>NC_053043.1:17920000-22897341 GCF_003473485.1 Medicago truncatula | reverse complement strand
ATAAGCTCAATCTCTTCCTGGTGAGGCTGAATGGCTTTCTTTTCTTGCTCAAGTAATCGGTGATCTCATATGGTATGTCATCACCTTCCTCATCTTCGACCTCATACACTGGGAACTCAAAATTCGGAGGGAATGCAGGGTTACTGTGCCCAACGGGTTTATTATAGTTCAATCTGCGTAAAATAGTTGGATGATTTTAGAAAGAGGTTTTTTATGCAGATTTTTCGAAATTAATAAGAAAATACAGATATTTTGGTTTTTTCTGGCATTACCATTATTTCCAAGGAAAAAAGGTACTAAAAAAAGCAGTCGTGAAAGAAACGACAATTTTTTATTAATCAACGGCAATGCCGAAACAAACATGCCCTTACAGAAAATATCACTCTCGCTTTGGGCAGAGCGAGATGATTGTTATTTTGAAAAAACAAGATACTTAAGCAACAAGGTATATTACTCAGAAACATGCATGATTGAGGGAATGTCAATGGCATCCCAATCTCTCGCAATGCCTCCTGGTATAACAAATACAGGCCTCGGGCCAAATCCAGTTGCTTCCTCTGTGATTGCGTTGACAAACCCAGCACTATAGAATGCCCCGGTGGAAAGTCCTGAAGTTGGGGAAAAGCCAAGACCTTCCTTATACTTGTTCTCACGAAGCTGTATTAACCTGCCCCAGCCGGCAGCTTGACCCTCTTGACGGTTCTCTGTGCATCCTTCAAAGAAGCCATCGCAGTTCCATCCCTCTTGGGCTCCGTACCTTCGACAGTTAATCCTTGAAAAGCGGTCCCTCTGCAGACCCTGCCTCTATGCAAGAGAAAGATGATAGCTGGCTAACCATGTATGCTTCCTCTCCATGAATGGTAACAAGCTTTCCACTTTTTGCAAATTTCAACTTTTGGTGCAAAGTAGAGGTCACCGCCCCCGCGTCATGTATCCATGGTCTCCCCAAGAGACAGCTGTAAGAGGCATTAATATCCATGACCTGAAAGGTGATTAGAAAGGTTTCGGGGCCGATAGTTATGGCAAGTCTACCTCCCCGAGAACACTCTTGCGGGTTCCATCAAAGGCTTTGACCAGAAAAGTGCTCCTCCTCAAGGGAGTTCCCCGGTAACTCAGCTGATCCAGCGTTGACTTGGGCATCACGTTCAAAGATGAGCCAGTGTCTACTAACACATTTGAGATCATGTCGGACTTGCAATTCACGGAGATATGCAAGGCCAGATTATGATGCTTTCCTGCTTCGGGCAACTCATCTTCACTGAACCACAGATTGCTGCAGGCGGTAATGTTTCCCACTATGCTACCAAAGTGATCCACAGTTACTTCATGATCCACAAAAGCCTGCTCCAATACTTTCAAAAGGGTATCTCTGTGGGCAGCGGAACTCAGGAGTAGAGACAAAATGGATATCTTCGACGGAGTTTGCAGCAGCTGATCCACAATCTTATAATCACTTCTTTTGATCAACCTCAAAATCTCGTCCAGATTAGAATCCTCTATAGACCGGCCTGGTTGGCCCGCGTCTTTGTTAACGGGAGAAACATCAGTCGGGGTTGGTTTGTCAATGGGTGGCACAGTAGGCGTAGCTGCCTTCTTTTGAAACAACGGTGGACGGACTCTTCCGCTTCTAAGAGCTGCTGTATTTCCTTCGGCGGTATTGTTCATCGCAGCCAAGGACACCAGAGGCACTTCTACTCCGTTTTCGATTATGGTAGCATTATATTTGTACGGGATAGCCCTATCTGAAGTATACGGTACCGGTCCGGGCAACCTTATCACCAGAGGCTTAGCTTTCTCCTTCAAAGGCATACTCTTGACAGGCGGATCGTGAAAAACTGGCACAATCACGCAGACATCACTAACAGTCAAAAAATTATCATTCATCAAGCTTAGGATGTCGTCTTGAACAGTATAGCAACCCAAAGGATTACGAAGGCATCCTAGGCACTTCGCATGATCATGGCTGAACAGAGAAGCTTTGCACAGCTTGATGTGTAGAGGCACCAGAGGAGTTGCGACGTTACGGACATCAAGTCTAGGAGCTTCCTCACATACTTCGATCATATTTACAGCGGCATGATTCGGAAGAGGATTGTCGAGAACATGTGGGACATTATTCTCAAAAGTCAGCTTTCCTTGATCAATGAGCTTTTCACGATATACTTCAAAGCATAGCACCCCTCGACATCATGACCCAGGGCACCTTGATGAAAATCACATTTGAGATCGGACCTGAACCTGGGAGGCAACGGATCAGGTGGGGGCTTGCCCTGTCTGGTTGTACAATGCCCTCTATGGAGTAAAGTTGGAAGCAACTCAGCATATAACATCGGTATCGGAGGGAAAGTAGGTCTAGCTTGCTGATTTTGTTGTTGTTGAACTGGCAACTGTTGTTTCATCTGTTGAGCGATTGCATTAACGGGTACTTGAGGTTGACCCGGTGGCAGAGGGTACTGATGATAAAATGGCGGAAAGAAAGGATGCTGAGAATATGGCACATATGGGTATGACAGAGGCATTTGGGCTGCATTGATAGGAGCAACAATAGCCATGGATTGACCGCTCCAGCTGACACCATCCCTACTTCCGTTTCTTTCTTCTTGTGGTGTCCATTGCCATACCCTTTGATGCATTCACAGAGGATTCAGCTTTCTCGAACACAATGATTCCATCCCTGACGGCTTCTTCCAGACGGGTTCCCATGGTGACCATCTCCGAAAAGTTATTCGGGGCAGCAATGATCATTCTCTCAACATAATCCTTCTTCAAGGTCTTTAAGAATGTCTGGGTCATTTCTTCTTCATCAAGAGCGGGAGTAATGCGGGCAGCTGCCCCCTCCATCTCTGTGCGTATTCACGGAAGCTTTCCTCTTTCTTCTGGGAGAGAGATCTGAGGAATTCCCTGTTTGGCTTCAATCGGGTGTTAAACCCATAGTGGCTCTTGAAAGCAGCGGCTAATTCATCAAAGGTATGGATGTCATTTTTGCTCAAACTAGTATACCACTCTGCAGCATCTTCCATCAAACTATCCTGGAAGCAGTGGATCATAAGGGAATCATTGTCTTTATAATTACCCATCTTTCGGACGTACTTGATGATTTGGTTCTGGGGACAAGTCAGCCCGTTGTATCGGTCGAAATCTGGGATTTTGAACTTCTTAGGGACATCCACCTTTGACACCAAGCAGAGATCTTGAGTTTTGAAAGAGTCCGCATTCCTCGATTGGCTTTGATCTCATGACGGAGTTCTTTAGCAAGTTCCTCCATCATCTCTTCCATGGTTTTGGTTAGGGGATGCTCCGTGCTGTGTGTTGATGTTAATACCTTGGGGCATGGCATGCACAAGAGGCTCAGTGACAGCTGCCGTTGTTTGTGGCAAAGTAGCATTGATGGAGACACATTTGTTGCAGGGATCAGAACATTTTTAGCAGTGCCCGAAGTGCCCGCTGCAGTACTGGGAGTGAAGAACGGTGGAAGCCCATAACGGAAACCCAGCTGGCATAGCAAAGCGAGCGTCTGCAGATGCGTTGGGAGCAGCTTGTAGTCACCGGTATAGCTGTGGCCATAGGGATAGCCGTGGCTGATTGTTCTTGAGCGGCTAGCAGAGCAGTCATGACATCATTAGCCTTAGCCAATTCTTCCCTAGAGTGGCTAACTCGGTACGGAGCTGAGCATTCTCTTCTTCCATGGCTGCCGAATTCTTCTTTCTGTAGAGTCTAGTCCGGTGTATTCTGTCTGATTCGTAACTTTTCGAGCACGAGCCACCTTCAATCTCTGTGGCAGAAGAACCAGGAGGCAGTGAGCACTTGTAAACCTTTTGTGGCTTGATGAATGATGCACATGATGCATGATATGTACAAATGCAAATGCAAAAGTTGTTTTTTGGACATCGAAGGATTTTTAGACAAATTAGGAGTTTTGTAAACATATCTAAACAAGCAAAGCAAAACGAAGCGTTTACAAGATGAATCCCTTTGAAATACTAAGCCAAGGGAAGACTTTTGAAATATAAACAAATAAAACTCTCAAGCATAGGAAGTGGTGGGATGATCTCAGACTCAGACTCCGAATCCGAATCGCAATATCTAGCATAGAAGTTGCGTCGTCTTCTGGCTCTCTTGGAGTCCCGCATAAGTAGCTCATCCTTTTCTTCAAGTTCCCTTCGGACCTTAACCAATTCCGTCTTCAACATCAGGTTCTCATGAGTCTTCTGCTCATCCTTACCATCCAAAGTCATAATTAGATTCTCAGCTCATTGTATCGGGCTTTCCACATTTGTTTCTCACGACTTTCCATGGCCAGATGCTCCTGATACATCTCCTGAGTTGTGGGAGGTAGAGGTAAAGGTATAGATGGAGCAGATCCAGCCACATGTCTCATAGCAGGGTATGGCATACCAATCTCTTCGGCTCGGTTTATTACCCACTGAGTATAGGCCTCATGAGCAATACCAGATCTCACACCCAAATGCTTCACACTCTTCCTACGGACCTTAGACCAAGCCCTTGTGAAAGCCTCCTTTGTTCGGTGGGGGCGTTCGAATAATAGAAGAACTCCGGAGATGTAGCAAGATTGATGGGCTTTGTCTTCATGGGGAACCCAAACTGCTCATAGCAAGCTCCGGATTGTAGTTGATTCCCCCACGGGTACCAAGAAGAGGTACATTGAGAAGTCTCCACAACCAGTAATAATCTCCTTAACCTGAGCGGCGGGAGTGATCCAGACCACCTCGTTAGGAGAGAGAGCCATCATTCGCTGTGAGTAGGACCAATCCTCCGAGTTGTCATGGAAGGAGCTCGGAAGGTGAGAAATAAACCACCTATATAGGAGACACACGCAGCAAAGGATATACCACGACCTTTGAGAGTCCGGTCATGGATAGCATGGTACATGTCCGCTAGCAAGGTAGGAACCGGATTCCTAGAATGGAAGATCTCAATAGCATTCATGTCCAAAAGTTGTCGAGATTCGGGAAGAGAATGAGCCATAGACAAGCAATGCAAGAATAGCCTCGAGTGCGTCCTGACAAGTAGTTTCGAGACTAGCTTGCTCAAGTAGATACTTGGAAGTGAACCTCGGATGTGAGACTTAGTAGTAAGATGCTTGGAGACATCGGAAGTCTTGAGATAGAGATCCTTAGCAATAACCAGAGGAGTAAGAGAAGCCCCGGGACCGGTGAAAGGCGTCTTCTCGGCTGTAGGTGAATCCAATAAGTGGGAATAAGCCTCAAGAGTAGGGACTAACTGGAAATCCGGGAAAGTGAAGCAGCGGAAACTCGGGTCGTAGAATTGCACTAGAGTGTGCACGAGCTTCTCTTCGACATTAGTCCGGAGAATAGTAAGCAAACCACCATACCGGAGTCGGAAACCTGTTTGATTCTTCACCTTGAGTGCCAACTCTCTCAAACTAACCAAATCAACCTCCTTGAACTTGTAGGATTTAGTCTTCTTCATACCTGTAATGTTTACAAAGTTTTTAATTTGTCCAATCCTTCGATGAATGCATGAGAAAAATTTATGCATGAATGCATGTATGCATGATTGTTTTTTCAATTACAGAGAAAACATGGAGGGTTGAGATTAAAGTCGAGGAGCCACGGGCGGACACGGTGCCCGGTAAACTAAGGCTTAGGATAATAGTAACCAAGGTTCTAATCAAGTTCCCAAACTGCAACCTCTCTTACGTATATCATGGTAGCACGGGACAACGTCCGTTCCATGTTTATTCGAAAGAAGGTCTAGTTTGAGTGTAGTATCGCGTGACGACTAAAACTCGAGACAACACTCGGTTTAGCCACCGCACTACGTCCTAAAAAGGCCAGGGATGGGTTTGGTAACTACGGTCCATAGCATCGTCGAACAATTGAAAGCAAAGTGCCTAAGCATGACAACACACGCCGACAATATTACTTCCAAAATGCCTCAGCTATGTGAGATTGATCGCATAACCCAATACACGAGGCAACCCTCGGATCAAATTGTCGATTATATCTCTACCTAATCATAAGTTCACTCAGCCCGGGTATAGGACTTTTGATATTTTCACCCCACACGTCAAATGAAAAATAAACAAGTATTCACATATGTAAGCAATAAAACAAAGCGTGAATATAAACTAAGGAAAACTAGGCGTGACCCGCTAAAAAAAAGTCCCCAGTGAAGTCACCATTTCTGTTATCGCGATTTTCGGGTGTCAAGTCATAAATTAGGCTTGAACCTTTCAATCTTTGATATTCTCTATTTTTTCTTGGGAAGGGCAAAATTGAGAAAAACCCTTAGATTCGAAGTTCGGGGGTCGCTTTCGCTGCGGGAAGGTGTTAGGCACCCGGAACGATTATGGTATTCCATAAGAACCGTTCTCCTAAGTTTATTTCTACGCTTTATTTTTATTGCCTACTTAAAAAAGAAGTTTTATTTGAGTGAAGAATGGAGGGGAGAAAGTGTTTGAGGTTTTATTTTAGTGGACTTGGAGAGGTTTTGACCTCATGCCTACATACCCATTTAAGGGATCAAACTCCATGTAGTTCTCTCTCAAAAAAATGTTTTTTTTTGTGTGTTTGGTTGATTTTAGTTTTTGTTGGAAAATGGTTTTGAAGAAGAGGAAGAGGCCTTAAAGGCATAAGAGAAGGAAATGGTGAATGTTGGTTCAATTGTTTATTAAAAAAAAGTCTAAGTAGGAATTAGGATTCATTTGGATTTGTTTAAGAAAATAAAGGAAAAAAAGTCAATGGAGTTTTGACTCCAAGGTTTGTTTGGAAAAATTTGAGTGATGGAATTAGTTTATTATTTTCTTGAAAATTGGCATTTGTCTAAAAATCGCATTTCCTAAGCATACATCTAAACGGTAATCATGCAACGTGTGTGCGTGTCGGTGCTTGTGTCGGTGTACATCACTTATAGTGTCCATAGTCCTTTACATTGAATCCTAAATACATGCTATGGTCTTGCAAGGAATTAAAAAAGGAACTAACCTATCTAAAATTATTACAAACCCAATTGATATAGAAATGAATAAAAAAAAGATGCTAAAACTATGGGATGAATGAAATGTGAGATGAAATGGTTAGTGTCATAAGGCATAAAAATAGTAGAAAGGTAAGCAAAATTGAATAGAATAGCAAGAGAGGAAAAAGTAATGAAATGAAATAAAGTGGCAAAATATACCTAAAATTGGTTATGACACTTAGACAATGCACATGACCTATAATCCCCTCATTATAGCAATGTTAAAGGGATTTGATTTTGAGCTATAATGTGGGAACAAATAGGACACATTCAAGCCAAGAATCATGACACATTTTCAAAGATATTTTGCACTTTATTTCTTGATTAAAACACACATTGCTTGTAAAACAAGAAAGACATGAAAATCTACATCCACAATCAGCAAGATATACACATGATCAACAACACATTCACCATGAAATTACACACCAATCATCCACATCACATGCCAACATTTTGTGAGAAAATATACCACAAAAAATACACAAATTTAGATCGAACACAAAATTAATCAAGAAAAATAACACACACATTTTTATCATTTTTTAAACCACTGAAAAATATCACAAAAGTATTAAAATGTGTTAAGAAACATATAACGATTTTTTGGGAATTTTTAGAGAAAAAATTAAGCACACAGAGGTTCAATCAGCAAGAAATAGGGTGCAGATAGCAGAAAAATAGCAAAAAACGAATAGGAACCTTAAGCCCAAACCCAAAGCCCAACGCAGACTGGACCTGGATCATCCAAAGGCCTCAGAGGCGTTGGATTGATCTAGATCTAGATCTGACGGTTCAAAAATACGCAGCGCATGGTAACACAGATCAAGCACATGGAAACAAAACATCACAGCCATTCAATCAACAAAACCCTAGATCTAACGGTCCAGGATGAAAGAAAAATGAACCGGACCGGTTCAGGTGTCTATATAAACATATGGACACCGGTCCAATTCATTTCTTTTTCTTCTTTCTCTCTCTAAGTCTCTCCTAGTGAGAGAAGCTCTCACTTCTCTCTTCTTTCCTCTCGCCGGATTCTGGAAAAAGGTGGAAGATCTTCATCTTCTCCGGTGAGGTTTGTTCCTCCAGCGTGGTGGCCCGCCGCCGGAGTTGAACGAACTTCTCCGTTTTCAAAATTTTTTTATGTTTTCATATATCCTTTTTTGTCTACTTCTCGAATCCGAGCTTAGATTTTTAAAATAAAGTTCCAATCGGAGTAGATCTAAGTTTGAACCTTGCGAAATCTTTGGAAACGAAAAGGAAAGGAAAAGTGAAGAAAGCGAAGGATTACCTCTTCGCTGTTGATGCCTCTGTTTTACGGTCTGGAGTCGCGCGCGCTCTGCGTGTTTCACGGTTCCGATTCGGTTTCTTCACCCTCCTTATCTTCTCTTTCTTTTCACGTCTTCTTCGTGATCGTGCTTGAGTCCGTCACCTAACGGTGATGGATTCGCACTTGTATTGCGAAGAGGCTGATTCGGTGATGATGATTCCGTATTGGATCTCTGAGAATCGCGAGAGATCTTGTTGATTCCTTGTTGATTTTGCACTGATTTGTGATGTTTGTGTTGATTTGTGTTGATTTGTGATGGTTTGTGATGATTCTGGTGGAATTTGGAAACGGTTAGGGTTTGATTGTTCTTGGTGTTCTTCGTGATTTCTGGAAATTGTTGAGTTTTGATCTTTGAGGGTAGAAAGAGAAAGTTGGAAAGTGTTTGTTGAGGTGGCGTGGAATGAATGGATCTGTGTGGCACTGTGCACCTTTTATAGGCTGCCATGTGTGATCTTGGACCAATGAGGTGGTGACATCTGTTTGGGACCTTTCTGCAAAAATAAGAAACTTGAAGGACTAAACTGCAATATAAAAAAAGGACTAAAAGAGTAATTTTAAGAATTTTTGGACTAAAATGCAATTAAAAAATAAAATTGGACTAAAATTGGTAATTTAAAAAAACGTAAAGTGAAACCAAAAATAAAATCAACAAAAGGACTAAAATGAACCAGCTACAAAAATGAGGTATTTTAAAATACCTCTCTGCCGAAATTTTGACAGGAAAAGACCAAAATGCCCCTAGGGACTAAACTGACTCAAATTGACTCAGATGCAATTTTTGAAATGATTTTTAAACAAAGACTCAACAATGATTTGTACAGACAAATTGAAAAGACTCAGAGGCAAACACAGGGACTAAAATGGGTTCCACTGCAGGAAATGACCAAAATACCCTTTTGTATGATTTTTTGAAATAGAATGCAAGAAAAGCAATGCAATGATTCAGAGAATTTTCAAATGACTTATAATGCAAGAAAAGACAGACAGAGGCAGTAAAATACGTTTTTAAAAAGAGAGTAAAGATTCAGAGTAAAATAACAGAGAATTGATAAATATCAGTGTTGAAAAAGAAATTTGAACGAGTATTTTTAGGTCCAAAATCAGGGTATAACACCCAATATTTGTTGGATTGATTTATGTTGTTGATGGTTGATTTATCTTGATGATTAAGCATGGCTATTATATTGGTGTATTTTTCTGAATGTTCTAAATTGGTTATAATGAATCGATGCTGGCTGGAATGTATGTTTTATTTAATTAAGTCATACATGAATGTTGTAAGTTGGAGTGGTGAGTCATATACATATATATGCATAAGTTGGGTGGTATGTAGATATACACAAGTGGGTCGGTTGCATAAACATAACAGTGGGAGAGCTTCGGCTCTGGAACGCCTTGTCGTTCAAAGTGGTGGAGTACTAGTTGCTCAAAGTGGTGTTTAGTGGTGAGGACTTATGTCCTGAAAATGAATGCTTTAACCATTCTACAGCGGTGAGGGCTACGGTCCTGATTTTGGTACCACATGCATGGGTGTTGTTAGAGGAGTCTTAGTGGAGTGGTGATGAGTTGCATGAGTCGTTGAATTGGTTTTTAATTACCATTTGTTGATGACATTGAAAATGATGATATTTATATATTGTTGATGAATTATTATGATAGGGTGTTAGATTCAATTGATGCATTCTTTATCTATATTATTGTTGTGAATCTCACCCCTTCTGCTTGAAAATGTTGCCCTTCTTATGGGTAACTTGCAGGTGATCCTGAGTAGTTGGTGGTGGCTCAAAGTGTCTAGGGCTCTGATACGTGGGATGGGATTTTATTGTTTAATTTCTTTCCTATGTATCAAATTTTGAATATTGCTGTTGTAGCCCTATTGATGTTGGATTTTATGATGTTAAGGCTTTCATGCCAAGAATTTATTATGGAGTTTAAAACAGTTATGAATTGTTGTTTAATGAGAATATTCCGCTGCAGATTTAATGATAAATTCGAAGGATGTTTAATTAAATAGATTTTATATTATATTTAAGATGATTATTATAAATGTGATGTGACATGCCCGTTTGGGTTTTACTCTGATATTGAATTATTATTATTATTTAATTGATTTTGGGAAACGGGGTGTTACAATTGGTATCAGAGCAGGTTGGTCCGTCCGGCTGAGTAGTAGAGTCGTGTTGAGCCACCTAGGATAGAGTGTCAACTCTAATGTTGTTTGTTGTTGTTGTTCTGAATTGTTGTTTCTTATGTAGAATCTTAAGATGGCTGGTAGAAACGACGCTGCTATTGCTGCTGCACTTGAGGTTGTAGCTCAAGCTATTCAACAGCAACCGCAATCTGGAGCTGGTAATGGAGAAGCGAGGATGCTGGAGACCTTTTTGAGGAATCATCCCCCAACATTCAAGGGAAGGTATGATCCCGATGGTGCTCAGAAGTGGCTTAAGGAAGTGGAGAGGATTTTCAGGGTCATGCAGTGCTTTGAAGTGCAAAAGGTGCGGTTCGGGATGCACATGTTGGCTGAGGAGACAGATGATTGGTGGGTAAGTTTGCTACCTGTGTTGGAACAGGATGGAGCTACAGTGACCTGGGTGGTGTTCAGGAGAGAATTTCTGAACAGGTACTTTCCAGAAGATGTCCGAGGTAGGAAGGAGATTCAATTTCTGGAGCTGAAGTAGGGTGACATGTCTGTTGTTGAGTATGCTGCAAAGTTTGTGGAACTTGAAAAGTTCTACCCTCACTATACTGCGGAGACAGCTGAATTCTCCAAATGTATAAAGTTTGAGAATGGCTTGAGAGCTGACATCAAGAGAGCCATAGGGTACCAACAGATTAGAATCTTCTCTAATTTGGTAAGTCGTTGCAGAATCTATGAGGAGGACACAAAGGCTTATTATAAGGTGATGAGTGAGCGAAGAGGTAAGGGACAACAGAGTCGTCCTAAACCATACAGTGCCCCTGCTGACAAGGGAAAGCAAAGACTGAATGATGAGAGGAGGCCGAATAGGAGAGATGCTCCTGCTAAGATAGTTTGTTATAAGTGTGGCGAGAAAGGCCACAAGAGTAATGTTTGTACCAAGGATGAGAAGAAGTGCTTCAGGTGTGGTCAGAAGGGTCACACATTAGCGGATTGCAAGCGTGCTGATGTTGTATGTTATAACTGCAACGAAGAGGGCCATATCAGTACTCAATGCACACAGCCGAAGAAGGTTAGAACTGGTGGGAAAGTGTTTGCTTTGACTGGTACGCAGACTACTAATGAGGACTGTCTTATCAGAGGTACTTGTTTCTTTAATAGTACTCCTTTAATTGTTATTATAGACACTGGTGCTACTCATTGTTTCATTGCTTTAGAAAGTGCGTATAAGTTGGGTTTGATTGTATCTGATATGAAAGGAGAAATGGTTGTTGAAACTCCAGCCAAGGGTTCAGTAACTACTTCTCTTGTCTGTTTAAGGTGTCTGTTGTCTATGTTTGGTAGAGATTTTGTGGTCGACTTAGTGTGTCTACCGTTGACGGGTATGGATGTCATTTTTGGAATGAACTGGTTAGAGTATAACCGAGTTCATATCAATTGCTTTAGTATGACGGTGCATTTTTCTTCTGCTGAAGAAGAGGGTGAAGTGGAGTTCTTGTCTACGAAACAGATGAAACAACTAGAATGTGATGGAATTTTGATGTATTCTTTAATGGGATATTTGTCGTTAGAAAATCAAGCTGTGATTGGCAGGTTACCAGTGGTGAATGAATTTCCTGAAGTTTTTCCGGATGAGATTCCAGATGTGCCACCAGAGAGGGAGGTTGAGTTCTCCATCGACCTTGTTCCAGGAACGAAGCCGGTGTCGATGGCACCTTATCGTATGTCAGCATCTGAGTTAGATGAATTGAAGAAACAGTTGGAAGACTTGCTTGATAAGAAGTTTGTTAGACCCAGTGTTTCACTGTGGGGAGCGCCTGTGTTGTTGGTAAAGAAGAAGGATGGTAGCATGAGGTTGTGCATTGATTATCGTCAGTTGAACAAAGTTACGATAAAGAACAGGTATGCACTTCCGAAGATTGATGACTTGATGGATCAGTTGGTGGGTGCAAAGGTTTTTAGTAAGATCGACTTGAGGTCGGGTTACCATCAAATTAAGGTGAAAGATGAAGATATGCAGAAGACGGCCTTTAGGACACGATATGGTCATTACGAATACAAGGTGATGCCTTTCGGTGTTACTAACGCGCCTGGTGTGTTCATGGAGTATATGAACCGAATTTTTCATGCTTTTCTGGATAAATTCGTGGTAGTATTCATTGATGATATTTTAATTTATTCTAAGACTGAAGAGGAGCATGCAGAACATCTGAGGATTGTATTACAGGTTTTGAAAGAAAAGAAGTTGTATGCTAAATTGTCAAAATGCGAGTTTTGGTTAAGTGAAGTAAGTTTCCTTGGCCATATTATTTCTGGTAATGGTATAGCTGTTAATCCATCAAAAGTTGATACGGTATCGCAATGGGAGACTCCGAAGCCGGTGACTGAAATCATAAGCTTCTTGGGTTTGGCTGGTTATTACCGCAGGTTTATTGAGGGGTTTTCGAAGTTGGCACTTTCGTTGACTCAGTTGACCTGCAAGGGTAAGACTTTTGTGTGGGATACTCAGTGTGAGAGTAGTTTCAATGAATTGAAGAAAAGATTGACAACTGCTCCTATTTTGATTTTACCCAAGCCGGAGGAACCGTTTGTTGTTTACTGTGATGCGTCTAAGCTGGGCTTAGGAGGTGTTCTGATGCAAGATGGCAAGGTGGTAGCGTATGCTTCTAGGCAGTTAAGAGTTCATGAAAAGAATTATCCTACACATGATTTGGAGTTGGCTGCGGTGGTGTTTGTTTTGAAAATCTGGAGGCATTATTTGTACGGTTCCAGATTTGAAGCGTTCAGTGATCACAAGAGTCTAAAATATTTATTTGACCAGAAGGAATGGAATATGAGACAGAGGAGATGACTTGAGTTGTTAAAAGATTATGATTTTGGTTTGAATTACCACCCTGGTAAAGCCAATGTGGTTGCGGATGCGTTGAGCAGGAAGACCTTACATATGTCTGCGTTGATGGTAAAAGAATTTGATTTGCTAGAACAGTTTAGAGACTTGAGCCTTGTTTGTGAGTTGTCACCTCAGAGTATACAGTTGGGGATGCTGAGAATTAATAGTGATTTCTTGAATAGTATCCAAGAAGCGCAGCAAGTGGATGTAAAGTTTGTTGATTTAATGGTTGCGGGTAATGAAACAGAGGATAGTGACTTCAAGGTTGATGACCAGGGTGTATTGAGATTCAGAGGTAGAATTTATATTCCTGAAAATGAAGAATTGAAAAAGTTGATTTTAGAAGAAAGTCACAAGAGTAGCTTGAGTATTCATCCGGGAGCTACAAAAATGTACCATGATTTGAAGAAACTGTTTTGGTGGTCCGGTTTGAAACATGACGTTGCTCAGTTTGTGTATGCATGTTTGACTTGTCAGAAGTCTAAAGTTGAACATCAGAAGCCTGTAGGGTTGTTGACACCGTTGGATGTACCGGAGTGGAAATGGGATAGCATTTCTATGGATTTTGTGACGAGTTTACCAAACACTCCGAGAGGGCATGATTCTATATGGGTTGTGGTCGATAGGTTGACAAAGTCGGCACACTTCATTCCTATTAACATCAGTTATCCGCTCAGTTGGCTGAGATTTATATTCATAATATTGTGAAGCTACATGGAGTTCCTTCGAGTATTGTGTCGGATAGGGATCCGAGGTTCACTTCTAGGTTCTGGAAGAGTTTACAGGACGCTTTGGGTTCGAAGTTGAGGTTGAGTTCGGCTTATCATCCTCAGACAGATGGTCAGTCGGAGAGGATGATCCAATCATTGGAGGATTTGTTGAGAGTGTGTGTGTGCTTGAGCAAGGTGGAACTTGGGATAGTCACCTACCGCTGATAGAGTTTACATACAACAATAGTTACCATTCGAGTATAGGTATGGCACCGTTCGAAGCTTTGTATGGTCGGAGGTGCAGGACTCCTCTATGCTGGTTTGAGTCAGGAGAGAGTGTGGTGTTGGGACCGGATTTGGTTCATGAGACTACGGAGAAAGTCAAGATGATCAGAGAAAAGATGAAAGCGTCGCAGAGTCGACAGAAGAGTTACCATGACAAGCGGAGATAGGCCCTTGAGTTTCAGGTTGGTGATCATGTGTTTCTAAGGGTTACTCCTATGACGGGTGTGGGACGTGCATTGAAGTCGAAGAAGTTGACTCCAAAGTTCATCGGTCCGTATCAAATTTCAGAGAGGGTTGGAACTGTGGCCTATAGAGTTGATTTGCCACCACATCTTTCGAACTTGCATGATGTGTTTCACGTGTCGCAGCTTCGGAAGTATGTAGCGGATTCTTCGCACGTTATTCCGAGAGATGATGTGCAAGTTAGAGACAACCTTACGGTAGAGACCATACCGTTGAGGATTGATGATCGGAAAGTGAAGGCTTTGAGGGGCAAGGAAATACCCCTTGTGAGAGTCGTTTGGGACGGAGCGACTGGTGAAAGTTTGACTTGGGAGCTGGAGAGTAAGATGCGGGATTCTTATCCAGAGTTGTTTACTTGAGGTAAGATTTCGAGGATGAATTATTATAAATGTGATGTGACATGCCCGTTTGGGTTTTACTCTGATATTGAATTATTATTATTATTTAATTGATTTTGGGAAACGGGGTGTTACATTCAGATCCTTATCTTCCTCAATGGCAGTCACTTTAGGTCTCCATCTAGAAGGCAAGCTTCTTAGAATCTTGCTCACGTGATCAGAAGCAACATAACTCTTCTTTAGTATTTGCAGTCCAGATACTAAAGTTTGAAATCTTGAGTACATATCCTCTATACTCTCATCATCCTTCATCTTGAACAGCTCATACTGATGAACTAGCATAAGTGCCTTTGCTTCTTTAACCTTCTTGCTACCTTCTTAGTTAGCACAGAGTGAAGCAAACATTGCTTTAGCAGTGGATTTATCACTCATTTTCATATATTCAGTGCGAGGTATAGAAGCAACAATGATCCCTCTGATCTTGTGATGCTTTTTGGATAGCTTCTTCTGAGCAGGAGTGTGTATCTTTCTGTCAATAGCAGCTCCTTCTTCATCCAAGTCCAGATCATCAACTCTATCTTCAAGAATATCCCACAGCTCCTCATCTAATCCCATGATGTAGCTGTACATGTTGGTTTTCCACCAAGAAAACTCTTCTGGATCTCCATTGAACTTTGGAGCTTTTCCAGATTCTGATTTCTTGTCAGTAGTACCATAATCATGTCCAACATTAGTGTATCTTGTAGATGTACTGGATTCAGGTTCAGCAGACATGTTTTTCTCGGATCTTGAACTGTCACACGGTTAAGTGCTTTGATAACAGAGCAAGCTCTGATACCAGAAAAAACGCATTTTGCGACCTTTAAAATTGATGATTGCGACTGTTAGAAGGGTCGCATATGTACATTTCCGACGGTTTCCCAACAGTCGCGGATGTTGGGGTCGCAACTGTCATTTGCGACCCTTCATAGAACAGCCGCACCAACTGCCGCAAAAGGTGTTGCAACAGTTCCCAACAGTCGCAAATGAAGAGTTTTCACATGGTTTTGAAGGGGCTTGCGACCACCTCACAACTGTCGCAAATATTTAGATTTTTTAAAAAAAATAAAATTAAATGGGGCAGTTTTCGTTGCCAATTTAAATAAATATATTACTTAAAATACAGAAACATATAACTAAAAATATCAAAATTTCATTCATATAATTCTTCAGATGCAATTAAATTGCTTCTGATGTATTGTTCAGAATCGGATACGCAACGGAGTAAAAACAGAGTAGAGAAAAGAAAGAGAGACACAAGCAATTATACTGAGTAGTCCAGTCCCCCTTGCACTTCCAAGGAGATTTCCACTAAGAAATAATCACACAGATTACAACTGCTCAATACTACCTAGTATGAGACTTCACAAATGCTCAAGCACGCAGGCAAGAGACTTCCTATGCTCAAGCACTAAAACAAGAGACTTCCTATGCTCAAGCACTAAAGCAAGAGACTTCCTATGCTCAAGCACTAAAGCAAGAGACTTCTATTCAAACAGAATTACACAGAAAATTGTTTGAGTTTGAACACTTGATATACAATCAGTGGTGTTCACAATACAATGCAATTGAAAGACTCTCTAGACTTAAGAATTTCTAAGATATATCAAATTAACACAGAAATTCAAAGTGCTTTTTGTGAAACAAATTTGGCAGAGTTTGGGCGCTTTTAACTGGTTGTAATGTCTCTGCTGATCTTCAAGTCTTCACTCCTTTATATAGAGGTGTGTAGAGAGACGTTGAGATCTTTAAGCACGTCAAAAGAGTCGTTGAGAAACCTTGATCAAATACCAATGATCTTTTGCCTGATTTGGATGTTGTCCTATGAAGGATCACGTTCAAATCCATTCCTATCTTGAAGGAACATTTCTGCAGGCAGAGCTGTTTTTCTTGTCTTGTAGCGTAGACACAAGTAGAGTCGTGGAGGTCGTGGTTGTACACTTTTGTACTTTGTCAACTCTCATGAAGGACAAGCATCCCATACTTTTCAAATGAATCGTTGCCACTTTTCCTTTAGTCTTTTCGCTTTCTTAGACGAGGTTGAATCCAATAAACAGCTTGTTTGAAACTCCAGATTGCATCTCCTGATCAACTTGCATTTCTGGTGCTTATATAGCTTCTGAATAATTGGCTTCTGAAGGTCTTGCTTCTGATGACGTCATCAGATTCATTTTGGCTTCAGATGCACTTTCAACTTCAGAGGTAGATTTCTTCAGATGCTTCTAGGTTTCTCTTCTTGTTGATTCATTTGCTCTCTTTTGTTCTTCCAAGACCTATTAAATTGATCAACTTTGTCTATGGTCCTGTACACTTGAACAAATATTAGCAATAACCAATTGACAATTTTTAATACCTTGTTATCATCAAAACTCATTAAGGTTTATTGTAAAACACATTTTGTTCCAACACAATGTCCACCTCCTTGAAATGAAACTCATTGGTGACATTTTTATGAGGTATATGTATACTCGTCTGCAATGAAACTCATATTTTTATTTCACACTATTACATTATTTGTTTTATTATTTGATTACTAAGATGCATTTTCATGTATGTTTTTATTTCCTTCTATTTTTCAGGTTTGGGAGCTATTAAAGCAATTTTTTGAAATTGAAGATCTGAAAAACCATTGTTTAGAGGAGCTTGAGAAGGAACTTATCAACCATAGTTCGATGAATTAGATTTTCTAGAAAAATCCGAGAAAGGAATGGTGGAAGTCAAGTTTCAATATCACTACGGGATGATGGTGATTGCCGACTAATATGTGAAGTTGCTCCATCAAGTTTCAATTAGAAGCTGTTCTATTCAAGTGGAAACAATAGCTATGAAATAGGAAACCCAAGTTAAGATCACATCTTTCATTTATGTCAGATTCTTTGGCGTAGGTTTGAACTAGGACCGTAATTCATTACCAAAAGTGTTGATAGGTGAACTACGATCAAATTTGGTGGCTGCTATGCTAGATCCAAATTCTAAACCTGGAGAAACTCAGACAAGACAGGGAAGAAGGAAAGATATAAATAGTGCACTTCCTTCTTAAAGAACAATGCTCAACATGCTACCTATTAATAAATTGACTTAGATAGAACTAGATCTTATATATATATATACTTCCATTCTTATCAATGAATGGTCACTTGAGTCTTGAGAAAGTTCCTTTGTTTTTGGAAATTGAAACAAAGGTAATTTTCAAAGACAGAGGTACCTTCTAAAGACTCTAGGTTACCATCCATTGATAAGAATGTCTAGATATATTTAAGATTTTGTCATGTCTAAGTTAATTCATTTATAGGAAGCATTTTGGCATTGGTTAATTTATCAAGAATTGCACTATTCCCCTTTCGTTAATCACCATCACCCTCTTGTGAACTTAAATCTTGACTTCCACTCGTTCCCCTTTCATATTTCTCTAGGAAATCTAATTCATCAAACATGGGTTAATAAGTTCCTTTTCAAGCTCTTTAACAACAATGGTTCTTCTAAGTTTAGAATTACCTTGGGTGAATCTATGGTCTCTCTCTCTCTCTCTCTCTATCTATCTATCTATCTATCTCTCTCTTGTAGGAATTTAATGTTTATGCAAAAGATGTTTGGATGCTATGAGAAATGCACCTGGTTCTTTGTATGATTACTATCTCCATTGTAAGAATTTATTGTTACTTCTATTGCAAAAGTTTAAATTTTTCTGTCTTTTAATATTGTAGTGAAACAAAGTTTATATATTGTAAGAACTGAGACCGAGTTCTCAGATATTAATGGAATAAAATCTTGGAAATAAAGATCTATAATGGTGAATAATATGATCTTTCGATGCAAGGTAATTATCAAAACCAATTAGCATTAAGATTTGGGTTCTTGCAAGTTTTCTAAAGGATAACAACATACATATATCTTGTTAAAGCATGAATATGTTGCTGCTACGGTTAATGACAAATGTTTTTCTTTTGTCCTGAGCAGATGGACAAGATGAATAAGTACACGTTTCGTCAAGGTTAGTCCTTTAGTTGAAGCCATAACTAGTTAACAAAATTGATTATAGTGTAAATATTGAAACTCTTGGTGATGTATAATGTAAAATTACTTGCCAAGTAGATTTGTTAGTGACATGGTGATTCAGTCACTACCTTGTGATTGATGCTTAATAATAGAAACTAGTCAATTATATTTATTTTCTGCCTTGCTTGCAGAGATAAAAAATCTCAAATTTGCAAAGTTTGTGATAGTACACTCCCAAATGAAAGAAATGAAGCAAATATGTAGGTATCACTATCTGTACTATAATTTATGGTCTGAATGAAGAGGAAATTGTTGTCTGTCTTAACAGAAGTTACACTAACCGGAGGATCATCGGTGTGGAAGATTGCTTCTATTGGTGCAAATGATTTTTTTAAAAGCTGAAGCATTTTGAGGGAGGTTACTCCGAGTGCTTTGATATTTATTAGAATGGTGTGGACCATGGCTGAGTCAAGATACATGGCTTTCCTTTCAGTAGGCATACAACTCTTGGTTTATAAGTTTCGTCAAAAAATTTGTATCTGTAATCTGTATTTATTGTTTTCTGATATTTGAAACTAAATCTATGCATCGTGTTCAGCAAAAGATATGTCTTTGTGCATTTTGTTTTTAGCATAATATTTTTTATATGAATTGGTGAGAAGACTGGTAGGGAATAGTATGTGTTTTTTTATTCAAATCATGTTCATAATTTTTATATTCAGGCTAACCTTTAGAACAAAAGAATTCTTCAATTTGTCCGGATTTGAATTAGACTAGCTAGACAATGATTCATATCTAGCAAACTATTAATTCATCACATCCATGTTGGATCATGTTTGGAATCATATCTAGGAAACTCTTAATTCATCAAAAACATTGTGTATATGTTATATTATATACTCTATCTTTAGAAAGATCATCAAAAACATTAGTGTGTGTTACAGATAAAGCTCTCATAAATTAAGTGCCTTTATAATGATATTCAGGTCCCACAACAAAAAAGTAGTAACTCTCATTTCTTTTAAAGGCACTTAATTGCACTTTTGGACCCCTATCTTTCCAAAAGTTGTGGTTATGGACCCCTAACTAATTTAAATACAAAATAGTCCCTTATGTTTTGATTCTTTGGCAGTTTTGGACCTCCAGTCCATTGTTGACTCGGTCAACGCTGACGTGGCACCCTAAGTGAGGTGCCACGTGTCAAATATTTTTTATTTTTTTTTGCCTTGGGGGTCCAAAACTGCCAAAGAATCAAACATAGGGGGCTGTTTTGTATTTAAATTAGTTAGGGGTCCATAACCCCAACTTTTAGAAAAATAAGGGTCCAAAAGTGCAATTAAGCCAATAATTTAAGATGGAGGAAGTATTTCAATTTCAAATGAAAGATACATAGAAATTGTATGATGTATTGTACCATGTCAAAAGTGATAGTACTTCCTCCCTCCCCCAATATAGGCTTTTATTGTCTTTCTCAAAAAAATTAAGAAAAATTGTTAATATAATTAATGTGTCTACTTTGTCTGTTAATTTTATTAAATTGTTCTACATTTTTATGTTATTAAATTTATCTCTTTATATTTCAAAACAAATTAGTAGAATCAATTAGAGATATTCTTAAAAAATAATGATAAATAAATTTAATAACTTAAGAAAGAGTTTATATTTAAAGACATTTTTAACCAAATGCAAGCTTATGATGATGTGAGTCAAGTACCAACAAACAATGTTGATCCAAGACAAGACACTATACAACAACTTGTTCACGTGTAGTACGACTTGCTTTCTCACCCTCCATTATTTTTTTGAGCAGTGGAGCACATGTTTTAAACATTATTTGAGTCAGAATCCTCTCCATTTTTCTTTAAAAAAATTTCTCTCCATTTATTAATCTCTATATTTCTTTTATTTGGAGAAATAAAAACAAAAAGAAATTTGAAAATAATTAATAGTGGTGGGATCTATTGTGCAAATGTGGGATGTTCGGGGTTCGAACACGGACTCCGGCATATAATATGAAATATCCCTACCAACTGAGCTAAGCTCACCCCCTGCATATAATATGCAATATCCTTACCAACTAAGCTAAACTTATGATGATGTATTTATTTTTCACCAAATGACATTGTTTATTACTTTTAGCTTTGATGTACTGTACCAAGTCAAGTATAGTCAAAATCAGAATTAGATATTTTTGGGAGTGAAGATTATGGTGTCCCACAGCTAGCCAATGTTGTAACTAAACTTGACGACCATAAATTGACGACGCAGCTGTTTGCTTCTCACTCTCCATTTATTTGAATAATTGTTCTATAATCGATCTCTCATTTGGTTTTCTAAATTTGTAGTTAGAAAGGTTTCACCAAAATGGGGAAGGAAAAGAACTCCGAGTCTTCCTCATCCATGCCTAATCTTACCAGGGGAACAATGTCTGCGATGGATCTAAGAAGTATTACATGAATTTAGTTTGAACTTTGAACCCACACATTGAATAGAATTGAGTTCTTTCAAATCATTTTTTTTTTTAAGAAACAAATCTTTATTTTATTGATTCTCTCTTTTCTTTTATTTTAATTATAGGGCTGAAACGGTATAGTTGGGAACTATTCTCTGGTCCAGGACCAATATCAGAATCTGTAAGGATTCATGATGTGTTCTTAAGTTTCAGGGGAGTGGATACTCGTTCTACCTTCGTTTCACATCTATATACAGCTCTTCGAAATGCTGAAATTAAAGTTTTTCAAGACGATAGTGGGCTTCAAAGAGGAGATTACATTTCAACATCATTATTACGTGCAATTGAAGAGTCTCAAATTTCTTTAATTGTTTTCTCAAAAAACTATGCCAATTCAAAATGGTGTTTGGATGAATTGGATAAAATAATGATGTGTTATAGAACCATAGGACAAAAGGTTGTGCCTGTGTTTTACCATTTAGAACCATCTGAAGTGCGCCATCAGACAGGAGAGTTTGGAGTATCTTTTCAAAGTCTTTTGGATGAACTGCGTCTGCAGAGAATTATGTTTCCAAAAAGTTTTTTGATTAAACTGCATCCGACGAAATTGGTGCAAAATTGGAGAGAGGATCTTCGTCAGGCAGCTAGCATTGCAGGGTTTGAAATACTCAAGTCACGGTAATTTCATTCAATAGTTACTTTTCAAATATTTCAATCTTCATTTTCTTCAACAAAAAATATAAATCAATTTTCATTGCAAGTTTTTTAGGCAACAACAATTTATTTTCTCACACATATATAGACAAAACGAGGGCTCAAATTAGACGGACGGTATGTTTCAACAATGTTACATCTATCAGTATAAGTTTTGTATACAATATTTTCTAAATTTAATTGTTGGATAGCAACAAAGTTTTAAATAATAAGTGCGGTCACGTTAAGGATTTAAGGATTTCGGGGATTTCAACTTTTTAGAGGGTGCAGTTATAGTGCGTAAGAAAATCCTCATGCACCCTGCATAAATTCAAAAATAGTTTTGGAGTACAACTCACAGAAATCATTTCCACAGCAAAATGTTTTTGACATAATTTTATACAAAACATTATGATTTATGCAGGGTGCTGGAAACCATTAAATACATCTAATGATTTTGGAGTACAACTCACAAAGAACCATTTTTGAATTTATGCAGAGTGCATAAGGAAATCCTTATGCACCATAACCGCAGCCCTTTTTAGGATATTGTGTTATAAATTGCGGTGTATTTATTATTATCCACAACATTGCACAACTCTTATTCAACTTATTTATACTGTCATATAATTTTTAATTTTTAATTGTTTCTTAATAAGTTCATAATAAATTTGTTTTTCTAAAGATCAAATTAACCATTAATAAATTCAAATTTTAATTTTTTTTAAGAGATGTGAGCATACAAAATCAAATTATACAATAAATTGAAGGCTAAAGTGCACTTTTTCCCTCCTAACTTTCAAAAACTTGCAATTTTGGCCCCCTAAGTATAAAAACTACAATTTTGGCCCCCTAAGATTTAGCCCCTTTACATCTTTGGTCCTTTTGGCCAATTTTGACCGGTCAACGTCTATGTGGCATGCCACGTGTGTAATTATTTAATTAAAAAAAATTAAAAAACTCATATAATCATTTTTTAAATTAAATAAATGAAAAAATAAATAAAAGAATCAGAAAAAAAAAACCCAATATAAAATGTTAATTTCAAATAAATTAATTATGAGTTAAGTACTATATATTATTTATCATGTTATTTCAATTTAAAAAAACAAATTATATTGTTTGTACGAAAAAAAACAGTAAGTCATCTCCTCCATTCCCTTCCATTTCTAAACCCTCTATCGAAACACATATGTCATACATCTTTAATCTCGATAGGTCTAAAAAATCTATCAAATGATATTTGATTTATGTAAAAAGGTTATTTGGATGATCTATACAATACAAACATACAATCCTACTGTTAGGTTTTGAAAATATGTAGCAAGTAAAAAGATATTGAGCAGTGTAACATTTCTTTAGTTTGAGCCCTCCTACACACTCTCCCTCCGTAAGATAAAAAAAGTTGTATATGAAACAAAGGAAATGTTATTTTACATCTTTTAAAAGTATTTGAATAGATTGTAACTTTCTTTGAGCATAGATATTGATGCTTGCTATTTGTAAACATTTCTATCTTCAACAGACACATCCAACAATAAGTTTTTTACTCAAGTTTCCCCCTACTTTTGACATATCTGAGCATGTATGTCTATATATACGTATACATTCTATTTTTGTAGGAATGAAAGTGAGTATATCAAAGCTATTGTTGACCACATTTCAGACTTGTTGAATAAGACAGACTTGTTTATTTCGGATAACCCTGTGGGAATTCAATCTCGAGTGAAAGATGTGATTAACTGTCTAGACTTCGGATCAAACGGTGTTCAACTAGTAGGGATGTGGGGTATGGGGGGAATTGGCAAAACAACCATTGCAAAAGCTGTTTACAATAAGATTGGCCGCGAGTTTGAAGGTAGGAGCTTCCTTGCAAATATTAGGGAAGTTTGGAAGCAAGATGGTAGACAAATGGATTTACAAGAACAACTTTTATCTGATATCTGTAAAGAAATAACCAAAATATCATACATTGACAAGGGAAAAAACACATTAAAGGATAAACTTTGCGGTAAAAGAGTACTTATTGTACTTGATGATGTGAGTACCCTAGACCAACTGAATACTTTATGTGGAAGTCGTGAATGGTTTGGCAAAGGAAGTGTAATAATCATCACAACAAGAGATTTGGTTTTACTCAGAGGGAGAGTTGACAGAATATACACAATGACAGTAATGAATGAAAGTGAGTCAATTGAGCTTTTTAGTTGGAATGCATTCAAGCAAGCGAGACCCAAAGTAGATTTTTCTGAAATTTCCATGAATGTGGTTAAATATTCTGGAGGGTTGCCGCTAGCTCTGGAAGTCCTTGGGCGTTATTTGTTTGCTAGAGGGGTAACAGAATGGCAATGTGTATTGGAGAAACTCAAAAGAATTCCTAATGATCAAGTGCAGAAGAAGTTAAGAATAAGTTATGATGATTTGGAAGATACCGATGAGCAAGAAATATTCCTTGACATAGCTTGTTTCTTAATTGGAATGGACCGAAATGATGTTATACTCATATTAAATGACTGTGGACTTCATGCTGAAATTGGAATAAGCGTCCTTGTTGAGAGAAGCCTTGTGAGTGTTGATGATAAGAACAGGCTTGGAATGCATGATTTACTGCGAGATATGGGAAGAGGAATTGTTCGTGAGGAATCACCAAAGAGTCCTGAGAAGCGTAGCAGGTTGTTGTATCCGGAGGATGTGATTGACGTATTATCAAAACAAACTGTAAGACTTTGTATAATTTTTTTCTAAAATTTGGATTTTAAGCATTTAAAGATTAAGAATTTAAAAAGAAACATTTATAGGTGTCAGCATCCATTTGTTTTGTTGATTATCATCGAAAATTATTTTGGCTGTTAATTTTTTGTGCTTCATAACTTCTAGCTAGTAACGAATGATTGGTTTCATGGCCAGTTTTATATTCACCTTGATGCTTTAATTTGTGCATGTTTTTGCTTCTTGGTCCATTATATTTCACAGGGAGAAGAAAGTGTTATGGGACTGGCTTTGAAGTTGCCTAAAGCTAATAAATACTGTAAAGCTAATGAAAACTTTTTTAGCACCGACGCATTTGAAAAGATGAGAAGACTCAGATTGCTTCAACTTGCTGAAGTAAAACTTGATGGGGACTTTAGATATGTTTCAAGAGAGTTGAGATTGCTGTCATGGAATGGATTAAGTCACATACCTAAAAACTTCACCTCCGGAGAAAAATTAGTTTCCATCGAGTTAGAGAATGCCAATGTCCATCTTCTGTGGAACGAATCCAGGGTATTACACTTCATGACGCACTTCATTTTAGTTTTTCACACTTCATGACTTATTTTCACTTTTTATATTTATGGCTGAAATTTAAATTAAAAAAAAAATACCGACGATTGAAGTTAAATCTCTAAATAAATTTTATTTGCTTTTAATTAGTGTACACCATTATGAAAGCTACTTCAACTACTACACCGGTGTAAATGTTTTATTTTCCATTCTCATTCATGGTTAGTGATACATTGTAATTGTTTCTATTTACTTTTTGAAGTCTGACCAAGTTTCTCCATTATATTTTAGTTCATGCCGTGGATGAAGAAGTTGAAAGTTCTTAATCTTAGTCATTCTCACAATCTCACAGAAAGCCCCGACTTTTTTACGCTGCCTAATCTTGAAAAGATAGTACTCAAAGATTGTCGGAACTTGACTATGGTTTCTTATAGCATCGTATTTCTCAACAGAGTTCTTCTAATAAATTTGCAAGACTGTATAAGCCTTTGTAGCCTCCCAAGAAACATCTACAAGTTGAAATCTTTGAAAACTCTCATTCTTTCTGGCTGTAAAAAACTGAAAAAGTTGGAAGAGGACTTGGAACAAATGGAATCTTTAACCACTCTGCTTGCAAATGAAACTGCAATAAAAAAAGTGCCATTTTCAATATTTAGGTCAAAAACTATTTGGTACATTTCTTTGTGTGGCTATGAAGGACTCTTAAGCGATGTAGTTCCATCTATGATTTGGTCTTGGATGTCACCAACAAGTGCACTTTCTTACCTATGCCAAAGAGTTGTAGCCATGTCATTTATTGTTTCTTTAGATATACATATACCACATGGTAGTAGTTCCCAGGAACTATCGTCTCTTTTCAGAAGCCTTCAACTGTCTAAAGATGGAAAAATCATTTTGGATTCTTTTTACGCCACACTTTCTAAGGATTTGGCATCTACTTCAGCTACTTCATCAGTATCAAAAGATTCCTTAAAGTATGATCTATTTGACATTGGAATGAATTGCCAGAACACCAATAATCTCACAGACATTTTACAGGTTTGTCTTATCTCGTCTCTACTTTTTTATTCACTACCTTATTATTTTGGTAATTTAATTATTACTTTTTTATTCACTGCCTCATTCTCGTCTCTACATTTGCCAGAACACCAATAGATCCGATGGCCCTACAGCCTTGTTGGTGAAAAATCATACAAAGGCCACCATTCAGTTCTACAAGAGAGGGGCACCGAAGTGTCGTCTAAGACTACTATCAAGTATAGAACCTGGTAATAAAGTGGAGGTTGCTGTTGTTTATGAGAACAATTTCATTGTAGAGCAGACATTCCTTTATCTCGTATATGATGAACCAGATTTGACTTCATATAGAGAGAAGAAAAAACGAGTGGAGTGAATCAATGAAAGATGGTAAAACAATGGCGGAGCAAAAATCAATTGTATCCATGCATGGTGAAGAAGACAACAATTTTGCTGCTGCTATATGTTTTAGGCAACCATCTTAATGTTCTTCAAGAAGATTGTATCTATGTGACTATGTCGATCGGTCTAAGATACGCGTCCATCCGATACTCCTAATGAAGATTGTGGCCTGCTGTTTAATCTTGTTATTTGCTGCTGCTGGAGCTCTCTTAGTTTGTATTTGTGGTTAGTTTTTCTTTTGTTTGGCTTTACAAGTCTTGCTATCTCACAAAAGATGTGTTTATCGGTTTTCTCCAAGTAAAATCATCTCTTAAATAAAATTGTAACATTAATTTTTAATAGCATTTCTCATGAAGTACTCATTGTCAATTTTTACCTCACTCAGAAAGAGAACTAAGTTTGGCTTCTCGGTGACAAATGTCAATAATGAATCATTATCCTGTTTATATTTAAGGTGTAATTTATTATAAGAAAAAATAAATTTAGATTTATTCAATTAATGATGTATATGATTTTATTATAGATCGCGTACATCATTTAATGAATGAATCTAAAATATTAATTTTAGTTTATAATAGTGATCGGAGGGTATACTTTACTGTTTTACAAAATATAAATAAAAATGAGTAAAAAAATAGATGTATTTCAATTAAATTAGAAACTATAGAAAAATTCAGTTTGATCCTAATGTGCGAGGTATTGGCACTGTCCTTTCGAAACATTTTTCTAACGTAATTTTTTTTTATAGCAGATATTTCTACTGTTTTTTATGTCAGTAAATGTTGGACAAAATTGATCATAAAAAACATATTTGAAGACTACTTTTACTAATTAAAAACAATTTGCGGATCAAAATGACAAATAAAAATAACATTTATGTTTGAATTTTTAATCTTATATTATTAGGCAGAAATGCTATAATTGTATTTGTAATCTATTAAAATTTGTTCATGAGTTTGCAATTTTAATATATTCCACGATAGTGACTAGTATATTACTATTATTTATTTATATTTTTGATAGAAAGAAGTTTATAGCTTTTCATTATTAATCAAAGTAGAAATACAATGTGGAATGTTACGATGAATTTGGAGACTAGCATGGTATAGTGCTTGCTTAGCTAAACTATGAACAGCACCATTGACTTCTCTCCGAACAAAACTCACATTAGAGTGTACTAAATCGGTATCTAGCAAGTGTCTACAATCGGTACCCAGCACCATTTATTGTTTCTTTAGATATACATATACCACATGGTAGTAGTTCCCAGGAACTATCGTCTCTTTTCAGAAGCCTTCAACTGTCTAAAGATGGAAAAATCATTTTGGATTCTTTTTACGCCACACTTTCTAAGGATTTGGCATCGACTTCAGCTACTTCATCAGTATCAAAAGATTCCTTAAAGTATGATCTATTTTACATTGGAATGAATTGCTAGAACACCAATAATCTCACAGACATTTTACAGGTTTGTCTTCTCTCGTCTCTACTTTTTTATTCACTACCTCATTATTTTGGTAATTTAATTATTACTTTTTATTCACTACCTCATTCTCGTCTCTACATTTGCCAGAACACCAATTAGGGGTGGGCAAAAAGAACCATGAACCGAACCGAACCAAAAATAACC
Organism: Medicago truncatula; assembly: GCF_003473485.1. Classification (NCBI taxonomy): domain Eukaryota; kingdom Viridiplantae; phylum Streptophyta; class Magnoliopsida; order Fabales; family Fabaceae; genus Medicago; species Medicago truncatula. The sequence continues at coordinate 22,868,913 of NC_053043.1, read as the reverse complement.
GAACCATTATAATGGTTCATGAACCGAACCGTTAATTTATTAACAGTTCTTGAACCATAACCGAACCATCTTGAACCGAACCGAACCACTTGAACTTTTATTTTTTATTTTTTTAAGGAAACCACTTGAACTCTTTGTTGGATCTTTCCAAAAAAAACAACTTATTTAAAATAGCTTATTTTAAAAAGCTTTTTTATGCAAAACACCTTATTTTAAAAATAGCTTATTTTATGAAAAGAACTTATTTCAAAAAAACAACTTATTTGAAAAACAGCTTATTTTATGCAAAATAGCTTATTTAAAAAAAAAAACTTATTCAAAACAACTTATTTTATGCAAAACACCTTATTTTAAAAAGCAACTTATTCAAAACAGCTTATTTTATGAAAACAACTTATTTTTAAAAATAAAAAAAAAACAGCTAATTTTATGCAAAATAGCTTATTTGAAAAACAACTTATTTTAAAAAAACAACTTAATTTATGAAAAACACCTTATTTTAAAAACAGCTTATTCAAAATAGCTTATTTTCAAAAAACAACTTATGTTTTGAATAAAATAAGTTGTTTTAAATAAAATAAGCTGTTTTGAATAAGCTGTTTTAAAATAAGTTGTTTTGATAAAAAAAAGTTGTTTGAATAAGCTGTTTTTTAAAATAAGGTGTTTTGCATAAAATAAGCAATTTTAAATAAGCTGTTTTTTATAATAAGTCGTTTTTTAGAAAGAGATCGAAACAAGCTATTTTTAATAAAATAAGCTTTTTTGAATAAGCTGTTTTTCATAAAAGAAGCTGTTTTCAAAAATAAGTTGTTTTTCATAAAATAAGTTGTTTTCTAAAATAAGGTGTTTTGCATAAAATAAGCTGTTTTGAATAAGTTATTTTGCTTAAAATATGCTGTTTTAAATAAGTTGTTTTTAGAAAGAGATCGAAACAAGCTATTTTTAATAAAATAAGCTTTTTTGAATAAGCTGTTTTTCATAAAAGAAGCTGTTTTCAAAAATAAGTTGTTTTTCATAAAATAAGCTGTTTTGACTAAGTTGTTTTTAGAAAGAGATCAAAACAAGCTATTTTTAACAAAATAAGCTTTTTTGAATAAGCTGTTTTTCATAAAAGAATCTGTTTTCAAAAATAAGTTGTTTTTCATAAAATAAGCTGTTTTTTAAAATAAGGTGTTTTGCATAAAATAAGTTGTTTTGAATAAGTTGTTTTTCAGAAAATAAGTTGTTTATCGAATAAGCTATTTTGAAAAGGATAAAAAAAACACAATTAAATGCACAAAAGGATAAAAAAAAAATGCATTTCGGTTCAAAATATTGGTTTTGGTTCGGTTCGGTTCATAGGTAAGAAAACGGTTAACCGAACCATAACTTTGTTTCAGTTCGGTTAGCTTCATACCTGAAACGGTTCTTTTGATACTTTAAGGAATCTTTTGATACTGGTGAAGTAGCTGAAGTCGATGCCAAATCCTTAGAAAGTGTGGTGTAAAAAGAATCGAAAATGATTTTTCCATCTTTAGAAAGTTGAAGGCTTCTAAAAAGAGACGATAGTTCCTGGGAACTACTACCATGTGGTATATGTATATCTAATGAAACAATAAATGACATGGCTACAACTCTTTGGCATAGGTAAGAAAGTGCACTTGTTGATGACATCCAAGACCAAATCATAGATGGAACTACATCGCTTAAGAGTCCTTCATAGCCGCACAAAGAAATGTACCAAATAGTTTTTGACCTAAATATTGAAAATGGCACTTTTTTTATTGCAGTTTCATTTGCAAGCAGAGTGGTTAAAGATTCCATTTGTTCCAAGTCCTCTTCCAACTTTTTAAGTTTTTTACAGCCAGAAAGAATGAGAGTTTTCAAAGATTTCAACTCGTAGATGTTTCTTGGGAGGCTACAAAGGCTTACACAGTCTTGCAAATTTATTAGAAGAACTCTGTTGAGATATACGATGCTATAAGAAACCTTAGTCAAGTTCCGACAATCTTTGAGTACTATCTTTTCAAGATTAGGCAGCATAAAAAAGTCAAGGCTTTCTGTGAGATTGTGAGAATGACTAAGATTAAGAACTTTCAACTTCTTCATATGAACTAAAATATAATGGAGAAACTTGGTCAGACTTCAAAAAGTAAATAGAAACAATTACAATGTATCACTAACCATGAATGAGAATAGAAAATAAAACATTTACACCGGTGTAGTAGTTGAAGTAGCTTTCAAAATGGTGTACACTAATTAAAAGCAAATAAAATTTATTTAGAGATTTAACTTCAATCGTCGGTATTTTTTTTTTAATTTAAATTTCAGCCATAAATATAAAAAGTGAAAATAAGTCATGAAGTGTGAAAAACTAAAATGAAGTGCGTCATGAAGTGTAATACCCTGGATTCGTTCCACAGAAGATGGACATTGGCGTTCTCTAAAAGTTTTCATTGCTTTACAGTATTTATTAGCTTTAGGCAACTTCAAAGCCAGTCCCATAACACTTTCTTTTCCCTGTGAAATATAATGGACCAAGAAGCAAAAACATGCACAAATTAAAGCATCAAGGTGAATATAAAACTGGCCATGAAACCAATCATTCGTTACTAGCTAGAAGTTATGAAGCACAAAAAATTAACAGCCAAAATAATTTTCGATGATAATCAACAAAACAAATGGATGCTGACAACTATAAATGTTTCTTTTTAAATTCTTAATCTTTAAATGCTTTAAATCCAAATTTAAAAAAAAATTATACAAAGTCTTACAGTTTGTTTTGATAATACGTCAATCACATCCTCCGGATACAACAACCTGCTACGCTTCTCAGGACTCTTTGGTGATTCCTCACGAACAATTCCTCTTCCCATATCTCGCAGCAAATCATGCATTCCAAGCCTGTTCTTATCATCAACACTCACAAGGCTTCTCTCAACAAGGACGCTTATTCCAATTTCTGCATGAAGTCCACAGCCATTTAATATGAGTATAACATCATTTCGGTCCATTCCAATTAAGAAACAAGCTATGTCAAGGAATATTTCTTGCTCATCAGCATCTTCCAAATCATCATAACTTATTCTTAACTTCTTCTGCACTTGAGCATTAGGAATTCTTTTGAGTTTCTCCAATACACATTGCCATTCTGTTACCCCTCTAGCAAACAAATTACGCCCAAGGACTTCCAGAGCTAGCGGCAACCCTCCAGAATACTTAACCACATTCATGGAAATTTCAGAAAAATCTACTTTGGGTCTCGCTTGCTTGAATGCATTCCAACTAAAAAGCTCAATTGACTCACTTTCATTCATTACTGTCATTATGTATATTCTGTTAACTCTCCCTCTGAGTAAAACCAAATCTCTTGTTGTGATGATTATTACACTCCCTTTGCCAAACCATTCATGACTTCCACAAAAAGTATTCAGTTGGTCTAGGGTACTCACATCATCAAGTACAATAAGTACTCTTTTACCGCAAAGTTTATCCTTTAATGTGTTTTTTCCCTTGTCAATGTATGATATTTTGGTTTTTTCTTTACAGATATCAGATAAAAGTTGTTCTTGTAAACCCATTATTTGTCTACCATCTTGCTTCCAAACTTCCCTAATATTTGCAAGGAAGCTCCTACCTTCAAACTCGCGGCCAATCTTATTGTAAACAGCTTTTGCAATGGTTGTTTTGCCAACTCCCCCCATACCCCACATCCCTACTAGTTGAACACCGTTTGATCCGAAGTCTAGACAGTTAATCACATCTTTCACTCGAGATTGAATTCCCACAGGGTTATCCGAAATAAACAAGTCTGTCTTATTCAACAAGTCTGAAATCCGGTCAACAATAGCGTTGATATACTCACTTTCATTCCTACAAAAATAGAATGTATACGTATATATAGACATACATGCTCAGATATGTCAAAAGTAGGGGGAAACTTGAGTAAAAAACTTATTGTTGGATGTGTCTGTTGAAGATAGAAATGTTTACAAATAGCAAGCATCAATATCTATGCTCAAAGAAAGTTACAATCTATTCAAATACTTTTAAAAGATGTAAAATAACATTTCCTTTGTTTCATATACAACTTTTTTTATCTTACGGAGGGAGAGAGTGTAGGAGGGCTCAAACTAAAGCAATGTTACACTGCTCAATATCTTTTTACTTGCTACATATTTTCAAAACCTAACAGTAGGATTGTATGTTTGTATCGTATAGATCATCCAAATAACTTTTTTACATAAATAAAATATCATTTGATAGATTTTTTAGACCTATCGAGATTAAAGATGTATGACATATGTGTTTCGATGGAGGGTTTAGAAATGGAAGGAAATGGAGGAGATGACTTACTGTTTTTTTTCGTACAAACAATATAATTTGTTTTTTTAAATTGAAATAACATGATAAATAATATATAGTACTTAACTCATAATTAATTTATTTAATATTAACATTTTTATATTGTTCATAATTTAAAAAATAAAATTAAGTCGTCCTCTTCCTCAACCTTCTAAACCCTCAATGCAAAAATACGGATCTCAATAATATATTAAATCATTTTAGATTTATGTAAAAATCTATCTGAATGATTTATATGATGTACAAGATTTTATACATAAGCAAGTTACGTGAAAACGGCCGCAACAAAAAGCTATAGGTAGTGTCCAACACCGTTTTAATATAATTACCGCAAAGAAACGCTCTTATAGCCACAACAAGCGGTAGGGATTAAATTTAGGCTAAAGTGCACTTCCCCCCCCCCCCCCCCCCCCCCCCCCGCCTTAACTTTCAAAAAGTTCCAATTTTGGTCCCCTATTACAAAAACTACAATTTTGGCCCCCTAAGATTTAGCCTCTTTGCATCTTTGGTCCTTTTGGCCAATTTTGACCAGTCAATGCCTACATGGCATGCCACGTGTGTAATTATTTAATTAAAAAAATCATTTTTTAAATTAAATAAATGAAAAATTAAATTAAAAAATCAGAAAAAAAAATTAAAAAATAAAATTTAAATCTCAATCTTTTATTTCTTTTTCATCTTCATTTCTTCCTCTCAATCCCAATCCAACATTAAAAAAAAAAAAAAAACAACATGTGATGCAGAGAAGGGTAGGAGCACAAATTTTAAATTTTTTTTAATTAAATAAGTACACACGTGGCATGCCACATAGACGCTGACTGGTCGAAATTGGCCAAAAGGACCAAAGATGCAAATGGGCTAAATCTTAAGGGGCCAAAATTGTAGTTTTTGTACATAGGGGCCAAAATTGCAAGTTTTTGAAAGTTATGAGGGGAAAAATGCACTTTAGCCTTAAATTTGTTGTCTAATTTGATTTTGTATGTTCACATCTCTTAAAAAAAATTAAAATTTGAATTTATTAATGGTTAATTTGATCTTTAGAAAAACAAATTCATTACAAAATTATGAAAAGAGTTATAGTTATGAACTTATTAAGAAACAATTAAAAATTAAAAATTATATGACAGTATAAATAAGTTGAATAAGATTTGTGAAATGTTGTGGATAATAATAAATACACCGCAATTTATAACACAATATCCTAAAAAGGGCTGTGGTTATGGTGCATTGCATAAATCATATTATGTTTTGTGAGTTGTACTCCAAAACCATTAGATGTATTTAACGGTTTCCAGCACCCTGCATAAATCATAGTATGTTTTGTATAAAATTATGCCAAAAACATTTTGTTGTGGAAATGATTTCTGTGAGTTGTACTCCAAAACTATTTCTGGATTTATGTAGGGTGCATAAGGATTTCCTTACGCATCATAACTGCACCCTCTAAAAAGTTGAAATCCCCGAAATCCTTAAATCCTTAACGTGACCGCACTTATTATTTAAAACTTTGTTGATATCCAACAATTAAATTTAGAAAATATTGTATACAAAACTTATACTGATAGATGTAACATTGTTGAAACATACCGTCCGTCTAATTTGAGCCCTCGTTTTGTCTATATATGTGTGAGAAAATAAATTGTTGTTGCCTCAAAAAATTGCAATGAAGATTGATATATATTTTTTGTTGAAGAAAATGAAGATGGAAATATTTGAAAAGTAACTATTGAATGAAATTACCGTGACTTGAGTATTTCAAACCCTGCAATGCTAGCTTCCTGACGAAGAGCCTCTTTCCAATCTTGCGTAAATTTCTTCTTGTTCCAAATTTTAGTGGTCAAAAATCTTATATTATAGCTTCGAAACATACTTGTCTGCGGAAGCAGTTCATACAAAAGACTACGAAAAGATATTCCAAACTCTCCTGTCTGATGGCGCACTTCAGATGGTTCTAAATGGTAGAACACAGACACAACCTTTTGTCCTATGGTTCTGTAACACTTCATTATTTTTTCCAATTCATCCAAACACCATTTTGAATTGGCATAGTTTTTTGAGAAAACAATTAAAGAAATTTGAGACTCTTCAATTGCACGGAATAATGATGTTGAAATGTAATCTCCTCTTTGAAGCCCACTATCGTCTTGAAAAACTTTAATTCCAGCATTTCGAAGAGCTGTATATAGATGTGAAACGAACGTAGAACGAGTATCCACTCCCCTGAAACTTAAGAACACATCATGAATCCTTACAGATTCTGATATTGGTCCTGGACCAGAGCCTAGTTCCAAAACATGCCATTTCAGCCCTATAATTAAAATAAAAGAAAAAAGAGAATCAATAAAATAAAGATTTGCTTCTTAAAAAAAAAATGATTTGAAAGAACTCAATTCTATTCAATGTGCGCGTTCAAACTAAATTCATGTAATACATTTTTCATTTGTTCCCCAGGTAAGATTAGGCATGGATGAGGAAGACTCGGAGTTCTTTTCATTCCCCATTTTGGTGAAACCTTTCTAACTACAAATTTAGAAAACCAAATGAGAGATCGATTATAGAACAATTATTCAAATAATTATGGAGAGTGAGAAGCAAACAGCTGCGTCGTCAATTTATGGTCGTCAAGTTTAGTTACAACATTGGCTAGCTGTGTGTGGGACACCATAATCTTCACTCCCAAAAATATCTAATTCTTATTTTGACTATACTTGACTTGGTACAGTACATCAAAGCTAAAAGTAATAAACAATGTCATTTGGTGAAAGATAAATACATCTCCATGAGTTTAACTCAGTTGGTAAGGATATTGCATATTATATGCAGGGGTTGGTGTTCGAACCTCGAACACCTCACTTTTGCACAATAGATCCCACTACTATTAATTATTTTCAAATTTCTTTTTGTTTTTGTCTCTCCAAATAAAAGAAATATAGAGATTAATAAATGGAGAGAATTTTTTTTTTTAAGAAAAATGGAGAGGATTCTGACTCAAATGTTTAAAACATGTGCTCGACTGCTCAAAAAAATAATGGAGGGTGATAAAGCAAGCCGTACTACACGTGAACAAGTAGTACTACGCGTGAACAAGTCGTCGTATAGTGTCTTGTCTTGGATCAACATTGTTTGTTGGTACTTGACTCACATCATCATAAGCTTGCATTTGGTTAAAAATGTCTTTAAATATAATTTCTTTTTTAAATTATTAAATTTATTTATTATTATTTTTTAAGAATATCTCTAATTGTTTCTATTAATTTGTTTTGAAATATGAAGAGATAAATTTAATAACATAAAAATATAGAACAATTTAATAAAATTAACACATAAAGTAGACAAATTAATTACATTAACAATTTTTTTAAAATTTTGTGAGAAAGACAATAAAAGCTTATATTGGGGGAGGGAGGGAGTACTATCACTTTTGACATGGTACAATACATCATACAATTTCTATGTATCTTTCATTTGAAATTGAAATACTTCCTTCATCTTAAATTATTCGTAAAAAAATCTAACATTTCATGTTTATTAAGAAAATCAAAATATAAGAATACGTCGTGAATCCTTATCGGTTCTGATATTAGTCCTGATTGTGAATCTACATTCGGATCTGATTCTAGATCAGACGACCCAAACACTAAAATAAAAATAAAAGAAAAAAGTAGAATCAATAAAATAAAGGTTTGAAAGCACTTTTTCTTCCTATTTTAAAAAAAATAAAAATAAAAGACTTACCCAACCAATGATAACCTCCAAGTTCATCTCTTGACTGACATTATAATGAGCCGGTTTGCTTGACCAACTACCTTATCCATAACTTCTCGCAATGTTTGAAAAAAGTTTCCCATAATCGACATGCAGGTCTGCCATATTACCATTGGCTTGAAAATTTTCTAAACCGTCAATCAAAGTCAATATCAAATACGCACTTTAAGATCTTTTAAGGGAGATTAGGTAAAGATGGGATAATTTTTTTTAAAAGTAGGTTTAAGCAAACAAATGGAATTAAGCATATCCTACATTGTTAAAAGTGGAAACATTTTAAATCCAATTACCCTCAAAATCAACACAAAAGTACGTACTAGATAACTTATATTTTTATTTTTGAAAATGAGACGTTTTTACAACATTGCCTCAACTTATCATTTTCTTCTTGTTTTTTTTTTTATTCTACACACTTGGTATGTTTATTTATCATTTTTTTTAAGATTTTTTTTATTTTTTTTAATCTCTTGAGTTCAATAGTACCACAACCCCAAACTTAAATGGTGCTAGTTCCAACAGCAACCCCAAACTTAAAACTTAGCATACAACCTACATAGCTTAACTCCAACACAAAAGTGGGTCAAATTCACCTACAGTCTCTAGGTTTATAATACAGTTTGTCACCGAACAAAGAGGTCTAATCCTAAAGGCTCAATTTGGCTTTACAAAGGATAAATATAAACATAAAATTCAGGTAGGCTCAAAAAGGCTCTAGGTACCAAGCACTTTGCTTTAGTGTGTACAAAACATGACCAATCAATAAATAAAGAAAAAATTTCAAGTTCTAGAAATGACAGTTGCATGGAACACTCATATATGTGAAAATTGAAAAATAAAATATGGCTTAACCTTACAAACTGTTATCAAACTGAAAAATTTCAAGAAACAAGAAATTCTTTAACAATAAACAAGCAAACAATTAATGTTACTGAAAAAGGGAATCAAACTAAGAATTGACATAACTGACATCTGACAAAAACAAGTTATTGAAAAAGAAATTGATGTGGACTTTGATTGTTTTTTGTCCATCTTTTTTTTTTTTTTTTTTTTTTTTACCAAATAGAAATAGCTTCAAAATAAAAAACATTAGAAAAAGGATAGGTTGCCTCCCATGAAGCGTTTTTTTAACGTCGTTAGTTCGACGCTTGTTTTGTTAGGGTGGCCAAAATGACACGGACAACACATCATACTTTGTATTCCTTCGCTTTGGGAGGAATTCCATGAACTTGAAGTACAACTGTTGTGGAGTCCATACCCTCCCTAGCTATTGCTTGCTGAACAAGGCACATATTTCGTCTATTACGTGGTCAATTTCTGCCTTTCTCACCTTCTTCCCCTTTTGTTCACATAATTCTTCCTTGCTAAGTAACTGTTCCTTTTTCTCTGCAACTATCATCACTTCTTCAATCTGATATAGATATAACTAACAAGAAATTTTTCTTTGTATACTAAAGAGGGGTTAGTGCAAACAACTATACAATAGCGAAAAATATTTCTATATACAGATGGTCAAAACAATACCAATTGTCGCAATACTTAAAATATCTAAACGCCAGTCCCCGACAGTGGCGCCAGTTTGATGTATTATCAAAAGTAAGTATTTTTGTTATCGTCTCCACAAGGACTAGTGCAATACTTAAGTTGTTCAACAATCGATATTGTTCTAAGCTATAGAATTATCAAGTGTTTTGTATCGTAAGCTAACAGGCTATAAATTGTAAATGGGACAAGAGTTAACAGGGAAATGAATATGCTGGGATTAAACTTCATCAACCTAACTTATATGTATTCTCATGATTAGTATTGCAGATTCTAGTTATCACTCGATATTTTCACGTATTGCTCGGAAAACATTATTCATGTCTAAATAAGCTTGTGAGTTCAATCATATCGGTCAATCGACGATTTCTCAACCTATTTACCGATATGATAGCATTAAGATTCAATACCTTATGTGAATATTAAACCTAAATCTATTTCTAGAATTTAGAGTTCAATAGACATTATTCTAACCTAGATTCAAAACGTATTTTTCAATAACAATTCAAATCCATAAGATTAAATGCATAGAAATCAAGAATAACATCAAAATCATGAGATAATAGAATCATACAATATCATACTAAAAAGGAATACATACTAGTAGAGTTGATTACATTTAATCCCAACAAAAAGAGTTTAGCTACTCATTGTCATGGTAACCTTACAAGGAGAAGAAAAGAGATGGATGATACCAAGCCTTGATTTCTCAATGAATCTTGTGATTCCTCCTTCAATCCTTGTTAGCTCCTTGTTCCTCGATGGCCTCTCTAAGTTTTCCCCAAAAATGCTTCCCGTTCTCTCCCAAAGTGCCGATACCTCACTTATTTTATGTTGTCATAAGGAGTGTAAGACCTCACTTCTTTGTAATTCTCGGTTACATAAAGGCATTGACCCATCACTGACACCAAAGCCAAAATCCACTTTCTTTCCTAATTTTCATTCACATGCTTTTCACACCCTTTGTTGACAATCATTCTTTTATTTAGGTCAGCATTGCATTTGTTCCATTTGTCCACTTCATTTTCTCTCTTTGATTTGATACACTTATTAACCAATAATAAATAAAAGTATAATAATAATACATTACTGACTCAATAAAACAAAAACAACAATTTATTCAAAATGTCTCTATATGAAATACTAAAAGGATAAAATTTGACCAAAAACTTAATTAAAAATGACTTCAAAAATATGATAAGACAAAGGCACCTTCTGTAGATTCAAAGTTACCGTCCATTGATAAGAATGTCTAGATATATCTAAGATCTTGGTCTGGCTAAGTCAATTCATTTATAAGAAGCATATTGGCATTGGTTCATTTAGCAAGAACTGCACTATCCATATCTTTCCTTTTTCCCCTTCCTGTTCCAGCCTATTCAGGTTCAGAATTCGGATCCACCAGAAAAGTCACCTTTGATTTTTAGTTCACCTATTAGTACTCATAGTAATAAATTACGACGCTTGGTCAAAGCCACACGAAAGCATCTGACATAGGTGAAAGATGCAAGCTTAACTTGGGCTTCCTCATTCATAGCATATATATGCTGTTATCGCGATTTTCGGGTGTCAAGTCATAAATTAGGCTTGAACCTTTCAATCTTTGATATTCTCTATTTTTTCTTGGGAAGGGCGAAATTGAGAAAAAACCCTTAGATTCTAAGTTCGGGGGTCGTCTTCACTACGGGAAGGTGTTAGGCACCCGCGGTGACTATAATACTCTATAAGAGCCGTTTTCTTAGTTTATATCTACGCTTTATTTTTAATGCTACTTATGAAAAAGGAAATTTACTTATGTTAAGAATGGGGGGAGAAAGTGTTTGAAGTTTTGTTTTATTGGACTTGGAGAGGTTTTGACCTCATGCCTACATACCCATTTAAGGGATCAAACTCCATGTAGTTCTCTCTCAAAAAATATTTTTTTTTGTGTGTTTGGTTGATTTTAGTTTTTGTTGGAAAATAGTTTTGAAGAAGAGGAAGAGGCCTTAAAGGCATAAGAGAGAAAAATGGTGAATGGTTGGTTCAATTGTTATTAAAAAAGTCTAAGTAGGAATTAGGAGTCATTTGGATTTGTTTAAGAAAATAAAAGAAAAAATTCAATGGAGTTTTGACTCCAAGGTTTGTTTGGAAAAATTTGAGTGATGGAATTGGTTTATTATTTTCTTGAAAATTGGCATTTGTCTAAAAATCGTGTTTCCTAAGCATACATCTAAACGGTAATCATGCAACGTGTGTGCGTGTCGGTGTACATCCCTTATAGTGTCCATAGTCCTTTACATTGAGTCCTAAATACATGCTATGGTCTTGCAAAGAATTTTAAAAAAAGAACTAATCTATCTAAAATTATTACAAACCCAATTGATATAGAAATGAATAAAAAAAATGATGCTAAAACTATGGGATGAATGAAATGTGAGATGAAATGGTTAGTATCATAAGGCATAAAAATAGTAGAAAGGTAAACAAAATTGAATAGAATAGCAAGAGAGAAAAAAAGTAATGAAATGAAATAAAGTGGCAAAATATACCTAAAATTGGTTATGACACTTAGACATGCACATGGCTTATAATTCCCTCATCATAGCCATTTTTAAAAGAGATTTGATTTTAAGCTACAATGTGAGGATCATAAAAACACACAAGCAAAGCATCATACCATATTCCTAGGGATATTTTCTACACATTATTTAACATGTAAAAAAAAAAATGTCACAAAATGTCAAAAAATGCACCAAGAACATATAAGAATTTAATGAGCAAGAATTAAAAAGAACAAATGAAGAAAATAAAAAATATAAGCAAGTAAATTCTAACATTTAGAGAAAAAATTAAAATGATAGGGAAACATTTTTAGAAAATTTTTAGGAGCATAAAATGCCAAGAAAGTGTAAAAAAGTATTTAAAACACAATTAAAAAGCAATTAAAAAGAGGCTCAGCAGGATTTAATCTGGTCCGCTGGATGAATCCAGAGGTCCAGATCTAACTCCCAAGATCACATCACAGCCACTGGATCAAAGATCCAAGGGTCCAAAAAAAGCACAAAAGATAGTGTAAAATGCAGGAAGCACAGTGACCGTTAGATCAAAGATCTAACGGTTCAAACAGAAGATATAACATATTCCACACAAAAAAATCACACACAAGATTCAAAATCAAACACACAGCAGCCATCAGATCTTGGAACAATCCAGATCTGATGGTTCATAGAGCGAAGGAACACCACAGAAACATGCACGCGCGCGCGTGGGAACGGAGGGAGTATATAAAGGAATTTTCACACAAAAAACACATAAACCTCTTCTCCTTCTCTCTCTAAAACTCAAAATCACAAAAATGCTCTCCCTTCTCTCTAGAAACTCGCCGCCAGCGAGCTAAGTGGTGGTGGTGGCCGGAGTTGCTCCGGCGCGGTGGCCGGCCGTAGCGCCGCCGCGTCGGAGCGTTTTTCTTTTTTTTTTTTCGAAATTTTTACATCAAAAGTTCCGTCACCACCTCCTCTACACAAATCCGGCGTTAGTTTTAGCGAGAACGGAGCGATTCGGACTAGATCTACGTTTTTACTTTGAAATTTTTTTCACACTTTTCGCAAAAAAAACTACGGATCTAGATATCCTTTTCTCTATAGAGTCCGAATCCGGTCTCGGAATTTCTAAAATCCGAACGTACAAGCCTAGATCTACAAATACATATCCGTAACAAACTTTTTCACACTTTTTCTACACTATATGCGCGCGCGAAAATGAAGAAAAAGAGGAGAGAAATGCGTTACCTCTGTCGTAGAACGGAGAAAAATCTTCGGAAAACTTCGAATCTCCCTTTTTCCCCCTCCGTGCGCGTGCGTTTCAACTCCGTTTGTGGTTGTTTTTGCTCAAAAATCCGGTACGTTTTGGTGTTGATGTGATGATTCGCGGTGGTTTTGAGTGAATCCGGTTCGGATTTGTTGATTTTGTGGTGATTGGAGTTGATTCTGAGCAGATCCGGTTTAGATCTGTTGATTTTGGTGATGATGTGTTCTTGGTGTTCTTCCTCTTTTTTTCTGAGATTTTTCTGTTTTGATTCTGTTATGGATGAGAGAGAGAAAAAGATTCTGTTTGAGACTGATTGTGATTGATTCTGATTTTTCTGACTCCTTGTGATGGATCTGACACATTTACTATTTATAGCCTACCATGTGTATTGGAGACCCAATGAAAAATTGACACCTGAACTGGGACCTTTCTGCAAAATAAAAAATTTGAAGGACTGGACAGCAATAAAAAATGGACTAAAATGAAATTTTTAAAAGTTTTGGACCAAAACGTGATTAAAAAATAAAATTGGACTAAAAAGTAAATTTGACGCAACGTAAAGCGAAACCAAAAATAAAATTAACAAAAGGACTAAAACGAACCAATTACTGACATGAGTATTTTAAAATACCTCCCTGCCGAAATTTTGACAGGAAAAGACCAAAATGCCCCTAGGGACTAAACTGACTCAGATGCAATTTTTGAAATGATTTTTTAAACAAAGACTCAACAATAATTCGTACAGACAAGTTGAAAAGACTCAGAGGCAAACACAGGGACTAAAATGGGTTCCACTGCAGGAAATGACCAAAATACCCTTTTGTATGATTTCTGAAATAAAAATGCAAGAAAAGTAATGCGACGTTTCAGAGAGTTCTTAAATGACTTGTAATGTCAGAAAAGACAGAGGCAGTAAAATACGTTTAAAAATAGAGTAAAGATTCAGAGTAAAATAACAGAGAATTGACAAATATCAGTGTTAAAAAAGAAATTTGAACGAGTATTTTTAGGTCCAAAATCAGGGTATATCATATGCACTTGAATAAAATAACTTTATATGGAACCTGATAGCTTAACTTGGGCTTCCACTGTATGGTTGATTTTTTTTTTCCTTCATATTATGGGGAAATAATGTTTGGATGCTGTCAAAAAGGCACCTGGTTCATTGTGTGATCACTATCTCTGTTGTAAGAGTTTAATTTTACTTCTATTGCAACAATTGACATTTTTTTCTCTTTTAATATCCTAGTGCAACGAAGTTCAAATGTTGGAAGAATTGAGACTGAGTTCTCAGATATTAATGGTAAAAAAAATTTAGAAAGTAAAGATCTATAATGGTGAATATATATTATATTTTGATGCAAGGTAAATTTTCAAAACAAATTAGCATTAAGATTTGGGCTCTTTCAAGTTTCTTAATGAATAGCAACCTACAAATTAACTGTCTACATTTAATGAATTATGTTTTATGGTCCTGAGATATAGGATGAGAAGGATAAATACATTTCGTCAAGTTTAGTCCTTTTGTTCAAGTCATAACTCGGTAACGAAATTGGTTATTAGAGTGTAAATACTGAAACTGTTAGTGATTTAAACAATAAAATTACATGCCAAGTAGCTTTGTTAGTCACATGGTGGTTCAGTCTGTTCCTTGTGATTGATGCTTAAAAGCTGAAGTTGTTAAGATCACTAATTCGCAAAGAAGATGTTCTAACTGAAGGAACATTGGTCTGGAAGATTGATTTAATTGGTGTAAATTAATTATTTAAAAGCTGAAGCATATTTAAAACAAATCATGAAAGCTACTGTACTTATCAAGGGATCCAAAGGAAATATTTGATCTTTAAGTCCCTTGGCCAGTAAATTCCTACATAAATGGTTGATATTAGACATAAATAACAAAAAGTAGCATTTATCTATTATTTTGGAGCTTTTCATTAGATAACTTGCAAAATAAGTAACTAAAGTGCCTAAAATATATATGCTATTTAATTAATTTCAGGCACTTATCATGCACTTCAATGGGTGAGTTTAACGACAGTACATCTCACGAAAAGATCTGAATTTTATGAACCAATTCCTCCACATCTAATGTCAAATCATTTAAAATATTTGAATTTTTCATAAAATTTTAATGTCATCCGAGTGTAATATTATGTTACACGTATATCTAATCAAATTTTACCATATGTAGACATTCATAGAGATGTTATATGATTGTAAAAGTGGCGTCTCTAATTTTTGCGTAGTTATTAATGATTGTAGTCGTCTGTTAGCTTCTGATTTAGTAACCTCTGATGTTAGGTTCAATCAGAGACAAGCCAACGGAGTCGCTCATAGCTTTGCGAGAGTGGTTTTGCGTCATGCTAGTTTTCATATTCATATTAGGATTCCATCTTGTATCTCTACAATTATTATGAATGAAATGCAATCAGTTTCTTCTTGTCAAAAAAAAAATTAGAGATGTTATATGTAGTAAAAATTAACACAATATTATGACTTTGTTGAACAGATATTTGAAATTTTTTTATGCAATTAGTGCATTGAAATTAATCTCTTATAGCTAAATTGGAGTGGAAACTTCGTACCAATCCTATGGTAACCGAAAAAGAAACTAATCTCTTAAAAATTGGATTTCTCACAATTTTTTAATAATAATAATAAGAGTAATTACACTACTCTTCTCTCAAAGATGCTTGAATTACACTCCCCTCCCCTCAAAGATCCTTGAATTACACACCTCTCCTCTCTTATGTTAAAATATACACTTCCCTCCCCTCTTATTCAAAACATTTTATAAAATATATCACTCCCCTCACTTGAGAGAAGCTTGTATTACATTCCTCTCCCCTCTTATGTTAAAATCTACGCTTTAGTCCCTCAGATTTTTTTTTTAAATTTCTAATAACCTAACAAAAAATAATATAACACACTTCAAAGGAAAATAGCATTGGGGTTCATTTTGATATAATCAAATTTTAAATACATATCTTTCTCTATTATTTATTCATAATTTCATTAACATATAGATTTAAAATCTATTATAAAATATGAAACAACCCAAAACAAATTTAAAATATGTGAAAAATTGCTAACGTCGATTAAGTATGATTATTTAAAAGTGAATTTTATACTCTAAATTATAAAATTAATAAAAAAATATTTAAATTTAATTGTCATTGACATTAAGATTATAAAGAAACGAACTTATATTTTTTAAATGATGATTTAATATTTAAATATATTATACAAATATTTGTTTATTTTAAAATAGATTAAAGTGTAGTCAATATTTAATTATTAAGGGAAGAGGTTGTAATATAAGCATCTGATAGGCGAGGGGAGTATAAGTTTTACTTTTCTAGGGAAGAGAGTGTATATTTTAACATAAGAGAAGAGGGGAGTGTAATTCAAGCATCTTTGATGGGAGAATACTGTAATTTACTCTAATAATAAATACCCCTTCAATTTTAAAAGTAAGTAAAAAAAAAAGTTGAATGTTTTTCGTCTAAACTAGAATCAAATACATAATTGACTTTTTCTTGTATTAAACAAGAAATAAATGCATAATATATGTAAGGTCCGGGGTTCGAGCCCCGGACACCACAGAAAAAAAAAACAAGAAATAAATGGAAATTCTTGAATTCACAAAATAATAAAACCCTTAAATTACTAGTATTATAAAAACACACAATATATTTTGAAAAAGTTGTGGTCAAACCTTTCTATAAAACATCCTTGAATTTAAGTTAAAAAAAATTAAAATGGTCAAATCTATTTGGTCAAAATTCAAATCAGATACATTTAATCGTTTCTTATGACTATATTAAAAAATATTTCCATTTAGCATATATCTTAAAAAATTAAAATATTAAAAAAAATGATATCATTCCTTCCACGTAAATTTTCATTTGTTTCAAACCGACAAGATACATGGTTTTAGTCATTTTAATTGTTACTCATTAATAGCTTCAGTGTCTTACATTTTCAATCGAAACAAAAATATCTCTTTCATTCATTCAATGGCTTGTGTTATGACACTGCAATCCAAAACAATGCATACTATTTCAGAATCAATTCAAGTTCATCTTCACCATAAATAAATCAATGGCAAATCTTGTCATTTGGTTAGTTTTCTAAGATTCTTTGATTTTTCATTATATCCTCATTTTCATTTTATGTTGATTTGATTCAGCTCGTTTGTATTGTATGTAGATGTAGTTGGATGAAAACATATTAATATTATACATTGTGATTCCACACCCTTTTTTAAAGCTCTAAGTTCATGTGAAATGGTAAAAAAAATATCGTTGATGAGTTGTAGGATGAAGATTTTTTTCGATTTAATTTAACTAAAAAGAAAATGTTTATCACTATATCTTTGATTCCCAAATTTCCACATTGAAGTGGCGACAAAAAACAACAGATTTGGATGATAAATGCAACAACCTATGATATAACAAACCCTAAGTAATTTGATTTTGTAACAATGCCTCTTGAACAAGTTTGGTTCACCTTTTATCATCTTTCATTTTTTGAACAAAACCTTTTATCATCTTTAATTAGGTTATATTTTCAAAACTTTAATATTTTTTCAAGAGTACAAACTTTTATATAGAAGGCACAAGAGAGCAATGTTGAATGAAAATTATTCTGGAAGACGGTGCCTGCCTCCTGGAATATCATTGTTCTCTTCGGCTCCTAGTGAATTCATTGGTGACATTTTTTCAGGTATATGTATACTGATCTGCAATGAAACTCATATTTTATTTTACCCTTTTACATTCCTGGCTTAATTTTTTATTGCTAAGATGAACTTTCCTGTATTTTGTTTATTTTCTCACAATTTTTTTAATAATAATAATAATATAATAAAAAATACCCCTTCAATTTTAAATATAAGTATCATCGTGAGCTTAGCTCAGTTGGTAGAGACAATGCATAATATATGCAAGGTATGAGGTTCAAACCCCAGACAACACAAAAAAAATATAAGTAAAAAAAAATTCGAATGTGGATTGGTTTCTCTCCCTTTGTGTGTCACATCCTTTTATGTTTAAAAATAACATTGACACATGTCACAATTGAATTGGTTTATGTCATGTGGCATTATGTTACTAAAAGCGCAATCCTATGGCAACAACCATCCTCTATTGATTTTCTTATGATCTAATGTTAGAGATCAGGATACATAAATGAAAACTCCATAATACTCAAAGCAGCATTATATACATAAAAAATTATCAGTAATTTTCACCGTGTTTTGTCTTATTTTAATTTTTTTTCAAGATTCCTTATTCCTTTTAATTTTATGATGTCTAATTTTTAGTTCCTAATGAAAACCTAACAAACTAGTGTTGCACCTAAACGGACGAATCGACCCATATTATCATCCCTAAAGAAAACTTAACCTAACAAAAACCATCATCTATATATTTGCTTATCAATTAGTGTTGGGAATCACTTGGCATGGAGCCGCTTTCACAAAATAACACATCCCCCCGCGCTCTCTCTCTCATCTTGCGTATAATTTAATGTTAGAGATCAATAATCACTGTGTTTTATCTTATTTTAATCGATGACAACTCCATTATACTAGATACATAGTAAATAATCAGTAATATTATTTTATCACCTTATTTTCATATATTTTTTGTTGATTCATTTTTCAGTTAAATCTTGTGATATTTCTTCAGCGAGAAAGGTAAAAGGATTTGGTTTATGGATCATGATTTATGACATGATCAAATATTTTATCCATGTTGCTTTGCAAAAACCTCCATTGACAAAAGAAATCATGTCGTAAATCATGATCAAAGAAATCATAGTGATTGGAGTTTTTTGCAGAGCAACATGGATAAAAGATTTGATCATGTCATAAACCATGATCCATAAACCAAGTTTTTTACCTCGCTCGCGAATCTAAGATATTTCTTCTTTAGATTCGCGAGCGAGGTAAAACAACTTGGTTTATAGATCATGATTTACAATATGATCAAATATTTTATCCATGTTGCTCTGCAAAAACCTACATGGATAAAAGAAATCATATCATAAATCATGATCAAAGAAATCATAGTCGTTGGAGTTTTTTGCAGAGCAAAATGGATAAAAGATTTGATCATGTCATAAATCATGATCCATAAACCAAGTTTTTTTACCTCGCTCGTGAATCTAAAGAAGAAATATTACAAGATTTAACTGAAAAAGGAATCGACAAAAAATAGATGAAAATAAGGTGAAAAAACAGTTATTATTGAAGATTTACTTTTTATCGAGGGAGAGAGAGAGGGGGGGGGGGGGGGGGGGGTTGTGAAAGTGGCTGCCGCTGGTGTCCATGTCAAGTGATTCCCACCACTAATTTATAAGCAAATATATAGAGGAGGGTTTTTGTAAGGTTAAGTTTTCACTAGGGATGATAATATGGGTCGATCCGTCCGTTTAGGCCCAACACTAATTTGTTAGGTTTTCATTAGGAACTAAAATTCAAACATCATAAAATTTAAAGGAATAAGGAATCATGAAAAAAAATTAAAATAAGACAAAACACGATGAAAATTACCGATAATTTTTTATGTATATAATACTTCTTTGAGTATTATGGAGTTTCCATTGTTGTATCCCGATCTCTAACATTATCAGTCTAATCTTACACACAATTTTATATATATATATATATATATATATATATGTATATGTATTGGGGCGTAAGCCGTTGGTCCTTGTAAATTGAACGCAACCACTGATTTATAATAAAATCAATAGAGGAGGGTTGTTGCCACGAGATTGCACTTTTGTGACATGATGCCACATGACATAACCCAATTCAATTATGACACGCGGCAATGTTATTTTTTCAAACATAAAAGGATGTGGTACACAAAAGGAATTCAAATCCTGATACTTCCCATTGTCTGTGACTTTTATTTTGAACACCGAGAGTTACACTTTAGTTTTGTGAGTTTTTTTTGTCTTATTTTGGTCCCTTTATTTCAAAAATAAAATAAAATGGAATATATTAACTTAATCAAAAAGTCCCTCAAGCACTAGGTGCACTAGAATGAGTTATAAAGATCATACACCTTGGTCCTTTTCCATTAATATCTAATATTAATTGTTTTTTTATTTCTATAAGTGAAATTCTAGCGCACTTATTTTAATATGTTCTGTATGATGTTACGGAGTTTGCAATATTACGATTAATGTTTCAACATCACGCGATAAACAGAAATAAAAACAAGAAAATAAAAGACAGGAAAGTAAAGAACACAATGAGTTTGTTGACCCAGTTCGGTGACAAACACACCTACTCTGGGGGCTACCAAGTCAGGAAGGAAATCCACTAGTGTAGTCCTTATTCAATAGCTCTCAGCAAACTCCTCGTTTACACTATATGACCTAGGACCTACCCGTATAGACTTCAACCTAGGAACTCCTAGATCTGAGATCCCATCTCACTATCCTAATGGTCGTCACTGCCCTAGTGACCTATCAAACCTAAACCAAAATAAAAGTAGAAGTTACCTTCCAACACAAACAACTAGCACCTTGTTTCACAACTTCGGTGTAGTACAAAGAGTAATCAATACTCACACACAGTTCTAACAAGTATCACAAACGATACAAGAAAGAACACACAATAGATTCTAAACTTGCATAACAAACGGTACAAGAACAGAATACATGAAGACTCAAACCGTAAAAATCTAACTTTTAGAATGACGGCTTGAAGGAACAATTAGGTCTTGAAGTCTTCCTTATATACTGAAGCACCTTGGGCTAAATAATACGTTGGGCTTCAGTAAAAATGCAGATCGGTTCAGCTTAATCTGCAAAACAAGAATCATAAACAAATTTGGAAAGTCCTAAAATGTCGGAACATTTATAAGATCGTTCCAAACAATATTAAATATTTCCTAAAATATAAAATACACTTTAGAAATATTCCATAGCTGATTCTTAGAAGATATGCGCGTTGCTTGATCAATAAGTTAAGGAAATATTGTTTCCTTAAACAATAAAGGGCGCGCGTACAAACAGGCGAGAACTCAGTCACACTGAACCGTGTCAGGATGTTGGTGTAACGCCCTCTTTGAATTATTTGTTTTATTTGATTATTTTATTGAGTTTAAAGTCTTTTTGAAGAATTTATTTGATTTATGATGATGAGTGTTATTTTTGTGTTATATGTTGGTGTTTTAGTAGCATATTATATTATAATATATATTATTTAGTGTAGAGATATTATGTTATTTGTTAGTATAATATATATGTTATTTGGTGTAGAAATATATTATATTATATTATATTATCTAGTGTAGAAATATATTTGTTATAGAAATATATTTATCATTTGGTGTAGAAGTATTTTATATATATATATATATATATATATATATATATATATATATTAAAATAGAATATTGAGACTTTGGGGGCTGATTTGGGAATTTAGAAGAGTTTAAGAGAATAAGTGGAGTTAAGAGAAAATAGGTAGGTTAAGGTTATAAAAAGAGAAAAGTGAGAAGTTAGAATAGTTTTTCACGTACAACCAGTTTTTGGAGAAAAAGGGAGAAAACCTAGAGAAGAGGAGGAACGAGAAGAGAACCTTGCAATCGATTTCTTAAGGTAAGGGTGGGACTAACATTCAATAATCTTGAGTCTATGATTCTGAAAATTGTATTTAACATGTTGTAGGTTTAGTTTTTGAGAATTTGAGAATTAGGGTTAAAAGTGATAATTGTGATGATTTTGAATGAAAGTGAAGTTGAATAATATAGGTTGCTTTTTCTGATTTTTCTTTTTATCTCTGCCCCGAATTTGAAATAAAATATGGCATTGATAGGTCTAGAATTGGTCTTCGGTGTAAACACGAAAGTTGTAGGTATGGATGTTAGCTTTCTTATTCCGTTGGTATCACGTAAAAATGATTTATAGAACTTGAGTTATGGTCAAATTACTGCACGTAAGTCACAATGAATTTTTATGAATTTCAGCACAACTTTGTCCGAATTTGAAATGAAAACTGATATTGATTGGTACATAATTGGCCTTAGGTGTAAACATGAAAGTTGTAGGTATGGATGTTAGCTTTCTAATGCCGTTGGTTTGACTTCAAAAGGATTTATAGAACTTGAGTTATGGTCAAATTACTGCACGTAAGTCACAATGAATAATTGAATATGATTGATGAATTAGTATATGTATGTATATGTTTGTGAATACGATATTGTTCATGATTGATAAAGTGTTATATGAATGTATATGTTTATGAGTATGATGTTGTTTATGATTGATGAATTAGTATATGTATGTATATGTTTGTGAATACGATATTGTCCATGATTGATGAAGTGTTATATGTATATATGATGTTTTAAGATGTTGATTATTATTTGATGTTGTTATATCTTGAGGTGTTTAAGTGCTGCCTATGTTGCTGTTGTTGGTTATGTAAAATGTTCATATGCCTTATGTGGAGAATATATGATGTTTAAGTTGTTGATGTTTTTCATTAATATTGTCATGTTGTGAATTGCTTGTACTGTTTCTGTTGCTGTTGCATATTGATCAAGATGTAGGTGTTGGTCTAAGTTGTAAAGTTGTAAGTTGTCTTTCCAAAGTATTGGAGTATTAAGTTGTTAATGTTGTCTAAGTTGTTGATATGGAGTTGCAAATGTTACATATGAAGATTATTAATGATGGTTACTTGTTGTATATGTTTAAATGATGTTGTCTTGCTGTTGTGATGAATATGATTTACTTTGATGATTAATGTGAGAATATTTATATATTGTGAAAGATGTTGATATGAAGTTGTAATGATTGTATTAGATGATTATTGTTGATGTTGACTTGCTGTAAATTAATTGATGGTGTTGCCTTGCTGATGTGATGTATTAATATCATTAAGATGCTAATGTTGGTTTAAGTTGTAAGATGTTGATCCAAATTATTGGAGTCATAAGAGATGTCTAAGTTGTTAAGTTGTTAAAATGTTGAGTCCATTGCATACTCATTTACGTTGGGTGAGGGCTTGATGCTCTGACATGTATATTTATACATAATATGTGAATGAAGAGGGCTTGATGCTATGTGAGCCTATTTACGCTCAATATGTTGGGGGCTTGATGCCCTGGTTGGTACCACATGCATGATTAAGAAGTTGAAGTTGCGTTGTCGTTGTCGTTAAGTTGTCATTTGTCAATGAGTTGTTAATAAAGAACTAAGTGAAGTATTAATATTTATTAATCGTTGTTGTTTAAGTTATTATGAGATGATAAATATGTGTTGTTATATTACGATGAGATGATGAATATGTTGTTGTTCTATTATTATAAGATGATGAATATGTGTTGTTGTATTATTATAAGATGATGAATATGTGTTGTTTATATCATTATAAGATGATGACTATGTTATGTTGTATATGATTATTATTATTAAGTGATGATTATGTTATGTTGTATATGATTATTATTATTAAGTGATGATTATGTTGTGTTGTATATGATTATTATTATTAAGTGATGATTATGTTGTGTGGTCTAAGTTATTATGAGATGATGATTATGTTGTGTGCTAAAGATGATATTTATGATGTGATGATCTATGTTGGTTATGATTTGGTTATTATGTGCTATATGATGAAGTTTATAATGTGATGAATATGAAGTTAATGATAATTAGAAGTTGGTTGAGTTATTAAGAATCATTACATAAAGGATTATTATTACTAATAGATGAAGTTATTTATGTTGTTAATTATAATTAATGAATTATATGCTTGATATTATTGTTTTGTGAAATCTCACCCCTTCTGCTTGGAAATGTTGCTCTTCGTATGAGTAACTTGCAGGTGATCGAGTTTAAGTTGCTGTTAGATTGCTGTCGTGAGTGGATTATCTCTCATGTGTGTATTTAGGTGCTCTGATATGTCACGGGATGAGAACTTTGTTGCATGCTTTTCTATTCTTTACGTTACATGATTAAATTGTTAATTTGATTTTTATGAGATACTTTGATGAGGCCTTCGTGCCAAAATTATTTTAGATGTTCGAATAAATTCCGCTGCGAAGTATTAAATATTATGTTATTGAATTTTGAAGGATAATTAGTTAATTATTCCGTTTATGATTTTAAGAAAAGAAGTGTGACATTCCGTTTATGTGAATTACTCTGATTAATTAAATGAAATTTTTACGTTGGGAAAACGGGGTGTTACAGTTGGAGCATGGTATCCAACATCTTCCAGAGACACCTAAACGCATGTTGAAACTTTGGTTTCAACTTACAGAACAAGGATATTTATTTTAGCAACAATGCAGCCAATACAAATACCCAACAATAAGTGTTTTTTTTTTTGTTCAAATTTCAATTGGTGTTTTATCCATCTTGAATACATCTGATACCCTTCAACTATTATATCTCGTTGTATTTTTCATACTATATATATATATTGGACAATACTAATTTAAATTTGTAATAATTACTCATTATATTTGGAAAAAAATCAACATGTTAATATTATAAAAAAAACTATATTTAATTTATTATACAGATTATAAGGAAGTGGGTTAAGTATTTTCATTTATTATATATTTTAAAAAATAAAAACATTAAAAAAAATAATATCCTTCCTTCCTCATAAATTTCCTATTTCTGTTTTAAATTAAGAAGATACAATGGTTTGATCCTCTTCCCCCGCTATTTATTAATAGCCTCGATGTCTTACACTTTCAATCCAAACTAAAAGCTCTCTCTCGCTCACTTATCCAAATGCTTATGTTGTGACACCACAATCAAAAACAATGCATGCTATTTCAATTCATCTTCACCATAACTCTGTGACAAATCTTTTCATTAGGTTGGTTTTCTAAACTTTTTTCATTTTTCCTTATAACTTTATTTTCATTTTGAAGACCAATGTGAAGGTGAGAAAAACACAAGAGGGGGGGGGGGGGGGGGGGTTGAATTGCGTTTTCTTTTTCTCTTAAAAAATCTTCTTCTGATATCAGATCAGAAACTGTAAGAGAGAGCTTCTGATGTGATAATACTTAAGATGCAATTAAATTGTTTCTGATGTATTGTTCAGAATTGGATACGCAGCGGAGTAAAAACAGAGTAGAGAAAAGAAAGAGAGATACAAGAAATTATACTGGTTCATTCCACAAACCGGAAGTAGTCCAGTCCCCCTTGCACTTCCAAGGAGATTTCCACTAAGAAATAATCACACAGGTTACAACTGCTCAATACTACCTAGTATGAGACTTCACAAATGCTCAAGCACGCAGGCAAGAGACTTCCTATGCTCAAGCACTAAAGCAAGAGACTTCCTATGCTCAAGCACTAAAGCAAGAGACTTCTATTCAAACAGAATTACACAGAAAATTGTTTGAGTTTGAACACTTGATATACAATCAGTGGTGTTCACAATACAATGCAATTGAAAGACTTTCTAGACTTAAGAATTTCTAAGATATATCAAATCAACACAGAAATTCAAAGTGCTTTTTGTGAAACAAATTTGGCAGAGTTTGGGCGCTTTTAACTTGTTGTAATGTCTCTACTGATCTTCAAGTCTTCACTCCTTTATATAGAGGTGTGTAGAGAGACGTTGAGATCTTTAAGCACGTCAAAAGAGTCATTGAGAAACCTTGATCAAATACCAATGATCTTTTGCCTAATTTGGATGTTGTCCTATGAAGGATCACGTTCAAATCCATTCCTATCTTGAAGGAACATTTCTGCAGGCAGAGCTGTTTTTCTTGTCTTGTAGCGTAGACACAAGCAGAGTCGTGGAGGTGGTGGTTGTACACTTTTGTACTTTGTCAACTCTCATGAAGGACAAGCATCCCATGCTTTTCAAATGAATCGTTGCCACTTTTCCTTTAGTCTTTTCGCTTTCTTAGACGAGGTTGAATCCAATAAACATATTGTTTGAAACTCCAGATTGCATCTCCTGATCAACTTGCGTTTCTGGTGTTTATATAGCTTCTGAATAATTGGCTTCTAAAGGTCTTGCTTCTGATGACGTCATCATATGCATTTTGGCTTCATATGTACTTTCAAATTCAGAGGTAGATTTCTTCAGATGCTTCTAGGTTTCTCTTCTTGTTGATTCCTTTGCTCTCTTTTGTTCTTCCAAGACCTATTAAATTGATCAACTTTGTCTATGGTCCTGTACACTTGAACAAATATTAGCAATAACCAATTGACAATTTTTAATACCTTGTTATCATCAAAACTCATTAAGGTTTATTGTAAAACACATTTTGTTCTAACAATCTCCCCTTTTTTGATGATGACAAACAATAGTATTTAAAATGTTCAATTGTTGTTGATCTAATTAACAAGTTGACTGCCAGGTATGTGGTTTGTAAGCTCCCCCTGAGTCCAATAGATTTTTAAGGTGAGGTTTGTAAGCTCCCCCTAAGTTCTATACAAGTTAATTAAATTTTTCAATAAAATGCGCACAAGGTAATAACTCAGAAGCATTTCTCATTAAAAGACTAAGAGTTTAGAAAACGGTTCTATTAATTTAACTTGATTAAATTAATGGGGCTCAGAGCCTAAAAATACTATACAATTACTCCCCCTTTTGTCATCAACAAAAAAGTATAAAAGAAAGACTAAACGTAAGAGAGTATAAGTATAAAAAATGAGACAGACTCAGAAGCAGTTTAAATAACAGAGCATATATATATTATTCAGAATGCAATACAGAATTATCAAAGCATAAAAGAGATAGAATGAGTTCAGAAACAGTTAAAAACAAGAAAATAACACAAGCTAAAACAAATGTGTGCAACTAAGGGTTGGCTTGTTTGTTAAACATTTCCATCATTTGTTTAAGCATCTTGTTTGTTTCTTCTTGCTGCTTCTGGATTGCCTCTTGCTGAAGCTTCATCTCTTTCTTGAAGTCTTCATTGCTTCTGATCAGGTTTTCTTCTCTTGTTCTGGCTTCTTCAAGTTTAGCTTCAGTAACATTCTTGTATTCAAGAAGAAGTACCTTCTACTCTAATAAGTCCTTCTGAAGCTTCTTGACTTCTTCTACCAATGCAGCATTCCTCTGAATCAGTTCAAGGTTGGGAGATGCTGACTTGAAGTTAACTGAACTCAAGAATGAGAGATCCAAATCTCTGGGATGCACACTACTGGGAATGAAGTATGTGGCTTCTCTTCCTCTTAAGCTTGGAGGATTCTGCACCCATATTTTCAGGATCTTGACTTCTTGAAGACTGTTATCAACTCCTTTTAGCCAATCTAGAAACTTCTGCTGAGCTAGATCTTGTTCATCCACACAAGTTCTCTTAAGAGCAGATAGAATGTAGTCAACTCTCTCATTCAGCCTGTTCCACTGTTTCTCATAGTCATCTTGGTGAACCAAATCATTTCTACCTTGAATGAGTTGATTCAATTCCTTGAAGATTTTCTCACACACACCTGTTAGTAAAGTAGAATCAAGAAAGATGGTTGGTGGTGAGGGTATCTTTGATGGCTTTGGAGAAATGATGGGTTGGATGGCTAAATTAGATGATGATTGATGGCTGTTTGAGGAGGTAGGGAGATGATCAGAAGCAGATTCCATGATCACATCAGAAGAAGAGTTGATAGGCTCTTCCTCAACATCAGAGACATCTGATGAGATCATAGGTTCTGATTCAGATAAGGTTTTTAGGGTTGGTTGCTCAGAAACAGTTTGTTCAGGAATAGATTGTTCAGAGGGGTTTTGTTCAGAAGTGAGTTCAGGAACAACTTGTTCAGGAACAGTTTCTTGGTTAAAGGTTGAGGGTTCAGGCATTTCAGTTTGATGGTTTGAAGGTTCTGGTTGTTGTTGGTTTGAAGGTTCTGAAGTAACTTCTTCTGAAGCTACCTCAGAGGCTTTCTGTGGTTCTGAAGTGGTTTCTGGTAGAATTACAGAAATTGGTTGTAGAAAGGCTGGTTGATAGGGATGGTTAGGGGGTAAGTGCTCAGTCACTTTCATCCTTCTTGAGGCTAGTTCATCAACCCTTTCATCAATATTAGATGGTTCAAAAGAGTAAGTTTGAGGTTGGTTGGAAGTTTTAACTGAGTTGGATTTGGGGAGAGACTTTTTGTGGATTTTGGAGGATGGTGAAGGGTTTTTAGACTGTATTTGATACACCTGACTAAGTGGTATATCATCTAGTTCAAAGGAAGATAAGGAAGTTGATTCAGAAGAAATAGAGGGGGTTGAGTCTGATTCTACATTTACAATGTCTACAGAGTGTGGAGAATCAGGAATACCTTTCAGACTGTCTGAGAGAGTGGCTTCTAATTCTGATGCGTGAGCTTCTGATGTGCCCTCTCCTCTTGGCACAACTTCTTGTAACATAACAGTTGCTTCCTTAACTGTCTGTTCTTGAATTTCAGCAGTCAGAGTCATAATCTCAGAAGCTTTCTCAACAACTTGAGGATCAACCTCAGAAAGTCCTGCAACTTTGAGCTTCTCGTCTCTTTCTCTTCTGTACTGCTCAGCCAGCTGCTGTGTGGCCAGTTCCTTCTGAGCCACTTTCTTGGCCTCCTGTTCCATCTTAGGAGTGACTTCCATCATTGGTAAAACATGAGGCTTTTTAGCCTTTTTCTCTTTATCCTCTTGAGCTTTCCTCTTCTTTGAGCCCTCAGATGCTGCCTGAGAGGTTGATTCAGCTTTACTTCTCTTTGATTTCTTAGAAGATTTTCCTGAAGCTTCTTCCAAGTAATCTTATTTGGTTAAAGCTTTTCTCTTGGTTTTCCTGCTTTTAACAACAGGAAGAGCTCCTCCATACATTTCTTCAGGAACATTCTTCAAGCTGATTTTAGTTCCAGTTCTTTCAAAATGTTCCCTAATGAAGTGCATCTGAACTTCCAGTGCATCTTTCTTGCAAATGGGAGGAAAGTCATCTATCAAAGATGAGACTGCATCAGATTCTGTCATATCTGTGCTTAGCTTCTTGTCATCATCCTTCCCAATCAGCTTCATATACTTCAGAGTATCTCCATTGATGATTTTCCCGGTTATAGTACCCAACTGTTGATCAGTGAAAAAATCCACATTCTTGAGAAGGTTGAGGAGACCTCCTTGGTGAAATATTTCAGAGAAAAGCCTCCCATAGGGCACCCAACACCTATTCTTCAGCTGGCTTTCTCTGAGCTGTTGTACCATATGTCTGAAGATGTATCTAGGCACATTGGCATATTCACCTGTTATGAAGAAGTGAAGAAGGATTTTATGCTCCAATGAAGGCTGATCACTGCCACCACCTTTTGGTAGCAAATTTTCATTCTGAATCTTCAGCATCACTTTCATTTTTGTTGACATGTCAGCATATACACCTTTAGCTTTGTTGTTGTAGAGAGTCTAATTCACAATTTCATTCCAAGGACTGTTCTTGACTTTCGTAATACCAGATTTGTATTCCCCTTTAGCTGGCCTTCTGAGAACAAATGCTACAACATACTCAGAAATGTGAACTGGAATTCCCATTATACTCGATCTTATCTCAGTTCTTAAGAAAGGTTCCAAACCCATTTCTTCTCTAGATTTCCCTTTAAGTTCTGGATGAAGCAGAACTTTCTCATTTTCCTCAATTTTTTCCGCTTCTCTATCATAAATACTGGCCCTGATCCAGAAGTGACGCACCAGTGTTTGATAGGTTGGACCATTCAAGAAATTGAAATAGCTCCCTAATCCTTGAGCATCGTAAAACTTCCCAATGTCGCACTTGTGAGCAGCTAGATAAGTGAAATCCACTAGACATTCAGTCTGAATTTTTAGATCTCATTCCTCCAAGGACATGGTTCTTCCTTTTATCTCATAAGCAGGCGCTTCTGGTTGTTGCATGTTGGAAGACGATCCAGGAGCAGAGCTTGATGATGCCATTGAATGATGAAGATGAATATTTAGGTTTCTAGGTTTTGAGAAGAAATTTGCTCTTACTTCGCAGAGAAGGTTTGAGAATACGTAAGTGTAGGTTGTGAAGTGAGTAGTGTGTGTTTTGTCAAAGTGTTTTGAGTAAAACATTTGCAATTCAGAAGGGGACAAACAAACACAGTATTAATGACAAATTGGGGGCGCGTGTAAGTACATTTAAAAGCTTATAAAATCATCATTGCCCTTTTAGTTATACACCAATACAAATAGACCACGTCAGAGGTTTTTCAGACACAATGCATTGGTTAATGGGACAGGTGTCACTAAAAAGTAACTGCCAACGTTCCCACTAACTCTGCTATTCAGAAGCAAAGACTACAACTTCTGAAGTTTTAGTGTTGACGTCATCTTCAGAACCACATTTTCCTCAGAACCTCAGTTAAGAGCTTATGATGGACCAAAGCTTCTGAACAGACTTCAGAACCAAACTTCTTATTCAGAGGCAAGCAAATCTTAATCAGACACAAAGTGCATGTTCAAATTTTTCTTAATAAAATCAAATCTTTCAACAGTTAAAGGCTTTGTAAATATATCAGCCCATTGATGCTCAGTATCAATGAATTGTATATCTAAAACTCCTTTTTGAACATAATCTCTGATAAAATGGTGTTTGATTTCAATATGCTTGGCTCTTGAATGTAGAATTGGATTCTTTGATAAACAAATAGCAGCAGTATTATCACAAAAGATGGGAATACTGTTAGCATTAATCTGATAGTCTTCCAACTGATGTTTCATCTAAAGTAGTTATGTACAACAACTTGCAGCTGAAATGTATTCTGCTTCTGCTGTAGACATAGCAATTGTTGCTTGTCTTTTGCTTGCCCAGGATATCAGATTCTCTCCCAGGAACTGACAGTTTCCACTGGTTGATTTTCTTTCAATCCTGTCACCAGCATAATCAGCATCACAGAATCCAACCAACTGAAAATCTAGGGATTTCCTATAAAGGAGTCCAAGATTAGTTGTTCCCTTCAGATACCTGAAGATTCTCTTAACTGCAGTTAAATGAGATTCTCTAGGATCTGACTGAAATCTTGCACACAAGCATACACTGAATAAAATATCTGGTCTAGATGCAGTGAGGTATAACAAAGAACCAATCATACCTCTGTACAACTTCTAGTCTACTTTAGTTCCAGTATCTTCTTTGCATAAGGTGCAGGTTGGATGCATTGGAGTGTTCATCACTTTACAATCTTCTAGCTTAAACTTCTTCTGAAGATCCTTTGTATATTTTGTTTGATGAACATACACTCCTTCTTTGCTTTGATTGATTTGAATTCCAAGAAAGAACTTTAATTCTCCCATCCTGCTCATTTCAAATTCATCCTGCATTAACTTAGAGAATTCCTTGCAAAGAGATGCATTAGTAGAATCAAATATTATATCATCAACATATATCTGAACAATTAGAATGTCTTTCTTAAGAGTCCTTCTGAAGAGTGTTGTGTCAACTTGACCTCTCTTAAAATCATTTTTGATTAAGAAATTACTTAGTCTATCATACCAAGCTCTGGGAGCTTGTTTCAAGCCATATAGTGATTTCTTAAGTTTGTAAACATGGTCAGGATGCTTATGATCCTCAAAACTAGGCGGTTGTTTGACATACACTTCTTCTTCAATGACACCATTAAGAAATGCACTCTTGACATCCATTTGATATAATATTATGCCATGATTAACTGAATAGGATAGAAGTAACCTGATTGTTTCCAATCTTGCAACTGGAGCAAATGTTTCAGTGTAATCAATGCCTCTTGTTGACTGTAGCCTTGTGCAACAAGTCTGGCTTTATTTCTGGTTACTTCACCTTGTTCATTCAGCTTGTTTCTGAATACCCATTTTGTTCCAATAATGTTTTTCTGATTAGGTTTGGGTATCAGATCCCACACATCATTTCTTTGAAACTGATTTAGCTCTTCTTGCATAGCTAGTATCCATCCATCATTTGAGAGAGCTTCATCAACTGTCTTAGGTTCAATTATTGACAGCAATCCTATCATAGATTCTTCTTGTCTGAAATGAGATCTTGTTCTTCTAGGACTGTCCTTGTTTCCAATGATTAGCTCCTCAGGATGTGAAGATTTGTGCTTGAATTTTGATTGAACTACATGCTGAGTGTTATCTTGAATATCTTCAGGAGCATTTTTATCCTGTGCTTCTGGATTAGATTCAGCTTCTGAACTTGACTCAGCTTCTGGATTTGATTCAGCTTCAGAAGGTTGATCAGATTCTGATGCATCTTCAGAATCATTTGAACCTGCAGTACTTTCAACTTTGATGAAAGTAAGAGATATTGGGTCTTCTTCCTTTGAAGAGTTCATATGCAGTTTTCGCCAACATATATCTGATGTAGATCCTATTTTGGACATAACATGAAGTATTAACTGCTTCTGCCCAGAAATGTTTAGCTAAATTATTTTCATGGATCATGGTTCTGGCCATTTCTTGTAAAGTTCTGTTCTTTCTCTCTACAACCCCATTTTGTTGTGGAGTTCTAGGAGAAGAGAATTCATGGACAATTCCATGTTTTTCACAAAAAGATTCAAATGGCTCGTTTTCAAATTCTCCACCATGATCACTTCTGACTTTCAAAATTTTCAATTCTTTTTCATACTGTATTTGAGTGCAGAAGCTGCTAAACACTTCACATGCATAATCTTTACTTCTTAGGAATATTACCCAAGTCCATCTGCTGTAATCATCAACAATGACTAATCCATATTTACTTCCATATATGGATGCAATGTTAACTGGTCCAAACAGATCAATATGAAGTAACTCTAAGGGTCTGGAGGTTGATACAATGTCTTTGGATTTGAAGGAAGTTTTAACAATTTTCCCTTTCTGACATGCATCATAGAGTGCATCTGAATGATAATCAATGTTAGGCAAGCCTTTGACAAGTTGTAACTTGCTAAGTTTAGAGATTAATCTCCAGTTAGCATGTCCCAACCTCTTGTGCCATACCCATTTTTTATCATTCATTGACAGAAGGCAAATTACCTTCTGATCAGTCAGATCAGAGAAATTAATCTTATAGACATTCTCAATTCTCTTTCCCTTAAAGGTAATGGATTTGTCATCCTTGTTGACTAGAGTGCAGTTGGTCTTACTGAACATTACATCATACCCATTGTCACAAAATTGACTGATGCTCAATAGGTTATGCTTCAGACCATCTACTAGCCAAACATTATTTATTGAATTGGAGGAATTACCAATAGTACATGTACCAATGATTTTTCCAGTTTGGTTGCCACCAAACTTCACTTCTCCTCCATCTTTCATGGTAATGGTGAGGAACAAAGCTTTCTCTCCTGTCACATGCCTTGAACACCCGCTGTCCAGGTACCAAGACCTTTGTTTCTCTTTTGCCCTTAGGCACACCTGCAGTTTTGATTAATTTAGACTTAGGTACCCATATCTTCATGGGTCCTTTTGGGTTAGTTCTGGAGGTTTTACTTTTCCTCCCTTGTACCTTGGGCTGAATGCTGAGTAGCTTCTGATCATTCAATACTTTAGGTTTAACACCTTTAGGTATTGTTTTCTCAGAAACAGCAACTGTTTTGTTCTTCTAACCCTTTGACTTTAGGATACTAGGTTCTGGTTTGATCAGACTCTGAGGAACAGGTTCTGACCTTTTCAGAATTTTGATCTTTGTAGTCTTAGGATCAGATTTTGCCATAACCTTAGTTTTGAGGTTTCTGGCTTTGATGTAATCTTAACCTTAGAACCAGAAGCTTCAGGTTCTGACTGAACAACAGTTTTAGCTTCAGCACCTTCAGGCACAAAGGTGGATTTCAATCCATCCTTGATACAATCACAATAGTTTTTGAGAGTATACTCTTTAGATTTCTCTTCAGAGTATCCAATCCCTTTACCATTGTTCTTGTAGATGCTGTAAATCATAGAGGCTACCTTGCTTCTATCAATACCAGTCATTATGAAATCATCTAAAGCAATTTCATGTTTGTTATCAGAACCTTTATCACACTTTTCCTGCAGCTTCTGACAAAGAATCTTGAGTCTGTCTTCATATGTGGTATATATGAAGTTAAACCCTTTGAGTTCTTCTTCAGAAGCTTTCAGTTCCAATAGAGTTGTTTCTTGTTGTTTCATTAAATCAACATATTTTTCTTTTAAACCAGACAACTCATTGGTTCTGTGTTCAAATAGTGATAAAAGTTCTTTAAGACACTCAACAAGTTCTTGTTTGGGAATTTCGGAATATACCTCATTTTCATCTTCTGAATCTGATCAGATTCTGATACAGCTTCTGATGACACTTTTGCTACTAACCCCATGGCTGCTTTTGCATCATCATCTGCTTCTTCTTTCTCAGAACTAGATTCACTATCCAGATCTTCCCAGGTTGCCATCAAACTCTTCTTGATCTGCTTTCTGAATTTGCTTGAGCTGAAACTTGGTTTCTTTGTTCTGCCTTTTGACTTTTCCTTCTGAAGATCAGGGCATTCAGCAATGAAATGACCAGGCTTCTTGCAATTGAAGCATCCCTTTTGATCTTCCTTCTTGAAGTTCTTATAGCTACCTCTCTTGCTCAAAAAGTTCTTATGCTTCTTTGCCAGATATTCAAGTTTGTTAGACAGCATGGCCATCTTCACAGATTGATCTTCATCAGAATCTCCATCTGGTGATTCTTCTTCAGATTCACTGGCCTTGTAAGCTTTGGATGACTTTCCTTTAGATGGTAGAACAATAGATCTATTCTTTTTTGATGATTCATGCTCATTCAGACTCATTTTATGAACATTGAGGGAACTGACAAGATCTTCAACACTTAAAGTGTTCAGTGTAACGCCCTAGTCGTTATTTTAATTATTTTGGATTTATGTGGAGTTTTTTTTATGATTTTAAAATAATATTTGTGGATTTTATGGTGTGTTAGATTTTATTATATAGTTTATTTTAATAATAATTAGAATAAGTGAGAATTAGTATTAATTGGAGTTTTGGGGGTTATGTTAGAATTTATTAGAATTAAGGGGGAGTAAATAAAATAAAGGGGAGTTAAGAAAGGTGTTAAGAGAGAAAGAAAGAGTCAGAATACGTTTTACGTGAAAACTGTCAGTTTTGGGAGAAAAGGAGAGAAGAGCAAGGAGAGCCAAGTTTGTCAATTGCTGTGCTTATTTTTCTGCAATTTTAAGGTAAGGGTGAGGTTTACCGCAATTGTATAGGTTTTGAATTCTGATTTTGTTTTTAACAGGTTTATGAGAGAATTGGGAGAAGTTAGGTTTTGTTAAATTAATGGGTTTTGAGAGTAGGGATTGTTATATTGATGTTAGAAATGGGTTATGAGTGCATATAACCTTCCATTGCATATCTGTAAACTGATTTGGGGAGTGAATTGGAGGAAAATGAGATTTTTGGGAAAAACCTGCATTCTGCCCGTACAGAAGTTCATCGCTCGCCACGCGAGTAGCCTTTGCTCGCCAAGGCGAGTGAGCAACTTCATGGCTCGCCTCGCGAGTGAGACAACTCGCCATGGCGAGTACCTATGAGGAAAACTGGATTTTTAAATTGTTGTTATAAGCCGTATTTTGGGTAGTCTTATGTACCTAGATGATTTTAGAGAGGACTGGAGCAAGTTTTAGATTAAAAAGATGAATAGGGAGCTTAGAATTGATGATTTAGTGAGAAAAATGTCAAAACTCCCGAGAGCACCATATTTTCGTTCGCCTCGAACTCACCATGGCGAGCAACCGGTTTTCTGAACTCGCCATAGCGAGCAGGTGTGCTCGCGAGGCGAGTTGCCCAATGTTATCGCGATTTTCGGGTGTCAAGTCATAAATTAGGCTTGAACCTTTCAATCTTTGATATTCTCTATTTTTTCTTGGGAAGGGCAAAATTGAGAAAAACCCTTAGATTCGAAGTTCGGGGGTCGCTTTCGCTACGGGAAGGTGTTAGGCACCCGGAACGATTATGGTATTCCATAAGAACCGTTCTCCTAAGTTTATTTCTACGCTTTATTTTTATTGCCTACTTAAAAAAGAAGTTTTATTTGAGTGAAGAATGGAGGGGAGAAAGTGTTTGAGGTTTTATTTTAGTGGACTTGGAGAGGTTTTGACCTCATGCCTACATACCCATTTAAGGGATCAAACTCCATGTAGTTCTCTCTCAAAAAAATGTTTTTTTTTGTGTGTTTGGTTGATTTTAGTTTTTGTTGGAAAATGGTTTTGAAGAAGAGGAAGAGGCCTTAAAGGCATAAGAGAAGGAAATGGTGAATGTTGGTTCAATTGTTTATTAAAAAAAAGTCTAAGTAGGAATTAGGATTCATTTGGATTTGTTTAAGAAAATAAAGGAAAAAAAGTCAATGGAGTTTTGACTCCAAGGTTTGTTTGGAAAAATTTGAGTGATGGAATTAGTTTATTATTTTCTTGAAAATTGGCATTTGTCTAAAAATCGCATTTCCTAAGCATACATCTAAACGGTAATCATGCAACGTGTGTGCGTGTCGGTGCTTGTGTCGGTGTACATCACTTATAGTGTCCATAGTCCTTTACATTGAATCCTAAATACATGCTATGGTCTTGCAAGGAATTAAAAAAGGAACTAACCTATCTAAAATTATTACAAACCCAATTGATATAGAAATGAATAAAAAAAAGATGCTAAAACTATGGGATGAATGAAATGTGAGATGAAATGGTTAGTGTCATAAGGCATAAAAATAGTAGAAAGGTAAGCAAAATTGAATAGAATAGCAAGAGAGGAAAAAGTAATGAAATGAAATAAAGTGGCAAAATATACCTAAAATTGGTTATGACACTTAGACAATGCACATGACCTATAATCCCCTCATTATAGCAATGTTAAAGGGATTTGATTTTGAGCTATAATGTGGGAACAAATAGGACACATTCAAGCCAAGAATCATGACACATTTTCAAAGATATTTTGCACTTTATTTCTTGATTAAAACACACATTGCTTGTAAAACAAGAAAGACATGAAAATCTACATCCACAATCAGCAAGATATACACATGATCAACAACACATTCACCATGAAATTACACATCAATCATCCACATCACATGCCAACATTTTGTGAGAAAATATACCACAAAAAATACACAAATTTAGATCGAACACAAAATTAATCAAGAAAAATAACACACACATTTTTATCATTTTTTAAACCACTGAAAAATATCACAAAAGTATTAAAATGTGTTAAGAAACATATAACGATTTTTTGGGAATTTTTAGAGAAAAAATTAAGCACACAGAGGTTCAATCAGCAAGAAAATAGGGTGCAGATAGCAGAAAAATAGCAAAAAACGAATAGGAACCTTAAGCCCAAACCCAAAGCCCAACGCAGACTGGACCTGGATCATCCAAAGGCCTCAGAGGCGTTGGATTGATCTAGATCTAGATCTGACGGTTCAAAAATACGCAGCGCATGGTAACACAGATCAAGCACATGGAAACAAAACATCACAGCCATTCAATCAACAAAACCCTAGATCTAACGGTCCAGGATGAAAGAAAAATGAACCGGACCGGTTCATGTGTCTATATAAACATATGGACACCGGTCCAATTCATTTCTTTTTCTTCTTTCTCTCTCTAAGTCTCTCCTAGTGAGAGAAGCTCTCACTTCTCTCTTCTTTCCTCTCGCCGGATTCTGGAAAAAGGTGGAAGATCTTCATCTTCTCCGGTGAGGTTTGTTCCTCCGGCGTGGTGGCCGGCCGCCGCCGGAGTTGAACGAACTTCTCCGTTTTCAAATTTTTTTTATGTTTTCAGATATCCTTTTTTGTCTACTTCTCGAATCCGAGCTTAGATTTTTAAAATAAAGTTCCAATCGGAGTAGATCTAAGTTTGAACCTTGCGAAATCTTTGGAAACGAAAAGGAAAGGAAAAGTGAAGAAAGCGAAGGATTACCTCTTCGCTGTTGATGCCTCTTTTTACGGTCTGGAGTCGCGCGCGCTCTGCGTGTTTCACGGTTCCGATTCGGTTTCTTCACCCTCCTTATCTTCTCTTTCTTTTCACGTCTTCTTCGTGATCGTGCTTGAGTCCGTCACCTAACGGTGATGGATTCGCACTTGTATTGCGAAGAGGTTGATTCGGTGATGATGATTCCGTATTGGATCTCTGAGAATCGCGAGAGATCTTGTTGATTCCTTGTTGATTTTTGCACTGATTTGTGATGTTTGTGTTGATTTGTGATGGTTTGTGATGATTCTGGTGGAATTTGGAAACGGTTAGGGTTTGATTGTTCTTGGCGTTCTTCGTGATTTCTGGAAATTGTTGAGTTTTGATCTTTGAGGGCAGAAAGAGAAAGTTGGAAAGTGTTTGTTGAGGTGGCGTGGAATGAATGGATCTGTGTGGCACTGTGCACCTTTTATAGGCTGCCATGTGTGATCTTGGACCAATGAGGTGGTGACATCTGTTTGGGACCTTTCTGCAAAAATAAGAAACTTGAAGGACTAAACTGCAATATAAAAAAAGGACTAAAAGAGTAATTTTAAGAATTTTTGGACTTAAATGCAATTAAAAAATAAAATTGGACTAAAATTGGTAATTTAAAAAAACGTAAAGTGAAACCAAAAATAAAATCAACAAAAGGACTAAAATGAACCAGCTACAAAAATGAGGTATTTTAAAATACCTCTCTGTCGAAATTTTGACAGGAAAAGACCAAAATGCCCCTAGGGACTAAACTGACTCAAATTGACTCAGATGCAATTTTTGAAATGATTTTTAAACAAAGAATCAACAATGATTTGTACAGACAAATTGAAAAGACTCAGAGGCAAACACAGGGACTAAAATGGGTTCCACTGCAGGAAATGACCAAAATACCCTTTTGTATGATTTTTTGAAATAGAATGCAAGAAAAGCAATGCAATGATTCAGAGAATTTTCAAATGACTTATAATGCAAGAAAAGACAGACAGAGGCAGTAAAATACGTTTTTAAAAAGAGAGTAAAGATTCAGAGTAAAATAACAGAGAATTGACAAATATCAGTGTTAAAAATGAAATTTGAACGAGTATTTTTAGGTCCAAAATCAGGGTATAACAGCTGCCCCTATTTAAGTTTCTTTGTCTGGAGGGTCAAGAGACGGAGTCTTTGGCTTGACGCGACGAAGATACTTAAATATTAACATTTGCACTGTGTTTGGACGTAAAAATACGCTTGTACATTTTCAAATATCATGAATGCCATGCAACATTTGGATTATGAGTGCAAGACAAACGAAAACTGGAGTTAACAAAAGATGTCGTATCCATTGCGGGATTGGTAGACATTGACAAGATAACAGATAACAGGGTAGATAGGAGACTAGGAACAAATTGACGGGTACAAGCTGCTCTTGGATTGAGCTGGGCACTTGACCGGGAATAAAAGCAGACAAACAGGTGCGAGTTGTTCTTGGATTCGAACTGGTCACTCGACTGGGGACATGGAAAAGGTAGACAGGTACGAGTTGTTCTTGATTTGAACTAGTCACTCGACTGAAAGCAAAGGCAAATAGACAAGTACGAGTTGTTCTTGATTCGAACTAGTCACTCGACTGAAAGCAAGGCAAATAGACAGGTGCGAGCTTGTTCTTGGATGCGAACTGGTTACTCCACCGGAGACAAAGACATATAGACGGGTGCAAGCTGCTCTTGGATTGAGCTAGCCACTTGAGCGAACAGAAACAGATAGACGGGTACAAGCTGTTCTTGGACTTGAACTAGCCACTTGACCAAAATCATAGACACACAGACAGGTACGAGCTGTTCTTGGATTCGAACTGGTAACTCGACCGATAACCTTGAAAAGTAAACGGGTACAAGTCGTTCTTGGATGCGAACTGGTAACTTGACCAAACAGAAACATATTGATGGGTACAAGCTGCTCTTGGATTGAGCTGGGCACTCGACCGATAACATAAGCAAATAGGTAGGTTCAAGCTGCTCTTGGATTGAGCTAGCCACTTGACCAAACAGAAACAGATTCACTGGGGATTGTTTTTTTCTTGTCAAAGTATAGATTGAGATTGACTTGACGTCGATTTGATTTGAAAGGTAGAAATTGACCGATATTATTGGCTCACAAGGTTTTGATAGAGAACCCGACATGAGTATTGAGTTGAGACTGTTGTTGATATTGGAAATGCAATATGCATGAATGATATAACAGTTTCATTAAATGCATGGGCACGTAATATGCATGATTATGCATGTATGAATGCTTGTAATGCATGACTGTTGGTGATTTGTAGACACAGTTCCACAGAGACAGACAAGACACTGGAGTGTTGGGCACGCAGTGGCTCGTGCTATATTACACATTCCTGGAAATCCTCTTTGGAGATGACGTCGTTTGGGATACGTATCGGAACCATGGCTGAGGGCAGGTAGCTATGCAACTTGCTGAGGATAGAATCTTGGGAGACTCTACTGGGAATAATGCCGGATGTATCGTGGACATCGCATCTATGGTCAATGCTTTTTGCATGTTGTTTTTTTTCAATTTCATTCATTTTTTTTTTGCATCCCATTTTTGCTTGGATCGCCCTTTCGGGTTTTCGATCCACCGGGGAAATAAATTCTTTTCAATGCCCCATTTTTGCCTGAACTGCCCTTTCGGGTTGTCAATCCAGCGGGGTGCTCCTTTTTGCCTAAGCCGCCCTTCCGGGTTTTCAACTTAGCGAGCCTATTCATTTTCATGCATTTTCATTCTGTTTTTTCATTCTTGCCATTGACCACAGACTATCCTGGAGGAGAACCTGCTTGTAACATATATTGAAATAGACACCAACATACACTCGCTCATGCATGTCTCGTTTGAATGTACCCTGTTGCTCAGGTTTGCTTTTCAAAAAACTTTTTCAATTTTCAAGATGCTTGTTTCGAGCATTTGTCATTATTAAAAATAGAAGGAAAATGTTTTTGGACATAACTTTGAAAGTAAAAAGAAAGCAGAGTTTCAAACAAAAGCACAGGCTCAAATTGATGTATAAGAGTGGTGGTCAGCCGAAGGCGTGACTCCACGGATTTACAAAGCTTGGAAAATGGTAATTTTTATTGGTTGGTGGTACATTGAACACAGCAATCATTACATTTCCTAGAAACTTTGAATTCGCAAGCGTAGGAGCTTTTGATGAAGATGGTCATTAACAGCTGCAGATGCCCCAAGGGAGACGGTGGTTGGCCAAATATAGTTACTTGCCTTTCGTTTCAATCTCATTTTTGCATGAACCGCCCTTTCGGGTTTTCGGCTCATCGAGACGCTCATTCTTGCCTGAGTTGTGTACAATCTCAGCGAGCTTTTTCATATATTTTTTGTCCCTTATTTTTGCCTGGACCGCCCTTTCGGGTTTTCGATCCACCGGGAAGCGTATTTTTGCCTAGGCCGCCCTTTCGGGTTTTCGACCTACCATGCTGTTCTTTTCATATTTCTAGGCAAAGTATTTCTTGACTATATCGGCATTCACTGGATTTGGAAGTTCAACACCATCCA
Source organism: Medicago truncatula (assembly GCF_003473485.1). Classification (NCBI taxonomy): domain Eukaryota; kingdom Viridiplantae; phylum Streptophyta; class Magnoliopsida; order Fabales; family Fabaceae; genus Medicago; species Medicago truncatula. Next base: position 22,827,063 of record NC_053043.1, on the reverse strand, counting down.
TGTGTGTAAGGATTAAAGCACCACCGGAGAAGGCCTTCTTGACAACATAAGGACCTTCATAGTTAGGCGTCCACTTGCCCCTTGGGTCGGGTTGCTGGCTTATCCTCCTTTTCAATACAAGTTCCCCTACCTTGAATTCTCGAGGATGGACTTTCTTGTCAAAGGCAGTCTTCATTCTTGCTTGATATGACTGTCCACGAGCCATGGCATCCATACGTTTTTCCTCAATCAAATTCAACTGATCATACCGGCTTTGGCACCATTCAGCCTCAGATAACTTGCTTCCATGATCACACGGAGAGATGGGATCTCCACTTCCAAAGGAAGAACTGCTTCCATACCATATACAAGAGAGAAAGGGGTTGCCCCGGTTGAACTGCGCACTGTAGTACGGTAGCCATGCAGAGCATAGGGTAACATCTCATGCCAGTCCTTGTAAGTGGTTACCATCTTCTGGACAATTCTCTTGATATTCTTGTTGGCGGCCTCAACGGCACCATTCATCTGAGGTCTATAAGGAGAAGAGTTATGATGCTCAATTTTGAATTCTTCACAAAGAGCTTGCACCACATTGTTATTCAGGTTGGTACCATTGTCGGTAATAATCTTGCTGGGAACACCATATCGACAGATGATGTTGTTCTTGATGAACTTAGCTACCACTTGCTTGGTCACATTGGTATAAGATGCTGCTTCAACCCACTTGGTGAAGTAGTCAATTGCCACTAAGATGAAACGATGACCATTTGAAGCCTTCGGTTCAATTCTTCCAATCATGTCGATGCCCCACATTGAGAACGGCCATGGGGATGAAATAACATTGAGAGCGTGCGGAGGCACATGAATCTTACCAGCATAGATTTGACATTTGTGGCACTTTCTGGCGTGCTGGTAGCAATCATGCTCCATGGTCATCCAGTAGTAACCTGCCCGTAACAACTTCCTTGACATAGTATGCCCTGTAGCATGGGTCCCGAAGGTACCGTCATGTACATCATGCATTAATTGCTCTGCTTCATGTTCATAAACACATCTTAACAATACCATGTCATAGTTTCTCTTGTACAGAATATCTCCATCTAACAGGAATCTACTGGCCAATCTTCTCAGGGTCTTCTTATCTTGTTTGGAAGCACCCGGCGGATACTCACGGCTCAGCAAGAACTGTTTGATGTCGTAGTACCAGGGTTTATAGTCAACCACATTTTCACCAGCTTGATCGATCACATCCCCAATAGCAAACACATGTGAAGGTCTTTCAAGGCGTTGCACTTTGATTATTGGCACATCATTCCAATGGTTTACTCGAAACATGGAAGATAGAGTGGCAAGAGCATCAGCCATTTGGTTCTCATCACGGGGAATATGGTGCAGCTCAACCTTTGTAAAATATGTCAGTAGACGTCTCGCATAATCACGATAAGGAATCAACTTAGCATGGTGGGTCTCCCATTCACCCTTTATCTGATTGATGACGAGCGCAGAATCTCCATAGATGTCGAGGTGTTTGATTCTCATGTCAATTTCTTCCTCGATCCCAAAGATACATGCTTCATACTCAGCCATATTGTCGGTACATTCGAACAGAATTCGGGCGGTAAAAGGAATGTGATGCCCCTGTGGGGATACAATGACTGCCCCAATTCCTTTACCATAAGCATTGACAGCACCATCAAAGACTAAACCCCACTTGCTATTGGGATCTGGACCTTCATCAATCAACGGTTCTTCGCAGTCTTTGGATTTCAAATACATGATCTCTTCATCGGGGAAATCAAACTCAATTGGTTGATAATCATCAAGAGGTTGGTAAGCAAGATGATCGGCAAGAATGCTACCCTTGATTGCCTTTTGAGTTTTGAACACAATATCGTATTCAGACAAAAGCATCTGCCAGCGTGCAATCTTCCCAGTAACAGCAGCTTTCTCAAAGATATACTTTATCGAATCCATTCTGGATATCAACCAAGTTGTATGATTCACCAAATAATGACGCAGGCGTTTAGCGGCCCAGGCCAAAGCACAACAAGTCTTCTCAAGCATTGTATACCGATTTCACAATCGGTGAACTTCTTGCTTAGATAGTAGATAGCATGTTCTTTCTTTCCAGTCTCATCTTGTTGACCAAGTACGCATCCCATGGATTCATCAAATACTGCCAAATACATAATCAAAGGCCTTCCTTCCACGGGTGGGACAAGGATAGGTGGTTCCAGCAGGTAATTCTTGATGCTATCAAAAGCTTCTTGGCATTCATCATTCCATACAACAGGCTGATTCTTTCTGAGTAGCTTGAAGATCGGCCCGCAGGTTGCGGTCATGTGAGATATGAATCGGGAGATGTAATTCAAACGTCCGAGGAAACCTCTGACTTGCTTCTCGGTCTGTGGAGCTGGCATTTCTCGGATGGCCCGGACTTTATCAGGATCGACTTCAATGCCCTTTTGGCTGACAATGAAGCCTAATAACTTCCCGGATCTGACGCCGAATGTACATTTACTGGGATTCAATCGAAGCTTGTATTTTCTCAACCTTTCGAACATCTTCGTCAAATACTCAACATGTTGCTCCTCATCTGTTGACTTCACAATCATGTCGTCCACATATACTTCGACTTCTTTGTGAATCATGTCATGAAACAGAGTAGTCATTCCTCTTTGGTAGGTAGCACCAGCATTTATTAGGCCGAACGCATCACTTTGTAGCAGAAAGTACCCCATGGAGTGATAAAAGACGTCTTTTCTCTATCTTCAGGAGACATTTTGATCTGATTGTAACCGGAGAAACCATCCATGAAGGAGAACACCTTAGACTGAGCAGTATTATCAACAAGCACATCAATATGAGGTAATGGAAAGTTGTCTTTTGGACTGGCTTTGTTCAGGTCTCTGAAGTCAACACACATCCGGACTTTACCATCCTTCTTTGGCACAGGTACAATATTGGCAACCCATTCAGGGTACTCAACTGTCATGAGGAAACCCGCATCAATCTGTTTTTGAACCTCACTCTTAATCTTGAGAGCCATATCTGGATGAGTCCTTCTCAATTTCTGCCTGACGGGAGGACATTCATGCTTGGTGGGGATCCGATGCTCCACAATCATAGGATCTAGACCTGGCATATCTTCATACGACCATGCAAAAATATCCGGATATTCCCGGAGGAGTTGGATGATCTTCTTTTTAACCCCTTCCTCTAGAGCAGTACTGATCTTGATTTCTCGCTTGTTCTCCTCGGTACCTATGTTGATAAGCTCAATCTCTTCCTGGTGAGGCTGAATGGCTTTCTTTTCTTGCTCAAGTAATCGGGTGATCTCATATGGTATGTCATCACCTTCCTCATCTTCGACCTCATACACTGGGAACTCAAAATTCGGAGGGAATGCAGGGTTACTGTGCCCAACGGGTTTATTATAGTTCAATCTGCGTAAAATAGTTGGATGATTTTAGAAAGAGGTTTTTTATGCAGATTTTTCGAAATTAATAAGAAAATACAGATATTTTGGTTTTTTCTGGCATTACCATTATTTCCAAGGAAAAAAGGTACTAAAAAAAGCAGTCGTGAAAGAAACGACAATTTTTTATTAATCAACGGCAATGCCGAAACAAACATGCCCTTACAGAAAATATCACTCTCGCTTTGGGCAGAGCGAGATGATTGTTATTTTGAAAAAACAAGATACTTAAGCAACAAGGTATATTACTCAGAAACATGCATGATTGAGGGAATGTCAATGGCATCCCAATCTCTCGCAATGCCTCCTGGTATAACAAATACAGGCCTCGGGCCAAATCCAGTTGCTTCCTCTGTGATTGCGTTGACAAACCCAGCACTATAGAATGCCCCGGTGGAAAGTCCTGAAGTTGGGGAAAAGCCAAGACCTTCCTTATACTTGTTCTCACGAAGCTGTATTAACCTGCCCCAGCCGGCAGCTTGACCCTCTTAGACGGTTCTCTGTGCATCCTTCAAAGAAGCCATCGCAGTTCCATCCCTCTTGGGCTCCGTACCTTCGACAGTTAATCCTTGAAAAGCGGTCCCCTCTGCAGACCCTGCCTCTATGCAAGAGAAAGATGATAGCTGGCTAACCATGTATGCTTCCTCTCCATGAATGGTAACAAGCTTTCCACTTTTTGCAAATTTCAACTTTTGGTGCAAAGTAGAGGTCACCGCCCCCGCGTCATGTATCCATGGTCTCCCCAAGAGACAGCTGTAAGAGGCATTAATATCCATGACCTGAAAGGTGATTAGAAAGGTTTCGGGGCCGATAGTTATGGGCAAGTCTACCTCCCCGAGAACACTCTTGCGGGTTCCATCAAAGGCTTTGACCAGAAAAGTGCTCCTCCTCACGGGAGTTCCCCGGTAACTCAGCTGATCCAGCGTTGACTTGGGCATCACGTTCAAAGATGAGCTAGTGTCTACTAACACATTTGAGATCATGTCGGACTTGCAATTCACGGAGATATGCAAGGCCAGATTATGATGCTTTCCTGCTTCGGGCAACTCATCTTCACTGAACCACAGATTGCTGCAGGCGGTAATGTTTCCCACTATGCTACCAAAGTGATCCACAGTTACTTCATGATCCACAAAAGCCTGCTCCAATACTTTCAAAAGGGTATCTCTGTGGGCAGCGGAACTCAGGAGTAGAGACAAAATGGATATCTTCGACGGAGTTTGCAGCAGCTGATCCACAATCTTATAATCACTTCTTTTGATCAACCTCAAAATCTCGTCCAGATTAGAATCCTCTATAGACCGGCCTGGTTGGCCCGCGTCTTTGTTAACGGGAGAAACATCAGTCGGGGTTGGTTTGTCAATGGGTGGCACAGTAGGCGTAGCTGCCTTCTTTTGAAACAACGGTGGACGGACTCTTCCGCTTCTAAGAGCTGCTGTATTTCCTTCGGCGGTATTGTTCATCGCAGCCAAGGACACCAGAGGCACTTCTACTCCGTTTTCGATTATGGTAGCATTATATTTGTACGGGATAGCCCTATCTGAAGTATACGGTACCGGTCCGGGCAACCTTATCACCAGAGGCTTAGCTTTCTCCTTCAAAGGCATACTCTTGACAGGCGGATCGTGAAAAACTGGCACAATCACGCAGACATCACTAACAGTCAAAAAATTATCATTCATCAAGCTTAGGATGTCGTCTTGAACAGTATAGCAACCCAAAGGATTACGAAGGCATCCTAGGCACTTCGCATGATCATGGCTGAACAGAGAAGCTTTGCACAGCTTGATGTGTAGAGGCACCAGAGGAGTTGCGACGTTACGGACATCAAGTCTAGGAGCTTCCTCACATACTTCGATCATATTTACAGCGGCATGATTCGGAAGAGGATTGTCGAGAACATGTGGGACATTATTCTCAAAAGTCAGCTTTCCTTGATCAATGAGCTTTTTCACGATATACTTCAAAGCATAGCACCCCTCGACATCATGACCCAGGGCACCTTGATGAAAATCACATTTGAGATCGGACCTGAACCTGGGAGGCAACGGATCAGGTGGGGGCTTGCCCTGTCTGGTTGTACAATGCCCTCTATGGAGTAAAGTTGGAAGCAACTCAGCATATAACATCGGTATCGGAGGGAAAGTAGGTCTAGCTTGCTGATTTTGTTGTTGTTGTTGAACTGGCAACTGTTGTTTCATCTGTTGAGCGATTGCATTAACGGGTACTTGAGGTTGACCCGGTGGCAGAGGGTACTGATGATAAAATGGCGGAAAGAAAGGATGCTGAGAATATGGCACATATGGGTATGACAGAGGCATTTGGGCTGCATTGATAGGAGCAACAATAGCCATGGATTGACCGGCTCCAGCTGACACCATCCCTACTTCCGTTTCTTTCTTCTTGTGGTGTCCATTGCCATACCTCTTTGATGCATTCACAGAGGATTCAGCTTTCTCGAACACAATGATTCCATCCCTGACGGCTTCTTCCAGACGGGTTCCCATGGTGACCATCTCCGAAAAGTTATTCGGGGCAGCAATGATCATTCTCTCAACATAATCCTTCTTCAAGGTCTTTAAGAATGTCTGGGTCATTTCTTCTTCATCAAGAGCGGGAGTAATGCGGGCAGCTGCCCCCCTCCATCTCTGTGCGTATTCACGGAAGCTTTCCTCTTTCTTCTGGGAGAGAGATCTGAGGAATTCCCTGTTTGGCTTCAATCGGGTGTTAAACCCATAGTGGCTCTTGAAAGCAGCGGCTAATTCATCAAAGGTATGGATGTCATTTTTGCTCAAACTAGTATACCACTCTGCAGCATCTTCCATCAAACTATCCTGGAAGCAGTGGATCATAAGGGAATCATTGTCTTTATAATTACCCATCTTTCGGACGTACTTGATGATTTGGTTCTGGGGACAAGTCAGCCCGTTGTATCGGTTGAAATCTGGGATTTTGAACTTCTTAGGGACATCCACCTTTGACACCAAGCAGAGATCTTGAGTTTTGAAAGAGTCCGCATTCCCTCGATTGGCTTTGATCTCATGACGGAGTTCTTTAGCAAGTTCCTCCATCATCTCTTCCATGGTTTTGGTTACGGGGATGCTTCCGTGCTGTGTGTTGATGTTAATACCTTGGGGCATGGCATGCACAAGAGGCTCAGTGACAGCTGCCGTTGTTTGTGGCAAAGTAGCATTGATGGAGACAGCATTTGTTGCAGGGATCAGAACATTTTTAGCAGTGCCCGAAGTGCCCGCTGCAGTACTGGGAGTGAAGAACGGTGGAAGCCCATACGGAAACCCAGCTGGCATAGCAAAGCGAGCGTCTGCAGATGCGGTTGGGAGCATGCTTGTAGTCACCGGTATAGCTGTGGCCATAGGGATAGCCGTGGCTGATTGTTCTTGAGCGGCTAGCAGAGCAGTCATGACATCATTAGCCTTAGCCAATTCTTCCCTTAGAGTGGCTAACTCGGTACGGAGCTGAGCATTCTCTTCTTCCATGGCTGCCGAATTCTTCTTTCTGTAGAGTCTAGTCCGGTGTATTCTGTCTGATTCGTAAACTTTTCGAGCACGAGCCACCTTTCAATCTCTGTGGCAGAAGAACCAGGAGGCAGTGAGCACTTGTAAACCTTTTGTGGCTTGATGAATGATGCACATGATGCATGATATGTACAAATGCAAATGCAAAAGTTGTTTTTTGGACATCGAAGGATTTTTAGACAAATTAGGAGTTTTGTAAACAATATCTAAACAAGCAAAGCAAAACGAAGCGTTTACAAGATGAATCCCTTTGAAATACTAAGCCAAGGGAAGACTTTTGAAATATAAACAAATAAAACTCTCAAGCATAGGAAGTGGTGGGATGATCCTCAGACTCAGACTCCGAATCCGAATCGCAATATCTAGCATAGAAGTTGCGTCGTCTTCTGGCTCTCTTGGAGTCCCGCATAAGTAGCTCATCCTTTTCTTCAAGTTCCCTTCGGACCTTAACCAATTCCGTCTTCAACATCAGGTTCTCATGAGTCTTCTGCTCATCCTTACCATCCAAAGTCATAATTAGATTCTCAGCCTCATTGTATCGGGCTTTCCACATTTGTTTCTCACGACTTTCCATGGCCAGATGCTCCTGATACATCTCCTGAGTTGTGGGAGGTAGAGGTAAAGGTATAGATGGAGCAGATCCAGCCACATGTCTCATAGCAGGGTATGGCATACCAATCTCTTCGGCTCGGTTTATTACCCACTGAGTATAGGCCTCATGAGCAATACCAGATCTCACACCCAAATGCTTCACACTCTTCCTACGGACCTTAGACCAAGCCCTTGTGAAAGCCTCCCTTTGTTCGGTGGGGGCGTTCGAATAATAGAAGAACTCCGGAGATGTAGCAAGATTGATGGGCTTTGTCTTCATGGGGAACCCAAACTGCCTCATAGCAAGCTCCGGATTGTAGTTGATTCCCCCACGGGTACCAAGAAGAGGTACATTGAGAAAGTCTCCACAACCAGTAATAATCTCCTTAACCTGAGCGGCGGGAGTGATCCAGACCACCTCGTTAGGAGAGAGAGCCATCATTCGCTGTGAGTAGGACCAATCCTCCGAGTTGTCATGGAAGGAGCTCGGAAGGTGAGAAATAAACCACCTATATAGGAGACGCACGCAGCAAAGGATATACCCACGACCTTTGAGAGTCCGGTCATGGATAGCATGGTACATGTCCGCTAGCAAGGTAGGAACCGGATTCCTAGAATGGAAGATCTCAATAGCATTCATGTCCACAAAGTTGTCGAGATTCGGGAAGAGAATGAGCCCATAGACAAGCAATGCAAGAATAGCCTCGAGTGCGTCCTGACAAGTAGTTTCGAGACTAGCTTGCTCAAGTAGATACTTGGAAGTGAACCCTCGGATGTGAGACTTAGTAGTAAGATGCTTGGAGACATCGGAAGTCTTGAGATAGAGATCCTTAGCAATAACCAGAGGAGTAAGAGAAGCCCCGGGACCGGTGAAAGGCATCTTCTCGGCTGTAGGTGAATCCAATAAGTGGGAATAAGCCTCAAGAGTAGGGACTAACTGGAAATCCGGGAAAGTGAAGCAGCGGAAACTCGGGTCGTAGAATTGCACTAGAGTGTGCACGAGCTTCTCTTCGACATTAGTCCGGAGAATAGTAAGCAAACCACCATACCGGAGTCGGAAACCTGTTTGATTCTTCACCTTGAGTGCCAACTCTCTCAAACTAACCAAATCAACCTCCTTGAACTTGTAGCATTTAGTCTTCTTCATACCTGTAATGTTTACAAAGTTTTTAATTTGTCCAATCCTTCGATGAATGCATGAGAAAAAATTTATGCATGAATGCATGTATGCATGATTGTTTTTTCAATTACAGAGAAAACATGGAGGGTTGAGATTAAAGTCGAGGAGCCACGGGCGGACACGGTGCCCGGTAAACTAAGGCTTAGGATAATAGTAACCAAGGTTCTAATCAAGTTCCCAAACTGCAACCTCTCTTACGTATATCATGGTAGCACGGGACAACGTCCGTTCCATGTTTATTCGAAAGAAGGTCTAGTTTGAGTGTAGTATCGCGTGACGACTAAAACTCGAGACAACACTCGGTTTAGCCACCGCACTACGTCCTAAAAAGGCCAGGGATGGGTTTGGTAACTACGGTCCATAGCATCGTCGAACAATTGAAAGCAAAGTGCCTAAGCATGACAACACACGCCGACAATATTACTTCCAAAATGCCTCAGCTATGTGAGATTGATCGCATAACCCAATACACGAGGCAACCCTCGGATCAAATTGTCGATTATATCTCTACCTAATCATAAGTTCACTCAGCCCGGGTATAGGACTTTTGATATTCTCACCCCACACGTCAAATGAAAATAAACAAGTATTCACATATGTAAGCAATAAAACAAAGTGTAAATATAAACTAAGGAAAACTAGGCGTGACCCGCTAAAAATATCCCCAAGAAGTCGCCATTTCTGTTATCGCGATTTTCGGGTGTCAAGTCATAAATTAGGCTTGAACCTTTCAATCTTTGATATTCTCTATTTTTTCTTGGGAAGGGCAAAATTGAGAAAAACCCTTAGATTCGAAGTTCGGGGGTCGCTTTCGCTGCGGGAAGGTGTTAGGCACCCGGAACGATTATGGTATTCCATAAGAACCGTTCTCCTAAGTTTATTTCTACGCTTTATTTTTATTGCCTACTTAAAAAAGAAGTTTTATTTGAGTGAAGAATGGAGGGGAGAAAGTGTTTGAGGTTTTATTCTAGTGGACTTGGAGAGGTTTTGACCTCATGCCTACATACCCATTTAAGGGATCAAACTCCATGTAGTTCTCTCTCAAAAAAATGTTTTTTTTTGTGTGTTTGGTTGATTTTAGTTTTTGTTGGAAAATGGTTTTGAAGAAGAGGAAGAGGCCTTAAAGGCATAAGAGAAGGAAATGGTGAATGTTGGTTCAATTGTTTATTAAAAAAAAGTCTAAGTAGGAATTAGGATTCATTTGGATTTGTTTAAGAAAATAAAGGAAAAAAAGTCAATGGAGTTTTGACTCCAAGGTTTGTTTGGAAAAATTTGAGTGATGGAATTAGTTTATTATTTTCTTGAAAATTGGCATTTGTCTAAAAATCGCATTTCCTAAGCATACATCTAAACGGTAATCATGCAACGTGTGTGCGTGTCGGTGCTTGTGTCGGTGTACATCACTTATAGTGTCCATAGTCCTTTACATTGAATCCTAAATACATGCTATGGTCTTGCAAGGAATTAAAAAAGGAACTAACCTATCTAAAATTATTACAAACCCAATTGATATAGAAATGAATAAAAAAAAGATGCTAAAACTATGGGATGAATGAAATGTGAGATGAAATGGTTAGTGTCATAAGGCATAAAAATAGTAGAAAGGTAAGCAAAATTGAATAGAATAGCAAGAGAGGAAAAAGTAATGAAATGAAATAAAGTGGCAAAATATACCTAAAATTGGTTATGACACTTAGACAATGCACATGACCTATAATCCCCTCATTATAGCAATGTTAAAGGGATTTGATTTTGAGCTATAATGTGGGAACAAATAGGACACATTCAAGCCAAGAATCATGACACATTTTCAAAGATATTTTGCACTTTATTTCTTGATTAAAACACACATTGCTTGTAAAACAAGAAAGACATGAAAATCTACATCCACAATCAGCAAGATATACACATGATCAACAACACATTCACCATGAAATTACACACCAATCATCCACATCACATGCCAACATTTTGTGAGAAAATATACCACAAAAAATACACAAATTTAGATCGAACACAAAATTAATCAAGAAAAATAACACACACATTTTTATCATTTTTTAAACCACTGAAAAATATCACAAAAGTATTAAAATGTGTTAAGAAACATATAACGATTTTTTGGGAATTTTTAGAGAAAAAATTAAGCACACAGAGGTTCAATCAGCAAGAAAATAGGGTGCAGATAGCAGAAAAATAGCAAAAAACGAATAGGAACCTTAAGCCCAAACCCAAAGCCCAACGCAGACTGGACCTGGATCATCCAAAGGCCTCAGAGGCGTTGGATTGATCTAGATCTAGATCTGACGGTTCAAAAATACGCAGCGCATGGTAACACAGATCAAGCACATGGAAACAAAACATCACAGCCATTCAATCAACAAAACCCTAGATCTAACGGTCCAGGATGAAAGAAAAATGAACCGGACCGGTTCAGGTGTCTATATAAACATATGGACACCGGTCCAATTCATTTCTTTTTCTTCTTTCTCTCTCTAAGTCTCTCCTAGTGAGAGAAGCTCTCACTTCTCTCTTCTTTCCTCTCGCCGGATTCTGGAAAAAGGTGGAAGATCTTCATCTTCTCCGGTGAGGTTTGTTCCTCCGCGTGGTGGCCCGCCGCCGGAGTTGAACGAACTTCTCCGTTTTCAAAATTTTTTTATGTTTTCATATATCCTTTTTTGTCTACTTCTCGAATCCGAGCTTAGATTTTTAAAATAAAGTTCCAATCGGAGTAGATCTAAGTTTGAACCTTGCGAAATCTTTGGAAACGAAAAGGAAAGGAAAAGTGAAGAAAGCGAAGGATTACCTCTTCGCTGTTGATGCCTCTGTTTTACGGTCTGGAGTCGCGCGCGCTCTGCGTGTTTCACGGTTCCGATTCGGTTTCTTCACCCTCCTTATCTTCTCTTTCTTTTCACGTCTTCTTCGTGATCGTGCTTGAGTCCGTCACCTAACGGTGATGGATTCGCACTTGTATTGCGAAGAGGCTGATTCGGTGATGATGATTCCGTATTGGATCTCTGAGAATCGCGAGAGATCTTGTTGATTCCTTGTTGATTTTTGCACTGATTTGTGATGTTTGTGTTGATTTGTGTTGATTTGTGATGGTTTGTGATGATTCTGGTGGAATTTGGAAACGGTTAGGGTTTGATTGTTCTTGGTGTTCTTCGTGATTTCTGGAAATTGTTGAGTTTTGATCTTTGAGGGTAGAAAGAGAAAGTTGGAAAGTGTTTGTTGAGGTGGCGTGGAATGAATGGATCTGTGTGGCACTGTGCACCTTTTATAGGCTGCCATGTGTGATCTTGGACCAATGAGGTGGTGACATCTGTTTGGGACCTTTCTGCAAAAATAAGAAACTTGAAGGACTAAACTGCAATATAAAAAAAGGACTAAAAGAGTAATTTTAAGAATTTTTGGACTAAAATGCAATTAAAAAATAAAATTGGACTAAAATTGGTAATTTAAAAAAACGTAAAGTGAAACCAAAAATAAAATCAACAAAAGGACTAAAATGAACCAGCTACAAAAATGAGGTATTTTAAAATACCTCTCTGCCGAAATTTTGACAGGAAAAGACCAAAATGCCCCTAGGGACTAAACTGACTCAAATTGACTCAGATGCAATTTTTGAAATGATTTTTAAACAAAGACTCAACAATGATTTGTACAGACAAATTGAAAAGACTCAGAGGCAAACACAGGGACTAAAATGGGTTCCACTGCAGGAAATGACCAAAATACCCTTTTGTATGATTTTTTGAAATAGAATGCAAGAAAAGCAATGCAATGATTCAGAGAATTTTCAAATGACTTATAATGCAAGAAAAGACAGACAGAGGCAGTAAAATACGTTTTTAAAAAGAGAGTAAAGATTCAGAGTAAAATAACAGAGAATTGATAAATATCAGTGTTGAAAAAGAAATTTGAACGAGTATTTTTAGGTCCAAAATCAGGGTATAACACCCAATATTTGTTGGATTGATTTATGTTGTTGATGGTTGATTTATCTTGATGATTAAGCATGGCTATTATATTGGTGTATTTTTCTGAATGTTCTAAATTGGTTATAATGAATCGATGCTGGCTGGAATGTATGTTTTATTTAATTAAGTCATACATGAATGTTGTAAGTTGGAGTGGTGAGTCATATACATATATATGCATAAGTTGGGTGGTATGTAGATATACACAAGTGGGTCGGTTGCATAAACATAACAGTGGGAGAGCTTCGGCTCTGGAACGCCTTGTCGTTCAAAGTGGTGGAGTACTAGTTGCTCAAAGTGGTGTTTAGTGGTGAGGACTTATGTCCTGAAAATGAATGCTTTAACCATTCTACAGCGGTGAGGGCTACGGTCCTGATTTTGGTACCACATGCATGGGTGTTGTTAGAGGAGTCTTAGTGGAGTGGTGATGAGTTGCATGAGTCGTTGAATTGGTTTTTAATTACCATTTGTTGATGACATTGAAAATGATGATATTTATATATTGTTGATGAATTATTATGATAGGGTGTTAGATTCAATTGATGCATTCTTTATCTATATTATTGTTGTGAATCTCACCCCTTCTGCTTGAAAATGTTGCCCTTCTTATGGGTAACTTGCAGGTGATCCTGAGTAGTTGGTGGTGGCTCAAAGTGTCTAGGGCTCTGATACGTGGGATGGGATTTTATTGTTTAATTTCTTTCCTATGTATCAAATTTTGAATATTGCTGTTGTAGCCCTATTGATGTTGGATTTTATGATGTTAAGGCTTTCATGCCAAGAATTTATTATGGAGTTTAAAACAGTTATGAATTGTTGTTTAATGAGAATATTCCGCTGCAGATTTAATGATAAATTCGAAGGATGTTTAATTAAATAGATTTTATATTATATTTAAGATGATTATTATAAATGTGATGTGACATGCCCGTTTGGGTTTTACTCTGATATTGAATTATTATTATTATTTAATTGATTTTGGGAAACGGGGTGTTACAATTGGTATCAGAGCAGGTTGGTCCGTCCGGCTGAGTAGTAGAGTCGTGTTGAGCCACCTAGGATAGAGTGTCAACTCTAATGTTGTTTGTTGTTGTTGTTCTGAATTGTTGTTTCTTATGTAGAATCTTAAGATGGCTGGTAGAAACGACGCTGCTATTGCTGCTGCACTTGAGGTTGTAGCTCAAGCTATTCAACAGCAACCGCAAGCTGGAGCTGGTAATGGAGAAGCGAGGATGCTGGAGACCTTTTTGAGGAATCATCCCCCAACATTCAAGGGAAGGTATGATCCCGATGGTGCTCAGAAGTGGCTTAAGGAAGTGGAGAGGATTTTCAGGGTCATGCAGTGCTTTGAAGTGCAAAAGGTGCGGTTCGGGATGCACATGTTGGCTGAGGAGACAGATGATTGGTGGGTAAGTTTGCTACCTGTGTTGGAACAGGATGGAGCTACAGTGACCTGGGTGGTGTTCAGGAGAGAATTTCTGAACAGGTACTTTCCAGAAGATGTCCGAGGTAGGAAGGAGATTCAATTTCTGGAGCTGAAGTAGGGTGACATGTCTGTTGTTGAGTATGCTGCAAAGTTTGTGGAACTTGAAAAGTTCTACCCTCACTATACTGCGGAGACAGCTGAATTCTCCAAATGTATAAAGTTTGAGAATGGCTTGAGAGCTGACATCAAGAGAGCCATAGGGTACCAACAGATTAGAATCTTCTCTAATTTGGTAAGTCGTTGCAGAATCTATGAGGAGGACACAAAGGCTTATTATAAGGTGATGAGTGAGCGAAGAGGTAAGGGACAACAGAGTCGTCCTAAACCATACAGTGCCCCTGCTGACAAGGGAAAGCAAAGACTGAATGATGAGAGGAGGCCGAATAGGAGAGATGCTCCTGCTAAGATAGTTTGTTATAAGTGTGGCGAGAAAGGCCACAAGAGTAATGTTTGTACCAAGGATGAGAAGAAGTGCTTCAGGTGTGGTCAGAAGGGTCACACATTAGCGGATTGCAAGCGTGCTGATGTTGTATGTTATAACTGCAACGAAGAGGGCCATATCAGTACTCAATGCACACAGCCGAAGAAGGTTAGAACTGGTGGGAAAGTGTTTGCTTTGACTGGTACGCAGACTACTAATGAGGACTGTCTTATCAGAGGTACTTGTTTCTTTAATAGTACTCCTTTAATTGTTATTATAGACACTGGTGCTACTCATTGTTTCATTGCTTTAGAAAGTGCGTATAAGTTGGGTTTGATTGTATCTGATATGAAAGGAGAAATGGTTGTTGAAACTCCAGCCAAGGGTTCAGTAACTACTTCTCTTGTCTGTTTAAGGTGTCTGTTGTCTATGTTTGGTAGAGATTTTGTGGTCGACTTAGTGTGTCTACCGTTGACGGGTATGGATGTCATTTTTGGAATGAACTGGTTAGAGTATAACCGAGTTCATATCAATTGCTTTAGTATGACGGTGCATTTTTCTTCTGCTGAAGAAGAGGGTGAAGTGGAGTTCTTGTCTACGAAACAGATGAAACAACTAGAATGTGATGGAATTTTGATGTATTCTTTAATGGGATATTTGTCGTTAGAAAATCAAGCTGTGATTGGCAGGTTACCAGTGGTGAATGAATTTCCTGAAGTTTTTCCGGATGAGATTCCAGATGTGCCACCAGAGAGGGAGGTTGAGTTCTCCATCGACCTTGTTCCAGGAACGAAGCCGGTGTCGATGGCACCTTATCGTATGTCAGCATCTGAGTTAGATGAATTGAAGAAACAGTTGGAAGACTTGCTTGATAAGAAGTTTGTTAGACCCAGTGTTTCACTGTGGGGAGCGCCTGTGTTGTTGGTAAAGAAGAAGGATGGTAGCATGAGGTTGTGCATTGATTATCGTCAGTTGAACAAAGTTACGATAAAGAACAGGTATGCACTTCCGAAGATTGATGACTTGATGGATCAGTTGGTGGGTGCAAAGGTTTTTAGTAAGATCGACTTGAGGTCGGGTTACCATCAAATTAAGGTGAAAGATGAAGATATGCAGAAGACGGCCTTTAGGACACGATATGGTCATTACGAATACAAGGTGATGCCTTTCGGTGTTACTAACGCGCCTGGTGTGTTCATGGAGTATATGAACCGAATTTTTCATGCTTTTCTGGATAAATTCGTGGTAGTATTCATTGATGATATTTTAATTTATTCTAAGACTGAAGAGGAGCATGCAGAACATCTGAGGATTGTATTACAGGTTTTGAAAGAAAAGAAGTTGTATGCTAAATTGTCAAAATGCGAGTTTTGGTTAAGTGAAGTAAGTTTCCTTGGCCATATTATTTCTGGTAATGGTATAGCTGTTAATCCATCAAAAGTTGATACGGTATCGCAATGGGAGACTCCGAAGCCGGTGACTGAAATCATAAGCTTCTTGGGTTTGGTTGGTTATTACCGCAGGTTTATTGAGGGGTTTTCGAAGTTGGCACTTTCGTTGACTCAGTTGACCTGCAAGGGTAAGACTTTTGTGTGGGATACTCAGTGTGAGAGTAGTTTCAATGAATTGAAGAAAAGATTGACAACTGCTCCTATTTTGATTTTACCCAAGCCGGAGGAACCGTTTGTTGTTTACTGTGATGCGTCTAAGCTGGGCTTAGGAGGTGTTCTGATGCAA
The DNA here is from genome assembly GCF_003473485.1 of Medicago truncatula. Lineage (NCBI taxonomy): Eukaryota > Viridiplantae > Streptophyta > Magnoliopsida > Fabales > Fabaceae > Medicago > Medicago truncatula. The sequence goes on along the minus strand of NC_053043.1, from coordinate 22,810,675 downwards.
GATGGCAAGGTGGTAGCGTATGCTTCTAGGCAGTTAAGAGTTCATGAAAAGAATTATCCTACACATGATTTGGAGTTGGCTGCGGTGGTGTTTGTTTTGAAAATCTGGAGGCATTATTTGTACGGTTCCAGATTTGAAGCGTTCAGTGATCACAAGAGTCTAAAATATTTATTTGACCAGAAGGAATGGAATATGAGACAGAGGAGATGACTTGAGTTGTTAAAAGATTATGATTTTGGTTTGAATTACCACCCTGGTAAAGCCAATGTGGTTGCGGATGCGTTGAGCAGGAAGACCTTACATATGTCTGCGTTGATGGTAAAAGAATTTGATTTGCTAGAACAGTTTAGAGACTTGAGCCTTGTTTGTGAGTTGTCACCTCAGAGTATACAGTTGGGGATGCTGAGAATTAATAGTGATTTCTTGAATAGTATCCAAGAAGCGCAGCAAGTGGATGTAAAGTTTGTTGATTTAATGGTTGCGGGTAATGAAACAGAGGATAGTGACTCCAAGGTTGATGACCAGGGTGTATTGAGATTCAGAGGTAGAATTTATATTCCTGAAAATGAAGAATTGAAAAAGTTGATTTTAGAAGAAAGTCACAAGAGTAGCTTGAGTATTCATCCGGGAGCTACAAAAATGTACCATGATTTGAAGAAACTGTTTTGGTGGTCCGGTTTGAAACATGACGTTGCTCAGTTTGTGTATGCATGTTTGACTTGTCAGAAGTCTAAAGTTGAACATCAGAAGCCTGTAGGGTTGTTGACACCGTTGGATGTACCGGAGTGGAAATGGGATAGCATTTCTATGGATTTTGTGACGAGTTTACCAAACACTCCGAGAGGGCATGATTCTATATGGGTTGTGGTCGATAGGTTGACAAAGTCGGCACACTTCATTCCTATTAACATCAGTTATCCGCTCAGTTGGCTGAGATTTATATTCATAATATTGTGAAGCTACATGGAGTTCCTTCGAGTATTGTGTCGGATAGGGATCCGAGGTTCACTTCTAGGTTCTAGAAGAGTTTACAGGACGCTTTGGGTTCGAAGTTGAGGTTGAGTTCGGCTTATCATCCTCAGACAGATGGTCAGTCGGAGAGGACAATCCAATCATTGGAGGATTTGTTGAGAGTGTGTGTGTGCTTGAGCAAGGTGGAACTTGGGATAGTCACCTACCGCTGATAGAGTTTACATACAACAATAGTTACCATTCGAGTATAGGTATGGCACCGTTCGAAGCTTTGTATGGTCGGAGGTGCAGGACTCCTCTATGCTGGTTTGAGTCAGGAGAGAGTGTGGTGTTGGGACCGGATTTGGTTCATGAGACTACGGAGAAAGTCAAGATGATCAGAGAAAAGATGAAAGCGTCGCAGAGTCGACAGAAGAGTTACCATGACAAGCGGAGATAGGCCCTTGAGTTTCAGGTTGGTGATCATGTGTTTCTAAGGGTTACTCCTATGACGGGTGTGGGACGTGCATTGAAGTCGAAGAAGTTGACTCCAAAGTTCATCGGTCCGTATCAAATTTCAGAGAGGGTTGGAACTGTGGCCTATAGAGTTGATTTGCCACCACATCTTTCGAACTTGCATGATGTGTTTCACGTGTCGCAGCTTCGGAAGTATGTAGCGGATTCTTCGCACGTTATTCCGAGAGATGATGTGCAAGTTAGAGACAACCTTACGGTAGAGACCATACCGTTGAGGATTGATGATCGGAAAGTGAAGGCTTTGAGGGGCAAGGAAATACCCCTTGTGAGAGTCGTTTGGGACGGAGCGACTGGTGAAAGTTTGACTTGGGAGCTGGAGAGTAAGATGCGGGATTCTTATCCAGAGTTGTTTACTTGAGGTAAGATTTCGAGGATGAATTATTATAAATGTGATGTGACATGCCCGTTTGGGTTTTACTCTGATATTGAATTATTATTATTATTTAATTGATTTTGGGAAACGGGGTGTTACATTCAGATCCTTATCTTCCTCAATGGCAGTCACTTTAGGTCTCCATCTAGAAGGCAAGCTTCTTAGAATCTTGCTCACGTGATCAGAAGCAACATAACTCTTCTTTAGTATTTGCAGTCCAGATACTAAAGTTTGAAATCTTGAGTACATATCCTCTATACTCTCATCATCCTTCATCTTGAACAGCTCATACTGATGAACTAGCATAAGTGCCTTTGCTTCTTTAACCTTCTTGCTACCTTCTTAGTTAGCACAGAGTGAAGCAAACATTGCTTTAGCAGTGGATTTATCACTCATTTTCATATATTCAGTGCGAGGTATAGAAGCAACAATGATCCCTCTGATCTTGTGATGCTTTTTGGATAGCTTCTTCTGAGCAGGAGTGTGTATCTTTCTGTCAATAGCAGCTCCTTCTTCATCCAAGTCCAGATCATCAACTCTATCTTCAAGAATATCCCACAGCTCCTCATCTAATCCCATGATGTAGCTGTACATGTTGGTTTTCCACCAAGAAAACTCTTCTGGATCTCCATTGAACTTTGGAGCTTTTCCAGATTCTGATTTCTTGTCAGTAGTACCATAATCATGTCCAACATTAGTGTATCTTGTAGATGTACTGGATTCAGGTTCAGCAGACATGTTTTTCTCGGATCTTGAACTGTCACACGGTTAAGTGCTTTGATAACAGAGCAAGCTCTGATACCAGAAAAAACGCATTTTGCGACCTTTAAAATTGATGATTGCGACTGTTAGAAGGGTCGCATATGTACATTTCCGACGGTTTCCCAACAGTCGCGGATGTTGGGGTCGCAACTGTCATTTGCGACCCTTCATAGAACAGCCGCACCAACTGCCGCAAAAGGTGTTGCAACAGTTCCCAACAGTCGCAAATGAAGAGTTTTCACATGGTTTTGAAGGGGCTTGCGACCACCTCACAACTGTCGCAAATATTTAGATTTTTTAAAAAAAATAAAATTAAATGGGGCAGTTTTCGTTGCCAATTTAAATAAATATATTACTTAAAATACAGAAACATATAACTAAAAATATCAAAATTTCATTCATATAATTCTTCAGATGCAATTAAATTGCTTCTGATGTATTGTTCAGAATCGGATACGCAACGGAGTAAAAACAGAGTAGAGAAAAGAAAGAGAGACACAAGCAATTATACTGAGTAGTCCAGTCCCCCTTGCACTTCCAAGGAGATTTCCACTAAGAAATAATCACACAGATTACAACTGCTCAATACTACCTAGTATGAGACTTCACAAATGCTCAAGCACGCAGGCAAGAGACTTCCTATGCTCAAGCACTAAAACAAGAGACTTCCTATGCTCAAGCACTAAAGCAAGAGACTTCCTATGCTCAAGCACTAAAGCAAGAGACTTCTATTCAAACAGAATTACACAGAAAATTGTTTGAGTTTGAACACTTGATATACAATCAGTGGTGTTCACAATACAATGCAATTGAAAGACTCTCTAGACTTAAGAATTTCTAAGATATATCAAATTAACACAGAAATTCAAAGTGCTTTTTGTGAAACAAATTTGGCAGAGTTTGGGCGCTTTTAACTGGTTGTAATGTCTCTGCTGATCTTCAAGTCTTCACTCCTTTATATAGAGGTGTGTAGAGAGACGTTGAGATCTTTAAGCACGTCAAAAGAGTCGTTGAGAAACCTTGATCAAATACCAATGATCTTTTGCCTGATTTGGATGTTGTCCTATGAAGGATCACGTTCAAATCCATTCCTATCTTGAAGGAACATTTCTGCAGGCAGAGCTGTTTTTCTTGTCTTGTAGCGTAGACACAAGTAGAGTCGTGGAGGTCGTGGTTGTACACTTTTGTACTTTGTCAACTCTCATGAAGGACAAGCATCCCATACTTTTCAAATGAATCGTTGCCACTTTTCCTTTAGTCTTTTCGCTTTCTTAGACGAGGTTGAATCCAATAAACAGCTTGTTTGAAACTCCAGATTGCATCTCCTGATCAACTTGCATTTCTGGTGCTTATATAGCTTCTGAATAATTGGCTTCTGAAGGTCTTGCTTCTGATGACGTCATCAGATTCATTTTGGCTTCAGATGCACTTTCAACTTCAGAGGTAGATTTCTTCAGATGCTTCTAGGTTTCTCTTCTTGTTGATTCATTTGCTCTCTTTTGTTCTTCCAAGACCTATTAAATTGATCAACTTTGTCTATGGTCCTGTACACTTGAACAAATATTAGCAATAACCAATTGACAATTTTTAATACCTTGTTATCATCAAAACTCATTAAGGTTTATTGTAAAACACATTTTGTTCCAACACAATGTCCACCTCCTTGAAATGAAACTCATTGGTGACATTTTTATGAGGTATATGTATACTCGTCTGCAATGAAACTCATATTTTTATTTCACACTATTACATTATTTGTTTTATTATTTGATTACTAAGATGCATTTTCATGTATGTTTTTATTTCCTTCTATTTTTCAGGTTTGGGAGCTATTAAAGCAATTTTTTGAAATTGAAGATCTGAAAAACCATTGTTTAGAGGAGCTTGAGAAGGAACTTATCAACCATAGTTCGATGAATTAGATTTTCTAGAAAAATCCGAGAAAGGAATGGTGGAAGTCAAGTTTCAATATCACTACGGGATGATGGTGATTGCCGACTAATATGTGAAGTTGCTCCATCAAGTTTCAATTAGAAGCTGTTCTATTCAAGTGGAAACAATAGCTATGAAATAGGAAACCCAAGTTAAGATCACATCTTTCATTTATGTCAGATTCTTTGGCGTAGGTTTGAACTAGGACCGTAATTCATTACCAAAAGTGTTGATAGGTGAACTACGATCAAATTTGGTGGCTGCTATGCTAGATCCAAATTCTAAACCTGGAGAAACTCAGACAAGACAGGGAAGAAGGAAAGATATAAATAGTGCACTTCCTTCTTAAAGAACAATGCTCAACATGCTACCTATTAATAAATTGACTTAGATAGAACTAGATCTTATATATATATATACTTCCATTCTTATCAATGAATGGTCACTTGAGTCTTGAGAAAGTTCCTTTGTTTTTGGAAATTGAAACAAAGGTAATTTTCAAAGACAGAGGTACCTTCTAAAGACTCTAGGTTACCATCCATTGATAAGAATGTCTAGATATATTTAAGATTTTGTCATGTCTAAGTTAATTCATTTATAGGAAGCATTTTGGCATTGGTTAATTTATCAAGAATTGCACTATTCCCCTTTCGTTAATCACCATCACCCTCTTGTGAACTTAAATCTTGACTTCCACTCGTTCCCCTTTCATATTTCTCTAGGAAATCTAATTCATCAAACATGGGTTAATAAGTTCCTTTTCAAGCTCTTTAACAACAATGGTTCTTCTAAGTTTAGAATTACCTTGGGTGAATCTATGGTCTCTCTCTCTCTCTCTCTCTATCTATCTATCTATCTATCTCTCTCTTGTAGGAATTTAATGTTTATGCAAAAGATGTTTGGATGCTATGAGAAATGCACCTGGTTCTTTGTATGATTACTATCTCCATTGTAAGAATTTATTGTTACTTCTATTGCAAAAGTTTAAATTTTTCTGTCTTTTAATATTGTAGTGAAACAAAGTTTATATATTGTAAGAACTGAGACCGAGTTCTCAGATATTAATGGAATAAAATCTTGGAAATAAAGATCTATAATGGTGAATAATATGATCTTTCGATGCAAGGTAATTATCAAAACCAATTAGCATTAAGATTTGGGTTCTTGCAAGTTTTCTAAAGGATAACAACATACATATATCTTGTTAAAGCATGAATATGTTGCTGCTACGGTTAATGACAAATGTTTTTCTTTTGTCCTGAGCAGATGGACAAGATGAATAAGTACACGTTTCGTCAAGGTTAGTCCTTTAGTTGAAGCCATAACTAGTTAACAAAATTGATTATAGTGTAAATATTGAAACTCTTGGTGATGTATAATGTAAAATTACTTGCCAAGTAGATTTGTTAGTGACATGGTGATTCAGTCACTACCTTGTGATTGATGCTTAATAATAGAAACTAGTCAATTATATTTATTTTCTGCCTTGCTTGCAGAGATAAAAAATCTCAAATTTGCAAAGTTTGTGATAGTACACTCCCAAATGAAAGAAATGAAGCAAATATGTAGGTATCACTATCTGTACTATAATTTATGGTCTGAATGAAGAGGAAATTGTTGTCTGTCTTAACAGAAGTTACACTAACCGGAGGATCATCGGTGTGGAAGATTGCTTCTATTGGTGCAAATGATTTTTTTAAAAGCTGAAGCATTTTGAGGGAGGTTACTCCGAGTGCTTTGATATTTATTAGAATGGTGTGGACCATGGCTGAGTCAAGATACATGGCTTTCCTTTCAGTAGGCATACAACTCTTGGTTTATAAGTTTCGTCAAAAAATTTGTATCTGTAATCTGTATTTATTGTTTTCTGATATTTGAAACTAAATCTATGCATCGTGTTCAGCAAAAGATATGTCTTTGTGCATTTTGTTTTTAGCATAATATTTTTTATATGAATTGGTGAGAAGACTGGTAGGGAATAGTATGTGTTTTTTTATTCAAATCATGTTCATAATTTTTATATTCAGGCTAACCTTTAGAACAAAAGAATTCTTCAATTTGTCCGGATTTGAATTAGACTAGCTAGACAATGATTCATATCTAGCAAACTATTAATTCATCACATCCATGTTGGATCATGTTTTGGAATCATATCTAGGAAACTCTTAATTCATCAAAAACATTGTGTATATGTTATATTATATACTCTATCTTTAGAAAGATCATCAAAAACATTAGTGTGTGTTACAGATAAAGCTCTCATAAATTAAGTGCCTTTATAATGATATTCAGGTCCCACAACAAAAAAGTAGTAACTCTCATTTCTTTTAAAGGCACTTAATTGCACTTTTGGACCCCTATCTTTCCAAAAGTTGTGGTTATGGACCCCTAACTAATTTAAATACAAAATAGTCCCTTATGTTTTGATTCTTTGGCAGTTTTGGACCTCCAGTCCATTGTTGACTCGGTCAACGCTGACGTGGCACCCTAAGTGAGGTGCCACGTGTCAAATATTTTTTATTTTTTTTTGCCTTGGGGGTCCAAAACTGCCAAAGAATCAAACATAGGGGGCTGTTTTGTATTTAAATTAGTTAGGGGTCCATAACCCCAACTTTTAGAAAAATAAGGGTCCAAAAGTGCAATTAAGCCAATAATTTAAGATGGAGGAAGTATTTCAATTTCAAATGAAAGATACATAGAAATTGTATGATGTATTGTACCATGTCAAAAGTGATAGTACTTCCTCCCTCCCCCAATATAGGCTTTTATTGTCTTTCTCAAAAAAATTAAGAAAAATTGTTAATATAATTAATGTGTCTACTTTGTCTGTTAATTTTATTAAATTGTTCTACATTTTTATGTTATTAAATTTATCTCTTTATATTTCAAAACAAATTAGTAGAATCAATTAGAGATATTCTTAAAAAATAATGATAAATAAATTTAATAACTTAAGAAAGAGTTTATATTTAAAGACATTTTTAACCAAATGCAAGCTTATGATGATGTGAGTCAAGTACCAACAAACAATGTTGATCCAAGACAAGACACTATACAACAACTTGTTCACGTGTAGTACGACTTGCTTTCTCACCCTCCATTATTTTTTTGAGCAGTGGAGCACATGTTTTAAACATTATTTGAGTCAGAATCCTCTCCATTTTTCTTTAAAAAAATTTCTCTCCATTTATTAATCTCTATATTTCTTTTATTTGGAGAAATAAAAACAAAAAGAAATTTGAAAATAATTAATAGTGGTGGGATCTATTGTGCAAATGTGGGATGTTCGGGGTTCGAACACGGACTCCGGCATATAATATGAAATATCCCTACCAACTGAGCTAAGCTCACCCCCTGCATATAATATGCAATATCCTTACCAACTAAGCTAAACTTATGATGATGTATTTATTTTTCACCAAATGACATTGTTTATTACTTTTAGCTTTGATGTACTGTACCAAGTCAAGTATAGTCAAAATCAGAATTAGATATTTTTGGGAGTGAAGATTATGGTGTCCCACAGCTAGCCAATGTTGTAACTAAACTTGACGACCATAAATTGACGACGCAGCTGTTTGCTTCTCACTCTCCATTTATTTGAATAATTGTTCTATAATCGATCTCTCATTTGGTTTTCTAAATTTGTAGTTAGAAAGGTTTCACCAAAATGGGGAAGGAAAAGAACTCCGAGTCTTCCTCATCCATGCCTAATCTTACCAGGGGAACAATGTCTGCGATGGATCTAAGAAGTATTACATGAATTTAGTTTGAACTTTGAACCCACACATTGAATAGAATTGAGTTCTTTCAAATCATTTTTTTTTTTTAAGAAACAAATCTTTATTTTATTGATTCTCTCTTTTCTTTTATTTTAATTATAGGGCTGAAACGGTATAGTTGGGAACTATTCTCTGGTCCAGGACCAATATCAGAATCTGTAAGGATTCATGATGTGTTCTTAAGTTTCAGGGGAGTGGATACTCGTTCTACCTTCGTTTCACATCTATATACAGCTCTTCGAAATGCTGAAATTAAAGTTTTTCAAGACGATAGTGGGCTTCAAAGAGGAGATTACATTTCAACATCATTATTACGTGCAATTGAAGAGTCTCAAATTTCTTTAATTGTTTTCTCAAAAAACTATGCCAATTCAAAATGGTGTTTGGATGAATTGGATAAAATAATGATGTGTTATAGAACCATAGGACAAAAGGTTGTGCCTGTGTTTTACCATTTAGAACCATCTGAAGTGCGCCATCAGACAGGAGAGTTTGGAGTATCTTTTCAAAGTCTTTTGGATGAACTGCGTCTGCAGAGAATTATGTTTCCAAAAAGTTTTTTGATTAAACTGCATCCGACGAAATTGGTGCAAAATTGGAGAGAGGATCTTCGTCAGGCAGCTAGCATTGCAGGGTTTGAAATACTCAAGTCACGGTAATTTCATTCAATAGTTACTTTTCAAATATTTCAATCTTCATTTTCTTCAACAAAAAATATAAATCAATTTTCATTGCAAGTTTTTTAGGCAACAACAATTTATTTTCTCACACATATATAGACAAAACGAGGGCTCAAATTAGACGGACGGTATGTTTCAACAATGTTACATCTATCAGTATAAGTTTTGTATACAATATTTTCTAAATTTAATTGTTGGATAGCAACAAAGTTTTAAATAATAAGTGCGGTCACGTTAAGGATTTAAGGATTTCGGGGATTTCAACTTTTTAGAGGGTGCAGTTATAGTGCGTAAGAAAATCCTCATGCACCCTGCATAAATTCAAAAATAGTTTTGGAGTACAACTCACAGAAATCATTTCCACAGCAAAATGTTTTTGACATAATTTTATACAAAACATTATGATTTATGCAGGGTGCTGGAAACCATTAAATACATCTAATGATTTTGGAGTACAACTCACAAAGAACCATTTTTGAATTTATGCAGAGTGCATAAGGAAATCCTTATGCACCATAACCGCAGCCCTTTTTAGGATATTGTGTTATAAATTGCGGTGTATTTATTATTATCCACAACATTGCACAACTCTTATTCAACTTATTTATACTGTCATATAATTTTTAATTTTTAATTGTTTCTTAATAAGTTCATAATAAATTTGTTTTTCTAAAGATCAAATTAACCATTAATAAATTCAAATTTTAATTTTTTTTAAGAGATGTGAGCATACAAAATCAAATTATACAATAAATTGAAGGCTAAAGTGCACTTTTTCCCTCCTAACTTTCAAAAACTTGCAATTTTGGCCCCCTAAGTATAAAAACTACAATTTTGGCCCCCTAAGATTTAGCCCCTTTACATCTTTGGTCCTTTTGGCCAATTTTGACCGGTCAACGTCTATGTGGCATGCCACGTGTGTAATTATTTAATTAAAAAAAATTAAAAAACTCATATAATCATTTTTTAAATTAAATAAATGAAAAAATAAATAAAAGAATCAGAAAAAAAAACCCAATATAAAATGTTAATTTCAAATAAATTAATTATGAGTTAAGTACTATATATTATTTATCATGTTATTTCAATTTAAAAAAACAAATTATATTGTTTGTACGAAAAAAAACAGTAAGTCATCTCCTCCATTCCCTTCCATTTCTAAACCCTCTATCGAAACACATATGTCATACATCTTTAATCTCGATAGGTCTAAAAAATCTATCAAATGATATTTGATTTATGTAAAAAGGTTATTTGGATGATCTATACAATACAAACATACAATCCTACTGTTAGGTTTTGAAAATATGTAGCAAGTAAAAAGATATTGAGCAGTGTAACATTTCTTTAGTTTGAGCCCTCCTACACACTCTCCCTCCGTAAGATAAAAAAAGTTGTATATGAAACAAAGGAAATGTTATTTTACATCTTTTAAAAGTATTTGAATAGATTGTAACTTTCTTTGAGCATAGATATTGATGCTTGCTATTTGTAAACATTTCTATCTTCAACAGACACATCCAACAATAAGTTTTTTACTCAAGTTTCCCCCTACTTTTGACATATCTGAGCATGTATGTCTATATATACGTATACATTCTATTTTTGTAGGAATGAAAGTGAGTATATCAAAGCTATTGTTGACCACATTTCAGACTTGTTGAATAAGACAGACTTGTTTATTTCGGATAACCCTGTGGGAATTCAATCTCGAGTGAAAGATGTGATTAACTGTCTAGACTTCGGATCAAACGGTGTTCAACTAGTAGGGATGTGGGGTATGGGGGGAATTGGCAAAACAACCATTGCAAAAGCTGTTTACAATAAGATTGGCCGCGAGTTTGAAGGTAGGAGCTTCCTTGCAAATATTAGGGAAGTTTGGAAGCAAGATGGTAGACAAATGGATTTACAAGAACAACTTTTATCTGATATCTGTAAAGAAATAACCAAAATATCATACATTGACAAGGGAAAAAACACATTAAAGGATAAACTTTGCGGTAAAAGAGTACTTATTGTACTTGATGATGTGAGTACCCTAGACCAACTGAATACTTTATGTGGAAGTCGTGAATGGTTTGGCAAAGGAAGTGTAATAATCATCACAACAAGAGATTTGGTTTTACTCAGAGGGAGAGTTGACAGAATATACACAATGACAGTAATGAATGAAAGTGAGTCAATTGAGCTTTTTAGTTGGAATGCATTCAAGCAAGCGAGACCCAAAGTAGATTTTTCTGAAATTTCCATGAATGTGGTTAAATATTCTGGAGGGTTGCCGCTAGCTCTGGAAGTCCTTGGGCGTTATTTGTTTGCTAGAGGGGTAACAGAATGGCAATGTGTATTGGAGAAACTCAAAAGAATTCCTAATGATCAAGTGCAGAAGAAGTTAAGAATAAGTTATGATGATTTGGAAGATACCGATGAGCAAGAAATATTCCTTGACATAGCTTGTTTCTTAATTGGAATGGACCGAAATGATGTTATACTCATATTAAATGACTGTGGACTTCATGCTGAAATTGGAATAAGCGTCCTTGTTGAGAGAAGCCTTGTGAGTGTTGATGATAAGAACAGGCTTGGAATGCATGATTTACTGCGAGATATGGGAAGAGGAATTGTTCGTGAGGAATCACCAAAGAGTCCTGAGAAGCGTAGCAGGTTGTTGTATCCGGAGGATGTGATTGACGTATTATCAAAACAAACTGTAAGACTTTGTATAATTTTTTTCTAAAATTTGGATTTTAAGCATTTAAAGATTAAGAATTTAAAAAGAAACATTTATAGGTGTCAGCATCCATTTGTTTTGTTGATTATCATCGAAAATTATTTTGGCTGTTAATTTTTTGTGCTTCATAACTTCTAGCTAGTAACGAATGATTGGTTTCATGGCCAGTTTTATATTCACCTTGATGCTTTAATTTGTGCATGTTTTTGCTTCTTGGTCCATTATATTTCACAGGGAGAAGAAAGTGTTATGGGACTGGCTTTGAAGTTGCCTAAAGCTAATAAATACTGTAAAGCTAATGAAAACTTTTTTAGCACCGACGCATTTGAAAAGATGAGAAGACTCAGATTGCTTCAACTTGCTGAAGTAAAACTTGATGGGGACTTTAGATATGTTTCAAGAGAGTTGAGATTGCTGTCATGGAATGGATTAAGTCACATACCTAAAAACTTCACCTCCGGAGAAAAATTAGTTTCCATCGAGTTAGAGAATGCCAATGTCCATCTTCTGTGGAACGAATCCAGGGTATTACACTTCATGACGCACTTCATTTTAGTTTTTCACACTTCATGACTTATTTTCACTTTTTATATTTATGGCTGAAATTTAAATTAAAAAAAAAATACCGACGATTGAAGTTAAATCTCTAAATAAATTTTATTTGCTTTTAATTAGTGTACACCATTATGAAAGCTACTTCAACTACTACACCGGTGTAAATGTTTTATTTTCCATTCTCATTCATGGTTAGTGATACATTGTAATTGTTTCTATTTACTTTTTGAAGTCTGACCAAGTTTCTCCATTATATTTTAGTTCATGCCGTGGATGAAGAAGTTGAAAGTTCTTAATCTTAGTCATTCTCACAATCTCACAGAAAGCCCCGACTTTTTTACGCTGCCTAATCTTGAAAAGATAGTACTCAAAGATTGTCGGAACTTGACTATGGTTTCTTATAGCATCGTATTTCTCAACAGAGTTCTTCTAATAAATTTGCAAGACTGTATAAGCCTTTGTAGCCTCCCAAGAAACATCTACAAGTTGAAATCTTTGAAAACTCTCATTCTTTCTGGCTGTAAAAAACTTAAAAAGTTGGAAGAGGACTTGGAACAAATGGAATCTTTAACCACTCTGCTTGCAAATGAAACTGCAATAAAAAAAGTGCCATTTTCAATATTTAGGTCAAAAACTATTTGGTACATTTCTTTGTGTGGCTATGAAGGACTCTTAAGCGATGTAGTTCCATCTATGATTTGGTCTTGGATGTCACCAACAAGTGCACTTTCTTACCTATGCCAAAGAGTTGTAGCCATGTCATTTATTGTTTCTTTAGATATACATATACCACATGGTAGTAGTTCCCAGGAACTATCGTCTCTTTTCAGAAGCCTTCAACTGTCTAAAGATGGAAAAATCATTTTGGATTCTTTTTACGCCACACTTTCTAAGGATTTGGCATCTACTTCAGCTACTTCATCAGTATCAAAAGATTCCTTAAAGTATGATCTATTTGACATTGGAATGAATTGCCAGAACACCAATAATCTCACAGACATTTTACAGGTTTGTCTTATCTCGTCTCTACTTTTTTATTCACTACCTTATTATTTTGGTAATTTAATTATTACTTTTTTATTCACTGCCTCATTCTCGTCTCTACATTTGCCAGAACACCAATAGATCCGATGGCCCTACAGCCTTGTTGGTGAAAAATCATACAAAGGCCACCATTCAGTTCTACAAGAGAGGGGCACCGAAGTGTCGTCTAAGACTACTATCAAGTATAGAACCTGGTAATAAAGTGGAGGTTGCTGTTGTTTATGAGAACAATTTCATTGTAGAGCAGACATTCCTTTATCTCGTATATGATGAACCAGATTTGACTTCATATAGAGAGAAGAAAAAACGAGTGGAGTGAATCAATGAAAGATGGTAAAACAATGGCGGAGCAAAAATCAATTGTATCCATGCATGGTGAAGAAGACAACAATTTTGCTGCTGCTATATGTTTTAGGCAACCATCTTAATGTTCTTCAAGAAGATTGTATCTATGTGACTATGTCGATCGGTCTAAGATACGCGTCCATCCGATACTCCTAATGAAGATTGTGGCCTGCTGTTTAATCTTGTTATTTGCTGCTGCTGGAGCTCTCTTAGTTTGTATTTGTGGTTAGTTTTTCTTTTGTTTGGCTTTACAAGTCTTGCTATCTCACAAAAGATGTGTTTATCGGTTTTCTCCAAGTAAAATCATCTCTTAAATAAAATTGTAACATTAATTTTTAATAGCATTTCTCATGAAGTACTCATTGTCAATTTTTACCTCACTCAGAAAGAGAACTAAGTTTGGCTTCTCGGTGACAAATGTCAATAATGAATCATTATCCTGTTTATATTTAAGGTGTAATTTATTATAAGAAAAAATAAATTTAGATTTATTCAATTAATGATGTATATGATTTTATTATAGATCGCGTACATCATTTAATGAATGAATCTAAAATATTAATTTTAGTTTATAATAGTGATCGGAGGGTATACTTTACTGTTTTACAAAATATAAATAAAAATGAGTAAAAAAATAGATGTATTTCAATTAAATTAGAAACTATAGAAAAATTCAGTTTGATCCTAATGTGCGAGGTATTGGCACTGTCCTTTCGAAACATTTTTCTAACGTAATTTTTTTTTATAGCAGATATTTCTACTGTTTTTTATGTCAGTAAATGTTGGACAAAATTGATCATAAAAAACATATTTGAAGACTACTTTTACTAATTAAAAACAATTTGCGGATCAAAATGACAAATAAAAATAACATTTATGTTTGAATTTTTAATCTTATATTATTAGGCAGAAATGCTATAATTGTATTTGTAATCTATTAAAATTTGTTCATGAGTTTGCAATTTTAATATATTCCACGATAGTGACTAGTATATTACTATTATTTATTTATATTTTTGATAGAAAGAAGTTTATAGCTTTTCATTATTAATCAAAGTAGAAATACAATGTGGAATGTTACGATGAATTTGGAGACTAGCATGGTATAGTGCTTGCTTAGCTAAACTATGAACAGCACCATTGACTTCTCTCCGAACAAAACTCACATTAGAGTGTACTAAATCGGTATCTAGCAAGTGTCTACAATCGGTACCCAGCACCATTTATTGTTTCTTTAGATATACATATACCACATGGTAGTAGTTCCCAGGAACTATCGTCTCTTTTCAGAAGCCTTCAACTGTCTAAAGATGGAAAAATCATTTTGGATTCTTTTTACGCCACACTTTCTAAGGATTTGGCATCGACTTCAGCTACTTCATCAGTATCAAAAGATTCCTTAAAGTATGATCTATTTTACATTGGAATGAATTGCTAGAACACCAATAATCTCACAGACATTTTACAGGTTTGTCTTCTCTCGTCTCTACTTTTTTATTCACTACCTCATTATTTTGGTAATTTAATTATTACTTTTTTATTCACTACCTCATTCTCGTCTCTACATTTGCCAGAACACCAATTAGGGGTGGGCAAAAAGAACCATGAACCGAACCGAACCACGGGAATCGAACCGAACCGAACCAAAAATAACCGAACCATTATAATGGTTCATGAACCGAACCGTTAATTTATTAACAGTTCTTGAACCATAACCGAACCATCTTGAACCGAACCGAACCACTTGAACTTTTATTTTTTATTTTTTTAAGGAAACCACTTGAACTCTTTGTTGGATCTTTCCAAAAAAAACAACTTATTTAAAATAGCTTATTTTAAAAAGCTTTTTTATGCAAAACACCTTATTTTAAAAATAGCTTATTTTATGAAAAGAACTTATTTCAAAAAAACAACTTATTTGAAAAACAGCTTATTTTATGCAAAATAGCTTATTTAAAAAAAAACTTATTCAAAACAACTTATTTTATGCAAAACACCTTATTTTAAAAAGCAACTTATTCAAAACAGCTTATTTTATGAAAACAACTTATTTTTAAAAATAAAAAAAAAACAGCTAATTTTATGCAAAATAGCTTATTTGAAAAACAACTTATTTTAAAAAAACAACTTAATTTATGAAAAACACCTTATTTTAAAAACAGCTTATTCAAAATAGCTTATTTTCAAAAAACAACTTATGTTTTGAATAAAATAAGTTGTTTTAAATAAAATAAGCTGTTTTGAATAAGCTGTTTTAAAATAAGTTGTTTTGATAAAAAAAAGTTGTTTGAATAAGCTGTTTTTTAAAATAAGGTGTTTTGCATAAAATAAGCAATTTTAAATAAGCTGTTTTTTATAATAAGTCGTTTTTTAGAAAGAGATCGAAACAAGCTATTTTTAATAAAATAAGCTTTTTTGAATAAGCTGTTTTTCATAAAAGAAGCTGTTTTCAAAAATAAGTTGTTTTTCATAAAATAAGTTGTTTTCTAAAATAAGGTGTTTTGCATAAAATAAGCTGTTTTGAATAAGTTATTTTGCTTAAAATATGCTGTTTTAAATAAGTTGTTTTTAGAAAGAGATCGAAACAAGCTATTTTTAATAAAATAAGCTTTTTTGAATAAGCTGTTTTTCATAAAAGAAGCTGTTTTCAAAAATAAGTTGTTTTTCATAAAATAAGCTGTTTTGACTAAGTTGTTTTTAGAAAGAGATCAAAACAAGCTATTTTTAACAAAATAAGCTTTTTTGAATAAGCTGTTTTTCATAAAAGAATCTGTTTTCAAAAATAAGTTGTTTTTCATAAAATAAGCTGTTTTTTAAAATAAGGTGTTTTGCATAAAATAAGTTGTTTTGAATAAGTTGTTTTTCAGAAAATAAGTTGTTTATCGAATAAGCTATTTTGAAAAGGATAAAAAAAACACAATTAAATGCACAAAAGGATAAAAAAAAAAATGCATTTCGGTTCAAAATATTGGTTTTGGTTCGGTTCGGTTCATAGGTAAGAAAACGGTTAACCGAACCATAACTTTGTTTCAGTTCGGTTAGCTTCATACCTGAAACGGTTCTTTTGATACTTTAAGGAATCTTTTGATACTGGTGAAGTAGCTGAAGTCGATGCCAAATCCTTAGAAAGTGTGGTGTAAAAAGAATCGAAAATGATTTTTCCATCTTTAGAAAGTTGAAGGCTTCTAAAAAGAGACGATAGTTCCTGGGAACTACTACCATGTGGTATATGTATATCTAATGAAACAATAAATGACATGGCTACAACTCTTTGGCATAGGTAAGAAAGTGCACTTGTTGATGACATCCAAGACCAAATCATAGATGGAACTACATCGCTTAAGAGTCCTTCATAGCCGCACAAAGAAATGTACCAAATAGTTTTTGACCTAAATATTGAAAATGGCACTTTTTTTATTGCAGTTTCATTTGCAAGCAGAGTGGTTAAAGATTCCATTTGTTCCAAGTCCTCTTCCAACTTTTTAAGTTTTTTACAGCCAGAAAGAATGAGAGTTTTCAAAGATTTCAACTCGTAGATGTTTCTTGGGAGGCTACAAAGGCTTACACAGTCTTGCAAATTTATTAGAAGAACTCTGTTGAGATATACGATGCTATAAGAAACCTTAGTCAAGTTCCGACAATCTTTGAGTACTATCTTTTCAAGATTAGGCAGCATAAAAAAGTCAAGGCTTTCTGTGAGATTGTGAGAATGACTAAGATTAAGAACTTTCAACTTCTTCATATGAACTAAAATATAATGGAGAAACTTGGTCAGACTTCAAAAAGTAAATAGAAACAATTACAATGTATCACTAACCATGAATGAGAATAGAAAATAAAACATTTACACCGGTGTAGTAGTTGAAGTAGCTTTCAAAATGGTGTACACTAATTAAAAGCAAATAAAATTTATTTAGAGATTTAACTTCAATCGTCGGTATTTTTTTTTTAATTTAAATTTCAGCCATAAATATAAAAAGTGAAAATAAGTCATGAAGTGTGAAAAACTAAAATGAAGTGCGTCATGAAGTGTAATACCCTGGATTCGTTCCACAGAAGATGGACATTGGCGTTCTCTAAAAGTTTTCATTGCTTTACAGTATTTATTAGCTTTAGGCAACTTCAAAGCCAGTCCCATAACACTTTCTTTTCCCTGTGAAATATAATGGACCAAGAAGCAAAAACATGCACAAATTAAAGCATCAAGGTGAATATAAAACTGGCCATGAAACCAATCATTCGTTACTAGCTAGAAGTTATGAAGCACAAAAAATTAACAGCCAAAATAATTTTCGATGATAATCAACAAAACAAATGGATGCTGACAACTATAAATGTTTCTTTTTAAATTCTTAATCTTTAAATGCTTTAAATCCAAATTTAAAAAAAAAAATTATACAAAGTCTTACAGTTTGTTTTGATAATACGTCAATCACATCCTCCGGATACAACAACCTGCTACGCTTCTCAGGACTCTTTGGTGATTCCTCATGAACAATTCCTCTTCCCATATCTCGCAGCAAATCATGCATTCCAAGCCTGTTCTTATCATCAACACTCACAAGGCTTCTCTCAACAAGGACGCTTATTCCAATTTCTGCATGAAGTCCACAGTCATTTAATATGAGTATAACATCATTTCGGTCCATTCCAATTAAGAAAGAAGCTATGTCAAGGAATATTTCTTGCTCATCAGTATCTTCCAAATCATCATAACTTATTCTTAACTTCTTCTGCACTTGATCATTAGGAATTCTTTTGAGTTTCTCCAATACACGTTGCCATTCTGTTACCCCTCTAGCAAACAAATAACGCCCAAGGACTTCCAGAGCTAGCGGCAACCCTCCAGAATACTTAACCACATTCATGGAAATTTCAGAAAAATCTACTTTGGGTCTCGCTTGCTTGAATGCATTCCAACTAAAAAGCTCAATTGACTCACTTTCATTCATTACTGTCATTATGTATATTCTGTCAACTCTCCCTCTGAGTAAAACCAAATCTCTTGTTGTGATGATTATTACACTCCCTTTGCCAAACCATTCACGACTTGCACATAAAGTATTCAGTTGGTCTAGGGTACTCACATCATCAAGTACAATAAGTACTCTTTTACCGCAAAGTTTATCCTTTAATGTGTTTTTTCCCTTGTCAATGTATGATATTTTGGTTATTTCTTTACAGATATCAAATAAAAGTTGTTCTTGTAAACCCATTTGTCTACCATCTTGCTTCCAAACTTCCCTAATATTTGCAAGGAAGCTCCTACCTTCAAACTCGCGGCCAATCTTATTGTAAACAGCTTTTGCAATGGTTGTTTTGCCAATTCCCCCCATACCCCACATCCCTACTAGTTGAACACCGTTTGATCCGAAGTCTAGACAGTTAATCACATCTTTCACTCGAGATTGAATTCCCACAGGGTTATCCGAAATAAACAAGTCTGTCTTATTCAACAAGTCTGAAATGTGGTCAACAATAGCTTTGATATACTCACTTTCATTCCTACAAAAATAGAATGTATACGTATATATAGACATACATGCTCAGATATGTCAAAAGTAGGGGGAAACTTGAGTAAAAAACTTATTGTTGGATGTGTCTGTTGAAGATAGAAATGTTTACAAATAGCAAGCATCAATATCTATGCTCAAAGAAAGTTACAATCTATTCAAATACTTTTAAAAGATGTAAAATAACATTTCCTTTGTTTCATATACAACTTTTTTTATCATACGAAGGGAGAGAGTGTAGGAGGGCTCAAACTAAAGCAATGTTACCCTGCTCAATATCTTTTTACTTGCTACATATTTTCAAAACCTAACAGTAGGATTGTATGTTTGTATCGTATAGATCATCCAAATAACTTTTTTACATAAATAAAATATCATTTGATAGATTTTTTAGACCTATCGAGATTAAAGATGTATGACATATGTGTTTCGATGGAGGGTTTAGAAATGGAAGGAAATGGAGGAGATGACTTACTGTTTTTTTTCGTACAAACAATATAATTTGTTTTTTTAAATTGAAATAACATGATAAATAATATATAGTACTTAACTCATAATTAATTTATTTAAAATTAACATTTTTATATTGTTCATAATTTAAAAAATAAAATTAAGTCGTCCTCTTCCTCAACCTTCTAAACCCTCAATGCAAAAATACGGATCTCAATAATATATTAAATCATTTTAGATTTATGTAAAAATTTATCTGAATGATTTATATGATGTACAAGATTTTATACATAAGCAAGTTACGTGAAAACGGCCGCAACAAAAAGCTATAGGTAGTGTCCAACACCGTTTTAATATAATGACCGCGACAAAACCCTATTATACCGCAAAGAAATGCTCTTATAGCCACAACAAGCGATAGGGATTAAATTTAGGCTAAAGTGCACTTCCCCCCCCCCCCGCCCTAACTTTCAAAAAGTTCCAATTTTGGTCCCCTATTACAAAAACTACAATTTTGGCCCCCTAAGATTTAGCCTCTTTGCATCTTTGGTCCTTTTGGCCAATTTTGACCAGTCAATGCCTACATGGCATGCCACGTGTGTAATTATTTAATTAAAAAAATCATTTTTTAAATTAAATAAATGAAAAATTAAATTAAAAAATCAGAAAAAAAATTTAAATCTCAATCTTTTATTTCTTTTTCATCTTCATTTCTTCCTCTCAATCCCAATCCAACATTAAAAAAAAAAAAAAAAAACAACATGTGATGCAGAGAAGGGTAGGAGCACAAATTTTAAATTTTTTTTAATTAAATAATTACACACGTGGCATGCCACATAGACGTTGACTGGTCGAAATTGGCCAAAAGGACCAAAGATGCAAAGGGGCTAAATCTTAAGGGGCCAAAATTGTAGTTTTTGTACATAGGGGCCAAAATTGCAAGTTTTTGAAAGTTATGAGGGGAAAAATGCACTTTAGCCTTAAATTTGTTGTCTAATTTGATTTTGTATGTTCACATCTCTTAAAAAAAATTAAAATTTGAATTTATTAATGGTTAATTTGATCTTTAGAAAAACAAATTCATTACAAAATTATGAAAAGAGTTATAGTTATGAACTTATTAAGAAACAATTAAAAATTAAAAATTATATGACAGTATAAATAAGTTGAATAAGATTTGTGAAATGTTGTGGATAATAATAAATACACCGCAATTTATAACACAATATCGTAAAAAGGGCTGCGGTTATGGTGCATAAGGATTTCCTTATGCACCCTGCATAAATTCAGAAATGGTTTTTGTGAGTTGTACTCCAAAATCATTAGATGTATTTAACGGTTTCCAGCACCCTGCATAAATCATAGTATGTTTTGTATAAAATTATGCCAAAAACATTTTGTTGTGGAAATGATTTCTGTGAGTTGTACTCCAAAACTATTTCTGGATTTATGTAGGGTGCATAAGGATTTCCTTACGCATCATAACTGCACCCTCTAAAAAGTTGAAATCCCCGAAATCCTTAAATCCTTAACGTGACCGCACTTATTATTTAAAACTTTGTTGATATCCAACAATTAAATTTAGAAAATATTGTATACAAAACTTATACTGATAGATGTAACATTGTTGAAACATACCGTCCGTCTAATTTGAGCCCTCGTTTTGTCTATATATGTGTGAGAAAATAAATTGTTGTTGCCTCAAAAAATTGCAATGAAGATTGATATATATTTTTTGTTGAAGAAAATGAAGATGGAAATATTTGAAAAGTAACTATTGAATGAAATTACCGTGACTTGAGTATTTCAAACCCTGCAATGCTAGCTGCCTGACGAAGAGCCTCTCTCCAATCTTGCGTAAATTTCTTCTTGTTCCAAATTTTGGTGGTCAAAAATCTTATATTATAGCTTCGAAACATACTTGTCTGCGGAAGCAGTTCATACAAAAGACTATGAAAAGATATTCCAAACTCTCCTGTCTGATGGCGCACTTCAGATGGTTCTAAATGGTAGAACACAGGCACAACCTTTTGTCCTATGGTTCTGTAACACTTCATTATTTTTTCCAATTCATCCAAACACCATTTTGAATTGGCATAGTTTTTTGAGAAAACAATTAAAGAAATTTGAGACTCTTCAATTGCACGGAATAATGATGTTGAAATGTAATCTCCTCTTTGAAGCCCACTATCGTCTTGAAAAACTTTAATTCCAGCATTTCGAAGAGCTGTATATAGATGTGAAACGAACGTAGAACGAGTATCCACTCCCCTGAAACTTAAGAACACATCATGAATCCTTACAGATTCTGATATTGGTCCTGGACTAGAGCCTAGTTCCAAAACATGCCATTTCAGCCCTATAATTAAAATAAAAGAAAAAAGAGAATCAATAAAATAAAGATTTGCTTCTTAAAAAAAAAAATGATTTGAAAGAACTCAATTCTATTCAATGTGCGCGTTCAAACTAAATTCATGTAATACATTTTTCATTTGTTCCCCAGGTAAGATTAGGCATGGATGAGGAAGACTCGGAGTTCTTTTCCTTCCCCATTTTGGTGAAACCTTTCTAACTACAAATTTAGAAAACCAAATGAGAGATCGATTATAGAACAATTATTCAAATAAATGGAGAGTGAGAAGCAAACAGCTGCGTCGTCAATTTATGGTCGTCAAGTTTAGTTACAACATTGGCTAGCTGTGGGACACCATAATCTTCACTCCCAAAAATATATAATTCTGATTTTGACTATACTTGACTTGGTACAGTACATCAAAGCTAAAAGTAATAAACAATGTCATTTGGTGAAAAATAAATACATCACCATGAGCTTATCTTAGTTGGTAGGGATATTGCATATTATATGCAGGGTCGGTGTTTGAACCCCGAACACCCCACTTTTTCACAATAGATCCCACCACTATTAATTATTTTCAAATTTCTTTTTGTTTTTATCTCTCTAAATAAAAGAAATATAGAGATTAATAAATGGAGAGAATATTTTTTTTTTTAAGAAAAATGGAGAGGATTCTGACTCAAATGTTTAAAACATTTGCTCCACTGCTCAAAAAAATAATGGAGGGTGATAAAGCAAGCCGTACTACACGTGAACAAGTCGTACTACGCGTGAACAAGTCGTCGTATAGTGTCTTGTCTTGGATCAACATTGTTTGTTGGTACTTGACTCACATCATCATAAGCTTGCATTTGGTTAAAAATGTCTTTAAATATAATTTCTTTTTTAAATTATTAAATTTATTTATTATTATTTTTTAAGAATATCTCTAATTGATTCTATTAATTTGTTTTGAAATATGAAGAGATAAATTTAATAACATAAAAATATAGAATAATTTAATAAAATTAACACACAAAGTAGACACATTAATTACATTAACAATTTTTCTTAATTTTTTTGAGAAAGACAATAAAAGCTTATATTGGGAGAGGGAGGGAGTACTATCACTTTTGACATGGTACAATACATCATACAATTTCTATGTATCTTTCATTTGAAATTGAAATACTTCCTCCATCTTAAATTATTCGTAAAAAAAACTAACATTACATGTTTATTTGGAAAATCAAAATATAAGAACATGTCGTGAATCCTTGTCGATTCTGATATTAGTCCTGATTGTGAATCTACATTCGGATCTGATACTAGATCGGACGGCCCAAACACTAAAATAAAAATAAAAGAAAAAAGTAGAATCAATAAAATAAAGGTTTGAAAGCACTTTTTCTTCCTATTTTAAAAAATAAAATAAAATAAAATTTAGTCCGTCAGTGTAGTCATATAAGCTCTACACCTCACCATTAATGAATATTTCACATAAGCAAAAATACATGTAAGTCTAAAGTAAATGTGTAGCTTCAAACTATATTCTCTCAAACAAAAAAATCTTCAAACTAAATTCACGCATTTAATGTAATACAGTTAAAATGAAATAATCCATTCACCTCCTCGCATAGGTATTCTTCCTTGCATTCTGTGTAGGACAAACTTAGACAAATTTGAAACTCTGTCAACAATATGTTTGATATCATCACTTTCATTCCTATAATAAATTAATGTATAATTAAGTTAAAAAAAATGTATTCACCACTTTTTCCGATTTTGATGAAGACTTTTTGATCAGAAATGGTGAGGGCGAAACCTCTCCACCAACAAATTTTTAAAAGGAAAATGCTACTTCAAGCGAATGATTTGTTTCTCAACAATCTCAAGCATTTTCCAATGAAGTTGGTATTTATTGATTGCAAGGTCAATCAGTAACATGTTTGTGTATTCCACCACTCCTTCATGTATTCTGCAAATAACAAAATTTAATTGGAGTATGTTTAATTCGCGAGACATTAGTGATAAAGGTTTTCGCTTTATATAACAAGGTTTTTTTTTAGGTAGGATCATGTTAAATATCAAGAAAGATTTTATTAAAAAAAATTCAAGAATGATATGGCAGAATAATCCCCCTTAAATTTTATTAAGAAATTGTCCTGAAATTAATGTTAGCCAATAAAATCTCAGCCTAGCAGGAAATCATGGGGTGGTGGGTATTATGCATTGATTATGTTGCATCAACACTAGTTTTTAGTTATGTATATGTCGTTTTTATGACATCTAGAGAGACAACTGCTTGTAAATCATGGTTAAATCAGACCAAAACAGGAACAAGAGCTCAAAGGGAAGAAACTGAGAAAAAGATGAAAAAAAAACTCCCAAGAGTGAAGCATCGTGCCACGATGGAGCTTGCTCGTGGCACGATCGATGAACGTGGGACAAGGTTGATGCACTGGAAATTTCGTGGCACGAAGCAATATGCAACGTGCCACGATGCTAGGTTTTGTCTGCTGCCACGTAGGACTAATGGAGGAATCGTGCCACGATTGGATCACATCGTGGCACGATAATGGGCTTTTCTGGAACCCTAAATTCTTTCTATATAAAGCCAGTTGCGGCGAAGAATGTGGGTATCGATTGGAAGGACGATTTTGAGCATAGAAGACATCAGAAGACCGAAGAACAAGCTCTGAATCTCATATCAACTCATAGTTGGTCCGGATTTATGTATGTTCACTCTTATGTATGTTTATAATCGTAAAACCATGAGTAGCTAAACTCTTGGTATGATTGAGCCATGATGAACCTTTGTAATATATGATTTAGTAGTTGATACTCTCTTATTTAATAATATTATTCAGTCTTTATTCAGAATCACCTGTGTTTATTGCTTTCATATAATTGCTTGTATGACTATTAACCCTAGCTTCTTGAATTTATATGAATTGAGATTAGGAATTGAATGACTATTAACCCTAGCTTTTAATCATGAATTAGTAATTCTGTTTGATTCAACATAGGAACTTAGAGATAGGAATTGAGAATCATGACATATGAATTAACGTTCTTTTATCGCTTCCGCAGTTATTCAATCGGTTTAAGAGATTAAAAGGTTATGACTTAGGAAAGGGTTTTGACTCAAGAGATTGATCAAAACCAATTTGTTAATTTGTCGTAAAGAATGAATAGTAATTAGTAAATAAGGGAGGTAATTACTCATATAGAACAATAGGGGATTCATCGGCTTAATCATCCTTCTTTAATCATCTTTCAAACAACCTTTAATTACTTTTGTTATACAAAAATCATCTGCCTAGGGCAATCAATATAACTTTTACATATCCTAAAATAATAACGTACTTGCTATAATTGGAATTAATACAGTCCTTGTGGAACGATATTTATTACTACTTCGATAGTTATTGGTACACTTACCAAATATCTATCATGCATTTTTTTTTATGAAAGGTTAATAAATAAGACTGAAAAATCTAAGGGTGATTATTGTGTCATGTCATTCTTGAATCTTTCTTGATAAAATCATTCTTGATATCTAGCATTTTCCTTTTTTTTTTTTTTTTTTTTATCATATACAAACTTGTATGTTAAGAAGTTTAAAAAAGTAAGTTTGCATTGAAACTTGTCAAATGATCAGTTATAACCAAGTTGCTTGTGCTCCAGTGGCAAGGAGCTCCTTCCAAGGACGTACCCGGGGAATACTGAGTTCGATTCCCAGGGGGAACAACGTTGGCCAGTGCGCATGCCTCTACGCATGAGCCGGATTAGTCGTCCACCTTTGGTGGGTCGGAACCGGTGCGAAAGCCAAATTTTTTTTTTATTTTTTTTACAGAAAGCAGACGCAGTTATTATAGAACGGAGAGGGTATTAAATATGTATCTTTTTAATAAACAATTGTTGTTTTCAATAAAAAGTTTCCATTTTTAATTGTTTTAGCGTATGCAATATTGAAAAACAGTTTGACAAAGAAGCTAAAGGAATTTTTTTTTTTGAGACTATGAGTTCTGGTTTTGTCTTCTCCGCTCAAAGTGACCCTAACCTACTTCACACAAAGAAACCTCCTAATCCAACCCCTAAACTATCATTCCGAGACAAACTCTTGGGATCCACCCAATATATTCCTATCCGTGAAAAACAAGACATGATTGAGAAAAAGCTTGTTCGCATCGAACATGAAAATGGAAACCAGCTTCTTCCCAAATTCTATGTCGACCCTTCAACATTTCAAGAATTGTGCACACCTTGGATAGATGCGCTAGTAGTGAAGCTCTTAGGGAAAAATCTAGGTAGTTATTTATATTTGTATAAATAGTAGTTTTTTCTAAGGGAAAAGGGTCACAATTCAATCATACAAAAAACTTACACTCAAATTATGCGCATGGAAGAGAGAAACGAGTCACAAGTTGCAATGTATGAACATGTGTACCAATTTATATTCAATCAATGCAATTTAAGTTCATTTTCTTAAATGTCTTTACAATTTACTTGTTTCTTTTGAGCAATTCGTTTACCTTTATTTACACCAATTTCGATTGAATTCATATTAAATTTCTAGAAAATAACAAACACAATATGTTCTTAAGATTTATTGGTTGATCTTGCAAGTAACTATTTTTAAACCAACGATTTTTTTATCAAAAATCAGTGTAAACAGTGGGTTGCTAAAAATCCCCTTCATAAAAATTAGTTGGTGTCTTCTAACAACCAACATCTCAAGATGTAATTATCCACTTTTTAATTTTAACTTGCTAAAAAACACCGTCATACAGACTAGTGGATGTCTTCTAACAAATCCCATATAAATATATATTATATATATAAGGACACACTACCCCTCAACTCTAAAGCTCTTATTGTTTGGTGCACCGGTTCGAGGAGCTATGTGAATCCTGAGATTAGAATTCCAAGCATACCACACTTACCGCCTAGAAAGCCAATTCGACCGCCTACACAAAGAAAGCTAACACGATCTACAGTTGTTCCTAGCGTACACACATCCAGTTCTCCCTAATTAAGATGTACTCCCTCCTGTCATTATTATAAGCAATAAAAACTACTTTTTAAATTCTTTGAATGAATGATGTATGTGGATGCATTTTTTAGGTTGTGGATATTGTGTTTACAGAATTATAATAGACTCAAATCTTATGATTTTTTCATGTTGCCAAGATTCCCTTTGCTGTATGCTTAAGTGTCCTGTTTTCATTGTCGGGTGGAAATTTGTTCTTCATTCTTGCTTGGTGTAACCAGCCTTTTATATATTTGGTTAATAAAATATATGTTTTATCCTATATTTTTAAGGCAATTTTTATAGTACACTCGAAAAATTTGAGTGTACCGGTACACCTATATTTAAATTAATAGTTTAATGAGTTATATTTTTTTAGGAAAAAATATTTTCTATTATTTACAATTATAATAACAATATTTTATTTCTCAAAAATGTTGGCGAAGCAAAATTCAACTTTTTTTTAATTTTTATTACTTATAATAGTGTATATTTATTATTTTTTCAATAAAATGTAAACTAATTAGTATGATTCTTATAAACAATGAAATGATATTTTTTCTTATGAAATAATATTTTCTAAAATATAAAAGTCGACAAATAGCTTTTTTTTACATAAAAATGATCGTTAACTTATTGATTTATGAAACAGATGTACCGGTACACCTTAATTTAAGGGTGTACCGTAGAAACTCCTAAATTTTTAACCTCTTTTCTTTAAATAATGTTTTAGTCTCCTTTAATAAGTTCATTTTGATAATAAAATAAAAGAAATGATATGTCCAACAATAGAAAAAAGGAATATGGATCCTTGAAATATTTCGAACTCGTTATTTTATCCTTTTTTTTTTTGAATAAAAAGAATGTTTATCTTAATTACATATTCTCACACTCACTAAGTTCTCTGAGTTATCTTTCTTCTCCTTCCACATATTCTCATACACTCGTCTCTCTCTTCTCAATTACCAAAGTCATTGATCGTTATCATCTCTTCTCAATTGGTCTTACTTTCACATTTTTATAACGTGAATTGACCCCGATCTCGCCATCATCTTAAGATTTTTTTTTAATGATTTACATTTGACTTTTTTTGGGTTATGTTTGACTTTATTTTTGTTTATCCCAAATTAGACACTTTGTCCTAATTTTTCTATCCATTTTATAATTAAATCATATGTATGTAATTTAGTTTGATAATTTGGATCATGGTTGTCAAAATCGGGATCCAACTAAAGATCGTTAAGGTATAAAAAAAGCGTAGATCGTAGGATCTTAAGACGGATCGTAAGATACCACCATCATTTGTCATTGTCTGAGATGAGAAGTGTTAAAGAATGATAGAATTTTAATGAAAAAACGAAAGAGAAGAAATTGATTCATTAAAAGATTCCTATAATTAAGGATGAAAATTCCCATTTTACGAGAAATACCCAGCTTCCCAATGTAATAATACAATTGAACACCACCAAGTACAAAAAATGTAATCAATATATTATATTTCACCAACCCTTTCTTTCTTTCTCTCTCTTCTCTCCTTCTCAAACCCTAACCGTTAGGGGTGTTCAGATCCAAACCGATCCAAAATAAAACAGCAAACCGATCCAAAAAAATCAAAACCGCAAAAAACCAAATATATTTGGATGCATTTCGATGTTGTTTTGTAAAAATCGCTAAGATCAGATCGGATTTCGGATCACTTTTTCAAAACCAAACCAAAACGAACCGCAAAAATAAATATTAATACTTATTTATTCTTTTATTAGCATTATATATTGCATTATTATGTTGCTTGTTAAATTTTAATCTTATATATTGCACTAATTTAATCTATATTATTATGACTACATATGTTTGGCTGCGGTTATGGTGTATAAGGAAATCCTTATGCACCCTGCATAAATCCAGAATTGGTTTCTGTGAATTGTACTACAAAACCATTAGATGTACTTAATGGTTTCCAGCACCATGCATAAATCATAGTATGTTTTGTATAAAATTATGCCAAAACCATTTTATTGTGGAAATAGTTTCTGTGAGTTGTACACCAAAACAATTTCTGGATTTATGCAGGGTACATAAGGATTTCCTTATGCACCATAACCGCACCCATATGTTTCAAAATTAATCGATAATTTTCATATAATAATTTTAAATTTTTTAACATATTTTGCATCAAACCTATTATTTTACCGTGTTTGTGTAATATTAATATTAATAAAAAATTTATATTCTTCAAAAAAGAGTAAATAAAAAATATATTTTGCATTATGGATGTCCAAAAATCGATCCAAATTAAACCGCATATATTTGGATCGGTTCGGTTCGAATTTTTTAGAATACTTATCCAAACCGAACTGAACCGCACATAATTTTTATTTTAGATCGGTTGACGTTTTGCCTCAAAACCGATCCAAACCGCACCCCGAACACAAATTTTAATGAAAAAACAAAAGAGATGAAATTGATTCATTGAAAGATTCCTATAATTAAGGATGAAAATTCCCATTTTACGAGAAATACCCAGTTTCCCATTGTAATAATAAAATTAAACACCACCAAGTACAAAAAATGTAATCAATATGTTATATTTCACCAACCCTTTCTTTCTCTCTCTCTTCTCTCCTTCTCAAACCCTAGTCGTCACCCTTTCTTCTTCTTTTTCTTGTCAGAGGGGTGATTTAAGGTCAATTTTGACCCAAAAATCATCCCTCCGAGTTGTTTTTCCTTCTATCCTAATTAAATAAGTGATTTCACATATTTTTTGTTTTCTTTCGTTTGTTTTTATGATTTTGTCGTCTCTGAACGACTCTGTTTGTTTTGATTTTCTGTCTTTGTGCGGTGTGTTTTTTATTTCCCGTCTTAGTGCGGTGTTTATTTGATTCAGGTTGAAAGATTAGCTTTGAGCAAGTGCAGGTCCGATCAATGATAATGACTTTGACATCGTCAATGTTGCAGATCCAGAGACATGAGTATTCCGGAGACTTGGATATAGTCATATTAGTCATATTTGTAGGCATTGGTACTTTGCCGTTTTATGCTATTAACATGGATGTTATGAGTTTGTTCACAGATTCATCCTTTTTTGTTTTTAGCGAATTTGGATTTGTATTGTATAGATGTACTCTATCAAACGTATCGAAGGGTTACTAAAAATTAAGAACACGCCTCCATGCGTAACCCTTCGATACGTTAGCACTTCCCTTCATTCATTCAAATTTATGGGGACAAGTTTATGGTGATCGAAGGGTTACTAAAAATTAAGAAAAGAAGGAAAAAGAAAATCGATCGAACGTATCGAAGGGTTACGAAAAGTGCGATAAGAAACCCCTTTAAATAAGCTCTGAGACTTTTGAATCAACGGTGCAGATGAAGGGAAACTTGAAAGTCGCGATCCAACGATTGAAAAGAAGCCTCAGACACGAATCATATTCAAGCAATGCACGCGTAAGAGCCATCGTACCCGAAAATTCTCAGTTTGAAAGTATTAAATGCTAACTACTCCCGCTCACTTATCAAATACGCCACCGTCCCCGATATGGAATGGCAAGATAATCCTTTCAAAAGCAAAAAAACTCATGAAGGCACCAACATTCAAGGGCGTCCAATCGAACGCCGCTTACAATTAAGGTTGTTGCGTCATAAAGGCATCAACTGCTTGGGGGAACCTGTTCTGGACCGTTCAGAAGACCAATCCAATACTGACAGGTGGACTAAACGCCCGATAGACTAAGGCACGTCTCCTGAAGGAACATGTTGGCTTCAGTGCATCGTACCACGTTAGAACACGCCTCCATGCGTCGATCACCATAAACTTGTCCCCTAACCGCTCCCTAATCATGTGCTGCATATCCCGAAGGCAGTTATTCTCATACGCTCTGTTATACCCTGATTTTGGACCTAAAAATACTCATTTAAATTTCCTTTTTTTAACACTGATATTTGTCAATTCTCTGTTATTTTACTCTGAACCTTTACTCTATTTTCAAGCGTATTTTACTGCCTCTGTCTGTCTTTTCTTGCATTACAAGTCATTTAAGAACTCTCAGAAACATCGCATTACTTTTTCTTGCATTTTATTTCAAAAAATCATACAAAAGGGTATTTTGGTCATTTCCTGCAGTGGAACCCATTTTAGTCCCTGTGTTTGCCTCTGAGTCTTTTCAACTTGTCTGTACAAATCATTGTTGAGTCTTTGTTTAAAAATCATTTCAAAAATTGCATTTGAGTCAGTTTGGGTCAGTTTAGTCCCTAGGGGCATTTTGGTCTTTTCCTGTCAAAATTTCGACAGGAAGGTATTTTAAAATACCTCATGTCAGTAATTGGTTCGTTTTAGTCCTTTTGTTGATTTTATTTTTTGTTTCACTTTACGTTTTTTCAAATTACCAATTTTAATCTAATTTTATTTTAATTTGCATTTTAGTCCAAATTTTTTTTAATTGCATTTAGGTCCTTTTTTAATTGCGGTCCAGTCCTCCAATTTTCTCATTTTTGCAGGAAAGTCCCTAAGTCCAAAAACAGATGGCATTTCCCCATTGGTCCAGGAATACACATGGCAGTCTATAAATAACATTATTCTGCACAGATCCACACAATCATTGACACATCACCAAAAAACAGATTTCAATTTTCTCTCTCTTTTCTGTTAGATCAAAACAGAAAAATCACCAAGAACAAACCAAAAACCCTAGAAATTTCCAGAACCAGAATCCATTGAAATGGCTTTGATTCTCAGAGATTCATCAAGGAATCATCATCATTGAATCGTTGCTCTGCAATTCGAGTGCGAATTCACCACTGAAAGCGGCAAACTCAAGCACGATCACAGAGACTTTCTCGGAGACGAAGAAGAGGGACGAAAATGAACATGTCGAACCTGTGAAGAAGAAGAGAGGATCGGAACAGCAAGAACTCAAGCCAGAATCAACAGAACAAGATTCAACTCATGTTTTCCTGAAGATTCGGTTCGAAATCACCAAGAAAATCACAGGTAAAACTCAAACCTCATCTTTTTTTTCCAAGAACATCAACAAAGACGAATCAAGTGTAGATCTACGAAATTCTAAAAGATTCCATTCGAAAAAGTAAAAAAAACTTGAAAAAGTTTCTTTCAAAACCGCGAGCAAAAAGCGTAGATCTACGTTGATTCAGGCTTTGCATGCAAAAACCAGTGCCATATTCATGCTTAGAACGAAAAAGGATA
This sequence comes from Medicago truncatula, assembly GCF_003473485.1. Classification (NCBI taxonomy): domain Eukaryota; kingdom Viridiplantae; phylum Streptophyta; class Magnoliopsida; order Fabales; family Fabaceae; genus Medicago; species Medicago truncatula. The sequence continues at coordinate 22,778,453 of NC_053043.1, read as the reverse complement.
TCCAAAAATGTAAAAATTTTCGAAAACGGAGAAGTTTGTTCAAACTCCGGCGGCGGCACCGCCACCCTTGGGCGGCCGGCCACCACGCCGGTGGAACAAACCTCACCGGAGAAGATGAAGATCATCCTCCATATGCAGTTTCCGGCGAGAGAGAGAGGGAGGAGAGAAGTGAGAGCTTCTCTCACTAGAATGAGAGAAGAGAGAGAAAGGAAAGGAAGGAATGAAAAAAACCGGTCCTAAAGCCTTTATATAAACCACTGAACCGGTCCGGTTTATTTCTGGTTCTCTCCTTTCATTCTCAACCCTTAGATCTAGGTCTTGGATTCCTGGATCAATCCAACGGTTCCTGTGCGTCCAGATCTATGGATTTTGGGCTTGGGTTTCTGTTTGTGGTTTTCTGCATTTTTTCTTATTTTATGCTATTCGCACCCTATTTTCTTGCTGATTGAACCCCTACTTGCTCAATTTTTCCCTCAAAAATTCTAGAAAAATTCCTATTGTTTTTAATTCATTTTTGGTATTTTTTTTGTGATGCTTTTCACATGTTAAAAAAAATGATAAAAATATAGGTGTTATTTTCTTGATTAATTTGTTCTTTTTGGCTTAATTTTGTGAATTTCTTGCCATATTTTTCTTCATAAATTTTGGCACATGTTATGAGCAATTAGTATGCAATTTTATGTTAAATGTGATGTTGATTTTATGATTGTGCTACTGTTTTGGTGTGATTTGTGTGTTCCTTGCATTTCAAGCAACTTTTCTTCTCATTATGTCTTGGTTATTCTCATCATTTCTTTACCATTTCATTTCATATTCAATTGATTGCTTTTTCCTATCACTCATGTTACATTTTTCATCTTGTTTTGCTAACATTGTTGACTCATGTTTCACTCATCTCATAGCATCTTACCACATCATTCTCATTTCTATTAGATTAGGTTTTATTTCTTGCAATTTTTTTAATTTCCAATGGTTATGTAATATTTTAGGCTAGTTTAAATTCATCTTTTAAATTCTTGCAAGACCATAGCATGTATTTAGGACTCGATGTAAAGGACTATGGACACTATAAGTGATGTACACCGACACAAGCACCGACACATGCACACACCCCACATGGATATTCTAGATGCATGATTAGGGGATGTATGCTTAGATGTATGCTTAGGTTTTATAACACTTAGACAAAAATCATTTTCCCAAAAAAATGTGAATAACCTCACTTGAAAACCTTTTTTTCCAAATTGGGAGTCAAAACTCCTCTTTTTTCCTTTTATTTTCTTAAGTAAAAATCTTAATGAATATTAATCATACTTAGACTTTATTTTGCAAAATAGCTAATTCCACCTCACATTTTCCAAATCTCATGCCCTTGAGGCCTCTCATCTCCATTCTTCAAAATTCCTTTTTTAGAAACTTAAAATCAACCAATAAAAACAAAGAAAACAATTTTCGAGAATGAACTACGTTTGGTTTTGATCCCTTAAAAGGGTACGTAGGCAATGAGTTAAAACTCCTCCAAGCCAAGTAAAATAAAATCTAAATCATCTTCTCTTCCCCATTCTTCACTCAAATGAAACTTCTTTTTTCAATAAGTAGGCAATAAAAATAAAACGTAAGAATAAACTTAGGAGAACGGTTCTTATGGAATACCATAATCGTTCCGGGTGCCTAACACCTTCCCGTAGCGAAATCGACCCCCGAACTTAGACTCTAAGGGTTTTTTTTCTCAATTTTGCCCTTCCCAAGAAAAAATAGAGAATATTAAAGATTGAAAGGTTCAAGCCTAATTAATGACTTGACACCCGAAAATCGCGATAACAGAAATGGCGACTTCACTGGGGACTTTTTTTAAGCGGGTAACGCCTAGTTTTTCGTAGTTTATGTTTACGCTTTGTTTTATTGCTTACATATGTGAATATTTGTTTATTTTCGTTTGACGTGTGGGGTGAGAATATCAAAAGTCCTATACCCGGGCTGAGTGAACTTATGAATAGGTAGAGATATAATCGACAATTCGATCCGAGGGTTGCCTCGTGTATTGGGTTATGCGATCAATCTCACATAGCTGAGGCATTTTGAAGGTAATATTGTCGGCGTGTGTTGTCATGCTTAGGCACTTTGCTTTCAATTGTTCGATGATGCTATGGACCGTAGTTACCAAACCCATCCCTGGCCCTTTTTAGGACGTAGTGCGGTGGCTAAACCGAGTGTTGTCTCGAGTTTTAGTCGTCACGCGATACTACACTCAAACTAGACCTTCTTGCGAATAAACATGGAACGGACGTTGTCCCGCGCTACCATGATATACGTAAGAGAGGTTGCAGTTTGGGAACTTCATTAGAACCTTGGTTACTATTATCCTAAGCCCTAGTTTACCGGGCACCGTGTCCGCCCGTGGCTCCTCGACTTTAATCTCAAACCCTCCATGTTTTCTCTGTAATTAAAAAAAAAACAATCATGCATACATACATTCATGCATAAAATTTCCTCTCATGCATTCATCGAAGGATTGGACAAATTAAAAACTTTGTAAACATTATAGGTATGAAGAAGACTAAATCCTACAAGTTCAAGGAGGTTAATTTGGTTAGTTTGAGAGATTTGGCACTCAAGGTTAAGAATCAAACAGGTTTCCGATTCCGATATGGTGGTTTGCTTACTATTCTCCGGACCAATGTTGAAGAGAAGCTAGTGCACACTCTAGTGCAATTCTATGACCCGAGTTTCCGTTGCTTCACTTTCCCGGATTTCCAGTTAGTCCCTACTCTTGAGGCTTATTCCTACTTATTGGATTCACCTATAGCTGAGAAGACACCTTTCGCCGGTCCCGGGACTTCTCTTACTCCTTTGGTTATTGCTAAGGATCTCTATCTCAAGACTTCCGATGTCTCCAATCATCTTACTACCAAGTCTCACGTCCGAGGGTTCACTTCAAAGTATCTACTTGAACAAGCTAATCTCAAAACCACTTGTCAGGACACACTCGAGGCTATTCTTGCATTACTTATCTACGGGCTCATTCTCTTTCCGAATCTCGACAACTTTGTGGATATGAATGCTATTGAGATCTTCCATTCCAAGAATCCGGTTCCTACCTTGCTAGCTGACACATACCATGCTATCCATGACCGGACTCTCAAAGGTCGTGGGTATATCCTTTGCTGCGTGCCTCTCCTATATAGGTGGTTTATTTCTCACCTTCCGAGCTCTTTCCATGACAACTCGGAGAATTGGTCCTACTCACAGCGGATTATGGCTCTCACTCCTAACGAGGTGGTCTGGATCACTCCCGCCGCTCAGGTTAAGGAAATTATTTCTGGTTGTGGAGATTTTCTCAATGTACCTCTTCTTGGTACCCGTGGGGGAATCAACTACAATCCTGAGCTTGCTATGAGACAGTTTGGGTTCCCAATGAAGGCAAAGCCCATCAATCTTGCTACATCTCCAGAGTTCTTCTACTATTTGAACGCCCCCACCGGACAAAGGGAGGCTTTCATAGAGGCTTGGTCTAAGGTCCGTAGGAAGAGTGTGAAGCATTTGGGTGTGAGATCCGGTATTGCTCATGAGGCCTATACTCAGTGGGTAATAAATCGAGCTGAAGAGATTGGTATGCCTTACCCTGCTATGAGATATGTGTCTGCATCTGCTCCATCTATACCTTTACCTCTACCTCCCACAACTCAGGGAATGTATCAGGAGCATCTAGCCATGGAGAGTCATGAGAAACAAATGTGGAAAGCCCGATACAATGAAGCTGAGAATCTAATCATGACTTTGGATGGTAAGGACGAGAAGAAGACTCATGAGAACCTGATGTTGAAGAGGGAATTGGTTAAGGTCCGAAGGGAACTTGAAGAAAAAGATGAGTTACTTATGCGGGACTCCAAGAGAGCTAGAGGACGACGCAACTTCTATGCTAGATACTGCGGTTCGGATTCGGAGTCTGAGGATCATCCCACCACTTCCTATGCTTGAGTTTTATTTGTTTATATTTCAAAGTCTTCCCTTGGCTTAGTATTTCAAAGGGATTCGCCTTGTAAACACTTTGTTTTGCTTTGCTTGTTTAGATATTGTTTACAAAGCTCCTGATTTGTCTAAAAATCCTTCGATGTCCAAAAAAAAAAGAAACTTTTTTTTGCATTTGCATTTGTACATATCATGCATCATGTGCATCATTCATCAAGTGACAAAAGGTTTCCAAGTGCTCACTGCCTCTTGGTTCTTCTGCCACAGATTGAAAGGTGGCTCATGCTCGGAAAGTTTACGAACCTGACAGAATACATCGGACTAGACTCTACAGAAAGAAGAATTTGGTAGCTATGGAAGAAGAAAATGCTCAGCTCCGTACCGAGTTAGCTTCTCTGAGGGAAGAATTGGCTAAGGCCAATGATACCATGACTGCTCTGCTAGCCGCCCAGGAACAATCAGCCACAGCTATCCCTATAGCCGCAGCTATACCTATAACTACAAGTGTGATCCCAACTGCATCTACTGATGCTCGCTTCGTTATGCCGACTGGGTTTTCGTATGGACTTCCACCGTTTTTCACTCCTAGTACTGCAGCAGGCACTTCTGGTACTGCTAACAATGGTCCGATTCCTGCAACAAACGCTGTCTCCATCAATACTACTTTGCCTCAGACAACGACAACTGTCACTGAGCCTCTTGTGCATGCCATACCTCAAGGTGTTAACATCAACACACATCACGGAAACATCCCCGTGATCAAAACCATGGAAGAAAGGATGGAGGAACTTGCTAAAGAACTCCGTCATGAAATCAAAGCTAATCGAGGGAGCGGGGACTCTTTTAAGACTCATGATCTCTGCTTGGTACCAAAGGTGGATGTTCCTAAGAAGTTCAAGATCCCGGATTTCGACCGATACAATGGGCTGACTTGTCCCCAGAACCACATCATCAAGTATGTCCGAAAGATGGGTAACTACAAAGACAATGATTCACTCATGATTCACTGCTTCCAAGATAGCTTGATGGAAGATGCTGCAGAATGGTACACTAGCTTGAGCAAAAATGACGTCCATACCTTTGATGAATTAGCCGCTGCTTTCAAAAGCCACTATGGGTTTAATACCAGATTGAAGCCAAACAGGGAATTCCTCAGATCTCTCTCCCAAAAGAAGGAGGAAAGCTTCCGTGAATATGCACAGAGATGGAGGGGGGCAGCTGCCCGCATTACTCCCGCTCTTGATGAAGAAGAAATGACCCAGACATTCCTAAAGACTTTGAAAAAGGATTATGTTGAGAGAATGATCATCGCTGCCCCGAATAACTTCTCGGAGATGGTCACCATGGGAACTCGTCTGGAAGAAGCCGTCAGAGAAGGAATCATTGTATTCGAGAAAGCTGAATCCTCCGTGAATGCATCAAAAAGGTATGGTAACGGACACCACAAGAAGAAAGAAACGGAAGTAGGGATGGTGTCTGCCGGAGCCGGTCAATCCATGGCTACTGTTGCTCCTATTAATGCTGCCCAAATGCCTCCGTCGTACCCATATGCGCCGTACTCTCATCATCCTTTCTTTCCGCCATTCTATCATCAGTATCCTTTGCCACCGGGTCAACCTCAGGTACCCGTTAATGCAATTGCTCAACAGATGAAACAACAGTTGCCGGTTCAACAACAACAACAACATCAACAAGCTATACCTACCTTCCCTCCGATACCGATGCTGTATGCTGAGTTGCTTCCGACTTTACTCCTTAGAGGGCACTGTACAACCAGACAGGGCAAGCCTGATGAGATAAAACCGCAAGTGCACGGTCTTACCGAAGTAGTATAAAAGAGTATCGTTCCGACAGGGAGTAGTTCAATTTAATTAACCTTTAGAGATGATTAGAAAAGAGAAGAGATTGTAGATTGGGGGTTTCTAAACGGTTAAAAGCAATATAATAAAAGAGCCTTGGGATTGTTGGTTTCATCTAAATAACAAGTCCTTCTCAAACCGAAACCATAAGCTTATAATGTTATGTTAGACCTAATTTCTCAAGACAGTTTCTCTTAAGTTCCTCTAGCAACCAAGCCTATTTCGCTGACTTGATTACTATTGGATTTTGGTTCCTCTAACAACCAAGCCTATTTCGCTGACTTGATTGTTATTAGTTCCCTTGAAGATCGAAACTATATGTCTCAAAGATTGTAAAGCCTATTTCGCTGACTTTGCAATCCTTGTCTGAATTCACTTGTTCGAATATCAAAGCTCCACTTTCGTTTTATGAATTGATATTTGGAATAATGGACGAACAATTATCAAACCCTCCACTTTCGTTTCCACAGTTTGATAATGGTTAATCCATGTTAAGACGGTGAATTCAGATAAGAAACTAGGGTTACATAAGATTAAGGCTTAGGGCTTGGTTTGATTAGGATTATGTCATTTAGACTTATCCAACAATCCCAAGACAAGAAGAAGTCTACTCACTCATGTTCATCGTAGACATGGGGGAGAAGAGAGAAAGCATGAAAGTAAAAGACAGGAAAATAAAGGAAAGGAAAAGAACTTTATTGAAAAGCAATTGTCACTTATTGTATTCCAAGTAAAGATGAATATTTAGTGATGGCTAGCTACTCTATTTATAGTACACAATTGACTTAAAATCTAAGCAAGTATATTCCTAGAATATTCCTCGGTAGATTGTGCGCCAAAATAGAATAGCTTGGAGTCAAAGCAAAAGCAGCAAAAGGCATCTGGAGGGTGGCACGGCCGTGCCAAGGCTGGCACGGGCCGTGCCAAGGCTGGCACGGGCCGTGCCAAGCTTCTGACTTGTGGGAGATATATTTTGTTTCCCAATCTTCATATTTTTGTGTCCAATCTGCTCCAAATCCCTTTCTTTTGCTCCAAGACTCTCTCCATCCAATATTCTTCCCTGAAATATAATAAATTGCATTTTAAAGTAAACTATTCTAAAAAGGAAATAATACTAATATAAAACTAAATAAAATCTAAATAAAACTAAACTAAAAAGCATATTAAAATAACATATAATTGACTCATCAAACTCCCCCATACTTGAATCTTTGCTTGTCCTCAAGCAAAAGGCATAAACATAGTAGCATCAACAGTTAAATCAAATGACAATTAAATTTTAAGCACATGTCTCCTCAAGGGCTTAAATCCCAAATGTACACTAATCACAAACTCAAGTATTTCTTGAAATTTTTATTCTACCCAACGATCAAGTTTTAAGTGAGTGTGTGTGTGAAGTCCAACCCTTTTCTTGCTCCTGTATAAGATAGGCATAATGAGGAAACATGGTCTAATCCTAGCACTAAACTAACCAAGAAAAATTCCTTCTACAATTCATATAAGAGAGATGGGAGTTTTTGAGAATCTTTGTTCTTTTGCCATATGCACAATTTAAGTTCTTTATTTAAGGAACAACATTTTCACGTAGGAGGTCGGAGGGCCTACCCCCTTCCCCAATCTAGATTCAATGGTATTCCTTAAAACATCGTCTTCACGTAGGAAGTCGGAGGGCCTAACTCCTTCCCCAATCTAGTTTCAACAATGCTTTTTAAAGTTTTTTTCTCAAGATAACAATCACCTTTACGTAGGACGTCGGAGGGCCTACCTCCTTCCCCAATCTAGATTCAGTGATGAGATCTTGGAATTATTTGGCTTTTTGGCTTTTTATGGTCTCCCTTATACTCACTTATACTACTGGCGCTTTGAGAATTTTTAAAGGTTAATGCACCACTAAGATTAAAACGTGTTTCCTTAAATTACCTATTCATACACTTACTCAAGGGAAGCAACTTTGTGTTTTTCTCATTGAAGAACTTTATTCACTTTAAAACAAGATGTGGGTATATCAAGAAGGCTTAAAACACAAGAGTTTGCTTTCATGTACAAGAATCAACAAAGTAAGAGGAGACAATGAAAATTTTTGTGTCATGATGTTTTCAATAAAAATTAGCTTCTTAATCATGCCTTTTACAATAAAACAAAACAAAAGAATAAAGTTCAAGGGAGTTTGGAAACACTACGACTAAAGACACTTTATTAGGCTCCCCCCACACTTAGGAGAAGCATTGTCCTCAATGATTCAAGATAAAAGAAAAATAAAAGAAAAGTAGAGGTAGAAGAGTGAGATAGAGTTTGAAGAGATAAGGTGAAAAAGAGGAAGAGGAAAGCTCACATTTTTATTGAGGTCCATAGGGAGGGCCCTGAAGGTGTAAATGTTGCATCATGTTCCGAAGCATGTGGTTATTTTCTTCGGATATGCGGTTGCCCCGAAGGACATCATTTCTTAGCCCAGATAATTCAACACCTTGCCTTTGTTGCTCGGTGCTTATCCTTTGTACCTCGGTTTGCATCCATGCCCATCTTTCATTGTTGTCGTTATGGTCATGGGGCTCTTCTTCATGGTGCATGTGGGCACCTTCTTCGTCACCTTGATTATGCTCTTCATGTACCTGTAATCCATCACCAACATAAAACAAATTTTCCTCCACCTCGGGGTTAGTCCGAGATGGGTTAGGAAGTAGAAATAATAGTGGTATTCGAAGTTGAAGTGCATAAGTCATGGGTGGGTGAATCTTAATGAAGTTCATAGCAACAAGGGTTTCAATATTAAGTCTATTGTTGCCCTCAATTGGATTTATCCCATCTTCCTCACCCACTCCAAACTTTCTAGCGATGAAGGTAATGATACCACCGACTACTATCTCAGCTCTATTGTCAGGTCTAGCTCCTATGGAGGAAAGGTAGTCAAGTAGGTAGAAACAAGTATTAACGGGATTGTTACTAAGCATTGCCCAAAGCATAAAAAGTTCATCCGTCCTAGTTGTTCCTACTTCTTTTCTACCCCAAATGGTACAAGCCATGACTCTCTGGAGGTATCTAAGCACGGGGTTGTGAATGTTACTAGCCTTGTTGTTGCGAGGATTGTATTGCCTTAACCCGGTAATGCGTTTCCAAAAGAGAGCGGGGTCATAGTGTTCTGACTTCAAATTTGGATTCCAAGAGTCATGGATGAACCCCGCATTTGCAAAGTCCATCTCTAAGCAGAAATTTTCAAGAGACATCTCGTAATCCATATTCAAAAGTCGGAAAGAGACTCTATGATCGGGGTTGTCAAAATTCACCTTATCCTTCGTAAATTCAATAGAACTTAAGAATTCATAAGTGAAATTTTCGAAGCCCTTCATAGGTCTAAGCATATCAACCCATCCTAAATTTCCTAGTAAGCCGAACACATTATCCCTTAGTCCTAGCACACTCAAAGTATAAGGATCTGGATATCGACAAGGATGTAAAGGTTTAGAGATAAGAATTTTATACCTGTCCCTTTGCTTGGTGTCCTTGAAGATTATGCCATGATTCTTGGCTTGAGTCTTCTTCTTTTGTTGTTGTCCACCGGAAGAGCTTGCTCCACCTTTCCTAGATGCCATTTATCCGGAACCTTGGTTGACCGTTTGTGTTTTGGGTGAGGGTTGGTTTTTGGGAAATGTTTTGAGTAGAAAAGGTTGGTTGGGTGATGGGGTTGGGGTTTGAGTAAGTGTTAGGGGTTGGATTGGGTGAATTGGTGAAGAATTTGTGGGGTTTTAGGTAGGTTTATGGGGGCTACGAATTTGGTGATATTTGGGAGGGATGGAGGAAAGTTGTTTTTGATTGATGGTTTATGATTGAAATGGGTTTGTGATTGATTGGGTGAAGAAATTATGTGAAATGGTGAAGTTTTGGGGTGGATATGGAAGCTTTGAATTTCTATGGTTATGGAGGTTTTTGAGAGAAGTGTAAATGGAGAGAGAGTTTGTGGTGGAGAATGAGGGAAGGAGAAGATGAAAAGGTGGGTTTATCCTTACCGGTAGTCGGGCACGGCCGTGCCAACCTTAGCACGGGCCGTGCCAACTTTCTGGAGTTTTGGCTGGTTTTGGATGGGTATGGTCTGGCACGGCCGTGCCAGTGTGAGCACGGGTCGTGCCAAAGGTTCTGGACAGTGGCCTCAAAATTTTTCTCGTTTTCTTGAATCACCTTCGGACAATTACCTACAAAATAACTTAAAAACAAAAACGAAAGCAGTTAAATACGTGGGTTGCCTCCCACGAAGCGCTTCTTTATAGTCATTAGCTTGACGTTATAAGAAAGTGTCCTTAGAATGGATCAAAGAGGTCATGTTGTGTAGATGGCGCTAATAAGCGTTCTTTCACATTATGACCTTTAATCATATTACAAGAATAAAGGGCGGGACCTTTCATATAATTCTCCAACTCAAATCCTATCAACTCATTACTCACTTGGAAAACAATCCTACCGTTTTGAACATCTACTATAGCACCCGCAGTGGCGAGAAAGGGTCGTCCTAAGATTATAGGGCACGCATTGTCCTCATCTATGTCAAGCACCATGAAATCAGTTGGGATGTCTATCCCTTCTATCTTAACGGGGATGTCCTCGACATATCCGACAGGTTGGATATCAGAACGATCGGCTAACTTCAATGTTGTTTCGGTAGGCTTTAGCTTGCCCAACCTCAGCCTTGTAAAGAGGGGTAAGGGCAACAGACTAACACTAGCTCCTAAGTCACACAAGGCTCGGTTGAAGGTTTCATTCCCTATCATACAAGGGATGGCAAAACTTCCTGGATCTCTAAGCTTTGTAGGTGGCTTCTTGATGATTGCACTATTGTCCTTTGTCAAAGCTATTGTTTCATTATGATCTATAGCCTTTTTCTTTGAAAAAATTTCTTTTAAAAACTTGGCGTATAGAGGCATACGAGACAAAGCTTCAGCATAGGGGATTTTAACGCAAATCTTTTCAATTATGTTAAAGAGTTTAGTGAATTGAGCCTCCAAGTTGAGCTTAGTAAGCCTTAAAGGTGTTAGGGCTTTGTTTTTATCAAGCGGTTTCTCACTTTTTATCACACCATTCTTACCTAGACACCTGACACTCTTCTTAGTAACAGTCTCTTCTATCTTACTACCCCCTAGAAAAATAGCGTTGACATGGGCTTTGGGGTTTGTTTCAGGCTGACCAGGAAAGACTCCTGGTGTTTGAGAAGAGGTGGCCACTTGTTGGGCCACTTGGGAGATTTGGGTCTCAAGCATTTTGGTGTGCGTGGCGATGGAATCAACCTTGGTATTGAGTTTGGAGAGAGAGTCGTTCAGAAATCCTATTTGGTTTTTCAATTCTTGAAGATTTTTATTTTGATTTGCAATGCAATTTTCCAGTAAAATCTCCAAACTTGATTTCTGAGCCACTCTCTGGTTGTTTGTATAGCCAGGTGGTGCTGCTTGTCCATAGGAACCTTGAGGATTTTTGTAAAATTTTTGATTTGGCCTCATTCCTTGGTTGTATTGAGCGTAATTCAGTTGCTCAATGTTTGCAGCACTACCTAACTGACAATCAACACCTATATGACCAGTTATACCACAGATTTCACAAGGAGGGGATGCAGAAGAAGGTGGGACAGCATTAACATTAAGTTTTTCAATTTTTTGTGTTAATGCCTCAACCTTAGCAGCAAGGTGGTTATATTCAGAGACTTCGTGTATACCTGCCTCTTTCTTAGAGGGAGTAGGAGTGGTGACGGCTCTTTCGTTGGTCCATTGGTAATGATTCTGAGCCATGTCCTCAATCAAAGCATAAGCCTCCGTGTAGTTTTTGTTCATTAGAGCTCCACCTGCAGCTGCATCAACAGACATCTTAGTGGTATATGACAAGTCATTATAAAACGTGTGGACTATAAGCCACTTCTCTAGGCCATGGTGGGGACAAAGTCTAAGCATTTCCTTGAAACGCTCCCACGCCTCATAGAGAGACTCCCCATCTTTTTGATTGAAACGCGTAATTTGGTCTCTAAGCTTAGCTGTTTTGGATGGGGGGAAAAATCGGGCGAGGAATGCTCGCCTCATATCGTCCCATGAAGTAATGGAACCGACTTCTAGGGAATGGAACCAAGCGCTAGCTCTATCCCTTAAGGAAAAGGGAAAGAGATGAAGTCTTACGGCTTCTTGGTTCTCTTTTATGGTGCCACTGAGTCTAAGGAAGGAAGAAATATGGAGATTTGGATCCTCAGTGGGTGATCCAGAAAACTGGTTTTGCTGTACTAAATTGAGTAGTGCAGGCTTGATCTCGAAGTTATTACCCGCAACTGTTGGGTACACGATAATAGCTTGTGGCTCTTCCGTTGAAGGAGTAGCATACTCTTTGAGAGTACGTTCAGCCATAGCGGTATTATTTTGTGCCTCTCTCTTTTTCTTATGCAAAAATCTTTCGATCTCAGGAATAAATTCTCCGAGACTTTTACTTCTTCGCATAAGAAACCGAGAACCCAAGAAGTTAGTGGTAAAAACAAAAAGAAAGAAAAGTAGAAGAGAAGAGGAAGAGAAAAAGAGAAGAGAGTTCTAATCACAAAGAAAGAATTAATTAAATTAGTTTACTCCCCGGCAGCGGCGCCAAAAACTTGATGAGATAAAACCGCAAGTGCACGGTCTTACCGAAGTAGTATAAAAGAGTATCGTTCCGACAGGGAGTAGTTCAATTTAATTAACCTTTAGAGATGATTAGAAAAGAGAAGAGATTGTAGATTGGGGGTTTCTAAACGGTTAAAAGCAATATAATAAAAGAGCCTTGGGATTGTTGGTTTCATCTAAGTAACAAGTCCTTCTCAAACCGAAACCATAAGCTTATAATGTTATGTTAGACCTAATTTCTCAAGACAGTTTCTCTTAAGTTCCTCTAGCAACCAAGCCTATTTCGCTGACTTGATTACTATTGGATTTTGGTTCCTCTAACAACCAAGCCTATTTCGCTGACTTGATTGTTATTAGTTCCCTTGAAGATCGAAACTATATGTCTCAAAGATTGCAAAGCCTATTTCGCTGACTTTGCAATCCTTGTCTGAATTCACTTGTTCGAATATCAAAGCTCCACTTTCGTTTTATGAATTGATATTTGGAATAATGGACGAACAATTATCAAACCCTCCACTTTCGTTTCCACAGTTTGATAATGGTTAATCCATGTTAAGACGGTGAATTCAGATAAGAAACTAGGGTTACATAAGATTAAGGCTTAGGGCTTGGTTTGATTAGGATTATGTCATTTAGACTTATCCAACAATCCCAAGACAAGAAGAAGTCTACTCACTTATGTTCATCGTAGACATGGGGGAGAAGAGAGAAAGCATGAAAGTAAAAGACAGGAAAATAAAGGAAAGGAAAAGAACTTTATTGAAAAGCAATGGTCACTTATTGTATTCCAAGTAAAGATGAATATTTAGTGATGGCTAGCTACTCTATTTATAGTACACAATTGACTTAAAATCTAAGCAAGTATATTCCTAGAATATTCCTCGGTAGATTGTGCGCCAAAATAAAATAGCTTGGAGTCAAAGCAAAAGCAGCAAAAGGCATCTGGAGGGTGGCACGGCCGTGCCAAGGCTGGCACGGGCCGTGCCAAGCTTCTGACTTGTGGGAGATATATTTTGTTTCCCAATCTTCATATTTTTGTGTCCAATCTGCTCCAAATCCCTTTCTTTTGCTCCAAGACTCTCTCCATCCAATATTCTTCCCTGAAATATAATAAATTGCATTTTAAAGTAAACTATTCTAAAAAGGAAATAATACTAATATAAAACTAAATAAAATCTAAATAAAACTAAACTAAAAAGCATATTAAAATAACATATAATTGACTCATCAAAGCCCCCACCTGATCCGTTGCCTCCCAGGTTCAGGTCCGACCTCAAATGTGATTTCCATCAAGGCGCCCTGGGTCATGATGTCGAAGGGTGCTATGCTTTCAAGTATATCGTGAAGAAGCTCATTGATCAAGGAAAGCTGACTTTTGAGAATAATGTCCCGCATGTCCTCGACAATCCTCTCCCAAATCATGTCGCTGTGAACATGATTGAAGTATGTGAGGAAGCTCCTAGACTTGATGTCCGTAATGTCGCAACTCCTCTGGTGCCTCTACACATCAAGCTATGCAAAGTTTCTTTGTTTAGCCATGATCATGCCAATTGCCTAGGATGCCTTCGTAATCCTTTGGGTTGCTATACTGTTCAAGATGACATCTAGAACTTGATGAATGATAATTTTTTGACTGTCAGTGATGTCTGCGTGATTGTGCCAGTTTTTCATGATCCGTCTGTCAAGAGTATGCCTTTGAAGGAGAATGCTGAGCCTCTAGTAATAAGGTTGCCCGGACCGGTACCTTATACTTCAGATAGGGCTATCCCGTACAAATACAATGCTACCATGATCGAAAACGGAGTAGAAGTGCCTCTGGTGTCCTTGGCCGTGATGAACAACATCGCCGAAGGAACTTCAGCAGCCCAAAGAAGCGGAAGAGTCCGTCCACCGTTGTTTCAAAAGAAGGCAGCTACGCCTACCATGCCACCCATTGACAAAGCAACCCCGACTGATGTTTCTCCTGTTACCAGAGACGCGAGCCAACCAGGCCGGTCTATAGAGGATTCTAATCTTGACGAGATTTTGAGGTTGATCAAAAGAAGTGATTACAAGATTGTGGATCAGCTGCTGCAAACTCCGTCGAAGATATCCATTTTGTCTCTACTCTTGAGTTCCGCTGCTCACAGAGATACCCTTTTGAAAGTATTGGAGCAGGCTTATGTGGATCATGAGGTCACTGTGGATCACTTTGGTAGCATAGTGGGGAACATTACCGCCTGCAGCAATCTGTGGTTCAGTGAAGATGAATTGCCCGAAGCAGGAAAGCATCATAATCTTGCCTTGCATATCTCCGTGAATTGCAAGTCCGACATGCTATCAAATGTGTTAGTGGACACAGGCTCATCCTTGAACGTGATGCCTAAGTCAACGCTGGATCAGCTGAGTTATCGGGGAACTCCCTTGAGGAGGAGCACTTTTCTGGTCAAAGCCTTTGATGGAACCCGCAAGAGCGTTCTCGGGGAGATAGACTTGCCAATAACTGTTGGCCCCGAAACCTTTCTAATCACGTTCCAGGTCATGGATATCAATGCCTCTTATAGCTGTCTCTTGGGAAGACCGTGGATACATGACGCTGGGGCGGTGACCTCCACCTTGCACCAGAAGCTGAAATTTGCAAAAAGCGGAAAGCTTGTTACCATTCATGGAGAGGAAGCATACCTGGTTAGCCAACTATCATCTTTCTCTTGCATAGAAGCAGGGTCTGCAGAGGGAACTGTAACGCCCTAGTCGTTATTTATTTTATTTTGAATTATTTGGAGTCTCATATGTGATTTTATATGATTTTTGATGATTTTTGTGGTGTGTGCATTTTAATATATGGTTTAATAAAATAATAATTAAAATTAGTCGGAATTATTATTATTTTAGAAATTAGGGAGTTAATTAGGATTTAATAGAATTAAGGGGAGTTAATGAAATAAAGGGGAGTTATGTATTGGGGAGTTAGGAAAAGAAATAGTTAGAAAAACAGTTTCACGTACAACAGACAAGTTTTTGGGAAAAGGGAGAAGAAGAGCAAGAACAAGAGAGGAAGGCTTAGGAACCGATTGTGCTGTTTTTTCTTTCTGCAAAACTAAGGTAAGGGTGAGATTTGCTTCAGTAATATAGTTATTGAATTCTGAATTTGTGATTTAACATGTTGTTGTTCTTAGGTTTGGTAATTGGGAATTAGGGTTGGAGAATCGTCATTAGTTGTTAATCAAATAGAAAATCCATAGTAATTGTGCACAGATGGTGTTCTGATTATAGGTTGTTCATAGTCTAATGTTTCACTCAGTTTTGGAGTTGGGTTAATGAAAATTAGGATTTTATGTTTGAAAAGTTAGTGTCCAACATTCTACAAATAAGAGATCATGTGGGTTTTGGAAAAATCGATTTTTGGTAGTTGAAACTTTAGTTTTTCGGTAGATTATGATAGAGCTATGTCTCATGAGCGTGTAGGCGAAAACGGCATCGAAAACGGGTTAACGGTTGGGTTTTTACGCGCGAAAACGTGAAGGTCGAAAATCTGATGCTGTCTGTCAAACCAGGATCGTGCCACGATTCGGGACCAACGTGCCACGATTTTGATCAGAAATTTAGTTCGTTTGACACTGGAAAAATCGTGCCACGATGGGATACCAACGTGCTACGATGCTGTCATCCAATAAACCCTAAAAATGCAATTTTCTTCACTCCAAATGCTTCCAAACTTCTTCCTAAGTGTAGGGACCTTATCCTAAACATATAGGGATGTTTTTAGGAAAGATATAACGTTGTATAAGGGTCTAACAAGTTCATGAGTGGTCCTTGGGGTAGGGATGGAAGTTGTCTATAGGGGTATAGCCTCTCAATGTATCTAAGCTAATATAATTGATGTTGTTGATTACTAATATCTTTGAGTTGTTGAATCCTGATTGAACGTTTTGAATGGAGCCTGATGTATGAACATGATTAAGATCAATTGTGCATTTTTCTGGATTGTTGGATTGATTAATGATGAACTATTGATGACTGTGTTGTATGTTTACATTTATTAAATCATACAAGTGTGAAGTTAGGGAGAGTGGAGTCATATACATATATATATATATATATATATGCATTTGTTGAGTTGTATGTAGATATACACAGGTTGGGTAGTTGCATAGCATCAAAGTGGGAGAGCTTCGGCTCTGGAACGCCTTGTCGTTCAAAGCGGTGGAACACTAGTTGTTCAAAAGCGGTGTTGAGCGGTGAGGACTTAGGTCCTGATGAGAATGCTTTAACCATTCGACAGCGGTGTGGGTCACGGCCCTGATTATGGTACCACATGTATATTTGCATTTATTGAGGAGACTAGGGTGTTGTCTTAGCGGTGTTGTCATGTCATTTGCATGAGTCGGTGTTGTTGGTTGTAGTTGCCATATTGACGATGATGATGTTGTTTTATGAAGTATATATACATATGCATGTAAGATGATGAACTGATTATATTTAGGGTGTTAGATTCAATTGACGAATTTTAATATCTATATCTTATTGTTGTGAATCTCACCCCTTCTGCTTGAAAATGTTGCCCTTCCTATGGGTAACTTGCAGGTGATCCTGAGTAGTTGGTGGTGGCTCAAGTGTCTAGGGCTCTGATACATTTGGGATGGGTTTACCTTATTTATGTTTCATTCCTTATGTATCATATTTTAAAACTTGATGTTGTAGCCCTTTTTAGTGGTTGAATTTATGTTGTTGAGGCTTTTATGCCAAGGATTATCATGGAGAATTAAACAGTTAATGTTGTTGCTTTTAATGCAAATATTCCGCTGCAGATTATTGAGGTTTAATTAAATAGTTTTATATTTCTATTTAAGAAAAATTTGAAAATGTAGTGTGACATGCCCGTTGGGTTTTACTCTGATGATGAATTAATTATTATTTAATTACTTTTGGGTAACGGGGTGTTACAGGAACCGCTTTTCAAGGTTTAACTGTCGAAGGTACGGAGCCCAAGAGGGATGGAACTGCTATGGCTTCTTTGAAGGATGCACAGAGAGCCGTCCAAGAAGGACAAGCTGCTGGCTGGGGCAAGTTAATACAACTCCTTGAGAATAAGCACAAAGAGGGTCTCGGATATTCCCCAACTTCAGGAGTCTCCACAGGAACCTTCTACAGTGCTGGGTTTGTCAATGCAATTACTGAAAAGGCGACTGGATTTGATCCTAGGCCTATGTTTGTTATACCAGGAGGCATTGCGAGAAATTGGGATGCCATCATCATTCCTTCAATCATGCATGTTTCCGAGTAATGTGTCTTGTTGCTTAAGTGTTTTGTTTTTCAAAAATAACAATCCTCTCGCTCTGCCCGAAGCGACAGTGATATTTTCTGTAAGGGCATGTTTCTGTAAGGGCATGTTCTGCTTAGTGCTTTTTTCCTTGGAAATAATGGTAATGCCAGAAAAAACCAAAAAATCTGTATTTTCTTATTAATTTCAAAAAATCTGCATAAAAACCTCTTTCTAAAATCATCCAACCATTTTACGCAGATTGAACCATAATAAACCCGTTGAACACAGTAACCCTACGGTTCCTCCAAATTTTGAATTCCCTGTGCATGAAGCCGAAAATGAAGAGGATGATGATATACCATATGAGATCACTCGACTGCTTGAACAAGAGGGAAGAGCCATTCAGCCTCACCAGGAAGAGATCGAGATCTACACTTGGGTATACTGACTGCTATCTACTATCTAAGCAAGAAGTTCACCGATTGTGAAACTCGGTATACAATGCTTGAGAGGACTTGTTGTGCTCTGGCCTGGGCCGCTAAGCGTCTGCGTCATTATTTGGTGAATCATACAACTTGGTTGATATCTAGAATGGATCCGATAAAGTATATCTTTGAGAAAGCGGCTGTTACTGGGAAGATTGCACGCTGGCAGATGCTCTTGTCTGAATATGATATTGTGTTCAAAACTCAAAAGGCAATCAAAGGTAGCATTCTTGCTGATCATCTTGCCTACCAACCTCTTGATGATTATCAACCAATTGAGTTCGATTTCCCCGATGAAGAGATCATGTATTTGAAATCAAAAGACTGCGAAGAACCGTTGATTGGTGAAGGTCCAGATCCCAATAGCAAGTGGGGTTTAGTCTTTGATGGTGCTGTCAATGCTTATGGTAAAGGAATCGGGGCAGTCATTGTATCCCCACAGGGGCATCACATCCCTTTTACCGCCAGAATTCTGTTCGAATGTACAAACAATATGGCTGAGTATGAAGCATGTATCTTTGGGATCGAGGAAGCAATTGACATGAGAATCAAACACCTCGACATCTATGGAGATTCTGCACTCGTCATCAACCAGATAAAAGGTGAATGGGAGACCCACCATGCCAAGTTGATTCCTTATCGTGATTACGCGAGACATTTGCTGACATATTTTACAAAGGTTGAGCTGCACCATATCCCTCGTGATGAGAACCAAATGGCTGATGCTCTTGCTACTCTATCCTCCATGTTTCGAGTAAACCATTGGAATGATGTGCCAATAATCAAAGTGCAACGCCTTGAAAGACCTTCACATGTGTTCGCTATTGGGGATGTGATCGATCAGGCTGGTGAAAAAATGGTTGACAATAAACCCTGGTATTACGACATCAAACAGTTCTTGCTAAGCCGTGAGTATCCGTCGGGTGCTTCCAACAAAGACAAGAAGACCCTGAGAAGATTGGCCAGTAGATTCCTGTTAGATGGAGATATTCTGTACAAGAGAAACTATGACATGGTATTGTTAAGATGTGTTGATGAACACGAAGCGGAGCAGCTAATGCATGATGTACATGACGGTACCTTCGGGACCCATGCTACAGGGCATACTATGTCAAGGAAGTTGTTACGGGCAGGTTACTACTGGATGACCATGGAGCATGATTGCTACCAGCACGCCAGAAAGTGGCACAAATGTCAAATCTATGCTGATAAGATTCATGTGCCTCCGCACGCTCTCAATGTTATTTCATCCCCATGGCCGTTTTCAATGTGGGGCATCGACATGATTGGAAGAATTGAACCAAAGGCTTCAAATGGTCATCGTTTCATCTTAGTGGCAATTGACTACTTCACCAAGTGGGTTGAAGCAGCATCTTATACTAATGTGACCAAGCAAGTGGTAGCTAAGTTCATCAAGAACAACATCATCTGTCGATATGGTGTTCCCAGCAAGATCATTACCGACAATGGTACAAACCTGAACAACAATGTGGTGCAAGCTCTTTGTGAAGAATTCAAAATTGAGCATCATAACTCTTCTCCCTATAGACCTCAGATGAATGGTGCAGTTGAGGCCGCCAACAAGAATATCAAGAGGATTGTTCAGAAAATGGTAACCACTTACAAGGACTGGCATGAGATGCTACCCTATGCTCTGCATGGCTACCGCACCACCGTGCGCAGTTCAACCGGGGCAACCCCTTTTTCTCTTGTATATGGTATGGAAGCAGTTCTTCCTTTGGAAGTGGAGATCCTATCTCTCCGTGTGATCATGGAAGCAAAGTTATCCGAGGCTGAATGGTGCCAAAGCCGGTATGATCAGTTGAATCTGGTGGAGGAAAAGCGTATGGATGCCATGGCTCGTGGACAGTCATATCAAGCAAGAATGAAGACTGCCTTTGACAAGAAAGTCCATCCTCGAGAATTCAAGATAGGGGAACTTGTATTGAAAAGGAGGATAAGCCAGCAACCCGATCCAAGGGGCAAGTGGACGCCTAACTATGAAGGTCCTTATGTTGTCAAGAAGGCCTTCTCCGGTGGTGCTTTAATTCTTACACACATGGATGGTGTAGAACTTCCAAATCCTGTGAATGCTGATATAGTCAAGAAATACTTTGCCTAGGAATATGAAAAGAACAGCGTGGTAGGTCGAAAACCCGAAGGGGCGGCCTAGGCAAAAATGCGCTTCCCGGTGGATCGAAAACCCGAAAGGGCGGTCCAGGCAAAAATAAGGGACAAAAAAAAATATATATGAAAAGCTCGCTGAGATTGTACGCAACTCAGGCAAGAATGAGCGTCTCGATGAGCCGAAAACCCGGAAGGGCGGTTCATGCAAAAATGAGATTGAAACAAGAGGCAAGTAACTATATCTGGCCAACCACCGTTCCCTTAGGGCATCTGCAGCTGTTAATGACCATCTTCATCAAAAGCTCCTATGCTTGCGAATTCAAAGTTTCTAGGAAATGTAATGACTGCTGTGTTCAATGTACCACCAACCAATAAAATTACCATTTTCCAAGCTTTGTAAATCCGTGGAGTCACGCCTTCGGCTGACCACCACTCTTATACATCAAATTGAGCCTGTGCTTTTGTTTGAAACTCTACTTTCTTTCTACTTTCAAAGCTATGTACAAAAAACATTTTCTTTCTATTTTGATAATGACAATGCTTGAAACAAACATCTTGAAAATTGAAAAAGTTTTTGTGTATTTTTGAAAGCAAACCTGAGCAACAGGGTACATTCAAATGAAACATGCATGAGCGAGTGTATGTTGATGTCTATTTCAATATGTGTTACAAGCAGGCTCTTCCCCAGGATAGTCTGTGGTCAATGGCAAGAATGAAAAAAAACAGAATGAAAATGCATGAAAATGAATAGGCTCGCTAAGTTGAAAACCCGGAAGGGCGGCTTAGGCAAAAATGAGCACCCCGCTGGATTGACAACCTGAAAGGGCAGTTCAGGCAAAAATGGGGCAATGAAAAGAATTTATTTCCCCGGTGGATCGAAAACCCGAAAGGGCGATCCAGGCAAAAATGGGATGCAAAAAAAATGAATGAAAATTGAGAAAATAACATGCAAAAAGCATTGACCACAGATGCGACATCCACGGTACACCCGGCACTGGAATACCCGGCAATGACGGCATTATCCCCAGTAGAGTCTTCCGAGATTCTATCCCCTGCAAGTTGCATAACTACCTGCCCTCAGCCATGGTTCCGATACGTCTCCCAACGACGTTATCTCCAAAGAGGATTTCCAGGAATGTGTAATATAGCACGAGCCACTACGTACCCAATACTCCAGTGCCTTGTCTGTCTCTGCGGAACTGTGTCTACAAACCGCCAACAGTCATGCATTACAAGCATTCATACATGCATAATCATGCATATTACGTGCCCATGCATATAATGAAACTGTTATATCATCCATGCATATTGCATTTCCGATATCAACATCAGTCTCAATTCAATACTCATGTCGGGTTCTCTGTCAAAACCTTGTGAGCCAATAATATCGGTCAATTTCTACCTTTCAAATCAAATCGACGTCAAGTCAATCTCAATCTATATTTTGTCAAAAAACTAATCCCCAGTGAATCTGTTTCTGTTTGGTCAAGTGGCTAGCTCAATCCAAGAACAGCTTGTACCTATCAATTTGCTTATGTTATCGGTCGAGTTACTAGTTCAAATCCAAGAACAACTTGCACCCGTTTACTTTTCAAAGTTATCGGTCGAGTTACCAGTTCGAATCCAAGAACAGCTCGTACCTGTCTATGTGTCTATGATTTTGGTCAAGTGGCTAGTTCAAGTCCAAAGAACAGTTTGTACCTGTCTATCTGTTTCTGTTCGGTCAAGTGGCTAGTTCAAGTCCAAGAACAACTTGTACCTGTCTATCAGTTTCTGTTCAGTCAAGTGGCTAGCTCAATCCAAGAGCAGCTTGCACCTGTCTATTTGTCTTTGTCTCCGGTGGAGTAACCAGTTCGCATCCAAGAACAAGCTCGCACCTGTCTATTTGCCTTTGCTTTCAGTCGAGTGACCAGTTCGAATCCGAGAACAACTCGCACCTGTTTGTCTGCTTTATCCCCGGTCAAGTGCCCAGCTCAATCCAAGAGCAGCTTGTACCCGTCAATTTGTTCCTAGTCCCCTACCTATTCCGTTATCTGTTATCGTGCCAATGTCTACCAATCCCGCAATGGATACGACATCTTTTGTTAGTTCCAACTCTCGTTTGTCTCGCATTCATAATCCAAATGTTGCATGGCATTCATGATATTGGAAAATGTACAAGCGTATTTTTACGTCCAAACACAGTGCAAATGTTAATATTTAAGTATCTTCGTCCCGTCAAGCCAAAGACTCCGTCTCTTGACCCTCCGGACAAAGAAACTTAAATAGGGGCAGCTGTTATACCCTGATTTTGGACCTAAAAATACTCATTTAAATTTCCTTTTTTTAACACTGATATTTGTCAATTCTCTGTTATTTTACTCTGAACCTTTACTCTATTTTCAAGTGTATTTTACTGCCTCTGTCTGTCTTTTCTTGCATTACAAGTCATTTAAGAACTCTCAGAAACATCGCATTACTTTTTCTTGCATTTTATTTCAAAAAATCATACAAAAGGGTATTTTGGTCATTTCCTGCAGTGGAACCCATTTTAGTCCCTGTGTTTGCCTCTGAGTCTTTTCAACTTGTCTGTACAAATCATTGTTGAGTCTTTGTTTTAAAATCATTTCAAAAATTGCATTTGAGTCAGTTTGGGTCAGTTTAGTCCCTAGGGGCATTTTGGTCTTTTCCTCTCAAAATTTCGACAGGGAGGTATTTTAAAATACCTCATGTCAGTAATTGGTTCGTTTTAGTCCTTTTGTTGATTTTATTTTTTGTTTCACTTTACGTTTTTTCAAATTACCAATTTTAATCCAATTTTATTTTAATTTGCATTTTAGTCCAAATTTTTTTTTAATTGCATTTAGGTCCTTTTTTAATTGCGGTCCAGTCCTCCAATTTTATCATTTTTGCAGGAAAGTCCCTACGTCCAAAAACAGATGGCATTTCCCCATTGGTCCAGGAATACACATGGCAGTCTATAAATAGCATTATTCTGCACAGATCCACACAATCATTGACACATCACCAAAAAACAGATTTCAATTTTCTCTCTCTTTTCTGTTAGATCAAAACAGAAAAATCACCAAGAACAAACCAAAAACCCTAGAAATTTCCAGAACCAGAATCCATTGAAATGGCTTTGATTCTCAGAGATTCATCAAGGAATCATCATCATTGAATCGTTGCTCTGCAATTCGAGTGCGAATTCACCACTGAAAGCGGCAAACTCAAGCACGATCACAGAGACTTTCTCGGAGACGAAGAAGAGGGACGAAAATGAACACGTCGAACCTGTGAAGAAGAAGAGAGGATCGGAACAGCAAGAACTCAAGCCAGAATCAACAGAACAAGATTCAACTCAAGTTTTCTTGAAGATTCGGTTCGAAATCACCAAGAAAATCACAGGTAAAACTCAAACCTCATCTTTTTTTTCCAAGAACATCAACAAAGACGAATCAAGTGTAGATCTACGAAATTCTAAAAGATTCCATTCGAAAAAGTAAAAAAAACTTGAAAAAGTTTCTTTCAAAACCGCGAGCAAAAAGCGTAGATCTACGTTGATTCAGGCTTTGCATGCAAAAACCAGTGCCATATTCATGCTTAGAACGAAAAAGGATATCCAAAAATGTAAAAAATTTCGAAACGGAGAAGTTTGTTCAAACTCCGGCGGCGGCGCCGCCACCCTTGGGCGGCCGGCCACCACGCCGGAGGAACAAACCTCACCGGAGAAGATGAAGATCATCCTCCATATGCAGTTTCCGGCGAGAGAGAGGGAGGAGAGAAGTGAGAGCTTCTCTCACTAGAATGAGAGAAGAGAGAGAAAGGAAAGGAGGGAATGAAAAAAACCGGTCCTAAAGCCTTTATATAAACCACTGAACCGGTCCGATTTATTTCTGGTTCTCTCCTTTCATTCTCAACCCTTAGATCTAGGTCTTGGATTCCTGGATCAATCCAACGGTTCCTGTGCGTCCAGATCCATGGGTTTTGGGCTTGGGTTTCTGTTTGTGGTTTTCTGCATTTTTTCTTATTTTATGCTATTCGCACCCTATTTTCTTGCTGATTGAACCCCTACTTGCTCAATTTTTCCCTCAAAAATTCTAGAAAAATTCCTATTGTTTTTAATTCATTTTTGGTATTTTTTTTGTGATGCTTTTCACATGTTAAAAAAAATGATAAAAATATAGGTGTTATTTTCTTGATTAATTTGTTCTTTTTGGCTTAATTTTGTGAATTTCTTGCCATATTTTTCTTCATAAATTTTGGCACATGTTATGAGCAATTAGTATGCAATTTTATGTTAAATGTGATGTTGATTTTATTATTGTGCTACTGTTTTGGTATGATTTGTGTGTTCCTTGCATTTCAAGCAACTTTTCTTCTCATTATGTCTTGGTTATTCTCATCATTTCTTTACCATTTCATTTCATATTCAATTGATTGCTTTTTCCTATCACTCATGTTGCATTTTTCATCTTGTTTTGCTAACATTGTTGACTCATGTTTCACTCATCTCATAGCATCTTACGACATCATTCTCATTTCTATTAGATTAGGTTTTATTTCTTGCAATTTTTTTAATTTCCAATGGTTATGTAATATTTTAGGCTAGTTTAAATTCATCTTTTAAATTCTTGCAAGACCATAGCATGTATTTAGGACTCGATGTAAAGGACTATGGACACTATAATGGATGTACACCGACACAAGCACCGACACATGCACACACCCCACATGGATATTCTA
This sequence comes from Medicago truncatula, assembly GCF_003473485.1. NCBI lineage: Eukaryota > Viridiplantae > Streptophyta > Magnoliopsida > Fabales > Fabaceae > Medicago > Medicago truncatula. The sequence goes on along the minus strand of NC_053043.1, from coordinate 22,753,435 downwards.
GATGCATGATTAGGGGATGTATGCTTAGATGTATGCTTAGGTTTTATAACACTTAGACAAAAATCATTTTCCCAAAAAAATGTGAATAACCTCACTTGAAAACCTTTTTTTCCAAATTGGGAGTCAAAACTCCTCTTTTTTCCTTTTATTTTCTTAAGTAAAAATCTTAATGAATTTTAATCATACTTAGACTTTATTTTGCAAAATAGCTAATTCCACCTCACATTTTCCAAATCTCATGCCCTTGAGGCCTCTCATCTCCATTCTTCAAAATTCCTTTTTTAAAAACTTAAAATCAACCAATAAAAACAAAGAAAACAATTTTCGAGAATGAACTACGTTTGGTTTTGATCCCTTAAAAGGGTACGTAGGCAATGAGTTAAAACTCCTCCAAGCCAAGTAAAATAAAATCTAAATCATCTTCTCTTCCCCATTCTTCACTCAAATGAAACTTCTTTTTTCAATAAGTAGGCAATAAAAATAAAGCGTAAGAATAAACTTAGGAGAACGGTTCTTATGGAATACCATAATCGTTCCGGGTGCCTAACACCTTCCCGTAACGAAAACGACCCCCGAACTTAGACTCTAAGGGTTATTTTCTCAATTTTTCCCTTCCCAAGAAAAAATAGAGAATATCAAAGATTGAAAGGTTCAAGCCTAATTAATGACTTGACACCCGAAAATCGCGATAACAGAAATGGCGACTTCACTAGGGACTTTTTTTAAGCGGGTCACGCCTAGTTTTTCGTAGTTTATGTTTACGCTTTGTTTTATTGCTTACATATGTGAATATTTGTTTATTTTCGTTTGACGTGTGGGGTGAGAATATCAAAAGTCCTATACCCGGGCTGAGTGAACTTATGAATAGGTAGAGATATAATCGACAATTCGATCCGAGGGTTGCCTCGTGTATTGGGTTATGCGATCAATCTCACATAGCTGAGGCATTTTGAAGGTAATATTGTCGGCGTGTGTTGTCATGCTTAGGCACTTTGCTTTCAATTGTTCGATGATGTTATGGACCGTAGTTACCAAACCCATCCCTGGCCCTTTTTAGGACGTAGTGCGGTGGCTAAACCGAGTGTTGTCTCGAGTTTTAGTCGTCACGCGATACTACACTCAAACTAGACCTTCTTGCGAATAAACATGGAACGGACGTTGTCCCGCGCTACCATGATATACGTAAGAGAGGTTGCAGTTTGGGAACTTCATTAGAACCTTGGTTACTATTATCCTAAGCCCTAGTTTACCGGGCACCGTGTCCGCCCGTGGCTCCTCGACTTTAATCTCAAACCCTCCATGTTTTCTCTGTAATTAAAAAAAAAACAATCATGCATACATACATTCATGCATAAAATTTCCTCTCATGCATTCATCGAAGGATTGGACAAATTAAAAACTTTGTAAACATTACAGGTATGAAGAAGACTAAATCCTACAAGTTCAAGGAGGTTGATTTGGTTAGTTTGAGAGATTTGGCACTCAAGGTTAAGAATCAAACAGGTTTCCGATTCCGATATGGTGGTTTGCTTACTATTCTCCGGACCAATGTTGAAGAGAAGCTAGTGCACACTCTAGTGCAATTCTATGACCCGAGTTTCCGTTGCTTCACTTTCCCGGATTTCCAGTTAGTCCCTACTCTTGAGGCTTATTCCTACTTATTGGATTCACCTATAGCCGAGAAGACACCTTTCGCCGGTCCCGGGACTTCTCTTACTCCTTTGGTTATTGCTAAGGATCTCTATCTCAAGACTTCCGATGTCTCCAATCATCTTACTACCAAGTCTCACATCCGAGGGTTCACTTCAAAGTATCTACTTGAACAAGCTAATCTCAAAACCACTTGTCAGGACACACTCGAGGCTATTCTTGCATTACTTATCTACGGGCTCATTCTCTTTCCAAATCTCGACAACTTTGTGGATATGAATGTGTCATACCCCAATTTTTGACCTAAGACAGCACCGACACATGTCATTTAATTCCGACCGGGCTCAGCCTTTCGAGCAAAAATTCGGCAGGGAGGTATTTTAAAATACCTCATAGATGATTCCGAGTCGGGCCCTCTTCTCTCAATTTTCATTTAATTTTAATTTCCATCTTTTATTAACTTTAAATTCATTTTTTTTAACCTTTATTTTATCTTATTTTTGTTTTATTTATCCTTAGTCCTTTAATTTCATTTTTTTTTAATGTCCAAAAATAAATCAAAATTTGGTCCGATAATGTCCCAAACACAGCTCACAAACAGCTAAAAACAGGCTGTAATGTCTCCTTTCCAAGCAACAAAAATTTTGCTCATTTTAAGCTCTATATATACAAACACAGATGCAGCCAAGAAAAGGGGGGGCCCAACAAGAGAAACATTCCACGGCTAAGCACACAGACACAACATTTCTCACCTGCAAGAAATCAACAGAGTCCAGTAACACAAAAATTCCAAACACCAAAACCATAGTTCAACACCGTACCGCCATACCAAACACTGTCAGCGCTATAACATCAGTTACCAACACAAGCCACAAACAAATCTCAAAAACAGCCGTAACTCAACACCAATCAACCCACAAACATGTAATAACAAAATCAAACTCAGTAACCATCACCAAACCGTCATAAAACATAACTCTAGCACAACAAACCATCAAATCCAAACCATACCACTTTCGGTTTCGAATTCAAACCGGATCTACCAAAAAAGTAATATTTCTTTCCTTTTAGATCTAGGTCAAACCGTTGGGTTTTGAGCATTTTTGAGTTAAAAATCGGAAAGAAGGAGAGAAAAGAAGGAGAGAGGACAAAAAAAAAATCAAAAAAAAGAGGAGTTTTTGACTCCGGCGCGGTGGCGCCGCCGCGACAACTCGCCGGCCACCGCGCCGGAAACTGAGTTTCATGGTGGTGTTCTTCAACACTCACCGGAAACTTCATCACAAAAAAAAAAAAAAGAAGATAAGAAGAGAGAGAAGAGAGAGTACGTGAGAGTGAGGGAAGAAGAGAGAGAGAAAGAAAGGGAAAAATGAAGGAAAAGGAGAGAAATGGGTATTTATACCCCTCTTTTCAACAGATCCAATCAAGGCCGTTGATCAAATCAACGGCCGAGATTTGTTCCCCAAGGCCCAATCCTCCTCATTTTATTCCCTGCACCCTCTTTTACTATTCATACACCCCCAGCATCTCATTTTTCTAATTTCTTTTTCATGCATTTTAATTCTCGCTCTATCTGTTAATCCAGAGTGTTCTGGTCCTCAGTTAACTGTTAATATTATAATTATTCTCCAGAACAATCTGGTCCTTAATAATTAAATTAATCCAGAGTGCTCTGGTCCAAAATTAACTTAATATGATATTCTTGCTTAATTTAGTTATTCTCCAGAACAATCTGGTCCTTGTTAATTAAATTAATCCAGAGTGCTCTGGTCCTATATTAACTATTAATATTATATTTTTGTTTAATTTAATTATTCTCCAGAGTGCTCTGGTCATTGTTAATTAAATTAATCCAGAGTGCTCTGGTCCTAAATTAACTGTTAATATTATATTTTTGTTAATCCAGAGTGCTCTGGTCCAAACTTAAATGTTAATGTTTATTTATTTTTGTTTAATTTAATTATTCTCCAGAATATTCTGGTCCATGTTAAAACAACTTCACAATTCAGCTTAACTTCATTTTTCTCATTCTGCTTATATAATTTTCATATCTTTATTCAAAAACAACAAAAACATTCAAATATCAAAAATTCATAAAAAGAACTTTTCACAATAAACCTTGATCTTAAATCAAGTAACCGTCTTCTTATTTTATTTTTTCTTAATCAAATTTCCAATCGATTCTAATTCAACTTCAAGTCAATTTTCTTCAATCTAAAAAAACACAAATCAATTCTCATTTGCCACTTGGCTTTTTATTTCAAAACCTTTTTCAAAACTAATAAAAAAAAACACTCAACAAATCAAACGTCAATTTCTACCCCGAACTACGAGGTTTTGATCCCTCACGGGTACGTAGGCAGAGGACCTTGTCCTTCCAAATCAATTAAAAAACAATTTTCTTTTTTTCTTTTCAACTTTCAACTAAAAAAACATTTTTCTTTTTTCTCTTCAATTAAAATCAATTTTCATTTTTTTTCAACTCATCATTCAATTCCATTTTCATCTCTTTAAAAGCAAGCAAGTTTAAGCACAAAAAGTTAAATAAAATCAAGAGGTTCTCGTAGAGTACTACGAATATTTAGGGTGCTAACACCTTCCCTAAATATAACCAACCCCCGAACCCTAAATCTCTTCAAAATGGGTGGTTTGGAACTTTTTCCCCTTAAAAAAATTTGTTCAGTCGTGAGATAAAAAGTGAGTCAAAAGCTAATCAAATGGCCTTGACATCCGAAAAATGGCGCGACAGAATGCTATTGAGATCTTCCATTCCAAGAATCCGGTTCCTACCTTGCTAGCTGACACATACCATGCTATCCGTGACCGGACTCTCAAAGGTCGTGGGTATATCCTTTGCTGCGTGCCTCTCCTATATAGGTGGTTTATTTCTCACCTTCCGAGCTCTTTCCATGACAACTCGGAGAATTGGTCCTACTCACAGCGGATTATGGCTCTCACTCCTAACGAGGTGGTCTGGATCACTCCCGCCGCTCAGGTTAAGGAAATTATTACTGGTTGTGGAGATTTTCTCAATGTACCTCTTCTTGGTACCCGTGGGGGAATCAACTACAATCCTGAGCTTGCTATGAGACAGTTTGGGTTCCCAATGAAGGCAAAGCCCATCAATCTTGCTACATCTCCAGAGTTCTTCTACTATTCGAACGCCCCCACCGGACAAAGGGAGGCTTTCATAGAGGCTTGGTCTAAGGTCCGTAGGAAGAGTGTGAAGCATTTGGGTGTGAGATCCGGTATTGCTCATGAGGCCTATACTCAGTGGGTAATAAATCGAGCTAAAGAGATTGGTATGCCTTACCCTGCTATGAGATATGTGTCTGCATCTGCTCCATCTATACCTTTACCTCTACCTCCCACAACTCAGGGAATGTATCAGGAGCATCTAGCCATGGAGAGTCATGAGAAACAAATGTGGAAAGCCCGATACAATGAAGCTGAGAATCTAATCATGACTTTGGATGGTAAGGACGAGCAGAAGACTCATGAGAACCTGATGTTGAAGAGGGAATTGGTTAAGGTCCGAAGGGAACTTGAAGAAAAAGATGAGTTACTTATGCGGGACTCCAAGAGAGCTAGAGGACGACGCAACTTCTATGCTAGATACTGCGGTTCGGATTCGGAGTCTGAGGATCATCCCACCACTTCCTATGCTTGAGAGTTTTATTTGTTTATATTTCAAAGTCTTCCCTTGGCTTAGTATTTCAAAGGGATTCGCCTTGTAAACACTTTGTTTTGCTTTGCTTGTTTAGATATTGTTTACAAAGCTCCTGATTTGTCTAAAAATCCTTCGATGTCCAAAAAAAAAAAAGAAACTTTTTTTTGCATTTGCATTTGTACATATCATGCATCATGTGCATCATTCATCAAGTGACAAAAGGTTTCCAAGTGCTCACTGCCTCCTGGTTCTTCTGCCACAGATTGAAAGGTGGCTCGTGCTCGGAAAGTTTACGAACCTGATAGAATACATCGGACTAGACTCTACAGAAAGAAGAATTTGGTAGCTATGGAAGAAGAAAATGCTCAGCTCCGTACCGAGTTAGCTTCTCTGAGGAAGTTAAAGTTGGAGTGCAATAAGGCAAAGTGGAATGTGTAGCGGCAAACAAGGCTGAAGTGGATTGAAGTTATTTACTAGTGCATGGAAGTTATTTTCAAGTGTCTTAGGACGTTATAAGAAGTTATTTCTATTTGTAATCCAAACCGTAGGATTCAGTGGTAGTTTTTCCTACATGGTCTATATATATCAGTTTGTAACAAGAACAATAGGTTGGTTTCTTGATTTCTTAAGCTCTAACACCCCCGCCGCGGAGCAAATGGATTCATGAGTGTATGGATTGATAGATTTCAACCACCCTTTACATTACTGCAATTTAATATTACTGTTCTTGCTTTATTTTCGTCTTTCTCTTGTAATTTGCATTTCTTTTCATCTTTCTTCTCTTTCTTCTTCTTTTTAAAATGCTAACTTGAGCATTTTTCTATCATGTTGTCATGAGACAACTTGTTATTAATAGATGTTGGATGCAATTCTGACATTAATGTTCTTCAAGAATGCATCAAGTGATGTCATAAGCCAGGAGACTTGAACGATCGTCTTAAAAATTATTTTTATGACCATTAATGGATAATGGAGTTTACATTACCAAAAATCGGTGTAAACAACAGCTAACACCATTCTAGAATTAAGCCGGGAGGTCTTCTTTGGGACGAGAATTCTGGCGAAAGTCTTGGACGGAGGAAAATTTTCTCAAGGAAGATGCGGTTCAAGTTTGAATCAAACGCTTACCCATTTGATATTACGATTAGTGTAAGGGGTTTTGGGTTGAATGGGTTCTGCAACTTGTGTTCTTTGTTCTTTTTATTAGGATGTAGTCTTTTCTAGGCGTCGAACGTGGTTGGTGAAGCGATTATGGTATGAATTCAACAAAAATTAATTTGTAGGGGCCATGTCCTGATATGCAAATCATGGAATGGAAATTCAAAGATGGATGATACTCTGACAATATGGTATGAATTCAACAAAAATTAATTGCACCAAAAATTGATTCTTAGAAACATTTTATAGGTTATGTATCTTATCAAAATGCAAAAAACTAGGTAAAGAGCAAGGTTAGAGATCACAACTAAATAAGATTGTAATCCTTTTACCTTTTCTTTGTGTTTATTACCATCTGAATTTCATTTCATTTTGCTAGGCCTCTAAGCAAGATTTACATTATTGACTAGTTAAACTGCATTTCACACTTTATAAGGTGAGGGACGTCCCTTGCTTATAAGGCGAAGGACGTCCCTTGAAATATTAATGTTTCACTAATCAATACGGTTTCCCATACATCTTTTCTTTATCCTGCGCACTACCCTATCAATGAAATTAAAGTAAGCATCCCTCCGACCCTTCTTCAACAAGAAAACTCCAATAAAAACCCAAAAGCCAGTAGCAAATCCAATTGCTACAACAAAATAAAACCACAGTTTCTCAGCCCTATCATGTTTACCATCATCATCTCCACTTTCATCTCTATTATCAACATGGCAACGATTCAACAATGGTGCACCGCAAAGATATTTGTTGCCAACATAAATAGATGGATCATTAAATGTTAAAAACTGGTTTCCTTGTGGAATTGGTCCTGAAAGGTTGTTGTAGGACAAGTTTAGTACAGATAGAAATGTTAAACTAGACATGGTGTGTGGAATTGAGCCTGAAAGTTGACCCTGAGAGAGGTCCAACGATTCAAGTGACTTCATGTCCCCTATGGCTGTAGGAATTTCACCTGACAAATGATTGTGTGACAGGTTTAGGCCTCGTAAAGCAGTCAGAAGAGTTATTTCTTTAGGAATAGGTCCACTCAAACTGTTGTTTGATAAATCCACATTGGCCACAAATTTCAAATTTCTTGTATAATGATCTTCTCTTCCTTTAATGACCTGGCTGACATCTTGTTCATACCATTCAATATATGTCGACTCACTGGGTGCTAAGGAAACAGATGGTTTCCATCCTTGAATCATTGCTGTAAAATTCCCAACGCAGTGTGGGATTGACCCCATCAACATATTGTTGGATAGATCCAAGATTTGCAAAGCTGAAAGTTTGCAAAGATGTGAAGGAATGTTACCTTGGAACTTGTTTTGTCTTAACCTTAGAATCTGCATTAGGGAGAAAATGTCACCTATCCATGAAGGTATAGTTCCTGATATTTGATTCTCTCCGATATCTAAGATTAACAGTTGTTTTAAATTTCTCAAGAATGATGGAAACTCCCCATGAAGATTGTTATTATTCAAATGCAGCCATAGCAAAGTTGAAAGCTGACCGAACGAGCTTGGAATAACACCTGATAATTTGTTCGATGAAAGATTTATCTGGTTCAATCTTTGAGTTGAATTCCAACAATCAGGAATGTTGCCAATTAATTTGTTCACCGAAAGGTCAAGATTGTACAGAGAGTTGATTTTGCAGATTGAATTTGGAATGGAGTCATTTATGAGGTTGTTTCCAAGAAGCAAGTGAGTAAGATTGGGCAGTCTATGAGCAATATTTTCGGGAAGTGACCCAGTGATATGGTTTTTGGTGAGGTTCACATAGGCTAGTGACTTGGGAAATTTTATTTCAGAAAACATGCCTTCCATATTGTTTAGAGACATGTCTAAATTGCGCAGGTTCAAAAGTTGACCAAAACTATCAGGAAATTCCCCTTGCAATTTATTTTGACTAAGATAGAGGGTTTGCAAATTTGAAAGTCGACCAATATTTTGGGGTATTGTGCCATTCAGAGAGTTTTCTGACACATCAAGGTTTTCTAGGCTGACTAATTGCTCAAGACTCCTAGGAATGACACCATAAAAATGATTAGAAGAAATAATCAAGGTGTTTAGACTGATGAATTGTCCAATACAATTAGGAAGATATCCGGTTAAATTATTATTGTTCAGAATCAAATACTCTAGCTTGACAAGTGCTGTTATACTACAAGGAAGACCCCCAAACAAGTGGTTATTAGATATGTCCAAGTGGATTAGATTTCCCAGTTTTCCTACGGAGTTTGGAATAGTTCCATTCAAGTAATTGTTACCAAGGGTTAAATATTTCAAATTTGACAATTTTCCCAAAATATTTGGAATAGGACCATGGAAAAAACTTGAATGAAGTGTGAGGGCTACCATATTTTCAAGTTGCCCCAACCATGTCGGCAGCTGATCATTGAAATTGTTGTTGGTCATGTCAAGTTCCTCTAAACCAGATCCATTGCATCTTGCAGATTGTAAATTACCGATGAGTGCATCTCCTTGAAGTCGGTTTCCAGACAAATCTAGTGACAGAAGCTGACACATATTTCCTAGCATTGTTGGTATCGAACCCTCAATATGGTTCACATGATTCCATGAAATATTGAGGAACAAAAGACTCTCTAACCCACCTAACCATAATGGAACAGATTCAATTTTGTTTTGGGAAAGGTCGAGCGATGTCAAGGAAGTCAAATTTCTAAGAGCCAATGGAACTGAACCGTTAAGAGCATTGCTTCCAAGATAAAGAGAGTCAAGTTTGGCACAATTACTCAACCAAATTGGAACTGAACTAAAACTATTGTTAGAAAGGTCAATAGTTTCAAGTGAAGTCATGTTTCTAAAAGCATTCAGATCTGGACCATCAAGTCTATTATCTGCAAGATTGAGTGATACAATACTAGAAAAATTTGTGAAACTAACAAGTTGTTGATCATGACTGTGCATCTTGGTTATGCTGCAGTTCATCAATTCTAATTCTATCAAAGAAGGAAGCATGGTAAGTACCTTGAATAAATTTTGTGCCTTCCCAAGAAAAACATCACTCAAGTAAAGGTTTTGGAGCAATGAAAGTTTTGAAACCCAATTGACATCATCAGAGTGTAAATAAGAATTGAAACTGAGATCAAGAAAGTACAATTTTGTGAGGTTTCTAAGGTTATTTGGGATGATACCACTCAAATAGGAATCAGAGATAGAAAGGAATTCTAACTGATTCATAAAATGGAGAAAAGTTGGTATTGGACTTGAACTTAAATTGTTTCCACTAAGGTCTAAATAACTAAGATATATAAAACTTGAAAGAGATGAATGGATTTCTGGAGCTTCAAGCTTATTTTTTGAAAATGAACAGTTTGATTGATAAGCTCCTCCTCTTTGTGGGTAGCATGGATTCCTAAGGTCAATTTTGATAACATGACCTGTAATGTTGCTGCAACTTATACCTTTCCATTTACAACATTCATTTCCTTCCCAAGAGGAAAGTCTTAATGATGTATCATTAAAGCTTCCTTTGAGTGCTAAAAGAGCTTGCCTCTCTTGTTCTAAGCAACCAAATGATGAATGGCTACTAGAACATAGTAACATGAAACATGTGCTCAAAAGGGAAACAACAACAAAAGCATAACTTTGGTTTCTATGCATATTTGAGGGAAGTGAAGTGAATGAAGCAAAGCTGCAAGATGGGTGAGGCGGTTGTGTTATTTTGCCAAGTTAGTGGTTTTTTTTTTATATATTTTTGTTGCAATGAGCCATGTTCGTGGTCTACTTCTTCTTTAGTCAAGTTTGATAGAGACATGTTATGTCATTTGGCTAGTTGTTGCCTACCAAGTAGGACTTTTTAATTCCTTTAAAAAAAAAAGTAGGATTTCCATTTGTAAAAAAAAAAAAAAGTAGGACTTCGACTCATATAAATAAAAAAAGTCGGGTGGGCACAATGGGGACTCAACTAGTCTAACACTACTTGAAAAGGGCACTCCTGTTATTTAGCAACGAGAAATGATATTTGAACATCCATTTTGTGATAATTTTTCTCTCATGTTAAATTATACTTCCTCCATTTCAAAATGAGTGTCGTTTTAGATGTTTACACACATATTAAAAAATGCAATGATTAAAAGAAAGAGAATGGTTATTTTACTAAATTATCCTTGTTAACTATTGATTAGCTTTAAAAGTAATACTTTGGAAGTAGTGTCCTGAGTATTAATTGGAGGGTACAATTGAAAAGAAAAAGTTATTATTGCATTGGAAACTGAAAGCGACACTCATTTTGAAACAACTTTATTTTGCTAAAGCAACACTCATTTTAAAACGGAGGGAGTAATTGTTTCATAAGTTGTCAATCAAATAGTTATTTAAATAACATTCCTAAAAAGTTAGTGTTTTTTTCTCTTCCCTTTCTTTTGTGACAATGAGCCATGTTCTTGTTGTATTTCCCTTTGGTCAAGTTGTATTAAAGACATGTCACGTCATTTCGTTGGGTGTTGTCTAGCAAGTAGGACTTCTAAATTAAAAATATATATTCTTTTTAAAAGTAAAAGAATTTAATTTCAAATGTAATAAATACACAATTTTTTTCAATAATCAGTACTTGCTAGAACAATATTATGTAGGAGTAGGGGTTCAATATTCTAGCTTAGAATTAAAATATAGTAATATAACGTATAATGTTAAATGTAATAAAATATTATGCAGGAGTTGGAGTTCGATATTCTAGCTATGGGCATATTCTCAAGACATAGAGTTCGATGTTCTAGCTTAGACCTAGTAAGACGTCGGTAAAGAGTTGTAATAAACCAAATAGTACGCTAAGACCATCCCAAATGGAGGTCCTAAACTTTTAAGACTTGGCATCAACTAGGTACCCTTGTTTGGGAGAAATTTGTTTGGGGTCATATAAGACTCATGGTCTTACTTAAGACCTTGACCTTAGTGAGATCCAAACTTTTTTCATATTCAAAATTGAAAATCATGATATAATGTTATTGATGATTGATTAGTGAGCTTCATTTAAGAATTTTGTGTGAAATGCTGGGTTGGAGGGCTTAATTAGTACTACTATTAAAAAATTATAAATGTGCCATGTGTACACATGTGACTCATTTACATACATAAAAATGAATATATCCATTGTAGATGCTCTAAGAGCACATTAGAACCCTTTATACAACCGATGGTCTATAAATAGGGTGCTATACACACCAAAGTAAGATACACACTCTCGTTGAAATCTTACTAACTTGAGCGTTATAGTGTCTTTGTAAGTACACATTGGTGAAGGACAATCGTGAACCATCGTGAAACACCGCAACAACTGCTTTGCACCTCTTCTGATAATACCAAATTAAAAGGGCGAGTTATGTTATTTGCATGTTTCAAGGAGTCTGGTTTTTAAATTTTTGCATGTTTGAGGGAGAGTTGATTTTAAATTTTTGCATATAGTAAGGGCGAGTGGATTTTAAATTCATTTTAATCATCACATCTTTTAAATACCTCTAGTCAACCGAATTATAAGTTTTCTCAAAATCGACATTAAAAAGAATTCAAAAAATTTCATCTTTCGACCATAATCCACTAATTCATTAGCTGTAAGAATATCTTTTAGGATTTGTCTACCTTTAACTAAAACAGACTGAGACTCTAGCACAACTTTACCAACCACATTTCTTAAGTTTCTTAATCTATTTGCAGCCACCTTTGAAAATATTTTATAAAAACTATCAACCAATTAAAGATATAAAGTGAAAACTAATTACCAACCTCTAAGTTCTCTCAATTTTAAGAATGAAAACCATAAATGTAATACTGATACCTTTAATTAACCTACAATTATGGTGATATTGAACATAAAATTTCCAACACTTCCACCTTCAACAAGTCCCAAAAGTATTTAGAGAGACGTATATTAATCCTTAAAGATATACACTATTGTTTGTTTTTTATGAGAATACACTATATTGATTGTAGTAGTGCTAGTATAGAAGTATTTAGCTTTGACTAGTACAAGTATAGTGATGAAAAAATGGGATTCATAACAAGTTTTCCAAGCATTGCCATGTAAAAAGCTTAATCCATGCGACCAAAGACTTTGGGTCAACTGAGTAACGGTAGTCAAAAACGTTGAAAATGCTAAAGCACCATGCTTTTTTCTTTTTTGTGGAAAACTGTATAAAAGGAAACTGCCTACTACGTTCGTGATTATATATATATATACAGGGAGGTACACCTCACAAATTGAGGTACACTGATACTCCTGCTTCAAAAATTGATAATTTAAAGATCATTTTATGAAATAAAGAGTTATTTATCAATATTTATATTTTATAAAACATCATTTTATAAGAAAAAAACATCATTTCATTGTTTATAAGAATCATATTAAAATTTTAACATTTTCTCATAAAATTAATCAATAATCTTTGTTATATATAACAAAAAAAAAAAAAAGTAAATTTTATTTCGTCGACATTTTTGTTAAATAAGATCTAGTTATTGTAATTGTTAATGATAGAAAACAATTATTTTTCTTTAAAAAAACAACTCGTTTCAATATTAAATTAATGATTTAGTGTACCGGTGCACTCAAGTTCTTGAGTGTACCATAAAATTTGCCTTATTTTTATTTATTTTCTTTTGTAAACTAATTACTTTTTTTTTTCTTCAGAAAGTGTATCCGTGAACTTCAAATTTATATTTGAGCAATAAAACCAATATAACCTAAGTAAAAGACTAAATAGCAAAATAAAAATAACTGAATAAATATTTTAAATTAAATATTCATCCAACAAATAAAATAGAGGTTTATATTATAACTCTAGCGTAAAAAGATTTCGTTACTTATTGTAATTAAAAATAAATTACAAAAGAAATATAACATATGTTAGAAAAACATGGAGTGGGGAGAGAGAAACTCCTCCTTTGAAGCTCCTAGGGCTTGCCTTCCTCTTAAACCGCTTTGTTCTAAATAAAAAATACTGAATGAGGAGAGTGGTATTTGTAGAAGAGTTTTCACCTGAACTTGGGCTAAAATACCGGACTTTCTTCACTAAAAAGTCATAAAACAACTCTTTTGCAGCTCTTTTAACTAGTAGTTTCGTTCCTCGACAAGACCATGATTTGATTTGATTTTTGTAAATATATGTCTTACCAAGATTGTTTCTTTCCTACTTTTTGATAATACCAAATTAAAGGAGGAGAGTTATAGGAGAGTGATTTTTAAATTTTTGCATTCTTTTTCCTTTTCTTTTTCACGAAATTTATGTTTCAGGGAGAGTGGATTTTAAATTTTTGCATATGGATTTTAAATTCGTTTTAACCCTCACATCTTTCAAATACATCAAGTCAACCGAATCATAAGTTTTCTCAAAATCGACTTTAAAAAGAATTTAAAAAAAATTCATCTTTCACCATCATCCACTAATTCATTGGCTATAAGAATATCTTTCAGGATTTGTCTATCTTAAACTAAAACAAACTTAGACTCTAGCACAACTTTACTAACCACTTTTCTTAATCTATTTGCTGCCACCTTTGAAAATATTTTATATATCAACCGAAGATATGAAGCGAAAACTAACGAACCTCTAGGTCTTTCAACTTTAAGAATGAAAACAATAAATATAACTAGATCACCGACTCTTACAACACACGCGTCTGATGTGATATTTACTATTTGAGTAAATTATTATTTATAAATCAAACATATATTAAATCTTTCTATTTCATAAGATGTAATTCAATGATTAAAGGGTTGGGGCATTAAATAGGTTTAAGAAGGAGGTCCAAAGTCCTATCCATGTAAACCATATTTAACCGGATAGACCTAATATGGAATATCATAACTCAAATATGTTTATAAAAGAGTAAAAGTGAATGTCATTGTACTTATACATGTAACCAAAAAAAATTGTGCACTTATACTTGAGAAAATTGTGATTATTTTTGCTTGGACATCGTTATAGTATAATTGTTGGAACTTAATGAATTTTGCAACGTTCCAAGGCATTTGTTGAAGTAAGTAGTATCAGTCATATGAAACGGATGGATTAATGAATATCATATAAGATTTTGAATATCATATAAGATTTTGATAAGGAAGTGCACATCAAGAATGAATAAAAAAAAACATAAATCTTGACAAAATCTATAAGGATGATCTTATATGCATTATTCTATGTACCTTTTACAAATTAATTATATGATCATGTAAAATTAATCTTCATTTTTTTTGAGGTAACTATATTCACTCCCTGCAAAACATAAAGCAGGTATTGATAATACAAACTGTCACACGGAAGAAAGCCCAAATAGCAAGACCACCTCAACATTTAATATAAATATCAGGTAGTAGTGCTCTAGGCCAAAAATAATATTTTTTTTCAGGAGAATTGATGGTTTTTCTTTATATAGTCTGTAACAAAAATATATTAAAATATTACAGCATAATTATAGTTTACAGAACCAAATTACACATTTACAATGTGCCTAACAAAAGAGAGTTATAACACCAAAACCACTCAACTTTATCAAAACACATCCTTATGCTTATTAAGTTGAAAGAAACTTAATCACCAAAACTTAGCAAACTAAACAAATGTAATTGCTGCCACAAAGAGGCGTGAGATGCACATCTCTATTAATTGTTACATCAACTTTTCACTCAAAATACAGCGACCAAAATCCTGGAACAATATGCATATCTCAACACTACTCAGACTGAGGAACTCCAACTCGACGACAGGCTATATCAGAGGTAAAAGGACTACACCTAATCAGATGAGATGCATCCAATAGAAACTGATGCATTTAACTGGCATCTCTTAACCTTCCTTTCATGTGGTAAAGGTTGACTGATTCTGATAGGATTCACATGCTACCAATGCACAATCAATGGGGGTCCAATGTAACTTCTAAAAAAGAAATTCGGACGGGAAAGAAATTGTTACCATAACACATGTATACATGGGCATGGGAAAGATAGTAGAATAAAATGTGCATGAAACAATAACAATCATGTTGGAAACATAGAAATGAGGTTAGTGTATATTAAATGCAATCATTCAGCTGTTTGAGGTACATGCATAGGCACAATGCAAAGGTCGTGGGAGGGAAATTTAAAAATTGAACTCAACTTGCTGAGTAGGAAAGCACTATGTCAAAAATTAAATGATGGGGTGATGGAGGGAAAATATTAGGTTAAAATTAGGGTATCCAATTGCTTGACCAGACAAGTTTTAGTAAGAAAGATATTAATACCTTTAATTAATCTACAATTACGGTGATATTCAACATAAAATTTCAACACTTCCACCTTCAACAAGTCCCAAAAATATTTAGAGAGACGTATATAAATCCTTAAAGATATACAATGTTGATTGTAGCAGTTCCTTTTTTTTTTTTTTGAGTGATGATTGTAGTATAGTATAGAAGTATTTAGCTTTGACTAGTACTAGATTAGTGATGAAAATATCGGGATTCATAACCAGTTTTCCAAGCATTGCCATATAATAAGCTTAATCCATGCATCCAAAGACTTTGGGTCAACTGAGTAACGTTAGTCGAAAATGCTAGCTAGTACCACGCGTTTTTTTTTTTTTTTTTTTTTTGTGGAAAAGGAAAGTACGTACTATGTTCTTGATTATATATATATATAGCTAAACTCTAAGCTCGAAAGCTGGTATACACGAGTTATTATCTGTGTCATACATAGTGTTGGTCATAAATAAGAACGGTGGAGAGATGTCTTATTATTATCATGTATCGGTACTAGTTTTGTTTCTTGCAATTATTACTCTTACTAATATTGCAGGAAATCCAAAGTATCAAATACATGCCCAAACCGATGGACCAATCATCTACCAGCAACCAACAACTGACACACAGCGACCTATACAACACTTTCCGAGACCTAAGCCCTTAAATCTTAAGTCCCCACCAATTCAATCCCCAGGAGTACCACACCTTCCGCCTAAAAGGCCAATTCGACCGCCTCCAATGAATATTCCGGCTGTTTAAGCCTTATGATTTTCTCATGTTGCAAAGATTTCTTTGCTGTATGCTTAATGTCCTATTTTCGTTTAGGTTCGAAATTCGTTCTTCATTCTCAGCAATAGAAAAAAAGGTTGGAAATTAGTGTCCTGTTGCGAAGAATATAGACGCTTGAAATATTTCGAACTCGTTATTTTATCATATATGTTTAAGTATGTTTATCTGAATTACATTTATTTTTATTTATTTTCTTTTGTAAACTAATTACTTTTTTTCTTCTTCCAAGAAAGTGTATCCGTGAACTTCAAATTTATATTTGAGCAATCAAACCAATAGAACCTAAATAAAAGACTAAATAGCGAGAAAAAAAAAATAATAAAGATTTTAAATTAAATAATTATCCAAAAAATAAAATAATGGTTTATATATTATAACTCTAACCTAAAAAGATTTCGTTACTCATTGTAACAAAAACTAAATTACAAAATAAATAAAACATATCCTAGAAAAACTTACAGTGGGGAGAGAGAAACTCTTCCTTGGAAGTTCCTACGGCTTGCCTTCATCTTAAATCGCTTCGTTCTAAATAAGAAATACTGAATGAGGAGAGTTGTATTTGTAGAATTATTTTCCCCTGAACTTGGGCTAAAATATCGCGCTTTCTTCACAAAAAAGTGATAAAACAGCGCCTTGGCCCGCAAGGAACAGGCGCATGTGAGTGATGATTCAAGCGCTAGCTGCCTCATTTCATGTGCCAAAATCCCCCCCGATGTAGTATTTCTGGGCGCCTAGCTCCACACTGTGTGGAATGGGTGCATGCGAGTGTCGTTCGGTGTTGAAAATGCATGTTTCTTTGCCTCTTTAGGTGTTTTCTTCTATGTAAGATATCTTGGAACTTGGGAAAAAAATTCCTCCCTCTCTAACATCTTATGAGGCCTATTGAATCTTCATTCTTCATCTCCCAAGGACTTCACAAATCTTCAAATGTCTTGCTTTGCCGATATGCATGATTTCTTCGTGAATTACAACAAAACATCCTAAAATTGCTATGTTATAGGAAGAATAGAATTACAGAATCAAATAAAGAAAACATTACAAATGCCCCTAAATCATAGACAATTTCTCTAATACTCCTATATTTTGCTGGTAAAACCTACTGAAAATGACTAAAAAACATGCTAAAAAAACATAAAATGACATGTTATCAATGACGTAATGGTGACGTTGTATAATGTTGGATAATGATGACGTAAATGATGTTTATAATTATAACACTCTAAATCCTTTAACGCAGTAAATCATGCAAATAATACAATTATTCAAAAGAGTTTAGATGCTACATCTTCAATTAGTTCAAACATGCATAACTATGCTTTCAAAAGTTCACAGTGGAAGATCATCATACAATTTATCTCAACAACATAAACAATTCTCCATAACCATGCATATGTAAGACCCGTAATTTAACTATGACTAAATCCAGGGCTTCGTACTAGTTGTGATGTTTCTTTGTTAATAAA
Organism: Medicago truncatula; assembly: GCF_003473485.1. Taxonomy (NCBI): domain Eukaryota; kingdom Viridiplantae; phylum Streptophyta; class Magnoliopsida; order Fabales; family Fabaceae; genus Medicago; species Medicago truncatula. The sequence goes on along the minus strand of NC_053043.1, from coordinate 22,735,478 downwards.
TGATTTATAAAAAAGTCCTGACGTTGTCAAAATTTCAAAATTATGTTTTTATCCATTTTGAGAAAACGTGTTGGATGTACTTGTTTAAATTTCCTATGGATCAAGAGCGTCATGAAAATTTAAAGAATTTTATACATTGTTAGAATGAGAAGATAATCCCATTATATTTCTACAAATTTTGGTAATGAGAATTTTGTCGAAAAGTTATTTTGATTTTAAAACTATTATTTTAAATGAAAACTTGTTAAGCAAGTCAGTTATGTGAGGTCTAGGATTGACTCACATATATTGTTTTTTTTTTTTTTTATCCTAGGTGAATGAGTATGATTTTTATAATGTTTGTTAAGCATGAATATGTTTTTGTGACTTGTGTTCTGTGACATTTTAAGATTTTGTGTTTTCTAAAACTTGAGCATTTTTTTTTAGTTTTATATTTGGGTAGAATCAAATATGATTTTGCCCTACAAATGAAAAAAATATTGGACCTTTGGGGTCGTTAATATTCATTCAGGGAATTTATTTGTTGTCGAGATGGTTTTTGGGGAATTTAGAAATATTAGACTGGCGAGTTGAGTAAATTTTCAAAGAAAAGTATTAGAGAATGAATAGTGATTTTTGAGTACGGAGGTAATTCTAAGAGGTTTGAGACTGGTAAGAAGTTCATTAGAGTTAGGATAGGACTTTATCAGTTACGTGTGCTTTAAACCACGAGGACGGGGTTCATTTTATTTCCAAAATCAAAACAATATATATAGGAGGTCTTACCACCATTTTCACATAAATCAAAATCACTTCCTCTCATTTTCGCAACAATTAAATCATCCACCATTTCGGGGCTATAACTTCTTTGTTCCTTGTCTGAATCGCGCAAACAAGATATCAAAACGAAGCCCTCGGTGAATCCTACCTTCAAACACTTGATTTATTGTCATTGAAAGAGGTATTCCTCCTCTTTTTCCCTTTTTAAATTGCGGTTTTGAGGTTTGTTAAGGGTAAGAGTGTAAAGTTTTGGTTTTCTTGCGTGGTGTTATGTATTAATGTTGTTGGGTAAGTTCGTATGAGTATAGATCTAAAAGAAAATTCAAGATTGGATCATTTTAAAGTTTTAGTGTTTTTGGAAAAGTGTCGAAATGTGAATTTTATTTTATATCTATGCTTTATGCGAGTAAATAAGCTGATTCAATTGATTGGTTTTTTTAAAAAGTTGTCCCGACGAAAGGGCTGAACCGTGTAGGGGTATTATCGTCATTTTTAAACTGTTTAAATGTGAAAATGAGTTGAACGATGGATTCGCGTCGTTGAGACGTTCGAAATGGACCTTTATGAAAATATTTTTGTCTGTGAATTTCTGCTAGGTTGATTGAGCCAGAGGCTCTGGTATACGATGTAAACACAAATGAGACTCTGTCGAAAATTCGTTAGAATCATTTTCTTAGCTTTTGGGTGGTTTTGAAAAGATGTTTCAAAATGGAAGATAAGTTGGGATTCATTTGAAAATGATAAATATTTTATGAATTATTTTGATCTCATAAAGGTCTCTCAAAAGACTTAAAGTATTTGAGAAAACCTTTTCTTCGGTGATTTTATCGAAAAATACTGTTTTATTCAGTGTCGTCGAACGATTTGAAGATATTATTCAAACGCTGCTATTTGGAGATTTGTTTTGAGAATGAATGTTTTGAGCAGTCAAATGTTAGAAAGAAAAGTTTTTTATGGGAAAGAGTTCTCTAGACTCACTTTTGGCAAGTTTATGATCATTAAGTGGTTTGAATGATTTTGAAACGAAATTTATTTTGGAAAATATTTTATTTTAGTTTTTGAAAATATTGAATTGATCATATTTCGAAGCATGTTGAAATTTCACCTAGAACGGGTAGAAAGCTTTAAATCTGATATTTATCTACGTTATTGTATCTGTTAAGATACTTAGCTTGAGGGCTTAGCTACGTTCTTTTTGTAGATGCTTACGAGTCGTAGAGATGTACGTTATAAAGAATGTGTTGCTCAGGTAAGGGCACTCTCTCGAAACATCATAGTTATTTAAATGTCTGGATGGTTTATTTGCTATTGTGTGTATTTGTGAATGTGTTTTTCTAATGGGGATTTGTATGTTATCAATGTTATTAAGCTATGTTGATGTGTTTTGCTTTCATATGATTTGTGAATAAATATATATATGAGAAAAGTTGTACTCATCATTATTTTAGCATTTGTGGCATTATTTAGCTTGTGTGGCGTTATTTAGCCTTTGTGGTATGCATGCCTTTGTGGTGTTATTTTGGATCATATTTTGGAGTTCACAAAGCAACTTATGCAGCAAGAAAAGCAGAAAAACAGAAGAAAATACAAAGAAGCAAAACGTGTCACGATTGAAAGAAAACCTGACACAATTTGAGAAGACCTAAACATGCTCTCGGCATTGTGGAAAACGTGTCACGATGGACAATTCGTGACATGAGTTAAAGAAACCCTTATTCAGCAGTTTGTTATTCAGATGAAAATCATGCCATGAATAACTTAAAACCTGACACAATTTTAGGCGAATTTCTTTTCCTATTTAAGCTGAAGTCTATTCCAAAGACAAGGGTTACGATTTGGAGAGAGCAAAGTGTGATTCAAAGACTACAAGACGACTAGAAGGGCGATTTCTTCAGTCTTTTACCAGTTCATGTATGTATTGATTCCTCTAATGATTATGTTATTTGTAAACACCATTATGAGTAGCTAAATCTATTAGAGGTTAGGTCTGAGATGATTCTATGTAACCTAATTGAAACATGTTGCTGTGAAACTCTATTTATTGTGAATGATAATCTAGTTTTTATTCAATTCAACTGTTCTTAATGCTTTTTATATCCTGATCAAATATAAACATGATTTAGTGAGAACGAATGACTACTAACCCTAGCTTTCGACTTAGACCTAATTGAATTGTTCTAATAAACATTGTTAGTCTAAGAATGGATAATATTTTATTATTGATATTAGGTTAACATGCTTAAACCTTCAACGGTTATTAGACCACCTAAGGAATTAGGGGCTGTAACCCTAGAAAATGGTCCTAACTCAAGGGATTGATTATGACTATTTTGTTAACTATCGTGGAACTAGGGAATCATTCATAAGAATAGGTGCAGTATACCAATTAAGGGAACATAAATGATTCGAAAGACCTAAACTCATCTCTCTCTTATTCTTAAAAACAATCTTTATTTTCTATCATTACTTTTATGCAAACAAACCAATCAACTGCCTAGTGGCAAATCAAAAGAACTTTTATACATCCTAACTTACAACATAATTAAATTATTGAGATTAAAACCGGTCCTTGTGGGAACGATATTTTTACTACTTCGATAGTATTTGGTACACTTGCCAAACTTCTATCAGTGACCTTTGTGGCGTTATCCAGCCTTTTGTGGTGGGTCACATTATCATAACAATTCATGGCCTTTGTGGCATTATTCAGCCTTTGTGGCTTGATCAATTTCGGAATGCCTATGTGGCTTGATCAATTCTGAAATCATGCCTCATGACATTGTTGAGACCAAAATCCATTATTTGATGTTTTAAAGATCACAAACATTCTATAGTTTTTAACTTGTTATCTACTAATATGTTTTGTGAGAAATGTTTCATGAATAATGTTCTTGTTAAAGAGAAGAACATTCTAAGCTTATAAATAATCTCATCAAAGCAAAAGAGCAAAAAGACACACATATACTTTCTGCTATATCATTGAAAGGAAGAATACAATATTCCCTTTGTCTCACCAAAAGAGGATAAAAAGCTTTTGCAACAAAAGGAATATTCAAAGGCTCACGTGAGTCTTAGAAGAAAGTAGAAAGCAGAGAATGTTCTTCAGAACATTCTTCACTTGGAATAACACATTTTTTGCAACACTTGTGCATCAAGCAACAAAAAGCAAGAGCACATGGGCTGTTTTTCCGTACAAGCTTCACAGCTGTATGTTCATGTATATTTCAAGTGAGCTTCACAAATCTAAAGCCTACACAAGAAGAACGTTCTCAAGAATGGTCTGGTAAAGGTACAACAAGATAAGGATGTCATCCTAATGCCACCATATCACAGCTGGCCTACAGTCACACGTATGTACTCTTTCCCAAACAGCTGGAACTCAAAGAATGTCTGAAGAACATTCTGCAACTCACAAAGGTTTCCTTTTTGAGTATCCTTGTGCGCCAAGTTACAAAAACACAAGCACATGGGCTGTTTTTGCAAGGACAACACAGCTGTATTTGTCTGTCAAGCATCAAGACAAAGGCTTCTATAAATACAAGCACACACCCTTGTTAATTCTCAAGAGCTTACAAACAAGATTATCATACTCTCTCAAAGCAAAATCAAATCTCTCTCACGTGAATATCAATCAGAATATTCAAAAGCTCTTTAACTACAACAACAAACAAACTTCTACTCTTTCACTAGATTTGGATCATAATCTTTTAAGTTTGTTTTATCATAATCTCAAACAAGTATTGAGAAAATAGGATCCACAACATAAACTCTCTTACAAACACAAAGTGTATTTAGATCTCAAGTCTATTGGGCTTAATAGTTTGAGATAGAACTTTTCTTGTGTGATCAAGAATCGTAGAAGCCTGCTGAGGTTGATAATACAGAGTGTAACGGACTGATCTGGTGTGATCAACATATTATAGTGTTAGTCAGAAGTTTCTGATAGCAGGATACTATAGTGGATAATCTCACACGTAGTGTGGGGACTGGACGTAGCCGGTTAGGCGAACCAGGATAAATTCTCTTGTGTTCTCTCTCTTCTCTCATCTCTTAATTTCTGGCCGTCACATATAACCTATAACTAACTATATTAATTTTCCAGAGTGCTCTGGTCCTTAAACTAAAATTAAATAATTAACCTACTACTTAATAATTATCCAGAACCTTCTGGTCCTATTTATTTTATTCTTAATATCTCCAGAGTTCTCTGGTCCTTTATCGCTTTATTTATTTCAGTTATATATATCCAGAGTTTTCTGGTCCTTTACTGTTTTATTTATTTCAGTTATATATCCAGAGTGTTCTGGTCCTTTACTGCTTTATTTATTTCAGTATTTTATTCCAGAACTTTCTGGTCCTTTTATTTATTTCATTATCCAGAGTTCTCTAGTCCTAATATTATAATATTTTATTATCACTCACTTAACACTAACCAAGAATTTTCTTGAGCTTATATACTTACTTAAGTTTCAGGAATAAATTTTAAAAGGGTCACAATTCAAACCCCCCCTTTCTTGTGACATTTATTGCTACTTCAAACATTTCATAGCATTTGTAGTGTAGCCTTTGTGACGTTATTCAACCTGTGTGGCTTGATTAATTTCGGAATGCGTGTGTAGCGTGATCATGCATGTGACAACCCGTGATAGGTGTCACAATTATATTGTTTGCATTTGTTAGGCAAATCATGTATAATTTTAATTTATATGCGAAATATTTATCATGATACTATTTACCATGACCCTTTACATTAATTCGTGGATCGGGCTTTGCCCCACATCCAAATAGGGAGCGTGCTTTGCGGGGAATAGCAAAGGCTTTGGAGGTGTAGCAGTTTGGCAGTCAGGCTTGATGCCATTGGTGGGATTTTATACCTTGTCATGCCAGTTTAGATTTAAGGATCAATTTAGATGTTTTTTTTTTGTAGTGTGTTCTATGTATTTTCTCTACTTTTATTTTACCATCATTGGAATTGTGTTAGCCGATATTTGTGAAAATTCTATCATTTAATGTGGTCAAGGGTTTGACCTAAAAGAGGTGGAATTAGCTTTGTGAAGGAATCCATCGAAAATATATATATATATATATATATATATATATATATATATATATATATATATATCTTCAGCAGGAATCGAAGAAGCCGTTTTAGTTCGATGGAAGTTATCGAAGCGCCTTCAGACTTTGTGGATAAGATCAAGCAGTTTGCAAACGGCTAGTTTCGATTTTGAATCGAATAGATATGATTAGGTAGTTATAGGATTATCTGTATAAATAGTAGTTTTTCTTTGGAAAAACAGGTCACAATTCAATCATACTAAAAACTTACACTCAATACTGTCCGTATGGAAGCGACAAACGAGTCACAAGTTGCAAAGTATGAATTGTTGATATAAAATCTAAATCCCTATTTTTAGTTTTAAAGATAACAAACTAATTAAATTAAACTTTATTAATTCTGATTTTAATTGTTATATAACTTGTGCTCTTGAGTATCCTTTTTTAAGATAAAGGTATAAAAGCATTGTACAATTATCAAGGAAAGCACCAAGTTATGATGAAGAGATTGATCTCAAGCATTGGTCTCAAATATGGATTTAAAGTTCAAATAAGGCCAAGCACGTACAGGGAAATGGAATGTTACATTTGAGGAAGCAATAAATATTTCAAGCATAAACTATATCATGACAAGGAAATATTATTTGAAGGTTACTACAAATGAACATATGAACAAAAAGAACATATTTAATGTCATGTGCAAAAAAGGTTGGCATGAGAATGACCACTATAATTTCGACAACACATCAAGAGTGTAAGACAAATACAATACTATGAACCTTTGGATATTCACTTTATGGTCACCTCACAACATGACAAGAAAGCTACCTAGTACAAGAAAAGCCTTTTCTTTGGGCTCAAGACTTATGTTACAGCAACAAGTGAAAAGGAAATGAGTTGTACAAAGCTCATGTCTCACGTAGCAAGCAACAAAGTACAAAGGAAAGCTTCAGCAGATTTAGAGATCGATCTCAACTTTAAAAGGAACAAATTCATCTCAAAGGCTCCCATGATTCTTGCGCTGCAAGAAAGGAAGAATGTATCAAGAGTTTTTCTCCTATAAATAGAAGACTTCAGCAAGAGAGAAAAACAACTTTTGAGCAAAAGAAAAAAGACAATATTCATTAAGAATTTCTTTGTTTACAAATCACTTAAGAACTATATCTTTGTATTGAGCAAGCAGCTCTTTAGTGTATTAAATCTTTGAAGAAGTTTAATACTTTCAAATACTATTGTAAAAGAATCTGCAAGTGTGCAGAAAGGTTGTAAAAATTCTTGCTCGTAACAGCAAGTGACTTGACCAAGTGAAGGTTGAAAGAAAGTGTTGTAAAGATCAGAAAGATCTAAGAAGAACGAAGGAATTGAGATTAAGTCATAACTCAATTACCTAGTGGAAAATCTCACAAGTATTGTGGGGACTGGACTAACCCACGTTGGGTGAACCAGGATAACTCTTTTTGTGTGATCCTTCTTCCTTATCTATTTTATATTTGCACTAGTCACACACCTTCACTATATCTATTTAAAATTCAATTTAAATCACTAACGTTTTTTGTTGAGAATTTTTAATAGGTAATTTTTATTACATCACAATTCAAACCCCCCTTTCTTGTGATAATTATTTATCTTCATGAATATGTGTACCAACTTTCATTAAGTCTTTACAAATTCAATACAGATCTTTAAACAATTTCGCAATTTAGGTCTTTTTATTAAGTCTTTTCGAAGTATTTTCTTCTATTGTCATTCTTTACAGAATTTCGATTGGATTCAACACGGATTGAATTTAGTTCTTTACATTTTGTTCTTGTCTTTTACTTTTATCAAAAATACTTTACGAACAAGTATTACGTTTATATTCAAACAACAAAAGTACAATATGCTCCTAAGATTTACTGGTTGATCTTGCAAGTAAACATCATTGAAACCAGCGATTGTTTACCAAAAATCAGTGTAAACAAATTGCCATGCCAAGTGGGACGTTTTGTGCTTTTAACTTTGAAATTTTTTTCAATTCTGAAATTTTTTGTTGGTCTGCATTGTGTATGCGTTTAAGGAATAACAAATTACTTCCTGAAATGACGCGTCCTTCTATCGTTTCTGGCACAGCGGCATCGAACGCTGCTTCCACTTCAGGAACAACGACCAATCAAACAATTCTGACGGGGTCTACGCAACTTAGCCAGAATAGTAACATGGCTCATGTATTGCAGCCTGTAGATACCCCAGCGAATGAAAACGTGACTTCACAAACGTCACAGGCCAATACGTCGAATACGGTGGCCAATACTACTTCAAGAAGCAGCCTAGCGGTTACAACAGCCGCTCAAACTAGCCAGGCTGCTGGAAATATGTTTTCTCAAAATTTTCTTAATTTGGGAAACAATGGAAGAGGACCCTTATGGGATGCAAACCTCTTCGACTAAAAATTCACATACAAATACGACCATACCACCATTTTCTAACCAAGGGGAGAATGTCCCGTTTGGTAGATCCCAACAGACTTTTATTCCATTTGGTTCGCCTCAACAATCGTAGACCAATGCATCGATGAATGCGCTAAGGTAAACCATGGCAGATACTAATCACGATATGGTCAATATGGTGACTCAACAAGTCACGACAGTCATCAATCCTTTAATCAAAGAAACCAATAATAGTTATCAAGCCCTATCATAACAAATGGGGCGAATAGCGGATTTGCTGGGTGCACCTCAAGTGCGCGTCACGCCGGTTGTGCGAAATACGAATGCCCGACCAAGAGAAGTACTTGTCGAAGAACAGACAAACCAAACGCTCGAAGATCAGGCGCAAGAAGTATAGCCTGAGATACCAGAGGAACCCGCTAGGATTCCTATTATGGTAAACAGAAACCAGAATGCAGACCAAGTGGTCATGCAGGCCCGTCGAAATAATTATGAGGGCCAAAATAACATAGCCAACATAGTCGAGGCATTGCTGGCCCAAAATGGTTTCAATACTGGATTACACCATCCAAATTTCGTTTCAGCGTTATCCGAATTCGTATTAGAAACGGAGATGCCAGAAATCACAAAGTCCCCAAATTCACCAAATTTGCTAGGGAAACGAATGAGTCCACTGTCGAACATGTTACTCGATATATTATGGAGGCCGGTGACTTGGCAAACAATGAGAATTTAAAATTGAAATATTTTCCAAGTTCTCTGACAAAGAATGCATTCACATGGTTCACAACATTGCCTCCACACTCCATAGTTAGTTGGAATCAATTAGAGAAGACTTTTCATGAGCAGTTTTACATGGGCCAATCTAAGATTAGTTTGAAAGAATTGGCCAGTGTTAGATGAAAAACGCATGAGTCGAAAGATGATTACTTGAACAGATTTCGACTCCTTAAAGCCCGATGTTTCACCGCCGTGCCAGAACACGAATTGGTCGAAATGGCTGTAGGTGGTTTAGATTATTTTGTTCGAAAGAAATTAGATACACAATATCTTAGGGACATGGCGAAATTAGCAGATAGGGTTCACCAAGTGGAAAGACTCAAGGCTGAAAAAGCCAGAACAAATAGGTTCCCTAAGAAAGAGAAAGTTGCTTATATCGATACTGGGGATAGTGAGCTAGAATTCGATTGGGGTTCAGATTCTGTAGAAGATAACGAAATAAATCTTGTAGAATTAAAAGATGGGCCGCCTTACACTTGCAAATTATTGAGGCCATCAAATGGGAAAAACGTAGAAGAACCCAAAAATGATAAATATCCCCCAAAAACTTATACTTTTGATGTGTCTAAATGTGAAGAAATATTTGATCTTCTAGTTTCTGATGGCATAATTTTAGTGCCGGACAATATGAAACTCCCTCCTCTAGATCAGAGGAAGAAAAGGGATTTTTGCAAATTTCATGGTTTTTTGGGCCATAACTTATTCCGTTGCACTCGTTTCAGGGATTCTGTGCAGAAGGCTCTCGATGAAGGAAGACTGAAATTCGGAGAAAAGGCTAAAGCAACAACTAAGCCTGATGTCGAATCTTCCAAAAAGGCCGATTCCATGTACGCTGAAGTGGTTGGTATAAACATGGTGGATGTTTCAGAGCCAAGCGACGGCATATTGTTATCGGGAAAAGCTTTACCTGATGATACTGAAATGGTTACTGAAGACCATGTTCGAAATGCCAGCCTGGTTACTGAGGACCAATTCCAGAAGAATGTAGAAGGGGCATATCCTAAAGCCGAAGAAGATTGATGGGATAAAACCGCAAGTGCACGGTCTTACCGAAGTAGTAAAATAAGAGTATCGTTCCGACAGGGAGCTATGAATTCAATTATCTTTTAACAATGATTAGAATTAAAGTATAGAAAGTAGAAAGTTGTATTTTTATATATTTAAACGGAAATAATAATAAAACATAAAAACCTTGGAATCATTGGTTCATCCTAATGACAAGTCCTTCACAAACCAAACTATTAAACTTATAACCTTATGTTAGACCTAATTTCTCAAGACAGTTTCTCTTATGTTCTTCTAGCAACCAAGCCTATTTCGCTGACTTGATTACTATTAGATTTTGGTTCCTCTAACAACCAAGCCTATTTCGCTGACTTGATTGTTATTAGTTCCCTTGAAGATCGAAACTATATGTCTTAAAGATTGCAAAGCCTATTTCGCTGACTTTGCAATCCTTGTATGAATTCACTTGTTCGAATATCAAAGCTCCACTTTCGTTTTATGAATTGATATTTGGAATAATGGATAAACAATTATCAAACCCTCCACTTTCGTTTCCACAGTTTGATAATGGTTGATCCATGTTAAGACGGTGAATTCAGATAAGAAATTAGGGTTACATGAGATTAAGGTTTAAAGCTTGGTTTGATTAGGATTATGTCATTAGACTTATCCAACAATCCCAAGACAAGAGAAGTCTACTCACTGACGTTCATCGTAGACAAGGAGAAGAAGAGAGAAAGCATAAAAGTAAATAACAATAAAGTAAATGAACTTTTATTAGAAAACAATTGTCACATATTGCATTCCAAGAAAAGATGAATATTTGTGATGACTAGCTACTCTATTTATAGCACACATTCGACTTAAAATCTAAGCAATTATATTCCAAGAATATTCCACGAGAGATTGCGCGCCAAAATAGAATAGCTCAGAATCCAAGCAAAAGCAGCAAAAGGTGTTCTGGAGAATATTCCAAGTATACTCCACGAGACATATTTTTGTCTCCGAATCTTCATATTTTTGTACCGAATCAGCTCCAAATCCCTTTCTTTTGCTCCAAGACTCAATCCATCCAATATTCGTTCCTGAAATATAATAAAATGCAATTGTAGTAAAATAGTTCAAGAAAGGAAATAATATTAATATAAAATAAACTTAAATCTAAATAAAACTAAACTAAATAACATATTAAAATAGATAATAAACGACTCATCAAAGATCTAGTTGATTTTCTGAACCGCTGCAAAATTTCAAACACCAACGTCATGCTTTGTCCAAGGTGTAGCGCAGTCTTCGATAAAGAGGCCGCTAAAGCCATAGAAGGCGCTCAGCCACAGACAAGGTGGAAAGGGAAAAAGAAAGATAACCGCCCTAAACTTAATTTCAACAAAAAGGGTATCCCGTATAAAGACCATGCTGCTGGAAATTCTCAAAAGAGAAATTGGAGAGGAACTTTCAATACATCTGCAAACTCCCCCACTGATACTTGGGTCTTTTCAGGTGGAAGAAAATCTGGCTATTCTGCCCCTCCATCCAAATGGGTGAAAAGAAAGGTTCCTGCTCCTCGACTTGATGTGCCAGAATTGCCTACCAGGTATACTTATAATAATAATTACAAGGTAATCAACCTATGACACGAACTCAATGGCGTAGGTATCAGCGCCAGAAAAAAGCAACGGCATTACAAGACATCACCAATGTTGACAAAACAGAGGGTAAGCAGAAGGCTGTGTTCGAAATGGTTAAGAAGCCACCAACAGAGAGAATCTCGCCCCCATTGTCAATTTTGAAGAAAGATCATCCCAAAGAGGATGAAGAAATGACTTCGAATTTCACGGGATTTGACCCTAGTCTCGATATAGTGTGCAATGTGGTTTCTATCCTACTGGTGGAATATGGCGTTCAGTCAGAAATTAACGAAGTTGAAAGTGATTTCGTCGATTAAATGGCAACTCACAAACCACTATGCTATTATGTCATGAATAATGGTTGTGTAGAAGAGCAACATGCAGTCTTTGAAAAACCAGACACTTCGATGAAGTTGCATCTCAAGCCTTTATTTATTCAAGCCAAGATTAATGGCGTGGGGGTAAATAAAGTGTTAGTGGATGGTGGAGCTACAGTCAACTTACTCCCTCAATCATTCCTGGGAAAAATTGGACTCTATGATTCTGACTTGAAGCCTCATAATGTCATTCTCACTAACTATGAAGGCACTTCAGGAAATTCTTTGGGCGCCATCGAATTGGAATTAGTAGTGGGCAGCACAAGAAGGATAACAACGTTTATGGTAGTCCCATCAAAAGCAAACTTCAATGTACGGCTGGGTAGAGAATGGATACATGGTGTGGGTGCAGTCCCCTCTACGGTGCATCAAAGGATCGCCATATGGAAAGAAGATGGGCTAGTTGAGAACGTTGAAGCCGATCAAAGCTATTTCTTGGCTGAAGAAAAATTTCGATAAGCAGCTGGCACATATAGTCCTAGACATATCTCCAGGACCCAAAAAGATAACTTCGAGTGATGAAATGTACTCAATGAAATTACAACCAGAAGCTGGGTTCGTGTGGGAGAAAGAATTTAGAGACCATGACTTTGTAATGGTCAGTCAACAGGAAGCTCCGGTGGAGAATGAAGGTTTGCTCGAAACTAGAGCCCAAGCATATAAAAAGGTTGCTGATAGCCTTGTTCCTAACATTTTTGAGTATGCTACCCCACCAACTAGGGGGGGGGGTGTGAAAAATTGAAATGATGTCTGAGCCCAATATTTGGGAGAAAATTACGGCCTACTTGGCCGAAAACGAATTTCAAACGGCCAAAGAGGCTGAATGTTTGAAACAAGAGGAGATCAAGAAGCTCGAAGACGGATCGACAGACATTGGTGTCGAAGACCAGAAATTGGATTGCATTTATGATGATGAATCGTTAGGCTTCGAAGAGGATCCTATGGGATCCACTACAAAAATGAAAGCACAAGATCCCCTCGAAGAGATTGACTTGGGAGATGGTACGGTCAAAAGACCTACTTATGTAAGTGCCACATTCCCTGAAAGATTCAAAGATCAAATTGCAGAGCTACTAAAAGAATACAAAGATTGCTTTGCATGGGATTACAACGAAATGCCTGGTTTGAAACGGGATGTGGTGGAATTAAGATTACCAATTCTACCAGACAAAAAGTCAGTCAAACAGATTCCTCGTAGGTTCGCTCCACAAATCCTACCAAAGATCAAAGAAGAGATCGATCGACTGCTGAAATGCGGCTTTATCAGGCCTACAAGGTATGTAGATTGGCTAGCAAATGTAGTTCCAGTTAAAAAGAAAAATGGAACCATAAGGGTATGCATAGATTTTAGAAATCTGAATCTCGCTACCCCTAAAGACGAATACCCAATGACAGTAGCAGAAATGCTAGTAGATTCAGCGGCGGGTTTCGATTACTTGAGTATGCTAGATGGATACTCTGGGTACAATCAAATCTTTATTGCAGAAGAGGATATCGCTAAGACCGCATTTTGATGCCCAGGGGCGTTAGGATGTTATGAATGGATAGTGATGCCATTCAGTCTAAAAAATGCTGGTGCTACATACTAGAGAGCGATGAATTTAATGTTCCATGACTTCATAGAGAATTTTATGCAGGTTTACATAGATGACATTGTAGTGAAATCTTCTTCGAAAGAGAGACACTTGGAACATTTACGCCGATCATTCGAAAGGATGAGGCAATATGGATTGAAAATGAATCCTTTAAAGTGTGCATTTAGGGTTTGTGCAGGTGATTTCTTAGGGTTCGTCGTGCATAAAAAGGGAATCGAGATCAACCAGAACAAAACCAAGGCAAAAATTGAGACCAAGGCTCCTTCTACAAAGAAAGAGTTACAGTCTCTACTAGGAAAGATCAACTTTCTCCGAAGGTTTATATCAAACCTAAGTGGCAAGACACAAGCTTTCTCACCACTACTCCGACTAAAGAAAGATGATGTTTTCAAATGGGAACCAGAGCACCAAAAAGCTTTCGATGAAATCAAGTCATATTTGGTAAACCCTCCGGTTCTTTCTCCTTTGCTGAAAGGTAGAAGAATGAAGTTATTATAGCAACGTCAAATGGCACCATAGGAAGTATGTTAGCACAAGAGGATGAATATGGCACAGAAAGGGCTATTTATTATTTAAGTCGAGTACTTAATGATGTGGAAACAAGATATCATCCTAGTGAAAAACTTTGTTTGTGTTTATTCTTCTCATGTACAAAACTTAAGCATTATATAAAGCCTTTTGACGTTTATGTTTATTCCCATTTTGATATCATTAAGCATATGTTGTCGAAACCAATTCTACATAGCAGAGTCGGGAAATGGGCCTTGGCACTGACAAAATATTCATTGACTTATCAATCATTAAAAGCTGTCAAAGGCCAAATTGTGGCCGATTTTATTGTTGATCATGCAGTAAGCGAGGTTTTGACAATCGAAATAGACAACCATCAATGGAATTTATATTTCGATGGTTCTAGTCATAAAAATGGTACTAGCGTGGGGATAGTGATAATCTCGCCCAAACGCCATACATTTAGATACATGTTTCGAATAAATCAGTTTTGCTCTAGCAATGAGGCTGAATATGAAGCCTCAATTACAGGTCTAGAAATTGCACTCGAACTGGGGGCAAGATACATCGAAATCAGAGGAGATTCTGAACTTGTCCTTAAATAGATGACAAAAGAGTATAGGTGCGTTAAAGAAAGCTTGGTCACCTACCATGCAATAGCTAGCAGGCTGTTAAAACAATTCACCCATGTGGAAATTCGGTACGTACCTCGAATGGAGAACCAACATGCAAATGATCTGGCACAGAGGGCCTCTAGATACAAAATACCGAAGGAACAGATGCAAGAGCCGATAGAAATCAGAAATAGGCGAAATTCGATAGAATCATTCTCTGGCAAATCGTTAACGCCAAAACTTGGGGGGACCAAAGCAGGCCAAGAGTCCATAAAAGGTACATATTTTTTCGAAATTTTTGTCATTAATGATTTAAATGAAAATGATTGGCAAAAACCCATAGTGAAATATCTGGAAAATCCAGATGGAGCCACCTGTCGAAAAGTGAAATGCAGGGCCTTGAGCTATGTAATAATGGGCAATGAATTATTCAAAAAGACTTCGGAAGGAGTTTTGTTGGAATGCCTAGGTGAAACAGATACGTATTTGGTTGTTGCTAATACCCACGATGGAAACTGCGGAACACACCAAGCAGGCCATAAAATGAAATGACTTTTATTTCGACAAGGTTTATATTGGCCGACTATGCTCAAAGACTACATAGAGTTCGCAAAAGGATGCCAAGGATGCCAAAAATATGCTGGAATTCAGCGCGTCCCAGCAAGTGAACTTCATGCGATAATTAAACCTTGGCCATTTAGAGGATGGGCTTTGGATGTGATAGGGGAAATCAAACCCACTTCATCGAAAGGATACAAATATATCTTAGTAGGAATAGATTATTTTACAAAATAGATAGAAGCAATTCCCTTAAAAGATGTTACTCAAGAGGAAGTTATAAGTTTTATCCAGAAGTTCATCATCTATAGGTTCGGTATTCC
The DNA here is from genome assembly GCF_003473485.1 of Medicago truncatula. Lineage (NCBI taxonomy): Eukaryota > Viridiplantae > Streptophyta > Magnoliopsida > Fabales > Fabaceae > Medicago > Medicago truncatula. The sequence continues at coordinate 22,719,845 of NC_053043.1, read as the reverse complement.
AGAAACCATAACCACAGACCAAGAATCCGTATTCACTGGTCGAAAGATGGCGAAATTTGCCGAAGACACAGGCTTTAAATTACTAACTTCGACACCATATTATGCGCAAGCAAATGGTTAGGTTGAAGCGGCAAACAAAAACATCATTGTCATTATCAAACGAAAAATAAAGGCAAAACCAAAGAATTGGCCTGAAATTTTAGGCGAAGCTTTGTGGGCATGTCGAACATCTCCCAAAGAATCGACAAACACTACACCTTTTAGGTTGACATTCGGTCATGATGTTGTGTTACCAGTAGAGATTTTGCTGCAATCAGTCAGAATCCAAAGGCAATGCGAAATACCAGTTAATCATTATTGGGACATGGTCATAGACGGGTTGACCGATCTCGATGAAGAAAGATTAACAGCGTTAGAAGTCCTTGCAAGACAAAAGGAAAGGGTATCAAAATCATATAATAAAAAGGTAAAATCGAAGTTTTTCGCCCAATGAGATTTGGTATGGAAAGTCATTTTACCAATGGATAAGAAAGATAGAGCTTTGGGAAAATGGTCACCCGGATGGGAAGGACCATGGCAGATATTGAGAGTCTTTTCGAACAATGCATATGAAATCGAAGAATTAAATGAAGATCGAAGGATTTTACGAATAAACGGAAAGTACTTGAAAAAGTATAAACCGACGTTACAAGAAATTAAGATCATACAAGAGTAATTCGAAAAGATAAATTCAAAAATAAAATTTCATAAGGCCAACTAATGGGTGGTTTACACAAAAAAGAATTCAAAATGAGCTCTAAAAGAGAGCAAAGTAAACCATTACAAAAGAAATGCTACAAACAGAAATTAGAAAATTCTAAAAGGATTTTCCTTCGATGGAAGGACCTACATAAGTTGGCCAAACCCAAAAAGGTCGAGAAACCATCGAAGCTCACTATCGAGGCGGCATCTAAGGCAGAAACGCTGAAGATTATACTGTTCATCTTCAGCAGGATGAAACCCTCGATAGTTGCGCCTTAGTCCATCTCCAAGACAGTTGTGCTAGTTGTTGCAGAATCGACGACGAATTAACTTGGGAGGAAGCAACCTCTTGTACCAGCCTAAGACGAAGTGGAAATGGGACTCCCCTCCTGTTGTCTCCCTGCGATAATGCGCAACATTTTTTGTCTCCAAAAGAGACCAAAAGTCATTGAAGAGTTCAGCGGTATCAAAATGATACCGTCAAGCGCTCTCAGCATTACATCAAAGTAAAGAGCGGTCACAGAACCAGCATCCATGGCGTTCCTAAGCAAACGCTTGACAATAGGAATGCATGGCTCAACATCCAGCATGAATTGAGTGCATCTCAAAATGCAAAACATGGGATTCCCATGTTCCCATAAGCGAAGCTTGAAATCCACCTTTGGATGGGTTGGCTTCAGATCAGTGAGTAGCCTGATACAATCCTCACCAAAGGCTCTTGAGACCTTACGGTCTCTACAGAGAGCAGCAATTCTCTTGTTTTGTCTTTGAAAACTGAAAAGATCAAACATGCTGTGCTTGGCAACCCTTGCAACAATGTCTATGATCAGATCATCACTCAAGCAACTTATGTAATCCATGAAGAAATTTTGTTTATGGAAAAGTGTTTAAATGAACACGAAGAAAGATAAGTGAGAGATGAAAAACACAAGACAAAGAGGATGATACTTATAGAACAAGTGGGAAGTTGAAAGGTGGTTTTTTCCCCTTGAAACACAAGCGACGGTTCCTTTGTTTTGATCATCATGGATCATAAGGAGACACGTTGCAGCAGATATACGCTGTGATTGAAAAGCCTTGGGAAGGAAGTTGTAAAAAACTTTATGTTTTATCGTCCCTAAAAAAGAATCTCATAATTAGATTTTTTTGGAAGAATTACGGTTCCCCAGACAAGCTAATCCTACCAAGTTAGGAAATGACTTTTTGGTTTCTCATCATTATAATCGCCTTGAGATTTGTTCCACTAGAAGAGCAATTAAAAATTATATACATATTATATATAATTTCTCAAAAAACATTGTGTTAAGATTAAAACGGTTGCTGGACCGTTACAAAATAAATACGAACACAATAAAGAATAAAACTCCCATAATAGGTTCGATACAAAATGGTTTACATTTTAAAACCAGAGGTGAGTTGATACAGTTGTTGTTTTAAACCATCGAGGTTTTCGTCAAGGGCTTTGCCATGATCAGTGAGAAGTACTATTTCCTGCTGGGAAGATTTCGATTCCTTGATCTTCTGGATGGCAATTTAAGCCTCTGACTTCATTATACCCTCTCTAGCCAAAAGTTGGGCTTTCAGACCCTCTAACTGCTCAATTTTGGCCTTATACTGGGCAATTGATGAGTCAATCTGCCACTTGAGATTGGATTAGAGGGGTTTCTTGTCGAAAGGCTTCAAGCTTGGATTTAAACGCAGCAATCTCATCTAAAAGCTGATCATATCAAAGAGTCTGTTCCTCAAGTTTAGCCCTGCCATCTCTTCTCTGAAGACACCCTTGCTTTATGCTGTCTAAAAGGGGCTCTAAGGCTTTAAAAAAATTGCTGAAATTTAAGGCTTGAAGGAAGATCCATGAGTTTGTGCAATAATTCTCGTATTTCGGGAATGATATTCTCATCCTGCTCTATAACTTCAAATAGATCAGCTCTTGAAACCTTGCTTCGAAACTCCGCGAAGAGATTTTCAGTCGAAGCTTGAGAAGGGTCCCCAGTAGACACATTAGAGGATTTTCCGATGCTCCTAGATAGGAGAATGTCGCTAGCTAAAAGGTCAAAAACATCCAAAGGATTGGCCTCCTCAAGTTGACTTAAGGCTATTTGATCCAAGGTTGGGTCAGGTTGAAATGGTTCAGCGTTACCTGTCGAATCCGGGGTGTAAGTGAGTGGAGGGTTTTCAGCGATGGGATCTTCTCTGGGAGTTAAGATAAATTGATCTGCATCGAGATCCGCTTCCACGTCACTACCTCCTTCAGGCGCTTCACCCTGGCGACCACTTGACTCTACCGCAATTTGATTAGGAAATATCAATTTGAGATAGCCTGCGAGAGAAATACTATTATGAGAAGCATATTTCAATACTCACGGCTAAAATAATAAAACAAAAGGTTTTTGAAAAAACACCTTTAAAGCGTTGTCACCAACGGAAGAATGAGCACTATTGGGATTCGAGTCCTTGCGGGTTTTCATCATTTTTGGGCTAGGATGACCCAAAGTTTCTTCTACTACATCTGTCTCGATGGCCGGAGAATCATGTTTTCTCTTTTTACGACTCTCTTTCGGTTTGAGAGGCTCAGAGACAGCAGGTCTTTCAGCAGTATCAGGAGAAATTTCAACCTACAAGGAAGTTTAAACTCAAAGATCCCCTACGGAAAGTATGGTTGAAATCACTCAAGAAATAACTTACCTCATCTTCGACAGTGCGGGCTTGTTTTCCTTTGGAAGATTTTTCGGATTTCTTCTTTTTGTCCGTTTTTGAAGATTTCTTCTTATGAGAAGTTTTGTCAGATTTCGATTTGGATGTCTTTCGAGAGCTATCTTCTTCTGGGTACTCTACTTCCCCTAAAGCCAAAGGAAGCGCTACTAGCCATAAACATAAAACAGATAAGTATCCTCTTTTATTCAATATAATAGATTTGAAATTTGGATGTTTTCTACAAAAGAAAATCGAAAGGTTCCATTACCTAACCCTATTTCGGATAAAATTCAAATATGAGGATGATTTAAGTGCAGATGCCATATAAATGTGTATAAGCTGTGCTTGGTCGCAGTTACTCTGTCTTTTTCCCTCTTTATAAATTTTTTTTTCATTCCCATTAGACTATCACAAAATAACCATTTGGGATAGGGTGGCCTAAAGGCCAAGGCCAACGGACTAGTTGGCAAAACGGGAAACCTCGTTTTAAAATGAAGTGCAAAAAGATATTTACTAGGGGTAAAAGGTGGAAAGGACATTGAGGGAATTTTGTCATGGATCTTATCCCTTAAAGTTTTGGCCGCATAATGAACTGTCCTCTTTAGATGGAGAGGATCATATACAGTTTGAAAGAAGTTTTGAAAAGCTTGAATTTCTCGAATATGCGTACCTCTGTTTTTCTTCGATTTTTTCTGCATAGTATGAAAAACAAGGATCAATTCAGGAAGCAGAGTATCAGGATCTATACGATCGGTTTGGCGCTTGAAATAGCATTGCCACCATCGATAGAATGTTTCCGTGCATGCAAAAGATGAAGTATATGGCTTGGGTTCAAAAATAAGCTTTTGCCGTTGAGCCCGACGCAAGGTAGACCTCCAGACATGCTCTATAAGGGGTTTCCTCAAATCATCTAAACACTTGTACAATGAACTTGGCTTAATTTGAACTAAGCCAAATTGTCTAGCCACATGGTTAGGTTGATAGCCATACACCCCGTACGGACTTCCAGCAGTCACTCTACTGGACAAAAAGGTGGGGGTAAGGTAAGCTTCCCAGATGGCATTAATATCTACCTCTTCTTCACTAGAATCAGTTGGGAATCCTGCTGTAAACCATGAAGGCCCATGAGATCTAATAGTGAAAGGAGCCATCGAAGGTGTGAAGGATGTGCAGCCTAGGAAGGCGTTGTAAGCCACTGCAAACAAATCCGGAGAACTCCTATTTCCGTACTGGAGCATGGCCAAACCTAGACCTTCGATTAACCTATTATCATAAGCTTTCGAAAGAGCACGGGGCAGGTGTACTGCTAATTTTGTTCTGAAAGTGGCCAGAAGCCACAATTGAAACAACCAGATAGGGCCAGGAATGATGAGACTACTACCAGGTTGGAAATCTTTTATGCTGGATACTGCATGGTTCAAACTCTCATATAAAGATCCTAAAATGAGTTTACTCAGGCAAATATCTCTCCCTTCATGCAATTGGGTTGCTAAGGTTGTAAACTTCTTAGGGATCTGAATCGATCTTGAGCAGAAAATATACATAGACAGCCAATAAGTCAGGAAAGCGATATGCTCCTGATCAGACACTGTGGTATTAGAAGTGTTGTGATGGTCGATGATGAAATTACCATAAGCAGGTCTCGAGAAATCGAAAGATATCTCTTATGAATGGGTGTCAGGATCGAAAGTTTGGCCTATAGGTTTCAAACCGACTAGGCTAGCGACGTCTAGCAAAGTAGGTGTCAGCATTCCACATTTTAAATGAAGACTATTAGTTGAGGGGTTCCAGAAATGGAGAGCAGCAATTATCATCTCATTATGATATTTAGGTCCCTGACGGGATAGCTGAATAAGATCAAAAATTCCCATTTCTTTCTAGAAGGAACCTTTGATTTTTTCCACTTTATCCAGCCAATCAAGATATTTCTCATTGTTTTCTATCTTGGGTTCGGTTCTAAATTTAGATTTCAAGAAACTTAGGTCATATGGACCTTTTGAGAAAATGAGAGGCAGTTGTTCCTCGCCACAAGGAAAAACAATGTTTAGTTTTTCCTGATCATCGGAGTCATCCGACAAAGGCCCTAGGTATGCATGCGATGAGTTTGGGCATGAGATGATTACCTGGGATTTCCATATTTTGTCTTCAGCTTCTTTGATATCCGGTTCTTCCATAAACTGAGGATTTATGGGAAGATTGACATTTGGTTCATGTTGTTTCGTTGATTGAGAAGAAGAACCTTCAGCGCGCGTCATGGAGTTACGAATTTTTGGTTCAATGAACGATGAACAGTGTTGAATCGTAAGGTAGAAGAAGGAGATGGTAAAAAGAGTAAAAATACTAAAAGGAGGCAAAGTGAGAGTAAAAGTATGGCTTAAGGTCATATATAGCCTTTGATGTTTGACAGATGTCAATCATCGCATGTAACATTTGTTTTTTGATTGTTCCCAATAACAAACATGGCCCACTAAGCTCTAATGGAGACGATTTAAAACTTTTGAAATGTCCCATTTTCAAAAGAGTGATGTCACGTAGAGGAGTCACACTTTATCGAAATTTTCAGAAACGTCAAGTTTCTCTTAATCGAAAGAGAGTTCAAACATAACATTTCTGGGGGGGCAATTTGTTACCCGATATTTGTGAAAATACTATCATTTAATGTGGTCAAGGGTTTGACCTAAAAGAGGTGGAATTAGCTTTGTGAAGGAATCCATCGAAAATATATATATATATATATATATATATATATATATATATATATATATATCTTCAGCAGGAATCGAAGAAGTCGTTTTAGTTCGATGGAAGTTATCGAAGCGCCTTCAGACTTTGTGGATAAGATCAAGCAGTTAGCAAACGGCTAGTTTCGATTTTGAATCGAATAGATATGATTAGGTAGTTCTAGGATTATCTGTATAAATAGTAGTTTTTCTTAGGAAAAACAGGTCACAATTCAATCATACTAAAAACTTACACTCAATACTGTCCGTATGGAAGCGACAAACGAGTCACAAGTTGCAAAGTATGAATATGTGTACCAACTTTCATTAAGTCTTTACAAATTCAATACAGTTCTTTAAACACTTTTGCAATTTAAGTCTTTTTATTAAGTCTTTTCGAAGTATTTTCTTCTATTGTCAATCTTTACAGAATTTCGATTGGATTCAGTTCTTTACATTTTGTTCTTGTCTTTTACTTTATCAAAAATACTTTACGAACAAGTATTACGTTTATATTCAAACAACAAAAGCACAATATGCTCCTAAGATTTACTGGTTGATCTTGCAAGTAAACATCATTGAAACCAGTGATTGTTTACCAAAAATCAGTGTAAACAAATTGATACTACCATTAGAAAGGAATATTCATACACTATTTTATGTCTTTGCAGTGTTTTTTTTTTTTGAAGCGGCAAAATTTTATTAACCAACAAGCCCGTGCAAGAAGTACTAATAAGCTTGGGTAGAGAAAAAAACAAAGAAGGGGAAATCGGTTGCCATTCCAAACACCGGCTTGATCAAAAACCCCTTTAAAAAACCACTCTTAAAGAGAAAAGGAACACACCTAATGACACTGGCTCGATCTTTGTAGTGTATTATTCGGTATTGAAAGCTCATTGCCTAGATTTGGTTTAAAAAAATATGGCATTGATTCAGATCGTAATATGGGAAACGCTTTCGAAATGATTTACGTACTTTGATTTTAAATTAAAGACGATCGTGAATCCTTTAGTGCATGACTTTGAGTTGTTTTAAAATGAAAAAAAAATGCACTCTCGTTTTGAAAATTGAGCTGTTACATTGTGGCATCAGAGCATGGTAGTAGATTTACTTCAAAGGTTGTGAGTCGGGTGTCATAAGCTGATCGAGATTCGTGTCTAGTGGGCATAAGTGGTTAGTGTCTTATGTGTTGTGTCTTGCTTTGGGTCAAGCATAATATGTACTTTGTAAACTAATCTTTGATGTGAAGCAATGTGTCGTAGCTTCTTAGTAAAAGAGTAGTTATAACCTAGAGTATCAGTGATTTTGGTCTTTAATCTCCTTTAGATGCAAAGGTCCCATAAGGACAAGTTTGCAGTAAGTTAGAACTGAGAATAGTTCAAACTAGTTCCACGGTTTGGGAGTTGCCTTGAATGGCCATGGCAGTCACTCACGAGTGTTATGTTGGGATCAGTGAACGCTCAATTGATGAAAAGGGACGACGTATCTCTAAAGTTAGCCGCAACATTACTCACAAGCAAAGCAAATCAACTAATCCTAACTGTCTACACATTCATACAAATAGAAAGTGGTCAATCAAATGATCACCGAAGGTTAAATTATATTCCACAAATATGTTCATTTTCCAATGATCAATAAACACTTAATTAAATCATCCAATAGTGAATTGGGCCTAAGTGTTTTGACCGGTCCAGAACAATACCCATTACAATATCGATACTAGCACGAGAATACAACAATTTTTTAAAAAAATTAAGCCATGTGTACGTAAATAAAAACATAAGTTAGTTTTGCTATATAATATAACATGATATAGAACTAGATTCTTCAATTTAAAACAAAAATAAAATGTTAGAAATAAAAATTATTGAATAATAAACTTGATTACAACAACAACAAAAAAAACTCAGATGCACATATAATACTATATATGATATTAATATATAAAAGAAAATCACAATTTTCACTCATAATAGAATAATGAGCAAAAATTGAGTATAAATTGAGTATTACATATGCGATAATACTCAATAGGGGTACTTCACATTTTTCCAAATCCAATACTTTATAAAAAGTAATCAATATTTCAATAGTCATCCATATACCCTACACGCATTCACTTATTAACAAGATATTCCACACCACATTCATAGTATTTGTAAAGTCATCAAGATATCAAGTATTACATGTGAATACAAACAAACTAATAAAAAAATTAGTCATAAAACCTTAGAGGGACCACATCAAAGAAAAACGAAAAAGAAAACAATATGAAAACATATTTTCAAGATATTTAAACCTGTGGTGTGAACCTTGAATGGAAAAGATGATGATTTCAATTTCAAGCTAGGTCAAGGCAAGTAATGAAAGGTAGGGATTAAATTGATGAATACATTACATGTAATACAGAGAAAAAGATTGCCAACTTGGCACTTATCGGTCAAAGATAACATAGGGATGAAATTAAAGGATGGGAAAATAGTTTAAGGACTATTTAGTATTTAAGCATGCTTTATAAACTAAATTGGAGAGGGAACAATAGTCACTAAATTGACCCTTTACTCAATTAACTTTTGACAACTGAAAAAGTTAATTTGACATCAATCATAGTCGTTAATTTCATTTAAACTTAACGAGTTACATGATGATTTTAATATCCAAAATTTCTCTAAATAAAATAAGAATCATGTTCACTTGTGTAATAAGGATATATATTAAGCAACATAAAAATAGAAATATTCTCTTAAATTTTATGCATTCAATTAATCAAAAGTAAAGAAATTAACTTCAAATTCATTTATATCACTACAAATGATTTTCAATTTTTACTCGTTTACTTGTTCCTTAAGGTATAAGTTAACCTTTCCCATAAAATAATTGATGGTAATATTTACTAATAAAGTAATTAACGGTTCCTCTTTTCTCTAAAAAAAAAAAAAACGTCTGACCTATTATGATGGCTGCAATAAGTCCATCGAAGCTTAGATCCATATTTTCTTTTGACTTTTAAGTAATTTCTTAGAAGTAGCATCAAGGTGCACTTTTATCTTCTTTTTTTTTGGGTCAATAGCACTCTTATTCTACCTCCACTCCACCAACTAAATTTATGGAAAATAGCACTGAATAATACAAAGTGATTAATATGAAGTCATAAGTTAAGAAATTTCAAGGATAAAAATATTTTCATAAAAATTGTGTATTCAATTTTCAAAAGTTTAAATAATTATATTTTAATATAAAATTTTCTTAAAAAAAAAAAGACAAAAAAATAAACAATATTCATTCATTCAAGTTGACAAAATACATCGATCAATATAAATTCGTTAAAGATAAAAAAGATGAATCTACGATCAAACTCACATTATCCATGTTAATAACATAAGCTGACAAAGTATATAAACCTACAAATATGACTATTAAAGTCTCCAGAATAGTCATGCCTTTGGATATGCAAACATTGATGATGCAAAAATTATTGGTTGGATCTACACTAGATCAAAATTGATTGACAATTTGAATCGGACAAACATCTGAAGAAGACGGGAAAAACAAACAATGCCGCACAAAGACAACACGTAAATAGCGTCGCATTAAGACGACGAAAAAAAAACTAATCTGATGTAAAAATCACTTATTTAAATAAAAGGGAAAAAGAAAAACGATTAATTATACGAGTGATTAAGGATAAAAAATTGAATTTAAACCACCTCTCTTTTGTAGATAAATGAGAAGAAACTAAAGTTCTAGATGAAGACTTACAAAAGATAGAGGGGGAGAGAGAGTGTTGCTGCGTATTATTTTTTAATTTCTTAACTGCTAGGACTATTGAGACAAAGTTAACATAACCCGAAAAAGAAAATGCAAAGTAAAAGTTAAAAGTGATGAACATATGAGCAAACATTGGGATAAATATTAATATTGCCATCTTTCAGAATGTGTGGAAATATGAGCTATACTGCAAATTACATTTCTCTATAAATAGACACACCCAATTCAAAAAATTACTACCACAAGTCCTCAACTCTAAAAGCTGTTTGTTAGACATACATAGATTATTTGTGTCATGTCTTATTACTTATCATCCTTGCTAGTTTTGTTTCTGGCAGTTATCTCTCTTACCAATGCTCGCAATTACAGTCCACCAAGTGGAATACCACATATACACTCACCAAGTCCCCCTTTGTTTATCTTTAAAAAACGAGTCCTCCTCTTTTTATCCAAATCCAAACCCCCAACAATAGGGGTCCCAGACGTACCACATATACCCCGTCCTCCAAGGGGAACTCGACCACCTCTAAGATGTAAGAATTATGAACTCACAACAAGAAAGCAAAGAAGTGTATTGTTATACTCCAATCTTAATTAACATAGTATCCTGCTTCTATGTTTTGATGGATGGTCATTGTTTTTCTCTATTGTAGTTTTGCCTTGTTTCTTGTGGTTTAGCATGTTTAAAATAAAGGCATGGTCCCTTAATTTATTTTTGAATTTTAATTTGGTCTTATAATTTTAAACTGTCTTAATTTGGTCCCCTAATTAAGTATACTTCCGTTTATCCAACTGGTCCTTTCTGTTAGTTTTTGTCAAAAAACGTTAACTTTGTCCATATTGGCTACATGGACAAAGTTAACATTTTTTGAAAAATACTAACAGAAATGACCAGTTGGGTAAACGGAGGTATACTTAGGGGACCAAATTGAGACAGTTTAAAGTTAGGGGACCATATTGAAATCCAAAAATAAGTTAAGGGATCAAAGCATGTATTAAACCTAAAATAAATCATCCAGCAACAAATTAAAGGCAATACATCATGTCTCGTTGAAATATTTTACACTTGTTTGTTTTATCATTTGTATACATTTAATTATGTATTTTTTAAGAATCAAAACTAGTCTACCTAAATATATACCGAAAAGAATCGAACGTGATATCTTAAAAGAAACATGCTTAAATGTCTCATGCCAATCAAGGACGGATTCATATTTTCGATATCGGTGTGATAAAACATATATATATATATATATATATATATATATATATAAAGCTAAATTACGGCAAAATAAAAGGTCTTTTTCTTTCACTTTATCAATTATTATAACCTCCCAAATTAAGCAAAAATTAACAAATCATTATAAAGTTGTCGTCTATTTTGAGTTTCAAAACTATTAATGCATCAATTTAGTTCTTAAACTATCAGTATTTTTCTTTTTTTGTCAAATAGTCTAGTGGCTAGAGCTCATACAATTTAATTGTGGAGAAGTGGAGTGTCCGGGGTTCGAACCCCGACTCCTGCATATAATATGCAATATCCCTACCAACTGAGCTAAGCTCACGGGGATATATTTAACATATTTTAATCCTTAAACAATATAGATATAATAAGTAGCTCGGCTAATATATGAAATCCCTCAAGTATGGCCGAAAAGTAAATGAAGTTCATCAATTATCAAAAGGTAAATTGACATATTTTATATGCTTTAAGGACAAAAAAAAAATTTAACAAATCAAAATGGAATATATTGCTCAAAACTAAGGTGATTCATGTAACACCTATTTTTATTAAAGCAATAAAACGTGTGAATAATACATTTATTCAAGAAATAGATGTTACGTCATCATACAAAATTCATGTTCAACATGCATGCATAAAAATCTCAACAACCGCAGCGGATATAAACTAGAATACTTCGAAGCAATACATGTCATGAATCAAAATAATACATCAATATAAATGAATCTCCAAATCCCAACAACGGGTAAATCTCCAACATAAATACAATAATAAAAATCCAGCAAATAAATCTAGGAAATCTAACAGACGCCTAGATCAGAGCCAACCTAGACTCGACTAGCTCTCGATATCCACCAAGCAACAAGAACTCACTAGAGTAACTAGTCATGCACAGCGTCTACCCATCCATACATACATGTAGGCGATTAAAACCACTGGGGTAAGTATTACATCATCATAATCCACATAACAGTTAACATGAATAATTCAATTCAAATTTCATATACTTAATCAATAATAATAGTAGTAGTAGTAGTAGTAGTAACCAATCACCCACAATCACAAGTACGTCATAATATTAATACATGATAACAAATTTAGAGGTTCACTTAAGCGACCAGTAAACGAACATTCATACCTTTTTCTGGGTTCAGGTCGCTTAAGCGACCTGCGGGCGAGCTGGTAAGCGTACTTTCTGGTAGCTTCTGGAACTCGTTCGCTTAAGCGAACATGTCGTCGCTTAAGCGAACTAGTGAGCGACCAGAAAGCGTACATTTCTGTTGGCTACTGGAACTCATTCTCTTAAGCGAACCATGTAACACCCCGTTTTCCCAACGTGAAAATTTCATTTATTTAATCAGAGTAATTGACAAAAAACGGAATGTCACACTTCTTTTCTTAAAATCATAAACTGAATAAATAACTATTTATCCTTTAAATTTCAATAACTAAAAAGTCTTTAATACTTCGCAGCGGACATTATTCAATAATCAAAACAGTCTTTGGCACAAGGCCTCATCATTAATATCTCATACAAATTTGATCAACATCTTATTCATGAAAATTCTTTAAGCAATACGTAAGGAATAGAAAGACAACATTAAAATTCCCATCCCGTTACGTATCAGAGCACCTAAAGACACACATGAGAGCTAATCCACTCACAATAGCAACTTAAACTCGATCACCTGCAAGTTACTCATACGAAGAGCAACATTTTCAAGCAGAAGGGGTGAGATTTCACAAAACAATAATATCAAGCATATAATTCAATAATTATATTTAACAACACAAATAACTTCATCTATTAGTAATAATAATTCCTCATGTATAATTCTTAATAGTCCATCCAACTTCTAATTATCATTTACTTCATATCCATCACATTATAACATCATCATATAACACGTATTAACCAAATCATAACAACATAGATCATCACATCATACTCATAGTTCATATTCAACATAACATCATCTTAATCCTAATTCATATACAACATAACAACATCTTAATCCTAATTCATATAAGACATAACAACATCATTAATTTGTAATAACATTTCTCCACCAAGCATCTCATGAATAGAAGACAACTTATAACTTAACATAACCATCATCAAGTACATTTAACAACTCCTAGATAACATCATGTAATCATCATCACTAATAACTTAAACTACACAATATAATCATCACTTAATAATAATAATTATATACATCATAACATAAACATCTTCTTATAATAATATAACAACAACAACATATTCATCATTTTATAATAATATAACAACAACATAACATAGTATTCACTTAATAATAATAGTAATTATATATACATCATCTCGTCATAATATAATAATATACAACAACATATTCATCTTCTTATGAAAATATAACAACAACATATTCATAACATTCACTTAATAATAATTAATCATATATAGTACAACATATTCATCACTTTATAGTAACAATTATATATAACATCATAACAACTTAACAATATCATAATCAATATCTTACACAACATAGCAATATAACAATATCATAATCAACATCTTAAACAACATAGCAACATAACAATATCATAATCAACATCTTAAACAACATAGCAACATAACAATATCATAATCAATATGTCAAACAACATAGCAACATCTTAGTCAACATCATATAATTCACATCATAAACATCGTATAATCTTCGTAGGTACTTCTTTAATAACACATAGGTAGAAGACAACTCAACAACTCATAGATGATAATTCATCGACAACTTTAACAACTCATGGATGATAATTCATCAACAACGACCTTGACTCGACAAATGCGACAATGCAACTTAGACACTTATATGCATGTGGTACCAATCGTCATCATAAGTATTAATATACTTTCATCGCGCGGAGGACAAAGCTCCTAATCATGCGGAGGACAAAGCTCCTAATAAACGTGGTGAGGACTAAGCTCAATGATATGCTATGCATGAACTCTTATCAACAAATCACCGTAATCATCATATCAATATGCATCCAATAATTTGGAGCTAAACGTCATCAACTTATTCATATTCTTGCAACTTAGTTAAATAACAATTGCAGCATAATCAAATCACATCAAGTTAAATAACAAATCATTCTCGAAAGTTTCTTGATCATTCAACAACAATTCAAGTAGGTATAATTCAACCCATAATTCACTTCTTATTCATTTAACAATTCATTTCAACAACATCTTGATCATTCAATAATATTTCGAGTAATGCATTTAATCATTAAATCACATTACAAACAACTTAGCAGTTCATAACAGCAATAGAAACAACACAAGCAATTCACAACATAACAATATCAATGTGAAGCATCAACAACTTAAACATCAAACATCTTCCACATAAGGCATATAAATATTTCACATAACCAACAACAGCAACATAGGCGACACATAAACATCTCAGGATATAACAATATCAAATGATAATCAACAACAACTCATGCAACTTAGTTAAATAAGAATAGCAGCATAATCAGATCATATCAACAGCTTAATATCAATTCATTTTCAACAACTTCCTGATCATTCAATAATAATTCAAGTAATGCAATCAATCAATAAATCACATTATAAACACTTAGCATTTCAATATAGCTTCACAATTCACGATCATTATCTTTAATAGGTCACACTATGTACCTAAAGTTCATTTCTAACCAATCCAAGCAACTCAAGTCTCACAATGCACTAAAACACTCAATTCTGGAAGTGCTCGCGAGGCGAGAGCATCTGCTCGCCGTGGCGAGTACAAGCCAACTTTCCAACTAAGGTTGTTCCAGGTTCAATCTCGTTCCCATTCGTTCCCTAATCAATATTAGACATGTTCAAGCACTCAAAGGCATCTAAGGTTCAACTCAAAAGTTAAAATCACGAAATCTTGCATGCTCTCTGGTCAAGCTCGCGAGGCGAGTTCAACTGCTCGCTATGGCGAGTTGCGACGTGCAACTCGCGAGGCGGGTAAGGTTTGCTCGTGAGGCGAGCGATGAAGTTCATCACTCGCCGTGGCGAGGATCATAGCTCGGGAGGCGAGCGATGAATGTCGCTACGGGCAGAGTGCAGTTTTTCACAAAAATCACTAATTCTCATGGTGTTAAGCCTAACCTTGATTCCAGAATTCATCATAATCATTATCTAAGGTCTAAGGACAGTTTCTACATCGTTTTATCAAGTTTTCACCGTTTAATCATCAATTCACTTAATTTGACCTAGTTTCCGATTCCTCTTAAACTCATCTTACATCATGTTAAACCTAACCATTGATTCACATACTTAATAGAATTGCAAAGTTAGTCTTGATGAGTCATTTATTGACTATTTTAATATGCTTTTTAGTTTAGTTTTATTTAGATTTTATATAATTTTATATTAGTATTATTTGCTTTTTAGGATAATTTACTTTAAATTGCATTTTATTATATTTCAAGAAAGAATATTGGATGGATTGAGTCTTGGAGCAAAAGAAAGGGACTTGGAGCCGATTGGACACAAAAATATGAAGATTGAGAGACAAAATATGTCTCCCACAAGTCAGAAGCCTGGCACGGCCGTGCCACCCTCCAGAGTGTCTTTTGCTGCTTTTGCTTAGATTTTAAGCTACTCTTTTTTTAGCCCAAATGTAATAGCTTAGATTTTAAGTCGATTAAATGCTATAAATAGAGTAGCCATCCATCACAAATATTCATCTTTACTTGGAATACAAGAAGTGACAATTGCTTTTCTAATTAAAGTTCTTTCTTTTCCTTTACTTTCTTGTCATTTACTTTTATGCTTTCTCTCTTCTCCCCCATGTCTACGATGAACATGAGTGAGTAGACTTCTCCTTATCTTGGAATTGTTGGATAAGTCTAAATGACATAATCCTAATCAAACCAAGCTCTAAGCCCTAATCTTATGTAACCCTAATTTCTTATCTGAATTCACCGTCTTAACATGGATCAACCATTATCAAACTGTGGAAACGAAAGTGGAGGGTTTGATAATTGTTTATCCATCATTCCAAATATCAATTCATAAAACGAAAGTGGAGCTTTGATATTCGAACAAGTGAATTCAGACAAGGATTGCGAAGTCAGCGAAATAGGCTTTGCAATCTTTGAGACATATAGTTTCGATCTTCAAGGGAACTACTAATAATCAAGTCAGCGAAATAGGCTTGGTTGTTAGAGGAACCAAAATCTAATAGTAATCAAGTCAGCGAAATAGGCTTGGTTGCTAGAGGAACAAAAGAGAAACTGTCTTGAGAAATTAGGTCTAACATAACATTATAAGCTTATAGTTTTGGTTTGAGAAGGACTTGTCATTTAGAGGAAACCAACAATCCCAAGGCTCTTTTTATTATTATTATTTTCTTTCAAACGCTTGAAAACCCCCAACTTACAATTCTCTCCTCTCTTCTAATCATCTCTAAAAAGTTAATTTAATTGAACTACTCCCTGTCGGAATGATACTCTTTTATACTACTTCGGTAAGACCGTGCACTTGCGGTTTTATCTCATCAAGTTTTTGGTGCCGCTGCCGGGGAGTAAACTAATTTGATTAACTCTTTGTTTGTGATTAGAACTCTTTTCTCTCCCCTCTTCTTCCCTTCTTCTCTCTTTTCTCTACACTTGACTTTTTGGGTAGCTTAAAATAGATAACATGGCTGAGGAACGCACTCTTAAGGAGTATTCGATCCCTTCTTCGGATGAGCCATGCACTATTATAGTTTACCCAACGGTTCAAGGTAGCAACTTCAAAATAAAACCTGCACTACTAATTTTGGTACAACAAAACCAGTTCTCAGGATCACCTTCCGAAGATCCAAATTTGCATATCTCAACCTTTTGGAGACTTAGTGTAACTTGCAAAGACGACCAAGAAACCGTCAGGCTACATCTATTCCCTTTTTCTCTAAAAGATAGGGCCAACAATTGGTTCAACTCTTTAAAGCCCGGTTCCATCACTTCATGGGACCAACTAAGGCGAGAATTCCTTTGTCGTTTCTTTCCCCCATCTAAAACCGCCCAACTTAGGGGAAAGCTTTACCAATTTACTCAAAAGAACGGGGAATCTCTTTTCTATGTGTGGGAGTGTTTTAAAGAAATACTTAGACGTTGTCCCCACCACGGTCTAGAAAAATGGTTAATCATCCACACCTTTTATAATGGTCTAACATCTAGCACTAAATTGACTATTGATGCAGCTGCAGGTGGTGCCCTAATGAACAAAGACTTCACGACAACTTATGCGTTGATTGAGGACATGGCTCTAAACCTTTTCCAATGGACAGAAGAAAAAGCAATCATCAATCCTTCACCCTCTAAAAAGGAGGCAGGTATGGATGAAACCTCTTCCATTGACTATCTATCTACCAAAGTTAATGCATTATCTCAAAGACTTGATCGCATGAGCACTTGTGCTAGCACACCTACCCTCTCACCTCCTTGTGAAGCATGTGGCCTATCTAGTCATTCTAACACCGATTGCAAATTAAGTAGTGTTGAGCAGTTAAACTTTGTTCAGAATGGCCAAAGAGTTGTTCAAAAATCTCACATCGAACTTTTAATGGAAAACTATTTTCTTAAACAATCCGAACAGCTCCAAGAGCTCAAGGATCAAACTAGACTTTTGAACAACTCTCTGGTTACTCTCACAACAAAGATAGACTCCATCTCCTCTCACAACAAAACTTCTGAAACTCAGCTCTCCCAGATAGTTCGTAAGGTTGACCACCCTAATAAAATGAATGCTGTTACACTTAGGAGTGGTAAGCCACTCGAAGACCCCGTAAGGGGAACCAAAACCGATGACAGAGAGAAAGAGAGCTGCGAACCACCATCTAGGGAAACCAGGGCAGAAAGAGAAGAACCACGAGTTGAGAAAAACACACCACCTCCCTTTAAACCAAAAATCCCCTTCCCACAAAGGTTTGCCAAATCAAAGCTAGATGAGCAATTCAAAAAGTTCATAGAAATGATGAACAAGATATACATTGATGTGCCTTTTACCGAAGTCCTAACCCAAATGCCTACATATGCTAAATTTTTGAAAGAAATCCTTTCTAAAAAAAGAAAGATTGAGGAAGGTGAAACGGTTAACCTTATAGAAGAATGTAGTGCCATCATCCAAAATAAATTGCCGCCAAAGCTTAACGATCCAGGCAGTTTTTCCATACCTTGTGTCATAGGGTCGGAAGTTGTGAAGAAAGCTATGTGTGATCTAGGAGCCAGTGTCAGCCTAATGCCTTTATCCCTTTATGAGAGGTTGGGAGTAGGAAAACTTAAATCGACGAGGATGACCCTACAACTAGCGGACCGTTCTGTTAAGTATCCAGCTGGAATCATAGAAGATATCCCCGTTAAGGTAGGAGAGGTATACATCCCCGCTGATTTTGTTGTAATGGAAACGGAGGAAGACAATCAAGTACCAATTCTTTTAGGAAGACCTTTTCTTGCTACTGTAGGAGCTATCATTGATGTAAAAAAGGGTAAGCTTGCCTTTAATGTCAGTAAGGAGACTGTTGAATTTGAACTTGCTAAACTAATGAAAAGTCCTTCCATTAAGGACTCTTGTTGCATGATAGATATAATCGACCATTGCGTGAAAGAGTGCTCTTTAGCATCAACTGCACATGATGGTTTGGAAGTATGCTTAGTAAACAATGCAGGTACAAAACTGGAAGGAGAGGCAAAAGCTTATGAAGAGCTGTTGGATAGAACTCCTCCAATGAAAGGACTAAGTGTGGAGGAGTTAGTGAAAGAGGAACCAGCACCTCTACCCAAGGAAGCACCGAAAGTAGAACTTAAAACACTTCCATCAAATCTAAGGTATGAATTCTTGGGCCCTAATTCTACCTATCATGTTATTGTAAATGCAAGTCTCGATGAAGTAGAAACTGAAAAGTTGCTTTATGTCCTCAAGAAATATCCTAAAGCCATAGGGTACACCATTGACGACATTAAAGGAATAAATCCTTCATTGTGCATGCATAGGATACTTCTTGAAGAAGACTATAAACCCTCCATTGAACATCAAAGAAGGTTAAATCCTAATATGAAAGAAGTTGTGAAAAAAGAAGTCCTAAAACTCCTAGATGCAGGTGTTATCTATCCAATTTCTGACTCCAAAAGGGTTAGCCCCGTGCAAGTTGTACCAAAAAAGGGTGGTCTCACAGTTATAAAAAATGATAAAAATGAATTCATTGCAACTAGGACAGTTACCGGTTGGAGAATGTGCATTGATTATAGGAAGCTTAATAAAGCAACCCGTAACGATCACTTCCCTCTTCCTTTTATAGACCAAATGTTAGAAAGGTTAGCTAAGAATTCACATTTTTGCTACTTAGATGGCTATTCTGGATTTTTCCAAATACCCATTCACCCTAATGACCAAGAAAAGACAACATTTACATGCCCCTTCGGGACCTTTGCTTATAGAAGAATGCCTTTTGGTCTCTGTAATGCCCCTGCTACTTTTCAAAGATGCATGATGTCCATTTTTTCTGACTTTGTGGAAAAGATAATGGAAGTATTTATGGATGATTTTTCTGTGCATGGATCTAGTTTTGATGATTATTTGACTAACCTTGAAAAAGTTTTGGAAAGATGTGAACAGGTGAACCTAGTCTTAAATTGGGAGAAATGTGACTTCATGGTAAGAGAAGGAATTGTCCTAGGACACTTGGTCTCCGACAGAGGTATAGAGGTAGACAGAGCAAAAATCGAAATTATTGAAAAAATGCTACCTCCCACCTCAGTCAAAGAAATTAGAAGTTTCCTAGGACATGCATGGTTCTACCGCCGTTTCATTAAAGATTTTTCATCAATCACTAAACCACTAACAAGTCTGCTTCTCAAGGATGCGGACTTTGTCTTTGATGATACTTGTTTGCAGGCATTTTACAGGTTAAAAGAAGCACTAATTACTGCCCCAATCATACAACCACCAGATTGGAACCTACCTTTTGAAATAATGTGTGATGCAAGCGACTATGTAGTTGGAGCAGTGTTAGGTCAAAAAAAGGATAAAAAGATGCATGCCATATACTACGCCAGTAAGACCCTAGATGGGGCACAGGTAAACTATGCCACAACAGAAAAAGAACTGCTAGCAGTTGTCTACGCCATTGACAAATTTCGGCAATACTTGGTGGGATCAAAAATCATTGTTTACACAGATCACTCGACCATAAAATACTTGCTAAACAAAAAAGATGCCAAACCGAGATTGATCCGATGGATTTTGCTCCTCCAAGAATTTGACCTTGAAATAAAAGATAAAAAGGGCGTAGAAAATGTTGTCGCTGATCACTTGTCCCGACTTCGGGAGACCAATGAAGATGAGTTACCCTTGGATGATTCATTCCCGGATGACCAACTCTTCTTATTGGCACAAACTAACGCACCTTGGTATGCAGATTTTGTTAATTTTCTTACAGCAGGAGTACTACCACCTGAGTTAAGCTACCAACAAAAGAAGAAATTCTTCAATGATCTCAAGCACTACTATTGGGATGAGCCCTACCTCTTCAGAAGAGGCTCAGATGGGATTTTCAGGAGATGCATTCCTGAAAACGAGGTAAGTAGTATTCTAACTCATTGCCACTCCTCCTCTTATGGCGGTCACGCCAGTACACAAAAGACTTCTTTCAAAATTCTTCATTCTGGTTTCTGGTGGCCATCACTTTTCAAAGATGTGCATCTCTTTATCTCTAAATGTGACAAATGTCAACGCACCGGTAACATTACTAAACGAAATGAAATGCCTTTGAACAACATCCTTGAAGTAGAGATTTTTGATGTTTGGGGTATTGATTTTATGGGACCATTCCCCTCCTCTTTTGGGAATCAATAAATATTAGTAGCCGTTGACTATGTGTCCAAATGGGTTGAAGCTATTGCCTCCCCCACTAATGATGCACACGTTGTTATAAAACTATTTAAAAAGGTCATTTTCCCTAGATTCGGGGTGCCACTAGTTGTGATAAGCGATGGAGGGTCTCACTTCATTTCAAGACATTTTGAAAAACTTTTACAAAAACATGGAGTGAGGCACAAAATTGCGACACCTTATCACCCCCAAACTAGCGGACAAGTAGAGGTCTCAAATAGACAAATCAAAGCTATCCTTGAAAAAACTGTTTCAACCTCTAGAAAAGATTGGTCAAGTAAGCTTGACGATGCCCTTTGGGCCTATCGAACGGCTTATAAAACCCCCATTGGAATGACCCCTTTTAAACTTGTCTATGGGAAATCTTGTCACCTTCCCGTTGAGCTCGAGCATAAGGCCTATTGGGCAATTAGAAACCTCAACTTAGACCCCAATTTGGCAGGTGAAAAAAGAAAACTTCAATTAAACGAGCTAGAAGAACTTAGGATAGATGCCTATGAGAATGCCCGCATTTATAAGGAGCGAACTAAGAATTGGCATGACAAGAAAATCATCAAGAAGCACTTCCAAAGCGGTGACCTTGTGCTGCTCTTTAACTCTAGGCTAAAGCTCTTTCCAGGTAAACTACGGTCACGGTGGTACGGTCCTTTTCAAGTTCGCACGGTCTACCCTTATGGGGCGATTGAAATCTTTTCTGAAGAAACAGGATCCTTCACGGTTAATGGGCAAAGGCTTAACATCTATAATACCGGAGAAGTAAATGAAGTAGTGGCTGATTTCACCCTTAGTGACCCACCTTAAGGATTTTTATCCTTATCTTCATCAAGCTAGTGACGTTAAAAGAGCGTTTAGTGGGAGGCAACCCACCAATTTAATTGCTTTCTTTGTTTTCTTTTATTTCTCTTTGTTTTGTAGGTAAGTGTCCGAGATTGATTGAGAAACAAACGAAAAAAATCAAAGTTCCAAGAACCAGAAAGATGGCACGGCCCGTGCTTGATTTGGCACGGCCATGCCAGGAATCACAACACCACTTTGGCAAAACTTGGCAGAATGATGGCACGGCCCGTGCTACAGCTGGCACGGCCGTGCCAACCTAAAGGCCTCCGGAGTTCAAAATTTCGACAAATTGTAAGCTTTCCGCATCCTTTCTCACTTTTTCCTTATTTCTTTCGTTTCTCTTATCCTTAATCATTGATGACAATGCTTCTCCTAAGTGTGGGGGGAGCCTAATAAAGTGTCTTTAGTCGTAGTGTTTCCAAACTCCCTTGAACTTTATTCTTTTGTTTTGTTTTATTGTAAAAGGCATGGTTAAGTAGCTAATTTTTATTGAAAATATCATGACATAAAAATTTTCATTGTCTCCTCCTATTCGATTGATTCTTGTACATGAAAGCAAAACTCTTGTGTTTTAAGTCTTCTTGATATACCCACATCTTGTTTTAAAGTGAATAAAATTCTCCAATGAGAAAAACACAAAGTTGCTTCCCTTGAGTAAACGCGTTTTAATCTTAGTGGTACATTAACCTTTAAAGATTCTCAAAGTGCCAGTAGTATAAGTTAGTATAAGGGAGTGCATAAAAAGCCAAAAAGCCAAATAAATTCCAAGATCTCATCATTGAATCTAGATTGGGGAAGGAGGTAGGCCCTCCGACTTCCTACGTGAAGATGATTGTTATCTTAAGGAAAAACTTTAAAAAGCATCATTGAATCTAGATTGGGGAAGGCGGTAGGCCCTCCGACTTCCTACGTGAAGATGATGTTTTAAGGGATACCATTGAATCTAGATTGGGGAAGGGGGTAGGCCCTCCGACTTCCTACGTGAAGATGTTATTCCTTAAATAAAGAACTTAAATGTGCAAATGGCAAAGAACAAAGATTCTCAAATACTCCCATCTCTCTTATATGAATTATAGAAGGAATATTTCTTGGTTGGTTTAGTGCTAGGATTAGACCATGTTTCCTCATAATGTCTATCTTATACAGGAGCAAGAAAAGGGTTGGACTTCAAACACACACTCACTTGAAACTTGATCGTTGGGTTGAATAAAAATTACAAGAAATGCTTGAGTTTGTGATTAGTATACATTTGAGATTTAAGCCCTTGAGGAGACATGTGCTTTAATTGAATTGTCATTTGATATAACCGTTTATGCTACTATGTTTATGCCTTTTGCTTGAGGACAAGCAAAGATTCAACTGTGGGGGAGTTTGATGAGTCATTTATTGACTATTTTAATATGCTTTTTAGTTTAGTTTTATTTAGATTTTATTTAATTTTATATTAGTATTATTTCCTTTTTAGGATAGTTTACTTTAAATTGCATTTTATTATATTTCAGGAAAGAATATTGGATGGATTGAGTCTTGGAGCAAAAGAAAGGGACTTGGAGCCGATTGGACACAAAAATATAAAGATTGAGAGACAAAATATGTCTCCCACAAGTCAGAAGCCTGGCACGGCCGTGCCACCCTCCAGAGTGTCTTTTGCTGCTTTTGCTTAGATTTTAAGCTACTCTTTTTTTAGCCCAAATGTAATAGCTTAGATTTTAAGTCGATCAAATGCTATAAATAGAGTAGCCATCCATCACAAATATTCATCTTTACTTGGAATACAAGAAGTGACAATTGCTTTTCTAATTAAAGTTCTTTCTTTTCCTTTACTTTCTTGTCATTTACTTTTATGCTTTCTCTCTTCTCCCCCATGTCTACGATGAACATGAGTGAGTAGACTTCTCCTTGTCTTGGAATTGTTGGATAAGTCTAAATGACATAATCCTAATCAAACCAAGCTCTAAGCCCTAATCTTATGTAACCCTAATTTCTTATCTGAATTCACCGTCTTAACATGGATCAACCATTATCAAACTGTGGAAACGAAAGTGGAGGGTTTGATAATTGTTTATCCATCATTCCAAATATCAATTCATAAAACGAAAGTGGAGCTTTGATATTCGAACAAGTGAATTCAGACAAGGATTGCGAAGTCAGCGAAATAGGCTTTGCAATCTTTGAGACATATAGTTTCGATCTTCAAGGGAACTAATAATAATCAAGTCAGTGAAATAGGCTTGGTTGTTAGAGGAACCAAAATCTAATAGTAATCAAGTCAGCGAAATAGGCTTGGTTGCTAGAGGAACAAAAGAAAAACTGTCTTGAGAAATTAGGTCTAACATAACATTATAAGCTTATAGTTTTGGTTTGAGAAGGACTTGTCATTTAGAGGAAACCAACAATCCCAAGGCTCTTTTTATTATTATTATTTTCTTTCAAACGCTTGAAAACCCCCAACTTACAATTCTCTCCTCTCTTCTAATCATCTCTAAAAAGTTAATTGAATTGAACTACTCTGTGTCGGAACGATACTCTTTTATACTACTTCGGTAAGACCGTGCACTTGGGGTTTTATCTCATCAAGTCTCACCCTTACCTTATAATCAGGAAATCGCAGCCCCTCTAGGTCTCTCCCTCTTCTCTTGGCTTTTTCTCCCTTTTTTCAAAACTGGCCGTACGTACGTTATGTTTTTCTAAACTAGGTCTCTCCTATTTATATAAATCTTTAACCTACTTATTTTTCTCTTAAATCCAAATCTTAATATTCTATCCCAGTATATATATATATAAAATATTTCTCTAACAATAATAAATAACAAATATATCTCTAATATATATATATATATATATATATATATATATATTTCCATAACAAATCATTTATATTTCTATAGCAAATGACATATATTTCTACAACAAATCATACATATATTTCTATAACAGATTATATATATTTCTACAACAAATCATACATATTTCTATAACAAATAACGTTTATTTCTATAACAAATGACATATATTTCTACAACAAATCATACATATATTTCTATAACAGATTATATATATTTCTACAACAAATCATACATATTTCTATAATAAATAACGTTTATTTCTATAACAAATGACATATATTTCTAAAACAAATCATGTATATTTCTATAACAAATCATATATATTTCTGAACCAAATAACATATATACATTTCTAAATCAAATAACATATATTATATTTCTAAATCAAATAACATATATTATATTTCTAAATCAAATAGCATATATATATATATATATATATATATATATTTCTAAATCAAATAACATATATATTATATTAATAAATATATAACATATATCATAACAAAATATCACTCATCAAAATAAATCATATAAATCACACAAACCATGTAAGTATATTACAAACTCATTTAAAATAATCAAATAATTAGAGAGGGCGTTACAACTCTCCCCCCTTAAAAGAATTTCGTCCTCGAAATTCAAGCACGAAAGAAATAAATTCAATCATTGCATAACCATACTAAACCATATATAGTTAAATAGAAACTTCAACAAAACATGCAAACCACATCAAAGTTAGTCAATCAAACATGATAATATAATAAACATAACTATTAATCAGAAACACAACAACAACTAATCGAATAGCATAAAGATAGTAATATAACTATTACTAAAACTCGACACGACTCAACTACTTGGTCGGACGGACCGACCTGCTCTGATACCAATTGTAACAATCCGTTTTCCCAACGTGAAAATTTCATTTATTTAATCAGAGTAATTGACAAAAAAACGGAATGTCACACATCTTTTCTTAAAATCATAAACTGAATAAATAACTATTTATCCTTTAAAATTCAATAACTAAAAAGTCTTTAATACTTTGCAGCGGACATTATTCAATAATCAAAACAGTCTTTGGCACAAGGCCTCATCATTAATATCTCGTACAAATTTGATCAACATCTTATTCATGAAAATTCTTTAAGCAATACGTAAGGAATATAAAGACAACATTAAAAATCTCTTCCCGTTACGTATCAGAGCACCTAAAGACACACATGAGAGCTAATTCACTCACAACAGCAACTTAAACTCGATCACCTGCAAGTTACTCATACGAAGAGCAACATTTTCAAGCAGAAGGGGTGAGATTTCACAAAACAATAATATCAAGCATATAATTCAATAATTATATTTAACAACACAAATAACTTCATCTATTAGTAATAATAATTCCTCATGTATAATTCTTAATAGTCCATCCAACTTCTAATTATCATTTACTTCATATCCATCACATTATAACATCATCATATAACACGTATTAACCAAATCATAACAACATAGATCATCACATCATACTCATAGTTCATATTCAACATAACATCATCTTAATCCTAATTCATATACAACATAACAACATCTTAATCCTAATTCATATAAGACATAACAACATCATTAATTTGTAATAACATTTCTCCACCAAGCATCTCATGAATAGAAGACAACTTATAACTTAACATAACCATCATCAAGTACATTTAACAACTCCTAGATAACATCATGTAATCATCATCACTAATAACTTAAACTACACAATATAATCATCACTTAATAATAATAATTATATACATCATAACATAAACATCTTCTTATAATAATATAACAACAACAACATATTTATCATTTTATAATAATATAACAACAACATAACATAGTATTCACTTAATAATAATAGTAATTATATATACATCATCTCGTCATAATATAATAATATACAACAAATATTCATCTTCTTATATTATATAACAACAACGTATTCAGCATCTTATGAAAATAACAACATATTCATAACATTCACTTAATAATAATTAATCATATATAGTACAACATATTCATCACTTTATAGTAACAATTATATATAACATCATAACAACTTAACAATATCATAATCAATATCTTACACAACATAGCAATATAAAAATATCATAATCAACATCTTAAACAACATAGCAACATAACAATATCATAATCAATATGTTAAACAACATAGCAACATCTTAGTCAACATCATATAATTCACATCATAAACATCGTATAATCTTCGTAGGTACTTCTTTAATAACACATAGGTAGAAGACAACTCAACAACTCATAGATGATAATTCATCGACAACTTTAACAACTCATGGATGATAATTCATCAACAACGACCTTGACTCGACAAATGCGACAATGCAACTTAGACACTTATATGCATGTGGTACCAATCGTCATCATAAGTATTAATATACTTTCATCGCGCGGGGGACAAAGCTCCTAAACGTGCGGAGGACGAAACTCCTAATCGTGCGGAGGACAAAGCTCCTAATAAACGTGGTGAGGACTAAGCTCAATGATATGCTATGCATGGACTCTTATCCTCAAATCACCGTAATCATCATATCAATATGCATCCAATAATTTGGAGCTAAACGTCATCAACTTATTCATATTCTTGCAACTTAGTTAAATAACAATTGCAGCATAATCAAATCACATCAAATTAAAGAACAAATCATTCTCGAAAGTTTCTTGATCATTCAACAACAATTCAAGTAGGTATAATTCAACCCATAATTCACTTCTTATTCATTTAACAATTCATTTCAACAACATCTTGATCATTCAATAATATTTCGAGTAATGCGTTTAATCATTAAATCACATTACAAACAACTTAGCAGTTCATAACAGCAACAGAAACAACACAAGCAATTCACAACATAACAATATCAATGTGAAGCATCAACAACTTAAACATCAAACATCTTCCACATAAGGCATATAAATATTTCACATAACCAACAACAACAACATAGGCGACACATAAACATCTCAAGATATAACAATATCAAATGATAATCAACAACAACTCATGCAACTTAGTTAAATAACAATAGCAGCATAATCAGATCATATCAACAGCTTAATATCAATTCATTTTCAACAACTTCCTGATCATTCAATAATAATTCAAGTAATGCAATCAATCAATAAATTACATTATAAACACTTAGCATTTCAATATAGCTTCACAATTCACAATCATTATCTTTAATAGGTCACACTATGTACCTAAAGTTCATTTCTAACCAATCCAAGCAACTCAAGTCCCACAATGCACTAAAACACTCAATTCTGGAAGTGCTTGCGAGGCGAGAGCATCTGCTCGCCGTGGCGAGTACAAGCCAACTTTCCAACTAAGGTTGTTCCAGGTTCAATCTCGTTCCCATTCGTTCCCTAATCAATATTAGACATGTTCAGGCACTCAAAGGCATCTAAGGTTCAACTCAAAAGTCAAAATCACGAAATCTTGCATGCTCTCTGGTCAAGCTCGCGAGGCGAGTTCAACTGCTCGCTATGGCGAGTTGCGACGTGCAACTCGTGAGGCGGGTAAGGTTTGCTCGCGAGGCGAGCGATGAAGTTCATCACTCGCCGTGGCGAGGATCATAGCTCGGGAGGCGAGCGATGAATGTCGCTACGGGCAGAGTGCAGTTTTTCACAAAAATCACTAATTCTCATGGTGTTAAGCCTAACCTTGATTCCAGAATTCATCATAATCATTATCTAAGGTCTAAGGACAGTTTCTACATCGTTTTAACAAGTTTTCACCGTTTAATCATCAATTCACTTAATTTGACGTAGTTTCCGATTCCTCTTAAACTCATCTTACATCATGTTAAACCTAACCATTGATTCACATACTTAATAGAATTGCAAAGTTAGTCTCACCCTTACCTTATAATCAGGAAATCGCAGCCCCTCTAGGTCTCTCCCTCTTCTCTTGGCTTTTTCTCCCTTTTTCCAAAACTGGTCGTACGTATGTTATGTTTTTCTAAATTAGGTCTCTCCTATTTATATAAATCTTTAACCTACTTTTTTTTCTCTTAAATCCAAATCTTAATATTCTATCCCAATATATATATGTATATAAAATATTTCTATAACAATAATAAATAACAAATATATCTCTAAAACATATATATATATATATATATATATCTCTAAAATATATCTCCATAACAAATCATTTATATTTCTATAGCAAATGGCATATATTTCTACAACAAATCATACATATATTTCTATAACAGATTATATATATTTCTACAACAAATCATACATATTTCTATAATAAATAACGTTTATTTCTATAACAAATGACATATATTTCTAAAACAAATCATGTATATTTCTATAACGAATCATATATATTTCTGAACCAAATAACATATATACATTTCTAAATCAAATAACATATATTATATTTCTAAATCAAATAACATATATTATATTTCTAAATCAAATAGCATATATATATATATATTTCTAAATCAAATAACATATATATTATATTAATAAATATATCACATATATCATAACAAAATATCACTCATCAAAATAAATCATATAAATCACACAAATCATGTAAGTATATTCTAAACTCATTTAAAATAATCAAATAATTAGAGAGAGCGTTACAACCAGGTGGTTCCTTAAGCAAACAAGCCCAGTTTCAACCACTTTTGAATTTTGTTCCGGGTCTTTGGGGGACAATCTGAGCTTTGTAAAATGATTCTTTAAACATGTTTAACTACTGTTTAATCCCCCTAAACCTACTGGAACAAGATTAGCTTGCCTAAACTTAAGGTTTTCCATTTGAGTCTTAACTTACAAGTTTTTGGAAATTCTAAACTTTTGTCGAAACTAAACTTTTGCAAACAATGGAACTTACAAGTTGAACCTACAACTCATATAGACTAAGGTAAGACTTGTAAGAGTAGTCAAACATCTTAATCAAGTCAAAAGCGATATTTCAGGTGGGAAACTGAAAGATTGTGAAATTGGGTTTTTCGTACGAACTTAAGTTGTTCTTGGGTTAATGTCTAATGATCCGGAAGCGGCTTAAGCTCGTGACTGCATGAATGATTAAGTTTGTTTGTGTAACACTCCGTTTTCCCAACTTAAAAAGTTCACATATAAATCAGAGTATTTCAATATAAACGGAATGTCACACTTCTTTTCATAAAATCATAAACGGAATAAAATAACTATTTATCCTTCAAAATTCAACAACATAATATTTAATACTTTGCAGCGGAAATTATTCAACTTTTAAAACATCTTTGGTGTAACGCCCACTTTCGTTAATTGTTTATTTAATCGAGTTTAGGCGATTATATTATAATTATATAATATATGCATGATTTTGGTAGGTTTTGAACGATTTACGACCATATTGATGGTTTGGTTGATATTGTGATAAGTTATGAGTTTTGGAAGATTTGATAAGATTAAGGGATTTATTTTATTGTTAAATAAAATAAAGATTTGAAAATAAAATAAAATATTTAGTTGAGGGCTGTTTTGATATTTTAGATAGTTTTGGGGGAGAAAGTGAGATAAGATAACTAATTAAGAGAAGATATAAATAGGAGAAGACCTAATTGTTAGAAAAACTATTGTACGTACGTTTTTGGAGAAAAAGGGAGAAAAAGCCAAGATAAAGGAAATCAAGAGGGAGAGCTGCGATTTCCGCAATTAAGGTAAGGCTGAGACTAATAACTCAGTATTGTTAATTGAATGTAATTCTGATGATTAGTTAGCAAGAATTAGGATTGAATTGGAGAAAACGAAAACTAGGTCAAAACCCTAAAATTGATGATTAAACGGTAGGAATTGATTAAACTGTTGTAGAAAGTGTTCCTGGACCTTAGATTAAGTTTAAGACAAACTTTGGAATCAATATTAGGCTTAGAACCATGTGAATCGTCGGATTTTTGTGAAAATAGGAAGCCTGGTTGTAGCGACATTCATCGCTCGCCACGGCGAGCTATGAACCTCGCCTCGCGAGTGATGAACATTCATCGCTCGCCTCGCGAACCCTTTTTCCTCGCCTCGCGAGTTGTGCAATGCAGCTCGCCATAGCGAGCAACCTTACTCGCCATAGCGAGCTAAGGCAGAGAGCATGTTGGATTTTGTATTTTCGACTTTTTAGTTGGACCTTGAGTGCCTGAACATACCTAGTAATGATTAGGAATGAATGTAGAGCAAGATTAGACCCAAAACAACTTTAGTTTGGGAATTGATTGGTACTCGCCATGGCGAGTAAGGACTCTTGCCTCGCGAGCAATTCCAGGTTGGTGTGCCTTGAGTGTTTGTGCGATCTGTGTCGCACGTTTGGATCAAGAGTGAACCCCCTTATGGTAATGAGACCTAATGATGACGTTTTATGCAGTCTGTAAAACTGTTTAAGATATGTTAATATTAATTGAACATGAATTAATGTACTGTACAATTATGTAAGATATGAAAGTTAAATTATGATGCAATTGATGTGCTATTGATATAATGATATCATCCTGTTATGTGACTTGATTATGCTGCTGCTGTTATTTAACTAAGTGCATAATGTATATGTATATATATGATGAAATGATGACGTTTAGCTCCAAATTATTGGATGCATGTTGATATGTTGATTACGATGTTTTGTTCATAAGAGTCCATGCATTAGCATTTCATTGAGCTTAGTCCTCACCACGATTATTAGGAGCTTTGTCCTCCGCACGATGAAAGTATATTAATACTTATGATGACGATTGGTACCACATGCATATAAGGAGTCTAAGAGCATTGTCACATTGTCATGTCCATAATGCTATGCTATTGATGACGATTGAATATGTGAATACGTGATACTTGGTTATTGAATAAGCAAAGTTATTTAAGGATTGATTATTGATGTTAATGTTAATTATGATTCGAATTACTTTGATTAACATTATTTTGTTATGAAATCTCACCCCTTCTGCTTGAAAATGTTGCCCTTCATATGGGTAACTTGCAGGTGATCGTGCTTAGTGTGCAGTTTCTGTCGTGAGTGGCCTTGCCTTCACTGTGTCGTCTAGGTCGCTCTGATACGTAATGGGATGGGGCTATATGTCTTGCATGCT
This sequence comes from Medicago truncatula, assembly GCF_003473485.1. NCBI lineage: Eukaryota > Viridiplantae > Streptophyta > Magnoliopsida > Fabales > Fabaceae > Medicago > Medicago truncatula. The sequence continues at coordinate 22,687,908 of NC_053043.1, read as the reverse complement.
TCATTCTCTTACGTGACTAATATGTTATTTTTATAATGTTATGGATTATGATTTGAAATATTTTGATGGGGCCTGCGTGCCAAAATGTTTTATGACTATGATATAATTTCCGCTGCAATGTTTAAGATATTGGTTAAATTATTATTTAACTGTTTTGGATTATGTTTTATGTGATATCCCGTTGTTTGTGATGTTTACTCTGATAAATGATTTAAGAAATTTTTATATTGGGAAAACGGGGTGTTACAATTGGTATCAGAGTAGGTCGGTCCGTCCGGTCAATTAGAGAGTCGTGTCGAGTCTTAGTAATATTTATATTACTATCTTATGTTGTTGTTGCTACTTTTGTAGAATATCAGGAATGGCTGGAAGAAATGATGCTGCGTTAGCTGCTGCTCTGCAAGCTGTTGCCCAAGCTGTGGGACAACAATCTAACGCAAATGCTGGTGCGAATGCTGAAGCTAGGATGTTGGAGACTTTCATGAAGAATAACCCTCCAACTTTCAAAGGACGTTATGACCCTGATGAAGCCCAGACGTGGCTTAAGGAGATTGAGAGGATTTTCCGGGTTATGCAGTGCACTGAGGATCAGAAAGTGCGGTTCGGTACTCATCAGCTAGCTGAGGAAGCTGATGACTGGTGGGTTAGCCTTCAACCTACCCTTGGGCAGGAAGGAGCTGTTGTGACCTGGGCTGTGTTCAGGAGAGAGTTCCTGAGAAGATACTTTCCGGAAGATGTTCGCGGGAAGAAAGAGATTGAATTCCTTGAGCTGAAGCAAGGAAACATGTTTGTGATAGAGTATGCTGCCAAGTTCGTGGAGCTGGCGAAGTTCTACCCGCACTATACTGCTGAAAATGCTGAGTTCTCGAGATGCATCAAGTTCGAGAATGGTTTGAGGCCCGACATCAAGAGGGCGATTGGATACCAACAACTTAGAGTTTTTCCGGATTTGGTTAATAGCTGCAGGATCTATGAAGAGGATACCAAGGCTCACTATAAGATTGTGAACGAGAGGAAGGGCAAGGGACAGCAGAGTCGTCCTAAGCCGTACAATGCCCCTGCTGATAAAGGAAAACAGAGAATGGTCGATAATAGGCGGCCTAAGAAGAAGGATGCTGCTGAGATTGTGTGTTCAATTGTGGTGGGAAAGGCCACAAAAGTAATGACTGTCCCGAAGAGATCAAGAAGTGTGTCCGGTGTGGCAAGAAAGGTCATATTGTAGCTGATTGCAAGCGTACGGACATTGTGTGTTTTAACTGCAATGGAGATGGTCACATTAGTGCACGAGTTTTCAGTAAGATTGATTTGAGATCAGGTTATCACCAGATTAAGGTGAAAGATGAAGATATGCAGAAGACAGCTTTCAGAACGCGTTATGGTCACTATGAATATAAAGTTATGCCTTTTGGTGTTACCAATTGATGAGATAAAACCGCAAGTGCACGGTCTTATCGAAGTAGTATAAAAGAGTATCGTTCCGACAGGGAGTAGTTCAATTTAATTAACCTTTAGAGATGATTAGAGGAGAGAAGAGAATTGTAAGTTGGGGGTTTTTAAACAGTTGAAAATCAATATAATAAAAGAGCCTTGGGATCGTTGGTTTCATCTAAATAACAAGTCCTTCTCAAACCAAAACCATAAGCTTATAATGTTATGTTAGACCTAGTTTCTCAAGACAGTTTCCCTTATGTTCCTCTAGCAACCAAGCCTATTTCGCTGACTTGATTACTATTAGATTTTGGTTCCTCTAACAACCAAGCCTCCTTTACTGACTTGATTGTTATTAGTTCCCTTGAAGATCGAAACTAAATGTCTCAAAGATTGCAAGGCCTATTTCGCTGACTTTGCAACCCTTGTCTGAATTCACTTGTTCGAATATCAAAGCTCCACTTTCGTTTTATGAATTGGTATTTGGAATAATGGATAAACAATTATCAAACCCTCCACTTTCGTTTCCACAGTTTGATAATGGTTGATCCATGTTAAGACGGTGAATCCAGATAAGAAATTAGGGTTACATAAGATTAAGGCTTAGGGCTTGGTTTGATTAGGATTATGTCATTTAGACTTATCCAACAATCCCAAGACAAGGAGAAGTCTACTCACTCATGTTCATCGTAGACATGGGGGAGAAGAGAGAAAGCATGAAAGTAAAACACAAGAAAATAAAGGAAAAGAAAAGAACTTTAATTAGAAAAGCAATTGTCACTTATTGTATTCCAAGTAAAGATGAATATTTTTGATGGCTAGCTACTCTATTTATAGTACACAATTGACTTAAAATCTAAGCAAGTATATTCCAAGAATATTCCACGGTAGATTGTGCGCCAAAATAGAATAGCTTAGAGCCCAAGCAAAAGCAGCAAAAGGTCTTCTGGAGGGTGGCACGGCCGTGCCAAGGCTAGCATGGGCCGTGTCAGGCTTCTGACTTATGGGAGACATATTTTGTTTCCTAATCTTCGTATTTTCGTGTCCAATTTGCTCCAAATCCCTTTCTTTTGCTCCAAGACTCAATCCATCCAATATTCTTCCTTGAAATATAATAAATTGCACTTTAAAGTAAACTATCCTAAAAAGGAAATAATACTAATATAAAATTATATAAAATCTAAATAAAACTAAACTAAAAAGCATATTAAAATAGCATATAAATGACTCATCACCAATGCGCCGGGAGTGTTTATGGAGTATATGAATCGCATCTTCCATGCATTTTTGGATCGGTTCGTAGTTGTGTTCATCGATGATATTTTGATTTACTCCAAGACTGAAGAAGAACATGCTGAGCATCTGAAGATTGTCTTGCAAGTGTTGAAAGAGAAGAAACTTTATGCCAAATTGTCTAAGTGTGAATTCTGGTTGAAAGAAGTGAGTTTTCTTGGCCATGTTATTTCTGGTGATGGTATTGCTGTGGATCCGTCTAAAGTTGAAGCGGTATCGAAATGGAAGACTCTGAAGTCCGTTACAGAGATTAGAAGCTTCTTGGGTTTAGCTGGTTACTAGAGAAGATTTATTGAAGGGTTTTCCAAGTTAGCTCTACCGCTAACGCAGTTGACTTGTAAAGGTAAAACTTTTGTGTGGCACGTCCATTGTGAGAACAGTTTCGGTGAATTCAAGAAGCGTCTGACGACTGCTCCAGTTTTAATTTTGCCGAAGTCAGATGAACCGTTTTGTGGTGTATTGTGATGCGTCCAAGTTGGGTTTAGGAGGTGTGCTTATGCAAGAAGGTAAAGTGGTAACTTATGCTTCAAGGCAGTTGAGAGTTCATGAGAAGAATTATCCTACGCATGATCTCGAGTTGGCAGCCGTAGTCTTTGTATTGAAGATATGGAGACACTACTTGTATGGTTCGAGATTTGAGGTCTTTAGTGATCACAAGAGTTTGAAGTATTTGTTCGAACAGAAGGAATTGAATATTAGGCAGAGAAGATGGCTAGAATTGCTGAAAGATTACGACTTTGGTTTGAATTATCATCTAGGTAAAGCTAATGTTGTTGCAGATGCCTTAAGTAGGAAGACATTGCATATGTCCGCTATGATGGTCAGAGAGTTCGAGTTACTTGAACAGTTCAGGGATATGAGTTTGGTTTGCGAATGGTCACCTCAGAGCGTGAAACTGGGTATGCTGAAGATTGATAGTGAATTTCTGAAAAGTATCAAGGAAGCACAGAAAGTTGATTTAAAGTTTGTGGACTTGTTGGTTGCTAGAGATCAGTCTGAAGACAGTGATTTTAAAATCGATGATCAAGGTGTGTTGAGATTCCGAGGAAGAATTTGTATTCCAGACAATGAAGAGGTTAAGAAGATGATTCTTGAAGAGAGTCATAGAAGTAGCTTGAGTATTCATCCGGGAGCTACGAAGATGTATCACGATTTAAAGAAGATTTTCTGGTGGTCTGGTTTGAAACGAGATGTGGCACAGTTTGTGTATTCCTGTTTAGTTTGTCAGAAGTCGAAAGTCGAGCATCAGAAACCTGCTGGAATGATGGTACCTTTAGATGTGCCAAAATGGAAATGGGATAGTATATCAATGGATTTTGTGACGAGTTTTCCGAATACTCCCAGAGGGAATGACGCAATTTGGGTTATTGTTGATAGATTGACGAAATCGGCTCATTTTCTACCGATCAATATTAGTTTCCCTGTTGCCCAATTGACAAAGATTTACATTAAGGAGATTGTGAAGTTGCATGGTGTTCCTTCAAGCATCGTGTCAGATAGAGATCCAAGATTTACTTCTAGATTTTGGAAAAGTTTGCAAGAGGCTTTGGGTTCGAAGCTGAGGTTGAGTTCGGCGTATCATCCACAGACAGATGGTCAGTCGGAGAGGACAATTCAGTCGCTAGAGGATTTGTTGAGAATTTGTGTTCTTGAGCAAGGAGGAACTTGGGATAGTCATCTTCCGTTGATCGAGTTCACATACAATAATAGTTATCATTCAAGTATTGGAATGGCACCTTTCGAGGCTTTATATGGTCGGAGATGCAGGACTCCATTGTGCTGGTTTGAGTCAGGTGAAGGAGTGGTCTTTGGACCAGAGATTGTTCAGCAAACTACTAAGAAAGTTCAGATGATTCAAGAGAAAATGAAAGCGTCGCAGAGTTGGCAAAAGAGTTATCATGATAAGCGTAGGAATGACCTTGAGTTTCATGAAGGAGACCACGTATTTTTGAGAGTCACTCCTATGACTGGTGTAGGACGTGCTTTGAAGTCAAAGAAGTTGACCCCGAAGTTCATTGGTCCGTATCAGATATTGGAAAGAGTTGGAACGGTGGCTTACCGAGTGGGTTTACCACCGCATCTTTCGAATTTGGACAACGTTTTCCATGTGTCACAACTTCGGAAGTATGTTCCGGATCCATCTCATGTAATCCAGAGTGACGATGTGCAAGTTAGAGACAACCTTACGGTAGAGACGTTACCGGTGAGGATTGATGATCGTAAAGTGAAGACGTTGAGAGGCAAGGAGATACCTCTCGTGAGAGTCGTTTGGACGGGAGCGACTGGTTAAAGCTTGACGTGGGAGCTTGAAAGTAAGATGCATGAGTCTTATCTAGAGTTGTTTGCTTGAGGTAAATTTTCGATGTAACGCCCTAGTTATTTATTTAATTAATTTGAAACTATGTGGAGTATATATATATCATTATATATGATGGTTTGATGATTTATGTGGAGTATTTGCATATGTTTATATATATGTGATTTTTGAGCGATTTATGTGGTGTATTATTTTATTATATGGTTTATTTAATAATAATTAGAATAACTACGAAATAATAATTATTTTGGAGTTTGGGGAGTTATTTAATAATTATTAAGTTTAATGGGGAGCTAATGGAAATAATAGGGAGTTAAGTAAGAGGGAAGTTAGGAATTAGAATGTCAGAAGCTTTGTACGTGAAAACTGTCAAGTTGGGAGAAAAGGGAGAGAAGAGCAAGTAGAACCCAGAGAATCCATTTTGCTGTGCATTTTCATTCTGAACTAAGGTAAGGGTGAGGTTTACTTTAGTAATATAGTTATTGATTTCTGATTTTGTGTTTAACAGAGTTTTAGTGAGAATTGGGGAAATTGGGTTTTTATGATGAAATGATGAATTTGAAGTTGTAAGAGTGAATTTGGTGTTAGAAATAGGTTCTAAGTGCATACAGAAAATTAATTTGTATCTGTAAACTAATTTGGGGAGTGATTGGAAGAAAAATGGGATTTTTGGGTAAAACCAGTTTTCTGCCCGTACAGAAGTTCATCGCTCGCCTCGCGAGTAGCTGTGCTCGCCATGGCGAGTGAGCAACTTCATAGCTCGCCTCGCGAGCAGACCAACTCGCCATGGCGAGTAACCCAGATCAAAACTTGATTTTTAAAAAGTTGTTATAAGATGTTTTGGGGATGGTTTAAGGTACCTAGATGATTTTAATGATGAATGATGAAAGTTTTAGGCTAAAAAGATGAATAGGGAACTTAGAATTGGAGTTTGAGTGAGAAAATGACATTTTTCCCGAGAGCACCTGATTTTCACTCGCCTCGAGTTCGCCTTGAACTCGCCATGGCGAGCTAGTGTTTTTGTGAACTCGCCATGGCGAGCAGATGTGTTCGCGAGGCGAGCTGCACAGTTCCTGAGTGTTGATTTTCATGCATGGATGGTAGTGGCTTATTGTTGAGGTGCTGAGCATAGTTTCATGTAATTATGCATTATTGTGGTTGATTGGTTTGCTTAATTGATGATTACTCATGATGAATGAAATGCATGCAAATTATTGAATCATACATGATGTTTAAGTGGAGTCACATGGAGTTGCATTGCATGGTCAGTTGTATGTAGATATACACAAGTAGGTCCATTGCATATGCATAAAACAGCGGTGAGGGCTTCGGTCCTGGAGTACTAGTTGCTCAACAGCGGTGAGGGCTTCGGTCCTGATGAATGCTTTAACCATTCAAAAGCGGTGAGGGCTTCGGTCCTGATTGGAACCACATGCATAATGCATTTCATTACGAAGTCTAAGATGGTGTCTTAGCAGTGGTCATGTCATTTGCATGAATCTTGGTTGTTGTTTCAGTTATTATCTGATTGATGAGATTGATGTTGAATATACATTTATATATATGTATTCATTGTGTTTATGGTGTATTGTTGATGTTGTTGGTAATATGTACATTGTATACATACTTCCTAAGTGGATTATTATGATGATGTTGTTGTGACTTGTGAACAAATATTGATATTTGCAAGTTGATATATTTGAAGTTATAGGGTGTTAGATTCATTTGATGATTTTAATATCTATATTTATTGTTGTGAATCTCACCCCTTCTGTTTGAAAATGTTGCCCTTCCTATGGGTAACTTGCAGGTGATCCTGAGTAGTAGGTGGTGGCTCAATGTCGTGTCTAGGGCTCTAATACGTGGGATGGGAACTATTATTCATTTTATTGTTGTTTTCCTCCTATGTATCAATTTTTGGAACTTGATGATGTGGCCCTTTGATGGTTGATATTGCAGTTAGGCTTTATGCCAAGATCTTATTTGGAGAATTTTAACCGTTGTTGTGGTTATTTGAAATGCAAACTTTCCGCTGCATAATTTTTGAAGTTATTAAACATGTTGAATTAAATAGTTCTATTTTCTATTTAAGAAATTTTGAATTTGCAATGTAGCATGCCCGTTTGGTGAAATACTCTGATGATTAATTGTTATTTATTTACTTTTGGGTAACGGGGTGTTAAAATTTGGTATCAGAGCCTGGTTGGTCCGTCCGGCCAAGTAGTAGAGTCGTGTTAAGCCACCTAGGATAGAGTGTCAACTTTTATGTTGCTTTTTGTTGTTGTTCTGAGTTGTTGTTTGTCGTGTAGAATCTCGAGATGACTGGAAGTAGTGATGCTGCGCTTGAGGCTGTAGCTCAAGCTGTTCAACAGCAACCTAAGGTTGAGACTGGCGGTGATGGAACCAGGATGCTAGAGACTTTCCTGAGGAATCATCCACCAACTTTCAAGGGTAGGTATGATCCTGACGGTGCTCAGAAATGGCTGAAGGAGATTGAAAGGATATTCAGGGTCATGCAGTGTTCCGAGGTTCAAAAGGTGCGGTTTGGGACGCACATGCTAGCTGAAGAGGCTGATGACTGGTGGATTAGCATGTTGCCTGTGCTGGAACAGGATGGTGATGTAGTAACTTGGGCTATGTTCAGGAAGGAGTTTCTGAGCAGGTATTTTCCAGAGGATGTCAGAGGTAAGAAAGAGATTGAATTTCTGGAGTTGAAATAGGGTGACATGTCTGTCACAGAATATGCTGCAAGGTTTGTGGAACTTGCCACATTCTATCCTCATTACAGTGCGGAGACGGCTGAGTTCTCCAAGTGTATCAAGTTTGAGAATGGGCTGAGGGCTGACATCAAAAGAGCCATTAGGTATCAACAGATCAGAGTCTTTTTTGAGTTGGTTAGCAGGTGTAGAATTTATGAAGAAGACACCAAAGCTCATTATAAGATTATGAGTGAGAGGAGGGGTAAGGGACAACAAAATCGTCCTAAGCCTTACAGTGCTCCTGCTGACAAAGGAAAGCAGAAGATGGGTGATGATAGGAGGCCCAAGAGGAGAGATGCTCCGGCTGAGATTGTTTGTTACAAGTGTGGTGAGAAAGGCCACAAGAGTAATGTTTGTGGAAGAGATGATAGGAAGTGCTTCAGGTGTGGTCAGAAGGGTCACAGTTTAGCTGAATGCAAGCGTGGGGACATTGTCTGTTACAACTGCAATGGGGAAGGTCATATCAGTTCACAGTGTCCTGAGCCGAAGAAGACTAGAATTGGTGGGAAGGTGTTTGCTTTGACTGGTACGCAGACTCCTAATGAGGACCGACTTATCAGAGGTACTTGTTTCTTTAATAGTACTCCTTTAATTGCTATTATTGATACTGGTGCTACTCATTGTTTTATTGCTATTGAATGTGCCTATAAGTTGGGTTTGGATGTGTCTAATATGAAAGGGGAAATGGTTGTTGAAACTCCAGCTAAGGGTTCAGTAACCACTTCTCTTGTTTGTCTGCGGTGTCCTATATCTATGTTTGGTAGAGATTTTGTGATCGATTTAGTGTGTCTGCCGTTGACGGGTATGGATGTGATTTTTGGTATGAATTGGTTAGAGTATAATCGGGTTCATATCAACTGCTTTAGTAAGACGGTACATTTCTCTTCTGCTGAAGAAGAAGGTGAGGTTGAGCTTCTGTCTACGAAACAGATGAAACAGTTTGAACGTGATGGTATCCTGATGTATTCTCTAATGGCACAATTGTCGTTAAAAAATCAAGCTGTGATTGATGGTTTACCTGTAGTGAATGAATTTCCAGAAGTATTCCCTGATGAGATTCCTGATGTGCCACCAGAGAGGGAGGTTGAATTTTCAATTGACCTTGTTCCAGGAACTAAGCCGGTGTCGATGGCACCGTACCGTATGTCAGCTTCTGAGTTGGCTGAGTTGAAGAAACAGTTGGAGGACCTGTTAGATAAAAAGTTTGTAAGACCCAGTGTTTCACCTTGGGGAGCACCGGTGTTGTTGGTCAAGAAGAAGGATGATAGTATGAGACTGTGTATAGATTACCGTCAGTTGAACAAAGTTACGATCAAGAACAGGTATCCGCTTCCTAGAATTGATGACTTGATGGATCAATTGGTTGGTGCCAAGATATTTAGTAAGATTGATTTGAGGTCTGGTTATCATCAGATAAAGGTGAAGGATGAGGATATGCAGAAGACGGCCTTTAGGACACGTTATGGTCATTACGAGTACAAGGTGATGCCTTTCGGTGTTACTAATGCGCCTGGTGTTTTTATGGAGTACATGAACCGAATTTTCCATGCTTTTCTGGATAAGTTTGTTGTGGTATTTATTGATGATATTCTAATTTATTCCAAGAATGAGGAGGAGCATGCAGAGCATCTGAGAATTGTATTGCAAGTGTTAAAGGAAAAGAGATTGTAAGCTAAGTTATCAAAATGTGAGTTCTGGTTAAGTGAAGTAAGTTTTCTGGGTCACATTATTTCTGGTAGTGGTATTGCAGTGGATCCTTCAAAGGTTGATGCGATATCACAATGGGAGGCTCCGAAGTCGGTAACTGAGATTAGAAGTTTTCTGGGTTTGGCTGGTTATTACCGCAGGTTCATAGAAGGGTTTTCGAAATTGGTTCTTCCGTTGACACAGTTGATGTAACGCCCACTTTCGTTTAATCGTTATTTAATCGAGTTTAGGAAATTATATTATAATTATATAATATATGCATGATTTTGATATGTTTTGATGATTTGTGGTGATTTTGATGATTTGATTGATGACGTGTTAAGTTATGAGTTTTGGAGGATTTGATAAGATTAGAGAATTTATTTTATTGTTAAATAAAATAAAGATTTGAAAATAATATAAAATATTTAGTTGAGGGCTGTTTTGATATTTTAGATAGTTTTGGGGGTGAAAGTGAGATAAGATAAGAAATTTGGAAGAGATATAAATAGGAGAAGACCTAATATTTTAGAAACTTATTGTACGTGAAAACTTTTGGAAAATGGGGAAAAGCTTAGAAGGGAGAAGAGCATAGAGAGGGCTGCGATTTCTTCATAACCAGGTAAGGGTGAGACTAATAATTCAATAATGTTAATTACTGTAATTCTGATGATTAGTTGACAAAGTTAGGATTGATTTAGAGAAGTTTTGGAATTAGGTCAAAACCCTAAAAATTGATGATCAAACGGTAAAACTTGTTAGATTAAGGAAAGAACCGTCCTTTAACCTTAGAATATGTTTAGGATGAATTCTGGAATCAAAATTAGGCTTTGAACCATGTTGTGTGATGGATTTTTGAGAAAAACCCTAGTCTGCCCGTGCTTCTGTTCATCGCTCGCCACGGCGAGTGATGATCCTCGCCTCGCGAGTGATGAACTTCATCGCTCGCCACGCGAGCCCCTTTCCTTCGCCTCGCGAGTTGTTTGGTGCAACTCGCCATGGCGAGCAACCTTTCCTCGCCTCGTGAGCTTAGGCAGAGTGCATGTCATATTTCGTGTTTCGACCTTTTTAGTTGAATCTTGTATGCCTTTGAGTACCTGAACATACCTAGTATTGATTAGGAATGAATGTAGGATCAGAGGGAACCCAGAACAACCTTAGTTTGGGAGTTGAGTGGTACTCGCCAAGGCGAGTAAGTACTCTCGCCTCGCGAGTACAACCAGGAAGAGCTTGTTTATGTGTTTATGCGATCTGTGCCGCACTTGTTGATCAAGAGTGAACCCCTAACTGGTAATGAGACCTAGTGATGTCGTTTAATGCAGACTGTGGAGTTGTTTAAGTTATATTAATATTAATTGAATATGAACTATTGTATTGTATATTCATGCAAGATAAGAAGATGTGATAATGATACAAATTATGTGCTTTGATATAATGATATCATCCTGTTATGTGACCTGTTTATGCTGCTTCCGTTATTTAACTAAGTGCATAATTATATGATGAAGTTTAGCTCCAAATTATTGGATGCATGTTGATAAGTGATTACGATGTTTTGTTCATATGTGTCCATGCATAGCATATCATTGAGCTTAGTCCTCACCACGAATATTAGGAGCTTTGTTCTCCGCACGTTTTATAGGAGCTTTGTCCTCCGCACGATTAAAGTATATTAATACTTATGATGACGATTGGTACCACATGCATACAAGGAGTCTAGGAGCATTGTCACATTGTCATGATTAAGATGCCTTGTTGATGATGAATGAATATGTGATTACGTGATAAGTGTTCATTGATTATGTTATGTTGTTTATAATGATTGGATATATGATTACGTGATAACTGTTTAGCATTTATGCAAAGTTAATAATGGAATGATTATGATGTTAATTTATGATTCGCAATTACATTGATTAATGTTATTTTATTATGAAATCTCACCCCTTCTGCTTGAAAATGTTGCCCTTCGTATGGGTAACTTGCAGGTGATCGTGCTTAGTGTGCAGTTGCTTCTGTGAGTGGCCTTGCCTCACTGTGTCGTCTAGGTCGCTCTGATACGTAACGGGATGGGGCTTTATGATTATGCATGCTTCATTCTCTTACGTGACTATCATGTTTATGTTTTATGATGTTGAACATTTATTATGTTTTGTTAAGTTGATTTAACTCATTTGAGATATTTTGATGGGGCCTACGTGCCAAACTGATTTATGGATTATGAACTAAATTCCGCTATAATGTTTACGACTTTTGGTTAAATTATTATTTAACTGTTTTGGATTACGTTTTATGTGATATCCCGTTGTTTACGATGCTTACTCTGATAAATGTTTAAGAAATTTGTATATTGGGAAAACGGGGTGTTACAGTTGACCTGTAAGGGTAAGTCTTTTGTGTGGGATGCTCAGTGTGAGAGTAGTTTCAATGAGTTGAAGCGAAGATTGACAACTGCTCCTGTTTTGATTTTGCCTAAACCAGAAGAACCGTTTGTTGTATACTGTGATGCATCTAAGCTGGGCTTAGGTGGTGTTCTGATGCAAGATGGTAAGGTGGTAGCGTATGCCTCTAGGCAGTTGCGTGTTCATGAGAAGAATTATCCTACACATGACCTGGAGTTAGCTGCGGTGGTTTTTGTTTTGAAAATTTGGAGGCATTATTTGTACGGATCCAGATTTGAGGTGTTCAGTGATCATAAAAGTTTGAAGTATTTATTTGACCAGAAGGAACTGAACATGAGGCAGAGGAGGTGGTTAGAGTTACTGAAGGATTTTGATTTTGGCTTGAATTACCATCCTGGTAAGGCCAATGTGGTTGTTGATGCTTTGAGTAGGAAAACTTTGCACATGTCTGCTTTGATGGTGAAGGAGTTTGAGTTGCTAGAACCGTTTAGAGACATGAGTCTTGTCTGTGAATTGTCACCCCAGAGTATATAGTTGGGAATGTTGAAAATTGATAGTGACTTCTTGAACAGTATCCGAGAAGCTCAAAAAGTGGATTTGAAGTTTGTTGATTTGATGACTTCTGGTAATGACAATGAGGATAGTGATTTGAAAGTTGATGATCAGGGTGTGCTAAGGTTCAGAGGTAGAGTTTGTATTCCTGACAATGATGAGTTGAAGAAGTTGATTCTTGAGGAGAGTCACAAGAGTAGGTTGAGTATTCACCCGGGGGCTACAAAAATGTATCATGATTTGAAGAAACTGTTTTGGTGGTCCGGTTTGAAAAGGGATGTTGCTCAGTTTGTTTATGCCTGTTTGATTTGTCAGAAGTCCAAGGTTGAGCATCAGAAGCCTGCAGGGTTGTTGACACCGTTAGATGTACCGGAGTGGAAGTGGGATAGTATCTCTATGGATTTTGTGACGAGTTTACCGAACACTCCGAGAGGGCATGACGCTATTTGGGTTGTTTTCGACCGGTTGACGAAGTCGGCACATTTCATTCCTATTAACATCAGTTATCCGGTAGCGCAGTTAGCAGAGATTTATATTCACAGTGTGGTGAAGCTTCATGGTGTTCCGTCTAGCATTGTGTCAGATAGAGATCCGAGGTTCACTTCTAGGTTCTGGAAAAGTTTACAGGACGCCTTGGGTTCGAAGTTGAGGTTGAGTTCAGCTTACCATCCTCAAACAGATGGTCAGTCGGAGAGGACGATTCAATCATTGGAAGATTTGTTGAGAGTGTGTGTGCTTGAGCAAGGTGGAGCTTGGGACAGTCACTTGCCTTTGATTGAGTTTACTTATAACAACAGCTATCACTCGAGTATTGGTATGGCACCGTTCGAAGCCTTGTATGGTCGGAGGTGTAGGACTCCTTTATGCTGGTTTGAGTCGGGTGAGAGTGTTGTGTTGGGACCGGATTTGGTTCATGAGACTACTGAGAAAGTCAGGTTGATAAGAGAAAAGATGAAAGCTTCGCAGAGTCGACAGAAGAGTTACCATGACAAGCGAAGAAAGGATCTTGAGTTTCAGGAGGGTGATCATGTTTTTCTGAGGGTCACTCCTTTGACGGGTGTTGGACGTGCTTTGAAGTTGAGGAAGTTGACCCCTAAGTTTATCGGACCATATCAGATTTCAGAGAGAGTTGGTACAGTGGCATATAGAGTTGGTTTGCCACCACATCTTTCGAACTTGCACGATGTGTTTCATGTTTCTCAACTTCGGAAGTATGTTGCGGATCCTTCTCATGTGATTCCGAGGGATGATGATGTGCAGGTTAGGGACAACCTGACAGTTGAGACTATGCCATTGAGGATTGATGACAGAAAGGTGAAGTCCTTGAGAGGTAAAGAGATACCTCTTGTGAGAGTCGTTTGGGGTGGAGCGACTGGTGAAAGTTTGACTTGGGAGTTGGAGAGTAAGATGCGGGAGTCGTATCCGGAGTTGTTTGCTTGAGGTAAGATTTCGAGGACGAAATTCTGTAATTTGGGGATAGTTGTAACGCCCTAGTTATTTATTTAATTAATTTGAAACTATGTGGAGTATATATATATATATAATTATATATGATGGTTTGATGATTTATGTGGAGTATTTGCATATGTTTATATATATGTGATTTTTGAGCGATTTATGTGGTGTATTATTTTATTATATGGTTTATTTAATAATAATTAGAATAACTACGAAATAATAATTATTTTGGAGTTTGGGGAGTTATTTAATAATTATTAAGTTTAATGGGGAGCTAATGGAAATAATAGGGAGTTAAGTAAGAGGGAAGTTAGGAATTAGAATGTCAGAAGCTTTGTACGTGAAAACTGTCAAGTTGGGAGAAAAGGGAGAGAAGAGCAAGTAGAACCCAGAGAATCCATTTTGCTGTGCATTTTCATTCTGAACTAAGGTAAGGGTGAGGTTTACTTCAGTAATATAGTTATTGATTTCTGATTTTGTGTTTAACAGAGTTTTAGTGAGAATTTGGGAAATTGGGTTTTTATGATGAAATGATGAATTTGAAGTTGTAAGAGTGAATTTGGTGTTAGAAATAGGTTCTAAGTGCATACAGAAAATTAATTTGTATCTGTAAACTAATTTGGGGAGTGATTGGAAGAAAAATGGGACTTTTGGGTAAAACCAGTTTTCTGCCCGTACAGAAGTTCATCGCTCGCCTCGCGAGTAGCTGTGCTCGCCATGGCGAGTGAGCAACTTCATAGCTCGCCTCGCGAGCAGACCAACTCGCCATGGCGAGTAGCCCAGATCAAAACTTGATTTTTGAAAAGTTGTTATAAGATGTTTTGGGGATGGTTTAAGGTACCTAGATGATTTTAATGATGAATGGTGAAAGTTTTAGGCTAAAAAGATGAATAGGGAACTTAGAATTGGAGTTTGAGTGAGAAAATCGCATTTTTCCCGAGAGCACCTGATTTTCACTCGCCTCGAGCAGATGTGTTCGCGAGGCGAGCTGCACAGTTCCTGAGTGTTGATTTTCGTGCATGGATGGTAGTGGCTTATTGTTGAGGTGTTGAGCATAGTTTCATGTAATTATGCATTATTGTGGTTGATTGGTTTGCTTAATTGATGATTACTCATGATGAATGAAATGGATGCAAATTATTGAATCATACATGATGTTTAAGTGGAGTCACATGGAGTTGCATTGCATGGTCAGTTGTATGTAGATATACACAAGTAGGTCCATTGCATATGCATAAAACAGCGGTGAGGGCTTCGGTCCTGGAGTACTAGTTGCTCAACAGCGGTGAGGGCTTCGGTCCTGATGAATGCTTTAACCATTCAAAAGCGGTGAGGGCTTCGGTCCTGATTGGTACCACATGCATAATGCATTTCATTAGGAAGTCTAAGATGGTGTCTTAGCAGTGGTCATGTCATTTGCATGAATCTTGGTTGTTGTTTCAGTTATTATCTGATTGATGAGATTGATGTTGAATATACATTTATATATATATGTATTCATTGTGTTTATGGTGTATTGTTGATGTTGTTGGTAATATGTACATTGTATACATACTTGCTAAGTGGATTATTATGATGATGTTGTTGTGACTTGTGAACAAATATTGATATTTGCAAGTTGATATATTTGAAGTTATAGGGTGTTAGATTCATTTGATGATTTTAATATCTATATTTATTGTTGTGAATCTCACCCCTTCTGC
The DNA here is from genome assembly GCF_003473485.1 of Medicago truncatula. Lineage (NCBI taxonomy): Eukaryota > Viridiplantae > Streptophyta > Magnoliopsida > Fabales > Fabaceae > Medicago > Medicago truncatula. The sequence goes on along the minus strand of NC_053043.1, from coordinate 22,672,310 downwards.
TTGAAAATGTTGCCCTTCCTATGGGTAACTTGCAGGTGATCCTGAGTAGTAGGTGGTGGCTCAATGTCGTGTCTAGGGCTCTGATACGTGGGATGGGAACTATTATTCATTTTATTGTTGTTTTCCTCCTATGTATCAATTTTTGGAACTTGATGATGTGGCCCTTTGATGGTTGATATTGCTGTTAGGCTTTATGCCAAGATCTTATTTGGAGAATTTTAACCGATGTTGTGGTTATTTGAAATGCAAACTTTCCGCTGCATAATTTTTGAAGTTATTAAACATGTTGAATTAAATAGTTCTATTTTCTATTTAAGAAATTTTGAATTTGCAATGTAGCATGCCCGTTTGGTGAAATACTCTGATGATTAATTGTTATTTATTTACTTTTGGGTAACGGGGTGTTACATTCGATGACGAAAATCTTTTAAGTGGAGGAGAGTTGTAACGCCCACTTTCGTTAATTGTTTATGTAATTGAGTTTAGGCGATTAAATTATAATTATATAATATATGCATGATTTTGGTAGGTTTTGAATGATTTACGACGATATTGATGGTTTGGTTGATATTGTGATAAGTTATGAGTTTTGGAAGATTTGATAAGATTAAGGGATTTATTTTATTGTTAAATAAAATAAAGATTTGAAAATAAAATAAAATATTTAGTTGAGGGCTGTTTTGATATTTTAGATAGTTTTGGGGGAGAAAGTGAGATAAGATAACTAATTAAGAGAAGATATAAATAGGAGAAGACCTAATTGTTAGAAAAACTATTGTACGTACGTTTTTGGAGAAAAAGGGAGAAAAAGCCAAGAGAAGAGAAATCAAGAGGGAGAGCTACGATTTCTGCAATTAAGGTAAGGGTGGGACTAATAACTCAGTATTGTTAATTGAATGTAATTCTGATGATTAGTTAGCAAGAATTAGGATTGAATTGGAGAAAACGAAAACTAGGTCAAAACCCTAAAATTGATGATTAAACGGTAGGAATTGATTAAACTATTGTAGAAAGTGTTCCTGGACCTTAGATTAAGTTTAGGACAAATTTTGGAATCAATATTAGGCTTAGAACCATGTGAATCGTCGGATTTTTGTGAAAATAGGAAGCCTGGTTGTAGCGACATTCATCGCTCGCCACGGCGAGCTATGAACCTTGCCTCGCGAGGGATGAACATTCATCGCTCGCCTCGCGAACCCTTTTTCCTCGCCTCGTGAGTTGTGCAATGCAGCTCGCCATCGCGAGCAACCTTACTCGCCATAGCGAGATAAGGCAGAGAGCATGTTGGATTTTGTATTTTCGACTTTTTAGTTGGACCTTGAGTGCCTGAACATACCTAGTAATGATTAGGAATGAATGTAAAGCAAGATTAGACCCAAAACAACTTTAGTTTGGGAATTGATTGGTACTCGCCATGGCGAGTAAGGACTCTCGCCTCGCGAGCAATTCCAGGTTGGTGTGCCTTGAGTGTTTGTGCGATCTGTGTCGCACGTTTGGATCAAGAGTGAACCCCCTTATGGTAATGAGACCTAATGATGACGTTTAATGCAGTCTGTAAAGCTGTTTAAGATATGTTAATATTAATTGAACATGAATTAATGTATTGTACAATTATGTAAGATATGAAAGTTTAATTATGATGCAACTGATGTGCTATTGATATAATGATATCATCCTGTTATGTGACTTGATTATGCTGTTGCTGTTATTTAACTAAGTGCATAATGTATATGTATATATATGATGAAATGATGACGTTTAGCTCCAAATTATTGGATGCATGTTGATATGTTGATTACGATGTTTTGTTCATAAGAGTCCATGCATTAGCATTTCATTGAGCTTAGTCCTCACCACGATTATTAGGAGCTTTGTCCTCCGCACGATGAAAGTATATTAATACTTATGATGACGATTGGTACCACATGCATATAAGGAGTCTAAGAGCATTGTCACATTGTCATGTCCATAATGCTATGCTGTTGATGACGATTGAATATGTGAATACGTGATACTTTGTTATTGAATAAGCAAAGTTACTTAAGGATTGATTATTGATGTTAATGTTAATTATGATTCGAATTACTTTGATTAACATTATTTTGTTATGAAATCTCACCCCTTCTGCTTGAAAATGTTGCCATTCGTATGGGTAACTTGCAGGTGATCGTGCTTAGTGTGCAGTTTCCGTCGTGAGTGGGCTTGCCTTCACTGTGTCGCCTAGGTCGCTCTGATACGTAATGGGATGGGGCTATATGTCTTGCATGCTTCATTCTCTTACGTGACTAATATGTTATTTTTATAATGTTATGGATTATGATTTGAAATATTTTGATGGGGCCTGCGTGCCAAAACGTTTTATGACTATGATATAATTTCCGCTGCAATGTTTAAGATATTGGTTAAATTATTATTTAACTGTTTTGGATTATGTTTTATGTGATATCCCGTTGTTTGTGAAGTTTACTCTGATAAATGATTTAAGAAATTTTTATATTGGGAAAACGAGGTGTTACGTTTGGCGCCAAGGCCTCCGCATAAAATCTCTTAAAGTCATTCCAACAACATGTTCATGATAATTCATAAAATAATACGTAAGGAATAGAAAGCAACAACAAAATCTCATCCCGTTACGTATCAGACCACCTAAGACACACGAGAGAAACCTCACACGACATCAACTATTCTTGGTTTCCTGCAAGTTACCCATGGTGGGCAACATTTCCAAGCAGAAGGGGTCAGATTTCACAAACAATAATACTAAGCATATAATTCATCAATTACATTTAACAACTTAAACATCACATCATAAACATCATCGTATAACAACATAATCATCACATCATAAACATAATCATATAACAACATAAACATCACATCATAAACATCATAATAATAATACTTCATAAAGTACTTCATTAACAACTCATTGAAAAATGACAACTTAAAGACAACGACAATGCAACTTCAACGACTTCAACTTGACTATGCAACTTCAACTTCTTAATCATACATGTGGTACCAACCAGGGCATCAAGCCCCCAACGTATTGAGCGTAAATAGGCTCACAGGGAATCAAGCCCTCAACATACAGGGCATCAAACTCTCAACATAATATGTATAAATATACATTACAGGGCATCAAGCCCTCAACTTAAATGAGTATGCATGGACTCAACGTCTTACAACTTAAACAACTTAGACATCTCATATGACTCAAATAATTTGGATCAACATCTTACAACTTAAACAACTTAGACCAACATTAGCATCTGAATTAATACTCAACAACAACAGAGGCAACACATAAACAACTCATAACATAACAACGTTAATGAATAAACAATAACAACTTCAACATCATACACATTTCACATAATGCATACATAACTATATCACATCACTAACAACATTAATCATTTTAATAACATCATATAACATCATTGTTATCAACAGGTACATTCATATAAGAATTCAACTTCATATAACATGATATTCATCAACATATACATTCATATAATAATTCATCAATCATGAACAACATCTAACATCATAACATAGGTTAAATACTCTTAAACATCTTAATTGAACTCATAGTACACTGACTTTGAAGTTTGGAGACAATCCATAAGTTTTGGGTTGACTTAGAAATAGTTATGTGGAATTTTCATAAAATTTCACTAAGACCTCCTTGGAGTATTTTCATCATAACTCAAAAACCAAAAATCATTTTCAAGTCAAACCGACGCCACTGGAAAGCTAACACAATTATCTCCAACTTTCATGCTTACACTAAAGGCTAATTCAAAACAGAAACGTGTGAAAAAGACGTAAGTACATGAAACAGGATATGTTGTCAGATAGCAACTCGGGAAAAACCAATTTTCACCCCAAAATCCCAATTTTAACTTCCCTATGTCCAAATTTGATCTCAAAGTTTGTCTAAACATTTATATACCTCAAAAGAGACTCAAAACCTATAAAACTTGACCCAAAACATTATTTTAGAAAATCATCAAATAATCATTTTTAACCCTAATTCCCAAATTCTCAAAAACTAAAACCTACAACATGTTAAATCCAATTTTCAGAATCAATGACTTAAGATTATTGAATGTTAGTCCCACCCTTACCTTAGGTTAATCGATTGGTAGCCTCTTCTCTTGGTTCTTCTCTTCTCTTCTCTTACTTCTCACTTTCTCCCTTTTTCTCCAAAAACAGGTTTCACGTAATCCTTATTTTCTAATTCTAACTCTCCCTTTTATATAAATCCTTAACCTATTTATTTTCTCTTATTTCCAAATATATATATATATATATATATATATAATATTTCTATAACAAATAACAAATATATTTCTACACCAGATAACATATATATTTCTACACCAAATAACATATATATTTCTAAACCAAATAACATATATATTATACTAATAAATACCAACATATAACATAACAAAATATCACTCATCAAAATAAATCGACTAAATTATAAAAAGACATATAAACTAAATAAAATAAATAAATAATAAAATAGGGCGTTACAGTTTGAGAATCTTCAACTTGTCTAGGTTGTTTTATCTTGGGATTTATCAAGTTGGTTGTTTGCCTGTCGATATGGTTTTTGGTCGGAAATGTTTCTTAAGCCAATTGTCTTATGATTTGTCGTGAGATGTGTATGTTATCTTACTTAGAATGTAAGAAATGCTTGAGATAGTGAAACTACATGAGATAGTTAATGTTGAATGACTTTGTTGATTATTGATGATCATGATTTGATGATGACGAGTAGTATGATTTGATTGTGTATAGACATGTTTTCTTGATAATGCAAATGTTGTGGAGATGATCAATATAATTGGGAGTTGTCCTATATATTGTGGTGAAAACTGTGGATTGTTGTCGCATTATCGAGTCTTTGTACATGTCCATGCATCATAGTCGTGTTGAGATTTGATATGATGTTTTTGTTGCATCATTGGGCTTCGGCCTAACAGAGATCATTTAGTGATCTAGTTTTGTGGACTTCGGTCTTGCAGAGATCCTTAGTGATCTAGATTTGTGGGCTTCGGCCTTACAGAGACCTTTGACGGTCTGGATATAGGTGAAGACCTTGAGGTGATATGGTACCACATGCATATATGTGTCGGTCTAGGTACACATCATGCATGTGTCTTATTGGCGAATTGTGATTGGTGATTGTGCATGAATAAATGTGATTTGATACTTGTTCATGACACATGTGATTGGTGATTAATTGATGTGAATTATTGAGATCACAGTGTGTGTGTATATATATATATATATATATATATATATATATATGTATGTGAATATTATTATTGATCAAGTGCATTAAGTTTAAATTGAAATATTCATGTTAAATGTTATGTGGACTATGATGATGTAATATTTACCCCAATGGTTTTAACCGCCTACCTGTCTGTATGGATGCGTAGACGCTGTGCAGGAATAGTTGTTTGGTGAGTTCTTATGCTTGGTGGATATCAGGAGCTATCTCCGGTATCAGTGTTTATAGAGTCTAGGATGGCTCTGATCTAGGCGTCGGTTGTCGGTCTAGATTATCGTTTGTTTTGGATTTTGTTATGATTGGAGATATACCCGTATGTTGGGGTTTTGAGGTTCATTGTAACGCTCCTATTTCTATTTAAGAAATTAAACATTCGAATAATACATTTATTCAATAAATAGAGGCTATGCCACATTCAAAATTCAAAACCGATAGACATGTATATAAACTTCAACAGTTACAGCGGAATATAAACCAGAGTAATCAAAATATGTACATGTCATGAACAAATAAATCACATCCCAAAGATGAATCTCAAAAACCCAAACATACGGGTAGTCACCAACAAAACAATAATCCAAAGAAAAAATAAAATAACCTAATCTAGACACAACAAGCCTAGATCAGAGCCGACTCAACAACGATATCGGAGAAAGCTCCCGATATCCCAATCACAAACTCACCAAGCACTACTCCTGCACAGCGTCTACTCACCCATACAGGTAAGTAGGCGGTTAAAACCAATGGGGGTAAGTATTACATTATCATAATCCAAATAAAAATTAAATCATATAATATCATGTATTTGAATAATATTAGTCATGCATAAATACTTACATTGCAACTTGATAGCTCATACCAACATACATCAATCATATGAACAATTATCCATTCATAAATATTCATTCACAAACATCAATCGCAATAATCATCAATAATCATTCATCTCATTTCATCACCAATCACATATATCAAATAAGACTAATGTTATTATATGCACTTATTGACACATAAATGCATGTGGTACCAAATCTCCATAAGGTCGTCACCTCCGATGGACAAGTCAACATCGTATGTAAGGGTTCACCCCCGCCTTACAAAATCTCCGAAGTAAAAGAGCTCAACCCTTTTACAACAACTCGACTATGATGCATGGACATGTATAAGGACTCGATAATGCAACAACAATCCACAATTTCAACCTCAATATATAGGTGTTCACAACATTGCATTACCAAGGAAACATGCCCACACACAATTAAATCATAGTATTCATCATCACATAATAACTTGATTATCAACAATCAACAATATCATTCACACAATTTCACTTAACCATATAAACGAGTCACCGTACCAACTTGTAACAAAACGACATAGACAAGTTGAAAACTAATCTTAATCGACAATGTATACATGAAATTAAGTCGTCTTCGGATCATCAACATTAACCGAAGCACGGCTTAAGTTCATAGAAAAATCCTATTTTCACAACCTTTCATTTCCCACCCGAAATATCATTTATACTTTGATTAAGATATTGACCACCCTTGCAAGTATCACCTAAGTCTATATGAGTTGTAGGTTCAACTTGCAAGCCTTATTAGCTTACAAAATTTGTTTCCGACAAAGTTTGGAATTCTCAAAATTTCACAAGTTAAGACTCAATTCAAAAATTCCAAGTATATGCAAGCAATCATTGTTCCAGTAGGTTTTGGAGGATTAACAGTGGTTAAACATGCTTAGGATATCATTTAAGAAAACTCGGATTGGCCCCCAAAGACCCGGAACAAAAGATCAAAGTGACTGAAACTGGAGCTGTTCGCTTAAGCGACCACCTGGTTCGCTTAAGCGAACAAGTTACAGTAGCAACTCACTTTGTTCCCTTTCTGGTCGCTGACTGGTCGCTCACCAGTTCGCTTAAGCGACCACATGTTCGCTTAAGCGAACGAGTTTCAGTAGCAACCAGAAATCTTCGCTTACTTGCTCGCTCACAGTTCGCGTAGGCGAACTGGTCCCAGAAAAACTATGAGTGTTCGCTTACCAGGTCGCTTAAGCAAACATTCACAGGTTTGCAGAAAAAGTTACGGGTTTGGAACCCTTTTCACTTAAAATTCCCCAATTATTATAAGTCAGATCTACCAATGAATTATTCAACATCCAAAAAATATATGGTTGTAATTATGCAGAAAAAATATAGGTTTGCAGAAAAAGTTACGGGTTTGGAACCCTTTTCAATTATTCAACAAGCTCTACCAATGAATTATTATAAGTCAGATCACATGAAAGCAACTATCAGAACATTCAAAAAACAAATTGATGTAAGTATGCATCTCTCATTGTTAATTTCTTTGTCATGGTGTATACAACTATAATACTTTTTTGGCTTAAATACATTTTTGACCCCCTATGTTTGCCGTCGTAGCAATTTTGGCCCCCCTAACAAAAAAAATACAATTTTGGCCCCCTAATTTTCGCAACTATGTTGAGAAGCCGCCATGTGTCCCAAAAAAGGGGTCAAAATCACAACATTTTTGCAAAGATAAGGGGTCAGAAGAGCATATTTTCCTAAACATGACAAAATTAGGGGGTTAAAATTGCATTTTTTTTGTTAGGGAGTCAAAATTGCTACGACGGCAAACATAGGGGGTCAAAAGTGCATTTAAGCCTACTTTTTTTAACTACTATTTCACTTATCTTCTAACAAATATATATTAACGAATTAAAAGAGTTGGAAGAGCCAAAGATTTGAAGCATTTGTTGACAATCTATATTTTTTATGATGGTGAAAATAAAGTAAAAACTATAACCAGCTCTTAATTCCTGAAATTTTCTTAGTGGTTTAATTCTTGAATGTTTGAATTGTATATGGTTCTATGTAATGAAAATTGATTTGAAGAAAAGGTATGTGAGTTTTTTTTTTATTGTTTAGAGTTTACTGTTGATTGATTTTGAGGAATCGGAAGTAGGGATTTTCATTTGTAGATACATTTTTGGCTTAATTGTACTTTTGGACCCCTATCTTTTCAAAAGTTGTGGTTATGGACCCCTAACTAATTTAAATACAAAACAGCCCCCTATGTGTGATATTTTTGCATGTTAAGAAATTGATAAAATGTGTGTGTTGATTCTTGGGAATTTTTGCCACATTTTTGTTCATAATATTTTGATATATGATATGAGTGATTGATATGCAATTTTGTGATGAATATGCCTCTGATCATGTGTTTGTTTTACTGTTTTAGATGTGATTTTTTTTAGTTTCTCGTGTTTCAAGTAATGTGTTTCCTTTTATATTTTGGTTATTGTCGTCATTTTGCCGTTTTATCTCATATTCAATTGCTTACTTTTTTTCTTACCATTTTATTCCTTATACTACTAACCATTCCATTTCATGTTTCATCCATTTCATAAGCACCTTATCACTTTATCTTCATTTTTGTAGTTTAGGCATTTTATCTTTCAATTTCTATGTCAAATGGACATGTAATAGTTCTAGGTAGTTTAATTTCCTTTTAATTTCTTGCAAGACCATAACATGTAAACTAGGGCAAAGTGTAAAGGACAATGAACTCTCTACAATGATGTACACCGACACAAGCACCGACACGCACACACGGTGTATGTTTACCTCTTAGATGTATGTTTAGGAAACGCAATACTTAGAAAATGTTCATTTTTTCAAAGCAAATTAATTCCATCACTCAAATCTTTCCTAATAAACCTTGGAGTCAAAACTCAATTCTATTTTCCTTTATTTTCTTAATCAAATTCAAATGAATCTTAATTCCTACTTAGACATTTTTTCGTTAATAATTAAACCAACAATTCACTATCTTTTCCTCTCATGCCTTTACGGCCTCTTTCTCTTCTTCAAAACCATTTTCAAAAACTAAAATCAATTGAAACACACCAAAAATACTTTTGGAAGAGAACTACATGGAATTTTGATCCCTTAAAAGGGTATGTAGGCAAGAGGTCAAAACCTCTCCAAGTCCAATAAAATAAAATCTCAAAACACTTCCCCCCCTCCATTCTTAACCTAAATAAACTCTCTTTTTCAATAAATAAGCATAAAAGTAAAGCGTAGACATAAAGCTAGGAAAGCGGTTCCTATAGAATACTATAGTCGTTACGGGTGCCTAATACCTTCCCGTAACGAAAACGACCCCCGAACTTAGAATTTCTAAGGGTTTTTCTCAATTTTACCCTTCCCAAGAAAAAATAGAGAATATCAAAGATCGAAAGATTCAAGCCTAATTAATGACTTGATACCCCAAAATCGAGATAACAAGGGTTGTGTTTATGAAAGACTTTCACGTAAGAACACATATTTTCACAGACCACCACAAGTTGAAAGATGTAAAAGTTTTGATAATAAAGTTGAATATAATAATAGAACTGAAGTCAAGCTAGGTCAAATCAAGTTATAAAAGGTAGAGATTAAATTGGTGAACATATTACTCCCTCCGTCCTATATTATATTTGACCATGTGAACTATTGATTTAACATATTTTGACTATATTTTTTTTTAGTAATATACAAAGATAAATAATATTATATATGATGTTGGATTTGTCTTAATAAATATTTTTTAAATATTAAATTTTCATAATTTTTTCTAATAGAAAATCAAAGATTAAAAAAATATACATTAATATGTGTGATAAAGTTAATTGTATCACTTAATATGAGATTTAGGAATGTAATTGAGATTTATAATGTAATTGTTGACATATGTAAGAAAGAGAAAAAGAGTGTCAACTTGGCACTTACTAGTCAAAGATAACAGAGGGATGAAATTAAGGAATGGAAAAATCGTGTAAGGACTATTTAGTATTTTACTATACTTTATAAACTAAATTGGAGAGAGAACAACAGTTCATTGTTTAACTCAATATGGATATACTATCATGGCGCCATGGGTCCTGTATGGTGCGACATGCTTTTAGAAGTTATTTTTTTTTTTTATGTTGGTCTTATAATTTGCATGTGTAGGTCAACCCAGTATTAGTTACATGTTGTTGCAGGTAATAAGTAATATATTAATTTAAGGGTTAAATATGTTTTTGGTACGTTTTGCACGATTTTGAGAATTAGTCCTTACATTTCAATAAATGTTTTTAAAATCCCTACATTTTTCCTGAGTTAATGTAAATAGTCCCTGTTGTCAAATTTCTAACGTGATGCCAATGTTGGCGGTTCAATCTCGCCGGAAAACGGCGGAGAACTTCAGCACGATCTTTCTCCGCAGCTTCGTAGATGCGGATCGCCGGTGTTCGTCACACTTCCGGTGAAATATGTTGGTTTAGAGGGGAAGATTTGGAGGCCGAAAGCGATGATGTTATCGTTGAAAGCGCTTGTTGTTGCGGGTGTGGAAGGTGTTGTGGTGGAGATTTGGTGGGGTGGGGTTGAACTTGTTATGATGGCCTGTGTTTCATCAACATGGCACTGATGGCAGGGACCAATTGCACTAACGGAGAAAAAAATGTAGGGATTTTAAAAACATTCATTGAAATGTAGGTCTAACACCCCGTTTTCCCAACTTGTTTTTTTTTTTTTTTTTTTAGCATAAATCAGAGTAAAACACCTTAAACGGAATGCTACACTTCTTTCAAACATAAATATAGCAATTTTACTATTATTTCAATCATTTCATAATATCAAAATTAAATCTCAATGCAGCGGAAAATATCTTAATAAAACATCATGTTGGCACGACGGCTTCAACTTAAACAACTTAATAAAAATCCAATCTAAACAGTCTTCAACATAAAAGTCATTATAAATCACGTAACATATGGAAAACAATAAAGATCCTCATCTCGTTACGTATCAGAGCACCTAAGATTCATGTGTACCGCAACTAACAGCAACTACTCTGCATCACCTGCAAGTTACTCATACGAAGGGCAACATTTCCAAGCAGAAGGGGTGAGATTCACAAACAATAATAATAAATATATAAATCATCAACCGTATTTAAAAACTTAAACTTCACCAATTTATAATAATAATTTTTTGTATAGTACTTCATTAAATCATCAATCAACTTCTAGTCAACATTAATATCATATTCATCACATCATGTACATTCATCATATAACCACATAATCATCACATCATAAACCTCATTGTATAACAACATAATTCATCATATCATAAACATCTTCTCATAATAATATAGACAACACAACATAATCATCACCTCATAATAACATAGTCAACACAACATAATCATCATCTTATAATAATGTAAACAACAACAAATCATCATAATAATATTCTTACTTCTTTAACTTTAGTAACACTTACTAATTCAATCAACAACGACGACAACAACAAGATTCTACAACAACGACAACAACAACAACAACAGCTTAACCAACAACAACGACAACAACTTATTCAACAACATAAACAACGTAAGAGTACACCACCTCTTATAAAACAACAACAAAGTAAGAGTACACCACCTCTTATAACACAACAAAGTAAGAGTACACCACCTCTTACACAACACCTGACATAATCATTCACCAACAACGGCTACAACTACGACTTCAACAACAACTCGGACGATGATGACAACATCGGCAATTTGCATAACATACTTATGACTTATTCGACAACGTACAACTCAACAACGCTTACAACTTAGTCCAACATTTACATCTTAGTTAAGATTCAACAGCATCACAGGTAGCACATAGACATCTCAAGATATAACAATATCAAATGATAATCAACACAATTTAAACATCATATATAATTCCACATAATGCATTTGCAAATATACCACATCATTAACAACATCAATCATCATTAACAACATCATTAATCATCTTAATTTCATCAATAATAGATATATAATTCATCAATTAAATCTAACACCCTAAACATCAACAATGCTTCAATATACATATATATTTCATAATCAACAACATCATAAATACTGACAATTTCAACCAACAACAACGACTCATGCAACTACTCAACGACTCCACTAAGACTCATCAACAATGCGCATGCATGTGGTACCATATTCAGGGCCGTAGCCCTCACCGCTTTAGAATGGTTAAAGCCTGGTCAAAATCGTAGTCCGATTTCTGCTCGACAGACAACATCAGATTTTCTAATCTTCACGTTTTCGCGCGTAAAATCCAAATCGTTAACCCATTTTCGATGCCGTTTTCGCCTACACGCTCCTGACACTTAGCTCTATCATAATCTACAGAAAAATTCAAGTTTCAACCACCCAAAAATCGATTTCCAGAACCTCACATAATCACTTATTTGCAAAACGTTTAGACACCAATTTTTCAAACGAAAAATCCCAATTTCCATCAACCCAAACCCCAATACTGATTGGAAACTTAGTCTATGATTAACCTATAATCAGAACACCATCTGTACACAAATTCTATGAATTTTCTAATTAATTAACAACTAATTACAATTCTCAAAACCTAATTCCCAATTATCCAACCTAAGAACAACAACATGTTAAATCACAAATTTAGAATTTATACACTATGATTACTAAATGTTAGCCTCACCCTTACCTTAATTCAGATGAACGAAGCTCTACGATCTCTCCGGTTCTTCACTTGGCTCTTCTCCTAGCTTTTTCTTGGTTTTTCTCCCAAAGGCTTGTTTTCTCCCCTTTTCTCCAAAACGTTTTGTTTCACGTGAAAACTATTCTGACTTAGGTTTTCTCCTATTTATTCCCTCAGCCCTTTTTATCTTATTTCCACTTATTCCACTAAACTCTCTAAATTCTCAAAACAGCCCCCACAACTTAATCTTATTTTATTTTCAAGTTTTATTCTATTAAATAATAAAATAACACTACTTAATAAAATAACGACACACCACATAATCTTTTAAATCACATAATCACTAAAAATAGACTCTTAAACTTAAAAAAATAATCAAATAAATAAATAGGGCGTTACAGTAGGGACTATTCTCAAAATCGCGCAAAATGTAGGGACCAAAAACATATTTAACCCTTAATTTAATAAACGTTGATAAACAATTAAACATTGTTTTTATTAAAAAAAATTGATAGATTAAGATATATTATATGAGTTTGCACATGTTAAAGCAATTAAAAGTAGTTAGTGTTTTTATTGAAAAACAACAATTATTTATTTAAAAATTATATATTTATTACAAAATGTATAAATTTCAATGCAAAATTTCAATTATAAACTTCTTAAGATGTGCAAATTTGCACATGATAGAAAAACTCATATATATATATATATATATATATATATATATATATAGAGGGATATATTAGCCATAATCCTATTTAATTCAAGTATTACCAAGTTTTCTATTATTGTCTTTAGCGTTAAAATTTCTATTATAATACAAAATCATGCCTTCGTTCCTCAAATTAAATAACCATTTAATAAACATCCCCAACTAAAACTTCAATATGCAAAAAAATGCTACTATATTTTTGTTGAATATTTATTTTTCTTTTCTTGAGTTTGTGGTCTGGAGCAAAAATATTGATGAACTATAAAACTTTGATGGGAACATATATAATGCACGCCAATAGTTTACTGGGCATTTTCATATTTTTTCAACTATGACATAAATACCCTTACGTAAATTGATTGCTAATTCAATTACTTTATTAAAGACAAAAATTAAACATTATAATATACATTGCTAGTGGGTCAACATGTCTATATATCTGTGTCATTGAAAACTTCTTTTCAAATCCAATGACTCACAATCAATTCAGAAACCAAAAAAAAAAAAATGTAGTCACCTAGGAGACCCATTGAAGTCATATACCGTAGCATGAGCCATACTATCATTTACAACATATGAACTATCATGAATTATTTCAAAAAATAAAAAAACATACGAATTATCATGAATGCTAAAATAAGACCATTCAAAGGAGAGCATCCATATCAGGTGCTTTAATAGGCTATTTATGTCCACATCACTCATTTTATGATATGGGTTTGTCTAACATGTGCAATATTGCACATGTTAAGGTAACTAAAAGTAGTAACTTTTCATTGAAAACCAACAATTATTAATTTAAAGTTACATATTTAATATAAAAAACACAAGTTTCAAGTTAAAATTACTACTTTAAACTTCTTAAAATGTGCAAATTTGCACATAATAAGTATCAATTTTTTCAGCCCATTACCTCATAAGAAATTACAAAATAGGTTCCACAAATAATTTTATGTCAATACATTTCAACAAAATTTATTTATTTCATTATGATTTATGAAATGAGAGCCGCAAAAAGTGAAGATAGAGATGATGTTTCTATAAGCACCATTCTCCATAGACACCTAAATATTATACTCACAACGGAATTACCTATTTAGTATGGTGATAAATAGGTAAAACATCCACCATTGTAGATATTCTATGTCTATTTTTAAGTAACATCCATATCTTCTAGGTGCAAAGTTTTGTTTTCCAAGTAATTTCTTCGAATTTTCGTAAAAAAGAAGAGGTAATTTCTTCGAAATATCTTCTAGGGTGCAATATTATCTACGGTACTAGCACTTTTATCCTTTTTTGTTTTGGTCAAAATAGAACTCTTATCTTTTGCCTCCACTCCACCTACTACATTTATGCAGGACAGCATTAAATATGAAGTTTTTTTTTTTTTTTTTTTTTTTTTGGGTAGATGCATTAAATATGAAGTTATTAACATGAATTCACAAGTTAAGAAATTTGTAAGATAGAAACATTTTTTGAAAAATTGTCTATTTAATTACTCTTTGTCTATATATAGACACATCCTACCCAAACAAAACTACTACCTCTAACTCTAATCTAAAGCTGTTGTTATATATATACACACAGATTATTTGTGTCATGTCTTATTACTCATTCGTGCTAGTTTTGTTTCTGGCAATTATCTCTCTTACCAATGGTCGCAATTACAGTCCTCCACCAACTGCAAGACAACATACACAAAAGCCTCCGGTTTTTAAACCTCCTATACGAAAACCGATTACAGTCCCAAGTGCACCACATATACACCCTCCACAGCGATCTCGACCACCTCCCATGATGTAAGAATTCAGAACGCATAGAGAATCGAACGTGAGACCTTAAAGAGGAGCACACTTTCAGTTCTATACCTACTATTAGACCAATCCAACTAGATTAAGAAGCGTATGTTGTTATATTCCAATCTTAATTAATTAGTATCTTGCTTTTATCTTTGGATGGTCATTTGTTTTTCTTTATTGTGGTTTATCCTTGTGTCTTGTGGTTTAGCATTTGTTTAAAATAAATCTTCCAACAACAAATTAATGGATCGTTGAAATATTTTACACTTGTTATCATATCATTTAATTTTGTTTTTTGAAAAGTCAAAATGGTCCACTTAAATTTGCATCAAGAAGAATCGAATCTAAAATTTTGAGATGAGCACATTCCAATGTTCAGGCCAACACCATCAAACTAACTCACCTAAATTTGCATTGAGAAGAATCGAAATTGAGACTTTGAAAGAAACACACTTGCATGTCCAAACTAACATCACTAGACCAACTCAATTTACATTTAATTTGTACACTGTAAATTTAAAATTTAATGTTCAGAAATTGAGAATTCTACTTTTAACATTCCACTCAAACTCGGATTGATATTCCATGCTGTAATAAAGCACACAGTTTTCACGCTATACTAAATCTCGGCCATTAATTAAAGAGCAAATGGGCCAATTCAATACAATTATTTTTTAGAGAATAATCAATACAATTATAATATCATTCAAAACAATTTCAGCCACACATTTTAAAGCAGATGGTGGTCTTCATCTGCTACGGCGTCATGCTGTGACAGCAGGAAATTCAAATCCCACAAACTCGAGTAGTGAATTCTTACTTAAATTTGAAATACAAATCCAAAGCCCATAACCAATCGAAGTTTGAAATGGGTAGTTCTAGTCCTTCTAAACAATTAGAGAACTGGTTCATTGATTCAGCTGCTTACCATATTACACCTAACTAAACAACAACACATGATAATAGGTCATATGAAGAATCATGGGTATGTATGTCTTCCAGGAAATGGTCCATGCTTAAAAGTCAAATATGTCGGCTCTACAGTTTTCATATGTAAATAACTCCAAGTCTCGAATAGAAACTAACAGAAAGTTTAGTTATTGTTGCGAATTCGATGAGAAAACCACACCAATAACAAATTTGATGTGTGGAGTAAGGAACAATCAAGCAACCAAAACAAAGTGTATGGAACAATTATAAACACAAGGCAGAAGTAGAAAACAGCGAGAGAGAAAGGAAGAGAGAACACAAAAGAATTTGTTGACCTAGTTCAGTCCAAATTGACCTAGTCTGGAGGAGAGAGAGCAGCCCTCTGTTTCACTATATGATGAGTAACCTTACAAAAGAGATATCAATGGGTTACAAGAATAAGTCTCCCGTTGTTAACCAATATTTTTAAAGGCTATAATTTAATGCAGTCAAAATAGGTTGACCTTGTCATCGAAGAAATTGTTTTCTCTCTCCGATCGAAGTTGGACTTGCTGAAAATGCTCGAAAGCGTGTGTTTTAGTTCGACGGGCAAAAAAGTTATCCAAGGACAGTTTTGTTGTGGTTCGGATAAGGTCAAGCAACAGATATTTCAAGACACATTCGAAATTCAAATCGAATGGATAAGTATTATTAATTTACTGCAGTTATAGTTTTAAATTCAAATCTAGGTAGTTATTTCTATTTCTATAAATAGTAGTTTTTCCTCAGGAAAAGTGGTCACAATTCAATTATACAAAAAACTTACACTTAAATTATCCGCATGCAAGAGAGAAACGAATCACAAATTGCAATGTATGAACATGTGTACTTGTTTACTTGTGTCTTAAGGCTCAATTTAACCTTTCCCACAAAGTAATTGATCGTAATATTTACCAATAAGGTAATTAACGATTCCTCTTTTCATTTTCTTATTTCCTTTGCTCTTTTCATCATTGGTATATGGTTATACTATCCTTTACAACAACATATGAACTATTATGATGGTTGCAATAAGTCCATCGAAGCTTAGCATCCATATTTTCTTTTGACTTTAAGTAATTTCATCGAAGTATCTTCAAGGTGCATTAATCCACGGTACTGGCAGTTTTATCTTCTTTTTTTTGGGTCACTAGCACTCTTATTCTACCTCCACACCAACTACTAGATTTATGGAAAATAGCATCTATATTCGAATCTTAATCCTGTTTTTATGTTTGGATGGTCATTTTTTTTCCCTTTATTGTGGTTTAGCTTTGTTTCTTGTGGTTTAGCATTTGTTTAAAATAAATCATCCATCAGCAAATTAAAGGTAATATTTGTTATATCATTAGTATACATTTAATTGTGATTTTTTAAGAAGCAAAATTAATCTACCTAAATATAGATTGGAAAGAATCGAACGTAATACCTTAAAAGAAACATGCTCAAATGTCTCATGCCAACATCATCAAACCAACTCAGTTAAGGTTTAATTTTATATATGTGAATTTCAAATTTAATGTTGAGAAGTTGAGAATTTGGAATATTGGAGCCAAAAGAGCTTCAAAGCTTTGATTAAGAGAAAGATTCATATAGATACATTTTAATAAAAGATGGGTAATAAGTACATCGATGGTGTCCTCGTAAACTTAGCTTAGTTGGTTGAGACAATGCATAAAATATGCAAGGTCCGGGGTTCAAACCCCGGCCACTACCCAAAAAATAAAAAAAGTACATGGATGGTCTTATTTATAGATCTCAATTACACTAACTACTTGACTAACCAAATCTTACTACCTGCTTAACATTTAACCAACTTTAATTACCTTAATTAACTCCACCTATCTTCCAACTATTTTAACACATCCCCCCTCAAACTCAAGGTAAGAAATTTTTTACTTTAATTTGAATTACAAATCCAAATTCTAAAACTGAGAGAAAATGGTGGCCCAAAATGGTATGCAGTAAACAATAGGGGATAAACTAGTAAAAAAAAATAAAAAATAGGCATTGACTAAAGACCCTCTGTTGTGAGAAAGTGAGATGAAAATTGCCCAACAACACAATACACCTTCATCTTCTACTTCGTAGTTTCACGTTGACTACTTTTGAAACGCTAATCCTAAAAGATTTCAACCAAAATAGCTTTCTTCAAACATGATTTTGAAAAAGTGACTCTGCAAACATGATTCTTAAAAATTGATTCCAAACGCACTTTCATCCAACATCAGTTTTCGTTGTCAAACAAGGATTCTTCAAAACTAAAAATTGGAACACAATTACATCCAAACGCTTCTACCTAACTCAAAAAAGGGTGAGATATGCTTATAATACATTTTGTCATCGAAAAAAATGGGAATGAATGCAATTCTTGAAACTGAACACATGGAGGAATGCTCACATATGAAAGAAAAATAGTATACAAAGAATATATATTATAGATCAAAATTCTCATAACAATGATTTAGGTGAAAGTTGTTCCAATTAGAACGTCCAATTTTTCCTCTTTTGTACCCTACAATCCATCTTTAATGATATTCTACGTAATCCCATTTCAGTGTGTATGCAATTTAGAACTTAGACTTTGAAGTTCTCATAATTTAGAACTAAGACTTTGAAGTCTTCATAATTCAGTCATAATTCTCATTCAATCATTGCACCCTCTAGTAGCGTGACTTACCGAGAAAATGTCATGGCCCTATGTTAAAATGGGGCCAAATGAGGTGGAATCTTCAAATGAGTTTTTTCTTTACTTGAATTTTTATGTAAATAGATCTCTGTTGTCAATAGCGGCTTAACGCGGCACGATCGCGGCTGAAAACAGCCTAGCGCGTCAGAACGCGACCGCAACGCGCGTTAGGCAATAGCGGGCGAAAACCGGGTTTCGCGGCCGCTTTGACAACAGAGAAATAGATAGATGGATATGTAAAATTGATCTACGACCACAAAAACAAACATAGACATTATTTTCTGGTAACCAAAAAATTCTTCTATTAATAAAAGAAGAGAAACGTTAACTTATTTCCTTAGCACACAAATGTAAGAACTAAATATATATATAAAAAATCTAGTATTCAATATTTTAAAAGCTTAAAGTTTTATCTATATATCAAATACAAAAATTCTTTTTTAATATTTTTTTAATTTTTTAACTTATGTCCTTAGACCTTTTAGAAGAGAAAAAATGTGTGCACTTAAACCACAAGATAGCATGGATACTAAAAACAACAATATAAAAGTCTTTCAAAGTTCATGTTAGTAAAAAATATTGAAGCACTCCATGGTTATGCTATACCCAGAAAAAAACGTACTAGCTCAATTCTAAAGCTTGTATACCGGTGAAATGGTGATCATCATTAGGAAGGGTAGAATGATGTCTTGTTTTTTATCTAATCCGAACTAGAGGTATTTTTGTCATTTTTTGCAGGGCGCGCGGGAACAAAGAAGGAACTAGTTTTTATTTTTGGTCTATACGCGTCGACGTATTTTTTGGGATATATAATGTAATGACCAATTTTTTGGCTAATATGTAACTAATATATATATATATATATAATTTGCTAGAACACCCACTAGTTTTTATGTGGGAGTGTTTTAGCAAGTTATAACTAAAAAGTTAATAAATACACCTTAAGGTGTATGTTGCTGTAACACACCTTCTAAAAAAATAAATGGGTGTGTTATAACAAATCCTATAGGCATTTGCTAGAATACATCCACTTATTTTTTAGAAGGAGTATTTTAGTAAATAAATAACTAAAAAGTGGTTAAATACACCTTAAGGTGTAGCTTTGTTAAAACACTCCCACATAAAAATTAGTGGGTGTGTTCTAGCAAACCCCATATATATTTGAGTTTCGCATTTATTATAATGTTACGTTCCTAATGCACCTATCTAATGCTTCACTTTTCTCTTCGGTAATTTGTGCTCGTCGCTCCGTTCACAAACTAACTCTAACATAGCATTTATACCTTCACAAGATCTTCTAATGATAACCGTAAATCCAGCCCTATCTGCTTGTTGACGGATCCAACCGAGCAATTCCTCTTTATCTTTCCATGTATCTCGTGTCGGAAAAAAATGAACCATGTCCACGTCGTTCTCACGAAGTTTACACACATTGGAATTGACGCTTGAAGCCTCTACTCTAACGGAAGCTTCGACCTTAATGGGGGCTTCAACCTTAACGAAATCGACAGCACTAGGTTTTCGATCACCCGGATCATCATCCGCATTCTCAACCATATCTATAAATAAACAACATATAATTTGTAAATTAATTAATAAACATGTATCTAACATCGTATAATAACATAAACAAACAAAAAAAGACAAAAGAAATTTTTTTTTGGTAGTAGCATTGGCATTTTCAAAATTTTCTAAGTTACCAGCGGCAGTTAACAACTGCTCACACCCAACGGTAGTTAACTGCCGCTACAGCTCGTGACAGTACAAAAAACAACCAGAAAAATCAATCAAATGTAATGGATTTTAACGTTGTAATACCTGTTCTTTGATGCATATTGTGTGTAGAAACGTCCTAGCAATCGATCAGCAATGATTTGGAAGCAAGACTTTGACACAAAAAATTTTGAAATGAGATTTTTTTTAGGTATGGTAATGATGAGGTAAGGTGATGAGTGAATAGGAGAGGTAGGGGTTTTCTGGTTTTGGAGGGAAAAAAGCAACGGTAGTTAACAACCGCTGAGTCCTAGCGGCAATTAACTGCTGACGGTTCTTCAAACGGTAGTTAACTACCGCTAGGGGCATTAACATCATTTACTTGTGTCAATAGGAATTATTCATTGTCAAAAAAGCAATTTTCTAAATTAGAGGTTTAGTTTCATAAAGCTGTTTGCACCCCTCAAAGACACCTCTACTCTGTCACATACATGTGCGAAGCAGCATATTTTGAGCTTGAACATCAATCGTGTTGTGAATTCGTTGAGAAAACCACACCAATAAAACTTGATGCGTGGAGCAAATTAATACCAAGTAATCAAATCAAGCGGGTATCAATTAATCCAAACAAAAATAAACAGCAAGAGATAAAAGGAAGAGAGAGAGAGAGAAAGAACACAAGAATTTGTTTACCCAGTTCGGTCTAATGATGACCTAGTCTGCTCTCCGATCCACTATAATGATATGAGTTTCTTTACAAAGAGATATTGAGTTCCAAGAATTAGTCTTCAAACCTAATTCTACCCAAGTCCCAGCCTCTTCCCGTGACCAAGAGACTCAATCCTAATAGTGTTTTGTTCAAGGTGAATCAAAACAATCCCAACCCTAGAGTTGTTGCCTAGAGAAATTCTCTATAAACCCTAGTTTGTATGTTGGTTTCTAAACCTTGTTTTTCTACACACTTTTATCATCTGATACAAGGCTGTATTTATAGTGGAAAGTAAACCCTTAAAAAACTGAAACAAATCTAACTGAAAATAAGTTTTATTTTTTATCTTCAGCGATGCCATCGTGGCACGATGCGGCTTCATCGTGGCACGATTTTTCCAGTAGTTTCCCAGGAATCTTGCTTCAACAATCGTGGCGCGATGCTTCTCCATCGTGGCACGATACTCCAGATTTCTGATTTTAAGTTAACTCTCACAATTCTCCACCTTGACTTCAAATCAGTGATGATGCCAATTTAACAATCAATCACTTTGCTGCTCTCTCCAATCTTTCATCTATGCTTCAACGAAGTTTATCAAGTCCAAGCAATGCTTGAATCTTGATCTTGGTAATGATTTGGTGAACATGTCTGCTGGATTGTCTTCCGATGCCACTTTCTCTACCATGATCTCCTTTGTCTCAATCATGTCTCTGACGAAGTGTAAACGAATGTCAATGTGCTTTGTCCTTTCAAGATACACCAGATGATTTGCCAAATGAATGGCACTTTGGCTATCACAATGTATCTTCACACACCCTTGACTAATCCCCATTTCTCCAATCATACCTTTCAACCATATGGCTTCCTTGACCCCTTCAACAAGGGCTACGTATTCCGCTTGAGTTGTTGAAAGGGCTACAACTGATTGTTGATTTGCCTTCCAAGTTACCGCTGTACAGAACAATGTAAACACAAAACCTGACAAAGATTTTCTAGTGTCTACGTTACATGCATAGTCCGCATCCACATATCCCTCCAAAGCATCCTTACCTGGTTGTGACCTTGTATACCTTAGACCACCTTTCAAAGATCCATTCAAATATCTCAGAATCCACTTCAAAGCTTGCCAGTGCACTTGACCCAGATTTGCCATAAACCGACTTATCACACTGATTGCGTAGGATAAGTTTGGTCTACTACAAACCATACCATACATGATGCTTCCAAACCCACTTGCATAGGGAGTACCCTCCATCTTGCTTTTCTCTTCATCGGATTGAGGACACTGTTTTATAGATAGCTTAGTGTGGTGACCAAGAGGAGTGCTAACGACTTTAGAATCTTTCATTCTGAACCGCTCCACCACTTTCCTCAAGTACCCCTGTTGAGATAAGAACAACTCACCTTTGTTCCGGTCCCTTATGATATCCATACCAAGTATCTTCTTTGCATTACCAAGATCCTTCATCTCAAATTCATCATTCAATCTTTCCTTGAGCTTCTAAATCTCTTGCATGTCAGAACTTGCCATAAGAATATCATCTACATAAAGGAGAAGGTAGAGAATCACTTTCTCATTCCTTCTCATCATGTAAACACAACTGTCATAGTTGCTTCTCACAAAACCAGCCTTTACTAGGAACTCATCAAACCGACGATACCACTGCCTTGGACTTTGCTTCAACCCATACAAAGATTTCTTCAACAAACACACTTTTGTATTGTCTTCTACAAAACCTTATGGTTGTTGCATATAGATAGTTTCTTCCAACTCTCCATGTAGAAATGCGGTATTCACATCCATTTGTTCTAACTCAAGATCATACATGTTAACAATCGCCATAAGTACCCTTATAGAACAATGTTTTACTACCGGTGAAAAGATTTCATTGTAATCAATCACTTCCACCTGAGTAAAACCCTTTGCTACAAGTCTTGCCTTATACCTTAGTGCTTCGACCCCTGGTATACCATGTTTCTTCTTAAACACCCACTTGCTTCCCACTACACTTTGATTCTTAGGTAATGTAACAAGTTTCCAAGTCTGGTTCTTCTCCAATGAAAGCATTTCCTCATTCATTGCCTTCAGCCAGTCATTGTTTTCATTGCTTTCTAATGCCTCCCTGAAGTTCTTTGGTTCCGAGTCTTGCAATTCTTCAGCCGCATTCAAAGCATAACAAATAAGGTCAGCATAACCGTATCTCTTAGGTGGATTAATATGTCTTCTCTCCCTATCTCTTGCTAGCTGATAGTCATGATTAATTATCTCTTGGCCTTCACTCTCATCAGGTACTGGAGTCTGATCCTCCTCTTCCCTTTCATCAGTGGTAGGCTCCACCTCAAACTGAATTTTCTCTGTCCCCGTTTCCGAGCTTGTATCCAGGTCTTTGCACTTCATCCCCATGCGGGTCTCATCAAAAGTAACATCCCTGCTTATGATAAATTTTGATCCTCCAGGTTCCATCTTCCACAGTCTGTAACCTTTCACACCTTCAAGATAACCCATGAAAATACACTTCACAGCTCTAGCATCAAGTTTGTCTTGCATGACATGCGCAAACGCTAAAGCTCCGAAAACTTTCAAGTTAGAGTAGTCTACCGGTCTCCCACTCCAAACCTCCATAGGTGTGTTGAGATCTATCCCTGTTGATGGACATCTTTTAATCAAATATGCTGCAGTACTAACAGCCTCTCCCTAGAAACTCTTGGACAATCCAGCTCCCAACAGCATACACCTCACACGCTCCAACAATGTCCTGTTCATTCTTTCAGCAAGACCATTCTGTTGAGGTGTGTATGCCACAGTTCTATGCCTCTTTATACCTTTCTTCCTGCAAAACTCATTAAACTGCTCTGAAACAAACTCCAGGCCATTGTCAGTTCTCAACACTTTCAGTTTAGTTCCAATCTGATTTTCTACAAGTATATCCCATTCCTTGAATTTTTCAAAGGCATCACTTTTCTTCTTCAGAATGTAAACCCATACTCTTCTAGAATAATCATCAATGATAGACATGAAATATGAACCTCCCCATGAGTCTTGACTGATGCTGGACCACAAAGATCTGAATGAACATACTCAAACGGCCTACTAGATTTATGCACCCCCACTCCAAACTTCACCTTGTGTTGTTTGCCTAATGTGTAGTTATCACAGAAATCTAGCTTGTTCAATTTTTCATTCCCTAGCAAACCTTGTTTAGCTAGCTCAACCAAATCCCTCTCACTAACATGACCTAACCTCAAATGCCAAAGTTTAGTTATATCCAGAGTGTCAACACTAGCAACCGATGCATGAGCTATTACGGTGGAACCTTCTAAAATATATAAACCATGTATTTTAGACCCTTTAGCTATAACCAATGCACCATGAGAAATTCTCATCACACCACGTTCAATTCTAGTGCAATAGCCTAGATCATCAAACATGCTTATGGATATTAAATTTCTCCTAAGTTCAGGAATATACTTCACATCCTTCAAAAGGAAATCACGATCATCAAACATTTTGAGTCGGATAGTACCAACACCTTGAATTTTACAAGCCTTATTATTACCAAGGCGAACTACTCCACCTTCAGCCAGTTCTAACGTTTCAAAGTACTCCTTTCTCGGACAGATGTGATAAGAGCACCCAGAGTCCAAGACCTAGCCCTTTTCAGGTTCCCAACTTGTCGCAGTTAGTGCTCCAGCACTCTCATAACCTTCATCTTTGCTTGCAATCTGAACGGATGAATTTCCACCTCCATTGTCCTTTCTCTCCGGACAATCCTTCTTGAAGTGACCTGGATTATGACAAATAAAATATTTGTACTGTGTTTTATTGCCATCACCCTTCGACCTAGACTTTGACCTGGAATTCTTGTCTTTCCCTTTTCCTCTGTTCTGACTTCTCCCCCTTGAGACATTCAAGCCTTCTCCACTATCATCAACCTTCAACTCTTTGAACTTGGTTAACTTTTTGGTTCTCAAAACTGCTTGAACTTCCTCCAAAGTGATAGTGCCCTCTTTGCCATAAAGCATAGTATCCTTGAAATTCTCAAAGGACCTAGGTAAAGCACACAGTAGGTGTAAGGATTTATCTTCGTCTTCCAGATTAACATCTATGTTCGCCAAATCATCAATAATCTTATTGAACTCCGCTAGTTGCTCCATTATAGGTTTTGACTCCACCATTTGGTAAAAGTAGAGTTGTTGTTTCAGACACTGTCTATGTGCCAAAGACTTGGTCATGTATAATGAATCAAGCTTATTCCACATAGACACAGCAGTAGTCTCCCTTGATACTTCTCTCAACACCTTATCCCCAAGACACAGAATGATAGCGCTGACCGCCTTATCATTCATCTCCGTCTTCTCAGCAGGTGTCAGATGTGCAGACATCTGTGCTTCTCCCTTTAATGCTTCAACACACTTTTGTTGAATTAAAATTGCCCTCATCTTTACCTTCCACAACCCGAAGTCGTTACTACCGGTAAACTTTTCAATATCCCACTTCGAACCCATGATACCTGATTATTGATTTGACCTTTGCCCCACGGTGGGCGCCAATTTTTGTGAATTCGTTGAGAAAACCACACCAATAAAACTTGATGCATGGAGCAAATTAATACCAAGTAATCAAATCAAGCGGGTAGCAATTAATCCAAACAAAAATAAACAGCAAGAGATAAAAGGAAGAGAGAGAGAGAGAAAGAACACAAGAATTTGTTTACCCAGTTCGGTCTAATGATGACCTAGTCTGCTCTCCGATCCACTATAATGATATGAGTTTCTTTACAAAGAGATATTGAGTTCCAAGAATTAGTCTTCAAACCTAATTCTACCCAAGTCCCAGCCTCTTCCCGTGACCAAGAGACTCAATCCTAATAGTGTTTTGTTCAAGGTGAATCAAAACAATCCCAACCCTATAGTTGTTGCTAAGAGAAATTCTCTGTAAACCCTAGTTTGTATGTTGGTTTCTAAACCTTGTTTTTCTACACACTTTTATCATCTGATACAAGGCTGTATTTATAGTGGAAAGTAAACCCTTAAAAAACTGAAACAAATCTAACTGAAAATACGTTTTATTTTTATCTTCAGCGATGCCATCGTGGCACGATGCGGCTTCATCGTGGCACGATTTTTCCAGTAGTTTCCCAGGAATCTTGCTTCAACAATCGTGGCGCGATGCTTCTCCATCGTGGCACGATACTTCAGATTTCTGATTTTAAGTTAACTCTCACAAATGGTATAAGGCTATACTATATATCATTTACAACATATGAACTATTATGATGACAGCAATAAGTCCATCGAAGCTTACCATCCATATTTTCTTGACTTTTTAAAATTTTAATAACTAAAGCTGAATATTCTGTTTTTTAAGTAATTTCTTCGAAGTATCTTCAAGGTGCAATAATCCACGGTACTGGCAGTTTTATCTTTTTTTTTTTTTTTTGGGTCAATAGCACTCTTATTCTTGTTTTTTTTTTTTTGGTCAAGTAGCCTAGTTGTAGAGCTCACACGATTTAATTGTGGAGAAGTGGAGTGTTCGGGGTTCGAACCCCAGCTCCTGCATATAATATACAG
This sequence comes from Medicago truncatula, assembly GCF_003473485.1. Taxonomy (NCBI): domain Eukaryota; kingdom Viridiplantae; phylum Streptophyta; class Magnoliopsida; order Fabales; family Fabaceae; genus Medicago; species Medicago truncatula. The sequence continues at coordinate 22,645,292 of NC_053043.1, read as the reverse complement.
TATCCCTACCAACTGAGTTAAGCTCACGGGGATGCACTCTTATTTTACCTCCACACACCAACTACTAGATTTATGGAAAATAACACTAAATAATACAAAGTGATTAATATGAAGTCACAAGTTAAGAAATTTGAAGGATAAAAATATTTTCTTAATGTTAACATAACCCGAAAAGGAAAATGCTAAGAAGAAGATAAAGCCGCTAGCTACACTGCACTTTGTTATGTGAGCAGTAAAAAGTACTCCTCCCTCCGCCCCTTAATACATGATACAGTTGACTCCATTACGCATTCCAATACATAATTTTGAGCTTAAATATCTTGAATAATATGTTAGAAAAAATCATGAAAATTTGATATTTTGAAAATACTCATCGAGACGAATCTAACGATATCTTATATGATATTATTTATCTATATATATTAGTAGAAAAATATGGTCAAAGTAAGCTAGGTCAAAATTGCAAATTTTCAAATAGATCATTTATTACGCGACGGAGAGAGTATTGGTTATATATACAAACCCAACCTAAACACTACTACCTCTAACTCTAAAGTGTTGTTATATATTTACACACAGATTATTTGTGTCATGTCTTGTTACTTATCCATTCTAGTTTTGTTTCTGGCAGTTATCTCTCTTACCAATGGTCGCAATTACAGCCCACCAAATGGAATACCGCATATACACCTTCCAAATCCTCCTTTGTTTCAACAGCCTATTGTAACCCCTCCAATACCGGTCCCAGGCACACCACATATACACCCTCCGAAACCTCGTATAATTAAACCTCCTATACAACCACCTATACCGGTCCCAAGCGCGCCGCATATACACCCTCCAAGGCCATCTCGACCACCTCCCAAGATGTAAGAATTCAGAACGCACAGCAGCAAACAAGCGTATATTGTTATATTCCAATCTTAATCCTGTTTTTATGTTTGGATGGTCATTTTTTCCTTTATTGTGGTTTAGCCTTGTTTCTTGTGGTTTTGCATTTGTTTAAAATAAATATATCCAGCAGCAAATTAAGGGTAATATATTATGCATCGTTGAAATATTTTACACTTGTTTGTTGTATCATTAGCATACATTTATGTTTTTTTTAAGAAGTAAAACTATAGTCCACCTAAATATTTACTAAAAAGAATCGAACGTGATACCTTAAAAGAAACACGCTCAAATGTTTCATGCCAACATCATCAAACCAACCCAGTTAAGGTTTAATTTTATATATGTGAATTTAAAATTTAATGTTGAGAAGTTGAGAATTTGGAATATTGGAGCCAAAAGAGCTTCAAAGCTTTGATTAAGAAAAAGATTCATATAGGGTGAGATATGCTTATAATACAATTTGTCATCGAAAAAAATGGGAATAACTTTAGTGTTAAAGGGCTTTAGCAAAGGATAATAATATGCATATGGTGGCTTGAAAAGGCTTTATGTACCAGTAAAAAAACACATTAATATGTTCAAATGTAAAGACCAATCAGCTATGGAGAATGAATGCAATTCTTGAAACTAAACACATGGAGGGATGCTCACATATGAAAGAAAAATAGTATACAAAGAATATATATTTTAGATCAAAATTCTCATAACAATGATTTATGTGAAAGTTGTTCCAATTAGAACGTCCAATTTTTTCCTCTTTTGTACCCTTCAATCCATATCTTGAACTTTCATGATATTCTACGTAATCTCATCTTAGTGTGTATGCAATTTAGAACTTAGACTTTGAAGTTCTCGTAATTTAGAACTTAGAGTTTTAAGTTTTCATAATTATCATTCAGCGTGACTAACCGAGAAAATGTCATGGCCCTTTATGTTACAATGGGGCCAAAGGAGGTGGAATCTACGAAGGAGTTTTTTCTTTACTTGGCTTTTTATGATAATAGATAGATGGATATGTAAAAATGATCTATAACCACAAAAACAAACAGATATTATTTTCTGGTAAACATAAAAGTCTTCTATTAAAAATATAATAAATAAATGCTAACTTATTCTCTTAGAACACAAGTATAAAAACTAAATATATAATTTTTTTTCTTTAGCATTCAATATTTTAAAAGTTTTATAGTTTTATTTATACATGTCAAATATAAAAGTTATTTTTAATTTCTTTTTTAACTTTTTAACTTATGTCCTTAGACGCTTTGAAAAGAGAAAAAAAGTGTGCACTTAAAACACAAGATAACACAATTCTTAAAAACAACAATATAAAAGTCTATCAAAATTCATCATAGTAAAAAATGTTGAAGCACTCTGTGGTTGTGCTATACCCAGAAAAAAAGGTACTATCTCAATTCTATAGCTCGTACACACTAATTATTTGTCATATACACCGGTGATCATCATTGGGAAGGGTGGAATGAAGTATTACTACTTATCCATGTTAGTTTTGTTTCTTACAGTTTCCAGTTATCACTTCACCACCAAGCATCAAATACACGCGCAACCCAATGGTGGACCGACCGATTACCAGCCACCGACAATTGATGATCTCAATCCCAGTCCTCCTATGGTTCCTCCACCATCAAGTGATCCTATCATACGCAGCCCAGAAATACCACATATTCAGCCTCGATGGCCAATTCGACCACCTCCTAATTATTAAGTAAAGACTTAAGAACGGACCATTTTATAATAGATGGTGGTCTGTTAGTGGCTCGGACTGAGATCCTAAGAGGTCTTAACTTGCTTTCCTTTCGGTTTGATTCGGCTTTTCATTTGTGCATCATCTTGGCTGCGAATTTGGGGGTGCCATGGTTTGTAGTGCATTTGTCAAGTTATTGCTTTGTATTTCTATTAGTTTCTGTTCTGTATTGTCATTTGTTATATGCTGGGCTGCTTGTTGTGTTTCTGTTTTGTATCCTGTTTTCATGTCGGGTGGAAATCTGTTCTTGTTCTTTTTTGGTTTAACAGACCAACGTTTTAAAAAACTGAACGATACCGGAAAAATGGCCATTACAACTTTTAGCCTCTTTTTAATAAATACATTGTGTTGTTAAAATAAAATAAATCTTAATTCCAACACTAGAGAAAGGGAACATAGACACTTGAAATATTTCGAATTCAGTTACTTTATCCGATATGTTTAAATCTGTTACTTTTTCTGATAAAGTGTATATATGCGAACTTTAAATGTATATTCAAACATCAATATGCTTATTATGAGGAGAGAAATGGATCAAATGTTTTCTCATCAATTGTGAAAAGAGTAGCATTACAACTTATATAGATCATAGGAAGGAGCATGATAACTATATTACAATGTTTGTAGATAATAGAAACCGAACTAGCTAACTTGTGTAGCAAGTTATCTATCTAACTAATGCTTAATCTCTGCTGTTTGTATACTGAAATTAGTCCGAGAACAATAACTATAAATCGAAACAACAGATTAATGCTAGTTAGAATTTTCAGGTTGTTCCTCCAGAAAAATCGGTTATTCTTACCATCTTTTCAACCCCATCTCCAAGTCCTTAACTGTCACAAATGTAGGCTTTCAAATCTCGATTCCAAATCTTCACATATTCGTAACCATGATCCATTTTCTTTCATTATTCAAGTCATATACATAACTAACATTAATCAATCGGAACAGAAGTAACAAAACTCACTTGAAATATGGCCGAGTAAATGAATCAATTTCCTATAATCTTGGGAGTGTGATAACAACGTCAAACCGTGAAAATTGAGTCTTCAGTTTATGAACTCTACACCAGAAAATATAAATCAAGCATAAACACTTTGCAAAGTGTATATACTACTTAAACATAATCCCAAGCATTATGAATGATTCCAAAACAACAGCCTAGTAACCTGCTAAAGATTAGAGCCACATTGTTGCTGCAGTCCTAGTTTGTCAAAAAAATGAGGGCCAATGATAATCTGCCACAATTGAAAATCATCAAAATATCAGTGGTGAACCAGCATTTAAAAGAATAGGGAAAGAAAACAAGAAAGAACAGGCTATTACCGTAGAAATTGTTACAAAACTTAGGAGGGAGGAATTAGCAGAGAGGAAAGTTGACATAAAATCAATGAAAGATGGACGTTGATCCTCTTTCCATGCATTTCTCATCAAACAGACTCCATTTATACCTACAAGTGGAGATAAGAATGCATTTTTTTAACCAATAAAATTTTACACAATAAAGTAGGATAAATAAAATGTTTTATTACTCATTAAAATTGAGTAGAAAATTAAAATTTAAACAAAATATCTAAGAAGCTAACGGATTAAGAGAAGGATAGAAGCATAATTAATTGCAAAGTTTCCACAGTAAATGATAGCTTTAAGTTATTACAGATCCTTAGATCAATCTGATGGGATTCAAGAGAATATAGCTTTCTTAGTAACAAATATATCATGAGTCTATTTGGATTGTCTTATTTGAGAGACTATATCTGCTCTACCGTTTGAAAAACAATATATCTGATCTTTGATTAATCAATATTTACAAAATGTATAGATGTATTAGTTTACCTGGTTGTGTGTGTTTTTTTTTATCAATAGGAAAATAAAAACAAGGAAAAAGGACTAAGCTATCTGCTACCTAAACACCGCAGATGCAAGATAATATCCAATTGAGGGAGATGAGCAATCCACAGTTTCAAAAGGTTGATATTATTAGAAACATCAACCTTAATCAACCAATAAATACATTCTACCCTTCTCTCAAGGTATGATTAAAGAAGACCACCCAAAAATGAGAAGTGAACTTCCTAATGAGAGAAAATAAGCTGTATGGGACGAAAGTTATTTTGATTAGTGTGATCAACAATTAAATCCAGTTGACGACCTCTCAAAAATAGATCAAAGTTCAGCCAATAAATTAGAAGCTCGACAAAATCTAGAAAAACCATAAATCCAATTACATCCATCATCTTTCAAAAGGACTCTACAACCTTCATTATCACGATTACCAAAAGAGGATCCATCTTCGTGACTTTAATAAAGCCTTCAGGAAGTGGATGCCAGCAAACATGACGAATTACATGATGTTTATTTGAAAGCAAGGGCATCAACCATGGAGGAATGATTGATATTCCATTATCTCTCAGATATTATTAATCTATTATGATAAGTTATTTCTGATCCACTGATACTATCATATATTAGAATCAAGAAGGGATTAAAATCTTAGTGCGGACAATTGTCCATACATTGGTATAGGTAACTCGTCCCTATATATAGACACACACCAAAGCTAGAACTACTCAACTCTAAAGCTGGTTGTATACACATGGTATTGCTGTCATATAAGAAGTTAGAAGGGTGTAAAGATGTCATACTTATCCATGCTAGCTTTTTTTCTTACAGTGGTTAGTCTCAACAATATTACAGGAAATCCAAAGCATCAAATACATGCGTAATTTAAGATGTACCCCAATCCTGCTAATTAACTAGTCTCGTTTGTATATTTGGTTTGCGGGTGCTTATAGTCTCTTTTTGGTAAATTGACTTTGCTCATAAAATAAATCATCCAGCAGCAAAATAAAAGGCAGTATGAACCTTTGAAATATTTTACACTTGTTTGTTTATCCTTGATATATGTTTGAAGCTGTATACGTAGATTTCGAAAAAATTGTTTATTTATAGTTATGGTTGAAAACGCAGATGATGATCTGGTTGAAACAAAACCTATTTTGTCAACAATTCCAGAGAGTTTACACCGCCTAAGGTTGAAGACAAACCAAATATTGATGGAGCTTCCGTTCGTGTTGAAGTTTCATTTGTTAACTCCGGTGTCGCCCCACTTGATGTCAATGAAGTTGACACGAATCAAATATTTTCAAGCGAAGTTATATGGATAAATAAAGATGACTTGCTTAATTGGGTACGACATCAAGAAAATAGGGTGAAATTATATTGGTCCTGTTATTTCGGACTCTCAATAAGCTTTTTTCAAAAATAGACAAATTCTAGATGGTATTCTGATAGTTAATGAAGTTGTTGATGAGGCTCGCAAAAAGAAAAAAGACCTTATGTTGTTCAAAGTGGATTTTGAAAAGGCATATGACTCGGTATATTGGGGCTATTTGGACTCTGTTTAGGGTCGTATGTCTTCTCATATGCTTTGGAGAAAGTGGATTAGAGAGCGTGTCTGTATAGCCACGACGTCTGTTTTAGTGAATGGCAGCCCCACTGATGAGTTCCCGCTTAAGAGAGGGTTAAGGCAGGCTGACCCGTTGTCTCCTTTCTTGTTTTTGTTGGCGGCTAATGGCCTTAATATCCTGATGAAATTGTTGGTTGAGGCTCAATTATTCACTGGTTACAGTATTGGGGGTGTCAATCCGGTTGTTGTCTCACCTTCAATTTGCTGATGATACTTTGTTCGTTGGAACTAAAAGTTGGGCCAATGTCCGTGCTCTAAGGGCGGCACTTATTACTTTTGAGGATATGTCGGGTTTGAAAGTGAATTTTCATAAGAGTATTCTTGTTGGGGTTAACATCGCCCTTTCCTGGTTGACCGAGGCTGCGTCTGTGCAGCATTGTAAAGTGGGAAAAGTTCCTTTCTTGTACTTAAGTCTGTGCAGCATTGTCGGGTTGGAATAGTTGTTTCCTCTCTTTTGGTGGCTGATTGGTTCTTCTTAAATCAGTCATGACCTCTCTGTCTGTCTATGCTCTTTCCTTCTTTAAAGCTTCGTTAGGTATAATCTCTACCATTGAATCATTGTTTAATAATTTTTTTTGGGGATGGGGTGAGGATCATAGGTAAATATCTTGGATAGGTTGAAGTTCAGTTTTCCTTCAAAAGGAGTTCGGAGGTTTGGAGGTTAAGCAGTTGAAGGAATTTAATGTTGCCTTACTAGGAAAATGGTGTTGGAGGATGTTAGTGGATAGGGGTGGTTTTTGGTATAAAGATATAGTCGCCCACTATGGCGAGGTAGGCGGGAGGTTGGAGGATGGGGGCCGGAGTTGTTCTTCGTGGTGGCGGAAGGTTGTGAGGATTTGAGATGGGGCGGTGGAGTTGGGGGTGGATGGGTTGAGGAGTGCGTGACAAATAAGGCGGGGGATGGGGCTGACACGATGTTTTGGTTTGATAGATGGTTGGGGCCGGTTCCTTTTTGTGTGTGATTCCGTAGGTTGTTTGAGTTATTTGAAAACAAGTCCATTACGGTGGCAGCTTTGTTTTCTCTTGGAGTGGAGCCGAGGGTGAGGCCTGGGCATGGAGGAGATTATGGGTTTGGGAGGAGGAGATGTTAGAGGAGTGTAGGACTTTACTATTTGATGTTTCTCTGCATGTTGATGTTACAGATCAGTGGTTGTGGCTCCCTGACCCTTTAGAGGGTTACTCAGTTCGGGGTGCATATCATGTGTTGACTTCAAAAGACTTACCTCTTGTGGATTCAACAGCGGAGATGATTTGGCATAGACAGGTTCCTCTGAAGGTATCAGTTTTTGCTTGGAGATTGCTTCGTGACAGATTTCCCACTAAATTCAATCTGGTTAATAGAAGTGTCATCTCTTCAGAAGCCGCTGTATGTGTTTCAGGTTGCGGTTCTATAGAATCGGCGCAACATTTAATGTTATTTTACTCTACTTTTGCTTCTTTATGGCCCTTGGTTTGTGATTGGATTGGTTTTATGGGGGTGGATTCCAATGTCTTATTTGACCATTTTGTTCAGTTTGTTCATTCAACAGGTGTTAGTAAGGCTCGAAAGTCGTTTCTTCGACTAATTTGGCTTCCTTGTGCTTGGGTCTTATGGACTGAATGTAACAATAGGTTATTTAATAATACTATTACTCCTATTTCCAGGTTGCTGAACAAAGTAAAATATTTGTCTTTAGGATGGCTGAAAGCCAAAAAGGCCACCTTTATGTATGGTACCGATAGGTGGTGGTCAAGCCCTTTTTAATGTCTGGTCATTGGTTAATGGTTTATGTTAATGTAAGACCTGACTGACATGGTGTATCTTTAGAAGTCTCGGTGGCACGTCTTGTGCTATTGAGATTCTTGTTTCATGTTAATATATATCCCATTTTGTTTGTTAAAAAAAAAAACACACACATTTGTTGCGTGAATGGTTTTTACGATAAATTATAAATTCTCATTCTTATTTAGAAGATATAAAGAAAATTAACTAATTGATTACTGACAAATTGTTGTATTGTGTATGAGTTGTATGCTTAAAAATAAGTCTTTAGCGACTTATTTATAACTAAATACCATGAAAATAATCAAGCATAAAAAATATAATTGTCGTATTATAATTATTCTATCTTTAGTGGCGTATATTAGTTGCATGGCTATATTTTATAATAATTATATTTAGTATATATCTTATAAATACTATCATTTTTATTTAGAAACTATCAAAAAATAAAATTTAATTAATTGATTAGTGACGAATGATTATATTATTCGTGAATTGTAACATAAGACGGTACTATTTAATGACCCATTTACAAAAAATTAACGTAAAAAAAAGAAAAGAATAAAATACAAAAAAGAAGACGAAGTTGACAAATGTCAACTGACCACTTTTTAAGAATGAATGAGAATAAGTTTATTTTTCTTAAAAAAATAAGAAGAGGTTTTTTTAAAAAAAAAGAAAGACGACAAGTGTCAAAATTTAAAATAATGGGGTATTTTAGTAGTTTTGCTAGTAAATTGTTTTGTCAAGTCTATATATTAGATAGATTAGTGATCATCTTTATCAGTTTGATCATTTGGTGGGGATATCGAGATCTTCACACTCTTTTCTGATGGTAATTTGGATGACTACTCTGTGGGTTATTTGAAAGGAAATAAACAACATGATTTTTAACCAAAAGATTGACACAATGAATCAATGTTAAATTTATATCTTTTTCTTGGCTACAGGAAAATATGCCTACTTTCTCCTTCAGTTACAATGACCGGTGGTGTCACCCTTTACCTTGTATGGGTGTTCTAGTGTAGCTTGTTTTCTTTTTGTCTTTCTTCCGGAGTGCTTTTTGTATGGCACAAGACTCTTAACTGTGTTTTTTAGTTGGTGGTTCTCTTCTGCACACGTTGTGTGAGATCAATCACTCTTTGTGATCTAATATATTCCATTTTAGCTTATTAAAAAAATAAATAAATAATTTAGGGTCCGTTTGGACAAGTCTTATTTTGAGCTTATGTAAAATAGCTTATGCAAATAAATTAGTTTTTAAATTTATTTATAAGTTTCACTAACGAAAATCGTATATTTATAACCAGTTTTTTCTAATATAGAAAAAGTATATTGACAAGGTTACAAATAATAGAAAAAAACTTGTTTATTTACATAAGTTCAGGGCCATTCCTACGAATTCGGAGGCTCGACGCTGTAAGTGAAAAGAGGCAAGTAATAAAATAAAAACGTATTTTTTTTAAAAGAACAATGTTCTATTTAAATTTTTTAAAAGATAAATACTATGTATCAAACGATCACCTATTGTACCAAAAAAAAGATAAATACTATGTGACGTATATATGCGGTACACCCAAAAGTGAAAATCACTACCATATACATGATAACCCTCAAACCACCATCCCGAAAGGGATAGTATACTTAGTAATACTACTGGACTATAATTTGAATCCTGCTCTTTACCCAAATAGATTTGCTTATTCCCAAAGTAAATGACCCAAATACCCCTACGTGAGTTAACATGCGCTAGTGCAAATGCCCACATTAGTTAACGTACGTTGCATGAGTTAACATGCGCTAGTGCAAATTCCCACGTTAGTTAACATACGTTTCGTGGGTTAACATGAGCTATTGTTATTTGTAGCATGAGGTTGCGTGAGTTAACATGCGCTAGTGTAATTTGTAGCATGAGGTTGCGTGAGTTAACATGCGCTAGTGTAATTTGTAGCGTGAGTTAACTCACGTTGCCATTTGCACTAACGTGAGTTAACTCACGTTTTTAGTAGACAACAGAAACAACATTTAATGCAATCAGTTACTGCACATACTTTCAAAAAGTCTAGAATGACTCGTAATCACGCCGTATTCATAACTTACCCGAATTACGCCAGTTTAACAACATTATCAGATAATACGACATAATCGATCCAAATTACACAAAAACATCATTTTTCTCACAATCACATAATCACCCATAAACGAACCAAACGGTCCAAATTACACAAATTCGCTGGTAATGACCCGTAATGACTTAAACACATTTAATGACACGTAAATGATCCAAATTACACCAATTTGTCCATAAATTTCATCGCTAAATTACATAAACACATATCCATTAAAATTCAAAAATACGAACACAAATTCGAACAAAATACAATATTACACGTTAATAAATATTACACTTCAACGGATCGGACATAAAGATGTAAAATGTTATTTTCAATAATTAGGCTAAACATGACATCAACATTGCTATCATCTTTGAGAAGTAGTGGAAAATACACAGTCTTCCAAAAGTCCTCTTCCTTCTCCTCCCCCAAGTCCACGGTTGGCACTTGTACAACGACATAACTTGTTATATGATTTGAACCAATTTGGATAAAGAAGTCGTAAAGTTTTGCCTTCAACTCGTCCAACTTGTAGGTGGGGTTTATATAGAACCAAGCCCTCTTTTTTACATCTACACAACGGAAAATAAGTTTAACTGGATCTTGTGCATCTTCAGGTATGTTTCACTTCAGAAAAATATAATGGAAAACAAATATTAGAGAAATGAGATAAAATAAATAGTAGAATAATTAGTGACAAAGTAATGCGAACAATAATTTGTGTGACATAACCGGCCACCAAAATAGTACTTCATTTCATATATTTATATTATATATAATATTAGTTACATATTGGCCACAGATATCCAAATTAAATAACTGGCCACCCAAAAATACGTCGGGGTGTAATACCACCAAAAAATAGGACGAACACCGATCGACCTAAAAGTGTCATAACCTATAACCTATCTAAGAAGTCTATTGACATTCCTAAATTTTCATCTTCTTCCATGTCTTCCATCCCTTCAAATTCTTGTTCCTTTTTTTTTTCTTCCGAAGTGGGAGTATTATCACAAACAATTGGATTGTGCTCATTTGTTGGGTTCTTTGGTGGCTTTGGCTCCTTAGACACGAGCTCATCGAAGGCGGCTTGTCTGTCCATAAACTCAAAATGCCATTTCTCCTCGTCACCAATCTTGTGAGTCATCCACACCTTACAAGGAGGTGGTAACAGACAATCTTCTTTCAACTTCACATCAAGAAAGTGGCCGAGAATTAAGCAAAGACACATTATGTTGGAATGTGGCTTAAGTGGTGGATCCGGATTGGGAAATATGTCTCACATGAAACATTCATTTCGGGCAAAGTCAATAAAACAACGGCTCTATTGTAGCAAGTAGCAATAATGTGACCCATATCCGAAGTGGTCAACCATTTATGTGGCGGCGCAATACCACTTTTACTTGTTAGAGGGTGTAAACCATCCAAGATAAGTTTATAGCGCTTCTTGGTACCATATATTGACAAGTAGTCACTCTTGTGATTTTTCAAATCATTAATAAATGCATGACGAACCAAAACATGACTATCCTCATTCAATCCCATGCGCCTAGCTATGACCTGGAAACCACATTACCATCCCCTCTAACATTCACAATGTCTTCAACGTAAGGTCTCATCAAGTTTGGAATTTGTGAAATGCATGGTATTCGTAAATAAGGTTTTTTTTTTTTTTTTTTTAAGTAGGAGTTGAAGCTTGTGAGAGGGAGAAAGTACCAAGACGTGAACCTTTAGTCTTTGGAACATTACTCTTCGCATGTGAGTATTGACTATTGGAATTTTAAGCATCAATAGTCTCCCACCTAGAGGGGATTCGACCTGTGGACCTCGTTTTCGGTGTAGACTTCACCCTTTTAGGTGCTCCCTTGGTGGCCACTTTTCTCGGAGGTGGCTTCAACATTGTTTCCTCCGAAAATCCTAGTTCACGTACAACAAGGACAAAGGATGTAACGCCCGTTTCGAATTATTTAATTATTTAATTGAGTCTAGAAAATATTTAGATGAGTTTATATTATATTTATATGATATATGTGTGATTTAAGAGATTTATATGATTGAGGTGGTTTTATATGATTTTATGAGGAGTTGTGACTTATGTTATTGTTTAATAAAATAAGATTTAAAAATAAAATAAATATTGAGTTTAGGGGTTGTTTTGAGATTTTAGAGAGTTTTGGGGGAGAATGAGAAATAAGATAAGATAATTGGAGGAGATATAAATAGGGAAACCTAGTTTAGAAAAACATAACGTACGTACGATCAGTTTTGGAAAAAGGGAGAAAAGCCAAGAGAAGGGAGAACCACCAAGAAGGGCTGCGATTTTGATCTATAAGGTAAGGGTGAGACTAACTTTGCAATTCTTTAAGTCTGTGAATCAACGGTTACATTTAACATGAATTAGGATGAGTTTAAGAGGAATCGAAAATTAGGTCAAATTGGTAGAATTGATGACTAAACGGTAAAAAATTGTTAGATTGATGTAGAAATTGTCCCTCGACCTTAGATAATGATTATGATGAATTCTGGAGTCGAGATTAGGCTTAAAACCATGAGAATTAGTGATTTTTCATAAAAACTGCACTTTTGCCCGTAGCGACATTCATCGCTTGCCTCCCGAGCTATGATCCTCACCACGACGAGTGATGAACTTCATCGCTCGCCTCGCGAGCAACCTCTCCCCGCCTTGCGAGTTGCACATCGTAGCTCGCCATAGCGAGCAGATGAACTGGCCTAGCGAGCTCGACTAGAGAGCATGCAATATTTCGTGATTTTAACTTTTGAGTTGATCCTTAGATGCTTTTGAGTGCCTGAACATGTCTAATAATGATTAGGAAAGAATGTAGGATGAGATTGAACCTGGAAAGATTGTAGAATGAAACTTGTGGGATTCTGACCTGAACTCGCCACGGGGAGCAAAGGCTCTCGCCTCACGAGTCACCCAGAAACAGAGTGCCTTGTTAGGTTTTGCGATCTTTGTTGCACGAGCTGTTGATAATTGAACCTTGGGGGTAGTATTAAGACTTAATGAGGATGTTAATTATAATCTGTGAAGCTGTTTAAGATGTGTTGATGTTGATTATGATGTGATATAATGTTATGTGCATTACTTGAAGAATATTTGAATATTTAATATGTTGATGAATTGCAATTGATATTATTATGTCATGCTGTTTTTGTAAACTGCCTATGTTGCTGTTGTTATTTAACTAAGCTGCATGAGTCGGTCTAACTTGATGAAGATGATGATGTTCCAAATTATTGGATTATATAAGAGGTTGTTGAATAAAGATGTCTAACAGGTCGAGTCCATGCATTAGCATTTCATTGTTGGGGGCTTGATTCCCTGGAGCTTTGTACTCAACACGTTGGAGCTTTAGCTCAATTAGCGATGGGGGCTTGGTGCCCTTGAAGTATATTAATACTCAAATAACGATGGGGGCTTGATACCCTGTATTGGTACCACATGCATATAAGAGGTCTTAGTTGCATAGTTGCATTGTTGAGTCGAAAATGATAAGTTGTGAAGTTGTTATTATTATGAATGAAGTGATGAATGATATATTATTATCTATGATGAATAATAAGATGTTTTTATGTTGTTAAATATAATTGTTGAATGGCTTAAATAGGTCTTTCATCCCTGCAAATATAGGTCATTTGAATTTTCGTCCCTAAAGTTACTAATCAGATGTAATAAGGACCAAAAGTCAAATGATTAATATTTGCAGGGACAGATTGAAAGGAATAGTAACTTCACGGACGAAAATTCAAATGGCCTATATTTGCAGGGACGAAAGACATATTTAAGCCTTGTTGAATTATATGCTTAATATTATTGTTTTGTGAAATCTCACCCCTTCTGCTTGGAAATGTTGCTCTTCGTATTAGTAACTTGCAGGTGATCCAGAGTAGGTTGTTGTGTTTCCTGTCGTGAGTGGCCTTTTCCCACTGAGTCTTAAGTTGCTCTGATACGTAACGGGAGGGGATCTTTAGTGGCTATTTCTCTTTCCTTTGCGTATATGCTATGTTTTCATGTTGTTTAACTGAATTTATGAGATGACTTTTATGAGGCCTGCGTGCCAAGACTTTATTAATGATGATGAACTTATCCGCTGCGAGTTTTGAAATAACTATGTTAAAAGATAATTTGTTAATTATCTCATTTATGATTTTAAGAAGTGTGATATCCCGTTTCATGATGTTTTACTCTGATATTTGAAATGAAATTTTTATGTTGGGAAAACGGGGTGTTACAATTGGTATCAGAGCAGGTCGGTCCGTCCGGCCAATTAGAAGAGTCGTGTCGAGTTTTAGTAATAGTTATATTACTATCTTATGTTGATGTTGCTTGTTGTAGAGACTAAGAGATGGCTAGAAGAGACGACACTGCGTTAGCTGATGCACTACAAGTCGTAGCTTAAGCTGTGGGACAACAACCTGATGCAAATGCTGGTGCGAATGCTGAAGTGAGGATGCTAGAGACCTTTCTGAGGAATCATCCTCCTACTTTCAAGGGAAGATATGACCCTGATGGAGCCCAGACGTGGCTCCAAGAGATGGAGAGAGTGTTCCGTGTGATGCAGTGTTCTAAAGTCCAGAAGGTGCGTTTTGGAATACATATGCTAGTTGAGGAGGCTGATGATTGGTGGGTGAGTCTTCTAACTACCTTAGAGCAAGACTGTGTTGTGGTTACTTGGGCTGTGTTTAGGAGGGAGTTCCTAAACAGATACTTTCCGGAAGATGTTCGTGGGAAGAGAGAGATCGAGTTCCTTGAGCTGAAGCAAGGAAACATGTCCGTGACTGAGTATGCTGCCAAGTTTGTGGAATTGGAAAAGTTTTATCCGCACTACACTCCAGAGACTGCTGAGTTTTCAAAGTGTATCAAATTTGAGAACGGTTTGCGTGCTGAGATTAAGAGAGCAATTGGTTACCAAAAGATCCGAGTTTTCTCTGAGCTGGTGAGCAGTTGCAGGATTTACGAGGAGGATACCAAGGCTCATTACAAGATTGTGAATGAGCGGAAGACTAAGGGTCAGCAGAGTCGCCCTAAGCTTTACAGTGCCCCTGCTGATAAGGGCAAAGAGAGAATGGTCGAAGATAGACAGCCTAAGAAGAAGGATGCTCCTCCAGAAATTGTCTGTTTTACTTGTGGTGAGAAAGGCCACAAGAGTAATGCTTGTCCTGGGGATACCAAGAGATGTTTCCGATGTGGAAAGAAGGGTCATGCACTAGCTGAGTGCAAACATGATGATACAGTATGCTTCAATTGTAATGAAGAGGGTCACATTGGTTCACAGTGCAAGAAACCTAAGAAGGTGCCGACTACTGGTAGAGTTTTTACTTTGACTGGTACATAGACAGAGAACGAGGATCGCTTGATCAGAGGTACTTGTTATATTGATAATACACCTTTAGTTGCTATTATTGATACTGGTGCTACGCGTTGATTTATTGCTTTTGATTGTGCTACTAAGTTGGGTCTTGTCATGTCTGATATGAATGGAGAAATGGTTGTCGAAACTCCAACTAAGGGTTCGGTGACTACTTCTCTTGTGTGTATAAGATGTCCCTTGTCTATGTTTGATCGTGATTTTCAGATTGATTTGGTTTGTCTAGCTTTGAGTGGTATGGATGTAATTCTTGGTATGACCTGGTTAGAGTACAACCATGTTCACATTAATTGTTATAGTAAGTCGGTGTTTTTCTCTTCTGCTGAAGAGGAAAGTGGCGCAGAGTTTTTGTCTACTAAGCAGCTGAAGCAGTAAGAACGTGATGGTATTTTGATGTTTTCTTTGATGGCTTCCTTATCTACTGAGAATCAACCAGTGATTGATAAACTACAAGTGGTATGCGATTTTCCAGAAGTATTTTCTGATGAAATTCCTGATGTGCCTCCAGAGAGAGAAGTTGAGTTTTCGATTGATCTTGTTCCTGGAACGAAGCCTGTGTCTATGACACCTTATCGTATGTCAACTTCTGAGTTGGCCGAGTTGAAGAAACAATTAGAAGATTTACTTGAGAAAAAGTTTGTTAGACCAAGTGTTTCACCTTGGGGAGCGCCGGTTTTGCTAGTGAAGAAGAAAGATGGTAGCATGAGATTGTGTATTGACTATCGACAGTTGAACAAGGTGACAATAAAGAATAGGTATCCACTTCCGAGAATTGATGATTTGATGGATCAGTTAGTGGGTACAAGTGTTTTCAACAAGATAGATTTGAGATCAGGTTATCACCATATTAAAGTAAAAGATGAAGATATGCAGAAGACAACTTTCAGAACGCGTTATGGACATTATGAGTACAAAGTTATGCCTTTCGGTGTTATAAATGCACCTGGAGTATTTATGTAGTACATGAATCGCATCTTTCATGAATTTTTGGATCGGTTCGTGGTTGTTTTTATTGATGATATTTTGATTTACTCCAAGTCTGAAGAAGAACATGCTGAGCATTTGAAGCTGGTTTTGCAAGTGTTGAAAGAGAAGAAGCTTTATGCGAAATTGTCTAAGTGTAAATTCTGGTTGAAAGAAGTGAGCTTTCTTGGACATGTTATTTCTGGTAGTGGTATTTCAGTAGATTCGTCTAAAGTTGAAGCGGTATCGCAATGGGAGACTCCTAAGTCGGTTACTGAGATTAGAAGCTTTTTGGGATTGGCTGGTTATTACAGAAGATTTATAGAAGGATTTTCCAAGTTAGCACTTCCGCTAACACAGTTGACCTGTAAAGGTAAAGCCTTTGTGTGGGATGTTCAATGTGACAACAGTTTCCGTGAATTGAAGAAGCGACTGACGACAGCTCCAGTTTTGATTTTGCCAAAGTCAGATGAACCTTTTGTGGTATATTGGGATGCGTCCAAGCTGGGTTTAGGGGGTGTACTTATGCAAGATGGAAAAGTAGTAGCTTATGCTTCGAGACAGTTGAGAATTCATGAGAAGAATTACCTTACACACGATTTAGAGTTGGCTGCTGTGGTCTTTGTATTGAAGATATGGAGACATTACTTGTACGGTTCGAGATTTGAGGTGTTTAGTAATCATAAGAGTTTGAAGTATCTGTTCGATCAGAAGGAATTGAATATGAGGCAGCGTAGATGGCTTGAATTGCTGAAGGACTATGATTTTGAGTTGAGCTATCATCCGGGTAAAGCTAATGTTGTTGCAGATGCTTTGAGTAGGAAGACCTGGCATATGTCTGGTATGATGGTAAAGGAGTTCGAGTTACTTGAACAGTTCAGAGATTTGAGTTTAGTTTGTTAAATGTCCTCTGAAATTGTGAAGCTAGGAATGCGAAAGATTGATAATGAATTTCTGAGGAGTATTAAAGAAGCGCAAAAAGTTGATGTTAAGTTTGTGGACTTGTTGGCTGCTAGTGATCAGACTGAAGACAATGATTTTAAAATCGATGATCAAGGTGTGTTGAGGTTTCGAGGTAGGATTTGTATTCCAGACGATGAGGAGATGAAGAAAATGATTCTTGAAGAGAGTCATAGAAGTAACTTAAGTATTCATCCGGGAGCTACGAAGATGTATCATGATCTAAAGAAGTTGTTTTGGTGGTCTGGATTAAAACGCGATGTTGCACAGTTTGTGTATTCTTGTTTGATTTGTCAGAAATCGAAGGTTGAGCATCAGAAACCTACTGGTATAATGGTGTCTTTATATTTGCCAGAGTGGAAATGGGATAGTATATCCATGGATTTTGTGACGAGTTTTCCGGATACTCCTAAAGGAAATGACGCGATTTGGGTGATTGTTGATAGATTGACGAAGTCGGCTCATTTTCTTCCGATTAATATTAGTTTTCCTGTTTCTCAGTTGGCGGAGATTTATATTCGAGATATTGTGAAGTTGCATGGTGTTCCTTCGAGCATTCTATCAGATAGAGATCCAAGATTTACTTCTAGATTTTGGAAACGTTTGCAAGAGGCTTTAGGTTCTAAGTTGAGGTTGAGTTCGGCGTATCATCCGCAGACAGATGGTCAGCCGGAGAGGACGATTCAGTCGTTAGAAGATTTGTTGAGAGTTTGTGTACTTCAGCAAGGAGGAACTTGGGATAGTCATCTTCCATTGATAGAGTTCACGTACAATAATAGTTATCATTCTAGTATTGGAATGGCACCTTATGAGGTTTTGTATGGTCGGAGATGCAGAACTCCGTTGTGTTGGTTTGAGTCAGGTGAAAGAGTGGTCTTAGGACCAGAGATTGTTCAACAAACTACTTAGAAGGTTAAGATGATTCAAGAGAAGATGAAAGCTTCGCAGAGTCGGCAAAAGAGTTACCATGATAAGCGTAGGAAAGATCTTAAGTTTCAAGAAGGAGACCACGTGTTTTTGAGAGTCACTCCTGTGACTGGTGTTGGACGAGCTTTGAAGTCAAAGAAGTTGACTCCGAGATTTATTGGTCTGTATCAGATATTGGAAAGAGTTGGAACGGTGGCGTATCGAGTGGGTTTACCACCGCATCTTTCGAATTTGCACGATATGTTTCATGTGTCGCAACTTCGGAAGTATGTACCGGATCCATCCCATGTGATCCAAAGTGATGATGTGCAAGTTAGAGATAACCTTACGGTTGAGACTTTACCGGTAAGGATTGATGAACGAAAAGTGAAGACGTTGAGAGGCAAGGAGATACCTCTTGTGAGAGTCGTTTGGGACGGAGCAACTGGTGAAAGCTTAACGTGGGAGCTAGAGAGTGAGATGTGGGAATCTTATCTAGAGTTATTTGCTTGAGGTAAATTTTCGAGGACGAAAATTTTATAAGTTAGGGAGAGTTGTAACGCCCGTTTCGAATTATTTAATTATTTAATTGAGTCTAGAAGTTATTTAGATGAGTTTATATTATATTTATATGATATATGTGTGATTTAAGAGGGTTATATGATTGAGGTGGTTTTATATGATTTTATGAGGAGTTGTGACTTATTTTATTGTTTAATAAAATAAGATTTGAAAATAAAATAAATATTGAGTTAGGGGTTGTTTTGAGATTTTAGAGAGTTTTGGGGGAGAAAGAGAAATAAGATAAGATAATTGGAGGAGATATAAATAGGGAAACCTAGTTAAGAAAAACATAACGTACGTACGATCAGTTTTGGAAAAAGGGAGAAAAAGCCAAGAGAAGGGAGAACCACCAAGAAGGGCTGCGATTTTGATCTATAAGGTAAGGGTGAGACTAACTTTGCAATTCTATTGCGTCTGTGAATCAACGATTACATTTAACATGAATTAGGATGAGTTTAAGAGGAATCGAAAATTAGGTCAAATTGGTAGAATTGATGATTAAACGTTGAAAAATTGGTAGATTGATGTAGAAATTGTCCCTAGACCTTAGATAATGATTATGATGAATTCTGGAATCGAGATTAGGCTTAAAACCATGAGAATTAGTGATTTTTCATAAAAACTGCATTTCTGTCCGTAGCGACATTCATCGCTCGCCTCCCGAGCTATGATCCTCGCCACGGCGACTGATGAACTTCTTCGGTCGCCTCGCGAGCAACCTCTCCCTACCTCGCGAGTTCCACGTCGAAGCTCGCCCTAGCGAGCAGATGAACTCGCGTAGCGAGCTTGACTAGAGATCATGCAAGATTTCGTGATTTTGACTTTTGAGTTGATCCTTAGATGCTTTTGAGTGCCTGAACATATCTAATAATGATTAGGAAAGAATGTAGGATGAGATTGAACCTAGAAAGATTGTAGAATGAAACTTGTGGGATTCTGAACTGAACTCGCCACGGCGAGCAGAGGCTCTCGCCTCGCGAGTGACCTAGAAACAGAGTGCCTTGTTAGGTTTTGCGACCTTTGTTGCACGAGTTGTTGAGAATTGAACCTTGGGGTAGTATTAAGACTTAATGAGGATGTTAATTATAATCTGTGAAGCTGTTTAAGATGTGTTGATGTTGATTATGATGTGATATAATGTTATGTGCATTACTTGAAGAATATTTGAATATTTAAGATGTTGATGAATTGCAATTGATATTATTATGTCATGCTGTTTTTGTAAACTGCCTATTTAATGTTGTTATTTAACTAAGCTGCATGAGTCGGTCTAAGTTGATCAAGATGATGATGTTCCAAATTATTGGATTATATAAGAGGTTGTTGAATTAAGATGTCTAAAAGGTCGGATCCATGCATTAGCATTTCATTGTTGGGGGCTTGATGCCCTGGAGCTCTGTACTCAACACGTTGGAGCTTTAACTCAATTAGTGATGGGGGCTTGATGCCCTGGAAGTATATTAATACTCAATTAGCGATGGGGGCTTGATGCCCCGTATTGGTACCACATGCATATAAGAGGTCTAAGTTGTGAAGTTGTGATTATTATGAATGAAGTGATGAATGATATATTATTATCTATGATGAATAATAAGATGTTTTTATGTTGTTGAATTATATGCTTAATATTATTGTTTTGTGAAATCTCACCCCTTCTGCTTGGAAATGTTGCTCTTCGTATGAGTAACTTGCAGGTGATCCAGAGTAGGTTGATGTGTTTGCTGTCGTGAGTGGCCTTTTCCTCACTGAGTCTTAGGTTGCTCTAATACGTAACGGGAGGGTATCTTTAGTGGCTATTTCTCTTTCCTTTGCGTATATGCTATGTTTTCATGTTGTTTAACTGAATTTATGAGATGACTTTTATGAGGCTTGCGTGCCAAGATTTTATTAATGATGATGAACTTATCCGCTGCGAGTTTTGAAATAACTATGTTGAAAGATAATTTGTTAATTATTTCATTTATGATTTTAAGAAGTGTGATATCCCGTTTCATGATGTTTTACTATGATATTTGAAATGAAATTTTTATGTTGGGAAAATGGGGTGTTACAAAGGAAAGAAGAGAGAAGTTGGTGGGGCCTCTAAGCCGAATTTAGCGGATGTCAAGTGCTACAAGTGTGGAACTTTGGGTCATTATGCCAATGATTGTAAGAAGGACATTAATTGCCACAAGTGTGGGAAAGCGGGTCACAAGGCTTTTGAATGTAAGGGTGTTGCGAAGGATGTTACTTGCTACAATTGTGGAGAGAAGGGTCATATTAGTACTAAGTGTACCAAGCCGAAGAAGGCGGCAGGAAAGGTGTTTGCTTTGAATGCGGAGGAAGTGGAGCAGCCGGATAAATTTATCAGAGGTATGTGTTTTATCAATAGTACTCCTTTGATTGCAATTATTGATACTGGTGCTACTCATTCTTTTATCTCGGTTAGTTGTGTTGTGCGTTTGAAATTGGTTGTAACTCCTTTGTTGCGGGGGATGGTTATCGACACCTCGGCTAGCGGTTCGGTAACTACTTCTTTTATGTGTGCTAAGTGTCCTGTTAATTTTTGTAATGTTGATTTTGAGTTGGATCTTGTGTGTCTTCCGTTGAAGCATATGGATGTGATTTTTGGCATGGAATGGTTATTAATTTTTGGGGTTAGCATTAATTGTTTGACTAAGAGTGTAACTTTTTCGAAGCCGGTGGAAGAGTTAGATAGGAAGTTCTAGACCGCAGAGCAAGTGAAGAAGTCTTTGGACGGTGATGTAACGCCCACTTTTAATTAATTAATTAATTATTTAATTGAGTCTAGACGGGTTATATTATATTTATATAATATATGTGCGATTTATGATGATTTAGATGATTTACGATGGTTTTAGATGATTTATGTGATGTGACGATTTTTATGAGGAGATGAGACTTATTTTGTTGTTTAATAAAATAAGATTTGAAAATAAAATAAAATATTGAGTTTAGGGGCTGTTTTGAGATTTTAGAGAGTTTTGGGGGAGGAAGAGAGATAAGATAAGATAATTGGAGGAGATATAAAAAGCAAAGACCTAGATTTTACAAACACTTTGTACGTACGATCAAAACTTTGGAAAAACGAGGAAAAGCCAAAGAAGGGAGAAGACAAGGGAGAGGCTGCGATTTTCATCAATTAAGGTAAGGGTGAGACTAACGATTCAGTTTTATTAATCCATGTAATTCTGATAGTCAAATTAACAAGTTAGGATTGAATTGAGAAGTTTATGAAATTAGGGTTAATAGGTGAAATTGATGATCCAATGATGATAAGTTGTTAGATTGATGCATAAACCGTCCTTGGACTCTAGATTATGAATAGGATGAATTCTGGGATTGAAATTAGGCTTAAAACCATGAGAGTAGATGAATTTTTGTAAAAACTGCACTTCTGCCCGAGCCTATATTCATCGCTCGCCCTCGCGAACGATGATCCTCGCCCCGCGAGGGATGAAGTTCATCGCTCGCCACGCGAACCAATTTCCCTCGCCTCGCGAGTTGCACGTCGCAGCTCGCCACAGCGAACAACCGAACTCGCCATAGCGAGCATGACCAGAGAGCATGTAAGATTATGTAGTTTGGACTTTTGAGTTGAACCTTAGATGTTTTTGAGTGCCTGAAGATGTATATTAAAGATTAAATGATAACTTAGAACGAGATTGAACCTAGTTTAACATAGAACAACCTTTGTTGGGAATCTGGCTTGAACTCGCCACGGCGAGCAGATGCTCTCGCCTCGCGAGCACTTCCAGAACTGAGTGCAAGTGAGGATATTGCGATCTGTGTCGCATAATTTGATTAGAGATGGACCCTTGGGTAGTAATGAGACCTATATAAGAAGTTAACTGCAATCTTTGAAGTTGTTATGAGATGTTAATGTTGAATATGATGTGATATAATGATTAATTGCATTACTTGAATTATGAATGAATGATTAAGATGTTGTTGTTTTTATTGATATCGTTATGTGATGTCATACTGTTGTTGTAATCTGTCTATGCTGCTATTGTTATTTAACCTAGTTGCATGAGTCGATATAAGATGATCAAGATGATGTTGAACTTCCAAATTATTGGATAAATAAGAGATGATGATTAAGATGTTTAAGAGATCGAGTCCATGCATTAGCATACATTTGTTGGGGGCTCATGCCCTGGAGCTTTGTACTCAACACGATGGAGCTTTAGCTCAAATTAGCGATGGGGGCTTATGCCCTGGAAGTATATTAATACTCAAATAACGATGGGGGCTCATGCCCTGAATTGGTACCACATGCATATAAGAGGTCTAAGTTGCATAGTCGCATAGTCGAGTCAATGATGAAAGATGTTAAGATGCTATGAGATTTATGATGCTTTAATGAAGTGATTACATGATATATTATTATCTATGATGCTATGATGTTTAAGATCCTTATGTTGTATATTTATGTTGTTAATTATGATTGTTGAATAATATTGATTAATATTATTGTTTACTCTGATATTTGTTAAGAAATTTTTATGTTGGGAAAACGGGGTGTTACAATTGGTATCAGAGCAGGTCGGTCCGTCCTGCCAATTGGAAGAGTCGTGTCGAGTCTTAGTAATATTTGTATTACTATCTTATGTTGTTGTTACCTGTTGTGTAGAATCTCAGAGATGGCTGGAAGAAACGACGCTGCGTTAGCTGCTGCACTACAAGCCGTAGCTCAAGCTGTGGGGCAACAACCTAATGCAAATGCTGGTGCGAATGCTGAGTCGAGGATGCTTGAGACCTTCCTGAGGAATCATCCTCCTACTTTCAAGGGAAGATATGACCCCGATGGAGCCCAGACGTGGCTTAAAGAGATTGAGAGAGTTTTCCGTGTGATGCAATGCACCGAAGTCCAGAAGGTGCGTTTTGGAACGCATATGCTAGCTGAGGAGGCTGATGATTGGTGGATTAGTCTTCTACCTACTTTAAAGCAAGACGGTGCCGTGATTACTTGGGCTGTGTTTAGAAGGGAGTTTGTGAACAGATACTTTCCGGAAGATGTTCGCGGGAAGAAAGAGATTGAATTCCTTGAGCTGAAATAAGGAAACATGTCGGTGACTGAGTATGCTGCCAAGTTTGTGGAATTGGCAAAGTTTTATCCGCACTACACCCCCGAGATTGCTGAGTTTTCAAAGTGCTTCAAGTTTGAGAACGGGTTACGTGCTGAAATCAAGAGGGCAATTGGTTACCAGAAGATCCGAGTTTTCTCCGAGCTGGTGAGCAGTTGCAGGATTTACGAAGAGGATACCAAGGCTCATTACAAGGTCGTGAATGAGCGGAAGACTAAGGGTCAGCAGAGTCGCCCTAAGCCTTATAGTGCCCCTGCTGATAAGGGCAAACAGAGAATGGTTGAGGATAGACGGCCGAGGAAGAAGGATGTTGCTGGTGAGATTGTCTGCTTTAATTGTGGTGAGAAATGCCACAAGAGCAATGCTTGTCCGGGAGAGGTAAATAGATGTTTCCGATGCGGTAAGAAGGGTCATGCACTAGCTGAGTGCAAACATAATGACATTGTGTGCTTCAATTGCAATGAAGAGGGTCACATTGGTTCGCAGTGTAAGCAGCCTAAGAAGGCGCCGACTACTGGTAAAGTTTTCGCTTTGACTGGTACTCAGACCGAGAATGAGGATCGCTTGATCAGAGGTACATGTTATATTGATAATACTCCTTTAGTTGCTATTATTGGTACTGGTGCTACGCATTGTTTTATTGCTTTCGATTGTGCTTCTACTTTGGGTCTTGTTATGTCTGATATGAATGGAGAGATGGTTGTCGAAACTCCAGCTAAGGGTTCGGTGACTACTTCTCTCGTATGTCTGAAATGTCCTTTGTCTATGTTTGGTCGTGATTTCGAGATGGATTTAGTTTGTCTACCTTTGAGCGGTATGGATGTGATTCTGGGTATGAACTGGTTGGAATACAACCATGTTCACATTAATTGTTTTAGCAAGTCAGTGTATTTCTCCTCAGTCGAAGAGGAAAGTGGTGCAGAGTTCTTGTCTACCAAGCAGCTAAAGCAACTAGAATGCAATGATATTTTGATGTTTTCCTTGATGGCTTCCTTATCTATTGAGAATTAAGCAGTGATTGATAAGCTACAAGTGGTATGCGATTTTCCTGAAGTTTTTCCAGATGAAATTCCTGATGTGCCTCCAGAGAGGGAAGTTGAGTTTTCTATTGACCTTGTTCTTGGAACGAAGCCGGTGTCGATGGCACCTTATCGTATGTCAACTTCCAAGTTAGCCGAGTTGAAGAAACAGTTAGAAGATTTGCTTGAGAAGAAGTTTGTTAGCCCAAGTGTTTCACCTTGGGGAGCGCCGGTTTTGTTAGTGAAGAAGAAAGATGGTAGTATGAGATTATGCATCGATTATCGTCAGTTGAACAAAGTAACTATCAAGAATAGGTATCCACCTCCGAGAATTGATGATTTGATGGATCAGTTAGTGGGTGCACGTGTTTTCAGCAAGATTGATTTGAGATCGGGTTATCACCAG
This sequence comes from Medicago truncatula, assembly GCF_003473485.1. NCBI lineage: Eukaryota > Viridiplantae > Streptophyta > Magnoliopsida > Fabales > Fabaceae > Medicago > Medicago truncatula. The sequence continues at coordinate 22,619,990 of NC_053043.1, read as the reverse complement.
ATTAAAGTAAAAGATGAAGATATGCAGAAGACAGCTTTCAGAACGCGTTATGGTCACTAAGAATATAAAGTTATGCCTTTTGGTGTTACCAATGCACCTGGAGTGTTTATGGAGTATATGAATCACATCTTCCATGCATTTTTGGATCGCTTTGTGGTTGTTTTTATCGATGATATTTTGATTTACTCCAAGACTGAAGAAGAACATGTTGAGCATCTGTAGATTGTCTTGCAAGTGTTGAAAGAGAAGAAACTTTATGATAAACTATCTAAGTGTGAGTTCTGGTTGAAAGAGGTAAGTTTTCTTGGCCATGTCATTTCTGGTGACGATATTGCTGTAGATCCGTCTAAAGTCGATGGAGTATCGCAATGGGAGACGCCTAAGTCAGTTACAGAGATTAGAAGCTTCTTGGGTTTAGCTGGTTACTATAGAAGATTTATAGAAGGATTTTCCAAGTTAGCACTTCCGCTAACCCAGTTGACTTGTAAAAGTAAAGCTTTTGTGTGGGATGTTCAATGTGAGAACAGTTTCAATGAATTGAAGAAGCGGTTGACGACAGCTCCGGTTTTAATTTTGCCGAAGTCCGATGAACCTTTTGTGGTATATTGTGATGCGTCCAAGTTGGGTTTAGGTGGTGTACTTATGCAAGATGGTAAAGTGGTAGCTTATGCTTCAAGACAGTTGAGAGTTCATGAGAAGAATTACCCGACGCATGATTTAGAGTTAGCCGCCGTGGTTTTTGTGTTGAAGGTTTGGAGACATTACTTATATGGTTCGAGATTTGAGGTGTTTAGTGATCATAAGAATTTGAAGTATCTGTTCGATCAGAAAGAATTGAATATGAGGCAGCGATGATGTATCGTTCAGAGTCAGATGCACAGCGGAATAAATCAGAGAAGAGAGAAGAAAGAAGACACATGCAATTATACTGGTTCCTTCCACAAACCGGAAGTAGTCCAGTCCCCCTTGCACTTCCAAGGAGATTTCCACTAAGAAATAATCACACAGATTACAACTGCTCAATACTACACCTAGTATGAGACTTCACAAATGCTCAAGCACGCAGGCAAGAGACTTCCTTTGCTCAAGCACTAAAGCAAGAGAGAAACAAAGATCCTGGTACCTAAACAGCGGGTGTTCAAGACATATGACAGGAGAAAAAGCTTTGTTCCTCACCATTACAATGAAAGATGGAGGAGAAGTGAAGTTTGGTGGCAACCAAACTGGAAAGATCATTGGTACAGGTACCATTGGTAATTCCTCCATTTCAATTAATAATGTTTGGCTAGTAGATGGTCTGAAGCATAACCTATTGAGCATCAGTCAATTTTGTGACAATGGGTATGATGTTATGTTCAGTAAGACCAACTGCACTCTAGTCAACAAGGATGACAAATCCATTACTTTTGAGGGAAAGAGAGTTGAGAATGTCTATAAGATAAATTTCTCTGATCTGGCTGATCAGAAGGTAGTTTGCCTTCTGTCAATGAATGATAAAAAGTGGGTATGGCATAGAAGGTTGGGACATGCAAATTGGAGATTAATCTCTAAAATCAGCAAGTTACAACTTGTCAAAGGTTTGCCTAACATTGATTATCATTCAGATGCACTCTATGGTGCATGTCAGAAAGGACAAATTGTTAAGACTTCTTTCAAATCCAAAGACATTGTATTAACCTCCAGACCCTTAGAATTACTTCATATTGATCTTTTTGGACCAGTTAACACTGCATCCTTATATGGAAGTAAATATGGATTAGTCATTGTTGATGATTACAGCAGAAGGACTTGGGTAAAATTCCTAAGAAGTAAAGATTATGCATGTGAAGTGTTTAGCAGCTTCTGCACTCAAATACAGTCTGAAAAAGAACTGAAAATTTTGAAAGTCAGAAGTGATCATGGTGGAGAATTTGAAAATGAGCCATTTGAATCTTTTTGTGAAAAACATGGAATTATCCATGAATTCTCTTCCCCTAGAACTCCACAACAAAATGCGGTTGTAGAAAGAAAGAACAGAACTTTACAAGAAATGGCAAGAACCATGATCCATGAAAATAATTTAGCTAAACATTTCTGGGCAGAAGCAGTTAATACTTCATGTTATATCCAAAATAGGATCTATATCAGACCTATGTTGGAGAAAACTGCATATGAACTCTTCAAAGGAAGAAGACCAAATATCTCTTACTTTCATTAGTTTGGATGTACTTGTTACATTCTAAATACTAAAGACTATCTAAAGAAATTTGATGCCAAGGCTCAAAAAAGAATCTTTTTAGGTTACTCTGAAAGGTCAAAGGCATACAGAGTGTATAATTCAGATACACATTTTCTTGAAGAATCTATGCATGTTAAATTTGATGATAGAGAGCCTGGAAGTGAAACTCCAGAGCAAGTTGAAAGTACTGCAGGTACAAATGATTCTAAAGATGCATCATATTCTGATCAGTCTTCTAATTCTGAAAAGAATCCAGAAGCTGAGTACAGTTCAGAAGCTGAACCAAATCCAGAAGAACAAGATGACAATGCCTCTGAAGATATTCAAGATAACACTCAGCATGAAGTTCATTCAAAATTCAAGTACAAATCTTCACATCCTAAGGAGCTAATCATTGGAAGCAAAGACAGTCCTAGAAGAACAAGGTCTCATTTCAGACAAGAAGAATCTCTGATAGGATTGCTATCAATAATTGAGCCAAAGACAGTTGATGAAGCTCTCTCAGATGATGGATGGATATTAGCTATGCAAGAAGAGCCAAGTCAGAAGAACATTATTGGAACAAAATGGGTATTCAGAAACAAGCTGAATGAACAAGGTGAAGTAACCAGAAACAAAGCCAGACTTGTTGCACAGGGATACAGTCAACAAGAAGGCATTGATTACACTGAAACTTTTGCTCCAGTTGCAAGATTGGAAGCTATCAGGTTACTTCTATCCTATGCAGTTAATCATGGCATAATATTATATCAAATGGATGTCAAGAGTGCTTTTCGTAATGGTGTCATTGAAGAAGAAGTGTATGTCAAACAACCTCCTGAGTTTGAGGATCTTAAGCATCCTGACCATGTTTACAAACTTAAAAAATCACTATATGGCTTGAAACAAGCTCCCAGAGCTTGGTATGATAGACTAAGTAATTTCTTAATAAAAAATGATTTTAAAAGAGGTCAAGTTGACACAACACTCTTCAGAAGGACTCTTAAGAAAGACATTCTAATTGTCCAAATATATGTTGATGATATAATATTTGGTTCTACTAATGCATCTCTTTGCAAGGAATTCTCTAAGTTAATGCAGGATGAATTTGAAATGAGCATGATGGGAGAATTAAAATTCTTTCTTGGAATTCAAATCAATAAAAGCAAAGAAGGAGTATTTGTTCATCAAACAAAATATACAAAGGAACTTCTAAAGAAGTTCAAGCTAGAAGATTGTAAAGTGATGAACACTCCAATGCATCCAACCTGCACCTTAAGCAAAGAAGATACTGGAACTAAAGTAGACCAGAAGCTATACAGAGGTATGATTAGTTCTCTGTTATACCTCACTGCATCTAGACCAGATATTTTATTCAGTGTATGCTTGTGTGCAAGATTCCAATCAGATCCTAGAGAATCTCATTTAACTGCTGTTAAGAGAATCTTCAGGTATCTGAAAGGAACATCTAATCTTGGACTCCTTTATAGGAAATCCCTAGATTATCAGTTGGTTGGATTCTGTGATGCTGACTATGCTGGTGACAGGATTGAAAGAAAATCAACCAGTGGAAATTGCCAATTCCTGGGAGAGAATCTGATATCCTGGGCAAGCAAAAGACAAGCAACAATTGCTATGTCTACAGCAGAAGCAGAATACATTTCAGCTGCAAGTTGTTGTACACAACTACTTTGGATGAAACATCAGTTGGAAGACTATCAGATTAATGCTAACAGTATTCCCATCTTTTGTGATAACACTACTGCTATTTGTTTGTCAAAGAATCCAATTCTACATTCAAGGGCCAAGCATATTGAAATCAAACACCATTTTATCAGAGATTATGTTCAAAAAGGAGTTTTAGATATACAATTCATTGATACTGAGCATCAATGGGCTGATATATTTACAAAACCTTTATCTGTGGAAAGATTTGATTTTATTAAGAAAAATTTGAATATGCACTTTGTGTCTGATTAAGATTTGCTTGCCTCTGAATAAGAAGTTTGGTTCTGAAGTTTATTCAGAAGCTTTGGTCCATCAGAAGCTCTTAACTGAGGTTCTGAGGAAAATGTGCTTCTGAAGATGACGTCAGCACTAAAACTTCAGAAGCTGTGTTCTTTACTTTTGAATAGCAGGGTTAGTGGGATCGTTGGCAGTTACGTCTTAGTAACACCTATCCCATTAACCAAAGTTATTAGTCTGAAAAATTTATGACGTGGTCTATTTGTATTGGTGTATAACTAAAAAGGGCAATGATGTTTTATATGCTTTTAAACGTACTTACACGCGCCCCCAACTGTCATTAATGCTATGTTTGTTTGTCTCCTTATGAATTGCAATCGTTTTTACTAAAAACACTTAGACAAACACACACTACTCACTTCACAACCAACACTTTTGTTTTTCAACCTTCTCTGCGAAGTAAGCGCATTCCTTCTAAAACCCTAGAAAACCTTTCCACTTCAATTAATCAAATGGCTTCATCAAGTTCTGCTCCTGGATCATCATCTAACAAGCAACAACAGGAAATTCCTGCCTACGAGATAAAAGGAAGAACCATGTCCTTGGAGGAATGGGATTTGAAAATCCAAACTGAATGTCCGGTGGATTTTGTCTCACTAGCCGCTCACAACTATGACATTGGAAAGTTCTACGATGTTCAAGGCTTGGGAAGCTACTTCAATTTCTTGAATGGTCCAACATATCAAACGCTGGTGAGTCACTTCTGGGTCAGGGCCAGTATTTATGACAGAGAGGCTGGAAAGATTGAAGAAGATGAGAAAGTTCTTCTTAATCCAGAACTGAAAGGAAAGTCTAGAGAAGAAATGGGTTTGAAACCCTTCTCAAAGACAGAGATAAGATCAAGTATAATGGGAATTCCGGTTCGCATTTCTGAGGATGTTATAGCTTTTGTTCTTAGAAGACCAGGTACAGGGGAATACAAAGCTGGTATTTCAAAAGTCAAGAACAGCCCATGAAATGAAATTGTAAATAAGACCCTCTACAACAACGTATCTAAGGGTGCTTATGTTGTTATGTCGGCTCAAACTAAGATGATGCTGAAGATCCAAAATGAGAGTCTGTTACCAAAAGGTGGTGGTAGTGATCAACCTTCATTGGAGCACAAGATCCTTCTCCACTTCTTCATAACAAGTGTAGTTGCAAATGTGCCTAGATACATCTTCAGGCATATGGTACAACAGCTCAGAGAAAGCCAGTTGAGAAATAGGTGCTGGGTACCCTATGGGAGGCTTCTCTCTGAAATCTTTCATCAAGGAGGACTTCTGAATCTTCTCAAAGAAGTAGATTTCTTCACTGATGAGCAGTTGGGGACTATAACTGGAAAAATCATCAATTGAGAAACTATGAGGTCTATGCGTGTGATCAAGAAAGAGGAGGTGAAGAAGCTGAGCACAGGTATGACAGAATCTGATGCTAAATCAGCTTTGATGACTGATTTTCCTCCAATCTGCAAACAAGACCCTCTGGATGTTCGCATGCACTTCATCAGGGAGCATTTTGAAAGAACAAATGTCAAAATCAACCTGAGGGAAGTACCAGAACATATGTATGGAGGAGCTCTTCCTGTTGCCAAGAGCAGGAAGACAAAGAGGAAAGTATTAACCAAGGAAGATTACTTGGAAGGAGAAGCTACAAGAAAATCTTCTAAGAGATCACAGAAGGCTAATAAGGATGGTGATGCAGCACCCAAACCCAAGAAAGCTAAAACTGTTAAGGCTGAAGGCTCAACTGTTGCTGCTTCTGATGAAGTTATTCAAAAGAAAAGAGACAAAGAGCCAGAAGTTCAAGATGCTGCTAGGGAAGCTGCTCTTCAATCTATCAGAAACAAAAGAGCTAAAGGAGAAAGAAATGTTCAGGAGCGTATGAAGGAAGCTGCTGAACAATTGAGAAATGAAGAAGAGGATCCCAGTTTGAAGAAGGCCAAGACAACTGTGTCTTTGGAGATGTCTTGCTTTAGAGTCTCAGATGAGCAAAAACGAATGGCTAAAGAAGTTGTTGCAACTGAATTAGCTAAAAGAAAGCACATGAAAGAACTCTACAGGAAGCAGAGAGATGAACAACTCAAAGCTGTAGGGTATGTATTGGATGCTGAGAAAGCTGCTGAAATTGCTTCTCTGGCTGCTGAAATTGAAGAACAAACAATTAAAGAAGGAACTGCTTTGTTAAAGGAAGCACTGAAAGCTAAGAACGTTTCAGAAGCAAAACCTTCAGAACCAGCATCAGAAGCTGCTCGATCAGAAGCTCATCCATCATGTATTTCTTCAGATCCGAAAGCTCAATTCAATGTTCAGACTTCTACCCTTCCATCATCACCCTCATCATCATCATCTTCCACTGACTCAGATGACATCTCTCTGAGTCAGCACATCAAACAATGTCTACCAAACTTCAAACCATCTAAATCAACCCCTTCAAAAACCTTTGACTATGATCAAATGCAAATCAATTTTTCTAAACAGAGGATAAAACTCTGTGAAAAATTGCCTGCTGATCATTTCCTTCAACCAACTGTTATACAACCTTTAAACACTCAATACCTAGAAACCAACCCTAAACCACAAAAAGCTTCTGAAGTAGTTTCAGAAGAACCCACTTCAGAAGACCAACAACATCAAACATCAACCCTTCATAACCTAGAAAAACATTTAGGTGGCGAGGTGCAACCAACCCCTAAAAGACCTCTAAAACAGTCCCTGAAAAGACTGTCTTAGAAAATCAACAACCAAATCCCCAACCTGAAACCTCAACTGTTCCTGAACAAACTGTTCCTGAACAAACCGTTTCTGAACAAACTGTTCTTGAACAAACCATTCCTGAACAAGTTACTTCTGACCAAACCAAAACTAACCCTGAACAACAAATTGAGAATCCTACCCAAACACCAACTCTTAACCAAACAATTCCTGAGCAACACACCACTTCTGACCAACCATCTTCATCTCATACAACATCCAACCAAGAACCTATACCCATCCCAGATAACATTCTAGAGTCTGAATTCATTGATGAAGAGCTTCAAAGGATCAGTGATGAAATTCAAGGACTTATTCTTCTCAGAAAAGTACCTATACTTTCAATTCACTATGAAGATCAATGGATGGACCTGAAAGCTGGACTTGCTGATTTGCTGGATCAGATAAGTGAAAAATGCATATCAACTTAAGCTGAAGTGCTTAAGAAGCATTTGGAAGATCTTCACTCAGCTGAGAAAGAGAAAGAGAAAGGTTCTCTGCTTATGTTAGCTAATGCTCCTTTCTTTCCGGAAAGTGACTATGTCTCAAGAGGTGACAGAATTCTTCAAGGGATGAAAAGGAGGCTTAAGGCTAAGAATGAAGAAGTTCAGAAGGTTAAGCAGAAGTCTGAAACTCTGGAAGAAGTTGTGAATAAGCAAGCAGAAGAATTGAAGAATCAGTCTAAGCAAATTAAGTATTTGATGGAACAAGTCTCTAAACTAGCCAAACCTTAGTAGCACACCATTTTTTTTGCTTGTTTAGATTTTGTTTTTCAAATTAGTATTAACTTGCTCTATTTGTGTATCTTAACTTGCTGATTATGTATCATTCATATGTTTCTGAAACAATTTCTGATTAATCATTAATGCTCTGATATTCATATTCAGTTTGATCTGATACTTACCTTTGCTTCATTTACTTTTTAGGCTTTGTTACTCTTTCTTTTGTTTTATTTACTTTTTGTTGATGACAAAAGGGGGAGTAGTTGTATAGTATTTTTAGGCTCTAAGCCCCATTAATTTAACTTGATTAAGTTAACTTATTGCTCTGAACCATTTTCTAAACTTGTGGTACTCTTTTTAAAATACTTCTGAAAGTTAATTAATTAACTTGTACGCATTTTATTGAAATTTAATTAACGAGTATAGAACTTAGGGGGAGCTTACAAACCTCACCTTAAAAGATCTATTAGACTCAGGGGGAGCTTACAAACCTCATACCTTGTAGTCAACTTGTTAACTAGATCAACAACAATTGAACATTTTAAATACTATTGTTTGTCATCATCAAAAAGGGGGAGATTGTTGAAACAAAATGTATTTCACAATAAACCTTAATGAGTTTTGATGATAACAAGGTATTAAAAAATTGTCAATTGGTTATTGCTAATAATTGTTCAAGTGTACAGGACCATAGGCAAAGTTAATCAATTTCAATAGGTCTTGGAAGAACAATAGAGAGCAAAGAAAGCTAAAGCATCTGAAGAAAACTGCGTCTGAAGCTAAAGTGCTTCTAAACCCTCAAAGTGCCTCTGGAGTGATGACGTCATCAGAAGCAGAAGTCCATCAGAAGCAATATTTCATCAGAAGCTATATCATCACCAGAAGCTACAATTAATCAGTAAATCTAATCTGAAGTTTCAAAGGAGTTGCCTTTCGTTTCAACCTTGTCTAAGAGAACGAAGAATTAAAAGGGAGGTATCAACGGTCATTTAAAAAGCACTGGGTGCTTGTCCTTCATTGAAGAGTTGACAAAGTACAAGTGTACAACCACTACCTCCACTACTCTGTTTTTGTCTACACTACAAGACAAGACAACAGCTCTGCCTGCAGAAATGTTCCTTCAAGATAGGAATGAATTTGAATTTGATCCTTCATAGGACAACATCCAAATCAGGCAAACGATTACTGGTGGATGATCAAAGGAACTCAACGACTCTTTAGACGTGCTAAAAATCTCAACGTCTCTTTACTCACCTCTATAATTCTTGGACAATTACCTACAAAATAACTTAAAACAAAAAGAAACAAATAAAAGAAAAGCAATTAAATGCGTGGATTGCCTCCCACGAACCGCTCGTTTAAAGTCATTAGCTTGACGGTCAAAGGGTTTCTCTATCCTATACCCAATCTTTCACAAAGGGACAATGGCATCAAACTGACATTATCCCCCAAATCACACATGGCTCTTTCTATAATCTCGGATCCTATGACAGATGGTTTGGAAAAACTCACAGGATCCTTAAGTTTAGATGGCAATTTTTCTTGAATGTTTGCAAAGAGTTTTCTAAACTGCTCATCTAGCTTGGACTCATCAAACTCTTGTGGGAAAGGAATTTTTGGCTCATAAGGTGGTGATATGTTAGGTTTTTCACTCTCTATCACAACTTTCTCACTTTGTGGCTTTTCACTCTCTACCTCAACTGTATTAGTTTTGGTTTCCACAACGGGGTCCTCTAATTGTTTACCATACCTAAGTGTAACATCATTCGGTTGACCCTTTGGGTTAGCCTTAGGTTGGCTCGGAAGGATTCTGGAGGTTTGGGAGGGAGAGGTTACTTGATGGCCTACTTGAGGGTTTTGAATCTCTAAAATTTTGTTGTGAGTACAAAGAGAATCTACTTTGGAGGAAAGCCTATCAAGCGAGTCCTTCAAATTTCTAGCTTGGATTTCAAATTTTTTTGTTGTGCCTAGAGTTATCTAATACAAGAGTTTCTAGCAAAAGTTCCAAGTTGGATCGTTGAGGGACTCCTTGGTTATTTTCAAAACCAGGTGGTGTTGTTTGTTGTCCAAAAAGATTTTGAGGGGTTTGAAAAAATTGATCGTTCCTAAACCCTTGATTATATAGAGCATAGTTTACTTGCTCAGGACTTCTAACAACACTACCTAGTTGACCAGTATGGCCAAATATTCCATAACAAGGAGGCAAAACAGGGGAAGGAGTCCAAGGATAATAGTTTTGAGTCATGCCTGAGATAAAATAAAATAAATAAAATAAAATAAAAAAATAAAATAAAAAAATAAAATAAGGAGAAAGGGAGGGAGGGAGAGAGAGTGAGAGAGAGATTTATATATATAAAAAATAAAAAGAAAAGGAAATAAAATATATAAGAAATAAAATAAATAAAAATAAAAGATAAGAAAAGGAAATAAAATATTATATATATATATATATATATATATATATATATATACTAACCACTATTAAAAAGTTAATCAAATTACAATAACTCCCCGGTAGCGACGCCAAAAACTTGATGGGATAAAACCGCAAGTGCACGGTCTTACCGAAGTAGTAATAAAAGTATCATTCCGACAGGGAGTTATGAATTCAGTTAACTTTTAACAATGATTAGATAGAAAGTTTAGAAGGTAGAAAGTTGTATTTTTAATTGAAATAAAAGAAAATAAAAGATAAAAGCCTTGGGATTATTGGTTCATCTAAATGACAAGTCCTTCACAAACCAAACTATAAGCTTATAACTTTATGTTAGACCTAATTTCTCAAGACAGTTTCTCTTTTGTTCCTCTAGCAACCAAGCCTATTTCGCTGACTTGATTACTATTAGATTTTGGTTCCTCTAACAACCAAGCCTATTTCGCTGACTTGATCATTATTAGTTCCCTTGAAGATCGAAACTATATGTCTCAAAGATTTCAAAGACTATTTCGCTGTCTTTGAATTCCTTGTCTAAATTCACTTGTTCGAATATCAAAGCTCCACTTTCGTTTTATGAATTGATATTTGAGATGATGGATAAACAATTATCAAACCCTCCACTTTCGTTTCCACAGTTTGATAATGGTTGATCCATGTTAAAGCGGTGAATTTAGATAAGAAATTAGGGTTACATAAGATTAAGGCTTAGAGCATGGTTTGATTAGGATTATGTCATTTAGACTTATCCAACAATCCCAAGACAAAGAGAAGTCTACTCACTAACGTTCATTGTAGACATAGAGAAGAAGAGAGAAAACATAAAAGTAAATAACAAGAAAGTAAAGGTGAACTTTTATTAGAAAGACAATTGTCACATATTGCATTCCAAGAAAAGATGAATATTTGTGATGGATGGCTACTCTATTTATAGCATACATTTGACTTAAAATCTAAGCAATTACATTCGGGTTAAAAATAGAGTAGCTTAAAATCTAAGCAAAAGCAGCAAAAGACACTCTGGAGGGTGGCACGCTCGTGCCAATGCTAGCACGGGCCGTGCCAAGCTTCTGACTTTAGGGGAGACATATTTTGTCTTCCAATCTTTGTATTTTCGTATCGAATCAGCTCCAAGTCCCTTTCTTTTGCTCCAAGACTCAATCCATCCAATATTCATTCCTGAAATATAATAAAATGCAATTTGTAGTAAACTATCTTAAAAAGGAAATAATATTAATATAAAATAAACTAAGATCTAATTAAAACTAAACTAAATAATATCTAGAAATAGGTAATAAATGACTCATCAATCAACTCCATCTTCAAGAATATCCCACAGCTCCTCATCTAAACCCATGATGCAACTGTACATGTTGGTTTTCCACCAAGAAAACTCTTCTGGATTTCCATTGAACTTTGGAGCTTTTCCAAAATCAGATTTCTTGTCAGTAGTATCATAATCATGACCAACACTAGTGTATCTTGTAGATGTACTTGATTCAGGTTCAGCAGACATGTTTTTCTCTTAGATCTTGAACTGTCACACGGTTAAGTGCTTTGATAACAAAGCAAGCTCTGATACCAATTGAAGGTGAGAAAAACACAAGAAGGGGGGGGGGGGGGGGGGGTTGAATTGTATTTTCTTTTTCTCAAGATAAAATCTTCTTCAGAAGTCACTTCAGAAGCTATCGAAATGCTTCTGATGTATCGTTTAGAGTCAGATGCACAGCGGAATAAATCAGAGAAGAGAGAAGAAAGAAGACACAGGCAATTATACTGGTTCCTTCCACAAATCGGAAGTAGTCCAGTCCCCCTTGCACTTCCAAGGAGATTTCCACTAAGAAATAATCACACAGATTACAACTTCTCAACACTACACCTAGTATGAGACTTCACAGATGCTTAAGCACGCAGGCAAGAGACTTCCTTTGCTCAAGCACTAAAGCAAGAGACTTCTAATCAAATAGAATTACACAGAAAATTGTTTGAGTTTGAACACTTGATATAAAATCAGCGGTGTTCACAATACAATGCAATTGAAAGACTCTAGACTTAAGAATTTCTAAGATATATCAAATCAACACAGAAATTCAAAGTGCTTCTAAGTGACACAAATTTGGCAGAGTTTGGGCGCTATTAACTTGTTGTTGTGTCTCTGAATCTTCAAATCTTTACTCCTTTATATAGAGGTTGAAAAGAGACGTTGGGACCTTTAAGCACGTCTAAAGAGTCGTTGAGAACCTTGATCAGTCACCAATGATCTTTTGTCTGATTTGGATATTGTCATATGAAGGATCAAGTTCAAATCCATTCCTATCTTGAAGGAACATTTCTGCAGACAGAGCTGTTATACTTGTCTTGTAGCGCAGACAAAACAGAGTAGTGGAAGTAGTGGTCGTACACCTTGTACTTTGTCAACTCTCAGTGAAGTGTAAGCATCTCATGCTTTTCAAATGAATCGCCACTTTTCCTTTAGTCTTTCATTTCCTTAGACGAGGTTTAATCCAATAAACAGCCAATTGAAACTTCAGATGAATCAGCAGATCGATTGAAGCTTCTGGTGATGATATAACTTCTGATGAAGTTGCTTCTGATGAACTTTGCTTCTGATGGGTTCTGCTTCTGATGACGTCATTACTTCAGAGGCATTGAAACTTCAGAAGCACTTCAAAACTTCAGACGTAGTTTTCTTCAGATGCTTTAGGTTCTTCTTCTTGATGATTTCTTTGCTCTCGTTTGTTCTTCCAAGACCTATTAAATTGATCAACTTTGTCTATGGTCCTGTACACTTGAACAATTATTAGCAAATAACCAATTGACAATTTTTAATACTTTGTTATCATCAAAACTCATTAAGGTTTATTGTAAAACATATTTTGTTCCAACACATATGTCCGCTATGATGGTTAAAGAGTTCGAGTTGCTTGAACATTTTAGAGATCTGAGCTTAGTTTGTGAGTGGTCATCTCAGAGTGTGAAACTGAGAATGCTAAAGATTGATAGTGAAATTCTGAAAAGTATCAATGAAGCACATAAAGTTTATGTCAAGTTTGTAGACTTGTTGGTTGCTAGTAATCAGACTGAAGATGGTGACTTTAAGGTCGATGACCATGGTGTGTTGAGATTCCGAGGTCGAATTTGTATTCCTGATGATGAAGAGATGAAGAAAATAATTCTTGAAGAGAGTCATAGAAGTAGCTTGAGTATTCACCCGGGAGCTACGAAGATGTATCATGATCTAAAGAAGATTTTCTGGTGGTCTGGATTGAAACGCGATGTGGCACAGTTTGTGTATTCCTGTTTGGTTTGTAAGAAGTCGAAGATTGAACATCAGAAACCTGCTAGTATGATGGTATCTTTAGATGTGCCAGAGTGGAAATGGGATAGTATATCCATGGATTTTGCGACGAGTTTGCCGAATACTCCTAGAGGGAATGACGCGACTTGGGTGATTTTTGATAGATTGACAAAGTCGGCTCATTTTCTACCGATTAATATCAGTTTTCCTGTTGCCCAGTTGGCAGAGATTTATATTAAGGAGATTGTGAAGTTGCATGGTGTTCCTTCGAGCATTGTATCAGATAGAGATCCAAGATTTACCTCTAGATTTTGGAAGAGTTTTCAAGAGGCTTTGGGTTCTAAGTTGAGATTGAGTTCGGCGTATCATACGCAGACAGATGGTCAGTCGGAGAGGACGATTCAGTCGCTAGAGGATTTGTTGAGGGTTTGTGTACTTGAGAAAGGAGGGACTTCGGATAGTCATCTTCCGTTGATAGACTTCACGTACAATAACAGTTACCGTTCTAGTATTGGAATGGCACCCTTTGAGGCTTTATATGGTCGGAGATGTAGAACTCCGTTGTGTTGGTGAGTCAGGAGAAAGAGTGGTCTTAGGACCAGAGATTGTTCAACAGATTACTGAGAAAGTTAAGGTGATTCAAGAGAAGATGAAAGCGTCGCAGAGTCGACAAAAGAGTTATCATGATAAGCGCAGGAAAGATCTTGAGTTTCAAGAATGAGACCACGTGTTTTTGAGAGTCACTCCTGTGACTGGTGTTGGACGTGCTTTGAAATCAAAGAAGTTGACTCCGAGATTTATTGGTCCGTATCAGATATCGGAAAGAGTTGGAACGGTGGCGTATCGAGTGGGATTACCACCGCATCTTTCGAATTTGCATGATGTCTTTCATGTGTCGCAACTTCGGAAGTATGTTCCGGATCCATCTCATGTGATCCAGAGTGATGATGTGCAAGTTAGAGACAACCTTACGGTAGAGACTTTACCGGTGAGGATTGAAGATCGGAAAGTGAAGACGTTGAGAGGCAAGGAGATATCTCTTGTGCGAGTCGTTTGGGATGGAGCGACTGGTGAAAGCTTGACGTGGGAGCTGGAGAGTAAGATGCTGGAGTCTTAAAGTTTGGGAGAGTTGTAACGCCCACTTTTAATTAATTAATTATTTAATTGAGTCTAGACGAGTTATATTATATTTATATAATATATGTGCGATTTATGATGATTTAGATTATTTACGATGGTTTTAGATGATTTATGTGATGTGAGATTTTTATGAGGAGATGAGACTTATTTTGTTGTTTAATAAAATAAGGTTTGAAAATAAAATAAAATATTGAGTTTAGGGGCTGTTTTGAGATTTTAGAGAGTTTTGGGGGAGGAAGAGAGATAAGATAAGATAATTGGAGGAGATATAAAAAGGAAAGACCTAGGTTTTACAAACACTTTGTACGTACGATCAAAACTTTGGAAAAACGAGGAAAAGCCAAAGAAGGGAGAAGACAAGGGAGAGGCTGCGGTTTTCATCAATTAAGGTAAGGGTGAGACTAATGATTCAGTTTTATTAATCCATGTAATTCTGATAGTCAAATTAACAAGTTAGGATTGAATTGAGAAGTTTATGAAATTAGGGTTAATAGGTGAAATGGATGATCCAATGATGATAAGTTGTTAGATTGATGCATAAACCGTCCTTGGACTCTAGATTATGAATAGGATGAATTCTGGGATTGAAATTAGGCTTAAAACCATGAGAGTAGATGAATTTTTGTAAAAACTGCACTTCTGCCCGAGCCTATATTCATCGCTCGCCCTCGCGAACGATGATCCTCGCCCCGAGAGGGATGAAGTTCATCGCTCGCCACGCGAACCAATTTCCCTCGCCTCGCGAGTTGCACGTCGCAGCTCGCCACATCGAACAACCGAACTCGCCATAGCGAGCATGACCAGAGAGCATGTAAGATTATGTAGTTTGGACTTTTGAGTTGAACCTTAGATGTTTTTGAGTGCCTGAAGATGTATATTAAAGATTACATGATAACTTAGAACAAGCTTCAACCTAGTTTAACCTAGAACAACCTTTGTTGGGAATCTGGCTTGTACTCGCCATGGCGAGCAGATGCTCTCGCCTCGTGAGCACTTTCAGAACTGAGTGCAAGTGAGGATATTGCGATCTGTGTCGCATAATTTGATTAGAGATGGACCCTTGGGTAGTAATGAGACCTATATAAGAAATTAACTGCAATCTATGAAGCTGTTATGAGATGTTAATGTTGAATATGATGTGATATAATGATTAATTGCATTACTTGAATTATGAATGAATGATTGAGATGTTGCTGTTTTTATTAATATTGTTATGTGATGTCATACTGTTGTTGTAATCTGTCTATGCTGCTATTGTTATTTAAGCTAGTTGCATGAGTCGATATAAGATGATCAAGATGATGTTGAACCTCCAAATTATTGGATAAATAAGAGATGATGATTAAGATGTTTAAGAGATCGAGTCCATGCATTAGCATACATTTGTTGGGGGCTCATGCCCTAGAGCTTTGTACTCAACACGATGGAGCTTTAGCTCAAATTAGCGATGGGGGCCTATGCCCTGGAAGTATATAAATACTCAAATAACGATGGGGGCTCATGCCTTGAATTGGTACCACATGCACATAAGAGGTCTAAGTTGCATAGTCGCATAGTCGAGTCAATGATGAAAGATGTTATGATGCTATAAGATTTATGATGCTTTAATGAAGTGATTACTTGATATATTATTATCTATGATGCTATGATGTTTAAGATGCTTATGTTGAATATTTATGTTGTTAATTATGATTGTTGAATTATATTGATTAATATTATTGTTTTATGAAATCTCACCCCTTCTGCTTGGAAATGTTGCTCTTCGTATGAGTAACTTGCAGGTGATCGAGCTTAGAGCGCTGTGTTGCTGTCGTGAGTGACATATTCCTCACTGAGTCGATTAGGTTGCTCTGATACGTAACGGGATGGGGTTTATGATTGCATGCTTCATTTCCTTTACGTATTTGACTATGATATTTATGATTTAAGTTGTTTAAACTGAATTTATTGAGATGTTATCATGAGGCCTGCGTGCCAAACTTATGATTGATGAAATAATTCCGCTGCGATGATTGAAGTATTTTGTTGAAAGTTAAATTGTTATTTAACTATTTATGATTATGTGAAATGTGATATCCTGTTTGTGATGTTTACTCTGATATTTGTTAAGAAATTTTTATGTTGGGAAAACGGGCTGTTACAGGTGAAACTTGTGTGTTTATGATGTTTGCATCGTTGAAGGAAAATAGTGAGAAAGGAGTTGGTGATTTGCCGGTAATGCAAGAGTTTCCAGAAGTTTTTCCGGACGAAATTACTGAATTACCGTTGGAGAGGGAAGTTGAGTTTGCAATTGATTTGGTACCTGGAACGAGTCCTATTTCGATTGCGCCATATCAAATGTCTGCATCAGAGTTGGGTGAATTGAAGAAGCAGTTGGAAGAGTTGCTTGAGAAGCAGTTTATCAGGCCGTGTTTCTCCATGGGGTGCTCCAGTGTTGTTGGTTAAGAAGAAAGATGGAAGCATGAGGTTGTGTGTGGATTATCGGCAGTTGAAGAATGGGACGATTAAGAATCGGTACCCGCTTCCAAGGATTGATGATTTGATGGATCAGCTGGTTGGTGCAGAGGTGCTTAGTAAGATTGATTTGAGATCAAGATATCATCATATTAGAGTGAAGGCGGAAGATATATCCAAAACCGTGTTCAAAACAAGGTATGGACACTATGAGTATTCTGTGATGCCATTTGGAGTATCCGATGCGCTAGGTGTCTTCATGGAGTATATGAATAGAATATTTCATCCTTACCTGGACCGTTTTGTGGTGGTGTTTATAGATGATATTTTGGTGTATTTGAAATCTGAGGAGGAGCATGCTAAGCATCTGAGGATTGTGTTGCAAGTTTTGGAGGAGAACCAGTTATGTGCTAAGTTGTCTAAGTGTAAGTTTTGGTTGCAGGAAGTGAGTTTCCTTGGTCATGTGATTTTTAAGGGTGATATTTCCGTGGATCCGTCGAAGGTTGATGCGGTGTTGCAATGGGAATCTCCTAAGTCTGTTTTTGAGAT
Organism: Medicago truncatula; assembly: GCF_003473485.1. Lineage (NCBI taxonomy): Eukaryota > Viridiplantae > Streptophyta > Magnoliopsida > Fabales > Fabaceae > Medicago > Medicago truncatula. The sequence goes on along the minus strand of NC_053043.1, from coordinate 22,602,439 downwards.
TAGAAGTTTTCTTGGTTTAGCGGGTTATTATCGGAGGTTCATTGAGGGATTCTTTAAGTTGGCGTTGCCATTGACGCTGTTGACTCGGAAAGGACAAGCTTATGTTTGGGATGCTAAGTGTGAGAAGAGTTTATAAGAGTTGAAGAAGAGGTTAACTTCAGCTCCAGTGTTCATTTTGCCAAATCCGAAGGAATCGTTTGCTGTGTATTGTGATGCTTCTAAGATGGGTCTTGGTGGTGTGCTTATGCAGAATCGTCCGGTTGTGGCTTATGCTTTAAGGTAGTTGAAAGTGCATGAGAAGAATTATCCGACTCATGATTTGGAATTGGCGGCCGTGGTGTATGCATTGAAGATTTGGAGGCATTATCTGTATGGTTATAAGTTTGAGGTGTTCAGTGACCAAAAGAGTTTGAAGTACTTGTTTGATCAAAAAGAGTTGAATATGAGGCAGAAAAGATGGTTGAAATATCTTAAGGATTTTGATTTTCAGTTGAGTTATCATCCCGGGAAGGCTAATGTTGTTGTTGATGCTTTGAGTAGAAAGACTTTGCATATGTTTATTTTGATGGTTAAAGAGTTGGAATCGATTGAGCAGTTTCGAGATTTGAGTTTGGTTAGTGAGTTGACACCGGATGGTGTGAGGTTAAGAATGTTGAAGCTGACAAGTAATATTTTGGAAGAGATCAAGAATGGTCAGAAGGAAGATTTGGAACTTGTGGATCGAGTGGTGTTGGTTAATTAAGGTAAAGGTGGAGACTTCAGATTGGATGAGAATGGTGTTTTGATGTTTCATGACCGAGTTTGTGTGTCGGATGTTCTTAAGCTTAAGAGGCAGATTTTGGACGAAGGCCATAGAAGTAGTCTAAGTATTCATCCAGGAGCGACTAAGATGTATCAAGATTTGAAGAGGTTGTTTTGGTGGCCTGGAATGAAGAAGGAAATTGCAGAGTTTGTTTATGCTTCTTTGGTTTGTTAGAAATCGAAGATTGAACATCAGAAACCGTCGGGTTTGATGTAACCGTTGTTTGTGCCAGAGTGGAAGTGGGATATCATCTCTATGGATTTTGCCGGAGCGTTACCAAAGACTGGCAAGGGTTTTGATTCGATTTGGGTGATTGTTGATCGGTTGACGAACTTGGCACATTTTGTTCCTATCAAGACTGGTATGTCTGGGTCGAAGTTGGCTGAGATCTACATTGAGCATATTGTTAGGTTGCATGGTATTCCTTTTAGTATTGTGTCGGATCGGGATCCGAGGTTTACTTCTAAGTTTTGGGAGAGTTTGCAAGCTGCTTTGGGAACTAAGTTGAGATTGAGTTCTTCTTACCATCCTCAGACCGATGGGCAGACAGAGAGGACTCTTCAAAGTTTGGAGGATTTGTTGAGAGCTTGTGTTTTGAAGCAAGGTGTCAGTTGGGACGAATGTTTACCGTTGATTGAGTTTACTTACAACAACAGTTTTCATTCTAGTATCGGTATGGCACCGTTTGAAGCTTTGTATGGTCGGAGGTGTAGGACGTCGTTGTGTTGGTTTGAATCAGGAGAAAGTGCTTTGTTAGGACCGGAAGTTGTGCAAGAGACTACATAAAAGGTTAAGATGATCCAAGAGAAGATGAAAGCGTCTCAGAGTAGGAAGAAGAGTTATCATGACAAGAGGATGAAAGATATTGAGTTTCAGGTTGGTGATCATGTGTTTTTGAGAGTGAATCATGTAACTGGTGTTAGTCGTGGTTTGAAGTGTCGAAAGTTGACTCCTCATTTTGGTGGACCGTTTGATGTTGTTGAGAAGGTTGGGGTTGTAGCGTATCGGATTGCGTTACCACCGTCTTTGTCCAATCTTCATGATGTGTTTCATGTGTCTCAGTTGAGGAAGTTTGTGTATGATGCGTCTCATGTGATTCAAGTGGACGAATTGGAAGTAAGAGATAATTTAACCATTGAGACTTGTCCGGTTAGGATTGAGGACCGTGAAGTGAAGCGTTTGCGTGGCAAGGAGATTGTTTTGGTCAAAGTGATTTGGGTTGGACCAACTGGTGAGAGTGCCACTTAGGAATCGGAGAGTAGGATGAAGGTTTCATATCCGAAGTTGTTTCCTTCATGTAATTTTCGAGGGCGAAAATTCTTTTAAGGTGGGAGAGTTGTAACAACTTGATTTTCATTAGAATTATTTTAATTATTTTAAATTGTGTGTTTATTTGTGCTTGTGCGTGATTAATCATCATTGGGTGCATTTTCATGGGTTTTCGTGTTAGAAGGGTAATTTAGTCATTTTGTGAGAACCGTTATTTTACTGAGTTACTAGAGTAGTAATTAATATTTACCGTTAAGTGACCGTTGGTAGTATTTTACCGTTAACTAAAGAATAGACTATATAAGGGTTGTCTTAAGAGAAAATATCACACAATTTTCAGATACATAGATATTTGAGAAGGTAGAGAGAGAAAGTGAGAGAAAGAAGAAAAAGGGTTAGAGAGAAGAGGAGCTTGAAGATTCTGAAGGTGAGAAAAACACAAGAAGGGGGGGTTGAATTGTGTTTTCTTTTTCTCTAAAAATTCTTCTTCTGATAACACTTCAGAAGCTGGTAAGGAATGCTTCTGATGTGATGTTCAGAATCAGATATGCAGCGGAATAAAACAGAGTAGAGAGAAGAAAGAGAGACACAAGCAATTATCCTGGTTCCTTCCACAAACCGGAAGTAGTCCAGTCCCCCTTGCACTTCCAAGGAGATTTACACTAAGAAATAATCCACATATTACAAATGCTCAATACTCTCTAAGTATGAGACTTCACAAATGCTCAAGCACACAGGCAAGAGACTTCCAATGCTCAAGCACTAAAGCAAGAGTCTTCTAATGCTCAAGCACGCAAGCAAGAGACTTCCAATCAAACAAAATTACACAGAAAATGTTTGAGATTGAACACTTGATATACAATCAGTGGTGTTCACAATACAATGCAATAAAGACTCTAGACTTAAGAATTTCTAAGATATATCAAATCAGTGCAGAAATTCACAGTGCTTTATAGAATCAAATTTGACAGAGTTTAGGCGCTTTTAACTTGTATGTTGTCTCTTATCAATTTTCAAGTCTTTACTCCTTTATATAGAGGTGAGTAGAGAGACGTTGAGATCCTTTAGCACGTCTAAAGAGTCGTTGAGTTCCTTTGATCATCCACCAATAATCTTTTGCCTGATTTGGATGTTCTCCTATGACGGATCAAGTTCAAATCCATTCCTATCTTGAAGGAACATTTCTGCAGGTAGAGCTGGTGTCTTGTCTTGTAGCGTAGACAAAAACAGAGTAGTGGAGGTAGTGGTTGTACACTTGTACTTTATCAACTCTTCAATGAAGGACAAGCACCCAGTGCTTCTTCAAATGACCGTTGATACCTCCCTTTTAATTCTTCGTTCTCTTAGACGAGGTTGAAACGAAAAACAGCTCCTTTGAAACTTCAGTTTAAAATAAACTGATCAAATGTAGCTTCTGGTGATGATATAGCTTCTGAAAAAATATTGCTTCTGATGGACTTCTGCTTCTGATGAACTTCTACTTCTGATGACGTCATCACTTCAGAGGCACTTGTTAGTTCAGAAGCACTTTCAGCTTCAGACGCTGTTTTCTTCAGATACTTTAGCTTCCTTTTGCTCTCTATTGTTCTTCCAAGACCTATTGAAATTGAATAACTTTGCCTATGGTCATGTACACTTGAACAAATATTAGCAATAACCAATTGACAATTTTTAATACCTTGTTATCATCAAAACTTATTTAGGTTTATTGTGAAACACATTTTGTTCCAACAATCTCCCCCTTTTTGATGATGACAAATAATAGTATTTAAAATATTCAATTGTTGTTGATCTAATTAACAAGTTGACTACTAGGTATGAGGTTTGTAAGCTCCCCCTGAGTCTAATAGATCTTTAAGGTGAGGTTTGTAAGCTCCCCCTAAGTTCTATACTCGTTAATTAAATTTCAATATAATGCGCACAAGATAATGAAATTTCAGAAGTATTAAAAAGAAGTATTAAAAAAAATACCAAGTTTAGAAAAATGGTTCGGAGCAAAAAGTTAACTTAAACAAGTTAAATTAATGGGGCTCAGAGCCTAAAAATACTATACAACTACTCCCCCTTTTGTCATCAACAAAAAGTAAAAAAAAACAAAAGAAAGAGTTTGTGCAATCAATCAGAAAAAACTGTAAATATCATAAGCATCAGAGCATAATCAGAGCAAAATTGTAATTAGCAACAAATGTTTCAGTAGCAATGAAAGATAGATGATAAGCAAGTTAAAGATACACAAGATAATACTAGAACAAAGTCTAAACAAGCAAAAAAAAATGGTGTGCAACTATGGTTTGGCTAGCTTAGAGACTTGTTCCATCAAGAGTTTGATCTGCTCAGATTTATTCTTGAGTTCTTCTGCTTGCTTGTTCACCACTTCTTCCAAAGTATCAGATTTCTCTTTAGCCTTCTGAGCTTCTTCATTCTTTGCTAAGAGTCTCCTTTTCAGCCCTTGACGAATTCTGTCTCCTCTTGATACATAATCACTTTCTGGAAAGAAAGGAGCATTAGCTAGAAGAAGCACAGAGTCATGCTCTTCCTCTTTCTCAGCAGAGTGCAGTTCTTCCAATTCTTCTTCAGCAATGCAGCATGAGTTGTTATGCATTTTTCACTAAAAAGTTCCAGCAACTCATCAAAATCTCTCTTCAATCCAGCTTTCAAATTCATCCATTGATCATTGTAGTGAATTGAAGGTGAAGAAACTTTTCTGAGAAGAACAAGTCCTTGAATTTCATCACTCATCCTTTGAAACTCTTCATCAATGTATTCAGACTCAAGGATGGTATCTAGGATGGGTATTGGTTCTGGAATAGATGAAGGTTCAGGAATAGATGTTGTATGAGATGAAGATGGTTGGTCAGAAGTTGTTTGAGTGTGAGTTGGTGATTGGTTAATATTTTCTGTTTGTTGTCCTGGGTTAGGTTGGGGTAGGTCAGAGACAACTTGTTCAGGAAGAGTTTGTTCAGGAACACTTTGCTCTTGGACAGTTGACGTTTCTGGTTGGTTTTCTAAGACAGACTTTTCAGGGACTGTTTTAGAGGCCTTTGTGGGGGTTGGTTGCATTTCACCTCCTAAATGCTTTTCTAGGTTGTGAAGAGTTGAGGTTTCATGTTGTTGTTGTTGGTGGTCTTCTGAAGTAGCTGCTTCTGAAACTACTTCAGAGGCTTTTTGTGGTTTAGGGTTGGTTTTTGGGTATTGGACATTTAGGGGTTCGATTAAGGGTGGTTGAAGGAAATGATCAGCAGGCAAATTCAAGTTCTCACTGATTTTTATCCTCTGTTTAGACAAGTTGATCTGCATCTGATCAAAATCAAAGGTTTTTGTGGTTGTTGGTTTAGATGATTTGAAGTTTGGAAGACACTCTTTGATGTGCTGACTCAGAGGAATGTCATCTGAGTCAGTAGAAGATGATAAGGATGAGGGTGATGAAGGAAGGTTAGGATTCTGAATATTGACTGAAGCCTTAGGAACTGATGGAATACCTGAAGGATGAGCTTCTGGCCTGGTAGCTTATGATCTGGTTGCTTCTGATGCAGCAGCTTCTGATGCTGGTTCTGAAGATGTTGCTCCTGAAACATGCTTAGCTTTCAGAGCCTGCTTTAACAAAGCAGCTCCTTCCTTCACAGTTTCTTCTTCAATTTCTGCGGCTAAAGAAGCAATTACCGCAGCTTTCTCAGCATCCAGCTCATACCCTGCTGCTTTGACCTGTTCATCTCCCTGCTTCCTGTAGAGTTCTTTCATGTGCTTTCTTTTGGCTAATTCAGCTGCAGCAACTTCTTTAGCCATCCATTTTTGCTCATCTGAGACTCTGAAGCAGGGCATCTCCAAAGACACAGTTGTCTTAGCCTTTACTACATTCGAATCCTCTTCTTCATTTCTCAGCTGTTCAGCAGCTTCCTGCATACGCTCCTGAACACTTCTTTCTCCTTTAGCTCTTTTATTTCTGATGGTTTGAAGAGCAGCTTCTCTGGCAGCATCTTGAACTTATGGCTCTCTGTTTCTTTTCTTCTGAATTACTTCATCATAAGCAGAAACAGTAGAACTTTCAGTCTTGACAATTTTACCTTTCTTGGGTTTAGGTGCTGCCACTTCATCCTGATCAGCTTTCTTGGACCTCTTGGAAGGTTTTCTTGGAGCTTCTTCTACCAAGTATTCTTCCTTTGATAAGGCTTTGCCCTTAGTCTTCCTGCTCTTGGCAACAGGAAGAGCTCCTCCATACATCTGTTCAGGCACTTCCTTTAGACTGATTTTCTCCTTTGTTCTTTCAAAGTGCTCCCTGATGTAGTGCATCTGAACATCCAGAGGGTCTTGTTGGCATATTGGAGGAAGGTCAGTCATCAAAGCTGACCTAGCATCAGATTCTGTCATATCTGTGCTTAGCTTCTTAACATCCTTTACATCAATCAGATTCATGGACCTCAGAATTTCTCCATTAATAATTTTCCCTATAACAGTTCCTAACTGTTCATCAGTGAAGAAGTCCACCTCCTTCAGAAGGTTGAGAATACCTCCTTGGTGAAAGATTTCAGAGAGAAGCCTCCCATAGGGCACCCAGCACCTATTCTTCAGCTGGCTCTCTCTCAGCTGTTGTACCATGTGCCTGAAAATGTATCTAGGCACATTTGCCTCTACACCAGTAATGAAGAAATGAAGCAGAATCTTGTGCTCCAATGAAGGCTGATCACTACCACCACTTTTTGGTAGCAAACAATCATTTTGGATCTTCGGCATCACTCTGGTTTGAGCGGTCATATCAGAATACGTTCCTTTAGATTCTTTGATGTAGATAGTTTGATTTACAACTGCATTCCAAGGACTATCTTTAACTTTAGTAATTCCAGCTTTGTATTCTCCTGTAACTGGCCTTCTGAGAACGAAAGCAATGACATCCTCAGAAATGCGAACTGGAATCCCCATAATGCTTGTCCTTCTCTCAGTCTTAGAGAAAGGTTCCAAACCCATTTCTTTTCTTGACTTTCCTTTCAGTTCTGGATTGAGAAGAACTTTTTCATCTTCTTCAATCTTTGCAGCTTCTCTGTCAAAGATACTGGCCCTGACCCAGAAATGACGCACCAGCGTTTGATAAGTTGGACAATTTAAAAAGTTGAAGTAGCTTCCCAAGCCTTGAGCGTCGTAGAATTTTCCAACGTCACAGTTGTGAGCAGCTAATGAGTTAAAATCCACCGGACATTCAGACTGAATTTTCAAGTCCCATTCCTCCAAGGACATGGTTCTTCCTTTAATCTCGTAGGCAGGAGCTTCTTGTTGCTTGTTAGATGATGATCCAGGAGCAGAACTAGATGAAGCCATATGATTGATTGAAGAGGAAAAGGGTTTCTAGGGTTTTTGATGAAATGCGCTTACTTCGCAGAGAAGGTTAGAAAGACAAGAGTGTTGGTTGTGAAGTGAGTAGTGTGTGTTTGTCTAAGTGTTTTTAGTAAAAACGTTTGCAATTCAAAAGGGGACAAACAAACATAGCATTAATGACAGTTGGGGGCGCGTGTAAGTACGTTTAAAAGCATATAAGACATCATTGCCCTTTCTATTATACTCCAATACAAATACACCACGTCAGAGACTTTTCAGACTAAAAACTTTGGTTAGTGGGACAGGTGTTACTAAAACGTAACTGCCAACGATCCCACTAGCGTTGCTATTCAGAAGTAAAGAACACAACTTATGAAGTTTTAGCGCTGACGTCATCTTCATAAGCATATTTTCCTCAGAACCTCAGTTGAGAGCTTTTGATGGACCAAAGCTTTTGAATAAACTTCAGAACCAAACTTCTTATTCAGAGGCAAGCAAATCTTAATCAGACACAAAGTACATGGTCAAATTTTTCTTGATAAAATCAAATCTTTCCAAAGATAAAGGTTTTGTAAATATATCAGCCCATTGATGTTCAGTATCAATGAATTGTATATCTAAAACTCCTTTTTGAACATAATCTCTGATAAAATGGTGTTTGATTTCAATATGCTTGGCCTTTGAATGTAGAATTGGATTCTTTGACAAATAAATAGCAGCAGTATTATCACAAAAGATGGGAGTAGTATTAGCATTAATCTGATAGTCTTCCAACTGATGTTTCATCCAAAGTAGTTGTGTACAACAACTTGCAGCTGAAATGTATTCTGCTTCTGCTGTTGACATAGCAATGGTTGCTTGTCTTTTGCTAGCCAAGGATATCAGATTCTCTCCCAGGAATTGACAGTTTCCACTGGTTGATTTTCTTTCAATCCTGTCACCAGCATAGTCAGCATCACAGAATCCAACCAAGTGATAATCTAGGGATTTCCTATAAAGGAGTCCAAGATTAGTTGTTCCTTTCAGATACCTGAAGATTCTCTTAACTGCAGTTAAATGAGATTCTCTAGGATCTGATTGGAATCTTGCACACAAGCATATGCTGAACAAAATATATGGTCTTGATGCAGTGAGGTATAACAGAGAACCAATCATACCTCTGTATAGCTTCTAGTCTACTACAGTTCTAGTATCTTCTTTGCTTAAGATGCAGGTTGGATGCATTGGAGTGTTCATCATTTTACAATCTTCTAGCTTGAACTTCTTCAGAAGCTCCTTTGTATATTTTGTTTGATGAACATATACTCCTTCTTTGCTTTGATTGATTTGAATTCCAAGAAAGAATTTTAATTCTCCCATCATGCTCATTTCAAATTCATCCTGCATTAACTTAGAAAATTCCTTGCAAAGAGATGCATTAGTAGAACCAAATATTATATCATCAACATATATTTGCACAATCAGAATGTCTTTCTTAAGAGTCTTTCTGAAGAGTGTTGTGTCAACTTGCCCTCTCTGAAAATCATTTTTGATTAAGACATTACTTAGTCTGTCATACCAAGCTCTGGGAGCTTGTTTCAAGCCATATAGTGATTTCTTAAGTTTGTAAACATGGTCAGGATGCTTAAGATGCTCAAACCCAGGAGGTTGTTTGACATACACTTCTTCTTCCATGACAACATTAAGAAAGGCGCTCTTGACATCCATTTGATATAATATTAAACCATGATTAACTGCATAGGATAGAAGTAACCTGATTGCTTCCAATCTTGCAATTGGAGCAAATGTTTCAGTGTAGTCAATGCCTTCTTGTTGACTGTATCCTTGTGCAACAAGTCTGGCTTTGTTTCTGGTTACCTCTCCTTGTTCATTCAGCTTGTTTCTGAATACCCATTTTGTTCCAATAATTTTCTTCTGACAAGGTTTGGGTACCAGATCCCACACATCATTTCTTTGAAATTGGTTTAGCTATTCTTGCATAGCTAAAATCCATCCTTCATCTGAGAGAGCTTCATCAACTGTCTTTGGTTCAATTACTGACAGCAATCCTATCAAGGATTCTTCTTGTCTGAAATGAGATCTTGTTCTTGTAGGACTGTCTTTGCTTCCAATGATTAGCTCCTCAGGATGTGAAGATTTGTACTTGAATTTTGAATGAACTTCATGCTGAGAGTTATCTTGATTATCTTCAGAAGCATTGTCATCTTGTGCTTCTGGATTTGGTTCAGCTTCTGAACTGTTCTCAGCTTCTGGATTGGATACAGCTTTTGGACTTAACTCAGCTTCTGGATTCTTTTCAGTATCAGAAGTTTGATCAGATTCTGATGCATCTTCAGAATCATTTGTACCTGCATTACTTTCAACTTGCTCTGGAGTTTCACTTCCAGGCTCTCTATCATCAAATTTAACATGCATAGATTCTTCAACAGAATGTGTATCTAAATTATACACTCTGTATGCCTTTGACCTTTCAAAGTAACATAAAAAGATTCCTCTTTGAGCCTTGGCATCAAATTTCTTTAGATAGTCTTTAGTGTTTAGAATGTAAAAAGTACATCCAAACTAATGAAAGTAAGAGATATTTGGTCTTCTTCCTTTGAAGAGTTCATATGCAGTTTTCTCCATCATGGGTCTGATGTAGATCCTATTTTGGATATAACATGAAGTATTAACTACTTCTGCCCAAAAATGTTTAGCTAAATTGTTTTCATGGATCATGGTTCTTGCCATTTCTTGTAAAGTTCTGTTCTTTCTTTCTACAACCCCATTTTGTTGTGGAGTTCTAGGAGAAGAGAATTCATGGACAATTCCATGTTTTTCACAAAAAGATTCAAATGGCTCATTTTCAAATTCTCCACCATGATTACTTCTGACTTTCAAAATTTTCAGTTCTTTTTCAGACTGTATTTGAGTGCAGAAGCTGCTAAACACTTCACATGTATAATCTTTACTTCTTAGGAATTTTACCCAAGTCCATCTGCTGTAATCATCAACAATGACCAATCCATATTTACTTCCATATAAGGATGCAGTGTTAACTGGTCTAAAAAGATCAATATGAAGTAATTCTAAGGGTCTGGAGGTTGATACAATGTCTTTGGATTTGAAAGAAGTTTTAACAGTTTTTCCTTTCTGACATGCACCATAGAGTGCATCTGAATGATAATCAATGTTAGGCAAACCTTTGACAAGTTGTAACTTGCTGATTTTAGAGATTAACCTCCAATTAGCATGTCCCAACCTTCTATGCCATACCCACTTTTTATCATTCATTAACAGAAGGCAAACTACCTTCTGATCAGTCAGATCAGAGAAATTAATCTTATAGACATTCTCAACTCTCTTTCCCTTAAAGGTAATGGATTTGTCATCCTTGTTGACTAAAGTGCAGTTGGTCTTACTGAACATAACATCATACCCATTGTCACAAAATTGACTAATGCTCAATAGGTTATGCTTCAGACCATCTACTAGCCAAACATTATTGATTGAAATGGAGGAATTACCAATGGTACCTGTACCAATGATCTTTCCAGTTTGGTTGCCACCAAACTTCATTTCTCCTCCATCCTTCATTGTAATGGTGAGGAACAAAGCTTTTTCTCTTGTCTTATGCCTTGAACACCCGCTGTCTAGGTACCAGGACCTTTGTTTCTCTTTTGCCCTTAAGCATACCTGCAGTTTTAATCAATTCAGATTTAGGTACCCATATCTTCATGGGTCCTTTAGGGTTAGTTCTGGAGGTTTTACTTTTCCTCCCTTGTACCTTGGGCTGAGTGCTGAGTAGCTTCTGATCATTCAATACTTTAGGTTTAACACCTTTGGGTATTGTTTTCTTAGAAGCAGCAACTATTTTGTTCTTCTGACCCTCTGACTTTAGGATTCTAGGTTCTGGTTTGATCAGACACTGAGGAACAGGTTCTGACCTTTTCAGAATCTTGATCTTTGTAGTCTTAGAATCAGATTCTGTCATTATCTTAGTCTTGGAGTTCTTTGGCTTTGATGTGATCTTAGCTTTAGAACTAGAAGCTTCAGATTCTGACTGAACAATAGTTTCAGCTTTAGCACTTTCAGGCACAAAGGTGGATTTCAATCCATCCTTGATACAGTCACAATAGTTTTTGAGACTGTACTCTTTAGTTTTCACTTCAGAGTATCCAATCCATTTACCATTGTTCTTGTAAATGCTGTAAATCATAGAGGCTACTTTGTTTCTATCAATACCAGTTAATATGAAATCATCTAAAGCAATTTCATGTTTGTTATCAGAACCTTTATCACATTTTTCTTGCAGCTTCTGACAAAGAATCTTGAGTCTGTCTTCATATGTGGTAGATATGAAGTTAAACCCTCTGAGTTCTTCTTCAGAAGCTTTCAGCTCCAATAGAGTTGTTTCTTGTTGTTTCATTAAATCAACATATTTTTCTTTTAAATCAGACAACTCATTGGTTCTGTGTTCAAATAGTGATAGGAGTTCTTTAAGAGAATCAACAAGTTCTTGTCTGGGAATTTTGGAATATACCTCATTTTCATCTTCTAAATCTGATTTAGCTTCTGATACTGCTTCTGATGAGACGGTTGCTACTAACCCCACGGCTACTTTTGCATCATCATCAGCTTCTTCTTTATCAGAACCAGATTCACTATCTAGATCTTCCCAGGTCGCCATTAAACTCTTCTTGATTTGCTTTCTGAATTTACTTGAGCTGAAACCTGGTTTCTTGGTTCTGCTCTTTGACTTTTCCTTCTGAAGATCAGGGCATTCAGCAATGAAATGACCATGTTTCTTGCAGTTGAAGCATCCCTTCTGATCTTCCTTCTTGAAGTTCTTATAACCACCCCTCTTGCTCAAAAACTTCTTCTGCTTCCTTGCCAGATATTCAAGCTTGTTAGACAGCATAGCCATCTTCACAGATTGATCTTCATCAGAATCTCCATCTGGTGATTCTTCTTCAGATTCACTGGCCTTGTAAGCTTTAGAAGACTTTCCTTTAGATGGTAGAGCAATAGATCTATTCTTCTTAGAGGTTCATGCTCAATCAGACTCATTTCATGTACCTCGAGGGAACTGACAAGATCTTCAACACTCAAAGTGTTTAGATCCTTAGCTTCCTCAATGGCAGTTACTTTGGGTCTCCATCTAGAAGGCAAGCTTCTCAGAATCTTACTTACATGATCAGAAGCAACATAACTCTTCTTCAGTATTTGCAATCCAGATACTAAAGTTTGAAATCTTGAGTACATCTCCTCTATACTCTCATCATCCTTCATCTTGAACAGCTCATACTGATGAACTGGCATTAGTGCCTTTGCTTCTTTAACCTTCTTGCTACCTTCGTAGTTAGCATAGAGTGATGCAAACATTGCCTTAGCAGTGGATTTATCACTCATCTTCATATATTCAGTGCGAGTTATAGAAGCAACAATGATCCCTCTGATCTTGTGATGCTTTTTGTATAGCTTCTTCTGAGCATGAGTGTGTATCTTTCTGTCAATAGCAGCTCCTTCTTCATCTAAAACCAAATCATCAACTCCATCTTCAAGAATATCCCACAGCTCTTCATCTAATCCCATGATGTAGCTGTACATGTTAGTTTTTCACCAAGAAAACTCTTCTGGATCTCCATTGAACTTTGGAGCTTTTCTAGAATCTGATTTCTTGTCAGACGTACCATAATCATAGCTGACATTAGTGTATCTTGTAGATGTAGAAGATTCAGGTTCAGCAGACATGTTTTTCTCGGATCTTGATCTGTCACAAGGTTAAGTGCTTTGATAACAGAGCAAGCTCTGATACCAATTGAAGGTGAGAAAAACACAAGAAGAGGGGGTTGAATTGTGTTTTCTTTTTCTCAAAAAATTCTTCTTCTGATAACACTTCAGAAGTTGGTAAGGAATGCTTCTGATGTGATGTTCAGAATTAGATATGCAGCGGAATAAAACAGAGTAGAGAGAAGAAAGAGAGACACAAGCATTTATCCTGGTTCCTTCCACAAACCGGAAGTAGTCCAGTCCCCTTTGCACTTCCAAGGAGATTTCCACTAAGAAATAATCCACAGATTACAAATGCTCAATACTCTCTAAGTATGAGACTTCACAAATGCTCAAGCACACAGGAAAGAGACTTCCAATGCTCAAGCACTAAAGCAAGAGTCTTCTAATGCTCAAGCACGCAGGCAAGAGACTTCCAATTAAACAAAATTACACAGAAAATGTTTGAGATTGAACACTTGATATACAATCAGTGGTGTTCACAATACAATGCAATAAAGACTCTAGACTTAAGAATTTCTAAGATATATCAAATCAGTGCAGAAATTCACAGTGCTTTATAGAATCAAATTTGACAGAGTTTAGGCGCTTTTAACTTGTATGTTGTCTCTTATCAATCTTCAAGTCTTCACTCCTTTATATAGAGGTTAGTAGAGAGACGTTGAGATCCTTTAGCACGTCTAAAGAGTCGTTGAGTTCCTTTGATCATCCACCAGTAATCTTTTGCCTGATTTGGATGTTGTCCTATGAAGGATCAAGTTCAAATCCATTCCTATCTTGAAGGAACATTTCTGCAGGCAGAGCTGTTGTCTTGTCTTGTAGCGTAGACAAAAATAGAGTAGTGGAGGTAGTGGTTGTACACTTGTACTTTGTCAACTCTTCAATGAAGGACAAGCACCCAGTGCTTCTTCAAATGACCGTTGATACCTCCCTTTTAATTCTTCGTTCTCTTAGACGAGGTTGAAACGAAAAACAGCTCCTTTGAAACTTCAATTTAAAATAAACTGATCAAATGTAGCTTCTGGTGATGATATAGCTTCTGACAAAATATTGCTTCTGATGGACTTCTGCTTCTGATGAACTTCTGCTTCTGATGATGTCATCGCTTCAGAGGTACTTGTTAGTTCAGAAGCACTTTTAGCTTCAGACGCTGTTTTCTTCAGATGCTTTAGCTTCCTTTTGCTCTCTATTGTTCTTCCAAGACCTATTTAAATTGAATAACTTTACCTATGGTCCTGTACACTTGAACAAATATTAGCAATAACTAATTGACAATTTTTAATACGTTGTTATCATCAAAACTTATTTAGGTTTATTGTGAAACACATTTTGTTCCAACAGATTCAAGAGTTGGAGAGGACCTAGGAGCTAAAGTGAATCTTGAGGTAGGGAATTGATCTAACTAAGGTAAGGGGGTAAGAATTCATCATAATCATTTTTAGTGTAAATTTTCAATTGTTGTATGAATAAGTGCTTAATTGAGTAATTGATTAATTGTTAGAATTCGTGCTCCAATTATGATGTTATGTTTGAATGCATGAAGTTGTTGGTAATTGAATTGTTGTTGGTGAAACTTCATGTTCAAAGTATGAGAAAGTTATATATGTTGAATTGTGTTCAAATTTATGAATTATGCTATGTTGTAGTTGAATTGTGATAAGATTCATGTTCAATTGAAGTTGTTGTTGAATTAGATATGCTATTGTTGTTGATTTGTACCATGGGTATACCATTTTGTGAAGTTGTAGTTTGAATTGGTGAAGTTGAGTTAAGTGGTTCATGTGAAGGACCAAAATGAAGTTTTGATATATATGGTTGTTGACTTAAATTTTGTTGTTGTTGGATGAATTGAACCTAGAAGAATTTCTGTTTTTGATGTTGTGGTTGTGTTAGTTGAGTCGTTTGGGAGAAAATGGAATTTTCGTGTGAAATCACGATGTTTAAGCGTTTTCGCCAATAAGTGATTATGTGAGGTTTCGGAAAATGATTTTTGGGATGGTTGAAACATGGAATTTCTGTAGATTATCTTAGAGTTAAGTGTCAGGAGCGTGTAGGCGAAAACGGCATCAAAATTCGATTAATGGTTTGAATTATACGCGCGAAATGGTGAAAAACGCACTTTTCGAAAAGCTGATTTATGGATCTGAAACTGTCAAAACGCGTCACGATTTTTGCAGGCGTGACACGATTTTGTTGGCAGAAAGTTTGTTGGAATAAAATGTGTTTGGCAATAATAATCCTTAAGAGTTTTGATGATAACAAAGTATTAAAAATTGTCAATTTGATATGCTAATATTTGTTCGAGTGTACAGGACTATAGACAAAAATTTGACATTGTAAATTGGTCTTGGAAGAACAAATAAAGAGCAAGTACATCAACAAAAAGGGAAGCTTAAAGCGTCTGAAGAAAACTGCTCCTGAAGTCTGAAGTACTCCTGAAGACAAAGTGCTCCTGAAGTGATGACGTCATTAGAAGCAAGTTCATCAGAAGCTGTAGTTCATCAGGAGATGCAACTTAAAGCTTCAAAAGTTGTTTCAAGGTTTCAGACTCGCCTAAAATTGCAAAAGACTTGAAAAGTATAGCAACGGCTATTTTGAAAGGCATTGGATGCTTATTCTTCAAAGAGCGTTGACATAGTACGTTTGTACGAAGTGTACAACCACTATCTCCAGTACTCTGTTTTTGTCTCTGCTACAAGACAAGGATAACAGCTCTGCCTGCAACAATGTTTATTCACATTTGGAACGCATTTGAAATTGATCCTTCATAGGACAATAACCATATCGGGCAAAGGATCATTGGTGATTGATTAAAAGCTTCGAACGACTCTATTTTGAATGTGCTGGAAATTCAACGTCTCTTTCACATCAGCTAAGCCAAAACTCTGTTGAAATTGTTCTCCACTTCAAAGTTCACTTATAATTTCTTAACAAAGCTTATATCTTAGGAATTCTAGAGTCTTTAGAGTTTGTATCTGATTTGTATCGTGAACACCACTGATTGTATATCATGTGTTCAACTTCAAACAATTTTCTTTGTAATTCTGTTTGAATTAAGAAGTCTCTTGCAGTTGTGCTTGAGCAATAGAAGTCTCTTGATTGTGTTCAGGAGCATAGGAAGTCTGTTGCAGTTATGCTTGAGCAATTTGAAGTCTCTTACTAAGTTTTGTAGTGAGCATTTGTAATCAGATATTACATAGTGAACTCTCATTGGAAGTGCAAGGGGGACAGGACTGACTTCCGGTTTGTGGATGGAACCTGTATAAATTGCATGTGTCTTTCTTCTCTCTCTCTCTCTCTCTCTCTCTCTCTCTGTTTTATCCGCTGCAATTAGTTCTGAACGTCTCTTCAGAAGTAGAACTTTATCTTCTTCTGAACAGCTTTTTTAGGTAGGAGAAAAAGAAGAAAAAGCTAACACAATTCAACCCCCCTTCTTGTGTTTTTATCACCTTCAATTGGTATCAGAGCCTTGGTCTGTTGTCAAACACTTAATAGTGTAACAGAGAAAGATATGAGAAAAACATGTTTTCTGAACCTGAATCCAGTACGAGAAGCAGTGCTATTCCATATGACTATGGTAGCAACAAGAAATCTGACTATGAAAAAGTTCCTAAGTTTAATGGAGATCTTGAAGAATTTTCCTGGTGGAAAACCAACTTCTAAAGTCATGTCATGGGTTTAGATGAAGAGCTATGGGACATACTAGAAGATGGTATTGGTGACTTGGTCGTTGATGAAGAAGGAGCTGCCATTGATAGGAGAAAGCATACTCCTGATTAGAAGAAACTCTACAAGAAGCATCACATAATCAGAGGAGTACTTCTCAAAGCTATATCTAAAGCAGAGTATATGAAGATGAGTGACAAATCTACTGCTAGATCAATGTTTGCTTCTCTTTGTGCTAACTATGAAGGCTGTAAGAAAGTTAGAGAAGCAAAGGCTCTTATGCTTGTTCATCAGTATGAGCTGTTCAAAATGAAAGATGATCAAAGTATTGAGCAAATGTACTCAAGATTTCTGACTCTAGTTTCTGGAGTTCAAATACTGAAGAAAAGCTATGTAGCTTCTGATCATGTGAGCAAGATACTTAGAAGCCTACTTGCTAGATGGAGACCTAAGGTGACTGCTATTGAGGAAGCTAAAGATTTAAGCACTTTAAGTGTTGAAGATCTTGTCAGCTCTCTCAAAGTTCATAAGATAAGTCTCAATGAACATGAATCTTCCAAGAAAAGCAAATCCATTGCCCTACCATTAAGAGGAAAGTCATCAAAAGCTTTGAAGGTCGTGGAATCTGAAGAAGAATCACCCGATGGGGATTTTGATGAAGATCCAACTGAAAAGATGGTGATGCTCTCAGACAAAGTGGAGTATCTGGCGAAGAAAAATAGAAAGTTTCTGATAAAGAAAAATGGCTACAAGAACTTCAAGAAGGAAGATCAGAAGGGATGCTTCAACTGCAAGAAGCCTGGTCACTTCATTGCAGACTGCCCTGATCTTCAGAAGAAAAATCCAAGGATAGGCCAAAGAGATCTAGCTTTAATACAAGAAAGTTCAGGAAGAAGATTAAGAAGAGCCTGATGGCAACTTGGGAGAATTTAGATAGTCAATTAGACTCTGAGAAGGAGGATTCTGAAGAAGAGGCTAAAGTAGCAGTTGGACTAGTGGCTACAGTGACTTCAGAAGCAGATACTGACTCGGATTCTGAAGATGAAAATGAGGTATATTCTAAATTTCCCAGAGAAGAATTAATTGAGTCTCTTAAAGAACTTCTTACACACTTTGAATACAGAACCAATGAGTTGAAAAATTTAAAAGAAAAATATGTTGCTTTGATGAAGCAACAAGAATCAACTATGTTGGATCTGAAAGCTTCTGAAGAAGGGTTTAAAGGGTTTGACTTCATCTGTAGAACTTATGAAGAAAAACTCAAGCACCTTTGTCAGAAGCTACAAGAAAAGTGTAGTGGAAAGTCTTTAAGCAAAGAGGAAATTGCTCTTGAAGAATACATCATATCTGGTATTGATAGGAGCAAAGTTGCTTCTATGATATACAACATTTACAAAAACAATGGCAAAGGGATTGGTTTTTCAGAAGGGAAACCTAATGAAATCAGTCTCAAAGCTTGTTGTGATTGTATTAAGGAATGTTTAAAAACCACCTCTGTATCTGAGAGTGTTGCTAAGTCAGAACCAGAAGCTTCTAGTTCTAAGGCTGTGATTAATTCAAAGCCAAAGAACTCTAAGCCTAAGGCAATGACAGCTTCTGAATCAAAGATTCCAAAGATTAAGCTTCTAAAGAGGTCAGAACCTGTTCCTCAGGATCTGATGAAACCAGAAGCTGGCATCTTAAAGTCTGGGGTTCAGAAGAAGAAAGCAGTTGATGCCACTAAGAACTCATAACCTAAAGGTGCTAAGCCTAAGGTAGCGAACAATCAGAAGCAGTCAAACTCACAACATAAAGCACAAGGTGTGAAGAGTAAAACTTCCAGAACTAACCCCAAAGGACCCATAAAACAATGGGTACCTAAATCTGAAAATGCCAATATTGCAGATATGTTTAAGAGCAAAGGTAAAGAAAAAACCATGGTACCTTGACAGCGGTTACTCAAGGCACATGACAGGAGAGAAGTCTATGTTCCTCACCCTTACAATGAAAGAAGGAGGCAATGTGATGTTTGGTGGCAGCCAACCTGGCAAGATCATTGGTACAGGAACTATTGGTAACTCGTCTACTTCAATTAATAATGTGTGGGTGGTAGATGGTCTTGAACATAACCTGCTAAATATCAGTCAATTATGTGATAATGGTTATGATGTAATGTTTGATAAGACCAGCTGCACTGTAATAAAAAAGGATGACAAATCCATAATATTCAATGGAAAGAGAGTTGGAAATGTCTATAAAATCCATTTTTCTGAACTGGATGATCAGAAGGTAGTTTGCATTCTTTCAGTGAATGAAAAGAAATGGATGTGGCACAGAAGGTTGGGACATGCTAACTGGATGTTAATCTCTAAGCTTAGTAATTTACAACTGGTTAAAGACCTGCCTAACATTGATTATCATTCAGATGCACTTTGTGGTGCATGCAAGAAAGGGAAAATTGTGAAATCTTCTTTTAAAACAAAAGACATTGTTTCAACCTCCAAACCCTTAGAATTACTTCATATTGATTTATTTGGACCAGTTAACACTGCATCCTTATATGGAAGTAAATATGGGTTAGTTTTGTTGGTGATTACAGCAGAGGGACTTGGGTAAAATTCCTAAAAAGTAAGGATTGTGCATGTGATGTATTCCTAAAATGTGTTTAGCAATAATAATCCTTAAGAGTTTTGATGATAACAAAGTATTAAAAATTTTCAATAATAATCCTGAAGTCTGAAGTGCTCCTGAAGACAAAGTGCTCTTGAAGTGATGACATCATCAGAAGCAAGTTCATCAAAAGCAAGTTCATCAGAAGCTGTGAATCACCAGAAGCTACAGTTCATCAGGAGATGCAACTTAAAGCTTCAAAAGCTATTTCAAGATTTCAAACTCGCCTAAAATTGCAGAAAACTGGAAATGTATAGCAACGACTATTTTGAAAGGCATTGGATGCTTATTCTTCAAAGAGCGTTGACATAGTACTTTTGTACAAAGTGTATAACCACTATCTCCACTACTCTGTCTTTATCTCTACTACAAGACAAGGATAACAGCTCTGCCTGCAACAATGTTTATCACATTGGGAACGCATTTGAAATTGATGCTTCATAGGACAAAAACCATATCAGGCAATGGATCATTGGTGATTGATCAAAAGCTTCAAACGACTCTATTTTGAATGTGCTGGCAATTCAACGTCTCTTTCACACCTCTATATAAAGGAGTGAAGACTCGGAGTTTCACAAGAACAATACTTTGCATCAGCTAAGCCAAAACTCTATTGAAATTGTTCTCCATTTCAAAGTTCAGTTAGAATTTCTTAACAAAGCTTATATCTTAGGAATTCTAGAGTCTTTAGAGTCTGTATCTGATTTGTATTGTGAACACCACTGATTGTATATCAAGTGTTCAACTTCAAACAATTTTCTTTGTAATTCTGTTTGAATTAAGAAGTCTCTTGCAGTTGTGCTTGAGCAATAGAAGTCTCTTGATTGTGTTCAGGAGCATAGGAAGTCTCTTACAGTTGTGCTTGAGCAATTTGAAGTCTCTTACTAAGTTTAGTAGTGAGCATTTGTAATCAGATATTACATAGTAAACTCTCCTTGGAAGTACAAGGGGGACAGGACTGACTTCCGGTTTGTGGAAGGAACCCATATAAATTGCATGTGTCTTTCTTCTCTCTCTCTGTGTGTTTTATCCGCTGCAATTAGTTCTGAACGTCTCTTCAGAAGTAGAACTCTATCTGCTTATGAACAACTTTTTCAGCTAGGATAAAAAGAAGAAAAAGCTAACACAATTCAAACCCCCCCCTCTTGTGTTTTTCTCACCTTCAAAGTTCAGTGGTTCTGGACACAAAAACGCGTCATGATTTCTAAAATCGTGACACGAATTTTTTGTGAACCAGATCCTTCATATTTCACTATTTTTCACCCCTTTCCGCTCCGAACCAGATTTTGGTATGAACATGAAAGTTTTAGCTAATTTTATTAGCTTTCCAATGGCTTTAGTTTGACTTAAAAATGTTTTTTAGATTTTGAGATATGAGGGAATTACCCCAAGCAAGTCTTGGTAAATTTTTGTGAAAATTTGCATAACCGTTTCTAACTCAATCCAAAACCTATGGAACGTTTCCAAACCTCAAAACTAGAAGTATTAGGAGTTTAATCGAGAGATTGGAGAGTATTTAACCTATGTCTTGTTGAGTCAACTTAGTTTTCTTTGATAGTGATTTGGGTGTCTCATACGAACTTAAGTTATTCTTTGGACTATTGTCTAATAGTCTATAGGTGGCTTAAGTTTATGACTACATGATTGATTAAGATTGTTTGAGAGCTTTCAACTTGTCCATGTCACTTGTTTTGGAAATTATCAATGTTGGCCGTTTGCCAGTTGATACGGTAATTGTCGGAAATGTTCCTTGAGTCAATTGTCTTATGATCTATCGTGACTATTCTTATATGACTAAATGAAGATGTGTGAATGAATTGTTATATGTTGAATATGATATTTATCATAAGATGTTGTATGTTCTCTTAATTAGAATGTGAGAAATACTTGAAATTGTAAAACCATATGAGGTAGTTGATGTTGAATGATATTGTGGATTATTGATGATCATGTTGATGATGTGTTAATGAATCTTATTTGATTGATGACTTGATCGTTGCGTGGACGTAATTTCTTGGTAATGCAATTGTTGTGGAGATGATCAATATATTTGGAAGTCGTCCTCTATATTGTGGTGAAGACTGTGAGTTGATGTCGCATTATCGAGTCTTTGCAACATATCCATGCATCATAGTCGTGTTGAGAATTATATGATGTTTTTGTTGCATCATTGGGTTTCGGCCTTGCAGAGATCATTTAGTGATCTAGTTTGTGGGCTTTGAGCCTGCAGAGATCCATTAGTGATCTAGATTGTGGGCTCCGGCCTTGCAGAAACTCTACAGATATTCTTTTGTTGAATTTGAAATTTTGTATGATGACGTAGCATCTATTGCTTGAATAAATGTATTATTCGCATGTTTTATTGCTTTAATAGAAATAGGGTGTTACACATAACCTATTCTATGATGCTTGATGAGCGTAGAAACTTACTTCATGACGATTTGCAATGATTTAGAATGAAGATTTTGACCCAAAAATTCGCACTTTATGGGTTTTTGGAGGTGGAGGGAAAGAAAAAAATGGAGAAGTGTGGTTGTCTGCTGGGTTTTGAACGACAATAGTACCCTACGTGACTTAACCTACGCTACATGACTTAACTCACGTAGGGGTATTTTGGTCATTTACTTTGGGAATGAACAAATCCATTTGGGTAAAGAGCAGAATTCCTATAATTTTATTTTTAGACCCATGCCTTGGGGAGGCCCGGTTCTATTGAGCGGTTTGCACACTCAAAATCCGACCCTGCATAAGTTGTTTTACATAGATTCAAAGTAAGTCTTATCCAAACAGACCTTTAATAATCTATAAACTAGACTTAGCTCAACTATTTAAGGTAAAGGATGGCAAGTTTAAGGTCTTGAGTTCATTCTTTGATAAAGAAAAATAAAATACTCTTAATGTTACAAACAGCGTTTGTTTTCCTCCATGACTTTTAACAAAATAATATTTTTTTGACTGGATCAAAATAATAATTGGTCTTCTATACACCCTAATTTACGGTGACTATGTTGTATATATATATATATACACGCAAAAACTACTACCTCCGCACTAAAGCTGGTATACACACTAATTATTTGTGTCATTCCGGTGGTCATAGACAAAAAGGCTGGAAAAATGTCTTATTATAACTTATCCGTGTTAGTTTTGTTTCTTGCAGTTAACACTATCATCACCAATATTGCAGGAAATCCAAAGCACCAAATACACGCGCAACCCGTTGGGCCGATCATTAACCGGTCACCAACAATTGATCCAGAAACATCCGTTGGTCTCAATTACAGTCCATCCAGTGGTATCAACAACCGGAGACCTAGACACAGAAAGCTATCGAGCAGTCCGAGCCACCAGCCTCCTCCTGCTCCTATGCTTCCTCCTCCTCATGATGACCTTCCTGAGCCACCAAAATTGCAGCCTCCAGAGCCTCCTGAACCGCCTAGCTAGCCTCATTAAATAAGAACGCGCCACGGTCGGTCCAGTCCTGCAAATTTACGTTGAAGCACAACATCTTACTCCCTCCGTTCTCATATAAAATAAAATGTTTTTTTTTTATAGATTCATTGAATAATTAATATATATGTTTTACTATGTAGATCAAATACATTACCTATTCAATGAACATAGAAGAATAATCTTTATTATATTTGAGAGCGAAGGGATTATATTATATTGGACTCAAATCTTAGGCAGCGTCTAGCGTAGGAGAGGGAGATAGGTCTCCTATGGTAGGAGAGTAATGCTAATTTTTTTTTTGGATCTAATGCTAGCGGTTGGATATATTATAAAGTAATGAACGGTTATGATTAAAATTAAGATTACATGTTAAAGTGGTATTGTTGTATGTAGGCTGAATGCCCTGGTTGTATGTGGGCTGGATATTTGATCTTTATTCCCGCCTATAAAGTATAAATCTTTCTCGAATTAGGCGTGTTTCGATGTTGGATTCACGTTGGTATCCAACACTAACACGAGTCGATACCTGTGCTTCACAGAATTTTTTAGCTTTTAAGTTTAAATATTATGTTTATATAGGTCTGAATATCAAATGTATATTTGGGTGTTCCATATACATTTCTATCATTTTTATTTGTGTAAAAGATTTGATTGTAATTTTGGTTCCTATTATAGATTGTTAAAAAATTAGTACTCTCCAATTTGAAAATCTGCAATATTTTAATATTTGAAAGTTTCCAAAATATAACATTTTCTCCAGTATAAAATTGAGGCAAAACTTTTGTGACGTGGCAATTTAGAGTATGTCGTGGCTTAACGTTATTGGATCAAAATTATTGAACGTAATTAATTAAAAAAAATCATTATATTTTTTTAAAACAACCCACAAATATATTCCAATAAAAAAAGAACAAATACAGAATGTCACCAATTATCAATGTCAACTCAGACAATACTACTAATTATAACACAAAATCAGTTAATCATCAAACCCAATACTTATGGGCTTGATGGGTGATCTATTAGCCCATTAGCTCAGGGTCTTAGGGCCCAAGTTTCATCTTACGTGGTCCACACCCTTAATGTCGCGAATCTAGGAAAAGAAAGGCGGCCCAATGGGCCGAAAAAGAAGGGATCATGGGGATCAAGTCAATCCAATTTCTCCTAGGTTTCTCACCTTATAAATACTACTAGTGTATCCCTAATACACCTCATGACCTAAACACATGCCTTGAAGGTGAGAAAAACACAAAAAAGGGGGTTGGATTGTGTTAGATTTTTCTTCTTTTTAAAGAACTCCAAAGTTCAGCTTCTGATAGAGTTCAAAATTTGAAACAATGTTAAGAGTTAAATACAGCAAATAAAAAGGATATATATATATATATATATATATATATATATATATAGAGAGAGAGAGAGAGAGGGGCTAACTTCCAATAATCATAGTGTATGTAGATTCTGAAATTGATTTAACATGAGGGTTGTGCTTAATTTTGGGAATGGGGAATTAGGTTTACATTGATTTTGATTAGAAAAATGTAGAAACCATGGCAATTGTGTTAGATTGTGTTTAGGTCTTAGGCAGAATCGTATAACACTTCTGTAATCAGTTTTGCGGATTGAATTGGAGAAAATTGGGACTTTTGGTGAAAAACTGCAGAATTCATGTAGTCAGACCTGACGCAACTCGCCATGGCGAGTAAGCTGACTCGCCTGGTGAGTAAGCCCATTCATCGCTCGCCCAGCGAGTAAAATCGCTCGCCATAGCGAGTACCTGAGGGAGAAATCATGATTTTTCAAAATGTTGTTTTAGGACGTGTGTTGGATGGTTTTGAGTGCCTGGACATGTATGGAGAGGGGTTTTTCAAAATTTTATAATCCTCTTTGCGGAAGAAATCCCATTGAAATTGATCTTGATTAAATCATTAATCACAAATCAAACAAAAACTTAAACACTTTAAGATTCATGTGTTTACCTCTTGAAGAGCAGAACCTTTGTAGAAGAAATATTTCTGATGACGAGCAAAGCAAAGAAGCGATGCCTCTACTCAGTCCACACGAACAGAACTTCTCCGATGACCGGTGCTAGCCAATTCCCACGGAGATTCAAAGAGAACAAAGTATAGAGAGCGGCGGCTAGGGTTTCACAACTTTTGTGAATTAGGTTAAGCACTCACAAAAAGTTAGTAATGCTTCAACACAAGGGTTCTATTTATAGAATCACTTGTGTGGTCAGCAAGACAACACTTAAATACACCGTACCTTACAGTGGACTGCGTTTCTCTATTTTTCGTGAATTAAATAATAAAATCATATTTAATTATTTAATTAATAATAAGTCTCACTTATTATTTTATAAATAAGTCTCACTTATTATTTTATAAATAAGTCTTGCTTATTTATTTCTCTTATCTATCTGTCCTTTGTGTGTGACCCTATAGGTTCCCGTAACTTTGGCAATAATATTAAATCACATATTTAATATTATAAACAGTGAGCAGTATCTAGCAACACATCACTGTTACCCAAATGACGAGAATGTCATGTGATCTGACGAAACCTTTCGGTGATAATGATCATGTGTATAATTACCCTTTTGCCCTCATGTCTATATTGAACACAAGGCATAGACCGTGTCATCCTTGTCTAGTTCAATATTGGTCCCGTAGACAATTCTCCTGTTATGTAGGAGGGGCAAATTCCATCTAGGTCACTCATGTCCCTGATGAGTCATTTATTGACTATTTTAATATGCTTTTTAGTTTATTTTTATTTAGATTTTATTTTATTTTATGTTAGTATTATTTCCTTTTTAGGATAGTTTACTTTAAATTGCATTTTATTTTATTTCAGGAATAAATATTGGATGGATTGAGTCTTGGAGCAAAAGAAATGGACTTGGAGCCGATTGGATGCAAAAGTATGAAGATTGAGAGACAAAAATATGTCTCCCCCATGCCATAAGCTTGGCACGGCCCGTGCTAACCTTGGCACGGCCGTGCCACCCTCCAGAGTCACTTTTGCTGCTTTTGCTTAGATTTTAAGCTACTCTATTTTTAGCCTGAATGTAATAGCTTAGATTTTAAGTCGAACAAATGCTATAAATAGAGTAGCCATCCATCACAAATATTCATCTTTACTTGGAATTCAATAAGTGACAATTGCTTTTCTAATCAAAAGTTCTTTTCTTTTCCTTTATTTTCTTGTCATTTACTTTTATGCTTTCTCTCTTCTCCCCCATGTCTATGATGAACATGAGTGAGTAGACTTCTCCTTGTCTTGGGATTGTTGGATAAGTCTAAATGACATAATCCTAATCAAACCAAGCTCTAAGCCTTAATCTTATGTAACCCTAATTTCTTATCTGAATTCACCGTCTTAACATGAATCAACCATTATCAAACTGTGGAAACGAAAGTGGAGGGTTTGATAATTGTTTATCCATTATTCCAAGTATCAATTCATAAAACGAAAGTGGAGCTTTGATATTCGAATAAGTGAATTTAAACAAGGATTGCAAAGTCAGCGAAATAGGCTTTGCAATCTTTGAGACATATAGTTTCGATCTTCAAGGGAACTAATAACAATCAAGTCAGCGAAATAGGCTTGGTTGTTAGAGGAACCAAAATCTAATAGTAATCAAGTCAGCGAAATAGGCTTGGTTGCTAGAGGAACATAAGAGAAACTGTCTTGAGAAATTAGGTCTAACATAACATTATAAGCTTATAGTTTTGGTTTGAGAAGGACTTGTTATTTAGATGAAACCAACGATCCCAAGGCTCTTTTTATTATATTAATTTTCAACCGTTAGAAAACCCCCAACTTAGAATTCTCTTCTCTTCTAATCATCTCTAAAGGTTAATTGAATTAAACTACTCCCTGTCGGAACGATACTCTTTTAATACTACTTCGGTAAGACCGTGCTCTTGCGGTTTTATCTCATCAACTTTTTGGCGCCGCTGCCGGGGAGTAAACTAATTTGATTAACTCTTTCTTTGTGATTAGAACTCTCTTCTCTTCTTCTTTTCTTATACTTCCTTCTTTTGTATTACCACTAACTTCTTGGGTTCTCGGTTTCTTATGCGAAGAAGTAAAAGTCTCGGAGAATTTATTCCTGAGATCGAAAGGTTTTTGCATAAGAAAAAGAGAGAGGCACAAAATAATACTGCTATGGCTGAACGCACTCTCAAAGAGTATGCTACTCCTTCAATGGAAGAGCCACAAGCTATTATCGTGTACCCAACGGTTGCGGGTAATAACTTCGAAATCAAGCCTGCACTACTCAATTTGGTGCAGCAAAATCAGTTTTCAGGATCACCCACTGAGGATCCAAATCTCCATATTTCTTCCTTCCTTAGACTCAGTGGCACCATAAAAGAGAACCAAGAAGCCAAAAGACTTCATCTCTTTCCCTTTTCCTTAAGGGATAGAGCTAGCGCTTGGTTCCATTCCCTAGAAGTCGGTTCCATTACTTCATGGGACGATATGAGGCGAGCATTCCTTGCACGATTTTTCCCCCCATCTAAAACCGCTAAGCTTAGAGATCAAATCACGCGTTTCAATCAAAAAGATGGGGAATCTCTCTATGAGGTGTGGGAGCGTTTCAAGGAAATGCTTAGACTTTGTCCCCACCATGGCCTA
This sequence comes from Medicago truncatula, assembly GCF_003473485.1. Classification (NCBI taxonomy): domain Eukaryota; kingdom Viridiplantae; phylum Streptophyta; class Magnoliopsida; order Fabales; family Fabaceae; genus Medicago; species Medicago truncatula. The sequence continues at coordinate 22,574,883 of NC_053043.1, read as the reverse complement.
GAGAAGTGGCTTACAGTCCACACGTTTTATAATGGCTTGTCATATACCACTAAGATGTCTGTTGATGCAGCTGCAGGTGGAGCTCTAATGAACAAAAACTATACAGAGGCTTATGCTTTGATTGAAGAGATGGCTCAGAATCACTACCAATGGACCAACGAGAGAGCCGTCACCACTCCTACTCCCTCTAAGAAAGAGGCAGGTATATACGAAGTCTCTGAATATAACCACCTTGCTGCTAAGGTTGAGGCATTAACCCAAAAATTTGAAAAACTTAATGTTAATACTATCACACCTTCTTCTGCACCCCCTCCTTGTGAAGTCTATGGTATATCCGGTCATATCGGTGTTGATTGTCAGTTAGGTAGTGCTGCCAATATTGAGCAACTGAATTACGCTCAATATAACCAAGGAATGAGGCCAAATCAAAATTTTTACACAAATCCTCAAGGTTCCTATGGACAAGCAGCACCACCTGGCTATACAAACAACCAGAGAGTGGCTCTGAAATCAAGTTTGGAGATTTTGTTGGAAAATTGCATAGCCAATCAAAATAAAAACCTTCAAGAACTGAAAAACCAAACGGGATTTCTGAACGACTCTCTCTCCAAGCTCACTACCAAGGTTGATTCTATCGCCACACACACCAGAATGCTTGAGACCCAAATCTCCCAAGTAGCCCAACAAGTGGCCACCTCTTCTCAAACACCAGGAGTCTTTCCTGGTCAACCTGAAACAAACCCCAAAGCCCATGTCAATGCTATTCCTCGTGGGGGCAGTAAGTTAGAAGAGACCGTTACTAAAGCAAAAAGTGTCAAGGGAGAGAATGTTAAGCTTCTAGGTGAAAGGGATACGATAAAGAAACCGCTTGATAAGAACAAAAACCTTAACCCATTAAGGCTTACTAAGCTCAACTTGGAGGCTCAATTCGCTAAATTCTTAAACATACTTAAAAAGATTTGCATTAAGATTCCCTTTGCTGAAGCTTTGTCTCATATGCCTCTATACGCCAAGTTTTTAAAAGAAATTTTTTCAAAGAAAAGGGCTGTAGATCATAAAGAGACAATAGCTTTAACTAGGGAAAGTAGTGCAATCGTCAAGAAGCAACCCCAAAAGCTTAGAGATCCAGGTAGTTTTACCATCCCTTGTGTGATAGGGAAAGAGACCGTTGACAAAGCCTTGTGTGACTTAGGAGCCAGTGTTAGTTTGTTGCCTCTATCCCTCTTTAAAAAGATGGGAATAGGAGAGTTGAAACCTACCGAGATGATACTAAAATTGGCTGACCGCTCGGTCATCCCGATACGTTGAAGACATCCCCGTTAAGATAGAAGGGATATACATCCCAACTGACTTTGTGGTTGTTGACATCGAGGAAGACCACGATTGCCATATGATACTAGGAAGACCCTTCCTCGCCACTGCGGGTGCTATAGTTGATGTTAAGAGTGGTATGATAGTTTTTCAAGTGAGTGAAGACATGGTAGGATTTGAGTTTGAAAACATTAAGGAAGGTCCCGCCCTTTATTATTGCAATATGGTCAAAGAACATGATGTGAAAGAACGCTTTTTAGCGCCATCTACACAATACAACATCATTGACCCTTTCTAATGGACACTTTCTTTAACGTCAAGTTAATGACTATAAAGAAGCGCTTCGTGGGAGGCAACCCACGCATTTAACTGCTTTTATTTTGTTTTTGTTATTTTAAGTATTTTGTAGGTGATTGTCCGAGTAGGATTCAAGAAAACAGAAAAGTTTTGAAGCCTCGTCCTCCAGAACCTTGGCACGGCCCGTGCTCACACTGGCACGGCCGTGCCAGACCTTGACTACCCAAAATAGGCCATTGTTCCAGAATGTTGGCACGGCCCGTGCTAAGCTTGGCACGGCCGTGCCCGATATCAGGTAAGTATAATCTTACCTTTTGGCCTTCTTCTTCCTTCACTCTCAAACACAAACATCTCTCTACCTTCACCCTTCTCTCTAAAACCTCCATAACCATACAACCTCAAACCTCCACACCCCTCCTTCAAATCTCACCAATTCCCAAAATTTCTCCACCCAATCAATCCCAAACACCATTCCAATCATAACCCACCATTCAAAAACCAATTTCATCCATCCAAACAACATCACCCAAATTCGTAACCCTCATAAACCTAACCCAAAAACCAGAAATTCTTCACCAATCTCCATAACCCAACCCCTAAAACTCACTTAAACCCTCACCGCCATCACACCAAGGTCAGGGTAATGGCTTCAAAGAGAAGTGGAAAAGAGGTTGGAAGCTCATCAGGGGACCTCCCCCAAAGAAGAAAGCGCAAGTCAAGAATCATGGCATCACCTTCAGGGACAATCAGCAAAGGGATAGGTACAAAATTCTAATCTCTAAAACTCTACATCCTTGCAGGTACCCTGATAACCATGACTTGAATAAGCTAGGAATTAAAGATAATGTGTTTAATCTGCTAGAAAGGTTAGGATGGGTTGATATGTTGAGACCTATGAGAGGGTATGAAAATTTCACCTATGAATTTTTAAGTTCTATTGTTTTTACGGAAGATAGGTTGAATTTTGATAACCCTAACCATAGAGTTTATTTCCGGCTTATGAATATTGATTATGAGATGTCTCTTCAACACTTCTATGATGAGATGGGCTTCGCAAATGCGGGGTTCATCCACGACTCTTGGGATCAAAATTTAAAACCGGTTGACTATCAACCCGCCGCCTTTTGGGAGCGAATTACAGGTCTGGACCAGTTTAACACACGTGCCAACAAATCTAGCAACATTCACAACCCCGTACTTAGGTACCTTCAAAGGGTTATGGCTTGCACTATCTAGGGAAGGAGTGAATTTGGGAACACTAGGAGTGATGAACTCTTCATGCTTTGGGCTATGCTGCACAACCACCCCGTTAACACTTGTTTTTACTTGCTTGACTACCTTTCCCTTATAGGAAATAGGTCCGATAGTAGGGGAGAAATCGTAGTTGGTGGTATCATAACATACATAGCTAGGCGGATAGGCGTGAGTGAAGACCAAGGGATAAACAAGATCGAGGGTAACAATAGGCTGAACATAGAAACCCTTATCTCTATGAATTTCATAAAAACTCGAATCCCCTTTCTTTATACACTCAAGATCAATGTGCCCACTTTGATTTTATTGCCTAACCCATCTCGGACTAACATCGAGGTGGAAGAAAATTTGTTGTATGTTAATGATGACCCACAGGTGCACATAGAACAGCATAATGAAGAAGAAGAAGGTGCACAAATGCACCATGATGAGGAGCACCATGACCATGATGAAGGTGAAACAAATGAAAATGCGAGATGGGCATAGATGAATACCGAGCTCGAAAGGATAAGCACCGAGCAACAAAGGCAAGGTGTTGAATTAATGGGCACAAGGAATGATGTCCAACGGGGCAACCGCATATCCGAAGAAAACAACCAAATGCTTCGGAACATGATGCACCACTTTCACCTCCAAGGTCCTCCATATGGACCCCATTGATAAAATTGTGAGCTTTCCTCTTCCTCTCTTCCCTTCTTTCTCCTCCTTCTTCTTCTTCTTCTTCTTCTTCCTCCCCTTCTCTTTTATTTTCTTCTATCTTGAATCATTGAGGACAATGCTTCTCCTAAGTGTGGGGGGAGCCTAATAAAGTGTCATTAGTCGTAGTGTTTCCAAACTCCGTTGAACTTTATTCTTTTGTTTTGTTTTATTGTAAAAGGCATGAATAAGCAGCTTGTTTTTATTGTTTTATTATGACATAAATTTTTTGTTGTCTCTTCAATGGTCGTTACTTGTACATGAAAGTGATTTCTTGTGTTGTAAGTGTTCTTGCTATACCCATATCAAGTTTTATTGTGAAAATTCTCCAATGAGAAAAGCACCTAGTTGCAATCCTTGAGTAAGTGTATGAATAGGTATTTTAAGGAACACGTTCTAACTTTAATGGTAACCTGGACCCTTAAAAATCTTGAGAGTAAAAGTAGTATAAGTTTATGTGGGAATAATTCTAATGTGATGAAATGTGTAAACCGAAATGGGGCGGAAGGATATCACCACACGTGGAGGAAAGGATACCCTCTCACTAACTTCCTAAATGTGGTGATGACTTCTCAAATAAATTGTGCTTGAATTAAACCCTCTAAAAAGAGGAACTTCCTAAGTGAAGTAAACAAGTTGTAGCACTACTTAGGGTGATCATAGAAACTTGGAGGAAAGGATACCCCCTCACGGACTTCCAATGTGAAATGATAGCCCCTAGGCATCTACAAGCCCCCAAATGTATAAATTCATCAAGTCTATCTTAACTCTCCCACTTCTCTTATATGAAATGAAGAAAGGATTTTTCTCGGTCATTTTAGTATTAAGGTTAGAACCTGTTCCTCATAATATCTATCTTATACAGGAGCAAGAAAAGGGTTGGACTACACACACACACTCACTTGAGATTTGTTGTCGGGTTGAATAAGTTTACAAGGAATGCTTAAAGTTGTGATTAGTGTACATTGAAATGAAACCTCGAGGGAGACATAAGTTTTTATTTAAAGTGTCATATATTAATCCTTTTGTTGCTGCCATGTCTATGCCTTTTGCTTGAGAACAAGAAAAGATTCAAGTGTGGGGGAGTTTGATGAGTCATTTATTGACTATTTTAATATGCTTTTTAGTTTAGTTTTATTTAGATTTTATTTTATTTTATGTTAGTATTATTTCCTTTTTAGGATAGTTTACTTTAAATTGCATTTTATTTTATTTCAGGAATGAATATTGGATGGATTGAGTCTTGGAGCAAAAGAAAGGGACTTGGAGCCGATTGGATGCAAAAATATGAAGATTGAGAGGCAAAAATATGTCTCCCCCATGCCATAAGCTTGGCACGGCCCGTGCTAACCTTGGCACGGCCGTGCCACCCTCCAGAGTCACTTTTGCTGCTTTTGCTTAGATTTTAAGCTACTCTATTTTTAGCCCGAATGTAATAGCTTAGATTTTAAGTCGAACAAATGCTATAAATAGAGTAGCCATCCATCACAAATATTCATCTTTACTTGGAATTCAATAAGTGACAATTGCTTTTCTAATCAAAAGTTCTTTTCTTTTCCTTTATTTTCTTGTCATTTACTTTTATGCTTTCTCTCTTCTCCCCCATGTCTATGATGAACATGAGTGAGTAGACTTCTCCTTGTCTTGGGATTGTTGGATAAATCTAAATGACATAATCCTAATCAAACCAAGCTCTAAGCCTTAATCTTATGTAACCCGAATTTCTTATCTGAATTCACCGTCTTAACATGAATCAACCATTATCAAACTGTGGAAACGAAAGTGGAGGGTTTGATAATTGTTTATCCATTATTCCAAATATCAATTCATAAAACGAAAGTGGAGCTTTGATATTCGAATAAGTGAATTTAGACAAGGATTGCAAAGTCAGCGAAATAGGCTTTGCAATCTTTGAGACATATAGTTTCGATCTTCAAGGGAACTAATAACAATCAAGTCAGCGAAATAGGCTTGGTTGTTAGAGGAACCAAAATCTAATAGTAATCAAGTCAGCGAAATAGGCTTGGTTGCTAGAGGAACATAAGAGAAACTGTCTTGAGAAATTAGGTCTAACATAACATTATAAGCTTATAGTTTTGGTTTGAGAAGGACTTGTTATTTAGATGAAACCAACGATCCCAAGGCTCTTTTTATTATATTAATTTTCAACCGTTAGAAAACCCCCAACTTACAATTCTCTTCTCTTCTAATCATCTCTAAAGGTTAATTGAATTAAACTACTCCCTGTCGGAACGATACTCTTTTAATACTACTTCGGTAAGACCGTGCACTTGCAGTTTTATCTCATCAGTCCCTCAGCATGATTCATGGAGTACCCATCAATCAACTTTATAGTCATCCTGTTACGGACAACGTTTGAATGGTGACAAAGCACTCGACTCCAACATCTAGGGTACATAGTGTTTTCAGGTCGAAGGGTGGAATACACCACTATCACTATGATAATATCTTATGACACTTTTCATAAATTTTACTATGTAGTATTCTCATGGCGGATCAATCCAATATAAATATTACTCCTAATATTTATATCTATGTGAAGACTTGATAACTCTTTTCATAACTCTTTATCCATGATCTGTGAGATGTGATCATCAGTCTACCTACATAATAGTCTCTATGCTTTAATGATATCCATGAAACTTTCTACAATCAATCACATCTTAAAGGTATTCATAATACCATCCATGTCAGTTTTCTACAAGAAAACTCACATTCATATGAGTCATACTCATTTGGATGATATAACCAATATCCATATATGGTCTGTGTACATGGATTCTTTATAAGATCTCATGGCATCTAGCCACTTCTCAAAATCAAGCCATTTACGACCTTCTAGTAAGTCATGTGCTCATCTTCCATGAGCATCATATCACCTTGTTGAGTCATGACAAAATCATGTTTCTCAGTGTTATGACATATCAAACTCATCTAGATCATGTGCTACTCGAACTAGCGATTTACCAACAACCCTTTGTTGAATCAATTCATGTTCCATTCTTAGATAAACATGTATTTTGTGGTACTTGACTTAATTCAAGTTCTACATCACTCCCACTGGCTCTTGCAAAGCCATACTCCTTGAAAAGGAATACTCCAGTTCTAGCGACAAACAACTTTTGTCAAGGAAGAAGATGTAGAAATAGTATCCTCTAGTTTCCTAAGGGAACCTCCACAAGTATACATTCATTTAATTTGAAGTTTAGTTTATCTAGTAAACCATATAACCTCAAATTATCATAAAGTCAAAAATAGGTACTCTTACCTCCATATCTAATATGGTGCATTTATAATTACTCAATTAGAACTTGTTATGGGTGCAGAATAACTGTAATTTAATTAATTTTGAGAGTCTTTGAGTTATAATCAAACTATTTTAGATCGAGTCATGTCAAAAATGAAACGATATAAATAATCATTATACTCATTAATCAAGCATTTACCATCACGACTTACTCGTATAGTCTTTATACTTTTCAAACTTATTCCTTTTACTTCATTGTTAAAATCTTTGAACAATTTCAAAGTTTTTTTGAATCGTGTCAAATACACTTTTCTATTCTACTAAATGATTTAGTAATGTTAGATGAAGTAATAGAAACAATATCTAGCAAATATGTTTAGTTCTCCATATACATCTCATATGTATATAAACTCAAATAAATTACGTGTCCTTTCACCTTTGTTGGTGCACGGTATACTAATCTATTTTGAAAGGTGGGACTTACATCCTTCAAATGATATAAAATCAAATGAGTCTAATAGTCCATATCCATGGATTTTAGAAATGTGATTCACACTTGTTTGTACTAAACAGTGATGCCAATGATAAGGTTCTAATCTCATTTGATCCTTTTCTCATAAGTTATAGACCAGCTTATCAAGATCATGGAACTCAATTCCATTACTTGATTAGCACACTTGTATAGAAAACATTATTTGGATAATAGGACAACATTTGTCTTTTTATTCAACTACACAATCATTCTCTTGTCAATACAAGATTTATGATTTAATGCTTCTATTTTATATGGAATTTAATAACAATTATTTTGTTCCATATTAAGTTAAATTTAAGTCCAAGCATTATCTCCTATGTCAATGAAACAATTTGTCTCATTCTAGACGTAAGTGGACTTTGCTTATAGTTAATGTCCCGCTTCTTTAAAACTCTATATTTCAACAAGAATGATATTAACCATCAAGTATCATATACTTATGATGCATAAGTAGAAACTTTAACTTTCTATAACTATATGAGTAAATAAGAAGTCTTACTTCTATTTTGACTCTTTCATAACATTAACAATTTTTCTCATTCTTAAGAATAATTCTTAATTTTGTACCGATTCAGAAACTCCTTTTTCAGTATTTTGTTCTTTATAAGAACATTTAACAGTATAATAAAAATGTATATGCCGAAGAAATTCTAAATACAGAAAATAAATAAAAAATGTATCATGATTTAAAAACATAATTAATTAGGTCTTTAATTAAATATGTTCCCACTATTTTACTCAATTCAAATGACCTTCAACATTTGAATCGGAAGATTTTATTGGAAGATTTTCTATTGGGTTGAAATCCATATTTCACCTTGTTTTAAGTCAACGGGGGCTGTACTCAAAACTTAGTTATTTAGGTAGGAACTCCTTCCAATTGTATCTCATACAACTTTCAAATCATTTGAGTGAATAACTCCTTACTCTAATCTATCATATAGATGTTCCCAAACATTGCTTCTAAATTTATTTTAATCATATTAAAATAATTTAGTTAAGTTGGACCCAAAGAATAACAGTTGGGTAAATGGAATTACCGCACCGCAACTTACTAGTATAGAAAGTGCACCTCGCGAAGGCGAAACCTACACATTTCGATATTAGTCTTGAAGGGTGTCATCCTTTGGAAAGCAATTAACTTAATATTCTTTTGAAGTAAATATATATATATATATATATATATATATATATATTTTAATCTTATTAAAATAATATAGTTAAGTTAGATCCAAAAGACAGTCGGTAAATAGAATTATCGCAACACAACTTACTAGTATAGAAAGTGCAACTCGCGGAGGCGAAACCTACACATTTCGATATTAGTCTTAAAGTGTGTTATACTATGGAAAATAATTTATTTCATATTATATTTGAAGGATTTTAATTAAGTTGATCTCATTGACATGCGTATCTTATACACACATCTAATATTATACATGACATTCATGTTCATAGATAGCAAGTATATATAAAATATTTAAAATATACATGCACTAATCTAAACACACATTTCATGCATCACATACATAAAATAATAAACTAGGTAGTATGGTTATGACCTCCTAACGTGTAAGAATTAAATAAACTACTTTATTACAATTCTTTGACCCACGAGCAAGCTTCAAAAGTTTCTCCATCGAAATCATCTTTTGGCGTTGTCTTCTCTTCAACTTGAGCATTTACATTATTTAACATTTAAATAAAATAAATAAAAGCAAATCACAACACACAAGTCGTATTTAAATAAAATAAATCACGACACGCAGGCCGTATTTAAATAAAATAAACTATGACACGCATGTCATATTTAAATAAATAAACATACGCCAAAAACTAAGGTCATAACCATATACCATAAAATAAATAATAATAACTATTTATAATTATTTAAACAATTTTAGAATTAGTCAAAATTTGGAAATAATATTTTGACCGAGATATACGTCATATAAAATTGATTCATATATATGTATATATATATTCCTTTTGAAACTATTTTCAAAATCAATCGGGTCATAAATAAAATTAAAATATGCAAATATTAGGATCGAATCCAAAAGATCATATATGATATTGAAACTTTTTCAAAATCATGATCCTTTTAAATTAGAAACAAATTAGGATCATTTATTACCTTTTCAAACTACTTTTGAAAGACAATCCAAAATGTAGAATTTTTATTTACTTAATTATAGTAATATTGACACTCAATAATTATTATAATCAAAATCTGCTTTCTTTGGGCGACCAATTTGTTTCAAAAACAAATTATGGTACTGTAACTAAGCCAATATTTTATTACCAAATTCAAAAATCATATCTAATTTTGAAACTCTTTCAAAATCATGATCGTTTTAAATTTGAAATAAATTAAACTAAAGATATGAAAATCTTTAATTACCAAATTCAAAAAATCATATATGATATTGAAACCCTTTCAAAATCACGATATTTTAAATTTACTACCTTTCACAAATTGAATAAATTAATTAAAAATAAACAATTTCAAGAATTGCTTGTTTAGCATGAACAACCGGACCTTTGATGCTTCACCAGATTCGGATATCAAAGCTCAATCTCACGAATTGTTCAACAGATGAAAGCGTCTCAGAGTAGACAGAAGAGTTATCATGATAAGAGGAGGAAGGATATAGACTTTCAAGTTGGGGATCATGTGTTTTTAAGGGTGAATCCTGTGACCGGTGTTTGTCGTGCTTTGAAGTGTAGGAAGTTGACTCCTCGTTTTATTGGACCGTTTGATGTTATTGAAAAGGTGGGGTTGTAGCGTATCGGAGTGTGTTACCACCGTCTTTGTTGAATCTTCATGATGTGTTTCGTGTGTCTTAGTTGAGGAAGTATGTGCATGATGCGTCTCATGTGATTCAAGTGGATGATGTGGAAGTAAGAGATAATTTGACCGTTGAGACTTGGCCGGTTAGGATTGAGGATCGTGAGTTGATGCGTTTGCATGGCAAGGAGATTGTTTTGGTCAAAGTGATTTGGGTTGGACCAACTGGTGAGAGCGCCACTTGAGAATCGGAGAATAGGATGAAGGTTTCGTATCTGGAGTTGTTTCCTTCAGGTAATTTTCGAGGGCGAAAATTCTTTTTAGCGGGTGAGAGTTGTAACAGCCATATTTTTAGCTAGATTATTTTAATTACTTTTATTATGTGTTTTATGTGTTTGTGTGTGATTATTCATCATTGGGTGCATTTTCATGGGTTCCGTGTTATAAGGGTATTTTAGTCATTTTAGACTTAAGGGTATTTTGGTCATTTTGTGAGAACGGGTAAAATTATAATTTTGGTGGGAATTACTTTTAGTGATTGGTGAGAATAGTTATTTCATTAAGTTACTAGAGTAAATTGAGATTTCACCGTTTAGTGACCGTTAATGACATTTTACCGTTATTAGTTAAATATCGTTTGAAGTGTAGAAATATTTTTGGTTTGAATAGAAATGGGTTAAGCCCACTAGAAACTAGGTTAAGCCGATTAAGGGTCATACCTAAGGAGTTTTTTTAGGAAAATATCACTTCATTCATTTCATAAGATATTTTCTAGAGAGAGGTAGAGAGCGAAAGTGGGAGAAGAGAAGAACAAGGGTTAGAGAGAAGAACTTGAAGAATTAAGGATTGGAGTGAACTTAGGAGCTAAATTGAAGCCTAAGTTGGGATTAATCTCCATCTAAGGTAAGCGGGTTAGTCTTTATCATAATCATTTAGGTAATTCTTTTTCTCTTGTTCTATGCATAATTGATTATGAGAATAATTGATTATCATGAACCCAATCTTTGAAATTAGTGCTTATGTGGTAGAGATATGTTTGAATATGTTAATTTGATTTTAAATGAATTGTTGATGGTGAAATTGCAAGTTCACGATGTATGAAAATGGGTAGTTTGTAAATTATGCTCAATTGGTGAGTTATGCATGGTTGTTGATGAATTGTGATAAGTTTCATGATCAATAGATGTTGTTGTTGTTAAGTGATGTTTTGGATGCTAATTCATGGCTTGGGTATGCATGATTCATAATATGTTGTTGTGAAATAAGTTGTTGTTGTTGGTTTGGTGGAAATGGATACTTATATGTTTTGCTCAATTGTTAGATTGATATATTGTGTTGTTGAATTATGGTTGAATTAATGTCTAAATGAAATGTTGTTGAAGTAGATATGTTGTTGTTGTTGAATGATATCATGAGTATTCCATTTTATGAAATAAGTTGTTTGTATTGGTGAAATTGTGCTAGATGTTCAAGTGAAATTTGATATACAAAGTTGTTGATTGAGTTGTCTGTGTGGTTGGATGAGTTAAACTTGATGGGATTTCTGTTTTTAGGTTGTAGTTGTGATAGTCGAGTCGTTTTGGGAGAAAACGGGAGTTTCGGGTGAAAATTCAATTGTTAACCGTTTTAGAAAAATGAGTGTTGTGTAAGGCTTTGGAAAATGAATTTGGAAATTTTGAAACTTTAATTTTTATGTACATTAAGATTGGGCTAAGTGTCAGGAGCGTGTAGGCGAAAACGGCATCGAAAACGGGTTAACGGTTTGGTTTTTACGCGCGTAAACGTGAAAATTAGAAAATCTGATGTTGTCTGTCAGGCAGAAATCGGGCTACGATTTTATTCATCGGGCTACGATTTTGACCAGGTCTTGGGGTGTTTCAGCTCGAAAAACATCGTACTACGATGGGGAAAAATCGGACTACGATTTTGCCTGATCATAAACTTTTAAAATGCATTTTTCTTCAACCAAATTGTTTCCAAACTTATTTTTAAGTGTAAGGACTTTATCCTAATCATCTAGGGGTGTTTTTACGAAAGAATTAACCTTGTGAAAAAGGGGTCTAGTAAATCTTTGTGTCGGTTTATCTTGAGATTTATCCATGTTGGCCGGTGGCCACTTGATATGGTTTTTGATCGGAAATGTTTCTTGAGCCAATTGTCTTATGAATTGTTGTGACCAATTCTTGTATGACTAAGTGAAGTTGTATGAATGAATGATTGTATTTTGGATATGATATTTATCGTGAGATGTGTATGCTATCTTTACTTAGGATGTAAGAAATGTTTGAATGGATGAAACTATATTGTGATAGTTGATGTTGAATGACATTGTTGATTATTGATAATCATGTTGATGTATGATGAATCATAGATGTTGAATATGATATTTATCATTAGATGTTGTTTTCCCTCTTACTTGGAAGATGAGAATACTTGAATGGTGAAACTATATGTGATAGTTGATGTTGGATAACATTGTTGATTATTGATAATCATGTTAATGTGTAATTGTGAATACTATGATTTATTTGTGCATGTGCATGTTTTCTTGATAATGCAAATGATGTGGACATGAACAATATAATTGGGTGTTGTCCTATATATTGTGGAGAAAATTGTGGATTGTTGTCGCATTATCGAGTCCTTATACATGTCCATGTATCATAATCGAGATGAAATGATGTTTTATTCATTATTGGGCTCCGGCCTAGCAGAGATCTTTTGAGGTCTAGTTTTAGGGCTTCGGCCTGGCAGAGATCTAGATACGATGTTTTATTCGTTATAGGGTTTCGGCCTTGCAGAGATCTTTTGAGATCTGGATTTGAGTGACGACCCTTTTTGGAGATTTGATACCACATGCATATATGTGGCGATAGGTGCATATCATGACATGAGTCTTTTTGATATATGTGATTGGTGATTGTGAATGAATATTTGTCAATTGATAATTGTTCATATGATTGATGATTATTGATGTGAGATATTGGGATGTGATGTAAGTATTAATGTGTGATTATTATTGATCAAATGCATGATGTTTATATTGAAATATTCATGTTAAATGTTATTTGGATTATGATAATGTAATACTAACCCCCAGTGGTTTTAACCGCCTACCTGTCTGTATGGATGGGTAGACGTTGTGCAGGAGTAGTGCTTGCTGAGTTTGTGCTTGGTGATATCAGGAGCTTTCTTCGATATCGATGTTGAGTCGGCTCTGATCTAGGCTTGTTGTGTCGGTCTAGATTAGGTTATTCTAGGATTTTGTTATGTTGGAGATTATCCGTTTGTTGAGATTTTTGAGATGCATCTATGTGATGTAATTTATTTATTCACGACATGTACATATTTGGATTACTCTGGTTTATATTCCGTTGCAACTGTTGGGGTTTATATACATGTTTATTGAATTTTGAATTTTGAATGTGGCCTAGCCTCTATTTCTTGAATAAATGTATTATTCGCATGTTTAATTGCTTTAATAGAAATAGGAGTGTTGCATATGTGACGTGCACTTTGGTTTGCAGGTTTTGACATTACTTCTTTTTAGATCTTTTCCTCATAGATCGTTAAGTGCTCAACCCATGGAGGTAGGCTCTGATGCCAATTGAAGTAGATGAAATAGTCACAAGGAAGGGGGGGGTTGACTTGTGACCCTTTAAAAATTAAAGCTGTAACTTAAAATTGATTCTCAAGTTGAAACATGGAATGGTTAAGTTAAAAGCAGACTTCAGAACGTTCTAATGTATTAGTGCAAATACAGTTTAATAAAGTAAATGTGTTTGTGTGTGTTGTGTATGCAATATGTAAAGAGTATAGGGAAGAGAGAATCAACACGCAGAGATTTTATAGTGGTTCCCCCAATGTGGGTTAGTCCACTCCTCACAATCTTGTAAGAGTTTCCACTATGATGCTTGAGATAACCTCTCAAATCCTGCACCTTACAATCCTTGTTCACCTGAACAATTACAACAACTGTATTCTCTAAGCCTCAGCAGGCTTGCACCTTGTTGCTAAGTTAACCACTTAGACTTTTACAAACTCAGCTCAAACTAACACTTTAGTACCCCTAAAGCTATATGAGATTTGTTTTTCTTCTTGCTAAGTTACCCACTTATACTTTTACAACCTTTGCTCAAACTAACACTTAATACCCCTAAAGCTAGATGAGACTTTGTTACAATTTGTATGGAGGTTGACTGTTTGTGAATCAAATAGAAAAGGAAGAAGAAGAAGAAGTTATCTTTAAGAGAGAGAGAGAGAGATAACAAGGAGTATTGATGTGCACTAAGGAAACAAGAGCCTTAGAGATTGATCAATTTCAATTGCAAGAGCTTCAAACAAAATCAAGTTGTTTTCTTGTATGCTTTGCAATGGTGCAAGTTTTGCTAAGGCCATGATCTCTATTTATAGAGTCTTTGGGCTCATATAGCCGTTGTAGGGTGTCCAATGGTGTTATGCCATGTGTCCTAGGTCTCACAAGCTTTTACTTGAAATTCTAGGAAAACATTCTGATCTCTGATGAACATCAGAATGTTGTTGTGTTCATGATGATCTTCATCTGGGTTCATCATGATCTTCATCAGGGTTCATCATGATGAATGAACACATGAATTTCTGGGCGTGTCATATGCTTTTCATATGAATTTCTTGGCAATAACCAAAGTATGGGCTTTTCCATAAACATCATAATGTTACTTTCCCAGATTTTCCTTCGGACCGGTGCAGGAAAGATCTAGTGGGATTCTGCATCTTCATGCCCATGCTTTGAGGGATTGTGTGGTCCTTGTACTGCACCAACTCCCATACGTGTCTATCTCTTGTTGATAAAGACATATTTCTTTTGCTTTTTGTTTTTCACCTACTGTACTGTTCATAAAGTAAGCATGTGCTGAGCTGAACATTCTGACCATCAGAATGTTCCATCTGTTTCATTTGGGATGATTTGTAAGAATACCAATTGATGTAATCAAATCCTAATAGTGAAACAATAATGAAGAGCAGTGATTTTAACATCTAGGATGATATTCCCTTGTGGAATATTCCTAGTACAACAATGTTCATATTCTTAAATGAACATTGAATATCCTTTTTGACATAATCCTTGTATATGCCTTTATTGCTTGATTGATCCATGCAAATGTACTTTCCTAGACATATATCCATGTCACATGTGCCTTGCACGACCTTGATCAAAGTTCTGACCTCTATGTTAGATCATGAATTCAAATGTCCTTTGATTTCTTGATTCTTGGTATGATTTAAACCTTGTTCCTGTCTTAGTAAAACACTCAAGAGCACAAGTTAAATACCAAGGAATTAATCAATGTCCATTAATTCTATAATCATATTGTTTTATTATCTTTAAAATTAATTAGGGATTTTGCCTCCACATAACCATGTTCATATCAATTGTTTTAGTAAGACAGTGCATTTTTCTTCTGCTGAGGAAGAGAGTAAAGCTGAGTTCTTGACTACTAAACAGCTGAAGCAGCTAGAATGTGATGGGATCTTAATGTTTTCTTTAATGGCATATTTGTCTGTAGAGAACCAGGATGTGATTGATAGGCTGCCAATTGTGTGTGAATTTCCATAAGTTTTCCCTGATGAAATTCCTGATGTGCCGCCAGAGAGGGAGGTTGAATTTTCAATTGATCTTGTTCCGGGTACGAAGCCTATGTCGAGTGTTGCAAGTGTTGAAGGAAAAGAAGGTGTATGCCAAGTTGTCCAAATGTGAATTCTGGTTAAGTGAAGTAAGTTTTCTTGGCCATATTATTTCTGGTAGTGGTATTGCAGTAGACCCATCAAAAGTTGATGCAATATCACAATGGGAGACTTCAAAGTCAGTTACAGAGATTAGAAGTTTTATGGGTTTGGCTGGTTATTACCGCAGATTTATAGAAGGATTTTCGAAGTTGGCACTTCCATTGACTCAGTTGACCTGTAAAGGTAAAACTTTTGTGTGGGATGCTCAGTGCGAGAATAGTTTCAATGAGTTGAAGCAACGGTTAACGACGGCTCCAATTTTAATTTTACCGAACCTATATGAACCTTTTGTTGTATATTCTGATGCGTCCAAGTTGGGCTTAGGTGGTGTGCTTATGCAAGATGGTAAGGTGGTAGCTGTGGTTTAAAGACAGTTGAAAATTCATGAGCGAAATTATCCTACGCATGATTTGGAGTTGGTTGCTGTGGTTTTTGTGTTGAAAATTTGGAGGCATTATTTGTATGGCTCCAGATTTGAAGTGTTTAGTGACCACAAGAGTTTGAAATATTTATTAGATCAAAAGGAATTGAATATGAGGCAGCGAAGGTGGCTTGAATTGTTGAAGGACTATGATTTTGGTTTGAATTATCATCCAGGTAAAGCTAATGTTGTTGCATGAGTAGGAAGACGTTGCATATGTCTGCTATGATGGTTAAAGAGTTTGAGTTGCTTGAACAGTTTAGAGACTTGAGTCTAGTTTGTGAGCTGTTGCCTCAGAGTGTGAAGTTGGGTATGTTGAAGATCAACAGTGAGTTCTTGAACAATATTAAAGAAGCGCAGAAAGTTGATGTTAAGTTTGTGGACTTGTTGGTTGCTAGTAATCAAACTGAAGATGGTGACTTCAAGGTTGATGATCAAGGTGTGTTGAGATTCCGAGGCAGAATTTGTATTCCTGATAATGGTGAGTTGAAAAAGTTGATTTTAGAAGAAAGTCACAAAAGTAGCTTAAGTATTCATCCGGGAGCTACAAAGATGTATAATGACTTGAAGAAATTGTTTTGGTGGTCCGGATTGAAACGTGATGTTGCACAGTTTGTATATGCTTGTTTGATTTGTCAGAAATCTAAAGTTGAACATCAGAAGCCTGCTGGGTTGTTGACACCGTTAGATGTGCCGAAGTGGAAATGGGATAGTATTCCATGGATTTTGTAACAAGTTTACCGAATACTCCAAGAGGGCATGATACCATTTGGGTGGTTGTAGATAGATTGACGAAGTCGACGCAATTTATTCCAATCAATATTAGTTTTATGGTGGCTCATTTGGCGGAGATTTATATTCGTGAAATTGTGTAGTTGCATGGTGTTCCGTCGAGCATTGTGTCAGATTGAGATCCAAGATTTACTTCTAGATTTTGGAAAAGTTTGCAAGAGGCGTTGGGATCTAAGTTGAGGTTGAGTTCGGCTTATCATCCGTAAACAGATGGTCAGTCGGAGAGAATGATTCAGTCGTTAGAGGATTTGTTGAGAGTTTGTGTACTTAAGCAAGGTGGGACTTGGGATAGTCATCTACCGTTGATAGAGTTCACGTACAACAACAGTTATCATTCTAGTATTTGGATGACACCATTCGAAGCTTTGCATGGTCGGAGGTGCAGAACTCCGTTCTGTTGGTTTGAGTCGGGTGAAAGTGTAGTGTTGGGACCGGATATTGTTCACCAGACTACAGAAAAGGTTAAGCTAATAAGAGAGAAGATGAAAGCGTCGCAGAGTCGACAGAAGACTTATCACGACAAACGTAGGAAAGATCTTGAATTTCAAGCAGGAGACCATGTGTTTCTAAGAGTCACTCCTGTGACAGGTGTTGGTCGTGCTTTGAAATCGAAGAAGTTGACGCTGAGGTTTATTGGCTCGTATCAGATATCGGAAAGAGTTGGAACAGTGGCATATAGAGTGGGTTTGCCACCACATCTTTCGAATTTGCATGATGTGTTTCATGTGTCGCAACTTCGGAAGTATGTATCGGATCCATCACATGTGATTCCAAGGGATGATGTGCAAGTTAGAGATAACCTTACAGTTGAGATCTTACCATTGAGGATTGAAGGTCGTGAAGCGAAGAAGTTGAGAGGCAAGGAGATATCTCTAGTGAAAGTTGTTTGGGGAGGAGCAACTGGTGAGAGTTTGACGTGGGAGTTGGAGAGTAAGATGCTGGAGTCTTATCCAGAGTTGTTTGATTGAGGTATATTTTCGAGGATGAAAATTCCTAAGTTGGGGAGAGTTGTAACGCCCTATTTATTCATTTAAATATTTTGGTTGATTTTTTGTCTTCTATATGACTTATATGAATTATGTTGATTTTGTGGTGTGTTGTATTTTATTAAATATTTTATTTTTATTATTTATTAGAATATATGAGAATTAGAAATAATTGGAGTTTAGGGGCTGAATTAGAAATAAGGAGAGTTGTGTGGGGTTAATTAAAATAAATGGGAGTTAAGGTAAGGAGTTAAGGAATTGAGAAGTCAGAAAAACATTTAACGTGAAAACAAGCTTTGGGGGAGAAAAAGGGAGAAGAGCCAAGTGAAGAATTGGAGAGATCGTAGAGCTTTGTTCGTCAGAATTAAGGTAAGGGTGAGGCTAACTTCCAATAATCATAGTGTATGTAGATTCTGAAATTGATTTAACATGAGGGTTGTGCTTAATTTTGGGAATTGGGAATTAGGTTTACATTGTTGATTTTGATTAGAAAAATGTAGAAACCATGGCAATTGTGTTAGATTGTGTTCAGGTCTTAGGAAGAATCGTATAACACTTCTGTAATAAGTTTTGGGGATTGAATTGGGGAAAATTGGGACTTTTGGTGAAAAACTGCAGAATTCACGTAGTCAGACCTAACGCAACTTGCCATGGCGAGTAAGCTGACTCGCTTGGCGAGGAAGCCCATCATCGCTCGCCTAGCGAGTACCTGAGGGAGAAATCATGATTTTTTCAAAATGTTGTTTTAGGACGTGTGTTGGATGGTTTTGAGTGCCTAGACATGTATGGAGAGGGCTGGGCAAGTTTTTGTATCAAAAAGGGAATTAGGGAGCTTAAAAATGGGGATTTAGTGTGAAAAATGTCAAAACTCCCGAGAGCAGCTATTTTCTGCTCACCATCGCGAGTTGCCCATTTCCTTGAGCTCGCCATAGCGAGCAGTGCACTCGCCCGACAAGTTGCATAGTGGCTGAAGCCGCATCTGTATTTCGTGTACCTTGTAGTGTGTTATACCCTGATTTTGGACCTAAAAATACCCATTCAAATTTATTTTCTACTACTGATAATTGTCAAATTACTGTTGTTTTACTCTGAACCTTTACTTTGTTTCATCTGCACCTTTCACTGTCTCTGTCTCAAAGTATTTTCAATCATGATTTCGTCCAAAGTGTCTTTCAAAGTGTCTTTCTTGCATTTTATTTCAAAGCATCTGCAAAAAATCATACAAAAGGGTATTTTGGTCATTTCCTGCAGTGGAACCCATTTTTGTCCCTGTATTTGTCTCTAAGTCTTTTCAATTCGACTGTATAAATCATTGTTAAGTCTTTGTAAAAAAAACCCATTTCAAAATTGCATTTGAGTCAGTTTAGTCCCTAGGGGCATTTTGGTCTTTTCCTGTTGAAATTTCGACAGAGAGGTATTTTAAAAACACCTCATTTTTGTAATTGGTTCATTTTAGTCCTTATGTCAGATTCTCTGTCAAAATCTTGTGAGCCAATGATATCGGTCAATTTCTACCTTTCAAATCGAATCGACGTCAAGTCAATTTCAATCTATATTTTGTCAAAAAAACTAATCCCCAGTGAATTTGTTTCTGTTCGGTCAAGTGGCTAGTTCAAGTCCAAGAACATCTTGTACCTGTCTATTTGTTTCTGTTCGGTCAAGTGGCTAGTTCAAGTCCAAGAACAGCTTGTACTTGTCTATTTGTTTATGTTCGGTCAAGTGGCTAGTTCAAATCCAAGAGCAGCTTGCACCTGTCTGTTTGCCTTTGTTTCCGGTGGAGTAACCAGTTCGCATCCAAGAACAAACTCGCACCTGTCTATTTTGCCTTTATTTTCGGTCGAGTGACCAGTTCGAATCCAAGAACAACTCGTACCTGTCTATTTTTCCATGTCCCAAGTCGAGTAACCAGTTCGCATCCAAGAACAGCTCGTACCTGTCTATGTGTCTATGATTTTGGTCGAGTGACCAGTTCAGATCCAAGAACAATTCGTACCTGTCTATTTGCCTTTATCCCCGGTTAAGTGCCCAGTTCAATCCAGAAGCAGCTTGTACCCGTCAATTTGCTTCTAAGTTTCCTGTCTACCCTGTTATCTTGCCAATGTGTACCAGTCCCGCAATGGATACAACATCTTTTGTTAGTTCCAACTCTCGTTTGTCTTGCATTCATAATTCAAATGTTGCATGACATTCATGATATTTGAAAATGTGCAAGCGTATTTTTACATCCAAAAAACAGTGCAAATGTTGATATTTAATTGTCTTCGTCCCGTCAAGCCAAAGACTCCGTCTCTTGACCCTCCGGACCAAGAAACTTAAATAGGGGCAGCTGTTATACCCTGATTTTGGACCTAAAAATACTCATTCAAATTTATTTTCTACTACTGATAATTGTCAAATTACTGTTGTTTTACTCTGAACCTTTACTTTGTTTCATCTGCACCTTTTACTGTCTCTGTCTCAAAGTATTTTCAATCATGATTTCGTCTTTGATTTTCTTGCATAAAACCATCCAAAATGTCTTTCTTGCATTTTATTTCAAAGCATCTGCAAAAAATCATACAAAAGGGTATTTTGGTCATTTCCTGCAGTGGAACCCATTTTTGTCCCTGTATTTGTCTCTAAGTCTTTTCAATTCGACTGTATAAATCATTGTTAAGTCTTTGTAAAGAAAACCCATTTCAAAATTGCATTTGAGTCAGTTTACTCCCTAGGGGCATTTTGATCTTTTCCTGTTGAAATTTCGACAGAGAGGTATTTTAAAAACACCTCATTTTTGTAATTGGTTCATTTTAGTCCTTTTGTTGATTTTATTCTAGGTTTCTCTTTACGTTTTGTCCAATTTACCAATTTTAGTCTAATTTTATTTTAATTGCATTTTAGTCCCTGAAACAGTTTCTAAAATTGCATTTTAGTCCAATACTTTTTAAAATTGCATTTTTAGGTCCTTTTTTGGAAATTGCAGTCCAGTCCTTCAATTTTCTTATTTTGCAGAAAGGTCCTCAAGTCCAAATGGTACAAGGCCGAGTTTGTTATGTCCAAATTACAGGTGTCACCATTAAATTGGTCCAGGATCACACTTGGCAGCCTATAAAAGGTGCATTCACTGCACAAGTCAGAAGGGGAGAGCCACACAATACACACCACATCACAAACAGAGAGAAATTTCTCTCTCTTTTCAGTTAGGATCAAAATCCAAAATCACCAAGAACGTGAAGAACAAACTCAAACCCTAAATTTCCAGAATCACAATTCAATACCAAATTCAACGAATTCCTCACAATTCTCAGTGATTCATTGCTGAATCTTCATCATCGAATTGGTTTCTCTGCAGTTCAGGGTGCGAATTCGTCACTGGAAGTGACAAACTCCAGCACCGATCACAGAGAATCAGTGAGAAGAAGAAGAGAAAGAAGACGAAGAAGATTGAACCGGTGAAGAAGAAGAAGAAATCAAATCAGTGAAGAAACACCGATTTATTTTCGGTTTCAAAGCAAGAAATCAAAAAACAGGATCAGACTCAAGTTTTTCCGAAGATTCCAGTTCGAATCTCCGATTAAAACCTCAGGTAACACATAAACTTCATCTTTCTTTCTCAAAAAGCATCAACAAGAAAGAATCAATGTAGATCCATGGGAGTTTAAAGTGTTTCTTTCAAAAATTTAAAAACCTAAAAATATTTTTGAAAACCGTAAATAAATCTTTCGATCTACAAAGATTCAAGCCTTGCATGCAAAATCCAGTGGTAGATTCATGTTTAGAACGTAAAAACGAGTTGATTGATGTAGGATTCATGATTTTCTGGTGAGGTTAGGGCTCGCCGGAATTTGGAATTCACGGCGAAGTCGATGAAGATTCTGATGAATCTTCATCTTCTCCGGCCGTCTCCTTCCAGAAACCGGCGAAGAGAAGAGAGGAGACGAGAGGCTAGTGAGAGAGCGAGGGAGTTAGAGAGAGAAAGGAGTATTGCAAATAAAATAAACCGGTGTCTTTACATATATATAGGCCAGTGAACCGGACCGGTCCAAAACCGGTCCATTTCCCTTCGATCCTGGCCGTTTGATCTAGGGTTTGATTCCCTAGATCCATCCTGTGGTTCCTGTGCACCCAGGCTTTTAGGCGTTGGGCTTGGGCCTCTGTCTTTGGTTTTCTTTGTTTTCTTGCTATTTTCTTGCTATTCACACCTTGTTTGCTTGCTGTTTGAACCTCTGCTTGTTCAATTTTTCTCATAAAATTCCTAAAAGATCCCTATGTGTTCTTTAATGCATTTTTGACATCTTTGTGTTGTTTTTACATGTCAAAAATTGATGTGTATTTTCTTGATTGTTTTTCTTCTTTTCTAGTGGAATTTTGTGCAATTTCTTGCCACTTTTTGTTCATAATATCTTGATCCATGGTATGAGTGATTAATATGCAATCTTGTGATGAATATGCTACTGATCATATGCTTGTGTTACTGTTTTTAATATGTTTTGTTAGTTTCTTGTGTTTCAAGTAATGTGTTTCCTTTTATATTTTGGTTATTGTCGTCATTTTGTCGTTTTATCTCATATTCAATTGCTTACTTTTTTTTTACCATTTTATGCCTTATACTACTAACCATTTTATTTCATTTTTCATCCATTTCTTGAGCATTTTACCATTTCATCCCCATCTCTCATAGTTTAGCCACTTTACCTTTTCAATTTCTATGTCAAATGGACATGTAATTTTAGGTAGTTTAATTTCCTTTTAATTCCTTACAAGACCATAGCATGTAAACTAAGGCAATGTAAAGGACAATGGACTCTCTATAGTGATGTACACCGACACAAGCATCGACACGCACACACGTTGTATGTTTACCGTTTTAGATGTATGTTTAGGAAACGCGATACTTGGAAAATATTCATTTTTCAAAGCAAATTAATTCCATCACTCAAATCTTTCCTAATAAACCTTGGAGTCAAAACTCCATTGTATTTTCCTTTATTTTCTTAATCAAATTCAAATGAATCTTAATTTCTACTTATACATTTTTTCGTTAATGATTGAACCAACAATTCACTATCTTTTCCTCTCATGCCTTTACGGCCTCTTTCTCTTCTTCAAAACCATTTTCAAAAACTAAAATCAATTGAAACACACCAAAATACTTTTGGAAGAGAACTACATGGAATTTTGATCCCTTAAAAGGGTATGTAGGCAAGAGGTCAAAACCTCTCCAAGTCCAATAAAATAAAAATCTCAAACATTTCCTCCCTCCATTCTTAAACTAAATAAACTCTCTTTTTCAATAAATAAGCATAAAAGTAAAGCGTAGACATAAAACTAGGAAAGCGGTTCCTATAGAATACTATAGTCGTTACGGGTGCTTAACACCTTCCCGTAACGAAAACGACCCCCGAACTTAGAGTTTCTAAGGGTTTTCTCAATTTTACCCTTCCCAAGAAAAAATAGAGAATATCAAAGATTGAAAGGTTCAAGCCTAATTAATGACTTGATACCCCAAAATCGAGATAACAGAAATGGTGACTTCACTGGGGACGATTTAAGTGGGTCACACCTAGTTTTCCGCAGTTTATGCTTATGCTTTATTTTATTGCTTATACATGTGAATTTTTGTTTGTTTTCATTTAACGTGAGGGGTGAGAATATCAAAGTCCTATACCCGGGCTGAGTGAACTTATGAATAGGTAGAGATATAATCGACAACTCGATCCGAGTGTTGCCTCGTGTATTGGGTTATGCGATCAATCTCACATAGCTGAGGCATTTTGAAGGTGATATTGTCGGCGTGTGTTGTCATGCTTAGGCACTTTACTTTCAATTGTTCAACGACGCTATGGACTGTAGTTACCAGACCCATCCTTGATTTTTTTAGGACGTAGTGCGGTGGCTAAATTGAGTGTTGTCTCAAATTTTTAGTCGTAACGCGATACAACACTCAAACTAGACCTTCTTGCGAATAATCATGGAACGGACGTTGTTCTGTG
This sequence comes from Medicago truncatula, assembly GCF_003473485.1. NCBI lineage: Eukaryota > Viridiplantae > Streptophyta > Magnoliopsida > Fabales > Fabaceae > Medicago > Medicago truncatula. Next base: position 22,550,794 of record NC_053043.1, on the reverse strand, counting down.
CCACCATGATATACGTAAGAGAGGTTGCAGTTTGGGAACTTCATTAGAACCTTGGTTACTATTATCCTAAGCCCTAGTTTTATCGGGCACCGTGCCCACCCGTGGCTCCTTGACCTTGAATCTCAACCCACCTTGTTTCCCCCATAATTGAAAAAAAAAAACAATCATGCATACATGCATTCATGCATAATTTCTTCCATGCATTCATCGAAGGACTAGGCAAATTAAAAACTTTGTAAACATTACAGGTATGAAGAAGACTAAATCCTACAAGTTCAAGGAGGTTGATTTGGTTAGTTTAAGAGAATTGGCACTCAAGGTCAAGAATCAAACAGGTTTCCGACTCCGATATGGTGGTTTGCTTACTATTCTCCGAACCAATGTTGAAGAGAAGCTAGTGCACACTCTAGTGGAATTCTATGACCCGAGTTTCCGCTGCTTCACTTTCCCGGATTTCCAGTTAGTCCCTACTCTTGAGGCTTATTCCTACTTGTTAGATTCACCTATAGTTGAGAAGACGCCTTTCACCGGTCCCGGGACTTCTCTTACTCCTTTGGTTATTGCTAAAGACCTCTATCTCAAGACTTCCGATGTCTCCAATCATCTTACTACCAAGTCTCACATCCGAGGGTTCACTTCAAAGTATCTACTTGAGCGGGCTAATCTCAAAACCACTTGTCAAGACACACTCGAGGCTATTCTTGCATTACTTATCTATGGGCTCATTCTCTTTTCGAATCTCGACAACTTTGTGGATATGAATGCTATCGAGATCTTCCATTCCAAGAATCCGGTTCCTACTTTGCTAGCTGACACATACCATGCTATCCATGACCGAACTCTCAAAGGTCATGGGTACATCCTTTGCTGCGTACCTCTCCTATATAGGTGGTTTATTTCTCACCTTTCGAGTTCTTTCCATGACAACTCGGAGAATTGGTCTTACTCACAGCGAATTATGGCCCTCACTCCTAATGAGGTGGTCTGGCTCACTCCCGCCGCTCAGGTTAAAGAAATCATTACCGGTTGTGGGGATTTTCTCAATGTACCTCTTCTTGGTACCCGTGGGGGAATCAACTACAATCCTGAACTTGCTATGAGAAAGTTTGGGTTCCCAATGAAGGCAAAGCCCATTAATCTTGCTACATCTCCAGAATTCTTCTACTATTCGAATGCCCCCACCGGACAAAGGGAGGCTTTCATAGGCACTTGGTCCAAAGTTCGTAGGAAGAATGTGAAACATTTGGGTGTGAGATCCGGTATTGCTCATGAGGCCTATACTCAGTGGGTAATAGATCGAGCTGAAGAGATTGGTATGCCCTACCCTGCTATGAGATATGTGTCTGCTGTAACACCCCGTTACCCCAAAAGTAATTAAATAATTAAACATACATCAGAGTAAATCCCAAACGGGCATGTCACACTACATTTTCAAATTTTTCTTAAATAGAAATATAAAACTATTTAATTAAACCTCAATAATCTGCAGCGGAATATTTGCATTAAGAGCAACAACATTAACTGTTTAATTCTCCATGATAATCCTTGGCATAAAAGCCTCAACAACATAAATTCAACCACTAAAAAGGGCTACAACATCAAGTTTCAAAATATGATACATAAGGAATGAAACATAAATAAGGTAAACCCATCCCAAATGTATCAGAGCCCTAGACACTTGAGCCACCACCAACTACTCAGGATCACCTGCAAGTTACCCATAGGAAGGGCAACATTTTCAAGCAGAAGGGGTGAGATTCACAACAATAAGATATAGATATTAAAATTCGTCAATTGAATCTAACACCCTAAATATAATCAGTTCATCATCTTACATGCATATGTATATATACTTCATAAAACAACATCATCATCATCAAATCAAATCATCATCATATAGGTATAAATATATACTTCATCAAACAACATCATCATCGTCAATATGGCAACTACAACCAACAACACCGACTCATGCAAATGACATGACAACACCGCTAAGACAACACCCTAGACTCCTCAATAAATGCAAATATGCATGTGGTACCATAATCAGGGCCGTGACCCACACCGCTGTCGAATGGTTAAAGCATTCTCATCAGGACCTAAGTCCTCACCGCTCAACATCGCTTTTGAACAACTAGTGTTCCACCACTTTGAACGACAAGGCGTTCCAGAGCCGAAGCTCTCCCACTTTGATGCTATGCAACTACCCAACCTGTGTATATCTACATACAACTCAACAAATGCATATATATATGTATATGACTCAACTCTCCATAACTCCACACTTGTATGATTTAATGAATGTAAACATACAACACAATCATCAATAGTTCATCATTAATCAATCCAACAATCCAGGAAAATGCACAATTTATCTTAATCATGTTCATACATCAAACTCCATTCAAAACGTTCAAACAGGATTCAACAACTCAAAGATATTAGTAATCAACAACATCAAATATATTAGCTTAGATACATTGAGAGGCTATACCCTTATAGACAACTTCTATCCCTACCCCAAGGATCACTCATGAACTCATTAGACCCTTATACTACGTTATATCTTTCCTAAAAACATCTCTATATGTTTAGGATAAAGTCCCTACACTTAGGAAGAAGTTTGGAAGCATTTGGAGTGAAGAAAATTGCATTTTTAGGGTTTATTGGATGACAGCATCGTGGCACGTTGGTATCCCATCGTGGCACGATTTTTCCAGTGTCAAACGAACTAAATTTCTGATCAAAATCGTGGCACGTTGGTCCCGAATCGTGGCACGATCCTGGTTTGACAGACAGCATCAGATTTTCGACCTTCACGTTTTCGCGCATAAAAACCCAACCGTTAACCCGTTTTCGATGCCGTTTTCGCCTACACGCTCATGAGACATAGCTCTATCATAATCTACCGAAAAACTAAAGTTTCAACTACCAAAAATCGATTTCCCCAAAACCCACATGATCTCTTATTTGTAGAATGTTGGACACTAACTTTTCAAACATAAAATCCCAATTTTCATTAACCCAACCCCAAAACTGATTGGAAACATTAGACTATGAACAACCTATAATCAGAACACCATCTGTACACAATTACTATGGATTTTCTATTTAATTAACAACTAATAACGATTCTCCAACCCTAATTCCCAATTACCAAACCTAAGAACAACAACATGTTAAATCACAAATTCAGAATTCAATAACTATATTACTGAAGCAAATCTCACCCTTACCTTAGTTTTGCAGAAAGATAAAACAGCACAATCGGTTCCTAAGCCTTCCTCTCTTGTTCTTGCTCTTCTTCTCCCTTTTCCCAAAAACTTGTCTGTTGTACGTGAAACTGCTTTTCTGACTATTTCTTTTCCTAACTCCCCAATACATAACTCCCCTTTATTTCATTAACTCCCCTTAATTCTATTAAATCCTAATTAACTCCCTAATTTCTAAAATAATAATAATTCCCACTAATTTTAATTATTATTTTATTAAACCATATATTAAAATGCACACACCACATAAATCATCAAAAATCATATAAAATCACATATGAGACTCCAAATAATTCAAAATAAAATAAATAACAACTAGGGCGTTACAACTCTCCCCAACTTAGAGGATTTCGTCCTCGAAATCTTACCTCAAACAAACAACTCTGGGTACGACTCCCGCATCTTACTTTCCAGCTCCCAAGTTAAACTTTCTCCAGTCGCTCCACCCCAAACGACTCTCACAAGCGGTATCTCTTTACCTCTCAAAGATTTCACCTTCCTATCATCAATTCTCAACGGTAAGGTTTCCACCGTAAGGTTGTCTCTAACTTGCACGTCATCCCTAGGAATAATATGCGAAGGATCCGGTACATACTTCCGCAACTGCGACACATGGAACACGTCATGCAAATTCGAAAGATGAGGGGGCAAACCCACCCTATAAGCCACTGTCCCGACTCTCTCAGATATCTGATATGGGCCAATAAACTTCGGAGTCAACTTCTTAGATTTTAATGCACGGCCTACACCTGTCATAGGAGTGACCCTCAAGAACACATGATCTCCCTCTTGAAACTCAAGGTCCTTCCTACGCTTGTCATGATAGCTCTTCTGTCGACTCTGCGACGCTTTCATCTGTTCTCTTATTAACTTAACCTTTTCCGTAGTTTGTTGAACTATGTCTGGTCCCAACATCACACTTTCTCCCGACTCAAACCAACACAAAGGAGTTCTGCACCTTCGACCATACAAGGCTTCAAACGGTGCCATACCAATACTCGAATGGTAACTATTGTTGTAAGTAAACTCTATCAACGGTAGGTGACTATCCCAAGCTCCACCTTGCTCAAGTACACACACCCTCAATAGATCCTCTAAGGATTGTATCGTCCTCTCCGACTGACCATCTGTCTGGGGATGATAAGCCGAACTCAGCCTCAATTTCGAGCCCAAAGCATCTTGCAAACTCTTCCAGAATCTAGAAGTGAACCTCGGATCTCTATCTGATACAATACTCGACGGAACACCATGCAACTTCACAATGTCCCGGATATAAATCTCCGCCAACTGAGCCACCGGAAAATTGATATTTATCGGAATAAAGTGCGCCGACTTCGTCAATCTATCGACCACAACCCATATAGAATCATGTCCTCTCGGAGTATTAGGTAAACTTGTCACAAAATCCATAGAAATACTATCCCATTTCCACTCCGGTATATCCAATGGTGTCAACAACCCTGCAGGCTTCTGATGTTCAACCTTAGACTTCTGGCAAGTCAAACATGCATACACAAATTGAGCAACATCACGCTTCAAACCAGACCACCAAAACAGCTTTTTCAAATCGTGATACATCTTCGTAGCTCCCGGATGGATACTCAAGCTGCTCTTGTGACTTTCTTCCAAAATCAACCTTTTCATCTCATCGTTGTCGGGAATGCAAATTCTGCCTCTGAACTTCAACACACCTTGTTCATCAACTTTGAAATCACTATCCTCAGCTTGATTACTATTAACTATTAAATCCACAAACTTGACATCAACCTGTTGCGCTTCTCTGATACTATTCAAGAATTCACTATTGATTTTCAACATACCCAACTGCACACTCTGGGGTGACAATTCGCAAACAAGACTCAAGTCTCTAAACTGTTCAAGCAACTCAAATTCCTCTACCATCATGGCCGACATGTGTAACGTCTTCCTACTCAAGGCATCTGCAACTACATTGGCTTTACCCGGATGATAGTTCAACCCAAAGTCATAATCCTTCAATAGCTCTAACCATCTCCTCTGCCTCATGTTCAACTCCTTCTGATCAAATAAATATTTCAAGCTCTTATGGTCACTGAACACTTCAAATCTGGAACCATACAAGTAGTGCCTCCAAATCTTTAAAACAAAAACCACCGCAGCCAACTCTAAATCGTGAGTAGGATAATTCTTTTCATGCACTCTCAGCTGCCTAGAAGCATACGCTACCACCTTACCATCTTGCATCAAAACACCCCCTAGACCCAGCTTAGACGCATCACAGTAAACAACAAACGGTTCTTCTGGCTTAGGCAAAATTAAAACAGGCGCAGTTGTCAACTTTCTCTTCAACTCATTGAAGCTACTCTCACATTGAGCATCCCATACAAAAGACTTACCCTTACAGGTTAACTGAGTCAACGGCAAGGCTAACTTTGAGAATCCCTCAATAAACCTGCGGTAATAACCAGCCAAACCCAAGAAACTTCTGATCTCTGTCACCGACTTCGGCGTCTCCCATTGTGATACTGCATCAACTTTTGAAGGATCCACTGCAATACCACTACCAGAAATAATATGGCCAAGAAAACTCACTTCACTTAACCAAAACTCGCACTTTGACAATTTGGCATACAACTTCTTCTCTTTCAATACTTGCAATACAACCCTCAGATGTTCTGCATGCTCTTCCTCAGTTCTCGAATAGATCAAAATGTCATCAATGAATACAACCACAAATTTATTCAGGTAAGCATGAAAAATTCTGTTCATATACTCCATGAACACACCAGGCGCATTAGTAACACCGAAAGGCATCACCTTATATTCGTAATGACCATATCGTGTCCTAAAGGCAGTCTTCTGCATGTCCTCATCTTTCACCTTGATCTGATGGTAACCTGATCTCAAGTCAATTTTACTAAAAATCTTCGCACCAACCAACTGATCCATCAGGTCGTCAATCCTCGGAAGCGGATATCTGTTCTTTATCGTAACTTTATTCAATTGACGGTAGTCAATGCATAACCTCATGCTACCATCCTTCTTCTTTACCAACAACACAGGCGCTCCCCACGGTGAAACACTTGGTCTTACAAACTTCTTGTCGAGTAAGTCCTCCAACTGTTTCTTCAACTCAGCAAGTTCGGATGCCGACATACGATAAGGTGCCATCGACACCGGCTTCGTTCCTGGTACTAGATCGATGGAGAACTCAACCTCCCTTTCTGGTGGTACATCTGGAATCTCATCCGGAAAAACTTCAGGAAACTCGCTCACCACTTGTAACCTGCCAATCACAGCTTGGTTTTCTAACGACAAATATGCCATTAAAGAATACATCAAAATCCCATCTCGTTCTAGCTGCTTCATCTCTTTCGTAGTCAAAATCTCAACTCCGCTCTCTTCTTCAGCAGAAGAAAAATGCACTGTCTTGTTAAAGCAGTTGATATGAACTCGGTTATACTCTAACCAATTCATCCCAAAAATAACGTCCATCCCCGTTAGTGGTAAGCAAACTAAATCTACTTCAAAATCCCTACCAAACATAGATATAGGACATCTCAAACAAACAAGAGAAGTAGTCACTGAACCCTTAGCTGGAGTTTCAACGACCATTTCTCCTTTCATATCAGATACAATCAAACCCAATTTATATGCACTCTCTAAAGCAATGAAACAATGAGTAGCACCAGTGTCTATAATAGCAATTAAAGGGATACTATTAAAGAAACAAGTACCTCTGATAAGTCTATCCTCATTTGCGGTTTGCGTACCAGCCAAGGCAAACACTTTCCCACCGGTCCTAACCTTCTTCGGTTGAGTGCACTGAGAACTGATATGACCCTCTCCATTGCAGTTATAGCATACTATATCACCACGCTTGCAATCAGCTAACACGTGACCCTTCTGTCCGCACCTGAAGCACTTCTTCTCATCCTTGGTACAAACATTACTTTTGTGGCCTTTCTCGCCACACTTAAAGCAAACTATTTCAGCAGGAGTGTCTCTCCCCTTGGGTCTTCTCTCATCATTCAGTCGTTGCTTTCCCTTGCCAGCAGGGGCGCTGTACGGCTTAGGACGACTCTGTTGTCCCTTGCCCCTCCGTTCACTCATCACCTTGTAATGAGCCTTTGAATCTTCCTCATAGATTCTGCAGCTGCTTATCAACACAGAAAGAGTTCTGATCTTCTGATAGCCAATGGCCCTCTTGATATCAGCCCTTAACCCATTCTCGAACTTAATACATTTGGAGAATTCAGCTGTCTCCGCAGTATAGTGAGGATAAAACTTGGCTAGCTCCGTGAACTTTGCAGCATATTCTGTGACAGACATGTCACCTTGTTTCAACTCTAGAAACTCGATTTCCTTCTTGCCACAGACATCTTCCGGAAAATACCTATTCAGGAATTCCCTCCTGAACACAGCCCAGGTCACCACCGCACCGTCTTGCTCAAGCACAGGTAACAGACTTATCCACCAATCATCAGCCTCCTCTGCTAACATGTGCGTCCCAAACCGCACCTTTTGTACTTCAGAGCACTGCATGACCCTGAAAATCCTCTCCACCTCCTTTAGCCATGTCTGAGCACCATCTGGATCATATCTCCCCTTGAATGCCGGTGGATGATTCCTCAAGAAGGTCTCCAGCATTCTCACCTCTCCGTTACCAGCAGCTGGTTGCTGTCCTACAGCTTGAGCAACAGCCTCAAGTGCAGCAGCGATGGCAGCATCATTACGACCAGCCATTTCAAAGTTCTACATAAGAAATAACAATTCAGTACAATGACAAAACAACATTAGAGTTGACACTCTATCCTAGGTGGCTCAACACGACTCTACTACTCGGTCGGATGGACCAACCTGCTCTGATACCAATTGTAACACCCCGTTACCCCAAAAGTAATTAAATAATTAAACATACATCAGAGTAAATCCCAAACGGGCATGTCACACTACATTTTCAAATTTTTCTTAAATAGAAATATAAAACTATTTAATTAAACCTCAATAATCTGCAGCGAAATATTTGCATTAAGAGCAACAACATTAACTGTTTAATTCTCCATGATAATCCTTGGCATAAAAGCCTCAACAACATAAATTCAACCACTAAAAAGGGCTACAACATCAAGTTTCAAAATATGATACATAAGGAATGAAACATAAATAAGGTAAACCCATCCCAAATGTATCAGAGCCCTAGACACTTGAGCCACCACCAACTACTCAGGATCACCTGCAAGTTACCCATAGGAAGGGCAACATTTTCAAGCAGAAGGGGTGAGATTCACAACAATAAGATATAGATATTAAAATTCGTCAATTGAATCTAACACCCTAAATATAATCAGTTCATCATCTTACATGCATATGTATATATACTTCATAAAACAACATCATCATCATCAAATCAAATCATCATCATATAGGTATAAATATATACTTCATCAAACAACATCATCATCGTCAATATGGCAACTACAACCAACAACACCGACTCATGCAAATGACATGACAACACCGCTAAGACAACACCCTAGACTCCTCAATAAATGCAAATATGCATGTGGTACCATAATCAGGGCCGTGACCCACACCGCTGTCGAATGGTTAAAGCATTCTCATCAGGACCTAAGTCCTCACCGCTCAACATCGCTTTTGAACAACTAGTGTTCCACCACTTTGAACGACAAGGCGTTCCAGAGCCGAAGCTCTCCCACTTTGATGCTATGCAACTACCCAACCTGTGTATATCTACATACAACTCAACAAATGCATATATATATGTATATGACTCAACTCTCCATAACTCCACACTTGTATGATTTAATGAATGTAAACATACAACACAATCATCAATAGTTCATCATTAATCAATCCAACAATCCAGGAAAATGCACAATTTATCTTAATCATGTTCATACATCAAACTCCATTCAAAACGTTCAAACAGGATTCAACAACTCAAAGATATTAGTAATCAACAACATCAAATATATTAGCTTAGATACATTGAGAGGCTATACCCTTATAGACAACTTCTATCCCTACCCCAAGGATCACTCATGAACTCATTAGACCCTTATACTACGTTATATCTTTCCTAAAAACATCTCTATATGTTTAGGATAAAGTCCCTACACTTAGGAAGAAGTTTGGAAGCATTTGGAGTGAAGAAAATTGCATTTTTAGGGTTTATTGGATGACAGCATCGTGGCACGTTGGTATCCCATCGTGGCACGATTTTTCCAGTGTCAAACGAACTAAATTTCTGATCAAAATCGTGGCACGTTGGTCCCGAATCGTGGCACGATCCTGGTTTGACAGACAGCATCAGATTTTCGACCTTCACGTTTTCGCGCATAAAAACCCAACCGTTAACCCGTTTTCGATGCCGTTTTCGCCTACACGCTCATGAGACATAGCTCTATCATAATCTACCGAAAAACTAAAGTTTCAACTACCAAAAATCGATTTCCCCAAAACCCACATGATCTCTTATTTGTAGAATGTTGGACACTAACTTTTCAAACATAAAATCCCAATTTTCATTAACCCAACCCCAAAACTGATTGGAAACATTAGACTATGAACAACCTATAATCAGAACACCATCTGTACACAATTACTATGGATTTTCTATTTAATTAACAACTAATAACGATTCTCCAACCCTAATTCCCAATTACCAAACCTAAGAACAACAACATGTTAAATCACAAATTCAGAATTCAATAACTATATTACTGAAGCAAATCTCACCCTTACCTTAGTTTTGCAGAAAGATAAAACAGCACAATCGGTTCCTAAGCCTTCCTCTCTTGTTCTTGCTCTTCTTCTCCCTTTTCCCAAAAACTTGTCTGTTGTACGTGAAACTGCTTTTCTGACTATTTCTTTTCCTAACTCCCCAATACATAACTCCCCTTTATTTCATTAACTCCCCTTAATTCTATTAAATCCTAATTAACTCCCTAATTTCTAAAATAATAATAATTCCCACTAATTTTAATTATTATTTTATTAAACCATATATTAAAATGCACACACCACATAAATCATCAAAAATCATATAAAATCACATATGAGACTCCAAATAATTCAAAATAAAATAAATAACAACTAGGGCGTTACATCTGCATCTGCTCCATCTATACCTTTACCTCTACCTCCCACAACTCAGGAGATGTATCAACACCATCTAGCCATGGAGAGTCGTGAGAAACAGATGTGGAAAGCCCGATACAATGAAGCTGAGAATCTAATCATGATTTTGGATTGTAAGGATGAGCAAAAAACCCATGAAAACCTGATGTTGAAGAAGGAGTTGGCTAAGGTCCGGAGGGAACTTGAAGAAAAAGATGAGTTGCTTATGCGGGACTCCAAGAGAGCTAGAGGACGACATGATTTCTACGCTAGATACTGCGGTTCAGATTCAGAGTCCGAGTCCGAGGACCATCCCACCTCTTTCTATGCTTGAGGATTTCATTTCTCTGTTCTGTTAAAATTTCAAAGTCTTCCCTTGGCTTAGCACTTCAAAGGGATTCACCTTATAAAAACTCCGTTTAGTTTTGATTGTTTACAAAGTTCCTAATTTGTCTAAAAACCCTTCGATGACAAAAAGCTTTTTTTGCATCTACATTTGTACATATCATGCATCATATGCATCATTCATCAGTCACAAAAGGTTTCCAAGTGCTCATTGCCTCCTGGTTCTTCTGCCACAGTTTGAAAGGTGGCTCGTGCTTGAAAAGTCTACGAACCTGACAGAATCCATTAGACTAGATCATACAGAAAGAAGAATTTGGTAGCTATGGATGTAACTCCCTAGTCGTTATTTTATTATTTTTAGAATTAGTTAGAGTCTTTTGTGTGTTTTTAATTAATATATGTGATATATGTGGTGTGTAGTATTTATTTATATAAGTTATTTAATATAAATAGAATAATATGAATAATGGAATTAATTAAGAGTTTGGGGAATAATTAGAAATTAATAGTAATAAGGGAGGTTTTAATGAAAAAGGAGAAGTTATAGTTTTAGGGAGTTAAGGAAAGAAAAGTCAGAAAACAGTTTAACGTGAAAACAAGTGGAGAAGAGAAAAGCTAAGGCAAGGAGAGAAGACCAAGAGAGAAGAACTTAGGAACTGATTTTGCTGTGCTATTTGTCTTTGCAATTCTAAGGTAAGGGTGGGATTATCTTTCAATAGTCATAATATGTAATTTCTGAAAATTAATGAATTAAACTGTTCTTAAGGTAAAATTGGGAAAATAAGGGTTAATGATGATTTTGAAAGAAAAGGTGTAAGAATCAGGTTTATAATGTTGTATTTGAATGATTAGTATGATTTCTTAATCGATGTTGTTGATATTGATCGTAATTGAAATGAAAATAGAATATGATGGATGAATTTTGGAAGTCCTGTATGAATGCTTGATTGGGCTGAATTGATGTGGTTGATGTTTAGTTGTTGTTCCTTTTGATGTCTGATTGTATATAGGACTTGTAAACATTTCTGGAAAACGTTTTGGGTGATCAGGGGATTAAAACTGGGTTTTTGGAGTGAGGAGAAGTCTGAAAATCGTAACTTTTACCCTGCCCAGATGAGTGGTCGCTTAAGCGAACATTCATGTAGCTGCCCAGGAATTAGATTTTACCCGTTCGCTTAAGCGAATAGTGAGCGAGCTGGTAAGCGAAAATTAAGTTTGATTCTGCTAAGAATTCGCTTAAGCGAGCCGTGAGTGACCCGTAAGCGAACTGAACCCAGACCTACTGTAAGATGGTCACTTAAGCGAGCTAGCCGTCGCTTAAGCGAACTGAGTGTTAGTCAGCCTTTTTCTGAACCTTGCTTCGTGCACTAAGGGATCCTTTTGAGTACTTCTAGGTGTTCCTTCTAGCTTGTATAACCTTTGTATAGACATAAAATCCTACTTAATTTATGATGATATTTAGTTGGTTAACTTTTATGAATTTCGAAGATGTTGGAATACTTGAATCAAGTGAATGAAACATGTTGCATTAAGGGGTGGTGAGTCATATGAGTACATATGCATTTGTCGTTGAGTTGTATGCAGATATACACAAGTGGAGTCAGTTGCATAAGCATAAAAATGATGTTATGATGAGGACTTCGGTCCTGGAACGCTTTGTCGTTCAAAAACGATGGAACACTATGTTGTTCAAAACGATGTTATGATGAGGACTCATGTCCTGATAAAAGAATGCTTTAACCATTCTATAAAGATGAGGGCTTCGGCTCTGTTATGGTACCACATGCATAGTTGCAATTGTTGAGGAGTCTTAGTAGAGTTGTCATGTCCTGCATGAGTCTTAGAGGTGAAGTCGGGTTGTCGCATGAGTCATTGTTTACTATTTCTATTACTGTTGGATGATGAAGTTGCTAACGATGCTATACTACAATTGCTGAATGATTATGATGATAGGGTGTTAGATTCATTTATGTTATTATATATTATTATTGTTGTTTGAGAATCTCACCCCTTCTGCTTGAAAATGTTGCCCTTCCTATGGGTAACTTGCAGGTGATCCTGAGTAGTAGGTGGTGGCTCACAATGTCTAGGGCTATGATACGTGGGATGGGATTTTATTGCTTGAATTCTTTCCTATGTATCATTTTTGAAATATTGCTGATGTAGCCCTTTGTGATTGAATTTTATGTTGAAATGGCTTTCATGTCAAGAATAATTATTGTAGACTTATTGATGTTACAAATATTCCGCTGCAAGTTTAATGACAATTTTATGAATGACGTTTGATTAAATAGATTTTTTATATACACTCTATTTAGAAGATTTTTTAAATGAAGAAATGTGGCATGCCCGTTGTGATTACTCTGATGATTGATGTATTATTATTATTTTAATTGATTTTGGGAAACGGGGTGTTACAATGGAAGAAGAAAATGCTCAGCTCCGTACCGAGTTAGCTTCTCTGAGGGAAGAATTGGCTAAGGCCAATGACACCATGACTGCCCTGTTGGCTGCCCAGGAACAATCAGCCACAGTTATCCCTGTAACTACAAGTGTGGTCCCAACTGCATCTACTGATGCTCGCTTCGCTATGCCAACTGGGTTTCCTTATGGACTTCCACCGTTTTTCACTCCTAATACTGCAGCAGGAACTTCTGGTACTGCTAACAGTGACCCGATTCCTGGGACGAACCCTGTCTCTATCAATACCACCTTGCCTCAGACAACGGCCACTGTCACTGAGCCCATTGTGCATGCCATATCTCAAGGTGTTAACATCAACGCACATCGCGGAAGCATCCCTGTGATTAGAACCATGGAAGAAAGGATGGAGGAACTTGCTAAAGAACTCCGTCGTGAAATCAAAGCTAACCGAGGGAACGGGGACCCTGTTAAGACTCATGATCTCTGCTTGGTACCAAAGGTGGACGTCCCCAAGAAGTTCAAGGTCCCAGAGTTCGACCGATACAATGGGCTGACTTGTCCCTAGAACCACATTATCAAGTATGTCCGAAAGATGGGTAACTACTTAGACAATGATTCGCTCATGATTCACTGCTTCCAAGATAGCTTAATGGAAGACGCTGCAGAATGGTACACCAGCTTGAGCAAAGATGACGTTCATACCTTTGATGAATTGGCTGCTGCTTTCAAAAGTCACTATGGGTTCAACACCAGGCTGAAACCAAACAGGGAATTTCTCAGATCCCTCTCCCAAAAGAAAGATGAAAGCTTCCACGAGTATGCACATAGATGGAGGGGGGCAGCTGCCCGCATCACTCCCGCTCTTGACGAAGAGGAAATGACTCAGACATTCCTGAAAACTCTGGAAAAAGGATTATGTCGAAAGAATGATCATTGCTGCTCCAAATAACTTCTCTGAGATGGTCACCATGGGGACTCGCCTAGAAGAAGCTGTCAGAGAAGGCATTATTGTATTCGAGAAAGTTGAATCCTCCGCAAATGCATCAAAGAGGTACGGTAACGGTCATCATAAGAAGAAAGAAACAGAAGTAGGGATGGTATCTGCTGGAGCCGGTCAATCCATGGCTACTGTTGCCCCTATTAATGCTGCCCAGTTACCTCCGTCGTACCCGTATGCGCAATACTCTCAGCATCCTTTCTTTCCACCATTCTATCATCAGTATCCTCTGCCATCGGGTCAACCTCAGGTACCCGTTAGTGCCATCGTTCAGCAAATGCAACAACAGCAACCAGCTCAACAACAACAGCAGCAACAAGCTAGACCTACCTTTCCTCCGATACCAATGTTATATGCCGAGTTACTCCCGACTACTTCTCAGAGGGCACTGCACAACCAGACAGGGCAAGCCTCCACCTGATCCGTTGCCTCCCAGATTCCGTTCTGACCTCAAGTGTGATTTCCATCAAGGTTCTCTGGGTCATGATGTCGAAGGATGCTACGCTTTGAAGTACATTGTGAAAAAGCTCATAGACCAAGGAAAATTGACCTTTGAGAATAACGTCCCTCATGTCCTCGACAATCCTCTTTCGAATCACGCTGCTGTGAACATGATTGAGGTATATGAGGAAGCTCCCAGACTTGACGTTCGTAACATTGAAACTTCTCTGGTGCCATTACACATTAAGCTATGCCAAGCCTCTTTGTTTGACCATGATCATGCCAGTTGCCCGGAATGCTTCCGTAATCCTTTGGGTTGCTACGTTGTTCAAAATGACATCCAAAGTTTGATGAACGACAATTATTTGACTGTCAGCGATGTCTGTGTGATTGTGCCAGTCTTTCATGATCCGCCCGTTAAGAGCATGCCTTCGAAAGAGAATGTTGAGCCTCTAGTGATAAGGCTGCCCGGACCAGTACCTTATACTTCAGAAAAGGCTATCCCTTACAAGTACAATGCTACCATGATTGAGAACGGAGTAGAAGTGCCTCTGGCATCCTTGGCCATGGTGAGCAACATCGCCGAAGGAACTACAGCAGCCCTGAGAAGCGGAAGGGTCCGTCCACCGTTGTTCCAAAAGAAAGCAGCTACACCTACCACCCCACTCATTGACAAAGCAACTCTGACCGATGTTTCTCCTGTTACTAAGGATGTGAGCCAACCAAGACAGTCTATAGAGGATTCCAATCTGGATGAGATCTTGAGGATAATCAAGAGAAGTGACTACAAGATTTGTAGATCAGCTGCTGCAAACCCCGTCAAAGATATCCGTCCTGTCACTACTCCTAAGCTCCGAAGCCCATAGGAACACTCTCTTAAAAGTGTTGGAACAAGCTTATGTTGATCATGAGGTCACCGTGGATCGATTTGGTGACATAGTAGGGAACATTACTGCTTGCGATAACCTGTGGTTCAGTGAGGATGAGCTGCCTGAAGCAGGAAAATATCACAATCTGGCTTTACATATCTCTGTGAATTGCAAGTCTGACATGCTATCAAACGTGTTGGTATACACCAGCTCATCCCTGAATGTGATGCCTAAATCGACTCTGGATCAGTTAAGCTATCGAGGGACTCCTTTGAGAAGAAGTACTTTTCTAGTAAAAGCCTTTGACGGATCCCGTAAGAATGTTCTTGGGGAGATAGATCTGCCAATGACTATCGGTCCTGAAAATTTTCTGATCACATTCCAAGTCATGGATATCAATGCTTCTTATAGCTGTCTCTTGGGAAGACCATGGATACATGATGCTGGCGTAGTAACCTCTACCCTGCACCAGAAATTGAAATTTGTAAAGAATGGGAAGCTTGTTACAGTCCATGGAGAAGAGACATATTTGGTTAGCCAGCTGTCATCTTTCTCTTGCATTGAAGCTGGATCTGCTGAAGGAACTGCCTTTCAAGGTTTGACTATTGAAGGTACAGAGCCTAAGAAGGCTGGGGCTGCTATGGCTTCTTTAAAAGACGCTCAGAAGGCTGTCCAAGAAGGACAGGCTGCCGGCTGGGGCAAGTTAATACAACTCCGCGAGAATAAGCACAAAGAAGGTCTCGGGTTTTCCCCAACATCAGGTGTCTCCACAGGAACTTTCCATAGTGCTGGGTTTGTCTATGCAATTACTGAAGAGGCGACTGGATTTGGTCCTAGGCCTGTGTTTGTTATACCAGGAGGCATTGCGAGAGATTGGGATGCCATCGACATTCCTTCAATCATGCATGTTTCCGAGTAATGTGTCTTGTTGCTTAAAGTTTCGTTTTTTTAAAATAACAATCCTCTCGCTCTGCCCGAAGCGAAAGTAATATTTTCTGTAAGGGCATGTTTGTTTCAGCATCGCCGTTATTAATAAAAATCGTCGTTTCCTTCACGACTTTTTACTTTTTAGTGCTTTTTTCCTTTGAAAATAATGGTAATGCCAGAAAAACCAAAACATCTGTATTTTCTTATTAATTTCAAAAAAAATCTGCATAAAAACCTCTTTCTAAAATCATCCAACCATTTTACGTAGATTGAGCAATAGTAAACCCGTTGGCCACAGTAACCTTACGTTTCCTCCGAATTTTGAATTCCCGGTGTATGAAGCCGAAGATGAGGAAGGTGATGATATACCATATGAGATCAGTCGACTGCTCGAGCAAGAAAGGAAAGCCATTCAGCCTCATCAGGAAGAGATTGAGCTTATCAACCTAGGTACCGAAGAGAACAAGCGAGAGATCAAGGTCGGTGCTGCTCTAGAGGAAGGGGTTAAAAAGAAGATCTTCCAGCTCCTCCGAGAATATCCGGATATTTTTGCATGGTCGTATGAAGATATGCCAGGTCTAGATCTTGAGATTGTGGAGCATCGGATCCCAACAAAACCTGAATGTCCTCCCGTCAGGCAGAAATTGAGAAGGACTCATCCAGATATGGCTCTCAAGATTAAGAGTGAGGTTCAAAAACAGATTGATGCGGGTTTTCTCATGATAGTCGAGTATCCTGAATGGGTTTCCAATATTGTACCTGTGCCAAAAAAGGATGGAAAAGTCCGGATGTGTGTTGACTTCAGAGACTTGAACAAAGCCAGTCCAAAAGACAACTTCCCATTACCCCATATTGATGTGCTTGTTGACAATACTGCTCAGTCCAAGGTGTTCTCCTTCATGGATGGCTTCTCCGGTTACAATCAGATCAAAATGTCCCCTGAAGATAGCGAAAAGACGTCTTTTATCACCCCATGGGGTACTTTCTGCTACAACGTGATGCCGTTCGGCCTAATAAATGCTGGTGCTACCTACCAAAGAGGAATGACTACTCTGTTTCATGACATGATTCACAAAGATGTCGAAGTATATGTGGACGATATGATTGTGAAGTCAAGAGATGAGGAGCAACATGTCGAATACTTGACAAAAATGTTCGAAAGGTTGAGAAAGTACAAGCTTCGGTTGAACCCTAACAAATGTACATTCGGCGTCAGATCTTGAAAGTTACCAGGCTTCATTGTCAGCCAAAAGGGCATTGAAGTCGACCTTGATAAAGTCCGGGCCATCCGAGAAATGCCAGCCCCGCAGACCGAGAAACAAGTCAGAGGTTTCCATGGGCGATTGAATTACATCTCCCGATTCATATCTCACATGACCGCAACCTGCGGGCCGATCTTCAAGCTACTCAGGAAGAATCAGCCTATTGTATGGAATGATGAATGCCAAGGAGCTTTTGATAGCATCAAGAATTACCTGCTGGAACCTCCTATCCTTGTCCCACCCGTGGAAGGAAGGCCTTTGATTATGTATTTGTCAGTGTTCGATGAATCCGTGGGATGCGTACTTGGTCAACAAGATGAAACTGGAAAGAAAGAACATGCTATCTACTATCTGAGCAAGAAGTTCACCGACTGTGAAACTCGGTATACGATGCTTGAAAAGACTTGTTGTGCTCTGGCCTGGGCCGCCAAACGCCTGCGTCATTATTTGGTGAATCATACAACTTGGTTGATATCCAGAATGGATCCGATAAAGTATATCTTCGAGAAACCTGCTGTTACTAGGAAGATTGCACGTTGGCATATGCTCTTGTCTGAATATGACATTGTGTTCAAGGCTCAAAAAACAATCAAAGGTAGCATTTTTGCCGATCATCTTGCCTACCAACCTCTTGATGATTACCAACCAATTAAGTTCGATTTCCCCGATGAAGAGATCATGTATTTGAAATCAAAAGACTGCGAAGAACCGTTGATTGGTGAAGGTCCAGATCCCAATAGCAAGTGGGGATTAGTCTTTGACGGTGCTGTCAATGCTTATGGCAAAGGGATCGGAGCAGTCATTGTGTCCCCGCAGGGGCATCATATTCCTTTTACCGCCCGGATTCTATTCGACTGTACAAACAACATGGCTGAATACGAAGCATGTATCTTTGGGATCGAGGAAGCAATTGACATGAGAATCAAACACCTCGACATCTATGGAGATTCGGCACTTGTCATCAACCAGATAAAGGGTGAATGGAAGACCCACCATGCCAAGCTGATTCCTTACCGTGATTACGCGAGACGTTTGCTGACATATTTTACAAAGGTCGAATTGCATCATATCCCTCGGGACGAGAACCAAATGGCCGATGCTCTTGCTACTCTATCCTCCATGTTTCGAGTAAACCATTGGAATGATGTGCCAATAATCAAAGTGCAACGCCTTGAAAGACCTTCGCATGTGTTCCCTATTAGGGATGTGATCAACCGGGCTGACGGGAATGTGGTTGACGATAAACCCTGGTATTACGACATCAAGCAGTTCTTGCTAAGCCGTGAGTATCCACCGGGTGCTTCCAACAAAGACAAGAAGACTCTGAGAAGATTGGCTAGTAGGTTCCTGTTAGATGGAGACATTTTGTACAAGAGAAACTACGACATGGTATTGTTAAGATGTGTTGATGAACACGAAGCGGAGCAGTTAATGCATGACGTACATGACGGTACCTTCGGGAACCATGCTACGGGGCACACTATGTCAAGAAAGTTGTTACGAGCAAGTTACTACTGGATGACCATGGAGCATGATTGCTACCAGCACGCCAGAAAGTGCCACAAATGTCAAATCTATGCTGATAAAATTCATGTGCCTCCGCACGCTCTCAATGTTATTTCATCCCCATGGCCGTTCTCCATGTGGGGCATCGACATGATTGGAAGAATTGAACCGAAGGCTTCAAACGGTCCTCGTTTCATCTTAGTGGCAATTGACTACTTCACCAAATGGGTTGAAGCGGCATCTTATACCAATGTAACCAAGCAAGTGGTAGTCAAGTTCATCAAGAACAACATCATCTGTCGATATGGTGTTCCCAGCAAGATCATTACCGACAATGGTACCAACCTGAACAACAATGTGGTGCAAGCTCTTTGTGAAGAATTCAAAATTGAGCATCATAATTCTTCTCCTTATAGGCCTCAGATGAATGGTGCAGTTGAGGCAGCCAATAAGAACAACAAGAAGATTGTTCAGAAGATGGTAACTACCTACAAAGATTGGCATGAGATGTTGCCATATGCTCTACATGGCTACCGTACTACAGTGCGCAGTTCAACCGGGGCAACCCCTTTCTCTCTTGTATATGGTATGGAAGCAGTTCTTCCTTTGGAAGTGGAGATCCCATCTCTCCGTGTGATCATAGAAGCAAAGTTATCCGAGGCTGAATGGTGCCAAAGCCGGTATGATCAGTTGAATTTGGTTGAGGAAAAACGTATGGATGCCGTGGCTCGTGGACAGTCATATCAAGCAAGAATGACGACCGCCTTTGACAAGAAAGTCTGTCCTCGAGAATTCAAGGTAGGTGAACTTGTATTGAAAAGGAGGATAAGCCAGCAACCCGACCCAAGGGGCAAGTGGACGCCTAACTATGAAGGTCCTTATGTTGTCAAGAAGGCCTTCTCCGGTGGTGCTTTAATTCTTAGACACATGGATGGTGTAGAACTTCCAAATCCTGTGAATGCTGATGTAGTCAAGAAATACTTTGCCTAGATATATGAAAAGAACAGCGTGGTAGGTCGAAAACCCGAAAGGGCGGCCTAGGCAAAAATGCGCTTCCAGGTAAAATAAGGGACACAAAAAAAAAATATGAAAAAGCTCGCTGAGATTGTACGCAACTCAGGCAAGAATGAGCGTCTCGATGAGCCGAAAACCCGAAAGGGCGGTTCATGCAAAAATGAGATTGAAACAAAAGGCAAGTAACTATATCTAGCAAATCACCATCCCCTTGGAGCATCTGCAGCTGTTAATGACCATCTTCATCAGAAGCTTCTGTGCTTGCGAATTCAAAGTTTCTAGGAAATGTAGTGGTTACTGTGTTCAATGTACCACCAACCAATAAAATTACCATTTTCCAAGCTTTGTAAATCCGTGGAGTCACGCCTTCGGCTGACCACCACTCTTATACATCAATTTGAGCCTGTGCTTTTGTTTGAAACTCTACTTTCTTTCTACTTTCAAAGCTATGTACAAAAAAAAAAAAAAAAGCATTTTCTTTCTATTTTGATAATGACAATGCTTGAAACAAACATTCTTGAAAATTGAAAAGTTTTTGTCTATTTTGAAAGCAAACCTGAGCAACAGGGTACATTCAAACGAAACATGCATGAGCGAGCGTATGTCGATGTCTATTTCAATATGTGTTACAAGCAGGCTCTTCCCTAGGATAGTCTGTGGCCAATGGCAAGAATGAAAAAAACAGAATGAAAATGCATGAAAATGAATAGGCTCGCTAAGTTGAAAACCCGAAAGGGCGACTTAGGCAAAAATTGAGCACCCCGCTGGATTGACAACCCAAAAGGGCAGTTCAGGCAAAAATGGGGCAATGAAAAAAATTTATTTCCCTGGTGGATCGAAAACCCGAAAGGGCGATCCAGGCAAAAATGGGATGCAACAAAAAAAAATGAAAAATTGAGAAAATGACATGCAAAAAGCGTTGACCACAGATGCAACATCCACAGTACATCCAACACTGAAATGCCCAGCAATGACGGCATTATCCCCAGCGGAATCTTCCGAGATTCTATCCCCAGCAAGTTGCATAGCTACCTGCCCTCAGCCATGGTTCCGATGCGTCTCCCAACGACGATATCTCCAAAGAGGATTTCCAAGGATGTGTGATATGGCACGAGCCACTACGTGCCCAATACTCCAATGTCTTGTCTGTCTCTGCGAAACTGTGTCTACAGACTGCCAACAGTCATGCATTACAAGCATTCATACATGCATAATCATGCATACTACGTGCCCATACATTTGATAAAACTGTTATACCATCCATACATGTTGCATTTCCAATGTCAACATAAGTCTCAATTCAATACTTATGTCAGATTCTCTGTCAAAATCTTGTGAGCCAATGATATCGGTCAATTTCTACCTTTCAAATCGAATCGACGTCAAGTCAATTTCAATCTATATTTTGTCAAAAAAACTAATCCCCAGTGAATTTGTTTCTATTCGGTCAAGTGGCTAATTCAAGTCCAAGAACATCTTGTACCTGTCTATTTGTTTCTGTTCGGTCAAGTGGCTAGTTCAAGTCCAAGAACAGCTTGTACCTGTCTATTTGTTTCTGTTCGGTCAAGTGGCTAGTTCAAATCCAAGAGCATCTTGCACCTGTCTGTTTGCCTTTGTTTCCGGTGGAGTAACCAGTTCGCATCCAAGAACAAACTCGCACCTGTCTATTTTGCCTTTGTTTTCGGTCGAGTGACCAGTTCGAATCCAAGAACAACTCGTACCTGTCTATTTTTCCATGTCCCAAGTCGAGTAACCAGTTCCCATCCAAGAATAGCTCGTACCTGTCTATGTGTCTATGATTTTGGTCGAGTGACCAGTTCAGATCCAAGAACAATTCGTACCTGTCTATTTGCCTTTATCCCCGGTCAAGTGCCCAGTTCAATCCAGAAGCAGCTTGTACCCGTCAATTTGCTTCTAAGTTTCCTGTCTACCCTGTTATCTGTTATCTTGCCAATGTATACCAGTCCCGCAATGGATACGACATCTTTTGTTAGTTCCAACTCTCGTTTGTCTTGCATTCATAATCCAAATGTTGCATGGCATTCATGATATTTGAAAATGTGCAAGCGTATTTTTACATCCAAAAAACAGTGCAAATGTTGATATTTAATTGTCTTCGTCCCGTCAAGCCAAAGACTCCGTCTCTTGACCCTCCGGACAAAGAAACTTAAATAGGGGCAGCTGTTATACACTGATTTTGGACCTAAAAATACTCATTCAAATTTATTTTCTACTACTGATAATTGTCAAATTACTGTTGTTTTACTCTGAACCTTTACTTTGTTTCATCTGCACCTTTAACTGTCTCTGTCTCAAAGTATTTTCAATCATGATTTCGTCTTTGATTTTCTTGCAGAAAACCATCCAAAGTGTCTTTCTTGCATTTTATTTCAAAGCATCTGCAAAAAATCATACAAAAGGGTATTTTGGTCATTTCCTGCAGTGGAACCCATTTTTGTCCCTGTATTTGTCTCTAAGTCTTTTCAATTCGACTGTATAAATCATTGTTAAGTCTTTGAAAAGAAAACCCATTTCAAAATTGCATTTGAGTCAGTTTAGTCCCTAGGGGCATTTTGGTCTTTTCCTGTTGAAATTTCGACAGAGAGGTATTTTAAAAACACCTCATTTTTGTAATTGGTTCATTTTAGTCCTTTTGTTGATTTTATTCTAGGTTTCTCTTTACGTTTTGTCCAATTTACCAATTTTAGTCTAATTTTATTTTAATTGCATTTTAGTCCCTGAAACAGTTTCTAAAATTGCATTTTAGTCCAATACTTTTTAAAATTGCATTTTTAGGTCCTTTTTTGTAAATTGCAGTCCAGTCCTTCAATTTTCTTATTTTGCAGAAAGGTCCTCAAGTCCAAATGGTACAAGGCCGAGTTTGTTATGTCCAAATTACAGGTGTCACCATTTCATTGGTCCAGGATCACACTTGGCAGCCTATAAAAGGTGCATTCACTGCACAAGTCAGAAGAGGAGAGCCACACAATACACACCACATCACAAACAGAGAGAAATTACTCTCTCTTTTCAGTTAGGATCAAAATCCAAAATCACCAAGAACGTGAAGAACAAACTCAAACCCTAAATTTCCAGAATCACAATTCAATACCAAATTCAACGAATTCCTCACAATTCTCAGTGATTCATTGCTGAATCTTCATCATCGAATTGGTTTCTCTGCAGTTCAGGGTGCGAATTCGTCACTGGAAGTGACAAACTCCAGCACCGATCACAGAGAATCAGTGAGAAGAAGAAGAGAAAGAAGACGAAGAAGATTGAACCGGTGAAGAAGAAGAAGAAATCAAATCAGTGAAGAAACACCGATTTATTTTCGGTTTCAAAGCAAGAAATCAACAAACAGGATCAGACTCAAGTTTTTCCGAAGATTCCAGTTCGAATCTCGGATTAAAACCTCAGGTAACACATAAACTTCATCTTTCTTTCTCAAAAAGCATCAACAAGAACGAATCAATGTAGATCCATGGGAGTTTAAAGTGTTTCTTTCAAAAATTTAAAAACCTAAAAATATTTTTGAAAACCGTAAATAAATCTTTCGATCTACAAAGATTCAAGCCTTGCATACAAAATCCAGTGTTAGATTCATGTTTAGAACGTAAAAACGAGTTGATTGATGTAGGATTCATGATTTTCTGGTGAGGTTAGGGCTCGCCGGAATCTGGAATTCACGGCGGAGTCGATGAAGATTTTGATGAATCTTCATCTTCTCCGGCCGTCTCCTTCTAGAAACCGGCGAAGAGAAGAGAGGAGACGAGAGGCTAGTGAGAGAGCGAGGGAGTTAGAGAGAGAAAGGAGTATTGCAAATAAAATAAACCGGTGTCTTTACATATATATAGGCCAGTGAACCGGACCGGTCCAAAACCGGTCCATTTCCCTTCGATCCTGGCCGTTTGATCTAGGGTTTGATTCCCTGGATCCATCCTATGGTTCCTGTGCACCCAGGGTTTTAGGTGTTGGGCTTGGGCCTCTGTCTTTGGTTTTCTTTTTTTTCTTGCTATTTTATTGCTATTCACACCTTGTTTGCTTGCTGTTTGAACCTCTTCTTGTTCAATTTCTCTCATAAAATTCCTAAAAGATCCCTATGTGTTCTTTAATGCATTTTTGACATCTTTGTGTTGTTTTTACATGTCAAAAATTGATGTGTATTTTCTTGATTGTTTTTCTTCTTTTCTAGTGGAATTTTGTGCAATTTCTTGCCACTTTTTGTTCATAATATCTTGATCCATGGTATGAGTGATTAATATGCAATCTTGTGATGAATATGCTACTTTACCTTTTCAATTTCTATGTCAACTAGACATGTAATTTTAGGTAGTTTAATTTCCTTTTAATTCCTTACAAGACCATAGCATGTAAACTAGGGCAATGTAAAGGACAATGGACTCTCTATAGTGATGTACACCGACACAAGCACCGACACGCACACACGTTGTATGTTTACCGTTTTAGATGTATGTTTAGGAAACGCAATACTTGGAAAATATTCATTTTTCAAAGCAAATTAATTCCATCACTCAAATCTTTCCTAATAAACCTTGGAGTCAAAACTCCATTGTATTTTCCTTTATTTTCTTAATCAAATTCAAATGAATCTTAATTTCTACTTAGACATTTTTTCGTTAATGATTGAACCAACAATTCACTATCTTTTCCTCTCATGCCTTTACGGCCTCTTTCTCTTCTTCAAAACCATTTTCAAAAACTAAAATCAATTGAAACACACCAAAAATACTTTTGGAAGAGAACTACATGGAATTTTGATCCCTTAAAAGGGTATGTAGACAAGAGGTCAAAACCTCTCCAAGTCCAATAAAATAAAAATCTCAAACATTTCCTCCCTCCATTCTTAAACTAAATAAACTCTCTTTTTCAATAAATAAGCATAAAAGTAAAGCGTAGACATAAAACTAGGAAAGCGGTTCCTATAGAATACTATAGTCGTTACAGGTGCTTAACACCTTCCCATAACGAAAACGACCCCCGAACTTAGAGTTTCTAAGGGTTTTCTCAATTTTACCCTTCCCAAGAAAAAATAGAGAATATCAAAGATTGAAAGGTTCAAGCCTAATTAATGACTTGATACCCCAAAATCGAGATAACATAGTGTGTGCTGCTGGGTTGGATTCGTTGGACTATAATATTGATTATATGTGATTGCCTTGTTTACCAAGAACATGATTGCTTATTGATTGATGAATTATATATAAAGCCATGTGAATATATGCTATGTTGATGAATCTCGTTGTTAAGAGTCGTTTTGTCATAGTTGACCAAATTGTGGAGTAAGTCATAATTATTTATGAACAGATGTTGTTGTCGTTGATATTGTTGAGTTGTATGTTGATATACACAAATGTTGAGTCCATTGCATACTCATAAATTGTTGAGGGCTTATGCCCTGTGAATGCCTTGTCGTTCAAACTATTGAGGGCTCATGCCCTGTGAATGCTTAATCATTCAAATTGTTGAGGGCTCATGCCCTGTGAATGCTAGTCCATTCAAATTGTTGAAGGCTTATGCCCTGTGAATGTGCGTTCATTCAAACGCGTTAAAATGGTACCACATGCATGTGCATTGTCGCATTTGTCGATGTGTCGCTGCATAGTCGATGTTGTTGGTTGAGTTTGTAGGTGTTGTTAATGTTGATGAAGTATGAAACATGACTGTTAAAATATCCGTTGTTTATTAGATTGTTAAATACAGTTGATGATTTATATACCTATTATTAGTGTTTGTGAATCTCACCCCTTATGCTTGGAAATGTTGCTCTTCGTATGGGTGACTTGCAGGTGATCAAGAATAGTTGCGGTCGTGAGTGGATTTCTCTCATGTGTGTCTTAGGTGCTCTAATACGTAACGGGATGGAAATTTGTTATTGCTTTCTATTTCTTACGTATTGTTTTATGAACATGTTGTTGGAATGAAATTTTATGAGATTTTACGTTGATGGCTTGTGTGCCAAAGTTATTTTAAATATTGAAATAATTTCCGTTGCGATGTAATAAATGATAAGTTGTTGAAGTTGAACAATAAATAGTGTTTTATTCTATTTATGATTTTATGAAAAGCAGTGTGACATTCCGTATATTTTGAAATACTCTGATTTTATGTATGATTTATATTGTTGGGAATATGGGGTGTTACAAGTTTAGGCATCTCTTAAGATGTTGGATACGATGTTCCAACATCCTGGCACGGTTCAGTGTGTCTGGGTTCATGCCTGTATGTACGGGTGCCATTCATTGTTGAAGGAAACAATATTTCCTTATCTTATTGACCAAGCAACGCGCATATCTCTACAGAATCAATTGAGGAATATTTTTAAAGTAGCATTTATATTTTAGGAGATATTTAATATTGTTTTAGACGATCCTAAAGATGTTCCGACACTTTAGGACTTTCCATATTTGTCTCTGATTCCTGTTTTGCAGATTAGCTGAACCGATCTGCTTTGTGCTGAAGCCCAACTAGAATACTTGGCCCGAGCTACTTCAGTATATAAGTTTTGATTTTTAGGGTTTTGAGTCTTTATGTGCTCTACTCTTGTATCGGTTGTGATGAAAGTTTAGAACCTCTTACTGTGTTCCTTCTCGTATCGTTTGTGATACTTATTTAGGACTATGTGTGAGTTTGATGCTCATGTGTACTACACCGAAGTTGTTAAACAAGGTGCTAGTTGTTTGTGTTTGAAGGTAACTTCAACCTTTGTGTTTGTGTAGGTCTGATAGGTCACAGGGGCTGTGACTGACCATTGGGATAGTGAGATGGGATCTCAGATCTAGGAGTTCCTAGGTTGAAATCAATACGGGTAGGTCCTAGGTCTTTAGTGTAAACGAGGAGTTTGCTGAGAGCTATATAATAAGGACTACACTAGTGGATTTCCTTCCTGGCTTGGTAGCCTCTAGAGTAGGTGTGTTTGTCACCGATCTGGTTTAACAAAATCATTGTGTTCTTTACTTTCCTGTCATTTACTTTCTTGTTTTTATTTCTTTTTATCAAGCGATGTTGAAACATTGAACGAAACATTATAAACGCTTAAACATCATACAGAACATATTAAAACAAGTGCGATAGAATTTCAATTGGCACCCTGCCTATTTTAGGGTGAGCTCCAGGGAAGTTTATTTCTATTCTGATGGACAAGGAAGGAGGATTTGTTAATAGACCACCTCTGTTGGATGGGTCGAACTATGACTATTGGAAATCACGGATGAGTTCATTTCTTATGTCCATTGACAGCATAACATGGAAAACAGTTCTGAAAGGTTGGGAACATTGTAACACCCCGTTTCCCAAAATCAAATTTATTTTAAAGCATAACATTTATCAGAGTAAGCATCGTAAACAACGGGATATCACATAAAACATAATCCAAAACAGTTAAATAATAATTTAACCAAAAGTCGTAAACATTGCAGCGGAATTTAGTTCATAATCCATAAATCAGTTTGGCACGTAGGCCCCATCAAAATAGTTCATATTCCATAACATAATAGAAATAACATATTATCCACGTAAAAGAATGAAGCATGTTATAGCATTAACCCCATCCCGTTACGTATCAGAGCGACCTAGACGACACAGTGAGGCAAGGCCACTCACAGAAGCAACTGCACACTAAGCACGATCACCTGCAAGTTACCCATACGAAGGGCAACATTTTCAAGCAGAAGGGGTGAGATTTCATAATAAAATAACATTAATCAATGTAATTGCGAATCATAAATTAACATCATAATCATTCCATTATTAACTTTGCATAAATGCTAAACAGTTATCACGTAATCATATATCCAATCATTATAAACAACATAACATAATCAATGAACACTTATCACGTAATCACATATTCATTCATCATCAACAAGGCATCTTAATCATGACACTGTGACAATGCTCCTAGACTCCTTATATGCATGTGGTACCAATCGTCATCATAAGTATTAATATACTTTAATCGTGCGGAGGACAAAGCTCCTAAAAAACGTGTGGAGGACAAAGCTCCTAATATTCGTGGTGAGGACTAAGCTCAATGATATGCTATGCATGGACATATATGAACAAAACATCGTAATCACTTATCAACATGCATCCAATAATTTGGAGCTCAACTTCATCATATAATTATGCACTTAGTTAAATAACGGAAGCAGCATAAACAGGTCACATAACAAGATGATATCATTATATCAAAGCACATAATTTGTATCATTATCACATCTTCTTATCTTGCATGAATATACAATACAATAGTTCATATTCAATTAATATTAATATAACTTAAACAACTCTACAGTCTGCATTAAACGACATCACTAGGTCTCATTACCAGTTAGGGGTTCACTCTTGATCAACAGGTGCGACACAGATCGCATAAACACATAAACAAGTTCATCCTGGTTGTACTCGCGAGGCGAGAGTACTTACTCGCCATGGCGAGTACCACTCAACTCCCAAACTAAGGTTGTTCTGGGTTCCCTCTGATCCTACATTCATTCCTAATCAATACTAGGTATGTTCAGGTACTCAAAGGCATACAAGATTCAACTAAAAAGGTCGAAACACGAAATATGACATGCACTCTGCCTAAGCTCGCGAGGCGAGGAAAGGTTGCTCGCCATGGCGAGTTGCACCAAACAACTCGCGAGGCGAAGGAAAGGGGCTCGCGTGGCGAGCGATGAAGTTCATCACTCGCGAGGCGAGGATCATCACTCGCTGTGGCGAGCGATGAACAGAAGCACGGGCAGACTAGGGTTTTTCTCAAAAATTCTTCACACAACATGGTTCAAAGCCTAATTTTGATTCCATAATCCATCCTAAACATGTTCTAAGGTTAAAGGACGGTTTCTACATCAATCTAAACAAGTTTTACCGTTTGATCATCAATTTTTAGGGTTTTGACCTAATTCTAAAACTTCTCTAAATCAATCCTAACTTTGTCAACTAATCATCAGAATTACAGCAATTAACATTATTGAATTATTAGTCTCACCCTTACCTGGTTATGAAGAAATCGCAGCCCTCTCTATGCTCTTCTCCCTTCTAAGCTTTTTCTCCCTTTTTCCAAAAGTTTTCACGTACAATGAGTTTCTAAAATATTAGGTCTTCTCCTATTTATATCTCTTCCAAATTACTTATCTTATCTCGCTTTCACCCCCAAAACTATCTAAAATATCAAAACAGCCCTCAACTAAATATTTTATATTATTTTCAAATCTTTATTTTATTTAACAATAAAATAAATTCTCTAATCTTATCAAATCCTCCAAAACTCATAACTTATCACGTCATCAATCAAATCATCAAAACATATCAAAATCATGTATATATTATATAATTATAATATAATTGCCTAAACTCGATTAAATAACGATTAAACGAAAGTGGGCGTTACAAACATCCTGTGACACTTGATGTTGATAGTAACAGAACAGATGTTTTGAAACCAGAGGAAGAATGGACTGATGCTGAAGATGAATTGGCCCTTGCGAATTCCAAAGCATTGAATGCTCTGTTCAATGGTCTAGACAAGAACATGTTTAGATTAATCAAGCAGTGCACTGTGGCTAAGGATGTTTGGGAGATTCTCAAGATTGCAAATGAATGTACTACTAAGGTAAAAAGTGCTAAATTCAAACTCCTTACTACAAAATTTGAGAACTTGAGAATGTTGGAGGATGAGAGCATTCAAGATTATCATATGAATATCCTTGATATCGCAAATGCTTTTGAGTCTCTTGGAGAGAAATTTTTTGATGAAAAACTAGTTAGAAAAATTCTCAGATCTTTACCTAAGAGGTTTGGCATGAAAGTTACTACTATTGAAGAAGCTCAGGATGTAACGTCCCAATTTTATTTAATTATTATTGGTTGATTTAAAGTCTTTTTATATAATTATGTTGATTAGGTGGTGTGTTATATTTTATTAAATGAGTTATTTTACTATTTAATAGAATAAGTGAGAATTAGTAATTATTAGAGTTGTGGGGTTAATTAATAATTAATAGAATTAATTGGGGAGTTAAATTGAAATAAGTGGGGAGTTAAGAAAAAGGGAGAAGTCAGAAAGAAAAAGTTTTCACGTACATCAGTTTTGGGAGAAAGCAAGAGAAAACCAAGAGGAGAGCCAAGTGAAGAGAACCGGATTTTCTGTAGAGTTCTGTCCTTCAATCTAAGGTAAGGGTGAGGCTAACTTGCAATGATTTTAGTTTATATAATTCTGATTCTGTTTGGCAAAGGTTATGAATAAATTTGGTGAATTGGGAATTAAGGGTATGATGAGAATTGATGATTAAGTGATGGAATTAGGGCGAATTGATGTAGAAATGATGAACAGACATTAGATGTTTCATGTAATGATGTTTAGAATCGGTTTTGGGGTTTGGGTGGATGAAAAATTGGGTTTTTAGCTGGAAACTGGTCTGTTCCCGTAGAGTTGTCTGTCGCAACTCGCCACAGCGAGTAAACTTACTCGCCTCGCGAGATGCACAGTGACAGCATCACCTGTTTTGCGTTCTTGCGTCTTTTTCACACGTTTCTGTTTTGAATTGGCCTTTGGTGTAAACATGAAAGTTGTAGATAATTTTGTTAGCTTTCCAATGACTCTGGTTTGGCGTGAAAATGAGTTTTGGTTTAGGAGTTATGATGAAAATACTCCAAGGAGGTCTTAGTGAAATTTTATGAAAATTCAGCAAAACCATTTCTAAGTTAATCCAAAACTTATGGGATAATTCCAAGGCTCAAAACTAGAAGTACCATGAGTTCAATTAAGGTGTTTAAGAGTATTTAACCTGTGTTGTGGGTAATGTTGGTTAATGTTGTGGGTAATGTTGGTTAATGTTGGGTGATGTTGGTTAATGTTGATTAATGTGAAATATATGCATTATGTGGATTATATAACATGATTTAAGTTGATGAATCAGAAGTGGAAATAATTATATATCATGAAAGATGTTGATATGAGTTACACTTGTTGTATATGATGAATATGAATTACTGTTGACTTGCTGCTTATTGTTGTATGATGCTGCCTTGCTGGTGATGTATTAATGACATTAAGATCCTAAGTTGGTCAAAGTTGTTAAATCGTTCGAGTCGATCAAGTCGTAAGGTGTTGATCCAAGTTATTGGAGTCATAAAGAGATGTCTAAGTCGTTAAGATGTTGAGGTGTAAGACATATTTAAATATGCACTGTTTGAGTAGTAGTTGTCGTTGTTGATGTTGTAGTTGAGTTGTATGTTGATATACACCAAGTCGAGTCTATTGTATACTCATAAACTGTTGAGGGCTTATGCCCTGGAATGCTTTGTCATTCAACTGTTGAGGGCTCATGCCCTGGAATGCTCGTCATTCAACCGTTGAGGGCTCATGCCCTGGAATGTTAATCATTCAACCGTTGAGGGCTTATGCCCTGGAATGCCTTGTCATTCAAATTGTTGGGGGCTTATGCCCCGGAATGCTTAGTCATTCAACACGATGGAAATGGTGCTACCTTGATGTTGTTGTTGTCGTTGTTGTTGATGGAGAATTTGTCGTAGTTGATGTCGTTGTCGATTGATTGTGTTGTTGTCGTTGTTGTAGATGGAGTTGTTGTAATTGTGGTTGTCGTTGAGTGAGTTATTGTTGTTGTTGTTGATTGAGTTGTTGTTGTCGTCGTTGGTTGATTTAGTAAGTGTTTTTAAAGATGAAGAAGTATGACTATTATTGTTGAATATATTATGCTAATTATGTTATTTAATTAAGTTGATGATTTATATATCTACTATTATTGTTTGTGAATCTCACCCCTTCTGCTTGGAATTGTTGCCCTTCGTATGGGTAACTTGCAGGTATTAAAGCTTATTAGAAGTTGTGGCTCAAGTGTCTTAGGGCTCTGATACGTAACGGGATGGGAAATTGTTGTCGTGTTTTCATTCCTTATGTATCATTATGAAACTGTTGATGTTGAATTTAATCTTTACAGATATTTTGTTGAGACCGTGTGCCAAGGTTTTATTGGAAGTTGTTTAATGTTGAAAAATACTTTCCGCTGCAATGAACTGATATTTTATCAAAGTTGATTTTAATAAATAGTACTTTATTCTATTTATGAATTTTTGAAAAGTAGTGTAGCATGCCCGTTAGGTGTTAAACTCTGATTTACTTTGATATTTATGATGTTGGGAAAACGGGGTGTTACACAGGATATCTCAAGTTTGAAAGTTGATGAACTAATAGGGTCCCTGCAAAATTTTGAAATAACAGCCAACAACAAGACTGATAAGAAGGGTAAAGGGATTGCGTTTGCATCTAGTATAGAGATTGATGAGTCACAAGCAAATCAAGAAGATGATGAAGACATGGCAGAATCTCTGGCAATACTTGGAAGACAGTTCAAGAAGATCTTCAAACAGCTTGATAAAAAACCTAGGTCAAATGGTTAGAACATCAGACACAACATTGGCAATCAACTAAATAGAGAGAAGATGATAAGGTCTGATGTGAAGAACTCTCAATACAAAGGTGTTCAATGCCATGAATGTGAAGGATATGGTCATATCAGGACAGAATGTGCTACTTTACTAAAGAAACAGAAGAAAAGCTTAATTGTTTCCTGGTCTGATGATGATGGATTTGAAGGAGATGGAGAGAGAGAATCCACCAAACATATTGCTGCATTTACTAGCAGAGTTTTCTTTGATGTTGAATCTGGCAATGAAGATTTAGGTTATGATGAGTTGGTTGTGTCTTATAAAAGGCTGAATGACAGCAACATTGACACTTGCAAACAACTTGAAGAGTAGAAAAATATCACCAAAAAATTGGAGGAGGAAAGGGTTAGTTATCTAGAAAAAATCTCTGAACTCAATAGTGAAGTAAGGCTGCTGAATTCTCAGCTGAGCAATGTGATGAAGCAAGTAAAGATAATGATTACTGGGACTGGTGCTCTGGATGAGATTCTGAAAGGGAAAATTAAGGGGAAACCAAATGGGATAGGGTTTGTCTCCAAACATCCGAACCAGAACAAGCAATACAAGACCTTTGCTCAGGCCATAATAGAGTATGGGATGGCTAAAAAGAAGAAACCTGTCAAGAATATAAAGTTTGTGGCTTCCACTGGAACAAATGATCCAACTGAAGGTAAATGTATGTTGCAACATACTAAGGAACATCATATGTCTAAAACTGAAAAGGTATCTCTTCCTAGGATATGTCACTTCTGTAAGAAAAAAGGGCACATAAGACCATTCTTCTATAAGTTGTATGTACTCCCACAACAACATCATCAGAAGACTCAGAAGTCGAAAGTGATAAAGGTCAAGAATGTAAGGAAACCAAAAATTAACAATGTTGGATTAATGGCTCACATTTCTCTAGGATGATCCTCAAGGGAAAGATGGTTTTTTGATAGTGGATTCTCTAGACACATGACTGGATTTAAATATCTTCTCAATGTTGAGAAATCCTGCACCAACAACTTTGTTATTTTTGGAAATGGCACAAAAGGGAAGATCCTCGGTTCAGGAAAGCTGATCAATGATGAATCACCAAAACTTGATAAAGTTTTATGGGTGAGAGGTTTAAGTTCTAATTTGATTAGTATAAGTCAGCTCTATGAACAAGGGATGAATGTGAACTTTAAAAATGCAGAATGTATTGTGACCAAGGAAAATGGAAAAGTTCTAATGAGAGGCATCAAAACTAATGAAAATTGCTATGAGTGGACTCCTCAACTGGAAGGTAAAAATGTTCAACAACCGAGGATGTTGCATACTATGTTGAAATATTTGATCTGTCACCATATGACGGTAAAGATAAATATAGAAGGATGTCAAGAATGGAGTCATCTTTAAGAAATGATCAGATCTGCTCTCAACTTCACTCTTCTAATCTTATGTGAAAGGGATGGATGCTTATTGAAGACCGACTTGTATGCTCATATAGAGGAATGTTTGATATGAAGACATTTAATAAGTTTAAGGATAAATCAGGTATTTCTCAGGATAAGGAGGCTAAAGAGTTACATTAGTTATTGTATAATAAGGGTGCTCAATCCTTTTGTGTATGCCCTTTCTTATTGGTGGATACAAATTTAGGAGATCTTCTTATAACCCTCACTCAACCTCCAAGTAAACACAATCATATGACTCCAAACCCTAATCACTATTTGCTCTTTCTTGAACCCCCAAAGACTAGTCTCATTCATACTCTCTCAACCATAAATCATCAAGCCCCGTTTGTCACAGATAAGTACCAACAACTTCACATCACCATAAAGTTCAAAACTGATGATTCTGTGTCTAAGAAGAAGAACCCCGCTAATCAACAAAGTCAAGATACTTCCAATCCCTAGATGATTGAACCTATCACAACAGTTTCTTCACCAAAATTTAAGAGGACAACCACATCAAAGTCTGTCTCAAAGAAGAAAAAGGCTCCTAAAACAAAAAGGGGTGAATCAAAGACGCCTTTGAGTATGGTTGATCTATACGAAAAGGAAAATCCATTCTTATCCACTGTGGTCGAACTAAGTTATGGAACGTCTAGGAAAGATTCCAAGACTACAAAAGCTGAAGAAATCCCAAGAAGTGCTTAAGATGTTGCAACCTCTGTTGCTGAAAAGGGTATTTCGAATGAAACCCTACCGCCAGGTGATCTGTTAGAAAATTAAGTCTAAAAGACTTAAATGATGCTATTGAGAATACTGAAAGTATGGGCATTGGAGATTCTAAAACTAGTGATGAAAGTTTAAACAAAGACTCTGCTAAATTGACCGTAGAAAAGGTTGATAATAGAAAGGATGTTGAACCATCTTTAGAACAACAGGAAGAACAAAGCAATGATGTTGAATCTCCAGATGAACATGATTATAAACATGAGAAACTGACTGAAGATAAATGTAGGAGATGAGGAAGATATGGAATCTGATATTCCTCCTATGCAAGTTGTTAGTGAGAGTGCTGCCAAAAGATTGAGAAGTAGTAAAGGTAAAGTTGTACCATCCACCAATGAAACTCTCAAGAAAAGTGACGGGTCTGGGAAGGTTATGTTGGAACAAAATGTGTTTCACAATGAACCTTAATGAGTTTTGATGATAACAAGGTATTAAAAATTGTCAATTGGTTATTGCTAATAATTGTTCAAGTGTACAGGACCAAAAGTTAGTCAAGTAATTTCAATAGGTCTTGGAAGAACAATGGAGAGCAAATGAATTCGAAAGCATCTGAAGAAAACTGCGTCTGAAGCTAAAGTGCTTCTGAAGTGATGACGTCATCAGAAGCAGAAGGTCATCAGAAGCAAGGTTTTCATCAAAAGCGAAATCATCACCAGAAGCTACAATTGATCCATAAATTTAAACTGAAGACTCAAAGTAGCTGTTTAACATTTCAACCTTGTCTAAGAAGAACGAATAATTGAAAGGGAGGTATCAACGGTCATTTGGATAGCACTGAGTATTTGTCCTTCGTTAACAGAGTTGACAAAGTACAAGTGTACAACCACTACCTCCACTACTCTGTTCTGTCCACGCTACAAGACAAGACAACAGCTATGCCTGCAGAATTTGTGCCTTCAAGATGGGAATGAATTTGAAGCTAATTTTTCACAGGACTACACCCAAATCAGGCAAAGGATTACTGGTGGATGATCAAAGGAATTCAACGACTCTTTAAACGTGCTTATCATCTCAACGTCTCTTTCACGCCTCTATATAAAGGAGTGAAGACTTGAAGATTAACAGAGTGTAATACACAAGTTAAAAAAGCGCCAAAACTCTGTCAAATTGATTCTACAAAGCACATTGAATTTCTGCACTGATTTAATACATCTTAGAAATTCACAAGTCTAGAGTCTGAACTGCATTGTATTGTGAACGCCACTGATTGTATATCAAGTGTTCAAGTCAAACTTATTTCATTGTATTTTTGTTTGATCAGAAGACTCTTGCCTGCGTGCTTGAGCATTAGAAGACTCTTGCTTAGTGCTTGAGCATTGGAAGACTCTTGCGTGTGTGCTTGAGCATTTTGAGAAGTGTCATACTTAGAGAGTATTGAGCATTTGTAATCTTTGTGATTATAGTGAAATCTCCTTGGAAGTGCAAGGGGGACTGGACTACTTCCGATTTGTGGAAGGAACCAGGATAACTGCTTGTGTCTTGCTTTTCTTTTCTCTGATCATTACATCAGAAGCATTCCCAAACTGCTTCTGAAGTATTATCAGAAGAAGTATTTTTAGAAAGAAAAAGAAAACACAATTCAACCCCCCCCCCCTTCTTGTGTTTTTCTCACCTTCAATTGGTATCAGAGCCTGGTTTGTTATCATAGCACTTAATCGTGTGACAGATCAAGATCCAAGAAAAACATGTCTGCTGGAGAGGAATCAACTACTTCTATAAAATACAATAGTGTCAAACATGACTATGATACTGTTGAAAGGAAATCAGATTCTGGAAAAGCTCCAAAGTTCAATGGAGATCCAGAAGAGTTTTCATGGTGGAAAACAAATATGTACAGCTATATCATGGGATTGGATGAAGAACTATGGGATATTCTTGAAGATGGAGTTGATGATTTGGATTTGGATGAAGAAGGAGCTGCTATAGACAGAAAAATACACACTCCTGCTCAGAAGAAGCTTTATAAAAAGCATCACAAGATCAGAGGGATTATTGTTGCTTCTATTCCTCGTACTGAATACATGAAGATGAGTGATAAATCCACTGCTAAGGCAATGTTTGCATCACTCTGTGCCAACTACGAAGGAAGCAAGAAGGTCAGAGAAGCAAAGGCCCTAATGCTAGTTTATCAGTATGAGCTGTTCAAAATGAAGGATGATGAGAGTATATAGGAGATGTACTCAAGATTTCAAACCTTAGTATCTGGACTGCAAATACTGAAGAAGAGCTATGTCACTTCTGATCATGTTAGTAAGATTCTGAGAAGCTTGCCTTCTAGATGGAGACCCAAAGTAATTGCTATTGAGGAAGCTAAGGATCTAAACACTTTGAGTGTTGAAGATCTTGTCAGTTCCCTCAAAGTGCATGAAATGAGTCTGAATGAGCATGAGTCCTCTAAGAAGAGTAAATCTATTGCTCTACCATCTAAAGGAAAGTCTTCCAAATCTTCTAAAGCTTACAAGGCAAGTGAATCTGAAGAAGAATCAACTGATGGAGATTCTGTTGAAGATCATTCTTTGAAGATGGCTATGCTGTCCAACAAGCTTGAGTATCTGGCAAGGAAGCAGAAGAAGTTTTTGAGCAAGAGGAATGGCTACAAGAACTCCAAGAAAGAAGATCAGAAGGGGTGCTTCAACTGTAAGAAGCCTGGTCATTTCATTGCTGACTGCCCTGATCTTCAGAAGGAGAAGTCTAAAAGCAGACCCAAGAAACCAAGCTTCAGCTCTAGCAAATTCAGAAAGCAAATAAAAAAGAGTTTGATGGCAACCTGGGAAGATCTGGACAGTGAATCTGGTTCTGATAGAGAAGAAGCAAATGATGATGCAAAAGCAGCCATGGGGTTAGTGGCAACAGTATCATCAGAAGCAGTATCAGCAGCTGAATCAGATTCAGAAGATGAAAATGAGGTATATTCCAAGATTCCCAGACAAGAACTTGTAAATTCTCTAAAAGAACTCTTATCACTATTTGAACACAGAACCAATGAGTTGTCTGATTTAAAAGAAAAATATGTTGATTTAATGAAACAACAAAAAACAACTCTATTGGAACTGAAAGCTTCTGAAGAAGAACTCAAAGGGTTTAACTTAATATCAACAACATATGAAGACAAACTCAAGATTCTTTGTTAGAAGCTACAAGAAAAATGTGATAAAGGTTCAGGAAATAAACATGAAATTGCCTTGGATGATTTTATTATGGCTGATATAGACAGAAGCAAAGTTGCTTCTATGATCTACAACACATACAAAAACAATGGCAAAGGGATTGGATATTCTGAGGAGAAATCCAAAGAATACAGTCTCAAGAGCTACTGTGATTGTATCAAGGATGGATTGAAATCCACCTTTGTGCCTGAAGGTACTGATGTTGTAACTACCGTTCAATCAGAACCTGAAGCTTCTGGTTCTAAGGCTAAGATTACATCAAAGCCAGAAAACCTCAAGTCTAAGGTTATGACCAAATCTGATCCTAAAACTTCAAAGATTAAAATTCTGAAAAGATCAGAACCTGTTCCTCAGAGTCTGATTAAACCAGAATCTAAAATCCTAAAACTAAAGGATCAGAAGAACAAAGCAGTTACTGCTTCTGAGAAAACAATACCCAAAGGTGTTAAACCTAAAGTATTGAATGATCAGAAGCTACTCAGCACTCATCCCAAGGTACAAGGGGGAAAAGTAAAACCTCCAGAACTAACCCAAAAGGACCCATGAATATATGGGTACCTAAATCTGAATTGGTTAAAACTGCAGGTGTACCTAAGGGCAAGAGAGAAACAAAAGTCATGGTACCTAGACAGCGGATGTTCAAGGCATATGACTAGAGAGAAAGATTTGTTCCTTACCCTTATCATGAAAGATGGAGGAGAAGTGAAGTTTGGTGGCAACCAAACTGGAAAAATCATTGGTACAGGTACTATTGGTAATTCCTCCATTTCTATTAATAATGTGTGGCTTGTAGATGGTCTGAAACATAACCTATTGAGCATTAGTCAATTTTGTGACAATGGGTATGATGTCATGTTCAGTAAGACCAACTGCACATTAGTCAACAAGGATGACAAATCCATTACATTTAAGGGAAAGAGAGTTGAAAATGTCTATAAGATAAATTTCTCTGATCTGGCTGATCAGAAGGTAGTTTGCCTTCTGTCAATGAATGATAAAAAGTGGGTATGGCATAAAAGGTTGGGACATGCTAATTGGAGATTAATTTCTAAAATTAGCAAGTTACAACTTGTCAAAGGATTGCCTAACATTGATTATCATTCAGATGCACTTTGTGATGCATGTCAGAAAGGGAAAATTGTGAAAAGTTTTTTCAAATCCAAAGACATTGTATCAACCTCCAGACCCTTAGAATTACTCCATATTGATCTTTTTGGACCAGTTAACACTGCATCCTTATATGGAAGTAAATATGGATTGGTCATTGTTGATGATTACAGCAGATGGACTTGGGTAAAATTCATTAAAAGTAAAGATTATGCATGTGAAGTGTTTAGCAGCTTCTGCACTCAAATACAATCAGAAAAGGAATTGAAAATTTTGAAAGTCATGAGTGATCATGGTGGACAATTTGAAAATGAGCCATTTGAATCTTTTTGTGAAAAACTTGGAATTCTCCATGAATTTTCTTCTCCTAGAACTCCACAACAAAATGGGGTTGTAGAGAGAAAGAACAGAACTTTACAAGAAATGGCCAGAACCATGATCCATGAAAATAATTTAGATAAACATTTCTGGGCAGAAGCAGTTAATACCTCATGTTATATTCAAAATAGGATCTATATCAGACCTATGTTAGAGAAAACTGCATATGAACTCTTTAAAGGAAGAAGACCCAATATCTCTTACTTTCATCAGTTTGGATGTACTTGTTACATTTAAAACACTAAAGACTATCTGAAAAAATTTGATGCCAAGGCTCAAAGAGGAATCTTTTTAGGTTACTCTGAAAGGTCAAAGGCATACAGAGTGTATAATTCAGAAACACATTGTGTTGAAGAATCTATGCACGTCAAATTTGATGATAGATAGCCTGAGAGTAAAACTCCAGAGCAAAGTGAAAGTAATGCAAGTACAACTGATTCTGAAGATGCATCAGAATCTAATCAACCTTCTGATACTGAAAAGAATTCAGAAGCTGAATCACGTTCAGAAGCTGAACCTATTTCAGAAGCTGAGTCTAGTTCAGAAGCAGAACCTAGTCCAGTAGTACAGAATGAAAATGCTTCTGAGGACATTCAAGATAACACTCAGCAGGTTATTCAACCAAAATTCAAACATAAATCTTCACATCCTGAGGAGCTAATCATTGGAAGCAAAGACAGTCCTAGAAGAACAAGATCACACTTCAGACAAGAAGAATCTTTGATAGGATTGCTTTCAATAAATGAGCCTAAAACTGTTGAAGAAGTTCTCTCAGATGATTGTTGGATATTAGCTATGCAAGAAGAGCTAAATCAGTTTCAAAGGAATGATGTGTGGGATCTGGTACCCAAACCTTTTCAGAAGAACATTATTGGAACAAAATGGGTATTCAAAAACAAGCTGAATGAACAAGGAGAGGTAACCAGAAACAAAGCTAGACTTGTTGCTCAAGGATACAGTCAACAAGAAGGCATTGATTACACTGAAACATTTGCTCCAGTCGCAAGATTGGAAGCAATCAGGTTACTTCTATCCTACGCAATTAATCATGGCATAATATTATATCAAATGGATGTCAAGAGTGCTTTTCTTAATGGTGTCATTGAAGAAGAAGTGTATGTCAAACAACCTCCTGGATTTGAGGATCTTAAGCATCCTGATCATGTTTATAAACTTAAGAAATCACTATATGGTTTGAAACAAGCTCCCAGAGCTTGGTATGATAGACTAAGTAATTTCTTAATTAAAAATGATTTTAAAAGAGGACAAGTTAATACAACACTCTTCAGAAGGACTCTTAAGAAAGACATTTTGATTGTGCAAATATATGTTGATGATATAATATTTGGTTCTACTTATGCATCTCTTTGCAAAGAATTTTCTAAGTTAATGCAGGATGAATTTGAAATGAGCATGATGGGAGAATTGAAGTTCGTTCTTGGAATTCAAATCAACCAAAGCAAAGAAGGAGTATATGTTCATCAAACAAAATATACAAAGGAGCTTCTGAAGAAGTTCAAGCTAGAAGATTGTAAAGTGATGAACACTCCAAT
The DNA here is from genome assembly GCF_003473485.1 of Medicago truncatula. Taxonomy (NCBI): domain Eukaryota; kingdom Viridiplantae; phylum Streptophyta; class Magnoliopsida; order Fabales; family Fabaceae; genus Medicago; species Medicago truncatula. The sequence continues at coordinate 22,509,732 of NC_053043.1, read as the reverse complement.
GCATCCAACCTGCACCTTGAGCAAACAAGATACTGAAACTGTAGTAGACCAGAAGCTACACAGAGGTATGATTGGTTCTCTGTTATACCTCACTGCATCTAGACCTGATATTTTATTCAGTGTATGCTTGTGTGCAAGATTTCAATCAGATCCTAGAGAATCTCATTTAACTGCAGTTAAGAGAATCTTCAGGTATCTGAAAGGAACAACTAATCTTGGACTCCTGTATAGGAAATCCCTAGATTATAAGTTGATTGGATTCTGTGATGCTGATTATGCTGGTGACAGGATTGAAAGAAAATCAACCAGTGGAAATTGTCAATTCCTGGGAGAGAATCTGATATCCTGGGCAAGCAAAAGACGAGCAACTATTGCTATGTCTACAGCAGAAGCAGAATACATTTCAGCTGCAAGTTGTTGTACACAACTACTTTGAATGAAACATCAGTTGGAAGATTATCAGATTAATGCTAACAGTATTCCCATCTTCTGTGATAATACTGCTACTATTTGTTTGTCAAAGAATCCAATTCTACATTCTAGAGCCAAGCATATTGAGATCAAACACCATTTTATCAGAGACTATGTTCAAAAAGGAATTTCAGATATACAATTCATTGATACTGAGCATCAATGGGCTGATATATTTACAAAGCCTTTATCTGTTGAAAGATTTGATTTTATAAAGAAAAATTTGAACATGCACTTTTTGTCTGATTAAAAAATTTGCTTGTCTCTGAATAAGAAGTTTGGTTCTGAAGTCTATTCAAAAGCATCTGGTCCATCAGAAGCTCTTAACTGAGGTTCTGAGGAAAATATGCTTCTGAAGATAACGTCAGCACTAATACTTCAGAAGCGGTATTCTTTGCTTCAGAAGATGACGTTGGCAGTTACTTTTTGTAACAGCTGTCCCATTAACCAAAGGTTAGTTTTCTGAAAAGTTTCTGACGTGGTCTATTTGTATTGGAGTATAACAAAAAGGGCAATGATGTTTTATATGCTTTTGAACTTACTAACACGCGCCCTCAATTTGTCATTAATGCTATGTTTGTTTGTCTCTTCTGAATTGCAAACGTTTTGATAAAATCACTTAAACAAACACACACTACTCACTTCACAACTCACACTTTCATTTCATCTTAACCTTCTCTGCTAAGAAACTCTAAAACCCTAGAAACCCTTTTCGTCTTCATTCGTCAAATGGCTTCTTCAATTTCTGCACCTAGATCATCTTCAAACATGCAACAACAACAACAAGAGGCTCCTGCCTACGAAATCAAAGGAAGAACCATGTCCTTGGAGGAATGGGAATTAAAAATTCAATCAGAATGTCCAGTGGATTTTGATTCTTTGGCCGCTCACAACTGTGATATTGGAAGTTTCTACGAAGCTCAAGGCTTGGGGAGCTATTTCAACTTTTTGAACGGTTCAACCTATCAAACTTTGGTACGACATTTCTGGGTTAGAGCCAACATCTACGACAGAGAAGCTGCTAAGGTTGAAGAAGATGAAAAATTTCTTCTCAACCCAGAACTTAAAGGAAAATCCAGAAAGGAAATGGGCTTGGAACGATTTTTCAAACTCAGATAAGATTAAGCATCATGGGGATCCCTGTTTGGATCACTGAGGATGTAGTTGCTTTCGTCCTCAGAAGGCCAGCAGAAGGAGAGTATAAAGCTGGAATCACAAAGCCCAAGAATAGCCCTTGGAATAATGTTGTAAATAAAACTCTCTACAACAAGGTCAAGAACTTTGCCTATGCAGATATGAATGCCAAGACCAAAGTGATGCTGAAGATTCAGAATGACAATCTACTACCAAAAGGTGGTGGTAGTGATCAACCGTCTCTGGAGCACAAAATTCTTTTACACTTCTTCATAACTGGTGTAAAGGCAAATGTGCCCAGATACATATTCAGACACATGGTACAACAGCTCAGAGAGAGCCAGCTGAGGAGGAGGTGCTGGGTGCCCTATGGGAGGCTACTCTCTAAGATTTTTCATCAAGGAGGCATCATCAAAATGCTGAAGGAGGCAGAAATCTTCTCAGATGAACAGTTGGGAACTGTTAGAGGGAAGATCATCAATGGTGAAACATTGAGGTCCATGCAGCTGATTGAGGTAAAAGCTCTTAAGAAGCTACCCACAGATTTGAAAGCATCTGATGCCAAATCAGCATTGATTCCAAACTTTCCCTCCATCTGTAAACAAGATCCCTTGGATGTTCAGATGAACTACATCAGGGAACACTTTGAAAGGACCAAGGAGAAGATCAGCTTAAAAGATGTGCCTGATCAGATGTTTGGAGGAGCTCTTCCTGTTGCCAAGAGCAGGAAATCAAAGAGCAAGCCCCTTTCAAAGAAAGAATACTTGGAAGAAGAAGAGGCTCAAAGGAAATCTTCCAAGGGGACCATAAAAGAGACCAAGGTTGAGGTTGCAGCACCAAAGCCTAAGAAAGCAAAAGCTGTTGTTTCTACTTCTGAAGCAGTTGCTGCTTCTGAAGAAGTTCCTGCTTCTGAAGAAGATGTTCAGAAGCAAAGAAACAAAAAGCCTAATGCTAGGGAAGTTGCTCTTCAAACAATCAAGGACAAGAAAGCAAGGAGTATGAAGACCTCTCAGGAGCGCATGGAGGAATATGCTGAACAGATAGGAGCTTGGGAAGAAGAGCCAAGTCCTAAGAAAGCTAAGGTTAATAAACCCAGTGTAATGCCAATGTTTGTACCTACAGAAGAAAAATGGCAATATGCTAGAGATTATACTACCTCTGAGTTGGCAAAGAGGAAGCAGATGAGAAGAAGCAAAGGGAGGAACAACTCAAGGCTGCAGAGCATGAGCTTGCTCCTGAGAAGGCTGCTGAGTTGGCTGTTTTAGCTGCTGAATTAGAACAAGAAACTGTCAAGGAAGGAGTAGCATTGTTATCATAAGCTTTGAAAGCAAAGCATGCTTCAGGAGCTACTTCATTAGAACAAGCTTCTAAAGCTTCAGAAGCAGCTCATCCAGAAGGTCATTCTTCAGGTATTCCTTCTCAACCTAAAGCTAAAGTCAATACTCAGATTCTTGACCTTCCATCTTCACCCTCTTCACCCTCATCATCATCCACTGAATCAGATGATAAACCTCTAAGTCAGCACCTTAGTAAATTCCTTACAAGCTTCAAACCCACAAAATCTAAAACTTCAGGAACCATAGACTTTGAGCAGACGCAAATCAATTTCTCTTAGCAGAGGATAAAAATTTATGAAAAATTGAATTTGCCTGCTGATCATTTCTTCCAACCACCATTAATTGAACCTGTTAGTATCCAACACCCAGAAACCAACCAAGAAAATAACCCAACCACACAAAGAGCCTCTGAAGTTGTTTCAGAAGCAACTTCAGAAAACCCCCAACAACAAGATACCTCAACACTTCACAACCTAGAAAAACACCTAGGAGGAGAAATGCAACCAACACCCACAAAGGCCTCTAAGACAGTCCCTGAAAAGACTGTTTTGGAAAACCAACAAACAACCGCACAAACTGAAATAATCATCCCTGAGCAAACTGTTCCTGAACAGGTTGCTTCTGACCAACAACAAACAGAACAACAACCAGAATCACCAACCATCAATCTAACTTCTTCTCCTGAACCACAAACAGCTTATGACCAACCTTCCACATCTCAAACAACCATCCCTCAACCTACACCTATTCCAGATACAATCCTGGAATCTGAGTATATTGATGAAGAACTTTTAAGGTTAAGTGATGAGATTCAGAGACTGATTCTTCGCAGAACAGTCCCTGTACCCCCAATTCACTATCTTGATCAGTGGATGGATCTGAAGAAGGATTTCAATGAGTTGCTGGATCAACTGAGTTCAAAATGCATCTCAACTCATTCTGATATGCTGAAGAAGATGCTGGATGAACTTCATGAAGCTGCCAGAGTGAAAGAGCTTGACTATGTGCCTCTGTTAGCTAATACTCCTTTCTATCCAGAGAGTGACTAAATCTCAAGGGCTGACAGATTTCAAGCAGGGCTGAGAAGAAGACTAAGAGCCAAGGAAGAAATGGTAAACAAGCAGCAAGAAGAACTCAAGAAGCAGTCTGAGCAGATCAAATACTTAATGGAACAAGTGTCTAAGCTAGCCAAACCTTAGTTGCACACCATTTTTGCTTATTTAGATTATTTTGTTTTAAGTATTACAATTGCTTTGACTATGTATTTTGACTTGTTTATCATTGCTTCTTAATCAATTGAAAATTTCTCATGCTAATTACAAGTTTTGGCTCTGATAATAATTGTTGTATTTTAATGTTGTTTGCTCCGATACACTGTTATTCAAGTTTTTCCTTCTGTTGCTCTGATACTCTTTCTTTTGTTTTTACTTACTTTTTGTTGATGACAAAAGGGGGAGTAGTTGTATGGTATTTTTAAGGCTCTGAGCCCCATTAAATTAACTTGATTAAGTTAACTTTTTGATGAGCTTTGCTCTGAACCATTTTTTTTGTGCTCTAAACCTTTTTTCAAATACTTCTGATATTTCATTATCTTATGCGTATTTTATTGAAATTTAATTAATGAGTATAGAACTCAGGGGGAGCTTACAAACCTCACCTTAAAGATCTATTAGACTCAGGGGGAGCTTACAAACCTCTATCCCAGTAGTCAACTTATTAATTAGATCAACAACAATTGAACATTTTAAATACTATTGTTTGTCATCATCAAAAAGGGGGAGATTGTTGGAACAAAATGTGTTTCACAATGAACCTTAATGAGTTTTGATGATAACAAGGTATTAAAAATTGTCAATTGGTTATTGCTAATAATTGTTCAAGTGTACAGGACCAAAAGTTAGTCAAGTAATTTCCATAGGTCTTGGAAGAACAATGGAGAGCAAATGAATTCGAAAGCATCTGAAGAAAACTGCGTCTGAAGCTAAAGTGCTTCTGAAGTGATGACGTCATCAGAAGCAGAAGGTCATCAGAAGCAAGGTTTTCATCAGAAGCGAAATCATCACCAGAAGCTACAATTGATCCATAAATTTAAACTGAAGACTCAAAGTAGCTGTTTAACATTTCAACCTTGTCTAAGAAGAACGAATAATTGAAAGGGAGGTATCAACGGTCATTTGGATAGCACTGAGTATTTGTCCTTTGTTAACAGAGTTGACAAAGTACAAGTGTACAACCACTACCTCCACTACTCTGTTCTGTCCACGCTACAAGACAAGACAACAGCTATGCCTGCAGAATTTGTGCCTTCAAGATGGGAATGAATTTGAAGCTAATTTTTCACAGGACTACACCCAAATCAGGCAAAGGATTACTGGTGGATGATCAAAGGAATTCAACGACTCTTTAAACGTGCTTATCATCTCAACGTCTCTTTCACGCCTCTATATAAAGGAGTGAAGACTTGAAGATTAACAGAGTGTAATACACAAGTTAAAAAAGCGCCAAAACTCTGTCAAATTGATTCTACAAAGCAAACTGAATTTCTGCACTGATTTAATACATCTTAGAAATTCACAAGTCTAGAGTCTGAACTGCATTGTATTGTGAACGCCACTGATTGTATATCAAGTGTTCAAGTCAAACTTATTTCATTGTATTTTTGTTTGATCAGAAGACTCTTGCCTGCGTGCTTGAGCATTAGAAGACTCTTGCTTAGTGCTTGAGCATTGGAAGACTCTTGCGTGTGTGCTTGAGCATTTTGAGAAGTGTCATACTTAGAGAGTATTGAGCATTTGTAATCTTTGTGATTATAGTGAAATCTCCTTGGAAGTGCAAGGGGGACTGGACTACTTCCGATTTGTGGAAGGAACCAGGATAACTGTTTGTGTCTTGCTTTTCTTTTCTCTGCTTTGATCTTTTCCGCTGCACATCTGATTCTGATCATTACATCAGAAGCATTCTCAAACTGCTTCTGAAGTATTATCAGAAGAAGTATTTTTAGAAAGAAAAAGAAAACACAATTCAACCCCCCCCCCCCCCCCCCCTCTTGTGTTTTTCTCACCTTCAGGTTACTCCAATAACAAGAACAAAAAATGATGGAGTTGGGCCTAAGAAAGGATGGAGCAAGGTGAAAGTCAAAAATACCGCTAGAAGAACAAGGAAGAGGAAGGTTGTCTCATCCAGTGAACCCGACTATGATGTTGAGAAGGATGTTTCAAACATTGTTCCGTCTATTTCAAGGAAGTCTGCTGATGAGTCATTAATTATCTATTTTTAGTATAATATTTAGTTTCATTTTAATTAGATTTAAGTTTATTTTATTTTAATATTATTTCCTTTTAGAGCTATTTTGCTTCAATTGCATATTATTATATTTCAAGAACGAATATTTTATGGATAGAGTCTTGGAGCAAAAGAAAGAGGATTAGGAGCTGATTTGGGTTGAAAATATGAAAGATTGAAGACAAAAATATGTTTCCCCAAGTCAGAAGCTTGGCACGGCCAGTGTCACCAGTTGGCATAGCCGTGCCACCCCCCAAAGACTCTTTTGCTGTTTTGGCCGAAAAGCCCGTGGTTTCTTGTGAAACATTCCAGTGAATAGTTGCGTAGGTTTTAAGTCGACTATAAGACTATAAATAGAGTAGCTAGCCATAAAAAATATTCATATTTTATTCTTGGAATCCAATAAGTGACAATTCTCTTTCTTAATAAAAGTTCTTTTCTTTTCCTTTACTTTCTTGTTATTTTATTTATGTTCTTCTTCATCATCTCTATCACTACGATGAACATGAGTATGTAGACTTCTCTTGTCTTGGGATTGTTGGATAAGTCTAATGACATAATCCTAATCAAACCAAGCTTTAACCTTATTCTTATGTAACCCTAGTTTCTAATCTAAATTCACCATTTTAACATGAATTAACCATTATCAAACTGTAGAAGCGAAAGTGGAGGGTTTGATAATTGTTAATCCATCATCTCAAATATCAATTCATAAAATGAGAGTGGAGTATTGATATTGCAAAGGCAGTGAAATAGTATTTGCAATCCTTGAGACATTAGTAGTTTTAATCCTTAAAAGCTTCTTCTAGTAATTAAATCAGCAAAATAGGTTTGATTGCTGGAAGAAAACTCTCACTGGACTAAAAGAAAAACTGAGGGGGTAAAGGGAAATCGGTCTTTAGAAATTAGTTCTAACATAAGGTTCTAGGTTTAAGGTTTTGGAAAGTGAAGGATTTGTCATTATGATGAACCAATAATCCCAATGCTCTTTTTATTATTATATTCTCTTTCAACCGTTTGAAAACCCCAACTTTGCAACTAAATTCTCTTCTATTCATCAACTAAAGTTAATTGAATTGAACAACTCCCTGTCGGAACGATACTCTTTTTTTACTATTTCGGTAAGACCGTGCACTTGAAGTTTTATCACATCAAGTTTTTGGCGCCGCTGCCGGGTAGTTAACTAATTTGATTAATTTTTCTTAGTGATTGGAATCTTTTCTTTTCCCTTTTCCCTTTTTATTCTTTCTTTCTTTTACAATTAACTTCTTGGGGGGCATAAAATAATAATGACATGGCAGAGGAACGCACTCTTAAAGAGTATGCAATCCCATCTACGGATGAGCCACATGCTATTATTATCTACCTAACGGTTGAAGGTAATGACTTTAAAATAAAACCTGCACTACTTAGTTTGGTGCAGCAAAACCAAGATTCTGGATCACCCACTGAGGACCCAAATCTGCATATTTCAACCTTTTGGCGACTCAGTGTAACTCATAAATCAGACCAAGAGGCCGTTAGGCTACATCTCTTCCCTTTTTCTTTAAAGGATAGAGCTAGCAGTTGGTTTAATTCTTTAAAAGCTGGCTCTATCACTTCATGGGATCAATTTAGGCGAGAATTCCTTTGCCGATTCTTTCCCCCGTCTAAAACCGCCCAACTGAGGGCAAAGCTTTATCAATTCACTCAAGAAGACGAAGAATCTCTTTACGATGCGTGGGAGATTTTAAAGAAATGCTTAGACTTTGTCCCCATCATGGTTTGGAGAAGTGGTTGATTATCCACACCTTTTACAATGGTTTAACACATAACACAAAAACAATTGTTGATGCAGCTGCAGGTGGTGCCCTAATGAACAAGGATTTCACAACAGCTTATACCTTAATTGAAGACACGGCTCTAAACCTCTTTCAGTGGACTGTCTTCAATTCTTCACCCTCTTCAAAAGAGGTTGGTATAAACAAAATCTCTTCCTTTGACCATCTATCTACCAAGGTGGATGAACTATCTCAAAAATTTGATAAGATGAATGCTTGTGTTGTCACACTTGCTTGTATTTCACCTCCATGTGGAGCATGTGGTATATCTGGTCATTCTAGCATTGAATGTAAGCTAGGTAGTGTTGAGAAACCGAATTTTATACAAAATAACCAAGGGATAAGTTTTAACCAAAATTTTCATAAAAATCTCTTTGGTCAATAAACAACACTACCTGGAAATGCAAACAACCAAAGAGTCATTCAAAAGTCTAACCTTGAACTTTTAATGGAAAATTATTTTTCTTAAACAATCTGAACAGCTCCAAGAGCTTAAGGTTCAAACTAGAATTTTGAACGACTCTCTTGCTACACTTACATCAAAGGTAGACACCATCTTCTCTCACAACAAAATTTGAGAGACTCAATTCTCCCAAGTTGTCCAAAAAGTCAGCCAACCTAAAACTGACAAAATGAATGATGTTACACTTAGGAGTGGTAGGCCACTAGAGAACCCCATAGGAAGAGCCAAACCCAATGAAATTGAGAAAGAGATTAGCGAGCCACAAGTTGAGGAAACTAGGGTAGAAAGAGGAAAACCACAAGGTGAGGAAACTACACCACCTCCTTTATAATCGAAGATTCCTTTCCCACAAAGGTTTGCCAAGTCTAAGCTAGATGAGCAATTTAAAAAGTTTATTGAAATGATGAATAAAATCTACATTGATGTGCTTTTCACCGAAGTCTTAACTCAAATGCCTACCTATACTAAATTTTTTAAAGAAAAACTTTATAAAAAAAGGAAAATTGAGGAGTGTGAGACAGTTAACCTTGCAGAAGAGTGTAGTGCCACCATCCAAAATAAGTTGCCACCTAAGCTTAAAGACCTAGGAAATTTTTCCATACCCTGTGTCATAGGGTCCGAAATGATAAAAAAAGCAATGTGTGACTTAGGAGCTAGTGTCAGTTTGATGATGTTATCTCTTTATGAAAGGTTGGGAACAGGGGAACTTAAGTCAACAAGGATGACCTTACAATTAGAAGACCGCTCCATTAAGTACGCAGCTGGAATTATAGAGGATGTCCCGGTCAAGGTAGGAGAGGTATACATCCCCGCGGATTTTGTTGTGATGGAAATGGAGGAAGACAACCAAGTACCAATTCTTTTGGGAAGACCCTTCCTTGCTACTGCAGGAGCCATAATTGATGTTAAGCATGGTAAGTTGGCATTTAATGTTGGTAAGGAAACTGTTCAATTTGAACTTGCTAAATTAATGAAAAGTCCTTCCATAAAGGACTCTTGCTGCATCATAGATATAATCGACTATTGTGTGAAAGAATGCTATTTAGCATCAACTAAACATGATGGTTCGGAGATATGCTTGTTAAATAGTGCAGGAACAAAGCTAGAAGGAGATGCCCAAGCTTACAAAGAGCTATTGGATGAAAATCCTTCCGTGGAAGACTTGGATGTAGAAGAGTTAGTAGAAGAGGAACCAACTCCTCCACCCAAAGAAGCACCAAAAGTTGAGCTTAAACCGCTCCCACCGAATCTAAGATATGAATTCTTAGGCCCTTACTCAACTTACCCTGTCATTATAAATGCAAGCCTAAATGAGTTTGAAACTAAAAAATTACTTTATGTCCTCAAGAAATACCCTAAAGCTATAAGGTACACCATCAATGAGATTAAAGGAATAAACCCCTCATTGTGTACACATAGGATACTACTTGAGGAGGACTATAAGCCCTCCATTGAACAACAAAGAAGGTTAATTCCTAATATGAAGGAAGTTGTGAAAAAAGAAGTTTTAAAACTCTTAGATGCAGGTATTATTTATCCAATTTCTGATTCTAAATGGGTTAGCCCCGTTCAAGTAGTACCTAAAAAGGGTTGTCTCACAGGTATTAAAAACGATAAAAATGAATCCATTGCTACTAGAATTGTCACTGGTTGGAGAGCTATAGAATAATGGCTACACTAGTGGATTTCCTTACTGGCTTGGTAGCCTCCAGAGTAGGTGTGTTTGTCACCGAACTGGGTTAACAAACTCACTGTTGTTCTTAAATTTCCTGTCATTTACTTTCTTGTTTTTATTTCTGTTTATCTCGCGATGTTGAAGCATTGAATGAAACATTACAAATGCTTAAACATCGTACATAACATATTAAAACAAGTGCGCTAGAATTTCAGTTTACATACGTTCTGTGTAACGCCCTACTTCTATTAAAGTGATAAAACACGTGAATAATACAAATATTCAAGAAATAGACGTCACGTCTTCAATAATCCTCAAATCATGCATATTAAAAATTTCTCAAAAACATCGTAGCGGATACATAGCATACATCTCCAAACAATCATGTCATATACATCATAAATACATCACCGAATAAATCTCCAATTTCAACACATGAGTAAAATCTCAACGACATAATCAATAAAATAAAAAGAGAATCCAACCCTAACATTATTCACCAATACAAATGAATTCACAACAATCACAAGTATGAAATTCATCAATCATTGAACACATAAGCAATTAGGATTCATGCCAAATTATGCTATGCGCCTAGACACGACTCCTACAGCATGTGGTACCATCACCAACAAGGTTGTCACCACCGATGCAAAAAAAAAAAAAACATCATAATCATCGTCATTGTGGATATAAAATATCACGTTCTTGACATTTTTCAAAAGTTTGAGGTATGATTCATCAAACCATGTTCAAATAAATACAATTGATGTTTGCATAGGTTTAGAAAGCTTAATTACATTTAATTACATCAAAAGAATCAGTTTGGAATGCCTCAGATCGACCCCAAAGTCCCTAAATATATACAGAGGGGATTCGAAGAATCCTAACTACTGTTTACTTTTCTGCAACCAAAATAGGTAAACTTGCTCTGTTGCAAACAGATAAAAATTGCAACCTAACTTTTATACCATCAACTTACAAAAATAAGTAACGTGAATTGTTTGGACGAAACGACAATTCCATACGATATTCTATTTATCATTTTATTACTCAGTAAACGATTTGGTACACTTGTCATATAACTCAATCCATTCCTCAACAAGATCTTACAGCGCACGTTGATGTGCAACATAAATTATCAGATACAAAAATTCTGTAAGAGTTTGTAGTGAACGTTAATGAGCAACATGATACATCATTAGATTTTTCTCATCAAGAGCTTGTAGTGCACGCTGGCGTGCAAGATGCCCGCTCATCAAATTTGGCAACTCAATCTCTCTTTGAGGAGATCTAATGCCAGAGACTCTGATGGTTAATCATAATCCTACAACAGAGAAACATAGAAATCCATTGTTACAGAAGGAAGTCGAGTTGCTTATGCGAATTTGTGATATGCAAGAAAATGGAGTTGAACCTCCTTCATGCCTTATTTTTCAAAGAAACAAAAACAACAACTCAAGAGATGTATATAGAACCCGTTCTAAGGGTGCACCATCCTCTACTCCTCAATGATATTTTTGGATTGCTTGCCCGTCATGAGCATACAATCCAAGGGTCTATGTGGTGGACTACTTTATCTTCTTTTATTATAGATGATTTCTTCAAGGACCGATGTGGTTTTCCTACTTTTCGATTTCCTTAGTTTCTTTTTCTTTTGTTCTGTATTTTAGTGTCAGGTCTGGTCCCCCCTCTTGTATATAATGTTCCTTTTTTTTAATAATGTTTATTATATGAGACGGGCGATATGGGGGTTTCAGAGAGGTGCCAACTTAGTTGACATGTCTTTGTTTTTCCCGAATGTATGTCCACCTCTTGATTCAACTAAAAAAAGTATATTAAAAATAACTCATTTTAAGAAATTCTTTAGTAACACACATTTGTCTAGTGAATGATTTTTGTTATAAATTATCATATTCTTAATTTTACTTAGAAGATATTAAAAAAACAGAGATTAACTAATTGATTAGTGACTAATAGTTGACTCACGTATGAACTGTACCCCACAATGCCACTGTTTCGTGACTCATTTAGAAAGAAACAAAAAACATGAAAAAATGAAGTAGGAAAAACTTATAATTGATGTATTATAATTATATTTTTTATGTCAAAGATATTGAATTTTTTTTTATTTTTTTAAGAAATTCTCTAGCAACACACATTTGTTCCGTGAATGATTTTTATAATAAATTATAATTAGTATATCATATATATTCTCATTTTATTTAGAATATATAAATAAAATTAACGAATTGATTACTGACAAATTGTTGTCATGTGTATGAGTTGTATGCTTAAAAATCAGTCCTTAGCGACTTATTTATAAATAAATACCATGAAAATAATCTAATGTAAAAATTATAATTGTTGTATTATAATTATTTTATCTTTAGTGGCGTATATCAGTTTCATGGCTAAATTTTATAATAATTATATTTAGTATATATCTTATAAATACTATCATTTTTATTTAGAAGCTATTTTTTTTTTTGAAGGAAGAAGCTATTAAAAAATAAAATTTAATTAATTGATTATTGACGAATGATTATATTATTCATGAATTGTAACATAAGACAGTATTATTTAATGACCCATTTACAAAAAATTAACGTAAAAAAAAATATTTAAGTACAATACCAAAAAGAAGATGAAATTGACAAATGTCAACTTGCCACTTTTTTAGAATGAATGAGAATAAGTTTATTTTTCTTGAAAAAAGAAGAAGAGATTTTTCTTAAAAAAATATAGAAGACAAGTGTCAAATTTAAAGTAATGGGGTTTTAGTAGTTTTGCTAGTAAATTGTTTTCCGAAGTCTATATATTAGATAGTTAGTGTTAACAAACATATATGCTAATTTAATATTCAGGTCCGTTCGGATAAGTCTTATTTTGAGCTTATGTAAAATAGATTATGCAAATAAATTAACTTTTATGTTTATTTATAAATTTTTATTAAAGAAAATTGTATATTTATAACCAATTTTTTCAAAAACTATATTGACCAGGTTACAAATAATAGAAAAAAGCTTGTTTATTTTGATAAGTTGTTTTACATATATTCAAAGTAAGTCTTATCCAAACAGACCTTTAATAATCTATAAACTAGACTTAGCTCAACTATTTAAGGTAAAGGATGACAAGTTTAAGGTCTTGAGTTCATCCCTTGATAAAGAAAAAAAAAAAAACTCTTAATGTTACAAACAGCGTTTTTTTTCCTCCACGACTTTTAACAAAATAATATTTTTTTTGACTGGATCAAAATAATAATTGGTCTTCTATACACCCTAATTTACGGTGACTATGTTGTGTGTGTGTATATATATACCCACAAAAACTACTACCTCCGCACTAAAGCTGGTATACACGCTAATTATTTGTGTCATTCCGGTGGTCATAGACAAAAAGGCTGGAAAAATGTCTTATTATAACTTATCCGTGTTAGTTTTGTTTCTTGCAGTTAACACTATCATCACCAATATTGCAGGAAATCCAAAGCATCAAATACACGCGCAACCCGTTGGGCCGATCATTAACCGGTCACCAACAATTGATCCAGAAACATCCGTTGGTCTCAATTACAGTCCATCCAGCGGTATCCGCAACCGGAGACCTAGACACAGAAAGCTATCGAGCAGTCCTATACTTCCAGCTCCTCCTCATAACCTTCCAAAGCCACCAATATTGCAGCCTTCAGAGCCTCCTGAACCGCCTAGCTAGCCTCATTAAATAAGAACGTGCCACGGTCGGTCCAGTCCTGCTAATTTATGTAGAAGCACAACATCTTACTCCCTCTGTTCTCATATAAAAGAAAATGTTTTTTTTTTTTATAGATTCATTGAATAATTAATATATATGTTTTACAATATAGATCAAATACATTACCTATTCAATGAACATAAAAAAAGAATCTTTTATTATATTTGAGAGCGAAGGGATTATTTATGGTTTTATTAGGTTCCTAAGATTTACTTTCTTGTATGTGGGCTGAATGCCCTGGTTGTATGTGGGCTGGATATTTGATCTTTATTCCCGCCTATAAAGTATAAATCTTTCTCGAATTAGGCGTATTTCGATGTTAGATTCATGTTGGTGTCCAACACTAACACGAGTCGGTACCTGTGCTTCACAGATTCTTTTAGCTTTTAAATATTATGTTTATATAGGTGTGAATATCAAATGTCTATCTGGGTGTTTGTATAATCTACGCTCCATGTACATTTCTATCATGTTTATTTGTGTAAGAGATTTGATTGTAATTTTGGTTCCTATTATAGATTGTTAAAAAATTAGTACTCTCCAATTTTGAAATCTGCAATATTTTGATATTTTAAAGTTTCCAAAATATAACATTTTCTCCGGTATAAAATTGAGGCAAAACTTTTGTGACGTGGCAATTCAGAGTATGTCGTGGCTTAACGTTATTGGATCAAAATTATTGAACGTAATTAATTAAAAAAAATCATTATATTTTTTTAAAACAGCACAAATATATTCCAATAGAAAAAGAACAAATACAGAATGTCACCAATTATCAATGTCAGTTAATCATCAAACCCAATACTTATACTTCCCGAGAAAGCAATAAAACATACACCAAAGTTGGTTGTCGACTGTTTGAACTATTTGAAAGGACGTGAATAGTCGTAATTTCCACAAATAGATAGAGATCAATCATGTGAAATTCTCTTCTTTGGTTATAAATAGTGGTAACTTAACATTTGATTTTCATCACTTCTGGATGAATCCCATTTGTGGTTGTGGCCCCTTGTTGGTTGTATGTAACTCTTGCAACTCTTTTTGAGTCCTAATCTTTCACATCTTCTACCTGCATGGAGTTCCGTTGTTTACTATATTCCAATTTTTCTTAAAAACAAAATTTTGGTTACATGCTCCACTGAGTAATATGATAATCGAAATTGTTCATCTTTGATTTAATCCAAAACCATGATATATATATTTTTTTCGGTTTTTTACCATCATGGAAATTATACATGGGTCCCATCCTACTATCCAAGTCACAGCCAGACACGTGCCCGCCACGAAGAGGGATACCCAGCACCTGCCAGGTGAACAAGAACTTGAGATTAGCCATATGGGCTTGATGGGTGATCTATTAGCCCATTAGCTCAGGGTCTTAGGGCCCAAGTTTCATCTTACGTGGTCCACACCCTTGATGTCGTGAATCAAGGAGAAAAAAGGTGCCGAATGGGCCGAAAAAGAAGGGATCATGGGGATTAAGTCAATCCAATTTCTCCTAGGTTTCTCACCTTATAAATAGTACTAGTGTATCCCTAATACACCTCATGACCTAAACACACGCCTTGAATGTGAGAAAAACACAAGAAGAGATGTTGAATTGTGTTAGATTTTTCTTATTTTTAACAAACTCCAAAGCAAATAAAAAAGTTCAGAATCCTAGTCAACAATTTTAAGAGTTAAATGCAGCGAATAAAAGAGAGAGAGAGAGAGAGAGAGAGAGAGAGAGAGACAAAGCTTTGGGGTTTCTCTTCCATAATCCGGAAGTAATCCAGTTTCCTTGTCACTTACAAGAGAGTTTTCAAAATAATCACAAAGCTTCAGCAAAGGGAATTTTAATGCAAATCTTCTAAAGTATGTTAATAAATTTATTGAATTGAGCCTGCAAGTAAAGCTTAGCAAGCCTTAGTGGGGAAGGAGTTTTGGTCTTATCAAGTGGTTTCTCACTTTCTATCACATCATTCTCACCTAGAAGCTTAACACTCTCTCCCTTGGTATTTTTAGCTTTAGCAACAGTCTCTTCTAACTTACTACCCCCAAAAGAAATAGTATTGACATGAGCTTTGGGGTTGGCTTCGGTTTGACCAGGAAAGACTCCCGATGTTTGAGAAGAGGTGGCCACTTGGGAGATTTGGGTCTCAAGCATTTTAGTGTGTGTGGCGATAGAATCGACCTTGGTATTGAGTTTGGAGAGAGAATCATTCAGATATTCCGTTTGGTTTTTGAGCTCTTGAAGTTGTTTATTTTGGCTCATCATACAATTTTCCAACAAAATTTCCAAACTTGATTTCTGAGCAACCCTCTGGTTGTTTGTATAGCCAGGTGGTGCTACTTGTCCATAGGAACCTTGAGGATTTTTATAACAGTTTTGGTTTGGCATCGTTCCTTGGTTGTATTGAGCGTAGTTCATTTGCTCAATACCATTAGCAGCACTACCTAACTTAAAATCAACATCAATATAACCAAATATACCACAAATTTCACAAGGAGGAGATGTAGGAGTAGGTGTGACAGCACTAACATTAAGTTTTTTAAATCTTTGGGTTAATACATCAACCTTAGCAGAATGGTGATCATAGGCAGAGACTTCGTACATACCTGCCTCTTTTTAAGAGAGTGTAGAGGCGGTGATGGCTCTCTCGTTGGTCCATTGATAGTGATTCTGAGTCATGTCTTCAATCAAAGCGTAAGCTTCTGCATAGTTCTTGTTTATTAGAGCTCCACCTGCAGTTGCATCAACATATATCTTAGTGGTATATGATAAGCCATTATAAAAAGTTTGGACTATGAGCCACTTCTCTAAACCATGGTGGGGACATAGTCTAAACATTTCCTTGAAATGCTCCCACGCATTATAAAGAGACTCCACATCTTTTTGATTAAACCGTGTGATTTGGTCTCTTAGTTTAGCAGTTTTAGAGGGGGGAAAGAATCGGGCAAGGAATGCTCGCCTCATTTGATCCCATGAAGTGATGGAACCAACTTCTAGAGAATGGAACCAAGCGCTAGCTCTATCCCTTAAGGAAAAGGGAAAAAGATGAGGTCTTACGGCTTCTTGGTTCTCTTTTATAGTGCCACTGAGTCTTAAGAAAGAAGAGATATGGAGATTTGGATCCTCAGTGGGTGATCCAGAAAACTGATTATGCTGCACCAAATTGAGTAGTGCAGGCTTAATCTCAAAGTTATTACCCTCAACCGTTGGGTACACAATAATAGCTTGTGGCTCTTCCGTAGAAGGTGTTGCATACTCTTTGAGAGTACGTTCAGCCATAGCGATATTATTTTGTGCCTATCTCTTTTTCTTATGCAAATATCTTTCGATCTCGGGAATGAATTTTCCAAGACTTTTAGTTCTTCGAATAAAAAATTGAGAACCCAAGAAGTTAACGGTAAAAGAAAGAAAGAAGTAGAAGAAAAGAGAAAAGGGGAATAGAAAAGATTCTAATCCATAAAAAAAATTAATCAAATTAGTTAATTCCCCGGCAGCGGCGCCAAAAACTTGATGGGATAAAACCGTAAGTGCACGATTCTATCGAAGTAGTAAAAAGATAGCCTATCAAACATCCTTTCGATCTCAGTGAGTGTGTTCCTCTAGCAACAACGCCTATTTTCTTGGTTGATTGCTATTAGAATCCTTGAAGTTCGAAACTTTATATGTCCCAAGGTTTGCTAGACTATTTTCATGTTTCACAATCCTTGTCTAAATTCACTTGTTAGAATATCAAAACTCCACTTTCGTTTTATGAATTGATTTTTGAGATGATGGATTAACAATTATCAAACCCTCCACTTTCGCTTCTACAGTTTGATAATGGTTAAATCATGTTAAAACGGTGAATTTAGATTAGAAACTAGGGTTAAATAAGATTAGGATTTAAGGGTTGCTTTGATTAGGATTATGTAATTAGACTTATCTAACAATCCCAAGACAAAAGAAGTCTACTCACTCATGTTCATCGTAGACATGGAGAAGAAGAGGAAAAACATAAAAGTAAATAACAAGAAAATAAAGAAAAAGAAAAGAACTTTTATTAAGAAAGACAATTGTCACTTATTGAATTCCTATAATAAAAGATGAATATTTGTGATGGCTAGCTACTCTATTTATAGTTTACATTCGACTTAAAATCTAAGCAATTACATCACTAGAATGTTCCACAAGAAACTGCGGGCTTTTTGGTAAAACTAAAATAGAGTAGCTTGAAATCTAAGCAAAATCAGCAAAAGGCAGTCCTGGGAGGTGGCACGGTCGTGCCAGTGGGAGAACGGGCCGTGCTAAGCTTCTGACTTGGGGGAGACATATTTTTGTCTCCGAATCTTCGTATTTTTGCTCCGAATAAGCTCCAAACCCATTTCTTTTGCTCCAAGATTCAATCCATCAAATATTCATTCCTGAAATATAATAATATGCAATTGAAGTAAAATAACTCTAAAAGGAAATAATATTTAAATAAAATAAACTTAAATCTAAATAAAACGAAACTAAATATTATACTAAAACGACTAACTATCAACTCATCAGAGTTCATATGCTGTTTTCTCCAAGATAGATCTGATATAGATTCTATTTTGGACATAACATGTTGTATTCACTACTTCTGCCCAGAAATGTTTAGCCAAATTGTTTTCATGAATCATGGTTCTAGTCATTTCTTGTAAAGTTCTATTCTTTCTCTCTACAACCCCATTTTGTTGTGGAGTTCTAGGAGAAGAGAATTCATGGACAATTCCATGTTTTTCACAAAAAGATTCAAATGGCTCATTTTCAAATTCTCCACCATGATCACTTCTGACTTTTAAAATTTTCATTTCTTTTTCAGACTGTATTTGAGTGCAGAAGTTACTGAATACATCTTATGCATTATCCTTACTTCTCAAAAGTTTTACCCAAGTTCATCTGCTATAATCATCAACAATGACTAATCCATATTTACTTCCATATAAGGATGTAGTGTTAACTGGTCCAAATAAATCAATATGAAGTAATTATAAGGGTATGGAGGTTGAGACAATGTCTTTTGTTTTAAAAGATGATTTCACAATCTTCCCTTTTTTGTATGCACCACAAAGTGGACAATGTCTTTTGTTTTAAAAGATTATTTCACAATCTTCCCTTTTTTGTATGCACCACAAAGTGCATCTGAATGATAATCAATGTTAGGTAGGCCTTTGACCAGTTGTTGTAACACCCTACTCATTATTTTAATTATTTTTGATTTATTAGAGTCTTTTATATGATTTTAAATGGTTTATGTTTATTTTATGGTGTGGTGTATTTTATTAAATGCTTATTTTTATTATTTAATAGAAATAAGTGAGAATTGGTATTATTTTGGAGTTTGGGGATTAAATTAGAATTAATGGAATTAAGTGGGAGTTAAGTGTAATAATTGGAGGAGTTAAGTATAGGAGGGAAGTTGGAACACTGCTTTATGGGAGAAAAACCAGAGAAAGCCAGGAGAAGAGAAACCAAGAGGAGAACCAGGATTTCTGTAAGCTTTGTTCTTCAATTAAGGTAAGAGTGAGACTATCTTTCAACATTAATGATTATATAAGTCTGATTTTTGGGTTTAGCATAGTTCTGGTAGAAATTGGGAATTTGGGTTAGATTTTGATTCTTTGATTTTTGGTTGGAAAGAGTGTAGAAACCATTTAAAAAGTGTTAGAATGCATTCAGGTTGTAAAATGCAAATTTTTATACATCTGTAAACTGTTTTGGGGAGTGAAATTGAGAAAATTTGATTTTCTGGGAAAAACCTGCATTTTGCCCGTACATATCTTGATTTTCAAATTGTTGTTATAAGGTATAAGTTGGGTAGTTTTGAATGCCTGGATTTTTTTAGAGAGGACTGGGACAATTTTTAGATTAAAAAGATGATTAGGGAGCTTAAAATTGAAGTTTTAGTGAGAAAATGTCAAAACTCCCGAGAGCACCTTTTTCTCGTTCGCCTCGTACTCGCCATAGCGAGTAACCCATTTTTGGAGTTCGCCATCGTGAGTAGATGTAGTCGCGAGGCGAGTTGCCCAGTACCTGAAGTTGTTTGCTATGTATTTGTATAGAATTGATTGAACTTGGTGTAGGACCATGATTATAATTAATTATGTTATTTTACTGGAGTTATTGAATTAGTTATGATGAATTGTTGATGGCTGTTATGTATAATTATATTAAATAAATTTTGCATGTTGTTGAATTTCATTTCAAAGATTGAAGTATCATTAATGGAATTGTTGAAGTGTAAGTCATATTCATAAATATGCATTGTTGAGCAGTTGTTGTCGTTGTTCATGTTGAGTTGTATGTAGATATACATAAGTGGAGTTCATTGGATAAGCATATATTGGTGAGGGCTCATGCCCTGGAACGCTTTGTCGTTCAATTGGTGAGGGCTCATTCCCTGGAATGCTAGTTCATTCAAATTGGTGAGGGCTCATGCCCTGTGAATGCTTTAACCATTCAAACTGGAGAGGGCTCATGCCCTGGAATGCCTTATCATTCAAACGCGTAAAATGGTACCACATGCATGTGCATTGTCGCATTTTGTTGTTGAGTCGTATTGGTGTTGTCATGTCATTGCATAAGTCGTTGTTGGTTGAAGATACCAAATGTTGATGATGTTGTTGATTATGAAATATATATGTATATTGAAGTATTGTTTTTATTTAGGGTGTTAGATTCAATTGATGAATTATATATCTATTATTTTTGTTTGTGAATCTCACCCCTTCTGCTTGGAAACATTGCCCTTCGTATGGGTAACTTGTAGGTGATGAAGAGTAGTAGATGTGGTGGCTCAAGTGTCTTAGGCTCTGATATGTAACGGAATGGGATATAGTTGTTTATTTTCATTCCTTATGTATCAATTTTGGAACATGTTGATGGAGCTTATTATTATTGTTGTTGAACATGATGTTGATGATTATTATGTTGATGCCTTTGTGCCAGGATTTATTATTGGAGAATTTAATGTTGGATGTTGATGCTATGTGATTGAAAAATATTCCGCTGCAAAATATTGATTTATTTATTAAAGTTGTTTTAATAAATGCCATTTATTGTTATTTAAGAAATCTTGAAAAGCAGTGTGACATTCTCGTTTGTTGTGTAACTCTGATTTATTGATTTATTTATTTAATATTTATCTGTTGGCATAATGGGGTGTTACAATTGGTATCAGAGCAGGTTGGTCCATCCGGCCATGTAGTAGAGTCGTGTTGAGCCACATAAGGTAGAGTGTCGACCTTTAAGTTGACTTTTGTTGTTCTAATTGTTGTTTGTTATGTAGAATTTTGAGATGGCTGGGAGAAATGATGTTGCTATTGCTGCTGCACTGCAAGCTGTAGCTCAAGCTGTAGGACAGCAACCGAATGCTGGTGCTGGTGCAAATGACGTAGTGAGGTTGTTGGAAATTTTTTTGAGAAATCATGCACCAACTTTCAAAGGTAGATATAATCCTGATGGAGCATAGAAGTGGCTCAAAGAGGTTGAGAGGATTTTCAGGGTCATGCAATGCAGTGAAGTACAGAAGGTGCGCTTTGGTACGCACATGTTGGCTGAGGAGGCTGATGACTGGTGGGTAGGCGAGCTTCCTATCCTTGAGAATGGTGGAGAAGCTGTGACTTGGGTTGTGTTTAGGAGAGCATTCTTAAACAGGTACTTTCTGGAGGATGTTCGAGGTAAGAAGGAAATTGAATTTCTGGAATTGAAGCAAGGGGATATGTCTGTGACTGAATATGCAGCTAAGTTTGTAGAGCTTGCATAATTTTACCCACACTATTCTGCTGAGACTGCTGAATTCTCAAAATGCATCAAGTTTGAAAATGGTTTGCGTGCTGATATTAAGCGGGCTATTGGCTACCAAAAGATAAGGAATTTTTCTGAGTTGGTAAGCAGCTGTAGGATTTATGAAGAGGATACAAAAGCTCATTATAGAGTGATGAGTGAGCGCAGAGGTAAGGGACAACAGAGTCGTCCGTAACCGTATAGTGCTCCTGCTGACAAAGGTAAACAGAGGCTGAATGATGAGAGGAGGCCTAAGAGGAGAGATGCTCCTACTGAGATTGTCTGTTTCAAGTGTGGTGAAAAAGGCCACAAGAATAATTTATGTGACCGTGATGAGAAGAAGTGTTTTCGATGTGGGACGAAAGGACACACATTATCTGATTGCAAGCGTGGTGATATTGTGTGCTACAATTGTGATGAAGAAGGTCATATTAGCTCTCAGTGCAGGAAACCTAAGAAGGCTCTGACAGGTGGCAAGGTGTTTCCTTTGACTAGTAAGCAAACTGTTAATAAGGACCGACTTATCAGAGGTACTTGTTTCTTTAATAGTACTCCTTTAATTGCTATTATAGATATTGGTGCTATTCATTGTTTCATTGTTGTTGATTGTGCTTATAAGTTGGGTCTGGTTATGTCTGATATGAATGGAGAAATGGTTGTTGAATCTCCAGCAAAGGGTTCAATCACTACTTCTCTTGTTTGTTTGAGTTGTCCATTGTCTATGTTTGGTAGAGACTTTGAAGTTGACCTTGTATGTTTGCCATTGACGGGTATGGATGTAATCTTTGGGATGAACTGGTTAGAGTATAACCGTGTTCATATTAATTATTTTAGTAAGACAATACATTTTTCTTCTGCTGAGGAAGAGAGTGAAGTTGACTTATTGACTACTAAATAGTTGAAGCAGTTAGAACGATATGGAATCTTGATGTTTTCCTTGATAGCATATTTGTCATTGGAGAATCAAGCTGTGATGGATAGATTGCCGGATGCGAATGAATTTCCGGAAGTTTTTCCTGATGAGATCCCTGATGTGCCACCAGAGAGGGAGGTTGAATTTGCAATTGATCTAGTTCCTGGAACGAAGCCGGTGTTAATGGTACCTTATCGTATGTCGGCGTTTGAGTTAGCGGAGTTGAAGAAGCAGTTGGATGATGTACTTGATAAGAAATTTGTAAGACCGAGTGTTTCACCGTGGGGAGCGCCGGTATTGTTGGTTAAGAAGAAGGATGGTAGCATGAGGTTGTGTATAGATTACCGTCAGTTGAATAAAGTGACGATAAAGAACAGGTATCCACTTCCGAGAATTGATGATTTAATGGATCAGTTAGTGGGTGCTCGTGTATTCAGCAAAATTGATTTGAGGTCAGGTTACCATCAGATTAAGGTGAATGATGAGGATATGCAGAAAATGGCCTTTAGGACACGATATGGACATTATGAGTATAAGGTGATGTCTTTCGGTGTTACTAATGCGCCTGGTGTATTTATGGAGTATATGAACCGAATTTTCCATGCTTATCCGGATAAATTTGTGGTTGTGTTTATTGATGATATCCTAATTTATTCTAAGTATGAAGAAGAGCATGCAGAGCATCTGAAGATTGTGTTGCAAGTGTTGAAATAAAGGAAGTTGTATGCTAAGTTGTCCAAATGTGAATTCTGGTTAAGTGAAGTAAGTTTTCTTGGCCACATTATTTCTGGTAGTGGTATTGCAGTTGATCCATCAAAAGTTGATGCAGTATCACAATGGGAGACTCCGAAGTCAGTTACAAAGATTAGAAGTTTCCTAAGTTTGGCTGGTTATTACCGCAGGTTCATAGAAGGATTTTCGAAGTTGGCACTTCCATTGACTCAGTTGACCTGTAAGGGTAAATCTTTTGTGTGGGATGCTCAGTGTGAGAATAGTTTCAATGAATTGAAGCGAAGGTTCACTACTGCTCCGATTTTAATTTTATCGAAGCCAGAAGAACCTTTTGTTGCACATGTCTGCTATGATGGTAAAAGAGTTTGAGTTTCTTGAACAATTTAGAGACTTGAGTCTTCTTTGTGAGTTATCACCTCAGAGTGTGCAGTAGGGTATGTTGAAGATCAATAGTGATTTCTTAAACAATATCAGGGAAGCGCAGAAAATTGATGTCAAGTTTGTGGATTTAATGGTTGCTAGTAATCAAAATGAAGATGGTGACTTCAAGGTTGATGATCAGGGTGTGTTGAGGTTTAGAGGAAGAATTTGTATTCCTGATAGTGATGAGTTGAAAAAGTTGATTTTGGAAGAAAGTCACAGAAGTAGCTTAAGTATTCATCCGGGAGCTACAAAGATGTACCATGATTTTAAGAAATTGTTTTGGTGGTCCGGTTTGAAGCGTGATGTTGCTCAGTTTGTTTATGCATGTTTGACTTGTCAGAAGTCTAAGGTTGAGCATCAGAAGCCTGCAGGGTTGTTGACACCATTAGATGTGCCAGAGTGGAAGTGGGACAGTATTTCCATGGATTTTGTGACGAGTTTACCGAATACTTCGAGGGGACATGATGCCATTTGGGTTGTCGTCGATACGTTGACGAAGTCGGCGCATTTTATTTCGATCAATATTAGTTTTCCAGTAGCTCAGTTGGCGGAGATTTACATTTATAATATTGTGAAGTTACATGGAGTTCCATCGAGTATTGTGTCCGATAGAGATCCGAGGTTTAATTCAAGATTTTGGAAGAGTTTCCAAGATGCCTTGGGTTCAAAGTTGAGATTGAGTTCGGCTTATCATCCGCAGACAGATGGTCAGTCGGAGAAAACGATTCAGTCATTCGAGGATTTGCTAAGAGTGTGTGTGCTTGAGCAAGGTGGAGCTTGGGATAGTCATCTACCGTTGATAGAGTTCACGTACAACAACAGTTACCATTCGAGTATTGGTATGGCACCGTTCGAAGCTTTGTGTGGTCGGAGGTGCAGGACTCCATTGTGTTGGTTTGAGTCGGGAGAAAGTGTGGTCTTTGGACCGGATTTAGTTCATCAAACTACGGAGAAGGTCAAGTTGATAAGAGAAAAGATGAAAGCGTCGCAGAGTCGACAGAAGAGTTACCATGACAAGCGTAGGAAGGATCTTGAGTTTCAAGAAGGAGATCATGTGTTTCTGAGAGTCACTCTTATGACGGGTGTAGGACGTGCGTTGAAGTCTAAGAAATTGACTTCAAAGTTTATTGGTCCGTACCAGATATCTGAGAGAGTTGGAACAGTGGCATACAGAGTGGGTTTGCCACCACATCTTTCCAATTTGCATGATGTGTTTCACGTGTCGCAGCTTCGGAAGTATGTAGTGTAACACCTCGTTTTCCCAATATAAAAATTTCTAAACATTCATCAGAGTAAACATCAAATAACGGGATATCACATTCAAACATAATCGCAAAACAGTTAAATAACAATTTAACTTTAACAAATATTCCAAACGTTGTAGCGGAAATTAACTCGAAAACCATAAATCATTTTGGCACGTAGGCCCTATCAAAGTATTTCAAATGAGTTAATTCCATATCATAAAATAACATAATTGTTCACGTAAGAGAATGAAGCATGCATATCATAACACCCCATCCCGTTACGTATCAGATCGACCTAGACGACCCAGTGAGGCAAGGCCACTCACGACAACAAACTGCACACTAAGCACGATCACCTCCAAGTTACTCATACGAAGAGCAACATTTTCAAGCAGAAGGGGTGAGATTTCATAACACAATAATATTAATCAATATAATTCGAAATCATAATTAACATCATAAACAGTCTTAATCATCATTGCATCTTAGATAACAATTATCAAGTAATCACAGCATTCAATCATCACCAATAACATAACATCTTAGACTCGACAAATGCGACAATGCAACTTAGTATTAATATACTTTAAGCATCGTGGGGAGGACAAAGCTCCAATCGTGGTGAGGACAAAGCTCAAATCGTGGTGAAGACAAAGCTCAATGTATGCTAATGCATGGACTCTATCAACAAAACATCTTAACCATCAAATCTCTTATACATCCAATAATTTGGATTTCATCATCATTTCAAATATCTTATTCAGACTCATGCAACTTAGTTAAGTAACAATAGCAGCATAATCAGATCACACCAACAGCTTAATATCAATTCATCTTCAACAACTTCTTGATCATTCAATAATAATTCAAGTAATGCAATCAATCAATAAATAACATTATAATCACTTAGCATTTCATAATAGTTTCACAGTTCTCAGTTAATATCTTAAATAGGTCTCATTAGTACCTAAAGTTCCTTTCCTAATCAACCCAAGCAACTCAGGTCTCAAAATCCTCAAATGCAATCAGTTCTAGAATGGCTCGTGAGGCGAGAGCATCTGCTCGCCATGGCGAGTACAAGCCAGATTCCCAACTAAGGTTGTTCCAGGTTCAATCTTATTCTAAAACATCCTCTAATCTTTAGTAGACACCTAAGGGTACTCAAAGGCATCTAAGGTTCAACTCAAAAGTCAAAAACTCAGAATTTGACATGCTCTCTGGTCATGCTCGCTATGGCGAGTAGGGTTGCTCGCTGTGGCGAGCTACGACTTGTAACTCGCGAGGCGAGGGGTAATGGCTCGCGTGGCGAGCGATGAAGTTCATCACTCGCCGTGGCGAGGATCAGGGCTCGGGAGGCGAGCGATGAATGTCGCTACGGGCAGTAGTACAGTTTTCACTTAAAATCATCTAATCTCTCGGCTCTAAGCCTAATTTCAATTCCAGAATTCATCCTAGGCCTATTCTAAGATCAAGGGACGTTTTCTACAACAATCTAATCACTTTCTACCGTTTGATCATCAATTTTTAGAGATTTGACCTAGTTTTCGTTTTCTCCAAATCAATCCTCATTCTTGCTAACTAATCATCAGAATTATAAGAATTAACATTACTGAATTATTAGTCTCACCCTTACCTTATTTGCAGAAATCACAGCTCTCTCTCTTGTTCTTCTCCCTTCTATGGCTTTTTCCTCCTTACTTTGATCGTACGTACAAAGTATTTTCTAAAACTAGGTTTCCTCTTTATATACTTCCACCAAATAACTTATCTTATCTCACTTTCTACCCCAAAACTCTCTAAAATCTCAAAATAGTCCTCAACTAAATATTCTATTTCATTTTCAAATCTTTCTTTTATTTAACAATAAAATAAGTCTCATAATATCATCAAATCATGAAAACACATCAAAATCATCCAAATCGTCATAAATCAACAAAATTCACACATATATCATATAAATATAATATAATCGTCTAAACTCAATTAAATAATTAATTAAACGAAAGTTGGTATTACAACTCTCCCCAACTTAAAAGATTTTCGTCCTCAAAAGTTTACCTCAAGCAAACAACTCTAGATAAGACTCCAGCATCTTACTCTCAAGCTCCCACATAAAGCTTTCACCAGTCGCTCCAGCCCAAACGACTCTAACAAGGGGTATTTCCTTGCCTCTCAACGTCTTCACTTTCCGATCATCAATCCTCACCGGTAAAGTCTTTACCGTAAGGTTGTCTCTAACTTGCACATCATCACTCTGGATCACATGAGATGGATCCGGAACATACTTCCAAAGTTACGACACATGGAACACATCGTGCAAGTTCGAAAGATGCGGTGGTAATCCCACTCGATACACCACCGTTC
Source organism: Medicago truncatula (assembly GCF_003473485.1). NCBI lineage: Eukaryota > Viridiplantae > Streptophyta > Magnoliopsida > Fabales > Fabaceae > Medicago > Medicago truncatula. Next base: position 22,482,332 of record NC_053043.1, on the reverse strand, counting down.
CAACTCTTTCCGATATCTGATACAGACCAATAAATCTCGGAGTCAACTTCTTTGACTTCAAAGCACGTCCAACACCAGTCACAGCGTGACTCTCAAAAGCACGTGGTCTCCTTCTTGAAACTCAAGATCTTTTCTACGCTTATCATGATAACTCTTCTGTCGACTCTACGACGCTTTCATTTTCTCTTGAATCATCTTTACTTTCTCAGTAGTCTGCTGAACAATCTCTGGTCCTAAGACCACTTTTTCACCTGACTCAAACCAACACAATGGAGTTCTGCATCTCCGACCATACAAAGCCTCGAAAGGTGCCATTCCAATACTAGAATGATAACTATTATTGTATGTGAACTCAATCAACGAAAGATGACTATCCCAAGTTCCTCCTTGTCCAAGAACACACACTCTCAACAAATCCTCTAGCGACTGAATTGTCCTCTCCGACTGACCATCTGTCTGCGGATGATAAGCCGAACTCAATCTCAACTTCGAACCCAAAGCCTCTTGCAAACTTTTCCATAATCTAGAAATAAATCTTGGATCTCTATCTGATACAATGCTCGAAGGAACACCATGTAACTTCACAATCTCTTTGATATAAATCTCTGCTAACTGGGCAATAGGAAAACTAATATTAATCGGTAGAAAATGAGCCGATTTCGTCAATCTATCAACTATTACCCAAATTGCGTCGTTCCCTCTAGGAGTATTCGGCAAACTCGTCACAAAATCCACGGATATACTATCCCATTTCCATTCTGGCACATCTAAAGATACCATCATACCAGCAGGTTTCTAATGCTCAATCTTCGACTTCTGACAAACCAAACAGGAATACACAAACTGTGCCACATCACGTTTCAATCCAGACCACCAGAAAATCTTCTTTAAATCGTGGTACATCTTCGTAGCTCCCGGATGAATACCCAAGCTACTTCTATGACTCTCCTGAAGAATCATTTTCTTCATATCTGCATCGTCAAGAATTGAAATACGGCCTCAGAATCTCAACACACCATGGTCATCGACATTAAAGTCACCGTCTTCAGTCTGAATACTAGCAACCAGCAAGTCTACAAACTTGACATCAGCTTTCTGTGCCTCTTTAATACTCTTCAGAAATTCACTATCAATCTTCAGCATTCCTAGTTTCACACTCTGAGGTGACCACTCGCAAACCAAACTCATATCTCTAAACTGTTCAAGTAATTCGAACTCTTTAACCATCATAGCAGACATATGAAATGTCTTCCTACTCAAGGCATCTGCAACAACATTAGCTTTACCTGGATGATAATTCAAACCAAAGTCATAATCTTTCAGCAATTCTAGCCATCTTCGCTGCCTCACATTCAATTCTTTTTGATCGAACAGGTACTTCAAACTCTTGTGATCACTAAACACCTCAAACCTCGAACCATACAAGTAATGTCTCCATATCTTCAATACAAAGACCACAGCCGCCAACTCTAAATCATGCGTCAGGTAATTCTTCTCATGAATTCTCAACTGTCTTGAAGCATAAGCTACCACTTTGCCATCTTGCATAAGTACACCACCTAAACCCAACTTGGACTCATCACAATACACCACAAAAGGCTCATCGGACTTCGGGAAAATCAAAACCGGAGCAGTCGTCAACCGCTTCTTCAATTCACTGAAACTGTTCTCGCATTGAACATCCCACACAAAAGCTTTACCTTTACAAGTCAACTGCGTTAGCAGAAGTGCTAACTTGGAAAATCCTTGGATAAATCTTATGTAGTAACCAGCTAAACCTAAGAAGCTTCTGATCTCTGTAACTGACTTAGGAGTCTCCCATTGCGATACCGCTTTAACTTTAGACGGATCTACTGCAATACCGTCACCAGAAATGACATGGCCAAGAAAACTTACCTCTTTCAACCAGAATTCACAATTAGATAATTTAGCATACATTTTTATCTCTTTCAACACTTGCAAGACAATCTTCAGATGCTCAGCATGTTCTCCTTCAGTCTTGGAGTAAATTAAAATGTCATCAATAAAGACAACCATAAAGCGATCCAAAAATGCAAGGAAGATGCGATTCATATACTCCATAAACAGTCCAGGTGCATTTGTAACACCGAAAGGCATAACTTTATACTCATAGTGGCCATAACGCGTTCTGAAAGCTGTCTTCTGCATATCTTCATCTTTTACTTTAATCTGGTGATAACCTGATCTCAAATCAATCTTGCTGAAAACACGTGCACCCACTAACTGATCCATCAAATCATCAATTCTCGGAAGTGGATACCTATTCTTGATAGTAACTTTGTTCAGCTGACGATAGTCAATACACAATCTCATGCTACCATCTTTCTTCTTAACTAGCAAAACTGGCGCTCCCCAAGGTGAAACACTTGGTCTAACAAATTTCTTTTCAAGCAAATCTTCTAATTGTTTCTTCAACTCAGCTAACTCGGAAGTAGACATACGATAAGGTGCTATCGACACCGGCTTCGTTCCAGGAACAAGATCAATAGAAAACTCGACTTCCCTCTCAGGAGGCACATCTGAAATTTCATCTGGAAAAACTTCAGGAAAGTCGCATACCACTTGAAGCTTATCAATCACTGCTTGATTCTCAATAGATAAAGAAGCCATTAAAGTAAACATCAAAATGCCATCGCGCTCCAGTTGCTTCAGCTGCTTGGTAGATAAGAACTCTGCACCACTTTCCTCTTCGACGGAAGAGAAATACACTAACTTGCTAAAACAATTGATATGAACATGGTTGTACTCTAACCAATTAATACCCAGAATCACATCCATACCACTCAAAGGTAGACAAACTAAATCCATTTCAAAATCACGAGCAAACATAGATAAAGGACATCTCAAACATATGAGAGAAGTAGTCACCGAACTCTTAGCTGGAGTTTCGACAACCATCTCTCCATTCATATCAAACAAATCAAGACCCAAAGCAGAAACACAATCGAAAGCAATAAAACAATGCGTAGCACCAGTATCAATAATAGCAACTAAAGGAGTATTATTAATATAACAAGTACCTCTGATCAAACGATCCTCATTCTCTGTCTGAGTACCAGCCAGAGCAAAAACTCGACCCGTAGTAGGCGCCCTCTTAGGCTGTTTGCATTGGGAACCAATATGACCCTCCTCATTGCAATTGAAGCACACAATATCATTACGCTTGCAATCAGCTACTATATGACCCTTCTTGCCGCACCGGACACATTTCTTTATCTCTTCTGGAAAAACATTGCACTTGTGGCCTTTCTCACCACAATTAAAACAGACAATCTCCGCAGGAGCATCCTTCTTCTTAGGCCGCCTATCATCGACCATTCTCTGTTTGCCCTTATCAACTAGGGCACTATAGGGCTTAGGGCGACTCTGCTGGCCCTTAGTCTTCCGGTCATTAACCACCTTGTAATGAGCTCGGGTGTCCTCCTCATAGATCCTGCAGCTATTCACTAAATCCTGAAAAACTTGGACCTGTTGGTATCCTATCGCCCTCTTAATGTCGGGCCTCAAACCATTCTCGAACTTGATGCATTTTGAGAACTCAGCAGTCTCAGCGGTGTAGTGTGGATAGAACTTTGCCAACTCCACGAACTTGGCAGCATACTCGATCATAGACATGTTTCCTTGCTTTAGCTCAAGGAACTCGACTCGATCTCCTTCTTCCCGCGAACATCTTCCGGAAAGTATCTTCTCAGGAACTCTCTCCTGAACACAGCCCAAGTCACAGCAGCACCTTCTTGTTCTAGGTTAGGCAGAAGGCTAACCCACCAATCATCAGCTTCCTCATCTAGCTGATGCGTACCGAATCGCACTTTCTGAACTTCAGTGCACTGCATCACACGGAAAATCCTCTCAATCTCTTTGAGCCACATCTGGGCTCCATCGGGGTCATATCTTCCTTTGAAGTTTGGAGGATGATTCCTCATGAAGGTCTCTAACATTCTCGTCTCAGCATTCACACCATCATTCATGTTAGGTTGTTGTCCCACAGCTTGGGCAACAGCTTGTAGAGTAGTAGCTAACGCAACATCATTCCTTCCAGTTGTAACACCCTCTTTGAATTATTTGTTTTATTTATTTATTTATTTGAGTTTAGAGTCTGTTCTTCTAGAATTTAATTAACTTATTTGATAAGTGATATTTTGTTATGTATTGATATATATATATATTAGTAGCCTATATTTGTTTATTTAATTATTTTAATGAGATAGAGTCGAATTATATGATTTATTTGATTATGTGGTATGTTGATATTTTATTAAGTGGTTTTATTTTATTATTTATTAGAATATGATTAAATAATAGAATAAGTAGACTTGGGGGGCTGAATTAGAAATTAAAGAAGTTTAGTGAGCTTAAGTAAAATTAAGAGAAGTGGTTAGTGATATAAAAGAGGAGAAATTAGGTTAGAATAGTTTTTACGTGAAAACAAGGATTTGGGAGAAAACAAAGAGAAGAGAAGAGTCGGAGAATGAGAAGTCTGTATAACCTTGCTGTCAATCAATCTAAGGTAAGGGTGAGACTAAATTCAATAATCTTGAGTCTATGATTCTGAAAATTGTATTTAACATATTGTAGGTTTAGTTTTTGAGAATTTGAGAATTAGGGTTAAGAGTGATGATTGTGATGATTTTGAATGAAAGTGAAGTTGAATAATATAGGTTGCTTTTTCTGATTTTTCTTTTTATCTCTACCCTGAATTTGAAATGAAATCTGATATTGATAGGTCCAAAATTGATCTTAGGTGTAAACACGAAAGTTGTAGGTATGGATGTGAGCTTTCTAATGCCGTTGGTCTGACGTCAAAACGATTTATAGAACTTGAGTTATGGTCAAATTACTGCACGTAGGTCACAGTGAATTTTTATGAATTTCAGCACAACTTTGTCCGAATTTGAAATGAAAACTGGTATTGATTGGTACAGAATTGGTCTTAGATGTAAACATGAAAGTTGTAGGTATGGATGTTAGCTTTCTAATGTCGTTGGTTTGACTTCAAAAGGATTTATAGAACTTGAGTTATGATCCAATTACTGCACGTAGGTCACAGTGAATAATTGAATATGATTGATGAATTAGTATATGTATGTATATGTTTGTGAATACTATATTGTTCATGATTGATGAAGTGTTATATGAATGTATATGTTTATGAGTATGATGTTGTTTATGATTGATGAATTAGTATATGCATGTATATGTTGCGAATACGATATTGTCCATGATTGATGAAGTGTTATATGTATATATGATGTTTAAGTTGATGTTGATTATCATTTGATATTGTTATATATTGAGATGTTTACGTGCTGCCTATGTTGCTGTTGTTTGTTATGTGAAATATTTATATGCGTTATGTGGAAAATGTATGATGTTTAAGTTGTTGATGTTCTTCATTAATATTGTTATGTTGTGAATTGCTTGTACTGTTTCTGTTGCTATTGCATATTGATCAAGTTGCAGGTGTTGGTCTAAGTTGTAAAGTTGTAAGTTGTATTTCCAAAGTATTGGAGTCTTAAGTTGTTAATGTTGTCTAAGTTGTTGAAGTCGTAGTTGAATCTGTTATTGGTGATTGTTTATGTTCAGGTGTTTTGTAAGAGGTGGTGTACTCTTACGTTGTTATTCTTTAAGAGGTGGTGTACTCTTACGTTGTTGTTTATAAGAGGTGGTGTACTCTTACGTTATTATTCTTTAAGAGGTGGTGTACTCTTACTTGTCGTTTATAAGAGGTGGTGTATTCTTACGTTATCGTATTATAAGAGGTGGTGTACTCTCACATAGTTGTCTTGTCAGGTTGACGTTGTCATTGATGAATCATTGAAGTTGTTGATAAAGACAAACCATGGAATATTGATGAATATGTTGTTGCTTATGTTATTATAAGATGATGATTATGTTGTGTCGTTTATGTTATAAGATGATGTTTATGATGTTATATGATGATGGTTATGATTTAATTATTATGTGCTAAGTGATGATGTATATAATGCGATGAATATGAAGTTAATAATAATTAGAATTTGGTTGAGTTATTAAGAATCATTACATAAAGGATTATTATTACTAATAGATGAAGTTTTTTATGTTGTTAAATATAATTAATGAATTATATGCTTGATATTATTGTTTTGGGAAATCTCACCCCTTCTGCTTGGAAATGTTGCTCTTCGTATGAGTAACTTGCAGGTGATCGAGTTTAAGTTGCTGTTAGATTGCTGTTATGAGTGGATTATCTCTCATGTGTGTCTTTAGGTGCTCTGATACGTAACGGGATGAGAACTTTGTTGCATGCTTTTCTATTCCTTACGTATTGCTTATGAATTTACATGATTAAGTTGTTAATTGGATTTTTATGAGATACTTTGATGAGGCCTTCGTGCCAAAATTATTTTAGATGTTCGAATAAATTCCGCTGCGAAGTATTAAATATTATGTTATTGAATTTTGAAGGATAATTAATTAATTATTTCGTTTATGATTTTAAGAAAAGAAGTGTGACATTCCGTTTATATGAATTACTCTGATTAAATAAATGAAATTTTTACGTTGGAAAAATGGGGTGTTACACCAGCCATTCTGATATTCTACAACAAGTAGCAACAACAACATAAGATAGTAATACAAATATTACTAAGACTCGACAAGACTCTTCTAATTGGCCGGACGGACCGACCTGCTCTGATACCAATTGTAACACCCCGTTTTCCCAATATAAAAATTTCTAAACATTCATCAGAGTAAACATCAAACAACGGGATATCACATTCAAACATAATCGCAAAACAGTTAAATAACAATTTAACTTTAACAAATATTCCAAACGTTGCAGCGGAAATTAATTCGAAAACCATAAATCATTTTGGCACGTAGGCCCCATCAAAGTATTTCAAATGAGTTAATTCGATATCATAAAATAACATAATTGTTCACGTAAGAGAATGAAGCATGCATATCATAACACCCCATCCCGTTACGTATCAGAGCGACCTAGACGACTCAGTGAGGCAAGGCCACTCACGACAGCAAACTGCACACTAAGCACGATCACCTGCAAGTTACTCATACGAAGAGCAACATTTTCAAGCAGAAGGGGTGAGATTTCATAACACAATAATATTAATCAATATAATTCGAAATCATAATTAACATCATAAACAGTCTTAATCATCATTGCATCTTAGATCACAATTATCAAGTAATCACAGCATTCAATCATCACGAATAACAGAACATCTTAGACTCGACAAATGCGACAATGCAACTTAGACCTCTTATATGCATGTGGTACCAATCGTCATCATAGTATTAATATACTTTAAGCATCTTCGAGTCAAGGATGTTCATGTGGATAAGTTGTGAAGTTGTAATTGTTTATACAAACTTTGATTGAAGTGCTAATGATATATTACTATCTATAATGAATATTAAGATGATTTGATGTTGATTAAATATAATTGTTGAATTATATGCTTAATATTATTGTTTTGTGAAATCTCACCCCTTCTGCTTGGAAATGTTGTTTTTCCTATGAGTAACTTGCAGGTGATCGTTAATAGGTTGCTGTTGTTGCTGTCGTGAGTGACTTATTCCTCAATGAGTCTTAGGATGCTCTGATATGTAACAGAATGGGATCTTTTGTGGTTATTTTCTATTCCCTTACGTATTGTGTATATTTTAATAAGGCCTGCGTGCCAAAGACTTATTTATGTTAATGAATTTAATCCGCTGCAAAGTTTGAATTAATATGTTGATGATTTTTGGAAAGATAATTAGTTAATTACCTCATTTATGATTTTTAAGAAGTGTGATATCCCGTTTATGTGATGTTTTACTCTGATTATTTTATGAAATTTTTATGTTGGGAAAACGGGGTGTTACAATTGATATCAGAGCAGGTCGGTCCATCCGGCCAAGTACTTGAGTCGCGTAGTGTCGTGTGACGGTGGAAATACTGTCTTATGTTGTCTTGATTGTCGTTGTGTATTCTGATTAATGGTTATGTTTATTATATGATAATGTTTGATTGACTGACTTTAATGTGGTTTATTTTAGTATTTAATAGAATAAGATTTGAAAATAAAATAATATTGAGTTTAGGGGTTGTTACGAGATTTTAGAAAGTTTGGGGGGAGAAAGAGAAATAAGAAAAGATAGATGGTGGAGTTATAAGTAGGAAAGACCTAGTTTAGAAAAAATAGAACGTACGACCAATTTTGGAGAAAAAGGGAGAAAAGCCAAGAGAAGAGAAGAACCAAGAGGAAAGGCTTCCGATCATTAATCTTAAGGTAAGGGTGGGACTAACATTCAATAATCTTGAGTCTATGATTCTGAAAATTGTATTTAACATGTTGTAGGTTTAGTTTTTGAGAATTTGAGAATTAGGGTTAGAAGTTGTGATTGTTAGATTATTTGATAGAAACCTGTTGAATTAATGAAGAAACAATGTCTAGACCGTAGATTGTTTATAGTACAATGATTAGAACCAGTTTTGGGGTTGAGTTGATGAAGATTAGGATTTTCGTTCGAAAAGTTGGTGTCTAAACGTTTTTGCAAATAAGGGATTATGTGAGGTTTAGGAAAATGATTCTTGGGATGGTTGAGAATTTAAATAGCTGTAGATTATGATAGAGCCAAGTGTCAGGAGAGTGTAGGCGAAAACGGCATCAAAATCCGATTAACGGTTTGCATTTTACGCGCGAATTGGTGAAAATCGCACTTTTTGAGAAGCAGATTTTTGGACCTGATACTAGAAGTACTATGAGTTCAATTAAGGTGTTTAAGAGTATTTAGACCATGTTGTGAGTTGATCCTTGGGGTAGGAATGAGGGTTGAATATAATATTACTGATGATCTATGAAGCTATTATAATATGATTTAATGTTGATAGTAATGTAATATATTTGTATATGCATTATGTGAATTATATAAGATGTTTAAGTTGATTTTGATTATGATTTGATGTTGTCATACTGTGATATAATTATATATGCATTACTTGAATTATATGTGAATAATTGAGACGTTGTTGAATTGCATTTGATATTATTATGTCATGTTGTTTTTGTATACTACTGTGTTGCTGTTGTTATTTAACTAAGCTGCATGAGTCGGTCTAAGTGGATTAAGATGATGAAGTTCCAAATTATTGGATTATACAAGAATTGTCGATTTAAGATGTTTTGGTTGATGTTGATTATGATTTGATGTTGTTATATTGTGATATAATTATATATGCATTACTTGAATTATATGTGAATAATTGAGACGTTTTTTATTTGCATTTGATATTATTATGTCATGCTGTTTTTGTATACTAATGTGTTGTTGTTGTTATTTAACTAAGCTGTATGAGTCGGTCTAAGGTGATTAAGATGATGAAGTTCCAAATTATTGGATTATAGTAGAGTTGTCGATTTAAGATGTTTAAGTTGATGTTGATTATGATTTGATGTTGTCATATTGTGATATAATTATATATGCATTACTTGAATTATATGTGAATAATTGAGATGTTTTTGATTTGCATTTGATATTATTATGTCATGCTGTTTTTGTATACTACTGTGTTGCTGTTGTTATTTAACTAAGCTGCATGAGTCGGTCTAAGTTGATTAAGATGATGAAGTTTCAAATTATTGAATTATACAAGAGTTGTCGATTTAAGATGTTTAAGAAGTCGAGTCCATGCATTAGCATTCTTTGTTGGGAGCTTGATGCTCTGAAGTATATTAATACTTAAATAGCGATAGGGGCTTGATGCTCTGGAGTATATTAATACTGAAATAGCGATAGGGGCTTGATGCTCTGGAGTATATTAATACTCAAATAGCGATGGGGGCTTGATGCTTCGTATTGGTAACACATGCATATAAGATGTCTAAGTTGCATAGTCGAGTTGGAGTCGCATTTGTCGAGTCAAGGATGTTTATGTGGATAAGTTGTGAAGTTGTAATTGTTTATACAAACTATGATTGAAGTACTAATGATATATTACTATCTATAATGAATATTACGATGATTTGATGTTGATTAATTATAATTGTTGAATTATCTGCTTAATATTATTGTTTTGTGAAATCTCACCCCTTCTGCTTGGAAATGTTGCTCTTCCTATGAGTAACTTGCAGGTGATCGTTAATAGGTTGTTGCACTTGCTGTCGTGAGTGACATATTCCTCACTGAGTCTTCGGATGCTCTGATAAGTAACAGGATGGGATCTTTTGTGGCTATTTTCTATTCCTTTACGTATTGTGTATATTTTAATAAGGCCTGCGTGCCAAAGACTTATTTATGTTAATGAATTTAATCCGCTGCAAAGTTTGAATTAATATGTTGATGATTTTTGAAAAGATAATTAGTTAATTACCTCATTTATGATTTTTAAGAAGTGTGATATCCCATTTATGTGATGTTACAATTGGTATCAGAGCAGGTCGGTCCGTCCGGCCAAGTACTTGAGTCGCGTATTGTCGTTTGACAGTTGAAATACTGTCTTATGTTGTCTTGATTGTCGTTGTGTTTTCTGATTAATGGTTATGTTTATTATGTGATCATCTTTGATTGACTAACTTTAATGTGGTTTATATGTTTTGTTTGAAGTTTCTATTTGGCTATATATAGTTTAAGATATTTAGGCAATGATTGAATTCTTTTCTTGTGTGCTTTGAATTTCGAGGACGAAATTCATTTAAGGGGGGTAGAGTTGTAACGCCCCCTTTGAATTATTTGTTTGATTTGATTATTTTTAATGAGTTTAGAATATATTTATATGATTATGTGATTTATTAAGTGGCTTATTTTAGTATTTAATAGAATAAGATTTGAAAATAAAATAATATTGAGTTTAGGGGTTATTACGAGATTTTAGAAAGTTTGGGGGGAGAAAGGGAAATAAAAAAAGATAGATGGTGGAGTTATAAGTAGGAAAGACCTAGTTTAGAAAAAATAGAACGTACGACCAATTTTGGAGAAAAAGGGAGAAAAAGCCAAGAGAAGAGAAGAACCAAGAGGAAAGGCTTCCGATCATTAATCTTAAGGTAAGGGTGGGACTAACATTCAATAATCTTGAATCTATGATTCTGAAAATTGTATTTAACATGTTGTAGGTTTAGTTTTTGAGAATTTGAGAATTAGGGTTAGAAGTTGTGATTGGTAGATTAAATGATAGAAACCTGTTGAATTAATGAAGAAACAATGTCAAGACCGTAGATTGTTCATAGTACAATGATTAGAACCAGTTTTGGGGTTGAGTTGATGAAGATTGGGATTTTCGTTCGAAAAGTCGGTGTCTAAACGTTTTTGCAAATAAGGGATTATGTGAGGTTTAGCAAAATGATTCTTGGGATGGTTGAGACTTTAAATAGCTGTAGATTATGATAGAGCCAAGTGTTAGGAGAGTGTAGGCGAAAACGGCATCAAAATCCGATTAACGGTTTGAATTTTACGCGCGAATTGGTGAAAATCGCACTTTTTGAGAAGCATATTTCTGGACCTGATACTGTCAAACCGTGCCGCAATTTTTGAAGCCGTGCCGCGATTTTGCTGGAAGAATGTTCAGTGGTTCTGGACACAAAAACGCACCGCGATTTCTAAAATCGTGACACGATTTATATGAACCGGATCCTTCATATTTCACTATTTTTCACCGCTTTCCGCTTTGAACAGGGTCTTGGTGTAAACATGAAAGTTTTAGATAATTTTGTTAGCTTTCCAATGGCTTTGGTTTCACTTGAAAAAGATTTTTAGTTTTTGATATATGATAAAAATAGTCCAAGGAGGTCTTGGTGAAACCTTATGAAAATTCAGCATAACCGTTTCTAAGTTAATCCAAAACTTATGGGATAATACCAACCCTCAAAACTAGAAGTACTATGAGTTCAATTAAGGTGTTTAAGAGTATTTAGCCCATGTTGTGAGTTGATCCTTGGGGTAGGAATGAGGGTTGAATATAATATTACTGATGATCTGTGAAGCTATTATAATATGATTTAATGTTGATAGTAATGTAATATATTTGTATATGCATTATGTGAATTATATAAGATGCTTAAGTTGATTTTGATTATGATTTGATGTTGTTATATTGTGATATAATTATATATGCATTACTTGAATTATATGTGAATAATTAACACGTTGTTGATTAGCATTCGATATTATTATGTCATGCTGTTTTTGTATACTACTGTGTTGCTGTTGTTATTTAACTAAGCTGCATGAGTCGGTCTAAGTTGATTAAGATGATGAAGTTCCAAATTATTGCATTATACAAAGAGTTGTCGATTTAAGATGTTTAAGTTGACGTTGATTATGATTTGATGTTGTCATATTGTAATATAATTATATATGCATTACTTGAATTATATGTCAATAATTGAGATGTTTTTGATTTGCATTTGATATTATTATGTCATGCTGTTTTTGTATACTACTGTGTTGTTGTTGTTATTTAACTAAGCTGCATGAGTCGGTCTAAGTTGATTAAGATGACGAAGTTCCAAATTATTGGATTATACAAGAGTTGTCGATTTAAGATGTTTAAGTTGATGTTGATTATGATTTGATGTTGTCATATTGTGATATAATTATATATGCATTACTTGAATTATATGTGAATAATTTAGATGTTTTTGATTTGTATTTGATATTATTATGTCATGCTGTTTTTGTATACTACTGTGTTGCTGTTGTTATTTAACTAAGCTGCATGAGTCGGTCTAAGTTGATTAAGATGATGAAGTTCCAAATTATTGGATTATACAAGAGTTGTCGATTTAAGATGTTTAAGAAGTCGAGTCCATGCATTAGCATTCTTTGTTGGGGGCTTGATGCTCTGAAGTATATTAATACTGAAATAGCGATAGGGGCTTGATGCTCTGGAGCATCTTAATACTCAAATAACGATAGGGGCTTGATGCTCCGTATTGGTACCACATGCGTATAGGATGTCTAAGTTGCATAGTCGATTTGGAGTCGCATTTGTCGAGTCAAAGATGTTTATGTGGATAAGTTGTGAAGTTGTAATTGTTTATACAAACTATGATTGAAGTGCTAATGATATATTACTATCTATAATGAATATTAAGATGATTTGATGTTGATTAAATATAATTGTTGCTCTTCCTATGTGTAACTTGCAGGTGATCGTTAATAGGTTGTTACTGTTGCTGTCGTGAGTGACTTATTCGACACTGAGTCTTAGGATGCTCTGATACGTAACGGGATGGGATCTTTTGTGGCTATTTTCTATTCCTTTACGGATTGTGTATATTTTAATAAGGCATGCGTGCCAAAGTCTTATTTATGTTAATGAATTTAATCCGCTGCAAAGTTTGAATTAATATGTTGATGATTTTTGAAAAGATAATTAGTTAATTACTTCATTTATGATTTTTAAGAAGTGTGATATCTCGTTTATGTGATGTTTTACTTTGATTATTTTATGAAATTTTTATGTTGGGAAAACGGGGTGTTACAATTGGTATCAGAGCAGGTCGGTCCGACCGGCCAAGTACTTGAGTCGCGTAGTGTCGTGTGACAGTTGAAATACTGTCTTATGTTGTCTTGATTGTCGTTGTGTTTTCTGATTAATGGTTATGTTTATTATGTGATCATGTTTGATTGACTAACTTTAATGTGGTTTATATGTTTTGTTTGAAGTTTCTATTTGGGCAATGATTGAATTCTTTTCTTGTGTGCTTTGAATTTCGAGGACGAAATTCTTTTAAGGGGGCTAGAGTTTTAACGCCCTCTTTGAATTATTTGTTTGATTTGATTATTTTTAATGAGTTTAGAATATATTTATATGATTATGTGATGTATTTAGTATTTAATAGAATAAGTTTTGAAAATAAAATAATATTGAGTTTAGGGGTTGTTACGAGATTTTAGAAAGTTTGGGGGGAGAAAGAGAAATAAGAAAAGATAGATGGTGGAGTTATAAGTAGGACAGACCTAGTTTAGAAAAAATAGAACGTACGACCAATTTTGGAGAAAAAGGGACAAAAAGCCAAGAGAAGAGAAGAACCAAGAGGAAAGGCTCGCGATCATTAATCTTAAGGTAAGGGTGGGACTAACATTCAATAATCTTGAGTCTATGATTCTGAAAATTGTATTTAACATGTTGTAGGTTTAGTTTTTGAGAATTTTAGAATTAGGGTTAGAAGTTGTGATTGGTTGATTAAATGATAGAAACATGTTGAATTGATTAAGAAACAATGTCTAGACCATAGATTGTTCATAGTACAATGATTAGAACCAGTTTTGGGGTTTAGTTGATGAAGATTGGGATTTTCATTCGAAAAGTCGATGTCTAAACGTTTTTGCAAATAAGGGATTATGTGAGGTTTAGGAAAATGATTCTTGGGATGGTTGAGACTTTAAATAGGTGTAGATTATGATAGAGCCAAGTTTCAGGAGAGTGTAGGAGAAAACGACATCAAAATCCGATTAACGGTTTGAATTTTACGCGCGAATTGGTGAAAATCGCACTTTTTGATAAGCAGATTTCTGGACCTGATACTGTCAAACCGTGCCGCGATTTTGATGGCAGAATGTTCAGTGGTTCTGGACACAAAAACGCACCGCGATTTCTAAAATCGTGACACGATTTTTATGAACCAGATCCTCCATATTTCACTATTTTTCACCCCTTTCCGCTTTGAACTGGGTCTTGGTGTAAACATGAAAGTTTTAGATAATTTTGATAGCTTTCCAATGGCTTTGGTTTCACTTGAAAATGATTTTTAGTTTTTGAGATATGATGAAAATAGTCCAAGGAGGTCTTAGTGAAACCTTATGAAAATTCAGCATAACCGTTTCTAAGTTAATCCAAAACTTATGGGATAATACCAACCCTCAAAACTAGAAGTACTATGAGTTCAATTAAGGTGTTTAAGAGTATTTAGCCCATGTTGTGAGTTGATCCTTGGGGTAGGAATGAGGGTTGAATATAATATTACTGATGATCTGTGAAGCTATTATAATATGATTTAATGTTGATAGTAATGTAATATATTTGTATATGCATTATATGAATTATATAAGATGTCTAAGTTGATTTTGATTATGATTTGATGTTGTTATATTGTGATATAATTATATATGTGAATAATTAAGACGTTGTTGATTTGCATTTGATATTATTATGTCATGTTGTTTTTGTATACTACTGTGTTGCTGTTGTTATTTAACTAAGCTGCATGAGTCGGTCTAAGTTGATTAAGATGATGAAGTTCCAAATTATTGGATTATACAAGAGTTGTCGATTTAAGATGTTTAAGTTGATGTTGATTATGATTTGATGTTGTCATATTGAGATATAATTATATATGCATTACTTGAATTATATGTGAATAATTGAGATGTTTTTTATTTGCATTTGATATTACTATGTCATGTTCTTATTGTATACTACTGTGTTGCTGTTGTTATTTAACTAAGCTGCATGAGTCGGTGTAAGTTGATTAAGATGATGAACTTGCAAATTATTGGATTATACAAGAGTTGTCGATTTAAGATGTTTAAGAAGTCGAGTCCATGCATTAGCATTCTTTGTTGGGGGCTTGATGCTCTGAAGTATATTAATACTTAAATAGCGATAGGGGCTTGATGCTCTGGAGTATATTAATACTTAAATAGCGATAGGGGCTTGATGCTCTAGAGTATATTAATACTCAAATAGCGATAGGGGCTTGATGCTCCGTATTGGTACCACATGCATATAAGATGTCTAAGTTGCATAGTCGAGTTGGAGTCGCATTTGTCGAGTCAAGGATGTTTATGTGGATAAGTTGTGAAGTTGTAATTGTTTATACAAACTATGATTGAAGTGCTAATGATATATTACTATCTATAATGAATATTTAAGATGATTTGATGTTGATTAAATATAATTGTTGAATTATATGCTTAATATTATTGTTTTGTGAAATCTCACCCCTTCTGCTTGGAAATGTTGCTCTTCCCTATGAGTAACTTGCAGGTGATCGTTAATAGGTTGTTGTTGTTGTTGTCGTGAGTGACTTATTCCTCACTGAGTCTTAGGATGCTCTGATACGTAACAGGATGGGATCTTTTGTGGCTATTTTCTATTCCTTTACGTATTGTGTATATTTTAATAAGGCCTGCGTGACAAAGACTTATTTATGTTAATGAATTTAATCCGCTGCAAAGTTTGAATTAATATGTTGATGATTTTTGGAAAGATAATTAGTTAATTACCTCATTTATGATTTTTAAGAAGTGTGATATCCCGTTTATGTGATGTTTTACTCTGATTATTTTATGAAATTTTTATGTTGGGAAAACGGGGTGTTACAAGTTACATGGGGTTCCATCAAGTATTGTGTCGGATAGAGATTCGAGGTTCACTTCAAGGTTTTGGAAGAGTTTTCAAGATGCCTTGGGTTCAAAGTTGAGGTTGAGTTCGGCTTATCATCCGCAGACAGATGGTCAGTCGGAGAGAACGATTCAGTCGTTAGAGGATTTGCTGAGAGTGTGTGTACTTGAGCAAGGTGGAGCTTGGGATAGTCATCTACCGTTGATAGAGTTCACGTACAACAACAGTTAACATTCGAAGCTTTTCGCGGAATAGTAGTGTTGGTTTGAGTCGGGAGAAAGTGTAGTGTTGGGACCAGATTTGGTTCATCAGACTACGGAGAAAGTTAAGATGATAAGAGAAAAGATGAAAGCGTCGCAGAGTTGACAGAAGAGTTACCATGACAAGCGTAGAAAGGATCTTGAGTTTCAAGAAGGAGATCATGTGTTTCTGAGAGTCACTCCTGTGACGGGTGTAGGACGTGCGTTGAAATCTAAGAAGTGGACTCCGCGTCGCAGAGTCGACAGAAGAGTTACCATGACAAGCGTAGAAAGGATCTTGAGTTTCAAGAAGGAGATCATGTGTTTCTGAGAGTCACTCTTGTGACGGGTGTAAGACGTGCGTTGAAGTCTAAGAAGTTGACTCCGAAGTTTATTGGTCCGTACCAGATATCTGAGAGAGTTGGAACAGTGGCATACAGAGTGGGTTTGCCACCACATCTTTCGAATTTGCATGATATGTTTCATGTGTCGCAGCTTCGGAAGTATGTAGCGGATCCTTCGCATGTTATTCCGAGAGATGATGTGCAGGTTAGAGACAACCTTACGGTTGAGACTGTACCGTTGAGAATCGAAGATCGTGAGGTGAAGAAGTTAAGAGGCAAGGATATACCTCTAGTGAAGGTTTTTTGAGGAGGAGTAACTGGTGAAAGTTTGACTTGGGAGCTGGGGAGTAAGATGCTGGAGTCGTATCAAGAGTTGTTTGCTTGAGGTAATATTTCGAGGACAAAATTCTCTAAGTTGGGGAGAGTTGTAACGCCCTAGTCGTTATTTTAATTGTTTTTGATTTATTTAGTGTCTTTTATATGATTTTAAATAATTATTGTTGATTATGTGGTGTATTATATTTTATTATATGATTTATTTTGGTACTAATTAGAATAAGTGAGAATTATTATTATTTTAGAAGTTGTGGGACTGTATTAGAATTAATAGAATCAAGAGGGAGTTAAATGAAATAAAGGGGAGTTAAGTTAGGAGTTAGGAATAGCAAGAGAAGTCAGAAGCAGTTTTCACATGTATTATATTTAGGGGGCCACGTGGCCCCTCACTAATGGATTGGGGGTCCAAAACTGCCAAAGAATCAAAACATAGGGGGTTGTTTTGTATTTAAATTAGTTAGGGGGCCATAACCGCAACTTTTGGAAAGATAGGGGTCCAAAAGTGCAATTAAGCCCTAAATAAATCATGCATGATGATGAATTGTTGAGTTGTATGTAGATATACACAAGTTGAGTCCATTGCATAAACATAAAGCGGTGAGGGCTCATGACCTGGAACGCCTTGTCGTTCAAAGCGGAAGGGCTCATGCCCTGGAACACCTTTTTGTTCAAATTGGTGAGGGCTTATGCCCTATGAATGTTTTAACAATTCAAATTCGGTGAGGGCTTCTGCCCTGTAAAATGGTACCACATGCATGTGCATAGTCGCATTTGTTGAGGAGTCTTAGTGGTGTTGTCATGTCATTGCATGAGTCGTTGTTGTTGGTTGAAATTGCCATATTGATGATGATGTTGTTGATTATGAAATATATATGTATATTGAATAATTATTGTTATTTTAGGGTGTTAGACTCAATTGATGAATTATATATTTATTATTATTGTTTGTGAATCTCACCCCTTCTGCTTGGAAATGTTGCCCTTCCTATGGGTAACTTGCAGGTGATCTAGAGTAGTAGTTGGTGGCTCAAGTGTCTAGGGCTCTAATACGTAACGGGATGGGAATTAGTTGTTATAGTTTTCATTCCTTATGTATCAAATTTTGGAACATGTTGTGGAGCCCTCATTTTGTTGTTTGAAATAACTTTTGATGAATATTTTGTTGAGGCTTTTATGCCAGGATTATTATTTGGAGAATTAAACGTTTGATGTTGATGTTATTTATTATTGAAAAATATTCCGGTGCAAGGTTTTGGTGAAACTAATAAAGTTGAGGTTTATTAAATAGTATTTTATTCTATTTAAGAAATTTTGAAAAGTAGTGTGACATGCCCGTTGTTGTTGAACTTTGATATTTTATTTATTATTTAATTGTTGGGTTAACGGGGTGTTACACTAAAATTTATTATCGGAGAATTAATTGTTGGATGTTGATGTTTAAATGATTGAAAAATATTCCGCTGCAAAGTATTGGTTTAACTATTATGTTGATTTTAATAAATAGTATTTTATTCTATTTAAAAATTTTGAAATAGCAGTGTGACATGCCCGTATGTTGTTGAACTCTGATTATTTTATTTGTTATGTAATTATTGGGATAACGGGGTGTTACATCCACCCTTAACCCTTTTATTGCTCAAAATACCGACTTAAGCATCAGCGTATTTGCTGGTACACACCCCACGAGCTTACAAACACTAAAACAATTCCACCATCTGTAATCCTTCTGACCATGTATGATCACTAAGTGTAATGTCCAATATGATTTTGGCAAATGTCTATCAATTTTTAATGGTTTGTTTTTGTAAGGATTACGCAACCATAGATGAATCAAAGAGTGTAATGGCTGATAAGTAATTGCCATGGATTTACATTAAATCAAAGATGATATTTAAATTATGATCTACATTAGTGGAGACTTTCTTTATGTTTTATTGCATCTCAGGTGGTTGAATAAGTATTGATTTGATGATTTTATGTTGTAATTAGTTGTATTGTGTGAATTGACATTGGTTCTCGTAACATTTTGTTTTTGTTCTTTTCCTTTTTCTTTTTTTTTTGGTACAGTTTATGTTCTTTTCCTATTGTTACATCTTGTGTGAGAATAGTTTAATCGAATATATTTGTTGATTGTTTTAAAAAAAAATAAAAATTCATATATCATATTTTTGAAATATTTATTTAAAAATCAAATCAAATTTAATTTGAATGACTTTTGCCTACAAGTACCCGTACCCATCAAAACGTCATAGACCTACGAATTCTCCTTTATTTATTTTAATTAATTACGTTGAATAAATTTAATACAATAACATCAAGTCACAACATACTCTAAATTACCACCTCACAAAAGTTTGAAATTCACATATATATACAGAATATTTAAACATAAAGGACAAAATAAAATTGACCAAAAAAAAAAATTAATACCGAGTTTAAAATATTTCATTGTTTGTCCCCGTGAGCATAGCTCAGTTGACAGAAACATGCATAATTATATGCAGAGGTAGGGTTCGAACCCCAAACACCCCACTTTTTCACCTTGAATTAAAGGATTGAAATTAAATAAATTTTTTTTACAGATAAATCGGAACTCGCTAATATTATAGGGGTAAACATGTATTAACCCTGTTATATAAGCTGTTGTGCTGCTTCATATGCAGGATTGGATGACCGATTTTTGTGGTTCAGCTGTAGAGCTGGTAAATGATCGGCCCATCAGGTTGAGCATGCATTTGATGGTTTGGATTTCCTGCAATGTCGGTGATGCTACTGCAAGAAACAAAACTAGCCAGCATAAGTAAAAAGATATTTTTCCAGCCTTTTTATATTTTATCAGCTGTATGTATGACACAAATAATTAAGGTGTGTTTAGAAGGATTAATTAGAAAGGGAGGAAGGGTTTTTAAAAAGTTAATATAATAACATGATAAACGATCATATAAAACTTCAGTCACGTTTAATTGATTTTAAAAAAAACATGTTATATAGTCTATTTGTATGTAATTTAAAAAAATAAACTCTCAATGCTTCCTTTCTTAAACTTTCAATTCAAACACACTCTTGTCTATATCATCTTTTTTGTTTTTTATTATAAGATAGTTTCTATAGTCTATACCAGCTTTAAAGCGGATATTGTAGTTTTTGTGTAAATAAGACCGATTGTTATTTTGATCCAGTCAAAAATATATTATTTTGATAAAAAGTCATGAGGAAAAAACATAGTTTGCAAATTTAATCGTAAACTAGGGATGTATATAAGACCGATTATTATTTTGATCCAGTCAAAAATATATTATTTTGATAAAAAGTCATGAGGGAAAAACATAGTTTGCAAATTTAAGAGTCTAGTTTATAGATAATTAAATATTAAACAAGCTTATACACTTGTTTGTTTGATCATATGATACATACTTCGTAAGGTTTACGACACTAATTTAATTATTATTTTGATTCAGTCCAAAAAATATTATTTTGATAAAAGTCATGGGCGTGTGAAGGAAGGGGGAGGGATTGTTCGATGTGGTGACGGATGATGCAGGGTATTCGTGATGGTGTTGGGTTGGGGGCAGGAAGTTGGTTTAAGGATAATGTCTGGAGGGCTGTTTGGTGGTGGTAGTAACACATTTTTTTGGACCGATAATTGGGTGGGAGGAGTCCCCTTACTGATCAAATTCCCCCGCCTTTTTAATTTCGCTACTGATAGGTGGGGTACAGTGGCGGAGATGGCGAGGAGGTGCTGGGAGGAAGGGGGTGCCGCTTGGGAGTGGAGGAGGCGCCATTTATCATGGGAGGAGAAGTGTGTTCCAGAGTGCTCTGTGTAACACTTCTATTTCTATTAAAGCAATTAAACATGCGAATAATACATTTATTCAAGAAATAGAGGTTACGCCATAATTCAAAATTCAAAAACCACAAACATGTATATAAACATCAACAGTCGCAGCGGAATATAAACCATAATAATCCAATTATACATGTAATAATTACATCAACATAGATGCATCTCAAAATCCCAACATACGGGTAATCTCCAAACATAACAAAAGTCCAAAATAAAGATAATCTAGACCGACACAACAAGCCTAGATCATAGCCGACTAAACTCTAAACACCGATATCGGAGAAAGCTCCCGATATCCATCAAGCACAAAACTCACCAAGCACTACTCCTGCACAACGTCTACCCATCCATACAGACATGTAGGCGGTTAAAACCACTGGGGGTAAGTATTACATCATCATAATCAAAATAACAGTTAACATGAATAATTCAACATAAACATCATGCATTTGATCAATAATGATATCCTCATCAAAACCCCAATATCTCACATTAATAAATCCCCAATCACGTGTGTCATGAACAAACATCAATGCACAATTATTCATACACAATCACCAATCACCAATCACATTTCCAAATAAGACTCATGTCATGATATGCAGTTATTGACACATAAATTCATGTGGTACCAAATCACCTCAAGGTCGTCACCCTCGATGCAACAAAAACATCGTATGTAAGAGTTCACACCTGCCTTACATAATCTCCGAAGTAAAAGAGTTCAACCCTTTTACAACTACAATCTCAACACGACTATCATGCATGGACATGTAACAAGACTCGATAATAAATAGGACAACACCCAATTATATTGTTCATCTACACATCATTTGCATTATCAAGAAAACATGTCCATACACAATTAAATCATAGCATTCATCATCACCACATCAACATGATTATCAATAATCAACAATGTCATTCAACATCAACTATCACATATAGTTTTACTAATTCAAGCATTTCCTACATCATAAGTAAGATAGCATACACATCTCATGATAAATATCATATCCTACACAATCATTCGTTCATACAACTTCACTTAGTTATATAAACGTAGTCACCACCATTTATAAGACAATTGGTTCAAGAAACATTTTCGACCAAAAACCATATCAAGTGGCCATCGGCCAACATTGACAAACTCCGAGACAAAACGACATAGACAAGTTGAAAACCTTCAAACAATCTATATCGACAATATATTCACGAAGTTAAGTCGCCTTCGGATCATTAAACATTAACCCAAGCACAACTTAAGTTCCTATGAAAATCCCATTTCACAACCTTTCACATTCCCACGCGAAATATCACTATCTACATGATTAAGATGTTTGACCACTCTCACAAGTATTACCTAAGTCTATATGAGTTGTATGTTCAACTTGCAAGCTTCATTAGTTTACAAAAGTTGTTTTCGACAAAAGTCTAGAATTCCCAAAATTTCCAAAGTTAAGACTTAAATGAAGAATTTCAAGTTTAGGCGAGCTAATTATTGTTCCAGTAGGTTTTAGGGGATTAACAGTAGTTAAACATGTTTAAAGAATCATTTAAGAAAGCTCGGATTGGCCCCCAAAGACCCTAGAACAAAAGATTAATGTGGCTGAAACTGGAGCTGTTCGCTTAAGCAACCACCTGGTTCGCTTAAGCGAACGAGTTACAGTAGCAAACCACGTTGTTCGTTTTCTGGTCGCTGACTGGTCGCTCACCAGTTCGGTTAAGTAACCATATGTTCGCTTAAGCGAACGAGTTCTAGTAGCTACCAGAAAACTTCGCTTACCAGCTCGCTCACCGGTCGCTTAGGCGACCCAACCCAGAAAATCACTATGAATGTTCGCTTATCAGATCGCTTAGGCGAACCTCTAAGCGAACCTTACCAGGTTTGCAGAAAATGTTACGGGTTTGGACCCCTTTTTACCCCAAATCCCTAATTTTGATCCCTCATTGCCCAAATGTGTTTCCATAACATGTTTATAGGTCAATATGACTAAAAGGACTCACAAAGACTCAACCAAACTTGAAAACACTTGACAATTGGACCAATTTACCATTTTCATCAAAACACCAACAACATCTCATTTCTCTACAACAAACCAAGAATTATGCAAACCCAAGCCATGAATTATCATCAACAACATGACTAAACAACAACAACAACATTTGATCATGAAACATATCACAATTCATCAACAACAATGCATAATTCACCACTTGATCATGAAACATATCACAATTCCTCTTCTCTCTACCCTTTTCTCCTCTTGCTCCCACTTTCTTTCTCTATTCACTCTCAAAAATATCTTATGAAGGTCTGTGTGAGGAAATTCTCATAAGAGTGGGTTTATATAGTGTGTCTCACAATTGGGCCTAACCCTCAACTTAATGGACGTAATCCATTTCTATTCACATCAAAATGTTTCTACACAAACAACGGTATTTCACTAATAACGGTTAATTATCGGTATAATGTCACTAACGGTCACTAAACAGTAAAGTCTTAGTTTTACTCTAGTAACTTCGTAAAATAACTCTTCTCACTAATCACTAAAAGTAATTCCCACCAAAATTATAATTTTACCCGTTCTCACAAAATGACCAAAATACACTTAAATCCAAAATGACTAAAATACCCTTCTAATACGGAAACCCATGAAAATGCACCCAATGATGAATAATCACACATAAGCACATATAAACAATTAATAAAAGTAATTAAAATAAATCTAGCTAAAAATCGGGCTGTTACAACTCTCCCCCCCTAAAAAGAATTTTCGCCCTCGAAAATTACCTGAAGGAAACAACTCAGGGTACGAAACCTTCATCCTACTTTCCGGTTCCCAAGTGACACTCTCACCGGTTGGTCCAACCCAAATCACTTTGACCAAAACAATCTCCTTGCCACACAAACGCTTCATCTCTCGATCCTCAATCCTAATCGGCCAAGTCTCAACGGTCAAATTATTTCTTACTTCCAATTCATCCACTTGAATCACATGAGACGCATCATGTACATACTTCCTCAACTGAGACACATGAAACATATGATGAAGATTCGACAAAGATGGTGGTAACGCAATCCGATATGCTACAACCCCAACCTTCTCAATAACATCAAATGGTGCAACAAAACGAGGAGTCAACTTCCTACACTTCAAAGCACGACCAACACCGGTCACAAGATTCTCCCTCAAAAACACTTGATCACCAACTTGAAACTCAATATCCTTTCTCCTCTTATCATGATAACTCTTCTGTCTACTCTGAGACGCTCTCATCTTCTCTTGAATCATCTTAACCTTTTCCGTAGTCTCTTGCACAACTTCCGGTCCTACAAAGCACTTTCACCTGACTCAAACCAACACAACGGTGTCCTACAGCTCCGACCATACAAAGCCTCAAACGGAGCCATTCCAATACTAGAATGAAAACTGTTGTTGTAAGTAAACTCAATTAACGGTAAACATTCGTCCCAACTGACACCTTGCTCCAAAACACAAGCTCTCAACAAATCCTCCAAACTCTAGATAGTCCTCTCCGTCTGCCCATCGGTCTGAGGATGGTAAGTAGACCTCAATCTCAACTTAGTTCCCAAAGCAGCTTGTAAACTCTCCCAAAACGTAGAAGTAAACCTCAGATCCCGATCTGACACAATACTAGAAGGAATACCATGCAATCTAACAATTTGCTCAATGTATATCTCAGCCAACTTCGCTACAGACATACCAATTTTGATAGGAACAAAATGTGCCGACTTCATCAACCGATTAACAATCACCCAAATAAAATCAAAACTCTTATTAGTCTTAGGCAATGCCCCAACAAAAGTGTAATGGCTGATAAGTAATTGCCATGGATTTAGATTAAATCAAAGATGATATTTAAATTATGATCTACATTAGTGGAGACTTTCTTTATGTTTTATTGCATCTCAGGTGGTTGAATAAGTATTGATTTGATTATTTTATGTTGTAATTAGTTGTATTGTGTGAATTGACATTGGTTCTCGTAACATTTTGTTTTTGTTCTTTTCCTTTTTTTTTTTGGTACAGTTTATGTTCAATTCCTATTGGTACATCTTGTGTGAGAATAGTTTAATCAAATATATTTGTTGGTTGTTTTAAAAAAAAAAAAAATAATTCATATATGGTGAACACAGTGGTATCCATGAAATTTAGTTGAGTAATGTATTGTGTAGCCATCATCCAATAATGCAATGATATATCATATTTTTGTAATATTTATTTAAAAATCAAATCAAATTTAATTTGAATGACTTTTGCCTACAAGTACCCGTACCCATCAAAACGTCATAGACCTACGAATTCTCCTTTATTTATTTTAATTAATTACGTTGAATAAATTTAATACAATAACATCAAGTCACAACATACTCTAAATTACCACCTCACAAAAGTTTGAAATTCACATATAAATACAAAATATATAAACATAAAGGACAAAATAAAATTGACCAAAAAAAAAAATTAATACCGAGTTTAAAATATTTCATTGTTTGTCCCCGTGAGCATAGCTCCGTTGACAGGGACATGTATAATTATATGCAGAGGTGGGGATCGAACCCCAAACACCCCACTTTTTTACCTTGAATTAAAGGATTGAAATTAAATAAATTTTTTTTACAGATAAATCGAAACTCGCTAATATTATAGGGGTAAACATGTATTAACCCTGTTATATAAGCTGTTGTGCTGCTTCATATGCAGGATTGGATGGCCGATTTTTGTGGTTCAGCTGTAGAGCTGGTAAATGATCGGCCCATCAGGTTGAGCATGCATTTGATGGTTTGGATTTCCTGCAATGTCGGTGATGCTACTGCAAGAAACAAAACTAGCAAGCATAAGTAAAAAGATATTTTTCCAGCCTTTTTATTTTTTATCAGCTGTATGTATGACACAAATAATTAAGGTGTGTTTAGAGGAAGAGTTTAGAAGGGGAGGAAGGGGAGGGTCTACTTTTCATTTTTAAAAAGTTAACATAATAATATGATAAACGATCATATAAAACTTCAGTCACGCTTAATTTATTTTAAAAAAACATGTTATATAGTCCATTTGTATGTAATTTAAAAAAATAGAAAAATAAACTCTCAACGCTTCCTTTCTTAAACTTTCAATCCAAACACACTCTTGTCTATATCATCTTTTTTGTTTTTTATTATAAGATAGTTTCTATAGTCTATACCAGCTTTAAAGAGGATATTGTAGTTTTTGTGTATATAAGACCGATTATTATTTTGATCCAGTCAAAAATATATTATTTTGATAAAATGTCATGAGGGAAAAACATAGTTTGCAAATTTAAGAGTCTAGTTTATAGATAATTAAATATTAAACAAGCTTATACACTTGTTTGTTTGATCATATGATACATACTTCGTAAGGTTTACGACACTAATTTAATTATTATTTTGATCCAGTCCAAAAAATATTATTTTGATAAAAGTCACGGGCGTGTGAAGGAAGGGGGAGGGACTGTTCGATTTGGTGACGGATGATGCAGGGTATTCGTGATGGTGTTGGGTTGGGGGTGGGAAGTTGGTTTGAGGATAATGTATGGAGGGTGGTTGGTGGTGGTAGTAACACATTTTTTTTGGACCAATAATTGGGTGGGAGGAGTCCCCTTACGGGTCAAATTCCCTCGCCTTTTTAATTTGGCTACTGATAGGTGGGTTACAGTGGCGGAGATGGCGAGGAGGGGCTGGGAGGAAGGGGGTGCCGCTTGGGAGTGGAGGAGGCGCCTTTTAGCATGGGAGGAGGAGTTTGTTCCAGAGTGCTCTGTTTTGCTGCATGATTTTATTTTGCCGGACAATACTAATGACAGGTGGCGGTGGTTGCTTGATCCCGTTAACGATTACTATTTTAAGGGGACTTATCACTTTCTCACAACGGTCGATGCTCCTCGTGAATAAGCCTTGTCCATTGATGTTTGGCATAAGCAGGTTCCGCTAAAGGTTTTATTGTTTGCTTGGAGACTTTTTCGCAACAGGCTTCCAACCAAAGATAATCTCGCCTGGCGTCAACTTCTTTAAATCGGTTACAACATTTGTGTGGGTGGGTGCGACTCTTTGGAGACCACGGACCACCTCTTTTTCGACTGCAACACTTTTGGCAGTGTGTGGTCTGCGATTTTGAAGCGGCTTCGCTTATCTTTCGTCGCTCCGGTAGGGAGTACTAATCATTATATACAGTTCGGTCAGATGGCGGGGTTTCCGCGTTCTTCTTACACTTTCTTTCAGATAATCTGGTTAGCTTGTGTTTGGATTACCTGGAAGGAAAGGAATAACAGAGTGTTTCAGCAGAAGGTTGCAGCTCCTCAAATTTTAGCAGACAAGGTGAAAATGTTATCTTTCCAATGGTTAAAGGCAAATATGATACATTTTGTTTTTAGCTATCATGATTGGTGGCAGCACCCTTTGTCTTGTATGGGTGTCGGGCTGTAATCTTTTTGTTTATTTTTCTGTTTTCTTTCTTCGGTGCTTGTGTTTTATGCACAAGTGATATTTGTTTGTACTCTTTTTGGTGATTCTCTTTTGCACGTCTTGTGCGAGATGAATCACCGGTGGTAATTTAATTTCATTTTGGTTTGTTAAAAAAAAAAGAATCTGGTTTAGAGATAATTAAATATTAAACTAGCTTATACACTTGTTTGTTTGATCATAAGATACATGCTTCGTAAGATTTACGACACTAATTTAATTATTATTTTGATCCGGTCAAAAAAATATTATTTTGATAAAAGTCATGGAGGAAAAAAAATTGTTTGCAACTTTAAGAGTCCAGTTTATAGATAATTAATGTAACGCCCCAATTTTATTTAATTATTATTGGTTGATTTGAAGTCTTTTTATATATAATTTTATATTATTATGTTGATTATGTGGTGTGTTATATTTTATTAAATGAGTTATTTTACTATTTAATAAAATAAGTGGGTATTTAGAATATTTGGAGTTTAAGGGGGCTGGTTTAGAAATAAGGAGAGTTGAGGGGGATTAAGTGGAAATAGAAGAAGTTGAATTAGGTTTAGAAAGGAAAGTGGAAAGTGAGAATTAGTCAGAAAACATTTTTCACGTGGAAGCAGCTTTTGGGAGAAAACCAAGAGGGAGCCAAGAGTATCCAAGAGAAGATCGTGTAGAGCTTTGTTCATCAATCTAAGGTAAGGGTGGGACTATCATTCAGTGATCTTAAGTCTATGATTCTGAAATTGGATTTAACATGTTAGGTTTTAGTTTTTGGAGAATTTGAGAATTAGGGTTAAAAGTGATAATTTGATGATTAGATGGTGAAAATGTGTTGAATTAATGTAGAAACTGTGTACAGACCTTTGATAATGCATAGGATGATGATTAGAATCAGTTTTAAGGTTAGAACCTTGGGATTGAGTGATTTTTATGAAAATCTGCGATTCTGCCCGAGCTGAAATTCATCGCTCACCCTCGCGAGCATCAAGCCTCGCCTCGCGAGGGATGAACTTCATCGCTCGCTTCGCGAGCAGTCTTCCCTCGCCTCGCGAGTGAACCCAGATGTTGCTCGCCACAACGAGCAAGTCACTCGCCATAGCGAGTTGACCAGTAAGATCATCATGATTTTGTGAATTAACGTTTTTGGTCAGGTCTTAGATGGTTTTGAGTGCCTGAATGCGTATAAGAATGATTAGGCAAGTTTTTAGAATGCGTATAAGGTCTTAGCGAGTTTTTAGAATGGTGTGAAAAATGTCAAGTTCCCGAGAGCACCCAGATTTTATTCGCCAAGGTGAGCTGCTTGTTCGCCAGGGCGAACATCCAACTTTTGTGAACTCGCCATAGCGAGTAGAGGTACTCGCCTCGCGAGCCTTTGAGTGTCGGACAACCTTGTTTAGGGTTCTTGCGATCTTTGTCGCATGAGATGTTATGAGTTGATCCTTGGGTTAGGAATGAAGATTTATTAAAATACTGTTGATGTTCAGTGAGTCTGATATAAGATGATTGATGTTGTTAATGCTATGGTATATTTGCAAATGCATTATGTGGATTATGAATGATGTTTAAGTTGAGTTGATTATTAATTGATATTGTCATATCTTGAGATGTCTATGTGCTACTAGTGTTGCTGTGGAATCTTAATTAAGATGTAAATGTTGGTCTAAGTTGTAAACGTTGTTCAGTTGTACGTTGCCGAATAAGTCATAAGTATGTTATGCAAAATTGTCGACGTTGTCATCATTGTCTGTGTTGTCGTTGAGGTCGTAGTTGTAGCCGTTGTTGGTGATTGTTTCTGTCAGGTGTTTTGTAGGAGGTGGTGTACTCTTACTTTGTCGTTTTTATAAGAGGTGGTGTACTCTTTGTTATTTTATAAGAGGTGGTGTACTCTTACTTTGTTATTTTATAAGATGTGGTGTACTCTTACTTTGTTATTTTATAAGATGTGGTGTACTCTTACTTTGTTATTTTATAATAGGTGTTGTACTCTTACGTTGTTGTTTATAAGAGATGATGTACTCTTACGTTGGTTATGTTGATGATTATGACGAGGTTATGATGATTGTTTATAGTGTTGAGTGTGAGGTTTTTATGATGTTACATGATGTTATCTATGAGTTGGTAAATGTACTTGATGATGATTATGCTAAGTTGATAAGTTGTCCCTTATTCATGTATTGCTAATGAGATGCTTGCTGAATAATTACTGTTATGAATTGATAATGTTGATGTATAGTTGTTAAGTTGTCTTCTATTCATGAGGGCTAAGGGGATGTTATGAAGAATTATTATTTGGATGGATTGATGATGTTTATGTTGTTAACTGTAATTGATGAATTATATGCTTATTATTATTGTTTGAAAAATCTCACCCCTTCTGCTTGGAAATGTTGCCTTCTTATGGTAACTTGCAGGTAATGAGGATTAGTAGGAGTGGTGGCTCAAGTGTCTTAGGGCTCTGATACGTAACGGGATGAGAAATTGTTGCTATGTTTATCATTCCTTTATGTATCAATTTTGGAACATGTCGTTGGAGCTTTTATTGTCGTTGAATTAATTCTGCTGCAGAGTTTTGAATATTATGTTGTTGAAATTTGAAGGATAATTATTTAATTATTCCATTTATGATTTTTAAGAAAAGAAGTGTAACATTTCGTTTAAGGTGTTTTACTCTGATTAAATCATGAAATTTTTATGTTGGGAAAACAGGGTGTTACATTTAAAATATTAAACAAGCGTATTGTTAGACTATATTTTCGAGCCACATGACTCGACAACGAAAGATATGTCAAGTTGGAGTTGGTGTTTTTATTTTTCAGAAGGTGTAAACACAAAAGTTGTAGGTATGGATGTTAGCTTTCTAATGTCGTTGGTCTGACGTCAAAACAATTTATAGAACATGAGTTATGGTCATATTACTGCATGTAGGTCACAGTGAATTTTTATGAATTTCAGCACAACTTTATCCGAATTTGAAATGAAAACTGGTATTGATTGGTACAGAATTCGTCTTAGGTGTAAACACGAAAGTTGTAGGTATGGATGTTAGCTTTCTAATGCCGTTGGTTTGAATTCAAAAGGATTTATAGAACTCGAGGTATGGTCAAATTACTGTACGTAGGTGACAGTGAATAATTGAATATGATTGATGAATTAGTATATGTATGTATATGTTTGTGAATACGATATTGTCCATGATTGATGAAGTGTTATATGTATATATGATGTTTTAAGATGTTGATTACCATTTGATGTTGTTATATTGTGATATAATTATATATGTATTACTTGAATTATATGTGAATAATTGAGACGTTGTTGACTTGCTTTTGATATTATTATGTCATGCTGTTGTTGTATACTGCTATGTTGCTATTGTTATTTAACTAAGCTGCATGAGTCGGTCTAAGTTGAATAAGATGATGAGGTTCCAAATTATTGGATTATATAAGAGGTTGTCGATTTAAGATGTTTAAGAGGTCGAGTCCATGCATTAGCATTTCAAAGTTGAGGGCTTGATGCCCTGGGAGCCTATTTACGCTCAAATAAGTTGAGGGCTTGATGCCCTGGGAGCCTATTTACGCTCAAATACGTTGGGGGCTTGATGCCTGGATTGGTACCATATGCATGATTAGAAGATTAAGTTGCATAGTCAAGTTGTCAAGTTATCAAGTTGTAGAGTTGTTAAGTTGTTAAATCATGTGAAGGTGAGAAAAACACAAGAAGGGGGGGTTGAATTATGTTTTCTTTTTCTCTAAAAATTCTTCTTCTGATAACACTTCAGAAGCTGGTTAGGAATGCTTCTGATGTGATGTTCAGAATCAGATATGCAGCGGAATAAAACAGAGTAGAGAGAAGAAAGAGAGACACAAACAATTATCCTGGTTCCTTCCACAAACCGGAAGTAGTCCAGTCCCCCTTGCACTTCCAAGGAGATTTCCACTAAGAAATAATCCACAGATTACACTTGCTCAATACTCTCTAAGTATGAGACTTCACAAATGCTCAAGCACGCAGGCAAGAGACTTCCAATGCTCCAGCACTAAAGCAAGAGTCTTCTAATGCTCAAGCACTAAAGCAAGAGTCTTCTAATCAAACAAAATTACACAGAAAATGTTTGAGATTGAACACTTGATATACAATCAGTGGTGTTCACAATACAATGCAATAAAGACTCTAGACTTAAGAATTTCTAAGATATATCAAATCAGTGCAGAAATTCACAGTGCTTTATAGAATCAAATTGACAGAGTTTAGGTGCTTTTAACTTGTATGTGGTCTCTTGTCAATCTTCAAGTCTTTACTCCTTTATATAGAGGTGAGTAGAGAGACGTTGAGATTCTTTGGCACGTCTAAAGAGTCGTTGAGTTCCTTGATCATCTACCAGTAATCCTTTGCCTGATTTGGATGTTGTCCTATGAAGGATCAAGTTCAAATCCATTCCTATCTTGAAGGAACATTTCTGCAGGCAGAGCTGTTGTCTTGTCTTGTAGCGTAGACAAAAACAGAGTAGTGGAGGTAGTGGTTGTACATTTGTACTTTGTCAACTCTTCAATGAAGGACAAGCACCCAGTGCTTTTTCAAATGACCGTTGATACCTCCCTTTCAATTCTTCGTTCTCTTAGACGAGGTTGACACGAGAAACAGCTTCTTTGAAACTTCAGTTTAAAAATAAACTGATCAAATGTAGCTTCTGCTGATGATACAACTTCTGATGAAATGTTGCTTCTGATAGACTTCTGCTTCTGATGAACTTCTGCTTCTGATGACGTCATCACTTCAGTGGCACTTGTTAGTTCAGAAGCACTTTTAGCTTCAGACGCAGTTTTCTTCAGATGCTTTAGCTTCCTTTTGCTCTCCATTGTTCTTCCAAGACCTATTGAAATTGAATAACTTTGCCTATGGTCCTGTACACTTGAACAAATATTAGAAATAACCAATTGACAATTTTTAATACCTTGTTATCATCAAAACTTATTAAGGTTTATTGTGAAACACATTTTATTCCAACAATTTCCCCCTTTTTGATGATGACAAACAATAGTATTTTTAAAAAAAAATGTTCAATTCTTGTTGATCTAATTAACAAGTTGACTACAAGGTATGAGGTTTGTAAGCTCACCCTGAGTCTAATAGATCTTTAAGGTGAGGTTTGTAAGCTCCCCCTAAGTTCTATACTCGTTAATTAAATTTCAATAGAATGCACACAAGATAATGAAATTTCAGAAGTATTAAAAAGTATTAACAAAAAATACAAAGTTTAGAAAATTGGTTCAGAGCAAAAAGTTAACTTAATCAAGTTAATTTAATGGGGCTCAGGGCCTAAAAATACTATACTACTACTCCCCCTTTTGTCATCAACAAAAAGTAAATAAAACAAAAGAAAAAGTTTGTGTAAACAATGAGAAAAACTGTAATTAACATATGTATCAGAGCAAAAATTAAAATACAGCAATCATAATCAGAGCAAAATTATCATAAGTGATTAAAAGTAATTGTTTCAGAAGCAATGAAATATACATGATGAGCAAGTTAAGATACACAATTAGAACAAGTTAATACTAGAACAAAATCTAAACATGCATAAATTGGTGTGCAACTATTGTTTGGCTAGTTTAGATACTTGTTCCATCAAGTATTTGATCTGCTCAGAATGATTCTTGAGTTCTTCTGCTTGCTTGTTCACTACTTCTTGCAAAGTATCAGATTTCTGCATAGCCTTCTGAGCTTCTTCATTCTTAGCTAAAAGCCTCTTTTTCAGCCCTTGACGAATTCTGTCTTCTCTTGAGATATAGTCACTTTCTGGAAAGAAAGGAGTATTGGCTAACAGAAGCACAAATTCTTGCTCTTTCTCCTCTTCAGTAGAGTGAAGTTCTTCCAATCTCTTCTTCAGCAGTTCATCATGAGTTGTGATGCATTTTTCACTAAGAAGTTCCAACAACTCATTAAAATCCCTCTTCAACCCAGCTTTCAGATTCATCCATTTGTCAATGTAGTGAATTGAAGGTGAAGGAACTTTTCTGAGAAGAACAAGCCCTTGAATTTCCTCACTCATCCTTTGAAGCTCTTCATCAATATATTCAGACTCAAGGATGGTATCTGGGATGGGTATTGGTTCTGGAATAGATGAAGGTTCTGGAATAGGGGTTGTATGAAATGAAGAAGGTTGGTCAGAAGCAGTTTGTTGCTCAGGGATAGTTTGATTTTGAGTTGGTGAATGGTTAAGATTTTCTGGTTGTTGTTCCATGTTAGGTTGGGGTAGGTCAGAGACAACTTGTTCAGGAACAGTATGTTCAGGAACACTTTGCTCAGGGGCAGTTGATGTTTCTGGTTGGTTTTTTAAGACAGTCTTTTCAGGGACTGTTTTAGAGGCCTTTGTGGGGGTTGGTTGCATTTCACCTCCTAAATGCTTTTCTAGGTTGTGAAGGGTTGTTGTTTCAAGTTGTTGGGGGTCTTTTGAAGTAGTTGCTTCTTGAACTACTTCAGAGACTTTTTGTGGTGTTTGGTTGTTTTCTGGGTTGATTTCTGGATTGGTTTTTGGATGTTGGACACTTAGGGGTTCTATAATAGGTGGTTGGAAGAAATGGTCAGCAGGCAAAGTCTCACAGATTTTTATCCTCTGTTTAGCGAATTTGATTTGCATTTGTTCAAAGTCTTGTTGAAAGAAATCTGAGTTTGTGGATTATGATGATGAGGGTGAAGATGGAAGGGTAGGAGTCTGAATATTGACTGAAGCTTTAGGAACAGAAGGAATACCTGAAGGATGAGCTTTTGGCCTAGTAGCTTTTGATGTAGCAGCTTCTGGTCTAGCAGCTTCTGAAGTGGCAGCTTCTGGTGCTGGTTCTCAAGGAATTGATTCTGAAACATTCTTGGCTTTCAGAGCTCCTTTTAACAATTCAGTTCCTTCCCTAACAGTTTCTTCTTCAATCTCAGCAACCAAGGAAGCAATCACAGCAGCTTTCTCAGCATCAAGCTCATACCCAGCAGCTTTGAGTTGTTCATCTCTCTGCTTCTTATAGAGTTCTCTCATTTGCTTTCTTTTGGCTAATTCAGCTGCAGCAAATTCTTTAGCCATTCGTTTTTGTTCTTCTGAGACTCTGAAGCAGGGCATCTCCAAAGACACAGTTGTCTGAGGCTTTACCAAATTTGGATCCTCTTCTTCTTCTCTGAGTTGTTCAGCAGCTTCCTTCATACGCTCCTGAACACTTCTTTCTCCTTTAGCTCTTTTAGTTCTGATGGTTTGAAGAGCAGCTTCTCTGGCAGCATCCTGAACTTCTGGCTCTTTGTTTCTTTTCTTCTGAATTACTTCATCAGAAGCAGCAATGGTTGAGCCTTCAGTCTTTACCAATTTAGCTCTCTTGGGTTTTGGTGCTGCAACAGTTTCCTTCTGATCAGCTTTCTTTGTTCTCTTGGAGGATCTTCTTGGAGCTTCTTATACCAGATACTCTTCCTTTGATAAGGCTTTGCTTTTTGTCTTCCTGCCCTTGGCAACAGGAAGAGCTCCTCCATACATTTGTTCAGGCACTTCCTTCAAGCTGATTTTGACCTTCGTTCTTTCAAAGTGCTCTCTGATGTAGTTCATCTGAACATCCAGAGGGTCTTGCTTGCAGATAGGAGGAAAATCAGTCATCAAGGCTGATTTAGCATCAGATTCTGTCATATCTGTGCTCAGCTTCTTAAGATCCTTTACATCAATCAGACGCATGGATCTAAGAGTTTCTCCATTGATGATTTTCCCTCTGACAGTTCCTAACTGTTCATCAGTGAAGAAGTCCACCTCCTTTAGAAGATTGAGAATACCTCCTTGGTGAAAGATTTCAGAGAGAAGCCTCCCATAGGGCACCCAGCACCTATTCCTCAGCTGGCTCTCTCTGAGCTGTTGAACCATGTGCCTGAAAATGTATCTAGGCACATTTGCCTTTACACCAGTAATGAAGAAATGAAGGAGGATCTTGTGCTCCAGTGAAGGCTAATCACTACCACCACCTTTTGGTAGTAGATTTTCGTTCTGAATCTTCAGCATCACTTTGGTGTGAGGTGACATATCAGAATAAGTATAATCTTTAACTTTGTTGTAGAGAGTTTGATTTACAACGTCATTCCAGGGGCTATCCTTGACTTTTGAAATACCAGCTTTATATTCTCCTGTAACTGGCCTTCTGAGAACGAAAGCAATGACGTCCTCATTAATGCAAACTGGAATCCCCATTATACTTGACCTAATCTCTGTCTGAGAGAACGGTTCCAATCCCATTTCCTTTCTAGATTTTCCTTTCAGTTCTGGGTTGAGAAGTACTTTTTCAGCTTCTTCAACTTTTGAAGCATCTCGATCATGAATGCTGGCCCTGACCCAGAAGTGACGCACCAACGTTTGATAAGTTGGACCATTTAGAAAGTTAAAGTAGCTTCCCAAGCCTTGAGCGTCGTAGAATTTCCCAATATCACAATTGTGAGCAGCCAAAGAGTTGAAATCCACCGGACATTCAGTCTGGATTTTCAAGTCCCATTCCTCCAAGGACATGGTTCTTCCTTTAATCTCATAAGCAGGAGCTTCTTGTTGCTGCTTGTTAGACGATGATCCAGGTGCAGAACTAGATGAAGCCATTTGATTGAATGAGAAGGAAAAGGGTTTCTAGGGTTTTAGATTATTTCGCAGAGAATGTTTGAGAGGAAATGAAAGTGTGAGTTGTGAAGTGAGTAGTGTGTGTTTGTCTAAGTGTTTTTAGTAAAAACGTTTGCAATTCAAAAGGGACAAACAAACATAGCATTAATGACAGTTGGGGGCGCGTGTAAGTACGTTTAAAAGCATATAAAACATCATTGCCCTTTTTGTTATACTCCAATACAAATACACCACGTCAGATACTTTTCAGACTAAAAACTTTGGTTAGTGGGACAGGTGTTACTAAAATGTAACTGCCAACGATCCCACTATCCCTGCTATTCAGAAGTAAAGAACACAGCTTCTGAAGTTTTAGTGCTGACGTGATCTTCAGAAGCACATTTTCCTCAGAACCTCAGTAAAGAGCTTCTGGTGGACCATAGCTTCTGAACACACTTCAGAACCAAACTTCTTATTCAGAGGCAAGCAAATCTTAATCAGACACAAGGTGCATGTTCAAATTTTTCTTAATAAAATCAAATCTTTCCACAGATAAAGGTTTTGTAAATATATCAGCCCATTGATGTTCAGTATCAATGAATTGTATATCTAAAACTCCTTTTTGAACATAATCTCTGATAAAATGGTGTTTGATTTCAATATGCTTGGCCCTTGAATGTAGACTTTGGATTCTTTGACAAACAAATAGCAGCTGTATTATCACAAAAGATGGGAATACTGTTAGCATTAATCTGATAGTCTTCCAACTGATGTTTCATCCAAAGTAGTTGTGTACAACAACTTGCAGCTGAAATGTATTCTGCTTCTGCTGTAGACATAGCAATAGTTGCTTGTCTTTTGCTAGCCCAAGATATCAGATTCTCTCCCAGGAATTGACAGTTTCCACTGGTTGATTTTCTTTCAATCCTGTCACCAGCATAGTCAGCATCACAGAATCCAACCAACTGATAATCTAGGGATTTCCTATAAAGGAGTCCAAGATTAGTTGTTCCTTTCAGATACCTGAAGATTCTCTTAACTGTAGTGAAATGAGATTCTCTAGGATCTGATTGGAATCTTGCACACATGCATACACTGAATAAAATATCTGGTCTTGATGCAGTGAGGTATAACAGAGAACCAATCATACCTCTGTATAGCTTCTGGTCTACTTTAGTTCTAGTATCTTCTTTGCTTAAGATGCAGGTTGGATGCATTGGAGTGTTCATCACTTTACAGTCTTCTAGCTTGAACTTCTTCAGAAGCTCCTTTGTATATTTAGTTTGATGAACATAAACTCCTTCTTTGCTTTGATTGATTTGAATTCCAAGAAAGAATTTTAATTCTCCCATCATGCTCATTTCAAATTCATTCTGCATTAACTTAGAAAATTCCTTGCAAAGAGATGCATTAGTAGAACCAAATATTATATCATCAACATATATTTGCACAATCAGAATATCTTTCTTAAGAGTCTTTCTGAAGAGTGTTGTGTCAACTTGTCCTCTCTGAAAATCATTTTTGATTAAGAAATTATTTAGTCTGTCATACCAAGCTCTGGGAGCTTGTTTCAAGCCATATAGTGATTTCTTAAGTTTGTAAACATGGTCAGGATGCTTAAGATCCTCAAACCCAGGAGGTTGTTTGACATACACTTCTTCTTCAATGACACCATTAAGAAAGGCACTCTTGACATCCATTTGATATAATATTAAACCATGATTAACTGCATAGGATAGAAGTAACCTGATTGCTTCCAATCTTGCAACTAGAGCAAATGTTTCAGTGTAGTCAATGCCTTCTTGTTGACTGTATCCTTGTGCAACAAGTCTGGCTTTGTTTGTGGTTACCTCTCCTTGTTCATTCAGCTTGTTTCTGAATACCCATTTTGTTCCAATAATGTTCTTCTGGCAAGGTTTGGGTACTAGATCCCACACATCATTTCTTTGAAATTGGTTTAGCTCTTCTTGCATAGCTAAAATCCATCCTTCATCTGAGAGAGCTTCTTCAACAGTTTTTGGCTCAATTATTGACAGCAATCCTATCATAGATTCTTCTTGTTTGAAATGAGATCTTGTTCTTGTAGGACTGTCTTTGCTTCCAATGATTAGCTCCTCAGGATGTGAAGATTTGTACTTGAATTTTGAATGAACTTCATGCTGAGAGTTATCTTGATTATCTTCAGAAGCATTGTCATCTTGTGCTTTTGGATTTGGTTCAGCTTCTGAACAGTTCTCAGCTTCTGAATTGGATACAACTTCTGGACTTAACTCAGCTTTTGGATTCTTTTCAGTATCAGAAGTTTGATCAGATTCTGATGCATCTTCAGAATCATTTGTACCTGCATTACTCTCAACTTGCTCTGGAGTTTTACTTCCAGGCTCTCTATCATCAAATTTAACATGCATAGATTCTTCAACACAAAGTGTTTCTGAATTATACACTCTTTAAGCCTTTGATCTTTCAGAGTAACCCAAAAAGATTCCTCTTTGAGCCTTGGCATCAAATTTCTTTAGATAGTCTTTAGTGTTTAGAATGTAACAGGTACATCCAAACTGATGAAAGTAAGAGATATTTGGTCTTCTTCCTTTGAAGAGTTCATATGCAGTTTTCTCCGTCATAGGTCTGATGTAGATCCTATTTTGGATATAACATGAAGTATTCACCGCTTCTGCCCAAAAATGTTTAGCTAAATTGTTTTCATGGATCATGGTTCTGGCCATTTCTTGTAAAGTTCCGTTCTTTCTTTCTACAACCCCATTTTGTTGTGGAGTTCTAGGAGAAGAGAATTCATGGACAATTCCATGTTTTTCACAAAAAGATTCAAATGGCTCATTTTCAAATTCTCCACCATGATCACTTCTGACTTTCAAAATATTCAGTTCTTTTTCAGACTGTATTTGAGTGCAGAAGCTGCTAAACACTTCACATGCATAATCTTTACTTCTTAGGAATTTTACCCAAGTCCATCTGCTGTAATCATCAACAATGACCAATCCATATTTACTTCCATATAAGGATCCAGTGTTAACTGGTCCAAAAAGATCAATATGAAGTAACTCTAAGGGTCTGGAGGTTGATACAATGTCTTTGGATTTGAAAGAAGTTTTAACAATTTTTCCTTTCTGACATGCACCACAGAGTGCATCTGAATGATAATCAATGTTAGGCAAACCTTTGACAAGTTGTAACTTGCTGATTTTAGAGATTAACCTCCAATGAGCATGTCCCAACCTTCTATGCCATACCCACTTTTTATCATTGACAAAAGGCAAACTACCTCATGATCAGTCAGATCAGAGAAATTAATCTTATAGACATTCTCAACTCTCTTTCCCTTAAAGGTAATGGACTTGTCATTCTTGTTGACTAGAGTGCAGTTGGTCTTATTGAACATTACATCATACCATTGTCACAAAATTGACTGATGCTCAATAGGTTATGCTTCAGACCATCTACCAGCCAAACATTATTAATTGAAATGGAGGAATTACCAATGGTACCTGTACCAATGATCTTTCCAGTTTGGTTGCCACCAAACTTCACTTCTCCTCCATCCTTCATTGTAATGGTGAGGAACAAATCTTTTTCTCCTATCATATGTCTTGAACACCCACTGTCTAGGTACCAGGACCTTTGTTTCTCTTTTGCTCTTAGGCATACCTGCAGTTTTAATCAATTCAGATTTAGGTACCCATATCTTCATGGGTCCTTTTGGGTTAGTTCTGGAGGTTTTACTTTTCCTCCCTTGTACCTTGGGTTGAGTGCTGAGTAGCTTCTGATCATTCAATACTTTAGGTTAACACCTTTGGGTATTGTTTTCTCAGAAGCAGCAACTATTTTGTTCTTCTGACCCTCTGACTTTAGGATTCTAGGTTCTGGTTTGATCAGACACTAAGGAACAGGTTCTGACCTTCTCAGAATCTTAATCTTTGTAGTCTTAGAATCCGATTCTGTCATTATCTTAGTCTTGGAGTTCTTTGGCTTTGATGTGATCTTAGCTTTAGAACTAGAAGCTTCAGATTCTGACTGAACAATAGTTTCAGCTTCAGCACCTTCAGGCACAAAGGTGGATTTCAATCCATCCTTGATACAGTCACAATAGTTTTTGAGACTATACTCTTTAGTTTTTACTTCAAAGTATCCAATCCCTTTACCATTGTTCTTGTAAATGCTGTAAATCATAGAGGCTACTTTGCTTATATCAATACCAGTCATTATGAAATCATCTAAAGCAATTTCATGTTTGTTATTATAACCTTTATCACATTTTTCTTGCAGCTTCTCACAAAGAATCTTGAGTCTGTCTTCATATGTGGTAGATATGAAGTTAAACCCTCTGAGTTCTTCTTCAGAAGCTTTCAGCTCCAATAGAGTTGTTTCTTGTTGTTTCATTAAATCAACATATTTTTCTTTTAAATCAGACAACTCATTGGTTCTGTGTTCAAATAGTGATAATAGTTCTTTAAGAGAATCAACAAGTTCTTGTATGGGAATTTTGGAATATACCTCATTTTCATCTTCTAAATCTGATTCA
This sequence comes from Medicago truncatula, assembly GCF_003473485.1. NCBI lineage: Eukaryota > Viridiplantae > Streptophyta > Magnoliopsida > Fabales > Fabaceae > Medicago > Medicago truncatula. Next base: position 22,441,589 of record NC_053043.1, on the reverse strand, counting down.
GCTTCTGATACTGCTTCTGATGACACTGTTGCCACTAACCCCACGACTACTTTAGCATCATCATCAGCTTCTTCTTTATCATAACCAGATTCACTATCCAGATCTTCCTAGGTCGCCATCAAACTCTTCTTGATTTGCTTTCTGAATTTACTTGAGCTGAAGCTTGGTTTCTTGGTTCTGCTCTTTGACTTTTCCTTCTGAAGATCAGGGCGTTCAGCAATGAAATGACCAGGTTTCTTGCAGTTGAAGCACCCCTTCTGATCTTCCTTCTTGAAGTTCTTATAACCACCCCTCTTGCTCAAAAACTTCTTCTGCTTCCTTGCCAGATATTCAAGCTTGTTAGACAGCATAGCCATCTTCACAGATTGATCTTCATCAGAATCTCCATCTGGTGATTCTTCTTCAGATTCACTGGCCTTGTAAGCTTTAGAAGACTTTCCTTTAGATGGTAGAGCAATAGATCTATTCTTCTTAGAGGATTCATGCTCATTCAGACTCATTTGATGTACCTTGAGGGAACTGACAAGATCTTCAACACTCAAGGTGTTTAGATCTTTAGCTTCCTCAATGGCAGTTACTTTGGGTCTCCATCTAGAAGGCAAGCTTCTCAGAATCTTGCTTATATGATCAGAAGCAACATAACTGTTCTTCAGTATTTGCAGTCCAGATACTAAAGTTTGAAATCTTGAGTACATCTCCTCTATACTCTCATCATCCTTCATATTGAACAGCTCATACTGATGAACTAGCATTAGTGCCTTTGCTTCTTTAACCTTCTTGCTACCTTCGTAGTTAGCACAGAGTGATGCAAACATTGCCTTAGCAGTGAATTTATCACTCATCTTCATATATTCAGTGCGAGGTATAGAAGCAACAGTGATCCCTCTGATCTTGTGATGCTTTTTGTATAGCTTCTTCTGAGCAGGAGTGTGAATCTTTCTATCAATAGCAGCTCCTTCTTCATCCAAAACCAAATCATCAACTCCATCTTCAAGAATATCCCACAGCTCTTCATCTAATCCTATGATGTAGCTGTACATATTGGTTTTCAACCAAGAAAACTCTTCTGGATCTCCATTGAACTTTGGAGCTTTTCCAGAATCTGATTTCTTGTCAGACGTACCATAATCATAGTTGACATTAGTGTACCTTGTAGATGTAGAAGATTCTGGTTCAGCAGACATGTTTTTCTCGGATCTTGATCTGTCACACGGTTAAGTGCTTTGATAACAGAGAAAGCTCTGATACCAATTGAAGGTGAGAAAAACACAAGAAGGGGGGGTTGAATTATGTTTTCTTTTTCTCTAAAAATTCTTCTTCTGATAACACTTCAGAAGCTGGTTAGGAATGCTTCTGATGTGATGTTCAGAATCAGATATGCAGCGGAATAAAACAGAGTAGAGAGAAGAAAGAGAGACACAAGCAATTATCCTGGTTCCTTCCACAAACCGGAAGTAGACCAGTCCCCCTTGCACTTCCAAGGAGATTTCCACTAAGAAATAATCCACAGATTACACTTGCTCAATACTCTCTAAGTATGAGACTTCACAAATGCTCAAGCACGCTGGCAAGAGACTTCCAATGCTCAAGCACTAAAGCAAGAGTCTTCTAATCAAACAAAATTACACAGAAAATGTTTGAGATTGAACACTTGATATACAATCAGTGGTGTTCACAATACAATGCAATAAAGACTCTAGACTTAAGAATTTCTAAGATATATCAAATCAGTGCAGAAATTCACAGTGCTTTATAGAATCAAATTGACAGAGTTTAGGCGCTTTTAACTTGTATGTGGTCTCTTGTCAATCTTCAAGTCTTTACTCCTTTATATAGAGGTGAGTAGAGAGACGTTGAGATTCTTTGGCACGTCTAAAGAGTCGTTGAGTTCCTTGATCAACTACCAGTAATCCTTTGCCTGATTTGGATGTTATCCTATGAAGGATCAAGTTCAAATCCATTCCTATCTTGAAGGAACATTTCTGCAGGCAGAGCTGTTGTCTTGTCTTGTAGCGTAGACAAAAACAGAGTAGTGGAGGTAGTAGTTGTACATTTGTACTTTGTCAACTCTTCAATGAAGGACAAGTACCCAGTGCTTTTTCAAATGACCGTTGATACCTCCCTTTCAATTCTTCGTTCTCTTAGACGAGGTTGACAGGAGAAACAGCTTCTTTGCAACTTCAGTTTAAAAATAAACTGATCAAATGTAGCTTCTGGTGATGATACAGCTTCTGATGAAATGTTGCTTCTGATAGACTTCTGCTTCTGATGAACTTCTGCTTCTGATGACGTCATCACTTCAGAGGCACTTGTTAGTTCAGAAGCACTTTTAGCTTCAGACCCAGTTTTCTTCAGATGCTTTAGCTTCCTTTTGCTCTCCATTGTTCTTCCAAGACCTATTGAAATTGAATAACTTTGCCTATGGTCCTGTACACTTGAACAAATATTAGCAATAACCAATTGACAATTTTTAATACCTTGTTATCATCAAAACTTATTAAGGTTTATTTTGAAACACATTTTGTTCCAACATCATGAAACTGTTTAAAGCTGTGATTCTTTATATGAACTATTAAAGAAGTGAATTATGATATGTTATTATCTATGATGAATATTATGTTGATTTATTGTTGTTAAATATAATTGTTGAATTATATGCTTAATATTATTGTTTTGTGAAATCTCACCCCTTCTGCTTGGAAATGTTGCTATTCGTATGAGGAACTTGAAGGTAATCAAGAATAGTTGATGTCGTGTGAGCTTTTTCTCTCGTGTGTCTTAGGTGCTCTGATACGTAACGGGATGGGAACTTTGTTATTGCTTTTCTATTCCTTACGTATTATTTTTGAAGATTTATGACTATGTTTTTAAGATTGGATTTTTATGAGACATTTGAGAAGAGGCCTTCGTGCCAAAGACTATTTATGATGTTGAATTTAATTCCGCTGCTATTATGTTGATGAGGATAATTAGTTAATTATCTCTTTTATGTTCTAAGAAGTGTGATATCCCATTTATGTGATGATATACTCTGATTATATGTTTGAAATTTTTAAGTTGGGAAAACGGGGTGTTACAATTGGTATCAGAGCAGGTCGGTCTGCCGGCCAAGTAGTCGAGTCGATTTGTGTCGAGTAACAGTTGTATTACTATCTTTACGCTGTTTGATTGGTTGTTGTTGTGTTTCTGATTAATAGATATGTTTATTATGTGTTCATGTTTGATTGACTAACTTTGATGTGGTTTACATGTTTTGTTGAAGTTTCTATTTGGCTATATATGGTTTAAGATGGTTAGGCAATAATTGAATTCCTTTTCTTGCGTGCTTTGAATTTCGAGGACGAAATTCTTTTAAGGGGGCTAGAGTTGTAACGCCCTATTTGAATTATTTGATTGTTTTAATAACTTTAGGATATATTTATATGATTATGTGATTTATTAAGTGAAATATTTTATTATTTAATGGAATAGGATTTGAAAATAAAATAAGATTAAGTTATGGAGGCTGTTTTGGAAATTTGATGAGTGATATTTTGTTAAGTTATTTGTTGATATTTATTAGTGAAATATATATGTTATTTGTTATAGAAATATATATAATTTGTTGTAGAAATATTTGTTATTTTTTATAGAAATATTATATATATATATATATATATATATATATATATATATATATATTGAGTTTAGGGGTTGTTATGAGATTTTAGAGTGTTTGGGGGGAGAAAGAGAAATAAGATAAGATAGATGGAGATATATAAATAGGAGAGACCTAGGTTTAGAAAACATTACGCACGTACAACCAGTTTTTGGAGAAAAACGGAGAAAACCTAGAGAAGAGGAGGAACGAGAAGAGAACCTTGCAATCGATTTCTTAAGGTAAGGGTGGGACTAACATTCAATAATCTTGAGTCTATGATTCTGAAAATTGTATTTAACATGTTGTAGGTTTAGTTTTTGAGAATTTGAGAATCAGGGTTAAGAGTGATGATTGTGATGATTTTGAATGAAAGTAAAGTTGAATAATATAGGTTGTTTTTTCTGATTTTTCTTTTCATCTCAGCCCCGAATTTGATATGAAATATCGTATTGATAGGTCCAGAATTTGTCTTAAGTGTAAACACAAAATTTGTAGGTATGGATGTTAGCTTTCTAATGCCGTTGGTCTGACGTCAAAACGATTTACAGAACTTGAGTTATAGTCAAATTACTGCACGTAGGTCATAGTGAATTTTTATGAATTTCAGCACAACTTTGTCCGAATTTGAAATGAAAACTGGTATTGATTGGTACAGAATTGGTCTTAGGTCCAAACACGAAAGTTTTAGGTATGGATGTTAGCTTTCTAATGCCGTTTGTTTGACTTCAAAAGAATTTATAGAACTTGAGATACGGTCAAATTACTACACGTAGGTGACAGTGAATAATTGAATATGATTGATGAATTAGTATATGTATGTATATGTTTGTGAATACGATATTGTCCATGATTGATGAAGTGTTATATGTATATATGATGTTTTAAGATGTTGATTACCATTTGATGTTGTTATATTGTGATATAATTATATATGTACTACTTGAATTATATGTGAATAATTGAGACGTTGTTGACTTGCATTTGATATTATTATGTCATGCTGTTTTTTTATAATGCTATGTTGCTGTTGTTATTTAACTAAGCTGCATGAGTCGGTCTAAGTTGATTAAGATGATGATGTTCCAAATTATTGGATTATATAAGAGGTTGCCGGTTTAATATGTTTAAGAGGTCGAGTCCATGCATTAACTTTTCAAAGTTGAGGGCTTGATGCCCTGGGAGCCTATTTACGCTCAAATAAGTTGAGGGTTTGATGCTCTGGGAGCCTATTTACGCTCAAATATGTTGGGGGCTTGATGCCCTGGATTGGTACCACATGCATGATTAGAAGATTAAGTTGCATAGTCAAGTTGTCAAGTTGTCGAGTTGTTAAATCATGAAATTGTTTAAAGCTGTGATTCTTTATATGAACTATTAAAGAAGTGCGTGCTCGTGATTTTCGGATATCAAACCATTAATTGATTTGAATCGTTAATCTTTGAAGTCTCGATTTTTATTCGTGGGAAGGGAAAAAATGAGTAAAAACCCTCATCGAGACTTTGGATTCGGGGGTTGGTTACGCGAAGGGAAGGTGCTAGCACCCTAAGCGTCTTTGGTATTCCGTAGGAACCTCTTACCTAATTTATCTTGTGCTAAATTCATTGCTTATCTGAAAGTTATTACCTAAAAATCTAAGTGAAAGAATGGAGGGAGAAGAAGTATGTTTTTGGTTTTTTTTTTTTATTTGATTTGGAAGGATAAAAATCCTATGCCTACATACCCTTAAAGAAAAGGGATCAAAATCAATGTAGTTCACCTAAAAAGTTTTTTTTTGGTGGGTTGGTTGATTTTCAATTTTAGAAAATGGTTTTAAGAAGGGATAATTGTCCTCAAGGCATGAGAGAAAAATAAGATGAGGTTGGTCAAATTTTAATTACAAGAAAATCAGGTCCAATATGAATATTAATTCAATTTAAGCATTTGATTAAGAAAATAAAAGGAAAAAACACTTGGGTTACAAACCAAGATTTATTAAGAAAATATTTTTGAAGTTTTGCATATTTGATTTTTTGGGAAAATGATTTTTCTAAACTAACGTAACGGCGAAAAAAAACGAGCGGAAAGCAGTAAATAAATTGTGGTAGTGTCGGTGCAAGTGTCGGTGTTTGGGTTACCTACATTATTACATCAATTCCTAGATACATTCTATGGTCTCCAGAGAAATATAATAGCAAGAAATAAAACGCACAAAATAAATTACATCAATTTCCTAAGTACACACTAAAAATAATAACGACAAAATATGATGACAAAAATTAAACATGCATGAGATGATTCAAAATACTAATACAAATATACTATAACAATAATAAAAAAACAGTAAATAAATGATTAACACAAAGTAAAATATTTTTTTGTAAATTTTTGTAAGTGAAAGGGGTGCAGAAAGTAAAAAAACAGAGGTATAATTAACAAAACTGTAGTGAATTTTAAAAGCAATTGGGCTTAAGCAAAAAAACGGTTCGGTTCGGGTTACTAGGTTGGACCGGAAAGGGGCGGTTCAGTTTAGAAGGAGTATATATATGTTGTGAACCATTTTGTAGTCATTTTTTAAAGTCCCATTCTCTCTCTTCTCTCTATTTTCCACATAAAGCTCTCTCCTCTCTCCTCTCCTCTCTCTTCGCCGCTCCGGTGGAGTGGTTTGCCGGCCCAACAGGGCGGCGCAGCCGCACCGGAAAAACGAAACTTCTCCGTTTTCAAATCTTTTTACATATTTAGATATCCTTTTTGGTTTTAAACACGAATCCGACCTTATCTTTTTGAAATTCTGTCTTATAAATTCTAGATCTACAATTTTAGAACCGAACAATAGAACAAACCAAACAGCAAAAAACAATATTCACCAAACATCAAGAACGAACAGATATACATGATACATAAGTTAGCGAAGATTTACCTCAGATTGAATCGGAGAAAGAGCAAATGTAGACGAGAAAACTTCGATCTACTGCTTGCTATGTCAGAATCGGAAAACTTCTTCCCTCTTCTGAATATTCTACAAACCTGTTGTGTTGTTTATGAGCTTGAAGCAAAAAACGGATCGAAATTGAACTTTGGTGATGATGAACAGATTCAGACTCGTTGTTGTTAGTGATGAACAATTTCGAGTTTGAAATTAGATGTTCTCCCTATTATTCATGATTTCTGGCAATATTTGGGCGTTATATGATTTTTTGTGGTTTGTGAGTTTCTGGTGAATTTGTGGTTTATGGGAAATTCGTGGATGAACATTCATGAATTGTTCACGATATCTTTTTTATGATTTTTTTTGGATTTGATTCTGGAAATTGGAAAGGGGAATGAAATTTGGGTTAATTGGATTTTTTTGTGGTTTGTGAGTTTCTGAAGAAGTCTATCGTTTTTTCTTCTCCTTTCTGTGTTTTTGCAGGTTTGATTTTATAGTATTAGGGTTGAAGAGATAAGGCGTACGAAAAAAAAATATTTGGACCCTTGCTGGAATTTTTCAGACTTATTGACCTTATTGGACAAAAACAGAAAATAAACTATTAAATATATAAAAAAGTAACCCCTTTAAAAATCAAAATTAAAATTAGAACTAATAGAAGATGGAAATTAAATAATGAAATAAAGAGAAAATAAAGAGAGAAGAGGGCCCGACTCGGAATCAAAAATGAGATATTTTAAAATACCTCCCTGCCGAATTTTCACTGAAAAAACATGAGATCGATCGGAGTCAAACGACGCATATCCGTGGGACCTTAGTTCAAAATTTAGGGTATGACAGATGCCCCTATTTAAGTTTCTCCGTCACAGGGATTTACAAATGCCAACTTTGGAATCCATGGGTCGAAGAGACTTAAATATTAAGTACTCTAATTTTGACCAATCGAAATACTAAGAATGCCATGCTCATGAATGTAATAATATGAATGCTTGTGATGCACTTACGAATGCAAGGATAGTGAACACATACTGACTGGGGGACATACAGATAACCATTATTGGGGAGGAAATATTATTTATTACCGTTACTGTGGTAAAGACGGACATACGAAAATGAATATCGTCACTTACCTTTACTGAGGTAAAGACCAACATACGGAAGGAAATACTGTCAATTACCTCAACACGGGTAACGACCAACATACGAAAAGAAATACTGTCAGTTACCATTACTGAGATAACGACAAACATACGAAAGAAAATACTATCAGTTACCTTTACTGAGATAACGACAAACATACGAAAGGAAATACTGTCAGTTACCTTTACTGAGATAACGACAAACATACGAAAGAAAATACGGTCAGTTACCTTCACTGAGATAACGACAAACATACGAAAGTAAATAAAGTCAGTTACCTTCACTGAGATAACGACAAACATACGAAAGGAAATACTGTCAGTTACCTTTACTGAGATAACCACAAACATACGAAAGGAAATACTGTCAGTTACCTTGACTGAGATAACGACAAACATACGAAAGGAAATACCCGCCAGTTACCTTCACTGAGATAACGACAAACATACGAAAAGAAATACTGTCAGTTATCTTTACTAAGATAACGACAAACATACGAAAGGAAATACTATCAGTTACCTTTACTGAGATAACGACAAACATACGAAAGGAAATACTGTCACTTACCTCAGCACGGATAACGACCATCATAGATAAAAGGCACATGCTTTCGGTACAAGGATAGTTCACATAAGGTACTAGGGAGCTGAAATATATTGATACAAAGACTATTTGATGGGACCTGCCCCTTGAAATAAACTCAATTGGTAACATTTCTGAATCAGACACATTAGGGATGACACTTTTACGAGATACACTGGAATAAGACACTAGGTAATAACGCAACCATGCATGAATGATAGTTGCATGCATGCAATGTATGCATGAATGAATGAACATATATGAGACACATGTGACAATATAACGGTAAGGTTATTGAGACAAGATTGGACAGGTCCCAACAGAAATGGCCCGGTATCATAGTACAAGCAACTCGGTATTCTTCATCGGGGGCACAACCCTTCAAGCAAAACACTGATGGGGCAACGAAACAATAATCAGACCACTAGCCGAAGTCGCCATTTTTGGATTGAACTGGAGTACTTTCGCAAACTCATGCTTCAAATAGTCATTTCTTTTTCTTTGGTATACTTTGAAATCCCTAACTTTTGCATGGACCGCCCTTTCGGGTTTTCAATCCACCGGGACGCTCTTTTTTGCCTAAGCCGCCCTTTCGGGTTTTCAACTTAGCGAGCTTTTTTTTTTTTTTTTTTTTTTAGCAATGACCATGCCCCTTCTTTTGAATCGAATGTTGACACATGCTTCTACGATACATGAATTAAAGATAAAATGTTTGTTAATTTTGCTCTTTTCAAAAGAAAACATAAAGATTTTAAAAGAATTTTCAAAGTTTTTACTTCAAGTATTAACAGTAAAAATGGAAGAAAACTTGCACATAGAATAAATAGGAACTTCAAATAAAAGGCACAGGCTCAAATTGATTTAAAAGAAAGGGTAACCAGCTAAAGGCATGGCTCCACAGATTACAAAGTTTGGAAAATGGTAATTAATATGGGGAAGATACATTGAACACAATAACCACTATATTTTCTAACAACTTTGAATTCCACGGTTTAGATTGCTTCAATAACGAAGATCTTTTGACGGCTAAGGTGCCCCAAGTGAGTGATGCTTCATCTGATGCAGTTACTTGTCATAATCCTTAATTTTTGCATAGATCGCCCTTGCGGGTTTTCAATCTATCAGGATAATCAAATTTTTTTTATGTCTCTAATTTTTGCCTGGACCGCCCTTTTGAGTTTTCAGTCCACCGAGACGCTCATTTTTGGTTTAGGCTGCCCTTTCGGGTTTTCGACCTACCGAGCTGTTCTTTTATACATATTTAGACAAAGTATTTCTTGACTGCATCAGAATTCACAGGACGAGGTAACTCATCTCCATCCATGGTTGTAAGAATTAGAGCACCACCAGAGAAAGCTCTCTTCACTACATAGGGACCTTCATAATTAGGTGTCCACTTGCCCCTGGGGTCTGGTTGAAAATACTTGATACTTTTGACCACTAGGTCTCCTTCTTTAAACTCGCGGGGACGAACCTTCTTATCAAACGCCTGTTTAATCCTTGTCTGATATAGTTGTCCGTGACACAAAGCAGCCATGCGCTTTTCCTCAATCAAATTCAACTGATTGTACCTATCCTGACACCATTCAGCTTCTGACAACTCAGCTTCCATTAAGACTCTCAAAGACGGGATTTTAACTTCTACGGGAAGTATCGCTTCCATACCATACACCAAAGAAAAAGGAGTTGCCCCTGTTGAAGTACGCACTGAAGTACATTAACCATACAAATCATAGGATAACATCTCATGCCAGTCCTTATAGGTGACCACCATCTTCTGAACAATCTTCTTAATATTCTTGTTTGCAGCTTCGACCGCGCCATTCATCTGGGGTTTATAAGGAGAAGAGTTATGATGCTCAATCTTGAAATCATCACATAATTCCTTCATCATCTTATTGTTCAAATTCGTACCATTATCCGTGATGATCTTGTTAGGGACACCATAGCGACATATGATATTGTTCTTGATGAACCGGACTACCACTTGCTTGGTCACATTGGCATAAGATGCCGCTTCAACCCACTTAGTGAAGTAGTGAATGGCCACTAGTATGAAACGATGTCCATTAGAGGCTTTTGGTTTGATCCGACCAATCATATCAATGCCCCACTTAGAGAACAGCCACGGAGACGAGATAACATTGAGCATAGACGGTGGTACATGAATCTTATCCGCATAAATCTGGCACTTGTGGCACTTCTTGGCATAGTGATGGCATGCATCGTTATCCAATAGTAGCCTGCTCTCAACGCTTTCTTAGCCATTGAATATCCACTAGAATGGGTCCCGAACGAGCCATCATGTATCTCATGCATTAATAAATATGCTTCTCGTCGGTCCACACATCTGAGCAAAACTGAATTAAAGTTCCTTTTGTACAAAACCTGTCCACTTAGAAAGAAGTTACCAGACAATCTTCTTAAAGTTCTCTTATCTTTACGAGATACCCCAGGAGGGTACTCTTGAGTTTGAAGAAACACTTTAATATCATGAAACCATGGCTTGTCATCGAAAACCGCTTCGGCTGCAAACACATAAGCAGGCCTATCAAGGAATTTGACACTGATTAGCGGAACGTCGTTGCCACGATTCACTTTGATCATTGAAGATAAAGTAGCTAGGGCATCTACCATTTGATTCTCATCCCGAGGAATGTGGTGCAGCTCCACCTTGTTGAACAAAGTCAACAGACGTCTTGCATAGTCTCTGTAAGGTACCAATCCATCATGGTGAGTTTCCCATTTTCCTTTGATCTGGTTAATCACAAGAGTTGAATCTCCATATATGTCAATATTTTTAATCCTCAAGTCAATGGCTTCTTCAATGCCCATGATGCAAGCTTCATATTCTGCAATGTTGTTCGTGCAATCAAACCGCCCCTATTCCATTACCATAGACATTAACGGCCCCATCGAATATCAAACCCCACTTAGAGTCTGGATCAGGACCTTCACCAAACAATGGTTCGTCATAGTCTTTCATCTTTAAATACATGATCTCTTCATCTGGAAAATCAAACTTAACAGGCTGATAATCTTCAATTGGTTGACGAGCCAAATGGTCAGCAAGAATACTACCCTTGATGGCTTTCTGAGTGCGGTAGACAATATCATACTCGGACAATAGCATCTGCCAACGAGCAATTCTTCCTGTTAAAGCAGGCTTCTCAAAAATGTACTTGATTGGATCCATTTTGGATATCAACCAAGTAGTGTGATTAACCATATAGTGACGAAGACGCTTAGCAGCCCATGCCAAAGCGCAACAGGTTTTCTCAAGCATAGAATATCGGGACTCACAATCAGTAAACTTCTTACTCAAGTAGTAAATGGCATGCTCTTTTTTTCCAGTCTCGTCTTGTTGATCCAACACACAGCCCATAGAATCTTCTAACCCGGTCAAGTACATGATCAAAGGCCTTCCTTCGACTAGAGGGACAAGAATCGGAGGTTCTAACAAATACCCATTGATGCTGTCAAAAGCTTTCTGGCAATCTTCCGTCCAAACGATCCCTTGATCTTTACGGAGTAACTTGAATATCGGCCCACACGTGGCAGTCATATGAGAGATGAATCTGGAGATGTAGTTCAATCTTCCTAGAAAGCCTCTAACTTGTTTCTATGTCCTTGGAGCAGGCATTTCCCTGATAGCTTTGACTTTGTCGGGATCTACTTCAATACCCTTCTGGCTGACAATAAAACCCAAGAGCTTGCCGGATCTAACACCAAAGGTACACTTCTTAGGATTCAACCGAAGTTTGTACATTCTCAACCGTTGAAACATCTTCAACAAATCCTCAACATGTTCTTCTTCAGTGCCTGATTTGACAATCATGTCATCCACATACACTTCAATCTCTTTATGTATCATATCATGGAATATTTTAGTCATGCCTCTCTAGTAAGTGGCGCCGGCATTTATCAATCCAAACGGCATTACTAAGTAGCAGAAAGAGCCCCAAGGCGTGATGAACGGCATCTAGCAGTACTATCAACCAATACATCAATGTGAGGTAAAGGGAAATCATCCTTTGGACTAGCTTTGTTCAAATCCCGATAGTCAACACACATTCTGACCTTACCATCTTTCTTCGGAACGGGCACTATGTTGGCCAACCACTGAGGATATTCGGAGGTAACCAAGAAACCTGCGTCAATTTCCTTTCGTACTTCCTCTTTGATCTTCAGAGCCATATCTGGATGAGATCTTCTTAACTTCTGCTTGACTGGAGGACACTCGGGCTTCAAAGGCAAACGGTGTTCCACAACATCATGGTCTAACCCCGGCATGTCTTTGTAGGACCATGCAAATATATCATCATACTCTCTGAGGAGCTCAATTATCTTTTTCTTGACAGACGCCTCCATCGACGCTCCAATCTTAATTTCTTTCTTATCATCTTCAGTGCCCAGGTTGATCAACTCTATTTCTTCCTAGTGAGGCTGAATGGCTTTTCTTTCTTGCTCTAACATCCATCGGAGCTCATCGGAAATCTCTTCATCCTCCTCTACCCAAGCCTCGTAAACTGGAAACTCAAAGTTGGGAGGCAGCATAGGGTCATCATGTTCAACGGGCTCATGTATGTTCAGTCTGCATATGATTCATGATTGATTTTTAGTAAAATAGTGAATGCGGACCTTTGAAATTGATTTTTTTTTTGTTTTCTTAAAAGAAAAAGAGAACAAGTTTTTTGGTTTTTTGTATTACCATTTTTTTCCAGAAAAAGCACTAAAACATAATAACGGCCGTGACAGAAACGACAATTTTCATTAATACTGAAAACAAACTCAGAGTAAAAACAAAACCCTGCAAGATTTCACTTTCGTCTGGGGTAGGACGAAAGGAGTTTTCTTAAAAAAAACAAAAAGACAAACACATTACTTAGAAAAAGGTATCGCTGATCCAATTGCAGCAGTTTCCACCAGGAGTCACAAAGTCAGGTGCCACCTCTTCTGATTGATCTTCCAAGATTGCATTAGTCTCAGGTGGCGCATTGATGAATCTGGCACTCTGAAAAGTCCACCTAGTTGGATCGAACACCACTTGCTTATTGCCAGAGAAACCCAGACCTTCTTTGCGCTTGTTCTCGGGCAGCTGTATTAACTTCCCCCAACCTTCCGCTTTTCCTTCTTGAATTACTCTCTGAGCATCCTTTAGAGAGGCCATGCATGTTTCACCTCTTGTAGTACTGCTTTCAACCGAAAGCCCTTGGAATGATTTTCCATCCGAACTTTCACCACCAATGAAGGAAAAGGACAACAAATGGCCAACCAAAAGAGCTGATTCCCCACTCACTGTAACAAGCTTTCCATGACTTACAAACTTTAGCTTTTGATGAAGAGTGGATGTTACTGCCACGGCTTCATGAATCCATGGTCTACCAAGTAAACAGCTGTAGGAAGCTTGAATATCCATTATCTGGAATGTAACTTTAAACTCTTGGGGCCCAATAGTGATAGGTAAATCTACTTCTCCCCATACCGTCTTCCTGGATCCATCAAATGCCCTTACTGACATGCAACTAGGCCTAATAAATCCATCTGAATATGTCAATTTATCAAAGGTTGTCTTCGCCATCACATTGAGGGAAGAACCGGTGTCTATCAAGACATTGGACAAAGAATCTGTTTTGCACATAATAGAGATATGCAAGACCATATTATGATTTTTCCCCTCCACAGGTAGATCTTCATCACTGAAACTCAGATTGTTGCATGCAGTCACATTTCCAACAATGCTCCCAAATTGACCCAAAGTCACATCATGGTCTACGTAGGCTTGATTCAACATTTTCATCAAGGCATCCCTATGAGCATCAGAGCTTGTCAATGGTGACATGATAGAAATCTTGGATGGAGTCTGCAATAACTGATCCACTATCTTATAATCACTTTTCTTGATTAGCTTCAAAATCTCATCATTATCAGTTCCACTAGGTTGACCCACATTCTTACCCTTGCTAGGATCTGGTACTGGCACTGACTCTATCACCGGAGCTTTCTTCTTTGCTTGCACAATAGCATGAAGAATACATCCACTTCTCAGAATTTGACTATTCTCCGAAATGTTACTCACGGAAGTTGAAGGACTCAAGGGTATCTCTTTATCATTCTCCATGTTTGTAGGTTCATAGTTATACGGCATGGCGTTTTGAGAGAAAACCGGCTTGGATCTTGGTACACAAATCACAAGAGGAGTGACGACTGGCTTGGAATTGTCCTTGAACACCGGAGTAACACCGCCAATTGGTTTCGCACTATCCTTGAATACAAGGATTACAACAAAGATGCTCTTGTCCTCCCTTGTGACAACCAGCTCTCCTCGATCCATTAGCCCTTGCGCATCATCTTGAACCTGCGCGCAACCACGGGGATCCACAGAACATACCTCACAATTATTATGATTGTGGCTAAACATAGCTGCCTCACACATCTTCACATGTAATGGAACCAACGGAGTTTTGATATCCTGAGAGCGAGTGACAAGACCCCCTTCTTGATAATCTTCAACCATGTTAACAGTAGGCCCATAGGGTGGCAGAGGATTGTTTGGAGCAACAGGGTTAGGGTCAGTGAAGGATAAATCTTTGTTGTGAATAAACTTTTGAACTGCCTATTTAAGGGGGTAACAGTGTTCAATGTCGTGTCCCGGTGCCCCTTGATGATAGGCACAATTTCGATCGGCATGGAACCACGGGGGTAAAGGGTTCTGCAAACGGGGAGGTGGTAGGGTCTGAACAAGACCTCTAGCAAGCAAGGAAGGTAGCAAGGCTTCATAGGTCATGGGGATAGGTGGAAATTGGTTTCTTTGAGGGCGAGGCTGTTGTTGTTGAGCTCGAGAGCGAGGCTGTTGTTGCTATGGTGGTGGGGAATAGTATGGTTGCTGATAAAACGGTTGTGGCTGATAAGGTTGTGGTTGATATAGTGGTGGATAATATGGATGGGGTATTTGAGGCCTTTGTAGTTGATAGTTTGGGTTTTGTGGAGCTGGAATAGGTGGTGGAATGTTAGCAACATAGGGGTAGTTAGGGTATACAGGCTGGGATCCGCCATGGGCCAGCATGCCAACCTCTTGAGCGTTCTTCTTTGGGTACCCATTTCCGAACTTCCTATTAGATGAACCACCTGTCGAGCTACCCGAAGAACCACCTGAAGAAACACCATCTTTACTCACACTTCCCTTACGGACCCATTCTTCAATTCGCACACCCATATCTATCATATCGGTAAACTTTTGTGAAGCACAACCAAGCATCTTCCGGATTTGAGCAGACTTTTGAACGAAGCGCTGAGCGTATTCCTTGAAAGATTCTTTGTCACCCTGAGTCATAGATTGCAGTTCTTTCCGGTTAGGTGCTAGATAAGAGTTGTATTTGTACTGCTGGATGAAAGCATTGGCCAATTCCTCAAAGGTAGTGATGCCCTTCAAATTCATGTACCATGTATGTACGGGACCAGCCAAACTGTCCTGGAAACAGTGGATAAGCAGAGGTTCATCCTTCTTGAGTTATCATCTTTCTGACATATGCGACTAAGTGCATCTTAGGGAAAGTATCCCTCGTGTACTTTTCAAAGATCGACATTTTAAACTTATGAGGTATCACCACGTCTGGAACCAAGCAGAGGTCATTCACATTCTGACTGAACATTTCTTTACCGCGGATAGTCTTTAACTCTTTATGCACCGCCTCAAACTTTTCTTCCAGATTTCCTACCCTATCATCAACGGCCAGACTATTGGAGTGATAAACTTGTTCTTCTTCTTGATGAGCAGCATGAACAAGGGGTCCAGCATAGGTCATAGTGGCCTGAGGAAAAGGCTGGCCGGGCTGATAAAACGGTGTTTGTTGCTGACCCGAAGGGAACTGCATTTCCGGCGCATTATGACGAACACCTTCATTAGTTGCGAGTGGCATGCCCCACGGATAGCCTGGCGGCATATGATACTGAGGAGGGATAGAAAAACCAAGAGGGGCAGCAGGACGAAACCTTGAATTATACATGTTTGTCATATCACTAGAGGAAAACTGAGTCACCAAAGGCTGTGTAGTACTAATAGCTGCAGTAGAACCGGTAGGAATGGGCTGCGAAGTACCAACAGATGTAGTAGAAATTGGTCGGGTCACCGGAGGACCAGCTGGCTGAGAGACTTCAACATCAGCCTGAACAGTCTGCACAACTTTTGCTTGAGAGGCTTGTGCTTGTGCGGCCATCATGTCAATCATCATTGCAGTTATCTTTTCCATACTTTCCTTGAGGCTACTAACCTCCTCCCTAAGGTCATTGTTCTCTTGATCAGCAGTTGCCATCCTCTTCTTGATGTATGCTCGAGTACGGTGAACACGGGTAGGTTTGTACTAAATACGCCGGGCCACCTTTGCTTTTCTCCTGACGCAGAAATGAGGAAAGTATGAGACTTGGCTTTAACACTTTTTATGAATGCGATATGATACATGATATGCTATATGCCAAAATATGCAATTTTTATATATTTTTTTATCGAAGGACCTATAGAAGCAATTGTGTAAACATATCAACCTAAACATTTAAGAAAAAACAAAGTTGTTTACAAGATAATTCCCTTTCTAACAACAAAGCCAAGGGATAGACTTTCAAAGTAAAATAAGATAATTCCCTTTTAACAGACCGAGCCAAGGGATAGACTCCAAAGTAAAATAACAGAAGACTAGAAAATAACATAAAAAGAAAACAAAACAAAAGGGGAACTCTCAAGCTTCTAGAGTAGACTACTCCACAAAATCAGGATGGGGACCATAAAAAAGATCCATGCATCTCTTCTTTCTCCCTGGATAAATCTTGTCAAGAAAATCCTCCTTCTTTTGGAGAGCGGCGCTCAGCTTAGTGTTTTCATCTTTTTCCTGGCGATTAGCCAGGATCTTCTGATCCAAAAGGTTCTTCAAAGTATCATACTCTTGCTCCTTCCTGTGGTACTTCATTTCCCATATGGACTTCTCACGCCTTTCGATATCCAACTGCTTCTGATACCCTTCTAAGGACTCAGGAGGTAAAGGTAAAGGTATAGCTGGGACGGTTGAGGTTACAATCCTTTGTCGTGGGTATGGCATCTTCAATTTATTGGCTAGATCGATAACCCATTGGACATAGACTTCATGGGCGATAACCGATTTCTTTCCTAATTGATTCCTATCTTTCTTGACAATGGAATACCAAGCTTTCTCGAACTGCACTCTTTGATTCGCATCATCTTTTTTATAGAGGAAGAAATCCCTATCTAGGATGAGGTATACGAGCTTCATCTCCATATAATACCCAAACTGTCGTCTAACAAGAATCGGGCTATAGCTAATTCCTCCACGCATACCAAGAAGAGGTACGTTGTTGAAATCACCACAACTGTCAATGATATACTCTGAGTCACAAGCAGGGTTAAACCAATCTATGTCCCTTGGGGTCCAGGTCATGAGCTTCTGGGACCAAGGGATAGGTTCTGGTCTAATCTTGGGGCGGGGTAAGTGTGAAGTAATCCAGCGGTGGAGTAATGGTGCACAACAGACGATGGTCCCCTTTCCTTGACTAGTGCGATCATGGATAGCAAAATATGTGTCAGCGAGTAAAACAGGAACCGGGTTTTGGGTTAAGAAAATTCGTATAGCATTCATGTCGACAAACTTGTCAACTTTCGGGAAGAGGACTATACCATAGATAAGCAGGGCAAGGATAGACTCAAAATCTTCGGTCTTGGATTTCTCGAAACAAGTGGTGGCCTTTTGGTGAAGGAAGTTATAGGGTAAGCATGGGAGACCATCTTTGGGGGTGAACTTGTCCTTTATGTCGGCTACCTCAAGGTGAAGGGCTTTTGCGATGGTAGGGATTCTAGGAAAGGGTCCAAAGGCATGAAAGGGTACTTCGACGAGCACAGGTAAACCGACCCAATGGGAGTACTCCTCTAGAGTTGGGAAAAGCTGAAAGTCTGGGAATGTGAAGCCATGATAGATCGGATCATAGAACTGGACCAAGGTATTGAGAAGCATTACATCCACCTTTGTCTTGAGAATGTCGAGTAAATTTCCATACCGATCCCGAAAATGACCCAAATTTTTCAACATCTTTGTCAAACTCCTCAAACTCTCTAGACTCTCTGCATCCGGTACCTTGAATTTATACCCATGAGTCCTCCTTCCAACAACCTCCATATCCTCTGATGTTTACAAAAAAACTATATAAGTCCTTCGATATTTTAATGAGAGAAAATATTTATGGATGAATGCATGTATGCATGATAATGCTAAAGTACATAGAATACATGGTGAGGGTAAGTTCCACAATGTTGGAGTCAAGGGTGACAACACCATTTGGTAAGGACTAAGGTTTCAAATGTACCTGTATCACGGGTTCTACTAAGTTCCCAAAGTCCTTGACCACTTTCGGATATTATCGGATACCGAGAAAACACTCGGTCCAACAACGTCCGTAGGAAAGTTTCGTTTGAGTGTAGTATCGCGTGTCGACTAGTTTCGAGAAAACACCCGATTAGCCACTGCACTACGTCCTAAAAGGCCAAGATGGGTTAAGGGTTACTAAAGGTCCTTAGCTTCACTGGAAACTTAAGAGTAATAAAGTCTAAACTTGAAAACACACGCCGACATATATCACTTCAAGCTCCTCCGCTAAGTGTGGTTATCTCATGTGTGACAAGACACGAGTATACTCTCGATATGCCACTATGAGTCTACCACTCCTATCTTATATTTCCCTCAAGCTCGGGTGTAGAGCTTATCTCACCATTCACGTGAAAACAATAACATTTAGGCATGTATTTACAAGGCATAAGAAATAATAAAGCACAAGTAAAAAGCAAGTAAGGTGGGTTTAACCCGCGTAAGACTAAGTTCCCAGTGAAGTCGCCATTTCTGTGCTCGTGATTTTCGGATATCAAACCATTAATTGATTTGAATCTTTAATCTTTGAACTCTCGATTTTTATTTTTGGGAAGAGAAAAAATGAGTAAAAACCCTCATCGAGACTTTGGATTCGGGGGTTGGTTACGCGAAGGGAAGGTGCTAGCACCCTAAGCGTCTACGGTATTCCGTAGGAAACTCTAAGTGAAAGAATGGAGGGAGAAGAAGTATGTTTTTGGTTTTTTTTTTTATTTGATTTGGAAGGATAAAAATCCTATGCCTACATACCCTTAAAGAAAAGGGATCAAAATCAATGTAGTTCACCTAAAAAGTTTTTTTTTGGTGGGTTGGTTGATTTTAAATTTTAGAAAATGGTTTTAAGAAGGGATAAGAGGCCTCAAGGCATGAGAGAAAAATAAGATGAGGTTGGTCAAATTTTAATTACAAGAAAATCAGGTCCAATATGAATATTAATTCAATTTAAGCATTTGATTAAGAAAATAAAAGGAAAAAACACTTGGGTTACAAACCAAGATTTATTAAGAAAATATTTTTGAAGTTTTGCATATTTGATTTTTTGGGAAAATGATTTTTCTAAACTAACGGTAAAAACTAAGGTAACGGCGAAAAAAAACGAGCGGAAAGCAGTAAATAAATTGTGGTATTGTCGGTGCAAGTGTCGGTGTTTGTGTTACCTACATTATTACATCAATTCCTAGATACATTCTATGGTCTCCAGAGAAATATAATAGCAAGAAATTAAACGCGCAAAATAAATTACATCAATTTCCTAAGTACACACTAAAAATAATAACGACAAAATAAGATGACAAAAATTAAACATGCATGAGATGATTCAAAATACTAATACAAATATACTGTAACAATAATAAAAAAGCAGTAAATAAATGATTAACACAAAGTAAAATATATTTTTGTAAATTTTTGTAAGTGAAAGGGGTGCAGAACTGTAGTGAATTTTAAAAGCAATTGGGCTTAAGCAAAAAAACGGTTCGGTTCGGGTTACTGGGTTGGACCGGAAAGGGGCGGTTCGGTTTAGAAGGAGTATATATATGTTGTGAACCATTTTCTAGTCATTTTTTAAAGTCTCATTCTCTCTCTTCTCTCTATTTTCCACATAAAGCTCTCTCCTCTCTCTAAAAAATCTGGAAAAAAGAGAAGATGATCTTCATCTTCTCCGGCGAGCTACGCCGCTCCGGTGCGGTGGTTTGCCGGCCCAACAGGGCGGCGCCGCCGCACCGGAAAAATGAAACTTCTCCGTTTTCAAATCTTTTTACATATTTAGATATCCTTTTTGGTTTTAAACACGAATCTGACCTTATCTTTTTCAAATTCTATCTTATAAAATCTAGATCTACAATTTTAGAACCGAACAAAAGAACAAACCAAACAGCAAAAAAAAATATTCACCAAACATCAAGAACGAACAGATTTACATGATAAATAAGTAAGCGAAGATTTACCTCAGATTGAATCGGAGAAAGAGCAAATGTAGACGAGAAAACTTCGATCTACTGCTTGCTATGTCAGAATCAGAAAACTTCTTCCCTCTTCTGAATATTCCACGAACCTGTTGTGTTGTTTATGAGCTTGAAGCAAAAAACGGATCGAAATTGAACTTTGGTGATGATGAACAGATTCGGACTCGTTGTTGTTAGTGATGAAAAATTTTGAGTTTGAAATTAGATGTTCTCCCTATTATTCATGATTTCTGGCAATATTTGGGCGTTATATGATTTTTTCTGGTTTGTGAGTTTCTGGTGAATTTGTGGTTTATGGGAAATTCGTGGATGAACATTCATGAATTGTTCACGATATCTTTTTTATGATTTTTTTTGGATTTGATTCTGGAAATTGGAAAGGGGAATGAAATTAGGGTTTTGGATGATGATGACTGCGGCTGAAGAAGTCTATCGTTTTTTCTTCTCCTTTCTGTGTTTTTGCAGGTTTGATTTTATAGTATTAGGGTTGAAGAGAAAAAAGGAAGCAACTTGCAGAGGCAACAACCGTGTTACCGGATTTGGAAACAAAAGTTTGACCCTGCCTTCTGCCTGAATATAAGGCGTACGAAAAAAATATTTTTGGACCCTTGCTGGAATTTTTCAGACTAATTGACATTATTGGACAAAAACAGAAAATAAACTATTAAATATATAAAAAAAGTAACCCCTTTAAAAATCAAAATTAAAATTAGAACTAATAGAAGATGGAAATTAAATAATGAAATAAAGAGAAAATAAAGAGAGAAGAGGGTCCGACTCGGAATAAAAAATGAGGTATTTTAAAATAACTCCCTGCCGAATTTTCACTGAAAAAACATGAGATCGATCGGAGTCAAACGACGCATGTCCGTGGGACCTTAGGTCAAAATTTAGGGTATGACAAAGTGAATTATGATATGTTATTATCTATGATGAATATTATGATGATTTAATGTTGTTAAATATAATTGTTGAATTATATGCTTAATATTATTGTTTTGTGAAATCTCACCCCTTCTTCTTGGAAATGTTGCTCTTCGTATGAGTAACTTGCAGGTAACCAAGAATAGTTGATGTCGTGTGAGCTTTCTCTCTCGTGTGTCTTAGGTGCTCTGACACGTAACATGATGGGAACTATGTTATTGCTTTTCTATTCCTTACGTATTGTTTTTGAATATTTATGACTATGTTTTTAAGATTGGATTTTTATGAGACATTTACGTAGAGGCCGTAGTGCCAAAGACTATTTATGATGTTGAATTTAATTCCGCTGCTATTATGTTGATGAGGATAATTAGTTAATTATCTCTTTTATGTTCTAAGAAGTGTGATATCCCATTTATGTGATGATATACTCTGATTATATGTTTGAAATTTTTAAGTTGGGAAAACGGGGTGTTACAATTGGTATCAGAGCAGGTCGGTCCATCCGGCCAAGTAGTCGAGTCGAGTTGTGTCGAGTAACAGTTGTATTACTATCTTTATGATGTTTGATTGGTTGTTGTTGTGTTTGTGATTAATAGATATGTTTATTATGTGATCATGTTTGATTGACTAACTTTGATGTGGTTTACATGTTTTGTTGAAGTTTCTATTTGGCTATATATGGTTTAAGATGGTTAGGCAATAATTGAATTCCTTTTCTTGGGTGCTTTGAATTTCGAGGACGAAATTCTTTTAAGGGGGGTAGAGTTGTAACACCCTATTTGAATTATTTAATTTATTTGATTGTTTTAATAAGTTTATGATATATTTATATGATTATGTGATTTATTAAGTGAATTATTTTATTATTTAATGGAATAGGATTTGAAAGTAAAATAAGATTAAGTTGTGGAGGCTGTTTTGGAAATTAGATGAGTGATATTTTGTTAGGTTATATGTTAATATTTTTTAGTGAAATATATATGTTATTTGTTGTAGAAATATATATAAATTGTTGTAGAAATATTTGTTATTTGTTGTAGAAATATTTTATATATATATATATATATTAGAATAGAATATTGAGTTTAGGGGTTATTATGAGATTTTAGAGAGTTTGGGGGGAGAAAGAGAAATAAGATAAGATAGATGGAGATATATAAATAGGAGAGGCCTAGGTGTAGAAAACATTACGCACGTACAACCAGTTCTTGGAGAAAAAGGGAGAAAACCTAGAGAAGAAGAGGAACGAGAAGAGAACCTTGCAATCGATTTCTTAAGGCAAGGGTGGGACTAACATTCAATAATCTTGAGTCTATGATTCTGAAAATTGTATTTAACATGTTGTAGGTTTAGTTTTTGAGAATTTGAGAATTAGGGTTAAGAGTGATGATTTTGAATGAAAGTGAAGTTGAATAATATAGGTTTTCTAGAATTGGTCTTAGGTGTAAACACGAAAGTTGTAGGTATGGATGTTAGCATTCTAATGTCGTTGGTCTGACATCAAAACGATTTATAGAACTTGAGTTATGGTCAAATTACTGCACGTAGGTCATAGTGAATTTTTATGAATATCAGCACAACTTTGTCCGAATTTGAAATGAAAACTGGTATTGATTGGTACAAAATTGGTCTTAGGTGTAAACACAAAAGTTGTAGGTATGGATGTTAGCTTTCTAATGCCGTTGGTCGGACGTCAAAAAAATTTATAGAACTTGCGTTATGGTCATATTACTGCACGTAGGTCATAGTGAATTTTTATGAATTTCAGCACAACTTTATCCGAATTTGAAATCAAAACTGGTATTTATTGGTACCGAATTGGTCTTAGCTGTAAACACGAAAGTTGTAGGTATGGATGTTAGCTTTGTAATGCCGTTGGTTTGACTTCAAAAGGATTTATAAAAATTGAGTTATGGTCAAATTACTGCACGTAGGTGACAGTGAATAATTGAATATGATTGATGAATTAGTATATGTATGTATATTTTTGTGAATACGATATTGTCCATGATTGAGGAAGTGTTATATGTATAAATGATGTTTTAAGATGTTGATTACCATTTGGTGTTGTTATATTGTGATATGATTATATATGTATTACTTGAATTATATGTGAATAATTGAGACGTTGTTGACTTGCAGTTGATATTATTATGTCATGCTGTTTTTGTATACTGTTATGTTGCTGTTGTTATTTAACTAAGCTGCATGAGTCGATCTAAGTTGATTAAGATAATGAGGTTCCAAATTATTGGATTATATAAGAGGTTATCGATTTACGATGTTTAAGAGGTCGAGTCCATGCATTAGCATTTCAAAGTTGAGGGCTTGATGCCCTGGGAGCCTATTTACGCTCAAATACGTTGGGGGCTTAATGCCCTGGATTGGTACCACATGCATGATTAGAAGATTAAGTGGCATAGTCAAGTTGTCAAGTTATCCAGTTGTTGAGTTGTTAAATCATGAAATTGTTTAAAGCTGTGATTCTTTATATGAACTATTAATGAAGTGAATTATGATATGTTATTATCTATGATGAATATTATAATGATTTAATGTTGTTAAATATAATTGTTGAATTATATGCTTAATATTATTGTTTTGTGAAATATCACCCCTTTTGCTTGGAAATGTTGCTCTTCGTATGAGTAACTTGCAGGTAACCAAGAATAGTTGATGTCGTGTGAGCTTTCTCTCTCGTGTGTCTTAGGTGCTCTGATATGTAACGGGATGAGAACTTTGTTATTGCTTTTCTATTCCTTACGTATTGTTTGTGAAGATTTGTGACTATGTTTTTAAGATTGGATTTTTATGAGACATTTACGAAGAGACCTTTGTGCGAAAGACTATTTATGATGTTGAATTTAATTTCGCTGCTATTATGTTGATGAGGATAATTAGTTATCTATCTCTTTGATGTTCTAAGAAGTGTTATATCCCATTTATGTGATGATATACTCTGATTATATGTTTGAAATTTTTAAGTTGGGAAAACGGGGTGTTACAATTGGGATCAGAGCAGGTCGGTCCGTCCGGCCAAGTAGTCGAGTCGAGTTATGTCGAGTAACAGTTGTATTACTATCTTTATGCTGTTTGATTGGTTGTTGTTGTGTTTCTGATTAATAGATATGTTTATTATGAAGGTGAGAAAAACACAAGAAGGGGGGGTTGAATTGTGTTTTCTTTTTCTCTAAAAATTCTTCTTCTGATAACACTTCAGAAGCTGGTTAGGAATGCTTCTGATGTGATGTTCATAATCAAATATGCAGCGGAATAAAAAAGAGTAGAGAGAAGAAAGAGAGACACAAGCAATTATCCTGGTTCCTTCCACAAACCGGAAGTAGTCCAGTCCCCCTTGCACTTCCAAGGAGATTTCCACTAAGAAATAATCCACAGATTACAAATGCTCAATACTCTCTAAGTATGAGACTTCACAAATGCTCAAGCACACAGGCAAGAGACTTCCAATGCTCAAGCACTAAAGCAAGAGTCTTCTAATGCTCAAGCACTAAAGCAAGAGTCTTCTAATCAAACAAAATTACACAAAAAATGTTTGAGATTGAACACTGGATATACAACCAGTGGTGTTCACAATATAATGCAATAAAGACTCTAGACTTAAGAATTTCTAAGATATATCAAATCAGTGCAGAAATTCACAGTGCTTTATAGAATCAAATTTGACAGAGTTTAGGCGCTTTTAACTTGTATGTTGTCTCTTGTCAATCTTCAAGTCTATACTCCTTTATATAGAGGTGAGCAGAGAGACGTTGAGATTCCTTAGCACGTCTAAAGAGTCGTTGAGTTCCTTGATCATCCACCAGTAATCTTTTACTTGATTTGGATGTTGTCCTATGAAGGATCAAGTTCAAATCCATTCCTATCTTGAAGGAACATTTCTGCAGGCAGAGCTGTTGTCTTGTCTTGTAGCGTAGACAAAAACAGAGTAGTAGAGGTAGTGGTTGTACACTTGTACTTTGTCAACTCTTCAATGAAGGACAAGCACCCAGTGCTTCTTCAAATGACCGTTGATACCTCCCTTTCAATTCTTCGTTCTTTTAGACGAGGTTGAAACGAGAAACAGCTTCATTGAAACTTCAGTTTAAAATAAACTGATCAAATGTAGCTTCTGGTGATGATATAGCTTCTGATGAAATATTCTTTTGATGGACTTCTGCTTTTGATGGACTTCTGCTTCTGATGAACTTCTGCTTCTGATGACGTCATCACTTCAGAGGCGCTTGTTAGTTCAGAAGCACTTTAGCTTCAGACGCAGTTTTCTTCAGATGCTTTAGCTTTCGTTTTCTCTCCATTGTTCTTCCAAGACCTATTGAAATTGAATAAATTTGCATATGGTCCTGTACACTTGAACAAATATTAGCAATAACCAATTCACAATTTTTAATACCTTGTTATCATCAAAACTTATTTAGGTTTATTGTGAAACACATTTTGTTCCAACAATCTCCCCCTTTTTGATGATGACAAACAATAGTATTTAAAAAAATGTTCAATTGTTGTTGATCTAATTAACAAGTTGACTACTAGGTATGAGGTTTGTAAGCTCCCCCTAAGTCTAATAGATCTTTAAGGTGAGGTTTGTAAGCTCCCCCTAAGTTCTATACTCGTTAATTAAATTTCAATAAAATACGCACAAATGTAATTGATAAACTTTCAAAAGTATTAAAAAAAAATTAGAAGAATGGTTCAGAGCAAAAATTTAACTTAATCAAGTTAATTTAATGGGGCTCAGAGCCTAAAAATACTATACAGCTACTCCCCCTTTTGTCATCAACAAAACGTAAATAAAACAAAAGAAAGAGTATCAGAGCCAAAATACAATAAAATAAAGCAAAGGTAAGTAACTAGGCAAACTGAATATGAATAACAAAGCATTTAATGATAAATCAGAAATTGTTACAGAAGCATAAGAATGATACAAAATTAGCAAGCTGAGATACAGAATCAGAGCAAGTTATTACTAAATGACAACAGAATCTAAACAAGCAACAAAAAAATGGTGTGCAACTAAGGTTTGGCTAGTTTAGAAACTTGTTCCATCAGAAGCTTGATTTGCTCAGACTGATTCTTCAACTCTTCTGCTTGCTTGTTCACAACTTCTTCCAGAGTATCAGACTTCTGCTTAACCTTCTGAACTTCTTCATCCTTAGCCTTAAGCCTCCTTTTCATCCCTTGAAGAATTCTTTCAGCTCTTGAGACGTAGTCACTTTCTGGAAAGAAAGGAGCATCAACTATCAGAATAGGAGAGCCTTTCTCTCTCTCTCTCTCTGTTTCAGTTTGATGAAGATCTTCCAGATGCTTCTTGAGCACTGCAGCTTGAGTTGATATGCATTTAGCACTAATCTGATCCAGCAGATCAACAAGTCCAGCTTTCAGATCCATCCATTAATCTTCATAGTGAATTGAAAGCATAGGAACTTTTCTGAGAAGAATAAGTCCTTGAATTTCATCACTGATCCTTTGAAGCTCTTCATCAATGAATTCAGACTCAAGAATGGTATCTGGGATGGCTTCTTGGTTGAAAGTTGTGTGTGATGAAGATCGTTGGTCAGAAGTGTTATGCTGTTGAGGAATAGTTTCATTGAGAGTTGGTGTTTGGGTAGGATTCTCAGTTTGGTTATCTAGGTTGGTTTGTGTTTGGTCAGGAGATGCTGGTTCAGGAAAGGTTTGTTCAGGAACAGATTGTTCAGGAACACTTTGTTTAGAAGCATTCTGTTCAGGAATGGTTGAGGTTTCAGGTTGAGAAGTTGATTGTTGATTTTCTAAGACAGTCTTTTCAGGGACTGTTTTAGAGGCCTTTGTGGGGGTTGGTTGCATTTCACCTCCTAAATGCTTTTCTAGGTTGTGAAGAGTTGAGGTTTCATGTTGTTGTTGTTGTTGGGGGTCTTCTGAAGTGACTGCTTTTGAAGCTACTTCAGAGGCTTTTTGTGGTTCTGGGTGTTGTATGTTTAAAGGTTGGATGACAATTGGTTGGAGAAAATGATCAGCAGGCAAATTCAAATTCTCAAAGATTTTTATCCTCTGTTTAGACAAGTTGATTTGCATCTGTTCAAAATCAAAGGTTTTGGTGGTTGTTGGTTTAGATGAATTTAGGTTTGGTAGACACTCTTTGATGTGCTGACTCAGAGGAATGTCATCTGAGTCAGTGGAAGATGATGAGGATGAGGGTGAAGATGGAGGGTTAGGAGTCTGAATTTTGATGTTAGCTTTTGGATCTGAAGAATTACCTGAAGGCTGAGCTTCTGATCTAACAGCTTCTGACTTAGCAGCTTCTGATGCTGGTTCTGAAGGAATTGCTTCTGAAACATTATTGGCTTTCAGAGCTCCTTTTAACAATTCAGTTCCTTCCTTGACTATTTGTTCTTCAATCTCAGCAGCCAGAGCAGCAATCTCAGCAGCTTTCTCAGCATCCAGAACATACCCAGCAGCTTTGAGCTGTTCATCTCTCTGCTTTCTGTAGAGTTCTTTCATGTGCTTTCTTTTAGCTAATTCAGCTGCAGCAACTTCTTTAGCCATCTGTTTTTGCTCATCTAAGACTCTGAAGCAGGGCATCTCCAAAGACACAGTTGTCTTAGCTTTTACCACATTTGGATCCTCTTCTTCATTTCTCAACTGTTAAGCAGCTTCCTTCATACGCTCCTGAACACTTCTTTCACCTTTAGCTCTTTTAGTTCTGATGGTTTGAAGAGCAGCTTCTCTGGCAGCATCTTGAACTTCTGGCTCTTTGTTTCTTTTCTTCTGAATTACTTCATCAGAAGCAGCAATGGTTGAGCCTTCAGCCTTTACAGATTTAGCTCTCTTGGATTTTGGTGCTGGAACAGTCTCCTTCTCAGCCTTCTTTGATCTCTTCCCTTTAACCTTGAGAGGTGCTCCTCCCATCTTGTCAGGAATGGATGCATAGCTGATGATTGTTCCAGTTTCATTGAAGTGAGCTTTGATGAACTGGTACAGAACCTCAGGATTATCCTCTTTTGAGATAGAGGGGAAATCCGTCATTAGGTCTGATTGTACAGTTTTGATAGTCAAATCCTCTTCAGAAGTAACAAGATTCTTGACTAGCTGCATTGACCTCAGAGTCTTTTCATTTATTATCTTTCCAACAACTGTTCCCAGCTCTTCATCTGAAGATACTCCTGTATCCTTGAGATATCTCAGAAGCTTTCCTTGAACAAAGATCTCAGAAAGAAGCCTTCCAAAGGGAATCTGTCTCCTTCCAATTCTTTGGCTTTCCCTCAATGCCCAGCACATGTGATGTAAGATGTACTTAGGCAGATTTATTCTTTGGTAGGTTGCAAGGCAATATAGAACAACCTTGTGATCCAAAGAAGGAGCATTTGTACCTCCTCCCTTCTGGAAAATACATTCTGAAAGAATTTTCTTCAGAAGCCTATGAATTGGAGATAACTTAGCAGATTTTCCCTTAGCAGTTCCTTGATACAGAACAGCATTAATCTTGTCATCCCACTGGTCTTTAACAACATCCACCTGATATAAGCCAGTGTTTTCACATCTGCATACTCTGCTAATAATATCTGCAGTGATGGTGATCTCCATTCCCATCACAGCGGATCTTATTTCAGTCCCTTTAAACGGTTTCAAACCCATTTCAGTTCTTGATTTACCCTTAAGCTTAGGGTTCTCCTTTACCATCTTCATTTCTTCTTCTTCAGCATCTTTCTTATCAAACACTTCTTCTCTTACCTAGAAGTCTTTTACCAGATTCATGTAGGATGGTCCATTCAACATGCTGATGTACTGAGTCATGTGTTGAGAGGTGAAGTAATTAAAGATATCCATTCCATTCCTTTTCAGAGAACCAAAATTGATGGAAGATTCCACTTGAACATCCAATCTGTCCAAGGGTACAGTCATAGTTCTTTCCTTTAGAACATATGATTCGTTGGTGTTGATTCTGATAGAAGGAACCGAGCTTGAAGAAGCCATGATTTGATTGAAGGTGAAAAGGGTTTCTAGGGTTTTAGAAGAAATGCGCTTACTTCGCAAAGAAGGTTAGAAAACAAGAGTGTTGGTTGTGAAGTGAGTAGTGTGTGTTTGTCTAAGTGTTTTTAGTAAAAACGTTTGCAATTCAAAAGGGAACAAACAAACATAACATTAATGACAGTTGGGGGCGCGTGTAAGTACGTTTAAAAGTATATAAAACATCATTGCCCTTTTTGTTATACTCCAATACAAATACACCACGTCAGATACTTTTCAGACTAAAAACTTAGGTTAGTTGGACAGGTGTTACTAAAACGTAACTGCCAACGATCCCACTATCCCTGCTATTCAGAAGTAAAGAACACAGCTTCTGAAGTTTTAGTGCTGACGTAATCTTCAGAAGCACATTTTCCTCAGAACCTCAGTAAAGAGCTTCTGATGGACCATAGCTTCTGAACACACTTCAGAACCAAACTTCTTATTCAAAGGCAAGCAAATCTTAATCAGACACAAATTCCTTGCATTAACTTAGAAAATTCCTTGCAAAGAGATGCATTAGTAAAACCAAATATTATATCATCAACATATATTTGCACAATCAGAATGTCTTTCTCAAGAGTCTTTCTGGAGAGTGTTGTGTCAACTTGTCCTCTCTGAAAATCATTTTTGATTAAGAAATTACTTAGTCTGTCATACCAAGCTCTAGGAGCTTGTTTCAAGCCATATAGTGATTTCTTAAGTTTGTAAACATGGTCAGGATTCTTAAGATCCTCAAACCCAGGAGGTTGTTTGACATACACTTCTTCTTCAATGACACCATTAAGAAAGGCGCTCTTGACATCCATTTGATATAATATTAAACCATGATTAACTGCATGGGATAGAAGTAACCTGATTGCTTCCAATCTTGCAACTGGAGCAAATGCTTCAGTGTAGTCAATGCCTTCTTGTTGACTGTATCCTTGTGCAACAAGTCTGGCTTTGTTTCTGGTTACCTCTCGTTGTTCATTCAGCTTGTTTCTGAATACCCATTTTGTTCCAATAATGTTCTTCTGACAAGGTTTGGGTACCAAATCTCACACATCATTTCTTTGAAATTGGTTTAGCTCTTCTTGCATAGCTAAAATCCATCCTTCATCTGAGAGAGCTTCTTCAACAGTTTTTGGCTCAATTATTGACAGCAATCCTATCATAGATTCTTCTTGTCTGAAATGAGATCTTGTACTTGTAGGACTATCTTTGCTTCCAATGATTAGCTCCTCAGGATGTGAAGATTTGTACTTGAATTTTGAATGAACTTCATGCTGAGAGTTATCTTGATTATCTTCAGAAGCATTGTCATCTTGTGCTTCTGGATTTGGTTCAACTTCTGGATTGGATACAGCTTCTGGACTTAACTCAGCTTCTGGATTCTTTTCGGTATCAGAAGTTTATCAGATTCTGATGCATCTTCAGAATCATTTGTACTTGCATTACTTTCAACTTGCTCTGGAGTTTTACTTCCAGGCTCTCTATCATCAAATTTAACATGCATAGATTCTTCAACACGAAGTGTTTCTGAATTATACACTCTGTAAGCCTTTGATCTTTCAGAGTAACCTAAAAAGATTCCTCTTTGAGCCTTGGCATCAAATTTCTTTAGATAGTCTTTAGTGTTTAGAATGTAACAGGTACATCCAAACTGACGAAAGTAAGAAATATTTGGTCTTCTTCCTTTGAAGAGTTCATATGCAGTTTTATTCATCATAGGTCTGATATAGATCCTATTTTGGATATAACGTGAAGTATTAACTACTTCTACCCAAAAATGTTTAGCTAAATTGTTTTCATGGATCATGGTTCTGGCCATTTCTTGTAAAGTTCTGTTCTTTCTTTCTACAACCCCATTTTGTTGTGGAGTTCTAGGATAAGAGAATTCATGGACAATTCCATGTTTTTCACAAAAAGATTCAAATGGCTCATTTTCAAATTCTCCACCATGATCACTTCTGACTTTCAAAAATTTCAGTTCTTTTTCAGACTGTATTTGAGTGCAGAAGCTGCTAAACACTTCACATGCATAATCTTTACTTCTTAGGAATTTTACCCAAGTCCATCTGCTGTAATCATCAACAATGACCAATCCATATTTACTTTCATATAAGGATGCAGTGTTAACTGGTCCAAAAAGATCAATATGAAGTAACTCTAAGGGTCTGGAGGTTGATACAATGTCTTTGGATTTGAAAGAAGTTTTAACAATTTTTCCTTTCTGACATGCACCACAGAGTGCATCTGAATGATAATCAATGTTAGGCAAACCTTTGACAAGTTGTAACTTGCTGATTTTAGAGATTAACCTCCAATTAGCATGTACCAACCTTCTATGCCATACCCACTTTTTATCATTCATTGACAGAAGGCAAACTACCTTCTAATCAGTCAGATCAGAGAAATTAATCTTATAGACATTCTCAACTCTCTTTCCCTTAAAGGTAATGGATTTGTCATCCCTGTTGACTAAAGTGCAGTTGGTCTTACTGAACATAACATCATACCCATTGTCACAAAATTGACTGATGCTCAATAGGTTATGCTTCAGACCATCTATAAGCCAAACATTATTAATTGAAATGGAGGAATTACTAATGGTACCTGTACCAATGATCTTTCCAGTTTGGTTGCCACCAAACTTCACTTCTCCTCCATCCTTCATTGTAATGGTGAGGTACAAATCTTTTTCTCCTGTCATATGTCTTGAACACCCACTGTCTAGGTACCAGGACCTTTATTTCTCTTTTGCCCTTAAGCATACCTGCAGTTTTAATCAAATCAGATTTAGGTACCCATATCTTCATGAGTCCTTTTGGGTTAGTTCTGGAGGTTTTACTTTTGCTGGAACAAAATGTGTTTCACAATAAACCTTAATAAGTTTTGATGATAACAAGGTATTAAAAATTGTCAATTGGTTATTGCTAATATTTGTTCAAGTGTACAAGACCATAGGCAAAGTTATTCAATTTCAATAGGTCTTGGAAGAACAGTGGAGAGCAGAAGGAAGCTAAAGCATCTGAAGAAAACTGCGTCTGAAGCTAAAAGTGCTTCTGAACTAACAAGTGCCTCTGAAGTGATGACGTCATCAGAAGCAGAAGTTCATCAGAAGCAGAAGTCTATCAGAAGCAACATTTCATCAGAAGATCTATCATCACCAGAAGCTACATTTGATCAGTTCATTTTTAAACTGAAGTTTCAAAGAAGTTGTTTCTCGTGTCAACCTCGTCTAAGAGAACGAAGAATTGAAAGGAAGGTATCAACGGTCATTTGAAAAAGCACTGGGTGCTTGTCCTTCATTGAAGAGTTGACAAAGTACAAATGTACAACCACTACCTCCACTACTCTGTTTTTGTCTACGCTACAAGACAAGACAACAGCTCTGCCTGCAGAAATGTTCCTTCAAGATAGGAATGGATTTGAACTTGATCCTTCATAGGACAACATCCAAATCAGGCAAAGGATTACTAGTAGATGATCAAGGAACTCAACGACTCTTTAGACGTGCCAAAGAATCTCAACGTCTCTCTACTCACCTCTATATAAAGGAGTAAAGACTTGAAGATTGACAAGAGACCACATACAAGTTAAAAGCGCCTAAACTCTGTCAATTTGATTCTAAAGAAGCACCGTGAATTTCTGCACTGATTTGATATATCTTAGAAATTCTTAAGTCTAGAGTCTTAATTGCATTGTATTGTGAACACCACTGATTGTAATATGTGGATTATTTCTTAGTGGAAATCTCCTTGGAAGTGCAAGGGGGACTGGACTACTTCTGGTTTGTGGAAGGAACCAGGATAATTGCGTGTGTCTCTCTTTCTTCTCTCTACTCTGTTTTATTCTGCTGCATATTTGATTCTAAACATCACATCAGAAGCATCCCTTACCCGCCTCTGAAGTGTTATCGAAAGAACTTTTTTTTGAGAAAAAGAAAACACAATTGAACCCCCCCCCCCTTCTTGTGTTTTTCTCACCTTCAACTTTTCCTCCCTTGTACCTTGGGCTGAGTGCTGAGTAGCTTCTGATCATTCAATACTTTAGGTTTAACACCTTTGGGTATTGTTTTCTCAGAGGCAGCAACTGTTTTGTTCTTCTGACCCTCTGACTTTAGGATTCTAGGTTCTGGTTTGATCAGACACTGAGGAACAGGTTCTGACCTTTTCAGAATCTTAGTCTTGGAGTTCTTTGGCTTTGATGTGATCTTAGCTTTAGAACTAGAAGCTTCGGATTCTGACTGAACATTAGTTTCAGCTTTAGCACCTTCAGGCACAAAGGTGGATTTCAATCCATCCTTGATACAGTCACAATAGTTTTTGAGACTATACTCTTTAGTTTTTACTTCAGAGTATCCAATCCCTTTACCATTGTTCTTGTAAATGTTGTAAATCATAGAGGCTACTTTGCTTCTATCAATACCAGTCATTATGAAATCATCTAAAGCAATTTCATGTTTGTTATCAGAACCTTTATCACATTTTTCTTGCAGCTTCTGACAAACAATCTTGAGTCTGTCTTCATATGTGGTAGATATGAAGTTAAACCCTCTGAGTTCTTCTTCAGAAGCTTTCAGTTCCAATAGAGTTGTTTCTTGTTGTTTCATTAAATCAACATATTTTTCTTTTAAATCAGACAACTCATTGGTTCTGTGTTCAAATAATGATAAGGGTTATTTAAGAGAATCAACAAGTTCTTGTCTGGGAATTTTGGAATATACCTCATTTTCATCTTCTGAATCTGATTCAGCTTCTAATACTGCTTCTGATGACACTGTTGCCACTAACCCCACGGCTGCTTTAGCATCATCATCAGCTTCTTCTTTATCAGAACCAGATTCACTATCCAAATCTTCCCAGGTCACCATCAAACTCTTCTTGATTTGCTTTCTGAATTTACTTGAGCTGAAACTTGGTTTCTTGGTTCTGCTTTTTGACTTTTCCTTCTGAAGATCAGGGCATTCAGCAATGAAATGACCAGGTTTCTTGCAGTTGAAGCATCCCTTCTGATATTCCTTCTTGAAGTTCTTATAACCACCCCTCTTGCTCAAAAACTTCTTCTGCTTCCTTGCCAGATATTCAAGCTTGTTAGACAGCATAGCCATCTTCACAGATTGATCTTCATCAGAATCTCCATCTGGTGATTCTTCTTCAGATTCACTGGCCTTGTAAGCTTTAGAAGACTTTCCTTTAGATGGTAGAGCAATACATCTATTCTTCTTAGAGGATTCATGCGCATTCAGACTCATTTCATGTACCTTGAGGGAACTGACAAGATCTTCAACACTCAAGGTGTTTAGATCCTTAGCTTCCTCAATGGCAGTTACTTTGGGTCTCCATCTAGAAGGCAAGCTTCTCAGAATCTTGCTTACATGATCAGACGCAACATAACTCTTCTTCAGTATTTGCAGTCCAGATACTAAAGTTTGAAATCTTGAGTACATCTCCTCTTGATGGGATAAAACCGCAAGTGCACAGTTCTATCGAAGTAGTAAAATTAGAGTATCGTTTTGACAGGGAGTTATGAATTGAATTAACTTTAGATAATGATTAGACTAAAATTTTATAAGATAGAAAGTTTTGGATATTTAATTGAAAGTAAATAATAAAAGAAAAGATAAAAGCCTTGGGATTATTGGTTCATCTAATTGACAAGTTCTTCACAAACCAAACTATTAAACTTATAACCTTATGTTAGATCTAACTTCTAAAGACAATTTCTCTTTTGTTCCTCTAGCAACCAAGCATATTTCGCTGACTTGATTACTATTAGATTTTGGTCCTATGTTAGATTAGGATTATGTCATTAGACTTATCCAACAATCCCAAGACAAGAGAAGTCTACTCACTAATGTTCATCGTAGACAAGGAGAAGAAGAGAGAAAGCATAAAAGTAAATAACAAGAAAGTAAATGAACTTTTATTAGAAAGACAATTGTCACCTATTGTATTCCAAGAAAAGATAAATATTTGTGATGGATGGCTACTCTATTTATAGCATACATTTGACTTAAAATCTAAGCAATTATATTCGGGCTAAAAATAAAGTAGCTTAAAATCTAAGCAAAAGCAGCAAAAGACACTCTGGAGGGTGGCACGGCCGTGCCAATTCTAGCACGGGCCGTGCCAAGCTTCTGACTTTAGGGGAGACATATTTTGTCTTTCAATCTTTGTATTTTCGTACCGAATCAGCTCCAAGTCCCTTTCTTTTGCTCCAAGACTCAATCCATCCAATATTCATTCCTGAAATATAATAAAATGCAATTTGTAGTAAACTATCTTAAAAAGGAAATAATATTAATATAAAATAAACTAAAATCTAATTAAAACTAAACTAAATAATATCTAGAAATAGGTAATAAATGACTCATCAAACTCCCCCACACTTGAATCTTTGCTTGTCCTCAAGCAAAAGGCATAGACATGGCAGCAACAAAAGGATTAATATATGACAATTTAAATAAAAGCTTGTCTCCCTCGAGGTCTCATTTCAATGTACACTAATCACAACTTCAAGTATTCCTTGTAAAGTTATTCAACCCAACAACAAATCTCTAGTGAGTGTGTGTGTGTAGTCCAACCCTTTTCTTGCTCCTGTATAAGATAGATATTATGAGGAACAAGTTCTAACCTTAACACTAAAATGATCGAGAAAAATCTTTTCTTCATTTCATATAAGAGAGGTGGGAGAGTTAAGATAGATTTGATGAATTTATACATTTGGGGGCTTGTAGATGCCTAGGGGCTATCATTTCACACTGGAAGTCCGTGAGGGGGTATCCTTTCCTCCAAGTTTCTATGATCACCCTAAGTAGTGCTACAACTTGTTTACTTCACTTAGGAAGTTCCTCTTTTTAGAGGGTTTAATTTAAGCACAATTTGTTTGAGAAGTCATCACCACATTTAGGAAGTCAGTGAGAGGGTATCCTTTCCTCCACGTGCTGGTGATATCCTTCTGCCCCATTTCGGTTTACACATTTCATCACATTAGAATTGTTCCCACACAAACTTATACTACTTTTACTCTGAAGATTTTTAAGGGTCCAGGTTACCATTAAAGCTAGAACGTGTTCCTTAAAATACCTATTCATACACTTACTCAAGGATTGCAACTAGGTGCTTTTCTCATTGGAGAATTTTCACAATAAAACTTGATGTGGGTATAGCAAGAACACTTACAAACACAAGAAATCACTTTCATGTACAAGAAACAACCATTGAAGAGACAACAAAAAATTTATGTCATAATAAAACATTAAAAACAAGCTGCTTATTCATGCCTTTTACAATAAAACAAAACAAAAGAATAAAGTTCAAGGGAGTTTGGAAACACTACGACTAAACACACTTTATTAGGCTCCCCCCACACTTAGGAGAAGCATTATCCTCAATGATTTAAAAGAAGAAGAAGAAAAAGAAGAAGAAGAAGAAGAAGAAGATGATGATGAAGAAAGAAGAGAAGTAGAAAAGAGTAGAGGAAGAGGAGAGCTCACAATTTTATTGTAGTCCATAAGGTGGACCTTGGAGGTGAAGGTGTTGCATCATGCATCGGAACATTGGATTGTTTTATTCATTCATTTGATTGCCCCTTAGGACATCGTTTCTTAGCCCGATCATTTCAACATCTTGTCTTTGTTGCTCGGTGCATGTTCTTTGAACTTTTGTTTGCATCCATGCCCACCGTTCATCATTATAGTTTCCACCGGCTTTTTGTTCATGGTGTTGTGCACCTACCTCCTCTTCATCACCACCATCATCATCACCATCATCTTGTACCTGTGGGTTAGTACCAACATAAAGCAAATTTTCCACCACCTCCGGATTAGTAATGTCCGAATTAGGTGGAATAATCAAACAATTAGCTCTAATGATTCTCCATTCATATTGGTAATTGTGAGTAGGGTCATGGGTTTTAAGGACTGACAAAGTAGTGAGAGTATAAAAGTTTAGATAATAGTTCTCATCTATCCTCTTGATCCCTTGATTCACACTCACCCTAAACTTCTTAGCAATAAAAGTGATGATTCCATCTACCATTATATTACCCTTATCATCCGGTTTTCTTTCTATCAATTGAAACAAGATAATCAAGCAAGTAATAGCAAATGTTAACATGATGGTTATAAAGCATGTCTCATAAATAGCTCATCATTCCTCATTAGTCCCTACCTCTTTCCTAGTCTATCCATAGCATTATTATCAGTGTATCGATAAGCATAAATAAATTGAGAGATAAGAGCTTTAGACCTACTCCTTTGCTTGTCATCTTTAAAATTGATGCCATGGTTCTTGAATGTTGCTTTCTCTTTCTTTGCACCACTTCTAGAGCTTTCAATCTCCTTGCCTTTTTGATGCCATTGACCTGGTTAACTTGGTTTGGGTTTTAGGGAAGGTTAGGGTTTGGTAAGGTTTTGGTTTGGAAAGGTTGGTTTAGTGATGGGTTGGGGTTTAAGTGAGGTTGATGAGTTTAATGATGGAGATTGGTGAAGAATTTTTTTTGGTTTTTGGGTTAGGGTTAAATGGTGTAGAATTTGGTGTTTGAATGGATGAATGTTGGTTTTGATTGGTGGTAAATGTTTGGAATGATGAATGGAGATAGATATGGAGGTTTAAATGTTGATGTTATGGAGGTTTAGAGAGGGAAGTTTGTGTTTGAGAATGAAGGAAGAAGAAGAAAAGTGAAAAAAAATGGTAAAAGAGGGTCTGGGACCATGGCACGGCCGTGCCAGTACAGGCATGGGCCGTGCCAACTCTCTGGAAGTTGGTGAAGTATGGCTAGGTTACAGGCACAGCCGTGCCATCACTAGCACTGGCCGTGCCAAGCTTCTGGACCTGCAAGGCTCAATTTTCTTCATTTTTCGCATCATATTTGGACAAATACCTACAAAACAAATTAAAACAACACAAAACAAACAAAATAAAAGCAATTAAACCCGTGGGTTGCCTCCCACGAAGCGCTCGTTTAAAGTCATTAGCTTGACAATCGAGAGGTTTCTCTACCCTATACCCAATCTTTCCCAAAGGGATAGTGGCATCAACCTGAGATTCTCTCCCAATTCACGCATAGCTTTCTCAATGGTTTCACTCTCAATCACACAAGGGGTGGAAAAACTCTCAATCACTATGAGGTTAGGTTTAGCAAGCCTTTGTGGGACATGGATTTTGAGTTTATAAGGTGGTGAAACGATTGGCTTATCACTCTCTCCTATGACTTTCTCACCTTGTTGCTTTTCACTCTCTATCTCACCCTCAATTGTCTTAGTTTTCATAATGGGGTCCTCTAACTGCTTACCGTCCCTAAGTTGAATAGCATTTATAAGGCCTTTGGGGTTGGCTTCGGTTTGACTTTGAAAGACATTGGGGGTTTGAGAGGAAGTAGCTACTTTTTGGGCTACTTGAGAGATTTGAGTTTCTAGCATTCTAGTGTGAGTAGCAATGGAGTCCACTTTAGATGTAAGCTTGACAAGAGAGTCATTCAAAAATCCAGTTTGATTTTTAAGTTCTTGAAATTGCTTGGATTGCTCCAAAGCATTTTTTTCTAGCAAAATTTCCAAGCTGGAATTCTGAGGGACTCTTTCGTTGTTTACATAAACGGGTGGTGTTGTTTGTTGTCCAAAGGTAGAAAATTTTTGCTTGGGACTTTTAGCAACACTACCTAGCTGGCATTCAACACCAGTATGGTCAAGTATTCCACAAAATTCACAAGGTGGTGAAACAAGAGCAGGTGTGACGACACTTACAGTTAATTTATCAAATTTTTAAAGAAGTGTGTCCACCTTAGCAGATAGATGATCAAGGGTAGAAACCTGGCACATACCTGCCTCTTTTTTAGAGGGTGGAGGAGTACCTTCAGTGATCACTCTCTCACTTGTCCACTGATAGTGGTTGTGTGTCATGTTCTCGATCAAATCATAGGCTCCTGTGTAAGTCTTATTCATCAAAGCTCCACCTGCAGCTGCATCAACATTCATTTTTGTGGAAAACAAAAGACCATTATAAAAAGTGTGGATAATAAGCCAATTCGCAAAACCATGATAGGGGCAAAGCCTAAGCATTTCTTTGAAACGCTCCCACGCATTGTAAAGAGATTCACCATCTTTTTGAGTGAATTGTGTGATTTGACTCCTTAATTGAGCAGGTTTACTATGGGGAAAGAATTGGGAAAGGAATGCCTTCCTCATTTGGTCCCATGAAATTATAGAACCAATTTTCAATGAATGAAACCAAGCACTAGCTTTATCCCTCAAAGAGAAAGGAAAGAGGTGCAGCCTTACGGCCTCTTCGTTTGCCTTCAAAGTTCCACTGAGTCTTAAAAAAATTGAAACATGAAGATTCGGATCCTCAGTGGGTGATCCGAAAAATTGATTTTGTTGCACTAGGTAAATAAGTGCAGGGTTTATTTCAAAATTATTACCCTCAACCGTTGGGTACACAATAGCATCGTACGGCTCATTTGAAGATTCTTTTAAGGGGGGTAGAGTTGTAACGCCCTATTTGAATTATTTGATTTATTTGATTGTTTTAATAAGTTTAGGATATATTTATATGATTGTGTGATTTATTAAGTGAATTATTTTATTATTTAATGGAATAGGATTTGAAAATAAAATAAGATTAAGTTGTGGAGGCTGTTATGGAAATTAGATGAGTGATATTTTGTTAGGTTATATGTTAATATTTATTAGTGAACTATATATGTTATTTGTTGTAGAAATATATATAAATTGTTGTAGAAATATTTGTTATTTGTTATAGAAATATTATATATATATATATATATATATTAGAATACAATATTGAGTTTAGGGGTTGTTATGAGATTTTAGAGAGTTTGGGGGGAGAAAGAGAAATAAGATAAGATAGATGGAGATATATAAATAGGAGAGGCCTAGGTGTAGAAAACATTACGCACGTACAACCAGTTCTTGGAGAAAAAGGGAGAAAACCTAGAGAAGAAGAGGAACGAGAAGAGAACCTTGCAATCGATTTCTTAAGGTAAGGGTGGGACTAACATTCAATAATCTTGAGTCTATGATTCTGAAAATTGTAATTAACATGTTGTAGGTTTAGTTTTTGAGAATTTGAGAATTAGAGTTAAGAGTGATGATTGTGATGATTTTGAATGAAAGTGAAGTTGAATAATATAGTTTTTCCAGAATTGGTCTTAGGTGTAAACACGAAAGTTGTAGGTGTGGATGTCAGCATTCTAATGACGTTGGTCTGACATCAAAACAATTTATAGAACTTGAGTTATGGTCAAATTACTGCACGTAGGTCATAGTGAATTTTTATGAATATCAGCACAACTTTGTCCGAATTTGAAATGAAAACTGGTATTGATTGGTACAAAATTGGTCTTAGGTGTAAACACAAAAGTTGTAGGTATGGATGTTAGTTTTCTAATGCCGTTGGTCGGACGTCAAAACAATTTATAGAACTTGGGTTATGGTCATATTACTGCACGTAGGTCATAGTGAATTTTTATGAATTTCAGCACAACTTTATCCGAATTTGAAATGAAAACTG
Source organism: Medicago truncatula (assembly GCF_003473485.1). Taxonomy (NCBI): domain Eukaryota; kingdom Viridiplantae; phylum Streptophyta; class Magnoliopsida; order Fabales; family Fabaceae; genus Medicago; species Medicago truncatula. The sequence continues at coordinate 22,400,496 of NC_053043.1, read as the reverse complement.
GTATTGATTGGTACAGAATTGGTCTTAGGTGTAAACACGAAAGTTGTAGGTATGGATGTTAGCTTTGTAATGCCGTTGGTTTGACTTCAAAAGGATTTATAAAAATTGAGTTATGGTCAAATTACTGCACGTAGGTGACAGTGAATAATTGAATATGATTGATGAATTAGTATATGTATGTATATTTTTGTGAATACGATATTGTCCATGACTGAGGAAGTGTTATATGATGTTTTAAGATGTTGATTACCATTTGGTGTTGTTATATTGTGCTATGATTATATATGTATTACTTGAATTATATGTGAAGAATTGAGACGTTGTTGACTTGCATTTGATATTATTATGTCATGCAGTTTTTGTATACTGTTATGTTGCTGTTGTTATTTAACTAAGCTGCATGAGTCGGTCTAAGTTGAGTAAGATAATGAGGTTCCAAATTATTGGATTATATAAGAGGTTGTCGATTTAAGATGTTTAAGAGGTCGAGTCCATGCATTTGCATTTCAAAGTTGAGGGCTTGATGCGCTGGGAGCCTATTTACGCTCAAATAAGTTGAGGGCTTGATGCCCTGGGAGCCTATTTACGCTCAAATACGTTGGGGGCTTGATGCCCTGGATTGGTACCACATGCATGATTAGAAGATTAAGTGGCATAGTCAAGTTGTCAAGTTATCGAGTTGTCGAGTTGTTAAGTTGTTAAATCATGAAATTGTTTAAAGCTGTGATTCTTTATATGAACTATTAATGAAGTGAATTATGATATGTTATTATCTATGATGAATATTATAATGATTTAATGTTGTTAAATATAATTGTTGAATTATATGCTTAATATTATTGTTTTGTGAAATATCACCCCTTCTGCTTGGAAATGTTGCTCTTCGTATGAGCAACTTGCAGGTAACCAAGAATAGTTGATGTCGTGTGAGCTTTCTCTCTCGTGTGTCTTAGGTGCACTGATACGTAACGGAATGGGATTTTTGTTATTGCTTTTCTATACCTTACGTATTGTTTTTGAAGATTTATGACTATGTTTTTAAGATTGGATTTTTATGAGACATTTACGAAGAGACCTTCGTGCCAAAGACTATTTATGATGTTGAATTTTATTTCGCTGCTATTATGTTGATGAGGATAATTAGTTAATTATCTCTTTTATGTTCTAAGAAGTGTTATTTCCCATTTATGTGATGATATACTCTGATTATATGTTTGAAATTTTTAAGTTGGGAAAACGGGGTGTTACAATTGGGATCAGAGCAGGTCGGTCCATCCGGCCAAGTAGTCGAGTCGAGTTATGTCGAGTAACAGTTGTATTACTATCTTTATGTTGTTTGATTGGTTGTTGTTGTGTTTCTGATTAATAGATATGTTTCTGATTAATAGATATGTTGCTGATGGACTTCTGCTTCTGATGAACTTCTGCTTCTGATGACGTCATCACTTCAGAAGCACTTGTTAGTTCAGAAGCACTTTAGCTTCAGACGCAGTTTTCTTCAGATGCTTTAGCTTTCTTTTGCTCTCCATTGTTCTTCCAAGACCTATTGAAATTGAATAACTTTGCATATGGTCCTGTACACTTGAACAAATATTAGCAATAACCAATTGACAATTTTTAATACCTTGCTATCATCAAAACTTATTTAGGTTTATTGTGAAACACATTTTGTTCCAACATATTATGTGATCATGTTTGATTGACTAACTTTGATGTGGTTTAAGATAGGCAATAAATGAATTCCTTTTCTTGCGTGCTTTGAATTTCGAGAAGGAAATTTTTTTAAGAGGGATAAAGTTGTAACGCCCTCTTTGAATTATTTGATTTTTTTAATAAGTTTAGGATATATTTATATGATTATGTGATTTATTAAGTGAATTATTTTATTATTTAATGGAATAGGATTTGAAAATAAAATAAGATTAAGTTGTGGAGGCTGTTTTGGAAATTAGATGAGTGATATTTTGTTAAGTTATATGTTGTAGAAATATTTGTCATTTGTTATAGAAATATTATATATATATATATATATTAGAATAGAATATTGAGTTTAGGGGTTGTTATGAGATTTTAGAGAGTTTGGGGGAGAAAGAGAAATAAGATAAGATAGATGGAGATATATAAATAGGAGAGACCTAAGTTTAGAAAACATTACGCACGTACAACCAGTTTTTGGAGAAAAATGGAGAAAACCTAGAGAAGAGGAGGAACGAGAAGAGAACCTTGCAATCGATTTCTTAAGGTAAGGGTGGGACTAACATTCAATAATCTTTAGTCTATGATTCTGAAAATTGTATTTAACATGTTGTAGGTTTAGTTTTTGAGACTTTGATAATTAGGGTTAAGAGTGATGATTGTGATGATTTTGAATGAAAGTGAAGTTGAATAATATAGGTTGCTTTTTCTGATTTTTCTTTTCATCTTTGCCCCGAATTTGAAATGAAATATGGTATTGATAGGTCCAGAATTGGTCTTAGGTGTGAACACGAAAGTTGTAGGTATGGATGTTAGCTTTCTAATGCCGTTGGTCTGACATCAAAACGATTTATAGAACTTGAGTTATGGTCAAATTACAACACGTAGGTCACAGTGAATAATTGAATATGATTGATGAATTAGTATATGTATTTATATGTTTCTGAATACGATCTTGTCCATGATTGATAAAGTGTTATATGTATATATGATGTTTTAAGATGTTGATTACCATTTGATGTTTTTATATCGTGATATAATTATATATGTATTACTTGAATTATATGTGAATAATTGAGACGTTGTTGACTTGCATTTGATATTATTATGTCATGCTGTTTTTGTATACTGCTATGTTGCTGTTGTTATTTAACTATGCTGCATGAGTCGGTCTAAGTTGATTAAGATGATGAGGTTCCAAATTATTGGATTATATAAGAGGTTGTCGATTTAAGATGTTTAAGAGGTCGAGTCCATGCATTAGCATTTCAAATTGAGGGTTTGATGCCCTGGGAGCCTATTTACGCTCAAATAAATTGAGGGATTGATGCCCTGGGAGCCTATTTACGCTCAAATACGTTGGGGGCTTGATGCCCTGGATTGGTACCACATGCATGATTAGAAGATTAAGTTGCATAGTCAAGTGTCTAGTTATCTAGTTGTTAAGTTGTTAAATCATGAAATTGTTTAAAGCTGTGATTCTTTATATGAACTATTAAAGAAGTGAATTATGATATGTTATTATCTATGATGAATATTATGATGATTTAATGTTGTTAAATATAATTGTTGAATTATATGCTTAATATTATTGTTTTGTGAAATCTCACCCCTTCTGCTTGGAAATGTTTCTCTTCGTATGAGTAACTTGCAGGTAACCAAGAATAGTTGATGTCGTGTGAGCATTCTCTCTCGTGTGTCTTAGGTGCTCTGATACGTAACGGGATGGGAACTTTGTTATTGCTTTTCTATTCCTTACGTATTATTTTTGAAGATTTATGACTATGTTTTTAAGATTGGATTTTTATGACACATTTACGAAGAGGCCTTCGTGCCAAAGACTATTTATGATGTTGAATTTAATTCCTCTGCTATTATGTTGATAAGGATAATTAGTTAATTATCTCCTTTATGTTCTAAGAAGTGTGATATCCCATTTATGTGATGATATACTCTGATTATATGTTTGAAATTTTAAGTTGGGAAAACGGGGTGATACAATTGGTATCAGAGCAGGTCGGTCCGTCCGGCCAAGTAGTCGAGTCGAGTTGTGTCGAGTAACAGTTGTATTACTATCTTTATGCTGTTTGATTGGTTTTTGTTGTGTTTCTGATTAATAGATATGTTTATTATGTGATCATGTTTGATTCACTAACTTTGATGCGGTTTACATGTTTTGTTGAAGTTTCTATTTGGCTATATATGGTTTAAGATGGTTAGGCAATAATTGAATTCCTTTTCTTGCGTGGTTTGAATTTTGAGGACGAAATTTTTTTAAGGGGGTAGAGTTGTAACGCCCTCTTTGAATTATTTGATTGTTTTAATAAGTTTAGGATATATTTATATGATTATGTGATCTATTAAGTGAATTATTTTATTATTTTATGGAATAGGATTTGAAAATAAAATAAGATTAAGTTGTGGAGGCTGTTTTGGAAATTAGATGAGTGATATTTTGTTAAGTTATATGTTGATATTTATTAGTGAAATATATAAGTTATTTGTTGTAGAAATATATATAATTTGTTGTAGAAATATTTCTTATTTGTTATAGAAATATTATATATATATATATATATATGTATATATTATAATAGAATATTGAGTTTAGGGGTTGTTATGAGATTTTAGAGAGTTTGGGGGGAGAAAGAGAAATAAGATAAGATAGATGGAGATATATAAATAGGAGAGACCTGGGTTTAGAAAACATTTTGCACGTACAATCAGTTTTTGGAGAAAAAGGGAGAAAACCTAGAGAAGAGGAGGAACGAGAAGAGAACCTTGAATCGATTTCTTAAGGTAAGGGTGGGACTAACATTCAATAATCTTGAGTCTATGATTTTGAAAATTGTATTTAACATGTTGTAGGTTTAGTTTTTGAGAATTTGAGAATTAGGGTTAAGAGTGATGATTGTGATGATTTTGAATGAATGTGAAGTTGAATAATATAGGTTGCTTTTTCTGATTTTTTCTTTTCATCTTTGCCCCGAATTTGAAATGAAATATGGTATTGATAAGTCCAGAATTGGTCTTTGGTGTGAACACGAAATTTGTAAGTATGGATGTTAGCTTTCTAATGTCGTTGGTCTGACGTCAAAATGATTTATAAAACTTGAGTTATGGTCAAATTACTGCACGTAGGTCACAGTGAATAATTGAATATGATTGATGAATTAGTATATGTATGTATATGTTTGTGAATACGATCTTGTCCATGATTGATAAAGTGTTATTTGTATATATGATGTTTTAAGATGTTGATTACCATTTGATGTTGTTATATTGTGATATAATTATATATGTATTACTTGAATTATATGTGAATAATTGAGACGTTGTTGACTTGCATTTGATATTATTATGTCATGCTGTTTTTGTATACTGCTATGTTGCTGTTGTTATTTAACTAAGCTGCATGAGTCGGTCTAAGTTGATTAAGATGATGAGGTTCCAAATTATTGGATTATATAAGAGGTTGTCGATTTAAGATGTTTAAGAGGTCGAGTCCATGCATTAGCATTTCAAAGTTGAGGGCTTAATGCCCTAGGAGCCTATTTACGCTCAAATAAGTTGAGGGCTTGATGCCCTGGGAGCCTATTTACGCTCAAATACGTTGGGGGCTTGATGCCTTGGATTGGTACCACATGCATGAGTAGAAGATTAAGTTGCATAGTCAAGTTGTCAAGTTATCAAGTTGTCGAGTTGTTAAGTTGTTAAATCATGAAATTGTTTAAAGCTGTGATTCTTTATATGAACTATTAAAGAAGTGAATTATGATATGTTATTATCTATGATGAATATTATGATGATTTAATGTTGTTAAATATAATTGTTGAATTATATGCTTAATATTATTGTTTTGTGAAATCTCACCCCTTCTGCTTGTAAATGTTTCTCTTCGTATGAGTAACTTGCAGGTAACCAAGAATAGTTGATGTCGTGTGAGCATTCTCTCTCGTGTGTCTTAGGAGCTCTGATACGTAACGGGATGAGAACTTTGTTATTGCTTTTCTATTCCTTACGTATTATTTTTGAAGATTTATGACTATGTTTTTAAGATTGGATTTTTATGACACATTTACGAAGAGGCCTTCGTGCCAAAGACTATTTATGATGTTGAATTTAATTCCTCTGCTATTATGTTGATGAGGATAATTAGTTAATTATCTCCTTTATGTTCTAAGAAGTGGGATATCCCATTTATGTGATGATATACTCTGATTATATGTTTGAAATTTTAAGTTGGGAAAACGGGGTGATACAATTGGTATCAGAGCAGGTCGGTCCGTCCGGCCAAGTAGTCGAGTCGAGTTGTGTCGAGTAACAGTTGTATTACTATCTTTATGCTGTTTGATTGGTTTTTGTTGTGTTTCTGATTAATAGATATGTTTATTATGTGATCATGTTTGATTCACTAACTTTGATGCGGTTTACATGTTTTGTTGAAGTTTCTATTTGGCTATATAAGGTTTAAGATGGTTAGGCAATAATTGAATTCCTTTTCTTGCGTGGTTTGAATTTTGAGGACGAAATTTTTTTAAGGGGGGTAGAGTTGTAACGCCCTCTTTGAATTATTTGATTGTTTTAATAAGTTTAGGATATATTTATATGATTATGTGATTTATTAAGTGAATTATTTTATTATTTAATGGAATAGGATTTGAAAATAAAATAAGATTAAGTTGTGGAGGCTGTTTTGGAAATTAGATGAGTGATATTTTGTTAAGTTATATGTTGATATTTATTAGTGAAATATATATGTTATTTGTTGTAGAAATATATATAATTTGTTGTAGAAATATTTGTTATTTGTTATAGAAATATTATATATATATATATATATATATATATATATATATATATATTAGAATAGAATATTGAGTTTAGGGGTTGTTATGAGATTTTAGAGAGTTTGGGGGGAGAAAGAGAAATAAGATAAGATAGATGGAGATATATAAATAGAAGAGACCTAGGTTTAGAAAACATTACGCACGTACAACCAGTTTTTGGAGAAAAAGGGAGAAAACCTAGAGAAGAGGAGGAACAAGAATAGAACCTTGAATCGATTTCTTAAGGTAAGGGTGGGACTAACATTCAATAATCTTGAGTCTATGATTCTGAAAATTGTATTTAACATGTTGTAGGTTTAGTTTTTGAGAATTTGAGAATTAGGGTTAAGAGTGATGATTGTGATGATTTTGAATGAAAGTGAAGTTGAATAATATAGGTTGCTTTTTCTGATTTTTCTTTTCATCTCTGCCCCGAATTTGAAATGAAATATAGTATTGATAGGTCCAAAATTGGTCTTAGGTATAAACACGAAAGTTGTAGGTATGGATGTTAGCTTTCTAATGTTGTTGGTCTGACGTCAAAACGACTTATAGAACTTGAGTTATGGTCAAATTATTGCACGTAGGTCATAGCGAATAATTGAATATGATTGATGAATTAGTATATGTATGTATATATTTGTGACTACGATATTGTCCAAGATTGATGAAGTGTTATATGTATATAAGATGTTTTAAGATGTTGATTACCATTTGATGTTTTTATATTGTGATATAATTATATATGTATTAGTTGAATTATATGTGAATAATTGAGACGTTATTAACTTGCATTTGATATTATTATGTCATGCTGTTTTTGTATACTGCTATGTTGCTGTTGTTATTTAACTAAGCTGCATGAGTCGGTCTAAGTTGATTAAGATGATGAGGTTCCAAATACATTGGGGGCATATTTACGCTCAAATACGTTGGGGGCTTGATTCCCTGGATTGGTACCACATGCATGATTAGAAGATTAAGTTGCATAGTCAAGTTGTCGAGTTGTTAAGTTGTTAAATCATGAAATTGTTTAAAGCTGTTATTCTTTATACGAACTATTAAAGAAGTGAATTATGATATGTTATTATCTATGATGAATATTATGATGATTTAATGTTGTTAAATATAATTGTTGAATTATATGCTTAATATTATTGTTTTGTGAAATCTCACCCCTTTTGCTTGGAAATGTTGCTTTTCGTATGAGTAACTTGCAGGTAACATGAGTTAACCATTATCAAACTGTGGAAACGAAAGTGGATGGTTTGATAATTGTTAATCCATCATCTCAAATATCAATTCATAAAACGAAAGTGGAGCTTTGATATTCGAACAAGTGAATTTAGACAAGGGTTGCAAAGGCAGCGAAATAGTCTTCGCAATCTTTGAGACATATAGTTTCGATCTTCAAGGGAACTAATAGTAATCAAGTCAGCGAAATAGACTTGGTTGCTAGGGGAACCAAAATCTAATCGTAATCAAGTCAGCGAAATAGGCTTGATTGCTAGAGGAACAAAAGAGAAACTTTCTTTAGAAGTTAGGTCTAACATAATGTTCTAGGTTTAATAGTTCAGGATCCAAGGTTTACTTCTAAGTTTTGGGAAAGTTTGCAAGCCGCTCTGGGAACTAAGTTAAGGTTGAGTTCTGTGTATCATCCCTAGAACAATGGGCAGACAGAGAGGACTATTCAGAGTTTGGAGGATTTGCTAAGAGCTTGTGTTTTGGAGCAAGGTGTCAGTTGGGTCGAATGCTTACTGTTGATGGAGTTTACTTACAACAACAGTTTTCATTCTAGTATCGAAATGAAACCTTTTGAGGATTTGTATGGTCGGAGGTGTAGGATGTCGTTGTGTTGGTTTGAGTCAGTGAAAGTGCTTTGTTAGGATCAGAAGTTGTGCAAGAGACTAAGAAAAAAGTTAAGATGATTCAAGAGAAGATGAAAGCGTCTCAGAGTAGACAGAAGAGTTATCATAATAAGAGGAGAAAGGACATTGAGTTTCAGGTTGGTGATCATGTGTTTTTGAGAGTGAATCTGATAACTGGTGTTGGTCGTGCTTTGAACTGTCGGAAGTTAACTCCCCGTTTTGTTGGACCATTTGAGATTATTGAGAAGGTTGGGGTTGTAGCGTATCGGATTGCGTTACCACCGTCTTTGTCGAATCTTCATGATGTGTTTCATGTGTCTCAGTTGAGGAAGTATGTGTATGATGCGTCTCATGTGATTCAAGTGGGTGATTTGGAAATAAGAGATAATTTGATCGTTGAGACTTGGCCAGTAAGGATTGAGGATAGTGAAGTGAAGCGGTTGCGTGGCAAGGAGATTGTTTTGGTGAATGTGATTTGGGTTGGACCGACTGGTGAGAGTGCCGATTGGGAATCGGAGAGTAGGATGAAGGTTTCGTATCCGGAGTTGTTTCCTTCAGGTAATTTTCGAGTGCGAAAATTCTTTTTACGAGGGGAGAGTTGTAACAGCCCGATTTTTGCTAGATTTATTTTTAATTGTTTTAATATGTGTTTATATGTGCTTGTGTGTGATTATTTATCATTGGGTGTATTTTAAGGGTTTTCGTGTTAGAAGGGTAATTTAGTCATTTTGGACTCAGGGGTATTTTGGTTATTTTGGGTGTAAGAGTAAATTAGTAATTTTTGGTGAGGATTATTTTTAGTGTTTTAGTGAGAACCATTATTTTGCAAAGTTACTAGTGTAGTGTAGAAACATTTACTTTTAAGTATTTTACCGTTAAGTGATCGTTATTAGTATTTTACCGTTAAGAGTGTAGAAACATTTTAGAATTGTGTTTGAGTGGGTTAAGTCCACTAAGGCATTAAGGTTAGGCCCATTAGAGGAATCACCTATATAAACCTTATTTTAAGAGAAATTATCATTCATTTTTCATTACATAAGATATTTTGAGAGAGGTAGAGAGAGAAAGTGCAAGAGAAGAGGAAAAAGGGTTAGAGGAGAAGAAGCTTGAAGATTCAAGAAGTGGTAGAGATCCTAGGAGCTAAAGTGAAACTTGCGCTAGGAATCTGTGCTAATTAAGGTAAGGGGGTTAGAATTTGTGCTAATCATTTAGTGTAATTTTTCAATTATTGTATGATTAAGTGCTTAATTGAGTAGGTGATTAATTGTTCAGAGTTGTTAAAATTCGTGCTCTAATTATGATTGTGCTCCCCGATTTTCGGATATCAAACCATTGATTGATTTGAATCATCAATCTTTGAACTTTCAATTTTTATTCGTGGGAAGGGAAAAAATGAGTAAAAACCCTTATCGAGACTTTGGATTCGGGGGTTGGTTTCGAATAGGGAAGGTGTTAAGCACCCTAAACGACTTCGGTACTCCGAAGGAACCTCTTACCTAGATTATCTTGTGCTAAATTCATTTGCTTACTTGAAAAATTATTACCTAAAAATTTAAGTGAAAGAATGGAGGGAGAAGAAGTATGTTTTTGGTTATTTTTATTTGATTTGGAAGGACAAGTCCTCTGCCTACGTACCCTTTTGGGAAAGGGATCAAAACCGACGTAGTTCCACTAAAAAAATTCTTTGGTGGGTTAGGTTGATTTTAAGATTTTTGAAAATGGTTTTAAGAAGAGAAAGAGGCCTCAAGGCATGAGATAAAAGAAATGAGTGAGGTTGATTGAAAGTTTGATTAAGAAATAAAGGAAAAAAGTTATTAAGAAAATGATTTTGAAGTTTTGCATATTTGATTTTTTTTGAGAAAAATGATTTTTCTAAACTAACAGTGAAAACTAATGTAACGTCGTAAAAACGAGCGGAAAGCAGTAAATAAATTGAGGTAGTGTTGGTGCAAGCGTCGGTGCTTGTGTTACATACATTATTACATCAATTCCTAAATACAACCCTAAGGCCTTTATGCCAAAATAAAAATGCGAGAAATAAAATTACATCAATTCCCTATTTATACACACTAAATCAATGACAAAACAAAATGATGAGAAAATTAAATGTGCATGCTATGATTCAAGACAAAAATTAAATTGTTAGTAACATAAGAAATATCATGGTGAATGAGACATAAGTAATAAAAAGCAAGGAATTAAGACAAGCAACAATTAAGATCATCATATAAGAAATAAACAAAAAAATTTAAAAGAAAACAAATAGGATGTATTTTTAAAATTAGAGAAAATTAAAATGGTGAGAACAAAATTTTTTTGGAATTTTTTCTAAACACAAAAATGTCAAAAAAGTGTAAAAAACAGTATTTAAAAATAAAGACAATTAAAAATAAGAAATAAAAAAAATTGGCTCAGCAGGATCTAATCTGGACCGTTGGATGAATCCAGAGGTCCAGATCTGAATCCCAAGATCTCATCACAGCCATAGGATCTAAGATCCAACGGTTTTAAAAATAAACAGAAAAAGGAAGGATATACTGGAAGCACAGTGACCGTCAGATCAACGATCTGACGGTTCAACATCAGGCACGCAGTATTCCACATAAAAGAAACAAACACTCAACCACCTACGAGATGCATCATCGGCCGTTAGATCTACGATCTGACGGCCTAGCTTTAAGCATACACGATAATATGATAGAAAAACACACATGGAATTAAAATAAAATGATGAGGTTATATAAAGTGGTTTCACCAAAAAAAACAACATAAATCTAACAAACCTTCTCTCTCTAAGTTAAACTTAGAGAGAGAAGCTCTCCCTTTTCTCTAAACAACGTCGTCGGAGAAGATGAGGAGGAGTGGTCGGAGCTGCTCCGGCGCGGGGGTCGGCCATAGCGCCGCCGCGTCGGAGCTTTTTTTATTTTTATTTTTGAAATTTTTTTACATCAAAAGCTTCTTCTCCTTCTTCTCTATACAAATCCGGTGTTAGTTTTAAAAGGGGTAGAGAGATTTGAGCTAGATCTAGCAAAGAAAGTTTGAGTGAAATTACCTTCGGTTTCAGAACGGAGAAGACCGGATCTACTACTTTAAGCTCGGATTCACTTTCTTCTTGCTAAATTCCTCCGATCCAGCTCGAATCCAGTCCGATTTGCTTTCCTTTTGCTCCGGTTCGGTTCTCTTCTCTTTCTTGCTCGATCGGTTCGGATTTACTTCGATTCACGCTCCAATCTTCTTCTTCGATTTCGGTTAGATTATGGCTTGAACGTGTTGGATTTACGGTTTGGTATGGTTTGTGTTGTTCTAAATCCGAGAATGAAACAACTTGTGTATGGGTGAAATGAAATGGTTCGTGACTGTTGTTTGGGATTACGTGAGATTTGAGGTGAATTTCTGGAAAAAAAATGAAGGTTTATGATGAACGCATATGAATGTTCATCATTTTCTTTGATTTTTAGTGTTAGATCTGGAATTTGGATGAGAGAGAGAACGGGAAAAGTGTTTGTGATATGATAGGGACTAATTTGACTCTGATTGAACTTTTTCTGACCCTTTTCCTGTAGCAGTAATTGCAGCTATTTATACTGCTAAAAACTAGGGTTTTGGATTAAAGGACCAATAGATTTTGGACACCTGGACATGACTGAAACTAAAGACTTAAAAGAACAATAAAAAAAGTTTAAAAAAAGGAAATACTTGTAAAGTTAAAATCAAATGATGAAAAAATAAAAGAGGAAATTAAATTATGAGAATTAAAGATAATAATAAAGATGGAGAAAATGAATTAATAAAAAATAAAAACATCTCTTTCGGAAACCAGAATGAGGTACTCCAAAGTAACCTCCCTGTCGAAATTTCGTTTGAAATGATTAAAAAGATGCGATTTTTTTTAAAATACGATTAGACCTTTGACTGTTATGACTAAAAACAGTATAAAATGCGTTATAAAATGACTTGACTGTTATGACTAAAAAGACTATAAAATGCGTTATAAAAATGCAGATGAAGTGATTTTAATTGTTGTAAAAATGCAAGCGGGGACTTAAATGCAAAATAAAAGTTTTTTTTAAATGATTAAAGACAAAAAACACAAGTTTTAAATGGTAAAAAAACGAATAAAAGAGAATGTGGACTATTTCAAAATATGGACAAAAAGATTTTAAACGGTCCAAATTTGGGGTATGACAACGATCATATGTTTGAATGCATGAAATTGGTGATAATTGAATTGTTGTTGGTGAAATTGCATGTTCAAAGTATGTGAAAGTGTTATATGTTGAATTATGCTCTAAATGTTGAATTGTGCTATGTTGTTGTTGAATTATGATGAGATTCATGTTCAATTGATGTTGTTGTTGCTAAGTGATATTGTTGTTGATGATTCATGGCTTGGGTGTTCATAAATCATGATTGGATGATGAGAATTAAGTTGTTGTTGTTGGTTTTGTGAAAATGGGTACTTTGTGAGTTTTGCTCAAATTGATGAATTGTGATGTCGTGTTGTTGAATTATGGTTGAATTCATGTCTAAATGAAGTGTTGTTGAATTAAATATGTTGTTGTTGTTGAATTATACCATGGGTATTCCATTTTGTGAAGTTGTTGTTTGAATTGGTGAAGTTGTGCTAAGATGTTCATGTGAAGGACTCAAAATGAACTTTCGATATACAAAGTTTTTGACTGAGTTGTCAGTGTTATTGGATGAGTTAAACTTGGTAGAATTTCTGTTTTTATGTTGTGGTTGTGATAGTCGAGTCGTTTGGGAGAAAATGAAAGTTTCGTGTGAAAATTCAATTGTTAACCGTTTTGTAAAATGAGTGTTTGTGTAAGGTTTTGGAAAATGAAGTTGGGGTTGTTGAAACTTGAATTTTTCTGTACATTAAGATAAGGCTAAGTGTCAGGAACATGTAGGTGAAAACGGCATCGAAATTAGATTAACAGTTTGATTTTTATGCGCGAAAACGTGAAGGATGAAAATCTGATGTTGTTTGTCAAGCTATGATCGTGCCACGGTGTGGGACCAACATGCCACGATTTTGATCAGGATTTTAGTCTTTCTGATCCTGGAAAAATCGTGCCACGATGGGAGACCAATGTGCCACGATGCTGTCAGACAAGAAATCTTAAAAATGCAATTTTCTTCGATCCAATTGTTTCCAAACTTATTTCTAAGTGTAGGGACTTTATCTTAACCATCTAGGGGTGCTTTTATGAAAGAAATAACTTTGTACAAAGGGTTTATCGAGTTCTTGTGTTGTTTGACTTTAGTGAAGTTTTATGATACGAATCTTGCAAAACTTTGAAATTTAAGTGAATTGGCCTATGAGACGTTGATGTATACACTACTGCACCCATATGTGATTTGTGTATACACTTAGTTGAGGTTTTCAAATGTGTTTGCTTTGTTTTGTCGGATAACTTGGAAAATGGTAAAGTGAGAGACGAACTTTGTCGAAAACGATTCTTTAAAGCCAATTACCTTTTAATCTTTTGTGAATAGCCTTATATGACTAAATGAAGATGTGTGAATGAATTGTTAGATGTTGGATATGATGTAGTTGATGTTGAATAGTGCATATATGTTAATTGATGAGGATATTGTTGGTGAATACATATATGTTGATTGATTGCGATATTTTGGTGATGACTCTTAATTGAATAATGACATGTTGATTGTGTGGATGTAAATGCTTGATAATGCAATTGTTGTTGAAGTTGAGCAATGTAATTCGAGGTGTAATTTTACATTGTGTTCTTGTATGTTGAGTAGTTTGCATTATTGGGTCGTTGCTTATGTCCATGCATCATTGTCATATCGAGTCACAAGCATGTATGTATCGGAGTTAGCCGCATTGCATAATTAACATGAGTTGAATTGTTGCATGTGAATGATAATTGTTGAAGATTGTGATCAGATTGTGAATGATCTGAATTGATGATAAGTGTGCTTGGTGAATACTTGATCGTAATATTTTGGAATGTTATGTAAATGTACATATTGAATTAACTGTTTATGTAAAGTGCTTGGAATTGATTCCAATTCCTATATGCTCAAATCTCTGTTATGTGGATTATGATTGATGTAATGCTTACCCCTAGTGGTTTTGACCGCCTACCTGTCTGTTTGGATGGGTAGACGTTGTGCAGGGTTAGTTTCTTCGGTGAGTTGCTTGATGCTTGGTCGGATATCGGGAGCTATATCTGGTATTGGTTTCGTAGAGTCTAGGATAGGATCTGATCTAGGTGTTTGTATATGATTATCTAGATTATCTGTTTTGGATTTATTCATGTTGGAGATTTACCCATGTGTCGGGACTTGGAGAACTTTTATGTTGATGTATTTTGATATTATGATATGTATGCTTTAAAGTATATGGTTTGTATCCGCTGCGACTATTGAGATTTTTATGCATGCATGGTGTTTTGGTTTTTGTTGATGGCATGACGTCTATTTCTTGAATATTTATATTATTCGCGTATTTTATCACTTTAATATAAATAGGGCGTTACACCGTACACTTGCGGTTTTATCCCATCAAGTTTTTGGTGCCACTGCCGTGGAGTTAACTAATTTAATTAACCTTTTCTCTGTGATTAGAATCTTTTCTTTTTCCATTTTCTTCTACCACTTTCTTTCTTTTCCTTACCATTAACTTATTGGGTAGCATAAAATAATAAACAACATGGCTGAGGAACGCACTCTTAAGGAGTATGCAATCCCTTCTACGGATGAGCCATGTGCTATTATAGTTTACCCAACGGTTGAAGGTAATGACTTTAAAATAAAACCTGCACTACTAAGTTTGGTACAACAAAACCAGTTTTCTGGATCACCCACTGAGGATCCAAATCTGCATATTTCAATCTTTTCGAGACTCACTGTAACTTATAAAGCTGACCAAGAGGCCATTAGACTACATCTCTTCCCTTTTTATTTGAAAGATAGGGCCAGCAGTTTGTTTAATTCTTTAAAAGATGGCTCCATCACTTCATGGGATCAATTGAGGTGAGAATTCCTTTGCCGATTTTTCCCCCGTCTAAAACCGCCTAACTTAGGGCAAAGCTTTATCAATTTACTCAAGAAGACGGGGAATCTCTTTACGATGTGTGGGAGTGTTTTAAAGAAATGCTTAGACTTTGTCCCCATCATGGTTTGGAGAAGTGGTTGATCATCCACACCTTTTACAATGGTTTAACATCTAACACTAAGATAATTGTTGATGCAGCTGCAGGTGGTGCCCTAATGAACAAGGATTTTACAACAGCTTACGCCTTGATTGAAGACATGGCTCTAAACCTCTTCCAATGGACCGAAGAGAAAGTCATCGTGGATTCTTAACCCTTTAAAAAGGAGGCAGGTAAAAACAAAATCGCTTATGTCATCATCCAAAATAAATTTCCACCAAAGCTTAAGGATCCAGGAAGTTTTTCCCTACATTGTGTCATAGGGTCATAAATAGTGAAAAAGGCAATGTGTGACTTAGGATCTAGTGTCAGCCTGATGCCATTGTCCCTTAAAGAAAGGTTGGGAATGGGGGAACTTAAGTCAACTAGGATGAGCCTACATTTAGCAGACTGTTCTGTTAAGTATCCAGCTGGAATTATAGAGGATGTCCCAGTCAACGTAGGAGAGGTTTACCTCCCCGCTGATTTTGTTGTGATGGAAATGGAGGAAGACAACCAAGTACCAATTCTTTTGGGAAGGCCCTTCCTTGCTACCGCCAGTACACAAAAGACTTCTTTCAAAATTCTTCAATCTGGTTTTTGGTGGCCATCACTTTTCAAAGATGTGCATCTGTTTGTTTCTAAATGTGACAAATGTCAACGCACCGGTAATATTACTAAGAGAAATGAAATGCCTTTGAACAACATCCTTGAAGTAGAAATTTTTGATGTATGGGGTGTTGACTTTATGGGACCATTTCCTTCCTCTTTTGGAAACCAATACATATTGGTGACAGTTGACTATGTGTCCAAATGGGTTGAGGCCATTGCTTCCCCCACTAATGATGCACAAGTTGTAATAAAATTGTTTAAAAAAATTATTTTTCCAAGGTTTGGAGTGCCAAGGGTTGTGATAAGCGATGGAGGGTCACACTACATTTCTAACCGCGTTGAAAAACTTTTGCAAAATCTTGTAGTGAGGCACAAAATTGCAACACCCTATCACCCACAAACTAGTGGACAAGTTGAGGTCAAGTAAGCTTGACGATGGTCTTTGGGCCTATCGGACGGCTTACAAAACTCCCATTGGAATGACTCCTTTTAAACTAATCTATGGGAAATCTTGTCATCTTTCGGTTGAGCTTGAGCACAAGGCTTATTGGGAAATTAGAAACCTTAACTTAGACCCCAATTTAGCTGGTGAGAAAAGAATACTTCAATTAAGTGAGCTAGAAGAACTTAGGATAGATGCCTATGAGAATGCCCGCATTTACAAAGAAAGAACAAACAAATGGCATGACAAGAAAATTCTCAAAAAGTGTAACACTCCTATTTCAATTAAAGCAATTAAACATGCGAATAATACATTTATTCAAGAAATAGAGGCTACGCCATCATACAAAATTCAAAACCAATAAACATGTATATAAACTTCAACAGTTGCAGTGGAATATAAACCAGAGTAATCCAAATATACATGTTATGAATCAATTATTACATCAACATAGATGAATCTCAAAGTAAAAGATAATCTAGACCGACACAACGAAGCCTAGATCAGAGCCGACTAAACATCTAAACACTGATATCGGAGAAAGCTCCCGATATCCACCAAGCACAAAAACTCACCAAGCATCTAATCCTGCACAACATCTACCCATCCATACAGACAGGTAGGCGGTTAAAACCACTAGGGGTAAGTATTACATCATCATAATCCAAATAACAATTAACATGAATATTTCAATTTAAACATCATGCACTTGATCAATAATAATATTCACATACATATACTTACATCAAAACCCAATATTTCACATTAATAATCACCAATCACATGTGTCATGAACAAATATCAATTCACAACTATTCACACACAATCACCAATCAAATATATCAATAAGACTCATGTCATGATATGCACCTATCGACACATATATGCATGTGGTACCAAATCTCCTCAAGGTCGTCACCCATATCCAGACCACCAAGGGTCTCTACAAGACCGAAGTCCACAAACTAGATCTCAAAAGATCTCTGCAAGACCGAAGTCCACAAACTAGATCTCAAAAGATCTCTGTAAGACCGAAGTCCACAAATTAGATCTCAAAAGATCTATGCTAGGCCGGAGCCCAATAATGAATAAAACATCATATAAAATCTCAACACGACTATGATGCATGGACATGTACAAGGACTTGATAATGCGACAACAATCCACAATTTCCACCTCAATATATAGGACAACACCCAATTTTATTGATTATCTCCACAACATTTGCATTATCAAGGAAACATGCCCATACACAAATAAATCATAGTATTCACCATCACACATTAACATGATTATCAATAATCAATAATGTCATTCAACATCAATTATCACATATAGTTTCACCATTCAAGCATTCCTTACATTCTAAGTAAGATAGCATGCACATCTCATGATAAACATCATATCCAATACAATCATTCATTCATACAACTTCACTTAGTAAGATAAGAATGGTCACAACAATTCATAAGACAATTGGCTAAAGAAACATTTCCGACCAAACACCATATCAAGTGGCCACTGGCCAACATTGATAGATCTCAAGACAAAACAACATAAAGATTCACTAGACCCTTATTTCACAATGTTAATTCTTTCGTAAAAACACCTCTAGATGATTAAGATAAAGTCCCTATACGTAGGAATAAGTTTGGAAACAATTGGATCAAAGAAAATTGCATTTTTAAGGTTTCTAGGCTGCCAAAATCGCTTCATGACTCTTAAGATCGCTTCATGATTTTGACAGCATCAGACTGAGCATAAAAATTTGATGTTGCTGTCAAAATTGCCTTATGATTTGCGAAATCACTTCATGATTCGACAGCATCAGGCTATGTGTAACGCCCTCTTTGAATTATTTAATTATTTAATTGAGTCTAGAATTTATTAAGATGTGTTTATATTATATTTATATGATATATGTGTGATTTAGGAGATTTATGTGATTGAGGTGATTTTTATGTGGTTTTACGAGGAGTTGTGACTTATTTTATTGTTTAATAAAATAAGATTTGAAAATAAAATAAATATTGAGTTTAGGAGTTGTTTTGAGATTTTAGAGAGTTTTGGGGGAGAAAGAGAAATAAGATAAAGTAGATAGAGGAGATATAAACAGGAGAGACCTAGTTTAGAAAAACAGTACGTACGATCAGTTTTTGGAGAAAAGGGAGAAAAGTCAAGAGAAGAGAGAAACACCAAGAGGAAGGCTGTGATTTTGAATTTTAAGGTAAGGGTGAGACTAGCATTCAACTCTATTAATCTATATGATTCTGATAATTGTATTTAGCAAATGTAGGATCGAATTAGAGAAGTTGGAAAACAAGGGTTAATGAGAGAAATTGAGGATTAATTGATGTAGAATGGTTAGATTGATGTAGAAACTGTTTACAGACCTTAGATAAGTCATAAGATGATTACAGGAATCAATGTTAGGATTAAAACCAAGTGAATAGGTGATTTTTCGTGAAAACTGCACTTCTTCCCGATTGAACATTCATCGCTCGGCTCCTGAGCTATGATCCTCGCCTCGCGACCAAGAGTTACCCGCCTCGTGAGTTGCACCTCACAACTCGCAATCGCGAACAGATGAACTCGCCATAGCGAGCGTGACCAAGGAGCTATCATGATTTCGTAATTTTGACCTTTAAGTTGAACCTTAGATGTTTTTGAGTGCCTGTTCATGTATAACGTTGATTAGGAAAGATTTTAGATTGAGATTGAACCTGAAATAGTTTAAGAATGGATTTTTGGGAGTTACACCCGAACTCGCCATAGCGAGTAGAGGCCCTCGCCTCGCGAGTTGCCCGGTTTCAGAATGCTTGTTTAGGTTTTTGCGATCTTTGTCGCACGAGTTGCTGAGAGTTGAACCTTGGGGTAGTTATAAAGATTATATATGATATTAATGATGATCTGTGAAGCTGATATATGATGATTTGATGTTGTTTTTGATGTGATATAATTGTATACGCATTACTTGAATTATATATGAATGTTTGAGATGTTGATGACTTACATTTGATATTGTTATATCACGCTGTTTTTGCATACTGCCTATGTTGCTGTCTGTTATTTAACTAAGCTGCATGAGTCGGTCTAAGTTGAAAGAAGATGTTCCAAATTATTGGATTTATATAAGAGGTTGAGTTGTTGTGTCCATGCATTAACATTCATTGTTGGGGGCTTGATGCGCTGGATCCTTGCTCACCACGTTGGGGGCTTGATGCCCTGGAGCTTTAGCTCAACTAAGTTGAGGGCTTGATGCCCTAGAAGTATATTAATACTTATTACGTTGAGGGCATGATGCCCTGGATTGGTACCACATGCATATAAGAGGTCTAAGTTGCATAGTTGAATTGGAGTCGCATTTGTCGAGTCAAAGTTGTTAAGTTGCCGAGATGTTTAAGTTGTGATTCTTTATATGAACTATTAATGAAGCGATATATGATATATTATTATCTATGATGAATATTATGATGTTTTCATGTTGTTAAATATAATTGTTAAATTATATGTTTAATATTATTGTTTTGTGAAATCTCACCCCTTCTACTTGGAAATGTTGCTCTTCGTATGAGTAACTTGCAGGTGATCGAGAGTAGTTGTTGTTGCCTTGCTGTCGTGAGTGGTTATCCCTCACTGTGTCTTTTAGGTGCTCTGATACGTAACGGGATGGGATCTTTTGTGGCTATTTTCTATTCCTTTACGTATTTGAATATGATTTTATGATTAAGTTGTTTAACTGAATAATTATGAGATGTTTGATAAGGCCTGCGTGCCAAAACTTATTTATGATGATGAACTTAATCCGCTGCAAGTCTTTGAATTAATATGTTGATGATTCATGTCGAAGGATAATTAGTTAATTATCTCATTTACTGATTTTAAGATGTGTAACATTCCGTTTATGTGCTGAATACTCTGATATTTGTTATGAAATTTTTAAGTTGGGAAAACGGGGTGTTACACTATGCAGAAAATTTGTTGTTTCTGTCAAAATTGCCTCACGATTTGTAAGATCGCTTCATGATTTTGGCAGTAGCAGACTATGCAGAATTCAACTTTCAAATACGAATTTTCTCAAATAATTTCTTTTAGTTCATTTAATCCAACTCCAATACTTCCCAATCATTTCCAAAACTTAACCCATTATTGAACCCCTTATAACCACCACTTAAAACACTTGGAACATCATTTTCCATTTCAAAATCACTTATTTTCCAAAATCACTTAACTAGCTCTTCATACAAAAATCCAAGTTTCTTCCCAAAACTTTTCATAGCCAAATCTTATTGTAACAACCCGTTTTCCCAACATAAAAATTTCTTAACAGATATCAGAGTAAACATCACAAACGGGATATCACATTTCACATAATCATAAATAGTTAAATAACAATTTAACTTTCAACAAAATACTTCAATCATCGCAGCGGAATTGTTTCATGAATCATAAATAAGTTTGGCACGCAAGCCTCATCATAAAATCTCAATCAATTCAGTTTAAACAACTTAAATCATAAATAACATAGTCAAATACGTAAAGGAAATGAAGCATGCAATCATAAACCCCATCCCATTACGTATCAGAGCAACCTAATCGACTCAGTGAGGAATACGTCACTCACGACAGCAACACAGCGCTCTAAGCTCGATCACCTGCAAGTTCCTCATATGAAGAGCAAAATTTCCAAGCAGAAGGGGTGAGATTTCACAAAACAATAATATTAATCAATATAATTCAACAATCATAATTAACAACAAAAATAGTCAAAATAAGCATCTTAAACATCATAGCATCATAGATAATATTATATCATGTAATCACTTCATTAAAGCATCATAAATCTCATAGCATCTTAACATCTTTCATCATTGACTCGACTATGCAACGTAGACCTCTTATATGCATGTGGTACCAATTCAGGGCATGAGCCCCCATCGTTATTTGAGTATTAATATACTTCCAGGGCATAAGCCCCCATCGCTAATTTGAGCTAAAGCTCCATCGTGTTGAGTACAAAGCTCCAGGGCATGAGCCCCCAACAAATGTATGCTAATGCATGGACTTGATCTCTTAAACATCTTAATCATCATCTCTTATTTATCCAATAATTTGGAAGTTCAACATCATCTTGATCATCTTATATCGACTCATGCAACTAGGTTAAATAACAATAGCAGCATAGACAGATTACAACAACAGTATGACATCACATAACGATATCAATAAAAACAACAACATCTTAATCATTCATTCATAATTCAAGTAATGCAATTAATCATTATATCACATCATATTCAACATTAACATCTCATAACAACTTCAAAGATTGCAGTTAACTTCTTATATAGGTCTCATTACTACCCAAGGGTCCATCTCTAATCAAATTATGCGACACAGATCGCAATATCCTCACTTGCACTCAGTTCTGGAAGTGCTCGCGAGGCGAGAGCATCTGCTCGCCGTGGCGAGTTCAAGCCAGATTCCCAACAAAGGTTGTTCTATGTTAAACTAGGTTCAATCTCGTTCTAAGTTATCATTTAATCTTTAATATACATCTTCAGGCACTCAAAAACATCTAAGGTTCAACTCAAAAGTCCAAACTACAAAATCTTACATGCTCTCTGGTCATGCTCGTTATGGCGAGTTCAGTTGTTCGCTGTGGCGAGCTGCGACGTCCAACTCGTGAGGCAAGGGAAATTGGCTCGCGTGGCAAGCGATGAACTTCATCACTCGCGGGGCGAGCGATGAATATAGGCTCGGGCAGAAGTGCAGTTTTTACAAAAATTCATCTACTCTCATGGTTTTAAGCCTAATTTCAATCCCAGAATTCATCCTATTCATAGTCTAAAGTCCAAGGACGATTTATCCATCAATCTAACAACTTATCATCATTGGATCATCAATTTCACCTATTAACCCTAATTTCATAAACTTCTCAATTCAATCCTAACTTGTTAATTTGACTATCAGAATTACATGGATTAATAAAACTGAATCGTTAGTCTCACCCTTACCTTAATTGATGAAAATCGCAGCCTCTCCCTTGTCTTCTCCCTTCTTTGGCTTTTTCCTCCTTTTTCCAAAGTTTTGATCGTACGTACAAAGTGTTTCTAAAACCTAGGTCTTTCCTTTTTATATGTCCTCCAATTATCTTATCTTATCTCTCTTTCTCCTCTAAAACTCTCTAAAATCTCAAAATAGCCCCTAAACTCAATATTTTATTTTCAAATCTTATTTTATTAAACAACAAAATAAGTCTCATCTCCTCATAAAAATCGTCACATCACATAATTCATCTAAAACCATCGTAAATCATCATAAATCACACATATATTATATAAATATAATATAACTCGTCTAGACTCAATTAAATAATTAATTAATTAAAAGTGGGCGTTACACTTATAACCAAAAATAGAAGTTCATTAAGCTTATATCAACACAACAACACCAACATTTCCCCTTAATTCATCAAGAATCATAATCCACCATGAATGACCCATTTTCATTAAAACTCTTAAAACAACGACTTCATAAAATGGAACACTCATGACATAAATTAACAACAACAACATTATTAAACCATGAATTCATCACAACAACTCAATTCAACAACAACAATTTCAATCATAATTCATACCCAAATCATGATAAATGATTATCAACAACAATCAACCACAACAACAACTTATAATCATGCATTCCATCAAAATTCAACAACAACATGTCACAATTCATCAATTGAGCACAATTCACAAACTACCCATTTATCTACATCATGAACATGCAATTTCATCATCAAAAATTCAATTATCATCAAATTAACATACTCAAACATATCCTACAACATGAGCACGAATTTCAAAAGTTGGGTTCACAATAATCACTTATTCAAATAAGCACTTATGCATAGAAAAAGAGAGTAGAAATTACCTAAGTGATTATGATGAATTCTAACCCCCTTACCTTAGTTGGTTAATCTCTCTAGATTAGGCTTCAATTTTGCTCCTAGCTCTTCTCCCAACCCTTGATTCTTCAAGTCTTCTTCTCTTTGACCCTTTTCTCCTCTAGCTCCCACTTTCTGTAACGCCCTAGTCGTTATTTTATTATTTTTAGAATTATTTAGAGTCTTTTAGGTATTTTATAAAATATATGTGATTTATTTGGTGTGTTATTTTATTTATATGATTTAATATAAATAGGATAAAATGAATAATAGAGTTATTTAGGAGGTTAGGGATTAATTAGAAATTAATAGAATTTAGGGGAGGTTTAATGAAAAAGGAGGAGTTACACTTTAGGAAAGAAAAGAAAGAAAAAGTGAGAAAAACTGTTTAACGTAAAAACAAGTTGGGGAGGAGAAAAGCTAAACAGGAAGAGTAGACCAAGAGAGAAGAACCTAGGAATTGATTTGCTGTGCTTTTGTCTTTACAATTCTAAGGTAAGGGTGGGATTTCCTTTCAATAGTGTTAATATATGCTTTCTGAAAATTAAACAATTTAACTGTTCTTAAGGTAAAATTGGGAAAATTAGGTCTAATGATGATTTTGAAGAAAATGCGTAAGATTCAGGTTTACAATGTTATAATTGATGATTAGTATGATTTCCTAATCTGTATTGTTGTTGTTGATCATAATTGGATGAAAATAGCATGTTATGTGTGAATTTGGAAGTTTCTGTATGAATGCTTGATTGGGCTGAATTGTTGTTGTTGATGTCTGTTTTGTATTCCCTTTGATGCCTAGTTGTGTATAGGACCTGTAAACAATCGCTGGAAAATGTTTTGGGTGATCAGGGGATTAAAATTGGGTTTTTGGAGTGAGGAGAAGTCTGAAATCGTAGGTTTTTACCCTGCCCAGATGAGTAGTCGCTTAAGCGAACATCCCATCGCTTAAGCGAACTATCATAGTCGCTGCCCAGAATTTGCCTTTAGCCGTTCGCTTAAGCGAACCGTGAGCGAACTGTAAGCGAAGAATGCCTTTAGATACGACATTGTGTTCGCTTGAGCGAACTCGTGAGCGAACCGTGAGCGAACTTGAACTAGTTTTTCCTGTAGCTGGTCGCTTAAGCGAGCTGCCCTCGCTTAAGCGAACTGGGCCTTAGTTAACCTTTTTCTGAACATTACTTCGTGCACTAGGGGTTCCTTTTGAGTATTTCTAGATGTTCCCTCCAGCTTGTATAACCTTTGCATAGACTTAAAATTTTATTAAAAGCCATGTTGATAATTAGTTGGTTAATTTTATGAATTTAAATGTTGGGATGCTTGAATCAAGTGGATGAACATGTTGCATTGAAAAGGTGTTGAGTCATATAAGTACATATGCATTTGTTGTTGAGTTGTATGTAGATATACACAAGTGGAGTCAGTTGCATAAGCATAAAAACGATGTTAACGATGAGAACTTCGGTTCTGGAACGCCTTGTCGTTCAAAACGATGGAACACGATGTTGTTCAAAACGATGTTAACGATGAGGACTCATGTCCTGATAAAAGAATGCTTTAACCATTCTATAACGATGAGAGCTTCGGCTCTGATATGGTACCACATGCATAGTTGCATTTGTTGATAAGTCTTAGTAGAGTTGTCATGTCTTGCATGAGTCTTAGAAGTGAAGTCGAGTAGTCGCATGAGTTTTGTTGCTGTTGGCATTATTGTTGGATGATAAAGTTGTTATTGAATGTTATATTATGAATGATGAATGATTATGATGATAGGGTGTTAGATTCATTTATGTTATTGTATATTATTATTATTGTTTGAGAATCTCACCCCTTCTGCTTGAAAACGTTGCCCTTCCTATGGGTAACTTGCAGGTGATCCTGAGTAGTAGGTGGTGGCTCACAAAGTCTAGGGCTCTGATACGTGGGATGGGATTTTATTATTTGAATTCTTTCCTATGTATCGATTTTGAATTATAATTGATGTAGTTATGCGGTGATTGAATTTTATGTCGAAATGGCCTTGTGCCAAGAATAATTATTGTATGCTGAATGATGTTGAAAATAATCCGCTGCGAGTTTAATGACAATTTCATGAACGACGATTGATTAAATAGAATTTTATATGTTCTCTATTTAGTAATTTTTTTAAATGAAGAAATGTAGCATGCCTTTTATGATTACTCTGATTATTGTTGTATTATTACTATTTAAGTAATTTTGGGAAACGGGGTGTTACAATTGGTATCAGAGCAGGTTGGTCCGTCCGACCGTATAGAAGAGTCATGTTGAGCCACCTAGGATAGAGTGTTAACTCTAATGTTGTTTTTGCTGTTTCTGATTTCTATTTCTTATGTAGAATCTCGAAATGGCTGGTCGTAACGATGCTGCAATTGCTGCTGCACTTGAGGCTGTTGCTCAAGCTGTAGGACAGCAACCAGCTGCTGCTAATGGAGGAGTGAGGATGTTGGAGACTTTTCTAAGAAACCATCCACCAGCATTCAAGGGAAGGTATGACCCCGATGGAACTCAGACCTGGTTGAAGGAAGTAGAGAGGATCTTCAGAGTCATGCAATGCTCTGAGGTACAAAAGGTGCGGTTCGGGACGCACATGCTGGCTGAAGAAGCGGATGATTGGTGGGTAGGTCTTTTACCTGTGTTGGAACAAGACGGTGCGGTGGTGACATGGGCTGTGTTCAGGAGAGAATTCCTGAATAGATACTTTCCAGAAGATGTCCGAGGGAAGAAGGAAATAGAATTTCTGGAGTTGAAACAGGGTGACATGTCGGTCACGGAGTATGCAGCCAAGTTCACGGAACTTGCAAAGTTTTACCCTCACTACACTGCGGAGACAGCTGAGTTCTCCAAATGCATCAAGTTCGAAAATGGCTTGAGAGCTGACATCAAGAGAGCCATTGGGTATCAGAAGATCAGGATTTTCTCAGAACTAGTGAGTAGCTGCAGAATTTATGAGGAGGATACGAAGGCTCACTATAAGGTGATGAGCGAGAAGAGGAATAAGGGTCAGAGTAGTCGCCCGAAGCCCTACAGTGCTCCTGCCAACAAAGGCAAACAGAGATTGAATGATGAGAGACCACAAAGAGGGAAAAATGCTCCTGTTGATGTTGTTTGTTACAAATGTGGTGTGAAGGGCCACAAGAGTAATGCTTGCACTCAAGATGAGAAGAAGTGTTTCAGATGCGGTCAGAAAGGTCATGTATTGGCGGATTGCAAGCGTGGGGATATTGTTTGTTTTAACTGTGGTGATGAGGGTCACATTAGTTCGCAGTGCACGCAACCTAAGAAGGTCAGGACTGGAGGAAAAGTATTTGCTTTAACTGGTACACAGACTACCGAAGAGGATCGACTTATCAGAGGTACTTGTTTCTTTAATAGTATTCCTTTAATTGCTATTATAGACACTGGTGCTACACATTGTTTCATTGCTTTAGAGTGTGCATATAAGTTGGGTCTGATTGTGTCTGATATGAAAGGAGAAATGGTTGTTGAAACTCCAGCCAAGGGTTCAGTAACTACTTCTCTTGTGTGTTTAAGGTGTCCGTTGTCTATGTTTGGTAGAGATTTCGAGGTCGACTTAGTGTGTCTACCGTTGTTGGGGATGGATGTTATTTTCGGGATGAATTGGTTAGAGTATAACCGAGTCTGTATTAATTGTTTTAACAAGACGGTGCACTTTTCTTCTGTGGAAGAAGAGAGTGGAGCAGAGTTTCTAACTACTAAACAGTTGAAGCAGTTGGAACGAGATGGAATTCTTATGTTTTCTTTGATGGCATCTTTGTCGCTAGAGAATCAAGCCGTGATTGA
The DNA here is from genome assembly GCF_003473485.1 of Medicago truncatula. Taxonomy (NCBI): domain Eukaryota; kingdom Viridiplantae; phylum Streptophyta; class Magnoliopsida; order Fabales; family Fabaceae; genus Medicago; species Medicago truncatula. Next base: position 22,373,119 of record NC_053043.1, on the reverse strand, counting down.
CAGACTACCAGTGGTGAGTGAATTTCCCGAAGTTTTTCCAGATGAGATTCCTGATGTGCCACCAGAAAGAGAAGTTGAGTTCTCGATTGATCTTGTTCCGGGAACGAAACCAGTATCAATGGCGCCGTATCGCATGTCAGCTTCTGAATTGGCTGAGTTAAAGAAACAGTTGGAGGACTTGCTTGATAAGAAGTTTGTGAGACCTAGTGTTTCGCCGTGGGGAGCACCCGTGTTATTGGTGAAGAAGAAAGATGGAAGTATGAGGTTGTGCATTGACTATCGTCAGTTGAACAAAGTTACAATAAAGAATAGATATCCACTTCCGCGGATTGATGACTTGATGGACCAGTTGGTAGGTGCTAAAGTTTTTAGTAAGATTGACTTGAGGTCGGGTTACCATCAGATTAAAGTGAAAGACGAAGATATGCAGAAGACGGCTTTTAGGACACGATATGGTCATTACGAATACAAAGTGATGCCTTTCGGTGTTACTAACGCGCCTGGTGTGTTTATGGAGTATATGAACCGAATTTTCCATGCTTTTCTGGATAAATTTGTGGTGGTGTTTATAGACGACATTTTGATCTATTCTAAAACTGAAGAGGAACACGCCGAGCACTTGAAGATTGTGTTGCAGATTTTGAAAGAAAGAAAGTTGTATGCCAAGTTGTCGAAGTGCGAGTTCTGGTTAAGTGAAGTAAGTTTCCTAGGCCACGTTATTTCTGGTAATGGTATCGCGGTTGATCCTTCGAAAGTTGATGCAGTATCTCAGTGGGAAACTCCGAAGTCGGTGACTGAAATTAGAAGTTTCTTGGGTTTGGCTGGTTATTACCGTAGATTCATAGAAGGATTTTCGAAGTTGGCACTTCCATTGACGCAGTTGACTTGTAAAGGGAAACCTTTCGTATGGGATGCTCAGTGTGAGAGTAGTTTCAATGAATTGAAACAGAGATTGACAACTGCTCCTATTTTGATTTTGCCGAAGCCGGAAGAACCTTTTGTAGTTTATTGTGATGCTTCCAAGTTTGGATTGGGTGGTGTGTTAATGCAAGATGGCAAGGTGGTAGCTTATGCTTCCAGGCAACTGAGGGTTCATGAAAAGAATTATCCTACTCATGATCTGGAGTTGGCTGCAGTGGTATTTGTTTTGAAGATTTGGAGGCACTATTTGTATGGTTCAAGATTTGAAGTGTTTAGTGACCACAAAAGTTTGAAATATCTGTTTGATCAGAAAGAATTGAACATGAGGCAGAGGAGATGGCTTGAGTTATTAAAAGATTATGATTTTGGCTTGAATTACCATCCGGGTAAAGCTAATGTAGTTGCAGATGCGTTGAGTAGGAAGACATTGCACATGTCGGCCTTGATGGTAAAGGAATTCGAGTTGCTTGAACAGTTTAGGGACTTGAGTCTAGTGTGTGAATTATCATCTCAAAGTGTGCAGTTGGGTATGTTGAAGATCAATAGTGATTTCTTGAGTAGTATCAGAGAAGCACAACGAGTTGATGTCAAGTTTGTGGATTTAATGGTTGATAGTAATCAAGCTGAAGATAGTGATTTCAAAGTTGATGAACAAGGTGTTTTGAGATTTAGAGGCAGAATTTGTGTTCCCGACAATGAAGAATTGAAGAAGTTGATTTTAGAAGAAAGTCATAAGAGTAATTTAAGTATTCATCCGGGAGCTACGAAAATGTATCATGACTTGAAGAAATTGTTTTGGTGGTCTGGATTGAAGAAGGATGTCGCACGGTTTGTGTATGCATGTTTGACTTGTCAAAAGTCTAAGGTTGAACATCAGAGGCCTGCAGGATTGTTGACACCGTTGGACGTACCGGAGTGGAAATGGGATAGCATTTCTATGGATTTTGTGACAAGTTTACCTAATACTCCGAGAGGACATGATTCCATATGGGTTGTAGTTGACAGGTTGACGAAGTCGGCGCACTTCATTCCGATTAATATAAGTTATCCAGTAGCTCAGTTGGCGGAAATCTACATTCAGAATATTGTGAAGTTGCATGGTGTTCCGTCGAGTATAGTGTCAGATAGAGACCCAAGGTTTACTTCAAGATTTTGGAAGAGTTTACAGGATGCGTTGGGTTCAAAATTGAGGTTGAGTTCGGCTTATCATCCGCAGACTGATGGTCAGTCGGAGAGGACGATACAATCTTTGGAGGATTTGCTAAGGGTATGTGTACTTGAACAGGGTGGAGCTTGGGATAGTCATCTACCGTTGATAGAATTCACATACAACAACAGTTACCATTCGAGTATTGGTATGGCACCATTCGAAGCTTTATATGGTCGGAGGTGTAGGACTCCTCTATGTTGGTTTGAGTCGGGAGAAAGTGTTGTGTTGGGGCCGGATTTGGTTCATGAGACTACGGAGAAAGTCAAGATGATCAGAGAAAAGATGAAAGCGTCGCAGAGTCGACAAAAGAGCTACCATGACAAGCGTAGGAAAGACCTTGAATTTCAGGAAGGTGATCATGTTTTTCTGAGGGTTACTCCTATGACGGGTGTAGGACGTGCATTGAAGTCGAAGAAGTTGACTCCAAAGTTCATTGGTCCTTATCAGATTTCAGAAAGAGTTGGAACTGTGGCGTATAGAATTGGTTTGCCACCTCATCTTTCGAATTTGCATGACGTGTTTCATGTGTCACAGTTGCGGAAGTATGTACCTGATCCTTCGCATGTTATTCCGAGAGATGATGTGCAAGTTAGAGATAACCTAACGGTGGAGACCTTACCTTCGAGGATTGACGATCGAAAGGTGAAGTCTTTGAGGGGTAAAGAGATACCTCTTGTAAGAGTGGTTTGGGGTGGAGCATCTGGTGAAAGTCTAACTTGGGAACTGGAAAGTAAGATGCAAGAATCGTATCCGGAGTTGTTTGTTTGAGGTAAGATTTCGAGGACGAAATTCTCTAAGTTGGGGAGAGTTGTAACGCCCTAGTCGTTATTTTATTATTTTTAGAATTATTTAGAGTCTTTTAGGTATTTTATAAAATATATGTGATTTATTTGGTGTGTTATTTTATTTATATGATTTAATATAAATAGGATAAAATGAATAATAGAGTTATTTAGGAGGTTAGGGATTAATTAGAAATTAATAGAATTTAGGGGAGGTTTAATGAAAAAGGAGGAGTTACACTTTAGGAAAGAAAAGAAAGAAAAAGTGAGAAAAACTGTTTAACGTAAAAACAAGTTGGGGAGGAGAAAAGCTAAACAAGAAGAGAAGACCAAGAGAGAAGAACCTAGGAATTGATTTGCTGTGCTTTTGTCTTTACAATTCTAAGGTAAGGGTGGGATTTCCTTTCAATAGTGTTAATATATGCTTTCTGAAAATTAAACAATTTAACTGTTCTTAAGGTAAAATTGGGAAAATTAGGTCTAATGATGATTTTGAAGAAAATGCGTAAGATTCAGGTTTACAATGTTATAATTGATGATTAGTATGATTTCCTAATCTGTATTGTTGTTGTTGATCATAATTGGATGAAAATAGCATGTTATGTGTGAATTTGGAAGTTTCTGTATGAATGCTTGATTGGGCTGAATTGTTGTTGTTGATGTCTGTTTTGTATTCCCTTTGATGCCTAGTTGTGTATAGGACCTGTAAACAATCGCTGGAAAATGTTTTGGGTGATCAGGGGATTAAAATTGGGTTTTTGGAGTGAGGAGAAGTCTGAAATCGTAGGTTTTTACCCTGCCCAGATGAGTAGTCGCTTAAGCGAACATCCCATCGCTTAAGCGAACTATCATAGTCGCTGCCCAGAATTTGCCTTTAGCCGTTCGCTTAAGCGAACCGTGAGCGAACTGTAAGCGAAGAATGCCTTTAGATACGACATTGTGTTCGCTTGAGCGAACTCGTGAGCGAACCGTGAGCGAACTTGAACTAGTTTTTCCTGTAGCTGGTCGCTTAAGCGAGCTGCCCCTCGCTTAAGCGAACTGGGCCTTAGTTAACCTTTTTCTGAACATTACTTCGTGCACTAGGGGTTCCTTTTGAGTATTTCTAGATGTTCCCTCCAGCTTGTATAACCTTTGCATAGACTTAAAATTCTATTAAAAGCCATGTTGATAATTAGTTGGTTAATTTTATGAATTTAAATGTTGGGATGCTTGAATCAAGTGGATGAACATGTTGCATTGAAAAGGTGTTGAGTCATATAAGTACATATGCATTTGTTGTTGAGTTGTATGTAGATATACACAAGTGGAGTCAGTTGCATAAGCATAAAAACGATGTTAACGATGAGAACTTCGGTTCTGGAACGCCTTGTCGTTCAAAACGATGGAAAACGATGTTGTTCAAAACGATGTTAACGATGAGGACTCATGTCCTGATAAAAGAATGCTTTAACCATTCTATAACGATGAGAGCTTCGGCTCTGATATGGTACCACATGCATAGTTGCATTTGTTGATAAGTCTTAGTAGAGTTGTCATGTCTTGCATGAGTCTTAGAAGTGAAGTCGAGTAGTCGCATGAGTTTTGTTGCTGTTGGCATTATTGTTGGATGATAAAGTTGTTATTGAATGTTATATTATGAATGATGAATGATTATGATGATAGGGTGTTAGATTCATTTATGTTATTGTATATTATTATTATTGTTTGAGAATCTCACCCCTTCTGCTTGAAAACGTTGCCCTTCCTATGGGTAACTTGCAGGTGATCCTGAGTAGTAGGTGGTGGCTCACAAAGTCTAGGGCTCTGATACGTGGGATGGGATTTTATTATTTGAATTCTTTCCTATGTATCGATTTTGAATTATAATTGATGTAGTTATGCGGTGATTGAATTTTATGTCGAAATGGCCTTGTGCCAAGAATAATTATTGTATGCTGAATGATGTTGAAAATAATCCGCTGCGAGTTTAATGACAATTTCATGAACGACGATTGATTAAATAGAATTTTATATGTTCTCTATTTAGTAATTTTTTTAAATGAAGAAATGTAGCATGCCTTTTATGATTACTCTGATTATTGTTGTATTATTACTATTTAAGTAATTTTGGGAAACGGGGTGTTACACTTTCTCTCTCTATTCTCTCAAAAATATTTTATGAAGGAAAGTGTGAGGAAATTCTCATAAGAGTAGGTTTTTATACTAAGCCTCCATATTGGGCCTAACCCTCCACTTAACGGACTTAACTCATTTCTATTCACATCTTAAATGTTTCTACACTCTAACCGGTAATTCACTAATAACGGTCAAATAACGGTAAAATGTCACTAATGGTCACTAAACAGTAAAATCTTAATTTTACTCTAGTAACTTAGTAAAACAACGGTTCCCACTAATCACTAAAAGTAATTCTCACCAAAACTTATAATTTATCCGTTCTCACAAAATGACCAAAATACCCCTAAGTCCAAAATGACTAAAATACCCTTCTAACACGGAAACCCATGAAAATGCACCCAATGATGAATAACCACACATAAACACATGTAACACATAATAAAAGTAATTAAAATAAATCTAGCTAAAAATCGGGCTGTTACAAAAAGCACTTCAAAAGCGGTGACCTTGTGCTGCTCTTTAACTCTAGGCTGAAGCTCTTTCGAGGTAAATTAAGGTCATGATGGTCCGATCCATTTCAAGTCCACACGGTTTACCCTTATGGGGCAATTGAGATTTTTTTCTGAAGAAACCAGATAATTTACGGTTAATGGGCAAAGGCTAAAAGTTTATAATAATGGAGAAGTAAATGAAGTGGTAGCTGATATTACTCTAAGTGACCCTCCTTGAGGATCTACATCCTCGTTTTTATCAAGCTAGTGACAATAAAAGAGCGCTTCGTGGGAGGCAACCCACAAATTTAATTGCTTTATTTGTTTCCTGTTATTTCCCTTTGTTTTGTAGGTAAATGTCCGAGTATGATGAGAAAATGCAAGAAAAATTGACGATACAAGAACCAGAAAGATGGCATGGCACATGCTTAAGGTGGCACGACAGTACCTGCATCCAACATAAAAAAATTTAGAAAAAGGCAGAGACATGGCACGACCCGTTTCTATGTTGGCATGGCCGTGCCAACCTGACAGGCTTCTAGGGTTCAATTTTTCACTTCCTTTGGAAAATTGTGAGCTTTCCGCATCCTTTCTCCCTCTTGTCTTGATTCTTCTTCTTCTCTTTTACTTTTCTTATTTTAATTCATTGAGGACAATGCTTCTCCCAAGTGTGGGGGGAGCCTAATAAAGTGTCTTGAGTCGTAGTGTTTCCAAACTCCCTTGAACTTTATTCTTTTGTTTTATTTTATTGTGAAAGGCATGATTAAGTAACTTGTTTTTATTGTAAAATTATGACATAAATTTTTGTTGTCTCCTCTAAATTGGTTGTTTCTTGTACATGAAAGTGAACTCTTGTGTTTTAAGTTTTCTTGATATACCCACATTTTGTTTTAATGTGAATAAATTCTCCAATGAGATAAGCACAAGTTGCTTCCCTTGAGTAAGTGTATGAATATGTATTTTAAGGAAATACGTTCTAATTTTAGTGGTACGTTAACTTTTAAAATTATTTAGAGTAAAAGTAGTATAAGTTTGTATGGGGAATAAATAGATAAATCAAAGTGGGGCGAAAGCAAAATTAATTGTAAAAGAGACATCACTGGATCATGGAGGAAAGGATACCCCCTCGCTAACTTCCTACGAGAAGGTGATGTTTCTCTAATAACTCAAAGTAGCTTCCACAAATCCTTTTAAAAGAAGGAAAAAATTAATTGCACAATTAGGAGGCATCATTGGCACATGGAGGAAAGGATACCCCCTCGCTGACTTCCTACGTAAAGATGATGTCTTTTAACTTATAAAATTGCAGCACGACTTAGGGTGATCATGGAATCTAGGAGTAAAGGATACCCCCTCACGGACTTCCTATGAGAAAATGGTATCCCCTAAGCAATCTGCAGCCCCCAAGACACCTAAAGTTGTCAAATAAATCTAGATAATTCCCATCTCTCTTATATGAAATGAAGAAAGGACTTTTCTTGGTTGGTTTAGTACTAGGATTAGAACATGTTTTCTCATAATATCTATCTTATACAGGAGCAAGAAAAGGGTTGGACTACACACACACACACTCACTTGAAACTTGATTGTTGGGTTGAATAAAGATTACAAGAAATGCTTGAGTTTGTGATTAGTGTACGCTTGAAATTAAAGCCTTTGAAGAGATATAAGTTTTAATTGAATTGTCATATATAATCTTGTTTATTGCTACCATGTTTATGCATTTTTCCTGAGGACAAGCAAAGATTCAAGTGTGGGGGAGTTTGATGAGTAAATAATTATCTATTTTAAATATTTAGTCTCGTTTTAATTAGATTTAAATTTATTTTATTTTAATATTATTTCCTTTTAGAGCTATTTTACTTCAATTGCATATTATTATATTTCAGGAACGAATATTTGATGGATTAAGTCTTGGAGCAAAAGAAAGGGGTTTGGGGCTGATTTGGAGCAAAAATAAGACGATTCGGAGACAAAAACATTTCTCCCCAAGTCAGAAGCTTGGCACGGCCCGTGCTACGATTGGAACGGCCGTGCCACCTCCCAGAGCACCTTTTGCTTAGATTTTAAGGTACTCTATTTTAGTTTTACCAAAAAGAAATGTATGTCAAACAACCTCCTGATTTTGAGGATCTTAAGCATCCTGACCATGTTTATAAACTCAAGAAATCACTATATGGTCTTAAACAAACTCCTAGAGCCTGATATGATAGACTAAGTAATTTCTTGATTGAAAATGATTTTAAAAGAGGTCATGTTGACACCACACTCTTCAGAACAACTCTTGAGAAAGACATTCTTGTTGATATATTCACTAACCCTTTAATTGTTGAAAGATTTGATTTTATAAAGAAAAATTTGAACATGCACTTTGTGTCTGATTAAAGTGCTTTCCTCTGAATAGGAATTTGGATTCTGAAGTTTTCAGAAGCCATAGTCCATCAAAAGCTCTTCACTGAGATTATGAGGAAAATGTGCTTCTGATGACGTCAGTATCTAAACTCCAGATTATGGACTCTCTGCTTCTGATAGTTACATAAATGATAAAAGTGGAAGTTACTTTATATGGCATCTTTCCCACTAATGTATTCAGTTCCTCTAAGAAACTCTGACTTGGCTTATGTGTATTGGTGAATAACTTAGAAGGCTATGATGAATTTTTGCTTTGAATGTACTATCTCGCGCCCCTGAGTCATTAATGTTGTGTTTTTTTGTCCCCTTATGAATTGCAAACGTTTTGCTAAAAACTGTAACACCCTGTTTTCCCAACATAAAAATTTCATTTCAATTATCAGAGTAAAACATCATGAAACGAGATATCACTCTTCTTAAAAATCTTAAATAGATAAATAACAATTTATCCTTCAACAATATTCTTCAAACATCGCAGCGGAATAAGTTCATCATCATAAATAAAGTCTTGGCACGCAGGCCTCATCAAAACATCTCAAAAATCAGTTAAACAACTTAATCATAAAACAATACGTAAAGGAACAAGAAATAGCCACAAAAGATCCCATCCCGTTACGTATCAGAGCACCTAAAAGGACACAGTGAGGGTAAGCCACTCACGACAGCAAACACAACAATCTAAGCTCGATCACCTGCAACTTACTCATATGAAGAGCAACATTTACAAGCAGAAGGGGTGAGATTTCACAAAACAATAATATTAAGTATATAATTCAACAATTATCTTTAACAACATAAAATCATCATAATATTCATCACAAATAATAATGTATCATTTATCACTTCATTCATAGTTCATATAAACAATCACAACTTCACAACTTATCATCTTCGACTCGACAAATGCGACTATGCAATTTAGACCTCCTATATGCATGTGGTACCAATCCAGGGCATCAAGCCCCCATCGCTATAAGTATTAATATACTTCCAGGGCATCAAGCCCTCATCGCTATTGAGCTAAAGCTCTATCGTGTTGAGCACAAGGCTCCAGGGCATCAAGCCCCCAACAATGAAATGCTAATGCATGGACTCGACCTCTTAAACATCTTAAATCGAAAACTTCTTATATAATCCAATAATTTGGAACATCATCATCTTCATCAACTTAGACCGACTCATGCAGCTTAGTTAAATTACAACAGGAACACATGCAGTATACGAAAACAGCATGACATAACAATATCAAATGCAAGTCAACAACATCTCAATTATACATTCATAATTCAAGTAATGCGTATAACATTATATCACATCATAATCAACATCAACACATCTTAAACAGCTTCACAGATTATAATTAACAACATCATTAAGTCTCAATACTACCCCAAGGTTCAACTCTTAACAACTCGTGCAACAAAAGTCGCAAAATCCTAACAAGGCACTCTGTTTCTGGGTCACTCGCGAGGCGAGAGCCTCTGCTCGCCACGGCGAGTACAGGTCATAATCACAAAAGTTTATTCTAAAATATTTCCAGGTTCAATCTCATTCTACAATATTTCCTAATCATTAATAGAGATGTTTAGGCGCTTAACAACATCTAAGGTTCAACTAAAAAGTCAAAATCATGAAATCTTGCGAGCTCTTTGGTCAAACTCGCTAGGTGAGTTCATCTGCTCGCTATGGCGAGCTGCAAGGTACAACTCGCGAGGCGGGTAAGGTTTGCTCGCGAGGCGAGCGATGAAGTTCATCCCTCGCCGTGGCGAGGATCATAGCTCGGGAGGCAAGCGATGAATGTCGCTACGGACAGAAGTGCAATTTTTGTGAAAATTCACTATTTCTCATGGTTCAAAGCCTGTCATTGATTCCAGAATTCATCCTACATATTATCTAAGGTCTAGAAACAGTTTCTATATCCATCTAACAAGTTTCCACCGTTTAAACAATAATTCTAGAATTTTGACCTACTTTTCAATTCCTTTAAAACTCATCCTACATCATGTTAGACCTAACCATTGAATCACAGACTTAATAGAATTGCAAAGTTAGTCTCACCCTTACCTTATAATCAGAAAATCTCAGCCTCTATATCCTTCTCCCTTCTCTTGGCTTTTTCTCCGTCTTTTCCAAAAACGATCGTACGTACGTTCTATTTTCTAAACTAGGTTTTCCCTATTTATATCTCCACCATCTATCTTATCTTATTTCTTTTTCTCCCCCAAAACTCTCTAAAATCTCAAAACAACCCCTAAACTCAATATTTATTTTATTTTCAAATCTTATTTTATTAAACAATAAAATAAGGTACAACTCATAAAATCACATAAAATCATCTCAATCATATAAATCATCTCAAATCACCATAAATCACAGATATATCATATAAATATAATATAACTCATCTAAATAACTTCTAGACTCAATTAAATAATTAAATAATTCGAAACGGGCGTTACAAAAAAACTTAGACAAAACACTTCTCACTACACTTTCTGATTTTAGAACTGCTCTTCGTGAAAAACTCTTCTTTTTCAAAATCAAACTTAAGAACCCTACATCTTCATCTATCTACATGGCTTCATCAAGTGCTACTCAAGCCACTTCCATGCAAATAGATTTTGCTGAGTCGTATCAAATAAAAGGAAGGACTATGAAGATCTCTGAAGACGAACTGGTTGTTCAAGTTGAGAACCCTATTGATTTCATCTTATTGACGCATCACAAGGTTAATCTTAGAAGCTATCTGCATTATCAAGAACTGGACGGTTACTTCAAGATGTTAAATGGACCAACTTATAAGGAACTAGTGAATTACTTCTGGGTTAGAGCAGAGATTTATGACAAGCATGCTGCTAAGATGGAAGAAGACGAGAAGGTTCTGATTGATCCTAGTCTGGAAAGGAAGACTAGAGTAGAAATGGGTTTAAAAGAGTGTACCATAACAGAGATGCGTCGCACAGTAATGGGAATTCCTATCACCATTAGAGAAGAAGTTACTGGAAAAAATTTTAAAAGAGACGTTGATGGAAAATTTTAGTGGAATCTGAACAACAAGTCAAGTTCTTGGAAATAAACTACCTATGAGACCTCGTACAAGAGTAATGCTTCTAGCAAATACAAGGACATGCAGAAAAAACACAAGCTTTTTCAGAAGCTGCTACAAGAGTGTTTCTTACCCAAGGGAGGAGGGGTAGATCAATTGTCACTAGAACACAAGGTGTTCTTACATTTCCTAGTGAAGTTTGAGAAGGAGAATCTGCCTAGATACATCTTTCATCACATGCTTTGGGCATTGAAAGAAAGCCAAGAGAAGAAAGAGGATATATTCCCTATGGAAGATTGCTTTCAGAGACATTCCATCAAGGAGGGATTCTAACTGCTCTAAGGAAGTCTGGTGTAGTCTCTGATAAGCATTTGGGCATTAAGGTTGGCAAATACATCAATGCCAATGATGGGATAAAACCGCAAGTGCACGGTCTTACCGAAGTAGTATGAAAAGAGTATCATTCCGATAGGGAGTGGTTTAATTCAATTAACCTTTGATGATGATTAGAGGACAATCGAGTTGCAAGTTGGGGTTTTCAAAAGATTGAAAGATAATATAATAAAAGGAGTCTTGGGATCATTGGTTCATCTAAATGACAATTCCTTCACAAACCAAACTATAAGCTTATAACTTTATGTTAGACCTAATTTCTCAAGACAGTTTCTCTTTTGTTCCTCTAGCAACCAAGCCTATTTCGCTGACTTGATTACTATTAGATTTTGGTTCCTCTAACAACCAAGCCTATTTCGCTGACTTGATCATTATTAAGTCCCTTGAAGATCGAAACTATATGTCTCAAAGATTGCAAAGACTATTTCGCTGCCTTTGCAATCCTTGTCTAAATTCACTTGTTCGAATATCAAAGCTCCACTTTCATTTTATGAATTGATATTTGAGATGATGGATAAACAATTATCAAACCCTCCACTTTCGTTTCCACAGTTTGATAATGGTTGATCCATGTTAAAGTGGTGAATTTAGATATGAAATTAGGGTTACATAAGATTAAGGCTTAGAGCTTGGCTTGATTAGGATTATGTCATTTAGACTTATCAAACAATCCCAAGACAAAGAGAAGTCTACTCACTCATGTTCATCGTAGACATGGAGAAGAAGAGAGAAAGCATAAAAGTAAATGACAAGAAAGTAAAGGAAAAGAAAAGAACTTTTATTAGAAAGACAATTGTCACTTATTGAATTCCAAGAAAAGATGAATATTTGTGATGGCTAGCTACTCTATTTATAGCATACATTCGACTTAAAATCTAAGCAATTACATTACTAGAATGTTCCACAAGAAACTGCGGGCTAAAATAGAGTAGCTTAAATTCTAAGCAAAAGCAGCAAAAGTGACTCTGGAGGGAGGTACGGCCGTGCCAAAGCTAGCACGGGCCGTGCCAAGCTTCTGACTTTGGGGGAGACATATTTTGTCTCCAAATCTTCGTATTTTCGTACCGAATTAGCTCAAATCCCTTTCTTTTGCTCCAAGGCTCAATTCATCAAATATTCGTTCTTGAAATATAACAATATGCAATTAAAGTAAAATAGTTCAAAAAGGAAATAATATAAATATAAAATAAACTTAAATCTAATTAAAACGAAACTAAATAATATATTAAAATAGATAATAAATGACTCATCAAACTCCCCCATACTTGAATTTTTGCTTGTCCTCAAGCAAAAGGTGTAAACATGGTAGCATAAACAATATTATCATATGACAATTTAATTAAAACATATGTCTCCTTAAGGGCTTTAATTTCAAGCGTACACTAATCACAAACTCAAGCATTTCTTGTAAACCTTATTCAACCCAACAATCAAGTTTCAAGTGAGTGTGTGTGTGTAGTCCAACCTTATTCTTGCTCCTGTATAAGATAGATATTATGAGGAAATATATTCTAATTCTAGTGCTAAACCAACCAAGAAAAATTCTTTCTTCATTTCATATAAGAGAGATGGGAGTATTTGTTGATCTTTGCCACTTACACATTTTTGGGTACTTTATTTAAGGAAACAACACCTTCACGTAGAAAGTCTGAGGGGCCTACCCCCTTCCCCAATCTAGATTCAATGACGCTTTTTAAAGTTTCTCAAGATAACATCACCTTCACGTAGGATGTCAGAGGGCCTACCCCCTTCCCCAATCTAGATCCAATGATGAGACCTTGAAATCAATTTGGCTAATTGGCTTTTTATAGACTCCCTTATACTACTTTTACTTTGAGAATTTTTAAAGGTCAACGTACCACTAATATTAGAACGCATTTCCTTAAAATACCTATCCATACATTTACTCAAGGGAAGAAACTTGTGCATTTCTCATTGGAGAATTTATTCACTTTAAAACAAGATGTGGGTATATGAGGAAAACTTAAAACACAAGAGTTTACTTTCATGTACAAGAAATAACCAATTAAGAGGAGACAATAAAAAATTTATGTCATGATATTTTTCAATAAAATAAGCACCTTAACCATGCCTTTCACAATAAAACAAAACAAAAGAATAAAGTTCAAGGGAGTTTGGAAACACTACGACTCAAGACACTTTATTAAGCTCCCCCCACACTTAGGAGAAGCATTGTCCTCAATGATTCAAAAGAAGAAAAATAAAAGAGAAACAAGAAAAGAGTGGGAAAATATGCGGAAAGCTCACAATTTCCCAAAAGAAGTGAAAAAATGAACCCTCGAGGCCTGTCAGGTTGGCACTGCCGTGCCAACTTAAGAAAAGATCCGGTTTCTTTGCCCATTAACCGTAAATGTTCCGGTTTCTTCAGAAAAGATCTCAATTGCACCACAAGGGTGGACCGTGCGGACTTGAAATGGACCAGACCATCGGGACCTTAATTTACCTGGAAAGAGCTTGAGCCTAGAGTTAAAGAGCAGCACAAGGTCACTGCTTTTGAAATGCTTTTTGAGGATTTTCTTGTCGTTCCATTTCTTAGTTCTTTCTTTGTAAATGTGGGCATTCTCATAGGCATAGATTAGTTTAAAAGGAGTCATTCCAATGGGAGTTTTGTAAGCCGTCCGATAGGCCCAAAGAGCATCGTCAAGCTTACTTGACCAATCTTTCCTAGAAGTTGAAACAGTTTTTTCAAGAATAGCTTTGATTTGTCTATTTGAGACCTCAACTTGTCCACTAGTTTGTGGATGATAGGGTGTTGCAATTTTGTGTCTCACTCCAAGCTTTTGCAAAAGTTTTTCAAAGTGTTTAGAAATGAAGTGAGACCCTCCATCGCTTATCACAACCCTTGGCACTCCAAACCTTGGAAAAATAATTTTTTTTAAACAATTTTATAACCACTTGTGCATCATTAGTGGGGGAAGCAATGGCCTCAACCCATTTGGACACATAATCAACTGCCACCAATATATATTGATTTCCAAAAGAAGAGGGAAATGGTCCCATAAAGTCAATACCCCAAACATCAAAAATTTCTACTTCAAGGATGTTGTTCAAAGGAATTTCATTTCTTTTAGTTATATTAACGGTGTGTTGACATTTTTCACATTAAGAAACAAAGAGATGCGCATCTTTGAAAAGTGATGGCCACCAGAAACGAGACTGAAATTTTTTGAAAGATGTCTTTTGTGTACTTGTGTGGCCACCATAAGAAGAGGAGTGGCAATGGTTTAGAATACTACTTACCTCGTTTTCAGGAATTCATCTTCGGAAAATCCCATCCGAGCCTCTTCTGAAGAGGTAAGGCTCATCCCAATAGTAGTGCTTGAGGTCATTGAAGAACTTCTTCTTTTATTGGTAGCTCAACTCAGGCGGTAGTACTCCTGCTGCAAGAAAATTAACAAAATATGCATACCAAGGTGCGTTAGTTTGTGCCAATAAGAAGAGTTGGTCATCCGGGAAAGAATCATCCAAAGGTAATTCATCCTCATTGGTCTCCCTAAGGCGGGACAAGTGGTCAGCTACAACATTTTCAATACCCTTTTTGTCTTTTATTTCAAGGTCAAATTCTTGGAGGAGCAATATCCATCGGATCAACCTCGGTTTTGCATCTTTTTTGTTTAACAAATATTTTATCGCCGAGTGATCTGTGTAAACAATGATTTTTGATCCCACCAAGTATTGCCTAAATTTATCAATGGCATATACTACTGCTAACAATTGTTTTTCTGTTGTGGCGTAATTTACCTGTGCCCCATCTAGGGTCTTACTTGCATAATATATGGCATGCATCTTTTTGTCCTTTCGTTGTCCTAACACTGCCCCAACTGCATAGTCACTTGCGTCACACATTATTTCAAAAGGCAAGTTCCAATCTTGTGGTTGTATTATTCGAGCAATGATCAATGCTTCTTTCAACCTGCAAAATGCTTTCAAACAAGTATCATCAAAGATAAAATCTGCATCCTTAAGAAGTAGACTTGTTAGTGGTTTAGTAATCGATGAAAAATCTTTAATGAAACGGCGATAAAACCCCGCATGTCTGATGAGATAAAACCGCAAGTGCACGGTCTTATCGAAGTAGTAAAATAAGAGTATCGTTCCGACAGGGAGTTATGAATTCAATTAACTTTAGATAATGATTAGACTAACGTTTTATAAGGTAGAAAGTTTTGGGTTTTTAATTGAAAGTAAATAATAAAATAAAAGATAAAAGCCTTGGGGTTATTGGTTTATCCTAACGACAAGTCCTTCTCAAACCAAACTATTAAACTTATAACTTTATGTTAGACCTAATTTCTCAAGACAGTTTCTCTTTTGTTCCTCTAGCAACCAAGCCTATTTCGCTGACTTGATTACTATTAGATTTTGGTTCCTCTAACAACAAAGCCTATTTCGCTGACTTGATTGTTATTAGTTCCCTTGAAGATCGAAACTATATGTCTCAAAGATTGCAAAGCCTATTTCGCTGACTTTGCAATCCTTGTCTAAATTCACTTGTTCGAATATCAAAGCTCCACTTTCATTTTATGAATTGATATTTGAGATGATGGATAAACAATTATCAAACCCTCCACTTTCGTTTCCACAGTTTGATAATGGTTGATCCATGTTAAAGCGGTGAATTTAGATAAGGAATTAGGGTTACATAAGATTAAGGTTTAAAGCTTGGTTTGATTAGGATTATGTCATTAGACTTATCCAACAATCCCAAGACAAGAGAAGTCTACTCACTGACGTTCATCGTAGACAAGGGGAAGAAGAGAGAAAGCATAAAGATAAATAACAAGAAAGTAAAATGAACTTTTATTAGAAAGACAATTGTCACATATTGTTTTCCAAGAAAAGATGAATATTTGTGATGGCTAGCTACTCTATTTATAGTACACAATTGACTTAAAATCTAAGCAAGTATATTTCAAGAATATTCCACGGTAGATTGTGTGCCAAAATAGAATAGCTTAGAGCCCAAGCAAAAGCAGCAAAAGGTCTTCTGGAGGGTGGCACGGCCGTGCCAAGGCTAGCACGGGCCGTGCCAGGCTTCTGACTTGTGGGAGACATATTTTGTCTCCCAATCTTCATATTTTCGTGTCCAATCTGCTCCAAATCCCTTTCTTTTGCTCCAAGACTCAATCCATCCAATATTCTTCCCTGAAATATAAAAAATTGCAATTTAAAGTAAACTATCCTAAAAAGGAAATAATACTAATATAAAATTATATAAAATCTAAATAAAACTAAACTAAAAAGCATATTAAAATAGTATATAAATGACTCATCAAACTCCCCCACACTTGAATCTTTGCTTGTCCTCAAGCAAAAGGCATAAACATAGTAGCACCAACAGTTATATCAAATGACAATTCAATTAAAGCACATGTCTCCTCAAGGGCTTAAATCCCAAGTGTACACTAATCACAAACTCAAGTGTTTCTTGTAATTTTTATTCAACCCAACGATCAAGTTTCAAGTGAGTGTGTGTGAAGTCCAACCCTTTTCTTGCTCCTGTATAAGATAGGCATTTTGAGGAAACATGGTTTAATCCTAGCACTAAACCAACCAAGAAAGATTCCTTCTATAATTCATATAAGAGAGATGGGAGTATTTGAGAATATTTGTTCTTTGCCATTTGCACATTTTAAGTTCTTTATTTAAGGAACAACATCTTCACGTAGGAGGTCGGAGGGACTACCCCCTTCCCCAATCTAGATTCAATGGTATCCCTTAAAACATCATCTTCACGTAGGAAGTCGGAGGGCCTACCCCCTTCCCCAATCTAGATTCAATGATGCGTTTTAAAGTTTTTCCTCAAGATAACAATCATCTTCACGTAGGAAGTCGGAGGGCCTACCTCCTTCCCCAATCTAGATTCAATGATGAGATCTTGGAATTTATTTGGCTTTTTGGCTTTTCATGAACTCCCTTATACTGACTTATACTACTGGCATTTTGAGAATCTTTAAAGGTTAATGCACCACTAAGATTAAAACGCGTTTCCTTAAAATACCTATTCATACATTTACTCAAGGGAAGCAACTTTGTGTTTTTCTCATTGGAGAATTTTATTCACTTTAAAACAAGATGTGGGTATATCAAGAAGACTTAAAACACAAGAGTTTGCTTTTATGTACAAGAATCAATCAAATAAGAGGAGACAATGAAAATTTTTGTGTCATGATATTTTCAATAAAAATTAGCTACTTAACCATGCCTTTTACAATAAAACAAAACAAAAGAATAAAGTTCAAGGGAGTTTGGAAACACTACGACTAAAGACACTTTATTAGGCTCCCCCACACTTAGGAGAAACATTGTCCTCAATGATTCAAAATAAGAGAAATAAAGAAGAAGAAGAAGAAGAAGAAGAAAAAGAAGTAGGAGGGGGAGGAGGAGTAGTAGGAGAAGAGAGGAAGAGGAAAGCTCACATTTTTCATTGAGTTCTATAGGGAGGACCTTGGAGGTGAAAATGGTGCATCATGTTCCGAAGTATTTGGTTATTTTCTTCGGATATGCGGTTGCCCCTTAGGACATAATTCCTTAGTCTCGACAATTCAACACCTTGCCTTAGTTGCTTGGTGCTTATCCTCTCGGCCTCGGTATGCATCCATGCCCATCTTGCATTTTCATTTGTTTATCCGGCATCATTGTCATGGTGCTCCTCATCATGGTACAATTGTGCACCTTCCTCTTCTTGGTACAAATGTGCATCTTCCTCGCCTTCATTATCGTGTTCTTCATGTACCTGTGGATCAACAGCAACATACAACAAATTTTCTTCCACCTCGGTGTTAGTCCAAGATGGGTTAGAAAGTATAATCAAAATAGGCACATTGAGTTTGAGTGCGTAGGACATGGGTGGATAGGGCTTAATGAAGTTCATAAAGATAAGGGTCTCTATGTTAAGCGTATTGTTTCCCTCAATTTTGGTAATCCCTTGGTCCTCACCCACTCCCAATTGCCTAGCAATGTATGTGATGATACTTCCCACAACTAGCTCTCCCCTACTATCAGACCTATTACCGTCATGGGAAAGGTAATCAAGCAAGTAAAAGCATGTGTTAATTGGTTGGTTTGTTAAGCATGACCCACGACATGAAGAGTTCCTCCGTCCTAGTGTTCCCCAATTCGGTCCTACCCCAAATAGTGCCAGTCATTACCTTTTGAAGGTACCGTGTGTTAAATTGCCTAAGGTCGGTGATATGTTCCCAAAAGGTGGTGGGTCTTAAGCCGGAAAGAGATTCTGTGATTAGGGTTATCAAAATTCATCCTATCCTTTGTAAAAACATTTGAACTTAAAAACTTATAGGTGAAACTTTCATAACCCCACATAGGTCGTAACATAGCAACCCACCCTAATCGTCTTAGAAATTTAAACACATTGTCACTAAGGCCTAATGTAACCAAGTCATAATTATCAGGGTACCTGCAAGGATGTAAAGGTTTAGAGATTTTTATACCTATCCTTTTGCTTGTTGTCCTTGAATATTATGCCATGGTTATTTGCCGGTACTTGCTTCTTTGGGGGAGGTCCTCTTGAAGATGTTGCAACTTCTTTTCCACTTCTTTAGGAAGCCATAGCCTTGACCTTGGTTGGACTTGGTGTGGTTGTGGTGAAGGTTGGGGTTAGTGAATGGTTTCGGTGGAAAGGGTTGGTTTAGTGATGGGGAGAAGATTTATGAGTTGAATGGTTTATAACAAAAAAAATAATAATTTTTTTTTTTTTTTTTTTTTTTTTTTGTTGATGGGTTGGCACGGCCGTGCTAACTTTCTGGAAAAAGAGGGAAGATATTTTTTTTTTTTTTTTTGGTTTTTGGTTTTTGGTCAATGGCTTCAAATTTCGTTCTCTTTTTCACATCATAGTTGGACAAATACCTACAAAACAAAACAAAACAAAAGCAGTTAAATGCGCGGGTTGCCTCCCACGAAGCGCTTCTTTATAGTCATTAGCTTGACGTTCAAGAGGTTTCTCTACCCTATACCCAATCTTTCCCAAAGGGATAGTGGCGTCAACCTAGCATTCTCTCCCAAATCACACATGGCTTTCTCAATGCTTTTGGATCCTATGACACAAGGTATGAGAAAACTTGCTAGATTCTTAAGTTTAGATGACAATTTGTTTGGAAGTATTTCAATTAAAATTCTAAATTCGTCATCTAACTTTGATTTGACAAAACCTTGTGTTAATGGATGTTTAGGCTCATGAGGTGGTGAAACAAATGGCTGTTCATTTTCTCCTATAGTTTTCTCACTTTGAGGCTCATCACTTCCTATTTCTCCCTCATTGTTCTTAATTTTCACAACGGGGTCCTCTAATTGGTTACCATCCCTAAGAATAATAGAACTGATATGGCCTTTGGGGTTGGTTTCAGTTTGACCTGGAAAGATCCCGATGGTTTGAGAGGAAGTAGTCACGTGTTGGGCCACTTGAGAGATTTGGGTTTTAAGTATCTTATTGTGAGTTGCTATGGAGTCTACCTTGGATGTGATTTTGGCAAGAGAATCATTCAAAAATCTCGTTTGGTTTTTAAGCTCTTGGAGCTGCTTGGATTGATTTATAACATAATTTTCCATTAAATGTTCCAAGCTGGATTTTTGAGGGACTCTTTGGTTGTTTGCATAACTGGGTGGTGTTGCTTGTTGTCCAAAAAGATTTTGAGGGGTTTGATAAAAAAATTGGTCGTTTCTAAACCCTCGATTATATTGAGCATAGTTTACTTGCTCAGGACCTCTAACAACACTACCTAGTTGGCAATCAGTGCCAATATGGCCAAATACACCACAAACTTCACAAGGAGGTGATACAGGAGCAGGTGTGACAACACTAGTATTCATTGTATCAAATTTTTGTGTCAGTGTGTCAACCTTAGCAGTTAGATGATCAAGGGAGGAAATTTTGTACATACCTACCTCTTTTTTAGAGGGTGAAGAAGCAGTGATGACTCTCTCACTTGTCCACTGATAGTGGTTTTGTGCCATGCCCTCGATCAAATCATATGCTGCTGTGTAAGTTTTATTCATCAAAGCTCCACCTGCAGCTGCATCAACATAGATTTTTGTGGTATACGAAAGACCATTATAAAAGGTGTGGATAATTAGCCACTTCTCTAAACCATGATGGGGGAAAAGCCTAAGCATTTCTTTGAAACGCTCCCACGCATCGTAAAGAGATTCACCATCTTTTTGAGTGTATTGAAAAAGCCTCGCCCTGAATTGAGCGGTTTGAGAAAGGGGAAAGAATTGGGCAAGGAAAGCTCGCCTCATTTGGTCCCATGAAGTGATAGAACCAATAGTCAATGAATGAAACCAAGCACTAGCTCTATCCCCTAAGGAAAAAGGAAAGAGGTGCAGCCTTACGGCCTCTTGGTTTGCCTTCAAAGTTCCACTGAGTTTTAAAAAATTTGAAACATGAAGATTCGGATCCTCAGTGGGTGATCCGAAAAATTGATTTTGCTGCACTAGGTAAATAAGTGCAGGCTTTATTTCAAATTTACTACCCTCAACCGTTGGGTACACAATAGCATCGTACGGCTCATCTGAAGATGTGATTGCATACTCTTTGAGAGCACGTTTCTCATCCATGTCGTTATTATTGTCTTTGAGCCATGCCTGAAATCAAAACGGTTAAAGATAGAAAATAAAAAATAAGGAGAAAGGGAGGGAGATATATATTTCAAGGTCAAATTCTTGGAGGAGCAATATCCATCGGATCAACCTCGGTTTTGCATCTTTTTTGTTTAACAAATATTTTATCGCCGAGTGATCTGTGTAAACAATGATTTTTGATCCCACCAAGTATTGCCTAAATTTATCAATGGCATATACTACTGCTAACAATTGTTTTTCTGTTGTGGCGTAATTTACCTGTGCCCCATCTAGGGTCTTACTTGCATAATATATGGCATGCATCTTTTTGTCCTTTCGTTGTCCTAACACTGCCCCAACTGCATAGTCACTTGCGTCACACATTATTTCAAAAGGCAAGTTCCAATCTTGTGGTTGTATTATTCGAGCAATGATCAATGCTTCTTTCAACCTGCAAAATGCTTTCAAACAAGTATCATCAAAGGTAAAATCTGCATCCTTAAGAAGTAGACTTGTTAGTGGTTTAGTAATCGATGAAAAATCTTTAATGAAACGGTGATAAAACCCCGCATGTCTGATGAGATAAAACCGCAAGTGCACGGTCTTATCGAAGTAGTAAAATAAGAGTATCGTTCCGACAGGGAGTTATGAATTCAATTAACTTTAGATAATGATTAGACTAACGTTTTATAAGGTAGAAAGTTTTGGGTTTTTAATTGAAAGTAAATAATAAAATAAAAGATAAAAGCCTTGGGGTTATTGGTTTATCCTAACGACAAGTCCTTCTCAAACCAAACTATTAAACTTATAACTTTATGTTAAACCTAATTTCTCAAGACAGTTTCTCTTTTGTTCCTCTAGCAACCAAGCCTATTTCGCTGACTTGATTACTATTAGATTTTGGTTCCTCTAACAACCAAGCCTATTTCGCTGACTTGATTGTTATTAGTTCCCTTGAAGATCGAAACTATATGTCTCAAAGATTGCAAAGCCTATTTCGCTGACTTTGCAATCCTTGTCTAAATTCACTTGTTCGAATATCAAAGCTCCACTTTCGTTTTATGAATTGATATTTGAGATGATGGATAAACAATTATCAAACCCTCCACTTTCGTTTCCACAGTTTGATAATGGTTGATCCATGTTAAAGCGGTGAATTTAGATAAGGAATTAGGGTTACATAAGATTAAGGTTTAAAGCTTGGTTTGATTAGGATTATGTCATTAGACTTATCCAACAATCCCAAGACAAGAGAAGTCTACTCACTGACGTTCATCGTAGACAAGGGGAAGAAGAGAGAAAGCATAAAGATAAATAACAAGAAAGTAAAATGAACTTTTATTAGAAAGACAATTGTCACATATTGTATTCCAAGAAAAGACGAATATTTGTGATGGCTAGCTACTCTATTTATAGTACACAATTGACTTAAAATCTAAGCAAGTATATTCCAAGAATATTCCACGGTAGATTGTGCGCCAAAATAGAATAGCTTAGAGCCCAAGCAAAAGCAGCAAAAGGTCTTCTGGAGGGTGGCACGGCCGTGCCAAGGCTAGCACGGGCCGTGCCAGGCTTCTGACTTGTGGGAGACATATTTTGTCTCCCAATCTTCATATTTTCGTGTTCAATCTGCTCCAAATCCCTTTCTTTTGATCCAAGACTCAATCCATCCAATATTCTTCCCTGAAATATAATAAATTGCAATTTAAAGTAAACTATCCTAAAAAGGAAATAATACTAATATAAAATTATATAGAATCTAAATAAAACTAAACTAAAAAGCATATTAAAATAGTATATAAATGACTCATCAAACTCCCCCACACTTGAATCTTTGCTTGTCCTCAAGCAAAAGGCATAAACATAGTAGCACCAACAGTTATATCAAATGACAATTCAATTAAAGCACATGTCTCCTCAAGGGCTTAAATCCCAAGTGTACACTAATCACAAACTCAAGTGTTTCTTGTAATTTTTATTCAACCCAACGATCAAGTTTCAAGTGAGTGTGTGTGAAGTCCAACCCTTTTCTTGCTCCTGTATAAGATAGGCATTTTGAGGAAACATGGTCTAATCCTAGCACTAAACCAACCAAGAAAGATTCCTTCTATAATTCATATAAGAGAGATGGGAGTATTTGAGAATCTTTGTTCTTTGCCATTTGCACATTTTAAGTTCTTTATTTAAGGAACAACATCTTCACGTAGGAGGTCGGAGGGCCTACCCCCTTCCCCAATCTAGATTCATTGGTATCCCTTAAAACATCATCTTCACGTAGGAAGTCGGAGGGCCTACCCCCTTCCCCAATCTAGATTCAATGATGCGTTTTAAAGTTTTTCCTCAAGATAACAATCATCTTCACGTAGGAAGTCGGAGGGCCTACCTCCTTCCTCAATCTAGATTCAATGATGAGATCTTGGAATTTATTTGGCTTTTTGGCTTTTCATGAACTCCCTTATACTGACTTATACTGTAATACCCCGTTTTCCCAATATTTAAAATTTCTTTAAAAGCATAACATTTATCAGAGTAAGCATCAAGCAACGGGATATCACATATAACGTAATCCAACAGTTAAATAATAATTTAACCAATATCTTAAACATTTGCAGCGGAAAATCATAAACATAAATCATAAACGTTTTGGCACGCAGGCGCAACAAGTATCTCAAAAGAGTTTATCAAAGCATAAATTATCATGGCAGTTCACGTAAAAGAATGAAGCATGTTATAGTATTAACCCCATCCCGTTACGTATCAGAGCGACCTAGACGACACAGTGAGGCAAGGCCACTCACAGAAGCAACTGCACACTAAGCACGATCACCTGCAAGTTACCCATACGAAGGGCAACATTTTCAAGCAGAAGGGGTGAGATTTCATAATAAAATAACATTAATCAATGTAATTGCAAATCATAAATTAACATCATAATCATTCCATTATTAACTTTGCATAAATGCTAAACAGTTATCACGTAATCATATATCCAATCATTATAAACAACATAACATAATCAATGAACACTTATCACGTAATCACATATCCATTCATCATCAACAAGGCATCTTAATCATGACAATGTGACAATGCTCTCAGACTCCTTATATGCATGTGGTACCAATCGTCATCATAAGTATTAATATACTTTAATCGTGCGGAGGACAAAGCTCCTATAAAACGTGCGGAGGACAAAGCTCCTAATTTTCGTGGTGAGGACAAAGCTCAATGATATGCTATGCATGGACACATATGAACAAAACAACGTAATCGACTTATCAACATGCATCCAATAATTTGGAGCTAAACTTCATCATATACTTATGCACTTAGTTAAACAACGGAAGCAGCATAAACAAGTCACATATCAAGATGATATCATTATACCAATAACACATAAATTGCATTATTACCACATCTTCTCATTTTGCATGAATATACAATACAATAGTTCTTATCCAATTAATATTAATATAACTTATACAACTCTACAGTCTGTATTAAACAACATCACTAGGTCTCATTACCAGATAGGGGTTCACTCTTGATCAACTAGTGCGACACAGATCGCACAAACACATAATCAAGTTCATCCTGGCTGTACTCGCGAGGCGAGAGCTCTTACTCGCCATGGCGAGTACCACTCAACTCCCAAACTAAGGTCGTTCTGGGTTCCCTCTGATCCTACATTCATTCCTAATCAATACTAGGTATGTTCAGGTACTCAAGGGTATACAAGGTTCAACTAAAAAGGTCGAAACACGAAACATGACATGCACTCTGCCTAAGCTCGCGAGGCGAGAAAGGGTTGCTCGCAATGGCGAGTTGGACCAAACAACTCGCGAGGCGAAGGAAAGGGGCTCGCGTGGCGAGCGATGAACAGAAGCACAGGCAGACTAGGGTTTTTCTCAAAAATCCATCACACAACATGGTTCAAAGCCTAATTTTGATTCCAGAATTCATCCTAAACATATTCTAAGGTTAAAGGACGGTTTCTACATCAATCTAAACAAGTTTTACCGTTTGATCATCAATTTTTAGGGTTTTAACCTAATTCCAAAACTTTTCTAAATCAATCCTAACTTTGTCAATTAATCATCAGAATTACAACAATCAATGCTATTGAATTACTAGTCTCACCCTTACCTTGAATGAAGAAAATCGCAGCACTCTACCTTGATTCCTCTAGACTTGGCTTTTCTCCCTTCTTCCAAAAGTTTTCACGTACAATGAGTTTCTAAAATATTAGGTCTTCTCCTATTTATATCTTTTTCTAATTACTTATCTTATCTCACTTTCTCCCCCAAAACTATCTAAAATATCAAAACAGCCCTCAACTAAATATTTTATATTATTTTCAAATCTTTATTTTATTTAACAATAAAATAATTCCCATATCATAATCAAATCCTTCAATACTCATAACTTAACACGTCATCGATCAAATCATCAAAACATACCAAAATCATGCATATACTATATAATTATCATATAATTGCCTAATCTCGATTAAATAACGATTAAACGAAAGTGGGCGTTACAACTCTCCCCCACTTAAAAGATTTTCGTCCTCGAAAATTTACCTCAAGCAAACAACTCTGGATAAGACTCCAGCATCTTACTCTCAAGCTCCCACGTCAAGCTTTCACCAGTCGCTCCCGACCAAACGACTCTCACGAGAGGTATCTCCTTGCCTCTCAACGTCTTCACTTTACGATCATCAATCCTCAACGGTAAAGTCTCTACCGTAAGGTTGTCTCTAATTTGCACATCGTCGCTTTGGATTACATGAGATGGATCCGGAACATACTTTCGAAGTTGCGACACATGGAAAACGTTGTGCAAATTCGAAAGATGCGGCGGTAAACCCACTCGGTAAGCCACCGTTCCAACTCTTTCCAATATCTAATACGGACCAATGAACTTCGGGGTCAACTTCTTTGACTTCAAAGCACGTCCTACACCAGTCATAGGAGTGACTCTCAAAAACACGTGGTCTCCTTCCTGAAATTCAAGATCTTTTCTACGCTTATCATGATAACTCTTTTGTCGACTCTGCGACGCCTTCATTTTCTCTTGGATCATCTGAACTTTCTCAGTAGTTTGCTGAACAATCTCTGGTCCTAAGACCACTCTTTCTCCTGATTCAAACCAACACAACGGAGTTTTGCATCTCCGACCATACAAAGCCTCGAACGGTGCCATTCCAATACTAGAATGATAACTATTATTATAAGTGAACTCGATCAACGGAAGATGACTATCCCAAGTTCCTCCTTGCTCAAGAACACAAATTCTCAACAAATCCTCTAGCGACTGAATTGTCCTCTCCGACTGACCATCTGTCTGTGGATGATACGCCGAACTCAATCTCAACTTCGAACCCAAGGCCTCTTGCAAACTTTTCCAAAATCTAGAAGTAAATCTTGGATCTCTATCTGATACAATGCTCGAAGGAACACCATGCAACTTCACAATCTCTTTGATGTAAATCTCTGCCAACTGGGCAACAGGGAAACTAATATTAATAGGTAGGAAATGAGCTGACTTCGTCAACCTATCAACAATAACCCAAATTGCGTCGCTCCCTCTCGGAGTATTCGGCAAACTCGTCACAAAATCCATCGATATACTATCCCATTTCCATTCTGGCACGTCTAAAGGTACCATCATTCCAGCAGGTTTCTGATGCTCAACTTTCGACTTCTGACAAACTAAACAGGAATACACAAACTGTGCCACATCTCATTTCAAACCAGACCACCAGAAAATCTTCTTTAGATCATGATACATCTTCGTAGCTCCCGGATGAATACTCAAGCTACTTCTATGACTCTCTTCGAGAATCATCTTCTTAATCTCTTCATTGTCTGGGATACAAATTCTTCCTCGGAATCTCAACACACCTTGATCATCGATTTTAAAATCACTGTCTTCAGTCTGATCTCTAGCAACCAACAAGTCCACAAACTTTACATCAACTTTTTGTGCTTCGTTGATACTTTTCAGAAATTCACTATCAATCTTCAGCATACCCAGTTTCACACTCTGAGGTGACCATTCGCAAACCAAACTCATATCTCTAAACTGTTCAAGCAATTCGAACTCTCTGACCATCATGGCGGACATATGCAATGTCTTCCTACTCAAGGCATCTGCAACAACATTAGCTTTACCTGGATGATAATTCAAACCAAAGTCATAATCCTTCAACAATTCGTGCCATCTTCGCTGTCTCATATTCAATTCCTTCTGATCGAACAAATACCTCAAACTCTTGTGATCACTAAACACCTCAAACCTCGAACCATACAAATAATGTCTCCATATCTTCAATACAAAGACTACAGCCGCCAACTCGAGATCATGCGTAGGATAATTCTTCTCATGAACTCTCAACTGTCTTGAAGCATAAGCTACCACTTTACCTTCTTGCATAAGTACACCTCCTAAACCCAACTTGGACGCATCACAATAAACCACAAAAGGTTCATCTGACTTCGGCAAAATTAACACTGGAGCAGTTGTCAAACGCTTCTTCAATTCACCGAAACTTTTCTCACAATGGACGTCCCACACAAAAGTTTTACCTTTACAAGTCAACTGCGTTAACGGAAGAGCTAACTTAGAAAATCCTTCAATAAACCTTCTATAGTAACCAGCTAAACCCAAGAAACTTCTAATCTCTGTAACGGACTTTGGAGTCTCCCACTGTGATACCGCTTCAACTTTAGACGGATCCACTGCAATACCATCACCAGAAATAACATGGCCTAGAAAACTCACTTCTTTCAACCAGAATTCACACTTAGACAATTTGGCATAAAGTTTCTTCTCTTTCAACACTTGCAAAACAATCTTCAGATGCTCGGCATGTTCTTCTTCAGTCTTGGAGTAAATCAAAATATCGTCGATGAACACAACTACGAACCGATCCAAAAATGCATGGAAGATGCGATTCATATACTCCATAAACACTCCAGGTGCATTGGTAACTCCAAAAGGCATAACTTTATATTCATAGTGACCATAACGCGTTCTGAAAGCTGTCTTCTGCATATCCTCATCCTTTACTTTAATCTGGTGATAACCTGACCTCAAATCAATCTTGCTGAAAACTCGTGCACCCACTAGCTGATCCATCAAATCATCAATTCTCGGAAGTGGATACCTATTCTTGATAGTTACCTTGTTCAACTGTCGATAATCAATACACAATCGCATACTACCATCTTTCTTCTTTACTAGCAAAACCGGCGCTCCCCAAGGTGAAACACTTGGTCTAACAAACTTCTTCTCAAGCAAGTCTTCTAACTGTTTCTTCAACTCAGATAACTCGGAGGCAGACATACGATAAGGTGCCATCGAGACCGGCTTCGTTCCAGGAACAAGATCAATAGAAAACTCAACTTCTCTCTCTGGAGGCACATCAGGAATCTCATCTGGAAAAACTTCAGGAAATTCACACACCACCGGTAACCTGTCAATCACTGCTTGATTCTCAATAGATATAGTAGCCATTAGCGAAAACATCAAGATACCGTCGCGTTCCAATTGCTTCAGCTGCTTAGTAGATAAAACTCTGCACCACTTTCCTCTTCGACGGAAGAGAAATGTACTGACTTGCTAAAACAATTAATAAGAACGTGGTTGTACTCTAACCAGTTCATACCCAAAATCACATCCATACCACTCAAAGGTAGACAAACTAAATCCATTTCAAAATCACGACCAAACATAGACAAAGGACATTTCAAACATACGAGAGAAGTAGTCACCGAACCCTTAGCTGGAGTTTCGACAACCATCTCTCCATTCATATCAGACAAATCAAGACCCAAAGCAGAAACACAATCGAAAGCAATAAAACAATGCGTAGCACCAGTATCAATAATAGCAACTAAAGGAGTATTATTAATATAGCAAGTACCTCTGATCAAACGATCCTCATTCTCTGTCTGAGTCCCAGTCAAAGCAAAGACCCTACCAGTAGTCGGCGCCCTCTTAGGCTGAGTACACTGTGAACTAATGTGACCCTCTCCGTTGCAATTAAAGCAAACAATGTCTGTACGATTGCAATCAGCTACAACATGACCTTTCTTGCCACACCGGACACACTTCTTGATTTCCTCAGGGCAGACGTTGCTTTTGTGGCCTTTCTCACCACAATTGAAACACACAATCTCTGCAGCATCCTTCTTCTTAGGCCGCCTAACATCGACCATCTTCTGTTTCCCTTTATCAGCAGGGGCACTGTACGGCTTAGGACGACTCTGCTGTCCCTTACCCTTCCTCTCATTCACTACCTTGTAATGAGCCTTCGTATCTTCTTCGTAGATCCTACAGCTATTAACCAAATCCTGAAAAACTCTCAGCTGTTGGTACCCAATCGCCCTCTTGATGTCGGGCCTCAAACCGTTCTCGAACTTGATGCATCTCGAGAACTCAGCATTCTCTGCAGTATAGTGCGGATAGAACTTAGACAGCTCCACGAACTTGGCAGCATACTCTGTCACGGACATGTTTCCTTGCTTCAATTCAAGGAACTCGATCTCCTTCTTTCCGCGAACATCTTCCGGAAAGTATCTTCTCAGAAACTCTCTCCTGAAAACAGCCCAAGTCACAACAGCTCCCTCCTGCCCAAGGGTAGGCAGAAGAGCAACCCACCAGTCATCAGCTTCCTCGGCCAACTGATGAGTACCAAATCGCACTTTCTGGTCCTCCGTGCACTGCATAACCCGGAAAATCCTCTCAATCTCCTTAAGCCACGTCTGGGCTCCATCAGGGTCATAACGTCCTTTGAAAGTCGGAGGGTTCTTCTTCATGAACGTCTCCAACATCCTAGCTTCAGCATTTGCACCAGCATTCACGTTAGGTTGTTGTCCCACAGCTTGGGCGACAGCTTGTAGAGCAGCGGCTAACGCAGCATCATTCCTTCCAGCCATTTCTGAGATTCTACAAAAGTAGCAACAACAACACAAGATAGTAATATAAATATTACTAAGACTCGACACGACTCTCTAATTGACCGGACGGACCAACCAGGCTCTGATACCAATTGTAACACCCCGTTTTCCCAATATTTAAAATTTCTTTAAAAGCATAACATTTATCAGAGTAAGCATCAAGCAACGGGATATCACATATAACGTAATCCAACAGTTAAATAATAATTTAACCAATATCTTAAACATTTGCAGCGGAAAATCATAAACATAAATCATAAACGTTTTGGCACGCAGGCGCAACAAGTATCTCAAAAGAGTTTATCAAAGCATAAATTATCATGGCAGTTCACGTAAAAGAATGAAGCATGTTATAGCATTAACCCCATCCCGTTACGTATCAGAGCGACCTAGACGACACAGTGAGGCAAGGCCACTCACAGAAGCAACTGCACACTAAGCACGATCACCTGCAAGTTACCCATACGAAGGGCAACATTTTCAAGCAGAAGGGGTGAGATTTCATAATAAAATAACATTAATCAATGTAATTGCGAATCATAAATTAACATCATAATCATTCCATTATTAACTTTGCATAAATGCTAAACAGTTATCACGTAATCATATATCCAATCATTATAAACAACATAACATAATCAATGAACACTTATCACGTAATCACATATCCATTCATCATCAACAAGGCATCTTAATCATGACAATGTGACAATGCTCCTAGACTCCTTATATGTATGTGGTACCAATCGTCATCATAAGTATTAATATACTTTAATCGTGCGGAGGACAAAGCTCCTAATTTTCGTGGTGAGGACAAAGCTCAATGATATGCTATGCATGGACACATATGAACAAAACAACGTAATCGACTTATCAACATGCATCCAATAATTTGGAGCTAAACTTCATCATATACTTATGCACTTAGTTAAACAACGGAAGCAGCATAAACAAGTCACATATCAAGATGATATCATTATACCAATAGCACATAAATTGCATTATTACCACATCTTCTCATTTTGCATGAATATACAATACAATAGTTCTTATCCAATTAATATTAATATAACTTATACAACTCTACAGTCTGTATTAAACAACATCACTAGGTCTCATTACCAGATAGGGGTTCACTCTTGATCAACTAGTGCGACACAGATCGCACAAACACATAATCAAGTTCATCCTGGCTGTACTCGTGAGGCGAGAGCTCTTACTCGCCATGGCAAGTACCACTCAATTCCCAAACTAAGGTCGTTCTGGGTTCCCTCTGATCCTACATTCATTCCTAATCAATACTAGGTATGTTCAGGTACTCAAGGGTATACAAGGTTCAACTAAAAAGGTCGAAACACGAAACATGACATGCACTCTGCCTAAGCTCGCGAGGCGAGAAAGGGTTGCTCGCCATGGCGAGTTGGACCAAACAACTCGCGAGGCGAAGGAAAGGGGCTCGCGTGGCGAGCGATGAAGTTCATCCCTCGCGAGGCGAGGATCATCCCTCGCCGTGGCGAGCGATGAACATAAGCACGGGCAGGCTAGGGTTTTTCTCAAAAATCCATCACACAACATGGTTCAAAGCCTAATTTTGATTCCAGAATTCATCCTAAACATATTCTAAGGTTAAATGACGGTTTCTACATCAATCTAAACAAGTTTTACCGTTTGATCATCAATTTTTAGGGTTTTAACCTAATTCCAAAACTTTTCTAAATCAATCCTAACTTTGTCAATTAATCATCAGAATTACAACAATCAATGCTATTGAATTACTAGTCTCACCCTTACCTTGAATGAAGAAAATCGCAGCACTCTACCTTGATTCCTCTAGACTTGGCTTTTCTCCCTTCTTCCAAAAGTTTTCACGTACAATGAGTTTCTAAAATATTAGGTCTTCTCCTATTTATATCTTTTTCTAATTACTTATCTTATCTCACTTTCTCCCCCAAAACTATCTAAAATATCAAAACAGCCCTCAACTAAATATTTTATATTATTTTCAAATCTTTATTTTATTTAACAATAAAATAATTCCCATATCATAATCAAATCCTTCAATACTCATAACTTAACACGTCATCGATCAAATCATCAAAACATACCAAAATCATGCATATACTATATAATTATCATATAATTGCCTAATCTCGATTAAATAACGATTAAATGAAAGTGGGCGTTACATATACTACTGGCATTTTGAGAATCTTTAAAGGTTAATGCACCACTAAGATTAAAACGCGTTTCCTTAAAATACCTATTCATACATTTACTCAAGGGAAGCAACTTTGTGTTTTTCTCATTGGAGAATTTTATTCACTTTAAAACAAGATGTGGGTATATCAAGAAGACTTAAAACACAAGAGTTTGCTTTTATGTACAAGAATCAATCAAATAAGAGGAGACAATGAAAATTTTTGTGTCATGATATTTTCAATAAAAATTAGCTACTTAACCATGCCTTTTACAATAAAACAAAACAAAAGAATAAAGTTCAAGGGAGTTTGGAAACACTACGACTAAAGACACTTTATTAGGCTCCCCCACACTTAGGAGAAACATTGTCCTCAATGATTCAAAATAAGAGAAATAAAGAAGAAGAAGAAGAAGAAGAAGAAGAAGAAGAAGAAGAAGTAGGATGGGGAGGAGGAGTAGTAGGAGAAGAGAGGAAGAGGAAAGCTCACATTTTTCATTGAGTTCTATAGGGAGGACCTTGGAGGTGAAAATGGTGCATCATGTTCCGAAGTATTTGGTTATTTTCTTCGGATATGCGGTTGCCCCTTAGGACATAATTCCTTAGTCTCGACAATTCAACACCTTGCCTTAGTTGCTTGGTGCTTATCCTCTCGGCCTCGGTATGCATCCATGCCCATCTTGCATTTTCATTTGTTTATCCGGCATCATAGTCATGGTGCTCCTCATCATGGTACAATTGTGCACCTTCCTCTTCTTGGTACAAATGTGCATCTTCCTCGCCTTCATTATCGTGTTCTTCATGTACCTGTGGATCAACAGCAACATACAACAAATTTTCTTCCACCTCGGTGTTAGTCCGAGATGGGTTAGAAAGTATAATCAAAATAGGCACATTGAGTTTGAGTGCGTAGGACATGGGTGGATAGGGCTTAATGAAGTTCATAAAGATAAGGGTCTCTATGTTAAGCGTATTGTTTCCCTCAATTTTGGTAATCACTTGGTCCTCACCCACTCCCAATTGCCTAGCAATGTATGTGATGATACTTCCCACAACTAGCTCTCCCCTACTATCAGACCTATTACCGTCATGGGAAAGGTAATCAAGCAAGTAAAAGCATGTGTTAATTGGTTGGTTTGTTAAGCATGACCCACGACATGAAGAGTTCCTCCGTCCTAGTGTTCCCCAAATCGGTCCTACCCCAAATAGTGCCAGTCATTACCTTTTGAAGGTACCGTGTGTTAAATTGCCTAAGGTCGGTGATATGTTCCCAAAAGGTGGTGGGTCTTAAGCCGGAAAGAGATTCTATGATTAGGGTTATCAAAATTCATCCTATCCTTTGTAAAAACATTTGAACTTAAAAACTTATAGGTGAAACTTTCATAACCCCACATAGGTCGTAACATAGCAACCCACCCTAATCGTCTTAGAAATTTAAACACATTGTCACTAAGGCCTAATGTAACCAAGTCATAATTATCAGGGTACCTGCAAGGATGTAAAGGTTTAGAGATTTTTATAACTATCCTTTTGCTTGTTGTCCTTGAATATTATGCCATGGTTATTTGCCGGTACTTGCTTCTTTGGGGGAGGTCCTCTTGAAGATGTTGCAACTTCTTTTCCACTTCTTTTGGAAGCCATAGCCTTGACCTTGGTTGGACTTGGTGTGGTTGTGGTGAAGGTTAGGGTTAGTGAATGGTTTTGGTGGAAAGGGTTGGTTTAGTGATGGGGAGAAGATTTATGAGTTGAATGGTTTATAACAAAAAAAATAATAATTTTTTTTTTTTTTTTTTGTTGATGGGTTGGCACGGCCGTGCCACCATTGGCACGGGCCGTGCCAACTTTCTGGAAAAAGAGGGAAGATATTTTTTTTTTTGGTTTTTGGTTTTTGGTCAATGGCTTCAAATTTCGTTCTCTTTTTCACATCATAGTTGGACAAATACCTACAAAACAAAACAAAACAAAAGCAGTTAAATGCGCGGGTTGCCTCCCACGAAGCGCTTCTTTATAGTCATTAGCTTGACGTTCAAGAGGTTTCTCTACCCTATACCCAATCTTTCCCAAAGGGATAGTGGCGTCAACCTAGCATTCTCTCCCAAATCACACATGGCTTTCTCAATGCTTT
Organism: Medicago truncatula; assembly: GCF_003473485.1. NCBI lineage: Eukaryota > Viridiplantae > Streptophyta > Magnoliopsida > Fabales > Fabaceae > Medicago > Medicago truncatula. The sequence goes on along the minus strand of NC_053043.1, from coordinate 22,338,861 downwards.
TGGATCCTATGACACAAGGTATGAGAAAACTTGCTAGATTCTTAAGTTTAGATGACAATTTGTTTGGAAGTATTTCAATTAAAATTCTAAATTCGTCATCTAACTTTGATTTGACAAAACCTTGTGTTAATGGATGTTTAGGCTCATGAGGTGGTGAAACAAATGGCTGTTCATTTTCTCCTATAGTTTTCTCACTTTGAGGCTCATCACTTCCTATTTCTCCCTCATTGTTCTTAATTTTCACAACGGGGTCCTCTAATTGGTTACCATCCCTAAGAATAATAGAACTGATATGGCCTTTGGGGTTGGTTTCAGTTTGACCTGGAAAGATCCCGATGGTTTGAGAGGAAGTAGTCACGTGTTGGGCCACTTGAGAGATTTGGGTTTTAAGTATCTTATTGTGAGTTGCTATGGAGTCTACCTTGGATGTGATTTTGGCAAGAGAATCATTCAAAAATCTCGTTTGGTTTTTAAGCTCTTGGAGCTGCTTGGATTGATTTATAACATAATTTTCCATTAAATGTTCCAAGCTGGATTTTTGAGGGACTCTTTGGTTGTTTGCATAACTGGGTGGTGTTGCTTGTTGTCCAAAAAGATTTTGAGGGGTTTGATAAAAAAATTGGTCGTTTCTAAACCCTCGATCATATTGAGCATAGTTTACTTGCTCAGGACCTCTAACAACACTACCTAGTTGGCAATCAGTGCCAATATGGCCAAATACACCACAAACTTCACAAGGAGGTGATACAGGAGCAGGTGTGACAACACTAGTATTCATTGTATCAAATTTTTGTGTCAGTGTGTCAACCTTAGCAGTTAGATGATCAAGGGACGAAATTTTGTACATACCTGCCTCTTTTTTAGAGGGTGAAGAAGCAGTGATGACTCTCTCACTTGTCCACTGATAGTGGTTTTGTGCCATGCCCTCGATCAAATCATATGCTGCTGTGTAACTTTTATTCATCAAAGCTCCACCTGCAGCTGCATCAACATAGATTTTTGTGGTATACGAAAGACCATTATAAAAGGTGTGGATAATTAGCCACTTCTCTAAACCATGATGGGGGAAAAGCCTAAGCATTTCTTTGAAACGCTCCCACGCATCGTAAAGAGATTCACCATCTTTTTGAGTGTATTGAAAAAGCCTCGCCCTGAATTGAGCGGTTTGAGAAAGGGGAAAGAATTGGGCAAGGAAAGCTCGCCTCATTTGGTCCCATGAAGTGATAGAACCAATAGTCAATGAATGAAACCAAGCACTAGCTCTATCCCTTAAGGAAAAAGGAAAGAGGTGCAGCCTTACGGCCTCTTGGTTTGCCTTCAAAGTTCCACTGAGTTTTAAAAAATTTGAAACATGAAGATTCGGATCCTCAGTGGGTGATCCGAAAAATTGATTTTGCTGCACTAGGTAAATAAGTGCAGGCTTTATTTCAAATTTACTACCCTCAACCGTTGGGTACACAATAGCATCGTACGGCTCATCTGAAGATGTGATTGCATACTCTTTGAGAGCACGTTTCTCATCCATGTCGTTATTATTGTCTTTGAGCCATGCCTGAAATCAAAACGGTTAAAGATAGAAAATAAAAAATAAGGAGAAAGGGAGGGAGATATATATTTCAAGGTCAAATTCTTGGAGGAGCAATATCCATCGGATCAACCTCGGTTTTGCATCTTTTTTGTTTAACAAATATTTTATCGCCGAGTGATCTGTGTAAACAATGATTTTTGATCCCACCAAGTATTGCCTAAATTTATCAATGGCATATACTACTGCTAACAATTGTTTTTCTGTTGTGGCGTAATTTACCTGTGCCCCATCTAGGGTCTTACTTGCATAATATATGGCATGCATCTTTTTGTCCTTTCGTTGTCCTAACACTGCCCCAACTGCATAGTCACTTGCGTCACACATTATTTCAAAAGGCAAGTTCCAATCTTGTGGTTGTATTATTCGAGCAATGATCAATGCTTCTTTCAACCTGCAAAATGCTTTCAAACAAGTATCATCAAAGATAAAATCTGCATCCTTAAGAAGTAGACTTGTTAGTGGTTTAGTAATCGATGAAAAATCTTTAATGAAACGGCGATAAAACCCCGCATGTCTGATGAGATAAAACCGCAAGTGCACGGTCTTATCGAAGTAGTAAAATAAGAGTATCGTTCCGACAGGGAGTTATGAATTCAATTAACTTTAGATAATGATTAGACTAACGTTTTATAAGGTAGAAAGTTTTGGGTTTTTAATTGAAAGTAAATAATAAAATAAAAGATAAAAGCCTTGGGGTTATTGGTTTATCCTAACGACAAGTCCTTCTCAAACCAAACTATTAAACTTATAACTTTATGTTAAACCTAATTTCTCAAGACAGTTTCTCTTTTGTTCCTCTAGCAACCAAGCCTATTTCGCTGACTTGATTACTATTAGATTTTGGTTCCTCTAACAACCAAGCCTATTTCGCTGACTTGATTGTTATTAGTTCCCTTGAAGATCGAAACTATATGTCTCAAAGATTGCAAAACCTATTTCGCTGACTTTGCAATCCTTGTCTAAATTCACTTGTTCGAATATCAAAGCTCCACTTTTGTTTTATGAATTGATATTTGAGATGATGGATAAACAATTATCAAACCCTCCACTTTCGTTTCCACAGTTTGATAATGGTTGATCCATGTTAAAGCGGTGAATTTAGATAAGGAATTAGGGTTACATAAGATTAAGGTTTAAAGCTTGGTTTGATTAGGATTATGTCATTAGACTTATCCAACAATCCCAAGACAAGAGAAGTCTACTCACTGACGTTCATCGTAGACAAGGGGAAGAAGAGAGAAAGCATAAAGATAAATAACAAGAAAGTAAAATGAACTTTTATTAGAAAGACAATTGTCACATATTGTATTCCAAGAAAAGATGAATATTTGTGATGGCTAGCTACTCTATTTATAGTACACAATTGACTTAAAATCTAAGCAAGTATATTCCAAGAATATTCCGCGGTAGATTGTGCGCCAAAATAGAATAGCTTAGAGCCCAAGCAAAAGCAGCAAAAGGTCTTCTGGAGGGTGGCACGGCCGTGCCAAGGCTAGCACGGGCCGTGCCAGGCTTCTGACTTGTGGGAGACATATTTTGTCTCCCAATCTTCATATTTTTGTGTCCAATCTGCTCCAAATCCCTTTCTTTTGCTCCAAGACTCAATCCATCCAATATTCTTCCCTGAAATATAATAAATTGCAATTTAAAGTAAACTATCCTAAAAAGGAAATAATACTAATATAAAATTATATAAAATCTAAATAAAACTAAACTAAAAAGCATATTAAAATAGTATATAAATGACTCATCAATGTCCTAGGAAACTTCTAACTTCCTTGACTGAGGTGAGAGGTAGCATTTTTTTAATAATTTCGATTTTTACTTTGTCTACCTCTATACCTCTTTCGGAGACCAAGTGTCCTACGACAATTCCTTCTTTTACCATGAAGTGACATTTCTCCCAATTCAAGACGAAGTTTACCTGCTCACATCTTTCCAAAACTCTTTCAAGGTTAGTCAAACAATCATCAAAACTAGATCCATGCACAGAAAAATCATCCATAAAAACTTCCATTATATTTTCAACAAAGTTAGAAAAAATAGACATCATGCATCTTTGAAAAGTAGCAGGGGCATTACTGTAACACCCCGTTTTCCCAACATAAAAATTTAATACTTTGCAGCGGAATTTATTCAAACATCTAAATATATTCTTTGGCACGAAGGCCTCATTTAAAACATCTCATAAAAGTCCAATCTAAAAACATAGTCATAATCTTCATTAAGTAATACGTAAGGAATAGAAAAGCAATAACAAAGTTCTCAATCCCGTTACGTATCAGAGCACCTAAAGACACACGTGAGAGATAATCCACTCATGACAGCAATCTAACATCAACTTAAACTCGATCACCTGCAAGTTACTCCAAGCAGAAGGGGTGAGATTTCACAAACAAAAATATTAAGCATATAATTCATCAAATGCATTTAACAACTTAAACTTCATCTATTAGTAATAATAATTCTTAATGTAATACTTCTTAATAACTCAACCAACTTCTAATCATTATTAACTTCATATTCATCACATTATAAACATCATCATATAACATATAATAACAAAATCATAACCAACATAAATCATCACTTCCCAAATATCATCTTTTAACACACAACATAATCACCATCTCACAATAACATAAACAACACAAAATAATCATCACTTAATAATAATAATCATATACAACACAACATAATCATCACTTAATAATAATAATCATATACAACACAACGTAATCATCATCTCATAATAACATAAACAACAACATAATCATAATCCTATAATAACATAAGCAACAACATATTCATCATCTTATAATAATATAAACAACACCATAATCATCATCTCATAATAATATAAACAACAACATAATCATCTCCTCATAATCACATAAACAACACAACATAATCATCATCATATAACATCATAATTCATCATATCATAAACATCTTCTCATAATAATATAAACAACACAACATAATCATCTCCTCATAATCACATAAACAACACAACATAATCAAGGTGAGAAATCCTGCCATAATAAAATAATAGGAAAAAGCATGCACATTAAATAAATATCAAAAGAATATAGTCTCCACTATCTCATCAGTCTCAACATTTACTATGTATAATCTCTTCATTTTACAAGTCACAGCAGCACATCATATTCACACTCAAACACCCAATACAACATCATCATATATATGCATATGGACTCTCCTAATGACCTATATGATTGTGGTACCACACCTATCGTCATAATTTTCCAGAGGTATGTTACTGGACTTTCATCGTCATAATTTGCCAGAGATATGTTACTGGACTTTCATCGTCATTTCGTCATCATGATTCCTAGACACGACTCTATATGAATGCATGAGACAGACTCTTCAAGTATTAAAAGATCATAACATCATCAACAAATCAAAATCATAAATTCGGACTCTTCCTATTATGCACGACATCAAGACAAACACATCATCATCATTCATATCATCATCATAAGTCAACATCGTCATTCTCATCATCAATGTATATTAGACACCATCATTCAAGTCATCATCATAATTATACGTCGTCATTCTCATAGTCAATATATATATATATATATATATATTTACACACCACCCTCATCATCATCATAGATAAACATCATTACTCTCATCATCATACTGATATAGTTATCGTCATCCTCATCATCACTAACATATAAACATTATCATTTCTCATCGTATTTATTTAATTACATATATATAATATCTTCGTCATCACTCTTCGTCACAATATGGATTCCTCATTATATCACCATTGTATCTCTTCACTAATCCAACCCTTAAGCGTAATTCAATTCTACGTCAACTTCCCTATATTTTATTTTAGTATTCATTTTACGAACATACATTATTCTCTCATCTATTCTAGAATCTATAAACTTTATTCCTAATATCATACCCTATTCCTCATTCTTGGTCTCAAGTTGTTTTCTTATTCGCTATCATTACATGCAAATTCTCTGCTCTATATATCTAGGTTTTTCCTCACAATTGTTATTAACTCTTTCCTACTTATTCTCCTCAATAAAACGACTTTATATCTTATTACTTGTTCTCACATTCGTCATCATCTATACATCGTCTGTCCCCTAATCTTAACTTCATTTTAATTTTAATGTTATTATCTAACCTAATACTTCATTATAATTCGAGGTTTCATTCTCTTGATACCGGTCATTATTATATTCGTCACTCATTACAAATACTACCTCTTATCCTCTTTCCTATGCATCTTGCTCCCTGCTAATCGATCCTGTTCTTATTCATCGTTATCATCATTCCTGTTATGTTTTCAGTTCTTAATATACAACTCCTTACCTTCTCTTACATTTCGTCTTAACGATCTTCTCATCGTTTACAATCATATTCTTTATTCATTTTTTTACACCTTAAATGTTACTATCTAACACTCATCTTAAGTTCTTTAACTACTTTGGTTCATTCGCTCTTTCACAACATAACAATATTAATGAAAAGCACCAACAACTTAAACATCATACATTTTACACATAAGGCATATAAATATTTCACATAACCAACAACAACATAGGCATCACGTAAACATCTTGAGATATAACAACATCAAATGATAATCAACATCAACTTAAAAATCTTATATAATTCACATAATGCATATACAAATATATTACATTACTATCAACATTAAATCATATTATAACAGCTTCACAGATCATCAGTAATGTTATATTCAACCTCCATTCCTACCCCAATGATCAACTCACAACATGGGTTAAATACTCTTAAACACCTTAATTGAACTCATGGTACTTCTAGTTTTGAGGGTTGGAATTATTCCATAAGTTTTGGATTAACTTAGAAAAGGTTATACTGAATTTTCCTAAGATTTCACTAAGACCTCCTTGGACTATTTCCATCATATCTCAAAAAATAAAAATCATTTTCAAGTCAAACCAAAGCCACTGGAAAGCTAACTCAATTATCTACAACTTTCATGTTTACACCGAAAGCAAATTCAAAACAGAAAAGGGTGAAAATTACGAATATTTTCCATATTTGCCTGCCAGAAAATCGGTGGCCGATTTTCGTCGAACCAAAGCTAGAAAATTAGCTAAGAAATCGGCGGCCGATTTTGGAAACTCGGTGGCCAATTTTGAGCTTCCCAACAGTTCAAAAATTAGTTTAACAATGCGTTTTCCACTTAAGAATCACTCTTAATTCACTAGACTCAAACACAAACTCTCAAATTTGTTAGGAAACTTAACCTATGATTATTCTACAACCTGAACATCAATTCTTAACACAATTACCATGGTTTCTACACTTTCCTAATCAAACTCAACAATGGAAACCTAATTCCCAATTCTCAAACTAAACCTCCAACATGTTAAATCTAATTATCAGAATCACAGGCTTAAGAAGATTGAATGTTAGTCCCACCCTTACCTTAATTCTGACGAACGAAGCTCTACGATCTCTCCGGTTCTTCACTTGACTCTTCTCCCTTTTTCTCCCCCAAAGGCTTGTTTTCACGTGAAATGTTTTTCTGACCTATGTTTCTCCTATTTATTTCCTCAACCCTCTTTATCTTATTTCCACTTATTCCAATAAACTCTTCTAAATTCCAAAACAGTCCCTCATCTCAATATTATTTTATCTTCAAATCTTATCCTATTAAATATTAAAATAAAATAACATCACTTACTAAATAACCACACACCACATAATCATTTTAATCACATAAATCATATAAATATACTCTAAACCTATTAAAACAATCAAATAAATCAAATAATTCAAAGAGGGCGTTACAATTACAAAGACCAAAAGGCATCCTTCTATAGGCAAAAGTGCCAAAGGGGCATGTAAAAGTTGTCTTTTCTTGGTCATTAGGGTGAATGGGTATTTGGAAAAATCCGGAATAACCATCAAAGTAACAAAAATGTGAATGCTTAGCTAACCTTTCTAACATTTGATCTATAAAAGGGAGAGGAAAGTGATCTTTACGGGTTGCTTTGTTAAGCTTCCTATAATCAATGCACATTCTCCAACCGAAGACGGTTCTAGTAGCAATGGATTCATCTTTATCATTTTTAATAACTGTGAGACCACCCTTCTTAGGTACAACTTGAACGGGGCTATAACCCATTTAGAATCAGAGATTGGATAAATAACACCTGCTTCTAGGAGTTTTAAGACTTATTTTTCACAACTTCTTTCATATTAGGATTTAGCCTTCTTTGATGTTCAATGGAGGGTTTATAGTCTTCTTCAAGAAGTATCCTATGCATGCATAATAAAGGGTTTATTCCTTTAATATCATCGATGGTATACCCTATAGCTTTAGGATATTTCTTGAGAACATAAAGTAATTTTTCAGTTTCCACCTCATCTAGGCTTGCATTCACAATAACAGGGTAGGTTGAGTTAGGGCCCAAGAATTCATACTTTAGATTTGATGGAAGCGGCTTAAGCTCCACTTTTGGTGCTCCCTTTGGTATAGGTGTTGGTTCTTCATTCACTAACTCCTCCACACTCAAACCTTCCATAGGAGGGTTTTTATCCAATAACTCTTCGTAAGCTTGTGCCCCGCCTTCTAGCTTTGTACCTGCATTGTTTACCAAACATACTTCCAAACCATCATTTGTAGTTGATGATAAGGAGCACTCTTTCACACAATGGTCGACTATATCTATCATGCAACAAGAGTCTTTAATGGAAGGACTTTTCATTAGTTTAGCAAGTTCAAATTCAACGGTATCTTTACCAACATTAAATGCCAACTTACCATTTTTAACATCAATTATGGCTCCTGCGGTAGCAAGGAAGGGTCTTCCTAAAAGAATTGGTACCTAGTTGTCTTCTTCCATCTTTATTACAACAAAATGAGCGGGGATATACACCTCTCCTACTTTGACATGGACATCCTCTATAATTCCAGCTGGGTATTTAACAGAGCAGTTTGCTAATTGTAGGGTCATCTTAGTCGACTTAAGTTCCCCTATTCCCAACCTTTCATAAAGGGACAATGGCATCAGACTAACACTAGCTCCTAAGTCACACATTGCCTTTTTCACTACTTCTGACCCTATGACACAAGGTATGGAAAACTTTCTGGGTCCTTAAGCTTTGGTGGTAATTTATTTTGGATGATGGCACTACATTCTTCCGTAAGGTTAACTGTTTCGCCTTTCTCAATTTTTCTTTTCTTAGAAAGAATTTCTTTTAAGAACTTAGCATAGGTAGGCATTTGAGTTAGTACTTCGGTAAAAGCCACATCAATGTAGATTTTATTCATCATTTCAATAAATTTCTTGAACTGCCCATCTACCTTAGACTTAGCAAACCTTTGTAGGAAAGGGGTTTTGGTTTGAACGGAGGTGGGGTAGTGTCCTCACCATCTCTTTCTACCCTAGCTTCCTTAACTTGTGGCTTGCTAACCTCTTTCTCACTTTCATTGGGTTTGGCTCTTCCTATGGTGTCCTCTAATGGTCTACCACTCCTAAGTGTAACGGCATTCAATTTGTTAGTTTTAGGTTGGCTGACTTTGTGGACAACTTGGGAGAGTTCAATTTCAGAAACATTGTTGTGAGTGGAGGTGAAGTCTACCTTTGATGTAAGTGTAGCAAGAGAGTCGTTCAACGGTCTAGTTTGATCCTTAAGCTCTTGGAGCTGTTCGGATTGTTTAAGAAAATAATTTTCCATTAATAGTTCAATTTTAGACTTTTGAATGACTCTTTGGCTATTTGCATAACCGGGTATTGTTGTGTCTTCACCAAAGCGATTTTTATGAAAATTTTGGTTAAGACTTATCCCTTGGCAATTTTGAATAAAGTTTAATTGCTCAACACTACCTAGCTTGCATTCAATGCTAGAGTGACCAGAGATACCACATGCTCCACATGGAGGAAAATTAGAAGTAGGTGTGACAACACAAGCATTCATTTGATCAAATCTTTGAGATAGCGCATCCACCTTAGTAGATAGATGGTCAAGGGAAGAGATTTTGTTTATACTTTCCCTTTTTTAAAGTCATCACCTTCAACCGTCGGGTAAACTATAATAGTACATGGTTCATCCGTAGAAGGGATTGAATACTCCTTAAGAGTGCATTCCTCAGCCATGTTGTTTATTATTTTATGCTACCCAAGAAGTTAATGGTAATGAAAAGAAAGAAAAGAAAGAAGAGAAAGGAAAATAAAAGTTCTAATCACAAAGAAAGAGTTAATTAAATTAGTTAACTCCCTGGCAGCGGCGCCAAAAACTTGATGGGATAAAACCGCAAGTGCACAATCCTACTGAAGTAGTATGAAAAGAGTATCGTTCCGACAGGGAGTAGTTTAATTCAGTTAACCTTTGATGATTATTAGAGGAGAATCGAGTTGCAAGTTGGGGTTTTCAAAAGATTGAAAGATAAAATAATAAAAGGAGTCTTGGGATCATTGGTTCATCTAAATGACAAGTCCTTCACAAACCAAACTATAAGCTTATAACTTTATGTTAGACCTAATTTCTCAAGACAGTTTCTCTTTTGTTCCTCTAGAAACCAAGCCTATTTCGCTGACTTGATTACTATTAGATTTTGGTTCCTCTAACAACCAAGCCTATTTCGCTGACTTTATCATTATTAGTTCCCTTGAAGATCGAAACTATATGTCTCAAAGATTGCAAAGACTATTTCGCTGCCTTTGCAATCCTTGTCTAAATTCACTTGTTCGAATATCAAAGCTCCACTTTCGTTTTATGAATTGATATTTGAGATGATGGATAAACAATTATCAAACCCTCCACTTTCGTTTCCACAGTTTGATAATGGTTGATCCATCTTAAAGCGGTGAATTCATATAAGAAATTAGAGTTACATAAGATTAAGGCTTAGAGCATGGCTTGATTAGGATTATGTCATTTAGACTTATCCAACAATCCCAAGATAAAGAGAAGTCTACTCACTCATGTTCATCGTAGACATGGAGAGTAAGAGAGAAAGCATAAAAGTAAATGACAAGTAAAGGAAAAGAAAAGAACTTTTATTAGAAAGACAATTGTCACTTATTGAATTCCAAGAAAAGATGAATATTTGTGATGGCTAGCTACTCTATTTATAGCATACATTCGACTTCAAATCTAAGCAATTACATTACTAAAATGTTCCACAAGAAACTGCGGGCTAAAATAGAGTAGCTTAAAATCTAAGCAAAAGCAGCAAAAGTGACTCTGGAGGGTGGAACGGCCGTGCCAAAGCTAGCACGGGCCGTGCCAAGCTTCTCACTTTGGGGGAGACATATTTTGTCTCCAAATCTTCGTATTTTCGTACTGAATCAGCTCCAAATCCCTTTCTTTTGCTCCAAGACTCAATCCATCAAATATTCGTTCCTGAAACATAACAATATGCAATTAAAGTAAAATAGTTCAAAAAGGAAATAATATAAATATAAAATAAACTTAAATCTAATTAAAACAAAACTAAATAACATATTAAAATAGATAATAAATGACTCATCAGCCAATAGATTGAAAAACATGTATCTGTTTGAAGAGGTTGAGGAGATGGAAACTGATATGAAGGAGTCTATGATCGTGTCTGATCTTATACTTGCTTTTCCTCCTATCTCCAAGGAAGATATACATGAAGTCCTTGTTGCTTGTGTGACTGATCATTATGAGAAAAAAAGAGAGATCATCAACTTCAGTTCCATACCAGATACAATGGCTGGTACAGCTCTTAGGATTGCAAGCAAGAAGATGAAATCCAAGAAGGTCATTTCAAAAGAAGATGAAGCTGAAGCTTCTGAGCCAAAGCCTAAGAAGGCTAAGAAGGAAAAGGCTGCTCTTCAAGTCAATATAGTTGAATCTACTCTTCCAACTATACAATAAGAAATTGAAAACTTAGAGCCAGTAAATGTTCTTGACAGGAGAACCAGAGGAGGCAAAGTAGTTGGTTCTTCAAAAGTTGTTCATATTCACCCTGAATCTAAGATCCACAAGAATAGAAGAACAACTGTATAGAAGATGAAGGAATCTCAGTATGTGCTACAAGAAGAAGCAGAAGTTGAAGCTGCTACTAATCTGGTTACAAGAGAGATCAGAAACAAGAAAGTTGTTGAAGCTTCTCTATTAGAAAGAGTTGTGAATCTTTCAAATGAAGCAAACTTGGTAAGGGAAAATGTTGGTGAAGATGCTAAGAAGGTCATTGAATTAGCTGAAGATGTTCAAGAGTTGGCTACCTAGAAAGCTGATGAGTTGTTGAAGGTTAACTTGGAAGATCAGAGAGAAGAAGGTACTTCAGAAGCTGCCACTTTAGAAGCTGCTAGAGCTAACAGCCCTTCTCACACTATCTCAAACAATTTTTCCAAATTCTGACACTAACACATTAACATCATCTCAACCAGAAACTTCCAACAAACTTAGTGATGATTGTGTAATTGATCATTTGTCTGATCATTACAAAGGATAACTACCTAGTTATGTTGCTACCTCAGATAAAGCCTCTGAAATAGCTTCTGATAAAGATATTTTAGAAAGCCCCCAACAACATCAACCGGAACTAAGGCCAAAATCTCCAAAACCTATTCAACATGAGTCTCAATTACCTGATCAATTTGTTTCTGATGCTAACACTTTAGTATTAGAAGAACAAACTCTTGTTGAACCACAAATCATTGTAGCTTTGTCTAATGTCTCTGTAGAAGCTACAATTGATGCTCAACCAATTCATGAACTCTCCACTGAACCTACCTACATGATCACATCAGATTCTGATGTTAAAGATGAGAATTTTGTTCAAACCAATCTATCGTTGGACTCATCTGCTCCTTTTGTTCTAGAGTCAATTCTTGAATCACCTTTCGAACCTAATCAGATTGTTACTACGGAACTCTTAAGCACAGATCAACCTCGCTCCTTATCTCAAACCATTCCTCAACTCTTAACTACAAATGTCTCACCCCCACCTACTCTTTTATTAGATTATGTTATATTAAAGGATGTATGTGAGAACATCTTTTAGGACTTGAACAAACTGGTGTAAACCAGAAGCAACTTTGTTCACAATGAGAGTTATGAAGATGAGTGGATTACTCTTAGAGAGAGATTTAATTATGTGATGTGTGAACATAAAAATCTATCTCTAGAAGCACATAATCAAGTTTTGAACACTCTCAAGAACTGGTTCAAGGAAGTTGTCTCAAGTATGGAAGAAGTGGAAGTTACCAAGAATCAGGAAAGAACTGGTTCTGAACATAAAAACCAATCTATCTTTGCCTGTTGTACATCTCAGACACTCCTATCTACTTGGATGCCTCAAGTATCATCACTGCAAGTGTTCAATCTGAGAATCCTAATTTCAAATGGTTAACTAAGTTGAAACTTCAAGTTGATGCTCCTATTCTTGAGAATTGAAAGCAAGATTTTGAACAAGAACAAAGAATTAAGAAGCTGGAGAAGGATCTCTTTGAGCAAAGGATGATGTATGCTAACCTTCAAAGGAGATTGACTACTCAACAAGAAGAATCCAAAGTCAAAGAAGAAGCACTTGTCAAAGGTTACAATGAGCTCAGGGAAGCAATGGAAAAGAAATCAGACAAGATGACTACCATGATGAGTGAAATGATGGATTTGATGAAGAAACAAGCCAAGCCATATAATGCACACCTTCTATCTTGTTGTTTTATCATTTCTGTTGTATTATGTAACACCCCGTTTTCCCAACTTTAAAATTTCAAACATATAACCAGAGTAAAATATCATGAAACAGGATATCACACATCTTAAAAATCTCAAATAGATAAATAACAATTTATCCTTCAGCAAAACATGTCAAACATCGCAGCGGAATCAACTCATCATCATAAATAAAGTCTTGGCACGCAGGCCTCATAAATACTATCTCAAAAGTTAGTTAAACAACTTAAATCATAAAACAATACGTAAAGGAATAGAAGCATGCAATCAACGACCCCATCCCGTTACGTGTCAGAGCAACCTAAGACTCGGTGAGGAAGGTCACTCACGACAGCACAACAACAACCTACTCTTGATCACCTGCAAGTTACTCATACGAAGAGCAACATTTCCAAGCAGAAGGGGTGAGATTTCACAAAACAATGATATTAAGTATACAATTCAATAATAATGTTTAACAACGTAAATTCATCATAACTTTCATCACAAATAATAATATATCATATATCACTTCATCAACAATTCATATAAAGATTTACAACTTCACAATTCATCATGTACGACTCGACATATGCAACTATGCAACTTAGACCTCTTATATGCATGTGGTATCAATATACGGCATCAAGCCCCCATCGCTATTTGAGTATTAATATACTTCCAGGGCATCAAGCCCCCATCGCTAAATTGAGCTAATGCTCCAACATGGTGAGTACAAAGCTCCAGGGCATCAAGCCCCCAACAATGAAATCCTAATGCATGGACACGACCTCTTAAACATCTTATTCAACGACCTCTTAAATAGTCCAATAATTTGGAACATCAACATCAACATCTTAATTCAACATGGACTGACTCATGCGACTTAGTTAATTAACAACAGCAGCATAGGCAGATTACAACAACATCATGACATAACAATATCATTTATAATTCACTACATCTCAATTATTCAATAAAACTTCAAGTAATGTATACAACATCATATCACATCATAATCAATGACTAAACATCTTAAACAGCTTCATAGATTCTGTTAAACATCGTCATTAAGTCCTAAAGCTACCCAAAGGTTCAACTCTAAGTAACTCATGCGACACAGATCGCAAGTCCTCACAATGCACTCTGTTCTAGACTAGCTCGCGAGGCGAGAGCCTCTGCTCTCCATGGCGAGTTCAGGTCAGAATCCTAAGTTGTTTCATTCTAAGTCTTTCCAGGTCCAATCTCATGCTGCATTCACTCCTAATCATTATTAGACATGTTCAGGCACTCAAAGGCATCTAAGGTTCAACTCAAAAGTCAAAATCACGAAATCTTGCATGCGAGGCGAGGAAGGTTTTCTCGCGAGACGAGCGATGAACTTCATCACTCGCCGTGGCGAGGATCATAGCTCGGGAGGCGAGCGATGAATGTCGCTACGGGCAGAATGTAGTTTTCACCTAAAAATCATCATCTCACATGGTTTTAAACCTAATCTTGATTCCAGAATACATCATAATCATTTTCTAAGGTCTATGGACAATTTCTACATCAATCTAACAAGTGCTTACCGTTTAATCATCAATTCTCTCAATTTGACCTAGTTTTCCAATTCCTCTTAAATTCATTCTAATTCATGTTAAACCCAACCATTGAATCACAGACTTAATAAAATTATAGAGTTAGTCTCACCCATACGTTAGAATGAAGAAATCGCAACCCTCTCTTGGTCTTCTCCCTTCTATGGCTTTTTCTCCCTTTTTCCAAAATTGATCGTACGTGCAATTGTTTTCTTTTCTAAACTAGTCTTTCCTATTTATATCTCCTCCTCTTATCTTATCTTATATCTCTTTCTCCCCCAAAACTCTCTAAAATCTCAAAATAACCCTCAAACTCAATATTTATTTATTTTTCAAATATTATTTTATTAAACAATAAAATAAGCTACAACTCCTCATAAAATCACATAAAAACCACCTCAATCGTAAAAATCATCTAAATCATCTTAAATCACATATATCATATAAATCACACATATATTATATAAATATAATATAAACTCATCTTAATACGTCTAAACTCAATTAAATAATTAAATAATTTGCAACAGGCGTTACAACTCTCCCCAACTTATAAGATTTTCGTCCTCGAAAATTTACCTCGAGCAAACAACTCTGGATAAGACTCTAGCATCTTACTCTCTAGCTCCCACGTTAAGCTTTCACCAGCCGCTCCTTCCCAAACGACTCTCACAAGAGGCATCTCCTTGCCTCTCAACGTCTTCACCTTTCGATCATCAATCCTTACCGGTAAAGTCTCAACCGTAAGGTTATCTCTAACTTGCACATCATCACTTTGGATCACATGGGATGGATCCGGTACATACTTCCGAAGTTGCGACACATGAAACACATCGCGCAAATTCGAAAGATGCGGTGGTAAACCAACACGATACGCCACCGTTCCAACTCTTTCCGATATCTAATACGGACCAATAAATCTCGGAATCAACTTCTTTGACTTCAAAGCACGTCCAACACCGGTCACAGGTGTGACTCTCAAAAACATGTGGTCTCCTTCTTGAAACTCAAGATCTTTCCTTCGCTTATCATGGTAACTCTTTTGTCGACTCTGTGACGCTTTCATCTTCTCTTGAATCATCTTAACCTTCTCGGTAGTTTGCTGAACAATCTCTGGTCCTAAGACCACTCTTTCACCTGACTCAAACCAACACAATGGAGTTCTGCATCTCCGACCATACAAGGCTTCATAAGGTGCCATTCCAATACTAGAATGATAACTATTATTGTACGTGAACTTTATCAATGGAAGATGACTATCCCAAGTTCCTCCTTGCTCAAGTACACAAACTCTCAACAAATCTTCTAACGACTGAATCGTCCTTTCCGACTGACCATCTGTCTGCGGATGATAAGCCGAACTCAACCTCAACTTAGAACCCAAAGCCTCTTGCAAACTTTTCCAAAATCTAGAAGTAAATCTTGGATCTCTATCTGATACAATGGTCGAAGGAACACCATGCAACTTCACGATCTCTTTAACATAAATCTCTGCCAATTGAGAAACAGGAAAACTGATACTAATCGCCAGAAAATGTGCTGACTTCGTCAATCTGTCAACAATCACCCAAATCGCGTCATTCCCTTTAGGAGTAATCGGCAAACTCGTCACGAAATCCATGGATATACTATCCCATTTCCATTCTGGCACATCTAAAGATACCATCATACCAGCAGGTTTCTGATGCTCAACTTTCGACTTTTGACAAATCAAACAAGAATACACAAACGGTGCAACATCACATTTCAATCCAGACCACCAAAACAACTTCTTTAGATCATGATACATCTTTGTAGCTCCCGGATGAATACTCAAGCTACTTCTATGACTCTCTTCAAGAATCATCTTCTTCATCTCTTCATCGTCTGGAATACAAATCCTACCTCGAAACCTCAATACACCTTGGTCATCGATCTTAAAATCACCGTCTTCAGTCTGATTACTAGCAACCAACAAGTCCACAAACTTGACATCAACTTTCTATGCTTCTTTAATATTTCTCAGAAATTCACTATCAATCTTCAGCATTCCTAGCTTTACAATCTGAGGTGACCATTCACAAACTAAACTCAAATCTCTAAACTGTTCCAACAACTCGAACTCTCTAACCATCATAGCAGACATATGCAAAGTCTTCCTACTCAAGGCGTCTGCAACAACATTAGCTTTACCTGGATGATAGCTCAACTCAAAATCATAATCTTTTAGCAATTCAAGCCACCTTTGCTGTCTCATATTCAATTCCTTCTAATCGAACAGATACTTCAGACTCTTGTGATCACTAAATACCTCAAATCTCGAACCATACAAGTAATGTCTCCATATCTTCAATACAAAGACCACATCAGCTAACTCTAAATCGTGCGTGGGATAATTCTTCTCATGAATTCTCAACTGTCTTGAAGCATAAGCTACTACTTTACCATCTTGCATAAGCACACCACCTAAACCCAGCTTGGACGCATCACAATATACCACAAAAGGTTCATCTGACTTTGGCAAGATCAAAACTGGAGCTGTTGTCAACCGCTTCTTCAACTCACTAAAGCTGTTCTCACATTGAACATCCCACACAAAGGCTTTACCTTTACAAGTCAACTGTGTTAACGGAAGTGCTAACTTGGAAAATCCTTCTATAAATCTTCTGTAATAACCAGCTAATCCCAAAAAGCTTCTAATCTCCGTAACCGACTTAGTAGTCTCCCATTGCAATACCGCTTCAACTTTAGACGGATCTACTGCAATACCACTACCAGAAATAACATGGCCAAGAAAACTTACCTCTTTCAACCAGAATTCACACTTTGACAATTTAGCATAAAGCTTCTTCTCTTTCAACACTTGTAAAACAATCTTCAAATGCTCAGCATCTTCTTCTTCAGACTTGGAGTAAATCAAAATATCATCAATAAAAACAACTACGAATCGATCCAAAAATGCATGAAAGATGCAATTCATGTACTCCATAAATACTCCAGGTGCATTTGTAACACCGAACAGCATTACCTTGTACTCATAATGTCCATAACGCGTTCTGAAAGCTGTCTTCTGCATGTCTTCATCTTTTACTTTAATCTGGTGATAACCTGATCTCAAATCTATCTTGCTGAAAACACATGCACCCACTAACTGATCCATCAAGTCATCAATCCTCGGAAGTGGATACCTATTCTTTATAGTCACCTTGTTCAATTGTCGATAATCAATACACAACCTTATGCTACCATCTTTCTTCTTCACTAACAAAACAGGTGCTCTCCAAGGCGAAACACTTGGTCTAACAAACTTCTTTTCAAGTAAATCTTCTAATTGTTTCTTCAACTCTGCCAACTCAGAACCTGACATACGATAAGGTGTCATAGACACAGGCTTCGTTCCAAGAACAAGATCAATCGAAAATTCAACTTCTCTCTCCGGAGGCACATCAGGAATTTCATCTGGAAAAACTTCAGGAAAATCGCACACCACTTGTAGTTTATCAATCACTACTTGATTCGCAGCAGGCTGATGTCCAACAGCTTGGGCTACAGCTTCTAGTGCAGCAGCAATCGCAGCATCGTTTCTTCCAGCCATTCACTTAGTTCTACACATCAAACAACAACAACAACAACATAAGATAGTAATATAACTATTACTAAAACCCGACACGACTCTTCTAATTGGTCGGACGGACTGACCTGCTCTGATACCAATTGTAACACCCCGTTTTCCCAACTTGAAATTTTCAAACATATAATCAGAGTAAAACATCATGAAATGGGATATCACACATCTTAAAAATCTCAAATAGATAAATAACAATTTATCCTTCAGCAAAATATGTCAAACATCGCAGCGGAATTAACTCATCATCATAAATAAAGTCTAGGCACGCAGGCCTGATAAATACTATCTCAAAAGTTAGTTAAACAACTTAAATCATAAAACAATACGTAAAGGAATAGAAGCATGCAATCAAAGACCCCATCCCGTTACGTATCAGAGCAACCTAAGACTCAGTGAGGAAGGTCACTCACGACAGCACAACAGCAACCTACTCTTGATCACCTGCAAGTTACTCATACGAAGAGCAACATTTCCAAGCAGAAGGGGTGAGATTTCACAAAACAATGATATTAAGTATACAATTCAATAATCATGTTTAACAACGTAAATTCATCACAACTTTCATCACAGATAATAATATATCATTTATCATTTCATCAACAATTCATATAAAGATTTACAACTTCACAATTCATCATGTTCGACTCGACATATGCAACTATGCAACTTAGACCTCTTATATGCATGTGGTACCAATATAGGGCATCAAGCCCCCATTTCTATTTGAATATTAATATACTACCAGAGCATCAAGCCCCCATCGCTAAATTGAGCTAATGCTCCAACATGGTGAGTACAAAGCTCCAGGGCATCAAGCCCTCAACAATGAAATGCTAATGCATGGACACGACCTCTTAAACATCTTATTCAACGACCTCTTAAATAGTCCAATAATTTGGAACATCAAGATCTTAATTCAACATGGACTGACTCATGCAACTTAGTTAATTAACAACAGCAGCATAGGCAGATTACAACAACATCATGACATAACAATATCATTTATAATTCACTACATCTCAATTATTCAATAAAACTTCAAGTAATGTATACAACATCATATCACATCATAATCAATGACTAAACATCTTAAACAGCTTCACAGATTCTATTAAACATCGTCATTAAGTCTTAAAGCTACCCAAAGGTTCAACTCTAAGCAACTCATGCGACACAGATCGCAAGTCCTCACAATGCACTCTGTTCTAGACTAGCTCACGAGGCGAGAGCCTCTGCTCGCCATGGTGAGTTCAAGTCAGAATCCTAAGTTGTTTCATTCTAAGTCTTTCCAGGTCCAATCTCATCATGCATTCACTCCTAATCATTATTAGACATGTTCAGGCACTCAAAGGCGTTTCAGGTTCAACTCAAAAGTTAAAATCACGAAATCTTGCATGCTCTCTGGTCAAGCTCGCTATGGTGAGTTAAGCTGCTCTCTGTGGCGAGCTGCAACATGCAACTCGCGAGGCGAGGAAGGTTTGCTCGCGAGGCGAGTGATGAATGTCGCTACGGACAGAATGCAGTTTTCACCTAAAAATCATCATCTCACATGGTTTTAAACCTAATCTTGATTCTAGAATACATCATAATCGTTTTCTAAGGTCTATGGACAATTTCTACATCAATCTAACAAGTGTTTACCGTTTAATCATCAATTCTCTCAATTTGACCTAGTTTTCCAATTCCTCTTAAATTCATTCTAATTCATGTTAAACCCAACCATTGAATTACATACTTAATAAAATTGTAGAGTTAGTCTCACCCTTACCTTAGAATGAAGAAATAGCAGCCCTCTATTGGTCTTCTCCCTTCTATGGCTTTTTCTCCCTTTTTCCAAAATTGATCGTACGTGCAATTGTTTTCTTTTCTAAACTAGTCTTTCCTATTTATATCTCCTCCTCTTATCTTATCTTATTTCTCTTTCTCCACCAAAACTCTCTAAAATCTCAAAATAACCCTCAAACTCAATATTTATTTATTTTTCAAATCTTATTTTATTAAACAATAAAATAAGCTACAACTCCTCATAAAATCACATAAAAACCACCTCAATCATAAAAATCATCTAAATCATCTTAAATCACATATATCATATAAATCACACATATATTATATAAATATAATATAAACTCATCTTAATACGTCTAAACTCAATTAAATAATTAAATAATTCGCAACAGGCGTTACATATTATGCTGCTAATAACTGCTTCTACCTTTTACTCTTCTATTACCTTATTACCGCTTCTGACTATGTTTATTTGCTCTGATTACTTGGATATGTTTAAAGAATTATCTTATGATGTTTTTCTCACTTCTCTTATTTACTTGGATATGTTTAAAGAATTATCTCATGATGTTTTTCTCACTTCTCTTATTTTTGTCTTTATTATTTTAACTTTTTGTTGAGGACAAAAGGGGGTAGATGTAGTATTTATTTATAGGCTCTGAGCCCCACTAATTTAATTCTTAATAAATTGAATTAGGAGAACCTGCTTCTCTGTTGGATATGCTAATATTTGTTCAAGTGTACAGGACCATAGACAAAAATTTGGAATCATTATTAGGTTCTAGAAGAATAAAAGAGAGCAATGGAATCAACAAAAAGGAAGCTAAAAGCATCTGAAGAGAAGTGCTCCTGAAGTGATGACGTCATCTGAAGCAAGTTCATCAGAAGCATCTCATCATAAGCTGAAGATCACCAGAAGTTGTAGTTCATCAGGACATGCAAGACTTAAAGCTTCAAAGGATGTTCAATGGATTTAATCTCGTCTAAGCATTGTAGAAGACTGGAAGAGTGAAGCGACGGCTATTTCGAAAGGATTTGAAGGCATTGGATGTAACACCACGTTTTCCCAATATACAAATTTCTTAAATCATTTATCAGAGTAAGCATCATAAACAACGGGATATCACATATAACATGATCCAAAACAGTTAAATAATAATTTAACCAAATAACTTAAACATTGCAGCGGAAATTATATCATAATCATAAAACGTTTTGGCACGCAGGCCCCATCAAATTATTTCAATTCATAATCCATAATATGATAAAAATAACATATTAGTCACGTAAGAGAATGAAGCATGTATAACATAAACCCCATCCCGTTACGTATCAGAGCGACCTAGACGACACAGTGAGGCAAGGCCACTCACAACAGCAAACTGCACACTAAACACGATCACCTGCAAGTTACCCATACGAAGGGCAACATTTTCAAGCAGAAGGGGTGAGATTTCATAACAAAATAATGTTAATCAAAGTAATTCGAATCATAATTAACATTAACATCATAATCAATCTTAAGTAACTTTGCATATTTGATAAACAATTATCACGTAATCACATCATCATTCATAGACAGCTTTGCATATTCAATAAACAAGTATCACGTATTCACATATTCAATCGTCATCAACAAACATAGCATTATGGACATGACAATGTGACAATGCTCTTAGACTCCGTATATGCATGTGGTACCAATCGTCATCATAAGTATTAATATACTTTAAACGAGCGGAGGACAAAGCTCCTATTAAATCGTGCGGAGGACAAAGCTCCTAATAAATCGTGGTGAGGACTAAGCTCAATGAATGCTAATGCATGGACTCTTATGAACAAATCACCGTAATCAACATATCAACATGCATCCAATAATTTGGAGCTAAACGTCATCATTTCATCATATATATAGGCATTATGCACTTAGTTAAATAACAGCAGCAGCATAGTCAAGTCACATAACAGGATGATATCATTATATCAATAGCAAAACAATTGCATCATAATATTTCATTATATCTTACATAATATTTAATACATTAAATCATACTCAATTAATATCAACATATATTAAACGGCTTTATAGATCGCAATAAACGTCATCATTAGGTCTCATTACCTTAGGGGGGGTTCACTCTTGATCAAAACGTGCGACACAGATCGCACAAGCACTCATTACACTCCAACCTGGAAGTGCTCGCGAGGCGAGAGTTCTTACTCGCCATGGCGAGTACCCAACAATTCCCAAACTAAAGTTGTTCTGGGTCCAATCTCGTCCTACATCCATCCCTAATCATTACTAGGTATGTTTAGGCACTCAAGGGCACTCAAGGTTCAACTAAAAAGTCGAAAACACAAAATCTAACATGCTCTCTGCCTTAGCTCGCTATGGCGAGTAAGGTTGCTCGCGGTGGCGAGCTGCATTGTACAACTCGCGAGGCGAGGGGAAAGGGGTCGTGAGGCGAGCGATGAAGATCATCCCTCGCGAGGCGAGGTTCATAGCTCGCCGTGGCGAGCGATGAATGTCGCTACGGCCAGACTTCCTAATTTCACAAAAACTCGACGATTCACATGGTTCTAAGCCTGTTATTGATTCCAAAGTTCGTCCTAAACATAATATAAGGTCTAGGAACACTTTCTACATCAATTTGACCAATTCCTACCGTTTGATCATCAATTCTAGGGTTTTGACCTAGTTTTCGTTTTCTCTAAATCAATCCTAATCCTTGCTAACTAATCATCAGAATTAACAACAACTAACATTACTGAGTTATTAGTCTCACCCTTACCTTAATTTGAAGAAATTGCAGCTTTCCTTTGATTCTCCCTTCTCTTAGCTTTTTCTCCCTTTTCCAAAAGTTTTCACGTACAATGAGTTTCTAAAATATTAGGTCTCTCCTATTTATATCTCCTCTTAATAACTTATCTTATCTCACTTTCTCCGCCCAAAACTATCTAAAATCTCAAAACAACCCTTAACTAAATATTTTATATTATTTTCAAATCTTTATTTTATTTAACAATAAAATAAATCTCATATCCTTATCAAAGCCTTCAAAAATTCATAACTTATCACGTCATCAATCAAATCATCTAAATCATCGTAAATCATCAAAACATACCAAAATCATGCATATATTATATAAATATAATATAATCGCTTAAACTCGATTAAATAAACAATTAACGAAAGTGAGTGTTACATTGGATGCTTGTTCTTTGAAGCGCGTTGACAAAGTACAATTGTACGAAATGTACAACCACTACCTCCACTACTCAGTTTGTGTCTCTGCTACAAGAAAAGAATAACAGCTCTGCTTGCAATAATGTTCGTACGTACATGGAATGGATTTGAAATTGATCCTTTAGAGGACAATAACCATATCAGCCAAAAGGTCATTGGTGATTAATCAAAACTTCAAACGACTCTATTTTGATGTGCTGGCAATTTACAACATCTCTTTCACACCTCTATATAAAGGAGTGAAGACTTAGAGAATGGCAAGACTCCACAACAATTTTGCGAGCGCCTAAACTCTGTCAAAATTGTTCTGCATCAAAAGTTCACTTAGAATTTCTTAACAATTTCATATCTTATAAATTCTAGAGTCTTAAGAGTTTGTATTTGATTTGTATTGTGAATATCACTGATTGTATATCAAGTGTTCAACCTCAAACATTTTTCTTTATAATTCTATTTAAATTTGGAAGTCTCTTGCAGTTGTGCTTGAGCATTAGAAGTCTCTTGATTGTGTTCAGGAGCATAGGAAGTCTCTTGCAGTTGTGTTTGAGCATTTGAAGTCTTTTGCTAAGTTTAGCAGTGAGCATTTGTAATCAAATATTATATTTTGGTGAACTCTCCTTGGAAATGCAAGGGGGGCAGGACTGATTTCCGGTTTGTGGAAGGAACCTGTATAATTGCTTTGTGTCTTTCTTCTTTCTCTCTCTCTGTTTTATCCGCTGCTATTTAGTTCTGGAAATCACTTCATAAGCATAACTCTATTTGCTTCTGATCAGTGTTTTCAGCTTAGGAGAAAACGAAGAAAAAATAACACAATTCAACCCCCCCTTGTGTTTTTCTCACCTTCATTCTCATCTCTTAGTCTATTGATTTCATGTAAGATTATTCTGAGTGTGTGTACATTTTTTTAAATGAATTTAATTAACTTGTATAGAACTTCGGGGGAGCTTACAAACCTCATCTTAAAGGACTATTGGACTTAGCGGGAGCTTACAAACCTCATACCCTAATAGTCAACTTGTTAATTAGATTAACAACAATTAAACATTTTAATACAAGTGTTTGTCATCAATAAAAACGGGGAGATTGTTGGAACAAAATGTGTTTGACAATGCTACTTTGAGTTTTGATGATAACAAGGTATTAAAAATATCAATTGGATATGCTAATATTTGTTCAAGTGTGCAGGATCATAAAAAAAAAAATTAAGTGTCTTTGAATAAAGCATAAGTTCTGGAAGAACAAATGAGAGCAATGGAATCTACAAAAAGGAAGCTTGTGTTGAAAGAAAGCATCTGAAGAAAATACGTTTTGAAGATCACCAGAAACTGGCGTCATCAGAAGCTGAAGACTAGAAGCTAAAGTTAGTTAAATGTTGTCATTCTGATTGTGCATCATAACAGAAGGAATTTGAAGTCATTAGATGCTTATTTTCTGAAGAGCGTTGATGACAATAGTACAATTGTACAACCACTATCTCCACTACTCTGTTTTGTGTCTGCAATAGTACAAGAACAACAGTTGTGACTACACTGGTATTTCTTTACACAAGGAATGGATTTGGAATTGTTCCCTCTTAAAATTATAACCAAATCAAGCAACAGATCATTGATGGTTTGATCAAGCTTCAACAACGACTCTTTTGATGTGCTGGCAATCAACAACCTATCTTTCACACCTCTATATAAAGGAGTGAAGACTTGAAGATTTCCAATAGACTCACAACAATTTTACAAGAGCCAAACCTCTGCAGAAATTGTTCCACATCAAAGTTCACTTAGAATTTCTTACCAACTTTCGTATCTTAGAAATTATAGAGCCTTAAGAGTCTTATCTGATTTGTATAGTGAACATCACTGATTGCATATCAAGTGTTCAACCTTAAACATTTTCTTTGTAATTCTGTTTGAATAGAAGTCTCTTGCAGTTGTGCTTGAGCATAGGAAGTCTCTTGAGTTTGTTCTTGAGCATAGGAAATCTCTTGCAGTTGTGCTTGAGTAGTTTGAAGTCTCTTGCTAGTTTTAGCAATGAGCAATTGTAATCAGTGATTTATTTTAGTGAACTCTCCTTGGAAGTGCAAGGGGGACAAGACTACTTTCGGATTGTGGAAGGAACCTGTATAATTGCTATGTGTCTTTCTTCTTTCTCTCTCTTTTTACTTAACCACTACATCTAGACTCTGATCACTACTTCGGAAGCTGAACTCTATCAGGTTCTGAATAGTGAATTCAGTTTTGGGAGAAGAAAAAGAAAACACAATTTAACGCCCCTTCTAGTGTTTTTCTCACCTTCATAGGCCTCCAACAAAAGCTGGATCCTTGGGATTAATATTGTAACCCCATGTTTTCCTAACATAAAAATTTCAATTAATTAATCAGAGTATTCACATAAACGGAATGTCACATTCTTTTCTTGAAATCATAAACTGAATAAATAACTATTTATCCTTTAAAATTCAAATACAATATCTTTAATACTTCGCAGCGGAATTTATTCAATAACTAAAACAGTCTTTGGCACGAAGGCCTCTTCATAAATGTCTAATAAAAATCCAATCTAAAAACATAGTCATAAATCTTCAAAAACAATACGTAAGGAATAGAAGAGCAATAACAAAGTTCACATCCCGTTACATATCAGAGCACCTAAGACACACGAGAAAGAAAGCTCACACGACATCAACTATTCTTGGTTACCTGCAAGTTACTCATACGAAGAGCAACATTTCCAAGCAGAAGGGGTGAGATTTCACAAAACAATAATATTAAGCATATAATTCAACAATTATATTTAACAACTTAAAATCATCATAATATTCATCATAGATAATAATATATCATAATTCACTTCTTTAGTAGTTCATATAAAGAATCACAGCTTTAAACAATTTCATGATTTAACAACTTAACAACTCGACAATTTGATAACTTGACAACTCGACAACTTAACCTCTTGACTATGCAACTTAATCTTCTAATCATGCATGTGGTACCAATCCAGGGCATCAAGCCCCCAACGTATTTGAGCGTAAATAGGCTCCCAGAGCATCAAGCCCGCAACTTATTTGAGCGTAAATAGGCTACAAGGGCATCAAGCCCTCAACTTAATTGAGCAAAGGCTCCAGTGCATCAAGCCCCCAACAATGAAATGCTAATTCATGGACTCGACCTCTTAAACATCTTAAATCGACAACCTCTTATATAATCCAATAATTTGGAACTTCATCATCTTAATCAACTTAATCAACTTAGACCGACTCATGCAGCTTAGTTAAATAACGATAGCAACATAGACAGTATACAAAATAGCATGACATAATAATATCAAATGCAAGTCACAACATCTTAAATATCCAATTATACTTCAAGTAATGCACTTAACATTATATCACATCATAATTAACATCAACACATCTTAAACAGCTTCACAGATTATAATTAATATTATATTCAACCTCCATTCCTACCCCAAGGATCAACTCACAACATGGGTTAAATACTCTTAAACACCTTAATTGTACTCATAGTACTTCTAGTTTTGAGGGTTGGAATTATCCCATAAGTTTTGGATTAATTTAGAAACAGTTATGCTGAATTTTCATAAGGTTTCACTAAGACCTCCTTGGAGTATTTTCATCATATCTCAAAAACTAAAAATCATTTTCAAGTCAAACCAAAGCCATTGGAAAGCTAACAAAATTATCTACAACTTTCATGTTTACACCAAAGGCCAATTCAAAACAGAAACGTGAGAAAAAGACGCAAGAACATAAAACAGGGTATGCTGTCACTGGGCAATTTCACTGATAGCGAAAGGTGAGCTAATAGCGAAATAGTTACAGGGAGTTTCGCTAATAGCAAAATCCTAGCGAGTTTTTCCCTTGCTTTTACGATTTCTGCATATTTTTCATCCAAAAAACCCAAATTTCATCTGCCCAAATCCCAAATTTGATAGGAAACTTAACCTATGATTATTCTACAACCTGAACATCAATTCTTAACACAATTTCGATGGTTTCTACACTTTTCAATTCAAAAATCAATAATCAAAACGTAATCCCAATTATCCAACCTAAGAACAACAACATGTTAAATCACAAATTCAGAATCATAGGCTTAAGAAGATTGAATGTTAGTCCCACCCTTACCTTAACAATGAAAATCGCAGACTCTAAGTGATTCTCCCTTCTCTTGGTTTTTTCTCCCTTTTCTCCAAAAACGATCGTACGTGCGTAATGTTTTCTAAACCTAGGTCTCTCCTATTTATAAAACTCCATCTATCTTATCTTATTTCTCTTTCTCCCCCCAAACTCTCTAAAATCTCATAACAACCCCTAAATTCAATATTATTTTATTTTCAAATCTTATTCTATTAAATAATATAATAAGCCACTTAATAAATCACATAATCATATAAATATATTCTAAACCTATTAAAACAATCAAATAAATCAAATAATTCCAAGAGGGCGTTACAAATATCACAATTAGTAACCTTAGGCACCCACATCATTACCCCTTTGCAACTTCAACTTTCCTAATGTGGCAATGAGGTATGGTGTGACCATTTCTACCAAAATAATGACACCTAATGTTAAGTGCATGCGATTTGCTAAGATTTTTGTTTCTTGTTACACAAGGGTATTTTGTGTATGGCATTTTAAAAGGAGTTCTTTCATCCTTTGAATTCATAGCAAAAATCATGGAACCTTTAGATACTTGTTTTAGTTTCTTATTTAGAGATTTGATCTCTTCATGGAAACTAGGGCAAGTCTCACAACTAGAAAAATCCATCCAATTACTATCGTATTTGGGTGGATTTTCCTTAGGTGGCTCCATTGTAGGATTTACAATTTTTTTCATTTACAAGTGAAACATGCTCATCTCTTAAACTTTCAAAAGCTTCCTTAAGTTTAGAAATTTTGGATTCTAATTTCGAAATGGTTTTCTTTTGAGAAATTAATTTCTCAAAAGCATTCAAGGATTCCGCATGCATTTCTTCTATAGAATATTGTAAATCCTTATAAGTAGGTTTATAATCGAAGTAGGAATCGGAGTCGGAGAAGGTTGCCTCATTTTGGATTTCTTCATATGACCCATGAAGCATAAGTCATTTTCTTCATTATTTTCGGTGTCACTAGTATTAGAGGTTACTTCATCTTCTTCCCAAGCAATGAAGGCTTTCCTTCCTCTTGAGTTTCGGTTGGATCCGGATCACCCTTTATCCTTACCTAGTTCAGAAAATTCATTCTTATATGTTGGAATAAAATGTGCTTAACATTGCCACCTTAAGTTTTGATGATAGTAAGGTATTAAAAGTTCAATTGCATATCTTAATATTTGTTCAAGTGAGAAGGACCATAGAATAAAATTTTATAAGTCTTTAAACAAGTTTGCATAAGGAATAGAAGTCTGGAGCAACGACTATTTCAAAGGAATTAGAATGCATTTGATGCTTAAACACTTAGAATTCACTTATGCCAAAACTCTGCTGAAATTGTTGTACATTAAACACTTAGAATTTCTTATAAACTTTCATTTCTTAGAAATTCTAGAGTTTTAAGAGTTTGTATCTAATTTGTATTGTGAACATCACTGCTTGTATATCAAGTGTTCAAATCAAACATTTTTCTGTGTAATTTTGTTGTTTAGAAGTCTCTTGCTTTTGTGCTTGAGCATAGGAAATATCTTTCTTTTGTGCAAGGGGGATAGGACTACTTCCAGATTTTGGAAGGAACCTGTATAATTGCTTTGTGTCTTTCTCTTCTCTCTCTGTGTATTTACTCTATCCGCTACAGTAGACTCTGAACTCTAGACTTAGTTTAAAAAGAAGAAAAAGCTAACACCATTCAACCCCCCCCCCCCCCCCATGCTTCTTGTGTTTTTCTCACCTTCAGTTGGTACTAGAGCTCCGGTTATGTTGTTTTAGCACTTAAAAGTGTAATAGAAAAAGATTTGAGAAAAACATGTCAACTAGTGGTAGTGGTTCTGCTCCTTTTGGTGTTGTTGTTGTATCATATGATTATGGTACTAATGACTAGTCATCTGGTTCAAGCAAGCCCCCAATGTTCAATGGAGATCCTGATACTTTTTCCTGGTGGAAAACCAAAATGTATAGTTAGATTATGGCTTTAGATGAAGAACTATGGGATGTCCTTAAAATGGTATTGGAGATCCTAATACAAAAAAACATTTTCTTTCTTTTCACTCATCACTTTAGTCCTTCTTTTTTAAGCAAATAATTTTAGCACAAAAATAAATAAACGCAAGAGATTTCTATAGAGTACTATAGACGTTTAGGGTGTTAATACCTCCCCTTTACGTAACGAACCTCTGAATCTTTAATCTCTAAAAATTAGGGTTTATTCGATCTTTTCCCTTTTTCATTGGAAAAAATTAAAGCTTGGTGGTGACCTAAAAATTGCAAGTCAAATCTAACCAATAGCTTGATATCCGAAAATCACTGCGACATCAAGGAATGTTGATTGTAATCTTATTGCTATGTTAATGTCTTGTTCTGTTAATGTTGTTTTATGGTTACTGTAACACCCCGTTTTTCCAACTTGAAAAATTTTACATAAAAATCAGAGTAATCAACTTAAACAAGATGTCACACTACTCTAAATGATAAATAGAGTATAATTACTATTTATTCAAAACATCTCATGTCATCAATTCAAATCTCATTGCAGCGGAAAACATTAATTAAACAACGTAATGGCACAACGGCCTCAACATAAACAACTTATTAAAATTCCATTCTAGGTGGTTCATCAACATAAATCATAAGAATACGTAACACATGGAAAACAAAGCAAGATCCCCATCTCGTTATGTATCAGAGCGACCCTAAGACGACGCGTGAGAGAGTCAACTCGCTTCAACAGCTAATCCTGGTTATCTGCACGTTACCCATGTAGAGGCAACATTCAAACATAAGGGGTGAGATTCACATTCAATAATAATAAGTGTATAATTCTTTAAAATAATTTAACAACACCTATCAACATCTATTCATCATTAGTATAACTAATAAACAATAATTTGATCCATCACCACATAGGTTAAATACTCTTAAACCCCTTAATTAAACTCTTATTACTTCTAGTTTTGAGGTTTGGAATTATTCCATAAGTTTTGGATTAACTTAGAAACGGTTGTGCTGAATTTTCATAAAATTTCACTAAAACCTCCTTGGAGTATTTTCATCATAACGCAAAAACCAAAACTCATTTTCAAGTCAAACCAAAGCCACTGGAAAGCTAACACAATTATCTAAAACTTTCATGTTTACACCAAAGGCCAATTCAAAATAGAAACATGTGAAAAAGACGCAAGAACATGAAACAGGGTATGTTGTCAGAGATGACTCTCGGGAAAACTCCATTTTTCACCCCAAAATCCAAATTTTGAATCCCCTAAGCCCAAATTTTATAGAAAATTCTTCCTATGATTATTATACAACATGAACATCAATTATTACCTTAATTCTTTGGATTACCTACTCTTTTAACAATTAAATTCAATCTAACCCTAATTTCTATAACATGAAAACTAACAACTACAAAGGTTAAACCCTTTTTCAGAATTACATTCTTATGATTAATGAAGGTTAGTCTCTCCCTTACCTTAGATTGATCGATCGAAAGGTTCTACATGTTCTCTTCTCTGGTTTTCCTCTTCTCTTGGTTTTCTCCCTTTTCTCCTAAAAGCAGTTTCTCATGTAATCCTTATTTTCTAATTCTAACTCTCCCATTTTATATAAATCCTTAACCTAATTATTCTCTCTTATTCCAAATATGCCCCTAACATCTCAATATTCTATTTTAATATATATAAAAAATATTTCTATAATAAATAACAAATATATCTCTACCCCAAATAAAAAATATAACTCTATAACAAATATATTTCTACACCAAATAACAAATATATTTCTACACCAGATAACATATATATTTCTACACCAAATAACAAATATATTTCTACATCAGATAACATATATATTATACTAATAAATACCAACATATAACATAACAAAATATCACTCATCAAAATAAATCGACTAAATTATAAAAAACATCTAAATTCAATAAAATAAATAAATAATAAAATAGGGTGTTACAGTTACTGAGTTTAAGCAAGGAATTACCCTAATTTATGTCAGTTTTAATATTACCTACTTTTAACTCAAATCCTTAATCATTTTTTAGAAAAAGTAAAGATCAATGTAACATAAGAAAAGTTAAATTCATTGGTAGTTGTACAAATCTCTTGGTTTGATTCTTGGAATTAACAGATGGGCGTGTAATGAACGTAAAGTGTATGTATTAATTCCGAATCAATTATTGATGATTTCAAGTCACTTGAAAATCGTAGAGTGCATGTTTAGGTATGTAATGAACGACTTTATATATTAAATAACCTGAAAATTATTTTTTGACAATATAAATCCGAAAATGTATTTCAAAAAAATTTTGATTATGTAAATTTCAAAAATAACATCATTTGAAATTTCGGAAAAAAAAATCTGATTAAATTTTCTAAAATTAAAATTAAATTTTTTGAATTTTTTTTTTTAAAATATATATTCAAAAAATTTCAAATTAAATGATATTCAAAAAAATTAATTTTCATATTTTAATTTTTATAAATACATTTAGATTTTTAAAAATTATATAGTTTTAGGTTTTTTTCATATTTTAAAAATTTAGTTTTTTTAACTATATAATCGGAAAATTTTGGAATCTTTTATGATTTTTAAATATATTTTCATAATTTTTAATTTAGATAAATAATCTTCAGAAATTTAAAAATGTTTTTTAAAATTTAATATTATGTGGCATAGCAATCAGTGCCACGTGGCAAAAGTTGCAAGTTTAGCAACTGCCGTGTAGACGAAACCATGCCATCTCACCTCAAAAGTGGGTACCAAGACTTTTTTAAGTGACATAAAATTTTGCAAGGGTTTTCTAATTTTTTTTTTGGAAGAACCAAAAGATTTATGAACCCTATTTGCAAGGACCATTTATATATTTAGGCCAACAAAAAAAATATAAAAATAGGTTTGTTTGATCATATTAGACTTGGTTGGTTAACAAAATGTCAAAATTAAAATACTAAAAATTTGCAAATGTTTTATTATATGTAACCCAATTTAAAATATGAAGTATCTAATCTTAAATTAATGGTAAAGATTTTTTGGTGGAGCCTGGGATTTCAACTCAGAACCTTAAATATAATATGTATTGTCTTTACCAACTGAATTAAGTACACGATATTTTAAATTAATGGTAAAGATTTGTTACAACAGGAAACCGCTTGAAAACTTTGCACGAGTGAATTTATAGATTCGTGAAAATTTTGAATAGGAAAATTTTGTTCTTGTCTAACATTGGACAAACATGGAGAATATATTCGGTGGCGGAGCTAAAAAATTTATCGAGCCTGGGCAAAATTTTGACCGCAAATTCACATGCGACATGATATATAAATAGTCATAAATCGAAATAAAATAGGCTCGTCATTTTGTCGATAAAAGTACAATTTTAAATAAGAGAGATGAAATATAACTTGCCAATAGTGTGTTAAATCAAATTAGGACGTAAATGCCCTTTCCGAGACCTCTTTGCGATGATGAATGTTCGAATAATATCAACATCATCAAGTGACTTGATTATCTCCCACTCGATGTAACATACCATCAAGTCATTGAACCGCACGTCGTTGATTATGTTTTGTCACCATAAATTAAATGAGCAATGGAGTATATATATATATATATATATATATATATATATATATATATATATATATATATATAGATTTTCATTTCTGTAAGTATTGAGTATTTCTGTTGTAACGCCCTAATTGTTATTTAATTATTTTTAGTTGATTTAAAGTCTTTTATATGATTTTAAATGATTTATGTTGATTTTGTGGTGTGTTGTATTTTATTAAATGGTTATTTTCATTATTTAATAGAATAAGTGGAAATTATTATTATTTTAGAAATTAGGGAGTTAATTAGGATTTAATAAAAATTAAGGGAGTTTAATGAAATAGGGAAGTTATAGTTTGGGAGTTAGAAAAAGAAAGAAAAACAGTTAGAATGTTTTAACGTAAGAAAACTAGCTTTTGGGAGAAAAGGGAGAAGAGGAGCAAGAGGGGATCGATTTTGCTGTAGCTTTCTTTGTGCAATTGAATTCAGGTAAGGGTGAGACTAACTCTCAATGATCATAATATATGTTTTCTGAAAATTGATTTAACATGAGTTGTTCTTGAAAATAGAGATTGGGAATTAGGGTTCTTGGCCGATTTTGAAAGGAAAAGTGTAGGAAACATGTTTAATGTGCTTAGAATTCATATGCAGATTGATTATAATATTTAGAATGTTGCTGGAATCAGAATTTGAGGGAGATTAGAATTTGTGGGATAATTTGGAGAAGTTTTGTATGATTGCTAGAATGGTCTGAATTGTTGTTGTTGATGCATGTTTTATGTTTATTTAGATGTCTAATTGTATATTGAACCTATAAACAATCTTTGGAAACATGTTTGGGCATTGGGAGATCAAAATTGGGGGTTTTGGGGTGAAAAATGGTTTAAACCCGTGAAAAATTATGCAGAAACGATGACTGTTCGCTTAAGCGAGCCGGAAGCGAGCTGTAAGCGAACAGCTACTGTAAGTAGTTCGCTTAAGCGAATACTCGTTCGCTTAAGCGAAGTTCCTTTTTACAGCATTTCTTATTTCGCGTTCTTGTGTCTTTTTCACACGTTTCTGTTTTGAATTGGCCTTTGGTGTAAACATGAAAGTTGTAGATAATTTTGTTAGCTTTCCAATGGATTTGGTTTGACTCTAAAATGATTTTTGGTTTAGGAGTTATGATGAAAATACTCCAAGTAGGTCTTAGGGAAATTTTATGAAAACTCAGCAAAACATTTTCCAAGTTAATCCAAAACTTGTGGGATAATTCCAAGGCTCAAAACTAGAAGTAATATGAGTGCAATTAAGGTGTTTAAGAGTATTTAACCCATGTTGTGAGTTGACCTTGGGGTAGGAATGGAGGTTGATTATAGTACTGTTGATGTTGAGTGAGTCAGATATAATATAATTTGATGTTGTTAGTAATGAGATATATTTGTATATGCATTATGTGGATTATATAAGATGTTTAAGTTGATATTGATTATCATTTGATATTGTTATATCTTGAGATGTTTATGTGCTGCCTATGTTGCCGTTGTTGAGTTTAGTGAATTTAGAGATGATTAATTGTGTATTTCTGGAATCGTTGGATCAATTATGATGAATTATTGTTGACTGTGATGTATATTTATATTTAAATAAATTATACATGTTGCTGAATTCTTTTCAAAGGTTGAAGTATTATTAATTGGATTGTCGAGGTGAAGTCATATTTACATATATGCATTGATGAGTAGTGGTTGTCGTTGATGTTGTTGAGTTGTATGTAGATATACACAAGTGGAGTCAGTTGCATTAAAGGGTGGTGAGTCATATAAGTACATATGCATTTGTCGTTGAGTTGTATGCAGATATACACAAGTGGAGTCAGTTGCATAAGCATAAAAACGATGAGGACTTCGGTCCTGGAACGCTCTGTCGTTCAAAACGATGGAACACTATGTTGTTCAAAACGATGTTAACAATGAGGACTCATGTCCTGATAAAAGAATGCTTTAACCATTCTATAACGATGAGGGCTTCGGCTCTGATATGGTACCACATGCATAGTTGCATTTGTTGAGGAGTCTTAGTGGAGTTGTCATGTCTTGCATGAGTCTTAGCGGTGGTGTCGAGTTGTTGCATGAGTCGTTGTTATTGGTTTTAATTACCATTTGTTGTTGATGTTGTTAATGATGATATACTTATATATTGATGAATTATTACTATGACATGGTGTTAGATTAAATTGAAGAGTTAGATATCTATTATTGATGATATTGTTGATTATGAAATATATACATATATTGGATAATTGTAGTTATCGTCGTTGTTGGTTGAATTAGTAAGTGTTACTAAAGATTAAGAAGTAAGAACATTATTGTTAAATATATGTAGTTGTTTATATTGTTATGATGTGATGATTATGTAGTGTCGTTTATATTATTATGAGAAGATGTTTATGATATTGATTACGATATTATGATGACTATTTATGGTGTTGAATATGAGGTTGTTATGATGTTACATGATGATGATTATGTATGTTGTGATGATGATTATGCGATGTTATTTATGAGTTGTTAAATGTACTTGATGATTGTTATGTTAAGTTGATAAGTTGTCTTTTATTCATGAATTGCTAATGGAATGTTTGATGAATAATTATTATTATGAAATGATGATGTTACGTATAGTTGCTAAGTTGTCATCTATTCATGAGTTGTTAATAAGGTGCTTGGTGGAGAATGTTAATACGAATTAATGATGTTGTTATGTGTATATGAACTGTGAATATGATGTTGTCACGTTGTTTATGTCATTGATTATGAAGTTGTCATGTTGTATTCAAATTATGAGTATGATGTTATATGATTATGATTAAGATGTTGATTATGAAGTTAAATGATGCTGTTATGATGATTGTTTGTGATATCGAGTTATGACTATTGATATGATGAGTACATGATATGGTTTAGGAGTCGTTAAAAGAATTATTATTACTAATTGATGGAGTTTAAGTTGTTAGATGCATTTGATGAATTATATATTATTATTATTGATTGTGAATCTCACCCCTTCTGCTTGAAAATGTTGCTCTTCGTATGAGTAACTTGCAGGTGATCGAGAGTAGGTTGCTGTGTTTTTGCTGTCGTGAGTGGCTATCCCTCACTGAGTCGTTTAGGTGCTCTGATACGTAACGGGAAGGGAAACTAGTTGCATGCTTTTCTATTCCTTACGTATTGTTTATAAATTTACATGATTAAGTTGTTAATTAGATTTTTATGAGATGTTTTGATGAGGCCTTCGTGCCAAGACTTTTTATGTTAACGAATTTAATCCGCTGCAAAGTTTGAATTAATATGTTGAAGGATAAATTAGTTAATTAACTTATTTATGATATTATGAAGTGTAGCATTCCGTTTACATGTTGAATACTCTGATTAATTAAATGAAATTTTTAAGTCGGGAAAACGGGGTGTTACAATTGGTATCAGAGCAGGTTGGTCCGTCCGGCCAAGTAGTTGAGTCGTGTCTTGTTGAGTAACAGTTGTAATACTGTCTTACGTTGTCTTGATTGTCGTTGTGTTTACTGATTAATGGTTATATTTATTATGTGATCATGTTTGATTGATTGACTTTAATGTGGTTTGTATGTTTTGTTTGAAGTTTCTATTTGGCTATATATAGTTTAAGATATTTAACCAATAATTGAATTCATTTTCTTGTGTGCTTTGAATTTCGAGGACGAAATTCTTTTAAGGGGGGTAGAGTTGTAACGCCCTAATTGTTATTTAATTATTTTTAGTTGATTTAAAGTCTTTTATATGATTTTAAATGATTTATGTTGATTTTGTGGTGTGTTGTATTTTATTAAATGGTTATTTTCATTATTTAATAGAATAAGTGGAAATTATTATTATTTTAGAAATTAGGGAGTTAATTAGGATTTAATAAAAATTAAGGGAGTTTAATGAAATAGGGAAGTTATAGTTTGGGAGTTAGAAAAAGAAAGAAAAACAGTTAGAATGTTTTAACGTAAGAAAACTAGCTTTTGGGAGAAAAGGGAGAAGAGGAGCAAGAGGGGATCGATTTTGCTGTAGCTTTCTTTGTGCAATTGAATTCAGGTAAGGGTGAGACTAACTCTCAATGATCATAATATATGTTTTCTGAAAATTGATTTAACATGAGTTGTTCTTGAAAATAGAGATTGGGAATTAG
Organism: Medicago truncatula; assembly: GCF_003473485.1. NCBI lineage: Eukaryota > Viridiplantae > Streptophyta > Magnoliopsida > Fabales > Fabaceae > Medicago > Medicago truncatula. Next base: position 22,301,452 of record NC_053043.1, on the reverse strand, counting down.
GGTTCTTGGCCGATTTTGAAAGGAAAAGTGTAGGAAACATGTTTAATGTGCTTAGAATTCATATGCAGATTGATTATAATATTTAGAATGTTGCTGGAATCAGAATTTGAGGGAGATTAGAATTTGTGGGATAATTTGGAGAAGTTTTGTATGATTGCTAGAATGGTCTGAATTGTTGTTGTTGATGCATGTTTTATGTTTATTTAGATGTCTAATTGTATATTGAACCTATAAACAATCTTTGGAAACATGTTTGGGCATTGGGAGATCAAAATTGGGGGTTTTGGGGTGAAAAATGGTTTAAACCCGTGAAAAATTATGCAGAAACGATGACTGTTCGCTTAAGCGAGCCGGAAGCGAGCTGTAAGCGAACAGCTACTGTAAGTAGTTCGCTTAAGCGAATACTCGTTCGCTTAAGCGAAGTTCCTTTTTACAGCATTTCTTATTTCGCGTTCTTGTGTCTTTTTCACACGTTTCTGTTTTGAATTGGCCTTTGGTGTAAACATGAAAGTTGTAGATAATTTTGTTAGCTTTCCAATGGATTTGGTTTGACTCTAAAATGATTTTTGGTTTAGGAGTTATGATGAAAATACTCCAAGTAGGTCTTAGGGAAATTTTATGAAAACTCAGCAAAACATTTTCCAAGTTAATCCAAAACTTGTGGGATAATTCCAAGGCTCAAAACTAGAAGTAATATGAGTGCAATTAAGGTGTTTAAGAGTATTTAACCCATGTTGTGAGTTGACCTTGGGGTAGGAATGGAGGTTGATTATAGTACTGTTGATGTTGAGTGAGTCAGATATAATATAATTTGATGTTGTTAGTAATGAGATATATTTGTATATGCATTATGTGGATTATATAAGATGTTTAAGTTGATATTGATTATCATTTGATATTGTTATATCTTGAGATGTTTATGTGCTGCCTATGTTGCCGTTGTTGAGTTTAGTGAATTTAGAGATGATTAATTGTGTATTTCTGGAATCGTTGGATCAATTATGATGAATTATTGTTGACTGTGATGTATATTTATATTTAAATAAATTATACATGTTGCTGAATTCTTTTCAAAGGTTGAAGTATTATTAATTGGATTGTCGAGGTGAAGTCATATTTACATATATGCATTGATGAGTAGTGGTTGTCGTTGATGTTGTTGAGTTGTATGTAGATATACACAAGTGGAGTCAGTTGCATTAAAGGGTGGTGAGTCATATAAGTACATATGCATTTGTCGTTGAGTTGTATGCAGATATACACAAGTGGAGTCAGTTGCATAAGCATAAAAACGATGAGGACTTCGGTCCTGGAACGCTCTGTCGTTCAAAACGATGGAACACTATGTTGTTCAAAACGATGTTAACAATGAGGACTCATGTCCTGATAAAAGAATGCTTTAACCATTCTATAACGATGAGGGCTTCGGCTCTGATATGGTACCACATGCATAGTTGCATTTGTTGAGGAGTCTTAGTGGAGTTGTCATGTCTTGCATGAGTCTTAGCGGTGGTGTCGAGTTGTTGCATGAGTCGTTGTTATTGGTTTTAATTACCATTTGTTGTTGATGTTGTTAATGATGATATACTTATATATTGATGAATTATTACTATGACATGGTGTTAGATTAAATTGAAGAGTTAGATATCTATTATTGATGATATTGTTGATTATGAAATATATACATATATTGGATAATTGTAGTTATCGTCGTTGTTGGTTGAATTAGTAAGTGTTACTAAAGATTAAGAAGTAAGAACATTATTGTTAAATATATGTAGTTGTTTATATTGTTATGATGTGATGATTATGTAGTGTCGTTTATATTATTATGAGAAGATGTTTATGATATTGATTACGATATTATGATGACTATTTATGGTGTTGAATATGAGGTTGTTATGATGTTACATGATGATGATTATGTATGTTGTGATGATGATTATGCGATGTTATTTATGAGTTGTTAAATGTACTTGATGATTGTTATGTTAAGTTGATAAGTTGTCTTTTATTCATGAATTGCTAATGGAATGTTTGATGAATAATTATTATTATGAAATGATGATGTTACGTATAGTTGCTAAGTTGTCATCTATTCATGAGTTGTTAATAAGGTGCTTGGTGGAGAATGTTAATACGAATTAATGATGTTGTTATGTGTATATGAACTGTGAATATGATGTTGTCACGTTGTTTATGTCATTGATTATGAAGTTGTCATGTTGTATTCAAATTATGAGTATGATGTTATATGATTATGATTAAGATGTTGATTATGAAGTTAAATGATGCTGTTATGATGATTGTTTGTGATATCGAGTTATGACTATTGATATGATGAGTACATGATATGGTTTAGGAGTCGTTAAAAGAATTATTATTACTAATTGATGGAGTTTAAGTTGTTAGATGCATTTGATGAATTATATATTATTATTATTGATTGTGAATCTCACCCCTTCTGCTTGAAAATGTTGCTCTTCGTATGAGTAACTTGCAGGTGATCGAGAGTAGGTTGCTGTGTTTTTGCTGTCGTGAGTGGCTATCCCTCACTGAGTCGTTTAGGTGCTCTGATACGTAACGGGAAGGGAAACTAGTTGCATGCTTTTCTATTCCTTACGTATTGTTTATAAATTTACATGATTAAGTTGTTAATTAGATTTTTATGAGATGTTTTGATGAGGCCTTCGTGCCAAGACTTTTTATGTTAACGAATTTAATCCGCTGCAAAGTTTGAATTAATATGTTGAAGGATAAATTAGTTAATTAACTTATTTATGATATTATGAAGTGTAGCATTCCGTTTACATGTTGAATACTCTGATTAATTAAATGAAATTTTTAAGTCGGGAAAACGGGGTGTTACAATTGGTATCAGAGCAGGTTGGTCCGTCCGGCCAAGTAGTTGAGTCGTGTCTTGTTGAGTAACAGTTGTAATACTGTCTTACGTTGTCTTGATTGTCGTTGTGTTTACTGATTAATGGTTATATTTATTATGTGATCATGTTTGATTGATTGACTTTAATGTGGTTTGTATGTTTTGTTTGAAGTTTCTATTTGGCTATATATAGTTTAAGATATTTAACCAATAATTGAATTCATTTTCTTGTGTGCTTTGAATTTCGAGGACGAAATTCTTTTAAGGGGGGTAGAGTTGTAACGCCCTAATTGTTATTTAATTATTTTTAGTTGATTTAAAGTCTTTTATATGATTTTAAATGATTTATGTTGATTTTGTGGTGTGTTGTATTTTATTAAATGGTTATTTTCATTATTTAATAGAATAAGTGGAAATTATTATTATTTTAGAAATTAGGGAGTTAATTAGGATTTAATAAAAATTAAGGGAGTTTAATGAAATAGGGAAGTTATAGTTTGGGAGTTAGAAAAAGAAAGAAAAACAGTTAGAATGTTTTAACGTAAGAAAACTAGCTTTTGGGAGAAAAGGGAGAAGAGGAGCAAGAGGGGATCGATTTTGCTGTAGCTTTCTTTGTGCAATTGAATTCAGGTAAGGGTGAGACTAACTCTCAATGATCATAATATATGTTTTCTGAAAATTGATTTAACATGAGTTGTTCTTGAAAATAGAGATTGGGAATTAGGGTTCTTGGCCGATTTTGAAAGGAAAAGTGTAGGAAACATGTTTAATGTGCTTAGAATTCATATGCAGATTGATTATAATATTTAGAATGTTGCTGGAATCAGAATTTGAGGGAGATTAGAATTTGTGGGATAATTTGGAGAAGTTTTGTATGATTGCTAGAATGGTCTGAATTGTTGTTGTTGATGCATGTTTTATGTTTATTTAGATGTCTAATTGTATATTGAACCTATAAACAATCTTTGGAAACATGTTTGGGCATTGGGAGATCAAAATTGGGGGTTTTGGGGTGAAAAATGGTTTAAACCCGTGAAAAATTATGCAGAAACGATGACTGTTCGCTTAAGCGAGCCGGAAGCGAGCTGTAAGCGAACAGCTACTGTAAGTAGTTCGCTTAAGCGAAGTTCCTTTTTACAGCATTTCTTATTTCGCGTTCTTGTGTCTTTTTCACACGTTTCTGTTTTGAATTGGCCTTTGGTGTAAACATGAAAGTTGTAGATAATTTTGTTAGCTTTCCAATGGATTTGGTTTGACTCTAAAATGATTTTTGGTTTAGGAGTTATAATGAAAATACTCCAAGTAGGTCTTAGGGAAATTTTATGAAAACTCAGCAAAACATTTTCCAAGTTAATCCAAAACTTGTGGGATAATTCCAAGGCTCAAAACTAGAAGTAATATGAGTGCAATTAAGGTGTTTAAGAGTATTTAACCCATGTTGTGAGTTGACCTTGGGGTAGGAATGGAGGTTGATTATAGTACTGTTGATGTTGAGTGAGTCAGATATAATATAATTTGATGTTGTTAGTAATGAGATATATTTGTATATGCATTATGTGGATTATATAAGATGTTTAAGTTGATATTGATTATCATTTGATATTGTTATATCTTGAGATGTTTATGTGCTGCCTATGTTGCCGTTGTTGAGTTTAGTGAATTTAGAGATGATTAATTGTGTATTTCTGGAATCGTTGGATCAATTATGATGAATTATTGTTGACTGTGATGTATATTTATATTTAAATAAATTATACATGTTGCTGAATTCTTTTCAAAGGTTGAAGTATTATTAATTGGATTGTCGAGGTGAAGTCATATTTACATATATGCATTGATGAGTAGTGGTTGTCGTTGATGTTGTTGAGTTGTATGTAGATATACACAAGTGGAGTCAGTTGCATTAAAGGGTGGTGAGTCATATAAGTACATATGCATTTGTCGTTGAGTTGTATGCAGATATACACAAGTGGAGTCAGTTGCATAAGCATAAAAACGATGAGGACTTCGGTCCTGGAACGCTCTGTCGTTCAAAACGATGGAACACTATGTTGTTCAAAACGATGTTAACAATGAGGACTCATGTCCTGATAAAAGAATGCTTTAACCATTCTATAACGATGAGGGCTTCGGCTCTGATATGGTACCACATGCATAGTTGCATTTGTTGAGGAGTCTTAGTGGAGTTGTCATGTCTTGCATGAGTCTTAGCGGTGGTGTCGAGTTGTTGCATGAGTCGTTGTTATTGGTTTTAATTACCATTTGTTGTTGATGTTGTTAATGATGATATACTTATATATTGATGAATTATTACTATGACATGGTGTTAGATTAAATTGAAGAGTTAGATATCTATTATTGATGATATTGTTGATTATGAAATATATACATATATTGGATAATTGTAGTTATCGTCGTTGTTGGTTGAATTAGTAAGTGTTACTAAAGATTAAGAAGTAAGAACATTATTGTTAAATATATGTAGTTGTTTATATTGTTATGATGTGATGATTATGTAGTGTCGTTTATATTATTATGAGAAGATGTTTATGATATTGATTACGATATTATGATGACTATTTATGGTGTTGAATATGAGGTTGTTATGATGTTACATGATGATGATTATGTATGTTGTGATGATGATTATGCGATGTTATTTATGAGTTGTTAAATGTACTTGATGATTGTTATGTTAAGTTGATAAGTTGTCTTTTATTCATGAATTGCTAATGGAATGTTTGATGAATAATTATTATTATGAAATGATGATGTTACGTATAGTTGCTAAGTTGTCATCTATTCATGAGTTGTTAATAAGGTGCTTGGTGGAGAATGTTAATACGAATTAATGATGTTGTTATGTGTATATGAACTGTGAATATGATGTTGTCACGTTGTTTATGTCATTGATTATGAAGTTGTCATGTTGTATTCAAATTATGAGTATGATGTTATATGATTATGATTAAGATGTTGATTATGAAGTTAAATGATGCTGTTATGATGATTGTTTGTGATATCGAGTTATGACTATTGATATGATGAGTACATGATATGGTTTAGGAGTCGTTAAAAGAATTATTATTACTAATTGATGGAGTTTAAGTTGTTAGATGCATTTGATGAATTATATATTATTATTATTGATTGTGAATCTCACCCCTTCTGCTTGAAAATGTTGCTCTTCGTATGAGTAACTTGCAGGTGATCGAGAGTAGGTTGCTGTGTTTTTGCTGTCGTGAGTGGCTATCCCTCACTGAGTCGTTTAGGTGCTCTGATACGTAACGGGAAGGGAAACTAGTTGCATGCTTTTCTATTCCTTACGTATTGTTTATAAATTTACATGATTAAGTTGTTAATTAGATTTTTATGAGATGTTTTGATGAGGCCTTCGTGCCAAGACTTTTTATGTTAACGAATTTAATCCGCTGCAAAGTTTGAATTAATATGTTGAAGGATAAATTAGTTAATTAACTTATTTATGATATTATGAAGTGTAGCATTCCGTTTACATGTTGAATACTCTGATTAATTAAATGAAATTTTTAAGTCGGGAAAACGGGGTGTTACAATTGGTATCAGAGCAGGTTGGTCCGTCCGGCCAAGTAGTTGAGTCGTGTCTTGTTGAGTAACAGTTGTAATACTGTCTTACGTTGTCTTGATTGTCGTTGTGTTTACTGATTAATGGTTATATTTATTATGTGATCATGTTTGATTGATTGACTTTAATGTGGTTTGTATGTTTTGTTTGAAGTTTCTATTTGGCTATATATAGTTTAAGATATTTAACCAATAATTGAATTCATTTTCTTGTGTGCTTTGAATTTCGAGGACGAAATTCTTTTAAGGGGGGTAGAGTTGTAACGCCCTAATTGTTATTTAATTATTTTTAGTTGATTTAAAGTCTTTTATATGATTTTAAATGATTTATGTTGATTTTGTGGTGTGTTGTATTTTATTAAATGGTTATTTTCATTATTTAATAGAATAAGTGGAAATTATTATTATTTTAGAAATTAGGGAGTTAATTAGGATTTAATAAAAATTAAGGGAGTTTAATGAAATAGGGAAGTTATAGTTTGGGAGTTAGAAAAAGAAAGAAAAACAGTTAGAATGTTTTAACGTAAGAAAACTAGCTTTTGGGAGAAAAGGGAGAAGAGGAGCAAGAGGGGATCGATTTTGCTGTAGCTTTCTTTGTGCAATTGAATTCAGGTAAGGGTGAGACTAACTCTCAATGATCATAATATATGTTTTCTGAAAATTGATTTAACATGAGTTGTTCTTGAAAATAGAGATTGGGAATTAGGGTTCTTGGCCGATTTTGAAAGGAAAAGTGTAGGAAACATGTTTAATGTGCTTAGAATTCATATGCAGATTGATTATAATATTTAGAATGTTGCTGGAATCAGAATTTGAGGGAGATTAGAATTTGTGGGATAATTTGGAGAAGTTTTGTATGATTGCTAGAATGGTCTGAATTGTTGTTGTTGATGCATGTTTTATGTTTATTTAGATGTCTAATTGTATATTGAACCTATAAACAATCTTTGGAAACATGTTTGGGCATTGGGAGATCAAAATTGGGGGTTTTGGGGTGAAAAATGGTTTAAACCCGTGAAAAATTATGCAGAAACGATGACTGTTCGCTTAAGCGAGCCGGAAGCGAGCTGTAAGCGAACAGCTACTGTAAGTAGTTCGCTTAAGCGAATACTCGTTCGCTTAAGCGAAGTTCCTTTTTACAGCATTTCTTATTTCGCGTTCTTGTGTCTTTTTCACACGTTTCTGTTTTGAATTGGCCTTTGGTGTAAACATGAAAGTTGTAGATAATTTTGTTAGCTTTCCAATGGATTTGGTTTGACTCTAAAATGATTTTTGGTTTAGGAGTTATGATGAAAATACTCCAAGTAGGTCTTAGGGAAATTTTATGAAAACTCAGCAAAACATTTTCCAAGTTAATCCAAAACTTGTGGGATAATTCCAAGGCTCAAAACTAGAAGTAATATGAGTGCAATTAAGGTGTTTAAGAGTATTTAACCCATGTTGTGAGTTGACCTTGGGGTAGGAATGGAGGTTGATTATAGTACTGTTGATGTTGAGTGAGTCAGATATAATATAATTTGATGTTGTTAGTAATGAGATATATTTGTATATGCATTATGTGGATTATATAAGATGTTTAAGTTGATATTGATTATCATTTGATATTGTTATATCTTGAGATGTTTATGTGCTGCCTATGTTGCCGTTGTTGAGTTTAGTGAATTTAGAGATGATTAATTGTGTATTTCTGGAATCGTTGGATCAATTATGATGAATTATTGTTGACTGTGATGTATATTTATATTTAAATAAATTATACATGTTGCTGAATTCTTTTCAAAGGTTGAAGTATTATTAATTGGATTGTCGAGGTGAAGTCATATTTACATATATGCATTGATGAGTAGTGGTTGTCGTTGATGTTGTTGAGTTGTATGTAGATATACACAAGTGGAGTCAGTTGCATTAAAGGGTGGTGAGTCATATAAGTACATATGCATTTGTCGTTGAGTTGTATGCAGATATACACAAGTGGAGTCAGTTGCATAAGCATAAAAACGATGAGGACTTCGGTCCTGGAACGCTCTGTCGTTCAAAACGATGGAACACTATGTTGTTCAAAACGATGTTAACAATGAGGACTCATGTCCTGATAAAAGAATGCTTTAACCATTCTATAACGATGAGGGCTTCGGCTCTGATATGGTACCACATGCATAGTTGCATTTGTTGAGGAGTCTTAGTGGAGTTGTCATGTCTTGCATGAGTCTTAGCGGTGGTGTCGAGTTGTTGCATGAGTCGTTGTTATTGGTTTTAATTACCATTTGTTGTTGATGTTGTTAATGATGATATACTTATATATTGATGAATTATTACTATGACATGGTGTTAGATTAAATTGAAGAGTTAGATATCTATTATTGATGATATTGTTGATTATGAAATATATACATATATTGGATAATTGTAGTTATCGTCGTTGTTGGTTGAATTAGTAAGTGTTACTAAAGATTAAGAAGTAAGAACATTATTGTTAAATATATGTAGTTGTTTATATTGTTATGATGTGATGATTATGTAGTGTCGTTTATATTATTATGAGAAGATGTTTATGATATTGATTACGATATTATGATGACTATTTATGGTGTTGAATATGAGGTTGTTATGATGTTACATGATGATGATTATGTATGTTGTGATGATGATTATGCGATGTTATTTATGAGTTGTTAAATGTACTTGATGATTGTTATGTTAAGTTGATAAGTTGTCTTTTATTCATGAATTGCTAATGGAATGTTTGATGAATAATTATTATTATGAAATGATGATGTTACGTATAGTTGCTAAGTTGTCATCTATTCATGAGTTGTTAATAAGGTGCTTGGTGGAGAATGTTAATACGAATTAATGATGTTGTTATGTGTATATGAACTGTGAATATGATGTTGTCACGTTGTTTATGTCATTGATTATGAAGTTGTCATGTTGTATTCAAATTATGAGTATGATGTTATATGATTATGATTAAGATGTTGATTATGAAGTTAAATGATGCTGTTATGATGATTGTTTGTGATATCGAGTTATGACTATTGATATGATGAGTACATGATATGGTTTAGGAGTCGTTAAAAGAATTATTATTACTAATTGATGGAGTTTAAGTTGTTAGATGCATTTGATGAATTATATATTATTATTATTGATTGTGAATCTCACCCCTTCTGCTTGAAAATGTTGCTCTTCGTATGAGTAACTTGCAGGTGATCGAGAGTAGGTTGCTGTGTTTTTGCTGTCGTGAGTGGCTATCCCTCACTGAGTCGTTTAGGTGCTCTGATACGTAACGGGAAGGGAAACTAGTTGCATGCTTTTCTATTCCTTACGTATTGTTTATAAATTTACATGATTAAGTTGTTAATTAGATTTTTATGAGATGTTTTGATGAGGCCTTCGTGCCAAGACTTTTTATGTTAACGAATTTAATCCGCTGCAAAGTTTGAATTAATATGTTGAAGGATAAATTAGTTAATTAACTTATTTATGATATTATGAAGTGTAGCATTCCGTTTACATGTTGAATACTCTGATTAATTAAATGAAATTTTTAAGTCGGGAAAACGGGGTGTTACAATTGGTATCAGAGCAGGTTGGTCCGTCCGGCCAAGTAGTTGAGTCGTGTCTTGTTGAGTAACAGTTGTAATACTGTCTTACGTTGTCTTGATTGTCGTTGTGTTTACTGATTAATGGTTATATTTATTATGTGATCATGTTTGATTGATTGACTTTAATGTGGTTTGTATGTTTTGTTTGAAGTTTCTATTTGGCTATATATAGTTTAAGATATTTAACCAATAATTGAATTCATTTTCTTGTGTGCTTTGAATTTCGAGGACGAAATTCTTTTAAGGGGGGTAGAGTTGTAACGCCCTAATTGTTATTTAATTATTTTTAGTTGATTTAAAGTCTTTTATATGATTTTAAATGATTTATGTTGATTTTGTGGTGTGTTGTATTTTATTAAATGGTTATTTTCATTATTTAATAGAATAAGTGGAAATTATTATTATTTTAGAAATTAGGGAGTTAATTAGGATTTAATAAAAATTAAGGGAGTTTAATGAAATAGGGAAGTTATAGTTTGGGAGTTAGAAAAAGAAAGAAAAACAGTTAGAATGTTTTAACGTAAGAAAACTAGCTTTTGGGAGAAAAGGGAGAAGAGGAGCAAGAGGGGATCGATTTTGCTGTAGCTTTCTTTGTGCAATTGAATTCAGGTAAGGGTGAGACTAACTCTCAATGATCATAATATATGTTTTCTGAAAATTGATTTAACATGAGTTGTTCTTGAAAATAGAGATTGGGAATTAGGGTTCTTGGCCGATTTTGAAAGGAAAAGTGTAGGAAACATGTTTAATGTGCTTAGAATTCATATGCAGATTGATTATAATATTTAGAATGTTGCTGGAATCAGAATTTGAGGGAGATTAGAATTTGTGGGATAATTTGGAGAAGTTTTGTATGATTGCTAGAATGGTCTGAATTGTTGTTGTTGATGCATGTTTTATGTTTATTTAGATGTCTAATTGTATATTGAACCTATAAACAATCTTTGGAAACATGTTTGGGCATTGGGAGATCAAAATTGGGGGTTTTGGGGTGAAAAATGGTTTAAACCCGTGAAAAATTATGCAGAAACGATGACTGTTCGCTTAAGCGAGCCGGAAGCGAGCTGTAAGCGAACAGCTACTGTAAGTAGTTCGCTTAAGCGAATACTCGTTCGCTTAAGCGAAGTTCCTTTTTACAGCATTTCTTATTTCGCGTTCTTGTGTCTTTTTCACACGTTTCTGTTTTGAATTGGCCTTTGGTGTAAACATGAAAGTTGTAGATAATTTTGTTAGCTTTCCAATGGATTTGGTTTGACTCTAAAATGATTTTTGGTTTAGGAGTTATGATGAAAATACTCCAAGTAGGTCTTAGGGAAATTTTATGAAAACTCAGCAAAACATTTTCCAAGTTAATCCAAAACTTGTGGGATAATTCCAAGGCTCAAAACTAGAAGTAATATGAGTGCAATTAAGGTGTTTAAGAGTATTTAACCCATGTTGTGAGTTGACCTTGGGGTAGGAATGGAGGTTGATTATAGTACTGTTGATGTTGAGTGAGTCAGATATAATATAATTTGATGTTGTTAGTAATGAGATATATTTGTATATGCATTATGTGGATTATATAAGATGTTTAAGTTGATATTGATTATCATTTGATATTGTTATATCTTGAGATGTTTATGTGCTGCCTATGTTGCCGTTGTTGAGTTTAGTGAATTTAGAGATGATTAATTGTGTATTTCTGGAATCGTTGGATCAATTATGATGAATTATTGTTGACTGTGATGTATATTTATATTTAAATAAATTATACATGTTGCTGAATTCTTTTCAAAGGTTGAAGTATTATTAATTGGATTGTCGAGGTGAAGTCATATTTACATATATGCATTGATGAGTAGTGGTTGTCGTTGATGTTGTTGAGTTGTATGTAGATATACACAAGTGGAGTCAGTTGCATTAAAGGGTGGTGAGTCATATAAGTACATATGCATTTGTCGTTGAGTTGTATGCAGATATACACAAGTGGAGTCAGTTGCATAAGCATAAAAACGATGAGGACTTCGGTCCTGGAACGCTCTGTCGTTCAAAACGATGGAACACTATGTTGTTCAAAACGATGTTAACAATGAGGACTCATGTCCTGATAAAAGAATGCTTTAACCATTCTATAACGATGAGGGCTTCGGCTCTGATATGGTACCACATGCATAGTTGCATTTGTTGAGGAGTCTTAGTGGAGTTGTCATGTCTTGCATGAGTCTTAGCGGTGGTGTCGAGTTGTTGCATGAGTCGTTGTTATTGGTTTTAATTACCATTTGTTGTTGATGTTGTTAATGATGATATACTTATATATTGATGAATTATTACTATGACATGGTGTTAGATTAAATTGAAGAGTTAGATATCTATTATTGATGATATTGTTGATTATGAAATATATACATATATTGGATAATTGTAGTTATCGTCGTTGTTGGTTGAATTAGTAAGTGTTACTAAAGATTAAGAAGTAAGAACATTATTGTTAAATATATGTAGTTGTTTATATTGTTATGATGTGATGATTATGTAGTGTCGTTTATATTATTATGAGAAGATGTTTATGATATTGATTACGATATTATGATGACTATTTATGGTGTTGAATATGAGGTTGTTATGATGTTACATGATGATGATTATGTATGTTGTGATGATGATTATGCGATGTTATTTATGAGTTGTTAAATGTACTTGATGATTGTTATGTTAAGTTGATAAGTTGTCTTTTATTCATGAATTGCTAATGGAATGTTTGATGAATAATTATTATTATGAAATGATGATGTTACGTATAGTTGCTAAGTTGTCATCTATTCATGAGTTGTTAATAAGGTGCTTGGTGGAGAATGTTAATACGAATTAATGATGTTGTTATGTGTATATGAACTGTGAATATGATGTTGTCACGTTGTTTATGTCATTGATTATGAAGTTGTCATGTTGTATTCAAATTATGAGTATGATGTTATATGATTATGATTAAGATGTTGATTATGAAGTTAAATGATGCTGTTATGATGATTGTTTGTGATATCGAGTTATGACTATTGATATGATGAGTACATGATATGGTTTAGGAGTCGTTAAAAGAATTATTATTACTAATTGATGGAGTTTAAGTTGTTAGATGCATTTGATGAATTATATATTATTATTATTGATTGTGAATCTCACCCCTTCTGCTTGAAAATGTTGCTCTTCGTATGAGTAACTTGCAGGTGATCGAGAGTAGGTTGCTGTGTTTTTGCTGTCGTGAGTGGCTATCCCTCACTGAGTCGTTTAGGTGCTCTGATACGTAACGGGAAGGGAAACTAGTTGCATGCTTTTCTATTCCTTACGTATTGTTTATAAATTTACATGATTAAGTTGTTAATTAGATTTTTATGAGATGTTTTGATGAGGCCTTCGTGCCAAGACTTTTTATGTTAACGAATTTAATCCGCTGCAAAGTTTGAATTAATATGTTGAAGGATAAATTAGTTAATTAACTTATTTATGATATTATGAAGTGTAGCATTCCGTTTACATGTTGAATACTCTGATTAATTAAATGAAATTTTTAAGTCGGGAAAACGGGGTGTTACATCTGTGAGTATTGAGTATTGGTTTGGGTGAATGGTATAATAGTTTATAGTCAGGGAGAATTATTCTAGTTAAGTCACTTCAACAATTTATTCTAAAAATTGATTTTAGTAATCGATTTCAAATTTAAATGATATTGATTATAATATTTTATTATATTGATTAAATTAATTTTAGTTGTAATTTTATGAATTATTCATCTTTAGAATTTATAGTAGAATAGAAAATATAAAAAAAAATGATAAGTTTTAGTAACAGCCGAAAACATGTAGTAACAACCAGTGATGGATTTTGGTTGTCACTATATGTTAGGGGTACTTTCTATCATTTAAAACACATGAGCCTATTTTCCATTTCAACCACCTTTATTGAGTTCGATGATTTACATATCTTTTTATTTCCCTCTAGTTTTGTACTATGAGCCAAATATATTTAAATTGTGTAATTTGTGGTATGATATGATCTCTAACTTTCACATCTAAGTTAGAACTACTTTGCCTTTTGTTAAAATTAATTTACATATTCTCTATTTTTCTTCCACTCAGACAAAAGCAATACACCTTCTATTGGTGCAATCCAAAACTAAAAGACAGGGTTTAAGGTTGATGCTTCGTGCAATCCTATTCTATAGAAAAATTGTCGGTGGCCCCATACATATCTTTAATAACTCAAATATAAGCAATCATATCTCCTTTTTCGTCTTGGGCTTTCCACAAAATCTTTCAAGATATCTAAAATATTTCATGGTTCATGCAAAAATATATAATATACAAAGGCATGGCTAAACCATATAACAATAAGGAAAAAATATACTACGGAGACATACAAACAGGGACATCAATAGTATATATATAAAGTAAGATTTTTTATGCCACGTGTCACTTCCACGTTTATTCGCAATATTTTTATTATTTTTTTATTTTTTAAAATCAAAATTTGATTTGGCATAAATATCTCAACAAACTTTTGATCTTATCTATTAAATATTTTACTTAATTTTTTCATTGAATTCCTAATATTTTATGTAACAGAAATATCTCAACAGAAATAACACAAATTCCTAAAAGTTAATTTTATTATATATGTGTTAATATTTTTACTAAATCCAATTAATTTTATCTGTATGTGCATCTATAAATTTACGAGTATTTATAATATGGTATATTTTATTATATTTGTGTATATTTATTAAGATATTCATCATATTCCAATCCGTGATAAATTTTATTTGTGGATATCATACATAATTTTTTTATCTTCTTAAATATGTCTAACCCGGGCAACGCCGGGTAAATACACTAGTTAAGCATACAACAAAGTAAACCTAGATAGTGAGAAAACCATATGAACTCTTTAGTCTAATATTAGGGGTTAAATATGTTCTTAATCACTATCAATATTTTAACTTTTTGTTTTAGTACTTTCAAAAAATTTCTGAGATTTAGTCTCAAAAGTTTTCAACTACCATTTTTTGTCACTACTTTTAAGTCAAGTTATGTGTATCCCTCAAATTTTAGAATGAAATTTTGTAGAAATGTTTAGAATATTATAACTCTCCCCAAAATTGGTAGTTTGTGACAAAACGTAAATTAATTATAAATTTTTTAATGTCCAAAATATAGAAATTCATATTCAATTCATGTTTTGTCAAAAAAATTATTTTTTATTGGAGAGATTCTTTTTTTTTAAGAAGTTATAGGAGAGATTCTTATAATAGTCTAAACAAGATTGAGAAGAAAAAATTCAACCGTTCAAATGATACATATTCGTTGATTTAAAAGCAAAGATAAAAATGATAATGAAAAACTTTTGAACAACTAAAAATTGAAGAACTATTTTAAAGAGATTCAAATAAAAAGTTAAAATATTTATGGAGATCAAAAACATATTTAAACTAATATGATACTATCTGTTGTGCTGCTTTGTACATAGTAGGATTGAAGTGACGGATAGATGTAAAGTGATGCGTTGATAATTCTTACATCTTAATTATGGAGGTCGAGCTGGCTCTCCAGGTGGTAAATTTGGTGTTCCTGGGATGATAATAGTAGGAACCAAAAGAGGAGGTGGTGGTAATTTCGCTAGCTTTCTGTGTTTAGGAATGATATCAAAAGGTGGTCCGTAGTTGAGACCACCAACTGTTTCTTGATGAATTGTTGGTGGCTGGTAAATGATCGGTCCATCGGGTTGCGCATGTATTTGATGCTTTGGACTTCCTGCAATATTGAAGATGATAGTGATAACTGCAAGAAACAAAACTAGAACGGACAGATAATGAGACATTTTTTCAGCCTTTTTAATTATGACTATTGGTATACCTCCTATTTTGTTTTTTTATCATAAGATAGTGTGTATACCACCTTTTGTGCGGATTATTGCGTATATATACAACATAGTCACCTAATTATTTTGATCCAGTCAAATAAGACATGTTTGGTAAACAACCTTAAAGTACTAATTATATACATTTCTTAGCTGCTATTTATGTATGGATGACTTCATTTTTTTTTCATTTGAACACTTCAAATCAATTGGAGGAAGCCAGCATAATTTTTTAATTTTTATTTAATTTTTATCAGCAAGATTATTCTTTTTATGAACTATGAGTGTGGTTAAATATTAAGATGAAATTTAGATATTCTAACTATGTTGACACTTTAAGTAACACCTATCATTTACATCCCAGTTATAAATTTATAAAAATAAAAAAAAGGAGAATATATGCACAAAACAAAAACCTTCAAAGAAGGTTAAAAGCAAACACAAAAAGAGAAGAAAAGGAAATACAAAACCCTGGATACCACTTGTGTACCATTAAGGTTTAAGGTACCAATGGTATATTATTGGTCAATTAGAGTGTGCCACCTACCAATGTTACTTTATAAATGCTTTATTTGATATATATTTTTAAAGGGTGTGCCACATGGCACATTCTAATTGGACAATGATATATATCATTATGGTACACTAGTGCTATCCCAAAACCCTGTATGCTGCATTTTGCATTCTCATGCATAACATTTCTAGTCACATGCGCTTCATGAGCATCAAACACCGTCTGACACAGGATCCACTATCGTAGTGTCATTTTGAAGCTCCTTTTCTAGAACACCTTTTTCTTGATGTATCTGTTCATTCTCATCAAGAATATGTTGCACGCAAATAGTCTCTTGAACTACAGGTTCCTCCAATTATGCTTCACAAGAACCAGGCTAATTTGCAAGAAATACCACAGGATCTGGAATCGTAATATTAGTATTAAACTGTTCATTAACCATTTGTAATAGCAAACCAGGCATGTTAAAATTGCCATGCACAACTTCATATACATTGTTGTCAAAATCCCGACTTAAATTCTAAAATCGAGAATTTTGCGACTTTCTTCACTTTCAACGACTGAAATCCATAGTAGAATCTCAAAATAGGCAAAATCCATCGATTTTGGTTGCGATTTTACGAATGTTGATTTTGCTTTTCTCTTTCGACTTGAAGCAAAACCCAATTTTAACAACCTTGTTCATGTGTATCATTTTCTAGGGCGGAGTGAAAAGAAGTAGTATCTTTTGAAGATGTAAAGCGTGCTTGATTAGTATCTGTCTCCTTAAGGGTTTACGTTTACCGTAATTCAAAGTTGCTTAACAACCTGATCGAATAGTGGTGATATATATTTGACTAAAATATGTTTTTGGTCTCTGCAAATATGGCGAGTTTGGGTTTTGATCCCTAGTAAAAAAAAAAATTGAAATCCATCCTTGCAAAATTTTTTGTTTTTCAAAATAGTCTTTGGACCCACTTTATTGCTGATTTGTCCAATTTATGCCTATGTGGCATATGCTGACTGTGCAAAGTCAGCCACGTGTCATCCAAGCGGGGATAATGTCATTTAACATATTTAAAAAATCAAATAATATATTTTTAAAATTTAAAAAAACCAAATTAATTTTAGATAAACAATTTTTATTAATAGAAATCCATAAATTCATCATAACCAAAAAAATCATCCTGAAAGCCAAAATTTTATTTCTATGAAAAAAATCCAAAAATTCATCCCAAATTCATCAACAAACTCATCTTTATGTTAAACCCAAAAATTCAGTTGCAGTAAATTCCACAGACAGAGAAGCCACACTAACTACAAGAATTTCTCTCTGAACTACTACTATCAACCTCTTGGATTGCAACAGTAACAACAAGAAACCTCTTGGAATTAGCAATTGAATCCATGTCTTCTCAAAACAAGTACCAACATGAAGATGACTCCATGTATAAACTTCCGTAAATCAGTTGAATCAAACACTTTCTTCATTGATTTTTATTGAATTGATTTTAAATTCACTAAAAAAACTAAAACAAAAATAATTGATTTTAGATTTAAAGAAAAATCACAGAAGCTTCATGGAATCAACAGCCAATAAAAACAAAAAAACCATAAAATCAAAGTAACATGAACAACACAAGCACACAACATCGACCATTATGGCTTCGTTTGAAAAGGAGATCTGACATCGAAAACGATTGCGGCGGGGGTGGCAGATAACAAGGACGCAGATCCAGATAAAAAACGAGAGAGGTGTAAGATTTGGAAGAGTGTTGGTGAATGTTGAGTTGAGAAGAGTAATTAAGAAACTTAGTGGTTGCTTTTGTACTGACCCACGACAAATTTGGGTTGTTGCTTGCAAGATGAATTGATGAAGGAATGAGTGGAACGGTGAAGAAGAAGGTGGAAGTAGAAGGATCTTGGTTTTAATAAAAACAATTTTTTTTTTAATTTCATGATATTTTATAATTTTTCTATAATGTTTTTTAATTTGTCAAAATAAGATAATTCCCACCTGGATGCCACATGAACATGTTTGCACAATCAACATCTGCCACATAAGTAAAAATGGTCCAAATCAACAATAAAGTGGATCCATGGACTATTTTAAAAAACAAAAAAAATTGCAGGGATGGATTTCAAATTTTTTTTTACCAGGGACCAAAATCCAAACTCTCCATATTTGCAGGGACCAAAAACATATTTTAGCCTATATATTTTTGAACTGAGATGATAAAAAATCACATTAGTGACATTTTTCTAAGCATAGTGAAATGAATTACTTGCCTTTTTAGTGTCTAAAGGTTCTTTAATCAATTGGGGATTATTATGTAAGTTGTTGTCCTTCACAAGCTTTTGTTGCCAAGCTTTTTTCACACGCTCGTTCTTACCTATATCAACATGTTTTGGTTGTTTTTTTTTTTGTTCTTCCCCTCATCAACCAGAGTTGGTTCAATAATATTATCGTAAATCTTGATGCACTAGTGTATTGAATGACTTTTGATTTTATATCTTTCACAGAAAGATGCCATTCTCTCATACACCACTTCAACGTAAAACGCAAAACCATCATGTCCAGCAGAATATCTTCAAAGATACACTCTAGAAGATCGAAATCCATCAATATACATGCATAATAACCAAATGTTGTTTTTGGTGGCCTCGTCAATTTTGAGTGGTGTACCTATCTCCGATGTTATTTCATATAATAACCTCGTCCGCCAATACTCTTGGGGAAGATTTATCAGACGTATATAAACCCTGACGTTGGTTTTCCTGTTGATCACATGTCATCTTACGTTATTTTTAGCATATATTTCAGTCATTTTATTATACATTAATTTGAGTCGTAATAAAGGAGTTTTAGAGAAGTTTTCCATGGTTTAAGGGACATTTTCTAATGTTTTAAATCGAGTCGTAATAATGTTTTAAGGGACATTTTCTAATGTACATTATCTAAGATATTTTTAAACAATTATCTAGTTAATAATTAGAAAAATGTAGCTCACCTCTTGATTTGTGTGTGTCTTGGCATTAAAGAACTAGTTTTGCAGACCATGCAGTTGTAGCCTTTTGCTGTTACTGTTACAGAAGGATTAAAAGTACTCATTGAGCTTTTGAAGTCACTACGAGGTTTGTCTTATGTCAGTTTTTTTTTATTGCTCGTTTTGAACCTTTCCTTTTAGTTCTCTCTTGTTTTTTTGGTTCGAGCTCTTGTTCTTTGTGCTTGCCTGGATAGATTTGATTTTAAATCGGCATCGACTTCCATGAGGAACCTTCTACAAGATGGAGGTAGGTTTTGAATTTTTTAGAAATATGCCCTTTATGCTTATGTATATGTCATATCACTAAAATCCACTTATTTTTCAATTGTGATATTTAGTTCTGAAAATTTGTGTTAAAGTGTATTCCCCTCATGATATGATTAAGGCTTTGTTTGGATTGTCTTATTTTAAGCTTATATGAGTTTATATTCTAACATAAGCTTTTGTAAAAATGTTTGATTAAATAGATAAAAATAAGTGTAGTTACTTGTTATCCATGAACTTTTTATCTATGTTGACTTATAGTGTCATGCCTTTTCATATTTCGGGTAAAACAAATCTAATGTTTGTAGAGTAGTGATACATAGACCACCTTAGGTGGCATGTACCACTTGTATACTCACACACTATTTTGACAAGTGTTCTTGTGATCCCCCCACACACAAAAAAACTCACATTTATTGTGTGTATGGAAAAAAGTGTGTACATGAAACATTATCCATGTTTGTATTGGCTCAGGGACAAAAGGAAAAGCATAGAAAATAGAGAAACTCTCTAATATTCTCAAAGAAAGATATTATTATTTAAATGTTTCAATGCTTGAGTATCTTGAATATACGTAAACACTTGGTGGTGAGCCTTATTTATACTACTTTAGGAAGGATCTACACTACAAACTAGAAATATCTAAAAACATCGATTACAAAGAAAAGTCTAGAGACATGAATACTCTAGTTCATAAGACTAGAAGGATCTAGAAAAGCTAAGATTTCTCTAGTGTCTAATTTTATTTTATTTAGTAGAATGTTTAGTAGCTTCCTTATTATTTCATAGTATTCTAGAGACTCCCATATTATTCTTTAGTGTTCTAGAGGCTTAATTCCATATTATTCATTAGTATTCTAGAGTGTTCCATATCTTTCTTCATCATTATCTATCATGTATATTATGCAAGTTAGAGAAAATTACATTAAATGGAAGTGCTACTGTGTTAGTTTGTTAATTAACGAATAAGTCAAGTATATTATATTATTTTAACTAAATTGAATATTATAATATATTATTTTTCAGCTGCCATATATTGTAATGTTGTATAATTGGAGTGGCATGGACATGTAAAAAGTCAAGAATTTGTATATTACATTGACAGGTTTTGTCAAAATAGTGCCTCAAATGAAATTAATATCCTTCCTTTTCCTTTATTCTTCTAGTCTTATGATGGTGCAGTTGGAATAGTTTATGGTGCAGAATCTCATGGTGAGTTAAGCTTGGTTTTGTTATTCTAGGTTTCTTGTCATATTTCTTGTACACTCGATGGAGTTGAAGTTTTCTTTATGTTGGATCTAAGTTACTTTCCTTGTGTGTATTGTCTTTTTTTTCCTTCATAAAGTATATTCTTTCAATTGCCTTTTCGGTTCACAAGTTCAAATCTAAAAATGCTCAATTTCATTGATTATTTGTTTATGTAAAAATACATTTGATTCATTGTGTTTCTTTATGGGTGTCTACACATGATTTAAGGCATGATAAGGAAGCATGGTACATGTTTTCGCGTCTAAAGCTTACTTGTGTACCATGTTGGGACTCTTGATATATTATAGTCATATTGTTGTAAGATTGATATAAAGCTACTGTGTAAGTTGATGCTACTATTTTTGTCACAAAAAAAAAAAGTTGATGCTAGTATTTATTGTGTTTACCTATTGATTGGTATGAAATTCTAAATAGTTCTTTTGTATTGTTTTGATAATTTCTCTCTAATATTAGTCTATAAATTTTTGAAATGTTCTTTTGAGTTCTGGTTGGCATATATGAAACAAAATCCCATGGTCTGTGGCTGCAGATCTGCCTTTTTTTTTATAAAAAAAAAAAAAAAAAACCTTACTTTTTAGGTCTGTTAAATGTAGCAGACTTAACAAATTGTTTCTTAAGTCGGCTGAATAGCTGACTTAACTACTCATAACTTCTAACGTCGGCAGTTGTTAAGTCAGACGCGAATCTGACTTTAAAAGCCATTTTTAACCGAACTTAAAAAGCGTTTTCTGCACTACCAGGCGCATGGGACAGAGATCAATTGCTCTTTTTCAGCTGCCACATGTCTTGTGCACAGCTCCACGTGCCCCATTTACTTGTGCTGTTTTTGTATTTTCTCTGCGGGTTTGGAAAAAATGTCCAATTTTCCAACTCAAACCCCGGAGGAACTATGCCTATAAATACAGCTCGTCCCACTCTCAAATATTCATTCAGAATTTGACGATTCAAGAGTAAAGAAAGCGTTAGGTGTTGGTCGATACGACGAGAACAACGATAAGCTAGAGGGGGAGGGGATAGGGGAGGAGTTAAGATCCTCTCTATTTATCTATTTATCCATATTCAAGAACAACGATAATTAATGATGGTTCACAAAACTCTTTCAAAATCGTATGATTATTTCAAATTATGCAAGAGATCCAACGATAATAGAATAATCAATGGTACAATGACAATTTAATTTGGAGCTAAAAATCACAGTTGCATTATTTTTAATCAATCAATTATTACTTCACACTATAATCCAAACAAAAAAAAAAAACTATTTCAAACCAAACATAACATTCACTACTAAAAAAACTAAATTTAGTGAGGGAAAACGTAAAATCATTCTCTAATTCCGTCACTAAATTTTGCGACCAAGGAATTTGTGAGGAATTTCATTTTCCCGTCACTAATTTCCCTCGCTAATTTTGCTTTTTCTAGTAGTGCTTAAACAAGAAACTAAACAACTTTGATATATATATATATATATATATGGGTAATGCTAATGCACACCCACTTGAATTTTAGAAGGTGTGCATTAGCATCATACACCTTTTTACTTTGGACTTAAAGTACCCTTTCTTTTCTTTTTAAACAACTTAGGTTAAAGGGTAAGAGAGTAATTTCATTTGTTTTTTTTTTTAAACATACAATTAATTTCCCCATTTTTTTCTTATTTTTTCCGTAAAGAGGTTTTGAACTACTACCATTCTTGTTCTCTCTCCAAAAACAAAAAAATCTCTCCAAAACACAACCAGCACTCTTCATTTCTGGTTCTACTAGCTAAACATTCTCTTGTGTCATTATATGTTAAGATGTCTTCTACTAAAAGAATATGTTATTTTGTCCTTTTGGTATTGGAATTTAAATAGCTCTAGTTTTGACAAAAATTGGTAACCCTGTGCTGATGAACAAAGAGGGAACGAAGGTATCCTTCAAAAATCATGGACGGTGTGTTTTGTTTCTTGCCAACAGCAGAGGTGATTCATAACAAAAGACAATGGAAATAATGGTGTTGATTAATCAAAAGAATGAATAAATAAAATGATTGTTTTAGAACAAGGTTTTCTTCTTTCCCTGTGTCACAACAACAACAACGTGATTGTTTTTAGAGCAAGAGAGAGAAAATGATGAGTAAATTAAGAATGGTAAAATTACTTTAAGAGACATATGCTTTTAATGACAATTGAAGAAAGAGAAAGGGTACTTTAAGTCCAAAGTAAAAAGGTGTATGATGCTAATGCACACCTTTTAAAATTCAAGTAGGTGTGCATTAGCATTACCCATATATATATATATATATATATATATATATATATATATGAGTTAGGATCCGTTGACACCTGGTGTCAACGGATTGGTTGACACCAAATCCTTTCCGTCCCTCTCTACATGCAATGCAACCATCAATAAATGATTTAATTCTAAGGTTGTGTTAAAACGATGAACAAAAGGGAAAACAAGAATTTATATTATCCACTCTCCACAAAGTTATTATCTAATCAAATGACAATCATAATTTCCAATTACAAAGAAGAAAACGTTAGTCCTTCTTTCTTTTTTAAGGAATTATATTGTTAGTTTTTTCAAGCTTTGTTGATATAACACAGAAAAGAAAAAGAGTGTGCTGATTAGGTGGAGCAGAGAGAGAGAAAGGTTCACATGAGTTAATTTAACAAATAATTAAGAACTCTTGATTAAACAGGATATGCGGTTGAGATTTGGTGTCAATCAATCCGTTGACACCAGGTGTCAACGGATCTTAACTCTATATATATATATGATGATAGAACAACAATGTTCTTGACAATTAGGTTTTCAAAATTATTCAATCACAAAGAATATAGCAATAGCAATTAACCCAATCCAACATCATATATTAAAGTAATTTTTCGGTAATTAAGGAGCAAGAGAAAAGAGAACACCAGGTTTATAAAGGTTTCCTGATTGTTTTAGCTATGGGTGCATCCTCAATTCGTAGAATAAAACGTCTCTTCTACAAACTTCCACTATAGAATGTTGAAAATGTATATGAGAGCTAATTAAAAAGTTCCTTCAATTTATGAATCACCACGATCCTAAATCTTACACACTATGTAACCATTCAAAGCCTTCAATCTTCAAGCTTCTTGAAATTGGATGAATCCCAATGTCTTTGGATTTTTTTTTTTTGATAGGCCAATAGGAAGGTTAGGCATCAAGGTGTACCTGTGGCATCCCAACTAGGTTGGCACTCCACAGAACGCCCATCCTCTACCGCCAACCTAATAAATAATATTAATAAAAAAGGGGGGAAAATATGTACAAAAGAGGGGGGACTAGGCCAAAACCCTCGAGCCAAAATAAAAAAAATAAAGCAGAACAACCAGGCAAGAGATGCCTACAGAAATCCTTATATCTTCTGGCGCAAGAAATCTTATTTGCTATGACCTCACTTCAATCCCCAACAACCTTACTTGTTTCAGAAATAACCCCCACAATTATTTTGGAGGTGTAAAGTACCTCCTTTTACTTTAGAACCTTGATGCTCCACCAAGATCCTTGAATGAAACCAAATATACAATTATCATATAGCACCCTTAAAATCTATATCTAAATCCTACAAGTGTTCTTATAATAGTGTTTAATCTAAAAAAGTTTGTAAAATAAAAGAGAGACAAGACTTTAGAGTGTTTTTCCAATTTATTCAATGTGCGATAGAATGAGTGAACGAATATATATAAGAAAGTAAGATAAGAACAAGTTAGGATAGCAATCAAACTACAAAAGAGTGTTTTGTTAGTCTATATGATGACGATACAAGGAGGCAGGGGGGTGCATAGCTTCTTTTTGGATAAAGTGTTTGCAAAACCGTAGTTTTGAAAAACTTTAGAAAATATGTATGACTATTGGATTTATGCTCACGATTCAAATGATAAAAACAAATCAATGTGATTATAAAAATTCAACTATGAATAAGAAATTCAACAATTAATTGTATTTGATAAATCAAAATTCAGTAGACATTTCAAATCACAAAATTAAACTATCTCAAACTAATACTATTGATTGATATGATCAAAAACACACTATCTAAGAATTTAATCACTTGATATATGAGTAAATTATTTAGATGTTAATTTCCAAGTTAAATTCTGAATGAATTGAATGTTTATAAATCTCAAACAAAGAAATTAAGATTAGGTTAATGCAAAATTAATACTCACAATCAAATAGTAATTCATTCATTTAATAGATTCATATATCAAGATTAGATAGATGAAAGTAAAAGGATAGGGAAAGAAGAAAACGCCTCTGCTACCACATTCCACCATGTTGTTAAAAATGTTGGGTAAATACCTCTTTTCGTCCCTGTAATATTAGCGAATTCCGGTTTTCTTTTTTTTGAAAAATGAATTCCGGTTTTAGTCCCCGTAAAAAAAAAATTTAGATTTTGTCTCTGTAATTTTATATTCTTCCACTTTTGGTCCCTCCTTTCATCACGTCAGCAGAATCTGCATAAATTACGTCCCTGTAATTTCAGATTCCTCCCACTTTTGATCCCTGTAATTTCAAATTCCTCCACTTTTGGTCCCTCATTTTACGTGCCATGTATGCAGATTCTCCAAAAGTGGAAGAATATGAAATTACAGGGACAAAATCTAAATCTTTTTTTTTACAGGGACTAAAACCGAAATTCGCTAATATTACAGGGACGAAAAGAGGTATTAACCCAAAAATGTTTACAATAGTATGATGAATGTTTTCATACATTATGATTTGAGTTATATTAATCCTTCATATGTTTCATCGTTTAAATCTTTTGCAAACTAGGTTTGGGTTCATAAATTAATTCTTGTGCTTTAACCGAATCATTATATATGATTTTTTTTCTCAAGAGTCTTTATTTTATTAGGGATCCTTAGGGTGTGAGAGGGTGAGACATCTCCATGGAGTGTAATTGCTTTAGTTGGCAATTTAGGAGGCACACGAGATGTTGACGTCAAAGGATATGTCCATGGCTTTCATAATTGAGTTATGGAGGTTATGGAGCAATCCGACGTCTATAGGGATATTCTTCCTAAGAACAAACCATTTTTTATATAATCCTCAGGTTAAATCAATAGTTACTTTGGATTAATCCAATAAATAAGGAAGATGTGATTCAAAGATTCCCTAAACGTGCGTTACACATCAGAATCAAACCAACCTAATCTCGTATTGGGTAGAGCAATTAAACCCTGAAAACCTCTTTTACTCTATTTACGTCTCAAATACGTTACGCTGATTACCGAGTTGAACGACAATCCCTGTGGAGACAATAATTTACTACTTTATTACTTGTTATGATTTGGTGCACTTGTCAATAGTTGCCCTTTCGTACATATATCATGCTCATATGAGCATTCTTAATTTCAAAGGAACATTATACCGAAAAAAAAGACTATAGTCTTAAGAACACTCTTAAATTTGATGTGGCAAAAAAAGAAGATTAAGAGAAGAAAGACTTGTTAACACAAGTCAAAAGGGGGGAAGAGAGAAGAAAAACATTCAAAGTTTTAGAATACTTTTCAGTGTACCGAATGAACTAGCTAGCTATCCTTTTATAGGAAGAGTTTATAACTAATACAGAGAAACTTAGAAATTAAGTAAACTTAAAAATCATGCAACCCATGGATCATCTAAAGTAAAAAACGGATCGGACAAGCTAAAAAGAAATAAACTCACAAAAGTGGAAGAACCAAATTAACTGAATATGAATGAAGAAAATATAGGAAACTCAATTGGATTTTCAATCTTATCATAAACAACATAAACTAAAATTATGAGAAGTGATATCTATAAATAAAAAATGATAATTTCTATTATTATTTAAAATTTAAATACAACAATTTAAACATTATATGTTCCATTTCATGTGGGACCCCACACTCAATTGTTTTTCAATTTAATAACTAAAGTTCAATTACATAGATACCAATAAAATAAGGTAAGAAGAAGAGGACATCAACATAGATACCAATTAACTAGAGTTCAATTACATAGAGACTCAATTGTGTTTGAATATAAGGTGTCCCCAAATATAAATAAGTGCTCAAGATATGCACGGAAATAGAACATCAACATGACTCGTTCCAAATATAAAAATGAACAAATGAAAGGACATAATAAAATGAGATGCCTATTTAAGTTGTGTTGGTTGTGTCACGGTTGTGTTGTGCCCACCCGACTTGCAGCTCTGCTTCAGTCTCTTCCCTTAAATATGGATAGAAACCAAAGTTTTGCTTTTTCAGTTGTTTCACTTTTGAGTACATATTTCATGTTACTATGTTCCTGTGGCCATTCATCATTTGGTTGCATGGAACAAGAGAGGAAAGCTCTTCTTGAAATCAAAGGAAGCTTTAATGATCCATTATTTAGACTTTCCTCTTGGAAAGGAAATGACTGTTGTAAATGGAAAGGTATAAGTTGCAGCAACATCACAGGACATGTTGTAAAAATTGACCTTAGGAATCCATGTTACCCACAAAAAGGAGAACAATTTGATTCAAACTGTCCCTACTCAAAATCTAAGCTTGAAGCTCAGTATATCCATCCTGCTCATTCACAGTTCAAGTATCTTAGTTATTTGGACCTTAGTGGAAACAATTTCAATTCAAGTCCAATACCAAAGTTTATCCATTCTATGAATCAGTTACAATTTCTTTCTCTCTATGACTCCCATTTGAGTGGTAAGATCCCAAATAACCTTGGAAACCTCACAAAATTGTCCTTTCTTGATCTCAGTTTCAATACTTATTTACACTCTGATGATGTCAGTTGGGTTTCAAAACTTTCATTGCTCCAAAACCTTTACCTGAGTGATGTTTTTCTTGGGAGGGCACAAAATTTGTTCTTCGTACTTAACATGATTCCTTCTTTGTTAGAATTAGACTTGATGAACTGCAGCATAACCAAGATGCACAGTAGTGATCATAAACTAGTTAGTTACACAAACTTTTCTAGTATTAAGACACTCAATCTTGCAGATAATGGACTTGATGGTCCAGATCTGAATGTTTTTAGAAACATGACTTCCGTTAAAGTTATTGTCCTTTCTAACAATAGTCTTAGTTCAGTTCCATTTTGGTTGAGTAATTGTGCCAAACTTCAACATCTTTATCTTCGAAGAAATGCTCTTAATGGCTCACTTCCATTAGCTCTTCGAAATTTGACTTCTTTGGAATTGCTTAACCTTTCTCAAAACAAAATTGAATCTGTTCCACAGTGGTTAGGAGGGTTAAAGAGCCTTTTGTATCTCAATCTGTCATGGAATCATGTAAACCATATTGAGGGTTCTTTACCAATTGTTTTAGGAAATATGTGTCATCTTCTGTCAATAGATTTGTCTGGAAACGGACTTCAAGGAGACGCACTTGTTGGCAACTTAAATTCTACGAGATGCAATGGATTTGATTTGCTGGAACTGGATTTGACCAACAACAAATTCAATGATCAGCTGCCAACATGGTTGGGGCAGCTTGAAAATCTGGTAATCCTTAAAATTCATTCAAGTTTTTTCCATGGGCCTATTCCAAATTTTTTGGGAAAATTGTCAAACTTGAAATATTTAATCCTTGCTAACAATCACTTGAATGGAACTATTCCAAACTCCCTAGGAAAACTGGGAAATCTAATCCAGTTGGACCTATCAAATAACCACTTGTTTGGGGGTCTTCCTTGTAGTATGACCGAACTTGTCAATCTAAATTATTTGGTTCTGAACAACAATAATTTGACAGGTTCTCTTCCTGATTGTATTGGACAATTTGTCAATCTAAAAACCTTCATTATTTCTTCTAATAATTTTGATGGTGTTATTCCTAGGAGTATTGGGAAACTAGTTATTCTAAAAACCCTTGATGTCTCAGAGAACTTTCTGAATGGTACAATCCCACAAAATGTTGGTCAACTTTCAAATTTACATACCCTTTATATTTGTAAAAACAATTTGCAAGGGAAATTTCCTCATAGTTTCGGTCAACTTCTGAACCTTCGCAATTTAGACTTGTCTCTAAACAATTTGGAAGGCACGTTTTCTGAAATAAAATTTCCCAGGTCACTAGTCTATGTGAACCTCACCAATAACCATATCACTGGGTCACTTCCCCAAAATATTGCTCATAGATTTCCCAATCTTACTCATTTGCTTCTTGGAAACAACCTCATAAATGATTCAATTCCAACTTCAGTGTGCAAAATAAACTCTTTGTATCATCTTGACCTTTCAGGAAACAAATTAGTTGGCAACATTCCTGATTGTTGGAATTCAACTCAAAGATTGAATGAGATAAACTTATCATCTAACAAATTATCTGGAGTTATTCCGAGCTCATTTGGTCACCTTTCCACTTTGGTATGGTTGCATTTGAATAATAACAGTATTCATGGGGAGTTTCCATCATTCTTGTGGAATTTAAAGCATCTGTTAATATTAGATATTGGAGAGAATCAAATGTCAGGGACTATACCTTCGTGGATAGGTGACATTTTCTCCTTGGTGCAAATTCTCAGGTTAAGACAAAACAAGTTCCAAGGTAACATTCCAACACATCTTTGCAAACTTTCAGCTTTGCAAATCTTGGACCTGTCTAACAACATGTTGATGGGGTCAATCCCTCCCTGCATTGGGAATCTAACAGCAATGATTCAAGGAAGTAAACCATCCGTTTACTTAGCTCCTGGTGAGCCGAAGTATATTGAATGGTATGAACAAGATGTCAGCCAGGTCATTAAAGGAAGAGAAGATCACTATACAAGAAATCTGAAATTTGTGGCCAATTTGGATTTATCAAACAACAATTTGAGTGGACCTATTCCGAAAGAAATAACTCTTCTTACTGCTTTACGAGGCCTAAATCTGTCACATAATCATCTGTCAGGGGAAATTCCTACAACCATAGGGGACATGAAGTCACTTGAATCTTTGGATTTCTCTCATGATCAACTTTCAAGCTCAATTCCAAACACCATGTCTAGTTTAACTTTTCTAACTCACCTAGACTTGTCCTACAACAATCTTTCAGGACCAGTTCCACAAGGAAACCAATTTTTTACACTTAATATTTATCCATCAATATATGCTGGAAACAAGTTTCTTTGTGGTGCACCATTGCCGAATCATTGTGATGCTGATGATAGAGATGAAAGTGGAGATGATGATGATGATGGTAAACAAAATAGGAGTGAGAAGTTGTGGTTTTACTT
Source organism: Medicago truncatula (assembly GCF_003473485.1). Classification (NCBI taxonomy): domain Eukaryota; kingdom Viridiplantae; phylum Streptophyta; class Magnoliopsida; order Fabales; family Fabaceae; genus Medicago; species Medicago truncatula. The sequence goes on along the minus strand of NC_053043.1, from coordinate 22,271,188 downwards.
TGTTGTAGCACTTGGATTTGCCAGTGGCTTTTGGCTTGTTGTTGGAGTGTTGTTGCTGAAGAAGAGTTGGAGGCATGCTTACTTTAAATTCATTGGTTTTAAAGAAAATGTAACAAAATAGGTTAAAGAAAATATGTACGGGAAGCCCTGTTGATTTGTGAAACATGATTGTCTTTATCTTGGTTTTTGGATTGCTCCTGTGAATATTTCAACTGAAAATGTATGTATATGGTGTATTTTTATTGTGTAATAGTTACTTTACTTCTATGTGAAATGTAGTTTTAAAATTTCCTTTGTTATGCCAATAAAGTTACCTAGTCATCAATAATGTAAATCTTGCTTAAAGGACTAACAAAATGAAATAAAATTCAGATAGTAATAATAAACACAAGGAAAAGGTAAAGAAAGGTAATACAATCTTCGTGAGTCGGGATATATAAGCTTGCTCTGTACCCTGTTTTCTGCATCGTTATAATAGACATCACCAAAGGGAAATCACATACCAAAACAGAATAAAAGTAGTGGATAAATCATTTAAATTTTCCATTTCAATAGATCCTTACAAATAGTAGTGAAGATCCTTTGAAACCGAACTCAAAAAGTAATCATAAGTACTAAGTACTACTCGATTGACAATATCTCTACTATGTACATACAAACAAGGCTCATTTTGTCTTATTGTTAGCTGATTTGAATAATGGCTTAGAAACACACAGAGTACAATTTTGGTTTGAGAAAACTAGGTTTTCAAGAAGAGTGATTTTTAGTTTAAAGGGTTAACAATGTTTTATCATGTACACCCGCAATCTGAATATGCATATTCGTTTAAAGAGTCACCTTTTATTGATGACGTGGCGTGTTGGCTATATAATTAATTGTTTTTCATTTTTTTATGGATACATGTGGCGCACTGTTAATTGTTTGTCTTTAATATCTTTTAAGTTAAGTATAAGAAAAAAAATATAAAAATTGTTTGCCTTTAATATCTTTTAAGTCAAGGATAAGAAAAAAAAATATATAAATTTTCAAGTTCGGGGGACATTTTGCACATAATTGCAAAACTTCAGGGGGGGTATTTGCAAAACATCATGTTGACTAACAGAAGAATTTGACGGATAGGGTAAATTGATTAACGTTGTGCAATCATATTTTTTTATGAATTATGAAGATATTTTTGTTAAAAATAAAATTCAGGAAATTAATTTTCAAAATAAAAAAAATAGATTAATATTATATTTTCTATTTTTTTATAATTTTAATTTAATTCAGATTTTTTTTATACAATTTTTTTGAAAATTTCTAGATATATTAAGTTAATTTTAAAAAATGAATGAATTTTTTCCGATTATTTTAATATTTGAAAATTAATTTTCAAATTTTTTTCTTTTTTTTATTTCTAAATTAATATAAATGAATTTATATTGATTTTTATATGTTTTTTAAAAAAGCACAAATGCCACGTGTATCGATAAAAAAATGAAAAACAAAACTAATTATACAGTCTGCGCGCCACATCATCAGAAAAAGGTGACTTAGTGTGTCATATCAGCGAATATGCACAGTCAGATGGCTTAGGAGGTATTTTGAAACAAATTTTTTTGACAAGGACCGAATCCGAAACAAACAAAAATTACAGGGGACAATTCTAGAAATGGCTTATATTATAGGGGGTAAAATACTATTAACCATAGTTTAAATATAAAATGTTTTAACACAAAGGTTATATTTATAGAATCACTACTTGTGTGGTCTTAAGTACTTAAACACGCTGTATATTACGGCATGCCATATTACAAATGAAACATTATAAGTCACTTTGAGAAGAAGAAAAATTGTCACAAATTATAAGTCGTTTTACAATACCAATGAAAGATTAATATTACTTTATCCGTAATTATTGCTTACCTTCTTTCTTCCAATTGTTTAATATATTTTTTTCATACCATTTATTAAAGATAATTTTGTAAAACTAACCGATAATATCTATTTCTCATACGAAACTAATTACATTTTTTAAAAAAACTAAAATGGAAATATATATATATATATATATATATATATATATATATAAACAACTTCACTTTCCCGCACAAGGTGTGCAAGAGAGAAACAAAGACAAAAGTAATGTTACATCATAATACGGTATAAATCACCAACAATAAAGTGAAGAAAACAGTCACAAACATAAAAGAGGATTTAGCCACCACATATGGTAGTTAAAAGCAAAATTGATGTGTTTCGCTCTCAACCATCCATAGGATTGCATCTTAATTTTGTCAAGAAAGTGGTGGATAGAATGATGTTTATTCTTGAAAATTATTGCATTTTTTTCTTTCCATAATACCCAAACTTTTGAAAACCAAATTAAATGGATAATGCCACATTTGTATTTAGAGAAACCACCGCCGAATTGAGTTAAGTAATTTGAAATACAATACGAAGTGACCATGACGAAGCCTAACCGAGCATAAACAACGACCCAAACTTGACAAAAATAGTCGCAATGAAGAAAAGATGAACCGCATCTACAAAATTACCACACCCTCTCACACAAGATTGAACAGTAGCCGGAATCACCCCTCTCTTATAAATTGCCCTTTGTTGGAAGCCGGTTGAGTAGGAGGCGTCACACAAAAAGATTGACTTTGAGAGGAACATCTTGATGCCAAAATACAAGGTAAACATTTGCAATGTTGTTTTGAATTGTTGATTGTTGTAAAAAAAGTTGTAAGTCGAACTGACAATATATTTTGTTGAAGAACGCAAACTCCACAACCACATGTCAATTAATATCATCATACAAAATATTATAATTCAGCAGAGCACAACACTCCCTCAGCTACTCCTCCTCCAAAACCCATAATCTCCTACGCCACTTCCAACCCTCACATCCCTTACCCCACCCGAAAAACTTCACTTCAGCCACCGTTGCCATTCTATTATTATAAAGCTATAAAAGGTGGTAAAGGAGCAGTTGCCAAAAAGTGAATCTTGCAGTATTCACCACCAAAAGGAAGCCCCAAATAAAGGAAAAGAATATGACTCATTTTACAATTCAAAATAGATGCAGCCTTAGCCAACCAAGAAGCTGCCACATTATCACCAACCCACATACTCTTATTAAAATTAACCTTTAGGCTTAGAATCACCTCAAAAAGAATAAGAACAAATTTCAGGGATCAAACATTTTCCCTCTTAACTCACATCAATAAAGTGTAATCGGGAAATTTTAAGTGAGGGATTGAGATTTTGTTTGAACGACCTACTGAGTACCCTGTAAAGAGCCCAGCCTCCATAGATGCTTTCATCAAAACATTAATTCCTTCGAGTACTAGTAAAAAGAGAAATGGCGATAGAGGGTCTCCCTGCCTAAGCCCTCATTCAAGTTTTAACTCATTGGTTGGGTTCTCGTTAACCGAAAATGAAGTTGAAACTATACTAACATATTCATTAACCCATTTACCCCAAAGGGTAGGAAAATTCATTTTTTCCATCACCGCCTCTAAATACTTCCAATCAACCAAATTAAAAGCTTTCTCAAAGTGAACATTGAATAGCAACAACTCCTTTGGTAACCTTCGAGTGTAACACCCCGAAAATTACAAGTAATGATTTAATGAAGTTAATTAGAAGAATTCTTGATTTTTTTTTATAATAATGGTGTTATGATGCTAGAATATTATGTTAGCTATGAAGAAATAGACATATGATGATTAATGACGTGCTATGAGGATTATTATGATGAAAAGGAAAAATAAATAAAGTAATATAGAGGAGGGAGGTGTAGAATAGAAGTTTTAATTAAGTGGGGGAGGGAGAAGTAAAAAAAAATAAAAATAGAACGATAGGAATAATATTATGAGGTTAGCCCAGATATAAATAGAGAATTAACAATCAAGGTTGCCACTTTTGCTGAAACGTAGAAGCAAGAGGAGAAGAGAGAAGAGGAGGAGAAAACCCTAGTTTCGGAGAAGAGAGCTGGAAAGTTGTGACTTCAAGGATTCGAGGTAAGGGGGAGATTCCTACCACTTTAGGGAGTTTATTCTGTGATAGTTTATTTAGTATGAGGTGTTATTGTGATGTGATTTATGATGAAATTATGGTGCTGCATAAAGGCAATGATGTTGTTGAACGAATGGAATTTATGAGATTGATTTAGGGTTTATAAGTTGAAGATTTTGATCTCGAAAAGAGTAGGTAATTCGGTGAGATAATGGAAAAGTTAATGTTTAGATGATAGGGTAACCCTAGGTAATGTCTCCTATCAATTTAGGATCAAACGAGGTCAAAAACAGATATTTCTAGCCAAGTTAGCAGTAAATTCGAGGGCAAAACGTTGTTTTCTAGGTTATGAAAACTACCCAATCGTGCCACGATTGAAGCCCAACGTGCCGCAACTTTTCCAGCAGCCAAAACCATTTTTTTAAGCTGTCTAAACGTGCCACGATGCAGTGTGGACTTAGACTATTTTTAACCTATTTTTATGCTTCCAAAGGGTTCCTAAGATGTATATTAAGGCCCCAAATAAATAAACTTAGATGAGAGGAGTTTAAATAAGGGTTATGAGAGTAGTTTCATAAGACATAATGAATTTAAAACAATACGAGTATCAAAAGTACTAGAGGAGAACTAAAGTAAAGATATGGGTTATTCGATGAATGTAGTGATAGGAAATATTTGATGAGCCTTAAACATAATTTGGTGAGAGAGAGACATGACTCTTATACGGGAGAATACGGAAGGATATTTGTGGTAGTCGTCAATGAAAAATGAATTCCCAATATAAAGGTGAGAGTCGTAAACTATTAAATCTAAATGAGAGAGTATGCTTAAGTGTCATTAGGATTGATTATCTCAAAAATCAAAAGAGATTAGGTAGTGAAACGATAAAGGACTTAGAAGTGAAGTAGAGAGAGTTGTGAGAGGGTAATTCAAGAACTAATGAAGATGAAAATAGTAGTAAATTATAGTAAATGATAGATGCAACGATGAGGCTATATGAAGAGTAAGAACTAGGGTAAATTAAAGAGACGCGATGGTAGAGGAATAAGGTAATAAATGACGTTAATGATGTGGCAAAGTATGAAGTAAGGTACAAGATATGAATGGGTTAAAGAAGTGAAAATACGATGATAAGAGGGAATAATAGAGTAGATGGCTATGGGTAATTGATGTGGTGAAACATAATCGCCTTAAATAATAATGAGCTTAGGAAGGTTGTTAGGTTGTAGGGAATAAGAGTTAATATAAGCGTTAATGTTAAAGAGTTGATGAGGTGCATATAAACGAGGAGAAGGATAGGTGGGTTAAATGAACGAATAAGATGAAGGATGAAGTGTGTCACTAGGAGTAAAAGATGTAGAGAATGAAAATTAAACTAATGGTGGGTGTAAGATTTAGATATGATGTAAATATGACAAAATTATGAGTTAGACATAAGTAGACGAATATATGGTGTAAAATAATGATGAGTTGCTAATGACGTAAGATGATGATGTAGAATGATGTTATGATTATTAAAGACGAATGATGTAAAATGATGTATGACGAATGACGTACTTGTTTTCTAATAACAAGCAATATGACGAGTAACTATGACGTAAAGGTGATGTGTTGTTTATGTGCCTTCTAAATGATGTTTTGGTGGGTCCTCATGCATCATATCATACTGCATAAGGACGAATGACGGATGTAAGTTCAGTAACACATCTCTGACTTACATTATTATGACGATAGGATCCGGTACCGGCATGCATGTAGGTCTAGGAATGAAGTATGTTGCATATAGCTCATGTTAGGTGAACTGTGATATGTGCTAATGATGTGAATATGATATGTGTGTTAAAGGTGTGCATATGATGTATGTGTTAATGATGTTTATGAAATGAATTGTGTAAATATTATGATGAATGATTGATGATGGTATGATGAATGATTGATGATGATGACGAGATGAAGGACCGATGAAGATATGATTATCTACTTTATTATTCATGTATCCCAATATATGTTATGATGTGAATTCTCACCCCTTGCTGTTGTTTGTGTGTTTGGTGTCTGTACTCTTGGGGTACAGATACACAGGAAGAGGAGATTTAGCTTTGCGGGACGCTTAGAAGGTGGCAACGAGAATATACCTCCGTAGCTATTTATCTATTAAGTAGTCGAATAAATGCGTGCTCTGATTTGTAACACTTGGGTTGGGGTTAAACGTTGAATGACTTTATTTTAAGATGTTAAAGAACCATGACTTTTTTTTTATGTTATTTATCAACATATGCTGATGAAGAATTTGATGTCTTGAATTATGAAGGGCTCATTTAAAGTATTTTTCTATTGTTAAGTACGATGCACCATTTACTTATTTATTGTATGACGGAATAATGAAGGAGTGTAACATCCTTTTTATCTTAATATATACTTATTATTAGATAAAATTAACGTCGGAAATTAGGGTGTTACATCGAGCATCATCCACGACTTCGTTTTCTATAAGATTTTCGTCAAGTATTTGTCTTCCTTGAATGATAGCTCACTGAGATTCTTTGAAATGACACTTCATATTATTTTTCTCAATCTGTTAGATAAGTCCTTATATAGAACTTCGTACATGCTTCCTACCATTGAAATCGGCCTAAAATTAGCAATCCGTTATGGGCTCTTAAACTTATGAATAAGGCCTATAAAAGTGTTATTAATACCTCTCGACGGTTTTCCGTTGCGATGGAATTCTGACTTGAACCACATTTATTAATACGTGTGAAATGTCTAATGTAACACCCCGTTTTCCCAATATTCAAATTTCTTAAACAATTATCAGAGTAAAAACCATAACTGGATATCACATAGAAACGTAATCCAAAAACAGTTAAATAATAATTTAACCTTCACAAAACATCTTTAACATAGCAGCGGAATATTAATTCGAAAATCATAAATTAACTTGGCACGTAGGCCCCATCAAAATAGTTCATAATCCATAACATAATAAAAATAATATATTATCCACGTAAAAGAATGAAGCATGTATAGCATTAAACCCCATCCCGTTACGTATCAGAGCGACCTAGACGACACAGTGAAGGCAAGGCCACTCACGACGGCAACTGCACACTAAGCACAATCACCTGCAAGTTACCCATACGAAGGGCAACATTTTCAAGCAGAAGGGGTGAGATTTCATAACAAAATAATGCTAATCAAAGTAATTCGAATCATAAATTAACATTAACATCATAATCATTCTTGGATAACTTTTGCATATTCAAATAACAAGTATCACGTATTCACTTATTCAACCGTCATCAACAACATAGCATTTATGGACATGACAATGTGACAATGCTCTTAGACTCCTTATATGCATGTGGTACCAATCGTCATCATAAGTATTAATATACTTTAATCGTGCGGAGGACAAAGCTCCTATAAAACGTGCGGAGGACAAAGCTCCTAATATTCGTGGTGAGGACTAAGCTCAATGATATGCTATGCATGGACACATATGAACAAAACATCGTAATCACTTGTCAACATGCATCCAATAATTTGGAGCTAACTTCATCATATAATTATGCACTTAGTTAAATAACGGAAGCAGCATAAACAGGTCACATAACAAGATGATATCATTATATCAATAGCACATAAATTGTATCATTATCAACTCTTCATACCTTGCATAAATATACATTACATTAACTCATGTTCAATCAATATTATCATGACTTAGACTACTCTACAGACTGCATTTAACAACATCACTAGGTCTCATTACCATTTAGGGGTTCACTCTTGATCAACAAGTGCGACACTGATCGCACAAACACACAAACAAGTTCATCCTGGTTGTACTCGCGAGGCGAGAGTACTTACTCGCCATGGCGAGTACCACTCATCTCCCAAACTAAAGTTGTTCTGGGTCCAAACTTGCCCTACATTCATTCCTAATCATTACTAGGTATGTTCAGGCACTCTAAGGCATTCAAGGTCCAACTAAAAAGGTCGAAACACAAAATCTAACATGCACTCTGCCTAAGCTCGCTATGGCGAGTAAGGTCGCTCGCTATGGCGAGCTGCATTGCACAACTCGCGAGGCGAGGAAACGGGGTTCGCGAGGCGAGCGATGAATGTCGCTACGGCCAGACTTCCTAAATTCACAAAAACTCGACGTTTCACATGGTTCTAAGCTTGTTTTTGATTCCAAAGTTCGTCCTAAACATTATCTAAGGTCTAGGAACACTTTCTACATCAATTAAACCAATTCTCACCGTTTGATCATCAATTCTAAGGTTTTGACCTAGTTTTCGTTTTCTCCAATTCACTCCTAATTCTTGTTAACTAATCATCAGAATCACATTCAATTAACAATACCGAGTTATTAGTCTCACCCTTACCTTGTATGAAGAAAATCGCAGCACTCTACCTTGGTTCCTCTAGACTTGGCTTTTTCTCCCTTTTCCAAAAGTTTTCACGTACAAAGTGTTTTTTTTCTAAACCTAGGTCTATTCTTTTATATCTCCTCTTAAAATACTTATCTTATCTCACTTTCTCCCCCAAAACTATCTAAAATATCAAAACAGCCCTCAACTAAATATTTTATATTATTTTCAAATTTTTATTCTATTTATCAATAAAATAATTCTCATATCATAATCAAATCCTCCAAAACTCATAACTTATCACGTCATCAATCAAATCACTAAATTCACCACAAATCATCAAAACATATCAAAATCATGCATATACTATATAATTATAATATAATGGCCTAAACTCGATTAAATAACGATTAAACGAAAGTGGGCGTTACATCTAAAACATCTTATAATTTAGAATGGAGGTAAGATAAAGAATTCTTGGAGTAATTTCAACTATTTTTTTAATTACACAAACAATATAACAAATATAATATAGAAATGTATCTTTTTCAATGACAACAATAATATAACAGCATATTTTTAACTCAAAACCTTATCACTTAAAAAAAACTCAACTCTATTGAAAGGTAAATATATAATATTATAATAGTTTAATTTAATTTAATTCACTAAAATTAATAGCAGATTTTTTTTTGGTAGATAGATGAAATAGCAAAGTCATTATAAACTCACACACACAAGTGGAGGTACCAGGGTTCGAACTCAATTCGACCTAACAATTTTGACATTTTACTAGTTGAGCTGGGACTTCTTGATAATTAATAGCAGATTTGTTTACGCGTATATATAACCTGGTATACACTAATTGTATTGTTTGTGTCATGTATATACCGCCATACCGGTGATGAGAAACAAGGGTGGAAAGATGTCTTATTATGAGTTTTTCGTGCTAGTATTGTTACTTGCAGTTACTCTCATCACCAATATTGCTGCAGGGAATCCAAAGCATCAACGACATGCGCAACCCAATGGTCTGATCAGTTACCAGCCACCGACCATTAATGCTCCACAGATCAAACCTATTGGTTTCAATCACGGTCTACCCGGTGGATCCAACCAACTGCGACCTAGACACAGAAAACTAACCCAAGGAACAAGTCCTATCTCTCATCCTGACCAACCTCCTCACAACAATAACATCCCACATACACCACCTATAGAGCCTCCAGGGCCAATTCGACCACCTCGGTAAATGTAAGAATTTACAACTGATGGTCAAATCATACACCAGTAGCATAACTGCTTGTATTATACTGACTCAAATCTTATGGTTTTCTCAGGATGTCAAGATTTCCTTTGCTGTATGTTGTGTCCTGGTTTCGTGTGGGGTGGAAGTTTGTTCTTCATTCTTGTATGTTTAGCCAGTTTTTTTTTTTTTTGTAAATTTGGTTGCTGTGTTTGTAGTCCTATAGAAAAAGGGAATACGGTGGTGGACACACTTGAAATATTTCAAATTCGTTATTCTATCAATTGTGCTTAATTAATTATGTATATGTGAATTTCAAATGTATATTTGGGTGTTTGTTTCATCTAGACTCCATGTATATATTTCAATCATTTTTATTTGTTTAATAGATTTTTTTTTTTTTTTTGTCTTAGATGAAGTGGTAATCCACTGAAAATAAACTCACACACAACTGTGAGGTCCCAGGTTCGAACCCAGGTCACAACGTCCGGCCTTGCAATTTTGGCATTTGCCAGTTGAGTTAGGACTTCTAGACTGTTTAATAGATTTTATTATTTAGTTTGCTTTCTATTATAGATAGTTCACAAATTTAGTGCTCTCCCATTTTTAACTGCAATTTTGATATTTTCATGTTTTAATATGTCTAACATTTTCATTGCCCAAATATACTAACATTTAATTTTAGTCTCCCTACGATACTTTTTAGATTTTTGTTCTTTAAATGTTTTTCATCTATAAAATTAATCATTTCTTTTTAGTCAATTCATATCTGACTTTCATATTTTTTAATGAAATTTTTTAGAAATAGATAGAAAATTATGACAATATTTTTTAAAAAAGACACTTAAAAATGAACAGAGGGAGTAAGAACTAATTTCATAGATGGAAAATATTTACAACGTCATAGTGCAAAAACAAAAGTACTAACCAAAAAGGAAGAAATTACAAAATAACACCCATTTTGATTTGTTCAAAAAATTAGATGGAAAATTTTTGTAGGACCAAAAATCTAAAAGGTATTTTTGGTGAATTAAAGTCAAATATTGGTATATTTAAGGGACAATTTAGTTATTTAACCCTTTATGTTTTAATATGTCAAACATTTTCTCCACTATAAAACTGAGTCAAATTTTTTGTGGCGTGGCATTGATATATTTGTGTTTTAATATGTCCAACATTTTCTCCACTATAAAACTGAGTCAAATTTTTTGTGGCGTGGCATTGATATATTTGTGTTTTAATATGTCCAACATTTTCTCCACTATAAAACTGAGTCAAAATTTTTGTAGCGTGGCATTGATATATTTATATATGTTTTAATACGTCTAACATTGTACAAAAAAAAAAATTAAAAAAATACGTCTAACACTTTCTCCACTATAAAACTGAGTCAAAAAATCTGTTTCGTGGCAAAATTCAGTATGTTGCGGCAATTTATTCAACATCATACATTAATATAATAAATAAATTATCGTATTTTTTTTTTAAAAAAAACCAACAAATATATTATGATTCGGACCGGCATGAGGCCCAATAAATTGGAGTCTGCATTATTCACATGATAACACTGCGAAGGTTTGTTTTTGTGAGTTATTGTTCTTTTAAGAGATTGGGTGGCTTTAGACTTTAGACTTTTGTAGTGGTTCGTTTACATAAACCCAAAAAGATATGTTGCATTCGGTCTTTGTTAACACGAAATGGTTTGTTGGTTACTAACGTATTTAACTCATTCTTTGATCAGAGTTTTTACGCGTATGATTGACATTAGTTGCATTTGGTGGTATGTACCCTTCGTTTCTCTAGTGTTTTAGAATTGTTGAGCTCTACAAGTCTCAAAACGTTAATCTACCTAAGCTTTGGCACCAGCTTTTATCCGTTTCAGTTACAATGACTGATTTCAGACGCATATGCTCGAAAGAGCTTTTATGCTTGTTATTTTACGCAGAGATTTGTTGGTACGTGAATATTGATTTTGTGCTGGTGGTCGATCCATTCATCACTTATGCACCCTATATTACCCAAATATGTTAGTTAGGCAACTAAGAATAAGCTAGAAGTTATTACTCAATTTGGTGTAATGGATTTCTATAAATATGACTATTGTGTATATAACAACATATTTTATGAATTAGAATGATTCTTTATGAGTTTCTACCTCGTGAATATATTCTTACGGTCTCTTTCATCTTATCAGTATGATCTACGATTCTCTCATTCCCTGATTCTCGACATTACTTGATAAGACGTCAAGAATCCTTTGTTTCTAATTCGAGTAAATAGTGATTTACATTTTTTTTAAGTATTTGAATGTGTGACACATTGCTACTATAATCCGTGATTATGTTAAAGAAGAATGGTGAATTTCATGAGATATGAATCACGACTTTATCATAAAGGTGATATATGAAAAGAGAAATATTATTTTGACAACCTAGGTTGGAAGACAACATATTATTATACAATCCTTCTACTCTTTCTCTCTTTTTTTTTTTTAATAATTTTTATATTCATCTCAAAATGCGTGAGAGACTTAAAATTTCTTGAAACTCACATGGTGTGGCATTTTACGACCATTTTAGGTTGTTCATATATAACGACTCATATAAAAACGTGTAACAATACTTTTTATGACACCACCTTTATGTTTTCAGGAGAAGTCCCTCGTTAATGGAATGATTTACTATTCGTGAAGTTTTCGTGGTGATATCGCTTACACTCAATAGAATCCTTGTTGTATATTAAAATGCATAAAACTTATGTACAATTCCTTATGTGCTTTTTGTAACACTCATATTTCTATTAAAGCAATTAAACATGCGAATAATACATTTATTCAAGAAATAGAGGCTACGTCATCATACAAAATTCAAAACCGTAAACATGTATATAAACCTCAACAGTCGCAGCGGAATATAAACCAGAGTAATCCAAAATACATGTCATGGAATAATAATTACATCAACATAGATGCATCTAAAAAATCCAACATAAGGATAATTTCCAAACATAACAAAAGTCCAAAACAAGCTAATCTAGACTGACACAACAAGCCTAGATCAGAGCCGGCAGAACACTAAACACCGATATCTCCCGATATCCACCAAGCATAAAACTCACCAAGCACTACTCCTGCACAACGTCTACCCATCCATACAGACAGGCAGGCGGTTAAAACCACTGGGGGTCACGTGGTCGCTGACTAGTCGCTCACCAGTTCACTTAAGCGACCACATGTTCGCTTAAGCGAACGAGTTCCAGTAGCTACCAGAAAACTTCTCTTACCAGTTCGCTCCCAGTTCACTTAGGCGAACTAAACCCAGAAAATGTTTGAACGTTCGCTTACCAGGTCGCTTAAGCGAACCTCTAAGCGAACCTTCACAGGTTTGCATAAAATGTTACGGGTTTGGACCTCTTTTCATCCCAAATCCCCAATTTTTATATCAAACTTGAAAACACATGACAATTTAACCAATTCACCATTTTCATCAAAACACCAACAACATCTCATTTCTCAACAACAAATCAAGAATTATGCAAACCCAAGTCATGAATTATCATCAACAAAATGACTAAACAACAACAACAACAATTGATCATGAAACATATCACAATTCATCAACAACAATGCATAATTCACCAATTGAGCATATTTTTCACACATACCCATTTTCATACACTTTGAACATGTAATTCCACTAACACAATTCAATCATTCATAACTTCATACATCTAAACATGTCATCATAATTAGAGCACGAATTTCATCACTTATGAACAATTAATCAATTCATCTAATTAAGCACTTATCATTCAAATAATTGAAAATTACAAAAGTGATTATGATGAATTCTAACCCCCTTACCTTAGTATGTTAATCTCCTAAGCTTAGGCTTCAATTTTGCTCCTAGCTCTCTATCACCCTTGATTCTTCAAGTCTCTTCTCTCTAACCATTGTCTCCTCTTGCTCCCACTTTCTCTCTCTTAACTCTCCAAAATGACTTATGAAGGAAAATGTGAGGAAATTCTCATAAGAGTAGGTTTATATAGTGTGTCTCACAAATGGGCCTAACCCCCCACTTAATGGACTTAACCCATTTCTATTCAAACCAAAAATGTTTCTACACTCTAACCGGCAATTCACTAATAACGGTCAAATAACGGTAAAATGTCACTAACGGTCATTAAACGGTAAAATCTTAGTTTTACTCTAGTAACTTAGCAAAACAACTATTCTCACTAATCACTAAAAGTAATTCTCACCAAAAATTATAATTTTACCCGTTCTTACAAAAATGACCAAAATACCCCTAAGTCCAAAATGACTAAAACACCCTTCTAACACGTAAACCCATGAAAATGCATCCAATGATGAATAATCACACACAAGCACATATAAACACACAATAAAAGTAATTAAAATAAATCCAGCTAAAAATCGGGTTGTTACACTTTTCGTATGGTTTTTAACAAAATTTACCATGATTTCCTCAAATCCATAATTTTCTCAAAGTTTGTTATATCCAAAAAAATATGTATTTTTAGTTAAGAACCATACGAAAAGCACCTAAGGAATTGTACATAAGTTTTCTCCTATTAAAATTGCAAAATTATTGTTGAATGTATATTTGTTTAATCAAGGGTTAATAGGTCTTTACCCCCTGTAATATAGGGCACTTTTAGTTTTGCCCCCTGTAAAAAAAAAAAATCGATTCCGTCCTTGTAAAATGAAGATTCTTCACGATCGTCTCCTAAGCCCATTGACTCAGCGGAATCTTTGATGTGGCACCTACATGGCTTTTTCTTTTTCTTTTTCATTTTTTTTTGCTTGCCACGCGTGAAAAACAATTTTCACATCATTAATAATTAAAAAAATATAAAAATTAATTTTCAAAAATTATGTAAAACAAATTAATTAGGAATTTTTTTTAAATTTAGAAAAAAATTATAAAAAAAATATCAAATTTAATATATTTCGAATTTTTCAAAAAATTAAGAAAAAGATTCTAAAATATCCAAATATAAATTAAAAAAACTTCAAAAATTATAATATTATCTAAAAAAACATTATTTTGAAAATTAAGGAATAAAACTCTCGAAAAAAATCTAAAATCTTTTCTAAATTTAATTTTTTTGAAAAAAAAACTTAAATTAAGATTTTGATTTGAATTAAAAAAAATTATATTCAGAATTTAAAAAATCTTCAAAATTTCGTAAAATTTGAATTCTAGAACAATATTTCAAGATTTTATAAAATATTTCAAAAACAAATCAGAATTTTTTCTAAATTTAAAATTTTCGAAAAAAATCTGAAGTTAAGATTTTAAAAATTTAAATAAAATCTATTTTTTTCAGATTAAATAGTTGGAATTTAAAAACATTTATATCCAGATTTTTAAAAATTAATATATTTTCCAGAATTTTCATTCTTTGTAGAAAAAATAAAAAAAAAACTTTTTTATTTCGAAAAAAATCTGAATGTTTTTTAATTTCGAAAAAGATAAGACAATTTTCTATTTCGGAAAAAAATCTAAATGTTTTTTAAGTTTTGGAAAAAAAATCTAATTTTTTTTCGATTTAAAAAAATAGTTTGAATTTTTTCAGATTTTTTTAAATTTTGAAAATTAATTTTCAGATTTTTTAAAATATGATTTTCGTTTTTTTAATTTCTTTAAATAAAAATGACGTGTAAACTATTTTTTACATGTGGCAAGCAAAAAAAAAAAAAAATCATGTAGGTGCCACATCAAAGATTCTGCTGAGTCAATGGGCTTAGGGGACAATCGTGAAGAATCTTCATTTTACAAGGACGGAATCTAAAAAAAAAAATTACAGGGGGCAAAACCAAAAGTGCCCTATATTACAGGGGGGTAAAGACCTATTAACCCTTTAATCAATTATAATTTCTTCATCAAATATATCTTTCATTTTCTGTAAAAAAGAAAGGGTTAATGGTGCTTTACCCCCTGTAATATATGTCATTTTTGGATTCCCCCCTGTAAAATATTTTTTTTGATTTACCCCCTTGTAAATATTTTTTTTTTGGAATACCCCTCTAATAGGTCATAAAAAAACGACTTTATTTTTTGGTTAATGCTTATTACTACGAAAACTAATCAACGAATCCTAAGAATTACACACCACCCACCCATGTTTTGCGTCAAACTCCTAGATTTTATTTTTTTGTTATAAAATAAATAGAAACTGATACAGAACAATACTAAAGTTCGTGGCTTTCGTGGAAATCCCTTCGTGGGATATAGTGTTGCTCTTTTTTTTTTTTTTTCAGAATATTTTCGTTTTTTTATGACCTATTAGGGGGGTATTCCAAAAAAAAAAAAATTACAGGAGGGTAAATCAAAAAAAATATTTTACAGGGGGGTAAAACACCATTAACCCAAAAAGAAATGTATCTTTTGTTAGTTAATTTGATCCCCAAATTTGTTTTTGATCAATGTCCTATTTAGTGTATAAAATTAGGCTTAATTGATCTGCCGGTCCCTTAACTTATTTCTTTTATTCAATTTGATCCCATAAGTCTTAACTTTCTCAAACACGTCCCTTAACTTAGAAGGGCCAAGGGAAGAACAACACACATACAACAACAACATACATCAGGCAGGTTAAAAATCCAAACAGCAACACCAAAAAAACAGAAGAAAAAAAAAAAAAAAAAAAAAAAAACCTTCCACCAGCGACCAAAAACAGGTTGCAGATGAACAGAATCGTCCTCTTCAAACAGCCTTGAAATCTACAACATTGGGGTGCTCAGATAACTTTTGACAAAGAAAAATGAAGGTTGAATGATGAAGATTGGGTTTGTAAAAAAATTGGAATGTGGGGTTTTTGAACAGAAGGATCATGATTTGAACAAAAAGAAACAACCCAACATAATACAAATCCGCGATTTGGAAAAGGACGAGCGAACCACACCCAGATCATATTGTTCGTTGATAGAGACGAAGACCATCTCATGTTATTGTTCATCAACAAAGGATTTAACAAAACAGATCGATGAAGGGAGATGAAGATGGAAGGAACAAATTTAGTTTTTAAAAAATCCAGATCCGAAAAAATATATGTTGCTGTCTAAGCTGTCAGTGCATAGAGTTGTTGTTGGGTTAAACACATGACTTGGAATATGATTTAGTTTTGGAGGTGATTATGAACGATTTAGTGTTGTTGTTGGGGTGATTCTGATGAGTTGGTGGTGGAAGAATTAAGTTGTGAATGATTATTTTTTATTTTTTCTGGATTTTTTTTCCTGTATTTTTATGAAGAAGATGATGAAATTTGCTCGGTTTAGGTGTTGATGATACACTATAAAATCTTCTAGACCTCCGTAATCCAACGGTCTTCTTTTTTAGGGGATTAAAATTATCAAAATTGGACTAAATTGAATAAAATAAAAAAGTTAAGGACGTGTTTGAGAAAGTTAAGACTTATGGGACCAAATGGAATAAAATAAATAAGTTAAGGGACCGACAAATCAATTAAGCCATAAAATTATTAGCATAGGACAAACTTATGAAGTTTTTATAATTTTGATATCTTCTTAAACTACAATAACAATAAAAATAACAATATTCACATATTTATGGACTAAAATAAATATTTATTCTTCTATTATTATTTAATAAATAAACTATCAATAGTGGGATTTTGAAATACCAATAAAAATTGACTTTGTACATATGTGACAAATGGAGAACGAGTTTCACTAGATGGTGTAATCACGATCTATGTATATTGTAACACCCCGTTACCCAAAACAATAAATATAGCATAAATACATCAGAGTAATTTCACAACGGCATGTTACACGTCATTTTAAAAATTCTTAAATAGAAAATAAAACTATTTAAAAACAAATCAACTTATTATAACTGAAAACATAGCAGCGGAATAGTTTTCAGAATCCATCTCATCATGAATATTCAACAAAAGTCTTGGCATTAAAGGCCTAAACATCATCCAACATCATAGTTCAAAGATAATAAAAAGGCTCCACATCACAAGTTCCAAAATTTGATACATGGAAAGGAAAGCAACAACAACAAGATAAACAATATTCCCATCCCACGTATCAGAGCCCTAGACACGACGATGAGCCACCACCGACTACTCAGGATCACCTGCAAGTTACCCATAGGAAGGGCAACATTTTCAAGCAGAAGGGGTGAGATTCACGACAATAAGTATAGATATTAAAATCATCAAATGAACCTAACACCCTATAACTTCGAACATGTTCACTTGCAAATATTATAATTATTCACAAACCACAACAACATCATCATAATCATCCACTTAACAAGTAGGTATACAATGTATAAAATATCATCACCATCAACAATACACCAAGACCACAATGAATACACATATATAAGAATGTATATCAAGCATCAACATCAACAATACATCAAGACTCATGCAAATGACATGACCACTGCTAAGACACCATCTTAGACTTCTTAAATGAAATGCAATAATGCATGTGGTACCAATCAGGACCGAGGCCCTCACCGCTTTTGAATGGTTAAAGCATTCATCAGGACCGAAGCCCTCACCGCTGTTGAGCAACTAGTACTCCAGGACCGAAGCCCTCACCGCTGTTTTTATGCATATGCAATGGACCTACTTGTGTATATCTACATACAACTGACCATGCAATGCAACTCCATGTGACTCCACTTAACTAACATGTATGATTAACAATTAAACATACAATGCATTCATCATCATCAATCAGCATCAAGTCCAGCAATTCAATCAATCAAATAGTGCATAATTATATAACTATGCTTAAATCCAACAACAACATGATACTACCACTCATGCACGAAAACAACACTCAGGAACTGAGTAGCTCGCCTCGCGAGCACATCTGCTCGCCATGGCGAGTTCATAAAAACACTAGCTCGCCATGGCGAGTTCAAGGCGAACTCGAGGCGAGTGAAAACAGGTGCTCTCGGGAAAAAGTGACATTTTCTCACTCAAACTCCAATTCTAAGTTCCCTATTCATCTTTTTAACCTAAAACTTCCACCATTCATCTTTAAAATCATCTAGGTACCTTAAACCACTCCCAAAACATCTTATAACAACTTTTCAAAAATCACATTTTGTTTGGGCTTACTCGCCATGGCGAGTTGGACTGCTCGCGAGGCGAGACATGAATGCTCGCGAGGCGAGCGATGAACGTCAGTACGGCCAGAAAACTGGTTTTTCCCCAAAATCCCATTTTTCTTCCAATCACTCCCCAAATCAGTTTACAGATGTAAATTAACTTCCTGTATGCAACTGGAACCTATTTCTAACATCAAATTCATGATTACAACTTCAAAAACTACAATTTCATCATAAAACCCAAAATCCCCAATTTCCACCAAAACCTGTTAAACTCAAAATCAGACTTTAATTTCTACACTATTGAAGTAAACCCCACCCTTACCTTAGTTCAGAATGAAAAATGCACAGCAAAAAGGGTTCCTCTGGTTCTTCTCTCTTGCTCCTGGTTTTCTCTTCCTTGGCTTGGTTTCACGTAAAACTGTTTCTGACTCTCACTTCCTATTTTCTTAACTTCCCACTTAAGAGTAACTCCCTCCTAATTGCACTTAACTCCCCCAAATTCCTAATAACTCCAATTAATTCCCCAAACACCAAAATAATTAATATTTCATACTTATTTTTTAATTATTATTAAATAAACCATATAGTAAAATAATGTACCACATAAAACATCCAAAAATCACATATATATAAATATATGCATAAACTCCACATAAATCACCAAACATCATATATAATAATATATATATATATATATATACTCCACATAATAAAATTAATTAAATAAATAACTAGGGCGTTACAACTCTCCCCAAATCACAGAATTTCGTCCTCGAAATCTTACCTCAAGCAAACAACTCCGGATACGACTCCCGCATCTTACTCTCCAGCTCCCAAGTCAAACTTTCACCAGTCGCTCCACCCCAAACGACTCTCACAAGAGGTATCTCTTTACCCCTCAAGGACTTCACCTTCCTGTCATCAATCCTCAACGGCATAGTCTCAACAGTCAAGTTGTCCCTAACCTGCACATCATCATCTCTCGGAATCACATGAGAAGGATCCGCAACATACTTCCGAAGCTGAGAAACATGAAACACATCGTGCAAGTTCGAAAGATGTGGTGGCAAACCAACTCTATATGCCACTGTACCAATTCTCTCTGAAATCTGATACGGACCAATAAACTTAGGAGTCAACTTTCTCGACTTCAAAGCACGTCCAACACCCGTCAAAGGAGTGACCCTCAGAAAAACATGATCACCCTCCTGAAACTCAAGATCCTTTCTTCGCTTGTCATGGTAACTCTTCTGTCGACTCTGCGAAGCTTTCATCTTTTCTCTTATCAACCTGACTTTCTCAGTAGTCTCATGCACCAAATCCGGTCCCAACACAACACTTTCACCCGACTCAAACCAGCATAAAGGAGTCCTACACCTCCGGCCATACAAGGCTTCGAACGGTACCATACCAATACTCGAGTGATAGCTGTTGTTATAAGTAAACTCAATCAAAGGCAAGTGACTATCCCAAGCTCCACCTTGCTCAAGCACACACACTCTCAACAAATCTTCCAATGATTGAATTGTCCTCTCCGACTGACCATCTGTTTGAGGATGATAAGCCGAACTCAACTTCAACTTTGAACCCAAAGCGTCCTGTAAACTTTTCCAGAACCTAGAAGTGAACCTCGGATCTCTATCCGACACAATGCTAGACGGAACACCATGAAGCTTCACCACATTGTGAATGTAAATCTCTGCTAACTGTGCTACCGGATAACTGATATTAATAGGAATGAAATGTGCCGACTTCGTCAACCGGTCGACAACAACCCAAATAGCGTCATGCCCTCTCGGAGTGTTCGGTAAACTCGTTACAAAATCCATAGAGATACTATCCCACTTCCACTCCGGTACATCTAACGGTGTCAACAACCCTGCAGGCTTCTGATGCTCAACCTTGGATTTCTGACAAATCAAACAGGCATAAACAAACTGAGCAACATCTCTTTTCAAACCGGACCACCAAAACAGTTTCTTCAAATCATGATACATTTTTGTAGCCCCTGGGTGAATACTCAACCCACTCTTGTGACTCTCCTCAAGAATCAACTTCTTCAACTCTTCATTGTCAGGAATACAAACTCTACCTCTGAACCTCAGAACACCCTGATCATCAACTTTGAAATCACTATCCTCAGTGTCATTACCAGAAGTCAACAAATCAACAAACTTCAAATCCTCTTTCTGAGCTTCTCGGATACTGTTCAAAAAGTTACTATCAATTTTCAACATTCGCAACTGAATACTCTGGGGTGACAATTCACAGACAAGGCTCATGTCTCTGAACTGTTCTAGCAATTCGAACTCCTTCACCATCAAAGCAGACATGTGCAAAGTTTTCCTACTCAAAGCGTCCGCAACCACATTGGCCTTACCAGGATGGTAATTCAAGCCAAAATCAAAATCTTTCAGTAACTCTAACCACCTCCTCTGCCTCATGTTCAGTTCCTTCTGGTCAAATAAATATTTCAAACTTTTATGATCACTGAACACCTCAAATCTGGATCCGTACAAATAATGCCTCCAAATTTTCAAAACAAAAACTACCGCAGCTAACTCCAGGTCATGTGTAGGATAATTCTTTTCATGAACACGTAACTGCCTAGAAGCATACGCTACCACCTTACCCTCTTGCATCAGAACACCACCTAAGCCCAGCTTAGATGCATCACAGTACACAACAAACGGTTCTTCCGGCTTAGGCAAAATCAAAACAGGAGCAGTTGTCAATCTTCGCTTCAACTCATTGAAACTACTCTCACACTGAGCATCCCACACAAAAGACTTACCCTTACAGGTCAACTGTGTCAACGGAAGAGCCAACTTCGAAAACCCCTCTATGAACCTGCGGTAATAACCAGCTAAACCCAGAAAACTTCTGATCTCAGTTACCGACTTCGGAGTCTCCCATTGTGATACCGCATCAACCTTTGAAGGATCCACTGCAATACCACTACCAGAAATAATGTGACCCAGAAAACTTACTTCATTTAACCAGAACTCACATTTTGATAACTTGGCATACAACCTCTTTTCCTTCAACACTTGCAACACTATTCTCAGATGCTCTGCATGCTCCTCCTCATTCTTGGAATAGATTAGAATATCATCAATAAATACCACAACAAACTTATCCAGAAAAGCATGGAAAATTCGGTTCATGTACTCCATAAAAACACCAGGCGCATTAGTAACACCGAAAGGCATCACCTTGTACTCGTAATGACCATAACGTGTCCTAAAGGCCGTCTTCTGCATATCCTCATCCTTCACCTTTATCTGATGATAACCAGACCTCAAATCAATCTTACTAAATATCTTAGCACCAACCAACTGATCCATCAAGTCGTCAATTCTAGGAAGCGGATACCTGTTCTTGATCGTAACTTTGTTCAATTGACGGTAATCTATACACAGTCTCATACTACCATCCTTCTTCTTTACCAACAACACCGGTGCTCCCCAAGGTGAAACACTGGGTCTTACAAATTTTTTATCTAACAGGTCCTCCAACTGTTTCTTCAACTCAGCTAACTCAGAAGCTGACATACGGTACGGTGCCATCGACACCGGCTTAGTTCCTGGAACAAGATCAATTGAAAATTCAACCTCCCTCTCTGGTGGCACATCAGGAATCTCATCAGGGAATACTTCTGGAAATTCATTCACTACAGGTAAACCATCAACCACAGCTTGATTTTCTAACGACAACTGTGCCATTAGGGAATACATCAGGATACCATCACGTTCAAACTGTTTCATCTGTTTCGTAGACAGAAGCTCAACCTCACCTTCTTCTTCAGCAGAAGAGAAATGTACCGTCTTACTAAAGCAGTTGATATGAACTCGATTATACTCTAACCAATTCATACCAAAAATAACATCCATACCCGTCAACGGCAAGCAAACTAAATCAATCACAAAATCTCTACCAAACATAGATATGGGACACCGCAGACAAACAAGAGAAGTGGTTACTGAACCCTTAGCTGGAGTTTCAACAACCATTTCCCCTTTCATATCAGATATATCCAAACCCAACTTATAAGCACATTCAATAGCAATAAAACAATGAGTAGCACCAGTATCAATAATAGCAATTAAAGGAGTACTATTAAAGAAACAAGTACCTCTGATAAGTCGGTCCTCATTAGGAGTCTGCGTACCAGTCAAAGCAAACACCTTCCCACCAATTCTAGTCTTCTTCGGCTCAGGACACTGCGAACTAATATGACCTTCCCCATTGCAGTTGTAACAGACAATGTCCCCACGCTTGCATTCAGCTAAACTGTGACCCTTCTGACCACACCTGAAGCACTTCCTATCATCTCTCCCACAAACATTACTCTTGTGGCCCTTCTCACCACACTTGTAACAAACAATCTCAGCTGGAGCATCTCTCCTCTTGGGCCTCCTATCATCACCCATCCTCTGCTTTCCCTTGTCAGCAGGAGCACTGTAAGGCTTAGGACGATTCTGTTGTCCCTTACCCCTCCTGTCACTCATAATCTTATAATGAGCCTTAGTGTCTTCTTCATAAATCCTACACTTGTTAACCAACTCAGAAAAGACTCTGATCTGTTGATATCCAATGGCTCTTTTGATGTCAGCCCTCAGCCCATTCTCAAATTTGATACACTTGGAGAACTCAGCCGTCTCCGCACTATAATGAGGATAGAATGTGGCAAGCTCCACAAACTTTGCAGCATACTCTGTGACAGACATGTCACCCTGTTTCAACTCTAGAAATTCTATCTCCTTCTTACCTCTGACATCTTCTGGAAAATACCTGCCTAGGAACTCCTTCCTGAACATGGCCCAGGTAACCACAACATCACCCTGTTCCAACACAGGCAGCAAACTCACCCACCAATCATCAGCCTCCTCAGCTAGCATGTGCGTCCCAAACCGCACCTTTTGAACCTCGGAACACTGCATGACCCTGAAAATCCTTTCAATTTCCTTCAGCCACTTCTGAGCACCGTCAGGATCATACCTACCCTTGAAAGTTGGTGGATGATTCCTCAGGAAAGTCTCAAGCATCCTGGTTCCATCACCACCAGTCTCAGCCTTAGGTTGCTGTTGAACAGCTTGAGCTACAGCCTCAAGCGCAGCAACAAGAGCAGCATCACTACTTCCAGTCATCTCGAGGTTCTACACGACAAACAACAACTCAGAACAATAACAAAAAGCAACAATAAAGTTGACACTCTATCCTAGGTGGCTCAACACGACTCTACTACTTGGCCGGACGGACCAACCTGCTCTGATACCAAATTGTAACACCCCGTTACCCAAAACAATAAATATAGCATAAATACATCAGAGTAATTTCACAACGGCATGTTACACGTCATTTTAAAAATTCTTAAATAGAAAATAAAACTATTTAAAAACAAATCAACTTATTATAACTGAAAACATAGCAGCGGAATAGTTTTCAGAATCCATCTCATCATGAATATTCAACAAAAGTCTTGGCATTAAAGGCCTAAACATCATCCAACATCATAGTTCAAAGATAATAAAAAGGCTCCACATCACAAGTTCCAAAATTTGATACATGGAAAGGAAAGCAACAACAACAAGATAAACAATATTCCCATCCCACGTATCAGAGCCCTAGACACGACGATGAGCCACCACCGACTACTCAGGATCACCTGCAAGTTACCCATAGGAAGGGCAACATTTTCAAGCAGAAGGGGTGAGATTCACGACAATAAGTATAGATATTAAAATCATCAAATGAACCTAACACCCTATAACTTCGAACATGTTCACTTGCAAATATTATAATTATTCACAAACCACAACAACATCATCATAATCATCCACTTAACAAGTAGGTATACAATGTATAAAATATCATCACCATCAACAATACACCAAGACCACAATGAATACACATATATAAGAATGTATATCAAGCATCAACATCAACAATACATCAAGACTCATGCAAATGACATGACCACTGCTAAGACACCATCTTAGACTTCTTAAATGAAATGCAATAATGCATGTGGTACCAATCAGGACCGAGGCCCTCACCGCTTTTGAATGGTTAAAGCATTCATCAGGACCGAAGCCCTCACCGCTGTTGAGCAACTAGTACTCCAGGACCGAAGCCCTCACCGCTGTTTTTATGCATATGCAATGGACCTACTTGTGTATATCTACATACAACTGACCATGCAATGCAACTCCATGTGACTCCACTTAACTAACATGTATGATTAACAATTAAACATACAATGCATTCATCATCATCAATCAGCATCAAGTCCAGCAATTCAATCAATCAAATAGTGCATAATTATATAACTATGCTTAAATCCAACAACAACATGATACTACCACTCATGCACGAAAACAACACTCAGGAACTGAGTAGCTCGCCTCGCGAGCACATCTGCTCGCCATGGCGAGTTCATAAAAACACTAGCTCGCCATGGCGAGTTCAAGGCGAACTCGAGGCGAGTGAAAACAGGTGCTCTCGGGAAAAAGTGACATTTTCTCACTCAAACTCCAATTCTAAGTTCCCTATTCATCTTTTTAACCTAAAACTTCCACCATTCATCTTTAAAATCATCTAGGTACCTTAAACCACTCCCAAAACATCTTATAACAACTTTTCAAAAATCACATTTTGTTTGGGCTTACTCGCCATGGCGAGTTGGACTGCTCGCGAGGCGAGTAGTGACATTGCTCACTCGCGAGGCGAGACATGAATGCTCGCGAGGCGAGCGATGAACGTCAGTACGGCCAGAAAACTGGTTTTTCCCCAAAATCCCATTTTTCTTCCAATCACTCCCCAAATCAGTTTACAGATGTAAATTAACTTCCTGTATGCAACTGGAACCTATTTCTAACATCAAATTCATGATTACAACTTCAAAAACTACAATTTCATCATAAAACCCAAAATCCCCAATTTCCACCAAAACCTGTTAAACTCAAAATCAGACTTTAATTTCTACACTATTGAAGTAAACCCCACCCTTACCTTAGTTCAGAATGAAAAATGCACAGCAAAAAGGGTTCCTCTGGTTCTTCTCTCTTGCTCCTGGTTTTCTCTTCCTTGGCTTGGTTTCACGTAAAACTGTTTCTGACTCTCACTTCCTATTTTCTTAACTTCCCACTTAAGAGTAACTCCCTCCTAATTGCACTTAACTCCCCCAAATTCCTAATAACTCCAATTAATTCCCCAAACACCAAAATAATTAATATTTCATACTTATTTTTTAATTATTATTAAATAAACCATATAGTAAAATAATGTACCACATAAAACATCCAAAAATCACATATATATAAATATATGCATAAACTCCACATAAATCACCAAACATCATATATAATAATATATATATATATATATACTCCACATAATAAAATTAATTAAATAAATAACTAGGGCGTTACATATATGTCTAATCACAACATATATGATATATGATAATGAATACAAAATAGTTGTTGAAATGATTTTAAACAAAAATGGTCGGGAAAATACAATGATGCACTTTGTGAAAAACCAACTCAATGGATGACATTTCTTATGCTGCCTAAAAAAAATCTTTTTTTATTAATACTCTATGTCCTTTGTTAGATGATCTATTTAAAAATATATATTATTGATCTGATAAATTTTGATTATATTTTTTTATTAATATCAAAAAATAAATAATATCATATAAGAAGTTGTTGGATTCGTCTTGATAAATATTTTTAAAATATTAATATTTTATAATTTTCTCTAATATATAATTAAAGATAAAAACTATGCATCGATATCTGTGACAGAATCAACTATGTTACTTAATATATGATGGAAAGAGTAATAAATAAATAAATAAAAACGGAAAAACAAACTTGTGAATTGGTTCTTCTAGTTGGTGAAGTCTAAGATGGGGTAGCTGATAGGTCCCTCATTGTATGAGGAACTTTTTTTTAACGGTGAGATCAATGCAATGGATTGGACCTGTTCCACCTCAGCAAGAGAGCACATGCACCTCTCCACACTCAACCCAAACATAACATACACCCTCTGCATTTGATTTTCCATTAGTTTTAGGTTCTCTTTCCTCTCTATCAGTACACTCACATCTCTTCTTCCCATTCCACAACTCAATGGTTGACTTCACCGCACCGCCGCCGTCAATTAGTTGCGCCGCCGCCGTTAATTAGTCGCGCCGTCCAACGTTGATACTCATTTGTTATTGAATTTTCAATCGAAATTCGTATGAAATTACTGTGTAAAATGTTGATACTCATGTTTAATAGCTTTTTTTCTTGCAAGAACCTTAAAAAAATTATCTGCGATTGGTTTGTGGATTTGAAAAAGAAGTATGTGATTTCTACTTCCATTTCAATCCCGATCAAAACTACGTAAAAAAATTTGAATTTCATTGTGTAACAATGGAGATCTGGTCGGGTCAAATCGACCCGTTTTACGGTTGACGGGCGAAGAAGAAAAGATGAGTAAAAAAAAAAATAGACATGGCATGAATCAAACCAGCGACCTCACACAGACAGAGAACAACATTACCAACTACACCACGAATGCTAGTTTGTGTTTTTTGGATTTTTATTTTATTTAATGTTTATTCCAAGTTTTGAATTTGATTATTTAATTCATTTTGTTATGGGTTTTTATAAATACCAAGTCTTAAATAGACAAAAGCCTAAATAAATTTTATACTTTTTTTTTTGGTAGCCTAAATAAATAAATTTTATACGACAACACTTACATAAATGATAAATTTTATGATTAAATATGTTTTTTATTTCTATAAATATATCAATTTTTCTTTTTATTCTCCCTAAAATTTTGGTTCAATTTTTAGTCCCTTTAAAATTTTCAATCACTATTTTTGGTTCCTATTATAAAGTTAATTTTTGTATTTTCTTTTTTAATGAAATTATGCAGAAATGTGTAGATTTTTGTAAAATATAATAAATTTTTTAACAAAATACAAATTAAATATGAACTCTAAAGTGTCAAAAATATTAAATTCATGTTTTAAAAAATTCTAATTTTTTTTTTTTGCAGAGATTCTTATAATATTATGAATTTTTCTTCAAAATTTTATACAAAAATATGAATTTCTCAGATCGGGTTCCCGGACGAACAATCACCTCATAGACTAGTCAACTTAGGAACTAGTTCACTGCGGGGACATAAACATGCCTAGAATGTGAAGGACAGCAAGCACGTTCAATCCGATCGTTCAAAATGACCTTATCAAACGTAAAAGGATGTAGACACTTGAATTGCTCAGATCGGGTTCTCGAAGGTACGTCATCCGGATGAACAATCACCTAATTGACTAGTCAACTTAGGAACTAGTTCACTACGGGGACCTAAACGTGCTTAGAATGTGAAGGACAGGAAGCACGTTCAATCCGACCGTTCAAAATGACCTTATCAAACATAAAAGGATGCAAAAACTTGAATTTCTCAGATCGGGTTCACGGAGGTACGTCATCCGGACGAACTATCACCTAATTGACTAGTCAACTTAGGAACTAGTTCACTACGGGGACCTAAACGTGCCTAGATCGTGAATGACACCAGCCACGTTCAATCCGACCGTTCAAAATGACCTTATCAAACATAGAAGGATGTAGAAACTTGAATTTCTCAGATCCGGTTCACGGAGGTACGTCATCCAGACGAACTATCCTCCCGGAAACTAGTCAACTTAGGAACTAGTTCATTGCGGGGACCTAAACGTGCCTAGAAGGTGAAGGACAACAACCACGTTCAATCCGACCGTTCAAAATGACCTTATCAAACATAGAAGGATGCAGAAACTTGAATTTCTCAGATCAGGTTCACGGAGGTACGTCATCCGGACGAACTATCACCTAATTGATTAGTCAACTTAGGAACTTGTTCACTACGGGGACCAAAACGTGCCTAGAATGTGAAGGACATCAAGCGCGTTCAATCCGACTGTTCAAAATGTCCTTCTTAGATCTAAAAGGATGCAGAAACTTGAATTTCTCAGATCGGGTTCATGGAGGTACGTCATCCGGACGAACTATCCTCCCGGAAACTAGTCAACTTAGGAACTAGTTCACTACGGGGACCTAAACGTGCCTAGAATGTGAAGGACACCAAGCACGTTCAATCTGACCGTTCAAAATGACCTTATCAAACATAGAAGGATGCAGAAACTTGAATTTCTCAGATCGGGTTCACGGAGGTACGTCATCCGGACGAACTATCACCTAATTGACTAGTCAACTTAGGAACTAGTTCACTAAGGGGACCGAAACTTGCCTCGAATGTGAAGGACAGCAAGCACGTTCCATCCGACCTTTCAAAATGTCCTTAGACCTAAAAGGATGCAGAAACTCGAATTTCTTAGATCGGGTTCATGGAGGTACGTCATCCGGACGAACTATCCTCCCGGAAACTAGTCAATTTATGAACTAGTTCACAACGGGGACCTAAACGTGCCTAGAATGTGAAGGACAACAACCACGTTCAATCCGACCGTTCAAAATGTCCTTCTTAGACCTAAAAGGATGCAGAAACTCGAATTTCCAGGAGGAGATCATTTTCAATGGTCGGATCAAGTGAACTAGTTTCTGCATCCTTTTAGGTCTAAGGAGATCATTTTCAACGGTCGGATCAAGTGTACCTTTTGCCGTTCAGATTGTAGGCATGTTTAGGTCCCTGGAGTAAACTAGTTCCTAAGTTGATTGGTTTGTTTGATCCACTCACCTCCGGAAACCTGATCTTAGTAAATCAAGTTTCTATCTAGTTCATATTTCATTCTTACTCTAGTTCCTATCTCTGAGGTTCTTTTTTTTTTTAATAACAACACTAATATAACATTATTATAGAAAAGTTTGTTTACGTGAAACATAAATGCAAATACATTAGATTTACTTTTATTTATTATGTGAAATGAAATATTAACGAATAAAAGGAAGTAAATTAAAAAAAAAAAATAAGGGAATGATTTTTTTTGGCAGAATCATATTAACCAATTTCATTTTCCCTCCTATGCCAAAATAATTAAATTTCATTTCCCGTTCTATTTTACTTTCCCTCTAATATCAAAATAATCAAATTTCATTTCCCTCCTACCCTAGGCTGAACATTCCCCCCCATTTTATTTTCAGATATGGTCCCAAATTGAATGAAACTAGACTTAGATATGTTCTATTTTTCTTCTCCAAAACCTAAAAACCCTTCCTTCTCACCTTCAATCCCCCCCTCTCTCTCTTCCACCAAATCAAAATATGAAATTTTCTCTCTTCCCTTAGCAGAAATCTCCTTTCTCCTCTTCTCTCTGTCGCAAGCTCCTTCGTTTAATCTGAAACAGTGATTCATCGTAGATGATTCCTCTGACCGGGAAGACTCCGGTGAAGTTGAGAAAAACTCATTCAAAGTGCCTTTGGATACTATGAAAGATCTGGAGAAGGAATTATCGGTCAAGTAAGTTTTTTTTTTACTGGGTTTTCATCAAGCTTCAAACTTTCTCTTGTTAGTAGCTCCTGGTCTTGTTGGGTTATTGATTATTTTTTGTTTATAAACTTGGATTATTGCTTTTTTTTAATAACTAAATTATTGATTTTAGCATCTAGGTTCAAGAATTATGAAATAGAGAAGCACAAGATATGATTTTGTTTTGCCGGATTTGATGATTTATGAATTTACTGTCTTACCACTAAGTTGCTGAGTTTTTTTTTACCTGTTACTTATGTAGCAACCGGTGATAATGTCTATGTTTGTTTAATCAAAGCCATCATATGTTATTGTTGTGTCCAGTACGGGAAAGAGCATTTAAGTTTTTTTTTTTTGGAGAGAAAAAGAGCATCTAAGTTCTTATTTTTCTTAATGAAGGGCATTAAAGAAGTCCTAGCTCAAACGATAAAAAATGATCAAAATTGTTAGATCGGAAGCTCCAATGA
This sequence comes from Medicago truncatula, assembly GCF_003473485.1. NCBI lineage: Eukaryota > Viridiplantae > Streptophyta > Magnoliopsida > Fabales > Fabaceae > Medicago > Medicago truncatula. The sequence continues at coordinate 22,240,491 of NC_053043.1, read as the reverse complement.
GTGTTTGAATTTCGGTTGAATTTTCAATGACTATTGTCATTTTATTTATTAAAAAAAACATGAAAAATCTCATCAAGTTGTGTAATCTTTCAATTATAAGCTACTCCTCATCAACTGTAATATGCTCAAATATGTTTTTATCTTGGCAAAATATATGACTTTGTGCTTCTTTTATGTTATTCTTCTGCATTTCTCTCTGTTTTAGAGAAATGTCAAACATAGTGGTTTATATTGTTTAATTCAAAAGAATTGTCATTGGGAGTTAGTTCTTTCTTGTTTTTAGGAGACTATCAGAAGACCAACTTCTGTGATCATATATCTTACCACCAAACTGATTTCACCTTCCAGTTTTACTTGAATATGCTGCCAAGCGAGAAATAAGCGGCAACACGTGTGAATAATATGTTTTAACTCGATGCTAATTGTCTGCTAGATTGAGATATGATTCTGCTAATTAGCTACTTAACATGATGCTAATTGTATGCTAGACTGAGATGTGATTAATATTGATATTGATACCCTGAAGTCCCATTTATATTGAATCCTAGTTGCTAACCTATGCTTTGAAATTGTAGGTAATTAACTGTCCGCAGCTGAGAGAGATTTCACTTGAATTTTCTTGCCAAGAAAATGACAGCATTGATCTCATAACTATAATTGGTAAGGGCTGCTATTTGTTGGTTAGTTAAAACACTACCACCAAACCCATCTCCTCTTCACAACCATTAACCTTTTTTGTTGGTTAGTTAGTAATTGACTCACCTTTTGATGCTTTTTTATTTTCCAATTACAGGCATGATGTTGCAATGTTTATGAACTATAGAGTTCTAAGCACAGGGGAACTTGTAAGATTCTTTTATATGTTTGGCTGTTAAGAAATTGAGTTGCTGCTCTAAATTTTTAATTAATATAAGGGCAATAGTTCCTTTCATGCCTGCAATGCCTTATTTTACTTCAAATACCTATTTTTGTATTTAATTCTTTTTGTTTGTGCTTAAAACATGGTGGCTGACTATTAAGCTTGTTTTTTTTCTTTCATGTGATTAGCCACACATGTTGAAATCTCATCTGTTATAAAAGTTTGTACTCTATGCTGTTTTGAACTCTTAGTTTGTATGAATTTATAATGTTTTTAACTTTCTATTTGTATGTATTTGCACTATCTTTTGTATGATAAGTAAAGGAAGAGGCAATGGTAGAGGAAGGGCTTCCTCTCATCCACCTACAACTTCACCATCCATTCCCATTGATGTGTATCATTGGAAGAAGCTAAAATTGAGGCACTTCAAGAAAAGAATATTGAATAAGAAAAAATGAAGCATAAAAGGGATGAAAATGATACGAACAAGAAAGAATGAAGCAAAATATGGAAGAATGAGATCGAATGTTCAAGTGTCATGCTATAAAGTAATTTTAGAACCTTCTCACATGAAAGTACAAGTGAGAGTGATGATGCTAATGCGTATGGGTGAATATGATTTGTGCCCTTTGCATTATTTTTTATGTCACATTTTGATTAACTTAATGTGATATTATGGTCGAGAAACAAATTTATGTTTAAGTGTTATTTTCACATTTTGCTGAGTTGATGTTATTATTGTGGTCGTGAACAAACTTATGTTGGTCACTAAATGTAGGAACTTCATTTTTTTGTGATTGAATATTATGTAATTCAATTGATTTCAGTATACATAAAAATAATGGAAAAAAAATGGTGCAACCGAAGTTTGAGACAAAAATTAGTTTACATGTCAATTTTGGTGTGTTTTTGGTATAAGTAAATTTGACATACTAATCCTTTAAAAAATGTGGTCAGCATAGAAGAATATTTTTTTTGAAGACTAAAACGGCCTCAAATGACTAACAATATCAAATATAATCTAGTTGACTGCTGAATACTGCATAATTGTACTAAAAGTGAAGCACAAATTGAAATTTTGACGATGTAAACTGTTTATATAAGTTAATTTGACAAACTATACATTGAAAAATTCCTCCAACAATCAAAATATATTGATGACTGAAACAAACCCAATTAACTACGGTATCAAATATAACCAATTTGATAATTGGATATGACCTTATGGACTAATAATAACAAAAATATGACCAGCAAGTTTTTATTAAAAAAAAAATAAAAATAGATCAGCTAGTTCAATTGTTTATTGTGAGATGCATCTAGTATTATTAGTTTGAGTAATGTTATTTGAACAACCATATGAGACAACTTTTATGACAATTTATTTTTTCTCTCTTTTCATTGGTAAAAAAAAATGGAGAGAGAAAAAGGAAGAGAGAGAATAAGAGAATAATGTGAGTATGAGAGAGAAAGTTATCAAAAAGTTGTGAGAAAGTGGTTGTACAAATATCATTTCTCTATTAGTTTTTAGTTTAATGAACCGCACGCACAAGTTAAAAGCAACCAATATGTGTGGTGCTGTTGGTGTGTTTGTTGTTGTCTTTTGCAAAGGTTGCAGGTTCGAATCCTGCATTGCCTCAGTCCAAAATTTTATATGTTTAATATTTTTTTCCCAAGACCAAAATATGTATGTATATTTATTTTTTTAATTCTTCATCTTCTACCTCCAAACGGGTCATAAAGACCTGACTGAAAACCCATGCGACCCGGAACATAAAAACCATAACTTTATGCCTTTTTTACACTAAAAACTCAATTTAAACACAGAATCATAAACCAAATTACATATCCTTGTGATTTCAATCCAATTTCTTCATCTTTAAACACAACAAGTGAAAAAAAAAAAAAAAATTCAACAAAATATACTTAAAATTGGAGATAACGAAATTGCAAGCTAGAGGTTAACAAAGATCTGACAACAGATGTTAGAATTCCTCCACAACATGTTGCCAAAATATTATAATCTAAATCTATGAAGAAGTATGGAAAACCCATCCACAACATGCATTCTGTTAACATTCTTGCAAATCGTAAAACTAAGATAGCAGCAATTTCACACAGTAATTACATAAGCTTCTTGCAACATGATTTTTCATAGAGTAATTTCATAAAAACTTGATTTTTCATGGTGTAATGCCCTAATTGTTATTTTATTTATTTTTGATTTATTCGGAGTCTCATATGTGATTTTATATGATTTTTGGTGATTTATGTGGTGTGTGCATTTTATTATATAGTTTATTATAATAATAATTAGAATAAGTGGAAATTAATATTATTTTGGAAATTAGGGAGTTAATTAGAAATTATTAAAATTAAGGGGAATTAATAGAATTGAAGGGAGTTAAGAGAGAAGTTAAGAAAGAAAGAAAACAGAACGTTTTTACGTAAGAAAACTAGCTTTTGGAAGAAAAGGGAGAGGAAAAGCAAGAACAAGAGAGAAGAACAAGAAGGGATCGATTTTGCTGTAGCTTGTTGTGCAATTGAGTTCAGGTAAGGGTGAGACTATCTCTCATTAATAATTATATATAATTTCGAAAAATTGACCTAATTGCTTAACCTTGAGGATTAAATTGAGGGTTAGGGTTGTTGATGATTCTGAGGGGAATGGGGTAATGATCATGTTAATTATGTTGTAATGTGATGTTCAGAATGAAATCTTAATCTATACTGTTGTTGTGATCATAAATTGATTGAAAATAGAATTGATTGGATGAATTGATGAAGTTTTGTATGATGGTGGAATGATCTGTATTGTTGTTGTTGATGTCTGTTTGTGTTTCCTTTAGATGCCTAGTTTTGTATAGAACCTGTAAACATCTGCTGGGAAACGTTTTGGACGATCAAGGGATTAAAATTGGGTTTTGGAGTGGGAAAGGGTCTAAAACCCGTAGGTTTTGCACAGTCCAGATGAATAGTCGCTTAAGCGAACGACTCGTCGCTTAAGCGAACATTCATGTTAGCAACCCAGAAATCGTCCTTAGCCGTTCGCGCAAGCGAACAGAGAGCGAGCTTGTAAGCGAAAATTTGATTTGATTATGCCAAGGATTCGCTTAAGCGAACCGTAAGCGAACCTGTGAGCGAGGAACCTTTTTGATTCTGCCAAGAATTCGCTCAAGCGAACTGCAAGCGAACCGTAAGCGAGCAGAACCCAGACTTACTGTAAGCCGGTCGCTTAAGCGAACTAGCCGTCGCTTAAGCGAAGATGACCTTAGTCAGCCACTTTTGAACCTTGCCTCGTGCACTAGGGGATCCTTTTGAGCATTTTTAGATGTTCCTTTCAACTTGTAAGATCATTATATGTATTCTGAATCCTACTAAACGCATTGTTAAATCGAGTTGATATAGTTTAATGAATTTGTGGATTGAAGTGAGTGTGAACCAAGTGAAAAGATGTTGCGTTGAATGACTTGATGTATTAGTATGATTGACATTAATTATACATTTTCCGATGTTGGATTGGTTGAGATGGAGTCGTATGTCATATACATACATACGCATTAGTGGAGTTGTATGTAGATATACACAAGTGGGTTAGTCGCATAAGCATAAAAGTGGGAGAGCTTCGGCTTTGGAACGCCTTGTTGTTCAAAGCGGTGGAACACTAGTTGTTCAAAGCGGTGTTGAGCGGTGAAGACTTATGTCCTGATGATAATGCTTTAACCATTCGACAGCGGTGTGGGTCACGACCCTGAAATATGGTACCACATGCATAGTTGCAATTGTCGGGGAGTCTTAGAGGTGTTGTCATGTCATTGCATGAGTCGTTGTTGTTGGTTGAATCGTTATATTGTTGATGATGTTGTTGTTTATGAAATACTTATGTATATGGAAAAGCATTGATATTTTAGGGTGCTAGATTCAATTGATGTTATTATATATTATTATTATTGTTTGAGAATCTCACCCCTTCTGCTTGAAAATGTTGCCCTTCCTATGGGTAACTTGCAGGTGATCCTAAGTAGTAGGTGGTGGCTCAAAGTGTCTAGGGCTGTGACACGTGGGATGGGATTTTTATATGTGTCTTTCATTCCTATGTATCAAATTTTGAACAATGCCGTTGTAGCCCTATGATTGTTTGGATTTTCTGGTTGAGGCTTTTATGCCAAGAATTTATTCGGAGAATTTAATTTGTTGCGGTTATTAATGTCGAGTTAATATTTCCGCTGAAAAATTAATGGTGAATCTTGAATGTTGTGAATTAAATAGATTTTTATATTCTATTTACAAGTTTTTTTTTTTGATTTAGAAGTGTGACATGCCCGTTGGGATAATACTCTGATGCATGTTTATTTTATTAAATAATTGATTATTGGGAACGGGGTGTTACACATGGAGTATGTGCTTCTTGCAAGATGTGTATGAAAACTAAGATATCATTAATTCCATAAGCTTCAAACAGTAATTTCATAAGCTTCTTGTAAATTGATGGATGTTAAGTGAAGGGTGTGTGATTCTAAAGTAGGAGGTACATGTACATTTTGAGGTTGTGGAGTAACAAGACTACGGCACACCAAGAATGAAAATGGAGACAAAAAGGGTTGAACGGGGGTGGAGACATTTTGTGTGTGTTTTTGAAATGGTGGAGACATGTTTTTGCATCTGGGTTGGGTTGTGAGATGACAAAAGGATGGATTCAATGTTATGGTGTGTCTGAGATTGATCTAACGGGTGAGATTGGATCAAACTTATGGTATGTTAGTGATTGTGTGTGGAGAGATGTTAGTGTTCCTTATGTTTAATCTAGACCACATATCTAATCCAATGGTATTTTTTACTACCTCACCAGTGAGGGACCTATCAACTACCTCATCCTAGCCGCCACCATAATCTACACATGTTTTATGGTTTTCCCCAATGTTCGTGCATAGCGGTTGCCGTAAGCATTGCAACGTTCATGGCCTACCTTGTACCCGAATGTGCCCATCATTTTCAATTTTTTTTTTATCGTCCATTATTCTAAAATAATTGAAAAATGATAGATATAAATTTGTTATAATGTTCTATTGATTGTTAGCACAACTAAACTCGAATTTCATTGAGAATAGAAATGTGAAACTATTAGCTTGCAATGAAATTTATGGACATCGATCAAATCAAGAGTTTTTATTTCAGATCTGGAGTTTATAGGTCTAATTTGGAATAAGAAACGTTCTTTCAGAAAGGGTAAAAAAAACATGTGGATTTTATGTGAAAAATGTGAAACAAGATGTTGAGTTTGAAGAAGATGAGATGTTGAAGAAGATGCTTGTTTGTATATTTTTTCTGGGTAAGTTGGAAAGAAATCAGTTATGGAAAGAAAGAAATGAAATGAGAGTGATGAGACAATACTGAAGTAAATGGGAGGTGCACTGGAAGAAACAAAAAACATTAAAATTCTATTTTCAGTTTTTTTTTTTTTCTCTCCCTAGCAGGTTGCCAACTGTCACATGTCATGAAAGGTGGGGTTTAGCATGGGAAATGGGAGTTGTTTCCCACCATGGGAAAGATTTTTATGACCATTCGATTAAAGAGATGTACATATTTTATAACAGACTGCCTATATTATATTTTTTTCTTTCTTTTCATATTGTCTTCAACCCATGAATACCAAAATTTTACAGAGATCTGAAATCCATGCTTTACTAAAGCCTTTTCAAGTAACATTAATAAACCCAAAAACACATTGATTCTTGGCCTTTTTTGCAAGAACCTAAAAACACATGTAAATAAAAATTACCAAGTCTAAGAATAAAAAAGTGTGGGAACATTGATGAACAAAAAATCAAGTTGAAGACAAACATCAAAATTTGCTCACGGCAATGATTTTGATTTTGTTTTCCTATGAATTAACTTGTTTTGTTTTTAACTTAATTGGTTCAACAAAAAATTAAGTAAAAAATTGAAAACAAATCTTGGTGTGTTTCAAGAAATAATTATATGATTTTCGGATTATAACACTCTGAATTGTTGTCTGTTCATAGGAAAACAAAATTGAATTAATGAACAAAACATTAAGTTAAAAACGATCATAAAAAATATGCAATGGTATTTCTTGTTAACTGTTGTTTAATTTTATTTACTAGGTGTTTTAAGAACAACATGATGAAGATGAAGTCAGTAGTGGTCAATAACTGGAATTTGAGAGGTTGTTGTTGGAGGTATGGTGGATGAGTAGAGTCATGGAGGAAAAAGAAGGATGATGGAAGATAATGTAAAAATAATCTAGTGTTGAAAGACTATGATAATATTATGTTCCTTACATGATCTAATGGTCATAAAAAACTTTCCCATGATGCGAAACAATTCCCCTTTCCCATGCTAAACCTAACCATCCTGAAAATGGGAACTTTCCTATGGTGGGAAAAAACTTCTCATTCCAAGGCTAAATGCCACCTTGTTTTTGAATGAGATTGATATAGAAACATTTTAATAAAAGATGGGTAATGATTATATGAATGGTCTTATTTATAGATCTCAATTACAGGAACTATTTGAGTAACCAAATCTAACTACCTACCTAACATTTTAACTAACTCTAACTACCTTAATTAATTTCACCTTTCTTTGAACTATTTTAACATTCCCCTCAAACTCAAGGTAAGAGAATTTTTACTTGAATTTGAAGAAAATTATTTTTATAACATACAAAACTTCCTATAAACACATAGAAATGATGTTTTTGCGCCCAACAATAGTTAACTATTACCAAATTTGTTCAACAATAGTTAACTACATGTATACCAAAACAACTTAAAAAAAAAAACTCCAGCGATAGTTAACTACTCTGGAGAATCAAAATTGTTTTTTTATTATTATAAACAATGTCGTGTTCTCATTTGTCGGGTTAGTTCTCATTTGTCTAATTGTGCTACTCTTGTGCTTTGTGGTGTAATACAAAAAGTATAAAAAAAATTGAAATCATGATTTTGCAGTGTGGCTGACTCATGTAGTTTTCTCGTTTACCTTTAAATTATGTCTTTGGTTCTAGCCGGATTTAGTGTTTAAATTCGAACAATATAAATCTTGAGACCAGTCTCACACACATTGGAAGAACATGGCACCATCATAATAAAAATTAAAAATAAAAAACAATTTTGATGTTCCACGGTAGTTAACTACTGTTGGAGTTTATTTTCTTAAGTTGGGTTGGTATACAACAATAGTTAACTACTGTCAGACAAATTTGACGGTAGTTAATTGTCGTTGGGAGCAAAAATATCATTTTCATGTGTTTTTAAGAAGTTCCGTATGTTAGAAAAGTAATTTTCGAATTTGAATTACAAATCCAAAGCTCAAAACTGAGAGAAAATGATGGCCCAAAATAATTTTAAAGCTCAAAATGGTATGCACTAAAAAAAAGTGTTTCTTTTTTTATTCCATGAGTTTCTCATGTACCCTATGCAGTTCGAAATAAAACCTCTAAAAATACGTTGAAATTGAATAAGGCGCGCGAGAAGCTTATATCTTCCAATAATTTCCGTAAACTGAAAACGCCATAAATTCAAGTTTCATACCATTTACAAAATTCAAGTTTCAATCAAGTAAATTTTTTTCCAGTCGAAGCTGAACGTTTGACGCAAATTCACTATCTGATGCCTAATTGATCACTGTTGGTTCTTTTAGGTGTTGTTGTTAGGGGATTCGCCATTTTATGGGTGTTGGTGGTTTTTTATGTGTTTTTATTTTCTCTTTTTGGTGTAATACTTGGGATTTAATTCCCATATATATATATATATATATATATATATATATATATATATATATAATATTTTGCCATTAAAAAAAAACTCTCACTACCAAGCGTCAATTACACGCACAACCCAATGGTGGACTGATCGATTACCAGCCACCGACAATTGATGATCCCAATCCCAGTCCTCTGTTCGTCCTCATTTGAGAAAGGAAACAATATGAAAACGAGACACACTTGGTTGGACACAAATCCAAATAAAAATATTTGGACACACACAAAACCAAGAAAGAATTAAAGGAAAATAGAATTACAATATATCAATTGATGTGACTAAATACTTTTTATTTAATTTTATGTTAGTGTATTTAAATAATATTTATTTGGAGTTGTGTTTATGAAATACTTTCACGTACAAACACATATTTTCACGGACACAGGTTGAAAGATGTAAATGTTTTGATAATAAAGTTGAATATAATAATAGAACTAAAGTCAAGGTAGGTCAGATCAAGTAATAAAAGGTAGAGATTAAATTGGTGAAAATATTACTCCCTTCGTCCTATAATATATTTGATCATGTGCACTATTGATTTAACATACTTTGACTATGTTTTTCTCGTAATATACAAAGATAAATAATATTATATACGATGTTGGATTCGTCTCAATAAATATTTTTTAAATATTAAATTTTTATAATTTTTTTCTAATAGAAAATCAAAGATATTAAAGACAAAAAAATATACATTAGTATTAGTATTAGTATGTGTGATAAAGTTAATTGTATCACTTAAGAGAAATGAAGTATACTTTAAGAATGTAATTGTTGACATATAAGAAAGAGAAAAAGAGTGTCAACTTGGAAAAATAGTTGACCAAAAAAAAAAAGGAAAAATAGTGTAAGGACTATTTAGTATTTTACTATACTTTATAAACTAAGTAAAGTTCTGTTTCCATGTGCAAAGTTCTGTTTTCCAAGTAATTTCTTCGAATTTTCGTAAAAAAGAAGAGGTAATTTCTTCGAAATATCTTCCAGGTGCAATATTATTCACAGTACTAGCACTTTTATCCTTTTTTTTCTTTTTTTTTTGTCAAAATAGAACTCTTATCTTTTGCCTCCACTCCACCTACTACATTTATGCAGGACAGCATTAAATATGAAGTTATTAACATGAATTCACAAGTTAAGAAATTTGTAAGATAGAAACATTTTTTGAAAAATTGTCTATTTAATTACTCTTTGTCTACTATATATAGACACATCCTACCCAAACAAAACTACTACCTCTAACTCTAATCTAAAGCTGTTGTTATATATATATACACACAGATTATTTGTGTCATGTCTTATTACTCATTCGTGCTAGTTTTGTTTCTGGCAATTATCTCTCTTACCAATGGTCGCAATTACAGTCCTCCACCAACTGCAAGACAACATACACAAAAGCCTCCGGTTTTTAAACCTCCTATACGAAAACCGATTACAGTCCCAAGTGCACCACATATACACCCTCCACAGCGATCTCGACCACCTCCCATGATGTAAGAATTCAGAACGCATAGAGAATCGAACGTGAGACCTTAAAGAGGAGCACACTTCCAGTTCTATACCAATACTATTAGACCAATCCAACTAGGTTAAGAAACGTATGTTGTTATATTTCAATCTTAATTAATTAGTATCTTGTTTTTATCTTTGGATGGTCATTTGTTTTTCTTTATTGTGGTTTATCCTTGTGTCTTGTGGTTTAGCATTTGTTTAAAATAAATCTTCCAACAACAAATTAATGGATCGTTGAAATATTTTACACTTGTTATCATATCATTTAATTTTGTTTTTTTAAGAAGTTAAATTGGTCCACTTAAATTTACATCAAGAAGAATCGAATCTAAGACTTTGAGAGGAGCTCATTTCAATGTTCAGGTCAACACCATTAAACTAACTCACCTAAATTTGCATCGAGAAAAATCGAAATTGAGACTTTGGAAGAAACACACTTGCATGTCCAAGCTAACATCACTAGACCAACTCAATTTACGTTTAATTTGTACACGTGAATTTAAAATTTAATGTTCAAAAATTGAGAATTCTACTTTAACATTCCACTCAAACTCGGATTGGTATTCCGTGCTTTAATAAAGCACACAGTTTTCACTCTATACTAAATCTCGACCATTAATTAAAGATCAAACGGTCCAAATCAATACAATTTTATTACGAGAGAATAATCAATACAATTATAAAATCATTCAAAACAATATCAGCCACACATTTTAAAGCAGATGGTGGTCTTCATCTCTTACGGCGTCATGCTATAACAGCAGGAAATTCAAATCCCTCAAACTCGAGTAGTGAATTCTTACTTAAATTTGAAATACAAATCCAAAGCCCATAACCAATCGAAGTTTGAAATGGGTAGTTTTAGTCCTTCTAAACAATTAGAGAACTGGTTCATTGATTCAGCTGCTTACCATATTACACCTAACTAAACAACAACACATGATAAAAGGTCATATGAAGAATCATGGGTATTTATGTCTTCCAGGAAATGGTCCATGCTTAAAAGTCAAATATGTCGGCTCTACAGTTTTCATATGTAAATAACTCCAAGTCTCGAATAGAAACTAACAGAAAGTTTAGTCACTGTTGCAAATTCGATGAGAAAACTACACCAATAACAAATTTGATGTGTGGAGCAAGGAACAATTAAATAACCAAAACAAAGTGTATGAAAAACAATTATAAACACAAGGCAAAAGTAGAAAACAGCGGGAGAGAAATGAAGAGAGAACTCAAAAGAATTTGTTGACCTAGTTTGATCCAAATTGACCTAATCTAAGGGAGAGAGCAACCCTCCGTTTCACTATATGATGAGTAACCTTACTAAAGAGATATTAATGGGTTACAAGAATAAGTCTGCCGCTGTTAACCAATATTTTTAAAGGCTATAATATAATGCAGTCAAAATAGGTTGACCTTCTCATCGAAGAAATTGTTTTCTCTCTCCGATCGAAGTTGGACTTGCTGAAAATGCTCGAAAGCGTGTGTTTTAGTTCGACGGGCGGAAAGTTATCGAAGGGCAGTTTTGTTGTGGTTCGGATAAGGTCAAGCAACAGATATTTCAAGACACTTTCGAAATTCAAATCGAATGAATAAGTATTGTTAGTTTACTGCCGTTATAGTTTTAAATTCAAATCTAGGTAGTTATTTCTATTTGTATAAATAGTAGTTTTTCCTAAAAAAAAGTGGTCACAATTCAATCATACAAAAAACTTACACTCAAATTATTTGCACGAGAGAGAGAAACGAGTCACAAGTTGCAATGTATGAACATGTGTACTCGTTTACTTGTGTGTAAAGGCTCAAGTTAACCTTTCCACAAAGTAATTGATGGTAATATTTACCAATAAGGTAATTAACGGTTCCTCTTTTCATTTTCTTATTTTCTTTGCTCTTTTCATCATTGGTATATGGTTATACTATCCTTTACAACAACATATGAACTATTATGATGGTTGCAATAAGTCCATCGAAGCTTAGCATCCATATTTTCTTTTGACTTTAAGTAATTTCATCGAAGTATCTTCAAGGTGCAATAATCCACGGTACTGGCAGTTTTATCTTTTTTTTTTTTGGGTCAATAGCACTCTTATTCTACCTCCACACCAACTACTAGATTTATGGAAAATAGCACTAAATAATACAAAGTGATTAATATGAAGTCACAAGTTAAGAAATTTGAAGGATAAAAATATTTTCTTAATGTTAACATAATCCGAAAAGGAAAATGCTAAGAAGATAAAGCCGCTAGCTACACTGCACTTTGTTACGGTGGTGGAGCCAGAAAAAAATATCAGGGTGGGCCACTAAAATTAACTATTGAAAAATTGTTTAAAGTCTCGCAAATTAGATTCATAATTGAATTATTTAAATTTTTCGGGTGGGCCACTACACCAATTTGCGGGAATTTGGATCAACCGAAACCTAAAACCGACATAAAATTGTATAAAATCTCGCAAAATATACCTATAATTGAATTATTTAAATTTTCGGGTGGGCCACTACACTACTTTGCAAGAATTTGGATCAACCAAAACATAAAACCGACACAAAATTGCATAAAATCTCGCAAAATAGACCTATAATCGTTGATTTTTTAATTTTTCGGGGTGGGCCGTGGCCCACCCCAGCCCATGGAGGGCTCCGCCACTGCTTTGTTATGTGAGCAGTAAAAATTAGGCTAAAGTGCACTTTTCCACCCTTAACTTTAAAAACTTGCAATTTTGGCCCCCTAAATACAAAAACTACAATTTTAGCTCCCTAAGATTTAGCCCCTTTGCATCTTTGATCCTTTTGTTCAATTAAGAAAAAGATTCATATAGGGTGAGATATGCTTATAATACAGTTTGTCATCGAAAAAAATGGGAATAACTAGTGTTAAAGGGCTTTAGCAAAGGATAATAAATGCATATGGTGGCTTGAAAAGGATTTATGTACCAGTAAAAAAACACATTAATATGTTTAAATGTATAGACCAATCAGCTATAGAGAATGAATGCAATTCTTGAAACTGAACACATGGAGGAATGCTCACATATGAAAGAAAAATAGTATACAAAAGAATATATATTATAGATCAAAATTCTCATAACACTACACCATTTGTTGTCTCTGGCAACACTTTTTTAGGGGACGTGTAAAAATTGTCTCCTAAAAGGCTCTAAGGCGACGATTTATGAGTGTTGCCAAAAAAAAATTCGCAACCCCTGATAAACGTCCCCTAAAATACTTTTGGGGACGATTTTGGAGCGTTACTCTATTATTTCTTTAGTGACAACCATTAATTGTCCCCTTAGATACTTTTGGGGACGATTTCGGAGCGTTACACTACTTTTTCTTTGGTGACAACCATTAATTGTCCCCTTAGATACTTTTGGGGACAATTTTAGATTGTTGCATACAAATTTCACCAACATCAAATTTTTTTTGGCAATCTTCCTTCGAAGCTTGTTTACAAAAAAAACAAATTTTCCCTTCAATCTGGCCTGATCAACACACCTTTGACCGCATTTCTAATTTTTCTTTTCAAAATAACTAATAATTTGCATAGCTGGGGGCCGAACACGCAACCTATAGGACAAACAAGACACCCATCAACCAACAGACCACATACTTTTTTGTGGTGAAGTTTACTTTTTCTCTATTATATATAGTTAACTATTCTACCATGAAAACACTACCACTATACCATTGCTCACATGATTCAAGTGGTTAATACTCTTATATAAAAAAAAGTTAATTTAACTCTTATTTTAGATTATAATATATTGTTAATGTTATACGGAATGAATTTGTGTAGGTATGAAATACACATATAATGATAAATTTTGATGAGTTTTGACAATTGGTTTATTAGTTTTTATTTTTATTTTTTTGTGATTGAGAGATCCAGATTAATATAATCCAACCAAGTTTTATACAAGTGCACTTTTTTTTTTTTTTTTTATATAGAAATTAAGTTATAAATCCGATTTAATCTGATTCAGTCATGCGGTTCAACCAATAACCCATTAGTTGAACCATTGACTCCGTGACCTAGTAATAGGGTTGGGAATAGGCCAAGCCGACCTACAGGAGCCTACGATCTGGCCTGTTTAAGTCTGGTGTGGCCTGATCTGTTTGTTAAAAATGCTAGGCTTAGGCTTTTAAAAAAGCTTATTTAAGTAAATAGGTCAGACTTAGGATATCAAAAAAACCTACGAAGCCTGATAGACCGACCTATTTATGCATATATTTGTTACAATAATCTATATATAATATATATAAAATGAATATATGATTTTGGACTAACTTTCTCAACTTCAATAATACCCTGAATAAATTTGTTACAATATGAAATATTTAAACATATACTTTAAATCAAAATCAAAATAATTTTAATTAAGATCTAAATTTCCTAAAAACTAATGACACAATAAAAAGAGCGGGCAAACATAAATGAAATGATTGTCTAAACATTAGTAGTAATAACAGTAACAATAATATAATACCACCTTCGTCTTTAATTATTGAATCCTTTTAAATAAATAACGGGAATTAAAAAAATTGAAAATGTGTTGGTAAAGAATTAATTAATGTACTTAAAAATATCAAAGATGATTTATAAAAAGAGACAATTTTTTTCTTAAAAGGATCTTATATTTAGGGACTGAGGTAGTAATAATAATTGATATTATTAACAAACATAAACATTTGACTATTGTAAAAAAAAAAAAAAAACTTAGACATTATTATTATATTTTTCACGCAAAACATAAACATTATTATAATTCCTAGAAAAAACATTATTATAATATAATACATATTGGTACAATTATTAAAAGAGAAGAAAATCACTTCAGATCTAGAAAACGTAAAATCACTTCCAAACGCACAAGAACTTGGTACCATGTCGTTCTCTGAAGGCAAGGTTCAATCCCCTTCACGTTCACGCCCAAATCCTTTCAATTTCTGTCTTTGCCCCTCAAATTGTAACACCCCGTTTTCCCAATATCAAAATTTCATTAAAAACATAGCATTTATCAGAGTAAGCATCAAAACAACGGAATATCACATATAACATAATCCAACAGTCAAATAATAATTTAACCAATATCTTAAACATTGCAGCGGAAAATCATAATCATAATTCGTAAAACGTTTTGGCACGCAGGCCCAACAAGTATCTCAAAAGAGTTAGTCAAAACAGTAAATATTCATGGCAGTTCACGTAAGAGAATGAAGCATGTTATAGCATAAAACCCCATCCCGTTACGTATCAGAGCGACCTAGACGACACAGTGAAGGCAAGGCCACTCACGACGGCAACTGCACACTAAGCACGATCACCTGCAAGTTACCCATACGAAGGGCAACATTTTCAAGTAGAAGGGGTGAGATTTCATAATAAAATAACATTAATCAATGTAATTGCGAATCATAAATTAACATCATAATCATTCCATTATTAACTTTGCATAAATGCTAAACAGTTATCACGTAATCATATATCCAATTCATTATGAACAACGTAACATAATCAATAAACACTTATCACATAATCACATATTCATTCATTATCAACAAGGCATCTTAATCATGACAATGTGACAATGCTCCTAGACTCCTTATATGCATGTGGTACCAATCGTCATCATAAGTATTAATATACTTTAATCGTGCGGAGGACAAAGCTCCTATAAAACGTGCGGAGGACAAAGCTCCTAATATTCGTGGTGAGGACTAAGCTCAATGATATGCTATGCATGGACACATATGAACAAAACATCGTAATCAACTTATCAACATGCATCCAATAATTTGGAGCTAAACTTCATCATATAATTATGCACTTAGTTAAATAACGGAAGCAGCATAAACAGGTCACATAACAAGATGATATCATTATATCAAAGCACATAATTTGTATCATTATCACATCTTCTTATCTTGCATGAATATACAATACAATAGTTCATATTCAATTAATATTAATATAACTTAAACAACTCTACAGTCTGCATTAAACGACATCACTAGGTCTCATTACCAGTTAGGGGTTCACTCTTGATCAACAAGTGCGACACAGATCGCATAAACACATAAACAAGCTCATCCTGGTTGTACTCGCGAGGCGAGAGTACTTCCTCGCCATGGCGAGTACCACTCAACTCCCAAACTAAGGTTGTTCTGGGTTCCCTCTGATCCTACATTCATTCCTAATCAATGCTAGGTATGTTCAGGTACTCAAAGGCATACAAGATTCAACTAAAAAGGTCGAAACACGAAATATGACATGCACTCTGCCTAAGCTCGCGAGGCGAGGAAACGTTGCTCGCCATGGCGAGTTGCACCAAACAACTCGCGAGGCGAAGGGAAGGGGCTCGCGTGGCGAGCGATGAAGTTCATCTCTCGCGAGGCGAGGATCATCACTCGCCGTGGCGAGCGATGAACAGAAGCACGGGCAGACTAGGGTTTTTCTCAAAAATCCATCACACAACATGGTTCAAAGCGTGGTTTTGATTCCAGAATTCATCCTAAACATATTCTAAGGTTAAAGGACGGTTCTTTCATCAATCTAACAAGTTTTACCGTTTGATCATCAATTTTTAGGGTTTTGACCTAATTCCAAAACTTCTCTAAATCAATCCTAACTTTGTCAACTAATCATCAGAATTACAGTAAATAACATTATTGAATTATTAGTCTCACCCTTACCTGGTTATGAAGAAATCGCAGCCCTCTCTATGCTCTTCTCCCTTATAAGCTTTTCTCCCTTTTTCCAAAAGTTTTCACGTACAATGGTTTTCTAAAGATATTAGGTCTTCCCTATTTATACCTCTTTCTAATAACTTATCTTATCTCACTTTCTCCCCCAAAACTATCTAAAATATCAAAACAGCCCTCAACTAAATATTTTATATTATTTTCAAATCTTTATTCTATTTAACAATAAAATAAATCTCATAACATAATCAAATCCTCCAAAACTCATAACTTATCACGTCATCAATCAAATCATCGTAAATCATCAAAACATACCAAAATCATGCACATATTATATAATTATAATATAATGACCTAAACTCGATTAAATAAACGATTAAACGAAAGTGGGCGTTACAACTCTCCCCCACTTAAAAGATTTTCGTCCTCGAAAATTTACCTCAAGTAAACAACTCTGGATAAGACTCCAGCATCTTACTCTCAAGCTCCCACGTCAAGCTTTCACCAGTCGCTCCCGACCAAACGACTCTCACGAGAGGTATCTCCTTGCCTCTAAACGTCTTCACTTTACGATCATCAATCCTCAACGGTAAAGTTTCTACCGTAAGGTTGTCTCTAACTTGCACATCGTCACTTTGGATTACATGAGATGGATCCGGAACATACTTTCAAAGTTGCGACACATGGAAAACGTTGTGCAAATTCGAAAAATGCGGCGGTAAACCCACTCGGTAAGCCACCGTTCCAACTCTTTCCAAAATCTGATACGGACCAATGAACTTCGGGGTCAACTTCTTTGACTTCAAAGCATGTCCTACACCAGTCATAGGAGTGACTCTCAAAAACACGTGGTCTCCTTCCTGAAATTCAAGATCTTTTCTACGCTTATCATGATAACTCTTTTGTCGACTCTGCGACGCCTTCATTTTCTCTTGGATCATCTGAACTTTCTCAGTAGTTTGCTGAACAATCTCTGGTCCTAAGACCGCTCTTTCTCCTGATTCAAACCAACACAACGGAGTTCTGCATCTCCGACCATACAAAGCCTCGAACGGTGCCATTCCAATACTAGAATGATAACTATTATTATAAGTGAACTCGATCAACGGAAGATGACTGTCCCAAGTTCCTCCTTGTTCAAGAACACAAATTCTCAACAAATCCTCTAGCGACTGAATTGTCCTCTCCGACTGACCATCTGCCTGTGGATGATACGCCGAACTCAATCTCAACTTCGAACCCAAGGCCTCTTGCAAACTTTTCCAAAATCTAGAAGTAAATCTTGGATCTCTATCTGACACGATGCTCGAAGGAACACCATGCAACTTCACAATCTCCTTGATATAAATCTCTGCCAACTGGGCAACAGGGAAACTAATATTAATAGGTAGAAAATGAGCTGACTTCGTCAACCTATCAACAATAACCCAAATTGCGTCGCTCCCTCTAGGAGTATTCGGCAAACTCGTCACAAAATCCATGGATATACTATCCCATTTCCATTCTGGCACGTCTAAAGGTACCATCATCCCAGCAGGTTTCTGATGCTCAACTTTCGATTTCTGACAAACTAAATAGGAATACACAAACTGTGCCACATCTCGTTTCAAACCAGACCACCAGAAAATCTTCTTTAAATCATGATACATCTTCGTAGCTCCCGGATGAATACTCAAACTACTTCTATGACTCTCTTCAAGAATCATCTTCTTAATCTCTTCATTATCTGGGATACAAATTCTTCCTCGGAATCTCAACACACCTTGATTGTCGATTTTAAAATCACTGTCTTCAGTCTGACCTCTAGCAACCAACAAGTCCACAAACTTTACATCAACTTTCTGCGCTTCCTTGATACTTTTCAGAAATTCACTATCAATCTTCAGCATACCTAGTTTCACGCTCTGAGGTGACCATTCACAAACCAAACTCATATCTCGGAACTGTTCAAGTAACTCGAACTCTCTAACCATCATGGCGGACATATGCAATGTCTTCCTACTCAAGGCATCTGCAACAACATTAGCTTTACCCGGATGATAATTCAAACCAAAGTCATAATCTTTCAACAATTCGAGCCATCTTCGCTGTCTCATATTCAATTCCTTCTGATCGAACAAATACTTCAAACTCTTGTGATCACTAAACACTTCAAATCTCGAACCATACAAGTAATGTCTCCATATCTTCAATACAAAGACTACGGCCGCCAACTCGAGATCATGCGTAGGATAATTCTTCTCATGAATTCTCAACTGTCTTGAAGCATAAGCTACCACTTTACCTTATTGCATAAGTACACCTCCTAAACCCAACTTGGACGCATCACAATAAACCACAAAAGGTTCATCTGATTTCGGCAAAATTAACACTGGAGCAGTCGTCAAACGCTTCTTCAATTCACCGAAACTTTTCTCACAATGAACGTCCCACACAAAAGTTTTACCTTTACAAGTCAACTGCGTTAGCGGAAGAGCTAACTTAGAAAACCCTTCAATAAACCTTCTATAGTAACCAGCTAAACCCAAGAAACTTCTAATCTCAGTAACTGACTTAGGAGTCTCCCACTGTGATACCGCTTCAACTTTAGACGGATCCACTGCAATTCCATCTCCGGAAATAACATGGCCTAGAAAACTCACTTCTTTCAACCAAAATTCACACTTAGACAATTTAGCATAAAGCTTCTTCTCTTTCAACACTTGCAAAACAATCTTCAGATGCTCAGCATGTTCTTCTTCAGTCTTGGAGTAAATCAAGATATCGTCGATAAACACAACCACAAACCGATCCAAAAATGCATGAAAGATGCGATTCATATACTCCATAAACACTCCAGGTGCATTGGTAACACCAAAAGGCATAACTTTATATTCATAGTGACCATAACGCGTTCTGAAAGCTGTCTTCTGCATATCTTCATCTTTTACTTTAATCTGGTGATAACCTGATCTCAAATCAATCTTGCTGAAAACTCGTGCACCCACTAGCTGATCCATCAAATCATCAATTCTCGGAAGTGGATACCTATTCTTGATAGTTACCTTGTTCAACTGCCGATAATCAATACACAACCGCATACTACCATCTTTCTTCTTTACTAACAAAACCGGCGCTCCCCAAGGTGAAACACTCGGTCTAACAAACTTCTTCTCAAGCAAGTCTTCCAACTGTTTCTTCAACTCAGATAACTCAGAAGCAGACATACGATAAGGTGCCATCGAGACCGGCTTCGTTCCAGGAACAAGATCAATAGAAAACTCAACTTCTCTCTCTGGAGGCACATCAGGAATCTCATCTGGAAAAACTTCAGGAAATTCACATACCACCGGTAACCTGTCAATCACTGCTTGATTCTCAATAGATAAGGTAGCCATTAACGAAAACATCAAGATACCGTCGCGTTCCAGTTGCTTCAGCTGCTTAGTAGATAAAAACTCTGCACCACTTTCCTCTTCGATGGAAGAGAAATGTACTGACTTGCTAAAACAATTAATAAGAACGTGGTTGTACTCTAACCAGTTCATACCTAAAATCACATCCATACCACTCAAAGGTAGACAAACTAAATCCATTTCAAAATCACGACCAAACATAGACAAAGGACATTTCAAACATACGAGAGAAGTAGTCACCGAACCCTTAGCTGGAGTTTCGACAACCATCTCTCCATTCATATCAGACAAATCAAGACCCAAAGCAGAAACACAATCGAAAGCAATAAAACAATGCGTAGCACCAGTATCAATAATAGTAACTAAAGGAGTATTATTAATATAGCAAGTACCTCTGATCAAACGATCCTCATTCTCTGTCTGAGTCCCAGTCAAAGCAAAGACCCTACTAGTAGTCGGCGTCCTCTTAGGCTGAGTACACTGTGAACTAATGTGACCCTCTCCATTGCAATTAAAGCACACAATGTCTGTACGATTGCAATCAGCTACAACATGACCTTTCTTACCACACCGGACACACTTCTTGATTTCCTCAGGGCAGACGTTGCTCTTGTGGCCTTTCTCACCACAATTGAAACACAGAATCTCTGCAGCATCCTTCTTCTTAGGCCGCCTAACATCGACCATCTTCTGTTTCCCTTTATCAGCGGGGGCACTGTACGGCTTAGGACGACTCTGCTGTCCCTTACCCTTCCTCTCATTCACTACCTTGTAGTGAGCCTTCGTATCCTCTTCATAGATCCTGCAGCTATTAACCAAGTCCTGAAAAACTCTCAGCTGTTGGTACCCAAGCGCCCTCTTGATGTCGGGCCTCAAACCGTTCTCGAACTTGATACATCTCGAGAACTCAGAATTCTCAGCAGTATAGTGCGGGTAGAACTTCGACAGCTCCACGAACTTGGCAGCATACTCTGTCACGGACATATTTCCTTGCTTCAGCTCAAGGAATTCGATCTCATTCTTCCCGCGAACATCTTCCGGAAAGTATCTTCTCAGTAACTCTCTCCTGAAAACAGCCCAGGTCACAACAGCTCCCTCCTGCCCAAGAGTAGGCAGAAGAGCAACCCACCAGTCATCAGCTTCATCGGCCAGCTGATGAGTACCAAACCGCACTTTCTGATCCTCCGTGCACTGCATAACCCGGAAAATCCTCTCAATCTCCTTAAGCCACGTCTGGGCTCCATCAGGGTCATAACGTCCTTTGAAAGTCGGAGGGTTCTTCTTAATGAACGTCTCCAACATCCTAGCTTCCGCTTTCGCACCAGCATTTGCGTTAGGTTGTTGTCCCACAGCTTGGGCTACAGCTTGTAGAGCAGCAGCTAACGCAGCATCGTTTCTTCCAGCCATTTCCGAGATTCTACAAAAGTAGCAACAACACCATAAGATAGTAATATAAATATTACTAAGACTCGACACAACTCTCTAATTGACCGGACGGATCGACCTGCTCTGATACCAATTGTAACACCCCGTTTTCCCAATATCAAAATTTCATTAAAAACATAGCATTTATCAGAGTAAGCATCAAAACAACGGGATATCACATATAACATAATCCAACAGTCAAATAATAATTTAACCAATATCTTAAACATTGCAGCGGAAAATCATAATCATAATTCGTAAAACATTTTGGCACGCAGGCCCAACAAGTATCTCAAAAGAGTTAGTCAAAACAGTAAATATTCATGGCAGTTCACGTAAGAGAATGAAGCATGTTATAGCATAAAACCCCATCCCGTTACGTATCAGAGCGACCTAGACGACACAGTGAAGGCAAGGCCACTCACGACGGCAACTGCACACTAAGCACGATCACCTGCAAGTTACCCATACGAAGGGCAACATTTTCAAGCAGAAGGGGTGAGATTTCATAATAAAATAACATTAATCAATGTAATTGCGAATCATAAATTAACATCATAATCATTCCATTATTAACTTTGCATAAATGCTAAACAGTTATCACGTAATCATATATCCAATTCATTATGAACAACGTAACATAATCAATAAACACTTATCACATAATCACATATTCATTCATTATCAACAAGGCATCTTAATCATGACAATGTGACAATGCTCCTAGACTCCTTATATGCATGTGGTACCAATCGTCATCATAAGTATTAATATACTTTAATCGTGCGGAGGACAAAGCTCCTATAAAACGTGCGGAGGACAAAGCTCCTAATATTCGTGGTGAGGACTAAGCTCAATGATATGCTATGCATGGACACATATGAACAAAACATCGTAATCAACTTATCAACATGCATCCAATAATTTGGAGCTAAACTTCATCATATAATTATGCACTTAGTTAAATAACGGAAGCAGCATAAACAGGTCACATAACAAGATGATATCATTATATCAAAGCACATAATTTGTATCATTATCACATCTTCTTATCTTGCATGAATATACAATACAATAGTTCATATTCAATTAATATTAATATAACTTAAACAACTCTACAGTCTGCATTAAACGACATCACTAGGTCTCATTACCAGTTAGGGGTTCACTCTTGATCAACAAGTGCGACACAGATCGCATAAACACATAAACAAGCTCATCCTGGTTGTACTCGCGAGGCGAGAGTACTTACTCGCCATGGCGAGTACCACTCAACTCCCAAACTAAGGTTGTTATGGGTTCCCTTTGATCCTACATTCATTCCTAATCAATGCTAGGTATGTTCAGGTACTCAAAGGCATACAAGATTCAACTAAAAAGGTCGAAACACGAAATATGACATGCACTCTGCCTAAGCTCGCGAGGCGAGGAAAGGTTGCTCGCCATGGCGAGTTGCACCAAACAACTCGCGAGGCGAAGGGAAGGGGCTCGCCGTGGCGAGCGATGAACAGAAGCACGGGCAGACTAGGGTTTTTCTCAAAAATCCATCACACAACATGGTTCAAAGCGTGGTTTTGATTCCAGAATTCATCCTAAACATATTCTAAGGTTAAAGAACGGTTCTTTCATCAATCTAACAAGTTTTACCGTTTGATCATCAATTTTTAGGGTTTTGACCTAATTCCAAAACTTCTCTAAATCAATCCCAACTTTGTCAACTAATCATCAGAATTACAGTAAATAACATTATTGAATTATTAGTCTCACCCTTACCTGGTTATGAAGAAATCGCAGCCCTCTCTATGCTCTTCTCCCTTCTAAGCTTTTCTCCCTTTTTCCAAAAGTTTTCACGTACAATGGTTTTCTAAAGATATTAGGTCTTCCCTATTTATACCTCTTTCTAATAACTTATCTTATCTCACTTTCTCCCCCAAAACTATCTAAAATATCAAAACAGCCCTCAACTAAATATTTTATATTATTTTCAAATCTTTATTCTATTTAACAATAAAATAAATCTCATAACATAATCAAATCCTCCAAAACTCATAACTTATCACGTCATCAATCAAATCATCGTAAATCATCAAAACATACCAAAATCATGCACATATTATATAATTATAATATAATGACCTAAACTCGATTAAATAAACGATTAAACGAAAGTGGGCGTTACACAAATCCCTTCGATTACGTGTACGTCTCAAATCCTTTCCGATTTCCTGAATCCTTCAAATCTCACGGTATGCTTAACATCTCACAGTCTTTTTTCTATTCTTACCCTCTTAGATTTATAAATTGTTGTTATGTTTTGAATGGGTTGAAGAATAGTGTTATGTATAATGGGTTGTATGTTTGAATTGTTTTCACTCTTAGTCTCTTAGATTTGTAAACTGATGTAATGTTTTTGATAATTGGGGAACTAATCTTCACTCTTAGCCTTTTAGATCTGTAAGAAAGTGTATTTAGAGTTTCAGACCTTAATTAACATTTTATTCATAAGGGTTAGGACAATTTCTTGAAGCCTCTTTTAACTTTTATGTGGATTTTATGCTTTAGTGTAATATAGTGTAGTTTAGATCTCACTGTTCTTGAATGATCATGATACGAATCTCTCTTCTTTGGATGTTGTTGTTGTATGGGTATTAGATGAACAATGAAACATGAGGTTATATACTATTCTATATTATTGATTTCCTCTAAAAATCTAAGGATGATTGGTTAGAAGTTGTTCGATGCATTTGATGTTTACTTTAGTAGACATTCTTGCTGGAGTTTCCTTTCAAAAATCAGTTTGTGTTCTATTAGGAACTTTTCATTTACTAATTTGTTAATGCCCTTATTTTATCCAATTCATGTTAGTTAGAGACACTCATCTTAAACACCCTTGAACTTTTCTTTCTAAATGGTTGATGTAATTTATTTGTCCATTGGCGGTTGTAATTTATTTGTCGACACATGCTCTTGAACAAAGTACTCTCAAGTAGCAGCACCGCTTTCCACATAGCAGCATGTAGCCTCAAGTTTATTAGCTTATTTGAACAAACGGTATCATCTCTATTTTCGACATGTTCTATGTTTGCGGCCTTTTTGTCAATTTTGCATTCTTGTTTCTTTGAGTTAGTGTGTTCTTTCGGCGTTTTGAGCGTTGATGCTTTCTTGCTTCTCTGAGTTATTGCGTGCAGGTATTTCTTCTTCACTAATTCTTTTAATAGAGATATTGGTTCCGATTAAATTCTTATTCATTTCAATAAGATTATATGGGCATTAAATTGTTAAAAGTACGAGATTTCGTATTAATTCTCTACTACTATTTATGTATGTACTTTTTAAAGATAAAAAAATCTAAGGAGAAGACTATGAGAGTGCTTATTCTATACCGACATGTTGGATCACATGATTTTGTACATAATGATAACTCAATTTCTCAACAAGGTATTAAAATAAAGTTTCTTAAGAATTGGTATTGTATCATGAAATGACTTGACTTTAATTCTATAAATTAATAGTTTTGGTATATTGAATAACTAGGCTCCATGACAGGTCCATACCGAGAAGGGGGGCATAAGTATATGCCATGTTTTGATTCATTTGATTCCACTAAACATATGTACGTGATTTTTTCTTATATTCCTTTGTTTTAGATGTCTAGTTATGTTCTTTTTTTTTTGGAAAAAAGAATTAGTGTGATATTTGAAAACATTTATTGTAATATGTAGATGTGTATACTTCATGATCATGCAATTGTTACCATTGTTGTGCAGGAAGTAAATAAGGCAAGACTTGTCGACGTGTTTGTGTTGTAGTCTGTAGTGCAGGTGGTGAGTTGCTTGTCGATGGTCACCTATGGTTTTCCTTGTACAAAGTTATTGGTTTCGGTTGGTAGCTTAATTATAATGATGTTGATGCATCCATTTGTTTTAGCTCCTGCTGCTGGTGTTGCTCTGGTTTTTCTCTAGTGCCTCCAAGTCCGGCTAATGTGTTCTTGTTCGTTGATCTATTTTCTGCAAGCCTGAAGAGTTTTAGTGTATAAGTGTTTGGTTTTGCTTTTGGAATTTTAGTATTTCTTTATAGAGAAGTTTAGTTTGTATTTTGTTTCATGGTTTTTTAGTTGTACTTAGCATAAGTTGTAGGTGTGTAACTTTTGTCCCAATTTTGGTCCGTCTTGAGTTTGGATTAGTATTAATCAAATTTATTTTTCGATAAAAACAGTCTCTAAATTTGTATGTTTAAGGAATAAATGAAAGAAATGAAAATGACCCAATTTTTTGATCAAATTTCCTCACAGTTTAAATATATGACAAACTGTATATTCTATTTTCGTTATATTAGTTAAGGCAACGCTTGTGAACTGTTGCCAGTAATGGCAACAATCGAAAATCGACCCCTTAGATAACTTTGTAAAACGTCCTCTATTCCAAGACTTTAGGGGATGATTATTGAAATTGTTGCCAAAAGCGCAAGAAAAACGTGCCCTTAGACTATAGGCGACGCTCGTATAGAAGACGCCTCAAAATCGTCCCCTATTCTCTTTGGCAACAATTTTCATAGTTCTGGCAACGATTTTCGACTGTTGTTAGAGGCAATAAATGGTGTAGTGTAACAATGATTTATGTGAAAGTTGTTCCAATCAGAACGTCACTACAAGAAATATTGAATTTTCCTACAAAAATTTTCGACGAAATTTCCTAGAAAAAGGTTTTCTACGAATTAGCGACGAAATTTTCGTAGGAAAGCACATGTTATTAAAAAAGGACCAGAAAAGTGGGGCGTGGCAGCTTGTGATTGGCTGCTTTTATCGAGGAATACTTTCCTAGGAAAGCAGCGGCCACACATGCAGAAAAAGGGCGCGTGGGAGCATGTGATTGGCCTACGTTACCGACGAATATTTTCCTAGAAAAGCTGCGGCCCCATATGCAGAAAGCCGTTGGGTATAGGGTGTGTAGCTGGTTGTGATTGGTGGACATTACCTACGAAAATTTCGTCGGAAAACACAGGACCCACATTCTAACTAGTCGTTTGTTACGGCTGCAGCATTATAAATATACAACTCTTCACTCTATTTTCTTCCTTACAATTTTCACTCTATTCTCACTCAAATTTTTTTAATATCACTCAAATTTTATTCTCCATAATGTTATTATCATTGTTGAAGTTTCTAACAAAGGTAATTATTGATATTTTCTTATAATTGATTTCAATTTTACATGTGTTTGAATTTATATAAAAAAATGTTAGTCGGATTAACTTCTTTAAAAAAATATTTAGTGGGATTAAATTAAATTTCCACTTATTAGTGTTAGAGAGAGTATAATAAAAAAAGTGTTAGCTTGTAGAAAAACTTGTAGTTTAGTTAAAAATGTTTAATTTTAAAAATGTGTGTATTTATATATATTGTTAATTTAGTTATTAAAATATGTTGTATTATTTTTTGTTGTTTCCTTGTTTTCGATCCATTTTAAGGTTGCTGTTGCTGCTGGCTGGTTGCTGCTGGCTGGTTATTGCTTCTTTTTTTTGGATCCATATCTTGAACTTTCATGATATTCTACGTAATCACATCTCAGTGTGTATGTAATCTAGAACTTAGACTTTGAAGTTCTCATAATTTAGAACTAAGACTTTCAAGTCTTCATAATTCAGTCATAATTCTCATTCAATCATTGCACCCTCTAGTAGCGTGACTTACCGAGAAAATTTCATGGCCCTTTATGTTAAAATGGGACCAAAGGAGGTGGAATCTTCAAATGAGTTTTTTCTTTACTTGGCTTTTTATGATAATAGATAGATGGATATGTAAAAATGATCTTTGACCACAAAAACAACCATAGACATTATTTTCTGGTAAACATAAAAGTCTTCTATTAAAAATATAAATAAATAAATGCTAACTTATTCTCTTAGAACACAATTATAAAAACTAAATATATAATTTTTTTCTTTAGCATTCAATATTTTAAAATTTTAAAGTTCTTCATGCTAACTTAATCTCTCAGATATTATAAATCTATTAGGATAAGTTATTTGTAATCCACTAATTCTATCATCATATATTAGAATCTATAAGGAGATTAAAATCTTAGTGGGAATAGTTGTTCATACAATGGTATAGGTATCTCGTCCCTATATAACGACACACACCAAAGCTGGTTGTGTACACATGGTATTACTGTCATATAAGATGTCTTACTTATCCATGCTAGCTTTTTTTCTTACAGTAATCAGTCTCAACAATATTACAGGAAATCCAAAGCATCAAATACATGCGCAACCCAATAAAGGAGTGATCGATTACCAGCCACCCCCTATTGATTCAGAAACACCTGTTGGTGATCTCAATCCCAGTATCGGACTGATCGATTACCAGCCACCCCCTATTGATCCAGAAACACCTGTTGGTGATCTCAATCCCAGTATCGGACTGATCGATTACCAGCCACCCCCTGTTGATCCAGAAACACCTGTTGGTGATCTCAATCCCAGTCCACCACACTTTCATTTTTATCGACAATATCACCATAGATCCGAAGGACTTAATAGGCCTAGAATTGGCGGCTTGGAAGATATACCACACATAAGACCTAGAAGGCCAGTTCGACCGCCAGCCTAAGATGTACTCCAATCCTGCTAATTAATGTAGCAGCACTATCAGCTTATGGTTTTCTCATGTTGTCAAGGTTTCATTTGTTGTAGGCTTAATTAAGTAGTCCCGTTTGTATATTTGGTTTGCGGGTGCTTATAGTCTCTTTTTAGTAAAAATTGACTTTGCTCATAAAATAAATCACCCAGCAGCAAATTAAATAAAAGGCAGTGGCAGTATGAACCTTTGAAATATTTTACACTTGTTTGTATATCCTTAATATACGTTTGAAGCTGTATACGTAGATTTCGAATTTATATATGGGGAGTTTTTTCTTGACAAATTATATATGGGGTGTTTGTTTAACTTATATTTCCCCTAGCTTCATATCATTTTAAGTTAAATCGGACACAATACAAAAATTATAAGTGAATGTAAACTTTATTAATAAAATTCAACAAATAAGAAATGGTTCATCTTAGAACCTAATCAAAAAGGTTTAGTTGTTCGTGGTAACAAACATCATTACAAAACAATAGAAAAACATGCCACAAAGTTCTTTTCTTTTCCTTTACTTTACTTTCTTGTTATTTACTTTTATGTTTTTCTCCTACTTCTCCATGTCTACGATGAACATGAGCGAGTAGACTTCTCTTGTCTTGGGATTGTTGGATAAGTCTAATGACGTAATCCTAATCAAACCAAGCTATTAACCCTAATCTCTAATCTAAATTCACTGTTTTAACATGAATTAACCATTATCAAACTGTGGAAACGAAAGTGGAGGGTTTGATAATTGTTAATCCATCATCTCAAATATCAATTCATAAAATGAAAGTGGAGCTTTGATATTCGAACAAGTGAATTTAGACAAGGGTTTGAAAGGCAGCGAAATAGTCTTTGCAATCTTTGAGACATATAGTTTCGATCTTTAAGGGAACTAATAGTAATTAAGTCAACGAAATAGGCTTGGTTGCTAGAGGAACCAAAACCTAATAGTAATCAAGTCAGCGAAATAGGCTTGGTTGCTAGAGGAACATAAGAGAAACTTGTTGGAACAAAATGTGTTTTACAATAAACCTTAATGAGTTTTGATTATAATAAGGTATTAAAAATTCTCAATTGGTTTTTGCTAATATTTGTTCAAGTGTACAGGACCATAGGCAAAGTTATTCAATTTCAATAGGTCTTGGAAAAACAATAAAGAGCAACGGAATCTAAAGCATCTGAAGAAAACTGCGTCTGAAGTTTCAAGTGCCTTTGAAGTGATGACGTCATCAGAAGCAAAAGTTCATCAGAAGCAAGATTTCATCAGAAGCTATATCATCACCAGAAGCTAT
The DNA here is from genome assembly GCF_003473485.1 of Medicago truncatula. Lineage (NCBI taxonomy): Eukaryota > Viridiplantae > Streptophyta > Magnoliopsida > Fabales > Fabaceae > Medicago > Medicago truncatula. The sequence goes on along the minus strand of NC_053043.1, from coordinate 22,210,891 downwards.
AGTGGATCAGAAGATTCAATCTGAAATCTCAAAAGAGCTGATTCTTTATGTTAACCTCGTCTAAGAGAGCGAATGATCAAAAGGAAAGTGTCAACGTTCGTTTGAAAAGCACCGGGTGCTTTTACCTCATTGAAGAGTTGACAAAGTACAAGTGTACAACCACTACCTCCATGACCCTGAGTGTGTCCTCGCTACAAGACAAGATAACAGCTCTGCCTGCAGAATTGTTCCTTCAAGATAGGAATGAATTTGAAGTTGATCCTTCATAGGACTACACCCAAATCAGGCAAAAGATTACTGGTGGATGATTAAAGGAACTCAACGACTCTTTGGACGTGCTAAAAATCTCAACGTCTCTCCACTCACCTCTATATAAAGGAGTAAAGACTTGAAGATCGATAGAGATATCAACACAAGTTAAAAGCGCCAAAACTCTGCCAAATTTGATTCTCAAAAGCACTCTGAATTTCTGCACTGATTTGAGATATCTTAGAAATTCTTAAGTCTAGAGTCTTTTTATTGCATTGTATTATCAACACCATTGATTGTATATCAAGTGTTCAAGTCAAACAATATTCTGTGTAATTCTGTTTGATTAGAAGTCTCTTGCTTTAGTGCTTGAGCATTGGAAGTCTCTCGCCTGCGTGCTTGAGCATTTGGGAAGTCTCATACTAGATAGTATTGATCAGTTGTAATCTGTGTGATTATTTCTTAGTGGAAATCTCCTTGGAAGTGCAAGGGGAACTGGACTACTTCCGGTTTGTGGAAGGAACCAGGATAATTGCTTGTGTCTCTCTTTCTTTTCTCTACCCAGTTTTTATTCCGCTGCATATCTGTTTCTGAACATCATATCAGAAGCACTCTCACCTAGCTTCTGAATTGATATCAGAAGAAGAATTTTCTGAGAAAAAGAAAACACAATTCAACCCCCCCCCCCCCCCCTCTTTTGTTTTTCTCACCTTCAATTGGTATCAGAGCTTGTTCTGTTATCAAAGCACTTAACCGTGTGACAGAAGCAGAAGAAGCAGAAGAAGTTTTTGAGCAAGAGGGGTGGTTATAAGAACTTCATGAAAGAAGATCAAAAGAGATGCTTCAACTGTAAGAAGCCTGGACATTTCATTGCTGATTGTCCTGATCTTCAGAAGGAAAAGTTAAAGAGCAGACCTAAGAAATCAAGTTTCAGCTCAAGCAAATTCAGAAAGCAAATCAAGAAGAGTTTGATGGAAACCTGGGAAGATCTGGATAGTGAATCTGGTTCTGATAAAGAAGAAGTAGATGATGATGCAAAAGCAGCCATGGGGTTAGTGGCAACAGTGTCATCAGAAGCTGTATCAGAAGCTGAATCAGATTCAGAAGATGAAAATGAGGTATATTCCAAAATTCCCAGACAAGAACTTTTTGATTCTCTTAAAGAACTTTTATCACTATTCGAACACAGAACCAATGAGTTGTCTGATTTAAAAGAAAAATATGTTGATTTAATGAAACAACAAGAAACAACTCTATTGGAACTGAAAGCTTCTGAAGAAGAACTCAGAGGGTTTAACTTCATATCTACCACATATGAAGACAGACTCAAGATTCTTTGTCAGAAGCTACAAGAAAAGTGTGATAAAGGTTCTGGCAACAAACATGAAATTGCCTTAGATGATTTTATTATGGCGGGCATTGACAGAAGCAAGGTAGCTTCTATGATCTACAACATATACAAAAACAATGGCAAAGGGATCGGATACTCTAAAGAGAAATCTAAAGAGTACAGTCTCAAAAGCTACTGCGATTGTATTAAGGATGGATTGAAATCCACCTTTGTGCCTGAGGGTACTGATGTTGTAACTGCTGTTCAGTCAGAACTTGAAGGTTTTGGTTCTAAGGCTAAGATTACATCAAAGTCAGAAAACCTCAAGCCTAAGGTTATGACAAAATCTGATTCTAAGACTACAAAGATAAAAATTCTGAAAAGGTCAGAACCTGTTCCTCAGAGTCTGATCAAACCAGAACCTAGAATCCTAAAGTCAAAGGGTCAGAAGAACAAAACAGTTGTTGCTTCTGAGAAAACAATACCCAAAGGTGTTAAACCTAAAGTATTGAATGATCAGGTGCTACTCAGCACTCAGCCCAAGGTACAAGGGAGGAAAAGTAAAACCTCCAGAACTAACCCAAAAGGACCCATGACGATATGGGTACCTAAGTCTGAATTGATCAATACTGCAGGTATGCCTAAGGGCAAAAGAGAAACAAAGGTCCTGGTACCTAGACAGCGGGTGTTCAAGGCATATGACAGGAGAGAAAGCTTTGTTCCTCACCCTTACCATGAAAGATGGAGGAGAAGTGAAGTTTGGTGGCAACCAAACTTGAAAAATCATTGGTACAGGTACTATTGATAATTCCTCCATTTCAATAAATAATGTTTGGCTAGTAGATGGTCTGAAGCATAACCTATTGAGCATCGGTCAATTTTGTGACAATGGGTATGATGTTATGTTTAGTAAGACCAACTGCACTCTAGTCAACAAGGATGACAAATCCATTACATTTAAGGGAAAGAGAGTTGAGAATGTCTATAAGATCAATTTCTCTGATCTGGCTGATTAGAAGGTAGTTTGCCTTCTGTCAATGAATGATAAAAAGTGGGTATGGCATAGAAGGTTGGGACATGCTAATTGGAGATTAATTTCTAAAATCAGCAAGTTACAACTTGTCAAAGGTTTGCCTAACATTGATTATCATTCAGATGCACTCTGTGGTGCATGTCAGAAAGCAAAAATTGTTAAAACTTCCTTCAAATCCAAAGACATTGTATCAACCTCCAGACCCTTAGCATTACTCCATATTGATCTGTTTGGACCAGTTAACACTGCATCCTTATATGGAAGTAAATATGGATTGGTCATTGTTGATGATTACAGTTGGTGGACATCGGCAAAATTCCTAAGAAGTAAAGATTATGCTTGTGAGGTGTTTAGCAACTTCTGCACTCAAATACAATCTGAAAAGGAGATGAAAATTTTGAAAGTCAGAAGTGATCATGGTGGAGAATTTCAAAACGAGCCATTTGAATCTTTTTGTGAAAAACATGGAATTATCCATGAATTCTCTTCTCCTAGAACTCCACAACAAAATGGGGTTGTAGAGAGAAAGAACAGAACTTTACAAGAAATGGCCAGAACCATGATCCATGAAAATAATTTAGCTAAACATTTCTGGGCAGAAGCAGTTAATACTTCATGTTATGTTCAAAATAGGATCTATATCAGACCTATGTTGGAGAAAACTGCATATGAACTCTTCAAAGGAAGAAGACCCAATATCTCTTACTTTCATCAGTTTGGATGTACTTGTTACATTCTAAATACTAAAGACTATCTAAAGAAATTTGATGTCAAGGCTCAAAGAGGAATCTTTTTAGATTACTCTGAAAGGTCAAAGGCATACAGAGTATATAATTCAGATACACATTGTGTTGAAGAATCTATGCATGTTAAATTTGATGATAGAGAGCCTGGAAGTGAAACTCCAGAGAAAGTTGAAAGTAATGCAGGTGCAAATGATTCTGAAGATGCATCAGAATCTGATCAACCTTCTGATACTAAAAAGAATCCAGAAGATGAATCAAATCCAGATGCTGAATCAAATCCAGAAGCTGAGTCAAGTTCAGAAGCTGAACCGAATCCAGAAGCATAGACTGAAAATGCTTCTGAGGATATTCAAGATAACACTCAGCATGTAGTTCAATCAAAATTCAACCACAAATCTTCACATCCTGAGGAGCTAATAATTGGAAGCAAAGACAGTCCTAGAAGAACTAGATCTCATTTTAGACAAGAAGAATCTTTGATAGGATTGCTGTCAATAATTGAGCCAAAGACTGTTGATGAAGCTCTCTCAGATGATGGATGGATATTAGCTATGCAAGAAGAGCTAAATCAGTTTCAAAGGAATGATGTGTGGGATCTGATACCCAAACCTCATCAGAAGAACATTATTGGAACAAAATGGGTATTCAGAAACAAGCTGAATGAACAAGGGGAAGTAACCAGAAACAAAGCTAGACTTGTTGCACAAGGTTATAGTCAACAAGAAGGCATTGATTACACTGAAACATTTGCTCCAGTTGCAAGATTGGAAGCAATCAGGTTACTTCTATCCTATGCAGTTAATCATGGCATAATATTATATCAAATGGATGTCAAGAGTGCATTTCTTAATGGTGTCATTGAAGAAGAAGTGTATGTCAAACAACCTCCTGGGTTTGAGGATCTTAAGCATCCTGACCATGTTTACAAACTTAAGAAATCACTATATGGCCTGAAACAAGCTCTCAGAGCTTGGTATGATAGACTAAGTAATTTCTTAATCAAAAATGATTTTAAGAGAGGTCAAGTTGACACAACACTCTTCAGAAGGACTCTTAAGAAAGACATTCTGATTGTGCATGTAACACCCCGTTTTCCCAACATAAAAATTTCATAAATTAATCAGAGTAAAACACCTTAAACGGAATGTTACACTTCTTTTCTTAAAAATCACAAATGGAATAATTAGATAATTATCCTTCAAATTTCAACAACGTAATAATTAAAACTTTGCAGCGGAATTAATTTAACGACAATAAAAGCTTCAACAACATGTTCCAAAATTGATACATAAAGGAATGATAAACTTAGCAACAATTTCCCATCCTGTTACGTATCAGAGCCCTAAGACACTTGATCCACCATTCCTACTAAACTTTAATACCTGCAAGTTACCCATACGAAGGACAACATTTTCAAGCAGAAGGGGTAAGATTCACAATCAATAATAATAATATATAATTCATCAAATGCACCTAACAACTTAAACTTCATCAATTAGTAATAATAATTCTTTTAACGACTCCTAAACCATATCATGTACTCATCATATCAACAGTCATGACTCGATATCATAAACAACATCATAACAACATCATTTAACATCATAATCAACATCTTAATCATAATCATATAACATCATACTCATAATTCGTATACAACATGACAACTTCATAAGCAATGACATAAACAACGTAACAACATCATATTCATAGTTCATATACAACATAACAACATCATTAATTCGTATTAACATTCTCCACCAAGCACCTTATTAACAACTCATGAATATAGGACAACTTAGCAACTATACGTAACATCATCATTTCATAATAATAGTTATTCATCGAACATTCCATTAGCAATTCATGAATAAAAGACAACTTATCAACTTAACATAACCATCATCAAGTACATTTAACAACTCATAGATAACATCACATAATCATCATCACAACATTCATAATCATCATCATGTAACATCCTAACAACCTCATATTCAACACCATAAACAGCCATCATAACATCGTAATCAATATCATAATAATATAAACAACAACATATATTCAACAATAATGTTCTTACTTCTTTAACTTTAGTAACACTTGCTAATTCAACCAACAACGACGACAACAACTCACTCAACAACGACGACAACAACTTAATCAACAGCAACAACAACAAATCTCTCAAGAACAACGGCAACTACAATTATCCAATATATGTATATATTTCATAATCAACAATATCTTCAATAATAGATATCTAATTCATCAATTAAATCTAACACCCTGTCATAATAATAATTCATCAATATATAAGTATATCATCATTAACAACATCAACAACAAATGGTAATTAAAACCAACAACAACGACTCATGCAACAACCCGACTTCACCGCTAAGACTCATGCAGGACATGACAACTCCACTAAGACTCCTCAACAAATGCAACCATGCATGTGGTACCATATCAGAGCCGAAGCCCTCATCGTTAACATCGTTTTGAACAACATAGTGCTCCATCGTTTTGAACGACAAGGCGTTCCAGGACCGAAGTCCTCATCGTTTTTATGCTTATGCAACTGACTCCACTTGTGTATATCTACATACAACTCAACGACAAATGCATATGTACTTATATGACTTACCACCCTTTAATGCAACTGACTCCACTTGTGTATATCTACATACAACTCAACAACATCAACGACAACTACTACTCATCAATGCATATATGTAAATATGACTTCACCTCGACAATCCAATTAATAATACTTCAACCTTTGAAAAGAATTCAGCAACATGTATAATTTATTTAAATATAAATATACATCACAGTCAACAATAATCCATCATAATTGATCCAACGATTCCAGAAAATACACAATTAATCATCTCCAGATTCACTAAACTCAACAACGGCAACATAGGCAGCACATAAACATCTCAAGATATAACAATATCAAATGATAATCAATATCAACTTAAACATCTTATATAATCCACATAACGAATATATTTCACATTAACCAACATTACCCAACATTAGGTTAAATACTCTTAAACACCTTAATTTCACTCATATTACTTTTAGTTTTGAGCCTTGAAATTATTCCATAAGTTTTGAATTAACTTGGAAATGGTTGTGCTGAATTTTCATAAGATTTCCCTAAGACCTACTTGGAGTATTTTCATCATAACTCCTAAACCAAAAATCATTTTAGGGTCAAACCAAATCCATTGGAAAGCTAACAAAATTATCTAAAACTTCCATGTTTACACCCAAGTCCAATTCAAAACAGAAACGTGTGAAAAAGACACAAGAACGCGAAATAAGGAATGCTGTCAAAAGGCATTTCGCTTAAGCGAACGGTGCTTCGCTTAAGCGAACTACTTACAGTAGCTGTTCGCTTACATCTCGCTTCCGGCTCGCTTAAGCAAACAGTCATCGTTTCTGCATAATTTTTCACGGGTTTAACCCATTTTTCACCCCAAAACTCCCAATTTTGATCTCCCAATGCCCAAACATGTTTCCAAAGATTGTTTATAGGTTCATTATACAATTAGGCATCTAAAGGAACATAAAACATGCATCAACAACAACAATTCATCTCATTCTCACAATCTTGCAATTTCCCCCAATTTTCCTCCAACAATCCTAACCTCTCCAAATTCGGATTACAGCAACATTATAATTCCTAAAATCAATCTGAATATGAATTCTAAGCATAATTAACATGAATCCTTACTCTTTTCTTCCAAAATCAGTATAGAACCCTAATTCCCAAATTCTTATTTTTCAAGAACAATTCTAATCAAAACAATTTTCAGAAACCATATATTATAATCATTGAAGGTTAGCCTCACCCTTACCTTAATTTAGAAGAAAACGCACGAACAATCTACAGCAAAAACGATCATCTCTTGCTCTAGCTCTAGCTCTCCCTTGTTCTTGGTTTCTCTGGTTTTTCTCCCAAACTTGTTTCACGTAAAACTGCTTCACCTTTTCTTTACCTAACTCCCAAAACTATAACTTCCCCTTTTTCATTAAACTCCCTTAATTTTTATTAAATCCTAATTAACTCCCACACTCCAAAATAATTCTATTTCTCCACTTATTCTATTAAATAATGAAAATAACCATTTAATAAAATACATCACACCACAAAATCAACATAAATCATTTAAAATCATATAAAAGACTTTAAATCAATTAAAAATAATTAAATAACAATTAGGGCGTTACAACTCTACCCCCTTAAAAGAATTTCGTCCTCGAAATTCAAAGCACACAAGAAAATGAATTCAATTATTGGTTAAATTTCTTAAACTATATATAGCCAAATAGAAACTTCAAACAAACCATACAAACCACATTAAAGTCAATCAATCAAACATGATCACATAATAAATATAACCATTAATCAGTAAACACAACGACAATCAAGACAACGTAAGACAGTATTACAACTGTTACTCAACAAGACACGACTCAACTACTTGGCCGGACGGACCAACCTGCTCTGATACCAATTGTAACACCCCGTTTCTTAATCAGAGTAAAACACCTTAAACGGAATGTTACACTTCTTTTCTTAAAAATCACAAATGGAATAATTAGATAATTATCCTTCAAATTTCAACAACGTAATAATTAAAACTTTGCAGCGGAATTAATTTAACGACAATAAAAGCTTCAACAACATGTTCCAAAATTGATACATAAAGGGATGATAAACTTAGCAACAATTTCCCATCCCGTTACGTATCAGAGCCCTAAGACACTTGAGCCACCATTCCTACTAAACTTTAATACCCGCAAGTTACCCATACGAAGGACAACATTTTCAAGCAGAAGGGGTGAGATTCACAATCAATAATAATAATATATAATTCATCAAATGCACCTAACAACTTAAACTCCATCAATTAGTAATAATAATTCTTTTAACGACTCCTAAACCATATCATGTACTCATCATATCAACAGTCATGACTCGATATCATAAACAACATCATAACAACATCATAATCAACATCTTAATCATAATCATATAACATCATACTCATAATTCGTATACAACATGACAACTTCATAAGCAATGACATAAACAACGTAACAACATCATATTCATAGTTCATATACAACATAACAACATCATTAATTCGTATTAACATTCTCCACCAAGCACCTTATTAACAACTCATGAATATAGGACAACTTAGCAACTATACGTAACATCATCATTTCATAATAATAGTTATTCATCGAACATTCCATTAGCAATTCATGAATAAAAGACAACTTATCAACTTAACATAACCATCATCAAGTACATTTAACAACTCATAGATAACATCACATAATCATCATCACAACATTCATAATCATCATCATGTAACATCCTAACAACCTCATATTCAACACCATAAACAGCCATCATAACATCGTAATCAATATCATAATAATATAAACAACAACATATATTCAACAATAATGTTCTTACTTCTTTAACTTTAGTAACACTTACTAATTCAACCAACAACGACGACAACAACTCACTCAACAACGACGACAACAACTTAATCAACAGCAACAACAACAAATCTCTCAAGAACAACGGCAACTACAATTATCCAATATATGTATATATTTCATAATCAACAATATCATCAATAATAGATATCTAATTCATCAATTAAATCTAACACCCTGTCATAATAATAATTCATCAATATATAAGTATATCATCATTAACAACATCAACAACAAATGGTAATTAAAACCAACAACAACGACTCATGCAACAACCCGACTTCACCGCTAAGACTCATGCAGGACATGACAACTCCACTAAGACTCCTCAACAAATGCAACCATGCATGTGGTACCATATCAGAGCCGAAGCCCTCATCGTTAACATCGTTTTGAACAACATAGTGCTCCATCGTTTTGAACGACAAGGCGTTCCAGGACCGAAGTCCTCATCGTTTTTATGCTTATGCAACTCACTCCACTTGTGTATATCTACATACAACTCAACAACATCAACGACAACTACTACTCATCAATGCATATATGTAAATATGACTTCACCTCGACAATCCAATTAATAATACTTCAACCTTTGAATAGAATTCAGCAACATGTATAATTTATTTAAATATAAATATACATCACAGTCAACAATAATCCATCATAATTGATCCAACGATTCCAGAAAATACACAATTAATCATCTCCAGATTCACTAAACTCAACAACGGCAACATAGGCAGCACATAAACATCTCAAGATATAACAATATCAAATGATAATCAATATCAACTTAAACATCTTATATAATCCACATAACGAATATATTTCACATTAACCAACATTACCCAACATTAGGTTAAATACTCTTAAACACCTTAATTTCACTCATATTACTTTTAGTTTTGAGCCTTGAAATTATTCCATAAGTTTTGAATTAACTTGGAAATGGTTGTGCTGAATTTTCATAAGATTTCCCTAAGACCTACTTGGAGTATTTTCATCATAACTCCTAAACCAAAAATCATTTTAGGGTCAAACCAAAGCCATTGGAAAGCTAACAAAATTATCTAAAACTTCCATGTTTACACCCAAGTCCAATTCAAAACAGAAACGTGTGAAAAAGACACAAGAACGCGAAATAAGGAATGCTGTCAAAAGGCATTTCGCTTAAGCGAACTACTTACAGTAGCTGTTCGCTTACATCTCGCTTCCGGCTCGCTTAAGCGAACAGTCATCGTTTCTGCATAATTTTTCACGGGTTTAACCCATTTTTCACCCCAAAACTCCCAATTTTGATCTCCCAATGCCCAAACATGTTTCCAAAGATTGTTTATAGGTTCATTATACAATTAGGCATCTAAAGGAACATAAAACATGCATCAACAACAACAATTCATCTCATTCTCACAATCTTGCAATTTCCCCCAATTTTCCTCCAACAATCCTAACCTCTCCAAATTCGGATTACAGCAACATTATAATTCCTAAAATCAATCTGAATATGAATTCTAAGCATAATTAACATGAATCCTTACTCTTTTCTTCCAAAATCAGTATAGAACCCTAATTCCCAAATTCTTATTTTTCAAGAACAATTCTAATCAAAACAATTTTCAGAAACCATATATTATAATCATTGAAGGTTAGCCTCACCCTTACCTTAATTTAGAAGAAAACGCACGAACAATCTACAGCAAAAACGATCATCTCTTGCTCTAGCTCTAGCTCTCCCTTGTTCTTGGTTTCTCTGGTTTTTCTCCCAAACTTGTTTCACGTAAAACTGCTTCACCTTTTCTTTTCCTAACTCCCAAAACTATAACTTCCCCTTTTTCATTAAACTCCCTTAATTTTTATTAAATCCTAATTAACTCCCACACTCCAAAATAATTCTATTTCTCCACTTATTCTATTAAATAATGAAAATAACCATTTAATAAAATACACCACACCACAAAATCAACATAAATCATTTAAAATCATATAAAAGACTTTAAATCAATTAAAAATAATTAAATAACAATTAGGGCGTTACAACTCTACCCCCCTTAAAAGAATTTCGTCCTCGAAATTCAAAGCACACAAGAAAATGAATTCAATTATTGGTTAAATTTCTTAAACTATATATAGCCAAATAGAAACTTCAAACAAACCATACAAATCACATTAAAGTCAATCAATCAAACATGATCACATAATAAATATAACCATTAATCAGTAAACACAACGACAATCAAGACAACGTAAGACAGTATTACAACTGTTACTCAACAAGACACGACTCAACTACTTGGCCGGACGGACCAACCTGCTCTGATACCAATTGTAACACCCCGTTTTCCCAACATAAAAATTTCATAAATTAATCAGAGTAAAATACCTTAAACGAAATGTTACACTTCTTTTCTTAAAAATCACAAATGGAATAATTAGATAATTATCCTTCAAATTTCAACAACGTAATAATTAAAACTTTGCAGCGGAATTAATTTAACGACAATAAAAGCTTCAACAACATGTTCCAAAATTGATACATAAAGGAATGATAAACTTAGCAACAATTTCCCATCCCGTTACGTATCAGAGCCCTAAGACACTTGAGCCACCATTCCTAATAAACTTTAATACCTGCAAGTTACCCATACGAAGGACAACATTTTCAAGCAGAAGGGGTGAGATTCACAATCAATAATAATAATATATAATTCATCAAATGCACCTAACAACTTAAACTCCATCAATTAGTAATAATAATTCTTTTAACGACTCCTAAACCATATCATGTACTCATCATATCAACAGTCATGACTCGATATCATAAACAACATCATAACAACATCATTCAACATCATAATCATAATCATATAACATCATACTCATAATTCGTATACAACATGACAACTTCATAAGCAATGACATAAACAACGTAACAACATCATATTCATAGTTCATATACAACATAACAACATCATTAATTCGTATTAACATTCTCCACCAAGCACCTTATTAACAACTCATGAATATAGGACAACTTAGCAACTATACGTAACATCATCATTTCATAATAATAGTTATTCATCGAACATTCCATTAGCAATTCATGAATAAAAGACAACTTATCAACTTAATATAACCATCATCAAGTACATTTAACAACTCATAGATAACATCACATAATCATCATCACAACATTCATAATCATCATCATGTAACATCCTAACAACCTCATATTCAACACCATAAACAACCATCATAACATCGTAATCAATATCATAATAATATAAACAACAACATATATTCAACAATAATGTTCTTACTTCTTTAACTTTAGTAACACTTGCTAATTCAACCAACAACGACGACAACAACTTAATCAACAGCAACAACAACAAATCTCTCAAGAACAACGGCAACTACAATTATCCAATATATGTATATATTTCATAATCAACAATATCATCAATAATAGACATCAATTAAATCTAACACCCTGTCATAATAATAATTCATCAATATATAAGTATATCATCATTAACAACATCAACAACAAATGGTAATTAAAACCAACAACAACGACTCATGCAACAACCCGACTTCACCGCTAAGACTCATGCAGGATATGACAACTCCACTAAGACTCCTCAACAAATGCAACCATGCATGTGGTACCATATCAGAGCCGAAGCCCTCATCGTTAACATCGTTTTGAACAACATAGTGCTCCATCGTTTTGAACGACAAGGCGTTCCAGGACCGAAGTCCTCATCGTTTTTATGCTTATGCAACTGACTCCACTTGTGTATATCTACATACAACTCAACGACAAATGCATATGTACTTATATGACTTACCACCCTTTAATGCAACTGACTCCACTTGTGTATATCTACATACAACTCAACAACATCAACGACAACTACTACTCATCAATGCATATATGTAAATATGACTTCACCTCGACAATCCAATTAATAATACTTCAACCTTTGAAAAGAATTCAGCAACATGTATAATTTATTTAAATATAAATATACATCACAGTCAACAATAATCCATCATAATTGATCCAACGATTCCAGAAAATACACAATTAATCATCTCCAGATTCACTAAACTCAACAACGGCAACATAGGCAGCACATAAACATCTCAAGATATAACAATATCAAATGATAATCAATATCAACTTAAACATCTTATATAATCCACATAACGAATATATTTCACATTAACCAACATTACCCAACATTAGGTTAAATACTCTTAAACACCTTAATTTCACTCATATTACTTTTAGTTTTGAGCCTTGAAATTATTCCATAAGTTTTGAATTAACTTGGAAATGGTTGTGCTGAATTTTCATAAGATTTCCCTAAGACCTACTTGGAGTATTTTCATCATAACTCCTAAACCAAAAATCATTTTAGGGTCAAACCAAAGCCATTGGAAAGCTAACAAAATTATCTAAAACTTCCATGTTTACACCCAAGTCCAATTCAAAACAGAAACGTGTGAAAAAGACACAAGAACGCGAAATAAGGAATGCTGTCAAAAGGCATTTCGCTTAAGCGAACTACTTACAGTAGCTGTTCGCTTACATCTCGCTTCCGGCTCGCTTAAGCGAACAGTCATCGTTTCTGCATAATTTTTCACGGGTTTAACCCATTTTTCACCCCAAAACTCCCAATTTTGATCTCCCAATGCCCAAACATGTTTCCAAAGATTGTTTATAGGTTCATTATACAATTAGGCATCTAAAGGAACATAAAACATGCATCAACAACAACAATTCATCTCATTCTCACAATCTTGCAATTTCCCCCAATTTTCCTCCAACAATCCTAACCTCTCCAAATTCGGATTACAGCAACATTATAATTCCTAAAATCAATCTGAATATGAATTCTAAGCATAATTAACATGAATCCTTACTCTTTTCTTCCAAAATCAGTATAGAACCCTAATTCCCAAATTCTTATTTTTCAAGAACAATTCTAATCAAAACAATTTTCAGAAACCATATATTATAATCATTGAAGGTTAGCCTCACCCTTACCTTAATTTAGAAGAAAACGCACGAACAATCTACAGCAAAAACGATCATCTCTTGCTCTAGCTCTAGCTCTCCCTTGTTCTTGGTTTCTCTGGTTTTTCTCCCAAACTTGTTTCACGTAAAACTGCTTCACCTTTTCTTTTCCTAACTCCCAAAACTATAACTTCCCCTTTTTCATTAAACTCCCTTAATTTTTATTAAATCCTAATTAACTCCCACACTCCAAAATAATTCTATTTCTCCACTTATTCTATTAAATAATGAAAATAACCATTTAATAAAATACACCACACCACAAAATCAACATAAATCATTTAAAATCATATAAAAGACTTTAAATCAATTAAAAATAATTAAATAACAATTAGGGCGTTACAACTCTACCCCCCTTAAAAGAATTTCGTCCTCGAAATTCAAAGCACACAAGAAAATGAATTCAATTATTGGTTAAATTTCTTAAACTATATATAGCCAAATAGAAACTTCAAACAAACCATACAAATCACATTAAAGTCAATCAATCAAACATGATCACATAATAAATATAACCATTAATCAGTAAACACAACGACAATCAAGACAACGTAAGACAGTATTACAACTGTTACTCAACAAGACACGACTCAACTACTTGGCCGGACGGACCAACCTGCTCTGATACCAATTGTAACACCCCGTTTTCCCAACATAAAAATTTCATAAATTAATCAGAGTAAAATACCTTAAACGAAATGTTACACTTCTTTTCTTAAAAATCACAAATGGAATAATTAGATAATTATCCTTCAAATTTCAACAACGTAATAATTAAAACTTTGCAGCGGAATTAATTTAACGACAATAAAAGCTTCAACAACATGTTCCAAAATTGATACATAAAGGAATGATAAACTTAGCAACAATTTCCCATCCCGTTACGTATCAGAGCCCTAAGACACTTGAGCCACCATTCCTAATAAACTTTAATACCTGCAAGTTACCCATACGAAGGACAACATTTTCAAGCAGAAGGGGTGAGATTCACAATCAATAATAATAATATATAATTCATCAAATGCACCTAACAACTTAAACTCCATCAATTAGTAATAATAATTCTTTTAACGACTCCTAAACCATATCATGTACTCATCATATCAACAGTCATGACTCGATATCATAAACAACATCATAACAACATCATTCAACATCATAATCATAATCATATAACATCATACTCATAATTCGTATACAACATGACAACTTCATAAGCAATGACATAAACAACGTAACAACATCATATTCATAGTTCATATACAACATAACAACATCATTAATTCGTATTAACATTCTCCACCAAGCACCTTATTAACAACTCATGAATATAGGACAACTTAGCAACTATACGTAACATCATCATTTCATAATAATAGTTATTCATCGAACATTCCATTAGCAATTCATGAATAAAAGACAACTTATCAACTTAACATAACCATCATCAAGTACATTTAACAACTCATAGATAACATCACATAATCATCATCACAACATTCATAATCATCATCATGTAACATCCTAACAACCTCATATTCAACACCATAAACAACCATCATAACATCGTAATCAATATCATAATAATATAAACAACAACATATATTCAACAATAATGTTCTTACTTCTTTAACTTTAGTAACACTTGCTAATTCAACCAACAACGACGACAACAACTTAATCAACAGCAACAACAACAAATCTCTCAAGAACAACGGCAACTACAATTATCCAATATATGTATATATTTCATAATCAACAATATCATCAATAATAGACATCAATTAAATCTAACACCCTGTCATAATAATAATTCATCAATATATAAGTATATCATCATTAACAACATCAACAACAAATGGTAATTAAAACCAACAACAACGACTCATGCAACAACCCGACTTCACCGCTAAGACTCATGCAGGATATGACAACTCCACTAAGACTCCTCAACAAATGCAACCATGCATGTGGTACCATATCAGAGCCGAAGCCCTCATCGTTAACATCGTTTTGAACAACATAGTGCTCCATCGTTTTGAACGACAAGGCGTTCCAGGACCGAAGTCCTCATCGTTTTTATGCTTATGCAACTGACTCCACTTGTGTATATCTACATACAACTCAACGACAAATGCATATGTACTTATATGACTTACCACCCTTTAATGCAACTGACTCCACTTGTGTATATCTACATACAACTCAACAACATCAACGACAACTACTACTCATCAATGCATATATGTAAATATGACTTCACCTCGACAATCCAATTAATAATACTTCAACCTTTGAAAAGAATTCAGCAACATGTATAATTTATTTAAATATAAATATACATCACAGTCAACAATAATCCATCATAATTGATCCAACGATTCCAGAAAATACACAATTAATCATCTCCAGATTCACTAAACTCAACAACGGCAACATAGGCAGCACATAAACATCTCAAGATATAACAATATCAAATGATAATCAATATCAACTTAAACATCTTATATAATCCACATAACGAATATATTTCACATTAACCAACATTACCCAACATTAGGTTAAATACTCTTAAACACCTTAATTTCACTCATATTACTTTTAGTTTTGAGCCTTGAAATTATTCCATAAGTTTTGAATTAACTTGGAAATGGTTGTGCTGAATTTTCATAAGATTTCCCTAAGACCTACTTGGAGTATTTTCATCATAACTCCTAAACCAAAAATCATTTTAGGGTCAAACCAAAGCCATTGGAAAGCTAACAAAATTATCTAAAACTTCCATGTTTACACCCAAGTCCAATTCAAAACAGAAACGTGTGAAAAAGACACAAGAACGCGAAATAAGGAATGCTGTCAAAAGGCATTTCGCTTAAGCGAACTACTTACAGTAGCTGTTCGCTTACATCTCGCTTCCGGCTCGCTTAAGCGAACAGTCATCGTTTCTGCATAATTTTTCACGGGTTTAACCCATTTTTCACCCCAAAACTCCCAATTTTGATCTCCCAATGCCCAAACATGTTTCCAAAGATTGTTTATAGGTTCATTATACAATTAGGCATCTAAAGGAACATAAAACATGCATCAACAACAACAATTCATCTCATTCTCACAATCTTGCAATTTCCCCCAATTTTCCTCCAACAATCCTAACCTCTCCAAATTCGGATTACAGCAACATTATAATTCCTAAAATCAATCTGAATATGAATTCTAAGCATAATTAACATGAATCCTTACTCTTTTCTTCCAAAATCAGTATAGAACCCTAATTCCCAAATTCTTATTTTTCAAGAACAATTCTAATCAAAACAATTTTCAGAAACCATATATTATAATCATTGAAGGTTAGCCTCACCCTTACCTTAATTTAGAAGAAAACGCACGAACAATCTACAGCAAAAACGATCATCTCTTGCTCTAGCTCTAGCTCTCCCTTGTTCTTGGTTTCTCTGGTTTTTCTCCCAAACTTGTTTCACGTAAAACTGCTTCACCTTTTCTTTTCCTAACTCCCAAAACTATAACTTCCCCTTTTTCATTAAACTCCCTTAATTTTTATTAAATCCTAATTAACTCCCACACTCCAAAATAATTCTATTTCTCCACTTATTCTATTAAATAATGAAAATAACCATTTAATAAAATACACCACACCACAAAATCAACATAAATCATTTAAAATCATATAAAAGACTTTAAATCAATTAAAAATAATTAAATAACAATTAGGGCGTTACAACTCTACCCCCCTTAAAAGAATTTCGTCCTCGAAATTCAAAGCACACAAGAAAATGAATTCAATTATTGGTTAAATTTCTTAAACTATATATAGCCAAATAGAAACTTCAAACAAACCATACAAATCACATTAAAGTCAATCAATCAAACATGATCACATAATAAATATAACCATTAATCAGTAAACACAACGACAATCAAGACAACGTAAGACAGTATTACAACTGTTACTCAACAAGACACGACTCAACTACTTGGCCGGACGGACCAACCTGCTCTGATACCAATTGTAACACCCCGTTTTCCCAACATAAAAATTTCATAAATTAATCAGAGTAAAATACCTTAAACGAAATGTTACACTTCTTTTCTTAAAAATCACAAATGGAATAATTAGATAATTATCCTTCAAATTTCAACAACGTAATAATTAAAACTTTGCAGCGGAATTAATTTAACGACAATAAAAGCTTCAACAACATGTTCCAAAATTGATACATAAAGGAATGATAAACTTAGCAACAATTTCCCATCCCGTTACGTATCAGAGCCCTAAGACACTTGAGCCACCATTCCTAATAAACTTTAATACCTGCAAGTTACCCATACGAAGGACAACATTTTCAAGCAGAAGGGGTGAGATTCACAATCAATAATAATAATATATAATTCATCAAATGCACCTAACAACTTAAACTCCATCAATTAGTAATAATAATTCTTTTAACGACTCCTAAACCATATCATGTACTCATCATATCAACAGTCATGACTCGATATCATAAACAACATCATAACAACATCATTCAACATCATAATCATAATCATATAACATCATACTCATAATTCGTATACAACATGACAACTTCATAAGCAATGACATAAACAACGTAACAACATCATATTCATAGTTCATATACAACATAACAACATCATTAATTCGTATTAACATTCTCCACCAAGCACCTTATTAACAACTCATGAATATAGGACAACTTAGCAACTATACGTAACATCATCATTTCATAATAATAGTTATTCATCGAACATTCCATTAGCAATTCATGAATAAAAGACAACTTATCAACTTAACATAACCATCATCAAGTACATTTAACAACTCATAGATAACATCACATAATCATCATCACAACATTCATAATCATCATCATGTAACATCCTAACAACCTCATATTCAACACCATAAACAACCATCATAACATCGTAATCAATATCATAATAATATAAACAACAACATATATTCAACAATAATGTTCTTACTTCTTTAACTTTAGTAACACTTGCTAATTCAACCAACAACGACGACAACAACTTAATCAACAGCAACAACAACAAATCTCTCAAGAACAACGGCAACTACAATTATCCAATATATGTATATATTTCATAATCAACAATATCATCAATAATAGACATCAATTAAATCTAACACCCTGTCATAATAATAATTCATCAATATATAAGTATATCATCATTAACAACATCAACAACAAATGGTAATTAAAACCAACAACAACGACTCATGCAACAACCCGACTTCACCGCTAAGACTCATGCAGGACATGACAACTCCACTAAGACTCCTCAACAAATGCAACCATGCATGTGGTACCATATCAGAGCCGAAGCCCTCATCGTTAACATCGTTTTGAACAACATAGTGCTCCATCGTTTTGAACGACAAGGCGTTCCAGGACCGAAGTCCTCATCGTTTTTATGCTTATGCAACTGACTCCACTTGTGTATATCTACATACAACTCAACGACAAATGCATATGTACTTATATGACTTACCACCCTTTAATGCAACTGACTCCACTTGTGTATATCTACATACAACTCAACAACATCAACGACAACTACTACTCATCAATGCATATATGTAAATATGACTTCACCTCGACAATCCAATTAATAATACTTCAACCTTTGAAAAGAATTCAGCAACATGTATAATTTATTTAAATATAAATATACATCACAGTCAACAATAATCCATCATAATTGATCCAACGATTCCAGAAAATACACAATTAATCATCTCCAGATTCACTAAACTCAACAACGGCAACATAGGCAGCACATAAACATCTCAAGATATAACAATATCAAATGATAATCAATATCAACTTAAACATCTTATATAATCCACATAACGAATATATTTCACATTAACCAACATTACCCAACATTAGGTTAAATACTCTTAAACACCTTAATTTCACTCATATTACTTTTAGTTTTGAGCCTTGAAATTATTCCATAAGTTTTGAATTAACTTGGAAATGGTTGTGCTGAATTTTCATAAGATTTCCCTAAGACCTACTTGGAGTATTTTCATCATAACTCCTAAACCAAAAATCATTTTAGGGTCAAACCAAAGCCATTGGAAAGCTAACAAAATTATCTAAAACTTCCATGTTTACACCCAAGTCCAATTCAAAACAGAAACGTGTGAAAAAGACACAAGAACGCGAAATAAGGAATGCTGTCAAAAGGCATTTCGCTTAAGCGAACTACTTACAGTAGCTGTTCGCTTACATCTCGCTTCCGGCTCGCTTAAGGGAACAGTCATCGTTTCTGCATAATTTTTCACGGGTTTAACCCATTTTTCACCCCAAAACTCCCAATTTTGATCTCCCAATGCCCAAACATGTTTCCAAAGATTGTTTATAGGTTCATTATACAATTAGGCATCTAAAGGAACATAAAACATGCATCAACAACAACAATTCATCTCATTCTCACAATCTTGCAATTTCCCCAATTTTCCTCCAACAATCCTAACCTCTCCAAATTCGGATTACAGCAACATTATAATTCCTAAAATCAATCTGAATATGAATTCTAAGCATAATTAACATGAATCCTTACTCTTTTCTTCCAAAATCAGTATAGAACCCTAATTCCCAAATTCTTATTTTTCAAGAACAATTCTAATCAAAACAATTTTCAGAAACCATATATTATAATCATTGAAGGTTAGCCTCACCCTTACCTTAATTTAGAAGAAAACGCACGAACAATCTACAGCAAAAACGATCATCTCTTGCTCTAGCTCTAGCTCTCCCTTGTTCTTGGTTTCTCTGGTTTTTCTCCCAAACTTGTTTCACGTAAAACTGCTTCACCTTTTCTTTTCCTAACTCCCAAAACTATAACTTCCCCTTTTTCATTAAACTCCCTTAATTTTTATTAAATCCTAATTAACTCCCACACTCCAAAATAATTCTATTTCTCCACTTATTCTATTAAATAATGAAAATAACCATTTAATAAAATACACCACACCACAAAATCAACATAAATCATTTAAAATCATATAAAAGACTTTAAATCAATTAAAAATAATTAAATAACAATTAGGGCGTTACAACTCTACCCCCCTTAAAAGAATTTCGTCCTCGAAATTCAAAGCACACAAGAAAATGAATTCAATTATTGGTTAAATTTCTTAAACTATATATAGCCAAATAGAAACTTCAAACAAACCATACAAATCACATTAAAGTCAATCAATCAAACATGATCACATAATAAATATAACCATTAATCAGTAAACACAACGACAATCAAGACAACGTAAGACAGTATTACAACTGTTACTCAACAAGACACGACTCAACTACTTGGCCGGACGGACCAACCTGCTCTGATACCAATTGTAACACCCCGTTTTCCCAACATAAAAATTTCATAAATTAATCAGAGTAAAATACCTTAAACGAAATGTTACACTTCTTTTCTTAAAAATCACAAATGGAATAATTAGATAATTATCCTTCAAATTTCAACAACGTAATAATTAAAACTTTGCAGCGGAATTAATTTAACGACAATAAAAGCTTCAACAACATGTTCCAAAATTGATACATAAAGGAATGATAAACTTAGCAACAATTTCCCATCCCGTTACGTATCAGAGCCCTAAGACACTTGAGCCACCATTCCTAATAAACTTTAATACCTGCAAGTTACCCATACGAAGGACAACATTTTCAAGCAGAAGGGGTGAGATTCACAATCAATAATAATAATATATAATTCATCAAATGCACCTAACAACTTAAACTCCATCAATTAGTAATAATAATTCTTTTAACGACTCCTAAACCATATCATGTACTCATCATATCAACAGTCATGACTCGATATCATAAACAACATCATAACAACATCATTCAACATCATAATCATAATCATATAACATCATACTCATAATTCGTATACAACATGACAACTTCATAAGCAATGACATAAACAACGTAACAACATCATATTCATAGTTCATATACAACATAACAACATCATTAATTCGTATTAACATTCTCCACCAAGCACCTTATTAACAACTCATGAATATAGGACAACTTAGCAACTATACGTAACATCATCATTTCATAATAATAGTTATTCATCGAACATTCCATTAGCAATTCATGAATAAAAGACAACTTATCAACTTAACATAACCATCATCAAGTACATTTAACAACTCATAGATAACATCACATAATCATCATCACAACATTCATAATCATCATCATGTAACATCCTAACAACCTCATATTCAACACCATAAACAACCATCATAACATCGTAATCAATATCATAATAATATAAACAACAACATATATTCAACAATAATGTTCTTACTTCTTTAACTTTAGTAACACTTGCTAATTCAACCAACAACGACGACAACAACTTAATCAACAGCAACAACAACAAATCTCTCAAGAACAACGGCAACTACAATTATCCAATATATGTATATATTTCATAATCAACAATATCATCAATAATAGACATCAATTAAATCTAACACCCTGTCATAATAATAATTCATCAATATATAAGTATATCATCATTAACAACATCAACAACAAATGGTAATTAAAACCAACAACAACGACTCATGCAACAACCCGACTTCACCGCTAAGACTCATGCAGGACATGACAACTCCACTAAGACTCCTCAACAAATGCAACCATGCATGTGGTACCATATCAGAGCCGAAGCCCTCATCGTTAACATCGTTTTGAACAACATAGTGCTCCATCGTTTTGAACGACAAGGCGTTCCAGGACCGAAGTCCTCATCGTTTTTATGCTTATGCAACTGACTCCACTTGTGTATATCTACATACAACTCAACGACAAATGCATATGTACTTATATGACTTACCACCCTTTAATGCAACTGACTCCACTTGTGTATATCTACATACAACTCAACAACATCAACGACAACTACTACTCATCAATGCATATATGTAAATATGACTTCACCTCGACAATCCAATTAATAATACTTCAACCTTTGAAAAGAATTCAGCAACATGTATAATTTATTTAAATATAAATATACATCACAGTCAACAATAATCCATCATAATTGATCCAACGATTTCAGAAAATACACAATTAATCATCTCCAGATTCACTAAACTCAACAACGGCAACATAGGCAGCACATAAACATCTCAAGATATAACAATATCAAATGATAATCAATATCAACTTAAACATCTTATATAATCCACATAACGAATATATTTCACATTAACCAACATTACCCAACATTAGGTTAAATACTCTTAAACACCTTAATTTCACTCATATTACTTTTAGTTTTGAGCCTTGAAATTATTCCATAAGTTTTGAATTAACTTGGAAATGGTTGTGCTGAATTTTCATAAGATTTTCCTAAGACCTACTTGGAGTATTTTCATCATAACTCCTAAACCAAAAATCATTTTAGGGTCAAACCAAAGTCATTGGAAAGCTAACAAAATTATCTAAAACTTCCATGTTTACACCCAAGTCCAATTCAAAACAGAAACGTGTGAAAAAGACACAAGAACGCGAAATGCAGGTAATCAAGATTAGCTATGAAGTGAGTCGACTCTCTCACGTGTCGTCGTCTTAGGGTCGCTCTGATACGTAACGAGATGAGAATTTTGGTTGTTGCTTTCTGTTCCTTACGTATTTTTTTATGAAGTTTTATGAACATGTTATTTGAATAATTTTATGAGATTTTACATTGAGGCCTTTGTGCCAAGGTTGTTTTAAACGTTGAAATAATTTCTGCTGCAATAAGATTTAATTTGATGATTGACATAATTAGTAATTTTACTATATTCAGATTTGAAAGAAGTGTAGCATCCTTTTTAGTTGTTTTACTCTAATTTATGCAAAAAATTTCAAGTTGGGAAAACGGGGTGTTAGATCATGCTCTTGGAGTAATGGTATTTTGTATCCCTCTGTTTATAAGTATTGGCCTTAATTTGTTTTTGCCAAAGGGGGAGATTGTTGGGTATTTGTATTGGCTGCATTGTTGCTAAAACAAATATTCTTGTTCTGTAACTTAGAACCAAAGTTTCAACATGTATTTAGGCGTCTTTGGAAGATGTTGGATGTGATGCTTCAACATCCTGTCACGGTTCAATGTGCCTGAGTTCTCAACTGTTTGTACGCGCGCCCTTTATTGTTTAAGGAAACAATATTTCCTTAACTTATTGATCAAGCAACGTGCATATCATATAAGAATCAGTTGTAGAATATTTCTAAAGTGTATTTTATATTTTAGGAAATATTTAATATTGTTTGGAACGATCCTATAAATGTTCCAACATTTTAGGACTTTCTAGATTTGTTTCTGATTCTTGTTTTGTAGATTAAGCTGAAACGATCTGCATTGTTACTGAAGCCCAACGTATTATTTAGCCCAAGCTGCTTCAGTACATATAGAAGAGTTGAAGACCTAATTGCACATTCAAGCCGTCATTCTAAAAGTTAGATTTTTAGGGTTTGAGTCTTCATGTATTCTGCTCTTGTATCGTTTGTGATGCAAGTTTAGAATCTACTGTGTATTCTTTCTTGTATCGTCTGTGGTACTTGTTAGGACTGTTTGTGAGTATTGATTACTCTTTGTACTACACCGAAGTTGTGAAACAAGGTGTTAGTTGTTTGTGTTGGAAAGTAACTTCTATTTTGTTTTGGTTTAGGTCTGATAGGTCACTGGGGCAGTGACTGACCATTACGATAGTGAGATGGGATCTCAGATCTAGGAGTTCCTAGGTTGAAGTCTATACGGGTAGGTCCTAGGTCATATAGTGTAAACGAGGAGTTTGTTGAGAACTATTGAATAAGGACTACACTAGTGGATTTCCTTCCTGGCTTGGTAGCCCCCAGAGTAGTTGTGTTTGTCACCGAACTGGGTCAACAAACTCATTGTGTTCTTTACTTTCCTGTCTTTTATTTTCTTGTTTTTATTTCTGTTTATCGCGTGATGTTGAAACATTAATCGTAACATTGCAAACACTGAAACATCATACAAAACTAATTAAAACAAGTGTGCTAGAATTTCATCTAGTGTGTATGCGAATTGTGTCCCGTTTCCCTATGGAAAACTCTTATTTATACTAAGTAACTGCCTATACAGAAACCGTCGGATGTAACCGCTAAAAATTACCTAGGTATCATTTGAATTTCAAATAATATCTCTTCGACAGTAACTGCTTTTGGCTCGTCTATCTGGTACCAACTTCTCTTCGATGTTCTGCTTGCTTGTTGAAGCCTCTCCATCGAACGGCGAAATCTCTTCATGTTCACGAACCTGGTTCAGCTTATGAGTCGAACTCGATCAGACTTCTCCAAAACTTGAGTCGAACTTGATTGCCTGTATTTATTGTAGCCTGTCGAAAATACAGGCTAACATCACCACACTCCAAAAGTAAGAATATACCATTTTAACCAAGCAAGTTTCAATCGAAGCTCACTTATGCAGAAAAAGGTGTCGAGAAGAAGAAGAGGTTGATTGAGCTTCGATTTATACTCATTGCAACTTATGTATCACATTTCATTCATGTGAGCTTCGATTGAGTGAGAATCAGAGAAGAAGAGGTGGATTAGATTGAAATTGAAATGAAATTAGGGTTTAGAAAAGGGTTTTTTGTGTGAAAATGAATTTTTGTGTGAGAATTGAGAACTGATATGATTAATTGAGATGTAATGGTTCGGTTTAGTTAATTAAGTTTGGTTTGGTTTAGTTAACCGTTCGGTTCAGTTAATAAATTGTTCTTAAAATAACGGATCGGTTCAATAACCAATGTAATGGTTCAATTAATTTTAGTTTGGTTCGGTTCGGTTCAGTTTTTTGATATTTTTGTCCACTTCTACTTACGGGGATATATTCCCTTTTTCTAGTGCTGGAATAAGAATTATTTTATTTTATTAACACACTAATTTATTAAAAAGAGGCTAAAACTTAATAGTACAACGAGCACCAGCAACCAAATATATAAAAGGCTAGCTAAACCAAACTTGAAAACAGGACACTAAGCATAGAACAAAGGAAACAAACTTCCTAAAGCAGAGGAAATCTTGGCAACGTTAATAGCAGGATTGGAGAATTGGTGCGTTCAAAATTTGTACATCCTAATTAAGGCTCAATTGGTATGTGTGGTATTCCTGGGATCTCAATTGCTGGTGCAACAGGTCGCATTGGACCTTGTGGTAGTTTTCTGTGTCTAGGTCGCTGTTTGTTGAGAGCAACAGATTTTTGTGGATGAGTTGTTGGTGGCTGGTAAATGATCGGTCCATCGGTTTGGGCATGTATTTGATAATTTGGATTCCCTGCAATATTGGTAAGAGTAATAATTGCAATAAACACAACTAGCACGGACAAATGATGATAATAATAAGACATCTCTCCACCCTTCTTATGTATGACTCAAATAATTACTAGTGTAGGGGTGTATACTAGCTTTAGAGTTTAGGTAGTCTCTTTTGGGTGTGAGTCTATATATATTGTGAATGGTGAACGCGTAGTGCTTTAATATTTTCAACGTACGTGTTCAACTAACGTTACTCACTTCACCCAAAGACTTTGGTGTGGCATGATTTGTAAAAGTCTCAAAGCTTTTTACACGGCAATGCATGGAAAATAAGCTTAGAAACTTGTCATTAATCACGATTCCTTCATCACTATACTAGTCTGATCTAAATAATTATATAAGACTTTCATGTCTCTCACCGTGTATGAGTAATATTTTTTTTGTGGTGATCAAGGTTCGAACTCCGAACCTTGCATATTTTATGTATTGTCTATATCAACTGAGCTAAGCTTACGAAGACTGTATGAGTAATCTATACCACTAGGTTAAGAAGTACCACACACATATACTATTATGGAAGTGACAACAGCTTAATATTTCCTACTTCTTTTCTCTCAATTTTTGTCATCCTATTCAGCCATTTTTTTTTTCTTTTTAAATTTCCTTTTGGGTCAGATGATTATTTACGAGAGTAATCAGAAAACGATTATCATGTACGACGTTTTTGGATTGTCTTATTTTTTAATTTATTAAAAATCATTTATGCAAATAAATGAATTTTTATGTTAATTTATAAGTTTTCATTAACAAAAATTATAGAGTTAAATATTTTTTTGGCCTTATAAATATATAAATTTTTTGTTTTAGTCTCTTTAAAAAATTTCTTCAGCTTTTAGTCCCTATAAAATTTCCGATCCCCGGTTTTTGTGGATCAGTTGTAGGTGGCTGGTAAATAATCGGTCCATCGGTTGGAGCATGTATTTGACACTTTGGATTCCCTGCAATATTGGTAAGAGTGGTAATTGTAACAAACAAAACTAGCACCGCTAAATGATGATGATAATTGATAGTACCTGATCAGAAGGTAACTGTCGGTGTTTTGAATGCGGTGGTTTTAGTGGTGGTGAAATTCGCCAAATTGCTTCTTAGAGCGGATGGGGGGGTGTGTACCTGCAGGCACTCTGACGCTCAAGTAAGTAGAGATCAGAGAGAGTGAGGGTTTAGAGGAAGAGATAGATTCTACCTTGGGGACTGTTGTGAGTCCCCTATTTATAGAGGTGGAAGGCTGTAGAGCCGTTGTAATGGCACACCTGGCTCTAGCGGTTACGAAATCGTGGGAAGTGTAACCGCCATAGAGTTTATTGCGGGAACGTGCAGAGAGACGTTGTGGTTCTTTTGAACCAGTCACTTTCGCTCCGTGCACCCCCCTTGCTTGGAAGGGGTGTGTTGCAAGTAACTTTACCAAACATGGTGTTTGGGCTTTGGATTGTATTGGGCCTAGGTAAATGGGCCAAAGGTCCTTTTGGCCGGTCCAGAACATTAGCCCCCCAAGTCGTTGCTCTTGATGAAGAGTGATGACTTAAGTGCGGGCATATTTGGTTGTTCTTGGCTGGCTATACAAGGAAGTTCGCTTTGTGAGTCGTATGCTTGAAAGTTACCGATCCCGTTGGGCGGACATGATGATCTTCTGAACCAATGAATTGTTAAGAGCGAAGATTAAGAATGTCATGAGGATTGTGCGGGCGCGTGAAGGGGTGCGCTCGCTATCCCTTGGTATTTTCTTGCTCTTTGACCAAATCAGTTCGCTAGTGGAAAAGGTCGTGCTGGGCATGTGGGCGCTCGGTTGGCTTAAGTCGGAGGAAAGATTCTCTCTTCTGGAAGTTTGGTCGATTGTCATTCCACAATTAATGCCCACGTCTTTGAGGGGAAAGGTTGAGGAGACATGACCTTTGGTTTTTGAGTGACACGTGTAAAGGCTATTGCGGTACTTGAGTGCCTATAGCTTGCAGGGTGTTCTTGGTTTGTGTTTCCAAGGTGTCAGCATCACCGTTGATTCGATCCTGACGTTTAGAGAACTACTTCGAAGGATCAGGGCCCTTGGATGGAT
This sequence comes from Medicago truncatula, assembly GCF_003473485.1. NCBI lineage: Eukaryota > Viridiplantae > Streptophyta > Magnoliopsida > Fabales > Fabaceae > Medicago > Medicago truncatula. The sequence continues at coordinate 22,182,423 of NC_053043.1, read as the reverse complement.
GACTCGGTTTGATCAGGACCGTAGAAGTGATTACTCGAAGTGATAGTTGCATGTGGAGGGTTGCAGCGGATTGTGCCTCGCTACCTTTGAGAGGTTTTGTGAAACAAGTATAAATAGTTCAAACGTTGTTTGGAACATCACTGCATTTCATTTTCTCAAAGACTTTAGAGATGTTTTTCTTTTTCTGTTTTGCAGACAAGATGAAAGACTTGGGAGTCTATGTGAACGCGGCCCATAAGAAGCTATCCTCCAAGAAGTGTTTACTCGAAGTGATAGCTGGCTCTGGAGTTCGCTCGACCTCTGACCAGTGGTGGACTTGGAAGGTGAGGACCCTCCCGAGGAGTTGGTGCAAGATCCTGCGAAGAAGCAGAAGGTGAGGACACCTTCTAAGCACCCGGTCACGCCTATCAGAGAAGTTCCCATTCGCTCTGAGAGAGGAGTCTTCCTCCAGCTTCCGAAGGTTTGGTCCAAGCCGGATCAGTGCGGGCCCCACTCCACCCTTTTCCTGGATGATTCCGAGTTGCGGATTATTCAGGACCTTGCGGATTATTGAGGGCCCTGAACAATGTCTCGCTGGAATATGAAGTCCGGGCTAATGCATTGGCGCAAGAGAGGGATGCTCTGACTGCTAAGGTCGCTGCTCTTGAAGAGGATCAAAGGAGCAAGAGGTTGGTGGATGAGGAGCGTGACCGCCAACTCGTTGCTATGGAGGGTCAGTTGGCGGAGGCTCGGACCGCTCTTGAGCAAGCGTTTGGTTCTTCCAAGAAACTGGCTGAGGCGAATGCGTCTTTGGAGGAAACTCTGAAGAAGGCGGACCTCCCTGGGGAGGATGAGACGGAAGACACTGCTGTCTTAGAGGCGTGCCGATCTTGTGGACAAGATTGCTGAGCTGGAAGGAAGCTTGGTGGACGACGTCAAGCTTGGCTTTGATCAAGCGTTGGCTGTAACGCCCTAGTCGTTATTTTATTTATTTTGGATTTATTTAGAGTCTGTTATGTGATTTTAAATAATATTTGTGATTTATGTGGTGTGCATTATTTTATTATATAGTTTATTTTAATAATAATTAGAATAAGTGGGAAATTAATATTATTTTGGAGGTTGAGTAGTTAATTAGGATTTAATAGAATTAAGGGGGAGTAAATGAAATAAGGGGAGTTATATTTTGCGGAGTTAGGAAAAGAAAGAGTGAGAACTGCTTTTACGTGAAACCAAGCTTTTGGGAGAAAAAGGAGAGAAGAGCAAGTAGAGCCAAGGAAACCGATTTGTTGTACATTTCTTTCTGCAAAACTAAGGTAAGGGTGAAGTTTATTTCAATAGTGTAGTTGATAAATTCTGATTTTGATTTTAACAGATTTATGTGAGAATTGGGAATTTTGGGGTTTTTGATGAATTCTAGGTTTTTGGGTGAATTGAGTGTAGAAATTGTTGTTCTGATGTTAGAAATAGGTTCTGAGTGCATACAGCAAGTTATTTCACATCTGCAAACTAATTTCGGGAGTGAAAGTGAGAAAATTGGATTTTCGTGGAAAAACCTGCATTATGGTCAACTTGATATTCATCGCTCGCCTAGGCGAGTAGACTTTCCCGCCTCGTGAGTGAGCAACTTCATGGCTCGCATTGCGAGCAAAACCACTCGCCATGGCGAGTATGTACCTGAGAGATCATGATTTTGAAGTGTTGTTATAAGCTGTAAAATGGATAGTTTTAAGTGCTTAGATGATTTTAGAGAGGTCTGGGACAATTTTTAGATTAAAAATATGAATAGGGAACTTAAAAATGAAGATTTAGTGAGAAAAATGTCAAAACTCCCGAGAGCACCTGTTATGAGTTCACCTTGAGTTCGCCACGGCGAGCAGCCTTTTTCTTGTGCTCGCCATAGCGAGTAGATGTACTTGCGAGGCGAGTTGCCCAGTTTTCAGAGTTGTTTGTTATTTAATTGTATAACGTTGAATGATATTAATGTCTAAGCATGATTATTATAAATGGTGCATTTTTCTGGAATGATTGGATTAATTATAATGATATGTTGTTGACTGGGATGTATGATTTATTTAATTGAATTATACTTGTTGAGGAATCATGGAGTCATAAGTCATATATACATATATGCATTGTCAAGTTGTATGTAGATATACACAAGTGGAGTTAGTTGCATAAGCACAAAAGTGGGAGGGCTCTGGCCCTGGAACGCCTCGTCGTTCAAAGCGGTGGAACACTTTGTTGTTCAAAGCGGTGATTAGCGGTGAGGACTTATGTCCTGAATGAATGCTTTAACCATTCAATTAGCGGTGAGAGCTCCGGCCCTGAATATGGTACCACATGCATGAGCATTGTAGAGGAATCTTAGTGGAGTTGTTGAGTGTTGCATGATATGGAAAAAGGATGTTTATCTATATTTTTACCTATAAATGGGATGAGATTAATTTTTTTTATTTTTAATTTTTTACAATTAGAAGTGGGTAACAACCCAGCCAAAAATGACATGACATGTCTTTATAAAACTTGACTGAAGGGAACATGGTATGAACGTAGTCTGAACACGAACATGGCTCATTGTAACAACAAAATAACACGAGATGCCCTATTTAAGTTGTGTTGGTTGAGTCCCCGTTGTGCCCACCCAACTTACAGCGTTGCTTCATTCACTTCCCTCAAATATGCATAGAAACCAAAGTTATGCTTTTGTTGTTGTTTCCCTTTTGAGCACATGTTTCATGTTACTATGTTCTAGTAGCCATTCATCATTTGGTTGCATAGAACAAGAGAGGCAAGCACTTCTTGAACTCAAAGGAAGCTTTAATGATACATCATTAAGACTTTCCTCTTGGGAAGGAAATGAATGTTGTAAATGGAAAGGTATAAGTTGCAGCAACATTACAGGTCATGTTGTTAAAATTGACCTTAGGAATCCATGCTACCCACAACGAAGAAAACAGTATCAATCAAACTGTTCCTTCCCAAATTATGAGCTTAAAGCTCCAGAAATCCATCCATCTCTTTCAAATTTTAAACGTCTTAGTCATTTAGACCTTAGTGGAAACAATTTCAATTCAAGTCCAATACCAACGTTTATCCATTTCATGAATCAGTTACAATTCCTTTCTATCTCTGATTCCCATTTGAGTGGGATGATCCCAAATAGCCTTGGAAACCTCACAAAATTGACCTTTCTTGATCTCAGTTTAAATTCTTATTTACACTCTGATGATGTGTATTGGGTTTCAAAACTTTCATTGCTCCAAAACCTTTATCTGAGTGATGTTTTTCTTGGGAGGGCACAAAATTTATTCAAGGTACTTGCCATGCTTCCTTCTTTGCTAGAATTAGAATTGAAGAACTGTAGCATAACCAAGATGCACAGTCATGATCATCAACTTGTTAGTTACACAAATTTTTCTAGTATTAAGTCACTCAATCTTGCAGATAATAGACTTGATGGTCCAGATCTGAATGCTTTTAGAAACATGACTTCAATTGAAATTATTTACCTTTCTAACAATAGTCTTAGTTCAGTTCCAATTTGGTTGAGTAATTGTGCCAAACTTGACTATCTTTATCTTGGAAGCAATGCTCTTAATGGTTCTGTTCCATCAGCTCTTCGAAATTTGACTTCCTTGAGATTGCTTGACCTTTCCCAAAACAACATTGAATCTGTTCCGCAATGGTTAGATGGGTTAGAGAGTCTTTTGTACCTCAATATTTCATGGAATCATGTGAACCATATTGAGGGTTCTATACCAGCAATGCTAGGAAATATGTGTCAGCTTCTGTCACTAGATTTGTCTGGAAACCGACTTCAAGGAGATGCACTCATCGGTAATTTACAATCTGCAAGATGTAATGGATCTGGTTTAGAGGAACTTGACATGACCAACAACAATTTCAATCATCAACTGCCGACATGGTTGGGGCAACTTGAAAATATGGTAATCCTCACACTTCAATCCAGTTTTTTCCATGGTCCTATTCCAAATATTTTGGGAAAATTGTCAAATTTGAAATATTTAACCCTTGGTAACAATTACTTGAATGGAACTATTCCAAACTCTGTAGGAAAACTGGGAAATCTAATCCACTTGGACCTATCTAATAACCACTTGTTTGGGGGTCTTCCTTGTAGTATAACAGCACTTGTCAATCTAAAGTATTTGATTCTGAACAATAATAATTTAACCGGATATCTTCCTAATTGTATTGGACAATTCATCAGTCTAAACACCTTGATTATTTCTTCTAATCATTTTTATGGTGTCATTCCTAGGAGTCTTGAGCAATTAGTCAGCCTTGAAAACCTTGATGTGTCAGAAAACTTTCTGAATGGCACAATCCCACAAAATATTGGTCGACTTTCAAAATTGCACACCCTTTACCTTTGTCAAAATAATTTTCAAGGGAAATTTCCCGATAGTTTCGGTCAACTTTTGAACCTGCGCAATTTAGACTTGTCTCTCAACCATTTGAAATGCATGTTTTCTGAAATAAAATTTCCCAAGTCACTAGCCTATGTGAACCGCACCAATAACCAAATCACTGGATCCCTTCCCGAAAATATTGCTCATAGATTACCCAATCTTACTCACTTGCTTCTTGGAGACAACCTCATAAATGATTCCATTCCAAACTCAATGTGCAAAATCAACTCTCTGTACAATCTTGACCTTTCAGGGAACAAGTTAGTTGGCAACATTCCTGATTGTTGGAATTCAACTCAAAGATTGAATGAGATAAACCTTTCATCAAACAAATTATCAGGTGTTATTCCAAGCTCGTTCGGTCATCTTTCAACTTTGGTATGGTTACATTTGAATAATAACAGTCTTCATGGGGACTTTCCATCATTGTTGAGGAATTTAAAGCAACTGTTAATCTTAGATATTGGAGATAATCAATTGTCAGGGACTATACCTTCGTGGATAGGTGACATTTTCTCCTTAATGCAGATTCTAAGGTTAAGACAAAACAAGTTCTAAGGTAACATTGCAACACATCTTTGCAAACTTTCAGCTTTGCAAATCTTGGACCTGTCTAACAACATGTTGATGGGGTCAATCCCTCAATGCATTGGAAATCTAATAGCAATGGTTCAAGGAAGTAAACCATCCGTTTACTTAGCTCCTGGTGAGCCGAAGTATATTGAATGGTATGAACAAGATGTCAGCCAGGTCATTAAAGGAAGAGAAGATCACTATACAAGAAATCTGAAATTTGTGGCCAATTTGGATTTATCAAACAACAATTTGAGTGGACCTATTCCTAAAGAAATAACTCTTCTTACTGCTTTACGAGGCCTAAATCTGTCACATAATCATTTGTCAGGGGAAATTCCTACAACCATAGGAGACATGAAGTTACTTGAATCTTTGGATTTCTCTCATGATCAACTTTCAAGCTCGATTCCAAACACCATGTCTAGTTTAACTTTTCTAGCTCACCTAAACTTGTCCTACAACAATCTTTCAGGACCAGTTCCACAAGGAAACCAATTTTTTACACTTAATATTGATCCATCGATATATGATGGAAACAAATTTCTTTGTGGTGCACCATTGTCTAATCATTGTGATGCTGATGACAGAGATGAAAGTGGAGATGATGATGATGGTGATGGTAAACAAAATAGGAGTGAGAAATTGTGGTTTTACTTTGTGGTAGCACTTGGATTTGCTACTGGCTTTTGGGTTTTTATTGGAGTTTTCTTGTTGAAGAAGGGTTGGAGGTTTGCTTACTTCAAATTCATTGAAGAGGCAGTGCACAGGATAAATGTGACATTAAGAAGCGAAACATGATTGTCTTTATACGAGTAGTTTGAATGCTCCTGCGAATATTTCAAGAGTCACATATTGGATAGAATCAAGAAATGCATTGGTCAATCATTTTCCTACTCAGCAAATTAAATAAAACTAAGATTGTAATAAACACAAGGAAAAGGTAAAAGGATTACAGTCTTCGTGAGTTGTGATCTCTAAGCTTGCCTTTTACCTTGTTTTCTGCATTGTTATAGTATAAACAACCCTATACATGTTTATAAAAATCAATAATTTATAGTGCGGTTAAACGTAGTTTTTTTTTTTTTTAATTCAAATTCACTCATTAAGAAGACAGAACAGAAGCAAACAAGGAACCATACCATAGGATTGTAGGAATTCCCCTCCCAAGTACGAGACCCCAATGTTTAGGAAGCCTGAGCAAGCTCATGCGCAGCCTTATTTCAGACACGACTAATAAAAAAAACAGAAACATCAGCCATATTGGCATACAATTCGTGACAGTCCCGAATAAAAGGGGCAATACTAGATAAGACAGATAAAATTGAGGATGTGAGAATCCATTCTTATGAATTGAGCATGTGAGAATCCATATTGGCATACACGTGCTTATGTCTAGCTTTGAGATTCAAAAATTGAGCATGTGAGAATCCATTCTTATGAATGTTGGGATCGAAGAGATGAAGATGAGCTCCATAGGAGAAGTAGGCTTGATAGGTTGAAACATAGGAAAAACCCGTAGAATTCATATTGAATTATACTGAGAAAGGTATTAAAATGAGTACATCCTAACCAATTGTGTAACTAACTCATAACTAATCCTAATTAACCAACTAATTCTAACTATTTAACATCCATCATTTTGAAACAAAACGTTATGATACTTTCTCAATCATGATGGCTGTCAATCGATAAAATTGAAACAAAGAATTCTATTTTAAAAAGAAGTTAACATCTCCAAAAGAATGGGCTATTTTTACTATTTTTTCAAACCCCATCTCCAAGTCCTTAAGGGTGTGTTTGGATGGAGGGTTTAGGAGGGGAAGGGAGGGGAGGGTTCACTTTTCATTTTTAAACTACGGACACTATGAAATGTCTTTTAAAAAGTTAACATATTAACATGATAAACGATAATATAATACTTCAATCACACTTGATTTATTTTTGAAAAACATGTTATATAGTCCGTAGTTTAAAAAAGAAAACTAAACCCTCCCCTCCTAAACCCTCGATCCAAACACACCCTAACTGTCACAAATGTAGGCTTGCCAATCACCATCCCGAATCTTCACATATTCATAACCATGATCCATGTTCTTTCATCATTCAAGTCATACATAACATATTTAACATTAATCAATCAGAACAGAAGCAACAAAACTTACTTGAAATATGACTGAGTAAATGAATCAACTTCCTCTTGTCTTGGGAGTATGATAACAACATAAAAACGTGAAAATTGATTCTTCAGTTTCTGAACTCTGCAACAGAAAATTCAAATCAGACATAAATACTACATAAACATAACCCCTAGAATTATAAATGATTCCAAAACAACAACCAAGTAACCTGTTGAATATCGGAGCCACATTGTTGCAGTCTCAGTTTGTCACAAAAATGAAGGCCACAGATAAACCGCCACAATTGAAAATAAAAGTTCTACAAAGAAAATCCTATTTTCGTGGTGAACCAGCATTTAGAAGGAACAAAAAATAATAGGGAAGGAAACAGGAAATTACCGGAGCAATTGGAACGAAATTAAGTCGAAAGGAATTAGCAGAGAGGAAAGTGGAGATAAAATCAATGAAGGATGGACGTTGATCCTCTTTACATAGAGTAGAAAATTAAAATTAAAACAGCATATCTAAGAAGCTAATGGATTAAGAGAAAGATAGAAGCATAATTGAGCTTATTTGAGCTTATCTAGTGACTTAAGCACTTGAGAGACTGTTTTTGAGTGCTTACAAAAACAGTTTATAACTCATGCATAAGTTGTTTTCAGCTCATTTATGCAAGCACTCCAAAGATAGCTTTTGAAAACAACAAAGTTCATACGAAAATAATTTAAATTCATTTTATCTTTTGATATAAAAATAGCTTATACATAAGTGTTTATCATCATAAACGCTTACCCGTTCAAAAAACTAAACATCAGTTTTAAGAAACTGAACCAAAAGAGATGAGAAAATAGAAATAAAATTGTGATTATGCAATGTGTTAGTTATCGGTTAATTAAGAGAAATAGTTACCGGAGAATGAGGTTGTCGAACCTCTGTGCGATATATTCATGCGTTGAGTGAATCAAAGAGTGAAGTGTGTCTCAGAGAATGAAGAAAAATAAGATGAATAATAAGCTTTGTTTCCACCGGCGAAAGGAAGATCTTCGTTTCCCGCTACAAATAGGCAAAATATTTAATCTGTGAAATGTAATTTAAATTCAAATTCAAATTTAAACCTAGATCTAAGATGCCCCCTACTTCAAAATTGATAAAGTATCGGCATCGGATACGAATCATGTACTAATGCATGTAGTATGATACTCCCCAATACATATCGGGAGGGTATCAAGTGAGAGAAATGATTAAATTTTATTTAAAATAAATAAATTGTTCCATACATTTAAGATATTTTCAATTACACGAGAGATGCAGCGGTGGAAACTTATACATCTAGGATACATGATTTTCTATTATTTTGTTTTCGTTTTTCTTAATAAAAAAAAGGGAGAAAACATAATTTTTCTAATTTCAATTATTCTCTTCGAAAAATATAACAAAAATATAAAATCATTATAATATATACATTAGGTAATGATATGTTGACCAATAATGATGTTCTCTTTTTGAGATATACTTAAAAGTGATAGTTGAAAAGTTAATATATGTAGATAAAAAATTAGCCAATATATGGTTAAAAAAATTAGTCAACATAATTCATTTTTTATTAAATTAATTTGGCCGTTTAAAATTTTCTTGTATCACTACAAGAAATATTGGATTTTCCTAGGGAAATATTTCTCGGAAAACACGCTTTTTTCGTAGGAAAACACGGATTTTCGAGAAATTACTGAGGAAACAAGTTGTAGGAAATTTTAGATCTATTCCTACGAGATTTCCGAGGAATTTCCGAGGAAATACTTTTTCCGACGGAAAGTTTGGTAGGAAAACATTTTTGCAGTCTGCCACATCTGACACACGCTTTCCGACGAAAATTTTGTAGGAAAAATTAATAATTAAAAATTATACACGTTTTCCTATGAAACTTTCCTAGGAAACAATCATATTTTAAAAAAAAAAATTAGAACCAAATTTTGATTTCGAAAAAGGCGCTAAATAATTCAAATGAGGTGCCAAAATATTTGGCGCCAAAATATCATAAAAAATCAAATTTAAAAAAAAAACGAAAAATAAAAAAAGTGCGCCAAAATTTGAAAATAACCCAAATTTTTTGATAATTTGTTTCCTACAAAACATGTCATGTTGATAAATAATTACATAAAACAAAATTCATATATGCAAGTTAAATTTTCTTTGACAGTAACCACCTAAAACACCCCAAAAGTGCCCAAAATCCCTAACCAAAAAACAGCAACTGAAAAGAATATAAATTACTCGTTATGATCATCATCCCTCTCCTCGTCCTCGTCCTCATCATCATGATCATCATCATCATCATTGTCGTCGTCATATGTTCGGTCTTCTTGAACCAACGGTGATGATTGACTCGATGGCGACGATGATTCCGATGTTTTCCTACTCTTCATGCCACCCATACTTTTTGTAACCATCCTTTTGAGTTTTCTCATTTCCTATGCTTGTTTGGCTAGCAATTCCCTTAACTCATTCTCCGATTCTTCTTTCTTTGCCAACGCCTCCTTTTGAGATTGCAATTCCTGGTTCATTCGTTGTATCATTGCTTGCATCTCAAGAGGCAGCTCTGTAGAACGAGATGAGGACTCTGGTGGAGGAGGAACATAGAACAAATCTCCATGTACCACATTGCCAGCTAATGGCCCAAGACCGTACATTCTACCCTTTCTTTCTTTTCCTCCATCCGGTCTTCCTTTTTCTGCAGCCTTCGCCCATAATTGAAGTTTAATGGGGAAGGAATTTCCGGATACGATGGAATCTCAAGATTCTCCTTCAAAAACTCCGCTGCATTCGTGCGATAAGCTGCCTATAAAGTAAAGTAATCAATAATAAATTCAAAACCGAAAAAAATAACAAATACACAGCAGCAGCAAGCTATCAACACCAAAACAGAAAAGCCACATACAGAAAATGGATCACCTAAAAAACTCACTCCCTAACCACTGTCAGTAACTAAACAGCATGCCATTGATATCGTGTTCGTCTTTCGGCTAGTACACGTAATAATAATCATTTCCTTTTTTAATAAACCATTGATATCAGCATGAAATGCAATAATATTTTGATAACTAACATACTTATTAGGCTCTTCTTAGCAGGTAGGTACTTTGGCATCGTTAGCATGATACTATATATGTAACAGAAGCTGTAGAAGACCTTTTGATGTATAAACTAAAGATCCAGCTAGTACAATTCAATTCACTAAAGATCAAGCTATAAACCATATGACCGACACACGACCCACATCCTTTGAACACAGCAGAGAACATAAAATTATTAAGAATTTACCTGGGTATTGCTAGCTCGAGCATCAACATACCGACCAAGATTTTGACTGAAACGAGTTACATCATGGATCTCTTCCGGATAAGGAACTCTACCCAATCTATTTCGCTAATTGTACACACAAATATTAACCAATTAGAACATTTGGCAAATTTAATATATACATATATATAAAAATATAAATAGTTAAATATATATTTTTACCAATGCAATGGCAAGTCCATTCTAGCCTTCTCATTATCTTTTGATTTACCAGAGACATTCATCACCGTGTGAATTATATTGTCACAAAAGTTCTTTTCAATGTGCATAACATCAAAATTATGTCTCAATAAATTATCTTTCCAGTAAGGGAGATCCCAGAAGATACTTCTTTTGGTCCAATGGTGCTCGTTACCGTATTGTGGGTGTCTGACTCTTTTGCCAACATCTGTGAACTTCAAAAGTCCTAGTTCATTGACTCTACGGTATACTTCCTCTGATGATGTCCTAGGAGGCGGGCCATCTTTTTCTGTTTTTCCTTTAGTAAACAAATTCCTCTTCTTACGAAATTCATGTGTCGCTGGTAAAAACGGACGATGACAGTCAAACCACGAATGCTTTCTTCCGTGGTGCAACCATATGGCCTTTGTGTGTTCCATGCAATGTGGACAAGCCAATCTTCCATGTGTCGACCATCCAGACAACATTCCATATGCAGGAAAGTCGTTAATAGTCCACATCAAAGCTGCCCTCATTCTAAAAAATTTCTTCCTTGCAATATCATATGTCGATACACCGTTCCACAATCTATTCAAATCATCAATTAAGGGTTGTAGATACACATCTATACCATCTAAGGGGCTCGTAGGTCCAGGTACAATACAACTCAAAAACAAATAAGGCTTTGACATGCACATCTCAGGAAGAAGATTATACGGGGTAAGAAGAATTGGCCAACAAGAATAAGGCGTTGGTGATGCTTGGATATACGGAATAAATCCATCAGAGCATAATCCAAGCCTCACATTACGTGGATCTTCTGCAAAATCACGATGTACTTGATCAAAGTGCTTCCATGCCACCCCGTCACAAGGATGTCGCATCACACCTGAATTAGTTTTATTGTAATAATGCCACGTCATTTTTTCGGCCGTGTGAGTTGATGCAAACAATCTCTGCAATCTTGGTATTATTGGCAGATAAAACATTGACTTGACTGAGACTCGTTTCTTCTTCTTAGAACCGGCATCATCACATACTTCATACCTCGGTGCATTGCAAAATTTACACGCCACCAACGCCCCATCATTTTTACCAAATTCGTTGTCGTAAAACAACATGCACCCATTAACGCAACAGTCAATAGTTTTAACTTCCAATCCCAACTTCTCCACCAACTTTTGAGCCTCATAAAAACTCAAGGGCAAATTGTCCTTTACAGGAGTTGCGTCCCTCATGATATCTGTATAACACTCCGAGCCTTCTTCGGCTACACTCCAATCTGATGCGGCAGCTAAAAGCCTCACACTCATGGATAGCTTAGAATCAGACCACCCTTCAAACAACGACTTGTTTACTTCTTGCATCATCTTGTAAAACTTCAACGCTTTCTCATTCGGGATTGTTTCCTCTTCACCACCCTCGTTGTAAGACAGGTTCACCCCAAGTGCATCACCAACCATATCTTCCATCACGCCAAAGTTTTCACACTCCATACGCGCCTCACTCCTTGAAGCGTGCATATTAACATCAGACTCGGTATTATTTGTAGGTTCTTGTTCATCGTGATAAATCCACACATAATAATTCTCCATAAAACCAAGGTCCTTTAAATGGTTTAGAACATCTTTTGGGCTCCGAATCAACCTACACGTACATTTAACACATGGACATCTTATCCCTCCCTCCAATTAAAAGGCATCTTGCGCCATGGCGTAAGCAACAAAATCACGAACTCCATCCACAAAAGCTGCCTTAAGTTTCCTTTTCCTCGGATATTTTCTATCGTACATCCAACTACGATGGAAAATATGTTGATCCATTTTTCGCGTCGCTGCAGTTGACTCAAATTAGTACCATATATTTTTATACGTAAATATTTTTTTAATATAAATAACAATTTTTTCTAATCACCTAAATATTTAGAAATTTGTACAAAATAAACATGCTATCGCATAAAAATTTATATAATATTTTATATTTTATGACTAAAATATATAACATTTTCTAATCTATATCACATTTTCTAAAATTTGTATGAAATAAACATTGCGTGCATATACAAATTACGAACCACAAATAAATGTTAAGCGCGGACGCCAGAATTGATTCCCACAAAATAATTCACATATGTCATATTAATTAACTTCATAATTTTTTTTTGCTACTTTACATTATTTTTCTAACAAACTTAATTATACATATTTCTTTACTAACTTAACTTTTTTTTAAAGAACTACGGTAACATTTTTACTAGCTACATTTATTTTACGTAAAACAAATTTGATCTAAATAACATATTTACTACAATTTAATTTTACTAACTATGTTTCTAATATCTAATATTTTTAATACTAATCCATTGAATAAATTTTAAATAAATAAAAGATACTAACCTCAAATAACAAGCCAATGAACAAGTGGATCCAAAAAAAAAAAGCAACAACCAGCCAGCAGCAACACCTACTTTAAAATGGATCGAAAACAAGGAAACTACAAAAAAACAATGCAACATATTTTAATAACTAAATTGACAATATATATAAATACACACATTTTTAAAAGTAAACATTTTTAACTAAACTACAAGTTTTTCTACAAGCTAACACTTTTTTTATTATACTCTCTCTAATACTAATAAGTTGAAATTTAATTTAATCCCACTAAATATTTTTTTAAAGAAGTTAATCCAACTAACATTTTTTTTTAGAAAAATCCCGCTAACGTTTTTATTAATTACAATATAATAATTTTAGTAACTATTTTTCTTATAATTAATATTTAGTACTAATACCATTGTAATAATTATTTAAAATAAGTTAGAAATGTACCAACCTCAAAGAATAAGTCGACGAACTGAGCGGAGACAACAAAATCAACGGCAACGAACAACAACACCAACCTCAAAATGGATCAGAACCAACATAACTATAAAAAAGAATGTAACTTATTTTAATATATAACTACATTAAATATTTATAAATTCAAACACATGTAAAATTGAAATCAATTATAAGAAAATATCAATAATTACCTTTGTTAGAAACTTCAATAATGATAATAAAATGATGGAGAATAAAATTTGAGTGATATTAAAAAAATTTGAATGAGAAATAATGATAATAAAATGATGGAGAATAAAATTTGAGTGATATTAAAAAAATTTGAATGAGAATAGAATGAAGATTGTAAAGAAGAAAATAGAGTGTTGTATATTTATATACACAAATGCTGCAACGGTAACAAACGGCTAGTTAGCATGTGGGTCCCGTGTTTTCCGACGAAATTTTCGTAGGTAAATTCCACCAATCACAACCATACACACACCCTTTATCCAACGGCTGTGTGCATGTGGGGCCGCAGCTTTCCTACGAAATTATTCCTCGGTAATGTAGGCCAATCACATGCTTCCACACACCCTTTTTCTGCATGTGGGGGCCGCCGCTTTCCTACGAAATTATTCCTAGGTAAATTAGGTCAATCACATGCTTCCACACACCCTTTTTCGGCATGTGGGGGCCGCCGCTTTCCTACGAAATTATTCCTAGGTAAAGTCAGCCATTCACAAGCTGCCACGTGCTCCACTTTTCTGTCTATAGTACTGTTTTTTACTGGAAGTTGCTTTCCGACGAAAATTTCGTCGCTAATTCGTAGGAAAACGCTTTCTAGGAAATTTCGTAGGAAAATTTTGTAGGAAAATCCACCATTTCTTGTAGTGTATCATTGTATCGATGTCGTATCATATTCTTATTGTATCAAGTATTTGGGCTTCATAGCTTCTTAGTCATTCCTCTAAACAAAAAAAAAAAAAAAAAATTCTCTCAAAATTCTAAATCAAGTCATTTCACTTAAGAGTTCATCTAACGAGTGCCACGACAACATTTATTAAGGAATATTTTTCGACACTTCTATCAAGTAATAATTACAACACTCTTTATCTTGCTTTTAGTTTAGTTTAAGTGGTTACTTTGTGCATCTATCACCATGTCTCTACAATGGCTTTGTGTGTGTTTCACATGATATGTTGATGTGTTGACAAAGTAATTATTGTGTCATGATATGTGTGTTTTTAATTAAATGTTATGGTCAGAGCCACACGGTACAAGACGAATGATACAAACCATTTGTTGCTACTATTTTTCCTTGTTTGATATGACGGAGTTTTTGCATTTTTCTACAATTTTCTCATGAAAAATATTAATCGGTGTCTCGGGTACTAGTTAAGAAATTATAGAAGGAAATGTTTTATTAGAAATTCAAAATTGTGTATTTTACTTTTTAAAACTTGAAAAAGTGTTGCTTTTAATGATGATTTTGTTTTTCCTTACATTTTTAGTTGTTTAACGAGTGCCCCCGCCCTTTTCTCTTAAGATGTGTTTGAATCGAGGATTTAGGAGGGAAAGAGGGAGGAGGGCTAACATTTATTTTTTAAATTACGAAAAAAGTAAAATGTTTTTTTAAAATAAATTAAATGTTTTTGAAGTATTCTATATAGAAGCTGAAACTTCTAACTAACTACATGCAACATAAATGAAATGTAAATCAAAGTGAAATTACAAAAGCTCGAATGAAACTTGCGCGCTAAGTGTAACTTTATATTATTTTCATTATGTATTTGCATCTGCTTCTCTTCAATGCTTTCCTCTAATATTTACTACTCTTGGAGTTTGTGTAAACATAAGCGATTTGTAAAACCTTTGTAAATCTCTAGTTTAAGATTAGGAAGTGCTCTAGGTTGAGGCAAGGAAATCTAAGACTATATTTTCTCAGTGTTTTTGTAATTTGTTTGATTATAGTGAAATCTATTTTTGTAATTTGTTTGATTGTAGTGAAATCTCTCGAAAGTGTGATGGAACTAGATTAACTACAGATTATGGAGTGAACCTTGATAACCTGCACATATTTTTTCTCACTTCCTTTATCTCTTTAGTTTTCGTTTAACTATCATCGCAAAACAAAAGAGATCCTAACCCGAAAACAGACTAACACAATTCAACCCTTATTCTTGTAATTTTTTCACCTTCAATTTTGATTGTGATCAAAGATGATTGACACTATCTCTTAAGTTATACATTAAAGATTCAAACACTTTATGTGTGCGTACTTGTATATATATTTGACAAGTATTTGATTTTGTTATATAATTATTTAATTTGAAATATTATATTTTTACGTGTATAGTATTGTATGAAGGATATTGTTTTTTAAGTCAAAAGATTAATGATACAAGGTTATAAAAAATGATTCACAACATATTTTTAATATTAACAAAAATAATTGGTCACACAAAATATAAAAAATATAATTTT
Organism: Medicago truncatula; assembly: GCF_003473485.1. Classification (NCBI taxonomy): domain Eukaryota; kingdom Viridiplantae; phylum Streptophyta; class Magnoliopsida; order Fabales; family Fabaceae; genus Medicago; species Medicago truncatula. The sequence goes on along the minus strand of NC_053043.1, from coordinate 22,166,490 downwards.
GTTTGACGCACGGTTAGAAACCATTGTGGTAGCTAATGAAGATAACTTACAAAAGCATGTATATGAGAATGATTTTCTTAACCTCCACGGTGCACGACCGTTGCGATAGTTGATGAGTAAATAATCGTTCTTAAAACGAGAAATCGATACGATCTTTATTGGCAATGACTGAAATTGTTTGCTTTATATAACTTCAAAAACCGTTCTGCAAAGATTCCTTAGCAATCAATTTTAGGTAATTTGTTGTTGTTTGTGACGAAAACCGTTGCAGAAGGAAAGTGCAACGTCTCGCTTTGCCACAACCATAAAATTGTTCTGGTAGCCAACAACAGTTTTTCTAATTTCACTGCAATTTTTTGCGTAGTTGTAGAGAGAAAATGTTATAGTGAAGGAAGGTTGCCTCTACTCCTTCTACCACGATCATTGGAGTCAGAAACAAAAGCAAAGGACCCAAGGGTTGTCTGGGTATCATCACAAGGTGAAAAAACTTGAGTGATACAATGATAACAGATCATCTTACGTTATTTTCAGTTTATTTTTCAGTCGTTGTAGTTATATTTTGACCCAAATTAGAGGATTTCTAGAACAATTGCATAAACCATCCAGTCACTATTATAAGCAAAAAATTTAACATTTTAGGTTTATTCAATAAATGATGTATGCGGTCTATATTAAAGACTATAGCATCATTTATTAAATGAATCTAAAATGTCAATTTTTACTTATAATAGTGACCAGAGAGTGTATGGTTTATGAGATATTTTGTAATGTTTTCATCTGGAATCATGTAGTTTTTGTTTTCCTGAAACCAAACAATTCTTAAGTGTTTTTTATGTAATTCAGCAAAGCAAAGCACCACATGAAGAATTGGGAAGACAATGGATGAAGACAAGAGGCATATGAAGATATTACAAAGTGGAGAAATTCTATTCCGAGTCCCAAGACAAGTTTCGAACACGTTGAGAAAAGGTGTTATGCACTCGGGCGTCTTATTTTGAGCACCATGCGCGAGGCGCATGCCTCCACGTGTGGCATGCGTGCGCACTTGAAAGGAAACCAATTTTTTTATGTTCCCAGTTGCTTGGTTTGGGGAAATGACCTAGTTTTTCAGCCCAAACCCATTGTAAATTTAGCCTATAAACAACTCCTCTCATTTAGAATCATGCATTCAGAATGAAGCAGTTTAAGAGGAAGGCATTCTTTTGTAATTTGTATTTCGTTATTATGAGTAACTAAACCCTAATTAGACAGGGTTATAAGACGAACCTTTATTTGTTTGTTGGATTTTTTTTAATTCAGGCCTTTTTTTTTTCCAGTTTAGAACAATTTATTTAAATGTTATATGAAAAAGTCTTTATGCTCTTACGAATTCTATGGAGTACGACATACCTAGAACTTGTAACTGAACCCAAAAACAAGGGACACAAACGGTGATCCTGAGAACACCCTTGGTCGCTTCGTTTCTGAATGTTGCATTATAAAACTTTATTCTATCCCCTTGGTAAGGTAGACGACATATGGCTTGCCATTTGTAGAACTACTAAGGTAAGAAAGGGCACGAGATGTAATTCTAGGAATCATAGGTTAGTCAGAGCCTTTAGATGACAATTTAAGAATGCCAACTGGAGTTATGTTTCAATCACCTCTAAGATAGTAAGGCTCCACTTTAACAACCTTACGTAGATATACAACTTTTTCATCAACAACTTCAGCATCCTGATTCTTCTCAAATTTATCCCCAACACCATCAAAATGTCGTTGTTCCCTTATATCATTCTCAATCCCAGGTGCCTCATAGATGTTCTCTACAGTTTCATCATTTGTAATGCGCGCAATCGTGGCAATTTTAGCAACCGCAATAATAACAACCTCAGGTTGTGCATCGTGTGTCATTGGTGAATTATGTTCTACTAGTACTAATTGGGATAAATATTTAACTTTTCCGATCAATTACAATACTGATTGTGATAACCATGCATACAGTAGAATAAGGGGATGATACGATAATCGATGCAATTAATTAATATTTAAGAAATTGATGATATGACAATAGATGAAGGTTGGATTTTTTACTGTATGGTTGAAATTTATGTTTTTTTATTTTCGAAGTTTGAACCTAAAATTTGACATATATTATGTATTATCTCTATCAATTAAATTAATCTCACGAGACGTTGAAGTTTATGTCCAACATTAACATCATTAGTTTGGTTTAGGTTTTTAATTCTTGGTATTGTATTTTGTTACGGAATATTATTTTGTTTTTCTTTAGGATTGCATTGTTATTATGTCTTCGAATAAATTATGTTTCCATCAGGTTGTTAAAGAATACTACCCAAATATTTAGCAATTGAGTTCTATAAATATGACTATTGTGTAATTGAGTTATATACACAATATGCTTATTTGGTGTAATTGAGTTTTATAAATATGAGCATTGTGTATATAACTCAATGTATTTTATCAATTACAATGATTCTTTATGAGTTTCCACCTCATGGATATTCTTATGGTCTCTTTCTCTCTAATTTGTATGATCTATGATCCTATCATTCCATGATTCCTAACGTCACTTGTTAGAACGACAAGAATCCTTTGTTTCTAATGCGAGTAAACAGTGATTTAAGTATTTGACTGTGTTACATGTTGCTACCATAATCCATGATTGATGAGATCAAGAGCTCATTAAGCATGTGGAAGGAGGCATATAAAAAAATGCACTAAAAAAAATAATATTTTATTTTGTTTTTAGTCCATTTAATTCCAAATCAGCATCATATTTTCTAATTGAATAATTTCTTCTATGAGCTATTATTCTCACTGCTTTGGTATTAACTAATTGAAGATTCATGGCTTAAATCTCTATGATTCATCATTTCATAATTTGATACATGAAGTGGAGTATTAAGTCACAAGCTGGTCAAGGGACAATTTCGTTGGTTTTTATTGTTTCCAAAGTAAAGAATTATTTTGATTCCTGGTACTAGCTCACCAAAGACCAAATAAAACGTGATTTTTAAATGTCACAATCAATCAGGTCAATTCCAATGAAGATAAATGGGGCTGGTTCATAATGGTTTTAGAATTAAAATGTGGCAGCTTGATAGTAATTACTACACTTAAAGGTGGCAGCTTGCAACGGTTTTGGAATTTGTTTGGAGCAGCTTTCATCAATTGGAAATGAAGATAATATGCAACTCACACTAATTTTCAAAGAATAATTTTAGTGTTTTATTTTTAGAATAATTGTAAGGCTAGTATGTCATTTATTTCTTTTCTTTAGAATAATATTTGGTGTATTTTAATTTATTACTGTCCTTTGAGTTCATTAGAGCAAGAGCTCTATAAATTGTAAGTTTCATTATGAAATAGAAAAAGTTGAATTTTATATAATTTTAAACATATGTGTACTGAGAGCCTTGTCTCTTGTGGTTCTAGATTGAACCAACCTTGATCTTATCAAAAAATCATATTTCTTGTGGTGATCCTCGCATCCATAGACTTATCACTTTCTTGGATTAGAAAGTGTGGCGTCCCTGTCTATCCATTCCATTTCTTCATTTTTTTAGTCTCCTCACCATTTCCACCAACAATATTAATAATTTGCTTCCGACGGCTCCGTGACACTCATCATTTGGTATCAGAGCGCTTAGGTTCAAATCAGGTGTTTTCTATCCTTTTAATTTATTTTATTTTTGTTGTTCTACATCAAAGTTTGAAAAAAATATTGTCTCAAGAAATCCAAGCTTCAATTCATTATTTTGATAAAGTATGAAGAGAGAAAATGCTTAAGGATATCAAGAGAAGATCAAGTCCTTCTTATGCTCTTAAAGAGTTACAAAGAAAAAGGAGAGAGGAAATGATGGCCATAATTGATAGAGGAATGACTGATATCTCTAAAATACTAAAATAAATGTTAAAAAAAAAAGAGTCTCATTGTAAAGGAAACTCATGAAGAGGAATGTGAAAAGGAAAGAGAAGAGACAAAAGAAAGTGATGAAAACGAAGTAGAGGAAAAAGGAGAAGAAAAGGAGAATGGGAAGGAAAAGGAAAAGGAAGAGAAAAATGTTGGGAAGTTTTTCCCTACTATTACATTAGTACCTTCTTCTAAGTTGTTAGTGTTTTCAAGTGTTGGGATTCTTCTTCTAATATTATTCAATTGCCTAACATTTCTTTATGTCATGAAGGAAACAAAGAGAATGAAGAAAAAAATTCCCAACAAGTGGAAGGAAATTATGTGCTTTGGAAAAATGATTATGTCCCAAAATCACAAGGAGAAAAATTTCTACATAGCTCACTTCAATTTTATGCAGGTTTGGATTTGAGGTCAAATCCTCTTGAAGAGGGGGAGAATGATGAGATCAAGAGCACATTAAGCATGTGGAATGAGGCATATAAAAAAATGCACTAAAAAAAATAATATTTTATTTTGTTTTTAGTCCATTTAATTCCAAATCAGCATCATATTTTCAAATTGAATAATTTCTTCTATGAGCTATTATTCTCACTGCTTTGGTATTAACTAATTGAAGATTCATGGCTTATATCTCTATGATTCATCATTTCATAATTTGATACATGAAGTGGAGTATTAAGTCACAAGCTGGTCAAGGGACAATTTCGTTGGTTTTTATTGTTTCCAAAGTAGAGAATTATTTTGATTCCTGGTACTAGCTCACCAAAGACCAAATAAAACGTGATTTTTAAATGTCACAATCATTCAGGTCAATTCCAATGAAGATAAATGGGGCTGGTTCAAAACGGTTTTAGAATTAAAATGTGGCAGCTTGATAGTAATTACTACACTTAAAGGTGGCAGCTTGCAACGGTTTTGGAATTTGTTTGGAGCAGCTTTCATCAATTGGAAATGAAGATAATATGCAACTCACACTAATTTTCAAAGCATAATTTTAGTGTTTTATTTTTAGAATAATTGTAAGGCTAGTATGTCATTTATTTCTTTTCTTTAGAATAATATTAGGTGTATTTTAATTTATTAGTGTCCTTTGAGTTCATTAGAGCAAGAGCTCTATAAATTGTAAGGTTCATTATGAAATAGAAAAAGTTGAATTTTATATAATTTTACACATATGTGTATTGAGAGCCTTGTCTCTTGTGGTTCGAGATTGAACCAACCTTGATCTTATCAAGAAATCATATTTCTTGTGGCGATCCTCGCATCCATAGACTTATCACTTTCTTGGATTAGAAAGTGTGGCGTCCCTGTCTATCCATTCCACTTCTTCATTTTTTAGTCTCCTCACCATTTCCACCAACAATATTCATAATTTGCTTCCGACGGCTCCGTGACACTCATCATTTGGTATCAGAGCTTAGGTTCAAATCAGGTGTTTTCTATCCTTTTAATTTATTTTATTTTTGTTGTTCTACATCAAAGTTTGAAAAAAAATTTGTCTCAAGAAATCCAAGCTTCAATTCAATATTTTCATAAAGTATGAAGAGAGAAAATGCTTGAGGATATCAAGAGAAGATCAAGTCATTCTTCTGCTCTTAAAGAGTTACAAAGAAAAAGGAGAGAGGAAATGATGGCAATAATTGATAGAGGAATGACTGATATCTCCAAAATACTAGAGGAAAATCTCCTTCAAATCCAAAATCATTATATAGAGCCTAAAATAAATGTTGAAAAAAAAGAGAGTCTCATTGTAAAGGAAACTCACGAAGAGGAATGTGAAAAGGAAAGAGAAGAGACAAAAGAAAGTGATGAAAACGAAGTAGAGGAAAAAGGAGAAGAAAAGGAGAATGGGAAGGAAAAGGAAAAGGAAGAGAAAAATGTTGGGAAGTTTTTCCCTACTATTACATTAGTACCTTCTTCTAAGTTGTTAGTGTTTTCAAGTGTTGGGATTCTTCTTCTAATATTATTCAATTGCCTAACATTTCTTTATGTCATGAAGGAAACAAAGAGAATGAAGAAAATATTTCCCAACAAGTGGAAGGAAATTATGTGCTTTGGAAAAATGATTATGTCCCAAAATCATAAGGAGAAAAATTTCTACATAGCTCACTTCAATTTTATGCAGGTTTGGGTTTGAGGTCAAATCCTCTTGAAGAGGGGGAGAATGATGAGATCAAGAGCTCATTAAGCATGTGGAATGAGGCATATAAAAAAATGCACTAAAAAAAATAATATTTTATTTTGTTTTTAGTCCATTTAATTCCAAATCAGCATCATGTTTTCTGATTGAATAATTTCTTCTATGAGCTATTATTCTCACTGCTTTGGTATTAACTAATTGAAGATTCACGGCTTAAATCTCTATGATTCATCATTTCATAATTTGATACATGAAGTGGAGTTATAAGTCACAAGCTGGTCAAGGGACAATTTCGTTGGTTTTTATTGTTTCCAAAGTAGAGAATTATTTTGATTCCTGGTACTAGCTCACCAAAGACCAAATAAAACGTGATTTTTAAATGTCACAATCATTCAGGTCAATTCCAATGAAGATAACTGGGGCTTGTTCATAACGGTTTTAGAATTAAAATGTAGCAGCTTGATAGTAATTACTACACTTAAAGGTGGCAGCTTGCAACGGTTTTGGAATTTGTTTGGAGCAGCTTTCATCAATTGAAAATGAAGATAATATGCAACTCACACTAATTTTCAAAGAATAATTTTACTGTTTTATTTTTAGAATAATTGTAAGGCTAGTATGTCATTTATTTCTTTTCTTTAGAATAATATTAGGTCTATTTTAATTTATTAGTGTCCTTTGAGTTCATTAGAGCAAGAGCTCTATAAATTGTAAGGTTCATTATGAAATAGAAAAAGTTGAATTTTATATAATTTTACACATATGTGTATTGAGAGCCTTGTCTCTTGTGGTTCGAGATTGAACCAACCTTGATCTTATCAAGAAACCATATTTCTTGTGGCGATCCTCGCATCCATAGACTTATCACTTTCTTGGATTAGAAAGTGTGGCGTCCCTGTCTATCCATTCCATTTCTTCATTTTTTAGTCTCCTCACCATTTCCACCAACAATATTCATAATTTGCTTCCGACGGCTCCGTGACACTCATCATTTGGTATCAGAGCTTAGGTTAAAATCAGGTGTTTTCTATCCTTTTAATTTATTTTATTTTTGTTGTTCTACATCAAAGTTTGAAAAAAAATTTGTCTCAAGAAATCCAAGCTTCAGTTCAATATTTTCATAAAGTATGAAGAGAGAAAATGGTTGAGGATATCAAGAGAAGATCAAGTCCTTCTTCTGCTCTTAAAGAGTTACAAAGAAAAAGGAGAGAGGAAATGATGGCAATAATTGATAGAGGAATTGTAACGCCCACTTTCGTTTAATCGTTATTTAATCGAGTTTAGGCCATTATATTATAATTATATAGTATATGCATGATTTTGATATGTTTTGATGATTTGTGGTGAATTTAGTGATTTGATTGATGACGTGATAAGTTATGAGTTTTGGAGGATTTGATTATGATATGAGAATTATTTTATTGATAAATAGAATAAAGATTTGAAAATAATATAAAATATTTAGTTGAGGGCTGTTTTGATATTTTAGATAGTTTTGGGGGAGAAAGTGAGATAAGATAAGTATTTTAAGAGGAGATATAAAAGAATAGACCTAGGTTTAGAAAAAAAACACTTTGTACGTGAAAACTTTTGGAAAAGGGAGAAAAAGCCAAGTCTAGAGGAACCAAGGTAGAGTGCTGCGATTTTCTTCATACAAGGTAAGGGTGGGACTAATAACTCAGTAACATTAATCTCTGTAATTCTGATGATTAGTTGACAAAGTTAGGATTGATTTAGAGAAGTTTTGGAATTAGGTCAAAACCCTAAAAATTGATGATCAAACGGTAAAACTTGTTTAGATTGATGTAGAAACTGTCCTTTAACCTTAGAACATGTTTAGGATGGGTTATGGAATCAAAATTAGGCTTTGAACCATGTTGTGTGATGAATTTTTGAGAAAAACCCTAGTCTGCCCGTGCTTCTGTTCATCGCTCGCCACGGCGAGGGATGATCCTCGCCTCGCGAGTGATGAACTTCATCGCTCGCCACGCGAGCCCCTTCCCTTCGCCTCGCGAGTTGTTTGGTGCAACTCGCCATGGCGAGCAACCCTTCCTCGCCTCGCGAGCTTAGGCAGAGTGCATGTCATATTTCGTGTTTCGACCTTTTTAGTTGGACCTTGAGTGCCTTTAAGTGCCTAAACATACCTAGAGATGATTAGGAATGATTTTAGGACAGGATTGAACCCCAAACAACATTAGTTGGGAATTTGAGTGGTACTCGCCATGGCGAGTGAGAACTCTCGCCTCGCGAGCAAGTCCAGAATATAGCTGTTTGAGTGGTTGTGCGATCTGTGTCGCACCTTTTGATCAGGAGTGAACCCCTAATTGGTAATGAAACCTTATGATAACGTTTAATGCAGTCTGTAAAGCTATTAAGATATGTTGATATTAATTGAGCATGATTAATGTATTATGCAATATGTGAGATGTAATGAAACGATTATGATTCTATTGAATTGCTGTTGATATATTGATATCTCCCTGCTGATATGTGACTTGACTATGTTGCTGCTGTTATTTAACTGAGTATGCAATGTTTATTTATGAATATAATGAAAATGATGACGTTTCGCTTCAAGTTATTGAATGCACATGATTACGATGTTTTGTTGTTAAGAGTCCATGCATAGCATATCATTGAGCTTAGTCCTCACCACGTTTTATTAGGAGCTTTGTCCTCCGCACGATTATTAGGAGCTTTGTCCTCCGCACGATTAAAGTATATTTATACTTTTGATGACGATTGGTACCACATGCATATACGGAGTCTAGGAGCATTGTCACATTGTCATGTCTATTATGCTTTGTTGATGATGATTGATTATGTGATTACGTGATAATGTTATGTTGTTGATGATGATTGATTATGTGATTACGTGATAAATGCTTATTAAGGATACAATGATGATTATGTTTAAAATGATTATGATCAAGATTGATTAGGATGTTAATTTATGATTCTTAATTGCATTGATTAACGCTATTCTGTTATGAAATCTCACCCCTTCTGTTTGAATGTTACCTCGACCGTGGGTAACGTGCAGGTGATCGAGCTTAGTGTGCTGTTTCCGTCGTGAGTGGCCTTGCCTTCACTGTGTCGTCTAGGTCGCTCTGATACGTAACGGGATGGGGCTTTATGATTATGCATGCTTCATTCTATTACGTGACTTTTATGCTGTTTATGATTATGAACTAATTTCTTTTAAGATTTAAGATGAGGCCTGCGTGCCAAAACGTTTTATGACTATGACATAATTTCCGCTGCGATGTTTAAGATATTTGGTTAAATCACTATTTAACTGTTTTGGATTACGTTTATGTGATATCCTGTTGTTTACGATGCTTACTCTGATAAATGTTTTAAGAAAATTTCATATTGGGAAAACGGGGTGTTACAATTGGTATCAGACCAGGTCGGTCCGTCCGGTCAATTAGAGAGTCGTGTCGAGTCTTAGTAATATTTATATTACTATCTTATGTTGTTGTTGCTACTTTTGTAGAATCTCGGAAATGGCTGGAAGAAACGATGCTGCGTTAGCTGCTGCTCTACAAGCTGTTGCCCAAGCTGTGGGACAACAACCTAACGTGAATGCTGGTGCGAACGCGGAAGCTAGGATGTTGGAGACGTTCATGAAGAAGAACCCTCCGACCTTCAAAGGACGTTATGACCCTGATGGAGCCCAGACGTGGCTTAAGGAGATTGAGAGGATTTTCCGGGTTATGCAGTGCACGGAGGATCAGAAAGTGCGGTTTGGTACTCATCAGCTGGCCGAGGAAGCTGATGACTGGTGGGTTGCTCTTCTGCCTACCCTTGGGCAGGAGGGAGCTGTTGTGACTTGGGCTGTTTTCAGGAGAGAGTTCCTGAGAAGATACTTTCCGGAAGATGTTCGCGGGAAGAAAGAGATCGAATTCCTTGAGCTGAAGCAAGGAAATATGTCTGTGACAGAGTATGCTGCCAAGTTCGTGGAGCTGTCTAAGTTCTATCCGCACTATACTGCTGAGAATGCTGAGTTCTCGAGATGTATCAAGTTCGAGAACGGTTTGAGGCCCGACATTAAGAGGGCGATTGGATACCAACAGCTGAGAGTTTTTCAGGATTTGGTTAATAGCTGCAGGATCTATGAAGAGGATACGAAGGCTCACTACAAGGTAGTGAATGAAAGGAAGGGCAAGGGACAGCAGAGTCGTCCTAAGCCGTACAGTGCCCCCGCTGACAAAGGTAAACAGAAGATGGTCGATGTTAGGCGGCCTAAGAAGAAGGATGCTGCAGAGATTGTGTGTTTCAATTGTGGTGAGAAAGGCCACAAAAGCAACGTCTGCCCTGAGGAAATCAAGAAGTGTGTCCGGTGTGGCAAGAAAGGTCATGTTGTAGCTGATTGCAATCGTACAGGCATTGTGTGCTTTAATTGCAATGGAGAGGGTCACATTAGTTCACAGTGTACTCAGCCTAAGAGGGCGCCAACTACTGGTAGGGTCTTTGCTTTGACTGGGACTCAGACAGAGAATGAGGATCGTTTGATCAGAGGTACTTGCTATGTTAATAATACTCCTTTAGTTGCTATTATTGATACTGGTGCTACGCATTGTTTTATTGCTTTCGATTGTGTTTCTGCTTTGGGTCTTGTTTTGTCTGATATGAATGGAGAGATGGTTGTCGAAACTCCAGCTAAGGGTTCGGTGACTACTTCTCTCGTATGTTTGAAATGTCCTTTGTCTATGTTTGGTCGTGATTTTGAAATGGATTTAGTTTGTCTACCTTTGAGTGGTATGGATGTGATTTTGGGTATGAACTGGTTAGAGTACAACCACGTTCTTATTAATTGTTTTAGCAAGTCAGTACATTTCTCTTCCGTCGGAGAGGAAAGTGGTGCAGAGTTTTTATCTACTAAGCAGCTGAAGCAACTGGAACGCGACGGTATCTTGATGTTTTCGTTAATGGCTACCTTATCTATTGAGAATCAAGCAGTGATTGATAGGTTACCGGTGGTGTGTGAATTTCCTGAAGTTTTTCCAGATGAGATTCCTGATGTGCCTCCAGAGAGAGAAGTTGAGTTTTCTATTGATCTTGTTCCTGGAACGAAGCCGGTCTCGATGGCACCTTATCGTATGTCTGCTTCTGAGTTATCTGAGTTGAAGAAACAGTTGGAAGACTTGCTTGAGAAGAAGTTTGTTAGACCGAGTGTTTCACCTTGGGGAGCGCCGGTTTTGTTAGTAAAGAAGAAAGATGGTAGTATGCGGTTGTGTATTGATTATCGGCAGTTGAACAAGGTAACTATCAAGAATAGGTATCCACTTCCGAGAATTGATGATTTGATGGATCAGCTAGTGGGTGCACGAGTTTTCAGCAAGATTGATTTGAGATCAGGTTATCACCAGATTAAAGTAAAAGATGAAGATATGCAGAAGACAGCTTTCAGAACGCGTTATGGTCACTATGAATATAAAGTTATGCCTTTCGGTGTGACCAATGCACCTGGAGTGTTTATGGAGTATATGAATCGCATCTTCCATGCATTTTTGGATCGGTTTGTGGTTGTGTTTATCGACGATATTTTGATTTACTCCAAGACTGAAGAAGAACATGCTGAGCATCTGAAGATTGTTTTGCAAGTGTTGAAAGAGAAGAAGCTTTATGCTAAATTGTCTAAGTGTGAATTCTGGTTGAAAGAAGTGAGTTTTCTAGGCCATGTTATTTCCGGAGATGGTATTGCTGTGGATCCGTCTAAAGTCGAAGCTGTATCGCAATGGGATACTCCTAAGTCCGTTACTGAAATTAGAAGTTTCTTGGGTTTAGCTGGTTACTATAGAAGATTTATTGAAGGATTTTCTAAGTTAGCTCTTCCGCTTACGCAGTTGACTTGTAAAGGTAAAACTTTTGTGTGGGACGTTCATTGTGAGAAAAGTTTCAGTGAATTGAAGAAGCGTTTGACGACTGCTCCAGTGTTAATTTTGCCGAAGTCAGATGAACCTTTTGTGGTATATTGTGATGCGTCCAAGTTGGGTTTAGGAGGTGTACTTATGCAAGAAGGTAAAGTGGTAGCTTATGCTTCAAGACAGTTGAGAATTCATGAGAAGAATTATCCTACGCATGATCTCGAGTTGGCGGCCGTAGTCTTTGTATTAAAGATATGGAGACATTACTTGTATGGTTCGAGATTTGAAGTGTTTAGTGATCACAAGAGTTTGAAGTATTTGTTCGATCAGAAGGAATTGAATATGAGACAGCGAAGATGGCTCGAATTGTTGAAAGATTACAACTTTGGTTTGAATTATCATCCAGGTAAAGCTAATGTTGTTGCAGATGCCTTGAGTAGGAAGACATTGCATATGTCCGCCATGATGGTCAGAGAGTTCGAGTTGCTTGAACAGTTTAGAGATATGAGTTTGGTTTGCGAATGGTCACCTCAGAGTGTGAAACTGGGTATGCTGAAGATTGATAGTGAATTTCTGAAAAGCATCAAGGAAGCACAGAAAGTCGATGTAAAGTTTGTGGACTTGTTGGTTGCTAGAGATCAGACTGAAGACAGTGATTTTGAAATCGACAATCAAGGTGTGTTGAGATTCCGAGGAAGAATTTGTATCCCAGACAATGAAGAGATTACGAAGATGATTCTTGAAGAGAGTCATAGAAGTAGCTTGAGTATTCATCCGGGAGCTACGAAGATATATCATGATTTAAAGAAGATTTTCTGGTGGTCTGGTTTGAAACGAGATGTGGCACAGTTTGTGTATTCCTGTTTAGTTTGTCAGAAGTCGAAAGTTGAGCATCAGAAACCTGCTGGGATGATGGTACCTTTAGACGTGCCAGAATGGAAATGGGATAGTATATCCATGGATTTTGTGACGAGTTTGCCGAATACTCCTAGAGGGAGCGACGCAATTTGGGTTATTGTTGATAGGTTGACGAAGTCAGCTCATTTTCTACCTATTAATATTAGTTTTCCCGTTGCCCAGTTGGCAAAGATTTATATCAAGGAGATTGTGAAGTTGCATGGTGTTCCTTCGAGCATCGTGTCAGATAGAGATCCAAGATTTACTTCTAGATTTTGGAAAAGTTTGCAAGAGGCCTTGGGTTCGAAGTTGAGATTGAGTTCGGCGTATCATCCACAGACAGATGGTCAGTCGGAAAGGACAATTCAGTCGCTAGAGGATTTGTTGAGAATTTGTATTCTTGAACAAGGAGGAACTTGGGACAGTTATCTTCCGTTGATAGAGTTCACTTACAATAATAGTTATCATTCTAGTATTGGAATGGCACCGTTCGAGGCTTTGTATGGTCGGAGATGCAGAACTCCGTTGTGTTGGTTTGAATCAGGAGAAAGAGCGGTCTTAGGACCAGAGATTGTTCAGCAAACTACTGAGAAAGTTCAGATGATCCAAGAGAAAATGAAGGCGTCGCAGAGTCGACAAAAGAGTTATCATGATAAGCGTAGAAAAGATCTTGAATTTAAGGAAGGAGACCACGTGTTTTTGAGAGTCACTCCTATGACTGGTGTAGGACGTGCTTTGAAGTCAAAGAAGTTAACCCCGAAGTTCATTGGTCCGTATCAGATATTGGAAAGAGTTGGAACGGTGGCTTACCGAGTGGGTTTACCGCCGCATCTTGCGAATTTGCACAACGTTTTCCATGTGTCGCAACTTCGAAAGTATGTTCCGGATCCATCTCATGTAATTCAGAGTGACGATGTGCAAGTTAGAGACAACCTTACGGTAGAGACTTTACCGTTGAGGATTGATGATCGTAAAGTGAAGACGTTGAGAGGCAAGGAGATACCTCTCGTGAGAGTCGTTTGGTCGGGAGCGACTGGTGAAAGCTTGACGTGGGAGCTTGAGAGTAAGATGCTGGAGTCTTATCCAGAGTTGTTTGCTTGAGTTAAATTTTCGAGGACGAAAATCTTTTAAGTGGGGGAGAGTTGTAACGCCCACTTTCGTTTAATCGTTATTTAATCGAGTTTAGGCCATTATATTATAATTATATAGTATATGCATGATTTTGATATGTTTTGATGATTTGTGGTGAATTTAGTGATTTGATTGATGACGTGATAAGTTATGAGTTTTGGAGGATTTGATTATGATATGAGAATTATTTTATTGATAAATAGAATAAAGATTTGAAAATAATATAAAATATTTAGTTGAGGGCTGTTTTGATATTTTAGATAGTTTTGGGGGAGAAAGTGAGATAAGATAAGTATTTTAAGAGGAGATATAAAAGAATAGACCTAGGTTTAGAAAAAAAAACACTTTGTACGTGAAAACTTTTGGAAAAGGGAGAAAAAGCCAAGTCTAGAGGAACCAAGGTAGAGTGCTGCGATTTTCTTCATACAAGGTAAGGGTGGGACTAATAACTCAGTAACATTAATCTCTGTAATTCTGATGATTAGTTGACAAAGTTAGGATTGATTTAGAGAAGTTTTGGAATTAGGTCAAAACCCTAAAAATTGATGATCAAACGGTAAAACTTGTTTAGATTGATGTAGAAACCGTCCTTTAACCTTAGAACATGTTTAGGATGGGTTATGGAATCAAAATTAGGCTTTGAACCATGTTGTGTGATGAATTTTTGAGAAAAACCCTAGTCTGCCCGTGCTTCTGTTCATCGCTCGCCACGGCGAGGGATGATCCTCGCCTCGCGAGTGATGAACTTCATCGCTCGCCACGCGAGCCCCTTCCCTTCGCCTCGCGAGTTGTTTGGTGCAACTCGCCATGGCGAGCAACCCTTCCTCGCCTCGCGAGCTTAGGCAGAGTGCATGTCATATTTCGTGTTTCGACCTTTTTAGTTGGACCTTGAGTGCCTTTAAGTGCCTAAACATACCTAGAGATGATTAGGAATAATTTTAGGACAGGATTGAACCCCAAACAACATTAGTTGGGAATTTGAGTGGTACTCGCCATGGCGAGTGAGAACTCTCGCCTCGCGAGCAAGTCCAGAATATAGCTGTTTGAGTGGTTGTGCGATCTGTGTCGCACCTTTTGATCAGGAGTGAACCCCTAATTGGTAATGAAGCCTTATGATAACGTTTAATGCAGTCTGTAAAGCTATTAAGATATGTTGATATTAATTGAGCATGATTAATGTATTATGCAATATGTGAGATGTAATGAAACGATTATGATTCTATTGAATTGCTGTTGATATATTGATATCTCTCTGCTGATATGTGACTTGACTATGCTGCTGCTGTTATTTAACTGAGTATGCAATGTTTATTTATGAATATAATGAAAATGATGACGTTTCGCTTCAAGTTATTGAATGCACATGATTACGATGTTTTGTTGTTAAGAGTCCATGCATAGCATATCATTGAGCTTAGTCCTCACCACGTTTTATTAGGAGCTTTGTCCTCCGCACGATTATTAGGAGCTTTGTCCTCCGCACGATTAAAGTATATTTATACTTATGATGACGATTGGTACCACATGCATATACGGAGTCTAGGAGCATTGTCACATTGTCATGTCTATTATGCTTTGTTGATGATGATTGATTATGTGATTACGTGATAATGTCATGTTGTTGATGATGATTGATTATGTGATTACGTGATAAATGCTTATTAAGGATACAATGATGATTATGTTTAAAATGATTATGATCAAGATTGATTAGGATGTTAATTTATGATTCTTAATTGCATTGATTAACGCTATTCTGTTATGAAATCTCACCCCTTCTGTTTGAATGTTACCTCGACCGTGGGTAACGTGCAGGTGATCGAGCTTAGTGTGTTGTTTCCGTCGTGAGTGGCCTTGCCTTCACTGTGTCGTCTAGGTCGCTCTGATACGTAACGGGATGGGGCTTTATGATTATGCATGCTTCATTCTATTACGTGACTTTTATGCTGTTTATGATTATGAACTAATTTCTTTTAAGATTTAAGATGAGGCCTGCGTGCCAAAACGTTTTATGACTATGACATAATTTCCGCTGCGATGTTTAAGATATTTGGTTAAATCACTATTTAACTGTTTTGGATTACGTTTATGTGATATCCTGTTGTTTACGATGCTTACTCTGATAAATGTTTTAAGAAAATTTCATATTGGGAAAACGGGGTGTTACAGGAATGACTGATATCTCCAAAATACTAGAGGAAAATCTCCTTCAAATCCAAAATCATTATATAGAGCCTAAAATAAATGTTGAAAAAAAAGAGAGTCTCATTGTAAAGGAAACTCACGAAAAGGAATGTGAAAAGGAAAGAGAAGAGACAAAAGAAAGTGATGAAAACGAAGTAGAGGAAAAAGGAGAAGAAAAGGAGAATGGGAAGGAAAAGGAAAAGGAAGAGAAAAATGTTGGGAAGTTTTTCCCTACTATTACATTAGTACCTTCTTCTAAGTTGTTAGTGTTTTCAAGTGTTGGGATTCTTCTTCTAATATTATTCAATTGCCTAACATTTCTTTATGTCATGAAGGAAACAAAGAGAATGAAGAAAATATTTCCCAACAAGTGGAAGGAAATTATGTGCTTTGGAAAAATGATTATGTCCCAAAATCACAAGGAGAAAAATTTCTACATAGCTCACTTCAATTTTATGCAGGTTTGGATTTGAAAGTGTGGCGTCCCTGTCTATCCGTTCTATTTCTTCATTTTTTAGTCTCCTCACCATTTCAACCAACAATATTCATAATTTGCTTCCGACGGCTCCGTGACACTCGTCAATGATCATGTTAAAGAAAAAAGGCTAAAATATGGTTTTGGTCTCTGCAAATATGCCTCGTTTTGGTTTAGTCCCTGTAAAAAAAAATTGTTGTTTTTGGTCCCTGCAAATATGTCTCATTTTGGTTTTGGTCCCTGACTCCACTTTTGTGATGATTTGCACACGTGGCACATGATGACTGAACCCATTTATTAGAGAAATAGTCCCTGCAAAATCTTTTGATTTTGCAGGGACCAAAAACAACAAAATTTTTTTACATGGACTAAAACCAAAACGAGACATATTTGCAGGGATCAAAATCATATTTTAGCCAAGAAAAAATGTTGAATTTCATGAGATGTGAATCACGACCTTTTCACAAAGGTGGTTTATAAACGTGTAACAATAAATTTATATTACACAATCCTCTAGGTTTTCGGGCAAAGTCCGTAGTTAATTGAATGATTTACTATTCGTGAAGCTTGCGTGATAACACTGTTCGCGATAGAATCATTGTATATTAAAATTGCAAAAAGAGTGACTATATGTCGCGAATATATATGCTCAAAAAAATTTCACAAAAGCTATTTTTCATATTTTTTTTCTTAAAAGTATTATAAAATAATAGAACCAGATGTCCATCACCGTCACTAATATCATTTGATACTCTTCTGAACTAGACCCAACAATTCTACCATGATTGGTTGGGGCTGTGGCATTTGATTGTGAACTTTGTTGTGATAGTT
This sequence comes from Medicago truncatula, assembly GCF_003473485.1. NCBI lineage: Eukaryota > Viridiplantae > Streptophyta > Magnoliopsida > Fabales > Fabaceae > Medicago > Medicago truncatula. Next base: position 22,149,043 of record NC_053043.1, on the reverse strand, counting down.
GGAGAAGAGTCCACTTTTGTCGATATCGATGAATGCAATGGAAGCCGTGAAAGTTATAGAGGAAAAAAGAGAGCTAAATAACCTAAGTGATGAAAGTGGTAGAAAAAAGAGTCATTAAAAAACGCAAGAGTGCCCATACCAAATCAGTTGCCAGGAACGGATCCAGATATTTTAATAAGTGAGATCAAGGTCGTATCATAAAAATTTATATAAAAATATATAAACATGTAAGCGATAAAAGCTCGTATAAGCTCTCAAATGTTGATATTTTTTAAAAATATTTACACATAAATGGGGTTAAGTCATATAAATGTCTAAGTAATGCTTAAAAATACAATAAACAATCCCTAAAAAAATAAGCAAGTGGGGTCGGCTGACCCCTTTGCCCCCACAATCTATCTGTGCCTGTCAGTTGCGATGCTTTCGTGATAGGAATTTTCGTTATATTTAGCATTATTGTTACAAAAATATTGTTGAATGTATTTTTATTAGTCTATTAATTTGATGATCAAATGTATTTTTCATAACAAAATGTATCTTTCTTAGTTAGATTAATCACCCAATTTGTTTTTGATCAAAGTAGTTGGTCTATAAAATTATTAGTATAAGACACACACTTGTGAATTTTTTTTCTTTCGAATAAACACACTTGTGAAGTTTTGATAATTTGATATATTCCTAAACTACAATAACAATAAAAATAACAATATTCACATATTTATGGACTAAAATAACTATTTATTCTTCTATCTATCTATATATATCTTTGAATTAGAAACTTGAACTATTTTTAGGCTTCCTTTGTGATGATGTGGCATCTCTAAAAAAGCTTCCTTCAATATAATGAATGAGATTTTTCATAATCTCATTCTATTGATTGATGCCTTTTTAGCTACATAACCATTATAAATCACCGTAAGCTTTTAATTCAAAAGAAGGAAGTTTAGGAGTTGTTTATGCTTTTCATTGCAAATTAACGTTATAGTACAATTATTGATCAAAAAAAAAAAAAAAACGTTATAGTACAATTTATTTTTTTCTTCTTCTCATAGAAGCATTGTATTAATGCAATTAATATAATATTAAAACATATCAGTTACATATTATTTTGACAATGTAAAAGCACAAGACTTTAAAAAAAAATAGAATTACAAGAGTTATTATCAATGTAAAAGCACAAGACTTTAAAGCTAGATAAGACTTTGTTTACAATTTGTATGGAAATTGAATGATGTAGATCAGACAAGAGAAGAATGGAGGGAGATATTTATCTATAAAAAGATAAGAGAAATATTAATTTACACTTTTGAAGACTTCTTGGAATCTTTGTGATGATCAATGTTTTTGCTAAAGATTCAAACACTCTTATGTTGTTTTCTTGTATGCTTTGCAAATGTGTGTGTTATGCTGAGGTCTTGATCTCTATTTATAGAGTTCTTGAGCCTTTGTAGCCGTTGGAGAGTGACCACTGGTCGTATGCCACGTGTCCTGGGCCCCACCAACTTTCACTTGAAATTCTGGGCAAACTGAAATACTTCAGAATGTTGCTGTGTTCATCTTGATCTTCATCTGGGCTCATGTGGATGAACGGTCAGATATGCATCTGGGCTTTTGCAGATGAATGTCATATGAATTTCTGGGTTGTACTTCAAGATTTGCTTTTTACGACTACAGAATGTTGTTAGATCAGATCTTCTATGAAATCTGTCTAGGAGCGCGTGCATGATCTCATAAAGTGGTGATGTTACTTCACTTCCATGCTTGAGGGGATTTGGTTTACTTTGTACAGTGCCAACTCCCTTATGTGTCGAAATCTTGTTGAATCAGACTTGATTTTACTTTAGGATTTGCTTTTTACTTTCCAACCACTGTACTGTTCATGTCAAAAAAAGCATGGAGCAGGATCGAACTTTCTGAACTCAGAGGACTTCATAATGTTCCTTTTGTTTCACTTAGGATGATTTGTAAGACTCTTATTTGATGTAATCAAATCCTAATAGTGAAACATTTATGAAGTGCAACATGGAAAATCCTAATTATTAATGGAATATTCCTAATGTTTTGTACTTCAAATGTTCATAGTCTTGAATGAACATTGAAGATGCTCCTTTGGACTTTAGTCAAATAAATGCCTTTATTCCTTGATTGATCTTAGTCAATGTACTTTACGGGGCTTTTATTAAAGTCACGTGAACCTTGCATGTTCTTCATTTGGTTCATGAATTTCTGGGCTTGGTTCTTGATGTTCATCATGAACAACCTTCTGAACTCTTTAACTTTTTGAACTCTGACTGAGTTCTTAAGTCTTTATGTCCTTTGATTCTTTGTATCTTGGTATGAATTGAAATTTGTTCCTGTCTCGGTTAACCACCCAAGAGCACAAGTTAAATACCAACAAATTAATCCTAGTCCATGAATTCCTTAATCATCAAGGTTTGTTATCTTTAAAATTAATTAGGGATTTTGCCTTAACAATCTTCCCCTTTTTTATGATGACAAACCTATGATTTAGGATTATGGATTTTGATTATATATATGCGAAGTTTCAGAGCTAAAAATTTATTTTTATGCTCCCACTCATTTTTATAATTCATGCACTGAGTTTTTAAAAGCTTTATAAAGCTCCCCCTCACTTTTTTAATTCAAGGCATAAATAAAACATGCACATTTGAACCAAATTCATTTTCATTCATTAATGTTTAGACATTCAGTACAAGTTCATGAATTATATGGTTCAAAAACAAAAAAGAAATTATAAATGCATATGTGATCAAGCAAAAAAGGAATGAAGGTTTAAGAACTTCACCAACAAGATTTGATCACTAACCTACTTAGGGCCGAAACCTAGAAACTTAAAGACATAATTATCCTAAAGCTTCTCCCCTTTTTGTCATCTGCACAAAATTAAGGAAGTACAAGACAAAGAGAACTAAGGGGTGGAATCCTCATAGTCAGAAGAAGACTCAGAGTCAAATACAGTAGGATCTGCAAAAGCAGGAGGATCAAGGACCAAACCAGGGGCATGAACATTGATAGTCCAATTAGCTAGCACGCAGGCAATCTTATGAGTCTTGGTGAAGACTCTAAGAGCCATGGCAGCCATTTCCTCAGCTCTAGATGGTTTAGGAGAGGGAGCAGGAGCAAATGCTTCAACCTTTTCCTTAGAAGGACCATATTTGGTAACAAAAGTATACAGAGATTCAAAGAGGTCAGGAATGTTAGGCAATTTGCCTGTGTTTTTGTTTGTGATTGGTGGTGGAGAAGGCAACACATTTGGAATGGGCAGAGGAACACAAAGAATTTTCCAACTTCTGATTCCATGGTGGAAGTGGAGAGGTTTAGATTTGGGTTTTGTTGAGGAGTCTATTGAGCCATGAGCTGAACTTCAGCAGAGGGCAGAGATCCTGATGCTTGAGGAATGGGGTCAACTGACATTTCATTCTCCTGAGGCAAGCTAGGTTCAGCAGTTGCATTTTTCTGAGCATTATGAACTATGATTGCAGGATTTTCTTGAAGTTTCTGAATCATTTCACGATCTTCCTGAAGCACATCCTCATTGTTTTCAGGCTGTGCATCTTGGTACACATTTAAATCTGAGCTTGGATCCTCCACATTTAGATCAAAGCCAGTTTGATTATCAGCTTGCTCAATTTCTTGAGAATCCATTTCATCATGTCCCTCACTCATCCTTTGAGAGACAAGGATTTCAGCCACATCATGCATGTCTTGGTCATTTTCCTGAGATGCTTCTTCAACTATCAATAACTTCTTGAGTTGTTTTCTCATTATTTCCTTCAACTTCATCAACTTTCTGAAGTTGTTTAGCAGGTGAAACAACAACGTTCTGATCATCAGCAGCACTAGTTGAGTCAACTTTCTAAAGTTCCACTTCAGAAATTGAAGCAACTTTGGGTACATCTTGAGTTGGCTCTTCTTCTTTCTCATGAGAGACAACTTCTTCTTGCATCTTCTCTTGACGAGCAGCTTCATCTTCCTTCTCTGAATCTTCAACATTCTGACCTTCTGCATTTTGTTGAAGGATTTCTCTTGCACGTTCAGCAATTCCTTGGAAGAGATTAACAGCAGTGGGTTCACCATCCTTTAGTGGAGAGTCAGCCATCTCATCATTAGATGCTTCTTTTTAGGGAGAGTTCTTCTCTTTATCTCTCTGAACGCTTGATAAGTTCCTGACTTTCTCAAGTTTCCTCTTCTTATTTGACTTCTTGACATTCTGAGCTGAGTGTCTCTTGAAAGAGCTAGTTGTTTGAGAAGACACAGGGGTAGGCATGTTGGAGGTGGTTATGTTAAGTTGAGCGAGAGTCTTTGAGGTGAATCTCATGAAGGTGTAGTCACCATATTCTCCTTCAAAATCAACCTTATCAGCTCTAAGTATGGAGGTTATATGCATACCATAAGCAAGGGCACCATTTGATTGTTTTGGGTTTATACATGAATCTATCATGTGCTGAATGATTATATAATAGAGATTCAACTTCTTCTTCTAAATCATATGATACATGATGCAGAGGTTTGTATCGGTGACTACTTCAAAAGTACCACTTCTAGGAAGCAGAGTGTGCCTAATCATGTTGTGCAAGATCTTTAGAACATCTTTCAGATTTGTGAAGTTGAAAGAGAGGTTAGGTTCGGTGTACTCAACTATGAGTTTGTTACGACTAACCTTCATCTCATCAAACCAGGAAGGGAAGAAGAGTTCATTACCTTCATTTGGAATTCTCAATGCTTTTGAGAGAAAATCCTTCGTGATTTTGATTTCTACAACCTTGACGGTGGTGATGAGAATCTTTTCTTCTTCTTTTCTTTGATTCTCATTGAGTTGTAGAACTCTCTTACCAGATTCTCAAGAGTGAGATCTTGGAGAGACACAAAATTGGACCATTCATGAGAATCAGTGTATTCTCTTAGGTTCCAGTTTTTCTTCTTCAAATCTGCAAAGTCAAAATACTTTGCTTTTCTTACTCGTCTTTCATATTGCTTGGCTTCCATCTCAGCTTTCTTCAAAGATTCAATCAATTTGACATCTTTCCATTTTCCATGCTTCTTGGGAGGAGTAACTTCTTTCTCTTCTTCTTCTGATGAAGATGAGTTCTTCTTAGAGGATTCAGATGCTGGAGGAGTTTCAATCACTTGAGTCTTTCCTTTACTCTTCTTCTTAGACTCAACCTTTGAAGCCTTCATGAACTCAAAGAGAGTTTCATTTCCATCATCCTTTTCTACGGAGTCTGTGAGGTCAACAGGAGAAATCGTTTTGGTTTTGGAGGATGAGGATCCATACATAATCCTTGAGGATTTTCTTGTTGCCTTAGGTTTGATAGCCTCCTTTTTTATCTTAAGTTTGGATGGTTTGGTGGTTTTAGAGGGTTCGGTGATTGGGATGATTTCATCTAGAAGAATGGTGTGGACAGATGTTTCGTTCAGAGGTAATGAGTTTGAATCATCAACAGCGGTTTGAGGTGGTGGTTGAGAACGAGCAACAGGGGTTGAATCATCTTCAGACAATGGAGATGTTGTTTTGGTTCGAGCCATTGAAAAACTTAAGCAAAAACAGAGTTTTGAGATTTTTGGAGAGAGAAGGGAAAGGATGAGATTTGAAGTGTGAGGAGTTAGTAAAAAGCGATGATTTGATTTGTCCCCAACAACTCACTCCACTTCTCCACTCTCACACGTCCTCTTTTATAAATCAAATCATCACTTTCTACTAACTCCTCACACTTCGAATCTCATCCTTTCCCTTCTCTCTCCAAAAATCTCAAAACTCTGTTCTTGCTTAAGTTTTTTAATGGCTCAAACCAAAACAACATCTCCATTATCTGAAGATGATTCAACCCCTGTTGCTCGTTCTCAATTACCACCTCAAACCGCTGCTGACAACGAAACACCTGTCCATACCATTCGTCCAGATGAAATCATCCCAATCGCCGAACCCTCCAAAACCACCAAACCATCCAAACTTAAGATCAAAAAGAAGGATATTAAACCTAAGGCAACTAGGAAATCCTCAAGGATTATGTCTGGATCTTCGTCTTCCAAAACCAAAATGGTTTCTCACATTGATCTCACAGACTCCGTAGAATGAATGATGGTGATGAAACTCTCTCTGAGTTCATAAAGAATTCAAAGGTTGAGTCTAAGAAGAAGAATAAAGAAAAGACTCAAGTGATTGAAACTCCTCCAGCATCTGAATCCTCTGAGAAGAACTCATCTTCATCAGAAGAAGAAGAGAAACAAGCTACTCCTCCCAAGAAGCATGGAAATGGGAAAGATGTCAAACTGATTGCATCTTTGAGGAAAGCTGAGATGGAAGTCAAGCAATCTCAAAGACCAGTAAGCAAAGAAAAGTATTTTGACTTTGCAGATCTGAAGAAGAAAAACTGGAACCCAAGAGAATACATTGATTCTTAGGAATGGTCCAATTTTATGTCTCTCCAATATCTCACTCTTGAGAATCTGGTAAGAGAGTTCTACAGCTCAATGAGAATCAAAGAAAAGAAGAAGGAAAATATTTTCATCACCACTGTCAAGGGTGTAGAAATCAAAATCACCAAGGATTTTCTCTCAAAGGCTTTAAGAATTCCTAATGAAGGTAATGAACCCTTCTTTCCTTCCTAGTTTCATGAGATGAAGGTTAGTCGTAACAAACACATAGTCGAGTACACTAAACATTACCTCCCTTTCAACTCCACAAACTTGAAAGATGTTCCAAAAATACTGCACAACATGATTGGGCACACCTTGCTTCCTAGAAGTGGTACTTTTGAAGCAGTCACTGATACAGATCTCTGCATCATGTATCATATGATTAAGAAAAAGAAGTTGAATCTCTACTACATCATCCTTCAGCACATGATAGATTCATGTATGAACCCCAAACAATCAAAGGATGCCCTAGCTTATGGTATGCATATAACCTCTATATTTAGAGCTACTAAGGTTGACTTTGAAAGAGAAGATGGTGACTATACCTTCATGAGATTTACCTCAAAAACCCTTGCTCAACTTCACATAACCACCTCCAACATGCCTACTCCTGTGTCCTCACAAACAACTAGCTATGTCAAGAGACACTTAGCTCAGAATGTTAAGAAGACAAGTAAGAAGAGGAAACTAGAGAAAGTCAGGAACCTATCAAGCATTCATATAGATGAAGAGAATAACTCTTTTGAAAAAGAAGCAAGAGAAAGAAGAATCTGTTGGCCAGAGAGTTGCAGAACGTGCAAGAGAAATTCTTCAACAACATGCAGAAGATCATAAAGTTGAAGATTGTCATAAAGAAGATGAAGTTGTTGGCCAGGAGAAGATGCTAAAAGAAGTTATCTCTCATGAGAAAGAAGAAGAGATAACTCAAGATGGACTCAAATTTGCTGCAACCACTGAAATTAAACTTCAGAAAGTTGACTCAACTAGTGCTGCTGCAGTTCAGAATGTTACTGTCTCACCTGCTGAACAACTTCAGAAAGTTGATGAAGTTGAAGAAAATGCTGAGAAAGCAGCAAAGAAATATGTTGATGCTGCTGAAGAAGGATCTCAGGAAGATGATCAAGACATGCATGATGTTGCTGAAATTCTTGTCTCTCAAAGGATGAGTGAGGGACATGATGAAATGGATTCTCAAGAAATTGAGCAAGCTGAAAACCAAACTGGCTTTGATCTAAATGTGGAGGATCCAAGCTCATATTTGAATGTGTACCAAGATGCACAACCTGAAAACAATGAGGAAGTGTTTCAGGAAGCTCATTAAATGATTCAGGAACTTCAAGAAAATGAAATGTCAGTTGACCCCATTCCTCAAGCATCAGGATCTCTGCCCTCTGCTGAAGTTCAGCTCATGGCTCACTAGACTCCTCAACAAAACCCAAATCTAAACTTCTCCATTTCCACCATGGAATCAGAAGTTGGAAAATTTTTGATGTCTCCTCTGCCTACTCCAAGTGTGCTACCTTCTCCACCACCAATCACAAACAAAAACACAGGCAAGTTGCCTAACATTCCTGACCTCTTTGAATCTCTGGATACTTTTGTTACCAAATATGGTCCTTCTAAGGAAAAGGTTGAAGCATCTGCTCCTGCTCCCTCTCCTAAACCATCCATAGCTAAGAAAATGGATGTCATGGCTCTTAGAGTCTCCACCAAGACTCATAAGATTGCATGCGTGCTAGCTAACTGGACTATCAATGTTCATGCCCCTGGTTTGGTCCTTGATCCTCCTGCTTTTGCAGATCCTACTGTATTTGACTCTGAGGCTTCTTCTGACTCTGAGGATTCCACCCCTTAGTTCTCTTTGTCTTGTACTTCCTTAATTTTGTGCAGATAACAAAAAGGGGAGAAGCTTTAGGATAATTATGTCTTTAAGTTTCTAGGTTTCGGCCCTAAGTAGGTCAATGATCAAATCTTGTTGGTGAAGTTCTTAAACCTTCATTCCTTTTTTGCTTGATCACATATTGATTTATAATTTTTTTTTTTTGTTTTTGAACCATATAATTCATGAACTTGTACTGAATGTCTAAACATGAATGAATGAAAATTAATTTGGTTCAAATGTGCATGTTTTCTTTATGCCTTGAATTGTAAAAGTGAGTGGGAGCTTTATAAAGCTTTTAAAAGTTCACTGCATGAATTATAAAAATGAGGGGGGAGCATAAAAATAAATTTTTAGCTCTGAAATTTCTCATATATATATAATCAAAATCCTTAATCCTAAATCATAGGTTTGTCATCATCAAAAAGTGGGAGATTGTTGAGGCAAAATCCCTAATTAATTTTAAAGATAACAAACCTTGATGATTAAGGAATTAATGGACTATGATTAATTTGTTGGTATTTAACTTGTGCTCTTGAGTGGTTAACTGAGATAGGAACAAGTTTCAATTCATACCAAGATACAAAGAATCAAAGGACATAAAGACTTAAAGAACTCAGTCAGAGTTCATAAAGTTAAAAAGAGTTTAGAAAGTTGGACAAAGTTCAGAAGGTTGTTCATGATGAACATCAAGAACCAAGCCCAGAAATTCATGAATCAAATGAAGAACATGCAAGGTTCACGTGACTTAAATAAAAGCCAACTAAAGTACATTGACTAAGATCAATCAAGGAATAAAGGCATTTATTTGATTAAAGACAAAAATGGCATCTTCAATGTTCATTCAAGACTATGAACATTTGAAGTATAAAAAATTAGGAATATTCCATTAAGAATATCATCCTAGATGTTTTCCATGCTCCACTTCATAAATGTTTCATTATTAGGATTTGATTACATCAAATAAGAGTCTTACAAATCATCCTAAGTGAAACAAAAGGAACATTCCGAAGTCCCCTGAGTTTAGAAAGTTCGATCCTGCTCCATGTTTTTTCTGACATGAACAGTACAGTGGTTGGAAAGTAAAAAACAAATCTAAAAGCAAGATCAAGTCTGATTCAACAAGATTTCGACACATAAGGGAGTTGGTACTGTACAAAGCAAACCAAATCCCCTAAAACATGGAAGTGAAGTGATAGCACCACTTTATGAGATCATGCACGCGCTCGTAGACAAATTTCAAAAGAAGATCTGATCTAACATTATTCTGAAGTCGTACAAAGAAAATCTTCAAGTACAACCCAGAAATTCATGTGACATTCATCTGCAAAAGTCCAGATGCATATCTGACCATTCATCCACATGAACCCATATGAAGATCATGATGAACATAATAACATTCTGAAGTATTTCAGTTTGCCCAGAATTTCAAGTGAAAGGTTGTGGGTCCCAGGATACGTGGCATAAGACCAGTGGTCACTCTCCAATGGCTACAAAGGCTCAAGAACTCTATAAATAGAGATCAAGACCTCAGAGCATAACACCACCTTTGCAAAGCATACAAGAAAACAACATAAGAGTGTTTGAAGCTTTAGCAAAAATATTGATCATCACAAAGATTCCAAGAAGTCTTCAAAAGTGTAAATCAATATTTCTCTTATCTTTTTAAAGATAAATCTCTCCCTCCATTCCTCTCTTATCTAATCTATATCAATCAAACTCCATACAAATTGTAAACAAAGTCTCATCTAGCTTTAGGGGTACTAATGTGTTAGTTTGAGCGAAAAGGTGTAAAGTCTAAGTGGGTAACTTAGCAAGAAAGGTGTAAGCCTGCTGAGGCTAAGAGAATACAATTGTTGTAATTACTCAGGTGGACAAGGTTGTAAGGTGCAGGATTTGAGAAGTTATCTCAAGCATCATAATGGAAAATCTCACAAGATTGTGAGGAGTGGACTAACCCACATTGGGTGAACCACTATAAATTTATGTGTGTTCTTCTTCTCCTCTCTTTACTCTTTACTTACAGTAAACACAACACACACAAACACATTTAATTATTTAAACTGTTTTTATACTAACACTTCATAACGTTCTGAAGTCTGTTTGTTAACTTAATCATTCCAAGTTTTCAACTTGAGAATAACTTTTAAGTGACAGGTTTAATTTTTAAAGGGTCACAATTCAAACCCCCCCTCCTTGTGACTATTTTATCTACTTCACTCTTTCTCTCAACTTTGTCTCCAGCATAATCATCATCACAATAAGCTACAAGATCAAAACTAAAACCTTTTCTATACCAAAGGCCAACATCAGTAGTACCTACTAGATATCTAAAAAATCCTTTTAACTGCAGTGAAATGAGATTCTTTTACACAAGTTTAAAATCTAGCACATAAACCTACTGCAAACACTATGTCATGCCTCTATATTCTTTTTTAGAAATAGATTTTCCACTCTCATCCCTATCTAAACTTGAAGATGGATGCATGGGGTGACCATGATTTTTGCCTCATTCATTTTGTATTTCTTAAGAATGTCTTTGACATACTTTTCTTGACTTATGAAAATTCCATTTGGATGTTGCTTGATTTGTAAACCAAGGAAAAAACCAAGTTCACCCATCATGCTCATCTCAAATTCATTTTGCATGAGGTTGGAAAAGTCTTCACACATTTTTATTTTTGTAGCACCAAAAATAATATCATCTACATAAACTTGGACAATGAGTAAGTCTGAGTTATGAGTTTTTCTGAAAAGTGTGGTATCTATTTTTCCTCTTGAAAATCCATTTTCAATTAAGAATGTGTTAAGTCTATCATATCAAGCTCTAGGGGCTTGTTTAAGACCATAAAGTGCTTTATTTAGTTTAAAAACATGATTTGGTTTCTCTTCATTTATGAAGCCAGGAGGTTGACTTACATAATCTTCCTCATTTAGAAAACCATTTAAAAATGCACTTTTCACATCCATTTGAAAAAGTTTAATGCTTTTATGTGCAACATATGCAAGAAGTATTCTGATAGCTTCTCACCTTGCTACTGGTGCAAATGTCTCATCATAGTCAATACCTTCTTGTTGGTTGTAGCCTTGAGCCACTAGCCTTGTTTTGTTTCTGAAAACCTTACCTTCTTCATCAAGCTTGTTTCTAAAAATCCATCTTGTTCTAATGATGGTTTCGCTTTGATTATTTGGAACTAAATTCCAAACTTTGTTTCTTTCTAACTAAGAAAGTTCTTCCTTCATGGCCTCAATCCATGAGCCATCAACAATGGCTTCATTGATTGACTTAGGTTCAAATTGAGCAATCATTGCCATGTTATTATCTTGAAAGGACATTCTGGTTTTTACACCATCTGTTGTGCTTCCAATGATTTGATCTGCAGGATGATCTCCTACCATTCTCCAACTTCTAGGAGGACTCTGAAGTGATAGATCTTGATCATTCTAATCATCTTCCTTTTCTATTGTACTTACAGTGTCTTGATTTGGAACATTCTGAAGTACTGGTTCTTCAGTTTCTTCACTCTCTTTGAATTGAGAATGTTCATCATATTCATCAAATATGACATGCATACTGATTTCAATTGTCTGGGTTTTTAGAATGTATGCTCTATAACCTTTGGAAGTTGTAGAATATCCTAAAAAAATAGCTTTATCTGATTTAGGATCAAACTTACCCAATTTTTCTTTATTGTTCAGAATGTAGCAATAGCAGCCAAATATGTGAAAATAAGATATGCTAGGTTTGATATTTTTCTAGAGTTCATATGAGGTTTTATTAAGAATCTTTCTTATTGAAACTCTATTCAAAATGTAGCAAGATGTGTTAATGGCTTCTGCCCAAAAATACTCTTCAACATTTGATTCATTTAACATGGTTCTAGCCATTTCTTGTAAAGTTCTATTTTTTCTTTCAACAACTCCATTTTGTTGTGGAGTTCTTGCACAAGAGAAATTATGTTTAATACCATTTTCATCAAAGAATGTTTTGAAGGATGTATTTTCAAATTCACCTCCATGATCACCCCTTACTATTATGATATTTAAACTTTTTTCATTTTGATCTCTTTTATAAAAGTTTTGAAATGCTTCAAAAGATTCATCTTTATGTTTTAAAAATAGAACCCATGTAAATCTGGAAAAGTCATCAACAATAACAAAACCATATTTTTTGCCAGTTAGATTTGCAGTTTGAACTGGACCAAAGAGATTAATGTGAAGAAACTCTAAAGGTTTCTAAGTTGAAATAAATTCAATTGTTTTGAAACTGCTTTTGACTTGTTTTCCTTTAACACAAGCTTCACAGATCTTGTCCTTTTCAAAGCTAATCTTTGGCAAACCTCTAACTAGATCAAGTTGAGAAAGTTTAGCAATGGTTTTCATACTTATATGACCAGCTCTTTTGTGCCAAATTCATTATCTTTTTCAAGAGAAATAAAACATGATTCAGCTGACATATCATTTAGATCTAGAACATATAAGTTCTTTTTCCTTGATCCAGAAAAGAAAAGTTTGTTAGAGCAGGATTGTCTTACTTCACATATGTTTGGTTTAAATATAACTTCAAATCCACTATCACACAATTGACTAATGCTAAGTAGATTGTGTTTAAAACCTTCTACATACTGAACATTTTCTATCTTAGGAGAGTTAAGTTTATCTATAGCGCCTTTACCGCTGATTTTACCATTGTCATTGTTTCCAAATGTCACAAGTCCTCCATCCTTCTTTTCAAAGGTTACAAAACAATTCATGTCATCTGTCATGTGTCTAGAACAACCATTATCTAAGTACCATGACTTTGTTCTTGCACCTTGAGGCAGGACCTACATTTAACAAGACAAAAACTTTAGGTACCCATGTAATGTTGGGTCCTTGAGGGTTAGTTCTTCTAAGAGATCTTTTGTGAATGTAACTTTCTGTCTTGTATGATCAGTTTTGTTACAATAGGAGCACGTCATCTTAGCCTTCTCAACCTTTTGTGAACTTTCTGATCTATTAAGATGAGAACGTTCTGAACTAAGATTAATCTTATTTTTTCTAATAAAATTCTTCTTATGAAAACATACAGAAACATCATGTCCTAATCTATCACAGTAAGAACGTTTTAACTTCATTTCAGCCTTTTGAGGTACAAAGTTTTTAATGAGGTTCTTGTTTAGATCTTTGAATCCTAAACCAGATTTTTGAGCAATTTTGCTTTGTGATCCCAAAATATTTTGAAATGTTTCTGTAGACTTTATGAAGCATGTGAGATCATTTTTTAGTTCCTCAACTTCCTTTTTCAAAAGAATGCTTTCCTTTTGTAGCTCAGAAGGTTTGGCATAAATGTTCTTTTGCTTTTTGTTTAACTCTCTTTGTTGTTCAGACATCTTAAAATGAGAGTCCTGCAAAGTCTGTATGGTTTTTCTAGATTCATCATATTTGTTTTGAAGTTCTTCTTTTTCTATTTTTAGTTCAGAAAGTTCCTTAATTAATGACTGACATCTATTAGTTAAGAAGTTTGAATGATATAAAAGACTATCAAGTTTACTTTCAAGATCTGTATATATAGGATGAGTTTTTTAGACAATTACCTCTTCCTCATCATCTGTTTAAGCCATCAAACTTAAGTTGGCTTCCTTATCTTCTTGTGGTTTTGTTTCTTCCATGTCATCCCAAGCGATCATAGCTTTCTTCTTGAAAGGTGGTTTTCTTTGCACATTTTTAATGTCATGACATTCACTTTCGTAGTGTCCAGTTTTGTTGCATCCAAAACAAGTGACCTGACTCTTGTCAGCTTCAGTTCTGGTGTTGTTGCTTGTGTTGGGAAATTTCTTCCTGATTTGATTTCTTCTCATCATCATTTTTTGTATTCTTTTGGAAATTAGTGCTAGTTCATCTTCAGCTTCTTCTTTATGAACTTCTTCTATTTCTTGTGTTTCTTGCACATCATCTTCAGCTACTGATGAGGTTTGCTGAGAGGCTTTTAAGGCAAGTGACTTTACCTTCTTCATTGGTTTGTCTCCTTGAAGTACAACTTCATGAGCTCTCAGTGAACCAATGAGATCTTCCAAGTTCATAGATTTCAAATCTTTGGCCTGAGTAATTGCAGTTACCATAGGTCTCCACATACTTGGAAGGCAACTCAATATTTTTCTGATTATCTCATGAGTGAAATATGTCTTTCCAAGAGATCTCATTTCATTTACTATTGTAATAAATCTGGCATACATCTCATCAATGGTTTCATTCTCACTCATTTCAAAGACTTGAAACTTTCTAACTCCAATGTCAATTCTAGTTTCTTTGACATGAGATGTACCTTCATGATGTACTCTCAAAGTATCCCATACTTCTTTAGCATTCTTGCATTCATCAACTCTTTCACTTTCTTCCATGGTTAGTGCACATGATAGAAAGAGTCTAGCTTTAGAGTTTAACAATACCTGAGTTTTTTCATCTGTTGACCATGCACTCTTTTCTTTGATGGTTCCTTCTTTTTGGAACAAAGTCTCTATCTGTGATTACTATCCACATGTCATCGTCTTGAGATCTGAGAAAGAGTTCCATCTTGCCTTACCAGAAGTAGTAGTTTGAGCCATCAAAAAGTGGTGGTCTGTTTGATGATCCTCCTTCAGCTATGCATTTGGCTTTAGACATACTTCCTGAATCTTTTCTCTAACACTTGTTTAAGTGTTCAAACCCTTAGAACCAGGCTCTAATGCCAATTAAAGTAGATTAAATATTCACAAGGAAGGGGGGTTTGAATTGTGAACCTTTAAAAATTAAACCTATCACTTAAAAGTTATTCTCAAGTTGAAAACTTGAAATGGTTAAGTTAACAGACAGACTTCAGAACGATCTAAAGTGTTAGTATAAAAAACAGTTTAAATAATTAAATGTGTTTGTGTGTGTTGTGTTGATTGTAAGTAAATAGTAAAGAGAAGAGAAGAAGAACACACAGAAATTTATAGTGGTTCACCCAATGTGGGTTAGTCCACTCCTCACAATCTTGTGAGATTTTCCACTATGATGCTTGAGATAACTTCTCAAATCCTACACCTTACAACCTTGTTCACCTGAACAATTACAACAACTATATTCTCTTAGCCTCAACAGGTTTACACCTTTCTTACTAAGTTACCTACTTAGACTTTACACCTTTCTTCTCAAACTAACACTTTAGTACCTCTTAAGCTAGATGAGACTTTGTTTACAATTTGTATGGAGTTTAAATGATATAGATCAGACAAGAGAAGAATGGAGGGAGAGATTTACCTTTAAAAAGATAAGAGAAATATTGATTTACACTTTTGAAGACTTCTTGGAATCTTTGTTATGATCAATGTTTTTGTTAAAGCTTCAAACACTCTTATGTTGTTTTCTTGTATGCTTTGCAAAGGTGTGTGTTATGTTGAGGTTTTGATCTCTATTTATAGAGTTCTTAAGCCTTTGTAGCCGTTGGAGAGTGACCACTGGTCTTATGCCACGTGTCATGGGACCCACCAACTTTCACTTGAAATTATGAGAAAACTGAAATACTTCAGAATGTTGTTGTGTTCTTGAGAATACTTCAGAATATTGTTGTGTTCTTGAGAATACTTCAGAATGTTGATGTGTTCATCATGATCTTCATCTGGGTTCATGCGGATGAACAGTCAGATATGCATCTGGGCTTTTGCAGATGAATGTCATATGAATTTCTAGGTTGTACTTGAAGATTTGCTCTGTACGACTTCAGAATGTTGTTAGATCAGATCTTCTATGAAATCTGTCTAGGAGCGCGTGCAGGATCTCATAAAGTGGTGTTGTCACTTCATTTCCATGATTTACAGGATTTGGTTTGCTTTGTATAGTACCAATTCCCTTATGTGTCAAAATCTTGTTGAATCAGACTTGATCTTGCTTTTGGATTTGCTTTTTACTTTCCAACCATTGTACTGTTCATGTCAGAAAAAGCATGGAGCAGGATCGAACTTTCTGAGCTCGGGACTTCAGAATGTTCCTTTTGTTTCAGTTAGGATGATTTGTAAGACTCTTATTTGATGTAATCAAATCCTAATAGTGAAACATTTATGAAGTGCAACATGGAAAACATCTAGGATGATATTCTTAATGGAATATTCCTAATGTTTTGTACTTCAAATGTTCATAATCTTGAATGAACATTGAAGATGCCCTTTTTGACTTTAATCAAATAAATTCATTTATTCCTTGATTGATCTTAGTCAATGTACTTTACTGAGCTTTTATTTAAGTCACGTGAACCTTGCATGTTCTTCATTTGGTTCATGAATTTATGGGTCTGGTTCTTGATGTTCATCATTAACAACCTTCTGAACTTTGTCCAATCTTCTGAACTCTTTTTAACTTTCTAAACTCTGACTGAGTTCTTAAGTCTTTATGTCCTTTGATTCTTTGTATCTTGGTATGAATTGAAACTTGATTCTGTCTTAGTTAACCACTCAAGAGCACAAGTTAAATACCAATAAATTAATCATAGTCCATTAATTCTTTAATCATCAAGGTTTGTTATCTTTAAAATTAATTAGGGATTTTGTCTCAAGAAAATTATCCTATACCCAAACAAATCGTGTCCTTAGTTGGTAGCTGTAAGGAAAGTATTATCCAGGTGCAATTTAATGGTAGTTGCAAGGACAATACTATGTTGGGATTATCTTCACTTCTTCTTATTTAAAATATGTGAGATCTAACCGACAAATTACTTGACAGAAGAAGAAAAGAAAATAAACAAAAACTAAAGGTCATTACCACCATAGAGAATTTTGGAAATATCCATTTATGCATTTCAATTAATCGATGAATTTGATCTGGTGAAGCCACACAAAGCTTCAAACATTGTGGTGAAGAGTTTTTCATTGCTTTTCCAATGGTTGAATTTAAAAGGCTTAATACATACTTTGATCCCTTAATTTATTTTTGAATTTTAATTTGGTCCCCTAACTTTAAACTGTCTCAATTTAGTCCCCTAAGTATACCTCCGTTCAGACATGGCAACAATACCCGTCCTCATGGGTACCCGCCCTAACCCATCCCGATTTGACGGGTTTTCCTCACTTTGACTTGGTCTGGGTATGGGTTTGGGTTTTTCCCGATTTCAAAACACGGGTATGGGACGAGTAACGGGGTTATATATACCCACCCCGAACTCATACCCATACCCGTCCCAAACGTAAAAAATTATTTTTTTTACCCCTTTTTACATAAATAGAAACACAACCCTAGATCATGTTATGTTATCTGGTTTAATAATCCCTATGTCATAAAAATTGCCTTTGAGCTACCAAATGATTATGTTAAGCAAATGTTAAAGGGAACATAATGCTTTACAAAATTTCCATTGGGGTTGGAAAAAAATACTTTTTTTCATTAAAAAATAATTCACTGCGGGTACGGGGATGAGATCCCCGACCCGTCGGGGACGGGGACGGGGATGGGGTTCGATTTCTCATCCCCGTTGGGTATGGGTAGGGTAACGGGTAAGTATATGAGAATAGGGTATGAGGATAGGGAAGGTAAAACTCGTCCCCACCCCGCCCCGTTTCCTCCGTTTATCCAACTGGTCCTTTCTGTTAGTTTTTGTAAAAAAACGTTAACTTTGTCCATGTTGGTTACATGAACAAAGTTAACGTTTTTTTTAAAAATACTAACATAAATGACCACTTGGGTAAACGGGGATATACTTAGGAGACCAAATTGAGACAGTTTAAAGTTAGGGGACCAAATTGAAATCCAAAAATAAGCAAATTGAGACAGTTTAAAGTTAGGGGACCAAATTGAAATCCAAAAATAAGCAAATTGAGACAGTTTAAAGTTAGGGGACCAAATTAAAATTCAAAAATAAATTAAGGGACAAAAGCATATATTAAACCAATTTAAAATCCATCATTTATATTCATACTTCGGTGCTACTATGTTTTCCCTTCATGCAACAAATTTCCCATTATTTATAATCATAAATATGAGGATTTATACTATGAGAATGACTATCTTATATGGGATAATCATCAACCATTAGCTAAAAAATAAATGGTTGAGATTAAAATGTCAAATATATACTTAACCTTATTACATCAATTCTCATAAACTCATTTTCCTTTTCATCTTCTTCTCCACAATCATAGCTAAACGAAATTAAATTAATATTTTCAATCTAATTAAATCATCTTGAATGTATAACCAAATGAATTTGATTGCAAAAACGTTACTGAAAGTTAATTTGTAGATAGGGATAAATCAATTTGTATATAGGGATAAATCAAATAAACTGAATTAAAAAAATTGTTTATACAAGTGAATTTGTATATAGTGAATTCGAAAGCATATAAGAATTTGTAAAATGGGATTGGGATAAATCAATTAAACTGGATTTAAAAATTGAAAATATTTGGGAGGGCGAGATCTAGGACATGAAGAAACCTTAATGAATTAATCGAAGGAGATAAGAAGAAAGAATAATCAATCTTCACCTGAGATTGAACGGTAACCGTTGGAAAGAGGGGTGGTCATCGGAAGAGTGGTAGCAGAGATCCTGATTCCGGGGAGAAGAAGATGAAAACTAAAATGAGTTTATGAGAATTGATGTAATAAGGAGAGATAGATACTTGATCTTTTAATCTCAACTATTAATTTTTTATTTAATGGTTGATGATTATTCTCATCATTCTTATTATATTGGAAAAATTATATTTTTAGTCCCTTAACTTAATTTCAGGTAACAGTTTGGTTCTTTATCTTTTTTTCATTTCAATTTGGTCATTTTTGTTTATTTTCATATGAAATTTTAAGTTTAAAATTTATGATTTTATTTTCTTATGGTCTTTCAGTGTTCAAATCTATGATCCTCGTCTATGTTTGCATAAGAATATTAGATTTGAAGCTTGAAAATATATATAAAAATGAACAAAAAAAACCAAATTAAAATGAAAAAAGGATAAAGGACCAAACTGTTACCTCAATTTTAATCTAATAACTCAGAAAGTATTCTCACATTCTCTAATAAATAAATCATTCTCACATAAATATGAAGGAGTAAGTTGCCATGCCTACTTCCACTTGCTTTTTACCAAAATACCACTTCTATTATCTAAACCAATTTTAAACGTAAGGGTAGTTTTGTAAGTTTCCTTTAATCAATTAAAAAAACAAAAAAATTGTTGTTGTTTGTAGTATTATTGGCATCATGATTTTTTTTTCCATGCACAGGATGATTCAATACTTTGATTAGAACTAGTTTCTACTGGATGTGTCATGTACGATTTATCGAATGAAAAAATAATATACAATCCATTGTGATGAAATACCAAATAACCTTGTGCTTTAATATATGTTTCACAACAAAATCCTAATGAATTCCATTCCGAAGTTCGACTTAAATAAAAATAAATAAAACTTGCATAAAAATCATATTGCAGTCGTCAAAATACAAAATCACAAATTAAACTTTGATGCTGGAGTGTTCAGTGGAAGAATGCACGTTGGTTATGTTGTGAAAAAATTCATAAAGAAAAAAATGTCTCCGAATTTAAGGGCTTGTTTGGATTAGCTTATTTTAGAGCTTATATAAAATAACTTATGCAAATAAATACATTTTTATGTATTATTTATAAATTTTTAAGGTAGTTTATGAAAAAATGGGTTATGAAAATACAATTTTCGTTAGTCAAAACTTATAGATTAAAATAAAAGCTTATTTATTTACATAAGCTATTTTTCATAAGCTCAAAATAAACTAAAACCAAACGGGTGGGGAGGAGGCAAATACAATCTGTGAGAAACTTCTCCAATGTTTTTAAGGAAACTTGTTTTTAATGATTTGTTTTTAAAATAAAGTAAAATGAAATTTATTTACAAATTTATCCTTTACTAATAATACATTTTAAATAGATAGAGTTTGTTTTTTAGAGAAAAGCAAGTGGAAGTAGGCTTGTTAACTTACTCCTTCATGTTTTTAGGTGGGAGTAAATTAGCGGACCCTATATATATAAATAAAATATTTTAAACCAAAATGAGTGCACTTAAATGAAAAAATTATAAGCGCATTGTTTTAATATTACCCTTTTTAGTCAATTAAATAATTTTTTATTATTGAAATCAAATCTATATAGTAGATTTTTAACTATAACATGTTGTAAAGATTAATTTTCTTCAATTTCATACAGTAATAAAAAATAATAATATTTAACTGTATTTTAACAAACTTGTGCGTAACATGTTGTTGTAAAGGTTAATTTTCTTCAATTTCATATTGTAATAAAAAATAATAATATTTAACCGTATTTTAACAAATTCGTGCAACGTACGGCTTGAATTCCTAATTATTACTCCCTCCGTCCCTAATTATAAGACCCTTTTGCTAAAATCACGGGAATTAAGAAAGTGAATATTTGTATTAAAGTTGTTTGTAATCACTATTGTTTTTACAATTTTATCCTTAAGAAAGAGAGTTAGTTTATGTTTTCCATATGCTATTTATTGCTGATTGAAGAAAAAGATGTATAATAAATAGGGGCATGTATGTAAAGAAATAATTAATGTAGTTGGAAATAACAAAGGGGTTTTATAAAAAGGGACAAAAAAAATTCTCAAAAGGATCTTATAATTAGGGACGGAGGGAGTATTTAATAAATAACTATGAATAGTGGGATTTTGAAATACCAACAAAAATTGACTTTGTACATATGTGACAAATGGAGAATGAGTTTCACTAGATGGTGTAATCACGATCTATGTATATGTCTGTCTAATCACAACATATATGATATATGATAATGAATACAAAATAGTTGTTGAAATGATTTTTAAAAAAAAGGTCAAGGGAAAATACAATGATGCACTTTGTGAAAAACCAACTCAATGGATGACATTTCTTATGCTACCTAAAAAAAATATCTTTTTTGATTAATACTCCTTCTATCCCATATTTTTCTATTAATATCCAAAAATAAATAATTTCATATAAGACGTTGTTGGATTCATCTCGATAAATATTTTCAAAATATTAATATTTTATAATTTTTTTAATATATAATTAAAGATATTAAAGATAAAAGCTATACATTAATATATGTGATAGAGTCGACTATGTCACTTGATATATGATGAAAGGAGTAATAAATAAATAAATAAAAATGGAAAAACAAACTTGTGAATTGGTTCTTCTAATTTAGTTTGTTCCACATGGCTACTTCCACTGAGATTGTCCAAAAGATACGATATCATTTTCCTTTATAAGATCAATAAGATGGGTCCCATTAATTTTTTTATCATATGCTTTTCTCAAAGAATATATTAAAGAAATAAAAAGAAGAAGAAGAGTGTAAGAAATTGCAGATTCTCGTTTTTCAGATAAAAAATTCAACATTATCTTGTGTTGTTCTTTTTCTTTTGTGGCGTTCACGTCAAGAATGTGAAAATGTTGTTGCAAACAACATAACATAACATAACATGTCTTGTTCTTGTTGGGTTCCTTCCATTTCTCACATTTCAGATTCCAAAGTTTGATCCTTTCTCTCATAATCTTTCACCCAGATAAGTTTTTCATTCATTTCAAATTCTGGGTCTTCTTTAAATTTCTTGTTTTTCTCTTCTTTTCAACAAATTTTCAAATCTGAGTTGGGTTGTTCTTGTTCCCTCTCTGAATTGGGATTTGTGTCAGAAGAAACAAATCCTGATTTGGAGAGATGGGTATGTTTCTGTTCAATGGTTTTGAGCTTGTTTCATTGTAGCTGCTACTGTTCTATGTCATTTTGGTTATGTTGTTCTTGTATACAACTTTGAGGTTTTGAGCTTGTTTCATAGTAAATTGTCTTTTCTTCTTGAAAACCTTTGTGTTTGGTTTTTGATTGGTTGTTTTTTGTATGCAAAAGGAAAAAAAAAGTGTTTTTTTTTTTTTCTTCTTATGTGTTTGAGTTGAGTTGATTGAAGTATTGAACTGTGAGTGTTGTGAATTAGGAGGGTTTGTAATATATTGTATTGGATTGAATTAGTGTGTTTACTATTTGATTGTTGGGTTGAAAATGGGGAAGAAAAAGAAGCAAGTAGGAGAAACAAGTGAAGAAAATGGGAATCATAGTAACGACGGTGATAAAAGTCCGAATGCGTATGATAATGATACTTTGTTGTTTATTGCCAAGGCTCAAGAGTTGAAGGAAGAAGGTAATAAGATGTTTCAAAAGAGGGATCTTCGAGGAGCTATGGTAAGGTATGAAAAAGCGCTCAAATTGCTTCCGAGAGATCATATAGATGTGTCGTATGTGCGGAGTAATATGGCTGCGTGCTATATGCAGATGGGACTTGGTGAGTACCCTAGGGCGATTAATGAATGCAATTTGGCTCTTGAAGTTACTCCGAAATACGGTAAAGCTTTGTTGAAGAGAGCGAGGTGTTACGAGGCTTTGAATAGATTGGATTTAGCATTGAGAGATGTTAGTACTGTTTTGAAGATAGAGCCGAATAATATCATGGCGTTGGAGATCTCAGATAAGGTGAAAAGTGCACTTGAAGATAGAGGGTTAAGAGTAAATGATGAGAAAATTGAGTTGCCTCCGGATTATGTCGAACCATCTTTTGATGTGCCTTCCGAAAAGGCGAAAGAAAAGAAACAGAAGAAAAAGAGCAAAAAAGAGAAGGTGAAGGCTTCTGATGAAATTGTAGAGAAGCAAGCTGAGGAGAAACTAGAAGAGAAGAAAGAGGAGGACAACATTGCACCAAATAAGGCTGAGGACGATCATCTTAAAGAGAAAAAGAGTAATAAATCGAAAAAGAAGGCAGCCAAGGAAAAAATTGATAAGCAGAAAGAGGATGTTAAGGAGGTCAATGAAGAAAAAAGTAATGGTAGAAGCGTAGATGTACCTAAGAAAACAGCAAAACTTGTTTTTGGTGATGATATAAGATGGGCTCAATTGCCGATTAATTGCAGCCTTTTTCAGCTAAGAGAAGTTATTTGTGACAGGTTCCCAAGCCTAGGAGCAGTTCTTGTCAAATATAGAGATCAAGAAGGCGACTTGATCACAATCACTTCGGATGAAGAATTGAAGTGGGCTGAAACAGGATCACAGGGTTCTATTCGACTGTATATAGTAGAAGCTAATCCTAATCACGATCCATTCTATGAGAAACTTCATCTGAATTATGTGGAAAAGGTTGAAATGGATAATGCTCCTAAGAGCGGTAGTGTGGTGAAATCGAAGGAAATTGTTAGCTCATCTTGCGTTGAGGATTGGATAATAAAGTTCGCAGATTTGTTTAAAAATCATGTTGGGTTTGAATCCGACAGATACTTAGATTTTCATGAACTTGGGATGAAGCTCTATTCAGAGGCTGTGGAAGAGACGGTTACAAGTGAAGAAGCGCAAGGCCTATTTGACATGGCAGGAGGTAAGTTCCAAGAGATGACAGCTCTAGCATTGTTCAATTGGGGAAATGTGCATATGTCTAGGGCAAGGAAGAAAGTGTATTTAACCGAAGAAGATTCTTCTAAAGAGCATATGTGTGAACAAATTAAAAGTTCGTATGAATGGGCGCAGAAAGAATATGCAAAAGCTGGAGAAAAATTTGAAGCAGCCATTAAAATTAAGTCAGATTTTTACGAAGGCTTTCTTGCTCTTGGTCAGCAGCGGTTCGAACAAGCGAAACTTTCCTGGTATTATGCACTCAGTAGTAATATAGATTTACCAACATGGCCCTCCACAGAGGTTCTTCATCTTTACAACAATGCTGAGGAGAATATGGAAAAAGGAATGCTGATATGGGAAGAATCACAAGAGCAGCAGCTCAATGAAACCTCCACTACCGGGTTGGATGGGTTATTTGAAAATATGTCATCAGATGAAACTGCTGTGCTGGCGGCAAACATGAGGTCACAGATAAATCTCTTGTGGGGTACTATGCTGTATGAACGCTCACTTGTGGAATTCAAATTAGGGCTACCCGTATGGCATGAATCATTGGAAACTGCGATTGAGAAGTTTGAACATGCAGGAGCTTCTCCAACAGATGTAGCTGTAATGTTGAAAAACCACTGTTCAAATAACACTGCTGTAGATGGTAATTTATCTTTCGTAGCTCAAAAGTTTTTACCTGAATATATATGTTTTCATATATACTAACACTTCTTCTAACAGGTCTAGGTTTCAAAATTGATGAAATAGTACAGGCATGGAATGAGATGTATGAAGCTAAAAAGTTGCAGAAAGGAGTTTCATCCTTTCGTTTGGAACCCTTGTTCAGAAGAAGGGTATCGAAGATTTACCATGCCTTTGAGCTTGTATGAGTTGCTTCCTTTTCTTCAAGTTGTTGAAGAATCATAGAGCCAGCACTCACATAGGTTGCTTCTGTGCCTGAATTGCTATTGTCATCATAAGGTAATAGCATTCCTGTTATTTGCTTCTTTTAAGTAGTGTTTTAATTGCCTGCATTTGTATATGTGCATGATTTGTTCTCTGATATGTACATTTCTTTAAAATGAGAAGCTATGAGTGCATCTTGCAAAAGCTACTTACAGATATGAGAATGATAAGTAGCTGTATTGTGTAGAATATTGGTGTTAGATTTAGCAAATGAAATTCACAATAAGGACTTCAGTATATAGCATTAGTCTATGTGATTATGGAAAGTTGGAAACTACTTCTCAATCTGCTATTAGAACACCCATTAAGAGGGTTTGAAGCAGGAAGGGGAGGTTGATAACAGAATACTATATTCACAAGGAGTCGCTAAAAACCTATGAAACACTGACTCTGGCACGGATGTCGGATACTGGGCCAGACACGGACACACCGACAATGCTGATGTCAATAACATAGGACACCTATACATACACACACATATAATATAATAATTAAATAAATATGAGCATCATTTATAAAATATTTAAATTGAGCAATTTGTTACATTACAGAAATTCTGAAACAAGATATGCTAGTCACTAACTACTGCAGAAGATGCATGTGTGTGAAAAGATGTGCATATACGAAAAATCTTCAAATGCCTGGTTGAAATACTAATATATTTTAAAAGTTTTTTTGTTCAAATCTGTTTAGGAAAAAATTAGAAGAGGTATCCATTACTCTCATAGCATTTCTAAGTTGTTACTGAAGAGTTCTAAAGTGTGTCTAAGGAAAGAAATAAAAGTATTTTGAGACACTTGTTTGAGTTGGCAGACAGGTTTCATACGGATGTCGGACACGGAGACATGCCTAATCCTTGCTGTATAGTTCAAAAAGGAAATACTAAATAAATTTTGCATTGAAAATATAAATTGTTTAACTTTTAGAACATTGAATGCAAGTTCCAAGAAAATATTTCTATGGTTAGCTTTTTAACTTGTGCCTTGAGGGAACAAGTTAACATTTCCCTAGTTAAAAACAGTTACTGTGTCAAGTAGGCAATTAGTTGTAATTTGAGAATTTGAGGGGGGCAAGAAAAACTGGGAAGAGAGAGTTAGTAACTGTCTAGTTGACACTTGACAGTAAATTATACGAAAGGAACCATGGTTTTAAATTGAGGTCTGCAACCGCAATTGTGGATTTTGATGTCTCCACATTGGTGTCCCAACCGCAATTTTGACCGCATTTCCTCATTTTACTGCAATAAAAAGGTCCGTAGTGAAAAGTGTAACCGCGACCGCAATTTAAAACCATGATATGAACCAAAGTATATTGATACCAGAAATAAGGAATAATATAGCTCTGCTCTTTACGATTTGAGGTCTATCCCTCTTAAACAGAAAACAATGATAAGAGTGAAGAAAACAGGAGATGAACTCCTGCCTCAAACATGATGCTTGCCCATGCATTTTCCAAAATATCCCTTACCCTCCACTTTGCCCTTTCAACTCTCTTTATAATCATCACACTAACCAATAGTCTACTGCCACCTGTCCTATCATTCAGTTATCTCTTGTGAGTGAGTATTTTCGCTGTTTCCCCTTGTAGCTCCTAACAACTGTGGGTCTAATATTATAATAAAACTTTAGATGATTAAATAGCAAATGGAGAGTTAGTGAGACACATTTGATTTCAGACGGATTCAGTGGTAGAAGAATCAGCTTGTCAGAAAGGAAAAAAAAAGGAGGTAGGAGAATCTAGGTTTCTCTCATACACCCGTGTGAGACTTGTTTTCTCTTTGCGATATTTTCTACATCCATGTCAATTCTTGTTAATCAATACACTACTGAGTTATAGAGTGGGGTTTGACTTGAATAAACTTTTTATTGGTTTCGTTATTCCTTTTCTAGTTTTATTTGAATCCCTTTAGAGATGTTTTCCTCTTGAAAAAGAATAAAAATACATTGCTTTGATTACACCGCAAGAAATTTGGCAGATCTATTTTTTTTTCAGACTAAATCAACCTTTGATACAATAAGTATAACTTCTTTTTGGATCGAGTTAATGGATTTCATTGCCCTACATCAATTATTGTGCATGTATCTTTGAAAAATAATATTTCATGACTGAGTTATCAATTGAAACAATAGGAGTCATGGAGCACACTGAATTAATGGAAATGGATTAAGTTATGTAATGTTTTCAAATATTTGCTTCTTCTATATGTCACTATGAAGATTAGTTAGAAAGATGACTGTTTTGAACATGTATAGTTTGTATTATAATTTGGTTGGCTTCAACAAACTTATTTACAACTTATTTCGACTTATAACTTAAGTGTTTCGGAAACTTATGAAAATAGTTTCTGATGTGCCCGTAAGTTATTTCCAGCTTATTTCAATATGCTCTCTGGGGTAGCTTATGAAAATAACTTATATGAAAACAAGGGGATATACGATTAGATTGGTGGTTGAGGGGAGAGAGTTAATAAATGGAGTGGTAAGGAAGGAGAGAGTTCAACCCCCCTTGCATAATACCTGCATATGATTTGAATATACGAGATAGCTAATTAGTCCCTTAAATTTAAGAACACCAATCAATTTAGTCCCTCAATTGAAATATCTCTAGTAAAAAAGGGCAGCCCGGTGCACAAGGCTCCCCCTTTTTTGGTGTAGTCTACGCAGTCTTACCCTGTTCAGTCACGTGACAATAACTTTACCGTTACGTCAAGGCTCCCCCTTTCTCTTCAGTAAACATTCATCAAAATCAATAAAAGTCCTGGATATGATTTAAATGGTCTCTTGGTGTATCAATATTAGTAAAAACCTTTAAAATTGTGCTGCTAAAATTGGAAAAATGACTACGACATTATTTAATTTAGGAGGAGACTAAACTGCTAATTTGCAGATTTGAGGGACTAAATTGACTCATCCTTACAATTTTAAGGACTAAAATGCTGATTTGCTCATTTTGGACTTTAAATCCAATGAACATTTGTGTCACATCTGTTTGAGATTTTGTGCATGATTGGCATTACTCAATGACATTAGCTTCTTCCGTTGGATTTTGTTCATAAAATATGACAATTATCTTTGTTGTGTTATTCTGCAGGTTTGTTTTGCTATTTTCTGGAGTTCGGTTTCTAGTTCAACATTGTAGTAATAGAAAAGAAGAAAGGGAAAAAAAAAACATATTCTTTGCATTGTGATTGCTTAGTTGTTCCAAGAATGTAGGAGATTGCAAGTTCGTTTTACAGGTTGGGAAGATAGAGATGCAGGAATTGCTTTTAACTGAATTTGTCATTGCTCATATTGCCTTCCCTTTATGGTTAGGTTTAGGATTAATTTGAGTTTATACAGAAAACATTGGGAGATATATATTAGAATGCTTGTTTTTTCCTTGTTCTGTAATTTATCCATTGTAAACTACTTGTTGAGTTAGTGTTGATTCATGAGATTTCCTTGTACTAGATTATTGAACTTACCAATCTAATTTTATTTAAAGAAACTGGCTCAGTTTTTATCATTTCTTTTACTACATGTTTGATGTTCACACTCTTATGTGTTTACCACACATGTAAATAGTTATACTCCTCAAGATTCTAGGTTCAATTCTCTTTAGTGTCAATTTGAGTGGGTTAATTTAACTTCTTAAAAAAAAACACGCATGTAAATTGTTATCATGTCACAATCGCATTAATCCAATTCCAAGTCTTGATCATTACCAATTACCAGCCATTGACGGTACACCACCCATAACTACCAACTGTGTGTGTACATATTTTTCCAGATCCTCTCCATTTCCTCTAAAAGTAGAGAACTCAAGTTCAACTCATGTGGATCGGATACACGGAATAAAAAAAATCAATGATTGACGTTAAATTATTCTAAAAAAATGATAGACTCGAGTTCTTTTACCCTATCCTTTGATAATTTCTAGTTCGACTCCACACATTCATGTCTTGCTTGACTTCCTTTTTGTTATGATATTGTAGCTTGCGCCTGCGCGAGCGAATACTCACGTCACGTATGAGACTGTTGATATGTGTGAGATAGATAGAGAAGGTTACAAGAATGAAACCCATCAATCGATCTTGTTCCATGTGTCCAAGACAGGAAGGGACGATGTATTTCCGCAGCATCGCTATGAGGCTGTGTGCAGAGAAGTGACTAGCCACTACTACACTCCATGGTGCCAACCGGTGAAGTCAAATATGGTTTGGCCAACGGACAAATACGGTGTAGAGTCAAAATTTATTTAGCAATAAAAGTTTTACTTTTGCTTTGAATGCCATATACAAACAAACTTGTAACCAAGGATAAACGTGCTATTGTCAAACTCTTTTGTATTGATATTTGATATATCAAATTGATATTGTTAGATTAGACATCTTCATCCAGGTTAAAATTTGAAACCTCACAATTGTGTGTGAGTTTCAGGTGATGTTTGTCACTTTGTTTACAAACCAAAATAAAAAAGCCTCCAATATAGTTTCTTACTTCTCCTTTTCTCTTCTATTTAGTTTCTGAAGCATACAAAAATAATAAATAGATTATAATTTTTAAAAATATAAAAACAATCTCTTCAGCCCTACGGTTGGTCCTTGTTAGGGACTGACAAGAGTGCAAGAGAATTTTTTATATACTTTATCAACTATTCATTATTTTGAAATATTAGAAAGAAAATAGAAAAAAAGTGATCTCTATATAACAAAATTGATATAAAAAATATCATTTTGTTTTGCAAAAGCAAAATTGAATATACCACCAACTTAAAGTGCTTGTTTTTTGAGAAATGATATTTGAACAACCATTTTTGACAATTTTTGTGACAACTTTCTCTCTCATACTCACATTACCTTTTTACTTTCACTCTCTCTTTATTGCTTTGGTTTTTGTGCCAATACCTCATTTCCTTTGTAAAATTTTGATTGTCACAAAAGTTGTCACATATATGGATGTTCAAATAACACAACTCTTGTTTTTTTAGTCTGTTTTAGGTGGTGATGCGTTTTGGTGGGTTTATCTTCAGGGGTGTTCTTAGTTGGTTATGATATACCGTCTATATGTGGCACCATTTCTACCTTGTTTCATCCATACATTGCGTCTTGCGGGATGACATTTAATAATAATATTTGTCGATTAAGAAGGAAAAAAAAAATCACTAGCACAAGACATCCAATGCTTATTGATTTAAGACTAAGATTGCATCTAGATCTATGTCACGTTTCAGTTACAACTTTAGCCTATATCTATGAATTAACCTTTAATACGAGTTAAGTTATCACTCAGAAAGCAAACGACCAATGATCTTATTTATGAAACAAGTAGTTATACTGTTATTTTCACTTGTGTGGACTGTAAAAGCTTTAAAGGATCGTACCTTACTTTGTGTACAAACCAACCATCTTTGTACCTTACTTATAAGGAAAGCAAACTCTTATCCTACCGCACCAACCAAAATCATGTTATTCTAATGCTTAACTTGATCAATATCATAATCATAATTATTAAGAAAAATGGATAGCTGAAATTTTTTCATGTATTAATTATATGCAAAAAGAAAAAAAAAAAAATCTAAGTTGAGATTAAAAATCGTTACATGTAACTTTCTTTTTCACTAATTAAGCTACTTATTATATTCTGAATATGTACATAAGAATACATAAAACTACATTCATTATTAATTTCTTTAACTAATATTTTAATTTCTTTCACTAACATTAAATCACTATTTAAAATAATGGGTCATGCTAATCGGTGCCCCCGGAGCACTGGTTAAGCATACCATAAAAGAGAATTATTACCATAAAAGGAAACTGTTTTTAACTTTATTATAAATTAATTACATAATTTCAATGCATTAACTACTATATAATTTCTTTTTTCATATCCTTAACCACTGCCCCGGAGGCATCGGTTAGCATTTCCCTAAAATAATAGCATCAAGCTTTATTAATACTTTTCTAACATGAAAAAAAAAAAAAAGGTGTACTAGCAACACATAATTTTTTTACACAATCTCTTTTATTGATTTAAATTTAAGTGGGCCCATTAAATTATGTTTGTTTCACATAAATTAAAATAAATGGATCAAAAATGCATTTAAAATTATAAAATATTAACAATTTAAGATAGAATTGAGATGATAATTCTCTGGTCATAAACAATTCAAATTTAGAAACAATTTGAGATAGCCTTCAAAATCAGAAATAATTCAAATTCTGACCTCAAAAAACATTGTTCAAATTCTCTTGGAGTCAATTCTAAAATGGTCATACTACTTTAATTGATAAAAAAATCTCATACCCCAATTTTTTTCAAACAAACAATTGTATTTTAGTGGTAGTAGATTATACACTATAAGTTATCCTCAATAAGCTATATAAATTGTTTTAAGCTATAAGCAACTAAGCAGTTCCGTCTTGCCAAACATAGTATTTGCGTTTGGATCACCGTTTTGGACCCCTAGACCGACAAAGGTATTTTGCACTATATGTTTATTTGCAAAATGCAGTTTTATATATTGAACATAACCATATTGAAAAAGTAGAAAAAGACTTCCATAGAAAAAAGGTAGAAAAAGACAACAAAAGTTTGTTTTATATATTGGTGTTATATTATAATTATTTAATTATTTGTATAAAACTATTATTTATCATTTTAACCATACAATATCAATCTATACACACTTATAATACAAATAAAGAAATGAAATAAAAACTTGTTTTAAGTCTTTATCTCACTTCTTATACAAAGAACCTAATTTATGATCTCTCATTTTTCCTACTTCAATCAACCACCACCACAGAGAATATCCATCATCATCATTAAAGATTATTCATCATCGACCGTCTAAAAAGTTTATTTGTGTTTTCTAACGAGAACAAAACTAATATCAATAGTAAATTATAAAAACCTTTTTTTTGTGTCTAATTGCTTATCTAAAAATACTTTTATTTAGTATCTCACTAAATTTTTTGATCAAATTGAATCTCACTAACTTGATTCAAGATGATTAATATATTTTAAGCTTTTAAAAATATATTTTATTAAACGACTTTTAGCTTGAAAATAACTTTGGAACTAATAAATAATAATAATCACCGGTTAATTTTTTTTCCTGATCTTGTTGGTTGTGTGTCTTGCTACTTGCTAGTGTAACAAGGACTTAACATTGAGGTGGTCACCATTTTTCCTTTCTTATCGGTGGTTTAATATTATATTAACCAGTTGATTCAGGGAAGGAAAACTAGTATCTTGTGTTTTTCTTGTTGTCGTGTTTGGATGTTTGAGGTGGGTCGTCTGGAGGTGTTATTCTGAACTTGTTTGGTGTTTGTCGTTGTTTTTTGTTTCTGGTTGTTGCTCTAAAGGGTTTGGTGCGTAGGCGCTCCGTGTTGGTGGTACTAGTCATTCATGTATCTTTTAGATCTGTTTTGGGTCTTTTCGGATCGTGTTGGTGGGTTCTTGTCGCTTTTTGGTTTGGTTGATGTTTACTCCAAGGACGGACGCATTCTCCTTGTCACCAGCGAACATATTTTTTTATCTGGGTTTTGTTTCCGCTTCAGACTGGCGTCGCTATCCGTGTTTTGTTGTTGGGTTTCATCTTCCTCTTGATATGTAACTGTGTTGCTGCTTGTTTCTTGGTGAGGTGGTTTGGCGGCGTGGTTTCTATCTCTATCACTAGTTTGTGGGTATATTCGTTGTGGCTGCTTCTTCGAAATGCTAAGGCGATGTTCCTGCTTTCCTTAGAGACTTTCAATCTTGTTGTCTTGCTCTTGTGCTTGCCGATCCTTTGGGCGGTCTAGCTTTTATTTCGTACTGTTGCTTTTGGTGTTTTAAGTTGTTGTTCTGTTTTGGGTGGCATCAGACTTGTTCCCTTTTTTGGTGGTATGACGTTGTTTTAACCCGACAGGAGGGGATGCATTTGTTGTGGTGGTGGTGTTGGTGATGCAGGGGTGGTGGTGGTGATGTGAGGTGGTGTTACAATAGTGGTGGAGGTGATTTAGTTATGGTGGTGGTGGTGGTGGTGATGCGTGGAGGTGGTGGTGATGCGTGGTAGTGGTGTTGAGTTGTGGAGGTGGTGGTGATTTGGTAAAAGGGGTGGTTGGTGTTGCTTAGGTAAGGAGGTGGGTGTTTTTGTGGTGGTTGTGGTGGGTGATTCCTTTTTGAGGCCACCTCTGTTATTCGGGTCCATTTTTCGTCGTCGCTACCTCTTGTTTGAGTTTCGGGTTGCTAAGGTGTTTAAGGTGATTGGAGGGTGCGTGTCCTTCGAGTTGAGCGTCTTTTCCTTTTTGATTGATGTTTGCACCATCGCAATTCATGTCTTCTGCTTTACATTTTGTGTGTTGGATGCTGGTGGGCCGGTTACTTTTGCTTCGAGATCGGGAGTTGGTGTCTAGCTGCTTCCTTGTTTGGCGGGCTACGGTGTTGCTCTGGTGGATTGGGGGTTAGGGGTGCCCGCTGGTTTGATCCTGAAGTCTGGTGGGCCGATCACTTTTGATTCGAGATCGGGAGTCAGTTCTTTGGTTCAAGTTTGGTTTTGGGTTGTTTTGGTGTTCTTTCGGTGGACCAGAGGTTGAGAGGTGGTGGAAGTTGATTGATCTATAGAATAGTGGCTCGTTTTAGGTGATGAGGACGGTGTGTTTCATTTAGAGGGGTGTTATTTTGGGACAAGCAGTGGCGACGGGGGTTATGGATTTCGTTTGTCAGTGGTCGTTTCGTGAAGGAGTCTGTTTTAGGTGGTGATGTTTTTTAGTGGGTGTTGTCCACATGGGTGTTGAAGGTTGGGTTGGGCTAGGTGCTATGAGTAGGGGTGTTTTGTATGGAGTTTATTTTCGGGTGTTCCGCCTATATACGACGCCTTTAGTTTGTATTCTCTATATCGTCGGTCTTTGTTCGTCTTGAGCAGAGATTTGGTTTTTAAATAAAATTTGATGCTCAAAAAATAAATCGCCCGTTAATTTTAACTTTGACTTACAAATAACTTTTAAGACCTGAAAAAGTTTGGTCATACATAACCTTAGTTTTAGTGTAATAATTTTTTTTTTCAATTATAGTATTGTATTACGACTTTGTTCTTTTTTATAATATTATTTAAATTTGTGATAAAAAATTAGTCATATCTCTTAGTTTTTGTGATAAAAAACTTTTATATTATTTAAATTTGTTCTTTTTTATAATATTATTTGTCAAGTTCTCATATATTTTATTAAAAAAAGGAAAAAAAAATACATAAAAATTGGGGGGACATAAACCTAACCCAGTGAATCCAAGTGAATCAACCCTAACATAAAATACAACCAACAACAACAACACACTCGATTCAACCTTAGTCAAGTCTAACAAACGATGTTTGCGAGCACCAATCGGGCCTATAAGTTGGTGAATGAACCAACTGGCAACATAGAACGGATCACATACCATCAACTCCCTGCACCATCAGCAACAAGCATTAAACACTCTTTCGAGTCCCAAACAACCTGCACCCTAACAATTCATTAATCAACAAAGAATTCAAAGGATCAAAGCGGATTTGAGTGAGTCTTCACTTCTCAATACGTCGAATGAATCGACCTCCAACACGGTCAAATTCACGTTCCAACAACCTCTTGTTAACAACAATCTTAGCAGACATCAAAGCTCTTTCAAGCCAAACAAACTCATAAACACGCACAAAGTTATAATAAAAAGTTATATCTTATTGAAATAGGAACAATCTCACCATAATGAGAAGTATTATGACAAAGTTGAAGAGATATAGAACAAGAAAACACAATGGTGTTTTATTTATGACAAAATTATTGATACGACTCATGGTTTTATGGCGTTATTTTTCAACTTCTTGATTCTATGTCGTAACGAAATCTCTACATGTTTACTATGACTATTGAGTGTATATAGAAGTAGAGAAATGATA
This sequence comes from Medicago truncatula, assembly GCF_003473485.1. Lineage (NCBI taxonomy): Eukaryota > Viridiplantae > Streptophyta > Magnoliopsida > Fabales > Fabaceae > Medicago > Medicago truncatula. The sequence continues at coordinate 22,114,477 of NC_053043.1, read as the reverse complement.
CATTATGGAACGATGTTGAGATCATTTCCCGTGTGGGGGTACAGTTGGTGCATGATACTTTGTTCGAGTGGAAGCATGTACACAGTGCAAGAGAACAACATGAAGCAACACAAGATGCCCTACTTTTAAGTTTGTATCAGATCGTTGTTGACAGGATTCGCCGACAAAGGTCTGACGCGAGAGATGAAGTGCAACGTCTATGCAACAATCTTTCAGAAGCAAGGATGATATTGTATATGGATGTGTATAAGGGATGACGAAGGTGACTTTATAATAGCAAAAACTTCTTGGTATATAGTGTTATCGCGAACCTCAAAAAGGAGAGGTATGAGTTAAAGGAGGCAACTGATTGGCTCACATGTGCATATTGAACTTGATTGTAAGCAGGTGATAGAAGATATCGAAACTAAATTCAGTGTTAAATTCAGTGTTTATTCAGAGACAAACAAATAATGTTGTTCATATTAGGCAGAGCGACAATGTTGATTGATATACCCCCACCCTCATAAAATAAAGTGACATAGTTTGACTATCTCTACTATTCCCGTAACATATTTTGATATTTTTTTTACTATTATATATAAAGACAAAAGGTATTATATAAGATGATGGATGGGTCAAGGTGAATATATTTCAAAATATCAAATTTTATAGTTTTCTCTAATATATAATGAAATATAAAATGTCAAAAATGTGCATTGACATGTGTGTCATAGTTAACAATGTCACTTATTTTGGGACGGAGGGAGTATATCAAAAAATATTATAACCAAGTAGAAGATAACGCTTCCATGACTATATGTATGTTTGGTTATGTTGTGACAAAAATTGATTTTGAATAAATTGATTCAGGATAAAAATAAGTTAAATGTTAAGTGATTTATGTTTAAATGTATTGTATTTATGTTAAATTGGATTTAACAATAATTTTAAGGTTACAATCAATTGAAGAAAGCAAAAACTATAAATTCTAACTTCAAGTAAATTAATTTTCCAAGAAAAATCAACTCTCCTATAAATCATCCATATATTATAAAATTCATTTTACACCTCTAGAATCACATATTTTTCTTTTATTCACAAAACTCAAATGCAACAGGAAAATATAAATCTCCACTCACTTGCTTGGACTAGGGATGGCAAAGTGGACTGTCCCACGCTGTTTAGGTCTGCCCTATCTAAGTCCGTTGAAAATGGGACGAGCTCAGCCGAACCAAATTAGGTAATCGAATCCAAAATCTCACCCCATCTCGTTTAACGATGGACAAACGAGTTGGTGGGCTGACCTGACAAACAAAAAACTTTGTTTTATAGAAAGAAAAAACAACTTTTTTAATGTATTTCTTTTTAAAACTTAATTGTTAGAAAAAATTGTGTTGCTTTTATCATAAAAAATATAAAAGAATATGCATAGAATAAATTTGTGAAAGAAACAAGATAATTAATAAATTGTCGAACTCAACATCATACTTAATCTATACTTCTATATTATATATCTTCTATATATAAAGAAAACAACCTCTTTCAGCTCTTTTGGACTTACATTTTCTCTTTCAAAAAATGTCCTCAATTTTCAATACATATAACACATGTAACAAGTAGATAAGAATAAATTTAAATATTAAAATAAAAGTGTAACAAATACAATTATACAGTTTTTTCATTTATTCATTTATCATTTAAAAAGTGTAACACACTAGATGACTATATATTTTCTTACTTTTTCATTATCTCAATTATACTCTTGAACAACAACTTTTTCCATAGTACTATAGAAAAAAAGGCTAAAATATGGTTCCTGCAAAAAATTTTGTCCCTGCAAATATGTCTCGTTTTGGTTTTAGTCCCTGTAAAAAAAAATTGTTTTTGGTCCCTGCAAAATTTTTTGTTTTTGAAAATAGTCCCTCACCCCACTTTTGTGATGATTTGCATACGTGTCACATTATAACTTAACCAATTTTGTAGTTTTTGGTCCCTGCAAAATATTTTGTTTTTAAAAAAGGTCCCTGCAAAATTTTTTGTTTTTGAAAATAGTCCCTGGGACTATTTTCAAAAACAAAAAATTTTGCAGGGACCAAAAACAATTTTTTTTTACAAGGACTAAAACCAAAACGAGGCATATTTGCAGGGACTAAAACCATATTTTAGCCTTAAAAAAAAAAAGAATTTAGATTATTTTTTTTTTGTTAAATTGTTGATTTCATTGAAATAGATAATCATGGTTATAGTTTGATTTGTTATAATTTGAAAGCAAAAAACATTTATATTTTTACTTTTAATCAAAATTTCATAAAAAAACACCGTTCATAATTTTCAAATGTTAGCGCAGGAAAAAGAACGAAAAGCCAGACACTTATGTGCCCATCTTTTCGCTAGTAGCATATTAAGGAAAACCGGCCAACTGTTTACACTGAAATTTGGTAAAGATTCGCTGGTTTCAAAATGTTTACTTGCAAGATCAACTAGTAAATCTTAAGAGCATATTGTGCTTTATTTATCTCTTTAGAATTGTGATGTTCGTTCTTGAAGAACTTTGATAAAAACAAGAATAAAATAAAAGGCAATCGAATCCAACCCAATTGAATCCAATCGAAGTATGATGCGAATAAAGGTAAATGAATTACTCAAAATAAACAAGTAAATTGCAAAGACATTTAAAGAAATGCATTTAAATTTCATTGAGTGAATGTAACTTGGTACACATATTCATACATTGCAACTTGTGACTCGTTTATCGCTTTCATACGGATAGTTTGAGCATATGTTTTTAGTATGATTGAATTGTGACACTTTTTTCCTAAGAAAAACTACTATTTATACAAATAGAGGATAACTACCTAGTTTGAATTTAAAACTATAACTGCAGAAAACTACCTAATCTTAGCCATACGATTTAAATATCGAATATAGTAGTTTGAGCACTTGACCTTATCCAAAAAATAACCGCTTTTCGAGATCCCTTCGCCCATCGAACGGAGGCGCGCGTCTTCGATTCTCTTCCAAGGAGCGCAACTTCGACAGAGATGTAAGGTCAAGCCCTTTCCATAAGGTCAGCTCCTTTGACCACATTAAATGATACCCTTTTGAAATATTGACTAACACCAACATAAAACAAATCTGCAACATTAAAACAAATATTAAAATAAATCTAACAACCAAAATAAATTCAAAGGAATAAAATATATCTAAAACAAAAGAAAACGAGTTAAGCAGACTATCCTATCCGCTCTGTCCCCACCCCATTTTTTCAATGAGTTAAGCGAGACGAACCAACTATAAAAAGTGAGTTCAAAACTTCAACTCAATCCGTCAAAAATAACGGGTTATCCAGATATATCCGATGAATTGGGTCCGTTTTACCACCCTTGGACCACCTAACAATCTTATTAGAGACATCATGATCTTTGTACCTATCTGCTTCAACAAAAAAAAAAATCTTTGTACCTATCTATCATTTCTCTTTAGAAAACATATTGCTTATGTATGCCCACAAAAGCGCATTAAATACAATACTAATAATAATGAGTATCTTGAAATATTCTCTCACCACCATGGTCAGCACCCTTTTCTTATACTACTATTCATTTCATCAACAATAAATATTATGTCTTTTAATGCATCACTTTTTCTAAATTAATACATTACTTTGAAGAATCCGTAGAACTCTTTCTTAATTAATTTCAAGTATTTAAGACCCAACCAGCAAGACATATATCATATATTAAAATATATTTTATGTGACATTAAATTTTGTGACATAACACCATTTATGTCTCTTTTATGAATGTGACTCAGCAGTAAAACCTTTACTACCCTTCACCAACATCAAACATATTGTTGATGCATGAATAAAGAAAGACAAAGATCTTGAGTTTAGTTTGGTTGATTCTGGAAATGGGTTCTTGGATTCAGATTTTGTCTATATACTATTTGGCATGGTTCAGTTTTTTTGTTGTGAACACAGTGAGTGATGAAAGTGGATATGATGAAGATGTGAAGAAAGGGAATGTTGTGATTGATGGTAGTTCTGTGATTGGAAATATTGATGATGATTTTATTTGTGCAACTTTGGATTGGTGGCCTCCTCAGAAATGTGATTATGGTACATGTAGTTGGGGTCTTGCTTCTCTTCTCAATCTGGTATTCTTCCTTTTCCTTTTTCTTTATCTTTTTTATTTGTTCTTATTTTTCTTGAAATCTTCAAGGTGAGTTCTAGAATGTTTGCTTGGTTTTCTTACGATCTATGAAGCACAGACACAGACACTGACACGTCAAATCACATAATTCAGTGTAATTATTGGGACACGCCTAATCCAATCCGATGAGTGTCTGTGTTTCATAGTTTATAATTCTTTCTATGTTCTATTCTTTTAATGATGTTTTATTTTTTTTGTGTTTTCGAAATGTTGTTTGAGGTTTGAATGCATGTTGGGATCTCCTAGCTAATCTGCAAATAAAAAAATCCATCAAAAGCAACAATGTTTTGATTTTTAAATTAAGATGTCACTATCTACCCATTGTTTGTAGAAAACAAGATTATAATTTGCATACCACATAACAATGACAGAACAGAATATTAACTTTGTTGTTCTTTGACTTAATTAATGATAATAATCCTGTTTTCTGCAGGGTTTGCTGAAATTATTTATTAATTAATTAACTTCTTGGTTGAGTTTTTTAGTTTTGATCTTTATTTTCACCATTTAATTTATTAATTAATAGTTTCACTTCATGTCACACTTCAAAATCTTGTACATTTTTTCAAGGTAGAATTTGTAAAATTACATTTTTTTTTTCATCTCGCGCAGGACCTCAACAACAAGATTTTCTTAAATGCAGTGAAAGGTGAGAGAATTTTTTTCCATGTCTATTGTTATTGTGACAAAAAAGGCATCAATTAATTTTTTTGATTACTTGTACTTGATCATTGGTTGAAAAACTTATCAATGTATCATTTGCTTTCAGCGTTTTCACCATTGAAACTAAGATTAGGTGGCAGTTTGCAAGATTTACTGGTATATGGGACTGATGATTACAACAAACCATGCACTCCTTTTGTTAGAAACGCGTCTGAAATGTTTGGATTCTCACAAGGGTGCCTCCCAATGCCAAGATGGGACGAACTTAATCATTTCTTCCAAAAAGCAGGGTAAAATTTAGTTCTATATGTAGTATATATGCACTTGCGCGAGCGCAGGCATGCGCGTGAGTGTTTTGTGACTAATGCATTCACCTTTTGGACTTGTAAACTCTGCTTTTAACGTGTTAACATTGTTAAACTTTTTATTTTAGGGCGAAGATTATTTTTGGATTGAATGCTCTTTATGGAAAGTCGGTACATCGTGGTCATACAGAAGGACCTTGGAACTACACCAATGCTGAATCGTTTATTCAATACACTGTTGGAAAGAACTATGACATTCATGGATGGGAACTTGGTAAGTAGATAAGCTCGCTATAAAACTACAATTGAAAATGGTGATTTGTGATCTGTATTGAAAAGCTCACAAATATGTTTGGATTGACTTATTTGAGCTTATCCACTGACATAAGCACTTGTGAGACTGTTTGGGAGACCTTATGGAAACAAATTATGACACATCTATAAGTTTTTTTTTATCTTAATTCCATAAGCACTCTTGGATAGGTTATAAAAATAGCTTATTGCTTATTAGAAAACAATTTGATTTTATTTCATCTTTTATTATAGAATCTCTTATTGCTATAATCACTTAATGAAACTTTTCTATTCTGTATCAAATTGAATAAATTTCTTCTTGCCTGAGGCTTGAGTACATTGAGTGAGCTAGCTCTTTTCACTGGCAGGTAATGAATTGAGTGGGGGTGGAGTTGGAACAAGTGTCTCTGTAGATCAATATGCTTATGATGTTATTGCTTTAAGAGACGTAGTTTACAATGCATATAAAGACGTTGAGCCAAAGCCATTAGTCATTGCGCCTGGAGGTTTCTTTGATGCAACGTGGTTTAAGGATTTTATAAGCAAATCTAATAAGTCTGTGGATGTGGTCACACACCACATTTATAGCCTTGGACCAGGTACCTTACGCCAAATTGGCTGATATTCATTACGTGTATCAAAATTATATGAATTGATTACGGAGTTTAATGTGCATACAATGTCAGTGTAAAGTAGTTTAACACTGACATCCAATATGAGTTCTCTATTTTCCATGTGGCAAAATAAAGAACTTTTGTTAGATGTTTGTGTGAAGCTAATTTACAACGATAGTGTATATCCTTTAAATCATCAATTATTTCTGTAAACTTAATTTGTCTTCTACACAGGAGTTGATACGCACCTTGTGGAAAAAATTCTGAATCCTTCCTATCTTGATAGAGACAAAACTACATTCAAAGGCCTGAAAAATGTTCTTGAAAGTACAGGAACCTCAGCAACAGCATGGGTTGGTGAGTCAGGAGGGGCTTATAACAGTGGCCATCATCTTGTATCCGATGCATTTGTGTATAGTTTCTGGTTAGTGCTGACTATCCTTGATCCTTGATTTAGACACATTTAGGGGTTGCTTAGAACATGTAACACCAACACTTCAAATTGAAGGCGCGTCGGTGTTCGATACTTGTTGGTATCTAACACTGACACATGTGGTTACATTCAATTACTTTCATTTTTAAAAATTATCATCAGTGTTGTTTCCGGTGTCGGTGTCTATACTAATTCAAGGGTTAGAACTATTTTTGGCTAATTTGTTGTATCATTAACAGGTATTTGGATCAACTCGGTATGTCTGCTTCTTATGACACTAAAACTTATTGCAGACAGAGTTTGATAGGAGGAAACTATGGTTTACTCAATACCACCAATTTCCTTCCAAATCCAGACTACTATAGGTATTAAATGTTGAATTTAACAGTCTTATTTTCTTTGCCCAAATCATAGATGTAAAATATCATAAAAAGTTTTGCAATTTAAACTTGCTTTCTTCATTTCACAACTACCTTGCTAAAGAATGAGAAACATGATTATGGAATGTTCCGACCTCAAGTCTGCTACACCACTTTTTCAACGTGTTAGTCCATTTTGGGTCTTGTGTAAGCTGTCACGGTTTTGTCCGTAGTTAATAGGCACCTCGGTGGGTAGATGAGTGTGGATGTTTATAAACCACCCTTAGCTTTGATTCTCATGACATGACGGAACAGTAGCCCACTGTCAATGCTAAGGGGATAAAGGGCCTTTCAGTTTGCATGTGTGGATTAGACCTTCGATAAGGATTGTAGAGTATTTGAGGTCGGAACATGGACTATCTTGGTTCAGCATTTGTATATAATTTTTCTTGATCTAATATGAACTCTTAATATATGTGTCGTGTGGTTGATTAATTTCTTGACATATAACTCTGTCTACCTTGGAAAATTCCCTATTTCAACTGGATCCATCCATAGTATTTTCATGGTAACATTTTTGTGGTAATGTGACTAAATTTCATATTTGTAGTGCTCTTCTTTGGCACCGACTCATGGGAAGAGGTGTACTATCAACTACCTTCTCAGGAACAAACAAGATACGAGCTTATGCGCACTGTGCAAAACAATCCGTAAGTGAATTTTCTTATCACCATGATTATCAAGTGAATGTATAGTTACCAACTTTGAAATCTAATTTAATATACTTGATCTTACAGAAAGGAATCACAATACTTTTGATCAACCTGGACAACAGCACAACCGTTGAAGCGACATTTAGCGATGGTAAGAGTTCCTTGCATAGAAAGATGCCTTACTATTCAAGAATGATGAAACTACCTCTTCAAAGTTCAATTGAAAAATCAAGAGAAGAGTACCATCTAACTCCACAGGGTGGAAATATACATAGCCAAGTCATGTTACTGAATGGAAATGTTTTAAGCGTAAACTCGGATGGTGATATTCCTCCTTTGAAGCCTCTATATGTAAGCTCATCAAAGCCGATAAGGATTGCTCCTTTCTCCATTGTATTTTCTCATATACCTGATGCTGTTGTTTCAGCTTGCGGCTAGCGATGTCGCACTAGGTGAAACCGAAAATTGGTGTTACTTGGTGATTAATAAAATTCATATTGATTTACAATTTATTGTTAATGAACAGAATGACAATTTTTTTGTTTGTTGAGAAATAGGATTTTGATGTTTTTTTTTTTTTGCTTCCCTGTGGTTATTAATTGAATGCATTATGATGAGAAAAGCAAATTGAAAGTGACAAATTCAATCTATTGTCTTCCCTTGGTTGCTGTACACCCCGAGTTCATCACTCAATCGATTCATGCTTTGGTGAATTTCGCCGTGTATAGAGTTTGATAAATTTCATCTTGTATATAGTCAACACATTAGTGTTTACATTTTTTTTTTTTGGGTAGAAGCCTTAGTGTTTATATATTGACATGAAATAGGAAAAACCGAACAATCAATCTTCAAATTTTCTCAAATTCTTCTCATTAAATCTATTTTTAGAGTCTCTCATGCATCCAACGTTGGGTTTCATAACCCTTTTGGATGCACAATCGACTTACATTTTGCTTGCCCATTCTTGAGAAAATGCCACAAAATATTAGTTGAGAAAGAGAACTTAATGAAAGTATGATAGAGTCGTCCCCTAAATCCTTACGGGGGAACATTCTTCCTCCCCGTCCTTATCCCCGCATGTAAAATTCCCTGACTTTGGAACCCCGAACATGCGGGGATCCGTACCGACAAATGACCATTGACATCCCTATCTACGGGTAGTACAATATCATTTAAAGAAATGCATCTCAATGTTGGTTATTAAATGTAATTCATAAGAACATTTGTTGACCCGTAGTGCAGTCATTTTCATGAATGTTTAAAGCAATTTTATGTGGAACCACCCTACTTTTTCACGCTTGTCCTAGCTTTCTCATAGTCATACATATTCTTTGACAACTCGATACATGCTCGAATGAAGATGAAAGCTTAACAACCTTGCGTTTTAGACACACATGAGGTGCGTCTTTGTCCTTTATTTTGGAAATTATCTTGATGTGTTGTTGTCAAGTGGTCCAACAACTAATTTGGGCAGCATCCTTGCCAAACTCATCAAAGTAGTCTATAATTTGATCTTACTGTACTTTTGGACTTCTCCAAATATAGACGTAATCCAATTAAATGTAAGATTTTAGTTTTTTTTAGTAAGTATTTTCTTGTTGAGTTTAGTGTTTGATATAGAGTTATTTTGAATAAATTGCTATTTTGTCATTACTAAATTAATTATGTTGTGAATTCGATGAAAAATCACACCAATAATAAACTTGATGTGTGGAGCAAGTGATAGTCAAGCAACTAAAACAAAGTGTATGGAAGTTATAAAACAACGAGAGAAAAGAAAGAGAGAACACAAGAGAATTTGTTTACCCAATTCGGTCCAAATTGACCTAGTATGAGGGAGAGAGCAGCTCTCAGTTTCACTATAATGATGAGTAACTTTACAAAAGAGATATCAATGGGTTACAAAAATAAGTCTCCCACCTAATTCTACCGAAAGCCTCAATCTCTTCCCGTGACTAAGAGACTCAATCCTAATACTGTTTTCCAAGGTGAATCAACCCAACCATAGTGTTTGTTGCCAAGAGCAAACTCTATACAAACCCTAGTTTGATTTCTAAACCCTTGTTTCAGCCCCCTCTATCTCCAGGTTTGCTCTGATACAAAGCCTGTATTTATAGCAAAAGTAACCCTCATAAAATTGAAACAAATCTGGCCCAAAAATACGTTTCTGAAAAATACTGTCACGCAAAATCGGCCCCCAATTTCCTTCATTCGGGCGCCAATAAAACACGTAACAAAAAGGCTCCAAAAGACAGCCAAAATCGAGCCCCGAACTCCCACAGATCGGGCGCCGATTTTGGTCTTCCAACAAACATCAATTTCAGCACTCCAAAACTCCAATTTTGAGTCACTTTTACAACAAATTAGACGTTTATGGTTTTAATTTCTTCATTAATGAAACATTGAGTACAATTTTTATTTTATTTCATTCGTATTGCTAAATAGATTGATCGTTTGAGTACAACACTGCTACTGAATTTATGAAATTATTGATGTTTGATTGGGTATGAACAAGTGCTCTTAAAACGGTAGTTTTGTAAAAGAAAATATTATTTTAGAAATTGTATATTTTACTTTTTAAAATTTGAAAATAGTGTTCTTTTCAATGCCAAATTTATCTTTTTTTCTTTCCTATTTTTAATTGCTTAACTCGTTTTCCAAAGCTCCAATTAGCATGACGCTTAACATTTTAGTATAATGGACCATGAGAAGATAATAAATGTGACCTTCAGGCCCCTCTCTCTGTCCCTCTCTACCTCCTACCTATTTAGTTTGCAAGATTTGCTTGTAGAAAGGTAATCAAGACGGTTTAGTATTCGTGGATGCCAATGATACGACTAATCCAAGAAGGGGCAAGATTTGGTGGTCAAGTGCAAAATTATGATGAAATGTTATGTTCCATCACATCCTTCAAGAAGGAAATGCTTGTCATGCAGTGACAGAGTCAGAAATTTTAAATAGTGAAACACCGTATATATAAATTTGTAGCACTAAATGTGTAGATTATATTTCATTTCATTTTTTTTCATTGCTTGATGTTAGAAATAAAATAAAATTACCACTATAAAAACTATGTTCAAACTTCAAATCATATGCATACACTATATAACTAATATCACATGCAATGACCTCAATTCCGAAATTTGTTAATTCTATTTTTTACACGGATAAAAGTGCACAAACCTTCATTTTTTTGAGGTAAATAAGTCTTCACATATTTAAAATAAGAAAAGGCTTAAATACATTTTTAGTCTTCATATTTTAAATAAATTGTATTTTTAATCCCCTCATTTCTAAAGTCAGTATTTTGGTCCTTTTTTTGTTTGTACAAATTTTGGTCCCCTTATTCAACAAGTTTTGAATTTTATTTTGGTTTCCCATCAATTTTGTTGATGTGTTGCTATCATTAATGACATGTCACTTGGTTAGCACGGTTGTGCTGGAATTATCTTTTTTCCATATCATTACTATCAATTGAATTTATACATAATCTATTTTTTCTCCTTAAAAAAAAACTATTTTTTAACTGAAAAATTAATTTAATTAATTAAAATATGATGAAATTCATCCTTCATCATCATGAAAACCAGGTACCCCATATTCATCATCGTCGGTTAAATGCACTTGAAATCGAAGTTAAAAATGATTAAATTTTGTTTGAAGGACTGACATCAACAATATTCAAAAAAATTAGATGGGAGGATGACGGAAATGAAGTCTCGAATTTCTTCCCTTGAAATTAAAGGGGAGGAGGAGGATCTTCAGGAGGAAGAAATAAGGGAAATTCTTGAATTGTCTGTTAATTTGCATTTGTTGGCACGTGTGAATACTAGTATGAATTGGTAGAAGGCGATGGTGAATTGGGTTAAGGAAGGTGACGCTAATTCAAAATTCTTTCATAATGTGATGTCAACTAGACAGAGACGGAACTCTATTCACTTGATGATGAGATAAAACCGCAAGTGCACGGTCTTACCGAAGTAGTATGAAAAGAGTATCGTTCCGACAAGGAGTAGTTTAATTCAATTAACCTTTGGTAATGATTAGAGGAGAAAAGGATTGTAAGTTGGGATTTTCAAGTGTTTGAAAGATAATAATAATAAAAGGAGCCTCGGGATCGTTGGTTCATCTAAATGACAAGTCCTTCACAAACCAAACTAAAAGCTTATAACTTTATGTTAGACTTAATTTCTCAAGACAATTTCTCTTATGTTCCTCTAGCAACCAAGCCTATTTCGCTGACTTGATTACTATTAGATTTTGGTTCCTCTAACAACCAAGCCTATTTCGCTGACTTGATTATTATTAGTTCCCTTGAAGATCGAAACTATATGTCTCAAAGATTGCAAAGACTATTTCGCTGCCTTTGCAATCCTTGTCTAAATTCACTTGTTCGAACATCAAAGCTCCACTTTCGTTTTATGAATTGATATTTGGAATGATGGATAAACAATTATCAAACCCTCCACTTTCGTTTCCACAGTTTGATAATGATTGATCCATGTTAAAGCGGTGAATTTAGATAAGAAATTAGGGTTACATAAGATTAAGGCTTAGAGCTTGGCTTGATTAGGATTATGTCATTTAGACTTATCCAACAATCCCAAGACAAGGAGAAGTCTACTCACTCATGTTCATTGTAGACATGGGGAAGAAGAGAGAAAGCATAAAAGTAAATGACAAGAAAATAAAGGAAAAGAAAAGAACTTTTATTAGAAAAGCAATTGTCACTTATTGAATTCCAAGAAAAGATGAATATTTGTGATGGATGGCTACTATATTTATAGCATACATTCGACTTAAAATCTAAGCAATTACATTCGGACTAAAAATAGAGTAGCTTAAAATCTAAGCAAAAGCAGCAAAAGCGACTTTGGAGGGTGGCATGGCCGTGCCAATGATGGCACGGGCCTTGCCAAGCTTCTGACTTGGGGGAGACGTATTATTGTCTCCGAATCTTCGTATTTTCGCATTCAATCAACTTCAAGTCCCTTTCTTTTGCTCCAAGACTCAATCCATCCAATATTCATTCCTGAAATAAAATAAAATGCAATTTGTAGTAAACTATCCTAAAAAGGAAATAATACTATTATAAAATAAATAAAATCTAATTAAAACTAAACTAAAAAGCATATAAAAATAAGCAATAAATGACTCATCAAACTCCCCCACACTTGAATCTTTGTTTGTCCTCAAGCAAAAGGCATAAACATGGTAGCATAAAATAACATTATCATATGACAATTACATTGAAGCACATGTCTCCTCAAAGGCTTTTATTTCAAAGAGTACACTAATCACAAACTCAAGCATTTTTTATAATCCTTTTTCAACCCAACAATCAAGTCTTAAGTGAGTGTGTGTGTAGTCCAACCCTTTTCTTGCTCCTGTATAAGATAGATATAATGAGGAATATGTTCTAATCCTAGTACTAAATTAACCAAGAAAAATTCTTCTTTCAATTCATATAAGAGAGATGGGAGTTTTTGTGATCTTTTTGATCTTTTGCCAATTACATTTTGGATACTTTATTTAAGGAACAACACCTTCACGTAGGAGGTTGGAGGGCCTACCCCCTTCCCCAATCTAGATTCAATGGTGCCCCTTAAAAACATCATCTTCACGTAGGAAGTCGGAGGGCCTACCCCCTTCCCCAATCTAGATTCAATGATGCCTTTTAAAGTTTCTTTTCTAAGATAACATTACCTTCACATAGGAAGTCGGAGGGCCTACCTCCTTCCCCAATCTAGATTCAATAATGCAACCTTGAAATAAATTTTAAGCTTGGCTTTTTATAAACTTCTTTATACTAACTTATATTATTTATACTTTGAGAATTTTTAAAGGTTAACGTACTACTAAAATTAGAACGCATTTCCTTAAAATACCTATTCATACATTTACTCAAGGGAAGCAACTTGTGCATTTTTTTATCCACTTTAAAACAAGATGTGGGTATATAAGGAGAACTTAAAACACAAGAGTTTACTTTCATGTACAAGAAACGACCAATAAGAGGAGACAATAAAAAAAAATATGTCATGAATTTTCAATAAAAACAAGCTACTTAATCATGCCTTTCACAATAAAACAAAACAAAAAGAATAAAGTTCAAGGGAGTTTGAAAACACTACGACTAAAGACACTTTATTAGGCTCCCCCCACACTTAGGAGAAACATTGTCTTCAATGATTCAAGATAGAAAAATAAAAGAGAAGGAGAAGAAGAAGAAGAAGAAGAAGAAGAAGAAGAAGAAGAAGAAGAAGAAGAAGAAGAAGAAGAAGAAGGAGGAGAAAGAAGGGAAGAGAGGAAGAGGAAAGCTCACATTTTTGTCATTCAGGTCCATAGGGAGGACCTTGGAGGTGAAAGTGGTGCATCATGTTCCGAAGCATTTGGTTATTTTCTTCGGATATGCGGTTGCCCGTTAGGACATCATTCCTTAGTCCCATCAATTCAACACCTTGCCTTTGTTGCTCGGTGCTTATCCTCTCGACCTCGGTATGCATCCATGCCCATCTTGCATTTTCATTTGTTTCTCCTTCATCATGGTCATGGTGCTCCTCATCATGGTGCAATTGTGTACCTTCCTCTTCTTGGTGCAAGTGTGCACCTTCCACGTCTTCATTATTGTGTTCTACATGCACCTGTGGGTCATCATTAACATATAACAAATTTTCTTCCACCTCGATGTTAGTCCGAGATGGGTTAGGCAGTAATATCAAAATGGGCACGTTGAGTTTGAGTGTATAAACAAAGGGGAGTCGATGTTTAATGAAATTCATAGAGATAAGGGTGTCTATGTTTAGCCTATTGTTTCCCTCAATCATGTTTATCCCTTGGTCCTCACTCACTCCTAGTTGCCCAGCTATGTATGTGATGATACCACCAACTACTATTTCTCCCTTACCATCGGACCTATTTCCTATATGGGAAAGGTAGTTAAGTAAGTAAAAGCAAGTGTTAAGGGGGTGGTTGTGCAGCATAGCCCATAGCATTAAGAGTTCATCGCTCCTAGTGTTCCCTAATTCACTCCTTCCCCAAATAGTGCAAGCCATAACCCTTTGAAGGTACCTAAGTACAGGGTTGTGAATGTTGCTAGCTTTGTTGGCACGTGTGTTAAACTGGTCAAGTCCGGTAATTTGCTCCCAAAAGGCGGCAGGTTGATAGTTAACCGGCTTTAGATCTTGATTCCAAGAGTCGTGGATGAACCCCGCATTTGCGAAGCCCATTTCATCACAGAAGTGTTGAAGAGACATCTCATAATCAATATTCATAAGCCGGAAATAAACTCTATGGTTAGGGTTATCAAAATTCAACCTATCTTTCGTAAAAACAATAGAACTTAAAAATTCGTAGGTGAAATTCTCATACCCTCTCATAGGTCTCAACATATCAACCCATCCTAACCTTTCTAGCAGATTAAACACATTGTCTTTAAGTCCTAGCTTATTCAAGTCATGATTATCAGGGTACCTACAAGGATGTAAAGGTTTAGAGATTAGAATTTTGTACCTATCTCTTTGCTTGTTGTCCCTGAAGGTTATGCCATGATTCTTGGCTTGTGTTTTCTTCTTTGGAAGAGGGCCCTCTGATGAGCTTGCAACTTCTTTTCCACTTCTCTTTGAAGCCATTGCTTTGACCTTGCTTTTGATTTGGTGTGGTGGTGGTGATGGTTTGTTTTTGGGTTGTTTTGGTGGAAAAGGTTGTTTTAGTGGTGTGGTGAAGGTTGAAGTGAGTTTTAGGGGTTGGGTTATGGAGGTTGGTGAAGAGTTTCTGGTTTTTGGGTTAGGTTAATGAAGGTTACGAATTTGGGTGATGTTGGTTTGGATGGATGAAAGTTGTTTCTAAATGGGGGTTTATGAGTGGAATGGTGTTTGTGATTGATTGGGTGGAGAAATTTTGTGAATTGGTGAGGTTTTGAGGTAGAAATGGAGGTTTAAGGTTTTGTGGTTATGGAGGTTTTAGAGAGAAGTTTGAAGGTGGAGAGATGTTTGTGGTTGAGAGTGAAGGAAGAAGAAGGCAAAAAGATGTGTATATTCATATCTGATGGTCGGGCACGGCCGTGCCAACCTTAGCACGGGTCGTGCCAACTTCCTGGAATGTGGCGAGGTTTTGGCTTGGCAAGATCTGGCACGGCCGTGCCAGTGTGAGCACGGGCCGTGCCAAGGTTCTGGATGACGGGCTTCAAAAATTTTCCGTTTTCTTAAATCATACTCGGACAATTACCTACAAAACAACTTAAAATAACAGAAAAGAAACAAACAAAAGCGGTTAAATGCGTGGGTTGCCTCCCACGAAGCGCTTCTTTATAGTCATTAGCTTGACGTTAGAAAGTGTCCATTAGAAAGGCTCAAAGATATTATATTGTGTAGATGACGCTAAAAAGCGTTCTTTCACATCATGTTCTTTGATCATATTGCTATAATAAAGGGCGGGACCTTTCCTAACATTCTCGAACTCAAATCCTACCATGTCATCATCACTTGAAAAACTATCCTACCATTCTGAACATCAACTATAGCACCCGTGGTGGAGAGGAAGGGTCTTCCTAGAATCATAGGGCAATCATGGTCTTCCTCGTTGTCAACAACCACAAAGTCAGTCGGGATGTATATCCCTTCTATCTTAACGGGGATGTCCTCAACATATCCAACTATGGGGATAACGGAACGATCGACTAACTTTAATGTCATCTCTCTAGGCTTCAACTCTCCTATTCCCATCTTTTTAAAGAGGGATAGAGGCAACAAACTAACACTGGCTCCTAAGTCGCACAAGGCTTTGTCTACGGTTTCTTTCCCTATCACACAAGGGATGGCAAAACTACCTGGATCTCTAAGCTTTTGGGGCTGCTTTTTGATGATTGCACTACTCTCCCTAGTTAAAGCTATTGTCTCTTTGTGGTCTATAGCCTTTTTCTTTGAGAAAATTTCTTTTATAAACTTGGCATATAGAGGCATTCGAGACAAAGCTTCCGCAAGGGGAATCTTAATGCAGATCTTCTGAAGGGTGTTGACGAACTTATCGAATTGAGCCTCCAAGTTAAGCTTAGTAAGCCTTAATGGGGAAAGGGCTTTGTTCTTATCAAGTGATTTCTCACTTTCTATCACACCTTCCTTACCCAAAAGCCTAACACTCTCTCCCTTAATACTTTTGGCTTTAGCAATGGTCTCTTCCAACTTACTACCCCCACAAGAAATGACATTGACATGAGCTTTGGGGTTTGTTTCGGGTTGACCGGGAAATACTCCCGGTGTTTGGGAAGAGGTGGCCACTTGTTGGGCCACTTGGGAGATTTGGGTCTCAAGCATTTTAGTGTGTGTGGCGATAGAATCAACCTTGGTAGTGAGTTTGGAGAGAGAGTCGTTCAGAAATCCTGTTTGGTTTTTCAGTTCTTGAAGTTGTTTATTTTGATTCATCATACAATTTTCCAACAAAATTTCCAAACTTGATTTCTGAGCCACCCTTTGGTTGTTTGTATAGCCAGGTGGTGCTACTTGTCCATAGGAACCTTGAGGGTTTTTATAAAAGTTTTGATTTGGCCTTGTTCCTTGGTTGTATTGAGCATAATTCAATTGCTCAATACTATTAGTAGCACTACCTAACCGACAATCAACACCAATATGACCAAATATACCACAGATTTCACAAGGAGGAGATGTAGGAGATGGTGTGACATCATTAACATTGAGTTTTTCAAATTTTTGAGTTAATGCATCGACCTTAGCAGCAAGGTGATCATAGTCAGAGACCTCGTAAATACCTGCCTCCTTTTTGGAGGGTGTAGAGGCGGTGATGGCTCTTTCGTTGGTAGTGATTCTGAGCCATGTCTTCAATTAAAGCATAAGCCTCCGTGTAGTTCTTATTCATTAATGCTCCACCTGCAGCTGCATCAACAGACATCTTAGTGGTATATGTTAGGCCATTATAAAAAGTGTGGACTATGAGCCACTTTTCTAAACCATGGTGGGGACAAAGTCTAAGCATTTCCTTGAAACGCTCCCACGCATCATAGAGAGACTCCCCATCTTTTTGGTTGAACCGCGTGATTATGTCTCTTAGTTTGGCGGTTTTAGAAGGGGGAAAGAATCGGGCAAGGAATGCTCGCCTCATTTGATCCCATGAAGTGATGGAACCGACTTCTAGGGAATGGAACCAAGCGCTAGCTCTATCCCTTAAGGAAAAGGGAAAGAGATGAAGTCTTACGGCTTCTTGGATCTCTTTTATAGTGCCACTGAGTCTAAGGAAGGAAGAAATATGTAGATTTGGATCCTCAATGGGTGATCCAGAAAACTGATTTTACTGCACCAAATTGAGTAGTGCAGGCTTGATCTCGAAGTTGTTACCCTCAACCGTTGGGAACACGATAATAGCTTGTGGCTCTTCCGTTGAAGGAGTAGCATACTCTTTGAGAGTGCGTTCAGCCATAGCAATATTATTTTGTGCCTCTCTCTTTTTCTTATGCAAATATCTTTCGATCTCAGGAATAAATTCTCCGAGACTTTTACTTCTTCGCATAAGAAATCGAGAACCCAAGAAGTTAATGGTAATACAAAGAAAGGAAGAAGTAGAAGAAAAGAGGGAGAAGAAGGAGTTCTAATCACAAAGAAAGAGTTAATTAAATTAGTTTACTACCCGGCAGCGGCGCCAAAAACTTGATGAAATAAAACCGCAAGTGCACGGTCTTACCGAAGTAGTATGAAAATAGTATTGTTCCGACAGGGAGTAGTTTAATTCAATTAACCTTTGGTAATGATTAGAGGAGAAAAGGATTGTAAGTTGGGATTTTCAAGTGTTTGAAAGATAATAATAATAAAAGGAGCCTTGGGATCGTTGGTTCATCTAAATGACAAGTCCTTCACAAACCAAACTAAAAGCTTATAACTTTATGTTAGACTTAATTTCTCAAGACAGTTTCTCTTATGTTCCTCTAGTAACCAAGCCTATTTCGCTGACTTGATTACTATTAGATTTTGGTTCCTCTAACAACCAAGCCTATTTCGCTGACTTGATTATTATTAGTTCCCTTGAAGATCGAAACTATATGTCTCAAAGATTGCAAAGACTATTTCGCTGCCTTTGCAATCCTTGTCTAAATTCACTTGTTCGAATATCAAAGCTCCACTTTCGTTTTATGAATTGATAAACAATTATCAAACCCTCCACTTTCGTTTCCACAGTTTGGTAATGGTTGATCCATGTTAAAGCGGTGAATTTAGATAAGAAATTAGGGTTACATAAGATTAAGGCTTAGAGCTTGGCTTGATTAGGATTATGTCATTTAGACTTATCCAACAATCCCAAGACAAGGAGAAGTCTACTCACTCATGTTCATCGTAGACATGGGGAAGAAGAGAGAAAGCATAAAAGTAAATGACAAGAAAATAAAGGAAAAGAAAAGAACTTTTATTAGAAAAGCAATTGTCACTTATTGAATTCCAAGAAAATATGAATATTTGTGATGGATGGCTACTCTATTTATAGCATACATTCGACTTAAAATCTAAGCAATTACATTCGGGCTAAAAATAGAGTAGCTTAAAATCTAAGCAAAAGCAGCAAAAGCGACTCTGGAGGGTGGCAAGGCTATGCCAATGATGGCACGGGCCGTGCCAAGCTTCTGACTTGGGTGAGACGTATTTTTGTCTCCGAATCTTCGTATTTTCGCATTCAATCAGCTCCAAGTCCCTTTCTTTTGCTCCAAGATTCAATCCATCCAATATTCATTCCTGAAATAAAATAAAATGCAATTTGTAGTAAACTATCCTAAAAAGGAAATAATACTATTATAAAATAAAATAAAATCTAATTAAAACTAAACTAAAAAGCATATAAAAATAAGCAATAAATGACTCATCACTTGATTCACACATATGGTGTTTTAGTTAAGGGTGTTCAGAATATCCGAATGACTGTGTTTGACCACGTTGCAAGTCATTGTCACGCTTCAAATGTGATTCGACCTGGAGTGGAAGGCTTGAATTTTAGAAAATTAACTTTTACTCAGTCAGAGAGTTTGGTGCGCGCATTTTCTGTGGAGGAGGTAAGGCAGGCTGTTTGGAATTGTAAGAGTTTTAAAAGCCTTGGACCCGATGGTATACAGTTTGGTTTCATCAAAGACTTTTGACAAGAGTTGAAAGATAATTTTATGTGGTTTTTGGTGGATTTTCATCAAAATGGGAAGTTGACAAAAGGAGTAAACTCGACGTCCATTGCTTTAATTCCAAAGGTAGACAGTCCACAAAGGCTAGCTATTTATCGACCTATATCTTTGGTTGGCTGCATGTATAAGGTGTTGACAAAGGTTTTAGCGAATAAACTTCGTTCCGTTATTGGTTATGTGGTTTCAGATGCTCATTCAGCTTTTGTTCCCGGTAAAAACATTCTTGATGGTATCCTTATAGCTAATGAGGCGGTTGATGAGGCTAGTGCTTGAATAAGGAATCATTATTGTTTAAGGTGGACTTTGAAAAAGCATATGACTCAGTGGACTTAAAATATTTAAATGAGGTGATGGTTAACATGAATTTTCCAACGTTGTGGCGGAAATGGATATCGGAGAATGTGGGGACAGCAACTGCCTCGGTTCTGGTGAATGGCAGCCCGACATAAGAGTTTCCTGTATAGAGGGGTCTTAGACAAGGGGATCCTCTCTCTCTATTTTTTTTTTCGTTGGCAGCTAAAAGGTTTGATGCATTGATGAAGGTTGCAGTGTCGAATAATTTGTTTCGGCCGTATGGTGTGGGGCGGCAAGGGGAAGTCATGCTACCACATCTTCAGTTTGCTGACGATACACTTATTATGGGCGATAAATGTTGGTTGAATGTGTGTTTGATTCGGGCCGTGTTGTTCTTACTTGAGGAGGTGTCGGGGCTTAAGGTTAACTTTAACAAAAGGATGCTGACATGCGTTAATATCACTCAGCTATGGTTGTCAGATGCTGCTTTGGCCTTGAATTGTAGGACCGATACGATTCCTTTTGTTTACTTGGGGTTTCCAATTGGTGGAGATAGTAGGAGACTTAGTTTTTAGAAACCTGTGATTGATTGCATTACTGCTCGATTGTCGTCATGGAATAATAGGTTTTTATCATTTGGTGGCTGCCTGGTTCTCTTGAAATTTGTCCTGTCCTCTCTTCCGGTTTACTTTATTTCATTTTTTAAGGCCCCTACAAGTATACTTTCTTCTATTGAATATATATATATATATATATTTTTGGGGGCGGGGGGGGGGGGGGGGGGGGGGGGGGGGGGGGGGGTGTATAAAATTGCTTGGATAAAATCAGATTCTATTTGTTTACCTGTGGATCGTGGTGGTTTGGGGGTTTGGAGGTTAGGAGAATTTAATTTATCTTTGTTAGGGAAGTGGTGTTGGAGGATGTTGGGTGATAAGGAGGGGTTGTGGTACCGAGTGCCTAAAGCACGTTATGGGGAGGTGGGTGGCCACATACAGAGGGGGTAGAAATACTTCCAGTTTGTGGCAGATGTTGTGTGTAACAGCCCGATTTTTAGCTAGATTTATTTTAATTACTTTTATTATGTGTTTATATGTGTTTGTGTGTGATTATTCATCATTGGGTGCATTTTCGTGGGTTTCCGTGTTAGAAGGGTATTGTAGTCATTTTAGACTTAGGGGTATTTTGATCATTTTGTGAGGACGGGTAAAATTATAATTTTGGTGGGAATTACTTTTAGTGATTAGTGAGGATAGTTATTTTACTAAGTTACTAGAGTAAATTGGGATTTTACCGTTTAGTAACCGTTAGTGACATTTTACCGTTAATAGTTAATTACTGGTTAGAGTGTAGAAGTATTTTTGGTGTGAATAGAAATGGGTTAAGCCCACTAGAAACTAGGTTAAGCCCATTAAGAGGTATGCCAAATGAGTTGTTTTAGGAAAATATCACTTCATTTATTTCATAAGATATTTTCTAGAGAGAGGTAGAGAGAGAAAGTGGTGAAGAGAAGAAAAAGGGTTGAGAAGGAGAACTTGAAGAATCAAGGATTGGGGTGAGCTTAGGAGCTAAATTGCAGCCTAAGTTGGGATTAATCTTTATCTAAGGTAAGGGGGTTAGTCTTTATCATAATCATCATCATTTTGTAAATTTTCAATTGTTGTATGAATTTTTGCATAATGGATAATTGTTGCTAAATTCGCGAAGTTTTCTGGTAACTATTGGAACTCGTTCGCTGAAGCGAACATGTGGTCGCTTGAACGAACTGGTGAGCGACCAGTCAGCGACCAGAAAGCGAACAAAGTGGTTTGCTACTATAACTTGTTCGCTTAAGCGAACCAGGTGGTCGCTTAAGCGAACATGTTCAGTTTAAGCCACTTTGATCTTTTGTTCCGGGTCTTTGGGGGCCAATCGGAGTTTCTTAAATGATTCCTTAAGCATGTTTAACTACTGTTAATCCCCTAAAACCTACTGTAACAATGATTGCTTGCGTATACTTGAAATTCTTGAATTGAGTCTTAACTTGTGAAATTTTGGGAATTCCAAACTTTGTTGAAAATAACTTTTGTAAACTAATGAAGCTTGCAAGTTGAACCTACAGTTCTTATAGGCTTAGGTAATACTTGCAAGAGTGGTCAAACATCTTAATCATGTAGAAAATGACATTTCGGCTGGGAAAGTGAAAGGTTGTGAAAATGAGATTTTCATATGAACTTAAGTTGTGCTTGGGTTAACGTTCATGAGTATATTGTCAATTAAGATTGTTTGAAGGTTTTCAACTTGTCTTTTGTCTTGGGATTTGTAAATGTTGGCCGGTAGCCACTTGACATGGTTTTTAGTCGAAAATGTTTCTTGAACCAATTATCCTAGGAATTGTGGTGACTATGTTTATATAACTAAGTGAAGGTGTTGAATGGTTATATTTTGGATATGATATTTATCATGATATATGTATGTTATCTTACTTAGAATGTAAGAAATGTTGAATTGGTGAAACTATTTGTGATAGTTGATATTGAATGAGATTGTTGATTATTGATAATCATGTTGATATGTGATGATGAATACTATGATTTAATTGTGAATGAGCATGTTTTCTTGATAATGCAAATGATGTGGAGATTAACAATATAATTGAGTGTTGTCCTATATATTGTGGAGAAAATTGTGATTGTTGTCGCATTATCGAGTCTTGTTACATGTCCATGCATTATAGTTGTGTTGAGATTGTAGTTGTAAAAGGGTTGAACTCTTTTACTTCGGAGATTATGTAAGACGGGTGTGAACTCTTACATACGATGTTTTTGTTGCATCGAAGGTGACGACCTTGAGGTGATCTCGTACCACATGCATTTATGTGTCAATAAGTGCATATCATGACATGATTCTTATTTGGAAGTGTGATTGGTGATTGTGAATGAATATTTGTGAATTGATAATCGTTCATGTGATTAATGATTATTGATGTGAGATATCGGGGGTGTGATGTAAGTATTAATGTGTGATTATTATTGATCAAATGCCTGATGTTAATTGAAAATATTCATGATAATTGTTATTTTGATTATGATAATGTAATACTTACCCCAGTGGTTTTAACCGCCTACCTGTCTGTATGGATGGGTAGACGTTGTGCATGAGTAGTGCTTGGTGATATCGGGAGCTTTCTCCGATATCGGTGTTGAGTCGGCTCTGATCTAGGCTTGTTGTGTCGGTCTAGATTAGTTTATTTTTGGATTTTGTTATGTTGGAGATTACCCGTTTGTTTGGGATTTTTTAGATGCATATATGTTGATATA
Organism: Medicago truncatula; assembly: GCF_003473485.1. Classification (NCBI taxonomy): domain Eukaryota; kingdom Viridiplantae; phylum Streptophyta; class Magnoliopsida; order Fabales; family Fabaceae; genus Medicago; species Medicago truncatula. The sequence goes on along the minus strand of NC_053043.1, from coordinate 22,091,147 downwards.
ATTTATTGATTCATGACATGTATATATTTGGATTACTCTGGTTTATATTCCGTTGCAACTGTTGAGGTTTATATACATGTTTATTGGTTTTCGAATTTTGAATGTGGCGTAGCCTCTATTTCTTGAATAAATGTATTATTCTCATGTTTAATTGCTTTAATAGAAATAGGAGTGTTACATTGTGTCACGTGAGGGAGGGTGTAGGGTTGGGAGTGTAAAGCCCTAGTCGTTATTTTATTTATTTTGAATTATTTAGAGTCTTTTATATGATTTTAAATAATATTTGTGGTTTATGTGGTGTGTATTATTTTCTTATATAGTTTATTTTAATAATAATTAGAATAAGTGGGAAATTAATATTATTTTGGAGGTTAGGGAGTTAATTAGGAATTAATAGAATTAAGGGGGAGTAAATGAAATAAAGGGGAGTTATATTTTGGGGAGTTAGGAAAAAGAAAGGGGTAAGAAACATTTTTACATACAACAGTCAGTTTTGGGAGAAAAACCAAGAGCAAGGGAGAAGAGCAAAGATAATCCGATCGTTGTACATTTGTCTTTCTGAATTAAGGTAAGGGTGAGATTTGCTTCAGTAATATAGTTGTTGAATTCTGATTTTGATTTTAACAGGTTTATGATATAATTGGAAATTTTGGGGTTTATGTTGGATTATGGGTTTTTGAGTGAATTGAGTGTAGAGATTGTTGTTCTGATGTTAGAATTAGGTTCTGGTTGCATACAACACTTAGTTTTGCATATGTAAACTAATTTGGGGAGTGAATTTGAGGAAAATTGAATTTTTGGGGAAAAAACTGCATTCTGCCCGTACTGATGTTCATCGCGAGGCGAGTTGCCCAGTATTTGAGTTGTTTGTTCTGTTTTTGAATAATGTTGAATGAATTTGATTTATGAGCATGATTATGATTAGTTGTGCATTTTCTGGAATTATTAGATTGATTATGATGATCTGTTGTTGACTGTGATGTATGCTTTTATTTAATTAAATCATACATGTTGTTGCATTATGGAGTTGTAAGTCATATATACATATATGCATTGTTGAGTTGTATGTAGATATACACAAGTGGAGTCAGTTGCATAAGCATATAAAGCGGGAGGGCTCTTGCCCTGGAACGCCTTGTCGTTCAAAGCGGGAGGACTCGTGTCCTGGAACACTTATTGTTCAAAGTGGTGAGGGCTTATGCCCTGATGAATGCTTTAACCATTTAATATTCGGTGAGGGCTACTGCCCTGTAAATTGGTACCACATGCATGTGCATTGTCGAGGAGTCTTAGTGGAGTTGTCGAGTATTTGCATGAGTCGTGTTATTGGTTGTAATTACCATTATTATTGATGTTGTAGATTTTGAAGTATATATTCATATTGAATAATTATTATTATGTTAGGATGTTAGATTCAATTGATGAATTTTATATCTATATTTATTGTTGTGAATCTCACCTCTTCTGCTTGAAAATGTTGTCCTTCCTATGGGTAACTTGCAGGTGATCCTGAGTAGTAGGTGGTGGCTCAAGTGTCTAGGGCTCTGATACGTACGAGATGAGGTTTATTTGCTTATTTTCATTCCTATGTATCAATTTTTGGAACATGTTGATGTAGCCCTTTATTTGGTTGTTGGATTTATGTTGATGAGGCTTTTATGCCAAGATTATTTATTGGAGAATTAATATGTTGGATGTTTGTGGTTAATTAATGTTGAAAATATTCCGCTGCAAAGTTTTGTGAAACTGTTTAAGTTGTTGTTTATTAAATAGTTTTATAATCTATTTAAGAAATTTTGAAAAGTAGTGTGACATGCCCGTTTGGGATATACTCTGATGTATGTTATTTAATATTTAATTGTTTTTGGGTAACGGGGTGTTACAGGGAGTCGGGAGTTGGTTTGATGACAATACTAGGCGGGTAGTAGGTGATGGTAGGAATACGTTCTTTTGGACTGATAACTGGTTGGGTGGAGCCCCCTTAAGGCTTCAGTTCAGCCGCTTATTTGATTTATCAGTGTATAAGGAGTATTCAGTGGCAGATATGGCAAATTTGGGGTAGGAGGACGGTGGTGAGGAGTGGGGTTGGCGGAGACGCTTGTTGGCATGGGAGGAAGAGAGTGTCAGGGAGTGCAGTGCTTTGTTATGTAATGTTGTTTTGCAGGATCATATGCAGGACTATTGGAGGTGGTTTCTTGATCCTATACATGGTTACTTGGTTCGTGGGACATATCGTTTCCTAACATATGATGCAGAACCGTGGTGGAAGGCGTGTATAACAATGTTTGGCATAAGCTAGTTCCTTCTAAAGTTGCTCTCTTTGCATGGCGGCTACTTCAAGATAAAGTTTCAACTAGAGCAAATTTGGTGCGAAGACATATTTTCCAACTTAACGGTAACTTGTGTGTCGGTGGGTATGGAAACATTGAGACGACGAATCATCTTTTCCTTAGTTGCAACCTTTTTGGGAGTGTTTGGTACTTAATTTGTAATTGGTTTGGCATTTCTTATGTTCCTTCAGGATTGCTTAATGACCACTTTTTACAGTTTAGTAATTTGGCGGGTATGCCGAAATCTTCTCATACTTATTTCAAGGTGATTTGACTCGCTTCTATTTGGGCAATTTGAAAGGGTCGTAATAAATGTATCTTCAAAAATGCACTAATAGATCCTCAAATCATTCTTGAACCACATTCTGATAGCTTTTGGTTTTCATGATTGGTGGAGACACCCATTACTTTATATGAATGTCATGTAATTTTATTATTTTGTTTCTTTTAATGTGTAGAAATGGAGTGTCCGAGTTTCGAACTCTGACCCCTGCATATAATATGCAATATCCTAGCAACTGAACTAAGATAACTAAGATCACGGGGGATAAGTGGAGTTTAATTTAACAAGAACAATATTTTTCTTTTGAATCATGAGACGATTCATTCATCCAAACATATACTTTTGAATTTTTATTGAACGAATGAAACAAACCGGCAACAACTATTTGAATCGTAACAGTAACTGGAACGTAGCGTGTTAAATTTGACGGAAACATAAACGAAAAAAGGTTCGTTCCCGAACTCGGAATCTTCTTCCTTCTTCGGCGTCACCATCATCGCTTTCTTCTCTTCAAGCCAAGAATATTTGTAGCACACTCCAATTACCTATTTCTTCTATCATCGATTCTTCATTCTTCCATTTCCCTCTCAGATCTACGCTAAATTCTACCCTAGGTATTCTCTCTTTCTCTCTATTTTTCAATTTTTTCTGTTGATGATGATGATGATTAGAGTTTAGTTAGAAATTGAAAAGCTATTGTTAACAATAAGAGGATCAGTTTGATGCATGCATAGTTTTTGTTAGATATAGAATCAGCTAGAAAATAGGAATAAATGGGGAAAATTTCTCCGTGGAAGTGGTTCCTTGGTAAAAATGTAGCTACCCCTGCGTGTGAAGGCATACTGGAGAATCGAACCTGAGACTTTGAGGACCACACTTCGAGGTCCCAATCTAACACCACCGGACCAACCCAAGTGGGTTTTCCAACCTTTTACCAGCTGAACTATACTTATAAGATCATGTGACTTTAGTTTTATTGGTATTGAAATTTAACAATGTTACTTTATACTCCCTCCGGTCCTTTTCACAGGAAACACTTTATTTTTAGATACAATGAATAATTTATGTATTTGGTTTAGATTCTAGATCAGATACATAAATTATTCAATGTATCTAAAAAGTCAATTGTTTCTTGTATTTAAGATCGGAGGGAGTATTTGTTTTTGTGGTTATTGGAGATGTTCTTTCCTCTACCATGGCCAAACACACCTTTTATAAAAGGCTAATAGGAATTGAGATATTATCATTGTTTTCCAGTAGTGGTTGTAACGTAGCGGAATCAGGACAAATCACCATTGTTTTGCAATACGTTATTTTGTACAAAGTATTGTCAAATAGCGGCTATTGCAAGACTATAGCGATGTACCGTAACAGAATTTGAACAAACTATTATTTTTTTCCTATCCAGAATTGGAAATGCTGGATATTATTGAAGATTAAGTTGTATCATTTTGCTGTTTTTCAATTATCACAAGGGCCGATTTTGGTGTAAGATAAGATGACAACAGGAATTGATTGATTAACATTTAAGCTTTCATGCAGTGTTTGGAAAAAGCAAGTGCTGGTGCAAATTGGGTAGTTGATTTGAGGGGTGAGTGCTGACATACTGACACCTTTTCAAATTGGGAAGCTGTAGTGATGGAACTCGATGGAGGGAGTTCATCAACCATCAGCACAGGTGCACGAACAATTCCAGGACGCCCTGCACGACATGGAGGTGAGTTTTACTTTCTTTTTAGGCATGTTTTCAACTATTTCTGTTGGAGTATGATGCGAAATATTTGGGGGGTACTGCATAAAAGGATTTTCCTATACATGATTTTGTTGTATATTGATATGGTGCAATTGTATAATTAGTAAATCAATCAATCCTTCTTCTTTTCTTACCCTTATGATCTGTATGAGGCAGATAACTTAACAGGACGGTATATTGAGATGTCTGCCGTACATGAATTGGAGGCTATAGAATGATTATTTTTTTATTTGCCTCATCTTGAAGTCTTAAACCAAAATACAAGATTAATTTATGTATTATTTCACAACCAATATCAATTTTTGGTTATTGATGTGCTGGAATAACCAAAATACAAAATACCCTACAGAACATTTAGTTGTAGCCTTGAAGGGCATGTTCTTGAGTAATTACTTTCATCTACTCACTTCTAAAAACTTAAATTGTAGTCGGTTATTGATGTACTTTATTGTTCTTCGACACATTTGCAGCCTAACTTCAGATTTTTCAATTATCAAATTATCATGACCTAATATATACAGAATTGGGCATTAATATTTGAAATCCATGCCATTTCAATGCATATTATACATTCATCTTCTCAACTTACAATAGACTGTGTTTCATAAAGGAATAAAACTTGTTATGATATTTGGCCTTTACATAGACTAAAAAGTAAGTCAGAGTTATCCGATTGGTTGCAATTGATGTTTCTTTCTTACACAGGCCTTTTTGTTTTTGAACTACTTTATTTTTGTTTTTTGCCTTGCTCTTTTCTTAATGGAACTTGTACTGAATGCCATTTGTGGCGATCTTGCAGCACTCTATCAGTTTACACAGCAGAGCCTTCCAGCATGTAAACCTGTCCTTACACCTAAAGCAGTTAGTTCTTTTCCAATACTTGAATATTTTATGGTGCCTTGCTCTAAAAAGTGCACTTTCTTAATCTCAACCATGTTCTTTGCAGGTGATTGCTACATTTCTATTGATGGGTTTAGTTTTCATTCCTGTTGGACTTGTTACACTTCGTGCGTCATATAGTGTATATATCATTTATTCTTACGTTAATTCTATGCAATGTTTTTTCTTCTTTTTCCCTTCAATATCCACATGCTTATTGCAATATGTATTTGATGTAGGTTGTTGAAATTGTGGACAGATATGATATTGACTGTGTACCTGAAGAATATAGAAGTAACAAAGTAGCATATGTAAAAGATGACTCGATCTCCAAAAATTGTTCGCGATTCTTAAAGGTGACAATTCATTTTTCATTTATTTACATCGTTCATGATTATTGCTTCAGGTTTCAGTTTTGTGCAAATAGTGCTATATAATAAATTGGTGGCTCTGTTCCTTCTGCATTTAAATGAGTGGTTGGCTTCCTCTTATAATCTTTGGAAGCTGCCACACAATTTGCAAACCTCTATACTGTTGCTATGCCAATTATGATTAGTTTTAATTGAATACTTAATTGGACAGTAAATTTAGATGAAATAGACAGTGATCTTGCTCTCATGGCTGTTATGGAACTACTAAATTTTATTCTCTTCTCAACTTGATAATAGACTGTTGGAAAGGAATACAAACACATGTGTCACATGTTTCATAATGCTCGAATGCCACTAGGAGATACTTCATACTTCCATTTACTTTCATGTGGTCTAACCATGTAGGTAGGGTCTAAAACCTCAACACTCCCTGCCTAAAATAATGGATTAAACGGGTTGGCACGGTGGGCTCTACCAGTTTTGCCACCCTAACCACAAACCCACTGCCGCTGGTTTGATGAGTGATACACTAATCCATTAGCATGACTGGGTCAATATGACCAATCCTAGTTTAATAGTATTTTATTTAAGTCTCCCTAAGTCTTCGTCTGAAGATGAAATGAGCGAAGATTTCTTCAATTGAGATATTACCTAATAATCATTGCTTGTAATAAGCAATAACTATATCATTCACATAAACTATCATATAAATTTACATCCCAATTGAAAAATGTCAATACTCGATAGAAAATTAAATGATTAGCTTTGCTCCGAGTCCCACCAATTTCCCCTACAACAGTGCTAAACTTCTTGAACCAAGCGCGATGAGATTGTTTTGAACCATAAAGAGGTTACTTCAACTTACACACACCAAACCTGACTCCCCTTGAGGAACAGACCCATGCGGTTGTATCCTTCATAGGGTTTGTATAGAGCTCAAATTGCTCTCTTAATCCATTAATAATTCAAAGGATCTCGATGGCTGGAATCTCTTGAACACTGCACATCTTAAATCTGCCCAAATGGGTTTAGCCTTTTAATATTCAACCACTTAAACTAGGGAAATTCCTTTTACTCCATGACCACCTTTATCACCTGTAACCTCTTGTATTGCATTACTCCTTTCATCTGAAAATACAGCTCTACCCTCTTCAGCCACTGGAAAGCATCTTCCCCATGAAAACAGAGAAATTTGATCTTTCTCCGCCTCTCGTCATCCATACTTGCCTCGCACTTGGAACCCACCATGTAGCCACCCCTTCATTCTACTCTTGCTTGCTTCACATTACTTTCACATGAACCATTCCCAAGGTTCCTCCCAAAATATGAATTCTCAGCAAAGTCACTATAATATCTTCCAAGGTTTTCATCCTCTCATTTGCATGTTGTCATTCTTTCTCTGCTTGTCGTACCCAAGATTTGTAACCATCTTTGTGGCACCTTCCTCAGATTCCATCCTTTCTTATAACTTGTCTAACTTATTATGTCTCCAATCTTGTGCTAACCATGAACTCCCTGGACGGAAACCAGTTATTAGAACTGATAAAGCAGAGGTAGAAAAGAAAATATATTTATTTCACTGAGCTCTCCTTAGAACAATGTGTCCTTAGGAAAGAACGAATTGTGGAGAGACACCCACAGGGAATTGGAGAGCCTTTCATCTCCCAGACACTTCTAACAACTACATCTGTCCCATATTAAAAGACCCTCTTTTGAGATTTTTAATGTTCCATAATATTAGACTATTTTCAAAATTTCACATGCATTAATAGTTTCTTTACAAAAATACCCCTATTTATTTTATATGATTGGGGAACGTAGATCCGCTTTCTCTCTCATGAGACCATAGTGTCTAAGAACAAAATGTTTTGACTATACTTAATCTTATTCGCTCCATATAACAGTGTGTTTGAAAACTATTGTTGGACCTATTATCTCTATAAATATGACTTCTCAATTTTTTTGTTCTCGATATCCATCTTGTGATTGCAATCTGTTATGAGTTTTTACTCTTCAAGCGAAAAGGACTCGTACTGTTATTATGAACCATGGAAATCTTAACCGGTAATAGATGATGATGGCTTAAGGCATTGTTGAAAAGTATAATTTGTTATACTTGCTTTTTTTTTTGTCGTAACTTTAGTTAGAACTTTTATCATTTGGTTTTCATTTAATTTAATTCTATCATAATTCTGGGCTGGGTAATAAACCGCTGACATCTTTTCTGAAATTAATACTTATGATGTTGATCTTTTTAGCGTTTCTTGGTTGTGTTTACACGTTACAATTTTTTCGTAGGTACCTAAGTCTATGAGAGCGCCAATTTATATTTATTATCAGCTTGATAACTATTACCAGAACCATCGACGGTAAGGATTTTTTATTTCAATTTCAAATAGTGTTGAAGTCTTTTAATAGAAAAAAATATGTATTTTTTTGATTCAATGTTGTTTTCATGTTGTTGTCGTTTTGTTCTGTCTCTCACATTTATTTCCTTTTATTTTTTATGTTTTGTTGATCTACAAGTTATCGTGTTAGAATATTAGAATATATCTTATAATATCCTTATATCATGTTATAATATTTTAGTTTATCTCGTAAGATCAGTTTGTAATCTTAGATCATCTTAGATTATCTCATAAAAGTAGTTATATATATTACTTAGATGTTGTTATGTTTTGTTTCTCTAATTCTCTATTTTTAGGATTAAGAGTCTTGTATCCCAATAAACAAGGATTAGTGGATAATCTTTTTTCTATCAAGTTATTATCAATAGTATTCAAAGATCTTTATTTTTCTCCTCCTTTTATGTATAACTCATAATTTCAACATGGTGTAATAGTCAAGGACGGACCCACTTAAACTAAATTTGGGGTAGCTGCCGCCACTAACTTAATTATTTGCTTGTCAATGTTTAATAATTTTTTTGGGCCCCCACAAAAAATGGAGTGTTTCCTCCATTAAATTACTGATCTTTCAAAAATATTGGTGGAAACTAGAAAGAATATTGCGCATCCATTGACATATTTACTAGCTTTGGTTTTACATCTATCAACTGAACTGAAACAGTTAAATTAATTTTTCTGATTTGAATTTGTGAAGTATCAAATGCATAGTTGGGAGATGAATTGTTGAATGGTTTCGGTCACATACACAGGGAGGCGTTTTTGATAGTATTGAAAATGAAATAATCATACATCAATTTCAAAATATGAAAATACGTAGAAAGTAGTTATAATTTATAAATGTTGATGTCTTCATCTTTTTTAGTTTATAATTTAGTTTTTGTAATCTCCATTTTTTTGCTTAATGATAATGATATCATTATTTCATCGCTAGTCTATGAATGTATTTTTATATATACCGTTTATAGTTTATGATATTGTTCCCACTAGTCAAACTTTTTTATCGTGGGATCTATGGGTTATGTGTCTATAACACTCCCTCCCCGTTGAAATTATGTATAAGTATCATTTACTGGTCGTCTCAATATTGGAAATCATGTATTTCAAGTTAGTGCTTCTATAAGTATGTTCAATACGAATCTGAATGTATGTCCTCTGATGAGCCAAGTTAGTTTTCTTTCTTTTATATTATCTAAGTGCTCTTAGGTTGTACTCGGCTTACTGTCATTTCTCCTAAACAATCATGGGTATATTTGTCAAATTTTGAAAATTATTGCTAGCATGTCATAGAATTGTCTTTGAATTTAATATCATTTACTGTATTGAAAAACATTTCTGGTCTAGTCAAGGTCTGTACAATAAAATGTTTTTGTTAATTCCTCCATTCTTTTCCACTAAAAATATAAATCCTCCTGGATTTTCTTTCAACTTCATGCTTTTATTTCTCTTGCTCATTCAAAATATTCACAATTTGTTTAGGTATGTAAAAAGTAGGAGTGACCAGCAGCTCTTACATGGACTTGGATACAATGATACCAGTCCTTGTAGACCCTTAGAGTCTTCGAATGATCTTCCTATTGTACCTTGTGGATTGATAGCATGGAGTTTATTCAATGATACATTTAAGTTCCGTCGTGGACCATCGGAATTGAAGGTTAATAGGAAAGACATTGCATGGAAGAGTGACCGCAATCACAAATTTGGAAAGCAGGTTTACCCGTTTAATTTTCAAAATGGTACCTTTACTGGAGGTGCAAAGCTGGATCCCAGTATTCCAGTAAGTACCGACCGCTTTTGTCATCCTTTCTTGTGTGACAACTTGTTTTGATTTAAAACATTGCCATTTACCTTTCATTTGCCTAATTTTCACCTATTTTACAGAATTCCTGGTAGTTAAAAGATACTGATTCCATATAGTTTAAAAATGATTACAGTGTTATTTTATTCATGTTGGTTTCATTTCATCCCAATACTTTGTATTTTGTAATAGTATTTAGCTGAATTAGCTTCTATTTTCTCCTTTTTTTAGTGAAACTTCAATTGGTTTTTTCTCACATAATCAAATCACTTGAATGATTTTCTGTCATCTTCTTGTTTGGTTCTAGTCTAGCTTTCAGTGTAATTTTTCCTGATCTTACTTTTTCTTGTATGTTCATTCATCTACCTGAAGTCCTTAACATTTTCATTTCTGCAACTTGAAATATTATAGGTCTAACTGGACATGAAATCTGATAATATTTTCTTGTGTGTTGATTCTAAGTTCTACTATGTCATTCTCTTTCTCCCTGTTGTTCATTCTGATTTCTGTATTTCAGCTTAGTGATCAAGAAGATCTCATAGTTTGGATGCGGACTGCTGCTCTTCCCACCTTCCGAAAGTTGTACGGTAAAATAGAAGAGGATTTGGATGCAGATGATGTTATAGTAGTCAATCTAAAGAATAACTATAACACTTACAGTTTTGGAGGAAAGAAGAAGCTTGTTCTATCAACATCTAGTTGGCTTGGTGGAAAAAATGACTTCCTCGGAATCGCTAATTTATTTGTTGGAACCTTTAGTATATTGATCTCCATCGTCTTCCTGGTGCTTCATATGAAAAGTCCTAGGTAATATAATAGTGTCCATAATTGACTATTTGCTTTTTAATATCGTGCATCTGACACCACTAATTCATCATGCTGCATCTACTACATGATAGCCTTTTTTCTCCATTATATTTCTGCTTTCCTACATCCAGTTGTTATTAAGAACTTTTATTTTGAGGTTAAAATGGTTCTAATGTTAAGTAAAAAATTGTATCCTGTCAGCAAACAAGAAATTATCACATCATTAAAGTAATAAAGGTTTTTGACTTTCCATTGAAGTTGTTAACAGACTTTTAAACTGGTGGTGGCATTTGGTTTACGGTCGATAATGGATTCAGCTTAAGTAAATCATTCTAAATGCACATATCTATGCTAGTTATTGTATAATCATGGAATTTTGCGAAACTGAAAATTTGTAAATAAAAGAAAAAGAATAGAAATGTGTACATCAAACTCATGAATAATTCCCTATAATATTATTTGTATAGAAAGCATGTGACGATTTCTCTCATATTCTATCTTTTAAAACTGATTCTCCCAATCATTTTCTGAGCTTGGGTTATATTTACCTGTGCTTCCTTTTTGAAGCAGACCTTATGGGGACACGGCCTACTCATCTTGGAACAAGAAAAGCATTTCTAGCTGATAAGGTACGTGGTACATTTGAAATCTTTCAAAGTGAAAACTCGAGATACATATTCTTGTAACAAAAGCTATTGTATTTGATAGTCAGCCCATGGTACAGCAGAGTTTTTTCATAGGGAAAATGCGATACATGTTCTTGTTAGAAAAACTAATGTATTTAATTGTAAATGGCAACGCTGAGTTAACATATTTCAGTTTAATTATAATGGAAACAAGCATACGAGTGTGGAGTAATGATGAGAAGCATTGCAGGTATACATTGGGTTATAAAAAGTTAGAAAGAAAATAAAGAAATACACTGTCACATATTTTTAGCACTTTTATAGAGCAGAGTTGGTCGATTTATTAAACCCATTTACATATAATCGTTTATAGACACTTCTAGTTTAGATGAATATATTTCTGTAATGATGGAAACTGAATGCTGCTATGTTTTTTTTTTGAGAGGAATAAATCTATTGCATTTCATTAAGGATAATGCTTCATCCAACGAAAGACACAAATACGAAAGCCACGAAATGACATGCACCGTAGATTAACACAAACACACGACCATGATTGGTGTGAAAGTTAGAGTTAATAGTTTTTTATTTTTATAAAATAGGACATCGTTGTATTCTTGTTATTCTTGGGAAATTCCTTCGTGGCATTTAGCATTGCTCTTTCATTAAACAGAATGTGTTCAATACAATTTGGTATGGTAACCAATATTTGGGAGCTAGCTGAAGATAAGGCCGCCTTAGCTAAACTATGGGCAACCTCATTTGCTTGCCTCCGTACAAACTCAACACAAGAGTTTTCATAAAATTGACTAAAGAGAGTTTTACAATTATAAATGATATTTCCATACTTTGTAGCATCAGTATGACTGGAATTTATGCCATCAACTACTCTTTTTGCATCCATCTCAAAGTCAACGGTTCCCTTGCAACAAATGAACCCAATCCATAGCAGATAAAAGACCTAAAGCTTCTCCAACATGTACTTCACACATAGGGCTGAAACAGTACGTTCTAGCCAACACAAAGTGACCGTTCTCATCTCTAATGCACATCCCTATTCCAACCAGATTCTCCGTCTCGGAAAAAGCTGCGTCAATGTTGCATTTAAACCTCCCTGACCTTGGTTTTATCCACTTCACATTGCTAGCTGGGTATTCTCGTCTGAATACTTCCTTGAATGGACCTTGCTGCCTTCCAATCTTCTAATAGTGATTTGGCACGATCAAAAACAAAGCCTTGCGTATCAGTTACTTCTTTCCAAATCTTATTATTTCTCTGCTTCCAAATGCTCCATATAATACAGCCAAAAAGAGAAGCATCTTCATGTTGCAGTACCTGAAGTGTTTTGAAGATAACTTCCTTGATATCCTGATATCCCTCTAGAATAGTTACAAATCTGAGCTCATCTTTGTTGCACTTGGAATACTTGACTTATTTGGACTTGACTGGAAATGATTTCAATTTGAGTCCAATTCCTATGTTCGTAGGTTCCATGGGACGTCTTGAGTATCTCTCTCTCTCTCTCTCTCTCTCTCTCTCTCTCTCTCTCTCTCTCTCTAATGCGGCTTTCAAAGGGAGGATTCCCAACAATCTTGGAAATCTCAAGAATTTACACTTTCTTGGTCTCGGCAACGTTAATTATCCCGATTTCAGATCCTCATTACAAATAAGTAATGACACCAGTTGGATATCTGAAACTTAAATCAACAACTTTAATAAAGGCATTTCACTTGTTCCTCTTATAACTCTCCCCCTTTCAGTTGCGAATAGAAGAGCAAGGCAGGTACCTCCAGATGATGTTTGAGAAGCAATGCAAATCTGGTGTTGAACCATTTAAGGCATCATCGTTAGCCATTGAGAAGTGTTTTGGTTTTTTTTTTTCTTCTGATTTTTTAATTCTTTTTTTAATTTATTTAAATTAAAAATTGATTTTTTTGTTTTTTAATTTTTTTTAATTAATTAATTACACACGTGGCTTGCCACGTAGGCGTTGAATAAGTCAAAATTGATCAAAAGGACCAAAGCTGCAAAGGGGCTAAATCTTAGGGAGCCAAAATTGTAGTTTTTGTATTTAGGGGACCAAAATTGCAAGTTTTTGAAAGTTAGGGGGGTAAAAGTGCACTTTAGCCTTAGAAATATTATCCCTCCTCACACACACTTATGATTAAGCTCAAAGTTAAAGGCCAACATAAAATACTCCATTATTCATTCACTTTCTCCCATCATCATCTCATCTCATCACTCACACTTTATTTTGTTTATACTTAAAAAGAACACTTGACACTAGCCACACCTAACCCATCATTCCTCACAGTCATTAGGATCGTCCATCTTATGTTAGTTTTTTCATGTTAGTTATACAAAGTAGTTTAAAGGGAGAATATGGAAAAACAAAGTTCTATGAAATATTTGAGTATGTTGTATGCATGAAATAAAAATTTGTGAAAATATGAATTTTTAATTGTATTTTTAAACAAACCGATCAACCAAACCAATCCAAATCAAACCAAACCGACTAGTTTGGTTTGGTTTCTTTTTTGAAAAACAGCAAAAACCGAACCAATGAAAATTTCATTGGTTCGCACAATTTTTTAACCAAAAACCGATCCAAACCGAACCGTTACACATTACACTGTTACAGTATATCTCTTTATTTATATGTGATGTTATGATTATTAAAAATAAATTAATTTCGAAATATATTGAAGATCTACCTTTTTCTTTTTTTGACAAAGAAGATCTACCTTATATATAGTAATGTAAAATGAAATATTTAGCTATGCATTTTAGGGGTCCACGCTGTTGTAACAACCAAAAGGAAAAATTAGTTGTCAAGGAAGACATATTCAAACCCTAATTTCCAGAGAGTTATTTCAATCATTGAAAGTTTAGTCCTCACCCCTATAATATTGGAACACCTTGTTTACACCCTATTTTTCAGGGTTCAAACCAAATATAGGTTCTTTGCACCCCCTATATAAAAAAACCAATGTTGTGTTCTAAATATTATCATCAATCAACAAGTTCTACCTTCAATATCAATACATACATTTTCCTAAATCCACTAAAATCCTCCTTTAACACAATTTTGCTTAAGTGCAAATTAAAGATTTTCTGAAGTTTTCAATCACAAATGGTGAAATCAATTGAGTGGGGTGAAGTTGCACCAGCACTAATAACATCAACATATTACAAGAGACCGTCACGTTGTTGCATGTTAGAGCCTATTATTGAAGAGGAACCAAAAGTGTCTCAAGGGTTGACAAAGAGTGTTTTTGTTTCTTTGCCTTTGTTACTTTCAGGCTTTTTATACATTTTCTTATTTAGAGGATTGGAAATATATATGAAATAGTTTTGCCAATTATTATTATAATATATATATATATATATATAGGTGATACTATTTGTAATAGGGAAGATTTCTAATCCTCTCATTCAAGCAAGAGAAAGCTGTTGCTAAACGTGATTGTGTAAAATGAAATTATACCAAACTGAAATAATTCATATTCATTGTTTGAACGTTGCCTTTGCTTGTCCATCTTCTTTATTTTATTTGCTTCGTAACATACTTGTGTGTTGATTTTTTTGAGAGGTTAATGTGGGTTGATTTAAATGATTATTTATTGATAAAATAAGTTATTCTAGTTACACCCAAAATTTCATTAAAATTTATCATAATAATAAAATAGTCCTTGAATAGTTGAATTGAATCCATATTAGCTTTATCATAATGATTATTTATTTTCATCTTTCTATCTTACTCTTCACCACTTTCACTCTTTTTTCTCTCTCTCACAAACATCCATTAAAGATGAATAAAACTTTAAATCCACTAAATCAATTCACTTAATTACAAAGCAATCCAGTCATTTCACGTATACCTCTCTCACAGATAAAAAATGAAACGCTGGAAATTGTGAAAAAATTGAAATACAGAAAATTAGCATGTCAAATTGTAAAAATATGAAGATATCGGGTTTACCCATGTAAAATAGATCATTTCCGGTTTTACCCTCTGTAAAATATATTTTTTTTGGATTTCGTCCTTGTAATTTAAAGATCTTTGGTTTTGGACCTTCTTGAATTTTGACTGTACAAAATCGAAGTATGGCAGGGGGTAAACCGAAATTTCCTCAAATTACAAGGGGGTAAACCTAAATTTGCTCTAATAACAGGGGATGAAATTTTCCATGAAGGTCCAAAACCAAAAAATATTCAAATTACAAGGATGAAATTAAATTATTTTTTTTTACAGGGGGGACAATCGAAAATGACTTATATTACAGGGGGTAAAACACTATTAACCCATAGAGGAATAGAAAAAGTAAATATGAAGGACACTTTTGTCAAATCGGGGTGTAATGGGATGTTTATAGGGTGGTGTAACTATAATAAAGCATGGTAAAAATATCAAAATTGGGAGGCTGAACTTCATGGCCGAGTTTGAACCAATGTCCCATTCAACCAAAGTTCAATACAAGAAGGATAAGAATAAAAAATATGGTGACTAGCTTAAGAACAGGTCGCCCTAGCTAAAGTATGAGCAAATGTTCGCTTGTTCCTAACAAACTTCACATTGAAGTTGGAAAGCAAAAGATAATACTAGAAACAATAGCCTAGAATTCTGAATCACCATGATCTGGAGACGATAGAGCTTGCACTAGAGTAGATTAGTTGGACTCGAAGACAACCCGGTCCCATCTGTTCGCATCAGCAAAGTTACACGAGTACCCTTGATAGACTCACCTATACGATTGTGGAACTGAGGCCGGTCCTACGAAATTTCGAGGCACAAATTCAGTAGTGTAGTGTGAATTGAAAAAGTGGAAGTCCCGCATCGGATGGATCTCACACATCAGTAGTGTTTATATGGTGGGGGTGTACCTCTAATTAATGGGAGTACAAAATTATGTAAATGAATTAAGCACTAGAAAATATATTTTATTATGTGGAAATGATAAATTAAATAATTAATTTAATCATCATTAGAAAGTGCTTTCTTAGTCCCCGTTTTGCTAAAATATTTTGAAACACAATGTAGAATATTTTGGAACACAATCTGAAAAATTTTAGTAGGAAATCTAATATATTTTAGAGTTTGATCTGAAATATATTTTGGTACATAATATACTATATTTTTGTACTCAATATAATATATTTTGGTACTCAATTGAGATATTTTTGTACTAGATCTAATATGTGAATTACTTGTTCCCAAAGTTTCTCACTTATTAGTTGTGAATTTTCTCTATAAATAGAGAGCTCACATAGTGCAATGTACAGAACGAAATTCACAATTGATGCTTCTTGTGTTTTTCCTCTCTTCTCCCTCCTTTGACTTGTGTTGATGAGTCCTTCTTCCTTTCTTACGTCCCTTCGGTTTCGAGTGGTCTTTGTATCATATAGAGTGATTTAATCGAACAATTGGGTTATTTAGTCTGCTTGCACAAACTCGGATAGTGGCGTGAAATGTCTTAAAGAAAGCGACATGGTCGTGACTCACCCCAATAATATCCTCGGTGGTGATTTTGATTTTATTAAAAGGTAAATTTTCGAAACTCGAAAAAAAAAACAATATATGAATCCACCATGTGCTGCTTCTCTATTTGCCATCTATTAATTCATTACTTTTATTTCTACCTGTTCGTTTTTCTTAATCTCTTCTCCATTCGTTTGAACAGCAGTGAAACCGCCGTTTTGATGCTTTCATTGGGGATCCTCTTTTCTCCGTTCTTCGTTTGCTGGTTCACGAGAGAAGATGTTTCTTCGAGTGTAATTTCTTTGATTAATAACCAAACCAGGAATGATTTGGCTTTAAAAACAAATTTGGATGGGGCTGAGCTTTCAGTTCATCATCTAACTTTTCGCCCATCCCATGCTTGATTACTCCAGCTTTGAGTGCCGCTTCCTCTTCTGATGACCATTTCTGCCTAGAAGCACCCATCAAGAGCAACACAAAATTCAAAGCGTGGTTACTTGTATGTTTCAGGTCTTTTAAATCAAAGATTGAAGACCTCAAGGCTGAGAAGAATGAGGAAAAAGATGATTGTGAAAATGGCTTAAAAAGTCCAACATCACATTTACCTTCGCAAAAATTGGAGAGAGTTAAACCTTCCCCACCAAGGAAACATCAAAGGATGGCCTATCTGCCGGAAGTTTTACTCACGAAACGAGGATAAACTGGTGTCCTGAATCCCAGGTCGCCATCTGCCGATAATAACGAGACTACCTGACATCGAGAACCATCGAAAAAACCATCGAGACAATGGTTTGGAGATGCTTCTTCAAATTGTTCAAAACTTTGATACCGATGGCAGCATGAAGAAAAAAGACAATGGAGTGGATGTCAATTTTCCATAGGCAGTCGAAAGTAACAAAAGTTTAGAAATAGCAAATGAATGTAAAGACAAAGACAAAGTTCTGTAGGTAGCAATTATGATTTCCAGTATCGTTTTATTTATATCCTCACAATTATAGTGATTATTTTTTCAATCACAAACAAAAACATTATCAGTAAACTTTATAACATTATTATTGTGAACTATAAATGTGTTGTTGTTATTGATATAATGATATGTATTAGCGACAAATAAAGAGGTACATTAACAATGCCACTCTAAGAATTTGGCTTGTACGTTGTTGAGGCGTCAATTAAATTATTTGCGTCATGGTTTTAATATATTAAAAAAAGAGTACTGCTATATTTAGCGACATATGTTATCACGAAACGCTCGCGAGCAAATAATTAACCAATAGCAAAACATAGATTTGCGGAATTCATGAGGTTGGTTGAAAAAAGATGGCGGTGAACAATAATATACACGTCGGGATTTATTCGTGAGACCGTGTCTCGCTATAAATACCATTTCCCTTAAAAAAAAGGTAAAATAGGCGATGATATATAGCAATTATTTGAGATTTTTAGCATACAAGTAGAGTGAAACATTTGATAAAATTAGTGTGGACATTCGATAAGATAAAATTGGAACGATACAAAGAAGAACGAATTTATAATGTCCGAAACATGTTTCAAAAAACTAATTCAAAACATTAAAAGTTTAAGAACAATCAAATAAATTTGAATTTAGTAGGAATTAAATTGCATGCTGATTTTGATTTTTTTTATGGAAATGCATACATATCACTTTCTTTTAGGACTAAAAGCTAGTTATATTTATAAGAATCGTTTTATTTATTTATTTTTTGACAAAAGGGTCAAAAACTTATTCAACTCAATATATTTTATTGAGTATAAATTTATAAAAATGTATAATTTTGGTTACCTTATACAAAAACTAATGTGTACCTAAAAAAAACCCAAATATATGATATTAAACAATTAGTGTGGTATATTTTTCAATTTTTAGAGAAAAGAAAAGTACAAGTTGTGGTGAAACATGTGAAAGTTGAAGTTGAATTATCTTTTGCTTAATCATTGGAAGTTTAATTCAACTTCGGCTAAACATATGAATAAGATTCAAAGTTGAAACCACTCGATTGATGCATGTCTTAGAAGTCAATATTAGGGTTCAAAGTTTTTCTCTTTGCCGTCACCATTCTTTAATTGCAGAAAGGTATATATATATATATATATATATATGATTTCAATAGGCGCTACTTCCATTACTTAATTTTATTTGTATGCGTTTTTATTTGATAATCACTTCGATTCACCTCTTGCAACAGAAGCGAAACCGTTCTGATGCTTTCATTCTGGATGCTCTTTCGTCATCCTTTTTATCTTTTAACGATGTTTTTTCAAGTGTGATTTCTTTGCTCATCATATATGATTTCATTTGAGTTTTGAACTACGTTTCCACTCTCTCTTACTATATTCTTTTTTGCTGGTTAGACTGGATTGATTCTTTGTTCTAGTGTGATCTCAATTAATGCTTCTTCAAGTGTGATCTCAATTAATGCTCTAAAGGTATGCTCCAAATTGGTTTCACTTTGTTGAAAATATTCACTACTACAAAATACCCCCTTTAATAGTGTAACGCCCTAGTCGTTATTTAATTATTTCTGATTTATTTAGAGTCTTTTATATGATTTTAAATAACTATTGTTTATGTTGTGGTGTGGTGTATTTTATTAATTGATTTATTTTTAGCATTTGTTAGAATAATGTGAGAAATAGAATTATTTTAGGAGTTTGGGGTTAAATAAGAATTAATAGAATTCAGTGGGAGTTAAGTGAAATAATTGGGGGGTTAAGAAAAGGGGAGAAGTTAGAAAACTGTTTTTACGTACAAACAGAAGTTTTGGGAGAAAGCAAGAGAAAGTTATGAGAAGAGTCAAGTGGGAGAATCTGATTGTGTAAGAGCTTTATTCATCAAAACTAAGGTAAGGGTGAGGTTTACTCTCAATGATATAGATTATAATTCTGATTTTGATTTAACATGAGGGCTTTGGTTAATTTGGGAATTGGGTTTAGATTTTAATTCTTTGATTTTGGTTGAAAGAGTGTAGAAACCATTGTAATAGTGTTAGAATGTGTTCAGGTCGTAGACAAAAATTTATTACACTTCTATAATTCGTTTTAGGGATTGAAATTGAGAAAATTGGGATTTTTGAGAAAAAAATACATTATGCCCGTACATGATCTTCATCGCTCGCCTCGCGAGTGAACAATCTTCATCGCTCGCCTTGCGAGCAAGACCACTCGCCATAGCGAGTAAGTGAGTGAGAGATCATGATTTTCAAATTGTTGTTATAAGATGTAAGTTGTATAGTTTTCAGTGTTTGGATGATTTTAGAGAGGACTGGGACAATTTTCAGATTAAAAAGATGATTAGGGAGCTTAAAAATGAAGATTTAGTGAGAAAAATGTCAAAACTCCCGAGAGCACCATTTTTCTTGCTCGCCACGTACTCGCCATAGCGAGTAGCTCATTTCTTGAGTTCGCCATAGCGAGTAGATGCACTCGCGAGGCGAGTTGCTCGATACCTGAAGCCGTTTTTATGTATTTGAATACTGTTGGTTGGATTTTGTGTAGGACAAATAGTTATGATTAATTGTGTTATTTTACCGGAGCTGTTGAATTAAGTATGATGAATTGCTGATTGCTGTTATGTATATTTATATTTAAATAAATTATACAAGTTGTTGAATTTCATTTTCAAAGGTTGTTGTATCATTAGTTGACTATGTTGAGTAGCAGTTGTCGTCGTTCATGTTGTTGTTGTGTTGTAGTTGAGTTGTATGTTGACATACACAAGTGGAGTTCATTGCATAATCATAAACTGTTGAGGGCTCATGCCCTGGAACGCCTTGTCGTTCAATCGTTGAGGGCTTATGCCCTGTGAATGCTAGTTCATTCAAACCGCGGAGGGCTCATGCCCTGTGAATGCTTTAACCATTCAAACTGTTGAGGGCTCATGCCCTGTAATGCCTTGTCATTCAAACGCGTTAAAATACGCGTTAAAATGGTACCACATGCATGTGCATTGTTGCATTTTGTTGTTGAGTCATAGTAGTGTTGTTATGTCATTGCATAAGTCGTTGTTGTTGGTTGAAATTGCCAAATGTTGATAATGTTGTTGATCTTGAAATATATAAGTATATTGAAGTATTGTTGTTATTTAGGGTGTTAGATTCAATTGATGAATTATATATCTATTATTGTTGTTTGTGAATCTCACCCCTTCTGCTTGAAAATGTTGCCCTTCGTATGGGTAACTTGCAGGTGATGAAGAGTAGTAGATGTGGTGGCTCAAGTGTCTTAGGGCTCTAATATGTAACGGGATGAGAAATTGTTGTTATATTTTCATTCCTTATGTATCAATTTTGAAACATGTTGTTGGAGCCTTTATTGTTGTTGAACAAATTGTTGATGACTATTTATGTTGAGGCCTTTGTGCCGGAATTTATTGTTGGTTATTTACTGTTAAGTGATTGAAAAATATTTTGCTGCAAAGTATTGATTTATCTATCAAAGTTGATTTTAATATGTAGCATTTTATTTAATATTTAACTGTTGGGATAACGGGGTGTTACAAATAGCATTCATTTTCGCGTTTAATAGCACTTTTAAAGTGCTATGAAAGCCCCAGCTATTATAGGTCAGAACCCTATAATAGCGCTTTTAAAAAGCTATTAAATAGCAATGCTTCAATAGCGCTTTTAGAAAGCGCTAATATAATCTTATTCTGGTGCTATTAAAGTCATTTTCTAACAACAGTTTCTTAGCACTTTTTGAAAAGCGCTATTGTAACCTTCCTACTCAAACAGGTATTTCTTAGCGTTTTACTGAAAGCGCTAATAAAAGTTACGTTTTTTTATTTTTTAAATCTACAAACAAAACCGCTATAATTAAATCTACGGATATTGAAATATGAATTTAGCAAATTGCATTCATGATAATCTCATTACAAATGTCATAATATTAATTAATCCACAATTACAAAAAAAGAAAAGAAAATAAAAAGAGCACCTAAAAGCAGCCACAATTACCAACAAAAAAACACCGAAATTTAAGAGGACTCATGACAAGCTATCCGACCTCTAGTTGATAAATCTACCAGCAACATTTTCTCCTGTGTCGTATAACATGAAACGAAAAACTAATTAACGTAGAATTTCTAGGATGATCAATTACGGTTTAAAATAACTCAATTAAAAAACACAAATGAAAATTGTTGAAAAAGGAAACGAAACTCACTAATATACTCGACCATAAAAGTTTCCCAATCCTCCTCGACCTCAACTAGCTTATCTTTAGAATAGTTTTTACATTTGTAATCTTCAAAGTACTTCAGATATAAAAGTAGCAAAAAATTGAGTTAGAAAATAAATGCCTATATACATGATTACAAATTAATAGTATGTTTAAAATCACATACGTTCATGTTCGGGGATCATATCTTGATTTTCCAATATCTTTCATAAATCGCATGACAAAATAGCTACAATCAATGCCCTTAGTTTGCTTAGCACACTGAAGAAAAAAAATACATAATTAAAATTTAATCCACATAATGAATTAAAAATACCAATGATTATGTTGTAAAAAAAAAACATTGATTAGAAAATACCTTTATATCTATCCATTGGATTTTACTTGACTTTGATTTTGACTTGGGATTAATGGCACCGCAAATACATGGAAATTAAGATTGGCCAAATATTTTATACTCCTTCCATTTCAAAATATATTTTACAAATTTGCAATGTGCACTATTCACATAACTTACTTTGACCATATTTTTTAACTAGTATATAAATTAAAATGTTAGCATATAAGATGTTGTTTGATTTGTCTCGATGAATATTTTCAAAATATCAAATTTTTATAATTTTTTATTATCTATAATTAAAGATATCAATGGTCAAAGTTGTTTATTGACATGTGTACCGTGTTTGACTGCGACATGTATTTTGAAACGGAGGGAGTTGGTCCTAACCATGCATCCACTATTGAAATATTTTATCGATTTTCCCTCTTCTATGCCACATGGGTTATGTTAACACTATAATTGCTACATATTTATCTTCCGTTAACTTATGTTATGATTTCTAACTACGGGATTAAATGTGATTTTTTTTTTGTTTTTTTATGAAAAAATATCAATTAAGATAATTTTATATACAAAATTAAAAATTAGTGTCATTACTATTACTGATCAATAAAAATATCTACCAAAAACGAGGAGGAGAGAAAAGCTTTCATTTCATTTTATGATAAAAAATTCATTTATACCTGTTATTTCACAAAAAAAAGAAGAAGAAGAAGAAGAAGAAAACCCAGGATCAGTTGAATTTCAAGTATTCAATTTTCATAGTAAGGTACTAAGACTTACTTCACATTTGGAATTACACCCACAAGACTATTATATGAAAGGGGTTTACATATAATTTTAGGAAAATAACAACGACTACTATCTTATTTGTCAAAGAAAAATAAAATACGTTATAAAAAATTAATAAATCAGTTGGGTATTTGGAATTCACAAATTCGTTAATTTCAAGAATCATTTTCAATTATTCGATTTATTTGATCCTGAATTTTGATGAACTTTATTTTTAAGGATTCATGGAAGAATGAGTCGAGGAAAAACCTATGAATGTGCCAGCTACAAGAAAAGACCTCATGATAGTCAATATGGGGCCTCAACACCCATCAATGCATGGTGTTCTTCGACTTATTGTTACTCTGGATGGTGAAGATGTTATTGATTGTGAACCAATATTGGGTTATTTACACAGAGGTATGGAAAAAATGCGGAAAATCTAACAATTATACAATATCTGCCTTATGTAACACGTTGGGATTATTTAGCTACTATGTTCACAGAAGCAATAACCGTAAATGGACCGGAACAGTTTGGAAATATTCAAGTACCTAAAAGAGCCAGCTATATACGAGTAATTATGTTGGAATTAAGTCGCATAGCTTCTCATCTACTATGGCTGGGACCTTTTATGGCAGATATTGGTGCACAAACACCCTTTTTCTATATTTTTAGAGAAAGAGAATTAATATATGATCTATTTGAAGCTGCGACAGGTATGACAATGATGCTTAATTATTTTCGTATTGGAGGAGTAGCAGCTGATCTACCTTATGGTTGGATAGATAAATGTTTTGATTTTTGCAATTATTTTTTAACAAGGGTTATTGAATATCAAAAACTGATTACGCGAAATCCAATTTTTTTAGTACGAGTTGAAGGCGTAGGTGTTGTTGGTAGAGAGGAAGTTATAAATTGGGGGTTATCAGGACGATACTTCAGGCTTCCGTAATACAATGTTTGTCGAATAATCTCAAGATCCTTTGTTGGTATCGAACAACTGTGAGGAGTCACAGTAGCAAAAGGGTGCTACATCGATTATTCATAATTTATTTTTTCAACCATGATTTCATCTATATGTAGCTAATTTGCAGCAGGTTCAACATCTATTTCTTTCAACAAGTCAAAACATCCTACATTTTTATATTTCAACAATTTTGTGACGTTTCTTTGTTATCATGTTAAGATTTCTTCTCTTACATCATTTTTAAACCCTTATCAGTTTTAGAAAGGATGGATGCATCTGCCTCAATAAATTCATGTGCAACATTATTTGAAATAGGAACTTCTGTAGGCGCGACGTCTGTTGGCTTTTTCAGCTGGTTGCACCTACTTTGGGATAACAGTTGGAATCCATGTTTTTTCTATAATATTCGGTGCAATAGTAGCATGACCAGATGTAGTACCCGATTTGTTCACTTTCTTCACTGAAATCAAAGGTGCTTTTTCTCGTGATCAAATTTCACGACGTCTTGCTTCGACTTCAACCAACAACAATTAGATACGTTGTGACCAATAAAACAACAGTGAAATAAAAACACAGGAAGCTTGTAATAAATTACCTCAATCTTGAATGCATAACCTACACCTTCCATCATTATTACATTTTAAATCAAAAAGGCGACTAGACAAATCCATATCAACCAAAATACTCGTTAATGTCTGAAAACCCTATTATTTTATGTTAATTAATACCATAATTGCTATGTATTAAACATACATTAATTTATGTTACAATTTATGTCTAAAGAACTAAAAATGAATTTTTAAAATATCAATTATACATTTCATCAAACATCTAGAGCACAAAATATACATACAACTTTCATGGTATTATTTTATTTCTTAAACGACCACATTGCACTAATATTTAATTTAATCCAAGCTCACAGTATAAAGAAGATTTTAATTGATCAACAAATACAAAACAACCATCTATTTCACAATAAAAAAAGTATCATTTAATTGATTAACAACTACCCAAACAACCATATATTAATTTTAAAAGAATTTGAATGGGTTTTCTTTGTTGTAGTAGGGAGGAAAATTGTATGGTTTGTGTTTGTGTGTTGTTTTAGTTTCTGTATATGTCAACATCGAAACAACTCGTTATACTATTTATTGATGAACAAAAATTAATTATCGTTCTTCCTGAAAAACAGTTAAATACTCTTGGAGGGCTTAGAGGTATGCTCGGAGGTTTGAGGTTCTTGTGATTAATCTAAGGTGTCTAAAGAGAAATTTTTAGAATTTAAGCAATTAGGGTGATATATTTTCAATGTAGAAAACTTATGTGCATCCTTAGATATTTTTTATGTGATTCTTCACATAAAATACTCGTAACTATCAATGATATTTTAAATCCATAATATTCTCAAAGTGTGTTACTAGTATAAATTGTGAATAATCACAAGAAAAGTATCTAAGAAAACATATTCAAGTTTTTTTTAGGGGAACATGTATCTAAGTTTTTTTTATTTTTTATTTCTGGAGAAAAGAAAAGTATAAGTTTGACTAAAACCTATTACAATAGGTGATTGATTGGGGTGGGTGTAGCTAGGGTTGCTGGCAGGAGCGCCGTTTCCATGCCTTGTTCACCCATTTTAATTTGCAAAATCTAACACCATTACGTAACCATTAACTCACTTTTTTCCATTACAGTGGAGAATTGACTCAATTGGCTTTTTGTAATTGGAATTCAATTGGCTTCTCACTTTGGTGGTAGTACAATTTTCCACCGATTGCACTACCCATTCGGTGCAACTTTCTTGATTTCGATCCCAGCTGCCATGTTCGACTGGAAGGCTGAGATGTCCGCTCCGGCAGCACTCCCCACAGCTGCGAGGGTTGTCACACCGCCCACAAGAGTTGCTTCACCGGTAATTTCATTTGCATAGGCATTGACAGGTACAACTAAGGCTGCATCGAATTAAAACTTTCCTCAACCATTGATTCGAGGTGAAACAGTCGGCATCAAGATTACACAGGATATTTATAAAAAAGGAATGGATTTTTGTAAGATTAATTTGCGAGGTAGGCTTGTTTTGAACAAAGGCGACAAGTCTTATGCGACCAAAGAAATTCAGTCGAAACAAAAACTTTGGAAGACAACAGGAGCATGGCATATGTTGTCTTTAGGAAGAGGGTATTATGAGTTTTTCTTTGCAACAGAGATGGATATGCGCACGGTCTGGGCTGCGGGCACGGTGAACTTGAAGTCGGGTATCCTTAGGTGAGTGGTCCAAAGATTTTAATATGCATACTCAGCGTAACACACATGCTTAGGTGTGGATTCGATTACTTGAATTGCCTAAGGAGTATTGGATGGAGCAAACACTCCGTTAGATTGCCAGTGCGGTTGGTACACCTCTTTTGATCGACAATGCGACATCCAAGCGCTTGTTCGGTCATTATGCACGTATTCTGGTTGACATGGATTTCTCTCGCAAGCTCTTCCATGAAATGGTAGTCAAAGGGAAGGGTATGCCTTTAAGCTAGAAGTGGCCTATGATGGTTACCGGATTTCTGTTCTCACTACTGTCAGAATATAGGCCACGATGTCACTGCTTGTAGACGACTTTATCCTAGAAAGGAAACAACGACACCTAAGGATCAAATTGCGTAGGGGAAGAAGTAAGTCCCGCAAAAGGGGTTACTTGGGTACCAACAAAAGATAATCCTTTGGGTATTGGTTCCTCTGTAGCTTTTGGCTCCTCAAAAGAAAATGATTCAGAACCTATAACTATTAATGAGGAAATGGAAGCAGTCCCACAACCGTCCATGAATTCAAATGTTCCAGTTCAAAAAACAATTGAGGCCGCACCTTTGGAGGAGGAAACATAATTTGTCCCACATCTGCAGCACCAATCCATGAATTCAGATATTCCAGTTCAAAAAACACTTGAGGCCGTATCTTTGGAGGCTACATTGGAGCTTAGTGCAACATCCCTATCCCATGGGGACGAAATTATTAACCATACATATGACATCCCGGTAGAAACACAAACAGCTATGGTAACTCCTATTTCTCATAGCCCTACTATTAATGGTAATACTTTTAGCATACAACTTGAGAATGTATCTGATGAGATAGTTAGAAATGATTTGGAGGAGAACCAGGAACATATTTTATCTCCCATCAAAGAAAAAACATTAGATATCAGTAGTATTGTGGCTCCGGTAGATCCGGTGCTGCAGAAGGACTTAGATTTTATGCAAACTTGGCTAGCAAAGGCTGCTGTGAATGAGGTGCCATTTAAAGAGGTAGTTTCAAAGTCCCAAAAAAAAAATGATTTTGCAAAAGACTTCATAAAAAACCCGCTCTCAGGGTCCTCTTCCACTGTTTAAATGAATATTATTTTTTGGAAGCTTTAGGTCATGCGATGCCAGATAATACGTGTGGTTCACTATGTTGTCTTCTTCTTTGTTGGCGGATTTTGCAAGGGACAGAGATGGGATGCCTAATTATAGATTTCCTTAGCCATTTCAGGTCCTTCTTTTCTGTATATATTTATTTTTTTCTTTTGAGGGTTTTGGCCTAGTCCCCCCTTATTGTAAATATTTTTAATATTTTTTTTAATAATATTATGCATTGGAAAGGCGGTAGAGGATGGGGGGCTTCTGTAGGTTGCCAACCTAGTTGAGATGCTTCAGATTCTCCTGGATGCCTAACCTTTCTCTTGGCCTTATCGAGAAAAAACCTATTACAATACAATATTTGTACCAAGAAAAAAAAAACCTGCTACAATACCCTTATGGATCGATCCAAATACAATCGAACCCTCTACAACTCAAGCAACAACACCGACTCATTGGTCAACTAACTCAGACTAGAATATAGTTTTTTTAAGGTGTAACATTGATTTTGGTCAAAAAGAGAGTCCAATAATATTTATTTTGGTAAAATAAAAATAAAAATTAAGTAACATTGATTTTGGTCAATAATAGAATCAGCAACATTAATTAATATTCTCATTAACTATTTTAAAGTAATAAACAAATATCTATAACTGTTATTTGACTTCCTTTAAAAAAATTTTGTTATTTGACTTTAAATAGTTTATTCTTTATAGCATTTTCATTTAAAATTTACATCTCCAATCACCATTCTTCAACTACAGGTATATGATTCCACCATTTGTTAGTTCTCTCTTTTCCATCTATTAATTCATTAATTTAATTCTATATGTTTTTATTAATCTTTTCTGCGTTTGTTGGAACAACAGTGAAACCCGTTTTGATGCTTTCATTGGGGATCCTCTTTTCTCCTTTCTTCGTTTGGTTGTTCACAAGCGGCGATATTTCTTCGAGTGTGATTTCTTTGATTAATAACCAACGTAAGATTTCTTTCATTAATTTTCGGCTCTGATTAAATCTATTTTAGTACGAAGCACTAACTCTTTCATTTTAATATTATGTGAAGAAATACATCTACTAATAAGATAATGATATATAACTCATCTTTGTAGATCAAATGGACAAACTTGTTCCCTACAATTGTTACCAAAGCAGAAACTATCAAAGTGTTTGAAATCAGTTCTCGAGGAAGTCGAGATGGAGCTTTATTACTGGTATAATAATTTTTTTTGCAAACTTAGATTTATGTTAAGCTTCTAGATTATTAATTAATTCTTTTCCCAAATTTTAATTTTTTTTTTGGTTACAGATGAATGAAGAAATGCATATTTTATCACCTCTAGTGAGGCCTCGCGAATTTAATATCATTCTCTACTACAAAAAAGTTGATCCTGGAGTATGAGTGATAACTAATGTCTCATTTGACTCCTCTCGACCAAACACTGTACCTCTTTCTCGTGGTTGGAAACATCCCTCTAGATGCATCATTCATGAAATGCTTCATGGGGGTTGTCTGTTTAGTACTTAATTAACAATAATGTTATTCTGAATATAGAGATATGCACATAATAGTCTAATACTAATAGTAGTAATGAACAAATGCTTAACAAAAAATTTTAAGCTAAAAGTATATTAAAAATAAAGATCGAAATTTTCTTTTCTATGAGTAGTGTGTTAATTTTATAAATTGTCTTAATGGTGTAGGTTAACTTCTGTTTTTAGGGTTTTGTCTATTTATATGCACACTTTCTCTATTTCTTTTTTTCTTGGCTGTATATATGGGATTGATTACCCATACACCATCCACAATGGTGGGTGCTTCACTTTTTATTGGTGTTTATAGAGAATGGTGTCTGTAGAAGGACCTTCTCTCTCTTCATTTTTTGTGTAAATTTCATTTAATATTTTCTATTGAAATGAACGAGTGATTTAGAAATGTAATAATATAGAGTTATTAGTGAAACCAAGTGCTGGGTTGGAGGAATTGAGTACTTATTAAGTATTGACATTAAAAAATTATAAAATGAATGTTGTGTACATACGGGACTCACTTAAACACCCAAATAAGGGAGCTACAATGTGAATGGTCTTATAACCTAAATTATATTAGATCCTCTTTATGCTGTTTTTAAAAAAATATAACTCCATAGTAGTAATTTTTTTTTTAATTTTTTTTTATGCTAATATATAGTATAAATTTTATAAGCACCTAATACTCAACAAAAGATATTAATACATGTTTTATGTTAGGTCACTCGGGTTGAACATGTGGAAGTGGAAGATAAGATCCATACACACTGCATGCAAAAGAACTATTAGGAAGATATGATGAAAAAAAATAAAAGAATCTTATAGAAAAAGTGTACTTCACCTCATTATCGTATATTAGAGAAATTTAGTGCACTAACAAGAAATGAGACAAAGGTTTGGCAGCGTGAAGAAACAAGACAGATAGAACGACAATTCTTGTACAATGGAGGCAGTAACAAAAGATTAGATATAGAAAATGAATGTAAAAAGACAAGACAAAGTTCTGAAGGTAGCAATTGTGATTTCCTGCATCGTTTTATTTATATTCTCACAATTTTCTATTTGTTTTCCTTTTCCTTGAGGGTTAGAACTAACTCAACATTTACTATTTTGTATGCTACAGAATTCCATGTTTTTGTATGGTTAGATGCTGCTGTTCCAGCTGTAGTTGCTTTGGAGAAAGCTTCACATGACACATTTTTCGTAGATTATAGAAGTACTGTCGTCAAAAGCTAGTGACAGATCTCAAGGTTGGGATATGTTAAAAATGATCCCTAAGTAATGTGAGGGAATAATCCCTCAATAATGCGTTGTCAGAACTACCTTTTATTATTGAAGGAAAATTTCGCTTAGTAATGTATTTCACACTTTTTTTTTTGTGATCCCTTCCAACTTTTTAATTTCAATTAAAGAAATAAAATTAATTGAACACAAGTAAATTAAAGAAATAAAATTTTAATTTAATAAGTTTCAAATTAATTAGACGATATATCCACATAATATTCGTGCAATAAATAAATATTTCTTACAAAATCATAAGTATTTCAATAATATTCGTACAATCTAAAACACTAACGGAATAAACTAATTATCATAATATTCGGGCAAATTTGATCTTGATCTCCCAAAATCCTTGAAAATTATTGCTTCTAGATGTGTAGCAAATCAAGTGCTTCAACTCTTCTTAATTAAATGTTGCTTGAGCTTTAAATGTCAATTAACATGTTACCAATGCTTCTGGAAAACAAAGAAGTGAAACAAAAAATTAATATGCAGATTTTCAATCAACTCCAAAATATTATTTTTTATGGTATAATTAAACTCATTTATTGGCTTAAGACTGTTGCATCAGCTAGCATGTCTAACTTTGTTATTATGAAGAAGTTTAATGTCACTCTTCATCCCCCAAGCGCTCCTAGAATTATTGAAGTGATATGGTAACCTCCTCCCCATGGATGGATCAAATGCAACACCGATGGATCCACAAATGGCAACCTCTCCTTTTGTGGAGGAATTTTTAGAGATAGCAAGGTTTAATTCTCTTATGCTTTGGGGAAAATACAGGTATTGGTAACTCTCTACATGCTCAAATGTCTAGTGTTATCAGAGCCATTGAGCTTGCAAACTTTCATCATTGGAAGAATTTTTGCTTGGAAGCTGATTCTGAATTGGTAATTAAAGCTTTCAAGGATGTTTTACAGTGCCTTGGAAGCTAAGAAACAAATGGAACAACTGTTTACACTTGACTAGAAGTATGAACTTTTTAGCTACACATATTTTTAGAGAAGGTAATGTTTGTGCTGACTCTTTGGCCAGCCTTGGGTTTAAGGTTGATAATTTAACTGTTTGGATGGATATACCTGACTGTATTAGAGGTCCTTATAGAAGGAACATATTAGGCTTGCCTAATTTTAAGTTTGTAACCTAATTTGGAGGTTTTGGTTGGGCCCCCTCCATTTTTGTTGTTTTTCTTCTGGCCTCTTATTTATATATATATATATTTTCGGTAGCCTAGCACTTTGCTAGGTACCTTTCCAAAAAAATAAAAAATAAATAAAAAGAGAAGACTTAAATATATATTTTTGTCCTTTATCTTTATCAAAAATGGGTTTTCTCTTATTTTTAACATCTCAGAAAAGTAAAGAAAAAGGTGCTAGTAGAAAAGGTGTTACTTCACCTTTGGATCGAGTGTTATAGGAATTCAGTTTGATGAGTTATTTCTTCTACTTCTTCGGCAGATAAGGGCAAAAATGCCTTATCATAGGGATCATTTACTACGGCAAATGCTTGTCGAATAATCTCAAGATCCTTTGTTGGTATCAAACAACTGTGAGGAGTGACAGTAGCAAAAGGGTGCTGCATCGATTTTTCATCATTTATTTTTTTAACCATGTTTTCATCTATATGTAGCTAATTTGCAGCAGGTTCAACATCTATTTCTTTCAACAAGTCAAAACATCCTATATTTTTATCTTTCAACAATTTTTTGTGACGTTTCTTTGTTATCATGTTAAGATTTCTTCTCTTACATCATTTTTTAACCCTTATCAATTTTAGAAAGGATGTCTAATATCCCGCTCATCAACTAGGGGTGTTTTACCAATCGAATGTATCAAACCATGAATGATAGGTATAACAAAGGATATTATCAAAGCAGTGTCAGTCAAGCAGGTTCAGTTATCAATGTCGATTTGTGGACGATTAATACGAAGGATATTTTGGTAATTATCACTAAGTATATAATATAGGGTTAATAGGTCTTTATCCTCCTGTAATATAAGTCATTTCCGATTTTTCCTTGTAAAATATTTTTTTTGATTTACCCCTGTAACTTTTTTTTTTAATTTACCCCCCTAATAGGCCAATCAAAAACGATTTTTTTTTATTTTTCAAGAATTTTTTCATTTTTGTTTGGACTATTAGGGGATAAATAAAAAAAAAAAAAAAGGTAAATAAAAAAAAATATTTTATAGGGAACTCCACTCTCTCTCATTCTCTCTAACCTCTCGGCCTCCATCCCTCCCCCATCATTCTTTCAAATTCTTCATCAAAACAAGTTAAAAATCAACATTCAATCAATGCAAAGAACTCCTTATAACATTGAGCCTTAATGCAAGCCTAATCCTTCTATTTTCTTCCCTCTCTCTGTCGAGTTCCCACCTTCCTCCCTTCTTTGATAATTTGAAGAATTGAAAAGCAACTACCATTGCATGTTTGATTAGAGTGATGATTAAGGGTTAATGGGTACTTGAAATCAAGAAGAGGAAGATTAAGCAATGACTGAACCATGGGTATTGGATTTGTCAATGGTGAAAGCTGTTACAGCCTTGGTTTTTTAATGGAGAATTGAAAAAGGAGAGGTTTTAAGCACGGAGAATCATAAAGCTCATCAGTTTATGTGTTCAACAAATTAGGTGAGTTCATATTCAAATTTGATTTGGGATTTACGATTATAAGCTATGAGAAAAGATTAGTATGTGTTAATGAATTGGATTGTATGTAGAGATTAAGTTGAAGCTCAAAAGAGATTAATTTTTGTGAAATTCGCAGGACATAATTGCAGTATTTTGGCCGTATCTTCTACTGTGTAAACCGAAATTAATTGATTACTGAAGTTTTAGATTCCTCATTCAATTCCCTTCAGCTTGGACACAAACTTTGTATGATTCGGGTTAGAAACGGATTCGAAAAACGCATTTGAAGTTGGTAGATTCTGCTGGAATTTGTTTACGGGTTTTGGGACAGCGCTTCACTAAAACGGTAATAACTCTTTCTCTGTAACTTGGAAAGTGAACTTTATTGCTATGGTTAGCTAACAAAATTCCCGACATTTTCGTACCGGTTTCATGATTTTAGGTTCGGTATTGAGGTCTGAAGTGGAGTTTGAAGTAAGGCGACTGATATGGGTTTTGTGCTGAACCAAGGAATCGAGTTGTTGGTGATAAGCTATGGGCTAGGGTTTGGTGTAGAAGCTTAGAAGCTTGAAGCAAATCTCAGTAAATACATGTGAGTTCTTTAAATAGTTTTCCTACCTTGGGTTTGTGTGTGTGTCCATGTGAGAATCATTGATCATGCTAGTTTATGAATTAGAGAAATTAGTACCCCTTTGTGCCATGAATTGCCAAGAAATGTTGTAAGTGTTTGCAATACTATTTATTATTACTGTTTTCTTATTCAAGTTTAAAAAAGGGAAATAGGTGAGCAAACATTTAACCATTGATCGGCAACACATGGTACACGAGAGTAAAATAACATGTATTACGTTTGGGTGGCATATGATCTCTAAGTGTTGGGAATTTATAGAACCTCGACTTAGATATATAGTCTAGAATGACCATGCTAACATGTAACCTAAGTACATTAGGTATAAGTATGTATGAATAAGAATATGCACGTATTGATTTACCGCTAATCGGGTAGGTTATGGACCCGTGGTAAACAAGTAAGCAAATATAAGTTATAACACTTCAAGCAAGATGTAGGTGTCGTGTCTTTCCATTATCCACGCCAAGGGGGATACGAGAGGTTCTCGTCAGGGGAACGAGATACGCTCCGCAAGGTAGGCCCGCACGTCAATGAGGGAGTCCGATGTACCTTAGTTAGGTTTTCATCGGTCAAGTAAGGGAATGTACTCGGGGTTACTCCTCTCGAAGCACTCCGTAAAATGAACCAAGATAATGTTGTTTGTTACACGCTAACTTCTAACATAAAAATGAATATGATATGATTACGATATGTTTCGAGATAAGAATAAGCTTATGCAATAGAACAAGTTATGAAGATATATTGTCGACGGTCTTAGTAATTCCCCAATCGTCCAGTTTAGGAACATGTCATGAATGACTTATGTTAGGTCTTGATGCGTTTCTCGTATCTCGACATAGCGGTCCTAGGTTCCCTTCACCGCCATGACATGTATAGTACAAGAGTTATGAGCTAAGATATGAAGCACCTACGACAGATCTAGTATGCACGACCGTCTAGGTAAGCAAGTCCACACACGTATAATCAACGACCAGGTTCTATTTTAGACACTTGGTGACCATAGGTTTTCCCCGAGGTTACCTATAGCCTAGGATTAGGTAGAACTCATTGAGACATCATGTCTCATCCCAAACCTTATTGTTTTAGATCAGCAGGTCAGGATGTAGGATAGCAAGCTTGTGACCGAATGGATATACAACAAGGACTTGTTCGTACCCGCTAAAGGATGTCTTATGGGTTTAAGAGTGGTGTACTATGCTTGGATAGATAGTGTTGTATCGTTGATTGTACGAACATATATTGTTGTATATAATTATTCATTCGAAGACTTATTGTTGTAAATTCATGTGCAACATTATTTGAAATAGGAACTTGTGTAGGCGCGACGTCTGTTGGCTTTTTCAGCTGGTTGCACCTACTTTGGCATAACAGTTGGAATCCATTTTTTTTTTCTATAGTATTCGGTGCAATAGGAGCATGACCACATGTAGAACCCAATTTTTTCACTTTCTTCACAAGGTGCTTTTTGTCTTGATCAAGTTTCACGACGTCTTGCTTCGACTTCAACCAACAACAATTAGATACGTTGTGACCAATAAAACGACAGTGAAATAAAAACACAGGAAGCTTGTAATAAATTACCTCAATCTTGAATACATAATTGTCACCTTCCATCATTATTACATTTTACATCGAAAAGGCGACTAGACAAATCTATATCAACCAAAATACTCTTTAATGTCTGAAAACCCTATTATTTTATGTTAATACCATAATTGCTATGTATTAAACATACATTAATTTATGTTACGATTTATGTCTAAAGAACTAAAAAATTTCATCAAACATCTAGAGCACAAAATATACATACAACTTTCATGGTATTATTTTATTTCTTAAACGACAACATTGCACTAATATTTAATTTAATCTAAGCTCACAGTAAAAAGAAGATTTTAATTGATCAACAACTACAAAACAACCATCTATTTCACAATAAACAAACTATCATTTAATTGATTAACAACTACCCAAACAACCATATATTAATTTTAAAAGAACAACTAACCAAACAACCATATAAAAGAATTTGAATGGGTTTGCTTTGTTGTAGTAGGGAGGAAAATTGTATGGTTTGTGTTTGTGTGTTGTTTTGGTTTCTGTATATGTCAACATCGAAACAACTCGTTATACTATTTATTGATGAACAAAAATTAATTATCGTTCTTCCTGAACAATGGTTAAATACTCTTGGAGGCTTGGAGGTATGCTCGGAAGTTTGAGGTTCTTGTGAGCAATCTAAGGTGTCTAAAGAGAAATTTTTAGAATTTAAGCAATTAGGGTAATATATTTTTCAATGGAGAAAACTTATGTGCATTTCCTTAGATATTTTTTATGTGATTCTTCACATAAAATACTCATAACTATCAATGATTTTTTAAATCCATAATTTTCTTAAAGTTTGATATAAGTATAAATTGTGAATTTTATGTGAATAATCACACGAAAAGTATCTAAGAAAACATATTCAAGTTTTTTTTAGGGGAACATGTATCTAAGTTTTTTTTTTTTATTTGTGGAGAAAAGAAAAGTATAAGTTTCACTATAACCTATTACAATACAATATTTGTACCAAGAAAAAGAAAACCTACTACAATACCCTTATGGATCGATCCAAATACAATCGAACCCTCTACAACTCAAGCAACAACACCGACTCATTGGTCAACTAATTCAGACTAAAATATAGTTGTTTTAGGTGTAACATTGATTTTGGTCAAAAAGAGAGTCCAATAATATTGATTTTGGTAAAAAATAAATAAAAATTAAGTAACATTGATTTTGGTCAATAATAGAATTAGTAACATTCATTAATATTCCCATTAACTATTTTAAATTAATAAACAAATATCTATAACTGTTATTTGACTTCCTTTCAAAAAAAATTGTATTTGACTTTGAATAGTTTATTCTTTATAGTATTTTCATTCAAAATTTACATTTATCGTTCATGCACTATATATTAAGATTAGGATGTGGCTAAACTGTGATTAGGATTCATAGTGTTAGAAGTCAATATTAGGGTTTTTCACTTTGTCGTCGCTAGCTTTGTAACCCATTTGATCGATGATCGATTATTCATCTCCAATCACCATTCTTCAACTACAGGTATATGATTCTACATGTGTTACTTCTCTATTTTCCATCTATTAATTCATTAATTTCTTTCTATCTGTTTGTTTTTATTAACCTTTTCTGCATTCGTTGAAACATCAGTGAAACCCGTTTTGATGCGTTCGTTGGGGATCTTCTTTTCTCCGTTCTTCATTTACTTTTTCACAAGCCGTGATGTTTGTTCAAGTGTAATTTCTTTGATTAATAACCAATGTAAGAGATAACACTACCTCAGTTTGAGCAAGCTCTTAAGTCTATAAAATCATTTTCAAGAGACAGAGAACTTGAAATTCCACCAAGATGGATGAATTGGTTAGGCTTGTGAGAGTTAATGAGCCTTTTTGGGGCAAACCTTCAAATAGTCAAGATGGGTACACTCTTCATCGTGAAAGTTACGAGCAAGTTTTTCTCAAGAACAATCATTTTAAAGGTGCGTACGTGTGCGAAGAATCTTCCAAATATTCAGGGTTGGTGAAGATTAGTGGCATAGAGTTAGTTGGCATATTTCTCGACTCAGTAAGCATCAATTATAATTTACCACTAGAAAATTTTAAATTGATGATGAAAATTGATTTTCTTATCACTTTATTAATTGAAATAATTAGAGAGTGAATTCAATGTTTTTATCTATAATTTTCGGCTCTAATTAAATCTATTTTAGTACGAAGCACTAACTCTTTCATTAATATTTTGTGAAGAAATACATCTACTAATAAGATAATGATATATAACCCATCTTTATAGATCAAATGGACAAACTTGTTCCCAACAATTGTTACCAAAGCTGAAACTATCAAAGTGTTTGAAATCAGTTCTCGAGGAAGTCGAGATGGAGCTTTATTATTGGTATAATATTTTTTTTGCAAACTTGGATTTATGTTAAGCTTCTTGATTATTAATTAATTCTTTTCCCAAATTTTAAATGTTTTTTTGGTTATAGGTGAATGAAGAAATGCATATTTTATCACCTCTGGTGAGGCCTCGCGAATTTAACATCATTCGCTACTGCAAAAAAGTTGATCCTGAAGTATGAGTGATAACTGATGTCTCATTTGACTCCTCTCGACCAAACACTGCACCTCTTTCTCGTGGTTGGAAACATCCCTCTGGATGCATCATTCATGAAATGCTTCATGGGGGTTGTCTGTTTAGTACTTAATTAACAATAATGTTATTATGAATATAGAGATACGCACATAATAGTCTAATACTAATAGTAATGAACAAATGCTTAACGAATAATTTTAAGCTAAAAGTATATTAAAAATAAAGATCGAAATTGTCTTTTCTATGAGTAGTGTGTTAATTTTATAAATTGTCTTAATGGGTGTAGGTTAACTTCTGTTTTTAGGGTTTTTGTCTCTATTTCTCTTTTTCTTGGCTGTATATATGGGATTGATTACCCTTACACGATCCACAATGGTGGGTGCTTCACTTTTTATTGGTGTTTATAGAGAATGGTGCCTATAGAAGGACAGTCTCTCTCTTCATTTTTTGTGTAAATTTCATTTAATATTTTCTATTGAAATAAACGAGTGATTTTGAAATGTAATAATATAGAATTATTAGTGGGACCAATTAGTAAATTTGGTTGTGGTGTTGGGTTGGAGGAATTGAGTACTTATAAGTATTGACATTAAAAAATTATAAAATGAATGTTGTGTACATGTGGGACTCACTTAAACACCCAAATAACGGAGCTCCAATGTGAATGGTTTTACAATCTAAATTATATTAGATCCTCTTTATGTTGTTTTTAAAAAATATAACTCCATAGTAGTAATTTTTTTTTTATGCTAATATATAGTATAAATTTTATAAGTACGTAATACTCAACAAAAGATATTATTACATGTTTTATGGTAGGTCACTTGGGTTGAACATGTGGAAGTGGAAGATAAGATCCATACACACTGCATGTATCTGAGAAAACATATTCAAGTTTTTTTAGGGGAACATGTATCTAAGTTTTTTTTTTTTTAATTTCAATTATTATTTTTTATTTGTGGAGAAAAGAAAAGTATAAGTTTCACTATAACCTATTACAATACAATATTTGTATCAAGAAAAAAAACCCTACTACAATACCCTTATGGATCGATCTAAATACAATCGAACCCTCTACAACTCATGCAACAACACCGACTCATTGGTCAACTAACTAAGACTAGAATATAGTTTTTTTAGGTGTAACATTGATTTTGGTCAAAAAGATAATCCAATAATATTGATTTTGGTAAAAAAAAATTAAAAATTAAGTAACATTGATTTTGGTCGATAATAGAATCAGAAACATTCATTAATATTCTCATTAACTATTTTAAATTAATAAACAAATTTCTATAACTGTTATTTGACTTCCTTTCAAAAAAAAATTGTTATTTGACTTTGAATAGTTTATTCTTTATAGTATTTTCATTCAAAACAATTGGCTTTAGGAAAGACCCAGACATAAAGGGTATGTGGCATTTGCACCTCCCCTGAGCATCCGACATATACATGTCCCATCTTACAAGATGATTCCATAACTGAGTTGCCTCAAGCATACGCAGCGATTGTGTACAACCAAGGCAACAACCAAAATAGGTACAATGTCCATGACCTTTCAACAAACAAGTATGATCCCAAATGGAGGAACCATCAGTTTATGCGGTATGGAAATCCAACCACGCAACAATTGCAACAACAGTTGCAGGTACCACTTCCCCAGCCTACTCAACCTACGCCACCACCAGCAGTGGCTACTTCTGGACCCTCATTGGAGGACCTTGTCAAGCAATTTTTATTTTTTTTAAACCAAAAAGGTACCTAGCAAAATGCTAGACTACCAAAAGAAATATATATATATATATATATATATATATATATATATATATATATATATATATAAAGAAGAAGAAAAACAAGAGAGCAGGGGGGACCAAACCAAAACCCCTTCAAAAGGTTACAAATCGGAAGTTAGGCATGCCTAGCCTATTTTTTACATAGAAAGATCTTATACTATCAGGCACATTAAACCAAATTGTCAAGTGATCTACATTATGACCATAGTTGGCCAATGCATCTGCGCACTGATTTCCTTCCCTATAAATGTGAGTGGCCATAAAATTCATCTTTGTAGTTAAGAGAATACAATTCATCCATCTGTTCTTGAGACTCCAAGGGACAATAGAGGGATTCTTAAAGGCTTTAATGACTAGCTCAGAGTCAGCCTCTAGCCAAAGGTTCTTCCAACTAAAGGTGTCTGCCAGCTCTATTGCACACATTGCACCAGAAATTTCAGCATGTAAGGCATTTCCTTGACCATTGTTTTCGCAAAAACAAATCAGAAGCTCCGAGTTGTTGTTTCGAAATATTCCTCCACATGACGATAAGTTCCCATTTGTTGAACCATCAGTGTTGCATTTGGTCCAATTTGATGGTGGAGGCTGCCATACGACTTCAATCACCTTGGGCGCTTTAGGAGGGTGTAGAGTGACATTCAACCTTCTCAGAAGCATGAAATTTGAAACATTGGCATACACAACAGACTTTGAGAGATTACCTGTTAAGGATGTGTTTGACAAAATAGTTGCAATAGAAGTTTGCCATAAGATATTCTTGTTTTGGAATCTAAGTTGATTTCTGGCATACCAAATTCCATTCAAGATGTATATGATAGTAGCAATGATGACCGTCTTGCATTGTGGATTCCAAGAGCCAATACTAACATTCCAAATATCTTGCAAAGATTGGAAATTGAAGGTGCAGTTGATGATACCCGCGAACCAGTTCCACAAGTGTTTTGCATAACTACACTCAAGGAAAAGATGGAAAGCCGTTTCTGTTGAGGATTAACAGAGAGAACAGATAGATGGAAACTGAAAACCTCTAGTCGCAAGAATGTCATAAGTGGGCAACTTATTAAGCATCATACGCCAAACCATTATTGATTTGGAAGCTGGAATATCAGAAGACCAAATCAACTTTGCCCAACTAATCTTTGGATGCCTGGATTTTTGAAATTGTAAGCATCCTTAAGAGACAAGGTACCATTTGTGCTATGTTTCCATATAAGCTTGTCGCGGCCAGATTGTCTAGGGATGGTGATACGGGCTGCAAGTGTCTCTAGTGTAGGAAACCTTCGAATAATATCAGTAGGGAAGAACCAACAACCATTGTGAATGAAGCAAGAAAGGTTTTTTGGAAGGTTAGATAGTTGATCAGCTGTCAGATTGAAATATTGGGCCAGGATATCTTCACACCAAGAGTCCAGCCAACAATTGATTGACTTACCATCTCCTACGAGCCAAGTAGAGTTATCCCTTAGGGTATTGTATTCATTTTTAGCGCCACTCCAGATGGAAGAAAAGATGTGATGATTAATGCAGTTAGAGCTTATGAGAACCCTGCTTCTGAGAACATGCGCCCATTGCTCTTCAGATTGCATCAAATCCCAACATATTTTTAAATTGGAGGCTTCATTTAGAGTGACCAGAGATCGAATATCTAGACCACCTTCATCATAACTGGTACAAACCTTCTTCCAAGCGACGGTCACCAGTTTTCTTTTTTGCACATCACCACTCCATATGAAATTTTTAATCCATCTCTCCATGTCTCTTAACAGACTGACTGGCCAAGAGTATATGCTCATTGTGTGAATAAGCATACTTTGGACAACAGACTTTACTAACTGAACTCTGCCTGCTAAAGATAGCAACGAAGCTTTCCAATTAGCAAGCTTAATTTTCACTTTATCGGCAATAGGCTGGAAGTGCATTTTTTTAGGTTTCCCCTTAAAGATGGGGGCACCAAGATATGTAAAAGGTAAAGAGCCAATAGAGAAACCTAGAAGCTCCACCATTTGATTTAATCTTGCATCTGAGACGCCGCCAGAAAAAATTGAAGACTTGTTGAGATTCATGACTTGACCGGAACATAAAGCGTATCTAAAG
Source organism: Medicago truncatula (assembly GCF_003473485.1). NCBI lineage: Eukaryota > Viridiplantae > Streptophyta > Magnoliopsida > Fabales > Fabaceae > Medicago > Medicago truncatula. The sequence goes on along the minus strand of NC_053043.1, from coordinate 22,049,624 downwards.
AATAACTCTTTCAAAGCTTGAAGACTGGATAACTTCCCTTTACAGAAAACCATAAGATCATCAACATAAAAACAATGTGAAGGTATGTGAGCATTCCTGGATGCAGTCATTAAATCCACCTTTCCCTCATCCACGAGTTTGGAAATTCCCCTACTCAATACTTCCTCAGCTAAGCAAAATAGGAGGGGTGATAGCGGGTCCCCCTGTCTGACACCCCTATTGCATTTGAAAAAGCCTTCCTGAGATCCATTGATAGAGATTGAAATATTAGCGGAGTGTAAAATACAAGTGATCCACTTACAAAAGGTTTGGTGAAACCCAAAAGCTTGAAGAACTTTGATCAAAAAATCCCATCTTAATGTATCAAAAGCTTTTGAAACATCAATTTTAAGAGCTAAATTCCCTCCAAATCATCTTCTATCCAAAACATTAATGGCCTCCGAGGTCAAGACAATGCAGTCTTTTATATTTCTCCCTTTAATAAACCCTCTTTGTTCCTTAGAAATTAAAGCTGGCATGATTTGAGACAGTCTATCTGCAAGAATTTTAGTAATGATCTTAAATTTGAAATTGGCTAGAGCAATTGGCCTGTATTGATCCACACTAGTAGCATTGGAGGTTTTAGGAATAAGGATAATAGTGTTTGAATTGTAGGTTGGAGGGAGCCAGCCAGATTGAAAAAACTGAAGCACTGCAGCATACACATCCTTTTTAATGATTTCCCAGTAACTTTGATAAAAACAAGCACCAAACCCATCTGGTCCAGGAGCACCATCTTGATTGAGATTAAACACTTCGTTTTTCACTTGTCCCTCTGAGGGAATCATGGTCATCAGGTTGTTAGAGGTTTCATCAATTAGCTTCGGGATGACTTCATCCACAAGAACCTGTTCCTGCAAAAAAGTGTTTAGGGAAAAAAACAAATTATTATAGTATGACACTACATGCTGAGATATTCTTTGAGGATCTGATATGATTTCATCATTGTGTCTAATATTTGCTATAACTTTGGTTTTATTTTTTATTTTGGTAACTCTGTGAAAATACTTTGTATTTCTATCACCATTCAAATACCAGCTAACTCTAGCTTTTTCCTGCCAGAAAACCTCTTGTCTGTGCAATGCCTCAATTAAAGTGGTTTGAGCTTTCTTTTCATCAGCCATAAGCTCATCCGTGTGACCATGAGTGTGTATCTGACTTTGAATAATTTGTAACGTTTGCTCAGCTTCAGTAACAGAAGAGTTCACATTCCCAAAAACATTTTTGTTCCATCTTTTCAATCTAACTTTAAGATTTTTCAGCTTGCTAGTTAAAACATACAAAGGGCACCCTACGATGTTTTCATTCCAGGAATTGTTGATGAGCTCTTTTCATCAGTCTTAAATTCAAGCAACAAGGGATAGTGGTCAGATGTAGTCTTAAGGAGGGTGGAGCAAGAAATGGATGAACAAGAATCAAGCATAGTCTGATTGCATATGGATCTATCTAGTCTCCTTTTAGTATGCCTTCTCCCTGATCTTCCATTGTCCCAAGTGAAGAAAGCACCTCTAGTAGGAATATGAATTAAGTCATATGAATCAGTCCAATTTAAAAAATCAAGCATAGGAGGTCTGGCTGGGGAGAATGAACCATTATGTTCATGTGCGCCTAAAATAGTGTTGTAATCACCTATGAAGCACCAGGGGTTAAGGTGTTGAGACTGAAGTAGATTAAGCTTGTGCCATATGTCTTTCCTTCTAGTATTACTAGTAGAGGCATAAATAGCAGAAAAACAAAACTCAAGGTTATTTATGTTAAGGGAAAAGGATACTTGTTGATCGTCTATGTCTAGGATGGTGGGGGAAAATGAAGATAGACAAAAGCACCATAAATTAGGGAGAAGATTTTCTCTGGAGTTCTTGGAGAAAAGCTTAAACCCTAATCTATTTAGCCAAACAAAAGGGAAACAATCAAAAGACATCCAGGGCTCAGAGATAAAAACAAAATCTGGTTTGTTGGTTAAAATAAGGTTATGAAGTGCAAGTCTAGAGGGAGAGTTAGCTAACCCTCTAATATTCCAATAGATGAATTTCATCTGAAGGGTTTAGGGTTACCAGACTTGTTTCTAGTTATATAATTACTTTTCACAAGGGACTGTTTCTTAATAACTTTACCTTTGGATCTTCTGACTTCTTGGAATCCTTCATGTGGATCGTTTTCCAGCTGCTTGAGTAGTCTCTGGTCCTCTTCTTTATCGAAAGCAATATTAGCCCATGAATTCTCGAGAAACTCTTTGTTATTTCTTTCAATTTCCAAAAACCTATCTGTTTCAGTAGAACTACTAGGAAGAGCATTGTCAATAGGCACAATAACCGGACCTTGACTGGACTGAGCTTGAGTGTTCTCAACAAATTCAGAAGAGCTTCTATCACTTTCATCATCCTCTACGGCAATATGATCATCTTGATTTGCCAAAGCCTCATTAACTTCGGCTTCTAGTTCAGCATCCTTCTGCAAATCATCTACCAAACTCTTTTGAACCAATGCCTGAAACTTATTACTACTTTCCACTTCAACAGTAACATGTGCAGTATTCTTTTTCTTCTCAATCTGTTTGCTAGGGCCAGATGCATTCACATTCTTATCCAAACCCATAATGACCTCTTCTTCAACAACTATAGGGTCATTTAAGAGGGTGCCCTGTTTCTGCCTTCCATCATTAATGATATTAAACACCTTTTGCACCTCCTGAGTTTTGTTTTTGACAATAGGGACCGTGTTTTCTTTGGTCAAAAGCCTACAAGAATCAACATTGTGTCCAATTTTTAAACAGTGGGAACACACATCAGGGAGGTTTTTCGTATTCCAAATCCACAAAGAAAGCAAAATCTTTCCTTTCAACCAACACCTTATAACGAAGTTGTTGAGTGAAATCCATATCAACCAAAACCCTAACAAAATGCCCAAAGGTTCGACCCATCATAGGTTTAGATGTAGCAATATCAGTACAAATTGGTGTGCCTACACTATTGGCAATAACAAAAATGATTTTAGGACGCCAATATTCTTGTGATAGGCCGTAGATTCTAAGCCAAACTTGTGAAGAGTTAGTGTTCTGCAAACTAGGGCTGAAGTTTGGTGTCCAAGCAAAGAGTTTTAGAACCCCTGGGTTTAAGTTCCACGACGGAACCGATCTGACTCTCTTAACATCTTCTAAACATGAAAAAGAGAATTCAAAGAAGCCCTTACCAATAGAGGAAACACCCCATTTCTTCAAATCCTTCCACGACAGACCAAGCTTAGCGTGCAGTGCATGAACAGTGAGTGGTGGAGACCCTTTTGGCCAAATAACCCTAGCATGAAGATTGAATTTGCATGCTTCGATTCCAGCAAGAACCTCATCCTCAGGAATAGCAATAGCAAAGTTATCCCCCTTTAAGACCGGTTGAGGCAACTAGGATGTAGGAATATTGCATAGATTGGACAACGCCTGAGCAAACGTTTTGGTGGATTTCTGGGTGGATGGAGGGATGGTTTTGGCTGCATCTGAGTATGTTATGGTGTTTGCGATTCTGGATTGATGGGCAACTAGGAGAGTTTTTGGTAAATCAGCTGAGACATCGTTAATGGATTTAATCTTAGGGTTTGAGTCAATGGCAGATTTTGGTTATTTTTCTGGAGGATTAGGAGGTGGATCAATGAAACGGAGACAAGGCCAAGAAACAACAATTTGTTTGGACATGATCGGAGAAAAAAGGAGGTGAAGAATCTTACCTAACAGGGAAGGAAGCTGGAGAAGATGGCAAATGAACAGTAAATAGAAATCGCTTGAAAATCGCCAGAGCATACCATCCTTGTCAAGCAATTGACTACACAGCAAATCCAATACCAACAGACAACAACCACATCTATTAACGATCTGAAAACACAGGTCGGACAACTGGCAACTGCTATGAACCAAATGCAAACTCAGGGCTCCTGGAATCTCCCTGCCCAAACTATACCAAACCCAAATGTCAGTTCAATCACCCTTAGGTCTGGTAAGAATGTTGATGTAGCAGTAGGTACAAGTGCAGAAACGAGTGGCGAAAAAAATGAAAAAATTGATAAAAATAAGCAAACTCATGCTTATCCACCTGCACCTAGACCTAACTCACCTACCTCTGAACCTGATGAAGAGGATGAGCAGTCTATACCACTTCCCTTTCCTCAGAGAGTCGTGAAGAGCAAGAAGATGGATCAGGTACACAAAGAAAGGGAGATTTTGGATATCTTCAAGAAGGTTGAAGTTAACATTCCTCTCCTTGAGGCAATTAAACAAATTCCAAAATATGCAACGTTTCTGAAGGAGATGTGCACTAACAAAAGGAAGCTGAAAGGGAAGTCTAGGGTTAACATGAGTAGGAATGTCTCTGCAATTATACAGCAGACATGCCTGCCTGAGAAATGTGAAGACCCTGGAGTTTTTACTATTCCTTGTACCATAAGAGATATAGAATTTGGGAATTGCATGTTGGATTTGGGATCTTCCATTAATATTATACCCAACTCTCTTTCTCTTGGTCCTTTGCAGCCTACAGGTTTTGTCATTCAACTTGCAAACAGGAGCATTACCCGCCCGAAAGGTGTTGTGGAGGATGTGCTTGTTAAAGATAATGATCTAATTTTTCCTACAGATTTTTACATCCTTGACATGCAAAGAGAAACGAGTTCCACTAAGGCAACTCTCATTTTTGGCAGACCATTTTTGAGAACTGCTCGAACAAAAATTGATGTTTATGCAGGGACACTCTCTATGGAATTTGGGGATAACATAATTAACTTCAACATCTTTGATGCAATGAAACACCCTAATGAAGAGCACTCTCTCTTTGCCTTAGAGTTACTTGCTGACATAATTGATGATGAGTGTGCTGATGAGTTTACTGCAGATTCTCCCTCCTTTTATGACATTCATGACACTTACACTTGTGAAAGTTGCACTGATGTTCAACATGTGTGGAAACTGATTTACAGGTTGATAGTCATGATGTTACTGATGGCACTGACACTGATAACACAAACACTTGTGTTCTTGACATAATCACTGATGATACTTGCACTGATAATGTCACTAATCATGCTTGTATTGTTTCTTCCATTGATATACATGATGTTTCTAATGTTGACATTACTGCAGATTCTTCTACCATGCCACTACCATCCATCGAGAAGCCACCCACTTTAGAGTTCAAACCACTCCCTCAAAACATGAAATATGCGTATTTAGGAGAGAGTGAGACATTACCTGTTATTATCTCTTCAAATCTTGAAGCTGAAAAAGAGGGGAAGTTGTTGGATATATTGAAAACCCATAAGAAAGCCATTGGTTGGACCTTAGCTGATATTCTTGGGATTAGCCCTTCCATGTGTATGCATAGAATACTATTAGAAGATGGAGCAAAACCATTGAGGCAGCCACAGAGGAGACTTAACCCCTTTATTTTAGATGTTGCGAAAAAAGAAGTAACCAAGTTGTTACAAGCTGGCATTATCTACCCCATCTCTGATAGTCAGTGGGTGAGTCCAGTGCAAGTAGTTCCCAAGAAAACTGGACTCACAGTGGTTAAGAATGAGAACAATGAGCTTATACCCACCAGAGTTCAAAATAGTTGGAAAGTGTGCATAGATTATAGGAGACTCAACCAAGCGTCCCGCAAGGACTATTTTCCTTTACCATTCATTGACCAGATGCTTGAACGGTTGGCAGTTAAATCACATTATTGTTTTCTTGATGGTTTTTCAGATTACTTTCAAATTCACATAACATCAGAGGACCAAGAAAAAACCACTTTCACATGCCCATTTGGCACATTTGCTTACTGGAGGATGCCCTTCGGCCTAGGCAATACACCTGGAACTTTCCAACGGTGTATGCTTAGTATTTTTTTTTCTGATTTTATTGAAAATTGCATAGAAGTTTTTATGGATGATTTCACTGTTTATGGATCTTCTTTTGATGATTGTCTGAAAAGTTTGGACAAAGTTCTGCAAAGATGCATCGAATCTAATCTTGTTTTGAATTATGAAAAATGTCATTTTATGGTTGAACAAGGCATAGTGTTGGGGCATGTGATCTCTCAAAAAGGGATGGAAGTGGATCCTGCAAAACTTGATGTGATTTCTAATTTGCCTTACCCATCTTGCATTCGCGAGATTCGTTCCTTTCTTGGTCATGCAGGTTTTTACAAGTGCTTTATCAAGGATTTCAGCAAGATAGCTCTTCCTCTATCACACTTGCTGCAAAAGGATGTCAATTTTTCCTTTGATGACAGATGCAAGGGGGTGTTTGATTGCTTATAGAAAGCATTGACATCTACTCCAATCATTCAACAACCTAACTGGACTCTCCACTTTGAAATTATGTGTGACGCATCTAATTATGCAGTGGGAGCAGTCCTTGCATAAAGAGTTGACAAGGCTGCCCATGTTATTTATTATGCTTCTAGAACTTTAGATTCTGCGCAGTCTAACTATACTACCATTGAAAAAGAACTTTTAGCAATTGTGTTTGCTCTTGATAAATTTAGATCATATTTGCTAGGTTCCAAGGTAGTTGTTTTTACTGACCATGCAACTTTGAAGTTCTTACTAAAGAAGCTGGAGGCAAAACTGTAACGCCCTAGTCGTTATTTAATTATTTTGATTTATTTAGAGTCTTTTAAATGATTTTATTTAATATTTTTGATTTATGTGGTGTGTTATATTTTATTATATAGTTTATTTTATAATAATTAGAATAAGTGGGAATTTAATATTATTTTGGAGTTTGGGGAATTATTAATATTTATTAGAATCAAGGGGGAGTAAATAAAATAAAGGGAAGTTAAGTAGGGAGTTAAGAAAGAAAGAAAGAGTCAGAAACGTTTTACGTGAAAAACTGTCAGTTTTGGGAAAAAGGGAGAGAAGATCAAGTAGAGTCAAGTTCATCAATTGTTGTGCGTTTCTTTCTGCAATTCTAAGGTAAGGGTGAGGTTTGCTTCATTAGTATAGATTCTGAATTCTGATTTTGAGTTTAACAGGTTTTGGTAGAAAATTGGGAATTTTAGGTTTATGTTGAATTAGTGGGGTTGAGTGCAGAGATTGCTGTTTTGATGTTAAAATTAGGTTCTGGTTGCATACAGTGTAACACCCCATTTTCCCAATATAAAAATTTCAACATATTATCAGAGTAATCATCAAATAACAGAATGCTACACTTGTAAAAATCATAAAACAGATAATTAACAAATTATCTTTCAACATAATTATTTCAAAACTCGCAGCGGATAAGTTCATCATCATTAATAAAGTCTTGGCACGCAGGCCTCATTAAAACATCTCATAAAGTTCAGTTAGACATCATAAATGAACACGTAAAAGAATGAAGCATGCATAACATAAACCCCATCCCGTTACGTATCAGAGCAACCTAGACGACTCAGTGAGGCAAGGTCACTCACGACAGCAACACTGCACACTAAGCTCGATCACCTGCAAGTTACTCATACGAAGAGCAACATTTCCAAGCAGAAGGGGTGAGATTTCACAAAACAATAATATTAATCAATATAATTCAACAAATCGCAATTAACAACATAAACATCTTCAACATAATCATCTTAAACATAATCATCTTAAACATCATAGCATCATTGATAATAAAATATCAAGTAATCACTTCATTCTATCTTCATAAATATCATAACATCATTTGACTCGACAATGCGACCATGCAACCTAAACCTCTTATATGCATGTGGTACCAATACAGGGCATGAGCCCCCAGCATTATAGTATTAATATACTTTAAGGGCATAAGCCCCCAACAATATTTTGAGCAAATGCTCCATCATGGTGAGTACAAAGCTCCAGGGCATGAGCCCCCAACAAATGTATGCTAATGCATGGACTCAATCATCTAAAACATCTTAATCATCATCTCATATACATCCAATAATTTGGCGTTCAACATCATCTTAATCATCTTGTATAGACTCATGCAACTTAGTTAAATAACAATAGCAGCATAATCATATCACAACAACATTATAACTTCATCATATCAATTCATTTCAACAACATCTTGATCATTCAATAATACTTCAGGTAATGCAATTTAATCATTAAATCACATTATAATCAACTTAATAGTTCATAGCAGCTTCACAGATTTCACTTAACATCTTAAATAGGTCACATTACTACCTAAAGGTCCAACACTAATCAATTTATGAAAACAGATCGCAACATCCTAACTTGCACTCAGTTCTGGAAGTGCTCGCGAGGCGAGTACAAGCCAGAATCCCAACTAAGGTTGTTCTAAGCTAAACCAGGTTCAATCTCGTTCTAAATCATCATCTAATCTTTAATAAACATCTTAAGGCACTCAAAAGCACCTAAGGTTCAACTCAAAAGTCAAAATTACAAAATTTAACATGCTCTCTGGTCATGCTTGCTATGGCGAGTAAGATTGCTCGCTGTGGCGAGCTACGACTTGTAACTCGCGAGGCAAGGGGAATTGGCTTGCGTGGTGAGTGATGAACTTTATCACTCGCGAGGCGAGGATCATCGTTCGCGAGGGCGAGCGATGAATGTAGGCTCGGGCAGAATGCAATTTTCTACGAAAATTCATCTAATCTCTTAGTTCTAAGCCTAATTTCAATTCCAGAATTCATCCTAAACATAATCTAAGGTCAAAGGACGGTTTTTCCATCAATCTAATCAATTTTCACCGATTAATCATCAATTCTAAGGATTTGACCTAATTTTCGATTTCTCCAATTCAATCCTAATTCTTGCTAATTACAACCGGATGGATTACATGATTAATAAAATTGTAGAGTTAGTCTCACCCTTACCTTGTATGAAGAAATCGCAGCTCTCTATGGTGATTCTCCCTTCTATGGCTTTTTCTCCCTTTTCTCCAAAAACAGTCGTACATACTAATTTTTCTAAGACTAGGTTTTCCATTTTATATCTCCTCCTAAAATCTTATCTTATCTCACTTTCTCCCCCAAAACTCTCTAAAATCTCAAAACAGTCCTTAACTAAATATTTTATTTTATTTTCAAATCTTATTTTATTAAACAATAAAATAAATCTCATATCCTCATAAAAATCATCAAAACACATAACTCATCCAAATCATCTAAATCGTCATAAATCATAAAAAATCACACATATATTATATAAATATAATATAATTCGTCTAAACTTGATTAAATAATTAATTAAATAAAAGTGGGCGTTACATACAGCACTTAGTATAGTATCTGTAAACTGATTTGGGGAGGGAAATTGAGAAAATTGGGATTTTGGGGAAAATTATGGGTTCTGGTCGTGCTGATATTCATCGCTCGCCTAGGCGAGTAGACTTTCCCGCCTCGCGGGTGAACAATCTTCATGGCTCGCCTCGCGAGCAGAACAACTCGCCATGGCGAGTATGTGCCTGAGAGACCATGATTTTTGAAGTGTTGTTATAAACTGTAAATTGGATAGTTTTAAGTACTTAGATGATTTTAGAGAGGTCTGGGACAATTTTCAGATTAAAAAGATGAATAGGGAACTTAAAAAGGAAGATTTAGTGAGAAAAATATCAAAACTCCCGAGAGCACCTGTTTTGGGTTCGCCTTGAGTTCGCCACGGCGAGCAGCCTTTTTCTTGTGCTCGCCATAGCGAGTAGATGTACTCGCGAGGCGAGTTACCTAGTTTTCTGAGTTGTTTGTGTTTAATTGATTATTGTTGATTGGTATTGATGTTTAAGCATGATTTTGATTAAATTGTGCATTTTTCTGGAATGATTGATTATAATGGTTGTTGTTGACTGGGATGTATGCTTCTATTTAATTAAGTTATACATGATGTTGCATTATGGAGTGGTGAGTCATATACATATATATGCATTGGTTGAGTTGTATGTAGATATACACAAGTGGGTCAGTTGCATAAGCATAAAAGCAGGAGAGCTTCGGCTCTGGAACGCCTTGTCGTTCAAAGCGGTGGAACACTAGTTGTTCAAAGCGGTGTTTAGTGGTGAGGACTTATGTCCTGAAAATGAATGCTTTAACCATTCTATAGCGGTGAGGGCCTCGGCCCTGGATATGGTACCACATGCATTGTAGAGGAGTCTTGGTGGAGGTGTCGAGTGTTGCATGAGTTGCAGTTATTGGTTTTAATTACCGAATGTTGTTGATGTTGATAATGATGATATTTATATATGTTGATGAATTATTATTATGATAGGGTGTTAGATTCAAATTGATGAATTATTTATCTATATTTTTGTTGTGAATCTCACCCCTTCTGCTTGAAAATGTTGCCCTTCCTATGGGTAACTTGCAGGTGATCCTGAGTAGTTGGTGGTGGCTCAAGTGTCTAGGGCTCTGATACATTTGGGATGAGTTTACTTTATTTATGTTTCATTCTTTATGTATCATATTTTGAGACTTGCTGATGTAGCCCTATGTTTGTTGGATTTATGATGTTAAGGCTTTTATGCCAGGAATTTATTATGGAGGTTTAAACAGTTGTTGTTGTTTTGATGAGAATATTCCGCTGCTAAATAAATGATGATTTTGATGGATGTTTATTAAATAGATTTTATATTCTATTTAAGAAATTTTGAAAATGTAGTGTGACATGCCCGTTTGGGATTTACTCTGATGTGAATTATTTATTACTAAATTGATTTTGGGTAACGGGGTGTTACAAAAACCAAGACTGATTCGGTGGATATAGTTTCTCCAAGAATTTGATTTGGAGATTAAAGATAAAAGTGGAGCTAAAAACCTGGTAGCAGACCACCTGAGCATAATAGAAAGGGTTGAGGAACCCCTCCCCATTCAAGATGATTTTCCTGATGAGCAACTTTTACAGTTGTAACATATTACTCCCTGGTTTGCTGACTTGGTAAATTATCTAGTTGCGAGAGTTGTACCAGCACATGCATCACGTGCACAAATTGATAAATTAAAATGTGATGCAAAACACTATATGTGGGACGACCCATATTTGTAGAAATTTTGTAGTGACCAGGTAATTAGGAGATGTATCCCTGACCATGAAATTGCATCTATTCTTCATTTTTGTCATGCTTCACATGTAGGAGGACATTTCGGGCCACAACGCACAGCTAGGAAAGTGCGAGACTCAGGCTTCTTTTGGCCCACCCTTTTCAAGGATGCTTTTGAGACTTACCGCACTTGTGAGCAGTGTCAGAGAGCAGGTACAAACATCACTCGTAAGAGTGAAATGCCTCAACAACCGATGCTTTTCTGCGAGGTCTTTGATGTATGGGGTATTGATTTTATGGGTCCTTTTCCTTCCTCTTTTGGTTTTCTTTATATTTTACTTGTTGTTTATTATGTTTCAAATTGGGTTGAAGCAATCCCCACTCGTACTAATGATTGTAGAGTTGTTGAAGATTTTGTCAGGTCTAATATTTTTTGCAGGTTTGGAATACCTCGAGCCATCATAAGTGACCAAGGCACTCATTTTTGTAACCGCACCATGGAGACGTTGCTAAATAAGTATGGGGTTGTGCACAGAGTTTCTACAGCATATCACCCCCAAACTAATGGTCAGGCAGAAATCTCGAACAGGGAGATCAAGCAGATCCTTGAGAAGATGGTGCAACCTAATAGAAAGGACTGGAGCCGCAGGCTAGATGAAGCGTTGTGGGCACAGAGGACAGCCTACAAGACATCTATAGGGATGTCTCCATATCGATCGGTGTTTGATAAGGCATGTCATCTTCCAATGGAAATTGAGCACCGTGCTTATTAGGCGGTCAAAAGCTGCAATCTTGAGATGCAGACAGCAGGCATAGAGAGGAAGCTCCAACTACAACAACTTGAGGAGCTCAGGTTAAAGGCTTATGAGAACTCTCGGATTTATAAAGAGAAAACAAAACACTTCCATGATAAAATGATTTCTAAGAAGGACTTCTCAATTGGCCAGAAAATTTTATTGTTTAACTCTCGTTTAAAAATCATGGCAGGTAAGCTTCGGTCCAAATGGATTGGACCTTTTGTTGAGATTAAAAGTGCAGGTACCGACAAAGTGTTCAAAGTAAACAGTCAGCGGATGAAGCTGTTCCATGAAAGTCTGATGCCTGAAGAAGAAATTGTTGAAGAGCTCTCCTTGGAGGAGCCTTCATACCCTCCAGCAGCTACCCCTTAGCTCCTCGGGTGTGTTCCTTCCTTTTTCTCACTTTATATTAATTGTTACATTGCGAACAATGTCTGATTTAAGTGTGGGGGGGGAACATTTTACACTTAGTTGGTTTTAATTTAGTTTTATTTTCTTTTTTCTTTCATATCCAACATATATACATATATATATAGTTTTGGCATGCATGCAACTGTTATGAGTAGTTTCATTGTTTTAGGCTTAGAGTTGTATGTCATGATGTGGATAACATTTTTACTTTTGTAGTGTGATAAGTTGACTTGATACTAGATTGTGCATCATTTGTGATAGACATGAAACCTTGTGAGTTTTTGAGCTTCCAACATTTGTTGTTTCTTGTGTGAATTCACTCATACTGTTAGTTACTTCCAGGGTTTGCCTTGACTCTTGAAACACTTGTTCACATGCATGTACGGAAATGATATACGCCATCTTTCTTTCATAACCTACTTTTAGCCAAATAAGCCTACCCTGATATTATTATTCCTTTGTTAAGCCCCTTTAAGCTATTTATCCCATTCTTTGTATATTACCTAATTACAAGCCAATTAAGCCTTTGTTTTATCCATTCTTTTTATGTCCCAATCTTAGTGGATGAAGGAGCTTGAATTCTAAATTTTGAATAAGTGTGGAGGTTCTCATTATGGTTCTAATTTTTATCTGATAGGGGAAAGGGAAATATTATGTTCGTTTGGTAAGATGGAAAGAAAAAGAAAAGAAAAATGAAGAAAAAAAATGGAAATAAAAAAAGAGAAGAAAAAGAAATTTGTGCTGAAAGTTGTATTGTGGGCAATTTCTGATGTGAAGGCGTGTGAAAAAGCTATCATAGGATATGAAGAAATTATGGTGTTGAGTTCTATTATGTTGCTGTATTTTGTTAATTTCAAACACCACTCATACTTGCTACTCAATGAATTCATGCTTCTTTATCCTCTTCGATTTATGCCTTAATATTCCTTAGGTTTATCCCACCTGTACCTTGGCCCCGTTACAAACCTGAATAAAGACCTTTTGATCTGTACATGTATGTGCTTTATTGTGTGGATGTCCTCCATCTTTGGGGATGTAAGAGGCTTGTCAAGCCTATGGCAGTGCTAACTATGATGATGTGCTTTGAGTGCAAATACTAACCCTAACACTTCATTTTATACAGATTGCACACACCACGAGGGATTGAGTGCACTTTATACTTGTATATTCCGTGAGGTTCTATCATTCTTGATGCATTTGTTAGTCTAATAGCCACCTTGTTCATTGCGCCTGTTATAAGATGTTATTCATGATTGCCATGCTCCTTGAATCCTGGAATGTGCTAATTTCTTGTAACTTTGCAGCATGTCGTGTCTCGTTTTTTTCGTTTTACCTTGAGTCTTTAATCTTGAGATTTGCTCGAAGAGCAAAAGCTTAAGTGTGGGGGAATTTGATCAGTGCATTTTTAATGTACTTTCTTCTATCTTATGCTATGGCAATTCTATGATTTCTCCCTTTATTTTTAGTATTTTTAATGTGTTTTCTAAGTTTAGTTTAGTTTTGCATTTATTTTATTTTCCCTACTTATTTTCTGAATAAACAGTAATTGGACACCTTTCATTGCGCAGGCCATAACTTTGGCTGCGGTTATCCGTTGGAGGCGTACAAATAAGCGTTGGAAAGATAAGGAAAATATCTACAACTTTCATGCTGAGCACAAATCCCAGTTTGGACGTCCTCCGGATCAAAAATTCCAATATCTGAAGCAGTTTTGTTGACTGCGAATTTGGGTCAAATGGTTTTAACCGTAAATGGGTCGAGTAGCCGACTTTTGGCCCAGCTATTGTTGTAACTCGGTTTTACGAATTAGGTTAATGTTTAGACCTATAAATAAGGCTGAAAACAGCCAGAACATTATCTTTTATTCATTCAGCCGTATTATCAAAACCTGTGTGCAAACTTTTCGTGATGGAAGCCTAAACCCTAAATTGATCCATTGGTGTAAGGGTGCTCCGTTTATGAATTCTTGAGGTTTGGATTCTAATGCTAATTTTGTTTACATGTCAATTTCTTTCTATATCAATTTCATGTCTCTTTAATTCGATTTGATGCTTACTCAATTTTGATTCTATTGATGCAAATTCGATTAGATTGATGCTTACACGATCTGTTTCGGTTTTGCACCATTGAGAGTATTTGAGTTGTTTTATCGCTTGTTTAAATCAGTTTGAATAGAAATTTGATATAGGTTATGGCACTTAGCATATAAGATTGATTGAATTCTGTTATGATATTAACTGTGTTCTAAGTGACGCTTGTTCACTCTCATGGTTAGTTGAACACATTCTGATGCTTAATCGAATGGAATTTGTATAAAATTAATTACCGCTTGTTTACTTAGTTTTATAATCAATCAGGCTTTTGACATCTGAATGAATCTTTATCAAGAACCCGTGATAGAAGGAATAAACGTAGTATGCCTAAAACCAATGGATTGATTGCTTTTTATTAATTGAATTTCTCCTAATTTGCAAGTTGTTCCGTGAAGCAAACAAAACCCCCCCAATTTATATTTTTGAATTCATAGCTGCTGTTCTTCTTATTGGTAATTGTTAAATCAAAAATCCTCGAGAGACGACCAAGTTTAACTACCTTGTACTACTTGTTTTAAAATACTTAAATTTGATCGTGCACAACAACGATCACCTTGCTCTGTCGAACTTCTGACTATGCACGCTAGGCTTGCCATCTTGTAGAAATCCTCAAATATAAATGAGAAAACCTTCGATTCCCGTAAAGTTGAAGGTCAACCAAATGTTGACCATATTAATTGAGCCTGTCGGAATTACAGGATACCACTATGTTTTATTTTATTTTCTTAATTTCAATTATTCTTTTTTATTTGTGGAGAAAAGAAAAGTATAAGTAGCACTAAAACCTATTCAATACAATATTTGAACCAAGAAAAAAAAAACCTACTACAATACCCTTATGGATCGATCAAAATACAATCGAACCCTCTACAACTCAGGCAAAAATACTGACTCAATGGTCAACTAACTCAGACTAGAATATAGTTTTTTTAGGTGTAACATTGATTTTGGTCAAAAAGAGAGTCCAATAATATAGATTTTGGTAAAAAAAATAAAAATTAAGTGACATCGATTTTGGTCAATAATAGAATCAATAACATTCATTAATATTCTCGTTAACTATTTTAAGTTAATAAAAAAATATCTATAACTTTTACTTGAATTCCTTTAAAAAAATTGTTTTTTGACTTTGAATAGTTTATTCTTTATAGTATTTTCATTCAAAATTTACATTTATCGTTCATGCAATATATATTAAGATTAGGGATGCGGCCAAACTGTGAGTAGGATTCATGAGTGTTAGAAGTCAATATTAGGGTTTTTCCCTTTGCCGTTGCTAGCTTTGTAACTCATTTGGTCGATGATCGATCATTCATCTCCAATCACCATTCTTCAACTACAGGTATATGATTCCACCATGTGTTACTTCTCTATTTTCCATCTATTAATTCATTAATTTATTTCTATCTGTTTGTTTTTATTAATTTTTTTCTGCATTCGTTGGAACAGCAGTGAAACCCTCTTTGATGCTTTCGTTGGGGATCTTATTTTCTCCAAATTTAAAAACGGAGAAAAGAAGATCCCCAACAAAAGCATCAAAACAGGTTTCACTGATGTTCCAACGAGTGCAAAAAAGATTAATAAAAACAAACAGATAGAAATAAATTAATGAATTAATAGATGGAAAATAGAGAAGTAACACATGGTGGAATCATATACCTGTAGTTGAAGAATGGTGATTGGAGATGAATGATCTATCATCGACTGAATGAGTTACAAAGCTAGCAACGGCAAGGAGAAAAACCCTGATATTGACTTCTAACATTTTGAATCCTAATCACAGTTTAGCCACATCCCTAATCTTAATATATAGTGCATGAACGATAAATGTAAATTTTGAATGAAAATAATATAAAGAATAAACTATTCAAAGTCAAATAACAATTTTTTTTGAAAGGACGTCAAATAACAGTTATAGATATTCGTTTATTAATTTAAAATAGTTAATGAGAATATTAATGAATGTTATTGATTCTATTATTGACCAAAATCAATGTTACTAAATTTTTATTTTTTTTACCAAAATCAATATTATTGGACTCTCTTTTTGACCAAAATCAATGTTGCACTTAAAAAAACTATATTCTTGTCTGAGTTAGTTGACCAATGAGTCGGTAGTCGGTATTGTTGCCTAAGATGTAGAGGGTTCGATTGTATTTGGATCGACCTATAAGGGTATTGTAGTAGGTTTTTTTTTCTTGGTTCAAATATTGTATTGTAATAGGTTTTACTGCAACTTATACTTTTCTTTTCTCCACAAATAAAAAATAATAATTGAAATTAAAAAAATAAAATAAAACATAGTGTTAGCTTGTAATTCCAACAGACTCAATTAATATGGTCAACATTTTGTTGACCTTCAACTTTACGGGAATCGAAGCTTTTCTCATTTATATTTGAGGATTTCCACAAGATGGCAAGCCTAGCGTGCATAGTCAGAAGTTCAACAGAGCAAGGTTGAAGGTACAATCGCGTCGAAGTCAAGCATTTAAGGCGGGAAGACACGATTTCAAGATCAAAGCAGTTTCCTTCGTGGGAACGTGGGACAAGCGGTTGTCCAAGATGGACGAAGTGATGATCATGGGGTTAGTGGTTCGTCATTTAGGTTTTCTAGTATAAATAAGTGTTTCCAAGTCGGAAAATGGGTCGCAAATCATTTATAAAATTCTACAACACTCAAACTACCGGCGTCTAAGGAAACAATTTATACAGAATGTTGGATCAAAATGTGTTTAACATTAACCGTTAAGAGTTTTGATGATAACGAAGTATTAAAAATTGTCAATTGGATATGCTAATATTTGTTCAAGTGTACAGGACTATAGACAAAATTTGATATCTTAAAAAGGTCTTGGAAGAACAATAAAGAGTAATGAAATCAACAAAAAGGGAAGCTTAAAGCGTCTGAAGAAAATTGCTCATGAAGATAAAGCGATCCTGAAGACAAAGTGCTCCTGAAGTGATGACGTCATCAGAAGCAAGGTCATCAGAAGAAAATTCATCAGAAGCAAGTTTATCAGAACCTGCAGTTCATCAGGAGATGCAACTTAAAGATTCAAAAGCTATTTAATGGATTCAAACTCGTCTAAAGATTGCAGAAGACTAGAAAGGTAAAGCAATGGCTATTTTGAAAGGATTTGAAGGCATATGATGCTTATTCTTCAAAGAGAGTTGACAAAGTACGTTTGTACGAAGTGTACAACCACTACCTCCACTACTCTGTTTTGTCTCTGCTACAAGACAAGAAAAATAGCTCTGTCTGCAACAATGTTCCTTCTCAATGGGAATGCATTTGAACTTGATTCTTCTTAGGACAATAATCATATCACGCAAAGGATCATTGGTGATTGATCAAAAGCTTCAAACGACTCTATTTTGAATGTGCTGGCAATTCAACGTCTCTTTCACACCTTTATATAAAGGAGTGAAGACTCAGAGTTTCATAAGAACAATACCAAGAATTAACTGAGCCAAAACTCTGCTGAAATTGTTCTGCATTCAATGTTCACTTAGAATTTCTTTTCAAAGCTCATATCTTAGAAATTCTAGAGTCTGTATCTGATTTGTATTGTGAACACCACTGATTGTATATCAAGTGTTCAAACTCAAACATATTCTTTATAGTTCTGTTTGAATTCATTAGTATCTTGCATTTGCACTTGAGGAATAAAAGTCTCTTGATTGTGTTCAGGAGCATAGGAAGTCTCTTGCAGTTGTGCTTGAGCAATTTGAAGTCTCTTACTAAGTTTAGTAGTGAGCATTTGTAATCAGATATTACATAGTGAACCCTCCTTGGAAGTGCAAGGGGGACAGGGCTGACTTCCGGTTTGTGGAAGGAACCTGTATAAATTGCTTGTGTTTTTCTTCTCTCTCTTTCTCTGTTTTATCCGCTGCAACTAGTTCTGAACATCACTTTAGAAGTAGAACTCTATCTGCTTATAATCAGTGTTTTCAGCTTAGAAGAAAAAGCCAACACAATTCAACCCCCCCCCCCCCCCCCCTCTTGTGTTTTTCTCACCTTCATAGAATGTTTGTAAACTGATTTGTAGACCACTTTATTTTTAATACAATGCATTTTACATTCCTTTTAAGTTTATGCATTTAAACTTTTACCTTTTCCTTTAATTTTATCTTGCTTTTACTTGAAATCTCAAACCTATAGAGAGACAATGCCTTTTTATTTCAAAATCCGTCCTGCTCTCTATGTAACCTGAGTGCATCTTGTGGCATTTTTCAAACCGTTTTCGGTCAAAACCTTTGCACAATATGTCCTAAGATTTCTAATTCGGTCTCACTTGTAATAATCAGAACTAGCCCGTAGTTTGCCGAAAACACAGGTAAACAAATTGGTACGCCCAGTGGGACCCTGTTTGTGCAATTGATTTTCAAAAACTTTTTCATAAAAACTGTTTTTCAAAATCCATCTCCTTATGAGATCTGTTTTTAGGATTTCATTACTATTTCCGAGTAACTTTATTTCTAAAAACACCAAGTTGTTTGTGTAAGCATTTGAGAAGTGGTAATCCTCTTCACAATCATCTTAACAAACACAATTTTTACAAGCGACTTCTCATTTGGGAGATTTAAACGTGTCTACCCCTGTGGTGGAAACCATGGCTATTCCAGTTTTGATAGAATTTGGAGTAACCGCTCCATCACCCGTTTGAACATCCTCTCTAGTGACAAGACCAGAAATGGAAACCGTTGTACCCCCATTCACTGATGGTGTTCCTTAAACTACCAGCATTCCAAGTTCTCCTTTAGTCAAACCCAGGCTTGATGATCGAAACATAAATATGCATAACCTTCCAAGGGAAAAACCGTATGGTATGCCAACTTTGATGATGTCAAATTTACATAATAGTGTGTCCACATTTGTAGATCAAGCAAATTCGTTCACAATGCACACCATACATAGTCCCTCAATTTCTAGCATTTTTGGTTGAAATACTCTACCACCCGTAACAACAGATTCGATTAATTTTTTAAGGCAACAAATGGATGAGAGTAATTACGAAATGGTTAATTTGTTTACAAAAAAAATTGGTACCGTGTTTAATCCTTTGATAAGGGACACAAACCGGAGTTACCTTTGATAAGGGACACAAACCGGAGTTACCAAGCCTTAACCACACAAATGGGGAGGATAGTAGATTTCTTTGGACCTCCAAAACCTGTTTACGAACTGGTTACACAAATTCAAAACTAGCAACGGTTGCGGTTGATCGAACCAATGGTCCAGAGGCCACAACCTATGCCTCAACCCCAACCGGTCGAACCAGTGATTGAAGGTTAGCGTGAGGTGGTCTTGGTAGATAAATATAATAATGCCGATGAAGTTTTTTGGAATGTCCAATTTGGGCGAAAATATAATGGCACAAAATGGTTTAAATATTGGCCTACATAGGCCAAACTTTGTTTCTCCTTTGTCGGAATTGGTATTATAGTCTGAGTTTCCTAGGGGTTAGAAAATTCCTAAGCTCACCAAATTTACTAGAGATAACAGTGAGTCCACTGTCGAAAATATCACACGATATTTGACAGAGGCAGGAGATCTAGAAAATGATGAGAATTTGAGGTTCAGCATAGGAAGTCTCTTGCGTATGTGCTTGATGTAACACCCCATTTTCCCAATATAAAAATTTCAACATATTATCAGAGTAAAACATCAAATAACGGAATGCTACACTTCTAAAAATCATAAAACAGATAATTAACAAATTATCTTCCAACATAGTTATTTCAAAACTCGCAGTGGATAAGTTCATCATCATTAATAAAGTCTTGGCACGCAGGCCTCATAAAAGTCATCTCAAAAATTCAGTTAAACACATGAAAACATATCATATACGTAAAGGAAAGAGAAATAGCCACTAAATATCCCCTCCCGTTACGTGTCAGACCAACCTAAGACTCAGTGAGGAAAGGCCACTCACGACAGCACAACAGCAACCTACTCTTGATTACCTGCAAGTTACTCATACGAATAGCAACATTTTCAAGCAGAAGGGGTGAGATTTCACAAAATAATAATATTAATCAATATAATTCAACAATCGTAATTAACAACATAAACATCTTCAACATAAGCATCTTAAACATCATAGCATCATAGATAATAATATATCAAGTAATCACTTCATTAAAGCATCGTAATTCACATAACATCTTAACATCTTTCATTATTTGACTCGACTATGCGACAATGCAACTTAGACCTCTTATATGCATGTGGTACCAATACAAGGCATGAGCCCCTATCGTTATTGAGTATTAATATACTTCCAGGGCATAAGCCCCCATCGCTAATTTGAGCTAAAGCTCCATCGTGTTGAGTACTAAGCTCCAGGGCATGAGCCCCCAACATATGTATGCTAATGCATGGACTCGGTCTCTTAAAACATCTTAATCATCATCTCTTATGTATCCAATAATTTGGAGATTCAACATCATCTTATTCATCTTATATTGACTCATGCAACTTAGTTAAATAACAATAGCAGCATAGGCAGATCACAACAACATCATGACTTCATAATATCAATTTCATTTCAACAACATCTTAATCATTCAATAATATCTTAAGTAAGGCACATAACATTATATCACATCATATTCAACATTAACATTTCATAACAGCTTCACAAATTGCAGTTAACTTCTTATATAGGTCACATTACTACCCAGGGGTCCATCTCTAATCAAATTATGCGACACAGATCGCAATATCCTAACTTGCACTTAGTTCTGGAAGTGCTCGCGAGGCGAGAGCATCTGCTCGCCATGGCGAGTACAAGCCAGATTCCCAACTAAAGCTGTTCTAAGCTAAACCAGGTTCAATCTCGTTCTAAGTTATCATCTAATCTTTAATAAACATCTTTAGGCACTCAAAAACATCTAAGGTTCAACTCAAAAGTCAAAAGTATAGAATTAGACATGCTTTCTGGTCATGCTCGCTATGGCGAGTAACATTGTTCGCTGTGGCGAGCTGCGACGTGCAACTCGCGAGGCAAGGGAAAATGGCTCGCGTGGCGAGCGATGAACTTCATCACTCGCGAGGCGAGGATCATCGTTCGCGAGGGCGAGCGATGAATACAGGCTCGGGCAGAATGTAGTTTTTCACGAAAATTCAACAACTCACAAGGTTTTAAGCCTAATTTCAATTCCAGAATTCATCCTAATCATAATCTAAGGTCAAAGGACAGTTTCTACATTAATTTAACCAATTTTCACCGTTTAATCATCAATTCAAACAATTTGACCTAATTCTCGACTTCTCCAATTCAATCCCATTTCTTGCTAATTACAACTAGATGGATTACATGATTAATAAAATTGCAGAGTTAGTCTCACCCTTACCTTAATTTGAAGAAATCGCAGCCCTAGGTCTCTCTTGCTCTTCTCTTGGCTTTTTCTCCCTTTTCTCCAAAAACAGTCGTACGTACAAAGTGTTTCTAAAAACCTAGGTCTTTCCTTTTTATATCTCCTCCAAATATCTTATCTTATCTCTCTTTCTCCCCCAAAATTCTCTAAAATCTCAAAACAGCCCCTAACTAAATATTTTATTTTAGTTTCAAATCTTATTTTATTAAACAACAAAATAAGTCTCATCTCCTCATAAAAATCGTCACATCACATAAATCATCTAAATCATCATAAATCACAAATATATTATATAAATATAATATAACTCGTCTAGACTCAATTAAATAACTAATTAATTAAAAGTGGGTGTTACACTTGAGCATAGGAAACCTCTTGCTTTTGGGCTTAAGTAGTTTGAAGTCTCTTCCTTTTGTGCTTGAGCATTTGTAATCAGATATTGATTTTGGCGAACTCTCCTTGGAAGTGCAAGGGGGATATGACTACTTTTGGATTGTGGAAGGAACCTGTATAATTGTTTTGTGTCTTTTTCTTCTCTCTCTCTCTCTCTCTCTCTCTCTCTCTTTTAATTTATCCGCTGCATAAGACTTTGAACCCTGTTCCAGACTCTGAACTCTATCAGACTATGAACATTAGACTTAGTTTTAAAAAGAAGAAAAAACTAACACAATTCAACCCCCCTTCTTGTGTTTTTCTCACCTTCAAATATGTGTGAATGTTGTGCATTCAATTGGGTAATTTCTCTAACGATGATGATTTTTTTGTTTGTACTCTTGAAATGATGATTTGAGATTCATTGCATCTATTTAAATAGTTAGAACAGAATACATGTAAATATTTATACCTATGATGAATGTAACACCCCGTTACCCAAAATAATTAAATAATAATTAACATACATCAGAGTAAATCCCAAACGGGCATGTCACACTACAGGTTCAATTTTTCTTAAATAGAATATAAAACTATATAATTAAAAATCTTTCATAAACTTCAATAATTTGCAGCGGAATATTTGAATTAAAAGCAACAACAACAACTGTTTAAATCTCCATAAAATAATCTTGGCATAAAAGCCTCATCAAGATAAATTTAACAACCAATAAAGGGCTACATCCACAAGTTTCCAAAAATTGATACATAGGAATGAAAAACAATAAGAAATCCCATCCCGTACGTATCAGAGCCCTAGACACTTGAGTCACCACCTACTACTCAGGATCACCTGCAAGTTACCCATAGGAAGGGCAACATTTTCAAGCAGAAGGGGTGAGATTCACAACAATAAATATAGATAATAAATTCATCAATTGAATCTAACACCCTAACATAATAATAATTCATCAATATATAAATATATCACCATTATCAACATCAACAATAAATGGAATTATAACCAACAACATGACTCATGCAACACTCAACAACTCCACTAAGACTCCTCTACAATGCACATGCATGTGGTACCATATTCAGGGCCAGAGCCCTCACCGCTAATTGAATGGTTAAAGCATTCATTCAGGACATAAGTCCTCACCGCTATTGAATGGTTAAAGCATTCATTCCGGACATAAGTCCTCACCGCTGTGAACAACAAAGTGTTCTAGGACATGAGTCCTCACCGCTTTGAACGACAAGGCGTTCCAGGGCCAGAGCCCTCCCGCTTTTATGCTTATGCAACTGACTCCACTTGTGTATATCTACATACAACCTCAACAAATGCATATATGTATATATGACTTACAACTCCATAATGCAACAACATGTATGACTTAATTAAATAAAAGCATACATCTAAGTCAACAACAGATCATTATAATCAATCCAACAATTTGTATAATTTATTTAAGTGTAATTATACATAAATCAACAATCAACGATTATTCATGCTCTTGGTAAATAATATAATCATATATAATCATTAGTACAGTCGAAAGAATCAACCAAACAATGCGTACAATTGGGTATACAAAACTCCAAATATGATTCAGTTCTTGGCACTTTCGCTAGGCGAACTACTAAACTCGCCAGGCGATATCAACAAAAATTGGCTTCTCGCCATGGCGAGCAAAAGGCGAATGGCTACTAGGCACTTTCGCCAGGGCGAACAAAAGGCGAAGGAATGGCGAACTAAGTCAGTGTTCTCTGGAATTCCTACAGGGCAGCTTCGCCAGGGCGAACCAATGGCGAGTGAAAGGCGACATTTCGCCAGGCGAAAATACTATTCCGCCAGGCGGAGCATAACAGTTTCAGAATCGTGAATTGCAGTTTCTTCACCAAAAGACCCCATTTTTCCCAATTCCAACCCCAAAACGGTTTACAGTAATGTTATGCAATCCTAAAATCGAACATATTTCTAACACTAAAACAATGGTTCCTACACTCATTCCGTCCAAAATTCGAAGAATCAAAACCTAGACCCAAATTCCCAATTTCTACCAGAACTAGGTTAAACCAAAATCAGAATTATAATCCATACTATTGAAAGTAAACCTCACCCTTACCTTAATTTTGCAAAAAGAAAAGCTCTCAAGATCAAAATCTCCCTTCTTGGTTCTCCTCTTGGCTTTCTCTAGTTTTTCTCCCAAAACTTGATTGTACGTGAAAACTGTTTCTCTGACTTCTCCCCTTTTCTTAACTCCCCAATTAATTCTCTTAACTCCCACTTAATTAGACTAATTAAAATATAACCCCAAAACTCCAAATAATAATAATTCTCACCTTATTTTAATTAATATTAAAATAAACCATATACTAAAATAATACACACCACATAAATCACAAATATTATTTAAAATCACATTAAAGACTCTAGAAAATTCCAAAATAAATAAAACAACGACTAGGGCGTTACAATGAATATGTATATATGATGTTGTTGTTTATACTGAAGGTATACATGTGTTGGTTTTATCCTTGTGTTGAATTATTCTCACCCTCTTATTTTGGATTGCCACCTATGCCTATTGAGGGTCGACTTACTGGTTGATGAAGCATAGATGTTGTGAGTTTTACGATGAAGGCTTTGGAGCATACTCGTCTTTTATCACTTTCTTTTAAAGTCTTGTCTAGTGATGCTCTGCTAGGATAGTTTGGGGTTTTATGTTATTGTCACCAACAAGAATTCAATCTTTCTAAAAAAAATACAAAACCCATCAAGATGGAGAGAAATAAAACCCAAAACCAGAAATTATACACCAAAGAACCAAAATGACAATCGATATTCATGGTACAGTCAGAACGGTGAGAACGATGGAGCATCGTAAAACCCACATCGACGAATGCGAAACTTACGCAGCTGAACTGGAAAGTAGAGAACCTCACGACGACAAACACGTTCAAAGATGTGAATGGGTTGAGATATAGATTTGAACTTGAACACAATCCAACTATGGAAATGCAGTTGTTTATGTTTGCAAGGTACATAATAGAGTAGTTGTTAAAGGTACATGACACAGATGGAAATAACACAATTTGGGACAAATTTTAGACCATATTTAACCTAGTTTTATTTCCGTGAATTCCGTCCCAAATCCGTGGGAAACGATTGAAACAAATTCCAGTCAAAGTAATTTATTTCTATATAATAGAGTAGTTGTTAAAGATGAACCCTAATGTGTTAATCTTGTGCTCCTCCTTCATTCGCTCTCTCTCTAACCTTCATTTCTATCTACCTCCATGCCATTTTCTCTCTGTTTTTTTTTTTGCCATTGTAAGCATGTAAGAAGAAAAGAAGAATAGATCTTGTCTCCTCATATCATCATCTTCCTTTCTATCCAATTGAAATTCCATAAACAAGTGTTTGAAAAAATGGGTCATCTCATCTTCATCTTCGTTTCTACTGTGTTTCACTCTCCTCCGCTCTCTGCAATTTGCCTTCACTGGATCTAGTCTCATTGCATCCTCATCTTCCTTTCTATCTTTACTCTCCACCAGATCTATTTTATGCTTTCTCTGTCAGGTTTTTTTTTATAACCTATTTTGTCGACACAATGTTTATATTTCTTAGTCATGTGATTTTGTGTGGTGTGTTTGGGCATTCCATCTGTTTTCTTATTGTAGGATTGAACATCTTTGTCGTGTTTCTCATCTTAGTGGTCTGAGTTTGTTTTTAATAATATTAGTTGTTCAAGAAAGCAATTGAAGTTGAATCACTTGTATCAATTCATTTGTAAGAATAATAATTTAAAAAAGTAATAAAAAACAAGAGAGAAAAAAAATTGTACAAATCTGAATTAAAAACACCCAAAATAAAATAAATTATTTAATTTTGGAAATTTTAACTTAATTCCGTCCGAAAATCGTAGGAAATTAAAATCAATTTCGTCTGAAATCCGTTTGAAGTTTAGTCCAATATCCCACGTAAAAACCGTACGAAATCCGTCTGAAATATATTTCGGATGGAATTTGGGACGAAATTACGATTTGCGACGCGGCTTTTTCGGACAACGCACTATCTGTCCGAATTCCGTCCGAAAACGGATTTTCGTCTGAAATCCGTGGGAAATTTCCATAAATTCCGTCCCAAAACCGTATGAAATTCCGTTCGAAAATGACATTTTTTTAGTAGTGTTTAGAGGAAAATGTATCTAAGTTTTTTTTTTTTTAATTTCAATTATTATTCTTTAGAGGGATGCTACCAACACACACTTTCTAACACACTCTTTTTGATTGGTTCACAAGGGACGTGAATTTTAACCAATCAAAGAGAGTATGTTGAAAAATGTGTGTTGCTAGTATTTCTCATTTTTTATTAATGGAGAAAAGAAAAGTATAAATTGCACTAAAACCTATTATAATACAATATTTGTACCAAGAAGAAAAAAAATTGTTGTTCCCACATGTTATTTAGCTGAAAGACACAATTAAAAGATCAAATTGCCCCTCGACACTTAACTACCGTCGGTTTCCTATTCATCGTCAGGTAAGTGCCGTCGGTTTTTTGAAAACCTCGGCAGTTAACTGTCGATGCGCTGTTCCATCTGCTGATAACATCCAGCTGCTCCCCCTGCTCACTATTTCATCATCAACTTTTATTCCTCTTACATCTAAACCCCCAAATCCAATTTTTTTCCATCCTATCTTGCTCCAAAATCATTGAAGCATCAGTCATAGGAGGTATCAACACACACTTTTGACGTAAAAAAAACAAGTATTGTTGCTTTTAACCCGTTTATTTTTTGTGCTATTTTTGGGTATTTTGCTGGCAGTTTTCGTAGAGCACTGATATCAGATCATCGACACTTAAGTGCCGAGGTTTGGGAGCGTTAACTACCGATGCGATTGTTCCAAAACTGCATGCTACTACCACTTTCTCATTAGTAACTTAATAAAAATAAGGCTTAATTGCACTTTTGGACCCCTATCTTTCCAAAAGTTGCGGTTATGGCCCCCTAACTAATTTAAATACAAAACAGCCCCCTATGTTTTGATTCTTTGGCAGTTTTGGACCCCCGGTCCATTAGTGAGGTGCCACGTGTATTATTTAGGGGGCCACGTGGCACCTCACTAATGGACTGGGGGTCCAAAACTACAAAAAAAATCAAAACATAGGGGGTTGTTTTGTATTTAAATTAGTTAGGGGGCCATAACCGCAACTTTTGGAAAAATAAGGGTCCAAAAGTGCAATTAAACCTAAAAATAATTATCCCCACTTAAAAAACTAAAAATAATTCCAAATTAAATAAACACAGAGACATATAATCACGTACAAGTGCATATAAGCACAAATAATGATTAAATAAAATAATTCTAGTGGAAATCGGGCTGTTATGGGTCGTCCTTGTGTTGACGGCGATCTAGGGTCCATAAAGGGACGTGTTGTGGTGTTGCATCCAGGTTTCTCGATGGGTTGGTGGCGTTTCTCTCCAGATCCCCCTCTCTGTGTCGGAGGTTTGGAGTTGTTGATATCCGTCCCAGTTGCTTCCCGTGCCATATGCAGACTTTGTTGTTAATTCAGTTTGTTTCATGACTCATTGCCGCTTTGTTGGGTTTCTCCGATATTGTGTGTGGTTATGGGTTTGTTTGGCTTGAAAGAGCATTAATGTATGTTGTGATTGTTGTTAATAGGGGGTTGTTAGGACGTGAATTTGACCGTGTTTGCGGTGGATTCATTCGCCATATTTAGAAGTGAAGACTCACACAAATCTGCTTTGATGCTGCAGGTGGTGGGTTCAAGTGTTACCGTGTTTGCGGTGCTCAGATCCATTATTGACCATCCCTCGATTTGGCTTTCAATTGGTTTTGAGTTGCTATCTGTGGGATTTGGATAGAAATGGTGGTGAAGCTTATTGTCGCAGCATAGTGGATTGTTGGCGTGGGGTTTTGTATTTGTGTTGGTGGTAGAATCTTTCACCTTCACGAAGTTTGTTACTATATAACTTAGGGGAGGTTTCAAAATCCTCATCATTCTACCTGTTTGAAGTTGGATTGTTTCACTCGAAATAGACGTTATGCTTGTTGTTGCTGCAACGAGTTGTTGGTTCTTAGATTCGTTCCATGTTGACGGTTGGTTCATACACCACACTTTAGGCATCCACTAGTGCTGTTTTATTTTTCCATATTATCTGATTGGGTTGACATACACTTTGTGTGGATTCACTGGGTTAGTTTTATGTCCATCCCAAATTTTTTTTAGTAATATATATGAGCATCTGACAAGGACTGGAATCTGCAAGACATCCCAACTTAGTTGAAATGTCTTATATTCTTTTTTTATGTCATTGTGCTCTTGACTTATAAAAAAAAAAAAATTAATTAATTTTATATCTTCTAAAAAAGGTAGAATATATTCTTCATGTTTTTTTTATAATTATTTTTTTTTTTTCAAAAAGGTAAATTAGCCAATCCAAATTAGCACCGAGGAGAAGCAAACTTGAGACCTTGAGGAGGAGCACTCCCAGGTCCAAAGTCAATACCACAATGCCAACCCAAATATGTTACTAATTTTTTTTTTTGGTAGATAGACGAGATGACAAAACCATCATAAACTCACACACACAAAGTGGAGGTGTCGGGGTTCGAACCCCGGTCATGACGTCCGGACTAACAATTTTGGCATTTTTACCCGTTGAGCTAGGACTTATGGGACAATGGGTTACTAATATTATAATGTATTAGTGAATTGTGTGTCATTAATTGTGATTTATTATAAAAGCACTCATGGAATAAATGTTTGTGAGTAAAGAATTAGCAGCTCAATGAAAAATATATTTTCTACTACATATGTCTTTTAATTTCAATTGTATCAGTTAAACTTTATATCATATTTTTATAATTAATAAAATATATTATTCATTATATAATTTACTAATAACTAACATAATAACAATTATTTATAACAATCTTGTGCGATGGCACGCGTATTTATCTAGTTATAGTAGAAATCATAGAATATTAACATTTAATTGATTTAGATCCTCAGAGATGATAATAATTTTTTTAATAAGGGTATAAAAAGTATATGAAATCGTTTAAAACTATAATGTGAAGATATAATGTGACTGTAAAATAATTTACATAAGTTGCTGCTACTCATTGAATTCATGGCTGAATTCTCTAACAGTCACACCAACCATTCACACACTTTGGTTGAAAACCAGCATAACACATATCATATGGGCAATCAGAATCCTCAAAACAACTCAATTTCACTGTAATGAACAAAGTAAATAAACTATGTTGTTAAAATGGGACACAATATTGTCAACAATTAGTAAAGAAGAAAATTTGAAGAGAATAAAAAACGGCTTACCTTTAAAGTACGTTGAAATAAGAAATATAGAAAGAAAGTAAATCATAACCTTAACAAATTTGATAATATTAGTCATATTTCCTCCACTTTGCATGTATCAAAGATTTTATCTATTTATAATTGATAATGCTTATGCTTTTGTTACATTAATTAAATAGTTTTTAGCATTTACGAAGTTGTAAAAAACCCTTCCTAAACTTAGAATACTTATTAAATGCCTCTTAAATAAATTAATGTATTGCATTTGTCCATTCGTCACACTTAGTAAGGAGGTAATGTGAAAAATTTATGAATTGTGTCTTATAATTTTTTGCAATATTTTCAAAAAAATGGAAAATTTTATGGTGAAGTCATAAGAATGACTTTTCTGGTAAAGTTAATCCTATGACCAATCATTTAGCTTTTGTGTATTTAATCAATGCAACGTCAGATTATATGGTGTACTACATATTTGTTCTTAAGGTGTGTCGTTATATCTTTCATCTTTTTTTCCATATCGATTTTGTTCATCCCTTTCTCTCCGAAATTCATCTGCTCCAACACCAACCATACTGTCTTGCTTAATCAAAATTCATCTTCTCCAAAACTCACATTCTTGAACCCTAAAATTGTTTCTCTCCAAATTCTTCTTCTCCAAAATTCACATTCTCGAACCCTAAAACCGTCTTGCTTAATCGAATCGATCTTCACATCCATTTAGTAACCATTTGCTCGTTTTTGACATTCTCGAACCCTTTAATCATCTGCTCCATCTTCGTAGCTAATTCGGAACGGAATTACTCACACCACATAGGGTAAGATCGATTTGAATATCTTTTTATTGTATCGGGTTAAAATGATATGAATGTGATTGAAGTTTTATGAAAAACAAAATAACTTTTTTAAAAAAGTCAGTTTTATGATTGCCCTGTAGAAGTACCCTTCCAAAATTGTATATCCTTTCATAATAGAAAATGGAAAACCAGAAAAGACAATGAAAATTTAATCAATAATAATTCTTTAAGAGAGAATGAAATTTTCGGGATTTCTAACGATGCATGTTTTGATTAATCAAAAGGCATGGATTTCAATCCAAATTACTAAATTGCTAAACCCATGATGAGAAGTTACTCCAAAAGTTGTTCCAATGGGTAGTTATCCTATATTATCAAATAAGCATTTTATTTTTATACTTTCTGGTTAGATAAAATATTTATTTTTAAGTGATATATATTGTTCCAGATCGGCATAAAGCCCAACGAAGCTACGGTTATTACTCAAAGAGAGGTGCCGTGAGGTTGCACGTGAAAGCCATGTGCGGATTATACCGCCCATGAACGCATCAAGATCAAATCCTAGCCATCATTCTCACCGTAAAACCTGCATGACTAAGGGTTTTATGATTATCGACCTCTTCGGCTATATAAGCATGACTATGTGTTACGCTCAATGTACTTTCTCATTAACCCATTTTTCGCACACAATACACCTTTTTCACCCACTGACTTGAGTGTTGGAGTGCGAATGTGCTTGCATGCACCATTCTCCTCAGTGACGGAAACTGCTTTCCTCCACACCGGAGCACCGTGAATGTGCTTTTTCACCTTCAGTGCAGACTTGACAATTATACTCCATTTCTCACGGAGTATAAGAATAAAAATTATAGGCAAATAATCAGTCAAAGAGTAAATTCTAGTCATTTTATCAACATAACAAAGCAAAAGTTATTAACATTACAAAATAAATCTGATGTGAGAGGAGTTAATAATGAATATAAACTCGCTAGTGTACTGTCCTATATGCTAAAAATCCAAATAACTTATATAGATGATGACTCAAGAGAATAATTGTGATAAAAATTTCAACATATCATGTAATGCAGCTGATCTAAGATTCAAACCGTCTCGTTAAAATGAAATAGAGCTATCTATTGATGTAAGTTATTAATAATGAATAAATCCAAATAACTTATTCATCTAAGTACAAAAACGTCACTCAGAAATAATTCACATGAAATCCAAAGACTAAGAGATGAGAAGAAGGTTCTCCAAAATTAATTTTAATCTTAATTTAGTGGACTCAGAGCCTAAATGTTAATATGTCTTACTCCCCCTTTTGTCACCAAGAAAAAGACTAAAATTAAAGAAAAGAGTAAAAAAAGATGGATTAAAAACATTAATATTTCTAGCATATCAGAGAAAAAATAACATCAGATGCAAAACTAAAATCAATACACAACATATCATTAAGTATTAGAAGCAGTAAAAAAAGAAACACAGATAATAAAAACTAAACTGCAACTAAGTCTGATGTTGTTTCTTCATCATTTCAAGAAGAGTAGCAATGCCATTCTTAATCTTTGATTGCTCAGCCATGGTTTCCTCATGCTGTTTCTGCACTCTACTTTGAAATTCCTCTTGCTTCCTGATGCTTTCCAGATGTTGTTCTTGCATTTTCTTCTCAAATGCTTCTTGCTTAAGTTTTAAATCCAGCAGATGAGCTTCCATAGCTTCAGTCTTCAGCTTCTGAGCATCTAGATCAGCTTGTAGCTTGTCTTGATAAGCAACTACCTCAGGGTCTTGACTCTTGAGAATTATAGGCTATGGCTTCTTGAAGAAGTTAGCTAGCCAAACCTTGAAGTCCAGACTTCACTACTTCTGGGACTTCAGGAATTGCAGCTTCTTGTGTAGGCTCAAGCTCCTTGATCAACTCTGAATACTCAATCTGCCTTGAGATGTGAGTTCTAAGCTCAACTTCATCCATGCTTTTGTAGACTTCAGAAAACTAGTCTTGTAGAGCTTATTGTTGAGAGGTAACATCCATTTCTTGAAGATTATCCAGAGTAGCATCAACCAACTAACTTCCTGAGCTTATCCCATTTAATAATATAGTGGATAGAAGGCATATCTTTGTTTCTATCTTCAACAAACTCCATCAGACTTTCAAAGATCTCAATGCACACATTGCTAAGGATAATGTTGGTAACTATGGTAAGAGGTGGGTTAATGAAAGGTTGAGTTTGGGTCTGGGTTTCTGTGATGACAGTATCTTGAATTTCCATTGCTTCAGCGTTATCAACAGGGTTGAAGGTTGATGGTTAGGATACTCATAAGTGATTTTGATTTCAGGATTAGTGAAATTCACAAAGTTTTGGTAAGATGAAGTTGGATTCACATCTTCTAATGCTTCAGTCATGAGAACATCAGAATCAGTGAGTAATCAACACACTTTTGACGTAAAAAAACAAGTATTGTTGCTTTTAATCCGTTTATTTTTTGTGCTATTTTTGGATATTTTGCTGGCAGTTTTCGTAGAGCACTGATATCGGATCATCGAAGATAGAAAGTTTGTATTGTATTTCTTATTTTACAAATGTTGAGTAAGACATACAATATATACAACAGAATATGATGAGCTATAAGGAAACATAATTGCTAATTATGTATAAGATGTGCTGACTTGATATGCAGATAATTGTTATTTATAACTTGATGTGTTGACTTGATATGATCCAATAATTAAGGGATTGTGTCTCTAACACCCCCCTTCAAACTGGTGGTGAGTGAATCACACCAAGTTTGTCTCTTAGTTGACTGAAACGTGTGTGACTTAATGGCTTGGTGAGACAATCTGCAATTTGATCCGTTGTAGGAACATAAGCCACAACAACCTCATTTTGTAGTACTTGGTCTCTGATGTAATGAACATCAATTTCAATATGCTTAGAACGAGCATGCAATACTGGATTAGAAGCTAGTGCCTTGGCACTCAAGTTATCACACCATAGTATGGGCTTCCTTGGCAATGGGAGTTTCAGTTCAAAAAGTAGTGAACGAATCCATGCTATCTCAGCAGCTAGGTCAGCTAGTGCTCTGTACTCTGACTCTGTGCTTGATCTTGATACTACTTTTTGTTTTCTTGAGGACCAAGAGATGAGTGTTTCACCAAGGAACACACATTGACCAGCCATGGATTTTCTGTCATCAATACTAGTGGCCCAGTCTGCATCAGAAAAACCTATTATATCCAAGTCAGTGGATGGCTTGATGTGCATGCAATAATTGATGGTGCCTTGGAGATATCTCAAGATTCTTTTTATACCTTGCCAATGGTCAGTGGTAGGTGAACTCATGTATTGACTGAGTTTATTAACAGAAAAGGCTATGTCAGGTCTTGTGTGAGTTAAATATTGCAGCCCTCCTATGGCTTGTCTGAACACAGTTGGATCTTTCAATTTCTCCCCCTCAACTGTGAAATGTCTTCTTGTTATCATCGGTGTTGGACATGGTGAGGCATTTTCCATCTTGAATTTCTTCAGCAAGTCACCGATGTATTTGGATTGTTTAAGGTACATTCCACTTGCATCTCTTTGTACTTCTATGCCCAGAAAGTAGTGTAAACGACCCAAATCTTTGAGAGAGAAGACATCATTAAGTTGTTTGATGAAAGCTTGAAGGAAATTGTTGCTGCTGCCTGTGACTATTATGTCATCCACATATATAAGGAGAAATGTGATATGATCTTTACCTTTTAAAAGAAAAAGAAAAGGGTCACTTTTTGTATTTTGAAAGCCCCAATTTAACAATGCAGTTTTGAGACTATCAAACCAAGCTCTCGGTGCCTGCTTCAGCCCATAAATTGCTTTAGATAGTTTGCATATGTGATTAGGCTTGGTAGGATCAACAAATCCTTCTGGCTGATGCATGAATACGGTTTCTTTGAGGTATCCATTTAGGAACGCATTGTTGATGTCTAGTTGCCTAACTTCCCAATTGAGGTGTACTGCAATGGAAAGGATGACTCTGACTGTGCTAGCTTTGACTACAGGACTAAATGTTTCTTCATAGTCGATTCCAGCTGTTTGTTGAAACCCCTTTGCAACTAGTCTGGCTTTCCTCCTTTCTATGGAACCATCTGACTTGTATTTGGTCTTGAAGACCCATTTTGAGTCAACTATGTTTTCTTGATCTTGGTAAGGGACTAGTATCCACGTCTTGTTGGACATGAGAGCTTGAAACTCCTTTTGCATTGCTTCTTTCCATAAGGTTCTTGTGAGAGCTTCCTTGACATTTGCAGGTTCCACTGTGTCTTTGTAAGTCTCAGTGATTCCAATGTAAGGTAGCTTCGGCTTGTGAATGCCTGACTTACTCCTTGTGTGTATTGCATTACTTGTATTTGTGTCCATGCTTGATTCACCCGCATTTTGCTGCTGAACTATGTCTGGTGTCTCTTCAGGAGTGGTGTCACCTTCTGATGAACCATTGTCAGTTTGTTCTATGTCACTAGTAACACCTTGAGAGTCTTCTTCGTTTGTCTCATCTTGATTTTCTTCTTCAATGATTGGTATGCTAGCATCATTGATAGAATTACCTGCACTGCACAAAGGAAAAGAAGTAGATGGATTGTTAATTGTTGTTTTCAAAGGACTTCTTGTATTGAGAAACCCCTCATGGAATGGAAAAAGGTCTTCATTAAAGATGACATGTCTTGATATGAAAGTCCTTCCATGAGAGTTGAGACATTTGTAACCTTTGTGGGAGTTGCTATATCCCAAGAACACACACCTGGTTGTGTGGAATTGTAGCTTGTGTTGGTTATACGGTTTGAGGCAAGGGTAACACGCACAACCAAATGGTTTTAGCAACTTATAGTCAGGTTCTTTATGAAATATGAGTGAATAGGGACTCTCATTTTGAGTAACTTGGGATGGCAATCTCTTAATGAGATATACTGCAGCAGAGAAGGCTTCCCACCAATAATGTAAGGGCATTTGAGCTTGTGCAAGTAAGGTTAAGCCAAATTCAGCTATATGTCTGTGTTTCCTCTCGGCTCTTCCATTTTGTTGAGAGGTATATGGGCATGATATTCTAAATTGTATACCAGCATCTATTGCAAGTTTCTGCACAGGTTTGTATTCACCACCACCATCACATTGAATTACTTTGATTCTTTTATTGAACTGGTTTTCAGTTAGGTTTTTAAATTGAGTAAAAGCCTGCACAGTTTCAGACTTTTGTTTCAAGGGATAAATCCAGGTAAACCTACTGAAATCATCAATAAAGTGCACATAGTATTTAAAACCAGAGGAAGACGTTATTGGTGCAGGACCCCATACATCAGTGTGGACCAACTCAAGTGGTTCCTGGGCATGAGAAGAAGAAGACTTAAAAGGTAAAAGGTGCATTTTGCCATATTGGCATGCCTCGCAAAAACTAAAATTATCACTAGGTGGTACTTTGACATTACAACTTTTCAAGACTTTGTCTAAGACCTTATTATTAGGATGACCAAGTCTCCTATGCCAGCTTTCCTTGACAGATACAAAAGCATATGGGTTTCCTTTGGTGCCTGAGAGCTGGTATAATCCATTTTTAAGTAGCCCTTTTAGTATTACCTTCCCTGTCAATTTTTCCTTCACAAAGCAACAATTTTTATCAAACTCAACAAATATGTTGTTGTCAGCAGCCAATTTTGAAACACTTAATAGATTTTTGGTAATGTTAGGTACATATAAGACATCATCTAAATTGAGTGACTTAAGTTTTGAAGAACTTGTGGCCACAATCTCTAATTTATCACCATTACCAACAACCAGAGAATTCTTACCATGGTGCTCAGTCAAGTCTTGGAACTTGTCAATTTGATGTGTTACATGATTGCTTGCACCACTATCAAAGTACCAGTCATAGTCTTCGACTGAGTTCTGAGAGGCTATGAAGGCATTGTGAGATCCTTGCTTGTCACTGTCTGCTGAATAATTGGATCTTGAGTAGTTTTTGTCAAACCTGTGAAAGCAATTTATTGCAGTGTGATTAGTCTTGCCACAGACTTGGCATGGTGCTTTGGATGACCTGCCTCTTCCTCTGCCTCCTCTCCAACCTCTGAAGTTGGAACCTCTCCAATTGTTGTTGGAATTGAACCTGTTGTCTCGGTGATCAAATTTGTTTGCAACATTTGTTATTGCATTCAAATTCAGATTGGTGAGGTTATTCAGTTGCTCAATTCTACTTTCAAAAGTTAGTAATTGAGCTTGTAAATCCACCCAGCTGAGTGTGGTATGATCGGA
The DNA here is from genome assembly GCF_003473485.1 of Medicago truncatula. Lineage (NCBI taxonomy): Eukaryota > Viridiplantae > Streptophyta > Magnoliopsida > Fabales > Fabaceae > Medicago > Medicago truncatula. The sequence goes on along the minus strand of NC_053043.1, from coordinate 22,013,131 downwards.
CAATTTTACAACTATAGGATTATATTCAGAATCCAAACCATTCAGAGTTTAAACGATCAGATTAGAATTTGAAATCGGATTGCCGGCAAGTTTGAGTTTGTCAGCAAGGTTCTTCATTTTGATTAGATAGTCTTCCATTTTCATTTCCCCTTTTCTGATGCTGTGAAATTCAGACTTGAGATAAATGATTTGAGACCTTGTGTGTGCTCCAACCAGACTTTGAGCCTCATCCCAAAGCTGTTTGGAGGTCTCACAATGCAGCAGCTGAGTTGCCATTTCAGTAGCCATCGAGTTGAGCATCCACCCAAGGAGGCGTTGATCATTGGCTTGCCATTCTTCAAAGGCAGGGTTGTTGCTCTTGCTTGAGTCCGAAGAGGTAATGAATTCTTCAGGACACTTTTTCGTTCCCAACATATATCCATCGAGCTTGCATCCTCTGACCACTGGTAGAACTAGAGATTTCCATAGGGGATAATTGTTTCTGTCCAGCTTGACAGATACAGATGATGGTAGGTCATTTTTGTTGTTGTTGGCAGCGGAAGCCATGTTTTTATGATGGATCAAGAGCTTTTCAGCTTAAGAGCTCTGATGCCAAGATAGAAAGTTTGTATTGTATTTCTTATTTTACAAATGTTGAGTAAGACATACAATATATACAACAGAATATGATGAGCTATAAGGAAACATAATTGCTAATTATGTATAAGATGTGCTGACTTGATATGCAGATAATTGTTATTTATAACTTGATGTGTTGACTTGATATGATCCAATAATTAAGGGATTGTGTCTCTAACAATCGACACTTAAGTGCCAAGGTTTGGGAGCATCGGCAGTTAACTGCCGATGGAATTCGGTAGTTAACTCCCGATGCGATTGTTCCAGAATTGCATGCTACTACCACTTTTTCATTTTTTTTTTTTGGTGTTTTTTTATGTTTTTTTGTTTTAATTCATAATGCAATTGATGTTTATGCATTAGTTAGTTGTTAATTAATAGTTTTGTGTTGTTTATTTATAGTAATGGTTAAGAACGTGGATGATGATCCGGAAGAGACAAAATCAATTTTTGTCGAAAATTCTAGAGATGTCAAACCACCTAAGGTTGAAGCCAAACTTAATCTTGATGGAGCTTCTATCCATGTTAAAGCCAAACTTAATCTTGATGGAGTTTCTATAAATAAAATACCTATTACAATATCCATAAGTGTATTTTGGTCATTTACTGGTATTTTTCAGCCAAACACAATGTGTGAACACCAATTTAAAAAAATAATAATCTATCTATATATACATGTATTCTAACGTACATTTTGCTTATGTGTCACCTCACCAATTCCCCCCTCTCTAACTAATTTTCTAAGCATTCACCATGTGGCTTTCTTTTTCATTCATTTTTGCCTTCTATATTATGTAACTTCCATTGCCTTCTTTATTATGTAACTTCCAATTAATTTGTGTGATTCCTTCCACTACTCATTTTTTTATTTATAACCTACAAATTATTATGTAACTTCCAATTAATTTATTTAGCTCTTTCCACTACTCATTATTTTATATTTTTTTTGGTTACATACTCATTATTTTATATTGATAACCTACAAATTGAACAAATTTAGTGCATCATTTTATTTTCTATAAAAATCATTGCAAGAACATGCAAAAACTTGATTACTCATTTTTTCAAAGGGTGAAGAATATTTGGAGGAGAATGAAGGAGGTGGATTTTTGTCTATCCCATGAAATAACCATGGGATAACCATATTTCATTCAAACACATGCATAAGCCATAAGGTATATCGTATTTATATTACCAATTTCTTTTTTTTTTGGTAGTTTTTATTTTTCTCTTCCAACTTCATGTACATTTCTTTCTAATATTTTGTTATCTAATGGATATCCTTTCTTTGTAGGGTTTTCGAAAAAGGACAGTTTTTGAAAGGGTGCTTCTTATGTGAAAAGGTGGTTATCATCATACATTAAAATAGAAGTTTTTTCATTATGATTTTAGTTTAACTTTGTATCGGTGATCTTTTGACTTTTATGTTAACTATTTTTGCTGATTTTGTAATATGGTGGATGGTTATATTTATCAACTAATTTTTTGTAATATCTGAAATTATTCCAACGAAATTATATCTACTTTTTTAGATGTATTCTAACCTACACTTTGCTTACATGTCACCTCACCAATTCCCCCTTTCTAACTAATTTTCTATAAGCATTCAGCATGTGACTCTCTCTTTTCTTTTTCCTACTTTCCATCTATCTATTTATTACTAAATATATTTACATATGTTCATTCTTATAATTCTTAAATATGTAACTGATAATTGACTGAGCTTTGTAACTCCTTCCACTATCCATTAATTAAGGAAATATGATGATAATAATAATATTTAAAAGTATAGTTGAAAAGGTGTGGTTATTTGATTATATGATACGTATGGTACATTTTTTTAGACAAATGTGACTCCTTCCACCTACTCATAGTTTTAATTTATAACCTACAAATTGAAAAAAAATTATTATGTAACTTCCAATTAATTTGTGTAGCTTTTTCCACTACTCATTGTTTTATATTGATAACCTAAAAATTAAACAAATTTAATGCATGCTTTTATCTTCTATAAATATCATTGCAAGAACATGCAAAAATTTGATTCCTCATTTTTTTTCAAAGGGTGAAGAATATTTGGAGGAGATTGAACATGGTAGATTTTCTCAATCCGATGAAATAACCATATTTCATTCACAAATACATATGCATAATGTATATTTTAGCCTTTATATTGCACTGTTTGGATTTCATTATATATATTGTGCCTTGAACAAATTAAATCACATGTTTGGTCTTTGTTCTAGATTTTTTTTTTAGGGTGTTTGATAATTGACAAATATATTAATATACATGTTAACAATGAAATAAAGTGGATTTCTTCTTTTTAGTTTATAGAAAGGTAGATCATACGGCCAAGATATATGCTTATGGTTACATTCCAAAATTATTTATTCCTACTCTATCGACTTCTTGCCTATAAAAAAAATTGCATTCATAGTTCGTTAGACAAATTTTCTACGAAGCTCCTATGTATATATATTTGTAATTTATTTTGTCTCTTCCATTCCTTCAATTTTATTTTTTGGTAGTTTTCATTTTTCTCTTCCAACTTCATGTTCATTTTCTTCTAATATTTTGTTATCTAATGGATATCCTTTCTTTGTAGGGTTTTGGAGAAAGGAGAGTTTTTTTTTTTGAAATGGCACTTCTTATGTGAAAAGGTGGTTATCATTTTTATATTAAAATTTAAGTTTTTTCATTATTATTTTTGTTTAACGTTGTATCAGTGATCTTCTGACTTTTATGTTAACTATTTTTGCTGATTTTATAATATGGTGGATGGTTATATTTATCACCTAATATTTTGTAATATCTGGAATTACTCCAATGAATTACTCCATTCCTTTTATTTCTTTCCACGGTCTATGATATTATAACTGTATATTTCACTCTATACATTGCATGGTAAAACTCCTATTGTCCTTAGGTTCTGAATTTTTCACTCACTTTCTTTGATTTGTGGCCTTATAATTATGGATTGTGTATTCTAGAATGGGGTTATGTGCAGTAGAAATCAATGTTTTTTTTTTTTTTGAATTAGATACGAGAGGGTTCCTTTCCAACAATGTTTGTATTTTATCAGCTATTTAATTTACATACATTTTAATGTATAACCTTATAAAAATGTTTGTTTTATTGTTTTTATTTGTCTACTAATATTTGTTACCTCACAAGAATTGCTTTGGAATCTTCCATATCTTTCTATCTATCTATCTTCTATCTATTTATCTATCTATATCTTTCTATCTTCTTCATAAAAAACCATCTCTCTCAAATTGTATCTAATCTAATAATTAATAATAGAGAATGATATTGATATTTCTTCAAAAAAAGAAAGTAATAGAGAATGATGATGATAATGATGTAGTTAAACTTAAGTTACAAAAATTTGCCACCCCTTCTTATTTCATTGTATTATAGTATAATACCTCCTTTTGTTTTTAATAATTGCATTATTATAGTGCTACTATTACTATAGAGCTGATTTAAAGTCTCCGTTCTAACGATTCCGTGTATATAGGCGTTCCAAAATTGAAGAGATGTACATATTAATTATCTTTGTAAGTTTAACAGAATTTGTAGCCTTAAGATTTCATTAATTATACATTGTGTTTTAACATGGTAAATAACATATTGAATATTGTCCATTAATCTACCACTAATCTACCACTTCTTACAAATAATAGTGTTGTTTTTGTACAAAAAGTAATAGTGTATTTTTGATGATGTACCTAAGTAATAGAATAAAATTTTGGACTTTTTAGGAGTAAAATATTTGTGTTCTTAAAAGGAAACTTGAGTTAACCATATACAAACATTATGTCTATGTGACACTTCTAAAAAAGCTTATTCTCACTCTCTCTTATTCTCCACTTCTAAAATTCATTATTTATCTCCACTATATAAATTTAATGTGTGATGTTAATAATACAAAACTAAAACGTTCACTAATATTTAACTAAAAAAACTTGAGGAAGAAAAAAAGTAAATTACCCATTGACTCCAAATAAGTAACTGTTATTTCCTCATATATTTGTCTTAATTCTCCACTTAAGTTGAACATAAATCAAGATTTGCAACCCAAAAATGTTATAATATAGCTTTTTTTTTTACTCAAAAGATATGCACAATTTCTCTCATAAACTACAATGCTATTGCCATATCTTTATTTTTTTTAGGGAGCTGATCTTTATTCTTGAATGATGATTGAAGCTCATCATCCATAATTCAATACCTGTTATTAAACCCATAAAATGGCATTAATATGGTATTGTACAATATGGAAGAAAAAAAACGAACACATAAATTGGCATTAATATAGTATTGTACAATATGGAAGAAAAAAACGTTTTGAGAAATAATAAATTCTTAGCGAATATCCTATATAAGTTTGCAAAATCCCATGCACTTCTCCATATTTTACAACTACGTCCATTTTGTGTGTGCTCCTTCCTTTCCCAAATTTTTCAACTTAATATTTCAATGATTTTGTTTTAAAAAAAAATATGCGACAATCATTTTGCTGCTTCACTAATCTTTCAACTACCTTTTTCTTTTTTCATATTCAATAATTATTTACCACTCTCTCACTCAATACGGTATCGTTTAAATTAATAAATTGATGAGTTACAAGTGTTTTTAATTGTTTATTATCCTATTGACTTTAACATACCAAAAAATAAGAATGAAATAAATAAGAAAATGGTAAACCAAAAAATATGCTAAAAAAACAATACCAATACTAAATAAAAGTTAAAGAGAAAAATATAAAAGAAATCATTGTATCAACTCATGAATTGGATTTTCAATAAATATGAGAGAAAAAGAAACAAAACTTCTAAAGACGAATCCCATTTTGACTGCTTATTTCAGTTGTTTCTGTGAGCAATATTGATAGGAAACATGAATACCTCTAGCTTTGATCGAAAAGAATAAGTGATATCAAGAGAAAAAGCAAAAACACTTGCGATTGCACAAAAAAGTTTTTATATGATTACACTAATATGATAAAATATTAAATATGATACAACTCTTCAAACTTATGAACTATGAACAAGAACCACCAAGAACTGTATTAATTATCCTAAAAATATTTTAACAAATATGAATTCTCATATAATTTCTAAACAACTCTCTTATATTTAATATAATTTAATATTAAACATAACGATATCAATCATTTAACTCTATGTGAATATGCTTATCATAATTATTATTTACTCATTTGTAAAAATATTATGGATTCTAATCAAACCCGTGCAACGCACGGGTTATATACCTAGTAATACCTATTACAATACCCATATGAGAATTGAACACTCTAGGGCCCAAACAACAACACACTCATTGGTCAACTACACACTATATATTAGGGCTGCGGCTAAACAATCGATCGATTCAATATTAGGGTTTAGAGTTTTTCTCTTTGCCGTAGCTAGGCCTTTGTAACACCCATTTGATGATGGATGATCGATCATTCATTCAATTCCTATCACCATTCTTCAACTACAGGTATATGATTCCCCCATGTGTTACTTCTCCTATTAATTCATTAATTTATTTATTTCAATCTGTTTGTTTTTATTAATCTTTTCTGCTTTCGTTGGATCAGCAGTGAAACCTGTTTTCATGCTTTCTTTGGGAATCCTCTTTTCTCCATTCTTTGTTTACTTGTTCACAAGTGGTGATGTTTCTCCGAGTCCGAGTGTAATTTCTTTGATTAACAACCAGATCAAGAATGATTTGGCTCTAAAAACAAATTTGGATGAGGCTGAGCTTGCAATTTTCCATCTAACATCTTGCCTCAGGAAATCCAATGTAAGATATAATCTTTACTCATCGTAAATGGTTTTATTTCAATTTTGAACTATGATGTTCATGTTTCCAGTTGTCTTCTTCTCCTCTTTTTTTTCTAGGTTGGCTGGAATAATTCGTTTGTTTTCTCGGGATGTATTCATATAACCAACTGTGAACTCAAACAACACACAATTAAAGGCTCACATAAAGCTATACTCCAATGCCTTCAGCCTATTTTCAGCAGTTGTAACTTTAGTGTAATGTAAAAGTAGTTAGTTCGAAAAAGTAAAAAAGAATATAACATAAAATGGTTGAGTGAGAGGTAGGTGTACGTACCTTTGCAAGAGGAATTCTTAAGGTGTTTCTCAACAAGTGTGCGATCAATGATATTGTCGTCAACAGCAAGAACATGAGGAATGTCACCATTTTCCATCATCCACTTTGAAGAAGAATCAGAAGCCATGAGTAATGACAATGAAGAAGTTATAAGAAGGTGATAACGTAGTTGCAATAAATAGAGGACGGTACTATAAGGATTTGATTCAGTCCCCTCCCCTCTACTCATTGTATTCAATAACCAAATCCTACTACACTCTCATCATCAAATCTCTATCTGTCTCATTTGATTTGTATATGGTTAGTTGTTTGACCTAAACCTAGAGAAGTTTGAGGTCTTAGGTTTAAATTCGAACCAAAAAAACTATATGTTTTAACATGGGTTAATAGTGTTTTACCCCCTTGTAAAAAAATTTGATTGGTTTTCGTCCTTGTAATTTGAGAAAATTTTGGTTTACCCCCATGTGATTTGAGCAAATTTCGGTTTACCCCTATTAATTTGAACAAATTTCGGTTTACCCCTATTAATTTGAGCAAATTTTGGTTTAGCTCCCTGCCATATCGTCGATTTTGTACTGTCAAAATTCATAAAGGAAGATCTGATGAGAAATAAAAGAACCTTCAAGAAAAAGAGTACTTCAAACCTCGTTATCGTATATTAGAGAAATTTAGTGCACTAACACGAAATAGCCATCAATCCAAAGGTTTCTTGATGCTGCTTCAAAATGTTCAATACTTGTTTGTCATTGATGGAAGCAATGTAAAGACACAGTTCTGAAGGTAGCAATTGTGATTTGTTTTGTTTTATTTATATGCTACAGAATTTAATTTTTTTTGTTTTCCTTTTGCTTGAGGGTTAAAACTAACTCAACATTTACCATTTTTCATGCTACAGAATTCCATGTTTTTGTCTGGTTAGATGTAGCTGTTCCAGCTGTAGTTGCTTTGGAGAAAGCTAGTGACAGATCTAAAAACAATGTTATGAGTGTGTTAATTATTTTCTGTGGTGAAGTTTTGAAGGTAGATTGTACTAATCTAACGCGGCGGAGTAATTGAATGAATAGTTGGTACATCTTTCAATGATTCAAGTGTTTAACTAAATGATCCTTTTCCATCAAGAAATTTTCTCACTTTTCAAGAGAAAGATCATGAGATTTGATATAGCAGAGAAATATCATGACATAGATTGCTTTCTGTGCAATCTATCTGCTATATGCTCTTGAGAATGGAATTGAAGGTCAATTATGGTTTAGTTTTCTATTAATTTATATTGGTCTCTGCCATTAGTTCCCTCTAAATATTTTGTTTAATGCAACCTCTGGATTTCAACCCTCAATAATATTGTTTAGTAATTGGTTAGTTTCTGAACGCCTATAAATAGGTTTGATGTAATAACTTGTAAATAACATTTATTATTTGTATCTTTCATTTTTCACCATCATAAATATGATACTATTTTAAACTTTTCTGACTTCTCACTCCCACATTCAATGAGATATGGCCTAAATTTGCATGCTCGATCAAAGACTTATTTTTTTAAGGGCCTAAAATCTTTGTGGCATTTTGTAAATCTTTGCATGCAAATGCTATCAATGAGCTCTTCACAGAAGTTTTTGTTCCAGCTAGTCTCTTTTCTTCGCCTAATCACCGACAATTAGAACAAGAACGAGGAGAACCACTATACCACTAACCGCACCAGCAACAATATGAATAGCTGTCTTTTTATTGCTTTTAGAATCATGAAACTCATATGCCGCAAGTTTGAGAAACAACGTCTGTCCATTACTATCATCTTGAGAAAGCTGTAGCAGACTCAAGAGTTATCTGCTCCAAACGAAACAACCGCTACTGTTATAAGCATATGCAGTGCAGGAACAATTGCTCAAACATTTTGACTCTCATTTGAGCCTATCAGTAACAATGTGGAAAACATGTTAAAACATCTTGCAAATTCATTATCGCATAATCTTCAAGAAAAATAGAAGTTCACCTCATTATCGCGTAGAAAAATTTAGTGCACTAACAAGAAATAGCCATCAAGACATGTTTGGTGATGCTGCTTCAAAATGTTCAATACTTGTTTGATATCGAACTCATTTCAACACCCAATTTTAGTTCTTGCAAAGTTTAAATTTGTTTAATTATGCTTAATATTAAAAAATTTGCAAACATGTTTAAAGCATTATAATTAGAATTTTTCAACATGAAATGAACTAAATATGAATTTTTTAAACACCAAAAGTTTAAGATATAAAAATAATAAAACTATGGGTCTGGAATTCAAATTTTTTAGCTCTTTTTTTTTTTGTGGAGAATTTTTTTATAATGTGCATTACTCACTATAATGATTTCACGTCAAAAAAAAATTGTAACGTTGAGCATATAAAAGAATAAGGGTAAGGATGAGCATATAAATAAGGGTAACGATGAGCATATAAATTTATTTATAATTATTTATAATTTAGGTTTGAGCTTATAAATAAGAACGTATAAAGTATAAATCCCTTCAAAAAAAAATGAATGTATAAATGTTTCAATACACAAATGTCCAGTTTTATACAAGTGTAATTAAATTATAAAAGGGTAAGAATGACTTTTTGATAAATTAATCAAGGTAAAAGTGGAAGAAAAAATAATAAGCAAAAGTAATTTATGTTTTCTATGAGGACTGATTTGTAATAATGAAAAGTTTAGACTTTGAGTGGTCCATCAGTGGACACCATCTGATATGGCATCAAAGTTATACTATTGGTTAAACCAAATAACGAGTTTATTTACACGTGAATTTGGTTGGTTTTCTTCAGAATCCCTACTCTGTGAACATCCTTCTTGCTGGTTATGACAAAGAAACAGGCCCATCACTATACTACATCGACTACATTGCGACACTTCACAAGCTTGAAAAGGGAGCTTTTGGTTATGGTTCCTATTTTTCACTATTAATGATGGACAAACACTTCCATAGCGGAATGAACGTGGAAGAAGCAATTGATCTTGTTGACAAGTGCATTTTGGAAATCCGATCAAGGTTGGTTGTGGCACCTCCAAACTTTGTTATCAAAATTGTTGACAAAGATGGTGCAAGAGCATGGCGTGAATCAGTCAAGGACACTCATGCATCAGCTTGAGTCAATCCTGTTCCTTATCTTCATCAAAAACTTCTTTACTTTCGCCTGAGCGTTAATGTTTCAACATTTTGTTTTCACTTTATCTTAGTGGTTTTGAGATATATCTGAAAACCATGCATGGTCTCTAATGGTCGAAAGTAAGACAATTTCTTGTTTGAATTAATATGTATGACTTAGTCTATATTCATATTTGTGACAATGCATGATATTTTGTAGCTCAATACGGTAATTTTGAAAATTGAAGGGATGGAATAGTGCATTAGGGCATATAGGTTGAGTGAAAAATGAAACGAGGTATTTATGCTTGTGCGAATGTTACTAATTATGTTGTAATCTGGCGAACAACAATAAAATGTTTTCACTATCAATTGTCGGTTGCGTAACACCAGATATAGCGGTCTTAGTATTAGACAGAACCAACGTTCTACTCTTGAGGTCATCAACATCTATGAAGGATGTCGTCTTAAGATTCACAGATTGAGGAGGAAGATAAGACTTGAAAAACGAGAGCTTCATGTTGCCTTAGAGCTCATGAAAACTTTTTTAAGCTTAAGTTAAAACAAATTTTCAGCGGGAATCCTATGTAATAGTAACTCTTAGCATATAGATAGATGTATAGATATGCAATATTCAAGCATGATTTCAATTATTCGATCTTTAAACTCATTCATTTTCAGTTTAAGGAACTACGTGATTCACCCAATTTTGTATTTCTAGGCTCTTAAATGCTGCACAACCCAACATCCAAAGGTGCCCCAAACAGATATTAAAAGGAAGATGGTTATATTTATCACTATAATCCTGAGAAGCATAATTGAAAAAACAATTCAATCTTTACTTAAACCTAGACAACAACATAAAAATCATTAGCATATAAACAATTCTAAGTAGGCAAGTAAAAATATTCCATTCAGTGACATGAACACGTCAATTCAAGCTTGCCGGTGGATATAAGCTAATACTAACTACTAATTAAATACTTGATAGATCAAGTAAAACATCCAAAATTTGTCAAAATAAATAAAAGTAAAAACATCCAAAAATAGTGCGCAGTGGAAAAATTTCATTTATCACCCTGTCTTATACCAAAAATTTAATGCGCTTTGATTACACGGAAAATTTTGTAACAAACTTAAATGAAAAAAAATACTATACATTAAATTTTTGAGGGACTTAAAGCGAAAGAATTTTTTAAGGAACTAAAACAAAAATTTAAGTATATTTATAGGAACAAAAAACATATTTAACCTAATATTTTATAATCTACCAAAACAATAACCAAAATAACGATACAAATCAGTGAGATAGATAAATCATTTAGTCGAAAAAAATATTAAATTTAACATTAACCTTAATAACCAAATTAACAATATAAATCAGTGATTAACGTGATGTTGAGGTCAACAACTTTTGTAGTAGATGTATGTTACTTGAAGGCGAGACGTTTGATTTGCTAAAAAAAATAAGGACATGACAAGACAATTTAAGTTGTACAATGTTTAGTTGTCAAAATGTTTTAGGAACATGACAAAATGGAGGACAAGAGACTTGACAAAAATTGAACTTTTTGTTCTTTTACTAAAACACAAGACAAATTGTATAAGATCAATTTGTTGTTTGATAAAAAAAAAAGTATACTCCCTCCGTTTTTAAATAGGTTTAAATATGATTTTCGTCCTGTAAAAAAAAAAAAAACTTTGAAAAACATGCTTGTAAAATATTTTGTTTGAAAAAAAGTCCCAGACCCCACTTCCGATCTGATTTGGCATTGTTTTCGCCATGTGGCATGCCACATAATTAAATTTTGTTTTTCTTCAAAATTCTGAAAAAAAAAATCGGAAAATTGTTAAAATTAAAATTTTTGAAAATTAATTCTTATTTTAATTTGAATATTATATATTACATTTTTTTTTTTCGAAAATACAGAAAATTATATTTTCAAAAGTTATAAATTTTAAGATTATATAATTTTTAATTTTATTTTTCTTCATATTTTAATTTTCAATCATTTATTTTCATACGTAAAGAAAAAGTAATTTTCAATTTTTTTCTTCATATTTAAAAAAATATTGGAATTTTTTTTCAATTTTTTTAATTTTAAAAAATAAATTTAAAATTTTTAATGACATGGCCACGTGGTAAAAGTTGCAGAGTCAACAGCTGATCCAAATTACTGGGACGAAAATCATATTTAAGTATTTTAAATATAAGCAAAATACTTGTAAGCAAAATAGACTTTTGGTTCGTAATACGGAGAAAAGCATTCTCACACATCCACACTTTCCTTCCTAACTTTTTCACTCTCACAGTCCAAGCGCTCTCTCTCTCTCAATCGGAACCCTCACCGTCATTCATTCATTCACCGTCCAAGTTCTCTCTCTCTCTCGAACCCTTATCTCACTCCTTCGATGTGAACCTCTCTATCAAAACCCCATTGCAGAACCTCTCCATGTTTCTCGAAAGCCCCATCACCTCTCACTCTTCGTTATTCTTCCCCTACCAGAACCTTTGTCACGCTCTTCACTCTCTCTCTCTCTCTGCGCAACGCAAACCCTCACTGTATGCAAAACCCTCTCTTTTTTTCCTTTCAATTTCTTTATATATTTTTTTTTCAATCTTTGTTTAGGTTGTGTTTTTATTTCTGAAAAATGTTTTTTTTTTTCTTTTTCGGGTATTTTTAGATAATAGGGCTTCTAATTTCTAAATGAATAAATAACAATTGACAAACAAAATGTACCATTTGCAAGTTGTGACTGACATTATGTTTGTGTAGGATGATTGTGTCATTTAGGTTCTGCCAAAATCAAATTTTTATGATTACTTTGTTATATAAATGTGTGGATTTTATTGGGGTCTACCATTTTTACCCAAATGTAGTTTTAGTTTGTATTTGTCTCTGTCGAAGTCGTTAATACCGTTGTTTTGTGGCACGTGATTGCGGAGTGGGATGTTGTCGTACATAATAGTGGAGTGGGATTACGGTATGGTGCAATGTTAAATGCTGATTTAGTATGTTTTCATCTGGTGGCTGTAATGGTCGGTATTATGGTTTGCACGCGAAATGGCTGCAATGGTGAATTTGTTTGAAAAAACTTGACATTGTTAATTCACAATTTGTTTTACAAAATGGTTTTGGGAGTCTTTCTGATCATGAATGGGAGTTTTCTGATCAGCTTCTTATCGCGCAAAGAGAAGAAGTAAAAGAAGAAATGAAAGAGAGGAGAAGTGCGCAACATTGCCAAGTTAGGTTGCGACAGTAGGAGATAAGATGTTGTATGTAGAGAACATTAGTTTTAGATATTTTCTCAATCCACCCCCCTAAAACACAAGGGGTTTACCTGAAGTGTACTTCCGGTAGTGCATTTTATCTGAAAAAACACTACCGGAAGTGTGTTTCTGGCAGTATATTTTGACTAATTTGAGCATATAGGGGGGAGGATTGAGAAACTGTCTTAGTTTTAAGGTTTGGCATAGTAGAATTTTTTAGGATTTAGCATATGGGCTTTTTAAAAAGTCCAATGATGGGCCTAAGTCTCATTCATGAAGAATTGTTTCTCTCTTTGGGTCTTTCCATCAGTGACAACTTTTTCTTTCTATGTTAATTTTGAAAATATTAGAATAATGGCCATCTCGCTTCATGATGTACAATATTGCAGTTTTGAGATTGGCCGCTCTGCGCCGCTATCCAGGATTACGACATAAGTCTCTCTCGGGACAAGATCCTCTCCCTGCTATTGTACGTTAGTTGGTAGAATAAGAGAATTTGGATTCATTTAGGAATACCCATGAGTCCATGATTTTAATTTACTGTATAGGGGAACCGACCCTAATTGCTTTTTAGGTTCTCTCTCGTATGTTTTTTTTGCCTTTGCTGAAAATTTTATATTGTGCATATTTATTCATCATTGGGCAATATTTTTTTGCAGAAGTGAAACTTGGAAGGAGGACAAAACATTTTCACAATGAGTACTGTCGGATACAGGTCAAAAGATGAATGCTCTGTCATAGGGGAAAAGGCTGAAATCGGATTTCTAGATTTCGAGGAAGAGAGATCTGTTTGCAGTTATGTTGCTGATGACGGGGCTCCAGTAATCGTATCTGTCCCGTTTGCTTTTAAGAATGGGAAGCCTCAATCAGTATCTGTTGGAGATACTGCCGTGGAGTTAATAACCATTAATAATACTACTGAGGAACCAGTGGACCTGTGGAGTGTTCATATTTTTGCCTCAAATCCTCCGGACTCTTTCACTCTTTCTCTCACGGAGCCTCCTCCGGCAAACTCAAATGCAGAGAGCTTTATAGAATCTTTCAGAGTGGAGGACAGGATGCTTCAGCCTGGCGAGATCTTGAAGATATGGCTGTCTTGCAAGACCAAAGACATGGGCATGTACTCATCTGTTGTGTATTTTGACGTTGGAGACGAGAAAATTGAAAGGGTGGTTTTCCTCTTGGTTGAAGACAAGATCTCAAAATCTCTGGCTTCTAACAGACCTTACTCAAGAACAAGGAAGAAAGACAAATTTGTTGTAGACAATTTTGTTCCCGGCTCACGCCCTCTAGCGAAGTCAAATCGAAAATACGTAAATAGGCTTCCTAGATATGAGGTTCCCAAGGATATTAGGCTCTTGCTTGAGGGCAATCAGGTCCCTCAAGTCGTTGAAGATGGCCTTACAAGAAGGAGTTATGCGTCTTATTTCAAAACACTAATAATAATGGAAGAGATACAATTAGAGGTAATCTTGTTTGTTTTTTGGTTCATGAAAGAAACTAAAATAGGAGTATGAGCCGGATATTTGTTTCTATTATTTGTTTGCCATTGACTTCTTCTTTCAGGATGATATGAGCACTTATGACATGGAATACATAACTATGAGAAGGAGAGGAAACAATTTTTTGTCCTTGGAGGTGCCTGGGCTTGCTGAGAGAAGGCCATCACTGGTGCATGGGGATTCTATCTTCGCCAGGCTGGCTTCTGAACAAGATGAAGGTGCTACACGTGTATATCAGGTCTGGTTCTTATTTTGTCTGCACACCACCACATTGTTACTTGACATTCCTCATTTAGATAAATCAGCTCTTTAGCTATGTTGAACTTGAATTCGGTCCTCAAACCTAGTCATCAGATGCATACTGTAATTATTTACATGTTTCTATATTTTCTGAAGTGTTATAAATGGAATCTGATCTGTAGGTATTAAGAAGAGTACATGTCCTTATCATGTATCTTAATCATTGACCATTCAATGCCCTTTCATTGGTGTAAATGCATTTCAGTAGATGCCACTAGATATGCATTGAATTGATAGCATTCCCCCTGGTTATTTATTTATTTATGGCTTACAGATTCTACTGCTGCATTGATGATCCTGAGGCAACTATGATAGACTGAGCTCTTGTGTGTACTTTTCATTTCTGTAGGTGTAGGTTCCAAACCTTGAATAAAATTAAAGCTAGCGATTGATACATAATTTTAAAATAAAAAGGTGATTATTTCGTATAATAAATTTGACATGTCTGTCTCTCTTCTTTTCCTAGAGAGCCGCCCAGGAATCTCTTTTACAAAGTATATATCACCAGCAGTTATCAACTTGAGATATGTTGGTTGAACTTGCACTAGGCTAACCAAAGATAATTTTTGTTTTTAACTCCCCCATGTTCTTATAATGTTGCTCTCGCCTCTGAGTTTGACTTAATTTGGTTTGGCACTTGCATTTTTTCAATCTTCTAAACCATCTCTGTTCATTTGGTTATATTTCGGAATGTCATTGTCAGGTATTCTTGATATGCATATAAATGGTGAGTGTACAATTGTAGAATCTAGGAAACACATTTTTTGTTATTAGTATTGTTAAGAGTCCCACATTGGATGAGATACGGCTTGAAAATGATTTTATATGTGGGAGACATCCCCTCTTACAAGCCGGTTTTGTAGGGCTGAGTTAAGCCCAACCCAAAATTTAAGAGTATTTTCGTAAACTACTAACTGTATTTACAGGTCTGTATGTGTGATCTTTAGAGTAGATTAATCCACTACTGTGTGTATGAAGTGTGTTCTGCAATTAATTGATTTTGGGTATCTTATCCTGCCCTTTATGCAAAAACGAAAATGATAATTAAATTTCTGCAGGGATTTGTTCACCGGGTTGAAGCTGATGAGGTCTATTTGAAGTTTGATCATGAATTTCACTTTTACCATAGAGATGAAGATCTCTATAATGTTTACTTCACGTATAATAGGATCAATATGAGAAGGCTATATCAAGCTGTTGAGGCAGCAGAAAACTTGGGTGCTGAGTTTCTTTTTCCATCTACTTCATCCAAAAGAAGGTCCATTAAAACCACTGATCTGGTTCCCATTTCTGGTTCTTTAAATGAGGAGCAAATGTGTTCGATCAAAATGATTCTGGGTTGCAGAGGCGCACCACCTTATGTGATTCATGGGCCTCCAGGTACAGGCAAGACTAGGACAATAGTGGAAGCAATCCTCCAGCTCTACCAACATCATAAGAATACCCGTATTCTTGTCTGTGCCCCCTCAAACAGTGCAGCAGACCACATACTGGAGAAACTCCTTGCTGAGAAGGATATTGATTTTCGAGAAAATGAAGTATTTAGGCTCAATGCCACTGCCAGGCCATATGAAGATGTAAAACCTGAATTTCTTCGCTTCTGCTTCTTTGACGAGATGATATTTAAGTGTCCCCCGGTCAATGCCCTCAATCATTATAGGATTGTGGTATCCACATATATGAGTGCCTCTCTTCTTTTTGCCGAAGATGTTGCCCGCGGTCACTTCTCTCATATTTTCTTGGATGAGGCCGGCCAAGCTTCAGAACCCGAAACCATGATCCCTATAGCCCATCTCTGCAGAAGGGACACCGTTGTTGTTCTGGCTGGAGACCCCTTGCAGTTGGGCCCAGTAATATTTTCCAAGAAAGCAGACGAGTACAAATTGGGGGTATCTTTCCTGGAACGATTGTTTAAATGTGAGTTATATGGCAGTGGAGATGTTAATTATATAACGAAACTGGTTAGAAACTACCGATGTCACCCAGAGATTCTATACCTCCCTTCAAAGCTGTTCTATTTTGGGGAATTGATGGCATGTAGAGATCCCTCAACTTTCATGGTGACTGCAGAATTTCTCCCTAATAAGGAGTTCCCTGTTCTTTTCTTTGGTATCCAAGGATGCGATGAAAGAGAAGGAAATAACCCATCATGGTTCAACCGAATCGAAGTAAGCAAGGTTGTAGAAACTGTTGGGAAGCTGATAAATGGTGGTAAAATAAGAGAGGAAGACATTGGCATTATAACACCATATAGACAACAAGTGTTGAAAATAAAACAGACACTTGAAAATCTAGAAATGCCTGATGTCAAAGTTGGTAGCGTTGAGCAGTTTCAAGGACAAGAAAAGGAGGTCATTATTGTATCAACTGTTCGATCAACGATCAAACATAATGAGTTTGACAGAATCCACTGTCTTGGGTTTTTGAGCAATCATAGGAGGTTTAATGTGGCTATTACCCGTGCTATATCATTGTTGGTTATAATTGGGAACCCCCATATTATATGCAAGGTACTGCCTTTTATTTAACAAACCATAACTCATTTTTTAATAGTTATATTTCTGATCAACTTTATGTGGTGAATAGAACATCTTTATATATCCTTTCGTTGATTGCATTGCCTGTAAGTCAAAGGGTTCTACCTCTATGGTGGTACTTGTTTAATTAGTTTTATGCTGTAATACGAAAGGGAGTGCTTACCAATTTAACATTACTGCTTTCTACATTAACTAGTCAGTTTGTCTATTTAGCTTTATAATTATAGTTTGAAAATATGCA
The DNA here is from genome assembly GCF_003473485.1 of Medicago truncatula. Lineage (NCBI taxonomy): Eukaryota > Viridiplantae > Streptophyta > Magnoliopsida > Fabales > Fabaceae > Medicago > Medicago truncatula. Next base: position 21,995,403 of record NC_053043.1, on the reverse strand, counting down.
AAACATTTTGATAATAATCAAAGACTGATTGTTTATGAAATCCTGATTGTTGGCTGGACCTTTGTTAATGAAATCCTGATTGTTTATAATAACCATTCTTCGCTTACTTTTGGCAGGATGATCATTGGAGCCAAATGCTGTGGCACTGTGTGGACAATTCATCCTATCTGGGTTGTTCTCTTCCAGAAAGGATAGAACATTACGATGAGGGCGTCGGAGAGAACTCTGGCTTTGGCTACGATGAAGGTAACACATGGCCCTCAAACAATATAGAAGGTGGTCAAGATTTCTACCAGTCGGAGTTCCCTAAACCTGGCACGGATGAAACTGGATGGTCTGATGGCTGGAACACATTTCCCTCAAACAATGTAGAATCTGGTCATGATGGCTGGAACACATTGCCCTCTAACAATGGAGAATCTGGTCAATATGACTGGAACACATTGCCCTCTAACAATGCAGAAGCTGGTCAAGATTCCTTCCAGTCAGACCTCCCTAAACCTGTCACTGATGAAGCTGAATGGTCTGATGGTTGGAAGTAGTCCGTACTTGGGCTCGACATTCATGTTTTTTTCTTTCTTTCTTGGCAATTAGTTTATGCTGACTTAAACATCATGCAATTGGAATGAAGCGGGGGGAAAAAGACCTATCCATATTTATATCTTCTATGCCGCAAAGTTAATTAGGATGGTGAATCGAGAAAAAGAAAAGTGGGGGAAATTTTTATTATTTTTTTGAAAATTGATCTGATACCTACATTGAATCTGGAGGAATTGATTAATTTGTGACTTGATTAGTTGTTGCGGTTAACCAGTTTTGTATAGTCTATATAACTTATGTTACTATTGGAAGGAACAGATGGTACATACAACTTTTTCCATGCAGCATAAAATAAAAACAATGTGAGGTGTAACAGGAACTCGTAGTTCTTCAACCATATATTCTATGAATTTCTATGAATATACAAGATGTTGATGGTAATGAAAACTAGTCACAAACAAGACATTTTAGCAATGAGTTAAAGTAGTAAAACACAAGATACTGAGCATTAATAGTAGAGAGTGTTGAGGTTGAGGAGTGGAAGCGTGACAAAAAGGATTGTGAGTAGCAAATGCTTGTAGTATCCACCACCAGTGATTGTTGATGAAGTCGAACCATTCAACGATGGTGTTGTCCCTGCTCCCTTGCCGCGGGGTATCATTTTCCCTGCTGCACTACTGGATACTGCTGACCCTGTTTAAGGACATGCATTATGTCATCGTCAATTTTAATGTGAATAATTATAGGATTTTTAAGCTATTGTAAAAAAAATAAAAAAAATCAACCGTATTGTTATTATTGTTGTTCTTTGAACCAATAGTTAAATTCACTATCATTTCATAGCAGCCATATTATTTTTTTGTAGAGTTTCATAACAAACTATCTGATACTATTTACAAAATAATAGAGAAAATATATAGAAAAAAAGTAAATGCTTTTGTGTTTTTTCATTCTAGATAATGCATGTAATTTATTTTTTTTAAATAAATTATAGGAGAATGAAGGTTGGCAAAATGTTAAAAGCATGAGAAAATAATTGTTTTAACAGTCGAAATTCTATGTCCTTATACACAAAAGGTTCATCCAAATTACATTTAAAATAATTTTAAAACTTGTTATAACTTAATATTTTTAAATAACTATATACAAAATTAGCATTATTTTCATTTATAATAAACGATACATCTTATTACCATACTATAAATTAAATTGATACTTTTCAAAGCATATAAGTTTACACCTGATTACCATACTTAAAAAAATATGATTAACTTATTGATTTAACCATCAAATTTATAGAAATTCTTCGATCTTTTGTCAGGTACCTATAGAAGCTTTCTAATAACTTATTTTTTTACATAAGCTCCCTAATAACTGATTACGGTAGCTTGTTTGGATAAACAACTTATAGCACAAACATTTATTATGATAAGCGCTTGTGTATAAGCTTATATAAGCTATTTCTATAGAAAAGATAAAATAAAGTTAATCTGTTTTTTTTTTGGTACAAAAGTTAATCTGTTTCTATATAGTCTATAAGTTAATTTTATAAGCTATATTGGAAAACTTATTAAAATAAGCTTAAAAAGTTTTGAAAATTGTCATAAGTCGTCTTCATGCGTTCTCACAAATCTGACAAAACTAAACTTATGCCAAGTTGGTCAACTCAAATAAGCCAATCCAAACATGTGCAATTCTTGAGTATGATAATCTTTAACGAAACAAAAGCATAGAACAGAAAATGAATCAAGCACCTGTTCCTGAAGGAGTGACGGGAACACCAAGAATATCTGCGCTGCCGAGAGGAGGAAGAGTCCGTGATTCTGTAACAATGTGAATCAAACAACAACAATTCAATTTCAATTTCAATTCAATTAATCTCTCTTTATTTGATTATTTGTATCTAAATTCTAAAAAATCTTTGAAAAGAAAGAACAAAGAACGAACCTGCGCAAAGAACATTGAAAGAAGAAGTAGTTGGTGGAGGTGAGACACATAGCGAGGAGAGCGATTGAAGCCTTGTGGAGTTGAGAGGGAAGCCGAGAATGTGATTATCACGGAGGAGATAACAGAAACAGAGAGAGTTCGGCACGAACGTCGACCAGAAAGCGTCGCAGCATTTGGTGGAAGCAGTCTCCGTGAGGTTGTTTGGAGGAGACGAAACGTAAGAAAGACAGGGAGAGAATAGAAGTAGCTGATCGGTGCAACCTTCTCGAGAGGAAGGTGGTGGCGGCGCCACCGCTACTGTAACGGCGGAGATACCGAGACTCAGCATGAGGAAGAAGAAGAAGGTGTTTTCCATGTTGGAGAAAAACGGTTAGGGATTTGGCGGGAGAGAAACGAAGTGATGCGAGTGAATTATCACTATTGCCCCTTCTATCCCACTCAATGATGAGTATAATAACAAGTCCTTAATAACTAACTCTAATCGTTTGTCAAAAAATTAAATAAATAACTAACTCTAATCGATAAAAAAATTGCTTGCCTATACGCATGGATTTGGATCCTAATTAAGAAAGACACCGCATTTTTGTGTTTATTTCTTGCATGGATATGAATTTTGATCATCTATATCTATATATAAAGATTATACAAAGTTTTGGTTTGATACTTTTTTCTCTTCTTTTCTTTTTTCAATTTTGTTCTTTGATTAAACTATTATATTTACAATTTTATCATTTTTATGATATTATTTTAATTTTATTTTAAAAAAATTAGTTAAATCTTTATAATATGAACAACTCATTGCAAAAAGAACAATATCTTATTAAAAATAATAATTTGCATTATAAACCTGAGCTTATTTAGATCTTATTTACCAAAATTATTTGAGTGATGTATGTTAAAAAAATTATAACTAAGTATGATAATATAAACATACAATTCAGCACAATAGAAAATTGGATATACAGATCTATTTTTTCGCTAGATACGCATAAAGAGACATATTGGCCTCTAGGTTTGTTACTAAGAACCTAATTTGTTGCCACCATGCTTCTCTTTTGAAAGAGCATTTGTTTTTCCACCCTCTTATATGCTCTTCAACTTTTTCATTTTACCCCATATGAATTATATAATTCGAAAAAGAAATCTTTAGATTTATATAATTCAAGTTGTACCAATATATACATAACATTCACTCATTTTCCATTTACAAAAATTTACCCCCTAATCTCAATTATATCTCGTTATGTCAATTTTCAACCAAACTTGGGTGAATTCGTTGTACTTTAGGCATTTCAACCACACATTCTCTTAAAACATGGTCGTTTGATTGAGTTTTTTTTCCTTCTTCTTTTAGATTACCGATTCAATTTAGAAAATAGAATCGAACAGGATTCATCACAATTTCATCTGCTATAATCCAAAGTGTGGTCACATGTCAATGTTTGTCTTATTTTGTCATTCGTTCAATATGTTTGCTTTCAAGCAATATGTTGTACAAAGAATCACTCCCTCAGGAAGAAGGGAATAAAGCGTGTTGATTGTCGTTTTCTTCCCCTCTTGCAAAAAAAAATCCTATGACAAGATAACACGATGTTTGAATAGATTATAACATGAACAAAAGGTCGACGCTTTGAACGATCTTGCCCAATTTCCCTCCAACTAATGTGATCTTCCTTGTAGGACCACCTCCTGCAGTGGATATCCTTCTTGTGTCGGTTTTGAATGTTCATGTGGGACCACCATCTACAATGGCCCTCCTTCTTCTGCCTATTCGATTATCATAGTGGCTAATTCATCATCTTGTCCACATGAATACGAGGATGCATCAGTGCTAGAAGGCATACTTTTGAGTGAGTTTAAGCATTAGGGACTCATTCCTTCTATTTTTAGTTTTGTTGAATTTTCGATAGTCATACTTGTGACTATCGTTTTGGTTAATCTGGACTCGTTGAATGACATTATGCGTTAACAATTATGTACAACATTTTAGAAAACATTGCGTGTTATATGGCGTTTTATTGCTATTCTATGTTCTATTTTGTTTGTATATTGATGAAGTGTATGTTAAAAAACTTGTGCATTTGGGGCTTGACACATCTTAAAAAACATGTCGAATGCAAGATTTTTTTGTGGTCTAAAATGCATCACCAGTTTCTGGGTCCATATCGCTTATAAACTTTTATAAATTGGTTTGCTTGGTTTATTAGCGCTCCACACACTAGAACCGTGAACAATTATCAAGTAGAAATGAATACTAAGTTAGATGCAATGTACTACAACATGGGGAAACCCAATCTGTTTAGGATCAATGTTGATGTTACACTGTCAGACTTGAAGGATCAATCAGATTGGATTAATGGTCGTCTCACTCACGAAGACACAAGAAGAATGAATAATGTTGAGTATCGTCGTTTGTTAACTCATATAAAAAGAAAACATTTCCTTCTTTTTGCCTAAAAAACAAGGGCTATTCACCTAGTGAAATTAACATTTGATGAATTTAAACTTTTAGATATTCTTCAAGCTTAATTTGGTGGCCCTAAATTGTTCACTCGTAGTCCTTTGTATCAATTGATATTCTCACTCTATCAGTTTTTATGTCAGGTTACCTAATCTATTCTCACTCCATCAATTTTTATGGTCAAAAAAATACGGTTTTGTTACAAAATCTGAAATGTGACCAAAACTGCTCAAATAAAAATGGAAGTATCAAAATTGCAGTTTTGGAAAGAAAAAAAAACGAGGGGGATCAAAACTCTAAATTTTCTTTTCTTCCTTTTCTTATTGTTATTGTTAACCATAAGAAGCACTTCCAGTTTCTAGCATCTCTTCGGATCAAAACTGAAGGCAATTCAACTTTTTGATCTATGTGCATGCTTGCTTCATACGTATTATGGAATTGAATATACAATGCAATATGAAATTGAATAGTCTGAGGTTATTGATATCATATTATAGGATGTCTTTTTGTTTGTTGTTATAATGGTTGTAGGATTCTTAATTTTTGGAGTGTTTTGTTCTGTTGTTCAGTTTTGAGTATTGTTTTGATTTTTTGGTTCAATAATATTTGGTTTTGCTGTTGTATGTTGGTTTGAAGTTTTTGATATTAGTGCAAGTTTGTCTATGTTGCTGTCTGTTTATTGACATTTAGTAGCAGGGTCTGATTTGGGCTCATATCAGAGGTGGCATTTTCTGGTTATAAGCTTGGGGGGATCAAAACTCTAAATTTTCTTTTCTTCCTTTTCTTATTGTTATTGTTAACCATAAGAAGCACTTCTAGTTTCTAGCATCTCTTCGGATCAAAACTGAAGGTAATTCAACTTTTTGATCTATGTGCATGCTTGCTTCATACGTATTATGGAATTGAATATACAATGCAATATGAAATTGAATAGTCTGAGGTTATTGATATCATACTATAGGATGTCTTTTTGTTTGTTGTTATAATGGTTGTAGGATTCTTAGTTTTTGGAGTGTTTTGTTATGTTGCTCAGTTTTGAGTATTGTTTTGATTTTTTGGTTCAATAATATTTGGTTTTGCTGTTGTATGTTGGTTTGAGGTTTTTGATATCAGTGCAAGTTTGTCTACGTTGCTGCCTGTTTATTGACAATTAGTAGCAGGGTCTGATTTGGGCTCATATCAAAGGTGGCATTTTCTGGTTATAAGCTTGGGAGGATATCTGGTTTTTATCGTGTGTCTCTTTACTAGTTTTATTGAGTTTTGACTTATTAAGATGAAATCTATGGTTTTGTCTATGGTTTATAAATGATATATCCATGGAGCTGAATTCTGTAGTTTTTGAAATTTGTTGCAGGTTCTTCAAAAGTAAAAATCCTTGTGGTCAAGTTGTGGTGATGAAAGCTTAGGAGGCTAAATGATGGCATGCTTAAGGATTTTCTATTGCAAAAATTAGTGCGGCTATAGATGTGCACTACTTAGTGCGAAAACGAAAACATAATAAGGAACAAAATTAGTGGGGCAATAGATATGCACTACTTAGTATGTAATTGTAGTTGTTGTGTTGCATTGTTCGTTTCCATTATGAAATCAAATTTCAAACATTTGTAACATATTTGGAGTTGTAAATTTGAATGATATTTGATCTTCTAATATTGGTGAATTCAAATATGAATGAAGTCTAAAGAAAGAATTATTTGGTAGATTCACAATTTTTTATTGAGGAGTGATATTTGTACAACCAATTTTGTACAACCTTTGTGACAATCACATTTTCTCTCTTCTTATTGGACAAAATCAATAGAGAGAGAAAGAAAAAGAGAGAGAATAAAAACACATGTGAATATGAGAGAGAGGGTTGTTTCAAAAGTTATCAAAAAGTGGTTGTACAAATATCATTTCTCTTTTTGATTCTAGACAATTTTGCGACACTTTTCCAACTTCTCAAAAATGATAAATGCAACATTTTTTTTAATGTTACTGGTGATTAAAAAAGTGTTGCTATAGGTAACATTTTGCGGCATTTTTCGAATGTTACAGATAATACTCTAAAATGTAACTAAAGGTCTTTAGTAACAGGGGCTTTACCTAACAATTGTTTAAATGTAACTAAATTTCATTAGTAATATTTTATTTTTTATTTAGTAATAGTTTTCAAGTGTTACTAAATCTCAATTATATTGTAGTGTACATTGCCTGCTTCAGGTATCACTTACATCTTCGGAATGTTTGGAAATTATAGATATATTCTGCTTCAATTTTGTTTGGAAAAATAAATCGAAAATCTTACAATTTTCTATGTAGGATTGTGATGGTAGTTTATATCAAACGAGAGAAGAAGAAAGTACACAAGAAATAGACAATATTCATGGATAAAAGATCCAACAACAAAAGATAGTCTAATAACCAAGAGGGGCACTGAAAGTAGCCTTAGTTTCTAAAACTTGTGCCTCTTCTTGAATGATACTCTTCAAAACAGTCTCAGAGGTTGTCAGTTGATGCTTAAGATCTTCCACATGTTGACTTAAAATGTCTATTTTCAAACCCAACACTTCAACTTCTTTGGAGACTTGTTGCTTGGAATCCAACAGTTTTTGCAATGCATCTTGAGAGACTTTTATATCCGAAAACAAAGCACGTCTTTCAACACTATCCAACCAATCCTTATCAAAACCAAAGCTGCGCAAATTGTGTAGTAGCTTAACGAATTCAGAATGACTTGAAGCTAACACATCTAGCACACTATGGGTTTGGAGGAATTGTAATAGCTCAGCTAGACAAGTGTATGCATAACACTTGTATCTAGTACTCAGTGAAGTGTCCCTTAAAAGAACTGATGGATACTTAACAAAGAAATCAGTCAACAAAGACAAGTTCTCGTAATCCAAATAATTCTCGGAGACCAGTTGCTCAAGCTCCCATATGACAATACAAGGAGGACTTGAATTTTCCACTATTTCAGAAGGGTTTAATACATTAACCTCACCTGTGAATAAAAGCATAATTGAGCCTCTCGAGAACCAAAACAAAATCATTAAATTAAATTAATGGAGAAAATACCTTCAAAAGGCATAGGAAGTGTTTGAGATGTAAGAGGCAAAGGAATGTTGTTGGTAGGAGATGGCTTAGATTTTGAATCTCTAAAATCATCATCCTCAGGAAATTGTTCCTCAATAATTGAGCTTAATTGAATGAAAGCATTGTGATTTAGAGAAACTGAAATAGTGGAGAGAGGAGAGTTTAACTTCAAAATCAAAAGGGTTATGAGGTAACATAAGAAAATACATCCTAAGAGTATTTACATTGGTCATTATTAGTCTTGGTAATTTTCTGAAAGCCTTTGACATCAACATCTTGTTCCTACACATATAGAAATAAACAAATGAATATAGTTCTACTGGAAATCTTAATATTGAAAATATATATAAGTTTGGAAAAGCCCGGATTCATTTATAGGAAGATTAAAAATAGAAAACAAAGGAATCAATGTTTGAAAGAAAGAAATATGATGTTGATCAATTGATTGTTCATTTATCAACTCCTGTAAATAGAAAGAACATATGCATTAGTAATCTTGAGATATTAATTACATCCATTATTGAATAAGTATATATTTGGAGAGGAATATCGAAGTGAATTTGACACGGCCTTCATATTACTTCTGAATTTGTTGGTAATAACACTAATGATGGTATCTCTAAATCAAGAACATTTTCAACAAACTCGTGCTCTTCCTCTGGTGGATTTTTAGCATATAGGACAGTACACTAGCGAGTTTATATTCATTATTAACTCCTCTCATATCAAATTTATTTCGTAATGTTAATAACTTTGCTTTGTTATGTTGATAAAATAACTAGAATATACTCTTTTGACTGATTCTTTGCCTATAATTTTTATTCTTATACTCCATGAAAAATGGAGTATAATTGTCAAATCCGTGAAGGATAATGTCTGCTTCTTATAAGCATTATAGCAGTTGTGTTGGTGCACGGTGCTCCGGTGTGGAGGAAAGCAGTTTCCGTCACTAAGGAGAATGGTGCATGCAAGCACATTCGCACTCCAACACTCAAGTCACTAGGTGAAAAAGGTGTATTGTGTGCGAAAAAATGGGTGAATTAGAAATTACATTGAGCGTAACGCATAGTCATGCTTATATAGCCGAAGAGGTCGATAACTGCATCCAGGTTTTACGACATGAATCATAGAACCCTTAGTCAAGCAGGTTTTACGGTGACAATGATGGGTAGGATTTGATCTTGATGCATTCATGGGCGGTAATCCGCAGATGGCTTTCACGTGCAACCTCACGGCACCTCTCTTTGAGTAATATGGGCCTTAGCCTCGTTGGGCTTTATGCCAATCTGGAACAATATATATCACTTAAAAATAAATATTTTATCTAACCAAAAAGTATAAAAATAAAATGCTTATTTGATAATATAGGATAATTGCCCATTGGAACAGCTTTTGGAGTAACTTCTCCTCATGGGCTTAGCAATTTAGTAATTTGGATTGAAATGCATGCCTTTTGATTAATCAAAACATGCATCGTTAGAAATCCCGAAATTTTCATTCTCTCTTAAAGAATTATTATTGATTAAATTTTCATTGTCTTTTCTGGTTTTCCATTTTCTATCATGAAAGGATATACAATTTTGGAAGGGTACTTCTACAGTGCAATTATGAAACTGACTTTTTTAAAAAAGTTATTTTGTTTTTCATAAAACTTCAATTACATTCATATCATTTTAACCCAATACAATAAAAACATATTCAAATCGATCTTACCTTATGTGGTGCGAGTAATTCCGTTCCGAATTAGCTACGAAGATGGAGCAGATGATTAAAGGGTTTGAGAATGTCAAGAACGAGCAAATGGTTACTAAATGGATGTGAAGATCGATTTGATTAAGCAAGACAGTTTTAGGGTTCGAGAATGTGAATTTTGGAGAAGAAGAATTTTTTAGAGAAAGAGATTTGATTAAGCAGATGAATTTTGGAGAGAAACAGTTTTAGGGTTCAAGAATGTGAATTTTGGAGAAGATGAATTTTGATTAAGCAAGACAGTATGGTTGGTGTTGGAGCAGATGAATTTCGGAGAGAAAGGGATGAACAAAATCGATATGGAAAAAAAGATGAAAGATATAATGACACACCTTAAGAACAAATATGTAGTACACCATATAATCTGACGTTGCATTGATTAAATACACAAAAGCTAAATGATTGGTCATAGGATTAACTTTACCAGAAAAGTCATTCTTATGACTTCACCATAAAATTTTCCATTTTTTTGGAAATATTGCAAAAAATTATAAGACACAATTCATAAATTTTTCACATTACCTCCTTACTAAGTGTGACGAATCGACAAATGCAATACATTAATTTATTTAAGAGGCATTTAATAAGTATTCTAAGTTTAGGAAGGGTTTTTTACAACTTCGTAAATGCTAAAAACTATTTAATTAATGTAACAAAAGCATAAGCATTATCAATTATAAATAGATAAAATCTTTGATACATGCAAAGTGGAGGAAATATGACTAATATTATCAAATTTGTTAAGGTTATGATTTACTTTCTTTCTATATTTCTTATTTCAACGTACTTTAAAGGTAAGCCATTTTTTATTCTCTTCAAATTTTCTTCTTTACTAATTGTTGACAATATTGTGTCCCATTTTAACAACATAGTTTATTTACTTTGTTCATTACAGTAAAATTGAGTTGTTTTGAGGATTCTGATTGCCCATATGATATGTGTTATGCTGGTTTTCAACCAAAGTGTGTGAATGGTTGGTGTGACTGTTAGAGAATTCAGCCATGAATTCAATGAGTAGCAACTTAAGAGAGTACACACTGCCATGAACGTTGTATTTTTGATGATGGTAATGAAATGAGATGAAATAAAAAAACAAAATAAATTTTTCTTGATTGCATTCCTCCCTTTTAATTTTGAAGTTATTACAATGACCTATAATTTAAAGGCTTAAATGCAATTTTACCCCCCCTATTTTGATTGAATCTGAATTTTACCCCCCCTATTTTAAAACTTGGAATTTTACCCCCTCTATTTTGATTGAATCGGGATTTTGCCCCCCTTATTTTAAAACTCGGAATTTTACCCCCTCTATTTTACGTTTTTTTAGAATTTTGCCCCCTATTTTAAAATAAAGAACAAAAAAAATACTAAAAAAAATAAAAAAACGATTAGAAAATATTAATTTGGTAAAAAAAATATAAAGAAAACACAAAAAAAACTAAAAAATAAAAAAACAATGAAATTACAAGAAAAAATTAAATTAAGAATACATGAAAAAACTAGTTTGCACCTCTAAATATTTGTTATTTTCATGTATTTTAATACTAGTTTTTTATTTTATTTTTAGAGATCATACTAGTTTTATGCATTTTTTAAGCCTTAATTATTTGTATTAAATGTTTTTTAATGAAAAAATAAAAATAAAACCAAAAAAATACTAAAAAAATGAATAGAAAATACTAGAAAAAATGCATAAAACTAGTATGATCTCTAAAAATAAAATAAAAAACTAGTACGAAAATACATGAAAATAGCAAATAATTAGAGGTGCAAACTAGTTTTTTCATGAATTCTTAATTGAATTTTTCTTGTAATTTCATTGTTTTTCTATTTTTTAGTTTTTTTTTGTTGTGTTTTCTTGTTTTTCTTATATTTTTTTACCAAATTAATATTTTCTAATCGTTTCTTTATTTTTCTAGTATTTTTTGGTTCTTTATTTTAAAATAGGGGGTAAAATTTTGAAAAAGGTAAAATAGAGGGGGTAAAATTCCGAGTTTTAAAATAAGGGGGGTAAAATTCCGAGTTTTAAAATAGGGGGGGTGAAATTCAGATTCAATCAAAATCGGGGGGGTAAAATTGCATTTAAGCCTAATTTAAAAATATCACTTTTTCTTGCAAACTATTAACTATATGATACATATTAAAATAAATAATAATTGTACTCAAAAAATTCATCACAAACCAATAGAAGAGAACACAATCCTTTAGGTAAATTATTTTACAGTCACATTATATCTTCACATTATATTTTTAAACGATTTCATATACTTTTTATACCCTTATTAAAAAAATTATTATTTTCTCTGAGGATCTAAATCAATTAAATGTTAATATTCTATGATTTCTACTATAGCTGGATAAATACCCGTCCATCGCACAAGATTGTTATAAATAATTGTTATTATGTTAATTATTAGTAAATTATATAATGAATAATATATTTTATTAATTATAAAAATATGATATAAAGTTTAACTGATACAATTGAAATTAAAAGACATATGTAGTAGAAAATATATTTTTCATTGAGCTGCTAATTCTTTACTCACAAACATTTATTCCATGAGTGCTTTTATAATAAATCACAATTAATGACACACAATTCACTAATACATTATAATTAGTAACCTATTGTCCCATAAGTCTTAGCTCAACGGACAAAAATGCTGACATTGTTAGGCCGGACTGAAGGTGAAAAACACAAGAAGGGTTGAATTGTGTTTTCTATTTCTCTTAAAAAATACTTCTTCTGATAAAACTTCAGAAGCAGTTTGATTGCTTCTGATGAAATGATCAGAGTCAGATTGCAGCGGAAAAGAACAGAGCAGAGAAAAGAAAGACAAAGACACAAGCAGTTATCCTGGTTCCTTCCACAACACGGAAGTAGTCCAGTCCCCCTTGCACTTCCAAGGAGATTTCACTATAATCACAAAGATTACAACTGCTCAATACTTTCTAAGTATGAGACTTCACAAAAATGCTCAAGCACACACGCAAGAGTCTTCCAATGCTCAAGCACTAAGCAAGAGACTTCTAATGCTCAAGCACGCAGGCAAGAGACTTCTAATCAAACAAAAATACAGAGAATTGAGTTTGAATTGAACACTTGATATACAATCAGTGGTGTTCACAATACAATACAGAAAAGACTCTAGACTTTGAATTTCTAAGATGTATCAAATCAGTGCAGAAATTCAGTGTGCTTTGTAGAATCAAATTGACAGAGTTTTGGCGTTTTTGAACTTATGTATCTCTATATACAATCTTCAAGTCTTCACTCCTTTATATAGAGGCGTGAAAGAGACGTTGAGATAATCAGCACGTCTAAAGAGTCGTTTGAAATCCTTTGATTATCCACCAGTGATCCTTTGCCTGATTTGGGTGTAGTCCTTTGAAGAATAAGCTTCAAATTCATTCTCATCTTGAGTGTACAAATTCTGCAGGCATGGCTATTGTTTTGTCTTGTAGCGTAGACAGAAAACAGAGTAGTGGAGGTAGTGGTTGTACACTTGTACTTTGTCAACTCTATTAATGAGAGACAAGTGCTCAGTGCTATCCATATATCCGTTGATACCTCCCTTTCAATTCTTCGTTCTTCTTTGATAAGACTGAATTGAGAATCAGCTACTTTGAATCTTCAGTTTGATTAAAGGATCAAACGTAGCTTCTGGTGAAGATATTGCTTCTGATGAAAACTTTTGCTTCTGATGACCTTCTGCTTCTGATGACGTCATCTCTTCAGAAGCACTTCAGCTTCAGGAGCAGTTTTCTTCAGATGCTCAGAATTTCTTTTTCTTTCCATTGTTCTTCCAAGACCTATTGAAATAACTTGAGTAGCCTTTGGTCCTGTACACTTGAACAATTATTAGTAATAACCAATTGACAATTTTTAATACCTTGTTATCATCAAAACTTAATAAGGTTCATTGTGAAACACATTTTGTTCCAACAATCTCCCCCTTTTTGATGATGACAAACAATAGTATTTAAAATGTTCAATTGTTGTTGATCTAATTAATAAGTTGACCACTGGGATAGAGGTTTGTAAGCTCCCCCTGAGTCTAATAGATCTTTAAGGTGAGGTTTGTAAGCTCCCCCTAAGTTCTATTCTTATTAATTAAATTTCAATAAAATACTCATAAAATCAAATCAGAAGTATTTAAAAGAAATTTAGAAGTGGTTGTAGTGGGGCTCAGTGCCTTAAAAATACTATACATTTACTCCCCCTTTTGTCATCAACAAAAAGAATAGAAACAAAAGAAAGAGTATCAGAGCAAAACAAAACAAAAGAATAAACATATAATCTTTAAAAATAGTATTTCAGAGCAAGCAGCATTAAATATCATCAGAGTTAAAGCTTGTAAAACATATTGAAGGTGAAAAAGCACAAGATCCAGAAACAATGATAATATATATATAGAAAAGTTGAGATACAAATGCAGTGCAACTAAAGTACTTAGAACAAAAAATTAAAACAAGCAAAAAAAATGTGCAACTAAGGTTGGGTTTGCTTGTACATCTGTTCCAATAGATACTTGATTTGCTCATCCTTCTTTTTGAGTAGCTCATCTTTTTCCCTCAATCTTCTTTTGTACCCAGCATGAATTCTTGTTGCCCTTGAGATGTACTCTTCTTCTGGATAGAAAGGAGTGATGTCCAGCAGAGGCACGTAATTCAGCTCTTTCACTCTAGCTGCTTCATGCATATCATCCAACATCTTTTGCAGCATGGCAGAGTGAGATGAGACACACTTTGAACTAAGCTTATCCAGCAGGTCATCAAAACTCTTTTTCAGATCCATCCATTGATCAAGATAGTGAATAGGAGGTACAGGAACTGTTCTGCGAAGAATCAGTGTCTGAATCTCATCACTAAGCTTGATTAACTGTTCATCAATATACTCAGATTCAAGGATATAGTCAGGGATGGTTGAAGGTTCAGATTGAGTTGTATGAGATGTGGAAGGTTGGTCAGAGGCTAAATCTATTATTGGTGGTTCTGGTTGTTGTTCTGGTTCTGTTGATTGATGGTCAGAAGCAACTTGTTCAGAAGCAACTTGTTCAGAAGCATCTTGTTCAGGAACAGTTTGCTCAGGAACATTTTGCTCAGGAACAGTTTGCTCAGGGATGGTTTCTGTTTGTTGGTTTTCTAACACAGTCTTTCCAGGGACTGTCTTAGAGGCCTTTGTAGGTGTAGGTTGCATTTCACCACCTAAGTGTTTTTCTAAATTGTGAATGGTTGAGGATTCTTGTTGTTGTTGGGGGATTTCTGAAGTAGTTGCTTCTGAAACTACTTCAGAGGCTCTTTGTGGAGTTTGGTTATTTGGTGAGTTTGTTTGGGTGGGTTCAGGTTGTTGTATACTAACAGGTTCTGGAATATCTGGATATAGTGGATGAGTAGTAGGCAAATTGAATTTCTCACACAGTTTAATCCTATTTTTGGAAAATTCTATTTGAGTTCTCTCATAGTCAAGTGTTCCATATTCTGTTAGTTTGGTAGGTTTGGTTTTTAGAAGTTTGTCTATGTGTTGGCTAAGGGGTTGGTCATCTGATTCTGTGGATGATGAAGAGGGTGAAGAGGGTAGATATGGAATCTGAGTATAGATGTCAGGTTTGGATGAATTACCTGAAGATTGAGCTTCTGGATGAACTGCTTCTGGAGCTTTTGAAACTGGTTCTGATGAAGTTGCTCCTGAAGCTTGCTTATTCTTCAAGGCTTGAGAAATCAGAGTTGCTCCATACTGAACAGTTTCTAACTCAGACGCTAAAGCAGCAATGTCAGGAGTAGGCACATACCCTGCAGCCTTGAGACGCTCATCCCTTTCTTTCTCAAACACTTCCTTCAACCTTTTCTTCTCTGCTATCTTGGATGCAGAGTACTCCTTAGCATACTGCTTTAGTTCTTCAGTCATTTCAAAACTGGGCATGACTATAGGCTCTGAAGTTATAGTCCTTTTTGCCTTCTTGGGGCTTGAGTCTTCATCCCAGTTTTCTTCCAGTTCTTCCAACATTTCTGCCCTTCGTCCTTCAGCTGTCTTCAGATTCCTTGAAGATCTCTTCCTTTTGATGGTCTTAAGAGCAGCTTCTCTTTTCTTCTTGGGACTTAGAGGCTCTTCAGCAGCTTGCTCAGAGCCTGTTTGTTCAGAAGCAGGCTGTTCTGCTGTTTCTTGAGCATTCCTTGTCCTTTTTGAGATAAGAGGGACATCATCCAAATCCTCCATTTCCTCAAGAATGGTGGACATAGCAGATTTTTCCTTCTTGGCTTTCTTATGCTTCTGAGCACCCTCCTCAGTAGCATCTTCAGCAAGGTATTCTTCCTTGGTGATCTGCTTCTTCTTAGATTTTCTGCCTTTGGCCACAGGCAGATCACCACCATACATTTCTTCAGGGACATCTTTCAAGCTGATCTTCTGATTGTAGGTTTTGTAGAAGTCCAAGATGTAGGCTCTCTGCACATCCAGGGGATCCTTCTTGCAGATGGGGATGTGATGAGTGACTAGATCAGATATTGCATCAGATTCACGCATATCAGAATCTAGTTTCTTGAGAGCATTTGCTGGAATCAGTTTCATCTTCACAAGTGTTGATGCATTGATTATCTTCCCAGTTACTGCTCCCAGCTTTTGGTTATCATAGATGCCCACATCCTTCAAGGCACTTAGAAGTCCTCCTTCTTGAAAGATTACAGAGAGTAGTCTTCCATAAGGAACAAACTTTCTGTTTTCCATTTGACTCTTCTTTAGTTCCTTGATCATGTATTTGAACATGTACTTTGGAACATTCATCGTTGTTTCCTGAGTGATGGTGTGATGCAGAAAGACTTTGTGACCAAGTGAAGGTTGATCATTTCCTCCACCTTTGGGAAAGATGTTCTCATTCTGGATCTTCAGCAGCATTTTCTTCTCAATGCTCAAAGTGCTGTAAGGTTGAGCAACCTTAGACCCATAGATGGTCTCATTGACAATTTCCTTCCAAGAGCTGGTTCTTGGATTAGGAATTTCTTCTCCAAAGTATTTGCCAGAAGTATCCCTTCCCATGGCTTGAGCAATAATCTGCTCATTTATGGTTACAGGAATACCCATGACATTTGATCTAATCTCTGTGCCGGTGAAGGAGAGTAGACCCATTTCTTCTCTGGTTTTTCCCTTTAGAGTAGGATCAACCAGAATCAGTTGAGCTTCTTCCTGTCTAGCAGCTTCAATGTCAAAGACTGAAGCCCTTACCCAGAATTGTCTGACCAGAACTTCATAAGTTGGACCATTGAGAAGACTGAAGTAACCCATCATCTTCTGCTTCTTGTAGAATCTTACCAAGTCGCACCCATGGTGAGTTAGAGAAGCGAAATCCACTGGATTTTCCGCTTGAATGATTAACTCCCATTCCTCAATAGACATAGTTCTTCCTTTGATTTCATATGCTGGAGTATCTATATCCATATTTGATGAAGAACCACCAGCAGAACTTGAAGATGCCATAGATTTGAAGTAGTTTTAGGGTTCTAAGGTGTTTTGAGAGGATGAGTGAATGCGCTTACTTTCGCAGAGGGTTGAGAAGAAAATAGAAAGTGTTTGTTGTGAAGTGAGTAGTGTGTGAATTGACTTAGTGTTTTTATTAAAACGTTTGTGTCGCGTCATTTTTTGGAGATCAAGGCTATTTGATTAGCTTTTGACTCGCTAATTTATTTCACGACTGAACATTTAATTTTATTAAGAAAAGGGGAAAAAAGTTCAAACTACCCCATTTTGAAAAGATTTTGGGTTCGGGGGTTAGTTACATAAAAGGAAGGTGTTAGCACCCTTTATGTCCGTAGTACTCTACGGGAACCTCTTGGTTTTATTTAATTCAATGTGCTATAACTTGCTTGCTTTTGAAAAGAAGGAATTAATGTGATGAAAAAGAAAATAAGGTGAGACCTAATTTATCTACATTTTTTATTGTTTGAAAGGACATGGTCCTCTGCCTACGTACCCGTGAAGGATCAAAACCTCGTAGTTCGGGGTAGAAATTGACGTTTGATTGGTTTTGTGTTTTTTATTAGTTTTGAAAAAGGTTTTAAAAATAAAAGCCAAGTGGCAGAATAGGAATGGATTTGTGTTTTTTAATTTAAATGAAAATAGACTCAAAGTATAGTTAAATTGATTGATATTTGATTAAGAAAATAAAATAAAAAGGACGATCACTTGATTTAGGATCAAGGTTTATTATAAAAAAGTATTTTTATGATTTTTTGGTTATTTGCATGTTTTTGTTATTTTTTGAATAATTGCTAAACTAACGGAGCAAGAAAATAAAACGTAATAACCTAAGCAGAAAAGTAGAGCATACACCCACACACGCACACATGCACCTAAACTATTACAAAAAAACCTATTTACATTCTAAGGTCTGCAAAAAAATAAATGACAAGAAAAAGTAAATAAATTATTTACATCAAGGCCTAATTTACATTCTAACATGCATGAGAGAACATAAATTAATAATTACAATGCTAAACGATAAATAAAATGTATGCAAGACTTGAAAGAAATAAATAAAAGGTTCAATCACAAGGTGGGAGGTGTAGCAGTATTATGGGGTGTGCAGAAAGTAAAAAACAGGTTTGGGCCTAGATAGAGACGGAGCGGGTCATGGGTTAAGCCTGGCGGGTCGACCCGGATTTGAGAGGTATATAAAGGGTGTAAACCCTAATTTCCTCATTTTTCTTTTCCTCCTTCTCTCTCTTCCGCCTCCTTCTCTCTCTAGCTCTCTGTCCTCTCTCTTCCCTCTTCTTCTCCGACGGTGGGATGGTGGTTCCGGCGGTGGTTGGCCGGCCAGTGCGGCGGCGCCACCACGCCGGAACCCTAATTTAATTTTTTTTGCATTTTTTTTTCGCTTATCTTCTCCTACTCCCTTTTCTTTCTTCAGTTCTAGACCTAGATTTTCGAAAACGTACACACAGAGACCTAGATCTAAAGGTAAAAGAAAGTACTACCTCTTTTTCTCTTGTGAATCCGGCTCTATTTATGGTGCTGGCTTGCGATGTAGTGTATGTGTCTGGTTCCGTGTGCACGTCGAGTTGTGCTTGATCTGTTGTTGTGGTGTTGCTTCCTGTGCGTGTGTGTTTGTTGTGTTGCGCGCCTCTCTCTGTGTTGTGGTATGGCTTCCTGTGCGTGTGTGTTTGTTGTGTTGCGCGCCTCTCTCTGTGTTTTTTTTCGTGTTTTCTTTGTGTTGTGCAGGTCTCTATTTATAGAGTGAGGTTGAGGCTAGGGTTTGTTAAATACGAGCATAAAAGCTGTGGCTTGAGGAGAAGAAAAAGGTATTTCCGTTCCTGAACTTGTGACTGATGCGCGTGAATTGGATTGGGACTGCCTCTGTGTGACAGGCTGTGTAAATTGGATGAGGATGAATGAAGGAAGACGGTTTGTGTTTGATGCGCGTGAACTTGGACTGTTTTGGACATTTTTGAGGCTTTGGACAATTTTGGGACTTAATTAAAAAAAGAAAAAAATTAATAATAAAAGGATAATATCTACATTTTTGGTTTTAAATAAAAAAGAAAAATTTAAAATGGGACTAAAAGAAATTTAATCTAATCTTGGACTAAAAATTAAAATTAGAATTCTAAACTAAAAATTTGAAAGATGGAAATAAATAATTAAAGACTGAGAGAAGAGGGCCCGACTCGGAAACAAAATGAGGTATTTTAAAATACCTCCCTGCCGAATTTTTCACTGAAATGTGAGTCTGGTTCGAGTTCGAAGACGTGTGTCAGTGGGACCTTTGGTCAAAATTTGGGGTATGACAGATGCCCCTATTTAAGTTTTTTCGCTCAGAGATTCGAAGGTAAAATCTTTGACTCGACGAGCCGAAAGACTTAAATACAAAAGTGCACCAATTTTGACCTAGGATGTTTATGAATGCTCATGATTTAATTATGAATGTATGATGACAATGACGGCTCGACTGGAATGAAAGACACTGGGATACCCAAATTCTTCGAAGAAAGGGATCCGACTTTACTGGGGAATCTGGTTTCACTGGGGAAAATGGTTGTTCCTCATCGTCTCGATGTCTCGAAACAAAGTGCAATGGTTCAGACTCCAATGTCCATTTGTGGACTTGGTTTTAAAAATGAAATAATAGAAGGATACAAGTTATTTGTTGGTTGAAATTGGCCACTTGTTGCAGGCTGTTCGTTGGTTGGAACTGGTCGCTGGGCATAAAGATAAAAGATCGACGTGAGTTGTTCGTTGGTTAGAACTGGTTACTCGAAAGAAAGTAGACATAAGCTAATCGTTTGTTGGAATCGGTCGCTGGGCATAAAGATAAAAGATTGACATGAGTTGTTCGTTCGTTGGAACTGGTTGCTCGAAAGGAAAAAAAACTGACATAGGCTATTCGTTTGTTGGAATCGGTCGCTGGGCATAAAGATAAAAGATTGACATGAGTTGTTCGTTCGTTGGAACTGGTCACTTGAAAAGTTGGATTGGTGACATCTCTGGAACAGCTATGCTGGGGATGATACTTAAAGTTGAAGTTGACATCAAGATTAACTAGCGCCATGACTAGTACGGCTTTCCGCCGGGGATGACACTTCGAAACTAAAGTTGAAATTGACATTGATTAGTGACATGACTTAGCACGGTTTTTGCCGGGCATGACACCTTTGAAATTTGAAATTGAAATGGAAGATGTCTTACTCGTAGAAACTTGCGGCTTGACGCAATGGTAAACTAAGACTGAACCGAAGTGATATGGCCGAATCGATTGATGAGTTTATGTATGAATTAATGTCGTGCGTATGTTGTGTACGCACGAATGCATGATTATCAGTAAATGCATGATTGTTACGAGTTTGTGGTTGTATGAGTGCATGGAAGCGTTGATGTGATGAATGCATGCGTGTATGTATGAACGTGATTTTGACGACCATGTCTTTTGTAGGTGATAGACGGAACTCGATGAGGCAGAATATGGTATGTAAGGTGGGAAATGGATTGGCACTTTTGTACTACACTCTTCGCAACAATTTTGTGAACAAATTTCGAAGAAGAAGTCGCTATTTGCAAGCCGGCACAGAGTGTCGCTCCATTGATATGCCTTGGCAGTCATGCCTCTTTTGGAAGAAGTCCTTAACCCTTATTTGGACTACCTTTTCGGGCTCTTAGTCCCCCGGGATGCTTATTTTTGTATTTGTTTATTCAGAGACTTTCCTTAGTGTCGAGCCACGCTTTTAGCAGGATCTAACCTCTCTTGAGTTGGTATATGCCTTTCTTACTCCCGAGTGCCAAGCTGTATCTATTTGTTTATGCTTTTTATAATGTTTTAGAAATCTGTTTCAAAATATTATCATCAATAAAAGAGGAAAAAAATTCGCGAAACAAAACAAATAGGAATCAAAAGAGAGATAAAGGCTCAAAGTTTATTGATCGAATGACGCTATGCCAATGGCATGACTTCATGGAGTTCTTTACAAAGTTTGAAAAGAAATGGTAATTTAAAAGGGAAAGGTACGTTGAACTTCATAACCCTATCCTTCTCTAACAACTTTGAAATCCGTTATCTTGCGGCTCGAATACTTTTGATAGCAGGTATGCCCCAAGTGTATCTGTGCTTGACTGGATGCAGTTACTTTGTCTTTTTCTTTTAATCCTTAACTTTTGCATAGACTGCCCTTTCGGGTTTTCACTCTATCAGGATGATGATCTCTGTTTATTGTCTCTAATTTTTGCCTGGACCGCCCTTTCGGGTTTTCAGTCCACCGAGATGCTCATTTTTGCCTAAGCCGCCCTTTTCGGGTTTTCGACTTACCGAGCTGTTCTTTAAGATTTTTAGACAAAGTATTTCTTGACTGCATCCGTGTTCACAGGTCGTGGTAGTTCTTCACCGTCCATGGTTTGTAGAGTCATGGCACCACCTGAGAAGGCTTTTTTAACAACATACGGACCTTCATAATTAGGAGCCCACTTGCCTCGGGAGTCTGGTTGGAAAGAGAAAATCTTTTTGAGCACAAGATCACCTTCTTTAAACTTACGGGGGCGAACTTTCTTGTCAAAGGCCTGTTTCATCCTTTTTTGATATAATTGTCCGTGACATAGGGCTGTCATGCGCTTTTCTTCAATTAGATTCAACTGGTCGTATCTATTCTGAACCCATTCAGCTTCCGATAAGTCAGCCTCCATTAGGACTCTCAATGATGGAATTTCGACTTCTACAGGAAGTACTGCCTCCATGCCATATACCAGGGAGAAAGGAGTTGCACCTGTTGATGTGCGTACAGAAGTACGATATCCATGTAATGCAAAGGGAAGCATTTCATGCCAATCTTTATAAGTTACCACCATCTTCTGGACAATCCTCTTTATATTCTTATTTGCAGCTTCGACGACACCATTCATTTGAGGTCTGTAAGGTGAATAGTTATGGTGCTCGATCTTGAAATCATCACACAATTCTTTCATCATCTTGTTGTTTAGATTTGTTCCGTTGTCGGTGATGATCCGGTTGGGGATGCCATAACGACAAATGATATGATTCTTGATAAATTTGACCACCACTTGCTTGGTCACATTAGCATACGATGCGGCCTCAACCCACTTAGTGAAGTAGTCAATAGCCACTAGGATGAAACGGTGTCCATTTGAAGCTTTGGGTTCAATCCTTCCGATCATGTCGATGCCCCACATAGAGAAAGGCCACGGAGAGGAAAGTAAATTGAGTGTAGTTGGCGGCACATGAATCTTGTCGGCGTATATCTGACACTTGTGACACTTTCTGGTATGCTTGTAGCAATCTGATTCCATTGTCATCCAGTAGTAGCCTGCTCGCAATATCTTTTTAGCCATTGTGTGCCCATTAGGATGAATTCCGAAGGATCCTTCGTGTATTTCATGTATCAATAAATCAGCTTCATATTTGTCTACACATCTGAGCAAGACTGTGTCAAAGTTTCTTTTGTACAAGATATCCCCATTCAGGAAGAAATTACTAGATAATCTTCTGAGAGTCTTTTTATCTTTGTTGGATGCTCCAGGAGGATACTCTCGAGTTTGGAGAAACACCTTAATATCATGAAACCAAGGTTTATCGTCGAAAACTGCTTCAGCGGCAAACACATAAGCGGGTCTATCAAGGAATTTGACACTGATTAGTGGCACGTCATTGTGATGATTCACCTTGATCATTGAAGACAAAGTAGCCAAGGCATCAGCCATCTGATTCTCATCCCGAGGGATATGATGTAATTCCACTTTGTTGAAGAAAGTCAATAAACGTCTTGCATAGTCTCGATAAGGTATCAGTCCTGCGTGAAGAGTTTCCCATTTTCCTTTGATCTGGTTGATTACAAGAGCTAAATCTCCATATATTTCGATGTTCTTGATTCTTAGATCAATGGCTTCTTCAATACCCATGATGCAGGCTTCATATTCAGCGATGTTGTTCGTGCAGTCAAACCGGAGTCTTGCTGTGAAAGGGATGTGAGCACCCTTAGGAGTAAGGAGTACTGCCCCTATGCCGTTGCCGTATACATTGACAGCCCCATCAAATATCAAACCCCACACTGAATCTGGATCAGGACCTTCTCCGAATAGTGGCTCGTCGCAATCTTTCATCTTTAGATACATAATCTCTTCATCAGGAAAGTCAAACTTGATAGGCCGATAGTCTTCAAGTGGTTGGTGAGCTAAGTGATCAGCAAGAATACTGCCTTTAATTGCCTTCAGGGAACGGTACTCGATATCATATTCAGATAGTAGCATCTGCCACCGTGCAATCCTTCCTGTCAAAGCGGGCTTCTCAAATATGTACTTGATTGGATCCATTTTAGATACCAGCCAAGTAGTGTGATTAATCATATAATGACGGAGGCGTTTGGCAGCCCAGGCTAGAGCACAACATGTCTTCTCGAGCATGGAGTAGCGAGATTCACATTCAGTAAACTTTTTGCTTAAATAATAAATGGCGTGCTCTTTTCTTCCGGTTTCATCTTGTTGTCCGAGCACACAACCCATGGAATTTTCTAGCACTGTTAGGTACATGATCAAAGGTCTTCCTTCAACTGGAGGGATGAGAATCGGTGGTTCTAGCAAGTACTTTTTTATGCTGTCAAAAGCCTTCTGGCAATCTTCGGTCCACACAATACCTTGTTCTTTGCGGAGTAGTTTGAATATCGGCCCACAAGTTGCAGTCATATGAGAAATGAACCGGGAGATGTAATTTAGTCGTCCAAGAAAACCCCTCACTTCTTTTTCTGTTCTCGGAGCAGGCATCTCTCTGATGGCTTTGACTTTGTCAGGATCTACTTCGATGCCTTTCTGGCTGACGATGAAGCCTAGAAGCTTTCCGGATCTAACACCAAAAGTGCATTTGTTGGGATTTAGACGAAGTTTGTACCTCCTCAGGCGCTGGAACATCTTCTGTAGATACTTGACATGGTCTTCTTCAGTAATCGACTTGACTATCATATCATCCACATAGACCTCAATCTCTTTATGTATCATATCGTGGAAAAGAGTAGTCATACCCCTCTGATAAGTAGCTCCTGCATTGATTAAACCGAACGGCATTACTTTGTAACAAAAAGTGCCCCAAGGTGTAATAAATGATGTTTTCTCTCTATCTTCGGGTGCCATCTTGATTTGATTATAACCGGAGAATCCATCCATGAATGAGAAGACTTTAGACTTTGCAGTACTGTCAACCAACACGTCAATATGAGGTAAAGGAAAGTCGTCTTTCGGGCTAGCTTTGTTTAAATCACGGTAGTCAACACACATTCTGACCTTACCATCTTTCTTTGGAACAGGCACTATGTTAGCTAACCATTGGGGGTAATTTGATGTGATGAGGAAACCAGCGTCGATCTGTTTCTGTACCTCTTCTTTGATTTTGAGAGCCATGTCAGGACGTGTTCTTCTCAACTTTTGTTTAACTGGCGGACACTCAGGTTTCAAAGGTAGGTGATGCACCACAATATTAGTGTCTAGACCCGGCATATCTTGGTAGGACCAGGCAAACACATCAACATATTCTTTGAGGAGCTCTATCACTTGCTTTTTAACACTTGTTTCGAGCGATGCCCCAACCTTGATTTCTTTCTTGTCTTCTTTGGTGCCCAAGTTAATCACTTCTAGCTCGTCCCCATAAGGCTGAATGGTCTTCCTCTCTTGTTCGAGTAGTCGAGAGATTTCGTCAGGGATCTCTTCATTCTCTTCTTCCTCCGCCTCATACACAGGGAACTCAAAGTTGGGAGAGATCATAGGGTTATGTTGTTCAACGGGTTCGTTGATTTCTAATCTGCACATGTGATGGATGATATTTAGGAAAAAAAAAGATACATGCAGATTTTTTGAAAATTTATGTTGGGTTTTTTGTATTACCACTTTTCAGAAAAGCATAAAAGAAAATGAGACAAAACATCGGGAAAAAAAAACGACATTTTTATTTTATTGACGATAGTTTCTTGAAATAAAAAGCCCTAGATAAGTTCACTTTCGCTTGGGGCGGGGCGAAAGGATGTTTTTTTGAAAAGAAAAGCATAAACTAGACAAATGCATTACTTGGACAAGTGAGCAATAAAAGGAACATCTACAGCAACCCAATTGTGGCTGGATACTCCTGGTGTTATAAAACCTCGTGGCACACTTTCAGGATCATCTTCAATAATTGCATGGATAAAGCCCGAACTGTGGAAAGTGCCTTTCTTTGCTGTGGACAAACTAGTAGATGGGAAGAAACCCAAACCTTCTCGGTGCTTGTTTTCTGGAAGCTCTATCAGCTTTCCCCAGCTTGTGGACCCCCCTGCTTGTATGACCTTCTGAGCATCTCTTAGAGACGAGATAGAGGCTTCATTCCTCTTGGTATTCTTATCTTCTATAGTAAACCCTTGAAAAGGTGTCCCTTCGACATCGTCTGCCCCAATGAAAGAGAAAGATGACAGATGACTCACCAATAAAGCCTCTTCACCGTTTACAGTTACTAGCTTCCCATTCTTCACAAACTTCAGCTTTTGATGCAGCGTGGATGTGACAGCCCCTGCCTCGTGAATCCAGGGTCGACCCAGTAGGCAACTATACGAAGCTTGAATGTCCATGACTTGAAAATTAACTTGGAAAACTTGTGGCCCAACTGTGATAGGTAGAACCACCTCTCCAAGGACATCCTTCCTCGAGCCATCAAAAGCTTTCACCATTACCCCACTTCGTCTCAAAGGTGCGCCTTGGTAAGCGAGTTGGGCATAAGTTGTTTTGGACAACACATTCAAAGATGATCCAGTATCCACCAGCACATTTGACAAAGCATCGGTTTTACAGTTTACAGATATATGCAGCGCCCGATTATGGTTCCTTCCTTCTGCTGGGAGCTCTTCATCACTGAAACTCAAGTTGTTGCATGCAGTGATGTTCCCTACTATTCCGCCAAACTGACCCACCGTTACATCATAATCCACAAAAGCTTGTTCTAAGACCTTCATTAATGCATCTTTATAGGCCTCAGAATTTAGTAATAAAGACATTATGGATATTTTGGATGGGGTCTGCATCAGTTGGTCAACAACCCTGTACTCGCTCTTCTTTATTAACTTGAGAATCTCATCAAACTCTGCACTTGTACCAGCCTCTTTGGGTTGATCCACTTCTTTGGCGATACCAGCATCTTTAGTCCGAACCTCCTTGTTTACTGTAGCACCAATCTTCTTTGGGAACACTATGGGAACAACGCGCCCATTTCTCAGAACTCTACTGTCTTCAACAATATTATCCACACTAGACAAAGGCGGTATTGGAACCTCATGACCCTCTTCAATCATGGTGGCATTGTATTTGTATGGAATGGCTTTTTCAGAAGCATATGGTAGTGGACCCGGTAAGCAGATCACCAGAGGGGTGATAGTTGACTTTCGACTGTCATAAAATACCTCCAAAGGCCCTTCGGGAGTTATTACACACACATCATCACACTTCCTTTCGACCACAAGCTCTCCTCGGTCTAGAAGCCCTTGAATATCATTTCTTACTTTCTGACATCCTCCGGAGTTCATAAGGCATATTTCACAGAGATCATGATTATGCTCAAAAAGGTTGACTTTGCATAACTTGGCATGTAACGGGACCAAGGGTGTCCTGATATGTTGAACATTCAGAATGGGACGAGTCTTTTGACAATCTTCGATCATGTTGACTGTTGCGGCACCATGATTCGGCAATGGGTTTGTTTGAGTATTTGGCGCCGAGTCTGTGAAAGTTATTTTTCCATCATTGATCAACCTCTGCACTGTGCTTTTAAAGGCATAACAAGTTTCAATGTTATGGCCACGGCCCCCTTCATGGAAGTCACAAGTTTGGTCAAGTCTATACCAAGATGGTAGTTTTTCTGGGATCGGAGGAGCTGTTCTAGTTTGGACAAGGTTTTTCTTGAGTAAGCCGGGAAGTAATTCTGCATAGGTGACTGGTATTGGGTTAATCGGCATTCTTGGTGGTCGAGGTTGTTGTGGGCGTTGTTGATAAGGTTGTTGTTGGAAATTTTGTTGAGGGTATTGTTGGTATGGGTATTGTTGGTATGGTTGTTGTTGGTATGGTTGTTGTGTATTTTGTGGTGAAGGATTTTGTGGGAATTGAGGATATTGTGGTATTTGAGGATATTGTGGTATCTGAGGATATTGCGGTAAGTGAGGATGGTTATTTGTTTGTTGAAAAGGGTGAGAGGTGGGTGTGATGGCAGCAATGTGTTGATAGGCTGGATAAGTTTGTTGAGGCCTTCCATGAGTCACCATACCGACTTCTTGCTCTTTCTTCCTCGGGAAATGGTTCCCGGTCTTCTTGGTCCCACTGGCAGGAGTTGCATTCTTTACTAAGCGTCCTTCTCGGACTCCTTCTTCTAACTGTACTCCCATACCAACCATCTCCGCGAAGCTCTTTGGTGTACTCCCGACCATCTTTTTGTAATAAAAATGATTCAGAGTTTTTAGGAAGAGCTTGGTCATCTCTTTCTCCTCAATGCGTGGGCTGACTTGGGCAGCGGTGTCTCTCCACCGTTGGGCGTACTCTTTGAACGTCTCTTTATCTCCCTGAGTCATGGCTTGGAGATCACTTCGGTCCGGAGTCATGTCTACATTGTAACTGTACTGTTCCACAAAAGCTTCACAAAGGTCACGGAAAGTTTGAACCCTTGTTTTTTCTAGGTTTGTGTACCACTTTGAAGCAGGGCCAGTCAAGCTTTCTTGGAAGTAGTAGATAAGAATCTGATCATCTTGGGCATACGCAGGCATCCTTCTCACATACATTTTTAGATGTTCCTCAGGGCAAGAACTCCCTTTGTATTTCTCGAAATCTGGGATCTTGAATTTGTGAGGCACCTGCACACTTGGTACCAAACAGAGATCGTACGCAGTCTTCCCAAATTTCCCTTTTTCATGGAGAGCTTTCATGTCTCGGCGTAGTTCATCATACTTTTCTCGTAGGTCGCTTACTCCCTCGTAAGCCTCTGCATTCCCTGAATGAAAGATAGGCTCTTCAGTTTGCGGAATTGTATGTATCACAGGTGCTGAGTAGGTCATGGTGGCTGGAGTGACCCTCATGGCAGGTAGGGGTACTTGAGCCGTGTACTGGTGAGTGGGCATCTGAGCTTCACAAGTGATAGGACGAAATATCTCCCCAGCAGTGAAAGGTGGAAACCAAGGCGTGGAACGTTGCGGAGCGGACTGCGTTGGAGTGTCAGCACATAGTGTCCAAGAAGAAGATGCCTCGGCCTGAGTTCTGACAGGAGGAGGAAGTGGAGGTGCTTGTGATCGGGCCTGCGCCTCTGTTAGGGCCTGAGCTTGAGTTTGCGCTTGTGCCAATGCTTGCGCTTGTGCCTGAATCTGTACTTGAGCTTGAGTCTGAGCTTCCGCCATTGTTTTTATTAATTCAGCCATCTCGTCCATCTTAGTCTGCATGGCTGTCATTTCTTCACGAAGTACCCGATTTTCTTGCTCAAGATAATCCATCTTCTTCTTTACGTTTGCTCGAGTGTAGTGAGTACGGGTTGACTTGTAGATGACACGTGGGGCCACCTTTTGAAACGAGTTGACCTTTTTCTCTCTGGAAAAGAAAGTTTGTGTGAGACTTTGACTTGAGACTATGAAATGCAGGATGATGCATGATGTTTATGCAAAAATATAGACGTATTTTTTATCGAAGGACTTATGGAAAGTATTTTTGTAAATATCATAGTTGAGAGTTCCATTGGATAATTTACATACTACGAGATAATTCCCTTTCTAAACAACGAAGCCAAGGGATAGACTTTGCAAAAATAAAATAAGATAAATATCTAACTTAAAGCTAAGAACAAAAATAAAAGAAAAACTGGGAACTCTCGAGCTCTTTGAAGTAGACTATTCATCAGAATCTGAATGTGCATCCTTGAAGAACTCCCAACGCTCCCCTGCGCTGATAAATTGTGATAGCCTTGTGCTCTGAGCTCGGATCTGAACATTCTTTTTTACTATTTGTCGTCTCAACTTGTGAACCTCATGCCCTCGTTGCTCTATCTCACCACTCATAGTTTCCATCTTGAGCATAGCTTCATCATACCTCCTTTTCCAAGTAGCACCCACATATTCTGATCGGGCCAACTTCTCTTGACATTCCTCCACAGTTGCGGGGGCCAAGGGTAAAGCCGGCGCTGGGGTTGTTGAAGATAGG
The DNA here is from genome assembly GCF_003473485.1 of Medicago truncatula. Taxonomy (NCBI): domain Eukaryota; kingdom Viridiplantae; phylum Streptophyta; class Magnoliopsida; order Fabales; family Fabaceae; genus Medicago; species Medicago truncatula. The sequence continues at coordinate 21,965,968 of NC_053043.1, read as the reverse complement.
TACCTCGGCAAATGATATGGTAAGACCAGATCGGAAGCTCTATTGATGACCCATTGAGTGTAAGACCCCTGTAAAGAGTCTGATCTCCTCGCCAATTGGCTTCTATTGAGTGTGCGAATGGCATACCATGCTTGGACAAATCTCCCTCTTTTGTTTGAAGGATCTTCATGGTTGAAGTAGAATTCACCCTGTAAGTAGATATTATCTGGCTTAGCTTCCATTGGACATCCGAACTGACGTTTGGCAAGGATAGGATTGTAGCTGATTCCTCCTTGCGTACCGAGAAGGGGTACATTTGAGTATTCTCCACAACTGACAATGATGTTCGTGAAGTTACAAGCGGCACGGTACCAGGTTATGTCGGATGGGGTAAGGGACATGATTCTTTTGGGCCAGGAGAGATTTTCTGGGTTGGCTTGAAAGGAATGAGTCTGAGGTAAGTGGGAGGCAAACCATTTGTATAGTAAAGGTGCGCAACCAAGGATAGCTCCACGACCTACTTGGGTTCGATCGTGAATGGAATGATATATATCAGCTAACAATGTGGGGACTGGGTTCTTTGTGAGGAAAATTTGAATGGCATGGATGTCAACATAGTTATCAATATTTGGGAACAATACTAGGCCATAGATGAGCAAAGCTAGGATAGAGTAGAAGGCCTCAACATTGTTTGTTTTGGAAAAATCGGAGGCTTGTTGGTAAAGAAATTTAGTAGGTAAGCTTGGGAGATTCCCCTTTAGGGTGAGTTTTTCTTTTATGAGAGAGGTTTTGAGGTGGAGGGCGTTTGCAATAGTGGCAGCTTTGGGAAAGGGTTCTAAGCCAGTAAAAGGTACCTTATCAAGTACGGGTAGGCCAATTAAGTGGGAGTATTCTTCGAGGGTAGGCATAAGCTGGTAGTCGGGAAAGGTGAAACAGTGGTAAGCAGGGTCATAGAACTGGACCAAGGTCTCCAAGCACCCCTTATCGATATTTGTCCAGAGGACACCAAGCAACTTCCCATGACGATCACAAAAGTTCTCCAAGCTAGTTACTTCAAATGCAAGCTTCTTTAAGTTCTCTAGATCCAATTTCCTGAATGTAAACTTCCTAGTATTTCTTCTTTCCATGCCTATGATATTTGCAAAAACAGTATAAGTCCTTCGATATTTTTGATGAAAAAAAAGATGAAATTATGAATGAATGCATGTATGCATGATTATGCATAGGTTAAGCTCACCATGTTGGAGTTTAAAGGTAATAACCCCCATTTGGTAAGGACTATGGTTTTATTTGTACCTGTATCACGGGTTCTATCCAGTTCCCAAAGTCATCAACTACCTCCGAATGTTATCAGGTTACAAGACTACTCTTGATCCAATAATATCCGTAGGAAAGTTTCATTTGAGTGTAGTATCGCGTATCAACTAATTCAAGACTACTCTTGATTAGCCACCGCACTACGTCCTAAAAGGCTAAGATGGGTTAAGGGTAACTAAAGGTCCTCAACTTCGACGGTCACTTGAAAATATAGTGCCAACACGACTATTCATGCCAACACAAATTACTTTCAAGATCCCTCCATTGAGTGGGGTTGTACCACATGAACCTAAACACGAGACTTGACTCTCGGAAAGGCACTTTGGTTATACCACCGTCCTATCTTATGTTTCTCTCAAGCCCGGGTGTAGGGCTTTATCTCACCACTCATATTTAAGAAGAAGGGAAGAAAGAGAGAAAAGAGAAGATAAAAGATATGTACAATTATTTCCATCTTTATTTTTATTTTTGTTTTAAGCAAGATATAGCACAAAAAATTAAATAAAGCCAAGTTAGGCTCAACCCTCTTAGGGGATCCCCAGTGAAGTCGCCATTTCTGTCGCGTCATTTTTTGGAGATCAAGGCTATTTGATTAGCTTTTGACTCGCTAATTTATTTCACGACTGAACATTTAATTTTATTAAGAAAAGGGGAAAAAAGTTCAAACTACCCCATTTTGAAAAGATTTTGGGTTCGGGGGTTAGTTACATAAAAGGAAGGTGTTAGCACCCTTTATGTCCGTAGTACTCTACGGGAACCTCTTGGTTTTATTTAATTCAATGTGCTATAACTTGCTTGCTTTTGAAAAGAAGGAATTAATGTGATGAAAAAGAAAATAAGGTGAGACCTAATTTATCTACATTTTTTATTGTTTGAAAGGACATGGTCCTCTGCCTACGTACCCGTGAAGGATCAAAACCTCGTAGTTCGGGGTAGAAATTGACGTTTGATTGGTTTTGTGTTTTTTATTAGTTTTGAAAAAGGTTTTAAAAATAAAAGCCAAGTGGCAAAATAGGAATGGATTTGTGTTTTTTAATTTAAATGAAAATAGACTCAAAGTATAGTTAAATTGATTGATATTTGATTAAGAAAATAAAATAAAAAGGACGATCACTTGATTTAGGATCAAGGTTTATTATAAAAAAGTATTTTTATGATTTTTTGGTTATTTGCATGTTTTTGTTATTTTTTGAATAATTGCTAAACTAACGGAGCAAGAAAATAAAACGTAATAACCTAAGCAGAAAAGTATAGCATACACCCACACACGCACACATGCACCTAAACTATTACAAAAAAACCTATTTACATTCTAAGGTCTGCAAAAAAATAAATGACAAGAAAAAGTAAATAAATTATTTACATCAAGGCCTAATTTACATTCTAACATGCATGAGAGAACATAAATTAATAATTACAATGCTAAACGATAAATAAAATGTATGCAAGACTTGAAAGAAATAAATAAAAGGTTCAATCACAAGGTGGGAGGTGTAGCAGTATTATGGGGTGTGCAGAAAGTAAAAAACAGGTTTGGGCCTAGATAGAGACGGAGCGGGTCATGGGTTAAGCCTGGCGGGTCGACCCGGATTTGAGAGGTATATAAAGGGTGTAAACCCTAATTTCCTCATTTTTCTTTTCCTCCTTCTCTCTCTTCCGCCTCCTTCTCTCTCTAGCTCTCTGTCCTCTCTCTTCCCTCTTCTTCTCCGACGGTGGGATGGTGGTTCCGGCGGTGGTTGGCCGGCCAGTGCGGCGGCGCCACCACGCCGGAACCCTAATTTAATTTTTTTTGCATTTTTTTTTCGCTTATCTTCTCCTACTCCCTTTTCTTTCTTCAGTTCTAGACCTAGATTTTCGAAAACGTACACACAGAGACCTAGATCTAAAGGTAAAAGAAAGTACTACCTCTTTTTCTCTTGTGAATCCGGCTCTATTTATGGTGCTGGCTTGCGATGTAGTGTATGTGTCTGGTTCCGTGTGCACGTCGAGTTGTGCTTGATCTGTTGTTGTGGTGTTGCTTCCTGTGCGTGTGTGTTTGTTGTGTTGCGCGCCTCTCTCTGTGTTGTGGTATGGCTTCCTGTGCGTGTGTGTTTGTTGTGTTGCGCGCCTCTCTCTGTGTTTTTTTTCGTGTTTTCTTTGTGTTGTGCAGGTCTCTATTTATAGAGTGAGGTTGAGGCCAGGGTTTGTTAAATACGAGCATAAAAGCTGTGGCTTGAGGAGAAGAAAAAGGTATTTCCGTTCCTGAACTTGTGACTGATGCGCGTGAATTGGATTGGGACTGCCTCTGTGTGACAGGCTGTGTAAATTGGATGAGGATGAATGAAGGAAGACGGTTTGTGTTTGATGCGCGTGAACTTGGACTGTTTTGGACATTTTTGAGGCTTTGGACAATTTTGGGACTTAATTAAAAAAAGAAAAAAATTAATAATAAAAGGATAATATCTACATTTTTGGTTTTAAATAAAAAAGAAAAATTTAAAATGGGACTAAAAGAAATTTAATCTAATCTTGGACTAAAAATTAAAATTAGAATTCTAAACTAAAAATTTGAAAGATGGAAATAAATAATTAAAGACTGAGAGAAGAGGGCCCGACTCGGAAACAAAATGAGGTATTTTAAAATACCTCCCTGCCGAATTTTTCACTGAAATGTGAGTCTGGTTCGAGTTCGAAGACGTGTGTCAGTGGGACCTTTGGTCAAAATTTGGGGTATGACAGTTTGCAATTCAGAAGGGACAAACAAACACAGCATTAATGACAAATTGGGGGCGCGTGTAAGTATGTTAAAAAGCGAATAAAACATCATTGCCCTTTTTTTGTTATACTCCAATACAAATAGACCACGTCAGAGACTCTTCAGAAAACTACCTTTTGGGTAATGGGACAGCTGTTACATAAAGTAACTACCAACGTTCCCACTAACCAAGCTATTCAGAAGCAAAGAATAACACTTCTGAAGTTTTAGTGCTGACGTCATCTTCAGAAGCACATTTTCCTCAGAACCTCAGTTAAGAGCTTCTGATGAACCAAATGCTTCTGAATAAACTTCAGAACCAAACTTCTTATTCAGAGGCAAGCAATTTTTCAATCAGACACAAAATGCATGTTCAAATTTTTCTTAATAAAATCAAATCTTTCAACAGACAAAGGTTTTGTAAATATATCAGCCCATTGATGTTCAGTATCAATGAATTGTATATCTAAAATCCCTTTTTGAACATAGTCTCTGATAAAATGGTGTTTGATTTCAATATGCTTGGCTCTTGAATGTAGAATTGGATTCTTTGACAAACAAATAGCAGCAGTATTATCACAGTAAATGGGAATACTGTTAGCATTAATCTGATAGTCTTCCAACTGATGTTTCATCCAAAGTAGTTGTGTGCAACAACTTGCAGCTGAAATGTATTCTGCTTCTGCTGTAGACATAGCAATAGTTGCTTGTCTTTTGCTTGCCCAAGATATCAGATTCTCTCCCAGGAATTGACAATTTCCACTGGTTGATTTTCTTTCAATCCTATCACCAGCATAATCAGCATCACAGAATCCAATCAACTTATAATCTAGGGATTTCCTATACAGGAGTCCAAGATTAGTTGTTCCTTTCAGATACCTGAAGATTCTCTTAACTGCAGTTAAATGAGATTCTCTAGGATCTGATTGAAATCTTGCACACAAGCATACACTGAATAAAATATCAGGTCTAGATGCAGTGAGGTATAACAGAGAACCAATCATACCTCTGTATAGCTTCTGGTCTACTACTGTTCCAGTATCTTCTTTGCTTAAGGTGCAGGTTGGATGCATTGGAGTGTTCATCACTTTACAATCTTCTAGCTTGAACTTCTTCAGAAGCTCCTTTGTATATTTTGTTTGATGAACATATACTCCTTCTTTACTTTGGTTGATTTGAATTCCAAGAAAGAATTTCAGTTCTCCCATCATACTCATTTCAAATTCATCCTGCATTAACTTAGAAAATTCTTTGCAAAGAGATGCATTAGTAGAACCAAATATTATATCATCAACATATATTTGCACAATCAAAATATCTTTCTTAAGAGTCCTTCTGAAGAGTGTTGTGTCAACTTGTCCTCTTTCAAAATCATTTTTAATTAAGAAATTACTTAGTCTATCATACCAAGCTCTGGGAGCTTGTTTCAAGCCATATAGTGATTTCTTAAGTTTATAAACATGGTCAGGATGCTTAAGATCCTCAAACCCAGGAGGTTGTTTAACATACACTTCTTCTTCAATGACACCATTAAGAAAGGCACTTTTGACATCCATTTGATATAATATTATGCCATGATTAATTGCGTAGGATAGAAGTAACCTGATTGCTTCCAATCTTGCAACTGGAGCAAATGTTTCAGTGTAATCAATGCCTTCTTGTTGACTGTAGCCTTGAGCAACAAGTCTGGCTTTGTTTCTGGTTACTTCTCCTTGTTCATTCAGTTTGTTTCTGAATACCCATTTTGTTCCAATAATGTTCTTCTGAAAAGGTTTGGGTACCAGATCCCACACATCATTCCTTTGGAATTGATTTAGCTCTTCTTGCATAGCTAATATCCATCCATCATCTGAGAGAGCTTCTTCAACAGTTTTAGGCTCAATTATTGAAAGCAGTCCTATTAATGACTCTTCTTGTCTAAAATGTGATCTTGTTCTTCTAGGACTATCTTTGCTTCCAATCATTAGCTCCTCAGGATGTGAAGATTTGTGCTTGAATTTAGGTTGAATAACCTGCTGAGTGTTATCTTGACAGTCCTCAGAAGCACTTTCATTCTGTACTTTTGGGCTAGGTTCTGCTTCTGAATTAGACTCAGCTTCTGGAGTGATTTCAGCTTCTGGACTAGATTCAACTTCTGTATACTTTTCAGAATCAGAAGGTTGATCAGATTCTGATGCATCTTCAGAATCAGTTGTACCTGCATTACTTTCACTTTGCTCTGAAGTTTTACTTCCAGGCTCTCTATCATCAAATTTTACATGCATAGATTCTTCAACACATTGTGTTTCTGAATTATACACTCTGTATGCCTTTGACCTTTCAGAGTAACCTAAAAAGATTCCTCTTTGAGCCTTGGCATCAAATTTCTTCAGATAGTCTTTAGTGTTTAAGATGTAACAAGTACATCCAAACTGATGAAAGTAAGAGATATTGGGTCTTCTTCCTTTAAAGAGTTCATATGCTGTTTTCTCCAACATAGGTCTGATATAGATCCTATTTTGAATATAACATGAAGTATTGACTGCTTCTGCCCAAAAATGTTTAGCTAAGTTGTTTTCATGGATCATGGTTCTGGCCATTTCTTGTAATGTTCTGTTCTTTCTCTCTACAACCCCATTTTGTTGTGGAGTTCTAGGAGAGGAAAACTCATGGAGAATCCCATGTTTTTCACAAAAAAGTTCAAATGGCTCATTTTCAAATTCTCCACCATGATCACTTCTGACTTTCAAAATATTCAATTCTTTTTCAGATTGTATTTGAGTGCAGAAGCTGCTAAACACTTCACATGCATAGTCTTTACTTTTAATGAATTTTACCCAAGTCCATCTGCTGTAATCATCAACAATGACTAATCCATATTTACTTCCATATAAAGATGCAGTGTTAACTGGACCAAAAAGATCAATATGGAGTAATTCTAAGGGTCTGGAGGTTGATACAATGTCTTTAGATTTGAAAGAACTTTTCACAATTTTCCCTTTCTGACATGCACCACAAAGTGCATCTGAATGATAATCAATGTTAGGCAATCCTTTGACCAGTTGTAACTTGCTAATTTTAGAAATTAATCTCCAATTAGCATGTCCCAACCTTTTATGCCATACCCATTTTTTATCATTCATTGACAGAAGGCAAACTACCTTCTGATCAGCCAGATCAGAGAAATTTATTTTATAGACATTCTCAACTCTCTTTCCCTTGAATGTAATGGATTTGTCATCCTTGTTGACTAGTGTGCAGTTGGTCTTACTGAACGTTACATCATACCCATTGTCACAAAATTGACTAATGCTCAATAGGTTATGCTTCAGACCATCTACTAGCCACACATTATTAATTGAGATGGAGGAATTACCAATAGTACCTGTACCAATGATCTTTCCAGTTTGGTTGCCACCAAACTTCACTTCTCCTCCATCTTTCATTGTAAGGGTAAGGAACAAAGCTTTCTCTCCAGTCATGTGCCTTGAACATCCGCTGTCTAGGTACCATGACCTTTGTTTCTCTCTTGCCCTTAAGCACACCTGCATTTTTGGCCAATTCAGATTTAGGTACCCATATCTTCATGGGTCCTTTTGGGTTAGTTTTGGAGGTTTTACTTTTCCTCCCTTGTACCTTAGGGTGAATGCTGAGTGGCTTCTGATCATTCAATACTTTAGGTTTGACACCTTTTGGTATTGTTTTCTCAGAAGCAGTAGCTGCTTTGTTCTTCTGATCCTTTTGTTTTGGGATTTTAGATTCTGGTTTAATCAGATTCTGATGAACAGGTTCTGATCTTTTCAGAATTGTCGCGTCATTTTTTGGAGATCAAGGCTATTTGATTAGCTTTTGACTCGCTAATTTATTTCACGACTGAACATTTAATTTTATTAAGAAAAGGGGAAAAAAGTTCAAACTACCCCATTTTGAAAAGATTTTGGGTTCGGGGGTTAGTTACATAAAAGGAAGGTGTTAGCACCCTTTATGTCCGTAGTACTCTACGGGAACCTCTTGGTTTTATTTAATTCAATGTGCTATAACTTGCTTGCTTTTGAAAAGAAGGAATTAATGTGATGAAAAAGAAAATAAGGTGAGACCTAATTTATCTACATTTTTTATTGTTTGAAAGGACATGGTCCTCTGCCTACGTACCCGTGAAGGATCAAAACCTCGTAGTTCGGGGTAGAAATTGACGTTTGATTGGTTTTGTGTTTTTTATTAGTTTTGAAAAAGGTTTTAAAAATAAAAGCCAAGTGGCAAAATAGGAATGGATTTGTGTTTTTTAATTTAAATGAAAATAGACTCAAAGTATAGTTAAATTGATTGATATTTGATTAAGAAAATAAAATAAAAAGGACGATCACTTGATTTAGGATCAAGGTTTATTATAAAAAAAGTATTTTTATGATTTTTTGGTTATTTGCATGTTTTTGTTATTTTTTGAATAATTGCTAAACTAACGGAGCAAGAAAATAAAACGTAATAACCTAAGCAGAAAAGTAGAGCATACACCCACACACGCACACATGCACCTAAACTATTACAAAAAAACCTATTTACATTCTAAGGTCTGCAAAAAAATAAATGACAAGAAAAAGTAAATAAATTATTTACATCAAGGCCTAATTTACATTCTAACATGCATGAGAGAACATAAATTAATAATTACAATGCTAAACGATAAATAAAATGTATGCAAGACTTGAAAGAAATAAATAAAAGGTTCAATCACAAGGTAGGAGGTGTAGCAGTATTATGGGGTGTGCAGAAAGTAAAAAACAGGTTTGGGCCTAGATAGAGACGGAGCGGGTCATGGGTTAAGCCTGGCGGGTCGACCCGGATTTGAGAGGTATATAAAGGGTGTAAACCCTAATTTCCTCATTTTTCTTTTCCTCCTTCTCTCTCTTCCGCCTCCTTCTCTCTCTAGCTCTCTGTCCTCTCTCTTCCCTCTTCTTCTCCGACGGTGGGATGGTGGTTCCGGCGGTGGTTGGCCGGCCAGTGCGGCGGCGCCACCACGCCGGAACCCTAATTTAATTTTTTTTGCATTTTTTTTCGCTTATCTTCTCCTACTCCCTTTTCTTTCTTCAGTTCTAGACCTAGATTTTCGAAAACGTACACACAGAGACCTAGATCTAAAGGTAAAAGAAAGTACTACCTCTTTTTCTCTTGTGAATCCGGCTCTATTTATGGTGCTGGCTTGCGATGTAGTGTATGTGTCTGGTTCCGTGTGCACGTCGAGTTGTGCTTGATCTGTTGTTGTGGTGTTGCTTCCTGTGCGTGTGTGTTTGTTGTGTTGCGCGCCTCTCTCTGTGTTGTGGTATGGCTTCCTGTGCGTGTGTGTTTGTTGTGTTGCGCGCCTCTCTCTGTGTTTTTTTTCGTGTTTTCTTTGTGTTGTGCAGGTCTCTATTTATAGAGTGAGGTTGAGGCTAGGGTTTGTTAAATACGAGCATAAAAGCTGTGGCTTGAGGAGAAGAAAAAGGTATTTCCGTTCCTGAACTTGTGACTGATGCGCGTGAATTGGATTGGGACTGCCTCTGTGTGACAGGCTGTGTAAATTGGATGAGGATGAATGAAGGAAGACGGTTTGTGTTTGATGCGCGTGAACTTGGACTGTTTTGGACATTTTTGAGGCTTTGGACAATTTTGGGACTTAATTAAAAAAAGAAAAAAATTAATAATAAAAGGATAATATCTACATTTTTGGTTTTAAATAAAAAAGAAAAATTTAAAATGGGACTAAAAGAAATTTAATCTAATCTTGGACTAAAAATTAAAATTAGAATTCTAAACTAAAAATTTGAAAGATGGAAATAAATAATTAAAGACTGAGAGAAGAGGGCCCGACTCGGAAACAAAATGAGGTATTTTAAAATACCTCCCTGCCGAATTTTTCACTGAAATGTGAGTCTGGTTCGAGTTCGAAGACGTGTGTCAGTGGGACCTTTGGTCAAAATTTGGGGTATGACAAGAATTTTAATCTTTTGACTCTTAGGATCAGATTTTGTCATTACCTTGATCTTAAGGTTTTCTGGCTTTGATGTGATCTTAGCCTGTGAATCAGAAGCTTCAGGTTTTGACTGAACAGCAGTTATAGCATTTGTACCTTCAGGCACAAAGGTGGATTTCAATCCATCCTTGATACAATCACAGTAGCTCTTGAGACTGTATTCTTTGGATTTCTCCTCAGAATATCCAATCCCTTTGCCTTTGTTCTTGTATGTGCTGTAGATCATAGAAGCAACTTTGCTTCTGTCTATTCCAGCCATAATAAAATCATCCAAGGCAATCTCATGTTTATTGCCTGAACCTTTATCACATTTTTCTTGTAGCTTCTGACAAAGACTCTTGAGTCTATCTTCATATGTTGTTGATATGAGGTTAAACCCTTTGAGTTCTTCTTCAGAAGCTTTCAGTTCCAATAGAGTTGACTTTTGTTGTTTCATCAAATCAACATATTTTTCTTTTAAATCTGTCAACTCATTGGTTCTGTGTTCAAACAGTGATAAAAGTTCTTTTAGAGAATCAACAAGTTCTTGTCTAGGGATTTTGGAATATACCTCATTTTCATCTTCTGAATCTGATTCAGCTTCTGATACTGCTTCTGATGATACTGTTGCCACTAACCCCACGGTTGCCTTAGCATCATTGTTATACCCTGTTTTTTGGACCTAAAAATACTGGGCCCAATTTCATTTCAAACCTTGTCAATTATCAAATTTCAACTGCATAGTTCAAATTGTCTCTGCCTCGCAGTATTTTCAATCACAATTTTACCTATATTTTTCTTGCATAAAACCTTTCGAAATGTCTTTACTTGTCTTGTAAGTCATTCAAAAGTGTCTCTGAATCATTACATTGCTTTTTCTACAGTTTATTTCAAAATTTGCAAAAAGTCGTACAGAAGGGTATTTTGGTCGTTTCCTGCAGTGGGACCCATTTTCATCCTTGTGACTGTCTCTGAGTCTTTTCAAATTCATTTTTAACATTTCATCAGTAAACCTTGCTAATTTCATTTCAAACTTGCGTCTGAGTCAGTGTCAAGTCTGTTTGAGTCAGTTTAGGTCGTTTTTAGCCCTAAGGGCATTTTGGTCATTTCACATAAAATTTTGGCATGGGGAGGTTACTTTGAAGTACCTCATTTAAGCCATTGGTTCATTTTAGTCCGTTTTGTCAGTTTTATTTTTTGTTTCACTTTACGTTTGGTCAAATTTTGTTTTTTATTCAAATTTTATTTTTTGCATTTTGGTCCCTCAATTGAGGTCCCAAAATTGCACTTTTGTCCAAATTTCTTTTTTTATTTCATTTCAAGTTTCTTAATTTTGCAGTTTAGTCCTCAAGTTCTTATTTTTGCAGAAAAGTCCAAAGTTCATTTTTCAGGTCCAGGCCGTGCCATTTCCATACAAATCCAGGTGTCACATTTTTATTGGCTCAAGTGTACACATGTCAACTATATAAACAGTGAGTCAGAATCAGAAGCAATAACAACACGCCAACTCATAAACACATTTCCAATTTCTCTTTCTCAATTAGCTAGATCAAAACAGAAAGTCACAGAGAAATCACCAAGAACACGAAACTCTAACCGTTTCTTCAGAAATCAAATTCATCAGAATCAACAGTTTTTGGATCAATTCTCAGAGATTCTGTTGAATCTTCATCATCGAATTGATCATTCTCTGCAATTCCAAACGCGAGCTCGCATTGAAGCAAGCTCAAGCGTTGATCACAGAGCGTGAAAAGAAGAGGGAAAGAAGCAAAGTTCTAAACCGGCGAAGAAGATGAAGAAACGGAATCAGTGAGAAAAGGAGAATCACCGATTTATTTTCGGTCCAAGAGCAAGCAAAGGAATCAAAAACCAGCAAGAACATTCAAGTTTTCCCAAAGATTTCCTCCATTAAAGGTTTCAACCAAAACCTTAGGTAAAACTCAGAATCTTTTCTCAAAAGTAATATCACTGTTAAACCTGTAGAAAACAATCACGCGAGCAAAGCACATCAAAAAGAATTTCCAGAATTCAAAGAAAACCGTAACCGTAAACACGAAACCTAGATCCATAAGGATCTAAGTTTTGAAAGCAAGAACGAGTACTAGAAGCGTAATCAAACAACGAAACGATGTAGATCTTTAAACGATCTAAACATTTCTTTTCAAAAACCAAAAAAATCAGTTTCAAAACCGTACGGAACTTTTTAGATCTACAACGTTTCAAACCGTATTTGAAAAAACAGCTACTGGATTCGTGTTTAGGGTTAAAGGACGAATCAAATGAAGTAAGAATCTTTGAAATCTGGAAATTTAGGTCGCCGGAAACTGCATGAACTCGCCGGAGAAGATGAAGTTTCCGGCGGACCTTCAAGGTCTCCGCCGTAGCTTCATCCTCGCCGGCGGCGAGGTTAGTGAGAGGTGAGAGATGAGAGAAGAGAGAAGAGTTAGAGAGAGAATGAGGGCAGCAAAATGAAGTAAACCGGAGCTCCTCCCTTTTTATAAGCCAGCGAACCGGACCGGTCCAGTCCGGTCCATTCCCCTTCGATTCCTGGCCGTTTGATCTAGGGTTTCAGAACCCTGGATCAATCCTGTGGCTCCTGTGCATCCGGATCTTTTAGGTTTGGGCTTGGGCTTGTTTTCTTTGATTTTCTGCGTTTTTGTCTTTCCAGTGCTATTCACACCCCTTTTTTTTTGTTACCTGCACCTATGTCTTGATTAAAATTGTGATAAAATTCCTAGAAAAATTCATACATGTTTCTTGATATTTTCTTAGTGTTTTTATGACATTTTTGCACATTAAGGATCCATGAAATTTTTTGTACAATTAATTCATAACAATTTAATTCTCTTTGAATTATTTGTTATGGATTCTTCTTCACACATTTGTCCTTGATGTGAGAATATGTGATAAAAACTACTTGATGTGTTAATATGAGAGATTTGTGCCTATAATTTCATGTTGATTTGCTGTTTTGATTTGGTTCATAAGTTCTTGATTTTATAAACAATATATGCATATTTTGAAAGATATGAAATGCCAAGTTTATTCTAGAAAATATGGCATGAAACCATGCTTGCATATTTCCAATAATTCCATGCTATAACTTGAGATAAAGAAAACTCTTTCAAAATTTGTTAGAGCATGAGAATTAGAGGCCAAGAATGCTTTAGGTTTCATACCTAAGTTTTTAGGGTTTAATGTCATTTTGTTAACTTTTTGTGCCATCTTGCATGCTTTCATTTCTTAGTGCTTATTATGTTCTTTCTTTTGACTAACAAGTTTATTTCCATGTTTCATGCATCTCATTTAGTATTCCCTCCACCTTCTTTAGCCTAGCATTTATTCTTGCAAGTTTTAATTCGTTTTAGAGATGTAATTTGTCATCATTATTTTGTAGCTTGGCAAAGGGGCCATAGAATGTATTTAGGAAATGTTGTAATATGGACTATGGACACTATGGCGCACCGACACGCACACACTCACCTTAGATGTATGTATAGGATTGTATGGTTAAATAAGCGTTTAGGTTTTAAACACTTAGAGAAAATCCATCCTTTTTTCAAAAAAAACAATTGAACTTCACTTCAAAAATTTTCATAATAAATATGAAGTCAACACTTCATTTTTTTTTTCCTTTCTTTTTTTTCTTAAGAAAAATTCAATTCATCTTAATCATTTAGACTTTCTTTCTAATCACTAATCAAACCTCACTTTTTTGCTAAATCTAATGCTCATGAAGCCTCCCAATCTCCTTCTTCAAAACCTTTTTTTTTAAAACTTAAAATCAAACAATTAAAACAAAAAACAAGTCTTTTTAGCAAGAACTACGCCGGTTTTGATCCCGTAAAACGGTACGTAGGCAATGAGTCAAAACTCATCCAAGCCGAAATAAAATCAAATTCTACTTCTTCTCACCCCCATTCTTAACTAATCACACTTTCCTTTTTTACAAATAAGCAATAAAACTAAAGCGTAGAAATAAACTTAGGAGAGCGGTTCTTATGGAATACCATAATCGCTCCGGGTGCCTAACACCTTCCCGTAGCGAAAACGACCCCCGAACTTAGAATCTAAGGGTTTTTCTCAATTTTGCCCTTCCCAAGAAAAAATAGAGAATATCAACGGTCAAAAGGTTCAAGTCCAATTAATGGCTTGGCACCCAAAAACCATGATAACAGAAATGGCGACTTCACTGGGGAATTCTTTTTAGCGGGTCGCGCCTAGTTTTCCTTAGTTTATATTTACGCTTTGTTTTATTGCTTACATATGTGAATACTTGTTTATTTTCATCTGACGTGTGGGGTGAGAATATCAAAAGTCCTATACCCGGGCTGAGTGAACTTATGTTTAGGTAGAGATATAATCGACAATTCGATCCGGGGGTTGCCTCGTGTATTGGATTATGCGATCAATCTCACATAGCTGAGGCATTTTGAAGGTGATATTGTCGGCGTGTGTTGTCATGCTTAGGCACTTCACTTTCAATTGTTCGACGAAGCTATGAACCGTAGTTACCAAACCCATCCTAGCCTTTTTAGGACGTAGTGCGGTGGCTAAATTGAGTGTTGTCTCAAACTTTAGTCGTCACGCGATACTACACTCAAACTAGACCTTCTCACAAATAATCATGGAACGGGTGTCGTCCTGTACTACCATGATATATGTGAGAGAGGTTGCAGTTTGGGAACTGTGTTAGAACCTTGGTTACTACTATCCAAAGCCTTAGTTCACCGGACGCCGTGTCCACCCGTGGCCCCGTTACCTTGAAACTCAATCCACTTTTAACAACACAATCATGCATACATGCATTCATGCATAAACATTTTTCATGCATTCATCGAAGGGTTTAAACAAATGAGAATTTTTTGTAAATAATCACAGGTATGAAGAAGACTAAGTGCTACAAGTTCAAGGAAGTGGATTTGGTTGGTTTGAGAGAGTTGGCACTCAAGGTCAAGAGTCAAACAGGGTTCCGACTCCGGTATGGGGGATTGCTTACTTTGCTCCGAACCGATGTGGACGAGAAGCTAGTGCACACTCTAGTGCAATTTTATGATCCGAGCTTCCGTTGCTTCACTTTCCCGGACTTCCAGTTGGTTCCTACTCTCGAGGCTTACTCCAATCTAGTGGGTCTGCCTATAGCCGAGAAGACACCTTTCACCGGTCCCGGGGCTTCTCTTACTCCTCTGGTTATTGCTAAGGATCTCTACCTCAAGACTTCCGACGTCTCCAACCATCTTATTACCAAGTCTCACATCCGGGGGTTCACTTCGAAGTATCTTCTTGATCAGGCTAATCTCGGTACTACTCGTCAGGATGCACTCGAGGCTATTCTTGCTTTGCTTATCTACGGGCTCATTCTCTTCCCGAACCTCGACAACTTCGTGGACATGAATGCTATCGAGATCTTTCATTCCAAGAACCCGGTTCCTACTTTACTAGCAGATACCTACCACGCCATTCATGACAGGACTCTCAAGGGCCGTGGGTATATTCTTTGCTGCACATCTCTTTTGTATAGGTGGTTTATTTCGCACCTTCCGAGTTCCTTCCATGACAACTCGGAGAACTGGTCCTACTCGCAGCGGATTATGGCCCTTACTCCTAATGAGATCGTCTGGCTCACTCCGGCCGCTCAGGTGAAGGAAATCATTATGGGTTGTGGAGACTTTCTCAATGTACCTCTTCTTGGTACTCGTGGAGGAATCAACTACAATCCCGAGCTTGCTATGAGACAGTTTGGTTTTCCTATGAAGTCGAAGCCCATCAATCTTGCTACATCTCCAGAGTTCTTCTTCTACACGAATGCTCCTACCGGACAAAGGAAAGCTTTCGTGGATGCTTGGTCCAAGGTTCGAAGGAAGAGTGTGAAGCATCTAGGTGTGAGATCCGGTGTCGCTCATGAGGCCTATACCCAGTGGGTGATAGATCGAGCTGAGGAGATTGGTATGCCTTATCCAGCTATGAGATATGTGTCTTCATCCACTCCGTCTATGCCTTTACCTCTACTTCCCGCAACTCAGGATATGTATCAGGAGCATCTAGCTATGGAGAGTCGTGAGAAGCAAGTGTGGAAAGCTCGGTACAATCAAGCCGAGAATCTAATCATGACTTTGGATGGTAGAGATGAGCAGAAGACTCATGAGAATCTGATGTTGAAGAAAGAACTAGCTAAGGCCCGGAGGGAATTGGAAGAGAAAGACGAGCTGCTTATGAGGGATTCCAAGAGAGCTCGAGGACGACGAGACTTCTTTGCCAGATACTGTGATTCAGATTCCGAGTCCGATGATCTTCCGACTACTTCCTATGCTTGAGAGCTTTATTTGTTTACCTTGTTGAAAATGTTGTGTAATTTTGATTATTTGCAAGATTTCTAATTTGTTTTAAAATCCTTCGATGAAAAAAAAATAAGTCTTTTGCATTCGCATTTGCATATCATGCATCATATGCATCATGCATTGGTCACAAAGGCTTCCAAGTGCTCACTATCTCCTGGTTCCTCTGCCGCAGTGTGAAAAGTGGCTCGTGCTCAGAGAGTTTACGAACCAGATAGAATCGATCGAACCAGAGAATACAGAAGAAAGAAAAGGGCTATGGAAGAAGAGAACGCTCAGCTTCGCACCGAGTTAGCCTCTCTAAAGGAGGAATTGGCTAAAGCTAATGACGTCATGACTGCTCTACTAGCTGCTCAAGAGCAATCAGCTACAGCTATCCCTACAACCACAGCCGCACCATTAACTACAAGCGTGCTCCCTACCACTTCTGCAGACAATCGCTTTACTATGCCAGTGGGGTTTCCGTATGGGCTTCCACCGTTCTTCACTCCCGTTGCTACAGCAAGCACCTCGGGCACTGCTAACAATGTTCTGGTCCCTGCAACAAATGCCGCCTCCACCATTGCTACTTTGCCACAAACAACAGCAGCTGTCACTGAGCCCCTGGTACACACTCTGCCTCAAGGTATTAACATCAACACACAGCACAGGAGCATCCCCGTAACCAAGACTATGGAAGAGATGATGGAGGAACTTGCTAAAGAACTCCGTCACGAGATCCAGGCCAATCGAGGGAATGCAGACTCTGTCAAAACTCAAGACCTTTGCTTAGTGTCAAAAGTGGATGTTCCTAAAAAGTTCAAGATTCCGGACTTCGACCGGTATAACGGGCTGACTTGTCCTCAAAATCACATCATCAAATACGTCCGGAAGATGGGCAATTACAAAGACAATGATTCCCTTATGATCCACTGTTTTCAGGATAGTCTGATGGAGGATGCCGCAGAGTGGTATACTAGTTTGAGTAAGAATGACATCCATACCTTTGATGAGTTAGCCACCGCTTTCAAGAGCCATTATGGGTTTAACACTCGACTGAGGCCAAATAGGGAGTTTCTCAGGTCCCTATCTCAGAAGAAGGAGGAAAGTTTCCGTGAATATGCGCAAAGGTGGAGAGGGGCAGCTGCCCGTATCACTCCTGCTTTAGATGAAGAAGAAATGACCCAGACATTCTTAAAGACCTTGAAGAAAGATTATGTTGAGAGGATGATCATCGCTGCCCCGAACAACTTTTCGGAGATGGTCACTATGGGAACCCGTCTTGAGGAAGCCATCAGGGATGGAATCATTGTGTTTGAGAAAGCTGAATCTTCTACGAGCGCATCGAAGAGGTATGGTAATGGACACCACAAGAAGAAAGAAACGGAAGTGGGGATGGTGTCAGCGGGAGCCGGTCAATCCATGGCTACCGTCGCTCCTATCAATGCAGCTCAAATGCCTCCGTCATACCCATATATGCCGTATTCTCAGCATCCGTTCTTCCCACCGTTTTATCATCAGTACCCTTTGCCGCCGGGCCAGCCTCAAGTGCCCGTCAATGCAATTGCCCAACAGATGAAACAACAGATGCCGGTTCAACAACAACAACAAAATCAGCAAGCTAGGCCTACTTTCCCTCCGATACCGATGTTATATGCTGAGTTGCTTCCAACTTTACTCCAGAGAGGGCATTGTACAACTAGACAGGGCAAGCCACCACCTGATCCGTTGCCTCCAAGGTTCAGGTCTGATCTCAAATGTGATTTTCATCAAGGTGCCTTAGGTCATGACGTCGAGGGGTGTTATGCTTTGAAGTATATCGTGAAGAAGCTCATCGATCAAGGGAAGCTGACTTTTGAGAATAATGTTCCACATGTCCTCGACAATCCGCTACCAAATCACGCTGCTGTGAACATGATTGAGGTATATGAGGAAGCTCCCGGACTTGACGTCCGTAATGTTACAACTCCTCTGGTGCCACTACACATCAAGTTATGCCAAGCCTCTCTGTTTGACCATGATCATGCCAATTGCCAAGAATGATTCTGTAATTCTTTGGGTTGCTGCGTTGTTCAAAATGACATCCAGAGCTTGATGAACAACAATCATTTGACTGTCAGCGACGTCTGTGTGATTGTGCCAGTCTTTCATGATCCGCCCGTCAAGAGCGTGCCTTCAAAAGAGAATGTTGAGCCTCTAGTGATAAGGCTGCCCGGACCAGTACCTTATACTTCTACAAAGGCTATTCCTTACAAGTACAATGCCACATGAATCTTCTACAGTGCTGAGTTTATCAATGCAATTACTGAAGAGGCGACTGGATGTAGTCCTAGGCCTATGTTTGTTATACCAGGAGGCATTGCGAGAAATTGTGATGCCATCAACATTCATTCAATCATGCATGTTTCCGAATAATGTGTCTTGTTGCTTAAGTGTTTTGTTTTTCAAAATAACCATCCTCTCGCTCTGCCCGAAGCGAAAGTGATATTTCTGGAAGGGCGTGTTTGTTTCGGCATCGCCGTTATTAACAAAAATCGTCGTTTCTTTCACGACTTTTATTTTTTAGTGATTTTTTTTTCTTTTTCTTGGAAATAATGGTAATACCAGAAAAAACCAAAACATCTTTATTTTTCTTATCAATTTCAAAGAACTGCATAAAAGAAAAAAAAAAACCATTTTCTAAAATCATTCAATCATTCTATGCAGTTTGAACCATAATAAACCCGTTGAACACAGTAATCCTACGGTTCCTCCAAATTTTGAATTCCCTGTGTATGAAGCCGAAGATGAAGAGGATGATGATATACCATATGAGATCACTCGACTGCTTGAGCAAGAATCAACCTATTGTATGGAACGATGAATGCCAGGAAGCTTTTGATAGCATCAAGAATTACCTGCTGGAACCACCTA
This sequence comes from Medicago truncatula, assembly GCF_003473485.1. Taxonomy (NCBI): domain Eukaryota; kingdom Viridiplantae; phylum Streptophyta; class Magnoliopsida; order Fabales; family Fabaceae; genus Medicago; species Medicago truncatula. The sequence continues at coordinate 21,946,746 of NC_053043.1, read as the reverse complement.
TCCTTGTCCCTCCCGTGGAAGGAAGACCTTTGATTTTGTATTTGTCAGTGTTTGATGAATCTGTGGGATGCGTGCTTGGTCAACAAGATGAGACTGGAAAGAAAGAACATGCTATCTACTATCTGAGCAAGAAGTTCACCGACTGTGAAACTCGGTATACAATGCTTGAGAAGACTTGTTGTGGTCTAGCTTGGGCTGCCAAACGCCTGCGTCATTATTTGGTGAATCATACAACTTGGTTGATATCCAGAATGGATCCGATAAAGTATATCTTTGAGAAAGCTGTTGTTACTGGGAAGATTGCACGCTGGCAGATGCTTTTGTCTGAATATGATATTGTGTTCAAAACTCAAAAGGCAATCAAAGGTAGCATTCTTGCCGATCATCTTGCTTACCAACCTCTTGATGATTATCAACCAATTGAATTCGATTTCCCCGATGAAGAGATCATGTATTTAAAATCCAAAGACTGCGACGAACCGTTGATTAATGAAGGTCCAGATCCCAATAGCAAGTGGGGTTTAGTCTTTGATGGTGCTGTCAATGCTTATGGTAAAGGAATCGGGGCAGTCATTGTATCCCCGCAGGGGCATCACATTCCTTTTACCGCCAGAATTCTGTTCGAATGTACCAACAATATGGCTGAGTATGAAGCATGTATCTTCGGGATCGAGGAAGCAATTGACATGAGAATCAAACACCTCGACATCTATGGAGATTCTGCGCTCGTCATCAATCAGATAAAGGGAGAATGGGAGACACACCATGCTAAGCTGATTCCTTATCGTGATTATGCGAGACGTTTGCTGACATATTTTACAAAGGTTGAGCTGCATCATATTCCTCGTGATGAGAACCAAATGGCTGATGCTCTTGCTACTCTATCCTCCATGTTTCGAGTAAACCATTGGAATGATGTGCCAATAATCAAAGTGCAACGCCTTGAAAGACCTTCGCATGTGTTTGCTATTGGGGATGTGATCGATCAGGCTGGTGAAAATGTGGTTGACTATAGACCTTGGTATTATGACATCAAGCAGTTCTTGCTGAGCCGTGAGTATCCGCCGGGTGCTTCCAAACAAGATAAGAAGACCCTGAGAAGATTGGCCGGTAGATTCCTGTTAGATGGAGATATTCTGTACAAGAGGAACTATGACATGGTATTGTTAAGGTGTGTTGATGAACATGAAGCAGAGCAGTTAATGCATGATGTACATGACGGTACCTTCGGGACCCATGCTACAGGGCATACTATGTCAAGAAAGTTGCTACGGGCAGGTTATTACTGGATGGCTATGGAGCATGATTGCTACCAGTACGCCAGAAAATGCCACAAGTGTCAAATCTATGCTGATAAGATTCATGTGCCTCCGCACGCTCTCAATGTTATGTCATCTCCATGGCCGTTCTCAATGTGGGGCATCGACATGATTGGAAGAATTGAACCGAAGGCTTCAAATGGTCATCGTTTCATCTTAGTGGCAATTGACTACTTTACCAAATGGGTTGAAGCAGCATCTTATACCAATGTGACCAAGCAAGTGGTAGCTAAGTTCATCAAGAACAACATCATCTGTCGATATGGTGTTCCCAGCAAGATTATTACCGACAATGGTACCAACCTGAACAACAATGTGGTGCAAGCTCTTTGTGAAGAATTCAAAATTGAGCATCATAACTCTTCTCCTTATAGACCTCAGATGAATGGTGCAGTTGAGGCCGCCAACAAGAATATCAAGAGAATTGTCCAGAAGATGGTAACCACTTACAAGGACTGGCATGAGATGTTACCCTATGCTCTGCATGGCTACCGCACTACCGTGCGCAGTTCAACAGGGGCAACCCCTTTCTCTCTTGTATATGGTATGGAAGCAGTTCTTCCTTTGGAAGTGGAGATCCCATCTCTCCGTGTGATCATGGAAGCAAAGTTATCTGAGGCTGAATGGTGCCAAAGCCGGTATGATCAGTTGAATTTGATTGAGGAAAAACGTATGGATGCCATGGCTCGTGGACATTCATATCAAGCCAGAATGAAGACTGCTTTTGACAAGAAAGTCCATCCTCGAGGATTCAAGGTAGGGGAACTTGTATTGAAAAGGAGGATAAGCCTGCAACCCGACCCAAGGGGCAAGTGGACGCCTAACTATGAAGGTCCTTATGTTGTCAAGAAGGCCTTCTCCGGTGGTGCTTTAATCCTTACACACATGGATGGTATAGAACTTCCAAATCCAGTGAATGCCGATATAGTCAAGAAATACTTTGCCTAGAAATATGAAAAGAACAGCGTGGTAGGTCGAAAACCCGAAAGGGCGGCCTAGGCAAAAATGCGCTTCCCGGTGGATCGAAAACCCGAAAGGGCGGTCCAGGCAAAAATAAGGGACAAAAAAAAAAACAAATATGAAAAGCTCGCTGAGATTGTACACAACTCAGGCAAGAATGAGCGTCTCGATGAGCCGAAAACCCGGAAGGGCGGTTCATGCAAGAATGAGATTGAAACAGAAGGCAAGTAACTATATCTGGTCAACCACCGTCTCCCTTGGGGCATCTGCAGCTGTTAATGACCATCTTCATCTGAAGCTTCCGCATTTGTGAAATCAAAGTTTTTGGGAAATGTAATGATTACTGTGTTCAATGTACCACCAACCAATAAAATTACCATTTTCCAAGCTTTGTGAATCCGTGGAGTCACGCCTTCGGCTGACCACCACTCTTATACATCAATTTGAGCCTTTGCTTTTGTTTGAAAATTCTATTTTGTTCTTCTACTTTCAAAGCTATATACAAAACATTTTCTTTCTATTTTGATAATGACAATGCTTGAAACAAACATTTTGAAAATTGAAAACCTTTTGTCTATTTTGAAAAGCAAACCTGAGCAACAGGGTACCTTCAAATGAAACATGCATGAGCGAGAGTATGTTGATGTCTATTTCAATATATGTTACAAGCAGGTTCTCCTCCAGGATAGTCTGTGGTCAATGGCAAGAATGAAAAAACAGAATGAAAATGCATGAAAATAAATGAGCTCGCTAAGTTGAAAACCCGAAAGGGCGGCTTAGGCAAAAATGAGCACCCCGCTGGATTGAAAACCCGAAAGGGCAGTTCAGGCAAAAATGGGGCATTAAAAAGAATTTATTTCCCCGGTGGATCGAAAACCCGAAAGGGCGATCCAGGCAAAAATGGGATGCAAAAATGAATGAATGAAATTGAGAATATAACATGCAAAAAGCATTGACCACAGATGCAATGTCTACAACATACCCAGCACTGAAATGCCCAGCACAACGGCGTTTTCCCCAGTGGAGCCTCTCAAGATTCTATCTCCAGCAAGTTGCATATCTACCTGCCCTCAGCTATGGTTCCGACACGTCTCCCAACGACGTCATCTCCAAAGAGGATTTCCAAGAATGTGTAATATAGCACGAGCCACTACGTGCCCAATACTCTGATGTCTTGTCTTCCCCGTGAAGTCGTGCCTACAAAATGCCAACAGTCATGCATTACAAGCATTCATACATGCATAATCATGCATATTACGTACCCATGCATTTAATAAAATTGTTATATCATCCATGCATATTGCATTTCCAATGTCAATATCAGTCTCAATTCAAAACTCATGACAGGTCATTTGTCAAAACCTTGTGAGCCAATAATATCGGTCAATTTCTACCTTTCAATTCAAATCGACGTCAAGTCAATCTCAATCTATATTTTGTCAACAAACCAATCCCCTGTGAATATGTTTCTGTTCGGTCAAGTGGCTAGTTCAAGTCCAAGAACAGCTTGTACCTACCAATTTGCTTATGTTATCGGTCAAGTGCCCAGCTCAATCCAAGAGCAGCTTGTACCCGCCTATTTGTCTCTGTTCGCTCAAGTGGCTAGCTCGATCCAAGAGCAGCTTGCGCCTGTCTATTTTGTATTTGTCTCCGGTGGAGTAACCAGTTCGCATCCAAGAATAAGCTCGCACCTGTCTATTTGCCTTGCTTTCAGTCGAGTAACCAGTTCGAATCCATAAGAACAACTCGTACTTGTCAATTTCCCCAGTCGGGTCACCAGTTCGAATCCATAAGAACAACTCGCACTCTCCAATATCCCCAAGTGAGTTACTAGTTCGAATCCATAAGAACAACTCATGTTTGTCCAGTAACCTCTATCCCCTGTGAAGTGACCAGTTCGAATCCATAAGAACAACTCGCAGTTGTCTGTTTGTTTCATCCCCGGTCAAGTGGCTAGTTTGAATCCAAGAACAGCTTGTACCTGTCCAACTTGTTTCTAGTTTCCCGTTACTCTGCTATTCACTGTCTTTGTCAATGTCTACCAATCCCGCAATGGATACGACATATTTTGTTAATTCCAATCCCCATGAGGTCTTGCATTCATAATCCAAATGATGCATGGCATGCATATTATTTGAAAATGGGTAGGCGTATTTTTACGTCCAAACACAGTGCAAATGCTAATATTTAAGTATCTTCGTCCTGTCAAGCCAAAGACTCCGTCTCTTGACTCTCCAGACAAAGAAACTTAAATAGGGGCAGCTGTTATACCCTGTTTTTTGGACCTAAAAATACTGGGCCCAATTTCATTTCAAACCTTGTCAATTATCAAATTTCAACTGCATAGTTCAAATTGTCTCTGCCTCGCAGTATTTTCAATCACAATTTTACCTATATTTTTCTTGCATAAAACCTTTCGAAATGTCTTTACTTGTCTTGTAAGTCATTCAAAAGTGTCTCTGAATCATTACATTGCTTTTTCTACAGTTTATTTCAAAATTTGCAAAAAGTCGTACAGAAGGGTATTTTGGTCGTTTCCTGCAGTGGGACCCATTTTCATCCTTGTGACTGTCTCTGAGTCTTTTCAAATTCATTTTTAACATTTCATCAGTAAACCTTGCTAATTTCATTTCAAACTTGCGTCTGAGTCAGTGTCAAGTCTGTTTGAGTCAGTTTAGGTCGTTTTTAGCCCTAAGGGCATTTTGGTCATTTCACATAAAATTTTGGCATGGGGAGGTTACTTTGAAGTACCTCATTTAAGCCATTGGTTCATTTTAGTCCGTTTTGTCAGTTTTATTTTTTGTTTCACTTTACGTTTGGTCAAATTTTGTTTTTTATTCAAATTTTATTTTTTGCATTTTGGTCCCTCAATTGAGGTCCCAAAATTGCACTTTTGTCCAAATTTCTTTTTTTATTTCATTTCAAGTTTCTTAATTTTGCAGTTTAGTCCTCAAGTTCTTATTTTTGCAGAAAAGTCCAAAGTTCATTTTTCAGGTCCAGGCCGTGCCATTTCCATACAAATCCAGGTGTCACATTTTTATTGGCTCAAGTGTACACATGTCAACTATATAAACAGTGAGTCAGAATCAGAAGCAATAACAACACGCCAACTCATAAACACATTTCCAATTTCTCTTTCTCAATTAGCTAGATCAAAACAGAAAGTCACAGAGAAATCACCAAGAACACGAAACTCTAACCGTTTCTTCAGAAATCAAATTCATCAGAATCAACAGTTTTTGGATCAATTCTCAGAGATTCTGTTGAATCTTCATCATCGAATTGATCATTCTCTGCAATTCCAAACGCGAGCTCGCATTGAAGCAAGCTCAAGCGTTGATCACAGAGCGTGAAAAGAAGAGGGAAAGAAGCAAAGTTCTAAACCGGCGAAGAAGATGAAGAAACGGAATCAGTGAGAAAAGGAGAATCACCGATTTATTTTCGGTCCAAGAGCAAGCAAAGGAATCAAAAACCAGCAAGAACATTCAAGTTTTCCCAAAGATTTCCTCCATTAAAGGTTTCAACCAAAACCTTAGGTAAAACTCAGAATCTTTTCTCAAAAGTAATATCACTGTTAAACCTGTAGAAAACAATCACGCGAGCAAAGCACATCAAAAAGAATTTCCAGAATTCAAAGAAAACCGTAACCGTAAACACGAAACCTAGATCCATAAGGATCTAAGTTTTGAAAGCAAGAACGAGTACTAGAAGCGTAATCAAACAACGAAACGATGTAGATCTTTAAACGATCTAAACATTTCTTTTCAAAAACCAAAAAAATCAGTTTCAAAACCGTACGGAACTTTTTAGATCTACAACGTTTCAAACCGTATTTGAAAAAACAGCTACTGGATTCGTGTTTAGGGTTAAAGGACGAATCAAATGAAGTAAGAATCTTTGAAATCTGGAAATTTAGGTCGCCGGAAACTGCATGAACTCGCCGGAGAAGATGAAGTTTCCGGCGGACCTTCAAGGTCTCCGCCGTAGCTTCATCCTCGCCGGCGGCGAGGTTAGTGAGAGGTGAGAGATGAGAGAAGAGAGAAGAGTTAGAGAGAGAATGAGGGCAGCAAAATGAAGTAAACCGGAGCTCCTCCCTTTTTATAAGCCAGCGAACCGGACCGGTCCAGTCCGGTCCATTCCCCTTCGATTCCTGGCCGTTTGATCTAGGGTTTCAGAACCCTGGATCAATCCTGTGGCTCCTGTGCATCCGGATCTTTTAGGTTTGGGCTTGGGCTTGTTTTCTTTGATTTTCTGCGTTTTTGTCTTTCCAGTGCTATTCACACCCCTTTTTTTTTGTTACCTGCACCTATGTCTTGATTAAAATTGTGATAAAATTCCTAGAAAAATTCATACATGTTTCTTGATATTTTCTTAGTGTTTTTATGACATTTTTGCACATTAAGGATCCATGAAATTTTTTGTACAATTAATTCATAACAATTTAATTCTCTTTGAATTATTTGTTATGGATTCTTCTTCACACATTTGTCCTTGATGTGAGAATATGTGATAAAAACTACTTGATGTGTTAATATGAGAGATTTGTGCCTATAATTTCATGTTGATTTGCTGTTTTGATTTGGTTCATAAGTTCTTGATTTTATAAACAATATATGCATATTTTGAAAGATATGAAATGCCAAGTTTATTCTAGAAAATATGGCATGAAACCATGCTTGCATATTTCCAATAATTCCATGCTATAACTTGAGATAAAGAAAACTCTTTCAAAATTTGTTAGAGCATGAGAATTAGAGGCCAAGAATGCTTTAGGTTTCATACCTAAGTTTTTAGGGTTTAATGTCATTTTGTTAACTTTTTGTGCCATCTTGCATGCTTTCATTTCTTAGTGCTTATTATGTTCTTTCTTTTGACTAACAAGTTTATTTCCATGTTTCATGCATCTCATTTAGTATTCCCTCCACCTTCTTTAGCCTAGCATTTATTCTTGCAAGTTTTAATTCGTTTTAGAGATGTAATTTGTCATCATTATTTTGTAGCTTGGCAAAGGGGCCATAGAATGTATTTAGGAAATGTTGTAATATGGACTATGGACACTATGGCGCACCGACACGCACACACTCACCTTAGATGTATGTATAGGATTGTATGGTTAAATAAGCGTTTAGGTTTTAAACACTTAGAGAAAATCCATCCTTTTTTCAAAAAAAACAATTGAACTTCACTTCAAAAATTTTCATAATAAATATGAAGTCAACACTTCATTTTTTTTTTCCTTTCTTTTTTTTCTTAAGAAAAATTCAATTCATCTTAATCATTTAGACTTTCTTTCTAATCACTAATCAAACCTCACTTTTTTGCTAAATCTAATGCTCATGAAGCCTCCCAATCTCCTTCTTCAAAACCTTTTTTTTTAAAACTTAAAATCAAACAATTAAAACAAAAAACAAGTCTTTTTAGCAAGAACTACGCCGGTTTTGATCCCGTAAAACGGTACGTAGGCAATGAGTCAAAACTCATCCAAGCCGAAATAAAATCAAATTCTACTTCTTCTCACCCCCATTCTTAACTAATCACACTTTCCTTTTTTACAAATAAGCAATAAAACTAAAGCGTAGAAATAAACTTAGGAGAGCGGTTCTTATGGAATACCATAATCGCTCCGGGTGCCTAACACCTTCCCGTAGCGAAAACGACCCCCGAACTTAGAATCTAAGGGTTTTTCTCAATTTTGCCCTTCCCAAGAAAAAATAGAGAATATCAACGGTCAAAAGGTTCAAGTCCAATTAATGGCTTGGCACCCAAAAACCATGATAACAATCATCATCAGCTTCTTCTTTATCAGAACCAGATTCACTATCCAAATCTTCCCAGGTCGCCATCAAGCTCTTTTTGATTTGCTTTCTGAATTTACTGGAGTTGAAGCTTGATTTCTTGGATTTGCCTTTAAACTTCTCCTTCTGAAGATCAGGGCAATCAGCAATGAAATGACCAGGCTTCTTACAATTGAAGCATCCCTTCTGATCTTCTTTCTTGGAGTTCTTGTAGCTACCTCTCTTGCTCAAAAATTTCTTCTGCTTCCTTGCCAGATACTCAAGCTTGTTGGACAGCATAGCCATTTTTACAGATTGATCTTCATTAGAATCTCCATCAGGTGATTCTTCTTCAGATTCACTGGCTTTGTAGGCTTTGGAAGATTTTGAGGTCTTTCCTTTAGATGGTAAAGCAATGGATTTACTCTTCTTAGAGGTTTCATGCTCATTTAAACTCATTTCATGCACTTTGAGTGAGCTAACAAGATCTTCAACACTTAAAGTATTTAGATCCTTAGCTTCCTCAATAGCAGTTACTTTGGGTCTCCATCTTGAAGGTAAGCTTCTCAAAATCTTACTAACATGATCAGAAGCAACATAGCTTTTCTTCAGTATTTGCAATCCAGAAACTAAAGTTTGAAATCTTGAGTACATTTCTTCTATACTCTCATCATCCTTCATTCTGAAAAGTTCATACTGATGAACTAGCATCAAAGCTTTAGCCTCTTTTACTTTCTTGCTGCCTTCAAAGTTTGCACATAGAGAAGCAAACATAGCCTTCGCAGTAGATTTGTCACTCATTTTCATGTATTCGGTGCGAGGTATAGAAGCCACAATGATTCCTCTTATCTTGTGGTGTTTCTTATAAAGCTTCTTCTGAGCAGGAGTATGTATTCTTCTGTCTATAGCAGCTCCTTCTTCATCCAAATCCAGATCATCAACTCCATCTTCCAGTATATCCCATAGCTCTTCATCCAATCCCATGAAAAAGTTGTACATATTAGTTTTCCACCATGAAAACTCTTCTGGATCTCCATTAAACTTTGGAGCTTTTCCAGAGTCTGTTTTCTTGTCAGCAGTATCATAGTCATGCTTGACACTTGTGTATTTTGTAGTAACTGATTCCTCATCTCCAGACATGTTTTTCTAATAGATCTTGAACTGTAACACGGTTAAGTGCTGTGATAACAGAGCAGGCTCTGATACCAATTGAAGGTGAAAAACACAAGAAGGGGGGGTTGAATTGTGTTTTCTATTTCTCTTAAAAAATACTTCTTCTGATAAAACTTCAGAAGCAGTTTGATTGCTTCTGATGAAATGATCAGAGTCAGATTGCAGCGGAAAAGAACAGAGCAGAGAAAAGAAAGACAAAGACACAAGCAATTATCCTGGTTCCTTCCACAACACGGAAGTAGTCCAGTCCCCCTTGCACTTCCAAGGAGATTTCACTATAATCACAAAGATTACAACTGCTCAATACTTTCTAAGTATGAGACTTCACAAAAATGCTCAAGCACACACGCAAGAGTCTTCCAATGCTCAAGCACTAAGCAAGAGACTTCTAATGCTCAAGCACGCAGGCAAGAGACTTCTAATCAAACAAAAATACAGAGAATTGAGTTTGAATTGAACACTTGATATACAATCAGTGGTGTTCACAATACAATACAGAAAAGACTCTAGACTTTGAATTTCTAAGATGTATCAAATCAGTGCAGAAATTCAGTGTGCTTTGTAGAATCAAATTGACAGAGTTTTGGCGTTTTTGAACTTATGTATCTCTATATACAATCTTCAAGTCTTCACTCCTTTATATAGAGGCGTGAAAGAGACGTTGAGATAATCAGCACGTCTAAAGAGTCGTTTGAAATCCTTTGATTATCCACCAGTGATCCTTTGCCTGATTTGGGTGTAGTCCTTTGAAGAATAAGCTTCAAATTCATTCCCATCTTGAGTGTACAAATTCTGCAGGCATGGCTATTGTTTTGTCTTGTAGCGTAGACAGAAAACAGAGTAGTGGAGGTAGTGGTTGTACACTTGTACTTTGTCAACTCTATTAATGAGAGACAAGTGCTCAGTGCTATCCATATATCCGTTGATACCTCCCTTTCAATTCTTCGTTCTTCTTTGATAAGACTGAATTGAGAATCAGCTACTTTGAATCTTCAGTTTGATTAAAGGATCAAACGTAGCTTCTGGTGAAGATATTGCTTCTGATGAAAACTTTTGCTTCTGATGACCTTCTGCTTCTGATGACGTCATCTCTTCAGAAGCACTTCAGCTTCAGGAGCAGTTTTCTTCAGATGCTCAGAATTTCTTTTTCTTTCCATTGTTCTTCCAAGACCTATTGAAATAACTTGAGTAGCCTTTGGTCCTGTACACTTGAACAATTATTAGTAATAACCAATTGACAATTTTTAATACCTTGTTATCATCAAAACTTAATAAGGTTCATTGTGAAACACATTTTGTTCCAACACGGACGTCATGATCGGGGTTCGAACCCCGACACCTCCACTTTGTGTATGTGAGTTTATGATGGTTTTGTCATCTCGTCTATCTACCAAAAAAAAAAAATTAGTAACCCATTTAGGTTGGCATTGTGGTATTGACTTTGGACCTGGGAGTGCTCATCCTCAAGGTCTCAAGTTCGATTCTCCTCGGTGCTAATTTGGATTGGCTAATTTACCTTTTTCAAAAAAAAATAAAAAAATAATTATAAAAAAACATGAAGAATATATTCTACCTTTTTTAGAAGATATAAAATTAATTAATTAATTTTTTTTTATAAGTCAAGAGCACAATGGCATAAAAAAAGAATATAAGACAATTCAACTAAGTTGGGATGTGTTGCAGATTCCAGTCCTTGTCAGATGCTCATATATATTACTAAAAAAAAGGAATACAAAAAAAAAAAAAAATTGGGATGGACATAAACCTAATCCAGTGAATCCACACAAAGTGTATGTCAACCCAATCAGGTAATACGAAAAAATAAAACAGCACTAGTGGATGTCTAAAGTGTGTTGTATGAACCAACCGTCAACATGAAACGAATCCAAGAACCAACAACTCGTTGCAGCAACAACAAGCATAACGTCTTTTTCGAGTGAAACAATCCAGCTTCAAACAGGTAGAATGATGAGGATTTTGAAACCTCCCCTAAGTTATATAGTAACATCTTCACCAAAGATCTTTTGCAGGGAACCTAGCCTTCAAAGTGGATATCTCTAAAGCATTTAATACTCTGGAATGGGAATTTCTTCTTAGAGTTTTGAGCAAATTTGGATTCAATGACAAATTTTGCTCTTGGATACACACCATCCTCAAATCAGCAACTCTCTCTATATATGTCAATGGCAAGCAAAATGGATACTTCAACTGTAAGAGAGGAGTGAGACAGGGAGACCCCCTATCTCCTCTTCTCTTTTGCATCGCTGAAGATGTGTTAAGTAGAAACATCACAAAGCTTGCTCAACAAGGAAAAATTGAGCTCATCAAAGGTACCAGATCAGTTCAGATTCCCTCCCACTCCCTTTACGCTGATGACATAATGATTTTTTGTAAAGGGAAGATAGCATCTATACAGGCACTCATGCAACTGTTTACTTCTTATGCTATGGAATCTGGTCAAGTCATCAACCCTTCCAAATCCACAGTTTTATATGGTTCAATCTCCACAACTAGAATCGATCAAATAACTGAATTGAGTGGTTTTAAGAAGGGCACACTCCCATTTGTTTACCTTGAAGTGCCTATTTTCAAAGGTAAACCCAAAAGATCTCATTTGCAGCCCATTGCAGACAAGATAAAATCCAAACTCTCCTCTTGGAAAGCTTCCTTGCTTAGCATTGCTGGTAGAGTCACCCTAGTGAAAAGTGTTATACAAGCTATGTTAGTTCATTCAATCTTTGTGTACTCTTGGCCCACCAAGCTTATTAAAGAAATTGAATCTTAGACAAGGAACTTTATATGGAGTGGAGATATCTCTAAGAGGAAGCTTGTAACTGTCTCTTGGAAAAATATTTGTAAACCATTGTCAGAAGGCGGCTTAGGCATCAGGTCTCTTACTCTTCTTAATGAATCAAGAAATTTAAAGCTATGCTGGGAGCTTTTAACTTCTCATGAAGACTGGGCAACATTGATCAGAAGCAAGGTTCTAAGAGGTAGAAGAGTGATCTCACATCACATTTTCTCCTCTATCTGGAGTAGTATTAAGGTGGAATTTGATTCAATCACTGATAATACTAGTTGGCAACTTGGTTCTGGCAGCAATGTGAATTTCTGGCTTGATAAATGGTGTAGAGCACCTTTAGTTTCCCAACTGAACATCCCGGATAATCTGCACCCTCATCTAACTGCTAAGGTAAGTGATTTCATTGTAAACTTGCAGTGGAACATACCTTCATCAGTGCTAAACACTTTTCCTGATGTGAAACAAATTGTTGAACAAGTAATCATCCCCATTGAAGCTTATGATGACAAATTGATTTAGAAGAACACTACTAATGGAAACCTTTCTGCTAAGGATGCTCTTGAGTTCAAATATGGTATTGGACAAAACATCAGGTGGTCCAAAAAGGTGTGGAGTCCTGACATCCCTCCATCAAAGTCCCTGCTGGTGTGGAGATTGATGCATAATAGCAGGCCGACAGATGAGAATTAGATGTCAAGGGGTATTCACTCTCCCTCAATGTGCTCATCTTGCAAACTTCATAGTGAAACTTCTTTTCATCTCTTTTTTGAATGCTCATTTGCAATGCAACTCTGGAACTGGTTATTTGCTATTCTTAATACCTCAATTCAGTTCAACTCTTCAATGGATTTCTGGTCTCTATTAGACAGAAATTGGTCCCCTCAATGTAACTTGGTGATAAAAGCCTGTATTTTCAGCCTTATTAATATCATATGGCATAGAAGAAATAACATTAGATTCCAAGACAAATCCTTGCACTGGAGGTCAGCCATTTCCAATATCATTGCTCAAACTTCTATTGCAGGAAACAACTCAAAGGAAACGGCTAGAGGGGACATATTGGAATTTAGTATCATTAAAGCTTTCAAAGTCAACATCAAACCTCCTAGAGCTCCTACAATTAAAGAAGTGATATGGTTTCCTCCTTTCTCTTCTTGGATCAAGGTGAACACTGATGGTGCTTCCACCAAAAATCCAAATAAAGCTTCTGCTTTACATGCTGAGTTGGTGGCTGCAATGACAACAATTGAGATTGCTCATCTTAGAGGATTTCAGAATGTATGGCTGGAGTCAGATTCTCAACTGGTCATTTTGGCTTTCAAGACAAACTCTACAATTCCTTAGAGCCTAAGAAATAGATGGCAGAATTGTCTTGTAAAACTGAGAAACATGAGATTTGTTGTGTCTCACATATATAGGGAAGGCAATGTTTGTGCTGACAAATTAGCTAACCTTGGCCTATCTTTAGGTTCTTTTGATTTATTTTGGTCTGATAGTGTCCCTGATTTCATTAGGGGAGAGTACACTAGGAATAGGTTGGGAATGCCCAACTTTAGATTCAACACCTTCTGAAAAGGTTTTGGCATAGTCCCCCTTTTCTTTCTTGTACTCTTTTTTTGGTTTTTCTATTGAATTGATGCCCTTTGCATCTGTTTTAAAATATAAAAAAAAAAGGTTTATCCCTCTAATGGCTAACTGCACATGTTGATCACACGGTGATCCTTACGTGCGAGGTCTTGTTAATTGAAAGGTAATTGAAACATAAACTTTATATTGGCTTTCCAGTGTTTCCCAAGGCAATGAAGGCCAAGGTTCCGTTAGGTCTGCCCATCTATGAATCTTAGGACACTCTCTCTACACTTTCTTAGTAGTTCTACAAACGGCCAGTCCTAATCTACGTCTACCTTACTAAGGGTTTCAAGATAATGGTTTTATTAGGTTATAGCTTAAATCGAACAGTTAGGTGTTTGTTTACCTAATTACTAACCAGTTAATTCATAGGTTCGGTAAGGCACTACTCGACTCAATGGGCATCATCCATTGAGTACCTACGTCTAGGGTCAACAATTCCTATGGTATCTTTGGCTACTTAATAATCACTTACTTCCTAGATAGATAATTATCAGTTAAGGGATATAAATATCAAGATATAAGCATCCAGTTAGTGGTAGCAATATTAGGTCATGTCACAACCTAAGTACCTAATCTAGGGTTGCACCTATCACATAAATAAACTACTTCCTAATAACACTTAATAGCGAACAAAAGAATAAATAAATAAAAAAACGACATATTAAATTAAATAAGTATCCAACAAAAATGTACAGAAGTTCATCTTAGAACTGTAACCTAAAAAGATTAAGTTACACATGGTAACTAAAAACAAATTACTAAAGATAAAAACATACCCTAAAAAAGCAATGAGAAGATATATTCTCTTCCGAAGCTCCAAAGTAGCCTTCCTCTTGAACTGCCACAATTCTCAACGAGATATTTTGAATGAGGAAGGCTAGTATTTAGAGTGGAGATTTCTAATTGGGTTTGGGCTAAAAACGCGGGCTAAACCCTGAGCCCCCGCATTTTAAGATGTTTGGGGCGCATAGTATATGCTTGAGGCGCATATTGCCTCTTAGAAATGCTTAAGGCGCATTCTTGATTCCCCAGGTGCATTGTAATGCAATTCCATGCCCTAGGCGCATTTGATTGTGCTTTCGGGCCCAGTTTCTTCGATCTTCGTCGTTTTTATGTCTTCGTCTTGAAATAATTTGACTCGGAACTTGGAAACAAAATTCCTTCCTATGTAAGGTCTCCTGAGGCCTCTTGAATCTTCATTCTTTGTCTTCCCAAGGTCTTGACAATTCTTCAGTTGTTCTTCATTTGCATGATTTCTTCGTGAATTACTTAAAAAAACCCCTAAAATTGCAAAGATTTGGGAAAGAATGTGATTTGCATGTCTTGAATCTTCATTGGTTAGCCTTGAATACATCTTGTGCTTGGGATTAGCCTCTATTATTAATATATGCTTTGATCTATTTATGTTGAAAATAAGGACAATACTTGGAGATAAAGACGAATGGATGCAAATAACTGTGTTCAATTTTGAAATGGTAATTTCTTGGATGATCAGTCAAGCAATTAATTGAATATATTTTGGGATAAACTGTGTCAAGAGCTCTGCATATACTATTCATGAATGTCCTACCTTGCCATGCCTTCACAGTCATACTAATGTTTCTTTCATCTTGACTGATTATATTTTTCATCTTATTGTTTTTTTTTTATTTGATTCATATTCAAAATGCTCTGCCATGCCTTGACACTCATACATGCAGAAAATGAAGTACTGTTGATGTTAATGTGTGAATCTGCAATTATGTTTCTTATATCATGGTGAACATTGTAGCAAAAAAGTAAGCAAGATTTGTTCAGCAGCTACAAATGTTAATGACAGCAAGGAATCTTTGACAGATCCCATTCTCCTATGTTTTACTTTCAAAAAGCACATGATTTACTTTTTAATGTATATGGCTTTTAAAACTCGACCAATCATTTTACCACTGCTTTGAACTCTAAATTAATTCAGGCTTCTTATTTGATAATATCATATGTGGAATTTTCCTAGAAACATTTTCCCTCAGTATATTTCAGGTTGTACATTTTATTTATATTGCATCATAAATCTAAATTGTAGTTAGTTTTGACAATTTCTAATATAGTCCTTTAATGTTGCGATTTATCTAATTTTTCATTGTTAGATGTATTCTACATTGAAGTATACGGTTTCAGTGTGATATTGTTGGTTGATTTAATATTTATTTATCTAATTTAGCTTTTGCACTCTTGATATTTCAGAATAGTTTTGATTTTTACTCATTTGGTGATTGTTAGATTAGATTCACAAATCACATGATGTATATACAGCTTAGTGAAGTCTATCTAGGTTGAAGATTCGGCCGTGTTTGTGCTATGAAATTTCTTTACAATTTATATATATATAACTATAAGACATATACAACCATTGCTTGGCTAAATATTTCACTATATTTCTAAACATAAATAATAATGACTATCGTGCTGTGTTGTTTTTTTTCTTTCTCAACATTCGTGCCTTAAATGTAAGTAATATAGTTTTCATTAGGGAACATTTATCTATATAAATTGAGTATTTATCTTTGATCTTATTCTTCAATTTTTGAGAAGAATGATAATATAACTTTCTTTCAATTTTCCGTGAGCAACTATATCTGATTTCATCACTCTTATGCAGCACCAGTAAAAAATGTTAAGCCGATAGGCATTGATGTCTGATGAATTCCATTTTGCTTTCTATTTTCTAATCCGTTTGAAAGGTTAAGTAGAACCCTAATGCCTTTAAGGTGAATATAAGGAAATTTTTATCTAAATATTGTATCTTTTTTATAAAAAAATTGTGATACACCGAACAATTAGACTCACGTGGTTAATGAGTGGCAACAAATGACGAATTGTTCAGATGAATTTGAGTTCGATTTTTGGGTGAAATTTTTTTGTCTGGACTTTCACCAAAAAAAATTACTGGTCAGACTTTTATCTACCTTCCGACTGAACTCCAAATTATCCGGTCTCATTTCCCTTAAAAATCAGAGGTTAACACAAAACAAAAATATTTGGTGATATTTTTAAATAGACATGTGCGTCCTAAAATTAATCATCCGTGTGCAATACTTCTTTCCTGCATATTTTTCCCTTAATTTGCTCATTTGAAGTCTACTATCTATATATAATTTTTGGTTTATAATATTCACGGAAGATTGGGTTATTTGGAGATCAAGGATATTGATATTATAGCATATGCTTGCAAGTTGCAACTATGTTAGGAAAGGAAAATGCTAAACCTTATGTGCACTAACTAATATAGTAGAGTGTTCCTATGCATGTCACACAAGATGCATCTCAAACGAGCTTATAAGCTATAAGCTATAAGCTCGTTTGATGGCTTTACCAAATAGACCCTAAGTAAAGTAGTTCTCATACGGTCCAATCACACCATTTTATTAGAAAAACTAATTCAACAACCTTGAAATGTATTTTCGTATGCATAATGGATGTAGCAGCATTGAGACTTATTTCCCACCACATTTAGAATACTAATGTGCTAAATTTATTGGCTTTTCACAAGTTACTTCAAATTTTAGATATTTTGTTATAAAGGAATAATCATACTTAGAAATAAAGAGTTCAAATTGTTGCATTTAGCATTGTGCTCACACTTGATATTTCTATATAGGCTGGTATAGTGGAAGACTTGGACGAATTGGTAAAGGAGTTTGGAGCTGCTAATGACGAAGAGAAGAAGGCCATGTTTGCCCGAATTGAAGAGCAAGTTGAGAAGGTCAAGGGTTCAGCTTCTAGGTAGTGTAACAAGATATTGGGATGATGGGGTTGTCCAATCTAGCCTCTTTTGAACATGATGAGTTTTCTTAGGCCTTAAAGAGAAAGAATGTGTCTTGAAAAGTGATAAATGAATTGCATAAGCAGATCCAAACATATTAGTTTACTTTCAAAATGAGTAAATTACTCTACATTCACTTTTGGAATAAGTTAAATTAGTAAACATTGATGTAGTATAAAGAAATTTTATACTCCCTCCGTCTCAAATTGAATGTCGCTTTGGAAAAAAAATTTGTCCCAAATTATATATCGCTTTACAATACCAATGAAATATTAATGTTATTTTTCCTATTATATCCTTAACTATTAATTACTTCATCTTCTTTCAATTATTTCATTTATCTTTTCCATACCATTTATTAAAGATAATTTTGTAAAACAACTCATAATTTCTCTTCCCCACACAATATTAATTACATTTCTTAATACGTGTGAAATGGCCAAAACGTCATACAATTTGGAACGGAGGGAGTATTTAAGAGTGGTGTTTCTATTGTAGATGCTCATCAGTTTCTATTGTAGGGATGCCATTTCTTTTGTTTCCTTTTGACTGATGTAAATTTTGGCAAAGTTCCCTTTTTGGTTAGTCTCTTTTTGATAAATCTTCACTTATTATGTAGGCTTAATTACACTTTTGGTCCTCGTGTTTTGGCCTACTCACGAAATTGGTCTTGCCCTTTTAAAACAGAACAAAACGGTCCTTCAATTATCATTTTTGTTGCATTTTTCGTCCTACCTCCTATTTTCAAACTCTAGAAATGCAGAGAAATGACAGTTTTAGGCGGTTTTAGACCTTCCCCTATGCTCAACCATGAAATCAACAAGGAATAAAACATGTGGGCACAAGGAATCTATTCTATTCAGCACACTAACAAAAAAAAAAAAACCATAATTTGAAACATATCTTAGAAATTAGGGTTTTTTTGGTTAGTGTGTTGAATAAAGTGAATTCTTTGTACCCACATGCTTTATTCCTTGTTTATTTCATAGTTGAGCATAGAGGTTAGGTCTAAAACTATCATTTCTTTGCGTTTTTGGAGAATAAAATGGGGGGTAGGACGAAAAATGCAACAAAAATGATAATTGAAGGACCGTTTTGTTCTGTTTTAAAAGGGCATGACCAGTTTCGTGAGTAGGCCAAAACACGAGGACCAAAAGTGTAATTAAGCCTATTATGTAATGACATATCGTTGGTCCCTTCATTGGTTCCAATTAAAAACATGCTAATTATAATGTTGTTTTCCTAATTAGGATATGCTCTTCTAATGCATCAAAGCTTTGTAATTAAAAGGTAGGAAATTTGTAGAAATATGTAGTTATTTTCCATAATTTGTTCATTTTTCCTTTTGTACAATTGTTTTACAAGATACGTTATTCAACCCGTGCTGAAGCACGGGTTTGTAAGTAGTTCCTCTAAAAAGAATAGGTATAATTTTATTTTTTTTAAGAAAAAATCAATGACCCATGTGTTTTGTTTTGTCTTGCTTTTCATTTGGACTGGTTTTGTTTGCTGGATTCAATGGTCCGCATCTTGGTATAAGACATTGGTAAGACTTTCATTGGCGGAATGATATTTTCTTTGTTGAAGAATGGGTGGATTGATATTATAAATACTTATATTTTATTTTATTGTAGAAAAAAAAAACATATATTTTAATATCAAAAAAATAAAAATAAAAATATTAATATATTTGTCATGGGAATACGTGTTCTATAATATAGTAGTAAAAAAATACACCTTCCGCTCACTAATATAAGCAAAAATCTAATTTTTTAGATACATTCAGTTAATGATGTATGTGGTCTTTATTATATGTTATATACATCATTAATTGAATATATTTAAAAAATATATTTTTGCTTATATTAGTGACCGGAGGATCTACTACAATTTTATAATTTCAATGCAACCTAAGACAAAATCCAAATCCAACTGCATTAAATTGAAAAGATAAAAATCCAAATCCAATGGCATATTCGATTTTGACAATTATGACACATGTGACCTTGCTAGATGAGCCTTCCTCACATAAACCTCTTATTCATTTCATTCATTCATTTCATTGACCATTCTCTCTTCTTCTTCTTCTTCTTTCAAAACCATCAAAATCTTAGTATTATTTCTCTCTCTCTCAATTCCTTCCCCTTGTTTTGTGTTTTTATTCCACACAGCTGAAACATCATCATGATTTTCTCTTTTGATCCAACGGTCAACGATCAACCACCGACCATTTACCTCAATCACAAACGTTAAATCTTTTAGATTCTTCCATTTCTGATTCCTTTGTTTGGTTGGATAGAGAAGAAACAACAAAAAAGGAAAGAAAGAAGAAAAAATGAGACTCCCAAAATCTCAAGTGTGGCAACCTTGTAAGAAGAAGAGGCTCTAATATATAATCATATAATCATATAATCATAGTGAAATAGTTTGAATATAGAGAGAAAAAGGAAGGAAAGAAAAGGAAAGAAAAAAGAGAGAGAGAAAAAAAAGATGACGTCACGTTCGTCGCATATCAGCGGAGGAAGCAGCAACGGCGGACGAGCGAAGGCGGGAAAGTATGAGCTGGGTAGGACGTTAGGTGAAGGTAATTTCGCGAAGGTGAAGTTTGCGAGACACATTGAAACTGGTGATCATGTTGCTATCAAGATACTTGATAAAGAGAAAATTCTCAAGCATAAAATGATTCGTCAGGTTAATTCTTTGTTTTAATTGTTAAATCAATTATTTGTTTTTATATCTTAGCTTTCTGGGTTATTATGTTATAGATACGAAGTTTCTACTGTTGTTGTGTAAGCGTTGACTAATCTTCGTTTAGAGATGTTAATTGATCATTTACCACTGTTTATTAACTTATCTTTTTGTTTAGTTTTTAAGCTGGTGTTGGGGTTTGACTATTAATTTACTTATTTTAATGGAATTATTAATTTAATTTTGTGTGTTTTTGGTTTGATTTTTTTATTTCTTGGCTGGTAAGAAAAGATGTTGTAGAACAAACTTAGTACTTGTTTGGTTGCATGTTTGATAATCGAATATATACGTTTGCAGTGATATCAATGCAAAGTTGCCGTGATTTTTAGAATCTAGAAAATAGAGCTTCTGAAAATATTGTCGAGGTTTTGAGCTAACGGGAAAATTTGCTGCAGAACCAAATAGAGGCTTAATAGATACTCCCTCCGATCATATTTATAAGAAAAACAACTTTTTAAATTCATTGAATTAGCCATCCTTGGTTGTGGCTCTTAAATGGGTTCCTACCGATGATAATTTGTTCTTTTCCGGTTTGACTACTGGAGCAAGTTCATCTGTGGATGTCAACTGAAAGAACTGTTCTTCCACAAGAACCATGATCTTATTCATTGGAAAGTTAATAAATAAAAAATAAATGTAAATATGAAAATGAATTGATTAAGTGTGGAATACTAGGGTTGACCAAGATAGAGTTGAGATTCGAACACGGATCATCATTGGAGACACTAAAGAGTTTGACTTCTTTTTTTGTTTTCTTAGTTTTGGTGTCAAGTTCTGTTAGTGTTATGTGTAGGGAATGTTATTATCTGATTTTTCTCGTTGGAATAGTTTTCTGTCATTGAAATTTATGAGATTATCTCTGTTGAAACAATAATGCGTCTTGATTCTTGGGTAGATTACTGAAGAGAATTCAAAAGAATATCCGTATACGAAACTGACAAAGGTGATAACATTGTGCTCCAACCAAGAGACGTCATACACTGCTGATAGCCGCAAAAATGTTTCTTGTTTATACCTTTGTTCTTTATAAAACTTCAAAAAGGTTCTTCTTCTCATCAGTATCCTCGTTACTAGGCAAAAAAGAAACAGTTTACACTTTCTGACTTACGAGGCATGGAAATCATAAACATGTCAAGAATAATGAAATTGGACTTAGAGAAAGTGTGTTGGATTTTCAAACTTCCCATCAGAATTTAGCTTAAAAATATGAATAAAATTAGGGAAAAAGATGTTAGTTATTAAGACATTTCCCTAAACGTGTTGGATGTTACATCGAAACTCTCAGTTACTTGCTAGTGTCTCTGATAACTTAAACTTTGACAAAAGAAAAATCTAGAAGTTTGAATATTGCTGTGAAGGAAACAAAACTAATGGGTGCCATCATCATTCAATTAAAAGAAACTAGTGGGGTCTTCATGAAACATATCCATGACAGTACAAACCAGGGACGAACATGAATAACCGAAGTCTGTTTTGCCATTTCATTAACCATAAAAGGGCAACCCGGTGCACTAAAGCTCCCGCATACGCAGGGTCCGGGAAAAGGCTTAGTGGGAAAAGGCTTGGGTGTTGTTGTTGTTGTATACACAGGGTCCGGGAAGGGGTCCCACCATTTGGTGTATTGTACGCAGCCTTACCCTGTTTTTACACGAGGCTGTTTCCAGGACTTGAACCCGTGACCTCCCAGTCACATGACAACAACTTTACCAGTTGGGCCAAGGTTACCCCTCATTAACCATAACCTTATTTATTTATCTCATCATTCTGACCAAAGCAAAAGTGGTCTATGCTTCTGGGATGGTTCTTTTCACTTTTCCACCTCAGTCGCCATTTATTATGAGGTGCTGATTAATCATATAAAGTATTTGTTTGATTGATTATATCTCATATAATTATTTGTAAGACATTTCTTAATATTATTAATTAATTACTTGCTTTCTAATTATTTTATGTGTTGGCAACAGTTAAACATGGCAGCTATTCGAGTTTAAACTGTGTTTTGTGTGGTATTGAGAAAACGTTTAGTAGTCTATAGTTTTGAAGTTACATTTCAATGAAACATTGTTGTTGAAATCCTCCTCGCGTAGGCATGGTTTGCTTGACCGTAATAAATCTTAGTATGAACAACTTCTGCTAAATTTTGGGGTTTATTTTGTTTTTCTGAAGCATAAATACTCTAGTCTTTGCTGATATTCTGTTGTTCACTGTTATGCAGATAAAACAAGAAATATCAACAATGAAACTGATTAGACACCCAAATGTCATACGCATGCATGAGGTTAGTAGGCAGTAAATGATTGCTTCCATGTATTTTACATTTGTGTGGTTTGCTTCTATTCTCATATTTTCCCAGTTTATTCTTTCAGTTTTTCTAACTGCTCTCTGTATTGTAAACTACAAATTCCTTGTGTAGGTAATAGCTAACAGGTCAAAGATATTCATTGTAATGGAACTCGTGACTGGTGGGGAGCTGTTTGATAAAATTGTAAGGCGGTTTTTACCTTCGTGTGTGCTTTGAAGGCCTAAATTCCTTATATTAGTGTTGTCCTTCTATTACCTCTTATTTTGTTGATTTTTTCTGTTATTAAATTGAGACAGGCTCGCAGTGGGAGGTTGAAAGAAGATGAAGCAAGAAAATATTTTCAGCAGCTTATATGTGCTGTGGATTACTGTCACAGTAGAGGTGTTTGCCACAGAGACCTAAAGGTGTGTATTACTTTCTCCTTCACATTTTTCCTTTGCTTCCTTTTTTAAAGAGGAGATGGGGTGCTGGTGTTGGCTTCAAATTACATGTTTTAAAATAATTTCAGTAAAAAATTAATTTTTCCCCAGAAGGAATATGGCGAAATTACTTGAAGCCTACGCTTTTTTGAATCCAATTGTAGATTTTATGCCAGTAATACCCTTACTCTTTTTTCTCTTAGCTTTTGTTTAGCAAGCTGCTGTAAGTTTTCGATGAGATCTTTCATTTGAATAACATCCTATACCTAACCATGAAGAGCTTGTGTGTGTGTGTGTGAAAGAGATAAAAGCCTGGAAAAAAGAATAAAAAATTAACATGTTACTATGTTTCATCTATTAAAGCCTGAGAATTTGTTGCTGGATACTAATGGAACGCTCAAAGTATCGGATTTTGGATTGAGTGCATTGCCTCAACAAGTTCGGGTGAGTTTGTTGGCTAGTTTTTAGAAATGAGTAAATATAATTATGATTAAACAACTGCTGATTATTATGTTAATAATTATTTATTAATAGGAAGATGGACTACTTCACACAACATGTGGTACACCAAATTATGTTGCTCCAGAGGTATTTTAGTTCTACCTGCCATTTACCATTTCTTTTACTCAATTTTTTTTAATCTTTGCTATCTTATTATCTAGGTGATCCAAAACAAAGGGTATGATGGTGCAATCGCAGATCTCTGGTCATGTGGTGTTATTCTTTTTGTTTTAATGGCTGGCTATTTGCCCTTTGAAGAAGACAATCTTGTAGCTTTGTATAAAAAGGTGATTTTCACTTGAACTCTGTTTCCATCATTCTGATTGTCCTCAGTTCAAGTGTATGATGTTACTATTGGGGAACATGACATATTGACATCCTTGAACCTTTATTGTCTTTGTAATCTTGTATATTTAAAAGCCAAAAAGATCAAGCCTTGTAGCAGTGTGTTAGCGTTAAATAATCATGAAATTGTTATTTGGACTATACACATGCTCATAATTGCTATTCTATTTCTCTTAATTGTCATAATCATTTTTCTATTTCATTTATTGACAAATGGAATTTATACTATACAAATACATTAGGGTTGTCTGACATGAAATTGTTATGTTCAGCAAATACTTTCATTAAATTAGATATTTTATTGGAGGGACCTCTTTATGAAGAGGTTGTACCTAGAGTAATTTTTGCATCTTTTCTTAAAAAGAGTTCTATATATTTATGTTTCATAATAAAGCTGCCTAATGTGGGGGTTTTTTCCTATGAGGGACAGATTTTCAAGGCTGACTTCACCTGCCCTCCATGGTTCTCATCAAGTGCAAAGAAACTAATCAAAAGAATTCTCGATCCCAGTCCTATCACAGTATGTGTAACTTGTTAGTTTTGCTTAATTTCAGATTTTCCTCTTTAAATTTGAAATTGAATATTTGAAACCAACCTGTTTTTCTTTCTCTTACTGATCTGTAACAGCGGATTAAAATTGCCGAGGTCATTGAAAATGAGTGGTTCAAGAAGGGATATAAACCTCCTGTGTTTGAACAGGCTGATGTTAGTCTTGATGATGTAAATTCTATTTTCAATGGTTATATGGTAAGTCTTTCAATATTTTGGTTATCTTGATTAAATTCTGTTCATCTAAGCTTTGGATTTTAGACTTATCCCGATGTTCTCTGTGGTGCACAGGATTCAGATAATATTGTTGTTGAGAGGCAAGAAGAGGGGCCTGTTGCACCTGTGACCATGAATGCATTTGAACTTATCTCTAAGTCTCAGGGCCTCAACCTTAGTAGTCTTTTTGAGAAGCAAATGGTACGAGTATCTAATTTAAAAAATGAATTATTTGCTTTACGCTTATTAGGGCTTCCTATCCTAGAAGTTTGACATGGAATTAGGAAATGAAAACTAAACTTGTCTTACAAGGACCTTATCAAGTTAGATCATGATCGGATCACATGTATCACATTTCTTTGTATTTCACTTTGTTAACTTTATGTATTTCTATTTGTTGATTGTAAGTTGCATGGTTAAAGATAGCTGTATATTGTTGTAAATAGGGACTTGTTAAAAGGGAAACGAGATTTACATCCAAATGTTCAGCGAATGAGATAATTTCAAAAATCGAGAAAACTGCAGGACCTCTGGGTTTTGATGTCAAGAAGAACAACTGCAAGGTAAAAGAACCAATGCTTTTTTTCTCTCTCCATATTTACTTCCATTTAATTTTCGCTCCAATCTTTCAATATTTAGTGTATTTATGGTTTCAATCAGTTTCTTAAAAAAAAAAAAAGTTTCAATCAGTGTAGAGAAATGTATGATGTTAAAATATCTGTACTTGATGCACCCCATGCCCTTATTTACACGTCACTTGTGCATTCTGAAAAGCATTATATTACTTGTTTCCTTCATAGTCAGATTGCATGTAAGGGCCAATTTGTGAGTATAATGATTTGCTGTTAAATTTCTATTTTTGACAGTATATCTTATTCTGCATTTCAGTTAAGGATTTATGGGGAAAAGACTGGACGGAAAGGTCATCTATCTGTAGCTACTGAGGTATATGTTTTTAATTTCTTTTTTCCATGATCACAGGTGTCCTTCATGCTAATTTATTTGTATTCCGGACTCGGGACTGTTTCTAATGCTTTTGTAAATAATGCTTTCCAGATCTTGGAGGTAGCCCCTTCAATTTACATGGTTGAGATGCGAAAGTCTGAAGGAGATACTCTGGAATTTCACAAGGTAAGCTCAATTCAGAACACTAAATAGACCTTGTAAAGCTTTGCAATCCTTAACTTACAAGTCGATTTTGTAGTTAGGCCGAAAAATCTTGGAGTATACATGCAAGCTAGTCAAACAATGTCATCCTGACATTGTAGTGTCTTGGGAATGGTTAGATCCATTATGGGTCTATTGTTGGCAATCCTATTGTTATACATGTGTAAATCATTTGCAAGAAGCTGATTATACATGTTGAGTCCAAGACCTTCTAGTCTATGAGCATGCTCTGACTAAGTTGTCTTTATTTGCAGTTCTACAAAAGTATAACTACTGGGCTGAAAGATATTGTTTGGAGAGCAGATCCTATTGCTGAAGAAAATGATGGTTAGTTTTCTAGTCTAGCAATCCTGATACTTGAATAGACAAAGTGAGGATTTTTCGTAATTTGGCAATGGAAAATCGTTCTTGATGGTAGCATGTTCTTTTGTGTGTTTTTGTTTTTCGTTTGGAGGTTATAAACATTTTTGTGAATATTCTGGCATCAATACGTCATACATTTCATTATTTTATTGATGGTTTCAAACGTTAGGAGTTTAACCTGCTGATTTGTTTGTCTCTATGTCTGCCACCATGTGTTATACTGTGAGAAGGATACTATCGAAATTCTTTGGGGCTAGAGTTTTTTGATAAGTTTTATTTGGTTTAGTTACAGATAAGTAGTTTCTGAAGGAGTTTAATCGTACAAGGAAAAATGATATTTTGGAAGTTCTGTAGATTATATGTTCTTGTAGTGGTTTCTTTAAAACGCAATTTCAAGTTCTTTGACATACTTTGGAGGATAAGTTTTGCATTTCCACATCCAAAGCATAAAAGTCAAGGCAGAACTCGAAATAACCCTTGAGAAACATTCCACGAAACAAGAGAGAAAGTTAAACTTGCAAAAGCTATTATTTTAGAGCAAACTACGTTAACATTTATTGTAAGATGCATAACTTACACTATTCTTATCTCTGTTTTGAAAAACAACACTTTGTTCGCGTGGGGTATTAATGCACTTCAATCCATTTAATGTGAATGAACATGTTAACACATTTTTTGTTAATTTTTTGCAGCAATTTTTTTGTTAATTCAGACTTCTAATGTAATCTTTCTTTCAATTTGTATGTACAGGTGCCAGTACCTCAAAATAATTGTTACCCGACCCAAGTCTTCATCTTTGTACAAAGTACAATCACATACTTGTTGTGTATTATTATTATTGAGTAAGAGTGGGAAATAGCTTGAATTTTTTTCCTTGGATATGATTTTTATTTATTTGATACTTGCATATCAAACAACATTTTAGTTTTTGGTGCTGTGTCAAACATTACAAATGCAAAGAAAAACTGGCTCAATAGAAGTAAGAGATTTCTAACATTTTTCTGTATGATATGTCTATTGTGTAAAATAGACTTTGATATAGCTTATTTGTCCAATAACTTTGGTGAAATTTTTATCTTTTTGTATGCTCTGTGAGACACAACATCAATTCCACCTCTCCTGCTGGTCCTTTTCTTGAATAATATATTTATGGACTTGTATTTTGTAGAACACAATTATGTCCCACTGAGTAATTTCAAGAACTAAACTATTCTAAAGAACATTTGAATGAGATGGTTAGGGTCTTCTTCAGTATTACTACGGATTCATGATGTGGTTCGATATGAGAGATTAACTTTTTACAATTTCTGTAGGAGATATATGATTTGTATAAATAAATAAAAATCACACTTGATGGGACAATATAGAATCCATCTTTGAAGGGTTATATTCTGTACACTTTTAACTTTGAATCATTTTCCTTTTTCTAAAGACTCTCTAACTCAATTGACAAATTTAGAGAAACAATGTTTGGAAAATTGTTCAAATCATCAAATAAATTTCTTATGTGCTGCAAATAGTTCACTTGAAACTTATAAATTAAAGTTAGTTGCAGTGATCTCTAGTAAAATATAGTTGTTTTTTATTAAAAGGATTTATATACATACCCTAAAATAAAATCCTTCATAATTTGTTAGTTTGTGAGATACTACACCTTGTTATCTTTAAAACTGTACTTTGTGAATTGTGACAAATACTTTCTACTATTTTAGTTTTACATGAATTTTTATACGGTATATATTCTAGTTAAAATTTCTTTCAAAAAAAAAATATTCTAGTTGCATTTTAACTATAATATATTTACAAATAACAAAATATCATTATAACTCAATTAAAAAGTGAAAACAAATACATAAAAGAAAAAGGGCTAAAGTGAAAAATTAAAAAAAAACAATAACAGCAGCTTGTTGCATGGTGGATCATACTCAATCTCATAACAATCTCTGAAATCCATTCATAGCCAATCAAATTTTAAAACACATCCCCACGTGTCATGTTCCAATGCTATGCAATTACATCCCCATAACACAATAACATCCTCATCACTATGCATCTTTCTCTACACACTCTTTTACCCTCCAACACCATGTTCCCAGCTGCTAGAACCATAGCTCTACACTCTTCATCTCTATGCTCAGTCTCATCTGATAAACCATCATCACCTCCTTCAACCAATTTAACTCCCAAACCCAAAAGTCTCCTTCAAAACCATCCACTTTACACACCAACTAATGAAAAACTCTCACTTCAATTCAAAGAAAAAATTCTCTGTCTTGAAGTTATGGGCATTGATTCAGGTAAAGCACTCTCTCAAAACCCTAACCTTCATACAGCTACCTTAGAATCCATTCATTCCATTATCACATTTCTTGTCTCTAAAGGTATCCAACATAAAGACCTTCCAAGAATCTTTGGCATGTGTCCTAAGATTCTCACATCAAGTATCAAAACTGATCTTAACCCAGTTTTTGATTTTCTCATACATGATCTTAAAGTGCCTGATCATAGCTTTAGAAAAGTTATCAAAAAGTGTCCAAGATTGCTTACTTCTAGTGTGGTGGATCAGCTTAAACCAGCTTTGTTTTATCTTAACAGATTAGGATTAAGAGATTTAGAAGCATTGGCTTATCAAGATTGTGTTCTTTTGGTTTCCAATGTTGAAAGGACAATTATTCCTAAACTTAAGCATTTGGAGAGTCTGGGATTTACTAAAGAAGAGGCTAGGTGTATGGTGTTGAGGTGTCCTGCATTGTTGACTTTTAGTATTGAGAATAATTTTCAGCCTAAGTTTGAGTATTTTTCTGTGGAAATGAAGGGGAAATTGGAGGAGTTGAAAGAGTTTCCTCAGTATTTCTCTTTTAGTTTGGAAAATAGGATAAAGGTTAGACACATGGAGGTTGTGGAAAGTGGGATCAATTTGCCTTTGTCATTGATGCTTAAAAGTACTGATGATGAATTTAGGGAGTTGATAAAGAAGGGGGCTGGATGATTATTGTATTATTAGGAGCATTATTTTATGTGTAATATATATGTGAATGGATACTTTCCTAAGGAAGTAAAGAAAATTCGAGAAAATGTTTATATTCTATGTATTTATTTTCCACTTTCTTTGTACTGACTCCTTCAAGTGACATAAATGTTTTGTTTACTATTTTGATGATGCATATGGGAAGCAAATAAAGATGAAATGTAAATTTAGGAGGAACAAGTTATAAGTAGTTCCATGTTTTTCCATGCAACTTTGAATTTCATGATCCAAGTTAGTTGTTGGCGAACAGTAAAGTTGTCACGTGACAGAAAAGTCAGAGTTTAAGTACTGGAAATAGCATGACCCTTTCTCGAACCCTGCGTACGCGGGAGCTTTAGTGCATCCGACTGCCCTTTTTAGTATATGTAGGTAAGAGAAGTTTCCTTAATCTTCTTTCAACAATAGGTGTAAGAGTATAAATTTAAATGGAGGTAGAAGCTGAAACCTGGTGTCATATTTAAGAAAAGCTCTGCAACCACGGTGTGAGCCATGGTGTCGAAGTTTCTCATGTCCATGGTGTCAAAGTTTGTCATGTTTCTATGATCACAGAAACTGCAACTGCGATTTTAACTGTGATTCTATGTAAATCCACTTGAGTTGGCCTGATAGTATTGGTTTGCAATTTGGGAATGTGCTCCGCCTCAAGATCTAAGGTTCGATTCCCTCCGGTGCCAATTTGGGGGTTAATTTAGCTTCTTCAAAAAAAAAAAATTGTGATTCTCTGTAATCTCAATGATCACAAAGCAACTACAATTTTAACCTTAAATGATTGTAGTACTGGTAGTAGTAGATAAGAATGAGATCAAAATTAAATAGAAAAACTGATTTCTTGGGCTCCATGTCCTCATATACAAGTCAATACAAGCAATCAAAAAACTTTTTAAATACTTCCAAAACAATACTTACAAAAGCATCAACAACATATGATGATACAAACAGAAATAAAACAGTTGAAGCTCCATCAGACAACTATTTGTACAAAGGATTTTCTGTTTTCAAAATCAAAACTAATGTACTTAAACATGTACTTGCTGCTGCATGGAAACCAACACTTCCATCATTCTGAATGCTTGGTGTTTGTTCCCATGCTTTAAACCAAAACTGCGTAATCCCCGGATTTAAGAGTGATTTACTGTATAGAAAGAAACATCTTCAGAAATGAATGTCGTCCATGCATCCTGTTACAAAATAGAAAACGTGAACTTAAGGACCCATTTACTTCTAATATTATTTTTTGCTTTTCAAAATGCATTTTATAAACCAATGAGTGTTATTTAAAATTCTTAATAAATTTCAAAATATTATTTTCATATTATCTTTGGTTATTACTAATACTATCACAATTCAAAATAAAAATTCATAATAAATTGTCATCCCAGCAAACCATAGAGAAAATAGAATTTAAAAATGAAAATTGAAAAGGTTGTTAGAAATTAATCATGCCCTAATTTTCACTTTAATCCTTACTCTTATCAATATCTATCTATTACAAATCTATAAATGTCGAAGTGCACGCCATACAGCTGCCACATCAGTTTCTATATTTCTATCACATTGTTACAATTTCTAAATCTTTGGTCTAAGAGAGAAATCCTTCTCGGCTATGTTAGGTATATATCTGGTATGTGCATATTTTACAAACCTGAAGAATGGAGAAAGCCTTCTCTGCTATGTACTTCTGTAAGAGCGTTGCTCCTCTTTGCTGAAGTTTGTCAGGGTGGAGGCATAATCTTGCTTTCTGATACGCTTTCTTCACTTGCGAACTTTCTATTAGACTCATATAAGGAACTGCAGACCAGCCACTCTGAGACCACAGAATCTGTCAAACGAAAACATACAACCTTGTCAATTCTCCTGTTATTAACTGCATACATCATCGAAATGGTATTGAATAAGTTGTCAATGATGAAAGGTCAGCAAAAAAGAAAACATTGATTACACGATGTAGTGTCGAAAGCAGCATCCTGATGTCGGTTTCCTTGCCAGATGACCACAATCTAATATCTGTGTCCAACTTCTCTGTTTCTGGCTGTAACTTCTGCAGAAGCACAAATTGTTTACTACCTTGCCAGATGACTATACATCATGCATATATGAATAAACCTTTTTTTACCACTGCTTTCATTGAACAGGTGTTTTAATAATCTTGTGAACTAATTTCTTTTGAAATGGAAGTGTTGTTATCAAACATTTCATGTAAAGTAATATGAAAATTGGAGCATTATCCTTGTAAGAATTTTGTCGGTAACAGCATGCAGATTCCCATGACCAACATGGTTTGACACAAGTAGTAGATATTTGGGTACTATAAACATTTGGTCAAGGGTTCGAACCCTTGGCCTGTGCGTATGAAAATACATTTGGTGAGAGAGACCAATTGCTTACCAGGATTTCAATTATCTGGTGTGGAAGATAACTTTGTTTACAAAGAAACACATGCATATGCTTATTTAGGGTGCTTTCGATATGTTATTTTGTATTCTTTTAAAAAAAACAGCAAAATAAGAAACAAAATAATAATCAAGAGACATTTTTATAATTATTATTGAGAACATATCTACTAAAAATGGAAACAGAAAAACAAACCAAGTGCATCTTATGTTATTTATGCACTTATCCTAGACCTAGTCCAACAAAATGTATTACCTCTGGAGATTCAACCATTCCGAGTCCATCATCATGGTATTCGTCTGCACTAGGCATTCCTGCATAGATGATCAGAGGTAAATATAAAGTGTCTGCATTTGTCTGTTTCAAAAGACCTATTGTACACTAATTTGCATAAGACAATTTTTTCCCTATTTGTGTTGTTAAAACAATCACCTTCCATTTCTGTATTTTGCACACCGCCATCATTTCTTAAATCCGATTCTTCATTAGTTCCCGATTGAAACTTCTCTTTGGCCCATGCAATCGCTTCATCGATAGCTTCAGTTCCAAAGTTTTCCTCTCTTAGGTTAGAGTTAATCTCTATAACATAGGAACTCATAACTTCGTCCTCATCTTCATCATCATCCTGCTCTATAACTAGTTCTGGAAGCGCATGATCATGAACCGATGATTTTGGCTCAGGCTCTTGACAAACTCCAGAGACGGCAGAAAATGGGGGACTGAGTTCCCAATCATATGTGGATGATACTTTGATGCTTTGATATGAATTGGATTCAACACTGATTGTTTCCGGGGATGTGACTCTTCTTGAGTACCCATTATCCTGGAAATCAAAAGATTGATTTCCAGGATAATGTCTCTTTTGTTTAATTGGGTGCTCCTCATACATCACACTAGATGAGTTCCATTTATATGGAACTTTGATTGGCCTGTAATGTAACATCATTAAAGAAACCTTAGAATAGCAATAACTAGGAGATTTGGATTTGGCTCTTCCAAAGTAAGCTAAGTGTAAATAAGTAATTTCAACCATTAAATAGAAAATCATGTGTTGATATTTTAATATGTCTATAATTTGTTATGCATGTGCATATGATATCAAACAGCATATATTAGTTTATTTATCAATGTTTGATATTCGTTACTAAACAAACACACAAGTGATTTTTTTAGAGGAGTCGGATCCACCAAAGCAATTTGATATCAAGCAATTTGGATCGCAATATCAAGATTTTTGCCGGTTAATAAGTGGTTCAAATTAAAGTCGCATCAGTCATATTTGATCTTGATTTATTCTAAACATCAAAGATCGCGATTCACGACATGACCGCAATTCAAACCATTATCTTATATCTGAAACATAACAAAATAAAAATAAAATATCTTCTAAATTGTGACAAATTTGTATAACATTTTCACATCAAGAGTACTTCTCCAAATATATCAGAGGGCATAACAGTCAATTCCCAGCATAGCATAACATAACATAACAGAATGAAGCACAAACAGTTAATTAGTTGGGATTTCAGTTTAACTACCTTAGCTTTGAAGTAAAGGCTGACAGTGCCACGTCATCACTCACCGCCGGCCGGAGAGGGCTCAGCTCCTCGGAACTCAACACCGACGAAGAATTCGACTTTGATTTTGCTTTCGATTGTGACCCCGACCGTTCTCTCGATCTCCGATCATCATCGGAACCAAAAATATCTCCATAAAACGCATCATTCTTCGCCGGAATCCTGAACACCGGCAAGTTCCGGCCACTTTTTGCCGGCGCCGGAGACACAAACGCCGGCTGTTTGAAAATTTCTTCGTAGAAAGAACCGGTCCTGGAGAATTTATGCGTGAGGAGACTTCTAGGTGGACCTCCGAAGACGTCGGCGAAGTCGTCGGGGTCTAAGGTTTCCGTTACGGAGAGGTTGGTGTTGGAGAAGATGGACTGCCGTGTCCGTGAAGATGACCTGTCTTCCATGGATCGCCGGCGAGGAAGTGCAGATGTTAATCCCATTGGCATTCTCCATGACTCGTCCATTTTCCGGCGAGTTTATCCGGTGATCAGTTCTTCTTTCTACTGACCGGAAAATTCACCGGCGAAAACAAAGTGTAGCATGTGTTTATATATAGAGTTGAAGAAATATAACATATTAATTGAACCAAAATAAATAAATAAAGAAATGGAAAAAGTGATTCGTGAAAAAAGCCATTGATTGCCTTTTACTCTTCCTTTATGCTTTAGTTGTTTAAAATTTCTTTTTTTTATGAACATTTTTTTATAGTTTTTTTGAAAAAATTATATTTCAACTAGTTATTGCCATAGTTAACCAAAAAAAATCTTGTGACCAAATCTTCATTGTTCACAACCCAAGTAAAAATTTTTTTTTTTTTGATGGTCAGGGTTTGAACTGCGGATCTTGCATATATTATGCATTGTCCTTACCAACTGAGTTAAGTTCTCGAAAACAAGTAAAAAATATTTGAATACTAACGAATTAAAAGAGAAAAAATCAAATAGTAAAATAAAATGTGACTAAATTATTTCTCTTTTAAATTTTTTATTTGTTTGTGTTCAAATATTTTTCAAATAAGGTTTTAATGCCTCATAATATATACTAACTTGGTCACTAATTAGTAATTAAGACACTTGTTAGATTGTTTAAAAAATAAATAAAAATTAAGAGACTTGTTAGAGAGGACTAAATAAAATTTTATACTTTAAATTGGTTTTTCGTACCCATAAAAGGTGACACTTTTTCATTGTACAAAATTTTCATATTTAGTTTATATCATATTACAATAAATATATATTTTTGTGGAGATATTTTTTAGGACCAAAAAGTGGCTTTTTTTTAGACAACAATAAAATTATATTTTTGTAGGGACAAAAAGTTTATTTAACTCAAGAACTAAATATAAAAATATTGTATTGAAAAAAATGCTTTCAATTCTTTAAATTTTTTCAAAATGTAAGCGTCTATGTTAAAGAATTTAATATAGAAATATTTAGTTGAAAGTAGTGTATTCAATTTCCATAGCTTTAAAATTGTTCTTACAAATTCCAACATAAAACTTATGTTTTGTACCTAAGATAAACTTTGATTTCTTCCATTTTTTTTATCTCTTAACATGTTTTCTAAGAACATATGTTAGCAAGACGGATAATAAATACCTTAAATTTAAATTCTTTTATGCATTTTTCTTATGATGAGTTGGGTCGTGAGAGCTTATTAGAGTCAGAAAATCTAAAAAGGTGTTGACATGTATACTTATTTATTACCACCGATGAGGTCTTCATATTGACAGTAGAGTTTAAATTTGATTGTTATTAACACATGAGTCGAATCCTTAGCAATTAAATCCACACTTGTTAGTTCTCGTGAGCTTAACTCAGTTGATAAAAATAATGCATAGTATATGCAAGATCAGGGGGTTCAAACCTCGGCCACCAAAAAAAATCCAGTTGAGCTTAACTTTAATAGAAAAGCACGATGGTTGCCTAATTACAAAGTCTTGCTATTGTTGCTAGTTGTTTGTTGAATGATCAATTTTTGGCTTTCTTTAATGATTAGTATTATCTAGTACTAGTGATAAGTGATGGGGAATGTAAGCGTCTTTGAAAAAATATTTAACTCAAGAACTAAATATAAAAATATTGTATTAAAATAAGTGTTTTCAATTCTTAGAAAAATTTAATATGCAAGCGTCTATGTTAAAGAATTTAATATAGAAGTGTTTTGTTGAAAATAGTGTATTCAATTTTGATAGTTTTAAAATTGTTCTCTCCAATTCCAACATAAAACTAATTATATTTTGTACCCAAGAAAACTTCTATTTCGCCAATTTTTTATTTCTTAACAAGTTTTCTAAAGATATAGGTTAACAAGTTAGTTAATAAAATACCTTGAATTAAATTTTTTTGTGCATTTCTTGATGAGTTGGGTTGTGAGAGCTTATTAGAGTCAAAGAAAATCTAAAAAAAACTTCGACATGTTTACTTATTTATACCACTAACGAGGGTCTTTATATTGACAATGGAGTTTAAATTAAGATTGTTAGTAACATATGAGTCGACGACTGATTATCAACTGAATCAACTTTTGTTGGTTGAGCTTAATTTATATAAACTAGTTTGTCCAAAACTGTTATTTTAAGTAGAAAAGCATGATGATGGTTGCTTAATTACAAAGTCTTTCTATTATTGCTATTTGTTTGTTGAATGATCAATTTTTGGCTTTCTTGAATGATTATTATCTAGTAGTGATAAGTGATGGGGAATGCATATAGTGGAATATAGTGTGTAGACTTGATTGCTTTCATTACCTGGAAAGATGCATAAGCTGGAATTGGAAGTCCCTACAGACATCATCATGCTTTCAATGTTTTTTTATTTATTTCCTTTCCTTTTTACATTATGCTTTTAATTTTCTTTTAATGTAGGGCCAAAGTTGTTTTTAATATGAATTTGTAGAGCCATGATAGTTGAGTTGAGTGTATGATTTGAAGCATGAGGAAAAATAATAAGAGGATAAAATGCATTTATAAGGTATGTGTGTGTATATTTTGAGATGTTGTCACTTCTGATAGTTGCTTTTGATAGATAGAATATAAGATGAAAATGTAAGAAGTGTGGATTTATGTGTATGGATGGATGAAGATAAAGTTGTTTAAGGGGCAGGTGATGGAAAAGATGGTTGATATCTCTATAGGGGACAATGCATGCCTTAAATTGATTTGTGCTCAGAAGCTTTGTTACTTTATATTTCCATTTAGAGAGACCTTAATAATCAATACATTGCATGTGTGAGACTATAATAATTAACCAAGAGTGTGGCCTAATGATTTTTTAAGGAAGTGTGACCTAATGATAATCGGGTCTTCGATATTTAAATAGGTCTTACTAACTTAGTATATGTTAAGAAATAAAAAAATTAGTAATTTTATATTTAAAATAATAATATTTTAATTTTTGAATATCGACCGCATAACTTTTTAAATCAATATTTTTATATTTAGTTCATTAACATGTGTCTTAAAGTCATATATACCATTTTGAATTTGCATCGTTGTTTTAATATTGTTATGTGGGTTTCAATGAGAAAAAAATATGATTAATTTGCAATTTCATCTTAGACATATTCATTATTGATGCCCATCAAGAAACAATTTATCAACTATGTTCGAATTCTATACTTGTTTTGATAGCAACATTTTTTTAGGGTGTGTTTGGATTGAGGATTTAGGAGGGGAAGGGAGGGGAGGGTTCATTTTTCTTTTTTAAATTACGGACATTTATAAAATGATTTTTAGAAAATTGAATTAACAAAATGATTAATTTTTTTTTTTTAAGGAACAAACAAACAAAATGATTGATGATGATATAATACTTCAAAAACACTTAATCTATTTTAAAAAAACATTTTACATTGTTCGTAATTTAAAAAATAAAAATGAATCATCCCCTCTTAAACCCTCAATCCAAACACACCCGTAAAGTTTACTACTTGATCGAATACTATTTTGCTTTATCACAAATATTCTGATATTAAAAATAAAAATCATCAAAATTAAACTGTGGAACAAATTGAGCTTCTGGTTGATTAGAATGATAGTTTAAACTACAAAAAGAGTTATAGGAAAAAATAATTTATAGACAAATGCTAGTAGTGAGCTGGTGAGTTATAGAGAATTTGTAAGTGGGATTGAAATATTGACCTCTTTTAGCATTTCACTCATATCATTGAACTACACCTTCAAAAGAATATACAATTGTAAGATTTAGTTTTGATCCAATTATATATTTTATTGATTATTTCAAATAATTCATAGAGTGCATATTAACACCACTTAAAGTAATATCTTGTCATTTACTTTAGTTTTATTTTTATTGTCAACTTTTTTTCTAACATTTCAACTTAAATATTAATATATAAATATAAATATAAATATAAATATTTATAGATTTGATTTGTATTAAAATTTATCTAAACTCACGTAACTTTTTGGTTCAAGCTTCACCATGAATTGAGCATAAGAGAAAAAGTAAGGATCCCCATACTTCATTTGTTAGTATTGATAACATGTGTTCTTAGAATTATGAAGGAATTGTCCAATTTTTTTGGACCACAACATGGTTTGCATATGCGGGTGGTCCAAAAACACAGTTCAGCAGACATTAACTATGTACCTCAACTACTAGGTGTGGTAGAAAAAGGGAAGTAGGGAACATATCCAATTAAAAACGGATGATTGTTTTTTTTTTCTTTAGATAATCTGGTGGCTAGAATTCACCTTTTGCAAGGTGAATAAGTGGGGTGTCTGGAGTTCGAAACTCAACCCCTGCACATAACAATGCATGTCCTTGCCAACTGAGCTATGCTCACGGGGACAAAACAAATGATTTTAAATAAGTCATCATAGATAAATACAATCACTTACCTTTTAGTTATATTATATGTCCCGTGAACTTAATTCAGTCGGTAAGGACAATGCATAATATATGCAAGATCTGGTGTTCAAACCCCAAATAACTTTAAAAAAAAATGTCGCATAGACACTTCTGATGGAAGGCGTGTCACGATACCCGACATCTATCGTGTTCGACATCAAACGAAAGCGAATTTGTAATTACATTAAATTATGTCATCTTTTCAAAATTGTGTAGTCGTGTCAGTGTCAATGTTGTGTTTGTATGTAAGATTGTGCTTCATAGGACTTATATTGACGTTCCATCAGGCCTCATAGAGTGATCTTGTCAATCTGGCTTCAAATGCATACCATTCATATCAACCTATTAGATCAAATTATCCAGCCTATATATTCATGTGACAATTATATTATTGATATTTTGGACTACTTTTCAATACTTAGATAAGATTGATTACAAGTTAAGGTAACCCCGTGCAAGTATAATAGTGTAAAGGTGATAAAACACAATGTCATTGTTGCAAGTTGCAAGTTGCAATTGTCAGTTCGAGCAAACACTAATTCTTCAGCAAAATATGTTTGTTACCTTCTTGACTGACTCTTTTAGATTTGGAAGTATGTGCTTCTCTATATTTTGTTATTATCCTACTTGTCGTGTCATAAAAAACTGTTTAGTTTTACCATTAAATAGAGCGTGTTGATAATTATAAGCCTAGAGATAATTGTTTTGGACTATGATTGATTGATAGTTCAAGGGTCATAAATAGAAAACATACAAGACTAAAAATAAAAAGTTTTATAATTAAAATTAGCTAAAGATATTTATATCAAGGGGTAACACCAGTTGTATATGGATCAAGTTGTAATTTGCGGTAAATAATGACTAAACTAATCACTATTTTGAAGAAGAATGTTAGAAACACTTTATTTTCAACATTCACTATAATATTCACTCTCATAGGATGAAATTTATGTAGGTTCCACCACTTCTATAGCCTAAATAATTGTTTAATTTGAAGCTTAAGAGCTTTTAAGGGAGTTAAATTTAGTGTATCAAATTATCACAATGATTGAAAATTCATGGATTTTGTTTAAGTCCTGTTTGATACCATACTAGAAGAACGAAAATAAACGGGGTGTTTTGGTGGGAGATTCTCACTAGGAGAATTTAGTTAAAAGGGGTGTTTTGGTGGGAGATTTAATCTCGGATTGTGTTTGGTGTCCGGGACATCTAGATGTGGAGGATCATGTTTTTTGTGATTTGGTTTTGCAATGAGAGTTTGGTATACCATTTTTTAATGGATCAAAACATTGATGATTATACCTGAAAATATGGTATCTCTTACTATTTATCTTCATCTTCTTTCAACAAGAAACACCAAAAATGTCTCACTCTTATTTGGCATACAACTATTTGGAAGATTAGGACAGCGCGTGATGGGGTTGTTTTTTCTTCAAGGATTTCGGATGTGGAGGGTTTGGTGGATGAAAGGGGGTCCTTGTTTATATTATCAATGGTGTTCAAATCCATTGTATTGCCTTAACAATTAGTGCAAGGTGTTTTTTTTAGGTTGAGTATCCCTTGTACATATATCTGTGTTGTGGGTTGAGTACTCATAGTACTTTTCTCACTATCATCTAATAAACTTTTTTTTTTTTTTAAATCGAAAAAGAACAAAAATAGACTGGATCAAGATTCTTTTCATTGGAGAAAAAAAATAACCTAGAGACAATGGTCAACATTTCATATTGTTTGGTCAAGTTTTTTTTTTTTTTTTCAATGGAGATAATCTATTTCCAAATAGAGAAATGATATTTGTACAATCATTTTGTGACAACTTTCTTTCTCATACTCACATTATGTTGTTATCCTCTCTCTTCCTTTTTCTCTTTTCATTGTTTTCGACCAATAAGAAGAGAGAAATACAAGGTTATCACCAAAATTATCATTAAATGGATGTACAAATATCATTGTTATTCCAAATAAACCAATAGCGAAGTGAGGAGATTAGGATATGTAGCATGCACACATCACTCATACATCAAGTCATGTAGTTACAATTATCTACAACAAAAACAATTATTTTACAACAAAAAATCAATTAAAAGCAATAAAAACGTGTTTTAATGAAAAGTATTTTCCAAACCCTAATTATAAGCGTTAATCGTAAGTAGTCTATTAAGGTCGATTATTCTCTTTGCATTGAAAAAAAAATATAAACCAAACATACTTAATAGATGAAGATTCTATGTAGTGAGAAAATCTAACGCAGTCGTGTATCGTGGAATGTTTGATCAATCTGACAACTAAATTTCAATAACACAATTTATCTTTAATTATGCAGTTGAAATGTGAGCCGTCCGATCAAAACCGTACACCCCAAAATGCACAATTGTATCAAATACAATATTTCCCAACTAGGTCATCTCAACCCCCTAGCATAATACCAACTGCTCCCTCCGTGTCAAAATATAAACAAAATTCACTTTTTAGGTTCATTCATTTAATGATGTATGTGGTTCATAATATAGACCACATACATCATTAAATGAATGAACCTAAATAGTGAATTTTGCTTATATTTTGAAACGGATGGAGTACTACTTACTTACGTAGCAACAGAAAGTAAAATATTTACAGACAACCATACATCGGTACTAGTTTTCCATGGTTACTGCTACAATGAGCTATCGTGCCATTCAATCACCAAAAGTTATATTCAGGTCCCATTTCCATCACCTCATACTAAATTGGAGTAAAGAGAATACAACAACATAGGATTTTCCATTTTGTGATTTGATG
The DNA here is from genome assembly GCF_003473485.1 of Medicago truncatula. Lineage (NCBI taxonomy): Eukaryota > Viridiplantae > Streptophyta > Magnoliopsida > Fabales > Fabaceae > Medicago > Medicago truncatula. Next base: position 21,906,034 of record NC_053043.1, on the reverse strand, counting down.
GCCTCCATTATCATCCATACTATCCGTTTACATATGAATGTTGTTCATTGGCTATTCAGTCTTTCAAATACTCTCTTTGTTCTCTTATTATAAACAAAAAAAAAAAAAAACTAATTTTTAAGGTTTATTGAATAACTAATGTATCTGATTTATATTAGGTCGAATACATTAGTTATTCAATGAATTTAAATGGTGAATTTTTCTGATTTCTTATAATATTGATTGGAGAGAGTAGAATTAGTGATCTATTTATATCTAACGGTGATGTAGGGTGTGTTTTATTTGCTAAAAAACAAGGAACTAGACACAACATTGTCATGCATTTGATTTTACGTATCACGCTTTCTATTATTTTTACACCCTCAAAACTCTGTGTATCCTTTCTGCATAGTTGCACTAACTGGGTCTGGGTGTTCTTCTGGTCTTCTTCTTTCACTTATTTTTTCTTTTCTTTTTTTGATAATTTTCTTTTTCTTTTTCATGTATTACATCTGTCTGTAACACCTACTTAGACCATTTACAATGGTAATCAATATTCAACAACCTTCAACACCCACTTTTTCAATTCCCAACACTCCACATCATTTTCTCTCTCTTAATTCAACACCCATTCAATTTTTACCTCTCCAATGGTTTTTTCATTCAACACCCTACCCCACCACCTTTTATTTCTTATTCTTATTTAATTTTATATTTTTGTTTTTATAATTACATAAAATTACAATTATCGATTATAATTAAATTAAAATGAAGAAACACTTAACAATTTTTTTTTTTTTGTAAAAACAAAATTTATTTAAATAATTTATTTTTATTTTCTTAACATAAATAAAATGCAATACAACAAACTAAGTACGGGTCACACAAATAGCTTAAAATGTAAGACAACAAACAAGCACACAACACACAAGTAATTTACTTAGTACGATACAAATCATCTTCAATCGTGAAACATTCCAAACTTTGTCCATATGTGCTTCACTAGATCTGCTTGCAATTCGTGATGAACATTTGGATCACGCAACTCGGATCTAGCACGCACATGATTTGCAAAAGTGGGTAACACCTCGGCCGAGTATGGTTGCGCTGTACTAGATCCACTTCCCTCAGATTGCTCAAAATCGGTCCAACGTTGAGCATATGTATCGCGTTCATCCTCAACAATCATATTATGCAATATGATGCATGACCTCATGATGATACCCAAATCGGCTATGTCCCACAAGCGAGCTGGTTCACGGACGATTTTAAATCGAGCTTGAAGCACTCCAAAAGCATGTTCGATGTCCTTCCGACAGCTCTCCTGATGTTTTGCGAATAACTTATCAGGTTCACTTTGAGGAAGTCTAATTGATTTGACGAAAGTTGGATAAGAAGGGTAGATACCATCAGCTAGATAGTATGCCATATTATAGGGACGTTGATTCACAAAGAAATTCACACGTGGAGCCTTTCCCTGTTCCACATCATCAAACACCGGTGACCGGTCTAGAACATTGATATCGTTCAACGTTCCTGGACATCCAAAAAAGGCATGCCAGATCCATAGATCATGAGATGCAACTGCTTCAAGAATAACTGTGGTGGTTCCCTTATCCCCCCTGGTGAATTGACCTTCCCATGCTTTAGGACAATTTTTCCACTCCCAATGCATGCAGTCAATGCTCCCGATCATCCCTGGGAACCCCCGCATTTCACTAACATGCAGTATTCTTTGAAGGTCATCTTGGTTTGGTGCTCTCAGGTACACTTCCTCATACAATCGTATGATTCCTTTACAGAATCTACGTAAGCACTCCAATGCTGTAGTACCTCCTATTTTGATGTATTCATCGACCGCATCTGCTGCCACGCCATATGCTAACATTCGCATTGCTGTGGTACATTTTGCTAACGGTGATATACCTTCTTTGTTGGAGGCATCAACTCGCTGGGTGAAGTAGTTATCAGTAATTGAAAGGTCTCCAACGATTCGAAGGAAAACATGCTTTTGCATCCGGTACCGACGACGAAACATTGCATCGTCATATGTAGGCTCATTGGCAAAGTAGTCGTCAATGAGTCTTTGGTTTGCCGCTGCATGATCTCTATTTAGATATTTTCTACTACGAGATCCACTACCTTCCTCTATTTCTTTTCGACGCTGAATGAATCGGTTGACGATATAAGTGTCTTCAATATCACGTTTTTGTTTGTAGGTTTCGATATCAAAAGGATCCATTGATAGTCTTTGGTGATATTGGAAGTAGATAGGAATGAGATTTGTGATATTGGAAGTAGATAGGAATGAGATTTGTGATATTGGAAATAGATAGGAATGAGATTTGTGATATTGGAAGTAGACATGAGTCCCTATATATAAGTACATTGTGTGGACGACACTAACGGATTCGAAATAAGTTATTGGGTTTTGAGGATGTTGGTTGGGGAATTGATTTGGGTTTTGAGGATGTTGGTTGGGAAATTGATTTGGGTGTTGATAATTGTTTGGATTTTGGTAGCTAAAATGGTAATCAGAAGAATTTTGGGTGTTGAATTGATTGTTAGTGGGATCCATTTCACTAAATAAACACTAAAACTTCAAAAGAAAGGCTAATACAAAGCTAATGATAAGATTAAGAGAGTGAAAAACTTGATTTTTTTTCTGTGTCCAAATCAAATGATCCAAGTCTCTATTTATAGAGAAAAAAAAATTACGAATTTTGGTAAAAAAAAAAAAAAAAAAAAATTATTTGCAATGAAATAATTGAGTCCAAATTATTAAGAAGATAAAAATCCAAGCAGCCAATCACATAATGCCATGTGTCTTGCTTTATCCATTTCCTCTCTTCTCTCTCCGCGTGGGCGTCGCCCACTCTCTCCTTCCGCGCGTGTAGCGCACGCGCCTGGCACAACAAATAAGCGCGCGACAGCTGTCCCCCGTGGCAGCATTCAACAAGTTGAACTCTTTCATCACTTCCCTCCTCCAACTCAGATTTTTCCTTCTTTCAACACCCTCCATTGCAAGGCTTCAACATGTTGAATCTCATATTCAACACCCCATTGTAGCTAGTCTTATTATGTGTTTATCTCTTTTCTGTTTTGCTGTCAACATCTTTCATGCTTTTTGACTTGTCCTCCCAATTTTTGTGCTCATTCACATGCACGGTGCAGTGTATATTGCCATTATATTATATATATAGTTAAGAGTTTGGTCTCTAATTGGCTAGCAATGTACCTCTATGATATTATGACATTCCTAGCAATGTAGCTTCTAGGTTTTGTTCATCAAAAGACAGTGTACCAGTTCCAGACCACCAACATCATCAAGTCAATCATGTACATTGTACATCTCTATTAACATCATCACAAACTTGTTTGTTTTTCAGGTAATAATAGGATCCTAAAATATCATCCTAAAATATTTAAATGACGGAAATGTAATACCCTTAAGGCACAAGTAAAGAAACTAAATATAAAAATATTTTCTTGAAAATTGTGCATTCAATATTTTAAAAGTTTAAAAAATTATTTTCAACATCAAAACTTGTCTTTTAATTCCTTTTTTACTTCCATAACTTGCATCGGGCACAAGTTAGCATGATCCTTACAGAAATTCATAAGTTGACAAACAAGGGGCATATCTTTAGCATGGTCTGTTGGCCCAAAAATGAACCATACTATGAATCTAAACTTACATTTAAAATTGTCTATTTTTCCATACCCTGCCAAATAAATAACAAAGAAATGAATGATTAGTCTATTATGTAGTACTATGAAATCCATCATGACATTAATAATTGCAGGAAACTTTTTTTCCAATGCATATTGAATAGTATCAATATTGAAATATCTAAAATTTTATCAAAATATCCGAACTAAAGGACATCCCTTTCTCAACAAATACCTTAAGCAACATATCAACAGATTTTTCATGAAGTCAGTATAAGGAAGAGCCTGGGTGCTAGGTGCCAGGGTTAAGGCACTAGGTGCCGGTTAGCAGAGAGCCAGTGCTGGAGTTCAGGCGCCAGGAACCATCAGAAACGCAATTTTCATTGCAAATGAGCGTAGAATTGATCCTACTACTAGGGTTGATTATGTTAATGCAAAGTTAATAATGTTGGTGCTATCGATATATGGTAATGGCTGCCAGATGTATTTACATATCTATGTACTGTATGATGAAACTAATGGCTGTCAGTTGCAAGTTTAACTCCTGTACAGTTTATAATAAAGATAATAGATGCTAGTTGTATAATGAAAGGCAGATCAATCACACTACTGTGGATTAGTAGGGTGACCTCCGATAACAGAGGAAGCTCTCCTTCTAAAGAAGGGACACAATAATGCAGGTTAAGCGGGGCAATGCTTAAATCCTGATTTGGATTAGCCATACTGCCAGAAGGATTTCCTTGGAACCACTCACATCCAACGAATTTGTTTCAAAACCTGTTTATAGGTATTAAGATGAATATTACGAATTGTGTGTGTTAATCAATATGAGCGAAAATAAACCAATAACTTAGTGAGTAGATTAGGATAGGTAGTTACAATCAGCTACAAGAAAAACAATTGTTTTAGAATTTGAGAGGCTTAAAACGCAAGAAAACACGCTTTAATAAAAACCATCTTACAAAGCGTAAATAGTCTATTGAGAGGAGAAACTATTCCCTTTTCATTGGGAAAAATCTCAACCAAACATACTATCAATCGAAAACTAAAATAGGGGATCAGGATTCTATCTAGTTAGGAAAATTAAAACAGTCGTGCATTGTGAAATGTTTAATCAACCAAACAACTAAAAATTCAATCACACAATTTATCCATAATTATGCAGTTGATATGTGAGTGGTCCAATTAAAATTGAACACTCCACAATGTAACATGCATAAAGTACACAATTTCACACCAACAGAAAATCTCAATCCCTAACTTAATACCAACTACTGATGAGGTATAACAGATTTTATTTTATTTTTTTGAGAGGTGTTATAACAGAAAGTTAAAAATTTAAAATAAACATACATGTACGGTAATATAATTATAGCATAGAAGAAATTTCAACCTGGTTACATGTATGCAGAGGATAAGCCACTGAATGACCAAAACAAACCGATAGGAGGCACAAAATTGTGATTCTCTTTACAAGTATCATCACTAATTTTCATAGTACTACTACCATGAGCTCTCGTTCCATTCTATCACCAAAAAACAGCTTGAGGTTCTATTTCCATCACCTTATATCAAAAAGGGAAAAAGAGTGCATTAACATATGATTTCCATTTGGTGCCTTGATGTCGTCCATTATCAATGCTCTCCATTCACATAAGAATGTTGTATACTATTGATTCAGTTATGCCAAAAGAATTAGTGATCTATCTACATCTTACATTAAGTGGCATAGTGTTAGAAATGATTATTACCTGGTTTCAACCAGCAGGATAAATTACTTTTTCTGATCACTAATGCTTAGCAATATGTGTTGTAGAGACCGGTAAATCTTTGATATATGTCATTATATTTTTACTGATGTGTTAGTAACTCATAACCTATGAAACTCATAGTTCATACTTCATACGACATAGGTATCAAATTGTTTAAAACATGAATAAAGGACAGCACAAATGAAGGGATGCAGGACTCGACAACCACCCATTATTTGTAACTTGTAATACTTGCCAACTTTTTGTCTTTGTGTTTCACTGTTTGGGACAAAATTTAGGTGCATTTCCGTATGTGCTTTTCGTATGGTTTTTAACTAAAAATACATCTTTTTTGGTTTTAACAAAACTTTCAGAAAATTATGAATTTGATGATATCATGGATAGTAAAGTTATGAACCATAAGAAAAGCACAAAAGGAAATGCAATTATAATTTTTCCTTTGATACCTGTGTTCTTACGTTTCTCGTTTTCTATTATTTTTACACCCTCAAAACTCTGTTCTTTCTGCATGGTTGCACCAACTGCGTCTGGGTGTTTCTCATTGGTCTTCTCCAGACTTTAGTAATTCTTTCACTTATTATCTCTTTTATTTATTTATTTATTTATTTATTTATAAAATTTATTTTCTTTTTCCTGTATTACATTTATATCCCCTACTTATGTGTTTATCTCTTTTCTGTTTTGCTGTCAGCTTCCTTCGTGCTTTTTGACTTATCCTCCCAATTTTTGTCTCCATTCTCATGCACTGTGCAGTGTATATACCCATCATATAGTTATAGCCATCATATAGTTAAAAGTTTGGTCTCTAATTAGCTAGCAATGTACCTCTATGAGATTATGACAATCCTAGCAATGTAGCTTCTAGGTTTTGTTCATCAAAAGACAGTGTACCAGTTCCAGACCACCAACATCATAAAGTCAATCATGTACATGTTACGTTTGTATTAATGTCCCACAAACTTGTTTGTTTTCCAGGTAATAATAGAACCAAAAATATCATTACTAAAATATCTACATGTGGCAAATGCTAATTTGTGCCCTTAGGGTACAATTAAAGAAATTAAATATTTAAGTATTTTCTTTGAAATTGTGCATTCAATATTTTAAACATTTAAAAATTTATCTTTTGAATATAAACTTCTCTTTTAATTCCTTTTTTAGCTCCTTAACTTATACATTTAGAGCACGAGTTAGCATGACTCTAAAGAAATTCATAAGTTGACAAACAAACAAGGGCACATCATTCTTGTCAAAAAAAAAAATAAGGGCACATCATTTAGCATGGACTGTTGGCCCAAAAAAATACTATGCAACTTACTTTCAAAATTATGTATTTTTAAATACCTGCACATAAATTATTAAGAAACAAAGCAGTATTCTATCATGTAATACTATTAAAATCCATCATGATATTAATAATTGCAAGGAAAAACTTTCTCCAATACATATTGAATAGCATCAAATATAAAAATATCTGAACTAAAGGAACATCATAATCAACATCAAATAATTGTTCATTAATCTGAAAGTGTATATCAAGTATTAACATACCAAAAGGATGACCACCTCTAAAGAGAAAATAATATATTTATTAGTAAGGTTACTCTTGGAACTTGGGTTAACCCTAACTCAACCTCACAATTTCACGAAATCGGCTTATAAGACGAGGATTACACCCTACTTATAACCATTATTTGGGCCATATAGTATTCAATGTGAGATGTCTACACCATTGAAAATTAGGAGTTGGCCCATTGCATGGGTCTAAGCTTGGGAGTTACCTATTTTTTTCGGAAGCTTGAAATTTCTTGCCCAAGAAATCTAGCTCATTCTAGTCAATGTGAGACTTCTAGTATTCTTCAAAAGTTACTAATTGAGAGAATAACCAATAAAATTTATTCTCTTTACTCACTTATAAATCTTTATACACTCGTTTAATACTTACAAAAACCAACAAAATCTTCGATCACAACAACTAAATAGTATTTGATTAAATTCACCAGGTGGAGTCAAAGCTGAAAAATTTCAATGTATAATCAAAATGAAGATACCTGCTACGTAGCTCAAACTTTAACGTCATTTCGGCTTTCAAGCAGAAAACTGAGACTTCCAATTTTACAAGAGATGAGCTAAAATCAACGCAAGTTTGGGAACTTTCGAAGTAAACGCAAATAGTGGAATTTGTGATGACTTATAGTGAAGACTTGATTTCCCTTGCTGCTAGGATCTCTTGCTATTGGCAAAAATCCAAATACAAAGCTAGCAGGATAAACAATAAATAATAACAGAAAGGTGAGATGTGGGGTGTCCCATAAATTGAGGAATGTTCTAACTGAAAGGAGGTTCTCTAGAATCCAGGTGAGATAACCGTTTTCCTGCTAATGCATAATCCTTAGGCCACTAAGGGGCTCTTCTAATTCTTTGTTTTGCCCCCTTTCAGGTGTTACGGGAGTAAGCAGCAATTGAGAATCAGATTTAGTCCCAATCTCATGGTCCAGCCCATGACCTGCAGTGTCGCATACAACATCAAATATACATATACCTCAGCATGCAATAACAATATAAAGAAAAAATCAAATCAGATTAAGCATATCTCACTCACATGACTAGTGAGATCTGAAAGGATTCTGTTTGGGTTCAGCTGTTGCATTCATGTTTAACATAAGCAAGGAGGCATGAAGACATGTCATAATTCAAGATATGGGTGTGTGCTTTAGTTATAAAATTCACAAAAATTAGCAGAGTTTGGCCAATGAAAGACCAAAACTTTAATTATACAATATATATGAAGTTCAACTGCTCGGACATTAATAAAGATTGCAAAGCTTGTTATGAACTATGAGAAAGATTATCTGTTTAAATAGAAGAGCCCATTTCATCTTTCTTGGATATTAACATCTAAAATGACACAATTAATGATTTATGCAAGAAAATTGATGGCCACAGGCATGAAGCAAAGCATACATTATGATACTTATGATCAATATCGTCTAAAGATTGGAATTGAGTAAGAAGCCAATGAATGGTTTGGTTTGTCATAATCTGAAGAAGAAGAAAAACGCATCGATAGACGAACTATAAACAACATCTATTAGAAGTCATTGAAAGTCTAAATACCATATCATTCATAATAGAAAGGAAAATCATCACAGAACTAACCAGAGTAAAAGGTATCACACACCTTGCAGCCCTTGCTTGGAAATAAAAGGAACTGATAATTGGACGTGACAAAAGAATCAGTTGCGTAGAGCTTACTTGGTCCAATCCATAATATCAAAATAGAAAGACATGAAACTAATCTGATCAGGATGTTTATTCTATAAACTAACCTTAGAATCTCAAAGATAGGAAATGGATAATAAATTTAAGAAAATAGTTTACCCACACCCAATGACAAACAGTCATGTGAAAGGTGCTATTATTAATCATAAGGTACCTTAATCTAATCCAGTAGCCATCAGCAAAGAAACCCATCCTTAATATGCTTGATTCACATAACTAATAAGATTTATAGCTTAAGGATTTTGAGGACAATACTTGGACCAAATGTATCTTAGTAGATGATTGAAAATCTTGAATGCAACAAAAAGAAGAGAATGTGTAACAATGTTTAAGCTCTGTTACTTTATCAAGAAAACTAGTCCACTACGAAACAGACCAAATTCAGGCATGCCTGAAAAGCCCCCTTTGAATGCAAGAGCAAAAACCCTTAATTTTGTTTACATCCATGAGGGAACTACATACCACAGGGGATGAACAGAAACGACATGGGAAAATCCCAGTTTCAATTTCTATTCAGCAAACAAGTCCAACAAACAGGATACACGGGAAAAATAAATATGAAAATATGAATGCTTCATTTCAACCTAACCACTACGAATAGAAATCAAATACAGAAAGAGCCCTTGGCAGTTCAAAAATGTCAACAGACAATAAGTTCTACAAACAATTGTAATCCTGTTAACGGCCTTTCTAAGTCATCGTGTTAAAACCATAGGTGGAAATACTCAAATTGTAACCACAGACAGTAGGTATATGACAAATTTCTATTTTGGAGTTAAAAGTATTGAGGTACCAACAAATGCTCCCTTTTGTTGCAGGGCATTCAAAATAATAACAGCATGGGTTATCAATCACAACATACACAGTTATTACAATATCAAGAACCTGAGCCAGTGAGCATACAGAAAACTAGGACTGTCCTAATTTTGACAAATAGTAGTGATGTAGTGGTAACCAATGATAATGTTGGTACATCGAGCCTATAAAAATGAACTTTTATTTAACAAGTCAAAACAGTAATAAATAATTTATGGGAAAAAAAATCAGTGCATTGGGAAAGCTATCTATGTGGTTTAGCCTCAAATTCTAATAATTGCTGGCCAAACTATGTGTATCAAAAGAATGACGAGGAACATTTTTGGGCAAACGAAAAAGATTAAGGTGAGTGAAGTTCTCCCCATTCTAAGCTTAGAGAAAATCACCCATCACGGTGATAATTTACAATGTGAATACAAATTTCCTACCAATGGATGATTCTCAGATTCGAATCCATATCATGCAGTTTTCATGAGCGGAAGAGCATTGGTGTTGCTTATTGACTATGATGAATGGGTTGTTCTTATAATTTTATATTATCCAACAACCGCCCATAAACTTAGCTGAATTCTATCACAATTCTACCTGTTTGTTAATGTGTAGCACTTCCGTATGACTTCATTCAAGACAATTTAGAATGCAGAAGTTGTCTGTCTTCAAGATATTTCAAAGGCCTGAAGGGTCATTGACCTAGCGAGTCTGTGTCGCAAAATACAATGCTTTGTCTAGAAATAAGGTCTGTTTCCCTTTCTAATCGATGAAATGCTGATGCAGAGTCGATGAGAACTCAGCCTCCAACCATAATTCAAGCCACAGCTTGACCAATACCATCTAGCTTCTTCAATATATTTCCTATGGTGGTAACATAAACAGCATATCATCTGAGTCAATGTACTGAGAAAGTGACAAGATAGATAACATCAATCTTGCAGAAAGCATCTCATTTAGCTATATATGAACATGGAATATGAGTACCTTCTAACTTGTTTTGCTTCCCAATGATCAAAAGTGCAAAGATTTATGAAGCACACCTAACTTCATGAACAAAGAATGAAACTCTGAAATTTTCAAGTATGGTGCTTCGGCGCTTATGGCTGAAAAAACAGGAGCACCACTTGACCATTGCCGATCTATAAATTCGAATGAAGAAATGATTTTTTTTTGGTGGAGTTGGTTCAAAATTGTTGTATATAGTAAAATTTGTGCTGCGGGTGTGCTGTAACTAAGTGCCGAGCCAGCTGCTCAATGTTGCATATAGCAAATTTTATGAGCATCAGGCAAGAATTTGATTAAACCCTGCCTATCCAATAATGTATAGTCCTTCCAAACAACCCCTGATCAAGGTATAATACGAGTAGAAATCCCTTCTTCTGTCATCTTCTCTCTCAGTCTAGAGGCTTTATCAAGATCACCAATTCTACAGTAACAACCAATTAGTATATTGTAGGTGACAGCATTAGGAACCAAACCCTTTTGATAAAGTTTGTAGAAGAGTCTCTGTGCTCGATCAATATTTCCTAATTTGCACAAACCATTTATTAATGCATTATATATTGTGATATTTGGAATGAGACCCTTCTCCAACATCTCATCCCTTAACTTGAAAGCTTCATCTACATTGCCAGAAACTGAACAGGCATGAATTAATGTACAATATGTGAAATTATCTGGAAGAAAACCTCTAGACATCAAAACTGACAGAACACTTCTTGCTTCATCGAGCTTTCCAGACTTGCAAAGTCCATCTATAGCTATGTTGTACACAATATTATTTGAAAGAGAATTACATATATCACTTTTATCAAGCGAATCAGCAATTTTCTGAGCTTCTAAAGTTAAATCGTTTTTGACCAACTTATCAGAACATTTATTATGAACTGCAAGAATATCAAAATCCAACATTTTGTCTAGGATCACAGTAGCTTCAGAGATTCTATCATCCCGATAAAGGCTGCTAACAATTTTGCTACAAACCACTACATTGGGAGTGAACCCTCTTTCAATCATCTCAAAATATAAATGAAAAGCTTTGTCCAGCTTCTGTTCATCGCACCAACCAGAAATAAGGGTTCCATAGGTAACAACATTTGGTGATAATCCTCTTGTTTGCATCTCAACAAGGAGATCAGTAACATCATTCAACTTCCTAATCTTAAAAAGTCCATCAATAAGGGAATTGTACATTTCAATGGAAGCAGACATTGCTTGTCTTTCCATCACACCTTTAATTTGAAAAGCTTCCTGAACATTCCCATTTTTACAATATCCATCACTCAAAGTCCTATACGTTATTTCATCCGGTGACAATCCAAGTTCCTTCATCCTGTCAAAAACAGCCCCAGCTTCCATCAATTTCCCCATCTTACACAATCCACTGATCATCGTATTGAATGCAACTGTGCTCTTAGTAAAACCCCTACCTAAAATTTCTTTCCAAAGCATCATGGCCCTGTCAGAATCTCCCATCTTGAAAAAGCAATCAAGCATAGTACAACAGCTGATCTCATTCGGAGTCACACCTCTTTCCACCATCAAATGCCAAAGGTGCAAAGCATCATCATAGGAACCCACATCAACCAATCCCTTGATAACAGTATTATACGTCACAACTGTTGGAGTAATCCCGTCTCCTAACATCTCCTCGCAAAGCATAAAAGCCTTGCTCACTTTCCCTTCTCTGCAGTATCCATCCAAAAGTGTATTATAGCTATAACAATCCGGCTTCAAATTCCAATCCACCATCCCCACAAACACTCGCTCAGCTTCACAAACCTGACCAAGCTTACAATATCCCTTAATCAACGTGTTACAAATAACCATATTCACCTTCAACCCAACCCTCAACATCTCATCTCGAATCCTAACAGCATCCTCCATTCTCCCCATTTGACAATACCCATCCACCAACACACCATAAACACGCTCATCAACAACCAACAACTCATCCTCCTCCACTTCCCGAAGCAACTTCTCCGCCTCATCCATCTTCCCCTTCTTACAATACCCCCTCATCAACATCGTACAAGTAACCACATTCCTCGAAACCCCTCTCTCAGACATCAACCTCAACACCCTCTCAACTCCTTCAAAATCACCTCGACCAACATACCCATTAACCAAACCATTGTAAGTTACAACATTCGGCTCCAACCCCTCCTTCACCATCTTCTCCAAAACCTCCATAGCAACATCCACCCTCCCAACCTGACAATGCGCGTTGACAACAATACTACACATATAAACATCCGGCACAATCCCAGTCCCCACAATCTGATCAAAAACCATAACCGCTACCCTCCCTTCACCCTTCTGAACTAACTTACCCAACAAGAAACTACACGACCTTAAACCCGGCACTCTACCAATCCTCGACATTTCATCAAACACATAGAGTGCATGTTTCGTCATCCCTCTTTCCGCAAAAGCCTTCATCAACATATCAAAAACACCAGAACAAAATCCAAACTCCTTATAAACCGAGAAAACATGATTACACACCGCGTATGCACGGTAATTATTCGTGCAATGAAGGTCCATAAGCTGGCGGAGAACGGTGGTTGCTTCGGGGAAAAGACGAGCATGTGTGAGAATGTGAAGCAGGATGGAGTAGGAAAGGGAATGTGGGCGGTAATGAGAGTTTTGTGTGGCGAGATGGAAGAAGGAGAGGCAGGCGGAGGGGTGGAGACGGAGGCGACGGAGGAGGGAATCAGTGAGGTGGTCGGAGTATTTGAAGGTGAGATTGTGGAGGGATTGAGGACGGTTGAGGATGAGGAGGCGGGTGATTCGGTCGAGGAGTTCGGGGTGAGGGAGGTTTGTTGTTTCTTGACGAAGCTTCCATTGAAGAGGAATGGAAGAGTGGAAGGAACGTTGTGTGAGAGAGAGGAGAATGGGTTTTTTGAAGAGGGAAGAACGAAACATTTAAGAAGCATTGATTTTACTTGTTGTTGTTTATGAGTGAGGATGGGATTGGTTTTGTGGTTGAAGTAGTGTTCATGGAGTGGTGAATTAGAAAGATGAATTTCAAGGAAAAAAAGGCGCCGTTTGTTGCAGAGGCGGATGGTAGTATAAGGGAGGGGTAGCCCGTGCTACCCAAAAAAAAAAATTGTTGTGAAATGAAATAATCATTAGATTAGACGTAACATTTTTACCAAACTGTTTTACTTTATAAGAAAAAGATAAACTTTGGCTTTGTTTGCGAGTTGGATTTTGAAGGGGAGAGGAAGGGAAGGGAAGGAAAGACTTATGGAGTGGTAAACCTTATTTGCGGGTTTTAAAAAAACAAGGGAAAGGTTTTGGTGGTTTTTGTAACGTCTGTTTCGAATTATTTAATTGAGTTTAGAAGTTATTAAGATGAGTTTATATTATATTTATATAATATATGTGTGATTTATATGATTTATATGATTGAGGTGATGTTATGTGATTTTATGAGGAGTTGTGACTTATTTTATTGTTTAATAAAATAAGATTTGAAAATAAAATAATTATTGAGTTTAGGGGTTGTTTTGAGATTTTAGAGAGTTTTGGGGGAGAAAGAGAAATAAGATAAGATAGATGGAGGAGATATAAATAGGGAAACCTAGTTTAGAGAAAAACATAACGTACGATCAGTTTTGGAGAAAATGGAGAAATAGCCAAGAGAAGGGAGAAGACCTAAAGGGGCTGCGATTTTCATCCTATAAGGTAAGGGTGAGACTAACTTTGCAATTCTATTAAGTCTGTGATTCAATGGTTAGGTTTAACATGATGTAGGATGAGTTTAAGAGGAATTGGAAACTAGGTCAAAATTGTAGAATTGATGATTAAACGGTGGAAAATTGTTAGGTTGATGTAGAAACTGTTCCTATACCTTAGATAATGTGTAGGATGAATTCTGGAATCAATGTTAGGCTTAAAACCATGAGAATTAGTGATTTTTCATAAAAACTGCACTTCTGCCCGTAGCGACATTCATCGTTCGCCTCCCGAGCCATGATCCTCGCCACGGCGAGTGATGAACTTCATCGCTCGCCTCGCGAGCAAACCTTACCCGCCTCGTGAGATGCACCCTGCAGCTCGCCATAGCGAGCAGATGAACTCGCCTAGCGAGCTTGACTAGAGAGCATGCAAGATTTCGTGATTCTGACTTTTGAGTTGATCCTTAGATGCTTTTGAGTGTATGAACATGTCTAATAATGATTAGGAAAGAATGTAGGATGAGATTGAACCTGGAAAGATTTAGAATGAAACTTTTTGAGTTCTGACCTGAATTCGCCACGGCGAGTAGAGGCTCTCGCCTCGCGAGTGACCCAGAAACAGAGAGTCTTGTTAGGTTTTTGTGACCTTTGTTGCACGAGTTGTTGAGAGTTGAACCTTGGAGTAGTATTAAGACTTAATGATGATGTTAATTATAATTTGTGAAGTTGTTTAAGATATGTTGATGTTGATTATGATGTGATATAATGTTATACGCATTACTTGAATTATGAATGTATATTTGAGATGTTGTTGTCTTGCATTTGATATTATTATGTCATGCTGTTTTTATATACAGCCTGTGTTGCTGTTGTTATTTAACTAAGCTGCATGAGTCGGTCTAAGTTGATGAAGATGATGATGTTCCAAATTATATAAGAGGTTGTCGAATTAAGAAGTTTAAGAGGTCGAGTCCATGCATTAGCATTTCATTGTTGGGGGCTTGATGCCCTGGAGCTTTGTACTCAACACAATGGAGCTTTAGCTCAAATTGCGATGGGGCTTGATGCCCTGGAAGTATATTAATACTCAATAGCGATGGGGGCTTGATGCCCTGGATTGGTACCACATGCATATAAGAGGTCTAAGTTGCATAGTTGCATTTGTTGAGTCGAAGATGATAAGTTGTGATTACTTATATGAATTGTTAACGAAGTGATTTATGATACATTATTATCTATGATGAATAATAAGATGTTTTTATGTTGTTAAATATAATTGTTGAATTATATGCTTGATATTATTGTTTTGTGAAATCTCACCCCTTCTGCTTGGAAATGTTGCTCTTCGTATGAGTAACTTGCAGGTGATCAAGAGTAGGATGATGTGTTTGCTGTCGTGAGTGGCCTTTCCTCACTGAGTCTTAGGTTGCTCTGATACGTAACGGGATGGGGTCTTTGATTGCATGCTTCTATTCCTTTACGTATTGATTTATTGAATTATGATTAAGTTGTTTGAACTGAATTTATGAGGTGTTTTGATGAGGCCTGCGTGTCAAGACAATTTATGTTGAAGAATTTAATCCGGTGCTATTACGTTGATGATTTATGTTGAAGGATAAATTATTATTTATCTATTTAAGATTTTTAAGAAGTGTGATATCCCGTTTATGTGATGTTATACTCTGATTATTGTTTGAAATTTTAAGTTGGGAAAACGGGGTGTTACAGTTTTGAAGGGCTTCATTTGTCCAATTTTAAAGTTCCCCCAAATTGGGGGGTTTTGGGGGTTAAACATACAAATTGACAATTTTGCCCTCTTAATAATTCAAAATTCCAATTTTAAACATTACTAAAATTATTACAATCTTTTTTAAAAACAACTTATTTATACAAAACAACTTATTACGACCTCATTTTCAAAAACTGCTTATTCAAAACAACTTATTTATATAAAACAGCTTATTACGACCCCATTTTTAAAAACCGCTTAATCAAAACAACTTATTTATACAAAACAACTTATTACGACCTCATTTTCAAAAATCGCTAATTCAAAACAACTTATTTATACCAAACTGCTTAATATGACCTCATTTTCAAAAACAGCTTATTCAAAACAACTTATTTATGCAAAACAACTTAATACGATCTCTTTTTCAAAAACAGCTTATTTATACAAAACAACTTATTACGACCTCATTTTCAAAAACAACTTATTTATATAAAACAGCTTATTACGACCTCATTTTCAAAAACCGCTTATTCAAAACAACTTATTTATACAAAACAGCTTATTACAACCTCATTTTCAAAAACAACTTATTCAAAACAACTTATTTATGCAAAACAGCTTAATACGATCTCCTTTTCAAAAACAGCTTATTTATATATATATAAAAAAAAAACAACTTATTACGACCTCATTTTCAAAAACAGCTTATTCAAAACAACTTATTTAATGCAAAACAGCTTAATACGATCTCTTTTTCAAAAACAACTTATTTATACAAAACAACTTATTACGACCTCATTATCAAAAACCGCTTATTCAAAACAATTTATTATACAAAACAACTTATTACGACCTCATTTTCGAAAATCGCTTATTCAAAACAACTTATTTATACAAAACTGCTTAATATGACCTCATTTTCAAAACAACTTATTTATGCAAAACAGCTTAATACGATTTCTTTTTCAAAAACAACTTATTTATATAAAACAGCTTATTACGACCTCATTTTCGAAAATCGCTAATTCAAAACAACTTATTTATACAAAACAGCTTAATATGACCTCATTTTCAAAAACAACTTATTCAAAACAACTTATTTATGCAAAACAGCTTAATACGATTTCTTTTTCAAAAACAGCTGTTTTGGATAAATAAGTTGTTTTGAATAAGCGGTTTTTGAAAATGAGGTCGTAATAAGTTGTTTTTGAAAAAGAGATCGTATTAAGCTGTTTTGCATAAATAAATTGTTTTGAATAAGCTGTTTTTGAAAATGAGGTCATATTAAACTGTTTTATATAAATAAGTTGTTTTGATTAAGCGATTTTTGAAAATGAGGTCGTAATAAGCTGTTTTGTATAAATAAGTTGTTTTGAATAAGCGGTTTTTGAAAATGAGGTCGTAATAAGCTGTTTATATAAATAAGTTGTTTTGAATAAGCTGTTTTTGAAAAAGAAATCGTATTAAGCTGTTTTGCATAAATAAGTTGTTTTGAATAAGCTGTTTTTGAAAATGAGGTCATATTAAGTTGTTTTGTATAAATAAGTTGTTTTGAATAAGCGATTTTTGAAAATGAGGTCGTAATAAGTTGTTTTGTATAAATAAGTTGTTTTGAATAAGCGGTTTTTGAAAATGAGGTCGTAATAAGTTGTTTTGTATAAATAAACTGTTTTTGAAAAAGAGATCGTATTAATCTGTTTTGCATAAATAAGCTGTTTTGAATAAGTTGTTTTTGAAGAAGAGATTGTAATAACTTGTTTTGTATAAATAAGCTATTTTGAACAAGTTGTTTTTTGGAAAGAGATCGTAATAAGCTGTTTTGGATAAGTTGTTTTTGAAAAAGAAATCGTATTAAGTTGTTTTGAATAAGCAGTTTTTTTTTAAAGAGGTCATAATAAGCTGTTTTGTATAAATAAGTTGTTTTTTAAAAAAAGATCGTAATAATTTGTTTTTCATAAGATAAGTTGTTTTTTAAAAAGAGGCCGTAATATGTTGTTTTGTATAAATAAGTTGTTTTTAAAAAGTGATTGTAATAAGTTTTTTTTTTTTTATAACTAAAATGTTTTGAATAAGTTGTTTTTTAAAAATAGATCGTAATAATTTGTTTTTCATGAGATAAGTTGTTTTGAATAAATTATAAGTTAAATTACGAAGTATAACAATTTATTGATTTTAAGAGGAAAAAGGGTAAAATAGTAAAATTATAACATAAGACATCCATCTGCTTTCCTTATTGGCTTTTTAACTCCCAAACAAGGAGAAGGTTTTCCCTCATTTCTCCCTTCCCTCCCTTTCCTTCCCTTCCCCTCCTTAGCCTTTCCTTTCCTTCCCCTAAAAACTCGCAAACAAAGCCTTAAAGTCGCATTGAAGATTGTGTAAGAGAAAAGTTTGTGTATTTTTTTTTCTTGGTCTAGTAGCCTAGTTGCTGGAGCTCACACAATTAAATGTGGAGAAGTGGGGTGTCCAGGCTTCGAACCCCGACCCCTGTAAAAGTTTGAGTATGTATTGAAGGTAAAGTTGGAAAAAAAATAAAAATTAAGTTGTATTGTAAATGTAAAGTGTCATTCATTTTTGGCTAAAGTGGCACTCATTTTGAAACGGATGGAGTATTTAGTTACCCCTAATAGTATATACTCCCTCTGGTCCTAGTTATTAGAAAAAATTGACTTTTTAGATTCATTGAGTAATTAATATACTTGATATATAATATAGATCAAATACATTATTTATGCAATGAATCAAAAAAGTTTAATGTTTCTTATAAATAGGATCGAATGGAGTATTTAGCTACCCCAAATTTTATGTGAAATAATTTTTTCCATCTTTATTTAGCTTCCGGTCAAACTTCAAATTATTTGATAATGTTGTAAAGGAATCGGAAGATTAACACCCAAAGGAGATAAATAATAAGTAATAGGCTGAATAGCAGTTTTGGCCCCCTATGTTTTTTCAAAGTTGCGATTTTGGCCCTTAAGAGAAAAAAAAAAGCTACAAAATCGTTCCCTATGTTTTGACCCCTTTGCACTTTTGACCCCCAATGTCAATTTTGATTTGGTCCACGCTGACGTGGCACTCACATCACTTGTGTGAGGTGCCACGTGTTATTTAATTTTTTTTATTTTAAATTCATTTTCGTTTTTTTTATTTGTAAAAAATAAAAAATAAAAAAACAGAAAATAGAGAGGGTCACGGGAGTGGCTTTGCAACGGTCATAAACTAGGGTTTAAAAACCCCAAATTTCCCTAATCTGCACAATGAATTCCTCCTTCTTCTTCTACGAATTTCGATTTTCTCCTTCTTCTTCTTCTACGAATTCGATTTCCTCCTTCTTCTTCACCATTCGTTCTCCTTGTTTCTTTATTCTTCTTCTTCTTCATCTGTTTGTTCATTCTTGACTGGAAATAAAAAATGGTAGAATATTCTTCTTCTTTATTCATGTTTGGTGTGTTGTTGAGTTTTGGTGAAAATGGTGAATTAAGTTGAATTGTGGTGTCGATGATTTTTAATGAATGAAACAAGTTGATTATGATGATTTATGGTATAATGATTTTCTGTTTTTGGTTATTGTTTGGTGATGAGGAATCGTATTGGGAAAAATTGGGATTTTGAGTAAAAGTGATTTTAAGTATTTTTGGGAAATAAGTGATTCTGGGATAAGCTGTTTTGAAGATTTGAAAATATGATTTTCAGTAACATATGATAGGAATTGAATAGAACGCATAGGCGAAAACGGAATTGGAATCGGGTTAACGGTTGAGTTTTTACGGACGAAACAGTAAAACCAAGACTGCACAGAGTTGCAGCGCAGGTCACTGGCTACTGCCTGCCCATGCCTAGGCGCAGCAAGACAGCCCCTCATGGGTGACTACTTTGGTTTTTGCGTTCTTGTGTCTTTTTCACACATTTCTGTTTTGAATTGGCTTTTGGAGTGAACATAAATGTTTTAGATAATTGTGTTAGCTTTCCAGTGGCTTTGATTTGACTTGAAAATGATTTTTAGATTTTGAGTTATGGCGAAAACACTCCAATGAGGTCTTGGTGAATTTTATGAAAATTCCGCATAACTATTTCTAAGTCAACCCAAAACTTATGGATTGTTTCCAAACTTCAAAAATTGTGTACTATGAGTTCAATTAAGGTGTTCAAGAGTATTTAACCTATGTTGTGATGAATCTAACTTGGTTTTGTTTTGGAAAATGAATTGGTTTTGCAATATGGTAAAGTGATACAAACTTGTCATAACTTTGTGATTTTGTCGTAGTCGGCCGATGAAACACACATGTATATTCCACTACACTCATATGTGATCTAAGTTTATACATAGTCGAGGCCCTAGAGTTTATTTACTTGGTTTTGGTTCAATTGTCTCAATTATGTTAAAGTTGTAATATGAGAGACGAACTTTGTCAAAAATAATCTTTAAGACCAAATACTTGGCAAATCTTTTGTGGATAGTTTGATATGATTATATGAAGATATGTGAATGCTTTCTAGGTGATTGAATATGATGTTTATCATAATGTGTTGTATCTTCTCCTTTACTTGTATTGTGAGAAATTGTATGGAGTTGTTGAACTATATGATATAGTTTATGTTGATTAATGCATATATATTAATTGATGGTGATATTGTTGGTAATACATATATGTTGATTGATTGTAATATTGTTGGTGAATACATATATGTTGATTGATTGTGATATTATTGATGAATACATATGTGTTGCTTGTGAATGAGTATATGATAGTGAATGCATATATGATATTGGTGTGGTGAATTGTTTGTGTAAACATATGCATTGTTGTTGAGCCATATGTTTATGCATACATGACTGATGGTGACAAATTTTATATCCAATGTGGTGAATTGTTTGTGTGAACATATACATTGTTGTTGAGATATATGTTTATGCATACATGACTGATGGTGACGGATTTTATATCCAATGTGGTGAGTGGTTTGTGTGAACATATGCATTGTTGTCGAGTCATATGTTCATGCATTCATGACTGACGGTGACGGATTTTATATCCAATTGAGGTGATTATGATGTTCAGTTGGCATCATGGGGTGACGACCTAGACGTTGGTGATGACGGTACCGCATGCATCTAGAAGAGTCTAGAACATTGCATGCATTTGAATAACTGATAAGTCGTGTCATAATTGAATATGTGACTTGGTTAATTGTGCATTGATGAAATTTGGTGAATGTTGTGATTATGTGGATTGGTGTATATGTGCATTGGTGGATTTTGTTGATGGTTGTAAATAATTGAGCTATGCTCTAATTGCATGCCTTACTTGTTTGTGGTTATACATTTAGTAAATCAATTTGATGATAATTATTTTGATAATAATGATGAGTTGTATCAAACACCTTTAAAATAATTATGAAAATTATTGAAAATATATATATATTTTAGGGATATTGAAAATATATATTTTGCTGAGTTACAACGGGTTATATGATTGTGTTGAATTATATCTCAGTTGGTAGGGACAATACATTGATATATGCCGGTAATGAAAATATAAATTGGTTAATTTAGAAAGGATTGTAATTCATGTGATTTTTTTTTTCAATTTTTTTGGGTTTAAAAGGTTGTAGTTAATTTATGATTTGGTTTAATTTTTTATTTTTTTAGGAAAAATAAATCATTTTTCAAAAACTAATTATTCTTTAGAATAAAATTGTTGGTATATTTGTTGTCTGACTTCATTAGTTTCAATTTTAAGAAATGATATTCCTCAGTTGTACTCATCGTAGTTTGATATGTTTTTGCAATTTTGGAGAAAATCCATATCATTTATACTGTTTCATAGTGTCATGATATTGTTCTATATTATTGATGATGGCATACTTAGCTCTTGCACGTTCTATTAAATGTGTGGCTATGAATGCTCCTGAATATTTCTTTTTATGTGCCCACATTTTCAGTCTTTTTACTATATACCAACAGTAGTCAGGGGTGGAGCCACTCACATGCTTGTGGAGATCCTTCATGCACTAATTTATATATATATATATATATATATCTGTGTGTGTGTGTGTGTGTGTGTGTGTGTTGCTAATCACACCCCACCTACTATGACAATTCATAATTCCTAACATATCAAACACACACTTGGCCAGCAGCCCAAGGCCCAATTGGCCAACACACTTCAAAGATCACTTTCTTTCTTTCAGAATTTACACACACACTTTTTTTTTTTTTTCAAATTGGTTCTCAATGAATGAAAGAAACTCCCTCCCTGTTTCAACCAAAACTCATGCACGCTTTCTTTCTTTCACATCCACATCATTCTTTCTAAACTAAACTTAATCCTCCTTGTTTCTTGTTTCTTGTTTCTTTATTCTTTTCTCTCTTCCTCCATTGGTGGTGATCTTCTAAGAGGTACCCTTTTCTAATTATAAATTTGTAATCTTTAAATTTATGATTTTAAACTTATTTTTTTTATTTGTTTGTTATTGTAATGAGAGTTAACATCTATTATTAAGTTGTTGATATTGAATTTATGTTGATTGTGTAAACTTTATTGTTAGGGTTTGATAAGTGATTATTTGGGATTATTTACAATCTTGAATTTTGCTGCTATTTTATTACTTTAAGTGTTTGTGTTGGTGTTTTTTTGTTTCTTTTATGATTGATTCCCTATTATTTTTATGTACTCATGAGTAGTGTTTATAATTATAGGTAGTTATCCAAAAAAAAGTAGTGATTTACAAAAAAAGTAGTTATACAATAGAGAAATATTACAAAAGAAAACTAATTTCAAAACCAAAACAATCATCAACTCCTAATCCTCAAACACTTGATGAATGTGAAAGTATACAATTGGGTCCGCCTTTGAAGAAAAGATGGTTAGAATTGGATTTGGGAAAGCTTCCTAGTAATCTTGGGTTGAGGCCAAGACTTTTAGATTATCATCCAAGTGATAGAGAAAAAATTAGGAAATACTATTTTCAAAGAGATTAATTTTCTACTTACAAAATTTGGAGATTCCTCTCGTAAGTTTAATTTGAAATGGTATTCAAAATATGGCGGTGATGAGTAAAACCGTAAGTGCACGGTTCTACCGAAGTAGTAAAAAGAGTATCGTTCCGATAGGGAGTTATGAATTCAATTAACTTTTAACAATGACTAGATTGAAGGTTTAGAAGGTAGAAAGTTGTATTTTTGTTTAATTAAAAGAAAATAACAATAATAAAATAAAAGCCTTCACAAACAAACCTTAAACCTAAACTTTATATTTGACCTACTTTCTAAAGATAAGTTTCTCTTAAGCGTATCAAAGCTTCTCTCAAATTCATTGAGTGTGTTCCTCTAGCAACCAAGCCTAGTCTCATGGTTGGTTGCTATTAGAATCCTTGAAGAACGAAACTTTATATGTCTCAAGGTTTGCTAGAATATTCTCATGTTTCGCAACCCTTGTCTAATTTCACTTGTTCCAATATCAAAGCTCCGCTGTCGCATTATGAATTGATATTTGTGATGATAAATTAACAAATACTAACCCTCCGTTGTTGCATTATAAGTTTAGTATTTGTTAATTCATTATAAAAACAGTAAAATTAGATTTGAAAGTAGATTTATATAAAATTAGGGTTTTTTGTTTGGTTTGATTAGGATAACGTCATTAGACTTATCCAACAATCCCAAGACAAGAAGAGTCTACTCACTCACATTCATTGTAGACATAGAAGAAGAAGAAGAAGAAGAAATTATCAAGATCTAATAAAACAAAAGCAACATATTGAAAGAGCTATGTGCAAATAATCCCATCAAGTTAAAGTGGAATATCGAATTCTCCTGACTATCATACTTGATTTCATTTGATATTTGCTGAAGCAAGGTTTAACTTTTCGTGGTCATAATGAGACTTCATCATCAAGTAATAAAGGTAATTTTCTAGAACTTGTGGATTTTCTTGTTAACCATAATGAAACTATTCCTGAGGTTTGGAAGAATACTAGTGGAAATCTTAAGCTAACATCTCCTCAAATTCAAAAGGATATTGTTAAAGTTGCTGCCCATGAAACTACTAAAGCAATACTTCATGATCTAGGAGATGATTTCTTTGCTATTATGATTGATGAATCTCGGGATATCTCAATTAAGGAGAAAATGGTTGTTGCTTTACATTATGTTGAGTGTTTTCCTTGAAATCAACTTTGGAGGCATTGCTTGCAAAACATGGGTTAAGTTGGTCAAGGATATTGTAACACCCCGTTTTCCCAATATTTAAAATTTCTTTAAAAACATAACATTTATCAGAGTAAACATCAAACAACGGGATATCACATATAACGTAATCCAACAGTTAAATAATAATTTAACCAATATCTTAAACATTTGCAGCGGAAAATCTTAACCATAATTCATGAAACGTTTTGGCACGCAGGCCCAACAAGTATCTCAAAAGAGTTAATCAAAACAGTAAATATTCATGGCAGTTCACGTAAGAGAATGAAGCATGTTATAGCATAAAACCCCATCCCGTTACGTATCAGAACGACCTAGACGACACAGTGAAGGCAAGGCCACTCACGACGACAACTGCACACTAAGCACGATCACCTGCAAGTTACCCATACGAAGGGCAACATTTTCAAGCAGAAGGGGTGAGATTTCATAATAAAATAACATTAATCAATGTAATTGCGAATCATAAATTAACATCATAATCATTCCATTATTAACTTTGCATAAATGCTAAACAATTATCACGTAATCATATATCCAATTCATTATGAACAACGTAACATAATCAATAAACACTTATCACATAATCACATATTCATTCATTATCAACAAGGCATCTTAATCATGACAATGTGACAATGCTCCTAGACTCCTTATATGCATGTGGTACCAATCGTCATCATAAGTATTAATATACTTTAATCGTGCGGAGGACAAAGCTCCTATAAAACGTGCGGAGGACAAAGCTCCTAATATTCGTGGTGAGGACTAAGCTCAATGATATGCTATGCATGGACACATATGAACAAAACATCGTAATCAACTTATCAACATGCATCCAATAATTTGGAGCTAAACTTCATCATATAATTATGCACTTAGTTAAATAACGGAAGCAGCATAAACAGGTCACATAACAAGATGATATCATTATATCAAAGCACATAATTTGTATCATTATCACATCTTCTTATCTTGCATGAATATACAATACAATAGTTCATATTCAATTAATATTAATATAACTTAAACAACTCTACAGTCTGCATTAAACGACATCACTAGGTCTCATTACCAGTTAGGGGTTCACTCTTGATCAACAAGTGCGACACAGATCGCATAAACACATAAACAAGTTCATCCTGGTTGTACTCGCGAGGCGAGAGTACTTACTCGCCATGGCGAGTACCACTCAACTCCCAAACTAAGGTTGTTCTGGGTTCCCTCTGATCCTACATTCATTCCTAATCAATGCTAGGTATGTTCAGGTACTCAAAGGCATACAAGATTCAACTAAAAAGGTCGAAACACGAAATATGACATGCACTCTGCCTAAGCTCGCGAGGCGAGGAAAGGTTGCTCGCCATGGCGAGTTGCACCAAACAACTCGCGAGGCGAAGGGAAGGGGCTCGCGTGGCGAGCGATGAAGTTCATCCCTCGCGAGGCGAGGATCATCACTCGCCGTGGCGAGCGATGAACAGAAGCACGGGCAGACTAGGGTTTTTCTCAAAAATCCATCACACAACATGGTTCAAAGCCTAATTTTGATTCCATAATCCATCCTAAACATGTTCTAAGGTTAAAGGACGGTTTCTACATCAATCTAAACGAGTTTTACCGTTTGATCATCAATTTTTAGGGTTTTGACCTAATTCCAAAACTTCTCTAAATCAATCCTAACTTTGTCAACTAATCATCAGAATTACAGTAAATAACATTATTGAATTATTAGTCTCACCCTTACCTTGTTTGAAGAAAATCGCAGCACTCTTGGTCTCTTGCTCCTCTCTAAGCTTTTCTCCCTTTTTCCAAAAGTTTTCACGTACAATGGTTTTCTAAAGATATTAGGTCTTCCCTATTTATACCTCTTTCTAATAACTTATCTTATCTCACTTTCTCCCCCAAAACTATCTAAAATATCAAAACAGCCCTCAACTAAATATTTTATATTATTTTCAAATCTTTATTTTATTTAACAATAAAATAAATCTCATAACATAATCAAATCCTCCAAAACTCATAACTTATCACGTCATCAATCAAATCATCATAAATCATCAAAACATACCAAAATCATGCACATAGTATATAATTATAATATAATCACCTAAACTTGAATAAATAAACGATTAAACGAAAGTGGGCGTTACAACTCTCCCCCACTTAAAAGATTTTCGTCCTCGAAAATTCACCTTAAGCAAACAACTCTGGATAAGACTCCAGCATCTTACTCTCAAGCTCCCACGTCAAGCTTTCACCAAACGACTCTCACGAGAGGTATCTCCTTGCCTCTCAACGTCTTCACTTTACGATCATCAATCCTCACCGGTAAAGTCTCTACCGTAAGGTTGTCTCTAACTTGCACATCGTCACTTTGGATTACATGAGATGGATCCGGAACATACTTTCGAAGTTGCGACACATGGAAAACGTTGTGCAAATTCGCAAGATGCGGCGGTAAACCCACTCGGTAAGCCACCGTTCCAACTCTTTCCAATATCTGATACGGACCAATGAACTTCGGGGTCAACTTGTTTGACTTCAAAGCACGTCCTACACCAGTCATAGGAGTGACTCTCAAAAACACGTGGTCTCCTTCCTGAAATTCAAGATCTTTTCTACGCTTATCATGATAACTCTTTTGTCGACTCTGCGACGCCTTCATTTTCTCTTGGATCATCTGAACTTTCTCAGTAGTTTGCTGAACAATCTCTGGCCCTAAGACCGCTCTTTCTCCTGATTCAAACCAACACCACGGAGTTCTGCATCTCCGACCATACAAAGCCTCGAACGGTGCCATTCCAATACTAGAATGATAACTATTATTATAAGTGAACTCGATCAACGGAAGATGACTGTCCCAAGTTCCTCCTTGTTCAAGAACACAAATTCTCAACAAATCCTCTAGCGACTGAATTGTCCTCTCCGACTGACCATCTGTCTGTGGATGATACGCCGAACTCAATCTCAACTTCGAACCCAAGGCCTCTTGCAAACTTTTCCAAAATCTAGAAGTAAATCTTGGATCTCTATCTGACACGATGCTCGAAGGAACACCATGCAACTTCACAATCTCCTTGATATAAATCTCTGCCAACTGGGCAATAGGGAAACTAATATTAATAGGTAGAAAATGAGCTGACTTCGTCAACCTATCAACAATAACCCAAATTGCGTCGTTCCCTCTAGGAGTATTTGGCAAACTCGTCACAAAATCCATGGATATACTATCCCATTTCCATTCTGGCACGTCTAAAGGTACCATCATCCCAGCAGGTTTCTGATGCTCAACTTTCGACTTCTGACAAACTAAACAGGAATACACAAACTGTGCCACATCTCGTTTCAAACCAGACCACCAGAAAATCTTCTTTAAATCATGATACATCTTCGTAGCTCCCGGATGAATACTCAAACTACTTCTATGACTCTCTTCAAGAATCATCTTCTTAATCTCTTCATTATCTGGGACACAAATTCTTCCTCGGAATCTCAACACACCTTGATTGTCGATTTTAAAATCACTGTCTTCAGCCTGATCTCTAGCAACCAACAAATCCACAAACTTTACATCAACTTTCTGCGCTTCCTTGATACTGTTCAGAAATTCACTATCAATCTTCAGCATACCTAGTTTCACGCTCTGAGGTGACCATTCACAAACCAAACTCATATCTCGGAACTGTTCAAGTAACTCGAACTCTCTGACCATCATGGCGGACATATGCAATGTCTTCCTACTCAAGGCATCTGCAACAACATTAGCTTTACCCGGATGATAATTCAAACCAAAGTCATAATCTTTCAACAATTCGAGCCATCTTCGCTGTCTCATATTCAATTCCTTCTGATCGAACAAATACTTCAAACTCTTGTGATCACTAAACACTTCAAATCTCGAACCATACAAGTAATGTCTCCATATCTTCAATACAAAGACTACGGCCGCCAACTCGAGATCATGTGTAGGATAATTCTTCTCATGAATTCTCAACTATCTTGAAGCATAAGCTACCACTTTACCTTCTTGCATAAGTACACCTCCTAAACCCAACTTGGACGCATCACAATAAACCACAAAAGGTTCATCTGACTTCGGCAAAATTAACACTGGAGCAGTCGTCAAACGCTTCTTCAATTCACCGAAACTTTTCTCACAATGAACGTCCCACACAAAAGTTTTACCTTTACAAGTCAACTGCGTTAGCGGAAGAGCTAACTTAGAAAACCCTTCAATAAACCTTCTATAGTAACCAGCTAAACCCAAGAAACTTCTAATCTCAGTAACTGACTTAGGAGTCTCCCACTGTGATACCGCTTCAACTTTAGACGGATCCACTGCAATTCCATCACCAGAAACAACATGGCCTAGAAAACTCACTTCTTTCAACCAGAATTCACACTTAGACAATTTAGCATAAAGCTTCTTCTCTTTCAACACTTGCAAAACAATCTTCAGATGCTCGGCATGTTCTTCTTCAGTCTTGGAGTAAATCAAGATATCGTCGATAAACACAACTTCTCTCTCTGGAGGCACATCAGGAATCTCATCTGGAAAAACTTCAGGAAATTCACACACCACCGGTAACCTGTCAATCACTGCTTGATTCTCAATAGATAAGGTAGCCATTAACGAAAACATCAAGATACCGTCGCGTTCCAGTTGCTTCAGCTGCTTAGTAGATAAAAACTCTGCACCACTTTCCTCTTCGACGGAAGAGAAATGTACTGACTTGCTAAAACAATTAATAAGAACGTGGTTGTACTCTAACCAGTTCATACCTAAAATCACATCCATACCACTCAAAGGTAGACAAACTAAATCCATTTCAAAATCACGACCAAACATAGACAAAGGACATTTCAAACATACGAGAGAAGTAGTCACCGAACCCTTAGCTGGAGTTTCGACAACCATCTCTCCATTCATATCAGACAAATCAAGACCCAAAGCAGAAACACAATCGAAAGCAATAAAACAATGCGTAGCACCAGTATCAATAATAGCAACTAAAGGAGTATTATTAATATAGCAAGTACCTCTGATCAAACGATCCTCATTCTCTGTCTGAGTCCCAGTCAAAGCAAAGATCCTACCAGTAGTCGGCGCCCTCTTAGGCTGAGTACACTGTGAACTAATGTGACCCTCTCCATTGCAATTAAAGCACACAATGTCTGTACGATTGCAATCAGCTATAACATGACCTTTCTTGCCACACCGGACACACTTCTTGATTTCCTCAGGGCAGACGTTGCTTTTGTGGCCTTTCTCACCACAATTGAAACACACAATCTCCGCAGCATCCTTCTTCTTAGGCCGCCTAACATCGACCATCTTCTGTTTACCTTTGTCAGCGGGGGCACTGTACGGCTTAGGACGACTCTGCTGTCCCTTGCCCTTCCTTTCATTCACTACCTTGTAGTGAGCCTTCGTATCCTCTTCATAGATCCTGCAGCTATTAACCAAATCCTGAAAAACTCTCAGCTGTTGGTATCCAATCGCCCTCTTAATGTCGGGCCTCAAACCGTTCTCGAACTTGATGCATCTCGAGAACTCAGCATTCTCAGCAGTATAGTGCGGGTAGAACTTAGACAGCTCCACGAACTTGGCAGCATACTCTGTCACGGACATATTTCCTTGCTTTAGCTCAAGGAATTCGATCTCTTTCTTCCCACGAACATCTTCCGGAAAGTATCTTCTCAGGAACTCTCTCCTGAAAACAGCCCAAGTCACAACAGCTCCCTCCTGTCCAAGGGTAGGCAGAAGAGCAACCCACCAGTCATCAGCTTCCTCGGCCAGCTGATGAGTACCAAACCGCACTTTCTGATCCTCCGTGCACTGCATAACCCGGAAAATCCTCTCAATCTCCTTAAGCCACATCTGGGCTCCATCAGGGTCATAACGTCCTTTGAAAGTCGGAGGGTTCTTCTTCATGAACGTCTCCAACATCATAGCTTCCGCGTTCGCACCAGCATTTGCGTTAGGTTGTTGTCCCACAGCTTGGGCAACAGCTTGTAGAGCAGCAGCTAACGCAGCATCGTTTCTTCCAGCCATTTCCGAGATTCTACAAAAGTAGCAACAACAACATAAGATAGTAATATAAATATTACTAAGACTCGACACAACTCTCTAATTGACCGGACGGATCGACCTGCTCTGATACCAATTGTAACACCTCGTTTTCCCAATATTTAAAATTTCTTTAAAAACATAACATTTATCAGAGTAAACATCAAACAACGGGATATCACATATAACGTAATCCAACAGTTAAATAATAATTTAACCAATATCTTAAACATTTGCAGCGGAAAATCTTAACCATAATTCATGAAACGTTTTGGCACGCAGGCCCAACAAGTATCTCAAAAGAGTTAATCAAAACAGTAAATATTCATGGCAGTTCACGTAAGAGAATGAAGCATGTTATAGCATAAAACCCCATCCCGTTACGTATCAGAACGACCTAGACGACACAGTGAAGGCAAGGCCACTCACGACGACAACTGCACACTAAGCACGATCACCTGCAAGTTACCCATACGAAGGGCAACATTTTCAAGCAGAAGGGGTGAGATTTCATAATAAAATAACATTAATCAATGTAATTGCGAATCATAAATTAACATCATAATCATTCCATTATTAACTTTGCATAAATGCTAAACAATTATCACGTAATCATATATCCAATTCATTATGAACAACGTAACATAATCAATAAACACTTATCACATAATCACATATTCATTCATTATCAACAAGGCATCTTAATCATGACAATGTGACAATGCTCCTAGACTCCTTATATGCATGTGGTACCAATCGTCATCATAAGTATTAATATACTTTAATCGTGCGGAGGACAAAGCTCCTATAAAACGTGCGGAGGACAAAGCTCCTAATATTCGTGGTGAGGACTAAGCTCAATGATATGCTATGCATGGACACATATGAACAAAACATCGTAATCAACTTATCAACATGCATCCAATAATTTGGAGCTAAACTTCATCATATAATTATGCACTTAGTTAAATAACGGAAGCAGCATAAACAGGTCACATAACAAGATGATATCATTATATCAAAGCACATAATTTGTATCATTATCACATCTTCTTATCTTGCATGAATATACAATACAATAGTTCATATTCAATTAATATTAATATAACTTAAACAACTCTACAGTCTGCATTAAACGACATCACTAGGTCTCATTACCAGTTAGGGGTTCACTCTTGATCAACAAGTGCGACACAGATCGCATAAACACATAAACAAGTTCATCCTGGTTGTACTCGCGAGGCGAGAGTACTTACTCGCCATGGCGAGTACCACTCAACTCCCAAACTAAGGTTGTTCTGGGTTCCCTCTGATCCTACATTCATTCCTAATCAATGCTAGGTATGTTCAGGTACTCAAAGGCATACAAGATTCAACTAAAAAGGTCGAAACACGAAATATGACATGCACTCTGCCTAAGCTCGCGAGGCGAGGAAAGGTTGCTCGCCATGGCGAGTTGCACCAAACAACTCGCGAGGCGAAGGGAAGGGGCTCGCGTGGCGAGCGATGAAGTTCATCACTCGCGAGGCGAGGATCATCACTCGTCGTGGCGAGCGATGAACAGAAGCACGGGCAGACTAGGGTTTTTCTCAAAAATCCATCACACAACATGGTTCAAAGCCTAATTTTGATTCCATAATCCATCCTAAACATGTTCTAAGGTTAAAGGACGGTTTCTACATCAATCTAAACGAGTTTTACCGTTTGATCATCAATTTTTAGGGTTTTGACCTAATTCCAAAACTTCTCTAAATCAATCCTAACTTTGTCAACTAATCATCAGAATTACAGTAAATAACATTATTGAATTATTAGTCTCACCCTTACCTTGTTTGAAGAAAATCGCAGCACTCTTGGTCTCTTGCTCCTCTCTAAGCTTTTCTCCCTTTTTCCAAAAGTTTTCACGTACAATGGTTTTCTAAAGATATTAGGTCTTCCCTATTTATACCTCTTTCTAATAACTTATCTTATCTCACTTTCTCCCCCAAAACTATCTAAAATATCAAAACAGCCCTCAACTAAATATTTTATATTATTTTCAAATCTTTATTCTATTTAACAATAAAATAAATCTCATAACATAATCAAATCCTCCAAAACTCATAACTTATCACGTCATCAATCAAATCATCATAAATCATCAAAACATACCAAAATCATGCACATATTATATAATTATAATATAATCACCTAAACTTGAATAAATAAACGATTAAACGAAAGTGGGCGTTACAGATATGATGGAGCAAGCAACATGCGTGGTGAATATAATGGTCTTAAAATCTTGATATTGAAAGAAAATTGTTGTGCTTTCTATATTCATTGTTTTGCTCATCAAGTCCAATTAGCTCTTGTGACATTAGCAAAAAAAACATCCTGACATTGCATCATATTTTTATCTAGTGGCTAATTTGTGTAATGTTGTTGGAGGATCATGTAAGCGTCGAGATGCTCTTCGTTAAAGTCAATTTAAAAAGGTGGAGGAAGCATTGAAAGTAGGAGAAATAACTAGTGTGCGTGGCTTGAATCAAGAAACCGAAGTTAAGAAGGCGGGGGATACTCGATGGAGTTCACATTATGGTACATTATTTAGTATAGTTTCTTTATTCTCTCATATGATTGATGTGTTTGGCATGATCGAGGAAGATGGAACAAGCTTAGAGAAAAAAGGCGATGCAAAGCTTTTGTTGAAATGTATGCAATCTTTTGAATTTATTTTCATCTTGAGCTTAATGAAAAAAGTTTTGTCAATTACTCATAAGTTATCTCAAGCATTACAAAGAAGTGATCAAGATATTGTTAATGTCATGAAATTAGTCAAAATGTCCAAACAGAAGTTACAAACTATAAGGGATAGTGGTTGGGATTCTTTGCTCAAATGAAGTTTCATTGTTTTGTGAACATCATGAAGTTGTCATCCCAAATATGGATGATACCAATCAAACATTTGAAAAGTCAAAGCGCAACTCGGAGAAAGTTTTTAACTTACATTACTTTCAAGTTCAATTCTTCTATCAAGTGATTGATCGACAACTTGAAGAGTTAAATAATCGTTTTTCAGAAGTGAATACTGAGTTGCTTCTTTGTGTAGCTTGTTTAAGCCCAAGAGATAGCTTTTCTGCATTAAGCAGAAGTTGATTCGTTTAGCTCAATTTTATCCTTCAAAATTTTCTCCTGTTATTGGCACTAGATTCTCAACTTGAAAATTATATTGTAGATGTATGCTCTGAAGATGCATTTTTTGAATTAGAGGGGATTGGTGATTTGAGTATAAAGATGGTGGAGAAAAGGAAACATATTGTGTATCCGTTGGTATATTTGCTTTTAAAGTTATCTTTGATACTACATGTGGCAACAGCTGAAAGAGCTTTCTCATCTATAAAGATTATTATGTCTGAGTTGCAAAATTGAATGGGTGATGAATGGTTAAATGATTGAGTTACTTATATATAGAGAGAGGTTTTTATTGAGATTGAAAATGTGAAAATCATTCGATATTTCGAAAATATAAATTGCTTTGGAATTTATATACTTACAGCATTTCTCACTATTTTTCTCATCTCTTTCTTTTTGTCTTTATTTTATATTTTTTGTTGATGACAAAAGGGGGAGTAGCTGTATAGTATTTATAGGCTCTGAGCCCCATTAATTTAATTCTAATCAAGTTAAATTAATAAGGCCTTCTTCTTATCTCTTAGTCTATTAATGTGAAATTATTCTGAGAGTTATTTCGCTTTTAAATGATGAATTTAATTAACATGGATAGAACTCAGGGGGAGCTTACAAACCTCACCATAAAGTACTATTGAACTCAGGGGAAGCTTACAAACTTCATACCCTTTTAGTCAACTTGTTAATTAGATTAACAACAATTGCACATTTTAAATATTATTGTTTGTCATCATCAAAAAGGGGAAGATTGTTGGAACAAAATGTGTTTAAAATTACCCTTTGAGAGTTTTGATGATAACAAGGTATTAAAAATTGTCAATTGGATATGCTAATATTTGTTCAAGTGTACAGGACCATAGACAAAAATTTGACATCTTAAAAAGGTTCTAGAAGAACAATAGAGAGCAAAGGAATCAACAAAAAGGAAGCTTAAAGCGTCTGAAGAGAACTGCTCCTGAAGTCAAAGTGCTACTGAAGACAAAGTGCTCCTGAAGTGGTGACGTCATCATAAGCAAGTTCATCATAAGCAAGTACATCAGAAGCTGAAAATCACCAGAAGCTCTATTTCATCAAGAGATGCAAGACTTAAAGCTTCAAAGGCTTTTCATTGGATTTAATCTCATCTAAGCATT
The DNA here is from genome assembly GCF_003473485.1 of Medicago truncatula. Taxonomy (NCBI): domain Eukaryota; kingdom Viridiplantae; phylum Streptophyta; class Magnoliopsida; order Fabales; family Fabaceae; genus Medicago; species Medicago truncatula. The sequence continues at coordinate 21,871,525 of NC_053043.1, read as the reverse complement.
GCATAAGACTAGAAGAGTGAAGCAACGACTATTTTTGAAAGGATTTAAAGGCATTGGATGCTTGTTCTTCAAAGAGCGTTGACAAAGTACAATTGTACGAAGTATACAACCACTACCTCCACTATTCAGTTTTTATCTCTGCTGCAAGACAAGAAAAACAGCTCTGCCTGCAACAATGTTCCTTCACAATGGGAATGGATTTGAAATTGATCCTTCATAGGACAATAACCATATCAGGAAAAAGATCATTGGTGATTGATCAAAGTTTCAAACGACTCTATTTTGATGTGCTGGCAATTCACAACGTCTCTTTCACACCTCTATATAAAGGAGTGAAGACTTAGAGTTTTGTACAGAACAATACCAAGAATTACAAGTGTCAAAACTCTGCTGAAATTGTTCTGCATTCAAAAGTTCACTTAGAATTTCTTATCAAAGTCCATATCTTAGAAATTCTAGAGTCTTAAGAGTCTGTATCTGATTTGTATTGTGAAAACCACTGATTGTATATCAAGTGTTCAACCTCAAACATTTTTCTTGTAATTCTGTTTGAATTAAGAAGTCTCTTGCAGTTGTGCTTGAGCATTAGAAGTCTCTTGATTGTGTTCAGGAGCATAGGAAGTCTCTTGTAGTTGTGCTTGAGCAATCTGAAGTCACTTGCTAGTTTTAGCAGTGAGCAATTGTAATCAGATTTTACATAGTGAACTCTCATTGGAAGTGCAAGGGGGACATGACTAACTTCCGGTTTGTGGAAGGAACTTGTATAATTGCTTTGTGTCTTTCTTCTTTCTCTCTCTATTTTATCCGCTGCATATAGTTATGAACACCACTTCAGAAGTGGAACTATATCTGCTTCTGATCAGTGTTTTTCAGCTTAGGAGAAAAAGCTAACAGAATTCAACCCCCTTCTTGTGTTTTTCTCACCTTCATATATATATATATATGGTGCTTCCACTAGTTGAATTTTTTTGGCTCCACTACTGACAGTAGTGGAGTTTACTTTGGGTCTATGCATGTTGTTTGTTATGTTAAAATTATATTATTGACTAGAGTTTGCACTTATTTTTTTTCCTCTATTGATATTCACCTCTATCTCCTTATGAGAGTTATGAACTTGAGCTACCAACTAGGGCATATAATTTTACAATACATTAAGTTTTTTAGCAAAAGCACATAACTTCAGTAACTTGCAACGTTTAACGTTCAAAATGAAACATGCCATAACACGTCTCCTTGCTCTTGAACCTAAATTTATGAATTGGTATGTTATGGTTAGAGTCATTCTTGTATGGGACATCGAAAGCACCTTCATCCCTAGGAGGGTTATTTCAACCGAAATGGTTTTGATGGATAGTGAGATGTGGTTAGCTTGCATGATGCTTATATTCAGCGTAAAAATTTGCTTTTATCTGCGTCGTTCTGTTCTGGAAATTTTAAACTGGTGTTTTTCATACCTTTGTTGTTGTAGGGTGATATTATGCATGCTACTTTGTTCCATTGTTGTTGTTTACGTGGGCTTCAAGTCAAGTTTGTCTATTGGGCTTCTATTGGAACCGTGTGGTGACTGTAAGAGTAGTTATATGATGTTGTTGTCCTGTATAACGTTGGTTGTAAAAAATTCAAAGCTTATGTTTTGTATAACATTGGTTGTGTAATATATGAATGTGAATTATGAACTGTGTGCTATTTGTATCATCTCCCTTGACATTTTTTATTATTGTGTTTTAGGGTTTGGTCCAAAGGGTGGTTGTGACAAAAGTTTAGCAGATACTTCATTTTCTTTGACTCACGTGGTAATTTAAAAGATACTTTATGTTAAACTAATTGATTTTTTTTTTTTAAATTAGGAGTGTTGGTTATTTAAATGGAATTTTTACTAATGTTTTTTCATGAATGGAAGAAATTAATTGAATTCCATGGATGACTCAGATGAGGAATTAGTTTTTTTTTTTATACTTGATATTATGTATTCATAATATAGTTCGAATAACTGTCCCTGTCAAAATTATCAGTTATGTTATCTTTTCAATGATTTAAATTATGAAAGTCAAATGTCTATACTATCGTCCGGTTTTAAGCAAAAATTAAGATTTTATCAATTACAAATATATATATATATATATATATATATATATATATATATATATATAAAGAGATATACAAAAAATGTTGATTGTAAATCGTACAACGAGGAGATTGAAATTTGGGAGGGTCTTGACTAATTAAACACCTAATTAATATGTACGTGAACAAAGAGAGGATTTCTAAAATAACTTACTTAACGTGGTAATATTTTTATGACTGTATCCACTATAGCGATTTTATTTCATTGATCTTGATTTTAATTCTAATGTCATGCCATTTGGTTTATCAAACAATTTGTAGTGTGTCACATCAGAATAATTCAAACATTATGATTATTGCATTTGCATAGTTTTAAAACTCGTCTCGGTCATTGACTCGGCAGGTGTACTAGGTCACCGAGTCAATGGTCGAACCACTCAGTCACTGGTTGAACCACATGATTGAACCGGATAACTCGGCTAGATCACTCGGTCTTACGGTTAAATTTATAAAAGTATTTAACTATATTAAATTGTATTTAACTATATTTAACTATAATTATTTAGCTGCTATTGAAGAGGCTGTTAATCCTTGTGACGTTGACGCCTCTTCAGTTGGATCTCGGGTTGTTTTTTCAGCTCCTTTTACTGGCGGTAAGAGATATATGTTCAATAATTTCATGATGCAACGAACTTATGCAAAATATATGGGTATCCTGACTTGTTTTTAACATTCACATGTAATCCTAAATGGGCTAAGATTCATCATCATTTATCTAGAAGTGGAAATTTTGCTACATACATGCCAGATATTAGTTGACTAGATTTCATATCAAACTCGAGATGATGGCTGATTTCAAGAATGGAAATTTTTTTGGGAAAATTATGGCAAGTAAGTGGATTGACTTTTGTGTATTTGTTTTATTTGCATATAAATTTATAATTATTGGTTCTTAGTGTATCCTTTTGCATTTTATAGGCGTGTATACTATTTAATTTCAAAAGAGGGATTTGTTGCATACTCATATTCTTCTTTGGTTGGATCATTATAATAAGTTAGAATCTCCAACGTATATTAACTCAATAATTTTCACTGAACTTCCTGATCAACATAGGTTCCCAAAATTTTATTCAGTTGTTATAAGTTTTATGATTCATGGTCCATGTGGCTTTGCTCGACCTAATTCACCTTGCATGAAGGATCGTCGATGTTCAAAATTTTACCCTAAAAAACTCATTAATCGTACATCTTTTGATGAGGTTGGGTATCCGGTATATAGACATTGTAACATCAGGGTTACTGTTAATGAAAATGATATCAAGTTAGATAATCAGAGTGTGGTACCATACAACCCTAAGCTTATCATCAAGTATCAGTCACATATAAATATCGAGTATTGCAACAAGTCGAATTGCATTAAATATTTGTTCAAGTATATTACTAAGGGTGTTGATAGGGTTACTGCTACTCTTCATCAACGTGATGACGAGTGTGTTGATGAAATTCAGTAGTACTATGATTGCAGATATTTGTCCCCTTCCGTGTCCATTTGGAGGATATTTGCTTTCCCTATCCATAGTTGTTGGTCTTCTGTTCAGTGTTTGACGTTTAACATGAAAGGTGACCAGAGGGTTGTTTTCAATGATAGATCTAGTTTAGATACTTTCTTACATCTGAATAGGAATAAAAAACTATGTTTCTTGCTTAGATGGAAGTCAATCTCTGTTATGATGTTGGGCGTTCCTTGACTTACATTCAATTTCCAGGGATGTTTACATATGACTCAAGTAAGCGCAAATGGAAACCGCGACAACAAGGTCAATCGATTGGAAGATTGAATTTTGTTCCTTCGAGTTTCTGAGAGTTGTATTATATGAGATTGTTACTCAATGTTCAGGTTGGTTTTACGATATTCGAACTATTGAGGGTCATGTTTTTCATACTTACCATGAGGCATGTGCTGCCTTGGGATTGTTGGCTGATCATCGATAATTCATTGATGTTATCAACGAGATAGCCATTCTTGCAACTGCTCGCACCCTTCGTAGGATTTTTGATAATTTGCTGGTGTGTAATTACATGAGTGATCCTTTGAAGGTCTGGGAGAGTACTTGAGAGACCTTAGCAAATGGAATTTTGTATGATAGACATCATGCGTTGAAATTATCATGTTTGTGGTCGTATTCATTTATTTATTTATTGGGTTTTTAATGATTGTTGTATGTTTTAATATATATTTTTGTAGAGTTGATCATTCCATCAGAAGAATTAAAACAAATTTGTTTAAAAGAAATTGATGAGTTTCTACATCCAAATGGAAAAGCATTAGCTCATTATGAATGCATGCCGAATATAATAGATGCCTCTTCACATTTATACGATAATTTGTTGTTGGTTAACGAGTTATCATATGACTGCGATGAGATGTTGGTCAGTCATATGGCGACATTGTCGGTGCTGTTGAGAATAATCTTGGTTTATGTTTTTTGTTGATGGCTATGGGAAGACTTATTTTTGGAAGGCGTTGTCCTTTCGCCTCCGTTCTAAAGGCAAAATTGTATTAAACATTGCATCAAGTGGAATTCATTCGCTTCTTTTTTTCTAGAGGTCGGACTGCACATTCACAGTTCACAATTCCTTTAGATATATCTGAAGAATCGTGTTGTCGAATTGAAAAGGGAGATAAAAAACCAGTTTTGTTGATAATGACGAGTTTGATAATTTGGGATAAAGCACCCATGGTTAATAGGTGGGCCTTTGAAGCTTTCGAAAAAACTTTGCGTGATGTGATGAGCAGTGTCATTGATGGTTCTAAAGATTCTCCTTTTGGTGGTAAAACAATTGTGTTTGGTGGTGATTTTAGAAATTTTTTGCATGTTGTCTCGAGGGGAGGTCTGAAGGTGAGAAAAACAAAATAGGGAGGGTTGAATTGTGTTGGCTTTTTCTGATTCTTTTTATGAATGTTTGATACTGGTCAGAATCTGATGGTTCAGAGTCTGAGTGTGACGGATAAAACAGAAACACAAAGATAATATATATATATATATATATATATATATATATATATATATATATATATATAGAGAGAGAGAGAGAGAGAGAGAGAGAAAACACAAGCAATTTATACCGGTTCCTTCCACAACACATGAGTAGTCCAATCCCCTTGCACTTTCAAGGGATTTCAATATAATCCATACTGATTACAATTTCTCAAGGAATCTTCCAAGAGACTTCCCAATGATCAACCACCCTTGCAAGAGACTTTTATGTTCAAGGTCACTACCAAGAGACTTCTACTACTCAAGGAAAACTACAAGAGACTTCTAATGCTCAAGCACACAGGATAGAGACTTCAAATGCTCAAAATGTAACTCTAAGAGACTTCGAGTGCTCAAGTTTTCGCCAAGAGACTTCTGATGCTCAAGCTTCACAAGAAAGAGACTTGTATTTGTTTACAACGAATATAAACAAACTTGTTCTTACACCAGATATACAAAATGTTGGTGTAAACTGAACAATCTTTGAACAGACTCTTTAAGAATTATAGGAATTCTAAGTTTCAAAAGTTGAAACAAAAATTCTAAGTTCTTTTACGCTATTTGATTTGGCAGAGTAATGGCGCACTAAAAATAGCATATTCTTGTAAATCTTCTTCATGGTCTTCCTTATATAGGCAGGGATTTGAGAGACATTGGAGAAGAGTGTCAGCGCATTAAGAGTCATTCACAAGCTTCAAATCAAGGACCTTGAGCCATTGCCCGATATGGATAATTCCGTTGGATCGTCATTCGAAAATCCTTTGTTGAAATGAGTTGAGATCCTCACCATTTGTTACAATAAATCGCAATGTCCATTACTATCGTTTTGGTGTATAAATGTATAATTAATGTCATATATTCTAAAAATATGTGCATTTATATCATTTATTTACACGAAAACTATAGTAATGGACATTGCAATTTATTGTAGCAAATGAAGAGGATCTCAACTCTACTGAAACATGAAGTATACGTTCATTTTTATTGCCCTTGAAGTTCTTTGTCTTTTTCTACACGTGGTCAAAATAAGACAAAATTGTGTTCAGATTCTTTGATGTGGACATATATATAAGACGACAAATCTGATGTGGAGTCTGGATCCCTCAGGTGCTTATGAAGTCTGAAGTTCTTCCAAGTCTGATGGGGTCTTATGTGTCTGGCTATGTCTTCTGAGTCTGATGATCTCTTCAGCTTCTTAGAGGCGTCCTTTTCTTCTGATCCAATATGTTGACTTCTGGTTGACCTTTCTTTAGATCTTCTACCATAGTCTATTGAGCTTCTCTTATGCTTCTGATGCTCTAATAGATGTTCAATACTTTGATGGATATATTATATGATCCTGCACACTTGAACAAATATTAGTATATCCAATTGTTCTTCAATACTTTGTTATCATCAAAACCTTAGAGGAATTGTACAACATCCTTCTTGTTTCTAACAAGGTCGTGCTAATAATTGTTCATGCAACTATTAATTCTTCTCCGTTGTGGTGTGAGTGCAAGGTAGTGAGGTTGACAAGAAACATGAGATTGCAATTATCGGATGATTGTTCAAAAAATTTGCCAAGTGGATTCTTGACATTGGGGATGGAAAATTAGGTTGTGACAATGATGGTGACGCGGTGGTTGAAATTCCATATGATATTTGCATTCATCACTCTGGAAATCTCGTGGTTGATAATGTTTCGTCCACTTACCCTTCCCTAATTGAAGGCATTGAAGACATTAATTTTTTTCCAAAATAGAGCGGTTCTAGCACCAACGTTTGATTTGGTTGAAAAGGTGAATGATTATGTCATGTCTTTGATTCCTAGAGAAGGCAATGAGTATTTTAGCTATGATACGGTTTGCAAAGTGGATGAAGAAGTTGGTATTGATCGTAGGTGGATAATTATTGAGTTTTTGAATGGTATTAAATGTTTTGGAATACCAAATCATATATTGCATTTTAAAATTGGTGTTCGTGTTACGTTATTCCTCAATTAAAGAGAAAGAACATGCATGGCGTCTAATTCGTGAAACCTTGTTCTTATCTATGGGTAAGGTAAGGTACTATACGAAGATATTTTGACAGATGGGTCATCCAGCTGGTGGGAGTTTGTATTTCCCCTTCGTGGACCTCTGTTATGCAATCCTCCACCCTGGGATTTTAGTGGGTCTCGTAAATAACCATCTTAGAACATTCTAGCATAGAAAGTTAGTCAACCTTAAGGTTCTTGTCACAAGTGTTCGAATGTTACTACCTGGAATCTTTCCCCGATTTATTTAACAAGGCACAAGTATCTTTGCATCATCGGACCCCTAGCCTAGTATTATTCGTTGATTTGAGAAATCATCATCTTTGAGTTGGACTTGAACAATATCTTTTGAGCTCCAATTTATGCGGCAAGTTGGAGTCCGGCTAGGCACGCTTCCTATTCGGGCTAGTTATTGGTAGTCACGAAATTGAAGGGAAGGGAAACTTGGATTTCGAGGCCTTCTTCCTTTTCCAATAAGATCACAGCTCCACATCTGTTGACGTTCGACTATCTGTCGTTGTACACAATCCAACATTGGGATGATTTTAGTTCCCCTAATGTCATTTCTGTTACGAAGTCTACCAGACTCTGAGCCTTCAAGGCCTTCCATGACTCATACCCCAAATCGAGTTTAGAGAGTTCGATTGCCCACTTTTTCTCATTTTCCTTACAAGATCGAGCCTGAACAACACTTTTTTGAGTGGTTTCTCAGTCCTGACCAATATTCGGTGGGCCACAAAGAACAGACAGAGTTTCCTGGATGTCGTGATCAATTTAGTTTTTTTTAGGCTTAAATAGGTCTTTCTTCCCTGCAAATATAGGTCATTTGAATTTTCGTCCCTGAAGTTACTAATTGTTCCAATCTGACACTGCAAATATTAATCATTTGAAAAATGGTCCTAATTACATCTGATTAGTAACTTTAGGGACGAAAATTCAAATGACCTATATTTGCAGGGACAAAATGCCTATTTAAGCCAACCACCTCGCCCAATCATCACTTGCCACATGGGCACGATGTCGCTAATGACAGCCCACCTCAGCAAAAAAACCTAAATATGACCAAAAGTCAAATGATTAATATGTGCAGTGGCAGATTGGAAGGATTAGTAACTTCATTGACTAAAATTCAAATGACCTATATTTGCAGGGACGAAAGACCTATTTAAGCCTTTTTTAAAGTGTTGAATTGGAGGAATTGATTGATTATTTGATATTGACATACAAATTAACAATGAAGCCATTTTTCTGCAATAACCATTAGCTAGGCCTTATTTTTTTCCCGAAAAAAGGAAAGTAAAAAAGAGGCATAAAAATGTCCAATCCCCAGTTTAGATACCTAGATTTTTTAAGATAAAATTTATTAAAGCATGGAGACAAGACAACTTAAGAAAGACATATTCAATTACCAAAAAAGAAAGACATATAATTCAAGATTTTGTTGGAGAAGATGCACAACTAGAGAGTTCTTGCAACAAGAAATCTTGATTCCTAAGTATTCCCCAGGAAGTATATATATTCAAACAAAAAGAAATCTGCTTATATTGCAGCATTAAGGGTGAAGGAATAGAAATGAGACAACATTGATCATCACAAACTGTAAAAAGCAATTACTACAAAACCACTGTGTTTGTATCATCTTTAACTTTTGGCTCAGTCCCATGAAACAGTGGAAAAGAAGCACAAAAAAGCAGCGACATTGTCCATACGTGTAATAGTAGTAACACACTCTTTTTCACATTCTTGTTCAACTTTTTAAAGAGCCGTTTTAGTTTTTTTTTTTAGGCAAGAAACAAAAATATATATTAATAAAAAACAAAAGATAGGGGGACATTAGACCTGACCCAGGTACCATCCAAATGGGAATAACACAATACATAACAGATCAGGTAGATCAACCTCGATTTAATCGTAACAGAAAGAACACTCCTCACGAACAGAAAGAGCCATTTTTGTTGTCTAGTAATAAATTGATCATTTTTTTTATAAATTAAACCGCCATAGAGTGTGTTCATATGCATTATATTGTTAGTATTTTTCTCTTTTTCTGAGGAACTGTTGGTACTTTTCTTATGTATACATCACTATATTTTTTTCAAAAAAACAAATCACTATTATAATTGCTAATATATATTTAAGCTCCCAACTCACTTGGGTTAGTCTGGTACTGTTGATTTGAGAGCTTTGAGTGTGCTCCTCTTAAGGTCTCAATTGCGATTCTCCTTGATTCTGTGGACGGATTAGTAAAAAATATGTTTTTAAGCTCTCAAATAATTGTAAAAAGGAAAAAACGTATCCAACTGTTAGATTTATACCTGTTTGCCATAAAACATTTGTTTTTTTAAAATTACTTTCAAGAGTTTTTATCCGTTTGTCACATTTTTAAAATAATTATATATATATTTTTTTTACAAAAAAGAAAAAAAAATTATATATATAGGAGAATTTAGAAAATTTCAAAACTGTTTTCTTTAATTTGTTTTTATTGATTAAAGTGGTATTGATGGTCATTTTACAACCGTCCCACGAAAATTTGAAACATGTACCTAGAAGTTACAAGACTAAATTCTACCACTGAACTAAGTCTAAAAGCTGCTTTGACCGACAAACTTTTTTGAATAACTCATCTTAATTTTTTTTTTTTTTAAAGAATCTTAAAAATCATTTTTGATAGATGATTTTTTATTTTTTATTATTATAATAAAAAATATAAAACAATTCCTTTTTAACAGAATTTTTTTCATTTTTCCTAAAAATATCTAAATTTTTAAATATCACATATTTTTTATAATATGTGAAAAAACATAACCTTAACTCTAAGCAGATAACCCTTTTGCCGTTTACCATCATGCAACTTTTCCTTTGTTTTTTCCTTTCTTTTTGAACCTTCTCTTGCTTGCTTGCTTATTCCAACTATGCAATGTCTCCTTTCTCAAGTTTTCTTAATATTCTTCCTTCTCGCTTTGATCCAAGAAAGCTATGATTCTCTAGCTTATATTATTATATATATTAAAAAGAAAGGTGCATGTGAAAAAGATTAAATTCTCCATCAGAGGAACTTCATTGCAAGTATTTCTTATGTTTAACAAATCTTTGCCTCTTAAACATTGCTCATAAACTTGAAAGGAAAATCAAAATCAAAGTTTAGAAGTTAAACCAGAAGAAATGGGAGCTAGAAGTTGGCACCTTGTGTTATTTTCGTTGTGTCTATCCCTCAGTTCAGGTGTGATTAATCTTTTTTTTTTTTATCTTTAAACGTTGGTCCTTTCAATATATATTTCTCTAAATTTTTTAGGTATTTTATTGCTCAACAACATAAACATGAATACATTTTTTTTTTTTTGAGGGAAACATAAACATGAATACTTGTGTTGTGTAATAAGGGGTTAAGAACATATAGAGCATGCAACAATGTTTATTTATTTATTTTAAAATAGTTTAATTATGATCATAAACAATGTTGAAACATGAAAAGCTGCAGAGTTGTAGAGTAAACAAAATTTGTGTGTATTTTCCTTAAAAAAAAAATTAAGTTGTGTGTATTTGGTATGAAAATGAAAATGAGAATTAATGTTGTGTCGCAAAAACTAATAACTTCGTTTAATATGAAAATGAGTCGACCAATAAATTTGAGTATAAAAATCATGTTGTGTCGCAAAAACTAATATTCTAATTTTAAATTAAGTTTTTTTGAAAGGAAAATTAGAATTAATGTTAGATACGTATCAAAATTAATTTTTAAATCTTCATGATCACTTTTGACTCCTCCAAAACTGAATCCATAAAAATAAGTCTTGTAACATCTACATGCTTGTTTTTCTATCTTGCACAATATCCAAAATGACAACATTTGAATTCATGAACAGACGATGTTTTTCCATTCCGCAGTCATAGGACACATCCATGATCTCGGTCGTAATATTAAGGTTCTTTTGTCTCTTCGACGGTAACACAACTGTGATAGAGGCCGTTGAACTGAATTTAACCGCGATCTGCCATAATATCGAAGATCCCAACCACGATTTAAAATCTGTATCATAGCATCAACAAAAAGATTCAACTGAATATGTTGAATTTGGATGAACTTATTAACATATATAGTTTATGAAACATGCATAAATAAAGAACAACTTATTCATTAATTCAATCATACTATGCAACGTATTTTCATATATGAAATGTTTAAGAGTTGACATAACTTTATTTTGTTTTACAGGTTTAGGTACAGCCATAAGATTAAGAGAAGATTCATCATATGAATTTAGTACAACTCAATCAGATTCAATTCCTATTGTGAACCCTACAACACCAGGAACAGGAGGAAATCCTTATCCTACTATAAACCCAACATCTCCTCAACCACCTGACACAAGTACAGGAGGACAAAACCCACCAAGCCCAGACACAGACACAACAAGCCCAACAAATCCATATTCAAACCCCCCAACCTCTACAAGTCCCTATTCAAACCCCCCAGCTTCTACTAATCCATACTCAAACCCACCAGCTTCTACAAATCCATACTCAAACCCAACAAGCCCAACCACAACAACTCCAACAAGCCCAACTGTGACTCCTACAACACCAGGAACAGGATCATCTGGTGGTGGTGGTGGTGGTGGTGGTCAATGGTGTGTTGCAAGTGAATCAGCTGCAGAGACTACTTTAAAGGTAGCTTTGGATTATGCCTGTGGATATGGTGCAGATTGTTCACAACTTCAACAAGGTGGAGCTTGTTATGACCCAAATACTTTGAAAGATCATGCTTCTTATGCATTCAATGATTACTATCAAAAGAATCCTGCACCTACAAGTTGTGTATTTGGAGGAGTAGCATCACTCACAAGCAAAGATCCAAGTAAGATATTCATACAACATTGAAGTAACTTATGATTCTGCTTCTTACTCAGCCCTTAGTAGTAATCTATGCATCACGAACACTTCGTATGGACGGTAGTGTCTGGTATCTGACACGTATTAGTGTCTGACCTGACACAACATTAACACATGTGATTACATTCAATTATTTCATTTTCTATATACATAAGCACTGACAAACGTTTATGCTATAGCTTAATTAAATTGTTTATTCAAACATGATCTAAATCAAGTCTCTAACAAGTTCATTTCTATATTGTTTCAGGTCATGGGAATTGCCACTTCTCATCCTCCAAAACAACAAGGTGAGAATTTATACACTTATATCATATTCACCTTATTAGTATTGCATAAAACTTGAACCTCTAACATGTATTGTCCTTGCATTGCAGCATGAGTCCACCAACATATGTAAGCCCACCAACTACCATGACTCCACCGACACCGATGACTATGACCCCGCCAAGTAGTATGACTCCACCAAGCATGACAATGCCTGATCCTGATGGAGGATCATCATCAGTCTATGGTTCACCACCAGGAGGAAGCCCCAATATGGCCACATCAACTTCATATTCCATACTGCTACTACTCACTACAAGCCTCTATGCTACACTTCATGTGCAAAATTACGTCTAAAAAAGTCAGACATTGACACGTGTCAGACACTGGACAAGAATTATTACACCGACCCTTGATTGGAATTCACACGGTCTTCCAGGAGATTTTGCAAGATTTCAATGAAGAAGAGTCAAAGTGTCATATTTGCCATATGAATTCTTGCAACTAAGAGTAGTGCTACACAAACACTACCTTGCATCAATGTATCCATTTAGCATTAGTAGATTTATAGGTTATTGTAGACAGTTCTTTTACAATATTTCATACACACAATAAATTATTAGATTATCTATTTCAGATAAAGGGATACATGTGTAATACTATTGATGAAAACATGGAAGTTCAAATGTAGCATAGCTATTGATTGAATATGGAATGGAATGGAATGGAATGCCATGAATAATATTTAGTTATCATACAAACAAGCTATAATTGTAAAAAATATATGGAATGAACAATGGACAGCGCCTATTGATTGAAATATGATATATAAACCTGCCATGAACAGCTATTTTTTTTCATAAACAAAATTATGTTAAAAACAGGTACAAGAGTACTCAAATCCATTACAAAATACCCAAAGAGTGTTTAGGTGAGATGATTAAAATATTTTCTAGCTTAATTCAAGGTCGTGTGTTCGACTCTAGCCCCAGAAATGCAACGGCTTTAAAACTATTGAGAGAAAGTTTTGTCGCCCATTACAATCATATACGATTAGAGGGATTAGTCTCTACAAATGTGCTTGAAGAATAACCGGTTTTCAACAAAAAATAAATATAAAAAACAAAAATCAAGAAAATAACACGTCCTCAGAGCCAATCAGAGAAGCAAAAACTTGAACAACAACTACTCCCAATATAAAAGTCAAGTTAGAAAATTTAGTTAGGGTTTGTTTGTAGGTACTAGGTAGTTTGTTGATTTTCTTCTAGCTTTATATATATATATATATATATATATATATATATATATATATATATATATAACAGTATTCGTTTACCATCTTTTATCTATCAATATTGGGTTAATTAAGTTTTTACTTCCTATACATATTCACAGTTTTGTTTTTAGTCCCTACAAAATAAAATCACATTTTTTAGTCACTGTGACATTTCCTTAAGTATTTTAGGAACCAAAAATGTTGATGAAAATTTTTGACATGGACTAAAAATGCTGACGGAAAATTTTATAGGGACTAAAAACACTAACGGAAAATTTTGTAGAGACTAAAAAGTGTGATTTATTTTTATAGGGATTAAAACCAAAACTGCAAATATTTATAGGAACCAAAAACTTAATTAACCCTATGCATTTTAAGGAATTTTTTTCTCTATGAAGTTCTCAAACTCATTTTAACTATAAGATTAATCTTCATCTACCCTGCGATTCTTAGGAAGAGTCATAACTAAAATAATGTGATTGCAATCACTTGGATGAAGAAAGCAAAAACCACAACTAATAACGTGAATGTCCAAAATTACCCTAAGAAGATAAATCTAGGTACGTAAAGGATCATGTAATAACCTCCATGATACATGCCCTCACAGCTACAATGGAAGCTAATTTGGGAAAGTAACAAATGGCAAATTGATTTAACTTATGTGAATGGTCCACATCTTCCAAAGCCAACAGTTTTGAATATGTTTGGTTCAACATGATGGTAGTGAGCTCTTTGAAAAGAACATGAATTAGTTCGCTATGTTACATTGAAGAGAAAAAATATAGAGGAGTGATATTTGTACTGTCAACTTGTACAACCTTTTTGACAATTACTTTTTCTCTATTTTTATTAAACAAAAATAATATAGAGAGAGAAAGAAAAAGAGAGAGAATAAAAAAAACATTTGAGTATGAGAGTGTTGTTCAAAAGTTGTCAAAAAATAGTTGTACAAATATCATTTCTCAAGAATATAATACCTCCGTCCCTAATTATAAGACTTTTTGAAGAAAACAAATTCAAATGTATTCGAAACTATTCCAGCAGTTTTGTTATCTTATATATGAATACATTTTTTAATCGAGATTTAAACATTAATTCGCCATGTGTTTGGAATTTAACCCGAATACCGTATAAAAATACTATGGTGTTTGTTGTGTTTAATTTTTTGTGTTTAGTTATCATAACTGCATGCTAGAATCAAACCTCATGGTTAATATAATAATATGCTTAATTTGTATATTTGAGTTTATTTGTTGCAAACTAATAAAAAAATTCAAACTTTTATCGTGATAATTTTGTTGTGGATTGAACATTTTAACTATCTCATGTTACATTATATTATCTCCGTCCTTAATTATAAGATTTTTTAAGAGAAAAAAAAAATGGTGTTCTTTTTTATAAGATCCTTGTGATATTTTCAAATTCATAAATTATTTCTTTACCAACATACCCTTATTTATTTTACATCTTTTTCTTCAATTAACAATAAATAATAATATATCAAAAACATAAACTAACACTATCTTAAAGGATAAAATTGTAAAAATAATAATAATTACAAACAAATTTAATACTCTTATCAACTTTCTTAATTCTTGTTATTTGACCAAAATAGTCTAGGGTTTGCTAACTTAGACCAACAAAACATATGAAGGTTCAAGTTAGCAAAACTGCAAATTTTCATTTGAACAAATATCATTCATCTTTATTATTTAAAACTAATAGCTTGAGGGTTACTTTAGTAATTTTGCATTAAAACATATTTGTTAACTTGCACCAATTTGCTCATTTAAACCCACTTTTATTTTATAACAAATAACTTGAATGATATTTACTAAAATATCCCTTACTTTAAAATGGTTTATATTAGTGAATATTCGTTTTTTTTTGTCCAAATGAAAAGGTGCACTTTTGCTAACTTGGACCTTCATGTTTTTTTATTGATCTAGGTTAGCAAACCCTAGCTTTTATGTGGGAGTGTTTTAGCAAAGCTACACTTTAAGG
This sequence comes from Medicago truncatula, assembly GCF_003473485.1. Lineage (NCBI taxonomy): Eukaryota > Viridiplantae > Streptophyta > Magnoliopsida > Fabales > Fabaceae > Medicago > Medicago truncatula. The sequence continues at coordinate 21,855,966 of NC_053043.1, read as the reverse complement.
TGTATTTAACCACTTTTTAGTTATTCACTTGCTAAAATACTCATTCTAAACAATAAGTGGGTGTATTCTAGCAAATGCCTATAGGATTTGCTAGAACACACCCACTTGTTTTTTTTAGAAGGTGTGTTATAACAACATACACCTTAGGTGTATTTATTAACTTTTTAGTTATAACTTGCTAAAACACTCCCACATAAAAATTAGTGGGTGTGTACTAGCAAATTCATATATATATATATAGATAGGATCCGTTGACACCAGGTGTCAACGAATTCGTTGACACCAAATCTTAACCATTTAATACATTTAATCCAAGGGTCCCGATTATTGTAAAATTAACTCACGTATGTGTCTATTTAACAAGACACACTAGATTTAAATTCTACCTGAAAGCTAACAAATTGTTTTTCTCCACTAGACCCAAACATCCAATTGTTAGAATTCATTCATCATCTGCAATCTTCATTTCCCTTTCGTTAATTCCATATATTAATCGCAAATTAATGACAATTTTTTATGTAGAACTCATGAAATCGTAAGCAAATTGAGACAGGATTATAAGTCTAGGAATTGGGTTCATAAATCAATTGATCGGCTTGTGAATCGTTAAAGCAAATACATATTTGGATTCATGCTATATCAATATACAAAATCAATTTTTATGATTATAGTAAATTAGAAAACCCTTTGAATTAAACTGTGTGGTAGCCAATTATCGATGTGCATAGAAATTAATTGGCGTTGATTTGTGATAATTGATAAGAAAAAGAAGCTTTCATTGTTGTTCTTTCAAGCTTTGGTGGTTAGCGCAAAGGAGAAGGTGTGAGAGTGCAGATTAGGGGGGATCAAGTGGAGAACGGTTCACGTGAGTTAATTTCACAGTAATTAGAACCCTTGGATTAAACATAATAAATGGCTATGATTTGGTGTTAACGGATTCGTTGACACCTGGTGTCAACGGATCCTGACTCATATATATATATATAACTCATGTTTTTTGTTGATGTGTCCATACCTTAATTTTCATTAAATTGTCGTATTATCTCGTATATGTACATATACTCGATACGGTATGTATCCCACCACCACCAACATCTCTTCAACAAACTCTTTCCAAAAAAAAAAAAATCTCATCAACAAACAAATGTCCTTGACCATCGACTGTTCCTACTATTTGCATCCGTAAAAATTTTACTCAATTTTTATGGTTAAAAGTGGTTCCGTTGAAGGTTAACATATTTGTAAGACGTCTCTTTCTGAATAGACCTGCTACAAAGGATAATTTGCGCAAAAGAAATGTCCTTGACCCTACCCTTGTGGCGTGCGCGACCTTGTGTGGTAAGAAAGAGGAAAGAGACCATCTGTTTTTTCAATACTTTTGATTCATGTCTATAAATCAAAAGTGGATGAAAAGAAAACAAATTCTTCCAATAAAAGTGATGAGCTCTCTAAAGTTAAAGTTACATGTGATGGATTCCATAGATTTGTTTTTGACCCAGGAGGTATTCAAGCTATAAATTCGAGGTCGAATTCTCTTGAAGAGGGAGAGTATGATGTGATCCTAAAATTCTCTCTCTTGACAAGAATAATAAATTCATTGTGGAATAAAAGAACCAAATTAATTTTGGGTTCAAAGTTTTATTTTCGTAGGTCATGATATGTCTGTCTTGTTTTTGCTATATCCGGAGCTCTGGATGTCCGTTTGAGGTGATCTTTAACTTGTTGGAAAGCTTACGGAATTCTCTACATTTCATCTGTTTGACTCAAGAGCAAATTCGGAATATTTAATGGTTTAAAATGAGTTGTAAGTTGAAAACGTGGTTAAAGTGTGCAAGCTGAAGAATTAAAGGTGGTGTTTGTGGAATTGTAACGTCTAGAAATAATAAGCCTTCACAAATCAATGTGCAAATGAATATGTAACCTCCTCATGCATTGATTAGCCACCAACTTAGAGAGTCATTTTGTAACCTCTTATTTGCATTAATCAGCCACCAAAACATTATTGTAATTAATGGCTGCATTTCCTTTCATTTTCTAAGAGTTTTAGAGTCAAAGTCATCATGTAATAAGCTCATATAAATAGAGCACGAAAATGATATGTAAACAAGTAGAATTTTGATAAAAAAAAAAATACACTTTGTGTGTTGTGAAGCTTTGCTTCCTTTTGGTTTTGGATTGAACCAAGTTTATCGAATCTTATCAATGGCTTCCTTACCATTGTGGCGATTCCTCAAGGCTTAGCATTCCTTCTTGGATTGGAAGTGAATGTGACGCATTCTTTCACCATTTCTTTCCCCAAATCCATCTTTTTATTTTACTTTTATTCCTATATAATTTCTGTCCTTCATCAAGCGGACATCCAAAGCTCCAGATATAGGCAAAACAAGACAGACATATCATGACCTACGAAAATAAAACTTTGAACCCAAAATTAATTTGGTTCTTTTATTCCACAATGAATTTATTATTCTTGTCAAGAGAGAGAATTTTAGGATCACATCATACTCTCCATCTTCAAGAGAATTCGACCTCGAATTTATAGCTTGAATACCTCCTGGGTCAAAAACAAATCTATGGAATCCATCACATGTAACTTTAACTTTAGAGAGCTCATCACTTTTATTGGAAGAATTTGTTTTCTTTTCATCCACTTTTGATTTATGGACATGATCATCGTTCCAAATCTCATAATTTCCTTCCACCTGTTGAGAAAAAGTTTCTTCATTCTCTTTGTTTCCTTCATGACATAAAGAAATGTTAGGCAATTGAATAATATTAGAAGAAGAATCCCAACATTTGAAAACACAAACCAATTTAGAAGAAGGTACTAATGTAATAGTAGGCCAAAACTTCTCAACATTTTTCTCTTCCTTTTCCATCTCATTCTCCTTTTCTTCTCCTTTCTCCTCTACTTCTTTTTCATCACTTTCTTTTGTCTCTTCTCTTTCATTTTCACATTCTTCTTTATGAGTTTCCTTTACAATGAGACTCTCTTTTTCAAGGAGATTTTCTTCTAGTATTTTAGAGATATCAGTCATTCCTCTATCAATTATTGCCATCATTTCCTTCTTTCTTTTTTGACTTTCCCTTACACTTTTATTACAACATAAAAATAAAAAACATCAAAATGGGCAGCAAGCAAGCCCTCCCTCCATTCCATCGTGGCCCTCATCATTTCTTTAGAAAGAAAAAAAAAACAATAAGGAACAAGAAGAAAGACACTTTACCAAAGTTTGGCCCTTTTTAGAACCTTGGTTTCACATTGGCTTGGTATTGTTACGGTTTTACATGGTAATTTACACTCACATGCTACCCAATTTTGTGCTCTTGGAGGTTTCTCAAAAAACTCTAGGACAGGCTTTACTGTCATTTGGATTTCGGTTATATTCGTCATATGAAAAGATTGAAACAGGAGAATTTTTCAAAATCACTTTGATCATCTTGAAGCTCTCCTTGAAAGGGTTAAACTCCAAACGTATTGGTGGTTGAAAGCGAATTACATCATGTTTGATTTTGACTATCCCTATTGGAGGAAAAATCCTTTAGTTTGTTTACAGACTGTTTTGTAATGTCTGGTTCTGTTTTTTTTGCTGTTATTAGCCTTACTGTATTGTAACTAACATTTTTCAGTTCTCTTAGGCACACCTTGTGCTTGAGGGTCTGCTTGCTTCTTTAATATATTTCGCTTAGTTTCTTCAAAAAAAAGATACATACTGCTAGCTAGAAATAAACATTCATAATATTTTGGTTATCTGAAAATAAACTTTCCAAAAAACAAAGGTGTCTTAGAAAGAAAAAGAAACACATACGCTTGAAACCCAAAAAAAAATAGAGTAAATTACACTCCTCTCTTCTAAGAGAAGCTTGAATTACACTCCTCTCCCCTCTTATGTTAAAATATACACTCTTCTCCCTTGAAAAATAAAATTTATACTCCCCTCGCCTATAAGATACTTGAATTACAACTCTCACCCTTAATAATTAAATATACACTAAACTTTAATCTATTTAAAGATAAATAAATATTTTTATAATATATACCAATTTTGAAACATCATTTAAGTAAAATTAATTAATTAATTTATAATTTAAGTGTCAATGATAATTAAATTTAAATATTACTATTAATTTTATAATTTAGAGTATAAAATTAACTTTTAAGCAACCATACTTTATTGTCTTTAGTAATTTTTTACATATTTTAATTTTATTTTTGGTTGTTTCATATTTTATAATAGGGTTTAAAACTATATGTTAATAAAATTGTGAATAAAAAATAACGAAAAATATGTATTCAAATTTTGATAATAATAAAATAGACCCGCACTACTATTTTTCTCGAAGTGTGTTCGATTTTTTTTTTCTTTTCTAGATTATTAGAATTAAAAAAATTATTGTAGGAGTAAAGTGTAGATTTTGACTTAAGAGGGGAGTGGAATGTAATTCAAGCTTCTATTAAGGGAGGGGAATGAAATATTTCCTAATATGTTTTGAATAAGAGGGGAGGAGAGTGTAATTCAAGCATCTTTAAAGTGAGGGGAGTGTAATTTACTCACAAAAATACTTATGGTGATCGAATGTATATTTGTACACAAAAATATTAGAAACAAGTCTCGTGAGCATAGCTCAGTTGGTAGGACAATGCATTATTATATGCAGGGGCAGGGGTTCGAACCCCGGACACCCCATTTATTCACCTTATAATGTTAATTCTAGCCACTAAACTACCAAAAAAAAAAAACCATTTGTATACATTGTGCCCGGGATGTATTTATTCAAAATAAGGGACTTTCTGAACTTTCAAATTTTACATTATACTCCTTCAATCTTAAATATTTACATTGTACTCCTTTCAATCTTAAATAAAAGAGAAAATTGAATAATAAAATTGATGTATTCAATTTAAAATTTGGATAAAAGATATCAATTTTTGTCAACACATTTTTCTTACATATCTCTGACTTGATAATGGACTCTTTGGATTTTACTTCTAAAGATGTATTTATGTCACTCATTATATGGTTCAGATCATTGTTTTCACCCTTGAGCAAACAAGAAAAAAAAAATGTTTGCCTCAAAAATAAAAATTCAGATAATTAAAGTTTGTCTCTTTTATTCAAATAAATATTAAATGGAGGCCCACTAAATGAAGCCGAAAGAGAGATGCGGTCGAAGAGTCTCTGATGACCCTTTATTTACTCTTTATCAAGAAAATCAATATGAGAATTGATCTTCTCCCATTTGATTTTGCTCATTTCCGTTCAACGTAACTTAACTCACGTTGAAAAATGCACCTACGGAAGTTAACTCACACTCAACTATGTTATAGAAATGAACAATTCTAAACAGAAGAAGAACAATTCTCAATCAACATTTCAGAGTTATGTTATTTGTTAAAGACTTTAAAAATACAAAAAATGTGGTTATGGGGTTATTCTTCGAACAGTTTACGCAAAGAAAAGCAATTGAAATTATGAAGCCAACAACGAGCAAAACGATAAATACTATGCGACAATGATGTCAATTACTTTATTATTTCGATATTGAAACTAAGATCCCAACTTGCACTTCTTGATGTATACGCCCTAACCTCTTTTGCACACATAAGCATCTCATGAGAGCATGCATGATTTATGGTTAGCCTATTTTTTAGGTTCTTCATTACTGAAGTTTGTCATTTCACAAGCAACCATTCATCAATTTAAAATAGGAAAATATTTCATGCACTTTTTTTTTTTTTTGACAGAAAGGAAAATATTTCATGCACTTATGCACATCTAATAACCAATCTACAACTATTGTGAGAAAGGAAATAAATTGTGATATGTTTGTTTTTGGTGGTGTTCGAGGTTCGTATACTATGCATTGATCTTACCAACTGAGCTAAGTTCACAGGAACTAAATATGTCTGTAATATGATGTAAAAAGAGATATAGAAAGAAAATAAAGTGTTAAATGAGGGTTTAAAAATTAGAGAAATGATATTTGTACAACCATTTTTGTACAATTTTCTCTCTGATACTCACATTATCTTCTTATTCTCTCTCTTCCTTTTTCTCTCTATATTGATTTTGACCAATGAAAAAAGAGCACAACAAGGTTGTCCCAAAAATTGTAGAAAAAAAGTTGTTCAAATATTATTACTCTAAAATATTTTTTTTGAACAATCAAAAATGAAATATATATTAACCATTAAAAGCAATTCCTCTAACACAAGGTGTGCCAAAAGAACTACTTTACAAATGTGTACAAATATCATTTTTGTTTAAAATATAAATAGCAAAGATAAATCACTCTACCCAATAATGATTAGAGTAAATAAAAATATTACTCAATCAAACAAAAATATTTAGAAGAAATATTGAATCAATTGAATTGTTTAAAATTCTAAATTAGTAAAAAAAATTAAATTATTTCATCCTATGTACATTCTTGTACTTGTACTATAGATTCAATCTTTACGGTGTACATTGCCTAAATAAATGTGGTTAATCTTGTGTTTCTTTGAATAAATCTATGTCATAGTTGAACTTGGATGGATGTCACTGTTTGAGAGATACTAACACGCCCACACAATACATCCAATTAGATTGTTGACATAAAAATTTGTCCAAAACACACAATTTTGCTTCCATATTATAGAGTAATGATATTTATGCAACCTTTTAAGATTACTTTTAACAGTTTTATTTTTCTCTCTTTATTAATCAAAAATAATATAGAGAAATAATTATTTTATTTTGTATGTCTTGTTTTGCGGCTGTCCGGAGGTAGGGTAGCATTTGGGGGATATTGGTCAACCACAATGTTATAAGTGGTTTTTCTTCTTTCTCTTTTACAATTTTTTTTTTATATATTTGTGACATTGTAGTTGATCAATATCATCAATGTTACCTAAGTATTATCTCCGAAGGCATACACCATTTCAACTTGTAACAATGGCTTTTAAGATACAAATCTTGTCGTTGTCATTGTTTTTTTTTTTTTTTGAGGGAATAAATCTTGTCATTGTTGTCAACAAAAATAAAATACAAATATCTATCCTTTGAGTGGTTTTGTCTTTTTGCCACTTCTCACATGTCCATTGCTATCGGTATATATCCAATCGTTGCTTTATTTTGATAATATTTAATTATACTCAATCAATATTAACAACATTAATTCAAGATTAGATTATATATATTGTAAATTTTTGTCCCTTTCATTTACTAATTTAAGATTCTTTTGTCCTAAATTTAAATTAAAATGTATAATCCTCATCCTCATTTTTAAAAATTTAAAATTTTTCTCTACTTTTGAATTGGAGGTTTATTGCTTTGTGTGTCAAGTCTAATATGATATTACACTTGAGATTCTAACGTAGTGGTAAGATATTAGAATTGTAACATTACGGTATAAAATTTATATTTTTTCAAGTACAATTGGAAAATGATGATTAATATCAATTATATTAAAGCATTGAGGTATAAAGTTTAAAATTCTCGACAATAGTAAAATGATCATTAGTACAGCTTATATTAAAACAAAGTTTCCTCATTCCGAATTTAAAAATTACTAATAGGAGTGCCACTTATTCTCTCATGCATGTTTTTTTCAATTATTTAATCTAAAAATTTCTCACTTCATCCTAAATTATATGATATTTTGGTCATTTCACATAAATTAAGAAATTTAATTATTGTTGTAGTGAAAAATTTCTTATTACTATACGAAGACTGCAACCATCTTAAGATAAGCTACTGGAATAAACTGAAGACTTAAATCCAAGAGGGTATAGATTGTAGGGTTAATAGGCTTTTATCCATGCAATATAGATCACTTTTGGTTTTCCCCTCAGTAAATTTTTTTGTCAGATTTCGTCCTTGTAAATTTTTTTTGTTTTGTTTTGGAATACCCCCCTAGGCCAGCTGACTGTGTATTTTCGCTGATTTGGCATACTGAGTCGCCTTTTTTGATGACGTGGAGCGCTGAATATATTATTCTTTTTATTTTTTATTGTGCACACGTGGCATTTGTGATTTTTTTTAATAAACTAGAAAAAAAGAAAAAATATCTTAAAAAATAAAAAAATTCTAGAAAAATGAAAAAAATCTGGAAAAATTTAAAAAAATAATAAAAACATAAAAAAAATCTGGAAAAATTAATATGTATCGAAATTTTTGAAAAAATTATAAAAAAAATAATTAATTAATTTCCTGAAAAATTCTAAAAAAGATCAAGTTCCTGAAAAAATTTGAATTTTTTAAAAAAAATTTTGAAATATATTTTCTTATTATTTTAAAAAAAATTGAAATAGTTTAAGTTCCTGAAATTTTTATAAGAACTGTTATTTTTTATTAGAATTTTTATAAAAAAAAGGAAAAATTAAGGAATTAAAAATATTTCAGGAACTTAATTCATATTTTTTTATAATTTTTTTGACAATTTCGATATATATTAATCTTTTCCAGATTTTTTTTCATTAATGTTTTCATTATTTTTCATTTTACCTGATTTTTTTAATCATTTTTATTAATTTTTCCAGCATTTTGTTTTCATTATTTTTCATTTTTATTAATTTTTGGGTTAATAGGCCGTTAACCCCTGTAATATAAGGCACTTTTTGTTTTTCCCCCTGTAAATTTTTTTTTTAGATTCGGTCCTTGTAAAATAAAGATTCTTCAGTATTGCCCCCCAAGCCCTTTGAGTCAGCAGAATCTATGACGTGACATTTTCTTTTTCTTTTTTATTTATTTCTTGATTGCCACGCGTAAAAAACAGTTTACACGTCATTAATTATAAAAAATTAATTTTCAAAAATTACAAAAAATGAATTAATTAAGAAAAAAAAAGTTGTTAAAAAATCTCGAATTTAATATATTTCAAAAAATTATAAAATAATTATGAAAAAGATTCTAAAAAATCCAAATATAAATTAAAATAAAAAAACTTCAAAAAATATAATATTGTCTAATTTTTTTTATTTTGAAAATTAAGTTCCATAATTTAAATTAAATATTCCTAATTTCGAAAACAATTTGATTTTTTTTTATTTTCGAAAAATATTTCATAAAAATTCAGAAGAAAATCTGTCGAAAAAAATCTGAATTCATTTCTAAATTTAAATTTTTTGAAAAAAACTTAAATTAAGATTTTGATTTTGATTTAAATTCTGAAAAATATTTCAAGATTTTATTAAAAAACTGAATTTTTTCTAAATTTAAAATTTTAAAAAAAATCTGAAGTTAAGATTTTAAATATTTAAATAAAATATTTTTTTTTCAGATTATATAATTGGAATTTAAAAACATTTATATCCAGATTTTTAAAAATTAAATATTTTCCAGAATTTTGTTTTTAGAAAAAATTAAAATACTTTTTTATTTCTCAAAGAATCTGAATGTTTTTTAATTTAAAAAAAAAAATTGAATTTTTACAAATTTTGAATATTAATTTTCAGATTTTTTAAAAGCAATATTTTCGTTTTTATTTTATTTTTAAATTGTTTTAAATATAAATGACGTGTAAACTATTTTTTAAGAAAAAACCACGTAAGTGTCACCTCAGAGATTCTGCTCAATCAATGGGCTTAGGGGGCAATCGTGAAGAATCTTCATTTTACAAGGACAAAATCTAAATTCTTTTTTTACAGGAGGCAAAACCTACAGAGGGGTAAAGACCTATTAACCGTTAATTTTTTTAGATTTTTTTTTGTTTTTTTAAATTTTTTAATTTTAAAAAAAAAAAATCACAAATGCCATGTGTACACAATAAAAAAATATAAAAATTATACAGTCAGCGTGACACGTCATCAGAAAACGGCATCAGCGAAAGTGCACAGTCAGCTGGCCTAGGGGGTATTCCAAAACAAAAAAAAAAATTTACAAGGACGGAATCTGAAAAAAAAAAAAAATTACAAAGGGAAAAATCAAAAGTGACATATATTGCAGGGGTAAAAGCTTATTAACCCTAGATTGTAATAAGCACATCACAACTACCATCAAATCTTCAGAAATCAATGTTTTACACATCCGTTGCACTAAGAAAATAATTTAAAACCAACAACATAACAATATATGTAATATGTGTTACATTGAACATGCTCAGTTTACCAAGGTTAATAATTTTTCAGGAAGAACACCAACTGTCAATTAAAAAGCTATATTGGTATCAAAAAATTAAAAAGCTCAAATGCAAATTTGTCATCTTAAATCACCAAATTGTCAACATTTGCAAACTGACACACAATGTTACAACCCATCGCCTAAAAACCCAAGAATTAAAAAAAAAAAAAAAAAACTCATCAACGCCAATCAAATGGAGGAGAAAGGGTCAGAAGAATTGGATATTGTTGATCATTTGCTCCCTAAATGAATGTAACAAACTCCTTGTTCTGGTTATATCCATCATTGTCACCCATGCAGAAAGAAAAAAAAACATCGTAAATCAAGATGTAAACCCACCAAAAATTCGCCAGCAATTCGATCATAATTCAATAGATAAGAACCAATAACCAACAAAAGAGGACCAATCATTTAACAAAATTAAATAAACAGGTCCATGGAAAACTAAAGTCCTACATACTCAAACCACCCTGGCTTCCAAAAAAACAAGTAACAAGTTCAAGATAAAGATAACAAGTCCAAAACACAGATAACAAAGGGTCACATGAGAGAAGTACAACTCCAAAATGCAATTTCTTCATCTTCCCCTGGTCTGACATTCACATCCATCAAGTGGGAAAAATTTGAAATTTTATTCCCAATTCTGCGAAGGAAACAAAGCAAAATACTTAATCTACAGCAAAAACAAAAACAAAATGCATATTGAAAGGTATTTCAAACAAAAAAATAAATTACTCATTACCTTTTTATCAAATAGATCGATAATATCTGGATTATCGTAGACCTTCCTAATCCTATAAGAACAATACAAAGCTGGATTCGAAGTAGATTCTTTATCTACCAAGAAAATGAACCTTTCTCCAAATAATGATCGAAACTGAGGCGAGAAGGCCTCTTAGTTTTTTCCCTATGATTTGTTTTCAGTAATCACATAAGATGTTAGATATTAAAATATGATAACTAAAAGATTAACAAACTGTTGATAAATTAGAAGCCAACCTCCAAATTATTAACCAAATCAACGCATTCCTCTTTAATTAATCAAGCGAGATCACCGTTAAACAATACAAACACAGCCGCATCAGTGCCATCACAGACATTGAATTTCTCCCTAAACCTGTTATTACAACACAAAGAAAACAAATCAATTTAAAGAACATGGATTAAAAATACTAAAAGGGTAAATTGATAAAACATCAATAAAAATCTTTCCTTACCTCGAAATTATATGCAATTTATAACCAGCAACATTTTGTTCACCTATTAAACTTAATGCGTCTATATCAACCCGTTTGCCCGTAATATAAGGAAACCACCAATCTTCACCTTCAAGGAATCCAGTTATTGTTGCCACAAACATCCCATCTTCGATAACAGAATCAAGCTCTTTTATTGTCACCTTCGGATAGAACAGTAAAAAATCTGCCACCCCATACGTTGAACAATGGATCGATCGAAGCAATATGAGCATATGTTGAAATTCCACGAATTGATAATCTCAAAACCAAGACAATAAAATTTCATGAACGACCAACCTGCAAAAACTTTATAAAATTCTAACCTAAATAAAAAACAACTCACCTCTTTTTAAACTCAAGGAACTGGATAATATTAGAATTTATGAAGATCTGAGTAATCTCCCTGACATTTTTCAAATAAGCGCCTCCCGGTTTAATTTTAGTCATGATGAAATAGACATCATAAGAAATCTTGACCATGTTCTAAGACAAACCAAATCAATGATCCCTTAAAAAGCAGTATACGATACAGATAGAAACAACCAAAACCAAACTCTTTTATTGTCTTTCATCAAGTTTTTAATTATCTTTTTGGTTGTTCTCCGAGATAAATTTGTTTATTAAAAGATTCCTTGAGGAACTCAACATTAAATACAAACTTTATTAACATGAAAAAAAGTTAAAAAAATTATGATTACTATATAATAGTAAGACAAAGAGAGATGAATGAAAAAAATTAATTAATCGACAAATGTTTCAATAATGAGACTTTTCTTTTTGGTACAAAAAGAGGGCAGAGCCCAGTATAATGAGCCTTTTTTAATTGATGATTTAACACACCAAACAAAGAGAAATTAGAGTTAAGAATATTAATCTATACTATATATAAAGAAAACAGCCCCTTTAAGCTCTTTTGGGCTGACCTTTTCTCTTTTCAAAAATACCCTCGATTTTCAATGCAAATAACACATGTAACAAACATATAAGAATAACTTTAAATATTAAAAAAAATATAACAAACACGATATGAATACATATGTTTGGCTTTTTTCCCCTTTATCAAAAGTGTAAAAAATTAGATGAATATAACAAACACGATATGAATACATATGTTGGTGTTATTAAAAAAAAGAATTTAGATTGTATTTTTTTTGTTATATTGTTGGTGTTATTGAAATAAATTATCATGGTTAGTTTGATTTGTTAACTTGAAAACAAAAAACATTTATATTTTTAGTTTTAATAAAAATCAAAATTTAATAAAAAAAAACACATTTCATAATTTTCAAACGTTAGAGCAATAAAAAGAGCAGAAAGACGGGCACGTGAGTGCCCATCTTTTCGCTAGTACATGATAAAGAGACCAAGAGACAACAAGATTAAAATTTCATTTTAATACTTTTACTTTAAATTTTTTCATATGATTAAAACAACAAGATGTCGGAGGGTTTTAGAAGAAAGAAATGGTTTATGATATAGGGTGTCAGTGGCTCATTATGAAGAGAAGAGGGAGCAATTATGTTTTGGAAGGTTGCTGAGAGCGTGTGAGGAAGATCATGCGATGGAGTCTACAGAGATGTTCATTTTTATTGATTTACATAATTGTTTGGAAGATATATGGGCGTGATAGTTGCATTCGTCTAAATGTTATTCACTTAACAATGCTTATTAATTTTTGGCTTCGGTGAATCATCACATTCAAACAATCAATTCAAATGTTCTTTGATATAAAGCGGTTTCTCTCAATGTTGATTTATTCTTTTGGCGCCTTGTTCTCAATCACATTCCGACAAAGGATAATTTACTCAAAAGGATAACAATAATCAATAGTGTATAAGGGGTCTAAAATAAACGAAGAAGTGGATTATTTATTTGTCAGATGTAATTTCTTTAGCGGAATTTTATTTGATAGAACATCTGCAAGCATCCTATGAGGTCGTCATTGATTCTAAGAATCAAGATTAATAACAATCACATAATCAAAATTGAATTTGAAATAGGGGGCCAAAACTCATGAGTTATTTTACAAAATTGTCCTTCATAAATGATATGGAAAAATAAAAGAAAGAATTGAAAGAAGAGAGACTAATAAATAGTTAATGATATAATAGGAAAAATAACATTAATGTTTCATCAAATTGAAAGACCTTTTTTCTTCTCTTCCTAAAACGACGTACAATTTAGGACGGAGGGAATACAAAATACATTTTAATAAAAAATAAAAAGCCACGTGTGTTTCCAAGGGGTGGTTGCAAACACGGCATCTTAAATGAAGGACATGCTTAACATCTATTTATGCTATTTCCAACATCAACATTTATTTACCAACAACAAACCTCCATGTTTTTTCATTAAAAAAAACAAACTTCCGTGTTTATATTAGAGTAGATTATTTTTCATTTTTTCTTCAATATAATATAATAGTTTGTTTAATAAATGCAAAGTATAGGGATATACATTATTTTGGACCTGAAATAAGCTTTAAATAGAGTTAAATCCTCCACATTCTCAATATCCAAAACCATTATTTTAATCTCTCTTTCTCTCTCTCTCAACTCAATCATTCTCTCTTCCTTTTTAAACTCTCTCCTCTCCTGGGGTCACAACCAATCATCGCCACGCTCTTCCCTCTCTCAAAAAGATTCTCCCTTTTTCTTCTCTCACAAAATCACTATTTTCAACACATTCACACTTTCTCTTTCTCTTCTTCACTCTATTCAACTTTTCTCTTCATTTTGTTAATAATCCATTTCATTTTAGGTTCAAAGGTTCTATTTTTTTCTCTTCACGGAACCCCTTCAAGCTTTTTAGGGTTTCCGACCCCTTTTCAGGTATTTCAATTTTTTCTATGATTTTTATAAATTTAACTGTAAATTTTGAGTCTTTTTACGAGATTATTTATGGGTTTTCATCTAATTGATCATTCCAGTTTTTTTAGTTGAATTTTGTTTAGCTTTGCATGCAACGGTTATGGTGATTTTTGATTTTTTAGGGGTTTTCAGTTATTGGTAGTTTCAAATAGTGTTTCAGTTTATGGTTTAGGGTTGAAGTATTGTGATCATGTAAAAATGTTTTTTTTTTAGTTATGATCACTTGCTTTATTCTATATTTTTTGATTTTATGTATGAATGATGTTATCTTGCAATGGGTTATTTTAATTTGATTGTTAAAGTTATTATCATGGATTAAAAATGGATTAAGTTGAATCAGGTTTTTGCTTGTTTGCTGTTAAAATTGTGGGGAAGTTTGTGCCTTTTGTCTAGATCATATACATGGGAACATAGAACTTACTTTTATCATGATGCTGTGTGAATTTTTTTTTTTGGGACTATTTACGAATGGAAGGTTGTGATCACTGAATTGAGTATAACCCTTTGTGAATAACTCAGCTTTTGCATGAGGTATCACTCTCATCTAATTATTGGGCTTGATTTTCACATTGCTTGCTTCACGGCATCGGAGACACTGCTTTGTGTCCTGTGTCTTGCTTGTTTTGCTTTGTCTGATGTTTTGTTCTGACCCTGTGGATTTCAAGTTTAACCACAACCCTGTTTATGTCAAACCTAGTTTAATCGTATAGTTAGTTAGGATAACCAAATCGAATGAATGGGATCATTCTTAACCATTGGCTGAAACACCAATTATTCACATACCCAAGACTGTGATAATATTGCTCCTCATACATATCTGAATTTAGTTTTATTTCACTGCAAAAGCTCAAATGTCTATGTTTTAACTTCTGATGAATTTGGTCCAGAAACTGAGAACGTTGGTAAATTCAATATGCTAGCTTTTGTTCAGATGTTAGTTCCCTCCTCATTTCAGAGTTAAACCAGATGTACATGGAGAACTTTATGCATGTCTAGTATGCTTTTTGGGGAGTGCTAGAGTAGGATTGTTCATTAGATCTATAGATATTTGCATTGGTTTCCTTCTTATAGACATAAGATATGTAAGAAATTTGACAGCAATGGAGTTCTGCTTCTACCGGTGAAAATTCCTATTGCAAATTTAACCAAAAACTCAATATTCTTATAGATGTAGAAGGTTTATCCCAATTATTCTTGATTCTGGTTTAATTGCAGTTTTCTATGTTTTATGATGGGTGGCATATCTTTTGCAAGTATCTAAGATTTACCTGCCTATAATATCAAACAATAACTATCTTTTTTTTGTTTTTGTTTTTGAGTGCGGCAGAAAGGTGATGCAATGAAGCAGTCTTTCGATCCTTCATTTATCGGTAAATCTCCAAATTCTCTTGTTTTGTCTTGGTTATGAATTTTTTATAACGACTTATCATGTTTAATCAAATATAATCTTTTTGTTACAAAATAGCTCCTTCCAAGATTCCACCTATAAATACAGCTGGAAAATTGAGGCATGGTGCTTTGGAAGTTTCATCTGGATCTGATTCATACCACGCTTCATCTGATGCCAGTCTCTTTTCTAGCTCATTACCTGTTCTTCCACATGAAAAGTGTATGTGATAATTATTTCCTACCAGCTCTGATTTCTGTTTACTCCATGTTTTATAAAATCTCATGAACTGGTTTTGCTAACCTGCAGTGAACTTAAATGAAACTGAAAATGGTTTTCAATCTGTTGATGACATCTCAACTAACTTTAAAAAACATCATCAAGAGGCAGAGCTTAATGGTTCCCTTGACAATGGTAATAATCACGCAATCGGAACCATGCTTCCTGATGATGACGAAGAGCTTTTGGCTGGCATAATGGATGATTTTGACTTACGCGGTTTGCCTGGTTCCCTTGAGGACTTAGAAGAGTATGATCTTTTTGATAGTAGTGGAGGCTTGGAACTAGAAACGGATCCACAGGAAAGCCTCAGTGTGGGTATATCTAAGTTAAGCCTTTCTGATAGCTCTGTTGGAAATAGTATGCCCCCTTATTCTTTACCTAATGGTGTGGGAGGCGGAGCTGTTGCTGGGGAACATCCATATGGAGAGCATCCTTCTCGAACATTGTTTGTTCGAAATATTAACAGTAATGTGGAGGATACAGAGCTGCGGACTCTTTTTGAGGTGAGTTTAAGTTAGAGTGAGGTCAATGAAAAAACTACTAGTACAAACTATGGTGGCCATTATTCCTCCTTGCCTCTGATTGAATAGTATATCTTTATTGAGAAATAAATCATTTGAAAATAATGTATTATTGATTGTGTTGTTAATTTTTATTTTCAGCAATATGGTGATATTAGAACCCTATATACTGCATGTAAACACAGGGGGTTTGTAATGATATCATATTATGACATCCGTGCTGCTCGGACAGCTATGCGTGCATTACAAAATAAACCTTTGCGGCGAAGGAAACTTGACATTCACTTTTCAATACCAAAGGTTTCTTACTGAAACAGAATTCTTGTCATTTATTCTTTTTAGTAGCTCAACTCCCTGACATTCATATTATGTTGGCTTTTCTTTTTTGACTTTGTAGGATAATCCATCAGACAAAGATATCAATCAAGGAACCTTGGTAGTTTTCAATTTGGATCCATCAGTTTCAAATGAAGACCTCCGCCAAATATTTGGGGCTTATGGAGAGGTCAAAGAGGTGATAATTTTATCACTTATTTTGAATTTTTTACATCCGAGTCTTTCAGGGAAACATATACTTGTATATATAATATGTACTCTTGTTTGAACTTGAAATTAAGATGAATGGGTGGATATTTTTGCAGATAAGGGAAACTCCTCACAAGAGGCATCATAAGTTTATTGAATACTATGATGTAAGAGCTGCAGAAGCAGCACTTAAATCATTAAATAGGAGTGACATAGCTGGTAAACGCATAAAGCTTGAACCAAGTCGGCCTGGAGGAGCTCGTCGCAAGTGCGTACGCTAATAATTTGGCCTTTTGCTTTTATTTTGATTTTTCTGTTACTTTTACAATAACAATCTGTTCTTCTGGCTGATTTTTGTGCATCTTGTGAAATTGAGAAACATTTGATGAGGCATCTTTGACCTTTCCACTTTTGAAAATTGTTGCGTAAATTATGGATTTTATTTATTTTACTTTCTAGTAAATACTGAGACAGCCTTAATATTGGCCTTGCAGTCCCATAAAATAAGTTTTACTAAATATGTCAATAAAGTGTCATGTGAGAGTAGAGAAACACGGTCAAATTATCATAAATAGCTTGTGTTAACTTCCATATATCTGCCTCCTTTGTTTTCTGGCATGTAATTGATATTTTAGTATGTTACACCTTTTAGTTTGATGCTCCAACTGAATCAAGAGCTTGACCAAGATGAGTCTCGAAGTTTTCGATATCAAGTGGGTTCACCTCTAGCCGGCTCTCCGCCAGGTTGGTTCTTTGAGATGCTAAATGATCCCTGTGCCATTGTAATCATGAAGTAGCATAGATTTTAGTTATCTACTTCATAAATCATGCACCCCTTGCATCTTTATCTTTGATGGAAATGATTTATTTAAATTTTCATAACAGGTAATTGGTTACAGTTCAACAGTCCTATTGAGCAGAGTTCATTGCCAAATTTAAATCATTCTCCTGGTTCCAAAATTATGAGCCCAACAACCAGCAACCATTTACCGGGATTAGCTTCAATTTTGCAACCACAGTTGTCGAACACAGTGAAGGCCGCAACTATTGGCCAGGACATAGGAAGGAGTAGTCATGGAGACCACATATTTCCCAATAAGATTTCATCCGCTGGATCTAATTTCAACTCACATTCACTTCCAGAGCCAAAATTTAGTCCATATCGTGGAGCTTTGTCCTCGTTTGGTGCATCAACATCAAATGGGTCGTCAGTGGAAACCTTGACCGCTCCACAGTTTCTATGGGGAAGTCCAAACTTATCCTCAGAGCCAACCAAGCCTTCAGCTTGGCCAAGGCCATCTGTGGGACATCAACTTAGTACATCGAATGGAACGAGTCATGCTTTCCCATACTCAAGTCAGAACAATTCCTTTGTCAGTTCGTCTCAGCAGCAACATCATCATCATCATGTCGGTTCTGCTCCTTCAGGTTTGCCTTTTGAAAGGCACTTCGGTTTTTTCCCCAAGTCATCTGAAACTTCATTGATGAATAATGTTGGCTATAGAGGCATGGGTCTAGGGCACAATGATGGAAATTACATGCTTAATAGTGGCATTTCTGGTAATGTTGGCATTTCTATTCCAAGAAATATGCCTGACAATGGTTCATCAAACTTCCGAATGAGATCTTCTCCTATACTTAGCCCTGTATTTTTAGGTAATGGTCCTTATCCAGGACTACTACCTACTGCTATGGAGAGTTTTACTGACCGTGTTAGGAGTAGATGGATCGACAACAATGGAAGCCAAGTTGACAACAAGAAGCTATTTCAGCTCGACTTAGATAAGATTAGAAGTGGTGAAGATACAAGGACTACGCTGATGATAAAGAATATCCCAAATAAGTATGAACGATTAACTCTAAGCAATGCTTGTTTATTATTAATAATGTTACTTTTTCTTCTTTTTCATTGGATACCTTGGCAAGATACTTATTAATTGTTCATTTACCTGCAGATACACATCAAAAATGTTGTTAGCTGCCATTGATGAAAATCACAAGGGCACCTATGATTTTCTCTATCTGCCAATTGACTTTAAGGTATATGTTATGCTATTTTAATTTAATGAGCTGTTTATTTTTCTTGTTGAGTTTCTGTTTCATCCCCGAATTCTTGCAATTTGCAATGCTGATAGTTCCCTCCCTCAATTGCAGAATAAATGCAACGTCGGTTATGCATTTATCAACATGTTGTCACCATCGCTTATCATTCCATTCTACGAGGTTTGTATGAGAATATTTTTGGCTCAACACTGTTTTTTGCATATTATCTTATTAAATTTTATTTTGCGGTTGATGATATCCAGGAAATTTATTAAGGAAAAGACAACTAGAACAGGTTAATTTTTCCTCGTGTGACGAATTCATTGATATGTTTGGTTTTGCAGACATTCCATGGGAAGAAGTGGGAGAAGTTTAATAGTGAAAAAGTTGCTTCTTTGGCGTATGCTCGAATCCAAGGGAAGAATGCCCTCGTAAACCATTTCCAAAATTCAAGTTTGATGAATGAAGATAAACGCTGCCGACCTATTGTCTTCCACTCAGATGGTTCTGAAGTTGCTGATCAGGTAACTTTTTATATTACTGTTTCATTGATAAGTGATCGAGTAACTTTGTTTGTTCTTCTCCGGTAATTGATATTTGGAACTGGTATTTTGGTAGTACATTTTTTGCATAGTATTTGTTGCTAGCTCAGTCATTTGTTTCTATCTTTCTTTTTCTATGTAGCATCGACACTTACGATTGAAGTCCTGTATATCCACATGACATTAACACAATGTTACACATTCATTTATTTCTATTTTTTAAAATTAGTAGCAGTGTCTACGTCTCATTGTCCCTGTTTGCGTCATTGTTTCACAATGCTTTTCTACTTCAGAGAATATCCTAATTGTGTTCATCCAAACTTTATTGCAGATCGTACAAGAGCATCTCCCCTCCAACTCCAACAATATGTATATTCAGGCAGTTAAGTCAAGTGAGTTACAATTAAGCGATTCCTTCGGATACTTTCCAAAGGATGGTCCTCCTATGAGTTTGAATGCAAATTAACCTTATATGAGAAGATGTAGAGTTGCTAACAGAAGGATGTAGATTTTGTATCATAAAGTATTTTGCCAGCAAGCTTCAAAAGTTTGGTGCATTTCGGTGAATTTTCTGCACAGGTGGGAGTAAAAGCTGAAGGGTAAAGCAAATAGATCTTCAGTTTTGCTCATTTTTTGGACAGTTTGTAATTTGAATGTCAATATGTGGTTTAGAGAGTAGTTTGGTTTGAGGTTGAGGGTTGGTAAGACAAAATTGTATAGAGAGAGAAAACAAAAGACATCTTTCTATATTCCTCTAATGTATCAGAAAGTCTTGAAAACAAAGTGCTTATTTAAATATATATGACTTATGTTGATATCTTATTGAATAATGATTGTTTGTAATTGCATCTTTGACACGGCTTGTGAAGAAGTCACACATTACATTTAACACGTAAAGCAATACTTAATGGATATCTATAATTTGGATTTACTCAAGCTCCTTGGACCGTATATTCCTTTATCCTAAGTTTTGTTACTTTAAGCCATTATTTTAGACACAATTGTATGATGTCCAAACTTTATTATAAAATGATACAACATTATAATTTGTCAAGTAGTGGTTTAATTTGGGACAGGTAATATCCCTACCACTAAATAACTCACTGTTTCACATGTTATATATGGCTAATCAAATCAAATAATAAGACAAACATTAAAAGGCAAATAATAAGACTAAATAAGTAAATGCTGATTGTCAAATAATAATAACTCACTGTCACTACTCATTGAACCATTGTCATTGTCAATAAGTTTAAAGCTAACAATTAAAAGACAAATAAATTTGAAACAAAGAAATAAAGGTAAATAACTAATTGAGTAAGTGCACAAAAAAATCAATATCCAATTCACTCCTTCAAAGTTGCATATTGTTCTTCATTTTGAGACAAGAAAGAGTCATCTTTCCATGCTAACACATCATCTTGACTAATCAACTTTATAAGTTCATCACCATCATCTTGACTGGTCCACTTCATAATATCATCATCACCATCATCATCTAGTTTACTAGCAGCTTGATCATCAACATTGAGAAATTCAGTAAACCATTCTTGATCAGTCCATTCTCCAGGTTCATCAAGTTGGTTAGCAGACAAAACAGAAGGCAACCTAACAGTAGACTTCAAAGGATCGTATATAGGTTGCCATTGAGAAAAGCCATCATTCATGCCCTCAAATTGGTTTGAATTTGAAGGGTAAAATATCTCCTTAGCCATGCTTTGTGTGTGAGCAGTGTTTTGTGTGAAATCCATTTCACCAATTCCATCAAGTTTAGCAAGCCATTCTTGATTAGGTTTGGCCACAAAATTATTCAACTCCTCCTCAAGTTCACCAAGTTGACCAGTCAATTCTCTAGGTTCAGCCATTACATCATCCAACTTCTCAACTTCACCAAATTGGTTAGTGCCAGTGGACAAAACAGGAGGCAAACTAACAGGAGAGTTCAAAGGGTCAACAGTGTTTTGTGTGAAACTAGTTTCATCACTTTCTTGCATTTTCTTCAGCATGCTAATCCTTTTCTTGCAAGCTTGAATCTTGCCACCTAGAATGCCAATGAAAGTTTTGAGTTGTTCCCCATTCATGTTCATGAAGCATGGGTGCCAAGTTGGATACATTTTCATCAAGATCTCTTTGTGTACTTTGGAAATCTCACTTTCAATCTTATTCTTCTTATTTTCAAAATAGTCTTTCACATCAAAGATCTCTGTAGGTGTACCCTCAATCTTTTGTTGCTCATATTTTTCAAGCATGGACCGTACAATTGTCGAATCTTGTGGCGTAGTTATCGGTCTACCATCACCGTAACCATCATATACAATCAAGCAAGCTTCAACTCCAAACTTTCTAGACAAATCAGAAACTTTTTTTGCCAAATTATTGTTTCTCTGATTGAAAGCGAATTTCCGAGCTCTCTCATCTTGAATTGGTTTCAAAGTTAACTTCCCACGAGCACGACCCATTTCTGCAAATTTAAATATTAAAATTGTCCATAAAAAAATTATCTTGGCAAGATCCATCAGTGTAACCTTATAAACAGCTAGAGGAAGGTTAAGGCACACACACATATGCAGAAAAAGAATAGTTACATAAAGAAAGGCAAGAAAGAACACACATAGGAAGAAGCAAAAACAAGTGATTCAAACAATGCCAAACAAAAACAAACAGAAAGATTAGAACATAAAACAATCGAAGAGAACAACAAAGAAAACGGGACATAAATATTTTACCTTTCAGAGTAGTTGATCTTTGAAAGTATGCGATATTCTGTGTTGTAGTGAAAGATTAGGGCAAGATAGAAAAAAAGGCAATGTTAAGAGTTAACAAGACATCATGAATTTATAGACACAAAATTAGGGCATAAAATCTATCATGGGCTTATGATCTCTCAACCGGTTTGGATGCTATGTTGTAAGTGATGTTAGGGTTAACAAGACTTTATTTGATGAGTTGGATCCTCAACTATGTCACCGTTGTAATTAAAACTCTAATCAATTTACAACTAAATATTTGATTGATTCATCTTATATATTATTTGTCTTAAAAGATTTACTCTAGTGAGTGAAGAAAGATTTATTTGTACCAAAAAAAAATAAAAAATTTAAGAACAAAAAATAAGATTTACTATTATTATTATAAAAATTAAGAAAGACTAAAATAAATAATAAATAAATATTGCTAAAAAAATATAATAATAAAAATATCGTTTGATAATGATGTATTTAGAAAATATATATACTGTCCCCGTGAGCATAATTCAGTTGGTGGGAACATGCATAATTATATGCAGGGGCAGAGGTTCGATCCCCGGACACCCCACTTTTTCACCTTCAAAATGGTGAATTCTAGCCACACTAGGCTACTTGACAAAAAGAAAAAAAGAAAAAAAAAATATATATACTAAGAGAACCCTTGTCAAGTCTCTAATTCTCTCATCATGTTTTAATTACAGAACATAAATCTTAAGAATTAAGCATCATACTAGTAGTTTTTTTTTGGAAAATACAACATAATTAGTAGTGATGTCAATTGTTGGAGCCACCAAAGATATGTGTATATCATTGTAACATCTATAAGAAACAGAGTATGTGTTTTAATTACAATTAAAAAAAAAGGTTTGAAAAATTTAGTGAAAAAGAGTTAATCATGAAAATCAAATGATTCAAACAAGATAAAAAAAAAAAAAAAAACTCAAGAACATAAAACCTTGTCACTTACAACAACAATGAAAAATAATTCAATATTATATTTTTTATTTTTTGAGTAAAAGAGGTCGACGATTCGAATCCTAACAAGGTTGAAAATACTAACATAACAATTGACTAATGATAGAAAGTTATATTCAACTATGTGATTATGTTCTGTAACGAAAGATTCAACCGCAAAGGCAATGTTAGAGTTAACAAGAGATATAGTTTTTTTTTTAGAGGATTAATAAACAAGAAAGAAGTATTTTTTATTTTGACGAGATCATGTAACATTATTAAAAACTAAAAAAAAATTGAGGGTTGTTGAACTTTAACATGAAGGTCCATACAAAAAACGTTTTGTGGTTAGATTCGTACATATAAAACCCTAACAAAGCAAACATAAAATTAAAGCATAAAACCCTAGCAAAAGTAAACATAAGATTAGAACATAAAACAATCAAGTACAATAACAAATAAAAATCATGCAATTATGTATATGTACAACTATAATAATCGTATACATATTTTTACCTTTGACCGGATGATTAATCTCTTTCCTGAAAAAAGTGTGATTGTTATCTCAAATTGTGATATACTCTTGTTGTACTTGTGATACAAGATTCAACGAAAAAGGTTATGTTAGAGTTGACAAGACATGAATTTATATAGACACTAGAGCATAAGATGAGATGAGATATAAACAAAACAAATAAAAAAGAAAGATATAGTTGAAATATATAACTAAACTAAATAGCAATAAAAAATTTCTCTATAAATAAACAATACATTTTTTTCAAAGGAATAATATCTACCAAAAATAAAAAAAATAAGAAGCAAACTAAACTAAATAAAAATTATTATTTTTTTTACGATTTTTTGGAATATTTGAAATAAAAGAAACAAACTAACAATATAAACAAAAAAAATAAAAAACAAATATATAGTTGAAATATACAACTAAACTAAATAACAATAAAAAATTTCTCTAAAAAAAAAGAATAAAAAAGTTGTAGAGATTTTGGAATATATCTAACAAAAATAAAAACAATAAGAAGCAAATTAAACTAAATAAAAATTAAATATTTTTATGATTTTAAGAATATTTGAAAAAAAAAAACAAATAAAAAACAAAGATTCCTTCAAAAAAATAAAAAAATAAAAAACAAAGATATAGTTGAAATACACAACTAAACTAAATAACAATAAAAAAAATTCTCTAATAAAAAGAATAAATTTTTTGTAGAGTTTTTGGAATGTATCTAACAAAAATAAAAACAATAAGAAGCAAACTAAACTAAATAAAAATTAAATCTTTTTATGATTTTCAGAATATATGAAATAAAAGAAACATTAACAATATGAATATGATAAGTAAAGCGAATTGTCTTGTTAAAAAGAAACAAACTAAAGTTCCCTATATGTGGCAACAAACCAAACTCTGATGCAAAGTTGCATCAACTACGGAATACAAGCATATAGCTGATAATTTAGTTTTATTATGTTACTGGTAATAATTAGGATAAACATTTTACTTTATGATTTTCCTTCTAACAAGTAGGTTGGTTGGACAGTCGGATAAAAGAAAACACATATGTAACCACGATAGATTAGGGCTCTTCCGGTGGTTAAAAGTTAGTGAAGAGATCAGGCTCTTGATGCCACTTGTTGATCTATATGACGAAGAAGAAGGTGCACTAAGGCAGGGTGAATAGCGTTTTCGATTTTCAAAAGGTTTTGCGAAAGTTTGGATTTGTAAACTTATAACTTATTGGATTTGTGCGAGGCGATGATAACAAAGTTAAGACAATGAACAACAACTAAGATTCAAAGTTTAATTGAGAGGTTCAAATATTGAATCTTATTAGTAAATCAAATATCAAAATTCAATCATACAAATTGCAAAACTAAACAATCTCAAACAAAACCTTTTAACAATAAATCACACTAACAAGTAATGAACACAAGATATATGAATCAATGGCTTAAAACTTATTTGAACCTTGATTGTGATAAAATTGAATTTGAAAGAATTTCAATTGACATAATTGAGATTAGGTTAAGTGAACAAAAATAATCACAATAAAATCAAGATGGTTTCAAACATAGAAATCATATACAATTATGAATACGAAAATCTAAAAGTATAAGGAAGTTAAGAACATCGGGATTTATAGTGGTTCCCCCTTTCGTCCTCGCTTCGGGGTACGTCCACTCTTGATAGAAAATGTCTCTATCAAGGACTTCCACTATTGAATTGAACAACTCCATGTCGGAACGATACTCTATTTTTACTACTTCGGTAGAACCGTGCACTTGCAGTTTTATCTCATCAGTAAAGAAGATCAGATTGCTGACATATGTATATCGAGGAAATGTTTCCTCATAAAAGTTTTATTAATTTTAGCAAGGAACCAAGTTTCCTCAGAAATTTTTTGTCGGAATTCTCAAGTATTCTTGTAGAGTATGAGTACGATGGTGCGGAGACGTAGTCTCGTCGCACCACCACAACCTATAGATCTACATCAAACTAGCCTGATTTGGATAAAGGGGAGAAAGCAAGAAGTTTTGTCTAGAGAGAAGTCAGAAGATTTTTTTCACTACAATGTTATAATGAAGATTATATGTTGTGTTCTTATTTTGATCTTGCTAACTGCAGCTTAATTTGGTGTAAAAAGATCTTCCAACAAATAAGAAGGAGTTCATCGTGAAACCCTAGAGAGAACAAAAGAATGATGAATCTTGCTTTGGAACTCTGATGCTTGACCCTTGCCTTCGCCGTCAAATGTTTTTGAATGAATAAATTAGTTTGAAAGGGTCTCATTTTACAACAAGAGGTTACATAGGGTTTAAGTGAAGAAAATTGAGCTTTTCCCACCGATCCATCTTGGAAAACAAGCAAAAAGCAGTTTTTACCCACATCTGGACGCACAGAGCTACACACAGGACCGCCTGGGGCAGCAAGGAATAATGTCCCAGGCGTAGAGGCAGGGGCGGAGCCACCTCTTAGTGAGGGTGTGCACCTGCACCCCCTGAGATTGTAAAATTTCTTCCAATTATCTTAGTTTATTCGCACCTGCACACCCTGGGAAATTAATTTTGCACCAGCTGCAGTTTCACTTAGCTATTTTGCACTTATCCAAATATTATGCTCTCACCTTCTGACGCGTAAGAGGTGCTCACCTGACATAGAGGACATCTTTTCCCACTCTCTTAGGTCAACACTCAAGTTTTACACTTTCTTAAAGTGTTTATATTACTTTTTCCTCATTTTTTATTATATTGTATTACTTCAAAGTTCTCAAACAGCAAAAATAAAAGTAAATATAGAAGGAATACATGTTCTTCAAGCCATGATCAGGACTCACTAAGCCAAGTTCACAGTTGGCATATATATATATATATATATATATATATATATATAATCCAGAAAATACCTATCTGTTAAAAATATTTAGACATGATATTTCAGTATACACGTAACAAAATATATATCGATTTAATTATTTTAAAATATATATTATTTAATTCTTTTCTTTATCTTTTCTCAAGTGTGCGACCAAATATCGTATCTATCCAAATTATCTCATATAATACTCAACAAATCATTTTAGCTTATTTCATTCATTCTCTTTTTTTACTATATCCATTCTAGAAATGTCCTCGTGAGCTCAGCTAGTTGGTATGGACAATGCATAATAATATGCAAGGTTCGGGGTTCGAACCCCGACCACCACAAAAAAAAAATATTCATTCTAGAATTATTGTGGAGTATCAATTTATCATATAAGAAAGTCTAAAATAAATATATATTTTTTATATTAATTATTTATCTAATCATACTTCTATATTAATATTGTCTAGCCTACATATTTTTGAATCATGAAAGTTTATCTGCTTGTTTTTGTTTATTTTTTGCAAAAATAATTATTTGGTTAAGTAAAAAATTAAAAATTTTGTCGTTTAAATAAATGATAAAAAATATTTTTTACACTTTCCTTTATATATATATAATGTTAAAGAGTTTGCACCCCCTGACCTAGGGTCCTGAATACGCCACTGCGTAGAGGTGCATGGTACAGGCGCAAGGGAGCCTGAGGCAGCCTCCTCAGGTGTGATTTCTTGTATTTTCGTCCAATTTTTCGTCTCGTTTTTCCTCTATAGCATAAAAAGTCAAATTGAAGTTTTTTTCATGCATACTTTCTTGCAGATCATACAAGATGATCTCCCCTCCAACTCCAATAGTATGTATACTCAGGCAGTTAAGTCAAGTGACTTACAATTAAGCGATTCATCATTTATTCAAAAAAAAAATAAAAAATTAAGCGATTCATCCGTATACTTTCCAAAGGATGGTCCTCCTATGAGTTTGGATGCAAATTAACCTTATATGGGAAGATATAGACTTGTTAACATAAGGATGTAGATTTTGTAATATAAACTAGTTTGCCAGCTTCAAAAGCTTGGAGCATTTTGGTTGATTTTCTGCACAGGTAACAAAAGTTGGTCTGTTGATTAATGTACACAGTGTGGGAGCAAATTAATGCTCATATTTGCTTTCCTTTAGAGTTTAGTTAGCTTTAAAATTGTATAGAGATAAAAAAAAAAAAAAAAAAATCTTTCTACATTCCTCTAGTGTATCAATCAGTACCCTTGAAATATATATGATGTATGTATATATATGGTTTTGAGAATTTGAGTTCAGGTTTTGGCGACTTTGCGTAGCTTCAACGATTCAAATCCATAGTAGGATCCCAAAAACAGGTAAAATCCTATAAAAATTGCACAAAATCACACAAACTCGTGAAATTCGTTCAAAATCGCAGGATTTTGTTCATTTTTTTATAAGGGTCAATTTTTGACCCGGTTCGTCAATTAGCCCGATTTGAATCCATGACCCAGTTCTATAAATACCCAAAATGCCAATTTTTTTCATTCTTTCACTTCCCCTGCACTTTCTCACTGGTTACATGGTTCATCATTGTTTGATCTTCAATTCATCATACATCATCTTTTCCATTTCTCCACACTGATTTAATATTCGTTTGTCTCCATCATTTGCTTATTTCAACATCATCATCAGTTGTATATAAGCTTTGCCTTTAAATATTTTGTTAGGCATCTAGTCTTTGTCTTGAAACTTAATAGCCTTACTCATTTATGATCAAGTATTTTGTCATGCATCTAGGATTTTCTTTTAAGTATTTTGTGTAGGTTTTAACATCATTATCACTACTAAAGTATATTTGCATCTATGCTTTGAGTCATTTATGTATATGTATTTTGTGGACTTTGAACTTTAAGTTATTTATGACTATATGCAATTTATAACATATATTTAGCATAATTTTTGTTTTGGTAGAATCATCGATTTTGATTGGGATTTTACGAGTCTCGATTTTGCTATCATATATCGATTCTACAAAAGTCATTGAATAAAATCCTTCGATTTTAATTGCGATTTTAAGAGTCCCGATTTTTCTATTCCCTTTCGACTTGAAGTAAAGTCCCGATTTTGACGACCTTGCCGTGGACAATACGTTCCTAACTTTTGTTTCTTTAATTCATTATTTTAGCCACAAAATTGTATGAAATTATAATGCTATGGTTAATCAACTATAAAGACAACACTGAAAATTTATAAGAGATATAATTTTCCATTTTTCCACATCAGTAAGTAACTCATTTTGGAACAATTAAATGCTCATTGTCAATCACTTGAAAGCCAACAATTGAAAGGCAAATATCTCATTTGACCAATTCAGTACATTAAAATATATGCTCAAAAGTAAGCTCGAGTAGATGGTTATATGAAAATTTCTTTTATTAAACTACTAATAATTCAATAAACAATAAAATCAAACCAAGTTCATCACAACGCAATGCAAAACACATAATGTAGAAATTTGTTTAAAATCCATCTCTTGTTTCCGGCAAAGCATCAAAATCCATAAATTGAGTTTCCCATTCCTGACCAGGTTTAGTAACTGGATCATCCAAATATGCAACATTATCAAGTACTTGATTAGCCCAATCCATAAAATCATCCAATTCTTCAACTTCACCAAGTCGATTAGTATCACTAAGTGGCTTCAAATGTGTGGAGACAACATTCTTTGGAGCCACATTTTGCATCTGAGTAGTGTTTAGCATGAAACCATTTTCAGTTCTTTGTTGCATTTTCTTTAGCATGCTAATTTTGTGATTACAAGCTTGAATCTTGGCATCTAGAATACCAATGAAAGTTTTGAGTTGTTCCCCATCCATGTTCATGAAGCATGGGTGCCAAGTTGGATACATTTTCATCACAATCTCTTTGTGCACTTTGGAAATCTCACCTTCAACCTTATTCTTCTTATTTGCAAAATAGTCCTTCACATCAAAGATCTTCGGAGTTGTCTCAATCTTTTGAAGCTCGTACGTTTTAAGAATGGATTGTACAACGATGGAGTTTTGCGGCCAAGTCAATAGTCTACCATCACCATCATACACAATTAAGCAAGCTTCAACTCCAAATTTGCTAGAAAATTCAGAAACTTTTTTCGCCAATCCATTGCTTCTCTGATTGAAACTTGATTTCCGAGCTTTCCAATCTTGAATGTGTTTAATAGTTAATTTCCCACGGCCCATTTCTACAAATTTAATTATAAAAATTGTCAATGAAATTTGTATGTGTTTAATGTGTTCTAATCTTTATGTTAGTATAGTTGTTTAATAGTAATATGAAATCAACCCACAAAAAAAAAAAAAAGAGCTGACATACACAAAAGAACACATCATGGGAAGAAAGAACACACATGGGAAGAAGCAAAAACAAGTGATTCAAACAAAAACGAACATAAAGATTAGAACATTAAACAATCGAAGACAATAACAAAGAAAAGAGGACATAAATGTGTATCAAGTATTTTACCTTTCAGAGTAGTTATGCGATATTCTGTGTTGTAGTGAAAGATTAGGGCAAGATAGAAAAAAAGGTAATGTTGTTAAGAGTTAACAAAGACATGATGAATTTATAGACACAGAATTAGGGCATAAAATATATCATGGGCTTATGCTATGCGAAGATTCAATGAAAAAGGTTATCTTATGTTAGGGCTAATAAGATTTACTCTAGTAAGTGAATTTACTTTATTTTTTTTGGCTAAGAAAGAAAGATTTAAGAACAAAAAAAAAGGTTATCTTATGTTAGGGCTAATAAGATATACTTTGATTCCCTCAAAAAAAAAAAAAAAAAAGATTTACTTTGATTGAACGGATACGGTTATTACTTATTATATCTAGTAGCGTCAAGATGGGTATTTTTATTTTATTGTATTTAATTATAATTTATTTAGGAATAAACTTCAAATAAATAAAATGTAACTTATATTGTTATAATATAATTATTCTTATTATAATGAGATATAACTAGTTTTTTCGATTAAAAATTTAAGTGGTACTATATAAAAAATAAGGTTATAATTAAAATAGTTTAAATGAAGACTGACGCTAGTCACACAAAAAAAAAACAAGTTACACCCAAATTTATTTAAAATTTTACAATAATACCAAAATTGCCCTCTTCATGTAAATTTTTAAAAACCCATCTTTTATGATCATTCTGAACCCTTACCCCCTTTCATCCACAAATCACCATAGATGTGCAACCAATATCTGAATCAACATCTTTGTTATTGATCTGTACTATATTCATAAAGGTTAGTGAATTTCATGAATTTCATTTTCGATGAGTTTCTATTTGTTTATTGTTTGTTTTGGTATGAGATATGCCTGTCAATTTGATTTTTAAGTGAGAGGTTAGTGTAAATTAAGTTTACGTGTATGTATATAAAAGGGGTTAGTGTAGTTTACGTATGTAGGTTAATGTAAATTCAAGTTTACGTATGTTTAATTTAGGTTAGTGTAAATTCAGTTTACTTACGTTCAATTTAGGTTAATGTAAATTAAGTTTACTTATGTTCAATTTAGGTTAAAGTAAATTAAGTTTCCTTATGTTCAATTTACGTTAATGTAAATTTAGTTAATTTAAAATTTTTATTTTAGTTAAAGGGTATATTAGTCATTCTGAAGTGTAACTTGTTTTTTTTGGGGTGTGACTAGCACCGGTCTTAAATGAATAGTAAATTGAAAGATAAAAAGTTAATGTAAAATTGTATATCCCTATTCCCCGTATATGTATAGATAAAAAATAAATTGAAAAACGTTTTTTTTTTATTTAACTATGACAGACCCTTCGAAAAGTTTGGGACATGATTTATAGCTAGTCAACCGGTCAGCTCTCTTATCTTTAATATACTTCACTCTGTATTATTATATTTGAGTTCCCCTGTACTCAAAGTAATGAAATCTTTTTGCTTACAAAATAAAAATGTGTGGTCAACTGGAACATGTGCTAAGTATTTTTCTAGCAATATCATTTTTTGTTTGTGATAAAGTATCGTTTAAATTTAGGCTAAGCCTAATATTGGTTAGGCCTGAGTCCAACCAGGATCCGAAGCCAAGCAAGTTTATATCATGGGCATGCTCTAGTTTCCACTCGATAGTGATCCAGTCCATCGATCTAGGCTCTGTTTGGTAAAAATAGCGGATAGCTGATAAGGTAGCTGATAGCTTTTAGCTGATAAGCTAGCTGATAGCTTTTAGCTGATAAGCTAACTGAAGCGTTTGGTAAAAATAGCGGTTCAACTAGCTGATAAATGTAAAATGACATAAAGGGTATTCTTAATTCATAATAAAAATTATATCATTAATTTAAGTATTTGTAATTTTGTAAACTAATTTTTCTTTAAAAAAATACTTTAAATTTATTAATTTAATATATCCTATGTATTATAAATTAAATTAAATTTTATTCACTAAAATTTTATCTTATATTTATTATCATTTAAGTGTTTCCACTTTATAAAAAAAAATAACATTTACCTCAAAAACAAAAAAAAGGTAGCACCAATAGAGTAATACTAATAATAGAGAATAAAGAAAATAACACTTACCTCAAAAAAAAAAAAAGTAACACTAATAGAATAATAGTATTTTGTTTCGTAAAAAAAAAACGAAGGTATATATTTTTTCAAAAAAAAAAAAAAAGGCCAGCTGATATATATACAAAAATTGGAATAAAGGGATAGTAGTCTTTATTACGTAGTTTATTATAAAAATTATAATGGATAAAAATACAATTTAAATGAAATAA
This sequence comes from Medicago truncatula, assembly GCF_003473485.1. NCBI lineage: Eukaryota > Viridiplantae > Streptophyta > Magnoliopsida > Fabales > Fabaceae > Medicago > Medicago truncatula. Next base: position 21,823,576 of record NC_053043.1, on the reverse strand, counting down.
TAAGGGTAAAATTGAAAGAAAAAGTGAGAAGCTATAAGCTATAAGCTCAAACGCTACTTGGAATAACTTCTGAAAAATAGCTTATAAGCTCGTGAAATAAGCTATAAGCTCATGGTGAAAAAGTGTTACCAAACAGAGCTTTTTTTTGTCAAACGAGCTTATAAGCTATAAGCTAAAAGCTAAAAGCTCTTTTTTGGGGTTAACCAAACAGACCCCTAAACCTTCCATTCTGGATCCAATGTTGGTGTTCCCCTCGGATCATTACAAGTGTTCCTCAGTGACACCTGTTCAGGTGAAGGCTTGACAACGAAAAATCTTACTTATTCCCTATAAATACTAATGCACATCATTGAGGTCATGTATCTCACTCTTTACTTTAATATTCACCTCACTCTCTCGAACCCTCGCTAACTTAAGCATTAGCGCATGCACAAGTGCACCACCCTCATCTACTTGAGAAAGACTCGTGGTGGACCACAATGGATGAACGACGATCTCATCCCTTTACATAGTGGATCACAACCCAGATGCTATCTACCTAGATTTGGAAGGTTTAGTAGCAACTTCATTAAACCCTAGAAACAATCTCTCAAAATCAAACAAAATGGTAAATACTTGATGAGTCCACTGCAACGCTAACGAAGCTTAGAACGTAGGAATCGACAGAATCGTCGATTCATCCTCCTCAGTCCTAGAGCCTACACGAAGAGCCCTTGCACCCGTCCTCTAACCATTGGTAGCTGATGTTAACACAAGAACAATGACGGAAATTCTTACGATGAATCCCATTTTAACATTGACTCTAGGATCGATAACTCAACACACGATGAATCTACCACCTTTAGTGCACCCCACATCTAAAGCAACAACTCATAATGTAGAGATTCATCGAAACCCACAAGTGATAGTTCGTAATGTGGGGGTCCAAAAGAACCCATTAGTGACAATTCACAATGATGGAATTCAAGGTAAACCCTAGGCTACGAAGCCCAAGAGACAGACAACCTCCTCGGAGATCCCAAAACGAAAATACAACACCAAACCCATATGCTGACGACCCAAGGAGAAAATAGGGATTGTGTGAAGGCTGGCCAAATCAAGTCAGGCGTCGAAGTACCAAACCCAAACCAAGGTGTCGCTCCCTCAAAACCATCATGCCAAGCAGCATTGTCAATTCATCGGCAGGGTGGAGTCAAACCTTGTTCATCCCAAGTAAAACTAGAAGAAATGAGGAGTAACGACAAGAAGGTCATAGTCATCATTCACCTGAAAAGTGTCGTAGTGCAGAACGCGATAATAATGTATCACCCCCTCAAGACTGTCGTAGTGAAAAATCCGTGGAGATAATCTCAAATGATGACAAAGCGGTCGTCAAGAATGCTTCCACAAGAAGGATAAAAATTTATCCAAAGTGGAATTAATAATTATATTATTCAATGCCAAAAGAGCTCCAGAAGCTTCTGTGTCAAGCACTCCGATGACACTACAAGCCCACACAATCACATTGATATTGTGGACACACTTTTGAGTTTCCACAACGCCCACGATTAGTTGAAGTGTAAGTTATTCATTTGAACCCTATATGAAGGGTCCATGGGATCATACACCAGAATCCAAGAGACCTCTAAGGGACTATATCAAGAGATTCAACAAGGAGGCTACACATGTCCAAGGAGTAAACAAGAAAATGAAGACAAACCTACTAAGTAAGGGATTTCTCTCGGATACCAAGTTCATATTGTAGGTACTCCTTGGGTCACTAATTAATTTAGGTTTAGATGATGTTTAAGTTAGTTAGGTTAAGGCTATATGTTGTTTATTTAACAAAACTGTGAAGACCCCTAAATAATCTTAGTCTCATAATCTCCTATAAGATCACCTTTATTAAACTATTCCTTAAGGTAGCTAATGTTAAGTTGGAGTCTCTTGAAACTTTTAATCTATGAATATTTGATTCGATTCAAATGTTGCCATGTACATTTTGAATCGAGTCATTTTTGCTCTCGGGTGTCTGACTCTTATTGATTGACTCATACCAAACATTGTTGAAACAAATCAAATTGCTCCTTTGAAGCTATGATTCGAATCAAATTTGTGATTATTTTATCAACCTTCATCTGGAAACCAATGAATCAAATCGGTGTTCATGACTATCGACTTAATCTTCATAATATTCGTGATTTCAGAAAATACACTATTGATTCAATTATAGATATGTATGATTTGATTCATTCTCTATTTTTTTAGTTTTATTTTTTGTACAACTTATTCATAACTAACTCACCTATATATATACTTGCCTCCACTTATTGTATAACTCATGAAATCAAATTATAAAAACTCTCAAGTATTTCTCTATAGGATAATTGTAAGTTTGATTTCAGTTAAGGATCTTGGTGGAGCATCAAAGCAAAAGGAGGTATTTTTCCCCTCCCATGGTAATTGCGAGGGTTGTTTCACAAACAATCAAGGTTCAAGGGGATGAAACAAGGCAATAGAAAAAAAAAACATTTATAAGGTAATAATATCGCAGGATTACATGCAAGCTTGAGGTTCTAAAACCTTGGGATTATCAAATTTCAAGGAGGCTTGAAGATTGGAGGCTTTGGAGTGATTGCTTAAAGTAGAAAATATAGGATCAATTTGATTCCTAAATTCAAGGAACCTTTGTAATTAACTCTTGTAAACATTTTTAACATATTATTGGTAGCCTTTTTTTTTTTTTTTTTTTTTTCTTTTATAAGGCTAAGAGAAAGGTTGGGCATCCGGGAGAATCTGAAGCATTCCAACTAGGTTGGCACCCCACAGAAACCCCCATCCTCTACCGCCTTTCCAATACATAATATTATTTAAAAAAAGGTGAAAAATATTTACAAAAAGAGGGGGACTAGGCCAAAACCCTCAAAATGAAGAAAAAAGACAGAAATAAAAGGAACATAAAAAGCTATGGAAATCTATAGTTTGGTAGCTCATTCCTGTCCTGTGCAAAGTCCGCCAACAACGTAGAAGGCAAAAAGGTGAACCAAGAAGAGTCATCTATGTCATGCCCCCTTTCTCCAAAACCAACTCGGAACAATTACGTAGCCGACACATATCAGAGAAAGCAAGTCGGTAATCAATATTACCAATGTCCCGGGTGTTCCAAAAGATGATATTCATTTAAATGGTGGAAGAGGACCCTGAGAGCGGGTTTTATATGGAACATTTTCCACATTTTTCTTCTTCTGAGACTTGGAAACAATCTCTATAAATGGTACCTCGGATGCTCCTACCTTTGATAGCCAAGTGTGCATGAAATCTAAGTCTTTTTGTAGCACCGGATCTATCTTAGAACCCTCCGGAGCCACAATGTTACTGATATCTAGAGTGATTTGTTTGATCGGAGATAAAACATGTGTCGGTGTCTCATCAATATTACCTCTAACGACGTCAACAGATAAATTATGAAGTGTGGTGCCAAAAGTATTATTTGTATTCATGAAACTGCAGTTAAGGGGTACCACTTGAGGCTGGACGACTTCAGGGATAACTTCTGAACCCGCATTATCTTCCTCCGCATTAGATGTTGTGCCTGTAACAAGTGCAGCAATTGATACCTCGTACTCAGTTGTTATGCCAGTAACAAGTGCAGCCGTTGTTGCCTCGGTCTCAGTTGTTTGCTGGTAATTCCCAATAAGTAGCTGCTGCTGGTGGGAATTCTCTGTTGCTGCCGTATGTTCCTCATCTGCTACCGGTGGTGTAACAGCGGCCCCAAAAGCAAGAGAGGAACCGATGCCGAAAGGATTTTCCTTTCTCGATACCCAAGTAGTTTCCGTAACTGGGATCTGTTTCTTTCCTTGTGCAATATTTTCCTTAGGTGCAAATGTGTCCTTTCGTGGGTACAACCGTCTACAGGCCGAGACATCATGTCCTACATTTTGACAGTGAGTGAAATAATCCGATAACCATTCATAAGCCACCTTCAAAGTGAAGGCGTATCCTTCTCTCTCTACCAAAATTTCATGAAATAATTTCCGAGAAAAGTCCACGTCTACAAGAATTCTGGCATAATGACCAAACAATCGCTTGGTCGTTGCATTGTCTATTAGAAGCGATGTGCCAACCGCACTTGCTATCTCACGGAGGGTCCCCTCCATCCAATACTCCTGGGGAAGTTCCAGTAACCTAATCCAAACCCGAGTGTCATACCCCAATTTTGGACCGTTTAAAATCTCTTGTCCGTATTTTAAAATGGTTCACGTTCCCTTTTATTCGTTTTTTTACCATTTAAAATTCGGGTTTCTTGTCTTTAGTCATTCAAAAAGTTTTTATTTTACATTTAAATCAACGTTCGCATTTCACAACAATTAAAACCGTCTCACTTTCATTTTTATGACGCATTTTGTTATATAGTCTTTTTAGTCGTAACGATCATGTCTAAAAAAAAAAGAAGGCCTAATCGCATTTTAAAAAGGCGTTTTTTTAAAAAAAAAATCATTTCAACCGAAATTCCGGCAGGGAGGATACTTTGAAGTACCTCATGTCAGATTCCGAAGGGACTTTTTATTTTTTTTTAATTTTTTTATTTGTCTTTTTTTTAGTTTGTTTATTATTATTTTATTTTGTTATTATTATAAAAAAAAAAAACAAACAAAGAAAGAAAGAAGACTCACGTCTTCCTCTCTTCTTTTCTTTTTTCTTTTCTTTTTCTTTTCTTTTTATTTATTTTATTTATTTATTTATTTATTTGTTAAGCCTTTGTCCCCAAGTCTCAGCTGCAGGGGCATTTTGGTCATTGTTGTGTACCAGAGCCAACCCTATTTTGTCACTATAACTACACTGTCCAATCATTGGGGAGAGGAGGCTGCACTGTTCACACACTAACACACCAATTATCTGCAGCCGCAGAAGTCAAAGTCACAAACCCTAATTTCTTTATCTTTCATGATATTCCGGATCTAAACCCCAATTTCTCATGAACAACACAAGAACATCATAGAAATTTCACCATAAAATTCCAGAATCTTTCAAAACCAAATCACTAACCAAACACAAATTCATAATCACAAAAAATGATTTCATTTTCAAAGCAACAAATTCTCAACAGTAGAATTCGAATTTTCCGTATACCATAACAAACTCAACATTACAAATCCATTGCTACTGTTCATAACACGGTAAACCGAATCAAAACCGACGAAAAGGAGAAGCGAATCGGAGCCGGTTTCGAACCTTCAAGGACGAACTGGAGAGGAATCCGAAACGGATCAGAACCGCACAGAAGAGGTAAGAAGGTAATTTTCTTTTACTTTTAGGTCTAGATCTAGGCCGACTGGTGTTCTATTTTAAAATTCTAAGTTCGGATTCGGACTCTATACAAAAAAGGATTTCTAGAGGTATATTTTGTTTTGAAAAAAAAGGAGTTTAAAACTCCGGCGCGGTGGTGCCACCACCGGCCACCGCGCCGGAAAACGTTTCTCGCCGGAGAAGAAGAAGCAGGCGGCGGCGCTGCAACTCTGTTTTAGAGAGAAGTGTGAGCAAAATTTTTAGAGAGAAGTGAGGGTTTTGATTTTAGAGAGAGAAGAGAACAAGAAAAATGATTAAAAAAAACCAGAATGTGCTTTTATACTCTTTTGATCTGGACCGGTTTATTTTCAAACCGATTTACACTAAAAACTGGTTCACTCTAAGCCCACTGGATCTCTCACTCGGCCCTTTTACTTGTTTGTTTTTGTGTGTTTCTGTTTGCTGTCTGAACCCCCAGTACTACATCTGTGCCCCTGTTTTGCTTTAAAATTCTTTTGTTTCTTCATCTAAAAAACCCTTTTAATATTTTATGGTTGTTTATCTTGTTATTACTGTTATTTGAGTATTGATACTTTACTTCGTTTTGGATAAATTTTTTTAGCCCTTTTATTTCACATTAGTATTTTCTATTCTCATTTCTTAGTTCATAGCTCGTTTTATTCGCTTTCATATATAACTTGGTTTATTTCATGCTTACTAGAATTAGAATTATTATCTGCATGTTTATTTCTCGTCCTTTACATTATTATTATCATCAATTGCTTAGTATGTATAAATAGGGAATTGATGTAATTTTATTTCTTGCATTTTTATTTTGGCATAAAGGCCTTAGGGTTGTATCTAGGAATTGATGTAATAATGTAGGTAACACAAGCACCGACACATGCACCGACACTACCACATTTTATTTACCGCTTTCCGTTAGTTTTTACGATGTTACGTTAGTTATCACCGTTAGTTTAGAAAAAACTCATTTTCTCAAAAAGTCAAATATGCAAAACTTCAAAAATCATTTTCTTAATAACATTTTTCCTTTATTTTTCTTAATCAAACTCTCAATCAATTTTAATTCAACTTCAATCATTTTCAAAATTTAAAATCAATTAACCTCACTCATTTCTTTTATCTCATGCCTTGAGGCCTCTTTCTCTTCTTAAAACCCATTTCGAAAAATCTTAAAATCAGCCTAACCCACTAAAGAAATTTTTGAGTGGAACTACGTCGGTTTTGATCCCTTTCCCAAAAAGGGTACGTAGGCAGAGGACTTGTCCTTCCAAATCAAATAAAAATAACCAAAAACATACTTCTTCTCCCTCCATTCTTTCACTTAGATTTTTAGGTAATAATTTTTCAAGTAAGCCAAATGAATTTAGCACAAGATAATTTAAGTAAGCGGTTCCTTCGGAGTACCGAAGTCGTTTAGGGTGCTTAACACCTTCCCTATTCGAAACCAACCCCCGAATCCAAAGTCTCGATAAGGGTTTTTACTCATTTTTTCCCTTCCCACGAATAAAAATTGAGAGTTCAAAGATCGACGATTCAAATCAAATAATGGTTTGACATCCGAAAATCGCGAGCACAGAAATGGCGACTTCACTGGGGATATTAGATCCTACGCGGGTTAAACCCACCTTACTTTCTTTATTTTGTGCTTTATTATTTGCTTATGCTTTGTAAATATTTTCTTACATGAGGGGTGAGAAAATAAGCTCTACACCCGAGCTTGAGGGAAATATAAGATAGGAGTGGTAGACTCATAGTGGCATACCGAGAGTATACTCGTGTCTTGGCACATGTGAGATAACCACACTTAGCGGAGGAGCTTGAAGTGATATATGTCGGCGTGTGTTTTCACGTTTAGACTTTATTACTCTTAAGTTTCCTTTGAAGCTAAGGACCTTTAGTAACCCTTAACCCATCTTGGCCTTTTAGGACGTAGTGCGGTGGCTAACCGGGTGTTTTCTCGGAACTAGTCGACACGCGATACTACACTCAAACGAGACTTTCCTACGGACGTTGTTGGACCGGGGTATTTTCTCGGTATCCGATAATATTCGAAAGTGGTCGAGGACTTTGGGAACCTTGGTAGAACCCGTGACACCGGTACAATTTGAAACCATAGTCCTTACCAAATGGCGTTGTTACCCTTGACTCCAACATTATGGGACTTAACCTCATCATGTATTCTATGTACTTTAGCATAACCATGCATACATGCATCCATTCATAAACAACTTTTTCCATCAAAAATTGAAGGACTTAGTCAAGTTTTTGTAAACATCATGGATATGGACCTTGTAAGAATGAACACCAAGAGATACAACTTCAAAAATCTTAACTGAGCTTTAGCTTTTGTACTTTTTCCTTGGTTTCGTTCTTACCTTTTGAAAAAGGAACCGTTTGCGACGTCTTTACAATATTCAAAATGAAACCATATTCGTACTGTGTTTACATTTCGCTTTGATAAGTCCTTCAAAAAAATTATTATCTTTTTTTTTTTTCATAAGCATATCATGCATCATTTTGTATTCATAGTTTCTAGTCCGTGTCTTACATTGTGTCCTCTCCATAAAAGGTCAATCCGTCAATAAAGGGGCCAGATGTCGTCATCCAAGTTCGGCTCGCATATGCAGACACTCGTGCAAACAGGAAAAATGGACCGGCTTGAGCAAGAGGTTCATGAGCTTCGTGGAGAGGTAACAACACTTAGGGCTGAGGTAGAGAAGTTAACTAGCCTTGTATCTTCATTGATGGCTACAAACGATCCACCGCTTGTCCACCAAAGGCCTCAATCACCATATCAGCCAATGTGCCCTCAAAAGCCTCGACAACAGGCCCCTCAGCAGCCTATCTCTCAGAATCAGGTTCCTCGGAAGTTCATTCCGCAAAATCAGGCCCAAAAAGCATCTCAGTGTGACCCGATTCTTGTGAAATATGCGGATTTGCTTCCCATTTTGCTTAAGAAGAACCTTGTTCAAACCCTACCACTTCCTCGGGTGCCGAATTCGCTGCCACCTTGGTATCGCCCTGACCTCAACTGTGTATTCCATCAAGGGGCACCAGGTCATGACACTGAGCAGTGCTACCCTTTGAAAGAAGAAGTTCAGAAGTTGATTGAAAATAACGTCTGGTCCTTCGATGACCAAGATATAAAAGTGCTACTTCAACAACAACATCTGGCTCCTCACTCTGTTGCCGCTGTTAGGCCCATCACCAATGTTGTTCAAGATCCAAGTTATCAACCCCAGTTTCAACCAAGTCAACAACAGTATTTGGATTCTCACTCTGTTACCACTGTTTTGCCCATCATGAATGTTGTCCGCAATCCGGGTTATCAGCCCCAGTTTCAGCAATATCAACAACAGCCTCGACAACAGGCTCCAAGAATTAAATTTGATCCGATTCCAATTAAATATGCAAAGTTGCTTCCCTATTTGCTTGAGAGGAACCTTGTCCAAACTAGGCCACCTCCTCCGATACCGAAGAAATTGCCGGCTCGATGGAGACCTGATCTCTTTTGTGTTTTCCATCAAGGGGCACAAGGTCATGATGTTGAGCGCTGTTTTTCTTTGAAGATTGGGGTCCAGAAACTGATCGAAGACGATCTCATACCTTTCGAAGAGTTTGGATCTGCATGTGCAAGTAAACCTGCTATCGGATTTTTGGACCTTGTGTTGACATGTGGAGTGTTTAGCTACGATTGGGCCTTTGCTGATGTTTATTTCTACTACTCTTTTGTTCAATTAATATGTTTGTTTGTGGCTTTATGTTTTTTAAAAAATATAAAAAAAAAAAATCCTTTCGTCCCACCCATGACGGAAGTGAACTTGTTTAGGGCTTTATGCTGTATCTATTTTCATCATTAATGAAAAGGTCGTCTTGGTCCCGACCTTCTTTTATTTTGTGCTTTTTCTGGAAAAATGGTAATACAAAAAACCAAAAAATTCTTTTTCTTTAATCATTTCCACATATCTGCATAATCATAATATTTATATCAATAATCAAATCATGCATTAATAAACCCGTTGAACACTTAAACCCTGTACTCTCGCTCGACTTTGAGTTCCTTGTGTATGAGGCTGAAGAAGAGGATGATGAAGAAACTTCCACTAAGATTTCTCTCCTACTAGGGCATCTTGGCCATAGAAGCAGCAAATATCAAAAGAGATTGTCCAAAAGAGGACTTTCATGTACAAAGACTGGCACGAGATGCTACCATTTGTCCTGCAAGGATATTATACTTCAAGTGCACACTTCAACATGGGCAACCCACCCTCCATCCCTCTGTATAAAACATAAACGCAGTGCCTCACATGGAGGTCAAAGTCCCGTCAACGGGAGTTCCAATGAAAGCTAAGCTTGATTGAATTTAAAAGTGTTACTGCCATATGGCGTGGACAGTTGTATCAAAAGCATGAAGCAAGTTTTCAACAAGAGAAGGCTCGTCCCCATGAATGTCAAGAGAGTGGCCTTGTGCTCAAAAGTTATACTATCTGATTTAACCAAGTTCCAGGGACAATGAATGCCTAATACAAAGAATGAGGGTAAACTTGTATGTCCTGTGAATACCGATGCAGTCAAGAAATACTTTGTTAAAATGAAAAAGCTCGATAAGTCGCAAACCTGAAAAGGCGGCTTAGGCAAAAAAAGAGCGTCTCGATGGACTGAAAACCCAAAAGGGCGGTCCATGCAAAAGTTAGAGACATATATAAAAAAAAAAAAAAAAAAAAATGAAAAAATGATGATTATCCTGATAGGTTGAAACCCGCAAGGGCGATCTATGCAAAAGTTAAGGATCATGACAAAGTAACTGCATCTGGTCGGACATGACTCATCTAGGGCATTTCATCAAAAGACCTTCGACTCATGACAAGGTAATTGCATCAAATCAGATATGATTCATCTGGGGCATCTTAGTTGTTAAAGGGCTTCCGTTCTGAAGCGTCTGCAAATCAAAGACTCAGAACAGTGAAATTCAAAGTTGGTAGAGGGAACAATGGTTATTGTGTTCAATGTTCATTTTCCATATAATTACCATTTTCCAAACTTTTAAAGTCCGTGGAACCACGCCTTTGGCAGGCCACCACTCCATTTACATTAACTTGAGCTTGTGCCCATTTATTTGAAATTCTCATTTATTCTGTTTGCAAATTTTTCTTCTATTTTTGATGTTGATACCTAAAGCAAAAAAAAAATTCAAAAAAAAAAAAAAAACTTTTATCATGTCTTCTGAAAAGCATAAACAACAGGTACATCTTCTTTGAACTTATGAGTGGGTGAAACATACATCAACATCCGTCTCAAGGACAGTTAAGCTCTGCAGGGTTGGCATGACTAAAAGCTGTGAGATGACCTCTGTCAAAAAAAAAAAAAAAAAAAAAAAAGGGGCTCGCTAAGTCGAAAACCCGAAAGGGCGGCTTAAGCCAAAAATGAGCGTCCCGGTGGACTGAAAACCCGAAAGGACGGTCCAGACAAAAATTAGGGGCATACAAAAAAAAAAGAATATATTTCCGGTGGATTGAAAATTCGAAAGGGCGGTCCAGGCAAAAGTTAGGGATTCAAAAAAAAATATATACAAAAAAAAAGTGACAAAACAAAGATAGAGGCATCATAGTTCAAGTTGGCCAAATGGAAGAATGCACTTTGTGTTGGCTTACAAATGGCGACTTCTGCCAGATTGATTGATTGATGGGTTTTATCCCGGAAAATGGCAATTTCTGCATGTACTTTGATTGATGGCGACTTCTGCCAGAATGGTTGATTGATGGGTTTCATCCAGATAAATGGCGATTTCTACCCCAGTTTTTGATCATGAGGACTTACCCCAGCAGTGGCTTGATTTCTTCTCCAGTGGCTTGTTTGTGGAATGGCGACTTCCACCCCAGCTTTTGACCATTGGGTCTTACCCCAGCAGTAGATTGATTTCTTCTCCAGTGACTTTATCCCCAATGAAGGTTTCGAGTGTTCGTACAGTGATGCCGGGCCATTCTCCTTGTAGACCTGCCCAATCCTGTCTCAACAATCTTACCATTACACCGTCATATGAGTCTCATACATATTCATTCATGCATGCATACATAGCACGCATATAAATATCATTCATACATAGTTGTATTTTTGCCCAATATTTTGCTTTACTATCCTCAGATACCACACCCAGTGTGTCTAACTCCAAAATGTCATCAAGTCAAACATGTTCCAAAGTGGCAGGTCTCACCAGTAATCAGTCTATACATACATACAATTCCCCTTTAGCTTCATACAAATTCTTTTTCCCCTAAGCTTTACCCTTATCAAGTTACTCCTCATTGATACCAAGCTCTACATTGTCTTTACTTTCACCGGAGGCTTTGCTTTTAGCAAATGCTAATGGTCCGTCTTGCCTTTATTTTTACCGTGTGTTTGCTATCCCACAATGTTAGCAAACCCTGTCGGTCCGTCTTGTCTTTACTTTCACCGGAGGCTTTGCTTTTAGCAAATGCTAATGGTCCGTCCTGCCTTTATTTTTACCGTGTGTTTGCTATCCCACAATGTTAGCAAACCCTGTCGGTCCGTCTTGTCTTTACTTCCACCGGAGGCTTTGCTTTTAGCAAATGCTAATGGTCCGTCTTGCCTTTATCTTTTACCGTGTGTTTGCTATCCCACGATGTTAGCAAACCCCGTCGGCCAGTCATGTCTTTACTTTCGCCACTCGTCGGCTAATCATGTCTTTACTTTCGCCCCACGTCGGCCAATCATGTCTTTACTTTCGCCACTCGTCGGCAAATCATGTCTTTACTTTCGCCACTCGTCGGCCAATCATGTCTTTACATTCGCCACTCGTCGGCGAATCATGTCTTTACTTTCGCCACTCGTCGGCCAATCATGTCTTTACTTTCGCCACTCGTCGGCAATCAAATCATGTCTTTACTTTCGCCCTTCGTCGGCAATCAAGTCATGTCTTTACTTTCGCCACTCGTCGGCCAAGCATGTCGTTACTTTCACCATCGTCTAAACCATGTCCTTACCTTTACAATGGAAACAATGTTAACAAACATTATCATTCATAGTCCAGTTGTTCCAAGCTATCTCACAGTAATCTTAAGCATTACCTATCATGTCTTTCCCCAGTGATATTTATCCAATTGTCCCCCAATCAGTCTTTTATGCATCATCTTTACATTCATGTTTGTATCATGTGCAGTCATATCATCACATTCATCAGCATCGCATATCTGGCATTTCAAACGGTCCAAATTGGCGTCTTTTTATATTTAAGTCTCTTCGACCCTTTGGTTTAAAAGTTTTCCCTTTTAAAACCTTCGTGACGAAGAAACTTAAATAGGGGCATCTGTCATACCCCAATTTTGGACCGTTTAAAATCTCTTGTCCGTATTTTAAAATGGTTCACGTTCCCTTTTATTCGTTTTTTTACCATTTAAAATTCGGGTTTCTTGTCTTTAGTCATTCAAAAAGTTTTTATTTTACATTTAAATCAACGTTCGCATTTCACAACAATTAAAACCGTCTCACTTTCATTTTTATGACGCATTTTGTTATATAGTCTTTTTAGTCGTAACGATCATGTCTAAAAAAAAAAGAAGGCCTAATCGCATTTTAAAAAGGCGTTTTTTTAAAAAAAAAATCATTTCAACCGAAATTCCGGCAGGGAGGATACTTTGAAGTACCTCATGTCAGATTCCGAAGGGACTTTTTATTTTTTTTTAATTTTTTTATTTGTCTTTTTTTAGTTTGTTTATTATTATTTTATTTTGTTATTATTATAAAAAAAAAAAACAAACAAAGAAAGAAAGAAGACTCACGTCTTCCTCTCTTCTTTTCTTTTTTTTTTCCTTTTCTTTTCTTTTTATTTATTTTATTTATTTATTTATTTATTTGTTAAGCCTTTGTCCCCAAGTCTCAGCTGCAGGGCCATTTTGGTCATTGTTGTGTACCAGAGCCAACCCTATTTTGTCACTATAACTACACTGTCCAATCATTGGGGAGAGGAGGCTGCACTGTTCACACACTAACACACCAATTATCTGCAGCCGCAGAAGTCAAAGTCACAAACCCTAATTTCTTTATCTTTCATGATATTCCGGATCTAAACCCCAATTTCTCATGAACAACACAAGAACATCATAGAAATTTCACCATAAAATTCCAGAATCTTTCAAAACCAAATCACTAACCAAACACAAATTCATAATCACAAAAAATGATTTCATTTTCAAAGCAACAAATTCTCAACAGTAGAATTCGAATTTTCCGTATACCATAACAAACTCAACATTACAAATCCATTGCTACTGTTCATAACACGGTAAACCGAATCAAAACCGACGAAAAGGAGAAGCGAATCGGAGCCGGTTTCGAACCTTCAAGGACGAACTGGAGAGGAATCCGAAACGGATCAGAACCGCACAGAAGAGGTAAGAAGGTAATTTTCTTTTACTTTTAGGTCTAGATCTAGGCCGACTGGTGTTCTATTTTAAAATTCTAAGTTCGGATTCGGACTCTATACAAAAAAGGATTTCTAGAGGTATATTTTGTTTTGAAAAAAAAGGAGTTTAAAACTCCGGCGCGGTGGTGCCACCACCGGCCACCGCGCCGGAAAACGTTTCTCGCCGGAGAAGAAGAAGCAGGCGGCGGCGCTGCAACTCTGTTTTAGAGAGAAGTGTGAGCAAAATTTTTAGAGAGAAGTGAGGGTTTTGATTTTAGAGAGAGAAGAGAACAAGAAAAATGATTAAAAAAAACCAGAATGTGCTTTTATACTCTTTTGATCTGGACCGGTTTATTTTCAAACCGATTTACACTAAAAACTGGTTCACTCTAAGCCCACTGGATCTCTCACTCGGCCCTTTTACTTGTTTGTTTTTGTGTGTTTCTGTTTGCTGTCTGAACCCCCAGTACTACATCTGTGCCCCTGTTTTGCTTTAAAATTCTTTTGTTTCTTCATCTAAAAAACCCTTTTAATATTTTATGGTTGTTTATCTTGTTATTACTGTTATTTGAGTATTGATACTTTACTTCGTTTTGGATAAATTTTTTTAGCCCTTTTATTTCACATTAGTATTTTCTATTCTCATTTCTTAGTTCATAGCTCGTTTTATTCGCTTTCATATATAACTTGGTTTATTTCATGCTTACTAGAATTAGAATTATTATCTGCATGTTTATTTCTCGTCCTTTACATTATTATTATCATCAATTGCTTAGTATGTATAAATAGGGAATTGATGTAATTTTATTTCTTGCATTTTTATTTTGGCATAAAGGCCTTAGGGTTGTATCTAGGAATTGATGTAATAATGTAGGTAACACAAGCACCGACACATGCACCGACACTACCACATTTTATTTACCGCTTTCCGTTAGTTTTTACGATGTTACGTTAGTTATCACCGTTAGTTTAGAAAAAACTCATTTTCTCAAAAAGTCAAATATGCAAAACTTCAAAAATCATTTTCTTAATAACATTTTTCCTTTATTTTTCTTAATCAAACTCTCAATCAATTTTAATTCAACTTCAATCATTTTCAAAATTTAAAATCAATTAACCTCACTCATTTCTTTTATCTCATGCCTTGAGGCCTCTTTCTCTTCTTAAAACCCATTTCGAAAAATCTTAAAATCAGCCTAACCCACTAAAGAAATTTTTGAGTGGAACTACGTCGGTTTTGATCCCTTTCCCAAAAAGGGTACGTAGGCAGAGGACTTGTCCTTCCAAATCAAATAAAAATAACCAAAAACATACTTCTTCTCCCTCCATTCTTTCACTTAGATTTTTAGGTAATAATTTTTCAAGTAAGCCAAATGAATTTAGCACAAGATAATTTAAGTAAGCGGTTCCTTCGGAGTACCGAAGTCGTTTAGGGTGCTTAACACCTTCCCTATTCGAAACCAACCCCCGAATCCAAAGTCTCGATAAGGGTTTTTACTCATTTTTTCCCTTCCCACGAATAAAAATTGAGAGTTCAAAGATCGACGATTCAAATCAAATAATGGTTTGACATCCGAAAATCGCGAGCACACCGAGCATTAGAATTGCGTTGCTTATGCATGTTAAAATCCTTAGCCCATTCAAAAAGTCGTAGGCACACGGTTTCAAATTTACGGTGCCCGCAGGCCAAACATTTCTCTTATCAGTCTCATTTTAAAAGAAAAATTCATAATAACCTCGGCCTAACGGCATCATGCTCCAGGTGGCTGTCGTTTTCCAAATTTTCTGTAGCTTCGTCTGAATGTCATATTTTGAGTAAGGCTTATCGCCTTTGTTCAAAATCAGTCGTCCCCAATGGTTCTGTTTGTATACTTCCGTTCCTTTTTCACAAAGATTCTGAGTGATTTTGATGCTAACTTGTTCCCCTCGAATCAAAGGTTGAGGTAAATTGTCGTTGGAAACAACCTTGATCGAAGCTGTCAAAGTCTGTGCAAACGAAATCACCGGAGAAGCGACGGGTGGGAGCGGTGTGACAACCCTCCCAGTCTTTGGGAGCGCTGCTGGAACTGACATCTCAGCCTGCCATTCAAACATGGTAACTGGGATCGATCCGTACGCGCGTACCAATTCAACCAAACAAAATTGGAACATACAAGGTTCAAAAAGTAATCACGGAAAGAAATACTCACGTAATGCTAATTCAAAATGACGTACTCCCAATTCCAAATTGCTAGCGTGAATTAATGGATGAATTGCAACAATTCTACCTATATGGTAGCCTATTGAAGATACCTTTTCTTCTATAAAGAGAGGGTGTACCCCATAGCTTGGAAGATTGGGGTTAGCTCTGTAAATATGGTGTTCTTTTACCTTTTCTCTATTTATTTCTTAGTATATATTTGATACATGTTAATTGATTGACTAGGTTAATTGATTCATATGCTTAGTGAAAAAGAGAATCATATGATATTTTAGGTTATGTTTTTAGTTTTTTTTTTTGTTTTGTTTTGCATTTCAAGGCAAATAAGAGGCCATTCAGAGGAGTTTGTCAATGGTTTGAGGAACATTTTGTATTGTTTTCTTTGAGTCATTGTAATTCAGTTTTATCATAAATCATGCAACTCCATAGGATTTTTGAGTCTTTTTAGTGAGAAATAATGTAAATCGGAAGAACAAGACATCACATGAAGGATCAAGGATAATAATAATGAAAATCAATGGTTCTTAAAAGGTTTTGGAACACAATACAAGTTGGAGAAAACTCATCCAAATTTCAAGGAATTTTAAGATGGATGAACGCTCGAAAAAGGGACAAAGACTACAAAATTAGCACATGAGTTATTGTCTCATGCGCCCCTACGGCCAAAAATGTTGTTTTGCTTTTTTCCAAACTGGATCAGTGGAAAAAATCCAGTTTTCATCTCTTAATCCTTTAGCGCATCTCCAATAGGGGTTCCTTACTTAGCAAGGATCACTCCTCGTTAAGGACCCTCCATTGGAGGAAGAAAAAACGAGTCCCTATTAAGCAACAAACAACTATATAAGGACATTATCTCTCCTGGGCAACTAACAGGTTCCACGTTTAAATGAAGTAATAAAATATGTATTAGTTTGTCCCACTTGCAAAAAAAGTAATATTTTGATAAAATACGTCATCAATTTAAATAAAATGTAATTTATACAAATTATTATTAATATTATTTTTTAATGAAAGAATGTAAAACTTGTAATGTTTTTTGTAGGGAAAAAAATTGTAATTTTAATTTTTGTATTTTCAAATTATTAGAAAATGTGGCAGAAACTAAAGTTCATACGAATAAATAAATATTTTATAATTTAATTTTTTTAAGGATTATAATTAAATAATATTATGAGGTAATTTATAATTTAATAAATAAATTATTTTTGTATAATGATATAAAGTTAGTGGGACCTATTTAAGTACTTTTTATTGGAGTCTTGATTAGTGTATTTTCATTGGAGTCATTGAGTCCTTAATAAGTATTTTTATTAAAAAATTATAAATAAGTGATGTGTACACGTGGGATCTATTTAAGGAGGTCTTATTAGTGTACTTCCTTTGTGGATGCTCTAAGTAATGATATAGGATAAATAGAGACTCTTGCACACACTTTTATTCATTCAGATTAGTAGTAGTACAAGACAAGGTTCAAGCATCAGGGCTTCAAGGCAGATGATTTTTTCTCCTCCTTTTGTTCTCTCTAGTCTAGGGTATGTTTTCTATTGTTTTGTGATGATGTTGGTTGCCTTATGCAACTAAACCTCTTTTGATTAGGGTTCCAAGATGAACCACTTATTATTTTTTGGGTTTAATTAATAAAGTTTTTTTTTATTCAGGTTATGATTTAAGCGTCGGATTTAATTTGTATATGTTCGTTTCTACTGCTTTTCAACCAATGGTTGACATGATCTCTAGGTGGAAGTATATGACTGACAATCCTACCTCAGTTAAAACAAGAAAATAGTACATTTCTTATTTACTTAATTAATCTCTTTTAATTGAATATAAGTATGATTGTTAGGGTTTAGACTCATCTTTAGGGGACGTTGGAATTATAATTGGTTAAACTGCGACAACAGAAATTAAAACCTCCCACTTTTATATCACGAGGTCATATTCTACTCTTTTGAATCAAATACAAGTCATAAACTAATAATTAATCGCATTAATTCCAACAAAGAAAAAACAGGGTATTCAAGGATACCCTGATCGCCATTAAACATGTGAATCAAACTAACCTAATCTCTCATTGGGAAGCACAATAAAAAAACCTATAACCACTTTATCTCTTTTATTATTTTGATTTCTAATAAATCCCACTAATTACTAAGTTGAATGACAATCCATGAAGATACGATAGCTTAGTACTTTAGTTACTTATTTACGATTTGGTGCACTTTCCAATTTGCACAATCACTTAAGTGATTGTATTACATGAAAATCATATTGAAAATCTTGAAAACCTAGTTGTTAGTTCAATCACAATACATTGTGTTGACATTATCCCTTTGATTAATTCAGCATATATCAAATAACCATGTTTCTTGTCATAGCGATTTATTTCATATGTTTAGGTTTGGGTTGACATTGTTGTTGGTTTTGTGGATTATATTGTGTATCAATAATTGATAAGTCAACATCAATTTAAGTGTGAATTTCTCGTTCAAAGTTTAACTGTGTTATTATCATTGCGCCCTTTGTTTCTTTGTATCGATTTCATTAATTCCAATAGTTAAATTCAATTTATTTAAACGCTTTTTTAAAACACACTTTCGAGAATGGGGGCAATTGTTCATCCTCTCTAGCTTATCATTTTTCTCGTTATATCGGCCAAAAAGTGGCATCAGGAGCATAGTTTATCGGTCACAATTTAATTACAGGCAGAGTTGATATGAAAAACAAGGATTCTAAATGGGCATATACTAAAGCTCCCATTTTTTATGGTGAAAATTATGAATATTGGAAAGAATGATTGTGTGTGCATATCCAATCAGTTAACATGTATGTTTGGGATTATGTCGTCAACAGACGATTCAAACCGCAAATAGATGTTGACAATGCCATGCAAAATAGGCCTAAGGTTGATTGGACAATGTTGGAACAAAATGTGTTTAATATTACCATCTTGAAATTTTGATGATAACAAGGTATTAAAAATGTCAATTGGATATGCTAATATTTGTTCAGGTGTGCAGGACCATAGACAAAAAAGTTATATGTCTTTAATTCATTCATAGGTTCTGAAAGAACAAATGAGAGCAATAAAATTTACAAAAAGGAAGCTTGAGTTTCTAGATTCAAGACATAGTCTGAAGACAAAGAGCGTCTGAAGAACTATCAAAAGCTGTCTACCAGAGTCTGAAGACTGGAAGCTGAAGTTAGTTAAAAGTTGTTATTCTGAATGCATATCATTGCAGAAGGAATGGAAGCCTAGAGCAACGACTATTTCAAAGGAATTAGAAGGCATTTGATGCATATCCACTTAAAAGCGCAAGAAAAGGACATAGTACAATTGTACAACCACTACCTCCATTACTCCACTCCTCATGTCTGCAGTAGTACAAGATAACAGTTTTGACTACGTTGGTTATTCTCTATACAAGGAATGAATTTGAAATTGTTCCCTCCTAGGACAATAACCAAATCAAGCAACAGATCATTGGTGATTATCAAGCTTCAACAACGACTCTTTTGATGTGCTGGAAATCAACAACGTCTCTTTCACACCTCTATATAAAGGAGTGAAGACCTGAAGATTGTAAGAGACTCACAACAATTTTACAAGTGCCAAAACTCTGTTGAAATTGTTTTCACATCAAAGTTCACTTAGAATTTCTTAACAACTTTCATATCTTAGAAATTCTAAAGTCTGTATCTGATTTGTATTGTGAACACCACTGATTGTATATCAAGTGTTCAAACCTCAAACATTTTTTGTGTAATTGTGTTTGTTTAGAAGTCTTTTGCTTTTGTGCTTGAGCATAGGAAGACTCTTGCGTTTGTGCTTGAGCATAGGAAACCACTTACTTTTATGCTTGAGTAGTTTAAAGTCTCTTGCTTTTGTGCTTGAGCAACTGTAATCAGATATTGATTTTAGTGAACTCTCCTTGGAAGTGCAAGGGGGACAGGACTACTTCTCGATTGTGGAAGGAACTTGTATAATTGCTTTGTATCTTTCTCTTCTCTCTCTCTACATTATCCGCTGCGTAAGACTCTGAACTTTGTTCAAGACTATGAACTCTATCAAACTCTGAACACTGGACTTAGTTTTAAAAAAAAAGAAAAAGCTAACACAATTCAAGCCCCCCCCCCCCCCCCCCCCGTCAGTGTTTTTCTCAACTTCAGACAGATGATGAACAAAAAGAAAATCCAATAAGATTTGAAAGTGAGTAACATACTCGTCTCCACCCTAGGCATAAATGAGTATCACTGAGTTTCAAATTATAAAATGGATAACACAATGTGGGAAGCTTTGGAAACTCTCTACGAGGGTACCTAAGATGTCAAACAACCAAAGATTAATACACGCACTCAACAACATGACTAAGGAATGGCAACCAAAGGTAACCTCCATCAAGGACTCTGAAAATCTCAACACTATAGGCATCACCATCTTATTTGGAAAGCTCAAGGAACATGAGCATGAAATCGCAAGGTTGAAAGTTAGTGAGGATATATAGTCAAGAAGAATGAGAAGAAGTACATTTCTTTAAAGGCCTCTTCGTCCAAGGTAACCTCTTTGGTTCAAGAGGATAGTGACACCGATGAAGACTCCCCTAGTCTAGAGGTAATGGGGTTGTTTGTGAGATGATACAACCTCTATGTTCAATAAAATGGTTTGAAACATAATGACTAAAATTTGATTAACTTAGGAAGGCTTATGACAGAGCATCATATGATATTTTAGGTAAAAATTTTATTAGATTTCTTTGCATTTGAAGACAAATAAGTTGTAATTTAGAGGAGTTGTCAATGGTTTTAGGAACATGTTATATTGTTTTCATTCGAGTCATTGTAATTTACTCTTATCCTAAATCATGCAACTTTACAGGTGTTTTATAGTGAGAAATTATGTAAATCGGCAAATCAAGACATTAAGTGAGGGAGTATTTTCTACTGCCTCATCTGCCATGCGCATGGATGTGAGCAGAAAAGGAAGTTTGCTTGTTTTTCAAGTTAGATCGGTGGAAAAAACACAGTTTTCTTCTCTTAAACCCTAAGTAATAATTCAATATAAATAGAAACCCCTGCACACACTTTTATTTATTCAGTAAGCTAGCGGTTCAAGGCATGGGTCAAGCATCAGAGCTTCAAGGCAGAGGATTTACATGCTCCTCTCGTTCTCTTTAGGGTTTGTTTTTCTTGTTTTGTAATGATGTATGTTGCCATGTACAACTAAACCTCTTTGATTAGGGTTCCAAGATGAACTCATTCTTATTTGTTGGATTCAATTAATAAAGTTTTTCATTCAGTCTATGTTTTGATTGTCAGATTTAATTTTGTACATGTCTGTTCTATAATACTTTTACAACTGAGAATCAATATCGTTAATCTAGAAAATTGATCTTTAGGGGAATAGTAGGCCTTACAAATCGAGGTTCTTTCTGACCCTAGAAGTTGTAAAATTGCTTATTTTCTTAATGTAGTTGTTTAGGAAATTTAAGTATGAATCTAGTGTTTTTTAACTCATCTTAAGGGACCCCCACAATTATAACTTGCTGAATTGTCGAGAACATATTTCCATAGATATATCTCACAGAGTTTTAAACATTATTTTCTTAAATCAAAATAGACACGATATAACCGTTGTTTTACTGAGTTAATTCCAACAAAAACAGAAAAATGGATTCAAGGATTCCCTAATTGCCGTTACGCATATATGAATCACACAAAACCAAATGTCGCATTGGGCAAGGAAATTAAACCCTGCAAACCTCTTCTAAATTCTACTTCTAATAAGGTACCGTTTGGCCTGACTTTTTTTCAGCTTTTCTACGTTTTTAAGGAGAAGCTAGGCCAAACACAATATCAATAAAGTACCTTAGAAAAAAAGTACTTTTTTTAGAATGCATAAAATTGAATGAAATGAGCTTTAACCAAAAGTTGTTGAATGCTACTTCAAAAAACTATTTCTCCTCAATTTATTTCACAAGCACCTCTCTTCAACTCCCGCCGGCAACCTTTTGTTTTATTTTTTGGCTTAATTGCACTTTTGGACTCCTATCTTTCCAAAAGTTGCGGTTATGAACCCCTAACTAATTTAAATACAAAACAGCCCCCTATGTTTTGATTCTTTGGCAGTTTTGGACCCCCAAGGCAAAAAAAAACATAAAAAATTTGACACGTGGCATCTCACTTATCCTCTTTGGTTCAAGAGGATAGTTATACCGATGAAGACTCCCCTAGTCTAGAGGTAATGGGGTTGTTTGTGAGATGATACAACCTCTATGTTCAATAAAATGGTTTGAAACATAATCACTAAAATTTGATTAACTTAGGAAGACTTATGAAAGAAGCATCATATGATATTTTAGGTAAATTTTTTATTAGATTTCTTTGCATTTGAAGACAAATAAGTTGTAATTTAGAGGAGTTGCCAATGGTTTTAGGAACATGTTGTATTGTTTTCATTCGAGTCATTGTAATTTACTTTTATCCTAAATCATGCAACTCTATAGGTGTTTTATAGTGAGAAATTATGTAAATCGGAAAATCAAGACATTAAGTGAGGGAGTATTTTCTACTGCCTCATGTGCCATGCGCATGGATCTGGGCAGAAAAGGAAGTTTGCTTGTTTTTCAAGTTAGATCGGTGGAAAAAACACAGTTTTCTTCTCTTAAACCCTAAGTAATAATTCAATATAAACAGAAACCCTTGCATACACTTTTATTTATTCAGAAAGCTAGAGGTTCAAGGCATGGTTCAAGCATCAGAGCTTCAAGGCAGATGATTTACATGCTCCTCTCGTTCTCTTTAGGGTATGCTTTTATATTGTTTTGTAATGATGTATGTTGCCATGTACAACTAAACCTCTTTGATTAGGGTTCCAAGATGAACTCATTCTTATTTGTTGGATTCAATTAATAAAGTTTTTCATTCAGTCTATGTTTTGATTGTCAGATTTAAGTTTGTACATGTCTGTTCTATAATACTTTTACAACTGAGAATCAATATCGTTAATCTAGAAAATTGATCTTTAGGGGAATAGTAGGCCTTACAACTCGAGGTTCTTTCTGACCCTAGAAGTTGTAAAATTGCTTATTTTCTTAATGTAGTTGTTTAGGAAATTTAAGTATGAATCTAGTGTTTTTTAACTCATCTTAAGGGACCCCCACAATTGTAACTTGCTGAATTGTCGAGAACATATTTCCATAGATATATCTCACAGAGTTTTAAACATTATTTTCTTAAATCAAAATAGACACGATATAACCGTTGTTTTACTGAGTTAATTCCAACAAAAACAGAAAAATGGATTCAAGGATTCCCTAATTGCCGTTACGCATATATGAATCACACAAAACTAAATGTCGCATTGGGCAAGGAAATTAAACCCTGCAAACCTCTTCTAAATTCTACTTCTAATAAATTTTTCTAATTATCGAGTTGAATGATAATCCCTCTAGAGAAAATAAACTTACTACTTTATTACCTATTATGATTTAGTGCACTTGCCAATATTTACATCTTTCGTCCATCAAAGGCTTCACTCAAGGGAAGAGATTTTAGGAAGGATGAGAAATTTGTAAATTGCTATGATTTTGGAATGACCGGTCATTGTTTAAAGTCACTAATGAATTTAACCAGTTGCTGCTAATGTGCAAGGATAGATCTTGGGTTTAAGTTTGTGTTAGTGCGATACAAAGTCAAAGTAGGAAGGGTTACAATTCTTTAAGAGTATTTACAATAAGTTCCTAATTATTTGTTCTTGATTTTACAATTTATTTCGTTTTCATTTAATTAAGGACATGAGCCTTTTTCTTTTATCTTGTACTAACCTGCATGATCATAAGCATAGTTAGTAGAAAAATTATTCATTTATTAATAGTCATGATATCATCAAAGTCCAAAGATATTTTTCTTTGAACCTATTGTTTTTCTAACATTAACATTGATCATTCATCATTCAACATGAAAGTCAAAAAGGAAAAAAAATTAAGGATTAGTAAGTAAAAATGAATGAAATCTAATGATCATTAAGATTGTTACATCAGGTATTTTCTAAGGCCAAATTATCTATTAGGTGGGATAAAGAGACGAATTCAACAAATCAATACAACTAAGAGACATTTAATAATTATTTTGATTTCAGCAATGGTTTCGTGCAATTTTTGTATGAGCTAAAAACTATTTTATTGAAGATATTTAACAAATCGAAACTCCTAATAGACATTTAACAATAATATTAATCTAAAGAATGGGGGTTTTCACACTATAAAGTAATCATATAATTTTTCTATTTCTAAATGCAAACAAGGGAAAGTATGGTAGAAATTCTCAAGTGTTTTTATGTTATGATTACTTTTCTTTTCTTATTTTTTATTTTAACCGACGGTAAACCCACTTACTCAAAGTTTTTCTAATTTTTACTCTTTATCTTATACACAATGTTTCAAATCCTAATAATATTTTATTTTAATTTTTGACATCACAGAACTTTTGGTTTGTGAAAGTGATGAAGAATGTCCTAAATCTACATGTTTACCTCCTCAAATTCCGAAGTGCCTAAGAATGATTTGTGAATGTGTGTAATAGTAGAAATTAAGTTAAAAAATAATTACACTTCATATTAAAAGTGTATTTTCCATAATAATGTTAGTACGTTTACTATTTCTTTTTGAGAGGATTAATTTTACAGATTCTCTCACTCAAATATTTGTTGTCCAACCTTCACATTTGTTTGATAGACTCAACTGCAAGTGTTGATATATTCCTTTATGATTAGAAGTTGCGGAGAATATTATCAGAATGAAAACAATCAACTTTAATAAATAAAGACAATATATAATTATATATTAATTAAATTGATAGAATCATTGAAAATAGTTAAATATCAATGGTTGTAAATAATTGTTTTTAAGGTTAAGATCACTAGATAAAGATGGAAAAGTATATCCAGAAGTCCTAGCTCAACTGACAAATGTCGAAATTGTTAAGTTGGATATCATGATCGGGGTTCGAATCCCGATACCTCCACTTGTGTGGGTGAGTTTATAATGGCTTTGCCATTTCTTCTATCTACCAAAAAAAAAAAAAAGGAAAAGTATATCAGGTAAGCGGAAAAAGCATCTTAGAAATCGTAGTTGTGTTTAACACAACGCCACAAAATCGGCTTGGGAGGTTAGGATTACCCCACTTATAAACACACATCCATGTCATCTTTTGTCCGTTGTAGGACTCTTTAACATCCTGCTCATGACCACCCATATTGAGCTTGGTTCGTTGACATAAATATTGGATGGCCCGATAGCAGAAATTTGATAGCAGGTGGTCAATAGATCTTAACAGATGCTCTAATACTATTTAAAAAATCATGGTTAAACTTAACATAATCCTATAAAACTGACTTATAAGATAAAGATTTACCTTAATTATAAATACAAGTTCATGCCATTTTTTTATGGGTGAGACTCTTTAATAAAACATCGTACCAAATATCATCGCAGACAAATGAATCATTGTTTATGTGTTTACCCATTCAAAGCATGAGAAACAATCATCAAGATTGCAAAAGTAGTTCCACAAATATATAGTCGATGCAATCAACCGCCAAAATGTCCAATCCTAATAGCACGTGCAACATAAAGGATATAACTTATTTTTATTTTAAACTAACGAAAAGACGGACACGCTCTTTTTATTGCGCTAACGTTTGAAAATTATGAACAGTGTTTATTTTATGAAATTTTAATTTTGATTAAAATTTAAAAAAAATATAAATGTTTGTTGCTTTCAAGTTATAAAAAATCTAACTAACCATGATTATCTATTTCAACGACATCAACAATAATACAATAAAACAAAAAAAATATCATCTAAATTATTTTTTAATGACACCAACAACAATTTTATTATAGAAAAAGTTGTTTAAGGGTATATTTGGAATGATGAAAAAGTAAGTATAAATATACTCATTTAGTTTGTTACACTTTTTAAATAATAAAGGGAAAAAACAAAAAAAAATACTTATTCATATCGTGTTTGTTACATTTGTTATTTGTATTGAAAATTGAAGGTATTTTTAGAAAGAAAAATTCAGCCCAAAAATGTTTTTTTTTTTTTTGAAGGATCAACCCAAAAATGTTGAAAGGGGTAATTTTCTTTATATATATATATTATAGATTATAGATATAAAATATAGATATATTGATATTTTTATATTTCCAAATAGCTCACACAAAAAATCATACAAATCATGTGAGAAACTTCATGATACACTTTGAAAGTCAAGCATAATCCATCAAATGACTAAGAATATTCTAATATGCTTTTTTTTTTGGGTACAGAATATTCTAATATGCTATTTGGCATAACGTAGAAGAACTGACTACACACTAACAAAAAATTACAAACATTAAGAAAAATTGAACACAATTGATGAGAGTCAATCATATAGTAATTTTAGCATTAATAAGTAGTCATTTGAGCAAATTATCACATCTTTTAGTTGAGTTTTTGTAAATAAACAAATGAATACACAAGGGAGAGAAAATTAAAGAACAAAGGCCTTGAAACATGTCCATTCACCCAAACCAGAAAACTAGATGGTAATGTAATACTACATCCGTCTCTAAATATAGAAGTCTTTTGTCAAAATTGCGGAGATTAAGAAAGTTGGTTGTAGTATTAAATTTGTATATAATTACTATTGTTTTTACAATTTTATCTTTAAGAGAGAGAATAAATTTATGTTTTCAATATAATATTTATTGTTGATTGAAGAAAAAATGCAAAATAAATAAGGGTATGTTGATAAAGAAATAATTAATGTACTTGAAAACACCAAATAAATCTTATAGAAAGTGACAAAAAAGTGTGAAAGCCTCAAAAAAGAAAATTCAATTTTAGAGGCTTGTTTTGAGAGATCGTCATAAATGATTAAAGTGTGACGTTCACAGTACATAAAATATTCAGCTAGAGCTGCACCTGTATAAGGAGTGAGGTATTGTAATGTAGCTATAATAGTGTACTCCATTGCCCCTCTTTCTTGTAAAGTAGTTACCACTTGAGCCACAGAAGATGCTTTTTGACCAAATAGTCCAAATATTATGTTTCATTTGCAACACAAATCGTACTTCAAAAATCAATAACTTATGAAGACTCAAATATAATTCATAAACTCAACTAAAGCATATTCAAACCCAACTCTAATTCTCACAATATACTTTTGATTTCTTCCTTCATCAACACACCTCAACATATAGGACTCACACACATTTAAAAAAAAAACCAATATATAAGGCAACCAAGTTTCATATCCTAATCAACCAAGCCAAGACAAACTATGCCCTGTAATTTATTATTTTGTTAAACATACTCTAATATCATAGGTTAAATGCAGAATTTCAAATATGCAAATAGAGAAATATCATGGAATACCCCAAGTGAATAACTAAAATTTTTGGCATTCTTCTCCCAGCACCAAGTTTCATTAAAGAACAACTTAAAGTTTATAATATGTTTCGTTAAAGAACAACTTTGAACACCAAAGGCATACCAAAAGAGAAAATTCACTCACCCATACATACTTTTTCTTACAGCTACGTCAATTCAAAATAGTTCTGAACTAATACAAAAAACAATAGAGTTGCATCATATGATGGCTGCAAGATACACTTTATGCAGAAAAATTGCAGTAGGAATCAATAGGGTTAGAAACACTTTAAATCCTTAACACCAAAGATTAATGAATAACAAAACAAAATGCATGCACCATTTTTTCTTCAATTTATTACATGTTTAATATCCAACCAAGAATATATTCTTATAAATTATAAAAAATAAAAATAACTTTGGTAGTACCATTCCATATAGTCAATAATTTTCTGTTATTTGTTAGGCCAACTCATCTCATCATCTTTAAGAGAAAATCACAAAATAACAGAACTTGAAAACTGTTATTACACCGAACACCAATACTTTTTCCCACCTCTAAAATATCTTCCTCCATTACCTTCGCATTTCCATGAAGAACAACTCAATTCTCCCAATCTTTAGATTTATCGGAAGTTGCTTCATATCGGAAGTTGCTTGTCCATCCTCAAATTCATTGTCCATCTAAAAAAACAAAATAATCAAACCCAGAATCAGAATCAGAAAATCACAAAACAGTCAAGGCTAAAGTGCACTTTTTCCCCTAACTTTCAAAAACTTGCAATTTTGGCCCCCTAAGATTTTTTTTCTTCTTCTGATTTTTTAATTCTTTTTTAATTTATTTAATTTAAAAATTAATTTTTTGGTTTTTTAATTTTTTTTAATTAACTAATTACACATGTGGTCTGCCATGTAGGCGTTGAATAAGTCAAAATTGATCAAAATGACCAAAGATGCAAAGGGGCTAAATTTTTAGGGGCCAAAATTGCAAGTTTTTGAAAGTTAGAGGAAAAAGTGCACTTTAGCCAATAATCAAACCCAAAATAATCCAACAACATTAATTAGCATAATCCATAATCAGAAAATCAATAAAAAAACAAAATAATCGAACCCAGAAAATCACAAAAAAAAAACCAATGAACACAAAATCATAGAAACAACATGCAACATGCAACCCTAATCACCATCTACTCAATTTTTTTTTTGGAAAATCAAAAACTTTAACATGCAATCTAGAAAACCTGAAGAAGAAAACGTAAATTTGGAGGAAGAAGACGGTGGAGATTGGTGTGTTTGACGGCAAGATCGACGGCGACGGCAGAAACGGCGAGGTCGCGGGTGTGTGTAACGCATTTTAGAGAGAAACGTTTCTTTTTAAAGAGAGAGAATGTGTGCCTATTAAAAGAGAACTTCTATGGTACACTCACAATTTTGAGTGTACCGGTGCTCTTGTTTCACAAAATATATAAATTAACGATCACTTTAATGAAATAAAAATGTATTTTTCAATATTTATATTTTAGAAAATATCATTTCATAAGAAAAACCATCATTTCATTGTTTATAATGATCATATTAAAAATTCTTAAAAATTAAATTTTATTTTGTCGAAGCTTTTGGTAAATAAAATTTAATTATCTTAGTTGTCAATGATAGAAAATAGTAATTATTTTTCTTCAAAAAAACAACTCATTTATTATTAATTTTACGACTTGGTGTACCGATACACCCGAATTTATTGGGTGTACCATAGAATTTGCCCTATTAAAATGGTAAAAATTAGTGAATAAGAGAATTTAGCCTATATATAATTACCAAATCCACCAATTAGTGAATTACCAAAATGCCCCTCAAAAGGGCAAAATGGTAAAAAAAACTGACATTAACTTTTATAAATAGTATAGTAGATAATTAACAAATGAGAATAGTTTAGGTTCTTATGAGATGTTTTATGATGATTGTGTTTAATGTGGGAAATACTTGAGTGATTCTGCATTTTCGTGACTTTGATGACTTTAGTGTATTTCAGAAGAGAGAATGATAGATGAGTGATTAAAATAAATTATTTTGATGAGGAAAAATTATTGGTTAGGAAAGAGATAGAGACAAAGTCACCAAAATCACCCAAATTAAAATCACTTATGTGTTTCCTATTGATAACGATTCCTCCATAATAGGAGGGGTCCTTGAATCAAGATATGTTCATGTATTTTCGAAAGGAATCTTATATTATCAATTTTCATCTCATCTTTGAAAACTTAATCGTATAACTAAGAAGGAGGGGGATTTGGGATAATATTCAAATCATAGTATATCTTAAATCATAAATAGACCCTAATTTCCAAGCTATTTTTTTTTATCATTGTATATCTTAAATCATAATAAACTCTTCACACTACAAATTTTTATATTTGCTAATTAACCTTAGAAAATTAAATTAATTCAACATAGTAGTTTTTATGGGACGATATTTTTATTAAGATGATATATTCGTGCACTTGTGGTGTATCACTTTAGGAGTCTTACATTGAAAATTAGGATCATAAATCTTTACGAGGATTGATAAGTGTTTTTATGGATGTTGGGAAGTTCCCAACCAAGTGTAGAGGTTTGTAATTTGTCGTCATGAAGCAACAAGGTTGAAGAAACCGATGAGACTCAATAGATCATGTAGGAATTGTAAAAGTGATTGCTCATCTCCACCTTTATATGCTCAAATTAGTCAAAATACATTACTGAAAGATTGCTCGTGGTAGTGTATTTTCAAATCAAAGTAATACTTAGACCAGTGCGAAGTTTGATTATCTTATTGAAAAATAAATGTGGCAGTTGATTATGATATGAAATAATAGTTGTTGTTCAGCATGAGTTAATCTTTTCAAAAGACAACGACGACGATAACAACAATCAAATATTATCCTACTAAGACTTTCTTTTGGAGTTTGGAGGGGAGGGGTAAGAAAGGCTTTGAGGGGTGAAAAATATTAAGGAAAATGGAAAATTCTTTCACATTTTTTTGAAAGAGTGTTTTTTTAGAGAATGATAAATCAATGTTTAACAACATATATTAAATTTGATTAATTCATATAAACCCTCCAAAACTGCCCAAAACCCTCCTCTAATACAACTTTTTAGTTCCCCTAAATGAGGAGAGTTTTATATTATGAAGAAAAATTAATCCTCCAAAGCCCTTCCGTCCCGATGTCCTCTGTTTCTTCCACTTGCTCCTTCCTTTTTTTTTTTTAAACCCTCCCTTCCCTTCCCCTTCAAACTCGCAAACAATGCTTGAATGGGGTCGACTACATGGACCAAAATATGTCATATTGTTCTATCATAAACCAAATTTAGATCCAACTCATTAATCTATAAATATTTCCTAATAGTTTATCTTATAGTTTTTCTAGATCTTTCTATACCTCTTGTAATATGTCTATCTTCTATTTGATTTACTCTTCTTACTACATAATCTACATGTTTTTTATTTACATGTCCTAACCACCTAAACCTTTTTTTCCACAATATTTCATACTATAGGTGCTACCTCAACTATCTTTACAATGTTGTAATTTCTAATCTTATCTCATCTAGTCTTACCACACATCCAACTCAACATCTTTATCTCAACACACTTACTTTATTCTCGTGTTGGTTATTAACAGCTCAATACTATGTTCCATAAAACATCGTTGGTCTGACAACTGTCTAATATTTTTCACTTCAACTTAAACGGTACATTTGTATCACATAAATAAGATGAGATATCATTTGTTTAAAACCAAAAAAAGCAAAACAAATAGGAAGGAAATTTGCAACAAATTTTTTGGCTCCAAAAAGTTGTCTAAGAAATTTAAGAACTTTTATAAATAAGATACACTCTTAAAAACTCACTTTCAATAAAATGTCGCATTCTAAGGGGTTGAATGAGCAATCAACCATCTTGGACAAAAGATTTAGTGACTTTTTGGAGCAAAAACCACCTTATCTTTCATCTACCTCAATGATGAAACATCATAATATACACTAAAGTCAACTTGGTGAAGTATCTTAAACTTGTTTGAAAATTGTTATTCTGACTTTGAAACCTTCCTTATAACACATGAAAATTTCAAAAAAGCCCCTAGTGGTAGTTAACTACCGTTGTGAGATCTGGCAACAGTTAACTGCCGCTGAGGCCAGCGGTGGCTAACTACCGCTATAGCCAGCGGTTGTTAACTGTTGTTGCGTTCTTGGTTCAATTTCCAGCAGATAGCCTTCCATTTTCCCACATTTGAACATGTTTTTACACATACTTAAACAAATTTTTTCACTCCTTTCATCCAATTTCAAATTCATCAATATAAAAGGTACGAAGTAATTAACATGATAAAATTAAAACACAAGAAATAGTATAAAAGGCATGTATGTAATTGTCATAGAAATATCACAAGGTACAAATAGTGGCATAATAATACATCACCATTATCAAAGTCAAAATGTACATGAAAAAAATAGCCTAATGATAATCAACTCTGCTGCCTACGATGCCTCTGCCCCCTGAGATGCCTGACAATTCGATATGTAAGGGCAGGGCGACCAGTACTACCAATCCGGATCATCTCCTGCACAAGCTCCTCTTTAGTCATCTCTTCCTGCATGGCCACAACATTATCAGCCACCTGCACGACATCCCTGATGATTGTCAATGTGTCAGGGATCTCTCTACCATGCTCCTCCTCTATAATCTGCTCCACGTTCGCCAGCCTGGGAGGAGATCCTTCATCAGGTGGGATAATCTGACGGTGAGTGACTTTGGCATACCAAGCCATGTATCCAGGCTCATGTTGCCATGGTCTCCCACACCTTTGTCTCCAATCAAGGTAGAACCCCGCAATAGGGTCTATCAACACAGGAGCCAGCATCTCCTTAGGAATCTCAGCGACATCTGACGGATGTTTGGGAATGTCATGTACAAAGGAAAACTGCCACTTAACCCGCTCTGGTAAATGACAGTACACCCTCTTCTTCCCGCACATAAGCCATCCCGAGTAAGTGACAATAAGCTGAAATGGATGCATCTCTCTGTGATCATCATATGTAGACCACCTCACTTCATCCACCTCTAAGCGATCCAGGAGTACGCGATAATGGTGCACAAATGTATGCCCTCTGGTAGTAAGTCATCTCCCCGCACATGGTCTTTCCGGCTTCCAACTCTTGTTTTTCTTCCTTGAGTACGGACCTGGCAAATGCTCCAAAATTCATCCCTTCAACAAAAAAATAATGCACAAAAATAAATATTCGAGTTAAATATTAAATAAATATAATACATTATAAAAGCTTTGCAAAAATATTTAAATAAAATCCTAAATAAAGGTAGTCGAACTTAGGAAAAAAATAATCCAACCTGAGGAAAAAATATAAAATAAATTCATAAATAAATGAAGATAAATATTAAATTATTACCGTAAGAAGGGTCACACAACCAGCCATCGTCTTGTTATTCAAACGAATAGAATCATTAAGATAATCATATAGGTAAGCTAAGGTCATCTCTTCCCATGACCACTTCCCAATCGCCTACAAGTCCACCATACAATCAAAGCTCTCTCACCTTTCTCCATGAATTTATACACTTATACTCCTCATCATACCACATCTGAAAATCAAATGAATTAAGACATTATCACTATAAATTTCAAAGAATTTAAACATTTACGCTAATTTTTTTTTAAGAATTTAAACACTTACATTAAGATGGTTCACCCAAAGAAGAATCGCCACGTGCCTCGCATAGTCGGACAACAAATGTGTGGTCTCAGGACCTCCAGGAAAGGGAGGCCCTACAACAGGGCAGGATGGTATCAACGGAGCACGAAGACGACGTTGCCGAGGCTCGGGCTCAGGCTCAGGCACAATATCATCTGCCTCAAGATAATCTGCCTCAGCATCCTCGTCCTCTGCCACCTCCTCATCCTCTGCCTCCTCCTGCATCCGATTGTATACCTCAAATCCCCCCGCATACTCGACATACTCATGCGCTTGTGTCGGATCAACCACTCGGGAGGAGTAATCTATCTGTGACTGTGAGCTATCTCCAACTAGCCTCGGGTCCCTGCGTTTTCGAGTCTTTGGAACATACGAGTTTTGCTCCTCCCGATCTTTCTGATGGCTAGCGGTGGTCGCCTGTTTACCTTTACGCATCCTGGCCTCTCTTATAAGTCGTTGCTGCTCACCCTCCTCCTTAACCATATCTGTACAAAAAAAATATTAAAAATAACATAAATAAGTGGACAATGTATTTAGAAAATTCCTAAAAACTATACACTTTTATGGTAACACAACCTAAGGCATGGAACAATGGATCTAACCCTCACATTATACATAACACTAAAATGCAATTACATATCACCAAAACAAACTTATGTATAACATTATGTAATTCTTCAAACTTGACAAAAAAAAAAGGTAAAAATCCAAGCTTAGAATCATTATAACATATATACATTATAAAATTTAACATATTTGCAGAAAAATTACACACAAAAAAAAAGCAAGATTATCTCACTTAGGCATTTCATCAAACACCTTAAGTGCATTCTAAATTAGTAGCAGAATTAGTGCTATTTGAACAACTAAACAACTACATTGTACCTAAACTTACTCTAAGCAACAATGCCAGCATAAACAATCCATTACAACATTAAATTCTATCATAATTTGCAATTTCTAAACCTAACCTAACCACTAACATTTTGCTAAAATTATGAATATAACACCCTAAACAACCTTCATTGCATGTAAATAGGAATAAAGGTACTTACTTGAAGCAAATTCGAGGATTTTCGTGCAAATAAAGATTTGGGTGATTTTTGGTTATATTTGAGAAGGTTTGCATGTGTTTCTGTAAACTAGAATTTGGAGTTCCTGCGTTCTTAAGATACAGATCCCAGCGGCAGTTAACTGCCGTTGAGGCCAACGGTAGTTAACTACCGCTGAGGATATTTTATGATTTTTCATGTGTTATTAGGAAGATTGTGAAGTCAGAACATCAATTTTCAACTTGTTTTCCACATATGCTTTATAACATGGGTTGTGGGCTGGTTAACTAAACCAAACCCACAACAAGTTGTTACACGGTCAGTCTCTCCCCACACACAACATCAGGGACCGAGCCAGAAAAAAAAATATTGAGGGTGGCAGAAATATATCCTTTAAAAAAAAATATTCACAGTAATTAGTCTCTATTATTAATAATTGTATAAAACTTAATTTTAATAAAAAATTTAATCAAATTTCCTTTGAAGTTGCAAATACACACAAAAAGCATCGGTTTAGATCATGATAATCTTTGATTATTTGGAAAACTACACTTTCATACTTAATCTTTTTTTTTTTCTTAATTTAGTCATTTATGTTATAAAATGTTAATAACTATAATTTTATAAGAGATTTTTTCAGTGAAATATGAGCTTTAGGTTTGTATGACAAAGATTTGGATATATCTATGAGTTTTTGATGTTTTTTTTTTTTTAGTTTTTGAAAATAAATTATAAAAAAGGATAATTATGTTGACATTTTATAACAAAAAGGACTAAATTAAGATAAAAAAAATAAAGAACGAAAGTGTTACCTGTTTTAAGTTAAGGGGCAAATTGTGTAATTTTGCCTTGATTATTTGATAAAACTCTTCCCTGTTTTTTTTTTTTATGAAATCAAAATGGAATTAAATCACTAAGAGTGATTCATCTCGCATAAGATGTGCGAAAGAGAATCACCGAACAAGTTACAAGGTTAAGGTCTGTTACCAAAACAAATCCTGTAGTGTGGGTAAAAATTCTATTGTTTTTTTTCTTCCAAACAACCCAACAGCCGGCGTGCCAGATCATTTGGAGAAAAGAATGAGTAAACCACGGTAATCCCGCCAAGTGTCCAAACTGATGAAGATGTTCACGGATGGACTCTGGAGGTGTGAAATTGATGTCGATCCACTGGTAAACAAGGTGCCACAAGCTGCCAAAAATGTCACATATGAAGAAAAGGTGAACTGTATTCTCCGGGCAGCCACACTCGCCAACACAAAGCATGCCATCATGATGGAGGACTCTCCTACAAAAATGTTTATCTTTGGTAGGGAGTCTATTGCGAAGTAGTCGCCAAACGAACACGGAAACCTTTAACGGAACATGTTTCAACCAAGCTGCGTCAAAAAGACATGTCTCCATTGATGTGTCGGGCATCGTAAGATACTGATAAGTACCCTTAACGGAATAACCATTAATAGGATCAAGAATCCACCACCACCTGTCAAGAGAAGAATCCTGCAAAACAACATTACACAACAAGGACGGGCACTCCATAACAGAATCCTTTTCCCACGCCAAAACACGCCTCCTCCACTCCTAGGCTCCACCTCCGACCCCCACCATCTCCTTGCTATCTCCCTCACCGTCACCCCTTTGTTTTCAACCAGATCAAAAAGACGGGGAAATTGCTCGCGTAAAGACGCGCCCTCCACCTAATTACCTAACCAAAAATAAGTGTTACTTCCTCCACCGACCATCCTACGGACATTATCCTCGAACCAACTCCCTACCCCCAGCCCCACACCACTACGAATATCACACATCATCATCCACCAAAACGAAATGTCCCCCCGTCCTTCAACCGCCCTCCCTCCTCTCCTATCTCGCCTTTAAAACTCGATACCATAACCCCTCCTTATCAACAAACATACCCACCACCACTTCCCTAACAACGCTACATTAAATTCCCTCAACCTCCTGACACCTAACTCTCCCTCCTCCTTGGATAAGCATACATTATCCCAGTCAACCCATGTAATTTTCCTAACATCCTCACCACCCTCCAAATTTTTTTTTAAATAAAGATTCGATAGAAGAAATTATACTTGCGGGGGTTTGAAAAAAGAAAGAAAGTAAACCGGCGTTGCAATATATTTTTTAATATAACTAGTCAAATTATATCATCGAGAAAACCATCTCTCATTAAGTGTGGAGAATTGAGAGTTCAAAACCTCATTCCCTACCCATAATATCTCTGGTGGTAGATACCAATTGAACTACACTCGTCGTAAGACAACATTTTACTTTTATTGTAAAACACGATAGCGAGCCGCTTGGGTTTTAATATAACCATGTTCCGTCCTTGCACAATGCAATTTTTTTCCTTCTCTCTCACATTTTGGGTTTTAATCTCTCTCTGTAAAACCCTACCAAAATCCTTCACCATCAACAATGAAACATTTTTGGAGATTCACTTTGAAAGCATCAAAATCTTCCAAATTCAACCAATTGCATACCCTTTCAAATCCCACATTCATCAAAAGATATTCGAATTCCAATACGCCGCAAAATCCAAACAAGGTCTTAGACCTAGTTTCATTTCTCAAACCTTCAACATCCATTCCAAATCCAGAATCCACAGAACAAATACCAAACCAAGCCTTAGACCTTGTTTCACTGTTCAAACCTCTAAATCAAGAGGATAAAGTCGCAATTTTGGTCAAAGATTTGATTTGTGTAGCTTCTGATTCTGTTAGTGTTACGTCTATTTTGGATGAGAATTCTGAATTTTTGATTGGATCTCACCCTGTTTATATTCAACTTTTGAATCAATTGGATTCAAAACCTTCCCTTTTACTTGAGGTAATTTTATTCACATCCTTCAAAGCAATGCAGTTGTAGTTTGCAATGTAATTTTAGTTTGTTCTAATTCCATTATTATACATTGCAATACTTAGGCCTGTTTGATTAACTTATTTTAGACTGTTTGGATTGGCTGATTATGTTCATAAGCTGTTTTCAGCTTATTTTCATTGGATCTCCAAGCTAACTTTTAATACAGTTTATTCCTTATACCAAAATAATTTAGTTTTATATTTTGTTATTGAAACCATAAGGGCTGAACATGATAAGGGCTTATGCTATAAGCTGCAAAATAAGCCATTTATTCAAACAGGGTTTTAATACTAAGGGATTGTATGTTTTGGCTTATTAGCTTATTTGACCTTATCTACTGGCATAAGTTTTGTGAGACTGTTTAGAAGAACTTTTGAAAACAACCAATGACATTTTTCAGCTTATTTTTTTTTATGTTTTTCAAGATAGCTTGTGTTATAAGCTGCAAATAAGTTGTTTATATAAACAGGCCCTGAATAGGAACCGATAGCGATTTGTTTAAATTCTGATAACATAGCCCTATAGCTTCTATTTAACAACAGTGTTTTAAAGTAAATAAATGTTACTTACGCCTTGTGTTGTTAAAAAAATCAACTTTCAGGTGATTAATTGGAGAAGGAAGAGAAAGGTATCTTTTTCTGATGCTTGCAGGAATTCCATGCAGGCACATGAGTATTCAAAGGGCATTAAAGCGGCAGGAAGATCTAGGAATATTGATCTTGCTGTTGCGCTATTTAAGGAGGCAGAATTTAAGGGTGTGAAGATAACCAGCACTTACAATGCACTAATGGGTGCTTATATGTTCAATGGTCTTTCTGATAAATGCTACTCTTTGTTTCTTGACATGAAAAAGGATCCAACTTGCTTTCCTTCTGTTGCTACGTACAATATTGTTATATCTGTTTTTGGTCGCTTGATGCTCATTGATCACATGGAAGCAACATTCAAGGAGATGAATGAGTTACCCCTCGCACCTAATATATCCACTTATAATTATTTAATTGGTGGATACATCTCCACTTGGATGTGGGGTGATATGGAGAGAGTTTTTCAAGTGTTAAATTCAGGCCCTGTTGAGCCTAATATGAAAACTTACCTGTTAATGATTCGTGGTTATGCACACTTGGGTAATCTGGAGAAGATGGAAAAGATATATTCACTGGTAAAGGATAATGTAAACGACATGCCGATTATCAGGGTTATGATATGTGCCTATTGCAAAAGTTCTGATGCAGATAAAATGAATAAAGTAAAGGCGTTGTTAAAGTTGATCCCTGAAAAAGAATACAGGCCATGGTTAAATGTGTTGTTGATTAAGCTTTATGCCGAGGGGAACTGTTTAGAGGAAATGGATAATGCAATAAACGAGGCATTTGAGCGCAGAACCGTTGTTACGACCATGGGTATTATGAGGTGCATAATTACAGCTTATTTTCGGAACAATGCGATAGAAAGCCTTGAAAAATTCACCAGACGTTCTGTACTTGCAGGGTGGAGAATGTGCTACTCCTTGTATCATTCTAAGCTGGTCATGTATGGTTCACAAAAGAACCTTAGAGAAATGCAAAATGTCCTTGAGGAAATGGATAGCGTCAACATACAACGCACCAAGAAAACAATGTGGATAATGTACAAAGCTTACTGGAATTGTGGTCAGAGATCCATGGTTTTGAAAATATTGGGACAAATGTTCAAGCATGGTCATGAAGTTCCCATTGATGCATTTCCATCATAATTTATATTGCTGAGGTGCATCACATATGTCATTACTGTAGCTATAAACATGTTCTGTAGATAAACACGAAGATATTCCTGAATTAGATAAACACGAAGATATTCCTGAATTTGTCTACAGTTTTAGGAAAAAGGGCCTGCAACTCGTTGAATATATTTGATGATTGGATTGGATTGCGTTCAAGGAATTTCTGTAAATATGGTTATACATGATCTTTTTATTATTTATTTTTCTTACCAAATGGACTTCTTCAGCGAGGGGTTACAATCTCAAATAATCTGCAGGCATGCATCAATTCGCTGCTAGTAATAAAAGCAAGCCTTGTAAGGGTGAATTTGCAATTTAGGTCTAATTTTTCTGAAATGAACGCACTGCTCACCAAATACCACCAAGGTTGAATGAGCCAATGCAGAACATGGCCTCTGTTGTGATGGAACATGATAGTGAAGATGGAGGTAAATTAGACAGTCCTGATCCAAAACCATTTGCTACCTGCAGTTCATGAGATGTCAGAGAAGCAAACATGCACAACAAATTTATTCATTCCATCTTAGAGTGTGATGGCTTCATATGTTGTCAATGACTGCCACTGCCAGAGACATCTTCATTCAGTTTTGATTAAGGTGATTGAACAAAATCAAGTTTGTCTGAAAAGAATATGTGGAAAAGAGTACCGAAGAAACTCATGCTCTTGAGATTGTTCAGTGTCAAGGTCCGTGGGTATGCCTTTATTGAATTTTTTTGAATTATCAATTCTGAATCTTTAGATTTTGATAAGCATAAATTGTTCTAATCAAATCAAATCTAATATGTAAATTATAATGATGCAGTGATTCTATAAATTGTGTCTTGATATAACATTATTCCTTGATATAATGTTTTCATATAACATTATCTTTTGTTGACAGATCAATTTGTTTAATTTTTTTCCTATGATCATTTTTCTGATATAATTTGTCCTGGTTTTTGTGTTGAATTCAGACTAAACATATTACTAAAATTCCCACCCCATACAAATGTCTGTGTGTGTGTGTGTTTTCGAAAAAGCGAACTAATTAAATAACAGCAAAATTAGCGCTTTGTCAGAACAATGTTTTGATAAAATATCTAAAACAAAAAAGTCATAGACCTCCCAGATAGAAATCCTCATCTTGCATTAAATTAAACATGTTCTGTCCCTTGGTCTCAAACGCTATATCTTCCATATGCTTCAACTCTGCAATTGCAGAGGTTAAAAATTTATGTGTTGCAAATTTTTTTTATAATGTCGGTGCATAGTAATTAAATTATATATTTTAATGTATATATAAGGATGTTAAAGTTTTCTTATTTACTTATATGCCTATTAAGAATGATATTTTTGATGAATTATACTTGATACAAATCTCAGCCAAAT
The DNA here is from genome assembly GCF_003473485.1 of Medicago truncatula. Lineage (NCBI taxonomy): Eukaryota > Viridiplantae > Streptophyta > Magnoliopsida > Fabales > Fabaceae > Medicago > Medicago truncatula. Next base: position 21,783,442 of record NC_053043.1, on the reverse strand, counting down.
TTGTTTGTTAAACATGTCAGGATTAATGTGGAGCATCCCATAAATTTTTCAATGCTTAGTGTGTTTACTTAATGCTTATAATCCATATTAAGTTTCTTGTTAATTTATGTTGAAGTGTAACTATGTTTCTTGTCCACCACCAGGAGATAGATACTTGAAACCATGGATAATTCCACTACGCAAAGTCAGTAAAGGAAAGGTGCCATATTCTAGCCGGTGATTGTTTATGGGATGTGATGACAAATGAAAAACTTGTGATGTTACTAAAAAATGAATCCTTCTTTGGCGTTAGTAAAATGATAATGATTTATCAACCGGACTAGGCAATGTAGTTGATCCTGCTGCTCGGTATGCTAGAGTTCAAGAGAAAAACAACCTTGTAAGAGTCCAAAATTTGCCTTTCAAAGGGGAGGCAAAGATACGGATTTGAAGGCTCAGACAGTTCAAGAGAAAAACGTATTTACATCCATACTACATTTTTTCTTCTTCAAATATCAGGCAAAGATGATACTCTTCTTTAGGAATGTTTATGGCTATACTACATTTTTTCTTCAAGTATTTCTCAGTTGCAGCATGTTTATTTAGCCCTTCAGTTTTTCATGGATTCAATCCATTTTACATACACTTAATTTACAGTACTATAATGTTAAGGGTTATTTCTAAATGACATCATACTATGAAACTGGGTATATGATATGGATAAGTTACGTCAATAAAATGTTATAGAAGTATCCGATTAAACTTTTTTTTTTTTGTAGTTTTAAAATTAGTTATGATGCTTTGCGCTTACACATAATTTGTTTTTTAAGTTAAGGGTTATTTCTAAATGACATTACATTATGAAGTCCGGATACGTAGTGCGGGTACAATGCATGGGTATGCAAAAAAAAAAATTAAGGATATGAAACGGCAAAATTATGTTAATAAAATATCCTATGAGTATATGTTACAAGACTGATATTTTTATGTGTCAAATCTCTGTGAAAATCAAATAGCGCAAAAAAATTAGGATTTTAACTTTAAGGTTGATATCTTAGAAATTCTAAAAAGTCTACTCATTTGTTCAGTTTACACAACCATTGTTAAATCAAGTGTAAGAACAAATTAACTTGTTTGTTGTTAGGGCAAACATTTTAGAAAAGTCTCTCGTCTGCGTGCTTTAGCATAGAAGTCCCTTGGTGAAACCTTGAGCACTTATGAAGTCTCTTGGAGTTGTCCTTGAGTAAGGAAAAGTCTTAAGCAGTTGTCCTTAACCAAAGGGAACTCTCTTGGAGTTGTCCTTCAGTTGAAGTCTTTAGGTAGTGTCCTAGAGCATAGAAGTCTCTTGCAGTTGTGCTTGAGCAAAAAAAAAAGTCTCTTGGTTGTGTCCTTGAGCGAGTTGTAATCCAGAGTGATTATAGTGAAATCTCTTTGAAAGTATAAGGGGATTGGACTACTCCTGTGTTGTGGGAGGAACATGTATAAATTGTTATGTGTATGTCTTCTCTCTCTCTGACTCTTTTATCTTTCTGTTTTGTATTTTCGCTGCATTCAGACTCGGAGTCAAAATCAACAATATCAAATTCTGACCAGGATTTTATATAAGTATCCGATTAAATTTTTTTTTTTTTTTTAAAATTAATTATGATGCTTTGAGCTTACACATAATTCTTTTTTTTTTTTTTAAGTTAAGGGTTATTTCTAAATGACATCACATTATAAAGTCCGGATACGTAGTGCGGATACAATGCATGGGTATGCGAAAAAAAATTAAGGATATGAAACGGCAAAATTATGTTAATAAAATATCCTATAAGTATATGTTACAAGACTATGATATCTTTATGTGTCAAATCTCTGTGAAAATCAAATAGCACAAAAAATTTAGGATTTTAACTTTAAGGTTGATATCTTAGAAATTCTAAAAAGTCTACTCATTTGTTCAGTTTACACAACCATTGTTAAATCAAGTGTAAGAACAAATTAACTTGTTTGCTGTTAGGGCAAACATTTTAGAAAAGTCTCTCGACTGCGTGCTTGACCATATAAGTCTCTTGATGAAACCTTTAGCGCTTAGGAAGTCTCTTGGAGTTGTCCTTGAGTAAGGAAAAGTCTTAAGTAGTTGTGTTTAAGCAAAGGGAACTCTCTTGGAGTTGTCCTTCAGAAGAAGTCTTTAGATAGTGTCCTAGAGTATAGAAGTTTCTTGCAGCTGTGCTTGAGCAAAAAGAAGTTGCTTGGTTGTGTCCTTGAGCAAGCTGTAATCGAGAGTGATTATAGTGAAATCCCTTGGAAGTGCAATGGGACTGGACTACTCCTGTGTTGTGGGAGGAACCGATATAAATTGGTTTATGTCTGTCTTCTCTCTCTCTGACTCTTTTATCTTTCTGTTTTGTATTTCCGCTGCATTCAGGCCCTGAGTCAGAATCAGCAGCATCAAATTCTGGTTAGGTTCTTATAAACACTTAGAAAAAGATATCATCAAAAAGGCCAACAAAATCCCCTCGCCCCCTTCTTGTGTGTTTTTCTCACCTTTAGATCAGGGAGCTATATCATTTGAAATAAAAGTGATCAATTCTTACTCCTAAAGATTTTGAGGTAAATCAGTTTGATAGAAAGAAGCTCTGCGCTATAGCTTTAAATTTCGCAAGTAAATAATTTCATAACATCACCATGTCGAAACCACAAGATTACAATCCTTGAAAGAAAGTGGTGAGCCAAAAGAATCGTATAGTAATCTAACTCTAAACCTCTAGAATCTAGAAATCATGCTCATCTATGAAAAAGATGAGATGGAATGAGAACTCTAAAGTTGCTAACTCTAGAATATTTTTTGTTATTGTGTTTGATTATTTTATGGTCCAACCTTTCTTTATGTGTGCCAGATCGTTATAATATTGATTCTTAGTTGCAAAGTTTTAAATGTCTCAACCTTCCGTTTTGTTAACAGTGCTACTGTAATGTACAAAACATATTTTTGGTTGCCCCAACAAAAAAATAAGGAATTGGGATGGATTATTATAAAATAAAAAATAAACATTACTACTGATTATAAACTAGTGAACGAAAAAAAAAATACTGATTGCATTATCTTTTCTTGCACAATAGTTAATATTTGTTTTAATTATTTTTTTTTGAAAGGAACTATTTCTATTTATATTTTTTTAAAACATAATATAATTCTACTTTGGTTTAGGTTTAAAAGCTCGTAGTCAATTTTATCAAAGAAAATTTTGTGGTAAACTTTTATAAAAAAAAAATAAATAAAAAAAAAGATATCATAGTCTGTTAGCAGTTTATTTTCAATGGTAACAAAAAAATTATAGATTTTTTATCAAAAATAATATTGATTCTATATATTCCCCCTTTATTTTGATAGATATATTTTCGAAAATAAAAGGCTCAACTCGTTCATTAAAACATTCTAAAAAATTAAAAATACTCACCACCTATATATTCATACTTGTTAAGTATTGATTCAAACATTACCTATTCTTTGGTAAAATGAAAAACCCTAACATTACCTTTTTGGATGAATCTTGCTACAACAGAGCATCACATGCAATTTGAGAGTCAACTACACTATGAAAGGTAAGAACCTTGATACAACTTTCTTTGTTATTGCATTTGAGAATTTGTTGTTACATTTTCTTGTTTTTTCTTTATTATATTGCTTTGAATTTGTTATGATCTTGATGAGTTTCTTGAATATTTGTTGTTATTAAATTTGGTTATTTTATGTTCCAGCCTTTCTTTATGTGTGTCAGATCTATAATATTGATTCTTAGTTGTAAAATTTTGGATGTCTCGACCTTCTTTTTTGTTAATAATGTTACAATAATAGACAACATATCATTGGTTTCCCCAACAACAACAAAAATAAAGAATTGAACTGAGTTATTATAAAATATAAAATAAACATGACCACGAATCTAAAACAGTGAATGAAAAAAGAATACTGATTTTTTTTTTTTCTATCACAATAGTTAATATCTGTTTTAGTTATATTTTTTGTGAAAGGTTTTGTTTTAATTATATTTTATTGAAAAATAAATTTTTAACAAATAATATGATTCCAGATTGGTTTAGGGTTTAAGATATTGTAGTTAATTTTTATCAAAGAAAATTTCTTGGTAAACTTTTATCAAAAGAAAAAATATATTGATTCTTTTATTAAATAAAAACAAGATTGATTCTATATATTTTTCAAGTTTATTTTTGAAATTAATAGGCCCAGCTTTTTCGTTAAAATATATTCTAAAAAAAATAAAAATATATCCAACTCACTACCTATAAAATTCATACTTGTTAAGTGTTCAAACATTATTTGTTCTTCGGTGAAAAAGAAAAACCCTAAAATTACCTTTTTCTCCGAATCTTGCTATAACAAAGCATCATACGTAGTTTGAGAGTCAACAATACTGTGAAAGGTAAGAACCTTGGAACAACTTTCTTTGTTATTATGTTTGAGAATTTGCTGTTTTGTTTTCTTGATTTTTCTTTATTATATTGCTTTGATTGTTTTATGATCTTGATGAGTTTTTTAAAATTTGTTTTTATTGTGTTTGATTATTTTATGTTCCAACCTTTCTTTATGTGCCCTAGATCATTATAATATTGATTCTTAGTTGTAAAGTTTTGAATGTTACATTAATAGACACATATCATTGGTTGCCCCAACAAGAAAATAAAAGAATTTCCTTCAAAAAAGAAAATAAAAGAATTGTAATGGGTTATTATAAAATATAAATTAAACATTACCACTGATTATAAACTAGTGAACAAAAAAATAATATTGATTATATTATCTTTTCTAGCACAATAGTTAATATCTATTTTAATTATATTTTTTTGAAAGAATTTGTTTTAATTTATATATTTTTTGAAAAGTAAATATTTTAACGCATAGTATGATTTCACTATATCGTAGTCAATTTTTATCAAAGAACATTTTATGGTAAAATTTTATAATAAAAAAATATATTTTGTAGCCTGTTAGCTATTTATTTCCAAAGGTAAAAAAAATGTATTGATTCTTTTGTAAAATATAAAAGATTGATTCTATATATTTCACATAAGTAAATATATTTTGTTTCATTTTCTTGTTTTTTCTTTATCATATTGCTTTGATTGTTTTATGGTTTTGATGAGTTTCTTGATGATTTGTTGTTATTGTATTTGAGTATTTTATGTTCCAGCCTTTTTTATGTGTGCAAGATCATTATAATATTGATTCTTAGTTCCTAAGTTTTGAATGTCTCAATCTTCCTTTTTGTTAATAATGTTTACTAGTAATGATTTTCTTTGAATTCTTTTTTTTTTTAAGGAAATTTTCTTTGAATTCTTATAAAATATCTAATATATATTCAATATAGACTTAACCATCCTAAACCTTCGTAAACCCCCCTCTCAAAGAAAACCTAAGGCTTTGTTTGCGAGTTCGAGGAGAAGGGAGGTGAGAGCTTTGCTTAAGAAGGAAAAAACACATATAAAGAATGAAGTGTTTTGGGAGGGGAAGGCTTTGTAAGTTTTAGTTTTCTAAATAATACAAAATTCTCATATTTTGGGGGAAACTGAAAAATTGTATTGGAGGAAGATTTTATAAGGTTTATATTAATTCTTCAAACTTAATACATGTTTTTAATTATATTTATCGAGTTCTAAATAATACAAATTCCTTTTAGAGGGTTTTCTAAATAATACAAATTCCTTTAAGAAAAAAAAAGTGATTTTGTGCAATTAAATTAAGTTCATAACGAAATACCAAGAGAATTAGAGCCTAACATAGTTTCTGTTTTAATTTGTTCCACCAAGTTATTTTTTATTAACACTTTTTCATTTTAATTTGTAGAAATGGGTCGTCCACGTGGAAAATTAACTTTGAAACAAATTCAAGATAAAAGAGCTCGGAAATTAGCTTTCAATCATAGAAGCAAGAGATTGGCAAAAAAAGTTTCTAAATTTTCTAACAAGTTTGGAGTTGAAGCTTGCTTGATTGTATATGATGGTTCTGGTGAAGGTAGACCAATAACTATGCCACAAGATTCGACAATTGTTCGGTCCATGCTTGAAAACTATGAGCAACAAAAGATTGAGAGTATAACTACAAAGATCTTTGATGTGAAGGACTATTTTGCAAATAAGAAGAATAAGATTGAAGGTGAGATTTCCAAAGTGCAGAAAGAGATTGTGAAGAACAAGTATCCAACTTGGGATCCATGTTTCATTAACATGGATGGTGAACAACTCAAAGCCTTCACTGCTATTGTAAATGCCAAGATTGAAGCTTGTGATCAAAGAATTAGCATGCTGAAAACTATGCACCAAGGTGATCAAACTAGTGCCTTGCATGACACTCCTCAAAGGCAGCATACCCTTCATTACGGGAGTGCCCGTCTGGACGCTAGTAATAATAATGACAATAGATTCTAAATGCACAAATCAAATCTGATTTCATTGCATAATAGTGTTTTCAACTTCAATATTAAGGCATCTATTTTGACCAAGTATTAGCCTGAACAAGTAGAATACAATGTTTTAAAGCTAGATTACAAACTTCTTATCATGCTTGTCTCTGTTTTCAAATTCCTTTGTCTTTCTTTTCTTGTTCTTAGTTCAAGGTCAATGAGGAAATAGCACTTATTTTGTTCTCTTACATAGTGGACATCACCATTCATCCTACTAAGGATTTTCCTTGACATAAATAGCCCTAGACCTTCCTGTGTAGTCCATTGATTCTCGCCGTAAAACATATCGTGTAGAATGGAAGAAGGAAGTCCTTGACCAGAATGTGTCATTCTGCATAAAAAATACGAAAATTTAAGCATCTAGTCTACATAATAATCTAACTTTGATACTTTCTTCGAAGTAACAAAAGGAAGAAATCAAGAAAGTATAATATATGACAAACACATCACTGAAAGGGAAATGTAACAGAAAACAAATTAACCAACTTTAAACGATGATTGAACGAAAATAAATTCATGGTTGCTGTACCTGAACTTTAAATGGATAAACTCATTCCCATCTTGTATTATTTTTAAACCAGGTGTAATCTTCATTTCTATCCAGCCGTTTGGAGACGGTGTATGGCTAACTATATTGTGCAAAATGTCAGACAAGACCATCTGAAGTCTAATTTGATCGCCGTAAAGAGAAAGTGTTTGGATTTTGTCGGATATTTCGTGAAACATCTGTAAATCCTTTCCTTTTATCAGCATCATGACTTGACTAACAACGGCATCTAAAATATTTCCCAGAAGAAATTCTTTCATGTTTAGCTTCCAAGTGCTGCTAGTTTTTTTTTAGCATAAGATGTGTCAAAATATAGTTAGACTTGATTGCAAGTATGCATGCAACATTTATAAAACTGAAATTTTGAACATCGAAAATAAGAAGTGAAGAAACGAAAGTTAAAGCTCAAACATATAATTCATTAATGTTAAAATGAAACAAGAACTCTTACCCTTCGTTAATACTTCCTAAATCTATATCCTCAATAATCGCCATTATTTGTCTTTCACAAGCTTCGCTAGTGTCAAGAAGTTGTTTCTGGTTTTCGGAGATGCCTGTATTTTCCAAAAGTTTGTGTGTGAATCGGATACCATTTAAAGGATTCTTCATCTCTTGAAGTATATAAGCTAACTCCTTAGACTTCGAGATCCTTTGTCTGCATTTAGACCTGTGTCCTTGAAAGGGTTGATTCAAATCTTCTGTCACAACATGCAAGAAGCAGAAACAACCGATTATATCTTCACTTGCATCTGTCCTTTTGTTTGTTGTTATATAAGTCTCTATAAACTTTCCATTTCTATCATAAAATCCGAATGGCGACTTCTCAGAATCTTGGCCACTTATTCCGTGATACAATAAAATCATAAAATCGGTTAGTGCATCTTGACCTTTCAATCGACAAAAACTTCCAAAAATTTCACCAAGAAGCATTTTCCCTATGACCTCGTCTTTTTTCCATCCGGTTACCCTTTCCATGGCTACATTCCATTCAGAGCAGCAAGCATTCTCATCAGAAGCGAATATTGGTGGAATCAGCGGATTAAGACTATGCATGATAGCTTTGTAATCGCCTTCCAACTTGATGAATTTCTTTACAATCACTTTTTCAAAAGTGATGTCTTGACCTACAAAGCCTACCCCAACAATAGCATTTGTGTAGTCTCTACTTATGCAAGAACTGATCATGAGATATACAACTTCCTTTTCTTGATGAAGCACAAAACGGTTTATTTTCAACTCAACATTTTTGTTATCTTGACCTGAAAATAGCATCATTAATCAAAATATATATCCTATTATATACTGAATTTTTCTTCAAAAACAAAAATATAAAACCAAATGAAGAAAAAACTATAAATTTTTCAACAATGGCAGGTTTTAGAGTGAAAATCAGAGATGGTTTGTTACATGATTTGAATATTTTAAAACATCATGGTGAAAACAAATTCTAATATATGGCCACATTAGCTGCTAACAAAAACAACAAAGCAATTTATTCAAACCATGAATAGAGAAAGATATTTGATCAATTTAATAATGTTAAGATTCCAGATTTACTAAAAAAAATCTACAAGAACTGGTTTACCTTGCAAAGCTCTTCTCAGAATATTTGTCAGAGTTTCTCGTGAGTCCACATGCACAACTTCATTTTCTAGGGATTTTCCCATAGCTTCACTGGTCGGCAGACCTGTCAATTCAGCAATTTTAACATTCCATCCGTTGATCAGGCCGTCTGAATCAACCCCAAATATTGGGACTGCTGCTGTTTCAATTAATCTCACCATTTCAAGTGCTATTGAACTGATTTCATGCGACCCTCCGATTAGAGCGTCACTTTTCTCAAAATCTTTTAGAGTCTTTGGACAAGTATTGTCTGTGTCTTGGAATAAATCTTGCATGATTAGTTGCAATGAGTGAATTGCGTTGATTTCTGATATTTCCCAAGGCAAACTTTTACTTTTAAGTACTTCAAGAAAAGCCTTAAACGATGTTCTTGGGTTCATTTTTCCTCCATCATCCTTATCAGTTGGATGGTGCTTGGCTCCTCCCCATTGTATTTCCTTAGCAGTGTGAGACCTGAACCAGAACAAGATATGCCTTTGGTTGATTCGTGCCGAGGCCATGCCACAAACTGCATCCCCCAACAAAGTAGCACCTGGATAACCAGCGTCGACCAAACTTTCAGTGGTCAAACCTGTTGAGTCGCTATAATTACTAAGTAACCATTCTGCTATGTCTTTCACCTGTAATTTAGTTGGGGTTATGCCTAACAACCAACAGTTTTCATCATAATACAAGGCAGCCCCATCACACTTCACAAGATCCATGATACTTGGGGATTGAGTCACAATACCAAATGGTGCATCGCGTAGGAGCATGTCACACAGCATGGTTTGTGTTTTAAGAATTCGCTTCTCTTCCATTTGTGAGGCCAGTTGAATCTCCATGTAAAGCTGCATTCCAAAAGTGTGCATTACAAACTCACAAGCATGGCGAACCGGGAAAGACACATGGTGTGGTGAAGTGTGATGACAAACTAGTAAACCCCAAAGCCTGGTTGTATCCTTTTCATTGATTACAACCGCCATCACAAGAGAGGCAATTGAGCCCATGTTAGCCATGTACTGTTTGTGACAGTCATGTGGTGACCTAAGGGTTGAGTTGACCAAGCAAAGAGGTTTTTTTAGTTCACGACTCTGAATGACCTTAACCGGCTTTGCATGGCAATCATAAATCAACCTGACTCGATTTTGTTTGAACAAAAACCGAGCAGCTTGAGGGATATCTATGGAAGGGTAATGCAACCCCAAATAAGACTCTAAATCAGACCTCCTGGTCTCAGATACAACCTCACCGTGATCATCCTCATGAAACTTATAAATCATAACCCTTTCATATCCAGTAAGCTTTTGAACTTCCTCAACAACAGTATCACACAACAAACTAATGTCTTCCCGACGACAAGATTGCAGCCTCGAAATTGCACTAACAGCCATCTTCTGTGATTGAAATGACCCCGAGAGTGACAAGGCAGGACCACTAGACCTTGCAGGCTCCAAATCAATCAAAACCCCAACATCAATCCTATGCAGTATGGCATAAAATGGCTTCTCTGTAGTCCTTGCACGGACCCAAATAGGGTTCAAACGTGAAATTTCCCTAGAAGCCACAGCTTTTACTAGGGAAGACCCTGAAGGGGGAGTAAACAGTGTTGTGGCATCAACACCAATTAGACCCATAAAATGTTCTGAACCAATATCACCTAACAATTGAAAGCAATTTTCACTGTAACCTATGATTCTAAATGTGGATTCTTCAATTACTACCAGACAACCAAAGGGTTGGATAAAGCCACCCCTTTGGATTCTAGACAAATATGTAATCATTTTCTCCTCAGAAACTAACCTGGGAGGATCAAGAATAGTCTTTGAGTATTCAAATGATTTGCCATAAACTCTAGATTGCTCAAACTCTGCAAGAAGCTCGGCATCTACACCATATTGAGCAAGTGTCTTCTCCGTCTCTTTGTTGGTGTTCATCTTGCTTTCAGCCGATGAACTCAAGCTTACGCCTTTCAATTTCTCTTTGCTTCCAAAACTCATTCTCAAGATTGCAAAACTCGAAAGGTAGTACGCTGGTGTTCTATATATCTATTTGTGTCTTATGCATGCATGATATAACTTTTATTTTGGAATGGAATGAGTTTCTACGTTCTGACAAACACACAATGAATTTCCAGGTGCATTCATCCAATATATTTAATGTATTTAATACATGCACTTAAAGCTCCTTGTGTCTCATGCATTCCTCTCGGTCCAATACCGATTCATGCAAAAATCGTATTTTGTGCATTGTTTTAATGTCAAACTATTGAAGGAGTAATTGATAAACATGAAATTGAAGAGTAAAGTAATATCAAATCAATAACATAAAAATTAAGTCAGAATACAATAACTTCCATAATGTCAACTTTAAGAAATTGGTATGTTGCATTCAGCATGCTGACAACAGTGACAAGAGGTTAGTCATCGTAATAGTATGATACTGTTAACAGGTGAGCAATATCAAAATGCAAAATGAAACCCGTTTCTTCTTAATCTGCAAAACCAGTTTCTTATGAATTTTTGAAAGGGAGAGAGAGAGAAGAGATGAGAGAGGAACAGAGAAGTTTTTTTTAATCTTTTTTTAGAATAATGACATTTTATTATATTTAATTATAAAAATTAAATAAAAAACTGGTGCATATTTGGCGATTTCAACGACATTCTGGATGATGATAGTGAAAAAAGAGGCCGCAATACTAGACCTCGTTGGCTAATTAATGGCTTCCGACAAGCTGTTCTTGACTCGGGTTTGTTAGATGTTCAGGTTGAAGGCTACCCGTTTACGTGGTTTAAAAGTCTTGGTACGCCACGCGCGATGGAAGAAAGGTTAGATCGTGCTCTTGCTAATAATTCTTGGTTGAATTTATTTCCGGAAGCTACTGTAGAAACTCTTGTGGCACCTGCTTCTGATCATTATCCCATCCTCCTTAACCGTACTGTGCCTCATCCTCATCTCAACAAACGTCATTTTCGTTATGAAAATGCGTGGCACTTGGAACCGGGGTTTAAGGATCTGGTTACTGATTCTTGGCTGGTATACTCTAGCAATCCTCTCATTCCAAAATTGTCCTCTTGTGCCGAAGATATGTCAGCTTGGAGTAAAGCTCATTGTAATAAGCTGAAAATTGATATTGAAGATTGTCGCCGTCAAATGAAAAATATTCGACTGAATTCTTCAGGTGATGCCAAGTTCAGATGTTTTAATTACGGAAGAGAATGCAGCGCTTACTAGCTCAAGATGATGCATATTGGCGTCAACGTGCCAAGACTCATTGGTACCGGGATGGAGACTGCAACACAAAATTTTTCCATGCATCAGCCACCGCTAGGAAGAAGTTAAATTGTATTATTTTTTCAACAGAGTTTCAAACTAAAAGGACCTATTTAAAACTTTTGAAATGGTGACGGTGAAATAGTTTATCAACTAAAAGGACCTTTTTGAAACTTAAAGGACTAACTTGAGAATTCTATCAAACTAAAAGGACTAAAAGTGGTATTTGGCCAATTTTTTATACTAAAACTTATATTCATGTAAAATAATCGAAGAAAATCAGTATTGATTACTCTTCATTATTATATTATTATAAAAGTCACAATTTTTTTAAAATAATACATGTGATCAAAATAAAAAAAATGTAAAATTTTCCTATAAAATTGAATCATATTCATTTCCATTGAATTTATACAACATTGTCTCACTTTTTTACTCTTCATCTTTTATGAGATACATATCTTTGAAGTATCTTTGTGTATCTGTAGAGTTTTTTTTTTTTTTTTTGGTGAAGGTCATAAAAAAACAAAAAACAAAAGCTAACTAGAAATCGAAAGCATCAAAGTTGAGCAATGAGAGCAGCTCATCAGGAGGTGTCGCCCAAGTTGTTACTCCAAGAGTAGAGTTCCTCCCCAACCTAGCCAAAAAGTCTGCACATACATTGTCTTCACGGAGCACATGTTTGAACACCAAACTTGGGAGATGATCCAACAAACTTATTATTTTAGCTAGTAAAGAAGCATAAGCATGGAATGAGTGAGATTGTCTGTCCATAAGTAGGTTTATGATCTCAGTGGAGTCTGTCTCACACTCAACATGCAATCGAATTGTTTATCAACAAGACCAAACCGTTATAAATTCCAAACAACTCAGCAATAAGCGCATCACCGATGACACCACTTTGGTCACAACTTCCGTCCACATTAAGTTTAAATTTACCGGATGGGGGAGTTTAAAGTTTGTTGCTGCTATATGGTGGATATGGCGCTGGAGGAACAACATTGTTTTGGGTGATAAAACTTGGAAAGCCAGCGATGTGATCCGACAAATTAACCTCGTGGTTGAGGATATGGTTTTGTTATCTACAACTAATAATAGAAGCAAGGTGTATTTGTGGAGTATCATATAAGTATCCCATCAAATATATTTTTAAAATTAAAATAATTAATTCTGATACTTCGGTTACGTATCCGTGGAGTATCGGTATCTGATACGTATCCGATACGGATATGTCTTTATTTTGGAGTATCCGATTTTCATAAAACGAAGTCTAATATTTGTTTTTTTAGTGAAAAAGTCTAATAACTGTTTTTTTTTTTTAAGGAAAGTCTAATAATTGTTGTTGCCAAAGAAAAATGTCAATGTAACAAAAAAAAATGTCGATAAAAATAAAAACAAATAGACTGAATTTAAAACAAATACGCGTGAAAATTGACTTTTATTATAAATCGGGTTTGATGGAAAACCGGTTTCAAAACGGATCCTAACTGGATCCGACCTATATCCAAATTGGTATGTTCCAGAAGACCAGTTTTTGGAGATGTGGTTTCAAGAGTAAAACCAAAATCAATAAAAACATATATTATTTGGAGAGGTTTAGTTTGATTTTTAAACCATGCACACCCCTATATATAATCAACTAAAAACATATTGTTACAGTATCAATAAAAAATATATATTATTTGATTTTTTATTTTTTATTATAATGTTAAAAAAATATTCATAATAATTGATCCTCTAAAAAAGATAATATTAATAATACTAGCTCGTATTTTCCCCCTTTTCTAAGAATTATTTTGGGGAAGTGAAAATAATATTAATAGTGATGGCACTAATATTAACTCAAATTTTTTTCTTTGTAGTCAATATTTTTCAAAAATGTAAAAGTCAAATCTTTTTTTTTTTTTTTGAATAAAAGTCAAATCTTCCAGCTGTTACTTGAGATTCTAGTTATATAGTTTAATCTTGTAATTAGCATATAATTAGAGAGTTAGTTCATCTCTATAAATACCCATTGTACTCTTCTTTTATGTTACGTTGAATGAAAGCTATTTTCACTTTCTCATTTCAATAATATGGTATCTAGAGCTTTTCTTTCCATTTCCATGGCGGAAAGTTGTTAGAAAGTTTGTTACAGCTTCATCTTCATCCTTTTATGAATCTTCACCTTTGTTTGACGATTCTTTGTGATTTTTGTCCCTTTCTTCACCATTCTTCTTCGTTTTCCTTTGAATCGGTGAATTTCTTCGTTTTTCGTCATGGTTCGTCAAAATCAACCGGACACTGAATCCGTTTTCTATGTTCATCCAAGTGAAGGACCGAATTCTGTTCTTATTTCACCTCCATTGGATGGATCGAATTACCTCGCTTGGAGTCGTTCCATGATTCGTGCGTTTGGCGCGAAGAACAAATTGAAGTTCATTGATGGATCCATGGAGATTCCTGATGAAGATGATTTGAATCGCAACGCTTGGGAACGTTGCAATCATCTTGTTCAATCCTGGATTATCAACTCTGTTTCACCTCAAATTGCTCAAACTCTCGTTTTCCATGAAAACGCCATTGATGCTTGGTCAGATCTTAAGGAACGCTTCTCCAAAGCTGATCGAATTCGCATAGCTTCTCTTCGCTTTAAAATCAACAAAATGAAGCAAGGTTCTAAATCAGTGTTAGAATACTTCACTGAAATGAAAACTCTGTGGGAAGAGTTGAATTCTCATTGACCTATGCCTCATTGTACTTGTCCACATCCTTGCCGTTGCGCTGCTATGAGAGAAGCTCGTTGTTACAGACTAGAAGACCAAGTCATCCAGTTTTTGACTGGTTTGAATGATCAATTCAACGTTGTTAAGACACAAGTGCTCATGCTAGATCCACTTCCTTCTATTAACAAGGTCTATTCATTGGTTGTTCAGGAAGAAAGCAATAATCTCTCATTAACTTCTTCCATTAATGAACCTTTCTCTGTTGTTAATGCCACTGATTCACGTAAACCTCAAGGTAGAGGTAGAGGATATTCTTCTGGTTTTAGGCCACCAAGACAATGCACTTTTTGTGGCAAAACTAATCATACTGTGGAGTATTGTTATCAGAAGCATGGACACCCTAATTTCCCTAAACAACATTCTTCTGTGAATGCCTCAAGTAGTAATGATAAAGTTGAGGTTCAACCAGGAAGTTGCAATACTTCTTCTACCAGTTTCAATATTTCTCAGGAAAAGTATGATCAACTTCTTAGCTTGTTACAACAAGTGAATTTGCTTCCTGCAGCTTCCACACCTTCTTCATTTGCCAGTGCCAATCATATTCATACTTCATTTGTTCCAGACTCCACACAGTCAGTATATCTTCCATTTTCTCTTGTTCTATTAATTCTAAATCTGATGTCTGGTTTTTAGACTCTGGTGCTAATGAGCATATTGTTAATAATACTCATTGGTTCACTTCATTTCACAAAATCAATCCTAGACCTGTTAATTTACCTAATGGTTCCTCTGTTTTGGTTGAATATGCTGGCACTATCCATTTTACACCTCAATTTTATCTTGAGAATGTTTTGTATTCTCCATCTTTTACTCTTAATCTCATTTCCATTTTCAAAGTGTGTTCCTCTTTGAATTGTTATGCTATTTTTCACAACAAACAATGTTTATTACAGGACCTTCACTCCCGGAAGATGATTGGTTTGGGTGAACAATTTGGAGGTCTCTATAGATTAGTTTTAGATTCTTCTCAAATTCCTTCACATAATAAAATCTCTGTCAATCATGTTGACACTGATAAGTTTACTATTCCTACATCTGCCTTATGGCACTTTAGACTTGGTCATGTTTCCCCTAAAAGACTTATTCATATGTCTCAATTGTATCCCACTTTAACTGTTGATGTTCATGCAACTTGTGATATTTGTCATTTTGCAAAACAAAAGAAGTTACCCTTTTCCAATAGCATTTCAGTTGCTTCTAGTAAATTTGAGTTGTTACACTTTGATATTTGGGGTCCTTTATCCATAACATCTATTCATAATCATAGATACTTTCTTACCATTCTTGATGACTATAGTAGATATGTTTGGATAGTTTTATTGAAATCTAAGTCTGAAGTTTCTCAGCATGTCAAAAATTTCATTAACCTCATTCAAACTCAATACAATATTACTCCTAAAACTGTCAGATCAGATAATGGCCCAGAGTTTTTACTTCATTCCTTTTATGCTTCTAAGGGCATTGTGCATCACAGATCCTGTGTTGAAACTCCCCAACAGAATGGGAGAGTTGAGAGAAAGCACCAATATATTTTGAATGTAGGCAGAGCTCTTCTTTACCAATCCAAATTACCTGTTTCTTATTGGTCTTATGCCCTCCTACATGCCACTTTTATCATCAATAGAGTTACTTCTCCCACTCTCCACAATAAATCTCCTTATCAACTTCTTCATGACACCATACCTGCTGAACACACTTTCAAAGTGTTTGGTTCTCTTTGCTACTCCACTACCCTTCATTCACATAGAACCAAATTATCTGCTAGAGCAAGAAAATCTGTTTTTTTAGGATATACTGTTGGTTTTAAAGGGTATGTTCTTTTAGACATCCATACTAGAGAGATTCACATCTCTAGACATGTTCAATTCTATGAACATATTTTACCTTATCCTGCTACTTCATCATCTATAACCACTGCTTGGGAATATTTCTCTTCTGATACCTTTTCCTCAAGCAATCCCATTTCTGACACTCCTATCACTTTACCTTCATCTCCTCCACCATTTATAGATGTTGATATTCCACCAACTGATCATGAACATCCCATTTCATCTATACCATCTCCATCCCCACCTATCATCAGAAAATCTATTAGAAATACTCACCCACCCACTCATTTACAAGATTATGTTTGTAATACTTCCACTGCCTTTGTATTGTCTGACAATTCTTTTGTTCACCACCCCATTTCCCATTACTATTCATACAATAACTTGTCTTCTTGTCATTGTGCTTTTGCTATGTCTCTTGATTCACACACTGAACCAACCACATATGCTGAGGCAAGCAAATTTGATTGTTGGAAGCAAGCTATGAAAGTTGAATTGTCTGCTCTTGAGAATACTAAAACATGGAGACTGGTTGATCTACCACCTAATGTCAAACCTATAGGTTGCAGATGGATATATAAAATCAAGTATCATGCAGATGGCTCTATTGAGAGGTACAAAGCACTCCTTGTTGCTAAAGGATACAATCAAATTAAGGGTTTGGACTACTTTGACACTTATTCACCAGTTGCTAAATTAACAACTGTGAGAACTGTTATTGCTTTAGCCTCTATGAATCACTGGCACATTCATCAACTTGATGTCAATAATGCTTTTTTACATGGTGATCTGCAAGAAGACGTTTATATGCTTGTTCCACAAGGCATCACTCCCTCCAAACCAAATCAAGTTTGCAAACTCATTAAATCCCTATATGGTCTTAAACAAGCAAGCAGAAAGTGGTATGAGAAGCTCACTTCTTTGCTTATACATCATCATTATGTTCAATCTGCTTCTGATCACTCTCTCTTCATCAAGAAGACTGCTTCTTCATTCACAATTTTACTTGTGTATGTTGATGATGTGATCCTAGCTGGAAATTCTATCTCTGAATTCCAAGATATTAAAGCCATTCTGCATTCTTCTTTTAAGATCAAGGATCTTGGCCAGTTAAAATACTTTCTTGGTTTAGAGGTTGCTCATTCTTCACAAGGAATCTCTCTTTGTCAAAGAAAGTATTGTCTTGATCTTTTAACTAATACATGATTTTTAGCTTCCAAACCTATTTCTACGCCATCTGACCCTTCCTGCAAATTACACACTGATTCTAGTTCTCCTTATGATGATGTTCCCTCCTATAGAAGACTCATAGGAAGACTGCTTTACCTTACAAACACCAGACCAAATATCACTTATGCTACACAACAACTCAGTCAATTTTTAAATTCTCCTACTGCAAAACACTACACAGCTGCTACAAGAATCTTGAAATACTTGAAATATTCTCCTGGTCAAGGCTTGTTCTTTCCTAGAAATTCTTCTTTATTCCTGACAGGATATTCAGATGCTGATTGGGCTGGTTGTTTAGATTCCAGAAGGTCTATATCTGGACAATGCTTCTTCCTTGGTAAATCTCTCATTTCTTGGAGAACCAAAAAGCAGTTGACTGTTTCCAGATCTTCCTCAGAAGCAGAATATAGAGCTTTGGGTGCAGCTACTTGTGAATTGCAGTGGCTTCTCTACCTTCTTCAGGATCTTCATGTCACCACAGTTAAACTCCAAGTACTTTATTGTGATAATCAAAGTGCTTTGCATATAGCAGCAAATCCTGTGTTTCATGAAAGAACAAAACACCTTGAAATTGACTGTCACTTAGTTAGAGAGAAACTGCAAGTTGGAATCATGAAGCTTCTACCTGTCTCTTCCAATGATCAATTAGCAGACTTCTTTACAAAGCCATTGCTTCCACAACCTTTTCACCATCTCCTAATCAAGCTGGGAATGCTTAATATATACCATTCTCCAGCTTGTGGGGGGATATTAGAGCAAGAAGAACAACAAAGCCAAGATATTCCAACTGTTACTTGAGATTCTAGTTATATAGTTTAATCTTGTAATTAGCATATAATTAGAGAGTTAGTTCATCTCTATAAATACTCATTGTACTCTCCTTTTATGTTATGTTGAATGAAAGCTATTTTCACTTTCTCATTTCAATAATATGAATAAAAGTCAAATCTTTTTTTATTAATACAAACAATAATATAAAATTATGAAATGTGATTATATATATTGAACAACCATGTTAGTGAAAGGTATCACGAGAAATAAATCATAAGGTGAAATCTTTTACGATGGCCTTTCGCATCCATCAACTTTTTCTTTTATTCATATTATGTCATGCTGCAATTTCGCTCTCAGGTAATGGAAAAATGTTATTCTTGACTATTTAATTGAATTTATGATAAAATTTTCAAATTCAAAATATAAATTATATTGTTCCATCTATTTGTTTTCATAGTCCTAATTACAACAACAAACAAACAAAAAAAACTTTACTTGTTAAGGACGAGTAAAAGTTTAAACCTATTATTGTATTTTTTTTCCTGATATTTTTAAATTTGTAAAATGAGGCTTTGAAAAGGGTGGAACTCGTATTGTTTACCTTAACCAATGTTTACGTTGTTGTTGCTACAAGGATTAGTTCTTGTAACCATAAGTATACCTAAATAAATTAAATAAAACGTGTATTAAATATTGCGATATTTAATACGGGTAAAAAATATTTGATTACAAATATTAGAATTTGCAATAATATTGTGAACTACTAAAAAATCTTTGAATCATTGTATTTGATTACAAATGTTAGTTAAACTTCATTGGTTTGTTCTTCTGAGTTGTGAAATTTATTCACCGAAACTATTCAACAGTTAAATTTGCATAAATTATAAAATCACGACTGAATTATCACATAATCTCCCCACCCACACACACACCCCCCGAAATGGTATCATGGAAGCATTTATAGTTGGAGAAATGATATTTGTACAATCATTTAGTGACAACTTTTAGACAATTTTCTCTCTCATACTTACATTATATTCTTACTCTCTCTTTTTCTTTTTCTCTCTCTATTGCTTTTGACCAATGGGAAGAGAGAATAAGAAGGTTGTCAAAAAGATTGTACCAAATGGTTGTTAAAATATCATTGCTCTTCTAGTTAAGGACATTGAATCAATCAAGTCATCCATCCAAAATGGAATAAAAAAACATAGATACTTCGTCTATTCGAGATCTCTTTTTCATACAACCATTCATGTCTAATCACTTACTCTTAAAGCTTATTAGGTCATGCTATTAGTTAACCTAATTTTTTCCCTCTAAATCCATGCCATTAATTGCTAATGACCTAATTTTTCCCTCCTATTACATGTTAAATTTGAATTTCAAATTTTTGCTTCACAATTGTTATTTTCCCTCTTCTATGCGTGTCTTATTGATGTTTGGGAATAGCACTGTTACCATGCTATTAAATATGACGTTTATAATATCCTTGGCAGTTTCCAAAGCATTTATTTGCATCTATTCACTCTCCCTTTTATACGTGGAAGACAGAAGAATTTTTTTCAAACTTTCCCTGCTTGATATAAGTAAAGCATTAAATTGTGTGTATTGGAAACTAATCTTCCCATAATTATCCACCATATCTCATGCTATAAATGTACACTCCTCAAACGGTGCCATACAATTCTCCTGGTCATTACCTTAAAAAAAAAAAAAAAAAAACTCCTGGTTATTTGACATGCTAATTCTTCTTCTGTCTATTTCACTTTCTCTTTCCTCTTTACCCCTTCATTTTCTAGGTCTCAATCCTTTCTCCCTCATCTAATCCATCTCTTTCTCTCATGAGCATCCTTCATAACAGCTCCTGCAATTTTTGCTTTCTACTTCTCTATTTCCTCCTGTAATCGGATCTCAAACTGCTGCTCTTCCTAATACGCTGAAATCCAGATTAGTATATCTCTTAAGAAGGTTTGTGCGTGGTAGCTGCTTGCAGCAGTGATGGCTTATGTGACAGTGTTTACTTGTGGTGGCTCACAGAAGGAAAAAAAAAGTTTGTTTCTCAATATCTAAAGGAACTATAGTTTTGGATTAAGTTTCAGGAAAATGAGTAAATAACGAGACTAAATTTTTTATACTATTTGGCTTCAAGGTCATATGTAAATATTTCAGTTAATATATGCATAATATTTCAATTTGGCAGCTGTATCTTGAGTGGGGAGTAGATCTATCAGTATCGACATTATATTTTAAGCTGTTTTTCTTCTCACCACTTTCATTTGGACTGCTGCTGTATTTGTTGAGTGGTGTAATTTGGTTACGTGATCAACTTATTAACATTGAACACATGACAGCAGTCACTACTTTAACCACTAGGCTGCTCACATTTTTGCTGAAATAATGGTTTTAAAGTAACTAACATTAGCGGTTCCTTTTTTTTAGCAGTTCCTTTTCATATTTTTATAGCAGTTCATTTCTTATTATTATTATTATTATTATTATTATTATTATTATGATTTAGGCTTCTTTATTATTTATAGCAGTTCATGTATTTTTATAGCAGTTCATCTCTGTGTTGTGCTTTTTGATTGTATCATGAAAATGTATCGAAGAACATATGTTGGAACTAAGTTTAACATCATGCAGAATATATTAGTATTATTTGGTTTGTAGGTGGGTGTTGTATAAGGAGAAGAAGCAACGCTGGAGCGAGTCAAAGGAATAGGTGTTGTTTTGTTTTATAAATGATAAAGTGTTGGTTGACATACCATGGTTTTCATGTAATATGATTCTAAGTATGAGACTTAGCCTATCTTTATGTGCCAGTATTATTTTGTTTTTTCTTAAAGAATTATGTACTTCCATATAAATTTTTGTTTTGCCAAAAAAAAAAAAAGGTACTTGCATTAAGAGAAGAAAACGTAACAAATATAAGTTGCATTATTTTTACGGGGATGTTAAGTTACTTTCTTTAAGTAAAAAAAATTCTAATTTATTTTCTTTATATTTTGTAAAATTGTCATTGAAGGCGTAGTTTGTAAAACTTTATTTGCTTTGTTTTCTTTGACTATTAGAGATTATTTGGTGAAGGTAATAATATTCATGAAGTTATCATTTCATATTTATCATTTGACTTTTCTATTAATTTGCAAAATAATGAATATGCAAATCAATGAATTAAATGCTTGAAATAGATAATATTGATCAATATCTTAAGGTTTAATAATAGCAATATACATTACACGTTACTTTTAGTTTTGTTTTTTAGTTAAATTCATAACTATAATTTTATTTATGTCAATTATTATTTTACTGTTTCATATTTATCATAACTGTAATTTTAGTTAAACCTGGTCATTTGCAACTGTTTTTGCCATTATGATGTGGATTCAAGAAGGATTCACCATACAAGGATCTTTGACCTAAGTGTAAATTTCTTGAATTGAGATAGAAAATGAAGGAAAATGATAGAAAATCTAAGAAAATTGACCAAACTAGGAATAGAAAGAAAACATACAAATGGAATTAGATGAGAAGTGGGAAGAACGATCGCCACATTCAAGATGAACGATAAGATCGAATCGCGGATCCGCCACAAGAATAAGATGCTCTTGATAAGGATCTAGAATTGGTTCATCCAAGAACCTAGAAGAGCAATTCTAACTCTCCCTTCAATCAAAGATTGAAAATATCAAATTGTATTAACCTCCTTCAAAATGATAACAAAGTTGTTATTTATACCTACTCATTGGCCATCACCTATAAGGCCCAATAAGGAACTAGAAAAACAAGGAGCATTATACAACTCCAAATTAAAAGTAATCTAAATTTTAAAACTAAACTATTTATTACAAACAAGATTCACTAAAGAAAGTGTAAGATAGTATGGATTATTATGGGAACAATCTTGGTGTCCAAAAATAATGAGATTTGATCTTCAAGATTTTCCCTTAATTTCTTCACCCTAGCCCTTGTCATGGGGCCACCAACTCCTTTGATATCAACTTGTTGACTCTTGTAACTCGTTCCTTGATCCTTATTATGCTCCCCCTCTTCAAGACAATTCGTCCTCGAATTTAATGGCTCATCACCTACATCAAAAGGAGACAAGTCACTAACATTAAAAGTGGCACTAACAGTATACTCACCGGGGAGGTCAAGCTTGTAAGCATTGTCATTAAAGCGCTCTAGCACTTGAAAAGGACCATCACCCCTTGGCTACAGTTTGGATTTCCTTAGAGAAGGAAATCTTTCCTTCCTGAGATGTACCCAAACCCAATCACCTGGTTCAAAGACCATTCGTTTCTTACTCTTGTTGGCACTTCTAGCATAGTGCTCAATCTTCTTTTCAATGTTGCTTTTTACTTGAGCATGCAAATCCTGAACATACTTGGCCCTAGCCTCTGCATCTTTATGCACCAGATCAGTACTAATAGGCAAAGGAAGTAAATCAAGTGGAGTAAGTGGTTTAAAACCATAAGCAATCTCAAAAGGTGAGAAAGAAGTAGTATTATGTGGCACCCTGTTATATGCAAACTCAATAAAAGGCAAACATTCTTCCCAAGATTTCAAATTTGATTTTAAAAATGTTCTAAGTAAGGTGCCAAGTGTTCTATTAACCACTTCAGTTTGCCCATCGGTTTGAGGGTGGCATGTAGTGGAAAATAGAAGCTTGGTGCCTAACTTAGCCCACAAAGTCTTCCAAAAATGACTCAAAAACTTAGAATCTCTATCCGACACAATGGATTTTGGAATGCCATGCAATCTAACAACCTCTTTAAAAAATAAATTTGCAATATGACAAGAATCATCCACCTTGTGACAAGGAATAAAATGTGCCATTTTTGAAAATCTATCCACAACAACAAAAATAGAATCACGACCAAACTTGTTTTTGGGCAGCCCCAAAACAAAGTCCATGGATAGGTCAACCCAAGGAGAAGAGGGAATGGGAAGGGGAGTGTATAAACCATGTGGCATTGCCTTTGATTTGGCTCTTTTATAAACAATACACCTAGAACAAATTAAATGTATGTCATGCTTCATTTTTGGCCAATAAAAGTGATCATGCAGCATGTCATATGTCTTATGTTCCCCAAAATGTCCCATCAATCCGCCCTCATGCACTTCCCTCACAAGTAATTCACGCAAAGAGCACTTAGGAATGCATAAGCGACTGCCATTAAACAAATATCCATCATGTCTAAAGAAGCTATCATGTGACATCAATTCACAATCAAGGAAAATACCAGCAAAATCCTCATCAACAGCATATAAATTTCTAATATGTTCAAAGCCTAGAAGTCTAGTTTGAAGAGTAGAGATTAAAGAGTACCTCCTTGAAAGAGCATCCGCCACCACATTAGCTTTACTTTTCTTGTGCTTTATGACATATGGAAACTGCTCCAAAAATTCAACCCATTTGGCATGTCTTTTGCTTAGTTTACCTTGACCTTTGAGATACTTTAAGGACTCGTGATCACTATGGATAACAAACTCCTTAGGAAACAAATAATGTTGCCAAGTATGTAATGCTCTAACTAAGGCATACAGCTCTTTGTCATAAGTGGAATAGTTAGCATGTGCTCCACTTAATTTTTCACTAAAATAAGCAATGGGATGCCCTTCTTGTAACAAAACAGCCCCTATGCCAATGTTAGATGCATCACATTCAATTTCAAAAGTTTTTCAAAATTAGGCAAAGACAAAACAGGGGCATTCATCAATATATCCTTAAGAGCATTGAAAGCCTCTTCTTGTTCTTTACCCCATGAAAATACCACATTCTTTTTCACAATTTCATTTAAGGGAGCAGCCAAAGTGCTAAAATTAGGTACAAAACGCCTATAGAAACTAGCTAAGCCATGAAAGCTCCTCACTTCACTCATACGCTTAGGCCGCGGCCAATCCTTGATAGCCTTGATCTTTTCCTCATCAACTTTGACACCTTGAGCACTTACTACAGAGCCTAGGAATATCACTTCACTTTTACAAAAAGTACACTTTTCAAAATTAGCATATAATTTTTCATCCCTCAAAACCATAGTTTTAAAACTCGGCTCGGTCATCGACTCGGTAGGGGTACCGGGTCACTGGGTCAATGGTCGAATCACTGGGTCACTGGTTGAACTGCATGACTGAATCGGATTAAATCGGATAACTCGGTTAAATGACTCGGTCTTAAGATTAAATATTTATAGGTATTTAACTAGATTAAAATACATATCAAACTAGATTTATACTTTATAAAAAATTAATGTTAACTTGTAATTGTCAAAAACATTACATTGCCTTTTAAAAAATATAAATATATAATTATTCACAAATATATAAATAAATAACATTGCTTTATATTTTTGGTTAGACACTTTTGTAATTGCAGGTTCTTAGAAACATTACAATTGGGCTTATTTGAGTAGCCCATTATACACCACAAAGTGAAAACCTAAAGATATAGCTATAACACAAACCATGAACATTAGCCGCCGCATGGCATAACATAGCAACAATATAACTTTTCTTTCTCATTCCATTCTATGCTTGTTTGAGTCTTCAATGGAGCTTTCAACAAAAATCTGCAAGGGAATTCATATGCGGTTTCAGTTACTTCTCTCTTTCCAATCGCAGCTTAAGACCAAAATCCCCAAACCTTTCTTCTTCCATTTTTTTTTTCCTTTCCTGAGAATGTTAAACATTGGACCGGCCGGTTCTTTAAACCGACCGAGTCACCGGTTTTGACCGGTTTTTATCGAGTCGTGCTGGTTTATGCCGGTCTGATTGCATGACCGATCCAATGAGAAGCTCGAACCGGACACCTCACCGGTTAACGGTCGGACCGACCGGTCCGGTCCGGTTTTTAAAACTATGCTCAAAACTAGCAATACACTTCGCAAATGTTCAATATGATCATTCAAATTCAAGCTATACACAAGAATGTCATCAAAGTAAACTACAACAAATTTTCCAATGAAATGCCTTAAAATATGGTTCATCAATCGCATAAAAGTACTAGGGGCATTGGTTAGACCGAATGGCATCACTAGCCACTCATAAAGGCCAAATTTAGTTTTAAAGGCTGTTTTCCACTCATCCCCTTCTCTAATTCGAATTTGATGATAACCACTTTTTAAGTCAATTTTGGAAAAGACACACGCACCATGTAACTCATCTAACATATCATCAAGCCTAGGAATAGGATGCCTATACTTGATGGTGATGTTATTAATGGCACGACAATTGGTGCACATGCGCCATGTACCATCTTTCTTTGGTACCAAAATTACCGGCATGGCACAAGGACTTAGGCTATCTTGAAACCAACCATTTTCCAAAAGTTTATGGACTTGTGTTTCAATTTCTTTAGTTTGTTCCGGATTACTCCTATAAGGAGGCCTGTTAGGCAAAGAAGCACTAGGAATCAAATCAATGTGGTGTTCAATGCCTCTAAGAGGAGGTAGGCCATGAGGGAGTTCCTTAGGGAACACATCAGCAAAATCTTTCAAAAGGTAATTCAAGGAAGAAGGAATAACATCATGTGAGGCAGACAAACACAAATCATTGCAATAAAGAAAGTATATAGGTTTTCTACTCAATAAAGCTTTCCCAACCACATGCTCTCTAATAAACAAACTTTCAACTCTAGGTGTGGGGTCATGATTATGCGATTCATTAGCATGCATGATGGATTTGCCACTTTTCTCTTTAATCTCCTTTTCCCTTTTTAGTTTCAAGGTCAATTCATCTTGACAAATTTCCTTGGGACTAAGAGGTAAAAGAGATATTTTATGCTTTTTATGAACAAAAGTGAAAGTGTTAGCTTTTCCATCATGAAAAACATTTCTATCAAATTGCCAAGGTCGCCCCAACAAGATGTGGCCAGCTTCCATAGGCACTACATCACATAATATCTCATCATTATATTTGCCTATGCTAAAATTAACCAAAACCTGTTTATCTACTAAAAGTTCCACACCTTCCTTTAGCCATTGAAGCTTATATGGCCGTGGATGTGGGGTTGTTTCCAAACCAAGTTTTGTGACTAATCTAGTGCTAGCCACATTTGTACAACTACCACTGTCAATAATCAAAGAGCAGACTTTTCCACTAACTAGGCATCTAGTATGAAAAATGTTTTCCCTTTGAGAATTATCATTATCCTTAATCTGGACTCCAAGGAGTCTTCTAACCATAAGCAAATCTCCTTCAACAGGAGCTACTTCACATTCAATTTCATTGTCACTTGAAGATGAATGTGAAGAAGAATGAGATGAAGAGGAAGCGGTTTCATACAAATCTTTACCTAATGAAATCATAGACCTTTTATTAGGGCAATTTGATGCTATGTGACCTCTTCCCAAACATTTGAAACATTTAATTGAGGAATGAGAAGAATTAGGAGGTGGGTCTTTATATTTAGAAGACTTACCTTCTTTGGCAGAAGCCAATGTGGATAATTCTTCCTTCTTGTGCTTTTCCTTCCAATGCGAGGAGTCTTTGTTTGAGGAATGTTTTTTATAAGTGCTCTGATACCACTTGATGTGGATCCAAGAAGGATTCACCATACAAGGATCTTTGACCTAAGTGTAAATTTCTTGAATTGAGATAGAAAATGAAGGAAAATGATAGAAAATCTAAGAAAATTGACCAAACTAGGAATAGAAAGAAAACATACAAATGGAATTAGATGAGAAGTGGGAAGAACGATCGCCACATTCAAGATGAACGATAAGATCGAATCGCGGATCCGCCACAAGAATAAGATGCTCTTGATAAGGATCTAGAATTGGTTCATCCAAGAACCTAGAAGAGCAATTCTAACTCTCCCTTCAATCAAAGATTGAAAATATCAAATTGTATTAACCTCCTTCAAAATGATAACAAAGTTGTTATTTATACCTACTCATTGGCCATCACCTATAAGGCCCAATAAGGAACTAGAAAAACAAGGAGCATTATACAACTCCAAATTAAAAGTAATCTAAATTTTAAAACTAAACTATTTATTACAAACAAGATTCACTAAAGAAAGTGTAAGATAGTATGGATTATTATTGGGAACAATCTTGGTGTCCAAAATAATGAGATTTGATCTTCAAGATTTTCCCTTAATTTCTTCACCCTAGCCCTTGTCATGGGGCCACCAACTCCTTTGATATCAACTTGTTGACTCTTGTAACTCGTTCCTTGATCCTCATTACATTATGACACACATTTTGGTTGAATTAATTTCGTTTTTAAAATAAGTATTCACGACATAGGGCCCACATTATGCTTAATCTCTTTTGCCTAATACATGTTTTGGCGCCTTGCAATTTTGCTCTAATCACCCAACTGCCTGTATTAAATGACCTGGTGTTGGCCCCCACAAAGTATTTGCAAGCAAATGATTCATTAATTATTCTGCCAGCCATGTAATGCTTAGGAACAAATGCAACCGTTTTTTTTTTTGTTTAACCAATGCAAACTATCTGCATGCCCTAGGTATCATTCAATGCCATCTAAGTGAAGATGCCTTCAAACACTCCAAACCTCCTCAGATAAACGAGCCAACTAATTTTGCATTGAAGCAATCCATATTTGTGCTGCTCAAGATGATAAGTTGGTTTGCTGGTAGAGCTTACAACTCATACACTCATTAATGTGCAGACTTTCAACTGCATTTTTTGTGCTCAATGTAAGTTTGTCTTGCAATTCCCTTGACATCTGATTAATTACACACCATTGAGACATACAACTTATAGACAACATTTATTTCTTTGTCTCAAGGCCAAATCGAATTGCTCAAGTCCTATGATCTATTCCTATAAATATGAGTTACTCTGAGTTTTGTTTGTTCCATTCTCTCAAAATATACTTTAAGTTCATATCAGAGTGCATCCGAAACTATCACGTTAGAAAGCCAATCTTGCATACTCACTCATGGCAAACAAAGGTTAGTTTTCATGTTTTCATGTATGGTTTTGTTTGTAACATGACATATCTTCGTAAATACTGATGATGTTGTTGGTTTGTAGGAAAAGCTCCAAAGCTAAGGAAATTTGATGAGATTGTTGGTGGAAAAATTGAGTTCCAGATCCAAGGTAGAGTGCTTAACCTGTGGACTACTCCTGACCGTTTCAACACAACTGATGTTGGCATGATTCATATGATACTGGTGGATGCTGAGGTAATAGAGTCAGTCTGTAATTGATATAATCATATAAGCGATTTAGATACGCGCATTGCACTTTACAGACTGCTTCGTGTTTTATTTTCATTATACAGTGATTTAATTCAATCTGTTTTGCTTTTGTTTTGTTGTAAGGCATGAAAGTTCATGCAAGTGTGAGAAAAAATTTGTTACCTATGTTTAAGGATCACTTTGAAGAAAGGTAGTCTACACTTTGCTCCAATTGTTTTGCAAATGACCCATGTTCGTTTGAAACTTATAATTTACATCGAATAACTGTACTGCCGTGTGATTGTGCTCCTACAGAATGAATGAGGCGAACATGGAATTTACTGAAGTAGATAGTTAGATGACTGGACCTATTGTTGTTCCGTTGGCTGATGATTTGCTCGCTACTCCGAGAACGACTATCGAAGATTTGATTGAATCAACTGAGATGTTTATTACTTTTTCATATACGGCTTCATTTAATTATGTAAGATCCCTCCTGTATCATACACACTATATATAACTGTAAATGCCTGATTTATATGTAGAAATGCGTGGGAGCTGTTTTGGCACGGACATGTGAGCTTGAGGTCGATGCTAGGTGGTTCTATATATCGTGCATGCACTAAATGTGCATCAAGGATTACCGTTATCAATGGACAGATTTGTTGTGATAAGTGTAGCAAGAGTATGGGAAAGAGAGGTTCTGAGGATGTGGAGTCATTAGATGACATTGTTCTTACTGCATACGACACATCTACAACTAAGGAGCTGAGGATTGTGTCTGTCAAGGTTGAAGATTCTGATTGATTGTCATGCAACTTCACAATGTCTGCGTTTCTTTTAAATGTGTTATGTGGTTTTCTGTTTGTTCCCAGTTAGACTCATCTATGGTCTTCTTATTCTGTTTTGTTGTTTCTTAATTTAACATGCATAATATTGCATGTAATTTTGGATGTATAATGACTCTTTTGAATTGTCTAATGGATTTGGTTCTACTATGTATTCTCAATTAATATTTGAAAGCAAGCTGTTACGTTTTACATAAATTCATCATTGCAACTTCCATCGTTTGTGGTTTACAAAGGTTGATCTGCATAATGGTGTTTTGTATCCTCAATGGCCTCTGTGACATGTTTACTGCAACCATAGTTACAATCTTATTTGAAGACAGATAATTAATTATTCTATATAGACAGATAATTAAAAATGTTCCTTGATTTAGAATCTGAACTATTTGTAATGAAGCAGGCGCATAGCAAATTTAAAATAGCTCACAAATGAACTACTTTTAGAGATTATAATAATTAACCCTCACAATATGAATGTGTATTTATGTGATTTTGTTATGGCTGCCGTAATTTCAATTTTGAATACAGAAAATATATTATGTTTATTACTTAGGAAACATCTGTAATTACCGTTACCGTAATTTATAATCTATGTACTCCATGTTTATAACAGAGTCTATATATTCTGTTAAGTTATTACTCAGGAAATATATTCTGTTATGGTTGCATATTGAACGAGAGTCTATAACAGACCCGCGCGATAGCGTGGGTTTAAAGTCTAGTATGAATTAATATTGTTTAGATCCCTCTAACACATACTCCCTCCGGTCCTTATTATAAGAAACAAAATCAAAAAACATCAAAACCAATATAATCATTGATTAAAGAAACTTTTTGAATATTTTTACAAATATACCCTCATAAAAAAATTGTGAAACATTAAATACACACACTAATATTAAAAAGAGAAGTATCTTTTAAACAATTAATACACCTTAAAAGTTGTGAATTTTTCTTATAAATTGGACCAAATTTTTTTTTTGAAAATTTTCTTATGATAAGGACCTAAGGGAGTATTAGATAATACGATGGAAATAAAATTGATATTTTTTCTTTTAAAAATTTATATAAGACGAATTAAAGTATTATAGGAATACAATGGATACATGAACTTTTCATTGAACCATTAAATTAATATTTATTTTCATTCCCATCTTTATTGGTTTAGTAGTTCAGTTTAGTTAGTTTTAGCTTCTGATGTGCAGCTTCTGATGTCTTCAGAAGCAGAGTCTAGTAACAAACCATGGTTAGCGTGTTAACCAAGGTAGTTAGTTTGTTAGAGGAGTTTGTTACAACGTCCAGTTGTATATATACTTACTCATGTGTTATAAATATATGACAATTCATTCAATAAAATTACACAAGTCTTTTACTCATATCTCTTTTTTCTCTCAAAATCATAGAAACCCATAATCTCAATTCCATCTTCTTCAATTGAACACAGTTTTAAGTGCTAGTTTCATTCTAATTTCATACATTGTTCCATCAAATTGGTATAACAGAGCCTGGTTCGTTCATTGTTGTTAGAGAATTCGTGAAGAATGGCAACTCATAACAACAACATTCCTACGCATCTACCAATCTTTGAAGACAAGAACTTTGATCAATGGATCGTGAAGATGAAGGTGATCTTCAGGTTCCAGGATGTACTTGAAGTTGTGAATGAAGGGATACCAGCACTGGCAGCGAATGCAACTGATGTACAACAAGCAGCACATAAAGAATTGCAAAAGAAAGATGGAAAAGCTTTGTTCTTGATGCATCAGAGTGTAAGCAATGAGATCTTTGAGAAGATCATGCATTATGAAAGCGCGTAGGAGACATGGGATGCATTAGAGAAACTGTATTCTGGTGATGGTAAGTTGAAGAAGGTGAGACTTCAAGCTTTGAGAAGACAGTATGAAGTGTTGACAATGGAAGAAGAAGAATTTGTTAGTCAATACTTTGATAAGGTGATCAATCTTACAAATCAGATGACAAGGAATGGTGAAACTGTCACTGATGTGATGAAGGTGGAAAAGGTTCTCAGAACCTTAACATCAAGATTTGATCACATTGTAGTGGCCCTAGAGGAATCTAAAGACTTAGATTCTATGAAGATAGAGGAACTGCAGGCAAGTCTTGAAGCACATGAGTTAAGGTTGATTGATAGGAATAGAGAAAGAGGAAAAAGTGTATCATCTGATCAAGCTTTGCAAGCTCAGTATGAGAAGAGAGAAAAATTCAAGAAAGGGAAGAAATCCTGGAACAATCAATCTCATAAGGATGGTGAAGGTTCTAGCAAGAATCAAGAAAAGAATGATGCAAAGTTTGATCAAAAGAAGAAAGATAAGAAAGACATTCAATCCTATAATTGTCAGAAAATCTTCAATATCTTGATATGTTAGAGCTATTTTGCTAATGCTATATCAATGTCTTTCATCAACGACAAGATCTGTTTGATGGTGGTCGAAAATCTTCAACATCTTGATGTGTTAGAGCTATGTTTTTAAGTTGGTTGATTGATCTTTTATGCTTTTAGATTTTTATTGAATATAATGCTTGAGTTTAATTTTTGATAATTTCATTTCTCCCCATTCTAAAAATTTGAATTTTTTAATATTTCATGAATATTATGCAAACGAAGCTTTAGATCAGAAAAAATGAGGGGAAATTGGAAAAAAAATTGATTTGAACTAATGATGTAAAAAACAAGTATGTTAATGTCCAACCTGAAAAACGGATATTTAATATAAGAGCAATGATACATGAACCACCTTATGTGGATGTACCACTTTTAGCTGTAACACATCAACATTCTCTCTTCCTCCACATCCAACCATCATAGACCACCGATGTCATTTTCTCTCTCACAGCCGCCGGTTTATCCATCGGCCACCATATCCCCCTCTCCACTGAACTCACAAACCAGCGATGACGACAACGTCGAAATACAAAAAAACTCAGATATGCGCCAATAGTTCCAAATTTTGTCACCACCATCACCAAAATCAAGAGACTGCATAAAACACACAACAACCTTGCATTTTGATTTGTTTTTTTTACTGGTCTGCGTTTTCAGATCTACTGTGAAAGAGAAAAAAGGGAGGCGGCGGCGATGAGAGAGACTGCGATAAAGATGTCCGACGGTGCTGAGGCGGAGGGCGACTGCGAGATGGTCAGAGAAGAAAGGAAGATATTTCTGTAAAAGGCAACCTAAATGGGTTTTTGTAACCATAAGGATGTCTAAATAAATTAAATATAAACATGTATCACCTTTCCGACTTAGAATTTGCAAGATTAATTTTTATAAAAGAGAGTATTATTAGAAAGAAAAATGAGAACAAAGATAATTTGTGGGCCTAATATCTAAACCCAATGTAACAAGAAAAAAAAAAGTGAGAAATAAGCTAAAAATACTACTACCACAACAAAGTCTTAAAGACCGAGGATCAAAGAAAACATTCATAGTAAGAAAATCAAGTGTCTAAGCACTTAAACATAGAGTTTCGAAGAGATATCCAATCCACAAAGGGAAAATTGAAGCAACATTCTCTGTAGAAAAAACAAGCTCCAAAGATCTACCAACAGAGAGTTGGAAATTAAGAAGCTGTAAGTCCGAACCGGCTAAAATCCGATAATTATTGTCTCAAAAACTATAATAATTAGAGTTGTGTAGATGAAGAAAAAAAGAAGCAGGAAGAATGAAATTGAAACTCGAATTCCTAACTCATTTTTATTTTATTTTGGCATTTTGTGATTCACCCTCTCTTCTAGGTTTCATTGTTTCTTTATATTTGTGACGACGACCAAACCTACCGCAATATGAGGTCGCCATCAATCCCTCTCCTTTTCTCCTTCTCTGTCTTCTTGCTACTTGAGTGGCTTAGTACTAGACTTCGGTGCTTTTCCATTCTTTTTGCTCGAGCTTTGTCATCCGATTGAAGTCTTCTTGTCCCACTTTTTAGCATTGTTTCACGTCATTTTAAATGAGGTTATTTTTTTACCGGTCACCGTTGCCTCTTGGCGAAGCTGTTAGTGTTGTTGTCCTTTTGTTCGCTTTGGTGCAATTTGATCACATATTTAGACCTGATCTGAATCCATTAACATTAAGATAGGAAAATCATTGTAAATTTGTGGTTATCTCTATCATCTTATTCATATTTTCGTTTTCGTTTTTTTAAAAAAAAAAATACATAAATGCACTCACAGTGTCTTTCTCACATCTAAATTCACTGAACCTCAGTCTATTTGAAACCACAAAACATGATTTTATGTTTCCTATAATCAAGACTAGGGTTGGGCATAATTGACCGATTCGAACATAACCGATCGACCCACATGGATTGAAGTGCTAACAGGCCGATTATGTCCGATCTTTGGATCCAATGGGTTGTCTTTTTTGGATTTGCGGATTACGTCGGTTCAGGTCGGGTGGTTTCTTTCTTCCATCGGTGATCGAACCCAACCAAACCATATGTGTGTTAAATGATAGGCCTTATGCACCACAAAAAAAAACTAAAACGCCAAACGAAACAACCCTAACACTAGATCCTTCTCTATCACTTTCTCTCTCTGCATCTGACATTCTTCTCCTTCCCGCAACATATCTTCATTCTCCATCACTCAACAAAAGTTCTCTCTCAACCACCACACCATCCTCTCATAATAATCTTTCATGACTGTTTTGCTAACCCTCAAAATGTTTGGGTTGTGGTTGTTGAGAGCTAGATTTATGTCATTTTTATATTTTGCTAATGCTAGATCAATGTCCTTCATCAACGACAAGATATGTTTGATGGTGGTCAAAAATCTTCAACATCTTGATGTGTTAGAGCTATGTTTTTAAGTTGGTTGATTGATCTTTTATGTTTTTGGATCTTTATTGAATATAATTCTTGAGTTTATTTTTTGATAATTCCATTTCTCCTCATTCTAAAAATTTGAATATTTGAATATTTTATGAACATCATGCAAACGAAGCTTTAGACCAGAAAAAAATGAGGGAAAATTGAAAGAAAAAAAGAAGTTGATTTGAACAATTGATTTAAAAAGACAAGTATGTTAATGTCCAATCTGAAAAACTGATATTTAATATAAGAGCAATGATACATATACGTACCACCTTATGTGGTGGCTACCATTGTTGTACCACTTTTAGCTGGCGCATTTTATATTTATAATTAAAAAATCATGTTTATTCCTATTTGGCATTTATTTTTTATTTATTTATTTTATTAATCAACTAAGAACAACACATCAACATTCTCTCTTCCTCCACATCCAACCACTCTCTTTTCCTTTGTCTACCTCACCGACCGCCGACCATCGACCACCGTCGTGTTCGTCTCTCTCACCCCAACCATCATAGACCACTGATATCATTTTCTCTCTCACAGCCGCCGGTTTATCCATCGGCCACCATATCCCCCTCTCCACCGAACTCACAAACCGGCGACGACGACAACGCCGAAATACAAAAAAACTCAGATCTGCGTCAACAGTTCCAACTTTTGTCACCACCATCACCAAAATCCATAGACCGCATAAAAAACACAACAACCTTGTATTTTGGTTCATTTTTTATTACTGATCTGCGTTTTTAGATCTACTGTGATAGAGAAGAAAGGGAGGCGGCGGTGAGAGAGACTGAGATAAAGATGTCCGACGATGTTGGGGCGGAGGGCGACGGCGAGATGGTCGGAGGAGAAAGGGAGTGATTTCTATAAAAGAGGTTGAGAGAGTTGGAAAGAGAGTGTGAGGGACCGAGGGCGATGCAAGTGAGGAGAGAGAATGGTTGGTGGAAATAAGTGATAAATAATATATATATATTTTTTTTAAAGAAATGCCACATAAGGGTGGTACAAGAGTGGTATGGGAGAAAGGGTGTCTACCAAACATAATCCTTAATATAATTTTGTTAAGAGCTTCATCCATCATGTGTTGGTTGAACTAATTTGAAGGTTTGAACCTGAACCAACCTGTATCGATGTCCATCCCTATAAATAATTAAGTCAGAAGATAATTATGATTAAATAGATTTTTATTGAGAAAATAAATAAAAGACTTTCAATTCTTCCTAAAATGCAAAATATTTGACCAACAAAGTTGACCTCAAGCTTCACTAACAGCCACAAAAAGAACAAGAAAGAAAGAAGCCATAACATTGAACTTGAAAGACCAACCAAGCAAGTTGAAGAACAGAACTCGAAAGTAACATCCACGCACTCCGCAACGCGCGTATGACAGCGCCACACCCTCTCTTTCCGCGAAGCAGCACGTGTCGACGCGTCTTCTTTAGCTGGTACAACACTCCACGTGGCACATTCCCAACCGTGAAATCACCAGATATCATCCCAGCCGTCAAAAACATTACCCAACAGCGCATACTCACGAACATACACTAAACCATTTCTCTTCTCTCTCTTTCTCTTTTCAGTTCTCTCTGACTCGCGGTAACGAAAATTCAATGGAATTTTAGAGAGAGAAAGTAGAGAGAGAAAGTGTTTAGTTCAGTTGCTTCT
The DNA here is from genome assembly GCF_003473485.1 of Medicago truncatula. Taxonomy (NCBI): domain Eukaryota; kingdom Viridiplantae; phylum Streptophyta; class Magnoliopsida; order Fabales; family Fabaceae; genus Medicago; species Medicago truncatula. The sequence goes on along the minus strand of NC_053043.1, from coordinate 21,747,472 downwards.
ATCAAAGGTATTCAATCTCTTCTTGTGTTGTACTTTGTTTTATTCACTTTCTTTATCAAAATTACACTTATTTTTTGTTGCTTTGATCTTTGAACTGTTTTTTAATTTTGTTAGTTAAAATAACTAATTCTGTTGCATAACTGTTAATATTGTTAGTTTTCTCGGTTTTTGGACCGGATATCAAGTTTTAATTTTTTTTTTATTAGTTTCATTTTTTTATATTTTGTTTGTTATGAATTATGAAAGTTTTCTAAGTTGACTTCAGATTTGGTGTGTCAATTAATCACTTTTTGTGTGATTAGATTTTGACTTGTCATTTTTTGTGGATGAATTCTGGTTAGTTTTGTGTGTGTTGGAAAATTGGAATTGGAAATTAACTAGCCATGTTAACAAGCATCAGAAAGTGATCAAAATATGCATTTTTATTTACTTTTGATTGTGTATATAATTTTTATAACTTGATTTTGAAGCTCAACAATATATTTTTTATACGAATTTGGTGTTTGTGTTTATATATTTGGGTCAAATAGAAAAAATCATACACCTGAAGTGTGTGTGGAGAAGTGTGGGAATCTTGGGTTGGTAGTTGGAACCCACACCCCAATACACCAAATGTCCCTCCAGCTACTAATTGAGTTGTACTAACTGAAGTTCTACATATGGATAGACGTTTGCATTTTTATACACTTAGGCCCGTTTGGATTGAGCTTATGAAAAATAACTTATGCAAATAAATAAGCTTTTATATTAATTCATAAGCTCTCACTAACGAAAATTTTATCTTCATAAGTTGTTTTTTCATAAACTATCTTAACAAGCTTATGAATAATAAATAAAAGCTTATTTATTTGCATAAGATGTTTTGCATAAACTCAAAATAAGCTCAATCCAAACAGGCCAATATACTAGTGCTTATCTACTGACATAAGTTCTGACATTGTTCATTTGTTGTTTTCAACTTATTTTCATAAGTTCTCTTATATAACTTATGAAAAGATCATGTTTATACAAAAACACTTTAATGTAATTTTATCTTTTTTCTATAAAATAGCTTATGCATTGTGTTATAAGCGGCAAATAAGTTGTTTATATCCAAACAGGTCCTGAGTTTTCTATATGGCTTCAAAGCATTTTCCATTAGGCTTTTTTTGCTTCTTGGTAAAATCATTATTAGGTCTGCAATTTTACTTTATACATGTTTTTTTTTTGTTGTCTTGGATGTCTTCAATGTTCGAGTAATTTGTCCTAATTAATTGACATGGAATGTAAATATATTTGAATATAAGGTTTGGGATTTTACTTTTATACATGCTCATCTTTGTTTTCTGGATGTTTGAGTAATTTGTCAAACTAAGATTTGGGTAAACCCAATATTTGAGTATTACCCTTACAGCTTAATTTTTTTTGGATTGGTCACTGGTTCATCTTGTATTTTATTAAAGAGATAAGGCGTAAAAAGTGTTTATAAAATATGGATACCCTTACCTTACAAATTGGTTTTGCGGGATAGAATTAAAATCTCTTAAAATTCTAATTTATTTTAAATTTTGTTATACTTATGTACTATCTTGTTATCCGTCACCTATATTTTCTTAATGATATCATCATCTATTATAACCCAAAGAAGAAAAGAGTTGGCTTTTAAGTTTACTGTTCTTACATTCACATTTCTCAGTGCTAATACTAATTAATTGCTCGGTCCTTGTGTATCAGTTTTTCTATCAAAATATCTGCAATGAATATTTTTTGTCTACGGATTATATAATTCACAGCTTGGTATCTTTGTTCCCGTTTTTTGCAACAGCCTCGGCTGCTTTCACAGTCAAGAGGGACCTTGGTTCCCCACAGATGTGCCGAAAGCAAGATTGCTGTACCTATTATAAGCGCAAATCAAATGCCATCCCTAAAAATGAAGAGCAAAGTAAGTGTGAGCTGTTTGACAGAGAGAAAGGATCTTCAAATCTGTCCGAAATCAAAAGTAATCTCCAAAAACTCATGTTCTAAAATGATGATTTCTGCGCAAGATGCAGAGCTCGATGCAACTATTCAGAATTGTATAGATGGTAAGAAGATACTTGAGATGGCTTAACTTTAATCTTTCTTTGATGTTTCTGTCTAAGTATCTATGTGATTTATTTTTTCCTTACTAGTGTCTTTAAGAAGGACCCTTGTTTTTGCTGCATTTGTTCTTTTTCGGTATCTTTTTACAGCTTTTCAACATACAATACATAACATGCTGCTTGTAGGATCTTTATTGGTGGCTTGCATGGCCTATATTTTGTCTTAATTTGTATCTTCTCTTAATAAGTATTAAAATGAAGATTGATATGATATAAGTGTTCTACTAAAAAGGTAATTTATGATCATTTATGTACTTGTACATGTTACTATCTCCATCCCTCCTAAATATAGGATTCTCTTGAGTTTTTTTCTTGTACCTTTTTATTAACCCCCTTTCAAATTTCTAAGTGCATTAGTTATTTTTTTACCAACATACCCCTAATTATGTTACATCTTTTTCTCCAATGTGTAATTAATACTCTTATGCAAACATTTAATGTTCTCTCTCATAAAGGGTAAAATTGTAAAACTATACAAATTGTCAATAAATAATACTACAACAACTTTCTTAATTCCCATTATTTACTCAAGGGGGTCCTATATTTAGGGATAGAGGTAGTATTTAGGAATGTGAATCTTCTCAGATGACTGTGTTATATAAAAAGTCTTCCTGCATAGGTTGCCGCACCCTTACACTTAGTCACTTACTCACAAGTTGTTCTATGAAAGGCGTTAATGTCAATCTCTCACTACATGACACACACCAGAGGACAGAGAGAAAATACATATAGCACAATATACTAAAAAGAAAAGAAAATCCTCACTTAGACTAAATGGTTTATCAGTCTTTGCCTTGGTCAGGTGAGTTGAGCCTTTGGAGCCAATTAGAAGAGGAGGTAAAAGAACTGTCTGTAATGTGATGTAACTATGGACTTACCATCGAGTTGAATTGTCCAATTTGGTTTATGCTCTGAACTTTAAAGCATTTCTAAAGATGTGGCCTCAGAATTTCTATAGGGTCATAAATTTGTTCTTCTGTCACAATAAAAATCATGGGAGTTAAGATTTAGCTGCTAGGTATCAGAATCTTCGGATCAGAGTTTCCAAAACTGTATGTGTGAAAAGTCTATTATTAAAATGTGGAGTAGAGAAAATTGTTTCTATGATCTTCCAATAGTATAAAAGACAAGTACTTAATTTTTTAGATGAATGAAGTGGCCAGGTATGATATGAAGTAGGCCCATAGAATTGTGTATCCATTTTTTATTGTTAATTTTCGTTCTTGATATAGTTAATTTTGATTCTGTTATAATAGGCAGTATCACTTTCTGTCACTTGCAAATTACAATCTTCTTTGATTTATGCCGTTTTTAGATTGTAATTATTTTGATTCCATACATTTGATAGTTCTTGCTATTTGTCTATAGTTTCTTCAAGGACGCTACCTAAAGACAATGCAAGTAATCAATCTAATGACGGCAAAGAATTTCTGGAAGATGAAGACTCTGAATCTCAACACCAATTTTCTGTATGTTCCTCTGTCCTGGGAAGAATGGTAGAGTTTGGTTTTATTTAATTAGATTATATTTATTTGGATCTTGTGATATCCCCATTTCTTTCTTGCTGTAATATTAAGTTTTCCTGCACGTACCACATAGACTTCCGTCCCAGTCTAATAAATTTATACTTTTAGTTGTCCAGCACTTGATACAATATGTTCAGTTAAGTATATTAAAAGATATATTTGCATTAGCAGAGCATAATCAAGAGCTAAAAAATATTCTCCCTCTCTTACCTACATTGAAAAGTAGAATGTCCATAATTTAATGCATGAATAAATGAGATATTTTATAGGTCAAAATATTAACTATTTATTTTAGAACTAACTTTTTTGTTTTAATCTAGTTTGAGTTTTAAATTAACTAAATAAGAATCAATTTTTTTTTTTTGTGTGTAAACCCTCCGCTCTGGTTCCTAAGGGTAAGTAAAGCTTGGCCAAGAATTGTTTCACCCATACCGAACTTGGGTTCTCTCGAACACTTCATCCTTTGGTGGAGCTCATTAACCACTTGAGCCCAATCATTGGTTAATAAGAATTAAGTTTTAGGAAATATCAAATACCAGGATTTTAAAACTGGTTGTACATGGTTATCTACTTTGTGAAGGTGGCCAAACCCCATCGTCAACTAATGTTGGGCATACACTAATAAACATACCAACGAATTATATCTCCTCTCCTTGATAAAAGGAAACTTTCCATTTCCCAACTAGATAGATGCTTCAACTATAAGATTTAACTTTTCAGTTGAAATGTTGTTATAATTTCCTTTGAATGACGATGTTATTATATATTCTATACTTGTTTCCATTTACAATTGTCGTAACTCATTATCGTTTTTCTAGGAACTGACCGATCCCTGTACAGACAACTTAGATACAATTTTTTCTCCTGCTTTTGAGCCCATTGAAGTCCATTTACAACATTATACTGAAAAAGGTACAGGGATGAAAACTCTGTTATATGTGTTGTGTGTGTTCTTCTTTGCTTCTGACACTCTGATAGAACATGATTGGATATGTTTTCTTTTTTATTTCTGATTTTATCATACAACTCTATTTAATACCCCAATAGTTAAATAATAAAATACCACTAGGATTAAAAATATGATTTTTATAAAATAAAACATCAAAATTTTTTAAGTAATGGGATTTACAATCCAGCATGATTTCCCAAGCAGACCAAATTAATATGTTTGGTTTTCAAGCTCTGCTACATTTAAAACCGATCAAATGGTTTGACCTAATAGCTTGGACTTCTAGGATAGTTGGTTGGGTTCATAATATGGTATCCGAGCCTCTAACTGAATAAAAGTTAAATTTCACCACAAGCTTGAGCAGTTGAGTGGTCTTGTGCATTGTCGACGATATAAGCCTGAAGGAATCACGTGTTGGGGGGTGTGCTAGATATATAACCATTCATGTGTTTTCACATAATAGCTTAAGCTTTCTTATAGAGGGTTCATTCCAGTGTCTTTTAGAATGAATTGACTGCATCACAATGTACGGCTACTTTATTGCTATTTCGTTGTTAATTGTTATTATTTATATTCTGACATCTACGACTGTCTTTTAGGGAGCTTTGGTGATATTAACATGGCAGGAGTGGGAGCTGATGAGGGAAGAAATATTTGTGACTTTGAAACATGTGATGTGTCTGACTTCTACATTTCTGACATGATCATTACAAGCTTACCCTTTTGTGGAAATTCATTGGATGATGATGTCGGTGAAACAACCTTCCTATCTGATTGTGGATCATCCGATCCATCCGTGTTTTGTGCTTCAGAACAGTACATGATCCTGCCTGCTCATGACGATGATGCTAAAGTTGGCTGCACGACAGATATCTTGTCATGTGAAGAAGCCATTATGGTTCGTGAAAGTGCTAGCTTGTATTCTGCTATAGCTCAGATAAGATCCTGCAACCAGGAGTCTAATGTTAAAGATGACTTGGATAAGGCAGAGTGCTTTGATCCACAGTCATTTATCAAGAATTTACCAGAACTATCAGAAGTAGAATTAAATGGCCAGCCCACATTGGCTCCTAAGCAATCTCCAAGAAGAAAGTCAGTAACCCTAGTGCTTGATTTAGATGGTAAGAAATTACATTAACATGTTCAGTGCTGATTACTAATAACATAAAATTATTGAATGTAGCATTGGCAAAACTGATACCATTGACATAAAAGATGTATGAGTCATATGTCCAGTCCACCCTTTCTTATGAATATGATGACATGAGTACGCTGACAAGTTGCTTGTAAATGTGGTTTACAGTGTCTCTCTAAAGATATAAGAATAAATTTTGGGTGATTTATCTTTCATTTTTGTGGTGTTTAATCTACAATGAAGATATATATTTTTCAATCCAAAGCTTGGTATTGCTAATACCAAGCTGCTAAAGATATAAGAATAAATTTTGGATGATTTATCTTCTAGTTTTATCTTCTATTTTTTTGGTGTTTAATCTACAAAGAAGATATGTATATATATTTTTCAATGCATAGCTTGGTATTGCTAATACTGTTGCTGTTTCAATTCTTTCAACAATAAATAAAGTTCATGATAACAGTACCAAGTAAAAGTTTCATAAGAATCAGATGCTTAGTGTTCATATCAAAGTTTGATTTTAAAGTAGAAAACAGCAAGCATGACTGACTAGAGGTGTTGTCAAAGTTTATACCTATTGTTAACTTCAAATTAGCAAAAATTTAGTAGAAACAATTATCGCTTTTAAAGTAGAAAACAGCAAGCTCGATTGATTTGTGCCTATGAAGCACGAATACAGACACTGGACACGACACAAACACTGACACGCCGACACTGCTAATAATTTGAGAAAATCACATAATTCAGTGTAATTATGTGCCGGTGTCGTGTTGTGTTGGTGTCAGGCACGACACGTGTCCAACACCGGGACACGTCTAATCTGTGGAGTGTCCGTGCTTCATAGTATTTTGTGCTGATATCAAAGTTTGCCAGTGCAACAATATTGGTTTGTACTTGTATGCAAAAAAAAAAAAAAATCACTACAGTTGACACAACTAAATTAGATTGAATTCATTGGATTAATTTAAAACTCACTTAGTTCAACTAAAAACTTTGAGAGAATGATGTATCACATCATTTTATTGATAAGAGTTCGATTTTTCACGTTCTTTTTTATGTTTTATTTCCAAAATATTTATGAAATTTCTGTTCACTCTAGCGTCGTGCATTCTTTATGTGCAGAGACCCTTGTTCATTCTACGCTGGAGCATTGTGATGATGCAGATTTCACTTTTAACATTTTCTTCAATATGAAAGATTACATAGTATACGTAAAACAGAGGCCTTTCCTCCACAAATTCTTGGAGCGAGTATCAGATATGTTTGAGGTAGTTATTTTTACAGCCAGCCAAAGCATTTATGCAAATCAACTACTTGATATATTGGATCCAGATGAAAAGTTTATTTCTCGCCGTTTGTATCGAGAGTCGTGCATGTTTTCAGATGGAAATTACACAAAAGATCTTACTATATTGGGTATTGATCTTGCAAAAGTTGTCATAATTGATAATTCACCTCAGGTATACAATATATCACTCTCCTTTGTTGGTTCAAGTTTTCAACAATATATCTCTTTTAGTTCCCTAATTTTAAGCAGTTCTCTGTTTCTGTTTAGTATTGATGTCTGATGACAATATTATTTTGAAACTCGGGACTGTTGAGGAGAAGGGAAGGAGGGGGAAGTGTTCATCCTCCTTCCCCGTCATATCTTCAAAATTATTCCGACTTAACTTTGGCCCAGGGTTAAGGCTTATTTTACATTTAAAAGGAACAGCATCTTCTCTGCTCATTTCAACACTCAAACAAGAGAAAATAACGACCTTATTCCCTTGCCCCATTCCCCATACTAAACATCTATTGGGTACTTTCTGGCCTGGATGGGGGAAGGGAAGAAATATGTTATCTGCATTTGATGTTTAATACTTTCACTCTCGCAACGCATTTCAGGTTTTCCGTTTGCAAGTGAATAATGGTATCCCCATAAAGAGTTGGTTTGATGATCCATCAGATTGTGCACTGATGTCATTACTTCCCTTTCTAGAGACATTGGCTGATGCTGATGATGTGCGTCCTATTATTGCAAAGAGATACGGTAACAAAGAATAAGGTTTCTCCTTAGACCAAATATAACAGCTTTTCTACTTTTCTAGGTTTAGGAAATTTGGCCTCTAATTAGTTGCTAAAGGTTCCTTCCATTCAAGTTGAAATGAATTAACCTATACAATAAACAATTGGCTGTCTTATTGTTACGTACACAGTTGGTTCTCTTTTCTTCTCTCAGTTGACCGATCTGGAGTTCTCTATTGCGCTTGAAAGGTAGTTGTAGCAAGCATTTCCTTTACTTCTTTCACTCTAGTGTTTGTACAGTCAAAGTTTGAATATTATGTGTTGTTGTACATGAAATTTATCATATTATGGAATATAGTTCTGAAAGTTACATGTTTAATTTTCTATCTTGCATATGAAGTGCCAACAACTTGTCCTGTCAGCTAATAGAAACGGAAACTGTGATGTCATTAAGTTTTTCTTGATCATTGTTATCTATAGACATTTAGATTTCATACAACCATCTGCAATTGTGATTCTAGTATTATTATGTGTATCATTGTGTGTGAAGGAGGCATAAATTAGCTAACCACCCACAAAAGTATTGAAGACATTGTTCAACAATCCTAAAAATACTAGGAAAAACTTGTGAGGAATTACAACAGATTGAAGGGAGTCTAAAGATAACTGAAATTACAAAAATCAAGTTAAAAAGTTGCATTGCATGGATAAGATTGAATGGCACGTTTATTGGTCTTTCAAGCAATAACTATCATCCATAGTAACCCATTAGAAACATTAAGCACTGTCATGAAATATATGACCATACCTATATGTATGAAACATCAGAACATTTATGAAAATAACCGAATAATGTAGTATTGAGGATTTTCAAAGTGGCAAACTTATTTCATTTTAAGTTTCAGCCTTTTTGAAGCATGTAAAAGAGATTTCAGAAGAAGAATGTGAAATTAGTTGCATTCATGATCTTTAAGTTTTTGTTAAGTTGTTACTTGAAGACAAATAAATAGTTTTTGTACTAGATCTCTGTACGCCCTTATGGAAAGAGCACTTGGACTTGATGCATGGACAATGCGCAGGCTCACTTACCTTGTATTGAAATTGAACTTTTATTATTAGAATGTAGGCAACAAGGATCAACCTCTAAACGATTTGGTCAGAGAGGTCTTGATATCATGTTTTAGAATTTAGGTTAGGCCTAACCCAACTCAAAAAGCTAGCTCAAGGGGTAAGGATTAGGTAAGCCTTACAAAAACTACTTTGGCCTAACTCAATACACTTCACACCCAACACAATTTAGGGATGAACAATAGTCAATAATGATTTGTTTATCTTCAGAACAAGGGATGGTCATAGTGTCTGTTGTTGTTTTCTGCATATATCTGATTCAGTATTCATGTCATTTTGTCAAACTATAAAATGGCATCCATACCTAAACTTCCAATGTCTCATTTTATGTGAATGTGAGTTATATTATTAAGGTTTGTAAGAGTTTCTGCTTAGGTGGTTTGTGTATGTGTAGTTAAACTTGAAGAAGCACTTATAAGGAGAATTGTCCAGATGGATAGTCCAATAGATTTAGATAGAGGACAACCAAGGAAAACTATAAGTCAAACCATTAAGAGAGATTTAGAGGTAAATGGCATATCTCTTGACCCAATACTTGACAGCATTTTATGTTTTTTTTTTTTTACAGCGACAGCATTTTATGTTGTTGATTGGTCCATTTAGCCGATTTGATCTAGTGGAAAAAGAGCTTTGTTGTCGTTATAAGGATAAACATTAAACAATGTTAGCAACACATTCTTTGTGATTAGTCCATTTGGGTTGTAATTTAGGAATCAGAAAATGATGTTTTTAATAGTGGGTCCAAAAGAGTGTTGTTAGCATTTTTATAAGGATATCCCTATGCACCTATTCTAATCATTTGTATTTGTGAGGTATGGGAAGCCTTAAGGCTTGATTAAGATCTGGTTGATTAATTTCGCTATATTGATAGAGAAATTTGAATAAAATTTTTTATGCTCTCAAGGCTTCAACTAATGTCCTAATAGAAATCTCACGTATAATTTAGAGAATAGCTGTCTCCTAATAAAAGTACTTTGGAAACTTTTTATTTGTACATTGGTTCAATAAAAGTGAGGGGTAACCTTGGCGCAACTGGTGAAGTTGTTGTCATGTGACTGAAAGGTCACGGGTTCAAGTCCTGGAGACAGCCTCTTGTGTAAAACAGGGTAAGGTTGCGTACAATACACCAAATGGTGGGACCCCTTCCCGGACCCTGCATATGCGGGAGCTCTAGTGCACCGGGTTGCCCTTTTATTGGTTCAATAAAAGTGCTGTTTTTGACATGAAAACCTTGCTGTAATGTGAAACATGAATGTTTGAGCCTCTGTACATGATATTTACATTAGTAATGTTTAAGCATATTTTCGTCTAATTCTGGATAGATCTGCAAACTGCTCTTCATCGCCTTTTCTATTTATAAAGTAGTTTGGCAATCTATCATGTCGAAGTCGGAAATAATTTCCCTTGAGCTGACAATATCAGAGAGGTAATAAACTAGCTTCTTTTTCTTTAACTACTTTCCTAAACTTTGATCAAACTAACTAGTTATAAAAAATTTGTATTCAATATTATCCGTTGGGTTCTGACTTAAGGAATAATGTAATTTAAATAGTCTTCTTTGCTTCCAAGTGGCTTTTTGCAGTGTTTTACCATTCGTGATGCTTTGGTTGTTTTGATAATTTGACCTATCTATCAATTTCCTTGATATTATGCCTGTGCCGGAGGTTTGTATTCAAGAAATAGTTGGCACAAGTAGAAAGAGATATTATAATTCGGTTAACATCCTAAATTGTCACACTGGCTATTCTGTATATAATAGATGGCTATCACTGCTTTGATGATTGTCTGCTAGCTCTTGCTATCATTCTTTCATGATATTGCCATCCATTGTCTGCAGGTGTGTGAAGATTTTTTTTTAATAGATTATCTCTATTGGCTGTCTGATAGGTATGTAAATATTGATCACTTAGTATAGGAGTTTTGCAGGTGATTGTTAATTCTTCTGCCATAATGTTTTACACGTTTCGCCTTCAAAACCTTAAGCAAGTTGGTACAAAAATTGTAAACTCCTATCTGAAGTGTTCAGTCTTTGTTATTTCCCTTTTCCCTATCTGTTTCATTTTTGGCCATTTGTTATTTGTCATTTACAATTTGTCATGATTGTAAAGACAAACACAAGTAATTCTCATTTTCCTCTTGCTTTGGTGTTAAAAAAATTTGGTTCAGGTAATTAGAGATCACTCTAGCCTGAATATTGTTGGATTGGTTAATAATACAAGTAACAATCTAAGAAAATGTATTGTTATTCACGATTTATGATAAGAAACTGTCACATTATATGTATATATGATACAAGTACGGTAGATTATTATATAGATAATAAATCATTAATTTTGATTAGATTGATATTACTAGATTGGTTAACCCAAAGAGCCAATCGGAGTCGCTGGGTTCAAACTTGGAACAAATTTGAAATAGTTTGGTTCGGTAACGTGTATATGATTTTAAATTCCCAAATTCCATCTGTTGAAACAATTTGAGTTTGTATTCAGTTTATTGAATGTAGTTGACTAATTTTATGGATTGAATCTAGAAATGTTTCAATTTAGTTCATGTCTTTGAATTTAGTCTCAATGTTTAAAAATTGTCGTGAACTAGAATTTACCATTTTTCTTCAGGTTAGGCCCTCTTTGTAATAAAAAAAGAAAGAATATATTGGTTAAAAAATAAAATAAATTATGTTTGTTTAATGACAGTGATTATCTAAATCAACCTGCTCATCAATAAGTTAACTGATTCAGGTTTGAAATAAAAATCTCTGATTTTAACTTAAAACCTAATGAATTTTGACCATGTAACAAATTTTGACCAAAATTGATCAAAAATAAATTGTGCACACTTTACATCACGACATAAACTCAAAAAATTCAACTGCATTAAAAAAAAAATGCCTCATCTGAAGTTCCACTGATGGGTGGTATTTGAGGGAGCTTTACCCTAGCTTGTTTGTGGCTAACTAGTTTTGGAGACGAAGCTACTTTTAAGGGGGTTAATACTGTGAAACCCTTTGTTTTCTAATGTAATAAAGCCCTAAGTTGAGTTTAGTAAATTTAAAGTATGTGTATTATAATTCTTTTTTCATGTGTTATTATGTGCGCTTAAATTCCATCATCTAACTTCCGATGTCTCGTCTAGTTAGCTGATAGAATAGCATTACATTTTGATAATGTGTGTGATTCAAACCTATTTCGATGTCTAGAAACTAGCATCTGCACATGCCTATAACCATGTCCTTTTTACAAAAAAGTATATGTCACATTTTTTAAATTAAACGATGTAAAATAGATTGCACATCATAAAAGCAGCAATAATACATTAATATAACGAAATAAGATTTATATCATGGAATGTGATAAGAAATGACTTGGTGAATTCAAAGGTGGATCATAGTTTTCTTGATTACTTGAGAATGAAACAATTACAACAATTTAGAGATCATATGAGAGAGTATGATAAGCTACTAAGAACTCTATCTCATAGGATGATAACTAACTTTCCTATAATCAAGGGAAGCAGTTATGACAATTTTACTAACCGAAAACTAGCTAGAGCTTTGATAGCTTGTGTTGCAAGTAATTGAGATGTATGGTGTTCTTCTTCCTTATCATGTGGCAAACTTAATTCTAAGGCTTTTAGTGTTATGTTTCAACAATGAATTTATATCATATCAAACATAGTACCACACATTTATAAACAATGCTTTATTTAACTAAGTTGAATTGTTTAGAAGACTCTATAGGTTTTTGCAAAGAATATCTTGGCAAATATAAGGATCATAATGCCACATTCTAAATCTTCACACAACACTTGAATATCAAAGGTTTACTAAATCATTCTACAAAATTAGAGCCAATTTGCAAAATACTACTTTGGAAATAGTTTTACAAAATATAAATCCTCTAAAAAAAGTTTTACAAGATATAGAAATATTAAAATACAACACATGAGATAGATTAGTATTGAAAGACTAGTTGGAAGGAAAAAACGGATAAGACGTTTTCACCGGTGGTATATAAAACGAGATCATATTACCAAAACAACTTATAATATGAGATAGATTAGTATTGAAAAACTAGTTGGAAGAAAAGAACACATCTTGTGTGCCTCATAAATTCTCCGACGAAGGTTTATCACTAAAACAGTTTCATACAAATTGTAGTATCGAAGGACAACTTATTTTTGTATAACAGTACATGAATTGGAGTGAAAGAACTATAATACTAGTATATGAAGATATATATTCAATTCAATATTGATGAATTCTATAAGTTCTTGATGAGGAACTCAAATCACACAAGTTTCCTCTAAAAAACAATATTCATGTTATTCACAATAATGCAAAGAAAATTTTTAAGAATGATAATTTACACTTATAATCAACTTTTTTTTTATTTAAATTTTTTTATTCAAAGGCAACTTTTTGGAATGACTAAACCAAGGGTACTTCCTCCAGCATTTCTACAAGATGAAGAAGTTTTAGATCCTTTTAGATAAATGAGGTTTATATCTTGCAATTTGAGACCCAAACATGGGTTGCTTTGACTGCAATCAAATTTGATAGCTACTGGACTTGCTGAAGTTCCCTTTATGTGTTGATATGATACACTGCTTATCTTCACCCCAGAATTCTGTATTCAAATATATATTTATAAACAACAAATAAAAGTTATGTTTAATAATAGCTATTATGTATTATTGAATTTGAAAATAAATATGTAATTTTTTTACTTTAAATCTTGTAAGAAATTGCTGCTAGTATTAATGCACACATGGAAAGTTTTGTGCATTAATTGAGGTTAGCTCGATTAAATTATGGCGATCTATCCTAATTTTGATAAGTGGAGGATGTCGAATTCGAACCCACATCCAACCACATCAAATATCCCAACAAATATCATCTAAGCTATACTTACCTAAGGATTCATCTAAGTTAAATGCATTAATCATTATTCTCATAATTAATTATTTCGCCTCGTCCAAAGACTCGTGTTTGGGAGTTGTGGACCGTCAATATCTAATTAAGGACACAACACCCCTCTAGAAGGGCTTGAGCAACCCTAGGCACGTCCCCCTAAGGCCGCGGGCCTCATAAGGTTTCTAGAAGCATCTAGAATGCTTGAACATGACTTAGGGACCATGTTACTTGGGGCCTAAGTCACGGAAACAAAGCCCAAAAAAGGGTATAAATAACCCATCGAGAGCATTCTCAAGGCAGAATCTAAACAGTTCTAAACTTCAGTTTTAAATATTGTACTCACTGCAAATACAATGCAAAAATGGCTTCATCTAATCAAATAATAAAAAAATATTTTATCATCCTAAGTAGGAGAAATGTAGTAATTGGTATTAGTAATGTGTAGAGAAATAACCTGGTGAGGACAATCAGTTTTGGTGCAGTATCTTTGATCGATAATGATGGGATAGTAGACATTTTGCATGATGAGATTCCTAAAATTAATATCTCTTGCATATCCATTGTTTGGTTTTGCCCATGATTTTATTCTAACCCCATTTTGTGTTTTGGTAAACACTGAATCAGTCACTGTCACGTTCTCAACTCCTGCCTCATTTGAATCGCTGCCCAAACTTCCAATGCTACAATTAAAGACCAATGAAAATTGAAGGATTTATTAATTTATGGATCGATACATTTAAAAAGGATAATAGTTACTTTACTATTTTATTTTTTTGGGTTTCCTGTTGGGACATCATATTGAGCCGTGAACAAAGCAATTTAAAGAGACACCACAATTTAACGCAAAACATGAAGGCAATGAGTTTATGGGTCCGGTCATCTTCATTGGAGTAATTCTAATTTAGGCACGTCATATACTAATGTAAGTATCACTCCGTCGGCGAGAATTGAAATATTGTTTTGTCGCGTTGTAAAAGTCAAGAGTCTTGTGCTAGACTCAACTTCATTGGTTATATATTTTTTTCATTGATTACTATTGATCAAGATTTAAAAAAACTTTTTGCTTTTTATTAGATTTTCACCTAAATTTCGTCTTTATTTTTTCCTTTTTGCTAGCTTAAAATAGTAGGATAGTTGCTCAATAGACATCTTAAAATTGCTCATTAAACAAAAAAAAAAAAAAAAACGAGATCAAATATTACAATCCAATCATATTTTACGAAATTTAAAGGTGATGGGAAAAATGAATTACCTAATGCCATGACCAGGGCCACATGCAATACGATCAATCCACACATGAGTTGTACCCTGATTTATGGATATACAATCATCACCAGTCATTATAGTAGAATGGCTTATAGTAACTCCAGTTGAAAATTGCACATTTATTCCATCTGTGTTTGGACTTCTACTAGGAGCCCTAATTTTCACATCTTTTATTACAACATTTTTGCAATGGTCCACTGCAATGTGTATTGCCTTGCTGTTTAATGATGTTAATCCACTAACCAATACATTTTTGGACCAACTGAATGATATAGACTGCACTTTCAGATAATATTTGTTAGTCCAATAATACTCCGTAAACATAGCTCAGTTGTCAGAGACATGTATATATGCTGTGGCCGGGGCAGTGAACTTTTTAATCGTTAGTTCCACTCTTTCTTAATTTGAACTTTGAATAAATGATTAATTTAGTCATTGAAATTATCAAAGATATTGTCCCCCAAAATGATAAATTGAAAATTCTTGAGATGCATAGTACACGTCAATGATGAAATTCTAAACAAAATAATAAAAGATTATATACACCATCATGCAATTGTATTTTATACTCTCAATCTGTGTCAATCACAATGGATCGATTATTTAAAACATTTGACTTTAATCATAACTATTTTAAAATTCACAAATATGAATAGTTGTGATTTATTGACAGCATAAAACTTTTACCTTATCTGTCTTTAAAAATTAGGTTAAACTGCACTTTTCACTCCCTAAATTTTAAAATGTTGCGATTTTGACTCCCTGTTAAAAAAAATGGCCCCTTATCTTCTAAAAAAGTTGCGATTTTAGCCCCTGTTCTGGGACACGTGGCTTCTTCTCAACAATTTTGGGACGAAAGGGCCAAAATTGTCATTTTTTTAACAGGAGATCAAAATCGCAACATTTTAAAACTTAGGGGGCAGAAAGTGCAGTTTAGCCTAAAAATTAAACATATAATACTCAAACATGGATATACATACCCTTGCTGCAGCAGGACAACTCCTTCCAGCTTTTCTACACCGCCAATAACCAGCACCTTTTCCATCAAAAGTTCCACCATAAATTGAAACCCAATTAACTTTCATAAACAAGATCCAATATCCAGAATTACCAAGTGACTCATATTTTGAAGGTGCAACTATAGTACCATCAATTTTAAAATCAATCTTGTTCAAACAAGGACCCCAAAAACTCACTTGTTTTAACAAGAAACTTCCTTGAGGAACATAAATTGTGGATGCTTCATTTGATTTGCATGCTAAAGACCATGCACTTAGAAAAGGTTTTGTTGAGTCTTGTGTGCCATCAGATTTTGCACCAAAGCTAGCCACATTGATAGAGGCAGCATTTGAAGTTTCAAACAAGATGCTGAATGTGGCTAAAAATAGAAAGATGATGTGAATTTTTAGATGAACCATGGCAATGATGAAAATATGATAGGATTGCTAGAGTTAAGAATTATTCATTTATATTTATACACTTAATTGTAAGAGGTGAATATGGGGGACAAGGTGTAAGAAGATATTTATTATCACATGGTTTGAAGTACAAATCAAGCTTATTATGTGTTAAGTTGCTTAATAATCTCATATTTTCAAGCCTTAATTCGTTGTAAGCATATGTGCTCAAGGCTTTCGTATTTGGCTTATAGATTATGAGGTATGAGGTTTCCTGCCCCGTATATGGGTGTAGGAACCAAATCAAAATATCATGAACCCAAAAATTCAATTCAAACCCTTAAATTGGTTCAATTTTTCCACAAAAAGAAAAACAAATCGGTTTAATTTTTGTTCTTCTATGTATTCAAGTTGACGCAGTTGGAAGCGTAGGTTAGCCAACGCTAAACTTAGATTGAAAAAAACAAGTTTGCAAGCGACAAACTTATGAAAATAGGGTTCCTGAATCCATCACAAATTGAGAAAACTCTCTTGAAATATTATTGAACGAATAAAAGTTATCTCTTAAGCTACAACTGTTAAACTTAAATATGAAAATAACAAATCTTAAAGGGCCAAAAAATAACAAACTGAAAACAAAACAAACAAATAATAAAATTAGGCTGAAATAATAAAATACTAATAAATTAGTATGAAAACCCTCATTCATCACAAGTCCAAACTGAATCAAATTTGACTTATATGTGTGTGTGTGTGTATATATATATATATATATATTAATTTACCGTCATTTAAAATCAAGGGTTAATAGTGTTTTTATCCCTGTAATATATGTCATTTTCGGTTTTCGTCCCTATAAAATTTTCGGTTTGATTTGTGTCCTCGTAAAATTTTTATTTTCCGGAAAACAACCTCAATAGGCCATTTTCAGAATTTTTTTCAAGAAATTTTGGTTTTTGAATGGCCTATTAAGGGTGTTTTCCGGAAAAAAAAAATATTTTACAAGGATGCAAATCAAACCGAAAATTTTATAGGGACGAAAACCGAAAATGACTTATATTACAGGGGTGAAAAACACTATTAACCCTACAAGGGATGAGTCAAGGAAATAAATATTTTCAAATTGCAGTGGCACTATCTGATTTTTACAACTCCGAGTTCAACTACGAAGGGTTAGGAGCGAAGCTTTGGTTATTTTTCTGAACAGGTGCACTTAGATTGGCCACCATAGCAAGAATCCTGGATGATGATAAAGCCATTTTGTTCTTTTGAAGAAATTTGAAAAGGATTGAAAGATTGTTTAAAGTTTTTCTCGGAGGTGAAACTTTTCTAGATGCGCAGAAAATGGTGTTTTTCTTTTCTCTGAGAGTTCTTGAGAGGGAATGAGAGAGAAAGAAATGCAAAAATTGAAGAAGGTAGAAGAAGAAAGTATTTATACTTTCTAAAGAAAGAGAAAAGTAGAAAAATTTTGAGTTATCAACCAATAAAAAGTTGTTGTGTGGTCGAAACCTAGGAAAATTGGTTGCATATTGAGGCCATTGATTGACACTTGAGGTTCTTAGGTTGATGAAGTGGCCCACTAACTTAATATAAGGTGGCGCACTAACTCCCTAAAATGGCGCAATGATGCTTTTGAGACCGAAAAGACAATTTTGAAGTGATGTCATGATAGTAGTGACATCATTTTTCTTGGAAACATGAAAAGTTTTCAAAAATGTCAATCTTCTATTTCATTCAAAATTCATTTGAAAATGACATTTTTTGGGGTAATTTGTTAGCCTGTGTTTTAATGCTTGTTTTCGACAGGCAATTTATTTAGTTGAAGAGAAGCTTATTTCAATTTAAACTATAGGGAACTGCGTTCGACAAGGTATGATGGATGTTAACATGTTCAGAGTACTTGAGTTCGACTAAATGGAGTTCATATTTCCTTTGAAGAGGCAAGATCAAGGATCCAGGACACGTGGAAACAAGTCAAGTATGTCGAAGATGTGTAGTGTAGGACCGTTGGTAGTTTCAGTTATTTTACTTATGTATATATAGAAGTTTTTCATTGAAAATAGGGGTCACAAATCATTATCAGAATTCTTGCACTCGAATCATCCAAGTCTAAGAGAGAGAAAAGTAACAAGAATGTATGTACATTGATTTGATGAACCATTTTTATTAATGCAATACAAATTTATTTCTTTTAAATCTTTTTACTTTCATCTTTGAAGTTTAAGTTTCCTTTCAAAAGTTCTACAAACTTGTTTCATTATGTAGAATTAAATATTAATCTTCATCTTCTATATGTTTCATCTTAAGAACATCATGAACATTTTTTGAAAAAACATTGCACAACGTGTCCTATAATATTTATTTTGATCCTGCAAGTAATAAATTTAAAACTAGCGTCTTATTTACCAAAAACACCGGTAAATAGTTGTTTGGAGACATGATACATGATGTCATGTATCTCCATGTCAATATGATGTCTAATGAAAGACGTTGTCATTACTACTAGAATATTAGGTCTTTTTATCGGTTGTACTTCAAAAAATGCTAGGAGTCATGGAAGTTGACATTCCCAACGTTTGAGAAGGTTTGTTTGGTCGTGAATGTCTTGAATTTATGCTTGCTAAAGATGACGGTTGTTCCGTATTGGTTACAAGAAGGGGGTTGAATTGTGTTGGCTTTTCTGATTCTTTTTCTAAGTGTTAACATTGGTCAGAATCTGATGGGTTCAGAGTACGACTCAGAGTCTGAGTGCATCGGATAAAACAGAACACAGAGATAAGAGAGAGAGGAGGGGGGGGGGGGGGGGGGGGGGGGGGAGCATACACAAGCAATTTATATTGGTTCCTCCCACAACATGGGAGTAATCCAGTCCCCTTGCACTTCTAAGAGATTTCACTATAATCTTACTAGATTACAATTGCTCAAGGACTCTTCCAAGAGACTTCCAAATACTCAAGCACACTTGCAACTTGCAAAAGACTTCCAAATGCTCAAGGTCACACCAAGAGACTTTTAATGCTTAATCACTACTGAAAGAGACTTCCACTGCTCAAGTATAACTATAAGAGACTTCATATTTCTCAAGGACACTTCCAAGAGACTTTTAAAGATCAAGCACGCATGCTAGAGACTTCCAACACTCAATCACAACTGAAAGGCAGATATAGTTGTCATACCCCAATTTTTGACCCAAGATACCACTTACACGTGTCATTTAACTCCGACCGATCTCAGCCTTTCGAGCAAAAATTCAGCAGGGAGGTATTTTAAAATACCTCATATATGATTCCGAGTCGGGCCCTCTTCTCTCAATTTTCATTTAATTTTAATTTCCATCTTTTATTAACTTTAAATTCGTTTTTTAATCTTTATTTTATCTCATCTTTGTTTTTTATTTTTAATCCTTTAGATGTCCCAAAAAATTAATCAAAAACCATTGTCGGATAATATCCAAACAGCTCACCCACAGTTCA
The DNA here is from genome assembly GCF_003473485.1 of Medicago truncatula. Classification (NCBI taxonomy): domain Eukaryota; kingdom Viridiplantae; phylum Streptophyta; class Magnoliopsida; order Fabales; family Fabaceae; genus Medicago; species Medicago truncatula. The sequence goes on along the minus strand of NC_053043.1, from coordinate 21,727,556 downwards.
TTCACACAGCTCAAAACAGGCTGTCATGTTCCTCTCCAAGCAACAAAATTCTGCTCTATAAATACAACACACAAACCAGCCAAGAAAGGAGGGGGGCCCAACAGACAAAAACACAGAATTTCAATTGCAAAAACCTGCAATCACAATATCCAAAAACCAATCACAGAAAAAAAAACCCAACTCATTTCAAACCATCACCGATCCATAAACAAACAAAGAACCACACATCACAAACTGTTTCACGCTCACAGAACCTTTTTTTTCAACGAACAAAACACAAATCCAGTAGCCATAAACCCCAAATCACAAATCCAATCAACCACAAACCAAATCTAAACAGCACAAACACAAAATCATCATCAACCGCAAATCCATACAACCAAGTCTGACCCATACAAGAATCTCACAAACCGAAACACAAATCGGCTTAAGCTTTAAAGGTTACTTTTTCTTTCTTTCGTCTCTTTTAGATCTAGGGTTGAAAGGTTTGATTTTGGGAATTTTAAGGCTAAAAACGTATAGAGGAGAGAGAGTAGAAGAGAAAGAACAAAAAATAATAAAAAAGAGGAGTACATAATCACTCCGGCGCGGCCATCTTGGCCGGCCGGCCCCCGCGCCAGCCACCGGAGAAGAAGGTGGCGACGGAGAAGAATTCTAGAGAGAAGGCAGAGCCTCTCTCTCTAGAAATAAGAGAAGGGAGAGAAGTTTGAAATAAAAATGATTAAAAAAACCGGAGCTGTGTATTTATAAAAGGGATTGGACCGGTTCAACCCCTGAACCGGTCTGAACCGGTCTATTCCAGACCCACACGCGCCCGGCCTCACCCAAGGCCCAAATCCTCTTCATTTTATTTTCTGCACCCTCCTTTACTGCTCACACACGCCCCATCATCTCATTTTTCTAATTTCTTTTTCATGCATTTTAATTCTTTCTCTATCTGTTAATCCAGAGTACTCTGGCCCTATATTAACTATTAATATTATATTTTTGTTTAATTTAATTATTCTCCAGAACAATCTGGTCCTTGTTAATTAAATTAATCCAGAGTGCTCTGGTCCTCAATTAACTGTCAATATTATATTTTGTTATTCTCCAGAGTAATCTGGTCCCTGTTAATTAAATTAATCCAGAGTGCTCTGGTCCTCAATTAACTGTCAATATTATATTTTGTTATTCTCCAGAATAATCTGGTCCTTGTTAATTAATTTAATCCAGAGTGCTCTGGTCCTAAATTATTTGTTAATATTATATTTTTGTTTAATTTAATCATTCTCCAGAGTGCTCGGGTCCCCTGCTTTTATTTTCATAACTTCGTTAGTTTAATTTTATTTACTATTTCAAAACAACAAAAACATTCAAATATCAAAAAATCACAAAAAGAACTTTTCACAAAAAAAACCTTGATCTTAAATCAAGTGACCGTCTTTTTATTTTATTTTTCTTAATCAAATTTCAAATCAATTCTAATTCAACTTCAAGTCAATTTCTTTCAATCTAAAATACACAAATCAATTCTCATTTGCCACTTGGCTTTTTTTTTTTCTTTTCAAAAACTAATAAAAAACACAAAATAAATCAAACGTCAATTTCTACCCCGAACTACGAGGTTTTGATCCCTCACGGGTACGTAGACAGAGGACCTTGTCCTTCCAAATCAATTAAAAAACAATTTCCTTTTTTTTCTTTTCAACTTTCAACTCAAAAACAATTTTCTTTTTTTTTTTCTTTTCAACTAAAATCAATTTTCATTTTCTTTTCAATTCTATTTTCATCTCTTCAAAAGCAAGCAAGTTTAAGCACAAAAAGTTGAATAAAAATCAAGAGGTTCTCGTAGAGTACTACGAATATTTAGGGTGCTAACACCTTCCCTAAATATAACCAACCCCCGAACCCTAAATCTTTTCAAAATGGGTGGTTTGGAACATTTTTCCCTTAAAAAAAATTTGTTCAGTCGTGAGATAAAAACTGAGTCAAACGCTAATCAAATGGCCTTTGACCTCCGAAAAATGGCGCGACAGAAATGGCGACTTCACTGGGGATCCCCCCTAAGAGGGTTAAGCCTAACTTGGCTTTACTTAATCTTTTTGTGCTAGTACTTGCTAAAAAATAATAAATCAAATAAAAAGATGGAAATATGTGTATATATGTTCTTTTTTTTTCCTTTTTCTTTCTTGTAACGTGAGTGGTGAGATAAGTCCTATCCCGGGCTTGAAGGAAAAATAAGATAGGAGTGGTAGAATCATAGTGACATTCCGAGAGTATTCTCGTGTTTTGGAACATGTGATATGACCACGCTTAGCGGAGGAGCTTGAAGTGATATATGTCGGCGTGTGTTTTCACGTTTAGACTTTATTGCTCTTAAGTTTCCATCGAAGCTAAGGACCTTTTAGTAACCCTTAACCCATCTTGGCTTTTAAGACGTAGTGCGGTGGCTAACCAAGTGTTGTCTGGGAATTAGTCGACACGCGATGCTACACTCAAACGAGACTTTCCTACGAACGTTGTTGGACTGGGTGTTGTCCCGTCACCCAATGAAATTTGGAGGGGGTTGTAGACTTTGGGAACTTGGTAGAACCTGTGATACAAGTACAATTTAAACCATAGTCCTTACCAAATAGCATTGTACCCTTGACTCCAACCTTATGGATTCAACCTTACCATGTTTTCTAGCATAAACATACATGCATGCATACATGCATAAATACTTTTTTTTTTTTCATTAAACATCGAAGGACTTATATAACCTTTTTGTAAACATTAAAGATATGGAGAATGCTATAAGGAGAACTCATAGGTATGAATTCAAGAAACCAGATTTAGAGAGCTTAAGAAATCTAGGGAGGATGGTGAAGAATCCAGAACACTTTCGAAACCGGTATGGATATCTGCTCAATATTCTCAGGACGAATGTTGATGAGGGGCTCATCAACACTTTAGTCCAGTTCTATGATCCACTCTATCATTGCTTTACATTCTCGGATTACCAGCTTGTTCCCACACTTGAAGAATATTCCCACTGGGTCGGTTTACCAGTACTCGACCAAGTACCCTTCCATGGTCTTGAACCCGGTCCTAAAATCCCAGCCATTGCAAATGCCCTTCACCTTGAGATAGCTGATATAAAGAACAAATTCATCACCAGAGCCGGTCTCCAGTGTCTACCCTACAACTTCCTCTACCAAAAAGCCACCATTTGTTTTGAAAGATCTGAGACCGATGCTTTTGAGGCTATCCTTGCTTTACTCATCTATGGTATTGTGCTCTTCCCGAATGTTGACAAATTTGTCGACATGAATGCCATCCAAATCTTTTTAACCCAAAACCCGGTTCCAACCCTGCTTGCCGACACTTATGTTTCCATCCATGAGCGTACCGATAAAGAGCGTGGAACCATCGTTTGCTGTGCACCTCTACTCCACATTTGGATAACCTCACACTTACCTCGCCCTAAGGTTAAACCAGAATATCTCCCTTGGTCTCAGAAGCTCATGACCCTTACCCCTAATGATATAGTTTGGTTTAACCCAACTTGTGACCCTGAGCTCATCATTGATAGTTGCGGGGACTTCAACAACGTACCTCTACTTGGTACGCGTGGAGGAATTAGCTATAGCCCGGTTCTTGCTAGACGACAGTTTGGGTTTTATATGGAGATGAAGCCCGTTTACCTCATCCTGGACAGGGACTTCTTCCTCTACAAAAAGGATGATGCAAATCAAAGAGCGCAATTCAAGAAAGCTTGGTATTCCATTATCAGGAAAGATAGAAATCAGTTAGGAAATAGGTCGGTTATTGCCCATGAAGCTTATGTAAAATGGGTCATCGATCGAGCTAATAAATGGAAGATGCCTTACCCTCGCCAAAGGCTTGTGACCTCAACCGTTTCAGCTATACCTTTACCTTTACCTCCTGAGTCCTTAGAAGGGTATCAGAAACAATTGGACATTGAAAGGCGTGAGAACTCCATGTGGGAAGTGAAGTACCGCAAGAAGAAGCAAGAGTATGATACGGTGAAAAATCTACTGGATCAGCAGATTCAAGCCAATTGCAAGGAAAAGAATGAAAACGCTAGGCTGAAAGCCTCTATCCAAAGGAAGGAGGATTTTCTTGACAAGATTTGTCCTGGGAGAAAAAAGAGGCGCATGGATCTCTTTAATGGTCCACATTTAGATTCAGAAGAGTAATCTACTTCAGGGGCTCAAGAATTTCCCAATTGTTCTTATCTTTTATATCGTAGCTTCTGTTATGAACATTGGAGTCTATCCCTTGGCTCAGTTTGTAAAAAGGGAATTATCTTGTTTCTATTTATAAGTCTATCATTTATCTTTTATAATGTTTACAAAATTTCTTTTATAAGTCCTTCGATAAATAAAAAATGCGTCTACCTTTTTGCATAACATCATGCATCATCTTGCATTTCATAGTCTCAAATCCAAGTCCCACACAAATTTTCTTCTCCAGAAAAAGGTCAGTTCGTTTCAAATGGTGGCACCACGCATCCACTACAAGGCTACCCATACACATTACACTCGAGCAGCTGTAAAGAGGAAAATGGATCATCTCGAGCAAGAAAATAGAGCTCTCTATGAAGAAGTGGCAGCCATGCAGATTAAGATGGGCGAAATGGCTGAAGTGATAAAGACAATGGCGGAAGCACAAGCTCAGGTTCTAGCACAAGCCCAGGCTCAGGCTCTAGCTCAAGCTCAGGCTCATGCCCAAGCCCAAGCACCTCCTCCACCTCCTATCAGAACTCAGGTCGAAGCATCTTCCTCTGCTATCCCTGAATGGACAATATGTGCCGACACTCCGACACACTCTGCTCCACAACGTTCCACGCCTTGGTTCCCACCTTTTACTGCTGGCGAAATATTCCGTCCCATTGCTTGTGAAGCTCCGATGCCTACTTCTCAATATGCAACTCATGTTCCTCCGCCTTTTGCGACAATTCCTCAAGCTACTATGACATACTCAGCACTTGCGATTCATGCTATCCCGCAAGATAACAAACCCATTTTCCATTCAAAGAGTATGAAGGCCTATGGTCAAGTGGAGGATTTACAAGAGAAGTATGATGAGATGTACCGTGAGATGAAAGCTCTCCGCGGGAAAGAAAGGTTTGGAAAAACTGCTTATGACCTCTGTTTGGTGCCGAACGTCCAGATACCCCACAAGTTCAAAGTCCCAGATTTCGAGAAGTATAAAGGGAACTCCTGCCCTGAGGAACATCTGACAATGTATGCAAGAAGGATGTCCGCGTATGCTAAGGACGATCAGGTCCTTATTTATTACTTCCAAGAGAGCTTGGCTAGTCCCGTCTCAAAGTGGTACATAAATCTGGACAAAACAAAGATCCAAACTTTCCATGATCTGTGTGAAGCTTTTGTGGAACAATACAATTATAATGTGGAAATGGCTCCAGATCGAAGTGATCTTCAGGCTATGACTCAGGGGGTCAAAGAAACATTCAAGGAGTATGCTCAGCGGTGGAGGGATGTTGCTGCCCAAGTCAGCCCGCGTATAGAAGAGAAGGAAATGACCAAACTCTTCTTAAAAACTCTTAGTCAGTTCTACTACGAGAAGATGGTCGGAAGTACGCCCAAGAACTTCGCTGAGATGGTTGGTATGGGTGTGCAGTTGGAAGAAGGAGTCCGAGAAGGACGTTTAGTAAAAGATGGAGCTTCTGCTAGTGGAACCAAGAAATTTGGGAACCACTTCCCAAGAAAGAAAGAACACGATGTTAATGTGGTAGCCCATGGAAGAGCCCAACAAACTTATCCAATCTACCAACATATCGCTGCCATCACACCTACTGCCGATGTTATTCAACCACCAAATAGTTAGCCTCGATTCCCACAATATCCTCAACAAAATCCTCAACAACAATATCCCCAACCAACATACCAGCAACGCCCATATCAACAACAACCCTATCAACAACAACAGCCTCGACCACAAAAAATGCAAATTGACCCAATCCCTGTTACTTACGCAGAGTTACTCCCAGGATTACTCAGAAAGAATTTAGTTCAAACCAAGCCTCCTCCTCCAGTACCAGAAAGAATGCCAGCATGGTACAGACTTGATCAGACTTGTGATTTTCATCAAGGAGCCCCATGTCATAATATTGAAAGTTGTTATGCCTTTAAGTATGCAGTCCAGAGGCTAATCAATGATAAGAAGATAACCTTCACAGACTCAGCACCAAATATTCAAACCAATCTGTTGCCAAACTATGGTGCTGCAACTGTCAACATGGTCGGAAATTGCCAAGAGACTCACCCTATTCTCGACGTTCAACATATCCGAACACCTTTGGTCCCATTACATGCCAAGTTATGCAAAGTGAACCTCTTTAAACATGATCATGATGTCTGCAAAGTGTGCCTTCTAAATCCCTGGGGTTGTCAGAAAGTGAAAGATGATATTCAAAGACTTTTGAACCAAGGAGGACTGGTTGTTGAAAGAAAATGTGATGATGTATGTGTTATAACTCCTGAAGAGCCCTTGGAGATATTTTACGACAGTCGAAAGACATTTGCTGCTCCTTTAGTGATCTGCTTTCCTGGTCCAATACCTTATACTTCTGAGAAGGCAATTCCTTACAAGTACAATGACACTATGATAGAAGGTGGTCGTGAAGTTCCAATACCACCTTTGCCTTCTGTGGGAAATATTGCCGAAGATAGTAGAGTGCTGAGGAATGGGCGTGTTGTTCCTATAGTATTCCCGAAGAAAGTTAGTATTCCGGTAATTGAGGAGGCTCAAGCTAAGGATTCCAGTGCTGTCAAAGAGGTAAGCCAGTCGAATGGGGCCGGTGCAAGTACAGAGTTTGATGAGATTCTCAAGTTGATAAAGAAGAGCGAGTACAGGGTTATTGACCAACTGATGCAAACTCCATCAAAAATATCCATAATGTCTTTGTTACTGAATTCTGAGGCTCATAAGGAAGCATTGATGAAGGTCTTGGAACAAGCTTTTGTAGACTACGATGTAAGTGTGAGTCAATTTGGTGGAATAGTGGGAAATATCACTGCATGTAACAACCTGAGTTTCAGTGATGAAGAACTCCCAGCCGAAGGAAGGAACCATAACTTGGCTTTGCATATATCTGTGAATTGCAAGACCGATGCTTTGTCGAATGTACTAGTGGATACCGGGTCGTCTCTGAATGTGATGGCCAAAACAACCTATGCTCAACTCTCTTACCAAGGTACACCTTTGAGACGAAGTGGGGTAATGGTAAAAGCTTTTGATGGTTCAAGGAAGGATGTTCTTGGAGAGGTGGTTCTGCCTATTACAATCGGGCCACAAGTTTTCCAGATTAATTTTCAAGTGATGGACATTCAGGCATCATATAGTTGCCTACTGGGCCGACCCTGGATTCATGAGGCTGGAGCAGTAACGTCTACACTGCATCAAAAGTTGAAGTTCGTGAGGAATGGGAAGCTAGTAACTGTGAATGGTGAAGAGGCTTTGTTAGTGAGCCATTTGTCGTCTTTCTCTTTCATTGGGGCTGATAGTGTTGAAGGGACGCCTTTTCAGGGATTTACCATGGAAGAAGAGAGTACCAGGAAGAGTGAGGCCTCTATTTCTTCTCTGAAGGATGCTCAGAAAGTGATACAAGCTGGAGGGTCTGCAAGCTGGGGAAAGTTGATTGAACTTCCAAAAAACAAACGCCGAGAAGGGTTGGGTTTCTTCCCATCAGCTGATTTGTCCAAGACAAAGACCGTCGTCGAGCCGATAAGGGGTACTTTTCATAGTTCTGGGTTCATCCATGCAATCACCAAAGATGATCCTGAAGGAGTGCCACGAAGCTTTGTGACACAAGGAGGGTCTAGCCGCAATTGGGTTGTTGTAGATGTTCCTTTTATTGCTCATTTGTCCAAGTAATGCACTTTATTTCGTATTTTATGCTTTTTAAAGAAAATCCTTTCGCCCCGCCCCAAGCAAAAGTGAATCTATCTAGGGTTTTTTGCTTCAAGAATTTATCATCAATCAAATAAAAATGTCGTTTTGTTCCCGACCTTTTGCCTTGTTTTCTTTTATGTTTTTAGAAAAAATGGTAATACAAAAAACCAAAAATATAATCATATATGCAGATTAAAAACCAATGAACCCGTTGAACAACATAGCCCTATGATCTCTCCCAACTTTGAGTTCCCTGTGTATGAGGCGGAAGAAGAAGAGAACGAAGAGATTCCCGACGAAATCTCTCGGCTACTTGAACAAGAAAGAAAGACCATTCAGCCTTATGGGGAAGAATTAGAAGCAATCAACTTGGGTACCGAAGAAGACAAGAAAGAGATCAAGATTGGGGCATCACTTGATGCAAGTGTCAAGAAGCGAGTGATAGAGCTTCTCAAAGAAACAGATATGGCCCTCAAGTGGTACACCATTTACCTTTGAAACCCGAGTGTCCGCCGGTCAAGCAGAAATTAAGAAGAACCCGTCCTGATATGGCCCTCAAGATTAAAGAGGAAGTGCAGAAACAGATCGATGTAGGTTTCCTCGTTACATCAAAATACCCTCAATGGCTAGCCAACATAGTGCCTGTTCCGAAGAAGGATGGCAAAGTCAGAATGTGTGTTGATTACCGTGACCTTAACAAAGCTAGTCCAAAAGATGATTTCCCATTACCTCATATTGATGTACTGGTTGACAGCACTGCAAAATCCAAAGTGTTCTCCCTCATGGATGGTTTCTCCGGTTACAATCAGATCAAGATGGCGCCCGAAGACAAAGAGAAGACGTCTTTCATCACACCTTGGGGCACTTTCTATTACAGAGTAATGCCGTTCGGTTTGATCAATGCAGGAGCTACTTATCAAAGGGGTATGACTACTATCTTTCACGACATGATACACAAAGAGATTGAGGTTTATGTGGATGACATGATCGTCAAGTCAATCACTGAAGAACAACATGTTGAGTATTTGCTAAAGATGTTCCAACAGCTAAGAAAGTACAGACTTCGTCTGAATCCCAACAAGTGTACTTTTGGTGTTAGATCCGGAAATCTTCTGGGCTTCATTGTTAGTCAGAAAGGTATTGAAGTAGATCCAGACAAGGTCAAAGCCATAAGAGAAATGCCAGCTCCGCAAACAGAAAAACAAGTAAGGGGGTTTCTCGGACGACTGAATTACATCTCCCGTTTCATTTCTCATATGACTACAACATGTGGGCCGATATTCAAACTCCTCCGCAAGGATCAAGGGTTCGTTTGGACAGAAGATTGCCAGAAAGCCTTTGATAGCATCAAAGCATACTTACTAGAACCTCCGATTCTCATCCCTCTAGTTGAAGGAAGACCACTAATCATGTACCTGACTGTACTAGAAGATTCCATGGGTTGTGTGCTCGGACAACAAGACGAAACTGGAAGAAAGGAGCATGCCATTTATTATTTGAGCAAGAAGTTTACTGATTGTGAATCTCGCTATTCCATGCTCGAGAAGACCTGTTGCGCACTAGCCTGGGCCGCCAAACGCCTCCGTCACTATATGATTAGTCATACTACTTGGTTGATATCTAAGATGGATCCGATCAAGTACATCTTTGAGAAACCCGCTTTGACAGGAAGAATTGCCCGGTGGCAGATGTTATTATCCGAATATGATATTGAGTATCGTTCCCGGAAAGCAATCAAAGGCAGTATCCTTGCTGATCACTTGGCTCACCAACCGATTGAAGACTATCAGCCTATCAAGTTCGACTTTCCTGATGAAGAGATCATGTATTTGAAAGTGAAAGATTGCGATGAACCACCGCTTGGGGAAGGTCCAGATCCAAAATCAAGATGGGGTTTAATATTTGACGGGGCTGTTAATGTTTATGGTAGCGGAATTGGGGCAATCATTATTACTCCTAAGGGTGCACACATCCCCTTCACTGCCAGGTTGACGTTCGACTGTACAAACAACATGGCAGAGTACGAAGCATGTATCATGGGTATCGAAGAAGCCATCGATCTGAGAATCAAGAACCTCGACATTTATGGTGACTCAGCCCTTGTAATCAATCAAATCACATGAGAATGGGAGACTCGTCACCCCGGATTGGTTCCCTACAAAGACTATGCAAGACGATTACTGACCTTCTTCAACAAAGTCGAGCTACACCATATTCCTCGTGATGAGAACCAGATGGCGGATGCTCTGGCTACTTTGTCTTCGATGTACCAAGTAAATCGTTGGAATGAGGTGCCATTGGTCCATATCAGACATCTCGAGAGACCCGCTCATGTATTCGCCACTGAAGAAGTTGTTGATGGCAAGCCATGGTTCCACGATATCAAATGCTTCCTTCAAAGGCAAGAGTATCCACTTGGAGCATCCAGTAAAGACAAGAAGACTCTAAGAAGATTGTCTGGCAATTTCTTCCTGAACGGGGACATTTTGTATAAAAGAAACTTCGACATGGTGTTGCTCAGATGTGTTGACAAACATGAGGCAGACTTATTGATGCATGAAATACACGAAGGATCCTTCGGAACTCATTCTAGCGGACATACAATGGCTAAGAAGATATTGAGAGCAGGCTATTACTGGATGACAATGGAAGCTGATTGTTACAAGCATGCCAGGAAGTGTTATAAATGTCAAATCTATGCCAATAGCATTCATGTACCGCCAACTGCACTCAATGTCCTTTCCTCCCCGTGGCCATTCTCTATGTGGGGCATTGACATGATTGGAAGAATTGAACCCAAAGCTTCAAATGGGCACCGCTTCATTCTACTGGCTATTGACTATTTCACCAAGTGGGTTGAAGCTGCATCTTATGCTAATGTGACCAAGCAGGTGGAAGTCAAGTTTATCAAGAATCATATTATTTGCCGCTATGGTGTCCCTAGCCGGATCATTACAGATAATGGGACGAATCTGAACAACAAGATGATGAAAGAATTGTGTGATGATTTCAAGATCGAACACCATAATTCTTCGCCTTACAGACCTCAGATGAATGGTGCTGTCGAAGCTGCAAACAAAAATATAAAGAAGATCATCCAGAAGATGGTGGTGACTTATAAAGATTGGCATGAGATGCTTCCCTTTGCATTACATGGATATCGTACTTCTGTACGCACATCAACAGGGGCAACCCCTTTCTCTTTGGTATATGGCATGGAGGCAGTACTTCCCATAGAAGTTGAGATTCCTTCAATGCGAGTTTTAATGGAGGCTGAATTATCAGAGGCTGAGTGGGTTCAAAGTAGGTATGACCAATTGAATCTGATCGAAGAAAAGCGCATGTCTGCTCTTTGTCATGGTTAGCTGTATCAAAAGAGGATGAAGCAGGCTTTTGACAAGAAAGTTCATCCCCGTGAATTCAAAGAAGGTGATCTTGTGCTCAAAAAGATCTTGACTTTCCAACCCGACTCTAGAGGCAAGTGGACGCCTAACTATGAAGGCCCGTATGTTGTCAAGAAAGCTTACTCAGGCGGTGCCATGACTCTTCAAACCATGGATGTGAAGAACTTCCACGTCCTGTGAACACAGATGCAGTCAAGAAATACTTTGTCTAAAAGTTATAAGAACAGCTCGGTAAGTCGAAAACCCGAAAAGGGCGGCTTAGGCAAAATGAGCGTCTCGGTGGGCTGAAAACCCGAAAGGGCGGCTCAAGCAAAAATTAGAGACATTAAACAGAAATCATTATCCTGGTAGGCTGAAAACCCGAAAGGGCGATCTATGCAAAAGTTAAGGATAAAAAGAAAAAGACAAAGTAACTGCGTCCAGTCAGGCGCAATCCACTTGGGGCATGTCTGCTATCAAAGAATCTCCAAATCTGAAGCATCAAAAGCAGCAGAATTCAAGAGTTGTAAGGGGGAATGGGGTTATGAAGTTCAATGTACCTTCCCATTTTAAAATTACCACTTTTTTTCAAAAAAAATCCATGAAGTCATGCCATCTGCAGGCTGTCATTCAATCAATAATATTTGAGCCCATGGCCCTTCTGTTTGAAATTCCCCTTTTATTCTATTTTTAAAGTTCTTTCCATTGTTTGATGATAATATTTCGAAGTAGAATTCTTAAAAACTTTTTTCTATGTCTCTTAAAAAGGCATAAATGCACAAGTACATATTAGGACTTGAGAGTGAAGGAAGCATGCGTCAGCACGTTCCTCAAAGAATGGTTAGACCCCACCAGACAACCATGATTGGACACTGTGAAAATTCAAAAAGAGGGCACAACGACGGAAGTGTGTCAATGGAAGAACATTATGTATCAGCTTACAAATGGCGACTTTTTCCAGACTTTTAATGGGTTTTGTCCCCATAAGGCATATGTTTGTTACTTCGCCCCCAATGAGGTCATCTCCAAGGAGGTTTGCCGAGTTTATAGTACTATGATGTCAGTCCACTTTCCACCTTACCAGTCTTGTCTTGTCTCATCGAGTCCATCTATCATATACAATAAATACATTCATGTTTTCGTACGTTAACACATTCATACACCCATACATCCATGCATCAGCACTTTCATACATTCTTACACAGCATATGCATCGCATCATTCGTACACGGTTGCATCAGTCGCACAAAGTTTTGTTTGATAATATCCCCTCAGTTCGGTCCTCGTTTCATCATTATGTCAAGTGGCAAGTTCTAACAAATGAACAGCTTGTAATCATCATTTACATCAAAGGTGTCATCCCCAGTGTGTCTGGTCAAGAGATGTCACGAATCAATCAATTTCAAGCGGCAAGTTTCCGACAAAAGGACAGCTTGAATCTATTTTTCAGTCAATTTCAAGCGGCAAGTTTTCGACAAAAGGACAGCTTGAATCTATTTTCATTCACTTTCAAGCGGCAAGTTTCCGACAAAAGGACAGTTTGAATCTATTTTTCAGTCAATTTCAAGCGGCAAGTTTCCGACAAAAGGACAGCTTGAATCGATTTTTTTTCAAGCGGCAAGTTTCCGACAAAAGGACAGCTTGAATCGATTTTTTCAGTCAATTTCAAGCGGCAAGTTTCCGACAAAAGGACAGTTTGAATCTATTTTTCAGTCAATTTCAAGCGGCAAGTTTCCGACAAAAGGACAGCTTAAATCTATTTTTTCAGTCAATTTCAAGCGGCAAGTTTCCGACAAAAGGACAGCTTGAATCTATTTTCATTCACTTTCAAGCGGCAAGTTTCCGACAAAAGGACAGTTTGAATCTATTTTTCAGTCAATTTCAAGCGACAAGTTTTCGACAAAAGGACAGCTTGAATCTATTTTCATTCACTTTCAAGCGGCAAGTTTCCGACAAAAGGACAGTTTGAATCTATTTTTCAGTCAAATTCAAGCGGCAAGTTTCCGACAAAAGGACAGCTTGAATCTATTTTCATTCACTTTCAAGCGGCAAGTTTCCGGCAAAAGGACAGCTTGAATCTATTTCCAATCAATTTCAAGCGGATGGTTTCCGACAAAAGGACAACTTGAATCCATTTCCAGTCAATTTCAATTTCAATTTCGAAAGTATCATCCCCGGAGTGAAGTCGTTCTAGTCATGACACTAGTCAATTTCAATCCTGGCGTAAAGCTGTGCCAGTGATGTCACTAGTTAGTTTCAATCACCTATCATACATGTAGTAGCTAGACAATTATTTTCCCCAGTGAAACTACATTCCCCTAGCGGAGTCGGATCCCTTTCTCTAGCGAGTTTTGGGTATCCCATGGTTGCTTCTCATTCCAGTCGAGTCATCTTTGTCATCTGCATTCGTAATTGCATCATGTGCATTCATAGCATCTTAGGTCAAAAATGGTGTACTCTGTATTTAAGTCTCTTCGACCCGTCAAATCAAAGATTCCATCTTCAAATCTCCGGTCGAAGAAACTTAAATAGGGGCATCTGTCATACCCCAATTTTTGACCCAAGATACCACTTACACGCGTCATTTAACTCCGACCGGTCTTAGCCTTTCGAGCAAAAATTCGGCAGGGAGGTATTTTAAAATACCTCATGTTTGATTCCGAGTCGGGCTCTCTTCTCTCAATTTTCATTTAATTTTAATTTCCATCTTTTATTAACTTTAAATTCGTTTTTTAATCTTTATTTTATCTCATCTTTGTTTTTTATTTTTAATCCTTTAGATGTCCCAAAAAATTAATCAAAAACCATTGTCGGATAATATCCAAACAGCTCACCCACAGTTCATTCACACAGCTCAAAACAGGCTGTCATGTTCCTCTCCAAGCAACAAAATTCTGCTCTATAAATACAACACACAAACCAGCCAAGAAAGGCGGGGGGGCCCAACAGACAAAAACATAGAATTTCAATTGCAAAAACCTGCAATCACAATATCCAAAAACCAATCACAGAAAAAAAACCCAACTCATTTCAAACCATCACCGATCCATAAACAAACAAAGAACCACACATCACAAACTGTTTCACGCTCACAGAACCTTTTTTTTCAACGAACAAAACACAAATCCAGTAGCCATAAACCCCAAATCACAAATCCAATCAACCACAAACCAAATCTAAACAGCACAAACACAAAATCATCATCAACCGCAAATCCATACAACCAAGTCTGACCCATACAAGAATCTCACAAACCGAAACACAAATCGGCTTAAGCTTTAAAGGTTACTTTTTCTTTCTTTCGTCTCTTTTAGATCTAGGGTTGAAGGGTTTGATTTTGGGAATTTTAAGGCTAAAAACGTATAGAGGAGAGAGAGTAGAAGATAAAGAACAAAAAATAATAAAAAAGAGGAGTACATAATCACTCCGGCGCGGCGGCGCGGCCATCTTGGCTGGCCGGCCACCGCGCCAGCCACCGGAGAAGAAGGTGGCGACGGAGAAGAATTCTAGAGAGAAGGCAGAGCCTCTCTCTCTAGAAATAAGAGAAGAGAGAGAGAAGTTTGAAATAAAAATGATTAAAAAAACCGGAGCTGTGTATTTATAAAAGGGATTGGACCGGTTCAACCCCTGAACCGGTCTGAACCGGTCTATTCCAGGCCCACACGCGCCCGGCCTCACCCAAGGCCCAAATCCTCTTCATTTTATTTTCTGCACCCTCCTTTACTGCTCACACACACCCCAGCATCTCATTTTTCTAATTTCTTTTTCATGCATTTTAATTCTCTCTCTATCTGTTAATCTAGAGTACTCTGGTCCTATATTAACTATTAATATTATATTTTTGTTTAATTTAATTATTCTCCAGAACAATCTGGTCCTTGTTAATTAAATTAATCCAGAGTGCTCTGGTCCTATATTAACTGTTAATATTATATTTTGTTTAATTCAATTATTCTCCAGAACAATCTGGTCCCTGTTAATTAAATTAATCCAGAGTGCTCTGGTCCTCAATTAACTGTCAATATTATAATTTGTTATTCTCCAGAATAATCTGGTCCTTGTTAATTAATTTAATCCAGAGTGCTCTGGTCCTAAATTATTTGTTAATATTATATTTTTGTTTAATTTAATCATTCTCCAGAGTGCTTTGGTCCCCTGCTTTTATTTTCATAACTTCGTTAGTTTAATTTTATTTACTATTTCAAAACAACAAAAACATTCAAATATCAAAAAATCACAAAAAAAACTTTTCACAAAAAAAACCTTGATCTTAAATCAAGTGACCGTCTTTTTATTTTATTTTTCTTAATCAAATTTCAAATCAATTCTAATTCAACTTCAAGTCAATTTCTTTCAATCTAAAAAACACAAATCAATTCTCATTTGCCACTTGGCTTTTTTTTTTCTTTCAAAAACTAATAAAAAACACAAAACAAATCAAACGTCAATTTCTACCCCGAACTACGAGGTTTTGATCCCTCACGGGTACGTAGGCAGAGGACCTTGTCCTTCCAAATCAATTAAAAAACAATTTCCTTTTTTTTCTTTTCAACTTTCAACTCAAAAACAATTTTCTTTTTTTTTCTTTTCAACTAAAATCAATTTTCATTTTCTTTTCAATTCTATTTTCATCTCTTCAAAAGCAAGCAAATTTAAGCACAAAAAGTTGAATAAAAATCAAGAGGTTCTCGTAGAGTACTACAAATATTTAGGGTGCTAACACCTTCCCTAAATATAACCAACCCTCGAACCCTAAATCTTTTCAAAATGGATGGTTTGGAACATTTTCCCCTTCAAAAAAATTTGTTCAGTCGTGAGATAAAAACTGAGTCAAACGCTAATCAAATGGCCTTTGACCTCCGAAAAATGGCGCGACAATAGTGTTCAAGCTTCACAAGCAAGAGACTTCTACTTGTTTACAAGTAAACAAATTTGTTCTTACACTTGATATACAATCAGAGGTGTAAACTGAACAATGTTGAACATACTCTTAAGACTTTAGCATTTCTAGGATACAAATTTTGATAACAAATTCTTAAGTGTTTTTGCGCTATTTGATTTTGACAGAGTAATGGCATGGTAAAATAGAAGAGTATTGTTGATCTTCTTTAGATCTTCAGCTCCTTTTATAGGAAGGGATTCGAGAGACGTTAGAGAAGAGTGTCAGCGAATTAAGAGTCGTTGAAAAGCTTCAAATCAAGGACGTTGGATCATTGCCTAATATGGATAATCCCGTTGAATAGTCATTTGAAATTCATTTGCTGAAACTGGAATAATTTATTCATTCTCTTTGTGCTTGAAGTTATTTGTCAATTTCTACACGTGGTCAGAAGAAGATAAAATTGTATTCAGGTCCTTGATTGATACTATAGAAGACAACAAATCTGACGTGGAGTCTGGGTCCCTCTGGATCTTCTGATTTTAGGGGTCTTCCAAGTTTGATGGTGACCTTCCAAGTCTTATGGTGTCTTCTGAGTGTGATGATCTTTACAAAGTCTGATGAGGTTAATCTTCAACTTCTGAGTGGCGTCCTTTTCTTCTGATCCAAGATGTTGACTTGTGGTTGACCTTTCTTCAGATCTTCTACCATAGTCTTTTAAGCTTCTCTTGTGTTTCTAATGCTCTAATACATGTTCGATTCATCAATAGAAGATGAGCACACCTTGAGAGAGATATAAACAACGAGAGTGATATGATATATATGATGTATTGATAATGTGGTGGGAAGAAAGAGTTAAAGAAAAAATAAAGTGGTGTATAAGTGTACGAAGTTCAGGAGTGTTCAACTTTAAGAGTTGATAAAAAAACTACATAGACCATGTATGAAAAATAAACGTCGAATTTAATTAGCATGCATTTATCAAATTTTTTAAAACGATACAATATGTCATCAGCAGGCCCGGCCTTGAGGGAGTGCAAGGTGCTCAATCAAGCCGGGCTTCCAAAAGCTATGGGTCTAATATATATATATATATATATATATATATATATATATATACGGGCGGCCCGGCCAAGGGCTTTTAAGGGCCGGGCTAAAAAGCCCGGTTTGAATATGGGCTGCAAAAAATGAGCCCGAGCCCGGCCCTATACGGGCTCCCGGGCTAACGGGTCGGCCCTGGCCCGTATTTTTTTCTTCCCTTTTCCATTCTTTTAAGTACGGAACATACATAAATATGCCGGGCTAACGGGCCAGCCCGGGCCCGTATCAGTCTCTCACACACACAGACCACAAAAAAAAAAAAAAAAAACAGTTGTATTTTTTGCTGGCTTCCGGGCAGCCCGGATGGGCTAGCCCTAACGGGCCAAGGGCTTTTACGGGCCGGGCTAAAAAGCCCTCTTCAATTTCGGGCTCCAATTATTCGGCCCAAGCCCTACATTTTATTCGGGCTTTCGGGCCGGCCCTTACGGCCCGGCCCATTTTGACAGCTCTAATATATATATATATATATTACTTTTTTACACGTTTGAGGTTTTTCTAGACTTTAGTTCTTCTATCTGAACATAAATCTGGTACTATCAAACCACCCCCAATTTGTATAATCACTTAATCAGTCAATTTAAAATACTATGTCATTGAAAGAATCACAACAATAATTTCTTTTTCACATAAACCATTCGTTTTTCCCTTTCCCACAACAGATAAGTGAGAAATTCAAACGACGCCGTTAGTAAATTCTACCTCTCTTTCACTGAATTTTTTGTATTTCGTTTCATGTTTAAAAGCTCTTTTGATTCTATTTTTTTAATAAAGCTTAATTACACAAAAAAATTGTGTTTTTATTTTATTGGAGACCTATTTTAAATAGAGAGCCGAGCCTCCTATTTCATAGGGACGGCCCAGGTTATCAACATCAAGAGTATTGGCAACTAACAATTTATTTGGTCACAAAACCTTTTTATTTTAAATCTCTAATCGAGATTTTCTCAAGTCTCAAAAATTGCCTGAAAAGAGGCTGAATATTCTGTATATGACGTAATTAATGGTCCCTAAGTTTAAGTCAAAGACTCACATACACATGCAGACATCGAATATTGTTGGTCCAAACATGCATTCATATGCAGCCAGAACAACATGTCGTTTCAGCACATGTTTTGTAAGAATGGGTACTCCTAATAAATTCAAGTCATACCCCGTACCGGCATCCCATACTTATTTATTGAGATTACTCATGAGTGTATACAGATTTCGTGCCAATATTAATTTTCAAAACTTAAATTTTGGGTTCTCCATTTTAGTAAACGAGGTTACATTTTTAAAAAATAAATTATATATGAACACAAATTTTTTTAATATTTATCCCAACCTCTAGCTGCATGCACATAAATGGGTTGTTTGCAGGGGCATATGATAATGTATGGTGCCGACTGTTGATGGTAGACTATCCAAAAATAAATCTCGAGTGAGTTTTTATATTTAACTACTTCAAATAAATTTATTTATTAAATTAACATAAATAAGAAAATAAAAAAATTATTACATGATTGGTAAATTTATTTGTATTAATTTAACACTTTTGGTATCAACAACAAATACAGAGAAAACGTTTTTAAGAATAAAAATTGTTAAAACAATAGTCATAAACAAATTAAACAGGTAGTAAGTTTCATGCAAGTAACTTATTTATTTACATTGAAAATGACATTATTAGTCTATTTAGTATACAATCAATTAAGAATAAAATTGATTTTTTGAAATGTTGTGTCCAACTTTTTTAAATAGCTTTTGTCAATTTTTATTTTATTTGTTATTGTTTTATTTACATTTCATGTAAATAAAAATTACTGTGATTTTTTTTAACATATTAGTTAAGTTTAGGTGACCAAAATAGGTTTTAACATTGTATATACTTTGAATGAAAAACACATACATAGATAATCTCTAACCATCTGACAAGATAATTCTGAATTGGTTTTGACTCAACGCAAAAGCTATAAAATTCAGGTGCAATGCAGGGAGTTCATGTCATTTCATTTATTTTTTATGAAAAACAAATTAGCATGAGGGGGTGTTGTCTCAATCCAATGTAGGGATCTTCAAACTCAAAGAACACTTACAAAGAAATTTACAGTTACTTCTTGCATTTCAAAGCGTCCTGCAAGATTCATTCGTCTTATGAGACCCACCAGCAACACGTGCCTATGGGGCACCAAGGCCCCTTATTGTTGGTCTGAAAGCTAGCGACGAGCGCACGCATCACTTCTGGCCAAGGGTTCAAGTTAGGCTGGAACCCGGAACCTCGGGATCTAATGCCTTTTTTTACTACTAGACTAAACTCTGGGAGTTTATATCATCTCATTTTCATATAATGTTCGACGATGATTTACATATTTATTGATTTTACACATTAAAAAAGGATAATTTCATCAATATAAAGCTATATTAGTTTGGGAGTGATTTAGATACTAATAATTAAATGATACATTTAGGAAAAAAGTACTTAAAAATTAAGGGTATGTTTGAATGGATGGTTTAGGAGAGGAGGGAGGGCATGATTTGCTTTTTAATTGTAAATTATAAACACTATTAAATATTTTTCTAAAATCAATTAAGTGTGGTTGAACTATTATATGATTTTTTTTTTTTTTAAAGACATAAAAATGGAATATATTAACGTCGGCGGTGATCCACTCCAGTACAAGATGTACCAAAGGGTCACCCCTATAAAAGTCCAATCATACAATATTTACAAAATAATAAAGGTTAGTCGATACCCAAACAATGCAATGGATCCCTATTATATGATTATTAACCAAGATGTTCTTTTACTTTTTTAAAATATGATCAATAATCAAGATGTTCTTTTAATTTTTTTAAATATCAAATATATATATTAAAATATTGACTTATCTCTTCAAAATCCACCCAAAGATTCCCTAAGTAATTAACATTAACAATATACTAAAAATTGAAGTTACAATCATTTTGCAACAAATTTTTATTAATGTACTCCTCCTTGTAGAAAGAATGCAGTGTTTTATTTTCAAAAAAGAGGACCACATCTTGTAATTCTTAACTTTAGAACTGCCTCCATCTTTTATTTTTAAAGGACTTCAGATTGATAAAAGGACAAAGTCTCAAGGCATATATGTAGTAACAAAATTAAGAAAATTAGTGCTTTTATGTTACTGTAAGCTTAGGATTCTATTGCTTTTTGGTGGAGTCATACTAAATGATTGCATATTTAGGCCAGAAAATTTGATAGAAAGCTTTTCATAGGTATATTTTATTATTCCTGCAAATCAAATTCGTACTAAAGAACAATTTTTAAAAGCTTTAGAAGGATCCATTTCCCTTTAGAAAGAATAGGGGAATAGTATAGTGAGTGAGAAGAGTCATTAAGAGGCAAAGAATATAACTTGTCTCTAAGAACAAACAACTACACAAATCAATAAGGTACTAAAACTATAATTAATAAACACTAAGAAATGTAAGACAAGTAAGAATAAGGATCTAGCATATTTCATCTTTGCCTTGAATTTGAAGCATGAAATATATCATCTTTACAACCCTGCATAGCCCTTTTGAACTAGCAGCCTTAACAAGTAAAGAACTAAACCTTTTTTCCATCACTTCAAGTATATACTTATATATATACAAGTCATAAGAACCCTAATTTACACACAACATTTGTATCCTAGTTCTGTGTTTGAGGCTTTTTTCTTTAAAACTTTTTGTCCTTCTGAAATTCCCTTCCCTTGCTTTTTTTGTTTGTTCCAATACCACACAACTTAGATATGGCAAATGAGCAAATGAAGCCAATTGCTACTCTTCTTTTGGCACTGAATTTTTGCATGTATGTCATTGTTATAAGCATTGGTGGATGGGCCATGAATAGAGCAATTGATCATGGTTTTGAAATAGGTCAGACTTTCTTCGATCTTTTCGTTTTGTTTCATGGTAGCGAGAACTAAAAGTGATTTCAGACACATAAAATTGATTTTGATATTTGAGTGATGTTGACTAGAATTGATTTTGCCTTTAGACTTGATTCTTAGTTGAAGCTAGAATTTGCAACTTTCTGAATCCAAACGTGATTTCTTCGCTCAAATTTATTTTTCAACTCATTTTTAACGAGAATCAATTTTTATTGCAGAACCTTACACACTTAGAACAAAGCAACATCTTGTAAATTTACTTATTCAGCTTGGTTATGTTTGCAGGTCCAGGATTTGATCTTCCTGCTCATTTTTCACCCATATACTTCCCTATGGGAAATGCTGCAACCGGATTCTTTGTGACATTTGCTTTGATTGCTGGAGTTGTTGGAATTGGATCATTGATTTCAGGACTCAACCATATCCGTTCATGGACTTCAGAGAGCCTGCCATCTGCAGCTTCAGTTGCTGCTATTGCATGGGCTCTTACTGTTCTTGCTATGGGGTAATCTCTTCTTCTTTTCATCTTTACATTAATGATATCATCAAGGTTGCGGTCACAGTCGTATTCCAAGCCTTATATTGCATATAACCACGGTAAAATGTGTCTGATGTTGCCTCAATCGTGTTCACAACTGTGACACAGATTACGATCACAAACCTTTCTTCCAACCCTTTGGATACAAATAGTACAGTCTTTTTTTTTTTTTGTACAAACTAAATCGCATTTCTGTAATATCACTTCTCTAACAAGTTAAGTGGAATATTATTTGTGCAGCTTTGGATGCAAAGAGATTCAGCTTAACATCAGAAATTCTCGTCTGGTAAGACAGGAAAAAATATATTTACTGTCATTTTCTGATGTTCCTATGAAAGTTCCCTTAACAAAGAGTTTTGAATTATTCAATTTTGCAGAAAACTATGGAGGCTTTTCTGATTATCCTTACAGCTACACAGCTTTTCTACATAGCTGCTATTCATGGTGCTGCTGCGATAAGGAGATGAATATAATCAATTATTGAATGTGTTGGTGTGATTTTTCTTTTTCTTTACTTCTTTGTTCTACTACTTGAATTATTTTATTTATTTTTTGGTGTGGTATATTACATGATTGGATTTGTATTGGTTAAGAATAATGAATGTGTATACAAAAGATATTCAACATTTATATCATCTGTACTATTTTCACTTCTGTTTAAGCATAAGACAAAAGAAAAGAAGAGTATTTTTGCGTGAAAATGAATCTTAAATTTGGACATTCCCTTGATACGAAACTTTCTTCAGCATAACATTAATTCAGATGTACATATCCTTCAAACAGTTTATGGTAAATAATTAGAATATGGTTTAGGTGCATATGCATTTGGTATTTTCTACCTCACTTCATTTCAATTTTTTTAATGCAAAAATAATTGAAGGGCCAAATTTGACTATAAGTTACATCAAATATGGTGATGAAAAGGCATGACTGTAGTGCCTGTATATGACCTTGACTGTACCTAATCCTAATCTAAATCATTGGTTGTAACTTGTGAGTCATGATCATGACTAGATACAATAATATAGTGTTCAATAAATAAATATACAATATATGTGCCATCAGTGTAAAAATATTTACACCGATGTTTAATCAAATCAGACCACCATACGAAGTTGTAAAATTCTAAAATATCTATAGATTATTGATATTTGAACATTAAAATTTGGACAACTTTTATGACACTTGTTAAAAACAAGTCATGAGATTATTATTATAACGATTTTTTCGTTTTCTCTCTTAACCAAATGAATATTTGGTTTTATAAGTTGTCCCATAAATTGTCCAATGTGTATGTTCAAATATCATTAATCATATATACATGGTGATTTATGATTAAATATATGAAAAATAATGTACACATTATATATTTTGAAATTCGATAATCTAATCCACATCACCTAATACTAATATAACAAGACTTTGGTGGTGGTGGTAGGTAGTTGTAGAAGAATAAGGTCAGGTCATTGGCCCACTACTCTACTCTACTCTACATCGAAGAAAAAGGGGGAAGATAAGAAAGAAAAGAACAACAATTGCAAGAAGTGTAGTTTGAAAAGTTCTAAAAACAAAGATATTGAGCTGACACTGTTTCTAACACAATTACTACAGCAATCCTCACTGTATATAAACCTCATATAGTTGGGCCTGTTGCCCATTATTTGTTTGGAAAATAAAAAACAACACATATTCATCAAAATATAACAAAAATGTCTGAACCAAATCCTAAGTCTTCACAGGTTTGACACATCAATTGAGATCCTCGTGCATGTATTTCTGCAAGAGAAACAAATTACCAAGGTGTCAACAAAAACTCAGTTTGCAGTTTCAAAATGTATGTTGAATTGTTGATAGTTTGATACTACCCCCAGGGACTTGCAAAAAATATACATGTATTAGTCAAAATTTGGACCAAATACATGTACTTTTCGCTTATATTCAAATCCAGGGTAGATAGTATACTCTATACCATAAAATACAACTCTGCTATGTCAAGAGGTTGTCTTCATTATTAGACATGGAAATTATTATGTTTCAGTTCGCACTTTTACTCTACAAAGGTGAACTTTGAACAAAAAGATCCAAAGAATCAATTAGAGAATACAAAAGAAATAGAAAATGCTTTAAACAAAAATGTTATATTTGTACATCATTAACTGAAACAAACACAAGATCTGAAATATCTGACAATCAAAGTTTAAAACAGAAAACCAATAATCATTGTAGCTGTGACAGAAAATGGAGGAAATATATCATTTTCGCATATAGAATAAACAAACTATGCACCAATTGAATCTTTTAGAGTCCAACAATGATTACTCAACTTAGTTAAAATCGTGACCGTGATTCTGGCTGAACAATAAAAAGCACACGCCCTAAAAATTCTAGAAGAATTACACCTTCCGAGTGTTGAATTCTTTTAGTAATCCCCAAAAATTTTGTCTTCAGAATAATAGGCGTAGACTTGATTAACTTGAGACGAATCATTGCCAGCTCAATGATGCATTCTATCTGGACTCATTAAGCTCGTATATATTATTTTCTAATATTGATCAACTTTTAGTTGGCACAAATATGTTATTTGAACATCTCCAAATTTTGTAATTAATGGACCAAAGTGTGAAACACATGACCATAAAAACCAAAATACTCGTCATACAGATGAAAACAACATATGAGATTCTACAAAGAATATCATAATGAACTGAGCAGTAAACTAGTGATGATTACAATGCCATCAAACTTTTATGAAGACTAGCTAGCATCCATGAAAAAGGGCAAGTGCCTAAAACAATCACAAACATGCATGAAGTGTGCGTGTGCGTGTGTGTCTGTTTCGCAAATTTGCAAGTAAAAATTTGAAGTTGGTGAAGGGAGTTCAAAATATACACAACACAGATAAAATGATAAAATTTTCCAGGTTAAAATATATAATCCCTAACCTGAATTTATCTGCTAGAGCCGGATAGAACATCAAACAGGCCACAGCAACTCAACCAGGACGTCTTATGCACCATAAGCGGAGCTACCGGGGGCTGCATGTCAATAATTCAGAGAGAAAAAAAGCTTATAAAATTAGTTATCAACACAAGTTCAGACACTAAAAGTATCTAATGAAAATCACACTCACTAACAACTTCAGGATTATATTAACTAATTTAAGATATATATATAGCGTATCAGTGTGTGTGCATGCGTGTGTGTCTGAGAGAGAGAGATGCAAAACCTGATTTTCAGAGCTTTCTGCAGCATTAGAACCTTTAACATTTTCTACATCCTTAGTAGCTTCAGGAATAGAACTTTGAGACACTGATGAAGATACTTTCCCGTCAAATTCCCTGGTCTCGGGTTCCTTCAAACTTGATATTCTAACAACCTCATCAGGTAAGACATGTACTTTATCCTCATTTCTCTTCACAGCAAGATCAGTTTCCGCTGCTCGAGAGCCCAATGGTTTCTCTAGTATATCATTCACAGTACCTCCGCTTTGCATCTCAGTGACAGAGGTCACAGCCTTAACCAAATCATCAGAAACTTCTGCAACTGAATTATTATAGGACTCGTCCTTCGAGTTCTTTGCAGTACCGGTTTCAATCACATCATTTGAACCGCCATTGTTCTTCCGACTCCCATAATTCAAATCCTTGGGAGAGTCAATTTTCTCCAAACTCTCCTCAGATTTCATATCCCATTCTATCTCAACAACACCTTCCTTTCCTCCCTCGGCTTCACCAACCTTTTCTTCCGAGGATTTTGCAACAACAGCAGCAGCTGATGGTTTCACTTCAATCTCCTCCACCTCTTCACTGCCTTCATTGAATTGATTGTTTTGATCATCACCATGGTTCCGATACGCAGGCGAATCACCATCACTTCCTTTCTCATCAATTGACTTCAATTCATTCTCCCCTAAAAAATTATTATCAATTACAATACAATTATCAATTAAACAACCTTATTAACATAACCTAATTAACTAACGCAAACATAATCAATCAAAACTAAATCACTCATAAATAGTGAAAACATGCAAATTAATTGCATATCACAAAACATCACAATTAATTAAAATAAAATAAAAAAAAATCAAAATCAAGAAAAATAAAATTGAGCATCTAGCTTGGCATCTACAATTGAAAAAGACAAAAAAGATGCATGAGAGAGAACCTTGTTGTTGTTGTTGTTGTTGTTGAGGGTTGTTGGAGGAGGTGGTGGATTCGATTTCCTTCTTTTTCTTAGCGGCTTTTCGCTTCTTAGCACCTGAAGGCATGGTGATTCAATTCAAATTGAAATAGTGACCACAAATATGAATCTCTTTCTCTCTCTCTCTCTTACTTTTTTGTATGAGCAAGACAAAGATATAGTATACTCTCTTTTTGTAAATTGCTTGCTTGCACAAAATTAGAACAAGAAATGAAAGAAAGTGGTAGTGAAATTGGGTCACTAGCACTTGACTACTTCTCTCTTTTGTCCAAACTATCACTACCAAGAGTAGGAGATTATCTTATATTATTATTATTTTTTTATCAAGAAAAAATAATAGATTTAATTTTGATGATGTTTTACGGTGTCAAAATAATACAATCAATCTTATATTTGATTTTATTCAAGGTAAATATTTTAAATTAAAATTCATGAATTCTCGCTCCACCGTTAAGAATGTTGAAATTGTTTATTTGAATATAGTGATTGAAGTTTGAATTTCAACTCTTTTAATTATGAGAAATGATATTTGTACAACCATTTTCTAATAATTTTTGTGATAATTTTCTCTCTCATACTCACATTATATTTTTACTTTCTTTCAATTGCTTTGGTTTTTGTGCCAACACATATTTTTCTTTGTAAAAATATGATTGTCAATGTCGTTGTCAACCAAATTGATGTTCAAATAACATTGCTCTTTGATTATATGTGTGTGAGATTACAATAATTATTATTGATATTTTTTATCTAAATAAAATATTTTAAAATAATTATCAATTATGATTAATTAAGAATTACATTGTAGGATATATGAAGTAATTATTATTATTATTTGGGTTTAGGAAGGAATGTCATCGGTTACTCTTTAAGATTTTATATTAAAAATTATTTTTTAAAAAGGTCAAATACTATAATTTGCAATGCACTGATTATATAAAATTTTATAAAAACTTACTACTTAAGTTTTTAAAAATGTACCAATAACATTCATTAACATTTTTCTTATTTGGTGAAAGGTTAAGAATGGGATTGTGTATTTGTGATTGAAGATTCAAAATTTGGAATTGGAATCCAATGAGGGGTAGTGTGATGGGGTCAATGAGATGTGGAGAAGAGTAATCAAAAATAGACCAGACATTTCTGTTATTTTTTTAATGAGGTTTTGGTTTTTTATTTTCTTTTCTAAGAAAAAATTAAATTATATGTGACTGAGAGAGATCTGGGTGGAGGGAAATTGAGAGGTTCAGAGCTTGCCAACTAAAGTTTGTGTGATGATTCATGAGAGACACACTTGTGATGCTCTTTTGTCTTTATTGTCCACACATTGGGACAGGTATATTTAATTTTTTGCTATAATTAAAATATTTGTTTTTTATTGCATTCAATATTGAGTTGTGTTTTGTCAAATTGGTAAAGGACTTCGTTATTAACGCAAGAAAAATTAAGGATGTGTTTGTTTCAAGTTTACCAAATTTATTCTTAGGAATAACATTCCTTGGAATATAAATATGGGAATTTTATTCCAAGGAATTTATGAAAAATATGTTTGGTTAGCTTTATAATATTCCTAGGAACCATAAAAATAGGGATTATAATAGGTAAACTATTTATGAATTTATTCCCATCTCCATGGGAACTTTATTCCCACCATTTTCCTTGGGAAATTTTTTCTATTCCCAGGAACATTTTATCATTTTATACCCAGGAATAAAATTTAGTAAACTTGTAACAAACATAGACATATACATTCCTATCATTTTATTCCCGGGAATCAACAATTATAACTTGAAACAAACACACCCTAAAGAATAAAATGATTTCAAGAATTCTACAAAAAAAAAAAAAAAGAATTTAGAATTCTTGTCAAGAATTACTATAAGTAAAATCAAGTTCATTTAATTTGATTAAGCTCTTGTGTTCAAATGGTATCAAAACATTTGAGAAATCATCCAAAGGGGTTCTAGATTATTTAGAGTTGGTCGTGAAGTTATTTGATCAAAAATTGTTCAACCTATAAATCAAATTCGAGTTCTTCTATATGATTCGTCATTTGGTGGAGTTTATATTCACTTGAGCTCAATTTCTTGATTCGAAACAATGATATATGATGATAATGAAAAAAGTGATGATCCTATTCAATTTTAAATGTAACTTTGATTTTGGATCTTTGTGGTAATTAGGTTCTCTTATCACTCGATTATTGAAAGAATAATCCTTCTTCAATTTGGATGCATGTGATTGTGTGTCTAAACACTATATATTTAATCTTGTGTCCATACCAAGTTAGAAATGATGCATATGGAGAATAAATAGACAAATGATTGTGTGCGGAAATGTTTAGATATTCTCTTTTTTATTTTTGAGAAATGTAAACAGTTGATAAAATTTAACTGTATTTTATTTTGGCTAAAAAAAAATGATATTTGTACAACTCTTTTTTTAAAACTTTTGTCACAACTTTCTATCTCATGTTCGCATTATGTTTTTATTTTCTCTCTCTGTTGATTTAGGGGGTGTATTGAATTGAGATTTCAAAGGATTTTAATAGACTTTTTTATGAAAAGAAAATCTTGAGGTATTGAATCAATACTTTTATGAAATCTAAATAAATCTTGTTGTATTCAATCAAGACAATTTAGACTTTTTTTTCAAGACATCAAAATCCGTTGGTATTCAATTAAGATTTCTAAGAATTTATAAAATGTCTCGTGGTATTGAAAATTAGACGGATTTTAATGGATTCATTTGTGTAATGGATTGTGTGAGACTTTTTAGTTAAAATAAACTCATCTAACAATCTCACACAAACTCTTCAGATTTTGTAATACTCTTCCAATTTTTTTTTAATTTTTTTTTTTTTACGTTTCTTTCAAATTCTTTTCTGTTCTACTGTAACAATGGCATGTTATATAACTTGCATTTTTCTTAACATAACTTTTACGTTCGTTAAAAAAAAGAACGTATTGTATAATTTTGTGGTTAATTTATCATCTACCTATATATCAAATTATTATAAAAATCACAACTTTACGTTCATTGGTATTATAATAATTTTTCTACTTGTATTTTTCTACCTGTAACATGCATTTTTCAATCAAATTATTATAATCAATAAACTAACATAACTTATTTTTAGGTCTATTTATTTTGATATCATATGTCCAGAATTTTTAAGCTCAATCAACCTGCTAGTAGTATATTATATAATAGTCTTTTTTTTTGAAGAAATATTATCTAATAGTCTATACACTCATTGATTCAATGTTTTTTTTGGGTTGATTTATAACTGTACTTTTGTTTTTGAGATTTTTTGGCAACTGATCCATACATCTAATAGTATTATATTATACTGTAATGTATCTTTAAATTTATTGACCCTTTTAAAATCTTAAAAATCCATTAAAATCTTGTATCAGGGATAGTCACCTCCCAGTCACCCGAGGACAATGTAATGTCTCGACATGCCAATTCAGCTGGTTGGTAAAATCAAAGAAAGACCTGGCCAATTCTAGTCGGTTGGCAGACGGGTCGTAGCCCATATCACCATCCCAATATACGTAGACCCATTAAAATGAAATGACCATCGTTGACGACAACACAAAAGGCCTCATGTGTGCCTCACGAAACAATAACGCTCCTCAACAATTTCAGGGCGTTGGATCAATCTCCAACAAACTCCCAGACTTTGTGTCAAGTTTACAAGAGACGGTTACAACCTCTCCAACTATATAAGTGTGACTTCGCGTCAAACCTATGAATCAACACATTTTACACACTCTCTCTTCTCCTCAATTCACACACTAACTTAAGCGTCATAATGTTAATTAGTTTTACAAGTACCTCTTACTTCGTTTGGGAGCAGCTTCTGCCGTACTGAAACCTTCTCTCTACCACACTTGAATCTTCGTTGCACGAGCATCTTCATCGAACCATCCTCATTCTGGACCACTCCGGGTTAACTAACACCCCAACTCCTATTATGTTCTATTTGATTATTTCTTCCTTTTAAATTGTGGCAATTTTTTTCTCCCTAAAAACATTTTGTATGCAATCTTTATTCTTAAACGTTTTTGAATAGATACCTTTTTGGATAAATGAATAGATGATGTCATAAATAAGTTTAAAATAGGTTTTTTCTAAATTACCTTTGAAAAATGGTGGGTAATTTACCCACCAACCAATGAATATGAGCAATTTATTGGGGGGGTCAAGATAGTTCATGAATATGTGCTTATGTGGCTAATGTATATTGGTTGAGGTAAATTACCCACCATTCTTCCATGAGTACCCTAGTTGTCACCTTAAAATATTATCATAAAAAAGCATGTGATGTTTACTCAAGAGACAATACCATATTGTTATGTTAGAAATCTTCAATTGAGTTCAAACCTAAAATCTCATACTTCTGTGTGAATTTTAGATGGTGATTTTATATTCGCATGCCAAAAACAACATAAAAGTTAGGGTGTTCGTGGTCTAGTTTGGTTCGGTATTAAGGCTAAAAGTTATATGATCTGCAAAATAAAAAAAGCATGTGGTCTGGTTTGGTTTGGTGAATTTTAAAATAAAATCTAAATCAAACCAAACCATACCAATGAGGTTTAGGTTGGATCGGTTGATGCGGTTTTTTTCTCGAGACAATACAATTTTTTATTTTCAACATTAAAATTGAGATAAAACACTAAAACACAACATATTTTATTGGAAAAAATCCAAGTCCCACAATCCTCCTCTTTATATACTCTTCTCAAGAGTCTTATCTATCCGATGTGGGATGTGGGTTTTTCCCAATATATTTCCAACAATGTTTTAAATTTCACCCTACATTACAATTTCAACTTCATCAAACTACTAGACCCAATTAAAAATATGGACAAAAGGTAATCATATTCTGTAAGAAATGTAAAAGAATAATATTTTATCATAGGTTTCATAGGTTTAATTAGTGTTTTTTCTTTTGTTGCGGTTTGATTTGGTTAAATAAAAATCACAAATCGAGAAAAACAATACGGTTGAGTAAAAAAGTGATATGAATACATCTAAACAAAATCACTTTTTGCGGTTTTGATTTAGACTGGTTTGATTTGCAGTTTTTCTATTGAATTGGTTCGGTTTTAAACATTCCTACTAAAAAGAAGAAAAAAAAATTATTAATCTTGTTCTTTTCTTTTTTTACGAAAGCAATTTAATCTTTTTTTTTTTAAACGAAAGTAATTTAATCTTGATAAATCGGTAATTTTATATTTTGCTTGGATAAAAATTCGCACGGTATATTCTCGCACAAGTAGAGTATTTAAATTCGAGCAAATAGTCACTCTAGTCCCTGACTTTGTACATCGTTGTCACAAAGGTCCCTGACTCATCATGATTAAATACAAATAAGTCTCTGACTCTGCACTTCCGTCATCACTTTAGTTGTTGCAGTTAAAAAATTCTGTTAAGTGATGATGTGACACATGTTTTATGCTGACAAGGAGTATGAAGTGTCACGATGACTAAAGTGAAAGTAAAAAATGGTCACTTTGGTCTCTGAACCGAAAATCAATATTCCCAAATTGAATCTCAAATCCCTAACAGTAAACACAAAATTTCACTAAGGTCGCATACTTACTGTACGTAGTTTTGGTCCCTCATCAATTATATGTAGTTTGGTAGTTTAGCAAGTATTACATGTAGTTTAGTAATAACTAGAATTATTTGCTACTGAGCATTTGCTGATCAATGATAATAAGCTAGTAGAGTTCTTAGATTAATGTGTCTCTAATAACTATTTTTCATGATAATAAGCTAGCAGAAACTTGTATGTATACTATATTCACTTTATGCAGTAATCTTTTTCAACACCAAGTTATCATGCCATGAACCCATTCGTGGAATTTATGTATACTATATTCCTGTAACTATATTCACATTGAAATCACTTTTTTATGACAGTTTCAATCATTGACATTTGACAATACCACAACATCATTGATGAATATTCTGCCCCTTTTAATTTATGGGAAATGCTGTCTAACCTCTAATACTGATTTTTCACACTATACTTGCAAATTACAGTTAAGCTAATTTAGTCGTAGCTTAATGCAATTAGCTCGAAATAGATACAAAAACAGTATATAACTGACACTATTGGAAAGGTTCAATAATAACCCCTTGTTCACAATCTAATCTATTTAGTGCCTGTTTGGTATAGTGGTGGGAGTATAAATACCACTTCCCAATGCTAATAAACCGTAATTTTTGAGAAACTTAAAATTGTAGCTTTTGCCAAAACGTGGGTACTGGTCTGATCCACCGCTGTAACAAACAGAGGCTTAATTTCCCCTCCAAAAAAAATCTATTCTATTTAATTTTATCATTAATGTTTGGAAGTTATACAGTTTAACACATTCCTGAAATTCATAGTTTTTAGCATATATATATATATATATTTTTTTTTTTGAAGAAATATATATATATATATATATATATATATATAGTATATTTTTGTTTGAATTCATATTTATGGATAGGTTTCAACATCAAAATCTAATTCACTAATGAATAATAAGCATATACTATTATAGAGTTCTAATCATATATCATTATATAGACAGTTTATTTGAACTCTCTAAGTTGTATTTTTCTCAATTAGCGTGCACACTTGAATTAAGCCATTTTGAAATGGTGATTTTGCTTTATATAACTCTGGTTTTTATTCAGCCACTCCTATACTATTCAGCCATTTTCGTGTTTATTGTCGGGGACCTAACTGGTAGTAAGTATGTGCAATCAGGGATCTAACTGATAGTAAGTATGTACAGTCAGGGATCTTAGTGAAATTTCGTGTTTACCGTTAGGGATTTGAGATTCAATTTGGGGATATTAATTTTTGGTTCAGGGACCAAAGTGACCATTTTCTACTTTCACTTTAGTCCCGGTGACGATACTCAGCATAAAATATGTGCCACATTATCACTTACCAGCATTTTTCAACGAGGAACTAAAGTAATAACGGAAGTACAGAGTCAACTTATTTGTATTTAATCCTGAGTCGGACCTTTGTGATAACGAGGTGCAAAGTCAGGAAAAAAGCGACTATTTGCTCGTTTGAATTCTCTTTTCCAAGTGCAGTTTCATGTGTGTAAGTAAGTAGCGCGCGATCAGATGCCTTTGGTTAAGTTCTAGACATGGTCTACCTTAACATTCTCAAAATCACGAACATTAAACCTTTTCAAACAACAAGGTTTTTCAACACAACCTCTTCTATATTAAATCTCTGCACAAAACCACAATACCTTCAACAAATCCATGCTAGATTCTTCCTCCATGGTCTCCATCAAAACTCTTCTCTTTCCTCCAAACTCATTGATTCTTATTCCAACTTTGGACTCCTTCATTTTTCACACAAAATCTTCTCTTTTACTGAAAACCCTGATTCAATTATCTACAATGCATTCCTTAGAAATTTGTTTATGTTTGGTGAATATGAAAAAACCCTTTTTTTGTATAAAGAAATGGTTCAGAAATCTATGTGCCCTGATGAAGATTGTTGCTTTTCTGTTTTGAAATCTTTGTTTTATGTGTTTCATGAAAAAGGGTTGATAATGATGGCTCATGGGCATGTGGTGAAATTGGGTATGGATGCATTTGATTTGGTGGGAAACACTTTGATTGAATTGTATGGTTTTTTGAATGGGAATGGATTGGTTGAAAGAAAATCTGTAACAAAGTTGAATTTTTGGAATAATTTGATTTATGAGGCTTATGAAAGTGGGAAAATTGTGGAAAGTTTTGAATTGTTTTGTAGGATGAGAAATGAGAATGTACAACCTAATTCAGTTACTCTGATTAATTTGTTAAGGGCTACTGTTGAATCAAACTCGTTGAAGATTGGGAAAGTTCTTCATTCTTTGGTTGTTGCGAGTAATTTGTGTAAGGAACTAACTGTGAATACTGCATTGTTGTCAATGTATGCTAAGTTGGATAGTTTAAAAGATGCAAGGTTGATGTTTGAGAAAATGCCTGAGAAGGATGTTGTAGTTTGGAATATAATGATTTCAGTGTATTCTGGGAGTGGTTGCCCTAAGGAATCGTTAGAACTTGTGTATTGTATGGTTAGGTCGGGGATTAGACCTGATATGTTCACGGCAATCCCCGCTATTTCATCGATCACGAAGTTAAAGTCTATCGAGTGGGGGAAGCAATTGCATGCTCAAGTGATAAGAAACGGTTCAGATTATCAGGTTTCGGTTCATAATTCTCTCGTCGACATGTATTCCACGTGTGCAGACTTGAATTCGGCTCGGAAGATTTTCGGTTTGATAAAGGACAGGACGGTGGTTTCATGGAGTGCAATGATAAAAGGGTATGCAATGCATGACAATTGTCTCGAGGCTCTTTCTCTGTTCATAGAAATGAAGTTAAGTGGTACTAAAGTTGATCTTGTAATAGTCATTAACATATTGCCTGCGTTTGCAAAGATAGGGGCATTGCATTATGTAGGATACTTACATGGATACTCATTGAAAACCAATCTCGATTCACTCAAATCACTTAAGACATCACTTCTTAATAGCTATGCGAAATGTGGTTGTATAGAGATGGCAAGAAAGCTTTTCAATGAAGAGAAAAGCAGCCTTAAAGATATAGTTGCATGGAACTCTATGATCACTGCATATTCTAACCATGGGGAATGGTTTCAATGTTTTGAGTTGTACAACCAAATAAAACTATCAATTGTTAAACCAGATCATGTAACATTTCTCGGGATGCTAACAGCTTGTGTTAATTCAGGCCTTGTGGACAAAGGCAAGGAAATTTTCAAGGAGATGGTGGACATTTATGGTTTCCAACCTAGTAAGGAACACAATGCATGTATGGTTGATCTATTAGGACGCGCAGGAAAAATCGATGAAGCAAGAAAAATAATAGAAACTAATCAATTAAATTCAGATGCGAGGGTTTATGGCCCCTTGTTGAGTGCATGTAAGATGCATGGTTTAGAAACCGATTTCGCAGAACTTGCTGCTGAGAAGCTCATAAAAATGGAACCTGAAAATCCTGCAAACTATGTGTTGCTATCCAATATATTTGCTGCAGCAGGAAAATGGGACAAATTTGCTAAAATGAGGAGTTTTCTTAGAGATAGAGGACTAAAGAAAACACCAGGTTGTAGCTGGGTAGTGTTGGATGGACAATTTCATGAGTTTCGTGTTGCAGATCATTCTCATCCAAGATCAGAAGACATATATTCAGTTTTGAAAGTACTAGAGTTGGAAGCTGGCATGGAGGATGATGATCTTGAATTCTTTTTTGACCCGTCTACTATTTTGGCGATGTGAATTGCATATCAATCACAACTTTAAGAGCTGATAATTGATAAGCCAAATTCACCAGACACCGTAACGTGTATGATATTCTGATGCCTTATGTACCATTGTTACAAACAGTTATAATAGCTTAAGATTAATACCTCTTTTTAGAAGTTAATTAATTATTTTCAGTTAGCAAGGTTAGCTATATAATACGGAATTACGGATATACTTAAATTTAATTCTTGTAATTCTCAAATTGAACAAATGAAAAGATTTTCTCTCGCTTTCTATCTAGTTTCATAGAACTGACATGGCATCTGTTTGTTTTCTACACTTAAGCTTTTTTTTCCCCTTTCTTCTTGATTCTTCTACAATGGAAGAACGAAAAACCTATCTACATTCATCCTTCTGACTTAATCTTGGTTTTGCAAAATGCTTTGAACATTCCAACTTTTCAAGTGAATCTGATTTGTGTTGGTGGTCTAGGCACACATCCTGTGTTTTTAACAAAATTTCATTGATGATCCACGACACAGAGCACCTGAGGACAATTGGCAAGGGTGACCTTCACCAAGGCCTCTATGTTCTTTGCGCACAATCTCCAGTTAATACCACTGATTCAAATCAACAATGCTGCTTTTATTAACTGCTTCAATTTGGCAATGTAATTATGACTTTACTTGATCATGTCATTTGGCCTTTTGTTCACTGCTTGAATAAATCTGTTTCTTTAAACAATTCTAATACTTCAATTTGCAATGTAATAAATAGGACTGCTTGATCATGTCATTTGGCATTCAAGACTAGGTCATGTATCTCATGAAACTTCTTAGTAATAAAATGGATATTTTGATTCCATTCTACTTCTTGTAATTGTGTCTAATATGTCCTCTAACCAAATTTTGAAGACTATTATTTTTCCAATATCCTTTGATCTTGTTCATATGACATCTGCGGTCGATGATGGCAAGCAATTTTTGTCTACTGTGGATGGTTGTACTAGATTTACTTGCTGCATCACAAATCTGATACTCTTCGCCTAATTAAGGGATTCTTTAGTTTTGTCAAAACTAATTTCAAGAGATGCATAAAAAAAAACTTAAGGGATTCTAAAGTAGTATCTATAGCACAAATCTATGTCCTAATTGTCAACAGACATCATGAGCCACAGTTTTTATCACCAAGCATTGAAGTTTCCTATGGATTCATTGGAAAGCTGAAATCCGTGTTCTAGAAGCCAATCACACGCGTTCCACAGAGTGAAGGTAGGTTTTTAAACCAGATTTAATTTTGATGGGGCAACTGAGATGCACAAGGGATGTCTAATTGCCAAAGGATTCACTCAACAATTGGGCATAGACTATGGAAAATTACTCTCCACTCCAGTGAACAATGTCGGTGTCATATTCAAATCTGACACCTCTATGCGTATGATATTCCTTTAAAAATGTTGTCAAATAGCAGCTATACTTCTATAGAGTAGGAGAATTTAGGATACTAAAGATTGAAGTTCAGGCTACTACAAATTTCACTCGGTCATCAGTTCCCATTGCCGGTGAAGATTTATGTCAGACTGCCCCCAAAAGGAAGAGAAAATGGTAGTTATTGATTATTGATTCTTCTTCTTTATAATCTTTATTCCATTATTACATGTTAGTTTTTAACTTTC
Organism: Medicago truncatula; assembly: GCF_003473485.1. NCBI lineage: Eukaryota > Viridiplantae > Streptophyta > Magnoliopsida > Fabales > Fabaceae > Medicago > Medicago truncatula. The sequence goes on along the minus strand of NC_053043.1, from coordinate 21,690,680 downwards.
TTCATTGGCCTAACACCGAAGTCTGACTTTGCAGGCACAAGTCAGGTCAACTGAGGAAAGAGGGTCATGCAGAAACTGTAAGTGTAAGATATCGAAGTGTTTGAAACAAGTTCAAAAATAATAATCCTTTGTATTTTTGGGTGATAGCACAAAGATTAGGCTGCTATTATAAGTTCCGATGACCTTCATTCATATTTGTTTTTTTTCTATATTTATTTTGGAAAAATGATTACCTAGTTTTATACATCACCTAATTACAAAATTAATGCCATTGAGTAGGTTCTACTCCCTCCGTTTTTTATCTTTTGATGTTTTAGCTCTTGGCACAAGTCTTAAGGAGTAATTGAAGTATATAAATATTTGTATGTTTTGGACTAAAATGTCCTTGTTTATGATTAAATTCACATGTGATAAGGCAAATGCCACAACTCCTTTAATAGTTTTATTGTGTTTTTTTCAACAAGGGTAAATTTGGGGAAAAAATATTAGTTATACCAAAACATCAAATATTTTGAAATATAGTTGAAGTTCTAAAACATCAAAAGAAAAAAAAAATGGAGGGAGTATGTTTTATAGGTTCTGTTCATGGGGCAGCAGTCTTGTACTCTTTCCAATATCCTTAGTTTTATGCTTAATGTGTTCTCTTTCTGCTAAATCTTTTGTGGCATAAAAGCTTGGCAAAAATTTGGGGTTAATGGCCTTCACATTAACCTCCTTTTTTTTTACTGTTTCCACCCTTTTTTCAGTTATTGTGATGCCTTTGCTACCGGAGTCTACTGCACAGAACCCTGCTTATGTCTGGAGTGCTTAAATAAACCTATTAATGACGATACAGTTCTGCAAACTCGCAGGAAGATCGAGTCTTGCAATTCACACGTATTTTTTCCTAAAGTCATAAGAAGTTCTGTTTATTTCCTGTTCAATGTGGCGGTTGCTACGGTGGTTTTATCAACCACCACGACCTTTTGGAGCCTGAGGTGTTTCAAATTGCACCGACGACGGTTTCCTTAAACCAAGATTCCTGCTAGTTCCGATGACGATGAAGTTGCTGGAGATAATTCACTGGAGTCTGAAGAAGATGCTTCTTCTGAAGAGGGTGACGATGATGAATAGGTATAGCTCTTCTTTTACTATGTTTTTTCAACTTATTAGTTGTGTTGCTCTTTTATCCTCTAGGATTTATGCTTTTTTGGTGCAGATTTGATTATGCATGTTTTGCTATCAAGACTTTGAGATGAATTTGAAGTTGAATTTTTTTTACTTGGCTTGAAAACTCTGAAAATGTGCACGCTGAAGTGAGAGAGTGAGAGAATGTGTATGTGTGTGTAAACAAAGTGGTTACGACTTGCTTTGGTTGGCTTCAGGGAGGTGATAATGATTGTCCTGAAATAAGGAAATGTGAGATGGCTATATTAAGAGAAATGCAGAAAAGTAAGAAGCAGAAAATTCAAGAAATATTGGATGCCGAAGATGCTTCCGTCGAAGCTAACAGGGTGAGTTTAGTTATGATTACACTTCTAACCTATTTTTTCAATCTAGGTCTTGCTGACGAGTTCCCAAGACATTGATTAAGGAGTCAATAGGAAGAAAGTTTGTCTTAAAAATACAAGTTAAACATTTGACAACGTAATAACCATTTGAAGGAAATAATTGACTTCATCCGTTGTTTTATTCAGCAGCAACACTTTCTTGAGAGTTTTCACATTTTCAGAGTTTTAGCAGAACTTTGCATCACCAATTTTGTACATTCATCCTTGATTTTATTTTACTTTTGTCGCTGATAAATATGTAGAGGGAAAAACTTATTGTCGAGCCAGGATTTGCATGACTAATCAGGACACGATAAATCATGTCCCTCCAAAACAAAGTGTAAAGTTTCAAATCAGGTATTTGAGCTCTTTTTGGTTCAAGTCTTTTAAGTGTTATTGTATATGCTTGTTTCTTTGAATGTTTAGTTATTGGCCTCAAGCTGATACATTAGGGGTACTATTTGTTAAGAATTGAAATTAGAATCTATGAATAATGTTCCAATATTTACTATTTGTTATTGCAGCTCTAAGGCCTGATGTATTTTACTGGGATAAGCCTGTGGTTTTTACTTATGAACAGGTTTTTCACTCAACCAACGGTTTCTCTGATTCAAATCTTCTTGGACATGGAACGTATGTTTCTAATTATTGTGAACTTTCTTTCTTGAGCAGGTTTGTGGTTGTATACAAAAATCTGTTATAAGCAAAAAGTATACGCTAAGTATTAATCTCATACTGTTTTGGGTAATATTTAAATTCTTATGGGAAGTTATAATTAAAAGAATGACAGCTGCTAAAACTAAAGAGTTTATGTCAGAGATTAAATTTCTGTGCAAGGTTCATCATACAAATCTGGTAATTTCTTTTGTTGTTCAAAATAAATCACATGCTTTAGTTTTACAGAAAATTCCTTACGACATTTATAAGTTTAATTTGTCAAGGTAGAATTGGTCGGCTACGCGGCTAATCATGATGATCCTTTCCTTATTTATGGCTCAAAAGGGTCCACTCAGCAGCCATGTGTATGATCCTCAAAAGAAGGGTTTGCTACTATGCTCAAGTGTTTTTTTTTACAGGAAAATTAAGAATAATCTATGACTAAGATCATTTTCTTGTCTTGCTTGCAGGTCATTCAACACTTACTTGGACCACAAGGGTTCAGATTGTGGTCCAAGTAAGTGGTTGCGAAGTTAATATGAATAGGTTACGTAGGAATAATTATATTAGTGTTATCTCATTATTAGGCCTAGCTTCGATTATTACCATATGTTCTGATAGAGACATAGATTAAATCATTGTTGTGATTTTTGTAATTGTTGCTATTGAATAAGATGATATTTGTATGTTTGGTATTCGTGACAGTTTTTTGTGTTGAAACAGGGTGCTGATTTGGTTTTTCCGGTTGGTGTTATGATGAAAGACCTTGCAGGATAGCAGATGGAATTTCGTAGGTTTTCATGATAGTTGTCTTGAAGTTACATCTGATAGAGATTATAATTAACCTTTGAAGTTGGATTGGGAAGATGGTCTAGAATTATGGGTTGCTTAACATCTTAATCCATTGTAATTTCCTTACTTATATTGTAATATTTATGCATGTCATCTAATGTATATCCTGAGTTTGTTGTCGTTGTGGTATAATATAATGAAAATCGGTTGTAACTATTCGTTCGTCTGATTTAGATTGCATTGTTCAATAAATGATATCTAAATTTGCGTGTCGGCACCGGTCACACACTAGTGTATCTACATGATGAGCATACAAAATCTAGTTATGTTCACCAAACACTATCAAGGCAAGCAACATTTTACTTCATTCTTCCTTTAGAGCCAAGGTATTGACAATTTTAGACAACAATCACATCTTTAAATTATAATAATATATTAAATGAAAACAAAAATATTCTGAAAAATTAATAGTATATGAACCCTTTCTTGTTTCAACTTTCTAGAAGACTTGTACAGAAATAAATAGTAAACCATCACATAGAATTGCCACAGATTTATGAGGGTGTCAAAGCCACTTAATCGAACAGCAAAACGATTTTCTCAAGCATCCCATCAAAAAAAAACTATTGATCTGTCACCATTTGATTTTTATCTTCAACTTTTGCATTAATCTTTCCAGCTTGGGGTTGTTTAGCTGCACAACGGAACATTCAAAATTAAAATTAACATAACAGTAAAGAACCAACATGCAAACTACAAGCACAACACCATTTATGAAGATTGCTATAGAAACTATTCATAAAAACTAACCAGAAAGGAGAGTGTTCCTAAACTACTACACAAACTAAAGCACTGTTTCTTGCATAATAAAACATTTTGGCTTGTTTACCAGGCTATATTTAACTTCTATTTCAGAAATTGAAATATTTCAAGGGTTTGAACCATTCTAAAGAGTATATCCTTGCTTAGATTTCTTTTAATATGATCTCTCTCTCATAAAACTTAAGTCGCACCACCCTTAAGTCTCGCTATGATATTCAAAGGCACTCATTAAGGTTATATACAATACAACAGCAAATTCATGAACATAGACTACTCAAGTTGTGAATTTGAAAAACTATACATGTAGGCAAAAAAGGCAGTTCGAGCAATATGAGCTAAGGTTATTCAAATTCAAATTTTTTCAACTTACATTTCAGAGACGATCCAGCAAGGCATGTCAACCTTGACTGTGTCTTACACTCAGCTAGTGGTTCTGACTTCTCTGTGGCGGCCATTCGAACATCCCATGCGCGTATAGTCCCATCAGATGATGCAGATGCTACTAGGTATGGTTCATCATCTCCTGTAGCCTCATCACTGAGCACAACAATACCTTTTACACGGGCAGCATGAGCCTCTTCTATGCAATATGCAACTTTTCCACTCTTTAAGTCCCATGCTGTGATATTTCTATCCTCACCACCTGTATAGAGAAGTCCATTCTGCAACATAGAATAAATTATGGTGTCAAAAAATATAGTTCAGATGAATTCGCACCTTTAAACACATTCATTACATAAACATATTGCAGCAAACAACTAAACATTATAATTATACAAGATTGCACATAATAACCATCTGCGGCTGCACAGCATATAGTTCACTTCACCAATGAAACTGGTGTAGGACTATTAAAACCATGTTAGGCATATCAATCCCCATTAACCAGCATCAGATATTTCACCACAAATAATTTAGAAACACAATATTGAGATTTCAATAAATAACCTTCACATGAGCAGTTGCCAAGATTGAAATTTTTACCAAGATCTGGAAGAGGTAGCAAGATCGCAACAAGCAAAATTGCAAATAGAATTGAAAGATCGTACCTAAGTAATTAAGCTAGAATTGGGACGAGGATAGCAAAATTGCAGAACGTAACCAAGTACACACAAAAACAATACTCAAATCTTAAACAGAAAACAACCAAGTTCACAAAAGAAAATTCTTATAGTCTAGAACAAAGCACGATGCAATATTGATGCAGAAAACAGAGCAAACACCAATTCAACAGAGACAAACAACTTGCCAAAATAAAAAACAGAGGCAAGAGAGCAAAATTGATGTTAAAAACAAAAAAGAGAGCCAAAGCAGAAACAGGGTGAGAGGGAGACTAGAGTGAGAGTTGGAGATGGTCATGAAGGGGAGGGAGACAATGCAGTTCAAATGATAAAATATTAAAAAATAAGGTTTCTTCATTTTTACCCAACCAGGTCATGCATGACCCATGTGAACAGTTCCTAAACGATTTTGCTATGATCTGGCATCAACCTTGCACAAAATTGGGATCTTGCGGGCAATTCAGATGGGAGAGAATGAGTAGGAACACACAATCGTGTGACTTTACTATTTAAACCTAGATCTAGATAACCTATGATATGAAGAGTCATGCAATGGTAAATAAAACAACACAGCATTGTTCCTCTCATTGTGGGGGCAATCAAATAAAATATTACTATAAAGGAATTATAAACAGAGCATAAACTTTTTTTCACGTTAATGGAAGTTACATTTGTAAATTATGTTTTGAATCTTGTGATACTGGTAACCATCGAAGCCTAGTTAACTAATCCCAAATCCTATTAAAAGCCAAACACTTCTGGTTGATATATTGCTTAATAACTACATCACATTTCCGAAGTAGTACAACCTTTGCCTCAAGAAAAAAGTATAACTTTTCTTTCTTTTTCCTATTATAATCAGGGTTTTATAATAAGGTTCACACTACAATGTGGACCATGACAGCAAGGCTTTTGATGTTTACGAACCCATAATTGAGTTTCATCATGATGCAGCTGCATTTTAAAACCTTAGTAACAACAAACTCATCAAATTGACATCTCAACCGATCAGCAAGCCGAACAACTCATCCACTAACATTCTGCAGCAAAATCATGTTATTTTCATTTTTCAAACCTAAAACTTGATTGTTCTCACAATTAGTACCTTTTTTTTTTACTGTGCTATGACCTAAATTATAAAGAACAATAAACCACTAATTTCGTCACTAAACTATCACAATTACTCTAATTTAGTCCTTAAACTATATAAAAATCCGTCAATTTATTCTCTGATATTTTAATATCAAGGACAAAATTGATGGGTTTTATACAAGTAAAGGACTACTTTGGCTCTGTTTGGTAATAAATAGCGGATAGCTGATAAGCTAGCTTATTGCGGATGACTTATAAGCTAACTTATAGCTGAGAGCAAATAAATATAAATTAGCTAATGAATTTGTAGAGTTTGGTAAAATTAGCAGTTGAAATAGCTTATAAATATAAAATGACATAAAAAATTGTGCATTTAATTATTATTTATATTTTTCAATTAATATTGCAAGGGTAAAATGGAGATAAAAAGTTATAAGTCATAAGATACTAGAATTAGCTTATCAAAAACTGTTAGCTCATAAAAATAAGCTATAGCCTATAATCTCATGACTCGTGAGAAAGTGCCGTTACCAAACAAGTATGTTTTAGTAGTACGAGCTTATAAGACATAAGCTATAAGCTCAAAAAAGTGCCTTACCAAACAGACTCATTATATTTGCATAATGTAAGGACTAAATTGAAGTGAGGGTAATAGCTTAGCTGCTTAGGGACTAAATTAACGGTTTATTCAAATTATATATCAAGCAAAAACCTCTAAAATGAATTAAAACAATGACATATAACTTTAAAAAATAACATGAAAACGCAAACCTTAGCAGGTGCGGCGCAAAGAACACGCTTCGGACATTGCAATTCCATCAACAACCTCGCATCCTCAGCCTGATGAACATTAACAATTTCATCAACAGCCATAAAAAACGAATCACCAGACACATCAAATCTCACAATCGACGCTTCCTTATCCAATCTACAACAAAAGCTTCTCCTCCCACGAACAAGATTCACCATAGCAAAACAACTATCCCTCGAAACAGTCAACGCAATCTTCCCCGAAGGATGAATAGCAAGATCATTAACACCTTTCTTATGAACAGAAAGAGTCTTAAGATGAACGAAACCATCGGCATCGAAGATTGCAAGGGAACCGTCAGCGTCAGCTGAGACGAGGTTACGAGGAAAAGGGAGGTTAGGTGGGGAGTAAAAGGAGAGAGCGGTGACGGTGGAGGAGTGGTCTGTGAGGGAACCGAGGGAGGAGGAGGTGGAGAGGTCGTAGAGATGGATTGTGTCGTCGGAGCCGCCGGATGCGACGACGGAGTTGGAAACGGCGACGGTTTTGATGAGTGAGAGATGAGATGGGTAGGAGAAAACAGGGGTTAGGGTTTGGGTGTTAGGGTTGAGATTGAAACCCCAAATGAAACGTTCGTATGAACCTGCTACTAAGCTTATTCTTCTCTTTGAACTCATTTTTGTGTTATGTTACGCCTCTCTTCTCTTTGAACTTCACTCGTGTGTTTCTCTTGTGTTATAAACCCTAAACCCTTTTGTAAAGTCTAATGCTATGTTTGGTTTGATAAATGATTTGGAAGAAAAAAGAAATGAAAGAAAGGAGAGTCGAAAAAAGTTTTTTATTTTTTTTTCTTGTTTTAACACTTTTTAAAGAGAAAATGAGTTGGTAATCAGAAATTCGCAAGTAGAGTCTGGTATTGGAAATCAAACACAAGTTGTTTTAAATAATTTATTTTCATTAATCATTTAAATAAAATTACTTTAAGTGATGGTGTTGAGAGAGGAATTTTGTTTCTCAGTTGTGAGTTTCTTAACTTCTCTAATAAAGTGTTAGGGAGTGGTTGTTTTTCTGTTTAAACTACATTAAGAAATGCATAAATAAAAAGTAGAAAGATAAATGGATAAAAAGTGTTAACAAAAAGCATTGTAGAGATTAACAATGACTATTGGATTTGTGACACTTGCAACAAAGGATTAGTAAGCTAAACAATGCAAACACAATATAATTCAATATTGAACAAGACTTTCACTATTGAATCAATTGTTATTCAATCAAGGCTTAAATATGCAAACCGTCCCTGTAATTTAAGTTCATTTTGATTTTCGTCCCTGTAAAAAAAAAAATTAATTACATCCCTGTAAAAGAAATTTTGTTTTAAAAATGTCCCTGGCCCCACTACGCTGGTGATGTGGCAACGTTTTGGACCACATGGCAGTTGCTGACTGGGCAACTTATGCCACGTGGCGCTGACGTGGTTTAAAAAACAAATAAATTATTTTTAATTGAATATAAATTTTATTTAATTAAATTTTTATAATTTTCGTTTTTAAAAACTAAAATAAATATATTATTGATTTTATAAAAGGAGAAAGGGAAGGAAAATCAGATCTAGGGTTTAAAAAAGTTCTTCTGGTCGATTGATCTCCTTCCTCTGTTCAACAACATCAGAAAGCAACATTCATCATCTTCCTGCTTCGTGTGCGGTCCGATCGACGGTTCTGATCTTCTCTGTGAAAGTTGTGGAGTTTGACGGTTGGGATTGCACCGTTCGAAGCTTAATTGACGGCTGGATTGAGTTGAGTCTGACATCCTTGAAAGGTAAGAATATTTATGCGCCTTTTTGGTTTTATATTGTAGTTGTGTATATTTATGTACTGATTTTGTCGTTTACCATTTTCTATTCTTGTGGGGACCAAATTGATAGCGATGAATGTTATCTAAATGTGTTTTTTTTTTGTTTTTTTTTTTGTATGTAGCATGTCTATTACCGTAGCTTTTCATCATGGAGGGTTATTTGTTAGGGATTGGTTGATATGTTACAAAGGTGGTGAAGAATCAGTGTTTAATTTAGATGTTGATAAGTGGTGTTATTTTGAACTAGAAGGGTATGCAAATGATTTACAAAAACAATATAATTATGGGAAAAGGTATAGGATGTGGTGGAAGGTTGAAGAAGAGGTTGATTTCAAGTTAGTTAGGTTAGATGAAGATGTTGTAGTAATGAAGGAGTATGCTACTAAAAAGATATGTAAGCTTGATATATTCATTGAGCATGATGTTGTTGAAAGTGATGGTGTTGTTGTTAATGTTCCTAAGTATATAGAAGAATCTGAACCTGTTAAGAATAGCAGTTGTAAGGGGAAGGAAAAAGTGGTTGAAAGTGAAGGTTCTGAGGATGAGCAAGTTGATGCTGGTGGATATAGTGGTGATGAAGATTCTGATGTTAGAGGAGACAGGTTTGATGACAGTGAAGAAGAGAGAGGTTTAGGAATGGAGGATGGGTTTGGTTTAGCTGATTCTAATTATCTCATGATTGAAGGTCCAAGTACTACTCACTCTGATCAAAGAAATGAAGATGAGAAGTTATTAGATAGGGTTGAAATAGATGTTGATTATGAAAGTGATTCATTGGCCAGCTCTGACCCTGATGATTCTGATGAGGAAAAAGGTAAAAGATATGAAAAGTTTAGGATGGAACAGCTTAACAAGAAATTCAAGTTCAAGGTTGGCATGGAGTTTAGGTCCCTAGCTGAGTTCAAGGAAGCATTTACTGAGTGGAATGTAATAAATGGGTGGGAGTTTAAGATGGTGAAAAATGATCATTTAAGGGTTAGGGCAGTTTGCAATCATAAGTTAATGCAACTACTGGTAATGTCCCTGATGTGTCTGCACCTGAAGTCTCAGTTGTTGTTCAACCTACACAAGTTAATGCAACTGATCCTGCTACTGCTAAAAGGTCTCAACCAAAGAAGTCTCAACCTGCTAAAAGGTCTCAACCTGCATCTGCTACTGCTGTCAATGGTGTACCAACTGCAAATGCACCTGCTACTGCACTTGCACCAACTGTTGTCAATGGTGCACCAAAAGCAAATGCACCATTTAAGCCACCAAACAAAGTACATTCCTACATCAACATCAATTTACATATTTTGGACTACAAATACTTTTATACATTGAATTAACCTTTTTTTTTCATTGATTAGAAAAAACATGCTGAGATGGTGTATGATGTTACACACCTGCAAAAGAGAGCAAAAACCACAATGACATGGCATGGGGTAAGGTGTGAGACATCTACAGAAAGATCATCTGCTGGGGTACCAAAGCTCAACCAAAGTAGACTTAGAAGAAGTGGAAGAACCTGCTACTTTGGTCCTCAACCAAAGCTTGGAGCACCAGGAACAATGGAGAAAAATCCTATTGACATAGACAATGGACCTGGTGACCTAACTCAGGAGACAACTGTAACAGACAAGAAGAAGAAGAAGAAGAAAGCTTTGTGGAAGCCTTAGATCAACCGTTATCAATTTTGTCTTGTATTGCTTGGAAAAATGTCATTTTGCTATTAGTGACTGAGAAATGCCTTTTATTTAGTTTGTAATGTGGCTTGAACAATGCCCTTTTTGCTATTAATGGGTTATAAATCCCTTTACAATGGTGTGTAATGGCTTGAACAATAGCCTTTTTTATTAAGTATGTAATGGCTTGAACAATAGCCTTTTTGATAAAGTATGTAATAGCTTGAACAATAGCCTTCTATTTTTCTAGTAATGCCATATTCAATTACATATTATGATGTTGTATATATCACAGGGTTAAAACATTTCACATATCACATAGCACAAAAAGTGTGGAACTTCATTACATTACCAAATTGAACATTTTCATTCATTGATTATCAACAAAGTTAACTTTGATTCAATATACATTAAAGTGAACTCATAACACAATACAACACTTGTTAACTTAACACATACAATTAACCCTCCCAAACAACCCCATTACATCAATTCTTAACATACAATACAAACACAAGCCAACTGAGAATTAACTTCAACACAAGCCATTTCACTTTCTTTCTCTCATCTTCAAACTTCTTCTTCCACTGAACGCATTCCCTTCCATCAAATCTTTTCATTATTTCATCAATGTTGGTGCATTTCCTACATCCTTCATCATTTCTTCCTTCCACCCTAGACGCCTCCATGGCAGCATTATCATCCATCATGTGTGTCATCCCTGGGACAAGTTCATCGTCCCAAATGAACAAAGCACATGTATGTTGATCCTGTATAAATTACCCAGAATAAAGGATTACACTTAATATCCAAAAACCAGCAAACAATAAAGCTAATATCAATAAAGGATTAAACTAACCTCATCATTCCACCTTGTACAGCGCCAGAACCTGCGTCCTTGATTCTCAAATGTGTTTGCTATATACATCCTCATAGGGAGGTTACAACCACAAACAGGTAACATAGACATCATCTGCTTGGGGTTACGACCACCGCTGTTTGGGTTACGGCCACTGCTGCGGGATCCACCACCAATATTGCACGATCCACCGTTTCTGGAAATTGAAAATGAGTGAGATCCTCTGCTATTCGAATACCCTCTACTGCTTGACATCTTCGCGCAATGATTGGAGAAGGAGAAAAAGAAAAGCGAAATCGAAGAAGAAGAAGGATGGTTGGGACGAAGAGGAAGAAGAAGGATGGCTGGGACGAAGAGGAAGAAGAACTTTCTTAAACCCTAGATCTGATTTTCCCTCCCTTTCTCCTTTTATAAAATCAATAATATATTTATTTTAGTTTTTAAAAACGAAAATTATAAAAATTTAATTAAAAAAAAATTATATTCAATTAAAAATAATTTATTTGTTTTTTAAACCACGTCAGCGCCACGTGGCATAAGTTGCCTTGTCAGCAACTGTCACGTGGCTCAAAACGTTGCCACATCACCAGCGAAGTGGGGCCAGAGACATTTTTAAAACAAATTTTTTTTTACAGGGATGTAATTAATTTTTTTTTTTTACAGGGACGAAAATCAAAATGAGCCCAAATTACAGGGACGGTTTGCATATTTAAGCCTTCAATCAAAGTTAATTCACAAAACTACAAAACCAATACAATCATATATCAAATGTACTCTTATTAACAATAAAATTACTAACAAGAATATACAATTGATTGATCTAGGGTTAAACTATGAATAAGTTAATTTCCATTATGATGAGTGATTGAATAACACTTTACAAAATATTAATCAATGAAAAATAGTTTTTAACACATTAATCACTTCAACAACATAGCAATTAAACGTGTACATACTCTCAAACATAAATCAATCAAAATATGCAAGAAAAAAATAAATGATTAGAGAACATCAGATTTTAAAGTAGTTCCCCCCAATCGTCCTAGATATGCAGTGACTATTTGACAAAAAAAAAAAATCTTCAATCTTATGTGATCATTTGGTAATCTTCATCAAGACCCCATCTTCAACATAAATTCCATCAATCTCCTTTAGTGTTGATGAAATTGAAAATTCCTCTAGCTTGGTAGAGGAGAAAAGAAAGTCTTCTTATGTCCTTTGGAATCTTGAGCACGTCTAATTTTTTGAAAGAATCAAATCATTACACAACTTACAATTGTCCCTTATATCTCACAAAGAACTATGAAGAAAGTGGATTGTCAAGGTTATTGAGAGGAGAGTATAGAGAAAATCAATGAATTTCAATGAGAAAATTAATGTTGTAATTATGGTTGGAGAGTCTTAGTGCAAAGAAAGCTGGTTTTTAGTGCAAAAAACACTTTTATGAATCGATTCACACTTATGTTGAATCAATTTCGATGAATAAAATTGAATATGGACAACGTATGAAGATTGAGTATATTGAGATAAAGATCAAATCAATTTGGATGAACTGCATGAAGATTGAATCGATTTGATGATCCTTCTATCCATTTTTTAATTAATTAAAAAATGGGTAGAAATTTCGAGATTTGAGTAAATTGATTCAAAGAATTAGTTATGACTTCTAAATAGATTCAAATTAATTCGAAAACAAATCAAGTAAGTTATGACTTTGAATCGATTCAACTTTTAAAAAAAATGTATTTAAAGAGCTATAAAAGCACATACGACCTAAAACTAAACCAAAAAGGTTTTTTTTTCCTTTCTACCACAAGAGCTTTAAAAAGGAAACTTAGCAAAGATTTTATGCAAGCAAAATATGTTTTAAGCAAGGTGAGAATTAGTCCTACAATAGAGAAACAAAATACAATCTTCTAAAACTATCCGAGGAATATAAGACATCACTCAAAACCTAAGAAAAACTACAAATTACATTATCTCTAGTTTATAGAATGGATCAATATCAATGGAGATCTCTGAAACTCCTTTATCCGGTAACTAGAACCTCCCCTCCTTGATTTCCTTTTGGATGGTCCTTCAGATGATGATACAACTAACTGTTGAATAATTATAGGAATTAAGCCATTTACAATACTTATTGCCTTTGATTTCCTTAGTCGACGGAATCATGTGACCATCAAATAACTAAATTTTCTTATCTTTCAGCAAGGGATAAAATATACGGTCATTTTTCATTATGTCAAAGGCATATTTTATGCGGTATTATGATAAATTTGTGGTACTCCCCTTGCCTAAATCCTCATTGTCGTTGATGGGACTAGGTGTGGACCCCCCCCCCCCCCCCCCCCCCCCTCTCTGGGCTAGAAGGTCTATTTTCTCTTTCTTAAATGAATTGCTTTGTGGTGTAGGTCGATTTTTATCCTGGGTTTGGTTTTGGTGATTTGTCATGCTCTAGGATAGTTTGAGATTATGTGTATTTTGTCCCTCTATGTTTAGAATATCTTATCACTTTACACAAAAACTCTTTGCATGCATGAAGTCTTTTGAAAACGATTTTTTGTATATTACAATCGATTCATTAGTCTCAACATATTTTCTGATTCTATTCAAGAAAATAGAGATATCATGGGTTCATTTTGAATTGACTCACACCTTCACAATTCGATTCAATATTCATATGAATTGATTCAACCTTCATAGGACGTTCAGATTCAGATCTAGTAATTTGAATCGATTCAACATATGTTTGAATCGATTCAACCTTTGTATTTTCAAAAACAAAGAATCAACAAATTTTACACTATACATTCTCACTTATGAATACAACTTAATCCCATTTGTTCCAACTACTGAATTCTTTCATTACTTTTCTCTCTACTCTCCAACTTTCCAAAAACATAAGAAACAACTTTCTTCCTAGTTCTTGGTGATATTTTGGATCTAGATCTAAATCTAGAGGAACAATAGCAGGTTGTGTAATGGTTTGAATATTTCAAAGAATTTGAGGTGCTAAATTTCAAAGGACACAAAATGCATTTTTTTTCTCGTCTACTAGTTAGGGGTTTTTTCCAGTCTCATCAATTTGAGGGAAATAGAAGGAATTCAAGCAAAAAGAACGGTTCTTGACGAAGGTTGCTGAAGGATCACTTGGTATAGACTATTTGAAGGATTTGGGGGTTGAGTTTGTGACATCGAGCTCGTATCAAGTTGAATGTGACCTTGGTAAAAGTTGTTTAAGGTCTTGGTGATCTTTAGGGTCACAAGCATTCTTAATTACCTGTATATTAACCTTGTAGCACTTATATGCAAACTTTCAATCATAGAAGAAGACCACATATTTATCTACGAAGAGATGACATATCCTATAACGAGGATGTTTAGAGAACCTCTATACATCGAGTGTCTTCTCTTACCTTATCTTTTACCTTTTGGATTTAATTTCTCGCAATTTGATGAATTTTGATATGATAGGATTGAACATGGATTAAGTGTGTAATTCTGGTACGTATGGGACACATGTCGTATATGATGCCAGGACATCAATAATGTCGAATACAATGTCAAGACATCATAATAACACAAATAACAATAAACAACTTAAAGTAAATTGCAAGAAGTAAATAACACAGAGTAATCGTTAACCCAGTTTGGTGCAACATCACCTACATGTAGGGGCATCCAAACCAGGAAGGAAATCCACTATAATAGTATTAGTTTGAAGTCATGTGTAAACAACCTCTGGTTTACTGCCTTCGCACCTAATCACTACCCATGATATTTCTATCTAAGACTCACCTAGATATGAGATCCCATCTCACTTCCTCCACAACCCATGATTACAACAAATACAATCAAAGTGGAGACACACTCCAATAAACATAATACACTCTTGCTTAAAAGCTTACAAGTGATTCACAAATACAATCAAGGTGATACAATAGTGGCTCATAAACAACAATGGACGGACTAAAACCCTAATTGACACTTTCACAAAATGTGGCTTCAATGATCTTCTTATGCTTAAAGTCTTCCTTTATATAGCCTGAGAAACGCATGGGCTTGATGAACAATTCAGGCTAAACAATCCAGCTGATTCAATAAGGTATTCAACTACAATATTCCAGAAGCATATATATTGTTTCCTTAAATGTTTTGACATCCATTCTTAGGAAACACGACAAAGCTTAATCCGACCTTTGTTGCTTCTAGAAACACACGCTTCTTGGACCACAATATACGTGAATCATATATTCATAGAATTGTCACAAATAATGGCTTGATGCCTTTCTCATTGTTATTCCTTGTGTATATATAGGGGTTACAAGCCTATACATATAATTACACTAAATAATATATAATTACACTAAATAATTACAATTATTGGAAACAAATCAATTTCTTATTTATCTAATAAATATAATAAGGAGAACAAGTCAACTCCTTATTCACGTCCCCCCTCAAATTGATTCAGCTGGTCGAAGATCATCAATTTTCCCACAAGAAACTGATGACGTGGGCGCGGAACAGCCTTGGTAAGAATATCTGCAATTTGCAACTGAGTACTGACATGAGGAAGGGATATTAGTCATTCATCATAGGCGTCACGGATTGAATGACAATCAACTTCGATAAGCTTGGTGCGCTCATGGAAAACAGGATTTGCAACGAACTAGATGGCACTTGTATTGTCAGCATAAAGTGAGGTTGGCTCTGTCTAAGGAAATCCAAGTTCAGCCAAAAAACCACGAAGCCAAATTATTTCTGAACAAGCGGCATACATGGCACGATACTCAGATTCAGTTGAAGATTTAGAGACTCGTGCTTGTTTCTTACTTTTCCATGAGATCAATGAAGATCTAAGAAACATGCACCAACTAGTAACAGAGTGTCGAGTATCAGGGCATCCTGCCCAATTAGCATCACTATAAGCACTCAACTTAGGATAATTTCCAATGGAAAAGAATAGGCCACAATGAGAGCTTCCCTTCAAGTAACGAATTATACGACGAACTGCTGCTAAGTGAAGATGGCGCGGAGAATGCATGAATTGACTCACTTGTTGAACAACAAAAGATATGTCAGGACGAGTAATGGTCAATTAATTAAGACTACCCACAAGTTGTCGATACAATAAAGGATCAGGCAAGATATCACCATCATCACGATGATATTTAACATTAACCTCAAGAGGAGTATCCACTGGATTAGTCGATTGGAGACCCGCCATGGAAATCAAATATGTGGCATACTTGTGTTGATGGAGGAAGATACCCTTTGATGTAGAATGAACCTCAAGACCAAGAAAATAATGCAAGTTACCAAGATCTTTCATATGAAAGGAGGCATGTAACTGTTCTTTAAGTCTCTGAATGAAAGCATTATCAGAACCAGTAATAACCATATCATCAACATATAAGAGAAGTAGGACAATTCCTGTAGACGTTCTATGGATAAAAAGAGATGAATTATATTGACTATGACTAAAACAGAACCCAAGTAGACTAGAGCAAAATTTTTCATACCATGCTCTAGGCGCTTGTTTCAAACCGTATAAAGAGCGTTTGAGCTTGCATACACCCTTAGATGACGAGAATAAACCTTGAGGAGGAGTCATATAAATATCTTCAGCCAGGTCACCATGAAGAAAAATGTTCTTGACATCCATTTGATGAACAGTTGTCATTTTGGCAACCGGTGCAAATGTCTCATCATAATCAATTCCATATTCCTGCTTGTTTCTTAAGGTAACCAATCGAGCATTGTAACGGTTGAGAGACCCATCAGAATTCAATTTCACAGAATACACCCATTTGCAACCCATGGGTTTGATATCAGGTGGACAAGAGACAATATCCCACGTAAGATTCTCTTGAAGTGCCTGAATTTCCTCATTCATCGCTTTAATCCAGCGAACATCTTTAACAACTTGTGAGTAACAAGTAGGAATGGATATGCTAGAGAGTGAGGCAGTCAAAGAAGTGTGTTTGGAACCATATCTGTCTGGTGAAAATCTATCTGGTGCTCGAGATGTTCGACTAGAACGTCTTGGTTCGACTGGTTCAGGATCAGGTGGCGGCTCAGTGTCGGGAGGGGCAGTGGGAATCTGTTTTATGCATTTTCTGACATATGTAAATTCTGGCTTGTAACGTTCTATAGATTGAGGCATAATAGAAAAATTGGGAAGAATAGTTATATCATTTATGTCAGGAGAAATAGAATGAAGCATGAATTGATTATAAAAAAATGTAACATTCCTCGAAACTCGGAAGCTATGATTAGAGACATCATAACAAACAAAGCCCTTATGAGAGTTACTATACCCCATAAATGCACACTGAACAGACTGTACTCCAAGCTTATGCTTTTCAAACGGAGGTAGGTGGACAAAACACACACACCCAAAAGTATGTAAATCACTATAATCAAGCTGAAATTTAAAAAGATGAAAGAAAGGTGAATCAAATTCAATAACTATAGAAGGAAGACGATTAATTAAAAACACAGTTGTGGCAAGAGCTTCCACCCAAAAACGGGGTGGAATGAAAGCTTAAAAAAGTAAAGAGCGTGTCACATCAAGCAAATGGCGATTCTTTCGCTCTGCTAGACCATTTTGTTGCGGGGTATTAGGACAAGATCGTTGAGACAAGATCCCCTTATGTTGAAGGTACTCCTGAAACTCATGAGACATATATTCACCACTAGAGTCAGAGCGAAAAATTTTAACACTTGATTGAAATTGAGTTTCAACATATGTCAAAAATTTCTTAAACATAGATGTTATACCCTGATTTTGGACCTAAAAATACTCGTTCAAATTTCTTTTCTAACACTGATATTTGTCAATTTACTGTTGTTTTACTCTGAACCTTTACTCTCTTTTCATCTGCATATTTTACTGTCTCTGTCTCGAAGTGTGTTCAATCATGATTTTCTTGCATAAAACTATCCAAAGTATCTTTCTTGCATTACAAGTCATTTGAAAACTCTCTGAATCATTGCATTACTTTTCTTGCATTTTATTTCAAAAAATCATACAAAAAAGGGTATTTTGGTCATTTCCTGCATTGGAACCCATTTTAGTCCCTGTGTCTGTCTCTGAGTCTTTTTAACTTGTCTGTACAAATCATTGTTGAATCTCTGTCTAAAATCATTTCAAAAATTGCATCTGAGTCAGTTTGAGTCAGTTTAGTCCCTAGGGGAATTTTTGTCTTTTTCTGTCAAAATTTCGGCAGAGAGGTATTTTAAAATACCTCATTTTTGTAATTGGTTCATTTTAGTCCTTTTTGTTGATTTTATTTGTGGTTTCACTTTACGTTTTGTCCAATTTTAGTCCAATTTTATTTTTATTGCATTTTAGTCCCTGAAACAGTTTCTAAAATTGCATTTTTAGTCCAATACTTTTTTAAAATTGCATTTTTAGGTCCTTTTTCTTAATTGCAGTCCAGTCCTTCAATTTTCTTATTTTGCAGAAAGGTCCCTAAGTCCAAAAACAGATGTCACCATTTCATTGGTCCAGAATCACACATGGCAGCCTATAAAAGGTGCATTCACTGCACAAATCTGCAGAGATCCACAGAATCAGTGACACATCACCAAAAACAGAATCACAGTTTCTCTCTCCATTCAGTTAGATCAAAACAGAAAATCATCAAGAACATTCACAAAAACCCTAACTTTCCAGAACCGAAAATCAACACAGAATTCAAGCAAATTCGTCACAATTCTCAGAGATTCAACACTGAATCTTCATCATTGAATCGGCTCCTTCGCAATACAAGTGCGAATCCATCACTGTTGGTGACGGACTCAAGCACGATCACGAAGAAGACTTGAAGTTTGAGAGAATAGAGAAAAGATGAAGAAGAATTGAATCGGTACCAGTGAAGAAGGAGAAGAACCGATTTATTTTCGGATTCAATAACGAAATCAACGAAACAAAATCAGATCGAAGTTTTCCGAAGATTTTCGTTTGAAATCTCCGTTTAAATCACAGGTAACACTTGAATCTTCATTTTCCTTTCTCAAGAACAATAACAAGAACGAATCAATGTAGATCTCCCAAGTTTCAAAGAGTTTCTTTCAAAAAAACTAAAAAAAAACACTTAAAAGAATTTTCGAAAACCGCAAGAAAGATTTTCAGATCTACGTTGCTTCGAGCTTTGCATGCAAAATCCAGTGCCAGATTCGTGTTCAGAACAAAAAAGGATATCTAAAAATGTAAAAATTTTCGAAATCGGAGAAACTTGCTCAACTCCGGCGGCGCCGCCACCACGCCGGTTGAGCAAGCTTCACCGGAGAAGATGAAGATCATCTTCATTTCCAGAATCCGGCGAGGATGAGAGAAGAGAGAGAAAGAAGAGGAAGAAATGAAAAAAACCGGTCCCCAAGCCTTTTTATAAACAACTGAACCGGTCCGGTTTATTTCTGGTTCTTTCCCTTCATTCTGAGCCTTTAGATCTAGGGTTTGGCTTCCTGGATCAATCCAACGCTCCCTGTGTATCCGGATCCATGGGTTTTGGGCTTGGGCTTCCAGTTTGTTTGTTTCTGCATTTTTTTCTTATTTCATGCTATTTGCACCCTGCTTCTTGCTATCCGAACCCCCTGCTTGTCCAATTTTCTTGCAAAAAATTCCTAAAAATTCCTATATGTTTCTTGATGTATTTTTAATACTTTTGTGATGTTTTTACATTTTAAAAAATGATAAAAATATATGTAATATTTTCTTGTTGATTTGTTCATTTTTTTTGATTAAACTTGTGAATTTTCTTGCCATAATTTGTTCATGAGGTCTTGACATGATATGAGTGATTGATATGCAATTTCATGTTGAATATGCTACTGGTTGTGTGATTGTTTTACTGTTTTAATGTGATTTGTTAATTTCTTTTGTTACAAGTAATGTGCATTTTTTACATTTTGGTTATTGTTGTCACTTTTGCCGTTTCGACTCGTAATTCTTTTGCTTACTTTTCTTACCATTTTACACCTTATTTTACTAACCATTTTATTTCTTGTTTCATTCACCTCATAAGCATTCTACCATTTCATCTCAATTTCTCATAGTTTAGGCATTTTTACCTTTTAATTTCTATGTTAAAATGTCATGTAATATTTTAGGTAGTTTAAATTTCCTTTTAATTTCTTGCAAGACCATAGAATGTAAATTAGGGCAAATGTAAAGGACAATGGACTCTCTAATGATGTACACCGACACAAGCACCGACACGCACACACGTTGTATGTTTACCGCTTTAGATGTATGCTTAGGAAACGCGATACTTAGAAAAATATCAATTTTCCAAAATAAGCAAATTCCATCACTTGAATTTTTTTTCAAACAAACCTTGGAGTCAAAACTCCATTGAATTTTCCCTTTATTTTCTTAATCAAACTCAAATGAACTCTAATTCCAACTTAGACCTTTTTTTTATAATAATTGAACCAACTATTCACCATTTTTTCTCTCATGCCTTTACGGCCTCTTTCTCTTCTTCAAAACCATTTTCCAAAACTTAAAATCAATCAAACACACAAAAACATTTTTGAAAGAGAACTACATGGAATTTTGATCCCTTAAAAGGGTATGTAGGCAAGAGGTCAAAACCTCTCCAAGTCCAATAAAATCAAATCTCAAACATTTTCTCCCTTCATTCTTAACCTAAATAAACAACTTCTTTTTTTATAAATAGCATTAAAAATAAAGCGTAGACATAAAACTAGGAAAACGGTTCCTATAGAGTACTATAGTCGTTGCGGGTGCCGAACACCTTCCTGTAACGAAAACGACCCCCGAACTTAGAATTTCTAAGGGTTTTCTCAATTTTGCCCTTCCCAAGAAAAAATAGAGAATATCAAAGATTGAAAGGTTCAAGCCTAATTAATGACTTGATACCCCGAAATCGTGATAACAGAAATGGCGACTTCACTGGGGATGTTTTAAGCGGGTCACGCCTAGTTTTTCGTAGTTTATGTTTACGCTTTGTTTTATTGCTTACATAAGTGAATATTTGTTTATTTTCATTTGACGTGTGGGGTGAGAATATCAAAAGTCCTATACCCGGGCTGAGTGAACTTATGAATAGGTAGAGATATAATCGACAATTCGATCCGAGGGTTGCCCCGTGTATTGGGTTATGCGATCAATCTCACATAGCTGAGGCATTTTGGAAGTAATGTTGTCGGCGTGTGTTGTCATGCTTAGGCACTTTGCTTTCAATTGTTCGACGATGCTATGGACCGTAGTTACCAAACCCATCCCTGGCCTTTTTAGGACGTAGTGCGGTGGCTAAATTGAGTGTTGTCTCAAGTTTTAGTCGTCACGCGATACTACACTCAAACTAGACCTTCTTGCGAATAAACATGGAACGGACGTTGTCCCGTGCTACCATGATATACGCAAGAGAGGTTGCAGTTTGGGAACTTCATTAGAACCTCGGTTACTATTATCCTAAGCCCTAGTTTACCGGACACCGTGTCCACCCGTGGCCCCTCGACTTTGAATCTCAACCCTCCATGTTTTCTCTGTAATTGAAAAACAATCATGCATACATGCATTCATGCATAAATTTTTCTCATGCATTCATCGAAGGACTGGACAAATTAAAAACTTTGTAAACATTACAGGTATGAAGAAGACTAAATCCTACAAGTTCAAGGAGGTTGATTTGGTTAGTTTGAGAGAATTGGCACTCAAGGTTAAGAATCAAACAGGTTTCCGACTCCGATATGGTGGTTTGCTTACTATTCTCCGGACCAATGTTGAAGAGAAGCTAGTGCACACTCTAGTGCAATTCTATGACCCGAGTTTCCGTTGCTTCACTTTCTCGGATTTCCAGTTGGTCCCTACTCTTGAGGCTTATTCCTACTTGTTAGATTCGCCTATAGCTAAGGAGACGCCTTTCACTGGTCCCGGGACTTCTCTTACTCCTTTGGTTATTGCTAAGGACCTCTATCTCAAGGCTTCCGATGTCTCCAATCATCTTACTACTAAGTCTCACATCCGAGGGTTCACTTCAAAGTATCTACTTGAGCGGGCTAATCTCAAAACCACTTGTCAAGACACACTCGAGGCTATTCTTGCATTACTTATCTATGGGCTCATTCTCTTTCCGAATCTCGACAACTTTGTGGATATGAATGCTATTGAGATCTTCCACTCCAAGAATCCGGTTCCTACTTTGCTAGCTGACACATACCATGCTATCCATGACCGAACTCTCAAAGGTCGTGGGTACATCTTTTGCTGCGTGCCTCTCCTATATAGGTGGTTTATTTCTCACCTTCCGAGCTCTTTCCATGACAACTCGGAGAATTGGTCTTACTCACAGCGGATGATGGCTCTCTCTCACTCCTAATGAGGTGGTCTGGCTCACTCCCGCCGCTCAGGTTAAGGAAATTATTACCGGCTGTGGGGATTTTCTCAATGTACCTCTTCTTGGTACCCGTGGGGGAATCAACTACAATCCTGAACTTGCTATGAGACAGTTCGGGTTCCCAATGAAGGCAAAGCCCATTAATCTTGCTACATCTCCAGAATTCTTCTACTATTCGAATGCCCCCACCGGGCAAAGGGAGGCTTTCATAGACGCTTGGTCCAAAGTTCGTAGGAAGAATGTGAAACATTTGAGTATGAGATCCAGTATTGCTCATGAAGCCTATAATCAGTGGGTAATAGATCGAGCCGAGGAGATTGGTATGCCTTACCCTGTTATGAGACATGTGTCTGCATCTGCTCCATCTATACCTTTACCTCTACCCCCCACTACTCAGGAGATCTATTAGGAGCATCTAGCCATGGAGAGTCGTGAGAAGCAGATGTGGAAAGCCCGATACAATGAAGCTGAGAATCTAATCATGACTTTGGATGGCAAGGATGAGCAGAAAACTCATGAAAACCTGATGTTGAAGAAGGAATTGGCTAAGGTCCGAAGGGAACTTGAAGAAAAAGACGAGTTGCTTATGCGGGACTCCAAGAGGGCTAGAGGACGACGTGACTTCTATGCTAGATACTGCGGTTCGGATTCGGAGTCCGAGTCGGAGGATCATCCCACCACTTCCTATGCTTGAGAGTTTTATTTGCTTGTATTGTTAAAATTTCAAAGTCTTCCCTTGGCTTAGTACTTCAAAGGGATTCACCTTGTAAAAACTTCGTATTGCTTTGCTTGTTTAATATTGTTTACAAAGTTCCTAATTTGTCTGAAAAACCCTTCGATGACAAAAAAAGTTTTTTGCATTTGCATTTGCACATATCATGCATCATATGCATCATTCATCAGTCACCAAAAGGTTTCCAAGTGCTCACTGCCTCCTGGTTCTTCTGCCACAGTTTGAAAGGTGACTCGTGCTCGGAAAGTCTACGAACCTCACAGAATCCATCGGACTAGATCATACAGAAAGAAGAATTTGGTAGCTATGGAAGAAGAAAATGCTCAGCTCCGTACCGAGTTAGCTTCTCTGAGGGAAGAATTGGCTAAGGCCAATGATACCATGACTGCTCTGCTAGCCGCCCAGGAACAATCAGCCACAGCTATCCCTGTAGCCACAACTATCCCTATAGCTACAAGTGTGATCCCAACTGCATCTACTGACGCTCGCTTCGCTATGCCAATTGGGTTTCCTTATGGACTTCCACCGTTTTTCACTCCTAGTACTGCAGCAGGCACTTCTGGTACCGCTAACAATGGCCCGATTCTTGGGACGAACACTGTCTCCATTAATACTACCTTGCCTCAGACAACGGCAACTGTCACTGAGCCTCTTGTGCATGCCATATCTCAAGGTGTTAACATCAACGCGCATCACGGAAGCATCCCCGTGATTAAAACCATGGAAGAAAGGATGGAAGAACTTGCTAAAGAACTCCGTCGTGAAATCAAAGCTAACCGAGGGAACGGGGACTCTGTTAAGACTCATGACCTCTGCTTGGTACCAAAGGTGGACGTCCCCAAGAAGTTCAAGGTCCCAGAGTTCGACCGATACAATGGGCTGACTTGTCCCCATAACCATATCATCAAGTATGTCCGAAAGATGGGTAACTACTCAGACAATGATTCGCTCATGATTCACTGCTTCCAAGATAGCTTAATGGAAGACGCTGCAGAATGGTATACTAGCTTGAGCAAAGATGACGTTCATACCTTTGATGAATTAGCCGCTGCTTTCAAAAGCCACTATGGGTTTAATACCAGATTAAAACCAAACAGGGAATTTCTCAGATCCCTTTCCCAAAAGAAAGATGAAAGCTTCCGCGAGTATGCACAGAGATGGAGGGGGGCAGCTGCCCGCATCACTCCCGCTCTTGATGAAGAAGAGATGACTCAGAGATTCCTGAAGACTCTGAAAAAGGATTATGTCGAAAGAATGATCATTGCTGCTCCAAATAACTTCTCTGAGATGGTCACCATGGGGACTCGTCTAGAAGAAGCTGTCAGAGAAGGCATTATTGTATTCGAGAAAGTTGAATCCTCTGTAAATGCATCAAAGAGATACGGTAACGGTCATCATAAGAAGAAAGAAACAGAAGTAGGGATGGTATCTGCCGGAGCCGGTCAATCCATGGCTACTGTTGCCCCTATTAATGCTGCCTAGTTACCTCCGTCGTACCCATATGCGCCATACTCTCAGCATCCCTTCTTTCCACCATTCTATCATCAGTATCCTTTGCCATCGGGTCAACCTCAGGTACCCGTTAATGCCGTCGTTCAACAAATGCAACAACAGCCACCAGTTCAACAACAACAGCATCAACAAGCTAGACCTACCTTCCCTCCGATACCAATGTTGTATGCTGAGTTACTCCCGACTCTACTTCTCAGAGGGCACTGCACAACCAGACAGGACAAGCCTCCACCTGATCCGTTGCCTCCCAGGTTCCGTTCTGACCTCAAGTGTGATTTCCATCAAGGTGCTCTGGGTCATGATGTCAAAGGATGCTACGCTTTGAAGTACATTGTGAAGAAGCTCATTGATCAGGGAAAGTTAACTTTTGAGAACAATGTCCCTCATGTCCTCGACAATCCTCTTCCGAATCACGCTGCTGTAAACATGATTGAGGTATATGAGGAAGCTCCCAGACTCGATGTTCGTAACATTGCAACTCCTCTGGTGCCTCTACACATCAAGCTATGCCAAGCCTCTCTGTTTAACCACGATCATACCAATTGCCCAGAATGCTTCCGTAATCCTTTGGGTTGCTACGTTGTTCAAAATGACATCCAGAGCTTGATGAACGGCAATTATTTGACTGTCAGCGATGTCTGTGTGATTGTGCCAGTCTTCCATGATCCGCCCGTCAAAAGCATACCTTCGAAAGAGAATGTTGAGCCTCTAGTGATAAGGCTGCCCGGACCAGTATCTTATACTTCATAAAAGGCTATCCCTTACAAGTACAATGCTACCATGATTGAGAACGGAGTAGAAGTGCCTCTGGCATCCTTGGCCATGGTGAGCAACATCGCCGAAGGAACTACAGCAGCCCTGAGAAGCGGAACGGTCCGTCCACCGTTGTTCCAAAAGAAAGCAGCTACACCTACCACCCCACCCATTGACAAAGCAACTCTGACCGATGTTTCTCATGTTACTAGAGATGCGAGTCGACCAAGCCAGTCTATAGAGGATTCCAATCTGGATGAGATCTTGAGGTTAATCAAGAGAAGTGACTACAAGATTGTAGATCAGCTGCTGCAAACCCCATCAAAGATATCCGTCCTGTCACTACTCCTGAGTTCCGAAGCTCACAGGAACACCCTTCTGAAAGTATTGGAACAAGCCTATGTGGATCACGAGGTCACTATGGATCGCTTCGGCAGCATAGTTGGAAATATTACTGCTTGCAATAACCTGTGGTTCAGTGAGGATGAGCTGCCTGAAGCAGGAAAATATCACAATCTGGCTTTACATATCTCTGTGAATTGCAAGTCTGACATGCTATCAAACGTGCTGGTGGACACTGGCTCATCCCTGAATGTGATGCCTAAATCGACTCTGGATCAGTTGAGCTATCGAGAGACTTCTTTGAGAATAAGTACTTTTCTGGTAAAAGCCTTTGACGGATCCCGTAAGAATGTTCTTGGGGAGATAGATCTGCCAATGACTATCGGTCCTGAAACCTTTCTGATCACGTTCCAGGTCATGGACATCAATGCTTCTTATAGCTGTCTCCTGGGAAGACCATGGATACACGATGCTGGCGCAGTAACCTCTACCCTGCATCAGAATTTTAAGTTTGTAAAGAATGGAAAGCTTGTTACAGTCCATGGAGAAGAGGCATATTTGGTTAGCCAGTTGTCGTCTTTCTCTTGTATTGAAGCTGGATCTGCTGAAGGAACTGCCTTTCAAGGTTTGACTATTGAAGGTATGGAGCTCAAGAAGACTGGGACTGCTATGGCTTCTTTAAAAGACGCTCAGAAGGCTGTTCAAGAAGGACAGGCTGCCGGCCGGGGCAAGTTAATACAACTCCGTGAGAATAAGCACAAAGAAGGTCTCGGGTTTTCCCCAACATCAGGTGTCTCCACAGGAACTTTCCATAGTGCTGGGTTTGTCAATGCAATTACCGAAGAGGCGACTGGATTTGGTCCTAGGCCTGTGTTTGTTATACCAGGAGGCATTGCGAGAGATTGGGATGCCATCGACATTCCTTCAATCATGCATGTTTCCGAGTAATGTGTTTTGTTGCTTAAGTGTTTTGTTTTTCAAAATAACAATCCTCTCGCTCTGCCCGAAGCGAAAGTGATATTTTCTGTAAGGGCATGTTTGTTTCGGCATCGCCGTTATTAATAAAAATCGTCGTTTCTTTCACGACTTTTATTTTTAGTGCTTTTTCTTGGAAATAATGGTAATGCCAGAAAAAAAACCAAAACATCTGTATTTTCTTATTAATTTCAAAAATCTGCATAAAAAAACCTCTTTCTAAAATCATCCAACCATTTTACGCAGATTAAACCATAATAAACCCGTTGGGCACAGTAACCCTACGTTTCCTCCGAATTTTGAATTCCCGATGTATGAAGCCGAAGCTGAGGAAGGTGATGACATACCATATGAGATCACTCGACTGCTCGAACAAGAAAAGAAAGCCATTCAGCCTCACCAGGAAGAGATTGAGTTTATCAACATAGGTACCGAAGAGAACAAGCGAGAAATTAAGGTCGGTGCTGCTCTAGAGGAATGGGTTAAAAAGAAGATCATCCAGCTCCTCCGAGAGTATCCGGATATTTTTGCATGGTCGTATGAAGATATGCCAGGTCTAGATCCTAAGATTGTGGAACATCGGATTCCCACGAAGCCTGAATGTCCTCCCGTCAGGCAGAAATTGAGAAGGACTCATCCAGATATGGCTCTCAAGATTAAGAATGAGGTTCAAAAGCAGATTGATGCGGGTTTTCTCATGACAGTCGAGTATCCTGAATGGGTTGCCAATATTGTACCTGTGCCAAAGAAGGATGGAAAAGTCCGGATGTGTGTTGACTTCAGAGACCTGAACAAAGCCAGTCCAAAAGACAACTTCCCATTACTGCATATTGATGTGCTTGTTGACAATAATGCTCAGTCCAAGGTGTTCTTCTTCATGGATGGCTTCTCCGGTTACAATCAGATCAAAATGTCCCCTGAAGATAGAGAAAAGACGTCTTTTATCACCCCATGGGGTACGTTCTGCTACAAAGTGATGCCGATCGGTCTAATAAATGCTGGTGCTACCTACCAAAGAGGAATGACTACTCTGTTTCATGACATGATTCACAAAGAAGTCGAAGTATATGTGGATGATATGATTGTGAAGTCAAAAGATGAGGAGCAACATGTCGAATACTTGACAAAAATGTTCGAAAGGTTGAGAAAGTACAAGCTTCGATTGAACCCTAACAAATGTACGTTCGGCGTCAGATCTGGAAAGTTACTAGGCTTCATTGTCAGCCAAAAGGGCATTGAAGTCGACCCTAATAAAGTTCGGGCCATCCGAGAAATGCCAGCTCCGCAGACCGAGAAACAATCAGAGGTTTCCTCGGGCGATTGAATTACATCTCCCGATTCATATCTCACATGACCGCAACCTGCGGGCCGATCTTCAAGCTACTCAGGAAGAATCAGCCTATTGTATGGAACGATGAATGCCAAGGAGCTTTTGATAGCATCAAGAATTACCTGCTGGAACCACCAATCCTTGTCCCACCCGTGGAAGGAAGGCCTTTGATTATGTATTTGTCAGTATTTGATGAATCCGTGGGATGCGTACTTGGTCAACAAGATGAGACTGGAAAGAAAGAACATGCTATCTACTATCTAAGTAAGAAGTTCACCGACTGTGAAACTCGGTATACGATGCTTGAAAAGACTTGTTGTGCTCTGGCCTGGGCCGCCAAACGCCTGCGTCATTATTTGGTGAATCATACAACTTGGTTGATATCCAGAATGGATCCGATAAAGTATATCTTTGAGAAAGCTGCTGTTACTGGGAAGATTGCATGCTGGCAGATGCTCTTGTCTGAATATGATATTGTGTTCAAAACTCAAAAGGCAATCAAAGGTAGCATTCTTGCCGATCATCTTGCCTACCAACCTCTTGATGATTACCAACCAATTGAGTTCGATTTCCCCGATGAAGAGATCATGTATTTGAAATCAAAAGACTGCGAAGAGCCGTTGATTGGTGAAGGTCCAGATCCCAATAGCAAGTGGGGATTAGTCTTTGATGGTGCTGTCAATGCTTATGGTAAAGGAATCGGGGCAGTCATTGTATCCCCGCAGGGGCATCACATTCCTTTTACCGCCCGGATTCTGTTCGAATGTACAAACAATATGGCTGAGTATGAAGCATGTATCTTTGGGATCGAGGAAGCAATTGACATGAGAATCAAACACCTCGACATCTATGGAGATTCTGCACTTTTCATCAACCAGATAAAGGGTGAATGGGAGACCCACCACGCCAAGTTGATTCCTTACCGTGATTACGCGAGACGTTTGCTGACATATTTTACAAAGGTCGAATTGCACCATATCCCTCGGGATGAGAACCAAATGGCTGATGCTCTTGCTACTTTATCCTCCATGTTTCGAGTAAACCATTGGAATGATGTGCCAATAATCAAAGTGCAACGCCTTGAAAGACCTTCGCATGTGTTCGCTATTGAAGATATGATCAGTCGGGCTGATGAAAATGTGGTTGACAATAAACCCTGGTATTACGACATCAAGCAGTTCTTGCTAAGCCGTGAGTATCCACCGGATGCTTCCAACAAAGACAAGAAGACCCTGAGGAGATTGGCCAGTAG
Organism: Medicago truncatula; assembly: GCF_003473485.1. NCBI lineage: Eukaryota > Viridiplantae > Streptophyta > Magnoliopsida > Fabales > Fabaceae > Medicago > Medicago truncatula. Next base: position 21,661,330 of record NC_053043.1, on the reverse strand, counting down.
ATTTCTGTTAGATGGAGACATTTTGTACAAAAGAAACTACGACATGGTATTGTTAAGATGTGTTGATGAACACGAAGCAGAGCAGTTAATGCATGATGTACATGACGGTACCTTCGGGACCCATGCTACAGAGCATACTATGTCAAGGAAGTTGTTACGAGCGGGTTACTACTGGATGACCATGGAGCATGATTGCTACCAGCACGCCAGAAAGTGCCACAAATGTCAAATCTATGCTGATAAGATTCATGTGCCTCCGCACGCTCTCAATGTTATTTCATCCCCATGGTCGTTCTCAATGTGGGGGCATCGACATGATTGGAAGAATTGAACCGAAGGCTTCAAACGGTCATCGTTTCATCTTAGTGGCAATTGACTACTTCACCAAATGGGTTGAAGCGGCATCTTATACCAATGTAACTAAGCAAGTGGTAGCCAAGTTCATCAAGAACAACATCATATGTTGATATGGTGTTCCCAGCAAGATCATTACCGACAATGGTACTAACCTGAACAACAATGTGGTGCAAGCTCTTTGTGAAGAATTCAAAATTGAGCATCATAACTCTTCTCCTTATAGACCTCAGATGAATGGTGCAGTTGAGGCCGCCAACAAGAATATCAAGAGGATTGTCCAGAAAATGGTAACCACTTACAAGGACTGGCATGAGATGTTACCCTACGCTCTCCATGGCTACCGTACTACAGTGCGCAGTTCAACCGGGGCAACCCCTTTTTCTCTTGTATATGGTATGGAAGCAGTCCTTCCTTTGGAAGTGGAGATCCCATCTCTCCGTGTGATCATGGAAGCAAAGTTATCCGAGGCTGAATGGTGCCAAAGCCGGTATGATCAGTTGAATTTGGTTGAGGAAAAACGTATGGATGCCATGGCTCGTGGACAGTCATATCAAGCAAGAATGAAGACTGCCTTTGACAAGAAAGTCCATCCTCGAGAATTCAAGGAAGGTGAACTTGTATTGAAAAGAAGGATAAGCCAGCAACCCGACCCAAGGGGCAAGTGGAAGCCTAACTATGAAGGTCCTTATGTTGTCAAGAAGGCCTTCTTCGGTGGTGCTTTAATTCTTACACACATGGATGGTGTAGAACTTCCAAATCCTGTGAATGCTGATATAGTCAAGAAATACTTTGCCTAGATATATGAAAAGAACAGCGTGGTAGGTCGAAAACCCGAAAGGGCGGCCTAGGCAAAAATGCGCTTCCCGGTGGATCGAAAACCCGAAAGGGCGGTCTAGGCAAAAATAAGGGACAAAAAAAAATATGAAAAGCTCGTTGAGATTGTACGCAACTCAGGCAAGAATGAGCGTCTCGATGAGCCGAAAACCCGAAAGGGCGGTTCATGCAAAAATGAGATTGAAACAAAGGCAAGTAACTATATCTGGCCAACCACCGTCCCCTTGGGGCATCTGCAGCTGTTAATGACCACCTTCATCTAAAGCTTCTGTGCTTGCGAATTCAAAGTTTCCAGGAAATGTAGTGATTACTGTGTTCAATGTACCACCAACCAATAAAATTACCATTTTCCAAGCTTTGTAAATCCGTGGAGTCACGCCTTCGGCTGACCACCACTCTTATACATCAATTTGAGCCTGTGCTTTTGTTTGAAACTCTACTATCTTCCTACTTTCAAAGCTATGTACAAAAAACATTTTCTTTCTATTTTGATAATGACAAATGCTTGAAACAAACATCTTGAAAATTGAAAAAGTTTTTTGTCTATTTTGAAAGCAAACCTGAGCAACAAGGTACATTCAAACGAAACATGCATGAGCGAGTGTATGTTGATGTCTATTTCAATATGTGTTACAAGCAGGTTCTTCCCCAGGATAGTCTGTGGTCAATGGCAAGAATGAAAATGCATGAAAATGAATGGGCTTGCTAAGTTGAAAACCCGAAAGGGCGACTTAGGCAAAAATGAGCACCCCACTGGATTGACAACCCGAAAGGGCAGTTCAGGCAAAAATGGGGCGATGAAAAGAATTTATTTCCCCGGTGGATCAAAAACCCGAAAGGGCGATCCAAGCAAAAATGGGATGCAACAAAAAATAAAAATTGAGAAAATGACATGCAAAAAGCATTGACCACAGATGCGACATCCACAGTACACCCAGCACTGAAATGCCCAGCAATGACGGCATTATCCCCAGTAGAGCCTTCCGAGATTCTATCCCCAGCAAGTTGCATAGCTACCTGCCCTCAGCCATGGTTCCGATACGTCTCCCAACGGCGTTATCTCCAAAGAGGATTTCCAGGAATGTGTAATATTGCACGAGCCACTACGTGCCCAATACTCCAATGTCTTGTCTGTCTCTGCGAAACTGTGTCTACAAACTGCCAACAGTCATGCATTACAAGCATTCATACATGCATAATCATGCATATTACGTGCCCATACATTTAATGAAACTGTTATATCATCCATACATATTGCATTTCCAATATCAGCATCAGTCTCAAATCAATACTCATGTCAGGTTCTCTGTCAAAATCTTGTGAGCCAATGATATTGGTCAATTTCTACCTTTCAAATCAAATCGACGTCAAGTCAGTTTCAATCTATATTTTGTCAAAAGCTAATCCCCAGCGAATTTGTTTCTGTTTGGTCAAGTGGCTAGTTCAAGTCCAAGAACAGCTTGTACCTGTCTATTTGTTTCTGTTCGGTCAAGTGGCTAGTTTGAATCCAAGAGCAGCTTGCACCTGTCTGTTTGTTTATGTCTCCAGTGGAGTAACCAGTTTGAATCCAAGAACAAGCTCGCACCTGTCTATTTGCCTTTGCTTTCGGTTGAGTGACCAGTTCGAATCCAAGAACAACTCGTACCTTTCTACTTTTCCGTGTCCCCGGTCGAGTGACTAGTTCGAATCCAAGAACAACTCGCACCTGTCTGTCTGCCTTTATTCCCGGTCAAGTGCCCATCTCAATCCAAGAGCAGCTTGTACCCGTCAGTTCGCTTCTAGTTTCCTGTCCACCTTGTTATCTGTTATCTTGTCGATGTCTATCAGTCCCGCAATGGATATGACATCTTTTGTTAGTTCCAACTCTTGTTTGTCTTGCATTCATAATCCAAATGTTGCATGGCATTCATGATATTTGAAAATGTGTAAGCGTATTTTTACGTCCAAAAAACAGTGCAAATGTTGATATTTAAGTGTCTTCGTCCCGTCAAGCCAAAGACTCCGTCTCTTGACCCTCCGGACAAAGAAACTTAAATATGGGCAGCTGTTATACCCTGATTTTGGACCTAAAAATACTCGTTCAAATTTCTTTTCTAACACTGATATTTGTCAATTTACTGTTGTTTTACTCTGAACCTTTACTCTCTTTTCATCTGCATATTTTACTGTCTCTGTCTCGAAGTGTGTTCAATCATGATTTTCTTGCATAAAACTATCCAAAGTATCTTTTTTGCATTACAAGTCATTTGAAAACTCTCTGAATCATTGCATTACTTTTCTTGCATTTTATTTCAAAAAATCATACAAAAAAGGGTATTTTGGTCATTTCCTGCATTGGAACCCATTTTAGTCCCTGTGTCTGTCTCTGAGTCTTTTTAACTTGTCTGTACAAATCATTGTTGAATCTCTGTCTAAAATCATTTCAAAAATTGCATCTGAGTCAGTTTGAGTCAGTTTAGTCCCTAGGGGAATTTTTGTCTTTTTCTGTCAAAATTTCGGCAGAGAGGTATTTTAAAATACCTCATTTTTGTAATTGGTTCATTTTAGTCCTTTTTGTTGATTTTATTTGTGGTTTCACTTTACGTTTTGTCCAATTTTAGTCCAATTTTATTTTTATTGCATTTTAGTCCCTGAAACAGTTTCTAAAATTGCATTTTTAGTCCAATACTTTTTTAAAATTGCATTTTTAGGTCCTTTTTCTTAATTGCAGTCCAGTCCTTCAATTTTCTTATTTTGCAGAAAGGTCCCTAAGTCCAAAAACAGATGTCACCATTTCATTGGTCCAGAATCACACATGGCAGCCTATAAAAGGTGCATTCACTGCACAAATCTGCAGAGATCCACAGAATCAGTGACACATCACCAAAAACAGAATCACAGTTTCTCTCTCCATTCAGTTAGATCAAAACAGAAAATCATCAAGAACATTCACAAAAACCCTAACTTTCCAGAACCGAAAATCAACACAGAATTCAAGCAAATTCGTCACAATTCTCAGAGATTCAACACTGAATCTTCATCATTGAATCGGCTCCTTCGCAATACAAGTGCGAATCCATCACTGTTGGTGACGGACTCAAGCACGATCACGAAGAAGACTTGAAGTTTGAGAGAATAGAGAAAAGATGAAGAAGAATTGAATCGGTACCAGTGAAGAAGGAGAAGAACCGATTTATTTTCGGATTCAATAACGAAATCAACGAAACAAATCAGATCGAAGTTTTCCGAAGATTTTCGTTCGAAATCTCCGTTTAAATCACAGGTAACACTTGAATCTTCATTTTCCTTTCTCAAGAACAATAACAAGAACGAATCAATGTAGATCTCCCAAGTTTCAAAGAGTTTCTTTCAAAAAAACTAAAAAAAAACCCTTAAAAGAATTTTCGAAAACCGCAAGAAAGATTTTCAGATCCACGTTGCTTCGAGCTTTGCATGCAAAATCCAGTGCCAGATTCGTGTTCAGAACAAAAAAGGATATCCAAAAATGTAAAAATTTTCGAAATCGGAGAAACTTGCTCAACTCCGGCGGCGCCGCCGCCGCCCTTGGGGCGGCCGGCCACCACGCCGGTTGAGCAAGCTTCACCGGAGAAGATGAAGATCATCTTCATTTCCAGAATCCGGCGAGGATGAGAGAAGTGAGAGCTTCTCTCACTAGAATGAGAGAAGAGAGAGAAAGAAGAGGAAGAAATGAAAAAAACCGGTCCCCAAGCCTTTTTATAAACAACTGAACCGGTCCGGTTTATTTCTGGTTCTTTCCCTTCATTCTGAGCCTTTAGATCTAGGGTTTGGCTTCCTGGATCAATCCAACGCTCCCTGTGTATCCGGATCCATGGGTTTTGGGCTTGGGCTTCCAGTTTGTTTGTTTCTGCATTTTTTTCTTATTTCATGCTATTTGCACCCTGCTTCTTGCTATCCGAACCCCCTGCTTGTCCAATTTTCTTGCAAAAAATTCCTAAAAATTCCTATATGTTTCTTGATGTATTTTTAATACTTTTGTGATGTTTTTACATTTTAAAAAATGATAAAAATATATGTAATATTTTCTTGTTGATTTGTTCATTTTTTTTTTATTAAACTTGTGAATTTTCTTGCCATAATTTGTTCATGAGATCTTGACATGATATGAGTGATTGATATGCAATTTCATGTTGAATATGCTACTGGTTGTGTGATTGTTTTACTGTTTTAATGTGATTTGTTAATTTCTTTTGTTACAAGTAATGTGCATTTTTTACATTTTGGTTATTGTTGTCACTTTTGCCGTTTCGACTCGTAATTCTTTTGCTTACTTTTCTTACCATTTTACACCTTATTTTACTAACCATTTTATTTCTTGTTTCATTCACCTCATAAGCATTCTACCATTTCATCTCAATTTCTCATAGTTTAGGCATTTTTACCTTTTAATTTCTATGTTAAAATGTCATGTAATATTTTAGGTAGTTTAAATTTCCTTTTAATTTCTTGCAAGACCATAGAATGTAAATTAGGGCAAATGTAAAGGACAATGGACTCTCTAATGATGTACACCGACACAAGCACCGACACGCACACACGTTGTATGTTTACCGCTTTAGATGTATGCTTAGGAAACGCGATACTTAGAAAAATATCAATTTTCCAAAATAAGCAAATTCCATCACTTGAAATTTTTTCCAAACAAACCTTGGAGTCAAAACTCCATTGAATTTTCCCTTTATTTTCTTAATCAAACTCAAATGAACTATAATTCCAACTTAGACCTTTTTTTTATAATAATTGAACCAACTATTCACCATTTTTTCTCTCATGCCTTTACGGCCTCTTTCTCTTCTTCAAAACCATTTTCCAAAACTTAAAATCAATCAAACACACAAAAACATTTTTGAAAGAGAACTACATGGAATTTTGATCCCTTAAAAGGGTATGTAGGCAAGAGGTCAAAACCTCTCCAAGTCCAATAAAATCAAATCTCAAACATTTTCTCCCTTCATTCTTAACCTAAATAAACAACTTCTTTTTTTATAAATAGCATTAAAAATAAAGCGTAGACATAAAACTAGGAAAACGGTTCCTATAGAGTACTATAGTCGTTGCGGGTGCTTAACACCTTCCCGTAACGAAAACGACCCCCGAACTTAGAATTTCTAAGGGTTTTCTCAATTTTGCCCTTCCCAAGAAAAAATAGAGAATATCAAAGATTGAAAGGTTCAAGCCTAATTAATGACTTGATACCCCGAAATCGTGATAACAATAGAAAACACCTCAGACTTAGATCGAAGAAAATATATCCAAGTAAAACGACTGTAATCATCAATAAATGTGACAAAATATTTATAGCGAGCATGAGAAGCTATAGGAGACATTCCCCACACATCACTATGAATCATCTCAAAACAATTGGATGCACGATGAGCACCTGACGGAAAAGGAAGTGTTTTACTTTTAGCCAATTTGCAAACTAGACATGAAATAGAAGCAGTACAAACGACTTGTTTATTTCCCAACAAACCAGTTTTAAATAAATGAGACAAAACAGTAGAGTTTGGATGGCCCAATTTTCTATGCCAATCCTCATAAGAATTCAAAACATTATTACAAGGAAGAGATAAATGATTAGAAATAAACTGAAGCGGAAACAATCTTCCCACTTTAGGCCCCTTCGCGATCACCTTCCCCGACACCTGTTCCTGCACAACACAACCAGCACGAGAAAAATTAACATTACAATTGTTATCCACCAATTGACCAACCGACAATAAATTAGAAGCAAGTCCGGGTGATACAAGCACGTTACGAAAATCGGAGTTGATGTCACCAACATCAGTGATGGAGAGGTTATTTCCATCAGCAATTTGAATTTGTTGATTACCATGATAAGAAGCTAAATTGTGCAAGTATTCAGAGGAACCCGTCATGTGATTGGATGCACCAGAATCAAGAAACCATGGACGAGAAACATTAGAAGACTTAACATGAATTCCCATATATGATAGAGCAGCAAGTACCATTTGTTGAATCATTTCAGGCTGTAGAGAAGCACCATCAGATGCGCACTAGTAATTGAAGGAGTCGCTGCAGAGCTAGTAGTAGCATGTAAAGCTTGTGTCGGATATTGTGTTCGCCGTGGAGGACGGATGGGACAATCAAAGATAACATGAACATTTTGTTTGTAGTATTTGCAAAACTTAGTGGTACAGCTGCGTGCAACATGTCCAAATTGTTTGCAGGTGAAACATTGTACTTGTCGCATATCACGTCCCTTACCTCTACTTTGAGCAGCATATGCAACTGACATTGGTTCAGATATGAAAGCATCATGAGACATGGTTCCTTGAGTAAGGAGACGTTGTTCCTCCCTAAGAAGTTCACCAACACAAGTATCCAAAGAAAGAACATGATTCCTATTCAGCAAAGCACCTCAAACTACCTCAAATTCCGGACGAAGCTTCATGAGAAATTGATCACGCCTACTAGTGTTGTGGACCTCTTGAACAACCGCCAGAGAAGCCTTGGGAACATCAGCATGTATAATAGTAGAGTGTTCTGTCCATAAGTTCAAAAAACCAGAATAAAACTCTTGAACAGACAAATTACCTTGTTTGTAATTGGTTATCTCTAACTCCAACTGAAAACGCTTGGCCGCATTATCTTGATTATAAATACGCTTCAAATAGTTCCATATTTCTTGAGCAGTTGCAAAGGAACGGAAATTATTAATCAAAGGATCAATGGAACTATTTGCTTAAAACAAATCTTTCAAGAATGTGAAACAAGACACGCTATGATGTTGTACCAACATGTCAAGACATCTAGTCCAACATCTTGCTAGAACACTTGTTTTAACAAAATGCGGCCAATCACAATGTAAAAACCTAACAAAGTGAATAATTGCCTTCATAATTTGTTAAAATTTGACTTTTGATAAGTTGGTTAATCATTTGATGTATTAGGAATAGTTGTATTAATTAATTCATCAAATGTGATTGTTGCTAGTTTTCATTTGATAGTGATTTGTTGTTTAAGTCTTAGGTTTGGTTTTAGACTTTTACGGATCTATAATGAAATTGTGAATTATTTGATTGTGATATATTAATCCAATTATGAACATGTTGTTCAAAATTGGTTGATCATGAACATTGTTTTAGTGAGATTTTCTTAGTAGACTCGTAACCGTTTTGATAGTTAAACGTTTGGCAAAACTTTTTAAAATTGTTCCCGTACGTAAATTTTTAGAGTGAATCTATTCACACCCTCTCCCTCTAGATTCTCAGTGCTATCGTCGTATCAATCAACACTTGGGAAGCTAGTTGTTTTAGATCATGAGAGACTTGTGATTACACGTCATCTTACGTTATTTTAAGTATGCCTTCGAGTCAGTTTATTAGACAATGGAATAATTGTAGAGGAGTTTTAGAGAAGTTATTCATGGTTTAATGGAAATTTTGTATTGTTTCAACTGAGTCTTGTAATTTTGTTTCTTCCCTAAACCATACAATTTCATAGGTGTTTGAGTCTTTGTTGATAGATCATGCAATTCGGCAAGCAATACACCTCATGGAAGTTTTGTAAGACATGGAATGAAGAGGATCAAGGTTCAATTAGGATTTGAAGACATTATAAGTTGAGAAAATTCTATCCAAAGTTCCAAGAACAAGTCGGAGAAGGAAAACACTCAAAGAACGACAGAAAAAAAAGGCAAAATCCACACTTGAGGCTGAAGCCATGCGCCCCTCCTATGGCTCACGCGCCCTGCACATGCTGTTTTGAAAAAAACAATTTTTTACTGGTGTTTCCCTGTGGGTCGGGGGGAAAGCCCTGAATTTCATACCAATATCATTTTATTTTAATACTCTTCTTTCTTTGATCAGTTCAGTTCGATTCTGTCGCGTTCTAAATTAGTTATGTTTTGATTTAAGGAAGGCTAAGCCTCCATTTTATTTTTGTTTGACACGTTTTATGCCTATGTTTAATAACGAACATTAGTATGTTTGGTCTCATACTTTTCAGTTTTTCTTTATAAAAAAATATTTTATTTTTGACTGATGAGTATTTTATATCAAAATTGATTCAACGATAAAATGGATTGGTCTTTTTAATTTTATATATCATATTGCAATTTTACAAGTTCTATTTAAGATAATTAACTTCTCGTGTTTCACACCGATCTAAGTACTAGTTATTAATTGATAGTTGGTAATTAATATATTTTTTTGTAAATATTTTAAAAAAAATAAGACAATAGATTACATCATTGGGATGCAACCATCCTTCATACTTTAAAAATAAATAAACAATTTAATAAAAAGAAAAAACCTTGATTGATACCTATAAAGAAAAGACAGGTAAAACAGAAGTATTTTTGTGTATGACTTGAAAAGGGGTATAATTGAAAAAGGGAATAATTTTTTTTAAGCAAAAAAAGGGAATATTTTAAAAAAAAGTCTTCCTGAGAATCTTAAAAAGTTATATTCAATATTTAACTTTTTTTTCATTATTAATTACTCTTTATGTGTATTATATATAAAAAAATTACTAAATATAAAACAATCTTTTCTAAGAAAACTAAAAAAGAAATCAAATTTTATTATAAAAACTTAAAAATTATAATTATCTATATTGGAAGAAAAACAATAATTTTGTTATGTAATTCTATTTAAATTATTTATAATTGATTGCTTGATTTTTTGGGATGATTCTTACCAAACTCAAATCCACGAAACTGATGAGCGCTTATTTTTTAGGCAATTTCATCCACTAGTACCCCTTGTATTGTGTCAAAGACTAACTTGGTATTTGTTGATTTTTCGTAGCAAAAAATAACACTTTTCTTTATTCTCGTTTTTTGTGTATGCAATTCGTAATAAATAGTATCTCTCTCTCTCTCTCTCTCTCTCTCTCTCTCTCTCTCTCTCTCTCTCTCTCTCTCTCTCAATACTTGTCAATATATGCCTCTGTCAATTTAAAGTAATATATAAACACACACATGTTTTGATAGTCATCCACATTCAAAATACCCTTCAACCATGGCTTCTAATATTTGTCTCTGGTTATGGTTTTCCTATATTACAAGTCTTCACGTGATTTTCACATTGGCTCTCTCTGATAATTATATTATTCATATGAATTTATCAGATATGCCTAAATCTTTCTCAAACCAACATAGTTGGTATGAATCCACTCTTGCTCAAGTTACTACTACCAACAATAATCTCAATAATTCTACCTCATCTAAGATCTTTTATACGTACACCAACGTTATGAATGGTTTTAGTGCAAACCTATCACCTGAGGAGCACGAATCCCTCAAAACCTTCTCGGGTTTCATTTCTTCAATACCCGATTTACCCTTGAAGCTTGACACAACACACTCACCTCAATTTCTTGGCCTTAATCCATATAGAGGGGCATGGCCAACTTCTGATTTTGGTAAAGATATCATTGTTGGTGTAATAGACACTGGTGTTTGGCCAGAAAGTGAAAGTTTTAGAGATGATGGAATGACTAAAATACCCTCAAAATGGAAAGGCCAATTATGTCAATTTGAGAATTCCAACATCCAGTCAATCAATTTATCTTTGTGCAACAAGAAACTCATTGGAGCTAGGTTCTTCAACAAAGGCTTCTTGGCAAAACACTCCAACATTAGTACAACAATTTTGAACTCCACACGTGACACAAACGGTCACGGGACACATACTTCAACAACAGCAGCTGGAAGCAAAGTTGATGGTGCATCTTTCTTTGGCTATGCAAATGGAACAGCAAGAGGTATAGCTTCATCGTCTAGAGTAGCTATATACAAGACTGCGTGGGGAAAAGATGGAGACGCACTTTCATCTGATATAATAGCTGCAATTGATGCTGCAATATCTGACGGTGTTGACATTCTTTCAATATCACTTGGCTCTGATGATCTTCTTTTGTATAAAGATCCAGTTGCAATTGCGACATTTGCAGCTATGGAAAAAGGTATTTTTGTGTCTACTTCTGCAGGTAATAATGGACCCTCGTTTAAATCTATTCATAATGGAATACCATGGGTGATAACTGTTGCTGCTGGTACTTTGGATCGTGAATTTTTAGGAACTGTTACACTTGGTAATGGAGTCTCACTCACTGGTTTGTCTTTCTATCTAGGAAACTTCTCTGCTAACAATTTTCCAATTGTTTTTATGGGTATGTGTGACAATGTTAAAGAATTAAACACAGTGAAGAGAAAGATTGTGGTTTGTGAAGGCAATAATGAAACTCTTCATGAACAAATGTTTAATGTGTATAAAGCAAAAGTTGTTGGAGGTGTTTTTATATCAAATATCTTAGATATTAATGATGTGGACAATAGTTTCCCATCCATCATTATTAATCCAGTAAATGGAGAAATTGTGAAAGCTTACATCAAGAGTCATAACTCTAACGCTAGTTCAATAGCAAACATGTCTTTCAAGAAAACAGCTTTCGGTGTTAAATCAACACCTAGTGTGGATTTTTATAGCTCAAGGGGACCATCAAATAGTTGTCCATATGTGTTGAAACCTGACATCACTGCTCCTGGTACATCAATCTTAGCTGCATGGCCCACAAACGTTCCTGTGTCCAATTTTGGGACTGAAGTCTTTAACAACTTCAATTTGATAGATGGAACATCTATGTCATGTCCACATGTTGCAGGTGTAGCAGCGCTTTTAAAAGGGGCACACAATGGTTGGAGCCCGTCATCTATTAGGTCGGCAATTATGACAACATCAGACATATTAGACAATACTAAGGAACATATCAAAGACATTGGAAATGGTAACAGAGCAGCAACTCCTTTTGCATTGGGAGCTGGTCATATTAACCCTAATAGAGCACTTGATCCTGGTCTTGTTTATGATATCGGTGTACAAGATTATATTAATCTTCTTTGTGCACTTAACTTCACACAAAAAAACATCAGTGCCATTACAAGATCTTCTTTCAATGATTGCTCTAAACCTTCCTTAGATCTTAACTACCCTTCTTTTATTGCTTTCTCCAATGCTCGTAATTCTTCAAGGACAACAAATGAATTTCACAGAACAGTTACAAATGTTGGTGAGAAAAAGACAACATATTTTGCTAGCATTACTCCCATTAAAGGGTTCCGTGTCACTGTTATTCCAAATAAGTTGGTGTTCAAGAAGAAGAACGAGAAGATAAGCTACAAGTTGAAGATCGAAGGCCCAAGAATGACACAAAAGAATAAAGTAGCCTTCGGTTACCTCTCTTGGCGGGATGGGAAACATGTGGTTAGGAGCCCTATTGTGGTAACCAACATCAATTTCAATTTGTAGATCACTATATCAAACCAAAGATAATAAAATAGTACAATTTGATTAACAAACTAGTACTTCCTACAATTTAGTTCAACAACGATATTTATGATCATCATCACTTAAATCTACCATGTTTTACTGTTTTTTACATTTAAAGTTTCATAAAAATACTGGTAATAACACCTATAATAATTTAATTTATGCAATAACTTTTAATATCTAATTTGTTATAATTGAAGATGACAAGTCCATTTAAGGGTGGATAATTTTTATCTGAATTTATAGTTAAAGTACAACACAAATGATTTTGCAAAATGTAAGAGAACTATATAAGTGATTCTGAATACAACCTATGATATTTGAGCCACTCAAATGTTTTTTTTTTTATGTAAACTTAGGATGGACTTGTATTTTCTTCTGATATTGGTTTTCAGTTCACAGTTATACCTTAGTGCACGGTGGACCATAATTATGACAAATCCATCGTGATATCAAACATGAACTTTATTAATTATCGTTTGAGAGTTGAGACAGTTGTTATAATCTTTTAGTTCAAGAAACTGTATGAAAAACAACTACTTGTCATGTTTTTTGAAGCCTTAGTTTATATGAATCTTTTGTGTTTTTTTAATAAATAACAGAACTTGGTTTGGTATAATATATCTATAATGTTGGGTTGCTGTAAACTAAGGATGTATCTATTTTTCATATATTGAGTTTATGCGATGAGTAGCAAAGAGTCTTACCGAATTAATGTTCATATTGTTTCAGTTTAAATGTTTGATAGGGCATATCGTTTACCACCAATTAAAAAAGTTGAATTATATATTAAGAAAATAGACAGAAAAAGTGAAATTGATGGAACTAGAGATGAAAGCAAGCCCCGATTTTCATGCAAACATGTTGCATTCATGATTTTATTTCTTAATTTTCAACGGTATAAACTCGTTTAGTATTAATTAGTCTCAATATTTAAATATTGAAACAGTTTTAGTCAATGCTTAGCTGATCACATCTTATTTACTAAACATAATCGGTCTATTGCTTAACTAGTTTAGCTGGCTGATATTGTCTTGGTATATGATTCCTCCACAATTACATGTTATTAAAGGCATTTTACATAGTCATATTTTGTAAAACAAGTTACTAATTATTATTATATGTCGTAAATATATAAATCCTATTAAGTCTCCTACCCTACATCCGAAGAGGGAAAAATCTCCGCCAATTGGGAGGGATCCTACATAGCCGAAACGGGAGCCTTTGAACTCGAAGATCTTCACAAGGGCACAATTCCAAGAACTTGGAATGTTGAAAACTCAAAAAGTATTACACTTAGATGGCCGACCGAGCCAACCTGCTCTAAGGTACATGCTTAGTTCGACATAACGAACTTCATGCTCTCCATAAACGAGCAAAAATAAACGAAAGAGGAAAGTCGTGCCACTCCGAATCCAAAAAATTAAAGGATAAGTGAAAATCTACACAACAGATTCATTTACTCTTCAGTATGTACGCTAGCAGCTGCGACATCACTGCTCGGCATGTTAGGTAGAACCCCAGCTCGCAATGGGTGATTCACGCCTCAGTGCGTTGAACTTAGATTGATTTCTTCGTTCATCCGATGTTCTCCATCCGAAAACACAACTTTGGACACACATTCAGATAAACAATCTTTTGGATGTGAAATACTTCTAACGAATACTCCGCGTAATAGTTAGAACTCTCATGCCCGGATTTTCTCTTGCGAAACAACGCAAAAGGTAAGACGTTCCAACAAGAGCAACAAATACCTTGTAAAAAGAAAGGCAAAACTTTGATTCAAAACAACGAATTAAAGCAACAAGGTCGCAGGAGGACATGAAAAAACTCTCCAATCATTGATTCATTTCATCGAAACAAATGACTGCCGGGGGGTAAACCATTCCACCTTTAGGATTAATACCAGTACTAATTGTTATACCCTGTTTTTGGACCTAAAAATACTGGGCCCAATTTCATTTCAAACTTTGTCAAATGTCAAATTTCAACTGCACAGTTCAATTTGTCTCTGCTACGCAGTGTTTTCAATCACATTTTTACCTATGTTTTTCTTGCATAAAACCTTTCAAAATGTCTTTACTTGTCTTGTAAGTCATTCAAAAGTGTCTCGGAATCATTACATTGCTTTTTCTACAGTTTATTTCAAAATTTGCAAAAAGTCATACAGAAGGGTATTTTGGTCATTTCCTGCAGTGGGACCCATTTTCATCCTTGTGACTATCTCTGAGTCTTTTCAAATTCATTTTTGACATTTCATCAGTAAACCCTGTTTAAATTCATTTTAAGTTTGCGTCTGAGTCAGTGTCAGGTCAATTTGAATCTGTTTAGGTCGTTTTTAGCCCTAGGGGCATTTTGGTCATTTCACGTGAAATTTTGGCATGGGGAGGTTACTTTGAAGTACCTCATTTAGGCCATTGGTTCGTTTTAGTCCGTTTTGTCAATTTTATTTTGGTTTCACTTTACGTTTGATCAAATTGCGTTTTTTATTCAAATTTTATTTTTTATTGCATTTTGGTCCCTCAATTAAGGTCCCAAAATTGCATTTCAGTCCAAAAGTTTCTAAAAATTGCATTTCAGTCCTTTTATTATCATTTTTTTTGCAGAGGCGCCCCAAAGGGCATTTTGGTCCAATTTTCGCACAAATTTTAGTCCAGTCCAGGTGTCTTTTTTTCATTGGTTCAGGTACACATGGCAGCATATAAAAGGGAAACAGTGTCAGATTTTTTCAGAGGATTCCATTCACACAGTGACACATCACAAACAGATCAAAACTTTCTCTCTCCATTCTGTTAGATCAAAGAAAACAGAATCACCAAGAACACAGAAATTCATCAAACCCTAACACACAAATTCATAACAAAATCATCAAAATCCATTGAAATTTCTGCAAATCTCAGGAGATTCGTCAGAGAATCATCATCATCGATTTGTTCCTTTCGCAATACGAGTGCGAATCCGTCACCGGACTCAAGCACGATCACGAAAGGCGTGCGAATCCGAGAAGAAGAAGGGAAAAACAGAATCTGTACAGAAGCACGCAAGCAACGCGCACGCAAGCAAGCAGCGCGCACGCAAGCAAGCAAGCACGCAAGCAACGCGCACGCAAGCAAGCAGCGCGCACGCAAGCAAGCAACAAGCAAGCAAGGACGCGAGCAAACACGCGGAGCAACAAGATCGTGAGGTAACCGCCGTCGTTCCTCCTCTTTTCCCTTCCGTTTTCTTAAGTTTTTTCATCAAGGTTCAAGTTTAGATCTACTCCGATTCAAAGCTCTTTTGAAAAATCTAAGCTCGGATTCGAGTAATACATAAAAAAGGATGTTTAAAAACGTAAAAAAAATTTGAATCGGAGCAGTTTCGAACTCCGGCGCGGAGGCGCCACCGCCGTCCGCCGCGCCGGAAAAGCCATGCCAACCGGAGAAGATGACCGGAAAGTTAGAGAGAAGTTGGAGCTTCTCTCTCTAAAAAGAGAGAAGAAAGAGAAAGAGGAGTATCAAAATGAAAAAAACCGGATTTCACCTCTATATATAGAGACTTGAACCGGTCCGGTTTATTTTCGGTTTTACTCTCTCATTCTCAGCCTTCAGATCAATCTAACGTCTCCTGTGCAATCTGAGTTTTGTGTATTGGGCCTTTGGTTTGGGCTTTGATCTTTTACGTTTTTGTTTGTTTTCCTGCTATTTGCACCATATTTCTCTGCTGTTTGAACCCCTGCATGCTTAAAATTTTCTCCAAAAAAATCTCCAAAAATTATCACATGTTTCTTGATATTTTCTTAGTGTTTTTATGACATTTTTGAACATTAAGGATCTATGAAATTTTTGTATAATTAATTCATAGCATTTTAATTCTCTTTGAATTATTTGTTATGGATTCTTCTTCACACATTTGTCCTTGATGTGAGAATATGTAATAAAAGCTACTTGACGTGTTAATATGAGAGATTTGTGCCACTAATTTCATGTTGATTTGCTGTTTTGATTTGGTTCATGAGTGCTTGATTTTATGAACAATATATGCATATTTTGAAAGATATAAAATGCCAAGTTTATTCTAGAAAATATGGCATGAAACCATGTTTGCATGTTTCCAATAATTCTATGCTATAACTTGAGATAAAGAAAACTCTTGCAAAATTTGTTAAAGCATGAGAATTAGAGGCCAAGAATGCTTTAGGTTTCATACCTAAGTTTTTAGGGTTTAATGTCATTTTGTTAACTTTTTGTGCCATCTTGCATGCTTTTATTTCTTAGTGCTTATTATGTTCTTTCTTTTGACTAACAAGTTTATTTCCATGTTTCATGCATCTCATTTAGTATTCCCTCCACCTTCTTTAGCCTAGCATTTATTTTTTTTTCAAGTTTTAATTCATTTAGAGATGTAATTTGTCATCATTATTTTGTAGCTTGGCAAAGGGGCCATAGAATGTATTTAGGCAATTTTTGTAATATGGACCATGGACACTATGACGCACCGACACGCACACACTCACCTTAGATGTATGCATAGGATTGTATGGTTAAATAAGCGTTTAGGTTTTAAACACTTAGAGAAAATCCATCTTTTTTCAAAAAATAATTGAACTTCACTTCAAAAACTTTCATAATAAGTATGAAGTCAACACTTCATTTTTTTCCTTTCTTTTTTTTCTTAAGAAAAAATTCAATTCATCTTAATCATTTAGACTTTCTTTCTAATCACTAATCAAACCTCACTTTTTTGCTAAATCTAATGCTCATGAAGCCTCCCAATCTCCTTCTTCAAAACTTTTTTTTTCAAAACTTAAAATCAAACAATTAAAACAAAAAACAAGTTTTTTAGTAAGAACTACGAACGGTTTTGATCCCTTAAAAGGGTACGTAGGCAATGAGTCAAAACTCATCCAAGCCGAAATAAAATCAAATTCTACTTCTTCTCACCCCCATTCTTAACTAATCACATTTTCTTTTTTTACAAATAAGCAATAAAACTAAAGCGTAGAAATCAACTTAGGAAAACGGCTCCTATAGAGGACTATAGTTACTCCGGGTG
This sequence comes from Medicago truncatula, assembly GCF_003473485.1. Taxonomy (NCBI): domain Eukaryota; kingdom Viridiplantae; phylum Streptophyta; class Magnoliopsida; order Fabales; family Fabaceae; genus Medicago; species Medicago truncatula. Next base: position 21,643,793 of record NC_053043.1, on the reverse strand, counting down.
CCTAACACCTTCCCGTAGTAAAACCGACCCCCGAATTCGGAAACTCAAGGGTTTTTCTCCTTTTACCCTTCCCAAGAAAAAAGAGAGATATCAACGGTCGAAAGGTACAAGTCCAATTAATGGCTTGGCACCCCAAAACCATGATAACAGAAATGGCGACTTCACTGGGGATTCTTTTTAGCGGGTCGCGCCTAGTTTTCCTTAGTTTATATTTATGCTCTATTTTATTGCTTATATATGTGAATATTTGTTTACTTTCATTCAACGTGTGGGGTGAGAATATCAAAAGTCCTAACCCGGGCTGAGTGAACTTATGTTTAGGTAGAGATATAATCGACAATTCGATCCGGGGGTTGCCTCGTGTATTGGATTATGCGATCAATCTCACATAGCTGAGGCATTTTGAAGGTGATATTGTCGGCGTGTGTTGTCATGCTTAGGCACTTCACTTTCAATTGTTCGACGAAGCTATGAACCGTAGTTACCAAACCCATCCTAGCCTTTTTAGGACGTAGTGCGGTGGCTAAATTGAGTGTTGTCTCAAACTTTAGTCGTCACGCGATACTACACTCAAACTAGACCTTCTCACGAATAATCATGGAACGGGTGTCGTCCTGTACTACCATGATATATGTGAGAGAGGTTGCAGTTTGGGAACTGTGTTAGAACCTTGGTTACTACTATCCAAAGCCTTAGTTCACCGGACGCCGTGTCCATCTGTTACTTTGAATCTCAACCCACCCTGTTCTTTGTAACTAAACAAAACAATCATGCATACATGCATTCATGCATAAACATTTTTCATGCATTCATCGAAGGGTTTAAACAAATGAGAATTTTTGTAAATAATCACAGGTATGAAGAAGACTAAGTGCTACAAGTTCAAGGAAGTGGATTTGGTTGGTTTGAGAGAGTTGGCACTCAAGGTCAAAAGTCAAACAGGGTTCCGACTCCGGTATGGGGGATTGCTTACTTTGCTCCGAACCGATGTGGATGAGAAGCTAGTGCACACTCTAGTGCAATTTTATGATCCGAGCTTCCGTTGCTTCACTTTCCCGGACTTCCAGTTGGTTCCTACTCTCGAGGCTTACTCCAATCTAGTGGGTTTACCTATAGCCGAGAAGACACCTTTCACCGGTCCCGGGGCTTCTCTTACTCCTCTGGTTATTGCTAAGGATCTCTACCTCAAGACTTCCGACGTCTCCGACCATCTTATTACCAAGTCTCACATCCGGGGTTTCACTTCGAAGTATCTTCTTGATCAGGCTAATCTCGGTACTACTTGTCAGGATACACTCGAGGCTATTCTTGCTTTGCTTATCTACGGGCTCATTCTCTTTCCGAACCTCGACAACTTCGTGGACATGAATGCTATCGAGATCTTTCATTCCAAGAACCCGGTTCCTACTTTGCTAGCGGATACTTACCACGCCATCCATGACAGGACTCTCAAGGGCCGTGGGTATATTCTTTGCTGCATATCTCTCTTGTATAGGTGGTTTATTTCGCACCTTCCGAGTTCCTTCCACGACAACTCGGAAAACTGGTCCTACTCGCAGCGGATTATGGCCCTCACTCCTAATGAGGTCGTCTGGATCACTCCCGCCTCTCAAGCCAAGGAAATTATCATGGGTTGTGGAGACTTTCTCAATGTACCTCTTCTTGGTACTCGTGGAGGAATCAACTACAATCCCGAGCTTGCTATGAGACAGTTTGGTTTTCCTATGAAGTCGAAGCCCATCAATCTTGCTACATCTCCAGAGTTCTTCTTCTACACGAATGCTCCTACCAGACAAAGGAAAGCTTTCGTGGATGCTTGGTCCAAGGTTCGAAGGAAAAGTGTAAGGCATCTAGGTGTGAGATCCGGTATTGCTCATGAGGCCTATACTCAGTGGGTGATAGATCGAGCTGAGGAGATTGGTATGCCTTATCCAGCTATGAGATACGTGTCTTCGTCTACTCCATCTATGCCTCTACCTCTACTTCCCGCGACTCAGGATATGTATCAGGAGCATCTAGCTATGGAGAGTCGTGAGAAGCAAGTGTGGAAAGCTCGGTACAATCAAGCTGAGAACCTAATCATGACTTTGGATGGTAGAGATGAGCAGAAGACTCATGAGAATTTAATGTTGAAGAAAGAACTAGCTAAGGCCCGGAGGGAATTGGAAGAGAAAGATGAGCTGCTTATGAGGGACTCCAAGAGAGCTCGAGGACGACGAGATTTCTTTGATAGATACTGTGATTCAGATTCCGAGTCCGATGATCTTCCGACTACTTCCTATGCTTGAGGGCTTCATCTGTTTATCTTGTTGAAATTTCAAAGTCTTTTTGAAAATGCTATGTAGTTTTGATTATTTGCAAGATTTCTAATTTGTTTAAAAATCCTTCGATAAAAAAAATAAGTCTTTCGCATTTGCATTTGCATATCATGCATCATATGCATCATGCATTGGTCACAAAGGCTTCCAAGTGCTCACTATCTCCTGGTTCCTCTGCCGCAGTGTGAAAAGTGGCTCGTGCTCAGAGAGTTTACGAACCAGATAGAATTGATCGAACCAGAGAATACAGAAGAAAGAAAAGGGCTATGGAAGAAGAGAACGCTCAGCTTCGCACCGAGTTAGCCTCTCTAAAGGAGGAATTGGCTAAAGCTAATGACGTCATGACTGCTCTACTAGCTGCTCAAGAGCAATCAGCTACAGCTATCCCTACAACCACAGCTGCACCAGTAACTACAAGCGTGCTCCCTACCACTTCTGCAGACAACCGCTTTACTATGCCAGTGGGGTTTCCGTATGGGCTTCCACCGTTCTTCACTCCCGTTGCTACAGCAAGCACCTCGGGCACTGCTAACAATGTTCTGATCCCTGCAACAAATGCCGCATCCATCATTGCTACTTTGCCACAAACAACAGCAGCTGTCACTGAGCCTCTGGTACACACTCTGCCTCAAGGTGTTAACATCAACACACAGCACAGAAGCATCCCCGTAACCAAGACTATGGAAGAGATGATGGAGGAACTTGCTAAAGAACTCCGTCACGAAATCCAGGCCAACCGAGGAAATGCAGACTCTGTCAAAACTCAAGACCTTTGCTTAGTGTCAAAAGTGGATGTCCCTAAAAAGTTCAAGATTCCGGACTTCGACCGGTACAACGGGCTAACTTGTCCTCAAAATCACATCATCAAATACGTCCGGAAGATGGGCAATTACAAAGACAATGATTCCCTTATGATCCACTGTTTTCAGGATAGTCTGATGGAAGATGCCGCAGAGTGGTATACTAGTTTGAGTAAGAATGACATCCATACCTTTGATGAGTTAGCCACCGCTTTCAAGAGCCATTATGGGTTTAACACTCGACTGAGGCCAAATAGGGAGTTTCTCAGGTCCCTATCTCAGAAGAAGGAGGAAAGTTTCCGTGAATATGCGCAAAGGTGGAGAGGGGCGGCTGCCCGTATCACTCCTGCTTTAGATGAAGAAGAAATGACCCAGACATTCTTAAAGACCTTGAAGAAAGATTATGTTGAGAGGATGATCATCGCTGCCCCGAACAACTTTTCGGAGATGGTCACTATGGGAACCCGTCTTGAGGAAGCCGTCAGGGATGGAATCATTGTGTTTGAGAAAGCTGAATCTTCTACGAGCGCATCGAAGAGGTATGGTAATGGACACCACAAGAAGAAAGAAACTGAAGTGGGGATGGTATCAGCTGGAGCCGGTCAATCAATGGCTACTGTTGCTCCTATCAATGCAGCTCAAATGCCTCCGCCATACCCATATATGCCGTATTCTCAGCATCCTTTCTTTCCGCCATTTTATCATCAGTACCCTCTGCCACCGGGTCAACCTCAAGTGCCCGTCAATGCGATTGCCCAACAGATGAAACAACAGATGCCGGTTCAACAACAACAACAAAATCAGCAAGCTAGGCCTACTTTCCCTCCGATACCGATGTTATATGCTGAGTTGCTTCCAACTTTACTCCAGAGAGGGCATTGTACAACTAGACAGGGCAAGCCTCCACCTGATCCGTTGCCTCCAAGGTTCAGGTCTGATCTCAAATGTGACTTTCATCAAGGTGCCCTAGGTCATGATGTCGAGGGGTGTTATGCTTTGAAGTATATCGTGAAGAAGCTCATCGATCAAGGGAAGCTGACTTTTGAGAATAATGTTCCACATGTCCTCGACAATCCGCTACCAAATCATGCCGCTGTGAATATGATCGAAGTGTGTGAGGAAGTTCCTAGACTTGATGTCCGCAACGTCGCAACTCCTCTGGTGCCTTTACACATCAAGCTGTGCAAAGCTTCTCTGTTCAGCCATGATCATGCCAAGTGTCTAGGATGCCTCCGTGATCCTTTGGGTTGCCATGCTGTTCAAGGCGATATCCAAAGCTTGATGAATGATAATCTTCTGACCGTCAGTGATGTTTGCGTGATTGTGCCAGTTTTTCACGATCCGCCTGTCAAGAGTGTACCTTTGAAGAAGAATGCTGAGCCTTTGGTGATAAGGTTGCCAGGACCAATTCCTTATGTTTCGGACAAGGCAGTGCCATACAAGTACAATGCTACTATGATAGAAAATGGAGTAGAGGTGCCTCTAGCCTCCTTTGCCACAGTAAGCAATATTGCCGAAGGGACTTCTGCAGCGCTAAGAAGCGGGAAAGTCCGTCCGCCGATATTTCAGAAGAAAGTAGCTACGCCGACCATTCCACCAGTTGAAGAAGCAACTCCAACCGTTGTTTCGCCCATTGCTATAGATGTGAATCAGCCAGGCAAATCTATAGAGGATTCGAATTTAGATGAGATTCTGAGGATAATAAAGAGGAGTGACTACAAGATCGTTGATCAGTTGCTGCAGACTCCTTCGAAGATATCCGTCTTGTCATTACTCTTGAGCTCTGAGGCTCACAGGAATACCTTGTTGAAAGTGCTGGAGCAGGCTTATGTTGACCACGAAGTCTCGGTAGATCGTTTTGGTGGCATAGTGGGAAATATCACTGCTTGTAAGAACATCTGGTTTAGTGAAGAAGAGTTGCCGGAAGCGGGAAAGAGTCACAATCTGGCTTTACACATCTCGGTGAATTGCAAATCAGACATGATATCAAATGTGTTGGTGGATACCGGTTCCTCTCTCAATGTAATGCCCAAGACAACTCTAGATCAGTTGAGCTACCGTGGGACCCCGTTGAGAAGAAGTACTTTCTTGGTCAAAGCTTTTGATGGATCTCGAAAGAATGTGCTGGGAGAGATAGACTTGCCGATAACCATTGGCCCTGAGAATTTTTTGGTTACTTTCCAAGTGATGGACATTAATGCATCCTACAGTTGCCTGCTGGGAAGACCGTGGATACACGATGCAGGTGCGGTTACTTCCACCTTACATCAGAAGTTGAAATTTGTGAAGAATGGAAAACTCGTTACAATCCATGGTGAAGAAGCATACTTAGTCAGCCAGTTGTCTTCTTTTTCTTGTATTGAAGCAGGGTCTGCTGAAGGGACTGCTTTCCAAGGTTTGACCATTGAAGGTGCAGAGTCTAAAGAAGCTGGGGCTGCTATGGCTTCATTGAAGGATGCTCAGAGAGCCATCCAAGAAGGTCAGACCGCCGGCTGGGGCAAGGTGATACAGCTCTGCGAGAACAAGCGTAAAGAAGGTCTCGGGTTCTCCCCGTCATCAAGGGTTTCCTCGGGAGTCTTCCACAGTGCAGGGTTTGTTAATGCTATCTCTGAAGAAGCCACTGGATCTGGTCTCAGGCCTGTATTTGTTACACCAGGAGGCATTGCGACAGATTGGGATGCCATTGACATTCCTTCAATCATGCATGTTTCTGAGTAATGTGTCTTGTTGCTTTAATGCTTTGTTTTCAAAATAACAATCCTCTCGCTCTGCCCAAAGCGAGAGTGATATTTTCTGTAAGGGCATGTTTGTTTCGGCATTGCCGTTGATTAATAAAATTTTGTCGTTTCTTCCACGACTACTTTTTTTTAGTGCTTTTTCCCTTGGAAACAATGGTAATGCCAGAAAAAACCAAAACGTCTGTATTTTCTTATTAATTTCAAAAATCTGCATGAAAAAAAAAAAAAAAAACTCTTTCTAAAATCATCCAATCATTATATGCAGGTTGAACCATAATAAACCCGTTGAACACAGTAATCCTACGGTTCCTCCAAATTTTGAATTCCCTGTGTATGAAGCCGAAGATGAGGAAGGTGATGACGTACCATATGAGATTACTCGGTTACTTGAGCAAGAAAAGAAAGCCATTCAGCCTCACCAGGAAGAAATTGAGCTTATCAACATAGGTACCGAGGAAAACAAGCGAGAAATCAAGATTGGTGCTACTCTAGAGGAAGGGGTTAAACAGAAGATCATCCAACTCCTCCGGGAATATCTGGATATTTTTGCATGGTCCTATGAAGATATGCCCGGTCTAGATCCTATGATTGTGGAGCATCGGATCCCTACCAAGCCTGAATGCCCTCCCGTCAGGCAGAAATTGAGAAGGACTCATCCCGATATGGCTCTCAAGATCAAGAATGAAGTTCAAAAGCAGATTGATGCGGGTTTCCTCATGACAGTTGAGTATCCCGAATGGGTTGCCAATATTGTGCCTGTGCCAAAGAAGGATGGTAAAGTCCGGATGTGTGTTGACTTCAGGGACCTGAACAAGGCCAGTCCAAAAGACAACTTTCCATTACCTCATATTGATGTGCTTGTTGATAATACTGCTCAATCTAAGGTGTTCTCCTTCATGGACGGTTTTTCCGGTTATAATCAAATCAAGATGTCTCCTGAAGATAGAGAAAAGACATCTTTTATCACTCCATGGGGTACTTTCTGCTACAAAGTGATGCCGTTCGGCCTAATCAATGCTGGTGCTACCTACCAAAGGGGAATGACCACTCTGTTTCATGACATGATTCACAAAGAAGTCGAGGTATATGTGGATGACATGATTGTGAAGTCAGCAGATGAGGAGCAGCATGTTGAATACTTAACAAAGATGTTTGAAAGGTTGAGAAAATACAAGCTGCGATTGAATCCCAACAAATGTACATTCGGTGTCAGGTCTGGAAAGTTATTAGGCTTCATTGTCAGCCAAAAGGGCATTGAAGTTGATCCTGATAAAGTCCGGGCCATCCGAGAAATGCCAGCTCCACGGACAGAGAAGCAAGTCAGAGGTTTCTTGGGACGTTTGAATTACATCTCCCGATTCATATCTCATATGACTGCAACCTGCGGGCCGATCTTCAAGCTACTTAGAAAGAACCAGCCTGTTGTATGGAATGATGAATGCCAAGAAGCTTTTGATAGCATCAAGAATTACCTGCTGGAACCACCTATCCTTGTCCCACCCGTGGAAGGAAGGCCTTTGATTATGTATTTGGCAGTATTTGATGAATCCATGGGATGTGTACTTGGTCAACAAGATGAAACTGGAAAGAAAGAGCATGCTATCTACTATCTAAGCAAGAAGTTCACCGATTGTGAAACTCGGTATACAATGCTTGAGAAGACTTGTTGTGCTCTAGCTTGGGCTGCCAAACGCCTGCGTCATTATTTGGTGAATCATACAACTTGGTTGATATCCAGAATGGATCCAATAAAGTATATCTTTGAGAAAGCTGCTGTTACTGGAAAGATTGCACGCTGGCAGATGCTTTTGTCTGAATATGATATTGTGTTCAAAACTCAAAAGGCAATCAAAGGCAGCATTCTTGCCGATCATCTTGCTTACCAACCTCTTGACGATTACCAACCAATTGAATTCAATTTCCCTGATGAAGAGATCATGTATTTGAAATCCAAAGACTGCGACGAACCGTTGATTAATGAAGGTCCAGATCCCAATAGCAAGTGGGGTTTAGTCTTTGATGGTGCTGTCAATGCTTATGGTAAGGGAATTGGGGCAGTCATTGTATCCCCGCAAGGGCATCACATTCCCTTTACCGCCCGAATTCTGTTCGAATGTACCAACAACATGGCTGAGTATGAAGCATGTATCTTCGGGATCGAGGAAGCAATTGACATGAGAATCAAACACCTCGACATCTATGGAGATTCTGCGCTCGTCATCAATCAGATAAAGGGTGAATGGGAGACCCACCATGCTAAGTTGATTCCTTATCGTGATTATGCGAGACGCCTTCTGACATATTTTACAAAGGTTGAGCTGCATCATATTCCTCGTGATGAGAACCAAATGGCTGATGCTCTTGCTACTCTATCCTCCATGTTTCGAGTAAACCATTGGAATGATGTGCCTATGATTAAAGTGCAACGCCTTGAAAGACCTTCGCATGTGTTTGCTATTGGGGATGTGATCGATCAGGCTGGTGAAAATGTGGTTGACTATAGACCCTGGTACTATGACATCAAGCAGTTCTTGCTGAGCCGTGAATATCCGCCAGGTGCTTCCAAACAAGACAAGAAGACCTTGAGAAGATTGGCCGGTAGATTCCTGTTAGATGGAGGTATTCTGTACAAGAGGAACTATGACATGGTATTGTTAAGATGTGTTGATGAACATGAAGCGGAGCAGTTAATGCATGATGTACATGACGGTACCTTCGGGACCCATGCTACAGGGCATACTATGTCAAGGAAGTTGTTGCGAGCAGGTTACTACTGGATGGCCATGGAGCATGATTGCTACCAATACGCCAGAAAATGTCACAAATGTCAAATCTATGCTGATAAGATTCATGTGCCTCCGCATGCTCTCAATGTTATGTCATCCCCGTGGCCGTTCTCAATGTGGGGCATCGACATGATTGGAAGAATTGAACCGAAAGCTTCAAATGGCCATCGTTTCATCTTAGTGGCAATTGACTACTTTACCAAATGGGTTGAAGCAGCATCTTATACCAATGTGACCAAGCAAGTGGTAGCTAAGTTCATCAAGAACAACATCATCTGTCGATATGGTGTTCCCAGCAAGATTATTACTGACAATGGTACCAACCTGAACAACAATGTGGTGCAAGCTCTTTGTGAAGAATTCAAAATTGAGCACCATAACTCTTCTCCTTATAGACCTCAGATGAATGGTGCAGTTGAGGCCGCCAACAAGAATATCAAGAGAATTGTCCAGAAGATGGTAACTACTTACAAGGACTGGCATGAGATGTTACCCTATGCTCTGCATGGCTACCGTACTACAGTGCGCAGTTCAACCGGGGCAACCCCTTTCTCTCTTGTATATGGTATGGAAGCAGTTCTTCCTTTGGAAGTGGAGATCCCATCTCTCCGTGTGATTATGGAAGCAAAGTTATCTGAGGCTGAATGGTGCCAGAGCCGGTATGACCAGTTGAATTTGATTGAGGAAAAACGTATGGATGCCATGGCTCGCGGACAGTCATATCAAGCAAGAATGAAGACTGCTTTTGACAAGAAAGTACATCCTCGAGGATTCAAGGTAGGAGAACTTGTATTGAAAAGGAGGATAAGCCAGCAACCCGACCCAAGGGGCAAGTGGACGCCTAACTATGAAGGTCCTTATGTTGTCAAGAAGGCCTTCTCTGGTGGTGCTTTAATCCTTACACACATGGATGGTGTGGAACTTCCAAATCCAGTGAATGCCGATATAGTCAAGAAATACTTTGCCTAGAAATATGAAAAGAACAGCGTGGTAGGTCGAAAACCCGAAAGGGCGGCCTAGGCAAAAATGCGCTTCCCGATGGATCGAAAACCCGAAAGGGCGGTCCAGGCAAAAATAAGGGACAAAAAAAAAAACAAATATGAAAAGCTCGCTGAGATTGAACACAACTCAGGCAAGAATGAGCGTCTCGATGAGCCGAAAACCCGGAAGGGCGGTTCATGCAAAAATGAGATTGAAACAAAAGGCAAGTAACTATATCTGGCCAACCACCGTCCCCCTTGGGGCATCTGCAGCTGTTAATGACCATCTTCATCTGAAGCTTCTGTACTTGTGAATTCAAAGTTTTCGGGAAATGTAATGATTGCTGTGTTCAATGTACCACCAACCAATAAAAATTACCATTTTCCAAGCTTTGTGAATCCGTGGAGTCACGCCTTTGGCTGACCACCACTCTTATACATCAAATTGAGCCTGTGCTTTTGTTTAAAACTCTATTTTCTTCTACTTTCAAAGCTATATACAAAAACATTTTCTTTCTATTTTGATAAAGACAATGCTTGAAACAAACATTTTTTGAAAATTGAAATTTTTTTTGTCTATTTTGAAAAGCAAACCTGAGCAACAGGGTACATTCAAATGAAACATGCATGAGCGAGAGTATGTTGATGTCTATTTCAATGTATGTTACAAGCAGGTTCTCCTCCAGGATAGTCTGTGGTCAATGGCAAGAATGAAAAAAACAGAATGAAAATGCATGAAATTGAATAGGCTCGCTAAGTTGGAAACCCGAAAGGGCGGCTTAGGCAAAAATGAGCACCCCGCTGGATTGACGACCCGAAAGGGCAGTTCAGGCAAAAATGGGGCATTGAAAAGAATTTATCTCCCCGGTGGATCGAAAACCCGAAAGGGCAATCCAGGCAAAAACGGGATGCAAAAATGAATGAAAATTGAGAAAATAACATGCAAAAAGCATTGACCACAGATGCAATGTCTACAACATACCCAGCACTGAAATGCCCAGCACAACGGCGTTTTCCCCAGTCAGGTCTTCCAAGATTCTATCTCCAGCAAGTTGCATATCTACCTGCCCTCAGCTATGGTTCCGACACGTCTCCCAACGACGTCATCTCCAAAGAGGATTTCCAAGAATGTGTAATATAGCACGAGCCACTACGTGCCCAATACTCTAATGTCTTGTCTTCCCCGTGAAGTCGTGCCTACAAACTGCCAACAGTCATGCATTACAAGCATTCATACATGCATAAGCATGCATATTGCGTACCCATGCATTTAATGAAACTGTTATATCATCCATGCATATCGCATTTCCAATGTCAACATCAGTCTTAATTCAATACTCATGTCAGGTTCTCTGTCAAAACCTTGTGAGCCAATAATATCGGTCAATTTCTACCTTTCAATTCAAATCGACGTCAAGTCAATCTCAATCTATATTTTGTCAACAAACCAATCCCCTGTGAATATGTTTCTGTTCGGTCAAGTGGCTAGTTCAAGTCCAAGAACAGCTTGTACCTATCAATTTGCTTATGTTATCGGTCAAGTGCCCAGCTCAATCCAAGAGCAGCTTGTACCCGCCTATCTGTCTCTGTTCGCTCAAGTGGCTAGCTCGATCCAAGAGCAGCTTGCGCCTGTCTATTTTGTATTTGTCTCCGGTGGAGTAACCAGTTCGCATCCAAGAACAAGCTCGCACCTGTCTATTTGCCTTGCTTTCAGTCGAGTAACCAGTTCGAATCCATAAGAACAACTCGTACTTGTCAATTTCCCCAGTCGGGTCACCAGTTCGAATCCATAAGAACAACTCGCACTCTCCAATATCCCCAAGTGAGCTACTAGTTCGAATCCATAAGAACAACTCATGTTTGTCCAGTAACCTCTATCCCCTGTGAAGTGACCAGTTCGAATCCATAAGAACAACTCGCAGTTGTCTGTTTGTTTCATCCCCGGTCAAGTGGCTAGTTCGAATCCAAGAACAGCTTGTACCTGTCCGACTTGTTTCTAGTTTCCCGTTACTCTGCTATTCACTATCTTTGTCAATGTCTACCAATCCCGCAATGGATACGACATATTTTGTTAATTCCAATCCCCATGAGGTCTTGCATTCATAATCCAAATGATGCATGGCATGCATATTATTTGAAAATGGGTAGGCGTATTTTTACGTCCAAATACAGTGCAAATGCTAATATTTAAGTATCTTCGTCCTGTCAAGCCAAAGACTCCGTCTCTTGACTCTCCAGACAAAGAAACTTAAATAGGGGCAGCTGTTATACCCTGTTTTTGGACCTAAAAATACTGGGCCCAATTTCATTTCAAACTTTGTCAAATGTCAAATTTCAACTGCACAGTTCAATTTGTCTCTGCTACGCAGTGTTTTCAATCACATTTTTACCTATGTTTTTCTTGCATAAAACCTTTCAAAATGTCTTTACTTGTCTTGTAAGTCATTCAAAAGTGTCTCGGAATCATTACATTGCTTTTTCTACAGTTTATTTCAAAATTTGCAAAAAGTCATACAGAAGGGTATTTTGGTCATTTCCTGCAGTGGGACCCATTTTCATCCTTGTGACTATCTCTGAGTCTTTTCAAATTCATTTTTGACATTTCATCAGTAAACCCTGTTTAAATTCATTTTAAGTTTGCGTCTGAGTCAGTGTCAGGTCAATTTGAATCTGTTTAGGTCGTTTTTAGCCCTAGGGGCATTTTGGTCATTTCACGTGAAATTTTGGCATGGGGAGGTTACTTTGAAGTACCTCATTTAGGCCATTGGTTCGTTTTAGTCCGTTTTGTCAATTTTATTTTGGTTTCACTTTACGTTTGATCAAATTGCGTTTTTTATTCAAATTTTATTTTTTATTGCATTTTGGTCCCTCAATTAAGGTCCCAAAATTGCATTTCAGTCCAAAAGTTTCTAAAAATTGCATTTCAGTCCTTTTATTATCATTTTTTTTGCAGAGGCGCCCCAAAGGGCATTTTGGTCCAATTTTCGCACAAATTTTAGTCCAGTCCAGGTGTCTTTTTTTCATTGGTTCAGGTACACATGGCAGCATATAAAAGGGAAACAGTGTCAGATTTTTTCAGAGGATTCCATTCACACAGTGACACATCACAAACAGATCAAAACTTTCTCTCTCCATTCTGTTAGATCAAAGAAAACAGAATCACCAAGAACACAGAAATTCATCAAACCCTAACACACAAATTCATAACAAAATCATCAAAATCCATTGAAATTTCTGCAAATCTCAGGAGATTCGTCAGAGAATCATCATCATCGATTTGTTCCTTTCGCAATACGAGTGCGAATCCGTCACCGGACTCAAGCACGATCACGAAAGGCGTGCGAATCCGAGAAGAAGAAGGGAAAAACAGAATCTGTACAGAAGCACGCAAGCAACGCGCACGCAAGCAAGCAGCGCGCACGCAAGCAAGCAAGCACGCAAGCAACGCGCACGCAAGCAAGCAGCGCGCACGCAAGCAAGCAACAAGCAAGCAAGGACGCGAGCAAACACGCGGAGCAACAAGATCGTGAGGTAACCGCCGTCGTTCCTCCTCTTTTCCCTTCCGTTTTCTTAAGTTTTTTCATCAAGGTTCAAGTTTAGATCTACTCCGATTCAAAGCTCTTTTGAAAAATCTAAGCTCGGATTCGAGTAATACATAAAAAAGGATGTTTAAAAACGTAAAAAAAATTTGAATCGGAGCAGTTTCGAACTCCGGCGCGGAGGCGCCACCGCCGTCCGCCGCGCCGGAAAAGCCATGCCAACCGGAGAAGATGACCGGAAAGTTAGAGAGAAGTTGGAGCTTCTCTCTCTAAAAAGAGAGAAGAAAGAGAAAGAGGAGTATCAAAATGAAAAAAACCGGATTTCACCTCTATATATAGAGACTTGAACCGGTCCGGTTTATTTTCGGTTTTACTCTCTCATTCTCAGCCTTCAGATCAATCTAACGTCTCCTGTGCAATCTGAGTTTTGTGTATTGGGCCTTTGGTTTGGGCTTTGATCTTTTACGTTTTTGTTTGTTTTCCTGCTATTTGCACCATATTTCTCTGCTGTTTGAACCCCTGCATGCTTAAAATTTTCTCCAAAAAAATCTCCAAAAATTATCACATGTTTCTTGATATTTTCTTAGTGTTTTTATGACATTTTTGAACATTAAGGATCTATGAAATTTTTGTATAATTAATTCATAGCATTTTAATTCTCTTTGAATTATTTGTTATGGATTCTTCTTCACACATTTGTCCTTGATGTGAGAATATGTAATAAAAGCTACTTGACGTGTTAATATGAGAGATTTGTGCCACTAATTTCATGTTGATTTGCTGTTTTGATTTGGTTCATGAGTGCTTGATTTTATGAACAATATATGCATATTTTGAAAGATATAAAATGCCAAGTTTATTCTAGAAAATATGGCATGAAACCATGTTTGCATGTTTCCAATAATTCTATGCTATAACTTGAGATAAAGAAAACTCTTGCAAAATTTGTTAAAGCATGAGAATTAGAGGCCAAGAATGCTTTAGGTTTCATACCTAAGTTTTTAGGGTTTAATGTCATTTTGTTAACTTTTTGTGCCATCTTGCATGCTTTTATTTCTTAGTGCTTATTATGTTCTTTCTTTTGACTAACAAGTTTATTTCCATGTTTCATGCATCTCATTTAGTATTCCCTCCACCTTCTTTAGCCTAGCATTTATTTTTTTTTCAAGTTTTAATTCATTTAGAGATGTAATTTGTCATCATTATTTTGTAGCTTGGCAAAGGGGCCATAGAATGTATTTAGGCAATTTTTGTAATATGGACCATGGACACTATGACGCACAGACACGCACACACTCACCTTAGATGTATGCATAGGATTGTATGGTTAAATAAGCGTTTAGGTTTTAAACACTTAGAGAAAATCCATCTTTTTTCAAAAAATAATTGAACTTCACTTCAAAAACTTTCATAATAAGTATGAAGTCAACACTTCATTTTTTTCCTTTCTTTTTTTTCTTAAGAAAAAATTCAATTCATCTTAATCATTTAGACTTTCTTTCTAATCACTAATCAAACCTCACTTTTTTGCTAAATCTAATGCTCATGAAGCCTCCCAATCTCCTTCTTCAAAACTTTTTTTTTCAAAACTTAAAATCAAACAATTAAAACAAAAAACAAGTTTTTTAGTAAGAACTACGAACGGTTTTGATCCCTTAAAAGGGTACGTAGGCAATGAGTCAAAACTCATCCAAGCCGAAATAAAATCAAATTCTACTTCTTCTCACCCCCATTCTTAACTAATCACATTTTCTTTTTTTACAAATAAGCAATAAAACTAAAGCGTAGAAATCAACTTAGGAAAACGGCTCCTATAGAGGACTATAGTTACTCCGGGTGCCTAACACCTTCCCGTAGTAAAACCGACCCCCGAATTCGGAAACTCAAGGGTTTTTCTCCTTTTACCCTTCCCAAGAAAAAAGAGAGATATCAACGGTCGAAAGGTACAAGTCCAATTAATGGCTTGGCACCCCAAAACCATGATAACACTAATAATAACTGCAATAATCAAACCATAAATACCCAAAACACCGGCCATAACAACAGGAACAAAAGATTTCATAACAAGTTAAGGTCTCATCACTCCCAAGGCCGGACCTTGGGGTGTGCAAGGAGCTCAATGGAACTGGGCCTCCCCAAGGTATGGGCCTAAATTTTTTTATAGCTCAGCAGTACTACTAAGCACTACCCCACTAAAAAAAATTCCTTATTCTCTTTCTCTTTGATACCACGCGTTCCATCATCATCACTCCATCAGACTTTCCTTTTCTTCTTCCCCAATTTGATTTCCTTTTCCTCATCTGTTGTCTTGTTTTATGTCTATTAGAATTGGGTCCTCTTGCTTTAGGTGTTAGGTGGGTGTTTTTTTAGGAGGGTGGTTTGTGGTTCCTCATGTATACGGTAGTGATTTTCACATTTTGATGTATCACATATATACGACACCGTGTATTTATCTTTTAAAAAATTTAAATAGAACATTGTTCTTTTAAAAAAATACATTTTTATTTTATTACGGGTCTCTTTTCACTTACAGAGCCGACCCTCCAGATTCGTAGGAACAACCCTGATCACTCCCATTGATGCTGCTCCTACACCACTCTTCGTTGTTCCGCATGCCACTCCCATACCTGCAACACAATCAATAAACGACATCGTTTCAGAGATTATTATTATTATTATTCAATTATTATGATTGATGCTTACATGAGAAAACAAGTGTCGCGGCGGCACCGAGGAAGCCGAAAAAAGGAGCAGTTTCGTCACCGATGAATGGAGCCATTTTCGTGGATCAAATAATCCATAAATTAAATATTCAATTAAATATTCTTCTTCACTAACTTCAAATAACCCAAAAATTCATCAATCTCACCAAGAATTTCAACATGTGATGAATTAGATCTAATTGTGTTAATGTGTTGTTGTTTTAAGGTGTTGATGAAGGGTGAGTCTTGTTGTTGTTGTAGATTCATGATTATGGATATTGTTTAAAAAAAAAATACTATACTTTTTTTATTTTTTTTCTAGGTTTGTGCTATGAAGGTATGAAGATGGTGATGAAGATAATGAAGAGAATGAAAGAATAAGATGAAGAAAGTTTAAAAAAATTGGCGGTGGTGGTGTACAATTAGATATAATAGACATGCATGATCTAATGGTTATATTTTCAAAAAAAAAGATCAAACAATTTAAACTAAACAAATTAACAAGGTCTATGATTGACCACCTACAATGTTGGTCCACCATAGACATTTGAAGTTAAACTTAACAGTCAGAAATTTATTTAACAAATGGAGGAAAAAATGAAGACTAAAACAGAAATTTTATGAATTGTGTGACCAAAATGAAAACTTGAAATTAATTAAAGGACCAACTGAACAAGCCTAAATTTTAAGGTATAAGCTACTTAATTGATTTATCAAACAATTTTTTTTTTTGAGAGAAAACAGATTTTTTATTTATTTTTATTTTACAAGGGTCTTCGGCATCGTAATTCTGGTTACTAGAGTGAAATCGGAAAAACTAGAAGAAACAAGCGAGATAACAGAAATGAAGTTAGCTCCAATCACAGTGTTTATGTTTAGAGACTCCGAGGGTTTCGCCTCTGCTATCTCTCAAGCTCTTTCTTCTTCCTCTTTCACTCGCTTGTAACTTTTCTTTTTCTCATTCTTATTCTTATTCCTATTCATTTTTTCCTCCTTAATTTCATTTTAATTTAATTTAATTTAATTTTGGTTTCAGAGAGGACTCGTTTGAACTTTCTTTGGAGGGTTATGGAATCAAGGATCACAAAGCTTCTGGGAACGTTCTTCACTATCTTGATAATCATCGGAGTTATAAGGTAAGCTCCTCATTTTTTTTCCCATTACTATTCTTCTCTTATGTTTTTTATTTGAACAATATTCTTGTCTTATGTTGTTATGTCATACTAGCAATTATCTCAAGAAATTGGGATTAAAGAAACTCTCTTTTGAACCCACTTGGTTGGTATTAGCTTGGGACCCAGGAGTGTGATCCTCCTCGAGCTCAAGTTCGATTCTCCCCGATGCCAATTTAGATGGGCTAAGCTAGCTTCTTGAAAATAAAATAAGATTGAAACTCTCTCTTGTGTCTGTAAAGCTTAGCTCAATTGACAATGTCGATATTGCTAGATAGACAGGACACCTTTGTCGGATTTGATGGTGTTTGCCACTTCGGCTAGAGACAAAAAAAAAAAAAAAAAAAAAAAAAAAAAAAAGAAAAACCTAGTGTGTTTTGTCATGATCCTGATTTGACCTAGTTGGTTTATCATAATTCTTTCAAAAATAAGGCTAAAATAACTTATTTTTGATTATTTTAAAGTCCCCAAAATGAAACTATAGAAGAAAATTAAAATGAAATAGAGCAATGCTCCTCACAGAAGTGATGAAATTAGAGACCACACACAAATGACATAACTATGGAACCCCTTTCTCGAGGAAGACGAACCAACTTCTTCAATCAGCCAAGCCCAATGTTCCTTTTGCAATTTTCTTGTTACCCTTTTGGTTTCATGGCCCCCCTTTCTATATCCCGTGAAGACCCTATTTTTTCCCCATGAAGCTGAGTTCCCACTTCGCATATTAGATTGAGCATGTCCCTAGTAAGTTAGAGAACCATATCACCCTTCTATTGCTGTTAGTTGCAACCGCCCCTTCCACTTGCACCATTTCGTTTGCTCTCCTGCGGCCTCTGTGCCCTGACCTGGGCCCAGCAGATTTGGCGGTTTATGCTTGACTGACATGGTTGATGCCTTTCTTCTGTTTGCTTTGGTTCCCTTATGAACAATATTAGACAGCTTGGATACATGCCACACCCTCTTTTTGTAAAGATGTTGAAACTGTGGTACAAACAGTGTAGCACCTTTGCAACCGAGAATACTTTTGTGATTTTAGGTTATTGCAGCGGGAGTTTTGGCAGCCGTGTTTCATTCGATTCACCCCTGGCTCAGGCTGTTTCTTCCCTTTTTAGCATTGTCTCTGTTTCTATGCCATTGTGCACACCATAATTGTCACTATCCTCCAACAAAATACCCTTTTATGCGGTGCTCTCTACTGTTGCTCCTTCTTGTTTCTCTAAAATTCTGAGTTCACACTCGTGTTCCATTCATTTTTCAGATTCGATTACCTTGTAATCCTGCTTCTCATCTTCTGAATTTTGAAGGAAAGCCCATAAACCTGGTTGGAACTTCTTGATAAGTGCCTTATCAAAAGTTTTCCAGGTTGTCATCGGATGGTCTTGCTTTCATGAAGACCAACATATTCAAGCTTCTCCCCTCATAGAAAACATAACGACCCACATTAGCTTCATCTCCTCTAGTACTCCTATTTTTCTCAAAATACTGATCAAGCTAGATCAGCCACTAAATTCTCCCTCTCATCAAATGTTGGAATTTATTTCCTCGGATTGCTCCTTACTCTCAATTCTTCCAACCTTCTCACCCCTTCCAATTTTTTTACATACTTCGGAATATTTTCTTCATTCTTCATGACTGGTTCATTTATTTAAGAATCAATTTAGTTGTCTCGTAGATTGATTGCTTTAAAAAAATTATTGGCCTTTTAGGGAATAAAATAAACCAAACATAAAAGAGTGTTTTCTTGGTTTCTATTTAAATTATTGTTTATTTGTCATTTTTAATGGCCCTTGAACGAAATGAGATACTTTCTTTTCAGGAAGCTTTCATTCTTCCATCTAGGCATACATCTGATTCTGTTAGGGTATGTTTGGATGGAGGGTTTTGGAGGGGAGGGGAGGCGGGAGGCCTTACTTTTCTCTTTTAAAGTATAGACACTGTAAAATGTTTTTTAAAATCAATTAAGTTTGATTGAAGTATTATATGATCATTTCAGGTGTTCTTCTTTGAATTTTTTTAAAATATAATATCAAATATATTTTAAAATAGCCATTCAAAAAAAATAAATATATATATATATATATATATATATATATAGACTTAGCCCTCCAAAGCCCTCCCTTCAAAACCCTCCTAAAACCCCCTCCCAAACAAACCCTTAAACCCTGATTCTGTGAAGAGCTTGTATTACATTTCATTTCCAAATTTTTATTTTCTAATGTCTGAAGTGATTAATTACTCTTTCAGAGAGCCATAACTCACCACTTATTACTTATTAGCATGTATTGATCATTGCTACTAATTATGGATTATGGTCGTCCTAAAGTGCTATATGGACAACAGTTAAAGAACCAAATATATAGAAAGTTTTATTGAGAATCATAGCATTCAATGCATTCATAATTTTAAAAGCTAAAATTTTCGATAAGAACTTTTAGGACCCTGGTGACACTATCATATCAATTTTAATTCCTATGATTTTAAAAGAAATTCTTGGTTAAACCTATGTCTCAATTGTTTTCCTAGAAAATTAGTGTATCCTTGTGTCTTAATTTTCCTTCTAGATATACATCTGATTTTGTTAACTCTTCATATCCAGGTGTCAATCGTGATTATGCAGCATTATGAGCCGCCAGTACTAGCATGTGCTCTTAATGAGGTCCTCAATAAAATTGTTGGAGGCGATCCATCCTCGATGCCTACACTTTTGGTACCTTTTTTGGTGGAATCATCCAAAGTTAAAGGGAACAGTAAATCCCTAAGATCAGATGAAAGCAGGGCATTAACTTATGGCATACAGATTGGTCAAATTACAGAAACAATGCAGACCTTACTCAAGAAAACCCAGGAACCACCATCTTCACTGCGGATTCAGCAGGAAAATTTTGCATGTTTTCTTCACTTTGTTCGTGTAATGAAGTTACCAACCTTTTTTCTAATCGGACAAACTAGCCAATATTTGGACAATAAATCTCCCAAACAGCATGAGGTATTCATTTTCTTACCACTTCTTTAGCACATATATAATTAGATTTCCAGAAAAAGAATGGCCATTATTTACCTTGCTATCTAAAAAGCTTCCATTAACATAAACTGGGGTATCGTTATGTGTTGATTTTACTATTTTCACTGTTCAACCATTAGGCACCAACCTGAGCCCTCGATGAAAAATATAATTACTCATGTTTATTATAGAAAAAAGGGAAACCGTGTAAAATATTTTTTCTGCAAAAAAGGACCTTCTTGTCAAAAAAAAAAAAAAAGGACCTTTTCTCCTTGGAAAGGACATGGAAATTATTTTATGAAAGTTGTGAACTAGAGTATGATCTAGTTAAGGGGAGAATAGATCCTCTGTGTACCAATTTTCTTTGCTATCATTAAACTTTAGGGCAAATGTCCTGATAGAACTTTTTTTTGAACAAGCATGTCCTGATAGAACTATTGGGCCTAATGCTTATGAGAGGCCCAAACCTAAGGTGTGGAGAGTGTATGTCCGAAAGGGTAAGAAAGAGAGGAATTAGTTAGTTGGTGACATGGCTGGGAATATCCCTGGAATCTAGGGAATTCTGTTAGCAGAGAGGGATGTAGTGAGACGGAGAGTGTATGCAAGTTTATTGTTACAATTGAGATAGGAGAATACTTTCTCCGGTAGGAGCACATTGCTCTGGATTCCTCTTACTGTTTTAACTACTCTTTTTTCATCAAATGCTATCAATAAACACTATCTCTTTTATCTATTTTTCTGTTTGATTATCTTAATTTCTGAGATTTTATCATATTCTCATTTCCCTAATCATTGAAGGTTAGGATTTGTGGGATCCTAACAGCAACACCCTTGAAAAAAAGGCGAAAAGATTTATTTTCTTGAAAAATCGGCTTCCATTTTGTTCTGCAATAAAATGGGTGTAAATGACATGGCTAATTTTGTGGTTTTTGCTAGGCAATTTGTGAAATAGGTGAGATTTTGGCTAGCAGTACAGGTCTGGAGTTTTCAGAAGACAGAGTGATATGGAATCCAAAAAAGACATTAAAGGAGATCAAGGAGCCATGGCGCGATTTATATGGTTGAATCACAGGTCCCTTACATGCAAAAAAGGAACAAGTGTTTTCACGGGTCTGATTCTAGAACGGCAATCTTTCTAACTGTTTTCCTTTTAACATGTTTACAAGAACTATTTTTCGCACTTTCTCTGTACCTTTGAAGAATCTTAGTCTCGCTCTTGTATTGCGTGCAGCAGTGAGCTGAATGCCGGCATGACATGTAACTGCAAGTTCTCTTTGTTCATGTGGCTTTTTATTGTATTTACTTTTCAAAGGTTTGGTTGAATAGGCTTGGATCGATTAAGACATTCATCTCATACTGGACTGCTTTATTACATCTACAACATGCCAAGGGAGATACAGATCCGAGGCAGAAGTTTTTCCCAATTTTTTGTTTGTTTCTGTGATGGTAACAAACACTTCAGTAATGAGTTTGTACTTTTTAGGTCCCACAATTTTGGTAAGGTGAAGAAAATAAACATTCTACAAATTTTTAGGGTAAAAATCAATTCTAGAATCATAAGCTACAATTTTTAGCTACGAGTAGAAACAATTATGGAGGCAAAATCAATTTTACTGAGAAACTAAACATATCAAAAATCATTTTTACTGTTCTAGAATCAATTTTGTCGAAGAACCCTAATTTTGTTCTTAACTTATTTTCTAGTATCCCACAAATTTTGTTCTTAACTTATTTTCTAGTATCCCACAATTGGCCTCACATATTTTTCTTTCTATTTATTTTCTTATTTACTTTGAAGCCTTAAATATTCACTTATATGTTCTGTAAGTTTGACAAACAAAATTTAAATAATAAAAAATACATATCATTTTATGAATTTGGCCGGAAAATATTTATAAAGTCAACTCTATAATTTAAAAAGTTACTAAATAGTAAAAATGAAATGATTTGTAAAAAAAAGTTGAATATGACCAGAACATTCTCCCTCTTTTTTTTTTTTTTAAGCAAAATAGAAATAAGATTAAAATAAAGAGGAAGTACAAGATTGGGGGGACATGGATCTGACCCCGTAAATCACAAAGGAACCACCAAAAGGGTAAAAAACAAAACTCAAAACAACAACAACCACGGACAATCCAGCGCACCCACGTATGGATGCGAAATCGAATTGCAAAAAAACATAGTTCTAGTGTTTCAAGCTTCTAAATAGGCGTATGAATCGTCTGTCAACATAGTGCGATTCAAGTTCCAGCAACTCCTTAAACATCAAGTCATACACGCCCTTTTGGGCCGAACCAATCCAATCATTGTCCAGATCGAGGGATGAACAAACGAAGGAACTCCAACACAGTCCACCGCAGAGAAATAGTAGTAATAAGTATGATTTGACCAGAACATATTTATTTGACTAGGTCATATTCAACTCTAAAAAGTTATTCCGGTCGTCCTAAAATAAGTGTCACATTTAAAAAATAATTGTTTTTAAAATAAGTGTTGATTTTAGTTTTCAATGCAATTTTAATTTCTTTTTTTCAATGTGTCCTCTAATTAGAGATAATAAGAATAAGAGTTTTTCTATTTACACCCCATGTTTTTCTGGTTACACCCAAATTTTCTTAAATTTTTTTATAATACCAAAATTGCCCTTTTATATAATTTTTCTTAAAACCCTAATTTTATTCATTGTCAGTGAGTTTCACCCTCTTTCACCACACAAAGCGATCGATCAAACAATTTGATGTTCAATATCAATCTCCATGAAAATTAAAGAGTGAATCAAAATATTTTTCATCCATACTCAATTGGATATAAGTAAGTGAATTTCTTCTTCTATTTGCTAGTTTCAATTTTTTTCCTTCAACTGCAATGATGCACTGTACGATTACGGTTTTAATTTACATTGACAAGGTTAACTTAAATTCAGTTTAAGTAGGTTCATGTAAACTTAATAAACTAAGTTTACATGAACCTACTTAAACTGAGTTTACATGAACCTACTTAAATTGAGTTAACATGAACCTACTTAAACTGAGTTTACATGAACCGACTTAAACTGATTTTACAAAATCGCAGAACAAGGAAAACACAAAATCAGAACTGAGAACCCATAACAAGAAAACACAATCGATTGAAGAACAACACTTGCTAACCTGATTTGCTTCGAATTTTCTTTGAAATCATGAATGGACGTGAGAAAGTATAGTTTTGAAAATCTTCGCAGAACACAATCGATCGATTGGAGAATTATGGTTTTGGAAGAAGGGTTTTGGGGTGTAACCAAAAAAGAAGGAATAGGCTTTTTGAAAATCAAATTTTATGAAAGGATAATCTTGTCATTTTAGGGTGCAACCATGATTAACTAGGGTGCAAGTAGAAAAACTCTAAGAATAATTTGGTAAAGTTATCATTCTCTCTTTCATTTATTGTGTTTCTTAATTTGTGTGAAATGATAAAATACGACACTTATTTTAAAATGGAAGGAGTAAATAATACAATGATTTGTCGAAAAAAGTGACTTGCATTGAAATTTTGACTATAAACAAATTATTGAATATTATCAATAATCACAATAACTCCAGCCTTAGTTTTCTTTTAAGGATCCTCCAGCCTTAGTTATACGCAAAATTATGTTGTTTCACACATTATTGTTCTAGTTTGACCAATTATTGTTCTAGTTTTTTTTTTTTGCAAAGAATTTATACAATTATCGTTCTAGTTAGAAGTATAACAAAAATCAACCTATTAAAGTTGTTTAAAAAAAATAATATCAACCTGTTAAACTATTTTTGAAGGAAACTTATTAAACTATAATGACAAATCATAAAAACCATTTAAATATCATATTAGCAGCACGGACTCCTACACTGATATTTTTTTTGAAAGATCCTACACTGATTTATTATAACATAATCAAAACTTATACCACAATAAAAAAATTATATATAAAAATTTATAAATAATTACTTAAAAATAATTTAAGTAGTGTAGATATCATTTTTTTAAAATTACAAAAAAGACCGAAGCCCAACTATAGGTATCATTTGAAGTCACTATACTTTAATATGAATTAATCATAACAAGGATAATAATTCATTGATTAATAATAACAATTTTGTAAACGTGTTCTACTTATAAGAAATAATTCATCCATTAAATCATTCTTGTGAAGAAACCATACACAATAATATTTTTTTCGACCGAACTCAGATTACTAGGGCTTTTTTCCTCTGGAAAACCGTAGGGTTAAACCAAAAAAGTTCAACAATTTCCATGTATAATTTATTCTATAGTACAATTCTCTCACATCTAGAATTAGTTTAGATGTAAACCTTGACACTCAAGATTTTCTGGCTGTTTAGTACAATAATCATATATTAAATACTTGCTTCGCACATTATTGTAAGCTTGCTTTTGATCAAAGTTAAGCTCCCAATAATTTTCAGTATTCCACCAATACCTAAAGGAATTACATTGTTCGATATTAGGGTTTTGGGATTGACAAGCATTGATGCCAAATCCTCTATAGTGAGCTTCAAAGGGTGCTTCATTCCAATTGATTGGAACTCCACCAGAGCCCCATGGACTACTCCATATTGTTGCATAAATCTTCATTGCTTGTGTTGGATAGCTTCCTCCTTTATCTGTGTTATTCTTGAACACTCTAATTGGGATGTTATCCACAAAAAATCTGATACAAAAAAACAAAAATGACATGTAAATACTTGAAAGTTATATATTTTTCGACGGATATAAGGCAAGGAAAAGAGAGAATAAGAATGATATAATTATTACGTACACTAATTGTTTTTCGTTCCAAAGAAACGTATAATCATGAAAATCTGCAGTGGGATCAAACCAAAATTGAAATTGTTGCTCCCTACCACCTTGCCCATTAGTAAAAATGTTTGTGTGCAGTATATGAGATCTTTCCTTATTTCCACCTAAAAATTCAAAGTCAATTTCATCTCGAGTAGGTCCATCAACTGAAATCAACTGCAACAAAAAAAATAAAAATGGGAAACAATAATAAGATTATTTAAATATAATGCGTAAATTAATACTATGAATTAAAATAAACTCAGTGTATATATGTGCAAGACTAAAACCACAAATAAGATAAATATATTAGAAAAAATACATAGAAGGTTGTGATCACTTCCGTAGAATCATTTTGAGGCAGCTTAATTTTCATGTTAAACCATCCAGAGCTATATTTATGTATAGACTGAAAACCAGAACCTATGAGACATAAACAATTGTTAGATTTTCTCTTTTATAAAGATATAGAATCAATTTGTTAAATAATCTTAATGCCTTAAAATTATAATTAATATTGTCATATATCTGTTATCTCACATGACTGTGTATATATCATATCACTATAAAAAGTCAACAATAAAGATTAGATAGGTATAATTTTTTTTTCATGCATTATTAAATTTGACATCGCTAACACTTAGTGACGATTTGTGAAAAAAAAAAAACATAATGAAGAAATTTACATTTTTTGGTGCTTGAATTTTTGTTGGCAATATAACTTTTTTTAATAGGTAGAATTTGTGTACGAACATATATTCTACATATTACCTGATTCTTGATTCAATGTAAGTTGAACTTCCCGACTTTGGTTGAGAATTTGCATATTTTCTTGCCCCCATAAAGGAGCATAGTTTTGCATGAATGGAACATTGTCCCAATCAACACCTTTGACGTTTAATGGACCAAGAAGAAAAACTATAAGAAAAGATAGTGGTGAAAGACACATTATTTTTTTTAATATGAAAAATTGTTTAATTGAGCTTGATTATGAGGTATTCATTTGTTGTGCGTGGAGTGTATACATATATATAAGACCTGTTTAATGTCTAGGTTAAAAGAATATTAATTACTAATTTATTTCTATAAAATATAAAAATTTGAAATCTGATAAAATATAAAATTAAATTGATATTAGATTAAAAAAGTAATAATAATAAATTCATTTAAATTACAATATTAAAAATAAATTATTATATACTTTGACCAAAAAATAAAATTAATATAAAAAAAAGTTTGAATATGAATTTAAACTTTTAACACATTAAGTAATTATATTTTTTAGATCAACTAATATATATAATAGAATTATATATTTACTCATCTAAAAAAATAAATACTTGATAATGATATGTGGGTAAACTGTCCATTCAAGAATCGTTGAGTTTCGTTGAGTTTTGTTGATGAATGATGAGATTCAAATTGTGACCAGTGCCGAGTGTACCAGCCTGTTTTTTGCTAAAATTATCTTAAT
This sequence comes from Medicago truncatula, assembly GCF_003473485.1. Classification (NCBI taxonomy): domain Eukaryota; kingdom Viridiplantae; phylum Streptophyta; class Magnoliopsida; order Fabales; family Fabaceae; genus Medicago; species Medicago truncatula. The sequence goes on along the minus strand of NC_053043.1, from coordinate 21,617,468 downwards.
TATTTATTATGTGTGATTATATGCGCTTGTGTGTGACTATTTGTATCTGTGTGTATTTTATTTGTGATTAGTGAATTTTTGGCCTAGAAGAGTATTTTAGTCATTTTTAGACTTAGGGGTATTTTGATCATTTGTTGAGCAAGGGTAAATTAGTCATTTTTATTAAGAGGGTTATTTTTGGTGGTTTGGGTGAGAATAATTATTTTTACTAAGTTAATAGTGAGTTTGAGTAATTATTTAGAGACGGTAATTATTCGGTATTTTGACAGTTTAAGTGAGTAGTAACTTTTGAGAATTAGTTGGTAAGAATGTTTAGCCCATTATGACAATTAGAAACCTAACCCAATTAAAATGTGATATATAAGCATAACTCTTACTTTAAGATAATTAGGTTAAACCTTCGTTATTTCATTTCACAAAAACATAAGAGGTAGAGAGAGAAAGTAGATCAAGAGGATAGAAGACCAGGCTAGAGAGAGAGCTTGAGGTTTGAAGAGCTAAGAGCTAAAGTGAAGCAGAAGTTAGGATTCTTGAAGACTAGAGGTAAGAGGGATGATTCCTTTTCATAATTAAGCTATAATCTCTTATTTTCAATTATGGGTTTAACTACTTTTGTGTTAATTGTGACTATTGTGATTTTTGAATGATGAAATTTGTGCTCCTAATTCAAGTGAATTTGTGGGTATGATAAACTTCATGAAATTGTTGTGTTATGTGCTTAAACTTCATGGTTGTTGTTGTTGTTGTTAAGTTGTTTTGATGATTTTTGATTAATTGAGTGTAAATCATGAATTGGTGAGTGATTGTTGTTGAAACATGTTTGAATTCACTTCATGAATGTTTTTATGTTGATGGGGTTTAAATTGGTGTGGTTGTTTGTGAAATTTGAATGAAAATTGAGAAAATTATGGGTTTTGGTAAATAATGAACATCATGATGATTTTGGTGAAAATTACTGTCAAACTCGCCCAGCGAGTGGCAGCTCACCATGACGAGTTGCCTAGTGACAGCAACCCTAGATTTTGGCGTTCCGAGCCTTTTGGGTGTTTCTCGGACACCTCTAAGTGTTCCTTTTGATGTGTTTGACTACTGTCTTGCTTTATAAACATGGGATAACCTCTTTTACTTGGATTGTAATTGATTTTGTGAATCAAATCGAAAACTTTTAGAAAAATGTTCAAGAACAACAATTTTTTGAAACTTGTTTTTCTCAAATGGTAGGGTTAGGGTTGTTTACTGTAACCTTGATTTATAAAAATGGTTTGGATGATAATCATGAGCTTTAACTTGGTTTTACTTTGAAAATTGGAATTCTTTTCGAAAAATGATAAAATGAGACGAACTTAGTGGAATTTTGAAATTAATCGGACTTGGCATATGATGCTTATATGCATATGCTACTGTGATCATATGTGAGTAGTGTATATGCTTGGTTGGAGTGTTTGACCATGTTTACCTTGTTTTGTGGAATTACTTAGAAAATGTAGAAAGCGGTGAAAATAGACGAACGTTGTTAAAATGTGGTTTCATGACCGGATAACTTGCAAATGGTTTTACCTTCATGATAACATGATAGAATAAGATTGAGTCAATGAAGATTGCGTGTCAAAAATGATGAATGACATAATGTGGTTAGTTGTCTTTCTTTTATGTAAAATGTGATTGTTAAAAGGTGATGTTTCCTTGAAGTGATAGTTATTGATGATTATTCTTTGGTGATTTTAATTTGATGAATTGATGATGACTCTTGTTGAATTATAACTTATGAATTATGAAGTGAAGGTGTATCTTTTGGCGATGACTAATTGATGAATGTTTGGTGATAAATATGATTATGTTTTGATGTTTACTTATGATGATGTTGATGATGATTTGTTATGTATGGATTGTAATTACTTGACGATGCAAATGAGGTGTTAATTAATGGTGAGAATCACAAAGATGGGATATATATATTATATAATGATGTAAATTATATAACGATGATGAGTTTTTAGTCATGCATTGTCGAGTCATTACTTGAAGTCAATGCATTCATTGAGTATGTAATCACGAAGATGGGAGAATGAATCGATATATTCGATTGTATCCAAATTAATCACGAAGATGGAAATCACGATGATGGGTGGATTATTCGATAATATTACCTCCGATGTCCAAAATTTGGTACCACATGTATCTAGAGAAGAGTCTAGAACATTGCATGCATTTGAATACTTGGTGAGTCGTGTCATAATTGAATATGTGACTTGGTGAATTTGGGCATTGGTGAAATTCGGTGAACGTTGTGATTATGTGAATTGTGTGAAGATGTGTGCATGTTGATATTTGATATTTTGGTGATGCTTGTGTACTTGGTGATTTTAATTGATGATGTTTATTTTGGTGATAATAATAAGCGTGAATTACATGTATATGATTTGATGATTTCTTTGGTGTCGATGACTTCTTTACCTAAACTTTGGAAATGAAGGACTGTAGTTGTTAAGTCGATTAGGCAAGGGTTTAGATGACATATATGATTGGTGTGAATTAGATGATTTGTATATATTATGATAATATGTACTTTATGTAAAATGAATAGAGTGACATGTAGGATTATAATTCCTAAATGATGAGATTAGTGTAGTTTGATTATTAGGCTAAATAAGAAATGAGGTGAGAAATTCTTATATTGATCGGTGTTGTTAGGCGATAAGCTTGTGATGATAATGTTGATTAAGAATGAATATGTTGATATGATATGATAGTGGAAATATAATATCCATGTGGAATTAGTATTCTAAGAATGTTAAGTATGTATATGTGTTATGCACAAATCCTTTAATGCTTATGTTTGATTGTACTTTAATTATGAGATGTGAACTAACCCACATTGGTCGTTTGGTTGACTGTCTGCCTTATTCTTATGAATAGGTAGACGACGTGTAGGAGCAGTTTGCTTTACTTGGTGAGTTGCTTGAGGATAGCTTGGATCTACCTCGTCTACTGCTTTTGGTGTCTTAGTCTCTAGGGCTCCGAGTAGGTGTCAGTCTTTGGTGTTTACCTTTATTATGACTATTGAGGATTTTTGAGACTATGTATTGATGATGGTATGTGTAGTATGTTGACATGGCTATTTTGGAGATTTTCATTTAACTGTTGACGAAATGTGATGATATTATATTCCGCTGCGATGTTTTTGAGAAAAATTAATTATGCATGTTTAAACTTATAGAAGAAGTAGCATCTAGATCCTTTGTATAATTGTATTATTTGCGTGATTTATCGCTTTAAGCGTTTAAAGTGTTACACCGAGTGTCTGTCTTGTCACATATTATTGTGTGCGCATTAAAGAGTTCCATGGTAGGGGGGCATAATTGTCGACAATTCTCACAAAGAGAAAATATATTTTCAAAGAAGAGAAAATCTCCCTTTGAAAAGGAGGAGGAAAGTCGTATTTGTCATTGATCAGTCAAATCAAAACATGATGAAAGTGAATTGTAACAAATTCCAACAGAATTTGAAAGGGGCTCTCAAAATTTCTCTCAGTCGTCAGTTAGCTTATCTCTATTCACATTGTCAAAACGGCTTTCCCGGTTAGTTTACGGCCGGTTCTAACGAGCTTTGAGCTTTATTGAACTGGGTTAAAATTCCCTCTATAAAAATACTGAAGGTGAAAAACACAAGAAGGGGGGGGGGGGGGGGGGTTGAATTGTGTTTTCTTTTTCTCTTAAAAATTACTTCTTCTGATAAAACTTCAGAAGCAGTTTGATTGCTTCTGATGAAATGATCAGAGTCAGATTGCAGCGGAAAAGAACAGAGCAGAGAAAAGAAAGACAAAGACACAGGCAGTTATCCTGGTTCCTTCCACAACACGGAAGTAGTCCAGTCCCCCTTGCACTTCCAAGGAGATTTCACTATAATCACAAGATTACAACTGCTCAATACTTTCTAAGTATGAGACTTCACAAAACTATGCTCAAGCACACACGCAAGAGTCTTCCAATGCTCAAGCACTAAGCAAGAGACTTCTAATGCTCAAGCACGCAGGCGAGAGAATTGAGTTTGAATTGAACACTTGATATACAATCAGTGGTGTTCACAATACAATACAGAAAAGACTCTAGACTTTGAATTTCTAAGATGTATCAAATCAGTGCAGAAATTCAGTGTGCTTTGTAGAATCAAATTGACAGAGTTTTGGCGCTTTTAAACTTGTGTATCTCTATATTTTATCTTCAAGTCTTCACTCCTTTATATAGAGGCGTGAAAGAGACGTTGAGATAATCAGCACGTCTAAAGAGTCGTTTGAAATCCTTTGATTATCCACCAGTGATCCTTTGCCTGATTTGGGTGTAGTCCTTTGAAGAATAAACTTCAAATTCATTCCCATCTTGAGTGTACAATTCTGCAGGCATGGCTGTTGTTTTGTCTTGTAGCGTAGACAGAAAACAGAGTAGTGGAGGTAGTGGTTGTACACTTGTACTTTGTCAACTCTATTAACGAGAGACAAGAGCTCAGTGCTATCCATATATCCGTTGATACCTCCCTTTCAATTCTTCGTTCTTCTTTGATAAGACTGAATTGAGAATCAGCTACTTTGAATCTTCAGTTTGATTAAAGGATCAAATGTAGCTTCTGGTGAAGATATTGCTTCTGATGAAAACTTTTGCTTCTGATGACTTTCTGCTTCTGATGACGTCATCTCTTCAGGAGCAGTTTAGCTTCAGGAGCAGTTTTCTTCAGATGCTCAGAATTTCTTTTTCTTTCCATTGTTCTTCCAAGACCTATTGAAATAACTTGAGTAGCCTTTGGTCCTGTACACTTGAACAATTATTAGTAATAACCAATTGACAATTTTTAATACCTTGTTATCATCAAAACTTAATAAGGTTCATTGTGAAACACATTTTGTTCCAACAAATACAAGACTATTACTATTTCCATCCTTAGCTATTCTCATGCGCCCTGCAAAAATGACAAAAATACCTCTGGTTCGGATTATATAATCTGAACCAGATTGTTAGCATTTTTCGGATTATAAAATTCGAATTAATTTGAACTGTGATCTTTAGTGTTGTATTTGATGTCAAAGGTCTTTGCTGAATATCGTATAATCCCCGCATAAGCTATAAAGCAACTGCAGAGATTATATGAACGGTCAACAATGACCAAGATACCATAAACACTCCTAAAAAACTATTTTTTTTTAAGAAAAAAGGTGAAGTGAAGAATGAAGAAATTTGATGAAGATGGAAGACTATTTATAGCCTTAAACAAGTCCTAGATTATAACTACAGTCAAATAAAGCGTTTTCCACCTTCCAACCATCCAAAAATTCATTAAACACACCACAAACCGTCCAAATCTTTGGATGAAACGCCACCATCCAAAAAAACTGAATGTATTCGAATTATATAATCTGAAATTGCGTAGAACTAGTAGATTTAATTTAATTAATATGAACTCAAATCATTAGTGTTCCAACCCAACAAGGTTGGAGAGGACACTCTATCATGTACTAGACTTGGATGTAAAAAAAAAAATACACTTCAATACATTATTTATTTGAAATAGGTTACAAAAACACCACAAGAATGCTCCAAGATCCCTATAGAACTCCTAAACCTATATAAACCAAGAAAACAATATGGCTCCAAAATTGCTGCCAGCCTGCCCTCATAACTGATGACTGTGAAAGCAGCAATAAAACTTCCAGAGCACTTCCACTATGGATACTAAACACTGACTAGGAAGTTGTTACCAGAACAATTAATAGCAGTAAAATGGTTAATTGCACCAAGACCTCTACACGAGACAAGCACCATCTCTATCACAGAAAACTTGTGATTTGTTGTTGTTGTCATCATCGTTTGTTGAAAAATTACAAGTTTTTCAATTTTAATAGGTGTTACTTCTATAGGGATGAAGAAAAACGGGTTTTCAAAGCTTAATGGAAAACTCCGGCGCCTTCGAAAGTGGTGGCGTTTGCTTGGAGGGCTCTTCTTAATCGATTACCAACTAAAGTTAACGTTGCTTGGCGGAATGTCATATCTCCGGATCAATCCATTCTTTGTGGGCTTTGTGATAGGAGGGAAAAATCGTCCTTACACCTCTTCCTCCATTGTGATTTGGCAAGCTCGGTTTGGTTGTTGTTAATGTCGTGGCTAGATGATTTCTTTCTAACCCCTCCGAATCTTTTCGTTCATTGGGAGTGTTGGGGAGGTTGGGAAAGGAATAAAATCATTAAAAAGGGCCGTTGGCTTATTTGGCTCTCAACGTTATGGGTGTTGTGGAAAGTCCGGAACGATAAGATTTTCAATGGGAGAAGTTATGTGGTGGGGTATTGTCTTGGAGGTGGATCTTGAGTAGGACGCATATTCCGATTTGTCTTTTTTATAAGTGGAGTTGGAACCCGATATTGTGTCTCGGCAGGGTAGGTAGGAGGTAGGCGCGCAGCTGCTGGCAGGGGTTTTTTATCAACTGGTTTGAATGCTGTCTGCGGTTTGCTGCTGTTTTTTTGGCAGGTCTGTTATGGTTTTTCTGCTGCTGTTTGGGCAGTTCCTGGCTGGGCAGGTGCGCTGGTTTTGTTGTCAGCCAGTCTGATATTGTTTGAGGATTGCTTTTTAGGCCCCCTCAATATCTCTTTAGACCCCCTAAAAATACAAAAATAACCTTTATACGACTTCCGGTAGATAAATACCGGTAGTTCATTTTAATTTTTCTCATTTTGCACCTCCGGTATGTACATACCGAAGGCACATTTTCAAACTGTTGGAATTATTAAATTGAAAACATTCGCAGTATTTTTTGTACACTTAGACCTTTTGCAATTGCAACCTCTTTTGTGTCTTAGGTCCATTGGCATCATCAGTACTTGTTTTCTTCCTATATAGAGCAATGCAATATTTGGTAAAACTAGCAAACATGTAAAGAATAAAAATTATGACCTATGAGAAAGATCATGATGACTAAATTTTTCCTGGAGGTGCTAGAATGGTTGAATTCCTCAGCATTTGCAGGGCTTACTTTCCTCTTATAAGGTGCGTTTTCCGGATATACGTCGATGGTTTTTGTCAAGATAAGAGACTCGGAAGTGAAAGAATCTGCAACTACTGAAGCATCAGTTTCATGGCTCTCATTCCTAGTATCAATAAAAGATTGACCAATGACCATCCATATTGAACGGAGTTAAGGATCTTGTCACGTTTTCCACTATATGCAAACTTATAGAAGATTTGGACCCCGGTAAACCATCTGATAATTTCATACATGTAGTTGAAAATGTGCCTTCGGTATGTACATACCGGAGGTGCAAAATGAGAAAAATTAAAATGAACTACCGGTATTTATCTACCGGAAGTCGTATAAAGGTTATTTTTGTATTTTTAGGGGGCCTAAAGAGATATTGAGGGGGCCTAAAAAGCAATCCTCATATTGTTTTGGGCTGTTCGGGAGTGAGGCAGTGGTATGCTTGACTCATGCAAGTATATTTCAGCCTCATTGTTTGAGGCCATTTGTGGCGGCTCTTTGGTGCTTAGGTGTTCGCGGCATCTTTTATGTAATTGTTCTTTCTTTTTTCCGTGAGTCTTTTTCTGCGTCTTGCATATTCTCGACGTGAATAATATTTGCCATTTCAAAAAAAAAAAAAAAAGGTGTTACTTCTGTTTCTTTGGTATATTAATTCTTTATCTTGATTATTATCCAAATATTTTATAAAGAAAAATGAGATCGATTTTGCCAAACATTAAAAAGACACAATAAAATTTAAAACTATAAATTTAGGCCCCGTTTGTTATAATTTTTTTTTTAAATAGATTTTTGTAGTGTAACATGTTTTTGTTAAAGTTTTTTTAAAAAAGAAATTTTTAAGAAAAGTTTCAAATAAAAAATCGGTTTGAATAACTTATCTTAAAATGTCATTCTAGATATTTCATCATTTTGTTATAATTTTTTTATACTAAAATTTTGAAAAAATCTTTAAGAAAAACTATTTCAAATAGCTTTTCATAAAAATCATTTTTGAAATATATCATTTTAAAAAAATATGCGAGTTTTACTATGTAAAATCTCGAACAATGAATATTTAGGTTAGTGAATGTCAAAATATCTTTTTTAATTTATAACAAATGAGTTTGAAATAACTTATACTATTTTTGAGTAAATTTCCAAAAAAAACTATTTAAAAAAATACAAAGGAAAATCCATTTTTTTTAGAATCTATAACAAACAGGCCTTCAAACGAAGGAAGTAACAATGATGCCTCTCAAGTCACATTACACTGCAAGCTTCAATTGCATTTACATTCCACCTACAATTTCATTGTAATTTGCACTTCACTTCAATTTCAGTTTCATCTAGTTAGTTAGGACAGTTACGTGTAGCTGGCATTTCTCTCTTGTATATAAAGATAAGAGAATGTTAACCAGTGCCCTAGGGGCATTGGTTAAACACCAAATGAAGTAAGTTTTCATTAAAAAGTAATGTAATTATTACTTAATAAAAGTGACACTTTATATTTCCAAGACAGAAAATTCTATGTATAGATTCCATAAAGATATTATCTTGTACTTCCCTATTCATTCATGAGAAATCAATCTCAATCTGCTTTCAAAAGGCTATCATGCTTGCTTCGGCTCTGCAATATCGCAGGCAGAGTTTATCCTTGCACATTCATATTCATCATGTTCTTATCCTTTCATTCAGAGAATCGTAATCATGGTGAGAAATAACAATAATGCTTAGAATTCAAATAATCAAAATCAAGGTCTTGATCCGTACTATTATGTACATTCTTCTGAAAATCCTACTTCACTGTGTGTGACACTACCATTATCTGGAGATAATTACCATGGTGAGATATGACATAATATTGAAACATGTTAGAAGAAGCATAGTTCTCCACCAATTTTTGGCCGCAGAAATTCCTAAACTAATCTTGTCGATGCTGAGGAATCAAAAGGAAAGTCAGCAGTAGGATCTTCCATCATGAATGAAGAAGATGGAGCAATGACTTTGACTAAAGATTAGTACTAAACTTGATGACATACTTGAGAAGAACACAGTTGACACCAAGTATTCAACAAATATGATCAAAGGAAACAGTGGAACTACATACATGAAAGGTAACTCCTGTTTTAATAGGATTTAACTATTCTTTTAATTAATAATTTAAGTAATAATATAAAAAAGATAAAAGTAATAAAATATAATAGTTTAAACGAAACGTAAAAATGGAAGGAATAAAAGCCAGTTCATACTAATGTATCTGCTTTTCTATTGTGTGTAATGATATATCTATTTAGTTGCATAGATATACGCTCTGATAGATATACTACTGACTCTAATAATCAAACTTACCAAACCTGTTTGTTCCTCATAGTCCCATACAGTTTCACACACACACACACACACACATATATGTTTAAAAAAATCGGGGGAAAATATAGCAAGGAAATTCTCACTGTAACTAAAAATCAGAGAAGTATAGAGAGGATAAAGCACTTCATTTATCTATTTTTTTACAGAGGATAAATCACCTCATAAGTCATGGAATGGTGAAACTGCACCCCATCCCACATCTGCTCCAAAGGCACACGTCCCAAGATTATATAGTCCCATACCCAGATATGAATCTGGTGCAATAATTGAAAACCAAATCAGAGATCAAATCAGTGAAGCCTTTGGGTCATGCTTTAAATTGGTGTGATCGGCACAACCATGATTGAACCGGATGACAAATAAATAAATATTAAATTAAAAATAAACAAAGAGAAAAAAATACAAAAATTAAGAACTGGTTGAACCAGCTGCGATTGAAACCGGTTCAAACAAACTAATTAAAGGCCAGATCAAACAAACAAGAGAAGTATTCAGTTTCCAGTTCATCCCGTTGGTCTTGTCCAATTTTTTAAACATTGAGATTCCAATGACTAAACGATATCAGGCATTCAAAATTCGAACACGCAAATAAGCATCTGTATTAGGGAAGGGTAAAGAGAAATTTCTCATAATTCTCGAGACAAAATCAGTAATTAGTATTAAAAGAAAACTAAATTTTGGGATGAAGAACAAATATGCAGAGCAAGCTGTCTGAAAGCCTTTCCAACCTCAGATTGAGAGACGCCATGTTGACTTAAAAGGATCTGCTAGAGAACATAAAAAATCCTAACCCTTTTGTGCTTCCTTTCTCTGCAACTCAATTGCATCCATGACCATTAATTACCACCAAGAACCCCATTTCCAGAAGCAGCCATTCTAATCCTTCCTTCCCTTTTATATGCTTACCAATTTTGAGCGTGTATCTTCTCATGTACTCCTTCCCTTTCCTTGTCCACCGCGACTGAGGGACTGCTAAGAGGCTCTTTGCATCATCAAGCAGTCCTAACTCAACCCACAGATACAAACAAGAATAAAACTCGGTTTGCTAGAATTTGTAAAGAAAGAATAGTTTGCACCTAAGTAACCTACTTTGTGAAGAACTAGCAAGGGAAGTCATTCTCCTCAGTTCTGCAATAATCAGACCATCTTAGTCATGAAAGCATGCAATTACACAAATAAGCTAAGATGATCAAGATGTAATAATTCTTTATACATTTCATCTGATTACGGCAGCCAATGAACTCTGCAGGCCTTATCACGGTGATCTCTCCAACCAGGCAGCAAAAAATTATTAGATGCTCACTTCAAGCTTCAATTGCAGTCAGTTTCGAATGAGAGTAAAAAGTTTTCTTTATTCACAGCACAATAGAATCTTTGAGTAATCTACATGAAGCTGATGCTTCTACTAGTTAAAGTGCTAGCTCAACATTGCCAAAAGGGAAAATATTATGTCATAAGCCATAACTTCCAATAACCTGTCAATTTCTATCAATCACGACACTGCTTCCCCCCATGCTATACTAGAATACTGAATTTGCAGCTGCATTGATAGCAACTGCAGCCACATTTGTTGCATTTATCTGAAATTTCAAAAGTCATAATCTAATTGCAACTATGACCACGGTTTAAATATTGGTCATCAAATAGGTTCCCACATGCTAGAAACACTTTATTCCATACAAACGTTTACATGAGAACCCTTCCGGTTTTGACTATCAATCCAGCTCTTACCAGCCATCTTCTTAACCCCTCTATCTTCCATCAACTTCCTGATCTCCAGAGCATCATCCCACCGGCCAACTTCTCTGTAGATGTTATTAAGCAGAACATAACTCAAATGGAAGTCAGGCTCCAATTCAATCATCTTCCTTGCGACGCGTTCGGCAGTTCTATAATCGGAACACTTAGTACAAGCTCCAAGAAGAGCTGCCCAAAGTGATTTATCGTATCTGCAATCTGCATTCTCCAACAAACACTCGGCCTCGTCTATAAACCCGGCACGCCCCAACAAATCAATCATGCAATTATAATGTTCCACGACAGGCTTAATCCCATATTCTCCCATCAAAGTAAAAACCTTTCTTCCTTCATCAACCAAACCCGCATGACTACAAGCAAAAAGAACCGCAACAAAAGTGATGGAATCAGGTTTAATCCCTTCCTTAATCATATCTTCAAACAACGCTAATGCCTCAACCCCTCTTCCATTCTGCGCAAACCCACTGACCATCGAGTTCCAAGTGATCAAATTCCTAACCTCCATACTTGCAAACATTGTACATGCAAAATCAACCATACCACATTTAGCATACAAATCAACCAATGCAGACTCAATGATAACGTCTTTCGATCCACCTTTCCTCACATACATACAATGAACCTCCTTCCCATGATTCACCGCAGCCAACCCCGAACACGCGCGAAGAACAATCCCAAACGCGTAAAAATTCAAATCCCCCCTCTCCCTAACAAGATCAAGCACATTCTGATACTCCTTATTCTGACAATACACACCAAGCATTGCAGTCCAAGAAACATTATTCTTCTCATCACTCAACCTCTCAAACACAATCCTAGAATGTCTAACACACCCACATTTCCCATACATATCCAACAAACTACTCTCCACAACAACATTCCCCCCAAAACCTAAACCAACAACCTTCCCATGAACCTCCTTACCTTGCCTCAACAACCCTAAATTAGCACAAGCCGTCAAAATCGTCCCAAACGTATAACCATCCGGAACCACCCCACGAACCCTATTCATAACATAAAAAAACTTCAACGACTCCTTAAACATATCATTCCTTGTAAAACACGATATAATTGAAGTCCAACAAAACACATCATCTTTCACAAACAATTCATCAAACACCCTCCGTGCATCATCAACAGCGCGATTCCAACCATACATATCAATCAACGAACACGAAACAACAGTATTCCAATCAAACCCACGTGTTAAAACCATAGAATGAAAGCATCTCCCAAGGTTTACGTCATTTAACGCAGAACAAGCTTTGATAACAGAAGATAGAGTAAAAGCATTGGGTTGAACAGGAAATGCCAACATTTCGTAGAATAAAGATATCGATTGATGTGGCAGGTCGGAGCGAGTGTAACCGGAGATAAGTGAAGTCCATGAGATGACATCTTTGACGTGAAGTGAGTCGAAGAGATGACGGGCGTGAGATAAATGGGGGCCGGGGTTTAATTTAAAGTAAAGAGTAAGGAGGCTGTTGCCGACGAAGCGGTCGGAGTGGAGACCGGATTTGAGGACGTGAGCGTGGACGGAGGCGCCGTGGTGGAATGAGTTGGTTTTGACGGAGGTTTGAAGGAGGGAAGCGTAGATGACTGGTTTGAGTGAGAGGGTTGGTTGTGATGTGTTGAGGAGATGGATTGCGTGTGAGAGGGAACCGGTTTTTAGGTGGTGGAGGATTTCAGAGTCGGTGGAGATGAAACTGTGAGTTTGCTTCACGGGGAGGTGGTGGTGGAGCTTCTTCATGGAACTCTCAAACAAATTGCTACTGTTTTTTGTGTTTTTGTTCTATGGCAAAATAAGAGTTTTTTTTTCTTCTTTTTTTTCTTCTTTTTTCGCACCGGTTTTCGACCCACCAAAGGCGGGCGATTAATTCGGCTCATGCGTAGAGGCATGCGCATTAGCCAATATTATGGCTCCTTGCCACTGGAGCCCAAGCAACTTGGTCATTTAACTATAGCAAATTACACTCACCTACCTATTTCTTTGAACACCCCTCAAGTTTAAAAATATGAAATTAACCTCCTTTATTTGTTTTGAAATTAACATATAGCTCTCTTGTATGTTAATGTCGTTAGTAGTCTGTTAACTTCTTTGCTGTAGTGGAAGCTTGTGTTAGCTTAGATGTTTATCACAATGGCAACTCTTTGAACGAGAATTTAGTTCCTCATTGAGAAAAATTACGCAATGGAGAAGTAAAATGTGACTAAATAAATGAATTAAAGCCATAATATTAGCAAACAATTCATCAATTAGTAAACACGAGTTTGATTATGAGTGGAACAATTTTTGACAAAATTTTGATTCGAATTGATAGTTTGACTTAAATTTTAGTCATAAGTACAAAAACCTTCGAATAGACTCCATCGGCACTTTGGAGAAGCTATGTCATCAATTCACCGCACATATCGTGCAAGGGAAGAACAAACCTTTATAAGACTACATCTAGAGATTCAATAAAGAAGCAGTTCAAGTTCGAGGAACAGATGAACCATTAAAAATCTACCTGTTAGACAAACCCTACTCTCTGAACAAGTTCCTAAACATGGCAAAGACGAACATCAAGTATGAAGAGAAGCTTCACGCTGACAACTTCACCAAAACGAGGAAGGAGGATCCTCAAGCTAAAACCTCCAAAAGACCCCTTCAAGAAAAGAAAAAAGAAAGAAAGCCTCAAAGAGAAGCTTGACGAGGACCTTTAAGCCGATTCAGTGAATATACATACACCCCTTGCGGTGTCGAGGGATCATAAACTTTCAAGAGTTTCACATCTGATGTAATATTATTATTTATTGGAATGAAATACATGAATAACTAGAAATCAATATTGGTACAAACCGTTTAAAAATAAATAAAAATAAACATATTGGTCCAAACTTTTAGTTTATTTTAACATCATCAAACAACCATTTTTCAAAGGCTTTGGATGTTAGAACTTTAACTTCATTGTCAAGGATATTGAAGTTAAGCTTGGACCTTTGAAGGTTGGTGTTGATCATGAAAATAGTGTAGAGACTGTTACCAAGAAAGATGATAGTGACACCAATATAAACTATGACAGTAACAGAAGTGCATAAGCTTCTAATGTTAGTTCAGCAAATAAATCTGAATTTATGTGACATCTTAACCATGCATACTGCAGAGAATACTGGAAAGAGGGAAGAAAGTGAACATAATCGCACTAAAATCACGGGCATTGAAGAAAGGATACATACATACGTACATACATACATACATGGACTGCAATAAGTTCTTACTTGGCAGCGTTATAGTTTAGTTCATATTTTCAAAGTTATTATATTGCTAAAACAAATTATAAGTTATAATAAGTAACTTTTGAGCTTAATTCAATCGTAGTTTAATATTAACTTGGGAGCTGACGGTATTTTTACAGAATACGTTCGATTAAATCAGAAGCTATTTATCTCTATTTACTTTTGTTTCTCTTAACAAGCTATCACAATAAATAATTACTTCTCTTATACATATATGTGGATATCTGACATTAAGGAATTTGAAAACTCATCGGTAGATCCTCTAACCAGATATTTGACATATGAGTATGATAACTCATATTTTCTTAATTTTTTTTTTTTTTTGACAAGATATTTGCTTAGTTATATGTGTGTTAATATTTGAGTTAGTGGGAGTTTTCATACGAGATATGTATAAAATGACATAATTCTGATTTAATTTTCCCATAAGATTTCATTTCTGTAATGTTAAAACTTGTGTCTTTTATTCTATTTTGTAGACAAGTGATATTATAGATAATTGATATATTTTAATAATTAATTAAAGTCATCCAAATAGAACAATTGTTGAATTTATGGGTAACCTTAATTAAATAAAATAAAATATCATTAAAATACCGATGAGTTTATTTTATATAAGAATGAATGTTGTATTGGGTTATGATTGGGAATAATCTGCGATGAGTTTGATTGTTCTGTTAGTAAACTCATTAAGAGGTTCATGCCTTACTTGATTGGTATATATTACAGAGTGTTACTTTTCCCATCATACTGCCTTTTCATGCGTCCTGCAAAAATGCCAAAATTATCTGTGGTCTGGTATATATTATACACTTACATTTTAAAAAATAAAACATAGTTTTTAATTTATACATGCAACAAAGTCAGGTATCCTGCCACCTGACTGCAGTTCCAACGTGCAGCATTGTTGAGCTCCCTATACAAGTGAGCTAGTGTCACAGCTCCCCATGAATAATCAGCAACAAGATCAAGGTCTCTAAAGTACTTCAGGTACACAACATCCACAAAATTCTGGCTCTTGTCAGTGAAGATCGTGATCCCCACAAGAATAGCAAATATATGCGGACAACCTTGTCCCACAACCTCTTCACCTCCTGAGTCACACCATACTCGGTCACCAAATCCCTCTGCTCCTTCAAACACTCCTTGAAAATCCTCTTCAAGTAGCCAAATTGGCAATGTGCACATTTGGTCTTTTCGACCTCAATAAGAGCATCACTTGTATCAGACCCCAAGTACGTCTCCATCAATTCCATCGCCTCGTCCCATGATATGGACCCGTGGGACAGGAGCATGCCGTCAATGGAGAGATGCAGCAAACAGGCCACATCATCAAGTGTGACTGTTATCTCCCCAAATAGGTGGAAGCTGGAAGTCTCCTTGTGCCACCTCTCCACAAAGGCATAAATTAGACCATGGTCAATCAGGCTGTAGCTGGTATCCTGAAGCCAAGTAACGCCAATGCCCTGCAATCTGTCCTGCCGCCACCGTGCAGCCATAGTAGGGGTGGTTTCTTTGTCATGTATCTCCCCAATCTTCTTTTTGTTGCTGATGCATTTTAATTTGCCACGCCACTGCAAATAAATAAAAACAATACATAAACATTAGTTTACACTCATGGCTTCACAAACAGACAGTTTAACCAGTACAAAGAGTGAGTTTAACATTAATAAAAACCTCGCCATCAGCCGCCTTCCTGGCCACGTGCACATGGTACCTCCACAACAGGCCAGTGTCGTGTGGGCCACCGAGATAGTCATCAAGTGGCTCAGGGTCCACCACCTTCTCCTTCTTCTTTCGCCTTTGCCATGGCTCGGCATCTTCCATTTCCTCGTCCATAGCCTGAAGCTTCTCCTCAAGCTCCTGCTCCTCCTTATGTTGCATGTCCACGACATCTTCCATATACTCTTGCTGCTCTGGCTGATGATCGACATCAGCACGGCCTTCTTTGACACCACCCCGACGCCTCAAAACAACACCTTCCTCCTGCAACCGTTTGGTACGCTCTCTCCTACGGGAAGTATGCCCTGCCTCCCATACGAGCCGAGTGGATGATGAACCTTCTGTAACACGCACACAACACAATCAGAACAAAACCAGTACAAAACAGACGCTGAAACACATATTCTGGGTGTTTCCGAAATTTATTTCCGAACTACATCAATCTAGTTCGGAAAACGAATTCCGAATTGCTTCAGTACATAGGAAAAAAAACAGAACAAATTACTTGCATGCATACAGAAATTGAACTAATCTTCCATGTGATGTTTGTCAAGGATTGAAATGCGGTCCGTTTGAGCAAAATTTCACCGATTTTGGTTGGATTTTTGCAGTTCGGATTCTGGGATTAGAGGGAGAGAGAGAGAGAGAGAGAGAGAGAGAGTAAGTAAGTAAAAAGTGAAATTGTAAAAATGGGGGGGTGAACGTTCTTTTATACTTCGAATGTGTCCAGAATATGTAATCCGGACCAGAAGTTAATTGTCCGGATTTAGTTTTTCGGAGGACAATTTTGTAATGTTTGCATGGCGCGTGAGAAGGGCATAAGATGGGAAAAGTTAATTCTCTGTTTTTTTTTTGGTTACAAAAATTTTAGGGTGAGGGGATGGTGCCCTAGTCCAAGGCAGAGAAGACCTTTGGGCTCAAAGAGCACTTACAAAGGTATTTACATTTACCTCCCTCCAAAGGCACTAGCGGGGCTCAAACCCGGGTTCTCTCGAATTCAAGACCTATCATTTTACCACTAGAATTATCTATTTTATTTCATATACGTCATAATTTTGTATCTATAATTTGGGCGTCTCTATTAATATTTTCAGGTGACAGTGAAACTGAGAAAATGGAAAAAGAGACCTCTATTAAGTGTGACCGTCATTCTACCAAAAAATTTATATTTTTCAAATTTATCCTTTATTTTTACCAAATTTTTTCAAGCATAACTTTTTTTCTCTATTTTTCTTTCATCCGTTTTTCTTTGCAGAATCAAACATACCACATATCATAAAAATTTAAATTAACGTCAGCTTATTTTTAATTTATTTTCCTTCCTATAAACTAAATATTAATTGAAATTTTGTAATATTCATATTTGATAATCGAGTTTCCTTAAAAAAAAAAAAAAGGTATGAAAATTGGCACCCAATTTCGACAAGGGAAAAGATTCATAGACATCCTTTTAGTTGATACACCCTTGTACCACTACTGACTTGTCAAAAGAAAGAATAAAAAATAGACCCTAGTGACATGGAAAAAGACTGATTTTTCCCTCAATCTCTAAACTCATTCTACCATCTCTCTCTTTCCCTCAACAACGGTTACCACTTTCCTCTCTTAACCAACAACCACGATCTCCTCTCCCTCAACCATCATTACAATCTCCTCCCACCGCCGCCGTCTCCTCTCAACCACCGTCGGCTCAGCTTACACTCAACGTCGCATCATAGTCTATGTGCGACCCTATTCCCTCTCTCCGTCATGACCTAGTTCTAAAATCATTGGAAATCACATCATCGGAATCAAGTCGGAAACTTAATCTCTTTGTTGAAGGTGACCTTTATCTCAAATTTTTCATTCCATTTTGTGATGTGGCTTTGTATTTAACGTTTGTGGATTTTGATGGTTGTTCTAAAAAATGGGTAAACATTGATAAGTAATTAAAGTTATGAATTTAGTAAATTATGATTTTGAATGTTTTGTACTGTAAAAACTGGTATTGGTAACACTAACAGGAAGATGGGTTTTATACTGTACTGTAAAGACTAATATTGGTAACACTAATTAGTTTTGCAAGGCTGTGAAATATTTTTGATTTTGAATTTTTTTTTTCTTCCAAAGTTGACATTTGTTAAGAAACTAATTGTTAAACCTTATATCCAAACATGTTAAAGACTGAAATTTGCTTTGAAATCAGTTTACAAATTTTGAAATTGTTTTCCAAAATTATTTTTGTAAATTAATTAGAAATCCATGGTGAAAAAATGAATCTT
Source organism: Medicago truncatula (assembly GCF_003473485.1). Taxonomy (NCBI): domain Eukaryota; kingdom Viridiplantae; phylum Streptophyta; class Magnoliopsida; order Fabales; family Fabaceae; genus Medicago; species Medicago truncatula. The sequence continues at coordinate 21,599,085 of NC_053043.1, read as the reverse complement.
ATAAGTGTATGATACTAATTTGTGACAAATATGTGTTAAATGATGAATGATTGTATTAATATGTTTCATTTGATTGCAGGAATACTCAATCACTCAAACTTGAGGTTTTTGATGATGACATTGGGCAAAAGAAACAATTGGGAATGGAATTGTAATATTACCCCTTGACCTGAAAGCACAAACTAAAAAGGAGCTTCGATTGAGGTTGATGTCATGACTTGATATGCCCAAGGTGAAAGATAAGAAAGATCATGGAACCATGACAGTCAAGGTCTTGTATTACCAATTTAACAAGGGCAGGAATCAACTGCACTAGAAGAAAGGAAGGAAAGTATATGTGAAGGACCATAACAGATCATAACGGCTGAAGAAAGAAAGAATGAGTGGTTTTTCTACTCTAGTTCGTAATTCAATTCTTGCTTGTAAAATAATGAATTAAATTGAACCTACAGAGGTTCAACCTTAGGTTCAACCTTTGATAATTGACAAATTTCTTTGTAATGTTTTGACTTGGATGTGTAATATTAAGGTATTGTAAACATTCCTTTGCAAAAAAATGGTTTCACTTCTGTAAAATTATGGTTATAGGCATCAAATATTTGGTTATATGTAGTTTTCTATGAAAACAATATCATTTTAAAGCAATTTATCACTGAAATATTAAAAGTGATAGATATTCTATGTTTCTTGGACTCTTAATTGCATTAGTTTTCTATTGTGAGACAGCTAAATTTATAGACGGCCAATTTTGAATGTCGGAATAAACATGGTTACACCTTTGTAAAATTGTGGTTACATGCTTCAAATATTTGGTTATCTATAGTATTTCTATGAAAACAATATCTTTTTAAGTCAATTTATCACTGAAATATTAAAAGTGATAGAGATTCTATGTTTCTTGAACTCTTAATTGCATTAGTATTATGTTGTGAGGCTGGTAAACTTATAGACGACCAATTTTAAACACACGAAAAAAAAATGGTTATGCCTTTGTAAAATTGTGGTTATACACTTCAACAATCTGGTTATCTGCAGTTTTGTTGTGAAAACAATATCTTTTTAGGGCAATTTATCAATGAAATATCGAAAGTGACCAATATTATATGTTTCTTGGACTCTCAATTTCATTAGTTTTCAGATGTGAGGTTAGCAAACTTAGAAACAACCAATTTTAAACGAATGAAAAACAAATATGGTTACGCCTTTGTAAGATTGTGGTTACACGCTTCAAATATTTGGTTATATATAGTTTTCCTATGAAAACAATATATTTTTAAAGTAATTTATCAACGAAATATCAAAAGTGACCGATATTCTATGTTTCTTGGACTCTTAATTTAATTAGTTTTCTGTTGCGAGGCTAGCAAACTTAGAAACAACCAATTTTAAACAAATGAAAACAAATAAGGTTACATGCTTCAAATATTTGGTTATATATAATTTTCCTATGAAAACAATATCTTTTTAAGGTAATTTATCAACGAAATATCGAAAGTGACCGATATTCTGTGTTTCTTGGACTCTTAATTTAATTAGTTTTCTGTTGCGAGGCTAGCAAACTTAGAAACAACCAATTTTAATCAAATGAAAACAAATATGGTTACGCCTTTGTAAAATTGTGGTTACACGCTTCAAATATTTGATTATATATTGTTTTCCTATGAAAACAATATCTTTTTAAGGTAATTTATCAACGAAATATCAAAAGTGACCGATATTCTATGTTTCTTAGACTCTTAATTTAATTAGTTTTCTATTGTGAGGTTGGCAAACTTATAAACGAGCACTTTTAAATGCATGAAAAAATATATGGTTACGCCTTTGTAAAATTGTGGTTACACGCTTCAAATATTTGGTTATATATAGTTTTCTCGAGAAAACAATATCTTTTTAAGGCAATTTATCAATGAAATATCAAAACTGATAGAATGTGGTGAGAACATTATCATTTTAAGGCAATCTATGTTTTCGAGTTTAATCTAGTTCGAGTACAAAGAAAATAGGATTGCAACAAAGAAAACAATTACAATGCAAAATAACATTGATATATCGATTGTTCATACTTTGTACATTTACAAGTAATTTTATAATATGCTCATGAATTTGTAGAACATTACAACCATATCATTTACATGGTGGAATAAGTGCTTCAAACAATAAAACTGAAACTAAATAAGTTAATCATATCTTATACATGGCCGAATAAGTACATCACATAATAAAACTAAAATTAAAAAAATTGAACGTAGTCGCTTGAAGTTGATTCTTTTGAGCTTGACTCGGCTTTTTTATTGACTTCTATAAATGATTTTGTTTCAAAAATATGCTTTAACTGTACCTGAAAATGAACCATTTATTACGCATCTATAACTTTAGTCTGGGACAGTTATACAAACAAAGATGTAGTTGACAATGAGCTATAGCAGAGATTGAAATTTCTAGTTTGAGCATTCAATTTATAAAGATGTAGTCAATGACAACTTCCAAAGATGATTCTACAGAAATGTTGCTTTCAATATGTTAAATATGTCAACTAAGAATGGTAGAAATGTGTTTGTGCACCTAAGGTGGTCTACCTTCACACAAAATCCTAAATTGATATGGTTATGAAAACTCAAGAAAAAATAAAGGTTATTATTTTTAAGCTACATATGGTGGTTAATTTAGATGATGTTTAACTAATTATATAACAAGCAACTAATTATCAACTCTTCATTATAACAGTATCCCATAAAGTGCAGATTTGCTTTCACAATATCACAATAAAATTATAGAATTCCTCACTTAGTCACACACATGTATCAGATGTTGGAGAGAGAAATATGTTTTAACCAATTTTGGAAGAAAAAAATTCAAAACATCAAAAACCCTAAATGCAAACCATGAACCCAGAAATTGAAGAACCAATAAGATAAAGTTCACCTTCAACAAAGTTAAAGCAGAGACAATCCATCCAACAAAGGAGATAGTGAAGCAACGCCGATTGGAAAGATACAAAGACACAGAATTAACGACGGCGGAGACTGTAACAGAACACGACGACGACTCACGGCAGCGACTCTGAGTGTGTGGGAAGAGATTGATTGTGTGGTTGTCGCCGACGAGATGCAGAGGAAGTGAACCGATTTTGTTTCAATGAGAGGGAGAAAGAGGGACAAATGAGATGAGAGAGCAAATAAGGATTGAATTATTTTTCTTTTTCTATTTAATTTTAATTGATTGTGCTTTTTATTTTATATTAAATTTTAGGCTTAATTGCACTTTTGGCCCCCTATGTTTTAAGAAGTTGCAACTTTGGACCCCTAACTAATTAAAATACAAAACAACCCCCTATGTATTGGATCTTTGGCAGTTTTGGCCCCCTAACTAATTAAAATACAAAACAGCCCCCTATGTATTGGATCTTTGCCAGTTTTGGCCCCCTAGACCAATTTTGACTCGGTCAACGCTGATGTGGCACTTCAAAGGCGCCACGTGAAAAGAAATAAAAAAAAGCCACATATAAATTAAAGAATTAATTAAATAAATGAAAACAACAACAACAAATAATTAAAAATAAATAAAAAAGAGAGTAAAAAAGTAAGGAAATTGTGTTCCAAAATCATATTCTAGCTCTTCTTCCTCTAATCTCTCTCTAAAACACTGATTCAAGAACCTGCTCCATTGACAGAAGCATGGAAAAAGTGGAAAAAGGATGAGTAGTTCAATGCAAGCACGATAATGAAATAATGTTCTATTGAACGAAACGAAAGTTTCGTTTTTATCAAAAGAAAAAGGAGCATATCACATGCACTTTGACATATATAAAGGGCACAAAACAAGGCAGCTATATTAGTTGCATGTTGCTTATACATAACTTGAATAAGAATTACACCTCCATTGTTCCCTAACAATCCAATAGGCTGATATATTTATCATATAAATTCTTTTTTTCCTCCCTTACTCTGTCGTTTCCTATCTATATATTTATTATAAACTACTCAGATATTTGTTAATTTGCAGTTATAAATGCAATATTATCAGTGTCAGCATGAATAATGCAAGAATATCTGAATAATCTTTAATAGTATAAATATCTATTCTTGAATCAGTTAAAAAGTGTTTTAAAACTCCTCATCTGAGACACAATAACTCCTACATGTTACCTTGAATGCATGAATAAGAACTCCATGTATTATCAATTTGATGATCTCCCAAAAAAATCAAAACAATCACATACTGTTTACATTATTAAAAGTATAATGATATTTTCTATTTATATCATCAACTTTGTTCCTGAATGCTACAACTAGTTTACCTGAGTTTGAAAAATTAGAATGCCACTTTACTTCCTCGTGTTTTTGGTTACAATTCGAATACGAAAGAGATTCAATCGGAGCAAATCCATGGTGGTGATTGAGCTTCAAGATTTTGGAACGAATGGTTTTGGAGAGAGAGAGAATCAGTGGTTTAGAGAGAGATGAGAGGAAGAAGAGGAGAATCAGATTTTGGAACACGATTTCCTTCTTTTTTTTTTCTTTTTTTAATTATTTGTTGTTTTTTTATTTATTTAATTCTTTAATTTATATGTGGTTTTTTTTATTTATTTTTAATTAAAACAATGCACACGTGGCAGCTTTGAAGTGCCACGTCAGGTTGACCGAGTTAAAATTGGTCTAGGGGGCCAAAACTGCCAAAGATCCAATACATAGGGGGGGCTGTTTTGTATGTCAAAACTGCCAAAGATCCAATACATATGGACTGTTTTAATTAGTTAGGGGGCCAAAATCGCAACTTCATGAAACATAGGGGGCCAAAAGTGCAATTAAACCTAAATTTTACAGCTAGGAGGTGTACAAAGTGGTACAACCACGTGAGGATGTTCACGTATCAGTGCTCTTTCGACAAGTCCTAAAATTTTCCACCAACATAGTGTAGAAATATAAAAACACAAAAATAAAAGCCTCCATAGACTTTTATTTGACCACAAAAATGGAAACAAACGTAGACCATAAAAGTCTCCTATTAAATAGAAGTCTTGCAACCTTTAAATTAGTCAAAAACGTGGGAAGTGTCGTACTACATGCTTCTTTAAGATTTTATTAAAATAAAATTAAAATTAAAATGAAATAGAAATGAACAAGATGTGGATAGACCTCATTATATATTGGATACGAGTCTATAAACAAACACACACCCAAAATAAAATCCCAACTCTATAAAGCCGGTAAGAAGGTGGAACGATGTCTTATTTACATGTACTAGTTTTGTTTCTTGCAGTTGTCTTCTCTCTCGCAGATGTTGCGAAGTATCAAATACATGCCCAACATGATCCATGTGTGGATGATCGGATCCATGATCAACAAAATCAGGTTTTAAATGGAAAAGGACCTCCTAAAATCTGCATCCCAAGAATACCTGGTGCAGTACGGACTCGAAGTACAATTCGACCACCTCCTAAGATGTTGTAAACGCTCAGCAGCAAAGAAACGTATTATTATTATATTTTGATGGTTATTCTTTCTTATGACGTTGTGTTTTAGTTTTTTTTTCAGTAAAATAAAGAGGCAATATATAAAAATGTAAGATGTTATTCTATTTATTTACTTTATTTTAAAACCTATGTTATGTTTTGGAGACGGCTTATTCCATGGACCAGTTTTCAATATAAGTATTTTGGTGGTTATTCTTTCTTATCACGTCGTATTTTAGTCTTTTTCAGTAAAATAAAGAAACAATATATATGGACCCAAATATTAAAATGTAAGATGTTATTCTTTTTTTGACAAATGTAAGATGTTATTCTATTTATTCTATTTTTACATAATACATTCTTTATTTTAAAACCTATGTTTTGGATGTGATTAGAAAACAAATAACCAAAAATGAAGATAAAAATGGAAGCAGCAAGAGTATTTCATTTTACCATCTATTCATTTATGCGAAAATTGCAAAAAGTTGAAAAGGAAACAGTGTATAGGTGAGAAACTTCATCTCTCTTTAAATAGAGTGCATAATAAACTGGAAAAACAAGAAAAGAAAAAATAGAGGGCTGATAATGAAGTATATGCGACGTTACGTGTTGTTTATTGGCTTCAAATTTGTAGTTTGGAAGAACAGAGAAATCGTGACACGATTTCATCAACGTGTCACGATTTCCAGGCAGTGAGCATGGTTTTTTAGGGTGCTCAATCGTGTCACAATTTTGGGAAAACATGACACGATTTTCAACTTGCTGGGCACGTTTTCAGGATAAGGTTGGTCGTACTTTGGGTCGTACACACCAATCGTGTCACGATTTGGACAAACGTGACACGATTTTGACAGCTAAAGACTGCTATATAAGTGTTCTTGTGTAGATTTTGAAGGAGAGCTTGAAGGGAGAGAAACTTGGATTACAAAGGAGGTAACTTTAGTGTTGAGTGTCTTTGTAGTGAGGATCTCTTGGGTTGGGAAACATTGTAAACACCTTGGGTAGTGAGATTTCACCATTGGAAGGATCAAAAAGCTTCCTTTTGTGTTTTCTCTTAGGATTCATTATTGAGAGTGTGGGTGACACAAAATGGGTAGAAATTAAGTCTTGTTCTTGTGTAAGCTTATAAACTAATTTCTTGTAACTCTTTTGTAACACTTTCATCATAGTGGATTGGAGAGCTGCTCTCTCCCCAGATTAGGTCATATTGGACTGAACTGGGTCAACAATCTTGGTGTGTTTGTTCCTTTCTTTCATTGCTTATCTTTATTGCTTTGAATTGTGGTGCTGCTCTACACTTAGATCTAGGTCTGTTTTGTTGTTGTTGCTTGGAGACACTTTATCTATTGATTACCACTTCCTTTGCTCCACACATCTTTGTTTTCATTGGTGTGATTTTGTCCGAATTCACAACATTACGCATGAAGGATCGAAAGCCTTTGAGAATAGGACATGTCTTGATGCATGCCACCTGAAGCAGCGGTATTGTAATCCAACCGATCATCGCCTGACCTTGCTTATGTAGCTCTTTCATTACTCTTTGCAAGGATAGATATTTATTAGTCAACTCGAACGCCAAGGCCTGCACCCTTGAGTGTTCAACATTTCGGAATACAATGCACCCAGATGGTTGATCCCAGCCAGCATGAAGCTCGCCATTCATCACACTCTTAGTGACAATTCTATGAATGCGGGGAAGAGAGAGGTCGAAATTTTTTGCGAGCTGATCCATGCTCAAAGATTCATATGATGAAGAGAAGGTAATTAGGTATGTCCTAAGTGCCTCCTCCTTGATTTTGTCCTTCATTTCTAGCACGGAGTCTCAGTGTTTCACAAATTTCCATACATCGAGAGATGCAATATTGTCAAAGGCCTTGAGGAAGTCTCCATTAATAAGAAGTCTTGTGACAGCCATAACATGATCCCTAACATTTTCAGGAGGACCGTTGAATGTTCTTTTGTCACTTATCTCGAGCAAGCGATGGAAATTCTTACTGATGATCTTACGCTTCGTGTCATGAATATTGGCTGCCATATTGGGAACTTCCAATACCATAGCAGATATGAGATACACTGATTCAAGGAGCTCAAGATTTATATGCATATGATATGGCATCAGCCGGCTTCTTTCCAACAATTCCTGAAATATAAGGAAAAAAAGAGTTAATTGTGATGTTAAATGACAAGATGAAATAAACTGATCCCACCGATGGGAATATGAAATAGAAAAAATAGAAAAATGAAAAAAATTAACAATAAATGAAAACAAACATAGCTAGACAACAGGTTATCATTTTAACTCTAACGACTTAAGACTAGAAGCATCCAAGACAAAGTGAGATTGCTGGAAGATATAAAAAATGAATCTACAAATTTACAATATTCAACAAATCATATAAAAGGATTTAGGAACATGTTGCCAAAGAGAGAAAGCATTGATTAACCCATTATATGATCAAGAAGCCATTTCATACATAGCAAACTAACAGACTTTTTTTCTTTTTCCATATCCTTTCCAATTGATCAAAAGCTTTTTTCTTATAAGTGAGATTCTATAAAGAAAATATTTCCTTTTTAAGAGTGACAAAATTGTAAGTGGCAAACAAAATAGGAGGTAAGCTGCATAATAGTACTTAAGGCCAAAAAATAGTAAAACATAGAGATATGAAATTCCAATTAACAATATCAACAAATTACTCTATCAAGATATTAGTGTCTAAGACAAGAGACGATATCCAAAAGCAGTTAAGTAATATATCATCACAAAATATAATGGGGAACACCGTGTTCAAGCATGTGTGATGTTTAATGCATAATGTACTCACATAAATGCCAAGAATTGTAATCCATATCAAATGTAATTAATTCAACAGCAAAGAGAACGGAGCAGTTGCAGGCAATAATCAAATCAAATTTCTGTTTAAAGTAGCGAAGTTGAGCAATTATATTGCCCTTCAAAACTGATCAGCCCTAAACTGCAATTCAGATCAACATTGATTTTAAATCATTTCTATGAGAATCAAACATAAATTTCTTTAAAGTAGTGACATCGGATCTATTACAATTATATTACTAAAATCCTATTTTGTACACATATATATGCACTTGACCACAATAAGTAAGTTACTATAGCCATGCTATGCAACAAAGGATCGGATTTAATACCTGTTCTGGAGTTTTTTCATGATAACAACTCCGTGCAACTCCTTGTGCGAGCAATTCTCTCACCCTTCCACCGGGATAAAGTTCAGACAGACATTCATGTGCTTCAGAAATCAGTCCAGCACGAAAAGCACATAGACCTAACTGTGACATAGCCCTGTTAAAATAAAAAGTATCTGTGTTGAAACGTCCATGTGGTGAACATTTTCTTGCAAATGACTCATAAGCAACAGATCACAGGCTTTAGTGAACTCATGATGAAGAGCATGGTGATATATATCACAAAGCATTGCACGTGCTTGAATGCGCTCGTCTCCGTATTTGTATATTAGTGACACTAATCCATCCATTAAGGTCCTACTGTTCTCCGGCTCAGCCAATGTTCTCATTGCATCGTAAACCTCTTGAGGTTTGTAGTAAATGAGTTCAACCCTAATCAAGGCAACCTTAGAAGAACCTTTGAAATCTCCAATCCTTTCAAGATTGTTTGTCCGGATAGTAGTAGTAATTAGCTATAGTGGCCGGAGGTTCAACAACTGTAGTTTCATCATAATCCCTTTGCTCCTCCTCTGAATCAATATCACCCTACCAGTCCATTTAAATAAAGCAACTTGTTTTATTACAAAAAAAAAAATCTAAAACAAAACAGGTTAGTATTTCACCTTCATGTACTCATCTCATCTCCTACCGAAAGACTAAACATTAATAATTGATTAAATCCCACGGTGCAATAAAACGTAAGAAGCAAATTAGCATACCTGATTTACGAAGAATCGCGAAGTCAATATTTATATTCCTTGATCTTGAAATATACTGAGTAACGAATAAATCCAATATCTCATATTGACATAATTCGGCATGGCTATACATTTTTACAGGCATGTTTTATCAAAAGACCTAAAGATATATCTCCCATTATGCCAAAGGGGAAAATTCCATTTAGAACACTCATGTCCCTCAACATGATTCGTCAACTGTCCATTAACGAACTTTATAGTTATCTTGTTACATATAATGTTTGAATAACAACAAAACACTTAATAGTCCATATTTAAGGATCATAGTGATTTCAGGTCTAACAGTGGTAGACACTATTATCACTATGAGAATATCTTATGACACTTTCATAACATAGCGTGTAGTATTCTCATGGTGGTCAATTCAATATAAATATTACTCATATTATTTATACTTATGTATATAGTTAACATCTCCTATCATTACTCATGAGATGTGATCACCAATCTAAGTACATAATAGTCTCTACGCTTTATTATTATTATTATTATTATTATTATTATTATTATTATTATTATTATTTTGATGAAATATTATTATTATTATTATCCCATTTTATATTAAAATTTGACTTCGGATACTTTTAAGAATATTGTTCTTTATGTTAATGTAATGTCATGATTAAGTCTTACTTAATGTTCCATCACATGAACTATCTATTCGAGGGACTTTATTAATCTTATAACAAATATAATAAAGAATGCCTTATTTTATTCAATAATAAATGTCATGATGCATATCATAAGTTTAACATAAACTATTGACATCTAGGACTTACACCAACATGTGTAGCCATCAGTTTACAATCCTCTAGCTTGAACTCTTAGGCTTTGTTTGGGAGTTTGAAGGGGAAGGAAATGAAAGGCTTTGAGGGGTGCAAAATATGAGGAAAAATGGAGAAATTTTTCAAATTTTCTAAAAGAGTAGGTTTTTAGAGAATGATAAATTAATGCATATGATTATTTTATTTTTAATTTTAAAAATATTATAACAACATAGATTAAATTTGAAGAATTCTTATTAACCCTCCAAAACCCTCCACAAAACCCTTCTCCAATACAACTTTTTAGTTCCCCCAAATGAGGATGGTTTTGTATTATGAAGAAAAGTTAACCCCCCAAAGCACTCCTTTCCATTTTCCTCTATTTCTTCTACTTGCTCATTCCTTTTTTTCCAAATCTTCCCCTCCATTCCCCTCCAAATTCGCAAACAAAGCCTTAGAGAATTCTTTGCAAAGATCAGCATTAGTACAAGCAAAAATGATATCATCAAGATATATCTGAACAATTAAGATATCTTTCTTTAGAGCGTTTATGAAAAGAGTAATATCAACCTGTCTTTTTTTAACAGTCATTTTCTAAAAGAAAGTTACTCTGTTTATCATACAGTTAGCCTCAATTTTCTCTTTTATATAGTTCGACGGATAAAATGATGTTTGCAACAACAAAATCCTCTAAGTCCACAACTACCAGTGTTATTGTTAGAAAAGATGAAGAAGCTTTCAACATGAAGGATGTTTCGACGAAGATTTGGTTTCGACAGATTTAGTTAAGTTTCAAATAAAGTGTAATTTCCTTTTAAAGAGACAGGTTCAGAAAGCTCAGACACGCGGAAAGCATACTGAAGCTCTCGAAGAGAATGTGATTTCTAGCTAGAAGTTGGTCTTTGCAGTTATTTTTCTCTATTTATATACAGTAAACGGGGGTCATAAATCTCATTTACAAAATTCAAATACTCAAAGTACAAGCATAGAGAGAAAAGAGTCGGAATGTATGTAACTTGATTTGTTGAACTACCTTTAATTCAATACAATTTACATTTCTTTCAGTTTTTGCATTTAAACTTTTAAGTCTTTTACTTGTTTTACATTATTGATTTATGTCGAAAAACAATTATCTTCACCCTAAAAACAGTTTCATTCATCTTGCTCATAAAACAAACTATGAATATGATGAACATTCAAACATTTTCGGGAACAATATTGCGCGACATGCCCTAGAATTTCTAGTTTGATCATACAAGTAACATTTTAAAACTAGTCTTATTGTTTACTAAAAACACCTATAAACACTTGGAGCTTATTTCAAACCATAGGGTGAATTCTTAAGTTTGAAAACATACTTTGATTTATAAACTCAATGTTGGAAAATGATTTATAAAGATCTCACATTTTATTCATACGTCATTTTCGGAAAATATTTTTGAAATAAATCATTGACTATAATTTTTCACTTAAAACGACCGACAATCCTATAAAGCAAGGTTTTGAGTCATTTTTTTATAAAATAAAAAATGCACATTCACTATTACAAATTAGAGTGTTGCATATTTCTTATGTTTTTCTCCATCGTTTAATTATGTATTCTACATTTTGATTATTTTTAATCTACATGTTTATTTTGTGATAACTTGTATTTTTATTCAATTAAATTTTTAAATACTTTAAGGGTAAAGGGCGTCCTTTGGTTCAAATATAATACCACTATTTTGTGATTTGTCTTTTTATATCATGAAAGGTTTAAACATAAAAAATATTTCTTGAAAATAAAAAAGTATATGACCTCCTCATTCAGTGTGTTAAAGGGGAAAACATATTAATAAGTGTGCTAAAAATATTTAATTTGTGTAAAGAAAACTCAAGCTTTATATATTATAAAGTGATCAAATCCTTTTCTATTTGTTACGTGCAAAGGGAGCAATATATGGCTAAACTTATGAAGTTTGTTTATTTTATGATTCTCTTCCTTTCTCTGTATCTTGTTGCAAGTAAGCCATTTCCCCTTACAAGCACTGACTATAAGCCGTCTTTTAAAGTCTCATCTTTACTTATTACCTATATGCACGGACACTCCTTGGATTAGGTGTGTCCCGCTGTCGGACACGTGTCCGACACCGACACTTGTAATTACACTGAATTATGCTATTTTTTTAAAATTATTAGCTGTGTCGGCGTGTCAGTGTCTGTGTCGTGTTCGGTGTCCGTATCCGGGCTTCATAATATTACAAACCTTTTGATTAGTAAAATTTGTAATATTTTTTTTTATCACAGCAACTCATGACTGTCATAATGACTTGGATTGTGGAGACAAAATTAAGTGTGTGCCTCCTCGGATTGCATTATGTATCAATTACAAATGTTATTGTATTCTTGAAAATGATGCGGTAATTCCTTGGAGTACATGACCAAAACAAGTTAAGTAATTCACTACAAGCAAGAAGGATTTCTTAAACTAGCAAAAGATCTAAGATATACGGTTGTTGATAAAATATTACATGATATGTTATTTACTAACTTTGTTGGCACCCATTAATTGAATTTATTTTGTTTTTATTTTTGCATTCCTAATTTAATTGATCATGCAATTATTGATTTTTACTATTAGATTTTGTGAATGGTTTGAAATTTAACAGTAACTGTTAGAAGGCTTCATGGTCAAGATTTTCCAATGCAGATAATATTAAGAATCAGATGTAAAGGGGTAAGCCACGCGCAACGTTCGTGCTGACACAAACCTGCCCTCATCATCCCGAATACACACTCCTATACCTACTTTGTTGAAGAAGCGGAGAAGGAAGCATCCACGTTATACTTAAGTCTTCCTACCGGTGGTGGCTGCCACGTGCACAGCTGTTGACGTGTCTTAGACGTGTTGCTGGTTGCAGCACCAGCTCCTGACCATTGAACACTTCTCATAATGACTTTTAGTCGAAAATCTTTCTTGATGTTCGCCAACATCCATTATTCCAGAACATGGTTGGCACACTCTTAAATCTGAGAGTTAGTCTTTGTAACAAGTTGCCAGATCTTAAATTTCGGTGCTTCCAAATTCTCCATAGGATTGTGGCAAATTATGTAACCTTGGTTTTAGGAAAACGCTGCAATAAGAGAAAAATTGATGTCGTAGCGTTATAACCTTGATGTAAAGTTGCAGTTACATCTTGCAAAAGACCACCATTTCGCCACACTTGAACAACTCTTGGCCATTCAAATAAAATGTGAATTTCGTCCTCGTAGTTGTGATTGCAAACAACACATGTAGTCGAACAATTTATACCTCTATATGTGAGCCTTGCCCATGTTGGCAGACAATTACGACATACTCTCCAAACGAAGTTATTCACTTTTGAAGGGACTTCAAGCTTCCAAATTTCGTTCCATCCACTCGGCTTATGAAGATGGGAGTTATCTACAATAGTATTAACACAAAGTCTATATGAACTCCGCACTAAATATTGCCCATCTTTTTCCGCCTTCCAAATTAATTTATCCTTATACACCGATTGAATTAAAGGGTAATAAGTATGAGGTTCTCTTACCTCTGGATCAAACATCTGTTCCACCACTTCAACATTATAGCCATGATTATTTTGGTCTATGAGACTATCCAGTCCATCGTATTGTTTCCCGTTCCTCCATTGAATAAAACACAATTGTTCGGACAGTTAATCCCATGGTCATGGAATCTTACTCTCGTTGGTACAGTTAATACCATAGTATTAATTTTGTTTTATTGAACGATAAAAAATTTATAGTTGTATCATTACTCATAACAATTTATTATGAAGTGTTAAAAATAGAAAATAGAAACTCTATTAATGTATCTCTATATCAACTAAGGAATAAGAAAAATAAATGCAGATCAAGATTGAAATCAATAAGCTCTACAATCATTCATTAATATTCTCCCAATTGCAAGTGTTAAAAGATAAACACCGCAACCAAAGTTCAATCTACATCTGCATAATGTTCTGGCCCCAGATGGGAAAAAAAGATAGAGAGCACACGATGGAGAGTGTGTTAGAGAGGATCGATATAGAGCAGGGGAGATTGAGTGAGACAAAGGAGAACCAAGATACTGCTTTTTTTTCCTCTTTTTTTTTTTAATTTTGTTTTGGTTGCTTGGTTTTGGCTCTCCCAAATCTCTCAAGAGGAATGACTTTGCTCCGAACTCTCTCCCAAATCGCAGCAAGAACACGAGGTGGTGGAAAGAAGAGGAGAGAGTATCGCATGGCCGTCACCGGTGGTGTTGGATCCCCATGGCTGTTGAAAAACAAAGGGAGAGTGGGAGGAGGGCTTCATATGTGGCGCTTACATGACTTCCTTGGTGAGTCCCGTCAGCGCAAAATTGACGGCAAGGACCAAACATGCAAAGAGCAAAAATGTTGGGGACTAAAATATAATGAATTTAAGTAGGAACTAATGTTGAAAGCTCACATATTTGTAGGGACCTAAAACATATTTAACATATAGGTAAATAACATTACAGATACAATACAGATCAGCCTGTTTAAGCATATTTCCCTTAATTAAACTACATATCTGTGCGCATTGTTACTCAACGTGATTCTTCCCGTTTTCTTTTGGTGAAAAGTACTTTGTACATAACAAAATCTTGTAACAGAATGTTCCACAAAATTAGTGGGATTCTACTCCCAAATAACACATTTTCTATTACTCTCATCTTTGTATTCAAATATTATTTATTATTTATTTTTGTGAACATGTTACATACATTACTTTCACATCCTTGGAAAATTTCAAACCATGATCATGGTTTCTAAGCCTAATCTTTGTAGTAATGTGAGTAAGAGAAAACCCAAGTGTCACACCAACTGCTTCCTGCAGAAATAACATGAAATGCTCAGTTATCTACATCAAACAAGTAAATCAACAATACCCTACAAATACTCAGAAGAGAGAATGTTATCGTCACCTCTAAGTTTGAAGTATACGGGACCATATTTTTCTCAAGGAGCTAATAAGCTTTGTATGGCCAAAAAGATGTCCTTCCGTGATTCTTTCGGCAGTAGGTCCCATTTCATGAACAAATTTGACAGATTCTGACAGTCTATTGAGAAGATTCATCAATGCGATTACTTCATTCCTTTGTAGTTGTAGCTGAAAGACCATCAAATGCAACGTCAATTCAGTTCAGTTGTTCGTAGCAAGCAGTGATAAAAAAAATATTTGAAAACGAAATGTATAGTAAATTTCTCTTACCTACATAAATATGCATTTTTGTTCGAATTACTACTATCATATCCTTATTTTGTGAGGAACTTAGCATAGCGGGTTGGGCCTAAGCCCCATATATGAGCTGAGCATGGGGATAGGCAACGAAATATAGGGGAGAGAAAATGGAAAGGAGAGCATTCGGTATCTTTTTAGTTGGAAACCTTATAATTTAAGCAGAGAAAGAAATGTATCTTCTCTGTCTCCCTTTTGCTCTAGGGTTACAGGAGGTTTCCTTCTGTAATACATCTACTTTTGTAATCAATAATTCAATCTGTAGTTCTCTTCGATTTGGGTTCGTACCATCATACAATTTTGTAAGACTATAGGGTGTTGAAAGTTTAAACATGGAAAGAAAACACAAAACAACTATATATATTGTAAGGGAAATGTTAACTTGTGCCTTTGAGGCATAAGTTAAGAAACCAAATGTAGAAGAATTTACTTGGAAATTGTGCATTTAATGTCTTGAAAGTCTCAAATTATATTTTCATTATAAAACTTATTTTTTATTTCCATTTTAAGTTCCTTAACTTGTGCCCTTAGGGCACAAGTTAAGATGACCCATATTGTAATAATGCAAACAACTGGAAATTTGAAGTACATACTAGCCACAGAAAGATCTACAAACTTCACAATTATATAAGAGATAAAAATCCACTAGATTACAATTTCATATGTCTGGAAGGACAGGTGAATGGAATTAAGAAAATATGTATGTTTCATTTCAGGATTTAAATGGCAGAAATTTAAAGGTCAATGCAGTAGCAAATTGATTTAACGTAGCATATGCATAAAGGAAGCAAAAACAACACTCTATCAAATGTACTTACTGTTTGAACCATGTTTTCTGGACCATCATCAGAGAAGAGAATCTTTAATGCAGTTCCAAGACCAAGAACCTGGAGCTTTCCCCATAGTCGACACTTCTCACATCCTACACAATCCATCAACGCACTGCATACAACAGAAATAATTCCATTGCCGATGGGTCAGACAAATATTAGTGTGTAAATTGAAGCAGTAATACAACAAAGCAGATACAAGGAGTGTTTGTTAATAGTATAAAGATAAATATGTGTTCGGATAAGCAATTAAGAATTCCAGATAAACCAACTTTCAGAAAATGAGAAAAAATCAAATTCTAAAACACGGACAATGGAAGGAAGAACTATACCATAGGACAAAAATTACTTCAGCCAAATCTATTAAAAAAAATAAAAAATTTGCAAACCATAGTACAAATCTGTTAATCTGTGGTCTTTCCTACACATTCATTAGCATCATAAAGCACGTCCACTATGCAAGTCAACAAAGGATGTTATTTAGTTAAAATAGCAGTCTCATCCATTACTTTTTAGTTAATACCTAATGTTTCTGAATTGATGTTGAATTTTTTGTTTTAGCTCAGGTCCACTTTGTCCTTTCCACAACTTAGCTTCATCAAATGGAACTGGACATGCAGCTTGAAGCTTGGGTTTGTAAAGTAGCTGTTTTATCAAGGATTCTGTTTTAAGGTCCTCATTAGGGTTACCCGTGTTGTACTCAGCCTGCTCAAGATAATCTGCAGCCTACAGTGATATGTATATTGCATCAAGATACATTTTACTGAAAATTCTAGAAGAAAGATAATATCAAGATCAATCAATTAAAATCAAGGCAAACTATACTCACTTTGGTTACTGCTCGCAGGACAAAGAGAAAAGTGAAATACAAATTTCTGACACGATCGGGGTATTGAAGGACTCGGTCATACATCAATGTAAGATTTTGGCCCCACTGCAATAATAAAAAGGAAGGAAAGAAGTCAGTATCATCTGAAGTTAAAATGCTTTGCATTAGAGAAACAATTTATAATAATGAAAAATAATTTTAGTGCATAAGAAAAAAGCATTTTACAAGGTCCATTACACCAAAACAAAACTGAATAAATATTATTTTAACATTGAATATCAAAAACGTAACTGAAGACTACCTACATGATTAAATCTGCAATACTGTATTGATTCCACAAAAGCAACAAAAATGTTTCTTTTGAAACAGTACATTAGCTACTTCAGAGAAGAGGAACACAAGATTTACCGTATTGGTAGCTTCGTCAAGTAGGTAATCAGAAGCTATATGTACTGATATGGAGGAGTGAAGACCTGATATCAACTTATACAAAATCTTTTCCTCTTGGCATGATTCTTGCGAAAGATCTACAAAAGACAAACATTACTGGTTATAAAATACACACACCTTACATAATACTCGTGACATCAGTTTCAGTTCCTCTTCTACAATATTGATCCATTTCAAGATATCTTTCACTCAAGATATAAATGATAAGAACAGACTAATATTCACTTCACAATTGACCAATTAGATTAGATATTAGATTGTTGAAAAAGGTGCAACATTTACAGGTCTTTTCTGAAGACGACTTACATTTGGGGCAGTTCTCAGAGTAGACAGCATCCCATATCCTTCTTGCAGATGTACCGGTGTAACCAGTATATCTTTCAGGATTCAATTGAAGGTTCACATATGTCAACTCATCTGTAAATGCAACCATTAAGACAATTATTTTCTATAACAATTTTAAACATTATAAAATGATTTAACTGGATATGTTAACAGTGTAAAAGATGGAAGTTTTTTACACTGCATGTGAATTCCATTGTACTACTAATACCTCTTTAAAAGGTATACTATATAATATTGCAAAGTTACTTGTGATAAACTGCAACTATAAACAGAAAATATTCACATTGGAACTAGTAATCAGACAGAGTAGCACACCATTGTCTGTCTCATCATCATTTGTCCATGGATTGTCTATTTCTGTCCATCCTGTGAAAGCTTTACTATCCAAAGTACGGTCAACAGCTGCCTCAGGTTTTCCTTCTTGACAAACAAGATCATTCAACGAAAGGCGCTTAGGCTTCTTAAATGACTCTGGGAACTCATTTTCTGGGCATTCACATACACTGCAGTCCCGCAACCGGCACATGCCATCATCAGGCCAAAAAGGGCAGTCACACCATAGCTTAGCCTACAAACAATTCAGTAATCAGCATTTCTACATTTAGTGCATTGAGAGCTATTCATTTTTTTAACGGAAAAATTTATAATAACCCAGTCCTTGCACAAGACAAACAGAGACCGGCAAGACAGAAACAACATAGCAAAGGGCACCCATATATAGGCGGAACACCCAAAAGAAAACCCATACACCGTACATCAAAAACAGATCTCCCATCATGCAAGCATAATCCTCAACACCATTCACAGTTCAAACCTTGTAGATCAATTTAATTAATATTCATTGTAATTTTGATTTTCATACTTAACAATGGTAGCAAGTTAAATATTTAAAATCCATAATTCTGGTATAGAATGGTTTGAGCTAAGGCACAAGATTCAGTTGATAATGCAGATGGCAGCACATTGACTCGATTATAATGCTTTTACAACAGATGGAGTTCTTTCTCATTTCTCATTTCTCATATTGTTCATCAAATCAACATTTAAAAACTAATCAATAAACAAGCTGGAACATAGAATTCTATTAAAACTCCTTTTCTAGAAAGGCCTCTCGTATTCCAATTCTAAATTGTGTTGTTGGATGAATCAGATACTACCAATCATTACCAGTCATTAAAGAGGTAAAAAAAATCAATACTACTAAATTCAACATAGAAAATAAAACAAAAATGTTTCTTGTAAACCTAATGTTTTAATCGATCGCAATTAAAACAAGCATCAACAATATCAAAGAGGATGTTTGCAGACACAAAATGTAGACATAAGAAATGAAAACAAGCAAACCTTAAAATACCGAAAGAATGGGGTTTTCACGAGCTCTTGGAGAGATGGGTACAACACTTCCTCATTAAGATTGTCCACAGTTTCATAATCACAACAACAATCCTCCACCATACCACTATACTTCGGTGTACCCTGCAACAGTCACAGAAAAATAAATTCTAGACTATTAATTCAACGAAAATGACAAAATTTCTAGCCACGCATCTCCAGTGTTATCAATTGCGGATCACAAAAAATTGTATTTTGTTCAAATTCCATTACGCAGTTGTGTTATAGCTGCTATCTGACAACATGTACAAAATCACATAACATAAGCAGTTTGTTATAATCTGACTACACTATAGAGCCTATTTGACAACACTGCAAAACACAGAAAACAATTTATGCAAAACACCTCCCTGGATTTCTACCGTAGACAAACACATTACTTTCATAAACCATTTGGATCAGCTTATAGCATAAGTGCTTATGTACAAGCTACCTCTATAATAAAAGACGAAAATAACATTGTTTTCATCTAAACCTATGAAGCACGGACACTTCTTGGATTAGCCGTGTCCGGCACCGGACACGTACACATATAATTACACTGAATTATGTGATTTTCTCAAATTATTAGCGGTGTCGGCGTGTCCGTGTCCGTGTCGTGTCATGTGTCTGTGTCCGTATCCGTGCTTCATTGATCTAAACAATAAGCTATTTTCATTAGCTATTTTGGAGAACTTATGAAAATAAGTTGTTTTCATATATTCTCTCAGTCTCACAAATGTTTATGTCAGTGGATAAACTGAAATAAGTCAATCCAAATGCTTATTTGACAACACTGCATGGGGCAGAAAATAATTCAAACAGAATCCAAAGCAAGAATTGAAATAAATCATCAAAATCAAGATTAAAAAAACACAATTTACATGAATCACACAATGCATTAAGATTCAAGATTTCACAATTCAGCAAAACACAAAAACATGCATGCATGGATCTGAAAAAAGATTGAAGTGAGAAATTGAATATACCATAGCACACTGACACGCTTTTCCAATGACACCAAAAAGAGAAATTTTTGAAGAAGTTCTTGAAGAAATGGAAATTGCAACAATGGCAGCAATAAGAGGAATAACAACCCAAACCCATTTCCCTCCAAAACCCTTCTCTTTCTTCTTCAACTCTGAATTCACCATCACGCTTCTTCTTTTTCTTCTTTTTCGCTATAAGAGAAACGAGTCAACACGCTGAATCGCGAGTCAACGCGTTTTATTCTCCGGTGCAGAATCGTCGGAGAAGAAGATCGGTGAAACGGGTCGGGCTTCGTGACCCGTTTATTATAAGAAACTAACAACGGTGCAAATAGTAATAAGAAGTAGCGAAACACGCGTCGTTTTGTTCGAAAATATTTTGTATATGGAAGAAGCAGTTGTATGAATAATAACGAATGAGAAATAAATAAATGGAAAAAATATAGTTGAGTTGATGAAGGAAAATAAAAATTATGGGCGTTGTTGATGGTTTTATTTTTACCCTTTTGAGCAAGAATATTCTACAAAATCTTAGTCATATGTTTCTTGTCCAAAAAGAAAGAGGTTTTTTTATCCTTACAAAACTACCTTTTTTTTCTTTATATTATTAATTTTATTCTTTATCACTTTAGAGATCACCGTCCTACAAATATACAATTTTGCCACCAACTTTATCGATGATCAAAATAGGATTAAGTCATCGTGAGTTTAGATCAGTTGGTAAGGATAATATATAATAATATAAATAAGATCTAAAGTTTGAACCTCGGACACCACAAACTAAACGGAATTCAGGTTTTTTTAAACTAGACTTTGAGTGTGAATATTTTGCATGAAAAACGTGGTTGGAATGAGACATATATTAAAAGTTAATCGTATTTTTTTATTAAAAGTTGTTAATCATATTTTTTTAACAAAGATTATACATTAGTAAGATTGAACCTAATTTACCCAACATCACTTAAATCTGATTGTGAGAGATTTTTTTAATTTAATTAGAGGTTTTGAATCGAACTCAATTATATGTTATGAGGAGTTTTGTCATATATTGTATGTATAGTCTTACTCGAGTTAAAAGATAAGTATTTTTACATTTACACGTAAAAGATATCTGATTAAAATAGATTCCTACGCATTTTGAAATACAATATTATTAAAAAATTATCTCAAGACTAAGAGTAATATTCAAGAGACTTTTTTCAAAAAATAAAATAAAATTAAGAGAGTTTACGTTAGTGAAAAATAATCCAGAGATTTTAGATTAACTAGTAGATTGATAAAAAAAAAAAAAAAAAAACCATTTCATAATTGAGTCAAAAAATTTAAAAGCTTCCCAAATCGGACACAATTCATATTGACCAAGTAAATTACACTACTTTATCATACTTATCTCATAAAGCATGCAATAATAATGAATTCAGGCATAATTTTAAAACTAGGTTCGGTCATCGACTCAGAAGGGATATTGAGACATTGGATCATTGGTCGAACCACTGAAGGTTTATATTTATTTGATGTTGTGTTGGTTTCAAACATTTCAGATAAATGGGTTTGTCTTCCAGACATTGCTAATGGATATGTTGTGCGAGGCGCCTATGACTTGTTACTTAGTTGTGATACTTCTCAGGTGGACACGTCTCTCGAATTGGTGTGGTATAAACAGGTTCCGCTGAAGGTCTCGATATTTGCCTGTAGACTCATTAGAGACCGCTTACCAACAAAAGCTAACCCGGCTATGCGCGGTGCTATTGCAGCATCAGACATTGTGTGTGTGTCAGGATGCGGCCACGTGGAGACAACACAACATCTTTTTCTTTCGTGCACAGTGAGTGCGGCATTATGACAGCAGGCCCGTGAGTGGATTGGATTCGATGGGGTGGATTCTAATAATATTTCCGATCATTTGGTGCAGTTTATGCATATGACAGGTGGCGGTAAAGCTATACGCTCTTTAATGCAACTTATTTGGTTATTGTGTTCGTGGTTTGTGTGGAATGAGCGTAACAACTGGTTGTTTAATAATATTGTAACACCTATTTCTCGTCTGTTAGATAAGATCAAATTGTTATCTCTAGGGTGGCTGAAGGCTAAAAATGCCGTGTTTGTGTTTGGCACCCAGATGTGGTGGTCTAGCCCTTTAGCTTGTCTGGGATAGGCTAATTGTTTTGGTTTGTGTTTTCTGTTTTTGTGTACATACATTGTATTTTTGTAGTAGTTTCTAGGCACACCTTGTGCTTCGGAACTGCTTTTTGGTTGGTTTTATAATTTCATTTTAGCTTCTCCAAAAAAAAAAAATACATGTTTCTTTT
Organism: Medicago truncatula; assembly: GCF_003473485.1. Lineage (NCBI taxonomy): Eukaryota > Viridiplantae > Streptophyta > Magnoliopsida > Fabales > Fabaceae > Medicago > Medicago truncatula. Next base: position 21,576,522 of record NC_053043.1, on the reverse strand, counting down.
TTTTTTTTCTAAGAAAGACAAAATACAAGTTATTAAAAAAAATGGCAAAATACAAATTATGCAAAAAAAAAAACAAAATACAAGTTCGAATGTGAATGGAAATGGTGTAGTTTTAGTATATGGTATTTTGAAATAAGATATAATCAATATTAATCAACAATTTATCGCAACAAATAGAAGTGGTGTAGTGGTTCTTAGTACCTTTGTGACTTTCAGGTATGCTCTATTTAGTCAATGCTCTATTTATTTAGCTTACAAATGGCATGGCATGTGGCAAAATAGTAATCAAGGTTTGAGATTAAAAATTAACAAAATAAGTACACCATACACAATCCTTTTTCCTTCCTTCTTCCTCTTCCCACCTTCCTCATGCGGCCACCAATTTCATTTAAGAGTTTCCAATTCTGAAATTCCAAAAGATAAAACAGAAGGGTAGTGCAGGGCGGCGTCCGGTGGCAGTGGAAGGAAAAGAGACCGTGAATTGCAAAGGGGTGATGCTGGATTCTTTTATAATTAAAACACCCTTAAATTTCAACTTTTAATCTCAACCAGGGGCGAATTCCTAGTATAGCCAAGGGGTAGCAATGGCTACCCCAAAAAAAAAATTATTGAATGAGTAGTAGGTATATTATTATATTTGGCTACCCCTAATAATATATATTTGGCTACCCCATGTTCGACTTTAGTTTAAATAATTTTGTCTGATTTTGATTACTTTTCAGTTGAACTTTGAATTACTTGATCATGTTTCGCAGAAATTGAAGAATCTATCCCTAATAATATCATTTTTTATTAAACAAAGAAAATATTACAATAGCAACAAATTTTAATCTGTAACTATTAGTTCCAATCATATATCATATAGTCCCAACATCCATCCTATTAGTATTGTTATATTAAAATTATAATATTATTAATTTATTAGTAAACATATTGGACAAATGAAAGGAAACAATGCTTTATTTACATTGAAAAAGACATTGCAAGTCACTTAAATTCATAAGCAGTTATAGATGAATTTGAGTCTTTGAAGGATCGCCAAGTTCGACTTTCGTAAATAGCTACTATCAATTTTAATTTCTTCCATTGTCGATTTTTACGTGCAATCATTTGTTCTGTTGTTGCTTTTTTTTTTTTTTTTTTGTAAAATCCGTTGCTTTTGCATTTTTGGTATAATTCCTTCTTATTGCTTTAAGTGTATTTTATGAAGTACATTTTATATAAGTACTATTTATTGTGAATTGTTTTTGTTTATGGTTAAATTCATTGTTAATGTTTTTAAAAAAAATTATATGTGGCCACCTCATAAAAATATTGCTAGCTTCGCCGCTGATCTCAACCCTTGATTATTATTTTGCCACATGTCATGCATTTGTAGGCTAAATGGAGTAAATGGAGCATTGGCTAAATGGAGCATACTTGAACTCAATAATAATAACCATTAAACTACACTACTTTACGATATTTATCTCATAAAGCATACAATAATAATAACCATTTTATTGTTTTGTTTTTTACATAAACAAAACGATATTTATTCATTCAAATTGATAGAATACATTAGAATCAACATCGCTAAAAACGTAAAGGGTAAATCTATGAACAAAAACTCATATGACCCAAGTTAATAGCATACAACGACAAATTTCTACAAACAATATGATAAAATATAAATCACCAGAATACTTATGCTTCCGGATCTCATAATTTTTACAAAGAAAACATAAAAGCACACTAAAAAATGAATTAAAATTAAAAAAAGAAGAAGAGTAATTTAAAGATTTACCAACAATGGATTGATCCAAGTGATAAGAGATTTGGATTCTTAAGCATGTGATCAGAGATTCGATTTTCGACTCATAAATATGAAAAAAATCTGATTGAAAGAGAAGAAACTACATAGTATACTCCACAGATTTTTGACGGAGATTAATCATTGTTAAACGTCAGTAAAAACTTCGTACTAGTAAATATCATAGTAACCCAAAAAAATTGACCACATTTCCTTCAAAACTTGTTGTCGGAGATTAATTCAAAATAAAATTATTAATGCAATTCAAAACTTTTTTTCTTTGACAAATAATCCAATTCAAAACTTAAAAACTAAGGAAAAAAAGAATGTGCAAGGAAACAAAGTCAATTTTGGACACCCTTATATTTATTGAGAAAAAGGTTGGCCAAATTTGATGGACTTTCGTATCCGCGTTATTGGTTACTATTGAGCCAAGCCATCGACATAATTAAATACGGTTGATGTATAGTCGTTAGAAGTTAGTTGATATTTGGTGTTCTTAGTAAATTCGAAATGTTTTGATTTGATGGATTTAATTTGAGAAATGATATTTTAAGAACCATTTTTTTACAACTTTAGTGATAACTTTCTTTCTCATATTCATATTATCTTTTTACTTTCTCTCTATTGCTTTGATTTTTGTGCCACTACCTCACCTTATTTCATTTGTAAAATTTTGGTTGTCATAAAAGTTGTCACATATATGGATGTTCAAATAACACAACTCTTTAATTTTTATTTTTTTTGAACAATCATTAATTTTGTATGTACTAATAATATAAAATACTTTTAGATAGAATTTAATTAGTAAATCTTGTCACTATACAATCATTTTACACATAATCTTTCAAAAAAAAAAAAATCATTTTACACATAAATACAATGGTGTTGTCACATCATAACACTTATAAATTTTTAAATTGTTTTATTACTTTACACACACTACAAGAAATAATGAAGTTAGTGTTGTATATTTGAGATATTTCAAAAGTTATTCATTTTTTATTTATTATAAAAATGGTTTAACTAATTTTATTAAGAAAATTAGCCTTGTTGACTTATTCCTAAGAAGTTGATTTGGCAGAATATCAGGTTGCCATGATTTGTGGAACTTCCTTTTCAATTACTTTGCATTGGTTTTACTTGGTCTTGACATCACTATAACGTGCACAATAAATTAGTTTTACTAGTATCCCTATTTTTATGCCAAGAAGTGGCAGTGCCGAGTATGTGTACATCCCACGTTTTATTATGCTCAGCAGTTTGTTATTGGAAATGGCCTATATAAATTGTTTGGAGGAGCACATATTAAAACACAGGAAAAAACACAACTCACGTAAACAACAAAACATATCCCTTTCACACTTCCATCTTTCTTTCTGGTTACACTACCTGTCTCATATCTCTTGTCAGTTCTGAATCCTCGGTTTGCCGGGAAGGGTCTGTTATATCTTGGAAGGGTTAGCGTTTTACACGCGGAAAATCCTTGAGGACAGTGCGTCCAGCACGTCTCAGATCTTTCTTATTGATCTTGTTTTGCAGGTCTTCGTAGCATTTTATACAACAGTTAGCTAGGAAACATTTCCTAGGAATAGAAGCCAAATTCCTAGGTATGCAGGCTTTCCTAGAAAGTTTTCGAAGAAACACTTCCTAGGTATATTTAAAGTTGTGCCTAGGAAATTTTCGAGGATTTTTCGAGGAAGTTGTTAGCTAGGAAAACACCTAGGAAAATTTCCTAGGAAACGTTCCTGCAAAAAACCTGCCACCACTGTCATTGTTCAGTCGATGTGACAATTAAAAATAAAAAACAAAATTTAAAATATTTTGAAACAATTAAAAATAAAATTCAAAATTCAAAATATTGCGCCAAAAATTTAAAAGTTTTGCCAATTTTTTTTTTATTTGAAACAAAAATTTTTGAAAAATTTAGGATATTTAATTTTTGTTTCCTAGGAAATATTCCTCGGAAAACTACTAAAAAATAAAAAAAAACCCAAAAAATATACAAATTTTCCCCTAAAATTATGTTAATTAAATAATAATTTTAAATATTATTTTACATTTCAAATATCCAAATAAACGGAAAATATATTCATCGACGAGAGGGTGTAAGACACACCCGCAACTCGCGGAAGAAAGTACAAAAAGGACCGTATATAAGCTGTACACCAAAACCCCAAAAACAAGACCCAATAATGATGCGAGGAATATACACAAAGGGCTACAATAGCATATCCCTGCATCAAAATCGAACACAGATCCACCAGCCAAAACAAAACCTAATAACTGCTACTGCAGCATCAACAACAGCCAAAACAGAAGAACATAGCTGCTGCAATATCAAACTGCAGCATTCACATAGTCCACAAAACTAGCCTAAAACTATCTAAAGCATCATATTTAAATAAAGTAGTCAAAATATTCTTCTCATCTGAAGCATCATATTTAATTGGTGTCATCACTTTCATCCTCCTCAATGTTGGGATTGTTTGACTCATCTGAACCATTTTCTTCAACACCAAGTCGCCTTTATGTGCTTGCGATCAATTCCTCAAACCGTCGATCAACGCTTTCTTGAAATGCTCTATATTGCTCAGCGTCCCGTTCCATCTTGTCCCGCAACTCTTGCTCCATTAGCTTACGAGCCTGCAACTCCTGTGTCAAATGTTTTATCTGGGCAATCACATGAGGAGGCAACGTTTCCAGGTTACTTGAAGACCCTTCTCCAAATGAAGACTCATTGATTACAGATCCATGCTCCATGAGGGGAGCATACCGACCAAGACCATACCACTTATGCTTTGTCCCGGGTCCTGATACCTTCCTCCAAAGTTCCAGCTTGATCGCATCAGGCAATTCTTCATAGGTCGAATATTCTCGTGACTCTTCCAAGAATAGTCGTACCTCCTCCCGAAAAGCTACCTGTATACATAAATAATAAACGGAAATTGCTTAATAACTCTTAACTGCAAAACCAAACAACACAAACACTCCAAACCAGAACAGCCACAATACACAACAGTACTAGAATTCCAAATCAAAAAATAACGCCATATTGATGAGAGATACAAAGAATGGTAAAATTGCTTCCTATTTAGATTATCTCTCTTTTTTTTTGTCAAGAGAACATATCCTTTTTAATCAAAAGAAATGAGACTAAATTAAATAAAAAATTCAACACAATGATAACTTGATGCTCTGCAGAGCTTAAATATTCAACACAAAGCTTAAAAAGAAAATCCAGCAAAGTAGTATCATTAAAAGTAGGTAGTGACAGTCGACGTTAATGACGACAACGACATCTGTTACAGTAACGACTATGAAGAAAACTGCACCAATAACTACAGAGACACTAACAGCGACATATATAGGTTATTTGGAATTAAGATGTTTGTGGCAGTACCCACAATGTGATGCAGTGCAAAAGAAACTTGCCATGTTTTCATATATAGTAACAAACAATGCAGAATTTAATGTATTGCATATAGTATCAAAGTATAAATTCACCTGTGTATTATAGGAGCGATCATCAACGTAGACATCTGTACCATGTATAATATGGTTTTCTCGATGAAGCTCGTCTACTAGGGATCTCTTCCAAGATCTTTTGCCTAATTTATCACAAAAAGTTAATTAATTACATAACCTGAATAATTGAATAATTAAATATATACGTATAAAAACATGTACAAAGTTAATATATTTTTACCATATGTCTCGCGTGGGTTGCACTAGTAACAGAACCTTGTGTGTGGCGAGCTTGTCTAGAACTTGCTCTATTCCTTTTATTAGCCGTGGAGCGCTTTTTATATCTATCATTTGCAGCCCAATAGGACAACAAGGCACGCCAATGGTCTTCGGCCATCCAATGAGGGCGATAAGAACGGTCTTCAGCAATATTCTTCCGTTCTCGTCTTTGTTGTGCTGCTTCCCTTTCTTGTTGTTGGCTTTGATGTTCTTGCTCACAGTGTTGTTGTTGCTCTTGTTCTTGTTCTTGTTGCACCTCAGGTACTGGTATAAATATTCCATTAATACTAAGAAATTCTAAAAAACGGACATCTGGTAAAAGATCTGATGATAATGTAGGAGGTCTTGCAGAGAAATGAGTATTATTATATCCTGGTGAGTGTGTATGTAGTGGAGGAGTAACACTAGACACAGTTCCTCAAGGGAATGAAACTCCATTTATACTAGGAGATGGAGTAGGAGGCCTTGCAGAGATGGGGGTGGTAGTATGTCTTAGTGAGTGTGTGTAGAGTGGAGGATTAACACCTGACATGGTAACTCCATGTATACTAGGAGATGGAGCAGGAGACCTTGCAGAGATTGGAGTGGTATGTCTTGGTGAGTGTGTATAGAGTGGAGGATTAACACCAGACATAGTAACTCGAGTGAAAGAAACTCCAGTTATACTAGGAGAAACTCCAGGTATAGTAGGAGATGGAGTAGTATCACGATGGGCAGGTGGACATGTCGTGGAATGAGCAGTGTCTGGAGGTGGATATGTCGGCGAAGGAGATCTGTGTGGAGGTCGACCATCACTACTAGGCTCACGAATAACAATGCCCTCTGACCTTCTTGCCCAAATTGGCTCCACTTCCTCTGCAATTGTATACTTTGAATTTTTTTTAATAGGCTCTGATGAAGCAACCTTCTTGCCCTTATCTTCTTTCCTAGATATAGCTGTCATAATACAATGAAGGAGTTTACAGTATCAATTATGGACTAAAATATTTTCAAGTCATCAATCATTTTCTCATGAATTCAAAAGCATCATTACTCTAATTTAAGAATTCCAACACATTTCAACAAACATGATTTTAACATTAATCATTCATCCAATAGGTAAAATATCAATTCAATCAACAACTACCTCCCCTGCCAAAAGAAATGAAAAACAGATACTGGCTAAAATCTATATAAATTCCTACATTAAAGTAACAAGACACTTAATTTGGTTCTCCAAAAATATACATGCCTCAAATTTCTTCTCCACTTAACAGTGATATCAAAATAGTCCTTCAATGATTAGTATTATTAATAACGCTGCCAGTTTCATCCTTCCAACACTAATTTGTGTTAAACACAGAAACTGTTTTGGAAGGGAAAAATAAGTGTTTCTCTTATTCAATGAAAACTGAAAAAGGCCAAGTTTATAGACTTAGGACTACAACTAACTGGCTACAAAATAGGAACTAAGTAACACACTAACAGCACAGCCTAAGCACATCCTAAACGTGTGCAAGAGGATAGGAACAAACAAAAAAAAAAATCAGAAACATAAATAAGATAAAACAATGACTCATTCAACAATAGAGTGACTCGTTCAACAATTTAATCCTATTTTAATGATAAATTTTATAGCAATTTATGTCATTAATGTCAAACAAACAGTGGACATAGCATAAAACTCATTTAGCAAATCAATTATTAATCTCATTTAGCATTGAACTTACCAAGTTTTTTGGGTAAAGAATAATAATTATTTTCATGAAGATCTCAGTTGCTAAGTTCTACACATCTAGAAGCATATTAGTCCTATTAATCTCAAACAAACAGTGGACATATCATAAAACTCATTTAGCAAATCCCCAAATAAAACAAAATAAAACAAAGGCTTTGCTTGAGATTCATTACAATAAAACAAAGGATTGAGATAAAGGCTTTGCTTGAGATTCATTTATGGTACGTATAACCAGATTCATTACAATAAAACAAAATAAAAATAAAATCCCCAAATATTAATAAATGAAAAATTAACCCATTACCCAAAAAGAATTTAACCCTAAATAATAAGTACATAATAGGTATCAGTAAACTAAAGGATTGAGCAAGATTGAACTCACCGATTGACTCAGCAAAGGCTTTTCTTCAGAACGAGAACGATAGAATGAGAAAACGAGCAAAGACTTTGAACGAAATTACCAAAATGAGATGAACAATTAACCCTTCCGATCCTTTGAACAGCAAAGGATTGAAAAACCCATATGCATGTCTTTCTAGTTTTCCTTTTCTGTGTTTTTCTTCCTGAGTTTGTGTGTAAACCCCAAATGCGTGGGATAGCACTTCTGTATCATAATGGTATATACCATTGTCCAATTAGAATGTGTCACGTGGCACATCCTGTAACGCCCTAGTTATTTATTTAATTAATTTTAAAGTATGTGGAGTATATTTATATTTATATATGATGGTTTGGTGATTTATGTGGAGTATATGCATATGCTTATATTTATATGTGTGATTTTGGGTGATTTATATGGTATTATTTTACTATATGGTTTATTTAATAATAATTAGAATAAGTATGAAATATTAATTATTTTGGTGTTTGGGGAATTAATTGGAGTTATTAGGAATTTGGGGGAGTTAAGTGTAATTAGGAGGGAGTTACTCTTAAGTGGGAAGTTAAGAAAATAGAAAGTGGGAGTCAGAAACAGTTTTACGTGAAACCAAGCCAAGGAAGAGAAAACCAGGAGCAAGAGAGAAGAACCAGAGGAACCCTTTTTGCTGTGCATTTTTCATTCTGAATTAAGGTAAGGGTGGGGTTTACTTCAATGGTGTAGAATTTAAAGTCTGATTTTGAGTTTAACAGGTTTTGGTAGAAATTGGGGATTTTGGGTGTTATGATGAAATTGTAGTTTTGAAGTTGTAAGCATGAATTTGATGTTAGAAATAGGTTCTAAGTGCATACAGAAAGTTAATTTGCATCTGTAAACTGATTTGGGGAGTGATTGGAAGAAAAATGGGATTTTTGGGTAAAACCAGTTTTCTGCCCGTACAGAAGTTCATCGCTCGCCTCGCGAGTAGCTGTGCTCGCCATGGCGAGTGAGCAACTTCATAGCTCGCCATGGCGAGTAGCCCAGATTAAAACTTGATTTTTGAAAAGTTGTTATAAGATGTTTTGGGGACGGTTTAAGGTACCTAGATGATATTAATGATGAATGGTGAAAGTTTTGGGTTAAAAAGATGAATAGGGAGCTTAGAATTGGAGTTTGAGTGGGGAAATGTCACTTTTTCCCGAGAGTACCTGATTTTCACTCGCCTCGAGTTCGCCTTGAACTCGCCATGGCGAGCTAGTGTTTTTGTGAACTCGCCATGGCGAGCAGATGTGCTCGCGAGGCGAGCTGTGCAGTTTTGAGTGCGGTTTTGCTTGCTTGGATGATAAGGTTTAAGTGTTGTTGTTTAAGCATAATTTTATTTAATTGTGCATCATTCTGAATGGTTGAATCTCTGTTGGATGTTGATTGATGATGAGGAATGCATTGTATGTTTTAATTATTAATCATACATGTTGTATTAATTGGAGTCACATGGAGTTGCATTGCATGGTCAGTTGTATGTAGATATACACAAGTAGGTCCATTGCATATGCATAAAACAGCGGTGAGGGCTTCGGTCCTGGAGTACTAGTTGCTCAACAGCGGTGAGGGCTTCGGTCCTGATGAATGCTTTAACCATTCAAAAGCGGTGAGGGCTCCGGTCCTGATTGGTACCACATGCATAATTGCATTTCATTAAGAAGTCTAAGATGGTGTCTTAGCAGTGGTCATGTCATTTGCATGAGTCTTGGTGGTTGATTTCAGTTGTTATCTGATAGATGATGTTGGTGTTGAATATGTGTTATATATTTATATTCACTGTAATTATGGTGTATTGATGATGTTGTTGTTGCTTGTGACTTATACATATATATATGTTTACAAGATAATGTGTTGTTGATTAGGGTGTTAGATTCAATTGATGATTTTAATATCTATATTTATTGTTGTGAATCTCACCCCTTCTGCTTGAAAACGTTGCCCTTCCTATGGGTAACTTGCAGGTAATCCTGAGTAGTTGGTGGTGGCTCATTGTCGTGTCTAGGGCTCTGATACGTGGGATGGGAACATTTATATTATTTTATTGTTGTTTTCCTCCTATGTATCAATTTTTGGAACTTGATGATGTGGCCCTTTGTTGGTTGACTTTTGTTGTTTAGGCTTAATGCCAGGATATTGTTGGAGATTTAAATCGTTGTGGTTGTTATTGAAATGCAAAACTTTCCGCTGCATAATTATTGAAGTTATGAATGATGTTGAATTAAATAGTTTTATTTTCTATTTAAGAATTTTGAATTTGCAATGTAGCATGCCCGTTGTGGAATTACTCTGATGTTTATATGTTATTTTATTGCTTTTGGGGTAACGGGGTGTTACACATCCTATAAAAAAGTATATCAAATAAAACATTTATAAAGTAACATTGGTAGGTGATACACTATAATTGGTCAATGGTATATACCATTGGTACCTTAATGGTACACAAGTGGAATCCAAATGCGTGACTTCTAATATCCTCTTATTTTAACCTTTCTTATTTTTTTTATTTATTATAAACTAATTAAAATAATTGGTCTTTTCATTTCAGCGGGAGAATTCCCGGCTAAAATTGTTCTTTGTTTTCTAATATTTTTTTTCCTTTTTTTTTATTATAATAAAAATGGATAACAGTCACTTTGGTCCTTGAGTGTATAGCAAGTAGTCACAATAGTCCTTCGACGTATCAAAATTTCAAAATAGTCCTTGATTGTCCACTTTGTTAGTCAAAATAGTCCATAAAGCTTAAATAATCCCTTAATACTCACAATATCTATTTTGATATAAGGACTAAAATGACAATAAGTAAGTATGTATAAGGACCAATATGACAATAACTAAGTCTATTGAAGAACTAACATGACAATATTAACGAAATATTTTAATATCAAAGACTATTTTGACTAACAAAGTGCACAACCAAGGACTATTGTGACTACTCATCACTCATTCAGGGACCAAAGTGACTATTTCCCTAATAAAAATTATAAATAATTTTCTTATTTTCTTTTTTGTTTTTTATTACTAATTATAAATAGTTTCATTAAATGATAAAATAGTTATAATATGTATCATTATAAAACTTAAAATGATAAAATAGTTACATTACATTAAATAGTCTTCAGGGTTATTTGCTTCTTCCAAATTGTCTTCAGAGCTGCTTGACTCTTCAGTGTCATTAAACAACATGTGAGCGTCAATTTCTTGACCATTAACTTCTTTGTCGATCGAATTTGTAACTGGGTCGACTTCAATCACCTCTGGAACATGTGTCATTTCATTGTCTTGGTAAGCTACTTCAATATTTGAAATTATGTCATCTGTTTCAATTTGACCCCTTGATTTTGTCTTGATAGCAGCACACCATCCTTGTTTACGCCGGTGATGAGAAGGATATGGGACATAATACACTTGAGTAACTTTGCTTGCCAAGATGAACGAGTCAAATGCATTATATCTTCTGTCCATTCTTATGTCAACGGTTTTGTACTTTGGATCAATTTTTGTCCCATTCCTCGGGTCAAACCACTCACAATAAAATAACACAACTTTGTTGTCTTGTTCAACATATGCGTAAACACCACTGTTAATTGTTTTTTTGCCTATCGTCCATGATTCGGTATGAAATTTAAATCCATTGACAAAGTAAGTGTGCCATTTTTTTACACGTCTATGCGGACCATCAGCTAATCCTCTCAAGTGTAATATATGCATATTGGGCTCAACATTTAACACTTGATCTTTAAACCATCTTAGAAAACTAGTGTATATCTCCCCAACATTTAATACTTGAAAGTAATGAAGGTTGGTCCAACTTCTTGACAATTAATCAACACATGAACTTCGGCCGACCGTAACTCTGCATCGTTCATCCAGTATTTTTTCCCTGACCCAGAAGGACTACCGAGAAGACGAAAGACTGATAAGGTTGACGGACTCCATTCATTTTCGGCAATAACTTCATTTCTAACACTTATTGGTGTCAACATCAAGTGATTGAACTAATGAGAACAAAAATTCAAAGCTTCACAAGCACAATAAGCTGCAACTATTGATCCTTCAACCCTTGAATTGTTCTTCACCGTTCGCTTTGAATAGCCCATGAACCTTTCAAAAGGATACATCCACCTGTATTGAACAGGTCCACCGAGCCAAGCTTCGTACGCGAGATGTACCACTAGATGCTCCATAGAATCAAAGAAACCTGGGGGAAAAACTTGCTCCAATTTACAGAGAATGATAGGAATATTATGATCCATTTTAATAAGTTCATCCTTCCTCAATGTTGAAGCACACAAGTCTCTGAAAAATTGACTAATTTCAATCAACGGATTTATAACATGGTTAGGCAATGAAGAAAACGCAATTGGAAACTACACCAAAAAAGGGATTTAATAGCACTTTTTTTGACCTTCAATAGCACTTAAAAGTGCTATTAAATCCCCCGCTATTGTAAGTACAGCACTTATAATAGCACATTTAAAGCGCTATTGAAACCCTGTCATTAATAGCGCCTTCGCTAAAAGTGCCATCATAGCCCACGTTTTCCATGACTAACACAGATAATTCTAACAAGATTTGATAGCGTTTCTTTTAAAAGAGGGCTATTACAGACCCTGTCTTTAATAGCAGCATGTTAGAAAGTGCTATCATAAGCCTCCTTTTTTTAAAAAAAAAAAATTATTTTTATAAAAGGAATTTCGTTAAACATAAAAAACATTATACAAATTATTCAACATATTCATTATAAATCCTTAAAAAAAAACATAACCATTATAAAAGATCCTAACAACTAAATACAACTCTAATTCCAATAACAAGTATGAAAATTACATCTTTCATGAAATAAAAGTTTCTTGAAATATAAGAAATGATCAACCAAACTGTACCACAAAATTATAATAAATGATCAATCAATTATTATCCGAAAATTGAATAAAAACCTCAAAACAGTATAAATCAATCCTGTATATGATTTTTTACACTTGGAGTGTTCTTAACAAATATCAAATGACACCTTTAAAGATCAATAATTTCTTTATCAACTTCAGACATAAGCTTTTTCCCAATTGTTCCACCTGTGTCATGGAAGGAAAAGAAAAACTTATACTCTACATATACTCACTTTTTTAACTATAAAGTCAATTCAATAAAAACATACATTTAATCTTTAATCATAATCACAGTATACATTTAATCTTTATGTACTGCATGAAGTATCATTCACTTTTAATTATAAGAACAACATCAAGAATATAAGTATACATTTAATCTTTATGTACTGCATGAAGTATCATTCAATTTTAATTATAAGAACAACATCAAGAATATAAGTATATTGAGAACAAATTGAAAACATAAGCACATAGATACACACTAAATTTATATTAGAACAATATATGTTCACTACAAATTTAACATTCCTACACAAAGTTCAACAAGCATTGTATAAAACACTGTATTTTGGGTATAACCAAATAAAAATTTCCTTTTACAGATTATCATTCTCATAGCATTTGATTCATTCTGATAGCATTTTGGGATCCCGCTTATCTAATTTTCTTACCTGAATCATTTCTCTAAATTGAGATAGTAGGAACACACATAAGCACTTAATTTTCATTATTCATTTTTCTTATATTCATTTGATACCATGAAAACCTTTTTTTTGCTAAAAGGTGTATGTCAATTGTTCAAAGTTCAAACATGAGATAACATATGAGAAATTTGATCCTAAGGCTAGAAAACGGTCTATCATGTAACGTAACACAAATATACAAGAAGATATCAGTCATCATGAATTGTGAAAAACAAAAACCTAAACTTTAAAAACATGTAGTCGCAAACAAAGATAGGAAGAGGAAGTAATCACAACAGTACCCCAATGAGCATGTTGAAATACATCGTGTGTTAGCTCAAAATCTTGTTCAATCCTCTCAAGAGCCAACAATACCTGAATACAATTTAGAAAACATTAAACCAACAATAGTATGTAATTCATATGTTCAACTAACCATCAAAGACAAAGGTATTGCATAGTCTAGTAAAATGTGCAGCTAACTTGACAAAGGGTCGATGAACTAAACACATCTAGAGAGTAAATTCAATTACATCAAACAATCATGTCATCGACATTGAGTTTTAATAGGGGCTGAAAACACAAAAATCAGTGTTATAAATAATATGGAATTTTAGAGCATTTGAAACAATTGAACATATGGAGAAGTATATATCATGCTAAATGGATCCTAGAGAAAGGTTGTTGCTGGATCGTGGGGAATGAAAAGCCCATCAATGTATGGGAAGATAATTGGATTCCTAGTCTAAACAGTTCTAAACTCCTAACCCCAAATAACATGACAGTAGGTGTTTTGCTAGTTAGGGACCTAATAGACTTAGAATCAAATTGTTGGAACCAAACTCTCATTAATAGGATTGTTAATCCTATAGATCAGGAAGCTATTTTAAAAATCCCCATAACCAATACTAATTATGTGGAACTACACAAAGGATGGTAAATACTCTGTTAAGAGTGGATATTATGAGATAAAAAATTGGGAGAGGCAAACTAGCACATGCCCTTCAAGTTCAGATCATCATAATAAACTTTGGGACAAAATTTGGTTAACCAATAACACTCCTAGACAAAAAACACTTGTGTGGAAGATTCTTTAACAAAATCATCCCTGTTAGAGAAAGTTTAAGCAAAGGGGGAATTAGATGTAATATTCTTTGTCCCATCGATTGTTGTTTTCGCAGTCATTTTGGATTCAGACAAGAAGCATTTGTTTGAGGATATGAAAGTTCAACACATTAGGAGAGAAGGGAACCAGGCTGCTCACATTTTGGCCTAAGAGGCTCATATTATTTTAGATAATGTTTGGTTGGAGGATAATCCATCGGCCATTTCACACCAATTGTACATTGACAAAATTCTTTTAGTTTCAAAAAAAAAAAAAAACAAGAAACAATTGAACAAAAGCTAATCAACAACTTCATGAAACCTATTCATGAGTGAGGGATAAGGTCAAATAACCTTGTTGCATTTGAGTAAATTTTATAGTAGGATATAACCTCACCAAAACCAAATCTCAACATACATACTTGAAGTGGAATAAATATTTGTATGTACTAGCTCAAAACCTCCAATCATATTACAAGATAATATGCCTCAAACACTTAGTCCAACCTGTACTACACATACAATAGGAAAACTTGCCAAACTCCAATATATGCTTGAAGAACACACGTTGCATACCAAAATCCAATGCAAAGAGATATCAAGAAACACTTCAAATCAAAGGAATACAGTAGTGAGGGAGCTTGAGATGTTTTCCTATGAGAATATTTTGTTCTGCATTCAGCTATTTTTAATATATATCTATTTTTCTTTCATTGGCTTTCAATCATACTAGACTGAGTTTGTACAGAGATAGAAAATTAACACGTAGGAATATGTGAAGGTTCATTTGTTTCATTAGGAAATTGACTAAGAATATATGACTTGCATTTATAGAAATCAAATATATGCTCATTGAAAATTGAAGGCACATAATATAAGTAATACACTTAGAGTGTGTTTGCAAGTTTTGTTTTTGTAGGGGAAGGCTTCGAAGGGCTAAGCTTATGATATATATTTGATTAAAAAAAAAAAAAGTAACATGATAATATATGCTCATTTATCATGATGTTCTTTCAATTTTTATAAAGTATCAAATCAAATATATATATGAACATATAGACTAAACCCTCTAAAATTCAACTCGTAAACACACTCTTATGAGCATATATAAATTTATAATGTAATAATATCTCTGTAAACACAAACATACATTAAAGGAGTATCAATTAACCAAACAATATAATCACTAGTTAAATTATGAATGATCCTTTCCAAAAAGAAATAAACTACAAGATTCACATAATTAGACTTGAATTTGGATCGTAAAAAAAAATTGAACTAATCTTATATTTTTTTTTTTTTGAAGGATAATCTTATACTTTTGTCAATCACAATTGACTACATGTGAATATATCATTTCATCTCCAAAGAAGTACCCACTCAATAACAACTACAAATAATAAAAACAAACAAACTCTATAAAAAAACAAAATACAACAAAACCTAGTCATCAATCGGTGAGTAACCAAACTACAGATAAAAATGAGAGAGTTGATTGCCTCCTTAAAGCATATAAAAGTGCTAACAACTTTAAAGTGTTTTTAGTGAAATTTAACCATAAAAATTGGAAGAAAAACTTCCAATAACACAGAGACACACCGATACCAATACAAACAAGCAAAAACAAATGAATAAGCTAAATTAGAGCGAGGGAAAAAAAAAACCTTAATTGAATTTTGCATTTTCTCTTCTTGTGGATACCCGTAGATAGAGATCCGTAATGAAGAATGAGGTCATCGAGAAGAAGATTCTTCAACTAGAGATTTGGAATATTTTATTGAAATTAAGATACGTGGAGCAGGAAGGAGTAAAATTCCTAACCCTAGCAGAAAGAAAAAAGGGGTTTTGGAGAAAGAAGGATCAAAGAGAAAGAAAGGGGTGAAGGCGGTGGTTGTGAAAAAGAAGGCGATGGATGGGTAGGAACGAAGACCCAAGGTTCGACGCAGAATTATGGATGAAATCCATGGGAGGGATGGGAGGTTTGATATCGACGATATGTAGAGAAAGAGGAGTGGAACACGATGAAGAATGAGGTAGAGATGGATTGACTGTGTTTTTTTTCTAATTTTAATTTTGATCTCATTTTTTTTACGTTCATTTATATTATTTCTTTATTACTAATTAGCAAACTAGGGGGTCACAGGTTCGACACCAAGATATGATAGATTTTATTCAATTAATCTTTTTATTATAGCACTTGGTACATCAGAGTCGCTATTTTTGGCTATTGGCATTAATAGCGTTTTCGATAAAAGTGCTAACATAATGTTCAGCGTTAATGGCATTAATACCGTTTTCCATAAAAGTGCTAACATAATGTTCCGCATTAATTGCATTAATAGCATTTTTCCTCAAAGTGCTATTCTAGGGGCTCTGTTCTAGTGCTTTGATAGCACTTTTTATGTAAGTGCTATTAAATGGGCGATATTAAAGCTCTTTTTTGTGGTAGAGAAGCGCTCCAAGAAAACATGATCATCATGACTTTTCATCCCGCGCAATCTTCCATTTTCAACGTCGGCACACCTTGACAAGTTAGAAGAATATCCATCTGGCATCCTCAATTCTTTTAACCACTGACAAACAGATTTCGCTTCAGCACTGGTTAAACTATAAACAGCCTTGGGTTTCAGATATTTTCCATTTGGAAGAAGTTTTGACTCCATATCTGGTCTCTTACAATACTCTGGCAAATCCATTCTAGCCTTCTCGTTATCTTTTGTTTTACTAGAGACATTCATCACTGTGTTAACTATATTGTCACAAAAATTCTTTTCAATGTGCATAACATCCAGATTATGTCTTAGTAAATTGTCTTTCCAGAAGGGAGATCCAAAAAAATACTTCTTTTGGTCCAATTGTGTTCTACACCGTATCCTTCGTATCTGACTCTTTGGCCAACATCTGGAAATCTCCATAGAGCGCTGAATCTACGGAATATTTCATTTGATGTTATCTTAGGAGGTGGACCATCTTTTTCAATCGTGTCTTTCCTAAACTGATTCCTCTTCCTCCGGAATTCATGATCGTCTGGTGTGAAGCAACGATGACAGTCAAACCACGAATTCTTTCGTCCATTTATCAAGTAAAATGCCTTTGTATCTTTCATGCAATGAGGACAAGCTAATCTACCATGAGTCGACCATCCAGACAACATGCCATATGCAGGAAAGTCGTTAATAGTCCACATTAAAGCTGCCCTCAATGTGAAATTCTCCTTCTTTGCAATATCGTATGTCACTTCACCAACCCACAACCTTCTCAAATCATCAACTAAGGATTCTAAAAACACATCAATACTGTCAGTTGGGTTCGACGGTCCTGGTACAATACAACTCAAGAACATGTAAGGTTTTGTCATGCACATTTCAGAAGGAAGATTATATGGGGTAACAATTATTGGCCAACAAGAATAAGGCCTAACCGACGCTGTGTTATACGCAGTAAATCCATCAGAGCATAATCCAAGTCTCACATTACGTGGATCGTTTGCAAAATCAGGATGTACCTTATCAAAGTGCTACCACGCCACTCCGTCACAAGGATGTCACATCACCTCTGAATCAGTTTTATTGTAATAATGCCACGTCATATGACCAGCCGTGTGCATTGATGCAAACAATCTCTTCAGTCTTGGTATTATTGGCAGGTAAAACATTGACTTGATTGCGACTCGTTTCTTCTTACGATCAACATCATCGCCACTCACTCCATACCTTGGTGAATTGCGAAATTTACACTCCTCCAACGAGCCATCAGTCTTACCAAATTCATTGTCGTAAAACAACATGCACCCGTTAACACAACAATCAATCTTTTTTTCTTCCAATCCCAACTTCATCACCAATTGCTTAGCTTCATAATAACTTAATGGTAAATTTTCTGGTACAGGAGTCGAATCCCTCATCATTTTTGTGTAGTACTCCGCACATTCTTCGGGTACATTTCAATTTGACTTTCCAGCTAAAAGCCTCACACACATGGATAACTTCGACTGAGACGACCCTTCAAACAACGGTTCATTTACTTTTTTTATAATTGAGTAAAACTTCAACGTCTTCTCATTCGGGATTATTTCCTCTTCAATGCCCTCATTGTAAGACAAATTCACCCCGAGAGCGTCACCGACCATATCTTCCATGAGGCCAAAGTTTTCACACTATGTATGTGCTCCACTGCTTGAAGCCTGCATATTAACATCAAACTCATCCGGCTCTTGTTCACCATGATGTCTCCACAGATAATAATCCTCCATAAAACCAACATCCTCTAAATGTTATATGACATCTTTTGGGCTCTGAATCAACCTACACGTGCATTTAAGACACGGACATCTAATCCCTCCCTCACTTCTAAAAATATCTTGCGACATGGCGAAAGCAACAAATTCACGAATTCCTTCCTTAAATTGAGCTTTAAGTGTCCTTTTTCCCGGTCTTTTTCTATCGTACATCCAACTTCGATGAAGAATATACTGATCCATCTTCTGCATCATTGACATTAATTCAAATTAATTTATATTTTCTATAAGAATATATTTCTTTTTAATTAACAACCTAATTCCTTAGAAATTAGCTTTTTTACTAACCAACATTTCTATACTGTTCTCGCTACGATGACTCACCTAATATGACCACTATTTGTTTTTTATAAGGATTATTTTGGAGGACCAAAAATATCTATTTTTTGTAAAAAGTTTTCAAAATAATGACTATTATTAAAAATTATAATCTTCTGCATCATTCACATTAATTCAAATTAATTTATATTTTCTATAAGAATATATTTCTTTTTAATTAACAACCCAATTCCTTAGAAATTAGCTTTTTTACTAACCAACATTTCTATACTGTTATAGCTTTGATGACTCACCTAATATGACCACTGTTTGCTTTTTATAAGGATTACTTTGGAGGACTAAAAATATCTATTTTTTTAAAAAGTTCTAAAAATAAGGATTATTAAAATTTATAATTTTTTGAAGAACTAAAATTATCATTAAAATTTTATAGGAACGAAACTTAAAATATTAATTATTTTTATAGGGACTAACTGTTCTAACATTAAATAAAAAAAACTAGAAGAAAAAAAACTCCAGCAAAAATAACTAAAATAATTACTAACCTAACATTATTTTTACTAACTAATATTTTTATCTTTGCTAAAAAAAAACTGATATTTTTATCAATAACTAAGACAACAATTTAACTTCCTTAAAAAAAAAACAACAATTTTACTAACATCTTTTAATAGATATTAACAAACAGTTTAAATGTTAATCCCAACAATATTTTTACTTATAATTTTAAATAAATAAGAAAAACTAACCTCAAATAATATAATTTGATGACAATGCAGATCGAAAAAGTAGTAGCCAGCAGCAACAACAACTTGTAATAGGAAATGGAACTAAATATTAACTGCAAAAAATAATATAACATATATTACATTAACATTTTATTTATAAATATAAAAGTTGAAATCAATTAAGAAAATAGTTACCTTATATGAAGAAAAAACACATGCAAGAGCAATTGTTGAATAGTAGAGATGGAAAATAAAATTGTAGTGAGAAGTGTCAAAAATATGGAATGGAAAATGTAATAGAGAAGTGTTCAAAGACATATATATATATACACACACACACACACACACACACACACACACACACACACACACACACACACACACACATAAAGCCAATTAAATAACCCAACAATGCATTTCAACGTTCACCTGCTAATATCAATTGCATCTGCTGGGCTTTTTCACTCTCCAACGTGAAAATACAGCTGCCATGTTACCTTTACCTGCAAAAAGCTGTTGCATTTTGTACCATGTGTTTACCTAGGAAATATTTCCTCGGTAACACCTCTATTTCCTCGCTAACACACATGCTGAAAGCTTTAAAGTGGTCAAACGGTCAAAGAAGCTTACCTAGGAAATTTTCCTCGGTATGCAATGTCGCTAGCGAGGAAACTTAATTCCTCGGTATAATTCCTAGCTAACTTCAATGTTTCTTGTAGTGACATGCATTCTGTTTTATTACTTCACACATGCATTCAATGGAATCATCATGTAGATATTTTATCCTTTAAAAGAATACTTTGAAAAGACATTTTAGAAATTAGTCTATAAAACTCTTTCAAATCCAGCTCCTGATGACTTTTCCCTTTGTTAGCTTTAGACTCTTTCTACTTGAGCTTTAATTCCCTACCGGCTTCATAAAAATCAACAACTTCAGTCATTACCCAGAAGTATACTAGATTTGTATACGCATGATCATTGAACATTTCAAAATAAGACAACCAACCCTGATGTTCGAAAGCACTCTTGATATCGCACCCTTTTGCTTGTGGAGCCAGGATTATAAAGTTTGGGCAAAAACAAAATTTGCAACATATTTATAGGGGTTATTTCTGGTTTTCTCCCTATAAAATATATATTTTTTATTTACCTTCTGTAAATTTTTCGTCGAAATTATTTTTTACAGGGGGTAAATCAAAAAAGATATTTTATAGGGGGAAACCGGAAATGACCTTTATTACAGGGGGTAAAACACCTTTAACCCTATTATTTATTACATAGTGATTATTACTTTTTTTTTCTAAATTAAAAAATATCATGCTAACAAGTGTTATAAATACATTGGTTAAGTATGCATAAAGAGTTATTTTGTCTTAGAAATACAAGTCAAAGATTTATCGAAGTAACCTATCACTTTTTATGCAAAAGTTAGCTCTATTAATTTTTGAGCAATAATCTAAGAGCTCTAGGTAACCTTTTGTAAAAATTGATTAGCTTGCATGGTGCCTCTACGTAATTGCCTTTGCCTACATTTTTAATTAGACAATTGTGCCTCTTTTCTTTTGTGTACTTATTACTTACTTAGCTTTAAAACTAAAAAAAAGACAATTGTAAAAAAAAAAGAGTTAGCATTGTGCCTCTTTGTAAATAATTTTAATCTCATCAAAATATGGATGATTGCAAAAGGTGTCTCTATATAACATCTCGTAGCATATTCAAAGAATTTAAATATTAGCGACAAGTTGATTTAAAGGATGAAACTCTTTGGAATATCACAACGGTTCCATTTTTAATAATAAAAGTTTATAATAACTTTGAAATAACTTTTATTTCAAGATGCATTTAAAAATATGTAGCCTTAACATAAGAAATACCAAAATAAAAAGGAACTAGAAATCAAATTCAATCTACAGATATATATTGGTCACACTCTAATTTTTTGAATAATGTATAAAATTATAAAAAAAAAAAATGTATATAACAATTAACAAGTGTTAGAGATAGTTTCTTAAAAAAAATGTGGAAATTCCGAAAAAATATGAAATGAACAATACCCTACACAACAAGTATACCACTGGCAGTCAAAGATGAAGAATGAAGAGATTTGAATTTTCCTTAAAAAAGGTCACGTTCACATCACATGTGTCTGGCATGTGTTACAATTTCCATGAATGGAAATAAGAATCACTGGTCAAATTTCATATCTTGTTCATGATTTCACCCTCCATATATATTTCCCAAAATAAAGAAACATAAAAAACTGAAAGCATACCCTCCCAAAATCAGACACAAATTTGTAATCATTGATTACAACAAAAATCAGTGACATTTTCTGTGCAGATATTGTCTCACTAAACAGTCACCAGAATACTTTTTGCCATTAATAATTCATGGTGCTAGAGAATTAATTAACCCCATGCAATTTGCCTAAGGCTGCATAACCGATGTGGACTCTTAACACCCGTCACGCTCAGGATTACACATCTGAAGTATGAACATAAATGACGGGTGGTTCGATAATAGGTGGCCCAAGAATCGTGAAGAGACTCTGCTACCAACTTAGAAATCGTGGTTGGGCCTAACACAACCCCATAAAACCGACTTATGAGGTGAAGATTGCCCCCCACTTATAAACAAATTGTCAGACCAACTCCTAATCGATGTGGGACTCTTAACAACATAATCATTAGAATCCTTCATCATATATACATGGTACATAAAACTCTAGATATATGTAACACTAGTTCACTTTGCAATCCGCATGTTATTAATTAGTTACATATGAAGACTATGATACAGAAAGAACACATCACACATGTCCTTTCCCTGACATATTATTTACTAGTACGGACTAACGGACATAAATATGACATCACTAGGGTTTTGTTTGTTTCACAGTACAATCTGCATGCCTAGTGTTAACGGTTCTTCTAAATTTTTGCCTCATTTTCCGTTAAAACTAAACGCCAAGGTTAATTATTTAAGAACTTTCTAGGGTTCTCTCTTTGATTTTCAATTTTCACATTCTAAAATGTCAAAAAAAATATTACTTTACAACTGTTATTCAAGCTCATTAATCAACATGCCATCAGATTATTCTTGTCTTCTTATTCCTAAACAAAGCTTTGTTGCCCTAATTTTAACCTAATATTTTAGCAACTTTTCCCTCCTTCAAAACCTAACCATATTCTCTAATTCCCCTCCTTCAAAGCCTAACCATGATTTCCTAACTTCACTCCTCCTAAAACCTATCTAATTGATTTCCATTAACCATATCTCCTAACTCCCCTCCTCCAAACCCTCACCAATATATTTTAATCCTTTCTCCTAAACCGAAATCTCTTTCTAAAACCATACATTTCTCTTAAACCGAAATTTCTTAATCAACATGGCTTCCAGAAACATTCAGACTTTGCTGTCATACCACTGCCTCACTGATAACAATATCTTCATTCCACTCTGGTTGATACTAAATATATAGACTTTTGCTCTTATTCCTTGATGTTGTAAAGTATAAATCATTCTTTCAATCCCTTTTAATCTTTTGTAGGTCTGTTGGTGAAAAACCCTCTTTCCGATCTTGACAAAGCAATCAACAAGCTGAGACTGAAATACAGATCATATATCGTTGAATATGACATTGATGTTGTATGTGTTTTTTGCAAAATATACCTATTCTTAATTATTTGCATTCTATTTTATGAACGTTTGTGATGTTTTTGTTTGTTATTTTTTTAGGGTGCAGTATGCTTGCCAAACATGTTTGGCGGTGATTTTGGAGATCAAATTGGGTGCTATGCAATATTGACTGATCCTAAGTCCAACAAGTTTGAAGTATTGGTCGACAGAGTAAACAGAGCATTTTTTCTCACAAAGGGATGGAAAGCGATTTGTGACTTTTACAGAATCGATCTTGGTGCCTGAATTACCTTGGTTTTTGTTGGTGACGGACAGTTTGATATACAGTTGACTGATAGGTTTCACAAGAGTATCCCCTACCCGGTTTTTGATCCCCTTATGCATTTCCTTCTTGACAAGATGAATTTGCAAGCAACTTTCGATGACTATCTCCCCCCAATAACATCTCTTCTCGCTTATCGTCACAATATCACTGACATGGTTCTTGATTTCGAAAAAAAATTAACTGAGTATGATGTTACTAAAGGTTGCATGGTATGATACACTTTTCGTGTCCACCTTAACTTCTTTTATTCCTTTTCCGTTTAGTTGATATAAGTTACTTGGATTTTTAATTTTGCAGATTCTACTTTACACCGGCAATGTTCCGCAGATGCTTGATACAGACAAGACAACTGTGAATATTATCGACGATTGCTGTAACTTATGGGTGTGTGAGCTAACTTTTGCAACTTTTCCTTATGAACACTTCAAGATAGGACGGCGTTGGAATAGGTTTGTGGAAGCTCGCAGGCTCCGTGAAGGTGTGAAGATCAGAGGGGGTGCTCCGATGGTTGGGTCACATGATACCATCTACCCTGATGTTATTTACAATTAGTCCATGTTTAGATAAATTGTGCAACACCTTTCCACTTTGAATTTTAAGTTTTAGTTTCTTAGAGTTTTGGAAGCATCTATTTTTTTGTCTTTGAATTTAGCAAATGTCCCTTGAATTTCATAAATAATTTAGCCTTGCTTGCTTTGTTTTTTAATTTATATATTTGTGTTTGTGCTCCTCAAACTATATTTAGTAGCATTGATGTGTTATTGAAGCATTTTAGTAGCATAGCTTTTAGTAACATTATTAGTAACAATTACTACCTTTTGGTGACACTTTTAGTAACATTATTACTAACAATTACTAATCCTAATCTCTAAAATATGTTTCGGGTGGAATCAAACTAAAATCCTAATCATAATTTCTCTCATTCAAGTAACTAAGAAATTTCATCCACATCTCTAAAGTAACTTTTTGGTGGAAACAAACTAAAATCCTTATTTCTCTCATTCAAATAATTACAGGATTTCATCCACATCTCTAAAATATGTTTTGGGTGGAAACAAACTAAAAATCCTAATTCCTCTCATTCAAGTAACTACTAAAGATTTCATCCACATCTCTAAAATATTTTTTAGGTGGAAACAAACTAAAATCCTAATCCTAATTTCTCTCATCAAGTAACCAAGAGATTTCATCCACATCTCTAAAGTAACTTTTTGGTGGAAACAAACTAAAATCCTTATTTCTCTCATTCAAATAAGTATGGGATTTCATCCACATCTCTAAAATATGTTTTGGGTGGAAACAAACTAAATTCCTAATCCTAATTTCTTTCATTCAAGTAACTAAGAGATTTCATCCACATCTCTAAAGTAATTTTTTGGTGCAAATAAACTAAAATTATATGTTATTTTAAAGTAACAGGAACTACGTACTAGAATTATGGAACAATAACAAAGTCTTTGGTATTGACATTTTGCTTTGATTCACAAAATTTTTTAGATTCACGCGAACTACAATGTCTTATTTTTTCAGTGAATATTATCTTTTTTAAATGACACGTGCGTTAGCACGGGTCAATGGTCTAGTTCAAATAAAACCTATTATGCTAATTATATGTTTCTCGATTTTTATTTTAGGTGATATACTAGGAAATCCTTGTGATATCCCCTATAAAACTTGAGAAACCAAATTCTCACTAATAATACTATTGTATCCTTCTAATTTTCCCCTCAACTTGTGACACATTTTATTATTTGAGGCTATAAAGATCAATTTTATTTGTTTATCTTACAAAACTTATAATTATCAACAAACCATCTATGCCCTTCTTCCCAAAAAAAAAACTATGCCCTTCTTTTATCTAACTCACAAAGTAAGTGAAACTTTCATCTTTGTATATCATATTAAATTATTATAACTTATTTAATCAGTTCCTTAGACGGTATAACTCATACACAAGATAATTGATTATCATTATTTAGAAAGAAAAAAAATTGATTATCATTAGTCAATTGATTAAATTTAATTTTTTATATTTTCTAAATATAAATGATAATAATTATAATATTTTAATTATATAATTTATTATAAAAATCATAAACGAGATAAATGTGTGTCACTTAATCACTGGTATATTATTTTTTCGAAATGAGTCAAGAAAGAATGTCGTTGAAGCGTACAATTCATTTTTGAGATAATTGTGTCACTAATCAATTAGATAAATTTAGTTTTTTTTTTATATCTTCTAAATAAAAATGAGAATAACTATAATATACTAATTATGATCTATGGTAAAAATCATATAAATGCACATCACTATTTTTTTTGGGTACAAAATGCACATCACTATTTATTTACTTAAAATTAGTGTTTATTTTAATATCTTCGACATAAATAAAGAGAACAAATATAGTGCACACAGCTATAAATTTGTTCACACTTCAATGTTTTCATGTTTTTTTTTTTTTTTATATATATAAATAAATCACTAAAAAGCATTGTTATTGCATACAATTCAAACACCAAATCAAATTTGCTTTAAATTTGCAAAAGTTAATATAGATAATTTGGTGCACATGTTCAAAACCAAAATCCGATGACCATAATAAATTCTTTAAATTAGCTCAGAGTGTTTAGCTGTTGCATGAAAAACAAGTTTTTTTTTATTACTTTTGTTGTTCATTTTAACTATATCAATTAAACATTGTTACATTTTCTTTTAACACACATAATTTAGCACCTAGCTAGCTAATTGTATTTATAAAAATCAATTTCAAAACTAGAAAGAAATTGACCTATCATATATTTGCTGGTAAAATATAAAATGAACTATAGTAAATTTCGCCACATCTTTGTTTTGCAATGCTTAAAAACATAAGTGCAAATATGCATTAAAAGTTAGAACTTAGAAATACCTAAACATGACTTTTGGTACACCTTAACTCATTGCTTTAATATTCAACTAAATATATAACTTTCATATAAAACTAGATGATTTTCTAAGAAAATCATATCATCCCCCATTTTAGAGCCAAAGAGCTCCAACTTCCTTAAGAAGAGGAATTAAAGTTCCATTGAGGTGATTAGTCATGAGAGTCTGTACACCGCCAACGAACTTACCGCCGATAAAGACAGCCGGAACAGGCTGGTCAGTCCCAGTCCCAGCTGCAAGTTGGTGCAAGAAACCCCGGATGGCAGGCCCATCAGCCTGCTTATCCAGTTCCACAACAGTGGGAGCCACACCAAGGCTGATGAGGAATTGTTTGGCCACTGTCGACATGCAGCAGCTGCTCATGCTGAAGATCACCACTGCGTTGGAGGAAGTCAGGTGGAACACCGTTTCGCAGGGTGGTGTGTTGAGCTTGAAGGGAGAAGGTGGTGGTGGTTGTGCTGCCTCCATTTGTGTTGTTGGTTTCAACACTTGCATGATTGGAGGGAAAGAGAGAGTAGTGAAAGACATATGGAGGAATGAGTGAAAAATGTGAAAAGTGTTGTTTGGAGTGGAAGGAGTGAAAAGTGTGATAGTTTGTTTTGGTTTATATAGAGAAAGTGAGATATATATGGATGAATGAGAGTGAGGTTTTTTGTTGTGTGTGGGAATGTTAGGGCAGATGATTTGATTCATCAATGGGTTTATTTTTAGGGAGAGGACGGTAATTTGATAAAGATAAAAATGTTTTTAGAGAGAGAGAGAGAGAGAGAGAGAGAGAGAGAGAGAGAGAGAGAGAGAGGGAGAGGGAGGGAGGGAGGTGCAGAAGAGCAGATGATCTTGTTTGTACGGTGGCTGCAGGGCAGCTAAGCTGTTGCATGCATATATGATGAATATTAATAACTAATCATATAAAAATATACCAAAAAAAATGTAACCATACAAAGATGGTAAATATATATGTATGTATCTCTTAGTTTGTTTAATGTGTCATGCCATGTATGTGATGAAGGAGGAAAGGAACTTAAACGCACATATGAAGTTAATTTACCTTGTGAAAAACTTACTTTTACGTGAAAGTAAAAGTGTACTCCAATCCTTTGTATCAACAACTAAAAAAAGTACAAAAAAATAAAGTAATTGTTTGTGGAGACCTTATTCATCCATTCATTTTACATCTAATGTGGGGTCATATTCATATCTTCTAAGGAACAAAACAAAGAGAGTGAGAATGTGAGGTTCACCCGAGGTGTAGAATGAGTTGATAGGGTGTCCATTAAACATTACTTAAGTAAAAGTGTATTTCAATCCCTTATGTCAATGAGTAATTATGATAAATGATAGATTAAAGTGGTTAACGAATTTCTTCTAAGACGAATATATAGTTCAGAAAATTTATATTTAATTCACGGATGCAATAATTTTTAATCCAATTTTACTTATATTTCGATCGAATTTGAAATTACCAGGAATCATTCCCCTGTGATTTGAGGGTTGACACAAAAAGCAATCTAAGTGGTCATTTACACAAACTCCAAATACAGATTAGAAAACCAATCATAAACTTGTTCTTTATTTTATTTTATTACAAATCATAAAAAATAAATGCTTACTATCACAACAATAATTTTGTAAACCTATCATGTAATCATGGTTTTGAATGGCGGTTGTGATCGTTGTGATTGTCATCATTGTAGTTGCTACGAAGTCAATTTTGATTTTTGCGGCGTAAAATAATTTTAAATTTTGTGGCTTCATCGTGCCACTCCATTGTTTAAACATCATAACATAGTTTCAATTTAATTATTTTGTCATGGTAGCTTTTCTTCCAACTCTACATTTTTCTCATGTTTTATTTCATTCACTTGCCATGACAGCACAAGGTTTCCTTCCTTTTCTTGAATTATCTTAACATTTTTGGTGGTCAGTATGTAACATTTGGTTTGTCTTAACACATGACTATCTTAATTTTCAAACCAAGGAAAGGGGCCGTATATCTCCTACCATAGAAAACCTCCTATGGTATCACTCCAATCATAGTTTTAAAATTCGCTTTGATCATCGCCTTACAGGGATATTGAGTTACTGGATTAACGGTCGAACCACTAGGTTATTAGTTGAACTGTATACTGAATCGGAGTAAATCGAATAACTCAGTTAGATGACTTGCTCTTAAAATTAATTTTATAGATATTTTAACCAGATTAAATTAGATTGAATCTATGACTCAACCGCTTAAAAGCTAAAAAACTAACATGTAATATGTATATTAATATTTATATAGGTATATATTATTTTTTTAAAAGTATAGCTATCTTTTGTTGACAGGAAATGAATTATATTTTGCATATCTATTAATATTTCCCATATTAATATAATATGTAGATTTTTCTTTTAAAAAAAATGATATTTGTTGGAACAAAAGTGGTTTGTACAATTCCTCTAAGGTTTTGAGGATAACAAAGTATTGAAGAACGATTGGATATACTAATACCTATTCAAGTGTGCGGGATCAAACTAAAATTTGGGTTTTCCGAATAAAAAATAATTCTTAAAAAGCATATGTAATGAGAGGGAGAGAGAGAGAGAGAGCGTGGTCTGGAGAGGGAGAGTGGTGACTATCCTCGCCTTCAAAGAGGCAAGTCACGTCGGTATTCACCTTCACCGGAAGTAAGGTACTACAGGGGGGTCGGGGGCCAAGCAGGGTGCCACAAAAGGGGGGGAATAGGGGTGATTGGTCTGATGTGAGACCGCGGAAGGGGAAAGCGCAGGTACAGGTGGATAGACAACGGGACAGGCTTCGGGAGGATCAGCGGCATGAAGGTTCGAGGGATCGTCGACAGGGACAGCCTAGGGTTAGGGTTTGGGATGATTCTGATCACGGTTTTGTAACAGATGAAGATTTTGATTTTGGCAATCAGGAGTTATCGCAGGATGGAAGGGTTACGGTGCAGTACGTTAAACATGACAGACCTAGGGTTCATGATCGCTTGACTTATGCAGATGCTCATGTACTGGAACCGCGTTCAATTTTGCATGACCCTCGCGATCAACAAGATTTTGTATCACATATTGCTGGGAATTCGCAACAGAGACAGCTGACACGCAATCCAGGTCCTCAGAAGCAACAACCAGGGCAGCACGATAAACTACAAACGATGAATAATGCTTTCGTTTCGTTTTATTTCACCAATGTTCCTCATGATATTACTTATGTTGAATTGAGACAAGGTTTTGAGGTATGTGGATTAATGGAAGATGTGTATTTGGCGCGGAAACGTAATGTGAACGGTGGTGTTTTTGGTTTTGTGCGTTACGGAAAGGTTAGAGATGTACATAAATTATTGAAGGCGTTGAACAATGTGTGGTTTGGTGATTGGAGGGTGGTTGCTAAGGAAGCTAGTTTCGACAGATTTGGTAACAATAGAGGTGAACGTAGGGAGAGGGTAGAGGGAGAAAAAATGAACATTGGTATTAAGAAGTATGAGGGAGAAAAGAGTAAGGCTAGGAAGGGCGTAGGAGGTAAGGAGGAGGGCAATGGTGCTGGTGAGGGTGTTAAAAATTCAGAGGGTGTGATGGTTCAGGTGGTGGACGGAGGAGTCTTAGGTGGTGCCAAAGGGAAGAAATTAGATGGTGGTGGGAAGGTGGCTGTAGAGGTGAAGGGTGCTAATAAGGGGTATGTCCCAAAGTATTTTTCCACAGAACATGATGTAGCATGGGCTAGTCGAGGTGTGGTGGTATCAGTGTTGAACGGAGATGCTATTCCAGTGGTTCAACGTCGGATTTTTGATGCAGGGTTTGATAAACTGAATATTATACCGTTGGGTTCAGATAAAGTGTTCTTAACAACAGATAACGATGAGGATGTACGCGGTATTATTGCACAAGCTGCTGAATTTTTTGACAATTTCTTCACGCCGCCGATTAAATGGAATAAGAATTTTGTGGTTCGTGAAAGGGGAGCTTGGGTCTGGATTTATGGAGTACCTTTGCACGCTTGGAATTTGGATTTCTTCAAATTATGTGTTTATGATTGCGGACGCTTGTTGAGACTTGATGACATGACACTCGATAAAGGGCGGCTTGATTATGCGCGCGTCTTAATTTCAACATCTTCTTTAAATGTTATTAAAACATCTGCAACATTATTGGTGGATGGTGAATTTTTTGATTTTCAAATTGTTGAGGAAGGTGGGTTTTCTTTGGGGGAGGATGCTTGTTTGAGTGATGATGATGTGTCACATGCTGATGATGTCTCAAACCATGATGTCGGCATGGAGGAAATGGCAAATAGCGGCGATGTTGAGCAACTTTTGCATCATTTATATGAGAAATACAAAATTCAGCAGGTCTTTCGCGGGCTAAAATGTCTGAAGCTGCTCCTGAAATGCTGAACAAGTCCGCAACTATGGGGGGGATGACTGAACAGCAGACTTCACCTAATCCTTCTCCCGTTTTTGTGCATGTCCGGGAAGGTAATGAGGATTCGCCTTCTGTGTTGAATTTAGCGCCTGATCCTGATGGTTCAGCTCTTAAAAACAAGGTTCTTGGCGATGAAGGGGATGTTGATGTGCAGCGCTTCTTTCCTAGTGTTGATAAGCGTGTGGTGAAGCGATCTTCCTCCTGTCCTCTAGGCAGAACTCAGAATTTACAGGCTGGTCCGTGGAGTTTAGCTTGGATCGATAGACATAAGAGAATAGAAGGAGGGACAACTTTTTCAATTCCAACAAAAGTTAATAGCAAAGGTCGTGTTGCTGCCCCAAGAGTTTCAAACAAGAAGGGTGGGGGTTACTTGCGTCACTGTGCCCGTCGGTTGAAACATATTGCGCGTCTCCCTGACGCTGATAGAAAGGAAGTGCTTCGCGCTTTACGTAAGACTACTAAGAAGAGGAAGAAGGTGGCTGGTGGCTCTCAAGGGATTGTTTCTTTCTCTGATAAATCTCCTCAAAGTGGATCCCAAGCATCTGTAAATAATAATGACTGGTCTAATTGGTTGGTTGTTCATGGCAATGATAAGGTAAAGGCAGATGATGTTCGAGGAATAGGCAAGACAGTGGGTTTGAATTTTGAAGGGAACAAAAATAATATGTTTGATGTGTTGTCAAGGGTGGGAAGAAATTATAAAGAGGGTGATGGGAGAGGGGTTTAGGTTGAGTAGCGGTTGGGAGGTGGTGGGGGGTGGAGTGGCTGTGGTGTGTGGCGTTTGTTATGAAGATAATTTCTTGGAATGTTAGGGGATTAGGTGGAGTTGAAAAAAAGAGGGAGGTTAGTCAGATGGTGAGGGAGAAATGCCCGTTAATTCTATGCATTCAAGAAACAAAGTTGGAAGTATGTAATAATATGGTGTGTAATTCTCTTTGGAACAACACTCATTTTAATTTCTCTTATCAACCTTCGGTGGGAGCTTCCGGAGGTTTATTAACGCTATGGGACAGCAAGGAGGTTGAGGTGTGGTCTACGATTTTCTTTGAACATGTTTTAGGAATTCAAGGCCGCTTTGTGAAGTCAGGAGATGAGTTTACTATTTTTAATGTTTATGCCCCTTGTGCTGCTAATCGTCAACAGATTCTGTGGGAGTCTTTGGTTGTTCGGTTGACATCTTTGTATGATCATAATGTATGTGTGTGTGGGGATTTTAATGTTGTTCGGTATGTGGAGGAACGTAGAAGTGTGGGAGTTAGCGTGACATCAGCTGCTAGCGTGTCTTTTAACCGGTTAATTGAGGATTCTTGTTTGGTGGATTTACCACTCCAGGGTCGCAGGTTCACGTGGTATCGGGGGGATGGGAAGTCTATGAGCCGTATAGATCGATTCCTCTTATCGGAAAGGTGGTGTTTGACGTGACCAAATTGTTTTCAGGTGGCTTCAGCTAGAGGCTTGTCTGATCATTGTCCGTTGCAATTATGTATTGATGATGATAATTGGGGACCTCAACCGGTTCGTATGTTGAAATGTTGGGAGAAATTCACAGGATATAATTCTTTTGTTCGAGAAAAGTGGAGTTCTTTTCTGGTAGAAGGTTGGGGTGGTTACGTCCTAAAAGAAAAATTGAAACTGATTAAATTATCTTTAAAAGAATGGCATCAGCGTCACTCAAAAAATATTCCGTCTCGTATTACAATTTTAAAAGACCGAATTTCAGCTATTGAGTTAAAGGGTGAGAATTCGGTCTTGTTGGAGGAGGAGATAGCGGAGTTGCATGGTTTTTCGGAGGAGTTGTTCTCTCTTTCAAGGGTTAATGCTAGTATTTGTTGGCAACAGTCGCGTTTGCAGTGGTTACAAGAAGGGGACGCGAACTCAAAGTTTTTTCATGGGATTATGTCTTGTCGTAGACGAAGAAATTCCATCCCGTTTTTTCTTGTTGATGGCGTGTTAGTCGAAGGGGTTGACAATGTCCGTGCTGCGGTTTTTTCTCATTTTTCATCCCATTTTAAATCATGTAACGTCACTCGTCCTAGTATGGATGGGTTGCAATTTCGGTTGTTATCTCATCGTGAAGGGACAACCTTGATCATGCCGTTTTCGATTGATGAGGTTAAGGATGCTGTATCGGAGTGCGACAACTTCAAATGTCCGGGGCCAGATGGAATTACTTTCGGTTTTATTAAGGAGTTTTGGGACATGCTGAAGGAGGATGTGATGCGTTTTCTGGTGGATTTTCATAGGAACGGAAAATTGACCAAAGGAATAAATAGTACTTTTATTGCGCTTATTCCTAAGGTTGATAACCCTCAATGCCTTAATGATTTTCGTTCGATATCTATGGTTGGTAGTTTATACAAAATATTGGCGAAGGTTCTTGCTAATTATAGGTTGCGTTCTGTAATTGGCTCCGTTATTTCGGATACACAGTCAGCTTTTATTAGAGGAAGACAAATTCTTGATGGGATTTTGGTGGCGAATGAGGTAGTTGATGAAGCTAAAAGATGTAAGAAGGAGCTGATTCTTTTTAAGGTTGATTTCGAAAAAGCTTATGACTCCCTTGATTGGAATTATTTGGAGGAAGTTATGATGAAGATGGGGTTTCCGACTTTGTGGCGCAAATGGATTAAGGAGTGTGTTGGGACTGCTTCTGCTTCAGTCTTAGTAAATGGGTCTCCAACAGATGAATTCTTTTTTGAAAGGGGATTGAGACAAGGTGATCCTCTTTCGCCTATGTTGTTTTTGCTAGCTGCTGAGGGGTTTCATATGTTGATGGAATCGTTGTCTGTCAATAATCTTTTTACTGGTTACAAAGTGGGAAGGCGTGACAACATGGCAGTGTCGCACCTGCAATTTGCTGACGACACATTAATTTTGGGAGTAAAATCTTGGGCCAATATTCGATCCATGCGCGCGGCTCTTTTTCTCTTTGAAGATTTGTCTGGTTTGAAGGTGAATTTTTCTAAAAGTATGTTGGTTGGGGTAAACGTTTCTGGTTCTTGGTTGGCTGAGGCATCATTAGTCTTAAATTGTAAGGTTGGTCTATTCCATTCTTGTATCTTGGTATGCCTATTGGTGGTAATGCACGTCGTTTGTCGTTTTGGGATCCTCTTATTGATCGGATAAACTCTAGACTGTTGGGTTGGAGATCGAGGTACTTGTCTCTAGGAGGTCATCTGGTTTTGTTGAAGTCTATCCTGTCATCTCTGCCGGTATATGCTCTTTCTTTTTTCAAAGCTCCATTAGGTATTGTCTCCTCTATTGAATCTATTTTAAATAATTTCTTTTTTTTGGGGGGGGGGGGGGGGGGGGGGGGGTAGTGTAGACCACAGAAAAGTTAGTTGGGTTGATTGGCATTCTGTTTGTCGGAGTCAGAAGGTTGGTGGTTTGAGGGTAAGGAGAATTAGGGAGTTTAATAGTGCTTTATTAGGGAAGTGGTGTTGGAGGTTGCTGGTGGATAGGGATAACTTGTGGTATCGGGTGTTGTCGGCTCGTTATGGTGTGGAGGAGGGGCGCATATGCCAAGGGGGCCGCGATGGCTCCTTATGGTGGAGGGACATTTGCATGGTGCGTGATGATTTTTGGTTCACTAGTCATGTTAGCCGCTCCGTTGGCGACGATTTTAATACTCTTTTTTGGACTGATGTTTGGGTGGGTGGTGTGTCGTTAAGGGTCAGATTTAGGCGTTTATTTGATCTGTCGATGTTGAAGGAGGAAACAGTTGCGGCTATGTGTGGTTTAGGGTGGGGGTTAGATGGTGGAGCGTGGATTTGGAGACGTAGATTGTTTGCTTGGGAGGAGGAGTTGGTAGAAGAACTTAGACTTTTACTTGAAAACATTAACTTGCAGGTTACTCGGAATGATAGATGGTTGTGGAGATTGGATTCTTCTTCTAGTTACACTGTTCTTAGTGCCTACAAGTTATTAATTCTGCGGTTCCGCTACCCTTCGTTCGGCATAAGGACGTTCCTTTGAAGGTCCTGCTTTTTGCGTGGCGTTTGTTCCGAGATAGACTGCCTACCAAAGACAATCTCTTTCGTCGTCAAATCCTTGATGTTGAGGCTCAATCTTGTGTAGGAGGTTGCGGCTTGGTAGAAACATCTTCACACTTATTTTTACATTGTAGTTTCTATGGCTGTGTTTGGAACCATATTTACAGGTGGATTGGTGTTTCTACGGTTATGCCTGTTAATGTGGTGGATCATTTTTTTCAATTTAGTCATATTGGGGGTGCTGCGAGGACCAGGCAATCGTTATTACAAGTTATTTGGTTTGCAACAACGTGGGAATTATGGAAAGCACGAAACAATAGAATTTTCAATGCATTGGATAAATCTATTTCTCAGGTGGTGGACAAGATTAAGGCGGTATCTTTTAGGTGGGTGAAGGTGAGGAACGCTTCTCTTTCCTTCAACTATCATGGATGGTGGCTCAATCCGTTTACCATTCTTGGTATAGGTTAATTTTGGTTTTTGTTCTTTTGGTTACTTTTTTGCCATTTGGTGATGCCTTGTAAATTTGACTGATATTCTCTGTTTTTTGGTGTTTCTTCCTGGGTACATCTTGTACTAGGAGGGCCAAAAGTTGTCGTAATATATTTCATTTTAGTCTCTTCAAAAAAAAAAAGTGTGCAGGATCATATAATATATCCATCAAGAGATTAAACATGTATTAAAGCATCAAAAGCACTAACAGAAGCTTAAAAGATTATGGTAGAAGATCTGGAGAAAGGTCAACCAGAAGTCAACATATTGAATTAGAAGAAAAAGACGCCTCTCAGAAGTTGAAGATTGACATCATCAGACTATGTGGAGATCATCAAAATCAGAAGACCTAGCCAGAATCAGAAGACCCCATCAGACTCGGAAGACCTTCAGACTTCAGAAGAACCTGAGAGACCGAGACTCCGCGTCATATTTGTTGTCTTCTATTGTGTTCTCCATCAAAGGATCTGAGTACAGTTTTTTCTTCGTCTGACCACGTGTAGAAACCAGAAAAGAACTTCAAGGACAATAAGAATGAATGGATACTTCCAGTTTCCACTACTAAAAAAAGGTCATTTTCGGACGAAATTTCGGACGGTTTTGGGACAGGATTTACGGAACTTTCCCACGGAATTCGGACGGAAATGCATTTTCGGACGGAATTCGGACAGATTGGGCGTTGTCCGAAAAAGCCGCATCGCAAATCGTATTTTCAGACGGATTTCGTACGGTTTTCGCACAAACACAGTTGTGGGATATTGGACTAAATTTCAAACAGATTTCGGATGGAATTTAATTTAATTTCGGACAGAACTGAATTTAATTTCCTACGGATTTCAGACGGAATTGAATTTAATTTCCTACGATTTTGAGACGGATTCTAGATAAATTTTCAAACGATTTTCGGACGGATTTAAATTGCTTTAAAATATTTTCCACGCTTTTCAATCGTGGTTATAATTTTTTTTTTATTTTACAAAATTGCCACAATTCATATTTTTTAATGAGTTTGGGATAAATTCCAATATGTAAAATTGATATTCAATAATACATACTAAATCTAATAAAAATAAATAAAAATTCAAGAGTAAACAAATGCTCATTGTCTGAAACAAAATTATATAAACTAGATTTATATAAGTGCTCAATGTTCTAACACAGTATATCACAAACTAACATGACTAAATTGTTCATTAGTCAGTACTCAACAATAAAAGTAACACAATGAAGTGCACTAGCAGGGATAGGGGAGACAACATAACTCCAACCAAAAGGAAATAGCCAAAAAAACAAGGTAAACAGGTTTGGAAACATAACTCCAACCAAAAGGAACTCCCATGACAAAGCCAAATACAAGACAGCAGCAGTCAAACACATAATTCATTAAAAAAAAAGAGAAACTGGCAGCAACAACCACAAAACAGTTGAACAACAGAAAATAAGTTGGGCCAAACTTATCATTCAAATCCAAAATTATCATCATTATTTTCATTAGAGGCTTCACCAACATCATTTGGTTCATCTTGCATAGGTGTCGCACAAGCAAAGTTTGGAGGTAATTGCATATTCAACTTTTCAAATAAAGTTGCAAGCATGCTTTCATTTGACTCAATTCTTTTTTGTTGTTGCTCCAATTTTTGTTTTTGCTCTTGGTTTATACGTTCTTGCTCTTTTACCTTTTCTTTCCATTTTAATAGCTCTTGTTCCATGTTTTTTTCCTTAAAGGCATTCGAGCATGAACCAATAGTATACTTCGAAGTATTTGTTCCTATAGAACCTAAACCATATAATTTTCCTTTTTTACCTTTAGGAGCTACTTCCTTCCAAATAGTCAAGTCATCTGGCATATTATTATGGCTTTCAGAAGACAATCCTTATTTCTCTTGATTTTGAGACATAGATATTTCCAAAAGCTCTGCTTTTCTCTTCTTAAAAGCTCCCTGCAATTTTGAATTATGTTAGTCATTTAACTAACAACCAATTAAAATCTGTAATTTTAGTAAAATTATAGATAAGTCTGGTTTTGGTTCGGCTAGTTGTCGTGCGCAGGCTGCTTTGTTAGCAGATCTGTTTGATACCAGGTGTGGTGGCCAGCTTTCTGCCTTTCGCAGTTCTATTATCATAACTAAATTATAGATAAATATGTAATGCTAAAGAGCTACTTACATAGGCATGCTCAGCTCTACTATCAACCCATTTCTTATCCTTTATGATATGGAAAATAGCAAATACCTCCTCCACTGGAGGCTTGACTTCTGTTTCATTCTCCTACGTTTTTTCCATAACTTGAATGAGAAAATTTTCAATATGTTTTTCACAAATTAATGAGAAAATATCACGTGTCTTACCATCCTACGTTCCTTCTCACCCATAGATATAGAACCAGCAGTATGAATGGCCTTGAGTTGAAGCACGATTTGCAATGTTTGCCACTGATAAATTCTTAAAATTTTTATCGGATGCCCAATAATGTATTAATTGATTCCATACTGGTTCAGGGATGTACTTTGTCTTGTATTCAGAATTTTCTGCATAATTTTTCCTCTCTTGAAACATCATACCTCTGAATCTAGCTTCTCCCTTGTTTTCAAAAATCGTCGAATCTTAGCATCATATTTAGGATGCCATTTACAATACTTCTACAAAATTGCACCCAATTAACATGTTAGAAATTCAAAAATTTCAAGAGTCTTTAATTGTTTAGTAAATTACATCTAACTAATGAAAAAAACACTTAGATAAAGTACTTTGTGCATTGTTTGTACTGTTCTACACTAATATTCATCTTAGCTACCAAAATATGATAGAGCGTTGTAGCTAAGTATTCTTCTTAAAGAAATATATTACTAATTATATAACTATTATCTTAAATTCAGTAAACCATAACAACTTATGGTCAAGAGATGCATGTCCCCATGTAGGACAAAACCAATCCAATTTGCTCTTATGGAGTTCGTCAAGAAACGAATAGCAGATGATGGATTGAACCTGTTAATACAAATTGTTAATATACATGCATCAATTATTTTCTACAAACAAAAAAAAAATTAATTTCTCAGAAGTATAATATTTAACTTACTCATTTCCATACGGCTCTATTTCTTCAATGCCTTCTTGCTCAATTCCTTCATCATCATCAGGTTCAATGGTAGATGATTGAGTGTGTGGCAAAGTTTGTTCAGAATTTTGAGGTATGGTAGTTGATGTGTTCGGAGTTGGATTTTGAGGTATAGTAGCTAATGGGGTCGGAGTTAGTGTTGGGGTTTGAGTTGGTGATGGTGATGCTGATGGTATAGTGTTTATGTGTTGTGATAGCGTAAGTTATGCAGGTGATAATGATTGATTTAATGGAGATGGTATAGTAGGTGTAACTTGAACAACAATTCTCCCTCTACCAGTTGAGTATCGGCCTCGAGAGGATAAAGTCCTTCCACCTCTATTAGTACCTTTTCCAGACATCTAAAACAACAATTTGATTAACTCCCAAGCAAAACAGACCCAACAAACCAAGGCAATTAGACCAGCACTAACAATAAAACCACACCGGAAAAACAATTGACATAATGTACATATCAAGGCTGGACATAGTAAAACATCAAGGCAGAACATAGTAAAAAAATTATTAGAAATATTAACATAAACAAATTCATTCCTTATTATCACTTTGATCCCTAAACCCTTCATCATTGTCTCGCTCACCAACCACTATCCATCATCTCTTCTTCTTCTTCTTCCTCCGCCTCCTCCTCCTCATCATCATCATCATCCTTGTCCATGGCATCATTAACTAGAAACTCATGGTCATCAACCTCATCAAATCTTCCCTCAACATCTAGTAAAGTTGCAGGCAAATCTATGTCAGCTGAGATGCCAGCCATATTTTGATCCAGAAAATCCTCTTGATATGCAGAGTCATCAACTTGTTGATCCTCGATCACACCTCTTGCCTTTGTTTTGACTACAAACCACCAATCTGCATTAATCCTAGAGCATATTGGATGTGGAGCAAAATAAACTTGAATTGCCTTATCTGCAACAATAAATGGATCATACTTTCCATAATGTCGATTATTTCGAATTTGAATGATTCCATATTGTTTATTAAGCCTTGTTCCTCTATCAATTGTAGGATCAAACCACTCATATTTAAACAACACGACCTTCTTCAGTGGTATTCCAGGATATTCAATTTGAACTATTTCTTCAAGTTGACCATAAAAGTCATTTTCATAGTCACCATAGCCCGTACCTTTAACACACACTCCACAATTCATAGTAGACTTTCCAATTGAATGTGCTTTCGTGTGAAATTTGAAGCCATTCACAAAGTAAATAGGCCACGTTTTTACAATTCTTAAAGGACCCCATGCTAAAGCATGTATATTTGGATCTAGCACATTATTTGAAGGATTGTCAACCTATTCAAAAATCACCCAACAATAAGAGTGTTACTAAAAGAACGCGTAAAAAATAATATGTATGTAATCAATATGCTGAAAAGTATTCAAAATATACTTACATATTCTTTTTAACCATGCTGCAAAGTTTTCTTCAATGCATTTATCAGCATGTTCATCGCCCATATTAGGATAAACAAAAAATTTTGCAGGGACGGATTTCAAAATATTTTTTTACCAAGGACCAAAAATCAAACTTGTCATATTTGCAGGGACCAAAAGCATATTTTAGTCGAATTTTTTTGGCACATTATTAAGAACAACCAAATTTTTTTACAGGGAGGGTGTATATAGAAATCTTTGTGCTATACGGGGGTACATATAACAAATCTCCCCAAAAGGGCAAAAAACATAAACAGATTTTAGCCAAGCCCTTCATCATGTCAATATTTGGGGTCTTTATGTGAATTTTGCTATTTATACCCTATAAACAAAATATTTCTACATACACCCCCTCCATAAAAAAAATTTGGCCTGTAAGGACCCTAGGTCGTCGCACCCACGGCCTATGACCTAAGGCCGACCCTGGGATTCATTCTAGCTAGGTGGATTATCTGTCTATAAGGGACATGTAAGAAGGGGTAAACGGAGCACCGTTTACCGGAGTCAATATAGCTCCGCCTTACCATAAAGTTAAGAATAGGTTAGGTTACCGAACATTTTCCCACGTTCGGTAACCTAATTAATTAAGTTATCAAAATATCAGTTATCTTGAGTTTAATCATTTGTTGTAATTAGTTCTTAGTTATGTTTATGTTTTAAATTGAAACTCTTGTTCAAAGGTAAGATTATCTTTATCTCTTTTTTGGAAGCTCGCTGAGATAATCAATATCTCACCCTATGCTAATTTTTATTTTCGTCGGTATAGGCAATTTTAAGGTGTTATCAGAGTCCGGATCATAGTCAGAGTCTAGATTTAGGATTTTCCTTCAAAATTGTCATTTAGAAATTCTTGATTTTGTAAAGGTTTTAATAAAGTATATTGTTAATTTCACCGCTTAATTTGTAAAACTTGGTAAAAATCTTAGAAGCGTAATTTAAAAGAATTTGAACTAAGTTCGAATTGAAAAGTTTTATGCAATTGAAAAAGTTGTCTATATTTCTCTCTCTTTAAGAAATGAAACATTACACCCCGTGACATAGTTTTAAAAACCAGTTCGGACCGGCTTGTCCGACTGGGAACTGGAGGGTACACCGGTTTGAGCCGCATTATGGATCGGCCATGTTTTTAGACTGATGAGAACCGCTTAAACCGGTGACTCAACCGGTTTTCAACTCTTGTTAATGAGCAGTTAACTATGCAATTAAACTGTTTAACTACTTTGACTTTTGGATCTTTGAAGAAAAATTCGAAAAAATTGAAAAATCTGAGTAGCAGAAATCAAATCATGTACATATATAGTTGTCCAATACTGATTGTTAAACCGCTACATCATCTACCTGTTCATGTCTAATACTATATATATTATGTTATTTTTCGTTAAAAAAAATATTATATCATATAAATATATATGAAAATGTAGCTAAATATAAGGTGATTTTATTTATTTATAAATTTGTAGATTAAATCATTTGAGTCATTTTATAAGTGTTTAATATTTTTAATCACCGAATCATCATGTTTAATGGAATTCAATAATGATATATTTTTTATTTCAAAAAAATGATAATAATACTTTTTTTTATAGAGACCGAGTTATAGTGTAACAAAAAAAAAAAAGACCGAGTTATAGGAACGGATCATTCGATTTAATCTGGTTCAATCACGTGGTTTGACCAATGACTCAGTGGGACTAGTGATTCAGTGACTCAATACCCTTACTAAGTTGATCATCGAGCCGATTTTTAGAATTATGCCCTGTTGTTGAACCAATGACCCAGTAACTTTATTGGATCGATGATAGATCCAGTTTTAAAACTATGAGTAAAAGTATGAGTATAATGTAACATAAATGATAAATAAAAAAGCTTAAAGACCAATCCAAAAATAAGGTGAGATTTAAAGGAGTGCAAGTGAAATTTTGCCGATATAAAACAGGAAAGAATAGCTAAAAAGGTAAGAGCATAAATTGATAATCAGAAAAGAAATCACCACCTCATATTCTGTCTTGCTAGTGGCCAAATAACACACCTATATATCTTGCTCTTTTTTCCTACCATTTTTGTTGTTGTTGTTGTTGTGTTTTTAACTTATCCTTTTGTCCATCGTGCATGTGTCCGAATACTAATAGTTGGCCCTTAAAACGAACAAAATCCCCTTTCCACATTTAAATTAGAATATATTTTTTTAACAATAAAATGGTATATATTAACAGAGATAGAAAATCTTCAAAATACAAGATATACCCTAAATTAGAATATTAAATATAATGATTTGTTAAGATAACCCATATTTTTTATGAGTTTTATAGAAAATATGCACCTTTCTTCAAAAAAATAAAAAAATATGCAAAAAAGAGAATTTGGGTTTTTTTTTTAAAGGAGGGTATTTATGAAGGAGAAGAAGTTAGGGTTTTGTGACGGCTCACAATAGAGAAAGGGAAAAGAGAAAACAACACAATCCGACTAATAAAACATGCAATTACGTCCTACGTTTGAATTTGGGGGAAGTCGTCTAACTTTGCAATATCAACATTTATGGTTAAGTTAGGTCTTACAAGTGCATTCACCACACTTAAGAAGAGTGTCCATTTTTCAATATTTTACATAAGGAGTATTTCCAAAACTCATTATGATTAATATAACTTCTTTTCTCGATACAATATATCAAACTTTTAATTGATCGAAGACATTGTTTTCAAAGACATTCTTAGCAAATATGAGTTGGTTTTCCTACGATAATAACCTATTGAGATATCAACTTGAAAAAGGCTTGATTTTCCTATCTTTAAAGGATATAAAAACACGTGGTAAGATGAAAAGAATTTGGAGTGGATTAAAGGAATTAGAAAAGGGGGAAGAAAGTTGGTATGGTGGTAAAGAAAAAGCAAAGCATAAAATAATGCTCTTCATGAAAAATTGACAATGACACATGAAGAATCATCCAGAAACTCTCTAAGAAACATGTACTAGATAATTGAAATTAAAACTAAACAAAGGAATATAAAACGTAATAAAGTGATTGTTGGCAAAGGAGAAAGAAGAAAAATTCAAAAGGAAAAGAATAACGTTTTGCAATCATTTTGTACTGAAACCGACCCATGAATGTATCTTCCTAAAAATGGGAAGCTAAATTTGGTCGAAAATTGTCCTTTGATATATGATATGTGTGGATTATAATAGTTGAGATTCTTAATGCACTATGGCGTAATGAATATCTCATTAATCCGTGTAGACCCAAAATCATGGTATGCCTAAAAAAAATTGAAATTAAGTATTGATATATGACTTCTTTTTTTCATGGAAAATAAAATATATAAGAGTATATTTGCATGGAGTAAAAGTATATATATGCATGGAGTAAAAACCAAACTTCAATGTTATCATTTGTCACTCTCCAACAAGGCGGCCCTAGTTTTCTGTCTCTAGGTTTTCTCTTCCAGATTTTTCATTGAGTGGTGGTTTTGGGTCAATTCTTGACCTGAAATCACCCCTCTTCATCTTTTTCTCTATATTTCAATCTAAATAAGTGATTTTCACATAGATCTAGATTTTTTTTTTTTGTGATTTCATCATCTAAGTGTGGTGGTTTGTTGTTCGTCGTCTTGTGTGACGTTGTTTAGTTTCCCGTCTTCTCGCGGTGTTCATTTGATTCATATTGAAGATCGATTATTCAATCAAAGATTTGGGCGTCAATGTTGCAGATCCGGAGGCCATGAATATTCCGTTCACTTTAATTTTATCATATATTTTTGTAGGCATTATGCCGTTGTATGCTATTAACTTGAATGCTGTAAGTTTGTTCGCAGATTCAGCCTTTATGTTTTTAGCGGTGTTGAATGATGTAATCTCTCGATTTGAATGAATGAATATCATTTTGTTTTTGTAAAAAAAAAAAAAAGAGTATATTTGCATGGAAAATAAAATATATAAGATTAGATACAACATAACTACGATTTTAGTATAAAAAGGTTTAATATTTTCAGGAAATAAAATAAATATTACTTGGATATACTAATTTTATATCTCAAGGCAGGCTATTGTCATTTTTTGTACACAAAGATTTACAGTTTTCAAGTACGTTATTTAAACACATTTACTAGCTAAGTTCAAATCACTCATCACACATTAAAAACATGATTATCTTGCAACCCTGTCACACCAAACATTTATTTTTTTTTTTTCATACTTGTAAGTATTTACTTTGGTCTCTATATTTATTTCTTTATGAACTTCATATGATGTTATAATGAAGTGTCTCTCAAAAAAAATGATGTTATAATGAACTTTTTACATCATATATTAGGTCTTAAACTTCTAATTTTAGTTGGACTAATTCTTAAGTCAAATCCTCCAGAGATAAAAAGAACGTGGGGTTTTGTCGGTAATTTTCAAATGAACCATAATCTTTAGCTAGTATCTCAATTTACAATTTCTTATTGCAATTTTACTTAGAAATTTTGACTGCTTACATCTATAATTTTATTTGCACATTCTCA
The DNA here is from genome assembly GCF_003473485.1 of Medicago truncatula. Lineage (NCBI taxonomy): Eukaryota > Viridiplantae > Streptophyta > Magnoliopsida > Fabales > Fabaceae > Medicago > Medicago truncatula. The sequence continues at coordinate 21,532,035 of NC_053043.1, read as the reverse complement.
ACCACTACCAACGATTTACTGTTGGTAATTTCTTAATGAATTCATCCTCTTATATTTATATTTTCTTTATTTTAATTTTTTCTTTCTTTGCTATTTAAAAAATCGTTTTAATCTATTCATTCTCTAACAAGCTTCAAAATATTCATGTTTCTTAGTACTTGAAACTTCTTATAATTTTGGATATATTTTAACTTTGAATATATATAACTTATATTTCTTACATTTCTTGTATATGTTGTACATTTGAAAATTTATTTCTCATGTAAGAAATTATACTTTTAACTCGATCCCCCTTACACTTAATTTTTGGCTCCGTCGTTGTGTCACACAATATATGTTTATTGGACAAAATAAAATTGTGATTCATAACAATGATTATAAAAAAGCTGAAATAAAGTGTTGATATACAAGTCCCCGTGAATCCAGACAGGGGCTAGGGACATTACATAATGTATACATGGGCTGGAGCTTGAATCTGAACACCCCACTTATTTATCTTAAGAGAAAAATTTATAGCCGCTACTTGACAACAAAAATGTCTACGAAATTAGCATACTTGAATAAATAATGCAACTCTATATGCAATATGTAATTTCAATACAATTGTTATCAATTATTTGACAAATCTAAGTCTTACATCAGATAAATAAGATTTTTGATAAAAGTTTAGAAAAAGGAGACACTTCTTACCTTATAAATCGGTTTTATGAGGACGAGGTAAGCCTTAATTTCAACATCAATCAATAGCAATAAATTATATTTCGGTACTCGGAGACAACAGTTGGTGTAACCATGTTAGGGTACTCTTCTTTTGGTGGGGTGATAATCATTACATATTTGAACACTAATTATTGCATTAAAAATAAATGATTACCCAACGTATAACTTTGTTTTTGGTTCACTTTTAAAATTCATCATTGACTCGTAGATGTTTGTGTAAAGAGAAAGATGATTTCCTCAAGGAAAAAAAAAGGTGAAAGAGGAGCAAATTCAAACTTTGGGAGTTGTCAACGTTTTAAATTCAAAGGAACAATCTAGCAATTTTCATTACTATTGCAATTTGCCAACTCTGTTGTAAAACGCAAATGCTAAAAATACACTATTTAACATTTTTAACACCCCTGACCTACTTGAGTTGGTCTGAGAGTGTTGGTTTTGAAACCTTAATGTGTTCATCTCAAAGTCTCAGGTTTTATTATCTCCGATGTCATTTTTTTGTTGGTTTAATTTGACTTCTAAAAAAAAAACACATTTTTATTACCCTTTTGTCAAAAATAAATAAACTAACACCCTTTTTATAGTTTGATAAAATATACGCATAAAAAAATAAAAGCTTAATTGCATTTTTGGATCCCTATCTTTTCAAAAGTTGCGGTTATGGACCCCTAACTAATTTAAATACAAAACAGCCCCCTATGTTTTGATTCTTTGGCAGTTTTGGACCCCCAAGGTAAAAAAAAATAAAAAAATTGACACGTGGCACCTCACTTAGGGTGCCACGTCAGCGTTGACCGAGTCAACAATGGACTGGGGATCCAAAAGGTTAAGCCCTAACTAAAACCTAGGCCAAAGGCTACCTAAATATCACATTGTCCAAATGAAGCTAAGATATAAGAATCAAAATTCAAATGAAGTTATTGTTTGAATGGTTAGCACCAAAATATTCCTCTATGTATAAGCCAAGTAAAATTGACCACGTTACATGTGAAAATATTAAAGACAATAATCTTTTATATCGTTTACTTAAACTTTGGGACCAATAATATTGGACCACAAATTTCACCATACATAAACCACAATATTGATTGATACCCCCACCAAATTTAGAAATTGCAAAGATACATTTGTTCTAAAAAGGGACAGTTTTGTATAGAATTTTTATTTTGACAAAAAATATAGAGTTAAGCAAAGCACCATAATTTGTTTTCCGTCGCTGTTTTTTCTCATTACATTCCACACAAACCCACTCACATTACCAAACAAAACTGAAGCATCGTTGTGTTGCAAATTATAAGGTGGAATCTCTGAAAGCTGCATTCTTTATCATAGGGTCTGTGTTGTGTAAAAATGACTTTGTATTGACTATATGGCCTACACGTTAGCATATGAACGTCAATTTCAAAAACAACGATTATATTGGAAATTTTTGGCTATTAAATAAAACTTATACATTAATTTGACATGTACAAAATTTATATAATGGATAATAAAAGTTATTTTAATTTAGCAAAATTAACGTACACTTGTCACTTTTATTTTTTAAGGAGCATTAATTTCTTCTTCATCTAATAAAAATGTTTACACATGTGATCCATATGACAAGTTAATATATATTTTTTTTAATAATAAAAAATGTAATATATTAACACTAAACGAGAGTTCTGGTTAGTATAAGGTGTGTCAAAAAAGACCTCAGAAGTTTACAACCAAACAAGTCTCAAACAAAGCATACAAAAAACAATTTGGTCAATGCTCAGACAAACAAACGGGATCGACCCCCACATATGAAAGCTTAAATCAATGTTAATGTGAGTTGCCTTCATCCACTAAAAGGGATGTAACTTGACTTTTATCTAACAGTTGGTGTATGAAACTTTCTTTGTTCTTGAATATTCTATTGTTTCTCTCATTCCACAATACCCAAACGCAATAGAGCCAAATAAGTTGGATAAAAGAATGTCAAGCTCACAAACCATCTGAGAAATAAATAAACTGAACAACATGATCTTGTAAATGATACGGATAAGCAGAAAAGACACCAATCCACGAGCAAACTAGATCCCAAAGGGATGCGAGATTTGGACAAGATAGGAACAAATGTTGAGTTGTCTCTATGCATGCCTCCACAACCAGTCACGCACAATTGTGCATCGTGAGTGATGATGTCGCGCGCCACCAAGTTAACCTTCGTCAGCAACCTATTCCGAAGAACTCTTCAAGCAGAAATAAAAACCTTCAAGGGAACCTGTTTAAGCCAAATTAAATCTCTAATAACATCAAAACTGTGAAACTTAACAAAATTGCTATTTTTAGATGCTTAGACAATGCCCATATTACACTTGTTATAACATTTTCATTTGTTTATTATAGAGATTTACATCATCAATATAGAATAGCTAAACTGTTTAAGATAAGTAGTTGAATCTTCTTTAATAAAAACAGATAAGTAGTTGAATCCGACAAACCCAGACTGAGTATTCCTCCAATTTATTCTAATTTTTTTATCAAAAGAAATGCGTGGCATCCAAATTCAAGGCCACCTACAAGGTGTTGGCCTACACTCTCGTACCTATTCTATCGTCGGTTCGTTAAGAAATAAAGCTAAAGACAATTCTTCGGGTACCTGTCCCTCATAATACCCACAAACTTTTTACAAAATATAAAAACAATAATAATTTATACTATATATAAAGAAAATATCATATTTTGTTTATTTTATGCTTGCTTTTTTTTTTTTTATTTAAAATTACTCTTAATTTTTAATACAAATAACACATATAACAAATAAATAATAGTAAATTCAAATATTAAAATAAAAGTGTAATAAATACGATATGTTTTTGGGCTTTACCCTCTTTTGTACCAAAAAAAAATACGATATGTTTTTTTTTTTTGTTGCTAAGCATGGAGTAAGGACAAACATCATGAGGAAACACTGACATTCCAACTAGGTTGGCATCCCGGAAAACCTCCGTCCTATGCCGTCAAACTCTACAATTTTATTAAAAAAAAAGGGAGAAAAATATACAAGAGGGGGGACTAGGCAAAAACTCACAGAGCAAAAACAAACAGAAAAATGTGAGACCAAACACCAACAGATTAAGGGAATTTGTAATTAGGCAAACCAATAAAAACTAACAACGGCTTATGTGACAACAATAAAGTTTTCAACGCAATTCTTGTAACCGAATTGCCAATACCTATGACATTCCAATAAAATAAATTTATTGGGAAGATGGAGGAGGAGCACCCTTTGCACGGGTCTTATAATGCGACTTTTCCAAGACTTGTTTTTTTCAATGTTTGCTTATGTTTCTTCGTTAAGACTTGTGTAAATCCCTCGTCCCCAAACCTTTGATCATATTCTCGAATTCTTTCCCAATAATTCAAAGTCATGATGGATGTTCTTGTTACTGTGAACCTTTTGATGCTAACCAAGTGTTGAACTAATCTGAACAGTCTGAATATGTTGGTCCTTCGCAATCAACACATCTGTACCATCATGGACAAATGCTGTTGCGGTTTGTACTTCTGAGATGTCGATTTGCGCCACTGTTTGGGTAGCTTTCAACTGGGTAGTGCTGGTGGACTTCTCTCCCTATCCGTAATGACAATATCAACATCAGAAATGTCATGCACGTCATCGCGCTCTACAAAAGATGGGTGCGGAACAACCACCAGGAAATCTCTTGAGCTTGAGATTCCAATTGTTATTGCTCCACTCCATGAAAATGCACGTCATCGTGGGCTACCTCGGAAACCAATTCCAACACAGTCCATGATGTATGTTTCTTGCAATCTTCTGCGCCTTTGTTGATGACACTTCAGCTGAGGCACTTTTCAATAGTAAATCTTGCACGAAATCCATTTCTTTTCAGATCCACCGGATCATTCGGACCAGCCATGATTTTGCAAACATCTGAAAAATCCGAGACCAAAGAGAGAACTTATTGCACATCATTATTCGAAAGCGGGGCCTGCCAATTTCATCATAAACATTTTGCAATGACATCTTTTGCAGCGTGTGGCATCTTCTATACCGGTGACTCGACATCTCTTTCATACCACCAGATACAGTTCGATCGAGATCACCTTCATCGATTTGGACATTTGGCGGGGTTACCGTGATTTTCTTCTTTCCTGAAAATAATCTGGTTAGCTTGTCTCTCGGTTATTTGGAAGGAAAGGAACAACATGATTGTTAAGCAGAAGGCTTTGGTTTCGGACCAGCTAGCGGACAAGGTCAAGTTTTTGTCTTTTTTATGGCTTAAGGCCAATATGCACACCTTTGCTTTCAGTTATCATGACCGGTGCCGACACCCTTTCCATTGTATGCGTGTTATGGTGTAGTCTTCTTTTTTGTTATTTTTGCGTTGTTTTTATTATGACAACAAACTCTTAACTTTATATTCTGCTGAGTGATTCTCTTTTGCACATCTTGTGTGAGTTGAACCACTCTTGGTGCTTTAAAATATATTCCATTTTGGCTTGTTCAAAAAAAAAAAAATCAAAATCAAAATTTCATTAAAAAAACATGTTCATAATTTTCAAACATTAGCGCAATAAAAAGAGTGGAAAGCCGGACACGTGAGTGCCCGTTTTCGTTTGTAATTTACATGCAAAATTCTATAAAATATCGTTGATAATCTACACGTGTTAGCGCAATAAAGAGGGAGGAAATAGTGTCCATCTTTTCTCCGATAATGATAATAATAATAATAATAATAATAATAATAATAATAAATAGTGTATGCAATGATGAGAAGAAAATTATAAAGTAACAAACAATTATTAATTGTTTTACGTCAGAAAAAGAAATAATAATATTTTTTTTTGGGTATATAGTTTTTTATGCAAAACGGCGGGGATTCTTTTAGTTTTTTTTTTTTTTTTGGGTATATAGTTGAAATGTCAAACACAACATTGACACTTGAGTTAGTTCTTTAAGAAATATATAACTATTAATTTTGATTCAAAATCTGTAAAAAAAAACATTGATTCAATGAAAAAAGTTATTAGTTTAATTGGATTTTTCTCTGCAGATATTTACTTTAAACAATAGTCAATTTTAAATTCAAATTAATCTACACAATATAATTTTAAAAAACAAAATAATAACTATTAATTTTGATCGGTACAAATTCATCTTTAGCGACCAATTTTTTTATTTTATTTTTGAAGAGGCTAAAATGGAATATAATACTAAATCAAAATGTTCTTCCTAACACAAGGTGTACCAAAGAAGAACAAAAGAGTGATAACAATATTTACAAGATGAAAACCGAAAGAGAACAACAAAGCAAGAAAAGAAATATCTACTAGCCAATGCTCAGCATAGTAAACGTACTAAGTCACCATCCATGATAATTTAATGAAAGAGAAACAAATTTTGCCCTCAACCACGTAAAAGAAAGTGACTTAATCTTGTCTACCAAATGTAATAGCGACCAAATTATTTTTAAAATTAAAAACGTAAAATTCACAAACAATAATTTTTTTTTGAAGAAGCTAAATTAACTCACTTAAATTAGCACCGAGGAGAATCAATCATGAGATCTCAAGGAGGTGCACACTTCAAGATCCCAAGTTAATACCATCATACCGACCCAGATAGTTTTCAATGTACATATTAGTTCTCCTGATAATATTATAAGAGTAGTACTTTTGACTATTCAATATTCATTGCACATATGCACACTACTTTTTTTACCATTGAAAATTCCAAACTGTCTGTGATTCCAAATATGTATCAAAACTCATCATGACAACAAATTTGTCACTATAAATATGCTACTATAGTATCATTCTTTTTATTATCCTTTTGACTAGCTCACTTTCTAGCCTCTTCTACATTTTATGGACTTTATAGTTTGCAAATAAAACAAAAAAATAACAAAGCCTTCAATTTCTTATATCTTGCTTTTGTTAATTGCTGAAAATGGAAGGAGGAGTACCTGAAGCTGATGTATCTGCTTTCAGAGAATGTTTGTCTCTATCATGGAAAAATCCTTATGTTCTTCGTCTTGCTTTCTCTGCTGGAATTGGTGGTTTTCTCTTTGGCTATGATACTGGTAATAATATACAATAAAATACATATCTATATGACTAACTTTTTTTCTTTTTATAAAATATCTAAATAACTCCATAAAGTTTAAATATCATAACCATGTTTTTTTTTTTTTAAATATCTACTTTGATCTGTTTTACTTTTATTTATTTTAATAAATTCTCTTCTAAACAATAAAAAGTGTTAGAGTTGGTGATTAATTAATGATGTGTATTTGGGCATGTGCAGGAGTCATATCTGGGGCTCTTTTGTATATAAGAGATGATTTTAAGGCTGTGGATAGACAAACTTGGCTGCAGGTAATGTTCATAAAAAAGTTGATTACATATCTCATTTATAAATAGATTTTTTTTTTTTTTAAATTCATTGAATTTAAAAAGTTGTTTTTTATACGTGACCAGATGAAATATATTTATCCATTTCATTTCGTACACTATGATTTTCTTGTTTCTTGTAATCTTTTTTAACAATTTAACCATTAGCTCCAATGGAATAGTTCGGATATATTATGGTTTAATAAAAGGTTCTAAGTTTAAATTCAATCATGCTAATGTAACAACTTAAAAATTTCAAAGTAATTTTTTGTCCTCCGATACAATACTATCTGACTCGAGAGATTATTATATGTTACGTCCCAAAAATACATTTATTACATCTAAAAAATTCTTTGATAATACCCCTTTTCTAGCCATTTACCTTGTCATTGTTGCCAATAAATAACTAACACAAGCACCTTGTGATAGTTTTCACAATTTTGAGTTTTTTTTTATTTTTTTAATAAGGCAATAAGTGGGTAAGGGGCATCAAGGAGTCTAGAAACATAACATGGTGATGAAAAGCCAAGAAGAAAAAAAAAATGGAAATAGTTTATTTCATTTATCATTTCTAATTTTCGTTATACCATTGATTATATTTTTTATTACAATTTAAATCATATACATAATTCAATAAGTCTGTGCAGATATAGAACTTATAAAAAAAGATTGATTAAACTTTTTCATCCACATCTTGGTTTATAAAATGTTATGTCAAAATCTCAGCACTATATATAGCACGTGTATAGTTCTCAAAAAAATATATAGCACGTGTATAGTACATTAATGTAAAGTAAAAGATAACGTTGAAACGTCAAAATTATGAGTAAATGATACTTTTTTTTGTTGTCGGAGTTTGAAACCTAAACCTTGCGTATATTATGGATTGTTCTAATCAACTGAGCTAAAAAATAAAATAAAAAATAAAAAGGGTCACCATGAAAATATAAGCAATGAAAATAATAATTTGTTAGGTTAATAAAATAAAATATTCATATTTTAATAATAAATTTTTTAATTGTATTTGAAACACAAAAAACTTATGATAGTATGCTTTTGTAAGGTTGGTGAATTTTATTCTCACTTACTCAATCAAATAAGGGTGTGGTCCCTTCCAGAACTGTCTACACCTTGAATTTTTGACCAATAGTTGTGTGGTCATAGATAGTTCTGAATTCAATCCTTATTTTCTAGATTTTATTTTGTAGTTTTCAATCTCCTTTATATTTTTAATAATCACATAACATCAATTACATTTTTTTTTCGTTCTTTTGTTTTTATTATTGAGGGTACAAGAGAAGCTTTAGCCTTCTAAATTCAGAACATCACAAATTATAACTTTAGACCGTTAGACAATAATATTTATCCATTTGAAAATTGTTACCAACATAAGTTATGTATACACAAATGCGACATAACATGAGCAAGAACATAATAACTTTTTTTATATGTTTTATTTTCAAAAGGGATAAAAAAATATGAAGTTTATGTTACATAACTCACTTCTTCCTCTGCTGATCTTATGCAAAAGAAAAAATATACAAGTTTTGACACTATTTTTCCCTAATACATAATTAAATACAAATAGTTATATATATACACAAAAAGTATATGAGTCGAAGGCAAACGAGCAACAAGTTGTGCCGTTAAACCTTTTTAGATGGTAAAACTAATCTGATAAACAACTATATTATAATGATTAATTAATTGATGTTGATAAAACAGGAAGCCATAGTGAGTACAGCACTTGCTGGAGCAATCATAGGTGCATCAGTTGGTGGATGGATCAACGATCGATTTGGAAGGAAAAAAGCAATAATTCTTGCAGATGCACTCTTTTTCATTGGCTCAGTTATTATGGCTGCTGCAATAAATCCAGCTATTCTCATTGTTGGTAGAGTCTTTGTTGGTCTTGGTGTTGGAATGGCTTCAATGGCTTCTCCTTTATATATCTCAGAAGCTTCACCAACTAGGGTTAGAGGAGCACTTGTTAGTCTCAATGGATTTCTCATCACTGGTGGACAATTCCTTTCCTATGTTATCAACTTGGCATTCACAAATGTGAGAAAACTTTCTCTAGATAGCTATTTCGATTAACATATTGTGACTAGCGAATTAGGGTTGCGATCATTTCGTGATTCTTATTCTTGGGAGAATAATTTGGGTTGAACCTAACTCAACTTTATAAAACCGATATGTATGTCCTCAGTGACCTGACTTATAAACACACTTACATGCTATATTTCATATCGAATGTGAGACTCTTAACACACCTTTTATAATGAGAACTTCATATATGAAGTGTGATTCGGATGGTCCAATTGAGGTGACCTAATATAAGGTTACCAACCAATAAAAACATTTTCATGACATTGTCGAATGTGGATCTCTTAATAGTGATGAACAAATGCAATCAACGTGACCTTTATCGTTGTTGCATAAACCTTGATGATTCTAATAAACAATGACTCATCATAATAGAAACTATTTAGATCCTTCTAGAAGGAGGTCTGACTCATCATCTTAGGGAGATCCATCGGGCTTAGTATTAAACATATTTGGCTCATAAGATTCTTTCAACTTTTAATTGCTTTGTCTAGATGTTTATTTTTGTAAAAACTATAATTGTGTAATTTGATTGTTTGATATTATTTGTTCAGGCACCAGGAACATGGAGGTGGATGTTAGGTGTTGCAGCAGTACCGGCATTAACACAAATCGTATTGATGCTTATGCTCCCAGAATCGCCTCGTTGGTTGTTCAGAAAGGTTAGTTCTGCTAACATCGTCGCGTTTTGAAAAGGGTCCATTCATAGCTCTATGTTTTGGTTCGTAAATGCAATTGCAGCCGCAATATAAATAGCCTCGAAATTTCTGTAACGACATCACACATAATTTAGAACCATTAGAGCAAGTAATCTAATTTTTGGTTTCTTTGCAAAACAGGGAAAAGAAGAGGAAGCTAAAGAAATTTTAAGGAAGATATACCCTCCACAAGATGTTGAAGATGAAATCATTGCACTAAAAGAATCAGTTGAAATGGAAAGCAAAGACGATTCGTCTTCCAACAAAGTCAGCATAATCAAACTTTTGAAAACCAAAACAGTTAGAAGAGGTTTATATGCAGGAGTGGGACTACAAATCTTCCAACAATTTGTCGGAATCAACACAGTAATGTACTACAGTCCAACCATCGTTCAACTAGCTGGTTTTGCATCAAACAAAACAGCACTTCTTCTGTCGCTCGTCACAGCTGGAATTAATGCATTTGGTTCGATTTTGAGCATATACTTTATCGACAAGACCGGAAGGAAGAAACTTTTGTTGTTTAGTTTGTCTGGTGTTATCGTCTCTCTTGTTGTTTTAACTGTTGTGTTCCATCAAACTACAACTCATTCTCCTATGGTTAGTGAAATTGAATCTTCGAAGTTCAATAATACTTGCCCTGATTATAGAACAGCTTTGGATGCTGCTCAATGGGATTGCATGAAATGTCTTAAGGCTTCTCCTGAATGTGGATTTTGTGCTTCTGCTGGTAATAAGGTAACATTTGATTTTTTTATCTTTCATTTCAAATAGAATACCGAGTGTTTGTCCTCGTGAACTTAGCTCAGCTGGTAAGGACAATGCATAATATATGCAAGGTCCGAGGTTCTCAACTAACTATACTTAACAATTCTGTTACTTGCTTCTCAAGTAACAATTACAAAACCAACCATACTATTAGTTAACAATACTAATTATTGTGCAGCTATTACCTGGGGCATGTCTAATATCGAATGACACAACAGAAGATCAATGCCAAAAAGAGCAAAGTCGACAATGGTACACAAGAGGATGTCCAAGCAAAAATGGTTGGCTAGCACTAATCGGTCTTTCACTATACATCCTATTCTTCTCACCAGGAATGGGAACAGTTCCATGGGTTGTAAACTCTGAAATATATCCATTAAGATACAGAGGAATATGTGGAGGAATCGCGTCAACATCAAATTGGATTTCAAATCTCATTGTTGCACAATCTTTTCTATCATTGACTGATGCTATTGGAACTTCCTACACATTCATGATATTCATTTTCGTCACTGTTGCTGCCATTGTTTTTGTCATTGTTTTTGTGCCAGAAACAAAGGGACTTCCTATTGAAGAGGTTGAGAACATGTTGGAAAGAAGAACCTTGAATTTTAAGTTTTGGCAAAGGAATTCTGGCTCTGATCAAGCATTGACTCAAAAGAATGTGTCATTTTGAGTTAATTAGACAATAGCATCAAATGAGTTAGATGTTGCATGCTAGATTAGGTTTATAGATTTAGTAGTACTTTATCTTCTCTAAAAATTTATGATATGATTTGGGTTTTCATGTATATGTATATTATTTGATGTAACAAGTTATTATGTGATGGAATAAACCATATTTTTCTGCTAATTAGCAGATAAATACATAAATTGCTTAAGTGTAAGGTTATTGCTTTTGCTTGTGCACAAAATTTGAGCAAACAAAAAAATGGTTAACGTTCTTTGTTTTAACTGTCTTAATTAATATATTTTTCAATTTCAAATCTAAATCAAAATTATAGGAAATTTGAAAACTAACTACCTATTTTATCTTAACTTTTTTTTGTTGCAACTTCTTTTTTCAAATTTAAATTTTAAAAACATACAAAAGAAATATTAAAATTAAAATGTTAATAAATTATATAATGTAGATATTATAAAATAAAATAAAAATAAACTAATTAAATTAAAGCATATGATTTAATATGCATACAAATAAACACAATAAAAAACGGATAGAAGTTCAGCTGGATGTACCCTCCACAAGACTTAAGTCATGCAGGTGTTAAACTCAGCGTGACTTAAGTCACGCTGAAATACAACCTATGTGACTTAAGTCATGTTCGGTACATCCAGCGTGACTTAAGTTCATGGTGTCCCTTTATAGATCAAACATTACCTTATGTCTTCATTCTTCCTCATTTCTCATCCCAACTATTTAAAAACTCTCTCAAATCATCCAAATTTCTAATTTCTTCAAGTTCAAATCAAACAGCACTCCAATAACAAGTAAGTTGTCATAATCAAACATCATTAACATTTTATGTTTATATGTTAGATTTTTCCTCTTAAATTAGAAATTGTTTAGTTTAAGGGTTTGTTTAAATTGATTTTTTTGGCAAGAAATGATACAATGTTTACATGTAAATGACTTATATTGCTTATTTGTTTAGATGTTTGCATGTTTATGTTGTAGTTTTGAGTTTTAGAGTTTATGTATAATTTGCACTCCAAGTGTTTGATGAAATGTTTGAATGGATTTTTCAATAATTGTTTAATTTCGTACCAAAAGAAAGTACTATAACTATCTCCCACTCTTTTCGGACTAACTATAATTCTATCTATGAGAATCTTTTAAAGACTAACTTTCGTTTTATGAAAATCTTTCAAAGACTAACTTTCGTTATATGAGAATCTTCTAAAGACTATCTTCCGTTCTATAAGAATCATTCAAAGACTAACTCCCGTTCTATGAGAATCTTGTAAAGAATAACCTCACATTCCATGAGAATCTTTCAAAGATTAACTATCATTCTATGAAAATCTTTCATAGACTAACTTCCGTTCTATGAGAATCTTCTAAAGACTAACTTCTGTTCTATAAAAATCATTCAAAGGCTAACTTCCATTCTATGATAATATTCTAAAGACTAACCTCTCGTTCTATGATAATCTTTCAAAGACTAACTATCACTCTATGAGAATCTTTCAAAGACTAGCTTCTGTTTTAATTATGAAAATATTTCAAACTCCGTTCTCTAATTTTGTAGGCATGGTTGGAACATCATAAGAACCTTCACCATGAAATTTTGGAGTTTTTAAACGAGATACAAATTAATTATGAATTGTTTAAGAAATTCATAATTATGTGAAATAAAAATTCATAATAATTTCGTCCCTAGTCGGAAAAATCTAATTTTTTGTGTAAAGCCATGTTTTAACATCCTAAAGGTGCCTGATAAAAATTATGAAAAAATTCAATCTCTAGATCTCTTTTTTTGACAACGGGTATATTATAGGGTCAAAAATTAGAAGAATCTCAAATTACATAGTTATAATATGTATATTTTATTTTACAAGGTCATTTTTCAGACATCGTGTATTTTAAATGGTCAGTTTAAACAATTAACTCTTTTCACTAATACTCATCTAGCGGATAATCATATGAAAGTGACAAATTGATACATGTATATTATCGGTATTAACTTTCTCTAATCTTCTAAAGACTAACTTCCGTTATCGGAGAATCTTCTAAAGACTAACTTTCGTTTTATTAGAATCTTTCAAAGACTAACTTTCATTCTTTTAAAATTAATGTAATTTAAAATAAAAAAGCGGATAATCATATGAAAGTGACAAAGTGGTACATATATATTATCGGTATAAATTTTCTTTAATCTTCTAAAAACTAACTTCCATTATCAGCGAATTAATCTTCCAAAAACTAACTTTCGTTTTATTAAAATCTTTCAAATACTAACTTTCATTCTTTTAAAATTAATGTAATTTAAAATTAAAATTTAGTTGTAAAAGTTATTAAAAAAATTTACAAGAATTTTTTTATTCAAACATTGCTTTCCACCGTATATATTTTTTTACCATAATAATTTGTGAAAATTGATGGTTTTTTTTTTCTTACAAGTGAAAATTGATGGTGTTAAGTGATTAATAATCAATTAAATATAATAAAATACTGATCAATTAAATCGAAATACTATGTCAATAATTTTTTTTGGAACCGAAGGATACAGCTTGTAAATATTTTCTTTTTTTGAAGGAAATACAGCTTGTAAATATATGTAGTTTAATTTTTGAAGGATATTAATTATATGTGTTTGGAAAGAATATTACAGAATTACTATAAATAAAATATATGTACTTTAATCAAAGAATTACTATAGATTATATGACCTCATGCAATGGGTAAAGATAGAACAGCCACCCAAAAAAAAAAAGAGAGAAAATTTTCCTTTCGCACGGTGCACGACCTATGTGCCCCTCGTACCGTAAACAGCGCCATTAAAAAATACTAATTAGTATAAGGAAGTCTCTATTATTAGTCTGTATTTTCAACAAGCTATAATAAATGTGGTCAAAGAAGTTTGACCCAAGATTCGAAGAGAATGAAGTCAGTTCAATTCACAAGTTTGACTGTCGAAGTGAAGACCAGAAGATGTTCTTATCAGAAGAATGGTTCAACGGAGCGAAAAAGATGTCGAAGTACGATTGACATCAAAGATAGGAGCTAAATAGCGGTTTCTCGTCGAAGAGGCGTTATTTGGAATTCATGCACAATCATAGTAGTTATTAGCAGTTATGTCTCGGACGTGTCTATAGGTAGTTACTTAGTATAAGTAGAATTTTCCTCTATGGAAAAAGGATCACAATTCAAACATACTTGAAAGCTTACACACTTAAACTATCTGCACACACACAAGGAGAAACGAGTAAACAAGCCATAACGTATGAATCTGTGTACCAACCTTTTTACATTCATTCTTTAATGCAATTTTTAGTTTAACTCTTTAGTTTAGACTCTTTTTTTCCTTTATCCTTTAGTCCTTTAAAGCTTTTGCACCGATCCATTGAAGATAATCTCGACGGGTCTCATGTGTGGTATTTTGATTATAACTCATGTTGTGTGTGTCTGAATGAGGTCAAACCAAAGGCAATGGAAAGATAAAATCTATACCTAAGACTTTCATGAAGGGACCTAAATCCAATTTGGTACATAGAGGGGGTGGAAAGAATGGATTTCCTCTACTTGGGTAGAGTACACGACCGTACTGACCAATGTGTAGTATTTTGATCATAACGCAATTTTCAGATGTGATAATGGGGTCACCCCAATTCCATAATACAGATAACATCAATACCTACAACTTTCATGAAGACACCTAAGCTTAAATCAGAACAAAAAATGGTCAAAAAGTCGATTTTTCTAAGCTTGGTCAGGGTGCACGACCGTGCGCCCCCAAAACCACGAAAAATGTTGTATGATGAGAAAGGGTCGTGCTCCCAAGTGGAACGACCGTGATCATGTGTCAGGTGTCAAAAATCGCAGTTTTGCGCAATTTCGCTTAAGGGGACCTTCCCAAAACCTTGTTTTTGACCTAGAACTCACCAAACTCGACCCTAAACATCACCCCATGATTACCATACTATTCAAACACTATTTATTTATTAACATATTGTATTAACAACTCAATTCAAAAATCTAAACTTGTTTCCTCTATTCTCATCCTTCAACTTCATCTTTTAATTTGTTCGTTAGCAATCTCTAATCACCATCTCACATCATAACAACAACATCCTACTTTAACCTCTTTACAACCCCATAATAAAAACATAAACTCTAAAAATGAATATATTCTCCCCCTTACCTCGAATCCGTAGAAACCTTCGTTTTGGCTCGGTGTCGTTGCACTAGAGTTCCGTTTCTCTCCTTCTGCTTCTCTTCTCTCTTTACTCTGATCAACAAAACTGATTTCTAATCCCTAATATTCTTATTTATACATGGACTCACTATTCGTTATGGTTCCTCCTTTCCTACGTGCTACTATTTTAATTCTCCCCTCCCCCACGTATTTAGATCTTACTCTCTACACCTCCGACTCTTTATTTATCTTTTTGGGACTTCTCTCTGTTTCATTTAATTTCTCAAACCACTCCTCACTCAACATCGTTATCTTATTCTCTTTTCAACAACAACTCATCATATATCTACAAGGAAAACAACACCACTCATAATATTAATTAACTTAGAAAATTTGGGGTGTTACGGGGTCAACCTGTTCCAGTGCACAATCCACCAAACGTTAGATCTGTCAAGACGTAGGCGTTTGTTCTTCAAAGGACAACCTGTTCCAGTCCACATAAAATAGGGTTTTAAGTAACCACTCTATCTCGATGGCCAGCTTGGTCTTTACCTTCACGATGGCTAGATCCACCACTCTTTTCACCTTCTCCATAATAGCATAGCATAGAACCTTGATAACTAATGTTCACAATGAATATGAAACCGTATCTCAACCATATTGAGTTTGATTATTTTATCTTCACTCAGCACCTCGACAATTATGCACTTCTCATCTGCTTGACATCCAAAGAGAGGCTCATTAGGTCAAGAAACTGATGACTATAAAAGATGGTACTTAGAAAGCAAGGGGGATACATTCATTCTAACCTACATATTTTATTTTGACCCTAGTCATTTTAGAGTATTCTTGGAACTCCGAATAGGAAGCTCCATTGAATGCCTCATCTATTGTAATTCATGTTTACATACACGAACATTAACAATTTCAATAGTTTTGCTAGTTAAACTAAGACTAATGGACCAATAACATAAATTTCAATAATAGAGTAATATGATATATCTGGATCTATAATAAATTACCACTTTTCTATGATGCATATGTCTTTTCCTTTTTATTAATTTTTTATCCGTAATCTAGTGGTTAAAATTTTACGTTTTAAAATGATGTCTAAATGAAAAATACATGGTTTGAATGCTCATAGAGAGCACTATAACCTATCTACAATGTAAATATTTTTGGCTTAATTGCACTTTTGGACCCATATCTTTTCAAAAGTTGCGGTTATGGACCCCTAACTAATTTAAATACAAAACAGCCCCCTATGTTTTGATTCTTTGGCAGTTTTGGACCTCCAGTCCATTGTTGACTCGGTCAACGCTGACGTGGCACCCTAAGTGAGGTGCCACGTGTCAATTTTTTATTTTAATTTTTGCCTTGGGGTCCAAAACTGCCAAAGAATCAAAACATAGGGGGCTGTTTTGTATTTAAATTAGTTAGGGGTCCATAACCACAACTTTTGAAAAGATAGGGGTCCAAAAGTGCAATTAAGCCAATATTTTTTTTATGACTATTCATAAATAAAAAGGAGAGATGTTTGAATTTTATAATAAGACATCCATTAAATTTAATTATTATTGGGTCAAACATATAGCACAGTAGACCACATTTAATTTAATAATTTACTTAAATCAGACTAATAGATTGATACATTAATAAAATAATCTAATATGTCTCTCTCTTACTTTGAACTAATTAATTTTATAACATGTTGGGTAAACTTAATTAGGACAAAATAAAAGAGACACATGTATTAGTCTGACTGAAGTAAATTATAGCATGGCTTTAAATTTTATATATATATATATAACCCACACACAACACTAAGAAAACCACACAATCAGGTTTAGTTAAATAATTCTCATTTTTTTTAAATAATGTATTTGTCTACGCTATCCTTTTTTTTATTGCATCTTATTATTGCTCCATTGAACATAAAAGGTGTTAACTTAGACAATGTTCCATTCGAGAAAAACTATGCTCCTTTATGGGGGAAAGAAAATATACGAATTCTCGACCAAAGCCAAGAAGTTCAAATTACCTTGAATCAAAATTCAGGTAAGATGTAGAGATATAAATTATATTACTATGAAGAAAATTGTGAAAAAAATGTAAAGATATAAACATAATTTTTTTCTTTAATATCATTGATAAGTGTTTTACGGTGATTTGATTTTAACAACTGTTTTTGTCCCACAGGTTCTGGTTTTCAGTCTCTACGGAAATTTGGTTCTGGATGGTTTAAGCTGAGAACTAAGTTGCCACAGAAGGATTCTAGTGCAGTGATCTCAACTTTCTATGTAATTTTTCTTATATATTTATATTTGATAATAATTTTATTGTTGCAAATATATACAGTGCATTACTTTTTACCAGATTTTACTTACTTTACAGTCAAACTCTAAATTACTATGACTCATTTTATTTAAATTCGTAGTATTAATTTTCTCTTTAAATTTAGATAATATTTTTTATTGCTTCTTAATTTTTATTTATTTGCTGCAGTTGAAAGCAGATGCAGGAGATGAAATTGACTTTGAATTTTTAGGTGGCAATAATAAGGAAAGACCTCATATATTGCACACAAACATTTTTACTAATGGGAAAGGTGGTAGGGAGCAAAGGATACGTCTTTGGTTTGATCCTGCTGCAGATTTTCATAATTATACACTTCTTTGGAACGAAAAACAATTAGTGTATGTAACAATATAATCAATTTCCTTATATTAATTTTTTTTGTTTCCTTATAGAATATATTATTTTATTTGTAAGGATAATATTCAGAAAAACACAAGTCTTGCATTAGAATTTTTTTTGTGTTAATTATCTGGTTTTTAGGGAAAAGAGTCCCTGATAATTTTGAGTTTGGTCAGAAGGTAAGTAAAATATGACTATGAATTATTTCACCAAGAAATCAATCTCAAATTTTTCTGAATAATTTGTTCTTTAGTGGAATTAATTAACCACTTGAGCTAAATTGTTTTGTTCGCCTTAAAAATATTTTAGAGCCAAAAAGAACTTATAAAGCTTAGAGAATCATAAGATGGTATAACTAAAACCTATTTTAGATTCATCATTGCATCACCCTTACTTTCAACATATCAACTCAGAATGAAGTTTAGACAATCAACAATATTAAACAACATTTTGACTAGCTTGTTCTTGACTTATCTTACCTTAGATTAAACCATATTTACAAGTCCTTAGAAGTCAATTTATTTATTTAGTTTGAAAATTTAAGAGTAACTTTGTTATTGAAATGAAATCTCTCAGATTTTTTGTGGATGACACCCCTATTAGAGTGTTCAAGAATACAACAAATAAAGGAGGAATGTACCCAACACAAGCAATGAAGATTATTGCCTCAATCTGGAATGACACATGGGCCTCTAATGGAGTTCCGGTGAATTGGAATGACGCACCCTTTGAAGCACACTATCGAGGTTTTGGTATCGACGCATGCCAAGCTCAAGGAACCAACACCCAAGAATGCAGATCCCCTAAGTATTGGTGGAATGGTGAAAAGTTTTGGGGGTTAAACCCTAGGAAAATACAAGCCTACAAAAATATACGAAGCAAATATTTAATTTATGATTATTGTGCTAAACAGCCACAAATTCCTGAGTGTCAAAATTTACCTATATACTAAATCTACTTGTGAGAGTATTGTATGGAATAAGTAGCAGAAGAAAATTGTTGAATACCTGCACTATTTCAAACTCATTACGGTGTATGTTTTCTTCAAAAGAATAAATAAAATTAAATCATAATAGAATATGAAGACTTAGAAATGATATTTGCAATAATGCAATTATTTTAAAGTAATTATTTGTAGTTATTTTTTATATACAGTTTTTTTACTGTTGTCTATATACATTATGAATGTGTTATAAATAATTAGTATATCATAAGAATAAAAAACTACTATAGTGTTTATGATTTTATATTATAGCTTCATTCATGAAATACATGTGTGTGAAAAAAAAAAAAAATTGGTCATATTTTATATATTTCTAGGTCTGAACTTCAAATTACTAGATCAAAATAAATATTTGTATATATTTTTTGAAAATCGAAAGATTAAGACCAAAATAAATATATGTTTCTATATAAAGAGATCTTGTATATCATAAAGGAGGTTTCTCTCAAATTCGTGTATATCTTTTATCTCTCTCTACTAATTATATTTTTGTTACAAATGTGTGTTTTTTTCGAGGAGTGTTACTATGTGTGTTGATTATCGAAATTTCTTACCGTTGATTTTAATTTTAGGGGGATTTGTATTATTGATCACCAAAATTCAATCACATGAAAAAGGGAGTACAATCGGTAATCACCAAAGTGAAAGTTTGGCAAATTTTTACAGAAGTCTAACATGGAAAGGTGTGTTGTTGATGTCAATAATCATTTCTTCTACGAAAGGTGATGCTATCATGGATGAGAAGAGTGAGAGTAAAATAAAAAAATCGCTTTTAGAGAAAAAAATATGAGATAGAAACATAAATTAAAGAGCACTTGCGTTTGTTGGAACAAAAGCTTTGTTTTCTCAATTTGAGAGAAAATAGAGAAAGAGGGGGATATAAGAGATGAGAGAGAGCTTTGAGAGACATTATATCTTGTATATCTCTAATTCAAATACACACAATGCCTTAACTACTTATAACCAACTTTCTAACTAACTAAAAAATACAGAACAAATTGAATTACTATTCTTAACACTCTTCCTTAATTCATGTTTTTTGAATTCACCCACCATGCCCATCATGCTTCTCAATCATTCAAATGTTTCAATCTTCAAAGCCTTTGTCATTGAAGGTGAGAAAAACACAATAAGGGGATTGAATTGTGTTGATTTTTTTCTGGTTCTTTTTCAAAGTGTTAACACATGTCAGATTCTGATGAGTTCAGAATATGATACAAAGTCTGAGTGCGGCGGAATATAACAGAACACATGGATGAGAGAGAGCATACATAAAGCAATTTATACTGGTTTATCCCACGACACAGGAGTAGTCCAACCCCCTTACACTTCTAAGGGATTTCACTATAATCACTACTAATCCCAATTGCTCAATGACTCTTCCAAGAGACTTTCAAATGCTCAAGCACACTTGCAGGAGACTTATAATTCTCAAGGTAACTACCAAGAGATTTCCAGTACTCAAGGAACATTCCAAGAGACTTCTAATGCTCAAGCACGCAAGCAAGAGACTTTAAATGCTAAAGGACAACTCCAAGAGACTTCTATTTCTCAATTAGAAGTGAAAGAGACTTCTGGTGCTCAAGCTTTGTAGGCAAGAGACTTCTATTTGCTTACAAAGATAATCAAATTTGTTCTTACACTTGATATAACAATTGTAGTGTAAACTGAACAATGTTTGAACAGACTCTTATGACTTTAGAATATCTAAGATACAAAAGTTGAAATGAAAATTCTAAGTGTTTTGCGCTATTTAATTTTGGCAGAGAAATAGCACCGTAAAATTGCAGAGTCTTGTTGATCTTCTTCAGGTCTTCAGCTCCTTTTATAGGCAGGGATTTGAGAGGCGTTGGAGAAGAGTGCCAGCACATTAAGAGTCGTTGAGAAGCTTCAAATGAAGGACGTTGGGCCATTGCCTGATATGGATATTTTCATCGGATGGTCATTCAAAAATCCTTTGTTGAAACTGGAAGTATTTGTTCATTCATATTGTCCTTGAAGTCTTTTATCTGTTTCTATATGTGGTAAAAAAAAGAAAAAACTGCACTTAGATCCTTGATAGAGAGAACTATAGAAGACAACAAATCTGACATGGAGCCTTGGTCCCTCAGGATCTTCTGAAGACGGAAGTTCTTCCAAGTCTGATGATGTCTTCTGAGTCTGACGAGGTGTTCCAACTATGATGATCTTCATAGAGTTTGATGATGCTAATCTTTAGCTTCTGAGAGGCGTCCATTTCTTCTGTTCCAAGATTTTGACCCATGGTTGACCTTTCTTCAGATCTTCTACCACAGTCTTTTGAGCTTCTCTTGTACTTCTGATGCTTTAATACATGTTCAATCTCTTGATGGATATATTCTATGATCCTTCACACTTGAAAAAATATTAGTATATCCAATTGTTCTTCAATACTTTGGTATCATCAAAACCTTAGAGGAATTGTACAAACCACTTTTGTTCCAACAGTCATGGCATCTGTAATCTGAATTTTCTATCTTGTAGTGCTCCAAAACTAACTTTCCTTTAGTGACTTACTCTCTAAGAAAGTGAAATCTTGTTTCAATATGTTTGGTTTTCCTATGCGTTGTAGGATGTTTGGCTATGTTTAAGGCAAATTTGCTGTTAACCATCAATGTCATAGTTTCATCTTCCTTTACTCAGTTTCTACATCAGTTCATCTAACAAAGCAACTTGACAAGCATTGATTGTTGCAGCAATGTATTTTGACTCACAGGTAGCAGATAGATCTACTACTGATTCTTTCTTATAACACCAAAAGATTTGTGCCTTACCTAACAAGAAACAATTTCTTGTAGTGCCTTTTCTGCATCCTTAGCTCCATACTAGTTTGCATCTGAGTAGCCTTTGATCCTTACATTCTTATCATCCTTATGATTTGGAAACAATACTCCCCAGTTCAGCATTCCTTTCACGTATCTCATTATCCCCAGAAAATAGGATAGTTCTTCTATATCAGTCATTAAAATTTCTTTTAGCTTTGATGACTTGAAATTTGTTATAGCACTCTCATTACTAGTAAAAATCATCTACATATAGACATATTAGCAATGTGCCTCTATTTGTTGAGTGTTTGACATACATTCCCATATGCATTTGTGAAAACATATCTAACACAGAAAGCCATCAATCTTCTTATTCCAATTCCTTGGTGCTTGCTTCAAATCATACAAGGCTTTTTTCAGCTTGTATACTTTCATTTCTTGCTTCTTTATTTCAAATCCTGGAAGTTGCTTGACAAACACTTCTTCCTCAAATGAACCATTTAAAAATGCTCACTTGACATACATTTGATGAATTCTCCAATTTTTCAAACTTACCTTTGTAACCACTAATTTGATTGTTTCCATTCTTGCTACTGTGAAGAAGATTTCCTTCTTAGATTTGGTTGAATTTTGATGATAACAACACCACATCACAAAAAGAAGAAAAGTTTGGAGGCTCGAGATTAAGAATGAAGATTCATACATATGCTTCTTGGTTATACTCTTTGTAAATATGACACTTATTTTTTGATTTATCATTCTTAACTTATGGAACAACTTAGAATGTTCAGAAAATAATTACAAACATTTTTTTAAGTCACCATATGAAGCAATGCCTAAAAATCTTTTGAAAATAAATCACACACTCAAGATGATTTTCAAATATAAGTGACTTTGCATGAAAATATTTTTACATAAAAAATCCTTAAGATTTTTGCATGTAATTGCATATTGATTTTGTTTCTACTTTTCAAAAATAAAAGGCAAACGATAATTTTTCAGTTCGTTTGTTTTGTAAGTTAATGGCAACGGTTTTTTTTTTTTAAGTTATGCCGAACGTTTTTTTTTTAGGATAATGGCCAACAGCCTTTTTTTTCCCTTCTAATTGCACCTTTTTAGTTTTTCTAAAAAAAACAATTTTTTAAAAAGATAACATGCTTCATAAACATCTTTTTAGTCTCTGTAGTTTCAATTGAGAATCAAAACAATTAAAACACAACAACTTTTATTATCATAATTGACATTTTTAATATCACTTGATTCCTAAAACTCTCATTCTTGAAAAACTATGTTCATACTTTAACATTCATTAAAGTTTTCTGATCACCAAGACTCTTATGGTGTTAAGAGTGATATTGATCAAAGATGCAACTATATATTATTATTATTATTCTTCAATTTCTTTTGTAAAAAGTTTGTCGCTATTGTCGGTGGAAATTGTTGTAAAGATAATAGGGTAATATCTTATGATTGTTGTAAAAAGTTTTTTGATCAGAGAGATTCAAAGTCCATAAAAAATGTTTGGTGTTTGTGTTATAATCAATAAGAAAGGATTCTTTCTTGCACGAATGGAACTAGGTACAGTGATTTAGGGGCTCTCGCCACCCCAAAGATTAGAATTTTAACAACATTCACATTAAGATGTATTTAACAATATTTTAGTTATATCTTTGTTAAAACGCACCTTAATAAAAACTAGTTGGTGTATCCTATCAAACCCCTGTATGAATAGAAGCATTATCTTCATCGTAATAGAGATGTCATTTTTGCTAAGAATTTAATTATTAGACAATACTACTATTTACTTTGACTAATTGGTGTGCATGATGGAATTCATATATATGAATAATTTTAACGTGAAACTCATTTGTAGAAATGCATAAAAATATATGAATTGATTCAAAACTGGTGATTTTTTAGTTGAATTTGTGTATGTTTTGGTAAAAATATGCATGTTGTTTTGATGTGAATTATAAAGAAGGATGGTAATTAAGCACAATATTCTATTGAATTTCTAAAAGTTGTTCATTAGCTTCACGAGTTTAATCCATTTTGAGTTATCAATAATCAAGTGTTAGTTTTATTTTGAGCAAATAGGTAATTACGTACCCCTGAAATTTTAAGTTTCATCAATTATCCTCTTGAAATTAACAAAACTTCAACTATCCTCTGAAATTGCATAACGTTAATCAATTTATCCCCTACGTCAGATTCTTCGGTTAGTCAACATAACATTTTGCAAATACCCCCTGAAGTTTTGCACTTATGTGCAAAATGCCTCCTGAACTTGAAAATTTATGTTTTTTTTCTTATACATGACTCAAAAAATATTAAAGCAAACAATTAACATTTAATTTTAATGGCTTAATACATGTTTTGGTCCCTTAACTTATTTTTGGATTTCATTTTGGTCCCTTAACTTTAAATTGTCTCAAATTGGTCCCTTAAGTATCTCTCCGTTTACCAAAGTGGTCCCGTCCGTTAGTTTTTTTCAAAAAACGTTTAGTTTGTCCAGGCAAGCTTCCACGTAATCATAACATTACCTTTCTGAGGAGTTAGAGAGAGAATGAAGAAAACTTAGAGAGAGAAGGAGAACGAAAAGCCAGATCGAGAAGTTGAAGAAATCTGCAAAACGAAGAAGAAAAAGCTGGAAACGAAGAAGATTCAGGAAGCAAATCAAAATTCCAGGTTAGTTTCATCATCTTGTTCGCGAATCTCATGGGTTTAGGAAGAAAAAAAAAATCTGAATAGGGTTTCGAAACTGTCTAGGGTTTTTAAATTTCATTGAATTTTTAACTGATTAAGGCTAATTTCCTATTCTTCCTTGCGAATCTCAAGTTAAAACATGTTTATTTGCCTGATTTGGGTTGCGAAAATTTGTTGAGGGTTTTCAAAAATTTCAATGAATTTGTTTCCTTTTAAGGTTTTGTACGCATGGATATGCATGGATTTGGTTTATGTATTGTTTATTCCTTCTCAAAGGTCGATTTTTATCTGTTGTGTTGAATTTGTATATGTTAAATTAGGGTTTTGTACTGTTGTGTATATATTGGTCCTGCCTTTTTGTATTTTGTGCATAAAACTGATTATATTTTATTTCCCTTTCTTATTTTAATGGTAACAATAGATGAACCAAATTTTTGAGTGTGTTGTACATCATGCTGGGAATTTAGTTGCTTCATGGACCCTAGCTATGTAGGACCAGTAGAAACACTAGACATTGACCCAGATGTTTTCTCATGCTTTGCTTTGTTAACAACCTTAAAAAGGTTAGGTTATGTTAGTCTTAATTCTCTGTGGTACTTTGATCCTAGTATGGAAGATGGGATGATTCCTCTTAATAGTGATGTTGGGTGTAGAAGGATGCAGAGTATTGCCTATGGATATGATAGGGTTCATTTGTATGCTGTCCACCCTATGTCACAACCTGATATTGTAGCCCTTGACCCATTGTTAGAATATCCTTGTATGGCCCCACCTGCCCCACATGTCCCAACAAATGTTAATGATAAAATTGAGGAGATTCCCACTAGTGTAGGTCCCACTACTGAAGTTAAAAATGCTGAAAATGCTAATAGTGGTGTAAATGGTCCCAACTGTGATGTGAATGAAACTGGGCCTGAGTTGGACTTAAATGACTTTGGCCCAATGATGGATGAGACTGATTTGTTTGGTGAGCATGAGAGTGGACCTGAATTGAATGAATGTGAAATGGGGCCTGATCTGAATGAAGGTGAGAAGGGGCCTGAATTAAATGAAGGTGAGAATGAGGCTGGATTGAATGTAGATGAGAATAGGCCAGAGTTGAATGAAGGTGAGAATGAGGCTGAGGTAGGTAATGAAGAGTGTAATGAAAATCTGGAAAGTGAGAGTGAAGATAGTGCATTTGAGAGGGAGATGAAGGCAATTAAGGAAATAAGTGAGGAAGCCTTTAACTACCTCTGTGAGATTGAACCAAGGCACTGGACTAGGGCATTGTTTAAAGGTGATTCAAACTGTGACACACTAGTAAATAACATATCAGAAGCATTCAACTTTGTTATTGTTGTTCCAAGGTCAAAGCCTGTGGTGTCTATGTTGGAGGATATCAGAGTGTATGTGATGGAAATGTGGCAGCTCAATAGGGAGAAAATTGCTAAGTATTCTGATGGTGATGTGCTGCCAAATATCAAGAAAAAACTTGAAAAGGAATCTTCATATACTAATAATTGGCTAGTAAGGTATGAGTTACTTAATACATCATTGCTTTTATATATATTCATCTGGTGAAATATGGTGTTAATATGATGTTAACCTTAATGTAGGCAAGGTGGAGATAATGATTTTCAGGTTACACATATGTCACATACTAGAGACAAGTTTGCTGTAAATTTGATGAACAAAGTTTGTGATTGCAGAAAATGGTTGTTGACAGGACTGCCATGATGTCATGCCATTGCTTGCATGAAGTACAAAAATTACAATATAGTTGACTATGTGCCATCAATATTCAAGAAAGAGCAATATGCAGAATGTTACTCCAGCATCATTTTTCCAATAAATGGCCAAGATCTTTGGGAGACCACAAAATGCACTGATTTTCAACCACCACCTGTGAAAAGGCAACCAGGTAGACCTAAAAAGAAGAGAAGATTGGATGCAAGTGAGCTGATGGGAGATGAAAAACAGATGAAGAGAGCCAGTTATGGAATTAAGTGTAGCAGGTGCAAGCAAACTGGACACAACAAATCAACATGCACACTACCTCCACCACCAGCACAGGCATCATTTGCTCAGGCACAACCAGCACAGGCATCATCTTCTCAGGCACAAGCAGCCTGTGCATCATCTTCTCAGGCACAACCAGCACATGCAACACAAGATTCTCATCAACAACCACAAGCTTCTCAAGCACAGACACAAGATTCTCAAGCACAATCATCTTAACCACGAATTCAGAAGAAAATGAGATCACCTAAGAAGAGAAAGAATGTGAATCAAGCCCAACCAAGTCAGACACAAGCTGCTCAGTCACAGACACAACCATCTCAGGCACCAACCCAAAAGAAAATCAGATCACCTAGGAAGAGAAAGAATGTGGACCAAGTTGCTGCAACTCAACCAACACAGGTACAAAAGAAAGGAAAGAGGTTGTCAAAGAAGACAGGGGCAGGGTCTGCATCTCAGCCTTAGAAATTAAGCACTGTGAATGTCTTTTTGGAATGTAATTTGTGCTATTAAGCACTTTTGAATGTCTTTTTGGTTAACTGGTATTAAGTAGCCTATTAAGTACTAATTGATGTAATATGTGCTATTGACTGATATTAAGCACATCTGACTTTATTTTTGGTTAGCAATGTCTATGCACTTTTAACTGTTAAGCACTTAGTGCTGTAACATTGATACTACTTTGTTGTAATGCACTTATTAATATATGGAATGATGTGCTATTAAGCACTTTTTAATGCCTTATAGCAGCCTATAATACAGTTTCTGTTATAGCCCTTATAGCAGCCTATAATTGTAGCATTTTATACCAATTCCTGTTACACTATTATATCATCTTAAAAGGTTCTTATCAACATTATGTGCTTGCTTAAACAGAACATCAATAAAACACAATTCATCCAAAATATTGCATTCATTCATTCATCAAACACTACACATTACATTCATTCATTCATAACAAAACCAAAATACATTTGTGTCCCTATTTCAAATAAATTCCACTCATCATGGATGTGGTTTTGCAAACTAACACTGTTCCTAAGACCAACACAATCCCAAAGCATACAAATCCAAAAATTAAAGCCATTATCAACCATTTCCTTGTTCTTGCTAAATCACTCTTCAACTTGTTTTTCTTTTCCTTCGGCTTTTCAATCTTCAACTTCTATTTTTCAATCTTCAAATCCCTTTCATCCATAACATCATCTTCATCAACTAACCTAAAGTAACTGCATCCTTTGTCACTTGAATTTTTATAGTTTCTACAATCCCAAAATTTCTTCCCACAATTTGGATTCAATGCATCAGTTACAGTTCTCACCACAACATTTTCTCCACACCTACAATTTGGTACTGACCTTCTTCTCAAACTAGACCCAACCGAACCAGATCCATATGATGAATCATGAACCCATTGAGTTTTTGTAGTGTGGTTCGACATTTTTAGCTGGAATCTGGACAATGAAGAAGAAAAAGAATGGTGGGAGAAGGAGGAAGGAAGGATGTCACGATGGAAGAGAAGATTAGATGAGGAAGGAAAAACAAAACCCTAATTTTCTCTTTTCTTTACCCTTTTATACTGCTGACAGGGTTTTCCATCTCATCAAATGATAGGCCCACGTGTGATGCCAACATTGACAAACTTAACGTTTTTTGAAAAAAAAACTAACGGACGGGACCACTTTGGTAAACGGAGAGATACTTAAGGGACCAATTTGAGACAATTTAAAGTTAAGGGACCAAAATGAAATCCAAAAATTAGTTAAGGGACCAAAGCATGTATTAAGCCTTAATTTTAATACTTTAAACTCTACAATTTTACAATCCAATATTACAATTAACATTTGAATCTTTTATTACAATCCAATATTTTAGATAACAAAAAACAAAACAATATACTAGTCTATGACCACTTTGTAATACTTTATTAGATATGAAAATCCAAACTCAATAATACTTTGTTTTTTATTACAATGAGCACATGGCAATCAACATAAGCATTACCATATGGAGCCCAACACTATTTGGAAATATTGATGTGTTAGACACCAATGTTGGATATCATAAGTCATAAGCTAGAATTCCAAAAAGAATTTCAATTCAGCATTGTTTTGATAGAAAAAAGAAGCACTTCAAAATACTCATTAGAGCTATTCCTGGTATTCCTATTGTATCATCAATAAAAGTAAGTTATTTTTGTTATATTTCTATGTTTGATACTAGTTTCTATCAAGATAATTCAGAGAATGCGTCTTAAATAGCTTAAATATTAAAGCTAACTGTTAATTGTTTCCCTGTAATATCTTTTGAGTCAAGTATAAGAAAAAAAATATAAATTTTCAACTTCGGGGGGCATTTTGTACATAAGTGCAAAAATTCAGGGGGATATTTGCAAAACGTCATGTTGACTAACAGAAGAATTTGACAAAGGGGGTAAATTGATTAACATTGTGCAATTTCATGGGGATAATGAAGTTTTGTTAATTTCAGGGGGTAATTAACGAAACTTACAATTTTAGGGGAGTAATTGCCTATTTACTCGTTTTATTTTATGTGGTGTATGTGAATTTTCATTTATATCATATTAATGTTTTAATGATATCATTACTCCATAAGAAATTATTAAATTTACAATTATTGATCTCATGTCATATGTGAAAAATAATGTAATGGATTGAATATTCATTGTGAAGAACATAAAATTTATTATTTCCTTTATATTACGACCTTTTGGATTTCACTCTTTTTCTTCGTCTTTTCTAGTGTTTTCCTTATCCACTTTTGTCTTGGGATGAAATTTCTCCAACTTGTACTGTCTTCATAGGCTTCATAACCTTAATTCCATATCATCCAAAACTTCTATGAGGTGTCTTGCTTTCGTAATTACTCCCTCCGTCCTAATTTATAAGCAAAAAACACTAATTCACACTTATTAAGAAAACTAACACTTAGTGATTTGAGGTATAATTTTTTGTGTTCTCCTTGGAATAAGTTTCATGGAAAGATGTAAAAATAATTCTCATTGGGTAAAAATTATGGAGAAAATAAAAAGGAGAACAAATTGAATGCAACTTGCATTTAATTTTACATTGGAAAAGATGATTTGTTTGAAAAAACATAATAATAACATAAAAGTTGGTCTTTTTTGCTTATATTTTGAGACAAAGAAAATGAGATTTTTTTGCTTATATTTTAGGACGGAGGGAGTATATGATTGTCACCAAGTTCCTTAAAACACCTAGGAAATTGTCTGGTTTAGGGAAGAAACAAAATTACATGACTCGAATTGAAAACATTGCAAAATGTCCATAAAACTCCTCTTTATTGACTCAATTAACAACTAAAACGACTGAAAATATGTTGAAAATAACGTAAGATGACATGTCTGAAGGTGAGAAAAACACAAGCAGGGGAATAAAATTGTGTTGTCTTTTTCTGACAATCTTTTTAGAGTTTTTACCGGAATAGAGCATAAAGATAAATAGAGAAAGATTATAGTAAGAGACAGAGAGACAACACCAAATTGTATCTTGATTCACCCCATAATCCGAGGTTACATCTAGTCCGCATGCACCTCTAAAGAATTTTTTTACTATAATCACACGAGATTACAATTGCTTAAACACACAAGTGTGATTGTTTACACTTTCAGAACTCTAAGACTAGTAAACAAACTTTAGGGACAATGAACTTTTTATACTTACGAAAATTCTAAGATGGTAAGTTTATAGGAATTTTCTAAGTGTTTTAAGACTTTTGAATTTGACAGAGGTTTGGCTATTGTAAATTGTTCAAAGTGTTGCATATTCTTCAAATTGCTCAGATCCTTAAGTAGAAGAGAAATAATAGAACCGTTGTTGAAGATTGCCAACACATCAAATTCGTTCTTGAGAAGCTTGATCATATTTTGAAAACTTTGCCTCAATTGGATAATATCGTTGAATAGTGCTTAAGAAATCCTTTGCTGCATATGGAATGATTTGTTACATTTTTCTTGCCTTTGAATTTCTTTGTTTGTTTTTGCATGTGGTCAAAAGAATACAAGTTGTACTTATCAGAGTCATCCAGACTGCTGATATCGTCATAACTTGTTTCCTTCAGAAGCTTAATCCATCAAAGCTTGTTCTTGTCAGAGTCTTTAAAACATCTTCTAATCAGAGCTTTGATGTTTTTTGTTGACCTTTTTTTGGATCATCTTTTAAGTCTTCAAAAGTTACCGATTTTTTTTTTGAGTTCTAAAATTCTTTCCCTTGTGCTTTGAGCTTGGTGAATCAGTACATGAATTTGTCTTTAAAGTCAGAATTTAATTATATGGTCTTTCCCAATTGAACACACAATAGAGTACCAAATTGTTCTTTCATACATTGTTATCATCAAAACTTAAAAGATATTATCCTAGAAAATTTGACCATCCGTGTCCATTATCCATCTAATTCATCTACTCAATACAAAAATAATTCATGGTTGGATTCAATCCTCCCACCTTTTTTTAAAACCAATTGATCAATTTAAATTATAATACAAATAATTTTGAAGTAAATGAGCACATAGGTGTCCACGATACCTAAAGTATATTAGATTAAAAAGAAAAAAGTACATAAGATTGAGGGGACATAAAACTTGATCTAGTGTAATATAAAACATACATCCAAAAAGGGTAATACAAAACAACCAAGAGGGTAAGACAACCATAAATCCCAATCTAAGAGCTAAAAGCTACACACCACGTGCACAATCCATCGAGCCTGTGCATGAAGGTGAGAAAAATACAAGAAGGAAGATTGAATTGTGTTTGCTTTTTCTTCGTTTTCTCTTAAGCTGAAAACATTGATTAGAAGCAGATAGAGTTCTACTTCTGAAGTGATGTTCATGACTAAATGCAGCAGATAAAACAGAGAGAGAGAAAGAAGAAAGACACAAAGCAATTATACAGGTTCCTTCCACAAACCGGAAGTAGTCTTGTCCCCCTTGCACTTCCAAGGAGAGTTCACTAAAATGTAATATCTGATTTCCTATTCTCCTGAACACAATCAAGAGACTTTTATGCTCAAGCACAACTGCAAGAGACTTCTATTCAAACAGAATTACACAGAAAATTGTTTGAGGTTGAACACTTGATATACAATCAGTGGTGTTTACAATACAAATCAGATACAGACTCTTAAGACTCTATAATTTTTAAGATATGAACTTTGATAAGAAATTCTAAGTCAACTTTTGATGTAGAACAATTTTCAGCAGAGTTTTTGGCGCTTTCAAATTGCTGTAGAGTCTTGCCATTCTCTAAGTCTTCACTTCTTTATATAGAGGTGTGAAAGAGACGTTGTGAATTGCCAGGACATCAAAATAGAGTCGTTTGAAGCTTTGATCAATCACCAATGATCTTTTGCCTGATATGGTTATTGTCCTGTGAAGGATCAATTTCAAATCCATTCCAAGTATGAGGGAACAATGTTGTAGGGGAAGAGCTGTTATTCTTGTCTTGTAGCAAAGACACAAACTGAGTAGTGGAGATAGTGGTTGTACACTTCGTACAATTGTACTTTGTCAACGCTCTTCAAAAAGCAAGCATCCAATGCCTCCAAAACCTTTCAAAATAGTCGTTGCTTCACTCTTCTGGTCTTCTGCAATGTTTAAACGAGATTAAATCCATTGAACAACCTTTGAAGCTTTAAGTCTTGCATCTCCTGATGAACTTCATCTTCTAGTGATCTTTAACTTCTGATGAGGTGCTTCTGGTGAGCTTGCTTCTGATGACGTCATTACTTCAGGAGCACTAGACTTCAGGAGCACTTCTCTTCAGATATTTTAAGTTTCCTTTTTGTTGATTTCATAGCTCTCTTTTGTTCTTCCAAAACCTAATAAAGATATCAAATTTTTGTCTATGGTCCTGTACACTTGAACAAATATTAGCATATCCAATTGACAATTTTTAATACCTTGTTATCATCAAAACTCTCAAAGGGTAATGTTAAACACATGTTGTTCCAACAGTGCATAAATACGAAAATTGAATTGTAAAAAATGAGGTGTATGAGGTGACAAGACTCAAACTCAGATTTTAAAATAGTTGCAAATTCACGGCAATTTCTACCATACCGTTCAAAATCAATCACGAAGTACCGATAAAGATTTAGAGACAGTGGAGGCAAGGAACCCAAAAACCAGTACATCCACCTAAACAACCTCAAATCCATGGACATTGCAGAGAAGCATGGAACTTGTAGACCTTAACAGATATGAAAATAAATAGTGAATCAAAGGAGAGGCCACAAACTAGATCTAAGAACTAAATCTGAAATAAACCACTCAGAAACGTAAAACCAAATCCATAACACACAAGACCCACTACAAATTCGAAAAAGGCGACCCAATGAGATCAACAAGGAAGGAGAGTTAATCATGCTCTTTGGAACAACCAACCATCACGACTCTTGGAACGGCGATAAACCAAAAGAAAGCGATGAAGGCAAGAGTGAAGAAGCATTGGCGGCCACCGATTGAAAATGGTCTAAGGTCAACACTTAGGGGTGTGGGGGTTGTAAACTTAATGAGTGATGTGGAGAGAGTTTAAGGGGTGGTTTGAGGGAGAAGAGAGAAGCTTCTATGTCTAGACTTTCAAGAATTTTCCGTTTTTTTCCCTATTACGCTCTTCTTCCACTAAGCCCCTTCAACTTTGTTGGTGGTTCTTAACCCAAGATGCAACACACGGAATGTCCATACCCTCACTATATTTTCCTTAACAGTGTTCAAAATGGTACTTTGAACATAGTTAATAATCTTTGGATTTTTTTTTACAAACATTTCGGAGTTGCATTAAATTACTTGCATATGAATCTTGAGTAGGACATTCAAACACCTTTTCCCATGCTCTAAATATGGTATCAAATATCTCATTTGGCTTCACCTCGTTCACAAGCTTCTCTTTTCCATCCACTTTGACAAACTTTGGTTTCACTATACAATTTGTGATGATATTGGCTCTAACATTTCTTCCAACATGAAAATAACAAAGTATTGCACTAGTTTCAGGGAGAAATTTTGCTACGACATTCATCAAAGTTGTATCTCTGTCAGTCACAACCACCTTAGGCATATCACTCTTTGGTTTAAGAAGTTTAAGCAACATTTGTAAAGCCCAGGTAAAGTTATCCTCCTTCTCACCCGTCATATATGCAAAACCAACCGAATATGTCATATCAGTTGAGGTGACCCCAACTATCTCAAATAGTGGCATCATGTACATGTTGGTTTTATAGTCCATAACCAAAACTGTTGGAAAATTGTTAACCAACCTAACTGATTGAGGATGAGCCCAAAATATGTCTTGAATAGTATCACTCTCACATTTTTCTCTTATGAAATATACATATTTCTACTCTTCCAACTTTGAGATTAGATAATGCATCTTCGTCTTGTCACCTCTGGTTGCCTTTTTGATTTTATGACGTTCGTTGTAGACTTGTTTTATATTTGTCATGGACTCTTGTCATTTTCTCATCAAATTTGTCAAAATATTTTTTGTTTTTACATAACTCTTGATCAAGTCATGTATAATCTTCTTGTCGTCATTCATTAATCTTCCCACAAGAAGGTGCCCTTCTAAATATGGCAACATCTCATGGTTGTGAACACAATTAAGAATATCTAACTTCCAAGCGTTTTCTTCCTTAACAACATATCCACACACCTTGAACAAACATCCATGTTTTCTTGACGCGTAAAGCCTCAACTTTCACGAGAGCTTCAATTTTCACCTAAGCTTCAACCTTAGACGGTTTGATCTCGACCAAATAATCGACAAATCTAGGTTTTCGATCAACCGGAACATCATCCGCATTCTCAACCATAACTTTAAATAAACAACATATAATTGCAAAATTATTTAATTAACATCTATCTAATATAAATTAAAAAATAAAAAATAAAACAAAAAAAAAAATAGATTAGAAAACTTAATGTCGACAGCGGTAGTTGACTACCATTTCACTCAACGATAGCTAAGAAGCGCTACATTGCATGTCAAATATCTTAAAAAAATGGTAGAAAAATGCACAAATGTAAACGGGTTAAAATTTGCATTACCTATTTTTTGATGTCAAATGTGTGTAGAAACCTTCTAGAAATCCTTCTCCATTGATTTGAGTCCAAGATTTGAGTGAAAAAATTGAAATTGGGAATTTGTTGAGGTAGAGTGATGGATGAATAGTAGGAGGTAGGGCGGAGTTGTACTGCAATTACGGGAATGACCATAACGTTAGTTATCTACCGTTGGGACCAACGGTAGTCAACTGTTGCCGGCTTTTTTTGTTTGAGCGGCTGCTGGGGTTAAAACTGAAATTTCCATGTTTCTTTAGGAGAAAGAACGCTATGAAAAAAACAATTTTCTAATAGCTTTGGGCCAAACTTTTAGCCCAACCCATATTTACTTAAATTGTTTTTGTTTTAGATTTTTTTCCTTTAATATTTTATAAATTACTTATCTATTATTTATTAAATTATAAAATAGAATCCTTCAAAAAAAATTATGAAATAGAAAAACAAGATGTCTGCCAAGAGCTAACTGGATCGCCACCGCCATCGATGGTGCTTTGCTATGCACTGCCGTGAGAGCATTAGGGGACCGTCACCATCGCCATGGGGTCGTAGAAGGACCACTGTCCGCCGTCATGGGGATTGTCAAAGAGCTCCTCGTCGAACAACATTGTCATTGTCGTTGATAAGTGTCAAATTTACGTAATTTTACATGTGTTTTATCGTCACATGTGAACTTGTTTCACAAGCAATCTAAAAAAATAAAATATCATCCTGTAAGTACCACTCAGTTCGTAGTTGCAAGGACAATAATAAACAAAGGCCGGAACTCGAAATTCAGATTCTTCATTTTTTTCACATTTAAAAGTGCATGAGTCCAACCACCAGGCTATTTAGAAAAAAAAATAAAAAAAAATCAGTAATGTATTGAAAATATTTTGAACATTGCTACATTGTAGCGTTTTCTATGGAATTGTCAAATACAATAAGAAACATACTTTAAATTGATTTGTCAAAAAAAAATTATTTAATTGATAAATTACAATTATTATGAAATATAAGAGGGTATTGGATTGTTACATTATGAACTATATATGAGAATATTGGATTGTTACTTTCGTTAAGAGAAAAGCTATTTTTTCACCAGAATTTTCTTTTCTCTTTACCTAACAGACACCAAAGTAGTTCTCATATTCACTTTGTTACAGCATTAATTAAATGTAGAGAACTGTCAATGGTGCTGGTGGTGAGAGATGCCAAAAAGGTACATTTATTTATGGCTAGTGCTTCAATTCGATATCCTCCTTTATTCAAATTTCGCAATGGAATCTAACAAGGTTCGTGGAGGTACGTGTTAAAATTATCTCTAAAAACCAGAGGGAATTGCCTAGTGGTGTTCACAAATATGTAGATGATTTGCTAGTTCATTCTTATACTTTATTAATGATTTTGATGTATGAAAAATTCTTCTTCTAGGTTAAAAGTTCCGTATATTTTTCTCGTGATTTATTGCTATATATGTGCTCCACATAATACATATCTGATAGGAGCTAAGAAGCCAGATACACTAAAATGGGAGAGTATGATTATTACACATAACACATATGCGATACCAATATTCTTGGGATATTATCGAATACTAATCAAGAAAATATAAGAATTAACTTTTTGTTTTTCATTTTGTCAAAAAAATAAAAAAAAACTTTTTGTTTTTCCTAAAAATAAGGTTTAAATGCTCTTTTGGTCCCTTAACTATTTAATTGGTATTGCTTTGATCTCTTAACTAAAAAAAAGAGTGTTTGAGGATTTTAAGTTCTTTTTTTAATCTCGTTTTGGTCCCTTCTGTTAGGTTTTCGTTAGGGTTTTAAAAAAAAGTTAACTCCTGGACACGTGTCACCATATCATTGGCTCTGAGTTTTTTTTTTTTCACAAAAAAAAAATTATTTTTTTTTTATAAAATATATATATATATATTTTTAAAAAAAAATCCCAAAGCCAATGACAAAGTGACACGTGTCACCTTGTCATTGGTTCTGGGAATTTTTTTTAAAAATAAAATATATATTAAAAAAAATATATATTTTTTTTAAAAAAAATAAATCTCAGAGCCAATGACAATGTGACATGTGTCCACACTTAACGTTTTTTATTAAAACTAACGGAAACCTAACAGAAAGGACCAAAACGAGACTAAAAAAAAACTTAAAATCCTCAAGCAATCTTTTTTTTTTAGTTAAGGAATTAAAGCAATACCAATTAAATAGTTAAGGAACCAAAAGAGCACTTAAGTGTAAAAATAATTTATCTTGTACGTACGCAAATGGTAGTGACTATTTTTGACCGGGCAAATGGTATAACTATTAATCATTAGTTTTTTCCTCATCGTGTTAATCGTCATTTTGTCTTAGTAAATTTGTAATGAAGCGTTGTCTAACTTTGCATGAATGGTTCTATATTGTTACTTGATGGAAACGAAAAGTAACTAGAAAGTGGAAAATATGATAATTAAGTGAAACCATGAACCAGTGCACATGATCATGGGGAACATCCATGCTCCAATACCTTGGAGTTGATCGTACGTAATACCTTGGAGTGAAACCATGAACCAAACAAGTGTCCAATGAACACAAAATCTGTCTCGGGGGTTTAATTTTATGGACACACATGATAATGTTACGTTTGAAAAATAACAGTTTTCACATGCTCCCAATTTTAAATTTCCACAGGCCAAATGATTACACTAACTGGGATCTTCCAAAAATCGATTTTGTTGGCTAAGTGATTTCCTATACTTGTAAATTGTAATCTCTCCTTTTTCTCTACAATTCAAAATTTACATAAAATTATTAATAATTTTCATTACACTAACCTTCACACACAATGTCAAGATTTTCTCAAATATACAAATAAATAATTACTCCTCTAAAAACAAAAATTAATATATACAAATTGAGAGTGTCTAATATGGACATGAACCAAAATGAATATTTTTATTAAATTTTAATAAAAATACTATATTTGTTTTTTTTGTTATTTATTTTTTGAAGAAACTAAAATGAATATATTATCACAAAACCAAAAGTTATCCTAACACATGGTGTGTCAGGAAGAATTAGCAGAGGTTATCCAAATACAATGTTAACATGACAACAGAAAAGCGAGAAAAAGAAAAATCATAAGCTAAGAATTTCTCTCAAGCACTTAAGAGGGGTTTGCAATCAAAAATGGTAGTTGAAAGCAAAAGTGACATATTTAACTTTTAACCATCCGAACGATAGTAGTTTAATTTTCTCAAGAAAATGGTTCAAAAATAACTTCTCATGCTTGAAGATTCTTCTATTTCTTTCAAACCAAATGACCCAAACACATGGAAGTCATAATAAATGCATCGTTAAAAGAAGATTCTTTGAAGATCCCCCGAGATGACATTGAAGTAAATGATCTCTAATGTGAGTCGGATGTATCGTGTCGAAACCTATCTGTTCTAGACCGGCCATAAGGCCAATCCCATGATGACACGTGGATGTTGCGTATTTGTATTGGTTGCATTATTGCTAAAACAAATATTCATGTTTGTGTTGTTGAATACTATGTTCCAACATGTTTCAGGCATCTCTGTAAGATGTTGGATACAATGTTCCAACATCCTGGTATGGTTCGGTGTGCCTTGTTTCATGCCTGTTTGTACGCGCGCCTTTTATTATTTAAGGAAACCATATTTCCTTATCTTATTGACCAAGTAACATGCATATATATACAAAATCAGTTGTGCAATATTCCTAAAGATGTGTTTATATTTTAGAAAATATTTGAATCTGTTATAGACGTTCCTGAAGATGTTCCTACATTTTATGACTTTCAATATTTGTCTCTAATTCGTGTTCAAATCAGTTGGGTGATTTGTTTTGCTCTGAAGCCCAACAAGACTATTTGACCCATATTTCTTCAGTATAAAAGGAAGACTTCAAGACCTAATTGAATATTCAAGCTGTCATTCTAAAAAGTTTAGTTTTTAGGGTTTTGAGTTTTTGTGTGTTCTACTCTTGTATTGTGTTGATGCAGGTTTAGTCCTGTTTTATTGTGAGCCTTTCTTGTATCAGTTTGATACATGTTAAGGAATGTGTGTTGAGTTGTAAACTCTTGTGTGCTACGCCAAAGCTTTTAAGCAAGATTGTAGTTGGTTGTTTGAAGGTAACTTCACCATTTGAGTTATTTAAAGTCTGATAATCACAGGGGTTGTGATTGATTGTAGGATAGTGAGATGGGATCTCAGATTTAGGAGTTCCTAAGTTGAAATCAATATGGTAGGTCCTAGGTCTTTAGCGTAAACGAGGAATTTGCTGAGAGCTATAGAATAAGAACTACACTAGTGGATTTCCTTCTTGGCTTGGTAGCCCCTAGAGTAGGCATGTTTGTCACCGAACTGGATAAACAAACTCGTTGTGCCATTTACTTTCTTGTCATTTATTTTTCTTGTTTTGTTTTTATTTTGTTTACTGTATGATGTTGGAACATTAAACAGAACATCATCTATCTGTGCATATAAAGTTGAAACATCGCATATAATATTTTAAAACAAGCATGCTAGAATTTCAATTGGCATCAGAGCAAGCACCCTTCCTGTTTTAGGGTGAGCTCTAGGGTAGTTTCATTCTAGCATTATCGACAAGGAATGTGGATTTGTAAACAGACCCCCTCTATTAGATGGCTCAAACTATGACTATTGGAAATCACGCATTAGTGCTTTCCTCAAATCCATTGACAACAAGATCTGGAAAGCAGTTCTGAAAGGTTGGGAACATCATGTGGCCCTTTACAAAGATGGAAACAAGACAACTGTCTTGAAACCAGAAGAAGAATGGACCACTGCTGAAGATGAACTGACTCTTGGTAATTCCAAAGCACTGAATGCATTTTTCAATGGGGTAGACACGAACATGTTCAGACTGATCAAACAATGTACTGTGGCTAAAGATGCTTGAGAGTTTCTCAAAACTACACATGAAGGTACTACTACGGTAAAAAGTGCCAAATTTCAACTTGTTACTACAAAATTTGAGAATTTGAGAATGATGGAGGATGAGATCATACAAGATTATCACCTGAATATTCTTGATATTGCAAATTCTTTTGAATCTCTTTGAGAGAAAATTTCTTATTAAAAGCTTGTTAGAAAAATTCTCAGATCTCTACCTAAGAGGTTTGACATGAAATTTATATCTATAGAGGAAGCCGAGGATATCTCAAGCTTGAAGGTGGATGAATTAATAGGATCTCTGCAAAATTTTGAAATAACTGTCAACATCAAGACTGATAAAAAGGGTAAGGGAATTGCTTTTGCATGTAGTGTTAATTCTAAAGAGACACCAGGAAATTTTGAGGATGATGTAGAGATGACAGAGTCCTTAGCCCTGCTAGGAAGAAAGTTAAAAAAGTTCTTCAAACAGTATGACAGAATGTCGAGGTCAAATGGTCAAAACATTAGACCCAACATGACAATCAACCAAGTAAGGAGAAGATGGCAAGAGCTGATGAGAAGAATCCTCAGTACAAGGGTGTTCAATGTCATGAATGTGAAGGATATGGTCATATTAGAACAGAATATGATACTTTTCTTAAAAGACAAAATAAAATTTTGGCTGTCTCATGGTCAGATGGAGATAATTTTGAAGATGAAGGGAAAACTGAATATGCCAATCATTTCTCTGCCTTAACTGGTAGAATTATGTCAGACACCGAGTCTTATGAAGAGGAAATGAGTTATGATGAACTAGCTATGGCGTACTATGAATTAATTGCAAGAAATGGTGAGTTAACCCAAATGGTTGAGAAACAAGAAGACATGATCACACAATTGCAGGAGGAAAGGAATGAGAATCTGGCACAAATCTTGGAACTCAATGAAGAGGTAACAAAGCTAAATTCACAACTGGAGCATGAAAAGAAACAAATTGGAATGATGACTTCATGAACAAATATTATGGATGACTTTCTCAAAGTCAGAAAGGACCCAAAGAGTGGTGGCTTTAGTTATAAGGCTCTAAAAAAAAAAAACCACGAAACAGGAACCTTGCCTACGCTCTAGAAGACTGTGGATTAGTGAGAAAGCAACAGTATGATCAACATATTGAAGCTGGTGAGGAAACTGATGACTTAGCTAAAAATAAGACAATGTTGAAACATTCTGAGGAAAATCTGAGTTTCAAAAACAAGAAGAAATCTAGTCCTTAGGTTTTTGATCACTGTAAGGGAAAGGGTCATATCAGACCATACTGCTTCAAGTTACATGAGTCTAAGAACCCTCATCCGAATTCATCCAAGAAGAAATGGATCCCAAGAAGTGTAATCTCTGGGTTAATAGCACATACCTCTCTGAGAGCTACCTCTAAGGAAGACTGGTATTTTGACAGTGGTTGTTCCAGACACATGTCTGGAGTTGATAAATATCTTGAGAATGTAAGACCGTATACCAGTAGCTATGTTACTTTTGTTGATGGAGCTAAAGGAAAGATTGTAGGAATTGGTAACCTGATCAAACATGGTTTGCCAAGACTTGATAATGTGTTTATAGTGAAAGGGTTAACTGCCAACTTGATTAGCATAAGTCAGTTGTGTGATCAAGGACTATAAGTAAACTTCACTAAGCCTGACCGTCAGATTTCAGATAAGAAAGGAGAAGTGCTTATGAGAGGCACAAGGTCCAATGATAATTGCTATCTTTGGGTATCTCAGTAAGAATAACATTTTCCAACCTGTCTTTTGAGCAAAGAAGAAGAGATCCAATTGTGGCATCAAAAGTTGGGTCATCTACATCTAATAGGAATGAAGAAAGTCATTTCCTCAAAAGCCATCAGAGAACTTCCCAATCTCAAAATTGTTGAAGGCAACATATGTGGTGAATGTCAGATTGGCAAACAAACCAGAATGACACATCCAAGGTTGGAACATCAAGTGACCTCTAAAGTTCTTGAACTTCTACACATGGACTTAATGGGACCTATGCAAGTTGAAAGCATTGGTGGAAAAATGTATGTCTTTGAAGTTGTTGATGATTTTTCTAGATTTACCTGGGTAAATTTCATTAGAGAAAAATCATATACTTTTGAAGTTTTTAAAGATTTGTGCACACAACTGCAAAGAGAAAAGGATAGTGCTATTGTAAGAATAAGAAATTATCATGGAACTGAGTTTGAAAATTCTAAGTTTAATGAATACTGCTCCAGTGAAGGAATCAAACATGAGTTTTAATCTCCCATCACACCCCAACAAAATGGTGTTGTGGAAAGAAAGAACAGAACACTTCCAGAGTCATCCATGGTTATGCTTCACGCAAAACATCTACCTTACTACTTATGGGTTGAAGCGATGAACACAACATGTCATATTCACAACAGGGTTACCCTAAGGACTGGAACTACAACAAATCTATATGAGTTATGGAAGGGAAGAAAACCTACAGTCAAATATTTTAATGTTTTTGGTAGCAAATGTTACATAGTGGCAGATAGAGATCACAGAAGGAAAATGGATCCCAAAAGTGATGAAGGGATTTTTCTTGGATACTCTACAAACAGCAGAGCTTACAGAGTTTTCAATTCCAGAACCAAGGTTGTCATGGAATCCATCAATGTGGTAATAGATGATGTCACTGAAGAAAGAGTCTCTGATGTTGAAGAAGATGTTGAAACACCTGTCCAAGAAACAATAACAGTTGAAGAAACAAATACTCCACTTCAAGTAAATGATTCTGAAACCGAGAATGAAGTAATTGAGCAGATAGAACAAGATCATACGTCCACTAGTAAAGGTCATTCCATCAGAGTGCTGAAGAATCATCTTCAAGATCTTATTATTGGCAATCCTGACCAAGGGATTACAACCTGAAGATCCACAGGATTTTCTCTAGTTCTTGTTTTCTGTCCAAGATAGAACCAAAGAATGTCAAAGAAGCTATCACTGATGAATTATGGATTGGAACAATGCAGGAAGAGTTAAATCAGTTCAAGAGAAGTGAAGTGTGGAATTTAGTTCCAAGACATGAAGGCATGGATGTTATTGGTACCAAGTGGATATATAAGAACAAGTCAGATGAAAATGGTATTGTGACTAGAAATAAGGCAAGACTAGTTGCTCAAGGCTACACTCAAGTAGAAGGTTTGGACTTTGATGAAACTTTAGCTCCTGTTGCTAGGTTGGAATCTATAAGATTAGTGTTAGGTGTATCTTGTATACTCAAGTTTAAGCTGTTCCAGATGGATGTAAATAGTGCCTTTCTAAATGGGTGCTTAAATGAAGAAGCCTATGTCGAGCAACTTAAGGGATTTGTTGACCCTAGCTTTCCCAATCATGTATATAGATTGAAGAAAGCTCTCTGTATGGTTTGAAGCAGGCACCTAGGGTTTGGTCTTCAAGTCAAATAAATGGAGGACACTATCTTCATCTCTCATAGTAAATATATAAGTATAGTTTCTTATAATATGAAAGTACAAAATATTTATTTCAATACTTATAATTTTAATCAAAATCAAATTAATTTTAATTAAAATTTCATAAAAATTACTGTTTATAATTTATATACATTAGCACGATAAAAAGAACAGATA
The DNA here is from genome assembly GCF_003473485.1 of Medicago truncatula. Classification (NCBI taxonomy): domain Eukaryota; kingdom Viridiplantae; phylum Streptophyta; class Magnoliopsida; order Fabales; family Fabaceae; genus Medicago; species Medicago truncatula. The sequence goes on along the minus strand of NC_053043.1, from coordinate 21,488,676 downwards.
GACGAATACGTGTCCATCTCAACACTATTAATCGGTAATTATAATTTTGATGATTCCCAAATTACCCAAAATAGTAATACCATGTGAAAAACGCTGCATAACTAAATTTAGACCACATACATTTGTTTTTACCAAAGGAAAGGAAACATCATCATTTCGATAATGGAAAATAAAATAAAAAAATAAAAAATGTTTTTATTTAAGTAAAGTCAACCAAACTTTAAGTGCACCTGAGTCCACTTGCTAAGAAACCTGCTCTTCTCTCTTTGAGCCAACCCTTCTCCGACATGAATTACCTTTTACTATGCATATTTGTTACAACGTGTACTTGTGTGTTGTTGTGAAACTCGATTTTCTTTCTTTCAACCCTTCCTTCTCCGACAGCATTTTTATGGGAAAAAATATTATACCTTTTTATTGTAAAGTAAAAAGAACTTTTAAAATAGTTAAAAGAGAAAAGCTAAGCTACTACTCAACAAACATTTTTGATAAAAAATTATCATGTGGAAAATGATCACTATAAGAAATAGGAGAGTTGAGGTGATCTCAACTTTGTCGACATTATTATTTCTAACAAGGATATGCAGCAATACACTAAAATATATTAAAATAAGAGCATTGCAGAACTCGAGCCAAAATTCAAGCCGTTTATTAGATTTTTAACCCATTTTGAGTGTCATTTAGTAATGTGTTTGTGAGTCACAAGCCGTTTTGGATGCTGGAAATAGATACAAGTCAAAGAAAAGCAAAGCAGCAAATCGTGTCACGAAATTAAAGAGTCGCGACACGATTTTTAGCTCCAAAAATAAAATTTGAAATAAATTGATGGCATCTCCAATAGTTCAGATTCTCTTCATACTGATTTATGCGATTATTTGGTTATTTTACCTTGACTACAAAAATATCATTTTCGAAAATCATTTAAAGATAACGTTGAAATTAAACCTAAGCTACTCAAATTAAAAATAACGCGCTTGTTAACATGACAAAGTCTAGAGTGAAAAATATTAAAATCACACAACATATAAATAGAAGGAGATGTTTTATTCATTGCAACATTGAGTTTAAACATGTTACCAATGACGTACTCTTTCCCTACAAGTATCATTCTTAGAGATGGTGTACAAATCAACCCCTGCAGTTTGAGTAAACCCAGCCTCAACCCCTACAGTTTGAGTAAACTGTCTTGTCTTATTAAGTAGAAATACATTAATCATATTAAGTAGAAATTGATAGGCTTATTTCTACACTTGCGTGCCATATGACCTGCTCCCCCACAACCGTGGCAATTGAATAGTAGTGCCATGTCTTGGTGGTGGCTGCTTATTTTGGGGCCTTGAAGGGTTCCCATTCTTCTTGTGGTATGATTTCTCATTCACAACGCGATTTTGATTCATCGAGCAGCACATGTGAATTTCTTTTTAGTGTTGTTGTCATAGACAATAAACATGTCATCTTTTTTATCTTCCTTTTTAGCTTCTTCTTCAATACGAAGACATGTAATCAGCTTCTTTTTCTTCTTTAAGTCCTTCCAGCTAGGAGACAGTTTGTCTACGACGACAGCCACTTGAAAGTGCTCATTTAGAGGCATACCTTTAGTGATAATCTCATGAGCAATTTTCTGAATCTTGTGGGATTGTGCCTCCAAAGATTTGTCATCACTCATTTTATACTTGAGGTGGCGGCTTACAACATATTTCTTAGCCCTAACTTCCTCAGTATCATACTTCTAGTTCAAGCCATCCCAAATATCTTTTGCGCACTTACAAACTTTGTAATAGTCATACAAGTCATCGATAAGACCATTAAGAATAGAATTTTATAGAGGTGATCACATTCATTCCAGAGGAGTATTTCTTTAGCCTTTTTATCCTTCTCTGGTTGTTCATAAGTTTTAAGAACTACAGGGATCTGATCCTTTAAAACATCGACAACTTTTTTCGTTGTTAAGAAAAATTGCATCTTTTGTTGCCATTTTTTGAAGTGATTCCCTTCAAACGGAAATGGATTGTTGTAGTCAAGAATAGAGTAGCTAGTCCCAATCATTTCTTCAGTAGTCTTGGCAGAAAAAATTTCTTAAAATTGTTGCAACAATGTTTAAAAAAATTATTTAAAAAGGTTTTCAAACACCGAAGAAATTTCTAGGATGAGTCGCGTACTAGGTCCTTCTCTTTAAAACTATTCGTGGCACTGCCCAAATTTGTGCAAGCAGACTAACAACCATGTAGCCTCAAGGATAAAACAACCCAGTCTAAATTGCTTTGGATTTCCTAATGCGTTGTAGGAACCGTTCTGGATATACACCCTCTTTATGTCACTTTGACCACTCAATATGGAACTGATTTTTTAATTCTATTTTGAAAAAGAATATCTACTGGAGTTGTTAATAGGTTGAGTCACGACCAGGTTGCTATCTTTAAACGTTTCGTGGCACTGCCCAAAATTGTGCAAGGGAGACTATCAACCACGCCGCTTCTAGGTTAAAACAAGTTCAGCTACAACTGTGCGGTTAACTACTGTAGAAAATCGTTCGAGATTTACACCCTCAAATATGGTACTAAGACCACTCTTTAAAACTTAAACTACTTTAATATGGTACACCACTCTATTATCGTGTTAAGACCACTCAAATATGGTAATACCACAAAAGTTATTAAGAAATCCACAAAAGTAGAGGAAACAAACTCATTGAAATATGAATGAAGGAAAGATAGAAAACTGAGTAACTAAGAATTAGAGCAATAAATGAGCTATAATTAAGAAAGTTGACATGATTTTTTTTAATCCATATTATAACACACCTTGTGTTGCAACATAAATTACATAAGTTTCTTTAGATACACAGATAAGGATTTCAGGAAAGTAGTTCCTCCACCGAAGGGAGCGTATAACAGCTCTAAATGGACTGTATGTGGCTCTATATTAACAGCTCTATAATAATGGAACAGATGGTAATTTACTTCTATCCTTTTCTAATTACACTATGATACATTCCGTTGATGTTTATCATATCATAACTCCTAGCAGCTGGGAATTGGACTTGACGCAGTAACTGCGTCACACAGTTACTCGTCGTAGCTGTCTCATATGAAACCAACATCTGAGATCGTTTATAGTTGCTATTATTTATACGTAATATGGACGTATGAAAATGTGTACTGCATTCGTCCCTAATTATAGAATTATTTTGAGAAAAAAAAAATTATCCATTTTTTTAAGACATTTTGATATTTTCAATTACATTAATTATTTATTTATCAACATACCCTTATTTATTTTGAATATTTTTCTTCAATCAATATTAAATACTATGTATTAACTCTCTCTTTTACTTTCTTAATTATTATATACAAATATATAATATTACTAACAACTTTCTTAATTCATGTGGATGGATGTAATACTAATATTTTTTTATTTTTTTTTTGTGGTGGTCGGGGTTTGAAGCCCAGACCTTACATGAGCTAAGCTCGCGAAGATGGATGTAATACTATTTTTACGGCACACAATCCAGATCGAAACAATAATAATAATAATAATAATAATAATAATTACCGTATAATAACTATATTTTTACAATAAAAAGTTGGATTAAGAGAGGCAAACCACCACCAACCACTTGGGGGAAACAAATGGCTGGCAAAAATTAATGACTTTTCAAACGGAAATAATGAATTTTCTACTCGCAACAATAAATTTGAGAATTCATATATATATATAGCTAAATGTGCCGACTTATGACACTATTGATAATGAATTTAGAAATGGATGATCATGATATTAAAATTTGATAATGACAACATAAAGCAAAAGTGAAAAAAAGCCATATTTTTCTTTCCATGTTCAAAGGGAATATAAAGCGAAAAGGATATAGAAAACATGAGATTTGAGCAAAAAGGAAATGGAAGGAAAAAGAAAACGAAATAACGAAGGAAGTTGTGTGCAAAAAGTAAAGATAAAAAAAGAAAACTGCTCTTCTTGACTATGACAGTTATGAAGCATAAGAATCATAAATACCCATGAAAAAGAGAAAGGAGTTAGTGGGTGGTTGCTAAAAAAAAAAGGGAAAATTCAAAGGAGTCATGATGGTAAATTTAGCAAAAGAAGTTCTTGATACTTTAGCTACTTCTTCAACATGCGTGTATCTCTCTGAGGGATCAGATACAAAATTCAGATTCTGACGATAATAGAAGTTTTTGTTGAGATTTTTCATTTAATCTATAATAAATCTATTATTATTGGATAATGAAGAGATTGTAGAGAACACTATCAGTTGACATTATTTCTTGTAGCCTAAGCAACTAGCTCTAGTAGTTATTAGATACAGTTCGGTAGATGATAGCTTAATGTACACAATATTTTGTGTGTGTGCGCACGCGCGTGTATACTATTTGGAATAACAGCTTAATCAATGAGAAATACACTTTTCATTATTTTCCCTTGTTTCCTAATATGGTATCAGAGCATGGTTCCTCGCGGGAAAGGTAGTTACCATCCATAACGGTTTCTAACCTTTTTTCTCCGTTGTGCCCTTTTCTTCGACCATCTTCATTGATTGTTTCTTCTTTATGATTCTTGGCTTTTGATTGTAGATTCTGCAATTTGCTTTTCGTTTCTCTTGATTCCTTTGTTTTTTGTTTGATTGAATTTTGTTTCAGTTTTTCTTTTTCCTTCGCTTTTCATCAAACTCAGCTCTTTTTCTTGATATTTAGTTTCAATTTTTTTAACTATGTGTTTTTCGCTTCGAATTGGTGTGAATTTCACTGAATTTTGATACTGATTCAGTTTACTTCGTTCACCCAAGAAAAGGTCCCAATTCTCTCACTATTTCTCTTAAACTCAATGGTTTCAATTGTATTGCTTGGAATCAAACTATGCAACGCGCATTGGGAACAACAAACAAATTAGGGTTCATCAATGGTTCCATTCCAATTCCTGATTTTCAAGATCTGAATCATAATTCCAATTCCAATTGTGAGAGTTAACTTAAAATCAGGTTCTACAGGAATCGTGGCACGATGGCTGGGCAACGTGGCACGATTGGAGGTTTCAGTTTTGAAGCAAGCCACTGGAAAAATCGTGCCACGATGGGATCGCAACGTGGCACGATGGTGCGCTGGCAGCGAATAACATAAACGTATTTTTGGGTGCAGATTTGTTCCAAAATTTAAGCGATACTTTTACTATAAATATAAACCTTGTATCAGACTAAACTTTGAGAGATAGATGGGGCTGAAACAAGGGTTTAGAAAGGCAACAACAAAACTAGGGCTTGTATAGAGTTTGTCTCTTTGGAACAAACACTAGGGTTTGAGGGTTGATTCACCTTAGGAAACACTATTAGGATTGAGTCTCTTGGTTACAGGAAGAGGCTAGGACTTTGGGTAGAATTAGGCGGGAGACTAATTCTTGTAACCCATTGATATCTCTTTTGTAACGTTACTCATCATATAGTGAAACGGATGGCTGCTCTCTCCCCCAGACTAGGTCAATTTGGACCGAACTTTGTCAACAAATTCTTTTGTGTTCTCTCTTCGTTTCTCTCTCGCTGTTGTTTTCTACTTTTGGCTTGTGTTTATAATTGTTCCATACACTTTAATTTTGGTTGCCTGATTATCACTTGCTCCACACATCAAGTTTGTTATTGGTGTGTTTTCTCATCGAATTCGCAACAATTGGCGCCCACCCTGGGGCAAGGGTCAAAGGATAATCCAGTACCATATGTTCAAAGTGGGATATTAAGAAGTTTACCGGAGATAACAATTTTGGGTTATGGAAGGTAAAGATGGAAGCGATGTTAATACATCAAAAGTGTGAGAAAGCTTTGAAGGGTGAAGGTTTGTTACCGGTCACCATGTCACGAGCGGAGAAGACCAAGATGGTGGACAAGGCCAGGAGTGCCATTGTCTTGTGCCTCGGGGATAAATTTTTGAGAGAAGTAGCAAAGGAACCAACCGCAGCATCGATGTGGCCAAAGTTGGAATCTTTGTATATGACAAAGTCTTTGGCTCATCGGCAATTCCTAAAGCAACAACTCTACTCATTTAGGATGGTGGAGTTAAATGCCATCATGGAGCAACTTACGGAGTTCAACAAAATCCTTGATGACTTGGAGAATATTAAGGTGCAACTTAAGGATGAGGATAAAGTTATACTCTTGTTGTGTGCTCTACCGAAATCTTTTGAATCATTCAAAGATATCATGCTCTATGGCAAAGAAGGCACTGTTACCTTGGAAGAAGTTCAAGCGGCTTTGAGAACCAAGGAGTTGACCCAGTCCAAGGACTTGAGAGTTTATTAACACAGTGAAGGCCTAAGTGTCTCAAGAGGGAATGGTGGAGGTAGAGGTAACCGGAGAAAGAATAACAAGTCAAAGTCTGAATGCTTTAACTGTCACAAGATGGGTCACTTCAAGAAGGATTGTCTGGATATTATTGGTAACTCCGCACAAATTGTCTCTGAGGGTTATGAGGATGCAGGTGCTCTGATGGTGTGGTGTTGTTTGGAGGATGAAGAAGGTGATGTGTCTCACCTTGGGAGTGATGCCTAGTAGAGCGGTGTTCGTCTGGAGAGACGTTAAACACTCAACATCATCCTGGAGAGGCGGTGGTAAGAATACTCATGATCATTCTGGAGAGCCGGAGGCAAAAATACTCATGATCTACTTGTTGAGGTGAAGCTTCAAGGTTGAAGACATAGTGGGATGTACGCATTTGCTAGTTGAGGTAGAGTACGCTCAGCGTGAGGTGGAGTTGAACACACCGGTAATGGTACGACTATGGAGGACCTTGGGTGCTATGCTCTATGGTGAGCAAGGGATTTCTTCATGAAGACGGAAGGCATTCCGGAGGTTGAAGAATATATAGCACGGCTTGCGGGATTATCTTAAAAAAAGGCCAAGGGTGATTGGATGCAAGGAGACCTTCAAGGAAGCGGGAGATGTCCTGTGTTGAAGATGTTATGGTGAATGCTTGTGGAACTACCTAAAACTCCTAGTGTAGTTGGACTGCAAGGACTCTTCGAGAAGACAGAAGACGTTCCGATGGCTAAAGAGGTTAAGGTGAATGCTTGTGGAACTACCTAAAATTCCTAGTGTAGTTGGACTGCAAGGACCTTCGAGAAGGCGGAAGATATTCCGATGGCTGAAGGGGTTAAGGTGTAAAATTGTGCAGCTACTTGGTGTAGTGGGAAGCAAGGGAAAGAGCAGCAATGGTGGTTGATGTTAGATTGGCATCATCACTGATTTGAAGTCAATGTGGAGATTATGAGAAGGCATAAATATACCAACACAAAGTGATTATTGTTCCCTCTTTTTCATTTTATTTTCTTCTTTATGAAAACATTCTATTCTATATAGAAAAAGGGACGAAATAAAAAAACTTTCATGTTAATGTCTCTTGTAAAAAGCATTCTATATGAGGCAAAAAAAACATCCGTGAACCTAAAATTCTCAAAAGTCGTCCACAACTTTATGCCGAACTTCTAGGAAAGAATTATAATTTTTATTACTTCCATTACCACATATTTTTCCTCTTAATAGAAAATACAAAAAAAAATGTGAAAAGAGAAAATAAAATGTTTTTTAATATCTTCCCTGAACATACCATAAAAATTTACTCATACTAGTAAATGCACTAGTGATGTCAATGGAGTGCATGCTCAATTTTATCCTTGCGGTCTTGATAAAAAAAGAATAGGAAAAAAATTTGAACAACCAAAAATTGAATATATTAACATCAACAATGTGATCTTTTTAGCACAAGACGTACCAAAATAGACCACTCAAGTTTACAATAAGTTAATCACAAAAAGAAGACAAAAAAAGGCACTTATCTGACGCCCAAACAAGTAAAAGGGCTTGAATGCCAACAATGATAGTCAAATACAAAATTCACATTCTTTGTCTTCATCCACCAATAAGAATAATGTTTTACTTTCTCCAGTAGCTGCGGAATAAAACTTTTTAAATTATTGAAGATTATATTGTTTCGTTCTTTCCACAACACCCAAACAAAGAGAAGCCAGATTAGCAGTAATAATGAGTGTCGTGCTTTAAAGCAACTTGTCGCATAAAAAAATTGAATCAAGTGATCCAAAAGAGATTGTGGATATGCTGCCAAAAACCTATCCACGATCGAATTATGGGCCAAAGATAATTGAATGATCTGCAAGAGATAAAGAAATGTTGAGCTGATTCAACACCTCCACACCCTATCATGCAATACTGAGCATCTGAAGGGATAATATCGCGTGCCATAAGTTAGATTTTTAAGGTAATCTGTCACAAAGGAGCCACACAAAATAGAGACCTTCAAAGGAACCTGCTATGCCAAATTAAAGTTGTCGATGTGTCCAAAGATATCGAATCTTGAGAAGTTATTTGTTGATAAACTTCGCAAAATGAATAACCCCGGACAAGGTCGAGTTGTCATTCCCATTGATCTGATAAATGAGTCTGCAAAACAATGTCATGAATTAACTTCCTACACTCTACTAACAACTCCTCCTCCCACGCCCACAACCTCTTATGCCTAGCCCCCTACACCCTACACCCAAGGAAACCATAGTAGTTACCATAGTCAACTTATTCTCGGCCAAGTCCAATAAACTCTTAAACCGCACACACAAAGGTGTCCCTCCTAACCAAGGGTCATACCAAAAATAAGAATGCAACCCATTTCCAACCTTCTTCAAGACACTCTTCTCAAACCAACAACCTCCAACACCATCACAGATTTTAGCAATCTCCCTCCACCATGTTAGCCCCAAGCACACTCTCTAATCCACTTCCTCCACAAAGCTCGGAAAGACACTAGGCCCATCACGACATCTAGGTAACCCCAATCCACAAAATCGTAAGATTTTTCAAAATTAACTTTAAATAACAGAAACTCCTTCTTGGATTTTCGAGCATCATCCACCACCTCACTCACAATTAAAATTCCATCAAGAATCTGACTATCTTTAACAAAGATAGACTGAGTCTCAGATATTACACTTCCAATAACCAAGTGCAACTTATTTGCTAACAACTTTGCAAGGATTTTTACATACTCTAACCAAGGAAATAGGCATAATGATAAGTCATAGATTTATGTGTTTTAAGCATTGTAATTCAATAAGATTTCATAACTTTAGTTGTATTTCTTTAACTATTTTACTACAAAAATCTATGATTTTCATCACAGGTTGAAACAAGATGGTTTGGTGGAAGTTTAGGCAAGAAAAGATAAAGAATGAAGGATGAAAAGGAGAAAAACAAGATGAAAAACACAGACCGTGCGTTTTAGCACCGTCCCGTGCGTTTTAGGACCAGACTGTGTGTTTTGGCGTGCTGTAGGACCAATCTGTGCGTATAAAAAACGCACGTTCCAAAGAAAAGAGCACAGTCCCGTGCGTTTTAGCACCAGACCATGCGTTTTGGCGTACTGCTGAGAAAGGGACCATGCGTGCCCTGTATGGAGAAGCTGAAAAGTGCACGGTCTGGACTTCAGACCGTTCGTTTTTGTTGTCAGCTTCGTGGCTGTTACAAAACTCTTTGTTTTTCGATTTTAAAGCTTGTAATTTACCTTCAATGCATTGTCTATGACCTAAGCTTATAAATAGGTCCATTATCAGACTGAAAATCACCTTGGATCATTGGAAACTTGATATTATTGAAATACAAAATTACTTTTGCTCTAAAGTTTATATTGTTCTTATTTTTCTGCACTTTTACATTCTTGCATTTTATTTCTTTGTCCTTTATAATTCTGCAATTTATCATTCAGTTATTTATTTTCATGCAATATTATTCTATGTCTTTTAATTATTACCTTTTGTCTACTATGATCATGAGTGAGTAGACCATTTAGTGTTGGGATTGTTGGAATAGTCTAATGACTTAATCCTATTTAAAGGAAGTCTAAATAGCTATGTGTTTAACTTCTATTTTCTAATCTAATTTCATCGTTTTGAAACTCAGTAACAAGTGTTAAACGAAGAACCGAAAGGTGAAGTTTAATAGTTGTTATTTCATCATCTCAAATATCAAACGAAGGATCGAAAAATGAAGTTTGATATTGGAATAAATGAAATTAGACAATACGACACAAAACTTGATGGGAACACCCCAAATGAATAGTTTTGTGAAGTATTGAGACCATAAGAATCGTACTTAAAGAGTCTCAATAATAATCAACCATGGGAATATGCTTGGTTTTTATTGAGATACATTTATGAATTCTTAAAGGAAACATAAAATACCCAAGAGATTCTTTCTTTTAGAAAAGAATTTAACCTAAAGATAGAGAAATAGGCTTGGAATGTTTAGGACTTGACAATTAGATGAAACCAACGATCCCATGACGCTTTTTAATTTGAATTTAAACCAAGAACATTGAACTCTTAATCCTTAATCTTTTCAGCTAATCATCATTGAAAACATGATCAGTAATTACTTTAACTCTCTATGGACGATGATATTTTTACTACTCGATAAGAACCGTACGCTTGCGGATTCGTATTATGTTTTTGGCGCTGTTACCGGGGAGTTAGTAATACTGATTGACTTTTTAGTATCGGTTAGACTGAAACTTTTCTTTTTCTTTTTACTTTCAACTCTTGGATTCTCTAATTCTTGAATGCGAAGAACCAAAAGTCTTAGAGAATTTAATCCTGAGACTGAAAGGTACTTCCATTTTAGAATAAGAGAAGCACGCAATAATAGAAACAATATGGTTGAGGAACACTCTCTCAAAAAGTATGCAACCCCTTCTATAGAAGAGCCACAAGATATTATTTTGTACCAAGCAGTTGCCTGATTCTTTCCCCTAGAAAAACTGCTCAATTGAGGGATCAAATAACACAATTCACTCAACGAGATGGGGAATCTCTTTATGATGTGTGGGAGCGTTTCAAAGAAATGCTAAGACTTTTCCCCCATCATGGTTTAGAGAAATGGCTGATTGTCCATACTTTTTACAATGGTCTTTTGTATGCCACGAAAATGACTGTTAATGTAGTTGCAGGTGGAGCTTTGATGAACAAAAATTACACAGAATCCTATGCTTTGATTGAAGATATGGCTCAAAATCACTACCAGTGGACCAGTGAGAGAGCCATCTGTGTTGTTGCTCTGTCTCCCTCTAAAAAAGAGGCAGGTATATATGAAGTTTCTACTCTTAATCACTTAGCTGCTACGGTTGACGCACTTTTTCAAAAATTTGATAAATTAAGTGTAAGTGCTGTCACACCTCCTTCTGTTAAGCCTCCTTGTGAAATATGTGGCGTTGCTGGTCATATTGGTGTTGATTGCTAACTAGGCGTGGTTGTTGTTCGTCCCGAGCAAGCTAATTATGCTCAAAGAAATTTTCAAAATCCTTTTGGACAACAGCCAGTACCACCCGGTTTTGAAAACAACCAGATAGCCTTTCAAAAATCCAACTTGAAACTCTTGCTTGAAAATTTTGAGATGGGTCAACAAAAGCAAAACCAAGAACTTAAAAATCAAACCGGATTTTTGAATGACTGTCTCATAAAATTAACCTCAAAAGTGGATTCTATTGCTATGCTCAACAAAATGCTAGAGACTCAAATCTCTTAAGTAGCCCAACAAGTGGCCTATTCCTCAAAATCCTCCGAAATCTTTCCAGGCCAACCTGAAGCTAACCCAAAAGGTCAAATGAATGCTATTATACTTAGGAATGATAGGAAACTAGAGGACCCCATAGGAAAAACCAAGACTAATGAGGGTGAGAAAGAGAGTGATAAGACACAAAGTGAGGAAGTCAAAAAGCCAAGTGCACCACCACAATACAAGCCCAAAATACCATTCCCACAAAGGCTTTCCAAATCTAACTTGGATGCACAATTTAAAAAGTTTGTTGACATGCTAAAAAAATCTACATTAATGTTCCAGCTTTGTCTCAAATGCCTTTCTATGCAAAAAAATTGAAAGACATTTTGTCAAAGAAAAGAAAAATAGAGGATGGTGAGACAGTAGCTTTAACAAGTGAATGTAGTGCTATCATACAAAAGAAATTGCCTCCAAAGCTCAAAGATCCTGGAAGTTTCTCCATTCCTTGTGTGATTGGAAATGAAACCATTGAGAGGTTTGGGGGGTAGCGTAAGCTTGATACCCTTATCCCTCTTTAAGAGGTTTGGCATAGGTGAGTTGAAACCTACTAGGATGACCTTGCAGTTGGTTGATCATTCCATCATTTAGCCTGCCGAAATTCTTGAGGATATTCCCATTAAGATGGGAAAAATTTATATCCCGGCGGATTTTGTTGTAATGGACATGGAGGAGGATTCCCAAGTTCCAAACCTTCTAGGAAGGCCAATCCTTGCTACTTCATGTGCTATTATAGATGTGAAGAATGGTAGGTTATCATTTCATGTAGGTGATGAGAAAGTGGAATTTGAGATTGCAAATTTGATGAAGAGTCCCTCTATTCAAGACTCATGTTGTATGGTTGATGTTATTGACCATTATGTGAAAGAATGCTTCCTAGCATCATCTTCACATAATGGTTTGTATGATCCAGTTTGAAATTACACTTGATCGTCAAGCTAATGACATTAAAAGAACGCTGCGTGGAAGGCAACCCACAGGTTTACTTGTGTTTGTTTGCTTTGTTTTTGAAAGTTTAGGGAATAAATAAATGTCCAAAATGATATAAAGAAACATGATTTTAGTGTGAGGAAGTTTGGTTATGTTTGTTTGCAAGAAAATTGCGAAGAAAATTGTGAACTTTCGTACCCCTCTACTATTTTGTTTACTTTTGGTTATCTTGTTTTTCGTTAATTTTGTGTCTTTAAGTGTCTAGTTTTCTAATTCCCTTTTGTTTGAGTTTTTATTTGTTGTCTAAGTGAAGAGCAAAGTAAGCATCAACATTTTTGTTATTAAAAAAATTTAATAAATTTCTTCCAAAGGTTGAGTTTAAGGATGAAAATGTACATGTAAACAAAAATCTTGTGTTTTGAGTGTTCTTACTAAACCTACATCAATTTCAATGTGAAATTCTCTCTTTCAGAAAATCACAAAGTTGCAGATCTTTGAGTAAGTGTGTAGGTGGGTATTTTAAGGAACACGCTCTAACTTCAATTGAAAATTAACCCTCAAAATTTTCAAAGTAAAAGTAATATAAGTTAGTGTGGGGAACAAAAAGTCAAAATAAGGCAAATGAATAAGGTAACTAAGTGTTCGAAAACTGGTTGGTGACCATAGAAACTATCACATGAACAGAAGCAATGGTTATAAGGTTACCCTTATATAGCTTCTGCCCCCCCCCCCCATACATGTCAAATGATCAAAGAATTCCCACCTTTCTTATACGAAATGAATAAGAAACTTTTCTCGGTTTGTTTAGTATCAAAGTTAGAACCTGTTTTCCTTTCCTCATAATACCTCTTGCACAAACACAATAAAAAGTTGGACGTCACACACACTCACTTGAAATTTGTTGTTGAGTTGAAAATGTTCATGAGAAGCACTTGAGGTTGTGATAAGTGTACGCTGAAAACAAAGCCATGGAGGAAATAATTTTTTTTTTCATTTGTTTGTTTTATGTTGTCATGTTGTTTGTGTTGTAATGTTGCTAATGTTCTTTGCCTTTTGCTTGAGGACAAGCAAGGATTCAAGCATGGGGGAATTTGATAAGTCATAGCTTTATGTGTTTTTAGCATTGTAATTCAATAAGATTTCATAACTTTAGTTGTATTTATTTAGCTATTTTACGACAAAAATCTATGATTTTCATCTCAAGTTGAAGCAAGATGGTTTGGTGGAAGTTTAGGTAAGAAAAGATCAAGAATGAAGAATGAAAAGGAGCAAAGCAAGAGGAAAAACACAGACCGTGCAAATTAGCACGGTCATGTGCGTTTTAGCACCAGACTGTGCGTTTTAGCGTGCTGCAGGACCAATCCGCACGTATCAAAAACACACGTTCCAAAGAAAAGAGCACGGTCCCGTGCGTTTTAGCACCATACCGTGTGTTTTTGCGTGCTGCTAGGAAAGGGACCATACCGTGCATTTTTGCTCTCAGCTTTTTGGCTGTTACAAAACTCTTTGTTTTCCCATTTTAAAACTTGTAATTTACCTTCAATGCAATCTCTATGACCTAAGGCAACAAATAGGTCCATTATCAGACTGAAAATCACCTTGGATCATCGGAAACTTGATATTATTGAAATACAAAGTTACATTTTCTCTAAAGTTTATTTTGTTTTTATTTTTCTGCACTTTTACATTCTTGCATTTTATTTCAGTTACTTATTTTCATGCAATGTTGTTCTGTCTTTTAATTTTTACCTTTTGTCTACTATGATAATGAGTGAGTAGACCATTTAGTCTTGGGATTGTTGGAATAGTCTAATGACTTAATCCTATTCAAACCAAGTCTAAATATCTATTTGTTTAACTTCTATTTTCTAATCTAATTTCATCGTTTTCAAACTCAATAACAAGTGTTAAACGAAGGACCGAAAGGTGAAGTTTAATAGTTGTTATTTCATCATCTCAAATATCAAACGAATGATCGAAAGATGAAGTTTGATATTGGAACAAATGAAATTAGACAATACGACACAAACCTTGATGGGAACACCCCAAATGAATAGTTTTGTGAAGTATTGAGGCCATAAGAATCGTACTTAAAGGGTCACAATAAAAATCGACCATGAGAATAAGCTTGGTTGTTATTGAGATGCATTTATGTATTTCTAAATGAAACATAAAATACCTAAGAGATTCTTGCTTTTAAAAAAGAATTTAACCTAAAGATACAACTCTGAATTTAAACCATGAACATTAAACTCTTATTCCTTAATCTTTTCAGCTAAGCATCATTGAAAACAAGATCGGTAATTACTTTAACTCTATGTGGACGATAATCTTTTTACTACTCGATAAGACCCGTACGCTTGCAGATTCGTATCACCGAAAATCATTTCACTTTTGAGGACTCTCCACTTTTTGTATAAGAGCAATCAAAGTATTATTTATACCTTTCGTCAGTTTGGCATTCCTATGGAACTCAAAGATAAACTGCATGATGTCATCCTTCATATCAAGCCAAAAATCTTTAACAAAAACCAATATTAATGCCATCTGGACCCGAGCTTTTGTAACTGTCACAGTCCCATACAGCAACCTTGACTTCATCCAGAGAAAAAGGTTTGATCAAACTACCCCCCTCCATCAACGACAACGTCTGAAACTGGAGATTACCCACACCTGGTCGTTCTACATTAGACGCTCTAAAGTGAGACACAAAATGGGAAACAACAACCTTTATAATATGAGTCATGCCCTTAACCATCACACCATCCACCATAATTGCCGAAATTGTGTTCCTTCTGCGCCGACTAGCCAATACCGAATGAAAATATTTTGAATTCGCATCTCGTTCTCGAAGCCAAAGTAACCTTGATTGTTGCCAACAAAGGCTAATATTAATACGAAACAACGAATGAATGATTGAAGTAATACCATGCATTTCCGCTATCTCGGCTTCAGACAACACCTCCTCTTCCCATTTAAAATCTAGGACAGAGAGATGTCGTTGAGGAGAATCTATCTTTCCTAGTAAGTTATGAGTATGGGTCACATTCCACTCCTTCAGAGCCAATTTTATCAACTTTAATTTTCCTTTCAGCACAAAACCTCCTCGCCTGTCAACTTGCAAAGTTTTCCGTTTATTACTCACAAAATGTTTGTACCCAAGGATATCTTTCCAACATTTCAACATACGAGAGGGCCTTGGACCCCTATATTGCTCATCCACCATTATCAACAATGGACAATGATCTAACAGACCCCTCAACCGTGCCATCTGCAAAAAATTCGGCAAACTAAACACAACTCCTCTAAGAGCAAAAACATGTCTAAATGACTTATAAAAAGACCATCTCCTTTGTAGCAAGTATATAGGCACACAGAATGATAGGAAGCCCTAGCAGAACGCATCTCTTCCACACACTAAACGACGTTAAAGTCCCCACACACACACAAACACACCTTCTTCCCAACCAACAATTGTTACCGAACAAATAAAAAATCCCACAACACTTGTTTAGCTTTATCGTCACAAGGGGCATAAACATTCGCCAAATAAAACTCCTCATTCAACTTAATAAACCTGCCACGAATTATCAGAACATGCTCAAAACTGAAAAATGACCAGACTTCCACCTCCGCAGAATCAACAGACCCCCTGACGCCCCTACGAAAGGGCAAAAAGAGTACGTATGAGGCGCATTTCCCCACAACGAGGCACATAAAAAAATCATTACAAACCAACATCTTAGTTTCTTGGATACAAAAATTGGATGGATTTTTCTCCCCCACCAAATTTCGGACTTCCTTCCTCTTCTCCAACCCACCGAACCCCCTATCATTACATGATAAAATCTTCATCTTCCACACTCACCCCCCCCCCCCCCCCCAACGCCGCTCCAACACCCTAACCTAACAACCTCCCAACACCATCCCTCCACCCTCCCCTTCCACCAATTTTTTTTACTCCCTCTTACCTCTCCCCGCCCTAGACAGAACACTAAACATATTCATATTATCGCCATTAAACTTGAAACCAATAGCTTTCCCAACATCCTCATTTGAGATGAAAAGTCTCCTCAGATAGCTCAAAACTATGTAAACCCTTTCAAGGTGATACGCCTTCAATAATCCAAAACATGCATAATTCATTTTTAAAATCATCAAACAGTTGCAGCGGATTTATAAAATAAAAGAACATAAAACCATCGTCTTAAAATCTCAAGGTACATCATCATACACATCAAGGTTTCTCAAAATTATCCAACAAATATAAACAAAAGAAGATCCCGACAAGGTCTTAAATTAGAGCCTACTTCTAGACTCCAAAAGCAAGCATAAAAGCAAGGAAGTATCAAGCTATCTCCGAGTACTCACAATGATCACGCGTTCTCAATCCTGCACGTCTACACCACCCAATAGAATGGCATAGACGGAAACCCGCAAAAGGATGAGAAATAATCAAAATAGAAAATCATGAACATTAAAATAGATCAAAAAGTTTATATATATATATATATATATATATATATATATATATATATATATATATATATATGAACCATTTAACATTGAGCTAGTAAGTTCAAAAAGTGTTGATGACACAAACATGATTATTTACGCACTTTTTTTTTTGTTGTTTTTCAAATCAACCCTAATTTTATTGATAAATATTCCATCAACAACATTATAAATCAACTAATCATTCGATTTTGTTTCAAATCAAGACCAGATACATGTGCCCTAGTTTTGAGAGTGTTGAAATTGGATAATGGTATAAAATGGACCTACCAACTTAACATTAAATGTCCACATAAACACTTTTTTACTGCATTTGATGAAAATAGGATAATAGTGCATATGTTTTATGAGTAAAGGATCAATGTATAAAATAAAAACTTAAAAAAAACTAACTTGGTATAAACATCTAATTTAAATGACCATGATGATATTTGAGAAAAAAATTAATAATAAATTACGTTCATGTGAACTTAACTCAATTGGTTGGGACATTGCATGTAAGAGTCGGAGTTCAAATTTCAAATTCATCACTTATTCATCTTAAAAGATAAATTTTTATCTACTATATTACTTTATAAAAAAAAAGTAAAGCAAATCATGAAAATATTAAAGATATCTTATTTCATACTATATCTCTCCCAGTTCTTCATTTATATTGACAACTGTCCTCACTCCTCAGCATAAAGAATTTGAATTAGAGCTTATATTAAGGTATGTACACACATAGAAAGACGGATGGAGATATCTTATATTAAGGTAAAACACGTTGAATATGGACTACATGACATTAGCAAACTAATTATTTTTCAAAGTAACCATAATCAACATTTAAAAATTTCAGTCAAAGAAACAAACTACTATGGTTCGAACACTTGTCATGTCACAAATTACATTTTAATAATAATTTAAATAATTCATACATATCATTGAATCAACGTGCTTCCATCTGCAGTTGAATTTTATGCACTCAGTAACGCCAGAGTGGCTAATATGAATGATGTTCTAGTAAAGCTTATTAAAAACACAACCTATGATCCCTTAGAAAAAAAAAAACAGAACCTATGACGTTAGTTGTTCGAAGTCTTAAATAAGACTTCACTAGTTACAAAGTTCATTTTTTATTGGTACACTTCAACGCGACCCTTATATATGGTATAGAAAATTGAGACTATTTATGTACCATTAAGACGGAAACGTCACATGACATTATTCAATCTAATTGTGACATCTAGATCAATTTAATTGTTTTTCTCTCTTTTTATTTCACATTTTTTTTTAAGAAGTTAAATTAGTCCATTCAAACTGTCATCGGGGAGAATCGAATCTAAAACTTAAGGATGAACTCTTCAAAAAGACTATATTATCCAAAAATAAGGTAAGTACGATGTTTCAAATAAATTAGATGAGTATACCTCAGCTCAGGTCACAAGTTCCAAACAAAGAACTTTTAGGTCAAGGAATAACATGTACAAATCGATCACAAACTTCTTTAAAAAAAATGTGCAAATCACAAACTAGAGGTGAATTTGGACAACTGTTTTCCACAACTTTGATCAAATGTAAATTTAATCAAAGGATTTGTCATTGTCAGCGTTGCAGATCCATATACATGAGTATTATAGAGATATGAATATAGTACTCTGTTATTGTATATTATTATTAATATGAATGTCGTGAGTTTGTTCGTAGATATTTCAACTAGAGATTTTGAATTTATATTGTATCAATATATTATATCAATTTAAGTTAAGGAATATCAGCTATTTATATCAAAAATCTCTCAAAAAAAAAAAAGCTATTTATATCAATTTGTGTTATAAATAATCAATGAGTTATAAATTTTTAACAGGTACTGGTGTACTATCAATTTCTATTTTCTTTTTAAGGGAAGTATATAAATTTCTATTGAAAAGTAAACTGCCCTTATCCTTATAATTGATTTTATTGAGTTTGGGAATTATAATGGCTTGTCTCTCAGCCACATAAACTACAGTCAAGGATTCCTGTAAGGACTTGTGAGGCCTGGAAGAATATACAAGAAGAGAGTGGGTTGGACCAAAATACTGTAAATGCACGTGTTCTTCACGTGTTCTTTATTAATGTTATTAATGTTATTTCTTTCTACTCACAAGCAACCATTGGGATACTCTGATTACTTAAGCATTCTATTTAATGTGCGACTTTGCATCGTTTCGTAAAGCACAATAGCCACTCGATATAGTTACTTTTCTCATTTGTTTATCTACCATTTTGACATTTTTATGGGTCTATGATCTACTACCATTTTCATTTCAATTAGTATTACATGTCACTCTAGACAAAAAAGAAGTATTACATGTCACTTTAACAACGATATTTTACAATAACAGCTAGAATTTAAGACGGATGAACATAAAATAATCAATTTTTGGTGGCACTGTATCCACAAATGAATATATTAATCTTGTGAGTTAGATAAGATGGACTCTTCCATAAAAATAAAAATAAACGATTTTACATAGTTACTTCAAATTATTAAACTTTTTTAAGTATTAGTAATAGAGTCTTAGGTTTAATTAGTAGCATAAATTTCTACTAGCATTGATTGAATAATTGAAGGTTGGATAGCCAAAACCCTACTTATCCATTATATATATCCATGCTTAGCATTGGATAAGGTAACACACTTATTACCTTCTTACTAGGTGCACTCTCTCATGAATCTCTTACCGACTTGGACATTGCAGAATGTACATGTACACCCCTTCCCCCTTCGGTGAAAAAGGACTAAAGGTGGCTCACGACAGATGAAGAAAGCCCCATACCTCTCCACAACAAATTCTGACCCAACAAGCCATCTTCTCAGATTCACCGAGATCATATTAGTTGTTAAGGTATCACCATTCCTCTCTAGGGATTTAAAGGTGGATTGTGTGGTTGCAAAAGTCTAAAGAGGTTGTGCAAAACATGTAAGGTTGAGTAGACAAAAAAAAATGAAACAGTGCAGTAGTTGAGACTTGAGAGGGTATCCCTAAACATTATATTGGATAATCTCACATACCGTGGAGATTGGACTAGCCCATTTTGGATGAACTAGAATATCTTCCTTTTGTATTAAAAAAAAAAAATCTCCTTACTTTTATAGATCATAATCATACACATATCTTGTTTACCTATCAGAATAATTATCTTGTTGGCCAAACTTTGCAGATAAGTGATTGAACAATCATGAGAAGAGGCTTTTCGGTCGAGTTAAGGATATGTAATGCTAAAGCAGTTCAGCGAGATAATTCTTTCCCAAGGCCACTAACTCATAAAATGTATCTTTATAGGCTCATATCCGAATCAAAATATAGTGGGATTAGACAACGATGCTACAAACCCTCGGTCCATTCTCTCCACACCAATAACCATGTCGAAGAATGAGGGAAGAGACACAATATGTAGTGGAGTTGCACATAAAATGACTTTGTCAAGGGATCATGATGAGGATAGGAGATTGAAGTCTGATGTGGGGTGTCAAGATCCCACTACCAAGGGAGTTATCTCACAAGACCTTTGAAATTTAATCGAATGAGTGTTACACTTTGTAGGCCACGATTTTTGGATAATATGCAATTGTCAAACTATAAATACTTTGTTTATACATTGTAATTAACATATCCAAACAATCAAACAAACTTATTTTCGCAAATTTATAACTTTTTATTTCTACTTTTATTTATGTGTTTATTAGTGTAGCTTAATTTACGTGTTTATTCGTATATACAGAGGGGGAGTCATCTTTTACCACATGTGTAACAAAGAATACAAAGAAAATGCAGGTAAAATTATATATTGGTGAGTGATGACGGAGCATCATATGATATTTTTGGCTATGTTTTTAGTATTTTTCTTTGCATTTGAAGACAAATAAGATGAGAGTTAGAGTAGTTGTCAATGGTTTGAGGAGCATATTGTATTGTTTTCACTCGAGTCTTTATAATTTACTTTTATCCTAAATCATGCAACTTCTTAGATGTTTTGAGTGTTTTGTAGTGAGGAATCATGTAAATCGATAAATTAAGACATCACATGAAAGATCAAGGATGTGAAGTTTGAAGACCAATGGTTCTGAGAAGGTTTTTGAAGACAATACAAGTTGAAGAAAATTCATTTCAAATTCCTAAAAGTGTGTTTGGATGAGGTAATTGGGAAATTTTAAAGAATTTAGAATTCTAAGCAATTTAAATGTTTTAATTAAATTACTTGCATTTCTCAATAATTTTGTTTGGATGGAGTAGTAAAAAATTTCATTATCATATTTTTGGGCAACTTTTATAAATTTTAATTTTTTTGGGCCAAATTTGAAAATTGAGATTAAGGGTCAATTTTTAAATTTCAAAACATTTGAGGGGTCAAATTATAATTTTTGTGAAATTTCAAGGGTCAATTTACAATTTTTTGGAAATTTATTAGGGTCAAATGTAAAATTTTGGAAAAATTTGAGGACCAAAATGCAAAATTTGAAAATTATAACATTGGAGAATTTTGAAAATCTTAACTTTTAGGTGTCATTTGAAATCTCTAAATTTAACTTGAACAAAATACTTCATAAATTAACTTCATTTTGAAAATTCTTCAAATTATTATTCAAACAATGGAATTCATCTCAAAATATTTGAATTCCCTCAAAACATTCCCCGATCCAAACACACTCTAAGAGTTTCCAGATGGAAGAATAATAAAAAAACGCAAGAATTCACATAGGAGAGGTTGCCTCATGTGCACCTGCGCACAGGTTGTGCACCCCTACGCATAGGGCAACCTTGGATATTGTCCCATGCACACATGCATCTCTCTCATGCGCACTGGCGCATCCTTGTGGGCAAAAACTGTCGTTTGCTTGTTTTTTAAGTTAGGTCGGTGGAAAAAGCTCAGTTTTCTTCTCTTAAATCCGAAGTAATCATAGGTTATAAATAGATACCCTTACACACACTTTTATTCATTTAGAAAGCTAATGGTTCAAGGAAAAGGTCAAGCATCAAAGTTCCAAGGTAGATGATCTTCATCCTCCTATTGTTCACTCTAAAGTATGTTTTTCTATTATTTTATAATGATGTTTGTTGTCGTGAGCAACTAAACCTTTTTGATCAGGATTCCAAGATGAACCCTTTCTTATTTGATGGATTCAATTAATAAAGTTTTATTTAGTTATGCTTTTCTTGTGTCCGATTTAATTTGTACTTGTCTGATCTTAATGATGTTTCAACTGAGAATCTATATTAGTAATCTTGAAAATTGATCCGTAGTAGATTAGTAGGATTAACAACCCAAAATTCTTTCTTTATTCTTAGCAGTACTAATTACTTATTTCTTAATTATTGTTAATGAAATTTAAGTATGAAACCTAGGGTTTTCTAATTTTTTCTTTCGGGAACACCGCAATTTTAACTAGGTTAACTTGTAGCACATGTCACCATAAGGGTTAGTGGTGTTTAGAAACTAGTTTCTTAAATCATCAGTAGACACCACATAACTATTGTTTTACTAAGTTAATTTCAACAAAGACGGAAGGGGGGCATTCAATGATTTCCTAATTGCTATTAAATCTGAATCACAAACCTAATCTCATATTGCGTAGGAAAATTAAACTTTAACTTTGCAACCCTCTTTTAATTTCTTTTATATTTACTCTCTAAATAAGTTTTGCAAATTTCGAAGTTGAACGACAATCCATGTGGAGACGATAAACTTACTACTTTATTATTTGTTTCAATTTGCTACACTTGCCAATTTCGTCTATTTGTGAGAGCAATCGGAACACACAATACTCGTTCTTCGGGTATTATTCCAGCAAGTTCTCAATGATGTTTCTTTCTTGGAACATTCGGGGGATATGTTTGTCATTGTAGGATTTTTTTCGTCTTTCCTCTCATAGAGTGTTTTAGATACCGTCGTAATCTCTTAAGAGGGTTTTTTTTTTTTTTTCCTCTCAAGGGGTTTTTTGTTTTTTGTTTTTTTTGCTTTTTCTTTCAGGATAAGGGTATAACTCGATATAAACATTATTTTAGTCAATTTACTTGTTCATTTGATCTATAATCATCGTACTTTGACTATCAGACTAATCAAATTAAATTTAGTAAGACTTAGCTTACAAACCAAGCTACCTATGGTTTTGGTCAAAGTGTGACTATTCATCTTTCAGAATGAAAACTCGATATAAACATTATTTTAGTCAATTTACTTGTTCATTTGATCTATAATCATCATACTTTGACTATCAGACTAATCAAATTAAATTTAGTAAGTCCCCTTATTTGTATATATTTTTCCATTCTCTTAATATATTTTTTGTGACCAATTGTCGTAGGATAGGAGGTTATAAGGGGTTTCAACTTAGGTGGGGTGTCTTCTATTCTCATTGATGTTATTATACTCTTGATTTAGCAAAAACAAAAATTACAAAATCAATTTCCTTAAAATCAATTCTAGTTATCGCATAAACCAAAATACAGTTAATGAGTAGAAAGAGATAACTGGTAGAATATAAGAAAAAAAAGTAAGAAAGCATGTAAAGAATATAAAAAATAAATAAATTAAGAGAGCATGTATAGAATAAAATCTGATTTATATGAGATATAAATAGGGAAGATAAGAATTTACAAAAGAAGATGTATGGTGTATAGAACTGAGAGAAAGAAAATGAAAAATTAACATAGTAAAAATAAAAGTATGCAAGTAGGTGCATGAATGGAGGAAAGGTTGGGTTCTTATAGATAAAGTGTCTATGAATATAATTTTAAATCTTAAAATAATAATAATAACAAATAATTCAAACAAAATTAAAGATGAATAAATTATCATTAATTAAAATGGCACACACAACATCTTTAAGAGGATTTGAAGTCTAAATCCTTTCGGGTGTGTTTAGATGGAAAGTTTAGGAGGAGAGGACATAGTTTTCTTTTTTAAACTACGGATATTATAAAATAATTTTAAGAAAATTGCATTAACAACAAGATAAATGGTCATATAATACTTCAAAAACACTTAATTTATTTTTAAAAAAAATATTTTATATTGTTCGTAATTTAAAAATAAATCTGAACCCTCCCCTCCTTTACTCACTTAAACCTATACAAATTTCAATGTTAAATTTCAATGTTAAACATATACAACTGAGCTAACAATTCCTAGCCCATAAAAATAACAATACATAACTATTTCAGAAAAAATTTGCGATATGAAATTGAAAATTTGAATTTGATAATCGATATGAATGACATAATAATTCCATGTAGGAAAATCATTTAAGAGAATATATATTCTATATATAAAAAATATATATGAGTATGTATAGACTTATTTATTACCAATTATATTATTCATTTAAATTGTTTTATTTTATCCTTTAACAATATAATTTTAAATTTTAATTAAACAATCTAATTTCCTTAAAATAGGAAATATCTACTGCAATATGAACAATATCAGGGCCCGTTTGTATCAGATTTTTTTTCAAAAAAAATCTATTTTTCCTTTAAAAAATCACTTTTTTTTTATTTTTAAGTGTTTGTTTAGGATTTTTAGAAAAATCATTTTATCAAAAAAATCTATTTTTACCCTAAAATGTAAAGCTATCAGGATTAGCTTTTCTCAAAATCTATTTTTTTCAACAACAAGGATATAACACATGTGCATGTTAGAACTCTTTTTTTTTCTTTTTTTTTTTAAATGGATTTTTATGGATAGTAGGCAAACACAAATAATTTCAGATTTTTTTTATAATCTCTAAAAAAAAATCTCTAGATTCCTTTGACACAAAATCTATTTTTTTTAAAGTTGAAACAAACGCACTCTATATATAATACTATATATAAAGGGATAGAGATTTTGGGCTAAAGTTTTTATAATTCCAATCATACTCTTAAACAAATTTTCCTATATAAATGTTTTATTGATGGTGGTATTAAAAATATAATGATTTATATTATATTTGTTATACCACTGTTGTCAATAAAAAAAGATAAACATGATTTCTTTAGTTTGTTACAATTTGAAAGTCGCAAATATTCGTAGAGGCCCAACTTCTTAGAGTCAAGGTGAAAATCCACATTATTCATCAGGAGGTCAGCCACCCAAACTAAGGCATTGTATAGGCCAAAGGCTTCCCCTTCCTCAACTGAACACAACAGAGAGTATCATAAAGTCTTTGTAAGAACAAAGCAACCATTTTCATCACGAATACACATGCCAATTCTCATCCGATCAAGAGAGGAAGAGAAAGAAGCATCAATACTACACTTGTACCTTCATGGAGCTGGTTTCAACCATCTTTGAAACCCATGGATGCTCATGTCTGGTTGGTCAATCAGCGCCCCTCCTATACTTCCTCGTCAAATCTCGTTAGCCAACCTCCAAACTTCAAGCATATGGAAAGTTCATTATAGAATGTGATACGACGATTAAAATGACTAATAATTCAATGATAATAATATAATAGATGGTAGGGTGTCGATGTTATATCTATTTTCCTATTTTGGAAAACCCACTTTTTACTTGGACTCAATTCGAATTCAGAATCTCTAGTTAAGAAGGAGATATCTATTACCATCTCACCCAAATGTTTGGATATTTCTTAGATTAATTAATAATTATTATAATGAGTTGGCTAAGGTTTTATCGAATAGGTTGCGTTGTGTTGTTATCGGAAGTGTCATCTCAAAGTCGTAGTCTTTTTTTGTTCATGGTAGGAAAATTCTTGATGGTATTTTAATTGCTAATGAGTTGGTTGATGAAACTCGTTGCTTGAAAAAGAGATGTTCCTTTTTAAAGTAGATTTCGAAAAGTCCTTTGATTCTGTTGACTGGCGCTACCTAAATGCTATTATGACCAAAATGAATTTCCTTGTTATATAGCGCAACTGGATCATGGAATGGGTCACTACAACATCTGCATATGTACTATTTAATGGTTTTTCAACATATGAATTTCATTTTGAATGAGGGCTTTGTTAAAGTGATCCCCTTTCACCGTTTCTCTTTTTAATCATGGTGGAAGGTCTTCATGCCCTGATGCATGCTCTTGTCCATGCTAATTTAAACTCAAGTTACAAGGTGGGTCATACTGATAACGTAAGCATTACTCACTTACATTTAGGTGATGATACACTTTTAGTGGAAAATACAAGTTTAGCAGATATTAAATCTTTAAAGGCTTTGCTCCTGCTTTTTTGAAGTGACCTTAGGTCTCAAGGTCAATTTTCATAAAAGTATGTTTGTTAGTGTTAATGTGTCGAATTTCTGGTTGAAGGATGATTCTATGGTTTTGAATTACAAAATTGGGCATGTCCACTTCTTTTATTTGGGTCTCCCAATTGGTGGTGACTCTCAAAAACTAAATTTTTGGAAACCTTTGGTTGAGTGGGATAACTCAAGACTCTCATGGTGGAAAAGTCGCAATTTATCTTTTATGAAATATGTCTCATCCTCTCTCCTGATCTACTGGGATAACTCAAGACTCTCATGGTGGAAAAGTCGCAATTTATCTTTTATGAAATATGTCTCATCCTCTCTCCTGATCTACTTCATTTCCTTCTTCAAAGCTTCTGCAAGTATGATTACTACCCTTGAATCTATTTTTAAATTTTTTTTTTTTTTTGGGGGGGGGGGGGGGGGGGGGGGGAAGGGTGTTGAGGAATCTAGGAAAATATCTTGGATAAAATGGGACATTGTTTGTCTCAAATAGGAGGAAGGAGGTCTAGGGATCAGGAAGATTAGGGAATTTAATTTATCATTACTTGAAAAATGGTAGCTTATGGTATAAAGTCTTAGTTGCGAGGTATGGTGAGGAGGATGGGTTTATAGGCGATGGATGGAGATTAGCATCAGGGTGGTGGAGCAATGTTCTTAGTATCAAGGGTGGGGCTGGTAGTTGGTTTACCGACCACTTACAATGCAAGGTGGGGGATGGTGTAGGAACTTTCTTTTGGCGGGATCCTTTGTTGGAGGGAGGAGTCCTAAAGGACAAATTCATCCGTTTTTTTAATCTTTCTGATAAAAAAATGGAGATTGTGGAGGATATGTTTCTATTAGGTTGGGGAGGGAGAAGAGGCTTGAAAATGGCGAAGAAGGTTGTTGGCTTGGGAAGAAGAATTAATGGGTGAGTGTTGTACGCTTTTACTAC
Source organism: Medicago truncatula (assembly GCF_003473485.1). NCBI lineage: Eukaryota > Viridiplantae > Streptophyta > Magnoliopsida > Fabales > Fabaceae > Medicago > Medicago truncatula. Next base: position 21,461,471 of record NC_053043.1, on the reverse strand, counting down.
CTATTATTTTGCATGCTGATGTGAATGACAAGTGGATTTAGAATCTTAATGTATCTTCAAAATACAATGTTACTAGTGCTTACAATCTTTTAACAACTAGGGAAGAACCTTCAAAAAATGAGCGTCCTTCTACCATTTGGTACAAAAAGGTTCCTTTAAAAGTTAACATCTTTGCTTAGCGCTTATTATGCAATCGGCTTCCAACAATTGACAACTTAATCAGAAGAAGGGTGCTTCAACCGAATACGTCTGTTTACTCAAGTGGATGTGGCTCTCAAGAAGATCTTGATCATTTGTTTTTTACGTGCGACTATTACGGTCAAATTTGGTATGAATTTTATCATTGGTTCGGATTGGTTTCTTTCAAGCCAGCTATGTCCAGAATCACATTCTTTAATTCCGATCATTGGGTGGGTTCTAAAAAAACATTTTTAATGCTTTATATTCGATTTGGCTTTCTTGTGTTTGGATGTGGCGTGACATGAATGCTAGAGTTTTTCAACAAAAAGGACTTTCCATTAACCAGCTGATAGATAAAATTAAGATTCAATCCTTCTGGTGGCTGTTTACCGGTGTTTTTGGTAAACAAGCAGACTAGCTTTGATTATTACAAGCACGGTCAAACTAGAAATCCTATGATATGTTGTGCAATGTTATTCTAGAAAGTGTATGAATGTTCACCAAGTTCATAGATTGCTTTATAAATAGGATGGAGTCTTGTAAGAAAATAATTGTCTCTCGAGTAAATGCAAGTAAAAAGACTTAAAAGTTTAAAACGCGTAAACTTAAAGAAAAGGTAAATTGCATTGCATTAATGTAAAAGTGGTTCGACAAATCAGATTACATACGTTATGTATGACTCTTGTTTATAGACGCCAATACTTCAAGTGCTAGAATTCTATAAATGATTTGCGACCTATTTCTCATATGAAAAACTACTATTTATACATAGTAAAAACAACTAGAAAAAGTTAACTATTTGCGACCTATTTCGACCAATTTATGTCCTGACTCACGTCTTGTCGAACTTCAAGGCTTTTAAACTCCTTCAAATGCTAAGTCCAGACGACTTTGATTCCTTTAAAGACAAAAGCCAACACATGTTTATTGCATTAATTGAGTCTGCCGAAATTACATTTTAACTGTGGCCGAAGGCAAATCTTTTTTTTTTGTTTCTTAGCGTGCCTGCTCTCTAGCTATAACACTCTTTTTTTTTTTTTGGTAACTTGTTGTAACTCATACTTTTCTTAGCTCTTTTCTTTTTTGTGGTGGCCGAGGTTTAAACCTCGAACCTTGCATATATTATGCATTGTTCTTACCAACCGAGTTAAGCTCACGATGACTATTTTTCTTAACTCTTCTTGTGCTCACGAGCTAAGCATTGTCCTTGTGCTTGAGGACTATTTTTTTTTTATTTATTTATATCTACGACTATTTTATTTAATATAAAGTATTACTAATTTTTTAATGAAATAAAATATAAAACATCAACAAAAGTCAAACTATTTTTATGAATTAATTAGCATTAAATAGACTTTTTTTTTTTTTACAAGCATTAAATAGACTTGTTTACCAAAAACATTGACTTGATTTGATTTAATAAAAAAAAATACCTGAAAAACAATAATTTAAAAACTCAAACTAATATTTTCTTTTTGAAAGATAATAATTCCAGTCATCATCATCATCATAAAATAAAAGTAACTCTAACATGATAATCTTTTTTTTTTTTTGGAAAGGTAACATGATAATCTTTTGACTCCTCTCAAATAAGATAATGTTTTGACTGGAGACAGTAACAAGATTTGCGAGGTTTCCTCAACAAACAAAAAAAGAAGATTTGGGTGGTTGAATAGCAATTACTTTTACTTATACATAGTAAACAATTATAAACAAAATCAAATATATTAATTTAATGTCCATTATTATTAGTGTACAGAATAGTCATTTTCATATTTCCCCATCTATAAATATACCCAAACCTGAGCCTAATTTCTCTGAAACACAACACAACAAGTATACTTGCAACAAAAAAAACTGTGTGTTGAATAGTAATTTACTAGATAGTGTTTTATTTAGTCTTTAACATTGGTGTCTCTTCTTAATTAATTAATTAATTAATTAAAAGGGAAGAAGAACACCATGGAAGGAGGTGTACCAGAAGCAGATATGTCTGCTTTCAGAGAATGTTTATCTCTATCATGGAAAAATCCTTATGTTCTTCGTCTTGCTTTTTCTGCTGGAATTGGTGGCCTTCTTTTTGGCTATGATACTGGTAAAAAAAATTTAATTATACCACCTTCTCTGTTTCTTCATAAATTTTTATGATCTCATGTATCAATCCCTTTGTTTTTTCAAAAAGAAAATATAGTCAAAGTACTCTTTTACTCTTTTTTGCATCATTTATGAAATCATATAGTATCATGATTTTCAAAGAATTTTTCTTAACTTCAATTATGGCGCGATATTAATTTTGTTTACATCTCAAAATAATGACAATTAGTGTCTGCAATATGTTTGGCATAACGTTGGCTGCGTCAGAGTTATGATGATTCTGGCATGTCCAGAGTCATGTCAAACATACATTAAAAGATTTGAAAATTTGATTCAGTTATCGGAATTTCATGCATTTACGCAATCAACCAGAACTGTTAGATCGAAATTTGACGCCTTATATTTCATAAAATCAATAATTTTGACCACAATGCATGCAACTGTGATTTTAATCTTGAGTCAAAGGATATTTGTCAGAAAAAAATAAATAAATAAATGTTGAGTCAAAAAATCAGAATTCAAACTTTGATGAAAAAGAAAATATTCATAACAATTTATTATATTTCCCTAAAAAAAAATTATAAAAATGTTTTATTTTTCTTTTTGCATGAAAATAATTTTTTTTATAAGAAAAGCTATTATTATTATTATTATTATTTGACTAGATTATTATTGTTTTTATTATTGTGCAGGAGTTATATCTGGAGCTCTTTTGTATATAAGAGATGAATTTCCAGCAGTAGAAAAGAAGACATGGCTTCAGGTAAATGAATTTTTGAGATCATAGATTACTCATGACTTGTGAATTTCAACCTTTTACTTTAATGGTCTTTAATGCCCTTACATGTTCTCTGCTTCACAGCCACCAACTTGATCCACAAAACAACAAAAAACATTGTTTTCTATGTATCACAACACTTGGACTTAAATAATATTAAAAAAATGGATTGGACTAATTTGTTGTTGAAAATTGTTCACACTTTTTACTAAAAGTCTTAATTTTTCTTATTTCTCATTTTTTTAATATATATATTCTTCATAATATTTTTACTAACCACTTAGAAAAAGAACACGTGTAATTTTGTTATATTTATTTTGTTTTGGATATATAGGTTTACTTTTCTATATTACCCGATCCGGATTTAACGGATAAGATCAAATTTAATATATTGGATATACTTATAATATTTTTCTCAAATTTTTTTTTTTCTTCCTATATTATTTTTCATAATAATTGGCATGAGTAATCAAATAGGGAATTTCTATGGTATTTTACATGTGCTTGCTCGTCATCTTTTTTATTTACTTGTTTTCTCAATTCAAATAAATCAAATTATGGCTGAGAAAAAAATATCATCATTTAAGCAAAATTAGCATAATTTTCAATTAAAAACGAAAATGTATAAAAGATGTCATCATCAATTACCAAAAAAATTGTCATAAACAATTACCAAAAGAATACTCATACATAACATTTTTCACACGTCGACATAACATGATGTTGTGTCGACATGTGAGAAATGTTATGTATGTGTATTCTTTTGGTAATTGTTTTTAACAATTTTTTTGGTAATTGATGATGACATATTTTGTACATTTTTGTTTTTAATTGAAAATTGTACTAATTTTACTTAAATGATGATATTTTTCTCTCATTTAATTTATTTAAATTGAGAAAACAAGTAAAAAAGATGCTGAATAAGCACATGTGTCCGGATCCACATAACTAAAATACCATAGAAATTCTCTAAGAGGACACTGTCCTCCTAATAATGTCTTTTTTTGAACAAATGTTCGATTGGTCCAATTGGGGATGGTGCCCAACTAAGCAGTTAAAGCCTGAACACCAACAACCAATGGAAAGTTGAAAATCACAATTTCTTTTTATTTTATTTTAAAGAAAATCAGAATTTCTATCAAGAATTCTCCATCCGTTTCAAATTATATGTCATTTTATATTTAGGTTTAAGTGCATTTTTGACACTTAACTTTTAAAAAGTTGTGATTTTGACTTCCTAACAAAAAAATAGCAATTTTGGCCCTAAATATTGCAAAGTTGCTGAAGACATCACGTGTCCTAAAACAGGAGTCATAAACATGGAGGGTCATAAACGCAACTTTTTGTAAAGATAAGAGAACAAAAAACATATTTCTCTTCTGTTAGAGGGTCAAAATAATATAAACTAAACATGGAGGGTCATTTGTGCAATTTTCTTAAAAAGGGGACCAAAATCGTTACTTTTACAAACTTACGGGGTGAATGGTCAGATTAAGCCTTATATTATTAGGCAGTCCAAATATTAATTTTTTCAGACTCTTACAAATTAGTCAATGGTGAGTTTTCAATTACATGACACCAGAAACCTATAAGAAACCACCTTAATTTTAGGTTAGAAATAACTCAGATACTGAAATCTTTGCAAGTGATGTTATAAATTCTTGCTTATCATCACCAAAAAGTTTACTCTTTTTAAGAAAAAAATAAAAAATTGCCCAAGTAATTTACCTCACCAAAAAAGTAATTCAGTAAATTGGTCATAAAGAAAACGAAAAAGTAATTTACTAAATCTGCCACAAATGAAAAGGAATAAATTTTTCCTGAAAAAGGAAGTAACGTAATGATTTTGGTATGATACTGAAATGTAATAATGTATACATAATCAAATTCAGATTCGACTTTATTTTTTCCATCTTTGTATTGATTCTGTAGATTTGGAAACATTGACTATGCAATAGTGTGTTAATGTTATTTTCTATGTTTTAAAAATCAAACCAATTTGAATAGTTGAACCGGCGCTGAACCATGAACCAAAGTGTCTGTAATTTAGTTATTTTTTAATGTTCAAGTCCGGGTTTGAACCATAACTCAGATGTTTCTTTGGTTCGATGTCCGTTTCGATAATTGGTAAAAAGGATGCAATCAAATGTATAAGGAAACCATATAGAATATAATTTTCTTTATGCAATATACTTTTGACTTTTGAATCAAATTCTCCTTTTCTCAAAGAATGAAACCAAAAAGAAAAGAAAAAAAATGCTTCTTTAATTTGTTGGTAAAGTAAATTTACATCGAACTTCTTACAAATCTCCGTCGGAAAAAATTCATAACATGTTTCGATATAAAATGTGAAAATATGATGATGATCGGAAAAAATGTAACAGGAAGCCATAGTGAGTACAGCAATTGCTGGAGCAATTATTGGAGCTGCAATTGGAGGATGGATCAATGATAGGTTTGGAAGAAAAGTATCAATAATTGTTGCAGATACCCTCTTTTTACTAGGGTCAATTATCTTGGCTGCTGCTCCAAATCCAGCTACTCTCATTGTTGGTCGAGTATTTGTTGGTCTTGGTGTCGGGATGGCTTCAATGGCATCTCCTTTGTACATCTCTGAGGCTTCACCAACTCGAGTTAGAGGTGCTCTTGTTAGTCTCAACAGTTTTCTCATCACTGGTGGACAGTTCCTTTCCTATCTCATCAACTTGGCCTTTACTAAGGTGCGTGAAACTAACTACGCTGTGTCGCATTTCCTCTTTTCGTTTCTATGTGTCGGTTTTTTTTTTTCTTCACTTGATGATGTTGTAAAAGAATTTGAACATGATTTTTCGCTCAGGCACCAGGCACATGGAGGTGGATGTTAGGAGTTGCAGCAGCACCTGCTGTGATACAAATTGTGCTCATGTTGTCACTCCCCGAGTCGCCTCGTTGGTTGTACCGCAAGGTTAGTTTGACATCCTTAGTCACACATTTGACTGTCACATAATCGGATGACCCAAGTTCTGACTTTACTTAATTGGATATAAAATAAAAGTTGGATCGTGTGTCATCTGACATTGATCAAATGGTCCAGATAGAAACCAAATCCGACCATCAAATGTTAACTTGTTCAACAATGTAACAGGGCAAAGAGGAAGAAGCGAAAGTAATTCTGAAAAAGATATACGAGGTCGAGGACTATGACAACGAGATTCAAGCATTGAAAGAATCAGTTGAGATGGAGCTTAAGGAAACGGAAAAAATCAGTATTATGCAGCTTGTAAAAACAACATCCGTTAGAAGAGGTTTATATGCAGGTGTAGGACTTGCGTTTTTCCAGCAATTTACCGGTATCAACACGGTAATGTACTACAGTCCTTCAATTGTTCAGCTGGCCGGTTTTGCGTCAAAAAGAACAGCACTTCTTCTGTCTCTAATCACTTCTGGCCTCAATGCATTCGGTTCAATTCTGAGCATATATTTCATCGACAAAACTGGGAGGAAGAAACTTGCATTGATTAGTTTGACCGGTGTTGTCCTTTCTCTGACTCTTTTAACCGTCACTTTTCGTGAAAGTGAAATTCATGCACCAATGGTTAGTCTCGTTGAAAGCTCTCATTACAATAACACATGCCCTGAGTTCAAGACAGCAGCTACGAACAATCATAATTGGAATTGTATGAAGTGTATAAGGGCCGAGTCAACTTGTGGATTTTGTGCTGCTCCTGGTGACATGGTAAATCTCTTCTCCAATATGATATTTTTACGATATAATTTTCGCTTCAAAAATATTAACAAAATTATATATGAAACTTGCAGACCAAGCCAGGTGCATGTTTAATATCGAATAAAAATACAGAAGATATTTGCGGCGTTGATCATAGAGCATGGTACACAAAAGGTTGTCCTAGCAACTTTGGTTGGATCGCTATATTAGCCCTCGCACTCTACATCATATTCTTCTCGCCTGGAATGGGAACAGTTCCATGGGTTGTTAACTCTGAAATCTATCCATTGAGGTATAGAGGAATATGTGGAGGAATAGCATCAACAACAGTGTGGGTTTCCAACCTTGTTGTTTCTCAATCATTCTTAAGTTTGACCGTAGCAATTGGACCTGCTTGGACTTTCATGATATTTGCAATCATTGCTATTGTTGCCATTTTCTTTGTCATCATTTTTGTGCCAGAGACTAAAGGGGTACCAATGGAGGAAGTGGAGAGTATGCTTGAAAAGAGATTTGTGCAGATCAAGTTTTGGAAGAAGAGAGATTCTCCCTCTGAGAAGAAATAATTGGTCAGAAGAAAATAAATAATTGAGTCTAGTTTTATATTTAGTTTCATAGCTTTAATTAATTGGTAATGTGTCTCATAAACTATGTTAATTTTGCATGTATGTTTGGATTAACGGTAAGTTTGTCCGAGTTACCGTGTCACTGTGATTTGGTCAAATTTGTTGTCATTCTAAATATGCAAGACAATGGTTTTCTTTTGAGCTATGAATTATTATGTGAAAAAGTTAGCATTTTAGTTCAAATGGATAGAACAAGATTCTTTCGTACTAGCTTTTGATTAGGTAGTCGTCAAGTAAAACATCACAATCAAATAAGCTAGAAGCCTACTTTATTTTTCCATTGACAAAACCTTTAAGCACATGTCATGGTATATTAGTGCGATCATATAATTATGTAAATCAAATTCAGAAAATGGAACTATGCAAGTGTGATATGTTTGGAAACCATGTCTTTGAATGGAAGAAATATATAGTTATGGAAACTCAATTTTAATTTGCTTTGTCTCGTTTGAAAAGTTGACGTTTTCAAATGAGAAAATTAAATTTAACCTCAAAAAAGTGATTTTCTAAAATTAAATTGAAAATTGGGTTAGAAAAAGAATAATGGTTGCACAAAGGAGAGTATATATTTTTAAAAATGGGTGGTTTATGTAATGTTATTGAATTTGATTGGTTTGTGTTGGATCAAATTTTGTAATTTTTCCATCAAATCCAACTCAATTATCGAAGTATAAAAGAGAGATAGTTTCCCAGTCCGTCCCTCCCTATATGCTTAAAAGTATCAAAATGTTTAGGGAAAACTTGTTCTTTTTATTTTCTTCAGATAAAACTATATTATCGTAAATGATATTTGAACAATTATTTGAGATAATTTTTGTTACAACTTCCTCTTTTCTATTTTTATTGGTCAAAAACAATAAAAAAAGAAAAAAAAAATGATAGTTGTCACAAAGTAGTTGTACAAATATCATTTCTCATTAAGAAACTGTTTAAACGAAAAATGAGAAAGACATTTTGTGTGTGGTACATAACCTAATGAAACATGGCTCATACTATTTGCCCCATTCATAGATATAACTCAAAGGTGTATTATCACTTTGGAGGTTTCTTTATAGGCCCTTTGTATTGCTCAACCTTTGAAAAAGACCGATCGAAAGATAGCTTTCAATGAAGAAAACCTTATTAGAATGAGGGGACGGATCCAAGAATTTTGAATAGTAGGAGCATAATGTATATAAATTTGTAGCATTGTGTGTGTATTACATTTCAATTTAGTAAGCATAAATTATACATCATAATAAGTGTTGTTTACGATTTTTCATATTCTTGAAACATTGAATGATTTTCTCAATTTCAATATCAATAAAAATATACATCTCTATCTAAGTAACGACAATCATTTAACCATTCATCTCTTATGCATGTGTGTGTTCTCACTTCTCACATTTGTCGTCTCTCTTATTGTTTTTTGTGTTTTACTTTATTTGATTCCAAAATGCTTTTTTAGGTTTACAAAGTAAGGTTATGTTCTGTCACATGCGATGAGTGTGGTCTAAGCTTAGAGAGAAAGTTTGTATGATGTGTGTGGACCAAGGAATCAAAATGTCAACTTATACTAATATTATATCTACAAAAAAAAAAAAAAAAAAAAAAGAAGAGAGAGAATCTAAAAACTTTGTAAAGAGACATGTGGTTATTCGATGATTATTACCCAATGTGAGTATATATGGTTGAGAAGGAACTCATGTGGTTATTTGATGATTATTAGCCAATGTTGTATGTTGTGTAATTGAACTAAAGTGGACTAAATGGTATGTTGTTCGTTGACTTTTTGATTTGTAATAAGATATTCATATTTAAATTATCTATGAATTAAATTATATCTTAAATATTGTGTATTGTGTTGAGAGTCACATATACAACATTACAAAAAATATTCATTTCGCTTGTTCGTTGCACGGGTCAAAGACTATTCCTTCAACATTTGTCCGTTCCAATTGTGTATGTTGAAACATATCTTATGATAGATTTGTGTCATTGGAACGTAGGTTTCGATAATTTAAATAGTTTTTGTGCAAACATAAATGGTTTAAAGAGCAATTTACATTCTTTCTTTGATAGAAAAAGATGTATTTTCATTTTTCTAGTAAAGTAAATTATCTCATCATCTCAATTAAAAAACCTCTAACCATGCCACAAAAAGAAAATCAAACCTCTAGTTAAACTTCACTCACTTTAAGACGAATAAGTAACAAGCCTTAGCTTTCTTATAGGAGCAAAAGTCAAAGAATCTTCTACAACACGTTCAAATAAATTAACAAAACCGACATGGGCTATGTTATATTATTTGATTGTCAATTTCAATTATATTTTTCTACTAATTTAATAGATTAATCAAACAAATAAAGTTGAAATTAAGTATTTCTTTTTCTCTAAAAAAAAATATTGCTAGCCTAATTTCTAATTTGAATTTTCAATTATATCTGGTTTCCATAGTCATCACAACCACTTGTTCTTTGGACAATTTGTGTTGAATTAGAGTCATTAGCATACTACTAGTAGACTACTTCCTAGACTATTTCGTCAAGTAGAACATCACAATCTAACAAGGTAGAAGCGTGTCTTATTTCTCCATTGTAAAACCATAAATGAAAATTATCCTTCTCATTTATGAAATTATCCACTTCCTTATATCAGCGATCAGCGACACAGTTAACTGTTCCTCGGTATTTTTCAGCGACAGTGAATTTTTGCTGACACTTTTAAGATCGGTTGAACTGACTTAAAAAATGATTGAACCGATCTTAAAAGTGTTAGCGACAATTAATTGCCGCAGAAAAATGTTAAACGACAGTTAACTGCCGTTGAAAAATGTCGAACGACAGTAACTTAACTGTTGTTGATATAAAGAAATGTGCAATTTTAAAAGGGAGAATAGCAATTTTCAATCTTAATCACCTATCATAGTCGCACCATATAGTTATGGAAACTCGATTTTAATTAGTTTTGTCTCTTTTGAAACTTTATGTTTCCAAACGACAAAAACAATTTGTCTCCAAACTTGGAGTTTCCAAAAAGATATGGGAAAATGTATGCTATTTTGATTGCACAAGAGAGTCGATGTCTAAGAATTAGAGATGTTTTTAGAAATTGGAGATGTATGCAACGTGACCAAATATCATTAATAAAAAATCTTGTAATTTTTCTTTGAAACAACCAATTCTATTCAATTATGAGCAGGACTTGTAAGCTTACATCTTTATCAAAGAAATATTAATGTTTACAAATTTCTAGGACTTATAAGTTTGTTGGTTATAATTTCACATAAATTTATTTATTTCTTTTCTCTCATTTTTGAAGCATATATAAAATAAAAATGACATTGACATTTTGTGTGTGGGATCCATAATCCATTGAAGCATGGCACATACCATTTGGCCCGTTCACATTACAACCGAAAAGGTATATTTCCATTCTCCCGTCATTTTCTAGCTAAGAAAATTATGTACACTCTCCGGTCATTAATATAAGCAAAAAATTACATTTTAGATTCATTCATTTAATGATGTATGTGGTTTATAATAAAGACCATGTGCATCATTAAATGAATGAACTTAAAATGGAATTTTTTTACTTATATTAGTCACCAGAGGATGTACGTTCTAAACCAAACCTCTAACCTATCAAATGATAAAACCCTAGCTTGGCTTCACTCACTTTAACTTGTAAACATCCTAACAATCTTTTGAAAATCAGGTCACATTGCCCAATTGGACATCTTTTTTTCTTTGTCAAGAAAATTGGATGCCATTTGTTGTTTCTAGTTCAATTATGGTTTATCTACAAATTGCATATATTGAGCAAAATATGAGAGATTATGTCGAACACAATGATTAAATGTTATTATATTTCATGAAAATTCCAATACTTGAACTAATTAGAAACACTTCCAAACTCAATATAAAATTGCAAAGAGAGTGATTTTTCAATTATTGTCGGGTTACCCAAATATTGTTGATAATTTCATATAAATTCATTGTTTTTCCCATTTTCAACCAATAAAGAAAAATGATATTGATGATATTCCGTCATTTTTTTATTTATAATCTCCCTTCATTTTCTCGCCAAGCAAATTTTCTATCTTCTAAATCAAACCTTTAATCTTGTCAATAGAAAAATAAAGCTGTAGTTTAGCTTCACTAATGACTTTGACTCATACCTAGCCTTAGCTTTCTTATAAGAGCAAAAGTGAAAGAATCTGCAACACTCTCATCTTATCTAATAATATTTTGAAATTTAAAATCAGGTCATACTGGCCAATTAAATCAATGAAATAGTCAATTGGATGTCTCATGTTGTTTGACTGTCCAGTTGAATTATGTTTTTTTTTTGTTACAAAATTTTAGGATGAGGGGGATGGTGCCCCAGTCTAAGGCAGGGAAGACTTTCGGGCTCAAAGAGCACTTACAAAAATATTTACATTTACCTCCCTCCAAAGATACCAGTGGAGCTCAAACTTAGGTTCTTGGATTCAAGACCTGTCATTTTACCACTTGACTAAACCTTTGGAGTTAGTTGAATTATGTTTTATCTACACATAAATAATAAAATAGTGAGAAAAGTATCGTTAGCACAAATTATCACCACACCCACATGTTCTTTGGACAAATTGTGTTGAAGTAGAGGCATCAACATCTTAGACTAACTCCAACGTATAAGTTCTTAACTTCTTATACAGACTTTTGTGTATAAAATAACAATTTCCACATATTGCATTATTGACAACTGTTAACATAAAGACCACATATAAGAATTATTTTTCAACAATAGTGGAAAATATCTCTCAATCTGATATTCTAGTCGGCTAGAATGGATTAGAGGACAAAGTGGAGTTTAGCTCAACTATGTAAAAAGAAACTCTTTCCTAAGAATATGTTGTAATTAAAAAAAGTAAGAAGTTCATCTATGGAGGTTTGGTACTTTTAGGTGTAGCGGAAGAAATTAATTTGTTATAATGTGGTGAATAAATATTTGAGTCTTGGTTGAGATAATGAGGTGAATAAGTGAAGAAGAAAAAAAAAACACACATAAAGCTCTCTTCTCTCTCTAAACCCTACGTCGCGCTTCCGCTGTCCACCACAACTAAAACATCCTCACAATGCATAGCCAGGACCCCGACTCAGGGGATGCAATTTATTTTAAATAACAATAACCTATTATTAATATTATTATTAGCGGAAAAATGAGCACCAACGTATTCGTTTATCTATTTGTCTATTGTGAATAATTGTATAATTATTGTATCACATCTAATTATAAGTTTTTTTATGAAAATAACATCAATTGAAACTCATTTTGTAGTGTCTAATGTTTTTTTTGAAAAAGTTGTAGTGTCTAATGATATTTGAAGAAATCCGATCAAATGGCCCGAAATCTGTATTTTTAACTGGGAACAACTAATAATTATCTAAAACAAAAGGACGGAAGCTAGGAAGAATAATATGATCCCTAAACTGGCTATCAATGTCACAAACATGCTCAAAATTTATGCTGTTACAGTTCAAATTATATAATCTGTATTACTTTTCCCCAAAATAAGGGTGTTTAAGATGGAACTTGGATTTTATGATCTGAAGAAGAAGAAGAAAAAAAAAAAAAAATCAAGGAACGCGTCCAATTTTTTGGGGTGTTTGAATTATAAAATCTGAATTGATGAAAAACTCTTTTTTTTTCACCCCAAAACAAGAGGAAAACTCAATTTGGATTATAGAATCCGAAAATTCCATTAATATTTTCGTAAAAATAAAAAATAAAAAAATAGGGTGCGCTAGAAATAAGTAGGGTGAAAAATATAATAGTCATTTTCTAAATAGGTTGATCTGACCCAACCCATTTATTAGTGGGTTACACATTAACGAGCCCACCCGACCATATGGGCCAAGCCCAGCCCATTATTTTTTTATTTTGTTCACTCTTTTTTTTAGTCTATTACTTTTTCCACCCTGCCTGTTTCTCGCACGCCCTGCAAAAAAAAAAAAAAAAATTAACCCTGGTCTGGATTATGTAATATGAACCAGATTGTTAGAGATTTTCATAAAACAAAATCCGGACAGTTTTGATATGAGATTTTTGGTGTTTTCTTTGATGTCAAAGGTCTCTATTGGCCGTTATATAACCCCCGCATAAGCTGCAAAGCAATTGCAGGGGTTATATGAATGGTCAACAATGACCATGACACCACAAACACTCCTAAGAACTAAAAATAATTGAAGAAAATGTAAGAAAAGAGGTGAAGTGAAGAATGAAAGAATTTGTTGAATATGAAAGCTTATTTATAGCCTAAAACAAGTCCTAGGTCATAAGTACAATCAATAAAAACGTGTTTGTCATTCAAAACCGACCAAAAAACGCATTAAAACTCCACTAACTGGCCAAACCTTTGGTGAAACGCCACCGTCCAAAAACAACTGAGTGTTTCCGGATTATATAATCCGGAAATGAGAAAAACATTATGGATTGTATAATCCGGACAGCACCAGAATGCCTATTTAGATGGTTTTTTTTTAGAGAGATTTCGTGGAAAATAAGTAATAAATGCATTAAAAAAAAAAGTAAGCAGCATAAAACAATGTAAACAGCAAAATATTCTAGGATGGTGTTCGAATAGGTGCTTTTTAACTCGATCATGATGGTCTTCCAACTGACATATTTCTATCGGAAGGCCAACTGGATCGAGCTCATAAAAACCTTTTCGGATTCAGATATGCAACATAACGATGAAAGACAAGGTGTTTCAAGAGGATTGTTTTGAGTTAGATCCTGCTGCCTTGTCAACTGAGATATTTCTATTGCTAAGGCACCAAGATCTAGCTCATAGCAAACCTCTTGATATACAAATACAAAGCAACCCCTTTGTATCTATATATCTTTGACAACATGTTGAGGATCTTTATCATGTCGTTATATATTTAATACAACATGAGTAAGATCCTCAACACAATGACAAAAAATTGTATGGTTTCTTTGGTGTGTTTGTTTGTATTTTTTACAGCATGTTGAAGATCTTCATCACGCGGTCAAACAAAGAGCTATCTATTTGCGACCACGTGAGAAAAATCCTCAACTTAATGACAAAATTTGCATGGTTTTCTGTGGTGTGTTTGTGTGTTTTGCTGAAAATGAAGATGAAAACCAGAAATACTTATTTATAGAGGTCTCTGGACGTTGTGGACCACATAAAATGTCGGTGCATTGTGGTCCATACAAAAGAATCCTATGTTGAGGGATTTCGGATTACATAATCCGAATTGCACTTACACCCTATAAAATTAATTTGAATTCGGATGATTTTAGCGTTTAAATGAACATCTTTGGCGTAAAGTAACACATAATGAAAATTTAGATAATATATATTATTTAAAACATAATAAAACATCTTAGTTGAAGAACATATAACTAACACGTAATTTAATAAAACATAAAACAAGTAATTAAAAACAACATAAAACACGTAATTAAATAATCTATAACACATCATCACGAATCATCGAAACTAATATCTTCGTCTGGTGTGTCCATTAGTGCCCTGATCTCTTCGTAGTTCCTTGGTCGGATCAAACTTTGTCGAATATGTTCAATAGATCTGACCAACGAAGCGTCCAACACGATTGTCCCTCTAATACTGAGCTGACTAAAGATGGAGAACATGATTCTCACGTCGTCGTCGTTCATGAGTTTCATCCGGGTGAACCGCACACTTCTGGATGAGTCGGTCGACGAACATCGATACTTAACACCATCCACCCTTTGTGTGTCCCTGTAGTTGAGTTCGAGGTTGATTTGATTCAACCTAGAAAAGGTGACATCATTGGGAATCCTGAAAAAATGGGGTGGTTTCCCCCATTGTAGTAAACTGCAGCTAGCTTGGTGTTCAGATCAAAGACAGAGTTTTCCATGGTTTTTTTTTTTTTTTTGGTGTGGTTTCTGGTTATGAACACAAAATCACCTATTTATAGAGGTCTCTGGGCGTCGTGGACCACAGAAATTGTCGGTCCAATGTGGACCACATGAAAAAAATCATGTTCTGGATTGTATAATCCGAGATGTCCGTTACCCCACAGAAGGTGCGTAGCTTCCTTCAATTTGGCCTTGTATTGTAAAAATTCGGATTACATAATCAAGAAACCATGGGAGTTGTCCGGATTATGTAATCCGAATAGTGTCAGTTTGTTTTGGACGGTGGTCTGCACCACAAGAAACACGTTTTCAAAGGTTTTTACAACATTAATGGCTGTTAAAACCCATTTGAACACGTTTTTGACTCAGCATTAAGCATAGATGTAACATATGTCTAAAGAAATCCTATAAATAGCCTTAAAAACCTTCACATTAATTTCTCAAACCATTTCTCAAACTCTCTCCTCCTCTCCTTATGTTCATTCTATGCAAAATGTGTTTTCATTGTTGGCCTTTCATAAAAAGAGGATACTTTGGAAACTGATTATATGACCGGTCAACGGGGAAGGCAACGCGCTGCAAAGAAACACGATCTATATGAGTGCAAGGTTGGTCTGTCGGGGTGCAGGGTTGACCATAAAGGTCTCTTTCACCCCGGAAACAAACCTTACCCCAGTAACCTCCCCCTGACCAACCTTCTTTGGGTAATGCTAGATTTAGTTTTACCCTAGGGAGGTAGGTTTTCTAGTGGTTTTTTTTCCCATAGATTTAGTTTTACACCATTCTAAACGTATGAATAATTATATTAATAAAATGAGATTTTATGTATTATTTTTGTTCGTATATTTGTGTCTTTATTTGCATTTATTTTATAAATTTAGCATCTAAATAATATAAAATAAAACAAAGTGTGTAATTCTGGTAAAAGTGTTTTCCGAATTATATAATCCGAAGGATTTTTTTGTAAATTTGAAGGGCGCATGAGAAATTAAGAGAGTGGAAAAAGTAATAGTATTTTTTTTATTCCACTTTAATGTATTTGTTTCTTACAATTATCAATTCGCCGATATATAATTGAATGTAAGCGTAAGTAAGTAATTTTGACATTATCATTTAACATCAAATAAAATTAGTTTGTCCTCGTGAGTTTAGCTCAGTTGGTAAGGATAATGTATAATATATGCAAGGTCCGGGGTTTGAACCCCGACCACCACCAAAAATTAAAAATCTAGTTTTATTCTTCAATTAAATCAAATTAATATTGTAGAATTTATAAGCTATAAAATTTCAAGAGAGTTTTAGCTAAGTACAAAACCTAAATGCATTTCCTTAATATTTTTTGTACTGTTCATTTTGGTTTAAGGTTTTTTTTTACCGTTCTTAAATAAATATACACCTTTTGTGTTTATAACACACATTTTGAGTTTATATTTTTAAAAGAATTGACAATTTGAAAGAAAAAAAAGGGTTAATATCAACTTTGGTCTCTGTAATATTAGCGAATTCCAGTTTTAGTCCTTGTAAAAAAATAGTTTAGATTTTGTCCCTGTCATTTTAGATTCTTCCACTTTTAGTCCCTCAATTAAACACATTAGCACAATCTGCTGATATGTCATGATGACTGTGTAATTCTTTTTTTTTTTTATTAAATTTATTTTCATGTGGCTTTTCTATGATTCATAATTATTTCATTTTTGAGGGATATGATTTATACTTATTAAAAAAAACTTTAAAACATTATTAAAATAGAAAAATAAAAAAATTGAAACAAAATAACAGACCCTCTTCATCTTCTTTTTTTCGTTCCAAACCATCTTCATCTTCAACAAAAAAAAAACTAACCCATTCTTCATCTATTTCTCTGTTTCACATTTTCTTGTTTCAACCCATCCTATTTCAAACACTCTCTTTCTTATTCTTCAATGCAAAACCATAAATCAAATTGAAACTCCCAAATCAATTAACACCACAAATCAAATGAAACCCGAACTTAAATTTCAGATTTTCAGATCTAAGGCTTTGAGAAACAAATTGACAAATGCATCTGAATTAATTGTATAAACGAATCTGATGCAAACTTATAAGGTTAAGGGTTTTCAAATCAAAACACTGTTAAATCTGATCTAAAATTAAAAGGTTATATTCTGAATTTTGGAGGGGAAGAAAATTAGGGTTTAGAATTAAAGTGAGATGGTTGTGGGTGTGGTGGTGGCGACGAGGATGGTGGTGGTGACTGAGGAGGAAGGGTGTGGTGGTGATTGATTAATGAAGGAGAGATGACGATGGAGGGGAGAGATGGGGAAGAGGAACAAAGAGATGACAGTGGAGGGTGTAGAAGGAGAGGAAGAACGAAGGTGGTGGATGGTGGTGCGCTGCAATGATGTGATGGACAGCGGCCAAGATGGTGGTCGGAGGCGAAGAAAGAGGGAGGGAGAAGAAGATAGATCGCAGAGAGAGAGGAGGGAATGAAAATGTTTGTGTTTTTTAATTTATGTTTTAGAAGTTTAAATAATAAAAATAATTATAAATATCAGGTGGATTAAAGAATATTAAAATTACACAGTCATCAATGACACATCAGCAGATTCTGCTGATGTGTTTAATTGAGAGACTAAAAGTGGAAGAATCTAAAATGATGAGGACATAATCTAAATTTTTTTTTTTACAAGGACTAAAACTGGAATTCGTTAATATTACAAGGACCAAAAGGGGTATGAACCTGAAAAAAAATAAAATCATGACTAGTTTAGGTAAATACCATAGTTTTTTTTTTTCTTCACCACACCTAGGATTGTGGTTCGGTTTGATTTGGAGTCATCCGAACTGCAAGATAAGAAAGCATACAATTTTATTTGGTTCGGTTGACTTTTAAAATAAAATCTGAACTAAACCAAAGCAAATCAACGCAGTTTTGATTGAATCGGTTGAAACGGTTTTTTAGACAATACAATTTTTTGTCTTCGATGTTAAAATCAAATTATTAAAAAGCTAAAACACACCATATTTACATCAATGTTTTCAACAATGTTTTAAATTTCATCAAACATTTCAATTTCATTTTCATGCAACAATGCCCATTCCCAACAAAATAGACCAAGTTAAGAATGTGGACAAAAATACATCATTCTCTATAAGTCTAAGTAGGTCATAGATATATTTTTGAAATAAAAAGTAAAAAAAACACCCAACAAGAAAAAAAAATTGTTATTTTATAAAAGTTTCCATCAAATTTCTATGAATATTGGTATATGTAACGAACATTTAATTTGTGTTTTTTCGTGTGTTTCAGTTTGGTTTGACGCAATTTAGTAAAAAAATAATCTAAATAAATTTGAATCAAATGTTTTTTTTACAATTTTGATGTAGATTAGTTCGGTTTATAGTTTTTTTATTGAGTTAGTTTGGTTAATCACCTAATTTTTTTTTTCTCTAGTTAAATCAATGCATCATTTTTATTAAGTTTAGATATATTTTTACATTAACACTCCGTTTAGTCCCTTGGTCCTTGGAGACCTCCACGGTAGCCTGCGGAAGAGTCGAACGCAACCGCATCAAAGACCAATCGCCGCCGCATCTGGTGAGTATATATATCTTCAAACTTTACTTTCCTCTTTATGTAATTTATATGATTATCTACTATCCCCTCACACCTCTTTCTGTTTTTCAATCTTCGATACATGCTTTATGATGGATGGATATGCTACTTATTAGTCTTGAACTTTGAATAATTTGATATAAAATGGAAATGATTAAATGTTAGCGTATGTCAAACACCGGATACACCTTTAATCTCAAGTGTTTATGTTATTTAGGTATTACCAAGTTATGTGAATTAATGTGCTAAGAATTCTTCTTACCAAAAGGTAAGACAGTAGCATTATTTGTATATTGTTGCATGAACTCAATTATGGGACATACTCCTTACCTTGAACTCTAAAAATTTCAACATTTTTTAAAACCTTAATACAATTTTACCACAAAAATAGTATGCATTCAAAATTGTTCGGAGTTATGAATACCCCTTATTAAGCATTATAAGCCCGTTTGTTATAACTTTTTTTTAAAAAAAAAATCATTTTTTTTAAGAAAATAATCACTTTTAAGAATTTTGCATCCATTTGTTACAGCTTTTTAAAAAAATCAGAATCTAAAAAAAATCTAAAAACAGCTTCAAATGAGAAGCTGTTAAGACCAGCTTCTCAAAAAATAGATTTTTTTTAGAGGAGAGAGAATATATTTTAAAAAATTGAACTAATTTTGTAACGAAAAAATCCCTTTTATATAGTTGTATCCAAACAAACTAGATTATTTGTTTACAAAAAGTGATTTTTACCACGGTAAACAAACGCAAAATAGATTCCCATTTTTCTTAAAATCTCTAAAATATAATCTCTAAATTATTTTATGTCAGAATCAATTTTATTTTAATCCGTAACAAACGGGCCTGAACTAATTTTGTAACAAAAAATGCCTTTTATGTAGTTGTATCCAAACAAACTAGATTATTTGTTTAAAAAAAAAAAGATTTTTATCACGGTAAACAAACACAAAATAGATTCTAATTTTTCATAAAATCTCTAAATTATTTTATGTCAAAATCACTTTTATTTTAATCCGTAACAAACGAGCCAAATTGTTCAAAGTGGAGGCATGTAATTGTGATTTATGTGGATGAACAGATCATCAAACTTCAAAACACTATTGAGAGCATAAATCATGTTTTTTGACACTTTACATTCATCTCATACATGTTGTCATTGATATCATCTTACATAGTTTAACTAGGTATGAATAGTTGTCATTGATATCATCTTACATTGTTATATGTTTTAATTAATTCAAATAAATCCCTTAGCTCAAACCAGTTTAGTTAGTGGTGATTGATAGTTACACATAGTTAATGGGTTAATTATGGAGTTGGTTAGGCCAAATATGACATATTCCGTATATATAAAAGTAGGGCAGATGGAGAGTTAGGCCATTCATGAGGAGAGTTCTGAATCCCTCGAATATCTAGGGAGTTTGTGTGTTTTGTACAGTTCTTATTAGTAATTGTTTCCTATCTTTTATGAAGCAAAGTTGAAACATTTTTCTCAATCTTACTTGCAAAAATCTTATTTTCCTGGGGTTAGAATGTAATCAAGACCTTAATTCATAAACTTTCTGAACATTTTGTTGATTACCTTCTTGATGACTCTGGGCACTTCTTGTTACCTACTTCAGTCTTAAACGAGGATGCACTACCCAATAGAATGCATAATCCTGATGATGAAGATTTTCAGGTGTCAGAGGGATCCGATGATGAAGCGGAAGAACCTAATGCACCCCTGCTTTCCCAAACTGAATTGGAGTGCCCCAAAGGATTCAGCTTGGATAAGTACTTCTGGTACCCTTCGCTGCACCAATTTAAATGAGGTTGTGCTTTTGTTCCGAGCATCCGACTCATTAGTCCATGACTTGTGCCATGCTTATGATTCTTGCCACGATAAAATTACATCTCGACCCCAGAATTTCTTTCTTGCTCTCCGTAAATGGTATCCATCCCTTAAGCCAGACATGGAGTTTCGTTGTTTTGTACAAAATCAGAAATTAGTCGGAATTTCTCAGCGAGAGGTTACTACTTTTTATCTTGTTCTGATTGAAAAGAAGAATGATATCTTATTACTGACACAAACCTTTTTCAACAATTATGTGAGAGATAAATTTGAGTCAGAAAACTACACATTTGATGTTTACGTTACAAACATTATCATTGATGTTTACATGGGATGAATTAGCGCATATACGTAGTAAAGGAGATGATGTTGAGTTTAGAATTGTGGAAGATCGTTGCGGTGTTAGGCCAGGCCTTAAAACAGCAGTTCCATATGATTACTTGGATACCAGTTCAGGGAGTGGTTGGGATCAATTTCTAAGGAATGCTGATGAAGAGTTGAGGAGACAACACAGGTCTACAGAAGCTTGTGCATGATAATTAGGTTTTTTCTCTCAATTCTTAGCTTTGAGATAGTAAGTGTTGTCAATAGTGAACTATGAAAATAGTAATTTGTACAAATTCAGTCATGATATAGTATTATAGCGCCGCTATAACTGCTATCTGACAGCACTTTATTATGCTAAATAACGTATCAATGACAACGTCGATTTGTTCAAATTCCGTTGCGCTATAGCAGTTATTTGACAACATAGGGATAGTGATTGGTTTTCTTTTTCAAAAATTTACTTGAGCTTTTTAACAAAGAGGGAATAAAGCTTATATTTAAAACTAAGGCTTTGTCTAAGGGTAGACCTAGCTGGGTCCCCAGTTTGCAAGCTTGAATCCCTCACTTCAAGCTGTATGATTACAACATTAGTGGAAGCCATTATAATTTTCCTAGAATATCAAAGTTAACCATGTGCACATAATCAAAGTGACAATAAATTGGATGAGTTACAACTTTAGTTATGCTTTTTGAAGGTTTTACTTTCAACTTCACAACCTACTTCTCTATCTTTATTAGGACTGACCAAAAAAAATAAGCAAAGAATAATTTTGAGCAAATCCAATAAAAACGTTAAATGACAAAAATTGCAATCGCGTTAAATTATTTTGATTTAAATGATCTAGAAGAGAACAAGGAATGTTAATTTGTGCTTCCATGTGCAGAAAGAAGTTCATTATTTACATGGAATAAAACCTATTATAACTAAACATGAAAAATAATCACCATTTAAATATTATAAATAACTTTTCAACAGTAAGACATACTACATTAAATAGAAATTTATAAACCACGTCAACTATGTTACAATTCATTATAAAAAAACACAACAGATATATCATTCGTACATATCTGAAATAACTCTTCATGTAGAGATCATAGCAGCTTGAATAATTTGTCGTGGATAATTGAGTAATTGGCAAAGCACTTCGTCGCAGTTAACCAATAATAAGACTTATAATCTGCACTATGCATTTGACAGCTACAACTATACTGCAAAAATGTTCTTCCAAGGAATCATTGATGTGGAAGATTCCATCAAAGCTTTCATTTTGAAAAATATCGGTCTCTAAGATTTCCAATGATTGAAGAAGTATAAAGCACCAATTAGAAAGCACATAACATATAACTAAAGATTCAATCTGGTTCTGCTCGATCACACCTCGCCCATTATAGAACTCAGTTGCCTGGACCTATCTTAATTAATCTAGCAAGGTCATAAGACATGAAGTCTTTTCCATAACATATACTTATATCCAGTGCTGTTTTCCCGTCCTGAAACATAACCAATCAATGAAGTTCTACCACAAGCAAAAAGAATAACTTCCCTATTCACTAGCATGTAAACCAATTACAGTTTATAATTGACTGGTTCAAAGGCATGTAGGTTATGTTTGAAAAACATCTTAATTAAGCACTCTCTGATTAAGCAAGTGTTTCTTATAAAAGTGTATGTATAAGTATAAGCTCTTTATTTAATCAAAAGCAAATGTGATTAAACTGTTTTCATATTAGTTGCAAACTAGGTATTATGTGGCGCTTATTGAAATGAGCTCAAAACAGCTTATGAACATATCATAAGCTCTAGTCATAACTCTTGAACACATAAGTGTTACATAAAAAACTGTACATAAGCTCTTCCAAATTCACCCTTAATTATATAAAGGAAGCAGCTCACTTCACCAGTTTCTACCTACAACAATACAAACTCGAAACCCCATAGAAATTATAGAATTTCTACACGTTACAACTGAAGCAACTCATTATTAATTCCAATGGACTGCAGCAGTATAGCCTAAAAGAATTGAAAAGTATAGCTAATAAAGGAATCAGCCATCGAAAGAAGTGTTATTGATGGTAGAATTTCAACTACAGAAGAAACAGAATTACACACACTAGAGAAAGCAGAATTCACACATTCAAACTGGTTAGAAAGAATGGATTAGAGATCTTAGCCTCTCCCTCACAAATAACCACTGATAACTACCTGAAAAACTGTTCTGTACTGACTACAATTTATCCAACTGATTAACTGCACTATTAATTCAATTTTGATTATCTAATTAATTCGGCCCATTGGGCCTGGCCCTCATCTAATATATTTTTTTTCTAATAAGAGGTCTAACACAAGAATAAATAAAATGATCATAAATTAATACATGTTCACCATGTTGCATATAAATTATTGAGCTCTGCAGTGGAATGTACAAATAAATACCTTATTTTCTGTCGACCTATCTGCGCCATTGGCTAACAAAATTTTCGCTATATCTCTATTCCGGCTTTGAACGGCAACATGCAATGGGGTCCAACCTTCCTGAGAGATTATTAATAGTAAATAACCCATATACAGCAAGTAAAACTAAAGAACTTATTTACAGTTAGAAAATGCTTGTTTTTATAAAAATGCTCACATTATCTGCCACATTGACATCAACATTGTATTTGATCAATAATTTCACAGTTTGCTTTGCACCAACTTCAACTGCATAATGAAGTGGAGTAGCTCCATCCTGCCATATCAATAAATATATAAACACATAATCACACTTGCAGAGCGCAGTCAAAAGCATATGAACATAAGGAATTTATTCACACCTTATCCTGGATATGAGGACTTGCACCTTTCCGTAGAAGATGGCTTATAACAGCTTCTTTTTTACCTATAACTGCCTTATGAAGAGCAGTGAGACCTTCCTGTCGATCAAATTATCTTATTTACGACTAGGAAAATATTATGTAAAAATTGACATACATATAATATAAACAAACGCACCTTATTGATGGAATCAATATCATGACCACTTTCAAGAAGCTTGTCCATACTATAAATCTGGAACGATAAGCCAAGAGAGTGCAGTGGGTTCCATTTTTCCTGAATACATGAAAATAAGAGCTCAAATGCAGATAAGAATGCAAGGCTCTAGGAGAGACAATGCTGAGTTACAGACTTACAGATGAAATTTTTTCCAAATTAGGAGTTATATTCTGTTGCAGTATTTCTAGTTCTTCTGGTTTTAAAAGTCGTTCAACCTCTGCATTAACAAAAGTATCAATTTATAGGCTGTACAATATTAGAAGACATTCTATTTCTAAAATCTATTTCTCAACCATCATTCAATATATTTTTTTATTTACTCAATGGAGATATTCAACAATTAGGACCTTATCAAAAGCTTAAAACCATTTGAAAGTACAAACACCAAAAAAGGAGAAATGTGTAAAGCAATATTTTGAAAACTGGATGGACCATGAAATTGGTAAGCCTTCTTTTTTGTCATATCTTATTACTATCAATATAAGAAACGAGTGTCTAACAAGGTTTGAAAAATATATAGAAGTTATCTTTTAAGAGAAAAAACAAAACAAGGGCTGGGATCAAGCATTATATCAACCTATATGATAAACTGTAAACCTTTTAATCTAAGTATAGGACCCTGCTAAAGCTTTTAGTTAGCCAAAAAGCCACATTTGTAGCTTTGTAATCCCAAACTTCAGACCAATTATTAAAATTTAGACTGAACCATATTTTAGTAAACTGATCAATGATCATGATTATGGCCAGCTTATACTCATGTATGATTATTATTTTTTCCAATCTGATACAAGTTCTAGGTTAGCCAACACAGAAATGTCCGGCCCAGTTTTCAATATCATGTCATGACATACGGACTCCAATAGAGAAAAAATAACTTGAAAAACAAAAGTACCTTTCTTAATACGCTCCTCATACTCGTCCTGCGTCTCTGTCTCTTTCTGTTCCCCATCATTTTTAAATCCAAGGCTTTTATCTTCTTCATCACCATACTCATCGTCGCTGTCACTACGAATATCTGGGTCTTCCCAGGTTCGAAGTTCTTGTTGGGTTTGCAAAGAAGATACTCCTCTGCTTGATTTGATTGCAACATTACTCCGACTTTCACAATTCTCCCTAGAAAAAGAGAGACGTGATTTTTGTTTGGTTGTACTTCTGTATATTTTCTGGAAACTGGCTCCCAATTTGGAGTTAGTGGTAGGAAAAGGAATAAGTTTATTAGAAAGAACAGGTGATGTAGCCAAACAATCCATATCTGTTTTCCTGAAAAAGAGAAAAAATAAACAGAAATTAAAACAAACGCGAACAAGTTACATATAGTTATCACTGAATCATCATCATATAGTTTGGGTACACCGATAAAACAAACTGCCACAACCACCTGAACTAGAAATTGCATAAGAAAAGTAGGAATTGTTCCAGAGGACGAAGCAGCGCTTAACTGCTGGAGATAAGAACTGGTTTTATGAGTAAAGATAATGTTCAAATCAAATTGTAACATGTCAAATAATAATTTTGTCCTAAAGCTAAACATCCTAAATTAAACTCATACAAAATCTAGTTCAACTTAGAGACAGATTTTTGAATTTGAGGGATGCTAATTAGTTTGAATTTGAGGCTCTGTTGTCAAAGCGGAAATGCGGCGCGGGATGCGAACGCGTAGCAGGCGCTATTTTGGTGGTGCGGACACTAATATATTTAATATTAAAATACTATATTGTTGGAAAAAAAAATACTAAAATACCATTAACATTACTCAAAATTCATGAAGTATTCCTAATCTGAAATAAAAGTCACTTTACTAAAGCAAAACATAAAACATACTCGCAAAAAATACTAAAAAAATTCAAGGAAACCAACACTTTAAGCCTCTAAAGCTTAAAGTAACAAAAGTGTAAAACATTAACAATTAACAAGGTCATCCTCCCAATTAACAAATTAACAAATTCTACAATCAAGAGATGAAGAGAGGAGAACAAAGATGGGTTCTGCGATCAAGAGATGATGAGATGAGAAGAGGACCTTCAAAACGGTTTTAAGTGACCCTTAAAACGGTTTTAATTAAAAAAAATGACCCTGAAAATGGTTTTAAGGGAAAAGCGTCCGCTTGACCAGCATCGCGCCCGCTTGATACCCGCAATCGCGACCGCTTCAGCCGCTTTCTCCAAACGCTCCGCCTTGGAGCGCTGCGTCACGTTTTACTGGTTTTGGCCGCTCCGCGCCAGTAGCGGCCGCTATTGACAAGAGAGATTTGAGGTCAACTCAACAGTTATCATCAACGCCAAAGGAAACAAGACATGTTTATCATTTAGAACAGGTTTGTCTTACCAAAGAGTCCGTAGTTTGAATGAGTATAAATTTGACCCAATTCTAACAATAACAAAAACAAGTTTGAGAAGAAGAAATGTGAACGTCCTTCAACATTTCTAATTAGTTTGCAATTTGGGAATTGAAGAAGAAATGAAGAATTGAATTAGTAGTATAAAAAAATCTCAATACTTGTATGAATGCTTAGAATTTTATTTGTTTCAGTGAATTAGAATTAAAATTAGGAGCAAAGGGATTAAGAAGAATTTACTTACGCGCGCCTTTTCTTATCCTTCTTCTCTTCTCTTCTCTTCTGTTCGCTCTCTCACTGCTACCACCCGCTACTGTGCTTGCTTTCTTCGTCTCTCACTTCTCAACGGGTAACAAGGGTGGTGATGATGATGATACGGGAAATATATTTTCACAACCAATTTTAAACAATTTTTAGCTATGATATTGCACAATATATTCTCAGAATGGGTTTGTACTCGGACATCTTAGTTATTCATCTCAAAGATAAATTTCTCTTGTCATTAGATTACTTGAAAGAAAAAGACAAAAAACAATACAAAGATAAAAAGAAAAAAAAAAAGTACAATGATATATTAAAAATAGGGTGCCATTTAATTTGGGAAAGGAGAGTTCTTTCCCACCATGGGAAAGTTGATCATATCCATTAGATTAAATGAGGAACATATTCCTATCATACTCTCTCAACCACTAGATTATTTTTTTATACTATCTTTCACACTCTCTCTTTCATGTCCCCACACACCCATACCACCACCACCAAATCACAAATTCAACAACCACTTTGACCACCACTGCACCACCACACCCCACCATGGTTGCTGCCGGAAAACTTGTTAGCGTACGATTTTTAAAATAGGAAGACCAAAACATCATTTTCTTTTTAAATAGAAAGACCAAAAATGCATTTAAACCTTACTTTTTTAACATTTTTTCTTTTCTTTTCTTTTTTATGCTTCCAGGAACCCATTTGTTTTTTTATAAAAAAAAAAAAAAAAACAGAAGAAAAATAATATAATTCAAAATTATATAATACAATCATTTTACCTGGAGAGAAACGGATTAATTGAATAAAAAAAAAAAAAAACACGATCACAAACAGGTATAGTTTATGGGATGGTGGTTGGAATTCAAACAACAAGATAATTATGCATCCCTCTAAAATAAACTATGAACAAAATAATATTGCATCCCTCTAAAAAAATATAATATTGCATCGTTAGGTTAATTTAGATTCTTTATAGGAAAATTTGCAGGTATTCTTGAGTTTTGATTAAAATGATGGTGTCATTTCATTTGGGAAAAGAGAGTTCTTTCCGGCAGCAACCATGGTGGTGCAGTGGTGGTGTGTGGTGGTGCAGTGGTGGTCAAAGTGGTTGTTGAATTTGTGATTTAGTGGTGGTGGTATGGGTGTGTGGGGACATGAAAGAGAGAGTGTGAAAGATAGTATAAAAAAATAATCTAGTGGCTGAGAGAGTATGATAGGAATATGTTCTTCATTTAATCTAATGGACATGATCAACTTTCCCATGGTGGGAAAGAACTCTCCTTTCCCAAATTAAATGGCACCTAAAAATAGTTGTTTAAATATCAATTCTCATGATATTGACAAACCAACATTTATTGTTGGACCTTTAAATAAAACATTTAATCTTGTATTGAATTTTTTTTTTTTTTAAAGTTATTGAATTTTGTTGCGTTTGTCTACCATGTGCAATATTGCACATATTAAAAGAACTAAAAGTAGTATTTTTTAAATAAGTCAAAATGAAATTAATCAATGCTCTAACAAAGAAAAGGGCACCGTCACCCGCTATGATACCCTAAAATAAGTTTGTAACTTTTGTCTCCAACCACAAAAAAGATATAAGTTTAACCTTATCAAGAAATTGAGTAATTGAGTTTTCCTTAATTCCATTTTTAGTCCCTTAACTATTTAGGTAGTATCGCTTGGTCCCTTAATTAAAATTCGATTTATTTTGGTCCCTTAACTTCTCTACGTTACACATTTTGGTCCTTTCCGTTAGTTTTAATTAAAAAACGTTAGGTTTTCTCCATCTTCTTCTCCTCATTTTCATCTCCATATCATCTCCATCAACCATCAACAACAAGAATCCCAGAAAAATTCCAAAAGAAAATGAAGAAAACCTAATGTTTTTGAATTAAAACTAACAGAAAGGACCAAAATGTGTAACAGAGAGAAGTTGAGGGACCAAAATAAATCGAATTTTAATTAAGGGACCAAAGTGATACTGCCTAAATAGTTAAAGGACCAAAAATGCAATTTAGCCTAAAAATTATGTCATTTTTTCATTCCAAATGGCTCAAGCACAAGTAAACCAAATTAAGTGCATAAAAAAGCATCACACGTTAGGGCCACCTATCAAATGAGTATATTGAACAAAATGATTTGAAATATCACGACTCACGAGGGTCAACTAATGAAAAACCCAACCAAGCACGAACCATATACCAAAGAGAACAAAAAAAATGACAATTCAGGAACAAAAAAGTAAATCTGAATACTTCCCAATCAACTCCTCCTCCCAAGCTAACAACGGACGCCACCACTTTCAAGCCTCACTTGAAGGAGTTAACTAGTATTTCCTGTTAGAATAAAATTCTAGTTTATAGGAGAAGACTTAGTCTTTATGAATTTAATTTTTATTTGTTTTAATTTGTTTCAGTTACTACTCACCACTAGCCTTTATTTTAGTAGCTAAGTGGGTTGCTTTCGGTTGTTGTTTTCATCATGTGTTAAAAGGCTATTTAAGCCAACATTGCAATCAATAAAAACTGAGTCATTCAGTCCAATTGTTGTGTTCTTTGCTATCAGTTTCCAAACACTTAAATACAGGTTCTCAACAATTTGGTATCAGAGCCCCCACTGGGCCTGATATATCAAAGCAGCAGCCTTTGACATTCTTGCAGCAGCATAGAAAATGACGACAGAAGCAAGTTTTGTACAACCAGCAATTCCACGTTTTGATGGTCACTATGACCATTGGAGCATGCTAATGGAAAATTTTCTCAAATCTAAGGAACATTGGGAGTTGATTGAGCCTGGCTATGTTTAGCCAGAAAGCGGAGTGATACAAACAGATGCACAACGAAAAAAGAATGAAGAGATGAAGTTGAAGGATCTGAAAACAAAAAACTACCTCTTTCAGGCCATTGATTGAACCGTGCTTGATACCATTCTTAAAAAGGATACTTCTAAGGAAATATGGGATTCTATGAAGAAATTTTTTGAAGGAAATGCAAGGGTGAAAAGGTCTCATCTTCAAGCTCTCCGCAGAGATTTTGAAACTCTTGAAATGAGGTCTGGTGAAGGAGTAACAAAATACTTCTCTAGGGTCACGACAGTGGCTAACAAAATGCGAATTTATGGAGAGGAGATGTCAAACGTTAAAGTGGTGGAAAAGATTCTACGCTCTTTAACCGAGAAGTTTACTTATATTGTATGTTCTATTGAAGAGTCAAAAGACATTGATTATCTTTCTATTGATGAGTTGCAAAGCTCATCAATAGTGCACGAACAGAAGTTCAAAAGACGCAGTAGTGAGGAACAAGCCTTGAAAGTGACATATGAAGGGGGAAGAGGTCGTGGTCGAGGTGCATATAGAGGAAGAGGAAGAGGTGGACCAGATTTCAACAAGGCAACTGATGAGTCATTTATTATCTATTTTAATATGTTATTTAGTTTCGTTTTAATTAGATTTAAGTTTATTTTATATTTATATTATTTCCTTTTTGAACTATTTTACTTTAATTCCATATTGTTATATTTTAGGAACGAATATTTGATGGATTGAGTCTTGGAGCAAAAGAAAGGGATTTGAAGCTGATTCGGTACGAAAATACGGAGATTTGGAGACAAAATATATCTCCCCCAAAGTCAGAAGCTTGGCACGGCCGTGCCACACTCCAGAACTACTTTTGCTGCTTTTGCTTAGATTTTAAGCTACTATGTTTTAGTTTACTTGTGGAACATTCTAGTGATTGCTTAGATTTTAAGTCGAATGTAAACTATAAATAGAGTAGCTAGCCATCACAAATATTCATCTTTTCTTGGAATTCAATATGTGATAATTGTCTTTCTAATAAAAGTTCCGTTTACTTTCTTGTTATTTACTTTTATGCTTTCTCTCTTCTTCTCCATGTCTACGATGAACATTAGTGAGTAGACTTCTCTTGTCTTGGGATTGTTGGATAAGTCTAATGACATAATCCTAATCAAACCAAGCTTTAAACCTTAATCTTATGTAACCCTAATCTCTAATCTAAATTCACCGCTTTAACATGGATTAACCATTATCAAACTGTGGAAACGAAAGTGGAGGGTTTGATAATTGTTCGTCCATCATCTCAAATATCAATTCATAAAACGAAAGTGGAGTTTTGATATTCGAACAAGTGAATTTAGACAAAGATTGTAAAGGCAACGAAATAGTCTTTACAATCTTTGAGACATATAGTTTCGAACTTCAAGGATTCTAAATTGTGATCAAGTCAGCGAAATAGGCTTGGTTGCAACTTAGGACCAAAATCTAATAGTAATCAAGTCAGCGAAATAGGCTTGGTTGCTAGAGGAACAAAAGAGAAACTGTCTTTAGAAGTTAGGTCTAACATAACGTTATAGGTTTAATAGTTTGGTTTGTGAAAAACTTGTCAATTAGATGAACCAATAATCTCAAGGCTTTTATCTTTTCTTTTATTATTTACTTTCAATTAAAAACCCAAACTTTTATCTAAAATTCTTTCATCTAATCATCATTAAAAGTTAATTGAATTCATAACTCCCTGTCGGAACAATACTCTTATTTTACTACTTCGGTAAGACCGTGCACTTGCGGTTTTATCTCATCAGCAACCATAGAGTGTTACCAATGCCATCAACTTGGCCATTTTTGGTATGAATGTCCTCAGAACAGAGAAGCTAATTATGCAGCAATTGAGGAAGAAGAAATTCTTTTGATGTCTTATGTGGAGCTGTATGAAGCTAAAGGAGAAGATGCATGGTTCCTTGATTCAGGATGTTCTAATCACATGTGCGGTGATCGAACCATGTTCAATGTACTCAGTGGCGTAGTCAGGATCCTGGAGTAGGGGGTTCAGACCTTTCCACTTTACCAGAGCTATGAAAGTTTTGTGCAATTATTTTTTCTTTTACATATCATTTATTTATACTACTAAATTTATAATTTTCGTCATTTTTTTCCAATCAAATATCTATTTTTTTTGCATAAATGTTTAATTATTATTTTTTTATATTTTCCATATTTTGTATAAATTATAAATTTCAAAATCTATCAAATCAAAGTTAGAATTTGTGTAAATTATAAATTTATAATTCTAAAGCATAATAATTTGGTGTATAACATTTTGTGTTGAAATATGTTTCATGGAAAGAAGTAAAAATAATTTACATAAGTTATTGGTTACGGAAAAAATGTGAGGGAGAGTAATTTGGGTACACCTTGCATTTGAGTTCATGAAAATTGAGAATAAGTAAGATTTATTTTATTTTATTTGGAAAAGATGACATTTGAAACCAACTTGATTAAATAGGGTAAACATTTGTCAATTTTATTTATAAATTTGGGACAAAGAAAGTGAACTTTTCCTGTTAAAATTTAGGATGGTGGGAGTATTAAGTTATGAAAGAATATAAAATATTTAGTAATATATATTATATTTGCAAGAACTAAACTCTGCGACATACTTTGTTTAGTGGTAAAAGCTTCTTAAAAGACTTTTAGGATTTGTGTTCTATCTTCAAGCACTTCATTTTTTCTTTAGAAGGAATTCAATTATTACAATTACAATTATTAATAAGAAAATAAAAGAAAACAAATGTAATAGGAAAAACCAAATAGAGAGTTGGGCTTTTAAAAAATAGAGTTATATCAAAAAGGAAGTCAATTATCTCTAGTTGAGGCAAATACTGTTGTGCTAACATAAAAGTGAGACTCATGTCATTCATAGGGTGAGAGAAACTTGGGTTATTGGTGCAAAATGTTTGGCTCAATTGCAATGTTAAAATATGAGGAGGTTCATCCTTAAAATATCAGGAGGTTCAAGCACTAATAAAACACTGCAATCATGTGCAAATTTTAAAAGATCAGGGGATGCAAGTGCATCCCCTCACTTATATGTGGCACCGCCACTGAATGTACTTGATGAAAACTTCCGACATTCTGTAAAATTGGGAAACAACACTAAGATGAATGTGATGGGAAAAGGAAGTGTGAAGTTATTGCTGAATGGAATGAATCTCGTTGTTACTGAAGTATACTATATTCCAGAACTAAAAAAAAATCTCTTAAGCATAGGCCAATTACAAGAAAAAGGTTTGGCAATTTTGATCAAGGGAGGGATTTGCAAGATATTTCATCTTGAGGAGGGTCTGATAATTCAAACCAACATGACTGCTAATAGGATGTTTATCTTGCTGCCTCAATCTCAAATCTCTTCAAAAGCACAATCTGATCAATGCTTTCCTACAAAAGCTCAAAATTTGTCTCATATATGGCATCGAAGGTATGGACATCTAAGTTACAAAGGCTTGAGAACATTGTTGTATAAGAACATGGTTAGTGGACTTCTTGAACTCTCTGTCTCAACTATGACATGCACCGACTGTATCAATGGAAAGCAACACCGTGACTATATTCCAAGGACGAGCAATTGGAAGGCAACTCAAAAATTGGAACTTATTCATTTAGATATATGTGGTCCTATCAGTCCTATATCTAAACAACAAAAGGTATATTCTATTATTCATTGATGATTATAGTAGAAAAGCATGGGTGTATTTTTTGGTAGAGAAGTCAGAGGCTTTAAATTCTTTTAAATGCTTTAAAACTATGGTTGAGAAGGAAGTTGGGATGTCGATTAAGTGTCTACGCACTGATAGAGGAGGAGAATTTAATTCAAATGATTTCAATGATTTTTTCAAGCAAAATGGTATTAAAAGGCAGTTAACCACCGCTTATACTCCCCAACAGAACGGTGTTGCCGAAAGGAAAAATAGAACTGTTATGAACAATGGTTCGTTCCATGTTATCTGATAAAAGCATTCCAAAGAGTTTTTGGCCAGAGGCGGTTAACTGGACAATTTATGTGCTAAACAGGTGTCCTACATTGGCAGTTAAGGATGTAACACCACAGAAGGCGTGGAGTAGATTAAAACCCTCAGTTTATCACTTTCGGGTCTTTGGATGCATAGCACACGTTCATGTTCCAGAAGCAAGGACGACTAAACTTGATATTAGAAGTATTACTTGTATTTTGTTGGGATTTAGTGAAGAATCAAAAGGATACTATTTGATTCTTGTTTGAAACCACAAATCAGCCTAAACACCAATTCAAAATCAAATTCTCATTTTCAACTCAAATCATTGTCAAAATTAATCCCAATACATAATTTTCGTTTCTTTTTGGCACACCCTTTCATTAACAATATTTTTAGTTCATTTCTTGTGTTTTGTGCCTTTAATTAATCTTTCAGCAAGCAACTTTTATCAATTCATAATTAAAAGTCAAATATGAACAATTTTCACAAAATAGTGTTCATCAAGTGGTATCAGAGCCTGGTTCCTTTTTAAAGGGCCAAAAGTTCAAAGGTATCAAATTCTTCTTGTTCATTATTCTGATTTTCATATTACAAAAAAAAAAAAAAAATCAAAAAAATATATATATATATATATATATATATAAAAAAAAATCAAAATTGTTGCTTGTATCATCAATTTCGTTTTTGTGTTTTATTTGCCACACTTTCCTTGTTTTTACCATTTACCTTGTCATTTCAGAATTTGAATTAGTTTCCTTGTTCACATCATTTCCAAACCTTTGTTTTTTTTTCCTTTCATTCCTTGCATTGTGTTAAGTTTGTGTTTTGATTTCCACTATTTTGAAAGTTTTCTTACCTTGATTTACTTGGTTTCTCTAAAGAACTCAAAAGAGCAATTGAGTGGAAAAAGGAAAGAGTGATACATTAAAAAAAAAAAAGCCAATTTGAGTGAGTGTAAACACTTGTGAGGATTAGTTTTAGGGAATCATGGTTGAGGAAGGTCCAAATAAGTTACTAATAGATGCACTCACAACAAGGTTTCAAGCCATGTTACAGGTGCAAGCTGAACAATTTCAAGAACAAATTGATGAGTTAAAAAATAGTTTAACTAATGATGGAAGTGGTGGGGAGGATGATGGAAGTAGGCCTAGAAGGAGGGATGAGAGGCCAAGGGAGGATAGGTTGAGGAGTATTCCAAGGAGATGGAGGTGGCGAAGATTAGAGCCAATGTGGTGGAAGATCACGAAGCAACCATGGCTAGGTTCATTCATGGACTTAACCGTGACATTAGTGACATTGTGGAGCTGCATCATTACATGTCTTTGGAGGAATTAGTCCATCAAGCCATCAAGGTTGAACAACAACTCAAAAGGAAGGGTCAATTGAGAAGAAGCTCAACTTCTTCTTTCAATTCTTCAAGTTGGAAGGACAAGCAAAAGAAGGAGGGTACCTCTTCACCTAAGGAGGTCGCGAGTGATCCTAAAGGTAAAAACATTACTTCATCCCAAAATCTTTCTACTAACAAGATTGTTACGTGTTTCAAGTGCCAAGGTAAAGGATACATAGCTTCTCAATGTCCAACAAAGAGAACTATGTTAATTGAAGAGAATGAGGACCTTGAGGAGGAGGAGTATGTCGTGAATGATGAAGGAGGGGAAGAAGAGGAGGATGGTGAAAATGGTGAATTTCTCATTATTAGGAGGATGTTGGGAAACCAAGCTAAGGAGGAAGAATCAAATCAAAGGGAAAGCCTTTTCCATACAAGATGCTTAGTGCAAGGAAAGGTATGTTCTCTAATTATTGATGGAGGTAGTTGTACTAATGTTGCTAGTGCACACATGGTGGGTAAATTAGAATTAGAAACAAGACCTCACCCTAGGCCTTACAAACTTCAATGGCTTAGTGAAAGTGTAGAAATGCTTGTTGACAAACAAGTAGAGGTTTGTTTTAAAATTGGGAAGTATGAAGATGTTATGGTGTGTGATGTAGTACCAATGGAGGCTTGTCATTTGTTGCTAGGAAGACCATGACAATTTGATAGAGGAGTGCAACATGATGGCCGAAGTAATAAGTATTCTTTTATGCACTTTGGGAAAAAAATTATTCTTGTACCATTGAGTCCTAATGATGTAAGAGAAGATCAAAAGAAAATGAAAGAAAAATATGCGCAAGCAAAAGAAAAAGAAAAAGAAACAGAAAAAGAAAAGAAAGAAAGTTTCATGGCAAAAAAAGAAGAAATAAAAAATGCCATTGTCACCAAACAGCCCCTATATTTGCTATTTTGCAAAGACGTGGTTTTGTTTACTAACACTTCTAACACTCAAAAATTTCCAAGTTGTGTTGAATCGCTTTTGCAGGAGTTTGAGGCTTTGTTCCCTAAAGAGATACCAAATGGGCTGCCACCTTTAAGAGGTATTGAACATCACATTGACCTCATTCCAGAAGCATCTTTACCAAATCGTCCAGCCTACCGAAGCAATCCCCAACAAACACAAGAAATTCAAAGTCAAGTTGCTGAATTGGTAAGTAAGGGATGGGTAAGAGAAAGTTTAAGTCCTTGTGATGTCCCTGTTATTTTAGTTCCAAAAAAAGATGGTAGTTGGAGAATGTGCACTGATTGTAGGGCTGTTAACAATATTACCATTAAGTATAGACATCCAATCCCTAGGCTAGATGACTTACTTGATGAATTGTTTGGTGCATGTTTATTTTCTAAAATTGATTTGAAAAGTGGCTATCACCAAATAAGAATTAGGGAGGGGGATGAATGGAAAACTGCTTTTAAAACAAAATATGGTTTGTATGAGTGGATGGTTATGCCGTTTGGTTTAACTAATGCACCAAGTACTTTTATGAGACTCATGAACCATGTCTTGAGGGAATTTTTGGGAAAATTTGTTGTTGTGTATTTTGATGATATCTTGATATATAGCAAAAATTTAGAGGAACATTGTGGTCATTTAAGGGCTGTTTTAGAAGTTTTAAGAAAAGAACATTTGTTTGCAAATTTGGAAAAATTTGTCTTTTCCACAGATATGTAATTTTTTTAGGTTTTGTTGTAAGCTCCAAGGGAATCCATGTGGATGAAGAAAATGTAAGAGCAATCAAGGATTGGCCACCACCCAAAAATGTAAGTGAGGTAAGAAGTTTCCATGGTTTAGCAAGTTTCTATAGGAGGTTTGTGAAAGATTTTAGCACCATTGCTGCACCTCTTAATGAGATTGTTAAGAAAAATGTTGTTTTTAAATGGGGTGAGAAACAAGAGCAAGCTTTTGCTGCACTTAAAGGAAAAACTCACCAAAGCACCAATTTTAGCATTACCAAATTTTTCCAAATCTTTTGAAATTGAATGTGATGCTTCTAATGTTGGAATTGGGGCTGTTTTGATGCAAGAAGGACATCCAATTGCTTATTTTAGTGAGAAGTTAAAGGGTGCTTCCCTTAATTACTCCACTTATGATAAGGAATTGTATGGTTTGTTTAGATCATTGCAAACTTGGCAACATTACCTACTGCCCAAAGAATTTGTCATTCATAGTGACCATGAATCTTTGAAACATTTAAAAGGGCAAGGTAAGTTGAACAAGAGACATGCCAAGTGGGTTGAGTTTCTTGAACAATTCCCATATGTGATCAAACACAAAAGAGGTAAAGCTAATGTGGTTGCAGATGCACTTTCAAGAAGGTATGCCTTACTCTCCACTCTTGAAACTAAAGTTTTTGGACTTGAGCAAATTAAGAGTTTATATGAAAGTGATATTGATTTTTCATCAAAATTTTTAGCTTGTGAACATGCTGCCATTAATGGATATTTTAGGCACAATGGTTATTCGCTTAAAGAAAAAAGATTATGTGTGCCAAAATGTTCCATAAGAACTTTGCTTTTAAAAGAGGCGCATGAGGGGGGATTAATGGGACACTTTGGGGTTGTTAAAACTTTAGAGTTGCTGCAAGAGCATTTTTATTGGCCACATATGAAAATTGATGTCCAAAAGTTGTGTGAAAGATGCATAGTGTGTAAAAAGGCCAAATCAAAAGTTTTGCCTCATGGTCTTTATACACCGTTACCAACTCCTGAATTTCCTTGGGTTGACATTTCCATGGATTTTGTTTTGGGTTTACCTAGAACAAAGAATGGGAAAGATTCTATTTTTGTTGTTGTTGATAGGTTTTCCAAGATGGCACATTTCATTGCATGCAAAAAGGTAGATGATGCAAGCCATGTGGTTGATTTGTTTTTCAAGGAGATTGTGCGCATTCATGGAGTTCCAAGGAGCATAGTTTCAGATCGTGACACAAAATTTTTAAGTCACTTTTGGAGGACCTTGTGGGGTAAGATTGGAACAAAGTTACCATTCTCAACAACTTGTCACCCTCAAACAGATGGTCAAACTGAGGTAGTAAATAGAACTCTCTCTACTCTTCTTAGAAGTGTTCTTACAAGAAATTTGAGAATGTGGGAAGAATGTTTACCCCACGTGGAATTTGCTTACAATCGTGTGGTTCATAGTACTACAAAAATGTCACCATTTGAAGTTGTTTATGGTTTTAACCCACTAACTCCACTTGATTTGTTACCTATGCCTAACAGTTCTTTTTTGAAGCATAAAGATGGAAAAGACAAAGCTGAGTTTGTGAAGAAAATGCATGAGCAAGTGAAGTTGCAAATTGAAAAGAAAAATGAAGGGTATGCTAAAAATGCAAACAAAGGAAGGAAGAGGGTGATTTTTGAACCCGGTGATTGGGTTTGGGTGCATATGAGGAAAGAAAGGTTTCCTAAACAAAGGAAGTCAAAACTTCAACCAAGGGGTGACGGACCATTTCAAGTTCTAGAAAGGATCAATAACAATTTATTACATCTACTGAAAACATCCATGTCCATAGAAAAATGAAAATGCAGGATATCATTACAGAAATAAATTGAGACACAAGGTGAATTCTTCTCTTGATCTAGTGGCAGACCTTAATACTGTATTGGCTGATTTGAAACCAAGTAAGTAGGGGCAGGCCAGATAAAAGGGTTTGAATTCCCGCTCAGACAGAGGGCTTTACCGTTAAATCATGTGTTTATGTTAAATAGCCTTCCTTTGTCAAAAAAAAAAATTGTTAAATAGTCTTCCCCTTTCGAGGTGAGATGGATGATCCACTTCTTAGAGCCTTTAAGGGCTCAACTTGGGATGAACTTGCAAAACGACTTATCTTAAATCGACTGGAAGTTTCTGGACTTCGTCATTAAAAAGATGGATTTCAGAATGCTTAAGGCATAGAGATCCTCTATCGACATTCCTTTTCATTATAGCAGCTGAAGGCTTTAACTTGTTGATGAAGAATACAGTGGATTCTGAACTTTTTTCTGGTTACACGTTTAAAGAGGGTGAAGACCGTTTTTCTCACTTACAATACGCAGATGATACGATGATCCTTGGAGAAAAAGGTTGGGGGAATATTCGGATTATAAAGGCAAATCTGATGTTGTTTTAATTGATGTCAGGCTTAAAGGTTAATTTCCATAAGAGCCTCCTCGTGGGAATAAACATTTCTCAAAGGTGGCTTGAAGAAGTGGCAACAATTTTAAACTGTAAAGTAGGGAGCTTCCCTTTCAAATATCTCGGATTACCTATTGGAGCAAATCCGTGGAGATTTTCGACGTGGCAATCAGTCATCGATGTGGTGAGATCGAGATTATCAA
Organism: Medicago truncatula; assembly: GCF_003473485.1. Classification (NCBI taxonomy): domain Eukaryota; kingdom Viridiplantae; phylum Streptophyta; class Magnoliopsida; order Fabales; family Fabaceae; genus Medicago; species Medicago truncatula. The sequence goes on along the minus strand of NC_053043.1, from coordinate 21,422,291 downwards.
AGTGGATACATAAGAAGTTATCTATCGGTGGTTGTGTGGTTATAATAAAATTGGTCTTGTCAGCTATCACAGTCTATTACCTCTCCTTTTTCAAAGCTTTGGTAGGTATCATATCTAAACTTGAATCTCTTTTAAAAAAATTCCTTTGGGAGGGAGTGAGGATGAGAGGAAAATTAATTGGGTTAGTAGAGATAAGGTGTGTAGGCCTATAGAGGGGGGGTTGGGAATAAAAAAAATTGGGTGCATTTAACATTGTCCTTCTTTGCAAATGGGAATGAAAAATTAGAGTTGCAGGTGATGGAATGATTAGAAATGATGTTATTAGAAGCTCATTATGGTGGGGAGATATTGGCAATTTAGAACTGGGTGTTAAAGAAACTTCAAATGAGTTCTCTGTAAAGCAGACCTATAAGAAGATTATGTCGGGATCTGTTGTCATTCCCGATCCCTCATGGGTGAAGGTTCGGCATAAATCAGTCCCGTCAAAAGTATCTTGTTTTGTTTGGAGAATGTTTCAAAATAGAGTAGCTACAAAAGACAATTTTCTTAAGAGAGGTATCATCGATCAGGGGTCCACTCAGCGCATCGGGGAGTGTGGTGCCGAAGAATCAATCGCTCACCTCTTCTTTGAGTGTATGATGTTTGGAGGTACATGGTATGTGATTTGGAATTTCTACATCTTTTCAAAATGATGGTTTGCCTCATTTAGATCAATTTCAAGGTTTGATTGGTAATGGGAGAGTCTTTTCTAGTAGACTTGGTGTGATTTGGTTTGCCTGCATTTGGAGTATTTGGAAGGCAAGGAATGACAAATTGTTCAAAAACAAGGAAGTTTGCTTGGAAAATATTGTTGAATCAGTGAAACGGAGTTCCTGGAATTAGCTGAGATTCAAGACAAATAGCATGGAGTACAATCTGAATCAATGGTTCGTGAATCCCAGAGCTTGTCTCGGCTGACTGGAATCGCAAGTGTGAGGTTGAGGTGTGTTTTGCGCATTTGGAGATAGGTCAGACTCGGATAAATACCATCTTGATAGCGTTTTGGAGTATTCTGGAGCGACAGGACAGATTCAGATATTTTACAGGATATCAAATTGCATCAGCATTTTCATCTCGTGTATTATTCAAGTGTGTTGAGGTTCCATTTCCGTGTAATTCAGGCAGGCTGATGTACAAAATCCGCTTCAGGTTTTATGTACAAAAGCCGCATCAGGTTCGTTGGGACTGTGTTGTGAAATCACCAGAGATCAGTTTATCGTCTTTGCTGGAAGTTGGATAATTTGTTTCAGAAATTACTTAGTTTTGACGGTCGCCTGTTAGTTTTTAAGTGGATTTTCTCTTTTTTTGCTGATTGGAGATCGTCAATGGCTTAGGATATCATCGGCGTTCCATAAGGAAGGTTGGGCACATCTAGATGAGTTGAAGATTTGGCGCTTCAGATTATGTTTGCAATATGGAGTTTTAGTTTTTTACTTGCTGATTAAGAGTTTTCGTTATTAGCCTTTCAAGCTTCGGTGTCGCTGTTTAGGCTTGTCAAAGTTATCGGAATCACTTGGTGTGTGGCTCCTGCTGCTTGTTTTATTCAATCAAGTGCTGATCAGTTGGCTTAGGCGTTCCCATAGTTCGTTGTTTCTTGGTTTTAAGTTTCTGCGGCGTCGTCTGAGTTCGACTGGGTTAAGAGAACTTATGTCTTAGTCTTGTTTGTTCATAGACGGTATAGGCCCTGCAATTTACTTTTCTTTGGGCAAGGTCTGTTGTTCGTTGTATCGAGTTATGGGGCTAGTTGCCTTTTGGGAGGCTTTTAAGGTTGTTTCTTGTATCAAGTTTGTGTCTGTTTGGGCGAATTCTTTGTACAGTTGTAGGCATATCTTATGCCTCTTATTTTAATTTAATTTAATTTAATTTAATTTATTCTTGGCTTTTTCAAAAGCAAAAAAACAATTGTAGAACCGACATCATGAGATCTTTAATTTGTTAAGGGTAGATGGTTCTTTAATGTGGAGAGCCATTGGCATTTCTCAACTTTTAGGAACCTATTTTCGCGTGAGACTAAGAAAACCAAAGAACTTAATCTAGGGCAGTGATATGCATGTTTTTAAAACCATTCAAGTGAAAGATACCATTTTCTTCCCCTTATGGCAGTGTTGGTTTCGCTCAAATTCATGTTCAACAATTTTGCTAATCCAAAGTCAGAAATTCTTGCATTGAAGTAATCATCAATGGGTATGTTTTGAGGCTTTATGTCACAAGTCAATAGATGATCCTATTGATGGACTCTTCATGTAAAATACCAGTACTCTAGCTATCCCTATTGCATTTTCAAGTCTTAGTTTCCAATTTGGTTCTCTTTCTCACCACCGCCACCGAAAAGAAAACTTGCCAAAGTGCAATAAGTCAGGTACTCAAACCAAATTCTTGTGACGAGTGAGACCAAAAAATTGTTCAATTTTTTCACTGCCACGCCAGTTTTGGAACATGTGGTGCTGATGACTCCTTCATAACAATACCAAAACCTCTCCTTCTTTGCTCTTTGTCAAATCTATCGGTAGTTCAAGCAAACCACCTATATGACCACTGGTATTTTACTGAAGTTATATGAAGGTCACGGCAAAACCAGAATGCCAAGCCAAGCATAAGAAGCATCAGGGAAATCCTCTTAATCCACTCCTAATACTTTAATGCTCAAAAGGTTCTCCAAAAAGAAAAAGACCTAGAAAAGAATAGCTTGCATTCCTCAATTTCAAACATGTGTTACATAAAATCATCACAGCCAATTAATTACATGTTATGAACATCTGTGTCCATAAAAAAAAATTATGATGCGAGATATCATAACAGAAATAAACAGAGACACAAGGTGAATTACACCATGTGTCCAAAATCAACAAAATATATTCGAAGTTTTAACTAATAGCAAGAAAATCAAAAGCCTGGTCAACTTGATAACAAACAAATTTTAAGTGAATAAATTTTAAATTTTTGAACGGAAAATATTATTAATAGCAACTAAGGCACATCTAAAAGGCATTTATAGTACAAAACCACTGTATTAGCAGGGAGCCTAAACAAAAACAACTAACAAACTAGGAAACAAACAAAACAAAAGCCATTAGCTGCTAAACCACATCCTACTACAGCATAAATACAGAACCATACTAAACCAAATCACTCTTAGTGAATACATTGGTTGGTAGTCCTTTATCATGCATCTCGCCAACAAGCTTCAAAGCACAAGTGTCTCTCCCAGATTTGAACAAACCATCAATAATAGAAGTGTAGATTTTTGCATCAGGCGTCATATTTTTAGAACGCATTTCTTCAAAGAGATTCAATGCTTCATCCACCCTTTTTATCTTACATAATCCTTTAATCATCATAGTATAGTTATGAATATTAGGAACGACTCCCCGTTGGTCCATACTATCAAATATATCCTTGGCCATATCTGGTTGATTACTTGGAAAACACCCATCGATGAAACTATTAAAAATAGCAACATCAGGTTCTACTCCTACTTGAACCATCATCTCATCAATTACGATCTTAGCTTCTTCCACATTTCCCTCCTTGCATAAAGCCTCAACCATTATACCAAATGTATAAACATCTGGCTTGATGTTTTTCAATACCATTTCATCCAACAATTCAGATGCTTCTTTCAATTAACCCGCAATGCATAGACCATTAATTAGAGGGCTATAAGTGACAACATCAGGTAAAAGAGAAGTGTTGTACTTAAGAACCATTTCATTAAACAAATCAAATGCATCGGTTACACGATTTTCTTTGCATAAACTATCAATGATAGGGTTATACGTGACCACATTAAGACTTACATTTTCCCTCTCAGCCTGTCTCAACAAAAATACAGCAGCTCCTGTTTCTCTTCTTTTACACAACGCATTGATCAAAGTTCCATAAGTGAGATGGTCTAACTGATACCCTTGGGCTACTAATTTCTCATGAAACTCCATGGCATTGTCAATTTGACCGTTAAGACAGAGGCCTTTCATAAGGAGTATTCAAGGTAATAACCCATCTTGAAAATTTTACCGAATATAGAGAAGGCGAACCCCATTCGACGAAGGAGGCAGTAACAATTGATCAAAATGTTGAATGATATATTATCCAGCTTGATATCGTCCAATTCCATGCGACGAGAGAAGGAAATAGCAGCTGAATAATTCTTCTTCGTTTTGACAAAGTAATTAAGTTTCTTTTGTTAACTTGGAAGCATGGATCGGGATTGTTAGTGTTACGGAGATTGTAAATGAAATAATCATCATCATCCATAGGGCCATAAGTGAATGGAATTGGAGGTACAGAGTGAGAGAATAACCTTCTTGATATTGTGGGTTTTGTAATTGAAAAAACCCTAAACCCTAAATATGACATTGTGCAAAAAGGTTCAGTTGGGGAATTGGAAACTGTGTTGCAAGAGATAAAGACGGCAATGAAACAAGTAGTGTATGAAGAAGAACCAACAACGTGACGAGGTCTTCAGCATTTAAGATCCGGTGTCTAATAGATATCCATATTGGAGAATTTTTTTGGGGTCTTCTAAAACTTAAGACCCTCATTCTTAACCGAACCCCGCACTACTTTTTATTAAAATAATTACTGTATTGTTGGAATGTAAATGATGAAGAGTTAGTCGTGGAACCGATTTAAACCTTCTGTCAAAGGATCTCCATTGGAGTGACTTCGTGCTTATTAGGTATAATTATTAAAAAATTATAAAAGAGTGATGTGTACACATGAAACCTATTTAAAAACTCCAAATTGAAGGTCTCTGATACTCTTATTGGTCCAAACTCCAAAATAGTTCAAAAATTGTATTATTGATCCGTATTTCCACTATTTCAAATTCTCACTCTTTTGATGCATAAAAATAAGTATAATGTAAGTAGAAGAAAAATTGTAACGGTATACATGAATTGACTTAATATCAAAGACTAAAACTTCGGTATAAAAATATTGTAAGTTATCTAAAAAAAACACATTAAACCCTTTCTCATATTTTTTTTTTCTTTCAATCTTCCTCGTCATCACTCTCCCCATCACATGGCGAGATGTGGAAGACAAAAAACTAATAAAAATTGTGGTCAAGTAAGATAAGCAAATAGCCAATGAATATAACAAGTTGTTACAACTCATTAATAATCTACTAAACAGTTTAACTACGATGTTCAACGTCATTAACCATAATCTCTTAAATATATAGATACACAGTTTTGAAAAAAGTAAAAAATAATTAATGATGGTGGAACCCACTTAATGGTATGACCCACAATCTATTTTTGTGTCTATCTCTCTCTAAATTACAAACTCCATTTATTTTAGCTATTTTAGCAAATGGAGAGGATCTTAACCCATCTTCAAGTGTCTTTGACCACACTGGTAGTTGAATATCATAAATCCATGCAAACTAATACTTATTATCTAATCTAAATCTCAATATAAATAAATGTTATAAAATTGAGAACGAAGCCACGCAAATTCTTCAAAAGGCCAATATGGAAAAGTCTCCCACATCATAACACTAACATTAAATACTCATTCCAAAAAAGAATGATGACATAAATATAAATATCAGCAGAAACTCAAATCAGTTAAGTAACCATATTAACATCACACTTCACGCTCAAATAAGTTAATTCTTGAGGGATCAAACCATTATCTAGAGTTTCTACAAGAGAAAATCCACGTTTTTAAATACAGTACAATCTATACCTAGACCCCTTTCAACGGGTATGGGATCAAATAGATCCATACTCCAGTCTATCAATAATTACTCTTTGAACTATAATGTTATGCAGATAATAATTATAACATACATGGGAGACATTCAGTAACCATGACTAAGACATGAGAGGTTGATTCTTTAATTTGATGTTTGACAGTTTTCGGCCCGTTCACAAGGTTTCAAGACAATTTTGCCTACTCATTCTTCCTCAAAAGATACAAGCCGACATCGCCGACTTGAAAAAGTAAAAACCACCAAAACCATGCTTAGTGATTTTGTCTCCACATAGAGCTAGCTATACAAGAGGTTGGTTTAGAGGCCAGGATATAATTACTGGACTCCACCTGTTACAATCCTGCGTGTCAACTTGGTCAAGAATCCAAGATAGTGTGCACAACACTCTACAAACCCTGCATCACCAACCCACCATGCTTGAAACCGCCACTTACCAACAAGATAAGGGACTTGTCCTTGCCAGTAAGTGTTTGAAGAATAGAATATGAGAGCAGCACAAGAGGAGGCCAGGCCATTACTAATCATGAATATCTGAGGAACTTTGTTTTCAATGTCTATCATGCTGGAGGGAAGCAGATGGCATAAAATATCTGCCTTCCACATTCACTCAAGTATCATTCACCTTCTTCTGCTATAGTAGATCCCACCGCCAGTATAGTAGTGATGATGCCGATGCCGTGATCCACCACCCCTGCCACTGGTTCCTTCAAAAGAGTTGCCACGACCACCAACCCTGTTACCTCCACTTTGCATCCAGTTCGAAGGTTGGGCCCCCAATCCATTAAGCTCTTCCTCTTCTCTATCATTATACTCCAAGATAAGCCTCTTAATGTCTTCTTTCTCCTGAAGCTCAGCCGCTTCTTTCTGTTTCGTACTCTGCACCAGTGAGGAATCACTGGGGATGTACATCTGCTTCGTTTGTTGTTTATTACCACGCTTCACCAGAACTTTCACCTGAACCTCCTTGCTTACGCCAGTATCCTCGTCTAAGGCTTCATCACCACTTTCCCCACCAGTTCCTCTCCCATGATGATCCTTGGCTGATCCTTCAAATACATTCATTGGAATCATCATGTTCAATGTAGGACGGCCCCGTAGCTCCAGTCGTCGCTGTTCCATACTTTCCTGCATAAATTATAATACAAGAACTGTGAATATATAAATCCAGTTGCCAAACATTGCTTACATCAGTTACATCAGAGCAACGTTGACCCATCCTTCCAAAGAAAATCTAATCTTACATAAGCTTGTTGAAATTTAGGAATATAGTGGACAAGAGAAAAGATACGGCATGATATATATAAAAAATAATGCTCTAAATAATTGAGATATTGTGGCATAAAAAACTACATTATTTTCAAACTAATCTGTGTCAAGGTAAACCATCAAATTTTGCAGAAAATGAATCAGGAGCAAGTGAACATGATAAATAAGTAATCCCTTGCCTGTACGACAGCCTTGAGCTCCTGATCAAAATCAGCTTCTTCTAATGGGTCGACTTCTGTCACCTTCTGTCTCACATGGACTTCATCTTCATCATCAGAAGCAGGTCCGTCCTCATCCTCATCGTCATCCTCAGTCTCACCCCCATCATCATGATTCTCCTCATCCAACTCTTCATCATCATGTCCTTCTGCATCGATTACGTCACTCCCTGAATCATGCTCACCTTCGTTGACATTGTCTTGCACTCCATTTTCCTCAATGCCGTTATCATTGTTTTGTCCATTGCTGACCATCGTGGTGGAAGTGCTCCTACTTAAGGGCTTATCAGTGTGAGAATGTTTTTCACTACTAGCCTTATCAGTAGAAACTATTCGGTCGTGCTCCTCAAGTTCCACTAGAGCTGCATTCACCTCATCAACAGAAGTGTAACGAACCATACTGGGACGCAAGTCCGCAAACAGATCCTACAAAACAATCAATAACCCCAAAATAGCAAATGTAAGAAAATGAATATCCACATGAATACACAAGTTAGTGTGACAGTTTTTTAGAATCTACTGACAGCATTCTAAAATATATGTGTGTGTGTGTGTGGGTCCATGGATGCTAGTCGCAGCAATGAGGAAGATATAGAGGTTTTGGCAGCTACATTTTCCCACAATAACCATATTTTTCAAAAATGGTTATTCCATGAAAATTCCATTCTTGTTCCAAACTTCACTCCATATTAAATTATATCCTGTTACTTGACTGTCATATTAAATTATTTTCATCATGTTTGTCATAAATAGATCCTATTTGACATCAACGCTTAATTCCACCATACAAAGGTATTACATGGGAACACGATCACTCAGATAACATTGGTAACAATAAACAAGAAAAAATAATATATCTTCTGAAGTGCATAACCAAAATAATCACAGAAAATAAAAACTATTAATGCATAAAGCTACCACATCTTGTCATATCAAGTTCTAAATATTCAAATATTGAATATGTTGCAATCCCAAAGACATAAAACACGGTACAGAAGTGCTACTCAAGCTACTGGATTAAACTAAAGACTGATGCGATGCATACATAAACTATGATTAGGATTGCTACTCCAAATCATCGAATACATGAATTAACACATCAATCATTCATTCATAATGAAATGCAGTCAACAAAAACGCTCCCCAGACTGACCTGCAAGTCAAATTCAACATCCAGAGGCAGTGCACCTTTGCTTAAAATATACCGTTGGAAGTGCATCAGGAACCGATCAAGCTTTTTCTTAGAAGAGCCGTGATCAAAGTAATGGCCACAAGTTTCAAGTAGAGTAATGATCAACCTTATACGGAAAAAATCTTCAGGTGGATCGAGTACATCTTGCTGGCAGAATAAATAAACAAATATAATGATGTCACGAGAAGGCTTTCATATGCAAAATTAATTAATTAATGAAACAAATAAAAGAATGCAAACATTTCTGTATTCAAGCCATGTCAAACACATCGATCTGATCAGTTGACTTGGGCTGTCCTCACCTTACAAACCAATTTTGCGTGGTTGGGTTAGGTCTAAGCTGAAATTCTAAGATGGTATCAAAGTCTACCGTAGATGCATTGTAGGGTTTCCTGCATCGCCCATGCTCCCGATCAATCGGAGCCTGGGTATGATGGATATGTTGGATATTCAACCCATAATTCAGGTCCACTCCTAGGGGTCTTAATTGCAGCAAATATGGGCTGCATTCATTGCAGCCTTCAACATCTTCTTGTGTTGGGTGTGTGATTAGTCTTGCATCGCTTAGAGGTTTGGTCTAAGTAGTGCTGACAAGGCATGGGGAGTCCCCACCCTGGATCCTAAGCCTAAATTCTACGACTCCTAAAAAATTAAGCAGTATTATACAACCAATACCTCAGGTGTTCCATGGCCAAAGACAATAATGAGATACAATGTCTCAAAAATAACAGATGAGTCAGCATGCTTGTAGTTGTAAAGCTCTCCTAAAAATCGCATGTTGGCAACGCGTCTTTGTTGCATCCCATAGTCATTTAGTTCCAACCCAATTCTAATCTCCTCCAAAACCTGAAACCAAATACCAAAATCAACCCTAAAAACTGTCTGGAAAGTGAATATCTATTAAAGATTCACATAAAAAAATTCCATTCTCCCTAAGGGTTAATGCCTAGAATTTGAAACAGAAAACTCAACTTTAATCAGAGGAAAAAAAATAATTTGATTACTATTGGGCATGTTAAATTAAGTGAGCAACTTAAAATTGAGAGGCAGACTTTGCTCAGTCCGACCAAATTTACATGCAAACAAAGGTATGAGAAACCAAAACAAGAGCTAACTAATAAATAGGCGTTCCTAACCAGGCATCCTTCAAAATTCAGATCATTCTATTCTATGAAGAAGAGATGGCAAATCAAGAAAGAAGTAAAAAAAATATCAAAAATAACAACCTCATCAACTATAGCTACAGCAAACTCATCATGATAGCGACTTAACCCAGCAGCAAGAGATGCAACCAGGTGGATCTGACCATACTTTCCTTTGTGAACCTTCATGAAGCATTTTAAAAGATACAGTTCACAATCACTCCATGGTAATTTACGAAGTTGCCTCAGCACATGCTCAATGGTCGTCTTGTCAAGATCAGAGAAAAGTAACTTTCTGATATACTGCAATGAAGATATCATTATAATGTTAGTTGAGATTATAGTGTTACGATTACAGAATAAAGGGAAATTAGAGTAGTTATTGTTGTTAGAGTAGTTAGTCAGTTTGTTATTTGGATTGTAGTTATTGGTTGTTAGAGAAGTAAGTTAGTTCTTGTTATTTGGATTACTTAGAGAGTATGTGTATAAATAGGAGAACAAAAATGTTAAAGAGTATCTTTTGAATATTGTAATTTTGAATAGAGAATTCTCTATTGTAAACAGAGAACACTTGAGGAAAGATTCTCTCCTATTCTATCATATTTGTTAATAAATTCTTCTTTTCTGGAATCCAATTATTGGGTTCCTAACATAAAGTTATTAGAGAAAGAAAAGGAAGTTGAAATAAGAATTGCACCTGATGCAACGGAGGACGGACTTTAGCTACTCGTGCAGATCTTTCAGGTGGCTTGCAAAGGTAGTATGCATTCTCCACCAAAGTGCTATGTCTAGGATCCAAGTTTTTAACATTTTTCAAGCGCATCAGTATCTCCAACATGTTACCCATACGTATACTAGTTTCTGGAGACCGATACAGAAAACGGCCACATGTTTCAAGAAGGTTGCAAGCTACATCAATGTTGTGATGACTAAAATCATCTAAACAGGCCTGAAACGATAACAACATGAATTGAGGATTCAATAGTTTATAGGCGACATCACAATACATATACTCATTCTCTTCAAACCTTACAACAAATGGTGTAACAAATGCAAGTGGAACTAGACTTGAAGTAAGATAGAAAATTTGATGCCAAATAAAGCAGTATCATTGAGTTAATACTTAATACCCAGTTCAGTTGGTCAATTATTTGACACAGAATATGTTGCTTCTCCAAACTTTGTCAAAACTTTTAAAATTTAATCTTGAAAGGTTAGGTGCGGTCCAACAGGGCAACAAACTTTTCACAAGTTAGGGTTTAACTAAATCTTTCAATTGGTTAACTTAAAAAGAGTAAAACAGTTGTCTTCTAAAAAATGTGCATATTCTAATGCTACAAAAAGGAGCTATTGTGATATGAAGAAAAGACCGTGATCTAAGAATCAGTGAAATGGAGGATGACAGCATATTTCACATGAGTATAACTTATAGGACTTCTGTAACCAAAACAGAAGAAAATAATTGAAGAGGACTTTAGAATTTAAAAAGCTAGGCACAAAAATGTATAGTGGGTGAACCTGAAGCCTATTGACATTATAAGAACAGCTCCAAAACAGAAGTTGTGAATTTAAGAAAACAATTATTGTAATTAAAAGGAGTTAACTATGATATATGATTTGATTATTAGTCTCTCATACCTTCAAACAACTGAAGACCAGGCCAGCAGGGGCAATTTTGAACTTGCAAAGTTCTCCAATAAACCTGATATTCCTGATCTTTGTCTCAATATTCATCTGGTCCTGTTAAGTCAATCCAAAAACAAGATAACAAAAGTAATTACCTAATTTAAAGTGATGAAAATAATTGATTCAATTCCAATGGAAGATTTTATATAAAATTAACCTTTTTATTTATTAAGAAGTTGAATTCCTCCTCCAACATCTGCAATAGAAGGGAGGAGACATCCTTCATACAAGTTGAGAGTGTGGCAACCATGCGTGAGTAATACGCTAGCAGTTCTAGAGAAGTCCTTGGTACACTGAACAAAGCCCTCACAAGCTTTTTCCGATTTGATTTTGAATTTAGATAACAGAACTCTACCTAAAATTTGTTAAACCAAAAGGAACTAATGATTAATAGTGATGTAAAAAACAATACAGTCTAAGAAAATAAGTAAATGAGCTCAATAAGATATCCTCACTGTTAATTGATCTATAAGGTCCCGGCTCACACAACCCGGAAGCCTCTGCAATAGAGCATCCAAATTTGTTCCTTCAAGACTTCTGAGTTTTTCTTTTTCATGTTCCCCCTTTTTTTCACCTTCTTTTTCTTTTTCTTTTTCCTTGTCTCTGTCCAACTCTTTAGACTTTTCTTTTTCTTCTTTATCATTCACTATCTCTGAGCTTTCTCCCTCAGGTAAAACGCTAGATTCTGTGGAGACCTCTCCACTATCAAGGGTGACCAGTTGACTTTTGTCTGATTCAGGTAATATTTCCTAGATAATTATCAATCTTGGAGTCAGAGAATAGTTGCAGAATGTAGGTAAGAGAAAGAAGAAGAAAAAAACCAGGAAGAAGGTTCTATATCAGAAAAAGTTTCACATTATTAACCAAAGAGCCGTGCAATGACAACTAAAGTTGCTGAAATTCGGAAAAAGTATCTTACACGTAAAAAGATGAGAAGTGCATACTCCAAAACAGAGAAGTACAGGAAGAAATATGAAACAAAATATAATTTGTCAACATTTTACGACATGGATGAATGACGGAATGCATATAGTCGAAACTATTGCTAGTTCCAAGCTATATATGAAGAATAAATATATTTTAGCCCAAGATCAACTTTCCTAAGGGTTAAGCATCCAGGTAGAGCTCCAATGGTTAGCATCAAATATTTGAAGTGTATAGAAAAACAGCTAAAGACTAATCTAATGGAAACTAGGTCACACTATAATAAGAAAACAATACACAATATTTTAATCAAGTAATTAAACAGCAACTAGAGTGGTTTCAAAGAAGAGTAGTCACTCTCTTTTCAACACTCTCTAACACCCACTCTTTTATTGTGTGAAATCAATGTGGGTCTTACACTTTGGAAATGGGTCCCACATAAAATGGTGGGACCCATATGGATTTCACCCAACAAACCAACAAAAGAGTGAGTGTTAGACAGAGTGTTCTTATCACTCCTCCTCAAACAATCATGGTTGATCCCAGCTGAGTCAGAGATTCTGAAATAGGTTAAATAAATTTGCCAATATGATTTCTTACGGTTGATTGGTCTTGACCCTTCACAGATTGCTCATTAACTTTTGGCTCCGTTTCTCCCAAAAGCACAGCAGGAACAAAAGCTCTGGAGAAAAGCAAGCAGAATAAAGTTCCGTCTAAAATAAAACAACGGTAAACCAACTAAAGAAATTTTTAAACCATTGATGTTTACATCAAAGTTTTGAACATGTAAGAATACAGTGATCAAGGACTAATGGAGAGTTTAATTGGAAATACAAACCTAAGATCAGGTAAACATTCATAAAAAGCTCTGGTGTCTTCATCGTCCCATATAGGTTCAACAACAGAAGAATCTTTCCCAGCAGCAGAAGAAACAGCTTCCTCACCACTAGTAACCCTTGTTGTGTGGCCATCCTCTGGCATTACAGGAGGCTGCATATCAAGTGCTTCAGCTAATCTGTAACAAGACAATCATAATTACAGAATAGAAGAATTAAAAGGAATAATTAGACACACATCTAGGAAACAATCAAATGAAGGGTGACTCCACTTATAGTCTACATTAGACAGAAGAGATTGGCAGGATGAACGAAATGTCAAAATTTAATAGCAAGTAAGCAAAACTATCTTACAAAGACATTTTGAATTATCTTTTTTTATCAATTTCTGGGGAACCTCGACGAGAGAGATGAAGCCCACCTCTGGGCTCAGACAACGTGGTCTTAACTCAATATATATGAACCTAAATGTGCTTATGTTTCCAACAAACAAAGATCTCCCCAATAAACTATTCTAACCCGCAGACAACCACATAATTCCAAATTTCCCTCAAATCTGCTAGACTGTGTCTCAATAGCTCAAAGAATTTATGGCTTTTGCTTTATGCATAAGTGCATATATACAAATAAGCCACTGTGCTAGGCCAAAATACACATGGGCAGCCATACATGTAAACCTTAAACAGGGGTCAAGAAATTTTTTGCAAAAAGATATTATGTACTAGATACACAAACAAATAGCCATTAGACATGGAACATGAAAAGTAAAAACTAAACGAAAGCAACTTACGATGAGACATTACGGTACAAATGGTCATAGGATTTACGAAGTTTTTCATATGAAGAGAGATTTTCTTCGCTTAGCTCTCCTTTTGCATTCAAAATCTTAGAATTTTCATGCTCCATTAATCGAAGTGACTGTCAAGAAATAAAAGGTATCAATAATCAATAATTGAAAGGACAAACAAAACAATTGGCACATATTTCATGGAAAAAGAAAACAGAAAAGAGAAGGTGAAGACAAACAACAATAAATATAAATAATGTTACAGATACAGAAATGCTTACAGAATGCTCAGACTGAAGTAGTTCTGCTGCAGTATCATAAAACGAATAACATGCTTTCCTGATAACTTTCTTTTGATCTGCCGTGATGTTGAGGCCTTTCATAAACTGTTTCAGAATGTCAGTGCAAGAGTATTTATAACACAACTCTGGGAAGACAAAACAATTCTTAATACAGATAAAGGTTGGAGGAAACTTGCAATGATTTAAAATGAAGAGGTTGAGAAAATCAATGCAAAAGGAAGACATTGAACAAACAAGATTAATAGAAAGCACTGGCAATATAATTAATATAATGAATTAATAAAAGAATTACCTCTTCATGAATTTCTGGCCCAGTAACAGAAAGTCCTAGAAAAATTCTTCCTTGCCGAGCAAAGCTAGAAAGAAGGGTCAAACTTGTTTGCGTAGCTTCCCGGTCTTTCAGCTGTTCCACACTGGTAAGATCTTTTATGATACTGATAAAAATACCACCATCTTCAATAACCCCAACAAAAAAAAGTTCCAATAGAAGTTTCAGAGAGCTGCGCTTCTTCATTGCCTTTAAGTTTTTGTCTGAATCTGTTTCATCACCAGATTTTCCAGGAGAGAAGACTTTGAGAAGTCCTTGAATCAGAGTTGGCACAAAATCCTTGTACCTTTGATGAAGCAAAGAGCATATCTTTCCGAAAAAGAGCAAGTGATGGCCATATACCAGAAGGCAAATATTTTAGGTAACATTCACCACATAAAATAATGGAAATTTTTCAAAATTCAGTGGAAAAAGTAACCTACGTGCTCGACAATGCAATTGATTGATTTTGATTACCATTGTATAATAGAAGAATTTCTTAAGTTAAGAAAGACAAGTACAAAGAAGCATGACAAGAAATTACTAATAATAATAATAATGCAATGACAGGCTAAAACATGAACAAAAATTGAATACAAGAGATATACAACTACAGCATGGATTGAAAAGGCATACCATTGTACCAATGACTTCTAGGAAAAATACATTTATACTGATTTACAGACACACTGTGTGTACTGTGTATGAATGTATGCATTGTATACAATAGTCTCCGTTGGAAAATTAGTGTTACCAGTGCTAATGTATCAGTTTAGGCCTGGTCTTGTACTAATAGCAGTACATGTGACCTAAGTATTAAATTGGAGAGGAAGGCTTGTGTTTTATATCTCAAATACACCTTATTACGGAGACCTACTGCCTCCCTTTTCCTCCTTCCCTACCTAAACTATAAAAGTCTCAATTCAGCAGTCAATAAGATTTTGGTATATGTTCAAGAGATTTTTCTATTAAATAAATTAAAAATTTAATTGCTTACATAATTAGATATTTAACTGATCTGTCCATTTCTACTTCTTTTTGTTTCCAATCAGAAGATCCATGGTTTCAATTTGTCTAATTGAAAATATTTTTCTTAAAGAAAAAAGATCCTTGCTATTTGCAGCTATCCAAGCTCAAAGTCATATAATAATATGGAAATACTGAATAAGGAGGAATACACAGTAAGCAAACGGTATGAATTTCAAACTCATGGACCCACAGCAAATCAGGGATATCTTTTGTTCCAAGGAAATAGTTTCTTTTGTGTGGAAAATAGGATAAAAAATGGAAATTCACATACCTGAACTGCTGCTTGTATATCAGAACTCCTAAGTTTTGCCTCACATATAGCTGCCACTGCTTCACTAACAAATTTGCTTAAGTTGACACTTCGCAAGTCGTCCATCAGTGATTCACGCTGCTCTTCATTAATCTGCTTCAGTTTCTTAATAACTGCAGTGTTGCGTTTAATGCTGGAATCCAAGGTCCTAAAAAATCCTGTGTCTGCAATGAACATCATATTGTATCACTATCTGTGCAACATTACAATATACCAGAAAAACAACCTAATATTGCTCAAAGGGATTTGAACTTTATGGGTGATTTGTTTCACGATATGAAATCCCAATGCCAAGATTGATATTCCTTTATATATTATTAATGGGAATATTAGCACGGGGTATAATTTTTTAAATTGTTTAATTGAAAATCTACCGAAAAAACAAGTTGGAGGGGGAAGTTAAACTAATTTTTATTCCATTGGAATGTAAGATCCCCCCCAACTCTCTCTTAATATGGGAATAAAAGACGACGAAAACATGTGTAAACACTAAACAACACTCCTGGGAATCAATAATACTCAAACATTTTATTAAAAACTGCAAACAAACATGGGAATGATTCACTCCCATTCCCCGCCTCTCACTTTCCCTGGAATAATTTTACCTACCTCCCTTTAAACATATACAACCTAAGATGATATTATTAAAACAACAACTTAGTCTTTTCCTACAATGACTGATATGTTTTACTAATTGCACATACCATATTACTTAAATGTCATGTTTTGAAAGATAAATTGGAAACTAGATCTTCATTAAAATAAATCTTGATGAAACATTTACATTAGTATCCAAGTGAAGAAAATAACTCAATGGTATAATTTTTTAGTTTGTATAGGAGTCAGTAGTATTACATAGAAAATTACATTTGCAGACTCGTTTAGACTGATAGATTACTATAGCTGCTTCTGCATTGGGAACCTTCTTGCTGCTTATATAAATACAATTAGTTACATATCTTGTTCATGCTACAACTGAATTGCTAGGTCAAAGTTTCTACCAAGGGCTGGGTGCGGAGATTAGACCTTGTGTGAAATGTGTGTGCTGCATAGGGTTGAATCTTCTACATCTATTTAATGGAAAACTCGTTACCGTGAATCTTGGGCCATTAGTGCAAACCTAGGTGTGAGCTCTAGGGCTTAATAAATGAGGGGTACAAGTATGCGGAGTTAGGCTCTGCTGTTAAGGACGAGTCTCACTTGACCATTAACCGGAATGTGTCCATATTATTTCATAATTTTTTGATAATAGCTAGTCATGTTTAGTTTAGAATTGAAGCTTACCATATACATTCATGCATTAACAACTTTAGAGATATTAAAAATATTAAAACTACATTGATAATATCTAATCATGTTTGTTCACCGCATCAATATTTTGTTGGGGGAGTAAATATTACAGGGTTACCTAGAATTTTCTCCACACTATTTAAATTGGGACCGTGCAGTATCCACACTTCAATTCTAAATGCCTCTTACAGAGGATATTGTCTTATAGAAACAACAACAGCTTGAGCTAATATTATAGCTGAAAAAAAATTAAAGAGCTAGGTCAGCAGAGGAGGTTGCTGGAGAAGGTCGTCAGAGTGAAAGGTTGAAGGAGAAGCTGCTGGCTGGCTAGAATGCTGACATGTTTGAATAATGAAACAGAAAGAGAGATGTGAAAGAAAAGAGTTTCTAAGATGAATTTGAGGGTTTTTGGACTTCTGGCAGACCTGTCATTTTTCCATTACTGCAATGTCTGCTTTCTGACCACACTGATAGGAACAGCTTCATTCTGCAACGTTAAACAAAAACATTCCCGAGTTCTTAAAATTAAGTATTGCACTCAAACATGACATGACTTTCAAGATGATATCATGTAGACTTAAAAAACTCGTTATAATTCCATTCGTCTGTACTAGTTTTGGATCAATTTTCTGACAAATGGTTTTGCGGGGTTAAATTGATTTTTTGACACTTGAATTTCTTTCTTGTATTTTGCCAGGCCAGTCTGGATTTTTCGTCAGCAGATTTATTCTTAAGACTGAATTCCTTTTGGTTAATTTTTTTTATTCTGACATTGTGGTGATTGTCAGAACTTCATTAAGTATACATGACATAATTAGTTTGTGGCAACTGAGAGTCTCCCTGTATGAAATAGAAACATTTGAGTAGTTAATAATTTTTTAATGAGTGGATTATTGAATTGAAATATGTAATTGACTTTTTTATATTTTGTATCAACGGTAAGTGACAAAGATAACTTGATTCACTGGCCTCTCTTAAGAATTAAATTCAACCGTGTTATTTAGTACGTATTTAATTAAACTCAACCGCGTTATTTAGTACGTGTATTCCAGCAAAAAATTTCCAAGTAACCATCCGAAGTCTCAATTGTTTTGCTATAGCAGAGGAAGTCCAAGACCTAGTGTCCAGGCTAGGATTTAACTCATAGAATATGGATATAGTCTATTAAAGAACTTGGTAGCTGTTGTTAATCAGTTAAGCTACCGCTCAACCAACTCTGCATTAAATTGTTTTATCCATTCCTATTTCCTACCGGCAGCAAAAAACAAATTCAGATATCCGTAACGTAACTGACAAAAACAAAAGGAATAAAAACTAACCAGGCCTCTCGGGATTCAAATTGGTTTGACGTAAAGCCATTTTTGCCTCGATCGATTTCTTGATTTCTTCGAGGTGAGCAACAGCTTCCTAAGTCAACGTGCAACAAGACAATAAATACAAAAAACCGTCATGAATTGCATAGCTACCCTATAGAATCTGTATAAATTTTCTCACCAAATGCTCATATGAAAAGAAAAAAAGTGAAACAAACATCACTAACCATTGTTAAACAACCTAAGCCACTGTTAAAATTTGCAAGATATTGCATTTTCACTACCTCCTCTTTTGATATCTATTTTCTCTCACCTCTAAAAAAACTATATTTTCTGATTTTTTATTTTTTTGAAGAAAAACCCTTAACATACAAATGTAATAATCTTAAAAGGGATAAAAAAGTGATTTTTATTAAAGCTGTTGTAATAAACACGTGAATCCCTTATTTCCCTAATGACCCAAAAGAAAAAATGAAGAAAAAACAAAGTAGTAAAGTTGAATGAATGATTAAAACAACCTCATCATCTTGTTTGTTGTTAGTTTCACCTTCATTGCGACATTCATCTTCATTTTGATCCATACCCTTATCTTCCATTCACAAAAACTACCCACTGAGAAATCAAATAAGAGAAAATTAGAACTAGGGTTTCGAGTGAGTGGTAAACATCATCATGAATTAAACACATCGAATAACAATTTGAAAAGAAAAAGATACAATTTTGCATGCAATTAAATACAGTAACAGAAAACCTAATAATTAATTATTGAGGAGAAAAAGGAAGAATTGAAGATGAAAATAGTACCAAAGTGAAGCTGAGTAGTAGAATCGAAATCGTTGGGAATGAAGAGAATTTGAGAAAGAAGATTATGATTATAGTTGTGTTGATTTGTTGAATTTGGGAAGAAATTTTGAAGGGTTGTTCGTTCGTATCACTATTGCTATGAGACTCGGTATAAGAAGAAATCACTACTTCATTAATTTATCATTTTATTTATATTTTCACTATGACAAAATATTTGTTTCAAAATTATAAGTAGTTGTATGAAAGGTTAATTATGTTTTAGATCCCTGCGCATTTTTGGTTACATTAGTTCCTATTTAGATTTTATTACATTTTTGGTCCTCCGATGTTTTTTCCGTTAGCAAAATAGGTCATCGTTGTTAATTGTTGCTGATTGAGCAAACGGAAGCACACGTGGATGTCACTTTTTTTTGTGTTGGGTTAAATATGTTTTTAGTCTTTATAAAATTGTGACATTTTAAGTTTAATCCTTACTTAATTTTAATAGTTATTTTAGTTCTTACAAAAATATTATGCATTTAATATTAGTCTCTGCTCAATTCAAATTTGTTTAATTTATTCTTAAACTCTTAAGTTTTTAAACAATTTTTTGTAATCGTGTTAAGAACATTACTAAAAGTTCCGCCATAAAATTTGATTTATATGTCCATATTTTATTACTTTTATCTTTAACTTTTATTGTTTTTAAAAATTTATATTTAATTCGTTTCAAGTTAAAAAAATTTAAATTTTATTAATTGAACCTTTCATAGTGTTCTAAACTTGTCTCAAAAAATTCATTCAAAAATTTAAGAGTTTAAGGATAATTAAACAAACTTTGTTTTAGTAGGGACTAAAATTAGAAGTGATTTTTTTTTGTAGGGACTAAAAAAACCTACTAAAACTATTTATGATAGTATTTTCATCATGAAAAGATATTTTTGACTAGTAATTATTCCAAAAAAAACTATCAATTCGGCAACAAAATCACTCATGCCCGACAATGCAAAAGAAGTCATCGATAAGATAATGAAAATCGTGAATATTATTGGCATTGAGATAGTCATTCCGCCTATTTCGTCAAGATAAAGAAGACGTAGTCTATCATAACAAAAGATGTTGACCCAAAGATGTTGAAGCGGCATATATTATTTGAGTAGAACCTAATATCATTAACCATGGGCAAAATATTGAATGAGCGTGGGTAAATAATTCCATATTAATTTGAACCAACCCATATGCTTCCAATTCATGCAAAACTAGTGGCAGTATACAAGATGCCTACAGATCAACCAAAGAGTAATGATTAACAAATCTACAAAAAATTGTTAAAAAACTTAAGAGTTTAAGCATAAATTAAATAAATTTGAATTGAGTCAGGACTAATACCGAATGCATAGTATTTTTGTAAGTACTAAAACAACTATTAAAATTAAGTAAGGACTAAACTTACAATGCCTCAATTTTATAGGGACTAAAAACATATTTAACCCAACAAAAAAAATCAGATGTGGCATCCACGTGTGCTTCACCATTTGCTCAATCAGCAACAATTAACAGCGAGGACCTATTTCGCTAACGAAAAAAACGTTGGGGACCAAAAATTTAATAAAATTTAAGTATAGACTAATGTTGGAAACGCGCCTATTTATAGGGATCTAAAACATAATTAACCCTTGTATTAATTTTTCTATCATTTAAAAAAAAAAATTGGTCAAGTAGCGTAGTGATTAGAGCTCACACAATTAAATTGTGGAGAAGTGGAGTGTCGGGGTTCGAACCCCAGCCCATGCAATATCCCTACCAACTGAGTTAAGCTCAATGGGATTATTTTTTTAATTATTTATTATTACTCTATTAAACAAATGGTCTATTAATAATGTTACTCTATTTTTCTTATTTTTCAATTTCTCCTTTTCATATGTTTAATAAAGGTTAATTTTGTAAAATAATTATTCTTCTTTCGACACAAAATCAATTGCATTCTTTAATTTATGCGAAATATTCAAAATGACTTATAATTTGGGACAAATAATATCATTTATAAAAGGGTGTTATTTACAAAGCAATAATAACTAATATCCTTTATTTGGGAGAGTGAAACAAATGACCTTAGTCCAAACTATGCATTTAGGGAAGAATCTGATTCATATTTTTCCTTTGGTCATATGAAAACTTTTTAATTTGTTGCTACAAAGATTGCAGCATGTTTCACTCATGCATTTGTAGGGACTAGGGAGGATGTTTGGATTTATCATTGTTACTTGCTGCTACATAATGCACCATGTTTCACCCATGAATCAGGGAGAATGCTTGTATTTATCATTGTTATTTGAGCATTGGCGTCCATGTAAGTTATGACCTTCGTAGAATGAGAAAATCTTGACGCATAGGACATGGACTTCAACACAAGGGAGAGGAGGAGTAGGTACAATACTTCCTATTTCTTTGCATGAGTAAATAGGGAAGTATTCATTATCTCTTGATTCAATAGGTGATCTTTCATCGAACGAAGAGTTTTGAAGAGCAAAAATTATTTCTTCATTAGCATAATACAAAGATTCTAGATCTCCTTTTAGATGTTGGAGAGAGTTCATCAGCTTTGCAGCTTTGTCGGTCTTATCAGGACAATTTTTGGAAGAAAAAAAAAATCTCATTTCTCCACAAACAAAACATCTTTGACTTTTTTCTTCTCCCCTAAATTTTTTCTTTTTAAAAAACTTCAATGCTTTCTCTTATCTCCCCTTGTTGAGGATTCTAGAAGGTTTGATATACTTTTGCCGGTGATTTTCTTCTTTTGTGAACAACTGCATTTGTTATCTTTACACTTGATCTCTAGGTAAGGTTTTTTTGCATGCCTTGGTGAACTTGGATTTCTGCACAACAATTTCTAAGAAATGTTGATGCAATATGCACAAGTTTTCAAGTTCCTCTAAGGTCATCTGATGGATATGACCGAGATTCATGGCTTTCATATCTTTCTGAGTTGTTGCTATCATCATATGGATCTCAGGTTGGAGTTCTTGCGGTACTGAGGAGAAATAAGTATTTTTTAAAACTACGGTCGTTAAACCCGTTGAGAACATAGCACCTCTAAGACGTTCGTTGATAATGTTTCTCGAGGTCTTTAACTTTAAGAGAACATTTCATCTCAAAGAATTCATGTATGCTCTTTCTATCAAATATCTCAATATTACCAATGAATTCATTGTGAAGAACACCAAGATAGTAGCAACATTTTATAATCTGTGTAATTCATCTTGCTTGAATGTACCAATATTATGGACCAAATATCTCCCGATGTCCTTTAAGTTATATGTTTATAACATATTAGTTCTTTAAGTTTTTTTTTTGTTACCAATTGGTCCTTTAAATTATTTTTTGTTACAAATTGGTCCTTCAAGTCATGTAATATATAAATTGTCGTCCATCTTTTTAGCCGACGTCATTAAAAAGTGCTTATAGAGCATTTAACATTAAGATGGTAGGTTCAAAAGTATTGATGACATCAAACATGATTACTTATACATATTTTTCTTCTTATTTTTGAATTCCAACCTAATTTTACAGATAAATATTTGATCAACAACATTATAAATCAAGTAATCGGTCAATTTTGTTTTGAATCAAAATCGAATAACACATTTATGATCACTAGTTTTGACAGCAGTGAATTTGGACAAATCAACTTAACATTAAACATCCACACAAACACTTTTTGACTTAGTTTGATGAAATTAGGATAACGGTGCAATTATTTTATGACTTAAAGGACCAATTTGTAACAAAAAAAAAAAACTTAAAGGACTAACTTGTTATAATCATCTAACTTAAATGACCGAAAATGATATTTGGCCCAATATTTGATACCATTCTTTTAGCGTGTCTTTCATTCTACAACAAAGTTATTCAATGATTTTGTAAGAATATGCATTTGTCTTCATCAACTGAGTATCAAGCCGTGCACCAAATTTGAGGAGTCTTTTTCTCCAGATAGGTGGTATGTCATCAAGTTTGAACCAAGGGCCACTATTTATTTTAGCCCATTCAGAGACTTGAGTTTTTCAATATATACAAGATTCGGGGTTCAAACCCCGACCACCAACAAAAGAAAATACTCATGTCTGAAATATCATCAAAATAAATATTTTGAGCAATTCTTAAGACATGTGAAAAACTATTATCTTTGTACTTTGTTACTTATATAATATGTGCAAGATTACATGGTATTATTGTTATTTTTTTAGAGGAGATTACATGGTATTGTTGGTAAGTCATCAAAGCTCAATGACTCTGCATGCAAGAATGAAAGTCACAATATTTGAGATTAACCGTAATTTAATTTCAACCACTTATGACTTATTATATGATTAAAAATAAGGAGAAACTATTTTACAATATTACATACTCCTTTTGAATTTATAAAATGTCCAATTATACAAAATGAAACTAATTTTCAGACTTTAAAAACTCTTTATATCATCAACCGAATTCTTGCTATATACTCTGTTTATTAAATAAATAAATAATTCTATTTCGTAAGAGTGTTCTAGGGCTTGCGCTCATGTTTTTCCCTATCTTTTCACGAGGGACGGTCGTATGCAAATGGAAAGAGATGGCAAGCCTTTTGGTTCTGAATTTGATTATAGTTGGGTTGATAGTGCCATTACGAACGTTGTTTCTTACTATCAGTCGGCTGAACGTTGATTATACTTACTTTTTTTTGGTGATGTATCATATATTATACCATTGGCAAATGAAATTATAGATTGCATAATGCAATTAGCAGGTTCTGTCATGTACCAGAGATAATTTTTTATGTATCTCTTTTTTTGTCATCTATACAAACTTTGTCTATAATATCATTGCCAGTTAAGATGCCATTATTTGACAACAGAAGCTCCTTGAACACTTCTGTTAGGAAATCAAAGGTGCCATTGATTCAACTGTTGTTGACTGTTTGAATATTGTGTACCGCATACGTTTTAGTTTGAAGGCGTGTCCGATGTCCATGTTAGATATTCCTGTCTATCACTGTTTCATCAACTGTTACTTAAATGCAATATGTTTAACACCTGATACTATAATTGAAGTACTTAGTTGACGAAACCAATAGAATACGCCAAATCTTTCACTCATTAAACTCTTCATGTGTATCGATAATAACAGTGGACCAAAAAACAATCTAAAAAGTAATCAATTTAATCGTATACTAGTATAATCCTAAACTTTAGAGAACAACAAAAAATACCTATACACTGTGCAAAAAATACAAACAGGGTTGTTATGGATTATCACCACCACTGTTGCAAAAGAACTCCAATATTAAAACATTCAGAATACGTCTCAGCCACCTATTATAATGACACTCGAGACAAAGCGATTTTACTTGCAACAATCCTCTTTAACTAATTACAAGTAACTATTGTGTTTTCCTGACAATGTAGTTCTCCTCAGGCTGCTTTTGCAAAAAGAAATTTGAAGCCTCTAGCCATCGACGATTAACCAAAAACTTATTTTCTTTCTCTGCCCACATGGACTCCTCAGTTACCAACTCATTAGCAACTGCATGTGTCACAGTGGGGCCAAGTTCTGTCAAACAAGTAGCTCCTAACCGCTCTGCTATCCTCCTGAGTTTTCGTAAGTCATGACCATTAAAAGCACAACTGAAAACGATTATACATCCGCTTAGGACTTCACCTCGAAGTGATGACAAAACCTGGAAATCATGAATTGATTGAAAGAATGACATAACATTATCAGAATATCAAACTAGGATGACAAGTTAACTGATATTTCCGTCAACAAAAATACAAAATGCACGAACTAGAAGAAAGATAAATATCAAAACGATAACTAACTACCTGCCTCACATCTCGATCGACAAGATCTCCTTGAAGTTCCTACAAAACCCCACCATACAGTTTTAGCAATATGTCAAATACAACAAACATTTTATCAGCAACATATGAGACATACATCGAAGAATTTGGAGTTGATATGTCTAAGCACTTTGAGAATTCTGGCAAGCGCTCCATCAGTTTCATTTTCATCAATATGCAACTCAGCAAGTGATTTGCAATTGAGGTCGAATTCCTGGCAACTTGAATTGAAAAAGTGGTATCTCTCCATCAATATCAGATTATCTTTATGCATCCGCCATACCTACAACATTTGTTAGCAACATTTTCATACATTTTCTATAAAAAGTGGCGACTTCTGAATCATTAAGTGGATATATATTTAGCACATTTGAAACTATGAGCTTGGAATATAGAGAATAAACTTTAGAGGAATGGTTCATTAAAACACCAAGTTTACCAATAATCAGGAAAAACCCTCACTAATAATCCAAGATGGTAGTCTTTTATAAGCTTTAATAAATAGATCAATTATGATTTTTATAGTCCCTTGGGCACAAACTCATTTTAGACCAAAAGAGCGATTTTAGAATGAGATATTTGAAGGATGCTATTAATGAGTTGTATTTATAACTTACTAGCCGATTTTGTAGGATCATATCATTTGGTTGTTTAATTTTTTTTAATAAAGTAGTTTTTTCCCAAGTTTATTTGTGCTCTAACCAATGAAGAATGCTAGCAATACTCTTTTTTCCGGGAACATGAGTGTTGAAAAGAGGTGCATTAATATCCCTGTTCCAAATCAATTTTACTTTGCAATGATTATGGAGCTGTTAGTTCAAACTTCCAATGATAGGGCACCAAATCAGTTTTACATTTGCATTTCATATGACTATAGAGTTCTTTGATTCATATTATACAATTGTGTTTAATTTGTCCATTTGTATAGGTAAAAAGAAGTATATTTTGAAATTGTTCATAGATTAACTACCACTACACTAACCATTCCAATTACATAATTCAGAAAAAACAAGTCAGAAACTAGCAGCGCACTCACCTTTTTATTATCATCAAGAATTAGGATAGAACTTTCTGTCCCCAACACAAGATTCAGATCCTTCTCCTTCATTTCAGTCCCATCATCTCGAGAAATCACCTTATCTTTGAAGAATTTCCCTTGAGGATCAAGCAGCCTGGCCATCTCTAATGAGTACCGCCGATCACCCATGGTGTAGATGTACATTTCAAACATTTTACTTGCTTCTTTAAGAAATGTGCGGACAAAGGGCCTCAACTTGGCCATTCTTTGCCTATGCTCCAATACGAAGAGTCTACCTCTGGCGATATCTATTGTTTCATCATATATAAAAAGCCATAAAAATCCAGACCATCAAGAAAGAGTCGTAAGGAAATTCACTCATGAGGATGATGCTAGTTTTAGGAGATGAATCTACTCTAATAAATGAGTTTGAAATACCCTAATTCTACTTCTATGTGATGATGTGTAGGTTGGTACTTGCAATTGCAGAATAATACAATGATATCTGTCTTTTAGCAACAAAAGTTCGTGAACAAACACAGCTGTAAGATTGGTACTTATGATTTTCAAGATGGAATCAAAGACGAAAAATGCATAAAGCCTGCTGCAACCTTTCCTAAAGCATTTAACAAACACTACTGTAAGATTAGATGGAATATAACTTCTTCGACCCACTTTTCCAAAAGGTGTTTAATGTCAGCATTTCAGTATAAGATGATCTAAAGACAACACAGTAGAACTAGCACACATTATGCTGAATACAGAGGTCTCTTGTTCACTAATAATACAATAAAGTTACAATGAAAAAATAGATGAATTTTTACTTCAAAACAGCACAGATGGGGAAATGCATTAAGTAAAACTTCTATAAAATGGTGCATTGGTTGGCACATACCTTCTAGAGAATCTGTACAGGTTTTTAAATGCATTTCTTCTGGGCTCAAACGATGAAGGGAAGTGGTATTTAGCAGTGTGTGATCTAAGTCCAGAACCAAGCAAAGCTTTCTACGGTTTAATAAATTCCGTGTGTGTAAGCTTCGCACTCTAGAAATTTCCTCCTCATGAAGTCTTAGTCCCTGAGCATACAAAAATCTCCATATTTAAATCATGTAGAATAGTTGGATTGTGTGTATGATAGGATACAACGAGTTCAAAGGAGAAGAAAAAAAAAACGAATAAAAATAGGATTTATAGTGATATTTGCAACACCTGAGAGCAAAATCGATACAATAGGGTTAAATTTGCAAGTTCCCAATACTCTCCCAAGAATGATACAATAGTGCTAAGTTCTAGAGTGTTCCAATTCTGACTTACAACCTCTTCTATTCACTATTTAGTTAGTTACAGCTTCAAGCTCATCAACTATTAACTACATTTCCCTCGATCCAGAGCTAATCTCTTAAGCAATTCAGCACCAAATCCTTATTTCTAACTCTCACAGTTCAAATACTCCATCTCCCTTGCAAAATACTCCATCTAGGTGTTCTTCCGAGTTTCTGCAAAATATGAGGATATCATAAAAAATAGTAGAACAAACTTGCTGAAATAAGGTCGTATCTTACGACATCATTCATGATTCAAGAGACCTAATAGACCTAATGACAGATTACATTCTCTAGAATGTTGTATATGTGAGAACTAATCACAATAGATACGAATATATATCCCAAACCATTCATTCCAAAATAGTGACAACAATAATTATCCAAATCTAAATTGTTAGAAACAATGTGTACCTTACCTTGTGTATGTATCCAAATGTCAAACCAGAATCACCATCGATCTTTTGCCCACAACGTATACACAAGCATTCAAATGAGCCAGGATGCCGGCATAAATCTACATTCATGGATGACACTGCAAATTTCGAAACCGACCCATCAAGTTGCAAAATTTGAACAATCTAACTATCAATGACACAAGGAAAAGCATATAAATAAATGAAACCTTGTGGTTCGACGTTGTTCTGGCCACAAGAAACTCAAAGTTCACTCAAAAACTAATTCAAAAATCTAAGAAAAAAATAAACAGATAAACAATAACATAACAACACATATTCAAAATTTCTCAAAAATAGAACAAGAAACAACATCAGAGTTTTTTTACGCAATTCTATTGAACATCAAGAACACAATTCTTTGCAATATCGAACATTGCACTATTCAAATCAGATTTCACAATTGGACTATTACTGAAAAACGTGATTCTTTGCAATATCGAGAAACACACAAAGAAAAATCATAGAAAATGGAGTGATTGAAAGATAAATAAACAAGCAAATTAAACACACCTGAATGTTGTTGGATTCTCCGATGAGAATGCAGAGGCGGAGCTCCGGCAAGGAACGGTGGTCCAGGGAGGAATAGCGCGGTTACGGTTGGCTGAAGTTTTGGAGGGAAAGGGTTTTTTGTTATTTGAACAAGTTGTGTTTTTGGGGGGAAATTACTCGACCGGTTCAAAAGTGACTCCACGGTTCACTCATTTCTTTTATACATATGGATCTCAATCAATCCAAATTATTTCCCCATTCACATTATCAAATCAAATTATACAAAACATTGTTATTTAGAAAAGAGAATGTTAACGAGTGTTTCCGGAGTACCCTTTAAGCTCTTTAAATTGTGAGTTTTTAATGAAAGATTGTGTATAGTTGACTTTTTTAAAAAATAATTACTAAGATTGGGATGCTTAAAAAGTGTCTCGGGACACTCGTTAACAAGACAGTGACGGATCCTAGAATTCTGATAAGTGGAGTCAAAGTTATATCATAAAAATTTATATATAAAGCTATATAAACGCGTAAGTGTGCAAAAATAATATAAGTTATGTTTATAATTGCTCTAAAATGTTTTTCCATTTCTAGTAGAGTATAAAAAATATAACCTAATTAATTATTTTTGCAACCACCCACCTCAATCATAGAGCCTTTTTCAACAAATATGAGAATAGTTTTGAACATAATAGTAGTTTTATGGTTTGGCTAACGATATGTTCTAAGAGAATTGGTTAAAGATTTCCTAAAAAAAAAAAATTATTTTTATCGATATAGTAATTATAACAACTTTTTATAAAAAAAATAAAAAATACTTCTTTTGATTTTTTTAACTAGTGCTCTTACAACACTCAGATCCTTGTTAGTTTTGTAATTTTTTGTAGTGTTATGAATTGACTATATGAAGACAATAACACTATATAATATAAGTGAGTTCAAACAACATAAATATCCAATTTTAGATTAAAAATACAATAAGAAAATGGGGGCTAACCCCATTGCCCCCACACTGCATTCGTCCCTGAACAAAACCCTTTAAACAAAAATCATTATTTGATTTGGTAAAAATGGACAAATTTGTCCACAAATTCTAGCTTAACAAATAAAAATGTTGAATAGTTCTTGACATTTTCTCTATCAAATTCTAGCTTCAAATCATGGTCCTCTGCTTGTTTGTGTATGTGTTTCCAATAGCTCTTTTCATTTCGCCTATCAATAAAAAAAATAGACAAATTTAGTTTCATCGGTAAGGACATAAGGCAAATGAGAAGCAACCTCAATTTTTTCCATTGATTAGCTCTCAATGAGAAAATCTCTAAGTCAATTGAACTAGATACCGACTCAGAGTGATTATTGAATTCGTAGGACTCGAAAACTACCAAGTAATCATCAGTTTGTATGCCAAGGCATACAGAAAAGAAAGTTGATAATACGATCATCGTAGAAACGAGTTATAGGAGACTCAGGTATTTGTTGGTTGAGACCGGTGGTGGGATTCCATATGTAGAGGCAATTGTAACATTTCAATAATAATAGAAGAAACCCTCTACAAAAAGATTACATGGTATTGTTGGTAAGTCATCAAAGTTCAATGACTCTACATGCAAGGATGAAAGTCACAATATTTAAGAATAGCCATAATTTAATTTCAACCACTTATGACTTATTATATGATTAAAAATAAGGAGAAACTATTTTACAATATTACATACTCTGTTTATTAAATTAATAAATAATTCTATATTGTAGGAGTGTTTCAAAATTTAAAATTGAGAGTTTTATTTTGGAAAAATGTAATCAATATTAATTTGTATGATTGTAATCTTATATACCGTGAATACAATTGTGCAAATTTTGTTTGGATTTTTTTTTTGTCAAGAGAAAAATAATTTAATTTATTTTGACGACAATGAATATTGTATTGATAATAGTCATACCATATTCGTACATTATTGTTAATATAATTTGTTACTAGATGTATGTGTGATTGTGTTTATGTTTTTTGATCAAGAGATAGTTAAAGCATTAAGGTGAGTATGTGACATCCCAACCAAATCGACACCTCCCAGAGACCTGTCCTTAGATTAGATATTGCAACAAAAATTTCATTGTAAATCTCTAGATAAGTTTTGTTAGCTATTTTAAATCAATTACATTGGTCAAAATTTTGGTTTGCCCAAATAAATGTGTTAAAAAACTATTCTAAAAAAGGATAAATGTTCGTTCGGCCCAAATAAATGTGGTCACAGAGATTCAGACGAAGGTTGTGTTTCATATGTTCCTCCCAATTGCTCCCGAGGGTAGGAACTTCATTATCCTTGTCCTGATTCACCTCTTCTTCTATGTCAGTCTAATCTTGGTACACATACTGTTTCTCTTCACTCAAGAATCTGTTACATCAAAATCCAAACATAAGCACCACGGATTAGAAACTTTTGTTTCAGAACTTTTAGCATCTTGTTAATGCATATGAGAAAATTAAGCAAAAAGTAAGAGAATCCAGAATTGGAATTTGACAACACAAGTTATGTAAACTATCACTCTCACGCCAATTTAGTCCCTAAACTATAAAAATATGTCCCTAAACTATTTTTAATCCATCAAGATAGTCCATGAATAAGACAACCAACACCAGAAATTTGAGATGTATAAAATAAAATCAAGTTAATAAAACAACAACAACCAAAAAAATTGAGGTAATTCTTCCCCTGTGAATTTAGCTGAGAAAATGCTTAGAACTTTAAAATGTAGAAACTAGTATAAAAAACGTACCCTTTAACAAAAAGAGGTCCTACTCTTTGAATTTGTTTTTAGTAGGTAACTAACTTATCATGAATGAACCACCGAAGAGTGAAGGAGTATAAGGGAGAATAAAATTGAACCAAATCATCTTAGCCCAATTCTTGGGATTTTGCTGGTGCTTGAGGTGCAAGTAAAGTATATTTGCAGATAGAGCCCCATCACCACTTTTTCCAGACAAGTTACAAGAGAAGTTATCATTATAAAAAAACGAAGGACATTATTATTAAAATTGTCTCACAAAATTTAGATGTTGGTAACAAGTAGGCTACTTGGTATTCATCAGGAAAAGCTATTCAGGCAAAATGTAAGGCTAGTTGTTACAATAGAAGTTATCATCTTATGGAAACGGAGAAATAGCAAAGCTTTTTACAGAAATAGAGCTGCAAAGAGCAGCAGATATCTACAACGAGAATAGGTTCCTCAGTCAAGAGGGTTATGGCATGGTGTACAAAGGAACGTCGCCGGATGGAACCATAATCACAGTTAAAAAGTCAAAACAGTTTGACAGTAAGAAAAGATTTTACGGACATCCAAGTCTCACAGATTTTAGAAGCCACAATTCTTATGGAAGAAGTAAGGAAAGATGTGAAATAATTTCTATTGCATGTCTTGCAGTGAGACGTTTGAAACTTATGGGTCTGTTTTTTCCCTCCCTGTGTGGTGTGGCTGGGTGCTTTTCAGTTTTTTCTGCTTTTTAGCTGTGCTGTTTTGCGCACCTTATTGTATCCTTGTCTCGGCCACGAGTTTTGTGCGTCTTGCACATTCTCGACGCGAATAATATTTTGCTGTTTCAAAAAAAAAAAAGTCACCAATTAAAGGATAATCATTTGAACATACAACTAATGACATCCACATCAGAATTTATTTCGCTATCCCTACAAATGGAATCCACATCCTTCTAAAATGCCAGATTGATACAGATTCTTGATCTTTATGCTCTGCATTTCATTTTCAACTTATGGAGAAATGTTTATCCCAAAGATGGCTAAGGATAAATGACTCATCTTTTAACTCCTCAATCTGTATTTTACTTACCCATCAAATAAAAATTATTTGGAATTGTTAAGATTTAGATTAGATCTTGACAGAAACTTTGTCTACAAGAATATCAATACAATCTTATTGGTGTTTATTTATACATAAACTAATTATATGCATATCATAGGCTAAATTAAACATCACATGCAATAACATGGCATCCGTTTCGCATAATAGTACCCATCGTCAACTGATTTTCACAGCTTAAAAATTGACTCCATATCATTATGCAATGCAACATTTTTTTTGAATCATGTCTTCCACCAAAAAATCCCAATAGAAGAAAGGAAGGAAACACATTATTACGGAGTGGGAACGATCGAAGAAAACGAATTGCTTAATATTAACACAAACAATAGCATATTAAATACTGTAAAAGATAAAACATAAATGATGGAATAAGTTGAAGATGATGTTCATGTGACAACTTTACTCTCAAATCTATTTTTGATGTTGCAGTTTCACTATTTTGCCTATCACCACTCATGTTTCATGAGATACCAAGAGTTCATATATATATATATATATATATATATATATATATCAAGAAAATGGGTAACTGCGAATGTTTCACAATAACATTCTTTTTATTTGTTATCACCACACTTGTCATCTTCTTAAGCTTGATCAATGCCGCTAGGGAGTGAAAGCATAGACTCTGTATACATGGCCACGTTCTTTTTATACGATGATGAATAGAATTGATGCTCTAGCAGCTGTCCTTTGTCGTTGAACTTCTTCAATCCATTTCCATTATAATTTGTAAAGCATGTTATTAGGGAAAAATCATTGTGTTGAGGAGCGGAATGCATATAAAAAGTCCAAGATGAATGGACAGCGTATTCTTGCATCATCCATATCTTAATTGTAACCCTATTTGCAACCCATACACCGATAAGCCCGTTAAGTACCAACACATCAAATTCTAAACGAGAAGCATAAAGAATATTATAATCATCTGGAAGAGCTATCTCTGACATTGTTGTTTCCTTTAAATCAAGGGCAATAATAACATCCCGGTTGGTCTCAGAATTATGAACCAGCCAATGAATAGCCCCATTTAAGAACGACCCGACTCTGGGCCGAAATTCATAGACATCAGTAATGATATAAGGCAAATGAGAAGCAACCTCAATTTGTTTCCATTTATGAGCTCTCAATGAGAAAATCTTCAAGTCAATTGAACTAGGTACAGGCTCCAAGTGATCATCAACTTTGTAGGACCCCAAAACTACCAAGTAATCATTGACGGTTCGTATGCCAAGGCATACAGAAAGTTGATAACATGATTATTGCAGAAACGAGTTTTAGGAGAGTCAGGTATTTGTTGTTTGAGACGGGTGGTTGGATTCCACAGGTAGAGGCAATCGTAACGGTTCAATAATAGAAGAAACCCTCTACAAGAACCTTTAATAATTTCAGGGAAGGTTGGGCGAGGCTTAAAATCAAGGCTTAATGAACGATAAGAAGAATCATCATCGTTAAAATCTATGGATAGGGGTTGAGTATAAGCAGAAGCAGCTTTGAAGACCATTATTTTATGTGTGGGAGAGGCAGCAAGTTGAAAATGTGAAGTTGAAAAATGAGGATGAGAGATGATAGAAAGCCATAACTTACAGACACACCTGCAGCGTAGTAAAGTCTTCACCGGCAACCTCAGAAGGATTTCCTTTATCACTTCTTCAGGCAGATACACGCTCATCTTCTCCATCGCCGGTGAGTTTAACGAAGGGAATGAGAGTTGTAGTTAATGGTGGTGGTTGCAACAGCGGCGGCAGAGGCCTGTCAGATCGATGATTTTGAGGTATCCAAGATAGGTTTGCGGTAACTAACACATTGTTTGTTTCAAGGAACAAGTAAAGCTGTGACTATGAATGTTTTTGCGGCGTGAATGTAATTATATAAGCTAGGGTTTGGTTTGCGCCTCTTTGATCATGTGGTTTGCATTATGTGGAAAGAAAAAAAAAAAAAAGTGGCTTGCACTAAAATATTAAAATTAATAACAAATTAAATTTTTTATTGCTAACTATATTTAAAATAAGGGAACTTTTACGGTACAATTAGAAATTTTAGTGTACCGATACTCTTGTTTCACAAAACTTATAAATTAACGATCATTTTTGTGAAATAAAAAGTTATTTGTCAATATTTATATTTTAGAAAACGTCATATCATAAGAAAAAAACATCATTCATTGTTTACAAGGATCATATTAAAAATTTACATTTTGTCATAAAAAATAATCAATAATCATTGTTATGTAATAAAAATTTGTAAAAATTAAATTTTATTCCGTCGAAGCTTTTGGTAAATAAAATTTAATTATTATAGTTGTCAATGATAGAAAATAATTATTTTTCTTATAAAAAACAACTAATTTATTATTAATTTAACGAATTGGTGTACCGATACACCCAAATTTATTGGGTGTACCATAGAATTTGCCTTAAAATAAATATCTTTGAAGTACATAACTACTTCCTCCCTTTCAAAACAAGTGTCGTTCAAGATTTTTACATACATACTCCCTCCGTTCCAAATTAATGATTCTTTGACATTGTAAAGTGACGTATAATTTGGAACAAACAAATTTTGCTAGAATGAAATACTCTCTCCAATCTTTATTATAAGAAACGATTGACATTTTAGATTAATTGAGTAATTGATGTACCTAGTTTATAAATATAAACTAAATATAACAGTTACACAATGAAACTAAAAAGTAAATTGTTTCTTATAATAAGGACTAGATGAAGTATAATTTGTAACAGAAGGAGTATAAAGATATGTAATAATGTTGTCTAAGGACATTACATTTTTACTAAAATAGTCTTATTATTTATTAGTGCATTTCCCGTCATTATAAATTAAAGTTGAATATGATGCTTTGGAAAAAGTTTTTTTTAGCAAACTATTGGAAAAAGTTAATTAACACTATATTGAAAAGTGAGAATGTCATTCATTTTAAAATAATTTTTTTGGCTAAAATGACATTTGTTTTAAAACAATTTCTTTTTGCTAAAATGATATTCATTTTGAAACGAAAGAAATATATTTATAAATATTTTATTCATTAAAAAAATATTTTATTGTTATAGTTCTCATGTTTTTACTAGTGTGACGTCTCTCTATCGTGTTCGATGTTTATTCCTAACAATTGAGAATTGTGTTTTTTACTTTTATTCAAAGCATTATTATTACAGAAACCCTATGTAATTGAAGATTGAACGCCTCAACTAAAATTAAATAAGTGATTTGGAATTCCCTTGAATGAATCCTTATAATAAATAGTCCATGTTACATCTATGCCACATAACATACATTATTTGTTGTTATTTTGTAGTTTGTTAAGATGTGGATTCTCATTGTGGCCGCCATAATCACTTTAGCTCTTGGATTGAATTATTCCAAATGCCAATATATATATATATATATATATATATAATTTTGGTCACATTGTAGGATTAATAATAGGGTTTCTTATTGGATTTGTCTTGCCAATTCACCCTTGGTATAAACAGGTTAGTCGGATAAACTTTGATTCGGCTCTTCATGTACAGTCGAAGCAAAAACCTTGTCAGGATGCCCTCCGAAGCATCTCTTTTGTACCCCTTAATTTTGTTATGATGACGCTGACATGACAGTTTTAATGCTCACACAGCGGTCCAAATCAGCAAACTGTATAAATTTTTAATTAAAAAAAATCTATATATCTTCATACTATTCATCAGCTTGTTCATATATGCATCATCTTATTCATCATATTCGTACAAAAACTCCAAGAAATAAAGTAAAAAAAAAAATCATCAACTTGTTTTAAGTTCATCATTTTCAGTATCTTCGTATCTTCAAAAAACACTAATATAAAAACCCAAAATATTAACAAAAAAAAAAACACCATTATCACCATTCTTTTCAACTCTTTTCCTCCTCTCCTCATTCCCACTTCTCGTATGAATCATCCTCATAAAATATATGTTGTAAGTAAATCACAAGTTATTCTTAGGAGAATTGCAATGTGAGATGGATTGCAATACAATGGTTCAAGTCTTGCTAAATAAATACATATTTTTGAAGCCTGTTTGAAACAATTTTCAAAAACTTTTTTTTAGTTTTTAAAAATTTGAATATTAAAAACTTTTTTGCTAAACTATTTTTTAAAATTACAGTTTTGAAAACTGTTTTGAATTTTTTAATGTTGGGGACTAAAACTAAAACATGTAATAGGATAACTATTGTGAGATGAAGACTTGTATATTTCAAAAACTGAAAACAAAAACTATTTCAAACAGGCCCCCTTGGGGTGTTTAGTTTTCAACTTTCAACTAATTCCAAACTTACGTTCAACAACCATTTTGACAAAACTCAAGATTTTTGAAATAGCGCTTGCAATTTACAAATGAAAATAGTTGCTGTCTAACAACACTAGTATAAACTCTCTTGAAATCTCAATTTTGTTTTCATCACATAAAATTTTAATAGATGATTGGAAAGAGTTCAATTTTAGTTATTACACTCATTTTTCTTTTGGAACAAATAAATTCTGACTCTAAACTCTAATCGTTGGTTGCGTATAGAGGCTTAAAGATGGTCGAGAGTAAAGTTTAAATTCTAAACTCTAAACTCTAAATTCTAACAAATACATAAAGTAAGGTTTGGGATAATGAAACTGATTTTATAAGTGTAAACAAACAAACAAAAAATGCAAAGGACATCATTATTTCTGAAGACAAACACAAAATTTAGATATACTATACATCAATAAACTGATCATAAAACCATATGTTTTGGTCGGGGTCTTTGTATATATAAAGATTTGAATCGGATTCATAACAAAACATAAAAATGACTCGGGACAAGTCTCAATAAAACATAAAATTGCATCTTTCTTCGGTGCATATGTATTCATTGAGATAGAGTCTACAACTTTAGAAATTAAAATAACCACAAACCTTGTAAACCAACATAAAATCATATCAGGAAATAAAAAAACCATACATCATCATAGCCATAAGTAAGTAAACAATACTACCATATTGTTCATCGGTTAATGAACATTGAATGGTCCAGAAGGATCAAGTTGGTGGCATAATTCAAAATAAGTCAAATAAAGAACTGTATTCTTGGCACCTGTGCGATGATGATTGTTATACTTGCAAAAATACTTCAAATGTTCAAGCTTGCAACAACCAAGCATTTGTCCCGGCCAGCAACAGAAACAACCAATAGATATTCTTTTTCTTCTCAGCAATTATTGGCTTGACACTGTTTTCTTGATTGCAATGCACACATTTAGGCAATTTTGGATTCATCAAATTCTCTGGTGCCCTATCATGCATGTTGTTCATGTTTGTAACCAAATATCGAGAGATTACATCAAATTTTGCTTGCAAATCGAACGACATTTGGAACTTTGTTCGGCAACTCTTGCATTGAACGTCACGTCACCAGTGATACTAAAGATTTTGTTTTGTAAGAGATGATTTAGGCTGTGGATTTTTGCACGGCGATCAGTTTCCCATATGAAAGTAATAGGGATTGGTCCGCTGCGTGGTGCAGCTCGTTCGTGCGACGGGAGGATGATTAGGGTCGATATCTTGAGGTTGAGAAGGACTTGATATCTCTGACGTTAGAGTGATGTTCATCATTTTCTTGGGTGGACTGCAAAAGAATTAAGAAGAATAGAGACCGAGAGGAGAAAGAAAGTTAGGGTTAAAGAAGGAGTAGGGAATGAATTTGAATTTAAGAGTGAGATTTTCATAAAAAAAATATTAAAGACTGATATTTAAATTTGAAGAATTGGAAAGTAGGTTCAATGTAACATAGACTTATTGAATTCTGTTCAAAAATAAATTGCTTCTGTTTCCGTCCAGGATCAACTAACTAGTTGATTCTCTTAATAAAATTGCCTCTCAAATAACCAAGTAAAATCCTTAAAAAAAGCGAAGCAAAATAATTAAAATAAAATAAAGAATCAAATAACTAACTAAAAAACTAACAGAATTCTCCGGATATAAATTGCTTTTGAATTGTAATTTGGTCAAATCAAACTAACTTATCCTCAATTATGTGTGTTCCTATTAATCAAATTCTTATCCATCTATAATTAATAATTTTAATTATTCTTTCTAATAAAAAGAATTTAATTATTATTTGGTTTAAATTAGGTTTTATTTCATATAACTAAATTATAAATTATCTATAATTGTTTTGTCTAATATGCACAAGTAAAATTGTCTTGGACCATGTATAAGTATATATTCTACCATTGAGTCAATAAGTCGCATCATATCACTTTTAATTCAATAGTAAGACTTATTAATAATCCCCGTGATTAAAATCTAATGATAATAGAAACAATCCGGAAAAATGACTCTAAAAATAGAGTGGCAATAAGGGGGGACTTATTTTGATTTATTTACGAAAATTATTTTTAGTGTGGTATATGCTTAAAATTTATAAGGGTGCGCTAACATAGATATACAATTAAGCGCAATAGAAAAGCGAACAGACGAGCATATATCAGTTATGTCTTTTCGTTGGTAAATATAATAAGGATACAAGGATAGAAGGTTGAATTCATAGGGGAATTTTCACAATAAAAAAATATCATAAGGATACAAGGTTGAAGTGTACTAAAATTTTAAAATAAAAATCTTCATTGAAATAGGTGTATGAAAAATGACTACATAGCATAGGGAGACAAGCGGAAAAAAAAAGTAACAGTGAAGAAAAAGAAAAAGATTTTTTTTCAAAAACGTGTACCTCTGCGAAGTTTTCCAGGGATCTTTTTTGCGACAGATAACCTTCAAATTTTCAAAAAAAAAGGTCTTAGTAATTTAGAGTTAAGCCGATTGGTAAATAAAGTTTTGCAAAAGCATTGCTTTTGGTGGAACTCATGAACCACACTTAAATTCAATTGTTTAGTTTTCTTTCTATGTGTGCCTTGAATAATCTCTCAAGTATATAAGTTACAGCGACAAACTGGAATTTTTAATTAAGAAACAAATTTTCTTCGCAATCACCCATTATTAGATTTATTTTTATTTTAAAAACATTATACTTTAATGGGGCATATTTTATTTTATTACATTCAAAATATGTTAAGGAAATACGGGACATATTTTATTTTATGACATTATATGGCTTTAATGTTTCTAACCTAACTGTTTGGTTACTTTTACCTGACTGTATTAGAACTTCTTATGTTAAGGATAGGTTAGGGTTACCTAATTTTAGATTTGTAAGGTTTTTTTTTTTTTTGTTTGGTCCTCCATGTTCTCTTGTTTCTTGGTTCTTCTTTGTTTCACTTTTATTTATATGTATATCTTTTAGTAGTCTAGCTCTTTGCTAGCTATTTCTTTTGGTTAAAAAAAAAAAAGTTCTTGATTTATTTTAATTTTTCAAGTAAACATATGCTCACGGATCAAATTTTATTCCTTAATTTTGTAGGCATGGGTAGAACATCAAAACTCTATAAACGAAAGACTAATTAATTATGGATTTAAATTTCTTTTCATTTCATTTCACTTCAAATATCTACAACAAAAATTAACAATTAACATACTAACATTCTCTAAAAAAAAAAATTAACATGCTAATATTGACTGTAAAAAATATCCATGTTAGAATTCTTATATGAAAATCAGCGAAATAAAGTGTATAGTAACAGATTCATCCAAGCAAAAAAGTAGTAGCATACAAATACAAAGACAAAAGGGCAACGACTCAATGGAAGAAAAAACTGAGGATAAGGCATACCAGTATCAAAGCAATGTTCTAGGGTTTCTTTCTTGCACTGTGCCTTGAAAAAATTGTCGAGTATATTATTTATAGTGGCAAACTATAATTTTAATTTAAGAAACAAATTTCCTACACAATAACATAATATTAAAAACATCATGTCAAAAAAAAAAAACATAATATTAAAAACACACTACTTTAATGGGACAAATACTAGTTTATTATTAAAAATATTTTGATTTGTTTGTGGCGATTAAAAATATTTTGCTTTTGTCAAAAAAATAATAATAATATTTTGCTTAATTGCTCGAATAAAATATTATCTATTTCCTTTGTAGTAAAATCAAATATATTTCTAACAAGCACAGATAAACAAAATAAACTCATTTATAACTTTATTTATTTTAATTCATTTTTTTAAAACAAATCATAAAATCAACATTTACTTCTTTTTTTTTTTGCAATTTAGTTTTTCGCACTCGTGCTTCTGGTTCGTTGGATTGTGGACGTGGTGGTTGTTTGTTAGCTACGGGTTTGGATTTATTTGTTGGATAGCTTCGGGATTTCATTATTATCTGATTTTGTTTTCCTTTC
This sequence comes from Medicago truncatula, assembly GCF_003473485.1. NCBI lineage: Eukaryota > Viridiplantae > Streptophyta > Magnoliopsida > Fabales > Fabaceae > Medicago > Medicago truncatula. The sequence goes on along the minus strand of NC_053043.1, from coordinate 21,381,796 downwards.
GTCAGGATGTGAAAGGGTGATTTTAATGGATATGGATTGATTCATGAATTAAATTTGGGGAAACCATAAAGTAATAACTTAGTAACGAAAAAATTAATTTGTAAATGCACAACATGTACAAGATATTATTCTCTCAAAAAAAACATGTACAAGATATTTAAGAAATTATGAGATATATTTAAAATTATAAGAAATTTCAAGGATATAAGAAAGATGAGTACATGCTTGCTTCTATAGAATAACAAGATTAAAGCGATTTTTTAATATATAGCAGCGAACGAAAATGTGAAACAATGAAAATGCAAGTGCGGGAGGATAAATTCAGGATGATGTCATGATCAATGCATCATTGGTAGTGCGCAAACAAAATTGCGAATTATAATTTGATATTTCGAAACAAAATTGCAATGAAGAATCATATATTGGAATTTTAGTTAAGGATTAATTAGGGTTATCTATATAATATAAATTTATGACCTATTTCATAGCTTTTTATGGAAATGTTTTTCTTAACCTATTCTTATGACATGTGGCACTCTCAACTTATTCATTTTCATGAGTTTTTTGCAAATACTCTCACCACATTCATCCTCACAAATACTCTCACCACATTCAACCTCACAAATTTGTATTTAATGCTTATGAATAAAAGGAAGTTTTTTAAATTCAAATTCAAATATTTCATATCAAATTAAAAATCAAACATTTTGAATTCAAATAATACAGATTTAAATCAAATAATTTAAATTTAAATATTTAATTTCAGGTATTATAATAAAACAAATAATAAAATTTAAATATTTTAATGTCAAAGAGGTCAAATCGATATATGTCAAATAATAAAAATACGATTTGATTAAAAGTATTGATATTGAAAGAATTTAATAAAATGTAAAATTGTTTCATTTTTATATTCACAATAATAATGCGAGCTATTATAATATTTTTAATTTTAATGATTGCAAAACAAATATGGAAAAGTTATACTTTTGATATAAGATTTAATTCAAAAAAAAAAATTGTGCATTTAATCTCTTAAAAGTTGCAAAGGTTACACTTTTAATATACAATTTAATATTTGTTTTTATTAATAATGTTAGAAAAAAAACACTTATTATTCAAAACAATACTGTATAATATTGTTTATTCAAAAAAAAAAAATGTTATAGGGGTTATTTTTTTGGTCAATCGGTGATTTTTTTTGTGAACCAATGAAATCTATAAATTTAATAATAGTTTTTTCCAAAACAAAATATTATTGCAACATTGACCTATTGATACCCTACCAAATTGATTTTTTTTTTTGCCAATCCGTGACCTATTTCATAGCTTTTTAAAGTTTTTTAAATTCAAATTCAAATATTTCATATCAAATTAAAAATCAAACATTTTGAATTCAAATAATACAGATTTATATTCAAATAATTTAAATTTAAATATTTAATTTCAGGTATTATAATAAAACAAACAATAAAATTTAAATATTTTAATGTCAAAGAGGTCAAATCGATATATGTCAAATAATAAAAATACGATTTGATTAAAAGTATTGATATTGAAAGAATTTAATAAAATGTAAAATTGTTTCATTTTTATATTCACAATAATAATGCGAGCTATTATAATATTTTTAATTTTAATGATTGCAAAACAAATATGGAAAAGTTATACTTTTGATATAAGATTTAATTCAAAAAAAAAAATTGTGCATTTAATCTCTTAAAAGTTGCAAAGGTTACACTTTTAATATACAATTTAATATTTGTTTTTATTAATAATGTTAGAAAAAAAACACTTATTATTCAAAACAATACTGTATAATATTGTTTATTCAAAAAAAAAAAATGTTATAGGGGTTATTTTTTTGGTCAATCGGTGATTTTTTTTGTGAACCAATGAAATCTATAAATTTAATAATAGTTTTTTCCGAAACAAAATATTATTGCAACATTGACCTATTGATACCCTACCAAATTGATTTTTTTTTTGCCAATCCGTGAATTTTTTTTTTATTAAGTAGTAAAATCTATATTTTATAAATTTAATAATAGTTTATCTAATACAAAATTTTATTGTAACATTGACCGATTGATACCCTGTCAAATTGTATATTTTTCTCATATATGTGCAGCTTTTTTATTTGACCCAAATAAATAGGTTGATTTTTTAGTTTATCATAGATGTGTTCCTCTTTTTATTTGTCCGAAAATAAATAGGTTTTGGAATTTATTGATAGTTATAAATCAAATTGAAACTTTCTCGAATAAACATTGCAAGAGATATTATTTGCTCTTGATTTGTACCTTTTTTATTTGACAGAAAAAAGAAGAAGAAAAAAACAAGTTTTGAAATTTATTGGTATTAAAAACAGATGAAAACTTTCTAAACTAACAACCTATTGATTTTGATTTGTGCGGTTTGTTGAGCAATTTTAGGATGCAATCCACACTTATTCAAAAAAAAAAAAAAAATTTGCAATCCAACGCAAAAAAAAAAAATTAAATAAACTTAATGACCTATTGAATTTTTATATCGCACAAATCGACAAAATAACGATTTCCACAGACTTAATGACCTATTGAATTTTCCCTTATATATCGCACCAACGCTTGAATTTTTTTATTTCCCCTTTCTTGGAAAATAAATAGGTTTTCGAATTTATTGATAGTTATAAATCAAATTGAAACTTTCTCGAATAAACATTGAAAGAAATATTATTTGCTCTTGATTTGTAGCTTTTTTATTTGACCCAAATAAATACGGGTTATTGGAATTTATTGGTATTAAAATTAGATTAAAATTTTCTAAACTAAACAACCTATTGAGCAACTTTCTAAACTAAAAAAACAACCTTATGACCTATTGATTTTCTATTTTCGGCTACAAACATTTTTTTTTATTTTAAAAAAAGGCTACAAAAAAATTGATAATAAATTTTTACTTAATTGTCCTCTAAAATCTATTATAAAGTGGATCTATTGGCCAACACTTTCTTCACACCACAACTCTGTTTTGCAGTTGTCTTTCATATTCTTTTCTTTTTCTTTGCGTAATTTTCGTATCTCTCGGTTAAGCTGAAATGGCACCAAAGATTGACTTGATTTCTGATATATCCCCTTCCAAAGAAAATTGGAATATCAGGGTTCGAGTCGTTCGCCTTTGGTTTGTGAGGGATATGAAAAAGGATCAACTTCCTTACTCCTTGGAAATGGTTTTGATGGATAATAAGGTTGTTTGATTCCATTTATTTTTTTGTTTTTTTCTTTTTTTTTATCTTTTTTTTTGTTTATGTTGTGTGTAGCTATATATGATGATGACACCAAAATGGACAACAAATAATTTTTTTTTGGATGCAAATGAAAGGAGCAATTTTTTCAATTTTTTATTTCCTAAATGAGATAACCTTTTTTTTTAGGAAAGTAGATCGAGATCTTTTGCATCAATTTTTTTTTCTCTAATTTAATCATATCATTTATTTATATTATAAAATGTTTTATTATCTAAATTAAGGTTGTTTTTTTATTTGATAGGGCGACCGAATCAATGCTTCTGTAAGACGTACTCTCATATACAAATATGAGAAGGAGCTGAGGGAGGACCGTGTTTTCTCCATTGGAAATTTTAGTGTTGCCTCTAATGTGGGATCGTATAGGACGGCGAGACACCCTTATAAGATTAACTTTCAGTATGGTACCAAAATAAAACAGTGTGATGATAAGTTTGTTCCTGCTGACATCTACGTGATCGGTGATTCTCGCGAAATCTTTCAATCTGAATATGATACGGATTACTTGATCGGTAAGAGGACAGAAAATAGTATTATCAATTAAACCAAATCTAATCTTTCATAAAAAGGAATCATTTTTTTTTTTTTTTAATCTTGGATGATATTCTTTTCAGATGTTATGGGTATGTTGAAGGCTGTTGGTGTTGAGAAGTCATATACTCGCAATGGATCTCAATCGAAGATGATTCCTATTGAGTTGGATTACGATGGGTACACCATCCTTTATATTTTATTATTTACCATGTGTTTAAAAAGTTTTTTTCACGTATATTTGTGTCAATATTTTTTAAAAAAATTTGTTGTATTAGGTTTCGTTTTAAGGTCACCCTGTTTGGTCCTTATGTCGATGAGTTGAATGCTTTTCTTGCATCTGGTGAAACCGAAAACGTTGTTGTTGCTGTCCTCTTAACCAAGATCAAGATCTTTCAAGGTATAATTACTTTAAGAATCGAATATCATTGTATTTAAAGTTTATGTATAAAAGGAAGTTTAATTACTCAATTAGACATTTCTTACTTTTTTTTTTCGTAATAATGATATTAATGGTATTAGACAAATTATTATTTTTTTAACAAAATAGTTTCACAATTTATATATTCAGGTCAGGCGACGATACAAAATACTATTAATGCAACAAAGGTGTTGTTCAATCCAACTTTCACTGCTGCTCTTCTATTGAAGAAGAGGTAATTAAACGATATTATGGTTTTTTTTTTATTCACATGAGATTGTGATGTTAAGGCGTCTGCGTTTAAACTCATGAATGTTTTTATGGTTAATACTTGGTATGTGTCTAATTATGTTTGTTATGAATTTTTGTAGGATGGTTGAGAATGATGATTCTCCGTCACCGGGCATTTCTAAAATTACGGAGGCATCTAAGGTTAGCGTTGAGGAGGACTTTCTGAATTTGTCCCCGATGACCACTGTTGAAGGCCTTAAGGATTGTGCCGAGGTAAATATAACGTGAATCATATATCCTGATTTTTTTTTTGTTACGGTGATAAACAAATGTTTAATAATATTTTAGTCTTAATTAGATAGATCTATTTTTCATTAATTGTGTGTGATAGCAATCTCTATTTAATTAATTAAATATTTTCAAGAAAATTAATTATTTATTATATAAATTTCTTCTCTTTTGTGAATGAATACATTCCATAAAACATGTGCCTTGCCTGCATTTATTTGTTCTAATTGTGTATTTGTTTATTTTTTAAAGGAGAAATGTTTTGCGGTGTTTGGCACTGTCAATGTTATTGTTGATGATTCGGATTGGTGGTATACATCTTGCGTTGTCTGTAACAAAAAGGTGTACCCTGATGAGAAGATGTACTTTTGTTCGAAGTGCAATAAGCACGTGTTGAATGTGACACCCAGGTTTCTTTTGTTTTTTTAGAATCGGAACATTTGATAATTAATTGATGGATGGTTCAACTTACTTTGTTCAATTTCAGTATTCATGGTCGTTTTTTATTGTGGTTAGGTACATGATCAAGATGAGGGTTGTTGACCACACTGATTCTGCTACTTTTGTTTTATTTGACCGCGATGCTGCTGAGTTGTTTAAGAAGACTTGTGCTGATATGATTGAATCCTGTGGAATGGTATAAATTTTTTGTTTATGTTGATTAATTATTTATTTATATATATTGTTTACATTTTTTTGATACAATTTCATGAAGTCAATTGCATATCTAACTTCCTCTCGATGCAACCATGTTTGTTAGGGAACTGATGCGTCAGAAGTTCCTAAAGATATCCTTGCTATGGTTGAGAAATCTTACCTGTTCAAAGTCGAGACAAACTTGGGATCTTCGACTATGTACGAGAAGTCCTATCGGGTTAAGAGAGTTACGGCCGATCCTGTGTTGGTAGAAAAGTTTCAGACCAAATATAAAGATTTGATGGTATTATAGGCTGCATCTATAACTTTTTAATGTTGATTTAAAAAATCCATTTTTTGTTTTACGTATAATTCAAGTAATGGGATTAACGCTGATTTCTACTAACTTTTATTGTAGAAGAATGTCCATGAAGAGGATGTTAATTTGGTTGATGGTGTCGTTGATGGTGGTGCTCTCAAATCATCCGACACTATTGTTCAGGTATATACCGACAGTTTTCTTTAGGTACCTTTTGTATGGTTGTGAACTCAATATACAAATTTAATTGATATAACAAACTTTGATGAAATTATACGTTTAAGGTACACATGGTAATTTTAATTAAGCACCATACAAAAGACATTTGAGGAATTGTGTTGAGATTTATTTTATTTTTTGATGTATTTAATAGGGGTATTAGTTAGTTTCAACTAGATATGTGTTCTTGACATCCGGAAAAAAAAAATTATTATTTGTTTTTTGTAAAATGCGTAGAACCCATATTTTTCAAATTAGATATTTCTATTTGGTAGAATCACGATATCTAAATTAATTATGGCTGAAATACAAAAAGTAAACAATTAAATGCTATTAAATTGGTTCCTCTTTTTTTGTTTGTAACGTTGATTTATTCCACTCTTTTTGCCAATAATATATATATATATATATTACTCTGAAAGATCATTTGATTGTAAACATAATTAAGGTACTTACAAATTATAAGCCAGTTTTTTTCGGTCTACCCAGTATCAGATGCTATAAAATGGGTCCTCTTTATTTTTTTGTCAATAAATTTATACCTCACTTTTTGGAAATAATATATATATATATATATATATATATATATATATATATATATATTAGTTTGAAAGGTCATTAATGTATTGATTGTGAAATTAACGTACTTGGAAATGATAATATATATATATATATATATATATATATATATATATATATATATATATATATAATATATTGAATTGGTTTTTGAATGTTGCCTCTTAATGTATTGATTGTGTTAAGTGACGTTATATTTAAAACATTGACTTATAAGCTAAGGTAGAAATGTTCTCTCTTTCAGGATTTGATGAAAAAACTTGATGAACCGACTGCTGGGAGCGTAGATGGGATAGATGAATCACTTACCGCGAGCGTACATGGGATAGGTTTGGTGCAAGACGTTGCAGTTATGAGTGATGGTGGTGATGTTGATGCTCCAGATAAACGTAATGTTACGGTTTCTAAGCGTCCCATCGATGGTTCTAAGGTCGAGAAAGATGGTTCCTCCAAATCACTCGAGCTGATTAAGCGTATTAAGACCGAGAAGCCTTGATTTTTTTAATCATATTTAGATTCGAACTTTATGTCTTTGTCCATCTGATGTTGGACCGTCTTTAGTTTCCGTCATTTTCCCTTGGTTTTGATGTTTTGAACAATTGTCCATTGATCCTTCTTTAAAAGGATCAAGACTAATTCTGTTTAATGTTTTCGGATTTAATTGATTGGATTATGCCTTTCATATTTTCAAAGTGCAATAATATTTTATGTTTCTCTTATTGCACGATTTATGGATGCCTTGGTTTCTGCTGTGGAATCTACATATCTATGTATTAAGATTGTAGATATTTAGAAGGTGTTTGTGAATACTATATGCGCACAAGATGTATAGGTAAACATGTGACAGTTTGTGATACTACTAATAATTCTATTTACCTCCCAACAAAACCGCAATTCGGAAAACCTCTTCATCGTGTTAAATCTCATCCAGCAACAAAGTTTATGTCGTTTATTTTTCGTAATCCAATTGTGTGCTGCATTGCATCGAACATATGCAAAGTTCGATTACAATTGAGAATAAATGGCCATCTTTTTTCATGTGTGTCATTACTTAATTAAAAAATTTAAAAAGCCACGTATTCTTTTTCTAAACTAAATGAGTGAAATTAAAAATAAAAACATTCATAAAAACTCTGCTTTAACATTCTATTCTTTTTTCTCTGGGTTTCAACACCAGCCACCAACACAACCTTTCAAACTCTTCGTCATATTGATTTCCACCCTAAAATTAATTCATTTCAGGTTTATTTAACTTCTTCCTCTGATAAATTCTTCAAACCCAAAATTAAATTCATTTTAGATTCTGAAACAAAGATGATCCAGATTTACCAGTGTCTAACTATTTTGATCAATTTTAGAATGAATAGAAGAATGAACAGATGGAGGTTAGTTTTCTCCTTTGTTGATTTAACTTATTTAATTTAGAAAAAGAATATGTGGCTTTTTTAATTTTTTTTTTAATCAAGTAATTTTTTCAGCTACATCCCTGTGTATTCTCTTCAATAAAATCTGAGTTAAGGAATTGATTTCGCCGAGCCTTCGCGAGTAAATCTTTTGCTTTATGCGGCAATCCTCTGTTTTGATGATCCAACATAATAGGGAGGTGGAAACCCATCTAATATTGCTTATTACGATATTACTATCATAATCATTAAAATTTTCCCTTATATATCACATCAATTAATCCTGAAGATTCATTAAAAATAGGCTCTTTTTAATGGAATAGTCATTTTTTTTATTTGGAAAAGGATGTTTGTTATCCATAAAACGGAAACAAGGATATTATTTATAGTAATATCCCACTGTCATTGTGCTTTCTCATCAAAAAGAAAGCGATTAAACGCTATTAAATTGGTTCCTATTTTTTTTTTTTTTTGTATCGTAAATTTATTCCTCTCTTTTTGGCAATAATATATATTAGTTTGAAAGGTCATTTCCTTATAATCATAATTAATGTACTTACAAAGTATAAGCCATTTTTTTTCGGTGTACCCACTATCAGATGCTATCAAATGGGTCCTCTTTTTTTTTTTTTTTTTTTTGTCGATAAATTTATTCCTCTCTTTTTGGCAAAAAAATATATACACATTATTTTGAATGGTCATTTCCTTATAAACAACATTGATGTACTTACGTAATTAAAGCATTTTTTTTAATGTGCCCACTATCAGAATTAATTTATTCAGTTGGAACCGTGACATGTCTAATTAAAATTAGTGTACTCACAATCCCATTTTTTTTGGGCACGATGGTTCAAGAAATGTGAAACAATATGTTAGTCTTAATGACAAAATATCCCTTTTTGATTAATCGTGTTTGCTCACGATCCCTATTTTCCTTATATATGTTAGGTCTCTTCTCTATATAAACGTATTGGTGTGTCATTCTCCAATACACCGTTGCTTTATACTTTTGTACTTCTTTTGTCTTTCTTATCGATATGGATAGTTTCTATAACACCGTATCAACTATCTCCGTCCATGACACATCCCTGATCCTTGTGGTTAGGGTTGTGCGTCTATGGTTTGACGCCGAGGTGATCCAAGATGACACTTCTCAGTCGATGGAGATGGTGTTGATGGACTCATATGTAAGATTATTTTGAAAACTATGTTTTGTTTATTTCATATTGGTCCTTGCTCATATTAATTATCATATAATTCTTATGTGTTTTAGTTTTCTTTTTTATTTATAGTTATAAAATTCATTTATTTGTATTGCCACCTCCAAATCAAATGGCAACCAGAGGGTATTTGGTTTGAGATACTTATTTTGTTTCTATTTTTTTATCCACGGTTATATTGGATCATTTATGTTTTTGATAGATAAAAATGATACCAATCGAATTCTTTTCCGATATCTCTCATTCGCATTAAGAAATTTGGAGTATCGATGGTTGAATCATGGTTGATTTACTCATATAATATAGATCCGCTTTTCTATTGTAATTATTTATCCATCTTTTTTTTTTGTTTCTTTAATATTGTTTGTCATTTTTTATTTTTTGAACGGTAGGTTATGTACGTTTGTTGGAATTACGGCCTTAAGTTGTAACTTCTAAACTATCTTGGAGAAAACAATAGTTCTTTTAAAATACAATAGGTTATTTTTCGAAATTTGTCAATAATAATAATAAAATAATAAAAATATGATACATCAATTTTTTTTTTTTTTTGGATAATTTTTTTTTTTTTTTATCGAACAACTATATTATGAATAACACGTCCTATGACGATGCAGGGTGAGAAGATTCACGCATCAGTGCACAGCTCGCTGTATTGGAAATTCCATGACCTAATCAAAGAGAACAACATCTACATTGTATCCAATGTGAAGGTTGATAGGAATGTTGGCATCATGAGGACCACACCACATCCATATGTGCTGCTGTTCCAAATGAACACTAGAGTGAAGAAGGCATACTTTGCGGATGTTGGACCTGAATTTTACAGGTTCAATGATCCACAAATGTATTTCGATACAGCTTATGATCGTGACTGCTTGGGCGGTTAGTATGCTTGCATCCTTACTTTCAAGTAAGAAGCTTTTCGTTTTCTTTGTATGTCACGATGCTAATTTGTTTGTTAACTTATTTCTGCAGATGTAATTGGTATGCTTACTGATGTCCGTGTAAAGAAAATTGACGCTGAGGGGGCAGCATGCGATAAGTTGGCAATAATAGAAATGAACCATGAAGGGTAAGGAAAATTGATATGTTCCATGTATTATTCAAATTGATACAGAAATTGTTTTTTTTTTTTTTACCTTATTTTGGAGGGTATCTATGATGATCTATATTTGGTTTTAAGATAAAGGGTATTTATGTTAGTTGATATTTGTTATTCTGAAGTAAACCCACGATGGTTATGGTTTTCATTATTTGAGTTTTTATAGATCCTCAATGAATACCACCTATAAGTTTTTATGGAGTTCCTTGACGTAATTTTTCAATGCGATATTATTTATAACGTGATTTTTTAATGGCACTATTTTTAAAAGGTGTATTTATGCATAAGCTACTATATATGACTATAATGTCTTATGTAACTAATATAGAATAACACTTTACCTGCACTAATGGATTCTGTAGATTTTTTTTTATTTTTTTTATTAATGCATCGGGTATTTATGCATAGAGATATGTTCCATTCATACATCTCTTTTTTGTACTAATTTTATGATTCCCAATTCACCTAGGTGTTTCATTCAATGCTCCCTGTTCGGCACTTTTGTCGATCAGCTGAATAATTTTGTAGCTAAAGGTGACATCTCTAATGTAATAGTGGCCGTGCTGTTCGCCAAGGTTGAATATGTGATAGGTAATATTGATTAATTTTTTGTTATAAATGGAGCTACCATTGTTAGTTCCTCTTTTTTTTTTTACGAGGAATGATATAATTATTTTGTTTTATGTCTGTGACTTAGCCGGAAAGTTGGTGATATCAACCGTCACTGGATCGAAGTTGGTTTTTAATCCTCTTTTCACTACTGCCATCGACCTTAAAGGGAGGTGTGTGCGATCTTTTCTATTGTTAATTTCTTGAGTACATGGATATGAGATGGTGTTATTCCTTAAAGTATTATTTTGGTTGTGATGTTGTCGTGTAGCATGATGTACAAACGGCCGTTGACTACGCCGTCTATACGCATTATGGACGATGTGGACAGATATGTTCATATGTATGATCACTGGGGTCTTTCTCCAAAGGCTACTATATCCGGACTGTCGTTCTGCGAAGTGGTAAATATTTTTCTTTATTTATATTGTATATTTTTCATATCTTGATTCAATAGGATGATTGTTATTAGTTCTGTTTTAAATAAATTATATCAAACAGGGTCGGACTTATATCGTGTATGGCAATATAAGCGAACTGCTATTAGACGATGGCTGGTGGTACGTGGGCTGTGTCTGTAAGAAGAGGGTGTTCCCGGATGGGGGGATGTTTTTCTGCGCAAAATGCAGCAAACATGTGTTTAATGTTAAACCGAGGTATTTTATTCTAACTGTTTCGTTGTGTATATGTATATAGTTTATATCGAAATTAGCGAGTGTTGATGTCTTGCTTATGTATATTAAAACGTAAATGAATGCAGGTACAAGGTTAAATTTAATGTCTTTGACCATACGGGGGAAGCAAATTTCATCGTGTTCGACAAGGCTCTTGAGATGTTTTTGCAAAGAACTTGTGCTGAGTTGGTTGGTGCCAACGGAATGGTAATACCCTATACTGGGCTGATAATACCTTATATTTTAGAAGGCTTTAAACTGATTTTGATCATTTTAAATTATAATGTTGTTTGATTGCATATTATCTTTTGTATTTGCAGATCGCTGATGTAGATCATGTGCCTGCTGAGCTGGTAGGAATGACCAATAACCCTCTTCTATTCAAGGTTGCAGTTGATGCATCTCTTGATAAAGTAGCAGAGAAGGTGTACGTGGTGAAGCAGATGACTTCGGACATCAAGTCTGTTCAGGAGTTTGCTGACCTTTACAAGATTCGTGCACCACACGTTTGAGATGATATTTTCTGAGTGTTTTTCTGCTGTCAATTCGATGTTGGGTTGTCCACATCTTGGATTTATTTATTTTGGCATTAGCTCTGTTTTGTTTAATGGTTTTTAGCTGATTGTTTGCGACTTTTGGGACATATTGAGATTGTCTCGATATTTGAATTTTGATCGGTTACGTTTGAACTTTTACTTTCTGAGGTTATTTATTTCCCATATGTTTTCTGGCAGAATTTTACTTTTCATGAGTTTGGTCACAAGTTTTTTTATAGAATGCGTTCTGTATGTCTATTGATTTGATTTTTCAATGAAAAATAAGACGGTCATGCATCTCACCGTTTAACGTCTTCCATCTATTTTATTATTGAAAAGCATGATGGCGCAGTATATGCAATATCAGCTCTAATCACAATACATCTAATTTCTAAAATTACGACGTTCTGCCGTTAGCAATATATGATGGCATGTGGGTGACCGTCTCATTTACGCAACTTTTACAAAGTTTATCCATCTGAGAATGTGGTATAACAAAAGAGAATGTGGTCTATTGTTTGATCATGCTGAGTGGAAAGACTGTAGGCTCGACATTCGGCTTTTACCTTCGCCTCCTATTTCTGAAGCTTTGTTCTCTGATGTTAAAAATGTGAATGAATTTAAAAGGGTTATTGGATAGGGTTGTAAGAGGTTTGTGTATGCCTTGCAAGTAAGTAGTTTTCTTTGGTCTTGCTGGTCTATGGGTTGGTCCTGCTGATTGGAAAAATAATATCGGGTCGCCGTTCATTTCTTACCATTGCCTCCTACTTCGGAAATATGTGAAGGGACTTGTGGAGTGGACATTATCTGCCTTACAAGGAATTTATGATAAGAAATTTAAATGGTTTTGATTATGGTGGGTTCATAGCAGAGCTGATGATTTGGTGGCTGAACTCAACGATGTCTAACATTTTCTTTTACATTTCCTTTGTTTATGGTGGGTTCATAGCAGAGCTGATGATTTGTTCTGAACTGAACGTGTTTTGCAAGCCTATTCACAACTTTTCTATGATGGACAATTATTTGAAATGTTTGATTTCATATGTTTTGGTTTTATAGTAATGGCACACAATAAAATTATTAAATTATATGTTTGTTTATTTAACCCTTTGGCTATTATTTGTTTGTGTTGTTCTATTGTCTCTCATCGGTAATTAATTGGCAATTACATTGGATATCTTCTTATAACCAAAATAATAGCATAATATCTTTAAATTGTTGGTAAGAATTAATTCTAAATCGGTGCAATTAATTGATTGCACTTCTTTTACGGGAGTATATTCCTTTTATAATGTTACATTCTATATAAATATATACCCCATGTTGCCAAACATTCACAGGCGATATTGTAATGATGTTTTGTGTCTGAGGGTCAAAGGGATGCCGATATTGAACTGGCCACGAACGTTTGCCAAACGCGTTAAAAGAACGTTTTATATGGTGCATGTTCAAAATCAGGTTACATCACACTGTCGTATCGATCCAGTGTAAAATATGTTTGATTTTGTTAATTCTTTATTTTTACATATAGCCTTTTTTGTATAGGATGTCGGCGAGTTGCACCCGTTTTTTGTTGCTGAGTTTTTTTACCAGCTTCCGGATCAATGGAGTTTATTGGATCGGAATGGGGTTACGCACCGTGTTACTTTTGATGGGTCGTTTGAGAAACCTCTGTTGACTGATGGATGGAGTAGGTTACGGGATTTTTACAAGTTTTCTGGCGACAGGATAATTGTTCTGCAATATATTGGTGGAGATAAATTTCAAATGTTAGTGACGCGCAACTCGGTCACCAACGTTAAATATCCTCCTTATCATACCATGAGCACTGCGATGTCCTGTTATCGTACATTCGAAATTCATCTAACCGGTCGTAATGCAACTTCATCACCCATGGTTAAGCTTTTTTATTCTAATGCATTTTTTTATTCGGTTTCTTTGTAATAGTTTATTTATCGACCCACTTGAGTTGCTAATGTATTATCTTTTATTATCTTAGAAGATCCCATGTGATTTTGGTGAATTCCTCAAGGAAACATGTCTTACATATCTCAAACTTTGTGGACCATCAAGTTGTACTGTTCCTGTGAGACTAATATGTCCTGAAGAGCTGACGTCTCCGTTGATATTTGGGAAAGGTTGGGCAAGCTACTGTGGTGCAAATAGTATTGAACCTGGTGATGTACTGATCTTCAAATGTCCTTTGTATTTGCGAAAAGGGTTTGTCATCGTCTCCAAGCGTTCACCATAAGTTCCTGTGTCGTATTAGGCCTAAGATTCATTGATGATGTATAATTTATTTGCAATGACAAGTTCTATCAGATATGAAATTCTATTAAGTTTACAAAAATTGAATACTTTTGGATTTATCACGTTTAGTGAAATATTGTTTGCATGTCTTGAATATATAAAAGGCCTTTGTAGTCTAGCAAAAAAAAAAAAAGGGGGGTGGAATTTTATGGTAGTACTTGAAATATTGTGTCAATAAATTTCATTAAAAACTTGGCTAAACGGTACTTTTAACCCCTTAAGTTTTAGAATGTTGCAATTTTAGTCTCCTGTTAAAAAGGATGAAAAATTTAGTCCCTATGTTTTAACCCATTTGTAATAGTAATCATTTTGATCAATTTTGACCCAGTATTAAAAGGCAAATTCTATGGTACACCCACTATATTTGAGTGTACCGATACACTCACTATTTAAATTCATAGTTAAATGAGTTGTTTTTTGAAGAAAAATATTTTTTTTTATCATTTATAATTATAGTAACTAAATCTTATTCATCAAATGTGTCAACGAAATAATTTTTTATTTTTTTAAATTTTTATCACTCATAATTGAGAACATTCATTATTTTTTACGATAATATGTAAAAAAAGTTACTATGATTCTTATAAACAATTAAATGATGTTTTTTCTTATGAAATGTTGTTCTATAAAATATAAATATTGACAAATAGATATTTAATACATAAAAAATGATCGTTCATTTATATAATTAAGAAGTAGGAGTATCGGTACACCTCATTTTGTGAGTGTACCGTAGAAGTTCCCGTATTAAAAAGCCACCTATTCTTTTTCTAAACTAAATGAGTGAAATTAAAAATAAAAACATTCTATTCGTCATATTGATTTCCACCCTAAAATTAATTCATTTCAGGTTTATTTAACTTCTTCCTCTGATAAATTCTCCAAACCCAAAATTAAATTCATTTTAGATTCTGAAACAAAGATGATCCAGATTTACCAGTGTCTAACTATTTTGATCAATTTTAGAATGAACAGAAGAATGAACAGATCGAGGTTAGTTTTCTCCTTTTTTGATTTAACTTATTTAATTTAGAAAAAGAATATGTGGCTTTTTTAATTTTTTTTAATCAAGTAATTTTTTCAGCTACATCCCTGTGTATTCTCTTCAATAAAATCTGAGTTAAGGAATTGATTTCGCCGAGCCTTCGCGAGTAAATCTTTTGCTTTATACGGCAATCCTCTGTTTTGATGATCCAACATAATAGAGTGGTGGAAACCCATCTAATATTGACAATTACGATATTACTATCATAATCATTAAAATTTTCCCTTATATATCACATCAATTAATCCTGAAGATTCATTAAAAATAGGCTCTTTTTAATGGAATAGTCATTTTTTTTATTTGGAAAAGGATGTTTGTTATCCATAAAATGGAAACAAGGAAATTATTTATAGTAATATCCCACTATCATTGTGCTTTCTCATCAAAGGTACATTGCATATAATGATGTAAAAGTGTTACGGGTACTCTAAAATTGTAGTGGAAATCTTCCTTTTCATATTTGGTGTTGTTTTGTTCGAAGTTTAGATGAAAAGACACCGTTACCATATCCCTAACATGGATGAGGCATTATGCAAGGCTGCACGTGCCAGGAGAAAGATGATAATCGATTATAAGAGGTTGTGTAGAAAATCGGTTGTCGAACAGCCTCGGTCATCGTCAGATTATCTTTGTGATAGCACATCAGTACCACACGTTGCTACCGGTCAGCTTTATATTTTTGTTTATATTTTCGTGTACTACTTAATTTAGATGAATAATTGTTATTATTAGATTTTCACCGAGGTTTTAAACAAGTTTAGATGAATATTTGTCAAAAAGGTTATATGACCTGTCTTTTTGGATCAAACGGAATTAATATTCTAACAACCGGTGGCGGATCTTGCTCAAAATATTAGGTTGAGGAGGGAAAACTTAAAAATGGATTAACCAAATATCTGTATTATACATACATAACATATTTAAATTTTTTTATGGAGTTCATGTCATGTATAATACATTGAAATAAAAAAGTGTCATTACGACGCGATCGTTTCACTTGATTGAGATTATGCTACAATTACATAGTGATTTGAGAAGGAGTCTTAATGAGAGATAAGATGTTGACAGTCGCGGAGGGCAAGCGGCTGAGTGCTGCATTTGTAGTATAAGAAAGTAAAAAAAATTAAAAAAATTGGGGGAGCAGCGTCTACTTTACGCTCCTAAGAAGAACCACCACTGCTAACAAGATGTAATTTTTGAATGCGAATCTTCTATTTTAGTTGTAGGTTTGTCTTCCAATTGTGATCGGTTTCAGAGTTGTTGTTTTAAAACAGCGGTGGACATTTCACAAAATCAAAGTAACGACATTAAAAAGTCTGTTTGCAAAGACGCCCGTGAAAGGAGAAAGATGATAATTGCACTTAAAAGGCAAAAGACGAGACCGTTTTCCGAAATTACAAATGGTTAGAATTTTAATGTTGGTTTATACTTTGACGTATAGTTTTAATTTTTAACTGGGTGTGGTGAACTCATCACCGTTTTTATTTTTTACTAACATCGGTCGCAATGTGATCTTACTAATCAGTTGTAGGTTCCTCTCTCGATCAAGATGGAGTTCTTGAGTTGCGAATGTCGAAAGGAAAACATGTAACCGCAAAATCTAATCTCAACAGACAAGAGTTTCCGACAGGTATGTAACATGTAAATTGCATTGTAATTTATGGTGTTATAGATTGTATTTGGCATATAGTATAACTAGAACTGATTGTTTCGTATTTTAACAGGAACATCTAAGGAGAACTTTATCCAGGGGGCAGCTTCAGCCACCACTGATATGCGCAGTATAGGTTTGTCTGTCGATCATGATCACTATCAGAGTTGTACTTTTAGACCAGTGGTGGACAATTCACACAACCAGAGTTACGGCATTAAAAAAACTGTTTGCAAAGCCGTACGTGATAGGAGAAAGATGAAAGTTGCACTTAACGTGCAAAATACGACGCCGTTATCAGATGTCACAAATGGTAAGTGTTTTCGGCATGTTCTTCTTTGATGTATAATATTATTTTTTTTAATGGGAGTGATGAACTCATCAATGTTTTTATTTTAAGTACCAGCTCATGACAACATTATGATTTTACTACTCAGTTATAGGTTCCTCTCTCGATCAAGATGGAGTTCTTGATCTACCAAATTCGGGAAAGAGAAAACATGCAACCACAAAATCTACTCTCAACAAACGAAAAGTTCCGACAGGTAATAAACATATACTCTCTTTTTTTATACAATGGTACAATCGGGACCTTATAAACATATGTTTGGGTCTACAAGTCAACTAGCCACAATGTTTTGTATTTTTTTTTTGTTTTTTTGTTGAAAGAACTAGCCACATTGGTTATTTTGTTATTAACTAGAGATTCGTATTAAAAAAATTGCGGTGTTAATGATAACATTGTAAACTGCACTTGGCATATGTAATAAGTAGAATTAACTTTTTTAATTATATTAGGAACATCTAAGGAGAACTCTATACAGGGGGGAACTTCAGACATTGCTGATGTATGCACTATAGGTTCGTCTGTCAATCGTGATCGGTTTCAGAATTGCGCTTTTAACACAGTGTTGGACAATTCACATAACCAGGGTGACAGTATTAAAAGGTCTATTTGCAAAGCAGCGCGTGATAGGAGAAAGATGATAATTGCACTTAATAGGAAAAATAATACGCCGTTATCAGATGTTACAAATGGTTAGTGTTTTCAGTATGTTTCTGCTTTGATGCATAATATATTTTTTTGAGCGATGCTATATCTCGCGACGAGTTTCGTTCGCAAACATCACGAATATCGCCTATAGTTATATTTCTTTCCTGCATTCCAAGTGATGATGTAGAGGTAATGTGTTGTGAATTTTATCGCAGTGAAATTTGTTGTGTTAATACATGTCTGAAAATGAAATCATAGTAAACACATGATTAAAAGTGAGCCCAGTTCATATTTTTTTTTTTGTTTTTTTATAACCTGTTGTTAGCATGAGTGTGATCTGCAGCAATGGTTCTGATTACCAAAATTAAATGGGACTCAACATCCTCACTTCCATATATACATTGTGTGTTGAATTTTTTAAACTACAGTTACAGGGTCCTCTAACACAAACATGAATGTGTGATTGTACCAAAAAATACGAATCATCTCTAACAAATAATACTTGAATGTGTAACTGACTATGTGCCCCCGACATCGTATTATTTTACTATTCAGTTGCAGGTTCCTCTCTTGATCAGAATGGAATTCTTGATCTAACAACTTTGGGAAAGAGAAAACACATAGCCGCACAGTCTACTTTCAACAAACGAAAGGTTCCGACAGGTATGCAACGAATACTATTTTTTTTATACAATGGTATCATCAAAACCTTATAAATGTACATTTGGGTCTACATGTCGACTAGCCACATTGGTTATTTTATCATTATATACATGTCCGTATTATGTAAATTGCGGTGTGACTGCTGATATTATAAATTTTAATTGACATATATATTACCTAGAGCTAATTTTATTTTATTTTACTAGGAACATCTAAGAAGAATTTTTTTCATGGTGAAACTTCCGGCACAACTAATACACGCATTACAGGTAATATACAAGACATATATGGTTATTGTTATATTGTTGCAATTAAGAATTGCTAACATGGTCAATTTTTTTGATCAAATGTATTTCTTATTATTTTTTATTGAATATTTATGTAGCCCGTTACATGAAGGGAGGTGCTGGTCCTGACATGGGTGATAGTTTAAACAATGCTTCTATCAATGCTTACCGGTTTGAGTATGATGATGACTTTGTGGTCGAAACAGATCCGACTGGATGCCCTCTTCCAGGTAATACGAATAAAGGTGCCAATTAGTGATATGAAATTGAGAGCATTATTTAAGAAAAGGTTCGATTGAATTTTCTATTATGTAATGAACAAAACTGACATTTATAAGTGGTTCAGGGTCGCCCGGCGAGGAATTTAGTTCAGTGCATCACTCTGCTATATACGAGAAAGCCGAATGCGAATGTAATCCCGAGCATATTTTTCTGTCTTCAACATTCTAAGATATACGTCTTTGTTGCTTTCAAATTTTTATGTCGTATGATTTTCTTTGCAGTGTCTCTGGATGTCGGTGATCCAGTGGTAATATGCAGGGATTGTAAGTCACGTGTTTGGTTTGAAGAACGCGCGGAACAGGATATGACGGCTAGAAATGCAAAATTCTCTTTGTGTTGCATGAAGGGCAAGGTCCTTTTGCCGATACTTGAAAAACCACCTGAATTGCTATACAATTTAATGAATGGGAACCATGCAAAAAGTACAAATTATCTTCAAAATATTAGATCTTACAACAGCATGTTTTCTTTTACTTCTCTTGGTGGAAAGATACAGCGTGACAGAAACGACGGAGGTGGTCCACCGCAGTTCATACTGCGTGGCCAAAATTATCATCGGATGGGCGGTTTGTTGCCTGATCAGGGTTCAACTCCTAAGTTTGCCCAGCTGTATATATATGATACAAGTAACGAGACCGCCAACAGAGTCAAACATTTCAGGTTTTATTTTTATTTTTATTCTTCTTAATTTTTTACCAGTAACTATCTATAATAGACTAATAAAATTAAGTTATACTTAACTGTTGCAGTTCTGGTGATTCTGTTAATAAAGTCGACACAGGTTTGGTGGAGGAACTTAAGGAAATGGTTGACGCGTTTAATAAATATGCAAAAAAATTTCGTCAGGTGCGGGATCATGTGGAACAGGGTGGAACGCCAAACTTTTCGGTTAGATTGCTTGGAAGACGTACACGGGACGCGAGGATGCACAATCTGCCGACATGTGACGAAGTTGCTGCTCTAATTATTGGTGACTCTAATGATATGGAAAATGGCAGAGATATTGTTGCTAGAAATGCGGTCGGGGAGTATAAGAGGTTGTATGAAACTGAGCCTTATTTCATACCTTTACAATATCCTCTGTTGTTTCCTCGCGGGGAGGATGGATTTAGCACAAATATTCCAATTAGAGCTGTTGACCATGGAAATCAAAAGCGGACACGGATAACGGTAACCATGCGCGAATGGATTGCATATAGAATGCAAGACAGGGTCGTTGAGTATGGCAACATTGTTAACTCGAGGAGATTGCTGCAACAATTTTCTGTTGATTGCTATACTATGATTGAATCGCAACGGTTGAGGTACATTAGAAACAATCAAAAGACCATAAGGTGCGGCATTCTGAATGGTTTGCATGAGGCAATGGATAGGGGTGAAACTGATGCGTCTAACGTTGGAGTAAAGATAGTGTTACCGCCGTCCTTTACGGGTGGCAGGCGTTACATGTTTAATAATTGTCAGGATGCAATGGCAATTTGTAAGAAATATGGATATCCCGATATGTTCGTAACAATCACGTGCAATTCAAACTGGCGAGAAATTCAAGATTTTCTTAAAGAACGAAACTTAAAGGCGTCTGATAGACCTGATATTGTTTGTCGAGTGTTCAAAATGAAGTTGGATAAATTGATGGACGATTTTAAGAAGAAAGAATTGTTTGGCAAAGTTGACGCAGGTATACACTGTAACATTGGTAGTATTTTATTTAAGTATTTTCTTTATTTTTCAAGTAGTATTTTATTTATTTTTCAAGTATTATTATGACACCGTCTTTGTCTGCATAATAAATTGAAGAAGGTATACATTGTAATACTATGCGGTATACATTCTTGATGGTTATTTATTTTTTAAATAAATTATTGCACCATTTTCGTCTTGAAATGAATTATGACATCATTTTTGTCTTCGTAATAAACAGGTCATAGTCACGTTATTTTCGAGTGCGAACTATTGTGTTGTTATTGTCAACTGTATTAATGGTTAATGTTTTGTTGGCAGGCATGTACACAGTCGAGTTTCAAAAAAGAGGTCTTCCGCATGCTCATATCTTGGTATGGTTGAGTTCAGAGAACAAACTAAAGACGGGTGCTGACATTGATAAGATCATATCAGCCGAGCTGCCTGACAGTACACTTTATCCAAGACTTTATGATGCTGTTTCTTCTTATATGATGCACGGGCCATGTGGTGGTGCCCGTCCTTTCTCGCCTTGCATGGATAGGGGAAGATGTACGAAATATTATCCGAAGGATTTTAAGGGAACTACGACGATAGACGACGAGGGTTATCCGAGGTACAAACGTCGCGATTTTGGGATACATGTTGACAAGCAGGGGGTCCAATTGGATAATCGCTATGTCGTCCCATACAATCCACATCTTCTCATTAGATACGGAGGTCATGTAAATGTGGAATATTGTAACAAATCCAACTCCATCAAGTACCTTTTCAAATACGTGAACAAAGGCCCTGATAAGGCATTGATGCAGTTGTCTGTTGACGGTGAGAAGCGTGATAAGTCCAAGCCGGTTGATGAAATAAAAGAGTATTATGATTGTCGTTATGTTTCACCTTGCGAGGCTGTTTGGAGGATATTTGCTTTTGATATACACCATAAATGGCCTCCTGTTCTGAAACTAACGTTTCATTTGCATAATGAACAATCAGTACTATATGATGATTATCGTGACATTGAGGACGTGGTGATGTATAACGAGGAAGCGTCGACAATGTTTCTCGCATGGTTTGAAGCAAATCGTCAGTATGTAGGCGGTCGCGATCTAACATATGCTGAATTTCCAACAAGGTTTACTTATGAGAAGCAAGACAAAAGGTGGCAGCCACGTAAAGCAGGATATCAAATTGGAAGACTTCATTACACGCCGCCTGGTATAGGGGAGTTGTACTACATGAGGATAATGTTGACTGTTCAGAAGGGTTGCATGGGATATAGTTGCATAAAAACGATTAATGGACATACCTATGACACGTTCCAGGAAGCATGCTCAGCTTTGGGATTACTTGATGACGACAAAGAGTTTATAGATGGTATCACGGAAAATGCTGAGTTAGGTTCGGGCCATCAATTGCGTTGGTTGTTTGTGCATCTCTTAACCACTAGCACAATGACGAGCCCTGATGTAGTATGGGATGCGACATGGCAGTTACTGTCCGATGGTATCTTATTTGAACGTAGGAAGCGTTTGAATATTCCAGGTATTGTTTATTGTACTTATTACGAAATCTAAGCACCATTATTTGTTTTTTAGTGAGAATTCATGACATCAATTTGTAGTAGTTCCTCCATCTATTTATTTTTGCGTTAAAAAAATAGTGGCTTGGGAAAACCTTAACAAACAAGCTTATTTTTTTAGTTCGAGTTAAGCTGAAAGAAGCTTTTTCGATTAAGAATTAAGCCGTAACTTTAATATCATTTCTTCCGTTGCATTGCATATATTCTCTTACTATCATTTTTCTACAGGTGTTAATAATAATTTCGTGACTTTACATTTAATATGCAGATCTGCGTATCGGTGATGATCACTTGAAGAACCTGTGTTTGATTGAAATTGAAATGTTGCTTCAGGAAAACGGACGGTCGCTTACTGGCTTCAAATCTATGCCCAGGCCAAACGCAGCAGACATGCCAACTTTCACAAACAAGCTTATCGTTGATGAGCTGAGTTACAACAAAGATGAACTGAAAAAGACACACGCTGATATGTTACTGATGCTGACTGATGAACAAAGATGTGTGCATGACAAGATAATGGAGTCAGTTGGTTCTGACGACGGTGGTTTTTTTTTCTTATATGGTTACGGTGGTACGGGAAAAACCTTTATATGGAAAACATTGTCGGCTGCTGTTAGATCGAAGGGGTTAATTGTATTGAATGCTGCATCCAGCGGTATAGCGGCTCTTCTATTACCAGGTGGAAGAACCGCGCACTCGGCGCTGACAGTCCCTGTTGAGATTAATGAGGCATCATCGCTTAAGATGCTAAAGGATAGTCCTAGGGCAGACTTGGTGCGTGCTGCAAAGTTGATAATTTGGGATGAGGCTCCAATGATGCACCGATGGTGTTTTGAGGCTGTTGACCGATCATTGCGTGATATCATGTCCAAGAATGATCCCCTAAACGCGCTTAAACCTTTTGGTGGAATGACCGTAGTTTTAGGTGGTGATTTTAGGCAGATATTGCCTGTTGTCCGAGGAGGAACGAGGCCGGATATTGTTGATGCCTCCGTCAATTCGTCAAAGTTATGGGCTTATTGTAATGTGTTGAGGCTTACTGTTAATATGAGATTGGGTGCATCTTCGGTACCTGCAGATCAGGAAGAAATTGCTAATTTCGGCAAGTGGATACTCTCAATTGGAGACGGCAACGATGCTTCGGATGAGAATGGTGAAATGAAGGTAGAAATTCCTGAAGATTTGCTGATATCGGACACAACAAATCCGTTGATGTCGCTTATAGACTTTGTATATCCCGATCTGAATGATAACCTTGGTGACCAACTATTTTTCCAAGAAAGGGGAATACTCGCACCAACGCTTGATTCAGTTGAGCATGTTAACGAATTTATGATGTCGCTGATTCCAGGTGAAGAGAAAGAGTATTTAAGCTCTGATTCTGTTTGTAGATCGGGTGAAAATTCTGATGTCCAAAGCGAGTGGTTCACGCCGGAATTTCTTAATGGTATTAAGAGCTCTGGAATTCCAAATCACAGGTTGAAGCTAAAGGTGGGATGTCCAGTTATGCTGATGAGAAACATAGATCAGGCCAATGGACTGTGTAATGGTACTAGGCTGACAGTTACACATCTAGGGAAGAGCACGATAGCTGCTACCGTAATTACAGGAAAAAGGGCAGGTACCAGCGTATTCATTCCCAGGATGAATCTTATTCCGAGTGATCCAGGACTACCCTTCAAATTCAAGCGCAGGCAATT
Source organism: Medicago truncatula (assembly GCF_003473485.1). Lineage (NCBI taxonomy): Eukaryota > Viridiplantae > Streptophyta > Magnoliopsida > Fabales > Fabaceae > Medicago > Medicago truncatula. Next base: position 21,357,551 of record NC_053043.1, on the reverse strand, counting down.
TCCATTGACGCTTTGTTTTGCAATGACAATAAATAAAAGTCAGGGTCAATCTTTATCTCGAGTGGGGGTTTATCTTCCTAAGCCTGTGTTCACGCATGGACAACTCTATGTCGCTGTCTCTCGAGTAACTTCAAGAAAAGGTCTGAAGCTGCTCATCCTGGATGAAGATAATAATGTTTGCAAGGAGACCACAAATGTTGTGTATCGTGAAGTTTTTCAAAAAGTATGATCATTGGTTAATTATGTTTTAGAATTGTTGTTGCTATAATTTATAAAACCAAAGTTGGCTATTGTTTGGAAGTCGTTTTATTTTTAATTTCTTTGCAAGGCGTGCTGGTCATTATAGACATGCAATTTCTATATAAGCAGATCCTCCTGCCATTTACTATTAATTAATGCACTTTTCAGGTTTAACTATCTGCGGAACCTTTTTTTTTTTACATCGTTGTTACCCTAAAATACAATATTTACATTAGACCATTTGTTCTGTAAAAATTAACAACAAATAACAATTGGCGTTTCTGTAGCCCAAACTATATTTATACACACCCGTAGAAAATTAAAGGTTTGCATTTGCCGACTACGTGTATGCATGTGACAATGACTATTATATAAAAAAAAAATACATATTTTTTAGTTTTTATGATTAATAAAATACGCTTTGTCAACAAATATTATTACACAGTACATCGGCGTATTTTTGCAAGAAAATTACATATGCTAAGATTAACAATGAGTGCATCTTATACTACAAATAATTAGTACAAGTATAATAATCTAAATATTTTTATCGTTATATGCAGTGTTTAGATATTTTAAAATATATACAAAAATAAGATTATATATTTTTCATATCGAATTTAAATTATAACCACAATTATAACTTTAAGATAACAAAAATATAAAATCTATACATATGATAAAAAAAAGTTTTTTATTTCCCCGTGCTGGCACGGGTTATTATACTAGTTTCGTAAATTTCGGACAAAACCTCAATTTCTTTTAGGTGTTAAGGATTCTAGTTAAGTATTAGTAAACTTAAACATAGGTGTTTAATAGTGTGTTTGTTTTAGCGGTTAAATTGATGTTGTCGTGCGTATGAGGAGAAGCTTTGTATTAAAGGATGGAATCAAGTGGACAGTGCTTAACTATGTTAAACAAATATTAACCTGAATTGAGGTAGTACCTAATTTAATTGCTAACTATTCTCAACTAACCTAACAAAAACTGATTTTATTAGCGTAAGCAAAACAAACAAAAAAAAAATGCAAAGAACATCATTATACAACACAAAACCATATACTTTGATCGGGCAATGCTATATATCAAGAAAAATTTTCTCAAGAAAAATTTAAGAATGACATGGTAGAATAATCACCCTTAGATTTTATCAAGAAATTGTACTGAAATTAATGTTAACCAATAAAATCTATGTCGGGCCGGAAATCATGGGGTGGTGGGTGTTATGTATTTTTTATTTTTTTTATGAAAGGAATAAATGAGACTGAAATTTAAGGGTGATTATTGTGTCATGTCATTCTTGAATTTTCTTGATAAATCATTCTTGATATCTAGCATTTTTCATGTAAATATTTGAATCAGATTCATAAAAAAACATAAAATGACTACGAAAAAGATCCGTAAAAACATTTAAGAGTTGCAAATTAAGAAAATCAAATAACCACACACCTTAAAAACTAACTAAAATCATGACAGGGAAAAAAATCATAGACCATCAAGCAAAAAGTACTACCATATTGCTCACCGATCAACGAACATTGAAGGGTCCAGAAGGATCAAGTTGTTGGCATAATTCAAAATAAGTCAAATAAAGAACTCTATTCTTGGCACCGGTTCGATGATGATTGTTGTACTTGCAAAAATACTTCAATTGTTCAAGCTTGCAACAACCGAGCATTTGTCCCAGCAATAGAAACAACCAATTGATATTCTTTTTCTTCTCGGCAATTACCGGTTTCACACTGTTTTCTTGATTGCAATGTGCACATCTTGGCAGTCTTGGATTCATCAAGATCTTTGGTGCCCTATCATGCATGGTGTTCATGTTCGTAACCAAATATTGAGAGATTACATCGAATTTCGTACGCAGATCGAACGGCATTTGAAACTTTGTTTGGCAACTCTTGCATTGAACATCGCCGGTGATGCTAAAGATTTTGTTTTGTAAGAGATGATTGAGGTTGTGGATTTTTGCTCGGTGATTGGTTGCCCATATGAAAGGGATAGGAATTGGTCCGCTACGTGGTGCACTTCGTCGGCGAGGAGGAACATGAGTATGGTTAGCAGTCATGTCCTGAGGTTGAGAAGGATTTGATGTCCCAGGGATACCCTGGACTGTTGTTAGAGTGTTGTTCATCATTTTCTTAGGTGGACTGTGAAAGAATTAAGAAGAATAGTGACTAAGAGGAGAAAGAGTTATTGTAAAATAAAAGTGGGATTCTCAAAACAAAATATCAAAGAGTGAGATTTGAATTTGAGGATTAGAACTTAGGTTCAGTTCAATGTAACAAAGACTCATTGACTTTGTTTAAAACTAAATTGCTTCTCAAATTTATTAATTCAAACACAAAAATTCAATAAATAAAGAATCAAGTAACAAACTAAATTCTCCCAAAAAAATTGCCAATGAGTTGTGTAATCTGTTCAAATCAAATTAACTATCGTGTACTGTGTGTGTGAGCTGTTATCCATCTATAATAAAAATTATAATTACTAATTGGTTAAATTAGTTTTTAGCTTCTTTTTTTTTTTTTTTGCAAATTAGTTTTTAGTCTTTATCTATAACAAAATATAAAGGGAATATATGATTTCTTATGGGCTGGATATTTCATTAAATCAATTTACCTTTAAACAAATTTTTCTTTACATATATTGTTGCTGTTATTAAAAAAGAAAAGAATTTTTATTAAATTTGTTTTTTTTTTACAAGTTATTATTTAAATTTGTTATATTGTTAGTAAAATATAAGCATAGTTTGTTATTTAAAATTCACAAACATCTATACAAATAATTTTAATCAAAATTTTATAAGAACACAATGTTTTCCTTAAAAAAAAAATTAAGAACACATTGTTTATATTATACATGTGTTAACATAGTAAAAAAAAAAACAGATAGACACACGAAGTGTTAGTATGAATGTTACTGGATTATAAGTCATCTATAATATAACATAACAATATATATGTAAAGAGATTTAGGGTTGCCTTTTTTATTATTCTTTTTTCTTCTCTTTGGTGGTGGTTAGGGTTTGAATCTGGACCTTGCATATAGTATGCATTGTCCTTATTTCCTTACCAATTGAGTTAAATTCACGAGGACACTTATACTCTTCAATTAAACAATTTGTATCTTTTTATTAATATTTTATATGGTTTTGATTAAAAAGTTAATAAAATTTCATGAAAATAGGAACATTTTGGAATAATATCTTGCTAAAAAAGAGTAACACTAAGGGGGGATTTATTTTAACTTATTTATAAAATTATGTTTTTGGTCCATATAAATATGTCAATTTTTCGTTTTAGTCCCTCTAAAAAATTTCTTCAACTTTTAGTCCCTAAAAAATTTTCAATCTTCATTTTTGGTCCCTCCTTTAAAGTAAACTCATATGTAGAATTCATATTTTTGAATAAAACTTTGCAGAAAAATCCATAATATTATAAGAATCTCTCCCAAAAAAAAATAGAATTTTTTAACAAAACATGAATTTAATATGTATTTTTATATTTTGTACGGTTAAAAATTCATATTTAAATTATATTTTGTTAAAAAATTCTAAAAATAAAAGATATTTACAATTTTCTAGACATTTCTGCAAAATTTCATTAAAAAATACAAAAATTAACCTAAAAATAAGGACCAAAACTAGTTATTGAAAATTTTATATGGACTAAAAATTGAAGAAATTTTTTAGAGGGACTAAAACGAAATGTTGACATATTTATAAGGATTAAAAACATATTTAACCCAAAATTATTTAAGTGTGGTATTTCATAATAATAAGAATAATCTAGAATAATATCTTACTAGAAAAAGAGTAACGCGAGCTTATTTTAACTTATTTATGAAAATTATTTGTGGTATATGCTAAAAATTTACAATGATATAGATATACAATTCTCCTTCAAAAAAAAAAAAAGATACAATTCGTGAGCTTAGCTCAATGCATAGTATATGTAAGGTTCAGGGTTAAATCATCGACCACAAAAAAAAAAAAAAAAAACATAATAAAAAACAAACAAATGGTAAATTTAATATATGTAACGTGTTCGTCTTTACGTTATTAAATGTAATAATACTTGGTGGAATTCATATGGAATTTTTTACAATAAAAAAAAAAAATACAATGTTGACTTTGTGATTAGAGTAAGAGAATATAGTGTGAGAAGGTGGTCTCAAGTTCAATTTCACCTTAATCATATAAACTAACAAAATTATCGATTAACATACTAATGAAAAAAAAAAAAAAAAAAAAAAAAAACCGATATATAAGCTTATGCAGACAAGCACAAAAAGTATGGTAACATACAAATAGAAAGACAAAAGGGCAACAAATCAATAGAAGAAAAAATTGAGAAGAGGGTGTACCTGTGCAATGTTTTCTAGTTTTCTTTGTTTCACTTTGTGTCATGAACAATCTCTCGAGTAATATTATTTATAGCCAGAAACTATAATGTTTTCTAGGTTTCACTTTATGCCATGACCAATCTCTCAAGTATATTATATTATTTATAGTCAGAAACTATAATTTTTATTTAAGAAACAAATTTTCTACACAATCACAATAATATTAGATTCATTTTTATTTTACATATATATGTTTTTATTAATTGTTCAAATAAAAATATTATCTCTTTCTTTAGTAATAAAATTAAATATCTTTAATGAGCACAAATAAAAAAAAATATTAACCAATTTGAAAATAGCTCGATGGAATTTGGAAGATTCAAAGCGTACTCGTCGTGGCCAGTGGGAAGAAACAACGTTTCTGGTGCTTCAAGATTGTTTGATAGCGGTGAATATTTTTGAACATTTTGTACAGCAACATCTTGGACAACATTAGAATTTGTGTTGGGATGTTGTGGAACATACTCTTCAATTAGAGATGCTGCAAGCAAGGAGCGTAGGATGATAGCCAAATAGAGTGTCTTTTTGAATGTATTTCAAAATCTATGTATGGCGTATAAGTTAAAGAGTCGTATCTGGTGTCGTATAAGTTAAAAACGACCATATTGGAACATTAGTTCTCATCTGATAGTAAATAGTTACAACAAAGTCCAGAAAATGAATTTATAATTTCATATCTTTCTATAAAATCTGACGGATACAAAAGATCCTCTTCATCAAGAAAATTGGTACAAAGAATGAGCCTTGCATGTAAACTACAAAAATATAAACAGTGTGAGAGAAGTTCGATTACTGTCCTAGAATCCATTTCAAGCTATGTGAATAGAGTTACAACATCTCTACGATATCCTCTTACAATCAAAATCCTTGGTACATTCTCCAGTAACAGATCCATATACTCCATATAGAAATATGCCGGGTGGCTCAATGGAGGGGGAGGAAGACTTACTAACACAACAGCAGCCATTCTTGAGTATCTCAAAATTATGGAATTGAGCTTAAGCGTTGTGTATAAAAACTTCTCAACTTGCTTCTCGTTCACAATCACCGGCTTACCATCTGCCATTAGAGGGGTACCTTCTCTCTCTGCTGTTGCCTTCATTTGGGTTAAATAATCAACAATTCTTTGATTAGCACTGGTAAATGCGTCTAATGACTCGTCTTGTGGAGACCCGCTATCCACTTGAACATCCCATTTCATTGTTATGACAAAGACTTCTGCTTGCATACGAAGATCGTAAAGGAACTTTTTAACATCAGCTTTTAGCCCCTCTGCATCTGCATCCTCTTCTGCAATACAGAAAACCTGAATCTTACAACTCTCAAAGCTCTCCTTGGTGAGAAGCAGTTGAGAGAGAAGCAGCATGAGACCACCATCTCTTACAATCCAATACAAGTCAATTGTCCCGTATTGCTTCTGGTACACATTTGGCCATTCATCGAGACCCTTCACTATAACTACTGCCTTGTTTGCAACAATGCAGTCATTAATTATACCAACAAAGGTGGCGGGGATATCTGTTAAGTTCTCCCGTCGCCAGATTTCTGGATAACGCATGACCACAATGTTCGGCTTGAGGTTGCCAAGGCCCATTGTCTGAACGATGCCACGGAAACCTTCAGACATGTTAGGAGCTACAACAATCTCGGCCACACCTTCACAATTCTTGTACTCAATGTACGTACTAAGTTGTTTACAGGCAGTCTTGGCATCTTCAGCACATTCATGGTAATCCCCATCGAGTATAGAGACAAATATGGTCAGTCCTCGACCTTTCTTCTTCATACAGTTGGCGAAGTCCGCAAGTTTCGGATGACAAGGAACATTTTCTGGCAGTTTGCCCCAGGGTCGACAAAATACTAGCGGAATTGGATACCAATTCTTTGGGTGCACTTGATTTGCTACAAACATAAACAAAACAAGTTACTAGAACGAAATACATTCAGAAGTATGCACAGGTTAAAAAAAAGGATAGTCTGATGCGGTAAAATTCCAGCTGTGCGTGATTGAGAACATCCCATTCATATGTTGATACTTTTAAAAGTTGACCACAGGACAATTTTATCCTCTAACTCCTCATATTCTTATTCTAGATGGTATGATATTCTACGAACTATAGATGACAAAATAGAAGAGATAATCATGCAATATAAGAAAAGCAACAGCCATTTAAATTCAAAAATCTCAAGTACTACTACGATTCAAGGTTGGAATTGTGCAGGAGTTACACATTGTTTCTGCCGAGCTACGCACAATAAAAGTTGAAGTAAGAAAAGTGGTGCAGAAAAGCCACGCGTCTATTGCTTGGATGCATCAATAAACAGAGGAGAACGAACTGAAAACTTCTGCATCCCACAATATGGGATAAACCAACCAGTTGGATTCTTCTCAAGTGCCAACTATGCAATTTCTCAACTTTTGCCAAATATTTTAGAGACAAATTGTCTTTATACTAAAGTATCATTTTCTTTCCATTCACTTTTTTACTAAGCAAAACAAGCTCAGAGAAAACAAAGTTTCTCTCTCTTTTTTTTTTCTTTAAATCCACGGTGAATCATCATTTTAGTTCTTGAAATTTGGAGCTCAGGAAATTTGGTCTAAAAAAATTACTAAATGACAAATTAGACCCTGAAATTGAGGACCCTCAACCAATTAAGTCCATCTGTCAATTAATTCGGATAAATCTGAATCACTAAACAGAGATCAAGAGAAGCCCTAAACAAATTTCTCAAAACATGCTTTCAACTGAGCATGCTTTTAGCGTGTCAACTCAACATTTCTGATTCTGTTAAATGATGGAGGGACCGAATAGAATGGCGATGATCTTCAATTTCAAAGACTAATTTGCCATTTTGTAAATTTGAGGAACCAAATTGAATGATCCCTACAGTTTTGAGGACCATAACGGTAATTCACCCATTTCTTCAACCCTGAGTGCAAGGTTAATAGGTAACACAACAGAAAAAGAAACTTGTATTGAATTAAAAGGTACAACTCCTTCAACAAGATGATAAATCCTCTCTTAATGAATTGATACCAGACTGCTAAAAAAGAAAATTATGAATGGAATGAAGCCAAGCTCCTAACAAGCAAGCAGTAATGGTAATTAAGAAAAAAAAAATGATCAACCCTTGCTGAGAAGGAACTTGTTTCCTTGCTCAGACTAACCAAGCCTAAACCACTCAACAAAATTCATGCATGCCTTTCGCGCTACTTTCAGTTCCTTTATAACTACATCACCTCCTTTCCTCTTAATGGGTCTATCAATGTCAATGGACCGATCAATGGTGGTGAAATCACCTTAACCAACTCCAATGAAACCTCTTCTAAGCTAGCTGAGAAACGAACACAAGCAGAACAGAGTTAAGTGTCACGTGTACTAATTTTGGTTTGTCACTCCAGGGAAGAGATCATCAAAAGTGGTTCAACCTAATCTATACTAGCCATCAAATCATATATCATTTCAAAATCAACAAAATTACCATATTTAGTGCCATATATTCTACTTGAGGCGCATAGATGACTGAATATATAAGAGATATACCTCCTAGTGACCGAAGGCTGCGAAGTGCAAGTTGGAAGTAAGCACTTTTGAAACCGTCTCCCCAGTCTCCAGCCTTTCCTTTGATGCTCACATACTTATATATTAAGCTTGCTAGGGCCAAAGAAACCACAGTGAATGACCAAGAGATTAAGAACATGATCACTGCATTGCAAACAAGACAATGATCACCACAAAATCAAGCTTCAAAATGAGACAGAAGCGGAAATAAGCATCCACCGAGTTATATGCGTTGATAGTTGTAGCTATTACACAGCTGTATTTGATTTGTACAGTTGCAATATCAGCTGCACACAACTCTTTCCCCTTTTATAAACAAAAGGAAGACATAAAGTTGAATACTATAAACTGAACAAAGGGATTCTCACTACACCCGTTTTGCCTATAAATAAAATTAACAGTGGCATATATGGTGTTTGACCAATGGTCTCTTGAGAGCACTATTATCTCTCATATTTAGTTTTATTTTAATCATTAACATATACAGAAAAGGATTTTCTTCTGTCCTTGTTGTCTTCCACATTTCACCAGATCAGATATAAAACAGGGAAATAAAGAAACAAGTGGATTGAATCTACGGAAAAAATGCCCAGGAAGGAAGCATACCTATGCAAAGTAATGCTCCAAGAAGCGACAAACTCCAATGATGAAATTTCCACCGAGGACGCCAACTAGGAGCATCTAATAGATCAAGAAGGAAGCAGGATAAGTTGACACCAGAATAACACAGAAGGAAAAACATGGTCACGGTTGGAGTGATAAGATCCAGATTCCCAATGACGACACACCCAATACATAGCAAAGCAGTGAAAAGGGTAGCAATATGTGGCTCGCTGCCATCTGCAACTTTAAAGTAGTTCAGAATAGGTAAAATATCATCATTGGCTATAGCTGCAAGCAGACGTGGGGCGCCGGTCAGGCTCTGAAGAGCAGCACCCATGGTTGAAAGAATAATCCCAATTTTAATTAATGAAGGTAAAGGCCACGCAATTGTAGCTGTAAGCAACCTGCATAAAACTCCAAATCAAAATAAAACCAGTTAATAGAAATCACATCAATATCCAAGATTATAAGTATATCCCCCACAAAAAAGAAACGCTAAATCTGTGGCTTAATACCAAGATCAACTATCCGTTTGTTTGAATAGAAAACAAGGAACTTCCTGATACAGTAAATGCCAAACTAACCGCTGAAGGGAAAACTAAAGTGATAAAAGGGGTTTGTGCAGTTGGTGAAACATAAGCAGTTTCTTTGGTGCACATTCAGAGGGAGTAGATATTCTAAGCTGATGCTTATATTATAAGAAAAAGCTACATAAACAACTTTTGGACTAAAAAAGTACCTGTCAGTTAAAAGCTTATCTCTGGTGGCAACGGCGCCAAACAGTATGACAGAAATAAGATACATAAAAGAAGTTGAAAGAGTTGCAGATAAAGTTCCAACAGGAATAGATCGTTGAGTATCTCTCAGAGAAGATGATCGGTTAGAACCTGCCATTATTCCTGTCACTGCTGGGAAAAAAAGGCCCACCAAAGAACTGGTGGGGAAAAATATTACCATTAAAAAATTGAAAAAGCATTTCAATATCACAAACTAGCCTTTACTGAAAAATAATCCCCAAGGACAAGCATTAAATATGAGATGGTTTTAAATTATATAAATGCTAATATATTGTAAAGTTATGAAACTCATTCCCCAATTTTTTATCCCAAGGTTATCAAACTCGAGAGTATCGGTAAATTTGTGGAGCCCTAGTAAAACCAAAATCATAGATTTGATCCATAAACTCTTAAGTGATTACATAATTCAAATACATTGTTTTAAAACATTCAGTAGCAAAATATGATCTATTATAATTCATATTCTACTTCTAAACTCAAATATAAGCATAATTCAATACTTGATCCATTTCTTATATTTATAATTAGCCTGCAATTACATAGTCTAATAGTATTATTTAGCAAAACAGAACATAAATAAATAAATAAATAAATAAATAAATATATAAATATATATATATATATATAGACACATACTATATACTACTCCATATATAAAGAAAATTGCCCCTTTTGGAAAAGATTTTGGGTTGGCTTTTTTGTTATTTCAATTATACCCTTAAACAATTTTTCATATAATAATGCTATATTGTTGGTGTTTTTAAAAAATATAAGAATTTTTATTATGTGTTATATTATTGGTGTCATTGAAAACGATAAATATGGTTTATTGAGTTTGTTACATTTGAAAGTCACATATATCTAAATGTATACTTATTGTTTGTAATTTACACGCAAATTTCTATAAAATATCGTTGATAATCTACATGCGTTAGCGCAATAAAAAGAGCGGAAAGACGGGCACGTGAGTGCTCATCTTTTTGCTAGTATATACAATAAAGCCAAACCGGTCAAAGCACCCAACAGCATCAACCAAAACTGTAAAACCTTTAGGCTAAAAATTAAAAATACAGATTCAAACTCACTAGTAGAATTGATAATTTACTGATTTCAGTTTACTTGAAGTAATGTGCATCCCCTAAAAATAGAGTTCATTTATTTATCTAACTCATCTTTGTGTTCTGAGATTGTAAAATAGAGGAGTTAACTCAAGAGTTTGACAGTCATGCTCTCTCTGTGCACGATAATTAGAGTGACAAAAATGATTTACGTACATAAATGTTTGCCACTACCAGCTGGTGCCAAACCCTATGGAAAAGTTTCATAGCAACATGTACTGAATACAACACTCCATTGGAACTAACAAATACCCATTATAAGTCCATTTCAAAATTCTACTTTTTCCTTTGAAAGCATTATCCCTTGTGAAAATCAAATTAAGTTGAATAGAATGGTACTAAAAGTCAACAATGGTGATTGGAGACTAATGAATGGCTATGTTAGTAACAACAGTGTATGTTTAAAAACTGCAAATGGTCTTTTTGTTACATCAGCCATAATACACACACAGACACTATCTCTGCCCATATATGCCCCTTTTGAGAAAAACATTTGTCCCTAAATATAAGCCACAACTCAAATTACTAGATACATCTAAATATAAGCCTCAACTCAAATTACTAGATACATTTTGTTAAGGAGTCTCACATCGGATAAAAGATGGCACACCTCACAAACCGGTTTTGTGGGATTGAGTTAGGCCCAACCACGATTTCTAAGATGGTATCAGAGCCTCCTCCAAGATCTGTTGGGCCACCTGCTATCAAGTTTCTGCTATTGGGTCACCCACAATTTATATCCAGGCACCAAGCTTAATAGTGGTGGGCGTGAGTGGGTGTGTCAAAGAATCCCACATTGGATAAAAGATGGCAAAAGCCTCCTCCAAGATCTGTCAGGCCACCTGCTATCAGGTTTCCGCTATTGGGCCACCCATTATTTATATCCACGCACCAAGCACAATAGTGGTGGGTGTGAGGGGGTGTGTTAAAGAGTCCCGCATCGGATAAAAGATAGTCTGAACACGTGTTTATATAAGTGGGGGGCAATCCTCACCTCACAAGCCGGTTTTTTGTGGGGTTGTGTTAGGCCCAACCACAATTTCTAAGGCATTTAATATATTTTACCAAATATGTCCCTAATTAATACTACTGCGTGTCTTCAAATATAAAAAGTCATAATTAAATATATCCGTATATAAAAGAGTATTTTAGAAATATCTATACACAAAATAAACATATTAAATACACTGCCTATTTTTCTTAATATATGTGGAAATGACAAAGAGAACATATAAAAGGAGCGGAAGTAGGTCAAATTTAGTCAAATAACTCATTGTTATAACGTTTGCTAAGATTCACCATATAGCACTTAGATAAATTGAAAAAAGTTGAAGGACTTTTGCCACAAATGACTCACTGACAGAAAGTGAAATCCAAAGCACATCAATAATTAGGCTTCTTGCAAATATATTGTAAGACATAATCATATAAAGCATAAAAGAAGGATATGGGTACTACATTAGTTAAAGAGAAAAATCTACAAAGTCTTACTTGAAATTCCAGGTTACAGAACCATCAGGTTCTGGAATTCCAGCATCATTAGTCTTTTGATAATCTGAACTCCAATTTTCTTTAAGAGTCTCAAAACTCAATCCAGTAATTCCTTCTGAAATAAATATGGCAGAGTGGATAAAAGGTAACGAATTAAAGAAATTCAATAGCACAAATCAGTATAACTTTAAAAACAAAATTTATTTAATAAAAAACAAAGGGAAAAAAACTCAACAGTCAACAACATGAACGGAGCAAGATCAATGTGAGCACAAAGCCCTAAAGAATTAGAACAAATCAAATTTACAAGTCCAGCTAAGTAATTTTTCCCTATTTCTTGCCCAGATTTGATTCTGTTATCTGTCTGTTGTATACAGTATATTTTAACCTTCATACCAGAGTACTATTGCCTTTTTTCTTCACTGATTGTTCTCCAATCACCCAAATAAAAACATAATCTTGCCATTGCTCTTATTTTCTAAGGGTCCCTCTAATATGGACCATCTCAAACGTTGTCCAACAGTAGAACCTGAATTTTTACTAGATATAACAAGGCCAGTTTTTCACAAACACTTCAAATTTGCTATATGTATTCTGCGTACTCCTTAAACCTGCGAGGTCAAGGAAACTCCCCTGGTCTTTTCCCAAGTCATCTAAATTTTGTGATCCACCAGCTTTTGCTCGCTATTGCCGAAAAAGAGGAAGCTCCCCTTTTTTCTAAGGGTCCCTCTAATATGGACCATCTCAAAAGTTGTCCAACAGTAGAACCTGAATTTTTACTAGATATAACAAGGCCAGTTTTTCACAAACACTTCAAATTTGCTATATGTATTCTGTGTACTCCTTAAACCTGTGAGGTCAAGGAAACTCCCCTGATCTTTTCCCAAGTCATCTAAATTTTGTGATCCACCAGCTTTTGCTCGCTATTGCCGAAAAAGAGGAAGCTCCAGTCAAATTGTAGTAAACAATGACATTTTCTTCACTATAAGATGGATATGATTAGGTGATTTAATAATTGGGTTTGCATTCGCATCATATGTATGGGTAATTTTTATACACATTTTCTTCCACATTTCCTAGATCTTGCAAAACAAAAACTTCAAGACCTGCTGTAGTTGGTTTCTTCTAACCAATGGGTCTGTTCTGTAGGTGGACCAAATCCATATTAGGGACACCCACTTTTTATAGACTTTTTGCAGCCAAACATTCAATTTCATACAGCATTGCATATCTTAAGCGACGTACAAAAAATTTCCTTTAAACTAGAGTGACACTTTTTATCATAAAATTACAGCTGAACTATTCCTCCATTTCATTTCATATTTATATTCAAGAATCCTCTGGTTGACACTAACCCGTCTCCCCTTTATTTTGTATAGGCTATAGAGTACAGTATATTTTGAAAATAAACTTAATTTGTTACACCTAAACATTAACCAAGTTTTACCAAACTAGGTAAGCTTGGAGAGAGAAAAAATGTCTATGTGTGAACTTGAGCCTATGATGAAGCCAAAGCATGCATAAACTAGCAAAAGGACAAGTTAACAATGAGAATAAAACAAACCTGTGGGATGATCCTTCTTTGCCAACAGAACTCCCAAATATATGCAGATGAGTGAGAATAAAACAGGTATGAGAAATGCAGGTGCAACCCGATTTATCATCTTCACTCCTCCGAATACAATAAAGCATAACATGATAGTCACAACAATCCCATAAATTTGCAGGTCATGTGAACTTGGACTCTCTATCGGCTGTGCAATTTTGGTACCATTAACTTGTGTGATAGTCTCTGCACTTGCAATACATAAAAAATGAAGGAAAAAGAAATTTACACGATCAGTTTCCTACTTCAGCATACTGCTCATTTTTTTGTCAAAACATGCATAACAGTACAATCGTTTAGTATACTTCAACTCAATGCATAACAGTATACTTATTTGTCAAAAAGAAAATCAAACATGCAACGTCGACATAAACCAAAGAAAAAGGCTAAATACATTCTGCGGTCCTTTAAGTTAGATGATTGCAATATACACTTTTACAAGCTAAAAGGACTAACTTGTTACAAAAAACTTAAATGGCTAGTGAATCTTTATATCCCAGGTAACGTACACTTTCCCATTGATATTTAATATATATTAAATTGAAGAGTGAATCTTTATATCCCCCTTTTTCATGTTCATAAATGCAAAGGAATACAAGATAAGGCCATCCCAAGTTACAATCACCAGGAACAGGGATGGAACCAAGTATAAAGGTTTAGGGGCTGTTGTCATCCTCATCTAACAAAATCTTCTGAGACCCCTTGTTATAAAAATGATATTCGCCACCTTAAAAATAAGGTGTTTCCTACAGGTTGTGAAGTTAAAAGTTAAAAAATTGCAATTTCCTGTAATGTTATATCCTCTCCAACACTTGTCTCAATGTATATATATCATTGTTACCAACGTAAATGATCCCTGTTTTTGTATTTTTTTTGTTTATATTTTATAGGTGAAAATTTGAAAGTGGTATATAATTACATGTAGCCTTTTAAAAAAAAAATCTGCCCCCTCAGTATCTTTTTCTGGTTCCGTCCCTGACCAGGGACAAATGTAATGACAAAAACATGTCAGTTTGATGGCTTTTATGCACATTTATCTGAAATCAAATAGAAATAAAAATGTATTGTCTATGCATGGTTCTAGTATAGGAAGGTCTTCCATTTTGTATATAGCTGTTTATTTCCCTTTTTTTTTTTTTGTATAGCTGATTTTGTATTTTTCAGTAATTATTCTTTGCTTTAATTTAGGATAGACATTCATAGTTTTTCCTTCTTCCAAATTGCTATCAGAGATTATCTTATATAAAGTATTGGGCCACCCACATCTGTACACGCTCGAAATGATTTTTGGAGGTGAAGGTGTTGTGTATGTTGAGATCCCACATTACTAGTGATATGACCAAATAAATAGTTTATATAAGGCTTGAGGTCGAATTATGGCTATGAGTCCAAGACTCATGCTCAATATATTTTATCTTATTCTGAAAAACAGATTCTCCAATAACCACTGAAGCCTGAAATCACGTTAACATATCAAAAAACAAAACTACAAAATTAAAAATATAAGATTTATTGGAAAAATAAAGTATACCATTTTATTTCACACACACACGTACTAGTACAATAATTAGTAGTTGCCAATCACGAATCAAGAAAAAATAGTAGCTTTTTTAAATTCTGCTAAGCTACAGTGTTATTGCGCGGCAACAGTCAACACTCGACAACGCTTCGTACCAAACAGTGTATCGCAGAACAATAGCGATTTATTCAAATTCCGCTGCACTACAGCACCGCTATAGCCACTATCTGACAACAATGACAATAATACAATTCCAAAAGAGTACACCATGGTTCTTAAGGTGACTTTTATTGCAGAATTAATTATTAGGAAAATTGAAGGAGATACATGTTTAAACATCAATATTCAGCAAAGGAAAAATTACATGTAAGTATTAAAAATTTAAATAAAATATAAAAGACCACTTAATTCCACATTAAAAAACTGTCTAGATTCATTAGTCATTACCTCTAAAAATCCCAGCAGCTGGAACTGCTTTCAAAAATGTTTCTACAGCTCCCAATACATACCTAGAACCATAAACAACAAACAAGAAACTTCAGAATCCATTGCACAGTACCTATTAAGCTATGATGATGACACATAATTTGAAAACACTTTATTCATCATCCACCTAGCCTGATCTCCATTAAATGTTTAAAAAGAAAAAAGGTTCATTTTATGCACTTACAGAGCTCCAGCAACTGCATTTCCAAGGAAAAAGCATAAACCAATACTAACTCCAACTTCTGGACCAAGCGCCCGGCCTATGAGATAGTATGGTCCACCACCCTAGAGAAGAACATACAAAAGAAAAAGATTTAACTATATTGATAGATGACATTAAGTGCATTTTACGATTTACTAAATTTTAGGAAAAATCAGAAGACCATTTCTTTTTATAATGCTTTATCAGAAGAAAAAAAAAACTTCTTATTACAAGATATTTTAAACGCGAAATAAAAAATTGTAAAACAGAAAGATAGAAAAAAAAAAACTGGAGGTATAAAATAAATAAAAATTCTCAAAGAACAAGCACAGAATTTTTGTATTACTTTTAATTAAAATTTGAAGTTAAAAATTGTGCTTTTTCTGCGGCATATAGCATAATCAATAGACTGGTTGTACACGGCTAACACTTCCAACAAAATAAATAGCCATCTCCAAACAGTTGCACTAAATGGCAGAAATTTCATTCAGACAAAACAATTGTTGAAAAAAGCAGCAGAAATCAATGCTCTTTCTTGATAGGAATCTTAGTTTTCCTTTCAAGGCCAGATTGAGTTATTCAGGGAATATAAGATAGAAGTAACTACTTGATTAACTTGAACAGACAACGTGTACAACAAAAATTGTAGAAGCTCAGAGAGAGTATTCATTTTCTCAATTTCTGAAAATAGCTCTTGTTGGGGAAAAGATGGTGGAATCGCACCCAAGATGTGGGCATGTGAGAATATGACCAATAGAAGTCATCACAAGTTATAAGAAGAGTTGATCACATGGAAGATAGCCCAATGGCTAGAGGCCCATGATGTACCGACCCATAAAACTCCATCTCATATCGTTCCGTCAATAGGATTAGGGTTATTTTGGGGCCTAACTTACACAGTCCACTCTCCTTTTTTTAACTATTGTTGATCATGATTCATGCTCGGGACATAACATATTCATGCTATTTGTCTTTGTAAACTTGTTTATTTATAAGCTTTTAAAACTTTCATACTATCAAAGAAATTTGACAATAAGAAATTCTTTGCAAGCTATGTTTTGAACCTACTATCAAAGGTTGACAATTACAAAACTGTGTGAAATCCAGCTATTCCTCCCAATTGCTGAATGAGGAAGATCTAAATCTAGAGAAAGTGAACAAGGCCTATTCAGTTTTAGGAGCAATAAGATCAGTTGCTCTCTTCATGGTTGCAGTCTTTTTTGTTAACTTCAATTCTTCACTCGAGTATTCAGTTGAATCTACTCGTGGCATATGGGAGCAGAAACACAATTACTTCGAAACTTAGACTTACAAGAAGACTAGTCAGCTTCACACAGAGCTCATAAGTACAAATAAGACAAGAAAACGACCTCTTAATTCTTGCTTTGTAGAAAGGCATTAATAGATTTTTGCCTCTCCATTGATGATCTCATATCAGTCCATGAGTAACTCGATGTTGTTTCAGACTCGGAAGGCTACCCAGTTAGTCAAACGGTTAGGGAGTTGTAACTTAGTTAACCCTTTGTTATATCTTTAAAAACTTATTGTGTATAATGTATTACTCACTTTGTTCAGATCAGAAGCTTGATTCTCTCTTCAATTTTGTCCTTCATTTTCCATCACATATATTTTCAATAATGAAAGACCACACGGAGCTCAAATCCAGGTGGGACTAAGCCGCAGTCAATGGGTTTAGAGAGGATATTACTAGTCTAATTTTGGCTCGCTATTTTGAGATTAGAAAGAGTGATTTTAAGATAAAATAATCTGTGGGGGGGGTGGGCTTGGAGCAACGGTAAAGTTGTTGTCATGTGACTGAAAGGTTACGAGTTCAAGTCATAGAAACATCCTCTTGTGTAAAAAACAGGGTAAGGCTGGGTACAATGCACCAAATGGTGGGACCCCTTCCCGAACCCTGCGTATGTGGGAGCTTTGTGCACCGAGCTGCCCTTTTTATAACATAAAATAATCCGAGAATATTTGTGTAAAACAATAACTAGTTTGTATTTGTACTCTCATCTATTACACTCAATAAAAACAAAATTGTGTCTCTGAAGCTACTAAAAATAGTTTCTGATTATAATCATATTTTGATTTATTTTTTTTTTAGATTTTAATTATTTCCAAAAACTGAAACAAACGTTGAAAAATCTTAACAAGTTATTATATCTTTGAAAAATGTGATTTGTTAAATAAATAAGCAGAAACAAACAGTCTATCCGGTGTGCCTAAGATTTAAACAAACATTAAATACTTAATCATTCCCTTCTCACAAATCAACTAGCTTCATAATGTAAGCTACTCATGACAGCAAACTCCTTTTTCATTCAAATTAACTATCAAATATAGTTTAAACAATTTACCTTCATGGCACCATTGGTTGCAATAGCACTCAGTGATATTGAAGTAAGGAACGTACAAGTGCCACACAAAGCAACAAGAATCAATGTCTCTCCTATGCCAGCCATACCAACAATCCTACAACAATGACAATTATTGAAGGAAAAAAAACATCTAATTTTTGGCTACTTGACTTATGATAAAGTAACAAAGTAATCCAAATCAATTCAATCAAAAAAAAAAAGGAAACCTAAAATATTTAAAAAAATAATAATAATAATAATTTAACTGCAGTATCAAGTAAAAAAATATAAATAATCAACTGATGTTGGTCTTACTTGGTTTAATTAAGGTTACCTGCAAAATCTGGTAATGAATATAACTTGCTTGGTCAAATACATGATGTGTGACTTTACATATGCTATTTGGGGTCATATGTGTCAATGGTATTATATTATGTTTTGGATGCTATTAAAGATTTTTTAATCAAGTAGACTCTTATAACTCTAAGGATCTTGCCTAGACTTTCAAGTTTGACAACCTTGCCCGTGATTGACTGTTTTTTCAAAGCAGGTGACAGTTGTTGAATGAAGTAGTTACTTCTGATCTTTTAAATTTAAATCAGAATTCTTATAAAGTTGCATTCATATACTAATACTAATACTAATTTAAAAATTCGAAGGCTTGAGACTTTCATTTAAATTTTCAATACTACTCCTAAATATTCAAATATTTGGTTCCAAATAGCAATAAATGATCTAATATAATATTTGAGGGAAGATTTAAAGCAACATGCAAGTTACCAAGAGAAACGGATGTAGTAGATGATGCCCAAAATGCTTTGAACACACGGAATGAATACACCCATCATTGTACCTAGTTTGAGAGTATCAGGCTGAAAAAATAAAATAAACATGACAAAAAAAAAAATCAAAGTTACAATCAAAATGATCAAATGCAATACAACAGACAGATTACAACCACCATACATTTTTTGCATTCATAGAAAAAGATACAAAATTATGCCGAACTGTCAACATGAAACATGAATTGCACAGGTTCAAATTGTAGGAAATAAAAGCTCCAACAATGTAGAAGTATTTATTTCTAGGTAGTCAATCCTGGCGGGATCCCGGAGGAGCGGCGCAACTCGGTGAAAACACGCGACGGGAATGTGAATCTGAGCCCACTTCTGGTTCGCGGCCGCTCCAGGTGGGAGATTGGGTTACCGGTTCGCGTTCCCGGGTTCCAGCTCCAAGAAAATCAGGTTTGCCCTTAAAATTTGAACCGTTTGAATTAGGGTTTTTGCACAACCCTAACCCTTTTCTATCTTCTCCTTTCCATTCTCTCTCTGTATCCGCCGTTTTCAACCCTAAACAACCCTTTTTCTCTCTTCTCCTTTCCATCATATCACACCTCCGCCGCCCTCCTTTACCGTAGCCTTCGCTCAGTTCTCCCTAAACCCTTTTTTTTGTTCTTCTCGATTCTATTTCTTTCATTACATGTTTTTACTTTAAGGTATTAACTATATATTGTATAACCTACACCCGTTTGGTTTGTTCTTCTCTATTCTTTCATTCGATACATGTTCTCTGTTTTTTTATCATATGTTTTTTTTGTTACAATTGGTATCAGCTACTACTTGAATAGACATTAAAAGACACATTAAATCTCTCCTATGTTACATTGAATCTCTAACTAGTAATTGTTTTATCGTATCTATTTTTGTTCTGTTTTTTTATACAATCTCTCCTCTGTTCTTATACAATCTATCCTTTGTGATCCCGGCAATCCCGTTACCCGCGATCCCACTTTTGAGGTCGGCCGCTCCGCAGCGCTATCCGGGATTGACTACCTAGATTTATGTGTGTGGGGAACTATGAAGCACGGATACGGACACGGACACCGGACACGGACACTAACACGCCGACACAGCTAATAATTTGAAAAAATTACATAATTCAGTGTAATTACAAGTGTCACGCCTAATCCGAAGAGTGTATGTGCTTCATAGGTGGGGAAGAAGGAAGGCATATCAAGTGACAAAAGATTGTTGTGAATCAAGCATGTGTAGTTAGGATTATTATATTAAATCAGATAACGCAATGTGACTTCTATGAATGGTAATGCAAGTATGTCTAATAAAAGGGCAATCAAATGCTATATAACTTCTGCCATCGTATGGTCTAGGGAAAGGTTGAACCATCGGATAGGCAACCTTACATTGCATTTGCAACTTGCAAGAGGTTGATTGTACTACTCAAACCTACCTTCGTCGCACGGCAACAATTCAAATTATTTGAAACGGCTCGCCTTCACTAATATGAGTATCTCTTAGGTTTGTATATTGGGCATAATTCATCCTTACAAAACCAGCTTGTAAGGTGAAGGTTGCCCATGCTTTACAAACACTACACAGGCCATATCTCTATGCAATGTATGACTAAATCCACCCACCCCTTTCACACCCAACACTGAATTTCCAACACACCCGCTCACACTCGGGCCCAATGAACCTCAAGTGTGGACGATGCAGGAAGCCCAATGACAGATCTGGGATAGGCTATGATACCATCTTAGAATTTTGGATTGAGCCTAACTCAGCATTACAAAACCAGTTAGTAAAGTGAGGGTTGTCTGTGCTTTATAAACACTACACAGGCCATATCTCTAGGCAATGTGGGACTAAATTCACCCCTTTGGCCCTTTCACACCCAACACAATAATGGTGTTGGAGGCTGCAATGAAGGCAACACAAATGCCGCAAGTAGGCAGCTAGGAGCAGACCGCAATGAAGGCAGAATTTTCAACATGAACTTTAATTATCCAGACCATATATGCGTATCCCAATAGTCAAGATTTGCTACTCTAAATGAATACCCCCTGTTCATATTAACATGTGTCACGTGCATGTGTGTATGTAAATATAGCATATGGAAGGCACAATTATCCATGAATCGTTATCATAAAAGATTCATAATAGCTTTGCAACCCCCACCAAATAAAAATTATCTTTTTAAATATTTTTCCTTATAAAGAACTCTACCCCTGTCTTGAATATAAAAAATAAAAACATATATTTCCTGGTCCAAAATATAAGCAAGTTTTAACTAGTTTTATCCTATCCAATGATATTTATTGTTACTAAAATACCTTTCAACTAATTTAGAATTTAAGATTCCAATAACTCTTATTTCGGTGAAACAAGTTCCCATGAAGGGCAATGTGGAGAATGCAATTATTTTCTTTTTAACATTTCGAAAATGAAGAGATTAACTAGTATTCGTAGTAAGGGTGATTAGTTTTTTTTGCTTGTATTTGAGACAGGAGATACATAGAAACAGTAGACAATTTAGTGTGAGGCAGTGTTTGCTTCCAAATTTCTATTTCTTGTTTTAGTAAATTCAAACTATAAACGTATATATCACATTCATCAATGACCGCACATAAATATGATACAATTAAATGGAGGTATAACTTGTACTTGAGAAATTACCATACCTTTGGCAGCCCAGCAGTAATTGTAATATCCTCACCATCTCTAGGACTAGATGGTTGTGCAGGTTGCTCACCAGTCATGCTGAGGAAGGGCAGGATACAGTCCATAAAAATTGTTTAGCATAGGAGAACCAAGAAAAAGATTCTAAACTAAACCAAAATCAAATTCAACAAACAACATTGACTTGAGGCATCCCTTCCAGTTAAAAAAACAATTCAAATAAGACCTGTCTGTGTTATTTCAGAAATCTCTTTTTCTTAAAACTACATTTTTTTTACATAATCAGATCTTCTAAACAAACAAAAACCTCGAAAAAAAGTTGTTTAAATGTGTTTATTGAATATTAAAATTGTAACAGTCGGAAAAAAAAGATGTATCACTAGTGCAGGGTTTCAACACAACAAGAATAACAGCAATAGTTTGCAAACTTCAAACGACATCAAACAGCATTACAAGAATAGCAATTCAGAGTGTAGCTAGCAAGTGAAGTACCTTTTGAGACCAAGAATGTTGACAAGGGAATCAAAACCAAACAGTTCCAGTTTAGATTCTTGCTGGGGTCCATTAGGTTGAGATTGATGAGGAGAATCCCCATCTTTAGCATCTGAACTCCCATTCCCACTCTTACCTACATTTATTTTTCTAAAAACAATAAAACACCAATCAGTAAAACCATTCTCCAAAACTAACCCAAAATAATCAAATCAATTTATCACAGGCAACTACATTCAATTTGTCTTAATCAACAACAAAAACACTACTCAAAAAATACACTTTAGAATTTAAACCAAAAACAAAAACATCAAATTACAAGCTTCAATTCCTTCACAAAAACACAAGGTATAAACAAGTTTTAGTCCCTGCAATTCTAGCGTTTTTGGTTTTGATCCCTGTAAGTTTTTTGTGTTCAAATTCAGTCCCTGCAAATTTAAAAATTATTGTTTTTAGTCCCTGACATCATATGTGACCTAATCAAATCACACCATGTGGCTCATTAAGCTTACATCAGCACTAAATGCAACAGTTTTTGAATTTGCATAGAGATTGAATCCAAACAACAACAAAAAAAAACTTACATGGACTAAGACTAAAAAATGCTATAATTGCAGTGACTAAGATCATATTTAAACCAACACACAACAATATCAACATAAACACGTAAAAATATAAATTCTTCATAATAAACCAACAACAAAAATACCAAATTACTAGCTTATTATTCTCAGTAGCACCAACACTTCTGATCGTAGGTGTGTCCAATGTCTGACACATATAGTTACGTTTAATTATGCCATTTTCTCAAAAATGCATTATCAATGTGCCAGTGTAAGTATCAATGTTCGGACATGCCTGACACGACACAAACACATGTGATTACATTTAATTATGTCATGATCTTCAAATGTATTATCAATATGCGGGTGTAAGTATCGCGTTCGGACATGACTGACACAACACAAACACATGTGATTACATTTATTTATGTCATTTTTTTAAAAATCATTACAAGTGTCTACGTGTTCCATCGAATCACTAGCTTCAATTCCTTCACAAAAACACAACATCACTAAAATTCTTCAATCACATTCATCAAATTTGGAATTACAAAACCGAAAATCATCATCTCGGAGATCGAAGAGCGTGAATATACCTGAGATTAGTAGGTTGATCTGGAAACGCAGAAGAAGAAGCGGAAGAAGAAGATCCAGGATCCATAGAAGACATCTCAAGAACAGCACGATCGTTAGCCAAAACGGGACGATATTTACGGCCGATCGGAGAACGAAAACCGTCGTCTCCGCCACCGCCGGCGCCTTCAATGTCACTGTCTCCCATTTCGGAGATCTGAATCTGAAACGGGGAATGAAACAAATCTGAATCACGAATCGGAATCAGAATCGGAAACGGAATGGGAGAGAATATTCAACTGGAAATTGAAATCGAACACGTTATAGATGAGGGAAGAAATATAGATAAACTTGTTTTGTTTGAATGGGAATGTGAAAGTGGAATTGAATTGAATTGAAAAATGAAATGTGAGAAAGAAAGGGGGAGGAAAAGTAAGAAATGTATGAATGTTTCAAGGTTAAACAACTATTTTTAATAATAAAAAAAAATGCAGTTTAATTCACGTATAGTAATTTCAATGAAAATTCCGTCAAAAAAAATTCAATGAAAATCAATTTTGCAAACATTTATTTTTTACATAAAATAAATGTCACATATGATGTCTAGTTTCAGTTTTTTTTATGTCTTGCGTCAAAAAAAATATATATATTTCAACACTTTGTGGCCATTTATTTATTTATGAAAAATAATAACAAGTATACATGTATTAGATTAAGATTTAAAAAAATATATTATCATAAAAAAGTTACGTGGTATTCAATTAAGACTATTTACAATTTAAAAAAAAAAATTATGGTATTCATTCCAGACTCTTTCTTATTTAAAAAAAGTTTAGTGATATTCAATCAAAAAATTTCATCACTCAAAAAAAGTCTTGTGGTATTCAAAATCATTCAAATTTTGAAGTATTGTTTGATAAATTGGATTTGGCTTAAATATGTATTTCATCCTTGTAATTATAGGTCGTTTAAAAATTGATCCATGTATTCGTTAATCCTTGCAAACTAGCATTGCAATCATTAATAATTTAAAATTTCGTCCCTGAGCCCAATTAATTACTACCACGTCACTGATTAGCTGACGTGGTAGTGTGACTCAACAATTTTGGACATGAACAGACGAAAATACCCTCAGGGTCTTAGTCAAACGTGAAATGGCACATTTACCCTCAAAACAACAACAACAATGAAAACCCAGCAATTTGTTTTCTTCACCTTCATCTTCCATCACCTTCATCTTCCATCACCATCATCTTCCACAAACTTCTCAACTCTCATTCCATCAATTTTCAATTTCGTAACTGTTTCACCGTCTGAATTTCATTTTCAGATGAAGAATCTGTCAAACCATCCAACTATGGTAGAAGATGCAAACGAGAAGGATCCTGAATTCAAATGGGGCAAACGTAAATGCTTCAAACACAAACAGATCGGTGCTCAATTCTTCTTCCCCGTTCAATTTTTCCTTCCATCTCAAATCGAACTGGTTCAAACCAAGCATAGATTTAATACATTCAAACATAAGAACATCCCAAAAAATACTGCAAAATTGATAACCCCAATCATCCCATCTTCTGAATCCAGAATTATTGATGGATCACATGTAACGCCCTATTTTATTATTTATTTATTTTATTGAGTTAGATGTCTTTTTATAATTTAGTCGATTTATTTTGATGAGTGATATTTTGTTATGATATATGTTGGTATTTATTAGTATAATATATATGTTATTTGGTGTAGAAATATATATGTTATGTGGTGTGGAAATATATTTGTTATCTAGTGTAGAAATATATTTGTTATTTGGTGTAGAAGTATATATGTTATCTGGTGTAGAAATATATTTGTTATTTGATGTAGAAATATATATTTTATCTAGTGTAGAAATATATTTGTTATATAGATATATTTGTTATTTGGGGTAGAGATATATTTGTTATAGAAATATTATATATATATATATATATATATATATATATATATATATATATATATATATATATATATATATATTAAAATAGAATATTGAGATGTGAGGGGCAGATTTGGAATAAGGGATAATGTGTTAGGTGTATAAATAGAGAGGTTAGGAATAGAGAATGAGAATACATAGAAACTGTTTTTGGGAGAAAAAAGGAGAAAGTGAGAAGTCAGAGAAGAGAAGAATCTTGTGAGAAGATGAGCAATCTT
Organism: Medicago truncatula; assembly: GCF_003473485.1. Taxonomy (NCBI): domain Eukaryota; kingdom Viridiplantae; phylum Streptophyta; class Magnoliopsida; order Fabales; family Fabaceae; genus Medicago; species Medicago truncatula. The sequence continues at coordinate 21,331,856 of NC_053043.1, read as the reverse complement.
GTAGAGTCCGATCATCTAATCTAAGGTAAGGGTGGGACAAGCTTTCTCTAACAATGGGTTGTATAATTCTGAAAAAGGGTTTAACCTTGTAGTTTATATTAGTTTTGATGTTATAGAAATTAGGGTTAGATTTCATTCATAATCTTTTGTATAATCTCTTTTTCTACTACTACCCATAAATGTCTATTTGTATAAAGTGATTATTGTGGATTTAATTGGTGAAATTTGTGCTTATGTTTTGATGCAATGTTTGAGGTATGTGAATTTGATGTTAATTAAGTTGTTGTTGATGAATTTATATGCTCAAGTTATGTATATATGTATACTTGTGTTTTTGCTCAAAATTGGTGAAGTATGATGTTGTTTTTTGATGATTTTCTAAAATAATATTTTGGGTCAAGTTTTATATGGTTTTGAGTCTCTTTTGATGTATATAAATGTTTAGACAAACTTTGGGATCAAATTTGGGCATAGGGAAGTTAAAATTGGAATTTTGGGGTGAAAAATGGGTTTTTTCCCGAGTTGCTTTCTGACAGCATGCCCTGTTTCATGTTCTTGCATCTTTATCACACGTTTCTGTTTTGAATTGGCCTTTGGTGTAAACATGAAAGTTTTAGATAATTGTGTTAGCTTTCCGGTGGATTTGGTTTGGCTTGAAAATGAGTTTTGGTTTTTGAGATATGATGAAAATACTTCAAGGAGGTCTTAGTGAAATTTTATGAAAATTCAACATAACCGTTTCTAAGTTAATCCAAAAATTATGGAATAATTCTAAACCTCAAAACTAGAAGTACTAGGAGTTTAAATAAGAGGTTTAAGAGTATTTAACCTATGTGGTAATGGATCTAATTTGGTTTGATGTGAATATCCTTGTTGGATGATTTAATTATTATATAAATATATATGTTGTTGAATATGATGTTGTTCATGATTGATGAATTATTATATGAATGTATATGTTGATGAATATGATGTTGTTCATGATTGATGAATTATTATATGAATGTATATGTTGATGAATATGATGTTATATGATGTTGTTCATAATTGATGAATTATTATATGAATGTATATGTTGATGAATATGATGTTATATGATGTGTTTAATGCTTGATGAATTATTATATGGATGTAGATGTTGATGAATATAATGTTATATGATGTTCTTCATAATTAATGAATTACTATATGGATTTATATGTTGATAAATAAGATGATTAATGTTGTTACTTAATGTGAAATATTTATAATATGTGGAAGATGTTTGATATATAAATTATTATTGTTTATATCATTCAAGATGTCATTATTAGTGTTGACTTGTTGCATGTTATTTAATGTTGCTGCCTCTGCGGTTGTGATTTATTAATATCATTAAGATGCAAACGTTGGTCTAAGAAGTAAAGTTGTAAGATGTTGTTCCAAATTATTGGAGTCATATGAGTTGTCTAAGTTGTAAGATGTTGAGTCCATACATACTCATTAAAGACGAGGGCTTGATGCCCTGGAATGTATATTTATATATATATTAAGTTAAGGGCTTGATGCTCTGTAAGTTGAGGGCTTGATGCCCTATGAGCCTATTTATGCTCTATACGTTGTGGGGTTGATGCCCTGGTTGGTACCACATGCATAATTAAGAAGTTGTAGTTGCATTGTCAAGATGATTAAGATGTCTAAGTTGAATTGTCGAGTTGTTGTCGATGTTGTCGCATTGTCGTTGTTGTCAAGTTGTCATTTACTAATGAGTTGTTAATGAGAAACTATGTGAAATATCAATATTATTTATTGATTGTTGTTTATGTTATTTATGTGAAGCATTGTTGATGATGATTTGAAGTTGATTGATGATTTATAGAAACAAAGTCTGTGAAAGACTACCTGCTAATCATCATTATCAACCACCAATGATAGAACCTCTTAGGTTTGTTCCTGCTGATGCAGAGGTGATAGGTGAACAAGTAGGTTCTGAGTCTGCAAATTTAAATGAGACATCATCATCTCATCCTACTTCAACTACCTATACTTCAGGACCCTCTGTCTTAGAGAATCTGGTTAGTCACTACTCAGGTGAACTACCAGGCGTTGAGCCCAATTTAGAAAGCCTCTGAAGTAGCTTCTAGTGAAGTTGCTTTAGAAAGCCCCGAACAACAAGCACCAAACGTATGTATGGCCTTAACAACCTGCCCAGAAGTCTCTGTCCCTATTGAGTCTCATCAACCTGAATCTGATGCTATCACTCAAGTGTTAGAGGATCAAACTCAACATGTTGTTGAACCAGAAATTACAATGATAACTGAACCTAGTTCAACCCATATTGGAGAAACTCTTAGTCTAGCCTTACCATTTGTATTAGAACGTGTTAATGATCCACCTTTTGTTCCCAACTCTACTCATGTTGTTGAGATAAACACATCAACCTCCACAAATGACCAACCTTCATCTTCTAGCTTAGCCATTCAACCTTGTGCTCCTTCCAAAACAAATGTTCCTTCTCCACCCACCCTGTTTCTAGATTCTACTATCTTAGCAGATGTGTGTGAGAATATATTTCAGGAGCTCACCAAGCTGATTCAAGCAAGAAATGATATGGTTCATAAAGACAGCTATGAGAAGTAGTAGACTATGTCTTGACTGAGCTTCAGAGAACATGTCTTGATGCTCAAGACTCTGCTCAACACAAGCTTCAGGATTGGCTTAAAGGAGTTGATAACAATCTGCTAGAAGTGAAAGTTCTAAAAACTTGGGTGCAAACTCCTTTGTTAAAAATTAAAGTTTTGAGTTTCATGTATATGGGTCTTTGTTCAAATTAAAGTTTCGATCTTCAACCTTATGGGTCTCACGATAAACCTAAAGATGCAAAAACAGTTTGAATCCTTGTGATTTGTTTTTAACATCTGAAAACAGATGAATGCTTCAACCTAATACGTCTCACGTTTCCAAAAGGTTGAAGATCGAAACAATTTGAATCCTCCTAGGAAGTGATATGCAATACAATAATCTTCCTATCTTCCTATGTATAAAAGTGTTGATTTTTATGGTTTTGTGATTTTTTTTTTTTTTTTTTTTTTGCAGATCTGGAGTTCTAATCAAAGGCAAGTGGAGATCTAAACTGGAAATTCTAAATAAAAGAAAAGAACCATATTTTTAAGGAATTACTTCCCTTCTGCTATGGTGATTCTCTTTTTCTTCAAGGGTGAGTGTTCTTTTATTAATTGTTCTATTTAAGCGTTGTCTCTGTTAAATTACTTTAAAGAGTTGATTTTTATGCCCAACCTAGCGGGTAAAGCCATTTAACAATCGCTTAATTTCAATTCAAATTATTAGAGAGAATTATTCTGTATTGAAATTGTGAAACTGCTTATAAAATTAATCAGGTTTTAGGAGCGGAACTGAATTATAAATTAGTGAGAAAGTTGATTTTTGAACCATAAACACCAGTAGTGAGAAAGTCCCAGCTTTTCTTATTTTTGAGGATTCCTTCTTCACAAAGTACTAATTTTTTTTAATCTTTCATTCCAAAAGGATTTCTTATTTTGCTTTGATTGGATTCGAAAGCTAAATTTTCTTCGATTGAGATGTATGATAGTCTGAAACTACAATGTTTCTTAATCGCTTGTTTTCTATGTTTCATTTTATCCTATTGTTATTTTTTGTAGAATTGTTAACCAATTAGCTTAAAGCTATTGGAGAGAAGGGGTTGTATGGTTCCTATTTATTGTCTAAGAGACAACCATGCTTTCTTTGATATTTTTTTCTTTTTCTTTTTTCATGTTTCTGGTCAAAAAATTTCATTTCGAGCTACTTGGTCTTCCATCCATATGCTTCTGCCTTTAAAATTTTAATCTTTATGCTTGTGTGTTTTATGTTTATACATTTAAATTGTATTCATCATTTGAATTTTCTTTTTTAAAAATGAAATTAGTTTTTCTCAAATATATTTTTAAATTTTTTAATGTTGTTTTTTCTCCTTTTCATCTCTCATTCTTTGGTTTTGTCCTAGTTCTGATGGCTTTAATTATTGTTTTGATTGTTCTTATGTGGATTTTGAACACCAAATGTTAGTTCCAACTCGCCCCATTCCTTGCTCTTTAATATGAAAGCTTGCCTTTTTTATTTATCTCTTCTTTTAAGGTTGATGTTAATTGATGATTTCAAAAGGCTGATTACACTTTAGTTATATTTATTCTCATGGTTTAATCATGTGCCTTTTTGGGTTAAAGTAAGTTTGTTATTGGTCTTGACCTTTGGGTGATTAAAATAAATTGGATGAAGTTCAAATTTGTTAATCTCAAGCCCTTTTTCTACCTTCAGTTTTTTACGTCACTTGTGTTTGATGGTTATGAAGGATTTTGAGGCGAATGACTTGTTGGAAAAATATTTTATTTAAGTGTTTGAAAATATTGAAGTTGATCATATTTCGGAGCGTGTTGAAATTTCACCTAAAATGTGTAGGTGTAGAAAGCTTTAGAACCTAAAACCTTCTTTTTTTATAACTAGAAATATGCACTTCCAAGATCTAAAACACAAGAAGCACAAATTGAGCATTGGATTAGAATGATTATTATGATTCTTACACAAGATATTCATGTTACAAACTCATTTAGTTTTTGTGTTAATACAATTTAAATTATGTAATATGAATATGTTTTTTCCAGGATTTGTTTTCTTAACAAAAAGGTGTATAAGGTTTTGGATTTTATAATACAATAAAACAAACAATTCAGATTTTATAATGCAAACAACCCTTATTTGAAAATTAAAATTTTCATTTTATACCTTGCTTATTTTGCCATAAGGAGAGGTCCGAAACACGAATAGGGTGATTCAATTTTTAAATTCAAGTACTAATTTACTCGGTGTATATAGGAAAAAAAACATATTTTAGAATATATATTCTAAAATTTCAATGATATTTTTTAAAATTTTAAAGAGCGAGTGAGGATTAATTCAATAGTTATGCTAACTAGTGTATCCGATTCTAGTTAGAAAAGTTAAAAGTAATTTTTTTAATTAAAGTACAAAAAAATTAATTGAAAACAATAAATTCTTAGACTTTAAATAAATAAAAAATAGATTGACAAAAGAAAAGGAAGCAGGTTTCCTATACACAAACATATGTAGGAAGTTCGACGAGAACATACTAATTCTTCCGATCTGCGAGTCGCCATTGTTTGGTAATAATTATTCTCAAACTCTCGTTTTTATTTACAATTTTCTTCTTTCAATTTCTCTTTTTGCTCTGATTGTTACTTTGCGTGTTGATTCATTTTGCATCCAAGTTTATGTAATTCCTCCCTTGCTCTTACATGTTTAAATGCATAGTTTGAGTGGTACTATGAGCATATTTTTATTGACTTATTTGAGCTTTTCTTACATAAACAACTTATCCATAAACACTTATATGATATGTGTTATGCTATAAGCCCTTAATTAAGCCTTTTATCCAAACATAGCATATATATCTATAGGGATTGCTCACTTACTACTAATAACTATGGAATGTGTTCCTATTGCTTTGAGTTTTCCTGGTTGTTATTTTTTTGCTATGATCTTTGGCAAACCTTGTGCTTAGTCTCATTTGGCCCTTCAATATTCTCACTTCACTTATAAAAGTAAAGACTAATTATAATATAATATGGTAATAATTATTTATAGCTGCTGTGTTGGGTTAAGCTTCAATGATGGTTTCTTTTGGAATCTCCAAAAGAAATTGCATTGGATGAGATACTCTTATCAAGCTGTGGTAGGATGTTATTATAGTGTAAAACTTTCCTAGTTTGAGTCTCTCTAGTTTCTATTGTACCCCTGATTTAAAAGTTGCATCGCATTAATGCATTCGGAATCCTTGTATGGTCATGTAGGCAACTTAACTTTGCATTATAGTTATATTGTGGACATTTTTCTGTCAAACAATACCGGGTTTTGGCTATGGTTAGCATATTGGTTCTGCCCTACTCTTGGAGAAGATTTTGATGATTCATTACATTATGTCCAACATGCTTGGATTTTGTTGCATTGTATTTCTATGTATGGACATGTTTTGTTTACTGCCGTTGGATGAAAGAAATGTATTGAGTTCCTGGGTTGTTGTTTTTGCTTTGTTATAGCCTTCTATATCTCAGTTTATATGCAAATTTGATTCATTTATATACTCGGATGAGTTAATAATAAAACCTTGCGGTTGATATTCAAATATGGGTGTTAGTTAAGGTAATGATTAATTCATATACTACTAGGACAGAACTCAACTTTTACCTTATGACATTATTTTTATTATCTTCAGCACTTGCTAATGTATCTTTATTGTGTAGGTAAATTTTAAGTAATATTAGTTTCTATTCCACCTTCATCGTTGTTGCACTATACTGGAACAATATCAGCTTGGTGTTGGTTTACAGAAAATTCCTCTATACTTTCTTGAAATTACTGCAACGCTTTCAAGTTCAAAGGCTCTCGTCAATTGTATATTGACTAACTATTCTACTCCTGATTTTTATTTTTTTTTACTTCTGATTTGTAGTTATTGCTTTATCTTTAGTAAAAAATAACAAGCAGATAGATTCCCCTATTGTCATGAGAAGCAACGTTTTGAATTCTAGTTCTTAATCTCTTTTCTGTTTGTTTCTGACTATATGCATTGCCATGTAAGGTTCTTACCTTTAATTCACACTTGTGTGCTTCTTTCGATTCATTTTCACTTCAATGTAATGTCTTCATTCTATGGATTTAAGAAATATGAATGATGCACTATTGCTCTTGTTCATTGAATACAACAAGAAAAACAAAAATGACACCTAACCATTTCAAAGTAGGATAAGTATAAGGAAAATGTTAAAGAGTACCCTTGGGGCATTGTTTAAGGAAGCAGATATAAACATAATGTGTTATGAAACGGTGAATTCAACTTTATAAAAGTTTGAAAGTTGTTATTTCCAATGTAAATCTACTATTTTTAGCTTTCTTAACTAGTACCCCAGAGTCACTTGTTAGCATGACCCAAAGAAGAAACCAGACATATATGTATGATAGAATTCATTATAGATTTCTTTCCAGTAATCAATTACCAATGGGAGTTGGTTGGTGATTTTAGCTATGATATTATGTGCAAGTTGATTGACCATATGATGTTTTTAGCTTCATTGTGAAACATATATAAGATCAAAGAGTTTCTGTACAACTAGTCATGTGGTTTGAAAATTGGATCCTTGAGTATGGTTTTTAGTTCATTATGTAGGGATTAGTGAAAGTATGTAGCATTTTCAGTTCTACTGCTATAGAAAATATCTTACTAATCTAACCTGTATTTTGATTTTCGACATGCAATTCTTGATTATTTATTTATATAATGGCTTAATAGCAGATTGGCCTTGGGAGCCAAAACTGCCACATGTGCAAAACTTAGGGGGTGTTTTTGTAGTTTTTTTTCTTAAGGGGCCAAAATCGCAACTTTGATAAAGTTAGGGGCAAAAATTGCTATTAAGCCTTATATTTACTCATGGTGACGATGCCTGTATATTTTCTTCCTTCAATCTTTAATCCTGTTGTTTATGTTCTTAATTTAGGAAGAGTTGTGACCGTTAATTAATAGGTCTAAACTTTTATTACCTTCTGTGTCTCATCTCAACTATTCTGATTCTTGCCAACTTACGTGATTTTAGCAATAAAACTATGCATTGTCCATCTTTGCTGTTTGATGATAGAAAGTTGTCATACCTATACTCGCTAGTGAACACATTAAATTAAGATCAACTAGGCCCTAAATTTCATATCTTTGTAAAAAAAAACATAACAATCTTCACTGTGTCGGTGTTCATAGTTCAAAAACAAGTTCAGCACCAAAAAACAGTTCGATTCATACAGGTAGGGAAGTTCAGTTCATAATGTTGGAATTTAGCTTGGTTCGCAATTTAGCAGTTTGGTTGAAATTGGTTCGCCCTGAAAATACGAAACACCAAACCCAACAACCTGAATCTGTTTGGTTTTGCTGAACTCAAAAACACTCCGGTGTTCAATTACCATGTGATGTTTTCAGCCATCAGGTCAATGTGGCTTTTGCATTCTTTGACTCACTCATTGTACTTACTTAGCTGGCAGTAATTATATCAAATGCTCGTGAATGATTAAATTTAAAAGTAAATTAGTGATAGGTTGTGATTGTAGTTTTCCATCATAAGTTCAATTATCACTTATAATTTAAGCTATCTACCGCTCTGATTCAATTAGTCTTGTGGATTTTACAGTTATGTATTCAAATTTTGTTTTAATTGTCTAGATCGAACTTTATTGACTTTTTTCAAATCTTACTCAATAATCACTTTTGCAATTTCGTCCAGTTGAAATCAATGTTTCTAAATTGGTACTTGAAGATTGGGGTTGCGTCAGCTTTGGGTGGAGCTTCTACGGAATTTTTCATGGTCAAAACATGCTTCTGTGTGAGAAACTTCCTTTCTCATTCTTTAAACACTCTTGCCACCTTTGCATTTTCTTGAATTATTCATATCATTTTCTCATTGATACTGGCTTTAAAAATCTATTATAATTTCAAATTGTTGTTGGTCATTATATGATCTGTTGGGTTGTACAGTGGCAAGATAGTGGTTCTGGTTACTAGATGCTATCGTAAGTAAAATATATTATTACTACCAATACAACTAGATATACCACTCCTTAATTTAGTGAATTTTTTAGGTTTGTCTAGTATGTCTTTCAATGGTAATGGTTTTTTGGGAAATATCATAGACCCCATCATATAGTGTGTTAGTTTTTAGTCTTGAAAATACGAAACACCAATCCGTTTGGTTTTGCTGAACTGAAAAACACTCTGGTGTTCAATTATCATGTGATGGTGTCAGCCATCAAGTCAATGTGGCTTTTGCATTCTTTGACTCACTCATTGTACTTACTTAGCTGGCAGTAATTATATCAAATGCTCGTGAATAATTAAATTTGAAAGTAAATTAGTGATAGGTTCTGATTGTAGTTAGGGGTCAGTTAGAGTAGTTGGGTTGTTATCTCTTTTGTTATTTCTGTTAGTCTTTCCTTTTATCGTCAATCAAGGAGGAGGTATTGTGTTGCATGCTGCTGCATTTGGGGCATACAACAACACACCAATTTCAAATGGAGGAGGTCGTTTTGGGATGAATGACAACAGAGCAAATGTGCAAAATTAAGGAGCTAAACCAGGAGATGCAACAAATTTTGGTTCAAGAAATATGAGTACTCGTTGTCCCTTTTACCTGGATCATCTGAAACGAAGAGAGGAGGAAGGTGTGTCTGTTGTGGCTTGGCTTATGGTATAGGCCATCATTGTCCAGGGAAGAATATATGGGTAGTCATATTGGCCGAGGATGAGAAATTAAATGATGAGAGAAAATCACAAAAACTGAAGCAGAGGAGAATGCATAGGAGGAAATGGAGGAGCTGATGGAACCATAATATAAGTGGATGGACTTTGTTTAAGCTGGAGGATTCACTCAACCATACACTATGGGCAATCTATAAATAGATTCTCATGCTTCTAGTGTGAGTGGGAATAGCTCATATTTGTAATCTTTTCTTTATCAATAAATTCAGGGACGAATAATTCTTTTTCTACTTGTAACTGTTCAAAGTAACCTAACATAGTCCCCACTATATATCGTGGGAGACTGTTTAGATGACTAAAAACTAACACATTATATGATGGGGTCCATGATATTTCCCAAAAAACCTTTACCATTGAAAGACATACTAGACAAAACAAAAAAATTCACTAAATTAAGGACTGGTGTATGTAGTTGTATTGGTAGTAATATATTTTACTTACGATAACATCTAGTAAGCAGAACCACTATCCTGCCACTGTACAACCCAACAGATCATATAATAACCAACAACAATTTGAAATTATAATAGATTTTTAAAGTCAGTATCAATGAGAAAATGAGATGGAAAATTCAAGAAAATGCAAAGGTGGCAAGAGTGTTTAAAGAATGAGAAAGGAAGTTTCTCACACAGAAGCCTGTTTTGACCATGAAAAATTCGATAGAAGCTCCACCAAAAGCTGACGCAACCCCAATCTTCAAGTACCAATCGAGAAACATCGATTTCAACTCGACGAAATTGCAAAAGTGATTATTGAGTAAGATTTGAAAAAAGTCATTAAAGTTCGATCTAGACAATTAAAACAAAATTTGAATACATAATTGTAAAATCCACAAGACTAATTGAATCAGAGCAGTAGATAGCTTAAATTATAAGTGATGATTGAACTTATGATGGAAAACTACAATCACAACCTATCACTAATTTACTTTTAAATTTAATCATTCACGAGCATTTGATATAATTACTGCCAGCTAAGTAAGTACAATGAGTGAGTCAAAAAATGCAAAAGCCACATTGACCTGATGGCTGAAACCATCACATAGTAATTGAACACCGGAGTGTTTTTGAGTTCAGCAAAACCAAACGGATTCAGGTTGTTGGGTTTGATGTTTCGTATTTTCAAGCCGAACAAATTTCAACCAAACTGCTAAATTGCGAACCAAGCTAAATTTCAACATTATGAACTGAACTTCCATACCTGTATGAATTGAACTGTTTTTTTTGGTGCTGAACTTGTTTTTGAACTATGAATACCGACACAGTGAAGATTGTTATGTTTTTTTTTTACAAAGATATGAAATTTAGGGCCTAGTTGATCTTAATTTAATGTGTTCACTAGCGAGTATAGGTATGACAACTTTCTCTCATCAAACAGCAAAGATGGACAATGCATAGTTTCATTGCTAAAATCACGTAAGCTGGGAAGAATCAGAATAGTTGAGATGGGACACAAAAGGTAAGAAAAGTTTAGACCTATTAATTAACGGTCACAACTCTTCCTAAATTAAGAACATAAACAACATGATTAAAGATTGAAGGAAGAAAAGATCCAGGCATCATCACCATGAGTAAATATAAGGCTTAATAGCAGTTTTTGCCCCCTAACTTTCTCAAAGTTGTGATTTTGGCCCCCTAAGAAAAAAAAACTATAAAACCGCCTCCTAAGTTTTCCACCTGTAGCAATCTTGGCTCCCAAGGCCAATCTGCTATTAAGCCATTATATAAATAAATAATCAAGAATTGAATGTCGAAAATCAAAATACAGGTTAGATTAGTAAGGTATTTTGTATAGCAGTAGAACTGAAAATGCTACATACTTTCACTAATCCCTGCAGAATGAACTAAAACCATACTCAAGGATCCAATTTTCAAACCACATGACTAGTTGCACAGAAACTCTTTGATCTTATATATGTTTCACAATGAAGCTAAAAACATCATATGGTCAATCAACTTGCACATAATATCATAGCTAAAATCACCAACCAACTCCCATTGGTAATTGACTACTGTAAAGAAATCTATAATGAATTATATCATACATATATGTCTGGTTTCTTCTTTGGGTCATGCTAACAAGTGACTCTGGGTACTAGTTAAGGAAGCTAAAAATAGTAGATTTACATTGGAAATAACAACTTTAAAACTTTTATAAAGTTGAATTCACCGTTTCCCAACACATTATGTCTATATCTGCTTCCTTAAACAATGCCCCAAGTGTACTCCTTAACATTTTCCTTATACTTTTCCTACTTTGAAATGGTTAGGTGCCATTTTTGTTTTTGTTGTTGTATTCAATGAACAAGAGCAATAGTGCATCATTCATATTTCTTAAATCCATAGAATGAAGATATTACATTAAAGTGAAAATGAATCGAAAGAAGCACACAAGTGTGAATTAAAGTTCGAAACCTTACATGGCAATACATATAGTAAGAAACAAACAGAAAAGAGATTAAGAACTAGAATTCAAAACGTTGCTTCTCATGACAATAGGGGAATCTATTTGCTTGTTATTTTTTACAAAAGATAAAGCAATAATTACAAATCCGAAGTAAAAAAAAATTAGGAGTAGAATAGTTAGTCAATATACCATTGATGAGAGCCTTTGAACCTTAAAGCGTTGCAGTAATTTAAGAAAGTATAGAGGAAGTTTCTGTAAACCAACACTAAGTTGATATTGTTCAAGTATAGTGCAGCAACAATGAAGGTGGAATAGAAACTAATATTACTTAAAATTTACCTACACAATAAAGATACATTAGCAAGTGCTGAAGGATAATAAAAAATAATGTCAGATAGGTAAAAGTTGAGTTTTGTCCTATTAGTATATGAATTAATCATTCCCTCAACTAACACCCGTATTTGAATATCAACCAAGATTTTATTATTAACTCATCAGAGTATATAAATGAATCAAATTTGCATATAAACTGAAATATAGAAGGCTGTAATACAGCAAAAACAACAACCCACGAACTTAATACATTCGTTTCATCCAATGACAGCAAACAAAACACGTCCATACATAGAAATACAATGCAACAAAAACAAAGCATGTTGGACATAATGTAATGAATCATCAAAATCTTCTCCAAGAGTATGGCAGAACCAATATACTAACCAAAACTCGATATTGTTTGACAGAAAAATGTCCACAATATAACTATAATGCAAAGTTAAGTTGCCTACATGACCATACAAGAACTCCAAATGCATTAATGCGATGCAACTTTTAATGCAGGGGTTACAATGGAAACTAAAGAGACTCAAACTAGGAAAGTTTTACACTATAATAACATCCTACCACAGCTTGATAAGAGTATCTCATCCAATGCAATTTCTTTTGGAGATTGCAAACGAAATCATCAGTGAAGCTTAACCTAACGCAGCAGCTATAAATAATTATTACCATATTATATTATAACTAGTCTTTACTTTAATAAATAAAGTGAGAATATTGAAGGGCCAACTGAGACTTTGCACAAGGTTTGCCAAAGATCATAGCCAAAAAATCACAACCAGGAAAACTCAAAGCAATAGGAACACATGCCATAGTTATTAGTAGCAAGTGGGCAATCCCTATAGATATATATGCTATGTTTGGATAAAAGGCTTAATTAAGGACTTATAGTATAACACATATCATATAAGTGCTTATGGATAAGTTATTTCTGTAAGAAAAGCTCAAATAAGTCAATTAAAATATGCTCATAGTACCACTCAAATTATGCATTTAAACATGTAAGAGCAAGGAAGGAATTACACAAACTTGGATGCAAAATGAACCAACACGCAGAGTAACAATTGGAGCAAAAAGAGAAATTGAAAGAAGAAAATTGTAAATAGAAACGAGAGTTTGAGAATAATTATTACCAAACAATGGCGACTCACAGATTGGAACAATTGGTAGGTTCTCGTCGAACTTCCTACATGTTTTGTATAGGAAACCTCCTTCCTTTTCTTTTTTCAATCGATTTTTTATTTATTTAAAGTCTAAGAATTTATTGTTTTCAGTTTATTTATTTTTAATTTAATTATAAAATATTAAAAAAAATTACTTTTAACTTTTATAACTAGAATCAGATATACTAGTTAGCATAACTATTTAATAAATCCTCACTCGCTCTTTAAAATTTTAAAAAATGTCATTGAAATTGTAGAATATATATTATAAAATATGTTTTTTTTTTCCTATATACACCGAATAAATTAGTACTTGAATTTAAAAATTGAATCACCCTATTCATGTTTCGGACCCCTCCTTATGGCAAAATAAGCAAGGTATAAAATGAAAATTTTAATTTTCACACAAGGCATTATAAAATCTGAATTGTTTGTTTTATTGTATTATAAAATCCAAAACCTTATACACCTTTTTGTTAAGAAAACAAATCATGGAAAAAACATATTCATATTACATAATTCAAATTATATTAACACAAAAACTAAACGAGTTTGTAACATGAATATCTTGTGTAAGAATCATAATAACCATTCTAATCCCATGCTCAATTTGTGCTTCTTGTTTTAGGTCTTGGAAGTGCATATTTCTATTTATAAAAAAAGAAGGTTTTAGGCTCTAAAGCTTTCTACACATTTTAGGTGAAATTTCAACATGCTTCGAAATATGATCAACTTCAATATTTTCAAACACTTAAATAAAATATTTTTTCAACAAGTCATTCGTCTCAAAATCCTTCAAAACCATCAAACACAAGTGACGTAAAAAACTGAAGGTAGAAAAAAGGTTTGAGATTAACAAATTTGAATTCATCCAACTTATTTTAAACACCCAAAGGTTAAGACCAATAACAAACTTACTTTAACCCAAAAAGGCACGTGACTAAACCATGAGAATAAATATAACTAAAGTGTAATCAGCCTTTTGAAATCATCAATTAACATCAAACTTAAAAGAAGAGATAAATAAAAAAGATAAGCTTTAAGATTAAAGAAGAAAAAAAAAACCTTCAAGTAATTTAACAAAGACCAAAAGCTTAAAGATAAAACAAAACTGTAAACAAAGCAATTGATTAAAGAAAACTCACCCTTAATAGAAGAAGATAAACACCACACCAGTAGTGTGGTAATTCCTAAAAGTAACTAGTTTATAGTAGCTCTTTTATTTAAGCTTTCTAGATTCAGATCTCTACTTGTATTTGATTAAATCTCCATATCTGTTCCAAAGAAACATACGTATATTAGAAAAGAGAAAAAAACTTGAAAAAAATTGGGATAACAAGCTCATATGATTATCAACTAAATTTTTAAATGAAAATAAATATCTACATGCCGAGACTGGAGTGTAAATAAAGGGTAAAGAGCAAGGAATGGAGCGAGTTGGAACTAACATTTGGTGTTCAAAATCCACATAAGAACAATCAAAACAACAATTAAAGCCATCAAAACCAGGACAAAACCAAAGAATGAGAGATGAAAAGGAGAAAAAACAACATTAAAAAATTTAAAAATATGTTTGAGAAAAACTAATTTCATTTTTAAAAAAGAAAATTCAAATGATGAATACAATTTAAATGTATAAACATAAGACACACAAGCATAAAGATTAAAATTTTAAGGGCAGAAGCATATGGATGGAAGACCAAGTAGCACGAAATGATTATTTTTGACCAAAAACATGAAAAAAGAAAAAGAAAAAAATATCAAAGAAAACATGGTTGTCTCTTAGACAATAAATAGGAACCATACAACCCCTTCTCTACAATAGCTTTAAGCTAATTGGTTCACAATTCTACAAAAATAACAACAGGATAGAATGAAACATAGAAAACAAGCGATTAAGAAACAGTGTAGTTTCATGCTATCCAAACATCTCAATCGAAGAAAATTTGGCTTTCGAATTCAATCAAAGCAAAATAAGAAATCCTTTTGGAATCAGCAAGCGATTAATGAGTAATTTTGTTAATATATGGGGATATTAGAAATATATGTGAGTTGGATAGTACTTTTTGCATTTTTTGATTGTAATAATCCAGGCCCAATTATTTTGAAGAGGCCCTTAAAACAAAACCCTAAAATCACAACCGGTTCATCCTTTTTGCATCACAAACTCGTTGGATTGGAATTCGTACAGTCTCACTGAACTCAACGCCGCCGGAGTTCTTCGTCGGCAGCCACAAACAGTAAGAATCTCTGTCATTTTCTTCCTTTCAGTTTTTCAATACTTCTTTACTCTTTCTCTCTATTCCTTAAACTAAACATAAATCCCATCCGCCGTTATCTCCAAAAACGACCAGATATATGCTGTTTGTCTTCTTTTCAAGGTTAAAGTTTTGATTTTTATGATTCTGAGTCTATTAATATTATAATAGACGACGCCCTGAAGATGGATGGACTTTCACTGTCGAGGAAATGGGATCAACCCGACCACTGAATGAGATGGAGAAAATGTATGTGAGACGAGAGACTCCACGCCGGCGACGCAGGATCCTTCCTTGATTACATTTTTGTTTTATGCATTATGCTTGCGTTCAGTTTAATGAAAAAGTATGAAACATATTGGCCACTTCAGTTATCAATGGCGGTATAGGCATGAATAGATGATTGATTTTTATGCATACGGGTCTTTTTTCAAATTAAAGTTTTGATCTTCAACCTTATGGGTCTCACGATAAACCTAAAGATGCAAAAACAGTTTGAATCCTTGTGATTTGTTTTTAACATCTGAAAACAGATGAATGCTTCAACCTTATGGGTCATACGTTTCCAAAAGGTTGAAGATCGAAACAATTTGAATCCTCCTAGGAAGTGATATGCAATACCATAATCTTCCTATCTTCCTATGTATAAAAGTGTTGATTTTTATGGTTCTGTGATGTTTTTTTTGTTGTTGTTGCAGATCTGGAGTTCTAATCAAAGGCAAGTGGAGATCTAAACTGGAAATTCTAAATAAAAGAAAAGAACCATATTTTTAAGGAATTACTTCCCTTCTGCTATGGTGATTCTCCTTTTCTTCAAAGGTGAGTGTTCTTTTATTAATTGTTCTGTTTAAGCGTTGTCTCTTTTAAATTACTTTAAAAGTTGATTTTTATGCCCAACCTAGTGGGTAAAGCCATTTAACAATTGCTTAATTTCAATTCAAATTATTAGAGAGAATTATTCTGTATTGAAATTGTGAAACTGCTTATAAAATTAATCAGGTTTTAGGAGCGGAACTGAATTATAAATTAGTGAGAAAGTTTGGTTTTTGAACCATAAACACCAGAAGTGAGAAAGTCCCAGCTTTTCTTATTTTTGGGGATTCCTTCTTCTCAAAGTACTATTTTTTTTTTTTTTTTTTTTATCTTTCATTCCAAAAGGATTTCTTATTTTGCTTTGATTATTCGAAAGCTAAATTTTCTTCGACTGAGATGTTTGGATAGCATGAAACTACACTGTTTCTTAATCGCTTGTTTTCTATGTTTCACTCTATCCTGTTGTTATTTTTGTAGAATTGTGAACCAATTAGCTTAAAGCTATTGGAGAGAAGGGTTTGTATGGTTCCTATTTATTAGGGGTGTTCAAATCCAAACTAAAATCGCAAACCGATCAAAAAAAATCGAAAACCGCAAAAAATCGAATATATTTGGATGCGTTTGGATGTTGTTTTGTAAAAACCGCTAAGATCGGATCGGATTTTGGATCACTTTTTCAAAACCGTACCGAGCCGCAAAAATAAATATTAATACTTATTTATTCTTTTATTAGTATTATATATTGCATTATTATGTTGTTTGTTAAATTTTAATCTTATATATTGCACTAATTTAATCTATATTATTATTACTTCATATGTTTAAAAAATAATCGATAATTTTCATACTATAATTTTATCTTTTTTAATATATTTTGCATCAAACCTATTATTTTACCCTGTTTGTGTAATATTAATATTAATAAAGAAAAATTATTCCTTAAAAAATATTAAATAAAACAATATATTTTGCATTTTGGACATCCAAAAACCGATCCAAATTAAACCGCATATAATTGGATCAGTTCTGTTTGGATTTTTTTAGAATATTCATCCAAGCCGAACCGAACTGCATGTGATTTTTATTTTGGATCGGTTGACATTTTACCTCAAAACCGATCCAAACCGCACCGCGAACACCCTTACTATTTATTGTCTAAGAGACAACCATGCTTTCTTTGATACATTTTTCCTTTTCTTTTTTCATGTTATTGGTCAAAAAATTTCATTTCGAGCTACTTGGTCTTCCATCCATACGCTTCTGCCCTTAAAATTTTAATCTTAATGCTTGCGTGTCTTATGTTTATACATTTAAATTGTATTCATCATTTGAATTTTCTTTTTTAAAAATGAAATTAGTTTTTCTCAAATATATTTTTAAATTTTTTAATGTTGTTTTTTCTCCTTTTCATCTCTCATTCTTTAGTTTTGTCTTGGTTCTGATGGCTTTAATTGTTGTTTTGATTGTTCTTATATGGATTTTGAACACAAAATGTTAGTTCCAACTCGCCCCATTCCTTGCTCTTTACCCTTTATTTACACTCAGGTCTTGGCATGTAGATATTTATTTTCATTTTAAAATTTAGTTGATAATCATATGAGCTTGTTATCCCAATTTTTTTCAAGTTTTTTTCTCTCTTTTAATATACGTATGTTTCTTTGGAACAGAAATGGAGATTTAATCAAATACAAGTGGAGATCTAAATCTAGAAAGCTTAAATAAAAGAGCTACTATAAACCAGTTACTTTTAGGAATTACCACACTACTGGTGTGGTGTTCATCTTCTTCTATTAAGGGTGAGTTTCTTTAATCAATTGCTTTGTTTACAGTTTTTTTTATCTTTAAGCTTTTGGTCTTTTTTAAATTACTTGAAGGTTTTTTTTTTCTTCTTTAATCTGAAAGCTTATCGTTTTTATTTATCTCTTCTTTTAAGTTTGATGTTAATTGATGATTTCAAAAGGCTGATTACACTTTAGTTATATTTATTCTCATGGTTTAGTCAGGTGCCTTTTTGGGTTAAAGTAAGTTTGTTATTGGTCTTGACCTTTGGGTGTTTAAAATAAGTTGGATGAAGTTCAAATTTGTTAATCTCAAGCCCTTTTTCTACCTTCAATTTTTTAGGTCACTTGTGTTTGATGGTTTTGAGGATTTTGAGACGAATGACTTGTTGAAAAATATTTTATTCAAGTATTTGAAAATATTGAAGTTGATCATATTTCGGAGCGTGTTGAAATTTCACCTAAAATGTGTAGAAAGCTTTAGAGCCTAAAACCTTCTTTTTATATAACTAGAATTATGCACTTCCAAGACCTAAAACAAGAAGCACAAATTGAGCATGTGATTAGAATGGTTATTATGATCCTTATGTGAAAATTAAATTTTTCATTTTATACCTTGCTTATTTTGCCATAAGGAGGGGTCCGAAACACGAATAGGGTGATTCAATTTTTAAATTCAAGTACTAATTTATTCGGTGTATATAGGAAAAAAAACATATTTTATAATATATATTCCAAAATATCTATGACATTTTTTAAAATTTTAAAGAGCGAGTGAAGATTAATTAAATAGTTATGCTAATTAGTGTATCCGATTCTAGTTAGAAAAGTTAAAAGTAATTTTTTTAATATTTTTTAATTAAAGTAAAAAAAATTTAATTGAAAACAATAAATTCTTAGACTTTAAATAAATAAAAAATCGATTGACAAAAGAAAAGGAAGCAGGTTTCCTCCTATACACAAACATATGTAGGAAGTTCGACGAGAACATACCAATTGTTTCGATCTGCGAGTCGCCATTGTTTGGTAATAATTATTCTCAAACTCTCGTTTCTATTTACAATTTTCTTCTTTCAATTTCTCTTTTTGCTCTGATTGTTACTCTGCGTGTTGGTTCATTTTGCATCCAAGTTTCTGTAATTCCTCCCTTGCTCTTACATGTTTAAATGCATAGTTTGAGTGGTACTATGAGCATATTTTTATTAACTTATTTAAGCTTTTCTTACATAAACAACTTATCCATAAACACTTATATGATATGTGTTATACTATAAGTCCTTAATTAAGTCTTTTATCCAAACATAACATATATATCTATAGGGATTTCCCACTTGCTACTAATAACTATGGCATGTGTTCCTATTGCTTTGAGTTTTCCTGGTTGTGATTTTTTGGCTATGATCTTTGGCAAATCTTGTGCTAAGTCTCAGTTGGCCCTTCAATATTCTCCCTTTATTTATAAAAGTAAAGACTAGTTATAATATAATATGGTAATAATTATTTATAGCTGCTGCGTTAGGTTAAGCTTCACTGATGGTTCCATTGTAACCTCTGCATTAAAAGTTGCATCGCATTAATGCATTCGGAGTTCTTGTATGGTCATGTAGGCAACTTAACTTTGCATTATAGTTATATTGTGGACATTTTTGTGTCAAACAATATTGGGTTTTGGTTAGCATATTGGTTCTGCCCTACTCTTGGAGAAGATTTTGATGATTCATTATATCATGCCCAACATTCTTGGTTTTTGTTGCGTTGTATTTCTATGTATGGACGTGTTTTGTTTGCTGCCGTTGGATGAAAGGAATGTATTGAGTTCATGTGTTGTTTTTTTGCGGTGTTACAACCTTCTATATTTCGGTTTATATGCAAATTTGATTTATTTATATATTCCTCTATTGTCATGAGATGCAACATTTTGAATTCTAGTTCTTAATATCTTTTCTGTTTGTTTCTGATTATATGTATTGCCATGTAAGATTTCTACCTTTAATTCACACTTGTGTGCTTCTTTCGATTCATTTTCACTTCTATGTAATGTCTTCATTTTGTGGATTTAAGAAATATGAATGATGCACTATTGCTCTTGTTCATTGAATACAACAACAAAAACATAAATGGCACCTAACCATTTCAAAGTAGGAAAAGTTTAAAGAAAATGTTGAAGAGTACCCTTGGGGCATTGTTTAAGGAAGCAGATATAGACATAATGTGTTGGGGAACGTTGAATTCAACTTTATAAAAGTTTTAAAGTTGTTATTTACAATGTAAATCTACTATTTTTAGCTTCCTTAACTAGTTCCCTAGGGGCACTTGTTAGCATGACCCATAGAAGAAACCAGACATATCTGTATGATATAATTCATTATAATTTTTTTTTCAGTAATCAATTACCAATGGAAGTTGCTTGGTGATTTTAGCTATGATATTATGTGCAATTTGATTGACCATATGGTGTTTTTAGCTTCATTGTGAAACATATATAAGATCAAAGAGTTTCTGTGCAACTAGTCATGTGGTTTGAAAATTGGATTCCCTTGAGTATAGTTTAGTTCATTCTTTAGGGATTAGGGAAAGTATGTAGCATTTTCAGTTATACTGCTATACAAAATATCTTGCTAATCTAACTTGTATTTTGATTTTCGACATGCAATTCATGATTATTTTTTTATATTTACTCATGGTGATGATGACTGGATCCTTTCTTCCTTCAATCTTTAATCTTGTTGTTTATGTTCTTAATTGAGGAAGAGTTGTGACCGTTAATTTATAGGTTTAAACTTATCTTAATTTAGGTTTAAACTTTCTGATTCTTGCCAACTTACGTGATTTTAGCAATGAAACTATGCATTGTCTATCTTTGATGTTTGATGATAGAAAATTGTCATATTTATACTCGCTAGTGAACACATTAAATTAAGATCAACTAGGCCATAAATTTCATATCTTTGTAAAAAAAAAATATAACAATCTTCGTTCATAGTTAAAAAACAAGTTTAGCACCAAAAAACAGTTCAATTCATACAGGTAGGGAAGTTCAGTGCATAATGTTGGAATTTAGCTTGGTTCGCAATTTAGCGGTTTGGTTGAAATTGGTTCGGCTCTAAAATACGAATTACCAAACCCAAAAACCTGAATCCGTTTGGTTATGCCGAACTGAAAAACACTTCGATGTTCAATTTTCTTTGAAATGACCACGCTTATCCATATGCAAATGTTCCGAAACTTGTTCCTGGGATTTTTTCCTTCTCTTAACTATACGTTCATGTCAATCTTAAATTGAGGATGGCCAAATCATGTTACCATGTGGTGTCATCCATTAGGTCAATGTGACTTTTGCATTCTTTGCCTCTCTCATTGTACTCACTTTGCTGGCAGTAATTATATCAAATGCTTGTGAATGGTTAAATTTAAAAGTAAATTAGTGATAGGTTGTGATTGTATTCAAATTTTGTTTTAATTGTCTAGATCGAACTTTATTGACATTTTTCAAATCTTACTCAATCAGTTTTGCAATTTCGTCCGGTTGAAAATGAAGTTTCTCGATTGGTACTTGAAGATTGGGGTTGCGTCAGCTTTGGTTGGAGCTTCTATGGAATTTTTCATGGTCAAAACAGGCTTCTGTGTGAGAAACTTCCTTTCTCATTCTTTAAACACTCTTGCCACCTTTGCATTTTCTTGAATTTTCCATCTCATTTTCTCATTAATGCTGACTTTAAAATTCTATTATAATTTCAAATTGTTGTTGGTTATTATATGATCTGTTGGGTTGTACTGTGGCAGGATAGTGGTTCTGGTTTCTAGATGATATCGTAAGTAAAATATATTATTACTACCAATACAACTAGATACACCACTCCTTAATTTAGTGAATTTTTTAGTTTTGTCTAGTATGTCTTTCAATGTGAAGGGTTTTTTGGGAAATATCATGGACCCCATCATATAGTGTGTTAGTTTTTAGTCATGTAAACACTCTCCCATGATATATATATATATATATATATATATATATGTTACTTTGAACAGTTACAAGAAGAAAAGGAATTATTCGTCCCTGAATTTATTGATAACAAAAAGAAAAGATTACACAAGGAGCTATTCCCACTCACACTAGAAACAGGATAATCTATTTATAGATTGCCCATAGTGTATGGTTGAGTGAATCCTCCAGCTTAAACAAAGTCCATCCACTTGCATTATGGTTCCATCAGCACCTCCATTTCCTCCTATGCATTCTCCTCTGCTTCAGTTTCTGTGATTTTTCTCTCATCATTTAATTTCTCATTCTCGACCCATATATTCTTCCCTGGACAATGATGGCCTGGACCATAAGCCAAGCCACAACAGACACACCTTCCTCCTCTCTTCGTTTCAGATGATCCAGGTAAAAGAGACAGCGAGTACTCCTGTTTCTTGAACCAAAATTTGTTGCATCTCCTGGTTTAGCTCCTTAATTTTGCACATTTGCTCTGTTGCCATTCATCCCAAAACGACCTCCTCCATTTGAAATTGGTGTGCTGTTGTATGCCCCAAATGCAGCAACATGCAACACAATACCTCCTCCTTGACTGACGATAAAAGAAGACCAACAGAAATAACAAAAGAGATAACAACCCAACTACTCTAACTGACCGCTAACTACCTCCTCTCAAACTATACAACCAGAGGCCTATTTATATTCCTAAATTTCTTTCTGTAATAAATTTGTAAGACCCTTTCAGCAGTTGCAGTAATAGCTTGACAAACATACTATGTATTCCCATGTTGCAGTATAGTTTTCCATGAAAAAAACAAAAAACTCACATTTTGGTGGTTTTATTCCCAAGGGAAGGGTTGGGAAAATACATTCCCATGAGGTGGGGAAAAATTTTATTCGCAAAATTTCTTTTTATAATTTCTACAATTGCCTCTACACTCCACACACTAATTTTTAGCCAAATATTTTTTTTTTTAAAAAGATAGTGAGGAATCCCCTTCATTATACTCTTGAAAAAGTTATTTTTGAATGAATTTACATCAATTTAAACAAAGTCCCCTCTGTCTTTTACATCAATTTATTTTGCTTTCTCGAGGATTTTGCTTGCTCTTTTGAATTCTGTCATCATCAAAGGATTTAGGTTTAGAAAGTTTGAATCTGTTTCACTTTTTTGCATTGTGCAGATGACAAAGTAACTGTTTTGGAGTCAGAAAAGCGCGCCTTGGAGAATTCTCCAGATGCTCAAGCAATTAGAGAAGCTCTCAACCCTTGGAGACATGTTGATACAAAAGAAACAAACAAGCCCTAACGCGAGTATGAACCATTTTATTAAAATCCATGAATGATGCGTCAAGAATTTTACCGAGAATACGCTGGAAGTTGATTGCATATGGACTGCTTTTCTGTTATACTTTATGATTCATGTGGTGGAATTGATGGTGCCCTTCCATTGCGGCATCTTGTTAACCAGCCTGCAATTCACGGGCAAATCTACCATGTATCACACACACAACCTTCTATTTATTTTTGCTACTATATGGCTTTGAATCTTGGGGAAATTTAATTATTTTGATAGTATGATACAAGGTGAATGTCGCAATATTCCCAATAAATTAAACAATTCCAAACAGTTCTAAAATTGTTTTGCCACCTGGCATTTATCTGTTATGCAAGTATTCTAACTGTACTCTAACATAGCCATGCTTCTATAATTTCATTTGGCTTTTAATCTCGTGGTCAATGGTTGTCATCATCATCACCGTACACCATATATTTTATAACCTTCATGACCATGGCCGTCTTTGTAGATTCCAGCTGAAACATGGTTTACATATCACATTACTTGGCAATAGCAACATGGTTGTATAAAGAGTAGAAAAAAAAAAGATGGCAAATCATTACCATTTACTACTCCACCAGTAGTCACCTGGTATCAACTGGGTGCTTCTCTCCAGATTTGAGTTGGGATCCCAAACGTTGAGAAGAAAAAAAAAATACTTCCTCCGGTCCTTTTTATTAGAAACAAAAGTGAGAATTTTTTGGTCCTTTTTATAAGAAGATTGATCAAGTTTCAAGTATGTTTGAAGCTAAATTTCATTTGTGTCCTTATTGATTGTGAGAGAGAATTAAAAGTAAGTAAGTTGATGGAATAAAGAGTAATTAATTTAAGGGTATTTATAGAATTGTTTTAAATGTAGAAGTGTAATAAATGAAGATGACTATTTTCAATGTATTTTTTTGGTCTTGATGTTTTATGTCTTTTGTTTCTTGTATAAAGGACTGGAGGGAGTAGTAATGTCTCTTCTGGGGTATGCCTTTGGGTATGTGATGAGTCAATAATTAGTGTTTAAAACTCTTTTACTTCAATTGCAAGTTATTTAATTTCAAGAACAAATATTCTAAAGATTCAGTCTAGGAGCAAAAGAAAGAGGATTTGGAGCTGATTCATGCCTAAAATATGAAGATTGGGAACACAAATATGTTTCCCCAAGGTCAGAGACTTGGCACGGCTAGTGCCACCAGCCACACGGCCATGCCAACCTTCAGGATCCACTTTAGCTGCTTTTTGCTTCCTAGACAAGCTAGCTATTAGTTTATTTCTGATCTAAAAGCCCGTAGTTTCTTGTGGAACATTCTAGTGTTATATTTCTTAGGGCTTAAGTCATTGTAGACTATAAATAGAGTTGCTAGCTATCACAACAATTCATCTTTTGTTATTGGAATTAAATAGTGACAATTGTTTTCTTTATTAAAGTTATTTCTTTTACTTTCTTGTTATTTTATTTACTTTCCTCTTCTTCTTCTCTATGTCTACGATGAACATAAGCGAGTAGACTCTTCCTGTCTTGAGATTGTTGGATAAGTCTAATGACGTAATCCTAATCAAACCAAGCCTTAAACCCTAATTTTAGGTAACCCTAATTTCTAATCTATTTCACCGTTTTTATAATCAATAACAAATATTAAATTAATCGATGGATCGAAATATGAAGTTTTAATATTGTAACAAGTGAATATAGACAAGCATTGCGAAACATGAAAATAGTCTAGCGAACCTTGAGACAATAAAGTTTCGAGCTTCAAGGATTTCAATAACAATCAACCATGAAAATAGGCGTGGTTGCTAGAGAAACACACTCACTGAGACCGAAAGGAGATGTGATAGGGTAAAGAGAAACTTGTCTTTAGAAAGAAGGTCTAACATAAAGTTCTAGGTTTAAGGTTTGATTTGAGAAGGGTTTGTCACCATGACGGACCAATGATCCTAAGGCTCTTTTATTATTATTATTATTATTATTATTATTATTATTATTATTATTATTGTCAACCGTTTGAAA
The DNA here is from genome assembly GCF_003473485.1 of Medicago truncatula. Classification (NCBI taxonomy): domain Eukaryota; kingdom Viridiplantae; phylum Streptophyta; class Magnoliopsida; order Fabales; family Fabaceae; genus Medicago; species Medicago truncatula. The sequence continues at coordinate 21,306,418 of NC_053043.1, read as the reverse complement.
ACCCCAACTTTGCAATTTAAACTCTTTCTAATCATCAACAAAGTTAATTGAATTGAACAACTCCCTGTTGGAATAATACTCTCTTTTTACTGCTTCGGTAGAACCGTGCACTTGCGGTTTTATCTGATCAAGTTTTTGGCGCCGTTGCCGGGAGTTAACTAGTTTGATTAACTTTTTCTTAGTGATTAGAATTTTTTTTCTTTTCTTTTACTCTTTTTATTCTTCTACTTCTTTCTTTTACCGTTAACTTCTTGGGTTCTTGCTCTTTATGCGAAGAACTAAAAGTCTTGGTGATTTCGTTCCGAGATCAAAAGATATTTGCATAAGAGAAAGAGAGACGCACGAAATAATATCTCTATGGCTGAACGCACAGTCAAAGAGTATGCAACACCATCTACGGATGAGCCACAAGCTATTATTGTGTACCCAGTGGTTGAGGGTAACAACTTTGAGATCAAGCCTGCACTACTTAACTTGGTGTAGCAAAATCAGTTTTCTGGATCACCTGCTGAGGATCCAAATCTGCATATCTCAACCTTTTTAAGACTAAGCGGAACCTTGAAAGCGAATCAAGAAGCCGTAAGGCTGCACCTTTTCCCTTCATCTTAAGGGATAGAGCTAGTGCTTGGTTCCATTCATTGGAAGTTGGTTCCATCACTTCATGGGATCAAATGAGGCAAGCATTCCTTGCCCGATTCTTTCCCCCTTCTAAAACTGCTAAACTAAGAGACCAAATTTCACGGTTCAATAAAAAAGATGGGGAATCTCTTTATGATGTGTGGGAGCGTTTCAAGGAAATGCTTAGACTTTGTCCCCACAATGGTTTAGAGTAGTGGCTCTGTAACGCCCATACTAAACATATCTAGAAAGTTTAACACGTGCATTATCTTTAGTACTGGATACATTAAACTTTACAACATAAAGACTTCGAATGAATATTTTATACAACAATGTGCGTTCGTACAATCATCAATACAATACTACGCGTCCAAAACATATAAAAAATACATCCTTAAAGTCCATAACATCCTGCAGCGGGTACGAACATGAATCCTCAGAACTTTATATCTAGAAAAGGCTCGAGTATCGTTATCCTCTCCTGAGAAATACATCTTTATTCGGATACCGGTTATAACACTCGATGACTTGATTGCTACCTTGAGTCGCAAGGAAGAACCTTTTGAATCTTATATACACATCTCTTGTCTTATTACATAACTCTCCCTTAATCGATTGGCAACTTTGTTGCGTACTTGGCTTCACCAACTAAGCAACCCGATTAACGCACCGAAGGTGACTCCAAACTCTCTTGACTTCTTTTGGACAGGACATGTCCATTATATTCTTACCATGCTTTCTGTCGACTAACCCAGTCTCATTGTTTTGAACTTGACGCTTCCAAAACTTTTTACTCAATACTTACTGCTTTCCATTAGGAACCTTACTTGCTAAGTTTAACATTACTTATCATATTCTGCGATAATTATCATCTCGAAGTCCAAGGTCTTGCGGATCTCGTAAATTCCTTACTGATCTATCTCTGCTGCGCTAATCAGATCCATAAATATTATTCTGTTAAGATTTGAGGAATTTTACAACCTTCCTGCTGCATAATTACCTTAACTTCCGTAACATCTTTGGAATCCACATGTCGCGAACAGAGGGGCTAACTTACTCTCCTCACTACTTCACAAAATACTTCGCATGACTTACGTATCATATACTCGCACCGCTTCTCCTTTGAACCGGCTGATGTAGTATTTTTGCATCAAACAATTGTAAGTATTTATATCGTATTCTCAGGGACTAGTGCGATATCGCGGACCGTTCGACACCAAATATCATTCTAAGTTAAAAGATAATTGGTTGTTTGTTTTAATGACTAAATTGCAAATGATAAAATTGAGATTAATAGGGCGTGAAACTTGTTAGGATTAGAGTTCCTTGATCAAGCGTCACACGTAACCTAATGATCATACATGGATTCTAGCTTTTCTTTGATATTATCACGTATCCCTCGACAACACCATTCATGTCCAAACAATATTGAATGATTCAAGAGTCGGTCTTATCATTTAATCGATGATTTCTCAATCTATTGAATGATAAGAAAGCTTTAAGTTTGGATACAAAAGGTGATTATCAGAACATCAATTCCATGTCTAGAACCTATGTTTTGATAGATGATTATTCTAAACCTAGATTCAAAAGTATTTCTCAATCATAATTAAATCAAACATAAGCATTAAAGTGCAAGAATAACATCAATATCAAATCAAATGCTAGAACCATATATTTATAGATCAAAAGATTACATGTTAAGCTAAGATCAAGTACCTCTAATCCCAACAAAGGATATTTAGCTACTCATTGTCATGGAAGCCTTGCAAGAATGAATTGAAGAAGAAAGATTCATTACAACTTGTGATTTCTCAACAAAGGATGAAGAATCCACTTTCTATCACTCTCACTCTATGAAGAACAAGCCCTATCTCTCCCTCTAGAAATATTACAAGTGAAAACTATGAAAAACTAAGATTCTTAATGAAATGGTTGAGTGGGCTATTTATAGAATTCTGATTCTGCATCAATTCGCCTCGCGAGCTTCTTCATTCGCCATGGCGAGTTGAGGTTCCTTCACCATTGGTTTTGTGCCACGTCAGCTGTGAGGAGTCTAAGTCGCCCTAACTCGCCTCGCGAGTACAATCATTCGCCATGGCGAGTTGGCTCGCCTTCAACTCGCCATGCGAGTTGGTGGCGAGTGATCTTTGTTGCTTACTGGAATTGCTCGCCTTTGCTGGTCGTCGTGGCGAGTTGGAGGCGAGTGATCTTCATTTTTCAGCCTCTTTGCACTTTTCTTCATTTTTGCTCTTTGCTTGATGTCTTGAGTTCCAATCCTGCACAAATGGGTGAAGTTAGATAGATAAAGCGTAAAAGGGAAATAATCACTTATCTCTCGGCTTTTCCCTCAATAACTTGCAAAACAAGTAACAAAAGTGCTTAAAATATATCATGAATTTAACACTTCCTAGCACTTATCACCGGCACCACGTGCTTGATGGTTGAGTCTACTTGCAACATTCCATCCTAACATAGAGGCGCACCCACTTAAGATTATCTCCGAAAACTTCGACTTATAACGTATGCACATTCATATTCCCACGTCTTATGCTTCGCTTAATCATACCAATACTTGCTCGTTGAATTTTCCTCTTAAAGGAAACTTCGCAATACCAGCACACAGGTCATTGGTGTTGAGGTTTTCTCACCATATGTGAAAATATAGTTGCTCTGCCCCAGACGTTACTATAGAACCACGGAACGAGTCGACAACACATCCGTGCCGTCAAACCTCGCTCCCGGTGAGTTCAGCCCACTTCAAGCGAGTTGTGACAGACCAGGACCTGCAGATTTCACATTTAGTTCAAAAACGCCAACTCTAATCACCCATATGCGTGTATCAATTTTAAAACCTTGTAAACATTATAATCCATCATCGTGATGAGCATTAGCAAGTTAATTAAGCAAAACATAGATTCGAGGGAGAGACATAGCTCCACAAAACCTGAGAAATCATGTAGCCACACATATCGATTTTCTTAACTCCAGGGTCCCGATTATCTCTTAACATGTTCCCGCTTCCGACACAAAAGTGTGGGTCGTCACCTTGAACTAGATTGATTGCGTTAGTGTTTGCTCATGCCTTTTCTTTGAAAACCTTAAAACATAATGCATGTTAAATACTTGATATTTGAGGGGTATTTAGTTAGAAAAGATTTTCAATAAAAGTTTCGGGTGGCGTCACAGAACCCTCAATTATCATGTGTCCTAATGCATTTCATTCATTCGACAACATAAAAACAACAGTATTTCCAAGCATGACAAACACTATCAACAGTCAATGCAATTCACGACACGACGGTAACTAATTTCATAATCATCACAACACTCGTTACAAGGTTATATCATAAGATCTTAACTTCATCCGCTTCCCAGCAACTTAACTTGTTTCTGTTGGGATCATGACCTTGTTCCAACTACGACTCAAACAGAGGCTTTATGCCAAACTTATATGCTTCCAATTTTTTCTCTTTCTCGCATACAAAATTCCATTAACCACTTATCCTACGCTGTTGGGGTACTCTGCCTTACTCTCAGCAACCCTCTGCGTTCCCGGAGAAATCTAACTTCGACTGCTTTGCTCACCGGCCACCTTTTGGAGTGAGTGGATCCTTACTGTCACTTGCTCCGAGTTCATACTTCTGAGTATCTCCATCACATAATTTGTTCCTCCTAGGTTCTATTCAGCTCTCAGGCATCCGTTCTAACTGTCGTGTGCTAAATTGAGTTGATCAGGCTCAATTAACAACAACAACTAGAACATTTACCCGGAACCCAATAGCCCCACTACTTTAGTTGAAACTTAATGACCCATGGCACGATCTGAATCGACCTGCTCTGATACCAAATGTAACGCCCATAGTAAACGTATCTAGAAAGTTTAGCACGTGCATTATCTTTAGTACGTGATACATTAAAATTTACAACATAGAGACTTTGAATGAATATATATACAACAATTCACGTTCGTACAACAAGTGACACAATACTACACGTCCGATACATAGAATATATACACTTGGATCCGTAATAAAATCCTGCAACCGGTAGAACGAGCACCTGCTGAATATCCATTCGATCACATGGTGCTACATCCTGCTGATCTGAAACAAATAAGGATTGGGATGAGACATAATGTCTCAGTGAGTTCTACCTAATCCTAGGCTATAGGTAACCTCGGGGGAAAACCTAGGGTCACCACATGTCTACAATACAACCTGACGGTTGATTATACGTGTGTGGAGCTTGCTTACCCAGACGGTCGTGCATACTAGAGCCGTCATCAGGTTCTTTGTATCATAAGTCATAAGGCTTGCCTTACATTCTACGTGTCATGGCGGTCAAGGGAACCTAAGGCCGCTACGTCAAGATACGATAAACATATCAAGACCTAATCATAACTATTTCATGACACGGTCCTAAACCAGACGATCTGGGGTAGACTAGGATCGTCAATGGCGTAATTTCATAGTCTTATCCTGATTCATAAGCTTGCACATGTCTTATATCATAAACGTAAACATATCATAATTGTGGTCATTGATTATGTTAGAGGTTAACGTTGAACAAACAATATTATCTGAGTTCATTTTATGGAGTGTATCGGGTGGAGTAACCCCGAGTACAATCCCATACATGACCGATGAATTCCTAGCTAAGGCACATTGAACTCCCTCAGTGTCGTGCGGGCCCCCCCTTGCGGAGCTTATCCCGTTCCCCTGGTGTGAACCCCTTGTATCCCCCTGGCGTGGATAGCAAGAGACACGACACCTACATCTTGCTTAAAGTCTTGTTCATACATAAAGAGCTTATACATAACTTACTTAAATGGTCACCACGAGTCCGTAACCTACTCGTTTAGCGGCGAATCATTTCGTGCATAATCTTGATCATACATGACATATAGCTAATGTACTTAGGTTACATGGTAACATACTAATTCTCGACTACCTAAGTCGAGGCTCTAGGATTTCTCCCATTCTTAGACTTAATTGGTACCCGCATAATTCATGTTTCGCTCGTATGCCATTCACCATTGAACTTGTTAATAATTCCCATGCATTTCTATTGATAAAACTCTAAGTTGTAATGCAAATTAGGCTCTCAATATTGAGGGGTTTAAACGTTAGAAAGGAACTGCAAGAAACGGGCCTCAGACGACCACAACTGGATTTCAGAACTGCTTAAGCGAACCCTAAGCGAGCTCTATGCGAACAGCTCTGGTTTGGTTCTGCCATTCCTTCCCTTAAGCGAACATCCATTCGCTTAAGCAAACATTCATCAGTCCAGATCTGCGGAATTCGAAATTTTGATCCAAAAACCTCAAAATCGAGTCTCTAATGTTCATATTACACCCAGAACACATGGAAAACAGTATGGAACATGTGCATGGCAACAATTACACAACTTCAACAATCAATGGTAACAAAGGGGTAAAAATCTTAAGTTCGTGCAATTATCTCACATAATCAAAATACATAAACCCAAGGGTGGATAATTCTATCTAAAGAACTCACATTACTGATCTTTCACATCACAGCTTCAAGCTACAAATTCTACTTCACACCACCAAACCCTAGCTTCAATCTTGTCTCAAGGAGAAGGAATGGAACCAATGCTTAATGTAACACCCCGTTTTCCCAACTTGAATTTTTTTTTACATAATAATCAGAGTATTCGACTTAAACAGGATGTCACACTTCTTTAAAAGATAAATAGAGTAGAATTACTATTTATTTAAACATCTTTCATCAATAATTCAAATTACATCGCAGCGGAAAAACATTTATTCATTATTCAACAAAATGGCACTACGGCCTCAACATAAACAACTTATTAAAATTCCATTTTAGGTGGTTCATCAACATAATTCATAATAATACGTAACAAATGGAAGACAACATAAATATCCCCATCCCGTTACGTATCATAGCGACCCTAAGACGACGCGTGAGAGAGTCAACTCACATCAACAGCTAATCCTGGTTACCTACAAGTTACCCATGCAAAGGCAACAGTTTCCAAGCAGAAGGGGTGAGATTTCACATTCAATAACAATAAGCGTATAATTCTTCAAGAGAATTTAATGATACATAACAACATCTATTCATCATTAGTAAAACTAATAAATAATACTTAAGCAAGAGAATTTATCAACACAGAACAACATCAAATCATCATCAACGATGCTTCTCATAAACAACATAAACAACAACAATAAGTAATATTGATACTTCACATAGTTCCAATTATAAATCATCAATCAACTTCAAATCATCATCAACAATGCTTCACATAAACAACAACAATAAATAATATTGATACTTCACAAAACTTCTCATTAACAACTCATTAGTAATCGACAACTTGACAACAACGACAATGCAACAACATCGACATCAACTCGACAATGCAACAACAACAACTTAATCATGCATGTGGTACCAACCAGGGCATCAAGCCCCCAACGTATAGAGCATAAATAGGCTCACAGGGCATCAAACCCTCAACTTACAGAGCATCAAGCCCTCAACTTACAGAGCATCAAGCCCTCAACGTTTAGAGCATAAATAGGCTCACAAGGCATCAAACCCTCAACTTACAGAGCATCAAGCCCTCAACTTTAATGAGTATGCATGGACTCAGCAACCAACAACTTTAACAACTTAGACAACTTAGGCAAATTCAACAACTTACAACTTTAACGACATTGACGACAACAGTGGCAACGACAACAACAATGACTTTGCATCATAATATCATAATTCATCAATTATGAACAACATCATGTAACATCATATTCATCAACACATACATCCACATAATAATTCATCATTCATAAACAACATCATATTCATCAACGTATACATCCACATAATAATTCATCAACCATTCATATAATAATTCATCAACCATGAACAACATCATATAACATCATATTCATCAACATATACATTCATATAATAATTCATCAATCATGAACAACATCATATAACATCATATTTATCAACATATACATTCATAGAATAATTCATTAACAACATCATCATATTTATCAACATATACATTCATATAGTAATTCATTAATTATGAAGAACATCATATTTATCAACATTAACATTCATAGAATAATTCATTAACAACATCATCATATTTATCAACATATACATGCATATAATAATTCATTAATTAAAGATATTCACGTCAAACCAAGATAGATTCATCCCAACATAGGTTAAATACTCTTAAACATCTTAATTGAACTCATAGTACACAAGCTTTGAAGTTTGGAGACAATCCATAGCTTTTGGGTTGACTTAGAAATAGTTATGCGGAATTTTCATAAAACTTCACTAAGACCTCCTTGGAGTATTTTCATCATAACTCAAAATCCAAAAATCATTTTCACGTCAAACCAAAGCCACTGGAAAGCTAACACAATTATCTACAACTTTCTTGTTTACACCAAAGGTCAATTCAAAACATAAACATGTGCAAAAGACACAAGAACATGAAACAGGGCATGCTGTCAAAGAGCAACTCGGGAAAAACTCATTTTTCACCCCAAAAATCCCAATTTTAACTTCCCTATGCCCAAATTTGATCCCAAAGTTTGTCTAAACATTTATATACATCAAAAGAGACTCAAAACCATATAAAATTTGACTCAAAACATTATTTTAAAAAATCATCAAAAAACAACATCATACTTCACCAATTTTGTGCAAAAACACAAGTATATATATATACATAACTTGAGCATATAAATTCATCATCAACAACTTAATTAACATCAAATTTACATACCTCAAAACATTGCATCAAAACATAAGGACAAATTTCACCAATTAAATCTACAATAATCACTTTATACAAATAGACACTTATGGGTAGAAGTAGAAAAAGAGATTATACAAAAGATTATGAATGAAATCTAACCATAATTTCTATAACATCAAAACTAATAACAACTACAAGGTTAAACCCTTTTTCAGAATTATACAACCCATTATTAGAGAAAGCTAGTCCCACCCTTACCTTAGATTGATCGACGAAGGACTCTACCGCTTTCTCTCCTCTGACTTTTCTCTTCTCTGACTTTTCTCTTCTCTTGGTTTTCTCCTTTTTTCTCCAAAAACAGGTTTCACGTAATCCTTATTTTCTAATTCTAACTATCCACTTTTATATAAATCCTTAACCTACTTATTTTCTCTTATTTCCAAATCTGCCCTCCAACTCTCAATATTCTATTCTAATATATAATATTTCTATAACGAATAACAAATATATCTCTATAACAAATATATTTCTATAACATATATATATTTCTTCACCAAATAACAAATATATTTATACACCAGATAACATATATATTTCTACACCAAATAACAATATATATTTATACACCAGATAACATATATATTTCCACACCAAATAACATAATATTTTTCAACACCAAATAACATAATATATTTTACTAATATATACCAACATATAACATAACAAAATATCACTCATCAAAATAAATCGACTAAATTATAAAAAGACATCTAAACTCAATTAAAATAAATAAATAAATAATAAAATAGAGCGTTACACTTAATTCTTGCCAACAAACTCTACTAGCATTGCATTTAAAGCTAACATGCATCTTGATTCATGAAGGAAGGATTTGGAATGGATAGATAGTGAATGAGAGGGAGAGAAGCGCTACTTCTAGAGAGAGGGGAGGAAGTTCAACATTATGAACTTTAGAGAGAGAAAACAACACAAATAATGAGTCATTTGTGTCCTAATGTCCTTAAATACTCCTTACGTGTTATTACCAAACTGCCCTTCATCTTAACCGTGTTTAATTTGACTCTGATAATTGAACCTGCTTGTCGGACGTTGCATGATAATATCTCTCGTTAACGTCTTATGCAAGGACTTTTATTCACTCACACATTCACTCTGATAAAAATTCCAGCACTGACAAGTGGGATATTACACTCTACCCCCATTAAAGAAATTTCGTCCTCGAAATTTAGAGATTCCATGACAATCACTGAGATTAATACAAAACACCTTGAACTAAACCACGCATTAACGCATATAATTCTTTTTAATTCTTGAAACCTTATGAAAACTATGAGTATTTTAAAAATACCATGACCGAAACTTACCTTGATTGCAAACTTGATCACAATCCCTTGACTAAGAATAACCTCCGAAATTCCTAGCTTGGTGTAACTTAGAGCACAAAATCTTGCTTATCGAACTTTTTAGGGTTCCTGCATCTTACTTACATAACTTAATTGTCGACTCCGCAAAATCCTTATCCTTTCTCCGAGTCTTAGAAAATCCCCCAAACCTTTTCGTAGATTCCACTACAAATGTGAATGACCGACAACATACACAAACTTGACATGGAGAAAACGCAGTCAAACACGCCGATAATCCTGACAATTAGCAACAAATCTCTTAGTTCGCATGTTCTTGAAATGTCCGACTTAGATCCCTTGTTCTTGAATACTATATCGAAAATCCAAATATCTCGTATGATTCTTTCAATGAACACCGTTGTTGCCTTTGATAACCTTAACTACTCCGAAGGGGTTTTAATCCCAAATGATCTACCTTAAAACGGGTAACTTCCAAAACCATCTCGTAATGTTTAGTACACCATCCGGAAACAACCTGTATATCTTTATACTCTCGAGTGTCATGATTGTTTATTGATAACAATACTTGTCCGATGTTTTTCCTTTGAGAAAACTTTAAATATTAGCACATGGGTCCTTGGAATGAAAGGGTGCTTAGTTTTAGAGAAACATTGTGAAACTGAGTCCATGATGATACTACAGAACCACAGGACGAGTCATTACATTTTAAAAAAGTTGTGCAACTCGCCTCCAAGCTTGCCAAAGGTGAGTTGACTCTGAAGTTTGCACGCCTTAAGTGAGTTTACTCGCTTATGGCGTGTTTCCTCAATTTTAGAAATGTCAAAATCGTGTCTTAACATAAATTTCAATTCCAAGTCCCCTAATGCGTATCTTAACTCTAGGAGTCATAAAAAGCATAGTTCAACAATATCATGTAAAGTATCATTATCACTTAAACAAGTATGGCATAAGAGAGTACGAATCGCATCGCACGAAACTTAATGATCGTGTCTTCCTTCGTGATACAACTCTCAACTTCGGAGTGGAGTCTTCCATATTCACTTTAACTTATATGTATACCTCAGACAGACATTACTGCGTAACATAAATCATGTGGAATCCTTGACTCACATGACGACATCTCATTCACTTGCTTCAAGAGCATTGAACTTGAATCCTCAGAACTTTATATCCAGATAAGGCTCGAGTATCGTTATTTTCTCCTGAGAAATACTTCTTTATTCAGATACCGGTTATAACACTCGATGACTTGATTGCTACCTTGAGTCGCAAGGAAGAACCTTTTGAATCTTATATACATATCTCTTGTCTTATTACATAACTCTTCCTTAATCGATTGGCAACTCTGGTGCGTACTTGGCTTCACCAACTAAGCAACCCGATTAACGCACCGAAGGTGACTCCAAACTCTCTTGACTTCTTTTGGACAGGACATGTCCATTATATTCTTACCATGCTTTCTGTCGACTAACCCAGTCTCATTGTTTTGAACTTGACGCCTCCAAAACTTTTTGCTCAATACTTACTGCTTTCCATTAGGAACCTTACTTGCTAAGTTTAACATTACTTATCATATTCTGCGATAATTATCATCTCGAAGTCCAAGGTCTTGCGGATCTCGTAAATTCCTTACTGATTTATCTCTGCTGCGCTAATCAGATCCATAAATATTATTCTGTTGAGATTTGAGGAATTTTACAACCTTCCTGCTGCATAATTACCTTAACTTCCGTAACATCTTTGGAATCCACATGTCGCGAACAGAGGGGCTAACTTACTCTCCTCACTACTTCACAAAATACTTCGCATGACTTACGTATCATATACTCGCACCGCTTCTCCTTTGAACCGGCTGATGTAGTATTTTTGCATCAAACAATTGTAAGTATTTATATCGTATCCTCAGGGACTAGTGCGATATCGCGGACCGTTCGACACCAAATATCATTCTAAGTTAAAAGATAGTTGGTTGTTTGTTTTAATGACTAAATTTCAAATGATAAAATTGAGATTAATAGGGCGTGAAACTTGTTAGGATTAGAGTTCCTTGATCAAGCGTCACACGTAACCTAATGATCATACATGGATTCTAGCTTTTCTTTGATATTATCACGTATCCCTCGACAACACCATTCATGTCCAAACAATATTGTGAAATCAATTGTGTCATTCAATCGTTGATGTCTCAAACTATTGAATGATTCAAGAGTCGGTCTTATCATTTAATCGATGATTTCTCAATCTATTGAATGATAAGAAAGCTTTAAGTTTGGATACAAAAGGTGATTATCAGAACATCAATTCCATGTCTAGAACCTATGTTTTGATAGATGATTATTCTAAACCTAGATTCAAAAGTATTTCTCAATCATAATTAAATCAAACATAAGCATTAAAGTGCAAGAATAACATCAATATCAAATCAAATGCTAGAACCATATATTTATAGATCAAAAGATTACATGTTAAGCTAAGATCAAGTACCTCTAATCCCAACAAAGGATATTTAGCTACTCATTGTCATGGAAGCCTTGCAAGAATGAATTGAAGAACAAAGATTCATATACTCGCACCGCTTCTCCTTTGAATCGGCACCACGTGCTTGATGGTTGAGTCTACTTGCAACATTCCATCCTAACATAGAGGTGCACCCACTTAAGATTATCTCCGAAAACTTTGACTTATAACGTATGCACATTCATATTCCCACGTCCTATGCTTCGCTTAATCATACCAATACTTGCTCGTTGAATTTTCCTCTTAAAGGAAACTTCGCAATACCAGCACACAGGTCATTGGTGTTGAGGTTTTCTCACCATATGTGAAAATATAGTGCCTCTGCCCCATACGTTACTATAGAACTACGGAATGAGTCGACAACACATCCGTGCCGTCAAACCTCGCTCCCGGCGAGTTCAGCCCACTTTAAGCGAGTTGTGACAGACCAGGACCTGCAGATTTCACATTTAGTTCAAAAACGCCAACTCTAATCACCCATATGCGTGTATCAATTTTAAAACCCTGTAAACATTATAATCCATCATCGTGACGAGCATTAGCAAGTTAATTAAGCAAAACATAGATTCGAGGGAGAGACATATCTCCACAAAACCTGAGAAATCATGTAGCCGCACATATCGATTCTCTTAACATGTTCCCGCTTCCGACACAAAAGTTTGGGTCATCACCTTGAACTAGATTGATTGCGTTAGTGTTTGCTCATGCCTTTTCTTTGAAAACCTTAAAACATAATGCATCTTAGATACTTGATATTTGAGGGGTATTTAGTTAGAAAAGATTTTCAATAAAAGTTTCGGGTGGCGTCACAGAACCCTCAGTTATCATGTGTCATAATGCATTTCATTCATTCGACAACATAAAAACAACAGTATTTCCAAGCATGACAAACACTATCAACAATCAATGCAATTCACGACACGACGATAACTAATTTCATAATCATCACAACACTCGTTACAAGGTTATATCATAAGATCTTAACTTCATCCGCTTCCCAGCAACTTAACTTGTTTCTGTTGGGATCATGACCTTGTTCCAACTACGACTCAAACAGAGGCTTTATGCCAAACTTATGTTGGAATAAGCCCTAATAGCCAATCTATATTGATTGGGTTTGGCTTTGTATCATGATATTGATATAAATATATATTGTGAATATATATAATAACAAGACATTTCTTTATTGATTTTGTTTTGTTTCAAAATAATAAAGTCCCTAGAATAGTTAGTCCGTTTAATGGAACATTAAGTATAACTTAATTGTGAGACCCCATTAAACATAAGGAAACTATTCTCAAAGTATCCGTAGTCAAGCTTTATTGAGAAGTGGGATATCATTAAAGCATAGAGACTATTATGTAGGTGGACTGATGATCACATCTCACAGATCATGGATAAAGAGTTATCAAGTCTTCACATAGATATAAATATTATGAGTAATATTTATATTGGATTGATCCGCCATGAGAATACTACATAGTAAAAGTTATGAAAAGTGTCATAAGATATTCTCATAGTGATAGTGGTGTATTCCACCCTTCGACCTGAAACCACTATGTACCCTAGATGTTGGAGTCGAGTGCTTTGTCACCATTCAAACGTTGTCCGTAACAGGATGACTATAAAGTAGGTTGATGGGGACTCCATGAATCATGCTGAGGGACATGAGTGACCTAGATGGAATTTGCCCCTCCTACATAACAGGAGAAATGTCTACGGGCCCAATATTGAACTAGACAAGGATGACACGGTCTATGCCTTGTGTTCAATATAGACATGAGGGCAAAAGGGTAATTATACACATGATCATTATCACAGAAAGGTTTCGTCAGATCACATGACATTCTCGTCACTTGGGTAGCAGTGATGTGTTGCTAGATACCGCTCACTGTTTATAATATTAAATATGTGATTTAATATTATTGCCAACGTTACGGGAACCTATAGGGTCACACACAAAGGACAGATAGATGAGAGTTATAAAATAATAAGTGAGACTTATTTATAAAATAATAAGTGAGACTTATTATTAATTAAATAATTAAATATGACTTTATTATTTAATTTACGAAAAATAGAGAAACGCGGTCCACCGTAAGGTACGGTGTATTTAAGTGTTGTCTTGTTGTCCACACAAGTGATTCTATAAAAATAGAACCCTTGTGTTGAAACATTACTAACTTTTTGTGAGTGCTTAACCTAATTCACAAAAGTTGTGAAACCCTAGCCGCCGCTCTCTAAACTTTGTTAGACTTAATTGGTACCCGCATAATTCATGTTTCGCTCGTATGCCATTCACCATTGAACTTGTTAATAATTCCCATGCATTTCTATTGATAAAACTCTAAGTTGTAATGCAAATTAGGCTCTCAATATTGAGGGGTTTAAACGTTAGAAAGGAACTGCAAGAAACGGGCCTCAGACGGCCACAACTGGATTTCAGAACTGCTTAAGCGAACCCTAAGCGAGCTCTAAGCGAACAGCTCTGGTTTGGTTCTGCCATTCCTTCCCTTAAGCGAACATTCATCAGTCCAGATCTGCAGAATTCGAAATTTTGATCCAAAAACCTCAAAATCGAGTCTCTAATGTTCATATTACACCCAGAACACATGGAAAACAGTATGGAACATGTGCATGGCAACAATTACACAACTTCAACAATCAATGGCAACAAAGGGGTAAAAATCATAAGTTCATGCAATTATCTCACATAATCAAAACACATACACCCAAGGGTGGATAATTCTATCTAAAGAACTCACATTACTGATCTTGCACATCACAGCTTCAAGCTACAAATTCTACTTCACACCACCAAACCCTAGCTTCAATCTTGTCTCAAGGAGAAGGAATGGAACCACTGCTTAATGTAACACCCCGTTTTCCCAACTTGAATTTTTTTTACATAATAATCAGAGTATTCGACTTAAACGGGATGTCACACTTCTTTAAAAGATAAATAGAGTAGAATTACTATTTATTTAAACATCTTTCATCAATAATTCAAATTACATCGCAACGGAAAAACATTTACTCATTATTCAACAAAATGGCACTACGTCCTCAACATAAACAACTTATTAAAATTCCATTCTAGGTGGTTTGTAACACCCCGTTTTCCCAATATACAAATTTCTTAACAAATAATCATGTAATCAGAGTAAACAACATAAAACGGGATATCACACTTCTTAAAATCTCTAAAGTAGATAAATAATAATTTATCCTTCATCAACAAAATAGCAGCGGAATTAAATTCAAAACATCATAAAGTCTTGGCACGCAGGCCTCATTAAAACATCTCATAATAATTCAGTCTAATATCATAAACGAACATGAAAAAGAATGAAGCATGCATATCATAAACCCCATCCCGTTACGTATCAGAGAGACCTAGACGACGTAGTGAGGCAACGCCAGTCACGACAACAATCTCCACACTAAGCTCGATCACCTGCAAGTTACTCATACGAAGAGCAACGTTTCCAAGCAGAAGGGGTGAGATTTCACAAAACAATAATATTAATCAATATAATTCAACAATCGTAATTAACAACTTAAACTTCTTAAACATTTTAGCATCTTAAACATCATAGCATCATTGATAATAAAATATCAAGCAATCACTTCATTCAATCATCATAGATAACATAACAACTTAAAACAACTTTAATCATTTGACTCGACAATGCGACAATGCAACTTAGACCTCTTATATGCATGTGGTACCAATTCAGGGCATGAGCCCCCAACTGTTTAGTATTAACATACTTTCAGGGCTTAAGCCCCCAACGTTATTTTTGAGCAAATGCTCCATCGCGGTGAGTACAAAGCTCCAGGGCATGAGCCCCCAACATATGTATGCTAATGCATGGACTCATTCATCTTAAAACATCTTAGATCATCATCTTATATACATCCAATAATTTGGAGTTCAACAACATCTTATTCATCTTGTATAGACTCATGCAACTTGGTTAAATAACAAAAGCAGCATAATCAGATCACAGCAGCAGCATAACTTCATAATTATCAATTCATTTCTACAACATCTTGATTATTCAACAATATCTCAAGTAATGCAATTAATCAATAAATCACATCATAAACAGCTTAATAGTTCATAACAGCTTCACAGAATTCACTTAACATTTTAAATATGTCTCACTACTACTTAAAGTTCCATTCCTAGTCAATTCAATCAACTCAGGTCAAAACATTCTCAAATACACTCAGTTCTGGGAGTGCTCGCGAGGCGAGTGCATCTGCTCGCCATGGCGAGTACAAGCCAGAATTCGAACTAAGGTCGTTCCAGGTTCCATCTTGTTCTAAGTCATCCTCTAATCTTTAGTGAACATCTAAAGGTACTCAAAAGCATCTAAGGTTCAACTCGAAGGTCAAAAATACAGATTTCGACATGCTCTCTGGTCACGCTCGCTATGGCGAGTAAGGTTGCTCGTCGTGGCGAGTTGCAACGGGCAGCTTGCGAGGCGGGTATGGTTTGCTCGCGAGGCGAGCGATGAAGTTCATCACTCGCCGTGGCGAGGATCATGGCTCGGGAGGCGAGCGATGAATGTCGCTACGGGCAGAAGTGCAGTTTTCACCTAAAATCATCATCTCACATGGTTTTAAGCCTAATCTTGATTCCATAATACATCATAATCGTTTTCTAAGGTCTAGGGCCAATTTCTACATCAATTTAACAAATTTTCACCGTTTAATCATCAATTTCTCTCCTTAACCCTAGTTTCCAACTTTTCTAATTCAATCCTACAACTTGCTAATTAGACTACCAGAATTATACGAATTAATAGAACTGAATCGTTAGTCTCACCCTTACCTTAATTTGCAGAAATCGCAGCTCTCTATCTAGTCTTCTCCCTTCTGCAGCTTTTTCTCCCTTTTCTCCAAAAACAGTCGTACGTGTAATTGTTTTTCTAAACTAGGTCTATCCCGTTTATATCTCCTCTTAAAATCTTATCTTATCTCACTTTCTCCCTCAAAACTTTCTAAAATCTCAAAACAGCCCCTAACTAAATATTTTATTTTATTTTCAAATCATATTTTATTAAACAACAAAATAAGTCTCATCTTCTCATAAAAATATCACATGTTATCTTAAATCATCCCAATCATCATAAATCAACTAAATCATCATAAATCATCATATATCACACATATACTATATAAATATAATATAACTCGTCTAGACTCGATTAAATAATCAATTAAATCAAAGTGGGCGTTACAACTCTCCCCAACTTATAAGATTTTCGTCCTCGAAAATTTACCTCAAGCAAACAACTCTGGATAAGATTCCAGCATCTTACTCTCAAGCTCCCACGTTAAGCTTTCACCAGTCGCTCCGTCCTAAACGACTCTAACAAGGGGTATCACTTTGCCCCTCAACGTCTTCACTTTCCGATCATCAATCCTTACCGGTTTAGTCTCTACCGTAAGGTTGTCTCTAACTTGCACATCATCACTCTGGATCACATGAGATGGATCCGGAACATACTTCTGAAGTTGCGACACATGAAAAACATCATGCAAATTCGAAAGATGCGGTGGTAATCCCACTCGATACGCCACCGTCCCAACTCTTTCCGATATCTGATACGGACTAATAAATCTCGGAGTCAACTTCTTTGACTTCAAAGCTCGTCCAACACCAGTCACAGGAGTGACTCTCAAAAACACGTGGTCTCCTTCTTGAAACTCAAGATCTTTCCTGCGCTTATCATGATAACTCTTTTGTCGACTCTGCGACGCTTTCATCTTTTCTTGAATCATCTTAACTTTCTCAGTGGTTTGTTGAACAATCTCTGGTCCTAAGACCACTCTTTCACCCGATTCAAACCAACACAACGGAGTTCTGCATCTCCGACCAGATAAAGCCTCAAAAGGTGCCATTCCAATACTAGAATAATAACTATTATTGTATGTGAACTCGATCAACGGAAGATGACTATCCCAAGTTCCTCCTTGCTCAAGCACACAAACTCTCAACAAATCCTCTAGCGACTGAATCGTCCTCTCCGACTGACCATCTGTCTGCGGATGATACGCCGGACTCAATCTCAACTTAGAACCTAAAGCCTCTTGCAAACTTTTCCAAAATCTAGAAGTAAATCTTGGATCTCTATCTGATATAATGCTCGACAGAACACCATGCAACTTCACAATTTCCTTAATATAAATCTCTGCCAACTGGGCAACAGGAAAACTAATATTAATCGGTAGAAAATGAGCCGACTTCGTCAATCTGTCAACAATCACCCAAATCTCGTCATATCCTCTAGGAGTATTCGGAAAACTCGTCACGAAATCCATGGATATACTATCCCATTTCCACTCTGGCACATCTAAAGATACCATCATACCAGCAGGTTTCTGATGTTCAATCTTCGACTTCTGACAAACTAAACAGGAATATACGAATTGTGCAACATCACGTTTCAATCCAGACCACCAGAAAATCTTCTTTAAATCGTGATACATCTTCGTAGCTCCCGGGTGAATACTCAAGCTACTTCTATGACTCTCTTCAAGAATCATTTTCTTCATCTCTTCATCATCAGGAATACAAATTCGACCTCGGAATCTCAACACACCATGGTCATCGACCTTAAAGTCACCATCTTCAGTCTGATTACTAGCAATCAACAAGTCTACAAACTTGACATCAACTTTCTGTGCCTCTTTAATACTTTTCAGAAATTCACTATCAATCTTCAGCATTCCCAGTTTCACACTCTGAGGTGACCACTCGCAAACCAAACTCATATCTCTAAACTGTTCAAGTAACTCGAACTCTCTAACCATCATAGCGGACATATGCAAAGTCTTCCTACTCAAGGCGTCTACAACAACATTAGCCTTACCTGGATGATAATTCAAACCAAAGTCATAGTCTTTTAACAATTCAAGCCATCTTCGCTGCCTCATATTCAATTCCTTCTGGTCGAACAAATACTTTAAGCTCTTGTGATCACTAAACACCTCAAACCTCGAACCATACAAGTAATGTCTCCATATCTTCAATACAAAGACCACAGCTGCTAACTCTAAATCATGCGTCGGGTAATTCTTCTCATGAATTCTCAACTGTCTTGAAGCATAAGCTACCACTTTGCCATCTTGCATAAGTACACCACCTAAACCTAACTTGGACGCATCACAATATACCACAAAAGGTTCATCGGACTTCGGCAAAATTAAAATCGGAGCCGTCGTCAACCGCTTCTTCAATTCATTGAAACTGTTCTCACATTGAACATTCCACACAAAAGCTTTACCTTTACAAGTCAACTGTGTTAGCGGAAGTGCTAACTTAGAAAATCCCTCTATAAATCTTCTGTAGTAACCAGCTAAACCCAAGAAACTTCTAATCTCTATAATTGACTTAGGAGTATCCCATTGCGATACCGCTTAAACTTTAGACGGATCTACAAAAATACCGTCAACAGAAATGACATGGCCAAGAAAACTTACCTCTTTCAACCAGAACTCACACTTAGATAGTTTAGCATAAAGTTTCTTCTCCTTCAACACTTGCAAGACAATCTTCAGATGCTCAGCATGTTCTTCTTCAGTCTTGGAGTAAATCAAAATATCGTCGATGAAAACAACTACGAACCAATCCAAAAATGCATGGAAGATGCGATTCATATACTCCATAAATACTCCAGGTGTATTGGTAACACCAAAAGGCATAACTTTATACTCATAGTGGCCATAACGTGTTCTGAAAGCTGTCTTCTGCATATCTTCATCTTTTACCTTAATCTGGTGATAACCCGATCTCAAATCAATCTTGCTGAAAACACGTGCACCCACTAACTGATCCATCAAATCATCAATTCTCGGAAGTGGATATCTATTCTTGATAGTTACCTTGTTTAACTGTTTATAGTCAATACACAATCTCATGCTACCATCTTTCTTCTTTACTAGCAAAACTGGCGCTCCCCAAGGTGAAACACTTGGTCTAACAAACTTCTTCTCAAGCAGATCTTCTAACTGTTTCTTCAACTCAGCTAACTCGGAAGCTGACATCCGATAAGGTGCCATCGACACCGGCTTCGTTCCAGGAACAAGATCAATAGAAAACTCGACTTCTCTCTCTGGAGGCACATAAGGAATTTCATCTGGAAAAACTTCAGGAAAATCGCATACCACTTGAAGCTTATCAATTACTGCTTGATTCTCAATAGATAAAGAAGCCCTCAAAGAAAACATCAAAATACCATCGCGTTCCAGTTGCTTCAGCTGCTTGGTAGACAAGAACTCTGCGCCACTTTCCTCTTCGACTGAGGAGAAATACACTGACTTGCTAAAACAGTTCATATGAACATGGTTGTATTGCAACCAATTCATACCCAGAATCACATCCACACCGCTCAAAGGTAGACAAACTAAATCCATCTCGAAATCACGACCAAACATAGACAAAGGACATTTCAAACATACGAGAGAAGTAGTCACCGAACCCTTAGCTGGAGTTTCGACAACCATCTCTCCAATCATATCAGACATAACAAGACCCAAAGTAGAAGCACAATCGAAAGCAATAAAACAATGCGTAGCACCAGTATCAATAATAGCAACTAAAGGAGTATTATCAATATAACATGTACCTCTGATTAGGCGATCCTCATTCTCGGTCTGAGTACCGGTCAATGCAAAAACTCTACCAGTAGTTGGCGCCTTCTTAGGTTGCGTACATTGTGAACCAATGTGACCCTTGTCATACCCCAAATTTTGACCACTTTTTCTATTTGTACCAAATTTTATTCGTATTTTTAAAACCAGAATTTTCGTTATTTCAGACGAAATTCCGACAGGGAGGTATTTTAAAATACCTCATATTTGGTTCCGAATCGGGTCCTCTTCTCTCAATTTCCATTTGTTATTTATTTAACTTTAAATTTGTTTTTCTAATCTTTTATTATTATTTTTTTTTTATTATTTTATCTCATTTCATTTTTTTCTTCTTCTATTTCCTTTTATTATTATTTATTTTAATATCCATAAAATTAAAAGTTTTGTCCGCATCTCCACCAGCTCACAAACAGCTCATTCACAACTGTCAATTTCTTCTCCAAGCAACAAAATGTCATGTTCCTCTCCAAGCAACCGAAATTCAGCTCTATAAATATAACCACCTGCAACCAGCCAAAAAAAGGAAGGGGACCGAAGTTCACAAAAGAAACAAACAACAACTTTCATACCATTCCATTTATTCTTGCAATCCAAATTTACAAAAAGAGCTAAATAAAATCCAGTTAACAGAGAACAATTTTCCAGCACCAACTCAACCCGTACAAACCGTAAAACAACCACAAACCAACACAATCAAATTCGCACAAACCTCAAACCGTCACCATCTTTCAAGCTCAAAAACAGATCCGGACTTTTTGTAGGTTTGTTTCAAAAAAGAGTTTTTTTTCCGAAAGTTTGAACTTAGATCTAGAAGTTTGGGTTGTTTGTTTGTGAAAACTAAGCTCGGATTCGAGAAGTAGAAGAAAAAGGATGTTTAAAAGTGTAAAAAGTTTGTGAATCGGAGGGGTTTCGACCTCCGGCGCGGTGGTGCCACCACCGGCCACCGCGCCGGAACCGCCTCCGGCCACCACTCTTCTCATCGGAGAAGATGAAGAAAGGAAGGAGAGAGAAGAGAGCTTCTCTCTCTAAAATAAAGTAGAGAGAGGAAGGGGATGTAAAAAATGAAAATAAACCGGCATCATCCCTATTTATAATATCAGGCCGAACCGGTTCAGTCTTTGAACCGGTCTGAACCGTCATAAACCGGCCCACGAGGCCCACACGCGCCTGATCTCATCCAAGCCCAATCTGTCTTTCTTCTAATTCCTGCACCCCCTTTTTATTTCTTGCTTACCCCCAGCATCTCATTTTTTTTAATTTCTTTTTCATGCATTTTAATTTTCTCTCTATTAATCCAGAGTGCTCTGGTCCCCTGCATTTTTAATTTCTTTTTCATGCATTTTAATTTTCTCTCTATTAATCCAGAGTGCTCTGGTCCTATATTAACTGTTCACATTATTTCTTTTAATTTAAATTATTCTCCAGAACAATCTGGTCCTTCTTAATTAAATTAATCCAGAGTGCTCTGGTCCTTGTTAATTAAATTAATCCAGAGTGCTATGGTCCTAAGTTAATTGTTAATATTATATTTTTGTTCTCCAGAGTGTTCTGGTCCTATATATATATATATTAAATGCTATTTATATTATTGAACTACCGCACTTTTATTTTTATTGCTCTTTTAGTTTAATTTCCTTATTCAAAAACAACAAAAAGCATTCAAATATCAAAAAAATTACAAAAAACATTTTCATAACAAACCTTGATTCTCAAATCAAGTGACCGTTATTTTTATTTTTATTTTCTTTCTTAATCAAATTTCAAATCAATTCTAATTTTACCTCAAGTCTATTTCTTTCAATATAAAAAACACAAACAAATTCCAATTTGCCACTTGGCTTTTATTTTAACTTTTTTTCAAAAAACTAATAAAAAACACAAAACAAATCAAACGTCAATTTCTACCCCGAACTACGAGGTTTTGATCCCTCACGGGTACGTAGGCAGAGGACCTTGTCCTTCCAAATCAACTAAAAACAAATTTCTTTTTTCTTATCAACTAAAAACAAATTTCTTTTTTCTTATCAACTAAAAACAATTTTCTTTTTTTCTTTTCAACTAAAATCAATTTTCTTTTTCGTTTTAACTCATCATCCAATTTTATTTTCATCTCTTCAAATAAGCAAAGCAATTTAGCACAAGATAAATTAGGTAAAAGGTTCCTACGGAGTACCGTAGACGCTTAGGGTGCTAACACCTTCCCTTCGCGTAACCAACCCCTGAATCCAAAGTCTTAAGGGTTTTTACTCATTTTTTCCCTCCCACGAATAAAAATTGAGAGTTCAAAGATTGACGATTCAAAATCAATTAAATGGTTTGATATCCGAAAATCACGAGCACAACCCTCCTCGTTGCAATTAAAGCACACAATATCATTACGTTTACACTCAGCTAGTGTATGTCCTTTCTTCCCACAGCGAAAACATCTTTTTACCTCTCCCGGACAAGCATTGCTCTTGTGGCCTTTCTCGCCACAATTAAAACAGACAATCTCAGCAGGGACATCCTTCTTCTTAGGCCGCCTATCCTCGACCATTCTTTGTTTGCCCTTATCAGCAGGGGTGCTATAAGGCTTAGGGCAACTCTGCTGGCCCCTAGTCTTCCGCTCATTCACAATCTTGTAATGAGCCTTGGTATCATCCTCATAAATTCTGCAGCTATTCACCAGCTCGGAGAAAACTCGGATTTGTTGGTATCCAATTGCCCTCTTTATATCAGGCCGCAAACCATTCTCGAACTTGATGCACTTTGAGAACTCAGCAGTCTCTACTGTATAATGCGGATAAAACTTTGCCAACTCAACAAACTTGGCAGCATACTCAGTTACATACATGTTTCCTTGCTTCAGCTCAAGGAACTCGATCTCTTTCTTCCCGCGAACATCTTCCGAAAAGTATCTGCTTAGGAACTCTCTCCTAAACACAGCCCAAGTCACAACAGCTCCATCTTGCTCTAGGGTAGGTAGAAGACTAACCCACCAATCATCAACTTCCTCAGCCAGCTGATCTGTACCAAATCGCACCTTCTGAACCTCGGTGCACTGCATCACACGGAAAATCCTTTCGATCTCCTTGAGCCACGTCTGGGCTCCATCAGGGTCATATCTTCCCTTGAAAGTTGGAGGATGATTCCTCATGAAAGTCTCTAGCATCCTCGTCTCAGCATTCACTCCAACATTCGTATTCGGCTGTTGTCCCACAGCTTGAGCTATAGCTTGAAGTGCAGCAGCTAACGCATCATCATCTCTTCTGGCCATCTCTGATATTCTACACAACAGGCAACAACAACATAAGATAGTAATACAAATATTACTAAGACTCGACACGATTCTTCTAATTGGCCGGACGGACCGACCTGCTCTGATACCAATTGTAACACCTCGTTTTCCCAATATACAAATTTCTTAACAAATAATCATGTAATCAGAGTAAACAACATAAAACGGGATATCACACTTCTTAAAATCTCAAAAGTAGATAAATAATAATTTATCCTTCATCAACAAAATAGCAGCGGAATTAAATTCAAAACATCATAAAGTCTTGGCATGCAGGCCTCATTAAAACATCTCATAATAATTAAGTCTAATATCATAAACGAACACGTAAAAGAATGAAGCATGCATATCATAAACCCCATCCCGTTACGTATCAGAGCGACCTAGACGACACAGTGAGGCAAGGCCACTCACGACAGCAATCTGCACACTAAGCTCGATCACCTGCAAGTTACTCATACGAAGAGCAACGTTTCCAAGCAGAAGGGGTGAGATTTCACAAAACAATAATATTAATCAATATAATTCAACAATCGTAATTAACAACTTAAACTTCTTAAACATTTTAGCATCTTAAACATCATAGCATCATTGATAATAAAATATCAAGCAATCACTTCATTCAATCATCATAGATAACATAACAACTTAAAACAACTTTAATCATTTGACTCGACAATGCGACAATCCAACTTAGACCTCTTATATGCATGTGGTACCAATTCAGGGCATAAGCCCCCAACAGTTTAGTATTAATATACTTTCAGGGCTTAAGCCCCCAACGTTATTTTTGAGCAAATGCTCCATCGCGGTGAGTACAAAGCTCCAGGGCATGAGCCCCCAACATATGTATGCTAATGCATGGACTCATTCATCTTAAAACATCTTAGATCATCATCTTATATACATCCAATAATTTGGAGTTCAACAACATCTCATTCATCTTGTATAGACTCATGCAACTTGGTTAAATAACAAAAGCAGCATAATCAGATCACAACAGCAGCATAACTTCATAATTATCAATTCATTTCTACAACATCTTGATTATTCAACAATATCTCAAGTAATGCAATTAATCAATAAATCACATCATAAACAGCTTAATAGTTCATAGCAGCTTCACATAATTCACTTAACATCTTAAATATGTCTCACTACTACTTAAAGTTCCATTCCTAGTCAATTCAATCAACTCAGGTCACGACATTCTCAAATACACTTAGTTCTGGGAGTGCTCGCGAGGCGAGTGCATCTGCTCGCCATGGCGAGTACAAGCCAGAATTCGAACTAAGGTTGTTCCAGGTTCCATCTTGTTCTAAGTCATCCTCTAATCTTTACTGAACATCTAAAGGTACTCAAAAGCATCTAAGGTTCAACTCGAAGGTCAAAAATACAGATTTCGACATGATCTCTGGTCACGCTCGCTATGGCGAGTAGGGTTGCTCGCCGTGGCGAGTTGCAACGGGCAGCTCGCGAGGCGAGCGATGAAGTTCATCACTCGCCGTGGCGAGGATCATGGCTCGGGAGGCAAGCGATGAATGTCGCTACGGGCAGAAGTGTAGTTTTCACCTAAAATCATCATCTCACATGGTTTTAAGCCTAATCTTGATTCCATAATACATCATAATCGTTTTCTAAGGTCTAGGGCCAATTTCTACATCAATCTAACAAATTTTCACCGTTTAATCATCAATTTCTCTCCTTAACCCTAGTTTCCAACTTTTCTAATTCAATCCTACAACTTGCTAATTAGACTACCAGAACTATACGAATTAATAGAACTGAATCGTTAGTCTCACCCTTACCTTAATTTGCAGAAATCGCAGCTCTCTCTCTAGTCTTCTCCCTTCTACAGCTTTTTCTCCCTTTTCTTCAAAAACAGTCGTACGTGCAATTGTTTTTCTAAACTAGGTCTATCCCTTTTATATCTCCTCTTAAAATCTTATCTTATCTCACTTTCTCCCCCAAAACTCTCTAAAATCTCAAAACAGCCCCTAACTAAATATTTTATTTTATTTTCAAATCTTATTTTATTAAACAACAAAATAAGTCTCATCTTCTCATAAAAATATCACATGTCATCTTAAATCATCCCAATCATCATAAATCAACTAAATCATCAAAAATCATCATATATCACACATATACTATATAAATATAATATAACTCGTCTAGACTCGATTAAATAATCAATTAAATCAAAGTGGGTGTTACATGGTTCATCAACATAATTCATAATAATACGTAACAAATGGAAGACAACACAAATATCCCCATCCCGTTACGTATCATAGCAACCCTAAGACGACGCGTGAGAGAGTCAACTCACATCAACAGCTAATCCTGGTTACCTACAAGTTACTCATGCAAAGGCAACAATTTCCAAGCAGAATGGGTGAGATTTCACATTCAATAACAATAAGCGTATAATTCTTCAAGAGAATTTAATGACACATAACAACATCTATTCATCATTAGTAAAACTAATAAATAATACTTAAGCAAGAGAATTTATCAACACAGAACAACAGCAAATCATCATCAACGATGCTTCTCATAAACAACATAAACAACAGCAATAAGTAATATTGATACTTCACATAGTTCCAATTATAAATCATCAATCAACTTCAAATCATCATCAACAATGCTTCACATAAACAACAATAATAAATAATAATGATACTTCACAAAACTTCTCATTAACAACTCATTAGAAATCGACAACTTGACAACAACGACAATGCGACAACATCGACATCAACTCGACAATACAACAACAATAACTTAATCATGCATCTGGTACCAACCAGGGCATCAAGCCCCCAACGTATAGAGCATAAATAGGCTCACAGGGCATCAAGCCCTCAACTTACAGAGCATCAAGCCCTCAACTTTAATGAGTATGCATGGACTCAACAACCAACAACTTTAACAACTTAGGCAACTTCAACAACTTACAACTTTAACGACATTGACGACAACAGTGGCAACGACAACAACAACGACTTTGCATCATAATATCATAATTAATCAATTATGAACAACATTATGTAACATCATATTCATCAACACATACATCCACATAATAATTCATCATTCATAAACAACATCATATTCATCAACGTATACATCCACATAATAATTCATTAACCATTCATATAATAATTCATCAACCATGATCAACATCATATAACATCATATTCATCAACATATACATTCATATAATAATTCATCAATCATGAACAACATCATATAACATCATATTTATCAACATTAACATTCATAGAATAATTCATTAACAACATCATCATATTTATCAACATATACATTCATATAATAATTCATTAATTAAAGATATTCACGTCAAATCAAGATAGATTCATCACAACATAGGTTAAATACTCTTAAACACCTTAATTGAACTCATAGTACACAAGCTTTGAAGTTTGGAGACAATCCATAAGTTTTGGGTTGACTTAGAAATAGTTAAGCGGAATTTTCATAAAATTTCACTAAGACCTCCTTGAAGTATTTTCATCATAACTCAAAAACCAAATATTATTTTCACGTCAAACGAAGGACACTGGAAAGCTAACACAATTATCTACAACTTTCATGTTTACACCAAATGCCAATTCAAAACATAAGCATGTGCAAAAGACGCAAGAACGTGAAACAGGGCATGCTGTCAAAGAGCAACTCGGGAAAAACTCATTTTTCACCCCAAAATCCCAATTTTAACTTCCCTATGCCCAAATTTGATCCCAAAGTTTGTCTAAACATTTATATACATCAAAAGAGACTCAAAACCATATAAAACTTGACCAAAAACATTATTTTAGAAAATCATCAAAAAACAACATCATACTTCACCAATTTTGAGCAAAAACACAAGTATACATATATACATAACTTGAGCATATAAATTCATCATCAACAACTTAATTAACATCAAATTCACATACCTCAAAACATTGCATCAAAACATAAGGACAAATTTCACCAATTAAATCCACAATAATCACTTTATACAAATAGACACTTATGGGTAGAAGTAGAAAAAGAGATTATACAAAAGATTATGAATGAAATCTAACAATAATTTCTATAACATCAAAACTAATAACAACTACAAGGTTAAACCCTTTTTCAGAATTATACAACCCATTATTAGAGAAAGCTAGTCCCACCCTTACCTTAGATTGATCGACGAAGGACTCTACCGCTTTCTCTCCTCTGACTTTTCTCTTCTCTTGGTTTTCTCCATTTTTCTCCAAAAACAGGTTTCATGTAATCCTTATTTTCTAATTCTAACTCTCCACTTTTATATAAATCTTTAACCTACTTATTTTCTCTTATTTCCAAATCTGTCCTCCAACTCTCGATATTCTATTCTAATATATAATATTTCTATTACAAATAACAAATATATCTCTATAACAAATATATTTCTATAACATATATATATTTCTTCACCAAATAACAAATATATTTATACACCAGATAACATATATATTTCTACACCAAATAACAATATATATTTATACACCAGATAACATATATATTTCTACATCACATAACATATATATTTCCACACCAAATAACATAATATTTCAACATCAAATAACATAATATATTTTACTAATATATACCAACATATAACATAACAAAATATCACTCATCAAAATAAATCGACTAAATTATAAAAAGACATCTAAACTCAATTAAAATAAATAATAAAATAGGGCGTTACAGTTAGTTCTTGCCAACAAACTCTACTAGCCTTGCAATTAAAGCTAACATGCATCTTGATTCATGAAGGAAGGATTTGGAATGGATAGATAGTGAATGAGAGGGAGAGAAGCGCTACTTCTAGAGAGAGGGAGGAAGTTCAACATTATGAACTTTAGAGAGAGAAAACAACACAAATAATGAGTCATTTGTGTCCTAATGTCCTTAAATACTCCTTATGTGTTATTACCAAACTGCCCTTCATCTTAACCGTGTTTAACTTGACTCTGATAATTGAACCTGCTTGTCGGACGTTGCATGATAATATCTCTCGTTAACGTATTATGCAAGGACGTTTATTCACTCACACATTCACTCTGATAAAAATTCCAGCACTGACGAGTGGGATATTACACTCTACCCCCATTAAAGAAATTTCGTCCTCGAAATTTAGAGATTCCATGACAATCACTGAGATTAATACAAAACACCTTGAACTAAACCACGCATTAACGCATATAATTCTTTTTAATTCTTGAAACCTTATGAAAACTATGAGTATTTTTGTAGACGTTTGCAGGACTTGAAGTATAATGACAACAAATGAACTCGTATTTAGAGTCTAGGACTCAAATTCGTACCCTACAAATTGATTGTTCTTTTGAGCCATGATGTAATCATGTTGAGCTATAGTCTGTAACATCATGGTTTCTAAGTAAATTCCTTTCAAAAGTAATATGTAACACTTTGTTTTTTAGCATTTATGCATGTGGGGATGATTTGGATATGTAGCCACTATAGGTAGATGATCAAAAGGTATATTGCATATGAATATGTGATTGTTTTGTGTGCTATATATGCTTGTGCTTTATCTCTTGTGTGTTTCTTGTATATGTATTTTATAAACTGCTATTTTATTATCACTGCTTTGAACCCTTTTAATTGTCCTGATAATATTCTTATTGGCCATGTTTGGTAAAATTTAGTTAATAGCTAAGAATGGGCGACAACAGTTTTGAGCTGTCTTAGTTTAATGTGCTGTTTGGGTTCTGCTATTTTTAGTAGTGCTGCTGTCTTAGGGGGTGTTGGGAGTATTTTTCTGCCTGGGAGGCAAGTCTTTGCTGTTTTGTGAGGCCTGTTTGTATCTCCTCAATCATGTCGAGAATACGATGAACGTTATTCCGAGTAACATTAACTTACATATTTCTTTTAGTGCAGCTTTAGGCTATGTTAGGTAACATAGATTAGACAACTGGTAGTTTATTGGACTAACTTATAAGCTCTAGTTTTGGTAAAATGACACGTTTGGCAACCAACTTTTTTGATTGACTGATAAATTTTTTAGATGTTAATTCAAGTACTGTAAGCTAATTTATAGCTTTTTATATTGAGAAATGATATTTGTACAATCATTCTTTGATAATTTTTGTGATAGTTTTTTCTCTCATACTTATATTATATTTTTATGTCCTTTCTCTGTTGCTTTAGTTTTTGTGTCAATACTTCATTTTTTTTGTTGTAAATTATGGTTATGGTTGTCATTGAAATGATTATTCAAATAACACAACTCGTTTATATTATCTTTCAATCTTAGACCTTATTTTTGACACCTTGACTTTCACAAATTGATGATTTGGGCATGTCCTCCTTTAATTTTGACCGGTCGTGACCAATGTGGACATTATTCTAAACATATGTAAATCGTGGAAATTATTTTAAAAAAGAAAATCCACAAACTTTTGAAACCTAAAAATCTCCATCGAAAAATATGAACGTCTTAGTTTTTGGATTTTAATAAGGGTTGTGCTAACAAGTGTTCCAAAATCACTTGTTAATAATTTAAAAATAGAATTAATTGATGAATTTTAAGTAAAAAAAATTGTTTTCTGAGGTTTCAATCGGTTGAATACATAATTTTCAAAATAAAATTTTATTTTTAAACTTTTTAACAAATTCCCTTAAGTATTTGTTTTTTTTTTAGGGAAACTCAAAAGTATTTTATTTGAGGCTTAAATGTATTTGTTAACATTTGCCTTTTAATAATCTTTATTATGAGGCTTAAATGTATTCCTTTAGATGCACGCAATGGAAACTCATAAAGCTTTCTTGGAGTTCAAGTTATTGATAAACCCAAGTCACTTTTTGTAGTTTTAATATTGTCAAATACTGTAGCATTTCTTTGTCTCTCAAGAACATGTCATTTCGCACAAATACAAAATATAAACTAAAAAATATATGAATAATGTTAACAATTGTCCCATGATTTTTTTTTTTTAGGTTAACATTAAATATATGTATACTGACAATTTAGTAACGGCCATATATATTTGTGACAAGTTTATTACTGTAACAACTTTTAGGACCAATGATTTTAGTTAGTTTTATAAAAAAGATAGAGGGATTATTTATTTTTTAAAAGTTAAATAATGTTATTTTTGACACAAATTTAAGTTCAAATTTCTATTTTTGTTTTCTAACTTGTGTCCTTCAAGTACTTGTTACCAAATCAACAAAGCATCGTACCATTGAATACTATTGGATGATATAAATAACTGAATAAAATTAATTAAAATAACATAAAAAATTTAGCAAACACTTTTTTTTTTTTTTTAAGTCTTAGATGAAGTGGTAATTCACTAAAAATAAACTCACACAATTGTGAGGTCCCAGGTTCGATCCCAGATCACAACGTCCGGTCTTACAATTTTGACATTTGCCAATTGAGCTAGAACTTATTGACAAATTTAGCAAACACTTTTTTACATAAAAAAGAAGTATGATGTGACGACAAAAAATGCGATGAACCAAAAAATGTAAGAAATAATAATAATAATGATGATGATGACCGTAATAATGATGATAATAATAATAATAATAATGTTTTTTTTAAGGATTAATAATAATAATGTTGAAATTGTTAGAATAGATATCATGATCGAAATCAACCATTGATTTTTTTATTTATGTGATAATTATTGATTGTCATTTAATCTAACTATTGACCACGGACAACACCATTGAGCAGGTAATGCACAAACACATCATGTGAATTTGTCAAAATCCACTCAATAATATAACAGATGGTTATTTTACCTCACCCAAATCGAAGTACCAAAACCCACCCACAAACACCCTAAGCTAAGCACATGGGCAAGCATTGTAGGTCTCATCACTTTACTAAGAAACCGACACACACCAACATTAAACAAATCAATTCCTTCTAATAAATACAAAATGGAAAAACGTTTTACCTTTTTCTCTTCTCTTATCCTACGTTTCCATTATTCCACTGCACCTGTTTTCTTCTCTCTCTTAAAAAGTCAAAAACCAGTTAAGTTAGTGCTTGATGAGTGATTAAAGAGATTCTAAACTCGAGAAAAGAGCAATGAGTGTGTTTCAAGAAAATGACCCCACATGTGCTGTTTTCTGTAGATGCCATTTTCATTTATGAATTCATTCAATACCCTTTTACCAATAAACATTTTTATTTATTTATTTATTTGTTAGTTAGTGGAAGGTGAAAGAAAGAAAGAAAGAGTCAATGCTTATATGAGAGTTGTTTTTGGACATTTCTATGAGTTGTCAATTGTTTTTATTTGTTTGGTTTTTGGTTGTTGACCTAAACTAGGGTTGATTAGATATACATAGATAAGGAAATTTGTGTTTTTTAGGGTTTTATTTTGATTTTGAGGTTGTTTTTGCACGTGGGTCTTTTTTGTTTTTGTGTTTTAACAATCAATTGAATGGAGTGGTTCTAGGGTTTTGAAAGTGGTTTTGTTGAATTGAATCTGATTGTGGATTTGGGTCTTTTTTTTTTTGGTGGGTTTCTGGGAATTTTTCTAAAGTTCGAGTCTTTTGGGGAATTGAAATTCAAAGAAGGTACATTGTTGGATACAAGACTGAAATTTGAGTCCAAGTTCTTTCCTAAATGGCTTGTGTGAAATTGGGTTCTAAAGCTGATGCATTTCAACGTCAGGGTCAAGCCTGGTACTACCCTTATCCTTTTTATGCTCTTCTAATTTATACTTTTTTTTTTTATGAAATGTGATTTTTTTTGTTGAAGTTTTTGTGATTGTGAAGTTTAGGATTTGGAAGAACATGTTGTTCTACTTTAAGTTGTTGGTTTACTGATAGGTTACTTGTCATGTTTCTTTTAGTGTTTATCAGTGGTTTAGAATATTTTAACTCATGTAGATGTGTAGTGAATGCATATTGTTTGAAGAAATGATTCTGTCAAGGTCTTATACTCATATTTCTGCTCCTTGATAGATTCTAGATAGATCCCTCTATGTAGAATTTGGGATTGGTTGGTGTTCTTATGGACTACATGTAAATCTCTGAGAATACAAAAGATTTTTATGAGTTCTTTCCTTATTTTCTGATTGATATGATTTGATTAAACAATATATATGAGTGGTGAAAGTCTGTAATTTGTGCATTTGATAGAAACAGACCTGTCAATGAAGATTGAGACTGTGACTTTTATTCTTAACCTGATAAGTATTCAATTTAATTTGTTTTCTTTGAGGTCTTAATGAAATACTCTATAAATTATTTTTTCATTTTTCATTTTATTTTGCTTCTTATTGTCCGAATGATGGCAATTTGCATGTATAAGGCTCTTGTATTGTGTATCCCACCTCTGACTAGGAGTCAAGGGCGCCTTTTGTATGATAGGCAATAGTCCGGTTGCATGAACCTGCTTTGCATTCCTATTAGTCAGTGCTACATTTTTTGGCTGTTCCATACGTTTATTTCATTCCTACTACCCCTATGATACTTCAAACTCACATTTGTTCAACATATGTTTATTATATGATGGTGAAGGACGCTGTTGTTATTTTCTTTAAGCCATCTTAAATGAGACTTCACAATACAACATGACTGAAATGCATTGTGTTTGTTGAATCTGCTGTTGAAGTTTTGCCGCTTTTATGTAATGTAATTTTTAATATTTTCATTGCTCTCATAGGTTCTGTACGACTGGGCTTCCCAGCGATATAGTTGTTGAAGTTGGTGAGATGTCTTTCCATCTTCACAAGGTATATGCTAATGTCTTTCTTTATGATTTTTTTGAGACGAGTGTTGGAAAAAAAACACACTCTCTAATACACACTTTTTAACACACTTACTTTGATTGGTTAAAATTCATTTGTCCCATCAAATCATGTGGGTCCCATATAATTTTGGGCAACCCTTGTGAATTTTAACAAATCAAAGAGTGTGTGTGTTAAAGAGTGTGTTGCTAGCGTTGTTCATTTAGAGGACTGTTGGAAACACACTCTCTAAGACTCTAACGCACATCTAGCTGATGCACTATTTATACAGATGTTATTAGTTTGCACAAATTCTCAGTTCTTTTTTTCAAATGATGTTTGGAAGACTTGAACTTCATCAAAGTTTGCATGATGACGTGTGTATCAGAGTTTTTCTGTGGTACATTTGAAACATAATTTTTTTAACATGTTATGAAATCTGCTTTTAACTTATTATTCATTCAAAGTACTCAATATTGCTACTGTTTGTAAAATAATTCCAAACTCACCCTCGGTATTTGTATATGTGCTTTTTTGAATATAAAAATAAGCTGACCCCTATGCACACTTAATGCAGTTCCCTTTGCTCTCTAGAAGCGGAGTTTTGGAAAGATCAATTGCCAAAGCTTCTGAATCAGAGGAAGAATGCGCCATACACCTTCACGACATTCCTGGTGGGGCCAAAACATTTGAACTCGTTGCAAAATTCTGCTACGGCGTGAAACTCGAACTTACGGCATCAAATGTTGTGTGCCTATGGTGTGCTGCCGAGCATCTTGAAATGACTGAGGAATATGGTGAAGGTAATCTTATTTCCCAAGCTGAAACCTTTTTCAATCAAGTGGTCCTCCGAAGTTGGAAAGACTCAATGAGGGCACTTCAAACCTGTGACGATGTTCTAGACCAAGCTGAAGAGCTTCACATTGTGAAGAGGTGCATTGAATCGCTTGCAGCAAAGGCATCCACTGACCCAAATTTATTTGGGTGGCCGGTATTGGAGCGTGGTGGTCCCTTGCAGAGCCCTGGTGGAAGTGTTTTGTGGAATGGAATTAGTACTGGGGCAAGACCAAAGAATACAAGTTTAGATTGGTGGTATGAGGATGTAGCAAATTTGAGTTTACCGATTTATAAGAGGTTGATAGCTGTCATGGAATCTCGAGGCATTAGGCAGGAAATCATTGCCGGTTCTCTTGCTTTCTATGCTAAAACATATTTGCCTGGTTTAAATCGACGTAAGGTTTCCGGTGAGTCCAGTACCCGACTTACCCAGGCGGCTTTGCTATCTCCCCCATCTGAAGAAGATCAAAAAATTCTTCTGGAAGAGATTGATCAACTACTCCCAATGCAGAAGGGCCTGGTCCAAACGAAGTTCCTGTTTGGTCTACTTCGAACGGCCATGATTCTACGGGTGAACCCCTCTTGCATATCAAGTTTGGAGAAACGGATCGGGATGCAGCTTGATCAAGCTGCTTTGGAAGATCTCTTGATGCCAAATTTCTCGTATTCAATGGAGACACTTTACAATGTCGACTGTGTGCAAAGAATTCTTGATCATTTCCTTGCCATGGATCAGATTACAGGTGGTGCATCTCCATGCTCAATTGATGAAGATGGCCAGTTGATCGGATCACCTTCACTGACACCCATTACCATGGTGGCAAAACTGATTGATGGTTACCTGGCCGAG
Source organism: Medicago truncatula (assembly GCF_003473485.1). NCBI lineage: Eukaryota > Viridiplantae > Streptophyta > Magnoliopsida > Fabales > Fabaceae > Medicago > Medicago truncatula. The sequence continues at coordinate 21,270,712 of NC_053043.1, read as the reverse complement.
GTTGCCCCAGATGTTAACTTAAAACTTCCCAAGTTTCAAGCCCTTGCTGCGGCTGTTCCAGAGTATGCCAGGCCTTTGGATGATGGTTTATACCGTGCTATAGATATTTATTTGAAGGTATGTAGCTAGAGCAAGTCTGTTTATATCATTCTATAGTTAGTTTTAATATGCTTCGGTATGGTATACAGTATCATAATGGGTTTAACTTATGGTTACATGCATCATGCCACAGTTGAGCCATTTGTTGGCCTGAGTGAATCTTATATATGTTTGTCAAATAATATTTTCGATTCTGCAATGCTTCTAGGTGTTAAATTTTTTACTTTTTAATAAATAGTACTACCTCCGTCCCTTAATATAGGATCCCGTTGACTAAATCACAAAAACTTTTAAGAAAGTTGGTATTGTTTAACTAGTTTACCCTTCAGGATAGAGAATTGGTTTATATTTCGATCATCGTATGTATTACATTTTGCAGAAGAAGATGTAACATAATCAGGGGCATGTTTTAAAAGAAATAATTAATGCAGTTGAAAATTCGATAGTGGTCCTATAAAAATGGACAAGGGAAATCTCAATAGGGCTCAGGGACGGAGATAGTATGATAGAAATCAACTGATATAGAAGAATAAAATAGGGAAAATCCCTTTGATTACAGAATAATATTGCAGAACTTCGAGGGTCTGCACCTCCCTATTGCCAAAAAGGCCCCTTCCCAGTCAAATCCTCAGATGCCCCTCAATCTTCCCATCCCTCCCCTATTTATTCTTAAAACTTAACCTCCCACTACTGACTTAATTAATTATTAATCATAATATAATAATAAACCATAACTGCATAATTAACTACTATAATTATAATGAAACTGACACAATTCTAATAAGATATCCAACAATACTCCCCCCCTAAAGATTCACCTTGTCCTCAAGGTGAAGGAATAAGTGTCCACCTGGGTCCCATAACTTGAAGTATAATGACAGAGCACTGTGTGAATCATGCAAACTTATGCCTTGATCATATACCCTGTTTGTGGTGATATTTTTTAGCAAAAAATACAGGATGATTGATGTCGTGGTGCCCACAGTAGTTCCCCTTATCTCTGACCCCATACTCATTTCTTTATTGCAAAGAAGTTTGCACAAATCTGTTTTGCTCTCCTGTCCCATTTCCACAATCATGACATGCATATGGACATTTTCTACATCTCTCTCTATTTTCCCCATTTCTACATCTTCCCAACCTTTCTCTTCTCCTATCGCGGTGGGATTTGGATTGCCCTGGTCAATATCTTGTGGTTGAATATCGAATGAACCTTGAGTCGTCAACCACTCCAATTCAGTTTCAGGTTCCTCTTCTTCATCAGACATAGGTATGATATCCCGATATTCCGGTTTAAAACGCCAAATAAATGCAAGTGAGAACATATGCCAACTAACCTGTTGATGGCGTCGATTCCACCAGTGTGACCATTGGCGAGTACGACCTCTGAGTAACATCAACGCATCTGTCAGTTTCTCCTCATCTGGTGTATCTCTCTTTTTGAAATGTTCCTCAATGCATAGCAGCCACCAGTATGCATCTTCTTTGCCATCAAACACTCGAAACTCCATTTCTTCCATAACGGTACAACGGCTCCAAGATCGATGCTCTGATACCAGTTGATAGAAATCAACTGATATAGAAGAATAAAATAGGGAAAATCCCTTTGATTACAGAATAATATTGCAGAACTTCGAGGGTCTGCACCTCCCTATTGCCAAAATGGCCCCTTCCCAGTCAAATCCTCAGATGCCCCTCAATCTTCCCATCCCTCCCCTATTTATTCTTAAAACTTAACCTCCCACTACTGACTTAATTAATTATTAATCATAATATAATAATAAACCATAACTGCATAATTAACTACTATAATTATAATAAAACTGACACAATTCTAATAAGATATCCAACATAGTACTTGTTGCCCATATTTAATTATCATCCTTGATTTGTCTGACCAATTCTTTGCCCAAAGCATATTTGATTGAAAACCACATATCTTTGATACCTTTGTAAACCGTTTTCAAACTATATCGTTGGTTTAAATAATTTTTTTCATGCTTGCAAATACACCAGTTTATGCTTATTCATGTTGTTTCTAACTACTGTGTACTGATTTAATGTTGCTCTCATATAAAAATGTAGTCTCACCCATGGTTGGTGGAGTCAGAGAGAGAGCAACTATGCAGGCTAATGGACTGCCAGAAGCTCTCATTAGAAGCATGCACCCACGCCGCACAGAACGAAAGGCTCCCCATTAGAATCATAGTTCAAGTTCTATTTTTCGAGCAACTCCAGCTTCGGACTTCAATAGCTGGTTGTTTTCTAGTATCAGACAATCTTGACGGATCAAGAAATTTAAGAAGTGGTTTGGTCGGATCAAACGAGGGTGGTTGGGCATCGGCAGTCAAGGAAAATCAGGTATTGAAAGTAGGGATGGATAACATGAGGATGAGAGTATCTGAGCTCGAGAAAGAGTGCTCAAACATGAGACAAGAGATTGAGAAACTTGGTGGTAAGGCAAAAGGATCATCAACAAGCGCTTGGGGAGTTGTTTCGAAGAAACTCGGGTTTAAGATAAAGTCTCAAATGTGTAGTGCTCAAGAAGGATCTGTTAGCAAACAGAACAATGGACATCATAATGTTGAGAAGTTGAAGGACAGAAATGTAAAGCATAATAGAAGTTCTTCTATTAGTGACAAAGGATCAGTCTCTTCAATTATTCCTTCTTAGTGTCTAAAATGTTCAAAGAAAAATCTGTTAAATTTCTGTCTCATATGCTAAACAGCTACTTTGCTTTTCCATCTCAAGTGAATGTATTTGAGATTGAAATGAAGGTCGTTATTTAGTGTTTTACTGTAAACTGTAGCTTTAGTTTTTTTCCTTTTTTTCTTTTCCTTCTTTGTACCACATTGCACATTATGCTTCTTCCTACTCTAAAGTGTTCATTTGTTTGAATTTTGAAAGAGGTATGCCTACGGATGTAGCTATTTGCATTTATCTTTGGGGTATGAATTTCATCAACTCCCTTAATTCTTAAACACACTTTCTCTTTTGAAATTTATTCAAAGATATGGTAAACACCGTTGAAATGCACACACACGTACACACAAGTGTGATACCTTGAGTTGAATCCGGGTGAAGGTGTTTAACCTAATGATTTCAACATTGTTAGTTGAGTTAGACTTCACAAAAGTTTACTTTTGAATAGGAAAAACTGTTCTGAAGCTTAGGAAAAACTGTTCTGAAGCTTATTTGTAGAGCGCACCTTTTAAAAAAAAAACTTTAATTGATATGAATATCTCTAGTAACCTTTGTACTCTTCCCACAAACTACACAACACTTTTAGGGAAAATATGAGTACAATCATAACTGACTCCCAAATGCAAAAATATTATAGCCACAAAATGTTTCTAAAATGTAACTATAGTCAGAAAACATTTAAAATATCCACTAATGCATTAAACACACCATAAACCGTAAAGCCTTGCCTGTAACACCACAATCCACATTCTAAAATGATTCACATTATATAATCCAAACTAATTTCCATAATGTTTCAGATAATATAATCCGAACTAGTCCCATAATGTGTTTAAACTTGAAGTTTGGAAGGTTTGGTTATTCTATGGTGAACATAAGATTTTTTTTAAAAAACCTGCATTAAATTCTACAACAACAACATATATTAAAAATCTGCATAGTTGAAATTTAAACGTTTTTTTGAATTAAATTAACAGAAAGGACTAAACTGATATTTAAATAAAGTTAAGCGATCTAAACGAACATTTTATTACTTATGGGACCAAACCGATATTTGAAATCAAGTTAAGGGATCAATTGAGCATTTAAGCCTACATTAAACATAACAATTTCAACAACGTAATTCAAAGACATAGAACAACATGATTCAAAGACATAGAACAACATAATAAAACACATATAAGATTATTGATCAACCAAACTTAAATCTTCATCTACATTGAAGTTCTGATTTCTTCATAGGTCCTATACCGAATCATACTTTCCTGAATATCTTAGAAATATCTGACTAAGGAAGCGCCTAACTCGATCGGTCCCTTCAAACTATGCTCACCAAATATAGAGAACTTGGTTTTCATGTCGACAAGTCTGGCCTAGTGATATTGGCTTGGGAGTATGCTCCTCCTGAAGGTTTCAGGTTCGATTCTCTCTGGTGTCAATTTGAGGGGGTTAATTTAGCTTCTTCAAAAAAAAAAGTCTAGCTTAAAATAGTTTAGTTGAGTTGAACTCTCGCAACTCACCAGAGTTAGAGAAAACTTCAAAGCTCAAAAAACAAACCAACAACCTCATTGATGAACCAATTTCTTATAAACATACCTAATCTTTCGTTGACATCAACCCAAACCAAATATGGTGTGAACATTCATACATATATAATATATCTTTTTTGGAATATAAAGTGGTCAAAGTTCGTTCATGCATATATATATTCAATTAATCAAACCTAATATCACATGTTTTAAAATAAAATAAAACCTGAATTTCTTTCACTTGATATTACATGTGTTGCAATTGCACGTGCATTTATGCATTATTATCTTAACTAGTAAGCAATTGCAAAGATGAGCTTGTCACTGCCTACCACGCATAAAAGAATTATCTAAAATAAAGCAAAAGCAATTGCAAGAAGAAGAAAATCTGGCACGATTGTGTTCAACCTTGGTTGGCCTATGCAAATATCACAATTACCACTAACAACCATCGAGTAGTCATAAAGTGATACTTTTCATTTCATGACCATATATTTGCTGCATGACGGCCAAAAGTGTTTTAAAAAATAAATGTAAACTGTGAGTACTGCCCAACATTCAAATAATCTACTACAATGCAATAACTAATGATAAGTTGGATTTTATTATTATATGTATCTTAAACTCTAAGATATGACCTCAATAACAAATGTATCAATGGAGCAAACCCAAAAAGGTTCATATACTAGCAAAAAATCATTTTTTTTATGAGCAGCAAATAAACATATTTTATTTGGATATTTGAAAGATTTTACATATAAAAAACAAATGGCATACACTTTGTTTAACATAACCTTTTTCAATTATTGAAAAAAAAAAAAACTATCTTTTTCAATCAGCACGGTATGCTACATATGACAAATTAATAATCGTGTTTCTCCCTTAAAAAAATAATAATCGTGTTTCTAAAAAAAAACATTTTCTGGAGTTTAATTTGAGTTGGAGGTGATTCGGATAGATAAAGAACATTTATTTTCATTTTTAAATAATAATATCTACTCAAGTCTTAAATATTTGTTTGATAAAAGAAAATTTGAGTGAGTAGAATTTTGGAGACTCATCAAGATTAAAGAAAGACTCAAAGCTCAATGAACGTAAGGGAGATGTTTGCATACCATTCACAAAAAAGATAAGTCAATTTCTTATCAACTGAACTAATCTTCCTTTCTAGGTTCTCATTTGATCTTTTTTTTTTTCCTTTCAAATCTAAAACCCTAAAGTCTCATCTACGACTTCCAAAATATCGTCCACTTCTAGGGTTTGTGTGTTTACTATTGAGTTTGAATGTATTATTATTTTTTTTGAAAGGGAATGTATTTTTTTCTTCATTTATTTATAGATTTGCTTGTTGATGACAAGTTTCATGACCCTAGTCCATATTTTTTTTTGTTACTATTCATATTTTTTTTTTAAAAATTTTTTTGTTCATGTTGGAGATGAAGATCCAAGTTTCTGAATTTGAAGAAAATTGTCTTTCTTTGTAGATGAATATAGATTTTCTTAGTTTTTGAACAATGGTGTAACAAACTACGCAACCAAACCTACGATATTAACAATTTTAAATATAAAGAGTTAATAGGTTTTTACCTTCTGTAATATAGGTCATTTCCGATTTTTTTCCCTGTATTTTTTTATTTACCCTCTGTAATAAAAAAAATTGTTTTGATTTACCCTCTAATAGGTCAAACAAAAATTAATTTTATTTTATTTTTCAAGAAATTTTCGTTATAATCCATTCCGATACATCTCCATGAATTTTAATCTTTTTAAATATATTATAAAAATAATTTTGGAGTCGATCCATTTTTTATAGACAAAGATGGACAACCTTCTAAATAGACAAGAACAAAAGATAAAGTAAATATTTTTCTTAGATATTTTTTCTTAGATAAAACCCATATTACCAACTGTAATAATTGAACTCAAATATTTTTCTTAGATAAGACTCACTCATATACTACCAATTTGTATTTCTCTAGTTATAGTTAAATTAGGCTAATCATAATAATGTCCAACTAATTATTTCTGTTAACATATTATCTGAAGTAGCATACTCATTAAAAAAGTGGTTAAAATGATTAATTAATTACTTTTTTTATGATTGAATATTGCTAGTGGAAAAGAAGAGAAGAGAAGAGAGTGGCATGGCATGGCATATGTCAGAAAAAGTAATTAGAAAGTAGTCTTTCTCTTTCTTTTTTTACTATAAACGAAGTTGATGGTTTGATTTCTTTTGTTGGACTAAGTTAAGTTATCACCCCACCTCACTCCTCTTTCCATTTTCTTTCAGAGTTACGATAGATAGACATCTTTAAGTGGCAATATACTCCTCGATACTCACACAAAAATCAGATACGTGATCATGTGGACTCTACACAAACACACTTTCTCTTTTATCTTCTCTTCTTTCTTCCTAGTGCATGAGGTGTACATGAGTGTATGGAAATAAAGGGTGTGTATCTAACATTTTTCTTTCAAACAAAACCTCCTCTTGTATATTGCATTGCATTACCACACCAGATAGTACACACATCCATCATTCATTCTAGTTCCACCAAAACCATAACCTCTTGTTGTATTGTGTGTTCTGTATGCAACTGAGAACATCATCAAACTAAGCTGGGAACCACGCACGCGCTCCTGTACTTTACTGAACTGCATGCTCTCTGTAAATATCTCTCTCTCTCTCTCTCTCTCTCTCTCTCTCTCTCTCATCTTCTTGGGTTTTGTGCATGTTTAGTACTATGTTTTTGTCTTTGTTTTCTCAAGCATGAGGTCAGGACTGGAGGGAACATCTTAGGATTAACTTTTGTTTTTTTTTTTAACTGATCCATTTGGTGTGGAACAAGAGTGAGTACCACAATCTAACATTTCTGTGTTTTTTTACTGATCTGCTTCACACACTTATGTTCTTTGTCACACACACTCATTCTTTTCCTCTCTCTAATTATTTTTTGTATTTTAATTTAAACATTTTCAATTTCTCTTGGATTGGAATCTAATTTAAACATTTTTATTTTCACTTTTTTTCCTTTATGTTTTTTTTTTTTTTTTTACTTGGTATATCTCTAGATTTTCTTTGCAAGTTTGAAGAAATATAAGGCATTTAAAAAGAAGGAATTTGGGGGTTTAACTTTCTTTGTAATAAAAAATCCTCCTAATTCGAAGAATTAAAAAATTGTGTTTGTGAAGAATTATGGTCTCAATCTATGTTATAATATTTTTAAATTAAAAATATATTAATTGTTAGCATTAATTTACAATCACCTTAGAAAAAAATGCCATTTTAGAAAAAATGTGATAGATTTCTTAATTTTTCTCTGTATTTTCCAGCTCCAAAGCCCTCTTTTCCCTTACTAATTTTTCTTAGTAAATCTGTCTCTATCTATGTCTTGTTATTTATATGTTTATTTCGTTATCAACAGAATCTATTGATCAAGCAAACCAACTCAAAATCTTTGCAACACACACATCACTACAACCATTAACAAGGTTTTTGGACATCTATGTTTGTAGGAATGCAGTTAGTGAGTATCAATGTTTGTAGAAACTTGGTGCTCCATAAATTTCTAAGGCTGTCATTTCTCTAGGTGACCACTTCTCAACTTTTTGGAAAATTAGTGTAACAACTTGTTACCAACAATAGGTTTATTTGGGTTATCTTTGACTGTGGATAGTGTTATTAGCTCTTCTTCAAAATGGGCTGTGTGTTATCAAGTATTGATGAGGATGGAAGGGTTGGCATATGCAAGGAAAGGAAGAAGGTAATCAAACAGTTAGTTTGTAATAGAGAGGAGTTTTCTGATGCCTTATTAGCTTATTTGAAAGCGTTGAGGAACACCGGTGCCACACTTAGGCAGTTCACCGAGTCCGATACATTAGAATTGGACTTTGCCTCTACTGGCCTGCCTGAAGCCCCGCCTTCCCCGCCACCTGATTTGCTACCTCCACCGCTGCCTCCTTTTCTTGCTGAAAAGAGTTCTATGCACATTGGCGAAGCTGAAATACTAGAGAATGATGGCACTGGCAACTTTGTTCATATGCTGCAAATTGACCAAGGTTTGAGCTCGTCGTTGCTATTTCAACCTGTGGATAAAGTAGAAGCTGTAGAGTCGTTTGAGGAGGAGAATTGGGAAGAAACCAAAACTGAATTTGAGGATGAAGTCCAAGATTCAGAAGCTGATGTAAGTGTGGGAAGATCACGTAGCGGGAAGCAACCGGTCAAAGAACCAGTTGATGATAGTTCCTCTGCTATTACTTTGTTTAGAAAAGAAACTCATGTTACTAAAGCTATGCCCGTGGTGATTGGTAGAAGTGGGAGATCATTGGAGGGTATAGTTAAAGAGTTAGACGATCATTTCCTGAAAGCATCAGCGTGTATAAAGGAAATCGCTGTTCTTATTGATATCAGCAGCGGAGATACTCTTCTTCGGCAAAATTCTGGTCGTCATCCAAGTAAGACTTCATATCGTGTCCTTTAAGATTATTAAAGTTCCTTTATGATAGATTAGGTTTTGTCATTGGCTAGCCCTGACCTTTTGCTTCCTGTCTTTTCTGTATTTGAATTAATTAATATATAGTTTTATTTGATATTCACAATGCACCTTTTGATACTCTTAAAACTGAGGTTAGTTATTTCTTTTTTGAAATGTTTGAATGTATGGTATATCCATAATGACTTTTATAGCGTATGCTGAGAGTGAGCTTTGGCATGGAGGTATTTAGCGTACTATAATACCAGAGGGATACACAGAATAGTAATTTGGAAGCTCATATACTACCAGAGGGATTCAATCTAATATAAAAAATGCTATCATATCGACTTACTCTACATATTAATTCCCTATATGCTTCATGTTTTATGACAGACTTATAGTTGATGTTTACTTAATTGTAGAGATCATTTATTTTCTGTGTATGGGGTGCTGACATTTTTTTCTACTCTGGCATGTTCTTTGTAGGCAAGAGAACCAATTCTGCAAGGGTATTTAGCGTACTATCATGGAGTAGGCACACTAAGTCATCCACGTTCACCAAAGATGACGCTGAGTTTTCTAGTCCTAGTGAACCATGCAGGCCGGGAGCTCATTGTGCCACACTTAAAAAATTATATGCGGCAGAGAAGAAACTTTACAAGGCAGTAAAGGTAAGCCAATAATAAAACCAATAAACAGTCTAGGATGCGGATTTTCTATCTGTTTTAGTGCAAATGTGAAGCAAAATGTCATATATTTAACTAACCTGCATCATATTAGAAAACTGCAAAAACATGGTGTGCCCCAAATATTTTTGAGCTGCACGAGGGACTATCATTTAATGCAGAAGATATTTAGGGAAAAATAAATCAGGAACAGAATTTCAAGGCATATTGTTCAGGACTATCTTTGTTTTGAAAATAGAATAATTAATATTTCCGACCCTTACTAAAAAAAAACTAACAACTAATGTTTTTCATTAGAAAACATTAATAGTAATAATCCACAAGATTGGAAGTAAATATGTTCAGAAGTGCCGAAAGTGCGACGGTGGCAGCCGCGTCTGAGAGGAAGCTACCTGTGCAGTCTGTGCTACATTGGTTGTCTGAGGTGGGCGGCCATGGATATCAAAACACCTATCGATAGTGTGGCCGATCATATGGCAATGGTCACACTTAGGACAAGATTTACCATGCTTCCGGGATCGACCATATTCACCACTTTGAAAAGCCGAGGCAGACGAGTCAACAGGTTTATTAATAACTTCCACATTCAAAGATGATTTTTCCAGTATAAGCAATAAAGTAGACATTGCAGAGTTGAAAGTAGGTCCAATGGGAGAATCTAGAATTTGATTACGAACCAAAGAATACTCCATAGGTAAACCACACAAGGCCAACATCATAAAAAAGGTTTCTCGCTGTTCATATTCCTTGGTAGGCGCGCCAGCTGGAGGCATGATTTCATTGAAATCATGCAAGAGACCTTGAATCTTATCCAAATAGTCAGCCATGGAACCATCAAGTCGTCTAGGGCCAACAACCCTCATGAAATTTTGGCAAACCTGGTATAACCTTCTAGTATCACCGATGTCAAAAATCTTAGCCTTCTTCCAAACAGTCTCACAAGTGAGAAGAGTTGTGAAGAAATTCTTCACAGAATCATGGATGGTTGATTTGATGACAATACATAGTTGAGCATCGATCATTTTCCAGAGAGAACGGTCTGATTCAGGCACAGAATCAATGTTCTTGGTGAGATGGTCTTCGTAACCTTGAACCTTAAGCCATTGTTTGATGTCTGATGACCATGAATGATAGTTAAGAGTGGAGCAGTGACATAGTTTGTAAAAACCAGACGGTATGGTAGATCTGATTCAGCCATGAGTTAGGGAACTGAGATTCAGCCAACTTAGTTTGTAAAAATCATGCAGTGACATAATTTGTGGAGAAGTGGGGAATCCGAGGTTCGAACCCCGGCCCCTGCACAAATTTTCCCTGGTACCATCTGAGCTACGGTTACAGGACTTCCTAATTTTTTTTAATGTAATAAAAATAGTTAAAATTTTACTTTATACCAAAAAAATTTCAATTAATCTTGGAATGACATTAATACCCTTTTCACTATCTTCCGTTTGCCTATGTTTTACTATCTTTCTCCTTTGTCTTTGAAGTCATTTGATTATCTGGTTTTTGGATCAAATTACCTTTGCTTTTATTCTTTTTTAGGCTAATTTAAATTCAAAAGGTTACAGTCGTATATATTATGGCTCAATTTATGGTAGTTGACTGGTATTTTTCGATAAAGTGACTAGTTAGCTTCTATCTATCCCTTAGTTAGGGTGGCAATTGTTTTGATCATTATATTTGTTTCTTTTGATCAAAGGAAAATATTTATTTACTTTATTTTGGTAGTGAGTGAAAAGAAAAAAAAACAAGAGGATGCATTACATTTAGCACGAATGTCCTTTTCTCATTGTTCAAATGTCATATAATGTAGGAGGAGGGAATTACCAAATTGGAGTTTGAGAGGAAGTCATTGTCATTGAAAAAACAAGAGGATGAGAACCTTGATTTGGTTAAAATTGACAAAATTCGATCAAATGTTGAGAAATTGGAGTCTGATTTGATAAGCCTGCGGCAGTGCATCAGTGAAACAACTTCATCCATTTTGGAACTTATAGATGAAGAGCTTTTACCCCAGTTGGTTGCATTAACTGCCGGGTATATTTCATTTCTCAGAGCAGTGTGTTAATTATATCTGATTCATATCCTAGGTTTTGCTTTAACTGTTTGTTTTGTAGGTTGTCACAAATGTGGAGGATAATGCATGGATGTCATCAGTCACAGGCACTGATCTCCCAGCAGCTGAGTAACCTCGGTGATAACCATAATACAATTCTAAATTCTGAATATCATCATCAAGCTACAATTCAGTTTGAAAGTGAGGCTTCTTATTGGTATAACAGCTTCTGTAAACTTGTAAAATCGCAACAAGAGTATGTAAGGACCCTCAGTAAGTGGATTCAGCTTACCAACTGCTTAAGGGATGGTCATGAAAGCAGCAACCACTCTTCTATTCGCACCATTTGTGAACAGTGGGAGCTTGGGCTTGATGGATTACCTGATAAGGTACTTCTTACCCTCACAACATGCCATGCTTTGTTTTTCGAATGGAAAATGTAAATTCTTTTATGTATGGGCGTAACGTGTTTGTTTGCACAAAACACTTCTTATGGCTCAAAGATACTTCTATCTTTTTACCATACTACAGATGTCTAAATTTTATGAGCGGAATATAATTTTTTCTGCCACTTTGATGTGGTTACAGGAGGTGGCTGATGCAATAAAAAACCTTCTATTATCCATACGTTCCATAATTGCTCAACAGGCCGAGGAAGATAACATTCTGAAAAAGTTGGAAAAACTTGAAAGAAAGTTGCAAAGGTGCTCGACGTCCCTGGCCGAGATGCAGAGAAAAATTGAATTAAACTTTGAAGATGATGGTGATGAAGGTAATATAAGCCCAAGGCATCCGCTATTTCATAAAAAAGCGGAAACAGAAGCCTTAAAGAAGCAAGTGGAAAGTGTGAAAGCAGATTATTTGGATTCTGTTCAGTATAGTAGAACCATGACCCTTGATAACCTCAGAACTAGACTTCCACATCTCTTCGTGTCACTGATGGAATTTTCAAGTGCTTCCTCTCAAGCAATTGAGGCTATTAATTCTCAGTCAAGCCAATAGAATGCAATGACTTTGCATCACAAAACTTGTTCATTTTGTGGTGCTTTAGATGGTAGTTAGTCTGCTTGTGCTTCATGCTGATATGAGCACAAAATACATAAGATATGGTGTAAATTGTGTTTATGAATGTTTGTATACTGAAACAAAATTGTGTCTAGCCATTCTTTTGGCATAGAAATATTTCTATTTTTAAAATTTCACTTTTTTTTTATAGTGGTGGTTCGGATCTTACATATTTTATGCATTGTCATTACCAACTGAGCTAAACTCATAAGGACTTTAAATATTAGCATAGAAATATTTCTATTTTTAAATTTCACTTCAAAATAGCTGAAAGTATTTTTTTTTTTTTTTTTGAGGGAGAAAATATATTATTTTTTAATAATAGTTGGAGTGATCAAAACGTAACAAGTTCAACTCCCTCTAATAGCAAAAATAACTATTAACATAATATTTCTATTTTAAAATTTTCCTTTAAAATATCTGATAGTTTTTTTTTAATAATAGTTAGAACGATAAAAACGTAACAAGTTCAACGGCCTCTAATAGCAAAAATAACGATTATGTTTTGAATAATAAGCTTAGTGGATGTCCATCCTTAATCTTCCATCTTCCACCTTCCACCTTCTTATCACCACTATTAGTGAATGTATATTTAATGGTCCTTAATGACTTTGATCATTCACTTGCTCATTTGTATCCTATAAATAGGACTTATGTTGTAATGTGAATGACACACTTGTGAAATACAAAAGCTCTAATGTTCTCTATCTTTGATTATCTTCTCTACATTTGATTTTGTAATTTAGTTTATTTTATAACACGTTATCAGCACGAAACTCTACCAAGAAATGTCTTAATTATCTTGGAGGCTATATTCCTATAACTTCTCATCTTTTCATTATCTTTGCACTTATTAATCTAATTCATATGATCATGATATCATGTTCTTTTTCATTGTTTTTAGTTTTGTGTTTATTTGATTGAATTACATAGGTTGATTATGATGCAGTCATAAACAAGAGCAATGGATTCACAATTGTTACAAGAAAGATGTTGAAGAAGCTAAATAAGCAATTTGAATGTCAAATTAATTTAATTTGGTAATTTACAATTGCTGTGTGTTTTGCTTTCCTTTACAATCCAAGATTTGTATTCCTTAGAAATATATTTGTCCTGTCCTATTTCATGTATGCAGATGTATAATAGGGGAAATTTTATTGAATGTGACCATTTCTGTGAAATACCTTTAGAATAACTTGTGCATATGCAGCAATCAAAAGTGCATTCATCATTAGATAATAATCACGTTAAAGAAACCAATGATAAATTTCAGTTTTGATTAAGTCATATCGGTTCATTTCTCATACCAAATATTATTTTTTATGTATCATTATTTAGATTCAGTATTGAATTGGGATTAAAAGTTGTTATTGAATATTAATCAATGATTATTTTTTTTACTATTTTGGTGATACCTCAGCTTATCATTCTTTCTTGGATTTTCATAATATGATAGTACTCACGTGACTCCAATTTGTAAAAATCAATTGAATCGCTTCAAAGAATAAATAAAATGTGAATTAATATTTATAATCCTTGAAGGATTACGTAAAGAATGAATTGGTCTTGATCATCATGGTGTAATATAAGTTCATGAAGAACTATTTTTATAAATATTAAAGCATCCATGAAGGATCATCCAAACTAGGAATTTTATCATTGTTTATGAAGATTTGAGATATAGTTCTAGAAGAACTAATAATTTAACATCAAACATTCATGAATGATAAAATATACACTACTAAAAAAAACAAAAATTAGTGAGGGAAATTTTGTGAGGGAAAACGTGAAATCTCTCTCTAATTCCGTCACTAAATTTTACGACCATGGAATTTGTGAGAAATTTCATTTTTTCCGTCACTAATTTCCCTCGCTAATTTTGTTTTTTCTAGTAGTGATAATTGTGATTTTTCTTTATCATTATCGACAAAGGTTTGGGTTGAATTCTTGAAGAACTATATCTTTATTAACAATTGAAATATAAGATCTATTTGATCCTAGTATAAGTAATACAAAAGAAATTAAAGAAAAATTATTTATGCCCCTTGAGATGTATATAGTTCTTGAAGAACTAAATATTTAAATATAAAGCAACCTTGAAGGATAGCAAATCTATTTTATCTTTGTATAATTTTTAAAATGAAAGTATTGAATTACATGTTGAGAATGTAATATAGTTCTCGAAGAGTTAATATAGTTCTCGCTCAAATAAAAATTTTTTTTGATTATTGTTATGAAGATTTGAAATATAGTTCCTGAAGAATTGAGATTTAATATTAAATCATCCTTGAAGGATTGCAAAATTGAGATTTTACTTGTTTATTTTTCATAGATGGTTGTAGAGTTCTTGACCACAATTCAAATAGATAAGATCTATTTGATCTTAGTATAAATTCTAAGAAAAGAAAAATCATTTATGCCTCTTGTTCCTGAAGTAGCAAAATCAAGGAAATTTTGGCCGAAAAATCACATTTGTGATTGAACGTAAGAGTACAATCAATGTTGAAATGATCAAGACATATAAATTAAAGGTAATGTCATATCTTTGCATACTTGATACTTATAATTTGTGCTCCACGTATTATTATTATTATTATTTTGGTAGAATGCTCTATATAATTGTTTTTTCAATAAAATTTTAATTATTGTGGTTGTGAATGTGATGTTATTATTTCTTTTGAAAATATTAAGTTTAAGAATAATATTATTTTGAATTGGGAACCTTGTTAGGAGAACTATATATGAATTTTGTAGTACTAATTCCTTCTAAAAAGTATGTCTATGATATTTTGAGGTCTCAAGCAAGTATTGCTCCTAGAACTTGACCTCACTAAGGATCACAATAATTTTATGTATACTTTGTTTGTGAACGAAAGATGTGTTTTGTGAAAGATTACAAATGATGCTATAATTACTGAAGGCTCCAGAAGAGCAAATATATTGTGTTCATTGAAATTAATTTAGTATTATATTTGACACAATTAAAATTATAGAAGGCTCCAGAAGAAAAAATATATTGTTATATGGAATAATAGAATTACGTACTGAGATGCATTATATGATATCCAATAGAGCATTATATGAAACTAATTTTATAGAAATTTATTACGTTTCAAGGATATCATATTGAAGAAAGAAAGAAAAAAAGTTAAATATCTCTATATTACGAGGTTACTCTGGAGAAAATAAGTTTAGCGAAAATAAAATAAAAAATGTTGATTTATATTGCACTTATATTAGTACAATGGAAGCACTTATTATTGTAAACCAGAAGTTTACATATTATATTTTTAGTGTAATGGAACCACGTATTATTGTAAACCAAAAGTTTACAAATTGTATTAAATTTATCGTTGGCAAGACCGGTTGGGTTATCCCGGATCTATTATGATGCATAAATTAGTAGAAGAAAAAAAATTGGATATATGTTGAAGAGCCAGAAGATTCTTCAATCTAGTAACTATTTTGTTACTAGTTCCCATAGAAAGTTGACAATAAGAATGAGTCTCTCACTTATATAAGGTGATATTTAAATTAGTACAATGATCATGTGAATCACTTGGATATTATAACTAAATGATCACATGTATATTCACAACCAGAAGTTTGTGAGATTATTTTGTCAACAAATTTGACTAAGAGTTTATTTTAAGAACTTTTCAGAAAGCATTTGATAAGTATCATTTGTCAATTGATATTGAATAACCAGTAGCATATGCTCATAAAAATGGACTGGAAGATCCATTCTTTAGACGTCTAAAGTTAATTGTATAATTGATACTTATCAGACCATGCCTTATAAACTCTATCATGTCTTATAAACTGAATTTTGGGAATGAACAAGTTGTTGAGATATTGATTCGCATCAAGCTAACACAATACTATATATAAGTTCTCCCCTTAATTTATCATTGGTTTTAGGTTAACAACCTAATATTTCTCATCTAATTGGATGTTTAAATGTGTTGTGTATATCACAACTGCTCCAATGTAATGCACTACGATAAATCTCAAAAGAATATTGGGAAAAAATATTTGATATGAATCTCCATCTATTGTATTGAGCCAACTTATTTACAGCCTAGTAGGCTGATTATCAACTGATGGATTAGTTTTCCCAATATTAGGGGGAGATAATAAGCAGCTGAAAATATGAACCTGAAGTTCAAATAAATTATTTCAAAGGAAATTGTATTGTCTTGATCCTCAAGGTATAACTCATTTGGAAAGGTAAATAAATCAAATATCAGCTGCTAGTGCTCCAAATGAAATAGATGTCCTTGTCGGATAATCTAATATGCAAATGAGTCTCAACTATGCCTGAAGCATGGTAGATTAATCAGTTCAAAATATAAAAAATCCTCGAATAAGAAAAGGAGCTTAAAGGAATGATAACCCAAACGAGGATATAGTAACTCAAAGTGTTTCATGACATAATTGATTTATTTGTACCAGAAGAACTAATCAGGTACCTGAAACTTATGAAAGATTAATAAATTATGTCATGAATGAAAGATCTTAATGAAATGAGATGGAACCGAAGTAAAGTCAACGTCGGCGTGTTTTTGGATATAATCTAGCGCTATATGTGATAAGTAATAATGAGGATCATGATTTTTCAAATCTATTAAAGATCTGCAGATGGAAAGAGACAATTCCACTGAAATCAAACTCGCTTTGTAAAGCTGAATTTTTTGGACCTGTAGTCCGCACACTCGAAGATGTGAAGTTAATTAGATATGTATGATTTTTCGCACGAAAAGAGAATTAGAATGGTAAAATACACACACACACACAGATATATATATATATATATATATATATATACAGAGAGAGAGAGAGAGAGAGAGAGAGAGAAGAGAGAGAGAGAGAGAGAGAGAGAGAAGAGAAGAGAGAGAGAAGAAAAAAAAAAAAAGAGAGAGAAGAGAGAGAGAGAAGAGAGAGAGAAGAGAGAGAGAGAGAGAGAGAGAGAGAGAGAGAGAGAGAGAGAGAGAGAGAGAGAGAGAGAGAGAAGAGAGAGAGAGAGAGAGAGAGAGAGAGAGAGAAGAGAGAGAGAGAGAGAGAGAGAGAGAGGAGAGAGAGAGAGAGAGAGAGAGAGAGAGAGGAGAGAGAGAGGAGAGAGAGAGAGAGAGAGGAGAGAGAGAGAGGAGAGAGAGAGAGAGGAGAGAGAGAGAGAGAGGAGAGAGAGAGAGAGAGAGGAGAGAGAGAGAGAGAGAGAGAGTTTGATATGTTCACCTGAAGTGAATTGGTAACTGTCTACCTTTTATTTGAAGAGACATATTCACTTGAAGTGAATTCAAGAACTTTTTCATACTTAATTAAGTTCAATAGCACATAAAAGACTCAAATTATATGAAAGATGTGCCACAATATATTTGTATGGATGACTTGATAGTGATGATTATATTAAACTCCCTGAAGGATTTCATTTGTGTAAGACATACTATCAAAGTTATTGAAAAGATGACATCATTTGTCCATTTTAAAGATATGGAAAAGAATTTCTTATAATCAATTTTATGATAATCGTATAAATATTATTAGAACTGATGAGATTCAAAAATTTGTTATATAAAGGTCTATATAAACAAATCTAGTTGATTATGTAATAAAATGATTGTGATGTCACTTGATATGAGTAAAGATCACGTTTTCAAGAAAATTATGAACAATTTGAATTGGTCAGATATTGCAGCAAAGTCAAACATACAATTTGTATCTTACAGAAACAACAATATCATCCGATCATTTGAAAATGTTCGCAAGTGAAGATCATGCTCTTGGTTAAGGATTATGATTTCACACATACAAGAAACTTGTGATTTTATAATTTTATAAGGAGACTCTTTCTACAACTCCATATGAAGACAATATATCAAGAACTGCTAATTTGGAGAAAAGTATGAAGATATATCATATTTTTTACAGAGTCACCGCCAAGTAAAGATTTTGGGTAACTAATGTGAAAGATTATTTAAACTTCTTTGTTGTCTTTATGAGGGGGAGACAATAATGTGTTATGTACTCTTTTTCCCTTAACCATGGTTTTATCCCACTGAGTTTTCCTGGTAAGGTTTTTAATGAGGTAGATTATGACACAAAAGGATGTTGTACTCTTTTTCCTTCACTGGAATTTTTTCCCATTGGATTTTTCTATGGTAAGGTTTTAATGAGGTATATCCTGAATGTATGCTTAATGATCCTTAATTACTTTGATCATTCACTTGCTCATTTGTGTCCTATAAATAGGACTTATATTGTAATGTGAATGACACACTTATGAAATACAAAAGCTCTCATGTTCTCTATCTTTGATTATCTTCTCTACATTTGATTTTGTCATTTAGTTTATTTTATAACTGAATGCTATTTCACCAAATTTGCAATACAATTAAGATTTTGTCTTTTGGATAAAATAGGAATCCAGTTACTTTACATCTTTTTTGGTAAATATTCAATAAGCTTAAGTTATTCATACTATATATACATTATTAATATGTATGTTCTTTTCCATATGGGAGAACCACTTTTTTCAATTCATAAAACATTAGTTCTAAGTCTTAAGATTTGGTGTTTAGTATTCTAACTTTCAACTAATTTCATACGGTATGTTCCCACAAGGCTTTTTATTGGTGTAATAGCTTCTGTAAACTTGTAAAATTGCAAAGAGATTACATGATTCAGCTTACCAACGACCTCATGTACGGTCGTAAAAGCGGTGATCACTCTTCAATTCGAACAGTGGGAGGTTGGCCTTGATGGATTACCTAATAAGTACTCCCTCCGTCTCAAATTGTATAACGTTTTGGTCATTTCACACGTATTAAGAAATGTAATTAATATTGTGTGGAGAAAAGAAATTATGAGTTGTTTTACAAAATTATCCTTAATAAATGGTATGGAAAAGATAAATGAAATAATTAAAAGAAGAGAGAGTAATTAATACTTAAGGATATAATATGAAAAATAACATTAATATTTCATTGGTACCGTAAAGCGACATATAATTTAGGACAAATTTTTTTTTCAAAGCGACATACAATTTGGGACGGAGGGAGTAAATAATTTAGGTAAGTAAATAAGTTTTTATATTAATGAGTTTTTTTGTTAAAAAGATGTTAATTCATAAATTCTCACTAACGAAAATTGTATTACTTAACAAGTTATGTATAATACATAAAAACTTATTTATTTCAATAAACTTTTGTTCATAAACTAAAAAATAACGGATAAATTTTCCAAATAACGGATAAATTTTCTCTCTTTCTCTCGTATAGTTTGATGTCTAGACAAAACCAATATTAGAACACCGTCCAAGTAATCATACTCGTCTTGCTCTCTTCTTATACAATTCTTAAACCATAATTAGTTTCATAAATATAATCATATCATAAAAACATAGCAGTGTCTTGTTTGAAATGATCATGGTTTCATGCATTTAATGCCTAGATTTATGAGTTGTCTTTATTTAAATTAAGCACAAAAAATTGCTCAAAGACACTTCTATCTTTTTTTCTATATTACAAATGTGTATAATTTATGAGTGGAATGATTATAATAAAGCTTAAAGAATCAAGTGGAAAGTATGAAAGCAGATTATATGGATTATGTTCAGTAGAATGCAATGACTTTGCATCACAAAATACATATGGTGTAAATTGTGTTTATGAATATTTGTATACTGAAACAAAATTGTGTCTAGCCATCATTCTTTTGACATAGAAATATTTCTATTTTAAAATGTCACTTAAAAATATCTGAAATTATTGAATTTTTTTTTAATAATAGTTTCGAGTGATAAAAACCTAACATGTTCAACTCCCTCTTATTAATATAAAAAATAACAATTAACATTTATCACTAAAATATTTTATTTGTATCTCAATTATTCTACGTTATTTATAGTGGTTCACCCACACCGTCCTTGCAGGTGGATTACTCTACTCCCAAAGATATAAGTTAATGAAGTTTTATTGAATATTGAATAACAACCGTTTATGAAAATGTTTTCATTAATATTGAATACCTAAGTTAATGGAGTTTTATTTTATTGAATATTGACTACCTACTAGTGGGTTACCTTGTTACCTTGTCGTCCCTGAGGCTTAAGATTTCAACCAAGAATGCCAGTCCTTCAACGATTCTTGATCTAGCCCTTGAATATTGTCTTGCAAGAATCAACCTCCAACCCTCAAAGATAACCACCCTTAATCAAGCAAATGCGACAGTTCAATCAATTCGAGAGCCTTCTCAATATTTGCATGAGCCACCCAAACCCTTAGGTCTCCTTTGATCTAGAGCACTCAATCTTTGATTGTTGACAAGCCGTCAATTTGATTTTGAGACGTTGAATGAAGAAAAACCCCCAAAAATCCCAATTGCAAGTGAAAGATCTCAGTCTTTCCTTTAGGTTTCAATCGCCCCAATTTACAAAAGCCTAAAATATCACAATTTAACGTACAATTATCTTTTTTATCTAAGTAACTCACAAGGTTCTCAACTTTACAGTCAATATCTAAGATTTTTCTTTTTGGTTACAATATCTAAGAATTTTCAAGAAAATAAAAGGTATAAGATGAGTGTTGAGAGAAGATATTATGAAAAACTCATTGTTTAGAAAAATAGTATTATGTTACTTATATGATCTTTGGAAAGTAGCGAAAAACAAAGTTATAAAATGAGATGTCAAAACAGAAGTGAAACGATTCACAGGTTAAAACATACAAACTATACGATTTTTTTAAAAACAACAAATAGTGAATGAATGCAAGGATTCAAACTACCTTTACCCCCACCCTCACCCCACCCCAACCCCACGTCGATGATGCAAACTTTAGAACTAAACCAAGTTGAATTTGTAAAAGCTTCCCCATAATATGTACCTTGAACTTTAAAAAAAAACTTAGTGTCATTATCAAAAAGAAGATAAGACAGAGAGTATTAGCAGTACCAAGCTCAATACAATTCAAATTACAAACTAAAATCACATGACGAAGAATATAATTTGACAATAAAACACATTAGATTATATAACGGGATAAAAAATGGACCACATAATATGCACTTACGCAACATATAACCAACCAAGTAGGATAATCCAATTATTACAAAGAAAAATAAATAAACCCATCCTGCAAGCACCTTAAGCAGATACAATTTCATAAAACAAAAATAAGTAGCCAAATCAAATGCACATATACTCAAATATCAAAGTAACTAAATGAATCAAAAATTTCAATGAAAAATTAATCACACTATGTTGAAGTAAGCTAAGAATCAAAACAAAATGTATGCAAGAGTGAAAATAAATCCGGACAGTGCACAAAATGTTGAAATAAGCTAAAAAAAATTTTTTTTGACTTTTGCACCGGTTTCCAACCCACCAATGATGAGTGACTAATCCAGCTCGTGCGTAGAGGCATGCGCACTGGTCAAGCGTTGTTTCGCCTGGGAATCGAACCCGGTATTCCCCGGATACGTCCTTGGAAGGAGCTCCTTGCCACTGGAGCTCAAACAACTTGATTAAATAAGCTAAAAAAATTGTATTAAATAAGACATGATCATTAGATTGCAATCCATCCGACATACTTACATGTCTGCAGGACGGACCAAATCTCAAGATTCACGTCTTACTTAATAAGTATATTTTATACTCTTAAAATGTCTGTATTATATAAACACTCTTGATCTTTGTGTTCTTTTCAATTTGGGACTACCATTTTTCTCAATTCCCAACACTAGTTCTAAGTTTCATGACTTGGTGTTTAGTCTTCAAACGTTCAACTAATTTCATACCATATGTTCCAATAAGGAGGTCTCTTATTGGTGTTAATAGCTTTTGTACACTTGTAAAATTGTAACGAGAGTACGTGATTCAGCTTACCAACTGCCTCATGAATGGTCATGAAAGCGGTGATCACTCTTCTATTCACACCATATGTGAACAGTGGGAGGTTGGCCTTGATGGATTACTTGATAAGGTACTTCTTGCCACAAATTTATTGTCACTCCCCCCTCAACACGATGTGCTATATGTTTTTTTAAGGGAAAAATAATTTTTTTACCAGTTTCTACCACTAGATTAGTTTACTTTTCCATTCCATAATCACATATGGTGTAACTTGTGTTTATGAATGAGTGTTTGTATACTGAAACAAAATTGTGTCTAGCCATTCTTTTATCCTTTTGTATTCCTTTCAACTCTCCATACCAACACATTTTGAAAACTTTCGATGGAGGAATTTGAAAGATGTCACTTCCTCTACCTCATATTATGTGCTTGTTTGAAATATTTCTATTTGAAATTTTCACTATAAAATATCTGAAAGTATTACTGATTTTTTTAATAGTGGTTTGAGTGATGAAAAGTAATAAGTTCGAATTCACTCTAATAACAAAAATAACAACCAACATTAGTCATTAAAAAATGTCTTATTTGTATCTAAACTATCCCATATTTAATAGATCCTTTCACCTTCAATCACAATATGCACTTTTTAGTATTAAAAAGAAACTACTTTATCTTAAAAATGAGTATAATTTGCTCAAAAAAAAAAAAAGAGTATAATTAATTATTTTCTCAGAATGGGTGATCTTATTCATTAAGGGGAGGGGCATGTGTCAGAATTTCTTTTGTATCAGCTGAAAATATATTAGAAAAAAGAATGAAATAATAAAAAAATCTTAAGTAACAAAAACCTAATCAGGAAAAGGAAATAAAACCGAAATTTAAGCGAAAATCTGATAATTCAAACATCTAACAAAATAAATTTGGACTAATACCCATTAAGGATTGAGTCCCAAAAATTGGAACTAACCCCAAAAAATGGGGTTAATTCTATTGTTGACCACAAAAGGCTTCATTAAGGAATCTGGATTACCAAAATTTGCCCAGGAACGGACATGTACTACAATGATAATTGTTTAAAAAATTAAATGAGGAAAACATAGAATTTGATGAAAACCACATGGCTATCACATAAAATTAATTGGTGATGTAGAGTTCTATTAACCACCTCATAACATTACACCTAGTGTATAACAGTAAAGACCAACTTATGCCTGTTGAAGTAAAAACCATGTAAAAGATCATATGTAGCTCAATGGTCCTGTTTCTGCTGTATGGAAATTTTTGCCCTTACTTCTTCTCACTGCGTTTTCTTTTGAGCGATCCACTAACGGCGGCTTTAGCTTTTTTCCACTCTTTCAAAGAATCGGCACTTCTCATAAATGAGCAAGTTTCTCCTATTTCAACATTTGCAGATCGTTCCCTTGGACTTGTTTCAACGATTTTCTCAACTACTGGAGCAGAAACTATATCATCGGTACCAGCATGCTCACTATTCCCTGGTACAATCTCCCCTAAGTTGAAGCCATCAGTGACAGTTCCATCAACAGTATTCTTATCAGCACCATTATGCTTGCACTCACTGGAACCGGCAGGGTACAAAATGGGTTCTTTGGCCGTTTGTTCTGGGAAACTAATGTCAGGCAAAAGTTGTGAAAGGCTGAATGGACTGTTATTCTCATTAGCCAACTGTGTCCATGATTTCTTTTGCCACCACGAAACACCTGTGCCGGTTATTTTTGGTGCTATGTTATGCTGAGTTTCAGCAGGTTCAGTTATCACTTGTTTATTGGTAGGTTGAGCTTCAGCAGGTTCTTCTATCACTTGTGCATTGGTAGGCAGAGATTCAGCAGGCTCTTCTATAACTCTTGTATTGGTAGCTTGAGCTTCACCATGTTCTTCGATCACTTGTGTATCGGTAGGTTGAGATTTGGAAGGCTCTTCTATCACTTTTGTATTGGTAGGTTCGCTCTCTGGGTATTCATCGCTTTCCATGTCTTCAGTTTCATCGTTTGTAGACGAGGAAGTGTAAGAACCATCAGAGTTTTGCTGATCATCAGCAGAATCAAACTTCGGCGATATTAGAGAGGCACTGAATGAAGCATTGCCTCCTTTACCAACAAGTTCTCTCCACGAAGACTTCTGAGACCATGAAACTTTGGCAGACTCCCCAAAATCATATTCTGGTTCAGTAGGCTTTGCACCAGATCCCACCTCATCTAGAAGGGTCTGCATTTTACTCTTGCCTACAGGGGTACTAGACGCAACCCCATTGCTTTCACTTTCTGATTTGGAAAGTGATTTTCTCTTCTTAACCTTGTTGGAATTGCTCTTGCTCCTTTTTTGCGCTTCAACGGGTTCTTCCTCTGCAATATTTGTTTTATTGGACCATTCCTGAAGACCAAAAATCACTGTTACATAGATTGAATAGCTTACCTATTCTTTGATAAAAGAAATCTGACACTAACACTTAACAAAGGGCTGTGGCATTTGACTAGTCATTTCAGCTACTTTATACATTTTTTTAGCAAAGGTTTATAGCTTATTTGATTAGCTTAGAAACTTGTTTGACCAAAATAGAGATATTTGATAAACAAAAATATATCACTAATTCGTTGTGTTTTTTAAGGAGCTGCTCGAAGTAAAGTTAGAAGAAAAAGATAAAAGTTAAACTTAACTGAAAAGCCTAAAAGGCTAAAACTATATTTATTTGAACATGTATTTTTGTATACAATTACAAAACAAAACTAGAATTTGTATAATGTATTTTATCATTTTACATTTATCAAATAGTTCAACAGTTAAATTTACTTGATACTTCCAGCTGAATAACCTAGCTAAACAGCTTTTTAACAAAAAATTAGTTTCTCAACTTTCAGATTTTATAAAAAAGAAAAAAAAAAGAGAGAAAAAAACTACCTTATTAGCTAGTTATGGCAAACAAACCCAAGAACCAACCTGAATTTACTACATCCCTTCCAAACAAAAAATAAATGATACGAAACTAACCTGACTTTCCATGATCCTTTCAAGTTCTTCGGTCCCTGTCAAAGCTGCTTTATTTTTCTTTGTTGCAATGTTGGTTATGAGATCATCATCATCATCATCACCATCATCTGTTGCACTATCTACTTCACATTCATTAGAATGAATAACACTGAGAGATTCAAAAGAATCGTGCTTCTTTCCAAGATGCTTGGTGTTAGAAACCTTTTCTTTTTCAAGAAGCTTGTTCATCACAGCATTCATTATGTTAATTTCTTCATCATTTATTCCACCAATTTCTGACTTTTCCCTTTCAGTTTCCCCATTCATAGATAACTTTTCCTTTTTTGTGATAAAAGGACTGCAATGTTCCTCACAATCACAGAAATGTACAGGGAGAGGACCAACTTTAATATTCTGGAAACTGTATTTGTGCTTGCCAGTTCCACTGAATGGTATGGATTTAACCTGCACAGGTATATTTGTAGCATGCAAAATTTGAGTCAGTTGATTTAGTAATGAAATATTTATGCAGAAGCAAATATAAAATCTGTATAATTAAACAATAGAAATGCTAACATGTGAGGGCACATGTTAAGAACCCAATGTGGAAATTTTTTCTTGGAAATTGTGCATTTAATTTTTTTAATTTGCTTCAATGTAAAAGTTCTACTTCAATTACTACATCTGTTCCTTTTCACAAACATTCTACAATTTTCATAGTATATTAAGAAAAGTAGATGGAATATTTAATGTGTCCTAAATAGCCTTTTGTGATCAATTTTGACTTTTCATTATTCAAGACACTTAGTTGTATTACTTAAGGGTATTTGAAAAAAAATATATATATGTATAAAAGTAATTTGAAATGAGGCTTACACTATGGGACAATTTTTTTCTCAATAGATTAAGGGAAAGAGGTCAAAAGATTTAGGAACATAGGTAATATTAGTTACAATTCCTCAATAAGGATGCAGTTCGCAAGAGGAGCTTTAGTTACAAAAATGAACAAAGTGAGCAGTATGCAAATAGCTACAAGAAAAGCCTTAAAGGTCAAATATCTCCCTACATTCTGAACTAATATAATGATTAGATACTGACTACCGATTCCACATAAATAATCAAGATATGAATGCCTTATTTATATAATATTCCTAGCACTACACAATAATTCCTGCCACATATCATGGTGTATAGTTTTTGGCATAGAGTCACTTTACTGTGGCTTTAACTTTTAATTCACTCTTAAGTCGCGGTAGAGACTAGAGAGTCTCAATCATTACTGGATCATGTTTTCAATTCAAAACTCTTGGAGGACCACCAATTAAAACAGATGCAGTGCTTTCAATCATGGTTTTTAGTTTTACTATATTGCAATAAATTTCTACTTACCTGATTATATTATGCAATGCAATCAGACCCTTCAGATTAAGTAAATTTATTTTGTTATTCGTTGCGGGGATAGCTCAGTTGGGAGAGCCTCAGATGAAGATCCGAAGGTCGCGTGTTTGATCCATGCTCACCGCACATTCGTTTGGTTTACGATAGAACATTATGGCTTAATTTGATCCATGCAGCCAACCCCAATTAGTGGGATAAGGCTTGGTAGTTGTTGTTTTTTGCTGAAGTTCATGGTTTCCTTTCCTGTTTTCTAAATTGTGTACTTTCCTCAATGTCCATATACAGTTAACTTAATCAAAATCAAGGTTAACTCTTCCTTTGATTTACTCTAACATATATCGTTCACATCAACCTATGTTACCTAACCATAATTCTCCCTTCTACTATGATTGCCACCATACCACACCCCCTCACCCTCAAACTATTCCCAATATCCTTCAAGCCACCTGTTCTCTACACTATTTACAGTCCACCCTAGAAAACCCTAATCATTCCAAAATCCTTCTGCCACCCGATCACAATTACTATCCATAACTGTGATCGTGGCCTTAACGTCAAGGCTTTTGATGTCTAAGAAATCAAAATTGTGACCGTATCATTGATATTTAACCGCAAATACCTGCAATATATCAAGAATCGCAATGCAACTTCTATTTAAACCTTGACCAAACCTATCTCATCACAATATAAAAGAAGAGCAATCTGCCATAGACTTTACCACAAATAGCAAAAACAATAAATCATATAATAGAACATACTAAAATAAATCAAGAGTAAACAGGTTATATTGGTAACAGACCGTTCTTAATCTTGGGAAGTAAATATTGAGAGGCTTTGCATCTGGATCTACAATGCGCCTTGCATTAGGCTTTTCCTTTACCAAATCCTCCTTATGAGTAGAAACATCAGAAGCTGGTGGTTCGATACTAAGAATTGCATCTTCTTCCCATTCTTTTTTCAAACGATCAAGGTAATGCTCTTTAGCCTTTTCAAGTTTCAGCTTTCCACCTTTCCAAACACACCCATTATACTGCAATGCCAACATAATCATTATTTTTTTAAAAATAAAATATGAATGACATGGAATTAAATGTAAGGATTTAGGTCCTCTTTGGATAAACAACTTAACTAAACAGTTACAAGCTATAAGCACTTATGCATAAGCTATTTCTATACCGAAAGATAAAATGTATTTAAATTGCTTTCATTCAAGTTATTTGTTTTCATAAGTTTTCCAAGAGAGCTTACGGAATCAAGATAAAAACAGCTTATGCATATAAGTCAATCCAAACTGACTCTTAATTCATATACATTGTCAAAACAGCATAAGGTGTTTCCATAGCTCTCTCAAAAATTCTCCCAAGTGTTTATATGAGTAGATAAGTTCAAACAAGTCAATCCAAACCTATTCTTAATTCATATACATTGTCAAAACAAAGATTTTTACACAGTCAATCAATCAAAATCGTCATATCATTAAAAAAAATTAACTTTAACCTTACCAACTTTAAAGTCACATGTATCAAAATTTAAATAAAATAATAAAAATGTAACGGAAGTAATTAATTGAAATCGTTTTCATACAATCTATAAGCTGTTTTCATAAGTTGACCGAAAGAGCTTATGAAAACAAGCTGAAACATAGTTTCTCCCAAACAGTCTCGTAAGTATTTATGTCAGCCGATAAACTCAAATAAGTCAATTCAAACAAACCCTTAATTCATATATGACTACATTTCATATAAAAACATTTTTTCTACACTTTCAATCAATCACAATTGTCGTATCAATAAATAAACTAAAAATTTAATTGAATAATTTAAAACATGATTGAAGTGATTAAGTGAAGTGAGAAAAATTGGTACCTTACTGAAAAGCTTGGAAAGGGATTTAGAATCAGCAAGGAAATCAAGGTAAGCGAGACTGCGACCTTTGGTACGAATGGTTTCGAGTGATTGAACGCTACCTAATGATTCGAACAGTCTTCGAATGTCATCGGAGGTTACCGCTTCGCCTATTCCTCCGACGAATATTCTCACTGTTCTCTTCTCGCTTTCTTCTTCCTCCATGCTTGCAAGCTGTTTCTTCTTTTTCCGTCTTCTCCGAAGTCCCAGTAGGGTTTTACTTCTTTATACATGCTTCGGGAAACGACGTCGTTTCAATTTATCAAAATGGTCATAATTGTAGTTATTTAATTTAAACAAAGAATGTTTAATTTTACCACTCACATTAAAAAAATAAAAAATAAAAATAAGTTCAATTTTACCACAAATAAAATTGATTTTGATTACTTGAAAAAAAATTATTTTAATTGAATTAACTTGTCAAATTGATTTTGATTTTAGTTAAAAAAAATTAGGATAAAGTCTCAGCTTCAACTTGCATGGAGAATCTCAACCAAAAGTTCATATTTAGTTTTGAAATAGGGTGCGAACTTTGATAAAAAATCTAGGTGATTTCTATATCAAAACACATGTCGAAAACACTTAAAACAATAAAAAAATATTATATAAAAAATGCAAAAGCAACGGATTTTACAAAAAAAAAAAAAAAAAAAAAAACAACAACAACGGAACAAATGATTGTACGTAAAAATCAACAATGTAAGAAATTAAAACTGATAGTAGCTATTTATAAAAGTCGAACTCGACGATCCTTCAAATACTCAAATTCATCCATAAGTGCCTATGAGTTTAAGTGACTTGCAATATCCTTTTTAATATAAATAAAATGTTATTTCCTTT
The DNA here is from genome assembly GCF_003473485.1 of Medicago truncatula. Classification (NCBI taxonomy): domain Eukaryota; kingdom Viridiplantae; phylum Streptophyta; class Magnoliopsida; order Fabales; family Fabaceae; genus Medicago; species Medicago truncatula. The sequence goes on along the minus strand of NC_053043.1, from coordinate 21,241,122 downwards.
CATTTGTCCAAACATATTTATTAATAAGTTAATAATATTATAATTTTAATATAACAATATTAATGGGATGGATGTTGAGACTATATGATATATGTTTTGGACTAATAGTAACAGATAAAATTTGTTGCTATTGTAATATTTTCTTTGTTTAATAAAAACAATATTATTAGAGATATATTCTTCAATTTCTGTGAGACGAGATCAAGTAATTCAAAGTTCTGAAAATTAATCAAAGTCAGAAAAAATTATTTCAACTAAAATCAAACTTGGGGTAGTCAAATAAATATTATTAGGGGTAGCCAAATATATAATAACATACATACTACTCATTCAATATGGTTTTTTGGGGTAGCCATTGCTACCCCTTGACTATACTAGCAATCGCCTCTAATCACAAAGTAAACAACCAACACCATGATTGTCACCGAAAGAACCACAATCTTCATCAATATTAAACTTTACACGTCCATCTTGAGGAAGAGTTCACTTATCAATGGGATAATTATTGTGGTACTCAGAGAGGTAATATTAACAAAAGTTAAATCGGTACAAATGATATCTATAGAATGAAGAATATTTTAGATTATACATTGCCTATCTCCATGAGTATGATTATTTACAAAGCGTCAAATCCACCAAATAACCGTTAAAAACATGTTACCAAAAGGTCATTTAGACATTGTTTATAACGATGTTTTCCAGGTTGTGAAGCTGAAAAAATATGGGTGATTAACACTCCGTATCTGCTGCTAAACTTCCTTCGCTGAAGCAAAATCCCTAATGTAATGAAGCACATCTTCATCATGGGTTCCACATCTTCAGAAGAAAGGAGAAATTGCCAAGTTGCACTTACATCGAATCTTGTTAGTTGGAATTGCATTGTTCATGCAAAGCCAAAGGAAATGTTGCACCTTAGCTGAAAGCGAACAACTTACAAATCCAATCCTGACTTTCATTGTCATTCCACTTTCTACAATGAGATATATAAAAGCCAACCATTCATTGTAAAGCAAGAATACTTGCATGTTTGAGCAGCTCCTAACTCATTATCTATCCTAAATATTATCATAAAAGGCTAAAGTATGAGTGTCATTTAAACAATTTATTCCAATCTAACGAGCCAACAAAACTAATATCCTTAAATTGTAATTAATTATTCGAGGTGTTGATAAAATCAACCAAGTGACAAAGCCCTCATACCACATCTGTTAAATATATATTTTTTATACCAATTAATTAGGAGAAATGTTAACTAGTGTCTCTGGATCACTGGTTAAGGATCTTAAATGGTAAACTTTTATAAAAGTTACTGTAATCAGTGCATTGCAATTGAAAAGTTTGACATTTTAAAAAAATAATTACTTAATTTAAAATACTTAAAGAGTGATGCGGAAGCACTCGTTAACAAGACCTTTAATTAAATAACATATATAAAAAATCAAAGATAACTTCAAGTCACACCCCAATAAATCTTTGTTGCTCCCCAAAATGATCAAATACCCTTAAAATAAATAAATTTTCAATTTTATCCAAAACCGTTCATTCGAATGCTCATCTCAAATCGTTGCAACACTCACAAACTTAGTTGAACCCAAATTAGGTATTGTACATAAACGTAATTTACATAGCCTACATAAACCAAGTTTAGGTAATCTTTGTAAATTGAGTTTAGTTAGTCTATGTATTCGTTTTTTTCGTTGAAGGATTTAGTCGATGTATTTGTTTTTAATTTTTGTGGTGGTCGGGGTTAAAACCTCGGACCTTGCATATATATTATGCATTGTCTTATCAATTAAACTAAACTCACGATGACAGTCATAGTCGTTTATTTGAACAAGTCCAATTTCGGTATCATTGAATTTTTTTAATTAAAATGTAGTGTAAATGAAATTTTTTTGGGATGTAACTAAAAATTGACTAAAAGTCAAATTGTGGAACGCAGGGATCGAACTCCTAGTAAGTGTAACACCCTACTTCTATTAAAGCAATTAAACATGCGAATAATACATTTATTCAAGAAATAGAGGCTACGCCACATTCAAAATTCAAAAAAAATCAATAAACATGTATATAAACCTCAACAGTCGCAGCGGAATATAAACCAGAGTAAATTCAAATATACATGTTATGAATAAATAAATTACATCAACATAGATGTATCTCAAAAATCCCAACAAACGGGTCATCTCCAAACATAACAAAAACCAAGATAACCTAATCTAGACCGACACAACGAAGCCTAGATCAGAGCCAACTAAACATCTAAACGCCGATATCGGAGAAAGCTCCAGATATCCACCAAGCACAAGAACTCACCAAGCAACTAAACCTGCACAACGTCTACCCATCCATACAGATAGGCAGGCAGTCCATAACAGATCCACTGGGGATAAGTATTACATTATCATAATCCAAATAACAGTTAACATGAATATTTCAATATAAGCATCATGCATTTGATCAATAATCATATTCCCACATCAATACTTACATCAAACCCCAATATCTCACATCGATAATCACCAATCACATGTGTCATGAACAAATATCAATTCACAGTTATTCATACACAATCACCAATCATATACATCATGAACAATCACCACTCATAAGCCATAAACATTCGTTATCATATTTCATGAACAATCACCAATCACATGTATTAGGAACAAACATTCATTCACAACCATCAATCACAAACATCATCAATAATCATTCATCTCAATTCATCACCAATCAAATATTTCACATAAGACTCATGTTATGATATGCACTTATTGACACATAAATGCATGTGGTACCAAATCTCAACAAGGTCGTCACCTTCCGATGCCACTTGCACATCGTATGTAAGGCTCACACCTGCCTTACAATAATCTCGAAGTAAAAGAGCTCAACCCTTTTACAGCAACGTCGACTATGATGCATGGACATGTATAAGGACTCGATAATGCGACAACAATTCACAATCTCAAACTCAATATATAGGACAACACCCAATTATATTGATTATCTCCACAACATTGCATTATCAAGAAAACATGCCCACACAAATAAATCATAGTATTCACCATCACACATCAACATGATTATCAATAATCAACAATGTCATTCAACATCAACTATATCATATAGTTTCACCATTCCAAACAATTCTCATATTCCAAGTAAGAGAACATACAACATCTCATGACAAATATCATATCCAACATATAACCATTCAACATCAACTATCACATATAGTTTCACCATTCAAGCATTCCTTACATTCTAAGTAAGATAACATACATATCTCATGATAAACATCATATCCAATACAATCATTCATTCATACAACTTCACTTAGCCATATAAGAATAGTCACCACAATTCATAAGACAATTAGTTCAAGAAACATTTCCGACCAAAGACCGTGTCAAGTGGCAAACGGCCAACATTGACAATTCCCAAGACAAAACAACATAGACAAGTTGAGAGTTCTCAAACAACCTTAACCAATCATGTATTCATGAATTTAAGTTGCCTCCGGACCATTAAACATTAATCCAAGAACAACTTAAGTTCGTATGAAAAACCCATTTCACAACTTTTCACATTCCCATCCGAAATATCACCTTTTACATGATTAGAACAAATGAACTAAAACCAAGTAAAATAAACTCTAGGACCTCAACCATGTATATACACAAGTCACATATGAGTGCAGTAGTGTATACATCAACGTTTCATAGGCCAACTCACTTAAATTCAAGTTTTACAAAGATTCATATCATAAATGTTTCATTAAAGTCAAGAAAACACAAGGACTCACTAAGCCCTTAATACAAAGCTATTTCTTTCATAAAAACATCCCTAGATGATTAGGATAAAGTCCCTACACTTAGGAAGAAGTTTGGAACCAATTGGAGCGAAGAAAATTGCATTTTTGAGGTTTTTGGTCAAACAGCATCGTGGCACGTTGGTTTCCCATCGTGGCACAATTTTTCCAAAATCAGACAGGCTGAAAACCTGGTCAAAATCGTGGCACGTTGGCCCCGAATCGTGGCACGATTGTGGTTTGACAGACAACATCAGATTTTCAACTTCTACGTTTTCGCGCATAAAAATCAAACCGTTAATCCATTTTCGATGCCGTTTTCGCCTACATGCTCCTAACACTTAGCACTATCACAATGCACAGAAAAATCTCAGTTTCAACAACCTCAAATTCATTTTACAAACCTCACACAAACACTTATTTTCCAAAACGGTTAACAAATGAATTTTCACACGAAACTCCCGTTTTCTCCCAAAACGACTCGACTATCATAACCACAACATAAAAACAGAAATTCCATCAAGTTTAACTCATCCAACCACATAGACAACTCAGTCAACAACTTTGTATATCAAATTTCACTTTGGGTTCTTCACTTGAACATCTAGCACAACTTCACCAATACAAACAACTTATTTCATAAAATGGAATACTCATGATATCATTCAAGAACCACAACATATCTACTTCAACAACACTTCATTTAGACATGAATTCAACCATAATTCAACAACACAATATCCCAATCCAACAATTGAGCAAAACACATAAGTATCCATTTTCACCAAACCAACAACACAACTTATTTCACAACAACAAAATTATGAATCATGCTACCCAAGCCATGAATTAGCATCCATAACATCACTTAACAACAACAACATCTATTGATCATGAAACATATTACAATTCATCAACAACCATGCATAATTCACCAATTGAGTATAATTTACAAACTACCCATTTTCATACATCATGAACTTGCAATTTCATCATCAACCATTCATTTAACATCAAATTAACATATCCAAACATATCTCTACAACATAAGCACGAATTTCAAAGATTGGGTTCATGATAATCACTTATTCTCATAATCAATTATGCATAGAATCAAGAGAAAAAGAATTAATCAAATGATTATGATAAAGACTAACCCCTTACCTTAGATAAAGATTAATCCCAACTTAGGCTTCACTTTAGCTCATAAGCTCACCCAATCTTGATTCCTCAAGCTCTTCTCTCCAAAACCCTTTTTCTCTTCTCTTCACCTCTTTCTCTCTCTACCTCTCTCTAGAAATGTTTGTGAAATGAATGAATTGGTTCTTCTAACACAACCCTAGTGTTATCTCCACTAATGGGCTTAATTTAGTTTCTAGTGGGCTTAACCCATTTCTATTCAAACCAAAAATATTACTACACTCCAAACGATATTTCAATTAATAACGGTAAAATGTCACTAACGGTAAAATCTAATCACTATCTTAGTAACTTAGTAAAATAAGGGTTCTCACTAATTATTAAAATAATTCTCACCAAAATTACCATTTTACCCTTACCCGCCAAATGACTAAAATACCCTTTTAATACGGTAATCCACGTAAATGCACCCGATGACAATTAAATACACACAAGCACAAATAATCACACACAAACACATAATAAAAGTAATTGAAATAAATCTAGCTAAAAATCGGGCTGTTACAGTAAGCGCATTCCATAGTTATGGCTTTGGAAGATGATTCCATAGTCTTCAAATATTGATGAAATGATGGTTTAAATTCTGATTCCTCCTTGTGAAGAAGGTCATTGAGCTTTCGTGGAGCACGAGAGATGAGAATGGGTCTGGAAGAAGAAATAGAGGAAGAGAAGGAATTCACACAAGCAGTCAAGTTCCCGTTGAATTCCAAGTCAATAACTACCATATGAGGAGACCAAGTAACTGCGTCCAAGTTATCCATTTCTGTCCACTCTAAAAATATTGTATAACGAAGGTATTTACAAATCAACATTGCAATAGGAACCGATAAATATCTTGGCTTTCCTTCCATGATAGGGAGGAACAAGAAGGACATGTTTAAATACATTAAGGACTGAGTGTGGAGGAAGATTAACTCGTGGGGAGGACGCTCTTTATCTAAGGTGGGAAAAAAGTTGATGATTAAATCTGTGCTTCAATCTATTCCTACCTACTTCATGAGTATTTTTCTAATTCCATCATCTATTGGAGACGAAATTGAGAAAATCATGAATTCTTTTTGGTGGGAAAATGGTGGAAATAGGAACAAGGGAATCAAGTGGCTATCGTGGGATAAACTATCCGTCCATAAAAGAGATGGAGGTATGAGTTAGAAGAATTTATATATGTTCAATATGGCACTTCTTGGCAAGCAAGTTTGGTGGTTAATGTCTCAACCGGAGTTATTAGTAGCGAGACTTTTTAAAGCCTGGTATTATCCGAGGAATTATATTTTTGAAGCAAAGAAAGGACACAATTCCAGTTATGTGTGGAAGAGTATTCACGAGGCTATACCCATGGTTAAGCAAGGAACACAGTGGACGATTGGTAATGGAGATAAAATCCGGGATTTTTCAAGATAGGTGGCTCGTAAACAGCAGTTTAGCACAGCCTGTTTTGCAATGCAATCAGCTGCTGCAACTTAATACGAAGGAACTGCTTCAGCCTGGGCAGAAATCATGGAAATTGGATGTGTTGCAGCATTATTTAAGCTCACATTCACTGTTTGATGCTCTAAACACACCGTTATTTAATTCAGTTGCACATGATGAGCGAATATGGAGACCGGATACGCATGGAGTTTAGAGTGTCCGCTCAGCCTATAAGTTCTGTCTAACAGAATTAGTGAAAAATGGAGCTCTGGAAGTCGAGGGGGATTGGATGTTGATTTAGAAACTAGCTGTACCACCAAAGGTTAGAAATTTGTTTGGCACCTAGCTTGAAATTGCTTGCCGAGTTGTGTGAGTCTGAACTCTGAATGAGAAAGGTGTTCAAATTGGAACAGACTGTCCATGGTGCAAATGTGGCATTGCCAGGACCCCGAGTCAGCGGGTTCAAACTTTTGAACTTTAATTATCAATTGAAATAATCATAAAAATCATCTATTGAAAATTATATTGTAATGATTGTAAAAGAAAGAAAATATAGCAGACTCAAATTGTATATTGAAAAAATTATATCAATGCATATTTTTTTATCTTTAATATCTTAAATTATCTATTAATAAAATTATGAAAATTTTAGATTTTGAAAATATTCTTCTAGACGAATACAACAACAACTTATATGATATTATTTATCTTTGTATATTAAAATGATCAAAGTATGTAAGGTCAATAGTGCAGAATGTCAAACATGTCATCTAATACGGGACAAAAGGGAGTATGACTTTTAGTTTCGACCAATTTTTGAAAGATCGCTTTTGTTTTTTATGATCAAGTATCACCAATTTAGTTGGACAAAATTCATTTGGATAAAATTTTGCAAATATAATCGATAAAGAGAGTTGAACCTACACAATTATGTTGTATGAATAAATTTTTTATCGATTGAATCAACGCATATTGACTTGTCAATTTTAATATTTACCGTTAAAAGTTTAGAAGAGTAATATATAAAAAGAAAAGAAAAAACTTTATCAAAACAAAAGGAAAAAAAGAAGAAGAGATTGAATAAAATATAAATGAAGAGAAAACAAAGATTTTTTGACACAGTGATCAAAGATTACTCTAACAAAAAAGTTATGAATTACACTTTTCTTTTAGAAGGGTAACTAATGAATGAATTACTAGAAAGTAATATGTATATAGCATTTGCCGTTAACTAATTAATTAATAATAAACAAAGTCAAAATATGTTACTGCACCGCTTGGTCCTTTATGGTTTTATCTTTGAGTCAGGTGGTGCAAATCTCAAATATGAGGGGATTCATAATCATATGAGATAGAAAATTTGGTACAAATCTCACAATTTCAGGGGATGCAGCTGCATCCTCTCAGCTGTACGTGGCTCCGCCACTGGGTGCAATGATGTCCCGGAAACAGCGGCACATATTCTGATGCAATGCAACAAAAGTAGATTAACTTGAGTGAAACTTAATCTGATTCATTGCATACACCAGGCCTAGCTGCAACATGATAGTATTTGAAGTATGATTTTCTACTTATGGAATATATTGTCAAAGAAAGATAATATATGTTTGCTATGAATATTTGGAACTTGTGGAAGAGTAGAAATGCATCAATTTGGGACCATCAAAATGAGGGGATTGCAGAAATTATTCATAGAGGGGACTGCACCCAATTTGGGACCATCAATTTGCAAAAAATATTTAGAGGGTACTGGATCTCAACAGAATGGCGGAATGCACGTCAAGTTGAGGAGCAGCATTCGTCACTACAACAAACTCATTGGGATAGATTGAGTTGGAAACTACCACCCAATAGTTTTGTATAGTGTAATATCGATGTTTCATTTTTATTTTCTGGGTGGCTTGAAGGTTGTGAATATGAAAAGGTTGAAGATGAAGAATGGAATGAAGATGATGATTTTGAATTTCTGTTTTATAGTTTTATTTTAAATTTTTAATAAAATTTACTAAAAAATAGATAATTTGCTAACTAAGATATGCCACGTCGGCATTTAATAGCCACATGAGCATTGTTTAGCGGGGTTAGATGGAAAAGGGTAACAATGCAAACTGTTGAAGAGATAAATGACCAATTTGAAATTAAAAAAATGTACAGGATGGATGTGGTACAAACATTAACCTTAACGAACTCCGTGTGTGTGTACACACACTATGATCCATTGATCTTTAAATGTAGAAACTGCAGTTAGGTAATTAAAAAACTACATTGAAGATGGCTCCCATTTCTGAAGTTAGTCACTAATGTGATATTTATCTGTCTTGTGAGCTAACAAAATCCAAACATGAGTTATCAAACCTCCACCTCTTCTTATTTGTTCTGAATGATAATCTACATTGCAATTGGCTGCAGCATAACACAACATCTCCACCCACACACTACATATGATTTCCCATCTGTTTTCCCTAACCATTAAATTCCTAGCCAGTCTTTGAGCATCCCTTAGTATGTGCCATTTTGATGTGACAACAGTTTCTGATTTCCTCTCAGAATTCGAGTAATGTGGAAGTCTTTCCATTCTCAAAATCCTACAAGCTTCTTTTTCATCTTTCACAGATTCTTCTTGTTGTAGCAACAAGGATTTGAGTTTGTCGCAGGCGTGTCGAAAGATTATACCGGTTGTTGTCATGGAAAGCATATGAGGACGCAACGCGAGAAGGTACATCATATAATCTGACAATGATTTGGCCATTTGGATTTTGGTGCAATATTGTGCATTAGTTTCCGAATCAGAATAATAACATATATCAGTTGCAATGTGCCATATGGTGATGCTCTTGTCAAAATCTCTTTTAACACTCCATTTCAAATCATTGAGACAATCATACCTTCCAAGTGACCAGTCTCCCCTATGGTTGAATGGCTTTAGTCCTCTGTCTCTATCGATATCTTTCATTTCTTCAACCATTAGAACTTTCAATTCCTTCGGAAATGGTACACGCTTCCTATTCTTGTTCTTCTTCAACATCATGTCGATTCCTCGGAACTTGAGAATTCTTCCACACTTCAATGGGATGTCATGATGGATGCAAAAGCTCATCAAGTTAAACTGTGCCAACGTATTTGACCACCTTTTCCAATTGGTTGCCCTAGGTCCTAGAATCCGTAGGCATGGAATCATAAATGGACGATGTTGGTGCTTGATCATTTGAACAATCGCCCAATCTGAGAAAGGTAATTGCGCAATCTGGTATGCCTCCAAAAGAACAGCTCCCCCTAACATACCAACTATAAAACAGGCTTTCCAATGGCGTGAAAAGTCTTCTCTGAATAAGATTGAAAATCCACATAGAGTCATAACTAAATGCGAGAAACTCACAACACGAAGAATACAACCTGCTTTGGTGTAGATTATAGGCGCTTTCGTGTATAACACATCATACATGAAGCTGAGTTCTGCATCTGTGATGTGGAAGATATCCTCCGGCGAATACTCATCGATTGACATCCATGGTAGAGAATCATACAGAGGCTGATATAGCCAGTTTTCGCGATGAGGCTTCAAGGAGATAAAGCGGTAATAAGCCTTCAAGATCAATTCAATATTCGGAATATCATCTGGAAGGAATCTGAATAAAGCAGGCATGTTTGCTTCTTGATCATCGATCTCTTGAACGGTTATTATACCAGATGTTTTAGTAAGAGCTGACTTGAGAGTCCACACAACTTCTCCATACTTAATTAAGCCGGAGACGAGTAATGGAAGGTAAAGATAAGAGAGATGAGAATGTGTCCAGCTCCTCACAATGATCCAAATCACAACAGCTACTTGTAAAACAAGGGTAAGCAGTTGCCTTAATCCGAGTCTATTGTCTTCAATTGAGTATGCAGTTATGGCATCCGGATTTCCAATTTGAACGAGAAGTAACGGTGCAAACAATGCCTTGAGTTCACGTCTAATGTTTCGCTCATCTGGATCACTTTCAGGTATTATAGTGAGTTTTCCTATGATGATTTTCGCAAGTGAAGCCGAGAGTAAATAGGTAAACCAAACTGTGAGCCTTATCCCCATACCTGGGATATCCTTTCTACGGCTGCCGTAAACCGTGAGGATAACTTGGATTGTGAAACTCATTAGCATTAGTATTTCTAAGCCCCATAGATCCCATAAGTCTTGTAATTCTCCAGGGATGAAACTTATGTGCATTTTTTTTTTTCTTTTTTCTGTTCAGCTCTATCAAATGCTGCAGAAGAGAAAGATTTTTTTCGCAAACATTTTCATTTTAAGTATTAGTTTAGGATTAATTAATTGTTCACACTTGAGCTGAGCACAAACAGAAGGTAAAGTTTGATACTCCTGCTAATATATGTCGGAAGAAACCAAGTTTTCTTAAACAGGATGATTTACATAAAACATACATATGACACAGGTCCTTCACGTTCAGCAATTATGGATGCTTGCTTTAGTAAGGGGCTAATACCATATTACCAATTATTTATATATAATAATAGAACATGCTTAACTGGATTTCACAAACTCTAATGTTTCTTTGTATAGGCTGATTATATTAAGGAAAGCAACTTGTTTTAGATTACCTTCATTCTTATGGAAAGGAATTTGTTTTAGTACTAGGTTCAACTACGTGGTACGTACCAAAGGGTTTCATTTGTTTTTGTTTCTTTTAGTAGAAAATCATGTTATGCGAATAATTTTTCATGTTATGTGTTTCTTAATAACATTAAAAAGAAGATTAGGAAAAGCATAAAGGGGAAACTGTTAACCTATTACATAAGCCATGTCTCTTTTTATGTCTAATATTATCCAACTTTATTGATATATAGGAACCGTGTTTGGATAAACATGGTCAAATATATTCACAACTGTATTTTTTACGCTAAAACTAGTGTAGTGACATGTGCTAAATACATATTAAAAAATATATATAAAATAAAATAACTGAAAAATAAATTAATATAATCTTTATTTTTTTCATGTGGTTAAATTAAATAATTAGGTAAAATAAAGTATAAACTTATATAGATAAAAAAAGGGTTAAATATGTTTTTAGTCCTTACATTTTTCGATCCTTTGAAGAATAGTCCCTACATTTCATTAAATGTTTTAAAAATCCTCACATTTTATATTCATTATCAAAATTAGTCACTGATGTTAATTCTCTAATGGAATGCTGATGTGCCAGTTAGTGAGTCCCAAAATGTAAGGACTATTCTTCAAAGTCATGCAAAATGTAGAGATCAAAAAACATATTTAACCCTAAAATAACTAGGACTCACTAACTGTCACATCAACATTCTGTTAGAGAATTAACTGCATAACTCTGAGCCTTATCCCCATACCTGGGATGTTCATACTCAATCTCAATGTCAAAAGAAAAATTATCTCTTTCAAAACACAGAGTATCAGGAATAAATCCAGCAAAATTGATATCTACTAGAACACGAGCATAATGACCAAATGAATTGTTTCTAGTATTCTCATCAATTATTATAGGGGTACCAATAGCCCCAGCTATCTCAAAAAGGATTTCATCTTGCCAATATTCTAATGGAAGATAATGAAAACGGACCCATACCTAACTATGGGTTTGAGTCTGATTAGGGAGATTAAAATCCGGAGACCAACGCGATAAGCGTAACAATCCAGGCTTCAAGTTCCAAAAGTCATTCGACCAAACACTTCTAAGATCATCAGCAGTGGAGAAACAAAATTTAAAAAAAAAAACTCTACCCAAAGGAATCATCTTCCATCGATAAAGAGGTTTCCACAATTGTAAGAGTTTAGTGTACAAGTCTTTAGACGATAAAGACTTATCCCCTTTAGACAAAACTAATCGACCATGGAGGTAATTGCTGCAATTAACTAGACAAGATTGGTAAACATCCTCCGAAATTTTGATTGAAAGGGAATTAATTACCTTTCAAACGAGGTTTCAGAAGATCATACAAAGGGACGTTCACTTTGTTGAGAAGAGCCTATGCAAAACTACGAGTTGAGACAGGCTTCGGCGTATGTGAGACCAAGCAAGGCCAAGGACATACAAATTGCGCCGTAAGAGCAGACATAGCCAAACCTTCGAAACCTACAAAGCAGAAAACAACAATCTACAAATAGCAAAGAACAGATTGCAGTTAAACACCCAAAACAGTTGCGCAAACAACAACAGATTGCAATATCAGATCAATCTCCAAATTAAACCCAAAACCAGGCCAACATGACAAAATCGGAACAATCAATCACACCCCAAAGTCCACACACCCAGAATCAACATTGTGTACAGTCGGAATCTAGAAAACGAAGAGATTGCAGTATCAGATCAAGTTCCAAATTGAACCCAAAACTAAGACGAAGCAAAGAGACCGTGTCTTGAAGACCGACAAACGCAGAGAAACGGAGATGGGAGAGATCCGGAGAATAAGTGACGTGTGAGGGGGTGTCGTTCAAACCTTTGGCGGGTTACTGTTCATCGGAGTCTACCATGGGTTACGCGACCTTTTCCAATCAAAAATAAAAATAAAGGGTAAGATTGTATTTTTGGTAGACATTAAGTTTCATAATTAGAAAATAGATTCTACGTCCATGCTAATTTTAATGAAGGGTTAATTTTGCCTTGAATCTGTTAAATATGAGTTCGAGTATGCTCTATTTAAGCTAAGCTCCATTTACTCTATTTAGGGTTTGGATGCAAGACATGTGGCAAAAAAGTATCTAATGGTTGAGATTTTAAATTAAAAAACAAATATTTGTTTAATAAAAATACATAATAATAACAAACAAATCATGTTCTCTTCTTCTCTCATATCGCAATAACGTTTTATTGTTTTTTAATTTAAAATCTCAACCGTTAGATATTTTTTGCCACATGTCTTGCATCCAAACCCTAAATGGAGTAAATTGAGCTTAGTCTAAATGGAGCATACCCTAACTCGTTAAATATATATATTCCAAATCTAATTTTTAATTTACAACGATCGTCAATATATTAAATATTATTGACTCTAAATCAAATTGGGTTAAATATCTTTTTAGTCCTTACATTTTGCGCCTCTTTGAAGAATAGTCCCTACATTTCATTAAATGTTTTTAAAATCCTCACATTTTATCTCCACTATCAAAATTAGTCCTTGCTGTTAATTCTCTAACGGAATGCTGATATGGCAGTTAGTGGGTCCAATTATTTTAGGGTTAAATATGTTTCTGCTCCCTACATTTTGCGTGACTTTGAAGAATAGTCCTTACATTTTGCGTGACTTTAAAAGCATTTATTAAAATATAAGGACTATTCTTCAAAGTCACGCAAATGTAGCGACCAAAAACATATTTAATCTTAAAATAATTGGGACCCACTAACTGCCACATCAGCATTCCGTTAAAGAATTAACGGCAGGGACTAATTTTGTTAACGGGGATAAAATGTGAGGATTTTAAAAACATTTAATGAAATGTAGGGACTATTCTTCAAAGCGGCGCAAAATGTAAGGACTAAAAACATATTTAACCCAATCAAATTTATAATTTACAAGAATCTGCAATATATTAATTTATTAAATAAATTCCCACTCTCTATAAAATTTACAAGGATCTACAATATATATTTTTTTTTTAAAGAAGGATCTACAATATATTTATTTATTGAACAAATCTTTACTCTCTATAAATACACATAAGCTAAGCATGCTTTGTTCGACAAATCACATTCACCATGAGTACAAGAGGGAGTCAAATCTGTCAAACTGATACAGTAGGTCTCATTTTATTTCTTTCCAAATCTACATTACAAGAGTGTAAAGGTATTCTATATATACAAGTAAAAAACCTATTTTTACTAGACTGAAATAATGGTAAATTATTTCTGATTACAAATCAAATCCCTATGATTCCTCATGATATATCAGAGGCATAACTCACGCCAACACTCCCCCTCAAGTTGGTGCACAGAGATTCTGAATGCCCAACTTGTCAAGTGAGTTGAAAAAGTTTTTGCTGCATACGGCTTTTGTGAGTATATCTGCTAACTGGTCCTCAGATTTAACAAATGGAAATTGAATTATTTTGGTCTCCAGATTTTGTTTAATAAAGTGCCGATCTACTTCCACATGTTTGGTTCGATCATGTTGAACCGGATTGTGAGAAATGTTTATAGCAGCCTTGTTGTCACAAAATAGTTTCATTTCACAATTTGGAGCAAATCCAATTTCTGTCAACAACCTTCGCAGCCAAAGGAGCTCACAAAGACCCTTAGCCATCCCCCGAAATTCAGCTTCAGCACTGGATAATGCTACAACCTTCTGTTTTTTACTTTTCCATGAAACCAAATTTCCTCCAACAAAGGTAAAATAGCCTGAAGTGGATTTCCTACTTGTGATATCTCCCGCCCAGTCGGCGTCTGTATAGCCTTCAACCTGAAGATGATTATTTTTTGTGAACATTAATCCTTTTCCAGGCGAGGATTTCAAGTACCGGAGAATCCGAATTACTGCATTCATGTGATCTTCACTTGGATTGTGCATGAACTGACTCATTACACTTACAGCGTAGGCTATGTCAGGTCGTGTATGAGATAGATAAATAAGTTTTCCAACTAACCTTTGGTACCTTCCTTTATCTGTTGGCACTTGGTCTGGATATTCTCCAAGGTGGTGATTTTGAATGATTGGAGTATCTACTGGCTTACAATCTAGTAATCCAACCTCTGATAAAAGATCTAGAATATACTTCCGTTGAGATATAAAGATGCCTTGCTTGGACCTAGCAACCTCAATCCCTAGAAAATATTTGAGCCCTCCTAGATTTTTCATTTCAAATTCTGTTGCCAATTGCTTTTGAAGCCTTTCTATTTCCTTAGAGTCATCTCCGGTAATGATCATATCGTCTACATAGATGATCAAAGCTGTAACTTTACCTTCACGATGTTTTAAGAATAAAGTATGATCTGCATTGCTTTGTTGAAAGCCATATTTTCTCATTGCCAAGCTTAATCGCCCAAACCATGCTCTAGGGGATTGCTTCAAACCATATAATGAACGTTGCAACTTGCACACCACTTCGGTCTTAGAACTTGTCATATATCCTGGAGGAATATCCATATATATTTCTTCATCGAGATATCCATGGAGAAAAGCATTTTTTACATCTAATTGATGTAATGGCCAATCAAGATTTACAGCGAGAGATAGAAGGACTCTTACAGTGCTCAACTTAGCTACAGGTGAAAAGGTTTCTTGATAGTCTACACCATATGTTTGTGTAAACCCTTTAGCCACTAGTCTTGCCTTGTACCTTTCGATAGATCCATCAGCTTTATACTTGATCGAGAAAACCCACTTACAACCTACAGGTTTCTTCCCCTTTGGTAGAGGTACAAGATTCCATGTTGTATTCTTATTTAATGCCTCCATTTCTTCATTCATAGCTTGAATCCATCTCGGGTCTTCAAGAGCCTCTTCAACATTGGTAGGAACACTATGTGATGAGAGCTCATTTGCAAACTTCTTAAGAGGTTCAGACAACTCCTCTGTAGAGACATAATTAGTAATTGGATACCTCGATCTTTGGTCTTCCACCTCAGGAGAGTATCTTTTTGGTGGTTTCCCCCGATTATGCCTGTAAGGAAGCTCATAGCCAACATTGATATCAACATTATTATCAAGAGTAACAGGAGAGCTAACCTCAACGATATTTTCTAAAGAAGAGTCATTGGATACTGGAGAGAGAGGGGGGTTTGTTGCTTCAACTTCTAGAGAAGGGAAAAATGTTTGAGGAGCCTCATCGGAAACCTCATGAGATGGTGTATCGATATGATTGAACCAGTCAAACATCATCCAATTCGATTCTTCTTCTCTTGTCTCCCCCTGAAGAGAAGAATTGGATGAGGGAGGTGCATAGAAAGTGTCAAATTCGAGGAAAGTCACATCCATAGTTACATATGTATGCCGATTGATAGGGTCAAAGCAACGGTACCCTTTCTGGTGTACACCATACCCCAAAAAAAGGCAGCGAATGGCACAAGGATCAAGTTTTGTTCGCTGATTTTTATGTAGGTGAACAAATGCAACACAACCAAAGACTCGAGGTGGGAGCATTTGTATTGTGGGTAGTGACACAAATGTTGACAAAGTTTGCAGCGGAGTCTTAAAATCAAGAACCTTCGATGGCATCCTATTAATGAGATACACTGCTGTAGTAACAGCATCAGCCCAATGGTGGCTAGGCACATGAGCTCCAAGTAAAAGAGCACGAGCAGTTTCAAGGATATGGCGATTCTTACGTTCTGCGGTGCCATTTTGCTGGGGAGTTTGTGGACAAGTGGTTTCGTGAATATGTCCATGTTGTTGGAAGTATTCACGAAATTGTTGATTCACATATTCGCCACCATTATCAGAACGAAGAATACGAATCTTTGATAAGTATTGAGTTTGAATCATTTTATGGAATTGTTGAAATTTTTGGAACACTTCATTCTTGTGTTTTAACGAGTAAATCCAAGTCATTCGAGTGCAATCATCAATAAATATCACAAACCAACGAAAGCCAAAGACAGAGGATTTTGGGGATGGACCCCATACATCAGAATGAATCAAAGCAAAAGGAACATCAATCTTATTCATACTTAATGGAAAATTGACTCTATGACTCTTGGCTAAGATGCAAGCCTCACACTTTAAGTCCAACAATGATGTACCAATAAATAAATCAGGAAACACATGTTTCAAGTATCCAAATGAAGGATGGCCTAGCCTACGATGCCAAAGTAAAATCTGTTCCACTTTAAGATTTTCCGGGTGGCGCATGTGGTGTGCTTGTCCTACACTAAAATCCTCCATGTAATAGAGCCCCCCCTTCTTAGTACCACGCCCAATGATCTCCTTGGTGAGAATATCCTGAAGGAAACAGAAAGATGGATATATCAGCACAACACAATTCAAGTCGTTTGTAACTTGACTCACGGATAGCAACTTATGAGAGAGAGATGGAACAAGCAGCGTATTAGATAGTAAAAGAGAGGGTGATAACATCACAGTCCCAGCCCCTGTTACCGACGATAAGCCACCATTAGCATTGGAAATACTTTTGCGTCGAGGAGTTGAGCGTTTGGAAAAATCAGCCACATCAAATGTCATGTGATCGGTAGCACCGGAATCAAGTATCCAAGCATTGCGGTCGTCGACAGGATTAGAGAAAATTAGAGCATTACCTTGTGTAAGGTGGGAGCTTGATGATGGAATGAGTGACAAATGTGGTTCTGCAGAAGCTACAGCAGCTGTTCCTGGATCGCTATCAGAAGTGCTTGTATCTCGATGCTTCCGAGCTTGAAAATCTGTCCACCAATCTGGATAACCATGAAGTTTAAAGCATGTTTCACGTGTATGTCTTGTTCCGCCACAGTGAGAGCACTTAGTACTGATGTATGAGCTTTTATGTTTTGAGTTGGAACTCGCTTTGCCGGTATGTAATCTGAGACTTTTAGATGCAAGAACTGCTCCAGGTATTTCATCAGAGTTGTCTGTCATTACCGCTTGACGCAGAGCTTCCCTCCGTACATGTGCATAGGCTTGCTCCACCGATGGAAATGGTTTCATCTGTAAAACATCGCTCCGAATATTATCTAAGCGGTCATCAAGCCCATCCAAAAATACATATACTCGGTCTTCTTGGAGGAGGGTGTTGTAATGTTGGATATCAATGGGGCATTCCATCGGATTTGGACGACGGAAGTCGATCTCACGCCAAAGTCCTTGGAGATCATTATAATATTTCTCAATAGATCCACCAGCCTGCTTGAGACGGCTTACCCGACGCCGAAGATCGTACACCTGAGAGGTGTCACTGCCATCAAAGTACATGGTTGCAATTGCGTCCCACACCAACTTGGCTGTGGAGAATCGAATAAAATTACTGATGAGGGAGGTGTCCATAGAGTTAATCAGCCATCCTTTTACAATCGCGTTGTCAGTCCGCCAACGTCGAAAAGTAGGGTCAGTTTGAGGAGGTTGAGGAAGATCTCCATTGATATAACCCAGCTTGTCTTTGCCTGAGATATACATCTCGACAACCTGGGACCAAAGTGGGTAGTTGCTGCCGTCTAATTTGATGCCGATTGGTGCCACCACCGTATGATCAGAATTAACATTAACTTGTGACGGGGCTGCAGCTCGGTTCAAAACTTCCGTCATTTTCGCCGTCAATTCAGCTAGGATGGAGGACGATGATGTGTCTTCCGTATTAGAATCAGAGTCGGCCATGGAAGGAGGTGGATTTTTAGGGTTTCAGAGTTATATTAGGTTTTGGATCAGAAGCTCTGATACCATGTCAAACTGATACAGTAGGTCTCATTTTATTTCTTTCCAAATCTACATTACAAGAGTGTAAAGGTATTCTATATATACAAGTAAAAAACCTATTTTTACTAGACTGAAATAATGGTAAATTATTTCTGATTACAAATCAAATCCCTATGATTCCTCATGATATATCAGAGGCATAACTCACGCCAACAAAATCAAATGCATAGCCTGCACCATTACGTCAATTTCCTTGATTTCGTTGCTCATCTTTTTGATCGTTGCTCTCTCGCCACCCTTCAATGTCAAGTTCGACATAACAAATATCTCCCTCATGCAATTCAACCTCACAAACAACAACACCCTATATTACAACTTTAAGGTCAACATTACATCAAGAAACTCCAACAACCATGGAAAAATATATTATAGGAGGATCACTGCAGTTGCATGGTACAAAGATAATGATTTTGCATGGATGAGTTTGACACCCTTTGACCAAAGAAAAAAGAATACTACTTTACTTGGGCCAATAGTGTTTGAAGGGAACTATATGATCAATCTCAAATCGAAACAACTTGATGAATATAAGGAGGAGAAACGTATTGGAATTTATAATGATTTGGCTGTGGATTTGGAAATCAAAATAAAATCAAAATATGGAGGGATCAAGAGTAACCAATATCCACTAGTTCAATGTCGTCGCTTAAGTGTTCCTTTGATTTCTAATGGTGAAACATCACCTACGTTCAATGCTACTAGATGCAAGAATCAGTCGCAAAGACAAACATTTTGGTTATGGTTGTGGAATTCAAGGTCAAGGTCAAGGTCTAAATCACAACGAAAACGATGATTATTGCAGCGGGTTATAGTTTTTCTTTTTTGTGGTGGTCGGGGTTTAAACTATTATACTTATTTCACAAAATCTACTTATTACTTTTATATTTCGTACTCATAATATTTATGGTAGTCTTTCTATTGCATAACTTAATGTAATGGTTTTCTCAGTCTGTTAATAAAATTAGACCTATTAAAAGTGTGAAATTTTTATTTAGTTTTCGATTGCATGTCAATTTTCATCCAAAAATATATTGCACTACATAAAGTTCTAGACTTTTTGAAAGAACATAAAGTTCTAGACTTATATAGGGTTTGTGTACGGAATTGTCATTATTTTGTTTTGAAGGGATTATGATTCTCGGTGAACCATAAAATTTCCTATTAATTTATACCCAACAAGATATGCATTAATTTTTTTAATAGAAAAAATTAATAATTATTTGTTACACTAATATTTACTTACACCACAAAAAAAAAAAAAAAAAAA
Organism: Medicago truncatula; assembly: GCF_003473485.1. NCBI lineage: Eukaryota > Viridiplantae > Streptophyta > Magnoliopsida > Fabales > Fabaceae > Medicago > Medicago truncatula. Next base: position 21,221,071 of record NC_053043.1, on the reverse strand, counting down.
ACACTAATATTTACTTCTTCTTTTCGAATTTAACTCAAGATATTCAACTCCTTTTTTAAAGGCATAGTTTTCTTCGTGTAATGCTCTATGGTAGTAGAAGAAGACGTTACCCGCATGACTAGTTAAGTGGGGTGATGAGGGAGTTAGAGTATAAGAGAGGCTATTTTTTTGTTGTTTGTACAATTTTTTTTTTTTGTGGTGGCCGGGATTCGAACCCCAGACCTTGCATATATCATGCATTGTCTTTACCATACCAACTGAGTTAAGCTCACGGGAATTGTTGTTTGTACACTAAATGCATGGGATTAGTAGATATGTGTGTATGGTGAGGCAGACCCGGCCTTGAGGGGGTGCAAACAACTCAATGGAGCTGGACCTCCTCAAGGTATGGGTCTCTAGAAAAAATATTGCCTAGTAAACCAGTAATAAATATATGGCGCAATATTTATATATTAGTATTATTGCAATGGCTTAGTGGTACAAATGCAAGCTTGCAATGTGTGTTCAACACTCAGCAACCCTATAATTTATGTTTTTTTTCTTCCTTTTTACTTCTTTTATTAGTATTTTTAGTATGACAGGACTTTGATTTATTAAGGGTCTATTTTAATATGAGAACCGAGCCTCCGATTACACAGGGACGGTCCTATGGTGAGGTATGAGAGTAGGGGTAACATCTCTTCCCTTATTATAAAAGCTTAACTTGCCAAGCTGGCACTAAACCCTAATCAACTTAGTTTTCCCTCCTAAGCTAACCTTAAATGCAAGCTAAACTGCCAACTACCTATCCATCCCTCAAACTTTTCATCTCTCCCTTTCATATTCTTAATCTTAATGAGTTTTTCTTTCTCCCTTGTCGTCATGTTGATTTTATTCATGGGTTAATCTTCTTCTTCTCACCTTGCTTAATTTGTGCTTAAAAACTGAAAAGCCCAAAAAAATAAAAATTGAAAATCGTAACCCCTCTTCTCCCTCTCTAATCCGAAATTTATTTTTGCTCTATGATAATTTTTGTTTTGGTATTGTTGTTTGACTGTTGTGTGTTGTAGGGATAGATTTTTGGGTTGGCTCTAATTTGATTTTGTTGTTGCTCAACGAAGTTCCTAATTTTTTCTATTTAACATCATGTTCTATGTGAATTTTGACTTTTTGTGATTGCTTTTGAACGCTTATCATTTTGTGTTTGCAATTTGATTTTCTACGATTTAATTGTAAGAGAATGTATATGCATAGACTATCTACAGACGAACTTAGCATTGGCAAGAGGGGCTGTCGAAGATCACTAGCCTAAACGAAAGAGGCCTTGCTCTTGCGAGGTGATTCCAGCTCTTTGTTCCACTATGCTTATATGATTTTTCTTCATTTCATTAACCTTTTTATTTTGGATATTCAACAAATTGTTTGCTAAAAAACTTCATGCTTAATGTATGCATATTCTCCTTCGAGATATATATAATTATTTTGATTCTTGAACTTTTGTCTTTCTTCCTATGACTTTCTACCAACAAAAGGTACGGGCTCCTTTTTAAGCTTAATTTTTGTATTCTTATTGGAATGAGAATTCTTATATGTTTTAGTCTTTTAGAACACAAATTTGTACATTTGTAAACTGATTAAAAATCCTAGCAATATATAGATTGTTATGCTTTACGATATTTAGAGCTCTTTTAAAAAGTATACTGATTATGATTTTTGTTTATATGGTGTTTGAGAATTTATTTACGGTGCCTATATGTATGTAGTATAATCAAAATCTTTTTGTCAAACTTTGTTAGGTATCAAATGTCATTTTGCACTCTAAAGTTTGAAAATTTGGATTTGCTACCTTAGAGCATCTCTGTAAGTATCTTGGCACTCCAGAAGTTGCATAGATAAGGAACATTAAAATCATAAACTAGTCCAAAATAAAGTAATAAACACCAAATTGAAAAGAAACTTGGCACTAGTCTCATGCCAGGCCACTCCATTGATTCACAACACCGTGTTAGCCGGTATTTTCAAAGGCTATCATTTAATGCAGTCAAAATAGATTGATCTTGTCATCGAATAAATTGTTTTCTCTTTTATATCAAAGTTGGACTTGCTGAAAATGCTCGAAAGCGCGTGTTTTAGTTCGACAGGCGAAAAAGTTATCGAAGGGCAGTTTTGTTGTGGTTTGGATAAGGTCAAGCAACGAATATTTTCAAGACACATTCAAAATTCAAATCGAATGGATAAGTATTGTTAGTTTACCACAGTTATAGTTTTAAATTTAAATATAGGTAGTTATTTCTATTTGTATAAATAGTAGTTTTCCCTAAGGAAAAGTGGTCACAATTCAATCATACAAAAAACTTACACTCAAATTATCCGCATGGAAGAGAGAAACGAGTCACAATGTATGAACATGTGTACCAATTTACATTCAATCAATGCAATTTAAGTTTATTTTCTTAAATGTCTTTACAATTTACTTGTTTCTTTTGAGCAATTCATTTACCTTTGTTTACACCGATTTCAATTGAATTCAACTGGGTTGAATTCGATTGCTTTTTACTTTCTTTTATCGAGTTCTTCAAGAACAACATTAAATTTATGGAAAAATAACAAACACAATATGTTCCTAAGATTTACTGGTTGATCTTGCAAGTAAATATTTTTAAAACCAGCGGTTGTTTACCAAAAATCAGTGTAAACACACCGACAATATTCTAGGATTGTAAATCATTGTTGAAGGTTAAAATCGAGCCCACAATGGATCACTGTCGTGGTCTTGAATCCCAGCACCCATCCGATACCTGTCCATTTGATAAAATAGCTTAGGGTTTTCTTCTTCAGACGCACACATAACGACTCTCCAATAGGGGCCAATAGCATTGTAAACATTTTGCATCTCTTCTGTTGTTTTACAAGACACGACCGGTAGCAGGAAGTGATCGGATCTTGGATGTCGGATTTTGTCACGTCGATTCCGCTTTGAGTTGCTATCAAGTAGAAGATTCACAATACAATCATAGGATTTTTCATCCACGTCGTTGGACACATTGAAAGAAACTGGTTCAGCATTATTAATGTATCTCTCAAGCAAATCCTGAAAATTATCATCGCTTTGAAACATTTACTTGAGTCTTTGTGCTGCATAAATTTGAAAACAAATGAACGCATGAGGTGAGAAGAAACATAAACATACTATATGAAAACTAGGGGTGTTCGTGGTTCATAATTTGAACTAGACCGTCTTGTTCAAGTTCTTAAAAACCATTATTAAAAACTGGTTAATTTCTCAAACCATTCAGTTCGAAACTGGTTTAGTACAACTTAACCATTATTAACAGTTTTTTTAAAGAAAAAATTGGATTTAAGAGCAGTTTGTATCCGAACATGACATTACAAACTCCAAGAAAACGATAACTTTCTATAATTCAGACATATCTGAGCATGACATTATGAACTCCAAGAAAACAATAACTTTCTATAATTCAGACTATTGATGAAACAAATTAAAACATATTAACATATAATAATAATCATCATCTGCAACAAATTTAAAAATATGATGAGTTTAGATTTGCTTCCCCAACGGAGCTCGCATCTTTTTATGATTAAAAACCAAACTCATTTTCATAATTAAAAAATAATAATAAACGAGAATGGAAAAGCCATGTTACAAAATAAGCACTTAAACAATGCCAATATTTAAAACCTTGTATGTAACTATCTAATGAAAATGTTTGTATCCACATAACAAAATACATCTAATGAAATAATAAAGAAAGAATTCCAGGACACTTACCTTTTCTTCCTGGATGGCTGAGGAGTAGAATGATTATCAATTCCAGCCTTTAACTGAGATTTGCGCATTTCAACCAATAGTTTCGCAGTCTTGCAATCCCCATAACCTGGTCGTGGACGCATAATGACCTTCCAATGATGGCCATAAACATTGCAAGCAACTTTCATAACCTCTACGGAGGAACAAACGATCGGATACTGGCAGTCATCGGGTCTTGGATTTTTAATTTTGTCACGTCAACCCGACCTTAAGTTGCTAAAGCATAGATCATCCACAATATTATCGTAGTCCATTCGACCCAAGCTATGGTTTACAATGAAAGAGACTGGTGCAGCATTTTTAGTTACATAATCATTAAGCAGATTCATAAAATCTGGGTAGCTTTGAACATTTGCACGAATCCGGTGCCCCTTCCTACATAAATTATGAAAACAAATTAAATCAAGGGTTTTAGTTGGTGTTCCAAAGGCTTATTAAGTTTGATATTCGGATCATTTTTTAACTCAATCACATGGTTTGGTTTGGTTTGCAGATTTTATTATACCAGCCGAATCAAACAAAACCAAACCGCAACGTAAGAAAACCAATACTTATAGAAACTCAATCGAAACTTTTATAAAATTGACATTTTTTTTTTCTTCATCTGGTTAAGTTTCTTATTTGATTTTTATTTCAAAATTGTAGTTGAGCTACTTGAACGAATGATAAAATCTTGGCAAAATTACATCATTAGTCCCTTAACTTAATTTCAAGTAACACTTTAGTTTAGACCTTTATCTTATTTTATTTTTCTTCCCCATTTTAATCCTTTATGTATTTAAATGTTAACAATGCCATCCTTTTTTGTAAAATATGTTACAGAGAAAGCATTCAGTAAAAAAAAAAATTACTTTAATTTTTTAAAAAACCAATAATTTTATGTTAGGGTTCATCTTCATCAGAGTTGCATGGATTCTTCTATGACAGCAAGAGTATCATAATAAAAGAAACTACAAAAAACAAAAATTCAATAAATGGATAAATAGAGAGACAAACGAGAGGACTTACATGTAAGGCTTCTTCTTGTCAACCAATAAAGAAGGAAGATGATTCACCTTCAAGCTAAAAACTACCACCAGTAATCAAAGGAAAAAATTAAATACGAATCTTTTTAAACCTAATCAATCGTCTTGCACACAAATGATCGCATTCAACTCATAATCAACTCGTATTCAATACAAAAATATACCTGGAGACCTATATAAAAGGCGGCGAGTGTGAGAAGAGGGTTTGGTTCTTTTGCTGAACAACCTATGCAGAGAGAGAACAATCAATTAACATTCAAAGAAAATAAGAAGAATGTGTCTATCTAATGAAAATAATAAAGAAAGAATATCAGGATTTTGAAGAGGACTTTACCTTCTCTTTCTCTTCCTGGAAGGCTGAGCGGTAACTGAAAAAATAGACATATATGGTCACAACTAGCACCAATAATCAAAGGAAAAAAAGAATAACTAATCTTAAACCCTAATCATCGTTTTCAATACAAAAACATATATGAATGTATGTATGTAAATATACCTGGAGACGACTGTGAGAAGAGGGTTTGGTCCATTTGGAGACTTCTTTGTGAAAGAAAAAGTGGAGGAGAAATTGAAGTAAGGAAAAAGAAAAGGAAATCGATGAAGAAGAAAGTGGAAAAAACTAGGTTGGGTAGAGATGGTTGTTTGTTTGTAGTGGTAGATTGAGATATGGAGGGAAAAAGAATGGGTGATGTATATATGGGACAAACATTCAATAATTAACCCTTTTTTGTTACTATCAAATATTCTATTTATTGGTTACTCAAAAAAAAAATTCTATTTATTGGTTACGGCAATTATTTGGACCCTTAAATATTGCATCTAGATTGTTGAATACTCCTTCCGTTCATTTTGAAGTGTATTTTTAAAAATTAACACTAAAATAGCGATGCATATTTTTGCATATTTTTTTTATTATACCTTCATTTTAATCCACCAATAAATATTTTTTTTTTTGCACACACTTTATCTTTTCAATAAATTTAATATGTTATTTTTCTCTAGTAACAAACAATTGTTAATTTTCTAAATATTTACACATCTTTTTAATTATTTTAAGTCAATATAAAATTATATTGATGAAACTTCTTCTTCTTCTTCATTGTCATCTTGTTCTTGTATCTTGTCAAATGAGTCTTCAACTATTGCTCCATCTTCACCTCTCATCAGCAATTCCAACGAGTCTTCAACTTTTTCTTTCTTTTGATTATTCATGGAGTCTTTCATTATTCTTCTCTCGAATATGTTCTTTTACTTTGTACTTGAAATTTTTAACAATTGTTACTCATCTTATTTATAGAATTTTAACTCTTCTTGGAACCATTGTTTGCAACAAATTTTGTTTAAATTTAAAGATAACAAGAAACTAATTTTGTTTAAAGAAAAATAAACTTTAGTTTTTCAAATAGATAGCATTAATTAATTTTATTGAAAAAGATAAGTGTAATTGACAAAGAGTATAATTGACAAATCGTACCCTTAAAATATTAAAAAGACAATTAAATATAAACGAAAAATTCACCCTAAAAAAGACACTTAAAACGGAACGGAGGGTTCTTTAAAAAAAAAAAAGGAAAGGAGGGAGTATTTGGTTTGGTCATAACCTTGATTTTATTTTAAAAATAGAACTAGTATAGATACTTGACGTTGTAGATTTGAATAATTCATCTCATTTTTAACCCTGGACATCGTAGCTTGTTATAATCATATACAAAAATAAAATAAAAAGTGATTTCGAAAAAAGAAAAATGTTAAAACCATTTAAAAATAATTGACCTTTGTTGTATTGACTAAGTGGTCATTATTAGCAGATAATTCAGAACATTCAGTTTGCAATGGACCATAAATTAATGAAAAACGATTATAACTAATTTTTGTTCAAAATCACCATACAATAAAAAAAATTAATGAAAAAAAAAGTTTAAAAAACATAACTGATATTAAAAATATAATTAATTATTGTAAAAAAAAAAATCACTACTTTAATATGACATGTTCCAATTCATACATCCCATTAGTGTTGCTTACTAATGAGTAGTCAAAACATAATCTTGTACAGCACAAACAGTGTTGCTCCATATTGTTGAAGAAATCCTTTTTACTCGAACCTTGAACAAAAATTTGCGTTCTTTCAAAGAGTCGATTTCTCGAGGATATAACTCATCAATTTCACTCTGATTGTCAAGGACTAAATCAAGATAAAAAAATATAAATGACGAAAGTGTTACCTGAAATTAAGTTCATGGACAAATTGTGTAATTTTGTTTAAAGAAAAAGAACCGACGCAAACTTTTTCATCTATGAAAACCATATTGATTAAATTAATATGGTCTCGATCTTTGATGTTTGGCATTCTCCATATTCTAATGATCCTAATCTTGAATCTCAATGCTTTGTGTTCATTATTGGTGATTATGCTATCAATGAGGTCAAATTTTGTAGCCATAATTTCTGGAAAAAAGAAAATTAAAAAAAAAATGATGAAATTTATGATTTTGTTAGTTAGGAATCAAAATTGAGTGAAGATGTTATAAGTGTTTGTGTAACATCATTAGAAGTTTTTAAGATGATGTCCAAAAATTGTCTTCAAAAATCAAAAAATAAACATAAACAAAAGATGAAAACATTTTATATTAAAAAGTAGCATTGGAACATGTTATATATATATTATAAAATGAAAGTATATATAAAAGAAATAATATACGATAAGAAGGTTTAGGTATTCTTCTTCTTCTTCGTCCTCCTCCTCCTCCTCCTTCTATGTTTCACGTTTTTGGGTTCATCTATTATTCACCTTTCTGAGTTTCAATGTGTTTTTAATTTGTGTGAAAGATTAAAAGGTTAAAAGGGTAATTGTGAAAGCAAAATGGAAAAACTGTGTTTTTGTTAACAGAAGTGTAACAGAAGGCAAACATTGAAACAATTTAAAAAGATGAAGGATGCAAATGGAAAATAAATAAAAAAGATAAAGGCTGAAATGTTACCTAAAATTAAGTTAAGGGAATATTTATGTAATTTTGCCTTAATTTTTAATCCTAGGATTTTTAAATTCAATGTTTGTCTATTTGTTATGGAAATCTCTTAGTTATGTTTTATGATTAAATATATTAATATTGTGGTTACTTTGATCAAGATCTTATATCAAAGTTTACACTAGTGACACATGCTATTGCAAATGATAGATTTAATTCTTGTTGCTTTAATACATAGTCGTTTTCTATTAAAAAAAAACTAATAGTTGAAGGACCAAAACTTTAATCGAGTAGAACGTGCATTTCTTGTTCAGTTGTGACTGGAAAAGAAATTTAAAAACTACTACTCAACCCAAAACAACTTTATTGGACCGGGTGATGTCAACAAACTTTTTCCTTGTACTATAACCCTATGATATTGGTTCTAAGGTATGTGTGACTCAATAAGTTGACATAAATTATCACACATCCAATTATCATAATTATTAAGTTGGCTTTTAAGCAACTAGTGTTTGGGCATACATCCAATTTGATACACATTCAACTGAACACCTTGAAAATTCTAGGACACAGTATTAAGATGTTCTATGAGATATTCCAACACCAACCACACAGAAAACTAATGTTGTGTTTAATGTTCCAACATCATGCAAACAAACATAAAATACACAAGTAAATAAATGACAAGAAAGTAAAAGGCACAGTGAGTTTGTTGACCCCAGTTCGGTGACAAACACACCTACTCTGGGGGCTACCAAGCTAGGAAGGAAATCCGTTAGTGTAGTCGTTATTTTAAAGTTCTCAGTAAACCACGTTTACAACTTAAGACCTAGGACCTACCCGTCTAGACTTCAACCTAGGATCTCCTAGATCTGAGATCTCATCTCACTATCCTACAATCAATCACAGCCCCTGTGATTATCATATTTAAACACAAAATAATGAAGTTACCTTCAAACATAAACTACAACCTTGCTTCAAAGCTTTGGTGTAGTACACGAGTTACAACTCAATAAACAGTCCTTAACATGTACCAAGGTGATACAAGAAAGGCTCACAAATAACAAAGAGTCCTAGACTTGCATCAAAATGATACAAGAGAAGAACACACAAAGAAGACGACTCAAAACCCTGAAAAATTATTCTTTTGTAAAGCTATGGTTTTGATACCAAATTAGGTCTTGAAGTCTTCCTTACATATTGAAGAAATATGGGCTAATTAACCTTGTTGGGTTTCAGAACAAAGTAGATCGTTCAGCTGATCTACATAACACGAATCAGTAACAAATAAGAAAAGTCCTAAGAAGTAGAAACATCTTTCGGAACTTCCAAACATATCCAATTATTCCCTAAAATATTGTTGCTCCTTTAGAAATAAAAGCACAACAGATTCTGTACAGATATGCGCGTTGTTTGGTCAATAAGATACGAGGACGTGGATTCCTTAATAAGATAAAGCGCGTGTACAATCAGGCATGAAACAAGGCACACTAAACCGTGCCAGGATGTTGGAACATCGTATCCAACATCTTACAGAAATGCCTGAAACATGTTGGAACATAGTATCCAACAACACAATCATGGATATTTGTTTTACCAATAATTGCTGCCAATACAAATACCCAACAATCACCCCCTTTGGCAAATTTTTTGCTAAAACAAATTGAAGCCATTTAGATAAAGTAGAGGGATACACAAGTCACGTGGCTGATTGGTTAAAAAAATCACATGGTTGATAGTCCGCACAAAAATCTCATTATTAAATTACATATCAACTATTAAAGGGATACATGTTAGCATGTTATTACACATACTCTAACTCATAAATACTTATACAATAAAAACTTTGAAATTATGGAGGGATCTATTTGAGAAAAATTGGTTGATGTTGCTGCAAATGAGATGGAATTAAACATATCTAGAAATGAAGGAATTAAAAGGGTTTCAGAAAGCGAAAAAATTGAATCCTTCAATGTAAGCGCCAATCATAACTAACTAACATGCAAACCAAACATAAGAAGCCTTTAAAACCTGACTGATAATATTTTTTCTACTTATTTGCAATATATACAGACTTAACAGAAATTGGATGAAATGGCTACCAAAATGCTCAACATACGTTCCACATTTCACGAAGTTATAAATCTTGTTCATATATAACATCATATTTACTACCCAAACTAGTTGACCTAATAAACTAGGCTTATATTTATTTGTTATATTTTGTTCATGCATTAACAAAATCAAAAGATTGACGACCAAGTTGTAAACATGAAGAAGAGATTTCAACTATCGATGAAACAATCGACCATATAAGGATATACAATACAATTGTACTCATATACAACTTGTGTTACTCAACATTGAACTATTTACACAACCCATATCAAACTTATATTGTTTTTTTTTATATGCATGATAATGTTTCCTGTACATATGATTTGCATAACATTTACGGTGTATTGTTGGTCAAGCTGGATAACATTGAGAATATGCTCAACAAGTCTACACCAACTATATCTGGGAAGGATCTTCTGACCCCAACTAACAACTCACAAGTTATTCAACACTATGGTCCAGCATGTGCAGAGAAAGATATCTCAAATATGGTACTTATGATGAAGAGGATGTCAAAAACAAACCAAGACGAACACGTAAACTTAATGGGAAAGCTACCCCCCCCCCCCCCCCCCCCCCCGTGTAACACCCCACTTTAATTTAAGTTTAATGTTATTATGTTAAGTGTAGTGAGTAAGTGAATGGATTGATATTATTGTTGTTGTGGTGTAATTTATGTTGAGTCGTGATGAGAAAATATTAGAGTAATAATGTTGAGTGAGAAGTGGCTAAAGGAATTAAATGAGGCGAAAGGAGAAACTCAAAACAAACAAACAAAAAAATATATTAAGGGTGACAGGTGTGCAAAAAGTAAGATCTAAATAAGTGGGGGAGGGAAAGAGTAAAAGAATAGTAATTAGCACTAGAAGAGTTTAAGACTGAGTGTTGCCCCAAATATATATAGAACATTAGGAAAATAGATTAGTCAGTTTTCTTTTTGGCTGAACGTGAAAGGAGAAAAGAGAGAAGCAAGAAGAAAACAGAACCCTAATTGCAAACAAGTTAAACCGGAAGTTTCAACCAACGAATTCAAGGTAAGGGGGAGAACGTTTCATCTTAGGATATTATTATTCCAAATTGAACGGTTGTTTTCAATTTTATAATCGTTGATGCTGTTATGATGAGAATCATGGTGAGAAATTAGAGATGAATTTGTGATTATTAGTGTTGTTGTTATTCTTGAGAGTTTAAAAGTGAGAGATAACCAATTTTTGTGTCATCGCAGTTCTTGTTTGTTACTGTTAGCTTATGTGTTCTGAATTGTATTCAGTTTAGTAGTATCTCATAGGTATGACCGCATCAACGTGTAATGATACATTAGGATAGTGACTTGATTTATGTATAAAGAGGCTGAAATGAGTTTTTGGGAAAAATTATACTTGGTTCTTAATCATATATAAATTGTCGCGTACACCCACGAAGTAATATACAGGTTGGTGTTGTTAGTTTCATTAATATATAGAGGATTGAAAGGGTAAAGGGTTGATTTTATTTGAGGAATTAGGGAGTGGCTAATCACGATTAAAGCATGAGAAAATATGTGGTTATTGTCTTATTAGGTTATTGTAATTCATAGACTGAGACTTTGAGCGGTGAGTTTTAGTGAAGGGAAGTTAAGCATAGGTTGACAATCATTTTGAAGTGATGATAAATTAGGGTCCAAATTTGTTCTTCTCAAACTTTTAGGTAGATTTTCTGCTGCAAATACATGATGCTAATCTAGTATGAAAATTTTGGAAATTGACGTTAATAAAAGGAAGAAAAACAAAAATAATAGGATATGTTGGGTTTTAAACCATCACAGTATGACCATATGAACACTAGAAGCTGAACTTAATAAGAAGAAGATAAGCACATAAGCATAGTGTGATACGACTTATTCATGTGTAAGTTCTAAATTAGTATATATAGAAATAAGCTATTGACCTTTTAATGAATATTAGAATTCAGTTATTAGTATAACGATGAAAATCTTTTTAAGTTAAATTAATAATAAGGCTCTTAGAATTTCGTTATTAGTTGATCTATTGAGGAATAAATTCATTGACGATGTTGATGATTTAATTAATCATGTGTATGGATGTGCTATTTAATGATGTTGTCTATTATGTTTTGATGATGAGCTTGATGATGTATAATTTATAATGATGATGAGTGTGATGATGATTTGTGTGCTTGCATTAGAATTATGCATTTTAGGTGGGAGTCTTGCATTAATAAGTGAATTATTTGATTATGTGTATATGTGTATTACTTGTCGAATTTATTTATATGCATTCATATAGAGTCTAAGACCGATGGAGTGCATGACTGATGGAGAAGTTCAGTAACATACCTCTGGCAAATTATGACGAGAAAATCCAGTAACATAACTCTGGAAAATGATGAGATAGGAGTGGTACCATGTTCATATAGGTCTTTAGGAGAGTCCATGTGCATTGATGTGAAGATGTTGTGCTTGGTGTTTCTAAGAGTGGAAAGATGAGACGGTGTGATATGTGAATTGAAGAGGATATTTATATAGTAACTGTTGAGAGTGAAGTGATGATGGAGATTTTATTCCTTCGATATTATTTACTGTGTGTGCTTTTCCTTAATACTATGTTATAGCAGGATTTCTCACCCCTTCTTTTGTTGTGTTGTTTTATGTATGGTGGTTGTACTTTGAGTGCAGACACTCAGGTTGACGAGGAGTAGCTGTGGGGCGTTTAGAAGGTGGACACGGAAGATGTTCCTTATTAGTCCTTTATTTATTAGCTGAGAATATAATGTAGTCGCTACGAGCTCTGATTCCTGTAACACTAGGGTTGGGGACGACGATTGAACCTTTATTTCATTCTGAGTTTTACTATGTGAATATTGCTATTTTCTTTTTATGAATCATACAAAAACTGTAACGCCCTCTTTGAATTATTTGATTTATTTGATTGTTTTAATAGGTTTAGAATATATTTATATGATTATGTGATTTATTAAGTGGTTACTTTTATCATTTAATAGAATAAGTGAGAATTAGGATTTAATTGGAGTTTTGGGGTTAAATGAGAATTAAGTAAATTAAGTGGGAGTTAATTAAATATTGGAAGATTATATTTACTGAGAAAAAGGAGAAAATAGGGTTAGAAGTAGTTTCACGTAAAAACAGTTTTTGGAAGAAAAACCAAGAGAAAGCTAGGAGAAGAGCCAAGAGGGGAGAATCTGATTTTTGTAGAGCTTTGTTCATCAATTCAAGGTAAGGGTGAGGCTAACTCTCAATAATCATAGTGTATGTAAATTCTGAAATTGATTTAACATGTAGTTGTTTATGAATTTGGGAATTAGGGTTAGCATGTAGAATTGAATCGTTAGAAGAAGTAGATAATCTGATGGATTAGGGTGATAAAGGATGTTTAGATTGTAGATTGATCACAAACTAAGTTCCCAATCAGTTTTGGGGTTTGGGTCGATGGAAGTTGGAATTTAAGCTTGAAAAGTCGGAGTCTAAACGTTTTTGCAAACAAGAGATTATGTGAGGTTTGGGAAATCGATTTTTGGGGTGGTTGAGAATTGAAATAGCTATAGATTATGATAGAGCCAAGTGTCAGGAGAGTGTAGGCGAAAACGGCACCAAAATCCGATTAACGGTTGGAATTTTACGCGCGAAATGGTGAAAATCGCACTTTTTGAGAAGCAGATTTCTGGACCTGATGTTGTCAAAACGTGGCACGATTTTGCAAGCGTGGCACGATTTTGTTGGCCGAAAGTTCAATGGTTCTGGGCACAAAAACGTGGCACGATTTTCTAAAATCGCGACACGATTTTTGTGAATCGGATCCTTCATATTTCACTATTTCTCACCCCTTCTGCTTGGAAATGTTGCCCTTCGTATGGGTAACTTGCAGGTGATGTAGAGTAGTTGTTGTTCACATGAGTCTTAGGTGCTCTGATACGTAACAGGATGGAGATCTTTATTGTTTTCCATATGTTACGTGATTTATTATGACTTTTATGTTGAAGACTGTTTAGACTGGATTTTTATTAAGTTGTTTAAGTTGAGGCCGTTGTGCCAACATAATGTTTTATTAAGATATTTTCCGATGCATTGAGATTTAATTTTGATATTATGAAATGATTGAAATAAATAGTAATTTTGCTATATTTACGTTTGAAAGAAGTGTAGCATTCCGTTTAAGGTGTTTTACTCTGATTTATGCTAAAAAATTTCAAGTTGGGAAAACGGGGTGTTACAAAAATCAACATTGGTTTAATTATTATGACCTTTGAATATTTATTTCTCTATGTTACATTACTTAATGACATTGTTTACGATCTTTGATGAATAAAGTTCAGATGTGTAACATCCTTGTTATTCTATATATTATTTTTATTTAAAATTATTGACGGGAAATAGGGTGTTACACCCCGCATGAAATTATTTTTACCTGATGACCATATACCAACTATAAAGTCATCTAATCCTGACAGTAACTATAACAGAGCAAACAAACAGGAACTAGTTCATCCAAGGTATTAGCAGGTACAATATATTCAAGCTTTGTTTCCAAACTAATGTAATAATAATAATCTGAGTGATTAATATTTTTTTTACTAATTTTTGTTCCTTCGTCTAACATCAAATTGTTGAAAGTTCCTAAGTCATAGACAGTGGTATAGCTTGGTGCTCCAACTTTTTTTCCAAAATCTAGTAATTAGGTATTCACTTTTAAGGGCAACATCAAAGACAATAACTATAATAGCCACACTTTGTCGAATGTATATATAAACCACAAAAGATCGATAAATGTGACTATTAAATTTAGGTCCTTACTTAACACATTGCACGTTTTGTCACACAGCTTATCAAGTCAAACTTTCCTCTTTCTCCAAAAATGAATTTAAGAATGTATCAAGCTCTCGTTTCATCATATGTATTCCACTCATTTAACAATCTAAAGCGAGTTTTTAGTCATTACTATGCTGCTTTTGTCGGAACTATGAAATGATTTCACTCTCTTTGACAAGGTTATTAATGTTTCACATACACTTATTTATTATTTACCATGACATGTTAATAATTAAAATTGTGTTATCATTAAGAATAGAGAATTGGAAGATCTAATCAATTGATGAAGGTGAAGGAGACATAGAAGAAGAAGGAATTTGACGATGAACAGAGAGAGAGGAATAAAATGATTTTGCAAAGACATTTTGGTTTAAAATAGAAGGGCACAAAAGTAATATCCACTGCTGCACTTTAAAAATAATTTTTTTTTCCAATGTGGGACCAAGAAACAATATTTTTTGTTACCACCTGCTATTAAAGGTCATTTTAAAAGGATCATGGATAAACCTTTAATATTAAGGACTATATTAGGGGTTTCTACTCACTTATATTTTAGTTAAACATAATAACTTAATTTTACTTAGATCACACCCAAATAAATAATTAATAAACAAAAAACCTAGGTTATAATGATTTATTACTTAAAGGAGGGTGCTACAATATTTTTTTAATTATATTACGGAAAAATAAATTAAACAATGAAAATAAAAATTACCGAATCTAACTTAATTATTCACAAAATAAATTCTACTGATTCCCTTGTCAAAATATCAATAATCATCGATAATAATGCCAAAAACTTGTTGGTGTCTGAGTATGTAAGTGCACCAAATTGTACTAAAGTAATAAAGTAGTAAGTTATCGACTCCATAAACATTGTCGTTCAACTCAGTAATTAGATGTATTTATTTAAAAGTAAAGGAGTTTTGTGATTTAACTCCTTTAGTCGAGCTTTAGATGGTTTTGGGTGCCTTAACATGTATAAGAATGATTAGGCAAGTTTTAGATTGAAATTGAACATGGGGAAATGAAAAATGGGATTTTTGGGTGAAAAATGTCAAGTTCCCGAGAGCACCCAGTTTCTGTTCGCCAAGGCGAGTAGCTTACTTGCCATAGCGAGTAGAGTGGCTCGCCTCGCGAGCTGCACAGAGACAGACAGCCTTGTTTAGGGTTTTGCGATCTTTGTCTCACGAGATGTTATGAGTTGATCCTTAGGGTAGGAATGAAGGTTGATTATGTAACACCCCGTTTTCCCAACAATATAAATATAAAAGTAAATCAGAGTTTAACACCTAACGGGCATGCTACACTGCTTTTCAAAAATCCATAAATAGAATAAAGTACTATTTATTAAAATCAACTTTGATAAAATATCAGTTCATTGCAGCGGAAAGTATTTTTCAACATTAAACAACTTCCAATAAAACCTTGGCACACGGCCTCAACAAAATATCTGTAAAGATTAAATTCAACATCAACAGTTTCATAATGATACATAAGGAATGAAAACACGACAACAATTTCCCATCCCGTTACGTATCAGAGCCCTAAGACACTTGAGCCACCACTTCTAATAAGCTTCAATACCTGCAAGTTACCCATACGAAGGGCAACATTTCCAAGCAGAAGGGGTGAGATTCACAAACAATAATAGTAGATATATAAATCATCAACTTAATTAAATAACATAATTAACCGCATATATTCAACAATAATATTCATACTTCTTCGTCTTTAGAAACACTAACTAAATCAACCAACGACGACAACAACAACTCTCCCAACAACAACCACAATTACAACAACTCCATCTACAACAACGACAACAACACAATCAATCGACAACGACATCATCGACAACATCAACAACAACATCAACGACAACTACGACGTGGTACTATTTTCAACACATTGAATGACTAAGCATTCCGGGGCATAAGCCCCCAACAATTTGAATGATGAACATTCCAGGGCATGAGCCCTCAACAGATTGAATGACAAGGCAATTCCAGGGCATAAGCCCTCAACGGTTGAATGATTAACATTCCAGGGCATGAGCCCTCAACAATTTGAATGACAAGGCATTCCAGGGCATAAGCCCTCAACAGTTGAATGACGAGCATTCCAGGGCATGAGCCCTCAACGATTTCCTAATCATGAAAGGACTCGACTCGTGTATATCAACATACAACTCAACTACGACAACGACAACATAGGCAACAACAACGACAACGACTGTGCATAATAACTTATGACTTACTCCCCAACTTGGTCATCATCAACAACCTATGACTCCGTTACTTAGAACGACAACTTGCAACCTTACAACCTGAACCAACATCTTGTATAATCCAATTGAATGCATTTATGCATAAACCAACAATCAGCAGCAAATCATATTCAATTCAACAACAACATATAATAATAAGCAGCGAGACAACAACAATAATAACCATCATATACAACGAGTAGGACTCATATCAACATCTTTCATAATATATAACTATCTCCTCATTTGTTCATCAACCTAAGTCGACGTCATTAAACATTACAAACATCCTCTCTGAATCTCCGTATAATCAAGAATAACTTCTCTCCTACCTCAAGGGTCTACTCATATCATCACGTGCGACAAAAGATCGCAAAATCCTAACAAGGCTTCTGAAATGGGACAACTCGCGAGGCGAGAGGCTCTACTCGCCATGGCGAGTTAGGGTAAAATACTCACCATTCCATTCTGACACCATTCCGAGTTCAATCTCATTCTAAAACTTTGCCTAATCATTAAGGTACATGTTCAGGCCCTCATAAACACCCAAGGTTAAACTCACAGCTCAAAAACACAGAATCTTGCAAGCTCTCTGCCCACACTCGCTACGGCGAGTAAACTTGTTCGCCATGGCGAGCTGCGAGGTGCAACTCGCGAGGCGAGTAACTCCTGCTCGCGAGGCGAGCGATGATCTTCATCACTCGCTACGGCGAGGATCGTCACTCGGGAGGCGAGCGATGAATAACAGTACGGCCAGGTTACAGTTTTTCTCAAAAATTCACCCAAACCCATTGGTCTAACCTTAAAACTGATTCTAAACATCAATATATGAAACATCTAAGGTCTGTTCATCATTTCTACATCAATTCACCCTAATTCCATCATTTAATCATCAATTCTCATCATAACCCTAATTCCCAATTCTCCAAATTTATTCATAACTTTTGTTAAAACATAATCAGAATCATATACACTAAAATTAATGTAAGTTAGCCTCACCCTTACCTTAGGTAATCGAAATCGCAGCCCTTCTAGGTCCTCTTCCCTTTTCTTGACTTTTCTCCCTTTTCTCTATTGTACATGAAAACTGCCTCTGCCTTCTATTTTTCCAATTCTTTAATAAATATAACCTCCCATTATTCCTTAACTCCTCTTAATTCTATTAAATTCCAATTTAACCCCCAAACTCCAAAATAAATCCTAATTCTCCCTTATTCTATTAAATACTAAAAATAGCCATTTAATAAAATACACCACACCACAAATCAACATAAATGATTTAAAAATCATATAAAGGACTTTAAATAACTAAAAATAATTAAATAAAATTGGGGCGTTACAACTCTCCCCAACTTTAGAATTTTCGTCCTCGAAAATATACCTCTAAAACATAACCCTGCACCACAAACAACAATCAGAACAATTAACAAAACAACATTAGAGTTGACACTCTATCCTAGGTGGCTCAACACGACTCTACTACTTGGCCGGACGGACCAACCTGCTCTGATACCAATTGTAACACCCCGTTTTCCCAACAACATAAATATAAAAGTAAATCAGAGTTTAACACCTAACGGGCATGCTACACTGCTTTTCAAAAATCCATAAATAGAATAAAGTACTATTTATTAAAATCAACTTTGATAAAATATCAGTTCATTGCAGCGGAAAGTATTTTTCAACATTAAACAACTTCCAATAAAACCTTGGCACACGGCCTCAACAAAATATCTGTAAAGATTAAATTCAACATCAACAGTTTCATAATGATACATAAGGAATGAAAACACGACAACAATTTCCCATCCCGTTACGTATCAGAGCCCTAAGACACTTGAGCCACCACTTCTAATAAGCTTCAATACCTGCAAGTTACCCATACGAAGGGCAACATTTCCAAGCAGAAGGGGTGAGATTCACAAACAATAATAGTAGATATATAAATCATCAACTTAATTAAATAACATAATTAACCGCATATATTCAACAATAATATTCATACTTCTTCGTCTTTAGAAACACTAACTAAATCAACCAACGACGACAACAACAACTCTCCCAACAACAACCACAATTACAACAACTCCATCTACAACAACGACAACAACACAATCAATCGACAACGACATCATCGACAACATCAACAACAACATCAACGACAACTACGACGTGGTACTATTTTCAACACATTGAATGACTAAGCATTCCGGGGCATAAGCCCCCAACAATTTGAATGATGAACATTCCAGGGCATGAGCCCTCAACAGATTGAATGACAAGGCAATTCCAGGGCATAAGCCCTCAACGGTTGAATGATTAACATTCCAGGGCATGAGCCCTCAACAATTTGAATGACAAGGCATTCCAGGGCATAAGCCCTCAACAGTTGAATGACGAGCATTCCAGGGCATGAGCCCTCAACGATTTCCTAATCATGAAAGGACTCGACTCGTGTATATCAACATACAACTCAACTACGACAACGACAACATAGGCAACAACAACGACAACGACTGTGCATAATAACTTATGACTTACTCCCCAACTTGGTCATCATCAACAACCTATGACTCCGTTACTTAGAACGACAACTTGCAACCTTACAACCTGAACCAACATCTTGTATAATCCAATTGAATGCATTTATGCATAAACCAACAATCAGCAGCAAATCATATTCAATTCAACAACAACATATAATAATAAGCAGCGAGACAACAACAATAATAACCATCATATACAACGAGTAGGACTCATATCAACATCTTTCATAATATATAACTATCTCCTCATTTGTTCATCAACCTAAGTCGACGTCATTAAACATTACAAACATCCTCTTTGAATCTCCGTATAATCAAGAATAACTTCTCTCCTACCTCAAGGGTCTACTCATATCATCACGTGCGACAAAAGATCGCAAAATCCTAACAAGGCTTCTGAAATGGGACAACTCGCGAGGCGAGAGGCTCTACTCGCCATGGCGAGTTAGGGTAAAATACTCACCATTCCATTCTGACACCATTCCGAGTTCAATCTCATTCTAAAACTTTGCCTAATCATTAAGGTACATGTTCAGGCCCTCATAAACACCCAAGGTTAAACTCACAGCTCAAAAACACAGAATCTTGCAAGCTCTCTGCCCACACTCGCTACGGCGAGTAAACTTGTTCGCCATGGCGAGCTGCGAGGTGCAACTCGCGAGGCGAGTAACTCCTGCTCGCGAGGCGAGCGATGATCTTCATCACTCGCTACGGCGAGGATCGTCACTCGGGAGGCGAGCGATGAATAACAGTACGGCCAGGTTACAGTTTTTCTCAAAAATTCACCCAAACCCATTGGTCTAACCTTAAAACTGATTCTAAACATCAATATATGAAACATCTAAGGTCTGTTCATCATTTATACATCAATTCACCCTAATTCCATCATTTAATCATCAATTCTCATCATAACCCTAATTCCCAATTCTCCAAATTTATTCATAACTTTTGTTAAAACATAATCAGAATCATATACACTAAAATTAATGTAAGTTAGCCTCACCCTTACCTTAGGTAATCGAAATCGCAGCCCTTCTAGGTCCTCTTCCCTTTTCTTGACTTTTCTCCCTTTTCTCTATTGTACATGAAAACTGCCTCTGCCTTCTATTTTTCCAATTCTTTAATAAATATAACCTCCCATTATTCCTTAACTCCTCTTAATTCTATTAAATTCCAATTTAACCCCCAAACTCCAAAATAAATCCTAATTCTCCCTTATTCTATTAAATACTAAAAATAGCCATTTAATAAAATACACCACACCACAAATCAACATAAATGATTTAAAAATCATATAAAGGACTTTAAATAACTAAAAATAATTAAATAAAATTGGGGCGTTACAGATTATAGTACTGTTAATGTTCAGTGAGTCTGATATACTATAATTTGATGTTGTTAGTAATGTGATATAGTTGTATATGCATTATGTGAATTATATAAGATGTTTAAGTTGATGATGAATTATTATTTGATATTGTTATATCTTGAGATGTTTATGTGCTGTCATGTTGCTGTTGTAAATTAATTAAGCTGCATGAGTCGGTCAAGATGTAAGATGTTGTTCCAAATTATTGGAGTTGTATAAGATGTCGATGTTTCTAAGATGTAAGTTGTTGAGTTCATGCATACTCATTCATGTTGGGGGCTTGATGCCCTGGAGCCTTTGCTCAACACGTTGGGGCCTTTGCTCAATTAAGTTGAGGGCTTGACGCCCTCAGAGTATATTAATGCTCAAATAAGTTGAGGGCTTGATGCCCTGGAATGGTACCACATGCATGATTAAGAGGATTAAGTTGCATAGTTAAGTCGAAGTCGCATTGTCGAGTCAAGTTGTTAAGTTAATATGTTCCAATGAAGTGTTTAATGAAGAATTACATTGATGATATGTTGATGTTGTTAAATATAATTGATGAATTATATGCTTAATATTATTGTTTGTGAAATCTCACCCCTTCTGCTTGGAAATGTTGCTCTTCGTATGGGTAACTTGCAGGTGATCGAGAATAAGTTGCTGTTAGTTGCTGTCGTGAGTGATCTATCTCTCACGTGTGTCCTAGGTGCTCTGATACGTAACGAGATGAGATTTTATTGCTGCTTTTCTATTCCTTACGTATTACTTTATGAATTTTCATGACTATGTGTTGAAATTGGACTTTCGAGATGTTTATGATGAGACCTTCATGCCAAAGACTGTTTTAGATGTTGAATAAATTCCGTTGCGAAGTATTAATTATTATGTTGTTGAATTTTGAAGGTTAAATGGTTATTTATTTCCGTTTATGATTTCTAAGAAAAGAAGTGTGACATTCCGTTTATGTGGATTACTCTGATTATTTATGCGAAATTTTTATGTTGGGAAAACGGGGTGTTACACCGTTCGACACTTCCAGAACCTTCTCCCTTGATTCGCATAAGTGTTAGCAATGTAAATCTTCATTGGCAAACAACATCCACAAGCAGGTAACATAACCGGAAAATGTTCCAACCCGTTTGGTTGAGTTCGAACTGGCCTACGACTCTCTCCCCATTCCTTGAAATCGAATATGACTGTGAACCTCCTCTACTACTCGAATAACCTCTGCTACTGCTAATTGTTGGTTGGCCGTCTGGAAATGCGAAGAAGATGGAAGGAAGGATGTGCGAAGATGAAAGTGAACAAAGATGGAAGGATGATTGAAGAAGAACGAAATATTATATTCGATTTATGCTTCCGAACCGGTTGGATTGAAGATTGAAGATTGAAGGAAGGAAATTGGAGGAGATCGACATAAGAAAGGGGGAAAATGAGGAACCCTGACGTTTTTCCCCCTTTTGTATCTGTTTTATTATTATTTTTTAGGGGAGAAGAATAGATTTATACTTTTCATTAATATAAAAAATAGCAGAATATAATATCCTTAAAAAATAATTCTCTACGATGCTATATTTTTGTGAGCTGATTTAGTTTTTTCAATTTTATATCTTCATAATTTAAAAAAAAAAAAATTGCTGTTTTTTTTTGTTTATCTTTTTTTTTTTAACGGTTGTTTATCTCTTCCTAAGCTTTTGTGTTTGAAATGAGTCGTTCGTTCTTATCATCTCGTAACCTGGTTTTCTATTCCCGGGCAATTTCCGACAAATTTAGTTTTAAAATTTTAAGAAGCTACCCCACACTGTCACTTTACTCTTTTGGCTGGCTTCATTTCATTTCCATTATTCCCATCAACCCCACTGTTTATTGGCCCTAGTTCTTCTGTCACTCTCAATACCCCTTCCACCTTTTTCCTACCCACCCCCTTTCTCACTCACTCACCCTACATTCCTTTCCAATGCTACTCAAATTCACCTTCACTCTTCTTTCACTAGATCTCTCTTCATTTTCTAACTAGGTCACAAGGTAAACCACTTTTCTCTCACTCACAGTAGATCCAAATTCCAAACCATAGCTTCTCCAAGTTTATGCGAACAAATGGAAGTGCCGTTAGAGTCTGAAAAGAAAAAATCTTCAGAATCCATAAAAATCGCTTCAACCGGTTCGGTTTCAACGAGAAAGAAAGTGGAGACTCGGAACATTCCAGAATCCGGTTCAGCTACAAAGAGATCCGGTTCAATTGGTTCTTCTGCAAGTTCAGTACCGAGAAGAAACAGTACCGGAGGGTTACCGCAAACGCAACGGTCTTCTTTATCATCAGATGGAAGAATCAAACCTGCAACGAAAACCGTTAGAGACAAAACTGTTACTGAACCAGTGCGAAAATCTCTACCGGAGATTCGCCGGAGTTCCATTTCCGCTTTGCATGCCGGAAAACCGGTTGCGGCGACTCCAGTTGGTTCCAGTTTGAGGACGTCCGCCGTGTCTGGTTCGGAAGTTGTTAAGAAGCCGTTGAGTAAGCCGGCTTTGTCGAGGGATAGAGTTGGTTCTTCCACAGTGGATGGTTCCGTTAGGAAGACTGTGGGGAAGGTTTCGTCGCAGTCATTGTCGGCGCGGTCACCAACTGTTTCTGGTGGATTGAGGGCGGGGTCTGTGTCATCGTCTTCGGATAGAAGTTCTGGTTTGTCTGGAAGGAGGAAAGTGACGACGACCCCTGATAGTCGTAACTCGCGGTTAATTGTTCTTCCGCAGATTGAGGTTAAAGCTAGTGATGATTTGGTAAGGCTTCTTGCAATCATGTTAATTTGTTGAAATTACTATTTAGAATTTTATTACTGAATTATTATTACCGTTGACTCTGGAATGAAGTAGTTGCTGAAAGGAGAGGATTATAGAGATTAATTTCTATGCACTGTCTGTGTAATACACATGCATCCAATCAAATCACGCTAATGTGTCTCTATTATAGGTTAGTTCCTCAAATGTCTCGACAAATATCTACGTGGCGTGATTTGATTGGATGCATATGTGAACGAGTTTTACACTGTCAGTGTATATAGATTAAATCCGAGGATTATATATTGTGCATTATTAGATGTAGGTGCTTTTGCTTTTGAATATGATTAGTGGTTGTTGGGGGATTTTATTTTAATTTTAGGAGAGAAAGGGCTCTATTATGCTGTTTTAATAATCTTAGTGGGTTGCATAGTCACATTGGTTGTGGATTTGAAATATAATACTAGTCCATGTTTGGCATAATTGAGCGCTTTAGTGTATGTTTGGTTTCAATTTTGGCCTTCCAATATTGATTTTAGAGGAGTAGAATTGATTTTGGCAGGTTTGGACGTTGTAAAGTAGAATTGATTCTACTTGAAGCTAGAATTTGTAGCTTTTGGCTTCTACAATTGACTGTAATCTTAATTTTATTGTCAAATCGACTTTAACATAAACAGGCTTCTACAATTGATTTTAACCTTAAGTTTATTGTCAAATCCACTTTCACATAAATACATCCAAACATAAATAAATCACTTTACACTCAACTCAATTTTATAAAATGAATTTTTGCCACCGCAGAACCAAACACACTTTAATATTTCAAAAAGGACTCACCACTGTGTCCATATTTATTTGGGTGGGGGTGGGGGGATTCTCATGTATAATTGAAGCAAATATTTTGAATCACAGTTCCATTGTGAGGGGGTGATATTGAGGACATTTGCAGTAAAATATGACTGATATGGCCACAATTGCAACATGATGAGGTTGCAGCCATAACTTGAGGCCACAAAGTTGTTTTTTGAGGCCTTGCTTGTACCATATTGTAATTGTAATTGTAATGGAGCTTTCAGCCCACTTTACTATCTAATTCTGAACTATATTGATGTTTTTATCAGAGATTGGATCTTAGGGGACACAGAGTTCGCAGTCTCACTGCCAGTGGATTAAATTTATCCTCAAACTTGGAGGTAAGCGTGTCTTCTGTTCAGCATATTGTTTTAGATAAGCTGTTCAAAGTTGTTTTTGGCAATTCTTAGATGAAATTTAATTTATGGTGGGCAATGTCCTCATTTTATTTACCAACTCCTTTAACAGATGAGCATGAGTAAATTTATATCAAAGTATGCTTTATTTGTTGCTCTACTCATTCTCAAGAAAACATAAGTTAGCTACCATTTTTGTTTGCTATTTATTTTTATTTTAAGGAAAGAAAATAGTTTGCCATGGTTGAGCACACCCAGTAGTATGTGTCAAAAAAATGTTGGGAAATGTTTTGACTTGCTAGAGAGAAAGTTGTGAGTAAAGTGCATCTCTTGCTTGGTGCTCACGTTTGTATTACTTGTATTTTTGCGAATGGCTAGATTGGTCTAGGCTCACGTTTGTATTACTCATAATATTTTCCTAAATGGGCTGAGAAACATTGTCAACTTTCCTCTGTGTGAAATACCAAGGTAAGACAAGTGAGCTCAATGATGTGGCTTTAATTGCTATTGACTCTGTCAATAACTTTAGGTTATATTGTTTAAGACTATGAAACAAAAATATCATATTTGCCTGCATTTATTCCAACGACTGCATAATGTATATAGGAGAGAATATCAAGTTGTATTTTAAATTTTAACGTAGCATAGTTATATTATATTTTGAGGATTTTCATAGCATTTAACTTATGATTCTAATTGGCAGTTTGTCTATCTCCGTGACAATCTCTTGTCTACATTGGAAGGAGTAGAAGTATTGACAAGAGTGAAGGTTTCATACATAATTTATGTTTGGTTATTATGTTCGAAT
Source organism: Medicago truncatula (assembly GCF_003473485.1). Lineage (NCBI taxonomy): Eukaryota > Viridiplantae > Streptophyta > Magnoliopsida > Fabales > Fabaceae > Medicago > Medicago truncatula. The sequence goes on along the minus strand of NC_053043.1, from coordinate 21,195,366 downwards.
ATTCTCAAATGAACTCTTCACTAACTAATTGAAAGAAATCTTTTAATTTATCAGGTTCTTGATTTGAGTTTTAATGATTTTAAAGGGCCTGGATTTGAGCCTCTTGAGAGTTGCAAAGTACTGCAGGTATATACATATTCACGTGGGTGCACTTGCTTTTGCCTAATGAATGCAATAATATGTAATATTAATAATGACATTATGAAATTCATAACTTGTAGCAACTCTATCTTGCTGGAAATCAAATCACATCATTGGCAAGTCTCCCGCAACTTCCTAATTTGGAGGCAAGTTTTAAAAAAACCTTGTCCTTTTGCTGATTTTTTATTCAGGTTTTCTTTGGTCTTCAACATAAGTTTTCATAAAACATTTGTATTTTTTTTGTTTCATTTTTGCAGTTCCTTTCAGTAGCTCAAAATAAGTTGAAATCTCTCACTATGGCAAGTCAACCTCGACTACAGGTTGTTTTGTCGTATCAAGTATTGACCATATAATGTGTGCTTTATTTAACTCTTTATTGAATAACAAATAAGTAATCTGATGCAGGTCTTAGCTGCCAGCAAAAACAGAATTTCTACACTTAAGGGTTTTCCATACTTACCAGTTCTTGAGGTTAGCCTGATATCTATTTTATTTGGCATAACATAACCCAGATCAGTTGCTCACATGTAACTCTTTTATCAGAGTAGACTTTTTTGATGGATATAGTTAATCATTTTGTGTTATTGTCTGATGAAACTTCTGAGCCTTGGAGATGTCTAGTTATCTCTCTAAGAAATATAGAGAAGTGTTGTACATTAGTGATTTTAAAATGCTATAGTCTTCGTTTTAATTTTGTAGTTTAATTTGTAATGAATTTATGGTTTTTGAGAAAATCAGTAAGGAAATTGTATGGGTTGCCATCTGATTTTTGGTTCTATCTGTCTTTATCATATTTATAGATAATTTTGAACTTCCTGCCTTCCCGGTGCATGCATCTTGATTATTGGTGGGTGTTAGCATGATGAGCTAGCAGTAATTGTAGTCATGATTGTAGCCACTGCTTTGATTGTACACAAATTTGTTTCAATATAGAATTTTGTTTTCTACTATTAAGGAAATTATATCGGTTCCTCCTCTAAACTGAAGGACACACTTCAGAGAGAAAAGTGCATAATTGAACCATCGATTAGAAAAACAACATAGTGAATTTCAACGTCAACCACTTCTTTGTTTTATATATAATATACACACCATTGCCACAATATTATACTTTTGTTTTCCAATCAACTATCATGATACTCCAATTTTCTCTCTTAAGTGTTCCACTGACTTGAAAGTAGCCAAATCTTTATTACAAAATTTTATACCTGGTAGACAGACCAAGGGTTTATCTTGCTATGGTCCCCAATTTATGTTGTTTTCAATGATTTATTTTAATGTAGCATTTGCGATTGGAGGAGAACCCTATACTGAAGATGCCACATTTGGAAGCAGCCTCAATATTGCTAGTTGGGCCTACTTTAAAAAAATTTAATGATAGAGGTATGGGTCATCGGTTGTTAGCCTTTGGCTTGTTAAAATGTTGGTAAAACTGATAGAAGAATACATTATAATTTTAATTACTAGTTATTGTTTAAAGAGTACCCGAACATGTTTTCTTTGAGTGATTTGTATTGGCAACTTCAAATTCTTATGTTCATATGCATTAAAATAGTTCATTGAATATGAAAAAGTTTTGTAGATCTTGCTCGTGAGGAAATGGCAATAGCAAAGCGATACCCTGCACATACAGCTTTGTGCATTAGAGATGGTTGGGAGTTTGGTCGCCCTGAGCAAGCTGCAGAGTCAACTTTTCGCTTTCTAGCTGAGAAATGGAAGGATCATATTCCACCTGATTTTTTTCTCAAAGAAGCCTCAATAGATAAACCTTTGGAAGAAGATGTGTGCCACAGTCACTTCACATTTGTTCATGATGGTGCAATGAGCACAGACCCACCGTTAGTCTTAAAATATCAATGGTTCTGTGGTGATGTAACACTTTCAAACTTTGTCCCCATTCCAGATGCCACTGATGAGGTATTTTAGTTGATTATTTGATTTTCATTACTTCAAATTTGTTTGTTAGTCTATTTGATAAATTATTGATGTTTATCACTGTATTGTTTTCAGTTTTACTTGCCAAAACATAATGAGATTGGAAAAGTTCTGAAAGTGGAATGTACTCCCTTTGTAGGAGAGACAGAATATCCTTCTATATTTGCTATCTCTTCTCGTGTTAAACCAGGTACGCTTGCCTTGTTCATTATAGATGAACAACTAATTTTTTTTGAGATCTTAAAACTTGAAAGGAATTTTACTAAATATAATTTTTGTTAATAAATGATACAACCACCCACCGTTTTCAATTATGGACCACTTCTATTAAATGTTAGTCTCAAATCACGCGTTAATAGAAACAAATCACATATCAGTTATGCAACAGTGCATTCCCTTTAATATAGTAAATGGGTATTTATTTTTCATAGTTTGCTAGTAAGATCTATGAGGAGCCTCTCAGTCAACATGTCTGCTACCATATTTCTCAAGATGTAGTTATCAGTTCCTGAAAGAATATATTCCCTGTGCTTGCGTATCTCAAGATGTTTATTTCCATGTTAAATCTGATGTTTTACAATATTAAAGGCTGGTGTATGATTAACTAATTAACTTTATATGCGGTTTGTACGTCATCCAGAGATCTCGTGGAATGATTTTCATCCAAAGTAGTGCACAAACTCTTTGTGCATCGTTCAAAATTTTGCCTCTTTGCTTGACTCTGTAATTGCATTTAGTTTCTTACTTCTCCATATTACTAGTTTACCACATGCAATATTGTGAGGTAGATCTATTAACGATCATTCATGTATTTCCTCCAGTTTTCGAAAGGTAGTCCTTTTAAGTGTAACTTAAGGTACAATAGAATCCAATTCACTTCCTTTTGTTGTCTCATTTGTGAGTCATACATGAGTTGAGTCATTGACTTACTGCACAAGTTATGTTTGGTCTAGTACTAGTTAAATATATGAATTCCCCAATAATCTCTTTTACTGATTGTTCTACACTACTGGGCTTCTACCTCATTGATATTTGATAGGTCTGTTATTGTTGGTTAAGAGGATAGTTAGTCAATTGTCACTTTGTCAGTAACATTTAGTTGAGAGGTTAGTCAATTATTAGGATGGATTAGTTAGAAGAAACAAATAAGACATGTTGCCTATAAATAGAAAGGAGGGACCAGAGAATCAGTTTCTTGTTAATTGAGTGATCTACGGTCTTTTGACATTGGGAGGTGGGAAGACACTCGAAGAGCTGCCGCCGTTGTTCTGTATTAAAAAGCAATTATGTGTTTCTGATCAATATTCACCTTTGAATTGATTATCATTAAATGATCTGCCTACTCTCTGATTCTGACTGGTTAAAGAAAAAGAGTGTGTCTTACCTGTCTTGTACTCCATCCGGTCCTTATTATAAGAAGAAAAACCAAAAATCATTAAAACCAATGCAATCATTAATTATTGTAACTTTTTGAATATTTTTACAAATATACGCTTAGTTTGAAACTTTAAATACACTCTAATATTAAAAAGACACATATTAAACGAGGGGTAGAAAAGTCTTTTAAGTATAACTACACCTTAAAAAAGTTGTGACGATTTCTTATAAATAGTACCATTTTTTTGAATCTTATATAATAAGAACCGGAGGGCGTATTGTTTATACTTAATATCAATTAACATTAATTAATGGCTTATTATTTCTATAATTTCTTAATGCTTACATAATTCATGCATTGCAAATGATATACGCTTCTACTTTTCAAAAGGGAGTGGAATTCCAAAAGTTGTAAGCCTTGAAGTCCATGGGGAACTACTAGAAGGGAGTATCATCCGGGGTTGTGCTAAAGTTGCATGGTGTGGTGGGACTCCAGGAAAAGGTGTTGCTAGGTGAGATGACATTCCTTATGTTTGTATGTAACGTTTTGCATTATGTATATATGTCCAAATTATATTCAACTAAAAATGGCATAATGCAACCATGCCATCTGTATGTGTCCTTGCTTGCTTTAGTTGGCTGCGGAGGAAGTGGAACAGTAGTCCGGTGGTTATTGTTGGGGCAGAAGAGGATGAGTATCAGCCAACCATTAATGATGTCGATTCCAGTTTAGTTTTCATGTACACACCAGTAACAGAAGAGGGTGCCAAAGGAGAACCTCAATATAAATATACAGATTTTGTAAGAGCGGGTAATGATTGAAATTTGTCCATTTTTATGTATAATTTTTTCCTAGCTCTGATTAAAATGGATGATGACATTAGCAGAATACTAAACTAGATCCATCAACATGTTTAACACTTGTTAGATTATATGGTCAACAATACAACAACAACAATAATTATGAAATTTCTGTGTTAGTGAGTTACTTAGCTTTCAGTTTGCCATTGATTTGCTTAATTAACTCCTTGATTGATTTGATTGTAGTCATACTTGGATAGGAGATAATTATGCAGCTTAGAGACACCTTAGTTCTTCCTAATCATTGTTGTTAAAATCGCGATCAGAATTGTGAAACCCATAATTTTGCGATTTTGCTCTGCCTTACTGATCTGGATCCTGAGTAGAATCCTGAATTATGCAAAATCTCTTTGAAATCGCATGGAATCATGAAATCTGAGTAAAATCGTGCGATTTAGCGGTTCTTCCGATTTTGGGTAAATTATTTTCTGGGTGATTTCTGCCTAGACATACCCTCACGTACACTACCGAGCATCTCATACTAAATGTGGGACTTGGACACTGATAATACCCAAGTCACCATCACTCATGATTTCTATTTTTGACTTTTTGATTACATTAGTGGGTGTTTTGTAATTTTTTTAGAAATCATTATGCCATTTTCCATTTTTTTTTTAGTTTTTTAAATTAGAAAAGAACAAACCTGTTAGATTCACCCGACCCAACCCGTTCTTCATTGTATTGGTTTAGTTTTTGTTGTGCGGAAAATTTCAAAGTCGAACCGAACATTTTTTATTGGTTTAGTTTCCTCTTTGACAAAACCAAATAAAACCATCTCGTTACAACCTTCTTACAAATCCGGCTTGTTAGTTGAGAGTTATCTAAGCCTTCATAGTTTCCTTAGATAGCTTAGGTTGATGGATTTTATTCTGATATGATGGAATCACCTTTCTCCTTTTTCTCTTGTATACATACCTGTGAATCCGTTGCAAATGATTAAGTGAATTATTCAGATTCAAATGATTTACTTGCTCATAGTCTTTGAATTGGCTTATTTGGAAGATTGATGTTGTCAATAAGAAATTAGTTATATCATAGGTAATAACTTCCCTTTTTCTGTTAGCTGTATATATAATTGTAATCATGTCTACTTCTCAGCAGTTTCATTTTTTTTTATTCATATGGCAGCTCCCCCTTCAGTCAGTAATGTTCGAATAGTTGGAGATGCTGTTGAAGGAATCACCATTAAAGGAGTTGGTGATTATTTTGGTGGACGGGAAGGACCTAGCAAGTTTGAATGGTTACGGAAGAACAGGGATACTGGGTCAGTATTCTCTTCATCATAATTTACTGAAGGGCATGGAAGTATTTCTATAAAAAATAAATCCTCGCATTCTTGTCTTTGATTTGCGTTGCGTTTCCACAAAGTTGAAAGTGAATTGTTGCATTTATTTTGATGCTTTAGGGATAGTTAACATCTTACTTTTACCTAAATTTTCTCACTTTTCTTGTCCCTCCATTTTTTTTTTCACTATGCTCTTCTGTCTTGACTATGATAAATTTATGCAGAGACTTTATGTTAGTGTCAGCCGGTACATCTGAATATACCTTGACCAAAGAAGATGTTGGTTGTTGTTTGACTTTTGTATACATACCAATTAATTTTGAAGGTATGCTATCTGGACTAGACACAATCAATGTATCTTTTCTATTAATTGTCATGTATTTCTATAAAATCGTCACTGGTTTCTCTTTCAGGTCAGGAAGGAAAATCACTGTCAGCGGTGTCTCCTGTTGTAAAACAAGGTATCTTACTGATTATTAACATGCCTCCTGTAATTGGGTACTTCTCTTTTGTGTCATTTCCATTATATTATGCTTTTAGGGAGTGTTAGTTTCTAGTCATGTAAGTTCATTTTTGCGAATAACTTTTCCTTAGAATATAATGATGAGAATCTTATTCCCTTGTATATTTGGAAAAAAAGTGTTTGGTCAACATTTATAGCATTTTGTTGTATCATTAGTAATGTGAGAAGTCAACTCTTAATTCATAAGACAAAAGTATTTACTGTGTTGCTTACCAAATTAGGTGTGCATGTTATGTTCTTTCCCATTATATATTTTTTTCTTCGTTTTTCCGGGTGCTCTTTCCCATTCTTCTGTTAACATGATGAATTGTTTGTTGGGGATGATTTTAATAAATAAACTTTCTGTTAATATATACTAGCAATTGGCATGTATGTGATTATTATGATTCTTCTCAATTTCAGCCCCGCCAAAAGTAACAAATGTCAAAATAATTGGCGATGTACGAGAGAATGGAAAAGTCACGGCGACTGGTATTGTAACCGGAGGAACTGAAGGATCTAGCAGAGTTCAGTGGTACAAAACATATTCGTCAACATTGGATGAAAGCAATCTTGAAGCATTAAGTACTTCTAAAGTTGCTAAAGTAGGTGGTCTGTTCTTTTGGCCGTTGGAGTTTGGCTTGTTTCCCATTGAATTGCACAATTAATTTTCCATGTAAAGGGCACAATTTTATCCTTTATGCACTAACTTCCATTTTATTATTTTGTTTTGACCCGGTCAGGCTTTCCGCATTCCTCTTGGAGCTGTTGGCTGTTACATTGTTGCAAAATATACACCAATGTCTCCTGATGGTGATTCTGGTGAATCAACATTTGTAATAACTGATAGAGCAGTTGAGAGTAGGTTTACTTGTTTCTTTATACTCTCCTTTGTTCTTTTTATCTCATATATAACCAAGTATATAAAGACACAATCTATTCGTGTGTTTGAGATGGTGTTGGGAGATGTCAAACACTCTTTTGAGTACATAAAATATTTGTTGCATTGGCATTGGATGTGCTTTGGAGTGTGGGCCAATGCTAAACCAAACACATCATATATTGACTGATTCCTTGAAGTATCAAAATAATTTTTTCTCGAAATCAAAATCTGTTGGGAGTTTGATATAAAAACTTTGCATCTCTTTCGCAGCTCTTCCCCCCAGCTTGAATTTCTTATCAATCATTGGAGATTACAGTGAGGACGGAATATTGACCGCTTCTTATGGATATGTTGGAGGTCATGAAGGAAAAAGTATATACAGTTGGTATATTCACGAGGTATGCACTAGCATCGAAGTTCCACAAAATATGTTTAATTTATTTTATAAATGTTTTGGGAGCCTAATCCCTACCATGTGTTTGTTGATTGGTGGGTAAATTTATCTATTTAAAGTTTTGATTTTCACTTCTTGATACATGCTAGACAGTGGAAGTGGGTGGAAAGATAGGCTCATTTAGATTTTCATTGTGTCATGTTGTTGTTAGCAATGTTTTAGTTATTGTAAAGTAAGGAAAAGCACAATGGCAGACATAAATTTAGATTTTCATTGTGTCATGTTGTTGTTAGCAATGTTTTAGTTATTGTAAAGTAAGGAAAAGCACAATGGCAGTCATAATGAATTAAGGTGGAAAACTTTGAAATGTATGAAACTGATTATAGATTGCCATGCCTGTGGCGAATGTTTGTAGTGTGCTGCCTATGTAGACCGTGCATTCTGCTGTGCCAATTTAATAAGGCAAACATTGGCAGTGTGTGCTGGGTATGTTTATTTGTATACTGTCTTTCATGGCCTTTTTTATTTTGGTCAAGGAGCTGTTACTTATGTCAAATAATTGACTTTTTTTTTTTTTATGATCGAGTGAAAGCATTTATGTTGGGGAGCCTTTTTTTTTCTTTTTCTTTTCTTCATTACTAAATATATTTGGCCTACTTGAAACATATATAAAAAGCAGCATTCCTACCATGAAAATTGTCCTTCAGATAGAGAACTTATGTTCTAAAATATCTTCTAAATTTCCAGGTTGAAGGTGATTTTGGTTCTCCGATACCGGGGGTTTCTGGACTTCTGCAGTATCACATTACCAAAGAAGTTATTGGAAAATTCATCTCATTCCACTGTACTCCAGTACGTGATGATGGTGTTGTGGGTGACGAAAGAATTTGCATGGGCCAGGAGCGCATTCGCCCTGGTAATACCTTTATGAGTCATATGTGGCAAAATTTGAATAAAAATTTGTCTTATTTCTCTATTGTTTTGTACAAAATGAAATTTATGTTAATAACATGTAAGCTAGAAATTTATGATATGAGAAGTATATATTTTTCAGATAAAAAAAGTTATAAAAATGGAGAATCAAGAAGCTTCCAAAAGCGACAAAGAAAAAAAAATTCAATAAACTTTCCAGCTTTAAAGAGAAGTTCATTACTGTTAGCTGTTATGCACTTCAGCGAGAATTTTGATTAGCTGCAATTTAGTAGATGATCACTTTGTAATTAGTATTTTACATGATATAAATACTTATTTGTGTTGACTGATTAATCGCAGTTTCCCTCACACCTGCAAATTGTAAATAAGATACCAACAATTATACAAGCCTGCCAAAAGATCTGATCCACACTGAATCACTAACAATAAACATGCATTTTTTTTCTTATCTTCCAATCATGCAATATATTCCATTTGCTTTATCTGCGATCCGTATTTTTTGTATTTTGTTTCTTATGGTGGAGTTGTTTTATGGTGATAGGAAGCCCGAGATTGCTTTCTTTACACATAGTTGGAAATGCGGTTGAAGGAACAACACTAAGAATTGAAAAAACGTATTGGGGTGGTGAAGAGGGAGATTCAGTTTACCGCTGGCTTAGGGTACTTTTTCTTTGAACCTTTTGTGCTGTAAAGTCATTGTTTGGAACTCCTATTTTGATTTGAAATTGCATTGGCCTATTTTGTTTGGGAAAACATTTTCTTTTCATATCCTATTTTTACTTTTAATTATAAAACTCCCACTTATAGAAAAAGTTAAAAAAAAATCTATTTTCGTTGTTTCCTACCCAACCGCTGAACATTTTGGTTGATCTTAACTTGACCTCAAACTGGCTGATAAGGTGAAGGTTTCCCCTCACTTATAACCATTATTTGAGCCATACCACCATCCAATGTGTGACTCTGAACACCCTATCTTCTCCAAGACTTGACATCTAGAGCGTGATTCGAGTGTCCTAATGGCACAATAAGAAGTGGCCTATTGGATCAACAATAGGCTATGATATTGTAAATATGTATTTTACAGTAGAATCATATATGTAATTATGAGCTTTTTGTATTTCTTTATTTCTTGATTAGCATTTATTAAGATCAGTCTATATATTTAAATTAAAGCTTGTTCAAAGTGATCCAAGTGCACCTCAAGAAAGCATTAACGATAGTGACAATATCTCTGAATTCTAAAATAAAGGCCGCTTGCTTGGGCCCCAAATATCAGAATGGACGATACAAAAGTGAGAGATTACGAAGATGAATAACATCTAGAGATACAGAAACAATACATACAGTGGATGAAGGAGGTTGGATGTGATGGATAGATACCCCATGATTCAGATCTTTTTCTAATTGTCTTTCCCATACTCTAGTTCTGTATAAATAAAGAGTCAGAAGTAAAACAATACATACAGTGGATGAAGGAGGTTGGATGTGATGGATAGATACCCCATGATTCAGACCTTTTTCTAATTGTCTTTCCCATACTCTAGTTCTGTATAAATAAAGAGTCAGAAGTAAATGTTGTAGAACAGTTAAAGAGCCGGTAGGTTATTTAAATGGGATCAAATTAAAGAGGTAACCAGAACAAATAAGACATCATTTCGAAACAAGGATTGTAAAAGGTGTAGCTTGAGCAATACTAGTAGTCTATTCTTAGAATAATTAGAAAGGGAAACATGGTTCGGTGTTTTAGGAGGTGATATATTAACTATTAAGAATGAAAGAGGGATTACTGACTATATGATCATAAGCTCTATAATCTTAAATTCAATATCCCACAGAATGAGATTGACAAAACAGTTTAACTACCAAAACGAGCTAGAGTGGCTGAAGAGAAAGCCTGATGCTCTTCCATGAAACTGTGAAGAATAACTAACCTTGAATGGTGTCAGTATCAGGTGGGCAAGCAGAAAAATCAACCACAAATTTACGTAGAAAAAAACAGGGTTTTAAATAAGATGTAAAAATACTCAAACAATAACTTGAGCTAAACGAGGATGAATGGAGAGTCCATGGTGAAGCAAAATGACTAGAATACGAACCAACTAAATACGTGACTTGAAAACTGGGATCAAATGACTAAAGCTGTGACAAAGAAACCCTGGAAAAATATAGTTTCAACAACATAACATGCTGGAATGATGACAACAAAATAACAAGCATAACTTGGAACGCACCTCAAAAAATGGGACCCCCCAGGTTGAAAGGGGCACCAAGAGAGGGGACGGATGAAGAGCCCAATGTGGAAGAGGAGGTAAAAACAATATGTGCAATAACCCACATGCCGTAAAGAGGTTAGATGGTGGCAGGTAAAAACAATATGTGCAATAACCCACACGCCGTAAAGAGGTTAGATGGTGGTGTGTGAGGGCGCATTGGATGGTTCTGAAGGTGGTTTGGACCAAATGACAGTGTTCCTTGGACACCCAACTACCAACCTGAAAAGGACCTAGGTTGGCCTTCACATCAGTTCGACCTGAAGATGGAGTAGGATTTCAGAATCTGGCTATGACTATGATACCAACTTGAAATGTACAATGGTGTTGTTCAAATATATATAAGCCATTTACTAAGATGGTAATAGAGGCGTTAATAGATCCATTGCTAGGCCACCTGCATTGCCCATGATCTGTCATGAGGTAGTCGGATGGAAAGCTTCCTTGATTGTTGTATGCCGGCTGCCACTAGCTGCCTTAATTGTAGCAACTTTGAACTACTTTGCAGCCTCCAGCATCTTCATTGTGCTAGGTGTGAAGGGTAGTGTTTTGTCCCTCATTGTCTAGAGATATGGTCCAAATAGTGCTCTTAGATAGAGTTCATGTCTTAACTATGAATATGAATAAATGATACACTACCAAAAATTCATGGTTTAGAATTGTTTGTAATGGAGATATTTTATAAAAAGGAAAAAATGTATGTTGCTTTCTAGTCTTTTGATTAGGAAAATGTTCAAAAGCTTTTGGACAGAAGCCATATTCTTAAAGCTTTCTGACATATCTAAGCTATTGTAAGAGAGGTGAAGTAAACATATCTAAACTGTTTTAATAATAAGGTAGGGGAAGAGACAAACTTCTCTATGTGATTGCCATATGCACTGGATAATGGCATAAATACCTCCTCACTTTGTTTCGTTGACCTTTGTCTTGATGATACTGCACATTGTTTCAGTTAAACATTTGGCGGACTAACATATTACCTATGGCTTTATGTAGACCAGTTGTGATGGTGTCCAAAGTGAAATTATGGGGGCCACCACAGCATCATACATGCCCTCAATTGATGATATTGGTTTCTATATTTCTGTTTCTTGTGAGCCTGTCAGAAGTGATTGGGCTCGTGGACCCATTGTTCTCTCTGAACAAATTGGACCAATAATACCTGGTACTGATCAGTTCTTGTTTTTCAGCATGCTCTCCCAGCTTTAAAATTTTCATATAGAATGGAGATATTTTGAAACAATTTTAATTTTTTAGCACTTCTGTTGCAATATAGGTCCACCAACTTGTCATAGTCTGGAAATTTGTGGATCAATGATAGAAGGACAGCGCTTGAACTTTAATGCTGTGTATACTGGAGGGTAAGGCTCTACTATCTAATGTTTATAAATTAATGTGTCTACTTTTAGAGCTTTTGATTTTATCTGTGTTTTCTTCCCCTGACATGGAACTTGTTGCCCTGCCTTTCAGGGAGAGAGGAGATTGCACCCACGAGTGGTTTAGGGTACAAAACAATGGTGTACGAAATAAAATAAGTAGTCAAGGTGAGTTTTGTGTAGTTTTGTTCTACTTCATACTACCTCTGTCCCTATTTATAAGACCCTTTTGTAAAATTTTGTTGTCCCTTTTTGTAAGACCCTCTTCAAATCTCTCTCTTAATATTTGGAAGATAATTTTGGAAAGAGAGTGTACATTGTTGGCAAATTTAATGCAAACTCAACTTTTCTTAATTCTTGTGATTTTATCAAAAGGGTCTTATGTGTAGGGACGGTGGTATTGTTATTATAGCATAATAATGAGGTACAACAACCAAGCCTTATCTCAGTAAGTGGGGTCAGCATAGCATAATAATTATATAATGAGGAATATTCCAAGTGTCTCAACCACATTCATCCTGGCTCCGTCTAATTCTAGTTTGTTTATATTTTATAGATTTTATTGAAGAAAGAACAATAGTTATAATAATAATGTGATTCAACAAGATTTAACAGTTTTTTCTTTTAATTATAATTATTCTTCTACGTTGATCATAATTTATAATTGCTTACCCTAGTTTCTTTTAAACGGCCTAGCGGCGAGAGTCAAGATAGTAAGTGTGGAGAAGAGAGGTATTGCTGGTTCAAATCCGTACCCCAGTATACCAAATGTCCCCACAACCTTTTACCATCTGAGTTGCAATTACGGGACACCCTAATTTATAACTTAAAAATTATTATATTAAGTTTTTTTGAGGGGAACTTAAATTATTATATTATGTTATAACCTGTTTGTACAACGACACAATTGTTTAATATTTTGGTATGTAATTCTTCATACAATCATTTGAAAAATAATTATATAAAAGTACTAATATTTTTTTAAAATATGTCAAATTGAATGCATACACATGCTCCGGTCACTACACTAGTTATGGAAAACTAAATGCCTATATTTCTAAATAGCAGACTTTTTGGATTTGACTCTTGACGATGTCGGTGCCTGCATTGAACTTGTCTACACACCTGTGTGCAAAGATGGAACTAAAGGCATCCCAAAGAACGTGGTATCTGATGTGATTTCTCCTGGTAAGAATGTTTTGTGCATGAAATTAGAAAAATAATGTGAATTTTATGTATCATGGCCCTAATTTTGTAGGTGAAGTCCAAGACACAATCAGCGATATCAGTTCTGTTAATTACTTCACCCAAGTTTGAATATATACTCAAACTAGACAAAAAATAATTGAATGGGTAAACCTTTGACCAAAAAACATCTCCATTACTTAAATGAAAAGGACCATTTATAAGTTGTACTACCTCAGTCCCTATATGGAAGACCCTCTCGTAAAATTTTATTATCCCTTTTTATAAGACCATTTTCAAATTACAAATATTATGTAACAGCCCGTCTCCTCCAAACTTTACCATGGGGCTATGCTACCATAATTACCACTCATATCTTCTCATTCCATGTGAATTTTTGCCTTCCGTGGAATTTGAACCATGTATCGTGGCATTCCAATAATCAACGTACTTAAGCTCTAAGTACATGGCTCAAATTCCACGGAAGACAAACTCACATGGGATGAGAAGCTATGAGTAACAGTTATGGCAGCCTAGCCACGTGGTCAAGTTAAAACCCAGTGGAGGAGTAAGGTTGTTACATGTTAATTTTTTCACAACAATACCCTTAATTAAATGGAGAGAATTAAACACCAACTCTCTCTCTCTCTCTCTCTCTCTTTCTCTCTCTGAGTTGAAGGATAATTTTGGAAAAAGAATGTACATTCTTGACAAATTTAATGGAAAAACAACTTTTTCGAAGTCTTGTGCTTTGTTCAATGGAGTATTACATGTAGGGACGAAGGTAATATTAATCATTAATATGAGTTACTGAACATCATCATACTCCTGGAATCTTGATTATATTTTACTAAATAGTTGTTTTGTGCAACTATAGTACTTGATTCACTGATTACACTATCGTACTTTTGATGAGATCTTTTAGTATACAGCAATGTTTGACTGATTTGTCAACTGTGCTGATATATCCTGGTTAATGGATCATTTTATTTATTGTTCTGTGTGTATGTATGTATCGATTCTATAAGATTTTGTGTCATTGTAATATACATCCCTAATGTAATTATTTGTTTTTTGTCTTCTGTGCTCAGCGGATCCTAAGGGAATAGAGCTCATAATTCCTGACTGTTGCGAAGCAAGGCAGGTTACCCCAATGAAGATATATTTTGGTGGACATGAAGGAGTTGGAGAATATATTTGGTACCGAACAAAGATTAAGCTTGAAGGATCTGCGCTACTAAATATATCTAATGGTTCTGACATTGTGATATGTGGGACAGAGCTGTAAGTACCAACATATTGTATTTTATCTATTATATGAACGAAAGATTACATCTACATGAAATTGAAGATAATGTAATTATTTTCCATGTCATGGCAGAACATATAAACCCACTCTAAAAGATGTTGGATCTTTTTTGGCCTTGTATTGGGTACCAACTCGTGCGGATAACGCTTGTGGAGAGCCATTGGTTGCAATTTGCAGTACCACAGTTTCCCCTGGTATCATTGTGGCTCCTAGCTTGAATTTTTTCATAAATTATCTCTGATGCTTTTTGATGCGGGTTCTGTGTAAATAGATCTAATGTAGACTGTGGTGTTTAGCACATTTCGCTGTCTTAATCCTACAATAATTTGCAGGACCTCCAGTGGTTGCTAATGTACGTGTGAAAGAGTTGTCTTTGGGAGTTTATTCCGGTGAAGGTGAATATTTTGGTGGATATGAGGGAGAAAGCATTCTTAGCTGGCATAGAGAAAATAGTGAGGGGAGTGTTGAACCGGTCAATGGGGCAAATTCTAGAACCTACGAAGTTACTGATTCAGATTACACTTGTCGCTTGTTGTTTGGGTAATGTTTCTATATTATTCTTTAGCTTTTTGTGTTTTACCGTGAAGAATGTGAATGAGATGCCATGATAAACATAACAGCTTGTTTAATTAATCTCTTAGCGGCAGAATGTAGAAGTAGAGATATTTTTTATTTTTTTTTAATTATATTATTTCTCGCTCACTTTGGATTTGGAGATCTTTTTAACGTATTGATTTTGGGAGGAATTGATTTTTAATGTGTAAACTTCTTAAGTTAGATTTTTTTAGTTAAAACCACTTATTGAAGTTTCAATTACAATTTACAAGTGTAAGGCATCATAATTCCGTGCTCATGTGCAATGGTCAACGTTCCAACATATGTGTTGGTCCAGTTGGTAAGGATTCAACTGATTCCACAAGGACGTGTGAGTCTGAATCCCGTTGCTGGAGTAAAGACCTCGCTGGTGATTAATATATATAAGTACCTCTTTTAAGTGCTCTTTAAGCCTTTGGCTTTTTCTTCACTGTGCTCTGCCCCTGGGACCTAGCTCTCCCAAACTTTCATCTAATAAAACAAAGGAATAAGTGATTCAAAATAGTATAAAACGTCTCTAAACATTAAAATAAAAAAAATATTATTTTAGTGTTTAAACATTAAACGTCTCCCAAACTTTTAATTTCTACGCATGCACACTGTTGTGATAGTCCAAGGCATCTTATTTCAGTGTTTAAACATTAAAATAAAAAATATTATATGATTACCTAGTCTGTGATTTGTGCTTTTTTTATGTTATAATATCTAAGAATATTGTAGGGTTAAATATGTTTTTAGTCCTTACATTTTGCGCCGCTTTGAAGAATAGTCCCTACATTTCATTAAATGTTTTTAAAATCCTCACATTTTATCCCCGTTAACAAAATTAGTCCCTGCCGTTAATTCTTTAACGGAATGCTGATGTGGCAGTTAGTGGGTCCCAATTATTTTAAGATTAAATATGTTTTTGGTCGCTACATTTGCGTGACTTTGAAGAATAGTCCTTATATTTTAATAAATGCTTTTAAAGTCACGCAAAATGTAAGGACTATTCTTCAAAGTCACGCAAAATGTAGGGAGCAGAAACATATTTAACCCTAAAATAATTGGACCCACTAACTGCCATATCAGCATTCCGTTAGAGAATTAACAGCAAGGACTAATTTTGATAGTGGAGATAAAATGTGAGGATTTTAAAAACATTTAATGAAATGTAGGGACTATTCTTCAAAGAGGCGCAAAATGTAAGGACTAAAAAGATATTTAACCCAATGTTGTAAAATTTGCATATCTTTGCAATTAATTTAGAATATTTGGAATCAATTTTCTTGCAATTGAGGGAGCAATCATAGGAGTTATTTCCTAATTTGTCTACTATTTTTATTTTATTAGCAGGCTTAGGCTTGTACTATTTTTTTAGACTAGTGCATGACCTAATCATTTGCACAAAGAGGTTGCTTGTATTGTTTCACATCATTATGTATCATATCAACCGAATGTGAGAGGCTCCTCTCTTTTACTTCCTTTTAATCCTAAACCCTCTAATTTCAACAAGATAAACAATTAAGATTTAGTTTGTTCATAATATCCTGTTGGTACTTGTTGAGAGTCTCGCATCAATTACAGATATGGCCTAGTTAGTGCTTATAAGGCTTGAGGAGTCCACTAGCATGTCAGTTTTGTGGGGTTGAGTTAAGCCCAATCAAAATTTTAAGATGGTATTGGAGCCTATCATAGATTTGTTACTGGGTCATCTGTATTATCTAGGTACCAAACCCGACAACACTGAGCATAAGAGGGTATTGGGCACAAATTCAGGTCCCACTTGATTATAGTGCCTACTACCTTATGAAAGCTTGTCCACTCTTCACCTTAGAAGCCGGTTTTGTAGAGTTGGATTACACCAAAAATATAAGATGGTATTAGATCCCGGTTTGATCTCTTATTGGGCCACATTTGTCGACAGTCTAGATATCACCCCATTAGGGGGTGTATTACTATTCTTGTTATTCCACCTGTAGTGAGGGAGTGTGTTGAAAGTCTAACATTAAGTAGAGATATGGTATAGGTCGTGCTTATAAGACTTGGGAAGTCCTCAACTTACTAGTTGGTTTTGTGGGGTTGTGTTAGGCCTGGAACTCAAACTCCAAGATGTGCTAACTTTCTTTTTCTTTTTTCAGATATACTCCAGTTCGTTCAGATTCAGTTGTGGGCGAACTCAAGTTATCTGATCCAACTGACATTCTTTTCCCAGGTAACCATTGTGCAAATCTGTAATTTTTTAAGTTGGATTTATGTTTTAATGGTAAAACACTTTTATCCTTCAAAGTTTGAAGTTGTTCTTGGTAAGTAATTGAGGTTCTTGCATTGTCCTCTAGAGCTTCCATATGCAGAGATGCTTGCTCTGACAGGAAAGGCAGTTGAAGGTGACATACTTACAGCTGTTGAAGTGATTCCAAATAGTGAGATGCAGAAACATGTTTGGAGCAAGTACAAGAAAGATATAAGATACCAATGGTATGGTCTTATACTCTACATTGGTGCAGCACTAATACTTCTCAATTGAACTTACTTTTTATTACCCGGGTGTGATTCATTTTCAATAACAGCTGGTAGTCACTCCTATTATCTGAATAGTTACTGTTTTCATATGGGCTCACAAATCTAGGTTGTGGTGTGCAAATTTATCTTTAAAGAAATGCTAAGGAAACTCTTTTTGACAATCTCTCTAACACTCTTTTATTGGCCAAAATCAATGTGAGTCCTACAACTTTATGTGGGATCCATTTTCAAAGTGTGGGATTCACATTAATTTTACCCAATATGAGTGAGTGTTGAAAAGAGAGTGTTCTTATCACGCCTCTTATCTGTATTAGGTAATAAATACATCATATATCTACAATAAATAATAAATGTGAGAAAAAAACATAATTACAAGAATACTAAGGTTCTCAACACAGCTTTGGATTGTTTTTTTTTTTTTTTTTTTAATAAAAATAAATAAATTTAAGAACAATAATTTACCTATACTGTCTTTGAAGCTGAAACATATATTTCGCCAGAAATTTATCAGAGCATTGAATACATCAATAAAAGAA
The DNA here is from genome assembly GCF_003473485.1 of Medicago truncatula. NCBI lineage: Eukaryota > Viridiplantae > Streptophyta > Magnoliopsida > Fabales > Fabaceae > Medicago > Medicago truncatula. The sequence goes on along the minus strand of NC_053043.1, from coordinate 21,177,283 downwards.
AATCATACACCAGTAACATGACATGGTGCCTTTCAGACGTGATTAGATACAAATTATATTTGTGGTGTGGTACTTTTTTCAATTTGGTTTAATATTTTTCACTAAGTAACAATTATATTTGTGGTAGTATTTATTTCTATATTATGAGGAGAACAATAGTTGAAAATTTGCGATGATTTTAATCAAAGCCCATTGTTGGTGTTACACCAATATCATTTCAGGTTTTGTTCATCAGAAGAGGGAGATAGTTCTTCATATGAGCCATTACCAAATCAAAATTCTTGCTCTTATAGGGTGAAGTTAGAAGATATTGGTCGTTGTTTAAAATGTGAATGTGTTGTAACTGATGTGTTCAGAAGATCGGGTGAGGTGGTATACATTGAGACAACACCTGTATTGCCAGGTGATTGCTTTGATTACATAAGCATTCTTGCTTTACCATTATACTCTTTTTGATGAATCTGAGATGTTTAGTTAGGTCAGTGGATGGTTCATGCACTCAACCCCAACTAATGGGAAACTTCTTTTTGCAGTGATCAATCTGTTATGCTATTGTTAGTAATTAACCTGATTTCAAACGAGCTTTAGTAAACATGTCTGCCAGCAGTTCTCCAGTTTAGTCCCTGTTATGGTTATTTTATGATAGTATGGCCATCGGCCTCAGTATGTTTTGCATATCTGTTGGAAATTCCGCCTTAATTGCGGTCCGCCCCTAGTCGCCTAAATTGTGACCTTTGGTTAGCCTTAATTGCCGCCTCCAAAACCTTCATTGTGTTGGCTTTGAGGGGGTGGATTTAGTCCCACATTAGATAGATAGCACTCTTGAGAAGAGTTTATAAAGAGGAGGCACTCCTCACCTTACAAGCCGGTTTTGTAAGGATGAGTTAGGCCCCAAATTTCAACATGGTATCAAAGCCTATCCTAGATCAATCGTTGGGCTTCCCGCATCGTCCACGCTTCAGGCCCATTGGGCCGGGCTGAAGCGTGAGGGGGTGTGTTGGAAATTCCGCCTTAATTGTGGTCCGCCCCTAGTCGCCTAAATTGCGATCTTTGGTTAGCCTTAATTGCCGCCTCCAACACCTTCATTGTGTTGGCTTTGAGGGGGTGGATTTAGTCCCACATTGGATAGATAGTACTCTTGAGAAGAGTTTATAAAGAGGAGGCACTCCTCACCTTACAAGCCGGTTTTGTAAGGATGAGTTTTTTTTTGAAGAAGCAAAACTAGCCCACCTAAATTGGCACCGGGGAGAATCGAACCTGAGACCTCAAGGAGGAACACACTCCCAGGTCCCAAGCCAATACCACCAGACCAACCCATGCGGGTTTGTAAGGATGAGTTTGGGCCCAAATTTCAACAATATCATTTAATATGGAATTTGGAGAATAGAAAGATGCTTGATTGTTAGGTATATGTGGATGACAGTGATCACAGACAATGATTATAAATGTATCAGTACTTTAATTTTTTTTTTTTTTTTTTTACTTTGGTGCTCTAAAGTACTTTATAGCCATTCAAGTTGCACATTTAGGGAGGTGTCTCTCTTTTCTCAAAGGAAACACGCAATGGATTTACCACTTGAAAATTGAAAATGAATTGACTCTTTTTTCCGAAAAAAATTGGAGTTCTTGTGCTTTCTAATAAAAGTAGTGTTTAAACATTATGAACATTTCTTTTTCTTTTATGATTGATTCTCCCCCGCATTTTTGTCATGACTTCTGCCTTGGTATAAATATTATATGTGCATTCTTAGGGATTCCTAGAATACACAAGCTGGAGATCGAGGGAAGGGGATTCCATACCAATCTCTATGCTGTTCGTGGCATTTATAGTGGTGGGAAGGAAGGAAAAAGTAGAGTCCAGTGGCTTAGATCAATGGTTGGAAGTCCTGATCTCATCTCTATACCAGGTATGCTAAATCCTTTTATTGATATTGAAATGTTATTTAAATAATACAGGAATAGTTTGTAAATATACTCCAGTATACTCTCGAAAGGTTTTTCCTTTTAAGCATAGTATATTCCTTGTTATATATCTTACCACATTCCTTTGTAATAAATGTCTGTTAATTGTGTAAGACAATTATATAGTTGTGTCTTAATTACTTAGCATATTTGTATTGTTTGTATTGATATGAATTATTTGTACTGTTTTATTTATTACTTTACAAATAAAGGACCACACCTTTAAACCTGTGTCTGCAAGAGCCTCATAAGACCCTCGTTTTAGTGAGTTAGAGATTGGAAAGCTTATCTACAATTATGAACTGAATCCAAAGGCCAAATACACCCGTCGTTGAAGTGAGCTATGGGGTTGTGCTCAACAATTGTATGTTTTTATTTTTAGCATGATCACCACCAGCACAAATACCTTTATAGTATGAGGGTAAAACTCTAAAACACAATGCCCTCTCTATCTCATTTTTTGTTAGGATCCAATATGAGAGGGTGTTTTAAGTAATTAGTGGTAGTAATTAGGTTTAAGTAGATTATTATTAAGTGTCCCATTAGGATTAAACAATAAAAGATCCATTAGGGTTATATACTAGAATGTTATCTTTATTTGTATATAAAGGGGCGTTCTCATGAGTTTTAGAGTATGACGGAATAAGTTTTCTGTTTAGGGCCAGAGTAGGATTCCTCTCTAAGTTGTATCGGAGCTTCGCTCTGGGAGTAGTTAGAGAAACTCTCTACTATTTTCATTCGTATCATTAAAACCACCCTATTTTCCTTAATTACCATATCTTTTATTCTTCTTGTTTGGTGGTGTTACTATTAATTCATTGGTAGGATCCTTTGGTTCCTATCATTTTTTCTGTTTCATAATTTGGAGGATTTCTCTTCTTCTCAGCGGTTGTACTTTTCCTGTTTCTCTCTAATAGTATCAATTATACATTTTTTTGTTAATTTAGTGAAATCAACTCATCACAGCCGTTGATCGTAATAATCAATTTTGTAGTGCATAGAAAGGGCTTGATAAGAGGGTGGTAGCTGTTGGCACCTACTAACTGTTTAACGTGTTCACTATATTCTAGCAATTATTCTGTTGCACATATATGGGTTAGTGTATGGGTAAATATATGCACATGTGGCTGCTCCTAAGTTGTACCCGTGCTTTCTGGATATATCTTACATGAACAATATTCTCTTCTATTGTGTATCTATGTTAATTGAACTGCTTTTTCATTAAATTTCAGGAGAAACAGGCAGAATGTATGAAGCAAATGTTGATGATGTTGGCTATAGGTTGGTGGCCATCTACACTCCTGTAAGAGAGGATGGAGTAGAGGGCCAATCAGTGTCTGTATCCACAGATCCAATTGCAGTTGGTAAGTTGAAATTCTTTATCTAACTGATAAGATGAGTTGATGTTAAGTAAATTAAGTTTTGACATTATATAGTTCTCTAGGGTGGGTTGCCAATTATCTGTTGGTTTATGTTTTTATAATGTTTATGAATTCATTAATACAATCAACACACATTATCTTTGACAATACACCAGGTAGCCAATCCCTAAAACACTGGGTTGGCATAACATGGTTTGTCACTGAAAAAAAGTATTATACATATTAAAGGTGTGTTAAAATATAAAATTGCCTAAAATTAAAGGTCTATTTATAATTAATAGCAATCCGAACATATGAATCAAATGAAACCATTAATGGATAAATTGTAGCATGTTAGATATGTAAGCAGAGATCAAATTGAGTTTGAAGAAAATAATTGTGAATTGTGAAGTATGAATGTGTTATGATATAGGGACTGTTAGAGAAAAGTTAAGGAAGTTAAGTTGTTTTTTCTTTTAACTCAAGGAAGTCAAGTTGGTAGAGGGGATATCTTGTATGGATGGGATTCTGTATATTGGAGACTTGTGAATGAATTAAATCTTTGTAGAAGGGGGAAACACTTGGAGTTGGAGTAGAGGTCTCTCGTATCTTAAATCACCCATTCAATAAAATTTCTTTCTTTTCAGATGTTTCCATGATGTTTGACCAAAAATCAAATTGGACCATGGGTTCATTTTCTTGATTAGATGGCTGGAATGAGGAAATTCATTTCTAGGGTGATAATCGTAGTGTTGTGAGATATGGAAATTCCAAGTCAATGAGTAATTGGCCTGGAAAGGAAACTGTGGGTTGATCTTTTATTGTAATTGCAAACTGTTCAAAATTTGATGGTGTTTTGTTCTGTGCATGCCTTTTCATATTTCTCTATTATCTACTGTCTTTTGGAGTTTTCCTTTTTTGTTTTGTGGATACAATTCATGATAGTTTCGAATTCTTTTCAGTTTAAGTGTTGGTAAAATCAGGCTCTAAAACAATGGACTTCCTATATTAATTGTTATTTTTTGTTTTAAAAGAAGTTCCCATCTTTAATATAGGATTTATATGTGACCTTTAATTCCATGCAGAGCCTGACGTTCTTAAAGAAGTGAAGCAGAACCTTGATCTGGGATCAGTGAAATTTGAGGTAGGTTAGATTTATCAGACCTAAGTTGGGCTTTGCATTTAGTTAAATATTACAGGCTTTAGCTCTGCTGGTGCTTGAAGGAAACATATAGTAATTACATGTTAGTAAAACCATATTGTCGAAGTACCTGAAATGCTAAACCCTTGTTTTTGGGATCTAATGATTGACCAGACTTTTACTTTGTAGCTTGAGTCTTGTGTTATTCATGAATAATGTCGTGCAATTTCTGATTACTTCGCATCTCAAATTTGGTTAGCCTCAATTTTGTGCCATACTTCTACTCTTAACCTTCAAATGCATGTGCAAATATAAAGAATATTACCTACAATAGATCCATAATGGGTCTGATTTTTTTCTAAGATATTGCATTGGGAAATGCTTTGTAGCAACAAGTTTATCTTTTTCCTCTTGTAGTTTTTATCCTACATAGGCTAAGCTCTTTGTCTTCTGTGGCAGGTATTGTGTGACAAAGACCAAAAAAAGGTATCTTTTAATAATAGACTTATGCTGTTGGGAATTGGAACATATTCATTTAAAAGTTGTGGAATAGCAAAAAAGACTAGCTCTAATTTTGACATAAAAATTTATATTTCAGATTTCATCAGTGGGTACGTATGAGAGACGAATCCTTGAGATTAACAAGAAAAGGGTTAAGGTGGTGAAGCCTGCCACCAAGACTTCTTTTCCAACTACCGAAATTCGTGGTAGTTATTCCCCTCCGTTTCATGTAAGTTTGGGTGACATACGAAACACATTTTCCCTCATCAGCTATGTAATGTCATTGCCAGATTATTGTATCCTTGATTTACTTCTGTTGATCTTTGAATATATCATCAGGTGGAGCTTTTCAGAAATGATCAACACCGTCTAAAAATAGTAGTGGACAGTGAGAATGAAGCAGACTTGATGGTGCAGTCCCGACACATTCGGGATGTTATCGTTCTTGTTATTAGAGGACTTGCTCAACGATTCAACAGTACTTCCCTCAATTCCCTTCTCAAGATAGAGACATGATTATTTTTTTAATTGAAACTTTGTATAGTCGTATTTGATTTGGGAAACCAAGTTTCTGAAACCAGTTATCTCAAGGTTTGCTTGTCCTGAGTGAAAGTGTTTTGACATAATAGTTATTGATGCCACAAATTTCAGGCCATTAATTATTAGAGCCGTGCGTAACATGAGATAATTACTATTTATGAGTTTCACATTGTGCATGCATATTTGGGTTGGCCGTTTAAGAATGGCTGTGATATTTATACAACAAGCAAATTAACATTAAATCCAATGGCTATTTACTGGCCAACAAATTCGTGAACCGCTCGGGAAAATGCTTCTCGCGGTCTTAAGCATTTTCCATATTCTAAATAAAAACTTAGAAAGAAAACTCACTTTGACATTCATAAGTCATTACTATGATATACATGTTCACCTTCAAACATTTGATGCAACAACAATAGAGAATTCAAATTTGTTGAGACACAACTAAATGGGAAATAGAGATCAAGATAAGAATTTATGATCAAGAAAGAGCTACACGATCTCAATTATGATAACCAGTAGAGTTGGAAAGAAAATATGATATGCTAAATTACTCCCTCCGTTTTAAAATATAAGCAAAATTCACTTTTTAGGTTCATTCATTTAATGATGTATGTGGTCCATATTATGAACCATATACATCATTAAATGAATAAACCTAAAAAGTGAATTTTGCTTATATTTTGAAACGGAGGGAGTATATGTTACGATGATATGACTGAAATCAGTAGACAAGAATACAATCAAGCTGCCTTATTTCATTACCATCATAATAGAGAACAAATCCATAACTACAATCTTTGTCAAATTAGAAAAAGAAAGTTATTGGATTGCAACATGATAACTAAATGGTACCTCTTAATATAAGTCGGACATTTGTGTACTCGTGAACACTTGTAGAATCTATGGTATAAATCCTATACAATCACACCAGCCTTCTGAGCATACCGGTTTAATACCAGGCATGCACCTTTCATTTCGACAATCAGAATCTCCAATACATATAGTTTTTGCTGTAATGAAAAATATGAATAAAAGTATGTTATTAAAATGTAATAAAATATTATGTATGAAGAATGTATTACCTTCCATGTTTGTTGCAATAATAAATATGGAAAGAAAGATAATTATAACATAAACAAACTTGACAATATCTTCCATACTCCCCCCTATGCATGTATCATATAAAATTTGATTTTATCTATTTATAATATATAAATGTCTTACATTAATTAAATATTCTTTTGGCCCTTATGAAGTTAGAAAAGTTGTCTCTACAGGTAGACTCATTATTAAATTCCTCTCAACTACTAAATCAGTGTATTGTGTTTGTCCCTTCAACACACTTAGTAAAAAGGTCATATAAAAACTTACCAATCAAAAGACAAGGACATCGACTTACACGTAGAAATATGTCTGTGGGTGCCCCTGACTAGTGTCTTAGTTGTGAACATCGACTTGACATTGAAGACACAGGAAGGAGGTGACCTTGTTGGCAATCAGAGGTAATCAAGCTCAAGCTCAATGATCATCTTTCACGAATCTTTTTAGGTGTCCATTTTGGATCAGGTCATCCATCTTATTCTTCAACTGGTGACACTCATTTGTGTCATGATCGTCCTCTCAGTAGAAAGCGCACCAACTTGAGGAGGCGGGAGTTTTAGTAGTTTGGCGTGCATCATCTCCCCAAGAACCTTACTCTCTGTTATAACCCATCTATCTATCTACTTACGATATATGATAGTAAGTTACTACCATTTTTACGTTTCTACCCATGCCATTATTGCTACCTCGTGCTTTTTTGACCAACTATTCACCAATTTCAAAATTCAAATTTCAAAAGTTCATTCATTCATTTTATATTCCATCTTTCCTTATTTTCTCATTTTTTTTCTCTTAACTTCTCTCATCTTTCCTTCTCATCTTCAACTGTAATTTTTTCTAAACTCTAATTTTTTTTTTAACTCAATCCTCTCTAACTCATCTTCTACTTTATTTTTGCAGAAAAAGTGAATATAAAAAAAAAACACAAGATGAAATGAAGATCAACAATATAATAGGTATCAAGTTACTCTTTTTCATTATTTTTTTTCCTCCATATTATTTTTAACAAATTACTTTGCTTTCTTCAAGTCATTCAAAAGATGAAAAGGAAAAGATGAGGATAAACATCATTAACACAAGTGTGTTTTTTCTTCCACCAAATTAATTTTAACAATCATCCTTATTTTTTTCAGCTTCATGGTAGATGTTTAAATCATAAAAAATATAGACAGCAAGCACTATAACTTTTCTATCTATCTATTTACTTCTTTCTACTTTTATTCAAAACTAACTTTTATTCGTAGAGTCCAAAATAATATGAAATTTAGTAGACTTGCCTCTTGGTTGCAAACCATTACGTTGATAGTCTACTTGCACAATTTTTTAGCAGTGCTATGAAACGTATTAAAAAGAGCGATCTGATCGTGACTCAACCAATAATTACTTTGATGGCTAAAATATCTTTTTCAAAATAGGTTTTGGGTATCCAAATACGACAATTTAGAAATCCTAAGAAAACAAAACATCATACCATTCTTACACTTATTGGATTGTATGTCCCAGTGGTTAGTGTTTTTTTGGTGTATAGAAAAAATGACAATAATCGTTGAAAACCTACACACACAAGTGAAGGAAACCCATTTTCATCAAGTTTTACGAGCCTTAGCAAAGTGTGAGATAATGACACCAATACATAACATATCATTTTTTTTATAAGGGTTAAATGTGACATTAATATCCCTGAACTTTTACCATAATTTGACATTAGTCCATGAACATTGTAAAATTTTTGCAATTAGTCCTTCTGTTAAGTTTCTGTTTAGAAAAAAAAGCAAAACTAACGCTATGCCACGTGGACCAATTATTACACGCCTCATGTCACACTAAAAGAAAAATTTTATAGAATTAAAATATTCCAACTTATTATTATTATTTTATTAATTATTTTTTGGCTTAAAAATATCATTAATCCCTACAGTTTTAACATTTTTATATTGGTTCTTGCACTTTTATCCTTTCGCAAAACGTTGCATAACTACAGAGAAGACACCATGTGTCCAAAAACAGGGGACCAAAACCACAACTTTTTGTAATGACAAAAGGACAAAATATCATATTTCCCTAAAGATAAAGGGACAAAAGAACATATTTCTCAAACGATAGAGGGTAACATTTTTTTTTTGTTTGGGGCCGAAATTGCAACTTTTTCAAAGTTACGACGTTTGACATTACAACTATGCTGGCAGCCAAAGTCACGGTGTTTTATCATCCCAACTATATTGGCATCCCAAAGCATCGTGTGTCAAATGCACCTCATCTCATGTTTTATTAGCAACCGAAATTATTTTATCTAAAACTCATCTCCAACGCGCTATCTCTTTTATTCTTTCTTCTAGCAAGTGTCTATCAATTGTTTGATTTTTATCTAATCTTATTTTCAATTTATTACAAGTATTCATATTTGGGATATGTTCTGCACTATTTCTATGTTGTATGAGTCTTTGGCTAATTATATGCTTCCAATCACTAAAGTCCTCACTTGTTAGGAAAGTCAAGTTGCCAGAAATAAAATATATATATATATATATATATATATATATATATATATATATATATATATATATATATATATATATATATAATTTAAAACAAAAACAATATACTTTGTCAGCATATTTGCGATAAACTAACCATTTTAATGATCCAAATTTTCCAAGTTTTGTATGACTCACTTGATAATGAAATTTGAGGGTGAAAGCACTTGCTAGGGGGTATATACCAAAGATTTCATCATGGCTGAAAACTGTTAATGGTTGGGGTCCTCTGATGCCCATTTGCAATATATACCTCCCTTTAAAACAAGTTTTTCTATAAACAACCGCCCCATAAACGTCGGACCCGGGTCACGGCCTATGACCTAACAATTTTAGCATTTTTATCGGTTGAACTAAGACTTACAAACGTAGGTGGATTTAATAGCTGCTGTTACATGATAATTAACTGATCATGTGCAGATTAATGAATTATGGCTCTGATGCCATGTGTGGAAGAAAAATCATGATTCAAAGCTATGTTTTTGGTGGCAATTTGCTTGTTATCATGTTATTATGGTTGAACCATGTTTTTGAGCGTCATACACTAGAAGTAGAAGCTATATTTGTGAGATGTGTATATCAAGTTTCTTTCAAAACCTTGTTTCGGCAAATGGAAAATATATTTTCAGTTATGTAAGATTGTGCCGTCAGACTGAATGATAGAAGAGGTGGAGAAAGTTATATAATATATATGATACATGCAGCTCATGAAATATGTATTCTCGGTTAGACTTTTCTTCTCTCTTTTGCTCCTTCTCCAGATTTCCACTATTTTAGGATCTTCTGCCACATTTCCTTTTCCTTTCTCCCAATTATGTTGTTCTCATTCCGAACCTAACAATGTTGGTATTGCGTTGTAAATCCGAAATCTACATAGACACACACAGATGCTTACTTCTTCTTTCGAATGTTGTCTCTATCGCTTTCACTCCTTCCAATGTTTATTCAGTTTTGTTCTCTTGTCTCTCCGTCAACTTTCCTTCTTTCCTCAACTTCATGGTCTCAATTGAATCACGATCATCTTGATGTTGATAATGCTATTTACTCTTTCCATCGCTTGCTCCAAAATGTGTCAAATTACGTCCACTGTAAAATTTAACAAGACTAAGCACTGCTACCTCACAATTATTTCACTTTCTTACTGAATGGAATTAATCCATGTATCAATTGTTACTTCCACATACTATAAAATGATTTTTGCCAAAAAATTTTCAAACTAGGATTTCAACCAAATACTATAACCTTCCATACGCTTATGAAATGTCCATGTCATGAAGGTCAGATTTATAAGGCAAGGCCCTTCACTTTCACGACAAAGTAGTTGTAAAGAGGTTTCATTTGTACCAAGTTAGTAATGGTAGCTTGATAAATGGAGTGCGTAAAATGGGAGAAACAAGAGCTGCTGTGCAGTTATTGAGAGAAATCGGAGGAAAATTGGTGAAACATATATTGATACTTTGTGTAATGATAAACTTTATAATAGATGCTCATGATTTATATTCTGAAGTGATTGTAAAGAGAGTTTTGCCTGATGTTGTCACTTTGGGTAATGTACAATGCATAGTTGTTCAATTAAAAGAAGCAATTGGATTTTGAAATGAAATGGTATTGAGAAAATTAATAGAAATGTTTATATATTTAGTATATATATGGATGCGTTATGCAATGAAAGAAAACGTGTTCCTTTAACTTCATTAATAGATAGGTATTTCCAAGTTAATGTAGCGAACATGGCCATAGTTATATTCAACACTTTAGTGAAAAAGAGGAGTGATGCTCAACATCAATTGTTATAGTGTCTTGATTAAAAATGATGGATGAAACCATGATTCTCCGTAACGAAATGCAAATCAAGAATATTTTTCTTGCAAATCAGGGAGAAACTTCAATCCATGAGAGCTTCTTGATCAGGGCCTTTTTCCCTTGAACATTTTAAAAATATCTCCTCCTTAATAAAGAAGTTACTTCAATATTTGGTTGCTAGCTGGTTTGGTAGGTAGAATTGTTGGTGGTTAAGGTTGTGGATGTATGCAATGAGTTTGTTAAAATTATAAGATGCGTAGTGTATGTTTGTTTGTCATTGTTGATTGGGGAGCAAGGGGATCTGCATTATTCAATATTTCTTGTAATTGTATGATCCTTTCAAAACAAAAAAAAATAATATTTCTTGTCTCAGAAATTTAGAAATCTGTTCAAAATTTTATGGATAATAATTAGGAGGCTATAGGCTAGAAGCCTTATTAGGTATTTCTTGTTCACCATTGGTTATAACCTGAGTCAACAATAATAAAAAACAAGTCAAAATTGTCCTCAATGTTCATGTTAAAACATAAAACTCTTAGTGACAGAAGGGATAAATTTTTAGAACAAACAAATAGAAGAATTTAATGATCATTAAACTCAGAAAAGAGTTAAAAGCTTTTTTTTTTTTTTTTTTTTGGTTAAAGCAATGAAAATAAAATGCAAATCAGGATTAAGGCCTGAACCTATTTACAAAAGAGGAAAGGAAGGCAAAGGCTATCCTATAGCAACAAAAGTGTAGCCTGCCAAGAAAGCTTATGGCTGCACATGTCCCTAAAGAATTCTAATCATATATAGCATGTGTGAAGCAAAAAAGATGAATATCAAAATTTCCTAATCCTCTAATCATCATATTTGGGATTGCTTTTGATAACACCATGTTTGGATCTAGTATTCACAGTATCAGAGCCAATCTCAGTAAGATCTGTAGAGGTTTTGTGTTTTGATTTGGTGCCAGATAGTGCTATGAGACTCTTGGGCTTTCTAGGTCTCCCTCTCTTGCCCTTTTTAGCAGTGTCAGTAATGTGTGATAAGAATTTGTGCACTTCAGGATGAGTCTCTAACAGAGCCTGTTGCTACTAAGTAAAAGTTTCAGGCTCCAAGGTGCTATCAGATGCCTGATCAGTGTCCAAATCATCTGCCCAAAGTATGCTCAGAATTTTCTCACTTCTCCTGCAAGCTTTAGAGTTATTAACAACATTAGCAAATTGTATAACTTTACCTTTATCCGGTCCAAGATTCTCATGAGTGGTGGTAATAGGGGAAATGATAGGTGAAAGAATAAATCCATCTATTATCTATTTCTTCGTGCAACTTTGTGAAATGATTTTTACACCAACCTAGTATTAGTCCAGTACTTGCTCGTCCACTTCCATCTCCTACCCCCTGCAATGAAGATATGATACATTTTGACGATTTTTAGACAGCCACTGAAAAAAAATTTGCTTCTGTATTTGCTCCACGTTCTTAGACAGCCACTTAACTTTTTGTCCACGTTCTTAATTTGCTCCACGTAGTTTTGAACATTGTTGGATGAATATGAAATTGTAACTATTTCATCATTTGATTATATATTTTTTTTTTATACTAAAATTTTGAAAAAATCTCTAAAAAAAAAACTATTTCAAATAGCTTTTCATAAAAATAATTTTTGAAAGATGTCATTTTGAAAAAATATGTGATTTTTACTATGTAAAATCTCGAACAATGAATATTCAAGTTAGTGAATGTCAAACTCTCTTTTTTAACCTATATCAAATGATTTTGAAATGACTTTTACGATTTTTGAGTAAATTTAAAAAATAATCCATACATTGATAAAAGCTGATCACTCAACATACAATGAATAGTTGAACTCTAAAGAAAAAGTATAGAATTTAAAAAACTAGACAGCTTCATGAATTTTTACCGGGTAACATAACATACATTGATAATAATGAGAGAAAACTAATGTATTAGTGCCATAAAACTGATGCTTTTGTGACACTAATGCAATGAGAAAGTCTTCTATAAGAACAAATACAAATAAAAAATGTTTGGGCACACTCACATCAAAGGAGAAAAATAAATGAGAAAATAATTGAATGATGTGACTAAATTTTTTGTCATTTATTTTTCTCCTTTGATGTGAGTGTGCCCAAACATTTTTCATTTCTAGGAATAATTCAAAAAGAAGTTGCCATGAGTACCCCTAAGCAAGTGCTCTGATGGGTTTCGCACCCAAAGAAGTGTTATGCAATCCAATGGGTTCCACCCTTAAAGGAGTGCATGTGTATAAATAAATCGTCAAAACAAGGTTACCACGTCAGAATAAATTGTCAAAACAAGATCAATTCGGTATTGACCGTATTAACACAGTAAATAAATAATATCAAACACCAACATTTGCATAGATAAAAGAATTTAAATATAAAAAACTAGAGAAAAAGTATAAAATTATAATGAGAGAAACTATTGAAAACGAATAATGAATAGTCTTTAAAAAAGGATAAAGAAAACGAATAATTCTGAAAACTATTGTAGTAACAACTTTTTCATTATTAATAATTCCGAAAGCGAACAACTTCTATACACCAAAATAAAATGATAGGGGGTGCAGTGAGCTGAAGTGGGATGTTGTAGCAAATTCAGAAAGAAGAAGGTTGGGCTGGTTGGGTTTGGAGCAAGGTTGGGCTGAAAATAGAGAATATAAATAGGGTTAGGTTTGTTTTTCTCATTTCAGCACAACCTTTCTCTCTCTATCTCAAGAGCTCCTCCCTCTTTCTTTGTTTGCTCGGGTGCCGGAGAAAAAAATTGCATTTTTTGAAGAATAAAAGAAACTTTTCTAAATCACTTCCTCCTTCTAATTCTTATTTTCAAGTTAGATTTTTAAAAAAAATTATCTATTCGACCTAGATCTAACTTTGAACAAACAAGTAATAAAGATGACTCTTTTCTCCTATCACAAATTTGCTTTGCTTTATGGCCGAATTTGTGGTGTTTGTGGTACTGGAAGAAAGTTTGCTTTGCTTTGTGATAATTTAGGGTTTATATTGTGTTTGTGGTACTCGAAGAAAGTTGTGTTTGTTTTGCCAAAAGATTTCTCTTCAATCTGTTGTTTATATTTTCTCTTCAATCTGTTGTTTATATTGTAAAATTTCTGGACAAAAGTAGATTGTTGTTTGATGTACTTTCAAATTAGGGTTTTAGAGAAGTTGCCCAAATCTGGAAATCGGGCCTTTGGATAAAAAAGAGAATAAAGAAATAATTAAAAAAATAACTCTTTTTTTTTTTTTGAGGGATGCTAGTTGTACTTTCATGTTACTCGTGTTTCGTTAAGGGTACCCTTATTGTTATTTCGACCCTAATGATAGTCATGTCAGATTTTACAGAATTAGATACTAGGAAGAGTAATAGTAATACTGTGTCAATATTTATCACCACATGACACTGTATCAATATTTGTTAGTAGTAGTGTGTCTGAGATATGTAAGTTTCATTATGCATTAATTAATGTAATTTGTAATATGACAAGAACACAAATTCATATTTCTGGATTTTAAATACAACTAGCTATACATAGTCATATGTTCAGAAAGATAGATTTACTTACCTTTTAGGTCATATGGATATCAGTTTTTGTGATAAGATATTAATTAAGATATATCTCTAAAAATGTATAAATTTTTAAAATCTCTAAAAACTGCATTATGTTAAATGTCTAATATTGATTAACAACATAAAGCAGGGTCAAAATTCAAGTCCAGCTCAAATAAATAAAAAAATACATTCTGATATGCTTCCTATATTAAACTATATCTTGGCTATAATTCTGATATGCTTCTTATCATAAACTGTTTCTTGGCTCCACCACAAAAAGTTTCAAGTAGGCTTCATGGGCAGTAGATCAGCAATTGATTTTGGTCCATACCACCATAATAGATTTTGATCAGACCTGTGGTCAAAAAGCACAAAGTATTCTTAAGCATAGTAGTTGTACTTTCATGTTACTCGTGCCATCACCCATTTTATTATTAATGCAAGCATGGATGGTAACAATGTCACCTTCTTGTATACCCTCTTCTCCTTCAGTCTCACATGTTACATCAAGGATTAAGGTAGACATCATATCCAAGACAATCTCAACGTCTTGTACTTCTTCCGAAGATAACCCTGCCGTTTGAGTAAGTAGCTCAGCTCGCTCTTGTGAGTCCATCTCATAAAGTTCCTGAAATGCTCTTACCTTCTGCATAAGTAGAAGAAAAATGGTTAGTTCCAACTTCCAACATTCGTGAGCATGGGATCAAATTGGAAATTCAGTATGACATAAAAATCGATTGGAAATCCAACATTAAAATTTCAAACAACCATCAGTCACAACACTATGGGCCAACTTACCATTTCTAGGAATAATTCAAAAAGAAGTTGCCATGAGTACCCCTAAGCAAGTGTTCTGATGGGTTTCGTGTAACATCCCGTTTTCCCAACATAAAAATTCCATTCAAATAATCAGAGTAATCATCACAAAACGGAATGTCACACTTCTTAAAAATCATAAATGGAAATAATTAACTAATTATCCTTCAAAATTCAATAACATAATAATTCATACTTCGCAGCGGAATTTATTTCAACAACTAAAATAGTCTTTGGCACGAAGGTCTCATCAAAACATCTCATAATAACATAAACAACACAACATAATCATCAACAACATCATAATCAATATCATAAACAACATCATATGATCTTTCATGAACAACTCAAGGTTAAATAACAACTTAACAACAACGACACAACTTCAACTTATCAATGCAACTTAGACTTCTTATTCATCTTAGACCATCTCGTCAAAATGCAACTACGACCTCTTAATCATGCATGTGGTACCAACCAGGGCATCAAGCCCTCAACGTATAAGTGTAAATAGGTTCACATGGCATCAAGCCCTCAACTTACAGGGCATCAAGCCCTCAACATAATATGTATAAATATACATGAGAGGGCAACAAGCCCTCAACTTAAATGAGTATGCAATTGACTCAACATGTTACGACTTAACAACTTAGACCTCTTAATGGTATTAATTCATCACAACAGCAAGACAACATCATTTAAACATATGCAGCAAGTCACCATCAATAGTAATAATCATATATAACAATTACAATTTCATATCAACGTCTTTCACAATATATAAATATTTTCACATTTAATCATCAAAGTAAATCGATCAACAGCTCTCTCTCTTCTTGGTTCTTCTCTTCTCTTGGCTTCTCACTTCTCTTGGTTTTCTCCATTTTTCTCCAAAAATTGGTTTAAGGTAATCCTTGTTTTCTAATTCTAACTCTCCCCTTTTATATAAATCCTTAACTTACTTATTTTCTCTTATTTCCAAATCTGTCCTTCCAGTCTCAATATTCTATTATAATATATATATATAATATAAAATATTTCTATAATGAATGACAAATATATCTCTATAACAATTATATTTCTATAACATATATATTTCTATACCAAATACATATATTTCTACAACAAATAACATAATATTTCTACATCAAATAACATATATTTCTACAACAAATAACATATATATGTCTACACCAAATAACATATATATTTCTACTCTAAATAATATATATATTTCTACACCAAATGACATATATATTTCTACACCAAATAACATATATATTTCATACACTTTTTTCTAGCCTTCAGTCCACGTGGAAGATACACCAACATGATAGACACTTTCACAGGTTGTGGATATTGAACCTCACCTTCAACATAAATCCATCTATTATCTATTTTTTTGTGCAACTTTGTGAAATGATTTTTACTCCAACCTAGTATTAGTCCAGTACTTGTTCGGCCACTTCCATCTCCTACCCCCCTGCAATGAAGATATGATACAATTTGACGATTTTTGACAGCCACTTACAAACTTTTGCTTCTGTGGTATTCCGGTGGAAAGTTTCAACCAAACCAAATAGAATTGCACACAAAAGTGTTTTTAACATTATTTCTCTTCCATCTTTTCCAACACCTCTTATGTTCCAATACAAAAACGTTATTGTGCAAACTTCAGATTAGAGTGATCTGCAACAAAACAAAACAATATCATATTAGAAAGACATTTTAAAATTGCTTTTATCATCAGATATTATTTTGTTTTATTGCAGATCACTCTAATATGATATTGTTTTGTTTTGTTGCAGATCACTCTAATCTGAAGTTTACACAATGACGTTTTTGTATTGGAATGTAAGAGGTGTTGGAAAAGACGGAAGATAAATAATGTTAAAAACACTTTTTTGTGCAATTCTATTTGGTTTGGTTGAAACTTTCCACCGGAATACCACAGAAGCAAAAATTTGTAAGTGGCTATCTAAAAATCGTCAAAATGTATCATATCTTCATTGCAGGGGGGTAGGAGATGGAAGTGGCCGAGCAAGTACTGGACTAATACTAGGTTGGAGTAAAAATCATTTCACAAAGTTGCACGAAGAAATAGATAATAGATGGATTTATGTTGAAGGTGAGGTTCAATATCCACAACCTGTGAAAGTGTCTATCATGTTGGTGTATCTTCCACGTGGACTGAAGGCTAGAAAAGCAGTGTAAGAAATATATATGTTATTTGGAGTATAAATATATATGTTATTTGGTATAGAAATATATATGTTATTTGTTGTAGAAATATATGTTTTGTTGTAGAAATATATGTTATTTGGTGTAGAAATATTATGTTATTTGTTGTAGAAATATATGTTATCTATTGTAGAAATATATGTTATTTGGTGTAGAAATATGTTATTTGTTGTGGAAATATATTTCTTATTTGGTGTAGAAATATATATGTTATAGAAATATAATTGTTATAGAGATATATTTGTCATTCGTTATAGAAATATTTTATATTATATTATATATATATATATTAGAATAGAATAATGAGACTGGGAGGGCAGATTTGGAAATAAGAGAAAATAAGTAGGTTAAGGATTTATATAAAAGGGGAGAGTTAGAATTAGAAAACAAGATTGCGTGAAACCTATTTTTGGAGAAAAAGGAAGAAAACCAAGAGAAGTGAGAAGCCAAGAGAAGAAAAGAACCAAGAAGAGAGAGAGCTGCTGATCGATTTACTTTGATGATTAAATGTGAAAATATTTATATATTTCGAAAGACGTTGATATGAAGTTGTAATTGTTATATATGATGATTATTATTGATGGTGACTTGCTGCATATGTTTAAATGATGCTGTCTTGCTGTTGTGATGAATTAATACCATTAAGATGTCTAAGTTGTTAAGTCGTAAGATGTTGAGTCCATTGCATACTCATTTAAGTTGAGGGCTTGATGCCCTGTAATGTATATTTATACATATTATGTTGAGGGCTTGATGCCCTATAAGTTGAGAGCTTGATGCCCTGTCAGCCTATTTACGCTTATACGTTGAGGGCTTGATGTCCTGGTTGGTACCACATGCATGATTAAGAGGTCGTAGTTGCTTTTTGACGAGATGGTCTAAGATGAATAAGAAGTCTAAGTTGCATTGATAAGTTGAAGTTGTGTCGTTGTTGTTAAGTTGTTATTTAACCTTGAGTTGTTGATGAAAGATCATATGATGTTGTTTATGATATTGATTATGATGTTGTTGATGATTATGTTGTGTTGTTTATGTTATTATGAGATGTTTTGATGAGACCTTCGTGCCAAAAACTATTTTAGTTGTTGAAATAAATTCCGCTGCGAAGTATGAATTATTATGTTATTGAATTTTGAAGGATAATTAGTTAATTATTTCCGTTTATGATTTTTAAGAAGTGTGACATTCCGTTTTGTGATGATTACTCTGATTATTTGAATGGAATATTTATGTTGGTAAAACGGGGTGTTACACGAAACCCATCAGAACACTTGCTTAGGGGTACTCATGGCAACTTCTTTTTGAATTATTCCTAGAAATGGTAAGTTGGCCCATAGTGTTGTGACTGATGGTTGTTTGAAATTTTAATGTTGGATTTCCAATCGATTTTTATGTCATACTGAATTTCCAATTTGATCCCATGCTCACGGATGTTGGAAGTTGGAACTAACAATTTTTCTTCTACTTATGTAGAAGGTAAGAGCATTTCAAGAACTTTATGAGATGGACTCACAAGAGCGAATTGAGCTACTTACTCAAATGGCAGGGTTATCTTCGGAAGAAGTACAAGACGTTGAGATTGTCTTGGATATGATGTCTTCCTTAATCTTTGATGTAACATGTGAGACTGAAGGAGAAGAGGGTATACAAGAAGGTGACATTGTTACCATTCATGCTTGGATTAATAATAAAATGGGTGATGGCACGAGTAACATGAAAGTACAACTACTATGCTTAAGAATACTTTGTGCTTTTTGACCACAGGCCTGATCAAAATCTATTATGGTGGTATGGACCAGAATCAATTGCTGATCTACTGCCCTTGAAGCCTACTTGAAACTTTTTGTGGTGGAGCCAAGAAACAGTTTATGATAAGAAGCATATCAAAATTATAGCCAAGATATAGTTTAATATAGGAAGCATATCAGAATGTATATTTTTTTTATTTGGGCTGGACTTGAATTTTGACCCTGCTTTATGTTGTTAATCAATATTAGACATTTAACATAATGCAGTTTTTAGAGATTTTAAAAATTTATACATTTTTAGAGATATATCTTAATTAATATCTTATCACAAAAACTGATATCCATATGACCTAAAAGGTAAGTAAATCTATCTTTCTGAACATATGACTATGTATAGCTAGTTGTATTTAAAATCCAGAAATATGAATTTGTGTTCTTGTCATATTACAAATTACATTAATTAATGCATAATGAAACTTACATATCTCAGACACAGTACTACTAACAAATATTGATACAGTGTCATGTGGTGATAAATATTGACACAGTATTACTATTGCTCTTCCTAGTATCTAATTCTGTAAAATCTGACATGACTACCATTAGGGTCGAAATAACAATAAGGGTACCCTTAACGAAACACGAGTAACATGAAAGTACAACTAGCATCCCTAAAAAAAAAAAGAGTTATTTTAGTTTTTTAATTATTTCTTTATTCTCTTTTTTATCCAAAGGTCCGATTTCCAGATTTGGGCAACTTCTCTAAAACCCTAATTTGAAAGTACATCAAACAACAATCTACTTTTGTCCAGAAATTTTACAATATAAACAACAGATTGAAGAGAAAATATAAACAACAGATTGAAGAGAAATCTTTTGGCAAAACAAACACAACTTTCTTCGAGTACCACAAACACAATATAAACCCTAAATTATCACAAAGCAAAGCAAACTTTCTTCTAGTACCACAAACACCACAAATTTGGCCATAAAGCAAAGCAAATTTGTGATAGGAGAAAAGAGGTAGAAGAAAAGAGTCATCTTTATTACTTGTTTGTTCAAAGTTAGATCTAGGTCGAATAGATAATTTTTTTAAAAATCTAACTTGAAAATAAGAATTAGAAGGAGGAATTGATTTAGAAAAGTTTTTTTAATTCTTCAAAAAATGCAATTTTTTTTCTCCGGCGCGGCAGCGCAACCCCTTGGGCTCGCCGGCCACCGCGCCGGAGCGAACAAAGAAAGAGGGAGGAGCTCTTGAGATAGAGAGAGAGAGGTTGTGCTGAAATGAGAAAAACAAACCTAACCCTATTTATATTCTCTATTTTCAGCTCAACCTTGCTCCAAACCCAACCAGCCCAACCTTCTTCTTTCTGAATTTGCTACAACATCCCACTTCAGCTCACTGCACCCCCTATCATTTTATTTTGGTGTATAGAAGTTGTTCGTTTTCGGAATTATTAATAATGAAAAAGTTGTTACTACAATAGTTTTCAGAATTATTCGTTTTCTTTATACTTTTTTGAAGACTATTCATTATTTGTTTTCAATAGTTTATCTCATTATAATTTTATACTTTTTCTCTAGTTTTTTATATTTAAATTCTTTTATCTATGCAAATGTTGGTGTTTGATATTATTTATTTACTGTGTTAATACGGTCAATACCGAATTGATCTTGTTTTGACAAGTTATTCTGGCGTGGTAACCTTGTTTTGACGATTTATTTATACACATGCACTCCTTTAAGGGTGGAATCCATTGGATTGCATAACACTCCTTTGGGTGCGAAACCCATCAGAACACTTACTTAGGGGTACTCATGGCAACTTCTTTTTGAATTATTCCTAGAAATTAAAAATGTTTGGGCACACTCACATCAAAGGAGAAAAATAAATGACAAAAAATTTAGTCACATCATTCAATTATTTTCTGATTTATTTTTCTTCTTTGATGTGAGTGTGCCGAAACATTTTTAATTTGTATTTGTTCCTATAAAAGACTTTCTCCTAATGCAATAATGCATTACTATCACCAATAAAATATTCCACTCAAAAGTAACCGCTCAATAAATGAAAAAATAATTGAATGATGTGACTAAATTTTTTCTCATTTATTTTTCTCCTTTGATGTGAGTGTGCCCAAACATTTTTTATTTGTCTTTGTTCTTATAGAAGACTTTCTCATTGCATTAGTGTCACAAAAGCATCAGTTTTATGGCACTAATACATTAGTTTTCTCTCATTATTATCAATGTATGTTATGTTACTGATGAGATAAAACCGCAAGTGCACGGTCTTACCGAAGTAGTATGAAAAGAGTATCGTTCCGACAGGGAGTAGTTTAATTCAATTAACTTTTGATAATGATTAGAGGAGAAAAGAGTTGTAAGTTGGGGGGTTTTCAAGCGATTGAAAGATAATAATAATAAAAGGAGCCTTGGGATCATTGGTTCATCTAAATAACAAGTCCTTCACAAACCAAACTATAAGCTTATAACTTTATGTTAGACCTAATTTCTCAAGACAGTTTCTCTTGTGTTCCTTTAGCAACTAAGCCTATTTCGCTGACTTGATTACTATTAGATTTTGGTTCCTCTAACAACCAAGCCTATTTCGCTGACTTGATCATTATTAGTTCCCTTGAAGATCGAAACTATATGTCTCAAAGATTGCAAAGACTATTTCGCTGCCTTTGCAATCCTTGTCTAAATTCACTTGTTCGAATATCAAAGCTCCACTTTCGTTTTATGAATTGATATTTGAGATAATGGATAAACAATTATCAAACCCTCCACTTTCGTTTCCACAGTTTGATAATGGTTGATCCATGTTAAAGCGGTGAATTTAGATAAGAAATTAGGGTTACATAAGACTAAGGCTTAGAGCTTGGCTTGATTAGGATTATGTCATTTAGACTTATCCAACAATCCCAAGACAAGGAGAAGTCTACTCACTCATGTTCATCGTAGACATGGGGAAGAAGAGAGAAAGCATAAAAGTAAATGACAAGAAAGTAAAAGAAAAGAAAAGAACTTTTATTAGAAAAGCAATTGTCACTTATTGAATTCCAAGAAAAGATGAATATTTGTGATGGATAGCTACTCTATTTATAGCATACATTCGACTTAAAATCTAAGCAATTACATTACTGGAATGTTCCACAAGAAACTGCGGGCTAAAATAGAGTAGCTTAAAATCTAAGCAAAAGCAGCAAAAGTGACTCTGGAGGGTGGCACGGCCGTGCCAATGCTAGCACGGGCCGTGCCAAGCTTCTGACTTTGGGGAGACGTATTTTTGTCTCTGAATCTTCGTATTTTCGTACTAAATCAGCTCCAAGTCCCTTTCTTTTGTTCCAAGATTCAATCCATCCAATATTCGTTCCTGAAATATAATAAAATACAATTTGTAGTAAACTAACTCAAAAAGGAAATAATACTAATATAAAATAAAATAAAATATAATTAAAACTAAACTAAATAACATATAAAAATATATATTAAATGACTCATCAGTTACCCGGTAAAAATTCATGAAGCTGTCTAGTTTTTTAAATTCTATACTTTTTCTTTAGAGTTCAACTATTCATTGTATGTTGAGTGATCAACTTTTATCAATGTATGGATTATTTTTTAAATTTACTCAAAAATAGTAAAAGTCATTTCAAAATCATTTGATATGGGTTAAAAGAGAGAGTTTGACATTCACTAACTTGAATATTCATTGTTCGAGATTTTACATAGTAAAAATCACATATTTTTTCAAAATGACATCTTTCAAAAATTATTTTTATGAAAAGCTATTTGAAATATTTTTTTTTTTAGAGATTTTTTCAAAATTTTAGTATAAAAAAAATAATAATCAAATGATGAAATACTTACAATTTCATTTTCATCCAACAATGTTCAAAACTACGTGGAGCAAATACAGAAGCAAAAATTTTTAAGTGGCTGTCTAAAAATCGTCAAAATGTATCATATCTTCATTGTAGGGGGTAGGAGATGGAAGTGGACAAACAAGTACTGGACTAATACTAGGTTGGAGTAAAAATCATTTCACAAAGTTGCACGAAGAAATAGATAATAGATGGATTTATGTTGAAGGTGGGGTTCAATATCCACAACCTGTGAAAGTGTCTATCATGTTGGTGTATCTTCCTCGTGGATTGAAGGCTAGAAAAGCAGTGTATGATGCCATTGAGGACAAGTTAAGGTCAAGGCGTGCAGCATATCCGTTTATGGTAATGGGGGACTTCAACGAGATTTTACAAGTGGGTGAAAGAAAGGGACGCCAAGAGAGTGGACGTGGGATGACAGCCTTTCGTGACTGGCTAGAACAACCTCATAGCCATCATTTGACTATTGCAATGATAAGTTTCTAAAGTTATTTGTCAATTTTATTCGATTTTTTTAATGAAATTTATCATGGCATATTCAGATTTGATGGAACACAAGATCCAACATAATTTCCTGTGTAAGGTAATAGCTTTCTGTTGTTAGACCACATTTTTGCTTAAAGTACTCAAAAGCATATTCCATTAGCGCACTATTGCATCCTTGATTTTCTTGATTGTCACAATCTATAAGCTCTTGTTCAGACAAAAGCCCTAGCTTACTTGTCTTTCTTTGGTTAAGGCTTTCAACAACCACATTAGTTGAAAAAGCCTGACAACTACCTATGCAAGACATTAATCACAAACAACAATTTTCTTTTATAAATAAGACATTGGTATCGAACTACTGAGTGCATTTATGTTAGAGGATCTGCAACCTTAAGAAATCTAAAGAATTAATAACTATTTAAATACTTACCACATTGGCCTAGATGCTTGACATTGGTGACAACACCTTTCTTCGTCCAATACACAACATGTTAGAGTCACAACTTACTCAAATACACGTGTCGTTCTAAGCGAGCATGATCATGCTTGAACATAGGTTCAACGAAAAGTTGTTGTGGTCTAAGTTGATTAGAAACATATCAAAGAACACTTTGCATTATCTCTCTGACGAGGTTGATGGAGAAATTTTGCCAGAGAAGACCTATATGCGTCCACCACCAAAAAAGGTCAACATAAAAGAGGCCCCAAAAAAAAGATAAACATATTATTTTGTCAACAAATGATCGCCTTCATACTAGGAACATGTTGACTCTCAGAATCCACGGACACAACTTCACAGACGAATTCAACAGGGACGAGTAGAAAAAGGGCATGAAAAAACAACATTTCTCATAATCCTCCTAAGCCAATCCCGATTAAAGTCAACATCCCAAACAAAGACCAAATCCCACCTTTCATGCATGAATATATTGAGATGGGTGGAGGATGTAGTTGGTGATGGTCATTCTGGGTTTCATGCAGTTGCAGGCCTGCGTGACATATATGTTGATGATTAGCTAATGATCTGTTACCAACTTCAAAAAGAGCTTATCGGTGAAGATAATGGACGTTATCAATGGTTGATTGGGTCGGAAAATTGATATAATGAGGATATGATGAGAGGTATGTGTATAATTGTAGGAAGTATCCTGATTCCGATGATGTCAGAGATGTTTTTTGGGCACACCCAAATGATATTAAGTTGTTTAGCATGTTCTCTACGGTGCTTGTGTTAGAATCCACTTATAAGACCAACAAATACCATCTTCCGTTGCTTGAGTTTGTTATAGTCACTTCTATCGAGTTGCATTATCTATTGCATTTTCTTATATGATGTACGTAGGGTTGGGAATAGGCCAGGCCAGGCCAGGCTTTGATAGGCCTGAGCCTGGCCTACGAAAAAATTTGCAGGCCTGAGCCTGGCCTATGGCCTTTCATAGGCCTATTTTTTTAGCCTGGCCTGGCCTATTTAAAAGCCTGACCTGGCCTAAAAGCCTATTTACAGGCCTACTTACTATTAAAGTCACTAAACATTCCATTTTATCTACTTTTAAATAGGCTTAATAGGCCTCAAAGCCTATTTCAGTGTAAGACTTGTCTATCACTACTATAAGGCCTTAAAAGCCTATTTCACTATAAAGCTTTAAAACCTATTTAAAAAGTCCACTATGAAGCCTAACATGCATGCATAAACAAGCCGGCCTATTAGGCTTCATAGGCTTTTTTGATAGCCTAAGCCTGGCCTATTTACTTAAATAGGCTTTTTAAAAAGCCTAAGCTTAGCCTTTTTAACAAACAGGTCAGGCTTAAACAGGCCAGGCCATAGGCCCCTGTAGGCCGGCCTGGCCTATTCCCAACC
Organism: Medicago truncatula; assembly: GCF_003473485.1. Classification (NCBI taxonomy): domain Eukaryota; kingdom Viridiplantae; phylum Streptophyta; class Magnoliopsida; order Fabales; family Fabaceae; genus Medicago; species Medicago truncatula. The sequence goes on along the minus strand of NC_053043.1, from coordinate 21,151,722 downwards.
CTAGATGTACGTGAAGGAAGATAACGATACTTGGGCTCTTAAGAGGTGTCGAGATCTGTTGCATTCCAAAGATAATTGACCCAAAGTAGTGGTCACTGATCAGGACAATGATTTGATGAATGTTGTGGATACTGTTTTCTTTGAAGCTAGTACTCTGTCGTGTGAGTATCACATTGAAAGAAATGTCAGAGAAAATGCAATACAAATTGAAAAGTTATGGATCCCAAAGGAAAGGATGAGAAAGAGACCAAGTCAAGTGAAGTGGTGAAGACAGTCATGGTTGCTTGGGAGGCTATTGTGAATTCTTATACACCAAAAAAAAAAATTAGACATCTTGTGACAGCCTATTTTAGTGATGCCTTATTAACTGTCATTAGATATTTCCTCTACCCACAATTTATTATGCCTATCCGTCACTTATTCTCCTTCTTTAATAAAAAAAATAAATAATTTTTTTCACATGGTCAGAATACACTTTCATCAAAAATCACTTCCTTCATCGTTCATCCTCATCACACACACGTTTCCGTCGTCTTCTTCTTTCTAATCCTCATCACCCACGTGATGATAAGCGCTCCCGATAATCACTTCCACTAATAATCGCTTAAATCATTGTTCCATCGAAAATCACTTAAGTCTCCTTCAATTTGCTCATTCACCTTTACAATAATCACTTCCATCAAAAAATCGCTTAATCACTTCCACTGATAATCACTCCCACTTTCACCTTTGCGATCGTCGCCGAAAACGCTTTCACCTTCGCAATCGTCGCCGAAAACACATTCACCTTAGCAACCGTCACCGAAAGTTGTGAAGTATTCTGTCAATCAAGTCATGCATATGGGGAATACTACAACAAACAGAGTTGAATTTGCAAAAAAAAAAACTAGTTGAAAAAACATCTAACAAGTAATAATCTAGGTGATTTAAGTACAACTGGAAATCCGTTCACAACATACTTAATTCTCAAATACATGCGCCGTTCCAAACGAGCATGATAATGATTGAACATAGGTATGAAAGAAAGTTGTTGTGGTCTAAGTTGATTAGAAATGTATTAAGGAACTCTTTGCATTATCTCTCAGACAAGGTTAATCGAGTAGTTTAGTGTAGTTCAAATAAGTCTAAATGTGGTTGCTTAATTTTCATCACATATGGATTACCGTGTGCGTGTACAATTTCCAAGAAGAGGATGGCTTATGGAAGAGATGGCTTCTAGTAGTGTTTGTCTAATGTTGTGACTTCTAGCACAATGATGGATGGTTATGCAAAGGCGAAATACTTTAAAGAACACCTAAATTTGTAAGATTAAATGAAGTGTGAGAATACCTTTTATGTTGCATCATACACTAGTTGCAGTTTAAGCTAAGATCAAGTTGGTTTTGATGAAATTGTTAAATATGCAAATAGATGAATGCCTATAGAATTTGAACAAATGTTGTAACCTATAATGCACTTTTGACAACTATGGAAAACATGAATAGTATTACCACAAACAAAATTAGATAATATCAAATGTAATTTATTCTCTTGAAATCATAACTTATATTGCATAAATGTGTTCGTGGCTTGAAATAATCTCTCAAATAGATTATATCCTTTACAAACAAAAATAGGGTATAATATTATGGAAAAATGTTAATGAAATTAGTCAATTGATGGAGCTGTATTTCTTTTAGGCTATGTTTGATTGATCAAAGAAAGTAGAAGGAACGAAAGGGAAAGGAAAGATTGTGAAAGGAAGGAATGAGAGTAGAAAGTGAGATGATTTTATTAGTTGTTTGGTATAAGAGAAAGAGGAAGGAAAGAAAGATAAAAAATTAAAAATTAAAAAATGTTAGATTTAGTAAATTACATAACTACCCACATGTTAAATTAATATGTATAAACTTATATTAATATATATTTAATGTTATACCCAAAAAATGTACCAAATAAAAAATAATGCAAAAAATAAGAACATAGGAATGGTAACAAATAATTGTTAAAAACCCATTTGGGTTGCCCTAGTGGTATAGGCTTGGAACTTGGGAGTGTGCTCCTCCTCAAGGTCTCAGGTTCGATTCCCTCTAGTGTCAATTTGGATGGGCTAATTTAGCTTCTTAAAAAAAAAACAAATAATTGTTAAAGGTAATAAAGTGAAGGTATACTACCATGTCGTACAAAGAATAAACGTTTTACATTATAATTTTGTGTGCTTTGTTCTTAAATCTTGATACTTCTTCTCTTACAGTGACTACATAGGAACAAGACCATGCCACTCACCTAAAAAACAAGTGTTGGAAATTAAAAAAAAAAAAACTGATGAATATTATAAAGGTAATAAAGTAAGGGTATTTGTGACTTTTCATTTTAAAAATGAGTTTCTTCTCCACTTTCTGCTCAAACCGGTGTGGAAACAATTTTAGTGTGGGCCCCATCAAAGATTCTTCTTTCCTATGTCTTTCCATGGTGTTCCAAACAATGGAAACCTCTCCTTTCCACTTTCTTTCTCTCCATTCACAATCTTTCCTCCCTCCATCAGTAGAAACAAACAGACCCTTAGAGAATCATGTTTGATAAATTGGTCAAATATGTATACCATCACATTTTATAGGTTCTAGTATTTCAAAATCTTCAACATAGAGTAACTAAAATTGTACACTCTAAATAGTAAACCATATATCAATGACAAAGAAATATTACCTTTGTTAAAACTCTCTTCTATAATGTCTCTATCTATCATATATGTTGTATATATCCTTGTTTTCCTCCATAAACCACCCTTAGAGTATATGATATTCCTGATCAATAAGACCACATTAACAATATTAGATGAAATTGAACAAACTTGAGATAAAGGTAAAATTTTGAATATGAAAAATAAATTTATATAAGCAACAAATCTACACCTACCTCCACGTCCACATATTGGTAAAAAGCAAGAGACAATAGATTCACTTGGGAGGAGCATGAGCTGATCCAAATTATTTCTTGCAACAAATGAAATAGTGTTATCTAAAATATCATTATGAAAATGAATAAGTAGTCATTATGAACATATCAATTGATAGTTTGTTTTCCTCTCTAGTTGATGATGGTCAAACTACTTGTTAGCATATTTAGTTTTGTATAAGCATGGTCATTAGATCTAGAAAGAATAGTTGTTTTATGAGATGGTTTTTCAAAGAAATGAAACTCAAAGGAAAAAAATTAATACATTTACCTCTAAATGAAATAAAAGTGAATCTTACTTGTATTCAATGAACTAGCCCAACAAAATTAGTTCACATAGTAAAGAAAAAATTAGTTTATATGGGATATGAGATAGAAGTGTTTGTTGTGCGGTATGAATCAGTTTTAAGACAAAAACTTATCAGATCTAAAATAATTATCGTATGAAGTTACATTTGGATGTCTCTTTTATAAAAAAGAAAACTAAAATTATCATATTCAATTAAATGCAGTTTAATTTGGATCAATTTTTGGATATCCATAATACATTTGTAAAAAATGTTTTTAATAATAAAATTACACATACACGGAAAAATAATAGGGTTGATACAAAATATGACATAAAATATTTATAAAAATTATATTATTAAATAAAAATGATCCATTATGTTTCAAATATATGAAGTAGTAAATATATAGATTAAATTAAACTATTATGTATTATTTGAAAAAAATAAAAACCAATGAATAATAGATTAATATGTTATACTAATAAAATATAAATAAGTATTAGAATTAACTTATGTGGTTTGGTTCGGTTTGATTTTAAAAAAGCAATCCAAAATTCTATCTGATATGAGAAGTTTACATAAAAATACATGCAATCATATTCAATTTTGTGTGGTTTTCAATTTTTTTGAGTCGGTTTGCAGTTTTATTTTGGATAAATTTGAATTTAAATATCCATAAGACTCTAGAGCTATTCTAATTCAAACCAATCCAAAATAAAACTTTAAGTCGATCCAAAAAATGGAAAAAAAAATACATAGCAAGAAAATCCTCATATCCGATCGAATTTCAGATTACTTTTTCAAAATCAAAACGAACCAAATCGCAAAAGAAAATTTTAATACCTATATTTATTATTTTATGTTGGTTTTTAATCTTACATATTATATTAATTTAATATATATTATTACTACTTCATATCTATATTATTACTTCTTCATATGTTTCAAACATAATCGATATCATTTTTACTAGTAACATAATTTTTATAATATATTTTATACTATATTTTGCATCAAATATATTATTTTACCGTGTAGAATTAATATTAATAAAAAAATCATATGTTGCATTTTGTATATCCAAAAAACCGATGTAAACTAAGCCACATATAGATAGATCAGATCAGATTTTTTTAAAATAATAATCCAAACTGTACTAAACATGATTTTTATTTTGAATCGGATGACTTTTATCTAAAAACTGATTCAACCACACCACGAACAACTCTAACAAGAGCATGGACAGTCCCAGTACAAAGTACATCAACTCATCCCACAACAAAATTTGGCTCGCAACATCTTATATGAAAAAATTATATAAAACAAAATAATTAAAATATTTATTTAACAGATCAAAATCCTTTGTACAAAAAAAAAACATATCAAAATCCATAAAGCAAGGTGAAGGAACAAAAAAAAATATAAAACAAAGCAAAGCAGACCAACAAAATAGATGACACTAAAACCAAACCACATGTATACCATTTTGAAGAAGAATCAAGAGTATAAAAGAACAAAGTATACCTTCAATGTAGTGATGAACGCTTCTATCTCGTGTTCACTATCACCAACACATTGATTTACATGCCACCATGAGTATCATCTCCATTTGAATTGCAAACCATTTGTGATGGTTGAGTTGAAGGTGTGGATGAGAAGATGTTGCGGAAGCAGAAAAGAAGAGTTTGATGAAATTATGAGATGGGGTTGTACCTATTTATAAGCTTCAAATCCTAGAATCAGTAAAGGAAAAATTAGAGTAAAAAAAAGTGAGAGGGGAGGTGAATATCGAAAGAAGGAAAAAATTCAGCAAAGGAATAACGATTGACGATGTAATTCATGAAGAATTGTCGCTAAGGAGGAAACAATCTAAAGAAGGAAAATTTCGGAAAATGAAATAGGGATTGAATAGAAATAAAGACTGAAAGGTAATTCATTGAGTGCTAAGTGAGTGAGATTGGATGAAATTTAATTTAGAAGACTAAGAGTAAAGGTAATTTTTGGTATAACAGGGTTAGTAAAAAAAAATTATAGTGTAAACTTCTTTTGAAGGTTAAGATATGAAGGTGCTGCATCAACATAAAAGTAGAGCTTGGTGATGTTATGAGATGGGGTTGAACCTATTTATAAGCTTGAGGAAAACCAAACCCTAGAATCAAGAAAAGTAAAAAATTATAGTAAAAAAAAGTAAATGGGGAGGTGAGAATCGATAAAGGGAAAAAATTTAAAAAAGGAATAAGGAGGAAAATTTTTTAAAAAGCAAAAAATCAAAAGAAGGAAAAATTCAGAAAAGGAATGAATATTGATTGACGAGGTAATTCATTGAATGCCTAGTGGGTGGGATTGGATGAAATTTAATTTATAAGATTCAGAGTAAAGGTAATTTTTTGTACAACAAGGTTAGTAATTTTTTTTGAGTGTAAATCTATTTTGAAGGTGAGGATATGTAAGTGTTGCAAAGATTTTTTTTAAAAGAAATATATTTAAAGATTGTGATACGATTGCGAATCTATAGAAATATTACTCATTAAGCAATTCCTCATAAATTCTTATAAAAGAATTTGTATGCAAGAGCATAACGTGTGTATTTATTTTGGTTTTTTCTACATTACCCTCTCTTGTTTAGAGGGTATTTTACCCTTTCAAGATATCAACCAATCAAAATGCAATATACAAATGTAACATTAAATGTCAAATAAATGACTCAATTTTTTTTCTTTTTAAAAAAAAAATCAATTTTAATCCTAAGGTAACTTTTAATTTTTATTTAATTATATTTAGGTATACAATTTTAATTAATTTACACTATAGGGCTTGTAACAATTAAAATTTCACATCAAATTTAACCTATCAATCATAAATTTGGTTCCATTCCAAAACCTAAAACAGACATAACCTGCAGTTTCTTCTTCATTCTTCTTCCCATCTTGATTGTTCAATTGCCACCGTTTTCAATTATCGTGAGAATCGCTGCCGCCCGTTTGATTCTAGACATCGTAAAAATCTCAGTTGTTTCCAAAATCACATCAGGTATCACAACTTATATTTCTTATTGATTTGATTTACAGAATCCTACTGTTATTAGGCACATTGATCCTGCTGTTATTGTGAGAATCCTATCGTTGCTAATCTAGGCCTAGATTACAAATTGAATCCTAGTTTCTTGATCTGAAATCTATCATGAGAATCCTATCGTGCTATTTCAAAATATTTAGGGGCTAAATTGAATGGTTGTTACAAATTTGCATGCCATTACCAACATATCAATCCACTCACTTTGATCAAATCCAACAAGCTATGAATGTTTATAAAGTAAACTTGAGCTCTTCAATAATGTTGTAGAGTTTATTTCTGATCCCTTCTATGTATGTTTGGTCCCCTTATTTCCATAATGTCTTCAACTTCTCTGAGACATGCATATAGATCAAATAAGGTTCACATAATGCTAATTCATCAAACAACATCAATTTGATAAAAAAAAAAGCATTAAAAGAGGATGCAAAAGAGGAACTTGAATCTCAAATCCAGGCCCGGCCCTTGGGGGGTGCAAACAGCTCAATGGAGCTGGGCCTCCCCAAGGTATGGGCCTCATAAAAAAATTTATAGCCTAGTAAATAAGTAATAAATAAATATAACGCGAGTTGTTTTTTGTATTTGCTGAAGCGGCTCAGTGGCATTGTTGCAAGCTGGTAATGCCAAGGTTATGGGTTCAAAACCCCCATTTCATTGTTTTATGATATTCTTTTCCTTTTTTTTTTTTCTTTCATTTTTTCTTCTTTTCTTTTCCTTTTTGCTTCTTTAATTAATATGAGGGCTTTGATTTATACATTATTTTATCTGGATTTGAGGTTCATCTATCTTCTCTTCAATTTAGCCAAAATCTTCTTAATATATTAGATTATATATTTACAAATGAAAACATAATATAATTTTTTTCTTCTTCTTATTTTGTTAGAAGACTTGTAATTTTTGGCCTATTCTTGTTGTATAAGATAGTTACACTCTAACAACAAATATTATAATTGTTTTACTTGAAAGAACAAACATTATAAACCATTTATTTTTGGCTTTGTACAAACTAAGGAAAAATATAACCCAGAAGATTGATAAAGATATTCGCTTAAATTGTATTTATATTATTGATTAGAATATTGATCTTTTATGTATTAGTTACAATAAACACTTTTTTTAATCTTTACGGATCTTATTTTCAATTTCAATAGATAATTGCTCTTTTAAAAAAGTTATATTTTTTATTTTATTAGGGGCCTATTTTCACATGAGAGCCGAGCCTCCAATTACTCAGGGACGGCCCTGCTCAAATCCATTGATCACTTGCCTTTCTATCTAAAAGCATTAAAAGTGGACTCTCTAGATTGACAGAGATGCAAAACAACATAGATTATATAATAGGATCGTAACACATAACAATTAACTGAAAAACAGAACTATATGAAAATTATAAAAACACCAGCTACTAAACCAGAACAGGAACTGCTATCAGTACATGAAATTGCTCATATAGACTTATATGCTCCTAAAACTTTTTAACTTCAGAAACAAGGATAATTTTTACTACAAGAAAACATATATCAGTTACAAGGGTCAAGAGATAAGACAATATATCATAGTAAATTAGACTCAATTCAGAATTCACTGCTGCAAAAATGATTTTTCTCTTGAAGACTTGATATATATCATGTCAAAGTAAATTTTGCACATCTAGTCATTAACATATCTCAGAAATGTTATTCTTAATAGCATACATTTTTTTATATATGCGTATATATACACTATTGTTGTATATTTATTGACATGTGAATTATCTCAAAATAACAATCAGCATAAACATATAAGCATTAAAATCAATAAGCAAAAGAGAGATCATTAGACTTATCTATCTTTAAAATTGCGGTGATTTGAGGCTGGTAAAGAAGAGCAAACAAACGCCAAACCATGAATAGCAATAACCTGCAAAATAGTAAACTGTTTATCTAACCTGAGGCGTGACATAGTCACTGTCCTTGAGGATTTTATCCGCCTCATAAGCGCATATCCTCCCCGGATACAACAGTTATTCCCCGTTATGAATCATAACTGGAGGTGACAGAACAACTCAAAATAATCTCAAAGATAACCGGAGATGTAACCCAGAAGCTCAATACTTTAGATGAGAGAAAATAATTGTGTTTAGAGGAACACATAAAAATGAGAGAGAGTATGTATGTGGGTATATATATATGGGGTTGATATTTTTGTGTATTGCCTTCTCAATTGTTCCATACGTATGTGAATATATATGGCAGGAACTGTCAAATCTCATAGGTTAACAAAATCAGTTAGTAAAGTAGGCACTAACCTTTGACTAACCATAATAATAGGAACATGTGGTTACAAAGAATAAAATATGGATCTCTTAATAATGATGAGTCATGGAGATATTTAAAGGGATATTGGAACCGGTCAATAAATAGAAATAAAGTAATAACTCTAATTTAAATTGTTTTCTAGTAATAAGAAAAACGTTTGAAATATTTAATAAGACAAAAATTACAACAACTATAAGTACAACAGATGCAAAATTTGACTGAACATAATTGGATTAAAGTACCGCAAAATTTGACTGAACATAAGTACAACAGATGCAATTCCAAAGAGTAGCTTCGATTAAGTACAATTTTTTTTTATGAGCAAGAATTTATTAAAACGAGTACAAGGGGTACTCGAAACCTATTACAAAGAAATTACATGAATCAACATACATTGTTGAAAAAACACAAGCTGTACATCAACATATAGCATGATTTTACAGAAGAAAAAACAGCCCCCGAATTCGGCAACCAATTACATGAATCAGCCACATCAAGCCTCGGACTAACAGAGTGCAGGCTCTAATACAAGTCCAAACAAGTTACTCTACAGCAACACAAGTAACTCTAACTGACATCTGACTTCTTCAAGTTCAAACAATTATCTGCAGCAGTAAAAATGAAATGCTCTATACATGAACAAAACCACTTGAATATGATTTAAACTCGATTTGTTTGCTAAGCTCAGCAAGAAGGACAGAGTCCAAGATAATAGGCGCCCTGCAAGCCAAAAGCGCTATTGCTGATGATGAATCTTCAACACATGTTGTGCAACCGCGATTGCTGATGGCGGCTCGCTGGCCAAAAGTGTCGCGTTGTACCCAACCACTGCTAGTCGCTACCATACTCCTATAGCGCGCTATTGACAACATAGCTTCAAACAACAACAAGAGAAATTCATGGTTTCATTATGATCATGACGAAAATGTGTCCGAACCTCACATTTTAAAAATGATTGGTAGACTAATAAACCAAAAGAAAGACCATTTGTATATTCCATCAAAGTCCACACATCAGAGAGCTTGAATCAATGATGCAGAGTCAATATATATGCCTTTGGATCATCAGTTCAACCATTCTCATCACATCATTCACTCAATCCAATGACTCTCACTTTACAACAAGGGAACAATAAGTAGGCTTTAACTTCCTGCATGTGCCTCTAAATTGAAGATTTTAAATTAGAAGACTCATCCAACACAACTAAACTAGTATTAACTCCTTAGACATTTGTTGAAGAATAATACATTAAGCTAAGAGACTAGATGTGCATTGAATTAAAGCCAGATAAATTCAAAGGAAAACATTTTGAAAGATCTCAACTGAGTATTTACATTGAGACTGACATTCTTCCTGCAAATGTCACATATCACATGAAAGCTGCAAGAAATATGGTTATCAAAATCATAATGCAAGATGACAATGCATTATAGTAATCGAAATTGTAAAATAATATAACATGGCTCTATAGTAACACTACAACATTTTGGCTTTACGACAACGCCTAATTTTTTGAATGTAAAAAAACTGTTTTGGTAGAGTATTATAGGGAACGATTTTCTAGTTTTTTTTTGTTAGGGTATTCAATTTAAAAAAAAAAAATCCAACAATTTAATACCGTCCTGGTATAGGAAATCAAAACGGTATTTTATTGAAAATTTTCAATAACAATTAATAATCGTTCTATTACATATATTTTAATTATTTTTAATAAAATTAAAAACTATCGTGATTTTGCTTTAGAGGTTCATGAAATTTGTTTTGTTCAGCCCTCTAGTTTTTTGGCATATTCTCAATTAATCAAACAATCTTCTTTACACCTTCAAAATTAAAAAATAAAAAACTTCTAACTATAACAAGTCACAACTCAGAACCTCCCAATCCCATCAAACCCTTTGCACCTTCAACCCCCTAAATCTCATCGAACCTTCCCACCGGTAAAATCTAGTAACCTTTGTATCAGATCCGAATCTCTCTTCCCTCTATTCTCTGATTCTGATTCGGATCCCCAATTTCGGCGACTTATTCATCGCATCCTTCTCTCGCAATTCAATCTGATTAAACTTTCCCGGCAAACACACGCAATCATCGATCATAAATCCTCTCTACAGGAATGCGTTTAAGGTAATCAATTGAATCCTTCAAATCTAATCAACTTCACACTGTTCTTGTAATGCGTGTGTAGATACTTTTAATGCATGTATTGATTTTGTTATTTTTAAGCTGAAATTGGTGATGTGTGTTGATAATTTTTATTTGATTATGGTTTTAATGTTGTTAGTTAGGCTATGTATTTCGAATAGTATTTGAATCAGACATTGAAATTGAGTGAAATGTTGTTGTAATTTACGTATACATAATGCTGCAATTCAATACTAGTATGCGGCATTCAATTTAAATTTAAAGCGAAATATTGTCCATCTTCAGTTATGAGTTATGTCCCAGACACTAACTCGTTGACACCGGTAATGATTTGAGAAAGTGAATTATTTGAACGTAATCACATGTGTCGGTGTCAAACATCGACACTCTTGATCAAAGGTGTCGGTGCTTCAGAGATCTTCAGAGGTTCCATTGGGGACAATTCATAAACAACACGTATTTTGGATATGAAAATAAAAACCAAAGGATTTTTTTTGCTGTTCTGTATTGATTTGGTAAGCACATGTTAAGTTGGGGTTTCTGATTGTGATCTTTTGTACTTTGATTTATTTAATTTTCTCCTACTGATTGTGATTCCAATTGTGATTTTTCTATAATCTGATTATGATTGCTATTCTCTATTGATTTTTATTTTATTTAAAAGGATTGAGGAATATCAATATCTAGCATAATGCCTTAGACATAATCATCTGCTATTTTTTGTGGTCAAAATATATAACGGTTGATCTAATGATTGATGGAAAGATTAGGAATCTAATCCATATATAAAGTTTTGTGATGTTTTATAGCAAGCTATTTGCTATATGTGGGAAAATTCTTAGAATTCGAGGACTAAGAAACCTCCTGAAGAATAATTGAAGAAAAGAAAAGTGAATCAAATTTATTTCATAATCTTTCCATAAAATTACAGTGTGCTTATATAGAGGATAAATGTTAAAGTAAAATAACAAGCTTAGTACAGTGTGCTTATATAGGAATTATTTTTTGTAATAGAAATATATTCTAATAACTAAATACGTGTTGTGATGCTTCTAGATCTTGGTATATTCTAGCAGAATACTTTTATTTGTATACCACATAGTCCTTGAGTTTGATGGGCGGATTAGTGGACCTTTTGGGCTTATTAGCAGCTAGCTCCTCCTTAGTAGGTGAATTGGGCTCATCTGTTATCACAGTGTCAGGCTGGTTCATAACACTATTTTTTGTCAAGCCATGATCCTTCCCATTGTGTTATTTTATTTTTTCAATTTGAAGTGGTCCAAGATGAAACACATGTCCAATCCATGCCAATTTAAACATTCCTTTTGACCAAATAGTGTGGGTGTTATTATTCGACCTTTCAAGTATAAGAAGGGAAGAAGGTCCAATTAATAACGTAGATAGAGGGGAGAAAAGTATAGGAAGTTCATATAACCAATAGTGCTAACTTCACCACTCTACCAATCCGGACATTTGTTGTTGCTTCAGTGAGTACTCTTCAACCAAGGTATGAGCCATTGTACAATAGTCATAGCCATGCATTGATACAATTGAAATTGTAAATACACTGCAAAAGAAATAACGGTAACTCTTGTGGTTCTGAGATAGCTGCTGCTAAAGTGAGAAGATTGAAACTTCTGGCTGATTCAATGGCCTTGATGAGATGAGAGTAGATTTCAAGGACAGTCGAGTGGTTTAATCTCTTTGAGAAGGTATTGATATGGTTTAAGCTTTGTAATTTTATTTTTTATTAGCTGGTAAATGGGGGAGTTGGTTTTTGTTGCATCCAAAGAATGGTTTGATTTGTTTGAGAAATCAAATTAATTTCCCCATGACCACTGGTTTAACACTACTCGTTTCAGTCTAGCCATTTCTGGCCAAGGGCGCACAACACTTTCCCTTAACTTATGAGTATAGGAGCTAGTTTGGACAAGAGTTAATTAATTCTAGCCATTTTTGTTTGTCATTGTTTATTGTACATACTATGATTAATAAAATATTTCACACCATATTTCTAATTCCTCTTGTAAGATAGTTAATAGTAACAAAATTAGTAAAGTTAGTTTAAGTATGTTATGAATCTTGTCCATCAAATGAACTATAATAGCCTTGCCCTATATATACTCATTAATAGTAACATATTCACTTAAGTTAGTTTAACTGCGTTGAAGAGCATATTTCTTCATGTTTGTGTCTTAGTGACATGCTTGTTTTTCTTCTGTATTACAATCAGAGACAGTGGAATTAAAGCATTTTATTAGCTCTTTAAAAGATCAACAGTGTTGTCATTGACAATGGCTGGTCAACAAGGTTTATATATTTTTTCCCCATTTAACTTGTTGTTGGGTCATGCAATTAACCTTCTCTTTTTGTTTATTTGTATTGTATTGGGTCAAGTACAAGCATGTGATTGATGTATGGTTCTTGGTGAAGGATGATGGAGTGTTGGACATAGTGATTTATAATTTGTGTGTGATTACTCTTAGTTATAAGAACTTTAATATATTTTAATTATTTCTTCTCCGTTGATTGTGTCTTAGGGTATACTACACATTGAAGATACAAGTCTTTTATGTTGAACAATGTTATTTTGATAGATATATGAATGATATATGATTGAGAAGTATTTGACTGGTTCATGATTTCAGGAATGGTTATTGGACAAATAAAAGAAAAGCAACTACTATCTTATTAGAACCTACATACTAATAAGTTGGAGCAAGGCCTATGGTTTATAACAATACAAAACTTTAGAAAATCACTCTAGGTAAAGTTTCAATTACTTTATTATAGGATTACATACTTTTGATGTTGTAAAATCAGCATTTTTGGTGCATTAATGTCTTTAAATTCAAATAGTTATATGTATGCTATAAAGTTAAGCTAATCACTTAATATTAGTGGTTATAGGGCTCATGCTTCCACTTTTAGCACTATTGGAGTTGATTTTATTTTTTTGGATATATATTGTTGTGTAGATCAACAAAACTATATGGTCTGCTTCTACCTTTTGGATAAATGCAACGATGTAAAAAACCCTCTAATATAAGAAGACTTAAGTTTTTTTTTTCTCTGGGAGTGTATATGGTTTGTTGTAGTTGACAAGTCGTTTGCAGAAGTATGAGTTATGGAAAAGGAAATTGGAGGCTGGACCAATGAGTACTTCTACTATTAATTTTCAAGATGGTTTTATTGGTGGTTATAAGGCTCATATCTCCACTGTTGCATAGTATGGAGGACAATACAGTTATGTTGATGGTTCAGCAGGTATGTTATAATATTTTGTAGAATGTGAAACTTAATGACGTGTGTTGTGGAGCAGTTTGTGATGAAGTATGAGTTTTGTGTTAGTCTTAGAGTAGAGAAATATTCTATGTAGGTGGCCTATGATCTTGATTGAGGACCTACTAGTTTAGTATTATCATATGAAAAGAAGGATAACAAATGTTTAAAATATAATAGTTTAATACACTTTATTGTTGTGTCTCTTTGGAAGGGAGTGACTTTGAAATTACTACCTCAGTGTTTGACATATACATCCTCCGGTCACTGTTATAAGCAAAAATCAACATTTTAGATTCATTCATTAAATGATGTATGTGGTCTACAATAAAGACTACATGCATTATTAATTGAAGGAATGTAAATGTAGTTTTTTTTCTTATAATAGTGACCGGAGGGTGTACAATTTAATTGTTTATTGAATATATTTCTTTTTATTTTGCAGATGAATTGTTAATGATGATATCAATGAAGAATTTCAATATTTTGAAGTACAAGAGATGAAGACATATGTTGATGTTTAAGTGTTGTTTAGGGTGAAAATGATAATTGACATTTTGACTTGAGAGTATACATTAAATATTCGAGTACTTTATCGTGAAGAATGTTATTTTTGATACCTATATGAATGATATATTATTGACAAGTATTTGGTATGTAATTCTGAATTTACGATTATATTTGAATTTTGTATGTATAACATTTCATTGAAGTCAAATATTAGTTTTATTTTTGACATGAACAGAGTAAGGGAAAAATAATGATTAATGCAAAATAATTTTAAAAAAATTACAAATTTATTCACAACGGTGAAAAAGCGTTGCGGTAGCTTACAGCAGATATTTAGCCTTGGGTCTAAGAGAACGCTTTCAGGAATAACATCAATCCATAACCGTTGGGATAACGCCGAAAAGACCATTCTTCATTTGAGTCAATGGCAACGGATTTTTTGTCGGGACGGCTTAAAACCGTTGATAATGTGAAATTTTAAAACCGTTTTTAAAAGTGTACCTAAGACTACGCTTTTATACATGCCGTTACCGTTTATGGCAAAAACCGTCTCGAAAGGATAAGACAACGCCTCAGTCTGCCACGACCAGAAAAATGTTCTGGTATCCTACGGAAACGGTTTTTTCATATTACACAACAAATTTTTGCCGTTCTCATAGGACGGAAATGTTCTCATTCAAATTTACCCCACCGTTTGTGGGAAAAAGCTAATGTGTCCCAAAAACAAATTTAACCTTAAAATAATTGGGACACACTAACTGCCACATCAGCATTTCGTTAGAGAATTAACAACAGAGACTAATTTTGATAACAGAGATAAAATGTGAAAATTTTAAAAACATTTAATGAAATGTAAGGACTATTCTTCAAAGGGGCGCAAAATGTAAGGACTAAAAACATATTTAACCCAAAAATAAAAGAATAAAATGGAGAAAGTTGAATTTAGGCACCTTTAAGCAAGTATGTTTTTATTTCATTATTTTAACATCAAGAGAAACTTAATCCAAATTACCATCAACATCAATGGAGAGAAATTACACTACCAATTCATCCACCGTGTTACTTTTGAGTCTTTGGAAAAAAAAAGTTATGAAAATAGTTAGACGAATCCAAAACGAGGGAACTTTTTTTCTTAGGGTAAAAATGAGGGAACTTTAATGGTGCACTTGTAATTAAGGTGTACTATTTTTGCTTTATAAATTTTAGTAATTAATGATAAAAAATTAATAGATATTCTCGATTATGTGTAATAAAATTTTGTAAAAGTTAATTTAATTTTCGTGACACTTTTTACAAATAAGATTTAATTATTATAATTGTAAATATAAAATATATTTTTTTCTTCAAAAAACAACTAATTAAACTATTAATTTAAAAATTTAGTGTATTGATGCGCTTGAATTTCGAGTGTACCATAAAATTTACCCCATGACAGTTCTTCAAAAAAATAAATATAAAAAACATAATGTTTCACCGAAATGACTTAATGTTAGCATCATGGAACTCCTAAATTAATAATATTCTCCAAGTATCAAAATAAGTGACCTTGTTGACTAAAACACCCATGCCAATGCACATATTTGACTTTAATATCTTTAATGATATATTACTAAAAATTACTCCCTCGGTCTCAAAATAATTGAGTCTTTTGCACACATATTATGAAAACGTGTATAAATGAAACAGAGAGAAAAATGATTTTAAATATCCTTAAAAAGTATTTGATGCATTCACCATTAAAAATTTGATATTTTAAAAATATTTATCATAGTCAAAAAAAAAAAATTTATCGACAAAAATCTAACAACATCTTCTATGATATTATTTATCTTTATATAATAAAATAAATATGATCAAAATATGTTATATGAATGGTACATATAATCAAACAATATCATATGATCAAACAATGTCATATTTTGGAATGAGAGGGATTACGGAACAATACTTTATTGAACACACCTTAGTTAAGTACGAAAGATAGAATCATGGAACAAGACTTTATCGAATAATCTAATATTACAAGATCACATTACTCAATCAATTGATATTTGCAAATTCTTTGAACCCTTTTGAGCTTTGACTAAAAGTTGTGCAGATCCACGTCGAAATTCTTCTTTACCATCATCTTCATTCCACAACTTAATATTAATCTGTTCCAAAACTTTTCCTTGCATAAGAAAGCAACAAGTCATAAGTTCTTCGTTTGTGGCTCTCAATCCAATTACTTCTACCACCTTCAAACTATTTTTCAAGCATTCAGGAAACACTCGACGAGTTTGCCAAAATTTCTTAAGGTCTACTTGATAGGGAAGTGTATAGTCCTGTAATATATACAACCAATCATTCAAAAGTATTAAAAATCAAACCATATCAATGATTACAATGTTAAGTATTGAGAGAGAGAAATGTAAAGTATTTGACTGACCTCAAATATAAGTTGTGGACTTATGTCCAATATGAGTTTTTCAAGCAATGGGCAACTGTTGAGCATGAATTCAAATCCACAAAGCTCATATGAATGCATTTTAGTCTTTAGAGTCAAATGTTTTACATTCAAAGCACTTTGCATCTTCACCGGTTCATCTCCAGATGGAACGACCTAATATATGTATGTACAATGCAAATTAAATTAAAACAACATTAATGACTCATTAAATTTTAGAGTAAAATCAATTTATATATACTCACACAAAATTCATGCCAACTATATATAATCATTAATAAGGAATTAATTAACCAAGTTGTTTGGGCTCCAGTGGCAAGGAGCTCCTTCCAAGGACGTACCCGAAGAATACCGGATTCGATTCCCATGGAGAACAACACTTGGCCAGTGCACATGCCTCTACGCACGAGCCGGATTAGTCGCTCGGAAACCGGTGTGAAAGCCAAAAAAAAAAAAATTAATTAAAAGAGTACCTGAAGTAGATAACTGCAAACAGTTAGAATATTGGCGGCGGAGAAATCATGAAGGATTTGGCAGAGTTCGTTGCCACGTTCATTGAATTCTGATTCTTGAGAAAAATCAATGTCTACCTCTTCTATAGCCCTAACATTAATATCTGAAGTAAACACAACTCCAGAATATTTGAAGTATTTCAGATTTGGTGCATTAAATATGAAATACTCAGAATCACACTTGTTTACCACCAATCTTGTTAATCCAAGTGGTTCATCTCCCAAATCAAAGTTCGCCAAATTCCAGCATTTCTTAAGATTCAAACTTTCAATCGTCCTACAAATTGATAACAATTTTTTTAGGGTTTTGATTTTAACTTCAATCCAACCCAAAGATAAGTCTTTGAGTGCACCAAAGTTAAGAAAATCTTGCGCATCGAAACCACAAGAATACAGTTTTAGTGATTCAAGCGACAATCCGAGTTGATAAACATGCGTTGGCAATTGAAACAACGCATGTTTACCATCAAAATCATTATCTTCCCATTTTGGATCCGGGAAATCAAGAATTAACTCTTTCACTCCCCGTTGTATCGTGAAAGCAACACAACGCTCAATTGTTTCCCCACAAGTTTGAGGATTCGAAACCGTGAGAGAAAACCTGTTAATGGCGCGGCTAGGAAAGTGTGCGATCCAACTCGTAATAAAGTTGATGAAAACTTTTCTTTGTTCTTGTTTGTTTTCATCAGAAGTTGAATCCACAAAGAAGTTTTCATTGAAGTCGATGTTTTCTTCAGATTGCCATATCTTTGACCATTTTTGGAGAAGAATAGGTGTCCTTGTGGCTTCTTGGGAGGGTAGGAAAGAAACGATTGCAAGAAGAAGTGGTTTTAGTATCGAAGAAAACAATTCCATGTTATCTCTTGCCATGGTTTTGAATATGAATATACGATGATGATAACAATATGTAGGGTAGGGTTACTGTTTTTAGTGATAATGGTGGATTATTAGGGCATAGGGTGTGTGTATTTATATAGATTTGATTAGGTGCAACTCCGAGAAACGGTGTTATGATGATATTGGTGATAAGATTTTTCCTTTTAATCTTGATGATTGATAACGTCTCATCAATCGGTGCCTTAAGATTAGATAAGGAATGTTTAACTAATAGGAAGTTGGTTAATTATTTTACAAAAAGAAATTTTACCTTCAAAATACAAGCATAATTAACGTCACTCTAAAGAAAAGATTATAATTAAGGGAAATTTTATGTTGAAGTATGAAAATGACTTTTCTGATAAAGTTAACAATAGCATCAAAAATGTTAAGAGTTTTTCCACTGTTTATTGAGTGGCATCAAAAGTTAATCCTCATACTAATATAATAGTATATGATTTAATATAAAAGAACTGTGCACAATTTTATCTTGAAAAAAATTTCCCGGGTCAATAAACTCTCTTTAGTTGTGTGGATAAAAAAAAAAGTCACTTTAGTTTTTTTTAAGGAAAAACTCACTTTAGTTGTCTCCTTAAAAATAGACAAAAAAATAAATAAATAACACTTTTACTTTAAAAATTAATCAAATACACGACTTTATCGTCAAAATATTTTATGGCAGATTCCTTAATTAAGAAATGTTTTCAAAATATTTGGAATATATGTTAATTTTAAACAAGCAACAAACCCGTGGGCTAGGTTTTCTTTTACATTACCCTCTCTTGTTTAGAGAGTATTTACCCCTTCAAGATATCAACTAATCAAAATGTAATATACAAAATGTAATATTAAATGTCAAATAAATGAGTCAATTTTTTTAAGCAAAATTACACTAAATGTCCTTTATCTTATTTATTTGTAACACATTAGTCCTTTATTTTTTTTTTGTCCCATTTACGTCATTTATCTATTAAAATGTGCACAAGTTAATCTTTTTCTTCATTTTTCTATTAAAAAACATGAAAATAGTAATTTTATTAATAACTTTGTTTTATAAAATATTTTTTAATAAATAAATTCATAAACCCTATAAACATTTTGTAACACCCCGTTTTTCCAACATAAAAATTTCATAAAAATAATCAGAGTATTCACATAAACGGAATGTCACATTGTTTTCTTAAAATCATAAAAATGAATAAACTATTTATCCTTTAAAATTCAATAACAAAATCTTTAATACTTCGCAGGGGAATTTATTCAATACGTAAGGAATAGAAAAACAATAACAAGTTCTCATCCTGTTACGTATCAGAGCACCTAAGACACACGAGAGAGAAAGCTCACACGACATCAACTATTCTTGGTTACCTGCAAGTTACTCATACGAAGAGCAACATTTCCAAGCAGAAGGGGTGAGATTTCACAAAACAATAATAATAAGCATATAATTCAATAATTATATTTAACAACCTAAAATCATCATAATATTCATCATAGACAATAATATATCATATATCACATCTTTAATAGTTCATATAAAGAATCACAGCTTCAACAACTGGCAACTTAAACATCTTTGACTCGACAAATGCGACTCCAACTTGACTATGCAACTTAGACCTCTTATATGCATGTGGTACCAATCTAGGGCATCAAGCCCCTAACGGGCAAAAGTTATGGTGCATAAGCCATAACTTATGCACCATGCATAAGGTCTTCACAGCCATCGGATCGATTAGACACTTGTAATAATCCTACGGTCTTCAGCTCCCACATTCAGATCTCACATTCATTGATTGAGTCAGTTGTGCCCGACGAAACCAAACTCTCACAACCTCGCCGGAAACCACCGTCGTTGTGTTTGTCTTCATCACCGACGCTTTCTTCATCACCGGAGTCAGTTGTGCCCGACGAGAACTCGACACCGCCATCACCGCCGCCGCTCGCGCTCGTTCCGATTTCACCGGCGATTGCTTCACGTTTGCTCGCCGCTCCGACGTCGTTTTCCAGCCGTGATTGCGACGTTATTTCACCGTCTAGGTTTCGCGATTTTCACCCTTTCTCACCGTCTAGGTTTCGCGATTTCACCAGCAAATTCCGGCTATCTCCAGTACAAATTCCGGCTATCTCCAGCAAATTCGTACTGCAATTTTGAAGAGGTAATCATGTATATCATTTTTGTTGTATTTAGTTTTTGATTCCAATTTCGAATTTAGGTTTTGATTCAAATTTCGAATTTGTTCTTAGTATAGTATCAATTTAGTGATTCAAATTTAGTGATTCAGTTGTATCAATAAGCTTCATTTTTAGATTTGTATAAGAATCAATTTTGCTTCAGTTGTATTTTCAAATCAACACTCTGAAACCATTTCCAGAGCAAAATGGTTTCAGAGTAAAACTTTCTGAAACCATTTACACAGTATATTGGTTTTGGCATATTAGCTTCAACTTTGCTTCAGCTGTAGTTTCAATTTATGATATCTAATGGTTGTTTGCTCTTAATAGTGTTTGTTGCTGTTTTCAATGGATTTGATATCAACTTCATCTGAGAGTGGACAACTGAGTGTTTAAACTTCATCACTGATTCATGTTGAGAGTGGACAACTGAGTGTTGAAACTTCTTCAATGATTCATGCTGATAGTTCTCAATGTTACTCCCCTAGCAATGAAGAATCATGGAAGTCTTTAGTCTTTCAATCTATTAAAGAGATTGAAGATTTTTATGGTAATTATGCATATAATTAACACTGGATTTTCTATTAGGACTATGTTGAAGTCGAAGAATAATTCACAAAATAAGAAATCAGATAAGGTACATTATGTGCGTTATGTTTGTAACAAACAAGGTTTCAAGAAGGGGAGTTTGCTTAATCCTAACAACAGGCCAACATCAAACAGTCCACTGGTTATTGAGTTTGTGAAAGTGAAAGAAAAACCTGAGGAAAGGGTCGGTTGTAAAGCTGGAATATATTTGAAGCTGGATGAAGTTTTGAATGTGTATAAGATTTATAGATGGGATGTGGCTTACTGTCATCCATTACATAAACCAGAGCATTTGTGTTACCTGAGATCATTTAGAGAAGTAAATGAAGTTCAAGGACAACTAGCTCTAATAAATTCTAAAGCTGGAATGTCGATGAGAACGTCTTATGATGTTCTTGGTCAAGGAGTTGGAGGTACGGAGAATCTTCCTTTTCGGTTTTCAGACTTAAAGAACTATCTAATGACAATTCGTCAAAAGGAGATGGTGGTTGGTGAAGCAACTGTAATTCAAGAATTCTTTAGAAATGAAGCTCTCTCGAAACCATCTTTTTACTATGATATCCAAGTTGATGCTGCAGAAGACATAGCTAGCATTTTTTGGGCAGATGGAATTATGCAACTAGATTATTCTCTATTTGGTGATGTCATCAGTTTTGATACAACTTACCGAACAAACAATCAATATCGGCCATTAGGTTAGTATCTTTTACTTCTCTCAGGTTTTTAATTAGTGTTTACTTTAATTATGTTGTATTTTGTTCTGGCATGGTTAGTATAGGTAGGAGTACATTTTGAACTGCCTAGTGTCTAGGTGTGGCTGTCATATGTGTCCGAGATTGACTGTAAGATTGATAAAGTTGCAGGCATTTTTACTTAGCCAGAAATTGTCTTGTGTGATCGATCTTTAGTACATACTTATTAGAATACTTAGTGTCTATGTGTTTTATCATTGAGTTTATTCACTGCTGAGGCGTGATTTCTTATAATTTGTGATTACATACTAGCATAAATGCATTATAATTTAGGGTTGGTTTCATTATTTAGTGTAAGTTATATATATATGTTGTATTTTGTTCTGATTTAGGTCATTTATTGGTCATTATTTCAGCTGCCTTTATTGGTTTTGACAATCATCGCAAGAGTGTTTTATTTGGTGCTGCGCTATTGTACGATGAGACAGCAGCTACTTTTGATTGGTTGTTTACAACATTCTTGAAGTGTATGTCCAATAAGAAACCACAGACTAGGCTAGTGCGTTATTGTGTTCAATTCCGAATATTTTTCCAGGTGTTTTTCACGGGCTTTGTTCATGGCACATGGCAGAGAATGCCAAGAAAAATCTTGGCTCTCGTGTAAACAGTGCATTTTTTTTTATGAGTTAACTAATTTCGTTTCAAATGTAGACAATGAATCAGATTTCGACTATAATTGGGATCAGATGATGAAAAATTGTTTTAATGGAAGGCCTACTTCAGACTTTAGGTGGCTTGTCCAAACTTACGGAAATCGTATGGATTGATCTTCAGCTTGGGTCAAGTCATATTTTACAGCTGGTCTGAAAACAACTCAGTTAAGTGAGTCTTTCAATGCTTTTCTTCGTGGATTTCTGCAGCCAGACCATTCACTTGTTCGATTCTTTAGTCATTTCAACATTATAGTTCAGAGAATGAGAGATAATCATGCTGAGTTGGACTTCAAGGCTGCAAACACTAGAACAAAAAATAATTATCCCAATAGTCAGCTGATGCGGTCCGTTGTAAACAAGTACACACCAGCTTGCTTTGCATTTATTCATAGGCAGTATGACCTTTCCTTCAAATACTATCATGAGGAGGACACAACAAAAGGGTCTGCCTTTAACAAGTTTTTCAAAGTTTTCACAATTGAAAAGGTTGATGATAATTATGATGATGTTGATAATGACAATGACGGGCCTTCCAATGTTGATGTTTTGGATGCAGAACTTCAAGAAAACCTTTTCCCAAGTTTTGAAGATCATGATCGACTTGATGAAAGGGTTGTCACAGTTGACATTAGAAGCAAAAAATTTAGTTGTTCATGTCGTATGTTTGAGAACAGGGGCTTTTTATGTCGACATGTTTTGAAGATCTTTGAGTTCTTAGGTGGTTATGTGCAATATCATTTTTTGAAGACAATACCTGGACAATATGTTTTAAAGCGTTGGACTAGAGATGTGCGTCCGTCTGTTGATAAGCTGAAATCTACCATCAATGTTGGCACTGAAGACACCACTCAAGCACAACGATATCAACAAATTTGTGCTGTTACCGTTCAGCTTTCTACACGTTTTTGTGCAGATCCGGAGGCATCTGAAATTTTTCTCGACGGTGTTCTTGAAGCTGGGAAAAAGGCAGAGGAGTTGTACAGACCCATCTTCCGTGACATCATCATCCAAGTCTTCAAAAGGAGCTGCTGTCGGTGAACCATCTGCTGGGGTGAAGTCCACTACACCAAAGTTCAAAGAAAGACCAAATCCAATTAAGTCAAAGAAGCGACTTAAAAGTGATTATGAAAAAGCTAGAGAAAGGCATAAATTCCTTATAAATCGGAAGAAACAAAAGAGAGATGATGAAGCTTTAAAAAAAAAAACGGTCACTGATTGATTGTTTTTATGTTATAAGTTTGTAATAGATTTTACTGGGAATATTTTGAAATGATCTATTGGAAATTATACATTCACATTCTTTATTGTTATGTATTGATGATTATAGGTTGCTACAAAACCATTAGACAATTAGTTTGGTTTCCCATTTGAACATTCTTATAAATTTTAATTAAATTGAACATTCTTATCATATTTGTTTTTATTTACAAAACCATTAGAACTTTGTACCGATAATAATTTCATCTAAAACCATTACACCATAAGTATGGTTTTACATAGAACACTATCAAAACCATTAAACCATACTTATGGTTTCAGTATTCCATACCCCTAATTTTGATCAAATTTTAATTAAATTCAACATTCTTGGGCCTAAAATAACTGTTAGAACCATATACCGATAATAAATTCATCTAAAACCATTACACCATAAGTATGGTTTTACATATAACACTATCAAAACCATTAAATCATACTTATGGTTTCAGTATTCCATACCCCTAATTTTGATCAAATTTTAATTAAATTTTTACATAGAACACTAATGAATTTGCAACTTCCGGAGTTTGCAAGCCTTCTTTCGTGAAGCATTATGAAATTCGTTAAATGGTTAAATGAATTCGTGAAGCAAACTTTGAAGGTGAGAAAAAACACAAGAAGATTTCACTATAATCAGTTTGAGAATGGGGGGGGGGGTTGAATTGTGTTTTCTTTTTCTCTCTAAAAATTCTTCTTCTGATAGTACTTCAGAAGCAGTTTGAGAATGCTTCTGATGTGATGACCAGAATCAGATATGCAGCGGAAAAGATCAAAGCAGAGAAAAGAAAGACAAAGACACAAGCAGTTATCCTGGTTCCTTCCACAACACGGAAGTAGTCCAGTCCCCCTTGCACTTCCAAGGAGATTTCACTATAATCACAAAGATTACAAAATGCTCAATACTCTCTAAGTATGAGACTTCTCAAAAAATGCTCAAGCACACACGCAAGAGTCTTCCAATGCTCAAGCACTAAGCAAGAGTCTTCTAATGCTCAAGCACGCAGGCAAGAGGCTTATGATCAAACAAAAATACAATGAAATAAGTTTGACTTGAACACTTGATATACAATCAGTGGTGTTCACAACACAATACGTTAAAGACTCTAGACTTTTGAATTTCTAAGATGTATCAAATCAGTGCAGAAATTCAGTGTGCTTTGTAGAATCAAATTGACAGAGTTTTGGCGCTTTTTAACTTGTATATCTCTATCTACAATCTTCAAGTCTTCACTCCTTTATATAGAGGCGTGAAAGAGACGTTGAGATGATTAGCACGTCTAAAGAGTCGTTTGAAATCCTTTGATCATTCACCAGTAATTCTTTGCCTGATTTGGGTGTAGTCCTTTGAAGAATTAGCTTCAAATTCATTCCCATCTTGAAGGCACAAATTCTGCAAGCATAGCTGTTGTCTTGTCTTGTAGCGTGGACAAAACAGAGTAGTGGAGGTAGTGGTTGTACACTTGTACTTTGTCAACTCTATTAACGAAGGACAAATACTCAGTGCTATCCAAATGACCGTTGATACCTCCCTTTCAATTCTTCGTTCTTCTTAGATAAGGTTGAAATGAGAAACAGCTACTTTGGATCTTCAGTTTGAATTTACGGATTAAATGTAGCTTCTGGTGATGATATCGCTTCTGATGAAAACCTTGCTTCTGATGACCTTTTGCTTCTGATGAACTTCTGCTTCTGATGACATCATCACTTCAGATGCACTTCAGCTTCAGAAGCACTTTAAGCTTCAGACGCAGTTTTCTTCAGATGCTTAGAATTCTTTCGCTTTCCATTGTTCTTCCAAGACCTATTGAAATTACTTGACTAGCCTTTGGTCCTGTACACTTGAACAATTATTAGCAATAACCAATTGACAATTTTTAATACCTTGTTATCATCAAAACTCATTAAGGTTCATTGTGAAACACATTTTATTCCAACAATCTCCCCCTTTTTGATGATGACAAACAATAGTATTTAAAAATGTTCAATTGCTGTTGATCTAATTAATAAGTTGACTACTGGGATAGAGGTTTGAAAGCTCCCCCTAAGTCTAATAGATCTTTAAGGTGAGGTTTGTAAGCTCCCCCTGAGTTCTATACTCATTAATTAAATTTCAATAAAATACTCAAGGAATATCAGAAGTATTAAAAAAAAATTAGAAGTGGTTCAGAGCAAAGCTCATCAAAAATTTAACTTTAATCAAGTTAATTCAATGGGGCTCAGCCTTAAAATACTATACATCTACTCCCCCTTTTGTCATCAACAAAAAGTAAGTAAAATCAAAAGAAAGAGTATCAGAGCAACAGAAGGAAAACAGTGTATCAGAGCCAAAATCACAAAAATACATCAATTATTTTTCAGAGCAACAACTTATAAATAGCATGAGAAATGTTGAATTGATTCAGAAGCAATGATAAATCAGTTAAAATACGTAGTCAAAGCAATTCAATACTTAAAACAAAATCTAGACAATCAAAATTGGTGTGCAACTAAGGTTTGGATAGCTTAGACACTTGTTCCAATAAGTATTTAATCTGCTCAGACTGCTTCTGAAGTTCTTCATCCTTGGCTCTCAGTCTTCTTCTCAGCCCTTCTTGAATTCTATCAGCCCTTGAGATGTAATCAGCTTCTGGATAGAAAGGAGTGTTGGCTAACAAAGGCAAAAAATCCAACTCTTTCACTCTAGCTGCTTCATGCATATCATCCAACATTTTCTTCAGCATAGCAGAGTGGGATGAGACACATTTTGAGCTAAGTTGATCCAGCAGCTCATTAAAGCCCTTCTTCAGATCCATCCATTGATCAAGATAGTGAATGGGAGGTACAGGAACTGTTCTGAGAAGAATCAGTGTCTGAATCTCATCACTTAACCTGATAAGTTGTTCATCAATATACTCAGATTCTAGGATGGTGTCTGGGATGGGTGAAGGTTCAGGAATGGTTGATTGAGATGTAGAAGGTTGGTCAGAAGCTGTTTGATGTTCAGGAGTGGTTAAGTCAATTGTTGGTGATTCTGGTTGTTGTTGTTGTTGTTTTTGTTCTGTGTTAGTTTGTTGTTGGTTAGAAACATTGTGTTCATGAACAGATTGTTCAGAAGCACCTTGTTCTTGGTCAGAAGCAACCTGTTCAGGAACAATTTGTTCAGGAACAGTTTGCTCAGGGATGATTGTTTCAGTTTGTGCGGTTGTTTGTTGGTTTTCCAAAACAGTCTTTTCAGGGACTGTCTTAGAGGCCTTTGTGGGTGTTGGTTGCATTTCACCACCTAAATGTCTTTCTAGGTTGTGAAGGGTTGAAGATTCTTGTTGTGGGGGGTTTTCTGAAATAGTTGCTTCTGAAACTACTTCAGAGGCTTTTTGTGGAGTTTGGTCATTTTGTGGGTTGGTTTCAGGGTGTTGGATACTAACAGCTTCTGGAATAGGTGGTTGAAAGAAGTGATCAGCAGGCAAATTAAATTTTTCACAGATTTTTATCCTCTGTTTAGAGAATTCAATTTGGGTCTGCTCATAATCAATTGTTCCATAGGTTGTTAGTTTGGTAGGTTTGAGGTTTAGGAGTTTTTCAATGTGTTGACTAAGAGGTTTGTCATCTGATTCAGTTGAGGATGATGAGGGTGAAGAGGGTGAAATTGGAAGGTCTGGAATCTGAGTATTGACTTTAGCTTTTAAGGAAGTACCTCAAGAATTACCTTCTGGATGAGCTGCTTCTGAAGCTTTAGAAGTTGGTTCTGATGAAGTAGCTCCTGAAGCATGCTTATCTTTCAAAGCTTGTGATAACAATGCTGCTCCTTCCTTGACAGTTTCTTGTTCCAATTCAGCAGCTAAAGCAGCCATCTCAGCAGCCTTTTCAGGAGCAAGCTCATACCCTGCAGCCTTGAGTTGTTCCTCCCTTTTCTTCTGCTGTCTCAACTGCTTCATCTTAGCCATCTCAGAAGTAGTATACTCTCTAGCATATTGCCATTGTTCTTCTGTAGGTACAAACATTGGCATTACACTTGGCTTATCATTCTTAGTCTTCTTAGCCTTCTGAGGACTTGCCTCTTCTTCCCAAGCTCCTAGCTGTTCAGTATATTCCTCCGTGCGTCCTTCAGAAGTCTTCAAATTCCTTGATCTCTTGCTTCTGATGGTTTGAAGAGCAGCTTCCCTAGCATCAGATTTTTTGTTTCTCTGCTTCTGAACATCTTCTTCAGAAGCAGGAACTTCTTCAGAAGCAGCAGCTTCTTCAGAAGCAGAAACATTTGTTTTGGATTTCTTGGGCTTTGGTGCTGCAACCTCAACCTTAGTTTCTTTTCTTGATCTCTTCCCTTTAATTTTGAGAGGTGCTCCTCCAATCTTCTCAGGAATAGATGCAACACTGATGATCGTACCAGTAAGCTCAAAGTGAGCTTTGATGAACTGATACAGAACCTCAGGATTATCCTCTTTATAGATTGAGGGGAAATCTGTCATTAGATCTGATTGAACAGTTTCTACAGCCAAATCCTCTTTGGAAGTGACTACATTATCAATTAGCTTCATAGACTTCAGAGTCTTTCCACTAATGATTTTTTCAACAACAGTTCCTAGTTCTTCATCTGAAGATACTCCTGTTTCTCTGAGATACTTCAGAAGCTTCATTTGAACAAAAATTTCAGAAAGTAGTCTTCCAAAGGGAATCTGCCTTCTTCCATTCTTTTGGCTTTCCTTCAGTGCCCAGCACATGTGATGAAGGATGTACTTTGGCAGATTTATTCTTTGATAAGTTGCAAGACAGTACAAAACTACCTTGTGATCCAAAGATGGACTATCTGTACCTCCTCCCTTTTGGAAAATGCATTCTGACATAATCTTCTTGAAAACCTTGTGAACAGGTGATAGTTCTGAAGATTTTCCCTTAGCATTTCCTTAGAACAGGACTTCATTGACCTTGTCTTCCCACTGGCTTTTAACAGCATCCACCTGATATAAACCAGTGTTTTCACATCTGCATACTCTTGCAATGATGTCTGCAGTAATACTGATCTCCATTCCCATCACAGCAGACCTTATCTCAGTTCCTTCAAACGGTTTCAAACCCATTTCTGTTCTTGATTTCCCTTTCAGCTTAGGGTTCTTCTTTACCATCTCAGATTCTTCTTCTTCAACAGCTTTTCTGTCGAACACTTCTGCCCTAACCCAAAAGTCTTTCACCAGATTCATGTAAGAAGGACCATTCAGCATACTAACGTATTGTATCATATGCTGAGCGGCAAAATAGTTAGCAATATCCATCCCATTCCTTTTCAACGAACCAAAATCGATGGAAGATTCCACTTGAACGTCCAATCTATCCAAGGGTACAGTCATAGTTCTTTCCTTTAGAACATATGATTTATTGGTGTTGATTCTGATAGACGGAACTGAGCTAGAAGATGCCATAAGATGATTGATGATGAAAAGGGTTTCTAGGGTTTTAGAGTTTCTTAGCAGAGAAGGTTTGAAATGTGATGAAAGTGTGAGTTGTGAAGTGAGTAGTGTGTGTTTGTTTAAGTGTTTTTATCAAAAACGTTTGCAATTCAAATGAGACAAACAAACATAGCATTAATGACAAATTGGGGGTGCGTGTTAGTATGTTTAAAAGCAAATAAAACATCATTGCCCTTTTTGTTATACTCCAATACAAATAGACCACGTCAGAAACTTTTCAGAAAACTAACCTTTGGGTAATGGGACAGCTGTTACAAAAAGTAACTGCAAACGATCCCACTAGCCTTGCTATTCAGAAGCAAAGAATACCGCTTCTGAAGTTTTAGTGCTGACGTCATCTTCAGAAGCACATTTTCCTCAGAACCTCAGTTAAGAGCTTCTGATGGACCAGATGCTTCTGAATGGACTTCAGAACCAAACTCCTTATTCAGAGGCAAGCAAATTTTCAATCAGACACAAAGTGCATGTTTAAATTTTTCTTAATAAAATCAAATCTTTCAACAGATAAAGGTTTTGTAAATATATCAGCCCATTGATGTTCAGTATCAATGAATTGTATATCTAAGATTCCTTTTTGAACATAGTCTCTGATAAAATGGTGTTTGACAAACAAATAGCAGCAGTATTATCACAAAAGATGGGAATACTGTTCGCATTAATCTGATAATCTTCCAACTGATGTTTCATCCAAAGTAGTTGTGTGCAACAACTTGCAGCTGAAATGTATTCTGCTTCTGCTGTAGACATAGCAATAGTTGCTTGTCTTTTGCTTGCCCAGGATATCAGATTCTCTCCCAAGAATTGACAATTTCCACTGGTTGATTTTCTTTCAATCCTGTCACCAGCATAATCAGCATCACAGAATCCAATCAACTTATAATCTAGGGATTTCCTATATAGGAGTCCAAGATTAGTTGTTCCTTTCAGATACCTGAAGATTCTCTTAACTGCAGTTAAATGAGATTCTCTAGGATCTGATTGAAATCTTGCACACAAGCATACACTGAATAAAATATCAGGTCTAGATGCAGTGAGGTATAACAGAGAATCAATCATACCTCTGTATAGCTTCTGGTCTACTACAGTTCCAGTACCTTCTTTGCTTAAGGTGCAGGTTGGATACATTGGAGTGTTCATCACTTTACAATCTTCTAGCTTGAACTTCTTCAGAAGCTCCTTTGTATATTTTGTTTGATGAACATATACTCCCTCTTTACTTTGGTTGATTTGAATTCCAAGAAAGAATTTCAATTCTCCCATCATGCTCATTTCAAATTCATCCTGCATTAACTTAGAAAATTATTTGCAAAGAGATGCATTAGTAGAACCAAATATTATATCATCAACATATATTTGCACAATCAAAATGTCTTTCTTAAGAGTCCTTCTGAAGAGTGTTGTGTCAACTTGTCCTCTTTCAAAATCATTTTTAATTAAGAAATTACTTAGTCTATCATACCAAGCTCTGGGAGCTTATTTCAAGCCATATAGTGATTTCTTAAGTTTATAAACATAGTCAGGATGCTTAAGATCCTCAAACCCAGGAGGTTGTTTAACATACACTTCTTCTTCAATGACACCATTAAGAAAATCACTTTTGACATCCATTTGATATAATATTATGCCATGATTAATTGCGTAGGATAGAAGTAACCTGATTGCTTCCAATCTTGCAACTAGAGCAAATGTTTTAGTGTAATCAATGCCTTCTTGTTGACTGTAACCTTGTGCAACAAGTCTAGCTTTGTTTCTGGTTACTTCTCCTTGTTCATTCAGCTTGTTTCTGAATACCCATTTTGTTCCAATAATGTTCTTCTGAAAAGGGTTGGGTACCAGATCCCACACGTCATTCCTTTGAAACTGATTTAGCTCTTCTTGCATAGCTAATATCCAACCATCATCTGAGAGAGCTTCTTCAACAATTTTAGGCTCAATTATTGAAAGCAGCCCTATCACAGATTCATCTTGCCTGAAGTGTGATCTTGTTCTTCTAGGACTATCTTTGCTTCCAATGATTAGCTCCTCAGGATGTGAAGATTTGTGCTTGAATTTTGGTTGAAAAACCTGCTGAGTGTTATCTTGAATGTCCTCAGAAGCATTTTCATTCTATATTACTGGACTAGGTTCTGCTTCTGAAATGGACTCAGCTTCTGGAGTATGTTCAGCTTCTGGACTAGATTCAGCTACTGAATGCTTTTCAGAATCAGAAGGTTGATCAGATTCTGATGCATCTTCAGAATCAGTTGTACCTGCATTACTTTCACTTTGCTCTGGAGTTTTACTTCCAGGCTCTCTATCATCAAATTTTACGTGCATAGATTCTTCAACACAATGTGTTTCTGAATTGTACACTCTGTACGCCTTTGACCTTTCAGAGTAACCTAAAAAGATTCCTCTTTGAGCCTTGGCATCAAATTTCTTCAGATAGTCTTTAGTATTTAGAATGTAACAAGTACATCCAAACTGATGAAAGTAAGAGATATTGGGTCTTCTTCCTTTAAAGAGTTCATATGCAGTTTTCTCCAACATAGGTCTGATATAGATCCTATTTTGAATATAACATGAAGTATTAACTGCTTCTGCCCAGAAATGTTTAGCTAAATTGTTTTCATGGATCATGGTTCTGGCCATTTCTTGTAAGGTTCTGTTCTTTCTCTCTACAACCCCATTTTGTTGTGGAGTTCTAGGAGAAGAAAATTCATGGAGAATCCCATGTTTTTCACAAAAAGATTCAAATGGCTCGTTTTCAAATTCTCCACCATGATCACTTCTGACTTTCAAAATTTTCAATTCCTTTTCAGATTGTATTTGAGTGCAGAAGCTGCTAAACACTTCACAAGCATAATCTTTACTTTTAATGAATTTTACCCAAGTCCATCTGCTGTAATCATCAACAATGACTAATCCATATTTACTTCCATAAAAAGATGCAGTGTTAACTGGTCCAAAAAGATCAATATGGAGTAATTCTAAGGGTCTGGAGGTTGATACAATGTCTTTGGATTTGAAAGTACTTTTCACAATTTTCCCTTTCTGACATGCACCACAAAGTGCATCTGAATGATAATCAATGTTAGGCAATCCTTTGACAAGTTGTAATTTGCTAATTTTAGAAATTAATCTCCAATTAGCATGTCCCAACCTTCTATGCCATACCCATTTTTTATCATTCATTGACAGAAGGCAAACTACCTTCTGATCAGCCAGATCAGAGAAATTAATTTTATAGACATTCTCAACTCTCTTTCCCTTGAATGTAATGGATTTGTCATCCTTGTTGACTAGTGTGCAGTTGGTCTTACTGAACATTACATCATACCCATTGTCACAAAATTGACTAATGCTCAATAGGTTATGCTTCAGACCATCTACAAGCCACACATTATTAATTGAAATGGAGGAATTACCAATAGTACCTGTACCAATGGTTTTTCCAGTTTGGTTGCCACCAAACTTCACTTCTCCTCCATCTTTCATGGTAAGGGTAAGGAACAAAGCTTTTTCTCCAGTCATGTGCCTTGAACACCCGCTGTCTAGGTACCATGACCTTTGTTTCTCTCTTGCCCTTAGGCACACCTGCAGTTTTAACCAATTCAGATTTAGGTACCCATATCTTCATGGGTCCTTTTGGGTTAGTTCTGGAGGTTTTACTTTTCCTCCCTTGTACCTTGGGGTGAGTGCTGAGTAGCTTCTGATCACTCAATACTCTAGGTTTAACACCTTTGGGTATTGTTTTCTCAGAAGCAGTAACTGCTTTGTTCTTCTGATCCTTTGGCTTTGGGATTTTAGATTCTGGTTTAATCAGACTCTGAGGAACAGGTTCTGATCTTTTCAGAATTTTAATCTTTTGAGTCTTAGGATCAGATTTTGTCATAACCTTAGACTTGAGATTTTCTGGCTTTGATGTGATCTTAGCCTTAGAACCAGAAGCTTCAAGTTCTGACTGAACAGCAGTTACAGCATCAGTACCTTCAGGCACAAAGGTGGATTTCAATCCATCCTTGATACAATCACAGTAGCTCTTGAGACTATATTCTTTGGATTTCTCCTCAGAATATCCAATCCCTTTGCCATTGTTTTTGTATGTGCTGTAGATCATAGAAGCAACTTTGCTTCTGTCTATGCCAGCCATAATAAAATCATCCAAGGCAATCTCATGTTTATTGCCTGAACCTTTATCACATTTTTCTTGTAACTTCTGACAAAGAATCTTGAGTCTATCTTCATATGTTGTTGATATGAAGTTAAACCCTTTGAGTTCTTCTTCAGAAGCTTTCAGTTCCAATAGAGTTGTTTTTTGTTGTTTCATTAAATCAACATATTTTTCTTTTAAATCAGTCAACTCATTGGTTCTGTGTTCAAATAGTGATAAAAGTTCTTTTAGAGAATCAACAAGTTCTTGTCTGGGAATTTTGGAATATACCTCATTTTCATCTTCTGAATCTGATTCAGCTTTTGATACTGCTTCTGATGATACTGTTGCCACTAACCCCATGGCTGCTTTTGCATCATCATCTGCTTCTTCTTTATCAGAACCAGATTCACTGTCCAAATCTTCCCAGGTCGCCATCAAGCTCTTTTTGATTTGCTTTCTGAATTTACTGGAGCTGAAGCTTGATTTCTTGGGTTTGCTTTTAGACTTCTCCTTCTGAAGATCAGGGCAATCAGCAATGAAATGACCAGGCTTCTTACAGTTGAAGCACCCCTTCTGATCTTCTTTCTTGGAGTTCTTGTAGCCACCTCTCTTGCTCAAAAATTTCTTCTGCTTCCTTGCCAGATACTCAAGTTTGTTGGACAGCATAGCCATCTTCACAGATTGATCTTCATCAGAATCTCCATCAGGTGATTCTTCTTCAGATTCACTGGCTTTGTAGGCTTTGGAAGATTTTGAAGATTTTCCTTTAGATGGTAGAGCAATAGATTTACTCTTCTTAGAGGACTCATGCTCATTTAAACTCATTTCATGCACTTTGAGTGAGCTGACAAGATCTTCAACACTTAAAGTGTTTAGATCCTTAGCTTCCTCAATAGCAGTTACTTTGGGTCTCCATCTAGAAGGCAAGCTTCTCAAACTCTTACTAACATGATCAGAAGCAACATAGCTTTTCTTCAGTATTTGCAATCCAGAAACTAAAGTTTGAAATCTTGAGTACATTTCTTCTATACTCTCATCATCCTTCATTCTGAAAAGTTCATACTGATGAACTAGCATCAAAGCTTTAGCCTCTTTCACCTTCTTGCTGCCTTCAAAGTTGGCGCATAGTGACGCAAACATAGCTTTCGCAGTGGATTTGTCACTCATCTTCATGTACTCGGTGCGAGGTATAGAAGCCACAATGATTCCTCTGATCTTGTGGTGTTTCTTATAAAGCTTCTTCTGAGCAGGAGTATGTATTCTTCTGTCCACAACAACTCCTTCTTCATCTAAATCCAAGTCATCAACTCCATCTTCCAGTATGTCCCATAGCTCTTCATCCAATCCCATGATAAAGCTGTACATATTTGTTTTCCACCATGAGTTATCTTTAAAATGAGTTCAAAAACAATATCCATTAAACTATTCAAACCCATCCTGCAACAGTTTAACCACATATATTCAAAGGCGAGTAATTTTGTCATCTCAAACCCAGATGTTCTGGGGCCATCTTAGACAAAGATTAGAAGTTAATGATGTCTACTAGTATTATAAATACAAAAAATGATAGCATCAATGCAATAAATACAAGATTGGAAGACTGCATTGGTAATTTAATAAATCAGTTTTCAACCATCTCAAACTATTATTTAATATGTGAAATGCATCAAAAGATAAAACTATAGTCTATGTATGCAGTTCCAAAGAAAACTATTATGTACATCAAATGGTTTTGTAAGACAAGTGTCAGAAACCATTCCTTGGGTTAAATGGTTTCAGACGTACAACACTAATAGTATTTCAGAGTATTACTGCAGATCCAAACATGCACTAAAATTAAAAAACCATATTGAACTGAAACTTACGTATTCTAGACTGTTAGGATCAATAGTTTTCCAATCCAAGTACTTGAACTTGCTTAGTCTCTCGATGAATCTTGTGAATGCAGCTGGGTTATTTTTGTCAAAGGCACCAGGTTTTTCAAGGTCAACCTGTTTATATAAAAATAAATCAGTAAAATCAATTATTCAGCTTAATGAATAAAATAAACCATTAATATTCATGGAATATAATGCATACATAGTTAATCATGGGTGTAACCAGTCTTGTCATCTTGTCTCTTTGTTGATTCCAGTTTAAGCAGTTGACCCAGACATTGATCACAAAGCATGACACCCATTCGTCTTGTTGAAGCGACCACAAGTCTATCCTTTCCACAGAATAATCATGAGCCCTGTTATTCGAGCAGTACAGAAGCTCATCCCTATACAATTATTAAGCATTTTAGGATTTGTAGTACTAGAAACATGATTTCATCAAGCATAAAATGGCAGTTCACTCATCAAAGGCAGACACAAACATCCAAAAGATCAATCGGAAAATATCATAGCATAAAACTGTAAAATAAACACATTGAAATGAACAGTAAAGAAAACTATAATATATATATGTAGTTCTAAAGAAAACTATTATTTACATCAAATGGTATTGTAGGGAAACTTTCTGAAACCATTCATTGTGAAAACTGGTTTTGACATACAAACATCCAACATACAAACATAGTTCAAAACAACAGCTTAAAAACCAAATAAAACAACCAATTTGGCAAAAAAATCAACATGACTATAATTAATACTCATCACACTTACACTAAGCTTATGTTTTGGCATAATCTCACTTATGTGAACTATGACATTGTACATTAATGACTCGGCAAAATGCTTCCTCATAACAGCTAAATAAGAAATTGTTTTCACTTACTGATCAAGCTTCGAGCTCCATGCATATGTTGATAAATTTTTCTGCAACTCAGTTGCAGTAGACTCGTGGACAGCGTCATCATACGGGCTGTCAAGGTACTTCGATTTCTTCACTGCACGTCGACGCTCAGGGTATGTGCTATCAGAATAAAGCATATTATGCTTCTTTCTTTTCTTTGTCGTGACTGTTTGCACATTGTCCAAGTTAATTATTTCATCTGGCATCACTGACCTTAGTGGAGTTGCACTGTCAAATAATATTACATAAGAGTGTTTATTTTTGCAGATTTTAATTAATATTGTTATTGTGCAGAATATAATTAATCAATTCTAAAGTACAATTATCACATTGCTTGATTCGTACTCTATAACAACGTTTGAGACACATTCTGTAGGCTTCTCCCCATCCGTCACATCTTTAACAACGTTTGAAGCTGGATTCTCTAAATAATTTGTATTGAACCTGAAACCATTAAAAAAACATTTTAGTTTTCAGACATCACATATCAAAACCATTGATAAACACTTTAAAAGTTATGGTTTAAGATGGATTTTTTAAACAATTAGTTTGTTATTATAGTTTTACACATCATAAATAAAAAACCATTAAAACATATCATATATAATCATTTCTTACCCTGCATTTGAAGCTTCAAAAAACTCTGGAAACTTCAAGATAGTTTCCTGTGTCAATGTCATTCCCATATTGCATGCTGCCTTAACTGAATCATCAATGATCTTTGCATCAATCTCAACTTCTTCATCATCGACATTTTCATCATTGCTTTTGGCATCATCATCTTTAGTTTCAGCTTCAGGTACTTCCACCCCCTTCTGAGTACCTGATGTAGTATTTTTCTATCAATCAAAAGTAAGTATTTTTGTGTATATCGTCTCCACAGGGACTAGCGCGATATTCAAGTCATTCAACAATCAATATTGTTCTAAGTGTATGGATTTAAAATGTGTGTTTGTGTAAACTATATAACTATTTGACATAAAATAAATAGAGAAGAGATATGACCATTTTGCTTGGGGTTAGAGATTGCAGCTTTAGAGATATCAACCAAGCGTAACAGCTGCAATCTCTCGATCAATTAACAGATTCTAACTTTTTAAACGATATTATCACAATCACTCGGCAATATCATTCGTGTCCAAATGATATCGTTATTTCTAAGGGATCGTTTAAACATCGATTTCCCAAACATTTAAACGATCACAAAGTCGATTGAATAGTTTAATCGACGATTTCCCAACCGATTAAATTACCCAAAAGCATTAAGTCCTAGATTAAAAGTGATTATCAAATATTAACATCCATGTCTAGAGTGATAACTTAAGATATATTGTTATTCTATTTCTAGATTCAAAAGTATGTGTCCATATTATTTTGAATCTCAATAAAACATTAAATGCAAGAATAACAACAATATTGAATAAATAGCTAGAATCATATATTGAATGATCAAGAAATTACATAATGGCTTGTTTGAATACCTCAAAACCCACAAGGGTAGATGTAGCTACATATGTCTATGATAGCTTTGCAAAAGATGAAGAAGAGATGAAGATTTCATGCCTAGATTCATGATGTCTCAACAAATCTTGATAAGAATCTACTCCTAACACCTTACTTTGCTTTGTGTGTCTCTCTTGAAATGTCATCTCTCTATATGAAAACCAAATAAACAAAAGTGAGCCTGTTTTATTCCAAAACGTGTTCACTTTCCTTCCTCCTTTAGTTCCTGTGCGGCTCCTTTGTTTTATGCTCTCAGGCTCCTCCAATTTGTTGTTTACGGGTCAGCTAATGCCATTTGGGTCAAAGGCCCATTTGCATTTTACTAAGTACCTTGCCACATGATATATGTGTGAGCATATGATTTGTATTTTCTAAGTCCCCTGCCACGTGCTATACATGTGACCATGATAATACCATTTTATTTCCCCTGTTCAACACTTCAAAGTATGTCACACATTCATTATCTCATCTAGCCATTGATCATAGTAATAAAAGGCCCTAATACACTACTTGACTCAATAAATAAGAAAATGATAATTTATTTAAAATGACTCTAAATTAAGTACTAAACAAATAGAACTTGAATAAAAACTTAATTAAAATGACACTAAAAATATGATATGACGGACTGTCATCAGTACCTGAACTCTTATTCTCCTCAGTTTCATCATCTTTCGTTTCAGCTTCAGGTACTTCCACCCCCTTCTGAGTACCTGAACTCTTATTCTCCTCAGTTTCAGCTTCCTTGGTTGTGCTTGGTTCTTCTGAAACTGCATCATTTTTCGCAGACTTTTCAGTACTTGAAGTCTTATTCTCCCCAGTTTCAGGTTCATTTGATGTGTTTGTTTCTGCTGAAACTATGTCATTCTTTGCAGAAGTAGAAGCATTTGCCTCAGCTATTCTCCTCTCCAAGGTTTCTGCGGTTCTAGTGTAGACCCGTATGCAACCCCTATAATAATTTAGATGCTCCTCTGCCTGCAATCGGGTTATTTACATGTATTGTTAGGATTTTTGAAACCATAAAAAGACAATATTATGGTGCAATTGTTTTATGTATTATGAAAGAAAATAATAGCATTCACTCATTCATAGGAGAATAGTCTTTCACTATTAACAATTGTTTTATATATACTACTAATTTGTATCAGTTTAAAACAAAAATGAAGAAAAACATTTAAACTAGCAAGTAAAATTATTTAACAATACTAATGGTTTTACTATATAACATCTTAAAACCATTTAAGAAAATTAATGGTTTATACATTAACATTGCATGAATATCATTAATTTTCTCTCACCTTAGATAGTGGACATGTTTCTGCATCAAAACACATTACAAGCAGACCATCATCGGTGCTCTGCAGTCTTTTGACCCCAACTGTCAATCCTTTATCCAGTCCCATAAGCTCATGCACCTTCTGAAGGTCTTGGTTTGCCGACTTGCCATCCCAATCACGAAGCGATGGCTGCTTGTATTTTCCTATAAGGAATGGGCTTCTCTTCCCCATTTTCTCCATGTAATAATCTGCAAAATAATTAGTATCATCATAATTAGCATCATCTTCTTCATCATGATCCTATAGTCTATGTATACATGCAGTTCCAATAAAAACAATTATGTACATCGAATGGTTTTGTAAGACAACTGTCTGAAACCATTCCTTGTGCAAAATGGTTTCAGACATACAAACAGCCAACATGAAAATAGGAATATATATATAATGGTTTGAAGCTAAAAATAGGAATATATTACTGCAGCCAACATACAAATACAAATATGGGAGAGAGAGAGAGAGAGAGAGAGAGAGAGAGAGAGAGAGAGAGAGAGAGAGAGAGAGAGAGAATGATTACCATTAGGAAGTGGAAGTCCGCTAATGGATTTGCCACTTCCGGATTTTGCAATCCGTCTTTCATATATTGGAGAACATGGAAGCACCAGTTATAAGATGAAGCCTCTTCTAATACTTGAGCATAATGTAGAGAAACTAAGTTGCTGTTATTGGGGCACAACATGTTGTGAATTATAAGACAAATTGCACCCTTTACCCATGCCTTTGGTTTCTCCATTTTCTTCAGTCTTATCTCTAACTCTGTCACCTTGACAAATGGAGAATAATCACCATCCAATCCTAACTCTACCCTAAGTCTCTTTATTGCTGCTTCTGAGCAAAGTTTAATGTTGATCTGCTCCCCCGCCATTGGGAGATGATACACTCTGTGCACATCTTCTTCTTTCAATGGGAGCACATCCGTCTTGCTCAGTCTTATCCACATATTCTCCTTTTCAAAGTGTTTGACAACCCATTCCACAAAGAATGTGTGGATTTTTGTCCATTTGCATATATGAACCATTCCTCCAAACCCACTCTCATTCAAAAGTTGAATTATCTGGTCTTTTCTTCTTTTTCCATCTATTGACTTCATAAGGTCATAGACCTTAGGTATGCTAAG
The DNA here is from genome assembly GCF_003473485.1 of Medicago truncatula. Classification (NCBI taxonomy): domain Eukaryota; kingdom Viridiplantae; phylum Streptophyta; class Magnoliopsida; order Fabales; family Fabaceae; genus Medicago; species Medicago truncatula. The sequence goes on along the minus strand of NC_053043.1, from coordinate 21,111,625 downwards.
CTTGTGCCTCAATCGTTGCTCTAAATCCAAGTTTTTCTTTCCATGTTCTTTATCAGAACTTGCTTCATCAGATTTGTTAACCTGGATAAAAAAAATAAAAATTACTAGCATCAAATGATTATTCTTGAGAGATTAACAAAAAGTTATTAATAATACACTTGAGACATTAATCCAAAGAAAACAATTACCAGCATCAAATGGTTTTGGTGTAAAACTTTCTGAAACCATTCCTTGTGCCAAATGGTTTCAAGCAGTATTAACAAATTCCAATTGTTTTTAATTTTCAGTATTAACAAACAAAGGCATTGAAACACAGAATTAACAGTATATTATTCCTGAGAGATTAACAAAAAGTTATTAATAATACACTTGAGACATTAATCCAAAGAAAACAATTACCAACATCAAATGGTTTTGGTGTAAAACTTTCTGAAACCATTCCTTGTGCCAAATGGTTTCAGCCAGTATTAACAAATTCCAATTGTTTTTAATTTTACAGTATTAACAAACAAAGGCATTGAAACACAGAATTAACAGTATATTACTCCTGAGAGATTAACAAAAAGTTATTAATAATACACTTGAGACATTAATCCAAAGAAAACAATTACCAGCATCAAATGTTTTTGGTGTAAAACTTTCTGTAACCATTCCTTGTGCCAAATGGTTTCAGCCAGTATATTAATAATATACTTGAGAATATGTATAGAAAAATACCTTCTTTTCATCAGATTCTTCTCCAGCAGATTGTTGTTTTTTCTGATCCGGCTTCTTTTTCATCTTTTTACCACTCTTCATTGCATTTTTGTCATCAGATTGTTGTTTCCTTTTCCCACGGTTTATCTGATCCGTCTACTTTTCCATCTTTTTACCTTTTTTTTTTTTTTCCATTATCGTCATCAGATGCTTGCTCCTGCTCTAATTGCGTAAGTCCAATACTGAAGTTTGGAATTGGCCCGTCGTTAGATTTGTTAACCTGGATCAAAGAAATCAATTACCAGCATCAGATGATTATACTATACTTGAGTCATTAATCCAAAGAAAACAATTACCAGCACCAAATGGTTTTAGTGTACAACACATAGAAACCATTTCCACAGAAAAATGGTTTTGGTATTTATTTTATTAATGTAACTTCTAAGTTCTAACTAGACATGCACAATTGAAAACTTTACAGGACCAAAATGGTTTCAGAGTAAAACTTGGGAAAACCATTTACACAGCATATTGGTTTTCAGTGTACTATTCAACAACAATTAGGAAGAAGATATACAATTTTTAAACTATTTATGTTAGATGCAATGATGTTGCATGTTAAACATGTTACATTGAACATTGTTCTCACATCAATTTCAGTTCACTAGGGTCTAATTTTCATTTGTCGATTCACTCCCTTGGCACAAACACTCTGAAACCATTTCAATTTGAAATTAAACTGTCAATTTGAGATGATTTCAAAACTATTTGAGAACAATGTTCAATGTAAGACAGCGACAGTGAAAATGAGCAAGAAATCATATATGATAAGTTTGAACCTGTTTTTTTTTCATCATTTTGCGAAAACGGAGTTCCGGTGATGAAGACAAACACAGCGACGGGGACTCGGTTGCTGTTGTTCACCGTTATCCACCGAACAGAAACCAAACAGGAAACACAGCGACGGTGGTTTTGAAATGCTTCGGTGACGGTGATGTTGAATGCTTTAGTGACGGTGATGTTGAATGCTTCAGTGACGGTGGTTATGAAATGACGGTGGTTCTAACACAGCGACGGCGGCCATGCAACTGACGGTGGTTATGAATGACGGTTACGGTTACGATGACGATGACGTTGATGGCGATGAAGACAGCGATGGTGATGGTGATGAACAAAGCGAGTTGTGACGGCGAGCAATTGAAATGATGGTGAGCAACTGATCGCGACGGCGAGTTGTGAGCAACTGATCGGAATAGAGCGTGACGGCGAACGGTGACGGTGACTGTTCGACGACTGTTCGAGTTTTGAGTAATAGAGAGGATGAGTGGATCTGATGCAGGGAACGTTTTGGGCTTTTGGTTTACGTTTTTTTCAATTCAAATTTTTTATTTTGGGCTTTTGGTTTACGTTTGGTTTTGTTTGGTTTGGGGGGTGTATGACAAAATGATTTTTGGTGTAGGAAGCAATTATGCACGGTGCATAAGGAAATGGCTTATGCACCATAACCACTCCCCCCCTAACGTATTTGAGCGTAAATAGGCTCCCAGGGCATCAAGCCCTCAACTTATTTGAGCGTAAAAAGGCTCCCAAGGCATCAAGCCCTCAACTTAATTGAGCAAAGGCTCTAGGGCATCAAGCCCCCAACAATGAAATGCTAATGCATGAACTCGACCTCTTAACATCTTAAATCGACAACCTCTTATATAATCCAATAATTTGGAACTTCTTCATCTTAATCAACTTAGACCGACTCATGCAGCTTAGTTAAATAACAACAGCAACACAACAGTATACAAAAACAGCATGACATAATAATATCAATTGCAAGTCAACAACGTCTCAATTATTCACATATAATTCAAGTAATGCATATACAATTATATCACAATATAACAACATCAAATAATAATCAACATCTTAAAACATCATATATACATATAACACTTCATCAATCATGGACAATATCGTATTCACAACATATACATACATATACTAATTCATCAATTATAAACAACATCATACTCATAAACATATACATTCATATACTAATTCATCAATCATATTCAATTATTCACTGTGACCTATGTGCAGTAATTTGACTATAACTCAAGTTCTATAAATCATTTTGAAGTCAAACCAACGGCATTAGAAAGCTAACATTCATACCTACAACTTTCGTGTTTACCCCTAAGACAAATTCTGTACCAATCAATACCAGTTTTCATTTCAAATTCGGACAAAGTTGTGCTGAAATTCATAAAAATTCACTGTGATCTACGTGCAGTAATTTGACCGTAACTCAAATTCTATAAATCGTTTTGACGTCAGACCAACGGCATTAGAAAGCTAACATCCATACCTACAACTTTCGTGTTTACACCTAGGACCAATTCTATAACAATCAATACCAGTTTTCATTTCAAATTCGGACAAAGTTCTGCTGAAATTCATAAAAATTCATTGTGACCTACGTGCAGTAATTTGACTAAAAGTCAAGTTCTATAAATCATTTTGACATCAGACCAACGGCATTAGAAAGCTAACATCCATACCTACAACTTTCGTGTTTACACCTAAGACCAATTCTAGACCTATCAATACTAGATTTCATTTCAAATTCGGGGCAGAGATGAAAAGAAAAATCAGAAAAAGCAACCCATATTATTCAACTTCACTTTCATTCAAAATCATCACAATCATCGCTCTTAACCCTAATTCTCAAATTCTCAAAAACTAAACCTACAACATATTAAATACAATTTTCAGAATCATAGACTCAAGATTATTGAATGTTAGTCCCACTCTTACCTTGGGATATAAAAATCGCAGCTTCCTAGGTCTATTTCCCTTCTCTTGGCTTTTTCTTCCTTTTCTCCAAAATTGATTATGTTTTTCTAAACTAGGTCTCTCCTATTTATAACTTTTCTTTTCTATTTTATCTTATTTGTCCTTCTCCCCCAAAACTCTCTAAAATCTCATAACAACCCCTAAACTCAATATTATATTCTAATATATATAATAAAATATATATATATATATATATATATATATATATATATATAATATAAAATATTTCTATAACAAATAACAAATATATTTCTAAACCAAATAGCATATATATTATACTAATAAATACCAACATATAACATAACAAAATATCACTCATCAAAATAAATCATATAAATCACACAAATCATATAGTATATTCTAAACTCATTAAAATAATCAAATAATTAAAGAGGGTGTTACACATTTCATCCTCATATTCATCATCTTCATCTTCTTCCTTAAATCAAAAAAATTGTCCATCCAAATAAACCTTCAAATTCCTTAAATATTTTCACTTCCATCTTCTTCTAAACACAAAATTCAAAATCACCAAATTTCATAAACCCTAATTTTACTAAACCTATAAATTTGGATTTTGGATTTAAAGAAAAAATCTCACAATTTGGATTGTGAACCTCTCATGTCATGTTTGAGTGCTCAAGCATAGTTTTAGTAAAGATCATCACAACTTAGATCTTGTAATTTTCTCATCGAATACAATCATCACTTTCCCTATAGCTTTCCTATCTCTGATGGTCGTGAAGGCAAGGTTGGCCTGCAACAATAATAAATTGTTTATACCATTGTATAGCACTAGTCCAAAATCCAAAAAGGTTAAGAATCTAAAAAGCTAAACAGCTAGCTCATATGCACAATGCTCGTCAAGTTCACATCAAACACTATTATAATCAAATTTCATAGAAAACAAGAAACCTGATACTTTGAATTCTCGGTTTCTTTCTTTATTTCCATTATGGGTTTGGCAAACTTAGGGTTTATAAAATTTGAGTATTTTGAATTTTGTGTTTAGAAAAAGATGGAAGTGGAAATATTTAAGGAATTTGAAGGTTTATTTGGATGGACAATTTTTTTTGATTTAAGGAAGAAGATGAAGATGAAATGTTTATAGAGTTACTGAATTTATTTGTTTTTATTAAAAAAATATTTTATAAAACAAAGGTATTAATAAAATTAATATTTTCATTTTTTTTAATAGAAAAATGAAGAAAAGGATTAACTTGTGCACATTTTAATAGATAAAGAACCTAAATGGGACAAAGAAAAGTTAAAGGGTTAATGTGTTAGAGGCAACAACAACTGGAACCCAAGTCAAAGTACCACCCTTGGTCGAAGAGGAGGCACCAACATCACCATGGCGCACCTGTGCATGTCTAGGGTGATCAGCTTCGGCAACCACTGGTTGTTTCGAAAGATCTTGCTTCTCCTTTGCTTCATGCGGGTGCAACCATCGACATGTAGTAACATTATATCCAACAGAGTAACAATGATGGCAGAAAAGAGGTCGTCGTTCATACTGGACTTCCACCTTGAAGGCAAATCCTTCCCTTTCCACAAGAATTTCGTCATATGCCCTCTTTGATAAGTCAATATCCACCAATATTCTTGCGTAATGGCCAAAAGAGTGGTTGCGTGTCGGACCATCTAAATCAATAGGAGTGCCAACCTCACTTTCAATTTCTTTCAAAGTTCTTTCCCGCCAATACTCATGCAGTAACTCAACCAAACGAGTCCAAAGCGATGTGTGTGTCTACTTCTGAGAGTAATAATTGAAGTCCTTTGTCCACTTAGAGAAACGAAGCAAACCTAGTTTAAGGTTTATGGTGCCTGCTGCCCAAATTTTACGTAAATCATCCGCCAACTCAAAGTGCAAATCATAGTAGCCCTTGCCAAGCGGTACCATCTTCCACTTAGCAGTAGTTTTCCAAAACGTGCCTAATTTTGTGCTCAAGTCCCTTGTTGTATATGGTTTGTCCCCTTTGCGCAAGGTCAGTCTAGCTCTCAATGCATTCTGGCAATCAGCCAAACCACGTTGATATTCATCCTAGCCAATTCGAATACTCAGCGCATCTCCTTTGATGCAAGGAGTCGGTAACGGATCAGTATTAGTAGTAGAATTTTCGCCTCCCAAAACAGCTGCAAAACACATGTATGCCATGCCTAAGCTTGACACCAGTTGTAACTTACTATAAGCTTAGAGATTAACCTCTAGTTAGCATGTCCCAACCTTCTGTGCCACATCCACTTCTTATCATTCACTGACAGAAGACAAACTACCTTCTGATCAGCCAGTTCAGAAAAATTGATTTTATAGACATTCCCAACTCTATTTCCATTGAATATTATGGATTTGTCATCCTTTTTGATTACAGTGCAGCTGGTCTTATCAAACATTACATCATAACCATTGTGCTCGCGATTTTCGGATATCACACCATTAATTGATTTGAATCGTCAATCTTTGAACTCTCGATTTTTATTCGTGGGAAGGGAAAAAATGAGTAAAAACCCTTAAGACTCTGAATTCGGGGGTTGGTTACGCGAAGGGAAGGTGCTAGCACCCTAAGCGTCTATGGTATTCCATAGGAACCTCTTACCTAGATTATATTGTGCTAAATTCATTTGCTTACTTGAAAAATTATTACCTAAAATCTAAGTGAAAGAATGGAGGGAGAAGAAGTATGTTTTTGGTTATTTTTATTTGATTTGGAAGGACAAGTCCTCTGCCTACGTACCCTTTTGGGAAAGGGATCAAAATCGACGTAGTTCCACCCAAAAATTTCTATGGTGGGTTAGGTTGATTTTAAGATTTTTTTGAAAATGGGTTTTTAGAAGAGAAAGAGGCCTCAAGGCATGAGATAAAGAAAACAAGTGAGGTTGATTGATTTTAAAGTTTAAAAATGGCTGAAGTTGAGTTAAGATTGATTGAGAATTTGATTAAGAAAATAAAGAGAAAATGTTGTTAAGAAAATGATTTTTGAATTTGACATATTTAGTTTTTTTGATAAAAAGGTTTTTTCTAAACTAACGGTAAGCTAACGTAACGACGTATAAGAAATAAATGTGAAGTGTCGGTGCATGTGTCGGTGCTTGTGTTACCTACATTATTACATCAATTCCTAAATACAACCCTAAGGCCTTTATGCCAAAATAAAATGCAAGAAATAAAACTTACATCAATTCTCTATTTATACACACTAAGTCAATGACAAAATAAAATGATGAGAAAATTAAATGTGCATGCTATGATTCAAAACAAAGATTAAATCGTTAGTAATCATAAGGAATATTGTGATGAATGAGACATAAGAAATAATAAGCAAGAAATTAACAATAGACATATGAAAATAGCAAGTAACAATTAAAATCATCATATAAAGACACAATAAAGCAACAATAGAAAGCAAGTGAAGAAATGAGCAAAAAATTAAAAGAAACAAGTAGGATGAATTTTTGAAAATTAGAGAAAATTAAGATGATAAGAACAATATTTTTGGAATTTTTTTAAAAGCATTAAAATGTCAAAAAAGTGTAAAAAGTATTTAAAATGATAAAGAACAGTTAAAAGAAAGAGATTGGCTCAGCAGGATACAATCTGGACCGTTGGATGAATCCAGAGGTCCAGATCTGAATCCCTAGATCTCATCACAGCCACAGGATCTAAGATCCAACGGTTTAAAAAAACAGCACAAAAGAGAAACAACTCAGGCAGCACAGTGACCGTCAGATCAAAGATTTGACGGTTAAAACAGAAAACACACCATATTTCACACAGGAGAACATACACATGATTCAAGATCAAAACACGCAGTAGCCATCAGATCAAGGAACGATCCAGATCGGATGGCTATTAACGCGATGGAGCACTGAATTGATGTATACGCGTCCGTACAAGACCGGACAAAAAAGAGAGCATTATAAAAGGAGCTTCAACAAAAAAACATCACAAAACACAACTGCTTCTCTTTCTAAGGTTTTCTAGAGAGAGAAGCTCTGAAATACACTTTGTCTTCTCTGGCGAGCAAAAGTTTTCCGGCGCGGTAGCTGGTGGTGGCGCCACCGCGCCGGAGTTTTAAACTCCTCCGATTCAAAAGCTTTTTACATTTTTAAACATCCTTTTTCCTCTAGATTACGAAAATCAACTTAGTTTTTAAAGAAAATGTTTGAAAAATGCTAGATCTGGACTTAAAGAAAACGAAGGAAGAACTTTCTACCTCTTCCTCTGTCTCTGCTTCTGATCTGTTCCTTTTCCGATTCGGTTTTGTTCCTTCTTCTTTTTGATTCCGATCCGGTTCGGTGTTAATCGAGAAAAACGAAATTGATGTTGGTATGGTTTGAAAGAAAACGAGATTGATGATTGTTGGTTGAAGATTTTTGAAATTGTTGTTTGTGTTAGTCTGATGAACAGATTTGGAAAAAGAGAATCGGAATTACATTATATGATCTTTCTGGATTTTTGATTTGATGAATGTTCTTGAGGAAATTTCTTTGAAAAAATGGTTTGATCTGTAAATGATGGAAAGAGAAAAGGAATTGTGTTTATGATGATTGGTAGCGGCTGCTATGTCAGTGTACAGTGATTCCCCCCTTTTTTGATTGCAATAAATGCAGTGGTATTTATACTACTGTAAAATAGGGTTTTGATCTAAAGGACCAATGAGAATGTGACATGTGGACAGGACTAAACTTGACCTTGGAGAGACTTAATAAAAAGTAATATGAAATAGAAAACTTGGATTTTGAAAAAAAAAGCGACTTAATAATAAAAAAACGAAAAAATGAAAAGGAAAAAACAAAATTATATAAAACAATAAAATAATAAAGATAAAATGAATGAATTAACAACAAGTAAAATTGTCCCTTCGGTAACTAAAATGAGGTACTTCAAAATAACCTCCATGTCGAAATTTCGTTTGAAATGATTAAAAAGACACGACTTTTAAAATAAGAATGAACCTTTTAAAATGACTTGACTATTATGACTAAAAAGATTATAAAATGCATAATAAAAATGCAGATAAAGTGATTTTAATTGTTGTAAAAATGCAAGCGGGGACTTAAATGCAAGATAAAAGTTTTTAAATGATTAAAGACGAAAACCATGAGTTTTAAATGGTAAAAAAAAAACGAATAAAAGAGAATGTGGACTATTTTAAAATATGGACAAAAAAGATTTCAAATGATCTTTTCAGGTTGGCTGCCACCGAATTTCACATTGCCTCCTTCTTTCATTGTAAGGGTGAGGAACATAGACTTCTCTTCTGTCATGTGCCTTGAGCAACCGTTGTCTAGGCGTCGAAGTGCCTACAGGTACACACCCCCATCCGCTCCAAGAAGCATTCTGATGTATTCAACCATCGTCATAACCACCACGTTCACGACACCGGCAGTCACCTTCTTATCAGGTACGATCAAGTGTTGATGTCATCTTTAGAAGCGCATTTTCCTCAGAATCTCAATTAAGAGTTTGTGATCGATCATCATTTGTAGGTGCAATTATGACTCTTTCAACCATATATTTATTATGATATTACTCCTCGTCTATGAATCACATACACATTAGATGTGTCCGAACATGTGTTGCATTCACATCCACAAATATAATTACCATAAATTATGTGATTTTCTCAAATTATCAACGTTGTTGGCATGTCAGTATCCGTGTTGTATTTAGTGTCGGTGTTCGTATCCATATACTTCTTAGCGGTCATCTCTTTTTATGGCCTCTCAGATGGTGGTTTGAATGTAAACAAAAATAAAAGATGGTGGTTTGAAGCTTTATAGTGTTTTTGTTTTTAATTGTTGGTACATGAGTGTGATTATTATTTAACAATTTTGAATTGTTTAAATGGTTTTAACATTTTGATTTCACTATATTTTCTTGGATATTGGATGGGGGCCATGTGTAACACCCCGTTTTCCCAATATACAAATTTCTTAAATCATTTATCAGAGTAAGCATCATAAACAACGGGATATCACATATAACATAATCCAAAACAGTTAAATAATAATTTAACCAAATATCTTAAACATTGCAGCGGAAATTATATCATAATCATAAAACGTTTTGGCACGCAGGCCCCATCAAAATAATCTCAAAAGAGTTAGTTCAATATCACAAATAGCATAGTATTCACGTAATAGAACGAAGCATGCATAACATATAGCCCCATCCCGTTACGTATCAGAGCGACCTAGACGACACAGTGAAGGCAAGGCCACTCACGACGGAAACTGCACACTAAGCACGATCACCTGCAAGTTACCCATACGAAGGGCAACATTTTCAAGCAGAAGGGGTGAGATTTCATAACAAAATAATATTAATCAATGCAATTCGAATCATAAATTAACATTAACATCATAATCAATCTTAAATAACTTTGCATATTCGATAAACAATTATCATGTATTCACATATTCAATCGTTATCAACAACATAGCATTATAGACATAACAATGTGACAATGCTCTTAGACTCCTTATATGCATGTGGTACCAATCGTCATCATAAGTATTAATATACTTTAAACGTGCGGAGGACAAAGCTCCTAATAAATCGTGCGGAGGACAAAGCTAATAATCGTGGTGAGGACTAAGCTCAATGAATGCTAATGCATGGACTCTTATCAACAAATCACCGTAATCAACATATCAATAAGCATCCAATAATTTGGAGCTAAACGTCATCTTATTCATCATATATAGACATTATGCACTTAGTTAAATAACAGCAGCAGCACAGTCAAGTCACACAACAACAGGAAGATATCAATATATCAATTGCAATTCAATGGCATCATAATATTTCATTCACAATCTTACATAATGTATAATACATTAATTCATGCTCAATTAGTATCAACATATCTTAAACGGCTTTACAGATTGCATTAAACGTCATCATTAGGTTTCATTACCAATTAGGGGTTCACTCTTGATCAAAATGTGCGACACAGATCGCACAAACACTCAAGGCACTCCAATCTGGAAGTGCTCGCGAGGCGAGAATTCTTACTCGCCATGGCGAGTACAAGACAGGTTCCAAACTAAAGCTATTCTGGGTTCAATCTTGTCCTACATTCATTCATAATCATTACTAGGTATGTCCAGGCACTCAAAGGCACTCAAGGTCCAACTAAAAAGTCGAAAACACAAAATCTAACAAGCTCTCTGCCATAGCTCGCTATGGCGAGTAAGGTTGCTCGCTGTGGCGAGCGGTACCAAAAGAACTCGCGAGGCGAAGGGAAGGGCTCGCCGTGGCGAGCGATGAATGTCGCTACGACCAGACTTCCTATTTTCACAAAAATCTAACGATTCTCACGGTTCTAAGCCTGATATTGATTCCAAAGTTCGTCCTAAACATTATCTAAGGTCTAGGAGCACTTTCTACATCAATTTAACCAATTCCTACCGTTTGATCATCAATTCTAGGGATTTGACCTAGTTTTCGTTTTTCTCCAATTCAATCCTAAAGCTTGCTAACTAATCAGCAGAATCACAATCAATTAACATTACTGAGTTATTAGTCTCACCCTTACCTTAAGTGTAGAAATCGCAGTCCTCCAAGGTCTCTCTTGCTCTTCTCTTGGTTTTCTCCCTTTTCTCCAAAAACGTATGTACAACAATGTTTTTCTAAAACTAGTTCTAACTCTTTTATATCTCCTCTTAATTACTTATCTTATCTCACTTTCTTCCCCAAAACTATCTAAAATATCAAAACAGCCCTCAACTAAATATTTTATATTATTTTCAAATCTTTATTTTATTTAACAATAAAATAAGTTCCTTAATCTTATCAAATCTTCCAAAACATGAAGCTTATCACAATATCAACCAAACCATCAATATAGTCGTAAATCATTCAAATCATACCAAAATCATGCATATATTATATAATTATAATATAATCGCCTAAACTCGATTAAATAAACAATTAACGAAAGTGGGCGTTACAACTCTCCCCCACTTAAAAGATTTTCGTCCTCGAAAATTTACCTTAAGCAAACAACTCTGGATAAGACTCCATCATCTTACTCTCAAGCTCCCACGTCTAGCTTTCACGAGTCGCCCCCGTCCAAACGACTCTCACGAGAGGTATCTCCTTGCCTCTCAACGTCTTCACTCTACGATCATCGATCCTCACCGGTAAAGTCTCTACCGTAAGGTTGTCCCTAACTTGCACATTCGTCACTCTGGATTACATGAGATGGATCCGGAACATACTTCCGAAGTTGCGACACATGGAAAACGTTGTGCAAATTCGAAAGATGCGGTGGTAAACCCACTCGATAAGCCATCGTTCCAACTCTTTCCAATATCTGATACAGATCAATAAACTTCGGGGTCAACTTCTTTGATTTCAAAGCACGTCCTACACCCGTCATAGGAGTGACTCTCAAAAACACGTGGTCTCCTTCCTGAAACTCAAGATCTTTTCTACGCTTATCATGATAACTCTTTTGTCGACTCTGCGACGCTTTCATTTTCTCTTGAATCATCTGAACTTTCTCAGTAGTTTGCTGGACAATCTTTGGTCCTAAGACCACTCTTTCACCTAACTCAAACCAGCACAACGGAGTTTTGCATCTCCGACCATATAAAGCCTCGAAAGGTGCCATTCCAATACTAGAATGATAACTATTGTTGTATGTGAACTCGATCAACGGAAGATGGCTATCCCAAGTTCCTCCTTGCTCAAGAACACAAATCCTCTAGCGACTGAATTGTCCTCTCTGACTGACCATCTGTTTGTGGATGATACGCCGAACTCAATCTCAACTTCGAACCCAAAGCATCTTGCAAACTTTTCCAAAATCTAGAAGTAAATCTTGGATCTCTATCTGACACGATGCTCGAAGGAACACCATGCAACTTCACAATCTCCTTAATGTAAATTTCTGCCAACTTGGCAACAGGGAAACTAATATTGATCGGTAGAAAATGAGCCGATTTCGTCAATCTATCAACAATAACCCAAATTGCGTCGTTCCCTCTAGGAGTATTCGGCAAACTCGTCACGAAATCCATCGATATACTATCCCATTTCCATTCTGGCACATCTAAAGGTACCATCATTCCAGCAGGTTTCTGATGCTCGACTTTCGACTTCTGACAAACTAAACAGGAATACACAAACTGTGCCACATCTCGTTTCAAACCAGACCACCAGAAAATCTTCTTTAAATCATGATACATCTTCGTAGCTCCCGGATGAATACTCAAGCTACTTCTATGACTCTCTTCAAGAATCATCTTCTTAATCTCCTCATTGTCTGGAATACAAATTCTCCCTCGGAATCTCAACACACCTTGATCATCGATTTTAAAATCACTGTCTTCAGTCTGATCTCTAGCAACCAATAAGTCCACAAACTTTACATCAACTTTCTGTGCTTCCTTGATACTTTTCAGAAATTCGCTATCAATCTTCAGCATACCCAGTTTCACACTCTGAGGTGACCATTCGCAAACCAAACTCATATCTCTGAACTGTTCAAGTAACTCGAACTCTCTGACCATCATAGCGGACATATGCAATGTCTTCCTACTCAAGGCATCTGCAACAACATTAGCTTTACCTGGATGATAATTCAAACCAAAGTCATAATCTTTCAGCAATTCTAGCCATCTACGCTGTCTCATATTCAATTCCTTCTGATCGAACAAATACTTCAAACTCTTGTGATCACTAAACACCTCAAATCTCGAACCATACAAGTAATGTCTCCATATCTTCAATACAAAGACTACGGCCACCAACTCGAGGTCATGCGTAGGATAATTCTTCTCATGAATTCTCAACTGTCTTGAAGCATAAGCTACCACTTTACCTTCTTGCATAAGCACACCTCCTAAACCCAACTTGGACGCATCACAATACACCACAAAAGGTTCATCTGACTTCGGCAAAATCAAAACTGGAGCAGTCGTCAGACGCTTCTTCAATTCACCGAAACTGTTCTCACAATGGACGTCCCACACAAAAGTTTTACCTTTACAAGTCAACTGCGTTAGCGGAAGAGCTAACTTGGAAAACCCTTCAATAAACCTTCTATAGTAACCAGCTAAACCCAAGAAGCTTCTAATCTCTGTAACGGACTTAGGAGTCTCCCATTGCGATACCGCTTCAACTTTAGACAGATCCACAACAATACCATCACCAGAAATAACATGGCCAAGAAAACTCACTTCTTTCAACCAGAACTCACACTTAGACAATTTGGCATAAAGTTTCTTCTCTTTCAACACTTGCAAGACAATCTTCAGATGCTCAGCATGTTCTTCTTCAGTCTTGGAGTAAATCAAAATATCATCGATGAACACAACTACGAACCGATCCAAAAATGCATGGAAGATGCGATTCATATACTCCATAAACACTCCAGGTGCATTGGTAACACCAAAAGGCATAACTTTATATTCATAGTGACCATAACGCGTTCTGAAAGCTGTCTTCTGTATATCTTCATCTTTTACTTTAATCTGGTGATAACCTGACCTCAAATCAATCTTGCTGAAAACACGTGCACCCACTAACTGATCCATCAAATCATCAATTCTCGGAAGTTGATACCTATTCTTGATAGTTACCTTGTTCAACTGTCGATAATCAATACATAGCCTCATACTACCATCTTTCTTCTTTACTAGCAAAACCGGCGCTCCCCAAGGTGAAACACTTGGTCTAACAAATTTCTTCTCAAGCAAGGCTTCCAACTGTTTCTTCAACTCAGATAATTCGGAAGCAGACATAAGATAAGGTGCCATCGACACCGGCTTCGTTCCAGGAACTAGATCAATAGAAAACTCAACTTCTCTCTCTGGAGGCACATCAGGAATTTCATCTGGGAAAACTTTAGGAAAATCACACACCACTTGTAGCTTATCAATCACTGCTTGATTCTCAATAGATAAAGAAGCCATTAACGAAAACATCAAGATACCATCGCGTTCCAGTTGCTTCAGCTGCTTAGTAGATAAAAACTCTGCACCACTTTCCTCTTCGACGGAAGAGAAATGCACTGACTTGCTAAAACAATTAATAAGAACGTGGTTGTACTCTAACCAGTTCATACCTAGAATCACATCCATACCGCTCAAAGGTAGACAAACTAAATCCATTTCAAAATCACGACCAAACATAGACAAAGGACATTTCAAACATACGAGAGAAGTAGTCATCGAACCCTTAGCTGGAGTTTCGACAACCATCTCTCCATTCATATCAGACAAATCAAGACCCAAAACAGAAACACAATCGAAAGCAATAAAGCAATGCGTAGCACCAATATCAATAATAGCAACTAAAGGAGTATTATTAATATAGCAAGTGTAACAGCCCGATTTTTAGCTAGATTTATTTCAATTACTTTTATTATGTGTTTGTGTGTGATTATTTGTGCTTGTGTGTATTTAATTGTCATTGGGTGCATTTACATGGATTACCGTATTAGAAGGGTATTTTGGTCATTTGGCGGGTAAGGGTAAAATGGTAATTTTGGTGAGAATTATTTTAATAATTAGTGAGAACCCTTATTTTACTAAGTTACTATTGTAGTGATTAGTTTTTACCGTTAGTGACCGTTGGTTATAATTTACCGTTGTTAGTAATTACCGTTGAGTGCATAGAAACTTTTTAGAATTGTGGTTTGAATAGAAACGGGTTAAGCCCACTAGGGGGAAATAACATTAGGGTTGTGAGAGCAAATTCATTCATTCCTTTTCATTTCACTAAGTTAGAGAGAGGTAGAGAGAGAAGTGAGAGGTGAAGGAAGAACAAGGTTAGAGGAAGGGGGAAACTTGAAGATTGAAGCAATTAGGAGCTAAAGTGAAGCCTAAGTTAAGATTAAACATCATCTAAGGTAAGGGGGTTTGTTTTCATCATAATCAATTCAAAAATTTTCATTTCTCATGGTTGTATGAAAATGGGTTGATGAACAATTGATGTTAAATTCGTGCTCTTGTTGTGATGCTATTTTCTTGTGCATGAATTGAGGATTATGGTATGTTTGTGGATGAAATTACATGTTTCAAAGTATGTATAAATGTCAAGCTATGAAATTATACTCAATTAGTGAATCTTGATATGTTGTTGTTAAAATGAGATGTGATTCATGTTCCATTAAGGTTATTGCTATTAACTGATGTTGTTGTGGGTGAATTACGACTTGGGTATACATAATTATGGATTGATGATGAAAAATGAGATGTTGTTGTTGTTTTGAGAAAATGGGTCAAATGGTGATTTTGTTTAAAATGATGTTTGATTCAAGTTTGTATATGGATTTGAGTATCTTTTCATGTCTAAAAACATTTGGGTAAACCTTTGGAATCAATTTGGGTATTAGGAGGTCAAAAATTGGGATTTTGGGGTGAAAATGGATTTTTCACGAAAACAGAATTTTCTGCAAACTGTCATCCTCGCGAGGCGAGTTGGTGGCGAGTAGCCACTGGAATTGCTCGCCATGGCGAGTAACCTTACTCGCGAGGCGATCAGCCTAGTGACAGCTTTCCCTGTTTTGCGCTCTTGCATCGTTTTCGCATATTTCTATTTTGATTTGGACTTTTTGGTAAACATGAAAGTTGTAGACAATTATGTTAGCTATCTTTTGGTTTTGGTTTGACGTCCAAATGATTTTTAGAACTTGAGATATGATTAAAATACTACACATGGGTCATGTGGATTTTTGTGAAAATTTATCGTAACTTTTTCTATGAGCCGTGAAACTTTTCCAAACTTGATATTGGGCTTAATGAAGTATTTAGAGTGAATAATTGAGTATGCATTTATGTATTTGAGAATGTGAATGTGTTGATGGTTCAAGAAATATTTTGGGGCGGAGTTGCATCGGTGAAAACGGGTTTTGAGCTAAATGTCGTTTTGTCTTAGTTTTTCTCATACGAACTTGAGCTATCCTTTGAACTAATTTCTAATAGTTTGTAAGGCTTAATTCCTTGGCTACATGATTGATTAAGATTGAATTGTAGGATTTCAAACTTAAATAAGTTGCCTAGCTTTAAAAATTATCAATGTTGGCCGTTTGCCACATGATTTGGATTTTTGTCGGAAATGTTTCTTTAGCAAATTTTCTTGTGAGTTATTGAGATTATTCTTGTATGACTAAGTGAAGTTGTATGAATGAATGATTGTATTGAATATGATGTTTATCATGAGATATGTATGCTATCTTACTTAGAATGTAAGGAATGCTTGAATGGTGAAACTATATGTGATAGTTGATGTTGAATGGTTATATGTTGGATATGATATTTGTCATGAGATGTTGTATGTTCTCTTACTTGGAATATGAGAATTATTTGGAATGGTGAAACTATATGATATAGTTGATGTTGAATGACATTGTTGATTATTGATAATCATGTTGATGTGTGATGGTGAATACTATGATTTATTTGTGTGGGCATGTTTCTTGATAATGCAATGTTGTGGAGATAATCAATATAATTGGGTGTTGTCCTATATATTGAGGTTGAGATTGTGAATTGTTGTCGCATTATCGAGTTCTTATACATGTTCATGCATCATAGTCGATGTTGCTGTAAAAGGGTTGAGCTCTTTTACTTCGAGATTATTGTAAGGCAGGTGTGAGCCTTACATACGATGTGCAAGTGGCATCGGAAGGTGACGACCTTGTTGAGATTTGGTACCACATGCATTTATGTGTCAATAAGTGCATATCATAACATGAGTCTTATGTGAAATATGTGATTGGTGATGAAATGAGATGAATGATTATTGATGATGTTGTGATTGATGATTGTAAATGAATACTTGTGAATTGATATTTGTTCCTTATACATGTGATTGGTGATTATTGATGTGAGATATTGGGGTTTGATGTAAGTATTGATGTGGGAATATTATTATTGATCAAATGCATGATGTTTAAATTGAAATATTCATGTTATCTGTTATTTGGATTATGATAATGTAATACTTACCCCCAGTGGATCTGTTATGGACCGACTGCCTATCTGTATGGATGGGTAGACGTTGTGCAGGTTTAGTTGCTTGGTGAGTTCTTGTGCTTGGTGGATATCGGGAGCTTTCTCCGATATCGGTGTTTAGAATTAGTCGGCTCTGATCTAGGCTTCGTTGTGTCGGTCTAGATTAGGTTATCTTTGGTTTTGTTATGTTTGGAGATGACCCGTTTGTTGGGATTTTTGAGATGCACCTATGTTGATGTAATTTATTTATTCACAACATGTATATTTGAATTTACTCTGGTTTATATTCCGCTGCGACTGTTGAGGTTTATATACATGTTTATTGGTTTTTGAATTTTGAATGTGGCGTATCCTCTATTTCTTGAATAAATGTATTATTCGCATGTTTAATTGCTTTAATAGAAGTAAGGCGTTACAGCAAGTACCTCTGATCAAGCGATCCTCGTTCTCCGTCTGAGTACCAGTCAAAGCAAAGACCCTACCAGTAGTCGGCGCCCTATTAGGCTGAGTACACTGTGAACTAATGTGACCCTCTCCATTGCAGTTAAAACACACAATGTCTTCACGCTTGCAATCAGCTACAATATGACCCTTCTTGCCACACCGGACACGGTTCTTGATCTCTTCACGACAGACATTGCTTTTGTGGCCTTTTCCACCACAATTGAAACACACAATCTCTGTAGCATCCTTCTTCTTAGGCCGCCTATCATCGACCATCCTCTGTTTCCCGTCATCTTATTCATGATATATAGATATTATGCACTTAGTTAAATAACAGCAGCAGCACAGTCAAGTCACACAACAACAGGAAGATATCAATATATCAATTGCAATTCAATGGCATCATAATATTTCATTCACAATCTTACATAATGTATAATACATTAATTCATGCTCAATTAGTATCAACATATCTTAAACGACTTTACAGATTGCATTAAATGTCATCATTAGGTTTCATTACCAATTAGGGGTTCACTCTTGATCAAAACGTGCGACACAGATCGCACAAACACTCAAGGCACTCCAATCTGGAAGTGCTCGCGAGGCGAGAATTCTTACTCGCCATGGCGAGTACAAGACAGGTTCCAAACTAAAGCTGTTCTGGGTTCAATCTTGTCATACATTCATTCCTAATCATTACTAGGTATGTTCAGGCACTCAAAGGCACTCAAGGTCCAACTAAAAAGTCGAAAACACAAAATCTAACATGCTCTCGGCCTTAGCTCGCTATGGCGAGTAAGGTTGCTCGCTGTGGTGAGTGGTACCAAAAGAACTCGCGAGGCAAAGGGAAGGGCTCGCGTGGCGAGCGATGAAGATCATCACTCGCGAGGCGAGGTTTATAGCTCGCCATGGCGAGCGATGAATGTCGCTACGGCCAGACTTCCTATTTTCACAAAAATCCGACGATTCTCACGGTTCTAAGCCTGATATTGATTCCAAAGTTCGTCCTAAACATTATCTAAGGTCTAGGAGCACTTTCAACATCAATTTAACCAATTCCTACCGTTTGATCATCAATTCTAGGGATTTGACCTAGTTTTCGTTTTTCTCCAATTCAATCCTAAAGCTTGCTAACTAATCATCAGAATCACAATCAATTAACATTACTGAGTTATTAGTCTCACCCTTACCTTAAGTGTAGAAATCGCAGCCCTCCAAGGTCTCTCTTGCTCTTCTCTTGGTTTTCTCCCTTTTCTCCAAAAACGTACGTACAACAATGTTTTTCTAAAACTAGGTCTAACTCTTTTATATCTCCTCTTAATTACTTTTCTTATCTCACTTTCTTCCCCAAAACTATCTAAAATATCAAAACAGCCCTCAACTAAATATTTTATATTATTTTCAAATCTTTATTTTATTTAACAATAAAATAAGTCCCTTAATCTTATCAAATCTTCCAAAACTCATAGCTTATCACAATATCAACCAAACCATCAATATAGTCGTAAATCATTCAAATCATACCAAAATCATGCATATATTATATAGTTATAATATAATCGCCTAAACTCGATTAAATAAACAATTAACGAAAGTGGGCGTTACACCATGGGAGCAGTTTATTAATTCTATACATGCAGAACGTTTGGAATCTTAAAGAAAAAAGCAATGCTTTTATTCCTTTAAACGGAAGTGGAAGGAACTTAACGTCAAGGGATGCTATTGCTTATTCTCCCTTTATTTAATAATTAAAAAATAAACCATGGTTCTCTTTATATAAAAAAAAAAGGTCACACTATCATAGCTACTAAGTCAATATTTGCTTTTCTCTGTGCAAACTATAAAGGTAGTAAGAATGTAAGAGAAGCAAAAGCTTTTATGCTTGTTCATTAGTATGAGTTGTTCAAAATGACATGTGATGAAAGTATTGAGCAAATGTACTCAAGATTTCAGACTTTAGTTTATGGACTTCAAATACTGAAGAAAAACTATGTAACTTTTGATCATGTGAGCAAGATACTAAGAAGCTCACCTGCAAGATAGAGACCAAAGGTGACTGCTATTGAGGAAGCTAAAGATTTAAACACTTTAAGTGTTGAAGATCTTGTCAGCTCTCTAAAAGTACATGAGATAAGTTTTAATGAACACACACATTTATGTTATGACGTTACTAATTACAATAAAATAAACAATAAATGATCATTATTTTACTTTAATTTTATATATAGGCAAACTAATATACGTTGAGTTAAAAAATAATTTTGTTATATGCTTTGACAATATTTTGTTTATAAATCAA
The DNA here is from genome assembly GCF_003473485.1 of Medicago truncatula. Classification (NCBI taxonomy): domain Eukaryota; kingdom Viridiplantae; phylum Streptophyta; class Magnoliopsida; order Fabales; family Fabaceae; genus Medicago; species Medicago truncatula. The sequence goes on along the minus strand of NC_053043.1, from coordinate 21,091,362 downwards.
TATATCAATAATTTGCATAATATTTAAAAATTTAAAATTTTTAATCAAAGTTATACAAATAAACATAATAAAATAATCACATGTGTTAGCGCAGTAGAAAAAGCGGACTGACAGGCACGATAGTATCTGTCCTTCCGCTAGTAATAAATAAGAGCAATTTATTATTCTATAAATTTTCATTATTATAGCAGTTGACTAGTTGTTATCTACTCTACCTATAACTATTATTATAATTAAATAAAATTAAAATAAACGGTTTCACGTTAATACATTAAATTAATTTTTTTGTCCCATTGAGATAAAACATCCTCACACTCTCTTCCTTCTTCAAGTTAAGATTGTTTTTTTTTCTTTTAAGATTTTACTATATCTCCCTCTCTCTCCTCCCTTCTCTCTTACTCTCTCTTTTCCTCTCCTTCCTTCACACTCTCTCTCTCTCTCTCTCTCTCTCTCTCTCTGATTCCTTCTCTCTCTCTCTCTCTCTCTCTCTCTCTCTCTCCAGCTCTAACTCTCCCGTAATAAATAAAATAAATAAAAGAGTCTTTATTGAGATTTTGTGAAAAAGAGTGTGTTATGATATTTTTTTCAATTATTTTTAAAAATTCATAAAATCTGTTGAAATCCTTAAAATCATTTCAAATCCTTTAAAATCTTATGAATTAAATCCATTGAAATCCTTAATAGTCTTTTAAAATCATCAAAGTCATCAAAATCCTACAAAGTCTTTTAAAATCCTCAAGACTTTTTTAAACAAAAATTATCCTTTAAAATCCTAATCCAAAACACCCCCCTAAGTTCTTTTTAAAGCTTTTCTTTATGTTATATGTTTCTCTTCAGGCCGGTCTAAAGGCCAAGTAATTTAAGCAAGGGTTTTAGGTCTCAAAATTTTAACTGAACAAAAGGTCTCTAAAAAATTAATTTGGTTATAAGAATATTATATGACAGATAAATTATAGACATTTGCATGGCTTAACTGACAACCAAAAATCCTCAATTACGCTTATATGTGAATTGAAATAATGATCTCCATAAAATTGATATTTTATAAATATTCTGTTAAAAAATAATAATTTTAAAGGCCACATTAAATCTTTTTCTTTAGGCCTCTTAATCTGTTCGCTCGGCCCTGTTTCTCTTGCTTCCAAATTTTTATATATTTCTCGTTCTCAGTTTGAAATGGTTTTTTTGGATCTTTTTGTACCATTTTGATGCTGCTTCAGCGTGAAAGCTATGGCCATATGTTGAAACTGCAACAGGTATGTTACCATCACAGTTGCAACCGCTCTGATGCGGCGGTTCCAAGTTCTTTGAATATGTATAGTGACTATCCTTTTTCTTTTTTTTTTTCCTCCTTCTTCTACACCCGTATGTAACCACCCGACCCACCCGCCAACCGTTCAACCCGTTATCCGACAAATCCGATCATTGCAATGGACGAAAATGGGTTGTTATTTGCCAACCGCAATTTCGATCGGATTGACATTTTCGGACCGTCACCGTCTGAAACCACCCGTTTGACCATCCCTACTTCCAAGACATTAGATCAATATCATGCATGAGGAGGAGTAAGGGTGAGAAAAAATAACCAAAAACCAAACCTCCGAATTATTTAAAGGTGTTGCAAAAATGTCATGTAGGAAAATATAGAAATTAAAATAACCAAAAATGTCTTAGAGGAGAATATAGAAAGAAAAAACAAATTAACAACAAATAATTTGAAGTCACGTTATTTTTTTTATTAAATAATTTTTTAAGTAATAATTTTGTCTTATGTACCAATAGTTATTTTTTTATTTGAAATCACATTATTGTTTTTTATTAAATAAAATTTTAAGTAATAATTTTGTTTTTTTTCTTCTAAACACGTAATAATTTGGTCTTATGTACCGATTGTCATGTTTTTCTTATGGGTTCAAAGTATTCTCACCTAAAAACATGAAGGATTAAGTTAACAACCCTACTCTGACTTGTCATTAACTAAAAACTCAAATTCTTCTTTTTAACAACTACTTAAACAGGTGGGTATTAGTGTAATTTACACCACTCACAACATTTAATGTCATCTTCCTCACATTAGTAATTTTTATATTAAAAAAAGCTCGATTTATTTTCAAACCTTTCTTATAACGTGATTAAAAAACAACTTCTCAAACGTAATGCTGATCAAAAAAATAAAATTCTAAAACAAACAAATTCTTTTGTAAAAAAAGCGAGTAACAAATTATAATTCATGGCTTGTCTCAGAGAACAAAAAAAGCTTTACTTTATTTTATTTTATGGTAAGAATATTGTATATCGTTCATGTATTTCTTTACACTACTAGAAACTCTCGATTTTCCTGCGGAATTACATGCGGATTTTGCCAATGAATTTGGTTCCCAGAGAAATACCTTTGTGGGTAATAGTTTCCTTAGGATTTTAGGATCCGCAGGAAGAGTGAAAATATCTTCAGGAAACATTCAGTCAGGTTTTGAGGACTTTTTCTGCCCGCAAGCACGTCGCCGCAAAAACGGTTGGAAAGTTTGCCGGAAATGAGCAATCCGCAAGAAATTGATTTACTTATTTAAGAAATAAATAATGCAGTTCAATGCATTTCAGAACGGTAAAAATATGAATTATAGAAAAAAATCATAGAATATTCAATAATGACATAAACATCTATTGAACGTTAAAAACAACCATACTACTTACTCCCTCCGTCTCTAATTATATGTCGCTTTAGGGAAATTTTTTTGTCCCAAATTATATGTCGCTTTACAATACCAATGCAACATTAATGTTACTTTTCCTATTATAACCTTAACTATTTATTATTCTCTCTTCTTTCAATTCTTTCATTTATATTTCCCATATTATTTATTAAGAACAATTTTGTAAAATAATTCATAATATCTCTTTTCCATACAATATTAATTGCATTTCTTAATAAGTGTGAAATGCCTAAAACGTCATACAATTTGGGAGGGAGGGAGTATGATATAACAATATTCAATCAAAGTCCAATAATTATATATCTATCTGTGCCGTCCACACATCTTAATTTGTAGCCACAAAAAGTTATTATAGCAAATTAATTAATGCTACAGGTTACAACACATGTACTGTAGCCACAAAAAGTTATTATAGCAAAATAATTATATATCTAGGTCACTCATATAGCTAGCTTGACGTAGGCATAGGCATAGTACAAAATTATTAATGCTACATGTTACAACACATGTATTGTAGTTAGTATGTAGTAGTTGTAACACTCCGTTATCTAAAAGTAATTAAATAATAATTAATTCAACATTAGAGTAAAATCCAATGAGCATGTCATACTACATTTTCAAATTTCTAAAATAGAATATAAAAATCTATTTATTAAATATCCAATGAAATCATCATTTAATTAGCAGCGGAATATTATCATCAAAACATCAACAACTCTTTAAACCTCCAAAATAATATCTTGGCATAAAGCCTTAACAACATAATTCAACCAACATAGGGCCACAACATCAAGTTCCAAAATAAGATACATAGGAAAGAAAAACAATAATAATTCCCATCCCACGTATCAGAGCCCTAGACACGACACTTGAGCCACCACCAACTACTGGATCACCTGCAAGTTACCCATAGGAAGGGCAATATTTACAAGTAGAAAGGGTGAGATTCACAACAATAAAATATAGATATTAAAATTCATCAATTGAATCTAACACCCTAAATATAATCAGATCATCACCATATATATATATATATAAATATATACTTCATAAAACACATCATCATCAAATCAAGTCTTCATCAATCATATCATCATTATATGTGTATAAATATATACTCCATCAAACAACATCATCATCATCAATATGGCATTTACAACCAACAACACCGACTCATGCAAATGACATGACAACACCGCTAAGACAACATCTTAGACTCCTCAACAAATGCAAATATGCATGTAGTACCATATTCAGGGCCGAAGCCCTCACCGCTGTTTTGAATGGTTAAAGCATTCATCAGGACATAAGTCCTCACCGCTTTGAACAACAAGGTGTTCCAGGACATAAGTCCTCCCGCTTTGAACGACAAGGCGTTCTAGGGCAGAAGCCCTCCCGCTTTTATGCATATGCGACTGACTCACTTGTGTATATCTACATACAACTCGACCAAATGCATATATATGTATATGACTCACAACTCCATAATGCAACCCATGTATAACTTAATTCAATAAAAGCATACATTCAATCAACAACAATCATCAGAATCAATTCAGTAATTCCAAAAAATTGCATAATTAATCATAATCATGCTTAAACATCATCATCTTTCATGTTCACACCCAAGGCCAACTCAAAACAGAAACGTGTGAAAAAGACTCACGAACATGAAACAGGGTATGCATCAGACATATTGAAATTACAGATTTTCTGTCAAAATCGCCTCACGATCACTGGGATCGCCTCATGATTTCGACAGCATCAGACATATTGAAATTGCAGATTTTTCTGCGATTTCCTACCATGGGAGCCTCCTTGGCTCCAATTCTTAACCCTAAACTCTCCAAAATCATCCATAATCATCACCATATGATCACCCTATCATTAAAACGTTAACCCATCACTAACCTACCTGATTAACCACTCTTTTCACCATTCAATTCTATGGTTTCTACACTTTTTCATTCAAAAATCAATAATCAAAACCTAATCCGAAATTTCTCAATTTCTACCAGAAACATGTTAAATCAAAATCAGAATTACAATTTATACTATTGAAAGTAAAACTCACCCTTACCTTAATTCAATTGCAAGAAATGCACAGCAAATTGGTTCCTTGGCTCTACTTGCTCTTCTCTCCCTTTTCTCCCAAAAGTTGATTTCACGTAAAACAGTTTTTTTCTAATATTCTCTTTACTTAACTCCCAGAAAGTAACTTCCCTCTATTTTCAATTAACTCCTCTTTAATTCTAATAAATCCTAATTAACCCCCCAAATTCCAAAATAACACTAATTTCTCACTTAATCTAATTATTATAAAATAAACTATATAATAAATACAACACACCACATAATTCACCAATATTATTTAAAATCATATAAAAGACTCTAAATAATTCCAAAATAATTAGATATATCGACTAGGGCGTTACAGTAGTTACCGCAGGTCAGTATACCGAAGTACAATACATTGCAATAGAAATGCCTACAAAGTATATTCATTGGGAAAAATACATTATTTTTTGACAAAATCAAAATGATATTCATTCATTCAAATCGAAAAATTACATCATTCAACACCGCTAAAAACGTAAGGGATGAATCTGCGAACAAACTCACAACATTTAAGTTAGGTATCTTTGCCATTTCTGCACACAAACCATTCATTCAATTCGACATTCATATTCATTTATGCAATAAAGCGAAGTGGTTCAACCCCTACTTCAATATTAATGTATACTCTTTAGATTGAGATTGTGTGAAGTGTGAGCACAAGTATCCACATTCAAATTTCAATTTAACAAACTAAGTTTTGATTGAATAATTCAGATTGTGGCATGCTGCCACGAAATTGTAACCACACACAACTCAAATCCCTCACCTTACTACTTAATTTCTCTTATGTTGACGCTATCGCTTGTGTTGTGTGTTCAATTGATAAATAAAGTTTCGTTCTTCAAAGATTCCAATAGCAATCAACCTTGAAAATAGGTGTGGCTGTTAGAACACATTTTTTGAAACCGAAAGGAGATGTGATAGGCTTAAGAGAAAATTGTCTTTAGAAAGTGGGTCCAACATAAAGTTCTAGGTTTAGGGTTTGGTTTGTGAAGGGTTTGTCATCTAGATGAACCAATAATCCCAAGGCGCCTTTTTATTATTATTTTCAACCGTTAAAAAATCCAAAATTTTCAACTTAAACTCTTTTCTAATCATTGTTGAAAGTTAATTGAATTCATAACTCCTTGTCGTAACGATATCTTTGTCGTAACGATATCTTTATTACTACATCGGTAAACCGTGCACTTGCAGATTTACTACATCATGACCCACCTCTCTTTCCTGAGAAACCTTTCATGTACCATTTATTTTGCGAACTGAACTAACTATTTAGTAAAAACATAAATAATGGATTAATAGCTCTAGACCCACGTAGAATAATAAAATTGAGCAGAAGACTTTAGTTCCTACTTCATAGGAGGAAGTAAAGACATAGAAAATAAAAAACCAAAAAAAATTTAAAATTCAAGGTAGTAGGAGAAAGAGAAGGAGTATAAAATAAAAGGAACGAAGTGGGTGAGCTGGTTTAAATCTAATAAGGAAGTAGCAATTTTCGATTTAAGAAAAGTAGTAGTACAAGATAATCAAGTACGAAGGTTATTTCAAATCTAATAAGAGAATGAAAAGAATAGGAAGGGGAGTAGAAAATATGGGCGAGTTAATAAGAGAAGACAACGAGTAATTAATTCTCATTAAGTGAGATTGAGTATGATTAAGACTCCTTTATTTTGGAAGATCGGAAGTAACGTTATATTTCAGAAAAACTCACCAAACAGCACGCCATAATGAAATGTAGAAAGCATTAGTCCCGTCATTTAAAGCTTGAATATGAAACACAAAGTTATTCTAACCTTTCTCGACCTTTATGATTTGCATTGCAGGTTTTTCAAGAGGCAATCTACTTTCTTATAACTCTCCTTCTTCTACTGTTTTAATTTGTTCAGATATAACTACTACGTAATCTAGAAGAAATTAGTTCTCATTGAATATGAATGCATACGATCAAAGTCTCCTTTATTTATATTGGTTACTTGGAGGTTCGGATGTGATGTTATTTTTCAGAAAAAACATGGATGCAGACGAGCCCGCCAAGGGTGAAATTAAAACAAGAACTCACCAACAACGCCCCACAAATAAAACCATGGAAAAAGGATGCATATAGGAGGAACGGTCCCACACCATGACGATGAAACTCAAGATTATTCTTACCTTTTTTTAATCTTTGAGATTTGTTTTGTAGGTTTTTAACGAGGCACCCTTTTTTCATTAGAAATTATTTTTGTCTTCAATATTTGACTCTAGCATGAATAAAAGGCATCTATACAGAAGCCGCCAACATATACGTTCAGCCGACCAGTGGACTTTGAACGTCGACTTGGAAATTTACATCAACCCGATCAGTGGGCTCTGAACGTCGACTCGGAAATTTACGGCAACACGACCAGTGGGCTTTGAATGTCGACTAAAAAAAATACGTCAACTCGGAAATTTACGTCAACCCGACCAGTGGGCTCTGAAAGTCGACTCAGAAAAATACGTCAACCCGACCAGTGGGCTCTGAACGCCGACTAGTAAAAATACTTCAACCCCACGAGGCTCTGAACGAAAGTGTCAACCCTACGTGGCCCTGAACGCCCTGTCAACCCTACGAGGCTTTGAACAGTTTTTAATGTCAACCATATGAGGCTCTGAACAAAAGCATCAACCCTATGCGACCCTAAACGCCCTGTCAACCCTACGAGGCTCTGTACAAATTTTAACGTCAACCATACCAGGTTGTGAATGAAAATCGTCAACCCTACGAGGCTCTAAACAGTTTGTAACGTCAACCCTATGAGGAACTGAATGAAAACATCAACCCAATGCGGCACTGAACGTACTGTCAACCCTTCGAGACCCTGAATAGCTATCTATGTCAACCTTAAATAGGCTATGAACAAAACAAGAAACTTACAAAAATTCTACACACCATGTTTGCCTACAAGTACATGATTAATATGGTTTAAAAATAAATAAAAGTACATATAATCAAGAGAAAAATGAAGTTTTATAAAACTCCAATAACTATTGATCACTAGACCTACTTAGGGCGAAAACTTAGAAACATAAAGACATTTAATCTTAAAGCTTCTCCCCCTTTACTCATCTACAAAAAGGATTGAGAGTTTCTACTGAAAAAAATTAGGGAGTATAATCCCCAAAATCATTGGATGACTTAGAATCAAAGATGAAAGGATCATCAAACACATGAGGGGCCACAACCAATCTAGGAGCATTGATGACATGTCATCTCACGTTATTATTAGCATGTTTTTAAGTTTATTTTAGTAAGAATTAGCTGCAAAAAGGAGGAGTATTAGAACGATTGCAAACTATTCTGGCCTTTTCTAATATTTTCTATATTTGAGTCTGTAATTATAGTTTTCCTGAAACATAGCAATTTTAAGGGTTTTTTGAAGTAATTCAGGAAGAAATCATGCAAATCGTCAAATCAAGAACAACTGAAGAATTGTGAAGATTCAAGCGATAAGAATAAAAATTCAAGAGGCCTCAGAAGACTTACAAATAATTAGATTGAAAATAATAAAGAGTATCGTTCCGATGGGGAGTTATGAATTTGATTCACTCTTAAACAATGATTAGATTGAAAGTTTAAAATTTGTATTTTTGTTTTGAAAGAAAATAACAATAATAAAAGCACTTTAGGATTATTGGTTCGTCATGGAAACAAATCTTTCACAAACCAATACTTAAACCTATAACCTTATGTTGGGCCTATTTTCTAAAGACAAGTTTCACTATAGCCTATCACATCTCTTTTCGGTCTCAGTGAGTGTCTTTCGTTAGCAACCACACCTATTTTCATGGTTGATTGCTATTTAAATCCTTGAAGCTCGAAACTTTATTGTCTCAAGGTTTGCTAGACTATTTTCATGTTTCACAATCCTTGTCTAATTTCACTTCTTCCAATATCAAAACTTCATCTTTCGATCCTTCACTTGATATTTGTGATTATGAATTAACAACTATTAAACTTCGTCTTTCAGTCCATCGATTAATACTTGTTAATTCATTATAAAAACGGTGAAATAGATTTGAAAATAGATTTACATAAAATTAGGGTTCGAGGCTTGGTTTGATAGGGATTAGGTCATTAGACTCATCCAACAATCCCAAGACAAAGAATTCTACTCACTCATGTTCATTGTAGACATAGATAAGAAGAAGAAGAATAACATGAAAGTAAATAACAAGAAAATAAAGATGAACTTTTTATTCAAAGAAACAATTGTCACTTATTATTTCGAAGAACAAAAGATGATACAATATGTTTGCTCGCTGCTCTATTTATAGCCTATAACTACTTAAGCCCCAAGAAATACATCAATAGAATGTTCCACAAGAAACCATGGGCTTTAGGTCAGAAATAAACTAAACAGGCAGCTTGTCGAAGAAGCAAAATGAGTGTTGTGGTGGTGGCACGGCTCCAAATCTCCCTTCTTTTGCTCCAAGACTCAATCTTTGAAATATTTGTTCTTGAAATTAAATAACTTGCAATTGAAGTAAAATAGTTCTAAAAAGGAAATAAAAACACATAAAATCTAAATAAAACCGACTTAAATAATCTATTAAAAACACTAATTAATGACTCATCAAACTCCACATACTTGAATCTTTGCTTGTGTTCAAGCAAAATGCATAAAAATTAGCAGCATAAACAAGATTTAACATTTGATAACATTATTAAAACTCGTGTCTCCTCCAAGGCTTTGTTTCAAGCGTACCCTAATCGCAACATCAAGCATTTCTCATGAACCTATTCAACCCAACATCAAGTCTCAAGTGAGTGAGTGTGTGTGTGTGTGTGTGTGTTGTAACGCCCTAGTTATTTATTTAATTATTTTATTATGTGGAGTATACATATATTATTATATATGATGTTTGATGATTTATGCGGAGTATATATATGCATATATTTGTATATATGTGATTTTTGGATGTTTTATGTGGTGCATTATTTTTATTATATGGTTTATTTAATAATAATTAAAATAAGTATGAAATAGTAATTATTTTGAGGTTTGGGGAAATAATAGGAGTTATTAGAAATTATGGGGAGTTAAGTGTAATTAGGAGGGAGTTACTTTTAAGAGGGAAGTTATCAGAGAAGTTAGAATTAGTTTTACGTAGAAGCAGTTTTTGGGAGAAAGCAAGAGAGAACCAAAGAGGAACCAAGAGTGGACTTTTGCTGCACATTTCTTCTGCAATTTTAAGGTAAGGGTGGGGTTTACTTCAATAGTGTAGATGTTAAATTCTGATTTTGAGTTTAACAGGTTTTAGTGAAATTTGGGGATTTTGGGTTTTATGTTGAAAATGGGATTTTTGAAGTTGTAAGCCTGAATTTGATGTTAAAATTGGTTTCTGGTTGCATAGAACACTTAATTTTGTATCTGTAAACTGATTTGGGGAGTGATTGGAAGAAAAATGGGATTTTGGGGAAAAACCAGTTTTCTGCCCGTACAGAAGTTCATCGCTCGCCTCGCGAGCATTCATGCTTCGCCTCGCGAGTGAGCAACTTCATCACTCGCCTCGCGAGCAGTCCAACTCGCCATGGCGAGCAAGCCCAGAAAAATGTGATTTTTGAAAAGTTGTTATAAGATGTTTTGGGAATGGTTTAAGGTACCTAGATGATATTAATGATGAATGGTGGAAGTTTTAGGTTAAAAAGATGAATAGGGAGCTTAGAATTGGAGTTTGAGTGAGAAAATGTCACTTTTTCCCGAGAGTACCTGATTTCCACTCGCCTCGAGTTCGCCTTGAACTCGCCATGGCGAGCTAGTGTTTTTGTGAACTCGCCGTGGCGAGCAAATGTGCTCGCGAGGCGAGCTGTGCAGTTTTGAGTGCAGTTTTGCTTGCTTGGATGATAAGGTTTGAGTGTTGTTGTTTAAGCATAATTATATTTAATTGTGCATCATTCTGAATGGTTGAATCTCTGTTGGTTGTTGATTGATGATGAGGAATGCATTGTATGTTTTAATTATTAATCATACATGTCGTTTAAGTGGAGTCACATGGAGTTGCATTGCATGGTCAGTTGTATGTAGATATACACAAGTAGGTCCATTGCATATGCATAAAAACAGCGGTGAGGGCTTCGGTCCTGGAGTACTAGTTGCTCAACAGCGGTGAGGGCTTCGGTCCTGATGAATGCTTTAACCATTCAAAAGCGGTGAGGGCTTCGGTCCTGATTGGTACCACATGCATAATGCATTTCATTAAGAAGTCTAAGATGGTGTCTTAGCAGTGGTCATGTCATTTGCATGAGTCTTGGTTGTTGTTTCAGTTTTATCTGATGGATGATGTTGATGTTGAATATACATATATTTATATATATTCATTGTGATCATGTGGTATTGTTGATGTTGTGGTAATATGTACATTGTATACATACTTATTAAGTGGATTATTATGGTGATGTTGTTGTGACTTGTGAATAAATTATTAATATTTGCAAGATGATATATTGAAGTTCTAGGGTGTTAGATTCAATTGAAGATTTAATATCTATGTTTATTGTTGTGAATCTCACCCCTTCTGCTTGAAAATGTTGCCCTTCCTATGGGTAACTTGCAGGTGATCCTGAGTAGTCGGTGGTGGCTCAAGAGTCGTGTCTAGGGCTCTGATACGTGGGATGGGAACTGTTATTTATATTATTGTTGTTTCTTTTCCATGTATCGAATTTTGGATTTGCGATGTGGAGCCTTTATTGTCTTTTGAACAATGTTGTTGAATTATGCTAAGGCCTTTAATGCCGTAGGCTGTTGTTGGATTGAAAACTATTCCGCTGCTATGTTTTCATATTTTATCAAGTGGTTTGATTAAATAGTTTTATTTTCTATTTAAGAATTTTGAAATTGCAATGTAGCATACCCGTTTGGTGAAATACTCTGATGATTATTGTTATTTATTTACTTTTGGGTAACGGGGTGTTACAATTTGGTATCAAAGCAGGTTGGTCCGTCCGGCCAAGTAGTAGAGTCGTGTTGAGCCACCTAGGATAGAGTGTCAACTTTAATGTTGCTTTTTGTTGTTGTTCTGAGTTGTTGTTTGTCGTGTAGAATCTCGAGATGACTGGAAGTAGTGATGCTGCTCTTGTTGCTGCGCTTGAGGCTGTAGCTCAAGCTGTTCAACAGCAACCTAAGGTTGAGACTGGTGGTGATGGAACCAGGATGCTAGAGACTTTCCTGAGGAATCATCCACCAACTTTCAAGGGTAGGTATGATCCTAACGGTGCTCAGAAATGGCTGAAGGAGATTGAAAGGATATTCAGGGTCATGCAGTGTTCTGAGGTTCAAAAGGTGCGGTTTGGGACGCACATGCTAGCTGAAGAGGCTGATGATTGGTGGATTAGTCTGTTGCCTGTGTTGGAACAGGATGATGTTGTGGTAACCTGGGCCATGTTCAGGAAGGAGTTTCTGGGCAGATATTTTCCAGAGGATGTCAGAGTTAAGAAAGAGATTGAATTTCTAGAGTTGAAACAGGGTGACATGTCTGTCACAGAGTATGCTGCAAAGTTTGTGGAGCTTGCCACATTCTATCCTCATTATAGTGCGGAGACAGCTGAGTTCTCCAAGTGCATCAAGTTTGAGAATGGGCTGAGGGCTGACATCAAGAGAGCTATTGGATATCAACAGATCAGAATCTTTTCTGAGTTGGTTAACAGGTGCAGAATTTATGAAGAAGACACCAAAGCTCATTATAAGATTATGAGTGAGAGGAGGGGTAAGGGACAACAGAATCGTCCTAAGCCTTACAGTGCTCCTGCTGACAAAGGAAAGCAGAAGATGGGTGATGATAGGATCCAAGAGGAGAGATGCTCCTGTTGAGATTGTTGCTACAAGTGTGGTGAGAAAGGCCACAAGAGTAATGTTTGTGGAAGAGATGATAGGAAGTGCTTCAGGTGTGGTCAGAAGGGTCACAGTTTAGCTGAATGCAAGCGTGGGGACATTGTCTGTTACAACTGCAATGGGGAAGGTCATATCAGTTCACAGTGTCCTGAGCCGAAGAAGACTAGAATTGGTGGAAAGGTGTTTGCTTTGACTGGTACGCAGACTCCTAATGAGGACCGACTTATCAGAGGTACTTGTTTCTTTAATAGTACTCCTTTAATTGCTATTATAGATACTGGTGCTACTCATTGTTTTATTGCTATTGAATGTGCATATAAGTTGGGTTTGGATGTATCTGATATGAAAGGGGAAATGGTTGTTGAAACTCCAGCTAAGGGTTCAGTAACCACTTCTCTTGTTTGTCTGCGGTGTCCTATATCTATGTTTGGTAGAGATTTTGTGATTGATTTAGTTTGTCTGCCGTTGATGGGTATGGATGTGATTTTTGGTATGAATTGGTTAGAGTATAATCGGGTTCATATCAACTGCTTTAGTAAGACGGTACATTTCTCTTCTGCTGAGGAAGAAGGTGAGGTTGAGCTTCTGTCTACAAAACAGATGAAACAGTTTGAACGTGATGGAATTCTGATGTATTCTCTAATGGCACAATTGTCGTTAGAAAATCAAGCTGTGATTGATGGGTTACCTATAGTGAATGAATTTCCGGAAGTGTTTCCTGATGAGATTCCTGATGTGCCACCAGAGAGGGAGGTTGAATTTTCAATTGGCCTTGTTCCGGGAACTAAGCCGGTGTCGATGGCACCGTACCGTATGTCAGCTTCTGAGTTAACTGAGTTGAAGAAACAGTTGCAGGACCTGTTAGATAAGAAGTTTGTAAGACCCAGTGTTTCACCTTGGGGAGCACCGGTGTTGTTGGTCAAGAAGAAGGATGGTAGTATGAGACTATGTATAGATTACCGTCAGTTGAACAAGGTTACGATCAAGAACAGATATCCGCTTCCTAGAATTGACGACTTGATGGATCAGTTGGTTGGTGCTAAGATTTTCAGTAAGATTGATTTGAGGTCTGGTTATCATCAGATAAAGGTGAAGGATGAAGATATGCAGAAGACGGCCTTTAGGACACGTTATGGTCATTACGAGTACAAAGTGATGCCTTTCGGTGTTACTAACGCTCCTGGTGTTTTTATGGAGTACATGAATCGAATCTTCCATGCTTTTCTAGATAAGTTTGTTGTGGTGTTCATTGATGATATCTTGATTTATTCCAAGAACGAGGAAGAGCATGCAGGGCATCTGAGAATCGTATTGCAAGTGTTGAAGGAAAAGAGGTTGTATGCTAAGTTGTCAAAATGTGAGTTCTGGTTAAGTGAAGTGAGCTTTCTGGGTCACATTATTTCTGGTAGGGGTATTGCAGTGGATCCTTCAAAGGTTGATGCGGTATCACAGTGGGAGACTCCGAAGTCGGTAACTGAGATCAGAAGTTTTCTGGGTTTGGCTGGTTATTACCGCAGGTTCATAGAAGGGTTTTCGAAATTGGCTCTTCCGTTGACACAGTTGACCTGTAAGGGTAAGTCTTTTGTGTGGGATGCTCAGTGTGAGAGTAGTTTCAATGAGTTGAAGCGAAGACTGACAACTGCTCATGTTTCGATTTTGCCTAAACCAGAAGAACCGTTTGTTGTGTATTGTGATGCATCTAAGCTGCGCTTAGGTGGTGTTCTGATGCAAGATGGCAAGGTGGTAGCGTATGCTTCTAGGCAATTGCGTGTTCATGAGAAGAATTATCCTACACATGACCTGGAGTTAGCTGCGGTGGTTTTTGTCTTGAAAATTTGGAGGCATTATTTGTACGGTTCCAGATTTGAGGTGTTCAGTGATCATAAAAGTTTGAAGTATTTATTTGATCAGAAGGAATTGAACATGAGGCAGAGAAGATGGTTAGAGTTACTGAAAGATTTTGATTTTGGCTTGAATTACCATCCTGGTGAGGCCAATGTGGTTGCTGATGCTTTGAGTAGGAAAACGTTGCACATGTCTGCTTTGATGGTGAAAGAGTTTGAGTTGTTAGAACAGTTCAGAGATATGAGTCTTGTCTGTGAATTGTCACCCCAGAGTATACAGTTGGGAATGTTGAAAATTGATAGTGACTTCTTGAACAGTATCCGAGAAGCTCAGAAAGAAGATTTGAAGTTTGTTGATCTGATGACTTCTGGTAACGACACTGAGGATAGTGATTTCAAAGTTGATGATCAGGGTGTGCTGAGGTTCAGAGGTAGAGTTTGTATTCCTGACAATGAAGAGTTGAAGAAGTTGATTCTTGAGGAGAGTCACAAGAGTAGGTTGAGTATTCACCCAGGGGCTACAAAGATGTACCATGATTTGAAGAAACTGTTTTGGTGGTCCGGTTTAAAAAGGGATGTTGCTCAGTTTGTTTATGCCTGTTTGATTTGTTAGAAGTCCAAGGTTGAGCATCAGAAGCCTGCAGGGTTGTTGACACCGTTAGATGTACCGGAGTGGAAGTGGGACAGTATCTCTATGGATTTTGTGACGAGTTTACCGAACACTTCGAGGGGGCATGACGCTATTTGGGTTGTTGTCGACCGGTTGACGAAGTCGGCACACTTCATTCCTATTAATATCAGTTATCCGGTAGCGCAGTTGGCAGAGATTTATATTCACAGTGTGGTGAAACTTCATGGTGTTCCGTCGAGTATTGTGTCGGATAGAGATCCGAGGTTCACTTCTAGGTTCTGGAAAAGTTTACAGGACGCCTTGGGTTCGAAGTTGAGGTTGAGTTCGGCTTATCATCCTCAAACAGATGGTCAGTCGGAGAGGACGATTCAATCATTGGAAGATTTGTTGAGGGTGTGTGTGCTTGAGCAAGGTGGAGCTTGGGATAGTCACTTGCCTTTGATTGAATTCACTTATAACAACAGCTATCACTCGAGTATTGGTATGGCACCGTTCGAAGCCTTGTATGGTCGGAGGTGTAGGACTCCTTTATGCTGGTTTGAGTCGGGTGAGAGTGTTGTATTGGGACCGGATTTGGTTCATGAGACTACTGAGAAAGTCAGATTGATAAGAGAAAAGATGAAAGCTTCGTAGAGTCGACAGAAGAGTTACCATGACAAGCGAAGAAAGGATCTTGAGTTTCAGGAGGGTGATCATGTTTTTCTGAGGGTCACTCCTTTGACGGGTGTTGGTCGGGCTTTGAAGTCGAGAAAGTTGACTCCTAAGTTCATTGGTCCGTATCAGATTTCAGAGAGAGTTGGTACAGTGGCATATAGAGTTGGTTTGCCACCACATCTTTCGAACTTGCACGATGTGTTTCATGTTTCTCAGCTTCGGAAGTATGTTGCGGATCCTTCTCATGTGATTCCGAGGGATGATGATGTGCAGGTTAGGGACAACCTGACAGTTGAGACTATGCCATTGAGGATTGATGACAGGAAGGTGAAGTCCTTGAGAGGTAAAGAGATACCTCTTGTGAGAGTCGTTTGGGGTGGAGCGGCTGGTGAAAGTTTGACTTGGGAGCTGGAGAGTAGGATGCGGGAGTCGTATCCGGAGTTGTTTGCTTGAGGTAAGATTTCGAGGACGAAATTCTGTAATTTGGGGAGAGTTGTAACGCCCTAGTTATTTATTTAATTATTTTATTATGTGGAGTATATATATATTGTTATCGCGATTTTCGGGTGTCAAGTCATTAATTAGGCTTGAACCTTTCAATCTTTGATATTCTCTATTTTTTTCTTGGGAAGGGCAAAATTGAGGAAAAACCCTTAGATTCTAAGTTCGGGGATCGTTTTCACTACGGGAAGGTGTTAGGCACCCGCGGTGACCATAGTACTCTATAGGAGCCGTTTTCTTAGTTTATGTCTACGCTTTATTTTTAATGCTATTTATGAAAAAGGAAATTTATTTATGTTAAGAATGGGGGGAGAAAGTGTTTGAGGTTTTATTTTAGTGGACTTGGAGAGGTTTTGACCTCATGCCTACATACCCATTTAAGGGATCAAACTCCATGTAGTTCTCTCTCAAAAAATGTTTTTTGTGTGTTTGGTTGATTTTAGTTTTTGTTGGAAAATGGTTTTGAAGAAAAGGAAGAGGCCTTAAAGGCATAAGAGAAGAAAATGGTGAATGGTTGGTTCAATTATTATTAAAAAAGTTTAAGTAGGAATTAGGATTCATTTGGATTTGGTTAAGAAAATAAAGGAAAAGATTCAATGGAGTTTTGACTCCAAGGTTTGTTTGGAAAAAAAAATTGAATTATGGAATTTACTATTATTTTTTTTTTGAAAATTGGCATTTGTCTAAAGATCGCGTTTCCTAAGCATACATCTAAACGGTAAACATGCAACGTGTGCGTGTCGGTGCTTGTGTCGGTGTACATCATTAGAGTCCATTGTCCTTTACATTGAGTCCTAAATACATGCTATGGTCTTGCAAGGAATTAAAAGGAGACTAATCTACCTAAAATTATTACAAACCCATTTGATGTAGAAATGAATAGGAAAAAAAATAATGCCTAAACTATGAGATGGATGAGATATGAAATGAAATGGTTAGTATCATAAGGCATAAAAATGGTAAAAAGGTAAACAAAATTGAATAGAATAGCAAGAAGAAAAAAAAGTAATGAAATGAAATAAAATGGCAAAATATTACCTAAAATTGGTTATAACACTTAGACATGCACATGACCTATAATCCTCTCATCATAGCAATGTTAAAGGAATTTGATTTCGAGCTATAATGTGAGACCAAATAGGACACATTCAAGCCAAGAATTATGACACATTTTTAAAGATATTTTGCACTTTATTTCTTGATAAAAACACACATTACTTGCAAAACAAGAAAGAAATGAAAATCTACATCCACAATCAGCAAAACATACATATGATCAGCAACACATTCACCATGAAATTACACACCAATCATCCACATCACATGCCAACATTTTATGAGAATATATCACAAAAAGTGCACAAACTTAGATCAAACACAAAATTAATCAAGAAAAATAACACACACATTTTTATCATTTTTTTAACCATTGAAAAATATCACAAAAGTATTAAAATGTATTAAAAAACATATAACAATTTTTTTGGAATTTTTAGAAAAAAGATTGAGCACACAGAGGTTCAATTAGCAAAAAAGCAGGGTGCAGATAGCAGGAAAATAGCAAAAACGAAAAAAGCAAAGCCCAAACCAAAACCAAAGGATCCGGATTCACAGGGAGCGTTGGATTGATCCAGGGAAGGAAACCCTAGATCCAACGGCCAGGAACGAAAGGGATTGGACCGGTCCGGTTCACTGGCTTATAAAAGCATGTTAGCACCGGTTTTCTCATTTTCCTTTGTTCTTTCTCTCTCTTCTCTCAACCTAGTGAGAGAAGCTCTCACCTCTCTCTTCTCTCATCTCACCGGATTCTGGAAAAAGGAGGATGATCTTCATCTTCTCTGGTGGAGTTTGCTCCTCCGGCGTGGTGGCCGGCCGCCCAAGGGTGGCGGCGCCGCCGGAGTTGAGCAAACTTCTCCGATTTCGAAATTTTTTACATTTTTAGATATCCTTTTTTGTCCTGAACACGAATATGGCACTAGATTTTGCATGCAAGATTTGAATCAACGTAGATCTGAAGTTTGTGTTTGCGGTTTTGAAAATTTTTTTCTTGTTCTTTTTAGTTCTTTTTTGAATGGAAATTTCCAGAGCTTCACGGATCTACGTTAGATTCGTCCTTGTTGATGTTTCTGAGAAAGAAAGTGGAGTTTATGTGTTTACCTGTGGTTTTCGGTTGGAGATTTCGAACGAAGATCTTCGGAAACACTTGAATCTGGTTCTGCTTGTTGATTTCTTGCTTTAAAACCGAAAATAAATCGGTGTTGTTCTTTCTTCTTCTTCACCGGTTCAGATTCTGTTTCTTTTTCTCTTCTTCTCAAGCTTCGGATCCTTCGTGATCGTGCTTGAATTCGTCGCCAATGGTGATGAATTCGCACTGGAATTGCGAAGGATTTGATTCGATGATGACGATTCGCAAAAGAATCTCTGAGAATCACAGAAAAAAAAGATGAATTTTGGTGAATCTGGAAATTTAGGGTTTATGTGATTGTTCTTGTGATTTTTCTGTTTTGATCTGTAACTGCCAAGAGAGAGAATTCTCAGGTGTTTTTGGTGGTGGCGCGTGATTGATTTTTTTTTGACTTGTGCATTGAATGCGCCTTTTATAGGCTGCCACTTGTATCTGAGACCCAATGGGACACTGCCACCTGGAATTGGACTTAATTTGACTCTGCCTTGGACTTTTGACCTTAAGGACCTTTCTGCAAAATGTAAAAAATGAGGACTGGACTGTAAATAAGAAAAATGGACTAGAAATGTAATTTTGAAAAGTTTTGGACAAAAATGCAATTTTGGAAACCTTTTGAGGGACCAAAATGCAATTAAAAGAAAATTGAATTAAAATTGGTAATTTGAAAAAAAAGTAAAGTGAAACCTAAAATAAAATCAACAAAAGGACTAAAACGAACCAATTACTGACATGAGGTATTTTAAAATACCTCCCAGCCGAAATTTTGACAGGAAAAGACCAAAATGCTCCTAGGGACTAAACTGACTCAAACTGACTCAGATGCAATTTTTGAAATGATTTTTAAACAAAGACTCAACAATAATTCGTACAGATAAGTTGAAAAGACTCAGAGGTAAACACAGGGACTAAAAATGGGTTCCACTACAGGAAATGACCAAAATACCCTTTTGTATGATTTTTTGAAATAAAATGCAAGAAAAGTAACGCGACGTTTCAGAGAGTTCTTAAATGACTTGTAATGCAAGAAAAGACAGACAGAGGCAGTAAAATATGTTTAAAAAGAGAGTAAAGATTCAGAGTAAAATAACAGCGAACTGACAAGTATCAGTGTTAAAAAAGAAATTTGAACGAGTATTTTTAGGTCCAAAATCAGGGTATAACAGCTGCCCCTATTTAAGTTTCTTTGTCTGGAGGGTCAAGAGACGGAGTCTTTGGCTTGACGGGACGAAAATACTTAAATATTAACATTTGCACTGTGTTTGGACGTAAAAATACGCTTGTACATTTTCAAATATCATGAATGCCATGCAACATTTGGATTATGAGTGCGAGACAAACGAAAGCTGGAATTAACAAAAGATGTCGTATCCATTGCGGGATTGGTAGACATTGACAAGATAACAGATAACAGGGTAGATAGGAGACTAGGAACAAATTGACGGGTACAAGCTGCTCTTGGATTGAGCAGGGCACTTGACCGGGAATAAAAGCAGACAAACAGGTGCGAGTTGTTCTTGGATTCGAACTGGTCACTCGACCGGGGACATGGAAAAGGTGGACAAGTACGAGTTGTTCTCGATCCGAACTGGTCACTCGACTGAAAGCAAAGGCAAATAGACAGGTGCGAGCTGCTCTTGGATTGAGCTGGTTACTTCACCGGAGTCAAAGACAAAATAGACAGGCGCAAGCTGCTCTTGGATCGAGCTAGCCACTTGAGCGAACAGAAACAGATAGACAGGTACAAGCTGTTCTTGAACTTGAACTAGCCACTTGACCAAAATCATAGACACATAGACAGGTACGAGCTGTTCTTGGATTTGAACTGGTAACTCGACCAACAACATTGAAAAGTAAACGGGTACAAGTCGTTCTTGGAGGCGAACTGGTAACTCGACCGGAAACATAAACAAATAGGTAGGTTCAAACTGCTCTTGGATTGAGCTAGCCACTTGACCAAATAGAAACAGATTCACTGGGGATTGTTTTTTTTTTTTTGACAAAATATAGATTGAGATTGACTTGACGTCGATTTGATTTGAAAAGTAGAAATTGACCGATATTATTGGCTCACAAGGTTTTGACAGAGAACCCGTCATGAGTATTGAGTTGAGACTGATATTGACATTGGAAATGCAATATGCATGAATGATATAACAGTTTCATTAAATGCATAGGCACGTAATATGCATGATTATGCATGTATGAATGCTTGTAATGCACGACTGTTGGCGATTTGTAAACATAGTTCCGCAGAGACAGACAAGACACTGGAGTATTAGGCACGTAATGGCTCGTGCTATATTACACATTCCTGGAAATCATCTTTGGAGATGACGTCGTTGGGAGACGTATCGGAACCATGGCTGAGGGCAGGTAGCTATGCAACTTGCTGGGGATAGAATCTCGGAAGACTCTACTGGGAATAATGCCGGATGTATCGTGGATGTCGCATCTGTGGTCAATGCTTTTTGCATGTTATTTTTTCAATTTTCATTCATTCATTTTTTTGCATCCCATTTTTGCCTGGATCGCCCTTTCGGGTTTTCGATCCACCGGGGGAATAAATTCTTTTCAATGCCCCATTTTTGCCTGAACTGCCCCTTCGGGTTGTCAATCCAGTGGGGTGCTCATTTTTGCCTAAGCCGCCCTTTCGGGTTTTCAACTTAGCGAGCCTATTCATTTCCATGTATTTTCATTCTGTTTTTTTTCATTCTTGCCATTGACCACAGACTATCCTGGAGGAGAACCTGCTTGTAACATATATTGAAATAGACACCAACACACGCTCGCTCATGCATGTTTTGTTTGAATGTACCCTGTTGCTCAGGTTTGCTTTTCAAAAAAAACTTTTTCAATTTTCAAGATGCTTGTTTCGAGCATTTGTCATTATTAAAAATAGAAGGAAAATGTTTTTTGAACATAACTTTTGAAGGTAAAAAGAAAGTAGAGTTTCAAACAAAAGCACAGGCTCAAATTGATGTATAAGAGTGGTGTCCAGCCGAAGGCGTGACTCCACGGATTTACAAAGCTTGGAAAATGGTAATTTTTATTGGTTGGTGGTACATTGAACACAGCAATCATTACATTTCCTAGGAACTTTGAATTCGCAAGCGTAGAGCTTTTGATGAAGATGGTCATTAACAGCTGCAGATGCCCCAAGGGAGACGGTGGTTGGCCAGATATAGTTACTTGCCTTTTGTTTCAATCTCATTTTTGCATGAACCGCCCTTTCGGGTTTTTGGTTCATCGAGACGCTCATTCTTGCCTGAGTTGTGTACAATCTCAGCGAGCTTTTTCATATATTTTTTTTGTCCCTTATTTTTGCCTGGACCGCCCTTTCGGGTTTTCGATCCACCGGGAAGCGCATTTTTGCCTAGGCCGCCCTTTCGGGTTTTCGACCTACCACGCTGTTCTTTTCATATTTCTAGGCAAAGTATTTCTTGACTATATCAGCATTCACTGGATTTGGAAGTTCTACACCATCCATGTGTGTAAGGATTAAAGCACCACCGGAGAAGGCCTTCTTGACAACATAAGGGCCTTCGTAGTTAGGCGTCCACTTGCCCCTTGGGTCGGGTTGCTGGCTCATCCTCCTTTTCAATACAAGTTCTCCTACCTTGAATTCTCGAGGATGGACTTTCTTGTCAAAGGCAGTCTTCATTCTTGCTTGATATGACTGTCCACGAGCCATGGCATCCATACGTTTTTCCTCAATCAAATTCAACTGATCATACCGGCTTTGGCACCATTCAGCCTCGGATAACTTTGCTTCCCTGATCACACGGAGAGATGGGATCTCCACTTCCAAAGGAAGAACTGCTTCCATACCATATACAAGAGAGAAAGGGGTTGCCCCGGTTGAACTGCGCACAGTAGTACGGTAGCCATGCAGAGCATAGGGTAACATCTCATGCCAGTCCTTGTAAGTGGTTACCATCTTCTGGACAATCCTCTTGATATTCTTGTTGGCGGCCTCAACTGCACCATTCATCTGAGGTCTATAGGGAGAAGAGTTATGATGCTCAATTTTGAATTCTTCACAAAGAGCTTGCACCACATTGTTATTCAGGTTTGTACCATTGTCGGTAATGATCTTGCTGGGAACACCATATCGACAGATGATGTTGTTCTTGATGAACTTAGCTACCACTTGCTTGGTCACATTGGTATAAGATGCTGCTTCAACCCACTTGGTGAAGTAGTCAATTGCCACTAAGATGAAACGATGACCATTTGAAGCCTTTGGTTCAATTCTTCCAATCATGTCGATGCCCCACATTGAGAACGGCCATGGGGATGAAATAACATTGAGAGCGTGCGGAGGCACATGAATCTTATCAGCATAGATTTGACATTTGTGGCACTTTCTGGCGTGCTGGTAGCAATCATGCTCCATGGTCATCCAGTAGTGACCTGCCCGTAACAACTTCCTTGACATAGTATGCCCTGTAGCATGGGTCCCGAAGGTACCGTCATGTACATCATGCATTAACTGCTCTGCTTCATGTTCAGCAACACATCTTAACAATACCATGTCATAGTTTCTTTTGTACAGAATATCTCCATCTAACAGGAATCTACTGGCCAATCTTCTCAGGGTCTTCTTGTCTTTGTTGAAAGCACCCGACGGATACTCACGGCTTAGCAAGAACTGTTTGATGTCGTAGTACCAGGGTTTATAGTCAACCACATTTTCACCAGCCTGATCGATCACATCCCCAATAGCGAACACATGTGAAGGTCTTTCAAGGCGTTGCACTTTGATTATTGGCACATCATTCCAATGGTTTACTCGAAACATGGAGGATAGAGTAGCAAGAGCATCAGCCATTTGGTTCTCATCACGAGGAATATGGTGCAGCTCAACCTTTGTAAAATATGTCAGCAAACGTCTCGCATAATCACGATAAGGAATCAACTTAGCATGGTGGGTCTCCCATTCACCCTTTATCTGGTTGATGACGAGTGCAGAATCTCCATAGATGTCGAGGTGTTTGATTCTCATGTCAATTGCTTCCTCGATCCCAAAGATACATGCTTCATACTCAGCCATATTGTTTGTACATTCGAACAGAATTCTGGCGGTAAAAGGGATGTGATGCCCCTGTGGAGATACAATGACTGCCCCAATTCCTTTACCATAAGCATTGACAGCACCATCAAAGACTAAACCCCACTTGCTATTGGGATCTGGACCTTCCTAAATCAACGGTTCTTCGCAGTCTTTTGATTTCAAATACATGATCTCTTCATCGGGGAAATCGAACTCAATTGGTTGATAATCATCAAGAGGTTGGTAAGCAAGATGATCGGCAAGAATGCTACCTTTGATTGCCTTTTGAGTTTTGAACACAATATCATATTCAGACAAAAGCATCTGCCAGCGTGCAATCTTCCCAGTAACAGCAGCTTTCTCAAAGATATACTTTATCGGATCCATTCTGGATATCAACCAAGTCGTATGATTCACCAAATAATGACGCAGGCGTTTAGCGGCCCAGGCCAGAGCACAACAAGTCTTCTCAAGCATTGTATACCGAGTTTCACAATCGGTGAACTTCTTGCTTAGATAGTAGATAGCATGTTCTTTCTTTCCAGTCTCATCTTGTTGACCAAGTACGCATCCCATGGACTCATCAAATACTGCCAAGTACATAATCAAAGGCCTTCCTTCCATGGGTGGGACAAGGATAGGTGGTTCCAGTAGGTAATTCTTGATGCTATCAAAAGCTTCTTGGCATTCATCATTCCATACAATAGGCTGATTCTTTCTGAGTAGCTTGAAGATCGGCCCGCAGGTTGCGGTCATGTGAGATATGAATCGGGAGATGTAATTCAAACGTCCGAGGAAACCTCTGACTTGCTTCTCGGTCTGTGGAGCTGGCATTTCTCGGATGGCCCGGACTTTATCAGGATCGACTTCAATGCCCTTTTGGCTGACAATGAAGCCTAACAACTTTCCGGATCTGACGCCGAACGTACATTTGTTGGGATTCAATCGGAGCTTGTATTTTCTCAACCTTTCGAACATCTTTGTCAAATATTCAGCATGTTGCTCCTCATCTGTTGACTTCACAATCATATCATCCACATATACTTCGACTTCTTTGTGAATCATGTCATGAAACAGAGTAGTCATTCCTCTTTGGTAGGTAGCACCAGCATTTATTAGGCCGAATGGCATCACTTTGTAGCAGAAAGTACCCCATGGAGTGATAAAAGACGTCTTTTCTCTATCTTCAGGAGACATTTTGATCTGATTGTAACCGGAGAAACCATCCATGAAGGAGAACACCTTAGACTGAGCAGTATTATCAACAAGCACATCAATATGAGGTAATGGAAAGTTGTCTTTTGGACTGGCTTTGTTCAGGTCTCTGAAGTCAACACACATCCGGACTTTACCATCCTTCTTTGGCACAGGCACAATATTGGCAACCCATTCAGGGTACTCAACTGTCATGAGGAAACCCGCATCAATCTGTTTTTGAACCTCGCTCTTAATCTTGAGAGCCATATCTGGATGAGTCCTTCTCAATTTCTGCCTGACGGGAGGACATTCAGGCTTGGTGGGGATCCGATGCTCCACAATCATAGGATCTAGACCTGGCATATCTTCATACGACCATGCAAAAATATCCGGATATTCCCGGAGGAGTTGGATGATCTTCTTTTTAACCCCTTCCTCTAGAGCAGCACCGATCTTGATCTCTCGCTTGTTCTCCTCGGTACCTATGTTGATAAGCTCAATCTCTTCCTGGTGAGGCTGAATGGCTTTCTTTTCTTGCTCAAGTAACCGAGTGATCTCATGTGGTATGTCATCACCTTCCTCATCTTCGGCCTCATACACTGGGAATTCAAAATTCGGAGGGAATGCAGGGTTACTGTGCCCAACGGGTTCATTATAGTTCAATCTGCGTAAAATGGTTGGATGATTTTAGAAAGAGGGTTTTTTATGCAGATTTTTGAAATTAATAAGAAAATACAGATGTTTTGGTTTTTTCTGGCATTACCATTATTTCCAAGGGAAAAAGCATAAAAAAAAAAAAAAAAAGCAGTCGTGGAAGAAACGACAAAACATTTTTTTTTTATTAATCAACGGCAATGCCGAAACAAACATGCCCTTACAGAAAATATCACTCTCGCTTTGGGCAGAGCGAGAGGATTGTTATTTTGAAAAAACAAGATACTTAAGCAACAAGGTATATTACTCAGAAACATGCATGATTGAGGGTATGTCAATGGCATCCCAATCTCTCGCAATGCCTCCTGGTATAACAAATACAGGCCTCGGGCCAAAACCAGTTGCCTCTTCTGTGATTGCGTTGACAAACCCAGCACTATAGAATGCCCCGGTGGAAACTCCTGAAGTTGGGGAGAAGCCAAGACCTTCCTTATGCTTGTTCTCACGAAGCTGTATTAACCTGCCCCAGCCGGCAGCTTGACCCTCTTGGACGGCTCTCTGTGCATCCTTCAAAGAAGCCATTGCAGTCCCATCCCTCTTGGGCTCCGTACCTTCGACAGTTAATCCTTGAAAAGCGGTCCCCTCTGCAGACCCTGCTTCTATGCAAGAGAAAGATGATAGCTGGCTAACC
Source organism: Medicago truncatula (assembly GCF_003473485.1). Lineage (NCBI taxonomy): Eukaryota > Viridiplantae > Streptophyta > Magnoliopsida > Fabales > Fabaceae > Medicago > Medicago truncatula. Next base: position 21,065,273 of record NC_053043.1, on the reverse strand, counting down.
AGGTATGCTTCCTCTCCATGAATGGTAACAAGCTTTCCACTTTTGGTGCAAAGTAGAGGTCACCGCCCCCGCGTCATGTATCCATGGTCTCCCCAAGAGACAGCTGTAAGAGGCGTTAATATCCATGACCTGAAAGGTGATTAGAAAGGTTTCGGGGCCAATAGTTATTGGCAAGTCTATCTCCCCGAGAACGCTCTTGCGGGTTCCATCAAAGGCTTTGACCAGAAAAGTGCTCCTCCTCAAGGGAGTTCCCCGGTAACTCAGCTGATCCAGCGTTGACTTGGGCATCACGTTCAAAGATGAGCCAGTGTCTACTAACACATTTGAGATCATGTCGGACTTGCAATTCACGGAGATATGCAAGGCCAGATTATGATGCTTTCCTGCTTCGGGCAATTCATCTTCACTGAACCACAGGTTGCTGCAGGCGGTAATGTTCCCCACTATGCTACCGAAGTGATCCGCAGTGACTTCATGATCCACATAAGCCTGCTCCAATACTTTCAAAAGGGTATCTCTGTGGGCAGCGGAACTCAGGAGTATAGACAAAATGGATATCTTCGACGGGGTTTGCAGCAGCTGATCTACAATGTTGTAATCACTTCTTTTGATCAACCTCAAAATCTCGTCCAGATTAGAATCCTCTATAGATCGGCCTGGTTGACTCGCGTCTCTGTTAACGGGAGACACATCAGTCGGGGTTGGCTTGTCAATGGGCGGCACGGTAGGCGTAGCTGCCTTCTTTTGAAACAACGGTGGACGGACTCTTCCGCTCCTAAGAGCTGCTGAAGTTCCTTCGACGGTATTGTTCATCACAGCCAAGGACACCAGAGGCACTTCTACTCCGTTTTCGATTATGGTAGCATTATATTTGTACGGGATAGCCCTATCTGAAGTATATGGTACCGGTCCGGACAACCTTATCACCAGAGGCTCAGCATTCTCCTTCAAAGGTATACTCTTGACAGGCGGATCGTGAAAAACTGGCACAATCACGCAGACATCACTGACAGTCAAAAAATTATCATTCATCAAGCTTTGGATGTCATCTTGAACAGTAAAGCAACCCAAAGGATTACGAAGGCATCCTAGGCACTTGGCATGATCATGGCTGAACAGAGAAGCTTTGCACAGCTTGATGTGTAGAGGCACCAGAGGAGTTGCGATGTTACGGACATCAAGTCTAGGAGCTTCCTCACATACTTCGATCAAATTTACAGCGGCATGATTTGGAAGAGGATTGTCGAGGACATGCGGGACATTATTCTCAAAAGTCAGCTTTCCTTGATCAATGAGCTTCTTCACGATATACTTCAAAGCATAGCACCCCTCGACATCATGACCCAGGGCGCCTTGATGGAAATCACATTTAAGGTCGGACCTGAACCTGGGAGGCAACAGATCAGGTGGGGGCTTGCCCTGTCTAGTTGTACAATGCCCTCTATGGAGTAAAGTTGGAAGCAACTCAGCATATAACATCGGTATCGGAGGGAAAGTAGGTCTAGCTTGCTGATTTTGTTGTTGTTGTTGAACTGGCAACTGTTGTTTCATCTGTTGAGCGATTGCATTAACGGGTACTTGAGGTTGACCCGGTGGCAGGGGGTACTGATGATAAAATGGCGGAAAGAAAGGATGCTGAGAATACGGCGCATATGGGTAGGACGGATGCATTTGGGCTGCATTGATAGGAGCAACAGTAGCCATGGATTGACCGGCTCCGACTGACACCATTCCTACTTCCGTTTCTTTCTTCTTGTGGTGTCCATTACCATACCTCTTTGATGCATTCACAGTGGATTCAGCTTTCTCGAACACAATGATTCCTTCCCTGACGGCTTCCTCCAGACGAGTTCCCATGGTGACCATCTCCGAGAAGTTATTCGGGGCAGCAATGATCATTCTCTCAACATAATCCTTTTTCAAGGTCTTTAAGAATGTCTGGGTCATTTCTTCTTCATCAAGAGCGGGAGTAATGCGGGCAGCTGCCCCCCTCCATCTCTGTGCGTATTCACAGAAGCTTTCCTCCTTCTTCTGGGAGAGAGATCTGAGGAATTCCCTGTTCGGCTTCAATCGGGTGTTAAACCCATAGTGGCTCTTGAAAGCAGCGGCTAATTCATCAAAGGTATGGATGTCTTTTTTGCTCAAACTAGTATACCACTCTGCAGCATCTTCCATCAAACTATCTTGGAAGCAGTGGATCATAAGGGAATCATTGTCTTTGTAATTACCCATCTTTCGGACATACTTGATGATGTGGTTCTGGGGACAAGTCAGCCCGTTGTATCGGTCGAAATCTGGGATTTTGAACTTCTTAGGGACATCCACCTTTGACACCAAGCAGAGATCTTGAGTTTTGAAAGAGTCTGCATTCCCTCGATTGGCTTTGATCTCATGACAGAGTTCTTTAGCAAGTTCCTCCATCATCTCTTCCATGGTTTTGGTTACGGGGATGCTTCCGTGCGGTGTGTTGATGTGAACACCTTGGGGTATGGCATGCACAAGAGGCTCGGTGACAGCTGCCGTTGTTTGTGGCAAAGTAGCATTGATGGAGACAGCATTTGTTGCAGGGATCAGAACATTGTTAGCAGTGCCCGAAGTGCCCGCTGCAGTACTGGGAGTGAAGAACGGTGGAAGCCCATACGGAAACCCAGCTGGCATAGCGAAGCGAGCGTTTGTAGATGCAGTTGGGAGCACGCTTGTAGTCACCGGTATAGCTGTGGCTATAGGGATAGCCGTGGCTGATTGTTCTTGAGCGGCTAGCAGAGCAGTCATGACATCATTAGCCTTAGCCAATTCTTCCCTTAGAGTGGCTAACTCGGTACGGAGCTGAGCATTTTCTTCTTCCATGGCTACCGAATTCTTCTTTCTGTAGAGTCTAGTCCGGTGTATTCTGTCTGATTCGTAAACTTTCCGAGCACGAGCCACCTTTCAATCTGTGGCAGAAGAACCAGGAGGCAGTGAGCACTTGGAAACCTTTTGTGACCGATGAATGATGCATATGATGCATGATATGTACAAATGCAAATGCAAAAGTTTTTTTTTTGGACATCGAAGGATTTTTAGACAAATTAGGAGTTTTGTAAACAATATCTAAACAAGCAAAGCAAAACGAAGCGTTTACAAGATGAATCCCTTTGAAATACTAAGCCAAGGGAAGACTTTTGAAATATAAACAAATAAAACTCTCAAGCATAGGAAGTAGTGGGATGATCCTCAGACTCAGACTCCGAATCCGAACCGCAGTATCTAGCATAGAAGTTGCGTCGTCCTCTGGCTCTCTTGGAGTCCCGCATAAGTAGTTCATCCTTTTCTTCAAGTTCCCTTCGGACCTTAACCAATTCCTTCTTCAACATCAGGTTCTCATGAGTCTTCTGCTCATCCTTACCATCCAAAGTCATGATTAGATTCTCAGCCTCATTGTATCGGGCTTTCCACATTTGTTTCTCACGACTTTCCATGGCCAGATGCTCCTGATACATCTCCTGAGTTGTGGGAGGTAGAGGTAAAGGTATAGATGGAGCAGATGCAGCCACATGTCTCATAGTAGGGTATGGCATACCAATCTCTTCGGCTCGGTTTATTACCCACTGAGTATAGGCCTCATGAGCAATACTAGATCTCACACCCAAATGCTTCACACTCTTCCTACGGACCTTAGACCAAGCCCTTGTGAAAGCCTCCCTTTGTCCGGTGGGGGCGTTCGAATAGTAGAAGAACTCTGGAGATGTGGCAAGATTGATGGGCTTTGTCTTCATAGGGAACCCAAACTGTCTCATAGCAAGCTCCGGATTGTAGTTGATTCCCCCACGGGTACCAAGAAGAGGTACATTGAGAAAGTCTCCACAACCAGTAATAATCTCCTTAACCTGAGCGGCGGGAGTGATCCAGACCACCTCGTTAGGAGAGAGAGCCATCATCCGCTGTGAGTAGGACCAATCCTCCGAGTTGTCATGGAAGGAGCTCGGAAGGTGAGAAATAAACCACCTATATAGGAGAGGCACGCAACAAAGGATATACCCACGACCTTTGAGAGTCCGGTCATGGATAGCATGGTACATGTCAGCTAGCAAGGTAGGAATCGGATTCCTAGAATGGAAGATCTCAATAGCATTCATGTCCACAAAGTTGTCGAGATTCGGGAAGAGAATGAGCCCATAGATAAGCAATGCAAGAATAGCCTCGAGTGCGTCCTGACAAGTAGTTTTAAGATTAGCTTGCTCAAGTAGATACTTTGAAGTGAACCCTCGGATGTGAGACTTAGTAGTAAGATGCTTGGAGACATCGGAAGTCTTGAGATAGAGATCCTTAGCAATAACCAGAGGAGTAAGAGAAGTCCCGGGACCGGTGAAAGGCGTCTTCTCGGCTATAGGTGAACCTAACAAGTATGAATAAGCCTCAAGAGTAGGGACCAACTGGAAATCCGGGAAAGTGAAGCAGCGGAAACTCGGGTCATAGAATTGCACTAGAGTGTGCACGAGCTTCTCTTCAACATTAGTCCGGAGAATAGTAAGCAAGCCACCATACCGGAGTCGGAAACCCGTTTGATTCTTCACCTTGAGTGCCAAATCTCTCAAACTAACCAAATCAACCTCCTTGAACTTGTAGGATTTAGTCTTCTTCATACCTATAATGTTTACAAAGTTTTTAATTTGTCCAATCCTTCGATGAATGCATGTGAAAAATTTATGCATGAATGCATGTATGCATGATTGTTTTTTCAATTACAGAGAAAACATGGAGGGTTGAGATTAAAGTCGAGGAGCCACGGGCGGACATGGTGCCCGGTAAACTAGGGCTTAGGATAATAGTAACCAAGGTTCTAATCAAGTTCCCAAACTGCAACCTCTCTTACGTATATCATGGTAGCACGGGACAACGTCCGTTCCATGTTTATTCGAAAGAAGGTCTAGTTTGAGTGTAGTATCGCGTGACGACTAAAACTCGAGACAACACTCGGTTTAGCCACCGCACTACGTCTTAAGAAGGCCAGGGATGGGTTTGGTAACTACGGTCCATAGCATCGTCGAACAATTGAAAGCAAAGTGCCTAAGCATGACAACACACGCCGACAATATTACTTCCAAAATGCCTCAGCTATGTGAGATTGATCGCATAATCCAATACACGAGGCAACCCTCGGATCGAATTGTCGATTATATCTCTACCTAATCATAAGTTCACTCAGCCCGGGTATAGGACTTTTTATATTCTCACCCCACACGTCAAATGAAAATAAACAAGTATTCACATATGTAAGCAATAAAACAAAGCGTAAATATAAACTAAGGAAAACTAGGCGTGACCCTCTTAAACTTTATCCCCAGTGAAGTCGCCATTTCTGTTATCGCGATTTTCGGGTGTCAAGTCATTAATTAGGCTTGAACCTTTCAATCTTTGATATTCTCTATTTTTTTCTTGGGAAGGGCAAAATTGAGGAAAAACCCTTAGATTCTAAGTTCGAGGGTCGTTTTCACTACGGGAAGGTGTTAGGCACCCGCGGTGACCATAGTACTCTATAGGAGCCGTTTTCTTAGTTTATGTCTACGCTTTATTTTTAATGCTATTTATGAAAAAGGAAATTTATTTATGTTAAGAATGGGGGGAGAAAGTGTTTGAGGTTTTATTTTAGTGGACTTGGAGAGGTTTTGACCTCATGCCTACATACCCATTTAAGGGATCAAACTCCATGTACTTCTGGTAACGACACTGAGGATAGTGATTTCAAAGTTGATGATCAGGGTGTGCTGAGGTTCAGAGGTAGAGTTTGTATTCCTGACAATGAAGAGTTGAAGAAGTTGATTCTTGAGGAGAGTCACAAGAGTAGGTTGAGTATTCACCCAGGGGCTACAAAGATGTACCATGATTTGAAGAAACTGTTTTGGTGGTCCGGTTTAAAAAGGGATGTTGCTCAGTTTGTTTATGCCTGTTTGATTTGTTAGAAGTCCAAGGTTGAGCATCAGAAGCCTGCAGGGTTGTTGACACCGTTAGATGTACCGGAGTGGAAGTGGGACAGTATCTCTATGGATTTTGTGACGAGTTTACCGAACACTTCGAGGGGGCATGACGCTATTTGGGTTGTTGTCGACCGGTTGACGAAGTCGGCACACTTCATTCCTATTAATATCAGTTATCCGGTAGCGCAGTTGGCAGAGATTTATATTCACAGTGTGGTGAAACTTCATGGTGTTCCGTCGAGTATTGTGTCGGATAGAGATCCGAGGTTCACTTCTAGGTTCTGGAAAAGTTTACAGGACGCCTTGGGTTCGAAGTTGAGGTTGAGTTCGGCTTATCATCCTCAAACAGATGGTCAGTCGGAGAGGACGATTCAATCATTGGAAGATTTGTTGAGGGTGTGTGTGCTTGAGCAAGGTGGAGCTTGGGATAGTCACTTGCCTTTGATTGAATTCACTTATAACAACAGCTATCACTCGAGTATTGGTATGGCACCGTTCGAAGCCTTGTATGGTCGGAGGTGTAGGACTCCTTTATGCTGGTTTGAGTCGGGTGAGAGTGTTGTATTGGGACCGGATTTGGTTCATGAGACTACTGAGAAAGTCAGATTGATAAGAGAAAAGATGAAAGCTTCGTAGAGTCGACAGAAGAGTTACCATGACAAGCGAAGAAAGGATCTTGAGTTTCAGGAGGGTGATCATGTTTTTCTGAGGGTCACTCCTTTGACGGGTGTTGGTCGGGCTTTGAAGTCGAGAAAGTTGACTCCTAAGTTCATTGGTCCGTATCAGATTTCAGAGAGAGTTGGTACAGTGGCATATAGAGTTGGTTTGCCACCACATCTTTCGAACTTGCACGATGTGTTTCATGTTTCTCAGCTTCGGAAGTATGTTGCGGATCCTTCTCATGTGATTCCGAGGGATGATGATGTGCAGGTTAGGGACAACCTGACAGTTGAGACTATGCCATTGAGGATTGATGACAGGAAGGTGAAGTCCTTGAGAGGTAAAGAGATACCTCTTGTGAGAGTCGTTTGGGGTGGAGCGGCTGGTGAAAGTTTGACTTGGGAGCTGGAGAGTAGGATGCGGGAGTCGTATCCGGAGTTGTTTGCTTGAGGTAAGATTTCGAGGACGAAATTCTGTAATTTGGGGAGAGTTGTAACGCCCTAGTTATTTATTTAATTATTTTATTATGTGGAGTATATATATATTGTTATCGCGATTTTCGGGTGTCAAGTCATTAATTAGGCTTGAACCTTTCAATCTTTGATATTCTCTATTTTTTTCTTGGGAAGGGCAAAATTGAGGAAAAACCCTTAGATTCTAAGTTCGGGGATCGTTTTCACTACGGGAAGGTGTTAGGCACCCGCGGTGACCATAGTACTCTATAGGAGCCGTTTTCTTAGTTTATGTCTACGCTTTATTTTTAATGCTATTTATGAAAAAGGAAATTTATTTATGTTAAGAATGGGGGGAGAAAGTGTTTGAGGTTTTATTTTAGTGGACTTGGAGAGGTTTTGACCTCATGCCTACATACCCATTTAAGGGATCAAACTCCATGTAGTTCTCTCTCAAAAAATGTTTTTTGTGTGTTTGGTTGATTTTAGTTTTTGTTGGAAAATGGTTTTGAAGAAAAGGAAGAGGCCTTAAAGGCATAAGAGAAGAAAATGGTGAATGGTTGGTTCAATTATTATTAAAAAAGTTTAAGTAGGAATTAGGATTCATTTGGATTTGGTTAAGAAAATAAAGGAAAAGATTCAATGGAGTTTTGACTCCAAGGTTTGTTTGGAAAAAAAAATTGAATTATGGAATTTACTATTATTTTTTTTTTGAAAATTGGCATTTGTCTAAAGATCGCGTTTCCTAAGCATACATCTAAACGGTAAACATGCAACGTGTGCGTGTCGGTGCTTGTGTCGGTGTACATCATTAGAGTCCATTGTCCTTTACATTGAGTCCTAAATACATGCTATGGTCTTGCAAGGAATTAAAAGGAGACTAATCTACCTAAAATTATTACAAACCCATTTGATGTAGAAATGAATAGGAAAAAAAATAATGCCTAAACTATGAGATGGATGAGATATGAAATGAAATGGTTAGTATCATAAGGCATAAAAATGGTAAAAAGGTAAACAAAATTGAATAGAATAGCAAGAAGAAAAAAAGTAATGAAATGAAATAAAATGGCAAAATATTACCTAAAATTGGTTATAACACTTAGACATGCACATGACCTATAATCCTCTCATCATAGCAATGTTAAAGGAATTTGATTTCGAGCTATAATGTGAGACCAAATAGGACACATTCAAGCCAAGAATTATGACACATTTTTAAAGATATTTTGCACTTTATTTCTTGATAAAAACACACATTACTTGCAAAACAAGAAAGAAATGAAAATCTACATCCACAATCAGCAAAACATACATATGATCAGCAACACATTCACCATGAAATTACACACCAATCATCCACATCACATGCCAACATTTTATGAGAATATATCACAAAAAGTGCACAAACTTAGATCAAACACAAAATTAATCAAGAAAAATAACACACACATTTTTATCATTTTTTTAACCATTGAAAAATATCACAAAAGTATTAAAATGTATTAAAAAACATAAAACAATTTTTTTGGAATTTTTAGAGAAAAGATTGAGCACACAGAGGTTCAATTAGCAAAAAAGCAGGGTGCAGATAGCAGGAAAATAGCAAAAACGAAAAAAGCAAAGCCCAAACCAAAACCAAAGGATCCGGATTCACAGGGAGCGTTGGATTGATCCAGGGAAGGAAACCCTAGATCCAACGGCCAGGAACGAAAGGGATTGGACCGGTCTTGGACCGGTCCGGTTCACTGGCTTATAAAAGCATGTTAGCACCGGTTTTCTCATTTTCCTTTGTTCTTTCTCTCTCTTCTCTCCACCTAGTGAGAGAAGCTCTCACCTCTCTCTTCTCTCATCTCACCGGATTCTGGAAAAAGGAGGATGATCTTCATCTTCTCCGGTGGAGTTTGCTCCTCCGGCGTGGTGGCCGGCCGCCCAAGGGTGGCGGCGCCGCCGGAGTTGAGCAAACTTCTCCGATTTCGAAAATTTTTACATTTTTAGATATCCTTTTTTGTCCTGAACACAAATATGGCACTAGATTTTGCATGCAAGATTTGAATCAACGTAGATCTGAAGTTTGTGTTTGCGGTTTTGAAAAAAAATTTCTTGTTCTTTTTAGTTCTTTTTTGAATGGAAATTTCCAGAGCTTCACGGATCTACGTTAGATTCGTCCTTGTTGATGTTTCTGAGAAAGAAAGTGGAGTTTATGTGTTTACCTGTGGTTTTCGGTTGGAGATTTCGAACGAAGATCTTCGGAAACACTTGAATCTGGTTCTGCTTGTTGATTTCTTGCTTTAAAACCGAAAATAAATCGGTGTTGTTCTTTCTTCTTCTTCACCGGTTCAGATTCTGTTTCTTTTTCTCTTCTTCTCAAGCTTCGGATCCTTCGTGATCGTGCTTGAATTCGTCGCCAATGGTGATGAATTCGCACTGGAATTGCGAAGGATTTGATTCGATGATGATGATTCGCAAAAGAATCTCTGAGAATCACAGAAAAAAAAGATGAATTTTGGTGAATCTGGAAATCTAGGGTTTATGTGATTGTTCTTGTGATTTTTCTGTTTTGATCTGTAACTGCCAAGAGAGAGAATTCTCAGGTGTTTTTGGTGGTGGCGCGTGATTGATTTTTTTTTGACTTGTGCATTGAATGCGCCTTTTATAGGCTGCCACTTGTATCTGAGACCCAATGGGACACTGCCACCTGGAATTGGACTTAATTTGACTCTGCCTTGGACTTTTGACCTTAAGGACCTTTCTGCAAAATGTAAAAAATGAGGACTGGACTGTAAATAAGAAAAATGGACTAGAAATGTAATTTTGAAAAGTTTTGGACAAAAATGCAATTTTGGAAACCTTTTGAGGGACCAAAATGCAATTAAAAGAAAATTGAATTAAAATTGGTAATTTGAAAAAAAAGTAAAGTGAAACCTAAAATAAAATCAACAAAAGGACTAAAACGAACCAATTACTGACATGAGGTATTTTAAAATACCTCCCAGCCGAAATTTTGACAGGAAAAGACCAAAATGCTCCTAGGGACTAAACTGACTCAAACTGACTCAGATGCAATTTTTGAAATGATTTTTAAACAAAGACTCAACAATAATTCGTACAGATAAGTTGAAAAGACTCAGAGGTAAACACATGGACTAAAAATGGGTTCCACTACAGGAAATGACCAAAATACCCTTTTGTATGATTTTTTGAAATAAAATGCAAGAAAAGTAACGCGACGTTTCAGAGAGTTCTTAAATGACTTGTAATGCAAGAAAAGACAGACAGAGGCAGTAAAATATGTTTAAAAAGAGAGTAAAGATTCAGAGTAAAATAACAGCGAACTGACAAGTATCAGTGTTAAAAAAGAAATTTGAACGAGTATTTTTAGGTCCAAAATCAGGGTATAACATATATTATTATATATGATGTTTGATGATTTATGCGGAGTATATATATGCATATATTTGTATATATGTGATTTTTGGATGTTTTATGTGGTGCATTATTTTTATTATATGGTTTATTTAATAATAATTAAAATAAGTATGAAATAGTAATTATTTTGAGGTTTGGGGAAATAATAGGAGTTATTAGAAATTATGGGGAGTTAAGTGTAATTAGGAGGGAGTTACTTTTAAGAGGGAAGTTATCAGAGAAGTTAGAATTAGTTTTACGTAGAAGCAGTTTTTGGGAGAAAGCAAGAGAGAACCAAAGAGGAACCAAGAGTTGACTTTTGCTGCACATTTCTTCTGCAATTTTAAGGTAAGGGTGGGGTTTACTTCAATAGTGTAGATGTTAAATTCTGATTTTGAGTTTAACAGGTTTTAGTGAAATTTGGGGATTTTGGGTTTTATGTTGAAAATGGGATTTTTGAAGTTGTAAGCCTGAATTTGATGTTAAAATTGGTTTCTGGTTGCATAGAACACTTAATTTTGTATCTGTAAACTGATTTGGGGAGTGATTGGAAGAAAAATGGGATTTTGGGGAAAAACCAGTTTTCTGCCCGTACAGAAGTTCATCGCTCGCCTCGCGAGCATTCATGCTTCGCCTCGCGAGTGAGCAACTTCATCACTCGCCTCGCGAGCAGTCCAACTCGCCATGGCGAGCAAGCCCAGAAAAATGTGATTTTTGAAAAGTTGTTATAAGATGTTTTGGGAAAGGTTTAAGGTACCTAGATGATATTAATGATGAATGGTGGAAGTTTTAGGTTAAAAAGATGAATAGGGAGCTTAGAATTGGAGTTTGAGTGAGAAAATGTCACTTTTTCCCGAGAGTACCTGATTTCCACTCGCCTCGAGTTCGCCTCGAACTCGCCATGGCGAGCTAGTGTTTTTGTGAACTCGCCGTGGCGAGCAGATGTGCTCGCGAGGCGAGCTGTGCAGTTTTGAGTGCAGTTTTGCTTGCTTGGATGATAAGGTTTGAGTGTTGTTGTTTAAGAATAATTATATTTAATTATGCATCATTCTGAATGGTTGAATCTCTGTTGGTTGTTGATTGATGATGAGGAATGCATTGTATGTTTTAATTATTAATCATACATGTCGTTTAAGTGGAGTCACATGGAGTTGCATTGCATGGTCAGTTGTATGTAGATATACACAAGTAGGTCCATTGGATATGCATAAAAACAGCGGTGAGGGCTTCGGTCCTGGAGTACTAGTTGCTCAACAGCGGTGAGGGCTTCGGTCCTGATGAATGCTTTAACCATTCAAAAGCGGTGAGGGCTTCGGTCCTGATTGGTACCACATGCATAATGCATTTCATTAAGAAGTCTAAGATGGTATCTTAGCAGTGGTCATGTCATTTGCATGAGTCTTGGTTGTTGTTTCAGTTTTATCTGATGGATGATGTTGATGTTGAATATACATATATTTATATATATTCATTGTGATCATGTGGTATTGTTGATGTTGTGGTAATATGTACATTGTATACATACTTATTAAGTGGATTATTATGGTGATGTTGTTGTGACTTGTGAATAAATTATTAATATTTGCAAGATGATATATTGAAGTTCTAGGGTGTTAGATTCAATTGAAGATTTAATATCTATGTTTATTGTTGTGAATCTCACCCCTTCTGCTTGAAAATGTTGCCCTTCCTATGGGTAACTTGCAGGTGATCCTGAGTAGTCGGTGGTGGCTCAAGAGTCGTGTCTAGGGCTCTGATACGTGGGATGGGAACTGTTATTTATATTATTGTTGTTTCTTTTCCATGTATCAAATTTTGGATTTGCGATGTGGAGCCTTTATTGTCTTTTGAACAATGTTGTTGAATTATGCTAAGGCCTTTAATGTCGTAGGCTGTTGTTGGATTGAAAACTATTCCGCTGCTATGTTTTCATATTTTATCAAGTGGTTTGATTAAATAGTTTTATTTTCTATTTAAGAATTTTGAAATTGCAATGTAGCATACCCGTTTGGTGAAATACTCTGATGATTATTGTTATTTATTTACTTTTGGGTAACGGGGTGTTACAATTTGGTATCAAAGCAGGTTGGTCCGTCCGGCCAAGTAGTAGAGTCGTGTTGAGCCACCTAGGATAGAGTGTCAACTTTAATGTTGCTTTTTGTTGTTGTTCTGAGTTGTTGTTTGTCGTGTAGAATCTCGAGATGACTGGAAGTAGTGATGCTGCTCTTGTTGCTGCGCTTGAGGCTGTAGCTCAAGCTGTTCAACAGCAACCTAAGGTTGAGACTGGTGGTGATGGAACCAGGATGCTAGAGACTTTCCTGAGGAATCATCCACCAACTTTCAAGGGTAGGTATGATCCTGACGGTGCTCAGAAATGGCTGAAGGAGATTGAAAGGATATTCAGGGTCATGCAGTGTTCTGAGGTTCAAAAGGTGCGGTTTGGGACGCACATGCTAGCTGAAGAGGCTGATGATTGGTGGATTAGTCTGTTGCCTGTGTTGGAACAGGATGATGCTGTGGTAACCTGGGCCATGTTCAGGAAGGAGTTTCTGGGCAGGTATTTTCCAGAGATTGTTTGCTACAAGTGTGGTGAGAAAGGCCACAAGAGTAATGTTTGTGGAAGAGATGATAGGAAGTGCTTCAGGTGTGGTCAGAAGGGTCACAGTTTAGCTGAATGCAAGCGTGGGGACATTATCTGTTACAACTGCAATGGGAGTTCACAGTGTCCTGAGCCGAAGAAGACTAGAATTGGTGGAAAGGTGTTTGCTTTGACTGGTACACAGACTCCTAATGAGGACCGACTTATCAGAGGTACTTGTTTCTTTAATAGTACTCCTTTAATTGCTATTATAGATACTGGTGCTACTCATTGTTTTATTGCTATTGAATGTGCATATAAGTTGGGTTTGGATGTATCTGATATGAAAGGGGAAATGGTTGTTGAAACTCCAGCTAAGGGTTCAGTAACCACTTCTCTTGTTTGTCTGCGGTGTCCTATATCTATGTTTGGTAGAGATTTTGTGATTGATTTAGTTTGTCTGCCGTTGACGGGTATGGATGTGATTTTTGGTATGAATTGGTTAGAGTATAATCGGGTTCATATCAACTGCTTTAGTAAGACGGTACATTTCTCTTCTGCTGAGGAAGAAGGTGAGGTTGAGCTTCTGTCTACAAAACAGATGAAACAGTTTGAACGTGATGGAATTCTGATGTATTCTCTAATGGCACAATTGTCGTTAGAAAATCAAGCTGTGATTGATGGGTTACCTGTAGTGAATGAATTTCCGGAAGTGTTTCCTGATGAGATTCCTGATGTGCCACTAGAGAGGGAGGTTGAATTTTCAATTGACCTTGTTCCGGGAACTAAGCCGGTGTCGATGGCACCGTACCGTATGTCAGCTTCTGAGTTAGCTGAGTTGAAGAAACAGTTGGAGGACCTGTTAGATAAGAAGTTTGTAAGACCTAGTGTTTCACCTTGGGGAGCACCGGCGTTGTTGGAGAACTGCAAATTTTTTATTGATGTTTGGAGACAACACCATCATGTAGGTTCTGACCCCCTAGAGTCAATGGTTCCCCCTATATATGTATTTGTTCTGACCCCTTTTTGATAAGTGAGAAGGAATTAAAGAAGCTAGTTTAATTATTATAGACAACATCTTCACGTAGGAAGTCAAGTAGTGCGGCTCCTACCCCCTAGAGTCAATGGTGCCCTAGAAAATATTTTTTCTTCCGACCCTCTTTATTTGACCTTTTTATTCCTCACACTAACTTATACTACTTTTTCATGTTTCGGAAGAGACTTAACAAAAAAAAAATTATGTCATATTTCTCAATAAAAACAACCTGTTTTACATGCCTTTCGCAACAAAACAAAACAAAAAATTAAAATTCAAGGGACTTTGGAAACACTACGACACTTAACTAAACAAGACACTTTATTGGTTCCTCCCATACTTGGGTGAAGCATTGTCCTCAATGATTTCAAAAGAAAAAATTGCAAGAAGTAAAAAGGAAAAGGAAAAGGAAAAGGGAAAGCTCACAATTAATTGGGGGCACTATGGAGGTTCCTGGAGATTAAGGTGCTACGTCATTCTCAAGATCATGTGGTTATTTTGCCCGTGCATGCGATTGCCCCTTTGGACATCACCGCGTAGCCGTGAGATTTCACCACCTTGTCTTTAATTGCATTTATAAGGCCTTTGGGGTTGGCTTAAGTTTGGACTCTTTTTAAGGCTATGGACTCAATTGAAACCCTAAATTAGATTCCCTTAATTCTAATCTTTCAACATCATCATACGAACATTAACATCTAAATATTTCAAACAACCCCCAACATATAATAGTTACCCTAAAATGAAAGGAATCTCCCCCTTACCTCGAATTGTCTGAAACGTGATATTTGGCTCTCTTCTCCTTAGTTAGGGTTTGCCTCCTTTCCTCTCCTCTTCTTTCCGGCTCTCATGTGCAACAATAGTCTCTTTCTGACTCTCTATTCCTCTATTTATACTAGGAAACTAGGTTAACCGTCTATTATTACTTTTCTCTCCTTTGCTAAGAAGAAAGTTAAATGAAGGTGGCAAGTGAACAATATCCTAATCGCACTTAAAATTGTAAAAGAAAACTTTTTTTTTTTAAAGAAAAGTAATTCTTTTGTTTTTTTCAACAATGTGATTACTTTTCTTTTCTTTTCTTTTTTAAAGAAAAGTAATCATATTATAAGTTATAACTGAAAAGTCATTCTATTGCTTAAAGAAAAACTGAAAATGGACGAAATATAAACTTATTAGTGAATCGGGACAAAAAACATTGCATCTTCAATTTGCTTGTAGTTAATTATTTGAGAAATGATATTTGTACGACCTCTTGTGACAACTTTTTTAACAATTTTCTCTCTCATACTCACATAATGTTTTTATTCTCGCTCTTCCTTTTTTTCTCTCTCTCTCTATTGTTTTTTAACCAATAAGAAAAGAGAAAAACAAAATTGTCAGTAAAGTTGTCATTTTGCTTCTTTTTATCAACTTGTATATCTTCTAAATTAAGTCATACATACATATAATAACACAACATAAGAATTAGTTTTTCCACTCGGATACAATGACAAAAGATATTCATTCAAATTCAAACACAACATAATATTGATACAAAAAAAAAAATGTGGCAAGCACAACACACACATGCAGTAGTACTAAATAAAATCACACACATGATCATGGGTCTTATTTAGAATATGTAACATATTATATTATGGCATATTGCTATAATATAATACGTGATAAATGACCCGATCGAAAAATAAAATATTAATTATTAGCTATCATGTAGCTAGTAATCAATTATTGGTAAAGAGTTCTAGTAGAATTTCCTCCAAGATGTAAGGCTCGATGTCATTGCTCGGTGGGTTGGCAGAGTCATTAGCACTCCAAACAAAAAGTCCAGGGAGTGATTTGTTGTTGATCAGTCTTGTGACGCCCTCAATGAACACCTGTCGCTTCATCTTAGTATCACTTGGATCGGTGCTAACACCTACCAAAAGTTTAAGCTCACCGCCGTAATCCGTTACTAGTTGATTGTAGAGCTCATCAAACTCATTCTCTGTGGATATAGTTTGATTGTAGAACTTGTAATCAACATAGTTAATATTCATTTTGTGGTCCCAGAACAATGTGCGGTAGTGGGCTTGGAGGAGCTCTGTCGGAGCAATGGACACATATTCCATGGATTTGGATACATGCTTATCCTTCTTGAGACGTTTAATAACTTCTCCAATGCAGTTGGAGAAGTCAGCCCCAGTCACACTAGAATCGATATACTCATAGTTAATATCAATACCATCAATTATGCTAGTGCAGTGGCAGCTATTATCATTGACAAGGTAGTTCTCATAGTCTTGAATGATATGTCTGATCGAGCTTGTGGCATTGAAAATCCATACCTTTTTCTCCTTAGGATTGAATGGATATTTAGGGCCATGGCCTCCAATAGTTATCATAACCTTCATATTCTTATATTTTTTCTTGTGTTCAAACACTTTTTCTGGGCTGAAGTAATCAAAGTTCCAATCACGAATGAAATGTCCCGTTCCTTTTCCATCTTTATACGCCTCAGTGGCGAAGCCTAGAATGAAGTGGAATTGATTGACATCATCATGGATGATATTAACAGGAAAATCATCTAAAGTTTCTGGCTCATCCTTCACGCCAACGTATTCTCGAAAAATTTTTGGCCTCAAAACGGTTTTGATATTCTGAGAGTGATCAGACATTGTGATCGAAAATGAAAATATGGAAAATGTTAAAAAATTGATAGATAGAGTTGGTTTGATTGGTTATGGTTGGAATTCTAAACTCTAGGTATGCCTTTTTATAAGCCTGCAAACTCAATTTAATAATGTATAGATGCAACTAATTCTAATTAAATATAGACTAGAATAATTCATCTAAAAAAATATAGTCTATAAGAAATCTTATTTTTATTTTTAAAAAAAAAAATAGGAACACTAGGAGGTGTCTTGTGTATGCCTATTAATTATTAGTTTTATAATTAAGTCTATATATCTTTGCATATTATTAACTCAAGTATTATCATCATCTATCATTGATTTCAAACAACATCCTCTTCCTCTCACGTGACCATTATTTGGTCATGCAATATTAAACCTATTTTGTAAACAAATCAGTGCACTAATCAATGCTATACTATAAAGTTTTTTTTTGTTTTTTAAAGAATTATACTAGAAAGTACAAACTAGAAATAAGAGCAATTATTCCTAAAAAAAAATATTAATAATAAATAAGAGCAATTTATTATTCAATAAATTTTCATTATTACAGCAGTTGACAAATTGTTATCTACTCTACCTATACCTATTATTATAATTAAATAATATTAAAATGAAACGGTTTCACGTTAATACATTAAATTATTTTTTTTATAATTTTTTTGTTCCATTGAGATAAAAACATCCTCACACTCTCTTCCTTCTTCAACTTTTATGTTCTTTTTAACGCTTTTCTTTATGTTCTATGTTTCTCTTCAAGCCGGTCTAAAGGCCAAGTGATCTAAACAAGGATTTTAGGTCTCAAAATTTTGGATAAACAAAAGACCTCTAAAAAATTAATTTGGTTAGAAGCATATTATATGATAGATAAATTATAGACATTTTCATAGCTTAACTGATAACCAAAAAGCCTCAATTACGCTTATCTGTGAATTGAAATTTTGGTCTCTATAAAATTGATATTTTATATATATTCTGTTAAAAAATAATAATTTTAAAGGCCACATTAAATCTTTTGCTTTAGGCCTCTTAATCCGTTGGGTCGGCCCTGTTTCTCTTCCTTCCCAATTTTTATATATTTCTCGTTCTCAGTTTGAAATGGTTTTTTGGATCATTTTGTACCATTTTGATGCTGCTTCAGCGTTAAAGCTATGACCATATGTTGAAACTGCAACAGGTATGTTACCATCACAGTTGCAACCACTCTAATGCGACGGTTACAAGTTCTTTAAATTTGTATAGTGACTATCCTTTTTCTTTTCTTTTTTTCCACTCTCTTCTACACCCGTATGTAACCACCCAACCCACCCGCCAACCGTTCAACCCGTCATTCGACAAATCCGATCATTGCAATGGACAAAAATGGGTTGTTATTTACCAACCGCGATTTCGATCGGATTGACGTTTTCGGACCGTCACCGTCCGAAACCGCCCGTTTGACCACCCCTACTTCCAAGACATTGGATCAAAACCATGCATGAGGAAGAGTAAGGGTGAGAAAAAATAACCAAAAACCAAACCTCCGAATTATTTCAAGGTGTTGCAAATATGTCCTGTAGGAAAATATAGAAATTAAAATAAGCAAAAATGTCCTAGAGAGAATATAGAAAGAAAAAACAAATTAACAACAAATAATTTGAAGTCACGTTATTGTTTTTTATTAAATAAATTTTTAAGTAAAATTTTTGTCTTATGTACCGATAGTTATTTTTTTATTTGAAGTCACATTATTGTTTTTTATTAAATAAAATTTTAAGTAATAATTTTGTTTTTTTTCTTCTAAACATGTAATAATTTTGTCTTATATACCTATTGTCATGTTTTTCTTATGGGTTCAAAGTATTCTGGTTTTATATATATAGGGGGTTGCTAACTTACTCTCACAAAAAAACATGAAGGTTGGACAGTCATAATATTCCTAAGGACCTGAAAGACCTCCAATCCACGATTCATTGTATCAAGACTCCGATCCAAAGAAAAACTGAGTCGTAGTCTTCTCTGCGATTTAGTATCCTAACCCTTACTCAAACCTAAATCGCACCTCACGTACGATTTAGAGAAATACCGATATGGCAACACCAGAAGAAGCACAAATGATGAAGACTCAGATCGCCCAGTTGTTGGAACAGAACGAATTCTCGCTTCGGTGGAGACTATCCAGCAACTACAGCAGCAAGAAAAGGCGGATTCTCATCACGGCGAGTTGGATGAACCAGAGCCCCAACTGTTTTAAACCGAAATATGGAACGCTCCAGTCCCGGATAACTTCAAACCGCCGCACTTGCCAACTTTCGATGGAAGGGGCGATCCTTCTGAGCATGTAACCGTCTTCAACACTCGGATGTCCGTATACGGAGTTGCTGACTCCCTTAAGTGCAAGCTGTTGGCGGGTACCTTTGCTGATGCAGCTTTACGCTGGTACATGAGCCTTCCTCGCTTTTCCATTGTGGGTTATCAGGACATGATAAAGAAGTTTACCCAACAGTTCTCCGGAAGCCGCCACCGAAAAGTATTATCAACCAACTTGTTCCACGTTCGACAGGGCCCAAACGAATCACTAAGGTAGTATCTCGCTCGCTTCAATGATTCAACAATTAAAGTTTCCAACCCCAATCAAGAGGTTTTCGCTGGAGCTTTTCAGAATGGTTTGCGTGCTGGACAATTTAATGAATCACTTGCCCAGAAACCCGCTGACTCAATGGAGGAAATAATCGCTCGTGCTGAGTGTTATGTGAAAGGAGAGGAGAGCAATGCGGAGAAAAAGGCGAGAGATGCAAAGGAGAGAGGAAACTCCGGGGGGAACGCAGAAATCACTATGTTCCTCCTAACAGAGACAGAGGAACGTTCAAGAAGCAGTATGAAAGAAACATGCATCACTATGCGCCCGAGCACTTTACCCCTTTGAAAACGCGCCCTGAAAGAATCATTATTGTACTTTTTCTGCAAGTACAAAGGTGTAAGTTAACAACCCTACTCTGACTTGTCATTAACTAAAAACTCAAATCCTTCTTTTTAACAACTACTTAAACCATTGGAAAGGCTGGAAATGAGCAATCCGCAGGAAATTGGTTTACTTATTTAAACAATAAATAATGCAGTTCAATGCATTTCAGAACGGTAAAAATATCAATTATAGAAAAAAAATCATAAAATTTTCAAGAATGACATAAACATCTATTGAACATTAAAAACAACCATATTACTTATGATATAACAATATTCAATCAAAGTCCAATAACTACATATCGATCAGTGCCGTTCACACATCTTAATTTGTAGCCACAAAAAGTTATTATAGTAAATTAATTATCCACTACTAGATCACTCATATAGCTAGCTTGACATAGGCATAGGCATAGTACAAAATTATTAATGCTACAGGTTACAACACATGTATTGTAAGTAGTACTACCCCGTCCCTAATTATAGGATCCTTTTAAAAAAATAACGAGAGTTAAGATAGTGGATATTTGTATTAAATATGTTTGTAATTACTATTGCTTTTACAATTTATCCTTTAAGAGAGAGGGTTGGTTTTTGTTTTCAACATGTTATTTATTGCTAATTGAAGAAAAAGATGTATAATAATAGGGGCATGTATGTAAAGAAATAATTAATGTAGTTGGAAATAGCAAAGGGATCTTATAAAAAGGGACAAAAAAAATTCTCAAAGGGGCATGTATGTAAAGAAATAATTAATGTAGTTGGAAATAGCAAAGGGGTCTTATAAAAAGGGACAAAAAAAATTTCAAAATGATCTTATAATTAGGGACAGAGGTAGTATGTAGTTAGCGCATGTCAGTATACGGAAGTACAATACAATACATATACATGAATTTGGAGTAGTGAATTTCTCTTTTTCTCTTCCTGTCAAAATTAATTTTCTAAAGTTATAATTCCATATGTATAAAATAAAAGTGTTGCAATAGAAATGCCTACAAAGTATATTCATTGGGAAAAATATAAAATGATATTCATTCATTTAAATCAAGAGATTACATCATTCAACACCGCTAAAAACGTAAGGGATGAATCTGCAAACAAACTCACAACATCCAAGTTGGGTATCTTTGCCATTTCTGCACACAAACAATTCATTCAATTCAACATTCATATTTATTTATGCAATAAAGAGAAGTGGTTCAACCCCCTACTTCAATATTAATGTATACTCTTTAGATTGAGATTGTGTGAAGTGTGAGCACAAGTATCCCACATTCAATAAAGAGATTGGGCATGCTGTCACGAAATTGTGACCACACGGAACTCAAATCCCTCACCTTACTACTTAATTTCTCTTATGTTGACGCTATCGCTTGTGTTGTGTGTTCTTGATAAATAAAGTTTCGTTTTTCAAGGATTTGAATAGCAATCAATCATGAGAATAGGCGTGATTGCTAGAACACATTCACTGAAACCGAAAGGAGATGTGATAGGCTTAAGAGAAACTTATCTTTAAAAAGTGGGTCAAACATAAAGTTCTAGGTTTAGGGTTTGGTTTATGAAGGGTTTGTCATCTAGATGAACCAATAATCCCAATGCGCTTTTTTATTATTATTTTCAACTGTTAAAAAATCCAAACTTTTCAACTTAAACTCTTTTCTAATCATTGTTGAAAGATAATTGAATTACTACATCGGTAAACCGTGCACTTGCGGATTTACTACATAATGACCCACCTCTATTTCCTGGGAAACCTTTCATTTACCATTTATTTTGCGAACTGAACTAACTATCTAGTAAAAACATAAATAATGGATTAACAGCGCTAGACCCACGTAGAATAATAAAATTGAGCAGAAGACTTTAGTTCCTACTTCATAGGAGGAAGTAAAGACATAGAAAATAAAAAACCAAGCAAGTTAAAATTCAAGGTAGTAGGAGAAAGAGAAGGAGTATAAAATAAAAGGAACAAAGTGGGTGAGCTGGTTTAAATCTTATAAGGAAGTAGCGATTTTCGATTTAGGAAAAGTAGTAGGAAGAATTAATTCCAATCTAATAGAAGAAAGAAATGGATTAAAAGTACATGATAATCAAGTATGAAGGTTATTTTAAATCTAATAAGAGAATGAAAAGAATAGGAAGGGGAGTAGAAAATATGGGCGAGTTAATAACAGAAGGCAACGAGTAATTAGTTCTCATTAAGTGAGATTGAGTATGATTAAGACTCCTTTATTTTGGAAGATTGGAAGTAACGCTATATTTCAGAAAAACTCACCAAATAGCACGCCATAAAGAAATATAGAAAGCAACAGTCCCGCCAATAAAAGCTTGAATATGAAACACAAAGTTATTCTAACCTTTCTCGACCTTTGAGATTTGCTTTGCAGGTTTTTCAAGAGCCAACCTACTTTTTTATAACTCTCCTTCTTCTACTGTTCTACTTTGTTCAGATACAACTACTACATAATCTAGAAGAAATTAGTTCTCATTGAATATGACTGCATACGATCTAAAACTCCTTTATTTATATTGGTTACTTGGAGGTTCGGAAGTAATGTTATTTTTCAGAAAAACATGGATTCAGACAAGCCCGCCAAGGGCGAAATTAAAACAAGAACTCACCAACAACGCGCGACAAATAAAACCATGGAAAAAGGATGCATATAGGAGGAACGGTCCCACACCATGATGATGAAACTCAAGATTATTCTTACCTTTTTTCAATCTTTGAGATTTGTTTTGAAGATTTTTAACGAGGCACCCTTTTTTCATTAGAAATTATTTTTGTCTTCAATATTTGACTCTAGCATGAATAAAAGACATCTATACAGAACCCGCCAACATATATGTCAAGTCGACCAGTGGACTCTGAACGTCGACTTGGAAATTTACATCAACCCGACCAGTGGGCTCTTCAACACTTAAAGTGTTTAGATCCTTAGCTTCCTCAATGGCAGTCACTTTTGGTCTCCATCTAGAAAGGCAAGCTTCTCAGAATCTTGCTCACATGATCAGAAGCAACATAACTCTTCTTCAGTATTTGCAGTCCAGATACTAAAGTTTGAAATCTTGAGTACATCTCCTCTATACTCTCATCACCCTTCATCTTGAACAGCTCATACTGATGAACTAGCATAAGTGCCTTTGCTTCTTTAACCTTCTTGCTACCTTCGTAGTTAGCACAGAGTGAAGCAAACATTGCCTTAGCAACAATGATCCCTCTGATCTTCTGATGCTTTTTGTATAGCTTCTTCTGAGCAGGAGTGTATATCTTTCTGTCAATAGCAGCTCCTTCTTCATCCAAGTTCAGATCATCAACTCCATCTTCAGGAATATCCCACAGCTCCTCATCTAATCCCATGATGTAGTTGTAAATGTTGGTTTTCCACCAAGAAAACTCTTCTGGATCTCCATTGAACTTTGGAGCTTTTCCAGAATCTGATTTCTTGTCAGCAGTACCATAGTCATGTCCAACATTAGTGTATCTTGTAGATGTACTGGATTCAGGTTCAGCAGGCATGTTTTTCTCGGATATTGAACTGTCACACTGTTAAGTGCTTTGATAAAAAACCAGGCTCTGATACCAATTGAAGGTGAGAAAAACACAAGAAGGGGGGGTTGAATTGTGTTTTCTTTTTCTCAAAAAAAAAAAACAAATCTTCTTCTGATATCACTTCAGAAGTTGTTGAAGAGTGCTTCTGATGTGATAATACTTCAGATGCAATTAAATTGCTTCTGATGTATTGTTCAGAATCTAATACGCAGCGCAGTAAAAACAGAGTAGAGAAAAGAAAGAGAGACACAAGCAATTATACTGGTTCCTTCCACAAACCGGAAGTAGTCCAGTCCCCCTTGCACTTCCAAGGAGATTTCCACTAAGAAATAATCACACAGATTACAACTGCTCAATACTACCTAGTATGAGACTTCACAAATGCTCAAGCACGCAGGCAAGAGACTTCCTATGCTCAAGCACTAAAGCAAGAGACTTCTAATCAAACAGAATTACACAGAAAATTGTTTGAGTTTGAACACTTGATATACAATCAGTGGTGTTCACAATACAATGCAATTGAGAGACTCTAGACTTAAGAATTTCTAAGATATATCAAATCAACACAGAAATTCAAAGTGCTTTGTGTGAAACAAATTTGGCAGAGTTTAGGCACTTTTAACTTGTTGTACTGTCTCTGCTGATCTTCAAGTCTTCACTCCTTTTTATAGAGGTGTGTAGAGAGACGTTGAGATCTTTAAGCACGTCCAAAAGAGTCGTTGAGAAACCTTGATCAATACCAATGATCTTTTGCCTGATTTGGATGTTGTCCTATGAAGGATCAAGTTCAAATCCATTCCTATCTTGAAGGAACATTTCTGCAGACAGAGCTGTTATCTTGTCTTGTAGCGTAGTGATGAGATAAAACCGCAAGTGCACGGTCTTACCGAAGTAGTATAAAAGAGAGTATCGTTCCGACAGGGAGTAGTTCAATTTAATTAACCTTTAGAAATGATTAGAGAAGAGAAAAGAATTGTAGGTTGGGGTTTTCAAACGATTGAAAATTAATAATATAAAAAGAGCCTTGGGATCGTTGGTTTCATCTAAATAACAAGTCCTTCTCAAACCAAAACTATAAGCTTATAATGTTATGTTAGACCTAATTTCTCAAGACAGTTTCTCTTATGTTCCTCTAGCAACCAAGCCTATTTCGCTGACTTGATTACTATTAGATTTTGGTTCCTCTAACAACCAAGCCTATTTCGCTGACTTGATTGTTATTAGTTCCCTTGAAGATCGAAACTATATGTCTCAAAGATTGCAAATCCTATTTCGCTGACTTTGCAATACTTGTCTAAATTTACTTGTTCGAATATCAAAGCTCCACTTTCGTTTTATGAATTGATATTTGGAATAATGGATAAACAATTATCAAACCCTTCACTTTCGTTTCCACAGTTTGATAATGGTTGATCCATGGTAAAGAGGTGAATTTAGATAAGAAATTAGGGTTACATAAGATTAAGGCTTAGAGCTTGGTCATGATTAGGATTATGTCATTTAGACTTATCCAACAATCCCAAGACAAGGAGAAGTCTACTCACTCATGTTCATCGTAGACATGGGGGAGAAGAGAGAAAGCATGAAAGTAAAAAACAAGAAAATAAAGGAAAAGAAAAGAACTTTGATTAGAAAAGCAATTGTCACTTGTTGTATTCCAAGTAAAGATGAATATTTGTGATGGAAGGCTACTCTATTTATAGCATTTGTTCAACTTAAAATCTAAGCTATTACATTCGGGCTAAAAATAGAGTAGCTTAAAATCTAAGCAAAAGTAGCAAAAGTGACTCTGGAGGGTGGCACGGCCGTGCCAGGCTTCTGACTTGGGGGAGACATATTTTTGTCTCTCAATCTTTCATATTTTCGCATCCAATCGGCTCCAAGTCCCTTTCTTTTGCTCCAAGACTCAATCCATCCAATATTCATTCCTGAAATAAAATAAAATGCAATTTAAAGTAAACTATCCTAAAAAGGAAATAATACTAATATAAAATAAAATAAAATCTAAATAAAACTAGACTAAAAAGCATATTAAAATAGTCAATAAATGACTCATCAAACTCCCCCACACTTGAATCTTTGCTTGTCGTCAAGCAAAAGGCATAAACATAGTAGCACAAACAATTTTATCAAATGACAATTCAATTAAAGCACATGTCTCCTCAAGGGCCTAAATCCCAAATGTACATTAATCACAAACTCAATCATTTCTTTAATTTTTATTCAACCCAACGATCAAGTTTCAAGTGAGTGTGTGTGTGAAGTCCAACCCTTTTCTTGCTCCTGTATAAGATAGGCATTATGAGGAAACATGGTCTAATCCTAGCACTAAACCAACCAAGAAAGATTCCTTCTATAATTCATATAAGAAAGATGGGAGTATTTGATAATCTTTGTTCTTTGCCATTTGCACATTTAAGTTCTTTATTTAAGGAACAACATCTTCACATAGGAAGTCGGAGGGCCTACCCCCTTCCCCAATCTAGATTCAATGGTATCCCTTAAAACATCATCTTCACGTAGGAAGTCGGAGGGCCTACCCCCTTCCCCAATCTAGATTCAATGATGCCTTTTAAAGTTTTTCCTCAAGATAACAATCATCTTCACGTAGGAAGTCGGAGGGCCTACCTCCTTCCCCAATCTAGATTCAATGATGAGATCTCGGAATTTATTTGGTTTTTTGGCTTTTTATGAACTCCCTTATACTAACTTATACTACTGGCACTTTGAGAATCTTTAAAGGTTAATGCACCACTAATATTAAAACGTGTTTCCTTAAAATACCTAGTCATACATTTACTCAAGGGAAGCAACTTTGTGTTTTTCTCATTGGAGAATTTTATTCACTTTAAAACAAGATGTGGGTATATTAAGAAGACTTAAAACACAAGAGTTTGCTTTCATGTACAAGAATCAACCAAATAAGAGGAGACAATGAAAATTTTGTGTCATGATATTTTCAATAAAAATTAGCTACTTAACCATGCCTTTTACAATAAAACAAAACAAAAGAATAAAGTTCAAGGGAGTTTGGAAACACTACGACTAAAGACACTTTATTAGGCTCCCCCCACACTTAGGAGAAGCATTGTCCTCAATGATTCAAGATAGTAGAAACGAAAGAAACAAGAAAAAAGTGAGAAAGGATGCGGAAAGCTCACAATTTGCCGAAATTTGAACCCCGGAGGCCTTCAGGTTGGCACGGCCGTGACAGCTGTAGCACGGGCCGTGCCGTCATTCTGCCAATTTTTATGGAGGTGGTGTCGTGATTCCTGGCACGGCCGTGCCAAATCAAGCACGGGCCGTGCCACCTTTCTGGTTCTTGGAACTTTGATTTTTCTTGCGTTTCCAAATCAATCGCGGACATTTACCTACAAAACAAAGAAAAAAATAACAGAAAACAAAGAAAGCAATTAAATTAGTGGGTTGCCTCCCACGAAGCGCTCTTTTATCGTCACTAGCTTGACAAAAATAAGGATAAAAATCCTTAAGGCGGGTCATTAAGAGTGAAATCAGCCACTACTTCATTTACTTCTCCGGTATTATAGATTTTAAGCCTTTGTCCATTAACCGTGAAGGATCCTGTTTCTTCAAAAAAGATTTCAATCGCCCCATAAGGGTAGACCGTGCGAACTTGAAAAGGACCGAACCATGTGACCGTAGTTTACCTGGAAAGAGCTTTAGCCTAGAATTAAAGAGCAGCACAAGGTCACCGCTTTTGAAGTGCTTCTTGACGATTTTCTTGTCATGCCAATTCTTAGTTCTCTCCTTATAAATGCGGGCATTCTCATAGGCATCTATCCTAAGTTCTTCTAGCTCGTTTAATTGAAGTTTTCTTTTTCACCGGCTAAATTGGGGTCTAAGTTGAGGTTTCTAATTGCCCAATAGGCCTTATGCTCGAGCTCAACGGGAAGGTGACAAGTTGAGGTTTCTAATTGCCCAATAGGCCTTATGCTAGAGGTTGAAACAGTTTTTTCAAGGATAGCTTTGATTTGTCTATTTGAGAACTCCACTTGTCCGCTAGTTTGGGGGTGATAAGGTGTCACAATTTTGTGCCTCACTCCAAGTTTTTGCAAAAGTTTTTCAAAATGTCTTGAAATGAAGTGAGACCCTCCATCGCTTATCACAACCCGCGGCACTCCGAACCTAGGAAAAATGACCTTTTTAAACAGTTTTATAACAACATGTGCATCATTAGTGGGGGAGGCAATGGCCTCAACCCATTTGGACACATAGTCAACGGCTACTAATATGTATTGATTCCCAAAAGAGGAGGGGAATGGTCCCATAAAATCAATACCCCAAACATCAAAAATTTCTACTTCAAGGATGTTGTTCAAAGGCATTTCATTTCTTTTAGTAATGCTACCGGTGCGTTGACATTTGTTACATTTAGAGATAAAGAGATGCACATCTTTGAAAAGTGATGGCCACCAGAAACCAGAATGAAGAATTTTGAAAGAAGTCTTTTGTGTACTGGTGTGGCCACCATAAGAAGAGGAGTGGCAATGAGTTAGAATACTACTTACCTCGTTTTCAGGAATGCATCTCCTGAAAATCCCATCTGAGCCTCTTCTGAAGAGGTAGGGACCCAATAGTAGTGCTTGAGATCATTGAAGAATTTCTTCTTTTGTTGGTAGCTTAACTCAGGCGGTAGCACTCCTGCTGCAAGAAAATTAACAAAATCTGCATACCAAGGTGCGTCAGTTTGTGCCAATAAGAAGAGTTAGTCATCCAGGAATGAATCATCCAAAGGTAACTCATCTTCATTGGTCTCCCGAAGTCGGGACAAGTGGTCAGCGACAACATTTTCTACACCCTTTTTATCTTTTATTTCAAGGTCAAATTCTTGGAGGAGCAAAATCCATCGGATCAATCTCGGTTTGGCATCCTTTTTGTTTAGCAAGTATTTTATGGCCGAGTGATCTGTGTAAACAACGATTTTTGATCCCACCAAGTATTGCCGAAATTTGTCAATGGCGTAGACAACTGCTAGCAATTCTTTTTCTGTTGTTGCATAGTTTACCTGTGCCCCATCTAGGGTCTTACTAGCGTAGTATATGGCATGCATCTTTTTTTCCTTTCTTTGACCTAACACTGCCCCAACTGCATAGTCGCTTGTGTCACACATTATTTCAAATGGCAAGCTCCAATCTGGTGGTTGTATGATTGGGGCAGTAATTAGTGCTTCTTTCAACCTGCAAAATGCCTGCAAACAAGCGTCATCAAAGACAAAGTCTGCATCCTTTAGAAGCAGACTTGTTAGTGGTTTAGTGATTGATGAAAAATCTTTAATGAAACGGCGGTAGAACCCTGCATGTCCTAGGAAACTTCTAATTTCTTTGACTGAGGTGGGAGGTAGCATTTTTTCAATAATTTCAATTTTTGCTTTGTCTACCTCTATACCTCTGTCAGAGACCAAGTGTCCTAGGACAATTCCTTCTCTTACCATGAAGTGACATTTCTCCCAATTTAAGACTAGGTTCACCTGTTCACATCTTCCAAAACTTTTTCAAGGTTAGTCAAACAATCATCAAAACTAGATCTATGCACAGAAAAATCATCCATAAAGACTTCCATTATCTTTTCAACAAAGTCAGAAAAAATAGACATCATGCATCTTTGAAAAGTAGAAGGGGCATTACAGAGACCAAAAGGCATCCTTCTATAGGCAAAGGTCCCAAAGGGGCATGTAAAAGTTGTCTTTTCTTGGTCATTAGGGTGAATGGGTATTTGGAAAAATCCAGAATAACCATCTAAGTAGCAAAAATGTGAATGCTTAGCTAACCTTTCTAACATTTGATCTATAAAAGGGAGAGGGAAGTGATCTTTACGGGTTGCTTTATTAAGCTTCCTATAATCAATACACATTCTCCAACCGGTGACGGTCATAGTGGCAATGGATTCATTTTTATCATTTTTAATGACTGTGAGACCACCTTTTTTAGGTACAACTTGCACGGGGCTAACCCATTTGGAATCAGAAATTGGATAAATAACACCTGCATCTAGGAGTTTTAAGACCTCTTTTTTCACAACTTCTTTCATATTAGGATTCAACCTTCTTTGATGTTCAATGGAGGGTTTATAGTCTTCTTCAAGAAGTATCTTATGCATGCATAATGAAGGATTTATTCCTTTAATGTCGTCAATGGTGTACCCTATAGCTTTAGGATACTTCTTGAGGACATAAAGTAACTTTTCAGTGTCTACTTCATCGAGGCTTACATTTACAATAACAGGGTAGGTAGAGTTAGGGCCCAAGAATTCATACCTTAGATTTGATGGAAGTGTTTTAAGTTCTACTTTCGGTGCCTCCTTGGGTAGAAGTGTTGGTTCTTCTTTTACTAACTCCTCCACACTCAGACCTTCCATTGGAGGAGTTCTATTCAACAGCTCTTCATAAGCTTTTGCCTCCCCTTCCAGTTTTGTACCTGCATTTTTACTAAGCATACTTCCAAACCATCATGTGTAGTTGATGCTAAAGAGCACTCTTTCACGCAATGGTCGATTATATCTATCATGCAACAAGAATCCTTAATGGAAGGACTTTTCATTAGTTTAGCAAGTTCAAATTCAACAGTCTCCTTACCGACATTAAAGGCAAGCTTACCCTTTTTTACATCAATGATGGCTCCTGCAGTAGCAAGAAAAGGTCTTCCTAAAAGAATTGGTACTTGGTTGTCTTCTTCCATCTCCATTACAACAAAATCAGCGGGGATGTATACCTCTCCTACCTTAACGGGGACATCTTCTATGATTCCAGCTGGATACTTAACAGAACGGTCCGCTAGTTGTAGGGTCATCCTTGTCGATGCAAGTTCCCCTATTCCCAACCTCTCATAAAGGGATAAAGGCATTAGGCTGACACTGGCTCCTAGATCACTTTATACGTCAAGACTGCATACGATCTAAGACTCCTTTATTTATATTGGTTACTTGGAGGTTCGGAAGTAATGTTATTTTTCAGAAAAACATGGATTAAGACGAGCCCGCCAAGGGCGAAATTAAAACAAGAACTCACCAACAACGCGCGACAAATAAAACCATGGAAAAAGGATGCATATAGGAGGAACGGTCCCACACCATGATGATGAAACTCAAGATTATTCTTACCTTTTTTCAATCTTTGAGATTTGTTATGTAGATTTTTAACGAGGCCCCCTTTTTTCATTAGAAATTATTTTTGTCTTCAATATTTGACTCTAGCATGAATAAAAGGCATCTACACAGAACCCGCCAACATATACGTCAAGCCGACTAGTGGACTCTGAACGTCGACTTGGAAATTTACATCAACCCGACCAGTGGGCTCTGAACGTCGACTCGGAAAAATACGTCAACTCGGAAATTTACGTCAACCCGACCAGTGGGCTCTGAAGGTCTACTCGTAAAAATACATCAACTCAACCAGTGGGCTATGAATGTCGACTCAGAAAAATACGTCAACCCGACCAACGGGCTCTGAACGCTGACTAGTAAAAATACTTCAACCCCACGAGGCTCTAAACGAAAGCGTCAACCCTACGTGGCCTTGAACGCCCTGTCAACCCTACGAAGCTTTGAACAGTTTTTAATGTCAACCATATGAGGCTCTGAACGAAAGCATCAACCCTATGCGACCCTGAACGCCCTGTCAACCCTACGAGGCTATGATCAATTTTTAACGTCAACCATACGAGGTTGTGAATGAAAATCATCAACCCTACGAGGCTCTAAACAATTTGTAACGTCAATCCTATGAGGAACTGAATGAAAACATCAACCCAATGCGGCACTAAACGTACTGTCAACCCTTCGAGGCCCTGAATAGCTATCTATGTCAACCTTAAATAGGCTCTGAACGAAACAAGAAAGTTACAAAAATTCTACACACCATGTTTGCCTACAAGTACATGCTTAATATGGTTTAAAAAAAAAAATCAAAGTACATATAATCAAGAGAAAAATGAAGTTTTATAAAACTCCAATAACTATTGATCACTAGACCTACTTGGGGCGTAAAACTTTGAAACATAAAGACATTTATATTAATGCTTCTCCCCCTTTAGTCATCTACAAAGAGGATTGAGAGTTTCAACTAAAAAGAATTAGGGAGTAGAATCCCCAAAATCATTGGATGACTCAGGATCAAAGATGAAAGGATAATCAAACACATGAGGGGCCACAACCAATCTAGGAGCATTGATGACATGTCATCTTACATTATTATTAGCATGTTTTTAATTTTATTTTAGTAAGAATTAGCTGCAAAAAGGAGGAGTATTAGAACAATTGCAAATTATTCTGGCCTTTTGTAATATTTTTTATATTTGAGTCTGTAATTATAGTTTTCCCGAAACATTGCAATTTTAAGGGTTTTTTGAAGTAATTCGCGAAGAAATCATGCAAATCGTCAAATCAAGAACAACTGAAGAATTGTGAAGATTCAAGCGATAAGAATAAAGATTCAAGAGGTCTCATAAGACTTACAAATGATTAGATTGAAAGTAATAAAGAGTATCGTTCCGATGGGGATTTATGAATTTGATTCACTCTTAAACAATGATTAGATAGAAAGTTTAAAAGTTGTATTTTTGTTTTGAAAGAAAATAACAATAATAAAAGCGCTTTGGGATTATTGGTACGTCATGGTAACAAATCTTTCACAAACCAAACCTTAAACCTAGAACCTTATGTTGGACCTATTTTCTAAAGACAAGTTTCACTATAGCCTATCACATCTCTTTTCGGTCTCAGTGAGTGTGTTTCGTTAGCAACCACGCCTATTTTCATGGTTGATTGCTATTGAAATCCTTGAAGCTCGAAACTTTATTGTCTCAAGGTTTGCTAAACTATTTTCATGTTTCACAATCCTTGTCTAATTTCACTTCTTCCAATATCAAAACTTCATCTTTCGATCCTTCGCTTGATATTTGTGATTATGAATTAACAACTATAACTCAATATGTTTGCTAGCTGCTCTATTTATAGCCTATAACTACTTAAGCCCCAAGAAATACATCAATAGAATGTTCCACAATAAACCATGAGCTTTAGGTCAGAAATAAACTAAACAGGCAGCTTGTCGAAGAAGCAAAAGGAGTGTTGTGGTGGTGGCACGGCTCCAAATCTCCCTTCTTTTGCTCCAAGACTCAATCTTTGAAATATTTGTTCCTGAAATTAAATAACTTGCAATTAAAGTAAAATAGTTCTAAAAAGGAAATAAAAACACATAAAATCTAAATAAAACCGACTTAAATAATCTATTAAAAACACTAATTAATGATTCATCAAACTCCCCCATACTTGAATCTTTGCTTGTGCTAAAGCAAAAGGCTTAAACATTAGCAGCATAAACAAGATTTAACATATGATAAGATTATTAAAACTCATGTCTCCTCCAAGGCTTTGTTTCAAGCGCACCCTAATCGCAACATCAAGCATTTCTCATGAACCTATTCAACCCAACAACAAGTCTCAAGTGAGTGCGTGTGTGTGTGTGTGTGTGTGTGTGTTTAGTCCAACTTTTTCTTGCTCCTGTGTAAGAGATATTACGAGGAAACAGTTCTATCCTTAACACTAAACCAACCGAGAAAATTTCATTCTTCATTTCATATAAGAGAGATGGGAATTATTTGATCACTTGGCATTTAAGCAGTTTTGGAGAACTGCAATTTTTTATTGATGTTTGGAGACAACACCTTCATGTAGGAAGTCAGGTAGTGCGGCTCCTACCCCCTAGAGTCAATGGTTCCCCCTATATATGTATTTGTTCTGACCCCTTTTTGCTAAGTGAGAAGGAATTAAAGAAGCTAGTTTAATTTTTAGAGACAACATCTTCACGTAGGAAGTCAAGTAGTGCGGCTCCTACCCCCTAGAGTCAATGGTGCCCTAGAAAATATTTTTTCTTCTGACCCTCTTTATTTGACCTTTTTATTCCTCACACTAACTTATACTACTTTTACTCTGAAAACTTTTAAGGGTCAATTTACCACTAAAGTTAAAACGTGCTCCTTAAAATACCTACCTACACTCTTACTCAAAGACTGCAACTATGCGCTTTTCTAAAAAAGAATTTTCACAATAAAACAAGATGTAGGTATAGCAAGAACACTCAAAACACAAGAAATTAGTTTCGTGTGCGACAAATGACCATTTCGGAAGAGACTTAACAAAAAAAAAATTATGTCATATTTGCTCTACATGCCTTTCGCAACAAAACAAAACAAAAAATTAAAATTCAAGTGAGTTTGGAAACACTATGACACTTAACTAAACAAGATACTTTATTGGTTCCTCCCATACTTGGGTGAAGCATTGTCCTCAATGATTTGAAAAGAAAAAATTGCAAGAAGTAAAAAGGAAAAGGAAAAGGGAAAGCTCACAATTTATTGGGGACACTATGGAGGATCCTGGAGATTAAGGTGCTACGTCATTCTCAAGATCATGTGGTTATTTTGCTCGTGCATGCGATTGCCCCTTTGAACATCACCGCGTAGCCATGAAATTTCAGCACCTTGTCTTTGTTGCTCGGTGCTTATCCTTTGGTTTTCGTTTTACATCCGTGTACACCGATCATTGTCATATTGTCCACCGATTCATGGTCATGGTGCACCAGATCATCATGCATGTGTGCAGCTTCCTCATTCTCATACACGTGGGTTAGTACCAACATAAAGCAAATTTTCCACCTTTTCTCTTTGAAGCCATTGACCTAGTTTGAATTGGGTTGGTTTGGGTGAAGGTTTGGTTTTGTAAGATTTTGTGTGGAAAAGGTGGTTTTAGTGATGGGTTTGGGTTTTAAGTAAGATTTATGAGTGTTTGGGTGAAGATTGATGAAAAAATTGGGGTTTTTGGGTTAGGGTAAAAGGGTACACGAATTTGATGATATTGGGGTTGGGATGGATGATTGTTGTTTTTGATGGGTGAATTATGTTTGAAATGAACTTTGGAGATGATCTGGGGAAGAAATTGTGTGATTTGGTGAAGTTTTGAGAGAGATATGGAAGTTTGAAGGTTGAGGTTATGGAGGTTTTAGAGAGAGAAGTTGAAGGATGAAAGAAGTTTGTGTTTGAGAATGAAGGAAGTTGAAAGAAAAAAATTGGGTTATAGTGGTATGGGAGTCGCGCACGGCCGTGTGGCCAGAGGCACGGGTCGTGTCAACTCCCTGGAGTTTTGGTTGGTTTTGTATGCTGATGGGTTGGCACGGCCGTGCCAAGCTTCTGGTCAAGCGAGGAATTTTTTTTCTTCATTTTTCTTCTCATTTTTGGACAATTACCTACAAAGCAAATTAAAACAACACAAAACAAACAAAATAAAAGCAATAAAACTCGTGGGTTAACTCCTGCGAAGCGCTTGTTTAAAGTTATTAGGTTAATGGTTAGAAGGTTTCTCTACCCTATACCCAACCTTTCACGAAGGGACAAAGGCATCAAACTGACACTAGCCCCTATATCACACCTGGCTTTCTCAATGGTTTCACTCACAATCACACAAGGGATGGAAAAACTACCGGAACCTCTGAGGTTAGGCTTAGCAAGCCTTTGTGGGAAAGGAATTTTGGATTTATGAGGTGGTGAAACAATTGGCTTATCACTCTCTCCTATGGATTTCTCACTTTGTGGTTTTTCGCTTTCTATCTCACCCTCAATTGTCTTAGTTTTCACAACGGAGTCCTCTAATTGCTTACCATCCCTAAGTGTAATTGCATTTATAAGGCCTTTAGGGTTGGCTTAAGTTTGGCCCGAAAAGATATCGAGGGTTTGAGAGGAGGTAGCCACTTGTTGGGCTACTTGAGAGATTTGAGTCTCTAACATTTTGTTGTGAGTAGCAATGGAGTCCAGTTTTGATGTAAGCTTGACAAGAGAGTCATCCTACAGTCATGTTTGATTCTTAAGCTCTTGGAGCTACTTGGATTGATTTATAACATAATTTTCCATTAAAAGTTTCAAGCTGGATTTTTTAGGGACTCCTTGGTTGTTTGCATAACCGGGTGGTGCTGTTTGTACAAAGGGATTTTGAGGAGTTTTATAAAAGTTTTGATTTGTCCTCATCCCATATATTGAGCATAATTCAATTGCTCAGTACTTTCAACAACACTACTTAGTTGGCATTCAACGCCAGTATGGCCAAATATACCACATACTTCGCATGGTGGTGAAACAGAAGCAGATGTGACAACAATTACACTTAATTTATCAAATTTCTGAAAAAGTGTGTCCACCTTAGCATTCAAATGATCAAGGGCAAAAGCTTCATACATACCTGCCTCTTTTTTAGAGGGTGAAGGAGCAACAAAAGGGATGACTCTCTCACTTGTCCACTAATAGTGGTTTTGGGCCGTGTCCTCGATCAAAGCATATGTTGTTGTGTATATTTTATTCATCAAATCTTCACCTGCAGCTGCATCAACATTCATTTTTGTGGTATACAAAAGATCATTATAAAAAGTGTGGATAATAAGCCACTTCTTTAAATCATGATGGGGGCAAAGCCTAATCATTTCTTTGAAACGCTCCCACGCATCATAAAGAGATTCCCCATCTTTTTGAGTGAATCGTGTGATTTGATCCCTCAATTGAGCAGTTTTACAAGGGGGAAAGAATCGGGCAAGGAATGCTTGCCTCATTTGGTCCCATGAAGTGATAGAACCAACTTGCAATTAATGAAATCATGCACTAGCTCTATCCCTTAAGGAAAAAGAAAAGAGGTGCAGCCTTACGGCCTCTTGATTTGAAAAATTGATTTTGCTGCACTAAGTAAATAAGTGCATGTTTGATTTCAAAATTATTTCCCTCCACTGTTGGGTGCACAATAATAGCGTATGGCTCATCTGAAGATGCGATTGCATACTCTTTGAGAGCATGTTCTTCATCCATATCGTTATTATTATGTGCATTTTATCTTCTTTCACGGATGAATCTTTCAATCTCATGAACGAATTCTCCAAGACTTCTGGTTCTTCTCATTCAAAATTAAAAACTCCAAAAGCTAAAGGCAAAACGAAAAATGAAAAAAAAAAAAAAAAAAAAAAAAGGAATTTTTTTTTCAGTCTAACCGTTATTAAAAAAGTTAATCAAATTGTCTAACTCCCCGGAAGCGACACCAAAAACTTGATGCAATAAATCCGCAAGTGCACGGTTTACCGATGTAGTAAGAAAGAGTATCGTTCCAACAAGGAGATATGAATTTGATTTACTCTTACACAATGATTAGATTGAAAATTTAAAAGTTTAAAAGTTGTATTTTTGTTTTGAAAGAAAATAACAATAATAGAAGTGTCTTGGGATTATTGGTTCATCATGGTGACAAATCCTTCACAAACCAAACCCTAAACCTAGAACCTTATTTGGACCTATTTTCTAAAGACTAGTTTCTTTTTAGCCTATCACATCTCCTTTCTGTCTCAATGAGTGTGTTTCGTTAGCAACCACGCCTATTTTCATGGTTGATTGCTATTGAAATCCTTCAAGCTCGAAACTTTATTGTCTCAAGGTTTGCAAGACTATTTTCATGTTTCGTAATCCTTGTCTAATTTCACTTGTTCCAATATCAAAACTTCATATTTTGATCCTTCGATTGATATTTGTCTTTATGAATTAACAACTATTAAACTTCGCCTTTCGGTCCATCGATTAATACTTGTTAATTCATTATAAAAACGGTGAAATAGATTAGAAAATAGATTTACATAAAATAAGGGTTCGAGGCTTGGTTTGATAGGGATTAGGTCATTAGACTCATCCAACAATCCAAAGACAAAGAATTCTACTCACTCATGTTCATTGTAGACATAGAGAAGAAGCACAAGAACATGAAAGTAAATAACAAGAAAATAGAGATGAACTTTTATTCAAAGAAACAGTTGTCACTTATTATTTCCAAGAACAAAAGATGATTCAATATATTTGCTAGCTGCTCTATTTATAACCTATAACTACTTAAGCCTTGAGAAATATATCAATAGAATGTTCCACAAGAAATTGTGGGCTTTAGGTCAAAAATAAACTAACCAAACAGCTTGTCAAAAAACAAAAGCAGCAAAAGGAGTGTTGTGGTGGTGGCATGGCCGTGCCACTGGAGCCACGGGCCGTTCCAGGCCTTCTGGTGGTTGGCTTCATATTTTTGCACCAAATCTTCGTATTTTTGGCTCGAATCAGCTCCAAATCTCCTTTCTTTTGCTCCAAGACTCAATCTTTGAAATATTTGTTCCTGAAATTAAATAACTTGCAATTGAAGTAAAATATTTCTAAAAAGGAAATAAAAACACATAAATATATAAATAAAGCAGACTCAAATAATCTATTAAAAACACTAATTAATGACTCATCACTAATGCTCTCATAGATGTTTTAGAGTCTATTGAAGGGGTTATGTTGAAAGTTCATGGAAAACGCAGCATGACCCACATGCGGTATTTTAATCATAATTCAAGTTATAAAGGTCCTAAATGATTCCAACCAAAGGAAATTGAAATGTAACATTCATACCTATAACTTTCAAGAAGGAACCTTAATCCAATTCGAAACATATAGTGGTGAAAATGATTGATTTTCTTAAGCGTAGGAGAGACGCACAACTGTGCTGACCCATGTGTAGTATTTTGATCATAACTCATGTTGTAGATGTTTGATTGAGGTTAAACCAAAACCATTGGAAATCTAACACACATACCTACAACTTTCATGTTTACACTGAAACCCAATTTAATACGGAAAATTGTGAAAAAGATGGATTTTCCGAGGTTGTCTGACAAAAATCGAGGGCCGGGTTTCAAAAATCAGAGGAAGACTTTTGTCGAATAAAAAAATGTGAAAAACTGCTTAAAATCGGGGGCTGATTTTAGCCTTTCGGAGCCCGATTTTGGGTAACAGACAACTACAAAAATCAGTTTTAAAATGCATTTTTCGCCCAATAATCACTTTTAAACCACTAAACTCAATTACAGTACTCCCAAATCATCATCCTAAAGTTACACTATCATTCCAAGACTAATTCTCCACTAACCTACCTAATTATCTACTCTTTTTAAGGCTATGGACTCAATTGAAACCCTAAACTAGATTCCCTTAATTCTAATCTTTCAACATCATCATACGAACATTAACATCTAAATATTTCAAACAACCCCCAACATATAATAGTTACCCTAAAATGAAAGGAATCTCCCCCTTACCTCGAATTGTCTGAAACGTGATATTTGGCTCTCTTCTCCTTAGCTAGGGTTTGCCTCCTTTCCTCTCCTCTTCTTTCCGGCTCTCATGTGCAACAATAGTCTCTTTCTGACTCTCTATTCCTCTATTTATACTAGGAAACTAGGTTAACCGTCTATTATTACTTTTCTCTCCTTTGCTAAGAAGAAAGTTAAATGAAGGTGGCAAGTGAACAATATCCTAATCGCACTTAAAATTGTAAAAGAAAACTTTTTTTTTTAAAGAAAAGTAATTCTTTTATTTTTTTCAACAATGTGATTACTTTTCTTTTCTTTTCTTTAAAGTAATCATATTATAAGTTATAACTGAAAAGTCATTCTATTGCTTAAAGAAAAACTGAAAATGGACGAAATATAAACTTATTAGTGAATCGGGACAAAAAACATTGCATCTTCAATTTGCTTGTAGTTAATTATTTGAGAAATGATATTTGTACGACCTCTTGTGAGAACTTTTTTAACAATTTTCTCTCTCATACTCACATAATGTTTTTATTCTCGCTCTTCCTTTTTTTCTCTCTCTCTCTATTGTTTTTTAACCAATAAGAAAAGAGAAAAACAAAATTGTCAGTAAAGTTGTCATTTTGCTTCTTTTTATCAACTTGTATATCTTCTAAATTAAGTCATACATACATATAATAACACAACATAAGAATTAGTTTTTCCACTCGGATACAATGACAAAAGATATTCATTCAAATTCAAACACAACATAATATTGATACAAAAAAAAAAATGTGGCAAGCACAACACACACATGCAGTAGTACTAAATAAAATCACACACATGATCATGGGTCTTATTTAGAATATGTAACATATTATATTATGGCATATTGCTATAATATAATACGTGATAAATGACCCGATCGAAAAATAAAATATTAATTATTAGCTATCATGTAGCTAGTAATCAATTATTGGTAAAGAGTTCTAGTAGAATTTCCTCCAAGATGTAAGGCTCGATGTCATTGCTCGGTGGGTTGGCAGAGTCATTAGCACTCCAAACAAAAAGTCCAGGGAGTGATTTGTTGTTGATCAGTCTTGTGACGCCCTCAATGAACACCTGTCGCTTCATCTTAGTATCACTTGGATCGGTGCTAACACCTACCAAAAGTTTAAGCTCACCGCCGTAATCCGTTACTAGTTGATTGTAGAGCTCATCAAACTCATTCTCTGTGGATATAGTTTGATTGTAGAACTTGTAATCAACATAGTTAATATTCATTTTGTGGTCCCAGAACAATGTGCGGTAGTGGGCTTGGAGGAGCTCTGTCGGAGCAATGGACACATATTCCATGGATTTGGATACATGCTTATCCTTCTTGAGACGTTTAATAACTTCTCCAATGCAGTTGGAGAAGTCAGCCCCAGTCACACTAGAATCGATATACTCATAGTTAATATCAATACCATCAATTATGCTAGTGCAGTGGCAGCTATTATCATTGACAAGGTAGTTCTCATAGTCTTGAATGATATGTCTGATCGAGCTTGTGGCATTGAAAATCCATACCTTTTTCTCCTTAGGATTGAATGGATATTTAGGGCCATGGCCTCCAATAGTTATCATAACCTTCATATTCTTATATTTTTTCTTGTGTTCAAACACTTTTTCTGGGCTGAAGTAATCAAAGTTCCAATCACGAATGAAATGTCCCGTTCCTTTTCCATCTTTATACGCCTCAGTGGCGAAGCCTAGAATGAAGTGGAATTGATTGACATCATCATGGATGATATTAACAGGAAAATCATCTAAAGTTTCTGGCTCATCCTTCACGCCAACGTATTCTCGAAAAATTTTTGGCCTCAAAACGGTTTTGATATTCTGAGAGTGATCAGACATTGTGATCGAAAATGAAAATATGGAAAATGTTAAAAAATTGATAGATAGAGTTGGTTTGATTGGTTATGGTTGGAATGCTAAACTCTAGGTATGCCTTTTTATAAGCCTGCAAACTCAATTTAATAATGTATAGATGCAACTAATTCTAATTAAATATAGACTAGAATAATTCATCTAAAAAAATATAGTCTATAAGAAATCTTATTTTTATTTTTAAAAAAAAAAAAATAGGAACACTAGGAGGTGTCTTGTGTATGCCTATTAATTATTAGTTTTATAATTAAGTCTATATATCTTTGCATATTATTAACTCAAGTATTATCATCATCTATCATTGATTTCAAACAACATCCTCTTCCTCTCACGTGACCATTATTTGGTCATGCAATATTAAACCTATTTTGTAAACAAATCAGTGCACTAATCAATGCTATACTATAAAGTTTTTTTTTGTTTTTTAAAGAATTATACTAGAAAGTACAAACTAGAAATAAGAGCAATTATTCCTAAAAAAAAATATTAATAATAAATAAGAGCAATTTATTATTCAATAAATTTTCATTATTACAGCAGTTGACAAATTGTTATCTACTCTACCTATACCTATTATTATAATTAAATAATATTAAAATGAAACGGTTTCACGTTAATACATTAAATTATTTTTTTTATAATTTTTTTGTTCCATTGAGATAAAAACATCCTCACACTCTCTTCCTTCTTCAACTTTTATGTTCTTTTTAACGCTTTTCTTTATGTTCTATGTTTCTCTTCAAGCCGGTCTAAAGGCCAAGTGATCTAAACAAGGATTTTAGGTCTCAAAATTTTGGATAAACAAAAGACCTCTAAAAAATTAATTTGGTTAGAAGCATATTATATGATAGATAAATTATAGACATTTTCATAGCTTAACTGATAACCAAAAAGCCTCAATTACGCTTATCTGTGAATTGAAATTTTGGTCTCTATAAAATTGATATTTTATATATATTCTGTTAAAAAATAATAATTTTAAAGGCCACATTAAATCTTTTGCTTTAGGCCTCTTAATCCGTTGGGTCGGCCCTGTTTCTCTTCCTTCCCAATTTTTATATATTTCTCGTTCTCAGTTTGAAATGGTTTTTTGGATCATTTTGTACCATTTTGATGCTGCTTCAGCGTTAAAGCTATGACCATATGTTGAAACTGCAACAGGTATGTTACCATCACAGTTGCAACCACTCTAATGCGACGGTTACAAGTTCTTTAAATTTGTATAGTGACTATCCTTTTTCTTTTCTTTTTTTCCACTCTCTTCTACACCCGTATGTAACCACCCAACCCACCCGCCAACCGTTCAACCCGTCATTCGACAAATCCGATCATTGCAATGGACAAAAATGGGTTGTTATTTACCAACCGCGATTTCGATCGGATTGACGTTTTCGGACCGTCACCGTCCGAAACCGCCCGTTTGACCACCCCTACTTCCAAGACATTGGATCAAAACCATGCATGAGGAAGAGTAAGGGTGAGAAAAAATAACCAAAAACCAAACCTCCGAATTATTTCAAGGTGTTGCAAATATGTCCTGTAGGAAAATATAGAAATTAAAATAAGCAAAAATGTCCTAGAGAGAATATAGAAAGA
The DNA here is from genome assembly GCF_003473485.1 of Medicago truncatula. NCBI lineage: Eukaryota > Viridiplantae > Streptophyta > Magnoliopsida > Fabales > Fabaceae > Medicago > Medicago truncatula. The sequence goes on along the minus strand of NC_053043.1, from coordinate 21,023,356 downwards.
AAAAACAAATTAACAACAAATAATTTGAAGTCACGTTATTGTTTTTTATTAAATAAATTTTTAAGTAAAATTTTTGTCTTATGTACCGATAGTTATTTTTTTATTTGAAGTCACATTATTGTTTTTTATTAAATAAAATTTTAAGTAATAATTTTGTTTTTTTTCTTCTAAACATGTAATAATTTTGTCTTATATACCTATTGTCATGTTTTTCTTATGGGTTCAAAGTATTCTGGTTTTATATATATAGGGGGTTGCTAACTTACTCTCACAAAAAAACATGAAGGTTGGACAGTCATAATATTCCTAAGGACCTGAAAGACCTCCAATCCACGATTCATTGTATCAAGACTCCGATCCAAAGAAAAACTGAGTCGTAGTCTTCTCTGCGATTTAGTATCCTAACCCTTACTCAAACCTAAATCGCACCTCACGTACGATTTAGAGAAATACCGATATGGCAACACCAGAAGAAGCACAAATGATGAAGACTCAGATCGCCCAGTTGTTGGAACAGAACGAATTCTCGCTTCGGTGGAGACTATCCAGCAACTACAGCAGCAAGAAAAGGCGGATTCTCATCACGGCGAGTTGGATGAACCAGAGCCCCAACTGTTTTAAACCGAAATATGGAACGCTCCAGTCCCGGATAACTTCAAACCGCCGCACTTGCCAACTTTCGATGGAAGGGGCGATCCTTCTGAGCATGTAACCGTCTTCAACACTCGGATGTCCGTATACGGAGTTGCTGACTCCCTTAAGTGCAAGCTGTTGGCGGGTACCTTTGCTGATGCAGCTTTACGCTGGTACATGAGCCTTCCTCGCTTTTCCATTGTGGGTTATCAGGACATGATAAAGAAGTTTACCCAACAGTTCTCCGGAAGTCGCCACCGAAAAGTATTATCAACCAACTTGTTCCACGTTCGACAGGGCCCAAACGAATCACTAAGGTAGTATCTCGCTCGCTTCAATGATTTAACAATTAAAGTTTCCAACCCCAATCAAGAGGTTTTCGCTGGCGCTTTTCAGAATGGTTTGCGTGCTGGACAATTTAATGAATCACTCGCCCAGAAACCCGCTGACTCAATGGAGGAAATAATCGCTCGTGCTGAGTGTTATGTGAAAGGAGAGGAGAGCAATGCGGAGAAAAAGGCGAGAGATGCAAAGGAGAGAGGAAACTCCGGGGGGAACGCAGAAATCACTATGTTCCTCCTAACAGAGACAGAGGAACGTTCAAGAAGCAGTATGAAAGAAACATGCATCACTATGCGCCCGAGCACTTTACCCCTTTGAAAACGCGCCCTGAAAGAATCATTATTGTACTTTTTCTGCAAGTACAAAGGTGTAAGTTAACAACCCTACTCTGACTTGTCATTAACTAAAAACTCAAATCCTTCTTTTTAACAACTACTTAAACCATTGGAAAGGCTGGAAATGAGCAATCCGCAGGAAATTGGTTTACTTATTTAAACAATAAATAATGCAGTTCAATGCATTTCAGAACGGTAAAAATATCAATTATAGAAAAAAAATCATAAAATTTTCAAGAATGACATAAACATCTATTGAACATTAAAAACAACCATATTACTTATGATATAACAATATTCAATCAAAGTCCAATAACTACATATCGATCAGTGCCGTTCACACATCTTAATTTGTAGCCACAAAAAGTTATTATAGTAAATTAATTATCCACTACTAGATCACTCATATAGCTAGCTTGACATAGGCATAGGCATAGTACAAAATTATTAATGCTACAGGTTACAACACATGTATTGTAATTAGTACTACCCCGTCCCTAATTATAGGATCCTTTTAAAAAAATAACGAGAGTTAAGATAGTGGATATTTGTATTAAATATGTTTGTAATTACTATTGCTTTTACAATTTATCCTTTAAGAGAGAGGGTTGGTTTTTGTTTTCAACATGTTATTTATTGCTAATTGAAGAAAAAGATGTATAATAATAGGGGTGTGTATGTAAAGAAATAATTAATGTAGTTGGAAATAGCAAAGGGATCTTATAAAAAGGGACAAAAAAAATTCTCAAAGGGGCATGTATGTAAAGAAATAATTAATGTAGTTGGAAATAGCAAAGGGGTCTTATAAAAAGGGACAAAAAAAAAATTCAAAATGATCTTATAATTAGGGACAGAGGTAGTATGTAGTTAGCGCATGTCAGTATACGGAAGTACAATACAATACATATACATGAATTTGGAGTAGTGAATTTCTCTTTTTCTCTTCCTGTCAAAATTAATTTTCTAAAGTTATAATTCCATATGTATAAAATAAAAGTGTTGCAATAGAAATGCCTACAAAGTATATTCATTGGGAAAAATATAAAATGATATTCATTCATTTAAATCAAGAGATTACATCATTCAACACCGCTAAAAACGTAAGGGATGAATCTGCAAACAAACTCACAACATCCAAGTTGGATATCTTTGCCATTTCTGCACACAAACAATTCATTCAATTCAACATTCATATTTATTTATGCAATAAAGAGAAGTGGTTCAACCCCCTACTTCAATATTAATGTATACTCTTTAGATTGAGATTGTGTGAAGTGTGAGCACAAGTATCCCACATTCAATAAAGAGATTGGGCATGCTGTCACGAAATTGTGACCACGCGGAACTCAAATCCCTCACCTTACTACTTAATTTCTCTTATGTTGACGCTATCGCTTGTGTTGTGTGTTCTTGATAAATAAAGTTTCGTTCTTCAAGGATTTGAATAGCAATCAATCATGAGAATAGGCGTGATTGCTAGAACACACTCACTGAAACCGAAAGGAGATGTGATAGGCTTAAGAGAAACTTATCTTTAAAAAGTGGGTCCAACATAAAGTTCTAGGTTTAGGGTTTGGTTTATGAAGGGTTTGTCATCTAGATGAACCAATAATCCCAATGCGCTTTTTTATTATTATTTTCAACTGTTAAAAAATCCAAACTTTTCAACTTAAACTCTTTTCTAATCATTGTTGAAAGATAATTGAATTACTACATCGGTAAACCGTGCACTTGCGGATTTACTACATAATGACCCACCTCTATTTCCTGGGAAACCTTTCATTTACCATTTATTTTGCGAACTGAACTAACTATCTAGTAAAAACATAAATAATGGATTAACAGCGCTAGACCCACGTAGAATAATAAAATTGAGCAGAAGACTTTAGTTCCTACTTCATAGGAGGAAGTAAAGACATAGAAAATAAAAAACCAAGCAAGTTAAAATTCAAGGTAGTAGGAGAAAGAGAAGGAGTATAAAATAAAAGGAACAAAGTGGGTGAGCTGGTTTAAATCTTATAAGGAAGTAGCGATTTTCGATTTAGGAAAAGTAGTAGGAAGAATTAATTCCAATCTAATAGAAGAAAGAAATGGATTAAAAGTACATGATAATCAAGTATGAAGGTTATTTTCAATCTAATAAGAGAATGAAAAGAATAGGAAGGGGAGTAGAAAATATGGGCGAGTTAATAACAGAAGGCAACGAGTAATTAGTTCTCATTAAGTGAGATTGAGTATGATTAAGACTCCTTTATTTTGGAAGATTGGAAGTAACGCTATATTTCAGAAAAACTCACCAAATAGCACGCCATAAAGAAATATAGAAAGCAACAGTCCCGCCAATAAAAGCTTGAATATGAAACACAAAGTTATTCTAACCTTTCTTGACCTTTGAGATTTGCTTTGCAGGTTTTTCAAGAGCCAACCTACTTTTTTATAACTCTCCTTCTTCTACTGTTCTACTTTGTTCAGATACAACTACTACATAATCTAGAAGAAATTAGTTCTCATTGAATATGACTGCATACGATCTAAAACTCCTTTATTTATACTGGTTACTTGGAGGTTCGGAAGTAATGTTATTTTTCAGAAAAACATGGATTCAGACAAGCCCGCCAAGGGCGAAATTAAAACAAGGACTCACCAACAACGCGCGACAAATAAAACCATGGAAAAAGGATGCATATAGGAGGAACGGTCCCACACCATGATGATGAAACTCAAGATTATTCTTACCTTTTTTCAATCTTTGAGATTTGTTTTGAAGATTTTTAACGAGGCACCCTTTTTTCATTAGAAATTATTTTTGTCTTCAATATTTGACTCTAGCATGAATAAAAGACATCTATACAGAACCCGCCAACATATATGTCAAGTCGACCAGTGGACTCTGAACGTCGACTTGGAAATTTACATCAACCCGACCAGTGGGCTCTTCAACACTTAAAGTGTTTAGATCCTTAGCTTCCTCAATGGCAGTCACTTTTGGTCTCCATCTAGAAAGGCAAGCTTCTCAGAATCTTGCTCACATGATCAGAAGCAACATAACTCTTCTTCAGTATTTGCAGTCCAGATACTAAAGTTTGAAATCTTGAGTACATCTCCTCTATACTCTCATCACCCTTCATCTTGAACAGCTCATACTGATGAACTAGCATAAGTGCCTTTGCTTCTTTAACCTTCTTGCTACCTTCGTAGTTAGCACAGAGTGAAGCAAACATTGCCTTAGCAACAATGATCCCTCTGATCTTCTGATGCTTTTTGTATAGCTTCTTCTGAGCAGGAGTGTATATCTTTCTGTCAATAGCAGCTCCTTCTTCATCCAAGTTCAGATCATCAACTCCATCTTCAGGAATATCCCACAGCTCCTCATCTAATCCCATGATGTAGTTGTAAATGTTGGTTTTCCACCAAGAAAACTCTTCTGAATCTCCATTGAACTTTGGAGCTTTTCCAGAATCTGATTTCTTGTCAGCAGTACCATAGTCATGTCCAACATTAGTGTATCTTGTAGATGTACTGGATTCAGGTTCAGCAGGCATGTTTTTCTCGGATATTGAACTGTCACACTGTTAAGTGCTTTGATAAAAAACCAGGCTCTGATACCAATTGAAGGTGAGAAAAACACAAGAAGGGGGGGTTGAATTGTGTTTTCTTTTTCTCAAAAAAAAAAAAACAAATCTTCTTCTGATATCACTTCAGAAGTTGTTGAAGAGTGCTTCTGATGTGATAATACTTCAGATGCAATTAAATTGCTTCTGATGTATTGTTCAGAATCTAATACGCAGCGCAGTAAAAACAGAGTAGAGAAAAGAAAGAGAGACACAAGCAATTATACTGGTTCCTTCCACAAACCGGAAGTAGTCCAGTCCCCCTTGCACTTCCAAGGAGATTTCCACTAAGAAATAATCACACAGATTACAACTGCTCAATACTACCTAGTATGAGACTTCACAAATGCTCAAGCACGCAGGCAAGAGACTTCCTATGCTCAAGCACTAAAGCAAGAGACTTCTAATCAAACAGAATTACACAGAAAATTGTTTGAGTTTGAACACTTGATATACAATCAGTGGTGTTCACAATACAATGCAATTGAGAGACTCTAGACTTAAGAATTTCTAAGATATATCAAATCAACACAGAAATTCAAAGTGCTTTGTGTGAAACAAATTTGGCAGAGTTTGGGCACTTTTAACTTGTTGTAATGTCTCTGCTGATCTTCAAGTCTTCACTCCTTTTTATAGAGGTGTGTAGAGAGACGTTGAGATCTTTAAGCACGTCCAAAAGAGTCGTTGAGAAACCTTGATCAATACCAATGATCTTTTGCCTGATTTGGATGTTGTCCTATGAAGGATCAAGTTCAAATCCATTCCTATCTTGAAGGAACATTTCTGCAGACAGAGCTGTTATCTTGTCTTGTAGCGTAGTGATGAGATAAAACCGCAAGTGCACGGTCTTACCGAAGTAGTATAAAAGATAGTATCGTTCCGACAGGGAGTAGTTCAATTTAATTAACCTTTAGAAATGATTAGAGAAGAGAAAAGAATTGTAGGTTGGGGTTTTCAAACGATTGAAAATTAATAATATAAAAAGAGCCTTGGGATCGTTGGTTTCATCTAAATAACAAGTCCTTCTCAAACCAAAACTATAAGCTTATAATGTTATGTTAGACCTAATTTCTCAAGACAGTTTCTCTTATGTTCCTCTAGCAACCAAGCCTATTTCGCTGACTTGATTACTATTAGATTTTGGTTCCTCTAACAACCAAGCCTATTTCGCTGACTTGATTGTTATTAGTTCCCTTGAAGATCGAAACTATATGTCTCAAAGATTGCAAATCCTATTTCGCTGACTTTGCAATACTTGTCTAAATTTACTTGTTCGAATATCAAAGCTCCACTTTCGTTTTACGAATTGATATTTGGAATAATGGATAAACAATTATCAAACCCTCCACTTTCGTTTCCACAGTTTGATAATGGTTGATCCATGGTAAAGAGGTGAATTTAGATAAGAAATTAGGGTTACATAAGATTAAGGCTTAGAGCTTGGTCATGATTAGGATTATGTCATTTAGACTTATCCAACAATCCCAAGACAAGGAGAAGTCTACTCACTCATGTTCATCGTAGACATGGGGGAGAAGAGAGAAAGCATGAAAGTAAAAAACAAGAAAATAAAGGAAAAGAAAAGAACTTTGATTAGAAAAGCAATTGTCACTTGTTGTATTCCAAGTAAAGATGAATATTTGTGATGGAAGGCTACTCTATTTATAGCATTTGTTCAACTTAAAATCTAAGCTATTACATTCGGGCTAAAAATAGAGTAGCTTAAAATCTAAGCAAAAGCAGCAAAAGTGACTCTGGAGGGTGGCACGGCCGTGCCAGGCTTCTGACTTGGGGGAGACATATTTTTGTCTCTCAATCTTTCATATTTTCGCATCCAATCGGCTCCAAGTCCCTTTCTTTTGCTCCAAGACTCAATCCATCCAATATTCGTTCCTGAAATAAAATAAAATGCAATTTAAAGTAAACTATCCTAAAAAGGAAATAATACTAATATAAAATAAAATAAAATCTAAATAAAACTAGACTAAAAAGCATATTAAAATAGTCAATAAATGACTCATCAAACTCCCCCACACTTGAATCTTTGCTTGTCGTCAAGCAAAAGGCATAAACATAGTAGCACAAACAATTTTATCAAATGACAATTCAATTAAAGCACATGTCTCCTCAAGGGCCTAAATCCCAAATGTACATTAATCACAAACTCAATCATTTCTTGTAATTTTTATTCAACCCAACGATCAAGTTTCAAGTGAGTGTGTGTGTGAAGTCCAACCCTTTTCTTGCTCCTGTATAAGATAGGCATTATGAGGAAACATGGTCTAATCCTAGCACTAAACCAACCAAGAAAGATTCCTTCTATAATTCATATAAGAAAGATGGGAGTATTTGAGAATCTTTGTTCTTTGCCATTTGCACATTTAAGTTCTTTATTTAAGGAACAACATCTTCACATAGGAAGTCGGAGGGCCTACCCCCTTCCCCAATCTAGATTCAATGGTATCCCTTAAAACATCATCTTCACGTAGGAAGTCGGAGGGCCTACCCCCTTCCCCAATCTAGATTCAATGATGCCTTTTAAAGTTTTTCCTCAAGATAACAATCATCTTCACGTAGGAAGTCGGAGGGCCTACCTCCTTCCCCAATCTAGATTCAATGATGAGATCTCGGAATTTATTTGGTTTTTTGGCTTTTTATGAACTCCCTTATACTAACTTATACTACTGGCACTTTGAGAATCTTTAAAGGTTAATGCACCACTAATATTAAAACGCGTTTCCTTAAAATACCTAGTCATACATTTACTCAAGGGAAGCAACTTTGTGTTTTTCTCATTGGAGAATTTTATTCACTTTAAAACAAGATGTGGGTATATTAAGAAGACTTAAAACACAAGAGTTTGCTTTCATGTACAAGAATCAACCAAATAAGAGGAGACAATGAAAATTTTGTGTCATGATATTTTCAATAAAAATTAGCTACTTAACCATGTCTTTTACAATAAAACAAAACAAAAGAATAAAGTTCAAGGGAGTTTGGAAACACTACGACTAAAGACACTTTATTAGGCTCCCCCCACACTTAGGAGAAGCATTGTCCTCAATGATTCAAGATAGTAGAAACGAAAGAAACAAGAAAAAAGTGAGAAAGGATGCGGAAAGCTCACAATTTGCCGAAATTTGAACCCCGGAGGCCTTCAGGTTGGCACGGCCGTGACAGCTGTAGCACGGGCCGTGCCGTCATTCTGCCAATTTTTATGGAGGTGGTGTTGTGATTCCTGGCACGGCCGTGCCAAATCAAGCACGGGTCGTGCCACCTTTCTGGTTCTTGGAACTTTGATTTTTCTTGCGTTTCCAAATCAATCGCGGACATTTACCTACAAAACAAAGAAAAAAATAACAGAAAACAAAGAAAGCAATTAAATTAGTGGGTTGCCTCCCACGAAGCGCTCTTTTATCGTCACTAGCTTGACAAAAGTAAGGATAAAAATCCTTAAGGCGGGTCATTAAGAGTGAAATCAGCCACTACTTCATTTACTTCTCCGGTATTATAGATTTTAAGCCTTTGTCCATTAACCGTGAAGGATCCTGTTTCTTCAGAAAAGATTTCAATCGCCCCATAAGGGTAGACCGTGCGAACTTGAAAAGGACCGAACCATCGTGACCGTAGTTTACCTGGAAAGAGCTTTAGCCTAGAATTAAAGAGCAGCACAAGGTCACCGCTTTTGAAGTGGTTCTTGACGATTTTCTTGTCATGCCAATTCTTAGTTCTCTCCTTATAAATGCGGGCATTCTCATAGGCATCTATCCTAAGTTCTTCTAGCTCGTTTAATTGAAGTTTTCTTTTTTCACCGGCTAAATTGGGGTCTAAGTTGAGGTTTCTAATTGCCCAATAGGCCTTATGCTCGAGCTCAACGGGAAGGTGACAAGATTTCTCATAGACAAGTTTAAAAGGGGGGTTTTATAAGCCGTTCGATAGGCCCAAAGGGCATCGTCAAGCTTACTTGACCAATCTTTTCTAGAGGTTGAAACAGTTTTTTCAAGGATAGCTTTGATTTGTCTATTTGAGAACTCCACTTGTCCGCTAGTTTGGGGGTGATAAGGTGTCACAATTTTGTGCCTCACTCCAAGTTTTTGCAAAAGTTTTTCAAAATGTCTTGAAATGAAGTGAGACCCTCCATCGCTTATCACAACCCGCGGCACTCCGAACCTAGGAAAAATGACCTTTTTAAACAGTTTTATAACAACATGTGCATCATTAGTGGGGGAGGCAATGGCCTCAACCCATTTGGACACATAGTCAACGGCTACTAATATGTATTGATTCCCAAAAGAGGAGGGGAATGGTCCCATAAAATCAATACCCCAAACATCAAAAATTTCTACTTCAAGGATGTTGTTCAAAGGCATTTCATTTCTTTTAGTAATGCTACCGGTGCGTTGACATTTGTCACATTTAGAGATAAAGAGATGCACATCTTTGAAAAGTGATGGCCACCAGAAACCAGAATGAAGAATTTTGAAAGAAGTATTTTGTGTACTGGCGTGGCCACCATAAGAAGAGGAGTGGCAATGAGTTAGAATACTACTTACCTCGTTTTCAGGAATGCATCTCCTGAAAATCCCATCTGAGCCTCTTCTGAAGAGGTAGGGACCCAATAGTAGTGCTTGAGATCATTGAAGAATTTCTTCTTTTGTTGGTAGCTTAACTCAGGCGGTAGCACTCCTGCTGCAAGAAAATTAACAAAATCTGCATACCAAGGTGCGTCAGTTTGTGCCAATAAGAAGAGTTAGTCATCCAGGAATGAATCATCCAAAGGCAACTCATCTTCATTGTTCTCCCGAAGTCGGGACAAGTCGTCAGCGACAACATTTTCTACAACCTTTTTATCTTTTATTTCAAGGTCAAATTCTTGGAGGAGCAAAATCCATCGGATCAATCTCAGTTTGGCATCCTTTTTGTTTAGCAAGTATTTTATGGCCGAGTGATCTGTGTAAACAACGATTTTTGATCCCACCAAGTATTGCCGAAATTTGTCAATGGCGTAGACAACTGCTAGCAATTCTTTTTCTGTTGTTGCATAGTTTACCTGTGCCCCATCTAGGGTCTTACTAGCGTAGTATATGGCATGCATCTTTTTTTCCTTTCTTTGACCTAACACTGCCCCAACTGCATAGTCGCTTGTGTCACACATTATTTCAAACGGCAAGCTCCAATCTGGTGGTTGTATGATTGGGGCAGTAATTAGTGCTTCTTTCAACCTGCAAAATGCCTGCAAACAAGCGTCATCAAAGACAAAGTCTGCATCCTTAAGAAGCAAACTTGTTAGTGGTTTAGTGATTGATGAAAAATCTTTAATGAAACGGCGGTAGAACCCTGCATGTCCTAGGAAACTTCTAATTTCTTTGACTGAGGTGGGAGGTAGCATTTTTTCAATAATTTCAATTTTTGCTTTGTCTACCTCTATACCTCTGTCAGAGACCAAGTGTCCTAGGACAATTCCTTCTCTTACCATGAAGTGACATTTCTCCCAATTTAAGACTAGGTTCACCTGTTCACATCTTTCCAAAACTTTTTCAAGGTTAGTCAAACAATCATCAAAACTAGATCCATGCACAGAAAAATCATCCATAAAGACTTCCATTATCTTTTCAACAAAGTCAGAAAAAATAGACATCATGCATCTTTGAAAAGTAGAAGGGGCATTACAGAGACCAAAAGGCATCCTTCTATAGGCAAAGGTCCCAAAGGGGCATGTAAAAGTTGTCTTTTCTTGGTCATTAGGGTGAATGAGTATTTGGAAAAATCCAGAATAACCATCTAAGTAGCAAAAATGTGAATGCTTAGCTAACCTTTCTAACATTTGATCTATAAAAGGGAGAGGGAAGTGATCTTTACGGGTTGCTTTATTAAGCTTCCTATAATCAATACACATTCTCCAACCGGTGACGGTCATAGTGGCAATGGATTCATTTTTATCATTTTTAATGACTGTGAGACCACCTTTTTTAGGTACAACTTGCACGGGGCTAACCCATTTGGAATCAGAAATTGGATAAATAACACCTGCATCTAGGAGTTTTAAGACCTCTTTTTTCACAACTTCTTTCATATTAGGATTCAGCCTTCTTTGATGTTCAATGGAGGGTTTATAGTCCTCTTTAAGAAGTATCTTATGCATGCATAATGAAGGATTTATTCCTTTAATGTCGTCAATGGTGTACCCTATAGCTTTAGGATACTTCTTGAGGACATAAAGTAACTTTTCAGTTTCTACTTCATCGAGGCTTGCATTTACAATAACAGGGTAGGTAGAGTTAGGGCCCAAGAATTCATACCTTAGATTTGATGGAAGTGTTTTAAGTTCTACTTTCGGTGCCTCTTTGGGTAGAAGTGTTGTTCTTCTTTTACTAACTCCTCCACACTCAGACCTTCCATTGGAGGAGTTCTATTCAACAGCTCTTCATAAGCTTTTGCCTCCCCTTCCAGTTTTGTACCTGCATTGTTTACTAAGCATACTTCCAAACCATCATGTGTAGTTGATGCTAAAGAGCACTCTTTCGCGCAATGGTCGATTATATCTATCATGCAACAAGAATCCTTAATGGAAGGACTTTTCATTAGTTTAGCAAGTTCAAATTCAACAGTCTCCTTACCGACATTAAAGGCAAGCTTACCCTTTTTTACATCAATGATGGCTCCTGCAGTAGCAAGAAAAGGTCTTCCTAAAAGAATTGGTACTTGGTTGTCTTCTTCCATCTCCATTACAACAAAATCAGCGGGGATGTATACCTCTCCTACCTTAACGGGGACATCTTCTATGATTCCAGCTGGATACTTAACAGAACGGTCCGCTAGTTGTAGGGTCATCCTTGTCGATGCAAGTTCCCCTATTCCCAACCTCTCATAAAGGGATAAAGGCATTAGGCTGACACTGGCTCCTAGATCACACATAGCTTTCTTCACTACTTCTGACCCTATGACACAAGGTATGGAAAAACTGTCTGGATCTTTAAGCTTTGGTGGCAATTTATTTTGGATGATGGCACTACATTCTTCCATAAGGTTAACCGTGTCACCTTCCTCAATTTTTCTCTTTTTAGAAAGGATTTCTTTCAAAAATTTAGCATAGGTAGGCATTTGGGTTAGCACTTCGGTGAAAGGCACATCAATATATATTTTGTTCATCATTTCTATGAACTTTTTGAATTGCTCATCTAGCTTAGATTTGGCAAACCTTTGTGGGAAGGGAATTTTTGGCTTAAAGGGAGGTGGTGTGTTTTCCTCAACTCGTGGTTCTTCTCTTTCTGCCCTGGTTTCCCTAGATGGTGGTTCGCAGATCTCTTTCTCACTGTCATCGGTTTTGGTTCTCCTTATGGGGTCTTCGAGTGGCTTAACACTCCTAAGTGTAACAACATTCATTTTGTTGGGGTGGTCAACCTTACGAACTACTTGGGAGAGCTGAGTTTCAGAAGTTTTGTTGTGAGAGGAGATGGAGTCTATCTTTGTTGTGAGAGTAGCAAGAGAGTTGTTCAAAAGTCTAGTTTGGTCCTTGAGCTCTTGGAGCTGTTCGGATTGTTTAAGAAAATAGTTTTGCATTAAAAGTTCAATGTGAGATTTTTGAACAACTCTTTGGCCATTCTGAACAAAGTTTAACTGCTCAACACTACTTAGTTTGCAATCGGTGCTGGAATGACTAGATAGGCCACATGCTTCACATGGAGGTGAGAAGGTAGGTGTGATAACACAAGTACTCATGCGATCAAGTCTTTGAGATAATGCATTCAACCTGGTAGATAGATAGTCAATGGAAGAGGTTTCGTCCATACCTGCCTCTTTTTTAGAGGGTGAAGGATTGATGATTGCTTTTTCTTCTGTCCATTGGAAAAGGTTTAGAGCCATGTCCTCAATCAACGCATAAGCTGTCGTGAAATCCTTGTTCATTAGGGCACCACCTGCAGCTGCATCAACAGTCAATTTAGTGCTAGATGTTAGACCATTATAAAAGGTGTGGATGATTAACCATTTTTCTAGACCGTGATGGGGACAACGTCTAAGCATTTCTTTAAAACGCTCCCACACATCAAAAAGAGATTCCCCGTTTTTTTGAGTAAATTGGTAAAGCTTTCCCCTAAGTTGGGCGGTTTTTGATGGGGGAAAGAAACGGCAAAGGAATTCTCGCCTCAGTTGGTCCCATGAGGTGATGGAACCGGGCTTTAAAGAGTTGAACCAATTGTTGGCCCTATCTTTTAGAGAAAAAGGAAAGAGATGTAGCCTAACGGTTTCTTGGTCGTTTTTGCAAGTTACACTAAGTCTCCAAAAGGTTGAGATATGTAAATTTGGATCTTCAGAAGGTGATCTAGAGAACTGGTTTTGTTGCACCATAATTAGTAGTGCAGGTTTTATTTTGAAGTTGCTACCTTGAACCGTTGGGTAAACTATAATAGTGCATGGCTCATCAGAAGAAGGGATCGAATACTCCTTAAGAGTGCGTTCCTCAGCCATGTTATCTATTATCTTTATGCTACCCAAGAAGTCAGGTGTAGGAAAAGAGAGAAGAAGGGAAGAAGAGGGAGAGAAAAGAGTTCTAATCACAAAGAAAGAGTTAATCAAATTAGTTTACTCCCCGGCAGCGGCGCCAAAAACTTGATGAGATAAAACCGCAAGTGCACGGTCTTACCGAAGTAGTATAAAAGAGAGTATCGTTCCGACACGGAGTAGTTCAATTTAATTAACCTTTAGAAGTGATTAGAGAAGAGAAAAGAATTGTAGGTTGAGGTTTTCAAACGATTGAAAATTAATAATATAAAAAGAGCCTTGGGATCGTTGGTTTCATCTAAATAACAAGTTCTTCTCAAACCAAAACTATAAGCTTATAATGTTATGTTAGACCTAATTTCTCAAGACAGTTTCTCTTATGTTCCTCTAGCAACCAAGCATATTTCGCTGACTTGATTACTATTAGATTTTGGTTCCTCTAACAACCAAGCCTATTTCGCTGACTTGATTGTTATTAGTTCCCTTGAAGATCGAAACTATATGTCTCAAAGATTGCAAAGCCTATTTCGCTGACTTTGCAATCCTTGTCTAAATTCACTTGTTCGAATATCAAAGCTCCACTTTCGTTTTATGAATTGATATTTGGAATAATGGATAAACAATTATCAAACCCTCCACTTTCGTTTCCACAGTTTGATAATGGTTGATCCATGTTAAAGCGGTGTATTTAGATAAGAAATTAGGGTTACATAAGATTAAGGCTTAGAGCTTGGTTTGATTAGGATTATGTCATTTAGACTTATCCAACAATCCCAAGAAAAGGAGAAGTCTACTCACTCATGTTCATCGTAGACATGGGGGAGAAGAGAGAAAGCATTAAAGTAAAAGACAAGAAAATAAAGGAAAAGAAAAGAACTTTGATTAGAAAAGCAATTGTCACTTGTTGTATTCCGAGTAAAGATGAATATTTGTGATGGAAGGCTACTCTATTTATAGCATTTGTTCGACTTAAAATCTAAGCTATTACATTCGGGCTAAAAATAGAGTAGCTTAAAATCTAAGCAAAAGCAGCAAAAGTGACTCTGGAGGGTGGCACGGCTGTGCCAAGTCTAGCACGGGCCGTGCCAGGCTTCTGACTTGGGGGAGACATATTTTTGTCTCTCAATCTTTCATATTTTTGCATCCAATCGGCTCCAAGTCCCTTTCTTTTGCTCCAAGACTCAATCCATCCAATATTCATTCCTGAAATAAAATAAAATGCAATTTAAAGTAAACTATCCTAAAAACGAAATAATACTAATATAAAATAAAATAAAATCTAAATAAAACTAGACTAAAAAGCATATTAAAATAGTCAATAAATGACTCATCACGTAGACACAAGCAGAGTCGTGGAGGAAGTGGTTGTACACTTGTACTTTGTCAACTCTTCAATGAAGGACAAGCACCCAATGCTTTTCAAATGAACGTTGGCACCTTCCTTTTAGTCTTTCGCTTTCTTAGACGAGGTTGAATCCAATAGACAGCTCTTAGAAACATCAGGTTGAATCTTCTGATCAACTTGCAGTTTCTGATGTTATACAGCTTCTGAACAATTGGCTTCTAAAGGTCTTGCTTTTGACGGATTTGCTTCTGATGACGTCATCAGATGCATTTTGGCTTCAGACGCACTTTAGACTTCATATGCAGATTTCTTCATATGCTTCTAGGTTTATCTTCTTGTTGATTCCTTTGCTCTCTTTTGTTGTTCCAAGACCTATTATGTTGATCAACTTTGTCTATGGTCCTGTACACTTGAACAAATATTAGCAATATCCAATTGACAATTTTTAATACCTTGTTATCATCAAAACTCATTAAGGTTTATTGTAAAACACATTTTGTTCCAACAAACTTTTCGGAGCTACTGTTCACTGCCCCACACATCGATTCCCACAGAAACCATATTTTATTTTATTTTGTTTTTGCTTGGCACAGTTCCCGCTAATTTTATTTTTCTTTTCAATTAAACCCGCCAAAACACATAACCTAATTCTATATATAAATACATTCTGCTCCATCCATTCTTTGATGTCTGCCGTCGCTGTCACATCTAGTGCAGGTACATCATTTTATATTTGATTCTCTTAATTCTTTTAGATCTGATTAAATTTTTTGTCCTTTGTTCATTTGTTAGTTTACTTTAGGCTTAATTGCACTTTTGACCCCCTATCTTTTCAAAAGTTGCGATTTTGGTACCCTAACTAATTAAAATACAAAATAGCTCCCTATGTATTAGATTTTTGGCAGTTTTGGCCCCCAAAGCCAATTTTGACTCGGTTAACGCACACGTGTATCTTTTTTTATTTTTAATTATTTAAAAAAAAATATTTTTGTAATTGAAAAAATAATTTTTTATTTTCTTGTATTTTTTAATTAAAAAATATTTTTTTTATTTAAAAAGTATATTTTTTAATTATTTAAAAAATAATTTTTTATTTTTATTTTTTTAATTAAAAAAATTAAGTGATGTGGTGCCACATCAACGAAGACCAAGTCAAAATTGGTCTTGGGGGCCAAAATTGTCAAAGATCCAATACATAGGGGGTTGTTTAGTATTTTAATTAGTTAAGGGGCCAAAATTGCAACTTTTGAAAAAATAAGGGGCCAAAAATGCAATTAAGCCTTTACTTTATGCATATTATCTGAATATGTACTTTTGTTTTTTAGTGCCAATCATGATCTGTTTTTGTACTTTTATTCTTTAAATAATAATAGCAATATTGTTAAATTTAATTGTTATATTCATTTGTTTAATAGCTTTTTTTTTTTTACAAGATTTCTTTAATAGCTTGTGTTTTAATTTGTGCATCTGATCTGATTATCTTTTGTTTATTTATCATGATCAAACTAGTACTTTAGTATTAATTTCTATTAGTATTAATTTATCCTGTAACATTATTAGCTTGCTTTTTAACGTTTTGTGCATCTGATTATTATTAGCTTGCGGTTTTCTCCTTTAGTCTTAATTTGATTGTTATGCATACCCCAATTGATCAAATAAGTATTAATTTGTTCTGTTGCATTATTCTAATGGATTTAGTTGGCTGTCAGGGCCTAGTTTCATCAATAGCATATTGAATTTTGTGTGAAGTATATTGGTTTCAAATTCTATCGGAAATCGTCAATTTTTTGAAATAGATTGATCATAATTATTTATAACTTTATTAAGGTTTATTGAAGCTATGGCTACTAAAGAAATCCCTTCAGGTAAAAATGAAAATTCAGTAAAAGCAACTTGGAAAGTTTCATCGGATACCAAAATTTTACTTGACTTATGTATGGTTGAGATCCATAAATGTGAAAAGCCAGGTCTTGCTTTTAGGAATAGGAGATGGGAGGAAATACGTGAAGAATTCAATAAACGTGCTGATAAAAATTATAACCAAAAGCAATTGAAAAATAGAATGGATATTTTGAGAAGTGATTGGACGACATAGAAACAGTTAATTGGTAAAGAAACATGTTTAGGATGGAATTCTCAGATAGGAAATATTGATGCTGATGTTTCATCGTGGGATGCTAAGATAAGGCTGAGTATTATAAATATTTAATTTTTATTCTGTGAAAATTGAATAGTAGAATTTCGTTTTCATAAATATTTTCTCTTGTTATTGGTTATGCAAGAGAATGTAAAATATTTAAAATTTCGCTATCAAGGTTTGGAGTTTCGTGATGAATTGGAATTCATATATGGGGATGCAGTGGCAACAAGTCAACACCAGCTTTGGGTGTGCCATTAGAATCTAATGGCAAAAATACTACTACAAATGTGCCACAAGAAATAATTGACTCTGATGATAGTGAATTTAATATTGGTGACCACTTTAGCCCTATGGAATATACTCAACCCAAAAAGAAAAGAAAGGTTTCACCAAATATTGGAGAGAAAGTGACAAAGGGAAAGGCAAAGGTTGGGACAACAACAACTATGAGAAAAACATTTGAGCGGTTAGTTAAAGCAGTTGAAGGTCATAATGAAGTTGAAAAGGCTCAAATTGCGGCCACCTCTCATGTCCATGGAGAGTACTCTATTCCAGATTGCGTTAAATTATTGAAAAGTGCAAAGGATGATGGTTTTTTGAATGGTCAACAATTTAGTTATGCTTTAGAAATGCTTAAAGATGAACAAAATCGAGTCCTACTGATGACCTTAAAAGATTCGAAGGAAGATTTGGTAGAGTGGGTTCTATACAACTATGTTGATAAGAAACCATCTAATATTTAGGTTAAGATTGGCATTGGGTTTTCTAGTTATATTTGCATTCATGCTTGATGTTTAGATTTTGCTTTATACTTTATCTTTAGTACTTTTGTTATTTGGCATTTGGTATTTTGCTTTTGGTTGAAAATTTTGTATTGATATTTATGCAATATTTGAGCAACTTTACTTCATATTTATTTTCATTTGGTAATGTCATTGTTTACCATCTTTATATTCTAATATTGGATTATTTCCAAACTCTTTCAATTTAATTTATAATAATGTTTTACATAATAATTTATAAATTTTCAATTGGTAAAAAAAAAAAATCAGACCTTTACAAAATTTAATTTTTTATAAAAAAAAATGTCTTTTATTTTATATATGATAATTGTAATAAAATCTCAAAGCTCTTTTAAAAGTATTTTGCCAAACAAATTTTAACTTAAAAGTACTAATTAAGTTGAAAAAACAACAAATACTAAACAACTTTAACTTTAACTTCAAAGTTTTAATTTTCAACTTTATTCTAAAGGTGACTTTTAGACCTAAAAAAAGTAAGGTCAAACGCACCCATAGTATATAGGTAAGCGCTCTTGATTGAATAAAAGTAGTTCTTTTGTGCTTTAATAGAATTTAATTCATAGACACTATAAATGTAAAAAATATTTTGCATTGTGAATTAATTACAATCATTAGATCATTTAAAATATACGACTTTTATTATAACCACCTCTAAAATCATGTACAGTAAAGTAAAGGTTATGACGTGCCGAAACATTTTACACATACGGTGCATAAATTTTTTTAACTCTTTAGTGTACATCATTTGAATACTGGCAATTCATTTCAAAGGGAATACACCGTAACTTTTTTTATTTATGTTATTAAATTGAAGTTTTTTTTTTCGCGAACTTTAACTCACCTGGTAAGTGACATTGCATTATATATGCAGGGGTCGGAGTTCGAACCTGGAACACCCCACTTATTTATCTTAAAAGTGAACTTCTAACCATTAGAATACTTAACCAAAAAAAAAAAATTAAGGTTTTTCTTTATCTACGATCTAATTAAACTTACCTTGCCATTGGACAATATCCGCCATCGCTATTTGATATTACACTGGTCCGAGTTGAACTAGACTTGATTACCTTAATTAATATCTCGGATCAGAGTCATGTTGAAAAATATGGTTCAGATGAAAGACCTCATTAAAGTTTGGTTAAAATTATCTCACTTGATCTGGGGAAGGAGACATACATGCAATTGTCGCCCCGTCATGATTTTGACGAAGTTCCATATTTTGCTCCAACTGTTTGCGTGTTGATGGAATGTCTTTTGTTTTACTTATTATTCAAAGGAATATAATTTTACTATATGGCAGATGAAGGAATTTAGAGTTGAAAAGTCATGGACTAAATTGCTTAAGTTTAGCTATCAGAATTATGTTTTCTATGGATGTTATGGATATTGTTATTTGCTGCCATTGCATGTTTTTGAGAATGGTGATATATTGATATTGGCAAGCGATGACCAACGACGAGTAATTCTCTATAATAGGAGAGATAATAGAGTAGATAAAATTGTACAATATGGCCTATATTGGTTTTTTATCGAGCATTATGTTGAAAGTTTGGTTTCAACTTGTTGAAAGTAAGTTCTTTTTACGATTTACTTTTTCAATATTTTTGTTAGTTCATTCATGTTTTTTAATGGCTGATTGTGTTATTTATGATAGCTTTGGTTTGATTGTATCTGTGAACGATTGTCTATTGGCTACTTTTAATACATTTGGATAGATTTTTTAATATATTGTTCTATAAGGTCGATAAAATAAGCGTAACAGAGACGATGATATTGTATTGGATGTTTGATAAAATTATACATGATATATAGAATTAAAAATGAAAACATTGGAGAGAGTTAGTAACACCTGAAAGGATAGTAAAAACTTGGCTTAGATGATTTAGGCATGTAGAGAGAAGGTGTGTAGATTTTGTAATAAGGTGGGTAGATTCTATAAACATGCTGCTTTAGGTGAGTGAGCTTTGCTATTAGTTTCTTATTTCTTGGTGGGAGAATAACAACATTTTCCAACAAACAGCAGTTCCATTGGGTTCAAATGAATTCTTTCAATTTGGATATTTAGATGTTTAAAACAACTTTGCCACTGGAAGACATTGACTCTAGACGTGGTATCATTGTGCTAGAATGACTTCTTTTAGATCCAATATTTGTGCATTTCTCGATCCTTAATGATCAGCAAAAATGATGACTTATGACAATATGATAAAAAGATTGAATGTATTGATCCGATATGATAGTGTGTATCTGGTCGCATGAGAGAAAGTGGGACCTGAAAAACAAAAGTTGATGAACTTATGAATGGTATTGAAGTTGGAAGATATATATATATATATAATTTGAAGTGTATGGGTAAAATTGGATAAGAATGGCTAGAAAATTTTAAGCTAGGAGGACAAAAGGATCGAGAATTGAATGTATGTACGTTTTACATTAAGATTACATATTCACTTTCATGAAGAGGAAGGATTACATATTCACTTTCACAAAGAGGAAGGAGGAAGGATCGAGAATTGAATGTATGTACGAAGACTAAAAGAGGAACGCGCGTCCCGGGTGGAGAGCTGCAATTTCAAACTGAAGTTGAATTGATCCTTACATGGCTAATGGAAGTGTAGCAATGTGTTTACGAGGTGTCCTATATATCTTTTCACTCATGTATCCTTTTCTGGCATCAACGTTTTAAGTGTTAGTTTTCAACCGCAAATTTGTTTTTGATTTATTACTAAAAAACAACAATTTGTATTTCCTTGATATTAGCTGGAAGCTATGTAAACACAGACATGGAAATTCTTAAATAGCTCGAATTTTCAAATGCAAATTAATGCTCTTAATGTTGAATTTCAAAAGTTCCAGTTTCAAACTAATAAAACCGCGACTATGTATATTGATTCTGTTGTTGTAGAACGTAATGACTCTCAACCTCCGCTTGACTGGACAATGCGGAAGAATATTGCAGTGGGATCTGCCAGGGGGATTGCTTACTTGCATTATAGTTATGACCCTCCTAAGATTATTCACCGTGATGTGAAAGCTGCAAACATATTTTTTTTTTAATAGCAAATATTATTAATGCATCCAAAACTCTCAAGAAGAGAAGAATGGAGCCGAAAACGAAAAGAACAAACAGCCAAGGCCCCACGTATCAGTAGTACAGGGCAACCCTTACACTACACACCCAACCCAAAAAAAAACTACAAAGCAGTTACAAGGCAAAGCTCCAAACTAACAGAACAGCACCGCACCAGCACAATCTGCAGCAACAAAACCATACTGCCAGCCACCAAAAACAGATAACAGCAGCACAGCAGCCGTGCCAGACCACACAACAGGTGCTGCTGCCTGCCAAAAGCTCCCCCTGCCACAAAACTCCACCAAAACCGACTGTTACCTAATCAAACATTCCCGAGGATTCCAACACCACTCATAGTAAAGACATGACGTGATTTTTAACTTACTCAAACTCCAATACCATGATAGAACTTTAATATTTTCCACCAAATCATCTAAGTCGACAACACCATATTGAACACAATATCATTCCTTCTCTTCCAAAATAGCCCAAACCGTCGCATTCCAAATCAACCGGAAGCCATGTCTAAGCTTCTTAGTTGACGCCGCGTTTGACCAACACAGAAAATGAGCCCAAAGATTATGCGGTGTTATAAAATTAAATTGAAGCCACTGCATAACCTTTTGCCACAACCTCGTAACCACCTTGCAATGTAAGAAGAGGTGCAAGTGCAACGCCGTTTCCTCCAACCTTCCAAAAAAAACACAAGTCTTTGATGCATCCGCATTCAAAACACCCCTAATCGCTAGATTCACCCTTATCGGTATACGGTCAAGTAACAAAGTCCAAGCAAAAGCTAACACTTTAGACGGCACCCGACACCTCCAAAGATCACCAAACACACGCTCCTCATCTTCGGATAAATTAACATCGATCAAAAACAGCCTCTCAAGAAGCTTATAACACGAGTTCACCGAGAAAACTCTCCCTCCTCCGGCCTCCACCCCCACTCTCTCTCCCTTCCCCCACCAACACCCCTTCCAACAAACCCCCCAAGTTCTCCACAAGCTCCGTTTCCCACACAAATAGGTCTCTTCGCCACACCAAATTCCACCTCCCCCCTCCCTCTCTACCACTCAACACCTCCCCCACACTACACTCAGAATCCGAGATAGAAAATAACCGTGGGAATAGATGCATCAACGGAATCTCGGTACGCCACCTATCCCTCCAAAAACTAGTACTCAATCCATCTCCCATCTTACGAACTACCTCTGATTTGAACCAATTTTCCCCACCCAACTCCTCCACTTTAGCCAAATCTCTCCACCAAATTGAAGCCAAACGGGACACACCCTCCCCATGCGGCCCATGAGGAATTGGAAGCATATAGCACCTGAGTATCTCTTAACTAGAAGGTCTTCAGAAAAGATCGATGTTTTTGCATATGGTGTGATGCTTCTTGAACTAATAACTGGACCGAGGGCTTCTGACCTAGCACGTCTTGCCAATGATGATGATGATGTGATGTTGCTTGATTTGGTAGGTTTTCCTTTAACTATAAATATGTTTTTAGTTGTTGAACAAATTTTTAGTTAAATCCTGTATTCAACACTGCGGCATGCATTAATTTCTTCAATATGTTCTATACGCTCAAGCATCATTATTTAGTGTATCATCATTCCTTTCTCAATACTTGATATTTGTTTTATTGATATTTTGTGAAAGTTTCTTCAATGACCAAAACTTTACGTTTTACTAATTTTTTAAGGGAGGGTTGCTTTTATTTTGCTTAGATATGTTTTGGTCCCTATGATATCCCATTACATCATAGTAGTCTGATTTTTTTTTTCTTGATTCCATCCCTATAACCTATATATATTTTTTCATCTTGGTCCTTCCTGTTTTCATTTAGACTCTAATTTTTAAAATTTTATTCCTAATTATGTTATATATATGATTCCTTTTCTTTTTAGTCTTTATAATATTGTTGTGTGTTTTAGTTCCTATCATGCAGAATATGAACCAAATATTATATGGAATAAAACACACAGACAAACAAGAAGGTATTATTGTAGAGACTCAAACAAAAAGGAGGACCAAAATGTTAGAAAATAGTGCAGGTTAAATAAGTTCTTAAAGAGAAGAAGTTTGAAACACTGGTGGATGCAGAGTTAAAGGGAAATTATGATGATGATGATGAGGTAGAGCAGTTAATACAAGTGTCCCCTATGGAAAGTCCTAAGATGTGTGAGGTGGTTAGAATGCTAGAAGGTGTGGTTTCTCTTCAAATTCTCCTTAAAATAATATTCATAATTTATTTGTTTTAATGTCTCTTATGCATAAATTTGACTTCTTAAAACTCCATATATCTCAACTTTTATAAATAACTATTGTTAGCTTTTATTTTCTTTGTTTTTTTAAGGAAGCTTTTATTTTCTTTGTTGCTGTTTCATTAAATAAGTAAAAATTATTGTGAATTTATTTTACTTATTGATTAAGTTTAATATATTAGTGTTTAAAATATATTTTATTTCTTCTATATGTTTGGCCCCCTCGTTAAAATTGTGATAGCTTCGCCGCTGTGAGTAACAATATTCACATTAAAAATATGAGTACAAAATAAATTGTTAGATGGAAAACATTCAGATGGATATTTAGATGGAACAAAATAAATTTATTCATATTTGACAATATAAATTTAGATTAAAACTGAGTATCAAACAGTTTCCATCTAAAAAGTGAATTTAGATGGACCAAACAAATAGTATTTAAGAATAATTTGTATGATTACATCACAAACTTCGGACTTTTGGTTTTATTTTTGCGACACAACTTTGGGAATTTATTTATGGCCTGACCTTTCAAACTAAAATTACTGTTAAATGTATAGAATTATTTGGAAAAACCATGTAATTTGCAAAGTTGTTACTTTTCTTAAACCAGGCGTACAATACATTTTTGGCAAGTGGGTCACTTCAAGAGAGGAAAGCTTGGCACCCTGTGGAAAAAATCTTAGCAATATCTTCCTAATATACTTATGATTGTATGCCATCTGAAATGATCAACTCATTTGAACCAGCAAGTGATGTGTTTCTGCTTTCATTATTGGCCACTCCCACTTCAATAAGATAGCATGATTCTAATAATCTACACAAATGAAAAACAGCACCTATAAGATATTCAGGATTTTTTAAAACTATATCTTTTGCCTCATTCCCTCTGCATCAAATGTCCATGCCTCTGCATCATTTATAGGGTTTTGCAGGCAGGGTACATATTTAAATTACTTGCTCCTTTAATTTTTCACTCTTGTCTAATCAATATCTTTGCATTTAACCTATTAAAGTACCAAAATGGCATGACACAAAGGTTGCAGTGAAGCCACCTCAACTACCAAGTACCAACATTTAAGTGTGTACAATTTGTTTCTTACTGCTCAACCAGATTGTTTGATGAAAGACCTTGAAGATTGTTTGATACTACTTCTCGTTTCTATAACTCCCTAAAACTATCGCTTAAGTTCTAAAACTGTACTGGGAAGGCAATGAAATCGTCTCGGGTGATTGAAGCTAAAATGTATCATTTGACGGTAATTTATTTCCTGTGATACATTTTTTATCTGATGTAGCTGCTAGCTAATTAATCTGGTTTAGCAGCATCCGATTTCATGTCTCAGATAATTTTCATGGTATACAGATAACAAAGATTACCATTTATTAGAGTATTCCTTTATTTCAAAAAAAAAAAAAAAAACGATGACCATCATCATGTCTAAGATTTGTATAATAAAAGTAATAGACTAATAACTGGACTAACCAACTATGTTAGTGTAAATACTCATTTTGTTGAGAACTGTAACCAATTTTCTCATTTGATCAAATACAGAACAGAATATGAAATCTAAGCCTTACCAAAGTAATTTGCAAAAAAGGCCATTTTAAAGCAGCCTTCCCATGATAATTGGATTTTTAATAATTATCTTTTTCTAAAAACTTTGAACGCACTTGGAGTGTAATTAAGCTGGTAATTTACGAGTACTGAGCCAAATATTTTGAACTTCTTAGCACTACCGAGAGCTACCTCTGCATCTACACGCTTCTTAAAGACCACTCTTGCACGGCTGCTTACTCTGTCAACTTCTGTTTCAGATTCATTTAGTCGTCCAAAACGCCTAAACATTTTGTTAAGGTTTGTTTCTGAGGGAACAGATTTGAACTCGGTGAAGTTCATAACAAGCTCAGCAGGAGCCTTCTCGTCTATATAACCATGAGGTTTGTTAGGAGTCTCGGCATGATTGCTTTTAGAATTTTTTTCAGAGGAGGGCCCACGATTAACTTGGGCTGGCTTTGGTGACTTAGCAGCGACAAGCTGTTCGTCCTTTTTCTGGTTTTTCAGCAATGGTTGTTGCACTGGTTTCTCTTCATTGCCATTCTCAATGACCCAGTCTGTCCAATGCAAGTCACTCATAAATCCAGTTCCAGCTATGGGTAGTTTCTTCTTTGTCATGGTGTCAAGTTCATCCGTACGTGAAATCTCTTTCCAATCAGCACTCACAATTACAGAATTCTTGAAATCAGAGAAGAAGCTGACTATGCCATTCAGAAAAGTATATTCTCCAAGGGGTTTTTGTGCCACACACTGAAGTGGAGATAGCATATCAACTTGAGACGAATATTCTGTTGTGTTCTCATCATACTCAACAGTTGTGGGAGAAACATCCAATCCATTCTCAGGAAAAATACGAACGTCTACATCTGTCTTCGGAGTGAGTTGACTATCAGCCCTATGAATACAGTCACCAATTTTATACGACGAATTTGTGGTATTTGAAACTTCTGCAACAGAAATTGTTTTGTTCCCAGTTTGCATTTTGAAGTCATCATCAAAGTGATCGAAGGCGCTCCTTTTCTTGGAATGTTCAGGTGAAACCAGATGATCTGGAGTCCAACAATCACCGTCTGGAGAATCCAGAGACCCATTCAATGGGTCTAACATCCTTTTTTCCTTCTTTACTGAATGCATAGTATCCTTGAAATTAGATTTACGCTTTTGATGGGTGCTGCTTTGATTATTTAAATTTCTAGGCCCAGCTTGATCGTCTGTATTAACCACAGGAGTTGCATACTCAATAACCTCACACAAATCTTGTTCCTCGTCAACAAAAAATGAATTGTCCTTGTCAACGCATTCTTGCTCTTCAACCTTTTGCCTCATATTTGACTCCTCGCTGAGTTTTTCCTTTCCATCACGCAACAGCATGTAGCTCCCTTGGTCAGTAATTTGAGTGCCTTCTTCTGCAATTGCATTAGCATCAAAATTTTCCTCGCCCTCAATAGATACCAGCAATCCTGCACAAACAGAACTACAAGCATCACTATCTAGAAACTAAACGACATTCTCATTTACAACAATTTCAATTTCAGCCACAAGTTAAGCTGAAAAAGAAAAGCAAAAAGATACACCAGTGAGATCGGTAGATATCTTACCATTAACCTCAACAGTTTGGTTCATTGTTCGACTTCTTTCTGTTTCTTGTTGATCTTCAACATATATTTCCATCCCCTCATATACATCAGATTGTTCGGCATTCAAAGCAGAAACACCACTCACATCCTTGTCAGCTATTACTTGCTCCGTTGCATTGCACTTTTCAACTTCAGTCCCACAGACAACTTCATGTACAATATTGGTTTTGCCATCAACTTTATCATTCCCAATTGGCATATTCAATATCGAATCTATCGTTTCCATAATATCAACAACAATATTAGAGTTGGCATCAAATTTATCATTCCCAAAATTCGACGTTTCCTCAATATCAACAATACTGGAATTGCGGTCAACTTTACCATCATTCACAAACGGCATGTTCAATATTGAATCAATTGTTTCCAAAATGTCAGCAAATAGTGATGTCGACGGGTGACCTGCTGCCTCAGCAGCAGCATCCATAGCGCAAGAGTCAGTGCCAACTATTGATTGATACCTCGCTTCCCTTTCCGAAACCACTCTATCCAACTTAACTGCGGCGGCATTCTCAATCTCAGCTTCTCCACTCAAATGCTCAACTATCTGACCACCATATTCCACAGACTCGTCTACGGTTTCGCCAACAACTGTGGATATATACCTCTTTTCTACTTCTTCCATGGATATAATAAACCTCTAAAACTTTTTTATATCTAACAAAAATCAAAACTTCAAATTTTCAATAAAACATTCAATTTTCATTGACCAAGCTCAAAAAATGAAATCTATAGAGACCCTAATGCAATAGTTTCCTAAAATAAACCTAGTTTGATAACAACAAAAGTAGAAACGATAAAGAAACAAAAGGGAAGAAAAATAGAGTAATGTAGTTACCAGGTAGGATTGGAGTTTGCGATGAAAGACTGCGACTGGGTGGTGAGTGAAAGTGACGCGAGGTTTCAGCGGTTCAAGTTCTTACCCTGCACACAAGCGATTTATCAAATCCATAACATACTATTACTAGTAACTACTTCTTCCTCATTTGACTTTATTTTTATCCCTAAATATTTTTCTTTTTTGAATAATTTTTGTTCTTATAAACCCCTTTTCAAATTACAATGTATTTATTAATTTTTCCTAAATATACTCCTAATTTATACTACTAACTTGTTTTGAAATATAAAAAGTCAAATTTAATATGCATACAAACAAAGGATAATTTGATAATATTAACACACAAAATAAACACATTAATTGCACTAACAACTTTTCTTAAGAAATTTGAAAAATGCAAAAGGTATATAGGAACGGAGGGAGTACTATTTTTTTTATTAGATTATTCCATCGAATCAGTTTTTTATTTTGAAGGGAAATAGTCAATAGTTAGTTAGTGCTCACTTGGACCATGATATATCCATTAATTTTACAAATCATCATACACCTAATATAAAAAGTTCATAAATCGATTGACGTTTTGTAAATGGATCATGAACGGTTGTCATGATCACTCGGTTGTTAGGGACATCATATTTTATATGTAGAGATAGAGGCGGGGTCACGTGAGGACATAGAATGGTCATAGTTTATCCATTAATTTGTGGAAATGATTTTTTCTCCTAAACGTGTCTTCTTTTCTCACTGGCGACAAACAGTGAACATGAATGTGAACCTTCATCATCCACCATCATTCATGTTGCGATCGGAAACACCTCCATCCCTTCTCCCTGTCGATCTCTCATCTTTGATTCTTTATTTTCTCAATCTCTCCACAAACCTTAAATGAGTAGTTGTAAGTGTATCTCTGATGGTTCATCTATTTAGTAATAGTAATGATATTACTTCAATTTTCTTTTGTTTGTTAATGAATTTGATTTTTTATTTGGTTTTCAACTTTAATTTTCCATAAGTCTAATCAAATTGAAAGTGATTATTCATTATGAGACTTAATATATCATTTGGTCCGCTTATTTTTTGTTTTCATTTTGATCCCCTAACTATAAAGTGTTTCAATTTGGTCCCTCAAATCTTCCGTCGTTTACTATTTTGGTCATCTCCGTTAGTTTTTGAATGTATAATATTTTTAATATGATTATAACTTTTTTTTTTTTGAAACGGCAAAATATTATTAACCAACAAACCATATCTAAGCACTAACAAGCTTGGGTGGAGAAAAAAAAAACAAAGAAGGGGAAATCGGTTGCCTTACTAACACCCATATCTAATTATTTTCCTTTTCTTCTTTCTCATTCCTTATTCTTCCTCTTGATCTTCATCATCTTCAACACTATGTTCATGTAAAACCCAAAAAAAACTTAAAGAAACAAACCCATAATTTTTTTTGTTGAATCCTTCACTAAAATCTCAAATTAATTGGATTCAATTACTTAAAAAAAATCCAGAATTGAAACACAAGAATGAAACCTATCACCCTCCTTCTTCCTCAATCATCATCGTTCCTTCACACCCATCTCCAGATCTCTATCCTCTCTTCCACAAAACCATCTCCACGTTCGATCTCATCACTGAAATCGTCACCAACCTCACAATCCTTCTCGTTTCCCTCCAAAGTTTCAACCTTTAACCTTTTCTTAAAACTCCATTTCCCAACTCATGCTAATTCAAATCCACCATTTCCTAAAAATCCGAATCCAAATTTCTAGTTTCCACCACCAATGAATCCGAATTCAAATCTGAATTGGAATTCCTTCTCATATTCTTCCTTTGGAGTCTGAATCTGAATTCAAAGAGAAAAAGTGTAGAAGAGAGTCAAAGAGAAAAAGGGTTGAATTTGAATCTCTCTATTCTGATAGTTTGAACCGTAGTAGGTCTGTCAAAAAGTCAGGTAAGCTAGGCAAGCTTGAAACCAATAAGAGTGGACTCAAGAAATATGGAAGGAAAAGCTGATGCTACAAGTGCCGAAGAAAAAAAAAGGGTTAAATATGATTTTGATCCCTATAAATATATCAATTTTTCGTTTTAGTTCCTCTAAAATTTTCCTTCAACTTTTAGTCCCTTAAAAATTTTCAATCTTCACTTTTGGTCCCTCCTTTAAAATAAAATCATATGTAGAATTCGTATTTTTGAATTAAATTTTGCAGAAAAATTCATAATATTATAAGAATATCTCCCAAAAAAATTAGAATTTTTTAAAAGAACATGAATTTAATATAAATTTTTATATTTTTGATCGTTAAAAATTCATATTAAATTTATGTTTTGTTAAAAAATTCTATTTTTTTTTTAAATATTTTTACAATATTCTACACGTTTCTGCACAATTTCATTCAAAATACTAAAATTAACTTTAAAATAGGGACGAAAAGTAGTGATTGAAAATTTTATAGGGACTAAAAGTTGAATGAAAATTTTAGAGGGATTAAAGCGAATAGTTGGTATATTTATAGGGATCAAAAACATATTTAACCCAAAAAAAAATATGGATGTTCGTGAACACCAAGTTGTATTGAATGTTATGGTTTGTTTGTGTATAATACTTTATACTCTATATATATTTTGGTTTTAGGCTTAATATATCATTTGATCCCTTAACTTATTTTTTGTTTTTATTTTAGTCTCCTAACTATAAAGTGTCTCAAACTGATCCCTTCTTTTACCGTTACATTTTTTGGTCCTCTCTGTTAGTTGTTAACATCAAATGTCTAATGTGAACCGTATTTAAAGGTGGTCTATCATAAACCTTATTAAATTTTTAAATTTTAACCCTTTAATTTTTTCTTAAAAAGATAATTGTTGGATCAGGTAGGGTCTATTGTATTTTATTATGAACCACTAACACCTAATATTTTTCTCACTTTTCTTCATCTTCTTCATCAATTAACCCAGAAAAAACAAAAAACTTAGAAGAACAAAAAACATAATTTTTTCTTCAAATAAAAAACATAATTTTAATTTTTTCTTTAAAATAAAAACCTAAAAATTACTACCACACCATCGCCATCTTTCTTTCATTTTCCCTAACATTCTTAAAAGAAATTACTACCCAAAATGAAAACAAAAAATAAGTTAAGGATCTAATGATGTACAGTTACACTTACAATAAGAATTTAGAATATATTATAATGAGACAAAACAATTAACAATTTTTAATTATTAATTAATTAATTTTGATTGAGTTGAGATTTTGGGATGTGCTACAAGTATTTGATTCTCCTTCTATGCCAATTTTAATAAACTAGTTTGCCTTCTTACAAAAATATATTAATTTTATTGTAAAAAATATTAATTAATTAATTAATTAACTGGAATATTAGGGAATTTTTTTATT
The DNA here is from genome assembly GCF_003473485.1 of Medicago truncatula. NCBI lineage: Eukaryota > Viridiplantae > Streptophyta > Magnoliopsida > Fabales > Fabaceae > Medicago > Medicago truncatula. The sequence continues at coordinate 20,992,878 of NC_053043.1, read as the reverse complement.
TTTTGAGGGAGGGATATTTTTCTCTTCCCAATAAATTGTTTTTATGGGCAATTAATTTAATTGGGATATTTTTAATGCAAGAGATTTGAAGCCACACTGGCACACACTACAGTTAAACCATACCGGTTTAAACTACCATCCCAAACCCGGTTCAACCACCGGTTTTTTGCATACAAAGATCTTCTTCTTTCTTTTCACTTCCACTACTCCATTTTCATCCATTCCTCCTCACTGCAAAAACAATCTCCACTCTCTCCTCTCTTCTTCCTCCAGATCCCAACCTTTTTCATTCACATTTCCCTTTCCCCTTGCACCCCCCATCTCCCCTTACACCCCCTCTCACTAACTAAAACTCCTCACTATAAAATCAATGTCCTCTAACTAACTCCGCTCCATAATCCAAATGGATTCCCCACCTTCTCAACAACCGTCGTGGGGAAGATCACCAACCTTTTCCACCACCCATCTCAACCGCACAACCTCCACATCTTCATCAACCTCTTCCCCATCATTCTCCAAAGACTCTTCCACAATCCAATCTCTCTCTTCCATCCTCAACAACCCTCTCTCTTCCACCACAATCTCCTCTCCCGAATTCACCCCTATCTCCTCCACCAAATCCACCTCCACTCTCACCCGATCCGATTTCCTTCCATACCTCTCTTCCCTCTCCGATCCCTTCCACCGCTTCGACGAAATCCGCAAACACGCTAACAACGAGATCTCAACTATCTCCGACGACGGCGGTGCCGGAGAAGCACTCGTCGCGTGTCTCCGTGAAGTTCCTTCGCTATACTTTAAACAAGATTTTCATCTCGAAGAAGGCGCTACGTTTCGTGCGGCGTGTCCGTTTTCTACGTTTGCTGAGAACGCGATTTTGCAGGAGAAGCTTTCGCAGTATCTTGATGTGGTTGAGCTTCATCTTGTGAAGGAGATCTCTTTGAGATCGTCGTCGTTCTTTGAAGCGCAGGGTGAGTTGCAGGATCTTAATGGGAAGATCGTGGAAGGATGTACGAGGATTCGTGAATTGAAGGATACGGTTAGGCTTATTGATTCGGATTTGGTTGAGTCTGCGAGGCAGATTCAGTTGCTTAATGGTACAAGGACGAATTTGTTGGCGCTTCAGCAGAAACTTAGGCTCATACTATATGTTAATCAAGCACTCTCTGCTCTCAAATTGGTTCGTTTTTTGAATTTTTGTGTGAAGATTCTATGTTAGTGTGTGCTAGATTTCGCTTTACAATCCTCATTTTTAGATTTTGAGTTTTTTGATTCAATTCATTGATTTTAGAGAAGTGTTTAGGTTTTGGTGTTGTGAATGTTAGAAATTTTACTGAATAATGTTATTGAGAATTGTGGAACAATGACACGTCAACACTGATAACAATTACTGAAAATTGCATGATTGAACGTAATCACACATGTGTGTCGGACTCTGGACACGCCTTCGATTAGAAGTACTATCGGTGCTGCAGATATTCCAGTTAATCTTATGCAGTTTTAGTTCTGTTAGCTAGTGAATAATTCAGAGTTTTGAATTTCGAATGTTTTTATTTTGAATCGTTGTAAGAATGGAGAGGTGTTACTGCTGTAAATTTGGAAGCTATACTGAATAGGATTAATGGATTATTGAGATTTGTGGGGAAACTATTTGCAGTTTTCTTTGGGTTGTTGTAGTAGCAGTTCTGTGAGCTTGTAATTAATCAATTTATGCAACAGGTTTCTTCGAAAATTAGTATGGCGATAATTTTGTTTGATTTTCCTATGTTTCCCTTATTAGTTTAGTCGTTTTTTATGAATGTTTGACAACTGGAAATCCATTTTAAGTTGATATATTTTGCTGTGATACAGCTTGTTGCATCTGCAGATTGTGCTGGAGCACTGGATGTAACTGATGATTTGCAACATTTGCTGGTATACTTTAATTATTATATGATATTTTCTGAATATTATTCTTAACTACTACTTCTTGTTTTCATGATCGTAGACTTAGTTTTGTTCTTTATCTTTTCATCAGCACTATATGTGTTTGACCTATCATGACTAGGGATGTATCTTAAGTCTTGACTTATTATGATTTTTAGTTTAGTCAACTTAATAGAATATGATGGAGAACTCAACAGAAGTAATTCCTAAATTTTATTCAGTTCAAAAAATCCTAGATACAATGTAGTTGGTATCCTCTACTTAGAATATATTTTCCCCTACAATTATAATTGCTTTGAAGCATTGAAATTAGAAAGAAGGTTTATGTTGATTCCATTATCCATATTGATCACGATATATTTACTGTGATATGCGGAGGTACTGTATTATGTTCCTTTTCTTTGCATAAGCACTGAACATGTTTAGATGTTACCCGATCTTATTGTGGATGGGTAATGTCTTAGTAAATGTGTGTAGCTGATATCAATCAGTGTTTGGGTAGCAGATACCAATCATAATATTGAATTGTGCCAGTTTCCTTTTAAGTTACAGCTGACATCAATTACTTACATTGTCGAACTTATCTAGTTTCCTTTTTAGTCTGTTAATGGCACATTCTATGTTTTAACATCAATGGGATTCCTGAAGGACGAGAAGAAAATTTTATGCTAATTTTAGTCTTATTGTTTCCTGTAACTTTGGTAGGATGGAGACGAGCTCACTGGCTTGCATTGCTTTCGTCATCTTAGAGATCATGTGACAGGCTTTATAGAATCCATAAACAGGTACACCTTTTTTGATGTCCTGATCTATCAAGATTGTGTATTCCGTTAACCTGCATCTGAAAATTCATTTGACAGTGTTTTCTACTGCTTTTTGTGATTTTTGATCCCCTGTAATAATGGGAAGAGAATAGGGTTGAATTATAAGGTTTCTTTGGATAGCTCTGTTTTTGCTTTTGATCTTTAGATGGTGATAGGGAAGTCTACACTCTGCTAATGGCTTTGATGGGTTGAAAAAATGTTTTGGGCTTGCATTGCACTTGGCCTATCTGTGAAATCTTTTGTTCTTATGGTAGAAAAATAAATTGTTTTGATAAAGAAGTAGGGGGATGCAACCATTGAAAATCAATATGCCATCCTAAAAGAAACAGAAGTGAAAAATAAGACAGTGGAGAAAGATGAATCCACATTTATCAAGTTTACCAATTTGACTCTCAGAGTCCTTAAGCACCATATAGAAGCCAAAAGCACCCATTTAAAAGTAGTGAATTTTAACTTAGGTTTATAAGAATTTGTATATAAATTCTTGCCTAGATTTTGAATATATAAATTTATAAGAATAGGTGCCTGTGGATACAAAACATTTGTACCGCATGAATCTTGTTCAGTCAGCTGCTGATTATTCAGGTTGGTCTATCCAAGTAAAACACATCATTTTGATTAATAAGAAAGAAAAGAGAGATACAGAATAATAGAGAAACGAAGCAGCAATTGAGATCAAGGTAGCCAGGATCGAGTCCCAGCACGTAGGATCGCACGATCTTACGTGCTTTCCCCACCCAAACGAGCTGCGACCTTGATCTGGGTCGTTTTTGCCATTTTTTTGGTCAGGATCAAGTTTCTGCAGCAGAAACGCAAGAAAAAATGCGCTGCGCTGGCCAATATGGGCTGGGTTTCGCGAACCGGGGTCGGGTTAAAAATAAAACCCGGTTTTATATGTAAAAACGAAACGCGTTTCTTTCATCTTCAACTTTGCTAAACCCTAGCCAAGCAGTGGCCGCGATTCCATCTCCCTTTTCCGGTGAAGTTTTCGCCGTCGTTCACTCTCTTCCATCACCTAACCTTGTTTTCGTTCACTTTCATCAACTAAAACTCAGTTTTTCACATTACCCATAACTCTCTGTGTTTTTTCCTCCCTTATCTCTGGTCTCTGTTATGATTTTGAATAATGATGATTATGACTCATTAATGTGTAGTTTAATGCAAGTAAGTTTTATAAGTTTTTTTATTTTTATGTTTGAGTGTGTATGTATATGTGAAGTTACAATTTTGCCCTTGAGTGGGTTCTTACGAACCGTGTTACGTTCCCCGACTTTACGTCCCTTCACCGGCCGATCGAACCTACGTAGAAACTCGTTCCTGACTACATTGATTGAGATGGTAGATATTGTGATTTATTGTGGCCTGTAAACAAAAAATCATCAACAAATGGATTAATTCTTTATCTTGGTTTGGATAAAAGATGGTTGTTATTGTGTTTTTTTGTGGCTTGGAATCAAGTAATAATCCTAATTATCAACTGGGAAAGTTCAGGAGTGTATTTTTTTGCTTGTCGCTTTTAAATTTGTTTATGTGTTGGTCTTAACAAACTACATTCTTATCTTTTTATTTCGGTTTCCTATATGATTCGAACTAAATTCATCCACGTTGCTTTATTTTAAAATGTTTTAAACTTACGCTTATTTAAAACATGTTTTCTTTGTCCATCAATTCTTGTAACTTTGAAATCTTGAGTTTTGGTAATGATATAGTGGTAAAAAACGATTGTATATTTTTGAAGAAAAACCGCAAGTTGTGTTATGTATCAGATGTTTTAGTAATGTATTGTTTTATTTTTGTAGCATTCTTTCAGCAGAGTTTATTCGAGCTTCTTTACACGATGCTGCAGAATCAGATGTGATAATTTTATCTAAAGCTAAATCAAGAGCATCCCTGCTGATGAACGGAAAAGATGATGAAGTAAGATCGTATCTTAAATTACTTTTATCCTTAACACCTCTTTTTGTTTTGTCTCTTTTATTTTATATGAATCTTGTGCTGGAGATCTGTCAATTGTTTACCATTATTATGTTATAGAGAGGGTACTGTCACAGGGATTTCTTCATGTAAAATGTAGTTGGCATATTTTAAAGTGAACTGTACTGTCAGGTTGTCAAACTCTAGTCGAGAGTGTAGGTAGAATCCGGGAGCTTCCGTTGATTCGTAGAGTATACCTGATATTAAAGATGTTAAAAAAAAGTATACCTAATATACAAATAATATTAAAAACCTTTACACAACATATATATATAAGGGAAATGTTAACGAGTTCCCCTGGGGCACTCTTTAAGACTTTTAAATGGTAATTTTTTTTGAAAATTTGTGTAATCAATATAATCACATTAACACGCCAATAATCCAACATTACAAATTCATAATAAGGCTCAAACGCACATTTCACCCCCTAACTTATAAAATGTAGCGACTTTGGCTCCCTTTTAAAAGAAATAGCCAAAGCCCCCCCCCCCCCCCCCCCCCCCCCCCCTCATGTTTAGCCTCTTTTGCAAAACACTAATTTTGACTTGGTCAATACTATGTGTCACACCATCTGTGTATTTTTTGAATTAAAAAAAGGAAAAGCCATGTGTGTATTTATAGAATTAAAAATAATAATTAATGATGAAATAAAATAAATGGAAAAGGAAAAAAGGGGAGAGCACATGTTTTCTCCTTCACCATCTCCTTTCCTCTCCCTAACCTCCATCAATATAGCAGCAACCATAAACCACAACTCTCCAATTTCATCCCCTTTCGCTACACGTTCACCAGCTCATCCACAACTTATTTTTTTTCCCAAATGACTCATAAACCCACCCACACTTTTGTGATTCAAAATCTCACTTGGATCAACCCATAACCACCACCAACCCCTTTTCCTTCATTCTCTCTACCAACTCAACACCCAATACCTCATCTAACCTCAGTTATACATCTTCCTTGTCAACAATCTTATCCTTAACCACCCACAAAAATTTATGTCCACTTTTCATCAACCCATTTTGAATCTCTCTCATTTGGTCCCTTCCCAACACAGCTCTGCTTTCAAACCAAACATAAACCACAAACCTAATAGGTTGCTCATCTGATGATGTTTCCTTTTGATTTTCTTTCTCAAGTTCAAGAGGAACAAAAGGACAAACACCAGAAACAGAAAGTGACTCTGATTGAAATGAGAAAGGAAAGAGAGGGAAGACATCAGAGATAAAAACAGAGATGGATAGTCAAAGTGCAGAGATCATAGGAGGGAGAAGGTGAGTTGACTCACAAAGGGTTTGAAACTTTGAACTCGTGAGGACTGGGTTGAGAATCGAATCTGCGAGAGGACTTGAAATTGGCATGGACGGGGTGAAACCATGGAGGCTCCATTATCCGATGGTAGAACCGGCCTCCGTAAGTGAATGGGTGCGGTTCCGTGATGGTCGGAATCGCAAAGGGGGAACCACCATGGTAGAACCGTCCTCCATAGTGAAAGGGATTTTCATATTAGTGATCTTTTCAGACTCAGCTCTTTGCCCTGTGCAGTATCAGGTTTTAAATTAAGTTCGAAAAACATGAGTTTAAAGAAGTGTTTGACTTCCAAATAGGTATGTTAGGGATTGACTTGTGATTCACGTGAAGAATCCATAGTCTAAACAGAATCCATAGTCTAAACTCTTCTGTGTTGGAAGTAGTTAAGTAGTTGAAATAAGTATAAGTAGCAGGATAAATGAAGGTATTGTTGATTCTTGATACCTTAAGCACAAATGCACAATGATAAATATTTTCATCGAGTACTCTTGCATTTAATCCAATGTTTGAGAAGCTGAAATCTCAAAATGTTATGTTGCGTGGATTATGTTCTTTCTGTTATTATATTTTCTTGGGTGTGCATCCGTGTTTTGATAAATATTATTTCTCAATTGTGATGTTTTGAAGTTTTGAGGATGCAAATTTTGATCTAATCTCTACCTAATCATAACCAGGCAAAGTTAGAAGAAGAAACAACCAATTTCAAAGATAGTCTTCTCCCTACTGTAATTGGCTTGCTTAGAACAGTGAGTATTAGCTGCATTTACTCTAAAAATATTTGTTGTTTATGTTAGTTCAATTTCTATATCATGTCATGGGAGTTTGAATAATACCTTTGATTGATGAAAAATCTTCACTAAGATCCATGCAACTAGTTATTCTTTTGTATTTTTGAGGATATGCCGTTCCTTTATCCTTCAAGTGATTTGTAAACGCTTGGCATTTGGTAACAGATATATGAGGATAAGATAAGAGACAGAAAAAATCGTCTGAGATCTGGTACCATAAAAATAATTGATGAACTATGTTGCACACAAAGAAACAGCACCTTGAAAGTTTCATCTTTATGCTTCCAATGTAATTCTCCTGAAACTCCTCGTGATTCATTATAATTGTGCTATGTGAGGCATGGAATATGAAAACCTTGGAGTGGCAGAGCCGCAGAGGTAGTCTTGGCAACAAGTTATTTTATGTGGAGTTGGGAATTTTTAACACCGCACAATTACAGTCCATTAATTAGGTGGTGGCTGTTTGTTGTTTCCTCATGCCATCTATACTTTCATCTTATTAACTGAAATTTTCCTCGAAGCCCTTTTTGTATATGATACAATAACAACCAAGTTTTATCCATCTAGGTGGTGTAAGGGATATAAATGAATTGGACAACTGTCCCTAACATGCACTATTTCAAAAATAATAATTGTTCATTTGACTGCCATTTATTGATGCGTCTCTTACTTGGAGGGAATTTGTTGACTTGGAATCAAAAAAAATTTGCCCATGAAGATTTAAGTTTAACTTGTCTACAAAGTATTCCAAATTCCCCGGTCCCCCTAACATTTGTAATTTAGGATATTAAGATTTCACATGTTTTGTGGGGAGAGACCTATGAGATATGTTTACGATTCCTAAAGCTTTTCAGTTTATTTTTTGAAATTAAATCCTTGTTCTTTTAGCTTCTAGAAATGCACACTATGCTCCTTTCTTGAATGAGTCTTAGGATTGTTAGATGATATTATACTATTTTCCCCAGGTAATCGAAAAATTGGTTTTCTGGAATTTAGCTTGATTTGGTTTTATGGTTTTCTTATTTTCAGGCTAAACTTCCCTCTGTTCTGAGGATCTATCGAGACACACTGACTGCTGATATGAAGAGTGCTATTAAAACTGCCGTTGCTGAGTTGCTTCCAGTTATTGCTGCTCGAGCTTCAGAATCAGAGTTCTTTTCTGGAGACAGAGCTGTAGAGGCAGATGGTGAGAATTTCTTTAGCATAACTATTGATATTTGGCTATCAGAAATTAATTCTTATATATGGGTTGGGGGTTAAATTATTATTTTCACTATTACATTAATCACTCAAATATAATTTGTGTGGATCCAACCATTGGAATAGTAACAATTTGTTGCATTTTTTATTTATGTCACATCTCATAAAATGTAAATAGGTTTGTAATCAGACTTCTTTAAAAAAAAAGGTTTGTAATCAGACTGTTATATATACACACACCTTTCTTCTATAAGCACTTTTCTACTTTCAACTTTCTAATGTTTAATAGTGACTCAGGTGGTGGTGCTTCACTTGCTAGCAAGTTAAAGAGTCTGTCATCTGATTGCTTTGTCCATCTTTTGAGTGCTATTTTCACGATTGTACAGGTAATTTGTACTTGACTTCTGTTGTGTCCATCTAGACTATAAATCTTGTATATTTTGAAATGTTTTTAGTCTTAATAATATAGACAACACACATTAATGATATCTTGCCGGCATTGCTGAGATGCACAGACACTAATACACAATACACAGACTCTGCAATTAAGGAAAGTTTGAAAATGTCACCTTGCTTTATAAACCATCTGTTTCTTCTTCTTGCTTGGCTATATTATTGTTAATTTGCTTGCTGGACTCATTGTTTTCTACCAATTTAAATAGGGTGCTTTATTGATAGTAAGAAAATGGTGAAATAGTAGTAGAGAGAGTTTCTCTAACTACTCCCTGAGCAAAGCTCCGACACAACTCAGAGAGGAATCCTACTCTGGCCCTAACAGAAAACTTATTCTGTCATCTCTTAAACTCCTAAGAATTCCCCTTTACATACAGATAGAGAGAACATTCTATTATTTAACCCTAACGGGCCTTTTATTATTTAGTCCTAATGAACCACTTACTGATAATCAACTTAAACCTAAGTAATCACCTACTAATTTCTTAAAACATCCTCTCATATGTCCTAACAACATGCATAGTCAGAAACATTTTCTTTTCCCATCATTTTCCTGATAATGCTGAGTAAAGTTGCATAAAAAATCAATTTCGCTACTATTTAGAAGTATTTGTAAGTTTTAGCAGATATGATTGATGGTTTGCAATTCCACTCCATTTCATTCTTTGTTTTTTAAGTTACGGAACAATCGGAAACTCCAAGAAAATTTGATCTTGGACACTAGAAATTGTGGATATGAATGAAGGTTTAATGTTGGAGACAAAATTATACCGCATACAATATATTCTAATGCTATGCAAACCTTGTCTGCCATGAATAAAATGTCTTTAGGTTTCACTGTTCTAAGTATTATAAAAGTTAAGGAAACACCACAAGATTGTCAAGACAAAATATAAGAATTTCTAAACCAGGGAGCATTTTGATTCATGTACATGTTATATTTGTTGATGTTGATATTTAAATAAGGCAATGGCTATTGCCCAAGAAAGGGTTACAGCCATGTTACTAAAATTTACTTTTCCAATGGTTTGCACTTCATCAGCTTTTGTAAGAGTGATGTAATAAGATTTTTTTCTTTTTAGTGATTGCAGGCACATTTAGTGCGGGCGGCTGAAGTGAAAAAAGCCATTGAATGGATTTTGAGCAACTGTGATGGTCATTATGCTTCTGATTCAGTTGCTGCAGCAATTGCGCATGGTGCTGCAGCTGCAGAAATATCCCAAGAAAGTGAGGTTCACGGTACCACATTTTTGCCATATTCACCTCAAAAGAATGTTGCCAAGGGTCCATCTTTTCAAGGAAAAGCAATAGATGCTGTGAGCTCCTCAAATATGTCAAAAAATTTCAGGTTAAATATAGGCTCTTAAGGAAAATTAAAAGAAAAATGAGCTAGAATATTGTTAAGTGCCACTACTTTCTGTTCCCTTAAGACTTGAGTGGTTTGCCACATGACTTCAGCTGTAGTAAAACCATCTATATTCTATAGCATGCATGTCTAATATATCTGGGACATTTTCTTGTTGCCGACATTATCTTTTGCAAACATACTATCATCCATCCCCTTAACAATGTTGAATCCGTATGGTGATACTCCTCTCAAATGTTTTATCTTATCTTGTTTAGTCCTTCAGTAGTATTTTTTCTGTTTTAGAGGCTGCTAGGATTGAATACTGTATTTCTTTTACTGGTTACTAATAACTAATTGCTCTTATGTAATCTTCTCTCTTAAAAAATATGATAATGGGGGTTAAGACCATGATATGGAGTCCACTAGATGCTTGTAAAGTTAGTACATGGATTATATAATTATAAAATAAATTATACTTTGATCTAGCATGCTTTCTGCCATTACTTTTGTGTTTTAATTGCTGCCCAATTTATTTCATGTTCTCAAAAAATCTGGTCCTAAACAGAGCTGATGTATTGCGAGAAAACGCAGAAGCTGTGTTTGCAGCATGTGATGCTGCTCATGGAAGATGGGCAAAGCTTCTGGGGGTCCGTACTACTCTCCATCCTAGGTTGAAGCTGCAGGAGTTTCTAACTGTTTACAACATCACCCATGAGTTCATTACAGCTACAGAAAAAGTACATATTTTCATTTTGGTTTAAAGTTTAGATTTCAAATTATGTGGTTTTAGTTCGCTGATTGAACTCCCAAATTAAAACTAACAGATTGGTGGAAGATTGGGATACAGCATCCGTGGGATACTGCATTCACAGGCCAAGGCTTTTATTGATTGTCAGCATGATTCTCGGGTCAGTTTAAATTTGGTGCTTATTGGGAAAAACCCAAGTCCCACATCGGATAGACAAGACTCTTGAGAAGAGTTTATAAAGAGGAGGCAATCCTCACCTTACAAGCCGGTTTTGTAAGGATGAGTTAGGCCCCCAATTTCAACAGTGCTTTCCGTAGTGTTATATATTATTTCCTCAAAAAACTGTTCATCTCTATTAATACCCTTGCTTTGCATTTAGGCGTCAAAAATTATGGCAGTGCTTGACCAGGAAACATGGGTGGAGATAGATGTCCCTGATGAATTTCAATCCATTATCAATACGCTTTTTCCATTGGATGCATTGTCTTCTGGGGACCCTAATGGTGTTGAAGAAGATAATTCAAACAGTTACCATGATTTGGCGACTAACAATGATGCTCGGCCAATGGCAGACACTGGACAGTCAAATGCTGAACAGAATGTTGAGCAGACCGATTCCACCGATGAATCTAAGAAACCAAATAGAGGTCATAGTAAATCGTTAGAGAGTATCAGCACTGAGAAAGATCAGAAAAAATCTGCATCTCAACCTCTTTTCTACAAAGGTGTTGGTTATCACATGGTAAACTGGTTAGTCATCTGGACTGAACTTTGTTTTCCTTTTGCCCCCTATTGTATGCAACTTCTATTCATTGTGTTTTCTATTCCTCTCTCTCTCTCTCTCTCTCTCTCTCTCTCAATATGCTTGTGTAGGCATACTCAAGTATTTTATATTATTATTATTATTATTAGTCCTTCTGTTCCATAATAATTGTTACATTTGCGAAAATGAATTTGCCCCCAAAATTGTTATTTTTCAGTTTTCAATGTAACATTAATTACTTTTTTCCAATTATGCCCTCTAATTAGTATCGTGTGTATCGCTTCCAAGTTATTATTTTCAACTTTGGGTTTACGATAATGAGAATCAACCAATAGTTAATACGGTTAATTTGATAAAATTGTTCTCTTTTCATCATTTATAATTTCTCCCATTTTAGCCCTCAGCTGTGAGAATGCATTTAAAGTACTTCAATATCTTCTGTTTGCTTCCAGTGGCTTGATATTGCTCAAGATGTTGTCAGAATACATTGATATGAACAACCTTTTGCCAGCACTATCTTCAGAAGTTGTTCACCGTGTGGTAGAAATCTTGAAGTATTTCAACACAAGAACATGTCAACTTGTGCTTGGGGCTAAAGCAATGCAGGTACTACTTGTATCGTTCTCTGAATTTTTGGATCCTTTTAGATATAAAAACTATTTTTATAAATAAGATGCATATATCTAGAGCAACGTCCAAGTGATTTCTGCAAAAGAATTTAGGTATTCCTTTATCTCTTTTAGTTTGACCATTATCCATCTCATCACTCATTATCATTTCCAATACAATAAATTTTTCTCTTGTTGCCCTTCACTTCCCAACATTCAACACCATAGGGAAAAATGGTCTTATAAGCTCATAAATACAATTGTTTGACTCAATAAGTTAGAATCAATTTTCAGGGGCTGCTCCTTACTTTCATCCTGTTCCAATTTTCTCATCCATGCTTCCATTTCGTTTTTTTTTTTTTTTTTTAAATAAATATTAGAAGCTCCAAGGATCTGAGCTCTTTGATGCCAATTTGATAAAAACCAAATATATTCATATCTGAAATAGAAAATAATGGAGCTCTGCAATTTAAAATCTGAGGCATATCCCTCTGTAACTGTACAACAGAAAGCAAAATATAGAAATGCAGAAACGAAGAAGACAGTTGGCTTAGTATCCTTCCTCAAGCCAAAATATTTCCAATAAAACCATTCTATTACCAAGAAAAAAGAAGATAGGTTGCCATAACCGTTACCCAAAATATTTTCATACCCCCTCATACTATTACCCCTCCTCCAAAACTCATTCTATTATAACAGAATTCTCACATTCTCTCTCTTCAATCCCCTTACCCCACGTGTCCCATTCTGTTATTTCTCCCCCCACATTAATAATGGACCTTTCATTAATAGTGACCCTATCAGATTTCAACTAATGTGTTAATGAAACCCAGCTTGGGGAGCATATATTGAGTCATTTCATATCAGCTTATATATTGTCCTGCACTGGAAAGAAACCGCAGGACAATGCTGAGTTAAAAAATTTACGGCTTTCAAACAGTGTGCATCATTTCGTTAAACTATATACTAAGTAAATGCTGCAGTTGATTTTTTCGGCTTTCGAACAGTTTTGCTTAACGAACTTGATCCCATTTCAATTAACTTAGAGCTTTGTCATTCTTTTGGTCTCTAATTTTTTCTAAATTGTGTTCAGGTGTCTGGTTTGAAGTCCATCACCTCTAAACACCTGGCGCTGGCAAGTCAAGTCATTAGTTTCATACATGCTATTATTCCTGGTACAAATTCGCACACCTGTATTAAGTTTTTTGATTGTGTTTGTATCACAAGAGTTTATGAAATTGTTGTTACACGGTCGAATTAAATTATAACTTTGTTCTTCATTTCTGGTGTAAGAAATTCGGCAGATTCTTTTTCTGAAAGTTCCAGAGAATAGAAAATTGCTATTGCTTTCAGAGATTGATCGAGTCGCGCAGGTACATACCTAATCCCTTTTTCGCCTTTCTCCATCTGATAGAGTAGACTTATGCAGATGCTGTTTGATTTTAGTTGCATTTTTCATTGAATATCTTTGCTGGAAGTATTATCTTTTCTTTCTTTTCCTGCTTATAGGGGATGAATATTTATGATTTACAATTCCTCATATAAGGTGAAAATTTACATAGTAGTGTATTAAGTGGAAATAGATTTTCCATGTAGTCTCCCTTGCAATGATTCTCCAATCCCTCTACTTTTCCTTTGGGTGGAAAAAGAAATATTGTAATAGAGGAAGGGGCAAATTAATAAAGATTATGTTAGGAACCTGAATCAAAGAGAAACAAAAGAAATAGTATTATATCCACTAGATAATTTTTTTTAGAAACTTCTTTTCTATACTGATTTCATCATGTTCAAACTCATTAATCTCATCATCTATGAAATTCAACACCCTTTATGATGGCTTTTAATTGTTTCTGCATATTCGTACCAGTTGAGTAGAGTTTAGAATGATCAACTTGTATTACACAAAGGGGATGAACAAATATATACACAAGAGAGAATCTCTCAAAACAAGGAAAAATAATAATCTATGGACACAGTCTAAAAAATATTAATAGAGATAATATTATAGTCATGACTATAATCAACTGTATCAAATGTCATTTTTTCCCCTCAAATATTTTTTCTTCCTTTACTCCCATTTTAATATATAAAACTAAATTGTTTCATTTTGTTTGCAAGTAAACTTCAAAATATTTTAAGAATGTTTACTTTTGTGACATTTAGTTACTTTCATATCTTTTCATTCCAGGATTATAAAGTCCATAGAGATGAAATACATACTAAATTGGTTCAGATAATGCGAGAAAGATTATTAGTCCATTTGCGTGGGTTGCCTCAAATTGTTGAGAGTTGGAATAGACCTGAGGATGCTGATCCCCAGCCTAGTCAATTTGCTCGGTCCCTTACAAAGGTAAATCATTGGGCTGATCCACAAAGATGATTGTTATACTTGGATTTCATGTCTACATTTTTTACTTCCACTTTTGAAAAACAATTTTTTCTTCCTATAATGTTTTTCTGTTAATCCTCGTTCCTTAAGTTTTTCCGTATGTTATAGTTTTTGTCAGTTCATTTTATTTGTACATTGTAACTCTTTTCTATGTTAGTTACTGATTATTAATATCTACTTTCGTATGGGCATCTACATATACGTTAGTTTTCTGTCAAGTTTTTTGGTTATCTCATGGGCCTCGCTATCAAAACTATCTTCTGTTAGAGTTTTTGATTATTACGAAGGCTTCACTTTTGAAAGACCATTTTATTAATTTTTATCTCTTAAACTATTAGGTGATGATCGCAATACCCCAGTATTGGTTGGTTAAATATGTTAGTCAATTGGTTAACTGCAAGTGGTTAATTCGGTTTGACATATATTAAATGGTATCTGTGAGGATTCTGTTTAATTTGTCTCTGTAACTTCCGAGGACTGTAACTATACTTTTTTGCCTTAATATTATGTGAATCTAAGTTATATATGATTTACATAGAAATCATTCTATCTGTTAAGTTTGCTGAGCTTCAAGAAATTCCTAAAGACAAATTATGGAACATGTAACTAACTGATGTGCTTCTAGATTTGATGGAACGGGTGCTTTGAAATTGATTATTTTTTTTGAGCTCTGCTCTCATGGCCAATCTGTCACAAAAGAAATCTCATAGTTAGAAACTATTTGTTTTGTTAATTTGATGCTAGGAAGTTGGATTCCTCCAGCGTGTTCTATCTCGAACCTTGAATGAAGATGATGTTCAGGCAATTTTCAGGTAAGAACCTCGGAAATCTCCTTGTTTCCTTTATTCTGATATTTTGATTAAACAAATGTGATATCGAGATTTCCAAAGTATGCGGTACCCATTATTTCCAATGTTGGGATGATTGATGAAACAGTGGGTATTTTATTGCTTTCTCTAGGGTGACTGACTGCTGCTAGGTCTTAGGTGTAAGTAGCTGATAAAGAAACATGTTTGTTCTGAAATACTTGTAGTAGAGCAAAGTAGGTCTTAGAAATTTGTTTGCTGGATATGAATCTTACATTGCAGAGTGCAAACTAATGTATTTAACTATCATGTGACTTCCCAATCATCTCTTGGACTGGTATTAATCCTGCATAGATTGTGCGACTAAATTTCCTGGATTTGTATTCTTGTATATGATGAATACAGCAGTCAATTTTTGCATCTTGTTTCCATTTAAAGGGAAAGTAATTAAGGCTGCTGCTTTCGCAGCTTACAAAGAAAATTGATTTTATGATGAATTCCTACAATTTACTCCTTAAATTTTCTATTTTTCAGGCAAGTGGTCGTTATCTTTCACTCTCAAATTTCAGAAGCATTTTCAAGATTTGATATAAGCACTTCACAAGCACAGAATAGGTATTTACTTTTACGAAGACCAAAATTTTTTAGACTCTCAAGAATGCATCATTTCTAATTATTCCTCCATCTTGCTAGGTTATATCGGGACATCAAACATATTCTTCAATGTATACGGTCATTGCCATCGGGTGATTTAAGTAAATCTGATACCCCTAACTGGGGTCAGCTGGATGAATTCTTGGTGCAAAGATTTGGGAATGATGCTGTTCAGTAAACTGTATTGTAGAGTAACAACTCATTGCTTGTGAGAAGGCTAACCTACTTTAGAGGATGTTGGGGTGATTTAAACCTTCTTCACTCTGCATTTTTGTGTAACACTAAGTCGAGGTAATGTTATTGCTAAATTTTGATTACCTATGACTTATGCATATGATCCTTGTTTCTCGATTAGTGTAAATTTGAATGAAGGGCCAGTGTGTCTGACTCGGAGTTGTTTCACTTTCAGATAAAATAATCCAGATTTAGTGCTATGAAAATATAGTTTTTCTTGTAACAATACTATGCATGACATTAATTTAATGTATATTGCAACAGATTATTAGACGAAGATTTTTGAATGATAACTCATCAAAATGAACAAAAAAATTATAAACTATATATTCTTGCAGGCAGGTTTGTTAGTTTGACAGTTGACTTTGTCAGTTTCATTTGTATTTGGTCAACTGGCTGATATATTCGGCTAAGAGTTTGTATTGGTAAATGGTAATGAAACAATGGTGTTTGTAAAAGGCCAGTTAGCAAATCGAGTAGGCCTGGTGGCATATTTCCGATTGTTGTTTGTTGCATGGATAATAAGAGAACTGACAGAAAACATGTCTTTTTCCTTATTTTTCTGAAGCAGATTTCTGATATAATTTTTCCTACCCAATTAGTTAATGATATCTTATTTGAGTTGTTATAAAGTGCGCATGTGTGTATTAGCATACAAATGATTTTCATTAACTTTATAATACTGAATTTGAATTCTACTTTGTTATTTTTTTTCTTCCAGGCCTTTGGTAGATATACAAATTATGTATCATTTATGAGCATTGTGTAGCCGTGATTGGTCATTTTGCAGAAGTTCTGTAGCAGGCACTGTTGATATTCAATTCTTGGTCGCTGTTTCATAATTGTAATGTTAAGATGAAAATAGATATGAATTAGTAAATGAGTGAATTTTCTTCCTCTTATTCTCCTTACAGTCATGGATATTAATGCATCAATGTGTACATGATTCAAGATATCTATAGTGAGATTACTAAAGTGTGTGCTACTTGAGGGCATACAGCGGTTCCCTTAATAAAGAAAGCTCCTTGAGTAACAACCCTTTCAATGGAAGGATGATCCCAATCGTATTGTGTATATACATTTTTAAAGGTTTATGGAGACAACCAGTGCAAGTGAAAACAAGATATGACAATTGATTGAATAGAAAACCAAACGTGTTAATATCCTTCTATTTGGAAGATGAACATGGTGTTACACGGGATAAAACATGAAACCAATCATAAGAATCCCAATTGTCTTGTGTGTATATACATTTTTATTTCTACGGGGAATTCATGTTTTATCCAGTTCAACACCATGTTTATCTTCCAAACTCATTCCACATAGAAATAACATTTGTTTGTTTTATCTACAGCTCGTTGTGTTACAGCACTATCTTGTTAGGAAATTTCTCTTCTAACTTTCATTTTTGCTCCATACCGTGAAGTTACCAAAATACCTCCATGGCAGTTAACTGATGCTTAGGCAAATGCTGTTGTGGAACGAGTGGCACTTAACTGCTGTTTGGGATATTTTGGTATTTTCGCTGTGTGTGAAGAGTTGCTTTCAGCTTGTTGGATCAACTATTTCATAAGCATATATACACCCTCTGAGCTATAACACATGCCGTCTTTTTCTTTTTCTTTTTCCTCCAATTTATTTCCCTGCCTTGTCTTTAGCCTTCTTAGCTTTCTTACACAGCATCTTACTCTTCTTTTGGCGAATAAACATGTTTATAAGATTTATCTCTAGGGAAAACTTTTCCATCCATTGTGGTCAGGTGGGGTTTAGCATGGGAATGGAGAGTTGTTTTCCACCATGGGAAAGTTTTTTTCAACCATTAGATTAAAGAGGAGTATTAATTTTATCATGGATTGCCTACACCATATTTTTTCCTTTATCTTTTACACTTTTTTTTGTTCAGATCTGGAATTTTTTTCTTTGATAATCCGGTAATCATACTCTTGCGCTCTATCAATTTCAACATTGATTTCATTATGTTTATATGTTTTTTCTATTGCTCTATTACGTATAAGGCAAAAAAACTCAAGATCTGGAATATTCTCATACAATAGGGTCACCAATATTCTCATGGACATGAACATTCTTGTTCATATTCTCAAAGGGTAGTTGAATTTCTATTGCTGCATTTTCATTTCTTCTCCTTCTTCTTTTTGTGGTACTTGAAACCTTTGTTTCATTGTTGTTTGTGATGTTTTGAACTACATAGTTATGTGTTTCTAATGAAGTTTTGCACATGATTGTAGTAACATTGTTGCGTGTTAATAAACAAAATGATCCAAATGATGATGATGAAGCTAGTTTGGATTTTGATGGGATTCTATCACAGAAGAAGCAAGTTGATGATCCAAATGATGGTTAAGTATATAAGCATGGAAAGAAAAAAAATACTGATCTGAACAAAAAAATGTAAAAGACAAAGGAAAAAATATGGTGTAGGCAGTCCATGATAAAATTAATACTCATTTTTAATCTAATGGTTGAAAAAAACTTTCCCATGGTGGAAAACAACTCTCCATTCCCATGCTAAATGCCACCTTGTGGTCATATTTGGCTCAAGTGATTTGTCTAAACAATTTTTTTTTAGAAGTTACGTTCACATTAAAAACCCAATGGATCACATTTTATTAAACATAGATTTGATAAAAATCTAAATGTTGCCCCAAACTCACCTGTTTATAATCTACCGAAAAAAAAATACCCAGTTTTAAATATCTAATCAAAATTCATACAATTAAAAAATATATTAAATTTTTTGACTTCATTATCAATTACAAAGAAAAATATTAAATAAAATCAATTAAATTAATTTAACAAATGATGGTGTATTGTAAAACATCTATAAAAAAAAAAGTTCTCGTGAGCTTAACTTAGTTGTTATAGACAATGCATAAAATATGCAAGGTTCAGGGTTCAAACCCCGACCACCACAAAAAAAGACATCTATAAAAAAAAAATGAAAACTAGAATTCGTAATTTTACAAGGGGTTCCAGAGGTGGCACGGCGGTACGGGTGTAGTTATAAGGGGTGGATTGTAATTTATTTTCTGTTAATGTTTGAATATTATGGATGATTTTAAGTTATGTAACATTTGGATAATTTTAATTTTTATGTTTGATTAATGTTGAATGTTTGGATGATTATGTTGTGTTGTTAATTGTTATGTTATAAATTGATTTTTCTGTTTGAAAAACTGGTCAAAATCATAAACAGTTGACCACATGCTCTAAAACAGAGGCTTAGCCAAAACAGATGGCTTATGCCTCTGTGCTGATGCAATTCATATTATATAATCTGAAATTTTTTAACACTTTTCAGATTATGTAATCCGAAAACATCATTTCCCACCCTATTTGTTGACTTTCTACGGGATAATTGACACATTTCAGATTACATAATCCGGAAAGTGTAAAAACTATTCGGATTATGGAATCCGAATCCATCCATTGCACATTGACATAAACATCCATCAGGCTGATTTAAGTTCCAAAATCCATGAATTTGTCCGGAACTCATTTTCGAAAAGGAGTTCGGATTACGTAATCCGGACAAAGGGTATTTTTGGAGAAAAAAAAATAGGGCACGGGATGAAAGGAATAAGGTGGAAAAGTAATAGTCTAAAAGTATTTCACTAAACCTTCGGTATGAAAAACCTCAACGTGAGACTTCACAACAAGACCAAACCTCAATGTGGGAGACACTACAACCCGTTTTGAAATTTGTTGTTGACACTTTAAATAAGGCTAAAACACACTTGTAAATGACCAAAATGATCCTTTGGTAATTAACTAACGATGCAATGAACCGACGACAGTTAAATGTCGATGCTATATGTTATAAAAACAGAATAGCTTCATAGGAATTTCCAAAACTCCATTTTCGGATTTGATCTCTATTGTTGCGATTTTCTCCAACCTTAAGTCATTCAACACCAATTACAATCACAAAATCAAGTAAGTGCTTATTATCCAATTACATTGCTTTTTTTGATTGAATTGTTAATTTTTTTTGGATAAATTCTCACATAATCAGGTTTTGTTGATTTTTGATTTTATGATGTTAGATGTTTATGATTTGATTGAATTGTTTGATGTTGATTCTAGTATAAATTATTGATTAGAGTTGAATTTAATGAATTGTTTTAGAATTGTTAGGAATTTGTGTAGGGTTTGATTTCCGATATTTGCATTGTGTAGATATGTCTCGGACTCAGGGTGATGTTCAGTTGAAAAAGGAGGGTGAGAAGAAGAAAGCAAAATCGACTGTGACATGACACATAATCAAATGTGATGGTTCCGTAAAAAAAAAAAGAAATTTGATTGTGCTGGTGTATAATCAGTCTAGGTTGAGAAGGAGCGGAAGGACTTGTTATTTTTGTCCTCAACAAAAAGCAAGTGCCCCACGAATTGTCGAGGACAACCCAGCTGACTTAAGTGACGAGGGAGATGATTAAATGTAATGGCTTGTAATGTCTTTCTTTTTTGGATGTTTTTTTGATATGTTGCGCATTTTTGTATGGAATAAATTTGAATAAAGGTTGCGTTTTGAATAAATTTGAATAAAGTTGCACAAGTACACGAAATCAATTCAAAAAATACACAATTTTATTTAGTTTTAATTTTATCTATGTTACATTACATTCTCCCTAAATATATGTGATATCATCATGATGTTGGGTTTAAATTATATTCTTGAATGTTTGCCGAAAATGACGGCATTGAAGTGTCTTATACTTCAGGTAGAGATTTGCAGTATCCTTTGAAAATTCAAAATAATGAAGAGAACAACACATGTATTCTACCGAATCAACTTTATAGGTTATCACATCAAATCCCTTCATATAGGATGAGTAGGGACTTAAAGTAATGAGGTGCATTCTCTTACGCTCCACTCATCCTATACAAAGGAATTTGATGTGAAAACATTCAAGTTGATTCGGTAAAATACTTGTTATGTTCTCTTTATTCTTTGACTTTTCAAAGAAGCTTGCAAATCTATACCCTAAGTATAAGACACGTCAATGCGGATATAGTCAACAAACTAACAAGAATTAAACTTAAATTCCAACAAAATAAAGACATTACATAATAATGATGCTACCTAAACATAATTTAGTGGCATAATCGAACTCTTGAGAATATCTTCAGACGATCTCAGCAACATAACTTCCATCCCAATACTCGGGAACATGCAGTGCTGACGATGTATGCAGAACATTCTCCTCACACAGTCATCGTCTGTTAGAATTATCTTTTCGATCTGCAAATAATCGGGACGTGCATACTAAAGGTCATCTACCCTCCTTGTGTCTTCGGGGTGTAGTCCTTGATTGATTTCATTCAGTTGATCCTTTAGATCCTTTGGCGTGACATCGACCCGAACCTAGAACAAATGACAGTTTCCACCGTTGAAACGTACTTGAGCGCTGAATAAATTGTCCATTGTTTCAGATCTACAACATAAGAAATTAAACAATCAATGAAAAACTCATTCAAACATTTTATCAAATACTTGCGGTGCAAATTATACATAAACATTAAAACTCAAAACTACAGTATAAACATACAAACATACTTAATCAACTTAAATCTACTCTAAAAATGAATCATAATATCTTACTTGTAAACATTTGATTCATTTTTAAAAAAATAAAATAAAATTTAAATCAACCTAAAATTAAAAAATTATAAAAAAAGAAAGACAATTATAACAACTAAAATGTATTTTAATAGCACTATGATTACTTACTTGTGATTTTGTTGAATAAATTTGGATGAATTTCAAAAAAATGAGATGAAGTGATTTTGATAGAAATTTTGAGATTGATTGATAGTTGAGAGTGATAATGGATGAGAGAGTAATGTTGGTTCTGCCTGGAATTTGTACCCGTAATCGCATCAATAGTTAACTACCGATTGACTCTGCGACAATTAACAACTGTTAGTTAGTTCCTTCAACAGTTAACTACCAAGGGGTATTTAAGTTCGTTGATTAAATGAGCTGAAGTTGAACTATAAATGGTTCGATTCGTTAGATTCATGAGATGACTCGATTATATATATATATATATATATATATATATATATATATATATATATATATTAGTTTTAGAAACTTTTATATTTTTTACATGAATTAAATATTTAAAAAGATCCCTAAAAAAAAGATATATAAAAAAAAAAGAATATAATTGTTGTCGTTACGTATCTCCTTTTACTTTTACCCATCCATTCCACTATCTAGGAAGTAGGAATTTCACTTTAATTAGCCTAAAAAGAGCCTTCATTTGCTTCACTTCTTTGTTCTTGTACTGACTTTTGAGCGATTTATAGTAAAATTTGGGTTGGTTTGTTTAAGGATTCTCTATTATTAGATTATTGCAATGTATCTTTTTTAATCTATGTATTGATGAGTGTTTGACTAAGATATATCTATGATTAACGAAAGATATAACTATGTATTAATGAGTGATTTAGAGTATAATTTAGGTGGGTTTATTTGGAAAATTTTGGATTCCAATTGTAGACTTGTATAGTGTTTAACAGAGAAAAAAAATGATAGTTTCCCCTTTCTTTCAATCTATATACTCTTATGTGTTTTTTCAAAATGGGTTATCTTATTGATAGGATTAAAAATTTAGAAAGGCTTCTTTAAACAAACTTTTGGAGTTAAGTGTCTTTGCTGGATTGAATTTGTATGTTTTTTGGAACTTTGTGATGACAGAAAAGGTTGTAACTTCGATTCCAATGCATCAATGTTTTGGTTCTATTTGGAATGTTCATTGTTTGGAGCATTGATGGATGCACTCTTGAGAATGTTTTTTGGGTTAATTTGTTATGTATTTTGTAGTACAAATAAATTTCTATTTTATAACATCATAAAGTTTTCATTTTGTAGAGATGTCAGCTAGTACGTCAATTGAATCCTTGGGAGGTTCACCCCAAAATGATGGAGAAGAGTGTTTAAGTTTGTTGAATCCTATCATTGATTTAGATGCGAATACAAACGAAGAACCACTAACAAATGAAGCAACACCGGCAAATGAAGTTGGGAATGAAGAGAATGTCGAGAACAACGACGTTATTCAAAAGGCTAAGAGAAAGAAAACTTCTCCAGTTTGGGATCACTTCAAAGAAGTGAAGTTAAAGGATGGAACGAAAAAATGGCAATGTTTACATTGTAAAAGAACTTATGTTGTTGTTGCGAGTGGGTCAATTAGCCATTTGAAGAGACATTTAAGGGAAGTATGTCTTATTTACAAGAAGCTAGCAGCACAACAACAAAAATTAAACTTGAAGCCAGCACAAAGCATGAGTTTGGAAGTAGAAGAATATTATGAATTATGTTCTCGGCTAATTGAATTTTGTTGGATTTTTTGTCTGTTACTTGTATCAGATATTTTTTTTCGTATTTATGCAACCTTTAACTTTATAATTTATGTCTATTCTATGCATGCTTGTGGGAACTTTTATTTTAATTCAATATTTACCTTTAAAAGAAATAAAAAATATATATATGTACATATATAAAATATCAAAGATCTATAAATTAACTTTTTTTAGATTTTTTTTTTTGGGCGAGTTGAGCAAACGGACTGAACTTAACGAGCCGAACAGAACTGTTCGTGAACTTTAAACGAGCCGAACTCGAGCTGAAAAAATAGTTCGTGTCGAACTCAAGCCGAGTTTCGAGCCGAACCAATTCTTATCGAGTCGAGCCGAGCTCAGACAGGTTCGGTTCGACTCGACTCATTTCCAGTCCTACGTTCAGGTAAGTCCTCTCGTTTGTTTCTCTATTTATCCATTTATACATTTTTCTTCTGACTAGGGTGTTTGCTCCGCGGTTTTGAGACTAAAAAAACACGCGGTTTAGTTTTATTGACTTTTAAAATAAAATCCAAACCAAACCAAACTAATGCGGTTTGGATTGGAACAATTTGATACCGTTTTTTTAAGATAATACAATTTTTTTTTTTTTGTTTCAAACATTAAAATCAAGTTAAAAAAGCTCAAACATGACCTATTTTCAACAATGTTTTAGTTCAACGATATTTTAAATTTCATCCAATTATTATGATACTCTTGCTGTCATAGAAGAATCGATGCATATCTGATGAAAATGAACCCTACCATACGGTTATTTTTTTTATTTTTTTTTTAAATTAACGTAAATTTTTTATTTTTCTTTTACTGAATGCTTTCTTAGATTTGCCACATAATCACAAAAACTGACATATCAACAACATAATGGCCACACAAGCGTTTTTTTAAATGAGGTGTAACATATTTTACAAAAAAGGATGACATTGTTAACATTTAAAAACATAAAGGATTAAAATGAAAAAAAATAAATATAAAAGACTACAATATTACCTGAAATTAAATTAAGGAACTAATGATATAATTTTGTCAAGATTTTATCATTCTTTAAAGGTTCAAGTAACTCAAATACAATTTTGAAATAAAATTCAAATAAGAAACATATATAACAAGAGAAAAAAAAATGCCATTTTATAAATGTTTCAATTAAGTTTCTATAATTATTGGTTTTCTTACGTTGCGGTTTGGTTTTGTTTGATTCGGCTGGTAAAAATCTGCAAACCGAATCAAACCACGTGGTTGAGTTAAAAAATGATCCGAATACATCCAAACCAAATGTTTATGTGGTTTTTCTTTTGGATTGGTTTGGTTTTAAACAACCTTACTTTTGATTTGCTTCAAACTTAATAAGCCTTTGGAACACCACCTGAAACCCTTGTTTTCATAATTTATGTAGGGCGGACCGTGTGTGTGATGTTGAAAGCTACCTAGACTTTGATCGTTGGCTTAAATATTATGTAGCTAAGAATCATCCATCAGTCTATTTCAGAGTAACCACCTCCTTGCATGAAGCGTACTACGGTCAAATTGCGAAAAAACTATGCTGGAGCAACTCATTGTCGGGTCGATGTGACAGAATTATACATCCAAGACCCAATCACTGCCAGGGACCGATCTTATGTCGCAGAGTTGATCATATGAAAGCTATTTGCAATGTTTTTGGCCGTCATTGGAAGGTCATTATGTGTCCACGACTAGATAACGGGGATTGCAAGACTGCGAAACTATTGGCCTAGATGCGCAAATTTCAGTTAAAGGCTCGGATTGGTATTCATTCCGATCAGCCGTCCAAGAAGAGAAGGTTCGGATTGGCCAAGTAAGTATCCTGAAATTCTTTCTTTATTATTTTCATTGGATATATTTTGTTACGCGGATACAAACATTTTGATGGTTTTAAATATTGGCATTGTGTAAGTGCTTATTTTGTAACGTGGTTTTTCCATAATGAAAGTTATTGTTTTCTAGGAGTTCATAATGTCATGCTCAGATATGTCTGAATTATAGAAAGTTATAATTTTCTTGGAGTTCATAATGTCATGCTCAGATACGAACTGCTCTTAAATCCAATTTTTCTTTAAAAAAAAAATCACTAACAAATGGTTTTGAAAAAATGCAGCGAAAAATGGTAAAGACATTATCTGGTTTTAACAGAAAAACTGTTTTAAATATGGCTAAGTTGTACTAAACCAGTTTGAAATTATAAACTGGTTCTAAACTTGTTTTGAACTGAATGGTTTGAGAAATTAACTAGACAAATTATGAACCACGAACACCCCTAGTTTTCATATAGTATGATTCTGTTTCTTCTCACCTCACTGCATCCATTTGTTTTCAAATTTATGCAGGACAAAGACAAAGACTCGCGTGAGTGTTTCAAGCTACGACAAATTTAAATGTTTACTTCACAAGAATGCACATGAGGAGGCTGCACCAGTCTCTTTCAATGCATCCAACAAAAGTGGAAACAGAGTTCTATCATCGTATTATGAAGTATCTACTTGATAGCAACTCAAAGTGGCGTCGACGTGACAAAATCAAACATCCAAGATCTGGTCGCTACTTGCAAAAGTCCGTGCCTTGTAAAACTATAGAAGAGATTAAAAATGTTTACAATGCCATTGGCCCCTATTGGAGAGTCAAAATGCGTGTAAAAAACAACATTAGTCTATTCTATGAAATGGACTCGTATCGAATAATTGCTGGGATTCTTGATGACGACAGTGATCCAAAATCCAGCTGGACTACCAATGTTAGCTTCTTCGAGTTGCCTCACTCTCCAGTTATATATTTACACACACATACATACATTCATATATGTTTTTATATTGAAAACGAGTTGAATCTGATAATTTGTGTGCAAAATGATGATGATTAGGGTTTAAGAAGATTCGTTATTCATTTTTCCCTTTGATTATTGGTGGTAGTTGTGACCATACATGTTTTCTTTCTCTATTTTTTGAGTTACTGCTCAGCCTTCCAGGAAGAGAAGGTAAAGTCCTTTTCGAAATCCTGATATTTCATTACATAGATGTATTGTGTTATTTTCATTAGATAGATACATCCATATATTTCTTACATTTTTTTTTGGCTTAAATATGCTTTTCATCCCTGTAATTATAGACCGTTTGATTTTTCATCCCTGAACTTACTAATCCTTCCATTTTGCCCCTGTAATTACTAATCATTTGAAAGTTCGTCCCTCTTCCCGGATAATCACTGCCACGTCATCAAATTAGCAAAATGGCATGGGAATTGACAAAAATACCCCTGACTTATTTTTAAAATTCTGAAAATTGTTTTTATAAATTTAAAAATCTGAAAATAATTTTAAAAAATAAAAAAATTCTAAAAATATTTTGAAAATAACTTTTTTGAAAAAAAATGAAATAATTTTTCACATAATTTTAAAAAATATATAATCAGATTTTTTCGAAATTAATATTCTGATTTTTAAAAAAATCTTTAAAAAAAATCAGATTTTTTTATAATTTTCGAAATTATATATTCTGATTTTAAAAAATATATATAATTTTCCATTTTTTTTTCATATTTCAAAAAAAATATTTTTTAAAATTATATAATCATAAATTTTTTCGAAATTATTATTATGAATTTTAAAAAAATCAGATTTTTTAATAATTTTCGAAATTATATATTCAGATTTTAAAAAATTATATAATTTTATATTTTTTCATATTTCAAAAAATTATTTTCAGATTTTTAAATTTTTAAAAATAAACCAGGGGTATTTTTGTCAATTCCCATACCATTTTGCTAATTTGATGACGTGGCAGTGATTATCCAAGAAGAGGGATTAACTTTCAAATGATTAGTAATTACAGGGGCAAAATGGAAGGATTAGTAAGTTCAGGGATGAAAAATCAAACGGCCTATAATTACAGGGATGAAAAGCATATTTAAGCCTTTTTTTTTCTCACTCTGCCTAGGTTGCACAAATGGAAGAAGAAGATTAAGAAGCCGTCCAGAGAGAGAGTGTAAGTCCTCACTTACTTTCTTGCTTTGTTTGTCTCTCTATTTATCCATCAATACCTTTTTTTTTTTGTTGTGGAACTCCTCAAACCCTTGTTTTTGGTTCTTTTCATAATTTATGTAGGGAGGTGCACCAAATTCGTGTGGATGTTGCAAGCTACACAGAATTTTGTAGTTTGCTTTTCAAGTATGCAACTCAGGAAGCTGTATCTGTATCAGTCTCTTTCAATGTATCCAACGACGTGGATTCAGAATCCTATGGTAAAATTGTGGATGATCTACTCGTTAGCAACTCAAAAGAGACTCGACGTGACAAAATTGAACGTCCAAGACCCGATCACAGCCCAGGACCGATGATTGAATGTTATACCCTAGAGGAGATAAAAAATGTTAACATGGCTATTGGTCGTTATTGGAGGGCCAAGATTCCAGTGCTAAGGGACGAGGGTTCCAAGAATAAGAAACTACATGCTGAGATGTGCGAATTTATAGAAGAAGCTAAGATTTTGCGTCACCATTAGAGGGATGTGATGGGCAGCTTTATCCCTTGGATTCCATTCCAGTGCTAAGATTTTGCAGATTATAATAATGTCTTCTAAACTCTTACGACCGAGCAGAAATAATGTTAATTTACACTCAAGTGGATCCAAATGATTTAATGATCAAACTTATTCTCCACAATGCAAATTCCTTGATCCATCTATTATGACATTGTTGTCAGCTACTAATGCAAATTACTTATATAGAGTTGGAGACTTTCTTGCTTTACACAAAACAAGAGTTCATAGTTATAAAACAAAACAACTATCAAGCAATGAGTTGCTTCAAATATTGTCTTAAAAAGACAAGAAAAAACCTAAAAGAAACACATCAAGAAGAACATAATTGTTTGTGCTATAATTGAAAGATATTGCAGCTCCAGTGACCCAATCTTCCTTTCTTCCAATCATTCCACCATGCACCATCATTATCAATAACGCTAGTGCTTGAAGCTGGGTTGTAAACCTACGATTTAGAAAAGACCCTATTAGACAGCATAGTGAAACTACAACGCACAAAAATAAAACAAAAACAATGGAAAAAAAATGAATGCATAAAGTATAAAGAAATAAAATAATTTGGTTTATCTTACCACATCCACCAATCAAATCAAACAATATGCTAAAAAATCTTGCAAGTCTACTGAAGTGAATTTTGTTCCTTGTTCAATAATCTTTCTCTTGTTCCCACACCTTTCTCTATATTGTTTACTTATTGTGTTTCAAGTATAAATAATGTACATTTCATACTTAAGTTTTTTCAAAACGTTTTATAGACCAAACCAATAAGGAATTTCTAAGAGGGAATGAATTTCCCATTAGGAGAATCATCCTCTAGCTAATTAACTTGAACAATTTCGTCTTGAAGGTTGTATTAAACATAAAAAACAACATGAATTCATTCATTTCAGACATTGTCGAACTGTTAACAATAGCCAATAGACAATCATTCAACAATATAATCAAACCAAAGGTATCATAAATAAAATAATGACAAGGAATTAAACAATGTAAATGAACTAAGATAAAAACTAATTAACCAAGTAAATCATAAGAACTTACTTTCTACAAGTTGAAGCCAAACTTACGATATAATCCATTGCAATAAGCCTTTGAATGTCATCACTGATTTTTCTACGCTCTACTTTATCATCTTTCCTGTTATAGCGAACTACGTGTCCTTGATCACTTAAGAATAGCATTGTATAGCCATTCTCAAATAATGGGATCAAATGACGATCTACAAAATTAAATTTAAGGAACTTAGTCCAAGACTCTTCAACTCTAAATTCTGTCATTTTCCATATAACAAAATCATTTCCGTTGGAATAATGACAAAAACAAAGACAATCCATCAACACAGAAACAATTGGCATAACAGGCGGTACTTCATCGAATCCCCGAGGAGGCAGCAACTGTGTGTACGAGTCTGTCCCCAAATCAAGAGAGGTAATCACAAATTGCTCAATACTAAGATTAAGATCCTTCCATTCATTATAACCAACGTTATTGCTGCGAATGGCAAACCAATTAAGACTATTACACAAATAGACACCACCATTTCGATCCCATTCATTTGTATTCGTACGAGTACATCGAAAAGGAAGCAGAGGGAATCTTTGAATAATTCTCCAAAATTTATCACCAAGAGTGAAAACTCTCACCTCGACGGAACTGAATGCCACCACCTTATATTTTCCGGTTGTATTATCGTAGCCAAATGAAAATCTGAAATAGTCATGCTGGTCCATAAACGCATTGCTAACACAGCCGACTATTTTCGACACTGACCTCGTTGCTGGGTTCCAAAAACGGAGATGAAAGTTTTGAACATTACCGTATTGGTATATATATTCACTGAGCATGCATATCAATCCATTGGAGGAACCAAGAACCCGGTTACAGTCTTCGTTATTAAATTGATAGTGACTGAGTACGAAATCTTCGGAAATGGTTATAAACTGATTAGGCAAGGAATAGTCTTTGTTCTTGCACGAAAACATTGTGAGGTGAGGTGTTTAGGGTTTCGTGGAGATGATTTAATGAGGTGCATTTTGGCGAAGGTGGGATCAGAGGAGATGAGTGAATTCCATGATTTGCAAACACATTTGAGTTGCATCAGAAATTTTATGTCAAGAAATGATAGGACTTCAGCGATGAGATCGTCGGGGAGGATCAATGACGACGGCACGTTGGCTTTACGCGGCGAATTAGATAGAAGGTTGGTCATCTGAACTGCAACTTTGTGAACCCTAACACAAATCCAAATACTGGTTACGACACAAACCGATTGTTATATGCGTAACTACTAGGGTAGAAATATACAAGACGGAAGTGGGCTGTGCAAACCTTAAATTCTGAGTTAATAAAAATATAGGTTAAAACTAATCCACTAATTTTTATGACATTTTCTTTTCTCACCGTCTTTCAATTTTTTCATCGTCTATAATCCCAATATTTTTTTTTTTAATATTTTAGATTATATTACCCGAACAACCTAAAAACTCATAAAACACCTACAAATTAGTTAGTGTAATTCTTTTTTTTAAACGGTTCGGATAATATAATAGAAAAAAAAAAAAGATAGTGTCAAATTGGATCATGTTATCTGAACTATGTCAAACCTTGTATCAGACACAGTTTCCAAAAGTAGTTGGAGTCCATGTGTTGATGCAACTCAAATTATATAATCTCAACTCATAAAATAGAAGTTCGGATTATATAATACAAGTCATGCCTAACCGTGTAATACTTCCCTGCTCCACTTGGCCACCAACCATTATCTCCAAGCTATGTCTTTAATGCGGCCTAACCGTGAAATACGATGCGCATTTTTTTATATTTCTAAAATACATTAGAGAAAATTAGAATAACATAAAGGTTCTACATGTTTCTAGATTGTTCTATTCATGTTTAGGTTAAGTTAAAGCCTAGAAACATCTATAATAATATTGTGTAGATAAGGCAAACAAAGGTATAGATTATTCTAGTTCTAGAAACATCTACAAAGTACCTATAAATAAACTTATATGGGTGCCATTATATTCAAGCCTTTAAACCTTTGAGATGCAATGTCAATAATATTGAAGGCTTCACCATATCATATTCTCTCCTCCTACAATATGCTTATCACTAATGTGTGTCCTCTTGTCCCATATTACTAAACAAGCTCTAAACAATATATTTTCCAACAGCCGCAATAGAACCAAAATCATGCTTAATTATAATAAATTAGCCCCCATCCACATGCTATAACAAAGACAGCAGGAAAAAAAAAAAAAAAAAAAAAGTAACAGCAATATATAATGTTATAAAACGTTCAATATTTCAATTTAAATCACAAGCATGCTCAAAACATTGTCTTTCTAAAATCACAAGAGGGTAACCCTGTTGTGCTTGAATTTTTGGTTTTTGTCTTTTTAAATATCTTGTTTATAATTACGCTTTTTCCATCATGGCTATATTGAATACAAGGTTTAACGTTTCACCCAATATTGGACCCTTAAACATTTATCTTTTTATGTAAGAGGGTCAAATTTGTCAGTTATGTTCCTCAGCATGATTTGTGGAGTATCCATCAATCGACTTTATAGTTATCATGTTACGGACTACGTTTATATGACATCAAAGTACTCGAATCCTACATCTAGGGTACATAGTAGTGTCATGTCAAAGAGTGGAATACACCACTTATCACTACGAGAATAACTTATGACATTTTCATAATTTTCCATATAAAATTCTCATGGCGGGTCAATCCAATATAAATATTACTCATAATAATTATATCTCGGTGAAGACTTGATAACTCTTTATCCATGATCTGTCTATCCACATAATAGTCTCTATGCTTTAGTGATATCTCACTTCACATTAAAGCTTGACTACGGATGTTTTAAGAATAATTTCCTTATTTTTAATGGGATCTCATGATTAAATTATTCTTAATGTTCCATTAAACATATTAACATCAATGAACCAAAATGATATTCTCCATAAAACGTTCATAGACCAAACTACCATTCATCAAGCACATATAAATCCCACACCATAGCAGCAATTGAACCAAAATCCTGCTTAATTAGAATAAATTAGCCCCCACCCACATGCTATAACAAAGACAGAAGAAGAAAAAAACCAAGTAACAACAATATATAATGTTATAACACGTTCAACATTTCAATTTAAATCACAAGCATACTTAAAACATTGTCTTTCTAAAATCATAAGAGGGTAACCCTTGTTGTGCTTGAATTTTTTGTTTTTGTCTTAGTAAACAAAGAATAGTGTAAGAAAGCTTCAAAAATGAAAAGATATGAAAAATGTCTTAAGTCATCATCTCATTCAAGGTTAAACAAAATTGATGTTATTCCCCAAGATTTTGTAAATCGTGAACAAAAGTGTGAAATCATAGACTTGCATTAACAAAACACTGTAAATTGGAGAGAGATTAAAACAATTATGATGGCAAGTTCTAATGTTGATCATTTTGCTGGTGCAAATGAGTTGATCATTTTGGAAAGCATAGTCAGAATCACAAGCATCTTTTCCACATGAATGAAAAGCAAACTACCCTCCGCAAAATCAAAATACCCTGAATACTAAGATAGTGAATTAGGAACAACTCTTGTAATCTAACAAGCATAAAATAGAAACCAGTCTAATACTTGAGATATTGATTCTAGATTAACTGCTAATGAAGCTCTCAAAAAATTAAAGATTTCTTAGGAAAAATTCATTTGTTCATGTTCCGGTTAAAACAAGATCGCCAGTCTTATACCCTAACCTATAGATCAGGTCAATAATCTAGGGTCGTCATATGCCTCTTGGGATTTGGGACAAAATTTCCCCAAATTGTATTGTATTCAACACCTTCTAAAAGCTTTGTCGATCTTCATTCTTGAGCTTCCAACGACCCAAATCAAAACTATAATGAGTTGTCATCAGCTACGGGAATGACTTGGATTGAGTTGCTTCTCTGGCGATTTTTCATGGGAGCTTATTTAAGGAAACATTGATTGAAGCTCCTATCTGATCTAACCTTTTCAGTTACTCAATAGCTCCCAACCAGGTCACATTGCAGTCAGTCAATAGAAATCAATTACAGAAATTCAGTAAAAAAATTCAGTAGCATAGCTTTATAGATTCTCTCCATGATTTACAAAATTGTGAATTGTAGAAATACTAAGTCCTATTCTCAACATTATTTTTGTCTAATTCTTCATTTACCTGATGGCAGAGGACAGCCCTACGAAATTATCGCCCACAGTAGCATACCTACATTTCAGACTTCCAGTTTCAATACAGTAGAGAGGCTTACTTCATGTAGGGTTTGCAAGGTATAAAACAAAAGTTCTATGAAGTAATGGTTTTATTCATCGATCTTTTGAAGATATACATGCTTTAAATAGAATATATTAAATATTGTGTAAAAATCTAGAAATAAATCATCATTGTCATCGACAGGACTAAGTATTCTAATAAGAGTGAATTGCTGGTAAAAGCAAAGGAATAAATGAATACCTATTTAGATAGGTACATGATGGAGACAAAAATGATGTTTTATGCCCACTTTGAAGTTAACAATTGCACTGTAAATGACTAAATGAGTCAAAGTGACACAATATGACAAAGAAACCAATTAACACAGAAAAAGAAAAAGAGATAATACTTCCATTTAATGAGTCGTTTTAAATGTTTTCGAAGAAAATAAAAGAAACACATCAAGATGGCCGTAAATGTCTCTTACAAAATGAGTATCATAACGCTTTCTTCCTTTCTTGCCACCACTCTACCATGTACGATCAACAATACGTGTGCTTGAAGCAAAAGATGTAGATCTATAATTAAAAAACGACTCTGTCAGACACCAAAATGCTTTCAGGCAAATGAGATATGTACTTGTTTGATTAAATAAAATAACTTGGTTTATCTTACCCCATCTACCTATAGAACTATATATTATTTTTCCTATTCTATAAACAAGAGATAATTATTTAACAATACAGTTAGACAAGATATTAAACAATGCACATGAATCAACATAAGAATTATATCTTGGAAGGAACTTACTTTAACAAGTTGAAACCAAGCTTTCGATATAATGCTTGGCATAGCGCAAATATAAGCATTCGTTAATTGCAGGTAGCTTTACTAGTCTATTCTCTCTCCGATTATAACGAATGAATTGTTCTCCATTTACCAATAATAGTGTATCATCATTCTCAAGAACATGTAATGGCAACAAATTACAATATCCATGGCGAACACCGATGCAACGCTGATGTTGATACCTAAATTTAAACAATTGAATCCAAGAATCTTCAACTCCAAATTCCCTCATTTGCCATATAACAAAATGATTTCCCTTGGAATAATGTGTAAAACAAAGACAGTTCATCAATATGGAAACAGTTGGCATAACATATGGGACTTCATTAAGAGCCTGAGGGAGGCGCAACTGCGTGTATGTTTCCATTCCCAAATCAAGTGAGATAATCACAAATTCATCAACACTAACAATAAGATCTTTCCATCGGCCATAGACAAAGTTCTCATGATTGCGAACGGCAAACCAATTAATACTATTACTCAAATACACACCGCAATTATAAGGATTATGAGTACAGTAATAAGGATCTACAGGAAAACTTTGAATATTTCTCCAAATATTTTCGCCCAAAGTGAAAACTTTTACCTCGTTAGGACGAAAGGCTACCACCTTATATTTATTGGTTAAATTATCATAACCATATGAGAATTTGAAGTTGAGTTCCTTGACTGAAGTGCAAAAATAATCTAGTTTATCAGACAATGACCTCGTGGCTGGGTTCCAGAATCGGAGAGATAAATCTCGATACACAAAGACGTCTGAAGAATCATGGAGCATGCAAATCAATCCATTGCAGGAACCAACACTCATGTAATATTCCTCGACCGCCAATAGGTATTTAGTATCATGATTGGCATTGGTTATCTCTCGTATACAACGCATGGGCATAGGAGTTAGTACTGCAGAAATGGAATTATTTGAAGATTGTGTCGAAAATAGTGAGAGGAGTGGGTTTCTTGAAGATTTGATGAGGTGCAATTTGACGAAAAAGGGATCAGAGATAAGCGAGTTCCATGATTTGCTCACACACTTGAGTTGCATGAGAGAATTAACGGGAAGGAAGGATAGGACTTCGGCGACGAGTTCGTCAGGGAGGATTACTGGAGATGGCGTGTTGCCTTTACGGCGGAGCGGTGACTTAGATGGAGAAATACGCATCGGAGACAATGTAGTGCCACCGAGGAGTTGATTAGTTGAAACCCTTACGGTGCCAAACCAATTGAAAACACGATTTTTTTTTTAGGGTATTGGTTGAAACCACTTTTTGATTATGTATATAAGCAATGATATTTGTATATCCAACTTTAATGACAATTTTGTTTTTCTCTCTTCTTATTGGTCAAAAAAAAATGGAGAGAGAAAAAGGAAGAGAAAGGATAAGACCTTCATGTCAGTATGAGAGAGAAAGTTGTACAAAAGTTGTCACAAATTAGTTGTAAAAATATCATTTCTATATATAGGTACAAAATAAACAGGCCTTGTATATATAACAAGATTTCCTTTCGTAAAAAAAAAAAAAAACCCTTTTCATTATACCTTTTTTTTTGTCGTTCTCTTTCTTTCTTTCGGTCTTTCCGCTCTTTTTACTGCGCTAACATTTTGAAAACTATAAACGATGTTTTTTTTATAAAATTTTAATTAAAAGTAAAAATACAAATGTTTCAATTTCTTTCAAATCATAACAGATGATCAAATTAATCATGATTATATATTTCAATTAAATCAACAATATAACAAAAAAATATAAAATCTAAATTCTTATTTTTTTAATGACACAAACAATAATCTTTATATACACTCATCTTTATAATAGAAAAAATTATTGTTTAAGAGTATAATTAGAATAATAAAAAAGTAAGTATATATACATTCATCTAGTTTGTTACACTTTTTAAATGATAAGGGAAAAAACTGGACAATTATTTTTGGTCGCTATAAATATCTGCAGTTTTGATTTTAATCCCTATAAAATAAATCACACTTTTTAGTCACTACAAAATTTTATGTTAGTGTTTTTAGTCCCTGTTAAATTAAAATTTGTTTAATTATGCTTAAACTTCTAAGTTTTTGAAAGATTTTTTACATACATGTTCATAACATCGTAAGACACTCTTTCATAAAAAAATTTAGTTTTTTAACATGCAATGAATTAAATATGAAT
Organism: Medicago truncatula; assembly: GCF_003473485.1. Classification (NCBI taxonomy): domain Eukaryota; kingdom Viridiplantae; phylum Streptophyta; class Magnoliopsida; order Fabales; family Fabaceae; genus Medicago; species Medicago truncatula. Next base: position 20,956,670 of record NC_053043.1, on the reverse strand, counting down.
TTTTCTAAAAGCCAAATTTTCAAGATTATATTAATGAAAATTTGGACCTAATAATAAAATTTTAAGTTACTCTTTTGGAGTGGAACTTTGTTTAATATTTTAAGTAAGTATGTGAAAAATATGTTACAAATTTAAAAGTTTAAGCACAATTAAGCAAATTTTAATTTTACAAGGACTAAAAGTATGTGTTGGTCCATATTAAATTGAAATTTGTTTAATTATACTTAAACTTTTATATTTTAAAATGATTTTTAACATACATGTTAAGAACATTATAATAATCTCTTTTATAAAAAATTAGAATTTTTTAACATGTAATGAATTAAATATAATTTTTTTAAAACGCCAAAAATTCAAGATAAAACTAACAAAAATTTGGACCTAAAAATAAAATTTTGAGCTAATTTAGTGTGGCGGAACCATTTATAATGTTTTAAAAAAAGTATGTAAAAAATCATTAAAAAATTGAAAATTTTAAACATGATTAAACAAATTTTAATTTAACAGGGATTAAAAACACTAACGAAAAATTTTGTAGGGACTAAAAAGTGTGATTTATTTTTATAGGGACTAAAAACAAAACTGCATATATTTATAGGGACCAAAAACTTAATTAACCCTAATTTATTCTTCTCTATTTGTTTGTTACATGTATTATTTGTATTGAAAATTGAGGGCATTTTTGGAAAGAGAAAAAGTCAACCCAAAAGATTCCTTATATATAGTGTAGATATATATTTAATTTGGCATGGACATGCATTATTATATGCAGGAGCCGGAGTTCGAACCCCGAACACTCCACTGATTGACCTTGAAAAATATGAATTTTAAGACTACCTTACAAAAAAAATATACATATTTAATTTAATTTAATGTATACATTTCTACTTATATACCTTTCTAAAATAGAGATCTGATTGCATAAATAGAACAAATCGACCCAGCCCATTTATAATTGCGTCATCTATTAATGAGTCTAGCCTCGATTTATGTGGGCTCTGGGCTAGGCTGGCCCGATCTATTCCATTTTTTAATTTATGCACGTGTTTTATGCCACTTTGATATATTAGTTTCCGGCAAATATTTGTTGTCATATGATTGGATGTACATAGAAGTGTAAATAATTTTTACATTAATGTACATCCAATTTAATCTAATTAATAATTGGGTTAAATAAGTGAATGGTCCCTTTAAATATATCAACATTTGATTTTAGTCCCCAAAAAATATTTCTTAGGTTTTTGGTCCCGCTAAAATTTTCTCATGTCTAACCTTCATATTTTTTAATGAAATTTTCCAGAAACAGATAGAATATTAAGACAATCTCTCATAAAAAAATTATAAGTTTTTAACAAAACATGAATTAAATTTAAATTTTTATGTTTTTGGTGCTAAAAAAATCATATTAAATTCATGTTTGCTTATTTCATTTTTATTTCATTGAATGCTAAGTCTTATCTATTCTTTTTTTTTTTTTTTTTAAGAAAGTCTTATCTATTCTTATATATTGCATTAAGTATGCAAGAAAAGGAAAGAGTAGAAGATTGTCTCACTGCCAAGAAACTGTGGGATATACATTGCAAACATATCATGAAGGAAATAAATCAAGTCAAAGAAGCATGAATTCACATGAGTGTAAGAAAGTTTGAGGTCTTTCAACGGAATAAGGTGAAACTATTGGTGTTATGTATTAAAACTTCACAACCACTGTGAATGGTTTTAGATATTTTGAAAGACTTACTCACATGACAGAATCAAAAAAATATATTCTCATAAGTCTTCCTAGATCTTGGAGACCTATGATAGCTGCCATTACTCAATCCATGAACTTCAAAACCATGGAGATGGATGAATTGATTGGAACTCATAGAGCTAATGAAGTCTTACTTGAAGAAGATAAACTAACTAGAAAAGGTAAAATGATTATTAGAGGAAGAAGAACAACACAATCCTGCCATTACTTAAGCTACAAGTTATTGCTTGCACTACAAGTTTCCTCTTTTACTTAGTCTAAATAATGTTGTTGGTATCACACCCTCTAAACCAAATCAAGTCTGCAAGCTCATCAAGTCCTTATATGGTCTCAAACAAGCAAGCAGAAAGTGGTGTGAGAAGCTCGCTTCTTTACTTGTCCACCACCACTGCATTCAATCTGCATCTGATCACTCTCTCTTCATTAAGAAGACAGATACTTCATTCACAGCCTTGCTTGTTTATGTTGATGATGTGATTATTGTTGGTACTTCACTTTCTGAGTTTCAGGACATCAAAATCAATCTGCATTCTTCCTTCAAGATTAAGGCTCTTGGTCAATTGAAATATTTTCTTGGTCTAGAGGTTGCTTATTCATCACAGTGCATCTCTCTTTGCCAAAGAAAATAATGTCTTGACCTAGACTGATACATGTTTTCTTGCTTCAAAACCTGATTCTACACCATCTGATCCATCTTACAAGTTCAATACTGATGGCAGTCCTCTATATGTTGATGTTCCTGCTTATAGAAGACTCATAGGAAGACTGATTTATCTTGCAAACACTAGATCAGACATCACATATGCCACTCAACAACTAAGTCAATTTCTCAACTCTCCTACTGAGAAACATGGCAACCACTAGAATCCTGAGGTATTTGAAGAAGTGTCTTGGTCAAGGTTTATTCTTTCCTAGAAATTCTCCTTTGTTCTTATCAGGATACTCTGATGCTGATTGGGCTGGTTGTTTGGATTCAAGGAGGTCAATTTCTGGTCAATGTTTCTTCCTTGGTAAATCTCTAATCTCTTGGAAAACTAAGAAACAGTTAATTGTCTCAAGATCTTCCTCAGAAGTTGAATACAGAGCTTTAGGAGCAGAAACTTGTGAGTTGCAATGGTTACTCTATCTCATCAAAGATCCTCATGTTACCACTGTTATACTTCATGTTCTTTATTGTGATAACCATAGTGCTCTGCGCATTGCAGCCAATCCAGTGTTCCATGAGAGAACAAAACACTTAGAAATTGATTGTCACTTGGTTAGAGAGAAACTACAAGCAGGCATCGTGAAGCGTCTACATGTGACCTCCACTGATCAACTAGAAGATTTCTTTACAAAGCCTATGCTTCCACAACCTTTCAATACTCTTCTATTCAAGCTGGGAATGCTTAATATCTTCCATTCTCCAGCTTGTGGGGGACTATTAGAGGAAGAAGAACAACACAATACTGCCATTACTTAAGCTACAAGTTATTGCTTGCACTACAAGTTTCCTCTTTTACTTAATCTAAATAATGTTGCTTAGCTTGTAATTAGGCACATTGTATTTTCCTTGATCTCTATAAATAACTTATGTATCCTCTTATTCATCTATGACAAATGAAGCTATTTTGTTCATTCTCACTTTCATAATAATGATTACCTTCAAAGCTTATGAGAGTTATCAAAATACAAATGATGATTCTAAACTCATGGAGAATCCTGAAGATCAACAACACTATGAAGAACAAGTTGAAGGTGAGCTATCACTTAACTTAATATCTAGAGAATGCTGAAAAGAAATGATCGACTCAAGAAGAGATTTCCCTTCAAAAAAGATAAATTCAAAGCTGAAACTGACAAGAGTCAAGTAAGATGATATGGATGCAATCAGATAGCGCATCACAAGAGTGAATGGCCTCTAAACAAGTAGAAGAAGCCTGCCTTCAAGAAGAAGTATATGCTACCTGCATGAGATGATCATTAAGTTTAAAAGACATGAGAATTATCTTTGTAAGGAGTGATCATGGAGGAAAGTTTGAAAATGAATCCTTCAAGAAATTTTTCTTCAAGACATTCTTTGATGAGAATGAGTTCAGAATGAAAAAGACATGAGAATTATCATTGTAAGGAGTGGTCGTGGAGGAAAGTTTGAAAATGAATCCTTCAAGACATTCTTTTGATGAGAATGACATTTCTCATAATTTTTCCTGCCGGAGAACTCTTCAACAAAATGGATCGTTGTTGAAAGAAAAAATAGATCTTTGTAATAAATGGCTAGAACACTTCTAAATGAAGGCAATATTGAAAAATACTCTTGGGTTGAGGCCATCGACACTTCTTGCTATATCAAGAACTGAGTTTAATTAAGAAAGATTTTGAACAGAATGTTTCTAATGACAGGTTTATTATTCTGGATGACGGTGCCAGCAGGCTTACTCCTTGCTTGTGACTGCAATAAGGCAGGAAACCGGCACCAAGATATCAGCAATGAATGATTCATCCTGAAAATTAAGTTTCTACGTTCTAGCATCTAGTAGATCTTCTATCCTCACCGTGATATTTTCACTGAAAAGTATAGTTTTAAATTACATATATTAGCAAACTCTATAAATAGATATGTGAACAAATATCATAGTTTAAATAGTTATTTGAAGAATGGAGCAGTGCAACAAATGCAATCATCATTACATAAAGAACTTAGCAATGCTGATTTATCAAAAGAATTTAGTGACCAAACTTATTCTCAACAAGGAAGTTCTTTGATCCATCCTGTCATAATCATAATTTTTATTAGAAGGCCACTCGAAAACAAAGTGTTCCACTGTGTTAGAATGCATAGAACTGCAGTAGGCAATTTCAGAATTGACAGTTATCCGCATTTAACAGAATTTGACAGCGATTTGAGAGCCTTCTCCTGACCAACCAAATTCCACATTCAGTCATTATAATACACAAAATAGGTCTACAACGATATTCCTATTATACCCAAACAGTCCTGCAAAATTTGTACTTCATTTACTTATAGTGTTGGAGACTCGCTTGCTTTACACAAACAAGATCAGTTCATAGTTATAAAACAAAACAACTATCAAGCAGTGAGTTGCTTCAAATGTTATCTAAAAAAGACGAGAAAAAACCTAAAAGAAACACATCAAGAAGAACATAATTGTTTGTGCTATAAATGAAGATATTGCAGCTCTAGTGACTCGATCTTCCTTTCTTCCAATCATTCCATCATTCACCGTCATTATCAATAACGCTAGTGCTTGAAGCTGGGTTGTAAACCTACGATTTAGAAAAGACTCTATTAGACAGCATATATAGTGAAACTACAACGCACAAAAATAAATGCATAACTCTAAGAAGAGGAGTCATTTCCCTATGGGAGAAAGAAAGAAGTGAGCTCCAACCATGAAGCCATGAAGCCATGACACAAGCCTATACATGTACCACAGGTGAGCCAAGGGCTGTGTTTAAAAATTAGATTCTACGGCAATATCAAAAGAACATCCAAGAACTGGTGTAGAAATAAAGTAATTCTCACTTCATGAATCATCATGGATGTAAACAAATTCTGAACAACAACAATTAGGTTTTATCCTACTAAGTGAGGTCGGCTACATAAATTCAGAAGAACATTTGATATATATATTAATTTGCAAAAACATCTCATTCCGAAAACCAAACACAGATAACCAAATTCTAAAAAGGAAATTGGATCACCTAGTTTATTTTACATACGATCTGTACAAACGTCTTGAAGGAAATGAAATTAATAAAAGTTTAAAGAAATAAAACAATTTGGTTCAGTAATCTTCCCAAGCTTACTGAATTGTGTTCAGTAATCTTTCTCTCGTTCCCACCTTTTTCTATATTGTAGTACCTATTGTGTTTCAAATTTCAATTATAAATAATAAATCATAAGGAGAACTTACTTTCAACAAGTTGAAACCAAACTTTCGATATAATCCTTTGCAACTATCCTCTTAATGTCATCACTAATTTCTCTTTGCTCTACTTTATCATCTTTTCTATTATAGTGAACGTGTCCTTGATCACTTAACAATATCAATGTATCGCCATTCTCTGAAAGGTATAATGGCAACAAATGATCATCAACTCGTCCTCGTACATTTTGACAGCTAAATTTGAGGAACTTAGTCCAAGACTCTTCAGCTCTAAATTTCGTCATTTGCCATATAACAAAATCCATTCCGTTGGAATAATGACAAAAGCAAAGACAATGCATCAAAACAGAAACTACCGGCATAACATGTGGCACTTCATTGAAACCCCGAGGAGGAAGCAATTGTGTGTAGGTCTCTGTCCCCAAATCAAGGGAAATGATCACAAATTGCTCAACAGTAACATTAAGATCCTTCCATTCATTATAACCAACGTTATTGCTGCGAATGGAAAGCAGAGGGAATCTTTGAATAATTCTCCAAAATTTATCACCCAGAGTGAAAACTCTGACTTCTACAGAACTGAATGCCACCACCTTATATTTTCCGGTTGTATTATCGCAACCAAATGAAAATCTGAAATAGTCATACCGGTCCATAAAAGTATTGGTAAAACAGCCGACTATTTTTGACACTGACCTCGTGGCTGGGTTCCAGAAACGGAGATGGAAGTTTTGAACATTATGGTATATATGTTGACTGAGCATGCATATCAATCCATTGGAGGAACCAAGAACTAGGTTACAGTCTTCGTTCTTCACTTGATAGTGATTGAGTACAAAATCTTTGGAAATGGTTATAAACTGACTAGGAAAGGAATAGTCTTTGTTCTTGCACGAAAACATTGTGAGGTGTTTAGGGTTTTGTGGAGATGATTTAATGAGGTGCATTTTGGCGAAGGTGGGATCAGAGGAGATGAGTGAATTCCATGATTTGCAAACACATTTGAGTTGCATCAGAAATTTTATGTCAAGCAATGATAGGACTTCAGCGATGAGATCGTCCGGGAGGATCAATGACGACGGCACTTTGGCTTTACGTGGCGAATTAGATTGAATGATGTTACTCATCGTAATTGTGCGTTGGAGTTGAAAGCTGAACCCTAACACATACAGAGACTCGTTACGGCGCAAACCAATTTATATGTAGCGTTAGCGTAAGGTAACTTACTAAGGTGGAAACAAATGGGCTTTCCAAACCTAAATCTTCTTTTAGGGTAATAATTAACTACAGTACCTTACACACAATTCAAACGGTTCTTCAAGTAGAAATTCCTAAACGGTTCGTTTAACTCTCTTGGTTGTTTAATTGACCATGATATTAATTAGCCAAATTTGTTTATGGGCATAAGAGTTAAGAATGTCTATATGTTAGACCTAGATATTTTTCCAACAAGTAGGACTAAATATCTCCTAAACAAGACTGAAAACTGTTGGTTGTTGCATATACATTTAGCCATGTTGATTTTGATTTACTAAACAAGCATGGGCAGGTCCAAACATTTGGTGCATATGGATCTAAAATCTAAGTTGCTAATACTTGCGCTTCTTCCGACAAAAGCAAAGCCAATTTCAAAAACTTATAAATAGCAAATGTGTTGTACTTATTTATTTTTACAAGTTTTGTACAAAGTTGTTGATTTGTTGGTCTTATTCTTAACATTTTTGGTCCCTGAATGTTCAAAATTTTAAAATAGTCTTTGATTGTGCACTTTGTTAGTCAAAATAGTCTCCAACATTAGAATAATTTCTTTAAAAAAAACATTAAAATAATTTGTTAATATTGTCATATTAGTCTTTTAATATACTTACTAGTTGTCACCTATTTTGACTAACAAAGTGCAAAATCATAGGCTATTTTAAAATTTTAATAGATTGAGAGACTATTATCACTACTCGTTAGATCAAAGTAACTAATACCCTAATTATAATAAAAAAATAAGAAAGTTGACACATAGCCTTAACATGGATTCGTCCTTGTAAACAAAGTAGTCTCTAAAGATTTAATAGGGCTTCCAAAACTGAGATTCTAGAAAGATCGTCTATGTGATGCTTGTTAAATGGGGAAGTAAACTAGAGTCTCATTTAGACCTAAAAATGCTACTTCAACTTCAAGACCACTAGAGCTTCTTCGTATGGAGTTGTTTGGTCCTTTAAGAACAAAAGCTTGAGAGGTAATTATTTTGGTTAGGGGTGGCAAAAAAACTCGTGCCTGCGGGTATCCGTGGATAAAATCCATCATGGGCACGAGGTGGGTAGCTAAGTGGGTATCTGTGGATAGAATAAACGGGTATTTAGCTACCTGTTATTTTTTGACATGGACACGGATTTGATGACACCTAAAATACCTAAGTATATTACTAAAATATACATGTATATATGAGTTTGGTGTCTAAAAAAATCTTTATTTTACTCTTGTATACGTGAGCTATTCTTTGTTCTTTCTCTCAAAGATTTATCTTCCTCTTCTTTTCTTGTGCGGCCAGATTTTCTTCTTCTCCTTCATCTCTTCTCTATTTTTTTCTTATTCTCTTTGGCATGATTATTAGTTTATGATTTTAGGGCTTTCCAATTTTAGACGAATACATGAATATTTCAATTGGTACTATATATTATACCAACCTTTTGTTTATAATATCAATCAATTATCAAACTAATTACCCTCTTGATTGTTTACAATTTAAATTTTATGCAGTATGGATATTTAAAAGTTGAAGTTTGTAGGTAATTAAGAAAATATTTTTCTTTATACAGAAAAAATTAATTCAAAAATCCATGGATACCTGCAAATATCAATGGGTATCTAAATACATGTGGATTATTCGTAAAGAGATACCCGCACGGGCATGAGAACGGACACGAGTACCATATTTATCCAACGAGGCGGGGACGGATATAATACTACCCTTACCCATTGACATCCCTAATTTTGGTTTTGTAATTGTTGATGACTACTCTATATTCACTTCGACTCTATCTTATCTATTTTGGTAGTGTGACTATTTTTATTTTTGTGTAAACCAGGTATCTTCAATGAGCAACTGCAGGGACTAATCATTTGAGTCTCGTGGGACCCAAATGAGACGCAAACTCCCTATTAATTTTAACATTGTTGCATGCACACGTCTGGATTCAAACTCATTTTGAAAACGTTCTCTTCTAAGTGTAACACCCCGTTTCCCAAAAATCAATTAATTAATAAAACATGCATCAGAGTAATTCCCAAACGGGCATGTCACACTACATTTTCAAGATTTCTTAAATAGAATATAAAATCTATTTAATAAACATCCTTCAAAGTCATCATTAATTTTACAGCGGAAAATTTGCATCAAAACAACAACAGCAACTGTTTAAATCTCCATAATTAAATTTTGGCATAAAAACCTTATCAACATAAATTCAACAACCATAGGGCTACGTCAGCAATATTCAAAAATTGATATATAGAAATGAAAAACAATAAGAAAATCTCATCCCGTACGTATCAGAGCCCTAAGACACTTGAGCCACCACTCCTACTAATCTTTATTACCTGCAAGTTACCCATACGAAGGGCAACATTTTCAAGCAGAAGGGGTGAGATTTCACAAACAATAATAATAAGCATATAATTCATCAAATTCATCTAACAACTTAAACTCCATCATATCAACGGTCATAACTCGATATCATAAACAACATCATAACAGCATCATTAATTCGTATTAACATTCTCCACCAAGCACCTCATTAACAACTCATGAATAGAGGACAACTTAGCAACTATATGTAACATCATCATTTCATAATAATAATTATTCATCAAACATTCCATTAACAATTCATGAATAAAAGACAACTTATCAACTTAACATAACCCTCATCAAGTACATTTAACAACTCATAGGTAACCTCATGTAATATCATAACAACCCCACAATCAACACCATAAAAGATCATCATAACCTCGTCATACTCATCAACATAAACAACGTAAGAGTACACCACCTCCTATAACAGACAATCAAAGTAAGAGTACACCACCTCTTAGAAAAACAATAAAGTAAGAGTACACCACCTCTTATAACAACGACAAATAAGAGTACACCACCTCTTATAACAGACAATCAAAGTAAGAGTACACCACCTCTTATAACAAATTCGTATTAACATTCTCCACCAAGCACCTCATTAACAACTCATGAATAGAGGACAACTTAGCAACTATATGTAACATCATCATTTCATAATAATAATTATTCATCAAACATTCCATTAACAATTCATGAATAAAAGACAACTTATCAACTTAACATAACCCTCATCAAGTACATTTAACAACTCATAGGTAACCTCATGTAATATCATAACAACCCCACAATCAACACCATAAAAGATCATCATAACCTCGTCATACTCATCAACATAAACAACGTAAGAGTACACCACCTCCTATAACAGACAATCAAAGTAAGAGTACACCACCTCTTAGAAAAACAATAAAGTAAGAGTACACCACCTCTTATAACAACGACAAATAAGAGTACACCACCTCTTATAACAGACAATCAAAGTAAGAGTACACCACCTCTTATAACAACGACAAGTAAGAGTACACCACCTCTTATAAAGACAACGAGTAAGAGTACACCACCTCTTATAAAGATGACAAGTAAGAGTACACCACCTCTTATAACAACGACAAGTAAGAGTACACCACCTCTTATAAAGACAACGAGTAAGAGTACACCACCTCTTATAAAGACGACAAGTAAGAGTACACCACCTCTTTAAAAACATCTAACATAAACAATCACCAACAACGGATACAACTACGACTTCAACAACAACACCAACGATGATGACAACATCGACAATTTGCATAATTTACTTATGACTCATTCGGCAACGTACAACCCAACACGGGAACAGACCAGTTTCCAGCCAAAAACCCAATTTTTCATCCACCCAAACCCCAAATTTGATAGGAAACTTAACATATGATTATTCTACAACCTGAACATCAATTCTTAACACAATTTCGATGGTTTCTACACTTTTCAATTCAAAAATCAATAATCAAAACCTAATCCCAATTATCCAACCTAAGAACAACAACATGTTAAATCACAAATTCAGAATTTATACACTATGATTACTGAATGTTAGTCTCACCCTTACCTTAGATCGATGAACAAAGCTCTACATAATCTGATTCTCCCCACTTGGCTCTTCTCTTGGTTTTTCTCCCAAAACTCTGTTGTAGGTGAAAACTGTTTCTCTGACTGACAGTTTCTATTTTCTAATAATTCAGTAAAACATAACCTCCCACTTAATTTCTATTAATTAAAATAAAACCCCCAAGACTCCAATTAATTCTATTTCTCACATTATTCTAAATTCCCATTTATTCTATTAAATAGTAAAATAACTCATTTAATAAAATATAACACACCACATAATCAACATAATTATATAAAATCATATATATAAAAAAAGACTTTAAATCAACCAATAATAATTAAATAAAACTGGGGCGTTACACTAAGCGCTCTTGGATGACTCCATTCTTATTTTTTTGTCAAGTAACCAAGTGTCTAAAATTCATTTTTTTAAAGTGTATAAATAGAATGTTCGAGGTTCGAACTTTGGCTCTAAATTGTCACTACAAACTGAGTTATGCTCATGGTTGACTCTATTCTTATTTATAGCAAAGATGAAACTTTTTACGCATTTGTACAAAATATTTTATACTTCATTAAATAACTTTGTATTAATACATGATAAGCCTTTTTCTAAAATAAATTTTTAAAAAAATATAAATAAAATTGGCTGATATATTACATAACTATAATATTTGAATTTTTATTAAATTGTGTGATTGATCATCTATACCAGTACTATATATAAAGAAAATAGCTCATTTCAACTCTTTTGAACTAACTTTTACTCTTTTCAAAATTACCCACAATTTTTAATACAAATAACACAGGTAACAAATAGATAAGAATAAATTTAAACATTAAAATAAAAGTGTAACTGTAACACCCCGTTTTCCCAATATACAAATTTCATAAGCAATTATCAGAGTAAAAACCGTAAACGGGATATCACATAGAAACGTAATCCATAAACAGTTAAATAATAATTTAACCTTCACAATATCTTTAACATAGCAGCGGAATATTTAATTCAAAAATCATAAATCAGTTTGGCACGTAGGCCCCATCAAAAATGGTTCATAATCCATAACATAACAAAAATAACATATTATCCACGTAAGAGAATGAAGCATGTTATAGCATATAACCCCATCCCGTTACGTATCAGAGCGACCTAGACGACACAGTGAAGGCAAGGCCACTCACGACGGCAACTGCACACTAAGCACGATCACCTGCAAGTTACCCATACGAAGGGCAACATTTTCAAGCAGAAGGGGTGAGATTTCATAATACAATAACATTAATCAATGTAATTGAGAATCATAAATTAACAACATAATCATTCCATTATTAACTTTGCATAATTGCTAAACAGTTATCACGTAATCGTTTGTTCAATAATTAGGAATATCATAACATATCAAATAACACTTATCACGTAATCACATATTCAATCATTATCAACAAGGCATCTTAATCATGACAATGTGACAATGCTCTTAGACTCCTTATATGCATGTGGTACCAATCGTCATCATAAGTATTAATATACTTTAATCGTGCGGAGGACAAAGCTCCTATAAAACGTGCGGAGGACAAAGCTCCTAATTTTCGTGGTGAGGACTAAGCTCAATGATATGCTATGCATGGACACAGATGAACAAAACATCATAATCATCGTAATCATGTGCATTCAATAACTTGATGCAAAACGTCATCATTTTCATTATATTCATATATAAACATTGCTTACTCAGTTAAATAACAGCAACAGCATAGTCAAGTCGCATAACAGCAAGGAGATATCAATATATCAACAACAATTTACTAGAATCATAATCATTTCAATTATATCTTACATATTGCATAATACCTTAATCATGCTCAAATAATATCAACTTAACTCAATAGCTTTACAGACTGCATTAAACGTTATCATAAGGTTTCATTACCAATTAGGGGTTCACTCTGGGCCAAAAAGTGCGACACAGATCGCACAAACACATAATCAAGTTCATCCTGGTTGTACTCGCGAGGCGAGAGTACTTACTCGCCATGGCGAGCACCACTCAACTCACAACTAAGCTTGTTCTGGGTTTCCTCTGATCCTACATTCATTCCTAATCAATACTAGGTAAGTTCAGGTACTCAAAGGCATCCAAGGTCCAACTAAAAAGGTCGAAACACGAAATATGACATACACTCTGCCTAAGCTCGCGAGGCGAGGAAGGTTGCTCGCCATGGCGAGTTGCACCAAACAACTCGCGAGGCGAAGGAAAGGGGCTCGCGTGGCGAGCGATGAAGTTCATCACTCGCGAGGCGAGGATCATCACTCGCCGTGGCGAGCGATGAACAGAAGCACGGGCAGACTAGGGTTTTTCTCAAAAATCCATCACACAACATGGTTCAAAGCCTAATCTTGGTTCCATAATCCATCCTAAACATGTTCTAAGGTTAAAGGACGGTTTCTACATCAATCTAAACAAGTTTTACCGTTTGATCATCAATTTTTAGGGTTTTGACCTAATTCCAAAACTTTTCTAAATCAATCCTAACTTTGTCAATTAATCATCAGAATTACAACGATCAATGCTATTGAATCATTAGTCTCACCCTTACCTGGTTATGAAGAAATCGCAGCTCTCTCTATGCTCTTCTCCCTTCTAAGCTTTTTCTCCCTTTTCCAAAAGTTTTCACGTACAATGAGTTTCTAAAATATTAGGTCTTCTCCTATTTATACCTCTTTCTAATAACTTATCTTATCTCACTTTCTCCCCCAAAACTATCTAAAATATCAAAACAGCCCTCAACTAAATATTTTTCAAATCTTTATTTTATTTAACAATAAAATAAATTCTCTAATCTTATCAATTCCTCCAAAATTCATAACCTAACACGTCATCAATCAAATCACCAAAATCACCACAATTTATCAAAACATATCAAAATCATACATATATTATATAAATATAATATAATCACCTAAACTCGATTAAATAACGATTAAACGAAAGTGGGCGTTACAACTCTCCCCCACTTAAAAGATTTTCGTCCTCGAAAATTTACCTCAAGCAAACAACTCTGGATAAGACTCCAACATCTTACTCTCAAGCTCCCACGTCAAGCTTTCACCAGTCGCTCCCGACCAAACGACTCTCACGAGAGGTATCTCCTTGCCTCTCAACGTCTTCACTTTACGATCATCAATCCTTACCGGTAAAGTCTCTACCGTAAGGTTGTCTCTAACTTGCACATCGTCGCTTTGGATTACATGAGATGGATCCGGAACATACTTTCGAAGTTGCGACACATGGAAAACGTTGTGCAAATTCGAAAGATGCGGCGGTAAACCCACTCGGTAAGCCACCGTTCCAACTCTTTCCAATATCTGATACGGACCAATGAACTTCGGGGTCAACTTCTTTGACTTCAAAGCACGTCCTACACCAGTCATAGGAGTGACTCTCAAAAACACGTGGTCTCCTTCTTGGAATTCAAGATCTTTTCTACGCTTATCATGATAACTCTTTTGTCGACTCTGCGACGCCTTCATTTTCTCTTGGATCATCTGAACTTTCTCAGTAGTTTGCTGAACAATCTCTGGTCCTAAGACCACTCTTTCTCCTGATTCAAACCAACACAACGGAGTTCTGCATCTCCGACCATACAAAGCTTCGAACGGTGCCATTCCAATACTAGAATGATAACTATTATTATATGTGAACTCGATCAACGGAAGATGACTATCCCAAGTTCCTCCTTGCTCAAGAACACAAATTCTCAACAAATCCTCTAGCGACTGAATTGTCCTCTCCGACTGACCATCTGTCTGTGGATGATACGCCGAACTCAATCTCAACTTCGAACCCAAGGCCTCTTGCAAACTTTTCCAAAATCTAGAAGTAAATCTTGGATCTCTATCTGACACAATGCTCGAAGGAACACCATGCAACTTCACAATCTCCTTGATATAAATCTCTGCCAACTGGGCAACAGGGAAACTAATATTAATAGGTAGAAAATGAGCTGACTTCGTCAACCTATCAACAATAACCCAAATTGCGTCGCTCCCTCTCGGAGTATTCGGCAAACTCGTCACAAAATCCATCGATATACTATCCCATTTCCATTCTGGCACGTCTAAAGGTACCATCATCCCAGCGGGTTTCTGATGCTCGACTTTCGACTTCTGACAAACTAAACAGGAATACACAAACTGTGCCACATCTCGTTTCAAACCAGACCACCAGAAAATCTTCTTTAGATCATGATACATCTTCGTAGCTCCCGGATGAATACTCAAGCTACTTCTATGACTCTCTTCAAGAATCATCTTCTTAATCTCTTCATTGTCTGGGATACAAATTCTTCCTCGGAATCTCAACACACCTTGATCATCGATTTTAAAATCACTGTCTTCAGTCTGATCTCTAGCAATCAACAAGTCCACAAACTTTACATCAACTTTCTGTGCTTCCTTGATACTTTTCAGAAATTCACTATCAATTTTCAGCATACCCAGTTTCACACTCTGAGGTGACCATTCGCAAACCAAACTCATATCTCTAAACTGTTCAAGCAATTCGAACTCTCTGACCATCATGGCGGACATATGCAATGTCTTCCTACTCAAGGCATCTGCAACAACATTAGCTTTACCTGGATGATAATTCAAACCAAAGTCATAATCCTTCAACAATTCGAGCCATCTTCGCTGTCTCATATTCAATTCCTTCTGATCGAACAAATACTTCAAACTCTTGTGATCACTAAACACTTCAAATCTCGAACCATACAAGTAATGTCTCCATATCTTCAATACAAAGACTACGGCCGCCAACTCGAGATCATGCGTAGGATAATTCTTCTCATGAACTCTCAACTGTCTTGAAGCATAAGCTACCACTTTACCTTCTTGCATAAGTACACCTCCTAAACCCAACTTGGACGCATCACAATAAACCACAAAAGGTTCATCTGACTTCGGCAAAATTAACACTGGAGCAGTCGTCAAACGCTTCTTCAATTCACCGAAACTTTTCTCACAATGGACGTCCCACACAAAAGTTTTACCTTTACAAGTCAATTGCGTTAGCGGAAGAGCTAACTTAGAAAACCCTTCAATAAACCTTCTATAGTAACCAGCTAAACCCAAGAAACTTCTAATCTCAGTAACTGACTTAGGAGTCTCCCACTGTGATACCGCTTCAACTTTAGACGGATCCACTGCAATACCATCACCAGAAATAACATGGCCTAGAAAACTCACTTCTTTCAACCAGAATTCACACTTAGACAATTTAGCATAAAGCTTCTTCTCTTTCAACACTTGCAAAACAATCTTCAGATGCTCGGCATGTTCTTCTTCAGTCTTGGAGTAAATCAAAATATCGTCGATAAACACAACTACGAACCGATCCAAAAATGCATGGAAGATGCGATTCATATACTCCATAAACACTCCAGGTGCATTGGTCACACCGAAAGGCATAACTTTATATTCATAGTGACCATAACGCGTTCTGAAAGCCGTCTTCTGCATATCTTCATCTTTTACTTTAATCTGGTGATAACCTGACCTCAAATCAATCTTGCTGAAAACTCGTGCACCCACTAGCTGATCCATCAAATCATCAATTCTCGGAAGTGGATACCTATTCTTGATAGTTACCTTGTTCAACTGCCGATAATCAATACACAACCGCATACTACCATCTTTCTTCTTTACTAGCAGAACCGGCGCTCCCCAAGGTGAAACACTTGGTCTAACAAACTTCTTCTCAAGCAAGTCTTCTAACTGTTTCTTCAACTCAGATAACTCAGAAGCAGACATACGATAAGGTGCCATCGAGACCGGCTTCGTTCCAGGAACAAGATCAATAGAAAACTCAACTTCTCTCTCTGGAGGCACATCAGGAATCTCATCTGGAAAAACTTCAGGAAATTCACACACCACCGGTAACCTGTCAATCACTGCTTGATTCTCAATAGATAAAGTAGCCATCAACGAAAACATCAAGATACCGTCGCGTTCCAGTTGCTTCAGCTGCTTAGTAGATAAAAACTCTGCGCCACTTTCCTCTTCGACGGAAGAGAAATGCACTGACTTGCTAAAACAATTAATAAGAACGTGGTTGTACTCTAACCAGTTCATACCCAAAATCACATCCATACCACTCAAAGGTAGACAAACTAAATCCATTTCAAAATCACGACCAAACATAGACAAAGGACATTTCAAACATACGAGAGAAGTAGTCACCGAACCCTTAGCTGGAGTTTCGACAACCATCTCTCCATTCATATCAGACAAATCAAGACCCAAAGCAGAAACACAATCGAAGGCAATAAAACAATGCGTAGCACCAGTATCAATAATAGCAACTAAAGGAGTATTATTAATATAGCAAGTACCTCTGATCAAACGATCCTCATTCTCTGTCTGAGTCCCAGTCAAAGCAAAGACCCTACCAGTAGTCGGCGCCCTCTTAGGCTGAGTACACTGTGAACTAATGTGACCCTCTCCGTTGCAATTAAAGCAAACAATGTCTGTACGGTTGCAATCAGCTACAACATGACCCTTCTTACCACACCGGACACACTTCTTGATTTCCTCAGGGCAGACGTTGCTCTTGTGGCCTTTCTCACCACAATTGAAACACACAATCTCTGCAGCATCCTTCTTCTTAGGCCGCCTAACATCGACCATCTTCTGTTTCCCTTTGTCAGCGGGGGCACTGTACGGCTTAGGACGACTCTGCTGTCCCTTGCCCTTCCTTTCATTCACTACCTTGTAGTGAGCCTTGGTATCCTCCTCATAGATCCTGCAGCTGTTAACCAAATCCTGAAAAACTCTCAGCTGCTGGTATCCAATCGCCCTCTTGATGTCGGGCCTCAAACCGTTCTCAAACTTGATGCATCTTGAGAACTCAGCATTCTCTGCAGTATAGTGCGGATAGAACTTAGACAGCTCCACGAACTTGGCAGCATACTCTGTCACGGACATATTTCCTTGCTTCAGCTCAAGGAATTCGATCTCTTTCTTCCCGCGAACATCTTCCGGAAAGTATCTTCTCAGGAACTCTCTCCTGAACACAGCCCAAGTCACGACAGCTCCTTCCTGCTCGAGGGTAGGCAGAATAGCAACCCACCAGTCATCAGCTTCATCGGCCAGCTGATGAGTACCAAACCGCACCTTCTGATCTTCAGTGCACTGCATAACTCGGAAAATCCTCTCAATCTCCTTAAGCCACGTCTGGGCTCCATCAGGGTCATAACGTCCTTTGAAAGTCGGAGGGTTCTTCTTCATGAACGTCTCCAACATCCTAGCTTCAGCATTTGCACCAGCATTCACGTTAGGTTGTTGTCCCACAGCTTGGGCAACAGCTTGAAGAGCAGCAGCTAACGCAGCATCATTCCTTCCAGCCATTCTGATATTCTACAAAAGTAGCAACAACAATATAAGATAGTAATATAAATATTACTAAGACTCGACACTACTCTCTAATTGACCGGACGGATCGACCTGCTCTGATACCAATTGTAACACCCCGTTTTCCCAATATACAAATTTCATAAGCAATTATCAGAGTAAAAACCGTAAACGGGATATCACATAGAAACGTAATCCATAAACAGTTAAATAATAATTTAACCTTCACAATATCTTTAACATAGCAGCGGAATATTTAATTCAAAAATCATAAATCAGTTTGGCACGTAGGCCCCATCAAAAATGGTTCATAATCCATAACATAACAAAAATAACATATTATCCACGTAAGAGAATGAAGCATGTTATAGCATATAACCCCATCCCGTTACGTATCAGAGCGACCTAGACGACACAGTGAAGGCAAGGCCACTCACGACGGCAACTGCACACTAAGCACGATCACCTGCAAGTTACCCATACGAAGGGCAACATTTTCAAGCAGAAGGGGTGAGATTTCATAATACAATAACATTAATCAATGTAATTGAGAATCATAAATTAACAACATAATCATTCCATTATTAACTTTGCATAATTGCTAAACAGTTATCACGTAATCGTTTGTTCAATAATTAGGAATATCATAACATATCAAATAACACTTATCACGTAATCACATATTCAATCATTATCAACAAGGCATCTTAATCATGACAATGTGACAATGCTCTTAGACTCCTTATATGCATGTGGTACCAATCGTCATCATAAGTATTAATATACTTTAATCGTGCGGAGGACAAAGCTCCTATAAAACGTGCGGAGGACAAAGCTCCTAATTTTCGTGGTGAGGACTAAGCTCAATGATATGCTATGCATGGACACAGATGAACAAAACATCATAATCATCGTAATCATGTGCATTCAATAACTTGATGCAAAACGTCATCATTTTCATTATATTCATATATAAACATTGCTTACTCAGTTAAATAACAGCAACAGCATAGTCAAGTCGCATAACAGCAAGGAGATATCAATATATCAACAACAATTTACTAGAATCATAATCATTTCAATTATATCTTACATATTGCATAATACCTTAATCATGCTCAAATAATATCAACTTAACTCAATAGCTTTACAGACTGCATTAAACGTTATCATAAGGTTTCATTACCAATTAGGGGTTCACTCTGGGCCAAAAAGTGCGACACAGATCGCACAAACACATAATCAAGTTCATCCTGGTTGTACTCGCGAGGCGAGAGTACTTACTCGCCATGGCGAGCACCACTCAACTCACAACTAAGCTTGTTCTGGGTTTCCTCTGATCCTACATTCATTCCTAATCAATACTAGGTAAGTTCAGGTACTCAAAGGCATCCAAGGTCCAACTAAAAAGGTCGAAACACGAAATATGACATACACTCTGCCTAAGCTCGCGAGGCGAGGAAGGTTGCTCGCCATGGCGAGTTGCACCAAACAACTCGCGAGGCGAAGGAAAGGGGCTCGCGTGGCGAGCGATGAAGTTCATCACTCGCGAGGCGAGGATCATCACTCGCCGTGGCGAGCGATGAACAGAAGCACGGGCAGACTAGGGTTTTTCTCAAAAATCCATCACACAACATGGTTCAAAGCCTAATCTTGGTTCCATAATCCATCCTAAACATGTTCTAAGGTTAAAGGACGGTTTCTACATCAATCTAAACAAGTTTTACCGTTTGATCATCAATTTTTAGGGTTTTGACCTAATTCCAAAACTTTTCTAAATCAATCCTAACTTTGTCAATTAATCATCAGAATTACAACGATCAATGCTATTGAATCATTAGTCTCACCCTTACCTGGTTATGAAGAAATCGCAGCTCTCTCTATGCTCTTCTCCCTTCTAAGCTTTTTCTCCCTTTTCCAAAAGTTTTCACGTACAATGAGTTTCTAAAATATTAGGTCTTCTCCTATTTATACCTCTTTCTAATAACTTATCTTATCTCACTTTCTCCCCCAAAACTATCTAAAATATCAAAACAGCCCTCAACTAAATATTTTTCAAATCTTTATTTTATTTAACAATAAAATAAATTCTCTAATCTTATCAATTCCTCCAAAATTCATAACCTAACACGTCATCAATCAAATCACCAAAATCACCACAATTTATCAAAACATATCAAAATCATACATATATTATATAAATATAATATAATCACCTAAACTCGATTAAATAACGATTAAACGAAAGTGGGCGTTACAGTAACAAACATAAATGTTCAGTTTTTTCTTTATAATTTAAAAAGTGTAACAAACTAGATGGGTATATCTATACTTATTTTTTCATTATCCTAATTATACCATTAAACAACATCTTTTTCTATAATAAATAATATTGTTGGTGTCATTAAAAAAATAAGAATTTAGATTATATTTTTGTGTTATATGGTTGGTTTCATTAAAATAGATAATCATGGTTAGCTTGATTTGTTATAATTTGAAAGCAAAAAATATTTATATTTTTACTTTTAAATCAAAATCAAAATTTCAAAAAAAAAAACATCGTTCATAATTTTTAAACGTTAGCGTAATAAAAAGAGCGGAAAGACGGACACATAAATGCTCGTCTTTTTGCTTGTTAATATAAAATGATGATATTAAATCTATGCCAATACAAAGGAGATACATCCTTTTGGGCTGAATTTTTTCTTCAATTTTTAGCCTTCATTTAAACTCGTTTACCATTTTTATAATATTATTTGAATTATCAATTATAAATTTAATTTTCTCTTTAGAGGCAATTATAAAATTAGTTAAATCTCATTAAAATAAAACAACATTGGACACTATAAAAATAAAAATAAAAATAAAAATAAAAACTTTATTTTGATCGTATAAAAAAAATTGTATTTTAGTGTAACATTTATCTTTTAATTTTACTCTTCACGTAATTATATTTTACCATTTTACTCTGCTAGTGGTTATGATAAAAAAATTTAAGTGGAGTAACTCGGTTTCCTTCATATATATATATTTTTTTAACTAAGCAAAATGAGATATATTAACAAAAAGTTTTGATCCCTAGCATAAGAAGTGCCAAAGGAAACAAAATAAGATTACAAATAGTTCCGATCAAACCATAAAAAACAACGAGCAATAAGGAAAAATTAGATTACAACGAGCAACAAGGTTACCTTCATATTTGAAAACTTATTCAAGTTCATAATTTATATGAACTACTTCTATGTTTAATATCATGATTATCATGTTTTATATCTCAAAGTACTTTTTTTTTGGAACATCGAATCTCAAATTTCATGTTTTATAACTTTTACTAGAAATTTAAAATTTAATTTAAATGGGATTAAACTTATTCTCATCAAGGCAAATTCCTTGGTCCATCCAATCTACCATTATTTATGACATTGTTGTCAGCTACCAATGAGAATGATTTGGATCGAGCAGAATCTCTATTGGTTTTTCATGGAAGCTGAACCATGTTCTCTCTTCATAGTTTTAGATCCTATTCTGTCATACCACCACAAAATATGCATAAATTCACCTATACAATCCCTTTGAAAACTTTTTCATATTAAAAAATTATCATCATAATCATAATTCTTGTGGATATTAGATCTTTTTTTTTTTTTCTATTACTACGCATCTAGAAAACATACACATAAAAACACCATAATGATATTTTGACACTCTAGAACAATAGCAAGAGTAAATAATAATGCCAAAGTAGGATTTATGTCGATGATTGAGTCAACCTCGATGAAGCTCTATCAAATGATGGATGGATTGCAATGGCTACAACAATGTTTCATTGGTACGAGTCAAGTTTAAAGACTCAAGTTTTAACAAATAGACTTTTAAGTCTAAGAAAAAAGGATTTTGTACTAGCAAACTGATATGGAAAAAGTATTTTTAGAGAACAAGTACTAACAAATACACTTTTGCATTCAATTCTTTCTTGAATTTACAGAACAAGTCCTCAAAATATATGCTATTTCGAGTAACGAGCCTCAAAACAAATTCGATGAATTTACACTGTAAGCTCTCAAAATAAAAGGCTTGCTATATATATACATCGAAATTAATTACAACCTAATCTGAATTCTGAACAGCAGATTTTAGTCAGTTTACGACATGATTGGGAAGATTTCAACAACCATACTTAAAGAGAATACTAGAATTTCAAAACAAAAATCGATTCAAGAAGTCGGATATGCGATGCACCTTCCATTGTGACCGAGAGACAGATTGTTCGATTGCTATGGCGCATAACAAAAAGAGTAGTCAAAGAACTATGAGAGACAAAGGCAATTTCAGTTATATAGAATTGGAGACTTTTGCTTGCTTTACACAAAGAATATAATGATCAAGCAGTGTGTTGATTCAAATGTTATCTGAAGAAGACAAGAAAAAAAACCTAAAAGATACACATCAAGAATATAAATGTTTGTGCTATAAATGAAGAAATTGAAGCTCCAATAACGCTTTCATCCTTTCTTCCCATTATTCCATCATGTACCATACACAATGCTTGTGCTTGAAGTTGGGTTGTAGACCTACAACGCACAAAAATAGAACAGAAACACGAGAAAAAATAAATGCATAATTCAATATCGGAAGAAAGAAATAGTTTTGACCATGATGCTTTAAATACAGTCTATACATGTACCAAGAGTTGTGTTTACATAGATTCTATGGCAATATCAGAAGAACAACAATATCCAAGAATTGGTGTAGAAATAAAGTAATTCTCACTTCATGAATCATTATGGATGTACTAGAACAGTTGTGAACAAATTCAGAAGAAAATCTAATTATAAATAATGTACTTTTCATGCTTCGGTTTTTTTAATACGTTTGTAGACCAACCCGGTAACGAATTTCCAAAAGGGAGGGAATAATGTACCTTGAACAATTTCATCTTCATAGTTATAATAAATATAAGAAAAACAAAAGTTTATTCATTTCAGAGATCGCCAAACTGTTAATAGTAGCCAACAGAATATCATTCAACAATACAATCAAACCAATGGTATCATAAATAAAATAATCAGACAAGGAATTAAACCACGTAAATAAACTATCGTAAGAATTTGAAGTAAATCGTAAAGAAGAACTTACTTTCAACAAGCAGAAACCAAACTTTCAATATAATCCTTGGCAACCAGCCGATATATGCCACGGGTAAGATCACTTCGCTCTACTCTATTATCTTTCTTATTATAGCAAACTACGTGTCCTCGATCACTCACTAATATCAATGTGTTACAATTCTCAGAAAGGTATAATGGAAATAAATGGCGATCTTCAAAATAACTAGAACCAATACATATATTTTGATAACTAAATTTAAGGAACATAGTCCAAGACTCTTCAACTCTAAATTTTTTCATCTGCCATATAACAAAATCATTTTCCTTAGAATAATGACAAAAACAAAGGCAATCTGCCAATACGCAAACAATTGGCATAATAGGTGGTATTTCATCAAAATCTAGAGGTACGAGCAACTGTGTGCATTCCTCCGTCCCCAAATCAAGCGAGATAATGCCAAATTGTTCAATCGTATCGTTAAGATCTTTCCAATCCGAGTAAAGATAAACAATGTTATTGCAAAGGGTAAACCAATTAAGACTGTTACTAAAATAGACACCACCATTCTGATCCAAACCAGTCCGAGCAGAACGAGTGCAACGAAAAGGAGTCGAAGGGAAACTTTCAATACTCTTCCAAACATGATCACCTAAACTAAACACTTTCGCAATACCGGGACTATAGGCCACAACCTTATATTTTCCGGTTGTGTTATCATAACCAAACGAAAATTTTAAATAGAGATGTCTAACCCTAAGCTCAACGTAAGAATAGCCGAGTCTTTTCGATACTGACCTCGTGGCCGGGTTCCAGAAACGGAGGCAAGAGCTTTGATACTTACCATCGATACGATCACTGAGCATGCATATCAATCCATTGCATGAACCAACAAATCCGTTACATCCCCGGTCCACGAATTGGTAGTGATCAGGATGATCCATAAACCGATTCTCGAGTAAACTACGTATTGGGAAAGGATGGAGTGTGAAAAAGCCGTCATTAGACGAACACAGTGTGATGTGTGGGTTTTGTGATGATTTCTTGAGGTGCATTTGGACGAAGATGGGATCGGAGATGAGTGAGTTCCATGATTTGCTCACACATTTGAGTTTCGTAAGAGATTTCACGTCAAGGAAGGATAGGATTTCGGCGACGAGGTCGTGGGGGAGAATAGATGGAAGGATAGTCACCGGAACCATGACGTTATAAACCCTAATAAAACGAAGCTAAAGATCCTGTCACGTGTTACGGCCGCAAACAAATTACTTGTCTGAAAAATATAATTTATAGGTTAACTACGGTAATTATTAGGTCGGATATAGACATGACGCAACTGGGCTTTGGAAGGCTTCAACCTTGCCGGGTCAAAAAAATAACGTTCTAGGTTTCAAAGCATTTCTTCTTTTTGAAAGTTTGATATACTCCTCCGTCCCTGATTATAAGACTCTTTTGAGAATTTTTTTTGTCCCTTTTTATAAGACCCCTTTGTTATTTCCAACTACATTAATTATTTCTTGACATACATGCCCCTATTTATTATACATCTTTTTCTTCAATCAACAATAAATAACATGTTGAAAACATAAACTAACCTTCTTTCTTAAAGGATAAAATTGTAAAAACAATAGTGATTACAAACAACTTTAATACAAATATCCACTATCTTAATTCCCGTGATTTTGGCAAAAGGGTCTTATATATAGGGACGGAGGGAGTATAATTTAGGCTTAATACATACTTTGGTCCCTTAACTTATTTTTAAATAATTTGGTCCCTTAACTTTAAATTGTCTCAATTTGGTCCCTTAATTATACCTCCGTTTACGAAATAGGTCCCTTCCATTAGTTATTTCCAAAAAACGTTAACTTTGGCCAAGTAAGCTTTCCACGTAATCAAAACGTTACGTTTCTGAGAACTTAGAGAGAGAAGGAAGAAAACGTAGAGAGAGAAGGAGAAAGAAAAGCCAGATCGATTGGGTGAAGAAATCTGCAAAACGAAGAAGAAATATCTGGAAAACGAAGAAGAATAACGAATCAAAGCGAAATTCCAGGTTAGTTTCTGCATCTTCTTCGCTAATCTCATGGGTTTCGGAAAAGAAAAAAAATTCTGATTAGGGTTTGGAAAGTCTCTAGGGTTTTGAAGATTTCGATGAATTTCTAAACTTTTAAGGCTAATTTCGTATTCTTCTTTGCGAATATCAAGTTAAAACCATTTTTTTTTCCTGATCTGGAATGCGAAAATTTTGGCATGGATTTAAAAAATTTCAATGAATGCGCTACCTTTTAGCTTGCTTGTATGCATGGATTTGGTTTATTTATTGTTTATTCCTTCTCAAAAGTCGAATTTTGTCTGTTGTGTTGGATTTTCATATGTTAAATTAGGGTTTTATACTGCTGTGTGGTGTGTGGTCCAATTATTTCGAATTTTGTGCATAAATCTGATTAGGTTTTGTTTCTTTTGTATATTAATGACAAAAAACAGATGGACCAAATATTTGAATGTGTGGTGCATCATGCTGGAGATTTTAGTTGTTTTATGGACCCTAAATATGTAGGACCAGTAGAAACACTAGACTGTGACCCAGACTTTTTCTCATACTTTGCTTTGTTATCAACCTTAAAAAATTGTGGTTATGTTAGTCTTAAGTCTCTGTGGTATCATGACCCTTCTATGGAAGGTGGGTTTTTTCCTTTGAATAGTGATAGTGGCTGTAGAAGGATGCAAAGTATTGCACTTCAATATGATAGGGTCCATTTGTATGTTGTCCACCCTATGTCACAAACTGATGTTGTAGAACTTGACCCATTGATAGAATATCCATATATGGCCCCACCTGTCCCACCT
This sequence comes from Medicago truncatula, assembly GCF_003473485.1. Taxonomy (NCBI): domain Eukaryota; kingdom Viridiplantae; phylum Streptophyta; class Magnoliopsida; order Fabales; family Fabaceae; genus Medicago; species Medicago truncatula. Next base: position 20,930,439 of record NC_053043.1, on the reverse strand, counting down.
GTTGTTAATGAATCAAATGAAGGTCCCACTGATGTAGGTCCCACTGCTGAAGAGAAAAATGCTGAAAGTGGTGTAAGTGGTCCCAATTGTTGTGTGAATGAAGATGGGCCTGAGGTGGACTTAAATGACTTAGGCCCAATGGTGGATGAGAATGATTTATTTAGTGATCATGAGAATGGGCCTGAAGGTGTGAATGAAGGTGTGAATGAAGATGGGCAATGTAATGAAGGTGTTGGTGAAGAAGTGACTGCTGAGAGGGAAGATAGTGCATTAGGGGTACATTTTGGTGACTCAGATGATGAGAGGGAAGATATAGCAGGAAATCTAGACAGTTCTGTAGGTGGGAATGAAGTTAATAAACCAACTGTTACCTTAAATGAAGACCCTGTGTTTAATGACCCAATTGTTAATGCTAATGCTGAAAATGTTGCTGGATGTGACAGTTCTGGTTTGAATGAAGAAAATGTTAATGCTGAAAGTAATGCTTGTGGTCACAGTTCTGGTGTGAATGAAGGTAATGGGAATGAAGCAGTTGTTAATGTTGAAGATGTTGCTGGTGAGGGATCTGATAATGTGAATGAATCTGGTGTTCAAGCTGAAACCATTAGAGGTGAGGGATCTGGTAGGAGGAGAGGAAGAGGAAGAGGAAGACCTAAGAAGAAAACTACTGCAGACCCTGTGTTTGAAGATGACATAATTGAACATCTTAGGAGATCTGTTAACAATGAAGGAGAAGTAGGTCAATCAAGTGTTATGGGGGACAAGGGATTAAGTGATGTGGAAGAATATAACTCTGAGCTGGATAGTGGTTCAGATAGTGATGAAGATGGAGTGCAGAACCTCAAATTCCCAACTTTCAAGATGCCTGGTACTTTATTTATGACAAAGATTGACTTTCAACATGTTGTTAGAACTTATGCTGTGGAGAATGCTAGGGATTTAAAGTTTAGAAAAAATGATAAACATAGAATGAGGGTTTATTGCAAAGGTGAAGGCTGTGAGTGGCAGATGTTCTGTGCTAATATTAAAGGTGAGGAAACATGGCAGTTGAGGAGTGTTAATAAAAGGGATCATACATGTGCTCCAGAGTATAGAGTTAAGATGATGAATTCTAAATGGTTAGGATCTAAACTACACACAAGGGTTAGGGAGAATAGGGACTTACAAGTTACTACAATTATGAATAGGGCTCAACAAAAGTGGGGTATTGGTGTCAACAGAAGCAAAGCTTATAGGGCAAAGAATTTGGCAGCTGAATTTGTGGAAGGTAGCTTTAGAGATCAATATAGAAGGTTACATGACTATGGCAATGAATTACTTAGATCCAACCCAGAATCTTCTGTATCCATTACTAGCACCCCTTATGTAGGTGCTGAGGCTGACCTAGAGAATCCTGATGCCATAGTTTGTCCTCACTTTCAGAGAATGTATGTGTGTTTTAAGGGGTGTAGGGATAGTTTCTTCAAATGCAGACCCATTATTGGTCTTGATGGGTGTTTTCTTAAGACCCCTTATGGTGGAATGTTATTGGCTGCAATTGGAATGGATCCTAATGACCAAATACTTCCAATTGCATATGATGTTGTTGAAGGAGAGACTAAAGAATCATGAGAATGGTTTTTGGAGCTTCTCATTGCTGATTTGGGTGGCACCAAACTATGCAAAACATATACTATAATAAGTGATCAGCAAAAGGTAAACTAAGTATTCATTTTTCTGTAAACTAACTCATTGCTGATTTGCATACATTGATTTTAATTGTTGTTTTTTTTTTTTGAAATGTATCATGTTAAACAGGGACTTTTGCCAACAATTGATAAATTGCTTCCTGGAGTTGAGCAGAGGTTTTGTGTCAGACACCTCTACAACAACTTTAGGAAGAGATTTCCTGGAAAAAAACTTAAAGAGTTAATGTGGAGGGCTGCAAAGGCAACCTACAGAAATGCATTTGAGAGGGAAATGATGGAAATCAAGAAGATTAGTGAGGAAGCATTTAAGTATCTATGTGAAATTGAACCAAGGCATTGGACTAAGGCAATGTTCAAGGGTGATACAAAGTGTGACACACTAGTGAATAACATATCAGAGGCCTTCAATTCTGTTATTGTTGTTCCAAGGTCCAAGCCAGTTGTATCTATGTTAGAGGATATCAGAGTGTATGTCATGGAAAGGTAGCAGACCAATAGGGAGAAAATTGCTAAGGTAGCTGATGGTGAAGTTATGCCAAATATCAAGAAAAAGCTAGAAAAGGAATCTTCTTATACCAATAACTGGCAAGTCAGGTATGAACATAATGACAAAGAATCTTGATTTTTAATGATTCTGGTGATATTTAAATTGCAGAATGTAACCATTTTTATAATCTTAATGTAGGCAAAGTAGAGATCATGATTTCCAAGTTATACATATGTCAAACACTGGAGACAAGTATGTTGTCAACTTGTTGGACAAAGTGTGTGATTGCAGGAAATGGTTGTTGACAGGACTACCATGTTGTCATGCCATTTCTTGCATGAAATACAAAAATTATAGGATAGCTGAGTATGTGCCATCAATTTTCAAAAAAGAGCAATATGCTGCATGTTATTCCAGCATCATTTTCCCTATCAATGGCCAAGATTTATGGATGAGGATAGACTGCATCTTCAACCACCTCCTGTGAAAAGGCAACCAGGGAGACCTAAAAAGAAGAGGAGAATGGATGCAAGTGAGCTGATGAGAGATAACTCACAAATGAAGAGAGCTTCTTATGGGATTAAGTGTAGTAGGTGCAAGCAAGTTGGACACAACAAGTCAACATGCCCACTACCTCCACCACCATCATCTCAGCCACAGGCTTCTCAGCAACAAGCATCTCAGCCACCATCATCTCAGCCACCATCATCTCAGCCACAGGCTTCTCAGCAACAAGCATGTCAACAACAAGCTTCTCAGTCACAGGCACACTCATCTCAACCACCAATTCAGGAAAAAAAAAATGAGATCACCAAGTGTTATCGCGATTTTCGGGTGTCAAGTCATAAATTAGGCTTGAACCTTTCAATCTTTGATATTCTCTATTTTTTCTTGGGAAGGGCAAAATTGAGAAAAAACCCTTAGATTCTAAGTTCGGGGGTCGTTTTCGCTACGGGAAGGTGTTAGGCACCCGGAACGATTATGGTATTCCATAAGAACCGTTCTCCTAAGTTTATTTCTACGCTTTATTTTTTAATGCTATTTATGAAAAAGGAAATTTATTTATGTTAAGAACGGGGGGAAGAAAGTGTTTGAGGTTTTATTTTACTTGGACTTGGAGAGGTTTTGACCTCATGCCTACATACCCATTTAAGGGATCAAACTCCATGTAGTTCTCTCTCAAAAAAGTTTTTTTCTTGTGTGTTTGGTTGATTTTAATTTTTGTTGGAAAATGGTTTTGAAGAAAAGAAAGAGGCCTTAAAAGCATAAGAGAGAAAAAGGGTGAATGGTTGGTTCAATTGTTATTAAAAAAAGTCTAAGTAGGGATTAAGATTCATTTGGATTTGTTTAAGAAAATAAAGGAAAAAAAAAATCAATGGAGTTTTGACTCCAAGGTTTGTTTGGAAAAATTTGAGTGATGGAATTAGTTTATCATTTTTGGAAAATTGGCATTTGTCTAAAGATCGCGTTTCCTAAGCATACATCTAAACGGTAATCATGCAACGTGTGTGCGTGTCGGTGCTTGTGTCGGTGTACATCACTTATAGTGTCCATAGTCCTTTACACTTTGCCCTAGTTTACATGCTATAGTCTTGCGAGTAATTAAAAGAAAGCTAATCTACCTAAAATTATTACAAACCCATTTGATATAGAAATGAATAGAAAAAATATGCTAAATCTATGGGATGAATGAAATGTGAGATGAAATGGCTAGTGTCATAAGGCACAAAAATAGTAGAAAGGTAAACAAAATTGAATAGAATAATAGCAAGAGAAAAAAGTAATGAAATGAAACAAAGTGGCAAAATATACCTAAAATTGGTTATGACACTTAGACAATACACATGACCTATAATCCCCTCATTATAGCAATGTTAAAGGGGTTTGATTTTGAGCTATAATGTGGGAACAAATAGGACATATTCAAGCCAAGAATCATGACACATCTTCAAAGATATTTTGCACTTTATTTCTTGATAAAAACATACATTACTTGCAAAACAAGAAAGAAATGAAAATCCACATCCACAATCAGCAAAACATACATGTGATCAGCAGCATATTCATCATGAAATTACACACCAATCATCCACATCACATGCCAACATTTTATGAGAAAATATACCACAAAAATACACAAACTTAGATCAAACACAAAATTAATCAAGAAGAAGTAACACACATATTTTTATCATTTTTTAAACCACTGAAAGATATCACAAAAGTATTAAAATGTGTTAAGAAACATATAACAATTTTTTAGAATTTTTAGAGAAAAGATTGAGCATGCAGAGGTTCAATTAGCAAGAAAGCAGGGTGTAAATAGCAAGAAAAAGCAAAAACGCAGAAAAAAGCAAAGCCCAAACCAACAGCCCAAAACCAGATCACAGGAAAGCACAGGGACCGTTGGATTGATCCAGGAGATGGAACCCTAGATCCAACGGTCTAGAATGAGGGAAAACGAACCAGAATTGGACCGGTCCGGTTCAGTTGGTTATAAAAGGGTTGGGGGACCGGTCCAGTTCAGTCTTCTTTCTCCTCTCTCTCTCTAACCTAAAACTAGTGAGATAAGCTCTCACCTCTCTCCTCTCTTCCGGTTGTCTTCTCCGGTGAGCTTCACCGCTCCGGTGTGGTGGTTTGCCGGCCCAACAGGGCGGCGCCGCCGCACCGGAGATGAGAAACTCCTCCGTTTTCAAATTTTTTTGCAGATTAAGACATCCTTTTTCGTTCTAAACAAGAATATGGCATTAGATTTTACATGCAAGGTCTGAATCGTTGGAGATCTGAAATTTTGTGTTACGGTTTTGAAAATTTTTTTAGGTTTGAAACTTTCTTGGCTCAAATCCTTTTTATATTTCTCGATCTGTAACGATTCACTTGCGTTGATGCTTTTCGAGAAAGAAAGATGAAATTTACGTGTTTACCTCTGGTTTAGTTGGAGATTTCGAACGGAGATCTTTGAGGAAGAATTTGAATCGTTTCCGGTGAGATTTCTTGCTTCGAAACAGATTCGGATCTCTATCTTCTTCTTCACCGGTTCAATTTTCTTCGTTTTCTTTCCCTCTTCTTCTCACGGTTTCCTCTGTGATCGTGCTGGGATTTTTCGCCAAACGGTGATGGATCCGCACTTGAATTGCAGAGAAATCAGTTCGATGATGATGATTCTTCAATGAATCACTGAGAACTGTGGTGAATTTGTTGAATCTCGTGTTGATTTTTGATTTATGGACAAAGGGACCGAGACGGAAATAGCAGCAACAACGGGTTTATTACGGGACAGCTTATGTTTTTAGTTGAATTCGAAACGGTTAGGGTTTGTGATTGTTCTGTGTTCTTGATGATTTCTGGATTTTTGATCTAACTGAATGGAGAGAGAAACTTCTCACGTGTTTGTGAGTTGGCACTGATTCAATGGATCTGTGTGGCACTGTGCACTATTTATAATCTGACAAGTGTGCTTGAGACCCAATGAAATGGTGACACCTGGACTTGTATGAAAATGGCTCGGCCTTGGACTGAAATTTTGACTTAGGGACCTTTCTGCAAAAAAGAAAAATTGAAGGACTAAACTGCAATAATAAAAAATGGACTGAAATGAAATTTTTAAATGTTTTGGACTAAAATGCAATTTTAGAAACTGTTTGGGACTGAAATGCAATTAAAAAAAATAAATTTGGACTAAAATTGGTAATTTGAAAAAACGTAAAGTGAAACCAAAAATAAAATCAACAAAAGGACTAAAATGAACCAGCTACAAAAATGAGGTATTTTAAAATACCTCTCTGCCGAAATTTTGACAGGAAAAGACCAAAATGCCCCTGGGGACTAAACTGACCCAAACTGACTCAGATGCAATTTTTGAAACAATTTTTAAAAAAGACTCAACAATGATTTGTACAGACAAATTGAAAAGACTCAGAGACAAACACAGGGACTAAAATGGGTTCCACTGCAGGAAATGACCAAAATACCCTTTTGTATGATTTTTTGAAATAAAATGCAAGAAACGTAATGCGACGTTTCAGAGGGTTCTTAAATGACTTGTAATGCAAGAAAAGACAGACAGAGGCAGTAAAATATGTTTAAAAAGAGAGTAAAGATTCAGAGTAAAATAACAGAGAATTGACAAATATCAGTGTTAAAAAAAGAAATTTGAATGAGTATTTTTAGGTCCAAAATCAGGGTATAACAGCTGCCCCTATTTAAGTTTCTTTGTCTGGAGGGTCAAGAGATGGAGTCTTTGGCTTGACGGGACGAAGATACTTAAATATTAACATTTGCACTGTGTTTGGACGTAAAAATACGCTTGTACATTTTCAAATATCATGAATGCCATGCAACATTTGGATTATGAGTGCGAGACAAACGAAAGCTGGAATTAACAAAAGATGTCGTATCCATTGCGGGATTGGTAGACATTGACAACATAACAGATAACAGGGTAGATAGGAGACTAGGAACAAATTGACGGGTACAAGCTGCTCTTGGATTGAGCTGGGCACTTGACCGGGAATAAAAGCAGACAAACAGGTGCGAGTTGTTCTTGGATTCGAACTGGTCACTCGACCGGAGACATGGAAAAGGTAGACAGGTACGAGTTGTTCATGATTCGAACTAGTTACTCCACCGGAGACAAAGACAAATAGACAGGCGCAAGCTGCTCTTGGATTGAGCTAGCCACTTGAGCGAACAGAAGCAGATAGACGGGTACAAGCTGTTCTTGAACTTGAACTAGCCACTTGACCAAAATCATAGACACACAGACAGGTACGAGCTGTTCTTGGATTTGAACTGGTAACTCGACCGATAACACTGAAAAGTAAAAACGGGTACAAGTCGTTCTTGGATGCGAACTGGTAACTTGACCGGAAACATAGACAAATAGGTAGGTTCAAGCTGCTCTTGGATTGAGCTGGTCACTTGACCGAACAGAAACATATTGATAGGCACAGGCTGTTCTTGGACTTGAACTAGCCACTTGACCGAACAGAAACTAATTCACAGGGGATTAGTTTTTTGACAAAATATAGGTTGAAATTGACTTGACGTCGATTTGATTTGAAAGGTAGAAATTGACCAATATTATTGGCTCACAAGGTTTTGACGGAGAACCTGGCATGAGTATTGAATTGAGACTGATGTTGACATTGGAAATGCAACATGCATGAATGATATAACAATTTCATTAAATGCATGGGCACGTAGTATGCATGATTATGCATGTATGAATGCTTGTAATGCATGACTGTTGGCGATTTGTAGACACAGTTTCGCAGAAACAGACAAGACATTGGAGTATTGGGCACGCAGTGGCTCGTGCTATATTACACATTCCTGGAAATCCTCTTTGGAGATGACGTCGTTGGGAGACGTGTCGAGACCATGGCTGAGGGCAGGTAGCTATGCAACTTGCCGGGGATAGAATCTCGGGAGACTCTACTGGGAATAATGCCGGATGTATCGTGGACGTCGCATCTGTGGTCAATGCTTTTTGCATGTTATTTTCTCAATTTTCCATCATTCATTTTTTGCATCCCATTTTTGCCTGGATCGCCCTTTCGGGTTTTCGATCCACCGGGGAAATCAATTCTTTTCAATGCCCCATTTTTGCCTGAACTGCCCTTTCGGGTTGTCAATCCAGCGGGGTGCTCATTTTTGCCTAAGCCGCCCTTCTGGGTTTTCAACTTAGCGAGCCTATTCATTTTCATGCATTTTCATTCTGTTTTTTCATTCTTGCCACTGACCACAGACTATCCTGGGGAAGAGCCTGCTTGTAACACATATTGAAATAGACATCAACATACACTCGCTCATGCATGTTTCATTTGAATGTACCCTGTTGCTCAGGTTTGCTTTCAAAAATAGACAAAAACTTTTTCAATTTTCAAGATGTTTGTTTCAAGCATTGTCATTATAAAAATAGAAAGAAATTTTTTTTTGTACATAGCTTTGAAAGTAAAAAGGAAATAGAGTTTTAAACAAAAGCACAGGCTCAATTTGATGTATAAGAGTGGTGGTCAGCCGAAGGCGTGACTCCACAGATTTACAAAGCTTGGAAAATGGTAATTTTATTGGTTGGTGATACATTGAACACAGCAATCATTACATTTCCTGGAAACTTTGAATTCGCAAGCATAGGAGCTTTTGATGAAGATGGTCATTAACAGCTGCAGATGCCCCAAGGGAACGGTGGTTGGCTAGATATAGTTACTTGCCTTTTGTTTCAATCTCATTTTTGCATGAACCGCCCTTTCGGGTTTTCGGCTCATCGAGACGCTCATTCTTGCCTGAGTTGCGTACAATCTCAGCGAGCTTTTTTCATATATATTTTTTTTTGTCCCTTATTTTTGCCTGGACCGCCCTTTCGGGTTTTCGATCCACCGGGAAGCGCATTTTTGCCTAGGCCGCCCTTTCGGGTTTTCGACCTACCACGCTGTTCTTTTCACATTTCTAGGCAAAGTATTTCTTGACTATATCAGCATTCACTGGATTTGGAAGTTCTACACCATCCATGTGTGTAAGGATTAAAGCACCACCGGAGAAGGCCTTCTTGACAACATAAGGACCTTCATAGTTAGGCGTCCACTTGCCCCTTGGGTCGGGTTGCTGGCTCATCCTCCTTTTCAAAACAAGTTCTCCTACCTTGAATTCTCGAGGATGGACTTTCTTGTCAAAGGCAGTCTTCATTCTTGCTTGATATGACTGTCCACGAGCCATGGCATCCATACGTTTTTCCTCAATCAAATTCAACTGATCATACCGGCTTTGGCACCATTCAGCCTCAGATAACTTTGCTTCCATGATCACACGGAGAGATGGGATCTCCACTTCCAAAGGAAGAACTGCTTCCATACCATATACAAGAGAGAAAGGGGTTGCCCCGGTTGAACTGCGCACTGTAGTACGGTAGCCATGCAGAGCATAGGGTAACATCTCATGCCAGTCCTTGTAAGTGGTTACCATCTTCTGGACAATTCTCTTGATATTCTTGTTGCGGCCTCAACTGCACCATTCATCTGAGGTCTATAAGGAGAAGAGTTATGATGTTCAATTTTGAATTCTTCGCAAAGAGCTTGCACCACATTGTTGTTCAGGTTTGTACCATTGTCGGTAATGATCTTGCTGGGAACACCATACCGACAGATGATGTTATTCTTGATGAACTTAGCTACCACTTGCTTGGTCACATTGGTATAAGATGCTGCTTCAACCCACTTGGTGAAGTAGTCAATTGCCACTAAGATGAAACGATGACCATTTGAAGCCTTCGGTTCAATTCTTCCAATCATGTCGATGCCCCACATTGAGAACGGCCATGGGGATGAAATAACATTGAGAGCGTGCGGAGGCACATGGATCTTATCAGCATAGATTTGACATTTGTGGCACTTTCTGGCGTGCTGGTAGCAATCATGCTCCATGGTCATCCAGTAGTAACCTGCTCGTAGCAACTTCCTTGACATAGTATGCCTTGTAGCATGGGTCCCGAAGGTACCGTCATGTACATCATGCATTAACTGCTCTGCTTCATGTTCATCAACACATCTTAACAATACCATGTCATAGTTTCTCTTGTACAGAATATCTCCATCTAACAGGAATCTGCTGGCCAATCTTCTCAAGGTCTTCTTGTCTTGTTTGGAAGCACCCGACGGATACTCACGGCTCAGCAAGAACTGTTTGATGTCGTAGTACCAGGGTTTATAGTCAACCACATTTTCGCCAACCTGATCGATCACATCCCCAATAGCAAACACATGTGAAGGTCTTTCAAGGCGTTGCACTTTGATTAATGGCACATCATTCCAATGGTTTACTCGAAACATGGAGGATAGAGTAGCAAGAGCATCAGCCATTTGGTTCTCATCACGAGGAATATGGTGCAGCTCAACCTTTGAAAAATATGTCAGCAAACGTCTCGCATAATCACGATAAGGAATCAACTTAGCATGGTAGGTCTCCCATTCACCCTTTATCTGATTGATGACGAGCGCAGAATCTCCATAGATGTCGAGGTGTTTGATTCTCATGTCAATTGCTTCCTCGATCCCGAAGATACATGCTTCATACTCAGCCATATTGTTTGTACATTCGAACAGAATTCTGGCGGTAAAAGGGATGTGATGTCCCTGCGGGGATACAATGACTGCCCCAATTCCTTTACCATAAGCATTGACAGCACCATCAAAGACTAAACCCCACTTGCTATTGGGATCTGGACCTTCATCAATCAACGGTTCTTCGCAGTCTTTTGATTTTAAATACATGATCTCTTCATCGGGGAAATCGAACTCAATTGGTTGGTAATCATCAAGAGGTTGGTACGCAAGATGATCGGCAAGAATGCTACCTTTGATTGCCTTTTGAGTTTTGAACACAATATCGTATTCAGACAAAAGCATTTGCCAGCGTGCAATCTTCCCAGTAACAGCAGCTTTCTCAAAGATATACTTTATCGGATCCATTCTGGATATCAACCAAGTTGTATGATTCACCAAATAATGACGCAGGCGTTTAGCGGCCCAGGCCAAAGCGCAACAAGTCTTCTCAAGCATTGTATACCGAGTTTCACAATCGGTGAACTTCTTGCTTAGATAGTAGATAGCATGTTCTTTCTTTCCAGTCTCATCTTGTTGACCAAGTACGCATCCCATGGATTCATCAAATACTGCCAAATACATAATCAAAGGCCTTCCTTCCACGGGTGGGACAAGGATAGGTGGTTCCAGCAGGTAATTCTTGATGCTATCAAAAGCTTCTTGACATTCATCATTCCATACAACAGGCTGATTCTTTCTGAGTAGCTTGAAGATCGGCCCGCAGGTTGCGGTCATATGAGATATGAATCGGGAGATGTAATTCAAACGCCCGAGGAACCCTCTGACTTGCTTCTCGGTCTGTGGAGCTGGCATTTCTCGGATGGCCCGGACTTTATCAGGATCGACTTCAATGCCCTTTTGGCTGACAATGAAGCCTAATAACTTCCCGGATCTGACGCCGAATGTACATTTGTTAGGATTCAATCGAAGCTTGTATTTTCTCAACCTTTCAAACATCTTTGTCAAATATTCAACATGTTGCTCCTCATCTGTTGACTTCACAATCATATCATCCACATATACTTCGACTTCTTTGTGAATCATGTCATGAAACAGAGTAGTCATCCCTCTTTGGTAGGTAGCACCAGCATTTATTAGGCCGAATGGCATCACTTTGTAGCAGAAGGTACCCCATGGAGTGATAAAAGACGTCTTTTCTCTATCTTCAGGAGACATTTTGATCTGATTGTAACCGGAGAAACCATCCATGAAGGAGAACACCTTAGACTGAGCAGTATTATCAACAAGCACATCAATATGAGGTAATGGAAAGTTGTCTTTTGGACTAGCTTTGTTCAGGTCTCTGAAGTCAACACACATCCGGACTTTACCATCCTTCTTTGGCACAGGTACAATATTGGCAACCCATTCAGGGTACTCAACTGTCATGAGGAAACCCGCATCAATCTGTTTTTGAACCTCGCTCTTAATCTTGAGAGCCATATCTGGATGAGTCCTTCTCAATTTCTGCCTGACGGGAGGACATTCAGGCTTGGTGGGGATCCGATGCTCCACAATCATAGGATCTAGACCTGGCATATCTTCATACGACCATGCAAAAATATCCGGATATTCCCGGAGGAGTTGGATGATCTTCTTTTTAACCCCTTCCTCTAGAGCAGCACCGATCTTGATTTCTCGCTTGTTCTCCTCGGTACCTATGTTGATAAGCTCAATCTCTTCCTGGTGAGGCTGAATGGCTTTCTTTTCTCGCTCAAGTAACCGAGTGATCTCATATGGTATGTCATCACCTTCCTCATCTTCGGCCTCATACACTGGGAATTCAAAATTCGGAGGGAAAGCAGGGTTACTGTGCCCAACGGGTTTATTATAGTTCAATCTGCGTAAAATGATTGGATGGTTTTAGAAGGAGGTTTTTTATGCAGATTTTTGAAATTAATAAGAAAATACAAATGTTTTGGTTTTTTCTGGCATTACCATTATTTCCAAGGGAAAAAGCACTAAAAAAGCAGTCGTGGAAGAAACGACAAAATTTTATTAATCAACGGCAATGCCGAAACAAACATGCCCTTACAGAAAATATCACTCTCGCTTTGGGCAGAGCGAGAGGATTGTTATTTTGAAAAAACAAGATACTTAAGCAACAAGGTATATTACTCAGAAACATGCATGATTGAGGGAATGTCAATGGCATCCCAATCTCTCGCAATGCCTCCTGGTATAACAAATACAGGCCTCGGGCCAAATCCAGTTGCTTCTTCTGTAATTGCGTTGACAAACCCAGCACTATAGAATGCCCCGGTGGAAACTCCTGAAGTTGGGGAAAAGCCAAGACCTTCCTTATACTTGTTCTCACGAAGCTGTATTAACCTGCCCCAGCCGGCAGCTTGACCCTCTTGGACGGCTCTCTGTGCATCCTTCAAAGAAGCCATGGCAGTTCCATCCCTCTTGGGCTCCGTACCTTCGACAGTTAATCCTTGAAAAGCGGTCCCCTCTGTAGACCCTGCTTCTATGCAAGAGAAAGATGATAGCTGGCTAACCAGGTATGCTTCCTCTCCATGAATGGTAACAAGCTTTCCACTTTTTGCAAATTTCAACTTTTGGTGCAAAGTAGAGGTCACTGCTCCCGCGTCGTGTATCCATGGTCTCCCCAAGAGACAGCTGTAAGAGGCATTAATATCCATGACCTGAAAGGTGATTAGAAAGGTTTCGGGGCCGATAGTTATTGGCAAGTCTATCTCCCCGAGAACGCTCTTGCGGGTTCCATCAAAGGCTTTGACCAGAAAAGTGCTCTTCCTCAAAGGAGTTCCCCGGTAACTCAGCTGATCCAGCGTTGACTTGGGCATCACGTTCAAAGATGAGCCAGTGTCTACTAACACATTTGAGATCATGTCAGACTTGCAATTCACGGAGATATGCAAGGCCAGATTATGATGCTTTCCTGCTTCGGGCAATTCATCTTCACTGAACCACAGATTGCTGCAGGCGGTAATGTTCCCCACTATGCTACCAAAGTGATCCACAATTACTTCATGATCCACATAAGCCTGCTCCAATACTTTCAAAAGGGTATCTCTGTGGGCAGCGGAACTCAGGAGTAGAGACAAAATGGATATCTTCGACGGAGTTTGCAGCAGCTGATCTACAATCTTATAATCACTTCTTTTGATCAACCTCAAAATCTCGTCCAGATTAGAATCCTCTATAGACCGGCCTGGTTGGCTCGCATCCCTGTTAACGGGGGAAACATCAGTCGGGGTTGGCTTGTCAATGGGTGGCACGGTAGGTGTAGCTGCCTTCTTTTGAAACAATGGTGGACGGACTCTTCCGCTTCTTAGGGCTGCTGAAGTTCCTTCGGCGGTATTGTTCACCACAGCTAAGGACACCAGAGGCACTTCTACTCCGTTTTCAATTATGGTAGCATTGTATTTGTACGGGATAGCCCTATCTGAAGTATACGGTACCGGTCCGGGCAACCTTATCACCAAAGGCTCAACATTCTTCTTCAAAGGTATACTCTTGACAGGCGGATCGTGAAAAACTGGCACAATCACGCAGACGTCACTAACAGTCAAAAAATTATCATTCATCAAGCTTTGGATGTCATCTTGAACAGTATAGCAGCCCAAAGGATTACGAAGGCATCCTAGGCACTTGGCATGATCATGGCTGAACAGAGAAGCTTTGCACAGCTTGATGTGTAGAGGCACTAGAGGAGTTGCGACGTTACGGACATCAAGTCTAGGAGCTTCCTCACATACTTCGATCATATTTACAGCGGCATGATTTGGAAGAGGATTGTCGAGGACATGTGGGACATTATTCTCAAAAGTCAGCTTTCCTTGATCAATGAGCTTCTTCACGATATACTTCAAAGTGTAGCACCCCTCGACATCATGACCCAAGGCGCCTTGATGAAAATCACATTTGAGATCGGACCTGAACCTTGGAGGCAACGGATCAGGTGGGGGCTTACCCTGTCTGGTTGTACAATGCCCTCTATGGAGTAAAGTCGGAAGCAACTCAGCATATAACATCGGTATCGGAGGGAAAGTAGGTCTAGCTTGCTGATTTTGTTGTTGTTGTTGAACTGGCAACTGTTGTTTCATCTGTTGAGCAATTGCATTGACGGGTACTTGAGGTTGACCCGGTGGCAGAGGGTACTGATGATAAAATGGCGGAAAGAAAGGATGCTGAGAATACGGCACATATGGGTATGACGGGGGCATTTGGGCTGCATTGATAGGAGCAACAGTAGCCATGGATTGACCGGCTCCAGCTGACACCATCCCTACTTCCGCTTCTTTCTTCTTGTGGTGTCCATTACCATACCTCTTTGACGCATTCACAGAGGATTCAACTTTCTCGAACACAATGATTCCTTCCCTGACGGCTTCCTCCAGACGGGTTCCCATGGTGACCATCTCCGAAAAGTTATTCGGGGCAGCAATGATCATTCTCTCAACATAATCCTTCTTCAAGGTCTTTAAGAATGTCTGGGTCATTTCTTCTTCATCAAGAGCGGGAGTAATGCGGGCAGCTGCCCCCCTCCATCTCTGTGCGTATTCACGGAAGCTTTCCTCCTTCTTCTGGGAGAGAGATCTGAGGAATTCCCTGTTCGGCTTCAATCGGGTGTTAAACCCGTAGTGGCTCTTGAAAGCAGCGGCTAATTCATCAAAGGTATGGATGTCATTTTTACTCAAACTAGTATACCACTCTGCAGCATCTTCCATCAAACTATCCTGAAAGCAGTGGATCATAAGGGAATCATTGTCTTTGTAATTGCCCATCTTTCGGACGTACTTGATGATGTGGTTCTGGGGGCAAGTCAGCCCGTTGTATCGGTCGAAATCTGGGATTTTGAACTTCTTAGGGACATCCACCTTTGACACCAAGCAGAGATCTTGAGTTTTGAAAGAGTCTGCATTCCCTCGATTGGCTTTGATCTGATGACGGAGTTCTTTAGCAAGTTCCTCCATCATCTCTTCCATGGTTTTGGTCACGGGGATGCTTCCGTGCTGTGTGTTGATGTTAACACTTTGAGGCATGGTATGCACAAGAGGCTCGGTGACAGCTGCCGTTGTTTGTGGCAAAGTAGCATTGATGGAGACAGCATTTGTTGCAGGGATCAGAACATTGTTAGCGGTGCCCGAAGTGCCCGCTGCAGTACTGGGAGTGAAGAACGGTGGAAGCCCATACGGAAACCCAGCTGGCATAGCACAGCGAGCGTCTGCAGATGCGGTTGGGAGCATGCTTGTAGTCACCGGTATAGCTGTGGCTATAGGGATAGCCGTGGCTGATTGTTCTTGAGCGGCTAGCAGAGCAGTCATGACATCATTAGCTTTAGCCAATTCTTCCCTTAGAGTGGCTAACTCGGTACAGAGCTGAGCATTCTCTTCTTCCATGGCTGCCGAATTCTTCTTTCTGTAGAGTCTAGTCCGGTGTATTCTGTCTGATTCGTAAACTTTCCGAGCACGAGCCACCTTTCAATCTCTGTGGCAGAAGAACCAGGAGGCAGTGAGCACTTGTAAACCTTTTGTGGCTTGATGAATGATGCACATGATGCATGATATGTACAAAAGCAAATGCAAAAGTTGTTTTTGGACATCGAAGGATTTTTAGACAAATTAGGAGTTTTGTAAACAATATCTAAACAAGCAAAGCAAAACGAAGCGTTTACAAGATGAATCCCTTTGAAATACTAAGCCAAGGGAAGACTTTTGAAATATAAACAAATAAAATTCTCAAGCATAGGAAGTGGTGGGATGATCCTCGGACTCAGACTCCGAATCCGAACCGCAGTATCTAGCATAGAAGTTGCGTCGTCCTCTGGCTCTCTTGGAGTCCCGCATAAGTAGCTCATCCTTTTCTTCAAGTTCCCTTCGGACCTTAACCAATTCCTTCTTCAACATCAGGTTCTCATGAGTCTTCTGCTCATCCTTACCATCCAAAGTCATGATTAGATTCTCAGCCTCATTGTATCGGGCTTTCCACATTTGTTTCTCACGACTTTCCATGGCCAGATGCTCCTGATACATCTCCTGAGTAGTGGGAGGTAGAGGTAAAGGTATAGATGGAGCATATGCAGCCACATGTCTCATAGCAGGGTATGGCATACCAATCTCTTCGGCTCGGTTTATTACCCACTGAGTATAGGCCTCATGAGCAATACCAGATCTCACACCCAAATGCTTCACACTCTTCCTACGGACCTTAGACCAAGCCCTTGTGAAAGCCTCCCTTTGTCCGGTGGGGGCGTTCGAATAATAGAAGAACTCCGGAGATGTAGCAAGATTGATGGGCTTTGTCTTCATAGGGAACCCAAACTGTCTCATAGCAAGCTCCGGATTGTAGTTGATTCCCCCACGGGTACCAAGAAGAGGTACATTGAGAAAGTCTCCACAACTAGTAATAATCTCCTTAACCTGAGCGGCGGGAGTGATCCAGACCACCTCGTTAGGAGAGAGAGCCATCATCCGCTGTGAGTAGGACCAATCCTCCGAGTTATCATGGAAGGAGCTCGGAAGGTGAGAAATAAACCACCTATATAGGAGAGGCACGCAGCAAAGGATATACCCACGACCTTTGAGAGTCCGGTCATGGATAGCATGATACATGTCAGCTAGCAGGGTAGGAACCGGATTCCTAGAATGGAAGATCTCAATAGCATTCATGTCCATAAAGTTGTCGAGATTCGGAAAGAGAATGAGCCCATAGATAAGCAATGCAAGAATAGCCTCGAGTGCGTCCTGACAAGTAGTTTCGAGATTAGCTTGCTCAAGTAGATACTTAGAAGTGAACCCTCGGATGTGAGACTTAGTAGTAAGATGCTTGGAGACATCAGAAGTCTTGAGATAGAGATCCTTAGCAATAACCAGAGGAGTAAGAGAAGCCTCGGGACCGGTGAAAGGCGTCATCTCGGCTATAGGTGAACCCAACAAGTGGGAATAAGCCTCAAGAGTAGGGACCAACTGGAAATCCGGGAAAGTGAAGCAGCGGAAACTCGTGTCATAGAATTGCACTAGAGTGTGCACGAGCTTCTCTTCAACATTAGTCCGGAGAATAGTAAGCAAACCACCATACCGGAGTCGGAAACCTGTTTGATTCTTCACCTTGAGTGCTAACTATCTCAAACTAACCAAATCGACCTCCTTGAACTTGTAGGATTTAGTCTTCTTCATACCTGTAATGTTTACAAAGTTTTTAATTTGTCCAATCCTTCGACGAATGTAAAAAAATTTATGCATGAATGCATGTATGCATGATTGTTTTTTCAATTACAGAGAAAACATGGAGGGTTGAGATTAAAGTCGAGGAGCCAAGGGCGGACACGGTGCCCGGTAAACTAAAGTTTAGGATAATAGTAACCAAGGTTCTAATCAAGTTCCCAAACTGCAACCTCTCTTACGTATATCATGGTAGCACGGGACAACGTCTGTTCCATGTTTATTCGCAAGAAGGTCTGGTTTGAGTGTAGTATCGCGTGACGACTAAAACTCGAGACAACACTCGGTTTAGCCACCGCACTACGTCCTAAAAAGGCCAGGGATGGGTTTGGTAACTACGGTTCATAGCATCGTCGAACAATTGAAAGCAAAGTGTCTAAGCATGATAACACACGCCGACAACATTACTTCCAAAATGCCTCAGCTATGTGAGAATGATCGCATAACCCAATACACGAGGCAACCCTCGGATCGAATTGTCGATTATATCTCTACCTATTCATAAGTTCACTCAGCCCGGGTATAGGACTTTTGATATTCTCACCCCACACGTCAAATGAAAATAAACAAGTATTCACATATGTAAGCAATAAAACAAAGCGTAAATATAAACTAAGAAGAACTAGGCGTGACCCGCCAAAAGTTTCCCCAGTGAAGTCGCCATTTCTGTTATCGCGATTTTCGGGTGTCAAGTCATAAATTAGGCTTGAACCTTTCAATCTTTGATATTCTCTATTTTTTCTTGGGAAGGGCAAAATTGAGAAAAAACCCTTAGATTCTAAGTTCGGGGGTCGTTTTCGCTACGGGAAGGTGTTAGGCACCCGGAACGATTATGGTATTCCATAAGAACCGTTCTCCTAAGTTTATTTCTACGCTTTATTTTTTAATGCTATTTATGAAAAAGGAAATTTATTTATGTTAAGAACGGGGGGAAGAAAGTGTTTGAGGTTTTATTTTACTTGGACTTGGAGAGGTTTTGACCTCATGCCTACATACCCATTTAAGGGATCAAACTCCATGTAGTTCTCTCTCAAAAAAGTTTTTTTTCTTGTGTGTTTGGTTGATTTTAATTTTTGTTGGAAAATGGTTTTGAAGAAAAGAAAGAGGCCTTAAAAGCATAAGAGAGAAAAAGGGTGAATGGTTGGTTCAATTGTTATTAAAAAAAGTCTAAGTAGGGATTAAGATTCATTTGGATTTGTTTAAGAAAATAAAGGAAAAAAAAAATCAATGGAGTTTTGACTCCAAGGTTTGTTTGGAAAAATTTGAGTGATGGAATTAGTTTATCATTTTTGGAAAATTGGCATTTGTCTAAAGATCGCGTTTCCTAAGCATACATCTAAACGGTAATCATGCAACGTGTGTGCGTGTCGGTGCTTGTGTCGGTGTACATCACTTATAGTGTCCATAGTCCTTTACACTTTGCCCTAGTTTACATGCTATAGTCTTGCGAGTAATTAAAAGAAAGCTAATCTACCTAAAATTATTACAAACCCATTTGATATAGAAATGAATAGAAAAAATATGCTAAATCTATGGGATGAATGAAATGTGAGATGAAATGGCTAGTGTCATAAGGCACAAAAATAGTAGAAAGGTAAACAAAATTGAATAGAATAATAGCAAGAGAAAAAAGTAATGAAATGAAACAAAGTGGCAAAATATACCTAAAATTGGTTATGACACTTAGACAATACACATGACCTATAATCCCCTCATTATAGCAATGTTAAAGGGGTTTGATTTTGAGCTATAATGTGGGAACAAATAGGACATATTCAAGCCAAGAATCATGACACATCTTCAAAGATATTTTGCATTTTATTTCTTGATAAAAACATACATTACTTGCAAAACAAGAAAGAAATGAAAATCCACATCCACAATCAGCAAAACATACATGTGATCAGTAGCATATTCATCATGAAATTACACACCAATCATCCACATCACATGCCAACATTTTATGAGAAAATATACCACAAAAATACACAAACTTAGATCAAACACAAAATTAATCAAGAAGAAGTAACACACATATTTTTATCATTTTTTAAACCACTGAAAGATATCACAAAAGTATTAAAATGTGTTAAGAAACATATAACAATTTTTTAGAATTTTTAGAGAAAAGATTGAGCATGCAGAGGTTCAATTAGCAAGAAAGCAGGGTGTAAATAGCAAGAAAAAGCAAAAACGCAGAAAAAAGCAAAGCCCAAACCAACAGCCCAAAACCAGATCACAGGAAAGCACAGGGACCGTTGGATTGATTCAGGAGATGGAACCCTAGATCCAACGGTCTAGAATGAGGGAAAACGAACCAGAATTGGACCGGTCCGGTTCAGTTGGTTATAAAAGGGTTGGGGGACCGGTCCAGTTCAGTCTTCTTTCTCCTCTCTCTCTCTAACCTAAAACTAGTGAGAGAAGCTCTCACCTCTCTCCTCTCTTCCGGTTGTCTTCTCCGGTGAGCTTCACCGCTCCGGTGTGGTGGTTTGCCGGCCCAACAGGGCGGCGCCGCCGCACCGGAGATGAGAAACTCCTCCGTTTTCAAATTTTTTTGCAGATTAAGACATCCTTTTTCGTTCTAAACAAGAATATGGCATTAGATTTTACATGCAAGGTCTGAATCGTTGGAGATCTGAAATTTTGTGTTACGGTTTTGAAAAAATTTTTAGGTTTGAAACTTTCTTGGCTCAAATCCTTTTTATCTTTCTCGATCTGTAACGATTCACTTGCGTTGATGCTTTTCGAGAAAGAAAGATGAAATTTACGTGTTTACCTCTGGTTTAGTTGGAGATTTCGAACGGAGATCTTTGAGGAAGAATTTGAATCGTTTCCGGTGAGATTTCTTGCTTCGAAACAGATTCGGATCTCTATCTTCTTCTTCACCGGTTCAATTTTCTTCGTTTTCTTTCCCTCTTCTTCTCACGGTTTCCTCTGTGATCGTGCTGGGATTTTTCGCCAAACGGTGATGGATCCGCACTTGAATTGCAGAGAAATCAGTTCGATGATGATGATTCTTCAATGAATCACTGAGAACTGTGGTGAATTTGTTGAATCTCGTGTTGATTTTTGATGATTTTGGTTGAATTCGAAACGGTTAGGGTTTGTGATTGTTCTGTGTTCTTGATGATTTCTGGATTTTTGATCTAACTGAATGGAGAGAGAAACTTCTCACGTGTTTGTGAGTTGGCACTGATTCAATGGATCTGTGTGGCACTGTGCACTATTTATAATCTGACAAGTGTGCTTGAGACCCAATGAAATGGTGACACCTGGACTTGTATGAAAATGGCTCGGCCTTGGACTGAAATTTTGACTTAGGGACCTTTCTGCAAAAAAGAAAAATTGAAGGACTAAACTGCAATAATAAAAAATGGACTGAAATGAAATTTTTAAATGTTTTGGACTAAAATGCAATTTTAGAAACTGTTTGGGACTGAAATGCAATTAAAAAAAATAAAATTGGACTAAAATTGGTAATTTGAAAAAACGTAAAGTGAAACCAAAAATAAAATCAACAAAAGGACTAAAATGAACCAGCTACAAAAATGAGGTATTTTAAAATACCTCTCTGCCGAAATTTTGACAGGAAAAGACCAAAATGCCCCTGGGGACTAAACTGACCCAAACTGACTCCGATGCAATTTTTGAAACAATTTTAAAAAAAAGACTCAACAATGATTTGTACAGACAAATTGAAAAGACTCAGAGACAAACACAGGGACTAAAATGGGTTCCACTGCAGGAAATGACCAAAATACCCTTTTGTATGATTTTTTGAAATAAAATGCAAGAAACGTAATGCGACGTTTCAGAGGGTTCTTAAATGACTTGTAATGCAAGAAAAGACAGACAGAGGCAGTAAAATATGTTTAAAAAGAGAGTAAAGATTCAGAGTAAAATAACAGAGAATTGACAAATATCAGTGTTAAAAAAAGAAATTTGAATGAGTATTTTTAGGTCCAAAATCAGGGTATAACACCAAGGAAAAGAAAGTATGTGAAAGTGTCTGATGTTGCTGCAACTCAACCAACACAAAAGAAAGGAAAGAAAGTGTCAAGGAAAGCAAGATCTGCATCTCAGCCTTAGACATTAAGTGGTCTTTTTGGTGCTATTAAGCACTTTTGAACATCTTTTTAGTATTAAGTAGTCTTTTTGAATGTAATATGTGCTATTGACTGATTTGAAGCACAGTTCACTTTGTTTTTGGTGTGCAATGTGTCTGCACTTTTTAACTATTAAGCACTTAGTGCTGTAACATTGCAACTACTTTGATTCTTTCTGTGCTATAATTGCACTTATGAATATAATGGAATGATGTGCTATTATGCACTTTTGCATCTCTTATAATTTGAAAATCTTATAATACAGCTTCTGTTATAGCATTATACAACTCAACTTAATTGTTCCTGTTATACCATTATGCAAAGGAACATTATATGCTTAAAATGAACATCAACAATGCACAATTCATTCAAACTATTGCATTCATTCATCATACTCAACACTTTACATTCATTCATCAAACAAATTACATCCATTCTCTCATAATCATCCTAAACATTACATTCATAACAAAACCAACTAATTCATTCATCCACTCAAATTACAAACTTGTTCCTAGAATTCAAAATACATCATTGTTCCTATTTCAAATAAAATCCACTCAAAATGGATGTGGTTTTGCAAACTAAGATTGTTCCTAAGATCAACACAATCCCAAAGCATAAAAATCCAAAAAATAACGCCATGATCAACCATTGCCTTGTTCTTGATAACTCAGACTTGAACTTGTTTTTCTTTTTCTTTTTCTTCTGTTTTTCAATCTTCAATTTTTGTTTTTCAATCAACAAATCCCTTTCATCCATAACATCATCTTCATCAACTATCTTAAAGTAGCTGCATCCTTTGTCACTCGAATTCCTGTAGTGTCTACAACCCCATAATTTTTTCCCAAAATTACGATTAAATGCATCAGTCACAGTTCGAATTACAACTGTTTCTCCACACCCACAATTTGGTACTACCATTCTTCTCAAATTAGACCCAACAGATCCAGATGCATATGATTGTTCATGAACCCATTGATTTTTTTATGTCTGGTTCGACATTTCAGGTGAAGGTGTTATGTGGTTCGAAATTCTGGCTGTAAATATAGACAAATGAGGAGGAAAAAGAATGGTGGAAGAAGGAGCTGAGGCTCACAATGAAGAAGAAGAGGAATGGTGGAAAGAGGAAAAAAAAACCCTAATTTTCACCAATCTTTCCCCTTTTATATTGCTGACAAGGTTTGCCATGTAGTCTAATGATAGGTCCACGTGGAAAGCTTACCAGGCCAAAGTTAACGTTTTTTGGAAAAAAACTAACGGAAGGGACCTATTTCGTAAACGGAGGTATAATTAAGGGACCAAATTGAGACAATTTAAAGTTAAGGGACCAAATTGAAATTCAAAAATAAGTTAAGGGACCATAGTATGTATTAAGCCTATAATTTATTAACTTAAAAAAACTTTTTTTTGAAGAAGCTAAAATGAATTATATTACCACCTCAAAAGAGTCCTTCCTAGCACAAGACGTACTAAGGAAGAAACAACAGTGTCCGAAACAATATTTACAAAAGTCTCATGTACAGAGCAAGAAAAAAGAAAAGAAAACCTTAGCCTACACCCAACATGGTAAACGGACTAAGCCACCACCCATGGTAATTGAGGCGAAGAGAAGAATACTTCGCCTTCAACCACGAAAAGGCAAGCGACTTAATCTTGTTGACCACCTGAGAAACCGAGCAGTCTTTGGCATTAAACAATCTATTGTTTCTTTCCTTCCATATTTCCCAAACAACCGCATACCAAATAGCCTGAAGGATAGAACGATGCACCTTTGTGGTACCACCACCAAAACTAAATTGGTTAAAATGATCTGGCACCTGAAAAGGGGCAGCCACTGACAAGCCTAACCACCTATAAATGAAGAACTAGACAGAACCAAAAAAATTACAATGAAGAAATAAATGATTTGAAGATTCCAAAGAGCCACAACCAGCGACACAAAGCCGAGATGTTTGGTCGATAACGCCACGACGGAACAAATTATCTTTTGTGGGCAATCTATCTCGAAACAATCGCCACGCAAAGAGCACAACCTTCAACGGAATGTCTTTGTGCCACAGGGAGCAGGCATCCACCGAAAGCACTAAAGGAGGTTGAAGAGTAAGATATTTATATGCACTTCTAACAGTGAATGCATTTGAAGATTCTAACGTCCAAAGCCATCTATCAACCCTGTCAACCTGTAAATTCACATTCTGAAACAATAATATTAGATCCCCCAACAACCCTTCCTCCCACACAAACAACCTCTGTCTCCATCCCCACGCCACACCGCCTATCCCCCATCCTAAAAGACACATCTCAGCCACCGAACTCTCCTTAAACAACGATAAATCATATAATCTATTGAACCCGACCCTAAACTCCTCTCCTCCACACCAAACGTCCGCCCAAAAAAGAGTATTCTCCCTATTTCCTACCGCCCTACTCACATGATTGGTAAACCACTCCTCCTTACAAATTGCATAAATATCTCGCCACCACAACGAAGCCTCTCGGCCTCCTCCCAACAACCTCCCTCCCTCCATACCATAGCTCGCCGCCAGCACCCTAAACCACATACTGGCATTATCCTCCAACAACCTCCAACCCCCATTTCCCTAACAACGCTATATTAAACTCCCTAATTCTCCTTACCCCCAAACCACCAACCTCCTTACAGAATTCCAATCCACCCAAGAAATTTTCCTGTGGTCATCACTCCCCCCCCCCAAAAAAAAAAAAAAAGCAATTTAAAATAGATTCAATAGAGGATACGATACCTGACGGAGCTTTGAAAAAAGAAAGGGCATAAACAGGCAACGACGACAGGACAGATTTCAGTAAAACCAAGCGACCCCCGAAAGATAAATGTTTCGATTTCCAACCCAACAGTCTAGTTCTGATACGACCAATAAGAGGATTCCAAAAAGATAACCGACGAGCATTACCACCAATAGGCAACCCCAAATAAACAAACGGAAAAACACTCACTTTACAATTCAACATTGATGCTGCTTCAGAAAGCCACGACGCTGCGACATTAACACCCACCAAATGGCTCTTAGAAAAATTGACTTTTAAACCCGATAAAGCTTCAAAAAGAAGGAGGATAGCTCGCATAGCTCGGATATTGGCCCAAGACTTGTCACCAAGAATTAAAGTGTCATCTGCAAATTGTAAATGGGATACAACAGTCGTAGCAATCCGCCCCACCTTATAACCAACAAACAAATTATTAACCTCCAACGATTCCATCAACACATGAAACCCTTCAGCAGCTAAAAGAAACAAGAACGGTGAAAGAGGGTCACCCTGCCTCAACCCCCTCCCCAGAGCAAACTCATCAGAAGGTGACCCATTTATCAAAACAGAAGTAGTAGCTGTCCTGATACACTCATTGATCCATTTACGCCAAAGAGTTGGGAAGCCCATCTTTATCATTACCTCATCTAAGTAATCAAAATCTATGGAATCATAAGCTTTCTCAAAATCAACGTTAAACAGAATCAAGTCCTTATTGCGCCTACGCGCTTCGTTAACTATTTCATTTGCCACCAAAATGCCATCTAGAATTTGACGCCCCTTAATGAAAGCAGATTGAGTGTCCGAAATAACTGAACCAATCACACCACGAAGTCTATTTGCAAGCACCTTAGCTAGGATTTTGTACATGCTACCCACCAACGAAATCGGATGAAAATCGTTAAGACATTGCGGATGAAACTTCGAATTTGCATCACCTTCCTGTAACCATTGAATTCTTGACTGTTGCCAAGAAATACTCGAATTAATATGTATCATAGAAAACAACTCTTCCGATAATCCATACAACTCTTCAACTTCATCCTCACATAGAACCTCTGACTCCCCCTTCAAATCCAAAAACTCTATTTTATTCTTTAAATTCGAAATTCTAGCTGGTAAACTTTGAGAATGACTCTGATGCCACTCTTTTAAAGCCAATTTAATAAGTTTCAATTTCTCTTTTAAAACAAAACCGCCCCAGCCAACCACATGAAACGAGTGCCATTTATCTTAAAACAAAAGATTTATAACCAGGAAGAAGCTCCCAACATTGCAACATTCTCAAAGGTCTCGGACCCCAATTTTCAACATCAACTGAAATCTCCAACGGACAATGATCAGACACCCTACGAGACAAGGCTAGCTGAAAACAATATAATTAGGTCAAGTCAAACACCAACTCTCAGACAATAAAAACATGTCTATGCGGCTCATAGAATTCCCATCCCCCCGGAACCACGTGAAATTTCGGCCCAGAAG
Source organism: Medicago truncatula (assembly GCF_003473485.1). Classification (NCBI taxonomy): domain Eukaryota; kingdom Viridiplantae; phylum Streptophyta; class Magnoliopsida; order Fabales; family Fabaceae; genus Medicago; species Medicago truncatula. Next base: position 20,904,603 of record NC_053043.1, on the reverse strand, counting down.
AGGGAGATCCACCAAAAAAATTTCCTCTATGAAATTGTTATAGGTAGCGCTCCAACCCTGTCTGGCCGCCCCACCCACACTTCTACTTTCTTCGACGCTTCGAACGGCATTAAAGTTGACACACAAACACACATTCATATCAGATAAGTTGTGCAATCTGTTTGATAAATTAATCCACAACACCTGCTGACGAACAGAATCATAAGGTGCATAAACATTGAACACAGCAAACTGCACACCAGTTTTCACAAAACGACCAAAAATCACCAATACATGATCAAAAGACAAAGATGACCACACTCTACCTCCTTAGAATCCCACATCGTAACAATACCTCCTGAAGCACCCACCGAAGGTTGAAAAGAGAAATCAACAACATCACCACCCCAAATTGATTTACACAAATTTACATCAATCACAGACAACTTTGTTTCCTGAATACAAAGGATAAAAGGATTTTTCTCCCTCACCAGATGACACACCTCTCTTCTTTTTTCAAAACTCCCTAGCCCCCTAACATTCCAAGAAATTATCTTCATCACAAACTAACTACACCAACTGACACCCCTTCTCCCTCCTACCCAAAAACCGCGGCCTACTTCCCACTTCCACCACCCCCATGAGTTTTCCGTCCCTTACCAGACAACACATCAAACATGTTATTATTATCTCCTGAAAACGTAAGGCCAACAGTATGCGCTAAATCACAAACATCCTTATTAACCACTTTCTCATCACCATGTAAAACTAGCCAATGCTTCCAATCATTATTAACGGACGACTGAGATTCACTATTAGCTTCATTCGACTTTACCTTAGCCTTCGAAACTTCAGATACCGTTCGTCGCTCTTTCATTGTCCTTCTCAAAGCACGAAGAACCTCTTTTCGATCTTTGTCAAAAAGTCGAGCAATACGTTTCAAATTTTGAGCACAATGACGTAAATATCTGCTACCTTTCTTCTTCAAGATTCGCGAAGGAGCATTAGATGGAGATTTTTCCGTAACCTTTGATCTAGACCTCAACTTTACCTCAGAATCATTACACCGCACCCTTATCGGAGAACAAGAAGAAGTTCTTTTCACCACTTTTTTCTCAGCATTAAAATTCTTCCTACCTTTGGACCCAGGCTCCCTAACATCCTTTTTGGAGAAGTGAAGATCATCTTTCACATGCACCGTACCAATAACAGGCTTGGAATCAACTATCGGACTCAACAAAGAGGGCTCCATACCTTGCGGTTTAGGAGAAGCCGACGGCATAGAAGTATCCTTAGACACCATGAATGGATCTAGAACTACGGGAGACGGATACTGCTGTTGGTGAGTACCTGCATCCTCATTCAAATTTTCTATAATATGATTCACAAGAGCATCGACATCACCACAACCATTATCTTCAGCATGTACTTCCGGCATTTCAGACAAGACATCATCAAGTTCTTCTTCATCGAACAAACAAGCGTCCTCCCCCAAAGAAAAGCCCCACTCAATAATTTGAAAATCAAAAAGCACCCTATCCACCATAATTTGCGCCTCTGAATTTATAATTTTTAAGGAAGACGTAGACAAAAGAATTCTTGCAAAATCAGAACAATCTCTATCCATAGTCATGTCATCAACTGTCAACAAACGTTCTCAATCCATCACACACAACTTAAAAAATTCAAAATTCCATGCATGAAGCGGCACCCCATAAATTCTTACCCATGCACCTTGTTCTTGAATCAACATATCTTTACTCCACCGTACAGGTTTCGAAAAGAAATTATCAAAAAATTATGTCGCTTCCGATAAAAGAATACTCACCTCAGAATCATCAAGAGTACGTAACAACACCTTATTTGCATCCAAAGGGAAAAGAACCAAATTATCAAAGCCAGCATCCAAAATCCTCCTTTGTAACACGGGTATGGCCTCCCCATTTAAAACAGACACCACCATCCCTTTCGTCGCCCATCTTAAATCATTAACGGACGAGGAATACTTAGGCACATAAACCTGATTAGAAATAACTCCTTGTCTACTAACCTTAGCTCCCACTTCCGTCTCCCTTCCCTCCACCACGTCCCTTTCCCTCAACTCTGGGTTGGCACCACAAACAGCCCCCGCACCCTCCACCTTATTAGATCCTCCACCACCTACACCCTACACAACTTCTTTCTCAAGAATGACCCTCCCCATGTTACTTTTATCTCCCCTAAAAACTTCTCCCTCCTCATACTTACTTTTTTCTCCCTCTTTGATCTTTTCTCCCTCTCCCCGCTCCTTACCCTCACCCCGCTTATTACCATAACGATCATAAGCAGACACCTTAGCAACCACCTTATAATCACCAAACCATATATTGTTCACAGCTTTTAACAGTTTATCTATGTCTTTCACCTTACTATAACGAACAAATCCAAAAACAGCCCCATTCACATTACGCTTTTTGGCCAAATAAATATCTTCCATAATACCACAAACCTCAAAACCTTGCCTTAACGAGCTATAAGAGATATCGTCCGGTACATTTGAGAAATAAAAAGTAACAAAGTGATTGGAATTGGTACCGTTTTGTTCAATTGACATAGTGTGCTGCTCATGCTTCTGCTGAGACGTTGATGGTGGAATAACCTTCTGAGGGCGCGCTTCTAAAACCTGTGCGTGTTGCTGAACCAGCATACCTCTCTCTGGCCGTTTGGATAAACGTCTGTGAACCGGAACCCTCACGCTCGGATCATCAAATTCGCGCCGGCGCTGCTGCTGTGTTCTGGAGAACGGACGCTTTGCCATAGGTGACTGATGCATGTAATGCGTATCGGAATCCTTGCCATGCCGATGATACTTAAGAACAACACGCCCTTCACGTGACAAAAATTGATTGCAGTAAGCCTCTGACTCCTCTGAGTCATCGCCCCACCTTGATGAACCATGCCATTCCCTAACCCTAGACCGCCCACGACGCGTCTGACCTCCATACCGCTGCTCTTCCCAGAACCTGTCCCGTCAATCATCAACCTGTTCCAACGCTTTCCTTCTTCTAGGTCTCTCGTCAGCCCATACTCCCCTATCCCCCCCATAGTTCCTCACCTCCGGCGAAAGTGACTGCCGACGCGATTGCCCTTGGTGGATCCTAGAGTAACCGCCGCTCTCTCGACCACGCTCTCTCCCTCTCATCATTTTAGTATATATTAGTTTATAGGTTTAACAACATTATTTAGTCCCCGTGAGCATACAGTTGGCAGGGACATGCATAATTATATGTAGGGGATGGAGTTCGAACCCCAGACACCTCACTTATTCACCTTGAAAAAAGTGAATTCTAGTCACTAGACTACTTGACAAAAAAAAATCATCAAATTCGTCCTTGAATTTGTAAGGATCGGTCAAATTTGTCCCCTAATTTGTCGAAATATCACATTAGTCTCTAAATTTGTCAAATGCCAATCAAATTAGTCTCTATGTCAAGTGGTGTTAACGGTGCTGACGTGGTGTTGGTGTTGGTCATGGAAGAAAGGCAAGATTGATGGAGAAGTTTTAGTCCATGGTTAAGCCTAAGGAAAGTGGCAATGAAGAGGTTTGGATGCAAGGTTGATGGACAAAGTTGATTGTGTAGGAAGTGAGCTTAGGTTGATTAAGTATTTGATAGTCATAATTTGCTTGTTTGAGTTGTTTAACATGTTACTGTATTGTGCTAGGTGTGTGTAACGTTGTAATGAAAAGAGGTTGAAGATGAATGAATGCAACCTTTCTGTCGAAATATTTCCATCAAATTAGTCCTTTAATTATTTGCCTATATATCAAATTGATTCTTACATTATTAAAAAATATCATTGAATAAGTCCTTGAATTATTTAAACAGATGTCAATGTGATCTTTGGCAACATTAGTCATAATCACAAACAAAACAACATCAAAATGCAACTTAGAATTCATTACCATATGAAAGAAACCTTTTTTAGAAACTATTTTAATCAACCAGTGATTTCCTTCATTAAATCTCATGTTCATCAATTTTAGTAACCAAAACCATAAAAAACATTAAATTTGTAAGTCTTAAACTGAAAATCCTAAAATGAATAATCTCAAAATCATAACACTCACAAACAAACAACAAAGCAAGCATCAAATAAAGTTTAAAGTTGAGAATGAATGGATAAAAAATGAAAATGAATATAAAAAACGGTCACGAAAATGGGAGATAACGTACAGAGAAAGAAAAAGAAGACGAACGGCGTTACCTTAACAAAAGACGAAATCTTCCTTCAAAATGCAATCTTTTCCAACATTGATCGATGAAGATGGTGATGATTTTGGAGAGATGAAGTTTGTGAAGGTTTTAGCGGAAAGGAGAAGAGTCAGAGACTTGTTTGATGTGTCTGAGTGAAATGTGAGGATAGAAGGAATGGGTAAAATAGGGGTAAAATTGAAAAAACATAAAAACTTGAAAGTGAAAAGTTAAAACCGAAATTTGTTGTGTTTCCATCAAATTGGTCATTGTACACGTGTCTAACTGGATGACACGTGTACAACACAGCACATCATGCAGGACGACGCCTCAACATGACTAGATGACACGTGTGCAAATTCAAGGACGAATTTGAAGATTTACTCTAATTTGGTCATAGTTTGCTGGAGTCGAATTTCGAACTTTGTATTGTCAACTTTTAGGGGTGTTCACATTCAAACCGATTCAAAATAAACCGTATAAAAACCAAAAAATCACAAAAATTGAAACTTTATTGGATTTGTTTTGGTAACAACTGCTTGGATCGGATTGCATTTTGGATACGCTTTTCAAAATTGAATCAAAACAAACCAAATGCATAGAGATTAATACTTAGTTATATTTTTCTTTATCGTTTCAATTTTATCGGATGTCCCCGAAGGGACTACTTATTTATATTTTTATTAGTATAATATATTGTATTCATCTATTATTTGTTGTTTTTTTTTTATAATATTTTTTTTATAAAATTTAATCTACTTTTTAACTTTCTCATTGTTTCAAACATAATCAATTATTTTCATTCCTGATTGTTAATTTTGGGTATATCATATGTCATATTTTGCATCAAACCAATGATTTTACCGTATCTTCATAATAACATTTTCATAGATTTTTTTCACAAAATTGTATTTTGATATCCAAAATCCGATCCAGACTAAAAAACCACAAGATGGAGAGAGTGGAAAGGGTTCATGATAAATGAAAGAATGTGATGAGACACATGTGAGACTTTTTAATCTCAACCATTTATTTTTGAGATGATCATTCTCATCTAAAATAATCATTCTCATAATATACATCCTATATATATATATATATATATATATATATATATATATATATATATATATATATATATATATATATATGGGTTTGCTAGAACACTCTCACTAGTTTTTATGTAGGAGTGTTTTAGCAAAGCTACACCTTAAGATGTATTTAACCACTTTTTAGTTATTCACTTGCTAAAATACTCATTCTAAAAAATAAGTGGGTGTATTCTAGCAAATGCCTATAGGATTTGCTAGAACACACCCACTTGTTTATTTAGAAAGTGTGTTATAGCAACATGCATCTTAAGGTGTATTTATTAACTTTTTAGTTATAACTTGCTAAAATACTTCCACATAAAAACTAGTGGGTATGTTCTAGCAAATCCCATATATTTATATATATATATATATATATATATGGCCTATGTTTATGCTCGTTTTGACGCTATTTCTAGCTCAGGTAACTTTTTAAAGTTTTTGAAATACAAGCTCGAATAACTATTTTTCTCTATAAATTTACTCTAAGCAGCTCATTATCTTTTCAATTTAAATCTACCTCATAATTTTAGATAATTTAAAAATTAACTATTTATTTTAGTCTACATTTTTTTTTTGTTACAAATTTAAATTTCAACATATAGTTTGAATATTGAAAATAAAAATTAAATAAGTTTGAATAATATAATATTTTAAATCAGAAACAAACTCAAGGAGGAAAGAATAAAATTAACGCTAAAATATGGTTTTGGTCCCTGCAAATATGTCTCGTTTTGGTTTTAGTCCCTGTAAAATTATTTTGTTGTTTTTGGGCCCTGTAAATATTTCTCATTTTGGTTTTGGTCCCTGACCCCACTTTTGTGATGATTTACACACGTGGCACATGATGACTGAACCCATTTATTAGAAAAATAGTCCCTGCAAAATCGTTTGATTTTTAAAAAGATCCTTGTAAAATATTTTTTTAATAAAATAGTCCCTAGAGGGACTATTTTCAAAAACAAAATATTTTGGTTAAAGTGTAGTTTTGTCTTCTAGTGACATAAAAAGGGACATAAATCCATAAACTCTTACATACTTGTGGGACCTGTAACGCCCTAGTTATTTATTTAATTAATTTAAAATTATGTGGAGTATGTATATATATTTATATATGATGGTTTGATGATTTATGTGGAGTATATGCATATGTTTATATATATGTGATTTTTGGGTGATTTATGTGGTGTATTATTTTATTATATGGTTTATTTAATAATAATTAGAATAAGTATGAAATATTAATTATTTTGGAGTTAGGGGAGTTATTTAATAATTATTAAAATTAATGGGGAGCTAATGGAAATATTAGGGAGTTAAGTAAGAGGGAAGTTGGAAAATAGATGTCAGAAGCAGTTTACGTGAAACCAAGCCAAGGGAGAGAAAACCAGGAACAAGAGAGAAGAACCAAGAGTTGATCATTGCTGTGCATTTCTTCTTCAATTTCTAAGGTAAGGGTGGGGTTTACTTCAATAGAGTAGATTTTAAAGTCTGATTTTGAGTTTAACAGGTTTTGGTAAAAATTGGTGCTACTATTGATACTGGTGCTACTCATTGTTTTATTGCTATTGAATGTGCATATAAGTTGGGTTTGGATATATCTGATATGAAAGGGGAAATGGTTGTTGAAACTCCAGCTAAGGGTTCAGTAACCACTTCTCTTGTTTGTCTGCGGTGTCCTATATCTATGTTTGGTAGAGATTTTGTGATTGATTTAGTTTGTCTGCCGTTGACGGGTATGGATGTTATCTTTGGTATGAATTGGTTAGAGTTTAATCGAGTCCACATCAACTGCTATAATAAGACGGTGCATTTCTCTACTGCTGAAGAAGAAGGTGAGGTTGAGCTTCTGTCTACAAAACAGATGAAACAGTTTGAACGTGATGGTATTATGATGTATTCTCTAATGGCACAATTGTCGTTAGAAAATCAAGCTGTGATTGATGGTTTACCTGTAGTGAATGAATTTCCAGAAGTGTTTCCTGATGAGATTCCTGATGTGCCACCAGAGAGGGAGGTTGAATTTTCAATTGATCTTGTTCCAGGAACTAAGCCGGTGTCGATGGCACCGTACCGTATGTCAGCTTCTGAGTTAGCTGAGTTGAAGAAACAGTTGGAGGACCTGTTAGATAAGAAGTTTGTAAGACCTAGTGTTTCACCTTGGGGAGCACCGGTGTTGTTGGTTAAGAAGAAGGATGGTAGTATGAGACTGTGTATAGATTACCGTCAGTTGAATAAAGTTACGATCAAGAACAGGTATCTGCTTCCTAGAATTGACGACTTGATGGATCAATTGGTTGGTGCTAAGATATTTAGTAAGATTGATTTGAGGTCTGGTTATCATCAGATAAAGGTGAAGGATGAGGATATGCAGAAGACGGCCTTTAGGACACGTTATGGTCATTACGAGTACAAAGTGATGCCTTTCGGTGTTACTAATGCGCCTGGTGTTTTTATGGAGTACATGAATCGAATCTTCCATGCTTTTCTGGATAAGTTTGTTGTGGTGTTTATTGATGATATTTTAATCTATTCCAAGAATGAGGAGGAGCATGCAGAGCATCTGAGAATTGTATTGCAAGTGTTGAAGGAAAAGAGGTTGTATGCTAAGTTATCAAAATGTGAATTCTGGTTAGGTGAAGTAAGTTTTCTGGGTCACATTATTTCTGGTAGTGGTATTGCAGTGGATCCTTCAAAGGTTGATGCGGTATCACAATGGGAGACTCCGAAGTCGGTAACTGAGATCAGAAGTTTTCTGGGTTTGGCTGGTTATTACCGCAGGTTCATAGAAGGGTTTTCGAAGTTGGCTCTTCCGTTGACACAGTTGACCTGTAAGGGTAAATCTTTTGTGTGGGATGCTCAGTGTGAGAGTAGTTTCAATGAATTGAAGCGAAGATTGACAACTACTCCCGTTTTGATTTTGCCTAAACCAGAAGAACCGTTTGTTGTGTACTGTGATGCATCTAAGCTGGGCTTAGGTGGTGTTCTGATGCAAGATGGCAAGGTGGTAGCGTATGCTTCTAGGCAATTGCGTGTTCATGAGAAGAATTATCCTACACATGACCTGGAGTTAGCTGCGGTGGTTTTTGTTTTGAAAATTTGGAGGCATTATTTGTACGGTTCCAGATTTGAGGTGTTCAGTGATCATAAAAGTTTGAAGTATTTATTTGACCAGAAAGAACTGAACATGAGGCAGAGGAGGTGGTTAGAGTTACTGAAGGATTTTGATTTTGGTTTGAATTACCATCCTGGTAAGGCCAATGTGGTTGCTGATGCTTTGAGTAGGAAAACGTTGCACATGTCTGCTTTGATGGTGAAAGAGTTTGAGTTGTTAGAACAGTTCAGAGATATGAGTCTTGTCTGTGAATTGTCACCCCAGAGTATACAGTTGGGAATGTTGAAGATTGATAGTGACTTCTTGAACAGTATCCGAGAAGCTCAGAAAGAAGATTTGAAGTTTGTTGATTTGATGACTTCCGGCAATGACACTGAGGATAGTGATTTCAAAGTTGATGATCAGGGTGTACTGAGGTTCAGAGGTAGAGTTTGTATTCCTGACAATGAAGAGTTGAAGAAGTTGATTCTTGAGGAGAGTCACAAGAGTAGTTTGAGTATTCACCCAGGGGCTACAAAAATGTATCATGATTTGAAGAAACTGTTTTGGTGGTCCGGTTTGAAAAGGGATGTTGCTCAGTTTGTTTATGCCTGTTTGATTTGTCAGAAGTCCAAGGTTGAGCATCAGAAGCCTGCAGGGTTGTTGACACCGTTAGATGTACCGGAGTGGAAGTGGGATAGTATCTCTATGGATTTTGTAACTAGTTTACCGAACACTCCGAGAGGGCATGACGCTATTTGGGTTGTTGTCGACCGGTTGACGAAGTCGGCACATTTCATTCCTATTAATATCAGTTATCCGGTAGCGCAGTTAGCAGAGATTTATATTCACAGTGTGGTGAAGCTTCATGGTGTTCCGTCTAGCATTGTGTCGGATAGAGATCCGAGGTTCACTTCTAGGTTCTGGAAGAGTTTACAGGACGCCTTGGGTTCGAAGTTGAGGTTGAGTTCGGCTTATCATCCTCAAACAGATGGTCAGTCGGAGAGGACAATTCAATCATTGGAAGATTTGTTGAGAGTGTGCGTGCTTGAGCAAGGTGGAGCTTGGGATAGTCACTTGCCTTTGATTGAATTCACTTATAACAACAGCTATCACTCGAGTATTGGTATGGCACCGTTCGAAGCCTTGTATGGTCGGAGGTGTAGGACTCCTTTATGCTGGTTTGAGTCGGGTGAGAGTGTTGTGTTGGGACCGGATTTGGTTCATGAGACTACTGAGAAAGTCAGGTTGATAAGGGAAAAGATGAAAGCTTCGCAGAGTCGACAGAAGAGTTACCATGACAAGCGAAGAAAGGATCTTGAGTTTCAGGAGGGTGATCATGTTTTTCTGAGGGTCACTCCTTTGACGGGTGTTGGACGTGCTTTGAAGTCGAGGAGGTTGACTCCTAAGTTTATTGGTCCGTATCAGATTTCAGAGAGAGTTGGTACAGTGGCATACAGAGTTGGTTTGCCACCACATCTTTCGAACTTGCACGATGTGTTTCATGTTTCTCAGCTTCGGAAGTATGTTGCGGATCCTTCTCATGTGATTCTGAGGGATGATGATGTGCAGGTTAGGGACAACCTGACAGTTGAGACTATGCCATTGAGGATTGATGACAGAAAGGTGAAGTCCTTGAGAGGTAAAGAGATACCTCTTGTGAGAGTCGTTTGGGGTGGAGCGACTGGTGAAAGTTTGACTTGGGAGCTGGAGAGTAGGATGCGGGAGTCGTATCCGGAGTTGTTTGCTTGAGGTAAGATTTCGAGGACGAAATTCTGTGATTTGGGGAGAGTTGTAACGCCCTAGTTATTTATTTAATTAATTTAAAATTATGTGGAGTATATATATATATATATATATATATATATGATGGTTTGATGATTTATGTGGAGTATATGCATATGTTTATATATATGTGATTTTTGGGTGATTTATGTGGTGTATTATTTTATTATATGGTTTATTTAATAATAATTAGAATAAGTATGAAATATTAATTATTTTGGAGTTAGGGGAGTTATTTAATAATTATTAAAATTAATGGGGAGCTAATGGAAATATTAGGGAGTTAAGTAAGAGGGAAGTTGGAAAATAGATGTCAGAAGCAGTTTACGTGAAACCAAGCCAAGGGAGAGAAAACCAGGAACAAGAGAGAAGAACCAAGAGTTGATCATTGCTGTGCATTTCTTCTTCAATTTCTAAGGTAAGGGTGGGGTTTACTTCAATAGAGTAGATTTTAAAGTCTGATTTTGAGTTTAACAGGTTTTGGTAAAAATTGGGGATTTTGGGTTTTATGTTGAAATTGTAGTTTTTGAAGTTGTAAGCATGAATTTGGTGTTAGAAATAGGTTCTAAGTGCATACAGAAAGTTATTTTGCATCTGTAAACTGATTTGGGGAGTGATTGGAAGAAAAATGAGATTTTGGGGAAAAACCAGTTTTCTGTCCGTACAGAAGTTCATCGCTCGCCTCGCGAGCATTCATGCCTCGCCTCGCGAGTGAGCAACTTCATCACTCGCCTCGCGAGCAGTCCAACTCGCCATGGCGAGTAGCCCAGATTAAAACTTGATTTTTGAAAAGTTGTTATAAGATGTTTTGGGAACGGTTTAAGGTACCTAGATGATATTAATGATGAATGGTGGAAGTTTTAGGTTAAAAAGATGAATAGGGAGCTTAGAATTGGAGTTTGAGTGAGAAAATGTCACTTTTTCCCGAGAGTACCTGATTTCCACTCGCCTCGAGTTCGCCTTGAACTCGCCATGGCGAGCTAGTGTTTTTGGTGAACTCGCCGTGGCGAGCAGAAGTGCTCGCGAGGCGAGCTGTGCAGTGTTGAGTGCAGTTTTGCTTGCTTGGATGATAAGGTTTGAGTGTTGTTGTTTAGGCATAATTATATTTAATTGTGCATCATTCTGAATGGTTGAATCTCTGTGGTTGTTGATTGATGATGAGGAATGCATTGTATGTTGTAATTATTAATCATACATGTCGATTAAGTGGAGTCACATGGAGTTGCATTGCATGGTCAGTTGTATGTAGATATACACAAGTAGGTCCATTGCATATGCATAAAAACAGCGGTGAGGGCTTCGGTCCTGGAGTACTAGTTGCTCAACAGCGGTGAGGGCTTCGGTCCTGATGAATGCTTTAACCATTCAAAAGCGGTGAGGGCTTCGGTCCTGATTGGTACCACATGCATAATGCATTTCATTAAGAAGTCTAAGATGGTGTCTTAGCAGTGGTCATGTCATTTGCATGAGTCTTGATTGTTGTTTCCGTTTTATCTGATGGATGATGTTGATGTTGAATATACATTTATTTATAAATATTCATTGTGATCATGTTGTATTGTCGATGTTGTGGTAATATGTACATTGTATACATCCTTATTAAGTGGATTATTATGATGATGTTGTTGTGACTTGTGAATAAACTATTAATATTTGCAAGATGATATATTGAAGTTCTAGGGTGTTAGATTCAATTGAAAATTTAATATCTATATTTATTGTTGTGAATCTCACCCCTTCTGCTTGAAAACGTTGCCCTTCCTATGGGTAACTTGCAGGTGATCCTGAGTAGTAGGTGGTGGCTCAAAGTCGTGTCTAGGGCTCTGATACGTGGGATGAGATTTATCATTTTTGCTATTGTTGCTTTTCCTTTCCATGTATCAAATTTTGGAACTTGTGGTGTGGAGCCTTTTTGTTGTCTTTGAACTATGATGTTGAATTATGTTAAGGCCTTTAATGCCATAGATTATTGTTGGATGTTCATGAGGTTATGGATTTTGAAAACTATTCCGCTGCTATGTTTTCATATATATAAGTTGATTTGATTAAATAGTTTTATTTTCTATTTAAGAATTTTGAAATGACGTGTAGCATGCCCGTTGGGGGATTACTCTGATGTTTATATGCTATTTTATTGCTTTTGGGTAACGGGGTGTTACAGGACCTTTATTTGTTTTTTTATTTATGTGTCGTCTCACTCTTATTTGTGTGAAATTGGTCCATTAAAACAGCTGAAACACATTTGGTTCATGTCAAACCTTTATTATTTTATGTTGAAGCTGATCATAACGATCTCAACTTCAGTAGAACATTCAGAACTAAATGTAATATCTTTTCTTCACTTCAAATGTGAGTTGTTTGATTCCTCTTTATTCAAAATAAATATTGAAAAGTGTTGCATCTTCTTGAACCATGTTATGGCATATTCTTTCGTGTTTGGGATCGTGAATATGTTTATGATCATTTGTTGTTGTACTATAATTTCTCTTGGTGTTTGTTTATGACAGAACATCATATGATATTTTTGGCTATATTTTTAGTTATCTTCTTTGCATATGAAGACAAATAAAAGATCATTTAGATGAGTAGTCCATGGTTTAAGTCATTGTAAAGTTTCTTCCCTAATCATTCAATTCCATAGGTGTTTTGAGTATTATAATTTTTAAGCTTTAAATCCAATATATATATATATATATATATATATATATATATATATATATTACTTTATATCTTTTATTGCTTACGTGGTTACTTTTTTATTTTGGGTAAAATAAAAAATTAACAAAAACAATCATGTTTTATCTCATTAAGTGGATGTCAACTACATGAGTTAAACAATATCATATCGTTCAATCAAAAATTATGCATTTCTTCAATTCATTTATCTCTAGATCCTTCGTACCCTACCCTTGTTTCTCGTCTAATTCAGCCTTAAGTTAAATAAATGGAGAATTCAATATTCGAACATCAACTCATGCATATATAATACAATGTTCTTATCAACTAAATTATGTTCTTATAAACAAAGTTGTTTGGGCTCCAGTGGCAAGGACCTCCTTCCAATGACGTATCCGGGGAATACGAGTTCGATTTCCAAAAGAAACAACACTTGACCAATGTACATGCCTCTACGTATGAGGCAGATTAGTCGCCCACCTTTGATGGGTCGAAAACCGATGCAGCCAGAAAAATGTTCGTATAATTTTATTTTATTCTACGATTTTTCGTATAGTTTTTTAATATATAACAATTGAGATCTTAATCTTGATCTTATACATAATTTTATAAATAAAATATTTTTAGGTGTAGAACATGGTCTCACACTAAAATATAGGTGAAAAGAGACAAAAAAAAAAAGAAAGAAATTGAAACAGGAAATTGAGGGTGTGTAACGGCTAGTTGGACGAAGACAAGTAGATACCCAATACACAGCACGCTCCCCAAGCCCAAGCTCTCTCTCTTACACTTTTTCTCCTCTTTTTTTTTTTCCTTCCTTATTACAAACAAAACAAAAAAACAACGTTTTAATTCGTTCATTAGTAACAACACTCTCTGCACACAAAGAGCTAGTAGTGTCGTGCTACAGTAACATCCTCTGCTTGAATTAGGTTTTGGTTTTGTTCAAAAATGAACATCTTCAAGAAGAAAACCACACCCAAAGGTTCGTTCATCTCTCTTTTTCCACCTTCATAACTTCGATCTAGTTATTATTGTTAAGAACAAACTCGCGGTTGTTAAGATTCTGCTTTTGTTTTTGTCTATTGTTGTTTTTTCAATGACAGAAGCTCTGCGACAAAGTAAGAGAGAAATGTCTGTGGCAACAAGAGGTAATTTCATTATTAATTACTTTAATTTCTAATGCTTCTTATTTTACTAGTCTATTTTATTTTATTCAATATTTACTTGTATAATTTCTGAATTTATTTTGTATATCACAAATTTAATTGTTTCCTTTTGATTTTAGGGTTAATAGTGTTTTTCACCCCTGTAATATATGTCATTTTCGGTTTTCGCCCCTATAAAATTTTCGGTTTGATTTGCATCCTCGTAAAAAATAAAATTTCCGGAAAACACCCCTAATAGGCCATTTTCAGAATTTTTTTTCAAGAAATTTTGGTTTTTGAATGGCCTATTAAGGGTGTTTTCCGGAAAATAAAAATTTTACGAGGGTGCAAATCAAACCGAAAATTTTATAGGGGTGAAAACCGGAAATGACATATATTACAGGGGTGAAAAACACTATTAACCCTTGATTTTATATATGAATATGAATTGCTAGAATAGAAAAAAAATTACCTTATAATACCTTAAAATAATGAATATAATATAACTTATTGAAATCTATGTAGCATCGACACTTCTCACATTGTGAAGGCATGCCGTGTCCAACACATGTGGTTACATTCAAGTATTCCATTTTTCCAAATTATTACGTGTCGACGGTTCAATGTCTGTCCTGTATGTCGTAAATGCTTCATAGCTTATAATTCGTAGGGGGGTTTTAATGTTTGGAGTGGCACACTTATAGTTAAAATCAAATAGTTAAAGGTGAGGGGGTGGGGGGGTTGGGTACTTGGGTAGCTCATCTTATTTGAGCTAAGGGTTAAACAGTTTGGAGGTCTTTGGGACAAAGGAGTACATATTAATCTATCAACTAATTACTAACATTTTCGATTATAAAAAAAAAAATAGTTACATGTGAAATGTACTCAGAATTTGTATGAGTTAGCAATGCTTTATGGCACTTACAAATGGATTTACATTTACCTCCCTCCAAGGGCACTAGCGGAGCTCGAATTTGGAACCTCCGTATCCAAGACTTGTCGACTAGACCAAACCCTTGGAGTTCACTTGATATAATATTTTGATTTTAATAAAGTGGCACTTCTGCATCATTCTTAGTTGCTTCCTTTTATTCTTATTTCTGGATGTACATTGCAAGGCTTTGGTAGAAGCTAGCAACGTTTCACGTTCAAGTAAATTATCGTTTGTATAACTTTTCTTTCTTGTAGGAATTGAAAGAGAGATAGCATCGCTTCAGATGGAGGTAAATAGTGCTAACAGAGATCTTCTTAGTGATTTTACTTTCTGTTTCATATTTCCTTTTAGTGCTTAACTGCCTTGTCTGCTGCAGGAAAAGAAGTTGGTGGCAGAGATTAAAAGAGAGGCAAAAACTGGAAATGAGGTAAGTACATTATTAACGCTGCGATATTGATAACAGTCTTTATTTAGATGTATATTTGGGTGTTTTCATCTTAATTGGGATTAAAGGTGCAATAGAATCATTATAATAGTAATAATAACGAGTATTAATAACTCTTAACACCCACCCCCTCTCTAGTTGAGGCATAAGTGTATGTTTGATTCGGCAGTTGAATTGTCATAATCATGGAAACCCACACCGTGATTTTGTCAAACTCACCGCCAATCCAAACAAACAAACAAATATCTATCATTCCCAATTGGTCCTTAAGATCTTGAAACTGCTTTGTAGAAGAAAGTCCTCTAACCAACAAACCTACCAATTGATGTCCAGGGGAACACAGATTTAGTAATCAGACCTTTATCACCTTTTATTTGATGAATTGTTGTTCAATCCTGGCATTGACTTATTATGCTAAGTATTAGATTATGAGATAGGTGGTTTTTTGGTGTGCAACAACTTCTTAGAAGTTTTGTATTTAGTTGAGGTCATCCAATACAATCTTTAACTATAGTTACTGACATATTCCTCGAGCCATAGCTTGAAATTAAATTTTTGCATTTAAACGATCAACTAAGTTCAGTTTCTTACTATTCTAGAGGCAACAAAGTTTTTACACAAGCACATATAAGAGTATGAGGTTGACCTCCAATCGATGACTAATACTGCATAGTGAGTATATGTTTAGATTTCCACCACTTCTAGAAAATTCCATCTAACCGTTCTTGACTTGCTACAGAATATCCTTTATTGCTTGTTGTAAGTGCCATACTCTTGGCCATTCATGAATATTGATATTGAACATTATCAACTCAGAAATGTATTCATCATTCTGAACTGAAGAGTAGCCTTGCAACCCAATTTACTGTGTCCTTAAGAAGATCGAGGACATGTTTGATTTGGGAAATGAAGAGGCCTTGTTGCGAATAAGCAACTTCAACTACAAGTATTTTAGCTTTACTAAGTCAATTGTTGGCTTTTCCTTCGTTTATGAATCTCACCAATCAAGCACGAGAGATGGTTTCAATCATACGAAACATTATTCAATTTGCACACCATTCCTCCACTAAGGACATCATTCAAGCAGAATCCCTATATAATTCTCCTCTAAATCTTCATGAAGAAATGCCTTGAATATTTGCATTATTTAATTTAGACTGTTGCAACTCTCAGCTTTAATTACAAGCAAAAAAGAGTAGGATTTCTGACGGTGGTTCATCCTTGCTACTGGTGTAAATGTTTCTTTTTACAACTAGTTTGGCCTAATAACAATCATAAACATCGTTTTGCAAAAAGAAATTGGTATGCTAGGGGGAGAGGGTCGTCCAGTTAGAAATCTATTTATATAACATTAGAAAAAGTTAAAAATAGCAATATTATGATGTTAATTACATTGTTGTCTTTATTTTTGGTTGAATGGAGGGGGTTAGAATATATTTAAATGTAGTGAAGCACTATTGTATTATCTGCCCAACTGGAAGCAATTGCAGTTGTAATGTAGTGAAGCACTATTATAGTATCTGCCCAACTGGAAGCACTGTTAAATTTATATGTATCTGTGTGTATCCGAACTGATTTGGAATGCATGATATTTGTCGTATGACATTGCTAACTAAAGAAGTGTTTGGTTACAGGCTTCTACTAAAATCCTGGCTAGGCAGCTAGTTAGGTTACGCCAACAGATAACCAATCTGCAGGGAAGTCGTGCACAGATCAGGGGTGTAGCAACTCACACACAGGTGCGCTAAAAAAATTCTTCTTTGTTTTCAAGAGGGCTAGCTTGATTTTCATTTTTCATAATTTCCAAATTTCTTTTGTAGGCATTATATGCAAGCACTTCAATCTCTACAGGAATGAAGGGTGCCACTAAAGCAATGGTGGCAATGAATAAGGTATATTTTCTGGGTTGTTTCTGCTTTCCATTGTTCAAAATTTTGGACTACAATTATTTCTGTTTTATGGTAATTATTGATATACAAAATCAGTTTACAACCCAAAGGGTAGAGGTTGTCTTGAACTCTTGATATGCCTTTGCCAAAGAAACAAACAAAGCATTAAGTCCCATATTGTTGAGAGTAACTTAACTTTCATCGGATATCTTTGACAGAAGACTAGATATTTATGATTTCCATCCATGGTTTACACTTCAATACAAAAAAGTGTAAACAATTGTGCTTTCAACAATTCTCTGCTTGCACTGAATCTAAATTTGTAATGTGTTAGATGCTTTTCTGGCATTGTTAAATTTTTTTAAACTTTTGTGCTTATGACTAGAATGATAATAATCATTACCTTGCTTATCTTCTCAGCAAATGGCACCGGCAAAGCAGGCTAAAGTGATTCAAGAATTCCAAAAACAATCAGCACAACTCGACATGACGGTAATTTTATGCTTTTTTTGTATATTTGTAATATGTTATCATGCAAAATCAGTTTATTCTACACTGCTTTTAGAATTTTTTTGAGAGGGAGACTGTTAGTTGAGATGACAATTGCCATAGATTGCACACCACAACGAACAATTATTAGTCTTTTTTTTTCTTACTCCAATCCAGTGTTTCTCCGGTGTTAGACTGTTGGGAACTTTTGTGAAAAAATTTACGGTCTCTCAGCATTGCATGATCCACCCAAAGGTGGTGCTTAAAAGAAATTTGGTTGCTATAAATTAACAATATATTCCAGATAAAGAACTAATTGAGCGAACAACAATAAACTAGGAGTTAAATAAAGGTAACATGTTTAATTGTAAATGATAAGCAACAGAAACAACGAAATTGAAGAGTATGGGGTATAGTGATTTATGGAACTGTCATCAAGATGGTACTTTTCAGCTGAAAACGAAAAAAATTAAAAGAAACCTGCCACTATACTTAAGACGATAGTGGGTGTGGTTTTGGCACTGGACAAGGTTGTATTATATAGTGACAATAAATAGGAAAAATCACAGAAGGAGAACTTGAGGTTGGAATAATAACAAATACTTTTGAAGATTGTGGGCAATAGAGAGGTTGTTGTATTTCAAAGACAGTGAAATTAAGAGCTAAAGTAAACAACCAAAAATGAAGTATCCAAATGTAAGTATAAGAACTAAAATAAGTAAGGGTCAGAATATTGCTGTGACGTGGGCTTCAAGCGACATATTTTAAACTACCAAAAGGGGAAACTAGTCACAGCAATTGGGATTGCACCATGTGACTAGGAGGTCACAGGTTCAATTTATGGAACCAGCCTCTAGTGTTATGAATCATGGAATCCCAGGGATAAAGGTCACAGTGATCAGCAAGGAAGAGTGCATAAGAGTATTCATGTGGGAGATACCCATAGTGACTCATAGTAGAGTAAACTAGATTTGACAAAAGATGAATGAGAGTACAATAGTTGAGACTTATTTATAGGGGTGAGTTAGTCTAACTAACTCACAACTACCTAACTAACTAACTAACCATAATTTACATATAACCTAACTATGGTTTATTCATGTGGGAGATACCCATAGTGACTCATAGTAGAGTAAACTAGATTTGACAAAAGATGAATGAGAGTACAATAGTTGAGACTTATTTATAGGGGTGAGTTAGTCTAACTAACTCACAACTACCTAACTAACTAACTAACCATAATTTACATATAACCTAACTATGGTTTATTCACTATACTCTAATATCTAGCAAAAGCAAGGTAATGGTCGCTACGATAGATCTGCGATGGATCAAGTACTTTGCTGTACTCAACCACGGTGAGGCGAGAGCTTTATCAACATCAAATTCCCTTTTATTACACTTAGCTTAGTAATCTATTCAAGCAGATGTTGTGCCTGCCTTGATAACTTCATGGTAGTACTTAAAGCAGGCTCCAGCCATAGCATTAGATTATATTTATTTTTTTTCTCTCCAAAAATTTATAATGTTATCCGAGATGCAGATTGAGGTGATGTCAGAAAATATTGATGAAACTTGGACTAAAATATTTCTTTTCTCTCCAACAATTTATGTTATCCGAAATGCAGATTGAGATGATGTCCGAATCTATTGATGAAACTTTAGACAAAGATGAAGCCGAGGAAGAATCAGAAGAACTCACTAACCAGGTACATATAAATAAATGACTAACATAATCATATAGCAGCACTTACTATTACATATGTAAAGTTTCCTCTGTCATATCTGATTTTCATTTATTCATGGCAGGTTCTTGATGAAATTGGAGTGGATATTGCATCCCAGGTTTGTTTTGAGCCCAATATTTCATTATGTTAGTTAGAGATACAATATTAAAATCACGTGTTTTCACCCAAGGTTTAGTTTATCGAATAGTTAGTTCATGGCATGGCATCAGAGCTTTTATGCGTTTTTCCAAGAGTTTAAGAGTAGTTGTTTTATGACAAATCCTTTGTCATTGCGCTGATTCTTTAATTACTTTTATGAGTATTGGGCCTGATTCTGATTTTTTTTTCTTTTTCTTCTTATGGTAGTTATCTTCTGCTCCGAAAGGTCGGATTGCTTCAAGGAATGCTGAAAATGCCGCTCCAAGGTAAACTTCAATCTTATTTATGGAGAACTGTGTAGACACATCTACTTCTGTTATTGGTTGCGTTTCTAACTTCCCTGTTGCTTTGTGCATATGCAGATCAGAATCCCAAGATGTTGAAGAACTTGAAAAGAGATTGGCTTCTCTTCGAAGAATATAAAGATCTGCTACAGCTGTTGATAGATATGTTTCTTAATGTATAATATATAGCAACAATAAGATTGTATTAACGGCACCTCATTTTGTTTCTGATTATATTTGAATGTGTTAGATATAAAGTATAGTTGTGAGACATGAATGTATCACTAGCAGAAATATTTATAAATTCTGTGTGTTTGTTTAGGATCTATCTAATAAACATAATGAAAAACAATCCTAACTAAATGTTTCAAGTGGCAGTCAATAAGCTACTTCGGTCGGTACTAGATGCTAGACTTTTTTTTTTCTTGTTGAATTCTATCCGTACCGCAGGCACCTGCATAAGGTGTATGAGATCACATGGCATATTCTATTTTCTAGAGAATTTATTTGCAGCAAAGGTTTAAGAATGTAGCGACACTGTCCAAATTATGAAAATGGCTCTTATTATTTTCTCTTTTTTATTGTTCCTCCTCGACTTCAGTTTTTTGCCGGAGCCATTGCCAAGATTCATATGACCTTCATTACCACCACCCTTGTCCCTTCAATCACCATCAGTAGTATCTCCTCTTCTACTCTTTTTACTATATCCACCTCTTTCATCGTGACCATGTAGATTATAGGGTTCCCCTTGGCTAAGAAGTTGTTTTATGAAGGTTAATCAAGGTCTTATTAATAACTTATGGACAAGTATTGAAACAAGTAAGAAGCAGCTTATGAGCAGGATGGAGGTACTTTTACGTGTGCAGCATATCAAATTAAACATGGGAACAAATTATGGTTTTTTGTATATACATTAGCATTTTTTTACAGTTTGTATGCATATAGTTTCATTATTGGTAACAAAGTGATCATTTGTTTAGGATTTTGATTGTGTGTATCTTTCATGTTTTTTAATATTATTGATAATAAAGTTCAGTTATTTTTACTAAAATCTCAGTAATGAAAAAACTATCGCACTGTTGGTGATGATTTAAAATTTAAAATTGATTAAAGAAGTGATCAATTCGAATTGCACCGGAAATTAAAATTGAAGGTTCATTTTACAACATAAGATTTTGTTTCTAGCATACTGTTAATTCACATAATTTTATTTATTTACATCTAATTATAAAACAAAAAAGAACCCACAAATCTTAGCAACTTTTAAGAACCACACCAAGATTATGAATAAGGCTAAGCAACGTCACGATTGTTAAGGGTGTTTATTTATAAGCATTTGTTTATTAGATGCACATTACCTTGTTATTTGTCACAATTAAGAAATTTCGATAATGTCCACAACTCCCAGTTCAATTGCCAAAGATGTCAAATTGTTAGGTCGGACACCACGACCGGAGTTCGAACCTCAACACCTCTACTTATGCGTGTGAATTTATAATGGCTTTGCAATTTCATCAATCTAAAAAATTCATTTAGATAATGTGGCGTATGGAGAATGAAACTGAAAATGCAGGGAAATTTTTCTTTTTTTGTAGTTTCATTTTTCTGCTACAAGATAGCATTTTCACCACAACTGTATTGTGGACACTCTGCTTTACCTCTCTTGACTGTCAAATATGACAAATTAATTAAAAATACTTCCACCATATCTCAACAATTACAATATATAAATCCATCATCCTCTCAAAAAAAAAAAAAAAAAGACATAAATCCTTCAAGTGTTAACCGTATACACTTTGATTCCCTACTAATCAGAAACACAAATCCATGCATAACTGACACATAATACAAACATAACTGCCCAATAACTTCCATCGTAAAAAGTGTAAAAAGTCTTACACAATCTATTTTAAAGACCAAGAACAATTGGCATCAATTATCTATCACAAGATAATCATTATGAAGAGAAGAGTCTTCCCAAATAACTTCAGCTTCTCCTGACGCTCTTTTGAACCGAATTAGTCCTCTCACCAGCTCCGGTGTGAAGCTTTCAACAGGCTTCAGAGTCATCTTTTCTAGCATGGGAGAATATAGAAGTAGAAATTTGATAAAATCTAATTCCAAATTGGTACCAAAGATGCCATCAATCGCCACATGTCGCACTTGAATGGGCATGGCTGGTGCCGAAAATATATCTTCCCAACAATAGGCGGCAGGTGTGAAAGGGGAAGCACGCGCCTCATTCCATGACTACATGCAATTGTTACAAGTCCATGGATCAAAGAGGGAAAGATAGTATGCATAAGAGGGACATAGAGCATATTAAAACTCTAAAGGTAACATTGTGTTGATTGATAAAAAGATGAAAAATGAGGTATACTTGTCTCTTATTTTATAGGAATCTACTGCACTAACAATGTAACTAACTCCATTTAAAATGCAACTGATTCATGACTTTTGTTAGCAATACCGCACTCACAACTATAAGTCTTAGAAACTAACTTCCAAAGCTAAATGATGGACAGATACATGAAGCAAAAAAGGTTTGCAAATTCTAGAGCTTAATAACTACATAAAAACAAAAACACGACGTGCAAGTGCAACCAAAAGCAGCAGCCAGAAAGAAAAGCAAAACCAAGCTAAACTAAATGAGTACTCACAAATATTTCTAATTTTCGAAGATTAGGTGAGCTTCTGAGCAAGCAAAGAGCAGCCGAAATTTCCTTTAGGTTGTCGAAGTTTATGCATAAGGAAAGATAGCTTAGATAAATACAAGGTGTAGGAAGCTTTACTGGCAAAACACCTGCAGCCAAATACTGAAGCACACCAGAAAAATGACTCTAAATCAGAATACAAGGTTTTTAATGCATAAAGATCAGGAGTTGAATACAAAATGATTGTGATTCATATTAAATAGTAATAGGCAAGTCACTACAAAAGTCAAATTCAATATTCAGATGTTTGAGCACTATACCTTTAAAAAATTGCTTTCAATCACTAGGCTTTGTATGTGAGGTAGATGATCGAAAATCTTTAGCATATTGCTGCTTTCACGCGATCCACCTTGATTGCTGCTTTGTAAGTTAAAATCCCACCATAAATCAATGACTACCACAGCTAATTGAAAAGTGTTGTCGAAGTTAATACCCTCATATTCGCCATCAATTTCCAAAAACTTGAGATTTGGTGCACGAATATTAATTTGGGTGAAACCATCAACTTCTATCAATTTCAATTTTTCAAGCAGAGGGCAGCCAGAGATCAAGTTTTCAAAAGCATCTTGAGCCACTGTTACTAGATTCAGATCAAGACTCTTCAACCTCTTAAAGCCTTCAAACGTCGTTGGAGGTTTAAGACAACACCAATGTAATTTCAAATGATGTAAACTTTGACAAGAGAATAAGCACCAAGGTATCTTGTAGTATCCCGCTATCCAAAATTTCAGCACAAGCTCTTTAATAGAGCTTCTAGTTAGATGAAGAATCCACCGATCAATATCACTCAGAAAACTCTCACCAATGAGATGTTCATCATAGAACTTGAACATGTTGATTGGCCCAGAATGAAGTAAAAGTACATGATCAACAATTTTCAATAACTTCCTCTCAATAACTAACTGGTCATCAATGGCTGCAACACAATTTCTATCAAACACAAGATTTGGAAGTGTGTTCCATTTGTTCCTCCATTTTCTAGATAAAACACTTGTTCTCACTGCATCCCTAATTTGCAAGTAAGTCAGAATCTGATCTATTACATGACCTGGTAAGCAACTTATTCTATCCGGATCCGGTTGCTCATCAATAACCTTTTGGGGAGTAGAATTTTTTTGTTTTTTTCCCTGTAGATAGATATATTCATATTCAAACAAAGGTACATACGCAAATCAGATAACAAACTCGGTTAGTGTATATAGGTATCTATGTATGCATACAAGAATCATAGCTAGGTCAAATAAGAGAGAACCTTGAAACTCAAACTAATGTAAGCAATACAAGAATGTTATACTACAGTGTCATACACATATATATGGCATGTTTGGATTGACTTATTTGAGCTTATATACTGGCAAAAGTTTTGTTAGACTATTTAAGAGAACTTATGAAAACAGTTTATGCCAATTTTCATTAACTTTTTTCAACTTATTTTCATAAGTTCTCCAATATAGCTAATAAAAACAACTTATAGCATATAAAAAAAAACAATTTAAAATTATATCTTTTAAAGAATGGGTCCATACTGAGCTTTGTTCTAACTTCAATTGGGTCGGTTTTCGCCCAATATCGAGTTTAAAATAAATAAATTAATGTTGTGTGATAACAGTATATCAAAATTAAAACATGGAATGCAAATTGAACTCAGAAAGAAATTAGAGAATTACCATGAGAAGTTACCGATTGAGAAGTTCCAGGAAAATTAGACGCAATAATCTTCTAATGTGATTGCTACACCAAACAAAAACATTAATTAGTTTGAAAAAAATAAGAAAGGAATTGAAATGAACGAGAAGTAGGAACCAAAAATCTTCTTACCGAAAAATGGGGTGGGACTCTCTTAAACTCACTGAAGGATTTGTTCAAATTTAGGGTTCACACATGTAACTACGGTCACGAGTCAACACTGGGGTACAACTCTTGAGTCACATACTCAAAATGCATTCTATTATTTATTATTTATTTATTTTATTTAATTATGAAAGTTTTTTTTTTTGAACAATTTAATTATGAACAAAGAGTCAAAGTTTTCAACGTGGATAGAGCTCTCAGAACGGGCCGGCCCATTTAACCCGATTAATTATAGGGTTTGGGTCTTAAATATTGAGTCCGAATTTTAATAGTGTTTTTTAACTCGGCTCAAAGTGTAGGTCCTACATTGATTTCACCCAATAAAAGAATAAGTGCTAGAGAGTGCTCAAAAGAGAGTGTTGCTAGCATTCCTCTTTTAATATTATTGATAGAAAAAGATCCGTTATTTTTACTAAAAATTGTAGTTGAAAAACTCTCGCACATGAGTGGGCATCTCCATACACCTAGCCACATTCGACGGTTGTAGCTTCTCTATGCTAAGAAATTCTTTGTTATAGGAAAGAGAAGAGGAGATAAAGGATCACCTTGCACACGGAATAGGATTTCCTGTTGTAAATGCATCCTGCAGTAACAAATAGAAGCCATCCGATCAAATCAATGATTGAGATTATTTTACTATATGAAACTGTGTTGAAATCTAAGCCATACGATCTCAAATAAACAGATGTTATTTGTTAGAGCGTGGAATTGTGTGAAAACATTACAGCAGGGAAAACTAATCCCCTTGGGCACACCTCTCTTGCAAGGAAAATAACTAGAGGTATTTCCATTGAGAATTGCTGTTCCCACATGTGATAAGGCTGTGCCACACCAGTAAATTACCTAAATGCCCTTCGGCAGTTAACTGCCGAGGAATTTGAAATCCGGCTGCAGTTAACTGCCGAGGACATGTTTCATCAGATGAAACAGCCACCTGCTCCCCCTACACACTATTTTCTTCATCAACTTCATTTTCCATCTCCATTCCAATCCAAAAATCCAATATTTTTTCCATCAATCCTTAATCCAAAATCATTCAAGCATCAAGCATAGGAGGTATCAACACACATTTGACGTAAAAAAACAGGTATTGTGCATTTTATTCGATTGATTTTTTTATTATTTTATGGGTATCTACATGAGTTACGTAGAACCCTGTCATGGGAATCCTCGGCAGTTAACTGCCGAGGAAAACCTCGGTAGTAAGGTGCCGAGGAACTCTTGGTGAAAATTTTTCACAACGAAAAATGGCAGCTACTGCCAGTTTTCAAATTTTTTTTTCTT
This sequence comes from Medicago truncatula, assembly GCF_003473485.1. Lineage (NCBI taxonomy): Eukaryota > Viridiplantae > Streptophyta > Magnoliopsida > Fabales > Fabaceae > Medicago > Medicago truncatula. Next base: position 20,878,822 of record NC_053043.1, on the reverse strand, counting down.
TTATTTTTTTTTTGTTTTTTTTGTTTTAATTCATCATGGCATTGCTGTTTATACATTAGTTAGTTGTTAATTCATATTTATATGTTGTATAATTATAGTAATGGTAGAGAATGCGAAAGATGTTCCGGGAGAGACAAAACAAAATTTTGTCGAAAATTCCGAAGATGTCAAACCGCCTAATGTTGAAGCGAAAACAAACATAGATGGAGCTTCCGTCCATGTTAAAGCTTCAAAGTATGTTGGCGGCTCCGGTGTACTCCCACTTCAACCCCACGAGGTCGACACGGCTAAGTTTTTTTCAGACGACGTTAAGTCGAAAAATAGAGATGAATTGCTTGAGTGGGTGCGTCGACAAGCAAATAAGGTGGGATTTACAATTGTCACACAAAGATCAAGCTTGATCAATCCAATGTTTCGGCTAGTGTGTGAAAGGAGTGGAAGTCACATAGTTTCGAAAAAAAAAACCGAAGCATGCGAGAACGGGCTCAAGAAAATGCGGTTGCTTATTCATGATTAGTGGATATCAAAGTAAGCAAACAAAGGAATGGGGATTGAACATTCTTAATGGAGTTCACAACCATCCCATGGAGCCGGCTTTAGAAGGACACATTCTTGCCGGTAGATTAAAGGAGGATGACAAGAAGATTGTACGTGACTTGACAAAGAGCAAGATGCTTCCAAGAAATATTTTGATACATTTGAAGAACCAAAGACCACATTGCATGACAAATGTGAAGCAAGTGTACAATGAACGTCAACAAATATGGAAGGCAAATAGGGGTGACAAGAAGCCGTTGCAATATCTAATCTCGAAGTTGGAGGAGCACAACTATACTTATTACTCAAGAACACAACTTGAAAGTAATACTATTGAAGATATTTTTTGGGCTCATCCAACATCCATTAAGTTGTTTAACAATTTTCCAACGGTTTTGGTTATGGACTCCACGTACAAAACCAACATGTATAGGATGCCAATGTTTGAGGTAGTTGGGGTGACTTCAACCGATTTGACATATTCGGTTGGGTTTGGATTTATGACACATGAGAAAGAAGAAAACTTTGTTTGGGTTTTAAAAATGTTGCGTAAACTTTTTTCGTCAAAGATGAATATGCCTAAGGTGATTGTTACCGATAGGGATATGTCTTTGATGAAAGCGGTTGCACATGTTTTTCCGGAAAGTTATGCAATGAATTGTTATTTTCATGTGCAAGCTAATGTTAAACAAAGGTGTGTCTTGGATTGTAAATATCCTTTGGGCTTTAAAAAGGATGGGAAAGAGGTGAGCAATCGCGATGTGGTGAAGAAGATAATGAAGGCATGGAAAGCTATGGTTGAATCGCCCACTCAACAGTTATATGCAAATGCATTAGTGGAGTTCAAAGATTCATGTAGTGATTTCCCAATTTTTGTAGATTATGCCATGACCACCTTGAATGAAGTGAAGGACAAAATTGTGAGGGCATGGACAGACCATGTGTTGCATCTTGGTTGCAGGACCACAAACAGGATCGAATCGGCCCAAGCTTTGTTGAAGAAATACTTGGACAATAGTGTGGGTGATTTGGGTACTTGTTGGGAGAAAATACATGACATGTTGTTGCTTCAGTTCACTGTTATACAAACATCCTTTGGTCACAGTGTTTGCATGTTGGAACATAGATTCAAAGATGTCACTTTGTACTCGGGGTTAGGTGGTCATGTGTCTAGATATGCTTTGGACAACATTGCTTTGGAAGAGACACGTTGTAGGGAAACATTGTGCATGGACAATGACATTTGTGGTTGTGTTCAAAGGACATCTTACGGGCTACCATGTGCATGCGAAATTGCTACTAAGCTCCTTCAAGAGAAGCCAATTTTACTGGATGAGATATACCACCATTGGCTAAGGTTATCTATGGGCGAAGAAAGTAACGAAGTTGCTTTTTGTGTCGAGGTTGAGTTGAAGGCTATTGTAGAACGTCTAAAGAAACTCCCTTTCCAAATGAAGCTTGAGGTCAAAGAGGGTTTGCGGCAGTTAGCATTTCCTGAAACCACCTTGATGTCTCCACCACCACGAAAAGTACCGACCAAGGGAGCAAAGAAAAAAGTCGACATTGCGAGGTCTAAAGGAAAAATTACATCGACTAGTCGGATCCCTTCTTCTTGGGAGGTTGTTGATTCCCAAAATCCGGATAGCCAACCGTCACCATCACCAACAACATCATCGTATAAAAGGAAAAAAGGTGCTCGTCTTGGTAAAACATCAGTTTCCCCACTTCCACCACCTACTCGGTATCCAAAGCCTAAGGCTATCCCGGTTATGAGTCCTATTGATTATATGCCACGCTTCATGCTTCCATTTATTGAAAAAGTGGTGGATGTTATCGGCGACGGACATTGCGGATTCCGGGCTATAGCCGAGTTCATGGGCTTGATGGAAAAAAATCATCTCATGATCCGTACACATCTTATTCAAGAGTTGATGGATCATAGAGATGATTATGTTGAAGTATTTGCGGGTGAGGATCGTTATAACTACATTTTAAACGGATTACATCCTCCCGCAAATACAAAAACTTGTGCACATCTTGTTGATAAGTGGTTGACTTTTCCGGACATGGGACACCTTGTTGCTAATTATTACAAAATGTGTGTGGTGGTGTTGACAAATCTTGAAGTTGGAAACTCGGAATCGTTTTTCCCACTAAGAGGGCCACCACCGCCGGGTAATCAAAAAACTCTCATCTTGTGCCTTGGGGCAATTCCAAATCATTTTGTGCTTATTTCCTTGAAGAATGGTTGTCCACTACCTCCATCATCTACGGAGTGGCACAATCACAAGAAAGAAGATGCGGTGACTTGGGAAGATGAGTATTTGGATCAACATGAGTTGTTCCGAAAGCTCATGGCTATTGAAAGTGGAAACAAACCGTCCAAACCACAAAAGGAGTCAAACAAAGCGGCGCCTATTTTGTTGGACACTCCCGAAAAACCAAAGCAACAATTTGAAGTTATTGCGGAAGATGAGGAAGATTCTATGTCACTTGATCTTCTCCAATCACTTGGTCTTTAATGAGTGATTTTTTTGTCGTTGTTATTTCTTTTTTTTGGTAGAAATTACACCGACGTATTTTTTGGGGTCGAAATTGTAACGCCAATTTTTTGTGGCCAATATATAACTAACATTATGTAATTTATATATATATATATATATATATATATGATAATATGACTTTTATGTGGTGAAAATAATGCAATACTTATTTATAGCTTTTTAATGTTTACACATTTCATTTATTCGTTATTACATTCCATTTAATTTTGTTCTAATATATGATTCTTTTGTTAATTTTTTTTTCAAGTGAGACATGTCTGAGGTTGCACAAATTGAAGGGCGAGTTAGGTACTCCGCGTTTAAAAAGACGGTTAAGGTTATGATAACGCCGACGGACTCTCTTGACAATTTGAAGGCACAACTTAACATTTATTTTGAGCATCTTGGTGAAAATCAATATACACGTCACTTGTTTGGTCAAATGCCATGCATAGACCTAGGAGAAGATAGATATGAATACGCATGGAAAACGGCAAGCTATATGCCTTTGCTTATTCGCGACGACGGCGACGTCGGATTTATGTTTCGGAATATGGTGGAAGATAATATATTATATATGTATGTTCGTTCCATATGCAATTGCGTTGAATGTAAGTAGGGATTTAATTTAATGATGTGTAATGAGTAGTTTAATTATGGACACTTTGTAATGTTTTCATGAATTTCAAACGTTTGTTTAATTTTAACCAAAATGTCGGTTTAATTTAATTATGAACAATTGTAAAAGATATTGTATTTATCTTGATTATGACCGAGTTTCAATCTTGTATGAATTATTTAGCCTTTGGAAATGCTCTGGTTTAATTACAGGTAAAAACTGGCCGAAAAAATGGCTTGGAAATGTCTAGAATTATGCAGAACCCACTGTCTGCATAATCAGTTTTCCTCGGCAGTTAACTGCCGAAGTTTGAAGGAAACCGGCGGCAGTTAACTGCCGAGGAAAACCTCGGTAGTTAACTGCCGAGGAAAATGTTATAAGAACAACACAACATAGGAGTTTCCAAAACTCCATTGTTGCGTTTTTGAGTATCCAAGTTGCGATTTTGAGTCATTTGAAGCCATTACAAGCCAATTTCAATCACAAAAACAAGTAAGTTTTTTTAATCCTATTGCATTGTTGCTTTGTGGTCGAATTGTATGTTAATTTTTGTTAAATTTCGATTATATAGGTTCGATTATATTAATTTGTTGATTTTATGATATTTTAGGATAGTTTAGGTTAGAATGGTTAGAATTGTTAGGATAGTTTAGGTTAGTATAGGTTGAATTGATCGCCATTTTGTTTTGAATGTAGATATGTCTCAGAATAAGAATCAGGGTAACGTTCAGGGTGATGAGAAGAAAAATCTCCTATGACGTGGCATGGAATTGTTTGCGATGGTTCCGAAAAAAAAGAAGGGTTCGAAGGTGCCAGTGTACAATCACTCGAGGTTGAGGAGGAGCGGGAGGACATGCTATTTCGGTCCTCAACCAAAAGAAGGTACCGCAGGGACTGTAGCGGACAAGCCAATTGGTTTGTGTGACGAGGAAGAATGACAGTAATGGCTTTTAATGCCTAATTGTTTTGGATTTTTTTATGTTTTATTTTTGTGTCGCGCACATTTTGTTTGACATTATGGTATTTAGAATAAATTTGAAAACAAAATAAGATAATTATTGTTCCATTCAAAACAAAATATATGTTATCACATTACATTGCATTACACATTAGATTCCAAAATTTTCCTTCCAGCTGCAACAATCATCTTACCACTGAATGTGGCAAATTCAAACTTGCTAAGCAGCAGGACTCCAGTATTCGATCAGCATCTTGAACGCTGGTATTCAAGTGTCAAAAGAATGAGGTGCATTCCTTGACACTTGAATACCATTGTTCAAGATGCTCATCGAATACTGGAGTCCTGCCGTTTAACAAGTTTGAATTGCCCCATCCAGAGTAAGACAATTGTTGCAGTTGGAATGTGCATTCCAACTACAACAATTGTGTTACCTTTGAATGGGATAAATTCAAACCTGCAAAACAACAGGACTCAAGCATTTCACCCGGCATTCCAACGAAATGAGGTTCATTCCTTGACACTTAATACCTTCATCTAAACCAGCCTAACAAGAATTTAATCTTTTCAAAGGAAAAACATGAATGCCGAGCGAAATGCTCGAGTCCTGTTGTTTGGCAGGTTTGAATTGATCTCATTCAAAGGAAGACAATTGTTGTAGTTGGAATGGACCTTACCCTAACTAATGACGATCTTCTGGCGGAATCAAACTTTTGATGATATCTTCAGTTGATCTAACCAACTTCACCCGCATCGATCCACTAGAACATGTTGTGCTCCCAAAACATGGTCGTGACGTTTTCGTCGTTCGTTAATTCCATTCAAGTGAATGATACTCTCCCCTCGTCGAGCGTTGGACGTTTATACCAAACGTGTTCCACCATCCTTGTGTCTTTGGGGTTGACTCCTTGGTTGAATTCAGTCAGTTTATCCTTGAGACCTCTTAACGTTACACCAAGACACCGAACCTTCAACCTCTAAGGTTCTCCGCCGTTGAATTGCGCATGAACGTCGATCCACCCGGCCATTGTTTTAAATCTACACAATAAGAAACTAAAAACAATCAATCAAAAACTCATTCAAACATTTCATCGAACACTTGATGTGCACATTATACATAGACTCTAAAATTCATAAAAATAACCCTAAAATTATAAATCTTATACTCTTACTAAAATAAAAAAATTAATCATATAACATAAACATCATGCAAATATTTTAACAACATTAATCAACTAACATATACCCTAAAAATTAATTATAACATGTAAATCTACTAAAAAATAATAAATGTACTCAAAAACTAAAAAATAATAACATTTATAACAACTAAAATGTAAGTTAATAGCATTATAATTACTTACTTGTGATTTTGTTGAAAAAAGTTGGTTGGATTTGGGTGTGTTTTTTAGAGAGATTTAGTTAGCCTTTGAACAAATTATTTGGAAGATCTCTGGATAATGGATGAGAGGAGATTCTGCCAGATTTTGTAGGGCAGAAGATCCTCAGCAGTTAACTGCAGCCGGATTTTTCAAAATTTCGGCAGTTAACTGTTGGAACAAAATGTGTTTCACAATAAACCTTAATAAGTTTTGATGATAACAAGGTATTAAAAATTGTCAATTGGTTATTGCTAATAATTGTTCAAGTGTACAGGACCAAAGGCAAGTCAATAAATTTCAATAGGTCTTGGAAGAACAATGAAGAGCAAAGGAATTCGAAGCATCTGAAGAAAACTGCGTCTGAAGCTAAAGTGCTTCTGAAGCTGAAGTGCTTCTGAAGCTGAAGTGCTTCTGAAGTGATGACGTCATCAGAAGCAAAAGCTCATCAGAAGCAGATGGTCATCAGAAGCAAGGTTTTCATCAGAAGCGAAATCATCACCAGAAGTTACATTTGATCAGTAAAATTCAAACTGAAGATTCAAAGTAGCTGTTTAACATTTCAACCTTGTCTAAGAAGAACGAAGAATTGAAAGGGAGGCATCAACGGTCATTTGGAGAACACTGAGTACTTGTCCTTCGTTAACAGAGTTGACAAAGTACAAGGGTACAACCACTACCTCCACTACTCTGTTTTTGTCTACGCTACAAGACAAGACAACAGCCATGCCTGCAGAATTGTTCCTTCAAGATGGGAATGAATTTGAAGCTAATTCTTCAAAGGACTACACCCAAATCAGGCAAAGGATTACTGGTGGATGATCAAAGGAACTCAACGACTCTTTAGACGTGCTAATCATCTCAACGTCTCTTTCACGCCTCTATATAAAGGAGTGAAGACTTGAAGATTGAAAATAGACACATACAAGTTAAAAAGCGCCAAAACTCTGTCAATTTGATTCTACAAAGCACATTGAATTTCTGCACTGATTTGATACATCTTAGAAATTCACAAAGTCTAGAGTCTTTATTGTATTGTATTGTGAACACCACTGATTGTATATCAAGTGTTCAAGTCAGACATTTTTCCCTGTATTTTTTGTTTGATCAAAAGACTCTTGCCTGCGTGCTTGAGCATTAGAAGACTCTTGCTTAGTGCTTGAGCATTGGAAGACTCTTGCCTGTGTGCTTGAGCATTTTGAGAAGTCTCATACTTAGAGAGTATTGAGCATTTGTAATCTTTGTGATTATAGTGAAATCTCCTTGGAAGTGCAAGGGGGACTGGACTACTTCCGATTTGTGGAAGGAACCAGGATAACTGCTTGTGTCTTATTCTTCTTTTCTCTGCTTTGATCTTTTCCGCTGCATTTCTGATTCTGGTCATTACATCAGAAGCATTCCCAAACTGCTTCTGAAGTATTATCAGAAGAAGTAATTTTTTGAGAGAAAAAGAAAACATAATTCAACCCCCCCTTCTTGTGTTTTTCTCACCTTCAATTGGTATCAGAGCTTGCTCTGTTATCATAGCACTTAACCGTGTGACAGATCAAGATCCAAGAAAAACATGTCTGATGGAGAGGAATCAACTACTTCTATAAAATACAATAGTGTCAAACATGACTATGATACTGCTGAAAGGAAATCATATTCTGGAAAAGCTCCAAAGTTCAATGGAGATCCAGAAGAGTTTTCATGGTGGAAAACCAATATGTACAGCTATATCATGGGATTGGATGAAGAACTATGGGATATTCTTGAAGATGGAGTTGATGATTTGGATTTGGATGAAGAAGGAGCTGCTATTGACAGAAAAATACACACTCTTGCTCAGAAGAAGCTTTATAAAAAGCATCACAAGATCAGAGGGATTATTGTTGCTTCTATTCCTCGTACTGAATACATGAAGATGAGTGATAAATCCACTGCTAAGGCAATGTTTGCATCACTCTGTGCCAACTACGAAGGAAGCAAGAAGGTTAGAGAAGCAAAGGCCCTAATGCTAGTTCATCAGTATGAGCTGTTCAAGATGAAGGATGATGAGAGTATAGAGGAGATGTACTCAAGATTTCAAACTTTAGTATCTGGACTGCAAATACTGAAGAATAGCTATGTTACTTCTGATCATGTTAGCAAAATTCTGAGAAGCTTGCCTTCTAGATGGAGACCCAAAGTAACTGCCATTGAGGAAGCTAAGGATCTAAACACTTTAAGTGTTGAAGATCTTGTCAGTTCCCTCAAGGTACATGAAATGAGTCTGAATGAGCATGAGTCCTCTAAAAGGAGTAAATCTATTGCTCTACCATCTAAAGGAAAGTCTTCAAAATCTTCCAAAGCTTACAAGGCCAGTGAATCTGAAGAAGAATCACCTGATGGAGATTCTGATGAAGATCATTCTGTGAAGATGGCTATGTTGTCCAACAAGCTTGAGTATCTGGCAAGGAAGCAGAAGAAGTTTTTGAGCAAGAGGGGTGGCTATAAGAACTCCAAGAAAGAAGATCAGAAGGGGTGCTTCAACTGTAAGAAGCCTGGTCATTTCATTGCTGATTGCCCTGATCTTCAGAAGGAGAAGTCTAAAAGCAGACCCAAGAAACCAAGCTTCAGCTCTAGCAAATTCAGAAAGCAAATCAAAAAGAGTTTGATGGCGACCTGGGAAGATCTGGACAGTGAATCTGGTTCTGATAAAGAAGAAGCAGATGATGATGCAAAAGCAGCCATGGGGTTAGTGGCAACAATATCATCAGAAGCAGTATCAGAAGCTGAATCAGATTCAGAAGATGAAAATGAGGTATATTCCAAGATCCCCAGACAAGAACTTGTTGATTCTTTAAAAGAACTCTTATCACTATTTGAACATAGAACCAATGAGTTGTCTGATTTAAAAGAAAAATATGTTGATTTAATGAAACAACAAAAAACAACTCTATTGGAACTGAAAGCTTCTGAAGAAGAACTCAAAGGGTCTAACTTCATATCAACAACATATGAAGACAGACTCAAGATTCTTTGTCAGAAGCTACAAGAAAAGTGTGATAAAGGTTCAGGCAATAAACATAAAATTGCCTTGGATGATTTTATTATGGCTGGCATAGACAGAAGCAAAGTAGCTTCTATGATCTACAGCACATACAAAAACAATGGCAAAGGGATTGGATATTCTGAGGAGAAATCCAAAGAGTACAGTCTCAAGAGCTACTGTGATTGTATTAAGGATGGATTGAAATCCACCTTTGTGCCTGAAGGTACTGATGCTGTAACTATTGTTCAATCAGAACCTGAAGCTTCTGGTTCTAAGGCTAAGATTACATCAAAGCCAGAAAACCTCAAGTCTAAGGTTATGACAAAATCTGATCCTAAGACTTCAAAGATTAAAATTCTGAAAAGATCAGAACCTGTTCCTCAGAGTCTGATTAAACCAGAATCTAAAATTCTAAAGCCAAAGGATCAGAAGAACAAAGCAGTTACTGCTTCTGAGAAAACAATACCCAAAGGTGTTAAACCTAAAGTATTGAATGATCAGAAGATATTCAGCACTCACCCCAAGGTACAAGGGAGGAAAAGTAAAACCTCCAGAACTAACCCAAAAGGACCCATGAAGATATGGGTACCTAAATCTGAATTGATTAAAACTGCAGGGGTGCCTAAGGGCAAGAGATAAACAAAGGTCATTGTTATCGCGATTTTCGGGTGTCAAGTCATTAATTAGGCTTGAACCTTTCAATCTTTGATATTCTCTATTTTTTCTTGGGAAGGGCAAAATTGAGAAAAAACCCTTTAGAGTCTAAGTTCGGGGGTCGTTTTCGCTACGGGAAGGTGTTAGGCACCCGGAACGATTATGGTATTCCATAAGAACCGTTCTCCTAAGTTTATTCTTACGCTTTATTTTTATTGCCTACTTATTGAAAAAAGAAGTTTTATTTGAGTGAAGAATGGGGGAAAGAAGATGATTGAGATTTTATTTTACTTGGCTTGGAGGAGTTTTAACTCATTGCCTACGTACCCTTTTAAGGGATCAAAACCAAACGTAGTTCATTCTCGAAAATTGTTTTTTCGTTTTTATTGGTTGATTTTAAGTTTGAAAAGAGAAAGAGGAATTTTGAAGAATGGAGATGAGAGGCCTCAAGGGCATGAGATTTGGAAAATGTGAGGTGGAATTAGCTATTTTTGCAAAATAAAGTCTGAGTATGATTAAAATTCATTAAGATTTTTACTTAAGAAAATAAAAGGAAAATGAGGAGTTTTGACTCCTATTTTGGAAAAAAAGGTTTTCAAGTGAGGTTATTCACATTTTTTTTGGGAAAATGATTTTTGTCTAAGCGTTGTAAAACCTAAGCATACATCTAAACATACATTCCCTAATCATGCATCTAGAATATCCATGTGGGGTGTGTGCATGTGTCGGTGCTTGTGTCGGTGTACATCACTTATAGTGTCCATAGTCCTTTACATCGAGTCCCAAATACATGCTATGGTCTTGCAAGAATTTAAAAGATGAATTTAAACTAGCCTAAAACATTACATAACCATCTTAACATAGAAATTAAGAAGAAAAGAAAAAAAGAGATAATGCCTAAACTATGAGAAATTGAGATGAAAGAGGTGAGATGCTCATGGGATGAATGAAACATGAAATGAAATGGTTAGTGATATAAGGCATAAAAATGGTAAAAAAAGGTAAACAAAATTGAATAGGATAGCAAAAAAGAAAAGAGCAATGAAATGAAATAAAATGGCAAAATATACCTAGAATTGGTTATAACACTTAGACATGCACATGGCCTATAATTCTCTCATCATAGCAATGTTAAAGAGGTTTGATTTTGAGCTATAATGTGAGGATAATAAGGACACATACAAGCCAAGCATTATAACACAATTATAGGAATATTTTACACTTTATTTCTTGACAAAAAAGCACATATATTTTTATCAATTTTAACATGAAAAAGAAAAAGAAACAATCAAAAAGAAAAAGAAAAAAAAAATACATCAAGAAACATATAGGAATTTTTAGGAACTTTTCTAAACACAAAAATGTCAAAAAGGTGTAAAAAAAGTATTTAAAAATAAAAAAGAAAAAACAGTTAAAAAAAGAAATAAAAAAAAAAAAAAAATTTGGCTCAGCAGGGTTTAATCTGGACCATTGGATGAATCCAGAAGTCCAGATTTGAACCTCAAGATCTCATCACAGCCATAAGATCTAAGATCCAACGGTTTAAAAAAGAAAAGGAAAAAGGAAGGATGCACTGGAAGCACAGTGACCGTCAGATCAACGATCTGACGGTTCAACAGCAGGCACGCAGTACTCCCACGCAAAGAAACAAGCACTCAACCACATACGGGATGCATCATTGGCCGTTAGATCTAGGATCTAACGGCCTAGCTTTAACCGTACATGATAACACCATGGAAAACACACATGGAATTAAAATAAAAAAAAAGAGGCTATATAAAGCACTTCACAAAAAAAACACACACAACACAAAAACCTTCTCTCTCTAAGTCACACTTAGAGAGAGAAGCTCTCTTCTCTTTCCTTTGATGCTGGCCGGAGAAGAAGGAGGAAGAAGCTCCGGCGCGGCGGCCGGCCGGTTTCCGGCGGCGGCGCCACCGCGCCGGAAAACTCAAACTACATTTTTTTTATATTTTTTTTGTGGATCTAGTTCTTCTCCTTCTTCTTCATCCGAATCTACACTCAAATTTTTGAAAACAGTTCACATAAGCCCTAGATCTAGAAAAAACCTCACCAACACAAACTTTTTACAAACATCACTTCATCTTCAAACATGAACACGAAACGAAAGAGATCGAGGAAAAGAGAAAGTAAGGAAGCGTTACCTCAGTGTTTTGATCTAAGAACAATAACTTGTTGACGGAATTTTTTTTGCTGCTTGGCTCGTGAATCCGGTTCCGTTCTTTGCACCACCGCGGCTCCGTTTCTTGCGCCGTCGCGGTTCCGCTTCTTGCACTGTTGCGGTTCCGTTTCTTGCACTGTTGCGGTCCGTTTCTGCTTTTTCACCTCCTTGATTTTTCTTTCCCTCTTCTTTTTCCTCAAAAGAGTCTCTGCGATCGTGCTTGAGTTTGCCGCTTTCAGTGGTGAATTCGCACTCGAATTGCAGAGCAACGATTCAATGATGATGATTCCGTGATGAATCTCTGAGAATCGAAGCCATTTCAATGGATTTTGGTTCTGGAAATTTCTAGGGTTTTTGGTTTGTTCTTGGTGATTTTTCTGTTTTGATCTAACAGAAAAGAGAGAGAAAATTGAAATATGTTTTTGGTGATGTGTCAATTATTGTTTTTTTGGATCTGTGCAGATTAATGCTATTTATAGGCTGCCATGTGTATTCCTGGACCAATGGGGGAATGCCACCTGTTTTGGACTTAGGGACTTTCCTGCAAAAATAAGAAAATTGGAGGACTGGACTGCAATTAAAAAAAGGACTTAAAAAATGCAATTTTAAAAGTTTTGGACTAAAAAAAATGCAATTAAAATAAAATCGGACTAAAATTGGTAATTTGAAAAAAACGTAAAGTGAAACCAAAAATAAAATCGACAAAAGGACTAAAATGAATCAGTTACAAAAATGAGGTATTTTAAAATACCTCCCTACTGAAATTTTGACAGGAAAAGACCAAAATGCCCCTAGGGACTAAACTGACCCAAACTGACTCAAATGCAATTTTTGAAATGATTTTTAAACAAAGAATCAACAATGATTTGTACAGACAAGTTGAAAAGACTCAGAGGCAAACACAGGGACTAAAATGGGTTTCACTGCAGGAAATGACCAAAATACCCTTTTTGTATGATTTTTGAAATAAAATGCGATGAAAGTAATGCAATGATTCAGAAAGTTTTTCAAATGACTTGTAATGCAAGAAAAGACACTTTGAATAGTTTTATGCAAGAAAATCGAGCTTGAACGTACTCTGAGACAGAGATAGTAAAATATGCAGATGAAAAGAGAGTAAAGATTTAGAGTAAAACAACAGCGAATTGACAAATATCAGTGTTAAAAAAAGAAATTTGAATGAGTATTTTTAGGTCCAAAATCAGGGTATAACAGTCATGGTACCTAGACAGCGGGTGTTCAAGGCATATGACAGGAGAGAAAGCTTTGTTCCTTACCCTTACCATGAAAGATGGAGGAGAAGTGAAGTTTGGTGGCAACCAAACTGGAAAAATCATTGGTACAGGTACTATAGGTAATTCCTCCATCTCAATAAATAATGTGTGGCTTGTAGATGGTCTGAAGCATAACCTATTGAGCATTAGTCAATTTTGTGACAATGGGTATGATGTCATGTTCAGTAAGACCAACTGCACACTAGTCAACAAGGATGACAAATCCATTACATTTAAGGGAAAGAGAGTTGAGAATGTCTATAAGATTAATTTCTCTGATTTGGCTGATCAGAAGGTGGTTTGCCTTCTGTCAATGAATGATAAAAAATGGGTATGGAATAGAAGGTTGGGACATGCTAATTGGAGATTAATTTCTAAAATTAGCAAGTTACAACTTGTCAAAGGATTGCCTACCATTGATTATCATTCAGATGCACTTTGTGGTGCATGTCAGAAAGGGAAAATTGTGAAAAGTACTTTCAAATCCAAAGACATTGTATCAACCTCCAGACCCTTAGAATTACTCCATATTGATCTTTTTGGACCAGTTAACACTGCATCCTTATATGGAAGTAAATATGGATTAGTCATTGTTGATGATTACAGCAGATGGACTTGGGTAAAATTCATGTAAAGATTATGCATGTGAAGTGTTTTGCATCCCATTTTTGCCTGGATCGCCCTTTCGGGTTTTCGATCCACCGGGGAAATAAATTCTTTTCATTGCCCCATTTTTGCCTGAACTGCCCTTTCGGGTTGTCAATCCAGCGGGGTGCTCATTTTTGCCTAAGCCGCCCTTTCGGGTTTTCAACTTAGCGAGCCTATTCATTTTCATGCATTTTCATTCTGTTTTTTTTTCATTCTTGCCATTGACCACAAACTATCCTGGAGGAGAACCTGCTTGTAACATATATTGAAATAGACACCAATCATACCCTCGCTCATGCATGTTCGTTTGAATGTACCCTGTTGCTCAGGTTTGCTTTCAAAAACTTTTTCAATTTTCAAGATGTTTGTTTCGAGCATTTGTCATTATTAAAAATAGAAGGAAAATGTTTTTGTACATAACTTTGAAAGTAAAAAGAAAATAGAGTTTCAAACAAAAGCACAGGCTCAAATTGATGTATAAGAGTGGTGGTCAGCCGAAGGCGTGACTCCACGGATTTACAAAGCTTGGAAAATGGTAATTTTTATCGGTTGGTGGTACATTGAACACATCAATCATTACATTTCCTAGAAACTTTGAATTCACAAGCATAGGAGCTTTTGATGAAGATGGTCATGAACAGCTGCAGATGTCCCAAGGGAACGGTGGTTGGCCAGATATAGTTACTTGCCTCTTGTTTCAATCTCATTTTTGCATGAACCGCCCTTCCGGGTTTTCAGCTCATCGAGACGCTCATTCTTGCCTGAGTTGCGTACAATCTCAGCGAGCTCTTTCATATATATTTTTTTGTCCCTTATTTTTGCCTGGACCGCCCTTTCGGGTTTTCGATCCATCGGGAAGCGATTTTTTGCCTAGGCCGCCCTTTCGGGTTTTCGACCTACCACGCTGTTCTTTTCATATATCTAGGCAAAGTATTTCTTGACTATATCAGCATTCACAGGATTTGGAAGTTCTACACCATCCATGTGTGTAAGAATTAAAGCACCACCGGAGAAAGCCTTCTTGACAACATATGGACCTTCATAGTTAGGCGTCCACTTGCCCCTTGGGTCGGGTTGCTGGCTTATCCTCCTTTTCAATACAAGTTCCCCTACCTTGAATTCTCAAGGATGGACTTTCTTGTCAAAGGCAGTCTTCATTCTTGCTTGATATGACTGTCCACAAGCCATGGCATCCATACGTTTTTCCTCAACCAAATTCAACTGATCGTACCGGCTTTGACACCATTCAGCCTCAGATAACTTTGCTTCCATGATTACACGGAGAGATGGGATCTCCACTTCCAAAGGAAGAACTGCTTCCATGCCATATACAAGAGAGAAAGGGGTTGCCCCGGTTGAACTACGCACGGTAGTACGGTAGCCATGTAGAGCATAGGGTAACATCTCATGCCAGTCCTTGTAAGTGGTTACCATTCTCTGAACAATCCTCTTGATATTCTTGTTGGCGGCCTCAACAACACCATTCATCTGAGGTCTATAGGGAGAAGAGTTATGATGCTCAATTTTGAATTCTTCACAAAGAGCTTGCACCACATTGTTGTTCAGGTTAGTACCATTGTCGGTAATAATCTTGCTGGGAACACCATATCGACAGATGATATTGTTCTTGATGAACTTAGCTACCACTTGCTTGGTATAAGATGCTGCTTCAACCCACTTGGTGAAGTAGTCAATTGCCACTAAGATGAAACGATGACCATTTGAAGCCTTCGGTTCAATTCTTCCAATCATGTCGATGCCCCACATTGAGAACGACCATGGGGATGAAATAACATTGAGAGCGTGCGGAGGCACATGAATCTTATCAGCATAGATTTGACATTTGTGGCACTTTCTGGCGTGCTGGTAGCAATCATGCTCCATGGTCATCCAGTAGTAACCTACTCGTAACAACTTCCTTGACATAGTATGCCCTGTAGCATGGGTCCCGAAGGTACCGTCATGTACATCACGTATTAACTGCTCCGCTTCGTGTTCATCAACACATCTTAACAATACCATGTCATAGTTTCTCTTGTACAGAATATCTCCATCTAATAGGAATCTACTGGCCAATCTTCTCAGGGTCTTCTTGTCTTTGTTGGAAGCACCCGGCGGATACTCACGGCTTAGCAAGAACTGTTTGATGTCGTGGTACCACGGTTCATTGTCAACCACATTTTCACCAGCCTGATCGATCACATCCCCAATAGCGAACACATGCGAAGGCCTTTCAAGGCGTTGCACTTTGATTATTGGCACATCATTCCAATGATTTACTCGAAACATGGAAGATAGAGTAGCAAGAGCATCAGCCATTTGGTTCTCATCACGAGGGATATGGTGCAGCTCAACCTTTGTAAAATATGTCAGCAAACGCCTTGCATAATCACGATAAGGAATCAACTTGGCATGGTGAGTCTCCCATTCACCCTTTATTTGGTTGATGACGAGCGCAGAATCTCCATAGATGTCGAGGTGTTTGATTCTCATGTCAATTGCTTCCTCGATCCCAAAGATACATGCTTCATACTCGGCCATATTGTTTGTACATTTGAACAGAATCCGGGCGGTAAAAGGAATGTGATGCCCCTGCGGGGATACAATGACTGACCCGATTCCTTTACCATAAGCATTGACAGCACCATCAAAGACTAAACCCCACTTGCTATTGGGATCTGGACCTTCACCAATCAACGGTTCTTCGCAGTCTTTTGATTTCAAATACATGATCTCTTCATCGGGGAAATCGAACTCAATTGGTTGATAATCATCAAGAGGTTGGTAGGCAAGATGATCGGCAAGGATGATACCTTTGATTGCCTTTTGAGTTTTGAACACAATATCATATTCAGACAAGAGCATCTGCCAGCGTGCAATCTTCCCAGTAACAGCAGCTTTCTCAAAGATATACTTTATCGGATCCATTCTGGATATCAACCAAGTTGTATGATTCACCAAATAATGACGCATGCGTTTAGCGGCCCAGGCCAGAGCACAACAAGTCTTCTCAAGCATTGTATACCGAGTTTCACAATCGGTGAACTTCTTGCTTAGATAGTAGATAGCATGTTCTTTCTTTCCAGTCTCATCTTGTTGACCAAGTACGCATCCCATGGATTCATCAAATACTGCCAAATACATAATCAAAGGCCTTCCTTCCACGGGTGGGACAAGGATAGGTGGTTCCAGCAGGTAATTCTTGATGCTATCAAAAGCTTCTTGGCATTCATCGTTCCATACAATAGGCTGATTCTTTCTGAGTAGCTTGAAGATTGGCCCGCAGGTTGCGGTCATGTGAGATATGAATCGGGAGATGTAATTCAATCGTCCGAGGAAACCTCTGACTTGTTTCTCGGTCCTTGGAGCTGGCATTTCTTGGATGGTCCGGACTTTATCAGGATCGACTTCAATGCCCTTCTGGCTGACAATGAAGCCTAGTAACTTTCCGGATCTGACGCCGAACGTACATTTGTTAGGGTTCAATCGAAGCTTGTACTTTCTCAACCTTTTGAACATCTTTGTCAAGTATTCAACATGTTGCTCCTCATCTGTTGACTTTACAATCATGTCGTCCACATATACCTCGACTTCTTTGTGAATCATGTCATGAAACAGAGTAGTCATCCCTCTTTGGTAGGTAGCACCAGCATTTATTAGGCCGAACGGCATCACTTTGTAGCAGAAAGTACCCCATGGAGTGATAAAAGACGTTTTTTCTCTATCTTCAGGGGACATTTTGATCTGATTGTAACCGAAGAAACCATCCATGAAGGAGAACACCTTGGACTGAGCAGTATTGTCAACAAGCACATCAATATGAGGTAATGGGAAGTTGTCTTTTGGACTGGCCTTGTTCAGGTCTCTGAAGTCAACACACATCCGGACTTTACCATCCTTCTTTGGCACAGGTACAATATTGGCAACCCATTCAGGATACTCAACCGTCATGAGGAAACCCGCATCAATCTGCTTTTGAACCTCACTCTTAATCTTGAGAGCCATATCTGGATGAGTCCTTCTCAATTTCTGCCTGACGGGGGGACATTCAGGCTCTGTGGGGATCCGATGCTCCACAATCTTAGGATCTAGACCTGGCATATCTTCATACGACCATGCAAAAATATCCGGGTATTCTCGGAGGAGCTGGATGATCTTCTTTTTAACCCCTTCCTCTAGAGCAGCACCGATCTTGATTTCTCGCTTGTTCTCCTCGGTACCTATGTTGATGAGCTCAATCTCTTCCTGGTGAGGCTGAATGGCTTTCTTTTCTTGCTCAAGTAGTCGAGTGATCTCATACGGTATGTCATCACCTTCCTCATCTTCGGCTTCATACACCGGGAATTCAAAATTCGGAGGGAATGTAGGGTTACTGTGCCCAACGGGTTTATTATAGTTCAATCTGCGTAAAATGGTTGGATGATTTTAGAAAGAGGTTTTTATGCAGATTTTTGAAATTAATAAGAAAATACAGATGTTTTGGTTTTTTCTGGCATTACCATTATTTCCAAGGAAAAAAAAAAGCACTAAAAAAATAAAAGTCGTGAAAGAAACGACAATTTTTATTAATAACGGCGATGCCGAAACAAACATGCCCCTACAGAAAATATCACTTTCGCTTCGGGCCGAGCGAGATGATTGTTATTTTGAAACAAACAAAACACTTAAGCAACAAGACACATTACTCGGAAACATGCATGATTGAAGGAATGATGATGGCATCCCAATTTCTCGCAATGCCTCCTGGTATAACAAACATAGGCCTAGGACCAAATCCAGTCGCCTTTTCAGTAATTGCATTAACAAACCCAGCACTATGGAAGGTTCCTGTGGAGACTCCTGAAGTTGGGGAATATCCGTCAAGACTAGGAACTTCTTCATAAGTCTCGATCATGTTCACAGCAGCGTGATTCGGAAGAGGATTGTCAAGGACATGAGGAACATTGTTCTCAAAAGTTAACTTTCCTTGATCAATGAGCTTCTTCACAATGTATTTCAAAGCGTAGCATCCTTCAACATCATGACCCAGAGCACCTTGATGGAAATCACACTTGAGATCAGTACGGAACCTGGGAGGTAACGGATCAGGTGGAGGCTTGCCCTGTCTGGTTGTGCAGTGCCCTCTGAGAAGTAGAGTCGGGAGTAATTCAGCATATAACATTGGTATTGGAGGAAAAGTAGGTCTAGCTTGTTGATGCTGTTGCTGTTGAACTGGTGGTTGTTGTTGCATTTGTTGAGCAATTGCATTAACGGGTACCTGAGGTTGACCCGATGGCAAAGGATACTGATGATAGAATGGTGGAAAGAAAGGATGCTGAGAGTACGGTGCATATGGGTACGACGGAGGCATTTGGGCAGCATTAATAGGAGCAACAGTAGCCATGGATTGACCGGCTCCGGCAGATACCATCCCTACTTCCGTTTCTTTCTTCTTATGATGTCCGTTACCATACCTCTTTGATGCATTCACGGAGGATTCAACTTTCTCGAATACAATAATTCCTTCTCTGACAGCTTCTTCCAGACGAGTCCCCATGGTGACCATCTCCGAGAAGTTATTTGGAGCAGCAATGATCATTCTTTCAACATAATCCTTTTTCAAAGTCTTCAGGAATGTCTGAGTCATCTCTTCTTCATCAAGAGCGGGAGTAATGCGGGCAGCTGCCCCCCTCCATCTCTGTACATATTCGCGGAAGCTTTCATCCTTCTTTTGGGAGAGAGATCTGAGAAATTCCCTGTTTGGCTTCAATCTGGTATTAAACCCATAGTGGCTTTTGAAAGCAGCGGCTAATTCATCAAAGGTATGAACGTCATTTTTGCTCAAGCTAGTATACCATTCTGCAGCATCTTCCATTAAGCTATCTTGGAAGCAGTGAATCATGAGTGAATCATTGTCTTTGTAGTTACCCATCTTTCGGACATACTTGATGATGTGGTTCTGGGGACAAGTCAGCCCATTGTATCGGTCGAAATCCGGGATCTTGAACTTCTTGGGGACATCCACCTTTGGTACCAAGCAGAGATCATGAGTCTTAAAAGAGTCCCCGTTCCCTCGGTTAGCTTTGATTTCATGACGGAGTTCTTTAGCAAGTTCCTCCATCCTTTCTTCCATGGTTTTGATCACGGGGATGCTTCCGTGATGTGCGTTGATGTTAACACCTTGAGATATGGCATGCACAAGAGGCTCAGTGACAGTTGTCGTTGTCTGAGGCAAAGTAGTATTGATGGAGACAGCGTTTGTTGCAGGAATCGGACCATTGTTAGCAGTACCAGAAGTGCCTGCTGCAGTACTAGGAGTGAAAAACGGTGGAAGTCCATACGGAAACCCAGTTGGCATAACGAAGCGAGCATCAGTGGATGCAGTTGGGATCACACTTGTAGTTATAGGGATAGCTGCGGCTATAGGAATAGCTGTGGCTGATTGTTCCTGGGCGGCTAGCAGAGCAGTCATGGTATCATTGGCCTTAGCCAATTCTTCCCTCAGAGAAGCTAACTCGGTACGGAGCTGAGCATTTTCCTCTTCCATAGCTACCAAATTCTTCTTTCTGTATAGTCTAGTCTGATGTATTCTGTCAGGTTCATAGACTTTCCGAGCACGAGCCACCTTTCAAACTGTGGCAGAAGAACCAGGAGGCAGTGAGCACTTGGAAACCTTTTGTGACTTGATGAATGATGCACATGATGCATGATATGTACAAATGCAAATGCAAAAAAGTTTCTTTTTTGGACATCGAAGGATTTTTAGACAAATTAGGAGCTTTATAAACAATATCTAAACGAGCAAAGCAAAACGAAGTGTTTACAAGGCGAATCCCTTTGAAATACTAAGCCAAGGGAAGACTTTGAAATATAAACAAATAAAAACTCTCAAGCATAGGAAGTGGTGGTATGATCCTCAGACTCAGACTCCGAATCCGAACCGCAGTATCTATCATAGAAGTTGCGTCGTCCTCTAGCTCTCTTGGAGTCCCGCATAAGTAACTCATCTTTTTCTTCAAGTTCCCTTCGGACCTTAACCAATTCCTTCTTCAACATCAGGTTCTCATGAGTCTTCTGCTCATCCTTGCCATCCAAAGTCATGATTAGATTCTCAGCTTCATTGTATCGGGCTTTCCACATCTGTCTCTCACGACTCTCCATGGCTAGATGCTCCTGATACATCTCCTGAGTTGTGGGAGGTAGAGGTAAAGGTATAGATGGAGCAGATGCAGACACATATCTCATAGCAGGGTAAGGCATACCAATCTCTTCAGCTCGATTTATTACCCACTGAGTATAGGCCTCATGAGCAATACCGGATCTCACACCCAAATGCTTCACACTCTTCCTACGGACCTTAGACCAAGCCCCTATGAAAGCCTCCCTTTGTCCGGTGGGGGCGTTCGAATAGTAGAAGAACTCTGGAGATGTAGCAAGATTGATGGGCTTTGCCTTCATTGGAAACCCAAACTGTCTCATAGCAAGCTCAGGATTGTAGTTGATTCCCCCACTGGTACCAAGAAGAGGTACATTGAGAAAATCTCCACAACCGGTAATAATTTCCTTAACCTGAGCGGCGGGAGTGATCCAGACCTCCTCGTTAGGAGTGAGAGCCATAATCCGCTGTGAGTAGGACCAATTCTCCGAGTTGTCATGGAAAGAGCTCGGAAGGTGAGAAATAAACCACCTATATAGGAGAGGCACGCAGCAAAGGATATACCCGCGACCTTTGAGAGTCCGGTCATGGATAGCATGGTATGTGTCAGCTAGCAAGGTAGGAACCGGATTCTTGGAATGGAAGATCTCAATAGCATTCATATCCACAAAGTTGTCGAGATTCGGAAAGAGAATGAGCCCATAGATAAGCAATGCAAGAATAGCCTCGAGCGTGTCCTGACAAGTAGTTTTGAGATTAGCCTGTTCAAGTAGATACTTCGAAGTGAACCCTTGGATGTGAGACTTGGTAGTAAGATGATTGGAGACATCGGAAGTCTTGAGATAGAGATCCTTAGCAATAACCAAAGGAGTAAGAGAAGTCCCGGGACCGGTGAAAGGCGTCTTCTCGGCTATAGGTGAATCCAACAAGTGGGAATAAGCCTCAAGAGTAGGGACTAACTGGAAATCCGGGAAAGTGAAGCAACGGAAACTCGGGTCATAGAATTGCACTAGAGTGTGCACTAGCTTCTCTTCAACATTAGTCCTGAGGATAGTAAGCAAACCACCATATCGGAGTCGGAAACCTGTTTGATTCTTGACCTTGAGTGCCAAATCTCTCAAACTAACCAAATCAACCTCCTTGAACTTGTAGGATTTAGTCTTCTTCATACCTGTAATGTTTACAAAGTTTTTAATTTGTCCAATCCTTCGATGAATGCATGAGAAAAAATTTATGCATGAATGCATGTATGCATGATTGCTTTTTTCAATTACAGAGAAAACATGGAGGGTTGAGATTAAAGTCGAGGAGCCACGGGCGGACACGGTGCCCGGTAAACTAAGGCTTAGGATAATAGTAACTAAGGTTCTAATCAAGTTCCCAAACTGCAACCTCTCTTACGTATATCATGGTAGCACGGGACAACGTCCGTTCCATGTTTATTCGTAAGAAGGTCTAGTTTGAGTGTAGTATCGCGTGACGACTAAAACTCGAGACAACACTCGGCTTAGCCACCGCACTACGTCCTAAAAAGGCCAGGGATGGGTTTGGTAACTACGGTCCATAGCATCGTCGAACAATTGAAAGCAAAGTGCCTAAGCATGACAACACACGCCGACAATATTACTTCCAAAATGCCTCAGCTATGTGAGATTGATCGCATAACCCAATACACGAGGCAACCCTCGGATCGAATTGTCGATTATATCTCTACCTATTCATAAGTTCACTCAGCCCGGGTATAGGACTTTTGATATTCTCACCCCACACGTCAAATGAAAATAAACAAATATTCACATATGTAAACAATAAAACAAAGCGTAAACATAAACTACGAAAAACTAGGCGTGACCCGCTTAAAAAAAAGTCCCCAGTGAAGTCGCCATTTCTGTTATCGCGATTTTCGGGTGTCAAGTCATTAATTAGGCTTGAACCTTTCAATCTTTGATATTCTCTATTTTTTCTTGGGAAGGGCAAAATTGAGAAAAAACCCTTTAGAGTCTAAGTTCGGGGGTCGTTTTCGCTACGGGAAGGTGTTAGGCACCCGGAACGATTATGGTATTCCATAAGAACCGTTCTCCTAAGTTTATTCTTACGCTTTATTTTTATTGCCTACTTATTGAAAAAAGAAGTTTTATTTGAGTGAAGAATGGGGGAAAGAAGATGATTGAGATTTTATTTTACTTGGCTTGGAGGAGTTTTAACTCATTGCCTACGTACCCTTTTAAGGGATCAAAACCAAACGTAGTTCATTCTCGAAAATTGTTTTTTCGTTTTTATTGGTTGATTTTAAGTTTGAAAAGAGAAAGAGGAATTTTGAAGAATGGAGATGAGAGGCCTCAAGGGCATGAGATTTGGAAAATGTGAGGTGGAATTAGCTATTTTTGCAAAATAAAGTCTGAGTATGATTAAAATTCATTAAGATTTTTACTTAAGAAAATAAAAGGAAAATGAGGAGTTTTGACTCCTATTTTGGAAAAAAAGGTTTTCAAGTGAGGTTATTCACATTTTTTTTGGGAAAATGATTTTTGTCTAAGCGTTGTAAAACCTAAGCATACATCTAAACATACATTCCCTAATCATGCATCTAGAATATCCATGTGGGGTGTGTGCATGTGTCGGTGCTTGTGTCGGTGTACATCACTTATAGTGTCCATAGTCCTTTACATCGAGTCCTAAATACATGCTATGGTCTTGCAAGAATTTAAAAGATGAATTTAAACTAGCCTAAAACATTACATAACCATCTTAACATAGAAATTAAGAAGAAAAGAAAAAAAGAGATAATGCCTAAACTATGAGAAATTGAGATGAAAGAGGTGAGATGCTCATGGGATGAATGAAACATGAAATGAAATGGTTAGTGATATAAGGCATAAAAATGGTAAAAAAGGTAAACAAAATTGAATAGGATAGCAAAAAAGAAAAGAGCAATGAAATGAAATAAAATGGCAAAATATACCTAGAATTGGTTATAACACTTAGACATGCACATGGCCTATAATTCTCTCATCATAGCAATGTTAAAGAGGTTTGATTTTGAGCTATAATGTGAGCAGTGGCGGATCTTGGTGGGGACCTGCAGGTGCCACTGCATCCCCTAACTTTACTATAATTATCATATTATGCATGATAATTCAAACGGAGCATTGTTGTTGCAGTGGATTGGTGAGTTTCGAAACCCCCCAGCTGCGTGGGTTCGATCCTCGTTAGCTGTTTTCTTTATATTTTCAATTGTATTATTACAATTTTAATACTTTACTCAAAAAAAGAGGTCCTAATGGGAATCGAACCACCATTCCCTATAGTTGTTCCAGGAAAATAAACCACTAGGCTAATTCATTATTTCATTAATTTTTTAAAACTGATATATATATATTCTAAAAATATTTGGCACCCCCAGAAAAAAAGTTCAAGATCCGCCACTGAATGTGAGGATAATAAGGACACATACAAGCCAAGCATTATAACACAATTATAGGAATATTTTATACTTTATTTCTTGACAAAAAAGCACATATTTTTATCAATTTTAACATGAAAAAGAAAAAGAAACAATCAAAAAGAAAAAGAAAAAAAAAATACATCAAGAAACATATAGGAATTTTTAGGAACTTTTCTAAACACAAAAATGTCAAAAAGGTGTAAAAACAGTATTTAAAAATAAAAAAGAAAAAACAGTTAAAAAAAGAAATAAAAAAAATAAAAAAAATTTTTTTGGCTCAGCAGGGTTTAATCTGGACCATTGGATGAATCCAGAAGTCCAGATTTGAACCTCAAGATCTCATCACAGCCATAAGATCTAAGATCCAACGGTTTAAAAAAGAAAAGGAAAAAGGAAGGATGCACTGGAAGCACAGTGACCGTCAGATCAACGATCTGACGGTTCAACAGCAGGCACGCAGTACTCCCACGCAAAGAAACAAGCACTCAACCACATACGGGATGCATCATTGGCCGTTAGATCTAACGGCCTAGCTTTAACCGTACATGATAACACCATGGAAAACACACATGGAATTAAAATAAATAAAAAGAGGCTATATAAAGCACTTCACAAAAAAAACACACACAACACAAAAACCTTCTCTCTCTAAGTCACACTTAGAGAGAGAAGCTCTCTTCTCTTTCCTTTGATGCTGGCCGGAGAAGAAGGAGGAGGAAGCTCCGGCGCGGCGCCACCGCGCCGGAAAACTCAAACTACACTTTTTTTATATTTTTTTTTTGTGGATCTAGTTCTTCTCCTTCTTCTTCATCCGAATCTACACTCAAATTTTTGAAAACAGTTCACATAAGCCCTAGATCTAGAAAAAACCTCACCAACACAAACTTTTTACAAACATCACTTCATCTTCAAACATGAACACGAAACGAAAGAGATCGAGGAAAAGAGAAAGTAAGGAAGCGTTACCTCAGTGTTTTGATCTGAGAACAATAACTTGTTGACGGAAAATTTTTTGCTGCTTGGCTCGTGAATCCGATTCCGTTCTTTGCACCACCGCGGCTCCGTTTCTTGCGTCGTCGCGGTTCCGCTTCTTGCACTGTTGCGGTTCCGTTTCTTGCACTGTTGCGGTTCCGTTTCTGCTTTTTCACCTCCTTGATTTTTCTTTCCCTCTTCTTTTTCCTCAAAAGAGTCTCTGCGATCGTGCTTGAGTTTGCCGCTTTCAGTGGTGAATTCGCACTCGAATTGCAGAGCAACGATTCAATGATGATGATTCCGTGATGAATCTCTGAGAATCGAAGCCATTTCAATGGTTTTGGTTCTGGAAATTTCTAGGGTTTTTGGTTTGTTCTTGGTGATTTTTCTGTTTTGATCTAACAGAAAAGAGAGAGAAAATTGAAATCTGTTTTTGGTGATGTGTCAATGATTGTTTTTTTGGATCTGTGCAGATTAATGCTATTTATAGGCTGCCATGTGTATTCCTGGACCAATGGGGGAATGCCACCTGTTTTGGACTTAGGGGCTTTCCTGCAAAAATAAGAAAATTGGAGGACTGGACTGCAATTAAAAAAAGGACTTAAAAAATGCAATTTTAAAAGTTTTGGACTAAAAAAAATGCAATTAAAATAAAATCGGACTAAAATTGGTAATTTGAAAAAAACGTAAAGTGAAACCAAAAATAAAATCGACAAAAGGACTAAAATGAATCAGTTACAAAAATGAGGTATTTTAAAATACCTCCCTACTGAAATTTTGACAGGAAAAGACCAAAATGCCCCTAGGGACTAAACTGACCCAAACTGACTCAAATGCAATTTTTGAAATGATTTTTAAACAAAGAATCAACAATGATTTGTACAGACAAGTTGAAAAGACTCAGAGGCAAACACAGGGACTAAAATGGGTTCCACTGCAGGAAATGACCAAAATACCCTTTTTGTATGATTTTTGAGATAAAATGCGATGAAAGTAATGCAATGATTCAGAAAGTTTTTCAAATGACTTGTAATGCAAGAAAAGACACTTTGAATAGTTTTATGCAAGAAAATCGAGCTTGAACGTACTCTGAGACAGAGATAGTAAAATATGCAGATGAAAAGAGAGTAAAGATTTAGAGTAAAACAACAGCGAATTGACAAATATCAGTGTTAAAAAAAGAAATTTGAATGAGTATTTTTAGGTCCAAAATCAGGGTATAACAGTCATGGTACCTAGACAGCGGGTGTTCAAGGCATATGACAGGAGAGAAAGCTTTGTTCCTTACCCTTACCATGAAAGATGGAGGAGAAGTGAAGTTTGGTGGCAACCAAACTGGAAAAATCATTGGTACAGGTACTATAGGTAATTCCTCCATCTCAATAAATAATGTGTGGCTTGTAGATGGTCTGAAGCATAACCTATTGAGCATTAGTCAATTTTGTGACAATGGGTATGATGTCATGTTCAGTAAGACCAACTGCACACTAGTCAACAAGGATGACAAATCCATTACATTTAAGGGAAAGAGAGTTGAGAATGTCTATAAGATTAATTTCTCTGATTTGGCTGATCAGAAGGTGGTTTGCCTTCTGTCAATGAATGATAAAAAATGGGTATGGAATAGAAGGTTGGGACATGCTAATTGGAGATTAATTTCTAAAATTAGCAAGTTACAACTTGTCAAAGGATTGCCTACCATTGATTATCATTCAGATGCACTTTGTGGTGCATGTCAGAAAGGGAAAATTGTGAAAAGTACTTTCAAATCCAAAGACATTGTATCAACCTCCAGACCCTTAGAATTACTCCATATTGATCTTTTTGGACCAGTTAACACTGCATCCTTATATGGAAGTAAATATGGATTAGTCATTGTTGATGATTACAGCAGATGGACTTGGGTAAAATTCATGTAAAGATTATGCATGTGAAGTGTTTTGCATCCCATTTTTGCCTGGATCGCCCTTTCGGGTTTTCGATCCACCGGGGAAATAAATTCTTTTCATTGCCCCATTTTTGCCTGAACTGCCCTTTCGGGTTGTCAATCCAGCGGGGTGCTCATTTTTGCCTAAGCCGCCCTTTCGGGTTTTCAACTTAGCGAGCCTATTCATTTTCATGCATTTTCATTCTGTTTTTTTTTCATTCTTGCCATTGACCACAAACTATCCTGGAGGAGAACCTGCTTGTAACATATATTGAAATAAACACCAATCATACCCTCGCTCATGCATGTTCGTTTGAATGTACCCTGTTGCTCAGGTTTGCTTTCAAAAACTTTTTCAATTTTCAAGATGTTTGTTTCGAGCATTTGTCATTATTAAAAATAGAAGGAAAATGTTTTTGTACATAACTTTGAAAGTAAAAAGAAAATAGAGTTTCAAACAAAAGCACAGGCTCAAATTGATGTATAAGAGTGGTGGTCAGCCGAAGGCGTGACTCCACGGATTTACAAAGAAGGAGTATATGTTCATCAGACAAAATATACAAAGGAGCTTCTGAAGAAGTTCAAGCTAGAAGATTGTAAAGTGATGAACACTCCAATGCATCCAACCTGCACCTTAAGCAAAGAAGATACTGGAACTATAGTAGACCAGAAGCTATACAGAGGTATGATTGGTTCTCTGTTATACCTCACTGCATCTAGACCTGATATTTTATTCAGTGTATTCTTGTGTGCAAGATTTCAATCAGATCCTAGAGAATCTCATTTAACTACAGTTAAAAGAATCTTCAGGTATCTGAAAGGAACAACTAATCTTGGACTCCTGTATAGGAAATCCCTAGATTACAAGTTGATTGGATTCTGTGATGCTGATTATGCTGGTGACAGGATTGAAAGAAAATCAACCAGTGGAAATTGTCAATTCCTGGGAGAGAATCTGATATCCTGGGCAAGCAAAAGACAAGCAACTATTGCTATGTCTACAGCAGAAGCAGAATACATTTCAGCTGTAAGTTGTTGTACACAACTACTTTGGATGAAACATCAATTGGAAGATTATCAGATTAATGCTAACAGTATTCCCATCTTTTGTGATAATACTGCTGCTATTTGTTTGTCAAATAATCAAATTCTACATTCTAGAGCCAAGCATATTGAGATCAAACACCACTTTATCAGAGACTATGTTCAAAAAGGAATTTTAGATATACAATTCATTGATATTGAGCATCAATGGGTTGATATATTTACAAAGCCTTTATCCGTTGAAAGATTTGATTTTATAAAGAAAAATTTGAACATGCACTTTGTGTCTGATTAAAAAATTTGCTTGTCTTTGAATAAGAAGTTTGGTTCTGAAGTCTATTCAGAAGCATCTGGTCCATCAGAAGCTCTTAACTGAGGTTCTGAGGAAAATGTGCTTCTGAAGATAACGTCAGCACTAAAACTTCAGAAGCTGTATTCTTTGCTTCTCAATAGCAAGGCTAGTGGAATCGTTGGCAGTTACTTTTAGTAATAGCTGTCCCATTAACCAAAGGTTAGTTTTCTGAAAAGTTTCTGACGTGGTCTATTTGTATTGGAGTATAACAAAAAGGGCAATGATGTTTTATAGGCTTTTAAATGTACTAACACGCGCCCTCAATTTGTCATTAATGCTATGTTTGTTTGTCTCTTTTGAATTGCAAACGTTTTGATAAAAACACTTAAACAAACACACACAACTCACTTCACAACTCACACTTTCATTTCATCTTAACCTTCTCTGCTAAGAAACTCTCAAACCCTAGAAACCCTTTTCGTCTTCAATCAATCAAAATGGCTTCATCTAGTTCTGCACCTGGATCATCTTCAAACATGCAACAACAAGAGGCTCCTGCCTACGAGATTAAAGGAAGAACCATGTCCTTGGAGGAATGGGAACTGAATGTACAGTCAGAATGTCTGGTTGATTTCAACTCTTTGGCTGCTCACAACTGTGACGTTGGAAAATTCTATGAAACACAAGGCCTGGGAAGCTACTTCAACTTTTTGAACGGTCCAACTTATCAAGCGCTGGTACGACACTTCTGGGTCAGAGCCAGCATTCATGATAGAGAAGCTTCAAAAATTGAAGAATCTGAGAAAGTGCTCCTCAATCCATAACTTATAGGAAAATCCAGAAAAGAAATGGGATTGGAACCTTTCTCTCAAACAGAGATTAGGTCAAGCATCATGGGGATTCCTGTATGCATTACAGAGGAAGTTATAGCTTTTATTCTCAGAAGGCCAGTAAAAGGAGAATACAAAGCTGGTATCACTAAGCCCAAGGATAGCCCCTGGACTGATATTGTGAATCACACACTCTACAACAAGCTCAAAAACTATTCTTATTCTGATATGTCACCTCACACTAAAGTGATGCTGAATATTCAGAACGAAAATCTGCTACCAAAAGGTGGTGGTAGTGATCAACCCTCTCTGGAGCACAAGATCCTCCTTCATTACTTCATCACTAGTGTAGAAGCAAATGTGCCCAGATACATTTTCAGGCACATGGTTTAACAGCTCAGAGAGAGCCAGCAGAAGAATAGGTGCTGGGTGCCCTATAGGAGGCTTCTCTCTGAAATCTTCCACCAAGGAGGGATTATCAAATTGCTGAAGGAAGTGGACTTCTTCACTGATAAACAGTTGGGAACTGTTAGAGGGAAGATCATAAATGCAGAAACTCTGAGGTCCATGCATCTGATTAAGGCAAAGGATCTTAAGAAGCTGAGCACAGATTTGAAAGAATCTGATGTCAAATCAGCTTTGATGCCTAACTTTCCCCCCATCTGCAAACAAGACCCCCTAGATGTTCAGATGAACTACATCAGGGAGCATTTTGAAAGGACAAAGGAGAAAATCAGCTTGAAGGATGTGCCTGAGGAAATGTATGGAGGAGTTCTTCCTGTTGCCAAGAGCAGGAAGACAAAAAGCAAAGCACTGTCCAAAGAAGAATACCTGGAAGAAGAAGTGCCAAGAAAACCTTCCAAGAGGTCAAGAAAAGCTGATCAGGTTGAGGTTGCAGCACCAAAACCCAAGAAAGTTAAATCTGCCAAAACTGAAAGCTCAAATGTTCCTGCTTCTGAAGAAGTTGTTCTGAAGAAAAGAAACAAAGAGCCTGAGGTTCAAGCTGATGCTACCAAAAGGAAAGCTGCTCCTGATGCAATCAGAAGCAATAGAGCAAAGGGAGAGAGAAGCGTTCAGGAGCGTATGAAAGAAGCTGCTGAACAGCTCAGAACTGAGGACAAGGAACCAAGCCCTAAGAAAGCTAAGAATGCTGAGCCTATGGAGATGCCTTGTTTCAGACTCACTCCTGAACAAGAGCAAGAGGCTAGGGATTATGCTGCTGCTGAGATAGCAAGGAGGAAGGAAATGAGGAAACAGTATGAGAAGCAAAGAGATGAACAGCTCAAGGCAGCAGGGTATGAGCTTGCTCCTGAGAAAGCTGCAGAAATTGCTTCATTGGCTGCTGAGATTGCAGAAGAAACTGTCAAGGAAGGAGCAGCCTTGTTAAGACAAGCCTTGAAAGGAAAGCATGCTTCTGAAGCTGCTCAACCAGAAGCTTATTCTTCGGGTATTCCTTCTCAGCCTAAAGCTAAAATCAATATTCAGATTCCTGACCTTCCATCTTCACCATCATCATCCTCTACTGACTCAGATGATGTTCCTCTAAGTCAGCACCTTAGTAAATTTCTTACAGGCTTCAAACCTACCAAATCTAAAATTTCTGGTACCATAGATTTTGAGCAGACGCAAATCAATTTCTCTGAGCAGAGGATAAAAATCTGTGAAAAATTGAATTTGCCTGCTGATCATTTCTTTCAACCTCCCTTGATTGAACCCGTTAGTATCCAACACCCAGAAACCAATCAAGAAACCAACCCACAAAATAACCAAACTCCACAAAGAGCCTCTGAAGTAGCTCCAGAAGTAACTACTTCAGAAGACCCCCAACAACAAGAAACCTCAACACTTCACAATCTAGAAAAACATTTAGGAGGAGAAATGCAACCAACCCCCACAAAGACCTCTAAAACAGTTCCTGAAAAGACTGTTTTGGAAAACCAACAAACAAACACCCAACTAGAAACTCAAACCATTCCTGAGCAAACTGTTCCTGAACCTACTGTTCCTGAACAAGTTGCTTCTGACCAAGAGCAAAGTGTTCCTGAACAAACTGTTCCTGAACACATTGTTTCTGACCAACCAGAACAAGAACAACAACCAGAATCACCAACCATCAATCTAACTTCTCTAGAACAACAAACAGCTTCTGACCAACCTTCTACATCTCAAACAAACATTCCTGAACCTACACCTATCCCAGACACCATCCTGGAATCTGAATATATTGATGAAGAGCTTATAAGGTTAAGTGATGAGATTCAGAGACTGATTCTTCTCAGAACAGTTCCTGTACCCCCAATTCACTATCTTGATCAATGGATGGATCTGAAGAAGGATTTTAATGAGTTGCTGGATCAACTTAGTACAAAATGCATCTCAACTCATTCTGAATGTTGAAGAAAATGTTGGATGAACTTCATGAAGCTGCAAGAGTGAAAGAACTTGATTATGTGCCTCTGTTAGCCAATACTCCTTTCTATCCAGAGAGTGACTACATCTCAAGGGCTGACAGAATTCGTGAAGGGCTGAGAAGAAGACTGAGAGCCAAGGAAGAAATGGTAAACAAGCAACAAGAAGAACTCAAGAAGCAGTCTGAGCAGATTAAGTACTTAATGGAACAAGTGTCTAAGCTAGCCAAACCTTAGTTGCACACCAATTTTTCTTGTTTAGATTTTGTTTTAAGTATTATATTGCTTTGACTTGTACTTTGACTTGTCTATCATTACTTCTGAATCAATTGATAATTTCTCATGCTAATTACAATTTTATGCTCTGATTATAATTGCTGTATTTTTTATTTGTTTTTGCTCTCATACGTATGTTAATTACAGTTTTACACAAACTCTTTCTTTTGTTTTATTTACTTTTTGTTGATGACAAAAGGGGGAGTAGTTGTATAGTATTTTTAGGCTCTGAGCCCCATTAAATTAACTTGATTAAGTTAACTTTTTGATGAGCTTTGCTCTGAACCATTTTTGTGCTCTGAATTTTTTTTTTAAATACTTCTGATATTTCATTATCCTGTGCGTATTTTATTGAAATTTAATTAATGAGTATAGAACTCAGGGGGAGCTTACAAACCTCACCTTAAAGATCTATTAGAATCAGGGGGAGAGCTTACAAACCTCTATCCCAGTAGTCAACTTATTAATTAGATCAACAACAATTGAATATTTTAAATACTATTGTTTGTCATCATCAAAAAGGGGGAGATTGTTGGAACAAAATGTGTTTCACAATAAACCTTAATAAGTTTTGATGATAACAAGGTATTAAAAATTGTCAATTGGTTATTGCTAATAATTGTTCAAGTGTACAGGACCAAAGGCAAGTCAATAAATTTCAATAGGTCTTGGAAGAACAATGAAGAGCAAAGGAATTCGAAGCATCTGAAGAAAACTGCGTCTGAAGCTAAAGTGCTTCTGAAGCTGAAGTGCTTCTGAAGCTGAAGTGCTTCTGAAGTGATGACGTCATCAGAAGCAAAAGCTCATCAGAAGCAGATGGTCATCAGAAGCAAGGTTTTCATCAGAAGCGAAATCATCACCAGAAGTTACATTTGATCAGTAAAATTCAAACTGAAGATTCAAAGTAGCTGTTTAACATTTCAACCTTGTCTAAGAAGAACGAAGAATTGAAAGGGAGGCATCAACGGTCATTTGGAGAACACTGAGTACTTGTCCTTCGTTAACAGAGTTGACAAAGTACAAGGGTACAACCACTACCTCCACTACTCTGTTTTTGTCTACGCTACAAGACAAGACAACAGCCATGCCTGCAGAATTGTTCCTTCAAGATGGGAATGAATTTGAAGCTAATTCTTCAAAGGACTACACCCAAATCAGGCAAAGGATTACTGGTGGATGATCAAAGGAACTCAACGACTCTTTAGACGGGCTAATCATCTCAACGTCTCTTTCACGCCTCTATATAAAGGAGTGAAGACTTGAAGATTGAAAATAGACACATACAAGTTAAAAAGCGCCAAAACTCTGTCAATTTGATTCTACAAAGCACATTGAATTTCTGCACTTATTTGATACATCTTAGAAATTCACAAAGTCTAGAGTCTTTATTGTATTGTATTGTGAACACCACTGATTGTATATCAAGTGTTCAAGTCAAACATTTTTCCCTGTATTTTTTGTTTGATCAGAAGACTCTTGCCTGCGTGCTTGAGCATTAGAAGACTCTTGCTTAGTGCTTGAGCATTGGAAGACTCTTGCCTGTGTGCTTGAGCATTTTGAGAAGTCTCATACTTAGAGAGTATTGAGCATTTGTAATCTTTGTGATTATAGTGAAATCTCCTTTGAAGTGCAAGGGGGACTGGACTACTTCCGATTTGTGGAAGGAACCAGGATAACTGCTTGTGTCTTATTCTTCTTTTCTCTGCTTTGATCTTTTCCGCTCCATATCTGATTCTGGTCATTAGATCAGAAGCATTCCCAAACTTCTTCTGAAGTATTATCAGAAGAAGTAATTTTTTGAGAGAAAAAGAAAACACAATTCAACCCCCCCCCCCCCCCCCCCCGTCTTGTGTTTTTCTCACCTTCATTAACTGCCGAAGAAAACCTCGGTAGTTAACTGCCGAGGAAAACTGAACATCCAAAACTTCACAAAATTCTCAATTTCTCTCCAATCTTCGCCAAATCTTCTTTCATGAATTGCAAGCAAATCAACGGGACACTTATATTATATAGTAGTGTTCAGGTTTGACTAGACAACTAAAACTTTGTCGTTAGTAATAAAATACTACTACTACACTCTAGAAAAAAAGTAACGATCACGTCTCATTGAAAATTGCTTATTATCAATACATGAAGTTACAAGAACAAACTTTAATTTTCATGCCGATTAAATCTTCATCATTCTAAAAAACATTTCAATATCATTCTAAATTATTTTGAAAGCCGGATTTTTACACAAACGTTTAAAATTCATCATAACGGTTCAAATAGCAAAAAAATATTGGTGCAAATGCACAACTTAATTAAACCAACATTTTTGTACATTAAACAAAGTAAAAAAAAGCCCATGAAATTAAAAATAATGTCATCAAAGTAGAAATATACAAATATACATAACTCAATGTGATCAAAAGACTAAAACTAAAAAATAAGTCATAAAAAAGAAAAATAGTATTACTGGTCCTGATCCTGCTGATGGTGCCTCCTCCTCGGCCTCTGGGCTCTCCTCCTGGTCAAAATCGGCGCGATCTGCTCCCTCATATGGGTCATGGCCTCAAACCACTGCTGAGGGGTCATGCTCATGACCTCCTCCTGGCCTAACTGCGCATCAGCGTAGGCAACAGCGCCACTAACCATGTCATAGGTGTCAGGCGAGCTTCTCGCCTCATACCGCTCCCACTGATCTGCAATGATCTGCTCTTCATTTGCAGGCCTCGGAAGATCTCCTGGAAGAGGTGGCAAGATCTGAGGGTGAGACACCCTAGTGTACCACAGGACATAGCCATCCGCCATCCGCCATGTATCCTCTCCTGCCTGCTCACCCCGATCGTCCGCCCTAAGCGTGTGAGTGCGGAAGTCGACGAACATCTGCACAATGGAAGGCGGTGGGAAGTCCCTAACATCAGTCGGATGTCTGGGGATGGTCTGCACGTATCCGTACTGCCTCAAAATCCTCTCGGGCAAGTGACGGTACACCCTACGGACACCGCACATAATCCACCCAGAAAACCTCCTCGAAGTCCTGGATCTCTCTGTTCTCCTCGTACGGCCTCCAGCATACATCATCTAACTGTATACGATCGAGCAGTGACCGATACGTGATCCCCTCCCCATGACCCTTCTGGAGCTTCCACCTCGCTGCAACCGGATAGTTTTCCAGGTAGTCAGTGTTGAGATCAACACTGAAAAACCCTGGAAAATGCGCCAAAAACCATGCCTGCACAAACCAAACAAATAACATTTATAAATTATTACGCACGGAAAAATATAACAAAAAAATAAAGTTAACATAAATATAAAATTTAAGTTTTCTTACAGTGAGCAGTGTCACGCTCCCCCAAGAGCTCTGTGTCCAGGCCTACATGCATCAGCCAACTCGCCGTATAGATAGGCGAGGGTCATACCTCCCCAGGAATAATTACGCATCCCTGCGTAGCCGTCCGCCATGGTCGTCAAATATATCAGCTCGATGCGCTTGTTGCTTCTATCGCCAAACAACAAGCATCCGACCAAGTACAGAAGGTAACACCGGACGCAGTATGTCCTAACCCTCGCCAGCTCCTCAAGCTCCTCAGGATCCTCCGTACCCGCCAATACGTTGGCCCTACCAAGGTACGAGGTATAGAAGTCCCTCAGCCTCGGGTAGCTAATGTACCCACCGTACTCCTGGTTGCAGATCTTTTCAGCCTCCTGCTGGGACACACCCAGATACCTCATCAGCAGTGCCGCTCCCTCATGCTTGGGCATCTTCTTCCCATGATCCAACATCCGCCCCTCAATAGGAAGATGCGTGAGACATGCGACATCATCCAATGTCACAGTCATCTCCCCCATCGGCATGTGGAAGGTGCTGGTCTCCGGATGCCACCTCTCGCATAAAGTCAGCAGCAGGGCATGAGGCACGGTGGAGTACCCCAAGTAAACCAAATCATGTAGCCCGCTCTGCTTAAGCGGATCCCAAAACCAATTCTCATTCCCGTTAGGGCGACCGAGAGTGAGAATCTTGGCCCCATGATTAATCGGTTTAAGCACGCGGATCTTACGAACCTGAAATAATAGAAAAATAAATATGGTTTAAACAAAAACACATATAAAGAAAACAATTAAACATAAAAAATAGAATTAAAAAAATATTTATATAACAGTGTATATAATAATTAAACAAACACACATTTAAAGAAAAGAATTAAATATACAAAATAGAATTAAAAAAAAAAACACATATAAAACTGGATATAATAATTAAACAAACACACATTTAAAGAAAATAATTAAACATAAAAAATAGAATTAAAAAAAAACACATATAAAAGTGGATATAATAATTAAACAAACACACATTTAAATTAAAGAAAATATTTTAACATAAACAAAAAACATTTAAAAAAAATACACTTACATTATTTGAATTATACCAGAGTGGCAACGCCACATGACCGGCATAAGAGTGGAGCAAAGACAAGTCAGTCGGTCCACCAGGAAAGGGAGGGTCCACAGGTAACACCTCCGGTGCAGCAGCTGCTGCAATGTCATCCTCGTCTCCTGCATCCTGCTGCTGTGGTATATGATCCTGGTCATATCCACCATCCGTCACATCATGCTGTACCTGATCCTGATAGTTCAGGTACTCCACCCCAGTCTGGTCAACAGGCTGTGACGGGTCAACAACCTGTGACTCCTCAGGCTGTGTAGCCTGAGAGCTTCCTGAGTCATCTCCCCTCCGACCTCTACCCCTCTTTGGGATGTGGCCGCTCTGCCTCTCCCTGCGGTGGCTCTGAGTCATGGCACGCCTACCACCAATCATCTTCGATGGATCAATGGGGTCCTGATCGGCCATATCTACAAAAAATAAAAATAAAAAATTAATATCATTCAACCACTTTATCAAAAACACTAAACCTAAACAAAATCTAGACTTTCACATTCAACCTAAACATAACCACTTTCACATTAAACCACTTTACCAAAATAAAGACATTGATTGAACCTATACATTATCATACACATTATCATTAACATTCAAACGTAAAAAATCAAATGCATTATCATACACATTCAACCTAAACTAAACATAATTCAATATACACATTCAACCTAATTCAATATACACTTTTTCAATATGCATTCAACTTAATTCAACATACACTTTTTCGAATTACAATCAAGATCGTATCCAATACCTAAACTAACTAAATAATCAATAAAATTGTCATTGACACATTTTATCAAACACTTTGTGTGCAAAGTATCAAACATACTCAAAATGTGTTCTTTTGCCACCATTCAAAACCACATTATACTCTAACATCATTCAATCATCAATTAAACCAACTACATTCAATTATAAACTACATGCACTCATAAAAAATTCAATTCCTACATCAACCCTAACCACATGAAAACTACCATTTTTTTTTAAAAAAACCTACCCAAACTAACATTATGATTAAAAATGAGTCAAGATACTTACTTGTGATTAAATGGAGATGATGCACTTGATTTTGTTGAAAAATAGAATTTGGAGAAGTTGGATGGTTAGGAAGAATTTTGAAGAATGAAGCAATACTAGAAAACTGAGTTTCTGCGTTCTGGTTATGTTCAGTTTTCCTCGGCAGTTAACTGCCGAGGAAATCCTCGGTAGTAAGCTGCCGCCGGTTTACTAAAAACTTCGGCAGTTAACTGCCGAAGGGCATTTAGGTAATTTACTCGTGTGGCACAGCCAAACCAAATGTGGGAACAACAATTCTCATTTCCATTAGCGGTGATGGAAAGTCTAGCCAACTCCAAAATGGTCTATTTAACCATTTTTACTATATCCACCAATATATCTCAACAATTACAACATAAAAATCCTTCATGTGGTAGAACCATATAAACTGACTCCCTACTAATCAAAACCATCTAATAAACTAGATTGAGACTTGTACATGATTAAAATTGTATGAAATTATCCCTTTTCATCAAAATATTCGTTAGAGTTGTGTCAAATCTACGTGGTTATCAGTAATTTTAGGGATGGCAATTGGACCCACGTTCAATGGGTATCCGCAAAAAATATCCACAATGGGTAAGGTAAAACCCCGCTTTCATGGGTCTGGACACGGGTCCGAGTAATACCCACAAATTTTAATGGGTATGAACACAGGTAAGGGTACTATACCCTGCATATATATATTTATATAATATCATAAATAATTTATTTATTTTTGGTGTATAATTAATTAATTTATTTTCCTTCAAAAAAAAAAATTATTTATTTATTTAGCTATTTAAGCGTAAACCTAAACTTAAACCAAAATACTACTTAATACAATAACAACTCCATCGTGCCGTTGTACACTTTTTTAAGGATTTTTTTGGATGTTTTTTATTTCACTAAATACTACTATTGGAACTACTTTGAGTTAATTTTAAAAAAATTGGACGGTAGTTTTATTTCAATTGTGATGTTTTTATTGTCTTTTCATAATTAAAGTGTGGGTAATAAGTGCGGGTATGGACACTTAGGTACCCATAGGTATGGGGAAGGACACTAAAGTTGTTCCCACGAGGGTACAAACACGGGTACGGGTATTTTTTACAAATACGGGTATGAGGATGGGCACTGTAGTACCCTACCCATAGGGTGCCCATTGCCATCCCTACGTATCACCACCTTTACATCGACATCTATAACAGGAGAATTGGCGGTCCTCAAATGTCAACCATGATGATTGTCCTCGTAATCTTATCATAGTATCAATAAAGAAAGATCATTTTGAAACAACAAATTGTTAGAAACGGGTACCAAAATACATTTTAATAGTAGAAATTGATTTTTACTGATTGCAGAAACGTTTAAAACAAACAAAATTAAACACACTATAGATAATATAGAATTCACACGTAAAATAAGGAAAGAGATATTATACACAATTACTATCCAAGAAATTCAAGAGTCTGTCTCTCCCTTCAAGAATTCGAGAGCTTGGTCTTTACCTCTCAAAACCATTCAAAAACTATCCCATGATAATTTTCTTCTTTCCTTTCTATATTTTTTCTAAAACAGAAACACACAACCCATAACTTCTATACATAACTGACACATAATAAAAACATAACAGCCCATACCCGCCATCATAAGAAGTCTTACACAGTCTATTTTAAAACACATAACTTTCAAGCCTGTAAATTGAATCATTCCCCATTTTTTGAAAGACCAAGAACAATTGGTATCAATATTCCCTCACAAGAGAAAATCATTATGTAAAGTCTTCCAAAATAACTTCAGCTTCTCCCGACGCTCTTTTGAACCGAATTAGTCCTCTCATCAACTCCGGTATGAAGTTTTCAACAGGCTTCACAGTCATCTTTTCTAGCACAGGAGAATATAGAAGTAGAAATTTGATAAAATCTAATTCCAATTTGTTACCAAAGATGCCATCTATCGTCACATGTCGCACTCGAATGGGCATGGCTGGCGCCGAAAAGATTTTTTCCCAACAATAGGCAGCAGGTGTCAAAGGGACAGTGTGCACCTCAATCTCTTTCTACATGCAATTGTTACAAATCCATGGATCAAAGCGGGAAAGATAGTATGCATAAGAAGGCATAGAGCATATTAAAACTCTAAGGGGTCAATTTGAAATTTTTGAAAAAATTGAGGACCAAAATGCAAAATTTGAAAATTATAACAATCAAGAAATTTGAAATTCTTAACTTTTAGGTGTCATTTGAAATTCTCTAAATTTAACTTAAACAAAATACTTCATAAATTTCAATCATTTTGAAAATTCTTCAAATTATCATCCAAACAATGGAATTCACATCAAAGTATTTGAATTCCCTCAAAACATTCCCCATCCAAACACACTCTAAAGGTACAC
This sequence comes from Medicago truncatula, assembly GCF_003473485.1. Taxonomy (NCBI): domain Eukaryota; kingdom Viridiplantae; phylum Streptophyta; class Magnoliopsida; order Fabales; family Fabaceae; genus Medicago; species Medicago truncatula. The sequence continues at coordinate 20,838,818 of NC_053043.1, read as the reverse complement.
TAGTCTCTCTTTATTTTATTTTTTTTGAAGGAGGTACACTAGTCTCTTATTTTACAGGAATCTACTGCACTGACAATGTAGCTAACTATAGTTAAAATGCAACTGATTCATAACTTTTTGCTAGCAATATCACAACTCACAGCTACAAGTCTTAGAAACTAACTTCCAAATCTAAATGACAGACAAATATTTGAAGTAAAAAAGGTTTGCAAATTCTAGAGCTTAATAACTACAACAACCAAGTCTTATCACACTAAGTGGGGTCGGCTATCTAGAGCTTAATAACCACATAAAACAAAAAACATGATGTGCAAGTGCAACCACAAATCAGCAAGCAAAGTGAAACCAAGCTAAACTAAATGAGTACTCACAAATATTTCTAATTTTCGAAGATTAGGTGAGCTTCTGAGCAAGCAAAGAGCAGCCGAAATTTCCTTCAAGTCATCGAAGTTTATGCTCAAGGAAAGATGACTTAGATCCATACAAGGTGTAGGAAGCTTTTTTGGCAAAACACCTGCAGTCAGATACTGAAGCGAAACAGAAAAATGGCATTAATTCAGAATATTAAGTTTTTAATACATACAGATCAGAAGTTGCTTACACATGAATGATTCATATTAAATAGTATTAGGTGAGTCAGTCCTAAAGTCAAATTCAATATTCAGATGTTCGAGCTTTATACCTTTAAAAAACAAGAACGAATTACTAGGCATTGTATGTGAGGTCGATGATCGAAAAATTTGAGCATGTTGCTAGAGTGTCCGCGCGATCTACCTTGATTGCTGTTTTCAAAGTTAAAATCCCACCATAAATCAATGACTAACGTAGCTAATTGGAAAGTGTTGTTAAAGTTAATACCCTCATATTCGCCATGGATTTCCAAAAACTTGAGATTTGGTGCACAGATATCAATTTGGGCGAAGCCACCAACTTCGGTCAATTTCAATTTTTCAAGCAGGGGGCAGCCAGATATCAAGTTTTCAAAAGCATCTTGAGCCACTGCTACATGATTCAGATCAAGACTTTTCAAGCTCCTAAAGCCTTTAAACAACGTTGGAGGTTTAAGACAACAGAAATGTAATTTCAAATGATGTAAACTTTGACAAGAGAATAAGCACCAAGGTATCTTGTAGAGTTCCTCTGTACAAACATCCAGCACAAGCTCTTTAATAGACTTCCTACTTAGATATAGAATCCACTGATCAACATCGGACACAAGACTCTCATCAATGGGAGCACACATAGAGAACTTGAATATGTTGATTGGCCCAGAATGATGTAAAAGTACACTATTAACAATTTTCAAAAATTTCATCTGAATAACTAACGTGTCTTCGTAAGCTGCAGCAGAGAGACATTGTCTATCAAACACAAGATTTGGGAGTGTGTACCATTTGTTCCTCCATTTTTTAGATAAAACACTTGTTCTCACTGCTTCCCTAATTGGCAAGTAAGTCAGAATCTGGTCTATTACATGACCTGGTAAGCAACTTATTCTATCAGGATCCGGTTCCGGTTCTGGTTCCACATCAATCACTTTTCGGGGAGTAGACTTTGTTTGTTTTCTTCCCTGGAGATAGATATATTCATATTCAAACAAAGGTAAGTACACAATTCAGAAAACAAACTAGGTTAGTGCATATAGGTATCTATGTATGCATACAAGAATCAGGTCCACTATGAGAGAACCTTGAAACTCAAACTAAGGTACCTTCAGTAAATAAATAAATAAAAACACCACAATAATTTACTCTTACGAGTTTAAATTATAAAATGGCGTGGTTACACTTGCAATACAAGAATGTTTTACAATAATGTCATACTCATATATAGGGCATGTTTGGATTTTCTTATTTGAGCTTATCTATTAGCAGAAGTTTTGTTATTTGGGAGAACTTATGAAAACAGTTTATGACAATTTTCATAAGTTTTCCAATATAGCTTAGAAAAACAACTTAGAGCATATATAGAAGCAATTTAACATTATTTTATCTTTTGTTGTAAAAATAGATTATGCAAGCCTATACATAAGTGCTTATGATAAAAACTACAAATAAGGTGTTTATCCAAACAGACCCATAGTGTCATAATTTGGCACGAGAACAAATATAATGTTGTGTGATAGGTCAGTCCATACAGAATTAACACATGAAATGCAAATTGAACTCAGAAAGAAATTAGAGAGTTACCATGTGAAGTTACCGATTGAGTAGTTCCAGGAAAATAATATGCAATAATATTCTGAATGTGTTACGCCTACGACAAACAAAAACATTAATTAATTTGAAAACATAATAATAAAGAAGTAAGGAATTGAAATGAACGAGAAGTAGTGGAAGAAAGAAATAATGAAGAACCAAAAATCTTCTTACCGAAAAATGGAATGGGAATAAGGAGTGGTTCCAATTTAGGGTTTACACAGTAACTGTACGGTCAACGAGTCAACAGTAGGGAACAACTCAAAACTAGACATATATTTGTAGAATTATTCTTTAATGGCTTGAATATCTCTTTGGTCGACGCACTTTCACCTTATTTTGACTCTGGTCCTTGCACTTTTTAACTCACGTTCACTGTGTGCAACATGCTAGAATAGGAAAAAACATCTATTTTCCTTAATTTTTTTCATTCCCTCATTCATTCATACATTCATTGAGTCAATTGCGTACATTTTTTATCATTCACTCAAGCATTCATTCATTCAATCAAGCAATCACTCATAATTAAAATAACGAAAAATAAAGCAATCATTGATACTGTGTCGAGTCCACTGTCTGGAATAGACTCGTTTGTGACAATGATCCCCCACAACATCAACTCTACCAAGTCTCGTTCCCCCTCGACCTCGACGAGCCAAAGGAGGGCGTAGTGCATCCTTTTTCCTCCGTGCACCTACTAGTAGAGGACTGCACTCTCCCTAACCTAAGTCTGTCACTCCTCTTCTCAAGCCTCTGAGACATATTCCTCCGAGACATATCTACACAACATTTCAAAAAGCAAAAAATCAATGAGACATTTTCATACGGACATTGTATCATTTCTAACAATTTAACAACAACACTTATATTTCAGCAATGTCATTTCAATCCGTAAACTAGAGCTGTCAAAACGGGTCGGCCCGTTTAACCCGAATAAATATAAGGCTTGGGCCTAAAATATTGAGCCCGAATTTGAATAGGGCTTTTTAGCCCAGCCCCGGTATCCGTTAGGGCTAGCCCGAATGGGCCGCGGGTAGCCCGTTAGCCCGCATAACAAAAAAAAATTCTATAAATTATATATATTTTTCAAATAATTATTTACTTAGTTGATTATCTAAGTAAAAAACAAAAGTGAAAATTCAATGAATTAACACAAATATAAATGTAATATAAAATTATATTTATTCATTTCGTTATTTATAGTTTTAAAGATCAAATATATAAATATCTATAACCATAACATATCTAATTTATTTAAAATCATTTTCCTCGTCGTTTTAGTTTACGACGTTTGTACGAAAATGTTTACAATTTACTTTTGTGCTAGACATTATTTAAACATATTAAAAATATTATTTATAAAAAAATTATAGTAGTGTTTTATAGTACTTTTTAAAATAAAAAATATAATTTTTAATACGGGCCGACCCGTTTAGCCTGCGGCCCGTGTAGGACCGGGCTCGGGTAGTATATTTCAAGCCCGTTTTGTCAACCGAGCTTTTTGGCCCGGCCCGCTAAAGCCCGAAGCACGCTAGGGCCGGGTCGCCCGTTTTAACAGCTCTACTGTAAACTACCACATTGCAATCAAACATACTATAATCAACATTAACAAACCATATTCTAACTAATTTTATCATTAGTAATCCAAAAAACAAAAACAAAAAATTCATTGAGACATTTTACCAAACACATAGAGTGCAATTTTCAAACAACTAAGAAATCTAACGATTTCTAATCCCTAAACTACCACATTGTACTCTTTTTTTAGAAGAATAAAAAATGGAATATATTAACACCGACGATAGTTTCTCTAGAGCACAAGGTGTACTAAAGAGGTCACCCCAAAAAACAAACAGTCACTGTATAATTACAAAGCAAAGGTCAGTCGATACCCAAAAAGCTCAAAAAACAAAACATCGGAAATCTCGACCTAAAAATCGAATTTTGAGGGGATTTTTTTGCAAATACATTTATAAAAATACATAAAAGATTTCTGCAAAGTTATTGGAAGATGTTTCGATTTATTTTAATTTTTCAACCAAAACGTGCAAAATTAGAGAAAGTGTATACTCACGAGTTAAATTTTGTAGGCATGATTATAACATCATAAGAACTGTCATAATGAATTTTTGGATTAATTATGAATTGTTTGAGAAATCCATAATTACAGTGAATAAAAATTCATAGTTAATCTATCCTTAGTTAAAAAAAAAAAAAAAATCTAATTTTGTGTTAATATTTTAAAAAAATCATGAAAATCTTGAACGTCAAAATAACTTGTTGAACTATGCGTACATCTGAGGATGTTCAAAATCGAACCAACCCAAAACAAAAATCGCAAACCTAATCAATTCAAACCGAACCAATCATTTTTTCAACATTGCCTATAATATCGTGATGTGAATTGTGAAGTTGATAAACCAAAACCCTTAAACCCTCCCCTTTTCCTTTTCGTTTGGAGCAGAAAAGAAAATGCTGAAGTTAATTGGGTCGTCAAGATCAAGATGGAACCATTACAACACCACCCTTTTGCGTTTCTTACATTCCTCTTCGACCCCTACTGATACCCTCTTCCTTCGAATTTCCAGAGCCGGTGACCCAATCATTCCCATCACTTCTATCCTCAATCAGTGGATTCAAGAAGGCAGAGATGTCAGCCATTCTGATATACACTTTTTCATCAAACAACTCAGAATCCGTCGTCGCTTCAAACAAGCCCTCCAGGTCCAATCACATTCATGATTCAATGCTTTCATTTTATAATAGTTTATGATATGATAATGTTATTTAATTTCCCTCTATGATTCAATAGTTTAGACTTTAGAATGAGCGGAGCGGAATAGAGTGGAATACATCAGTCATAAGGTTTTGAATAACTGTCGCGGTCAGGGTTTCGCGATTTCGTGCCATTTGGCTGTTACTTTACGAGTGCTGCGATACAGATCGCGGTTGTCGCGGTGTGAATTAATCACAACAATGCACATAATGTAAATAAAATAAACTAAATAACAGTGCCGTCCGCTACCTATACCTTTTTGGCGCGACCTTTTTCTTGGTAACGGACTGTTTTTTAAAACCTTATGACTGGAATGGAACAAAATTCTCACTTCAGTGTTTGAAAAGTGAACGCAGCAGAATAAATTATAATTGTTTATTCCTCTTTTATCCTTTACTTATGAAACATGCTACCTATTTGTAGAAAATAATTTGCTTGCTTTGTTTCTCGAAAGTGAATTGCAGTCGTAGCATCGGTAAATAAGGATGATTGTTGAATATTAGCTAACAACATGAATGATTTGTCACTCTCTGATTTGTTACTCTTTTTTAACTATACTGTTTATGGCTTCCTATGCTTGCTTGTTTCTAAGCTTGTTCTAAGATCAAAGATCCTTTTTTAAACAATTGTTTGTTTTGCTTGTGGTAGATATCAGAATGGATGAGCAATGAAAGAAACCTTCATTTATTATCAGGAGATATTGCGACACGTCTCGACTTGATAGCTAAAGTCCACGGTCTAGATCAAGCAGAGAAATATTTTAACAGTGTTCCACACACTTCAAAAGATTTCAAGGTCTATGGTGCTATGTTGAATTGCTATGCGCAATACAACTCTGTTGAGAAGGTAGAATACATCATGAAGAAATTAAAAGAGTCTTCTTCCGATGATAATGCACAAGACTATCCTGTTCTGTTAAAGCTCTATTATCGGACAGGTCAACGAGAGAAGTTGGTTGCTCTGATGAAAGAAATGAAAGACAAGAAAATTTACGACAGTTCTACACTTAATAGTTGGCTCAATGCTTATGCGATTACTGGAAACATAGACGAGATGGAGAAATTATTGGCGAAGATCGAAGTTGATCACAGCATAACTTTGAACTGGCGAACGTATTCTGCTGTTGCTGATGGATATATTAAAGCTGGCCAATTTGACAAGTCGTTGATAGTGTTGAAAAAATCTGAACAGTTGATTAGAGGAAAGTCGAAGAGAGCTGCGTATCAATCTCTTCTAACTAAGTATGCTGCTACTGGGAAAAAGGACGATGTGTATAGAATTTGGAATATCTGCAAAAGCTTAAATGGTTCCCAAAATTCAACCTACATTTCTATGTTAATGTCATTATCCAATCTAAATGACATTGATGGTGCTGAGACGATTCTAGAGGAATGGGAATCTGGGAATACATGCTTCGATGTCAGAATTCCAAGTGCGATGGTGGGTGCTTACTGTAAGAATGGTCTGTTGGAAAAGGCTGAAGCATATGTTGAGAAGCTTTTGAAAAGAGGAGGGGGTAAATTAGATGGAAGAATATGGGATCGTTTGTCGTGTGGCTATTATATGTATAACGATACGGATAAAGCAGTTCATACAATGAAGAAAGCAATATTGGCAAGTCCACAAGGATGGAAACCTTACCCATTTACTTTTGCTGCATGTATTGAGCACATGAAAGAAAAGAGAGATTTCGGGTTGGCATTGGAGATTCTTGGGACATGTAGGGAACAAGGTCATTTTTCTCAAGCTACCTGTGACGAGTTGATAAGTTATGTGCAAGGTGAAAACTCAGAAACAAATGCATGGAAACTACTGAAAGAACATTATCATCTGAGGACTGACGAAGTGCCGGTGGATGGAGAGAAGCAGCATGAAATGTAGCGCCTGGGAAAGATCGGCTACTAATTTTTTTATTTATTTAACAATTAACAATAATAATAAATTCCTCTCCCTCCACCAAAACAAAGTTCTTTATGTCTGATATAATTTGTTTTGTTATATCTTAGGAGTTTATATCATCATTATCCTATAATATAATTTTTGTATCTGAGCTCATTCTAATGTCCAATTTAGCATTATTTTCCATCTATATGTATCTATGAAGTATGGACAGTAACATGGATGTGATAATTGATAACTACAGAAAAGACCCAAGTGTTGGGAATAAAGTTTGTAGGGAGTAAAGTGAGGAAAAACAAGAGAAAGAAAGGGAATGCTGAGGTGGCTAGTGGTAAAACAGAATTGCCAAAGTTGCCAGGGTGATAAGGGAAATCTGTTAAAAGGAGACAAGTGAGATGTGAGACAAAATAGAATGAATTCTGCTCTTTACCCAACAAAATTCACCTGCGCCCAACTGAATTTACATATTTACCCCTGCGCTACTTAAGTCACACAGAGTTACTGTTTTTGTACAAAGCCCACCAGTCCATACTCCAAGCACCATTTTCTTTCCCTCCACCTTCAAAAACCCAAAAAGTGCAAAATTTTAGGTCAAAATCTTCATTCCAAATCATTGCAAATCGTCAGGAAGCAAGTTTCTACGCTCATCAAGCATCAAATATCAGGTAATGTATCATCTAAACTCATAATTGGAAAGTATTTTCAAAGTTAATATCCTCATATTCACCATTGATTTTCAAAAACTTGAGATTTGGTGCACGGATATTAACTTGGGTGAAGCCATCAACTTCTGTGAATTTAAATTTTTCAAGCAGGGGGCAGCCAGATATCAAATTTTCGAAATCATTTTGAGCCACTGTTACTAGATTCAGATCAAGACTCTTCAAACTCTTAAAGCTTTCAAACGTCGTTGGAGGTTTAAGACAACACCAATGTAATTTTAAATGATGTAAACTTTGACAAGAGAATAAGCACCAAGGTATCTTGGAGTATCCCTCTATCCAAACTTCCAGCACAAGCTCTTTAATAGAGCTTCTAGTTAGATGAAGAATCCACTGATCAACATCAGACACAAGACTCTCATCAATGAGAGCACACTCAGAGAACTTGAACATGTTGATTGGCCCATAATGAAGTAAAAGGACATGATCAGCAAATTTCAAAAACTTCCTAGCGATAACTAACAGGTCTTTGGAAGCTGCAGCAGAGACACATTGACTATCAAAGACAAGATTTGGTAGTGTGTACCCTTTGTTCCTCCATTTTTTTAGATAAAACACTTGTTCTCGCTGCTTCCCTAATTGGCACGTAAGTTAGAATCTGATCTATTACATGATCAGGTAAGCAACTAATTCTATCCGGATCCGGTTCCACATCAATCATTTTTCTGGGAGAAGACTTTGTTTGTTTTCTTCCCTGTTCAAACAAAGGTACATACACGAATCAGAAAACAAACTAGGTTAGTGTATAGAGGTATCTATGTGTACATACAAGAATCATAGCTAGCTAGGTCCACTAAGATAATGGTGTGGTTACAATTACAATTACAAGAATGTTCTACAATAGTCCAAAAGTTTTGTTAGACTATTTAAGAGAACTTATGAAATAGTTTATGACAATTTTCATTAGCTTTTTTCAACTTATTTTCATAAGTTCTCTAATATAGCTTATACAAGGGCAATTCAACACAAATACACATAATTCTACCCAAGGAGGGTTCTAAGCTAATAGGAACTGACCAAAATTTACTTATTACAGCTTTGCAAACAGCTTATTCTCAGCTTACAGCTTCTTCCTTTTGCGAAGCCTCAGCTTCTCTACTCAACTCTTGCTTATATCAACTCAGCATGCCTAAAACAGCTTATTACCACACTTAACTTGTTAGCCACTTTAAATAAGTTAGAAAAGTACAAATCACTAAAAAAGTGAATGTCTAAGTTATTAGATAGTATAACTATTATATATTCCATACATCAAATATTCTTTACATTCTAAACACAAGAAAGTTATATGTCAATAGTATTAAAAAATATTCATGTCAAATATGGAAAAAATGGTAGCAAGAGACATTGTATCAACATTCTAGTCATTGGTAGAGGTAGTAATGGAATAAAGCGATATATAAATGGAATAAAGCGATATAGAAATGTATCAACATTCTAGTTATAAAATTTGTGAAACTAGGCACTTGGTTCACAAGCTGGGATATACTCCCTCAGTCCCAAATTGTACGTCACTTTGGGAAAAAAAATTATCCCAAATTGTATGTCGCTTTACAATACCAATGAATCATTAACGTTATTTTTCCTATTATATTCTTAACTATTTATTACTTTCTCTCATTCCAAATCATTCATTTATTTTTCCCATGTCATTTATTAATTACAATTTTGTAAAACAACTCATAATATTTCTTTCCCACACAAAATTAATTACATTTCTTAATACGTATGAAATACCCAAAACGTCGTACAATTTGGGACGGAAGGAGTATTTCCTTACTAATATAAAACAAAAAGAGTGAATGGCATTGGGGGGGGGGGGGATACTGATACAGAGTAAGAGCAGCCCACCCTACTATTGACAATAAGGCCAACAAGCCACCATGTTTGACATTTACTAGATTGTGTTTCCATTGATGTATTAATTATCAGCACTATTTCAGCTACCATATGGCCTCTAGGATTGCTATAAATAAGGCCACTTCTTCATGTATTACCACAATTTGAAATATATAAAACTTGAGTTTCTCATTTGAGAGTTAGAGAGTGGATTCTCTCTTGGTTTCTGAGCCAGATACATTACAACTTCATTTCTTTTTTTAATGTGTATAATTAATTGCATTTTCTTTGGCATAAACTATCTTTTTTAAATGCTTTCTATTTTATTTCATTTTGTAGGGTGACTTGTTTCATTGAATTCTCTATAGAAAATAATAAAGTGAGTATAAGGGGTAAAAAAAAAAAGGCCATTAAAATTTACAGAGAAAAAATTTTGAACACTTTTTTTTTTCTTGGTAAAATTTGAAACACTTTATAGACAAGAAAGTGGATTATTACACCTATCCAAATAGTTGTTACAAAAGATAAATTTTGATTGTATTTTGCTCCACAAGATATGAATAATTTTTTGTTTATATTTAAATCTAAACATTGTTAGAGTAATCAAAATAGTTTCAACTCATTGATACATACTACAAATTCATACATAATGAGTTATTGTTAAAAGTATTAGGATGTAAAATCTAGCTAGTGAACACATTTCATAATAATTTTGTCGTAGAAAGATTTAGGATTTTATTAACTAAAGATAAGTGATATTGTATAAAATGAATCCACTTAAAAACACAAATAACAGTTGGAATGAGATGCTCTTATAGTTTTGGGTGAGGGGGCCAATATTTCTTTGAAGTACAAATTCAGAAGAGCTAGATAGGTGTTGAATAAGAAACATTATCAAGAATCCTTTGCTTTGTAAATAACTTCAGCTTGTTCGGACGCTCTCCTGAACCGGATTAGTTCTGTTATCAACTCCGGTTTGACGTTTTCAACAGGCTCCACAATCATCTTTTTGAGCACAGGTGAATAGAGAAGTAGAAATCTGATAAAATCTAATTCAGATTTGGTACCAGAGATGTCTTGTATCTCCACATGTTGCAATTTGAGGAGCATATCTGGCTCCGAAAAGATATCTTCCCAACAATAGGAGGTGTGTGTTAAAAGGTCTGTCTCCTCCTTAAGTCGTGCCTACATGCAATTGTTACAAATTCATGGTTCAGCATAGGGAAAATATCATATGCATATGATAGATATACATCATATCAAAATTTTGAATGATTACTCACAAACATTTTGAATGTTTGAAGATTAGGCGAGCTTTTGAGCAAGCAAAGAACAGCCGAAATTTCCGTCAAGTCGTTGAAGTTTAGGCATATGGAAAGAAATGTTAGATTAATACAAAGTGTAGGAAGCTTTACTGGCACCACACCTGCAGCCAAATACTGAAGCAAAACAGAAGAGTGACTCTAAATCAGAATATAATGTTTCTAATACTTACAGTTACAGATCAAGAGTTGCATACACATGATCACACTCATACAGTCAAATTCAACATTCATATGCTTGAGCAGTATACCTTTATAGAATAGGAAGCAATCAGTAGGCTCTGGATGTTGTGTAGATGATCGAAAAATTTAAGCAAGTTGCTAGAGCATCCATGGAACATACTTTGACCGGTTTCAGAGTTCAAATACGAACTTAAATTAACAAACACCTTAGCTAGTTGGGAGGTGTTGTCAAAGCTAATACCCTCAAAATTACCCCTAATGTCAACATACTTGATACTTGGTGAATGAATGTTAATTTGAGTGAATCCATCAACTTTTTTCAAAACCAATTTTTCAAGCAAAGGGGAGCCAGATATCAAGTTTTCAAAAGCATCTTTAGCCACTGTAACTTGTTCCAATTGAAGACTTTTCAAGTTCATGAAGCCTTCAAACATCGCTGGAGGTTTAAGCGAAGAACAAAACAAATTTAAATGATGTAAACTTTGACAAGAGAATAAGCACCAAGGTATGTTATAGCGTTGCTCGAACCAAATGTCCAGCTCAAGATTTTTAATAGACCTTCTTGTTAGATGAAGAATCCACCGATCAACATCTGCCACAGATATCATACCAATGAAATCACAACCGAAATCAGAGATCTTGAACTTGTTGATTGGCCCAGAATGAAGTAAAAGTACATGGTCAACAGTCCTCACAAACTTGTTCTCGATAACAGAAGGATCTTCGGAAACTGCAGCAGATACACATTGTTTATCGAACACAAGATCCGGTTGTGTGGACCATTTTTTCCTCCATTTGTTAGATAAAACACTTGTTCTCCCTGCTTCCTTGATTGACAAGCGTGAAAGAAAATGGTCTATTATATGATCTGGTAAGCAACTAATTCTATCGGACTCCTTGTCTGTCATTTTTAAGCTTTGACGGTTTTCTTCGCTTTGGATAGAAATATCCAAATTCAATGAAATGGTATATGCAAGTATCAAAAAACAAAATAGGTTAGTGTGTGTGTATATGTATCTCAAGTATGCATACAAGAATTATACTCTAATGAATTCAAAAAAAAATTATACAGTATTATGATTAATGTATAAAGAATGGTTTATATATGAAGCACAAATACAGACACTGACACGACACAAGCTCATTTTTTTAGAAAATCACATAATTTAGTGTAATTATATGTGTCTGTGTCGGACACGGGGACATGTCTAATCCGAAGAGTAGAGCTGTCAAAATTGGCCGGGCCGTACGGGCCGGTCCGAAAGCCCGAATAAAATGCAGAGTCTGTGCCGAATAATTGCAGCCCGAATTTTTTCAGGGCTTTTTAGCCCGGCCCGAAAAAGCCCGTAGCCCGTTCAGGCTACGAGCAGCCCGCCAAAAAATACCAGTTTTTTTGCTTTTTTGTTTTTTTGTGTGGTCTGTGTATGATGAAACCCATGTATCACGAAGCATAGGAACAATTAGGAACTTCGAAGTTACACAGGAAGTTGAATAGTGTTAGGTTTCTTTCTCCATTTTATCGATTCATTTTATAGATGATAATTTTGTTACATAGAAGATAGAACCTATATCTGATATTGTCAATACTAAACTCCAATTTCGATGTTTAATATTTGAGTGGCAGCACATACTTCTTCCTTTACTTATGATGTCATGTGTCTCTCTAATAAGCCCCACTGTTTCTAATCTCGTTAATTTAATTAATCATTATTTCATAAAAAAAAAATACTTGGGAATCCGAATTACACATTGCAGAAACAAGTTTTAGTAGAGTAATCTTATTTTTGATTTAGACACTGGCTCATTCGTTAATCGCTCTACATGAGTAGCAATTGATATATGTCCAAGGACAACATATAGTTTCAACTTTCAACATGCGTTAGTTGCTTCTTTGTTGTGTGTGAATAATTGCTTGCTTCTCTCGTAATTGTATATATGTTATACATTAGCTATGTTCTTGAATTTGTTTGAATGTAATGTGCTACGTGCTATGGTTGATCAACTGGTACCATCAACACATGATCCATTATTATTTATTACATTGCAGTCCTTAAAAAATGAAAGAAAAAAACAAAAAAAAAAACAGATACAGCCCGGGAGTCCGTATAGGGCCGCACTCGGGCTCAATTATTCCAGCCCATATTTAAACCGGGCTTTTTCAGCTCGGCCCAAAAAAGCTTGTTACCCAGTCAGGCCGGGCCTAAGCGAGTCTGGCCGCCCGTTTTGACAGCTCTACCGATTTTGAATGATGGTGGTGGTGTTAATTATAAATTTAAATGTTTGACTTTGTGATTTTTGTAAAAGTTGAAATGATGAATTTGTGAAAGAGCAAAAAAAAGTTGTTGAAGATGATGAAGATTGATAAAGGTTGTATGAAGATGAAGATGAAGGAAGAAGATGAAGAAAAAGAAAATAATTAGGTGTTGGTGATATACAGTTAGATATGATAGACCTCATTTATCCAACAGTCTCCTTTTTTTTTAGGGTTAAAATGAATAAAATAGGACCAAATTGAATGATGGAAAGAAGATCAAGGACCAATTTGAAACGTTTAATATTTAGGGGACCAATTTGAAACGTTTAATATTTAGGGGACCAAATTGAAAATTGAAAATAAATTAAAGGACCAAATGATATATTAAGCCTATATAAATCATATTAAACACAACACATTTAAGTCGTAATAAACCACCAGTAAGATCGGAAAGAGTAGTATGCAAAATAAGCAAATCAAAATAGGAACATAAGAGCAAGATCAGAAAGAGATATAATGAATTTATAAATTATAACAAATCAGCAAGATCAACAACAATCAAAGTAGGTACAAAATAGGTTGAAAATAGGAACATAACAGCAAGATCTGCAAGATCAAAGTAGGTATGCCGATGTTTATTTTGGATTTCTAAAACAAATTTGTAAAACTACCATCAACAAAATCAAACTTCTATAATACAAAGCAGCTTAGCCTTAGCATTTAGGAAATGGAAATTTGTAATATTAAAACTATATTTAGGGGATTAAGATTAACCCTTGTGCTCGTGATTTTCGGATATCAAACCATTAATTGATTTGAATCGTCAATCTTTGAACTCTCAATTTTTATTCGTGGGAAGGAAAACAATGAGTAAAAACCCTTAAGATTTTGGATTTGGGGGTTGGTTACGCGAAGGGAAGGTGCTAGCACCCTAAGCGTCTACGGTACTCCGTAGGAACCTCTTGCCTAATTTATCTTGTGCTAAATCAATTTGCTTATTTGAAAATTATTGCCTAAACATCTAAGTGAAAGAATGGAGGGAGAAGAAGTATGTTTTTGGTTATTTTTATTTGATTTGGAAGGACAAAAATCCTTTCCCTACATACCCTTAAAGAAAGGGATCAAAACCAATGTAGTTCGCCTAAAAAATTTCTTTTTGGTGGGTTAGATTGATTTTAATATTTTTTGAAAAAAGGTTTTAAGAAGAGATAAGAATAAGAGGCCTCAAGGCATAAGAGAAAAAAAAAAAAAGATGATGTTGGTCAAATTTTAATTACAAGAAATTTAAGTCTAATATGGATGTTAAATTGATTAAGCATTTGATTAAGAAAATAAAAGGAAAAACACTTGCTGCAAACCAAGGTTTATTAAGAAAATATTTTTGAAGTTTTGCATATTTGATTTTATTGGGAAAATGATTTTTCTAAGTTAAAAGCAAGCTAAAGAAACTAAACGCAACGACGTAACGTAATAAAAAAAAAAACGAGAAGTTTACAAAGGACATTGAATCCGAAGCAAACTCTCAAGTAAGTGAACCTAAAATTACTAGTGGTTTGATTTTAAGAAAATATTTGAAGTCCAATCATTAACCTAAGTGTCACTAATTCATTTCGGTCCTCGATCGCGGTTATGACATAATGCGGTAAAAATAAACTGTGATAGTGTCGGTGCATATTCTCATTTATGGATATTTACAAGGGACATAAATACATGCTAAAGTCTCAAGAAAAAATAAACGACAAGAACAGTAAAGTGCACTAATTAAATTACATCAATTCCTAAATACGCACTAAAATTTAATGACAATAAATGAGAACAAATTAAAAATATGCATGAAATGATTCTAAATAGGTGAGGCCTAGATTATCCTCTCTTGTTTAGGAGGTATTTACCCTTTCAAGATATCAACTAATCAAAATGTAATATACAAATGTAACATTAAATGTCAAATAAATGAGTCAATATTTTCTATAAATAAAAAATTAATTTTAATCCTAAGGTAACATTTAATTTAATTATATATTTAGGTATTCAATCTTAATTAATTTACACTATAGGTTTTGCAACAATTAAAATTTCACATCAAATTCAACCCATCATATAACGCTAAATGTCTTTTTTTTTTTTTTTTTTGGTTTAGTAGCCTAGTGGCTAGAGCTCACATAATTAAATGTGGAGAAGTGGGGTGTCCGGGGTTCGAACCCCGGCCCCAGCATAAATTATGCAATGTCCCTACCAACTGAGCTAAGCTCACGGGGACACGCTAAATGTCATTTATCTTATGGGTTTGGTAAAATTAGGGTTTATGAAATTTGGGGATTTTGAATTTTGTGTTTAGAAGATGGAAGTGAAAATATTTAAGGAATTTGAAGGTTTATTTAGATGGACAATTTTTTTGATTTAAGGAAGAGGATGAAATGATGAATATGAGGATGAAATGTTTATAGGGTTTATGAATTTATTTGTTAAAAAATATTTTATTAAACAAAGTTAGTAATAAAATTAATATTTTCATGTTTTTTTAATAGAAAAATGAAGAAAAGGATTAACTTGTGCACATTTTATTAGATAAAGGACCGAAATGAGACAAAAAAAAAAAAGGAATAATGTGTTACAAATAAATAAGATAAATGACATTTAGTGTAATTTTGCCTAAAATAAATTGACTCATTTATTTGACATTTAATGTTATATTTTGTATATTACATTTTGATTGATTGATATCTTAAAGAGGTAAATACCCTCTAAACAAGAGAGGTAATGTAGAAAAAACCTTCTAAATAAAATGCAAATGTAGGATATATAATAAAAACAGTAAATAAAACAATTAAACAAAGCAACATATTTTTTAAAAGAAAGGAAACAAAGAGAAAATAAATTTTTGAGAGAAAAAAGGTTTAAAAAAATTAAAAAAACAGTAGTGAAAATTAAAACAATTGGCACAGACTGGATAGATCTGGACCGTCTGAAGAATCACAAGGTCCAGATTTAATCACAGTAACTTCCCATCACAGCCACATAATCTCAGTTGATCATGATCAAAGAGTTGAAAACAAAGGAACACAGTGAACAAGAAAAAGCAGACGCGCATACGAACAAAAGCAGAGGGAGTAACAGCAGCCGTTAGATCACACGCGAGGCACATGGCCGGCCACCCTAGGGTGGCTGCGCCGTTGCCGGTAAACCTCCAAACATCTCCGATTCAAAAAAAATAACAGATCCACCCATCTTTTTCGTCCTAAAGACAAATCTCTACTCAAAAACTTCAGCAAACACACACAAAAGCCTAGATCTATGGAATGAGTTTCGAATTTTTTTCACATAACACACACAAAACACTCACAGATCTACATCAAGAAACGAAAGAGACGAGGATTACCTCAGTTAGATCGGAGATAAGCAAACGCGACGGAAAAACTTCGATTCTTCTGCTTGCTATAGGCTCGGCTCTATCTCCTTCTTGCTTGATTCCTTTCGTTGTTGTTACTGGAGCTCGTCGGATTTTGCGTTGTAGCTGCACTTTAATCCGGTTTGATTCTGTTGATGTTGGATTCGAAACCGGTTTGATGATTAACGGTGGAGGTTTGGATCGAAATTCTTGTTGTGGTTTTTAGTTTGTTGATTTTTTTGTGTTACTTGTGTGGGGTTTCAGTGTTGATTATATGTGAGATTGTGTAATCTGGAAATTTTGTTGATGAATGTTCATATCACATTCATATTTTTTTTTTGTGATTTGATCTGAAAAGTTGGTGAGAGAAAATTGGGAAGTGTTTGTAATGAAAGTAGTTGAAATTTCTGACAAATTTTGGCTCTGACCGCAATAAATGACTGGCTTTAAATAGGCCCCGGATTGAAACTTGAGAAAAAGACTGCAAGGACCAATGGACACATGGACTGGACTTAAAAATAACAATATTTCCTCCGTCCCTTAACTGACTTTGACCGTATTTTTCAACTAATATACAAAGATAAATAACATCATATAAGATGTCGTTACATTCGTCTCGATGAGTATTTTCAAAACATCAAATTTTAATAATTTTTTCCAATATATTATTCAAGATATTTAAACTCAAAATTACGCATTGATATGCGTAATTGGATCAACTAGGTCATTTATTAAGGGACGGAGGGAGTAATAAAATAGAAAAAAGGAAAAAAAGAAGATTGTCACTTCTCGTGACTTTTTCTAAAAGGTTGGTAATAAAAATAATATTAAAAAAAGGAAATAATAATAAAGAAAGTAATCTCCTTGACGAGATTTCGTTAAAATAAAATTTTCGAATTTAAAGGTAGGAATAAAATGAATAAAAATAGAGAAAAGTGGTCAAAATTTAGAGTATGACAACCCTGAACTATGATTTCACAATATATAAACAAATAATGTTAAAAGTGATATTCTAAGTTTAAAACTCAGCCTCGCTTCTAAAATTTCTACAGGTTATATGAGTGAAGTCGCATTCCTCTTTTTTTACTTCATGATATTCAAATCTTTCCTAAACCACACAACCATCTTGATCTCATGACCTTTGAAAATATTACTGATTAACTAGTTTTGTCTGATAATCAAACATATTGATTTTGTTATGATGGAATTTGAAATAAAGTGTTTTACATTTGGACGAACTTATTCTCAAAGCAAGTTTGGAATAATAGCTATTATGATTTTTTAATCCAATGCAAAGGTTACATTGTATGACTCTAGTCAAAGTGATAATCAAAAGCAATTAGCAAAGACAAAAATCAACAAATCAAACTTCAATTTCACATTACCTAATTTACCTTACACAATTTACAAGAACTAAGGTTTGTGGAGAGAGATGGAGATAGCTCTTTAAACACAACACAAAAGATGGAGGAGGAGGAGGAGGAGGAGTAGGCGAGTGGTCGCGGCGGGTGACCGGTGTAACGCCCTATTTTATTATTTGAATATTTTATTGAGTTTAGAGTCTATTTTTATGACTTGTGTGATTTATATGATTATTGTGATGTGTTGTTGATTTATTAAGTGGCTTATTTTATTATTTAATAGAATAGGATTTGAAAATAAAATAAGATTAAGTTGTGGGGCTGTTTTGGAAATTAGATGTGTGATATTTTGTTATGATATATGTTGGTATTTATTAGTATAATATATTTGTTATTTGGTGTAGAAATATACATGTTATCTGCTGTAGAAATATTATGTTATTTGGTGTAGAAATATATTTGTTATAGAGATATATTTGATATATATATATATATATATATATATATATATATATATATATATATATATTAGAATAGAATATTGAGACTTGGAGGGCAGATTTGGAAATAAGAGAAAATAAATAGGTTAATGATTTATATAAAAGGGGAGAGTTAGAATTAGAAAATAAGGATTTACGTGAAACCTGTTTTTGGAGAAAAAGAGAGAAAACCAAGAGAAGAGAGAAGTCAGAGAAGAGAGGAATCTTATGAGAAGAGGAGCAATCTTGTAGAGCTCGATCATCTAATTTAAAGTAAGGGTGGAACTAACCTTCAATAATTCTGAGTATGTGATTTTGAAGATGAATTTAACATGGTTGTAGGTTGATGTTTTAGAATTTGAGAGATTAGAATTAAAAGATGAAATTGAAAGCTGAGAATTAAGGAAAACTAGTTTAGGTTTCGAATTGAGTCTCTAGTCTTAAAAGAGTGGATAATACAGTAGGTTGATGAATAATTAGTGTTATAATGATAGATTAATCATAGGGTAATGATTAGGGTCAGGTTTGGAGAGTATTGGATCGAAAACGGATTCGAAAAGATTTCCCCAAAGGCGAAATCGCAGCTGAACTGCGATTTTGCTGTCAGTGTGCAAAACGCATTTTTATTGTCTCAGTTTGACAAGTTTAAGTTTCGAACTGGGTTTAGGTGCCTTCACAAAAGTTGTAGATATGGATGTTATGTGTCACTCGGCTTTGCAGGCACTCGATTTAAGCACATAGAACTCAAGATATGATCAAATTACTACATAGGGGTCAGCAGGGATCAGCACAGTCGTCCTCTTTTCCCGAGCATAGGAAAATCAACTTTTCTGGAATTTTATGTTCTGAATTAGGTTTGGGAGTCTTCATGAAAGATTTAGATAATTTTGTTAGTTTTCCAATTGCTTTGGTTTGACTTGAAAATGATTCTTATTTTTTGAGATATGATGAAAATACTCCAATGATATCTTAGTGAAATCTTATGAAAATTCAGCATAACCATTTCCAAGTTAATCCAAAACTTATGGGATAATTCCAAACCTCAAAACTAGAAGTACTATGAGTTCAATTAAGCTGTTTAAGAGTATTTAACCTATGCTATGATGTTATATGTTGTTCATGATTGATGAATTATTATATGAATGTATATGTTGATGTATATGATGTTATATGAATTTGAATTCCTATATGAATGTACCTGTTGATAACTATGATGTTATATGATGTTATTAAGATGATTAATGTTGTTAGCAATGTGATATAGTTATTTATGCATTATGTGGAATATGTATGATGTTGAAGTTGTTATTGTTTATTCATTAACGTTGTTATGTTGTGAGCTGTTTATGTGCTGCCTCTGTTGTTGTTGAATATTAATTAAGTTGCAAGTGTTGGTCTAAGTTACAAAGTTGTAAGATGTTGTTCTAAAGTATTGGAGTCATATGAGATGTCTAAGTTGTTAAGTCGTAAGATGTTGAATCCATTGCATGCTCATTTAAGTTGAGGGCTTGATGTTGTAACACCCCGTTATCCCAAACAATTAAATAATAAATAATTAATCAGAGTTTATCAACAAACGGGCATGTCACACTGTTTTTCAAAATTTCTTAAATAGAATATAAAACTATTTAATACACATCAATAAATTGCAGCGGAATATTTTTCATTAAATAACAACAACATCAAATGTTTAATTTTCCACTAAACAATCCTGGCATAAAAGCCTCATCAAATAATTCAACAACCAATAAAAGGGCTACATCAGCATGTTCCAAAAATTGATACATAAGGAATGAAAACTATAACAATTATTCTCATCCCGTTACGTATCAGAGCCCTAGACACTTGAGCCACCTCCTACTACTCAGGATCACCTGCAAGTTACCCATAGGAAGGGCAACATTTCCAAGCAGAAGGGGTGAGATTCACAACAATAATAATAGATATAAAATTCATCAATTGAATCTAACACCCTAACATAATAATAATTATTCAATATACATATATATTTCATAATTAACAACATCATCAATAAGTGGTAATTTCAACCAACAACAACGACTCATGCAACTACTTGACAAACCGCTAAGACTCCTCAACAATGCGACTATGCACATGCATGTGGTACCAATTTACAGGGCAGAAGCCCTCACCGAATTTTGAATGGTTAAAGCATTCTTCAGGGCATAAGCCCTCACCAATTTGAACAACAAGGTGTTCCAGGGCATGAGCCCTCCCGCTTTGAACGACAAGGCGTTCCAGGGCATGAGCCCTCCCACTTTATATGTTTATGCAATGGACTTCACTTGTGTATATCTACATACAACTCAACAATGCATATATATAATATGACTTACAACCCCACAATTTAACAACATGTATGATTTAATTAAATAAAAACATACATCACAGTCATCAACAAATCATCATAATCAATCCAACAATCCCAGAAAATACACCATTAATCATAATCATGCTCATACATCAAGCTCATTCATCATTATTCAATTAAAGAACAAACATCTCAAATATTGGGCAACTCGCCTCGCAAGTGCATCTGCTCGCCACGGCGAGCTCAGGAAAAAGGTTACTCGCCGTGGAGAGTGCAAGGCGAACGAGAAAAAGGATGATCTCGGAAGTTTTGACATTTTTCTCACTAAATCTTCATTTTTAAGCTCCCTATTCATCTTTTTAATCTAAAAATTGTCTCAGTCCTCTCTAAAATCATTCAGGCACTCAAAACTAACCAATTTACACCTTATAACAACAATCTGAAAATCATGATCTCTCACTCACTAACTCGCCATGGCGAGTGGTTCTGCTCGCGAGGCGAGCCATGAAGTTGCTCACTCGCGAGGCGAGACAGACTACTCGCCGGGGCGAGCGATGAACATCAGTACGGGCAGAATGCAGGTTTTTTTCCAAAAATCCCAATTTCTTCAATTTCACTCCCCAAATCAGTTTACAGATATGAAATGAAATGTTGTATGCAATCATAACCTATTTCTAACATCAAACCAGTGATTCCTACACTCAATTCACCCATAAACCAAAGAATTCAACTTAAACCCAAAATCCCCAAATTTCATACATAACAATGTTAAACCAAAATCAGAATTTAAAATCTATACTACTGAAGTAAACCTCACCCTTACCTTAAATCAGATGAACAATCTCTAACAAAATCCGGGTCTCTTGGCTCTTCTCCCATCAATTTTCTCTTTCATCAAGTGAGAACAAAGAAACGCGTTCTCTTCTTCTCCCTCAACAAAGCAAATCGTGATCCTATCCACAGACAACCACCACACCACCGCCGATTATAACACCCTGTTTTCCCAACGTAAAAATTTTATAAAAATAATCAGAGTAATTCACTTAAACGGAATGTCACACATCTTATTCATCTTAGACCATCTCGACAAAATGCAACTACGACCTCTTAATCATGTATGTGGTATCAACCAGGGCATCAAGCCCTCAACGTATAAGCGTAAATAGGCTCACAGGGCATCAAACCCTCAACTTACAGGGCATCAAGCCCTCAACATAATATGTATAAATATACATTACAGGGCATCTGTAACGCCCTAGTATTATTTTTAATTGGCCACAATTAAAAAAATATTTCCACATCAGATTTTACTTTTAAAATATTTGAAAATAAATTTTAAAAAATAAAAAAAATCATTAAAATATTCAGTTTTTTTTTCCAAAAATTTAAAAATCGAAATTTTTTTTTTAAAAAAAATTCAGAAAAAATATTAAGATTTTTTCCGAAAAATAAAAAAACAGAAAAATAGTCATAGTTTTTGGAAAAATCGAATTCAAAAATTAGAAAAAAAACTATTAAGATTTTTTTCGATTAAAAATATTTTAAAAAATTCTGGAATTTAATTTTCAAAATTAAAAAAGGTCAGATTTTTAAAAAAAAAAATTAATTTTTAAAAATCTGGATACAAATTTAGAGGGTTTTAATAAAGTCGTGGAAATTTCATTTTTCCTAGAATTAAGCTTTTCGTTAGAGGAGGTAGAAATCTTAAATCTTATATTTGTGGAATGAAATGATTTTTTTCCCAATATTTTATTAAAATTTTCGAATAAAAAATCTGAATTTTTTCTATATTTGTATACAGGTTTTTAAAAAAATTCCAGAATTTTTTAAAATATTTTTAATTTTAAAAAAATCTGATTACATTATCTGTTTTTCTTATAAATTTTTGAAAAAAAAAATCTAATTTTTAAATTTTTTGGAAACAAATATGACTATTTTTTGTTTTTTTATATTTCGGAAAAAATCTTAATATTTTTTTTTTAAATTTTTAAAAAAATTAATTTTCGACATTTTAAATTTTTGGGAAAAAACTGAATATTTTTATGATTTTTTTATTTTTTAAAATTTATTTTCAAATATTTTAAAAATAAAATATGATGTGGATATATTTTTTACACGTGGCCAATTAAAAAAAATAAAAAATGAAAAAAAAATGCCAAATCAGCGCCACGTAAGTGAATTTGTTGAGTTGGATGGGGGAGGAGTGTTTATCTGGAAAAAAATACTTTTACAATGATGCAATTCAAACCGAAAATTTTGTAGGGGCGAAAACCGAAAATGACCTATATTACAGGGGTGAAAAGCACTATTAACCCTATTTATTTCAACAATCAATTTAGTTGACAGCTGATATGACAACCATATTTTACAAAGAAAAAATAGATATTTGCACGGAAACCAAAGCAATAGAGAGATAAAGTAAAAAAATAATTTGAGTATGAGAGAGAAATTATCACAAAAGTTGTTACCAAATGAATGTTCAAATATCATTTCTCGTTTTTTAAATATTCCTAATAAAATAAAAAACTTCAATTTCTAATGCAATAAATATACAAAATATTTCAAAATTTTTACCATTTTAGGTGTTTGAAGAGTATTTCATAAGCACTCGTTAACATTTTTTTTTTAAATAAAGGTTCAATCTTCTTTTCAATTTTTTTTCCAACCGAACTTAATTTAGGACAAAAACATTAATGATTTGAGTTTAAACTTCTGTTTTACGATATTGTCATTTCATCTATTTAAGAAAAAAGTAAATTGTAAATTAATGTATTTTTTTAATGGCTTAAATATGTCTTTCGTCCCTGTAAATATAGGTCATTTGAATTTTTGTCCCTGAAGTTACTAATCATTCCAATCTGTCCTGCAAATATTAATCATTTGACTTTTGGTCATAATTAGATTTTTTTGCTGAGATGGGCTGTCATTAGCGACGTGGTGCCCATGTGGCAAGTGATGATTGGGCGAGGTGGTTTGCTTAAATAGGACTTTTATCCCTGCAAATATAGGTCATTTGAATTTTCGTCCCTGAAGTTACTAATCAGATGTAATTATGACCAAAAGTCAAATGATTAATATTTGCAGGGGCAGATTGGAAGGATTAGTAACTTCAGGGACGAAAATTCAAATGACCTATATTTGCAGGGACGAAAGACCTATTTAAGCCTTTTTAATTTATGTTAATCTCGTACTCATAATTTTTTCGTGACACAATTTTAAACGTATAACAAAAATAATACACATTAGCTCTTAATATTTTTATATATCTTATTAATTAGAATGTTATGAATAAGTTAGTGAGAATAAGATTTAATTTTGATCTTGAAGAAAAAGATTTAATTTTGTTGTTCACAAGATTGGGCTTATAGAAAATGTTAGTACAAAATTGTATCTTCACTTTTTTTAAACAATTTATTTATATTTATAAAAAAATGTTTATCCACTTTAATTTTCGTTATTTTGTTGAAATTCAAATTTTAAGAAACAAAAAGTTAATCATATAATTATTTTAATACATTTTGTTAATTCTCACAGAGTTAATTATAGTCCCCGTGAACTAACCTCAGTTGGTAAGGACAATGTTCAATTGGTAAAATTGTCCTCGTGAGCTGAGCTGTCCTCGGTCACCAAATAAAAAGTAAAACTCAATTTAAAAAAAAAAAAAAAAACACTTAATTTTGAATGTATGAAATTAATCTTTTATTTCATAAAATTTAGGCAAAATTACTCATTATTTATCGGTGTTTTTGGTAAACAAAAAAGCTAATTTTAAGAGTTGCTTACAGGATCAAACTAGTAATCCTCGAACCAAACTAGTAATCCTCGAACATGTTGTGCATTATTTCTAGAAAACTTTAAATGGTCATGGTGTTTATGGTTTTTTTATATGAAAAAGATGACGATAATTCTCTGAATACTTTGAGTTTGAAGAACTTTTGATAAGTGATTTGTGACCATTTTTTCCTATTAAAAACTAGTATATATACATAAGAAAATAACTGACAGATCAATGGTCCTAAACTATATCTATTCGTCAGACTTGGTTTTTGCTTCCACGTTTCTTGAACCTTTGATCTTGCCTCTTCAAAGAGGATTTGAATTCTTCTAGTCCAACTAAAAGACTTGGAATTCTTCAAGGCTTGAATGATTGTCGAATCCTTTTATTGAACTCTTGTTCAATCAAGTTGTTCCTTAACTTGCATATGAAAACCTTTTTCTTTGACTACCATCTTTTATGTCGAAATAAGCACTTTGAAAATACAGACTAACACTTATGGAGTCCTTTATCTTATTTTTCTCCTCGTTTTTTCACTCAATTCTTCAAATCCATTTATGCATTTCGCGTTTTCTTATCATGTACCTCCTTTTCTCTTTTTCTTCCTGAAATTTTCCACTATTGATTCGGTTTCATTTCTATCTATAATTGATTTTTAGTTTTGATATGTTAATTAATGTTTTTCATTTTTAGGATGAATTACTTTAAAGCTTTCAATTTGATTTTGATTATGAGCTGAATTTTGGGGATTTGGTAATTGTTTGAGTAGTGAGGAAAACAGAATTAGACATAACTTAGAAATATTTTGATTAAGTTATTTTTTATCAGTTTTTAATTTGTTTTTGAGTTATTTACAAATTGTTGATTACGGCATGATTGGTGAAGAACGTGCGGTTGCTTCAATGCTATATTTTTGGTCCTAAGGGGTGGTTTTTTTTTATGTTTTCTTTCTTTTTAATCTTTAACCAATGCAATTTGGAGATTAAGAAATTTGATAATAAGCTTTTTGTGGTTTGAAGACAGTGAATAACGTGATGAACACATGAAGAAGGTTGTTGTTTTTTTTTGGATTTTTTTGGTTTGAAGAAAGAGAGGTTGATGAAGAAGATGTACATCACTTTCATATGTGGCATGCCAACTCAGCCTTTTTTGAATAAAAAAAATGAAAAAAAGGGTTTATTTGTACATATTTTGAAAGATAAAGGACATGAATGGTTAAAAAAGAAATGAAGGACGTAAGTGTCACAAATAAATAAGATAAATAAACTTAGGAGTAATTTTGCCTAAAATTTAATTTAACTTTTGACAAAATAGAGTTTCGTTTTATAAAAACTACAATAACAATAACAACCAAACGTTATCACATTAAGTGCAATCAACAATTTGTATAAAATAATGCCCTAATGTTTTATCATAAATCATATTGGATCCAACTTATTAATCTCGTAGAATTTAAAATACATTTATTTTCCGCATAATTTGATTTATAGCTTTGAAGGGTACTTTGTTTTTTTTGTAAAATTAAATGAGTAAAAGATAAGGTAGCTAAAAGTGAAAAATAAAATTGTGATAAAGTAATTTTAAAAAGGTGTTGTGGTGAGAAGACCAAGTTTTTTTTTTTTTGGCTAAATTGTATTTTTGGTCCCTTAACTATTTAGGTAGTATCGCTTTGGTCCTCTAATTAAAATTCGATTTATTTTGGTCCTTTAACTTCTTTCTGTTACACATTTTGGTCATTTCTGTTAGTTTTAATTCAAAAACTTTAGGTTTTCTTCATCTTCTTTTCCTCTTTTTCATTTTCATATGATCTCCATCAACCTTCAACAACAAGAATCCCATAAAAGTTTCAAAAGAAAATGAAGAAAACCTAACGTTTTTGAATTAAAACTAACGGAAAGGACCAAAATGTGTAACGGGAAGAAGTTAAGGAACTAAAATAAATCGAATTTTAGTTAAAGGACCAAAGCGATACTACCTAAATAATTAAGGGACCAAAAATACAATTTAGCCTTTTTTTTTTTTTTTTTTTATATAAAGAAAGTAATCGTATATTCATGTTTATAAAGAAAAAAGTAAATAAATGTAATAGTGGGATGGGACTACTTTCCCTCCATTAGCCTGAGGTTTGTTTGTACAATCACACATTGCACAGGGAAGGAAGAAAAACAAAGTGAGTTCATATATTCAAACAATTTGTAATGAAATGAGACAATATAATTGATCACCAATAGGCAATAGCATTTTGTGCCATAGTTTTAAAACCCGGCTCGAACCGGTTGTATAGCCGGTTCGAGTTGAAAGTTGGATCAATTATGTCATCAAACCATAAACCGGTAAAAACCGATAACTCGGCCGGTTTACAAAACCGGACCGAGCTGGACCGAGTCAGTCAGTATTTAAAAAAAAAAAAAAAAAAAATCAGGCAGAGCAACCGGTTTAACATCCCATCGTCTTCAGTTAGCCACCATCCTCCGCTTTGCTTTGAAGGTATCAGTCACTACATTTCTTTTCTAGTAGGTAGAAGATAATTAGTTGATACAGAAATAGGAGGAAAGAGCAGGATGAAAAAGGCATCACTGTTATTTAGAAGAGAAAATTAAGGGCAAATGATAGTTTGTTTATTTTATAGAAATTAAGTAGTACCGATAAAAGTGAATTGAAATCTTGAAAAATTGGATAATAAGTGAGAGATATGGTGAAGTGGTGGTTGGTGCTTGAATGACATTGGATACTGGATGGCATAAATGATGTGCAATAGAAGAAGAAGAGTCTAAAGTTATGATGTTGTTAGTTGTACATGACAGAATAACTTAAGTTATGATGTGCAATGGATAGGCATACCTGATATTTTTGTACTCACCAAACCACAGAACAATTTTTTGTCCTATGTACAAATTGTATAAAATACTAAAATAACATTTTATCCCCCAAAAATCGTACAAAACAAAAAATTATTCAATGACATAAAAATTTGTCATATGTTGTTCTCCCTTGTGTTGTTCTTTCTTGTACTGTTCTATACGGTACCTGCTATTTTGCAAACCAAACACACTATTATATACAATACCCGTTATTTTGCAAACCAAACGCACCCTTAGTGTAGGACATTTAAGAATAGTAAAAAATATTTTAAATTGGACGAACTCGTATACCAAAGAGTTCTAGAAATTTATATTGTGATTTGTCACTATATATTCTAAAATATTTTCTTTTTATTTACGACATTGAGGAAATTAATAGTTGTTACTATGTTTCTTTACCAAGTCGTCTGATTTAACCCATATAAATACAAAAACATAGTATTTTTAGAGACCGAGTTGTACAACCGAGTCATCCGATTTATTCCAGTCCAGTCATGCGGTTCTACCAATGACTCAATGGTTCGACCAGTAACTCAGTGATCCGGTAGCATCGTCGAGTCGATTACCGTGCCGGTTTTTAAAACTATGTTTTGTGCTAAGCACCCAACAACATGTTCTTTTGAGCTCGATTAGATAAGTTTGACCCAGCTTCAAAAATGGGAACCTAGCAATTCTTGCTCCAAAAGAACATGTGTCTAGGAAGGTGATTGGTGCGGAAACAAACACGCTATATTGCAAAAAGACGGATTTATTTTGGTAATTAAAAAAAGGACAAGATTGATAATGTATAATTGCACCAATTGAATATCTATAATTGTTTAAAATCAACTTTTCTATGTAAAAATGCAATTTGAACACCACACATCGATCCACTGATCATGCTTACCAAGTCACCAAAACATAAACATCAAAACCTCATCCAGGACTTGTAATTTGAGACAAATCAAAATGAACCTATGGATTTGGATGTAGATGCAAAATGAGGCAAAAAAGTAGCAAATCACAAAATTGAAAAGCTTTCTGCACTTTCTCACATTTCAAACCTTGTATAATGCATATAAATACATGAAACTTTGAACGGAGAAGAGTCTAGACTTCAATTCAATCATTGCAGGCCTCAACATCACATAAACCAACAACATTTTAAAGCATCAGCAATCATTTCTTCTCTGTTGTAACGCCCACGACAACATTGCTTACCTGTGCCAGTTCACATTCTTAAAATTAAATCTTGTTTTGCTCAAATATCACCGAAAAAAAATAAAATCAGTTGATCAGTGAACCAGTAGAAAATGCAGGATAAAGTAACCATACAACGGAAACTTTTAATTAAGATTCCTGTAAAATATTTTATAGTTTTCATCACTCTAAAATCTGAAATTATTGAGTTGGTCCCTAGCATCATTCATTTGAGGGAAGAAAGAATTCATTTTAGGGGAATCACGTGCTAAAGTTACGGTAGAGTATAGAAATTAGTTGGTGCTATTAGAGATGACATGACATATCAGTAGTGATTAGACACGGGCAGTTAAAGAATGTCACGTGTCGGTAGGGACCAATAATAGTCATCTCATATTATGAAGGAATAAAAATCAAAGGATTTTTTTTCAGGGGACCAGAACCAAAATTCACTTATTCTATAGGGATTAAACATATTTACTCAAAAATATATATCCAAAACTAACAAAAAAAGAAAAGAGATGGTAATTACCAATTTCCCACTTGAATCAACGGACATAGGATTTTCTACTACTACAGTTTGGCTCTCAAAGCGGGGTCTTGACTGCAGGGTATTAAGATCACATGTATACTTGTTAGATATCAATGTCATAACAATAATTTGACATGTTATATGAATAATCACCAAAAGAAAGAAAGAAAGTCAAAAGCATAGTGATGTAGTAGAAGATACCGTTTCGGAGCTGGTTGTTTCATTAGGTGTCCGTACAGGAGTTGGCGGCCTTCCATTGGTCATCTACAGTACAGAATAGCACAATCCAGGAAAGGGTACAAGATATCAGCTCAAAACAAAACCACATAAAATGCAAAAGGTTGACAACTGATATCAAGTAAATTGCAGGCATAGAGGAATTTGAACCCGTGCTCATGACAGTCGCGTGTTATGGAGACAGTAATCCCCATACAAGTACCATAAGCCTAAAATATATTTGAAGTAATGTATATAACTACTATAAATGCAATCTTTTTCTATTAAAATAACATTTATGTACCCATCTATATAAAGCTTTATAGTTCTTTCCTATGATCCTGTCTTTCTTTTCTTACATACTTAAATATCCAGTTTCCACGTAGTGCAGATAATTCTAATAACTGCAGAAACTACCCAACAAATTGAAGCCCGAACCAAATGACGTAATGTGACCAATTATTTTCTGATTTTCAACAAGTTAATCATAAAACGGAATCAATTAGCTACAACTTTACTTCTTATTCTTCAAATCCAATCAGTCTAAAATCTTCAGCTACAAGCTTATCAAAATAGAATCTTGATTGGCACGACTAATTAAGTTTGCAACAAAATGAACTCCAGATCAACAGAATTAATTTACTGAAAATAGAAAGTGAAATAACAGATTAATATAATTCCATCAATGTACACTTACATCGACATTAGTAATATAGTGACAAACTGCACATTTGACTGAGGGAGCTCCATGAGGATACATGAGTGTTGTCCGGCAGTTCCCACAACGGATATGGTTCATTTGATTGGAATCTTTAAAGGCAAATCCAACAATAAGTCAGTAAACAACTTAGCATGTATGATTGGCAACATTAATTATTACAATAAAATAAAATATCCATTGATGAAGAAAATGGAACTAACTAAATGAAACTTCATGAACACCAAACATCCTGAAACTTCATTAATGAGCTATGTGGATAATAATGACAGCATTTTCAATACAAACTTTCATCAAGCATAGAAAACTAATCAAGTTATTTAAAACTAATCTGAATTTAGGGTTATGCTCATATCCAAATGAACCAAGATTCTATCTTGTTTTTGTAGTTTATAGATAAGGAATTACTGCAAGTGGATGATATTGATTAGGAAAAAAAAAATCATAGGCTGGTTTATTCGACTTTTATATCGATATGCTCATATGAGTCATATCCAACTGTTCCAAATACTTCAATAGTTAGGAACAAGAATGGCTTTACGTATAACAAAAACTATACCATCTTTGTGCCACTTCAATTCCCAAAAGAAATAAACAGGGTTTGCCAAAACCTTTGGTCTAAAAATGGGGGAAAATGTTTATTTAACCAGAATTATATGTCATGGTCATCACCCAAACGATAATATGACAACAATTGGCCAATAGCTGGATGGAGGAATAGTTTAGGGACCCTTCAGTAGGTTTTAATAGTTTAGGGACCAATTTGGGCAAAGAGAGTGAGAGAGAGCTAGTTCAGGGATCAAATTAATTGTTTATTCACTAAAAAGAAATGGAGAGGGCCATAGCCAATAGTTGGGTGGTTGTTAGCTTTGAAGCACGTTCTCCCCTGAGATTGTGTGTGTCCTTGTCTCCGACGCTTGTACGACAACTCACTAAAAAGAAAACTTTTTTTTTCTTTTGCTTCAACACACCTTAGCACTCCTTGGACATATCTCAGACAAATCTATGATACGAGAGTTAAAGATCTGTCGAAACAATGATGATTGTGGAGTTGTGAAGGAGAAGTCCAGACTTCTCGAAAGTAACTTGGAATTGAAACAGATCAAGGGAAGTTTTATTTTATCTTTTAGCATTAGAATTCAATTCCCTTTACTGTCTTGATACCAGTTCTATCATAATATCATTCATACACAATAAAATAGATGAGGCCCCAAGGCGTGTAGCACTTAGCAGTAGAAGGTTAAATTTATTCAAAATAATATCAAATTGTGGAATAACAAACTGAACCTATGAAACCATTCTTGAAGAGACTGTTTTATGCCATATAAAGACCTGGGGATGCAAAAAATTAGGATAGAAGACTCAATCAACACAGTATGGGTGAAAACAAGGGTCTCTACCATCATTGTGTCTACAAAAACCCAAAAGTGAAACTTCAAGGTATCAAAGTGGCTTTGGGCAAGTGCTGGCCAGCTAAGGGCCTAAATAAGGCCGGACGAAAATTATCGAGTTGAATGGAACGACATCCCTTGACAACCAGATAGAAACCAGGTGCACCGAGCAAAGAAACAGAAACCTTGCAGGATGTGGTGGCACACAACACCGTCATTTTCAGCACACCATGGTGCATGGGACACGCTCAGGATATTAAGGATGACAGTGGGCTAGGCCAGTGAAGATAATGCTCAGCAACAGTAACTCTACAGCCCCACCAACCAATGCAGAGGAAAGAGAAAAGTCTACATCGAGGTGTACACTTAGCACAGTAGATAGGGCAGGGGATCGAAGTTGAAACACAGTCAGTTAACTACAAAAATATTGCATGGTCCATCAAGTATGCATCCGAATACCATGTTGGGAAAGATATGCCAAAACCTATGTCTCAACTATACCACACACCTTGGTGATTTATAGTAAGGAATTATAATTAAAATTATGCTGTCCTTGGAATAAGCAGAAGATATTACGTTAAATAGATTTATTGCAGAATTTTTTAGTTATTAGAGACAAAAAAAAGCATTTTACCAAACATATTAAGCCTTTAGAAAGCTTGGCCGTGGGCATGGTATTAAAAACTATGACCAACCAATCGAAAGTCAACCCTTTTCGCTCCCATTCTTCTGAATGAAACTGAATTTCCCCACCACGTCCACATTTCAAACCCAAAGGGTTTTTGCACAAAGGGAATTGTGTGAGATATAAAAGTTATTCATGATCCTTCGCTAAACAGTACAATATTTTTGGAAAGTAGGTCACTGGAAGTAGTCAACAAATACTTGTTTGAGTATGATGTACATATAGTTGGCTTACATTCTTTAATTTCTCACGGACATATGCTTGAAATACACCACAAGGGGAAAGAAGAAAGGAAGGAAAGAATTATAAATTAAGTGTATACCAGGATTTGGTATACCATCGATGAATTAAGTGTATTTAATGATCAAGCAACAAGTAAATTAATCAACAAATTAGCATGCAGTGTAAAAGATGTACAAATCTGGCAACATATAATTGTAAATATATATCATACCTGGCACAAGATTTATAGTGTTACAGCAGGAACATCTCACGGTAGTAGCTCCACGTGCGTGCATTAGCAACGTTCTACAACCTCCACAATAAAGTTGTGACATTTCCATTCCTGCAGGCACATCACGAAATTTTAGATCCCCGGATGTAACCGTTTAGTTTATAGTTTAAATCTAAGAACAAGTGAACTTTTAATCTGGCTAGTTGCATACTTTCTTTCTACTTTATACTCACATATGCACCCCTTGTTAATAATCGGCTAAATAGAGAAAGATGGGATATAATTGAATATAGATATGAACTAATAACAATCAATATAGGGCACACCATAATTACCAACCTCTAGATCCTAATTTGGATCAGACAAGAGATGTAAATACGTAAATCACAGCATAAAAAAGAATATCCTGCCTTCAATACATAAACACGCACACACACGTGTGTGGATCCAATTACATCAACGCGCACACACACATACGTTTGTGGAACCAATTACTCCAAGGAGTTTTCAATTTAATGTATAACATATGTTTTGAAATATAACTAATTACAACTAAAAAAATTACAATATTTAGCGTCAACAAAGAGTTGTTAAGTGGGGCAAGTATGACAAAAGTTACTCCTTTGGTAAGTTGATGATATGCTACACCAAAAAGCATATGAAGATGGCGAAATGCTACACTAGTTTTCATCGGGAATGAGGAACCATGATAGCAATTGAACTATTTTATAGAACTTGAGTCCAATTATGTACAAAACTAGTATTATTGAGTTAATTTTTCTATTGGAATAACCAACAGCCAAAGTGGCATCCATTACTGCAAAAACTTACACTAAATCGCAGGGCCGGCCCAAAGATAGTGCAATCAGGCCCAGGGCCACAAAATTGAGGGCCCAAATTTAATGGTTGTTTTATGAGGGGGCCTTTTTTTAATGTATATATAATGTTTCCCACTAAATTGAGTATATGATTTCGGTGATGCAGTGGTAAATGCGTTTTAATTTTGTTGCCCGTGACCTGGGTTCGAAACTCATGTGTTGCAATATTACGTTTTCTGTTTAAAAAATATCAAAGGAAGGATCAAAGCCGGCCCAGCTTAGTCTAAGTATGCAATCAAATTAACTCAACACACTAAGCATGGAGCAAGAAAATTCTTGATATCTTGAAAACAAAAACAGTAAAAGGAAACATACCAGGAGGAAGAACAGGAATAACAGGGGTAATTGTGCTGCACACTGCACAGCAAACATTGCTTGCTCCTCTAGGGTAAAGCAAGATGTTTCTACACCCAGTACACATAATGTGGCTCCGCATAGCTGCAAAATTAACCATAATGAAAGTGAATCAAAACATGAAACGAAAATTTGTCGCAAGATATACGATAACAAAATCTTATCCCATTAGGTGAAATCTGCTACATAGATAAAATGACACTATAATACTCTCTCATATTTAATAGCCGCATGTGTTAAACGTTGCCTTGAGCCACACGTAAAAAGCGTTAGATGTTTCTAACTACACAAAAAACACCACCACTACCATCCACGTAAGTACCATATGTCATAGTCTAAGACAAATTTATTTGTAACACAATCAAATTATGAAACGAAAATTCATCACAAAAAGTACAATAACCAAAACAGATCAAATCAGCTACATATATGAAATGACGCTATAATACTCTACCGTATACTCCCTCCGTCCTATTTACAAGAGATAGTTAGGTCAACAAAAATTGACGTATCTGGTTCAAAATTTGGACAAGATACATCAACTTTTGCTGACCCAAATGTCTCTTATAAATAGAACCAGAGAGAGAGAGTATCACGACTCAAGTCAAACTATTGAACTTCACAATAACAACAATCAAGCCTTATCTAATTAAGTGAGGTCGGCTACATGGATCAAACTACGTCATAATACTCTATCACATGCTTAAACCATCCAACTCAATATTCATCCATCTTTTCTACAACAATCACAATCATCATAAGATGTAAAAAATTAAGAAAAAAAAAAATGAAAGTGATATGATATGAGAGAATTAAAACCCTAGAAATTGAGAAAGAAAGAATACCTGAGTGGGGATTGAGAAAACGCAGAGGAAGAATGATGTGCGGAGAAACCGAAAGAAAAGTGTATTATATATGGTTGGTGCGTTTGATTGATTGAGGAATGGGAAAAAGAAAAAAAGTAAAAATAAAAAAAAAAAAAAAAAAAAAAAGGTTCGATGAATTGCGATGATTTGGTTGTATATATGAATTTAAGGAAAGGTTTGATCGTTACTGATGAATTAAAATGATTTGGTTGAATTGAATGAATGAATGTTTCAAATTGAAATTTAGAATTAGAACACCGAAAAGGAAACTTGTTTTCTTTGTCGGGTCCGATCAGGAAACTTCTTCACCGTGCGTTTTCTTATGTTTTTTTTCACTTTTTATCCTAAAACTAGTAAAATAACCGGAGTAAGCATGGAATGACTTCGGGAATACAACAAAGTACTTCCAAATTACTTAGGTCAGCAATGAATCAAATCAGCTCACAAAGTTTTGTATTATTCGATAATTAATTCTGAGCTAAAATGTTGATTTGATCCCTTAATTTATTTTTTAGAATCGGTTTGGTCCTTGAGTAATAAAAAGTATGTTTAAGTTCCTTAAAGTTTTTTAATACTGTTTTGGTCATTTCCGTTAGGTTTAATAAAAAAACATTAACTTTTGGACATGTGTCACTTTGTCATTGACTCTCGGATTTTTTTTTAATTATTTATTATTTTAGAGTCAAAAGACAAAGTGACACGTGTCAACAAGTTAATGTTTTTTTATTAAAACCTAACGGAAAGGACCAAAACGATACTAAAAAAACTAGGGGACCAAAACAGACTTTTTATTACTTAAGGGACCAAACTGATACTAAAAAACAAGTTAAGGGATCAAAACAACATTTTAGCCTTAATTCTTTGAACTTAATTAATGAATCAAATGAGTTGAATATGACTTTAAATTAAGTTCGTAATATAATGAGTTAAACTTAAAATATATTAGTTTGACTCGTTTGATTTATAAGTTGATTCGATAATATGTATATGTGAATAAGTTCGTGTATATGTGAAATTACATGTTGTAGTTAATTATGTTGGACCTCTGATGGAGTTGAATGGTCTTTGGATAAAAGAGACTTTCAGTAATTGTTTCCTTATTCTCTATAGCCAATGACCTTCTTCTCCGAGCAAATGGGAGCTATATACCTACACGTGCTCTGACACCTAAGTTAGTGATAGACATGAGACGATATGTGTATTTGTAAAAAGTGAACTTAACTTACCCATGTATGAGATATGGAATTTTATATTGGAGGTTTATGGTTTTTTCTCTTGTATATTTGCTTGGACAACTGTTCTGGAAGAACAGGCGTGATCCTTTTAGGGACGGTTGTAGTCCTTTGAAGGACAACTGTGAGTGCCTCTTCCTTGGCAGATTTATGTCACAGACCATGCTGGTTGTTCACCTTTGGTTTGTGTTCTCCTATGCCATAAACCATGATGGTTGTTCACATTTGGTCAGTGTTTTCCCGTGTCGCGGGCTTCTTCGGTTCTTCTCTATTTGGTTTGTTCCATCTCATGCCATGACCCCGTCGACTCTTTTGTTAGGAAGCCCTTTTGAACTTATTAGTGGTTCGGCATTGGCCTATACCGGAACAGTTGCTCCCCAGGCTATTAGTTGAGGACTCAAGTGATAACTTGTACATAAAGTTGAATAGAAAGCCTTTTGTAGTTGGAATTTGTATGCACATTTTTTTTTTGTTTCTCAAGCCACCGGATCCGTTATTGCGAGTTGGGTCGTCGGTCTCATGGTTTCATGAGGTCGGGGCCTCTTTCCAACATAGGTGTTTTTGGTTCGACCAACTTGTGGTAGATTGTATTTCACTTTAGTCTTTTTATATTTGAGGGTTTTGGTTTGATCCCCCTCTTGTATATATGTTTTTCCCCTTTTTAATTTTTTTAAATAAGCCGCATAGGATAGAGGTCTCTTTTGTGGGTGTCAATCTAATTAAGATATTGATGTTTCTTCTTGATATCTGTCTTATCTCCCGACTTATTAAAAACAAAAAAGTAGATCACAAATATGACATTAAAAAATTGAGTTTAATAGTATTATATATGACGTGCATGTATTAGGAATTTTTTTTTTTTTTGAATAAAACATTTAAACACCATCAAGTAATCTCATATCATATAATTTGATTTTGATTCATGTGTTAAAACTTTTCTAATGACTTTGTATTGTATGCTTCAAATCAAATTCTACCATTATGTACTACACCGATAAAACATCTCAATAAATAGTCAAACACTCGGTTCCCGTGAACTTAACTCAGTTGGTAGGGGTATTGCATATTTTATGCAGAGGCGGAGGTTCGAACTCCTGACGCTCCACTTCCCCACACTTATTTATGTGAGCTCTAACCACTAGGCTAGTAGACAAAAAAAAAATAGTCAAATACTCGATCTAGAATATATAAAAAAACATTGAATTATAAAAACACCTCAACAAAGTCAAGGTTCAATTTACGTTTTTTTTTTTTTTGGTGGACAGGGTTTAAACCTCAGACCTTGCATATATTATACATTGTCCCTACCAGATGAGCTATGCAGGACAATTTAGATGAACTTTCACTACATTCTTTTTCTCTACAAATTTGACGTTTTTAAATAAACGCGCATCCAAACTTCTTTTCCTCTACAACTTTTTTAGCACTAACAATAACATTAAGCACTAACAATTTTGGTGCCTTAAAAAAAATGGGACCTTGGACGGTCGCCACCCTACACCCCTGAACTTGGCTATAGATACAAAATGAGGCAAAACAATAGGCTTTAGAATATCACTAGTGACAAGCTTTGTGGTCTTTTTCACATTTCAAACCTTGTAAGATACATATAAATACATGAAAAATCAATCTAAACCTTGGATGAAAATTGTTTTTCTAACATCAAAAACTTCATAAAAACACATGTAAAATACTTAAATGTCTTCAGCGGTAGTAAACTACTGCTGACTTATAATTAGAAAACCGACAGTATTTAACTACTGCTGGATTTTTTGATCATTTCCATGTGTTTCTAGAAAATATTGGATGTCAAAAAAGAAAGCTTCACCTTGGATAGAGAGGAGTCTAGACTTCAATTCAATCATTGCAGACCTCAACATCACATAAACCAAAAATATATTAAAGCATCAACAATCATTTATTCTCTATTGTAACGCCCACAACAACATTGCTTACATGTGCCAGTTCACCACATTCTTACAATTAAATCTTGTTTTGCTCAAAAATCACATAAAAACAAAACAGTGACACACATTAGAAGATGTAAGATATGGTAACTAAAAAAATGGAAACTTTCTTGGTAAAATATGTTATATTTTTCATCCCTCTAGAATATTAAGTTTTTGATTTGGTCCCTAACATTCATTTAAGAGAAGACATAATTCATTTTAAGGTTGAATGAGCTCTCATTACGACGAATCGAATTCGGGCGTCGTTCGAAAGAGCCTGAATTCGATTCCTTATTAAAACAATTATATGTCAGACTCTTTAATAAATCCCCTAATTCGATTAATAAGGCCCCTAATTTGACTCTTTAATTTGGTCCCTAACATTCATTTCGTATGAATGGAATTATGGCTACAATGTTGTCATTTTTCTGCAGAAATTATGACTAGAATATTGTTATTAACTAATATGATTAGCCAACACCCTCCTTATATGTTCAAACTTAGCAAAACACCTAAATTACATCAACACAGAAATGAAATGAACACTAAAGAACTACTCAAGTCTATAAATTGCAATGTTCATTATTATTTCTAATCTAATAGAGGTATATCCCAGCTGGTTCAAGGCTGCAAGCACACTGCGGAAATAGAATCTAAAAAGAATCCACTCTGCAAAATCATAAACAAAGGAAAAACATAAACAAAACAACAAATGCAAAACCATTCTGCAAAATCAGTCTGCAATCGTTAGTAACTATGTTGTCAACTGTGGATTGTGGAAAATAGTGTTTTCTTCAAATTCCACTCTGCTACATTTCTATAACTCTGCTATAGCCGCTATTTGATAAGACTTTGTATACAAAGCGTATCTTGGAACAATATCGATTTGTTCAACACTGATTGTATAGGAATAATACTTGAATTTTATTGATAAATTCTCTAGAGAATGGTTCTCAATCATAGAGTGTCTTACACGCAACAGTAAAATTCTTAACAAGTAGATTACAATGAAAGAAAACAAGGAGATGCTTCTTCCAAGATTGCAAGAATCGACAAACTATCCAATGTCTTTCCCAATATAAACAAACAAAACTAATTAAAATGAATCGACAAAATTAATTAACATAACTGCTCCTAATAACATAATAACTGTGAGATTATATTTTACTAACAAGAGGTATAATAACAACAGTATGCATACAAAACTAAATGAGAGGCCATATGTTTGAGAGCAATAGAAAAATCAAAACCAATAACAGTAAAATATAAACAAAATGCCAAACCAGTTATAACAAAACCACTATCTAGAAAGAGAGTTGAAACAAAATTCACAAAGAGAACAAAAAAGCAATGTAAGCAAAACCTTGAAGACTCCACTCCTCAAATGTGTATTCAAAATTTTGGTGATACGAGACTCTCGTGATAAATATGAGGATCAAACACATAACTACCTGGAAAGAGAGTTGAAACAAAATTCACAAAGAGAACAAAAAAGCAATGTAAGCAAAACCTTGAAGACTCCACTCCTCAAATGTGTATTCAAAATTTTGGTGATACGAGACTCTCGTGATAAATATGAGGATCAAACACATAACTACCTGGAAGGCAATCCAATCTACCATTATTTAAGTTATATAGGAAAAATTTGGTATATGTTCTCAGCAGGACAGAACTATTTTCAGACATGAACAAGGGTTGAATAAAAGAAGGTCGGAATTGTAAGCATTGCAATATCTTGTCAAGAGGGATCATCATCAATCTAGTCCATGACTCAGCAACTCCATATTTTTTCATTAACCAAAAATCCCAATGAGTATTATTGGAGTCAAAACATACACAAAGACAGTTACTCAAAACACCCAGCACACGGTTGCTGCGGACATTGACACCATCAGGTTCAGGCAGCAACACTTCCTTATAAGTCTCATTTGAAAGATCAAAAGAAAGAATCACGTCTCGGTTAGAACTGCAACGGTTATCTACCCAATTCAGAGGGCCACTCAGGATATCTACCCAATTCAGAGGGCCACTCAGGTAATCTACCCAATTCAGAGTGCCACTCACAAAACTCCCTGAGCATGAAACGCTACCGACAGGAAAAGGGAAATTCGGAATAGTTGTCCAAGAATTTTCACCAAAAGTATGAATTTGTGTCAATTTTCCACCAAATTCATTAGCCACAACTGCTAGCAACTTGTATTTGTCATGCACATGATCATAGCCAAAGCCATCATATGTGATCCATTTATGATCATCATAACAATCAAGGGTTGGAGATTTTTTGGATTTCCATTCGATAGAAGGGTTCAACAATGTAACATAACCTTCTTTGACAGAAAATAGACACAACAGCCCATTGCATGAACCAAGAATACGATACTTGTGTTCCATGCTGAACTCAATTTCTTTAGGAGGCTCTGGTAGGTTTTGGAATAATGGCTTCACAGGGATAGATGCGATTTTGCATGGTTTACTCTCTGGGGAATAGAAAAATCGTTGATGGTTTATGGTTGGATCCACGATTAAGTTCCAAAGGTGAGTTTGTGCAAATTGAGGATCGGAGATTAGGGCTTTCCATGATTTACACACGCACTTGTATTGGAGGAGGGTTTTCACCGGAAGCCTCGAGAGGATTTCAAAGACAAGTTCATCCGGCAAGAATGGTTGCCGGTGAAGTAAACTATCACCAGTAGGAGAAAGATGCCTTTGTCTCTGAGTGGTGTGGTTTTCTTCCTCACCCATTGAAATTAAGACTCGTGTAGAACACAATGATTATGCCTCCGCAGTTTTGAAGAGTTTTTAACTAGTATTTTGACCTAGAATTTTAGTAGTTTTTTTTTTTTGAGTAAATTACACGCCCCTCCCCTCAAAGATGCTTGAATTACACTCCCCTCCCCTCTTAAGTTAAAATATACACTCCCCTCCCCTCTTATTCAAAACATATTAGAAAAAATTTCACTCCCCTCCCCTAAGAGAAGCTTGAATTACATCTCCCTCCCCTCTTATGTTAAAATCTACACTTTACTCCCTCAATATTCTTTTTTATTATTTCTAATAATCTAGCAAAAAATAATAATTTAACACACTTAAAAAAAAATAGTATTGCGGGTCTATTTTAATATAATAAAAAATTGAATACATATTTTTCGCTATTTTTTATTCACAATTTCATTAAGATGTAGTTTTAAACTCTATTATTGTCTCAGATCACTTCATCCAGTTCTCTTATTCAGCAGGTGGAGTTCGTGCAAGAGCTCTCTCTTGCAGCTTGTTTGGTTGCTTACTGTGTGGATCATTTGGAATGACCACAATCAGAGGTTGTTTAATAACACCGGTAGCTCTATTGATCACATGATGGATAAAGTAAAGCAGACATCTCTTTGGTGGCTAAAAGCTCATAATGTTGTTTTTGGTTTTCATTTGTGGTGGTCAAGTCCCTTGGCTTGTTTGGGGCTAGGCTAATTTTTGCTTGATTATGTATATTTGTCAATACCTTTGAGCTTCCCTGGTACGTCTTGTACTAGGAAGTGTCCGTGTTTGTTAATATAAGTTCCATTTTTGCTTGTTCAAAAAAAAAACTCTATTATAAAATATGAAACAACCCAAAACAAAATTAAAATATGTGTAAAATTACTAACATCATTAAAGCATAATTATTTAAAAGTTAATTTTATACTCTAATTTATAAAATCAATAGCAATATATTTAAATTTAATTATCATTGACATTTAAACTATAAATAAATGAATTAATTTTTCTTAAATGGTGATTCAAAATTAATATATATTATAAGAATATTTATTTATGTTCAAATAGATTAAAGTGTAGTGCATATTTAATTATTAAGGGAGGGATTTGTAATTCAAGCATCTTATAAGGGAGGGGAGTATAAATTTTAACATAAAAAAAAAAAATATATTGAGGGAGTAAAGTGTATATTTTAACTTAAGAGGGGAGGGGATTGTAATTCAAGCATCTTTGAGAGGAGGGGAGTGTAATTTACTCTTTTTTTTTTCGTTTCTTGAGGGAATTTATAGTACTAGTTTCAAAAGTTTTGCGATCTGATTTGATTCATAGATTTTTTTAATTTTGGTTCTTGCGATCTGATTTGTTTTGATTCATAAAATTTTAAACTATTAATATATAAGGAGAAAACTTAGTATAATTCCTTAGGTGCTTTTCGTATGATTCTTAACTAAAAATACAATAATTTCATCAAATCCATAATTTTCTCAAAGTTTGTTATATCCATAAAAATATGTATTTTTAGTTAAGAACCATACGAAAAGCACCTAAGAAATTGTACCTAAGTTTTCTCCTGTATATAATGCACCATTTCCAAGTAATTATTTTTGGGTTAATTAAGTTTTTAGTCCCTATAAATATTCACTGTTTTGTTTTTAGTCGCTACAAAATAAAATCACACTTTTTAGTCCCTGTGACATTTTCCTTAAGCATTTTAGGGACCAAAATTGTTGATGAAATTTTTTTATAAGGATTAAAAGTGCTGATGGAAAAATTTATATAGGGACTAAAAATGTTGATGGAAAATTTTATAGGGACTAAAAAATGTGATTTTATTTTGCAAGGACTAAAAATAAAACTGTGAATATTTATAGAGACTAAAAACTTAATTAACCCATATTTTATTTATTTATTTTTTTATGATTTGAAGTTAAATTTTTAGTCCAACTTGTTCACCTACTTATAGTTGCCTCCACTCAATTCAATTTTGCAAAATTACTTTAAAATTTTTACTCCACGTGT
Source organism: Medicago truncatula (assembly GCF_003473485.1). Classification (NCBI taxonomy): domain Eukaryota; kingdom Viridiplantae; phylum Streptophyta; class Magnoliopsida; order Fabales; family Fabaceae; genus Medicago; species Medicago truncatula. The sequence continues at coordinate 20,796,208 of NC_053043.1, read as the reverse complement.
GTCCAAAATTCTGTGTTGTTGTTCTTTCAAACTAATGCCCAAATGTCAAGTATTTATAGTGCATTATATGACTCTTCACACGAGAGAAAACACTCATTTGATTTGAATCAATGTTTGGTTCATTAAGCACCTTTTTGGCAAATGTTATGATCATATACACTTGAATCAATGTTATGGTTCATTAATCACTCACTTGCCAAATGTCATGATCATATACACTTGAATCAATACAAATGTTCCAATGTATATGAATGGTTCTCATGAAGAGTTACAACTCTTGGTGAAAAGATACAACTTTTGGTTTTAAAGTGATTCCATTATTTTGGTGAAAAGTTACAATGGAATCACTTTAGGGTCAAAAATTGTAACTCTCCATTGAGATATGCTCATGTGAGAATAAATACGTTTTTAATCCTTTAAATATATGAATATTCAATTCAACGCTCAAGAAATTTTCTTCAAACTTTAGTCCTTACATGTGTTCTGTTACCAATTTGAATGCCTAGCATTTTTCCTCTCAAAATTCACGTTTTATGTTTCAAATGATTTTTTTTAGGGTTAATAGTGTTTTTCATCCCTGTAATATATGTCATTTTCGGTCTTCGCCCCTATAAAATTTTCGGTTTGATTTGCACCCTCGTAAAATTTTTATTTTCCAGAAAACATCCTTAATAGGCCATTCAAAAACCAAAATTTCTTGAATTTTTTTTTGAAAATAGCCTATTAGGGGTGTTTTCCGGAAAATAATTTTTTTACGAGGGTGCAAATCAAACCGAAAATGACATATATTACAGGGGTGAAAAACACTATTAATCCATATTTTTATAACATGTGATTGCTAAGACGTTAAAATATCATTAACTAATCTTTAATTTAAGAATTTAAAGACAAATTAACAAAATTTAAATAATTAAAATATTAAAGTAATGATATTTTATAGTTTTTGCTTAAAAAGTTACTCCATCCGTTCCTTTTTAAGTTTTTTTTATGGTGAATTTTTCGTTCCTATTTAACTGTCGTTTTGATATTTTAAGGGTACAATTTATCAATTATATCATTTGTCAATTACTCTTGTATTTTCAATAAAACTAATTAATGTTATATTTGGAAAACTAAAGTTTGTTTTTTAAACAAAGCTTATGTGTTTTGTTTTAAAACAAAATTTGTTTTTAAGTTATCTTCATATGACTCCTCTAAATCAAATATATGTTGGTTTGTTAATGATGTTTCAATAGCAATATTTAAATATGGTAAATGAGCAATCTCAATATTCAAATCTATGTCACACGGTGTGAATTTAACATTGGTTGAAGTAATAGTTAAAGCCTTAATTTTGATTAATGTGAACTTGGAATAGTTTTGATATAGACGTAAAATAATTAAAGAGATACTAGACCATTGACGCATGCTAACGCACGGGTCATTTTAAGAAGTAAATAATCATGTAAAAATAAAACAATGTAGTTCGCTTGAATGTAAAAATTGTCGTGAATCAAACCATAATGTCAATTACGATAGATTTTGTTATTGTTCCATAATTCTAAGACGCAGTTTCTGTTACTTTAACATAACATATAATTTTAAAAGGGAAACTGAAGTTCGTTGACATGCAAATAGTTTCAATAAGTAAGAAAATGAATAGTACACAAAAATGTCCTACACATTACGGAAAACTTCTTTGTAGACCACATTTGATGCAACATCGGTATAATCGCCGTCCTCGTCATTAATCAATATTTTTAAACCACCCCTCGAACAATACGTGTGAGTAAGATATGATGGTTGAACAATAAAGAGTATTACTTATCACGATAAACACAAAATAGTGGAACAAAATTAGGAAATGCCCAACATTTTAGGATAAAGATTAATATGAATAAAATGAAATTAATATTTTTGATGAGGCATTTTTTTTTTTACTTAAGAATTGGCATGTAAAAAGGGAGGGCGCAGAACAAATGGATGCACTTGAAGTGGAATGAATTTAGGAAATGCCCAACATTTTAGGATAAAGATAAATACAAATAATATGAAATTAATATTCTTGATGGGGCAGTGTGTTTGACTTAAGAATTGACCTGTAAATAGGGTTTAGGGCGCAGAACAAATGATTACGATAGTTGACTCGGGTGAAATGTAGTAGTTACTTGAATGAGAGGAATTAGGATTTTTAGTTTGTTTCCACCCAAAACATATTTTCGAGATGTGGATGAAAACTCTTACTTATTTGAATGAGAGAAATAAGGATTTTAGTTTGCTTCCACCAAAAATTTACTTTAGAGATGTGGATGAAATCTCTTGGTTACTTGAATGAGTGAAATTAGGATTAGGATTTTAGTTTGTTTCCACCTAAAAAATATTTTAGAGATGTGGATGACATCTTTAGCAGTTACTTGAATGAGAGAAATTAGGATTTTGAGTTTGTTTCCACCCAAAACATATTTTAGAGATGTGGATGAAATCCCGTAATTATTTGAATGAGATAAATAAGGATTTTAGTTTGTTTCCACCAAAAAGTTATTTTAGAGATGTGGATGAAATTTCTTAGTTACTTGAATGAGAGAAATTAGGATTAGGATTTTAGTTTGATTCCACCCAAAGCATATTTTGGAGATTAGGATTAGTAATTGTTAGTAATAATGTTACTAAAAGTGTCACCAAAAGGTAGTAATTGTTACTAATAATGTTACTAAAAGCTATGCTACTAAAATGCTTCAATAACACAACAATGCTAATAAATATAGTTTGAGGAGCACAAACACAAATATATAAATCAAAAACCAAAGCAAGCAAGGCTAAATTATTTATGAAATTCAAGGGACATTTGCTAAATTCAAAGACAAAAAAATAGATGCTTCCAAAACTCTAAGAAACTAAAACTTAAAATTCAAAGTGGAAAGGTGTTGCACAATTTATCTAAACATGGACTAATTGTAAATAACATCAAGGTAGATGGTATCATGTGACCCAACCATCAGAGCACCCCCTCTGATCTTCACACCTACACGAAAGTTGCTTGCAAATTCATCTTGTCCTGAAGGAAATGCATATGGGGATCAAAAACCGGGTAGGGGATACTCTTGTGAAACCTATCAGTCAACTGTATATCAAACTGTCCGTCACCAACAAAAACCAAGGTAATCCAGGCACCAAGATCGATTCCGTAAAAGTCACGAATCGCTTTCCATCCCTTTGTGAGAAAAAAATGCTCCGTTTACTTTGTCGACCAATACTTCAAACTTATTGGACTTAGGATCAGTCAATATTGCATAGCGCCCATTTTGATCTCCAAAATCACCGCCAAACATGTTTGGCAAGCATACTACACCCTAAAAAAATAACAAACAAAAACATCACAAACGTTGATAAAATAGAATGCAAATAATTAAGAATAGGTATATTTCGCAAAAAACACATACATCATCAATGTCATATTCAACGATATATGATCTGTATTTCACTCTCAGCTTGTTGATTGCTTTGTCAAGATCGGAAAGAGAGTTTTTCACCAACGGACCTACAAAAGATTAAAAGGGATTGAAAGAATGATTTATACTTTACAACAACGAGGAATAAGAGCAAAAGTCTATATATTTAGTATAAACCAGAGTGGAATGAAGATATGGTTACCAGTGAGGCAGTGGTATGACAGCAAAGTCTGAATGTTTATGGAAGCCATGTTGATTAAGAAATTTTGGTTTAAGAGAAAGGTATGGTTACCAGTTAGGAGATATGGTTTATGGAAATCAATTAGATAGGTTTTAGGATGAGTGAAGTTAGGAAATCATGGTTAGGGTTTGGAGGAGGGGAATTAGGAAATATGGTTAGGTTTTGAAGGAGGGAAAAGTTGATAAAATATTAGGTTAAAATTAGGGCAACAAAGCTTTGTTTAGGAATAAGAAGATAAGAAGATATATTGGTGAGGGTTTGGAGGTGGGGAGTTAGGAGATATGGTTTATGGAAATCAATTAGATAGGTTTTAAGAGGAGTGAAGTTAGGAAATCATGGTTAGGGTTTGGAGGAGGGGAAGGAAATATGGTTAGGTTTTGAAGGAGGGAAAAGTTGCTAAAATATTAGGTTAAAATTAGGGAGGAGGGGAGTTAGGAGATATGGTTTATGGAAATCAATTAGATAGGTTTTAGGATGAGTGAAGTTAGGAAATCATGGTTAGGGTTTGGAGGAGGGGAATCTTCTTCTTCTTATTCCTAAACAAAGCTTTGTTGCCCTAATTTTAACCTAATATTTTAGCAACTTTTCCCTCCATCAAAACCTACATATTTCCTAATTTCCCTCCTCCAAACCCTAACCATGATTTCCTAACTTCACTCCTCCTAAAACCTATCTAATTGATTTCCATAAACCATATCTCCTAACTCCCCTCTTCCAAACCCTCACCAATATATTTTAATCCTTTCTCCTAAACCGAAATCTCTTTTTAAAACCATACCTTTCACTTAAACCGAAATTTCTACCTATCTAATTGATTTCAATAAACCATATTTCCTAACTCCCCTCCTCCAAACCCTCACCAATCTTCTTATTCCTAAACAAAGCTCTGTTGCCCTAATTTTAACCTAATATTTTAACCTAATATTTTAGCAACTTTTCCCTCCTTCAAAACCTAACCATATTTCCTAATTCCCCTCCTCCAAACCCTAACCATGATTTCCTACTTTCACTCCTCCTAAAACCTATCTAATTGATTTTGATAAACCATATCTCCTAACTCCCCTCCTCCAAACCCTCACCAATATATTTTAATCCTTTCTCCTAAACTGAAATCTCTTTTTAAAACCATACCTTTCTCTTAAACCGAAATTTCTTAATCAACATGGCTTCCATACCTTTCAATCTTTTGTAGGTCCGTTGGTGAAAAACCCTCTTTCCGATCTTGACAAAGCAATCAACAAGCTCAGACTGAAATACAGATCATATATCGTTGAATATGACATTGATGTTGTATGTGTTTTTTGCGAAATATACCTATTCTTAATTATTTGCATTCTATTTTATCAACGTTTGTGATGTTTTTGTTTGTTATTTTTTAGGGTGCAGTATGCTTGCCAAACATGTTTGGCGGTGATTTCGGAAATCAAATTGGGCGCTATGCAATATTGACTGATCCTAAGTCCAACAAGTTTGAGGTATTGGTCGATAGAGTAAACGGAGCATTTTTTCTCACAAAGGGATGGAAAGCGATTCGTGACTTTTACGGAATCAATCTTGGTGCCTGGATTACCTTGGTTTTTGTGGGTGACAGACAATTTGATATACAGTTGACTGATAGGTTTCACAAGAGTATCCCCTACCCGGTTTTTGATCCCCCTATGCATTTCCTTCTTGACAAGATGAATTTGCAAGCAACTTTCGATGACTATCTTCCCCCAATAACATCTCTTCTCGCTTATCGTCACAATATCACTGACATGGTTCTTGAATTCAAAAAAAAATTAACTAAGTATGATGTTACTAAAGGTTGCATGGTATGATACACTTTTCGTACCCACCTTAACTTCTTTTATTCCTTTTTCGTTTAGTTGATATAAGTTACATGAATTTCTAATTTTGCAGATTCTACTTTACACCGGCAATGTTCCGCAGATGCTTGATACACTCTTAACAACTGTGAATATTATTGATGATTGCGGTAACAGATGGGTTTGTGAGCTAACTTTTGCAACTTTTCCTTATGAACACTTCAAGATAGGACGGCGTTGGAATAGGTTTGTGGAAGCTCGCAGGCTCCGTGAAGGTGTGAAGATCAGAGGGGGTGCTCCGATGGTTGGGTCACATGATACCATCTACCTTGATGTTATTTACAATTAGTCCATGTTTAGATAAATTGTGCAACACCTTTCCACTTTGAATTTTAAGTTTTAGTTTCTTAGAGTTTTGGAACCATCTATTTTTTTGTCTTTGAATTTAGCAAATGTCCCTTGAATTTTATAAATAATTTAGCCTTGCTTGCTTTGGTTTTTGATTTATATATTTGTGTTTGTGCTGCTCAAACAATTTAGTAACGTGAATTTTGATAACAAGGGAAACTTATATGTGTGTGTATGTTTTTGTGTTGCTGAATCAATTTAGTAGCATAGCTGTGTTACAGAAGCATTTTAGTAGCATAGCTTTTAGTAACATTATTAGTAACAATTACTACCTTTTGGTGACACTTTTAGTAACATTATTACTAACAATTACTAATCCTAATATCTAAAATATGTTTTGGGTGGAAACAAACTAAAATCCTAATCCTAATTTCTCTCATTCAAGTAACTAAGAGATTTCATCAACATCTCTAAATTAAATTTTTGGTGCAAACAAATTAAAATCCTTATTTCTCTCATCCAAATAATTAGGGGATTTCATCCACATGTCTAAAATATGTTTTGGGTGGAAACAAACTAAAAATCCTAATTCATCTCATTCAAGTAACTACTAAAGATTTCATCCACATCTCTAAAATATGTTTTGGGTGGAAACAAATTAAAATCCTAATCCTAATTTCTCTCATTCAAGTAACTAAGAGATTTCATCCACATCTCTAAAGTAACTTTTTGGTGCAAACAAACTAAAATCCTTATTTCTCTCATTCAAATAATTAGGGGATTTCATCCACATCTCTAAAATATGTTTTGGGTGGAAACAAACTAAAAATCCTAATTCGTCTCATTCAAGTAACTACTAAAGATTTCATCCGCATCTCTAAAATATGTTTTGGGTGGAAACAAACTAAAATCCTAATCCTAATTTCTCTCATTAAAGTAACTAAGAGATTTCATCCACATCTCTAAACTAACTTTTTGGTGGAAACAAACTAAAATCCTTATTTCTCTCATTCAAATAAGTAGGGGATTTCATCCACATCTCTAAAATATGTTTTGGGTGGAAAACAAACTAAAAATCCTAATTCTTCTCATTCAAGTAACTAAGAGATTTCATCCACGTACATCTCTAAAGTAACTTTTTGGTGGAAACAAACTAAAATCCTTATTTCTCTCATTCAAATAAGTAGGGGATTTCATCCCCATCTCTAAAATATGTTTTGGGTGGAAACAAACTAAAAATCATAATTCCTCTCATTCAAGTAACTACTACACATTTCATCCACATCTCTAAAATATGTTTTGGCGAGTCAACTATGGTAATTAAGTCAAAAAAAATGCCCCATCAAAAATATTAATTTCATTTTATTCATATTAATCTTGATCCAAAAATGTTGGGCATAATTTTATTCCACTTCAACTACATCCATTTGTTCTGCGCCCCCTCCCTATTTACATGCCAATTGTTAAGTAAAACAAAGTGCCCCATCAACATTATTAATTTCATTTTATTCATATTAATCTTTATCCTAAAATGCTGGCCACTTCCTAATTTTGTTCCACTATTTTGTGCTTATCCTGATAACTAATACTCTTTATTGCTCAACCGACATATCCTACTAACACGTATTGCACCTTTTTCCTATAAATATATCATAAGCTATTAGCCAAACCATCTCAATCTAAATAAGCATCCTCTTTCTTGGAAAGGAAAAAACAAGCCAATGATGTCTTCCAAATACACTCCAATCTCAGCTGTTTCTGAAGGAAGAAAGAATCTCAAGATGTGTGTTCGAGTTGCTCACATTTGACGCCAAAGAATACCATTGTTGAACAGGTTAATGATTATGTGTTAGACTTGATTCCTGGTGAAGAAAAAATCTATTTGAGTTACGATACACCTTATCATAAAAACATAGATGGTGACGCAGTAGATGACATCCACACTCTTGAATTCCTCAACACCATTGTGGTGTCTGGATTGCCAAATCATCGGTTGCGACTGAAAGTAGGAGCACGTGTCATGTTACTCAGGAACATGGATCAAAGTTTGGGCTTATGTAACGGTACAAGATTGATCATTACAAAGATGGGAAAATTTGTGCTCGAAGGACGGATAATATATGGTTCAAATATCAGTGAGAAGGTGTTTATTCCAAGGTTATCACTAACACCATCTGATAATAAAATTCCTTTCAAATTTAAACGAAGGCAGTTTCCGATATCTGTCTCATTTGCAATGACTATTAACAAGAGTCAGGGTCAGTCGCTAGAACATGTTGGTGTCTACCTACCGTCTCCTATTTTTTCACATGGACAGTTGTACGTCGCAATATCACAGGTTACTTCGAGGGGTGGTTTAAAAATATTGATTATTGACGACGACAGCGATGATATCGATGTTGCATCAAATGTGGTCTATAGAGAAGTTTTCCGTAATGTGTAGGACTTTTTGTGTACTATTCGTTTTCTTACTTATTGAAACTATTTGCATGTCAACGAACTTCAATTTCCCTTTCAAAATTATATGTTATTTTAAAGTAACAGGAACTACATACTAGAATTATGGAACAATAACAAAGTCTTTGGTATTGACATTTTGCTTTGATTCACGACAACTTTTAGATTCACGCGAACTACAGTGTCTTATTTTTTAGTGAATATTATCTTTTTTAAATGACACGTGCATTAGCACGGGTCAATGGTCTAGTATATTTTAATCCTTTCTCCTAAACCGAAATCTCTTTTTAAAACCATACCTTTCTCTTAAACGTTCCTAAACAAAGCTTTGTTGCCCTAATTTTAACCTAATATTTTAGCAACTTTTCCCTCCTTCAAATCCTAACCATCTTTTTATTTATAAACCTAACATTGTTGCCCTAATTCCACCTAATATTTAACCTTAAAAATTATAGCCACTTTTCCCTCCTTCAAAACCTAACGATATTTCCTAATTCCCCTCCTCCAAACCCTAACCATGATTTCCTAATTTCCCTCCTCCTAAAACCTAATTCCCCTCCTTCAAAACCTAACCATATTTCTTTTTATTTATAAACCTAACATTGTTGCCCTAATTCCACCTAATATTTAACCTAAAAAATTATAGCCACTTTTCCCTCCTTCAAAACCTAACCATATTTCCTAATTCCCCTCCTCCAAACCCTAACCATGATTTCCTAATTTCCCTCCTCCTAAAACCTAATTCCCCTCCTTCAAAACCTAACCATATTTCCTAATTTCCCTCCTCCTAAAACCTATCTAATTGATTTCCATATTTTCTGTTGCCATATTTTTTTCCTCACTTCCTCAACTCATTTACCCTAATATATTATCTTTTATCTTTTATTTATTAAAGTTAACCCGAATGCTAATTGTTGCCCTAATTTAACTTAAATTCAGTGCTTGCTTTTACTGTATTACCCATGTTTAAAATATCAAATTGCAGAAATCTCCTATTTTTTTTTTTTAAAAAAATTGTTTCCTACTAAACAGATAAACTTAAAAAAAAAGAAAAACAAATCACTCCTATTAACAAATTGTTCCTATTTTATTGCAGAAATTCCCAATTCTTTTGAACAAAACAAATCCCTCCTATTCTTTTGAACAAAACAAATCACTCCTTTTTTTTTAACAAAACAAATCATTATTTCCTGCTGCTTCTGCTAATAGATTTTGTTACTCGCATCCTTGGAGGTTGACTGGTCTAAACTCCCATAGAATTTCTGAATCTGCTAATATCATTTGTGTAAGATGATGATATATGCAATGATTTTGAATGTTCACCATGTTTTGATCTGTAGCTTTATTTTACAAATTGCAGATTTTGTTGATGGAAATGTGGATTTGGGGATATGCAGGTATGTTTGTTTATTTCACTTTCATTATGTAATTGTTTCATTCTAATTATTATTTTTTTCTTCCCTTTTTTTGAGTTTGTATAGAAGTTTTTTTTTTTTTTTTTTTTTTTTTTATAGAATTGCCTCACTTTCTCGGATGGTTCCCACTATGTCGTTGGATTTATCACCAAGAAGTTGGAAGGGTTGGTTTTATCCAGAAAGTTGCAGATAGGCTTCGTCGTTACATTTGGTCATGACTTCTTCATCTCACTTCAAAATTGCAAGTGCGTTTTCTCTCTCCATGCGAAAATTATTAGCTTATCTTACAATAGAATTGATTTAATTAATTAATTCATTAAGTATGTAACAAACAGGGCTCCACAATGATTTAATTGTTTCATTCTAATTTAATTTTTGTGTTTATATAGAAGCATTGTTATTGTGTTAACATTGAGAAGAAAAATCAAATGGATTTTTAGCTGCTCCTCCTCTTTTCTATGACTAAGGTTAACCACACATCTTTCTTTCCATTCAATTCCTCTATTGTACAAAATAGCTTGCAATAGCTTTTTAGGCTTCTTACAAAATCAAAGTAATTGTTATATGATTGGTGTGGGGTTTGGTTTGTTGATTTTGCACTTCAGGAATTTTCAAATTCGGGGTTGGAATAAGAGTAGGAGCATTTGTTTAGTTTGATTTTTGGTTATTTGTAATCCGATGACTTTTTGAATTGCATTGCTATCTAATTTATTATCATCTCTTTTTTTGTTTGTTATATTCTAGAAGGAGGTTTATGCGGTGGTGGTTGTTGCAAGAAGGCCCTCGCGGTGATAATTTATATGGTGGTGGTTGATTATACTGATGTGACTGTGTCTTAGATATCTCCTGAGCTATGCAAACTACAAATTAAGTTGTAAACCATGATTCATATCATTGTTTTAATAAGGATTGGCGCAATGCTTCATGTGATATTCTATTGGCTGAATAAAGATCTATCTAAGCATATGATTGTGTCTTCAAAATATGTTTAACTTACCATTAACTATAAGCATGATCATTGCAAAACATTAATTGTAAATCATACCTTACCTAGGTAATATGGCTATATATTTCATGTTATTTTAATTTACGGTTTTTATGTGATGTTGAACTCCTAAATTACTAATATATTGTGCTCATCATTGACCCGTGTGGTAGCACGGGTTAGCAAATTATGAGGTTTTGCTTGACATGAAGGCAATTTCCGTTATCTGTCCTCTCATTTGCAATAACTATTAACAAGAGTCAGGGTCAGTCGTTGAAACATGTTGGTGTTTTTGTACCGTCTCCTGTTTTTTCACATGGACAGTTGTACATCGCAATATCACGGGTTACTTCGAGAGGTGGTTTAAAAATATTGATTAATGACGACGACAGCGATGATATCGATGTTGCATCAAATGTGGTCTACAGAGAAGTTTTCCGTAATGTGTAGGAATTTTTTGTGTACTGTTCATTTTCTTACTTATTGAAACTATTTCCATGTCAACGAACTTCAATTTCCCATTCAAAATTATATGTTATTTTAAAGTAACAGGAACTACCTACTAGAATTATGAAACAATAACAAAGTCTTTGATATTGACATTATGCTTTGATTCACGACAATTTTTAGATTCACGCAAACTACAGTGTCTTATTTTTTCAGTGAATATTATCTTTTTTAAATGACACGTGCGTTAGCACGGGTCAATGGTCTAGTTAGGAAATATGGTTAGGTTTTGAAGAAGGGAAAAATTGCTAAAATATTAGGTTAAAATTAGGGCAACAAAACTTTGTTTAGGAATAAGAAGATGCATCAATATTTAGAAAATTAAAAATTATTTTAGGAAAGAAAGATAAAGCGCACAAAAAATAGGAATTTGTTGAAAAAAAGAGTAGTAACTAAAAATTGTTTGTTACATATTAAATTTATTGAAAAAATATAGTGTGTGCAAAAAAATAGAAAATTATTAATGGATTAAAATGAGGGTATAATAGAAAAAAATGTGTAAAAATACAATTCATAATTTTTGTGTTAAAATTCTTTAAAAATGACACTTAAAAAAGAAAAAAGAAAAAAAGGAGTATATATTAAAAATTTATCAATGACACGGCGTAACAAACTGTCACTCTGGACATGCGACATTACTTTTTGTTGAAAAAGAAAAACTAAAATTGACAAAAAATTTGGATTACTACAATTCTAAAGAAATTTTAGAGGGGCTAAACATAAAAATGATATACGTAAAGGATAAATTAATATTTAAACTTTATTTATTTAAGTCTTGTTCCGCACACTGATCACAAAACATTTTATTTATTTATTTATTTATTAAACTATTTTGTTGATGACCATTCAATCAAACTTCTTGGCGTCTTTCTTTATACTAGAAGTAGTATTTTTGATGCCTCCTATTGTATCTAGAAAATTGCTATTCTCCCAACAAAAAACACTTCATCCCAACTCAATTTCTCAAAATATATGCGCGTCAGTTAACTTACGCATGTGTTAAATCAGCGTGACTTTAGTCACGTTAGAGTACAACATACGTGATTTAAGTCACATTTGGTCAAATTCCTAACACCGGTGTGAGTTATCTCATGGTGTCAAAACATTCCTTTTCATTTTTTTAATCTCTCTTATCATCCAAATCTCATGTTGTATATAGAAATAGATATTATAACCTTATATATGTCAAACATGAATTCAATATAGCAGATAATTAACGGTCTCTTGTAAGAGATTTGAATAGCACTACTTGTAAAACAATTTTTAATTGCTATACTAGCATAATATTTTTTAGAGAAATGCTAATTTGTGCCCTTCTTGGGGCACAATTTTAGAAGGTAAATAGAAATTTTTTATTGGAAATTATGCATTTAATATATGCAGGGGCGGATCTCTTTGGAGACCTCTAGGTGCCACTGCACCCCTCAGTTTTGATATAAATATCGTATTAGGCATATTAATACAGATAATATGTTCTGTTGCAGTGGTAATGCGTTCTCTCAACCTATTGCGTGTTTCGAGTTCGATCCCTCCGGCAGCCTCCTTTTTAATAATTCTTAACGAATTTTTCATTTTTTATTCAAAAAAAAATGGCCCTAGTGGGATCCTTTTTAATAATTCTTAGCGAATTTTTCATTTTTTATTCAAAAAAAATGGCCCTAGTGGGAGTTGAACCAGCATCCTCCTTGTACTAACCAAGCATTTGTACCACTACACTAGTTTACTATGGTGTACATTATTTGAAAACGTTTAATATATATTTCATAAATATTTGGCACCCCCGATTTTTTTTTTCAAGATCCGCCACTGAATATAAGAAAAGTTTAAAATTTTATGTTTTCAATACATAAAGGCTTAACTGCACTTTTGGCCCCCTATCTTTCCAAAAGTTTCGATTTTTGCCCCCTAACTAATTAAAATACAAAACAACCCCTATGTATTGGATTTTTGGCAATTTTGGACCCCTATCTTTCAACTTTTGGCCCCCTATCTTTCAACTTTTGGCCCCCTATCTTTCCACTTTGGGGGCCAAAACTGCCAAAGATCCAATACATAAGGGGCTGTTTTGTATTTTAATTAGTTAGGGGGCTAAAATCGCAACTTTTTGAAAGATAGGGGGCAAAAAGGACAATTAAGTCATACATACATAAATTATCTTTTAATTCCCCTTTTAACTTCTTAACTTGTACCCTTAGGGCACAAGTTAACATGGCCATTTTTTTAGGCTTAATTACACTTTTGGTCCTACCATTTTGACCAACTCACGAAAATGGTCCTATATATTTTAAATCGAACAAAATCGTCTTTAAACTATATGTTTTTTTGTAGTTTTAGTTCTATCACCCTATTTCCAACTCCAAAAACGCACATAAATGACAATTTTGGTCCAACCACCTATGCTCAATCATGAAATAAACAAGGAATAAAACATGTGGGTACAAGGAATCTACTTTATTTAGCACACTAACCTAATTTCCGAGACATGTTACATACCTGAAACATGTATTAGAAATTAGGGTTTTTCTTGGTTTGTGTGCTAAACAAAGTAAATTCCTTGTACCCACATGATTTATTCCTTGTTTATTTCATGGTTGAGCATAGGTGGTTGGACTAAAACTGTCATTTTTGTGCATTTATGGAATTGGAAATAGGGAGATATGACTAAAACTGCAAAAAAACATATAGTTTAGGGATGATTTTGTTCGATTTAAAAGAGGTAGAACCATTTTCGTAAGTTGGTCAAAATGCGAGGACCAAAAGTGCAATTAAGCCTTTTTTTATAGTAATAGGTTCTGATTGCAATAAATCCATTCCAAAAGCTGCCTCATATTTATTGCGCACATGATGCAATGATACAAGAGAGAGTCACTCTGAGAATTAAACCCTCATGTATTTGCATTAAAAGAGAAGAATCATACGACTATTGCAACAAGTAAACCAGTGTGAGTTAATTTTGTTGGAATAAAATGTCTTTAACATTACCTTTTGAAGGTTTTATTATAATAAGGTATTAAAAAATTGTCAATTGGATTTGCTAATATTTGTTCAAGTGTACAAGACAATAGACAAAATTACAAGAAGTGTACTAACAAAATAAGAAGAAAAAAGAATATTATATTTTTATTTGTAAATATACAATCCAATTTATTGTGAATTTGACTGAATTGGAGAGAGGATTGAGAATAGATGAGCCTCAAATCCATATAAATTATGTCTAAATCAAAGCCCTCACATACTAAAAAATAATAATTAAAGAAGAAAAAAGAAAAAGAAAAGAAGAAAAAAGGAAAAGAAAATCATGCATGGATCCTGGGAGAAGAAAAAACATAAAAATAATGAATGCTAAGTGTCGAACCCACCTCCAAAGCAGTGCAAACTCACTATTTGTACCGCTAAGCCACCTAAGCGATTCTAATATTTAATCGCGCCATATATATTTATTAATTATTTACATGCAGTATATAAAAAAAATATTGGACCTCTAAATTTGGGAGACCCAACTCAGTAGAGCTGTTTGCACCCCCTTAAAGTCGGCCCTGCTCTTTGTGTATAAGAAGTACTTGTATGGGTATTCAAATTTGTGCAGTTGTCATTTGATTTTATTTATTGTAGGTCATACAGGGTGTAGTTTATCTCTTACCCCTTGTCAATTTCTGTCAATTTGTTTGCATATCTCACTTCACAACCTGTAGTGTTTCCTTTGACATGATAGAGAAGTAAAAGATGTATAGAAACATTTTATTATATCTATCTAGCCAGTAGTCTTTTTCATTTAACTTACTTTCATAGTTAGTTGTTCACCACCTTTCAAGTGCACAGACATACAAACTTGTCAAGTGCAGACTATTTTTATAAACAAATAACTTTCGCTAAAACATGCTAAAGCTTAGAAGACATAACAGTAACAGTAACAGCAATCTGTAATATATACTTTAATTTTCATGTTGTGTTGGTATACAGCGGTAGTTAACAACATACTATTTTTTAATTTTTTTTTATGCTGTGTTGGTATACAGCGGTAGTTAACTACCGGCAGATAAATCTAGCGGTAGTTAACTACCGTTGGAGGCAAAAACGTCATTTACCTGTGTCTTTATAAAGTTTTGTATGCCAGAAAAGCAATTTTCGAAGTGATATATATAGAGTTATTTTGGGCCGGCGTTAGGGCCAAACCGAACTAAGTTAAGGTTTCAGGCTCCACAATTTTGAAGGAAAAAAAACTGATTATTAATTTATTTTATATTATATGACTAATCTCTTATTCCTAAACAAAGCTTGGTTGCCCTAATTTTAACCTAATATTTTAACCTAATATTTTAGCAACTTTTCCCTCCTTCAAAACCTAACCATATTTCCTAATTCCCCTCCTCGAAACCCTAACCATGATTTCCTAACTTCACTCCCCCTAAAACCTATCTAATTGATTTCCATAAACCATATCTCCTAACTCCCCTCCTCCAAACCCTCACCAATATATTTAAATCCTTTCTCCTAAACCGAAATCTATTTCTAAAACCATACCTTTCTCTTAAACCGAAATTTCTTAATCAACATGGCTTCCAGAAACATTCAAACTTTGTTGTCATACCACTACCTCACTGGTAACCATATCTTCATTCCACTCTGGTTTAAACTAAATATATAGATTTTTGCTCTTATTCCTCGCTGTTTGAAAGTATAAATCATTCTTTCAATCCCTTTCAATCTTTTGTAGGTCCGTTGGTGAAAAACTCTTTTTCCGATCTTGACAAAGCAATCAACAAGCTCAGACTGAAATACAGATCATATATCGTTGAATATGACATTGATGTTGTATGTGTTTTTTGCGAAATATACCTATTCTTAATTATTTGCATTCTATTTTATCAATGTTTGTGATGTTTTTGTTTGTTATTTTTTTAGGGTGCAGTATGCTTGCCAAACATGTTTGGCGGTGATTTCGGAGATCAAATTGGGCGCTATGCAATATTGACTGATCCTAAGTCCAACAAGGTGTGAAGATCAGAGGGGATGCTCCGATGGTTGGGTCACATGATACCATCTACCTTGATGTTATTTACAATTAGTCCATGTTTAGATAAATTGTGCAAGACCTTTTCAATTTGAATTTTAAGTTTTAGTTTCTTAAAGTTTTGGAAGCATCTATTTTTTTTGTCTTTGAATTTAGCAAATGTCCCTTGAATTTCATAAATAATTTAGCCTTGCTTGCTTTGCTTTTTGATTTATATATTTGTGTTTGTTTTTGTGTTGCTGAATCAATTTAGTAGCATGGTTGTGTTACTGAAGCATTTTAGTAACATGGCTTTTAGTAACATTATTAGTAACAATTACTAGAATCAATTTAGTAGCATAGTTGTGTAACGTCTCCTCTTAACATTATTACTAACAATTACTAATCCAAATCTATAAAATATGTTTTGGGTGGAAACAAACTAAAATCCTAATCCTAATTTCTCTCAATCAAGTAACTAAGAGATTTCATCCACATCTCTAAACTAACTTTTTGGTGGAAAGAAACTAAAATCCTTATTTCTCTCATTCAAATAATTAGGGAATTTCATCCACATCTCTAAAATATGTTTTGGGTGGAAACAAACTAAAATCCTAATCCTAATTTCTCTCATTCAAGTAACTAAGAGATTTCATCCACATCTCTAAACTAACTTTTTGGTGGAAAGAAACTAAAATCCTTATTTCTCTCATTCAAATAATTAGGGAATTTCATCCACATCTCTAAAATATGTTTTGGGTGGAAACAAACTAAAATCCTAATCCTAATTTCTCTCATTCAAGTAACTAAGAGATTTCATCCACATCTCTAAACTAAGTTTTTGGTAGAAACAAACTAAAATCCTTATTTCTCTCATTTAAATAATTAGGGGATTTCATCCACATCTTTAAAATATGTTTTGGGTGGAAACAAACTAAAAATCATAATTCCTCTCATTCAAGTAACTACTAAAGATTTCATCCACATCTCTAAAATATGTTTTGGATGGAAACAAACTAAAAATCCTAATTCCTCTCATTCAAGTAACTACTAAAGATTTCATCCACATCTCTAAAATATGTTTTGGGTGGAAACAAACTTAAATCCTAATCCTAATTTCTCTCATTCAAGTAACTAAGAGATTTCATCTA
Organism: Medicago truncatula; assembly: GCF_003473485.1. Classification (NCBI taxonomy): domain Eukaryota; kingdom Viridiplantae; phylum Streptophyta; class Magnoliopsida; order Fabales; family Fabaceae; genus Medicago; species Medicago truncatula. Next base: position 20,778,878 of record NC_053043.1, on the reverse strand, counting down.
CATCTCTAATCTAACTTTTTGGTGGAAACAAACTAAAATCCTTATTTCTCTCATTCAAATAAGTAGGGGATTTCATCCACATCTCTAAAATATGTTTTCGGTGGAAACAAACTAAAAATCCTAATTCTTCTCATTCAAGTAACTAAGAGATTTCATCCACATCTCTAAAGTAACTTTTTGGTGGAAACAAACGAAAATCCTTATTTCTCTCATTCAAATAAGTAGGGGATTTCATCCACATATCTAAAATATGTTTTGGGTGGAAACAAACTAAAAATCATAATTCATCTCATTCAAGTAACTATTACACATTTCATCCACATCTCTAAAATATGTTTTGGCGAATCAACTATGGTAATTCTTAAGTAAAAAAAAAATGTAAATTCTTAATTAAAACAAAGTGCCCCATCAACAATATTAATTTCATTTTATTCATATTAATCTTTATCCTAAAATGTTGGCCACTTCCTAATTTTGTTCCACTATTTTGTGCTTATCCTGATAACTAATACTCTTTATTGCTCAACCGACATATCCTACTCACACATATTCCACCTTTTTCCTATAAATATATCATAACCTATTAGCCAAACCATCTCAATCTAAATAAGCATCATCTTTCTTGGAAAGGAAAAAACAAGCCAATGATGTCTGCCAAATACACTCCAATCTCAGCTGTTTTTGGAGGAAGAAAGAATCTCAAGATGTGTGTGCGAGTTGCTCACATTTGGTTGATTCGAGAGAAGAAGGTCCCCACTAGCATCATTTTCATGAACATGTTACTGGTCGATGAAAAGGTTTCTGCATGTTTGCACTCTTAACTTTAAAATTAAAGTAATGTCATTTTTGTTTTTTAGTTATGTAATTTAACCAGCTGTTTAATGTTGTTGTTGTCGTCAACAGGGTGGACGTATTCACGCCACAGCTAGAAAAGATTTGGTGGCAAAGTTCAGGTCCATGGTTTAAGAAGGGGGTACATATCAGCTTGAAAATGCAATTGTAGATTTTAATGAAAGTCCTTATAAGGTAACTTCACACAAACATAAGCTTAGTATGATGCACAATTCAACTTTTACCAAAGTACACTTGCCTGCTATCCCTATGAACGTTTTTGAGTTCAAGCCATTCAATGAAATTCTCTCTTCAACTGTCGAGGAAGTATCTACGGGTAGGACTTGAATTCTGAATGTGTGTTGTACATTATTTCTACATATAAGCATTCGTTTATGAATTTCATACATTTGTTTTTGCTTTTGTATACGTAATTTCAGATGTTATTGGTCATGTAATTGAAAGAGGTGATATAAGGGAAACTGAAAAGGACAGAAGGAAAAGCAGGGTTATTGATCTCACTTTAGAAGATCTTGAGTAAGATTTGTCTCTTTCTTTGTACCTGGTTGTAATATAATTTTAATATACCTTATGTTTCTGAATTGATATTTTGGTAATATTTTATTACAGAAACAACCGCTTGCATTGCTCTCTTTGGGGTGAACATGGCGACAAAATTGTGACCTTTTTTGGCAACCATGACAACGACACACCTACTATATTGATATTGCAGTTTTGCAAGACACGCGTGTATTTAGGTATGTCGTGTTTTAAGTTTTTGCTTTCTGCTGATATCAACAATGAAATGGGAAATTATGTTCACTTGCTGTTGATTTTTAAAAAAATTAGGTGCTATGGGAGTTGTTAATGCCTTTAATGGGACTAAGCTGATACTTAATGGCGATTTGCCTGATGTCGCTGCGTACATGACACGGTAACCATTTATATTTTCATATGCTTTAGAATAAAGACAAGTTTTTTTGGTCATAATTAAGTTGTCTGGAGGTCTCACCACTCTTCTATTAACATTGGTGCCATTTTATTAGAATGAAAAATGCATCAATACAGTTCACCCGAAGTGTCAGCCAAATTTCAACGAACAGCTCCGCGTCTTTATCAGATGACTTGCTCAACACTAACCGAATGACAATTGAAAGCATGATTGAGTCAACTGAGGTAGCTATCTATTTATTGAAATTTTTAGATGTCGTTTTGGGTTCATCTTTGTTATTTTTCACATGGACAGTTGTACATTGCAATATCACAGGTTACTTCGAGGGGTGGTTTAAAGATATTGATTAATGACGACGACGGCGATGATATCGATGTTGCATCAAGTGTGGTCTACAGAGAAGTTTTCCGTAATGTGTAGGACTTTTTTGGGTACTATTCATTTTCTTACTTATTGAAAGTATTTGCATGTCAACGAACTTCAGTTATAGGAACTACGTACTAGAATTATGGAACAATAACAAAGTCTATGGTAATTGTCATTTTGCTTTGATTCACGACAATTTTTACATTCAAGCGAACTACAGTGTCTTATTTTTTCAGTGAGTATTAATTTTTTTAAATGACACGTGCGTTAGCACGGGTCAATGGTCTAGTTAAGTTAAATCTTTTTGTCTTAGGCTCAAATCTAAAATACAGAAAAATCTGATTTTTTTTTTCTAACAAATTTTATTTATTTTATTTCATAAGCATTATATTATTTTTTAATTTAATTTAATTTTTTTAATTTAGGAAGTAGACTGCAGTGAACATGAGAGAGATTTTTTTTCCTTGTCAAAAAAAAAAAAGAGATATTTTTTTTGGAAGGAGTGTACACAAGAGATAACAGTTGAAAAAAAGTGTACTACATGAAAGATAAAGATTTTATAATTATCAGAATCTAGTCTACGAGTGTATGTAATTATATAAAATTCCGATTGATGGTGGATACTTTTGACCTCAATTATGCAAACTTTTCTTACCTATTTTTTCTTTTGAGGAGATTCTTTTTTTTTTAAGGGATTTTGAGGAGATTCTTACCAATGGGTTGAAATTACTTCCTAAACTTTTAAAATAAATATTATTATTAATTTTAAATGAATAAATAATTTAAATTAACCTAAATGGACAATATCGGTGAGTTCTCTCATGTTTCTTCACCAACTTCAACAACCTGAAGTTATGAGTTGGGTATACCACCCAAGAATTTCATGCATAGAACTTACACTTAGCTTCTTAGACTGAACAAATTATATGATTTGATTAATGTCTACGTCCCTATCTATAATAACCCATCAATGTGCATCATTATTAACCATCACTTTCTCACTATCTCTTGTAATTAAGTTAAGTGCTTATTACAAAAATGGCTTCAAGAAATGGTGAAGAGAAAGTTGAACATGGCTTCAATGATTTTCATGAAACAAAGAAAAAGAATGATTGGATCCTTTTGTCTCTTAGGGTGGTTGCATTTTTTGCAACTGCAGCTGCAACACTTGTGATGGCACTCAATAAACAGACCAAAAGTTTTGTTATTGGCACCGTTGGTAACACCCCATTAACTGCTACTCTTTCTGCCAAATTTAATCAAACTCCAGCTTTTGTGTAAGTTTTCAATATGATTCTACTTTCCTCTTTTCTATTTATGTTGGTTTGCGAGTAAATATATAAGTAGTAATAGAAAGTAGAGTCCCGGAACAAGTAGTCCAATGGTCAGAGTCGTTCCTACGAATCTGGAGGCTCGATTCTGTAAGTAAAAAGAGGTCCGTAATAAAATAAAAACGTTTTTTTTTTTTTTTAAAAACAATGTTCTATTTAAATTTTTTAAAAGATAAATACAAGGTGTCGTATATATGCGATACACACAAATGTGAAAATCACTACCGTATATATGAGGAACCTCAAACCACCCTATAATTTTTTTAGTAGGGTAACACTTAGTAGTACTACTGGACTATAATTTTTTTTGAGGCCCATACCTTGGGAAGACCCAGTTCCATTGAACTCCTTGCACACCCCAAAGTCCGGCACTGCCAATGGTATCGATTCAGACACCAAAAAAGTTTTATGTAGGATGTCCGAAATTCGACCTCTTCTACTAGCAATTCCCACTAATACATACCTATAAAAAATTCAAGTGAAAATAGAGAAAGGAAATTGTTATGATCCGTCTCTAATTTCATCGCTTAATTCAAGGGCGATGAATTTAGAGATATATTATATGTTTAATATTTTGTGATGATCCGGCTATTTTAAATTAATTTTTTTGTAATATACAGGTTCTTTGTGATAGCCAATGGAAATGCTAGTCTCCATAACTTGGTGATGATTGCATTAGATATATTAGGACCCCAATATGATTACAAAGGACTTCGCCTTGCATTGATTGCAATATTAGACATGGTAAATTTTTTTAATTTTTTTTGTTTATAATTAAGTTTACATCAATTCTACAAGATTTTAAATTTTTTCTTTTGATATCATTTATGTAAGAAAATGATTGATAAATTATAATTTTTTTTTGGGTGAAGTTAACTATGGCTCTGGCATCAGCTGGAGATGGTGCAGCAACATTCATGTCAGCATTGGGAAGAAATGGTAATTCACATGCAAGATGGGATAAGATTTGTGACAAATTTGAAAGCTATTGCAACAGAGGTGGTGGTGCCCTTATTGCTTCTTTCATTGGCTTCATTCTTCTCTTGATTATCACTGTCATGTCCATTTCCAAGCTTCTCAAGCCTAATCGCATTAACCATGCTCCCAGTCCTTGATATGATTAACATATATACACCGTACTCTCTCCGTCCTAAAATGTAAACAAAAACGAGTCAATATAAATTGATGTATTTGGTATAAATTTTAAACCAAATACATTAACTTTTGTTGACTAATTTTTTATCTATATTTTAGGACAGAGGGAGTACACTATTAGACATATATACGAATATGTTGTTTTTTCTATGTTGACTTTCTTCTGTTTGAGTGTTAGTGTTTGATATATGTAATTAGTTGTACTTGAGAGACCAATAAAGTATTGGATTGCATACAACTTTTTTACTTTTGAAAGTCTTAGAATATACTATGTAGTTGGGGAAATGAATAATCATATATGAATCTCTTCTTTTTTGCTACTTGCCCTTCTTCCAATATATGCTTAGAGCATCCATATAGTTTAGAAATTCATTTTTGATTACCTAGGATGTCACATATACATATAAGTCGTTATCTCACATATCCTTTATATATATAATAGCGAAAAGACGGGCACTCACGTGCCCGTCTTTCCACTCACGTGATCACCAATGTATCTTAGTATAGTGAATTCCTTCATAATAAAGACCTATGCAATTTTTCATTATCAAAAGAATTTAGTGATCAAACATATTATGAACACGGAAAACTCCTTAATCCAAAGTGAATAACTGGAATCAAGCAGCATTTCTCTCTTTTTTTTTTTTTTTGTGGGAGCTACGAGTTTAAATCATGTCATGTACATATATTTTTTTTTTTTAAAATCCTATTTTCTGGGTAAACCATTGTTATCCTCCGTGCGCAACTGCGGAGACTAACCACAACAAATGTTTTTTCATACGCACTGGACATGAATCAAACCTTCGACCAAATGATTAACAGGCTCAAATATTACAAGAAAGAAACTACATGTGCATGTGCACTCATAAATTTTTGGTTCACATGCATTCGTGATGAAATCAAGATCACAAGACTAGCAATGCCACCAATTAAAAGTAGCAAAAAACAGAAGTTGTAAAATAGACTTTATCTGTTAAATAGATTAAGTATCATGCAAAACATATGCAACTATGGCTGTAAATTTTCAATACTTGATCAATTTTTAAAAACACAACCATGGAATCCAATGTATCTGAAAAGAGTCATTCTAGTACATTAAGAGCCAATGGCTTCCAGAGGCAAAGTTGTTTTAAACATTAAACATTCTAATTATGACAAGGATGGCTGAAAAACAGAAAGTCCAGCACAAATTCTTTGAAAAAAATGAGGCATTCCTCCTACAACTGAGGTTGAATCTAATCCGAAAAGACCTGCAGAAATAACAAGCCAAAATAACTTATTGATTGAAGAAATAAATCCAGAACTTGACAACTAACAAGTTCAACAAATCTGAAAAATAAAATGTAAACAAACATACAATGTTAACAAAGTCAAGGCAAACAATAGTTAGAATCCAACCACTATTGTGACTAGTCTAGTATTAAGATTAAGAACACGCATGTAAGACATATGAAAATATATCAATAACAGTATACATACGTTTCATTTAAATAGCAAAACTACAATAAATGCAGCCATCAAAAGATCATCATATAACCGCAATCTAACATGAAATAATATAATCCAGAGTCAAATAAGGCATAATAGTTAACAATTTTATCTGTAACGAGTAATGACCAACACAACTTAATTCAAATCATTACTACACTATATAATCAGCCAATACATCAGATTCTTCCATCAATACATATTCCAGTAGTCACTAGTAATAGGATATAAATAATGTACATCCAAAAAATGGCTATGAAGTCAAACTCGTAAACTAAGTGCTCGTCTTTATCTTTCACTTTAGTTCTATATTCACATTCTGCAGTGCACAAGATGTAGACCGAGACTTATGTCCTGCACGGTTTGGCATAAGTTTCCCTTCCATTAAGAAAATTAAGACAGAATCAAACGTCCTTGTCTATATAAAGATTCGTGTGTCATGAATCAACATTCCACCCTTTGGAGTATTTCATCACTAACTTATCCCTACCACTCCAAATCAAGACTTCTTGTACTATCTCAAAAATAAAATAAAATCAGTGTCAGTGTCATTCAAAATAAGATGGGATGACTTGTGGCTGATGATACAAACTAACTGAAAGCAAATCAAATACCCCTTTTCCACCTGGAGGTTCAAGTAATGAAAATGTGGGCAATACATGACTATAAGATAACTATCCATTTACAATTCAACACTTTGGTACATTGTTTACTATAGTTCATTGGTTATTTGCATACGTTATAGTCTAAAAAACAATTCACACCATCAGTGGGAAAATTAACTGCATTGAAACTTGGAAGATCCAATTTGTCAAAAGGCTATACCTAGTACTATAGAACTTATGTTGAGTCTAGTGTAGCAGCAGACGCAAGAAAAAATCATCGGCGACATGAGATCATTCAACTTTGTGTCTTTTTTCAGTACAGTGTCTTTTTTTTTATAAGTTCTAGAATAATTATCTTTCAAAAAATTACATCACAGTAGTTTTATGGGTAAATTTCACTCACCTCCCCTAAACTTTATTAAAATATCACTCACACCCCCTCTATTTTTCAATCCAGCAGTCACCTCCCTTATTTAATTTTCTAACTATCAGATACCTCCCCCATGGTTTAATGGTGTTTAAACTCTGTTATGAGACAGTCATAAGCTGCTGCAATGTGCTTCCTTCGAAAACCATTATTCTCCTATTTATGAAGCTACCTCTACTTCCCCTTAATCTTCCAATTCCACGTGTAATTTACTTTTGATTCTCTTAATTTTATTTCAATTCTCAAATCCATGGCTTTGTAACTTGAAATTCATCTGAATCTACAATTTCTCTTGTTTTATTAAATGCTTCTATTTTCTAAATATATAGTTAATTTACTCCAACTTTTTTAATTCCTTTTTTTTTTCTTTCAAATATTAGAACAGGAGGAGAGGTTTTTATATTGACAGAAGTAGAAGAGGTCTAAAACACTACTCTATTATTTGTGAAAATTGCTTTTTTTTTTTTTTGTTGTTACAGTAAAGACATGCTAAGTTCTGAGCTGGTATGCTACACCTACTAAATTCTGAGCTGGTAAAAATAATTTCTTGCTAAAGAAAGACGCAGAAGCATTTTCCAAATTGGATAAGAAACCTTGACAGTCTAAGATAACGAGTGGAATCCCTAGCCATCGAGCAATACAAGAGTTATGATAATTGAACACCGCAATACAAACTACAGCAAGAACGAAGAGAATGATGACGATAATAAAAACACCCGTGCGGGAAAGCGGTGACGAATAAACCGGCAAGAGCAACAGCAACAGCTGGGAACACATCTTGATACAGGGAATACAGATCAAGGATGCAACCCAAGAACAAAAGTGAATGAGTAATCTAGAGACAAGAAAGAAAACCGTTTCTCTGTTAACGGAATTTGATTATAACTAACGGCAGGGGAGGTTATTGAATATTGGGAAAATAGAGGGGGTGTTTCTTGTATTTAGACATACCTCATGGGAGATCATTATAATTTTCCCTAATTTTATATAACATATTCAGTTTGGTTCATAATGCATTGTGCAACACTAAGCAGACATTATTACATCTAATTCATAACGCAAATCTTAGAAAATCCAATGACAAACCATTTAATGCAATTCATGATTGTGAACTATTTAAAATATAGTGCAAGATGTGAGAGAATCAACAACTCAAATTAACAATGATCAAACAAGTCACCAAAATCAGAGCAGGCATAACATAAATAACACAAACAAAAACTAACCATATATATGTTGCAGTTGAATCCATGCTTAAGGTGTTCATAGTCGTTTTGAAACTGAGGAATATTCGAAGTGCCAGTTTTGGTATCATAAACAACCAAATTCACATCGCCAACTTCAACCTCAATAAAAAAGCGAAGCGATTGGAGATTCATACATAACTAACTTATAATCATAATCATCATCATCTGTTAGCATACCATTATTTGTTAACATGAGGTGGTGGTGCTTGGTTGACATATGAAGGTGTTTCTTTGCGAAATTGGGATCTGAGATCAAAGAATCAAAGAACTTACAGAGGCATCGGAGTTGTATGAGTAATTTGACCGGAAGCCTACATAGAATCTCAGGTATGAGATCAAAAGGAAGAGTTGGAAGCTCCGGCGGTGGGTATGTTAGGGTTCCGGTGGCCAATCGCTGTCTTTGAGTATTGGTTGTTTCCTCCGTTAGTGACTGAGAATAAACGACGTCGTTTCGGTTGTCGTTTCCGTGTGCCATTTCTTTAGAACTATGAAAGTGGTTACCACCCAAACCAAACCCAATTTGATTAGTTTTCCTTGTTTTGATTGGGTTTGGAATTTGGATATAGGTTTGGGTTTTCTCCGATTTAAAAAACACGGGTATGAGACGGGTAACATGTATATGTATATAAGTCCTCACCCCAAACCCATAACCAAACCCGTCACAAATGCAGAAAACTACTTTATGATGATATGCCATGTTATTTATTTGATTTGATAATTTTCGTGTTATAAAAACTACCATTGATATTTAAAGAAGCAATTAAATCAGTCGGTGTAACAAATATTAAAGTGAACATATTGTTGGATAATGCATTACAATATTTCTCAGGAGTTGCAAAAAAACATCTATTTTTTATTAAAAAAAAACTATTCAATGCAGGGACGGGGATGGAGCGGGGATACCCGAACCCGTCGGGGACGGAGATGAGGTTCAATTTCTCATCCCCGTTGGATATGGGTAGGTGACGGGTAAGTATATGATAATCGGGTATGGGGACAAGGAATGTAAAACCCGTCTCCACCTCGCCTCATTGCCATGCTTAGATTCTACAATCCTCAAAAATGAAAAATTGAGTTTTCAATGATATTTAGTTTGACTTTTAAAAATTGCTTCTATTCTCCAAAAAGCAATTATCCTTAAGCTACAAATTCTAACTTTTGGTTTTTCTAGAATCAATTCTAAATTAAATTTTATATTTTGATTATTACAACCTATTATTTTCCTTTATTGCCCTTTATCAATTATCCTTCTTTTTGCTTTGTAATTAATTTGATGAACAAAATTTAATCAGAAAACCTAACGAACCAAATCAGCCCCCGAAAAATATTTATGGTCATGAGTTACCAAATTTTGAATTTTCCTTTACGGTGTCCCCATTCAGATTTATTGTATTTTTTTTTTTTTACGATATATTTTATCATTTTTGGCAACTAACTCTAATATTTTTTAACTTCAATATATTTTATCAAAAAATATAAAATATATGAACAAATATTTTGTAATTTTTTTTTAGTTTAATAATCGTATTTATTATTTTTAAATTAATATATAGAAAATTTATTTATTTAAATTAAATAATATATCTACATTTAGTATTGATCTACATATACATTCAACTATGCACATTTACCTGAATTTAGCTATGTCCATTTTAGTAATTATACATTCAAAAGCAATTTTGATAAAAACTATCCAAACAACATTCATTTTGTTTAATCAATTATGCATTATTGTATCCAAACATAAATCAATTATCTCAAAATCAATTCTGTCACAATCAATTCTATCATAATCAATTCAGTCAGAATCAATTCTATCCAAAGCTGAACCAAACACACACGATATCTATTGACCAAACTGGAGAATCAAACCAAAAAAATTTAATTTTATTATTATTATATACTTAAATATGCAATTTTTTTTTAAGGAATTAAATATGCAATTGGTGTGTCCCGTAAGGGATAATTTGTGCAGGACTGGGGTTCGAACTCAGATTCTCCACTTCTCTACACATAATGTATAATCAGTAAACTACTTGACAAAAAAAAATAAAAAATGCAATTGGTGTTTCCAAATATAACTTGGTTTGATCTTGGTCCTTGTTAATGTGAATATATGCCTTGACAGGATTACAATGGTTTTGATGATTGACAAATGAAGTCCTAGAAGAACAACGATGCATAAAGCGGAAAAGAATATTCAAGCTTTCTAGTCTTGGATTTTATTTTTATTTATTAGGACTTTATGTAAATAGTAGAAAAAGCTCTCATGAAAATACATCACACACTCACATTGATTTTTATTTAAAAGTAATTTTGCATGAAAATGTTTTTGCATGAAAACCGAGAATTGATTTTAGAAATTGTATAATTGTTTTGACATTAAAAATATATTTGAATCATTTCATAAATCAAAGTATATAATGAAATATGATTCTGGACATATTTATTTGTGACCATGTTTATATATGGAAAATCATATTTCTTTATGACCTTGACTTTGACATGATGGATATAGACTACTTCTTCCGTCTCTAATTATAAGACCCTTTTGAGAATTTTTTTTGTCCCTTTTTATAAGACCCCTTTGTTATTTCCAACTACATTAATTATTTCTTTACATACATGCCTCTATTTATTATACATCTTTTTCTTCAATCAACAATAAATAACATGTTGAAAACATAAACTAACCTTCTTTCTTAAAAGATAAAATTGTAAAAACAATAGTGATTACAAACAACTTTAATACAAATATCCACTATCTTAATTCCCGTGATTTTGACAAAAGGGTCTTATATATAGGAACGGAGGGAGTACAAAGCTTGCAATTTGCCTAACGTGTTTTCAAAATCAACATATAATTGATTATGCATTCACATATTTGATTATGGTGAATCAATTTTGTTTCCATTGGAATTAATTGTCTTTCATACCGTTGGAAATATTCTGATATGCCATAATTGGATTTCAATTTGTCACAACGGCAGCTTATGCATTGAAGTGTCCAAACGGGTAGTTTTCTTTTTGTCAAATTCATTTCATTCTTATTTGAACTATAAATAGGTGCCGTGTTAGCATTTCTAAAATAACTGATATTGGTGCTCAAACTTTGTGAACAATATTATTTCATCACTCTCATTATTTCTACACTTACTAATTTATTTTATTGAGAGCTATTTTATATTGTAGTACTTGTGTTTCAATTTGTTATATCTATATATTTGGTGTATTACTTTATTATTGTAACTCTTATTTTGTATTGGGTGCGATCCCAAAGTTTCAAGAGAGGTGATATCTCTTGGGTTTAGAGACTCTTTTACAAAGGATTGTTTTGTTTGAAGAGTGCTCGCTTATTTGTAAAGGTTACTAGCTTATCCCGTTTAAAAGCTAGGTTAGTGAAAATCTCAAGGGGCTTTTCCTTGGGGACTAGACGTAGGCCTTGGTGTTTTAGGCCGAACTAGGATAAATTTCTTGTGTCATTTTCTCTCATCCCTTTATCTCTTTTACTTTACTTGTTATTTATTTTAGCACAATTTTTCTATTTTTTCATCTTTATTATAAACTTTTATATACACTTTATTTCTTTTGGTTAAAATATTTTTTAAGTGCTTATTTTAAATCGTTTTCTAAAGAACACAATTCACCCCCCTCTTGTGTGTTTGAAGTCACTTGGTCAACAGTAAAAAAAACAATTTTTAAAAAGATTTTGAAAATTGCTTTTGTGACAAAAGAAACTTCCTAAAAATACAAGTAAAATATCAATTTACCGTCAGAGGTAGTTAACTACCGTTGAGAGATACGGCTAATGTTTTTAAAACCGGACCGGAGATCAAACCGGTGAGATCTTCGATTCAACCGGTCCAACCGTTATGAAACCGGATAATTAATAATTAAATAAATAAATTTTATTAAGTATATATTACACGCGGATGTCTCTTTGCAGGGTACTTTTTACAACCTCAATACCATATTTTACTAATATTTTAAGAGTCCAAACATTAGCTTAGAGTCCAATACCTAATACCCATAGCTTATGTGTAAGTAGTGTTTAACCGTCAAGCAACATTGAGATTTGAGATTCCCATTTCCTTCCATACCATACCAATACTCTCTTTCACGTTCATTGTTTTGTTGTTTTTCTCTTCTCTCTTTCGTGAGTTCCTCTCTCTTGCAATACATCATATAGCAATGATTCATATGTTTCTTTTCTTATTCTATTATATCCATCTGTGTCGTTAGATCTCCCCTTCCTACATGTTCATTTCTTTCTTAAACGCTGATTCATGATTTTGGAGAGAAAAAAAAAATGGAACCGAACGGCTTTCAAAAAACGGTACCGGTTCACTGGTTCAAGCTGGTTTTCCCGGTTTTTTCAGTGGTTATTCAGACTAGCGGTTCAGCTAGGTTGTCCGGACCGGTGCCTGGTCCGGTTCACGGTTGAACCGGCCAGTCCGGTCCGATTTTCAAAACATTGGATACGACGATACTTAACTGCCGTTGCGTTCCTGGTTCAAATTTCATCAGCTTTCTCCTTCCCCTTTTTCCCCCACATTTGAACATGTTATACATGCTATTTTTTAAAACATTTTTTTCAATTATTTTCATCCAATTTCACATTCATCAATTCTAAAACATATAAAAGGTACGAAATAATTTTAACATGATAAAAATAAAACACAAGAAATAATATAAAAGGTACGTACGTAAATGTCATAGAAATATCACAAGGTACGAATGATGTCATAATAATACATCCCATCATCAAAGTTAAAATGTACATAAAAAAAAACTAATGCTAATTAACCCTGCTGCCTACGATGCCTATGCCCCCTGTGCTGCATGACAATCTGATACATAAGGGCAGGGCGACCAGTACTGCCAATCCGGATCATCTCCTGCACGAGCTCCTCTTTAGTCATCTCGGCGCTCATGGTGACCGCGTTATCAGCTATAAGTTGCTCCCGGTTTGCCGGCCTAGGAGGTGAGAGACTTTGACATACCAAGCCATGTAGCCAGTGTAACGCCCTAGTCGTTAATTTATTTATTTTGGATTTATTTAGAGTCTTTTATGTGATTTTTAATAACATTGGTGATTTATGTGGTGTGTTATATTTTATTATAAGGTTTATTTTAATAATAATTAGAATAAGTGGGAAATTAGTATTATTTTGGAGTGTGGGGAGTTAATTAATATTTAATAGAATTAAGGGGAGTTTAATGAAAAGAAAAGGGAAGTTACTTTTTGGGAGTTAAGAAAAGAGAAAAGTCAGAAAAACGTTTTTACGTGAAAACTGTCAAGTTGGGAGAAAAGGGAGAGAAGAACAAGTAGAGCCAAGAACTGATTTTGCTGTGCATTTCTTTCTGCAAAACTAAGGTAATGGTGAGGTTTGCTTCATTAGTGTAGATTCTAAATTCTGATTTTTGAGTTTAACAGGTTTTGGTAGAAAATTGGGAATTTTAGGTTTATGTTGAATTAGTGGGTTTGAGTGCAGAGACTATTGTTTTGATGTTAGAAATAGGTTCTGGTTGCATACATCATTTAGTTTCATATTTGTAAACTGATTTGGGGAGTGGAATTGAGAAAATTGGGATTTTGGGTAAAATTCTGGGTTCTGGTCGTGCTGATATTCATCGCTCGTCTAGGCGAGTAGACCTTCCCGCCTCGCGAGTGAGCAATCTTCATGGCTCGCCTCACGAGCAGAACCACTCGCCACGGTGAGCAAGTGCCTGTGAGATCATGATTTTTGAAATGTTGTTATAAGCTGTAAAATGGATAGTTTTAAGTACCTAGATGATTTTAGAGAGGTCTGGGACAATTTTCAGATTAAAAAGATGAATAGGGAACTTAAAAATGAGGTTTTACTGAGAAAAATGTCAAAACTCCCGAGAGCACCTGTTTTGAGTTCGCCTTGAATTCGCCACAGCGAGTAGCCTTTTTCTTGTGCTCGCCATAGCGAGTTGCCCAGTTTTCTGAGTTGTTTGTGTTTAATTGATTAATGTTGATTGGTATTGGTGTTTAAGCATGATTATGAATAAATTGTGCATTTTCTGGGATGATTGAATTAGTTATAATGGTTTGTTGTTGACTGGGATGTATGCTTCTATTTAATTAAGTAATACATGATGTTGCATTAAGGAGTGGTGAGTCATATGAATACATATGCATTGTTGGAGTTGTATGTAGATATACACCAGTGGAGTTAGTTGCATAAGCAAAAAAGCGGGAGGGCTTCGGCCCTAGAACGCCTTGTCGTTCAAAGCGGTGGAACACTAGTTGTTCAAAGCGGTGTTTAGCGGTGAGGACTCATGTCCTGAAAATGAATGCTTTAACCATTCAATTAGCGGTGAGGGCTTCGGCCCTGATTATGGTACCACATGCATTGTAGAGGAGTCTTAGTGGAGATGTCGAGTGTTGCATGAGTTGCAGTTATTGGTTTTAATTACCGAATTTTGTTGATGTTGATAATGATGATATTATATATGTTGATGAATTATTATTATGATAGGGTGTTAGATTCAAATTGATGAATTATTTATCTATATTTTTGTTGTGAATCTCACCCCTTCTGCTTGAAAATGTTGCCCTTCCTATGGGTAACTTGCAGGTGATCCTGAGTAGTAGGTGGTGGCTCAAAGTGTTTAGCGCTCTGATACGTGGGATGAGATTTTAATGTCACCTTTATTCCTATGTATCAATTTTTGAATATTGCTGATGTAGCCCTATGGTTGTTGAATTTATGTTGTTAAGGTTTTTATGCCAAGATTTAATTATTGGAGAATTAATATGTTGGATGTTGATGTTATTTAAATGTTGAAAATATTCCGCTGCAAGGTTTTAATGAAATGATTAAAGTTGGTTGTTTATTAAATAGTTTTATATACTATTTAAGAAGTTTTGAATTAGTAGTGTGACATGCCCGTTTGGGAATTACTCTGATGCATGTTTATTTATTATTTAATTGTTTTGGGTAACGGGGTGTTACAGCCAGGCTGATGCTCCCACACTCACTGACACCTCTGTCTCCAATCAGTGTAGAACCACGGACTGGGTTCTATCAACAAAGTAGCCAACATCTCCTTTGGCATCTCAGGGACATCTGATGGATGTCTGGGGATGTAATGTTTAAAGCCAAACTGGCTCGTAACCTGCCCAGGTAAATGACGGTACACCTTTTCCTTCCCGCACATAAGTTATCCCGAGTAAGTGACAATAAGCTGAAAAGGGCGCATTTCTCTATGATCATCATATGTAGACCACCACACATCACCCACCTCTAAGCGATCAAGGAGTAGGCGGTAATGGTACACACTGCACAACTGTATGCCCTCTGTTAGTAATCCATCTCCCTGCACATGGTCTCTCCGGCTTCCAACTCTTGTTTTTCTTCCCTGGGTACGGACCTGACAAATGCTCAAAAATCCATCCTTGCAACAAAAAAGTAATACACAAAAATAAATATTCGAATTAAATATTAAGTAAATATAACAAAATGATAAATAAATTATGAAAACTTCACAAAAATATTAAAATAAAATCCTAAATAAATGTAGTCGAACTTAGGGAAAAAATAATTTAACATGATGATAAAAATTATAAATTAAATTCATAAATAAATGAAGATAAATATTAAATTATTACCATAAGAAGGGTCACACAACCAGCCATCGTCTTGTCACCCAGACGAACATAATCATCAAGATAATCATATAGGTAAGCTAAGGTCATCCCTCCCCATGATCACTTCCCAATTGCATTCAGGTCCACCATACAATCAAGATATACCAAGTCGATGTGTCTGTTCGTTTTGTTAGTGAACAACGCACTACCGACAAGATATAAAAGAAAACTCCTCACACAACAACTCCTTCTCGTATCTCTCTCCAGCATCTCCTCCCTCGTCTGTGGGGTGCTCCAGCCGTCTAGCCTCAATCAGGAGGGATTCATAAAGTCGCTTCAATGCAGTATAACTAATATGAGCACCATACTCTTTGACTCAGCACGAGCAATATCATCTAACATGCCCAACAACCTGGTCATCTGTGTAATCCCATGTGCCCGATCCATTATCACGTCATGGTCCAACATGCGGCCTGAATAGGAAGGTAGAGGAGATTAGACACATCGTACAAATTGATCGTTATCTCCCCCACAAATAGATGAAAACTACTGGTCTCTGTGTGCTACCTCTCGCACAATGCACGTATCATGACATGGGTCACATTCGAATAGCCGATGTATATCAGATCATGTAAGCCAGACGCCTCTATCGAATCCCAAAACCACTTCAAACCCTCCTCCAGCTTAGAGCATCTCCAATGGGAGAACTTATCTTTGTTTCTTAACTTACTTTTGTGGGCCCAAATTGCCACATTGCATCTAAGCAATCTCAATCAATTTTACTCCAATGGTAACTACAATAAGCAACTCATATTAGACCCCACAAATTAATAACTTTTTAATCCTCACTTAATTTTGATTCAATTTAAATTTTAATTCAATTATTTTATTAATAGGTAAACAATCGTAAATATTAAAAATAATATAAATGATCATACATAAAAAAATTAGAATAAATTTATTGTAAATTAATTTTTGGGTTAATTATGTTTTAGGTCCCTATAAATAGGCGCGTTTTCAACATTAGTCCATACTTAAATTTTATTAAATTTTTGGTCCCCGAAGTTTTTTTTTTTTCCGTTAGCAAAATAGGTCCTTGCTGTTAATTGTTGCTGATTGAGCAAACAGAAGCACACGTGGATGCCACATCTGACTTTTTTTTGTTGGGTTAAATATGTTTTTAGCCCCTATAAAATTGAGGCATTTTAAGTTTAGTCCTTACTTAATTTTAATAGTTGTTTTAGTCCTTACAAAAATACTATGCATTTAAATATTAATCTCTGCTCAATTCAAATTTGTTTAATTTATTCTTAAACTCTTAAGTTTTTTAACAATTTTTTGTAGACGTGTTAAGAACATTACTAAAAGTTCCGCCACAAAATTTGATTTATATGTCCATATTTTATTACTTTTATCTTTAACTTTTATTGTTTTCAAAAATTCATATTTAATTCGTTTCATGTTAAAAAATTCTAAATTTTATTAATTGAACCTTTCATAGTGTTCTAAACTTGTCTCAAAAAATTCGTTCAAAAATTTAAGAGTTTAACGATAATTAAACAAACTTTGTTTTAGTAGGGACTAAAATTAGAAGTAATTTTTTTTTGCAGGGACTAAAAAAACCTACTAAAACTAGTTATGATAGTATTTTGAGTTAATTATGTTTTAGGTCCCTATAAATAGGCACATTTCTAACATTAGTCCCTACTTAAATTTTTGGTCCCCAACGTTTTTTTCCGTTAGCAAAATAGGTCCTCGCTGTTAATTGTTGCTGATTGAGCAACCAGTGAATCACACATGGATGTCACATCTGACTATTTTTTTTGGTTAAATATGTTTTTAGTCCCTGTAAAATTGAAGCATTTTAAGTTTAGTCCTTATTTAATTTTAATAGTTGTTTTAGTCCTTACAAATACTAGTCACTCAGTATTAGTCTCTGCTCAATTCAAATTTGTTCAATTTATGTTTAAACTCTTGTATACTGCCACTAGTTTTGCATGAAATGGGAGCATATGGGTTGGTTCGAATTAATATGGAATTATTTTCCCATGGTCATTCAATATTTTGCCCCTAGTTAATTATATTAAGTTCTATTCAAATAATCTATGCCGATTCAACATCTTTTGGTCAACGTAATTTAAAAAAAAGAATAGCTTATTCTTCGGTATCTTATATGGGTTTCATAATTCTAGGAATTGGTTCTATAAGTGATAATGGGCTCAACGAGGCCGTTTTACAAATAATATCTCATAGATTTATTGGTGCTACCCTTTTTTTCTTGGGAGGAACTAATTATGATAAACTACATCTTCTTTATCTTGACGAAATGGGCGGAATGACTATCCCAATGCCAAAATATCCACTATCTTATCGATGACTTCTCTTGCATTGTCGGACATGAGTGATTTTGTTGCCGAATTGATAGTCTTTTTTGGAGTAATTACTAGTCAAAAATATCTTTTCATGATGAAAATACTATCATAACTAGTTTTAGTAGGTTTTTTAGTCCCTAAAAAAAAATACTTCTAATTTTAGTCCCTTCTAAAACAAAGTTTGTTTAATTATTTTTAAACTCTTAAATTTTTGAACGATTTTTTTGAGACAAGTTTAGAACACGGTTCAATTACTAAAATTTAGAATTTTTTAATTTGAAATGAATTAAATATGAATTTTTGAAAACGATAAAAGTTAAAGATAAAAGTAATAAAATCTGAACATATAAATCAAATTTTGCGATTATTTTTTTGCGGAGGAACTTTTAGTAATGTTCTTAACACGTCTATAAAAAAATTGTTAAAAAACTTAGTTTAAGCATAAATTAAACAAATTTGAATTGAGTAGAGACTAATACTAAGTTCATAGTATTTTTGTAAGGACTAAAACAACTATTAAAATTAAGTAAGGATTAAACTTAAAATGCCTCAATTTTAAAGGGACTAAAAACATATTTAACTCAACAAAAAAAGTCAGATGTGGCATCCACGTGTGCTTCATCATTTGTTCAATTAACAACAATTAACAGCGAGGAACTTCTAACATTAAAAAACAGTAGTTGAAAGAAACAATTTTTTTGAATATGTTTCTGATTTTGATGTTACAACTTTCGATTTTACAATTTATCGAGGAACTTCTAATCCAAATACTACTCCAGCGTATTTTTCAAATTTTAGGTCCCTATAAATAGGCGCGTTTCCAACATTAGTCCCTACTTAAATTTTATTACATTTTTGATCCCCAACGTTTTTTTTTTCCGTTAGCAAAATAGATCCTCGCTGTTAATTGTTGTTGATTGAGCAAACGGTGAAGCACACGTGGACGCCACATCTGACTTTTTTTTTATTGGGTTAAATATGTTTTTAGTCCCTATAAAATTGAGGCATTTTAAGTTTAGTCCTTACTTAATTTTAATAGTTGTTTTAGTCCTTACAAAAATACTATGCACTCAGTATTAGTCTCTGCTCAATTCAAATTTGTTTAATTTATGCTTAAACTCTTAAGTTTTCTAACAATTTTTTGTTGACGTGTTAAGAACATTACTAAAAGTTCCTCCGCAAAAAACTATCGCAAAATTTGAAAATCGTGATTATTTTTGGCATTGGGATAGCCATTCCGCCCATTTCGTCAAGATAAAAAGACGTAGTCTATCATAACAAAAGATGTTGACCAAAAGATGTTGAAGCGACATAGATTATTTGAGTAGAACCTAATATCATTATCCAGGGGCAAAATATTGAATGAGAGTGGGAAAATAATTCCATATTAATTCGAACCAACCCATATGCTCCCATTTCATGCAAAACTAGTGGCTGTAACAGCCCGATTAGGGTGTTGGTCTTTTGTCGTTTTGTTTTTCATGTCTTTATAAGAATTGTTACTCATTATGTTGAGATTGGAGATTTTATTTGGTGTTGCGTTATGATACATGTGACATGGCTATTTTCATGGTTTTATTATGTGATGATGAGATGTTATGATATTATTCCTCTTCAAGTTTTGAAAAATTAATTATGCATGTTTTGGATTAATTGAAGATGTAGCATCTAAACTCTTTGAATTATTATATTATTTGCGTGATTTATCGCTTTAAGGGTTTAGAATATTACAAATGACAGCTAGGCATCATTGGCGATTCATATGGATTGAGGGTGCTTTACAAGTGCCTTATTGGCTTTTTCCAAGCCCTCTCTGATTCCTCTTCGGTGGCGGAACCGTTGGTACAATTGTTTATCTCATGGTTTGCAGGTGCTCTCCACTCATATTTTCTATGAAGGGATTGGTTGCGCAGATAAACTTGCTAGTCATAGTCACACGGTTGCAGACACGGTTTGGTGGGACATTGTGCCCGAGTTTGTTCAGGGTTTTTTTTTAGGGACCGCTATGGGTTACCAAATTTCTGTTTTCCATAATTTATGTTTACTTTGGAGGGTTTGGTTTGACCTCCCCTCTTGTACCAATTTTTTCCCCTTTTTTTCTATATATATACTTGCGAAAAGATCGGCACTCACGTGCCCGTCTTTCCGCTCTTTTAACTGTGCTAAAATTTGAAATTTCTAAACTATGATTTTTTTATTTATTAAATTTTGATTTTGATCAAAACTAAAAATATAAATGTTTGTTGCTTTCTAGTTATAACAAACCAAATTAAACATGATTATCTATTTCAATAACACCAACAATATAACAAAAAAATATAATCTATATTTTTTTTATGACAGCAACAACAATCTTTATTATAGAAAAAGTTATTTAAGGATATAATTGGGATGATAAAAAAATAAGTATAAATATACTCATTTGTTACACTTTTTAAATGATAAAGGAAAAAATCAGCCCAAAAGTATTGAAAGGTGTTGTTTCTTTATATATAGTATAGATAATACATGGGTAGCGGCACATGATTGAAGTTCCTTGGGGGCAAATCAACGTTGTTTATTATTGTTGTTTATTAATTTATTTATGAAAAAAAACTATATATATAATAGCTCGTGTAGCCTTGTTACCCTAAGGCTATGTTTGGATTGATGGGTTGTAGTGGAATAGAATGGAATGAGATGGTATATAATAAAATTCCATTGTTTGGATTGATGGGATGTACATGGAATGGAATGGAATGCAATGGAACCAATTCCATTCTATACCACTCAATCCTTCAATTTCTCATTCCCCCCAATTTGGGAGGTATCCAATGGAATGAAATTTGTGTCTTGAAATTTTACTATTCTACCCTCCTTTTATTTGCCTCTTCCTCTACTCAATCACAATTTTCAACACGTTCTTTTCTCTATTTCTACTGACTGCATTTCACTTTCATCTTCTTTGTACTACTGACTGCTCTTCTTCTTCTCCTGTCTTCTCATTTCTACGATTTTGCTTCACAAGGTACCTCATTTCTACCCCATTTATTTTTTCACCGTATGCTTCTATGCATGTTTAGTTATGTGTATCAAATTTTATTTGTCACGTGATCTTTTCATTTTTATTATGTGTATCATAACATCAATCCTTTGTGAGCCATTTATTTTGTGAACTAGCGTCAAAATTTTCATTTATTTTAGGTGATCGTGATAAATTTATACACTTGCTCTGTTTGGGTATCCTATGATTTTGTCATTTTTGGTAGTGTGGAGTATCTCTATGTAGATAGTTGATGAATGTAAAATAGAGGGTGTGTTCTTTTTATTTGTTTATTCTAGTTTCTTATATATGGCATATGCATGTCATTTGATTTTTTTTCCTGGAACTGAGATTATGTCTATATGCTAGTTGTATAAAGTAACCATCAATAGAACAGTGAAGACTTGTGAGATTTTGTCTATATATGATTTTTTTTTGCTTAGTTATTTGTGGTACTGGGTTTTTGTCTATATATGATTCTTTGCTTTGTTATTTGTGGTACTGAGTTTTTGTCTATATGTGATTTTCTTTTCTTTTTTTTTTGCTTTGTTATAGATGACTAATGAAGACATGAGAACAAAACATTTGAAATTGCTTCAAATGATGATTGTTCAAGTATCCATCATTATAGTTCTAATATTTCGCCTAAAAAACAAGTCTAGATCTCAAATACCCTCTAGAATCATAGAGCATAGAGAGAAAGTTAGGAACGAACTAATGAAACATATAATAGGTAGTGACCGATGTTATGATATAATTCGTATGAGTCCCAAAGCTTTCGTAAACTTGTGCACCTTATTACGAGATCACGGTGGGCTTACACATACACGAAGAGCATCTATCGAGGAACAAGTAGCCAAATTTCTTCACACAGTCGGACATAACGTCAGAAATCGTGTGTTGTCCTTCTTCTTTAGACGCTCAGGTGAAACAATTAGTCGTCATTTTCATAGAGTATTAGATGCTTTGATAGAATTGGAAGAAATTTTTTTGAAACAACCTGATGGAACACAAGTGCCTCCAGAGATATGTAACAACAATAGGTTCTACCCATATTTCAAGGTAAGAATAAGTTTGTCTTACACTTCGATAAGTTATGTTATACACTTTTAATGGGATAATTGAATGCCAGGATTGTATCGGAGCAATTGACTGTACACATATACGTGTCAAAGTTCCAACAGAACTTGCACCTAGATACCGTGGTAGAAAAGATTACCCTACACAAAATGTACTCGCTGCGTGCACATTTGACTTGAAATTTACATATGTCTTGGTTGGATGGGAAGGAACAGCATCAGACTCAAGAATAGTAAAGAGTGCTTTGACACGTCGGTATCCTCTTAAAGTCCCGCAAGGTAACGAAAAAATACAAAAGCTTTTTATAAGTATGTAGCTTATCCAAACTAATAGACTCATTATTTTCTATAGGAAAATATTATCTTGCTGATGCGGGGTTTCCTTTAAAGGCATGTCTCATCACACCTTATAGGGGAGAACGTTACCACTTACAAGAATATTCTAGAAATCCACCTCAAAACCCTCGCGAGTTGTTCAACAATCGACATTCATCGTTAAGAATGTCTATTGAATGTGCATTTGGAGTGTTGAAGAAGAGATTTCCAATTCTGCAAACTTCAACTGAACCCACATTTGGAATTAAAACTCAAAATAAAATCATTGTTGCTTGTTGCATCTTACACAATTATTTGATGACTGAAGACCCTAACCAGAATCTAATAGACGAGGTGCGTCACGAGCTCACAAATGAAAGCGGTTTGCAAGAGGGACATCAAGCTCAAAGAGAAAACAATGATGATACAGCTAGAGGAGAGCTAGTTAGAGCTGATGTTACTGGTTCAATGTGGATAGCTTACTAAAAAAGTGTCTGAAGGCCTCTCTTTCAAATATGGAGTGTTCTTAGGCTATTTAGGCTAGTTTATTGGTGTTTGTTTTGATGTTTTGGGCTTATGTTTTGAAGCTTAACGTGTTGCCATTTGTTTGAGTATGAAAACTGACACTTTGTTGATACTAATGTGAACTTGGGGAATCTGTTTGCAATCTGAATCTTAATTTTTAGTGCTTGGAATCTTCATATTTCAACTTGTGCTTGAGTTTGTAATTTGTGCTTGAATTATTATATATGTCGTTTGTTTTTTTTAATATTAGATATGGAAGAAAGTTCAAAGAGGCCAAGGAAATGCAAAGGTCCTGATACTTGTAATTGGACTTTAGCTATGGATGAGGTATTGATTGATGCATATTTGCATCAACATACTCTGGGAAATAAAAATGGTAACAGTCTGACATCATTTGCAATGGATAGTATTTTTCAAGAGCTGAAAACTCACTTTCCAGACAAGCCAATTACCAAAGACAAGATTAAAGATCACATGAAAAATATCAAAGCAAAGTTCAATCCTTGTTATGATGTTTTCAAGAATGGTCTGAGTGGGTTTGCATGGAATGCAGAGACAAATATGTGGATTGCTGAAGATGAAGTCTGGGAAAGTCTAATTAAGGTATTATTTACTTCAACTGAAGTATTTTTTTTTATCAAGTGTACATGATAAGTTTTTCTTTTTTATGTAACACTTTGTTTAATTTACGAAATTGTAGACAAAACTCGTAGCTGCTGAGTGGAAAAATAAGCCTATTATGTTTTATGATAAACTAGCAACTCTTTTTGGGAAAGATCGAGCAACAAGAGATGATGAAGATACAGGATTTGAAATGAGAGCAAAAAAAGCTGCTAGTGCTAAAAAAAATTACGGTCCAACCATTGAGGATATAGACCATTTGGTTGAAACCAATGAAGTTACTTTGGAGGGATTTGAAGTTGATGAAGAATTTGATCCCAATGGTTCTCCTAAAAGACCTTCTATTAGGAAGCCTCAAGATGTACCATCATCTAGGAATAAGAAACGTGCAAGAAAGGTGGATGAAGATGAGACAAGCATGAGCGAAATTGCTAAGACTTTTAAGAAAATGGCTGAGATGTTTGAACTGAACACTGCAAAGTTGGTCAAACAGAATAAGAGTTCTAGTGATGAAGATGTTTGGGCTAACTTGGTCGAGATTGGTGTTGAAGAAGCTTCCTTGCCTTGTGTCTACATGCACCTTGTTCAACATCCAGAAGCATTGAAAGCTTTTAATGGAATTCCAGTTGATAAGCGTAAGGAAATGTTACCTTACATTGTGCCGAACTATCCTTGAAGAAGAGTATTATGATCTGCAGTGAACCCATGCTTTACTTATTTTGTTATTAACAACTAATGTTGGTTGAAAAGAAACTCTTTTGTTTGTTAGCTTTTTGAGAGGTTTAAAAAGCCATTTTTGTAGAAGCAAGAAAAACTTGTTTTGGTGGGAAAAAAAAAAGACAAGCACTGTTATTTTGTTCTGTTTGGGTTCTAACATTAGTCATGCAAGTACATGTTAATTATCAACTATTGCATTTTGACAGGATAATGTTTCTTGTCTATGATGTTTTCTTTATTAGTCTATGATGTTTCTTAGTCTATGATTTTTCTCGTTACATTCTCGTTACATTCAGTCAGTGATATTAGCCATTGTTTGATACATATATGAATAAATAATCATAATATGGAACTTATTTTATAAGGGTAAAAATGGAAAAAAATATTGTAACTTATTTTATTCCATCCATTATCTAAACAATGGAGTGGGAACCTTGTTCTATTAAATTGTAAAATATCCAAACAATGGAATGAAATCCATATTCCATTCCGTTCCGTTCCATTCCATTCCGCTCATTTAAATACCGTTCCGTTCCACTCTCTTCCATCAATCCAAACAGAGCCTAAGGGTTTCAACAAATCAACGCGGATGAGTATACCTCCACCGCAGCAATTCCCTTCATCACAACATCACACACAGCTCCGATGAGCATACCTCCATCAATGTCATGGCGTAAAATCAACGTGCTTTCGTCTGTAACCCTCTCGGAAGAACTCATCATCGAAATCCTATCCTTGCTTAAAGTGAAACCACTTATTAGGTTCAAGTGTGTGAGCAAGTCATGGTACTCTCTCATCTCCAATCCCTTCTTCATCAAAAAACACCTCTTTAAATCTTCACAAAACCCACACCTCTCGATATTTGCCACCAACTCTTCGGGTAATTCCATAGATACCACACTCGCTCCTTTACCCATACAATATTTACATGAGATTACTGATGTCAACGATATTACCAGATACACTGACAAAGAATATCATGAGGTTGTTGGTTGCTGCAATGGATTGATATGCCTGCTCTATATATCTTCTATCAACAATGATTACGAGTACTCTTTTGGTTTCTGGAACCCAGCCACGAGGTCATCGTCTGTTAAACTAGGCTCTTTTTTAATTTCAGATAAGGAACACGATTCCCATTTCCATTTCTCGTTAGGTTATGATAATTTAACTGCCAAACATAAGCTTGTAGGGTTCCGCACCAATGAGGTCAGAGTTTTCACTTTGGGCGATAATGTTTGGAGAAATATTCAATGTTTTCCTTCGTATCCTAGTCATTGGTGGTATGTCGGTTGGAACTGTGGTGTCTATTTCAATAACAGTCTCAACTGGTTTGCCTATCAAAACAATGTTTGTTGGAATCATCATTTACAGTTTATTGAACAATTTGTGATCATCTCCCTCGATTTGGGGATGGAGACATACACACAAATGTTGCTCCCTCAGGATTTCGACGAAGTGCATCCACATATGCCAATGGTTTGTGTGTTGATGGACTGTCTTTGTTTTTCTCACCATTCGGACGGATACAATTTTGTTATATGGAAGATGAGGGAATTTGCAGTTGAAGAGTCTTGGATTAAATTGCTAAAGTTTAGCTATCAACTTGACTTTTCTGCCGCCGTGTCTTTGTTTCCATTACATGTTTTTCAGAACGGTGATACTCTGATATATGCACGCTATCAAGAACAAGTAATTTACTATAATAGGAGAGATAATGCAATAGATCAAACTAGAACTACAGATAAAATACATCGCTTCTTCAAACTATCTAATATCACAAGTCAGTTTCTGCCTAACCATTATGTCGAAAGCTTGGTTTCAACTTGTTGAAAGTAAGTTCCTCTTATGATTTACTTGTTTGAATTTTTATGCTAGTTAATTTTTTTCAATCTTGTTCTAATTTTTTTCAATCTTGTTCTAGTTTTAGGAGGTGAGCTCAGCTGTTGGTTTCTTACTTTTGGGTGGTGGAATGACGACATTTTCAAGAAACAGCAGTTCCATTGCAGCTTTGCTCTTCAATTTAGATATTTTAATATTTAAAACAACTTTGCCTCTGGAAGCCATTGGCTCTTAATGTTTGAAATTTTAGAAATTGATAGTGTTGAAGATTGACAGCCATAGTAGCATATGTTTCGCATGGTACTTAATCTATTTAATGGATAAACTCTGTTTTATAACTTCTGTTTTTGTTACCTGTAATTGGTGGCATTACTAGTCTGGAATGTATGTGAACCGAAATTTATGAGTGTGCGTACACGTGTAGTTTCTTTCTAGTAATGAAAAAAGATCTATGATCAACTAGAATTATGATTATGATGACATTTTTACATCATGAAAAAGTTTGATTGTATCGATGATTTAAGAGTATTTGGTGGTATGAAAGAAAATAGGATTTAACCAATATAGTGTGACATAAGTGGTAGATACTTGTGTCCCTTAATTATTTGGTTCAGAGTTCGATTCATGCCGGTGCGTTTAGAAAACATTTGTAGGAAAATGTCAACCCCTTAAATGGTTCTCAGTACCTTGAAGAAAATATTCTCCGTAGTTGTGCACGGATGATACCTTTGGTTTACCTAGAAAATAGGTTTTAAAAAAACCGTATATGAGATGACTTGATAGTCTGTCTTGCACAATTTTGAGCAGTGCTACGAAACATCTTAAAAGGAGTGATATGGTCGTGACTCAACCTAGTAACAACTTCGGTAGATATTTTCTTAAAAAATAGAATTTGGAAAACCAAAATACAACAGTTTGTAAATCCAAAAACAACACAGTCTAAACTCTAGTTTTTAATATTGTATTCTATGCAAGTACAATATGATATAAGAGAGTTGAAAAAATGTTTT
Organism: Medicago truncatula; assembly: GCF_003473485.1. NCBI lineage: Eukaryota > Viridiplantae > Streptophyta > Magnoliopsida > Fabales > Fabaceae > Medicago > Medicago truncatula. Next base: position 20,751,352 of record NC_053043.1, on the reverse strand, counting down.
ATTTTATTTTATTTTATATTTATGGCATAAAATGAGAGAATAAACCGTTTTCCCATATTTACGTCATAGTAAATTGTTTTTCTTATCAATTAACAATGGAGCTTATCGAATTAGTGACATTAAAAGTTTGATGGAGCTTATCGAATTAGTGACATTAAAAGTTTGATGGAGGTCATTTATAAGACTAGAAATATATGCTGAAAATATTTATAAGACCAAAACATGTGACTTTGTTTTACGAGGACTAAAATATATGAAAATCTCACGAATATCACGAACTCACGAAAATCTCACGAATAACGCAGTTCTCCCACTCCCAAACTTGGTCGTGAATGTTCCACAAAAAAGTGAATTTATTTGATTCACATGGCTTATGCAGCGGGCCTTTCATCGTATTTTTCATGTGAATTTTATGGTACTCACATGAATTATGTAATAATTTTCTTTTGGTTCCACGCCACTGCCGGGAGCAGTTATGGTGCATAAGGAGTGCATAAATCTCAGCCCATTAACCGGTAGTTCAACATAATTGCTTCCTACACTCCTAAGCGAAACCAAACGAAACAACACTACAACCGCGAAAATCATCATTTAGTTCAATGATGATTTCAGAGTGTTGATTTGGTTCAATGACAGTCATAAATGTCCTTATTATAGTATGTTTTGTATAAAATTATGTCAAAACCATTTTGCTGTGGAAATGGTTTCTGTGAGTTGTACTCCAAAACCATTAGATATACTTAATGGTTTCCAGCAGGTGAAAAAAACTAAGGACCTAGAGCCATTGCCATCATTCAGTTATGGACTGACACAGTTGGAGGAGAAGGAAAGAAATGGTTTCTGTGAGTTGTACTCCAAAACCATTAGATGCACTTAATGGTTTCCAGCAGTTTCTCAGCCATAAATCCCTCTAACATCACAAAGATTTCGAATCCAGTAACAACTTCAGATCTGAAACCGTGAACACAAACAGTGACGAAACAGTAACATATAGCAATCAACACAGCGCCACTAGATCGAAGAAGAAGAAAACGCGAGGGAAGAAGAGGAGCGAACCGGCTCAACAACAAGTGAAGCAAAGAAAATTTCGTTTGTGTTTTAATCTTTAGATCTACTCTTCTCGTTGTGTTTTTGCGCGATCCGAGTTCGAATTTGGCTTTAAAAGGAAAATGGATGTTGAAAAATGGCTTTAGTTTTTAAAAAGGGTGAGTTTGGTTCTCCGGCACGACGCCACCGCCTCTGGCCGGCGACCATCGCACCGGAATCATCATGTGTGACCGGAAGAGATGAAGACTCATCTGAGTTCTTCGTTTTCTTTTCCAGAGAGTTGAAAATTGTAGAGAGAGGGAGAACTTTATGTTTTAGTGAGAGAAATGTTTGAAGCAAATGAAGTTTGATTTGGTGTAGTTTGAGAAGCGTAGGATTATTACATGTGTACACTAGATCTGATGGTTGTGAAGTGTTTATGCACGGTGGATAAGGATTTCCTTATGCACCATAACTTTTGCCACCACTAACTATAGAGAAATCTATGGAGGAGGAGGTGGTAGGGTTTGACACGGTATATTTGGATCAAAATTAACAAAAATTTATAGCAACTAGATTTTTGACCTGTGATCCGCTTGAGTTTATCGTAAAGGAATTGACATACGAATAATAAAATGCAATATATAATTGGTAACAGTGAAAAAATAAGTTGTAAGGTCACGTCTTTCCATTTGCAAAGCTCTAAATATCAAAATATATGATTTTTGTGTTGTGTGTGAAATTTTTACACGGTTTAGGTTTTTTTTTTTTTGTTGTTGAGAGAAACACGTATAGGGCTTGGTATATATAACCAAGTTTACATGGAAATTAGGGTATCTGAGTTTGCATGAAAATTAGGGTATTCTGTTTGTAAACGTATTAAATAAGTGTAGAAAATATTATAAAAAAAAGGCAACAAGATAGGAATGAAATAAATGCATGAAATTGGTTAAAAAAAAAAGTGTACAAAATATTGACAAAAAAAAAAAAAATGCATGAAATTAGTGCAATGAATTTTTCTAGTATTGTGTAGAAAATATTGTCAAAAAAAAAAAAAAAAAGGCAAGAGGATAGGAATGAAATTTGTGCGATCCATTTTTGTAGTAAGTGTACAAAATATTTCCTTAAGTGTACAAAAATATTTCCTTAAAAAAGAAAGTGTACAAAAAATTGTTAAAAAAAAATAAAATCCAAAAGACATCAAACGTGATCTTTGATAAGCTCATAGAACAAACGTGCAACATCAAATAAGTGCAAAAATTTTTCCTTCAAAAAAGAAAAAGGCAAGAGGGTAAGAATGAAATTGGTGCGATGCATTTATTTAGATGAAATTTGTTAGGTTAAATAATTGCAAACTTAATCTTCTTATATATTAAAGTTAACACAGAAACATATTTTAGCCCTAATTTTAACCTAAACCTATTGCATAAATTTACTATTTTAACCCTGATGCTAAATTCCTTTGTTTAACCTTATTGAATTTAGCATATTTTAGCCCTAATTTTAACCTAAACCTATTGCATAAATTTACTATTTTAACCCTGATGCTAAATTCCTTTGTTTAACCTTATTGAATTTTCCCAGAATTTCTCGATACATCTTCTTATATATTAAAGTTAACACAGAAGCATATTTTAACCCTAATTTTAACCTAAACCTATTGCATAAATTTACTATTTTAACCCTGATGCTAAATTCCTTTGTTTAAAAAATACGAAGATTGAAGACGAAAATATATCCTCACAGGGCCACCTCCCAGGGCCTCTTTTGCTGCTTTTGATTCATGATCTAGCTGCCTGTTTTGACCGAAAAGCCCGTGGTTTCTTGTGGAACATTCTAGTGAATAGTTGCTTGGGTTTTAAGTCGACAATAAGACTATAAATAGAGTAGCTAGCTATCATTAACATTCATCTTTTATTCTTGGAATTCAATAAGTGACAATTGTCTTTCTTAATAAAAGTTCTTTTATTTTCCTTTACTTTCTTGTTATTTTACTTTATGCTTTTCTTCTTCTTCTCCATGTCTACGATGAACATGAGTGAGTAGACACTTCTTGTCTTGGGATTATTGGATAAGTCTAATGGCAAAATCCAAATCAAACCAAGCTTTAAACCCTAATCTTATGTAATCCTAGTTTCTAATCTAAATTCACTTTTTTAACATGAATTAACCATTATCAAACTGTGGAAACGAAAGTGGAGGGTTTGATAATTGTTAATTCATCATCTCAAATATCAATTCATAAAATGAAAGTGGAGTTTTGATATTCGAACAAGTGAATTTAGACAAGGATTGTAAAGGCAACGAAATAGTCTTTGCAATCCTTGAGACATATAATTTTCGAACTTCAAGGATTCTAATAGTAATCAAGTCAGTGAAATAGGCTTGGATGCTAGAGGAACCAAAATCTAATAGTAATTAAGTTAGCGAAATAGGCGTGATTGCTAGAGGAACATAAGAGAAACTTGTCTTTAGAAGTTAGGTCTAACATAAGGTTCTAGAAACCCTAAAAAGTAGAAACATGAACTCACCACCACACCTCCATTGTCTCTCTCTACATCTCAATAGCTGCCACACTCAGCAGTTCTCACACACAAAACTCAGCAATATAACACTCACCACACCTTCATCATCTCTCTCTTATTCTCTGATCTAATCTTGTCCGAAAAATATTAGTTTTTTTCTCAATTTTTTGTCTAAATCTCACTTTTCGGATAGTTCAACAAGAGAAGAAAAAACTCAATTTCAAGAATACTTTATCTAGATTCAAAATATAAAAACCCATGACTTAAGTAAAGAGCTTGATTTACAGCTTCTCGCCATATCTACTATTTCTTCTCGCCATGACTTAAGTAAAGTCTTCTTCAACGAATGAATAATAATGTGAGTATCTTACTTTTTTGATGCAAGGATTATCTTTTTTGTGATTAGATTTGCTTCATTCAATGTATTTTGAAAATATTTTTGTTGTTGTTAACCATTAATGTATTAAAAAATCTATTCTTCAAAGCAAAAATCTATTCTTCATATCTAGATCATTAATTTTATAAATTGATTTTCTTTGTTTAGGATCCGCTGCAATTTGTTTTTTTAGCTCATTTTGAATTTTCTTGTTTCTTTGCTTGGGGTAGTAAATTAGAGAATAAAAATTTACTTTACTTTGTCAAAATGGAAAAGAATATTCTAAAATGAAATAATGAAAATCGTACGAAAACGCAATTAGTAAGAAATTATAAAGGATCGTAGAAGAATCATTCAAGTCTGTCAGTATGAAATTGAGTGATTGGTCGTAAGAGAGATCTCAAAAAATTGGAGTTACTCACAAATTCAGGAAGAGAAGGGTTTCTTCACCATGTCTCGTCGCTATTTTTCCCTCTAATAATACCATTGATGAATGAATGAAAGTGCAGTTTTTTTATATGTAACAATAAAAATACAGTTTTTCTTTCATTTTTATTTTACTTAATTAAATATGCTCTATTTATTTAAATGATTTTTTCACTACGAATTATTCATAAGGCCAAAGAGTAGTTCTAAAAGTAATAATTTATTGATAAAATATGTATTGATGAGCACATAAGTCAGTATCTTCGGCCATACAAGTGGCAACATCAGGATTCAAGATTTATTTCTTTTACTTATTAAGACAGAGAAGTATGAGCATGTTCATGCAAAATGGTCAACTGAAACATGTGTTATTTGAAAATGGGTCGAAAACTGGGAGGATAATAAAATTATCATCACTAAGAGGTGTTTCAAATATTGTTGATGTGCTTTACCCTTTAGTTGTAGAATTACTTTTAACTATTTACATTTTGTTTCAAACTTATGAGGTGTTAAGGGTAGTGATGTCCAATATATATATTTTCTTATTTATTATGCATATGTCAAATAACAATCCACCAAGAATACTATGGTGCAAAGCATGTTCAAGATTTTACTTGAGTTTTTAGTGTATTCAAAACTTCTAATGTTGAAAGAGAACGTAAATCTAGTATTTTGGGCAGTCTCGTCACCTTTTGTTCTTACATATGTATACTATGATATGTCTTGTACTGGATTGACGTGTCTTTTACTGGACAAAGGCAACACTCTCTTTCAACATCAGGAGTTTCGCATACTCTAGAAACCCAATAAGTAAAATCCTGAACATGCTCTGCACCATAGCATTCTTGGTGGACTAATATTTGACTACTGCATAATAAATAATTCTACAACTAAAGGTTAAACATTATCAACAATAATTGAAATACCTGTTACTGATGATAATCTTGTTATCCTCCAAATTTTCAACCCATTTCAAAATACCAAATCTTTCTATCGACAATTTTGCATGAACTGTCAGATACTTCTCTTTCATAGTAAGTAAAAGTATTATGTTTTTATATTGTAATATCCCCCTAAAAAAACACATATTGATAAATCATTTAACTGATATGTTTTTATATTGTAAAATCCTCATTTTTATCATTGACTTATTTCTTTGACCAGATCGTTGATTATTTTTATTTTTTGATAACTTTCTTTAAGGGGGTATTTTCTTTTATATGAATGTTCACTATTTTTTTTTGGAAACCTATCCATTGACTATTAATAATTACTTTATAAATCTCATTCTTTTATTTTATTTTTTTGAAAACAAATCACGATAATTAATGATTAAAATATCATTCCAACTATGTGTAAGGGTCAATGGGTTTGTCTGGGCTTAAATGGTCGAGCCTGATTTTATTAAATCCTAATTCGGTGTACCCGAAACCGACAGAAGATCTAACTAAGCCCAATATTTTGTTACTTGCAGGCCCCAAACTAAAAGTCTAGTCCAACTGAATTATCCTGCATATATAGTCCTAGAAACCCTAGAAAGTAGAAACATGAACTCACCACCACACCTCTATTGTCTCTCTCTACATCTCATCAGCTGCCACACTCAGTAGTTCTCACACACAAAATTCAGCAATACAACACTCACCACACCTTCATCATCTCTCTCTTATTTTCTAATCTTATCTTGTCCGAAATTTTTTGGTTTTTTTCTCAATTTTTTGTCTAAATCTCACTTTTCGGATTGTTTAACCTGAGAATAAAAAACTCAGTTTCAAGAATACTTGATCTAGATTCAAAATATAAAAATCCATGACTTAAGTAAAGAGCTTGATTTAATGCTTCTCGCCATATCTACTACTTCTTTGGTTTAGTGTCAATTTCTTCATCTCTTCTTTTAGAGTCGTCAAAACACTCCATCCTTATCATTTTTCAAAGCCATCATTTTTGTGAACTAAGGTTCGATCTCCAGTGAGTTAATGTTTTGTTTTTCCCCAATACAATTTTCTACCATCTCTGTGCATTTAAATTTCTTATCATTTGTGTTTGTTAATTTACGTATTTTCTTGGTTGCAGATCTAGTGTTTGTGTGAATTTCCACTAACATTGAAGCTTGAATATTTAAGTCTTCTTCAACGATGGAACGATATTGTGAGTATCTTACTTTTTTGATGCATGGATTATGTTTTTTGTGATTAGATTTGCTTCATTTAGTGTATTTTGAAAATATTTTTGTTGTTTTTTTTTTATAAAATATTCTTGTTGTTGTTAACCATTAATGTATTCAAAAATCTATTCTTCATATCTAGATCATTAATTTTATAAATTGATTTTCTTTGTTTAGGATCCGCTGCATTTTGTTTTTCAACTCATATTGAATTTTCTTGTTTCTTGGCTTGAGGATATAAATTAGAGAATAAAAATTTACTTTACTTTGTCGAAATAGAAAAAGAATATTCTAAAAGGAAATAATGAAAATCGTACGAAAACGCAATTAGTAAGAAATTATAAAGGATCGTAGAAGAATCATTCAAGTTTGTGAGTATGAATTTTTAACTACGGATTATTCATAAGGCTAAAGAGTAGTTCTAAAAGTAATAATTTATTGATAAAATATGTATTGATGAGCACATAAGTGAGTATCTTCGGCAATACAAGTTACAACAACAAGATTCAAGATTTATTTCTTTTACTTATTAAGACAAAGAAGTATGAGCATGTGCATGCAAAATGGTCAACTGAAAGATGTGTTATTTGAAAATGGGTCAAAAATTTGGAGGATAATAAAATTATCATCAGTAAGAGATGTTTCAAATATTGTTGATGTCCTTTACCCTTTAGTTGTAGAATTACTTTTAATTATTTACATTTTGTTTCAAACTTATGAGGTGTTAAGGGTAGTGATGTCAAATATATATATTTTCTTCTTTATTATGCATATGTCAAATAACAATCCATCAAGAATGCTATGGTGCAAAACATGTTCAAGATTTTACTTCTTGAGTTTTTTGAGTATTCGAAACTTCTAATGTTGAAAGAGATTGTTTCCTTTGTCCAGTAAAAAGAACGTAAATCTAGTATTTTGGGCAGTCTCATCTCTTTTTGTTCTTACAGTTGTATACTATGATATGTCTTGTACTGGATTGACGTGCCTTTTACTGGACAAAGGCAACACTCTCTTTCAACATCAGGAGTTTCGCATACTCTAGAAACCCAAGAAGTAAAATCCTGAACATGCTCTGCACCATAGCATTCTTGGTGGACTAATATTTGACTACTGCATAATAAATAGGAAAACATATATAGTTGACATCACTACCTTTAACACCACGTAAATTTGAAAAGAAAATTGTCAATAATAAAAAATAAATAATTCTACAACTAAAGGTTAAACATTATCAACAATAATTGAAACACCTGTTGCGGATGATAATCTTGTTATCCTCCAAATTTTCGACCCATCTAAAAATACCAAATCTTTCTATCGACAATTTTGCATGAACTGTCTGATACTTCTCTTTCATAGTAAGTAAAAGTATTATGTTTGTATATTGTAATATCCGCCTAAAAAAAACACATATTGAGAAATCATTTAATTGATATGTTTTTATATTGTAAAATCCTCATTTTTATCATTGACTGTTTTCTTTGACCTGATCGTTGACTATTTTTATTTTTTGAGAACTTTTTTTAAGGGGGTATTTTTTTTACATGAACATTCACTATTTTTTTTGGAAACCTATCCATTGACTATTAATGATTACTTTATAAATCTCATTCTTTTATATTTTTTTGAAAACAAATCCTGATAATTAATGATTAAAATATCATTCCAACTATGTGTAAGGGTCAATGGGTTTGTCTGCGCTTAAATGGTCGAGCCCAATTTTATTAAATCCTAATTCGGTGTACTCGAAACCGACAGAAGATCTAACTACGCCCAATATTTTGTTACTTGCAGGCCCTAAACTAAAAGTCCAGTCTAACTGAATTATACTACATATATAGCCCTAGAAACCGTAGAAAGTAGAAACATGAACTCACCACCACACCTCCATTGTCTCTCTCTACATCTCAGCAGCTGCCACACTCAGTAGTTCTCACACACAAAACTCAGCAATACATCTCTCACCACAGCTTCATCATCTCTCTCTTATTCTTTAATCTTATCTTGTCCGAAATTTTTTAGTTTTTTTCTCAATTTTTTGTCTAAATCTCAGATTTCAGATTGTTCAACCTGAGAATAAAAAACTCAGTTTCAAGAATACTTGATCTAGATTAAAAATATAAAAATCCGACTTATGTAAAGAGCTTGATTTATTGCTTCTCGCCATATCTACTACTTCTTTGGTTTGGTGTCAATTTCTTCATCTCGTCTTTTAGAGTCGTCAAAACTCTCCATCCTCACCATTTTTCAGAGCCATCATTTTTGTGAACTGAGGTTCGATCTCCAGTGAGTTAATGTTTTGTTTTTCCCGAAATCAATTTTCTACCATCTCTGTGCATTTAAATTTCTTATCATTTGTGTTTGTTAATTTACGTACTTTCTTGGTTGCAGATCTGGTGTTTGTGTGAATTTCCACTAACATTGAGGCTTGAATATTTAAGTCTTCATCAATGATGGAACAATATTGTGAGTATCTTACTTTTTGATGCATGTATTATTTTTTTTTTTGTTTTAGATTTGCTTCATTCAGTGTATTTTGAAAATAGTTTTGTTTTTTTTTTCTTTCTTGAAAATATTCTTGTTGTTGTTAACCATTAATGTATTTAAAAATCTATTCTTCATATCTAGATCATTAATTTTATAAATTGATTTTCTTTGTTTAGGATCCGTTGCATTTTGTTTTTCAACTCATATTGAATTTTCTTGTTTCTTTTCTTGGTGTTATAAATTAGAGAATAAAAATTTACACTAACACCGGTATCTTACTTATTGATGCATGGATTATGTTTTTCTTGAATAAAAATATTGAATTCTCTTGTTTCTTATCTATTCTTCATAAGTCAGTATCTTACTTTTTTGATGCATGGATTATGTTTTTTGTGATTAGATTTGCTTCATTTAGTGTATTTTGAAAATATTTTTGTTGTTTTTTTTTTATAAAATATTCTTGTTGTTGTTAGCCATTAATGTATTCAAAAATCTATTCTTCATATCTAGATCATTAATTTTATAAATTGATTTTCTTTGTTTAGGATCCGCTGCATTTTGTTTTTCAACTCATATTGAATTTTCTTGTTTCTTTGCTTGAGGATATAAATTAGAGAATAAAAATTTACTTTACTTTGGCGAAATAGAAAAAGAATATTCTAAAAGGAAATAATGAAAATCGTACGAAAACGCAATTAGTAAGAAATTATAAAGGATCTTAGAAGAATCATTCAAGTTTGTGAGTATGAAATTGAGTGATTGGTCGTAAGAGAGATCCCAAAAAATTGGAGTTACTCACAAATTAAGGAAGAGAAAAGTTTCTTCACCACGCTCGTCGCATTTTTTGCCCTCTAATAATACCAATGATGAATGAATGAAAGTGCAGTTTTTTTATATGTAACAATGAAAATACCGTTTTCCTTTTTTTTTTTTTATTTAATTAAATATGCTCTATTTATTTAAATGAATTTTTAACTACGGATTATTCATAAGGCTAAAGAGTAGTTCTAAAAGTAATAATTTATTGATAAAATATGTATTGATGAGCACATAAATGAGTATCTTCGGCAATACAAGTTGCAACAACAAGATTCAAGATTTATTTCTTTTACTTATTAAGACAAAGAAGTATGAGTATGTGCATGCAAAATGGTCAACTGAAAGATGTGCTATTTGAAAATGGGTCGAAAATTTGGAGGATAATAAAATTATCATCAGTAAGAGATGTTTCAAATATTGTTGATGTCCTTTACCCTTTAGTTGTAGAATTACTTTTAATTATTTGCATTTTATTTCAAACTTATGAGGTGTTAAGGGTAGTGATGTCAAATATATATATTTTCTTCTTTATTATGCATATGTCAAATAACAATCCATCAAGAATGCTATGGTGCACAACATGTTCAAGATTTTACTTCTTGAGTTTTTAGAGTATTCGAAACTTCTAATGTTGAAAGAGATTGTTTCCTTTGTCCAGTAAAAAGAACGTAAATCTAGTATTTTGGGCAGTCTCATCTCTTTTTGTTCTTACAGTTGTATACTATGATATGTCTTGTACTGGATTGACGTGCCTTTTACTGGACAAAGGCAACACTCTCTTTCAACATCAGGAGTTTCGCATACTATAGAAACCCAAGAAGTAAAATCCTGAACATGCTCTGCACCATAGCATTCTTGGTGGACAAATATTTGACTACTGCATAATAAACAAGAAAACATATATAATTGACATCACTACCTTTAACACCACGTAAATTTGAAAAAAAAATGTCAATAATAAAAAATAAATAATTCTACAACTAAAGGTTAAACATTATCAACAATAATTGAAACACCTGTTGCGGATGATAATCTTGTTATCCTCCAAATTTTCGACCCATCTAAAAATACCAAATCTTTCTATCGACAATTTTGCATGAACTGTCTGATACTTCTCTTAGTAAGTAAAAGTATTATGTTTGTATATTGTAATATCCCCCTAAAAAAAACACATATTGAGAAATCATTTAATTGATATGTTTTTATATTGTAAAATCCTCATTTTTATCATTGACTGTTTTCTTTGACCTGATCGTTGACTATTTTTATTTTTTGAGAACTTTTTTTAAGGGGGTATTTTTTTTACATGAACGTTCACTATTTTTTTTGGAAACCTATCCATTGACTATTAATGATTACTTTATAAATCTCATTCTTTTATTTTTTTTTGAACACAAATCCTGATAATTAATGATTAAAATATCATTCCAACTATGTGTAAGGGTCAATGGGTTTGTCTGCGCTTAAATGGTCGAGCCCGATTATATTAAATCCTAATTCGGTGTACTCAAAACCGACAGAAGATCTAACTACGCCCAATATTTTGTTACTTGCAGGCCCCAAACTAAAAGTCCAGTCTAACTGAATTATACTACATATATAGCCCTAGAAACCGTAGAAAGTAGAAACATGAACTCACCACCACACCTCCATTGTCTCTCTCTACATCTCAGCAGCTGCCACACTCAGTAGTTCTCACACACAAAACTCAGCAATACATCTCTCACCACACCTTCATCATCTCTCTTATTCTTTAATCTTATCTTGTCCGAAATTTTTTAGTTTTTTCTCAATTTTTTGTCTAAATCTCACATTTCAGATTGTTCAACCTGAGAATAAAAAATTCAGTTTCAAGAATACTTGATCTAGAATCAAAATATAAAAATCCATGACTTAAGTAAAGAGCTTGATTTATTGCTTCTCGCCATATCTACTACTTCTTTGGTTTGGTGTCAATTTCTTCATCTCGTCTTTTAGAGTCGTCAAAAGTCTCCATCCTCACCATTTTTCAGAGCCATCATTTTTGTGAACAGAGGTTCGATCTCCAGTGAGTTAATGTTTTGTTTTTCCCCAATACAATTTTCTACCATCTCTGTGCATTTAAATTTCTTATCATTTGTGTTTGTTAATTTACGTATTTTCTTGGTTGCAGATCTGGTGTTTGTGTGAATTTCCACTAACATTGAGGCTTGAATATTTAAGTCTTCATCAATGATGGAACAATATTGTGAGTATCTTACTTTTTGATGCATGTATTATGTTTTTTTTTTTTTTGTATTAGATTTGCTTCATTCAGTGTATTTTGAAAATAGTTTTGTTGTTTTTTTTTTTTTCTTGAAAATATTCTTGTTGTTGTTAACCATTAATGTATTCAAAAATCTATTCTTCATATCTAGATTATTAATTTTATAAATTGATTTTCTTTGTTTAGGATCCGTTGCATTTTGATTTTCAACTCATATTGAATTTTCTTGTTTCTTTTCTTGGTGTTATAAATTAGAGAATAAAAATTTACACAAACACCAGTATCTTACTTATTGATGCATGGATTATGTTTTTCTTGAATAAAAATATTGAATTTTCTTGTTTCTTATCTATTCTTCATAAGTTAGTATCTTACTTTTTTGATGCATGGATTATGTTTTTTGTGATTAGATTTGCTTCATTTAGTGTATTTTGAAAATATTTTTGTTGTTTTTTTGATAAAATATTCTTGTTGTTGTTAACCATTAATGTATTCAAAAATCTATTCTTCATATCTAGATCATTAATTTTATAAATTCATTTTCTTTGTTTAGGATCCGTTGCATTTTGTTTTTCAACTCATATTGAATTTTCTTGTTCCTTTGCTTGAGGATATAAATTAGAGAATAAAAATTTACTTTACTTTGTCGAAATAGAAAAAGAATATTCTAAAAGGAAATAATGAAAATCGTACGAAAACACAATTAGTAAGAAATTATAAAGGATCGTAGAGGAATCATTCAAGTTTGTGAGTACGAAATTGAGTGATTGGTCGTAAGAGACATCTCAAAAATTTGGAGTTACTCACAAATTAAGGAAGAGAAAAGTTTCTTCACCACGCTCGTCGCATTTTTTTAATATGTAACAATGAAAATACCGTTTTCCTTTCATTTTTATTTTATTTAATTAAATATGCTCTATTTATTTAAATGAATTTTTAACCACGGATTATTCATAAGACTAAAGAGTAGTTCTAAAAGTAATAATTTATTGATAAAATATGTATTGATGAGCACATAAGTCAGTATCTTCGGCCATACAAGTTGCAACAACAAGATTCAAGATTTATTTCTTTTACTTATTAAGACAAAGAAGTATGAGCATGTGCATGCAAAATGGTCAACTGAAAGATGTGTTATTTGAAAATGGGTCGAAAATTTGGAGGATAATAAAATTATCATCAGTAAGAGATGTTTCAAATATTGTTGATGTCCTTTATCCTTTAGTTGTAGAATTACTTTTAATTATTTGCATTTTGTTTCAAACTTATGAGGTGTTAAGGGTAGTGATGTCAAATATATATATTTTCTTCTTTATTATGCATATGTCAAATAACAATCCATCAAGAATGCTATGGTGCAAAATATGTTCAAGATTTTACTTCTTGAGTTTTTAGAGTATTCGAAACTTCTAATGTTGAAAGAGATTGTTTCCTTTGTCCAGTAAAAAGAACGTAAATCTAGTATTTTGGGCAGTCTCATCTCTTTTTGTTCTTACAGTTGTATACTATGATATGTCTTGTACTGGATTGACGTGCCTTTTACTGTACAAAGGCAACACTCTCTTTCAACATCAGGAGTTTCGCATACTCTAGAATCCAAGAAGTAAAATCATGAACATGCTCTGCACCATAGCATTCTTGGCGGACTAATATTTGACTACTGCATAATAAACAAGAAAACATATATAGTTGACATCACTACCTTTAACACCACCTAAATTTGAAAAGAAAAATGTCAATAATAAAAAATAAATAATTCTACAACTAAAGGTTAAACATTATCAACAATAATTGAAACACCTGTTGCTGATGATAATCTTGTTATCCTCCAAATTTTCGACCCATCTAAAAATACGAAATCTTTCTATCGAAAATTTTGGATGAACTATCTGATACTTCACTTTCATAGTAAGTAAAAGTATTATATTTGTATATTGTAATATGCCCCTAAAAAAACACATATTGAGAAATCATTTAATTGATATATTTTTATATTGTAAAATCCTCATTTTTAATATTGACTTTTTTCTTTGATCTGATCGTTGACTATTTTTATTTTTTGAGAACCTTTTTTAAGGTGGTATTTTTTTTACATGAACGTTCACTATTCTTTTTGGAAACCTATCCATTGACTATTAATGATTATTTTATAAATCTCATTCTTTTATTTTTTTTGAAAACAAATCCTGATAATTAATGACTAAAATATCATTCCAACTATGTGTAAGGGTCAATGGGTTTGTCGGCGCTTAAATGGTCGAGCCCGATTTTAGTAAATCCTAATTCGGTGTACTCGAAACCGACAGAAGATCTAACTAAGCCCAATATTTTGTTACTTGCAGGCCCCAAACTAAAAGTCCAGTCCAACTGAATTATACTACATATATAGCCCTAGAAACTGTAGAAAGTAGAAACATGAAGTCACCACCACACCTCCATTGTCTCTCTCTACATCTCAGCAGCTGCCACACTCAGTAGTTCTCACACACAAAACTCAGCAATACAGCTCTCACCGCACCTTCATCATCTCTCTCTTATTCTTTAATCTTATCTTGTCCGAAATTTTTTAGTTTTTTTCTCAATTTTTTGTGTAAATCTCACATTTCAGATTTTTCAACCTGAGAATAAAAAACTCAGTTTCAAGAATACTTGATCAAGATTCAAAATATAAAAATCCATGACTTAAGTAAAGAGCTTGATTTACTGCTTCTCGCCATATCTTCTACTTCTTTGGTTTGGTGTCAATTTCTTCATCTCGTCTTTTAGAGTCGTCAAAACTCTCCATCCTCACCATTTTTCAGAGCCATCATTTTTGTGAACTGAGGTTCGATCTCCAGTGAGTTAATGTTTTGTTTTTCCCGAAATCAATTTTCTACCATCTCTGTGCATTTAAATTTCTTATCAGTTGTGTTTGTTAAATTACGTATTTTCTTGGTTGCAGATCTGGTGTTTGTATGAATTTCCACTAACATTGAGGCTTGAATATTTAAGTCTTCTTCAACGATGGAACGATATTGTGAGTATCTTACTTTTTTATGCATGTATTGTGTTTTTTTTATTAGATTTGCTTCATTCAATGTATTTTGAAAATATTTTTGTTGTTTTTTTTTTTTTGAAAATATTCTTGTTGTTGTTAACCATTAATGTATTCAAAAATCTATTCTTCATATCAAAAATCTATTCTTCACATCTAGATCATTAATTTTATAAATTGATTTTCTTTGTTTCGGATCCGTTACATTTTGTTTTTCAACTCATATTGAATTTTCTTGTTTCTTTGCTTGGGGTTATAAATTAGAGAATAAAAATTTACTTTACTTTGTCGAAATGGAAAAAGAATATTCTAAAAGGAAATAATGAAAATCGTATGAAAACGCAATTAGTAAGAAATTATAAAGGATCATAGAAGAATCATTCAAGTTTGTGAGTATGAAATTGAGTGATTGGTCGTAAGAGAGATCTCAAAAAATTGAAGTTACTCATAAATTCAGGAAGAGAAGAGTTTCTTCACCACGCTCGTCGCAATTTTTCCTCTCTAATAATATCATTGATGAATGAATGAAAGTGCAGTTTTTTTTATATGTAACAATGAAAATTCTGTTTTCCTTTCATTTTTATTTTATTTAATTAAATATGCTCTATTTATTTAAATTAATTTTAAACTACGGATTATTCCATAAGGCCAAAGAGTAGTTCTAAAAGTAATAATTTATTGATAAAATATGTATTGATGAGCACATAAGTCAGTATCTTCGGCCATACAAGTTGCAACAACAAGATTCAAGATTTATTTCTTTTACTTATTAAGACAAAGAAGTATGAGCATATGCATGCAAAATGGTCAACTGAAAGATGTGTTATTTGAAAATTTGGAGGATAATAAAATTA
The DNA here is from genome assembly GCF_003473485.1 of Medicago truncatula. Classification (NCBI taxonomy): domain Eukaryota; kingdom Viridiplantae; phylum Streptophyta; class Magnoliopsida; order Fabales; family Fabaceae; genus Medicago; species Medicago truncatula. Next base: position 20,735,396 of record NC_053043.1, on the reverse strand, counting down.
TCATCAGTAAGAGATGTTTCAAATATTGTTGATGTCCTTTACACTTTAGTTGTAGAATTACTTTTAATTATTTACATTTTGTTTCAAACTTATGAGGTGTTAAGGGTAGTGATGTCAAATATATATTTTCTTATTTATTATGCATATGTCAAATAACAATCCACCAAGAATGCTATGGTGCAAAACATGTTCAAGATTTTACTTCTTGAGTTTTTATTAGAATATTCGAAACTTCTAATGTTGAAAGAGATTGTTGCCTTTCTCCAGTAAAAAGAACGTAAATCTAGTATTTTGGGCAGTCTCATCTTGTTCTTACAATGTATACTATGATATGTCTTGTACTGGGTTGATGTGCCTTTTACTGGACAAAGGCAACACTCTCTTTCAACATCAGGAGTTTCGCATACTCTAGAAACCCAAGAAGTAAAATCCTGAACATGCTCTGCATCATAGCATTCTTGGTGAACTAATATTGGACTACTGCATAATAAACAAGAAAACATATATAATTGACATCACTACCTTTAACACCACGTAAATTTGAAAAAAAAATGTCAATAATAAAAAATAAATAATTCTACAACTAAAGGTTAAACATTATCAACAATAATTGAAACACCTGTTGCCGATGATAATCTTGTTATCCTCCAAATTTTTGACCCATCTAAAAATACCAAATCTTTCTATCGATAATTTTGCATGAACTGTCTGATACTTCTCTTTCATAGTAAGTAAAAGTATTATGTTTTTATATTGTAATATCCCCCTAAAAAAAACACATATTGAGAAATCATTTAATTGATATGTTTTTATATTGTAAAACCCTCATTTTTATCATTGACTTTTTTCTTTGACCTGATCGTTGACTATTTTTATTTTTTGAGAACTTTCTTTAAGGGGGTATTTTTTTTACATGAACGTTCAATATTTTTTTTGGAAACCTATCCATTGAATATTAATGATTACTTTATAAATCTCATTCTTTTATTTTTTTTGAAAACAAATCACCATAATTAATGATTAAAATATCATTCCAACTATGTGTAAGGGTCAATGGATTTGTCTGTGCTTAAATGGTCGAGCCCGATTTTATTAAATCCTAATTCGGTGTACCTGAAACTGACAGAGGATCTAACTAAGCCCAATATTTTGTTACTTGCAGGCCCCAAACTAAAAGTCCTGTCCAACTAAATTTTCCTACATATATAGCCCTTGAAACCCTAGAAAGTAGAAACATGAACTCACCACCACACCTCCTTTGTCTCTCTCTACATCTCAGCAGCTGCCACACTCAGTAGTTCTCACACACAAAACTCAGCAATACAGCATTCACAACACGTTCATTATCTCTCTCTTATTCTTTAATCTTATCTTCTCCGAAAAATTTTAGTTTTTTTCTCAATTTTTTGTCTAAATCTCACATTTCGGATTGTTCAACCTGAGTATAAAAAAAATTAGTTTCAAGAATACTTGATCTAGATTTAAAATATAAAAATCCATGACTTAAGTAAAGAGCTGAATTTATTGCTTCTCGCCATATCTACTACTTCTTTGGTTTGGTGTCAATTTCTTCATCTCGTCTTTTAGAGTCGTCAAAAGTCTCCATCCTCACCATTTTTCAGAGCCATCATTTTTGTGAACTGAGGTTCGATCTGCAGTGAGTTAATGTTTTGTTTTTTCCCAACACAATTTTCTACCATCTCTGTGCATTTAAATTTCTTATCATTTGTGTTTGTTAATTTACGTATTTTCTTGGTTGCAGATCTGGTGTTTGTGTGAATTTCCACTAACATTAAGGCTTGAATATTTAAGTCTTCATCAATGATGGAACGATATTGTGAGTATCTTACTTTTTGATGCATGTATTATGTTTTTTTTTTTTTTGTATTAGATTTGCTTCATTCAAGGTATTTTGAAAATAGTTTTGTTGTTTTTTTTCTTTTCTTGAAAATATTCTTGTTGTTGTTAACTATTAATGTATTCAAAAATCTATTCTTCATATAAACAATCTATTCTTCATATCTAGATCATTAATTTTATAAATTGATTTTCTTTGTTTAGGATCCGTTGCATTTTGTTTTTCAACTCATATTGAATTTTCTTGTTTCTTTTCTTGGTGTTATAAATTAGAGAATAAAAATTTACACAAACACCAATATCTTACTTATTGATGCATGGATTATGTTTTTCTTGAATAAAAATATTGAATTTTCTTGTTTCTTATCTATTCTTCATAAGTCAGTATCTTACTTTTTTGATGCATGGGTTATGTTTTTTGTGATTAGATTTGCTTCATTTAGTGTATTTTAAAAATATTTTTGTTGTTTTTTTTTATAAAATATTCTTGTTGTTGTTAACCATTAATGTATTCAAAAATCTATTCTTCATACCTAGATCATTAATTTTATAAATTGATTTTCTTTGTTTAGGATCCGTTGCATTTTGTTTTTCAACTCATATTGAATTTCCTTGTTTCTTTGCTTGAGGATATAAATTAGAGAATAAAAATTTACTTTACTTTGTCGAAATAGAAAAAGAATATTCTAAAAGGAAATAATGAAAATCGTAAGAAAACGCAATTAGTAAGAAATTATAAAGGATCGTAGAAGAATCATTCAAGTTTGTGAGTATGAAATTGAGTGATTGATCGTAAGAGAGATCTCAAAAAATTGGAGTTACTCACAAATTAAGGAAGAGAAGAGTTTCTTCACCACGCTCGTCGCATTTTTTTAATATGTAAGAGTGAAAATTCTGTTTTCCTTTCATTTTTATTTTATTTAATTAAATATGCTCTATTTATTTAAATGAATTTTTAACTACGGATTATTCATAAGACTAAAGAGTAGTTCTAAAAGTAATAATTTATTGATAAAATATGTATTGATGAGCACATAAGTCAATATCTTCGGCCATACAAGTTGCAACAACAAGATTCAAAATTTATTTCTTTTACTTATTAAGACAAAGAAGTATGAGCATGTGCATGCAAAATGGTCAACTGAAAGATGTGTTATTTGAAAATGGGTCGAAAATTTGCAGGATAATAAAATTATCATCAGTAAGAGATGTTTCAAATATTGTTGATGTCCTTTACCCTTTAGTTGTAGAATTACTTTTAATTATTTACATTTTGTTTCAAACTTATGAGGTGTTAAGGGTAGTGATTTTATTATGCATATGTCAAATAACAATCCACCAAGAATGCTATGGTGCAAAACATGTTCAAGATTTTACTTCTTGAGTTTTTATTAGAATATTCGAAACTTCTAATGTTGAAAGAGATTGTTGCCTTTCTCCAGTAAAAAGAACGTAAATCTAGTATTTTGGGCAGTCTCATCTTGTTCTTACAATGTATACTATGATATGTCTTGTACTGGGTTGACGTGCCTTTTACTGGACAAAGGCAACACTCTCTTTCAACATCAAGAGTTTCGCATACTCTAGAAACCCAAGAAGTAAAATCCTGAACATGCTCTGCATCATAGCATTCTTGGTGAACTAATATTTGACTACTGCATAATAAACAAGAAAACATATATAATTGACATCACTACCTTTAACACCACGTAAATTTGAAAAAAAAATGTCAATAATAAAAAATAAATAATTCTACAACTAAAGGTTAAACATTATCAACAATAATTGAAACACCTGTTGCCGATGATAATCTTGTTATCCTCCAAATTTTCGACCCATCTAAAAATACCAAATTTTTTTATCGACAATTTTGCATGAACTGTCTGATACTTCTCTTTCATAGTAAGTAAAAGTATTATGTTTTTATATTGTAATATCCCCCTAAAAAAAACACATATTGAGAAATCATTTAATTGATATGTTTTTATATTGTAAAACCCTCATTTTTATCATTGACTTTTTTCTTTGACCTGATTGTTGACTATTTTTATTTTTTGAGAACTTTCTTTAAGGGGGTATTTTTTTTACATGAACGTTCAATATTTTTTTTGGAAACCTATCCATTGAATATTAATGATTACTTTATAAATCTCATTCTTTTATTTTTTTTTGAAAACAAATCACCATAATTAATGATTAAAATATCATTCCAACTATGTGTAAGGGTCAATGGGTTTGTCTGTGCTTAAATGGTCGAGCCCGATTTTATTAAATCCAAATTCGGTGTACCAGAATCCGACAGAGGATCTAACTAAGCCCAATATTTTGTTATTTGCAGGCCCCAAACTAAAAGTCCAGTCCAACTGAATTTTCCTACATATATAGCCCTAGAAACCCTAGAAAGTAGAAACATGAACTCACCACCACACCTTCGTTGTCTCTCTCTACATCTCAGCAGCTGCCACACTCAGTAGTTCTCACACACAAAACTCAGCAATACAGCATTCACAACACCTTCATCATCTCTCTCTTATTCTTTAATCTTATCTTCTCCGAAAAATTTTAGTTTTTTTCTCAATTTTTTGTCTAAATCTCACATTTCAGATTGTTCAACCTGAGAATAAAAAACTCAGTTTCAAGAATACTTGATCTAGATTCAAAATATAAAAATCCATGACTTAATTAAAAAGCATGATTTAATGCTTCTCGCCATATCTACTACTTCTTTGGTTTAGTGTCAATTTCTTCATCTCTTCTTTTAGAGTCGTCAAAACTCTCCATCCTCATCATTTTTCAGAGCCATCATTTTTGTGAACTGAGGTTCGATCTGCAGTGAGTTAATGTTTTGTTTTTCCCCAATACAGTTTTCTACCATCTCTGTGCATTTAAATTTCTTATCATTTGTGTTTGTTAATTTACGTATTTTCTTGGTTGCAGATCTGGTGTTTGTGTGAATTTCCACTAACATTGAAGCTTGAATATTTAAGTCTTCTTCAACGATGGAACGATATTGTGAGTATCTTACTTTTTTGATGCATGTATTATGTGTTTTGTGATTAGATTTGCTTCATTCAGTGTATTTTGAAAATATTTTCGTTTTTTTTTTTTTTAAATATTCTTGTTGTTGTTAACCATTAATGTATTCAAAAATCTATTCTTCATATCTAGATCATTAATTTTATAAATTGATTTTCTTTGTTTAGGATCCGTTGCATTTTGTTTTCAACTCATATTGAATTTTCTTGTTTCTTTGCTTGGGGTTATAAATTAGAGAATAAAAATTTACTTTACTTTGTCGAAATGAAAAAAGAATATTCTAAAAGGAAATAATGAAAATCGTACAAAAACTGTAAGAGAGATCTCAAAAAATTGAAGTTACTCACAAATTCAGGAAGAGAAGAGTTTCTTCACCACGCTCGTCGCAATTTTTCCTCTCTAATAATACCATTGATGAATGAATGAAAGTGCAGTTTTTTTTATATGTAACAATGAAAATTCTGTTTTCCTTTCATTTTTATTTTATTTAATTAAATATGCTCTATTTATTTAAATGAATTTTTAACTACGGATTATTCATAAGGCCAAAGAGTAGTTCTAAAAGTAATAATTTATTGATAAAATATGTATTGATGAGCACATAAGTTAGTATCTTCGGCCATACAAGTTGCAACAACAAGATTCAAGATTTATTCCTTTTACTTATTAAGACAGAGAAGTATGAGCATGTGCATGCAAAATGGTCAACTGAAAGATGTGTTATTTGAAAATGGGTCGAAAATTTGGAGGATAATAAAATTATCATTAGTAAGATGTGTTTCAAATATTGTTGATGTCCTTTACACTTTAGTTGTAGAATTACTTTTAATTATTTACATTTTGTTTCAAACTTATGAGGTGTTAAGGGTAGTGATGTCAAATATATATGTTTTCTTATTTATTATGCATATGTCAAATAACAATCCACCAAGAATGTTATGGTGCAAAGCATGGTCAAGATTTTACTTCTTGAGTTTTTAGAGTATTCCAAATTTCTAATGTTGAAAGAGATTGTTGTCCAGTAAAAAGAACGTAAATCTAGTATTTTGGGCAGTCTCATCTCTTTTTGTTCTTACATATGTATACTATGATAAATCTCTTTTTGTTCTTTCAACATTAAGAGTTTCGCATACTCTAGAAACCCAAGAAGTAAAATCCAGAACATGCTCTGCACCATAGCATTCTTGGTGGACTAATATTTGACTACTGCATAATAAACAAGAAAACATATATAATTGACATCACGACCTTCAACACCACGTAAATTTGAAAAAAAAAAATGTCAATAATAAAAAATAAATAATTCTACAACTAAAGGTTAAACATTATCAACAATAATTGAAACACCTGTTGCCGATGATAATCTTGTTATCCTCCAAATTTTCGACCGATCTAAAAATACCAAATCTTTCTATCGACAATTTTGCATGAACTGTCTGATACTTCTCTTTCATAGTAAGTAAAAGTATTATGTTTTTATATTGTAATATCCCCCTAAAAAAACACATATTGAGAAATCATTTAATTGATACGTTTTTATATTGTAAAATTCTCATTTTTATCATTGACTTTTTTCTTTGACCTGATCGTTGACTATTTTTATTTTTTGAGAACTTTCTTTAAGGGGGTATTTTTTTTACATGAACGTTCACTATTTTTTTTGGAAACCTATCCATTGACTATTAATGACTAATTTATAAATCTCATTCTTTTATTTTTTTTGAAAACAAATCACGATAATTAATGATTAAAATATCATTCCAACTATGTGGAAGGGTCAATGGGTTTGTCTAGGCTTAAATGGTCGAGCCCGATTTTATTAAATCCTAATTCGGTGTACCCAAAACCGACAGAAGATCTAACTAAGCCCAATTTTTTTGTTACTTGCAGGCCCCAAACTAAAAGTCCAATCCAACTGAATTATCCAACATATATAGCCCTAGAAACCCTAGAAAATAGAAACATGAACTCACCACCACACCTCCATTGTTTCTCTCTACATCTCAGCAGCTGCCACACTCAGCAGTTCTCACACACAAAACTCAGAAATACAACACTCACCACACCTTCATTATCTCTCTCTTATTCTCTGATCTGATCTTGTCCGAAATTTTTTAGTTTTTTTATCAATTTTTTGTCTAAATCTCACTTCCTGGATTGTTCAACCAAAGAAGAAAAAACTCATTTTCAAGAATACTTGATCTAGATTCAAAATATAAAAATCCATGACTTAAGTAAAGAGCTTGATTTACTACTTCTTTGGTTTAGTGTCAATTTCATCATCTCTTCTTTCAGAGTCGTCAAAACTCTCCATCCTCACCATTTTTCAGAGCCATCATTTTTGTGAAGTGAGGTTCGATCTCCAATTTTCTACCATTTCTGCTCATTTAAATTTCTTATCATTGGTGTTCGTTAATTTACGAATTTTCTTGGTTGCATCTGGTGTTTGTGTGAATTTTCACTAACATTCAAGCTTGAATATTTAAGTCTTCTTCAACGATGAAATGATATTGTAAGTATCTTACTTTTTTGATGCATGGATTATGTTTTTTGTGATTAGATTTGCTTCATTCAGTGTATTTTGAAAATATTTTTGTTGTTGTTAACCATTAGTGTATTCAAAAATTTATTCTTCATATCAAAAATCTATTCTTTATATCTAGATCATTAATTTTATAAATTGATTTTCTTTGTTTTGGATTCGTTGCATTTTGTTTTTCAACTCATATTGAATTTACTTGTTTCTATCCTTGGGGTTATAAAGTAGAGAATAAAAATTTACTTTACTTTGTTGAAATGGAAAATGAATATTCTCAAAGGAAATAATGAAAATCATACCAAAACGCAGTTAGGTAAGAAATTATAAAGGATTGTAGAAGAATCACTCAAGTCCGTGAGTATGAAATTGAGTGATTGGTTGTAAGAGAGATCTCAAAAAATTGAAGTTACTCACAAATTCAGGAAGAGAAGAATTTCTTCACCATGTCTCGTCGCTATTTTCACCCTCTAATAATAACATTGATGAATGAATAAAAGTGCAGTTTTTTTATATAACAATGAAAATACTGTTTTTCTTTCATCTTTATTTTATTTAATTAAATATGCTCTATTTTTTTATAATAATTGATTTTTAAAATATGTACAGATGAGCACATAAGTCAGTATCTTCATCCATACAAGTGGCAACATCAAGATTCAAGTCTTCTTATTGTCAGGAAAAAAAATCAAGTGTTTATTGTACAGATTCAAGTCTTCGTTTATTAAGTGAGTTTTGAAAATTACAATTAAATCTACTAGTTTACCAAAAAATATTAAAGCAACTATATGTTTGTGACTTGAAAAGGTTGCATGATATAACTCAAATACTGAGAAATAAAGCATTGCTATCTTATATGGCTTTTTTTTTTCTTCCGTATAGTAAATCACTCATAAATTTATTCTAAATGTGTCCAACACTAGATATAATATATATTCAAGTAAGATTCTACTATCACATTACAGGGCTTGAATAACGTGTGCAACTATTTTATCTAATAATAATGTAAAAATTATCTAATAATAATGTAAAAACTTAGAATGTAAGAAGAAGAAATAGAATAACGAATTTAACATACAAATTTAATATTTAAATTTAACAAACATAGTTATCCTCTGATTGCTTCTATTCATGTACATATATATTGAGCTGGTTTGATTGAGCCAATTCTCCCATCTTCCTTATCATTTCTTGGGGTAGAGAGTTTTAACAACTATAGCTAGCTTAGGGTCCATGTTTATATCTCTGTTGATATTTTGTTTTCATGCATACATATCTATTTTATTTACGATTTTGCGTTTAAAAATTACATTAATATAAATCCAGTATTACTTCAAAAAGTAACTATTGTCAATCTGGATTTGTCTACAAATCTGACTATGATATTTACCATCAAAACAGTTTGTTGTGAATGCATATAATTTCTTTATAGAAGACTTCCATTGAGTTGTTTGTAATTGCATTTTTCAAAATTATGTGCAAGTGTGTGTGTCTCTTGTTATTCAAAGAAGCAGACACCGAGTAAATGGGAAAGACATACAAGAAGCAGAGCCGAAAAATGGAAATACAGTGTGAAAGTGAAAAGGAAAATGCTACCACTTGAGAAATGGGTTTGTATTAGTTCTTTATATATAAGAGTCATGGCAAATATATATGTTGGTTTGGAATTAATGGTCACGAAGTATATAGTTATTTATTAGGCAAATATATTAGTTATTTAATGGTCACGAAGTAATATGTGGCAATCTATTGTGGCTTTATTGCATATTGAGTTTCCTTGTAGTAACTATATTTAATTTTGCTAGGCCCATTTGAAATATTGTATTGACTGGTATTGTATTCTTTGATCTTCCAAGTCTTTATACTTTGAGATGACCATATACTTGAGGAAAATTGTGTAATAATTATGGTAAGGATTAATTTGAAATATAAGTTAAATGATTTAATTCTATGTTTAAATCTTGATATGCGGAATTACACTTAAGTAAGGCTTGCCAGACTAGAGACATAGTATGTGCGTCGATCATGGTCCAAATTGGGTCGTGACAAAGTTGGTATCAGAGCCCGGTTCACTTTTGATAGAGTCATGATTGTGGTTAAAACCAGTAAGGGATATTGATATAATGATTTCTAATATAATAGTTTATATATAGTAGATCTTGAGGATTTGGCACTAGTTTTAATCCTTTAATCGTAAATTTTTTTGGGATAGTTTCACCGAAGATTTGTGAAGGCCCTTATAAGTTGTCTAAAACTATGAGCAATGGTGAAATTATTGTATTGTGAGCTAAAATAAAGATTTACTTATAGGTGAAGGACATTACTATGGAATAGTTCTAAATGATTATGAAACTAATGGCAATTGTAACTTGATTGGTAATTGAATATTGTCTTGAAATTGTATCTTCCTTTCATTGTAGTGTCAAATAGAAACTTTGAAGAATTATTTGTTTGCTGTGAAATTTCTACTTGTTTTCATACGTAGGTTGAAAGGAGATCTTTAATCCATGTATAATGGTTTCTCTGTTTATGCTTCCTATGTATTTGTTATTTTCGGATTGGTGACCCTTTCAGTGGAAAATGAAGAAGAATTTGACAACAAAAGATGCTGCCCAATCCAAGTCATTCACATCGGTAGAGGATGGATCAAGGATTTTTCCTTGTTTGCTTGAGAATAAGTTTCATCAATTTCATTCTTTTTATCAAGAAATAAAAAGTTGGTATACTCTTCAGTGTTACTTGATGAATATAAACCCTACACCATATTATGATTTACAATAGTAACTCTTACGAACTTTCTGAATGACTCTAAGATTTCCCTCCCTAAAAATATACAGATTACTAACTAACTCTTATTCAATTAGCTTCTACAACCTTTTAGAAGCAGTGTGTGTATGACTTGGGCAGTCCATGTATTGTACCTAGTTTATCTGAATTCCAGATTTACAATGTAATTAATTATCTTGGTTTAAATAGCAGCATATATTTGTACAAGTTTCTAAATGATGAGATAACACCCTGTTATATACATGTAAGATTCAAAATAACACTCTTATTCTCTAACATAAATCATATGTTACAATAGACAACAACCTTGTATGACATGGTCAATTTTCATGACATATATATCCCTCTCATTGTGATGTGATTAGGTGCGTCTAAAATTTGTCGGTCGCTTATAGTCACACCTTGTTTCCAGAAAACCACTCTCCATCCTCTTCAGGCTAGGGCTTTACACAAGATGTCATTAAAATAGTAAGCTTTGTTAAAGATTATTGATAGTGTTTTTTTTTTAGGAATACTTGATTTTTTTAAGAAGGGTTAATTATGTTCTTAATACGTCTACAAAAAATTGTTAAAAAACTTAAAAGTTTAAGCATAAATTAAACAAATTTGAATTGAGCAGAGACTAATACTGAGTGCATAGTATTTTTGTAAGGACTAAAACAACTATTAAAATTAAGTAAGCACTAAACTTAAAATGCCTCAATTTTATAGGGACTAAAATCATATTTAACCCAACAAAAAAAAGTCGGATGTGGCATCCACGTGTGCTTCACCATTTGCTCAATCAACAACAATTATTAACAGCGAGGACTCATTTTGCTAACGGAAAAAAACGTTGGGGATCAAAAATTTAATAAAATTTAAGTATGGAATGGAAAATGTTACATAGACACCCTTTATTCCCATACACCCTTGTACACCCCATGCACTAGGAAGAGAGAAGAGGAGAGGAAAGAGAAAGTGTGCTTATGCGGGGTCCACGTGACTACGTGTCAGATTTTTGTGTAGGAGTCAAAGGGTGTATTGCCACATAAGGATGTCTATGTATCATTACTCTTTTAGAAAATATAGATTTGTTTAGTAAATAGAGACTTATAAGGGTATTTATGAAGTGGGAAACAAATTTTAAATACTCAACGAATCTATTTTTCAAGGGTTTTTTAATTCAGTTATGAACCACATGTACAGATATGAGGAAAAAAATTAGTGACTGTATCCCCCTAATTGCAGACTTGCTGTTTCAACGTTGAAAACCATAAATCCTTTTAATTAGGATTTGACCGAGCAAGTAGCAACAAAATAAACGTGTCTCAAAAGAATTAGTAAAAGTAATAACATAAAATAATGACAACTTTACAATAATTACAGCAAAAAATTACAATACAACATGCCTTTGCTACTGTAAGGGTTCATTCAACTAATCAACTCCACTACACACAGCTCATATCCTATGGGTATCTGTCCATCTAAGTTTCGGCATGAAATCAACTCTCCTTCGCCGGTAATCCTCCCGGATGATCTCATCGCGGAAGTCCTGGCCTTTCTTGACGTGAAATCACTTACACAGCTCAAATGTGTGAGCAAATCATGGTACTCGCTCATCTCCGATCCTTTTTTCGTCAAATTGCATCTCGATAAATCTTCGCAAAAACCACACCTTGCAGTATTTAGTGCACAATTTTTAACCCAACATGGTCAACTCACTGCCTTCAGCCTACACCGTTTACTTGAAAACCAGTCGACCGATGTTTCCATTGACGATTATACTAATTACCGTATGACGATGGACAACGAGTATTACAGGATGGTCGGTTGTTGCAATGGATTGTTCTGCTTGCTCCGTTATTCCAAAACTGAGGGGTATGAAGAGTTCTCTCTCCGTTTCTGGAACCCCGCCATGAGATCGTTGACGGATGAACTAAGCTCTATAAGCATTTCATGCAACGACAACAATGACTTCAGATTCTCATTTGGTTATGATAATTTAACCAACAAATATAAGGTGGTTTCCTTCCGTCCTAGTGATGTGAGGGTTTTCACTTTGGGCGAAAATAATGTTTGGAGAAATTTCCAAAGTTTTCCGATGATTCCTTATCTTAGTATTAGTCTTAATGTTGGTGTCTATGTGAGTAATAGTCTTGTTTGGCTTGCCCTTCGCAATAAGGTCTATTATGCTTATGATCAATGGGAAAATCTTAAAACAACCATTGATCAATTTGTGATTATCTCACTTGATTTGGGAACAGAGACTTACACGCAAATGCTCCCTCCTCGAGATTTTGATGAAGTGCCACTTTTTATGCCAATTGTTTCCGTGCTGATGAATTGTCTTTGTTTTAGCCATTGTTCCAAGGAAAATAATTTTGTTATATGGCAGATGAGAGAATTTCGAGTTGAAGCGTCTTGGACTAAACTGTTTAAATTTAATTATCAAAATATATATCCCGTCAATGGTCACTCTGACTACCGTCATTTGTTGCCATTACACTTTTTTGGTGATTCCCTGATATTGGCAAGCAATGGACGACAAGTTGTTCTTTATAATAGGAGAGAAAATAAAGTAGAAGCTAGAAATACCAATGCCTACTATTGGTGTTTTGCCAAACATTATGTTGAAAGTTTAGTTTCAACTTTTTGAAAGTAAGTTCCTCTTATGATTTCCTTGTTCATCAATCATTATTAAAACTTCAAGTCTAATGTTTCTCAGTAACTCAAGTTTATCAGATCTTGTTTTGCTTGAATTTAATTAATTTGGAATTTTATTGTCATATTCATGTATGGCTATTGAAATCTGATCAATCTTGTCATAATTGACTATAATTAATATGCGGTTCAGACAATATATTATTATACTCACTGAACATTTGTTTTATACCTTACAGAAAATTTGTCTTGAAATTTCAAGTCTCAAATGAATGGTAAATGAAGAAGAATTGGACAAGGTCTTGCTGCAAAGTAAGAAAACCACAAGAGATGCTGCTCGATCCAAGTCGTTCACATCAGTAGCTTAACAAATTATATCATAATGGTATATCAAGAAATAATATATGTGTCATGTCATGTATTGTGTTTTATTTTTGTTTGTTTTTATGATGGCATTTGCTACATTGATCTGCATTGGAGATCACCTAGCCATGTCCGGTATAGTATTCATCTTTCTTTTTCAGTCTTCAACATTGTAAGAGCTTGAAACTCACCATTCAGTTAATAAATTCACAGTTTCAGAAATCTAAATTCTAGTTTCTATCACATTCATTGCTAATCATTTCTACATATATTGCGGTGAAGATAGGAGATGTTTTAGAGACTAAAAAATAGATTGATGCATTACTGTTAAGATAACTAACATTTCCCTCTTCAAGAGAGGTTGTTACATACCTAACTAACATTTTCCGCTGCATTCATCACATTTTTTTCTCTTCTTCATGGATTTTCATCCATTTTCTTTCACCTTCTCAGTGATTTGATTGTGTTTTCATCACGATCTTGTGTAATTCTTCTTCAATTTGAAGAATTTCTTCGTTTTTCGTCATCAATTTAAGTTTCTTGTTTCACAAGGTTCTTCAACTTTTCATCCTATTTTCTCTTCGTTTGTGGTAATTGTGTTGATCATCTTCATCGTTCTCTTTGATTCGAATTCATCATCATGCCTCCTCGTTGGATTCTAGCAGCTTTGCAACAAGCACAAGGAAACACTAATTTGGTGTTTCACGTGCATCCAAGCGAAGGTTAAAATTCTGTGACTGTAACTTCTCTTCTCACAGGTTTGAATTATCTTGCTTGAAGAAGATCCATGCAATGCGCTCTTGGTGCGAAGAACAAACTCGTCTTCATTGATGGATCAATTCCAATTCATGCTCTTGATGATCTGAATTGTAGTGCTTAGGAATGATGTAACCATCTCATTCATCCATGGCTTATCAATTCCATTTCTCCACAAATTACTGTATTCCATGAACAAGCACTGGATCATGGAATTAAGCCAACCAAGACGTCTTATGAAAGTTGTGGAATCTAGAAGATCAAGTACATGAAGATTATGAAGACCCTGCAACTTGAGAGAACAAGAAAAATTTTATCTGGTCCATGTGACCCGCGCATGCTGAATTTGGAGAAGAGGAAAAACTCCCTGCTTTATGCCCCTCGCACATGGAACCCATGAAGATTGAAGATATGAAGTGCAAAAAAATTGGGAAAATTATGTCTCAAGTCGCAAGCACATGTCGAAGGAGGAAACTGCATGGAAAATGAACAATTCTATGTGTGATGAAAATTAAACAAACTTGAATCTTCAAAAAAATGTGAAGAATCAGAAACCAGATATCACAAAATCTTGATGCAAGCAAGAACAGCTGAACAAATAGGGAATCTTAAACGCAGATGCAGAGATTAAAGATCAATCCCATTACTTTGTTTAGAACTCCATTTTTTTATGCATTCATATATTTTGGATTTCTTCTTATAATTAGTGATATTGCTATAGAAACTGATTCAAGAATTGATAATTATGTTATTTCTATATTCTTATAATTAAAAAGAATTGATGATTATGTTAGTTCTATCATTATGTCTAATAGAGTCCTTTTTAAATTATAGGTCTACATCCCTAAGTTCAAGCATAAGTTCTATCATTATGAATGGTTGGAAGGAAGTGTTATTTGAGCTACAGTTTCTTCTTTCCGATGTTTAATAGAGTTTTTCATTATATTGAAGAAATATATGGCCTTGTTGATGTGTTTCTTTTATGTTTCTTTCAAAACAGTTGAAGCAACTAAGTACTTAGTAATTGCTTTGTTTTATAACTCTATTCTTCACTGTTTGTGTAAAGGGATGCTATGTCTTTTTCTTTTTCTATTTTATGTGATTTCTTTGCCATATACTCCCTCCGTCCCATAATAACTGAGTCATTTGCAAAAAAATTATTGTCGGGATTTTGACAACAATGACAACTACATCTACCTTCTCTTACTACCTACCCTCTAATTCCACCCTTTGCTCAAAATCACAGCATTCAATTTGCAGATACACAATAGTTCTCTCTTTTTATAACAACCTCTCTGATGTAACACTTGCTATATGGTAAGTTAAGCATAACTCCGTCTCATTCAGACTCACCCTTTTGCTTGTATTCATGTTGTCTAGTGACTTTGAACATGGTAAGCATCTAGGTTTGATCATATTAATGAAATGTAATATCAGCTACTAAAATTTGATGGCTCACATTCATGGTTAGGATCTAATATTGTCACTATATCAACTAAAACAGCTTCAACAATCTTCCAACATTCATGGTTGGAAGATTGAATATTTTTAGTGAACCTCAGTTCAGATTTGTAGTAATAATCTTTGTAACCTTAATCCGTTACTTCTTACGGTCTTTCAAAAGCAATATTATTAATAAATAATAAAAAACGAGCATTTCTTTTTCGATAAATCAATCTATCACGAACAAAATCATACTTCTGATATGCATAAAATTTAAATATCAATATCCCACCAGCAGAGCTAGAAAAAGATTTGAAGGTGAGCCATGACGCAACAAAACCCTAGCCCTTCGCCTACACATGTAGGAACATTTGCTTGTGAGCAGCCACATAACTAACTTGAATAAGAATTACACACCCCTAGTCCTCTAATAATTCACTCTCTTTAGCATTGTTGGAATAGCCGAAGACATATCAATCCACCTTAAGATCTGTACCATACACTCGAAAACAATTACCCCTCCACCCCACCCCAGACAACTTGAAAGAGTCAGGAAAGAAAAGAAAATAAACTGGAAGAGCGAATGAAACTGATTTTATGAGCACAACCTGTCCCCCTATTAACAGATTCCTATTTTTCTAACAAGACAGCCTCACTCTAACTACAGTCACCGGCTCACCGCAGAGTTCCAAGTACTTAGCTTCCACGGATTTGCACCAATAGTGATGCCGTAGTATTTGAATGGTACGGACCCGACCTCACAACTCAAAACCAATGCTGCCTCCAAAAGCCAAGTATGGGAAACATTAACCGTCACTAAAAGATTTTCTAATATATCTTTAACTTTCCAAATATATGCTCAAGGAGACATGTAAATCAACCATCATTGATCCCAATAGCAACCTGTTTCCTAATCCCAATATTTAAGATTCCTAATAATTAGCTCAGCAATATATTTGGCCCAGATTTACATTGCAGCAAGGGAACAAGAAATTACTATGTTTCAAATTTGGTACAAATTACATTGTTGGGAAGCATATTCATGATAAGTGATGCAGATCTAATTAACTACGTGATTTTATGTGTGTGCGTAACTCAGAAAGTAATTTTTTTGTCGAACACTGACTCTATGTTCTTTCAGTAAACTTTTTGTGACTATGTAAAGATACAACCAAATCGATATCAATGAACAACAAATAAAACCTCCAAATAACAACAAATAAATTAACTACCAAAATCTAACCTAAGTAAACAAGAAACAAAGAAGACGCAATTGGTCATATACTTGTATAGATAAGTTATTTAGAGTTTCATTTTCACAATGTCCGTTCCAATAAAGCAAACAAGAAAACAAGAGTTAGTCGTCATAATTACGTAACGTGTTGGCAAGTCAAACACATAGAACCCTTGAATACAAAAAAATAGAAGATAGGATTCCAAACACAGAGGGTCAATTATATTCCAAACACAGAGAGTTAAGTCACACAGAAGATTTGATGCCTCTAAAAAATAAAATATAATATATCAAAACTTGTAAAACACAAGACAAAATTAACATTAAGAATGCTTAGTTAAGATATAAGTGCAACTGATCAATTGAGTTTCAACAGGAACACAAGAATATGAGTGGTCAACATCAAAATAACATAACCAAGATCAACCTTTAGAAAACTCAGTTGACATATAAGTGCAACTGATCAAGTAAGTTTCGACTTTACAGCTCCATAATAATACAAGTGGACAACATCAAAGCAAAACAACATATAATAAACCTTGAATCACCCCTACTTGCTTACTGATGAGGCTTGAAGATTCGATCAGAATGCGTATCTGGCAACCCAAAATTCACCTCACTTTCAAGGTATCTTTTCACATGAATATATAGTTAGGAGTCTGTTGCTAAACATGTAGTCTGCAAAAGCAACGATGGAAGAAGATAATAAATAGGCATCAAAATTTTTACATCTAGTTTAGAAACTTCACATTAATAAGAAAAGCAACAACTTTGCATGTACAAGTCGATCCTCGAGGTTATCTAATCTGACAGCGGAAACTAAGCTGAATAACGGAAGATAACATACTCAACTAGAAATGCAGGATTTTACGATCCACTCAGGAGGAGGCCAGAACAAGTTAAAATATTCAGGATAATCGGACAAAGGTGAAAGCCGATCTTGATCCAAATGGAAAACACAGTTACCACTTTTCATATAGTCAATAAAGATGACACAATTCCCTTTGGCAACACACAAATCCGAAGCAGAAGCAGAAAACGAACATCCATTCCCCAAAAACAAAACCCTATCCCCCAAACTTGTCAAACTCACCCATTTCTTCTCCTTTTCATCAAGCCTGAACACATAAATTCTTAAAGCATCTTCATCGAGGTAATAGGACAAACAAATCTCATAAATATCCACTAGCAACAAATCACCCTCATTTTCCACCAAAAATTTTACTCTCCCACCAGCACCATCGACAAAAGGTTCGGCCACTAACTGAACAGTCAAGTCATCCGGTTCAAATGTAATTGTCCGGCCAACTTTGTCGACCACATAAGGTTTCCCTTTGAAAAGGCAGACATCTAATGAGAAAGTCAGGATATCAGGAATCACCTTCCAATTATCATCGCCACATTTCAACAGTAACGGAACAGGGGTAAAGATAGAGTGTAACGTGGCGAGAACGATTGGTTTTTTTCCTTGGCACGTAACAGAAACTACCTTTTCAGGTTCCATGTAGTCATGGCTCAAGGGTTCTGCATTGATGAAGGTAACTAAATGGCAAACCGAGAGTTTGCTGAAGTCGAGAGCGTGAGGAAAATGAAAAGGATAAGGTGATTGATATTGATGTGAGAGGAATGGGTGTATGAGTTTGTTTTTGCCACTTGAAGTTTGAGTAATTCTAACCAACCAAGGTTGAACTAGGGTTTGTTGTTGCTGTTCTAGTGGTGGCTTGATGAGGAAGAAACTGTGTTTAGGGAGTTTGCAGAATGAAGTTATATTGTTGATTGAATCAGACAGGAATGGAGCTTTGAATAGTGGAAACTCGATGGTTGAATTTGGATGGTGATTTGGGATGGAGGAAGAACGCCAATTGGAACAAACTGATCGAAAGCGAATGAGATCGAGTTCGCTGTCGATGTGTTTGGATATCAGATTCAGAAGATCCTTCGGCAGTTCAGACCAGTTTACTGCCATGGCCATGAACAATCGATGATGGAACAAAACTAGGTATAGGAAGATACGTTCCAATTAGTCCTATTTATATATCAGACAGCATTTTTTGTTCTAGGAATAGAACCAACCAAATAAAAAACCGTAAACCAAATATACCCAAACAAATATATGTTCCAAAAAGAAAAAGAAAAAAATAGTTTCTAGGATCAGAAAAAGAAAAAAATATTATATTCCAAAAAGTTTTAGATTTTATGTAGTTAAATTTGTTTCTCATTGTTTTATTTTTGTTTCATATATTTTATATTTAGTTTGTTTTATATTTTAATTTTTAAGGCATAACTTTGTTTTTTAATCGTTTTATTACTACTCAAAATAATTAAAAAGATTTGTTTCTATTTTATATCAAATATTCAAAAAAAATATATCAAAAATATTTACCTTTTTTATTCTTTTTTTTTTTATAAAAAGTTAGTGATGCAAGGCATCATCTATATATAAGTATCCAAAAAAAAAAAAAAAAAAAAGGCTATATATAAGTATAAAAGTCAAAACAAAAGGAAAGGGGGGCATAGACCAAGACCTTTCATAAATTTACAAACCTAAAGTAAGGTAAGCCTAGTTTATTCCAGGTGAAATCTGCTCTAACTTGAATTGGAATGTCCTTCATCCATTTCAATGAATTAGTGGTTAAACCCATATTTCCTAATTTATCAGCACAAAAGTTTCCTTCCATGTAGATATGAGTAACAATAAGATTCATACTTCATGCTAATATCATACAATTGTCCCATCTGTTTCTTATCCTCCAAGGCACAATGGAGACTGACTTGAATGCTTGAAGGACTAGCATGGAGTCAGTTTCAAGCCAGAGATGTAACCAGCCTTTGTTGTGTGCTATCTCAATAGCCTGCATAGCACCTGATAATTCAGCAAATAAAGATGAACCTGGACCTAAATTCTGAGCAAAGCAACCTATACAAAGAGCTTCTTGGTTTCTGAACAAACCCCCACAAGCACCCAAAGATGCAGGGGTTCCGGCAGCAGCTCCATCCGTATTACATTTTATCCAGTTGAAATCTGGGGGAGGCCAAATCACTTCTCTAATGTCTCGTGGTTTGGGAGGGTGAATTGTGATATTGAATGTTTTGAGAATAGAGAATTATGAAATAGAGTTGTAGGAGAGTTTCTTACTTTTATTTCCTGAAAGAGAAACATTGGCAATAATTAAATCGACTGCAGCTTGCTAAGGAATGAGTATGTCATAGTATCTCAGCTGGTTTCTAACAAACCAAATCACCCCTACAATGTTCACCAGAGATGCTTGGATGACAACCTTGCATTGAGGAGACCACCCCATGTCAGCAATATGCCAAATATCCTCAAAGGATTGGATTTGAAGATTCATTTGGAGGACATTAGATGGCCAAGACCAAAGTCTTGAAGCATATTTACAATGTAGAAACAAGTGAAGAGATGTTTCTTGCGCTTCTTTACAACAACTGCACATGGAAGTAATAGAGAAACCTCTGAGATTAAGTTGGTCATCAGTAGGGACTTTGTTGTACATAATAAGCCTCCATGCCAGTAAAGATTTTGTAGGTGGAATGTCAGGTGACCAAATTGTTTCGATCCAATTCAAGCGTTGAGGTTGATTGGTTTTGAATAGGTAGGCATCTTTAAGGGACAAGACACCATTATTGGTGTGTTTCCAACGCAATTTGTCATCATATTGATAAATGGGAAGAGTTACGTGTTGGACAAGATTAGGCAACATTGGAAAAATAACCAGCAGGGATGCTAGAATATCCGAACGGCCATCAAAGATAAAATCAAAAACTCTTGCAAATAAAAAATTATGCTAGTCTTGATTGAGGTTCAGAAGTTGGATGAGGGGTTTCTCACACCATGTGTCATTCCAAAAGTTCACTCTGGTGCCATCTCCAATTTGTCAAATTGAGTTTTCTTTTGCAAGAATATATTCATTCTTCACACTGCTCCACAATAAAGAATATATGTGATATGAGATGCAATTTTCATTCTTGAAAACTCTAGATCTAACTAACCTTGCCCAATCATTGTCTGAACTGATTAACTCCCAAAAATATTATTAGTGATCATGGGTTCCATCATAACATGAAACCCCTCAGCCGCCAAAAGAAACATAAAGAGGGAGAAGGGATCCC
Organism: Medicago truncatula; assembly: GCF_003473485.1. NCBI lineage: Eukaryota > Viridiplantae > Streptophyta > Magnoliopsida > Fabales > Fabaceae > Medicago > Medicago truncatula. Next base: position 20,714,613 of record NC_053043.1, on the reverse strand, counting down.
CTTGACGCAACTCGTGAGCCATAGGAAATTCTTCTGTGGGGCTGCTATTTACTAATATCGATATTGATGTCACGGTGACACATTCTTTCATCCATTTCCTCCAAAGAGTCAGAAATGACATTTTACCCATAACGTCATCCAAGTAATTCTAGTCCACAGAATCGTAGGCCTTTTCAAAATCAACTTTAAACAATATAGTATAGATTAGTTTCTATTCTCCTACAAAAGTGCCACTACGATATCTTTTATTATTACGATTTTATCTCTTTATATCTTAGTTTTTTTTATTAATTTGATTTTGTTTTATATTTCAATCATCTTTCTTGATATTGTGAAATGTTATTTAAGGTATATTTTTTGTTTCTGCAGTAAAGGAGCCATTAAGAATCCTTTTGGACAAGGATAACCAGTTAACCAACATGCACCCATTGCTCAGATTTTCTGATAATCAATTGAGGAAAAGGTGGTGATGGAAGACACTTACTACATGGAGGACTTGTCTTTTTGTATTTCCACAATGTTAGGAGGATTAAAGAGATGGCCTAGTTTTCAGAACAATTAGAATTATATTATGACGAGGAAGATGACGACCAGTACATCGATCTTAAAAGTTAGGATCCAACTTTTGCAAGGAATTTCAACAAGGAGTTTCTATGGTTATTTTAATTCCTATATTACTTATTCTTCTCTCTAGGTCTAGCTAATTTATCTTTGAATAGGTTAAGTTTAAGATCTTCTCTATAAATTGCTCAATTATACAACTTTAAATTATCCTTTGAATACAGTTGATTTATCTAGTTTTATTCAGTTATAATTGTATTCAATGTTTTTTTGTGCATATACAAATGTCTATGAAATGGTCAAATTCCAATGACTACTAATCCTAACTCTAGTAGTTAAACTAGTATAATTGTTCGGTCTTTAATAGATTTAGATATATTCTTTGTGTTTTGTGACAATAATTTGGCGTCCTCATACCTCTGATGGTTATAGACTCACCTAAGACATCAGGGTGTCATAAATAGAGAAGAGGGTTAGTGAACATTAAATTGGCCTAACTATATTGATCAAATGTCTTACATCAAGCTATCAGACAACTTGTTCATGGGGTGTAGTTACTAACTAGTGAATACAAAACGACCTATTTGTTCTCCTTACCTTGATATTATTATTTTATTTCTTTTCTGCAAACACAATTTCACCGACATGTACCAATTCTCTCAAGCCTCTCATTCACTTCTCCAACTTCGCCAAGTTTCTTCCTATCCCAAAACTCCACTTCTTAATGCATAATCACAACCTATTTCTTCCCACCCTTGACATTGTCCATTACTAAATCTATCTCCCTAAATAGTAGTTCCCCTCATACCTATATCATTATCACAAAATCGGCATTCTTCTCTAGGCGAAATGTTTGCTCATCCAGTGAAACTTCTCTATCCATTCTCCCTAGAACTCCTCGCCTTCAACTCTCCCAATGAATCCTTTAGCCCAAAAACCCTTAGAATTCTCCGACTTTGCTCGCCTTCAGTGCACCGTGGCTCGCCTAGCGCTCAGATTCTTTGCTTCCTTGTAATTAAGTCTCAAACCTATATAAAAAAAAGGGTTCGAAAATCAATAATAGACACTTACGTACTAGCATAAAAATGTAATGATTTAAGTATTTACAATAAATTGGATTGTTTTTTGCATTGATTACTTGCAAAATAAGTTAATAAATCCTAAAAAAAATAACTTGATTTTGGAACTTATCAAGCGGCAATGAGAGAAAATAGTTCTTCTTCATTTAGGTTCCCTGAACCTTCGCAAACAAGGACTTCTTGTTGTAGTATATGTCGAAGACAGGGATAAGTTTTGGAGGAGAAGGTGATGGAGGATTTCCAACTGACTGTGTAGTCCATGTTTTGTTTTCATTGAAGTGATGGTTTGCAGCAATAATAAAAGAAAATGTTAAAATATCAAGAATTAAAAAATGTGTTGAAAGTATCTAAAATTTAAACTTTTTGAGCTAGTTAATAAGTTACGAATGTAAATATGGGAATATGTGGAACTAAACATTGAGAGAGTGTTTAAGGGAGATTGTGTGAGCAAGTTGTAGTAACATTCTTCATTAGGGGACTATGAATATGGAAGGCGTAAACATTTATTAGCATGGGAGGAGGAGCATGTACTTGAGTGTAGTGCTTTGTTGCATAATATTGTGTTGAATGTGGGGGTGTCAGATAGGTGGCAGTGGAATATTCATTCAACTAGGCATCATACAATTAGCTCATGTTATCACTACTTGACTTCTTCGAAAAATGGTACGGCTCAAGAATCTTCAACCTTTATTTGGGACAAGGCAATTTCTTTAAAAATCAGTCTTTTTGTTTGGCACTTTCTTTAGAATCGCATTCCAACTACTGATAATCTTTTGTGGTAGAGCTTACTACAAAATCAGCAGCAACTATGTGTGGGTGGTTACGGATCTAATGAGGATATTCATCATTTGTTCTTGCATTCTAACTTCTTTGGATCTATTTAGACACTAGTTTTGCATTGGCCAGTTTATGTTATGGTGATTCCAGCTCTCATTATCGACCATATACTTCAATTCGGTCATTTAGGAGGATCATCAAAGCATCATCGGTTAGCTATGCATATTTTATGGCTTTCTAGCATATGGGTGATATGGAATGAAAGAAACATTCGTATTTTCTAGCATAATGAGCACTCTCTGCATCAACTGTTTGACAAAATTCAGCTTCCGACATTTTGGTGGTTGCAAGAGAAATATGCTACTTTCGGTTTTGATTATCATTCTTGGTAGCTTAACCCAACTATGTGTTTGGAAGCTTTACATTAATTTGCATTTTTATTTCAATTATGGTTCCATTTTTTGACAATCTAAACTCTTGATATAGTTTTTCTTCATGGTACACCTTGTGCTGTGAAGTCTTCGCCATTTGGTATTTTAATTTCATTTTAGAATCCTAAAAAAATATGGAACGAGGGAGTAACATTATCTTGTGCCCTATATATTATATTTATTAAAACAGATCCTCAAATTCATTTGTTGATAACCCATCAAATATATGTCATGTGTAACATCCTGATTTTTAGTTTGTTATTATTTTAATTATTTAGAATTTAATTGTTTATTTGATGTGTTTTAATTGTTGAGTTAATTGATTTTTATTAGAGATTGATGAGTAAAGGTTATTTCAGTAATTTATGAGTAAAGGGAATTTTAGTAATTTAGGAGTGGAGGGTATTTTTGGGAAGTTAGTAGAAACTTTGAGGAATTAAGAGAATAGAAGTTCATAGGTAAAATCGGGGTTTAAGTGAAGTAATTGTGTAGTATTTTCTTTATGAGGAAGAATAGAGACTAAGCTCATTAAGAGTTAAGTGAACCAAACCCAATATAAGTGGTAGTCTTTATGATTTAGGGTTAGAAAATCATTTGTTAAGTTTTGAGAAAGAGGCAAGCAAAAGGCAAGAGAGAAGCAAAAGGGAATCTAGAGATATAAAGGAGAAAGGCTCAAGAACCAAACGGAAGAGGGATATTCAAGCTTGTAGGAAGTTAGCTTTGGAAGATAAGAGGTACGGGGGTTAGATTATTTTCACCATATGTGATTTATGAGCAGTTGTGTGGTCAGGGAATGCATAATTTTTCTCTACTTTCATGAATTTTGTGGTGGATTAATGTCAATTCCGTGCTTTAGTTGTTGTGGTTAATTTGGGTATGTGAAAAGTTGTGAAACCATGTTGTTCTTTTGTGAAAATCCATGTTTTATTATGTTGAGTTGATGTTTTTGAGTTTTAAGCCAAAATTTAATGAAATTCATGAAATTAGATGATGAAATGATGTTGATTTCGTGTTCTATCTTCTTGTTATGATATTGGGTGTATGAATGTTTATGTTGATTAGATGGGATTTGTCCCTCCTTCATAACATGAGATATATCTTTAGGCCTCTTGATGAAATATGACTGTAAAGATGCATGGCCATGCCGAATTAAGTCAGTATGAGATATTGGACTTATTTGTTATTCAGTATATTCTAGGATAAAAAAATATAAATATTGATATATACAAGGATAATAAAATATATGTCTTGTATTCAATATAGATATGAGAACAAAGGAGTAAATGTACCCGTGAACATTTTCATGGAAAAAGGTTTCGTAAGATCACTTGACATTCTTGTCATTTGGGTAGCAGTGAGGTGTTGCTAGATATCGCTCACTGTTTATAGTATTAAATATAAGATTTAATATTCGTTACAAGAACATATTGGGTCACACACAATAGAACGGTCAAAAGGAGAAATATAAGTAAGACTTATAACTTGGGGTGCGTTTAGCAAATAACGTTTATTAGTTAACAAAAAAAGGCTAAATGGGTTAATGGGCTTACGGAAGTCCAGTAGTGATTATTAGTTGAATTCTGCTCGTTATTCAAATGTTTCCGCTCATTCCTAAAGTAAAAGTCCAAAATGCCCCTGCGTGAGTTAAGTCACGCTAGTTGTAAATTTCCAAATTTTTCACGTGACTTAAGTCACACTTGTTGAAAAATGATTGTTTTTAGGCTTAATTGCTTTTTTCGTCCCTTAAGTTATTATTTGGTATTGCTTTGGTCCCTTAAGTAAAAAAAGAAAAGATTGTTTTGGTACTTTATCTTTATCTCCGTTACATGTTTTGGTCCCTTCCGTTAGTTTTAATCAAAAAAACGTTAACTGCTATCCACGTGTCATTTTGGCATTAGCTGAAAAACTTAAATTATTTTCTTCATCTTCTTCCCCCATTTTCTGGAAAATAAGAACACCACCAACAACACTTTCATGAAAAAGAAAAAAAAAAAAAAAAAAAAAAACACCAACAACAAGAACAAACAATTACAACAACCCAATAAGCAGCAACAACAACAAAGAAAAAAAGACAAATCTCCAAACAAAATCAAATCATCTTCAACACCTTCATTCATATTCAAACCTAAAATATAAAACATTTAAAAACTCAAATTCATTATCTCAAAAACACCAACAACACTCAATCTACCTCAGAAAAAATTGGAAATTGGTGTCGTTCTTCAACCTTGAATTCAATTGGGCATTGTGCTAGTTATCCCAATTGAATTTAGCACCAAAGTCACTTTTCTTGATAATTAATTTTTGGGTTTTTATTGCTGGATTTTTTCAACTGCTAGTTGTAGTTGTTGTGAATGTTTTGAAGATTTTGGTTGATTTTCCCATTGTTATTGAATTTGGAAAAAAAAAATTAGGAAATAGATATGAAGATTTGGTTGATTTGCTTTAGGGAGATTGAGAAATTGTGTTGTTTAGATTGAAATAGATGTTTATGAATGAAAAAATTGGTTATTGATTAAGTTATGAAATTGATTATGTTTATATATTTGTTGAAGATGATGAAAAGGAAGAAAAAAAAATCTGGGTTGGTGTGTTGTTGATGATGAAGATCATGAAGAAGAGGATGGAAAGAGAAGGAAGAAGATGAATAATACAAATCCTAACGTTTTTTGAATTTTTTTAACGAAAGAGACCAAAACAGGTAACGGTGATGAAGATAAAGTACTCAAACAATCTTTTTTTTAATTAAGGGAACAAAGTAATACCAAATAAATAGTTAAGAGACCAAAAGCGCATTTAAGCCTTGTTTTTATCTAGGGAGTTACTGGATACAAAGTGTTGAAAAGGTTTGATGTCCATGCACAACGGTAATTCTTTCTCGAGTGAAAATAGTTCTTATAATTGGGAGTGTTCCATATAAAGTTGGAAATGTATTCATATTAAAGAATGGTCTCCGTGGAACATGGTACACTTTCAAACCATCCGTCATGTGTCTAACCCCAGAGCATTTTCCATAAGCATGGGTTACAACCACCACCTGATCATTGGTAGTTACATTTTAATTTCAATTCAAAAACATTGCAAATTACCTCAGACAGCATAATAAGTTATAATTTAGAAATATACCAGTCCTGATTTGAAGCGTGTAATCATATTATGTTACTACGTGAATGAAAAAGTGCAAGATGATTAACTCTTTAGATAAAAACAGTCATTTTCTAGTAGGCGTGACTTAAGTCACGTGAAAAATTTGGAAATTTATGCAGCGTGACTTAAGTCTTGTTGAGCTAACACTGGCGTGAGTTAAGTCACGTAACGTGACTTAACATACGTCAAATATACACTAGCGTGACCTAAGTCACGTAAGGGTATTTTAGACTTTTACTTTGAGAATGAGCGGAACCATTTGGGTAATGAGCAGAATTCTTATTAGTTTGCAAATTGCAAAGCACATAAGGAGGTAACGGTCAAAAGGAGAAATATAAGTCAAGTGCTCTGCAAGTTTTTCAGAAACTCTAGAATCTCTTGAACCTTTGATCGCTTGGTTAGCACATGGACGAGTAGAAGCTTTGCTACGTTGCTGAAGACAATGTGATCAAAATGATTTTCTGCACTACAAAGAGGTAACAATCTTTTAGTGATTATGTCAAATTCGTAATGATCTAAGGAAAGCAAATAAAAAAAATTTATCTCATTGTCTATTATTTTAATCGATTTTCCTTCATTTTGTTGTGGAGGTAAAGAGTCTCATTATCTTCTTTCTCTATGCTTAATCAATCAGTTTGAACGACCAAAAGTTCAGTCACCATCTATGACAATCAACTTGCATTAATATTGTGGTTAGTCATTTTTCATCAAAGTCTTTGCATTACTACTGTTTTCCGGTGGTTTTGGTTTTTTCAGTGTTTTTCCTCTTAGCTAACAATAGTTTTTCAATTTGCAAGATTATGCATTGTCAATCCAATCAATAATCTTTCAATTTTGATTTGCTTTCTTTGCCTAGTTAGATTTTTCTCTTTATATAATTTACTTTTGGTGCGTTCGTACAATCTACAAGATGTTTTTTTTAGTCAGGTAGCTTAATGGCTAGAATTCTCTGGGGTTCGAACTCCGACCCCTGCATATAATAATGTATGTCCCTGTCAACTGAGCTAAGCTCACAGAAATATCTACAAGAGGTTTTAATTCTAGTTTCTTTTTTCTTTTTACTAATTAATTTAGTTTGTTAGCTTGGGTTGGCTGACAATTGTTAGATTTCAACTTTCTATTGTTGTATAAATATCTAGCGTGAGTAGATTGTAAATAGAGTTCGATTTTGATAATGAATTTTCTAGTTTTTTTTTTGTTTTTTCAGATAGTCTATCGGCTAGAATTCACCTTATAAGGTGAATAAGTGACGTGTTCGGGGTTCGAACAACGACCCTTACATATAATAATGCATTGTTTTACCAACTCGGGACCTAGTTTTCTTTTACTTTCCCTGTATTTCCAAATTCAATTACAAACATTTAATAAATTTATCTTTATTGTTATCTTAATTCATATATGTCTCTATCACTTAGGTTGTTTTTTTTATATATTGGTCGTGATAGTAAAATCTTTTATAATATTCTTTTAGGTAAATACTCTCTCTGTTATTTTATAACTTTTTGCATAAAAAATTGTTTTTGATTAACTGTCATTTTCAAAGTTCAATACATCATTAAATGTTGCTTTATTTATGGAAAATGTTAACTTGTGCCCTTAAGATACAAGTTTAGAAGACAAATGTAGAAATAATGTATTGGAATGCATGCTTTAAATTTAATCTTTAATGTTTTAAAGAGTTTTATGCACAAAATTTAAGGGAATACTATTATTTTTTTTAGATTTCTTAATATGTGCCCCAAGAGCATCCACAATAGAGACCCTCACATTTGAGGTCTTAAATAGGTCTCACATGGACACATCATTTTTTTTTTTTTAATAATAGTACCTAATAGGTACTCAATCACTCCAATGGAGATCCTCTATCAAAATATATAAATGGGTCCCACCAATAATTATTTATTAATGAAAATCAACAAAAGCAACTCAAATAATGATTATTTTTTTGAAAAGTGGTGTGGGGTCTACTTAAGATTAGGGGTCTTAAGTGAGACGATTAGGGGTCTTAAGTGAGACCCTGAGTCTTAAGAGACCCCCAATTTTTCTTCTTCACATTGAGGGTACCTATTAGGAACTGGGTCTTAAATAGTAAAAACTCTACCAATATGGATGTTCTAAAGGCACAAGTTAACAATATTTTTTACTTACAGGTCTTGTTAACGAGTGCCCCCGGGACACTCTTTAAGGATTCCAAAAGAAGAAAAGATTTTATAAAAAAATCAAATATTTCGATTTCCGATGCATTGATTACACATATTTTTATGATAAGTTACCATATAAAAACTTTAACTAGTACTCCGGAGCACTGATTAACATTTTCCTTTACTTATATTATCCTTAGATATTTATTGTAGATATAGAAATATATGAAATGAGGTATTACTCCCTCCGTCCCTTAATAAATGACACAGTTGACTCCATTACGCATTTCAATGCATAATTTTGAGTTTAAATATCTTGAATAATATGTTAGAAAAAATCATGAAAATTTGATATTTTGAAAATACTCATCGAAACGAATCTAATGATATTATTTATCTATGTATATTAGTAGAAAAATATTGTCAAAGTAAGCTGGGTCAAAATTGCAAATTTTTAAATAGGTCAACTATTGCGGGACGGAGGGAGTAAATAATTAATATTATTATAAGAAAAAAATAAAAAAGTGTCGTATCAAAAATAGTAAAAAAATTTGTTATCTTAGTTTGTGTTAAAAGTCAAAATAGGATAATTAAAAAGGAATAGAGAAAATATTCTTTAGGTTGATTATTAGTTTCTTCTTTTACAAAGTCAATGAGTATGGTTGAATAAGCTCACTTGGAAACTGTAAGTCAATGAGTTCTTTATAAAGACCAAATTATAACGAGTCGATCTAATTCGTAATCCCAAGTTTCACTTGTACTAAGTTAAGTTGTACTTGAGTAATACCCTTGATGTAATTATTGTCACAAGTAAAGGACGAAATTGACTATTGGCAACAAAGACCAAACCTAGTCAGAAAATTCAAAGATTGTTTTTGTGTTATTGGGAAGACAAACGTGTGAGTCTGACAGGGAAGAAGCAAAGCAAAGTATGTGTCGTACGTTCAGATATATATTCTTGGCTACCACGTAAGGAAAGCCAAAAAGGAAACTGAAGAAGTACTAAGAAAATTAAAAAAATAAGGAAAATGAAAAGTAAGAGAAGAAAAATGAAAAACATAGAATAAACAAAGAGAAACAATACAAATAATGAATCCTTATCCACCAGGTTTGAACCAGATCTTGTATTTATTGTACATTATCCTACCAAAGTTTATGAGGACTGATTTTATTTTATTAATTTTGCTAACAAGTATTTTAAAGATATTGTTTAAAAATTCTATTATATTTTAAAAATATAAGTTGTTATTTTTGTTATTGTAATAATTATACAACTTTTTTATACAAATTTACTACTTTTAATACTTTCTCGCCTCCCTTATTTCGAAGGAGGATTATTCAGCATGATGCTCACCTCTGTGTCACTGGCCGTGGGATGATTGAATCGGTTGCACATCTCTTCTTATATTGCGGCGCGTTTTCGATCAAGTTTGGCAACTTGTTCGTTATTGGTTGGGTTTCATTCAACAGAGTCCTAAACCATTTTGGAAAGGAAATGTTATAATTTTTCGTGAAAAAGAAAGCACTCCTTATCAGCTTTTGGAAAATATCAAGCTTCTTTTCTTTTGGTGGTTTAAAGCTCATTTTGTTACTTTTCATTATAAATTTTATGATTGGTGTCGGAACTCATTTTTATGCTTGGGTAATTGTTAATCACTATTATTTCCGTTGAAACATTGTTATAATTATTGGCTATTTCCTTTGGCAGACCTTGTGCTTGAGGAATAGTCTGTTGGTTTTAATATATTTCATTTTGATTTCTTAAAAAAAAAAAAAACAATATTTAAAGGACATGATACACATAGTCACTTTTTTTTAAGATTGAGAGGGCGATTTATTATCTTTGTAAATTATAAATTATTGCTAATATGATACACATAGTTAGTTTTAGAAAAGTAAATAAATATTGAAATAGAGAATGCGACATGTTTTAAGGCTAATGCTAACTTCTACTCGGTTAAGGAACTAAAAAAGAAAATAATGAATAAATTTTATATTGAAAGTATAAATTATCAAACTTTATAGTAATATCGAATACACAAGTTTTAAGAAAATACTTTCATCTTTAACTTTTTAATTTGTGCATCAAAAACACAAGTTAGTGTTTCTCATTTTTTTTTTTTTTGTCAAGCAGCCTAATGACTAAAAATTCATCATTCAGGTAAATAATTAGGGTGACTGGGGGTTCAAATCCCGACCTTTACATATATTATGCAATGTCCCTACCAAATGAGTTAAGCTCACGATTCTCATGTTATAATTATTACTAAACAAACCAAGATATCTAGAATTAGATTTTTTTTTTTTTGTAGAACCTTGTCGTAACATACGATTTCAATCAGACTCGTAAGAATCCTGATCGTGGGATGGGTCCAATATGTTAGCAACCAGACTCCTAAGGGTTGTCAACGTCAAATGAAGCGGACTTTTTAGGTTAACGAAACCAACCACCGCAAAATAGGTCACAAATCCAAAGTCATCACATCTATAAGGAAGAACATAACATTGGAGGAAGAAAAAAGAAGCGCCTATTAAGTAACAAACAACTATATAAAGATCCTGTCTCTTCTGAGCAACTAACAAGTTTCAGGTTTAAAAAAAGTAATAAAATACATACAATGATGTAAAGTTAATGAGACATATCTAAGTATTTTTCATTGGAGTCTTTATTAACGTTTTTCCATTAAAGTTATTGAATTTTTAACGGATACTTTTATTAAAAAATTGTAAATGGCAACAACCCCTTGTTTGTTTGGGTATTGGTCGACCATTATTTACCTTTTTTTGTTTTTTAAGGATTAGATGTTGTAATTTTGTTCTGCTTCTTAAGACACTCTTTGTGTTAGGGAGCATGACTGTTTGTTAGTATATCTCATTTTGGCTTGTTAAAAAAAAATTATAAATAAATAATGTGTATATGTGAGGTCTATTTAACGTATCCATGTTATTTTTGTTTTTTTTGAAGGGAAGAAGTTTAAAACATTTCATTAATCAATATATGTTCAATACAATCGGGTATTACACGTGTTCATGTTATTGTAATACGTTTAAGAAAAACCATAGAGATGATAAGGGTTTGATGTGCAAACGTCATGTGATTGTTTTCCACTATGCTTCTGTTGTGAAAGTACATAGTTCTAGGATAAGTTAGTTGGTTTGTTTTAGTTGTTTCACTACTTTTCCGTTAAATACTGCGTGCGTTAGAGCGGGTTTCTCTCTCTCTCCCAACCTTTTCTTTCTATTTTATTCTTATTCTTATCTTTTCTGACAAATTATTAATATTTGAATACAGTATATCTCATTCGTAAAAAAAAAATTTTGATCTATATTTATCTAAAGTAGACAGATTTTCATTAAAAATATATATTTGTCAAAAATAGAAAGATCTTCATTAAGAAAATATATTTGACCTATTTTTATTTGGAATTCGAATATCCACCTTTTTTGGTGACCTGGAATTCAAATGCCCGTGACGTCATTATATTTACATTTTCTAGATAACAAACAGGAAAATCAATTATAATTACAAGTTTGCATACAATAAGAGAAGAAGAGTTCAATCGTTATAAAAAGAAAAAAAGAAGAGGAAGAGTTCAAAAAGCACATGTACACGTCTTTCAACGTAGAATTCTACTACCACATACCACAAGGTATAGTATATTTTTTTAAATCTCCACATAATTATTTTTAATACAAGTAATGTTACTAAAAAATAATAAAAAATCCAACAAAAATTGCAACTTTATCTTATAAGAATTTGAGGAAGAACTCATTTGTACTATTAACTAATTTGTAAGTTTCTATGTGCTATTTGTCTTCATACTACTAAATATCTAAGATAATTAAAACGATTTTTGAATAAAAAATAAAAAATATTAGGTTTCTTTTTCACACAAGACTATAGATTTGGATCCCTCTAAAATAAATAAAGCATAGAGTGAAATTTTTTTGTTATCGTAACAAATTTATGGTTTGTTATAAATTTACATTTAAATTTTAAATTAATGATTAATATCAATCACTTTATATTTCCCTAAAAAAAAATAAAAATTAATCACTTTATACTAAGGTGAGCTATTAACCTTGAAGCACTTAAGAGGAGTACGATTAGATATCTGATTCTATATATATTGATTTTTTCTATTTTTTTAGTTTTAGTTTAACTGCATAAATTTGATGTTATTTGTATGTATTGAAAATATATTTTTTTCATAATGTTTAAAATAGCGGAAATAAAATTCACGACGACATGATCGTGAATATTTTTCTTATCATTACTTGGTTGAAAGTTTGACCAAAATTACACCCTATTACCATTGTGTTTTCCGACGAGAGCGAGAGTGTATTGGTTGACATCGATTCATGATACATTTTGCAATAAAAAGTTTCACGATGCTCAATTTTTTTATACGTGTATACAATTAAACCTTTTTTCAAAAGATATTTCAAGAATCAATTTAAGAAAGTGACATTATGATTTGATTTGATTTGATTGGATATGTCGACGCGTAATTATTTTTTACATATAGAAACTATTAATTTTTTTTGGAAAGAAATAGAAACTAGTAATATTAAGTTGTATTTTCTTAATTAAATATATTTACCTGGTCAATTCCAATTTCTAATAATCGATTTTGTTTTTATTTACTTTCTCTACAATTCAGGTACCATATAAGAGCATTAGATTCCAAAACTCATAAGATATATATATATTTTTCACACTTTATTATTTTATTATTTGCAAAATTTATAGGTAATTGTTAGAGGGGTGTTTCACACAATTTTACACACACATGCAAATTGAATTTGCAATTAGGTTTTCATCACTCTGTTAATTTCTTCATAAATTTTCATTCTTTTAATCCATTTATACGCAATCAGAACGTGGAAGTTACTAAAAACTCTCTTTTGCTGCATTGAGGGTGTGTATGAAATTTTCTGCATTTGTTTAATTTTCTTTAAAAAATAATAAAAATTTAATCTTTTTGTTTTTTGTTTTTGTTTTTTTTAATGTTTGTTTTATGGACAGTTATTTTGCTATAAGAGAAGTTGAAAGCCGTTTCTGGGTTGTTTTGTTTTGATCATTTGTGAAATTTGACGATGATGTTTGTTTAAAGGGTATTTGTGTTTTGTTGCAGGCATAAATATTTTATTGAATGAAACAAATGGAATTGGATGCCATAGAGGTTAGATTTTCAAACCCTAACAATGCATGATTTCTCTTGAATGTTATATGTGTGAATCTCTTATCCTCTGTTTTTTGTGGATCACAATTGTTCATGATGATCTTGTTATCTATGTTCATTGATTTTGGATAATTGTTTGTTGTTGTTTTTGTTTTGATTTTTTTGTTCTGCTTGTAACATTGTATCTCTGTTTCTGGTTTAATTGTTGAGATTCTTTCTAAACCCTTGTTTTTTCGACCTATGTGTCGAGCTATATGAGTTTTTATCTTTCATAGGGTTTGGAAAGTTTAGAAATTTTTCATGTGATGCCGTCGATTAGGTTTTCGGAGTAACCTACATATGTGATATTGGTATCTCTGAATGATTTGATCATCGACATGTGTCGTCGAGCTATATGATTTTTTATCTTTCAGAGGGTTTGGAAATCTTAGAAATTTTCATGTGATGCCGTCGATTAGGTTTTCGGAGTAACCTACATATGTGATATTGGTATCTCTGAATGATTTGATCACCATCGATGTTTCCTTTGATGCATCAGTTCCTTTTGCGAAGTGATTTGAGTAGCATCTAGCAACCATTAATCTAGAATTCTTGCATATTTTTTCAGGATAGTCCTCTTCGGCACAAACCTAAAAAGGACAATGCACTTGAGTCTCCTGAAAGTCTTAGAAGTAAAAAGGTATGTAGCTAGGTCTGCTGTTTTGAGTACACATGACCGATATTTTGTACTTTTCTTACCGTTCTTTGGAACAAATAGGAACGATTCATTTAAAATTACAATATTGAATACGCATGACCAATATATAATGTAGTCAATGATTATTTTCGCTTTTTCTATTCTTTTTTCATATGTTGGATTATTGTTATGTTGCAGATATCAGCTAGATGGGATCCATCTGAAGCATGTCGGCCTATAATTGATGAAGCACCTGTTTTTCATCCAACTATTGAAGTACTTTTTCATTTTTATAACCATCTTCATATTGTTTATATCGTAGTATTATTGTATTTTGTTCAATAACTTTTGTTTCTTTTGTTTACTCTGTTTCCTCAGGAGTTTGAAGATACACTGAGTTACATAGCGAAGATACGCCCCCTAGCCGAACCTTATGGCATATGTAGGATTGTCCCTCCAGCTTGTTGGGTTCCACCTTGCCTTCTTAAGGAGAAAGATATTTGGGAAAACGCTGAATTTTCCACCCGTATCCAGCAAATTGATTTACTTCAAAATAGAGAACCTATGAAGAAAAAAAGTCGGGGAAGAAAGCGAAAACGTAGAAGGAACTCCAAATCAGGAACATGTAGGAGAGCTTCCAAATCAGCTTCTGAAGCTAATAATGCATCTGAAGCTGATGAGAAATACGGATTTCAAGCAGGGTCCGACTTCACGTTTAAAGACTTTCAGCAATATGCTAGCCACTTTAAGGAATGCTACTTTGGGTTGAAAGATGCAAATGAAGATGGAAAGGTCAATGATAGTAACCACCAAAACCGAAGGGAGCCCTCCGAGGAGGAAATTGAAGGTGAATACTGGCGGATAGTTGAGCAGCCAACGGATGAAGTTGAGGTATTATTACTAATCATTGTTTATTTACAACTATATTGATCTTAAGGGTTATGTAAATGCGCAAACAGAGTAAACGATACACTCTTATATTGTAGGTGTACTATGGAGCGGACTTGGAAACTGGAGTATTTGGAAGTGGTTTTTCTAAGGCATCATCCATACCTAAGGGTTATCCGGATCAGTATGCAATTTCTGGTTGGAATCTAAATAACTTCCCGCGACTACCGGGTTCTGTACTAAGTTTTGAAGGAAGTGACATCTCAGGAGTACTAGTTCCATGGCTGTATGTTGGCATGTGCTTTTCATCATTTTGTTGGGTAAGTGGTGAGAAATACTCTTCGTTTCACGTCTAAATTTACTAATAAGAGTTTAAAACATGACATGACGTATTATCAATTTTTTGTTTACCTTTTTCTCTCTCGATAGTCTGTATGTCTTTTATTTGTAGAGTATTAACAGCTTATTTTTCATTAAAAAATGGGTTGAAAAGTAACTTCATTAAATCCTTTGTAACGAACTAACGATAACAAAATCATCAGGTTCCACTTCTTTATGTTGACATATTTCAAATGTTGAACTACAAAACCAATAAAATCACGTCTTTATCTTTAATTTTGCATTTCTTTATGTTTCAAACCCATTGTCACTATCTTCTTCTTCTAACAGCATGTTGAGGATCATCACCTCTATTCGCTTAATTATCTACACTTTGGTGACTCAAAGATATGGTATGGAGTACCTGGAAGCCATGCTTCTGCTTTAGAAAATGCAATGAAGAAGCACTTGCCTGATTTGTTCGAGGAAGTACCAAATCTACTCAATGATCTGGTATAACGCTACGACTTCTACATTCCTATCATTGTGTGTATAGCAGGCTGACACTATTTTATCTCCAGAACTTTCACTATATTTTGGGAATAGTTTTATATGGTTATGATTTTCATGTTCATGCAGGTTACTCAGTTATCTCCATCAATTCTTAAAGATGAGGGAGTTCCCGTATATCGCACTGTTCAGAACTCTGGGGAATTTGTCATTACTTTTCCGAGGGGGTACCACTCTGGGTTCAATTGTGGGTTCAACTGTGCAGAAGCAGTGAATGTAGCTCCTGTCGATTGGTTAACGCATGGCCTAAATGCCGTTGAACTTTACAGTTTACAACGCCGTAAGACATCATTGTCACATGACAAGCTTTTATTTGGATCATCGCTGGAAGCTATACGAGCCCTTGCAGAGCTAACTCTTCATGGAAAGGAAAGTTCAAAAAATTTGAAATGGAGAAGCTACTGTGGGAAAGATGGTGTTCTTACTATGGCATTTAAGGTAATGATTTCATACTCTCCGTTCTTTTTTAATTGTTTTTTTAGCAGAATTTTGTTCTTATTTATTTTTTGTTTTTAAAGGTTATGCAACACAAACTATTGTTCAAAAATACTCTTAACTATTTACTGGAGAGAGAGAAATAGATGTAATAATTCCATAAAAAACAACAACATTTACTGATTTCGCTGGTTTATGTAAAACAAGCTTAAATTACACTTAAAAAGGAACAAAGGTAGTGCTTTTTTTAGTTACGAAGCAGATATCTGATTCCTTATATGCTTTTCTGGTTACCCGTTTTTCTGACAGGCAAGGATAAAGATGGAAGAAGAGAGGCTAAACTGTCTTCCAACTCATTTTAAGTCACTGAAGATGGGCAACGACTTTGACTTGCATACAGAAAGAGAATGCTTTTCTTGCTTCTATGACTTGTATCTATCTGCTGTAGGTTGTGAGTGCTCTCCTGATAAATATTCTTGCCTTACGCATGCTAGTTCGTTCTGCATGTGCGAAATGGACCAAAGATTTGTTCTGCTTCGGTATAATATGAATGAGCTAAACAAATTGCTTGAAGCACTAGAAGGAGATTCACTTGCTCTTAAGTTATGGGAAAGTAAAAACTTCGGAATGGTTTCTGCCGAGGCCAATGAGGTTTGCATGAATAAACCAGAGGTGGATGGAGACAATGGTCATGAAGAAACTGGCTGTGCGGGAACCAGGGATAGGTCAAATAGTCACGCAACATCAGAGCCAATGCAGTGCGAATCTCACCTTGTAACCCTTAGTGCGCCGAATGAAAGTATAGATAGTGACAATGACAATATGATCGTCGTAGACAAAGATAAGGTCGATATTGCAGATAGCCATAACAAGGGTGATTCAGTAGAGGAAAAAGCATGTTGTTCAAAGATAAAAAAGGAACAAGACAACATGGAAATTGTTGTTGATCTATCACCTTCATCTTCTGTTGTGAAGACAGAAGTTTCATCATGCTCTAGGAATGTTCACAATCCTTGTACATCTGACAGTGGAAAATATGAGGGGCAACAGCAAATGGATTCAGATTCAAGAAAGAAACCCAAAATTGTAGTTGAAAAAGTCATTGACACCACGAGCGCGAGTATATCTCTGACACAGGAAAGCTTTCTAATGCAAATTTTGAGTACTTCTGTCAAGCCTATAAGTTTGGGATCTGTTGTTCATGGAAAGCTATGGTGCAATAAGCATGCAATATATCCAAAAGGTATGCTGTAGTCGGATCTTTTATAGCCTTAGATATTACCATTGATTAGTTACTTTTGAAGTTTAATTTTAAAACGTTTTGGTAAACTTTTGAAGGATTCAAGAGCCGAGTTAATTTCTTTAGCATCATCGATCCAACAAGAATCTGTAGCTATGTTTCTGAAGTAATCAATGCTGGACTTCTAGGACCTCTTTTCAAGGTATTATTCTTGACCTTGTTTCTGCACTGAGTTTAAAAATGAAATCATATTGAGAGGTTACTATTTGTTGACCTCTTTTCTTTACCGTTCATGGCTACAAACTTCGTTAGTTTTTTAATTGTTACGAAATCAGTAATCTTTCCAGCACCAACTCTTGCATCAATGTCTAAACTCAGTGACTCCGACAAAATATATAAATCGATCAACTATAAGAGTTTTATGATTGTATTTATTTGCATTTGTTGTCTAATTTCTCTCTTATTCCATAAAATGTTTCAGGTTACAATGGAGGAATGTCCAAGTGTCACTTTCACGGAAACCTCGGCAGATAAGTGTTGGGAATCAGTTCTTAAGAGACTACATGACAAAATCACGGAGCAAAGGAGTCTAGGTGAACTTGAACTTCCTTCCTTAGAGCTTCTGAAAAGCATCAACGGTTTTAGAATGTTCGGCTTCCCTTTACCGTCCATTGTTCAGGTAATGTAAACACATCAATCTTATATATGTTTTTATCTAGAACTATTATCACCTGTTTGTAGTTTTTCTAATGTTAAATT
The DNA here is from genome assembly GCF_003473485.1 of Medicago truncatula. Classification (NCBI taxonomy): domain Eukaryota; kingdom Viridiplantae; phylum Streptophyta; class Magnoliopsida; order Fabales; family Fabaceae; genus Medicago; species Medicago truncatula. The sequence goes on along the minus strand of NC_053043.1, from coordinate 20,696,405 downwards.
GAATCACATAAACACATTGTTCGAACCTTTACCAAATTGCGTTGAACTGGATTAACATGCTTATAACAATCAAATTTGTTAAGTAACAGATGAACTAATACACATATAATTTGGTAAGATCTTGAATGATTCTTCTGGAATATGTTCTCACTTATGTTCCGACAAACTTTTTCAGGCCATTGAAGCTCAAGATCCCGGTCATCAGTGTGCAGAGTATTGGAATCACAAAGGTTTCCCTACATCTCCAGGAAGTGTCATCGATAACTGTAAAGTCCTATGTTGTTCAAGTAGCCCTACCAAAGTTTTTGGTATTAATTTGACTGATCAGGCGAAAGACAATATAGGAGGAAGTTCTTCTTCTCTTGAAGAGATGAAATCAATACTACAAAAGGCAAGTCCCGAAGAGTTAAGCTCATTGCGCAAGTTTCTCATCTCTGACGCACAATGTTCTGAGTGGAGAATTACATTAACATCATTGATCGATGAGATTCAGAAAGCTTTGTAGATAGGACAAGAATAAGATCTCAATTCTTTCCGACTTTGGATAGTCATTTTAATTTAGTCATAAGTTAGGCTCATTCTTTTAGCGATAAATTTAACTGAAGAAATTTCTGGGTGAAGCCTAGATGAAATTTTGGTACTTGCCCTCAATCATCATTGACCTAATTACAGATGCATTTTGCAATTGACCCTTTTGAATTTTGTTTTGGAATTCGCCTTTCAAGGTTAAGGCTTTAGCTTTTGCTCGAATCATAGGTTTTACATTTTATTTATTCTCTCTAAGTTATGTATATACACAGATAAACAAATGCAGCTGTTGCAATAAATGATAAAATGCAGGGAAACTACACACGGCGAATGCACATTCTGCCATTCTCCTGCGCAGAATTTTGAATATGTGTGATCTTAGTCTCAGATATGTGTACCATCGACGCTCAAAGGAATTAAATTAAATACGAAAAAGTTGAAGTTTAGGAATAGTTATCTGTATCTTAGGATATTTTGAGCTTCATCAACATATAATATTGTTATATCACTTTGTTTTTAATTAAAAATGAATTTTGTTACTTGAATACATACGAAAAGAATGAACTGTTGCCTAAACAACTAAGAAATTTTAACACAATGAAAATGAATGAACCATCATTTTGATCCTTAAACTATGAATCTCTTTTCAATTTGGTCCCTAAACTATAAAACTATATCAAGTCTTGGCAACTTACTCAAGATTTGGCCACATACAAATGAGTTAGCATGACATGAAAAAATGACCACGTGACATGAAAAGTTTTTGTGGCAAGTGTTAACTTGAATTTTCTTTTGTTCGACCGGGACTAAACTTTCTAGAAACATTTTATAAGAACTTGACCTATATAGTTTAATTTATTTTTTCTGAAGGGACCTATATAGTTTTATATGAATGCGACTTTAGTCCCCATATATATATATATATGAAAACAATAGAAAAACATTTAAATTTTAAGCATAACTTTTTTTATATCATATATATATATATATATATTTATATAAATTCCGTATTTCAATTTTTTATAGAAAAATATTACGATTATTTTTCTAATCATAATAATCGAATATTTCAATACCAAATATAATTAAAGACAGAGAAGAACAGAACCGAAATAGAACAAAAGGGAAAATATTCAACACAAACGCATCACATTTGATTAATTAATCACACAAAGATATAAACAAAAAACAAACAAAAAAATTGCATGAAAGTCAAAATATAACACAAAAGAAAAACCTCTTTATTCAATAATATTCTGTTATACACTACAAAATCACTACATTGCAAATTAACAAAAACATACTAAAAATGCAGTATATCAAATTTTTTCTTTACAATATTGAATCCCCTAAACTCAACTCACCTAAATTTCTTTGCAAAGAAAAATAATACTGCTAAATTTTCTTGAATATAATGCACGCAAGAAACGAAATAAAACTCAACATGTATCGAAGAACACGAGTTGATGAAGAACAAAACTGATAACCAACAGGAAGACGTTGAACGCGGCACACGGTGAGGAGTCAACAGAATCCCACGTTTCTCCGACGGGCATAAAAGGCGGCGAGTTAGGCATCATGGAAGCATCACCAAAAGTTGAGTAATCAAGAAGCCTCTGAACACCATGAACAGCAAGAGAAGAAGTATTATAAAGATCAGGTTGAGTGAGCAAGACATCATCAAGGGTGAAATTACCGGGGAAGTTATCGGTAACGGTGATGGTTTTACCGGGGAGAAGAGTAGGGATACGAGAGTAACGAGGGAGGAGGAGGAGGTCAGCGTAGACGAGACGTTGAGGGATGATATGATATGGAAAAGTGAAGGGGTTTAATGTAGAGGAAGATGGTAAGGGTTGTTGAGGAATGAAGAGTGTTAGGCTAAGTGATGGATGGGAGATTGATAAGATGCTTACCCATTTGTTTATGCTTGTGTCTCCTGATCCTATTAGTGCATCAAGAATGTTGTTCATTTCTTGCATTGCCAATGGTGGAGTTGATGATGTTGTTGTTGAGTTGTTGTTGATAGGGTTTGTTGTGGTGTTACTGCATGTTGTGGAGGTTGTGAACATGATGAGTGTGATGATGAAGAAATGAGGATAGTAGTTGAGGTTTGCCATGGGAGAAAAAGTGGGAGAGAGAGAGAGAGAGATTTGTGTTATTGGGTTTGTTTTCTTGGTTTATGGATGAAAGAGAGAATGATTAGTGGGTTTGTTAGAGCTTTCTTGGATTTTATAATTTGTGTTGTGAGATTAGGATTTGGATGACACAGATAACAGAAAAATAACAGATTTAGTTGGTTATAAACCAAATAAAAGAAATGATATTGGTTATATTAAATTTTGATTAGTTGTATTTATATGTATTTAACTCACCCTGCAGGAATTACTGATTTTCAAAGTAACATGCAATAATTTAAGACCAATCTTAATAATCATTTTATGACCTAACATTTAGAATTGAGGTCTTAATTGATACATAATTACTAGTACATTATAAAGTTGGGATAGAAGTTTGAGTTCGGATTTTAATTTTGTCTCTAGAACAAATTATGCAAATAAAATAATAATTTTTTATAATGTATAAACTAGGTGAACTCAAATTAGTAAACTTGTGCTCAAAGACCTAAGACTAATCCCAATGTGAGTTTTAAAGGATTCACAATTGAAATGTTCAACATTACATTTGAGGTGAAGAATGGGTTCAGAAAAAGTAACACAGTAAATGAGGTATAGTGAAGAGTGAAGACATCTTGAATCAATCGTAGATTTTCATCGAACAAAATATTACCGATTCAAATTCAAGGTGAACCTAGATCTTATTGAGCTCTGAATTCGAGCTTCCTTAATCATCAAGAAATGATCAATTATGTCGAAAGAACAAGTGATCAGCAGACATAACGACTAAATGATAGCGTTCCCCTCATTACCAGCATTTCATTTCCCACGGGTATGTATACCCAGCAAAAAGAACAGTATATTTTTATACAAAAACCAATATATACCGCGCAATTCAATTCAAACATCAATTTGAAATAGGTTATGCACCACTGCTATAAAATTGAAAAATACAACACTATTAGAGGTTAAGTCAGGTCATTTTCGTCCAGTGAATCTTCATCATCTTCGGCGGTACTAGTCTTTAATGCACTCACATCGCCTGTTGGAAGTTTCCTCGCAAGCCTAATGATCTGCAGATAATTTATTCCAAAGTTAAGTCCATATATATAACCCCGTAACTGACAGAAAAAAATCAGTAATTATTGATTGAAGATTGTGTATGTTGTATGAAATTTGACATGCATTGCTAGTCACTATCCGGCAATAACAAGGTATTTCAAGAGTGAGCACAGGGTTTGTTTGGCTCCATTAATAAAAATTATACTTTGATTGGATTTAAGAGATATTAAGGCAAGCTGAATTATACGGCAACGTGATGAACAAATCATATAGAACCTACCCCTTGAAACAGTAAAACCGCAAAGTAAAAAATTTGGGTTAAATAACAAATCTAGTTGATTCTTGCACTCAAAAAGTGGAAGACCTGATATTGGTGACAAGCAACCGAGAAGTTTCTATATCTCTCAGCCGGGAAAGTGGAAGTGTCAATATTAATCTATATTTTTGCGGTCCAAAATAAAGACAGCATATAAGCTAAATCACTCACTGCATGGTCAAGATGGGAAACAGCGCTGGACTGAGCAATTTTTTTGATTTCATCGACGTCTCCATCCGTATAAGCAGAAAGAAACTTGCTAGCACAACGATTGTGGTCACTTTTGAGAAAAGCATCAATCCTACAGACACCACAAGCATTTATATCCATTTATTCATCAGATCAATTAACAAATTTGATGAAGCATATGATAAATTACAGAGTAAATAGTAAATCTTAAAATTGGCACATAGTATGTTAAGTTGTTGCAACCAAATGTAACGCTTGTCCCAAAGACACTCTGGTTATTTTGGACCCAGAATGTATGATCAGAATTTTTCGATTACAAATCAGACCTACACAAATTTTACTCATAGTATTCATCCTATGAATGCTATTTTGTCAGGGCAAGAAGAAACCGGAGTTGGAAAACAAAGAAGCGAAACCGGTGTAAGGGGTCAACTGCGACAACAACAATGATAAACATGGTTTCAATTCAGATACCAATAAAACTAATAAATTCTGTTACTTTTGATGAAAATACGTCTTTTTCCTATAATATCCTTAACTATTTATCATCCCATTCCACTACGTCTCTCTCTAGAATAAATAGTCAAGGGCATAATTGACAAAAAATAGTTAATGTTGCCTTGAACTTGAGTTTTTTCCTACAAAACCGTCAGTTAAAGGAACAGAGAGTATAAAGATCCATAGATCACATATTGATGTTAGTTGGATTTACAGTACATAACCACATAACAAGGAGGTAAAAACTTACTGAGAGCAGTCATTATAGCATTTTTCTGCTTGCTTAAAATCGTGAGCATAAAGGTAGACAATAATTGCACTAAGATAAGCCTGCATTCACGACAAGGTGTGTGAGAGAACGTTTATAAAAAAATAATAATAGTACACTTCAGCAAATGAACACAGTGCTAAAAGACTATGTAACTCAAACTTTAGGCTTGGATTCAATTTGTGAAAGGCCACGTTGGAGACGTTAAACACAATGAACATGCATATAAATAATATGGATTCAAGTTGTATTCACATGTTTGGCAGCCCTATGGAATATGGATAGAAATTTTTGAATATAGTTAACCATACAAGTAAAAAAACATAATAAATAAAATACTCGTAATTAGCACACTAAATATAGAGATATCACAGTTTTTGCTACTTATCATCATATCACAGTCTTTGCTACTTATCATCACAATAAATAAACAATAGCCAAAGGAAGACTAAGAAATTTTTCCCTTTTAGAGTATTTAGAGAATAAATTGACTTAAAAGTTAAAATAACGAAAACAAAGTTATAATATTCCAAACCTTGGACTGACTATTGGTAGCATTACATTTGTCAGCTGCCAAGCCCAATCTCAACAGGGATGATGCAGCATCTGTATATCTGTGTATCAAACCATGCCCAAGGAAGTATGTAAGTCAACACACAATAGATTAAATGTTTACGTACCAATTTACACTAACAAAAACAACTTGATTAAAGGAAAACCGTGCATTTCCTCTTCGCGCATCAAATTTTAATTAAAGGAAAACCCCTCTAAAATATGAGCTTTACCACAAGTCAAAACCAAATTCTCTGTCTTCCTAGTGACACTACTAGTTAAGAGTAAAAATCTCTTTAAAAGGAGCATGATTCATGCTCAGCCGTTGTGTAGCATAAATGTCGCATTGGGACAAAATTTGGCTTCTTTACTTCGATCAAAACCAGTAAAACTAGTCAACAAAATCTGGTCCAAGGACCCAGAATTCAAATATATCAAACAAAGAATTGCATAAAGAAACAAACAAGATTAAAGTAAAAACAAGACACATGAGGATAATAAAAACATAGGCTTCGAGGAGGAAGATAAAAGTTTGGTGGTCAAGTTTTGACATAAGATAACGATGATAAACTAATTCTAGATCCCACTATTCGGTTCTTAGGTAGCATTTGACATATAAACAGAACGGAACAAACCGTTTTCATGCTCTTTAGCTCCACCCTTTTAGTGGAACTAAAATCTACAACTTCTTTAGCCTTATGTTCCATTCCTTTGAATTTTTAAACAACACCAAATGTAGAATATAACACGTGTTTCATCCGTTCTAACCTATTTATCAAATGCTATTTTTAGACTTAGTGTCAGACGTGGCCGGTGGAGTTAAATCAAAAAGTACTAGTTGTCCTGTTTTTCTCCTACATTGGTATTTAGTAAATTTTTTAGATTAGATATTGGCTATCACATCAACATAATTCTTCTAGTTAAAACCAAGTTGTTATTTCTAGCATCTGCATAAAACTCATTAAGCCTCCAATTATAAATTTGGAAGTGTTATTTGCAGTAACCAAACAATCACGAATGTGGTCCTTTATCATCATGTCATTACTTGAACATCAATGGAACCCTGACAAACAAAGTACTTATTGTAGCTTCATGGCATTGAATAATTTAAATAGCTTTCCATCCTATTTTAAGTTGGCTATCATAACTTAAGCAATCTATACTACATCACATACAACCTGCACTTATTGTGGGAATGAAATTAACAAAATGATACAAAAAATATTTGAAATTTATCTGACGATGCAATATTATGAATCTTGTAAAGTAAGATTCCAGGAAACAGCTCATTTAAGAAAATGTTAAACTATATCCATGTTATACTACAATATTTAACTTATTTTGTGTCACACTGTTCACATACAAAAATAAAATAAATCCAATAGAATATATAGAGAACCTATTATAGATTGAATTTGTTATAGCCCAAGTAAAAGTTTATATTCAATGTTGTAAAATTTTGAAAAAAATAGGTTATGCTCATGCTCTAAATACCATAAAAATGTACACTGTTTTCTATAGAACTTACTTCTCAAGTTTTATATAAACACTAGTTACAGCACGGTATAGATCAAAGGTCATCTGTTCCTTTTCATCATCTTCAAGAATTGTACAAGCATCTGTATATAACTGAATAGCTTCTTCAGGCATGGTATCTTCCAAAGCACTACATAGAGGGAAAGGTATTATGAAAAACATACCGTGATAACAAAATATAGAGAATTACATTCACATTAGACACTAAAACACAATTTTACATCCAGATGCAACATATACATTAATTATTATTTGTAGCATACAGCATCTGCAGCATAAAATACAAGGGTCCTCACTGTATTAAATTTATAATGAGACTTGTACGAATGATTTCTAATCATTTAACATCAACACAATTATGATTGGGATAAGATACCATCCAAAACAGAGAAGGAAACATATTAGAGAACTCGAATAGATCAAGAATGCAGTAATGCTGCTCAATCCCTAACTATATCTGACATGGAAATCCTTTTGAAACACTCATGAGCACCACACGATAGAAGGCCATATTAGTATTTATTTGGTCAAATACTCATATATCATCCAATGAAAGCATTTCAAATGATACGGCCCCAACCAAAAACCCCAAAGGACTCCATAAACTACATACTACACAGAATAAATGTAACTTGGTTGCCGTGGAGTTACTAGCTGATTTCTCTACTTCAACATATTACAATAATTAAATGTTAATAATAATACAAAACAGAATTCGACTGCAAAACAAGGGGTTAAACAGATCAATTACCGGGCCCCCTTTGCAAGAGCATCAGATGCAGGTTGTGGTCTCCCACACTCCATGTACAACTCAGACGCCTTTTGATAGAAGTCTGCAACTTCTCTCCAGTTGCTCAGCTCCTTCGCCAGAGCAGCCGCAGATTCCATGTGCTTAGCTGCATCCCAAGGTCTAGTTAACTTGTCAAGGAGCGACAGTTTAACAAAGTGAATCCGATAACAACATAGAAAACCATGATATTGATAACTTTAACCCTTAATAACAGAAGAAAATGAAAGAGAATACATAATCAAAATCAAAGAATATAAGGATACGAAGAAAGCATTTGCTGTCCTTGTGAAGCTTTCTCATATGCTATTTTGGCTTTCTCATGGTTCCTGGCACCTCTAAATCCATTAGCTAAACAAAAATAAGAAGAATTCGTTAGATAAATTACCAACATGCCATTTTCTTGCCACTAATATTTTCAAATAATGCTTATAGCGGCACTATAGTGTACTGGAATACAAACAAATCGCTATTATCCTTTGATTTTTATTTTTGAAGAAGCTAAACTAGCCCACCGAAATTGGCAGAGGAACCTAAGACCTTGGCAGAAACACACTCCAAGGTCCCAAGCCAACCACCAGACTAACTAAAGTGGGTTTCTGTGATAGATGCTACAGCAGCAATGCAAAGATAACACTGTAGCGAAGCGGAATTTGAACAACACGGTATTTACCGCGATCCGCAATCGACAACACTAATTGCAGAAAGAAAGAATGAAATAAAATATTTAGAATTAGTAAAATTATATTGTTTACCAGCCTGTTCATAAAGAACAGTAGCAGTTTTCCAATCAGCACTCCACCTGGTTAGACTAAGTTTTGTTCTGAAAAGAGAAACAAATAATACAACCAGTAAGATCAATCTTAAATCAAAGAATTTCAATAATAATCCTATTTAAAATAATATAAATTGAATCGTATGTGTTATAGGGTTGTAGCATTTAAAACACGATTTGGATGAATATAATATAATAAGAATATAGTAAAAACATACAGTTTATCAGCTTTGGCTAACAACTTGTTGGGATCGGAGGACGACATAGTAGTTGTGTTGTGCTGATTGTGTCTTGTCTTTGTGGAGTCCTTTCCGATTCAAGTGTTTGTGTTGTGTTGTTGTGTTTGCTACTATCTCACAACTCATGCTTCAAACATACTCCAATAACTACTCACCATGTGTCCCACAACTTTTTTTCTTTTTTTCTCAAAATTAATTATAAGCCTATCATTAAGTTAAATCATATTATTTAGCCAAAATTACACTTTTAGTCCCTTAACTTAATTTCAGGTAACAGTTTGGTCCTTTATCTTTCAATCTTATGGTCCTTTAATTTCTTATGGTCTTTCAATCTTTAAATTTATGATCCTCGTCTATGTTTGCATAAGAATATTAGATTTGAAGCTTAAAAATGTATATAAAAATGGACAAGTTAATTAAGTTAAGAGACTAAAAATGTAATTTTGCCTATTATTTACTATCAAGTTAATTATATATTGCAAATAAAATAACTACATATTTTGTACCAAAAATAAAATAAAAAATAACTTCATGTTCTCTGTTTTTTTTTGTCGATGGATAAAGTGATTAATAGTTGGTACCATTAAAACTCTTACACATATAAATATAGATGTTGTCTTAGATTTCAATTCAAATAAAGATGCCGATTTAACAATTTCGATTCATATTGTCAATTAACAAATCTTTACAAACAAATAACTTGATGTTCTAGTCATCACAAAAACTAGGAAACTAATATGAATTTTGTGTTTTTGGCCAAGGTGAAGAATGTAATTTCAGTCTAATTTAATAACAACATTTCTGTAGTGAGTAGAGTAAACATCCTTTTGTATTATAGAAACACAATTTTAGTCTTTGAAATGTTTGAAATGGTAAAAATGAAGTATATGTTTGATTTCAAATTTTGATGGGTTAAAAGAGATTAAATTGATTTTTATAATATTTTGATGATTTAAAGGAGAATTGAGTTTTCTTGTAGAATTAATTCTAATTAAAGGTAGAATTTTAAATTTTGACTTATACAATTGATTTTTGCTTTAAATTTATTTGTTTTTTTGTGGTGGCCAGAGTTTGAACCTCGTTCTTTACATATATTATGCATTCTCCCTACCAACTGAGCTAAACTGTTTAAATTTATTGTTAAATCAACTTTTACATAAACAGATCCAAACATAAATTACTTAACATTTAACTAATTTTTATCTAGAATCAATTTTTTTTAAAGAAGCTAAACAAATTATATTAAAAAACCAACATAAGCTCAAAGGAAGTTAAAGTATCCAAAAACTACAATGAGACAATCCAAAAAGTAGCCAAGAAAAATAAAATTACGTTACAACCTAAAAACATAATAGAAGATTTAACCTCCAAACCGAATACTCAAAATAAAAATAGCATAATAGGAATTAAACCACCAAAATGTTTAAAGTTTAACCTTTTCAATAAAGATAAAAAGATAAAAGTTGTTCCCATTTATTGTGAAAATGTCTCATATGCCTCCTATCTAGAATCAATTTTATATAATCAATTCCATAAAAATCAATTCATGTCACTATATAACCAAACATACACAGAATAATTTAGTTTCTAAATATATAAATTAGAAAATTAAGCTTTAAAATTGAAATAAAACTAGGGGACCAAAATCGCAACTTCTTTAAACTTAGGGGGTTAAAACTACTATTAAGCATAATTTTTATTGTATTTGAAAAGTTCAGATTTACCTTGGAGTGAAAAGATTCAACATAGAATGAAAAGTTCAGATTCACCTTTGCGTGGTCATGTTGAACATGAAGAGAAATGTAGAAAGGTAATTTGAAATAAAATTGATCATTCTTAAAGATCAAGATCACAAAACAATTGTGTAATCAATTATGAAGCTTCACTAATACTCTTTAGATTATAGTGGTTGACTATGTGGTAGCTAAAGTCTAAAGAGTTGTCAAAAACTTGCAAGGTCATGTAGACTAGGGAAAAAAAGAGAAGAAATGCAGAACTGAAAGGGTATATTCTAGAAGAAAATACAATCATACAATATATTTCATTTTGATACATATTTTAGATAATCAAATCTGAACATATTTTCAAAGTTGAGAAGCAGTTAAAATTTTCAAAGGATCACAATTCAAATTCTCTTTCATCTAACCATTATTTTTACTTTTTTAGAACGACAAAAAAGGACAAATATTACCATAATTATAGTTTATGTTTAATTTTCTTTCTTTGTTAAATGAAAAAAAAGGTTAACTTTTTCTCACATACGTCGCCACTGATTTGCCTTGGTCAATAGAAAGACATCCAGTATAATGAGCTTGCTTTGTGGTAGATGGTTGGAGCAGCGGGCGGTGGCGTACTTGCAAGCACTATGACGCTCAAGTCAGAGTTTGAGAAACAAAGAATGTTAATGGTTAAATATAATGTACACTGTTATATAATGGAGGTGGTGGTTTCCAAGCTTTTATAGCTAAGAATTGTCGGTTTACAATTACAGATGGCGAACAAATCTCCTCGTGATGGAAAAGTGTGTATAGTGTGATTGTTCCAAAGTGAATTAGGCCAGGGGTACGGTTATGGTGCATAAGGAAATCATTATGCACCCTGCATAAATCCAGAAATGGTTTTGGAGTACAACTCACAGAAGCCATTTCCACAGCAAAATGGTTTTGGCATAATTTTATACAAAACATACTATGATATATGCAAGGTGCTGAAACAATTAAGTACATCTAATGGTTTTGGAATACAACTCACAAAAACCATTTATAGATTTATGCAGGGTGCATAAGGATTTCCTTATGCACCATAACCGCAGTCTGTTTTTTGACCCTGGATTACGAGAGTATGCTTTTTTTTTTTAGGGAAACTTGCTTATAGCATTTCATTGATAATCAAAGATTCAATACAATTGGGTATGTCATAATAGACAGCGGGACTAGCTAGTAACGTGGTGTCTCTTGCAAGAGCATGAGCAACCCTGTTAACTTGTCACCTAACAAACTCCACCCTAGAGGTAGAAAATAAAGAGTTAAAATAAGAACGACAAGAAGTAATAATGCAACCGAATTCAGACATTTCATTCTTGTTTGAGAGAAAAGTATCAACAGTCAACTTAGAATCCATTTCAAGGTCCACATTATCAAACTGCATATCACTGAGTCATTGCAAAGCTAAGAATAAACCAAGTGCTTCACCCACATCTACCAGAAGAAAACATGGATGCAACACTGTTTTAGCCAACACAAAACTTCCGTCTGACTCCCGAATACATATTCCAATACCTGTGCGATTAAGAGAGTTAGAGAAAGTTGCGTCGATATTGCACTTGTACCGTCCTGGCATATGATGTTATCATCGAGTGCCATTTTGTAGTGTCGACCTAGGAGGCTCCCCATTGAGGTGCGATGAAGGCGACCTGGGAGTAGTGGAAGCAGTGGCATCAAGGGCGTTTGCTAGTTGCCAATCAACAACCATGTTTCGAGCTCACTCCACCACTAAAGCGCTAGACTCTGTAATATCATCCAATACAGTTGTAAAACGCTGTGATAAACCACCGAACAAATTCTGAAGTAGGGAGAAAATAACATATGTAGCTGACGTGGTAGTTGAGAGGGCATGTTGAATAGAACCCCATAGGCCAGTCGTATTCCAAACTTCGATAGCAAACAGACAGGCAAAAAAAAAAAATGAACAAAATCTTCATATCCTGAATCACAACTAGCACAGTTCGTTGGACATGTGACGCCTTTGTCGAGCATCCGCACTCTCGTTGGTAAACAGCCCATGCAGATACGCCAAATTAAATTTTTTTACCTCTGGGGGAACTTTGAGATTCCAAATTCAAGTCCAATATCCCGGGCGCCATAAATAAGAAGAATCAACCAGCTCGAATACACATAACCTGTATGCACTGCGTACAGATTAACGTCCATTTCGTTCCGCTTTCCAAATTACTCTATCAGCGTCAACCTGAGAAATGAGAGGCGTGTGTAGAATCTTATCTGCTATATCGACACTGAAAACATGTCTACATGTGTGCTCATTCCAACTTTTATCATATAAATTCATCAAACTATTAATATTATAATTTGAAACAAAATGAGCTCTAGGTATATCACTACGAATACATTCCCCATTAAGTAACCACAGTTAATTGGAATAAACGCACCTGAACCTATACTCCATTTTGCACCACCCCGTACGATGAATTTAGCACGCATGATTCTTCGCCAAACGTAACTAGGATTGTGACCAATTGTAGCCGTGAGGAAAGTGCCATTAGGAAAGTAGCGCGGTTTGAAAATACGAGCCACTAAGGAGTCTGGTTCTCTAATGAACTTCCAACCCTGTTTACCTAACATAGCGAGATTAAAAGTAGAAAGATCTTTGAAATCCATACCTCAATGAATCTTTGGCGCAGATAATTTCTCCCAACTCATCCAATGAATGCCCCTTTGTGAAGTTCGACCATGTCCCCACCAAAAGGCATTTTCTCAATGGAATTAATTAAAGTGGTTGGTAAATGGAAGATACTCATAATATATGAAGGTATAGCCTGCAAAACAGATTTAATCATGACCTCACGTCCTGCTTTCGATGGACATTTACCACTCCAAGAATTAATTTTCGGCCAAACACGGTCTTTAATAAAGGCAAATGTTGCATTGCGATTTCAGCATATCATAGAAGGTAAGCCAAGATATTTTCCCGTGCCCATTACTACTTGAACTCCTAGAATGTCTGTAATTGTCTGTTTAAGAGGATCAAGGACATTTCTGCTACATTTTTTTTTTATTTAGGTAAGCTTATAGCTTGACCAGATGTTGTTTCATATGTAATCAAAATGTTTTTCATAACATTTGTTTGATTCTCATCTGCTTTGAAAAAAAGAAAACAGTCGTCAACAAATAAAATGTGAGAAACAGAAGGTGCTTTGCGACATATTTTTGTGCCATTGAGTTCTCCTCGAGACTCCGCGTCTCAAATAAGTGCTGATAAACCTTCGGCACATATAATAAATAAATACGGGGAAAGAGGGTCCCCTTGTCGGAGGCCGCGTCCCGGAATGATAGGTCCAACCTGTTCACCATTTACAAGGACATAGTAATCCACAGACTCAACACACATACCCATCCAGTGGATCCAACGATCATGGAAACCCATTTTAGACATCACTACACGAAGATGCTCCTAGTACATACGATCATATGCTTTGCTAATATCGAGTTTCAAAGCAACGTACTTGTCTTCTCCCCGTATCTTAGTCTGCATAAAATGTAGAAACTCAATCGCTACCATAACATTATCCAATATGGATCTTCCTAGAACAAAAGCAGATTGACTGTCTGAGATACATTGAGACAAAACATGCTTCAACCTGTTTGCTAACACCTTTAAAATGATTTTGTATAAAACATTACGCAACGCTATAGACCGCCAATCCTTCATGCTAACCTGCGAGGAACCTTTTGGAATTAACGCAATATTAGTGATGTTCAAATCAGGAGGAAACTGCTCCATATCTAACCAAGCACAACATTCTTTAAAAATATCATCGCTATATAAATTCCAGAAATGTTGGTAAAAAAAAGTTAAGAAGACACTCCTTTAATATATGTGTGTGTGTGTATATATATATATATATATATATAGTCATCTTTTGTGAGTTTTCCCTTTCCTATAAAAAAGTTATGAAATAATGGAAATTTAGTAAAAATAAATAAATGAATTCTTATGGTTGGTAAATTTTTATTCGACCCTTTTACTAAGTGTGATGACTTACGAAAGAGAAAACATTAGGCTAAAATATGGTTTTAATCCCTGCAAATATGTCTCGTTTTGATTTTTTAGTCCCTGTAAAAAAAAAAAATTTGTTTTTGGTCCCTGCAAAATTTTTTGTTTTTGAAAATAGTCCCTCCCACAAAATTTTTTGCAGGGACCTTTTTTAAAAACAAAATATTTTGCTGGGACCAAAAACTACAAAATTGGTTCAGTTATAATGTGCCACGTATGCAAATAATCACAAAAGTGGAGTCAGGGATTATTTTCAAAAACAAAAAATTTTGCAGGGACTAAAAACAATTTTTTTTTACAGGGACTAAAACCAAAACAAGGCATATTTGCAGGGACTAAAACCATGTTTTAGCCTAGCCGAAAACATTAATATACTTAAGAGACATTTAATAAATATTATAATATTAAGATGACTTTTAAATCTATATAAGTGCTAAAAACTTTTAAATCTATATAAGGGCTAAAAACTTTTAAATCTATATAAGGGCTAAAATATACTTGAGAGCATGTGTTTTATAAACTATTTAGTGATAAAACTATTTCTTATATGAAAAGAGGGGTGAATATGGCTGAAATTGTCAAGTATGTTTATGTTATTATTATCTTTCCTTCTCTAATTCTCTTTGCAACCAATATTGAAGGTAAGCTGATTTATCGTTTTCAAATTTCCTTTTTAACACAATATTTTATTGTATTTTCGTTACATTATCTTATTCTCCTTCTTCATTACAACAGCAATTATCAGATGCTTTCACGATGCAGATTGTGTACATAAAATATGTCATCCTCCTCAAATACGAAAGTGTGTGAGCAAAATATGTAAATGCAGACTAATGATCACCCAAAAAGATTATGTGCTTACATAATTATGTATTTTTACCATTCATAAAAAAGTACACAAACACCTTCTATAATATTCCATAAGTTTCCCTTTTGTTATTGGGTTAACACCCCAATTGTTTATTTTTTTTTGTTTTTTTTTTATAATTTAATGAATTTGTAATTATGACGTGGTACTCTAAGATGATGGTAAAAAAATAAAATTAGGCAGAAAATAATAATATTTGATTATCTTATTCTCTCTTGGTTTTTGAAATTTTTTCATGACATTCAATTTAGGTATCTAATATATATATATATAGGGTGGAGATATTTTGACTCCAAGAGTAAGTTTAATATCTTACACCAAATCTTGACATTTAATTCTAAGCTTAAATATGATATTAGTCCCTATAATATAGGCCAGTTTTGAATTTCGTACCTGTAAAAAAAAACTTTGAATTACGTCCCAGTAAAAAAAAATTAATTTAAAAATAGTCCCTGAGCCCACTTATGAGATGAGTTGGCATGTTTGTGGGCCACATGACAGTTGCTGATTGGGCAACTATGGCCACGTGGCTGTCCACCTCATTCATTTATTTTAAATTGGAAATTTTAATTTCTGGAAATTAATTTAAGTTTTTTTTTAATATAAAAATGAATTAAAAATTATTAATTCTTTTTATAATATAAAAGAAATAAAAGAGGAGATAAAAGGAGGGAAAATCTGAAATTAGGGTTTCAGATTCCATCTTCTTCATCTTCGTTCCAGTCATCCTTCTTCCTCTTCTTCGATTTCGAAATCCTTCTTATCCAAAAACGGTGGTTGAAGATGTCAAGCAGCAGAGGTTCTCACTCATTTTCAATCTCTAGAAACGGTGGATCCCGCAAGAGTGGTGGTAGATCTCGCAACGGTGGTCGTAACGCAAACAATGGTGGTCGTAACACCAATAATGGTGGTCGTAACCCGAACCAGATGATGTGTACGCTACCTATTTGTGGTTGTAAACTCCCTATGAGGATGTACATAGCAACCACATTTGAGAATCAAGGACGCAGGTTTTGGTGCTGCAGAAGGTGGAACGGAGGTTAGTTTAATCCTTGATGAAACACGCTTATTGTATGGTGTTTGTTTTTTATATAATGGTAATCTTCTAATCTGGGTAATTTATACAGGATCAATATACATGTGGGTTGTTCATTTGGGACGATGAACTTGTTCCAGGGATGACACCCACGATGGATGATAATGCTGCCATGGATGTGTCTAAAGGATGAAGGATGTAGTAAATGCACCAACATTGATGAAATGCTGAAGAGATTTGATGGAAGGGAATGTGTTCAGTGGAAGAAGAAGTTTGAAGATGAGAGAAAGAAAGTGAAGTGGATTGCGTTTTTCATGATTATCAGTTGGCTTTTGTTTGGATTGTATGTTAAGAATTTGATGTAATGAGATTGTACTGTGTTATTGTGCTAAGTTAACAAGTTCTGTATTGTGTTTCATGATTAACAAGTGGTGTTATTGTGTTTATGCATTATCAAGTTCTGGTGTATTGTGAATGAAAGTTAACTTTGTTTTGAATCAATGAATGAAAATGTTCTATTTGGTTATGTAATTAAGTTCCACATTTTATACGACATTATAAGCACCAACATTGAATATGAAATTAGTAGCAAAATATAAGGCATAGTTCAAGCCATTACATACATGTTCTTTAACAGGTTACATAATCTTTAACAGCTGTTTAGCCATGATAATCAAAAAGGCTATTGTTCAAGCCATTAGATACAACTGTAAAGGGAGTTATAACCCAAAAAGGCATTGTTCAAGCCACATTACAAACCAAATAAAAGGCATTGTTCAAGCCAAAATACAAACCAAATAAAAGGCATTTCTCAGCCACTAATACAATAGTCCAAGGAATAACAGACATTAGCATGTTGATCTAAGGCTTCCATAAAGCTTTCTTCTTCTTCTTCTTTTTCTTGTTCTTATCTGTTACAATTGTCTGAACTGTCTCCTGGGTTAGCTCACCAGGTCCATTATCAATCCTTATGTCAATAGGATTTGTCTCCATTGTTCTTGGTGATCCAAACTTTGGTTGAGGACCAAAGTAACATGTTCTTCCACTTCTTCTAAGTCTGCTTAGGTTGAGCTTTGGTACCCCAGGAGATGATTTTCATGCAGAAGTCTCACACCTTACCCCATGCCATGTTGTTGTGGTCTTTGCTCTTTTTTTTCAGTTGTGTAACATCATACACCATGTCAGCATGTTTTTTCTAACCATAGAAACAAAAAAGGCTCATTTCAGTAATGTAACAGCATATACCATATTTAAGGAACAAAATTGTGTTAAGTGGCCCTATTACAATTATGTTAATGCATTAATGTACCTTGTTTGGTGGCTTAAATGGTGCATTTACACCAGTTGGTGCAGGTGCAGTAGCATGTTGAACAGCAGTTGGTGCAGCTTTTGGAGGAACATTAACTTCTGCAGTTGGAAGAATAGCAGCAGGTTGAACAGGAACATGAGCAGGTTGAACATTAACTTCTGCAGGTTGAACATTAAATTCTGGAATTGCATGAACATGAGCAGGTTGAACATTAAATTTTGGAGGTGCAGTAACAGGACCAGCTTCAACATTAACTTATGGAATTGCAGGAACAGGACCAACTTCAGCATCAACTTGAGCAGACCTCCTTGCATTTCTTGGTGGTTTCCTCTGTAACAATACAATAAATGCAGGTTGTTAAACCTATTTAAATTAAGATAATAAGTTGAAATATATTTAAATTATAATGAAATCTTATACCTTTCTTTTCTGAGCTTCTGGATTAATGGTAATAGTCTTGCAAGATCGGTTGTTATGGCCAAAGTCACCACATTTGGTGCATCTGTACTTACCCACTTGCCTCTTATGATGTTTGGGCTTAGGTTCATCAGGTTTCCTTCTTCTCAATTTTTTTGGTCTTCCTGGATCTTTCTTGTATGCTGGTGGCAACATTTCCTCAGCATCAACAATTGGCCACATGTCTTGCCCATTGATTGCACTAACACTATATGAATAACATCTTTCATATGTGGCTCTTGAATAGCAGTCATCAACCAGATTCTTAGGTATCAGAGAACTTCTACCCATAGCACATATGGCATGCCTGCATGGGATGCCAACTAGTTCCCAAAAATTACAAGTACACTGTCTTTTTCGTAAATCAACTATGTATTGAAAACCACCATCCATCTTAGAAACCTCAAATTCACCAGCATCTCTCCATGTTGATATCCATTCACCACTAAGTTGAATCTCCCTATCAAGTCTTTTCCTAGGCATAGACATTATTCTATAAGGCCAATTCACAATCTTAGACCTAATAGTTGAAATTCTATTCATCAAATAATTTCTAATCCATTCAGCCATGGAAATTATGTTTTTATTGCAATCAATATTGTTGAATTAAATGCTTCAGAAAAATTGTTCATCAATACATCACATTTAGGATAAAAACTAAAGGCATGCTTACATCAAAGCTTTCTATCATGTTTCATAAGCCAATCCCATGCTCCTTCATCAATAGCCTTCAACTGTAGCATCTTCTGTTCCCATGCCTGAAAGTATGTTGCTTTGGCTGCCCCCATCATCAATTGCAGCACCTCCACCAAATTTTTTTCTTGAAATTAGCATATAGATGCCTTAGACACAATCTGTGTTTAACTACCTCCAGCAACTCATCAAAAACAGACATCAACCCCTTGAACAAACAAAAATATGAACAAAAAGGGTAAAAATCATTTACAAACACATGAAAACACACACACAACAAGTTATTAATCAACAATAATAACCAGATCTATACCTTTTGTTGATCAGAGATGAAGACCCATCTCTTATCAGCTCCAATATCTTCAAGTAACAGTGTCAGAAACCATCTCCAAGATTCCTTATTCTCCACTTCAACAACCCCAAAAGCTAAAGGGTAATATTGGTCATTTGCATCCCTACCAACTGCTATCAAAAGCTTACCACCATATTGAGTCTTCAAGTGACACCCATCTATTTCTATGAATGGTCTGCACCCACTTAAAAACCCTTGTTTAAGTCCTTCAAAACAGAAGTAAAATGATTCAAATCTTGGTTGAATTGTTGGTAGTGGTCTTTCAGTGTTTATTTTGATAGAGTTACCTTTTGAAACCCTCATTAACTCAGCTGCTTACCTCCATAACAGTGTATACTGTTTTGCTGCCTCACCTTCAATAATATCCTTTGCCCTCTTCTTTGCTCTCCAAGCCCTATAGAAGGTGACTCCCACTCCTTGGTTCCTTCTCATGATGTCTTTTACACTTATTTTCTCAGTACACATTATCTTTGGAAGTTGTACTTTTGTAACCCACTTGGAAGTAGCAGATCTATTATATCCATCCCTACCACATGTGTGGTCCCCACTCCATGTTTTAATCCTATACGTGTGTTGGCCACCCACTTGACTACAAAAAGTAACAAAATTACATTTTTTCAATTTGTTATTGCAAACTGCCCTAACCCTGTTATTGTCATTTTTCACCATCTTAAACTCCCACCCATTTAATACATTCCACTCAGTAAGGGCATCCTTGAACTCATCTAGGGACTTAAACTCCATGCCAACCTTGAACTTGAATTTTTTGTTAAGCTGTTCCATCCTAAACTTTTCATATCTTGGACCTTTTTCCTCATCAGAATCATCAGGGTTAGAGCTGCCAAGGGAATCAGTTTCATAATCAACATCTATTTCAACACCATCTAATAACACTTCATCTTCATTTCTTGTATCAGGGTGAGTAGTACTTGGACCTTCAATCATGAGATTATTAGAATCAGCTAAACCAAACCCATCCTCTAGTCCTAAAGCTCTATCTTCTTCACTGTCATCAAACCTGTCTCCTCTAACATCACAATCTTCATCAGAACTATGTCCACCATCATCAACTTCCACATCATCAGAAATTTCACTTTCAACCACCTTTTCCTTCCCCTTACAATTGCTATTCTTAACAGGTTCAACTTCTTCTATATACTTAGGAAGATTGACAAGACCATCATCACCTACAACAACATCATGCTCAATGAATATATCAAGCTTACATTTCTTCTTACTAGCATACTCTTTCATTACTTCTGCATCTTCATCTAACCTAACTATCTTAAAATCAACCTCTTCTTCAACCTTCCACCACAACCTATACCTATTCCCATACTTATACTTTTTCTGTAAGTCTTCTGCATAACCTTCTAGTTCAAAATAACACCACTTATCAACATCTATATCAACCACTGATTCTTCACCACCTTTGTAACATATTAACCAGTCCCTAACAAATAACCCTCCATGATGAAAAGCTACGGTGATAGACATACTACATGCAAAAAATCAAAATAAAAAACATTTAAACAATATTCATCACTTTTGATTTGGTCCCCGTAAAAATGGAAAACGGTATACGACGAAAACAAAAGCCTGATATACACACAAAACGACAATTTAAGAGCATAAAGGCACTAAAATATTCTTACCTTTCAAAGACTTAAGAGTCAACTCACTTCCAGCCGTCGATTAACATTCGAACAACGCAATCCCAGCCGTCGAACAACACAACTTTCATAGATAAGATCAGTAACGTCGACAAACAACAGGACGACACGGGACAAAGGTTTGGAATCTGGAAAGTTTGGAGAAGAAGCAGTATCAGAGATCAATGGAGAAGAAGCTGAAAAGTTTGCAATCTGAAACCCTAATTTCAGATTTTCCCTCCTTTTATCTCCTCTTTTATTTCTTTTATATTATAAAACGAATTAATAATTTTTAATTCATTTTTTTATTAAAAAAAACTTAAATTAATTTTCAGAAATTAAAATTTCCAATTTAAAATAAATGAATGAGGTGGACAGCCACGTGGCCATAGTTGCCCAGCCAGCAACTGCCACGTGGCCCACAAACATGCCAACTCATCTCATAAGTGGGCCCAGGGACTATTTTTAAATTAATTTTTTTTTACAGGGACGTGATTCAAAGTTTTTTTTTTACAGGGACGAAATTCAAAACTGGCTTATATTACAGGGACTAATATCATATTTAAGCCTTAATTCTAATATTGGTTAATGACTTAAATTAATTGATATGATAGGCTTTAATTCCATTTTCTATTGTAGTCAACACTTATCACCACAAAATAACAAAACAATAAATGTCTTTTAATTGCTTGATTTTTGTTCTTCTTCCATTATTATTTTTTTGTTTCGAGCTAGAATTTTTGAGGGTTAAGAGCAAAACTTAAAACTCTTGCATGGCGAAAATGTTTATCATTAAAAATTGAATAAAACTTAAAAACTCCTTTTTCTTGTTTGTTCAATATCTTTATTTTTTTGTTTGTTTTAGTTTCTTAAATTAAAAAGGTCTGAAACAAAAGATAATAGAACAGAAGTTGAACACGTTATGTTTTGTTCTATGCACCAAACTAGCAAGGATAGTTTTCTTTTCTGCTTATTAACATAATGCCATATCATGCAATTAAAAGACATTTATTGTTTTATTATTTTGTGGTGATAGGTGTTGGCTACAATAGAAAATTTAATTAAAGCCTATCATATCAATTAATCTAAGTCATTAACCAATATTGGAATTAAAGGTCAAGATTTAGAGTAAGATATTACACTTGCTCTTGGAGTCAAAATATCCCCACCCTATATATATATTATATATTTACATAATAATATTATAATATTTCCTCTCAAATTATCTTTAACATTTAAGTTGAAAATTATATTTTTAATACTTTTTATAAGCCTTTTATTTTAGGCTTAATAGCAGTTTTACCCCCTAAGTTTCAAGAAATTCAGATTTTGGCCCCCTAGGCTAATTTTGACTCGGTCAACACACACGTGGGCGCCACGTGTGTGTGTATATATATATATATATATATATTAATTATTTAAAAATAATTTTATTTATTTTTGTAATTAAAAAATTATTTTTTTATTTATTTAAAAAACAATTTATTAAAAAAAAATTATTTTTTTAATTAAAAAAAAAATACACACGTGGCGTCCACGAGTGCGTTGACCGAGTCAAAATTGGCATAGGGTGCCAAAACTGCCACAGGGGAAAAATTTTGGGTGCGGTTTTGTAATTATTTTCTTAGGGGGCCAAAATCTCAACTTCTTGAAACTTAGGGGGCTAAAACTGCTATGAAGCCTAAAATAAGTAAGAATTTCCCTTTAATAAATAAAATAAAATAAATAAGAATGTTAATTACCCATCTAATTAATTTACCATCTTGGATAATAATAACCCAATTTCCTTGCACCACCACTCCCACCCTCTTCTAGGGTTTGGAGAGAATGATGTATAATGACTTTTTTACCAGGTGAATTGTGCTACTTCATGAGTTTTTTTTTTCTGTCTCTCAATCACAACCACTATGTCACATTTCTACCTTTGTCTCCATGGAAACAAAGGAAGAAATTACTTCTAGCAAATTGCCCATTTCGATTCCCATCCCAAATCAGAGTTAAACCCCAAATCATTTACACCCCTAAATCCCTTTTATCCGCAAACTGCATTCAACCCCAAATTACTTCTCGCTTTAATCGCCTTCACCCACAACCCGTTCACAACGTCGTTCACTTCCCCATGAATTGCGTTGTGACCACCAGTTTGTGCTTTGCCTCATTGTGCTTCGACGTTGAAATTCCGGCAAGCCAGCTTCCTGATGTTTTATGCGATGTTTCAACACCAAACATAAACAGAATGTTAAGGTTAATGTTTAAACATCTGTTAGCAGTAAATCAACACAACAAGGAAAATATAAAGGACAGAAAAGTAAAAGCCACAGTTGGTTTGTTAACCCAGTTCGGGGACAAACACACCTACTCTAGGGGCTACAAAGTCAGGAAGGAAATCCACTAGTGTAGTCCTTGTTCTAAGTTCTTAGCAAACTCCAAGTTTACAACTTATCACCTAGGACCTACCCGTACTGGCTTCAACCTAGGAACTCCTAGATTTGAGATCTCATCTCATTTTCCCTCAATCAATCACTACCCTTGTGATTACAAACAATATGATGAAGTTACCTTTAAACACAAACTACCTCCGTGCTTCAAAGTGTAACGCCCTAGTCGTTATTTTATTTATTTACATTTATTTAGAGTCTTTTATATGATTTTAAATAATATTGGTTGATTTTGTGGTGTGCATTATTTTATTATATAGTTTATTTTAATATAATTAGAATAATGTGAGTATTATTATTATTTTGGAGGTTGGGGAGTTAATTAGGAATTAATAGAATTAAGGGGGAGTAAATGAAATAAAGGGGAGTTATATTTGGGGAGTTAGGAAAAGAGAAGTCAGAAGCAGTTTTACGTGAAAACAAGTTTTGGGAGAAAAACCAAGAGCAAGGGAGAAGAACCAAGTGAACTTGAATTGTTGTGCATTTGTCTTTCTGAATTAAGGTAAGGGTGAGGTTTGCTTCAGTAGTATAGTTATTTAATTCTGATTTTGGATTTAACAGGTTTATGATAGAATTGGGAATTTTGGGGTTTATGTTGGATTATGGGTTTTTGAGTGAATTGAGTATAGAAATTGTTGTTCTGATGTTAGAATTAGGTTCTGGTTGCATACATCACTTATTCTTGCATCTGTAAACTAATTTGGGGTGTGAATTTGAGGAAAATGGGTTTTTTTTGGGAAAAACCTGCTTTCTGCTCGTACTGATGCTCATCGCTCGCCCCGGCGAGTCGCTAGTCTCGCCTCGCGAGTGAACAACTTCATGGCTCGCCTCGCGAGCAGAACCACTCGCCATAGCGAGCAAGTGCCTAAGAGATCATGATTTTTGAATTGTTGTTATAAGCTGTATCTTGGTTAGTTTTGAGTGCCTAAATGATTTTAGAGAGGACTGGGACAATTTTTAGATTTAAAAGATGAATAGGGAGCTTAAAAATGAAGTTTTAGTGAGAAAAATGTCAAAACTTCCGAGAGCACCCCTTTTCTTGTTCGCCTTGAGTTCGCCACGGCGAGCAACTCGTTTTCTTGTGTTCGCCATAGCGAGTAGATGTACTTGCGAGGCGAGTTGCCCAATATTTGAGTTGTTTGTTCTGTTTTTGAATAATGTTGAATGAATTTGATGTATGAGCATGATTATGATTAATCGTGCATTTTCTGGAATTGTTGGATTGATTATGATGATCTGTTGTTGACTGTGATGTATGCTTTCATTTAATTAAATCATACATGTTGTTGAATTATGGAGTTGTAAGTCATATATACATATATGCATTGTTAAGTTGTATGTAGATATACACAAGTGGAGTCAGTTGCATAAGCATATAAAGCGGGAGGGCTCTTGCCCTGGAACGCCTTGTCGTTCAAAGCGGAAGGACTCATGTCCTGGAACACTTTAATTGTTCAAAGTGGTGAGGGCTTATGCCCTGATGAATGCTTTAACCATTCAATATCCAGTGAGGGCTTCTGCCCTGTAAATTGGTACCACATGCATTTTCGTGTTGTCGCATTGTCGAGGAGTCTTAGCGGTGTTGTCGAGTTGTTGCACGGGTCTTTGTTGTTGGTTGTAAATACCATTGTTGTTGATGTGTTGATTATGAAGTATCTATTTATATTGAATAACTATGATTATGTTAGGGTGTTAGATTTAATTGATGAATTTTATATCTATATTTATTGTTGTGAATCTCACCCCTTCTGCTTGAAAATGTTGCCCTTCCTATGGGTAACTTGCAGGTGATCTTGAGTAGTAGGTGGTGGCTCAAGTGTCTAGGGCTCTAATACGTACGGGATAGGATTTCTTATTTATTTTTCATTCATATGTATCAATTTTTGGAACATGCTGATGTAGCCCTTTATTTGTTAATTGAACAATGTTGATGATTTTATGTTGATGGCCTTTGTGCCAGGATTTAATGTTGAGGATGAAGTATTATGTTGAGAAATGTTTCCGCTGCAAATTATTGTTGATTTATGAAGGATGTTTATTAAATAGTTTTATAATCTATTTAAGAAATTTTGAAAGTAGTGTGACATGCCCGTTTTGGTGATATACTCTGAAGGTGAGAAAAAGCACAAGAGGGGGGGGGGGGGGGGGGGGGGGGGGGGGTTGAATTGTGTTTTCTTTTTCTCTTGAAAAATCTTCTTCTGATATCACTTCAGAAGCTGTTTGAGAGTGCTTCTGATGTGATAATACTTCAGATGTATTGTTCGTTCAGAATCGGATACGCATCGGTGTAAAAACAGAGTAGAGAAAAGAAAGAGAGACACAGGCAATTATACTGGTTCTTTCCACAAACCGGAAGTAGTCCAGTCCCCCTTGCACTTCCAAGGAGATTTCCACTAAGAAATAATCACACAGATTACAACTGCTTAATACTACCTAGTATGAGACTTCCAAATTGCTCAAGCACGCAGGCAAGAGACTTCCTTTGCTCAAGCACTAAATCAAGAGACTTCCTATGCTCAAGCACTAAAGTAAGAGACTTCTATTCAAACAGAATTACACAGAAAATTGTTTGAGTTTGAACACTTGATATACAATCAGTGGTGTTCACAATACAATGCAAATGAAAGACTCTAGACTTAAGAATTTCTAAGATATATCAAATCAACACAGAAATTCAAAGTGTTTTTTGTGAAACAAATTTGGCAGAGTTTGGGCGCTTTTAATTTGTTGTCTTGTCTCTACTGATCTTCAAGTCTTCACTCCTTTATATAGAGGTGTGTAGAGAGACGTTGAGATCTTTAAGCACGTCTAAAGAGTCGTTGAGAACCTTTGATCATCCACCAGTAATCTTTTGCCTTATTTGGATGTTGTCCTATGAAGGATCAAGTTCAAATCCATTCCTATCTTGAAGGAACATTTTTGCAGGCAGAGCTGTTTTCTTGTCTTGTAGCGTAGACACAAGCAGAGTCGTGGAGGTAGTGGTTGTACACTTGTACTTTGTCAACTCTTCAACAAGGACAAGCACCCAGTGCTTTTCAAATTAACGTTGGCACCTCCCTTTTAGTCCTTCGCTCTCTTAGACGAGGTTAAATCCAAAAGACAACTCTTTTGAAACTCCAGGTTGAATCTTCTGATCAACTGTAGCTTCTGGTGATGATATAGCTTCTGATGAAGTTGCTTCTGATGAACTTTGCTTCTGATGAGTTTTGCTTCTGATGACGTCATTACTTCAGAGGCACTTGAAACTTCAGAAGCACTTCAAAACTTCAGGCGCAGTTTTCTTCAGACGCAGTTTTCTTCAGATGCTTTAGGTTCCTCTTATTGATGGTTCCTTTGCTCTCTTTTGTTCTTCCAAGACCTATTGAATTGATCAACTTTGCCTATGGTCCTGTACACTTGAACAAATATTAGCAATAATCAATTGACAATTTTTAATACCTTGTTATCATCAAAACTCATTAAGGTTTATTGTAAAACACATTTTGTTCCAACATACTCTGATGATTATTTATTTATTAATTGCTTTGGGATAACGGGGTGTTACACAAAGCTTAGGTGAAGTTCACAAAATTACAACTCAATAAACACAGTCTTAAACTTGCATCAAGGAGACTCAAAACCCTAAAAACTCTATTTTTGATATGACGGCTTGGGTGATAAATTAGGTTTTGCGTCCTTCCTTATATAGTCTGAAGCAGTGCGGGCTTGACCTTCTTGTTGGGCTTCAGAAAACAATGATGATCCATCAAAAGCTCTGCTCTCAAAGATCATAACCAAATCAATACTTTCCTAAAATGTTGCAGCATCTGTAGGAAATAAACAAAATCTCCTAAAATGTTAGCACATCTTTAGGAACAACAAATACACATCCAAAGTTTCCTAAAATATTGTCACTACTTTAGGAAATAATCACAAAGTTGATTATGGGCAAAAAACACGCGTCTTGCCAACATGTTGGAACATCGTATCCAACATCATGCATGAATATTTGTTTTAGAAATAATGAAGCCAATAAAGAATTATCCGAAAGACGTTGATCAATTCCTCCACTCGTCATTCAAGCGTTCATCTGACGGATCGTCCACCACCTCCTCTATATCTCGTTGTAATGACTGTCATCTCAAGTGAAAAAGTCGTATAAGCACCCCTGGAAAGGCACCATGTGCTACTCTATCTTCACCGAGTGTGAGATTCAACGTCTTTGTGGTTGTTTTATTTGTTTCATTGTTATATTTCTTTTTTAATTTTTGGTATTACTTAATTTGCTTCAAGTAAGAAGTCGTATAAGCACCCTCTACGCTTATATAAGGGTGCTCATCGTTTTTCTCAATGTACACTTCATTTTTTACAACTTTTCGCATATAACCACCTCTTTCAAATACAGACTTGAGCGTTGAGGTGCTAACGTGCATGCATACACCTTTCTTCTCCACCGTGAAGACGAAACCTCCGTCGCACCGAAGCACCGTGAGGCATGAACAACCACTCGGATTCATCAATCGTCCTCGGACAAATCAGTAACAACAACTGAGAAAATGTATAATTGATAAACTGTACCCTTAAACTATCAAAACGACCATTAAATAAGAATGTTATATCCATACTAAAACGACATTTAAAAATGACCTCAAAAGAAATCACACACTAAAATCAAAACCATATAGCTGCTTTTATTAGCATCATCCCTATTATCACTATTACTTTTTGAGGCACTATTATTTAGCATCGCAACTATTAATATTACATCTGTTTTTTCCACTATTATTGCATCATCATGCCTAACATCGAATTAACATAACAAAACCCTAATTAACATATGAAAATGACTGTTAAAAAAAGTTGAAATAGCAGCAGAAGTTTAGAGACAAGAACATGCAAAATAGTTATATAACTTTGTTACTAAGTATTAGAAACTTCAAGTTTGATCACAAGTTCCGTTTCTCCATCTCCTTAGTGAATTATAAATTATTACTCAATAGGTGGAGAAGGTACAGGAAGAGGTGGAACACCAGGTATGTCTCCAGGAGGTAATAATGGAGGAGAAGGTATAGGAAGGCGTGGAACACCAGGGACAGGGAGTGTAGGGATTGGTAGTGGAGGAGCTGGTAATGGAAAGGGTGGTAACTGATTCTTATCTACTTGTGTCTTTTCAATGTTATAATTCTTGCTTGGATTAACTTGATCTTCTACCTTTCCTCCACCAATAACTTCTTTCTCCTTAATTGGAATATTCTTGAATTGTCTAGAACCACTTATGGTAACAAAGTTGGTCATCACCAAAAGCAAACAAAACAAGAACATTAATGGATTCAAAGTCATTGTGTAAGATTTTTGGAAAGCCATACTTAGAAAAAGATATTGGTGATTATAGGGAAGCTTTCGGATGAGATGTTGAATTTTGGTGAGAATTTTGGAGGCATATATAGAGGGGGGAGAAGAATGTAGAATTACTAAAGATATTTCGGTAGAATTACTGTTGGATTATTAGGCAGACCCTTTTGTCATCCATTGCAATTTTATCCGGATCGAGAGATTTTTTTTTATGGTGGTCGGAGTTTGAACGTCGGATCTTACATATATTATGCATTATTCTTACCAACTGAGCTAAATTCACGGGAACCGACTCAAGAGATTTGCTTGGACAAGCATATGACACCCAATTTCATAAAATAAATGTTTAAATCTTATTCAAATATACTTTTTTAAGCTTAAATGTTGTTTCCCTATTTCGATAAAATCACAATTTTGATCACGTTAATTGAAATTGAACAATTTTTATCTCCATTAATTTGAACAACAAATTTAATGGTGTGCCCATTATTTATTTTCATATAACATTTTAACTAGTACTCCCTAATTATAGGGCCCTTTTGAAAAAATAACAGGAATTAAGATAGCGAATATTTGTATTATATATGTTTGTAATTAGTATTCTTTTTACAATTTTATCTTTTAAGAGAGAGATGTTTTATGTTTTCAACATGTTATTTATTGTTGATTGAAGAAAAAGATGTATAATTAATAGAGGCATGTATGTAAAGAAATAATTAAGGTAGTTGAAAATAACAAAAGGATCTTATAAAAAGGGACAACAAAAATTCTCAAAAAAGTGTTATAATTAGGGACGGAGGTAGTATTATTTTTGTTCCGTATCCTTGGTGACAACTAAATAATAAATATCCCTTAAAAAAAACTAAGAACTAAATAAAATCGTTGGTCACGACTTAATTGATATTATATTGGGTATGTAGTAGCAATTTAAACATTGATTTGTTGGTCCTCACTCTTTGGTTGGTAGGGATAATCCATAAGATTCAGGTTCAAACTCCGATCACTACAAAAAAAAAACATTGCTTCGTTGTGAGATCAAACGTGATGTCAATCATATCAAAACATCTATTTGCAAAATCCAGATTTTGGTATACGATTGTATCGCTTGCACGTGTGCCTAATATTAAAGAGAGCATTAATGGACGCCATAAATATTCTAAGGTTTTGAAGGTTGCAGAAGAGTAAGGGAGACGGTCGAAGAAACCGTCACCGCTCATGATGCCTACAATATCTTCGAGTGCATATGTTTAAGGAGGAGTTTGAGTTCTTTGCACGAAAATTGTCTCATTGTTTCTTTGTCAATTATCCATTGGCCAGAGCTCACACTATTTAGGTACCGTTTGATCCGATTTTTTTTCCAGGTTTTCTACATTTTTAAGGAGAAGTTAGGCTAAATACAATATCAATAAAGTACCTTTGAAAAAAAAATACTTTTTTTAGAATGCATAAAATTGAATGGAATGAGCTTTAACCAAAAGTTGTTGAATGCTACTTCAAAAAACTACTTCTCTGTAATTTATTTCACAAGCATTTATCTTCAACTCACGCAGGGAACCTTATCTTTTATTTTTTAATATTATATTTCAATTTGTTTTTTTCTTCCATTTAATTTTTTTTTAACCGGTCCATATAATTTTTTTAAAAGGTGAATCAATTTAATTTTAATATCGTTTAATTATCACAACCTAACAAATATTTTTATTCATGAAGTCATTGACTGACACCAAATATTTTTTTCCCTTTCTTCAACCTCACAAATACACACACACACACACATTAGCGTTTAGAGTAATATTTTATGCCTGTAATTTTTTTGTTACGCTAATGCGTATAATTTTTTCAGTGTTGCGCAATGCATACAATTATTATTTTTATAAAATTTTAATTTTAATTAAAATTACTATTATAGATGCCTATAAAAATTATACTTATATATATTTTACACATTTATATTGTAACAAACTATACATATCTTTTTCTTATTAAAAAAAATTAACATATCTTTTTCAATGACACCAACAATGCAACAAATATAATATCATATAATATAAATTTTTATCTTTTTAAATGAAACAAAAAATATGATATTCTTATAACAAAATTATACAGTATAATTGGAAAAGAAAAAAAAAATATTCTCTAGCTTAACTCGGTTGATATAGACAATGTATAAATATATCCAAGGTTGCGGGTTCGAACCCCGGACACCACAAAAAAAAAAAAAAATCAAAGTTTTGTACAATATTTTTCCAAACAACTTTAACTTTTTCCTTAAATAGCTGTATTTTAACTTGTTTTAAAGTAGCTTTTAGACTGAAAAAAAATATGGCCAAACGGTACCTTAATTGTGAAGAAGTGGAGTGTCCGGGGTTCGAACCTCAACCCCTACATATAAAATGCGATATCCCTATCAATTAAGCTAAGCTCACGGGAATTGTCTCACTTTTGTCTACTTAACAATTAACCTCAGCAATTAACGATGGTCATTTTTACAAAATATAAAACGAATTCCCTGTCTTTGAAATTAAAAAAAAAAACCAATTTATTTCCTATTTCTTCTCCTTCTTATCCTATTG
Organism: Medicago truncatula; assembly: GCF_003473485.1. Lineage (NCBI taxonomy): Eukaryota > Viridiplantae > Streptophyta > Magnoliopsida > Fabales > Fabaceae > Medicago > Medicago truncatula. The sequence goes on along the minus strand of NC_053043.1, from coordinate 20,665,040 downwards.
CATTTATCCTTATTTATTAATTTTGTTATTAGGTCTGCAACAAGTTAACCTAATTTTTTCCCGCTCATTAGGTTTGCAATTATTTAAGGAAATATTTTGGACACTTATTTAATACTAAAAAAATGCATCGCATTTCATTCCTATCCTCTTGCCTTTTTTTTTTTTGACAATATTTTGTACACAAAACTCGAAAATTTCATCGCACTAATTTCATGCCTTTTTTTGACAATATTTTGTACACTTTTTTTTTGAACCAATTTCATGTCTTTATTTCATTCCTATTCTATTGCTTTTTTTTTTTTTACAATAATTTCTACACTTATTTAATACGTTTACAAACAGAATACCCTAATTTTCATGCAAACACGGCTACCCTAATTTCCATGTAAACTTGGTTATGTATACCAAGCCCTAAACGTGTTTATCTAAAAAAAAAAAAAAAAAAAAACCTAAACCGTGGTAAATTTCACATACAACACAAAAATCATATATTTTGATATTTAGAGGTTTGCAAATGGAAAGACGTGACCTTACAACTTTCCTCTCATACCACTGTTTAACTGGTAACTTTGATTCAATTCTGATTTTTTTCTTCCATTCTTTGGATTGTTTTTATTAGTGTTTTTTGAATTATACAATTGTCATACTTTCAGTAACATGTATTTGGTGGAGATTTTAGGCAGATATTACCTGTAATTCCTAAAGGCACAAGACCAGAAATCGTTCATGCTACTATCAATTCTTCAAAACTATGGAGTAATTGTGAGGTTCTTACCTTGACTAAGAACATGAGGCTTTTGTCTGATGCGTCAGTATTAGACATTGAAGCAAAAAGACAATTTTCAGAATGGGCTTTAAGTATAGGCGATGGATGAATAGGGTAAGACAATGAAGTGGACAAGACCATTGCTCTTCCGTCAGATTTGCTCATAGAAAGCGCATGAGATCCTCTTGTTGCTTTTATTGAAAGCACATATCCTAACATCTTGGTGAGCATGAGTGACATTAGTTATTTTCAAAATAGAGCTATATTGACAACAAAAAATTCCATAGTCGAGAAGATCAACGACTATATGTTGGACATGGTTCCAGGTGAGGAGAAGGTTTATTTGAGTTATGATTCACCTATTCATCGTAACTTAAACGGTGATCATATTGACGATGTTCATACACCCGAATTCCTCAACACCATCACTGCTTCTGGACTGCCTAATCACAAATTAAGGTTAGAGGTTGGTGTGTCAGTTATGTTGTTGAGAAATATAGATACACGATATGGATTATGCAATGGAAACAGATTGGTTATCACTAGGATGGGAAGATAGGTCATTGAGGGGAGGGTCATTTTCAGAAGTAATGTTGGTGATCAGGTTTTTGTATCCAGGCTATCTATATCACCTTCAGATGTCAGGATTTCCTTTAAGTTTTAACGAAGACAATTCTCTTTGACTGTATCATTTGCAATGACAATTAAGAAAAGTCAAGGGCATTCGCTTAAACATGTTGGTGTATATCTACCAACACCTGTATTTTCTTACGGACAGTTGTATATTGCTGTTTCAAGAGTTACATCCAGAGAAGGACTAATTAAAGATATTGATCACTGATGAAGATACCAATGTAACGTCTAATGTCTTATATGAGGAAGTATTTTGCAATTTGTGATGAAACTACATGCCAATGTACTAAAAATTTCATATTTCTTTTACCGAATTATTGATAGGATTACCGAATTTTCTTTTATAATATTTTCAGATTTCATACATTTTATGAAGTGTTTTATTTCATCTACTATGGATTATCACGTGTTATTTCACGTGTTATTGATAGGATTACCGAATTTAATCGTTACCAATTATATATTGCATTTTATTATTCGTTTGTCAATCCCTTTACAATAAACCCGAGCGGAGCACGGGTAAAAAATCTAGTTGTTGTTAAATTTTTTTTTTGAAAGGGATTATCGTTTTTTTGGTTATCGCTTACACTATCTACTAATAATATATAAACATCTACTAACAATATATAAAAATTGTTCTTCGACAACTTTTCATAATTGTTCTTTTATAAACTCATGATCTTCTTAATTTTATGTGTCTAATATACTAGCAATATTTAAAAATTGTTCTCCAACAAATTTTCTTAATTTTATGTATCTAATAGTAATTTTGCAAAATATAAAATTAATTCCCTATCTTTGGCAAATAAAATAAAAACCAATTTTTTTGAATGAAAAATAAAAACCAATTTATTTCCTTTTTATTCTCCTTCTTATTGATTCACTTTAGACCATCCACAGCACAACACCCTACATTGGGTGCTTAAGTGGGTCATCTATGTCCACATCAAAAATATTACGGTAATACTTAGACTATCCACAATGCAGCACTCCATTTGAGTGCTTAAACAGGTCCCGACTGTACACGTCATTCGTTGTATAATTAATACTTGATAAACACTTAATCTCTCCAACCCAGCACCTCAAAATAATTATTAATTGGATCCCTGCAATAACTCTATATCATTAAATTTTAACAATAATATATATATTCATTCATAATTATCTAATTTTAAAATATTGAAATAATTTACTTATAAATTATTAAAAAATGTTAAAACTTTAAAAAATAATATAAAATAAATGATGGTAAATTATTTGTTGTTTTGCTTAAATCCAATCACTGTATGTTGGTTTTGTTTTGATTTTTTTTATTTCCATTCACATGGGTAAATTATTTATTGTTTTAAAAAAAGTTTTGGTTGAAAATTTAATGTTGATCGATTAAATATTACTTTTGCAACTAACATATGATTTACTATTTAATAATAAAATAATACAACAATTGAATAGAGAAAAAAAAAATTAATTGAACATGTGGGACCCATGAGTAATAGGAGAGAGATGGTGCCTATAAAAGCACCCACCTCTATAAGCACCGTATTAATTGGTGTCTTAATGAGGGTGCCTATTTAACATGGTGCTAAATAGGGGAAGGACTCCCAATTGCAGATGGTCTAAATAAGCACCAATTTTCTCTAACCTAGTACCTCAAAAGAAATTATTAAATAGGTCTTACAAATAACTCTATATCATTACATTTTTACAAAATTTATTTATTTTAATACGATTTATTAAATGGGACCCATGAAAAATGAAGAGAAAGAGGGTGCTAATTCGTGGCAACAATCGAGACTATTATGGCTTCGGGAGGGAGACACCAACTCCAAATATTTTCATGCTATCATGTCAGGTAGATGCCGAGAAAGGCTATCTCATCTGTGACAGTGCGTGGCGTTGTTATTGAGGGCGTCACAAATGTAAGGGAGGTTGTGTTTGATCATTATATTTTCAGAAACATTTTCAACCGCAAGACTGCAACAGGCCAACGGTGGATGAGTTACAATTTTATAGATTATATTTTGCTGACGACTCTCGGTTGACATGTCGGTTTCGCGAGGATGAAGTTAAGGTCGCTATTTGGGATTGTGATAGTTACAAAAGTCCTGGGCCTGACGGCATCCCGTTGGGGTTTATCAAAGATTTTTGGCAAGAATTGAAGAATGATATTATGCGGTTGTTTCGGATTTTCATCGCCACAGTTGCCTTTCGAAAGAAATAAATAGCACTTTCAATGCCCTTATTCCTAAGATTGACAACCCTCAACGTCTGAATGATTTTCGACCTATTGCCTCGGTGGGTTGCTTTTATAAAATTTTGGCGAAGTTGTTGGCTATTCGTTTGAGACAAGTGATAGGAAGTGTGATTTCGGAGACCCAATCAACCTTTGTTAAAGATAGGCAGATTCTTGACGAGGTTATTATTACTAATAAGGTTGTCGATGAAGCTCGTAAGATGTATAAAGAGATGTTCTTATTTAAGGTCGATTTTGAAAAAGTATATGATTCAGTGCACTAGGGATATTTGGATGATGTGATGGGAAGAATGACTTTTCCAACTTTTTGGCGTAAGTGGATCAAGGAATGTGTTAGTACTGCAACCGTTTCGGTCTTGGTAAATGGGAGCCCGACGGAAGAGTTTTAATTGAAAAGGGGTTTGCGCCAAGGCGACCCGCTCTCTCCTTTTCTATTTCTCCTTGCAGCAGAAGGTTTGAACGTTTTGATGAGTGTGGCTGTGAATGTGAACCTTTTTACTGGCTACTTGGTAGGGGCCCAGGCTCCCATTATGCTCTCCCACTTACAGTTTGCGGATGATACTCTTCTGATAGGCACTAAGAGTTGGGCCAATATTCGTACTTTGCAGGCTATTCTAGTTCTCTTTGAAAACATGTCAGGGTTGAAGGTAAATTATCACAAAAGCATGCTATTCGGAATCAATATCAAAGATTCTTGGTTGTCTGAAGCTGCTTTAATTTTATCTTGTAAAATTGGTAATATTCCTTTTGTGTATCTTGGCCTTCCTATTGGTGGGGATCCTAGACAATTGAATTTTTGGGATCCAGTTATTGACTGTTTAAAATATAGACTGTCGGAGTGGAAAAGCATAATTTTTTCTTATGGGGGCCGCTTGATTCATCTTAAATCCGTCCTGTCTTCACTGCCTGTCTACACCCTTTATTTTTTCGGAGGTCCCGCAAGTATAATCTCTTCCATTGAATCTATTTTGCTTAATTTTTTAGGGGGTGGGGGGTGAGGTTAACAGGAAAATTAATTGGGTTGACTGGAATACTATTTGCATGAGTAATGAGGTTGGTGGTTTGGGCATAAGGAGGCTAAAGGATTTTAACATTGCTCTTTTGGCAAAATGGTGTTGGAGGTGTTTAGTGAATAGGGACAATTTGTGGTTTCAGGTGTTGTCTTCCCGTTATGGAGAGGTGAGAGGGCGGCTTAGAGAGGGTGGTAGGATGGGGTCGGCTTGGTGGAGGGAAATAGTAAAAATTCGTGAAGGGATAGGAGTAGAGGGTGGGAATTGGTTTGAAGAGAGTATTTCAAAACGTATTGGTAATGATTTTAATACTTACTTTTGGTCGGACTGCTGGGTGGGGATGAAGACGTTTATGGAGAGATTTAAGAGGCTGTTTGATTTATCCATTCACCAGCACCTAACGGTGGGCGCGATGCACGCATTACGTTGGGGTGAAAATGGGGAGGCTTGGGGGTGGAGGCGTCGGTTGTTAGCATGGGAGGAGGATCTAATGGTGGAGATTAGGAATTTGCTTTTTTAACGTTACTTTGAAGGATTCTATGGAAGATGTTTGGATGTGGAGACCAAATACCGGTGACGGTGATGGGATAAAACCGCAAGTGCACGGTCTTACCAAAGCAGTAATGAAAAGAGTATCATTTCGACAGGGAGTTGTTTAATTCAATTAACTTTAGTTGGTGATTAGAAGAGAATCAAGTTGCTAGATTGTTGTTTTCAAATGGTTGAAAGAGAAAATAATAATAATAAAAGAGAGCCTTGGGATCGTTGGTCCGTCATAGGCGACAAATCATTCACAAGTCAAGCCATTAAACCTAAAACCTTATTTTAGACCTAGTTTCTAAAGACGAGATTCTCTTAAGCCTATCACATCTTCTATCGGTCTCAATGAGTGTGTTCCTCTAGCAAGCACGCCTATTTTCATGGTTGATTACTATTAGAATCCTTGAAGTTTGAAACTCTATATGTCTCAAGGTTCACTAGACTATTTTCATGTTTCGCAATCCTTGTCTAAATTCACTTGATCGAATATTAAAACTCCACATTCATTTTATGAATTAACATTTGGAATAATGGATTAATGATTATCAAACCCTCCACTTTCGTTTCCACGGTTTGATGATATTTAATCCATGTTAAAACGGTGAATTTAGAAGAGAAACTAAGGTTACATAATATTAAGGTTTTAAGGCTTGACCTGATTAGGATTATGTCATTAGACTTATCCAACAATCCCAAGATATAAGAAGTCTACTCACTTATGTTCATCGTAGACATGGAGAAGAAGAGAGAAAACATAAAAGTAAATAACAAGAAAGTAAAAGAAAAGAAAAGAACTTTTATTCAAAAGACAATTGTCACTTATTGAATTCCAAAGACAAGATGAATATTTGTGATGGCTAGCTACTCTATTTATAGGTTACATTCGACTTAAAATCTAAGCAATTACATCATTATAATGTTCCACAAGCAAAGGGCTTTGTGGTAAAACCAAATAGAGTAGCTTAGAATCTAAGCAAAAGCAGCAATAGGCTGTCTGGGAGGTGGCACGGCCGTGCCAACCTTAGCACGGACCGTGCCTCTGACTTGGGGGAGATATATTTTTGTCTCCGAATCTTCGTATTTTCGCACCGAATCAGCTCCAAAACCCCTTTCTTTTGCTCCAAGACTCAATCCATCAAATATTCATTACTGAAATAGAATAATATGCAATTAAAGTAAAATAGCTCAAAAAGGAAATAATATAAAAATAAAATAAACTTAAATCTAATTAAAACGAAACTAAATATTAAAACTAAAACATCTAATTAATGACTCATCAGACGGTTACACAGTTCGTGGTGTGTATCAAATGCTTATGAGGAAGGAGATACACGATCATGATGTCGTTTCGGAGGTGCCTTGACATTAAAGTGTTCCTTTGAAAGTCTCTATTTGCACGTGACGCATCTTCCAAAATAGATGGCCGACAAAGGATAACTTGGTGCGTCGAGGCGTTACTGATATGGACGATCAATTGTGTGTATCAGGGTGTGGGAAATTGAAACAATTTATCATTTAATTATTCATTGCCCTATTTTTGGTAATCTTTGGCAACTTGGTAAATCTTTGATTGGTGTGTATTCGGTGGATCCTCATCAGGTTACATATCATTTTTCCCAATTTATTCACTCATCGGGTGGTTTTGCTCGACATCGGTCATTCTTGCATTTGATTTGGCTTTGTTGTATTTGGATTCTTTGAAACAAAAGATGTAACACCCCGTTTTCCTAACATAAAAATTTCATAAAAAATAATCAGAGTTTTCCACATAAACGGAATGCTACACTTCTTAAAAATCATAAATGGAATAATTAACTAATTATCCTTCCAAAAATCATCAACATAATTATTCAAAACTTTGCAGCGGATTTATTTCAACAATATAAATAGTCTTGGCACGAAGGCCTCATCAAAACATCTCATAAAAATCTAATTAACAACTTAATCATGTATATTCATAAGCAACAACATATTCATCATCTTATAATAACATAAGCAACAACATATTCATCATTTTATAATAATATAAACAACAACATGATCATTAATATTCCATACTTTGTCATCAATCAACAACATATTCATCTTTGGGGATTGGCTGATGTTTTTACTTTCATTACTAACTCTGTTCCTAAGACCGGATTGTTATAACTTTGGTTTGCTTATTTAGGCCCTCCTTGTGCTAGGAAGCAAAGTTTTTGTCATTAATATATATATATATATATATATATATATATATATATATATATATGGGTGGGATATTTTGACTCCAAGAGTAAGTGTAATATCTTACTCCAAATCTTGACCTTTGATTCCAATTTTGGTTAATGGCTTAGATTAATTGATATGGTAGGCTTTAATTTCATTTTCTACTGTAGTCAACACTTATCACCACAAAATAACAAAACAATAAATGTCTTTTAATTGATTAATTTTTCTTCTTCTTCCATTTTCTTTCTCAAAAAACATCATCAACAAAAACTAACTACAATGGAGATGATTATTTAAATTTGTCGTTATCTATATAAGAAAATACAGAAATTTATTTATTTTTTATGCAATTATTGTAAATGAATTAGATATAAGAAAACATCAGGGTTACTTCCTCTATCGTCTTTTTTTTTCCATCACAGATTAGTACAAATATGTGTTTTATAAAAGATATAAGAAAAGATCAGAATTATAACGAAAAACAAAAAAAAAATATGTCGTATAAAAAATAGTAACGAGGGAAGAATAAATATATGCAATTTTTTTAACATAAAAATAAGTAAAGGGAGAAGAAAAAAATCAATGGGTGAAAAAAAATTCTTTTAGCATAAAAAAAATATATTTATACATATATTTATTCTTCCCCCGTTGGTGTACAAAAAGATTGCATATATTTGTTAATGGGTGAAAAAAATATATTTATTTAATGGAAATATATAAATAAATATATATTTTTTACGCTAAAAGATTTTTTTTCATCGATTGATTTTTTTCTTCGCCCTTTACTTATTTTTACGTTAAAAAAATTGCATATATTTATTCTTCCCCGTTACTATTTTTTTATACGACATATTTTTTTTTGGTTTCTTCATTATAATTATGATCTTTTCTTATATTTTTTATTAAGCACATATTTGTACTAATCTGTCACGGGAAAAAAAAAAAAAAGATGATAGAGGAAGTAACCCTGGTCTTTTCTTATATCTAATTCATTTACAATAATTGCATAAAAGTAATTAAATTTATGTATTTTCTTATATAAATAACGACAAATTTAAATAATCATCTCCATTGTAGTTAGTTTTTGTTGATGATGTTATTTGAGAAAGAAAATGGAAGAAGAAAAAAAATCAATCAATTAAAAGACATTTATTGTTTTGTTATTTTGTGGTGATAAGTGTTGACCACAGTGGAAAATGAAATTAAAGCCTATCATATCAATTAATTTAAACCATTAACCAAGATTGGAATCAAAGGTCAAAATTTGAAGTAAGATATTACACTTACTCTTGGAGTCAAAATATCCCCACCCTATATATATATATATATATAGTCAGGATCCGTTGACACCAGGTGTTAACGAATCCATTGACATCAAATATTGACCGTTGATTTCGTTTGATCTAAAGGTTTATATTTGTTCAATTAAAATATCATGTGAGCATATCTTTTGGAGATTTCCATGCCATAAATATTTTTAATTTCTTTTTGGAATAATAAATATTCCTAATTTGATCTACATGTTTTCCTTTGTTCTCCAGATGGTCCTCTTGTTATGAAAATGGAAAACAACAACTAAGTAAATTTTTCCAAAAATTGTTCATCGTCCATTTTATTATATTGTAATGGTGGTATTTTTTATTTTTTTTGGATTAACATAACATAGATCAAATATAGCTATTTGTTTTTAATTAAAAGATAGGCTTAATACATCCCCCGGTCCTTTTGTTTTTTTTGATAAGCAAGGAGAATGGACAAACATCAAGCGGCATCATCGACATCCCAACTAGGTTGGCACCCCGAGACACCTCCATCCCCTGCTGCCACACTTGAAATAATTTATTAAAAATGGGGAAAAATAATTACAAAAAGAGGGGGGACTAGGCCAAACCCTCAAAATAAAACAGCAAAAAGAAAACAGAGAAAATAACAGAAACAATAGACCTCCAAAAACAAATCAAGAGCATCTATAATTCGGAAGTCCATATCTATCCCTAAAGAATTCAAGACTCACACTCGTAGGAAGAGTGTCTAACCAAACGACACCAGCTATGTCATGACCCAAAGATGCCAACTTATCTACGCAACTGTTTCCTTCACGAAAAATATGAGAGGAAATTACCTGAATTCCAAGTAGCCGAGCATTATGCCAACGATTACGTAACAAAATAGGAACCATCAGAGGCTTAGAAAAAATTAGAAGAGCACTAGTGGAGTCACTCTCTAGCCAAATATTCCTCCATCCTTTTTGTGCTGCATACCAATAGCAAGAATGATGCCTAAAACCTCTGCATAAAAAACAGTCTGTATACCAATATTACAATAAAAATCACTGCGAAAGGTGCCTAAACTATCATGAAACAGCCCCCCACAGGCGGCATGCCCACCAATAACAGATCCATCTGTATTTACCTTCAGCCAAGGCGAGGAAGGTGCCTTCCATAACACCAAAATTATGTCCTTGACACTTCGGCAATTAGCAGAAACCGCAAATGAATCCAGGAAAGCAAAATCTCTAACATTCCAATAGAGGAAATTCATTGATCACTCGAATGATTGTCACCCCGGGTACGGGATTTATTAGGCTGCTTTGCTAAGACTTGTTGTACCTTGAGTTTCTATTTCTGTTTTCTTGTTAGAACAGGCATGAAGTCTTCAGCTGCTGATCTTTCATCATATTCTCGAAATCTTGCCCACAAATCTAAACCATGCTGGATATTCTTGCTAGGATGAACATCTTGCTTTTGCAAAATAACCACATCTTGTTCCTTTTCCGTGGGCATACGTCCACTAACAACACTGGGTGGTTCGACAACCACATGTGATTTCAAGGCATGTGATCCAGCATACACGTCATCGTGCTCAACAACAGTATCCGGCTGAACCTGCACCGATTCTATAGACCCTTCATGCAGCTCTTGGTGCTCAACAACATGTGATGAATGTGGTGCACTCTCAATGGGAACTTTGGGACTCTCCTCCAGCTCCCTCAGGCTCGAAAGATTGTGCTCACTCTCGTGAGAACCTTTGGGACTCTCTTCCAGCTCCCTCGGACTCGAACAATTGTGATCCACCTCATCTGAAAGCAAACCAGAGACATCATCCATCGTGGGGTTCTCCAACACCTCCCTAGATGTCATATGTAACTTCTCTACTGTCTCTGAATGCACATCAACATGCGCAAGAAATGAAACAACTTCTAACACTGACATAGTATGTGGCAACTCTCCAGGAGAAGTTTTATCAAACACATTGTGTAATGGAAAACTGAAAGTATTGGACGACAAAGACATGTTCATCTGAGAACTAGCCACTGTAGAAGTAACAACCGGCCCCATCTGTGAATTAAAGGTTAAAGTAGGGGCAGGAAATGAAGCCGGAATGGCTAGTGAAGCTGGTGCCAATGATGTAGGTGTAGGTGTAGAAATATCAGAGACCGGAACCCTCTAAGTGGTAGTAACAGTCGAAGCAACAGGAACCGGAAACCGTGTCCAAGTGCTACCAAAGGGCGTTGGCCCCGGTCCCTAAACTTATTTTAATTTCTCAGTTTAATCCCTTAACTATTAAACGTTTCAATTTGGTCCTTATCTTTGTTTTCGTCATCGATTTGGTCCAATTTTATTAATTTTAAATCCCTAAAAAAGAATACCGTTGGATAAAGGAAGTTCATCATATCTAACCGTGTACCACCAACACCTAAGTATCTGAAATTATTTTTTAAAAATAAAATAATTTCATTTATATTAATTTAGAAATAAAAAAATTCTAAAAAATTGGAAAATTAATGTTTGAAAATAAAAAAATTCTAAAAAAATTCAGGATTTTTTTTATAAAAAAAAAACCTGGAGAATTACTTTTAATTTGGAAAGAAAAATCTGAACTTTTTCGAAATATATTTTCTAATAATTAGCCAAAATGGCTTTTTGTTAGAATCAGCCGAAATCGTAAAATCTTCATAATTTAGTAAAAAAATATGGTCACACGATACTTTTATTTCAACAAATATAAGCCTTTAGATCAAACGAAATCAACAGTTAATAATTTAGTGTCAACGGATCCTCTCTCACATATATATATATATATATATATATATATATATATATATATATATATATATCATTTTGGCTTGTTCATTTTTTTTTTTTTTGCAAAATCTACTAACAATATGTAAAAATCGTATAGCAGTAAATTTTTATAATTGTCCTTTTATGAATATCTTAATTTTATGTTTCTAATGGTAATTTTACAAAATATAAGATAGGGACAATAACCACGACCAAATCTTATGGTAATCTATTCCTTTTATCAAAATTTATGGCTACCGATATGGAAAAATACCATCTTATGTATCCAACTTCCGTTTCTAGACCATTAGAGCAGGAAAACCCAAATCATGCTGAGTGAGCACATAAACATGCTGAGTGAGCACATAATCAAGATACCGATATGGAAAAATACCATCTTATGACTGATCACTTGATTGGTCATATGAGGATTTACAATCTCATGTTGTTTCTTATAGATGGTTTGGACGTAACCAAACTGACGTAGCACCCACTTTGTAACGCTTCTATTTCTATTAAAACAATTAAATATGCGAATAATACATTTATTCAAGAAATACAGGCTACGCCACATTCAAAATTCAAAAAACAAAAAACATGTATATAAATCTCAACAGTTGCAGCGGAATATAAACCAGAGTAATCCGAATATATGCATGTCATGAATCAATAAATCACATCACATAGATGTATCTCAAAAATCCCAAACAATGGGTAATCTCCAACAAAACAAAATCCAAAAATAACCTAATCTAGACCGACAAAACAAGCCAAGATCAGAGCCGACTCAACACCGATATCGGAGAAAGCTTCCGATATCACCAAGCACAAACTCACCAAGCACTACTCCTGCACAACGTCTACTCACCCATACAGGTAAGTAGGCGGTTAAAACCACTAGGGGTAAGTATTACATTATCATAATCCAAATAGCAGTTATCATGAATATTTCAATTAACATCATGCATTTGATCAATAACAACCACACATTAATACTTACATCACACCCCATTATCTCACATCAATAATTATCAATCACATGAACAATTATCAATTCACAATTATTCATTCACAATCACCAATCACATTTATCATGAATAATCATTAATCACATTTCATGAACAATCACCAATCACATATATCAATAAGACTCTTGCCATGATATGCACCTATTGACACATATATGCATGTGGTACCAAATCTCCAAAAAGATCGTCACCTTCAATGGAACAAATCACATCGTATCCAGATCTCAAAAGATCTCTGCCAGGCCGAAGCCCTATAACTAGATCTCAAAAGATCTCTGCCAGGCCGAAGCCCTATAATGAATAAATCATCATCTTAACACGACTATGATGCATGGACATGTATAAGGACTCGATAATGCGACAACAATCCACAATTTCAACCTCAATATATAGGACGACACCCAATTATATTGATTATCTCCACACATTGCATTATCAAGAAAACATGCCCACACACAATTAAATCATAGTATTCATCATCACACATCATGATTATCAATAATCAACAATGACATTCAACATCAACTATCACATATAGTTTCACCAATTCAACATTTCTCACACATCTCATGATAAACATCATATCCAATATAATTATTCATTCATACAACTTCACTTAGTTATATAAACATAGCCACCACAATTCTTAAGACAATTGGTTCGAGAAATAATTCCGACTAAAACTATACCAAGTGGCCACCGGCCAACATTGACGAACTCCAAGACAAAACGACATAGACAAGTTGAAAACCTTCAAACAATCTTAATCGATAATATATTCATGAAGTTAAGTCGTCTCCGGATCATTAACATTAACCCAAGCACAACTTAAGTCCATATGAAAATCCCGTTTTCACAACCTTTCGCTTCCCACCCAAAATATCACTTTCTACTTGATTAAGATGTTTGACCACTCTTGCAAGTATTACCTAAGTCTATATGAGCTGTAGATTCAACTTGCAAGCCTTCTTAGTTTACAAAATTTGTTTTCAACAAAGTTTGGAATTCTCAAAATTCACAAGTTAAAACTCAATCCAAAACTTTCAAGTATAGGCGAGCAATCATTGTTCCAGTAGGTTTAGGAGGATTAACAGTGGTTAAACATGCTTAAAGAATCATTTAAGAAAATTCGGATTGGCCCCCAATGACTCGGAACAAAAGATCAAAGTGGCTGAAACTGAACATGTTCGCTTAAGCGAACAAGTTACAGTAGCAACTCACTTTGTTCGCTTTCTAGTCGCTGATTGGTCGCTCACCAGTTCGCTTAAACGACCACATGTTCGCTTAAGCGAACGAGTTCCAGTAGCAATTAGAAATCTTCGCTTACCAGCTCGCTCACTGGTCGCTTAAGCGACCCAACCCAGAAAATCACTATGAATGTTCGCTTACCAGGTCGCTTAAGCGAACCTCTAAGCGAACCTTCACATGTTTGCAGAAAATGTTACGGGTTTGGACCCCTTTTCACTCGAAATCCCCACATTTGATCCCTCATTACCCAAATGTGTTTACAGAACATGTTTATAGGTCAATATGACTAAAAAGACTCACAAAGACACAATCAAACTTGAAAACACTTGACATTTGGACTAACTCATCATTTTCATCAAAACACCAACAACATCTCAAATTATCATCCTCAATTCATGAATATCCATACCCAAGCAATGATTCATCAACCACAACACCAATTAACAACCATAAAATCAATTGAACAAGAATTAAATCTCAAATTAACAACAACTTAACAAAATTCACCAATTGAGCACAATTTTCACAAGTTATCATTTTTACATATTTGGACATGTAATTTCACCAACAATCATACAATTATCATCAATTCGTGCATACAAACATATCATCACAGTTGGAGCACGAATTTAACAACAATTATCCATAATCATAATTCATACAATATTTGAAAATTTTACAAAATGATGATGATTATGATAAAGACTAACCCCGTTACCTTAATTATCTCCAACTATTAGCTCTAGCTTCACTTTTGCTCCTATGATTCTTCAAACCCTTGAATTCTTCAAGCTTCTCCTCTGTCCAACCCTTGTTCTTCTCTTCTCCCACTTTCTCTCTTTAGAAATATCTTATGAAATGAATGAAGTGATATTTCCTAAGACAACTCCTTAGGTATAACCCTTAATGAGTCTAACCTAGTTTATAGTGGGCTTAACCCATTTCTATTCAAACCAAAAATATTTCTGCACTCCAAACGATATTTAACTAATAACGGTAAAATGTCACTAATAGTCACTAAACGGTAAAATCTCAATTTACTCTAGTAACTTAATGAAATAATTATTCTCACTAATCACTAAAAGTAATTCCCACCAAAATTATAATTTTACCCGTTCTCACAAAATGACCAAAATACCCTTAAGTCTAAAATGACTAAAATACCCTTCTAACACCAAAACCCATGAAAATGCATCCAATGATGAATAATCACACACAAACACATAAAACACATAATAAAAGTAATTAAAATAAATTTAGCTAAAAATCGGGCTGTTACACACTTCGCTAGATATCAAACCTTACGAGGTCCGTATTTGAACCATCCAACAAAAGGATTGATTAACTTGAATAGAAATGTCGAGTGGTGGGCCTGATACAGTTTCATGATAACAAACCCGAGATCCAAGTGATCCAGGTTTGATCTTGTGGGATTTACCATAGACTGACCCTTCATAGAAACAAACATTATGACATCTGGGTGCCAATCCTCTCTATATCTACCCAAAAAATCTATGACCTCGATTCCATTAAAGGGTTGAAAAACCAAGCCTGGAAAGTCAACAACCTATAAGTATTAGTATAAGAAACATGAATATACATGTAAATAAATATGCAATTCATTATTATTTATACTTGTAACAGGGTCAAGAGTCAAGAATGTGTTTAATTAATGTTATCATGAGCTTTACTATTAAGCTCCTTGTACATGTGAGCAAGGTCAACTGCTTCCCATGCATGATCAGAAACCAGATCCAGGTCCCGGAAGTACTTGAAGTATGTCCGATCCACATAGTTTTCATTTTTGTTAGGGAAGAGTAGGACCCACCAAATATAGTAGATCAATGCGGAGAGCCTGATCCAGCTTCTCACACATCTCTTCAACATCACCCTCTTTATGAGCGTCACTTGCTTCCTGTAGACACTTCTTAAAATATGCTCTCAACCAGTCGAATTATGCATGAGTGCCCTTTGTTTTCCTCACCTGGTACTGATCCTCCCTAAGACTATACCCCAATAACTCTACCATTAAATCAACCACCTTAGATATGGTAAGAGAGATATTTTGGTGTGACAGGCGACCCTAGACGGGGAGATGTACTAGATTGGACACATCATCAAGTGTCATTGTCATCTCCCGAATCAGAATATGGAAGTTATATGTCTCCTTATGCCACCTCTCAACAAAAACAAACAGCAGGTCGTGGTCAAAGATATGATAACTAAATGCTATAGCCACTGAAGTCCATTGGATCACATGGCCTCTTTGAACCATCGCTCTTGCATCCTATCCACATCTGGTTCTTGTATAGCCGGTAGATTTTTTTCCGTTGTTCAAACTTTAAGTTGGCACACCATAATAAATATTAAATAACAAAAATTAATACCATGCGATAGACCTTCAGTTTACATAAATAATATAACCTTTCCATACATGGGAAAATTGGTTATCTTGAAGACATTTGAGTAGTAGGCACTTGTTAATTTATCTTCATCAACTTCTTTTGATAAAGAATAGTAGGTTTTAGCCGATATGACGGGAAGAACGATAAGCTTGAGGGGAGGGATGGTGCGAATAGATTCTTTTCTTTTTAAGGACACCTACAAAATTCATTATTATAGAAAAAATTGTTTTAGAGTATAATTGAGATAATGAAAAAGTCAGTCCAAAATCTTATATATACTCAATATAGTTTGTTACTGTTAGACCAACAAAATAATCCTAATGTTAAGGATAGTGATCTGTCAATATCACCATTGGGTTTTCATTTGATGCTTTAATCCAACAAGGCACATGGGAGTTGGTACCTCAACCTCAAGCTACAAATCTTATAGGGTGCAAATGGGTTTACAGAATCAAAAGAAAACCCAATGGTGATATTGACAGGTACAAGGCTAGACTCGTGGCCAAAGGCTTTCATCAAAGACCAGGACTAGATTACACACAAACATTCAGCCCTGTTGTCAAGCCAACAACGATAAGACTAGTTCTTTCTTTAGCCCTGCAACATAATTGGCCACTCCGTCAACTAGATGTCAATAATGCATTTCTCCATGGCTTCTTGAGTGAAGAGGTTTATATGCAACAACCTCCTGGCTTCATTCACCCAGAAAAACAACATCATGTTTGCCGCCTAAGAAAATCAATCTACGGTCTCAAGCAAGCACCACGAGCTTGGTTTCAAACCTTACAAAAATTCTTATGTGACTATGGGTTTGTAAGTTCCAAATCTGACTCTTCCTTGTTTATTTTCAGAACTGCAGGCACTATTCTATACACACTAGTATATGTATATGATATTATCATCACGGGTAATTCCTCCATCAAAGTCAATGAATGTATAGCAGCTCTTGCACACACTTTCTCAATTAAAGATTTGGGCAACTTACATTACTTTCTGGGTGTTGAGGTTATTCCAAGTACTGCTGGATTGTTTCTTAGCCAACACAAATACATTGGAGACCTTCTTGAAAGAACCAAAATGCAAGACGCCAAACCTGTCCTCACTCCAATGTCTACTAGCGCACTGATGTGTAAGGATGATGGTTCTACGAGCACTGACACCACCTTCTACAGAAGCACCATAGGAAGCCTTCAATATTTGTCTCTAACTCGGCCTGACATTGCTTTCACCGTCAACAAGCTTGCTCAATTCATGCAGAGGCCCACTGCGACACAACTTACAGCATTGAAAAGACTTCTTCGATACCTTAAAGGTACCATATTTCATGGCTTACTACTGCAAAAACCCATGTCATCTTCTCTCATTGCATATAGCGATGCTGATTGGGCTGGAAACAAAGATGATTTCACTTCAACCTCTGCTCATCTTGTATACTATGTGTGCTCGTGATTTTCGGATATCAAACCATTAATTGATTTGAATCGTCAATCTTTGAACTCTCGATTTTTATTCATGGGAAGGGAAAAAATGAGTAAAAACCCTTATCGAGACTTTGGATTCGGGGGTTGGTTATGCGAAGGGAAGGTGCTAGCACCCTAAGCATCTACGGTATTCCGTAGGAACCTCTTACCTAATTTATCTTGTGCTAAATTCATTGTTTATTTGAAAATTATTACCTAAAAATCTAAGTGAAAGAATGGAGGGAGAAGAAGTATGTTTTTGGTTATTTTTATTTGATTTGGAAGGATAAAAATCCCATGCCTACATACCCTTAAAGAAAAGGGATCAAAACCAATGTAGTTCACCTAAAAAGTTTCTTTTTGGTGGGTTAGGTTGATTTTAAGATTTTTGAAAATGGGTTTTTAGAAGGGAAAGAGGCCTCAAGGCGTGAGATAAAATAAGGTGAGGTTGGTCAAATTTTAATTACAAGAAAATCAAGTCTACTATGAATATTAATTCAATTAAGCATTTGATTAAGAAAATAAAAGGAAAAAACACTTGGGTTACAAGCCAAGGTTTATTAAGAAAATATTTTTGGAGTTTTGCATATTTGATTTTTTGGTAAAATGATTTTTCCTAAACTAAACGGTATACTAGCGTAACGGCGTAAAACAATAAAAATAAGCGTAAAGCGGTAAATAAAGTGGGATAGTGTCGGTGCATGTGTCGGTGCTTGTGTTACCTACATTATTACATCAACTCCTAGATACATTCTATGGTCTCAAGAGAAATATAATAGCAAGAAATAAAAAGTGCACAAATTAAATTACACAATTCCTAAATACACACCAAGCAATTTAATGATAATAAAATAATTGACAAGAATTAAAGGATGCATGAGATAATATTAGTAATGATGCAAAAAAAAAACATAAGATAATATCATATACTAAAAATAAACTACCGAATAAGAAAATGCACAAAATAAAAATTTTAAATCACTCAACAAAACTAAAAGAAAGAATAATACGACAATTAAAGCATTAAAAATGCATGAAATATAGTTAACAATAAGATGCATGAGTTTTAAAAGAGTTACCAAAATATATACAGGGAGGGGTGCAGTAGCATGAACAGGGATATATCAGCTAGTAAGAAAATCAGTTCAGCAAATAGACATACGGGCCAAAGTAGGACAGATTGGGGTTGGATACGGATCAGTAAACCGGTTTAGGGAGGAAGAGTTGGATCGGTTCGGAAACCGGTTCGGTTCAACCGAACTGATCCAACAGAGAGCATATAAAAGAGTATATTTCCATTTTTAAGTCATTTTGCTCATGACCTTCTCTCTCTATCAAACCGGTTACTCTCTCCTCTCTCTAAAATCAAAACCCTCACTTCTCTCTCTACTCAAAAACAACACCGCCCCCTTATATCATCTTCTCCGGCGAGATAGTGTTTTCCAGCGCGGTGGCCGGTGGTGGCACCACCGCGCCGGAGTTCAAACTTACTCCGATTCAAAAATTTCTTGTAGTTCTAAACATCCTTATGCATGCTGGTTTCAATTCTTAAAATAAATTTTCAAAACAAAACACGGATTTACATAGATCTACAAAACAAAATTCGAAAAAAGGATGAACAAAACTCTTACCCTTTGTTACTTTTCGTACCGGTTCGGCTTACCTCTTCCTCTACGGTTCAGATCCGGTTTGGCTCGGTATGTATTCCGGTTCGATTCTGTTGTCACTTTCTTCTCCCTTCGCGATCCGATTCAAGCTCTATTCCTTGTTGCTGCTCAGTTCCGAAAAGAAGGTGAAAAGAGATCACGATGAACATTCATCGGTTGTTCATGATTCTTGATGATTTTTGTTTGCTTTGACTCTAAAAATTGAAGAAAGGAAATTAGGGTTTTTTGTGAAAGCTGCGGCTGCAAATGATTGATTTCTCGCTGAATGTTTTGTGCGGCCTCCCCCTTTTCTTCTTTTTTGCAGGTTTGATTTTATAGCATTAGGGTTGAAGAGAATAAGGAAGTAACTTGCAGAGATTATTACTGAGCTGCTGGATTTGGCAACAAAAACTTGACCCTATGAACTTGCCTAAACATGCGGCGTACGAAAAAAGAAATTTGGACCACTGCCGAAAACCTTCGGACTTATTGACAACATTGTACAGAAAAAACAGAAAATAAACATTATTAAATATTTAAATATTAAAAAGTAACTAATATTAAAATTAAAATTAATAAAGGATGCAAACTAGACAATGAAATAAAAAAAAGAAAATAATGGGAAAGAGAAGGGTCTGACTCAGAATAAAAAATGAGGTACTTCAAAGTAACATCTTTGTCGAAATTTTGTCTGAAACGACGAAAATTCCCGACTTCAAAAACACGAATAAAATGGGTAAGAATAGAGAAAAGTGGTCAAAATTTGGGGTATGACAGATGCCCCTATTTAAGTTTCTCTGTCACGGAGATTTAAAAGAAAATTCTTTAAATCAACGGGTCGAAGAGACTTAAATACCAAGTACACCAATTTTGACCAGTTCAAATGCTAAGAATGTCATGCTTATGAATATACTGGTATGAATGTCTGCGATGCAAGTATGAATGCAAGGACGACAAAAATACATTGACTGGGGAAAAACTGATAGATATCACTGGGGAGGAAATATTATTTTATTACCATTACTGTGGTAAAGACGAACATACGAACATTAATATCGTCACTTACCTTTACTGAGGTAAAGACCAACATACGGAAGGAAATACTGTCAATTACCTCAACTCGGATAATGAGGAAATACCGTCAGTTACCTCAACTCGGATAACGACCAACATACGATAATAAAAGGAAATACCGTCAGTTACCTCAACTCGGGTAACGACCAAAATACAGAAAGGAAATACCGTCAGTTACCTCAACTCGAGTAACGACCAACATACGATAAGAAAAGGAAATACCGTCAGTTACCTCAACTCGGGTAACGACCAACTTACGAAAAGGAAATACTGTCAGTTACCTCAACTCGGGTAACGACCAACATACGATAAGAAAAGGAAATACCGTCAGTTACTTCAACACGGGTAAAAACCAACTTACGAAAAGGAAATACCGTCAGTTACGTCAACACGGGTAACGACCAACATACAAAAAGGAAATACCGTCAGTTACCTCGACTCGGATAACGACCAATATACAACAAGAAAAGGAAATACCATCAGTTACCTCAATTCGGATAACGACCAACTTACGAAAAGGAAATACGGTCAGTTACCTCAACTCGGATAACGACCAAAATACAGAAAGGAAATACTGTCAGTTACCTCAACTCGGGTAACGACCAACTTACGAAAAGGAAATACCGTCAGTTACCTCAACTCGGATAACGACCAACTTACGAAAAAGAAATACCGTCAGTTACCTCAACACGGATAACGACCAACATAAGAAAAGGAAATACCGTCAGTTACCTCAACTCGGGTAACGACCAACTTACGAAAAGGAAATCCCGTCAGTTACCTCAACTCGGATAACGACCAACTTACGAAAAGTAAATACCGTCAGTTACCTCAATTCGGATAACGACCAAAATACGAAAAGGAAATACCGTCAGTTACCTCAACACGGGTAACGACCAAAATACGAAAGAGAAGATACTGTCAGTTACCTTTAATGGGGTAACGACCAACATAAGAAAAGTCACCTGTTGCCGGTACGAGGATAGCTTACAAAAGTTACTGGGGAGCTAAACTGAATTGACACAAAGATTGCTCGGTGGGACCTGCCACTTGAAATAAACTTTAATTGGTGACAAACTTCAATCAAACACATTGGGGATGACACTTTTTACAGGATACATTGAAATAAGACACTTGGTAATAATGCAACCATGCATGAATGATATTTGTATGCATGTTATCTATGCATGAATGAATGAACATGTACGAGACACATATGAC
The DNA here is from genome assembly GCF_003473485.1 of Medicago truncatula. Taxonomy (NCBI): domain Eukaryota; kingdom Viridiplantae; phylum Streptophyta; class Magnoliopsida; order Fabales; family Fabaceae; genus Medicago; species Medicago truncatula. Next base: position 20,643,480 of record NC_053043.1, on the reverse strand, counting down.
AGTACGACGGAAGACTGTTGAGACAAGATTTGGACAGGTCCTAAAAGGAAATAGCCCGGCATTGCAGCACAAACACTCGAGAATCTTCCACGGGGATACCAATACAGAAGGTGTGTCAAACACTAACGGGGTAAAGCCCTCAAAACAAAACATTAGTGGGGTAAAGCTCAAAATCAGACCCCTGATAGGAGAACAAACCAATAGTCAAACTAATGATGGGGGCACAACCCAATAATCAAACCAATGATAGGGATAAAACCCAATAATCAAACTGCTGATGGGGATACGACCCAATAATCAAACTGCTGATGGGGATACGACCCAACAGTCACCCAACTGATGGGGTAAAATCCATATTCAAACTACTGATGGGATATGACCCATATCCAAACCAACTTACAGGGTAAAAACCCATATTCAAACCAACCGGTGGGGTACGCCTTATAACCATACTACTGAAGAGATAGCAAAACTTGATTCAACCACTGAAGGGGTAACTGCCCACTAATCATACCGGTAAAGAGGTAACGACCCACCAAGCATACCGCCGAAGAGGTAACAAAGGTAACAAACCATTTACTCAACCACTGAAGGGGTAACTGCCCACTAATCAAAACCAATGACGCAGTCACGCCTTATAACCATACCACTGAAGAGGTAGCAAAACTTGATTCAACCACTGAAGGGGTAACTGCCCATTAATCATACCGCTAAAGGGGTACGACCCATCAATCATACCGTCGAAGAGGTAACAAAGGTAACAAACCATTTACTTAACCACTGAAGGGACTAATCATACCGCTAGAGGGGTAACCACCCATCAATCATACCGTCGAAGACGTAACAAAGGTAACAAATCGTTGACTCGACCACTGAAGGGACTAATCATACCGCTAGAGGGGAAACCACCCATCAATCATACCGTCAAAGAGGTAACAAAGGTAACAAACCATTTACTCAACCATTGATGGGGTAACTGCCCACTAATCAAACCACTGATGGGGATACGACCCACTAATCATACCGCTAAAGAGGTAATAAACCATTTACTCAACCACTGAAGGGGTAACTGCCCACTAATCAAAACCAACGGCGGGGTCACGCCTTATAACCATACCATTGAAGAGGTAACAAAACTTGATTCAACCACTGAAGGGGTAACTGCCCACTAATCATACTGCTAAAGGGGTAACGGCCCCTCAATCATACCGCTGAAGAGGTAACAAACTCCATAATCAGGCCACTAAATAGTTAACATCCACTAATCATACCACTGATGGGGATACGACCCGATAAACAAAGCACTGATGGGGATACCACCCGATAAACAAAGCACTGATGGGGATACAACCCGATATAATGTCTCAGTTGATGGTTAAGTAACCATTCCTTGGGGATAAAGTCCACCGATCAGAAACCTGGCAGGAGTTGCCATTTCTTAAGATAAAACTCATCAATCAACCATTCTGGCAGAAGTCGCCATTTAAACAAACCATTGGCAGGAGTTGCCCTCAATCACAGCATAGGCAGAAGTCGCCATTTCTCGGGATGGAATTCATCAGTCAATCATTCTGGCAGAAGTCGCCATTTAAACAAAGCACAAGCAAAAATCGCCATTTAAACAAACCATTGGCAGGTGTTGCCCTTGATCATAGCATAGGCAGAAGTCGCCATTTCTCATGATGAAACCCATCAATCAACCAACTAATGGCAGAAGTCGCCATTTATTCAAACCAGCGGCTGTAACGCCCTAATTATTATTTAATTATTTTTAGTTGATTTAAAGTCATTTATATGATTTTAAATGATTTATGTTGATTTTGTGGTGTGTAGTATTTATTTATATAATTTATTTAATATAAATAGAATAATATGAGTAATGGAATTATTTAGGAGGTTGGGGAATAATTAGAAATTAATAGTAATAAGGGAGGTTTTTATGAAAATAGAGAGGTTATAGTTTTAGGGAGTTAAGGAAAGAAAAGGTCAGAAAACTGTTTAACGTGAAAACAAGTTGGGAAGGAGAAAAGCTAAGGCAAGGAGAGAAGACCAAGAGAGAAGAACTAGAGAATCGATTGCTGTGTTTTCTTTGTCTTCGCAATTCTAAGGTAAGGGTGAGATTATCTTCCAATAATCATAATATGTAATTTCTGAAAATTAATCAATTGAATTGTTCATGAGAATAAAATTGGGAATTAGGGTTGATGCTAATTTGAAAGGGATGGTGCAAGAATCAGGTTTAATGTGTTTAGTTTAGTGTTTAGAATGATTTCTTAATCTATAATGTTGTTGTGATCAGAATTATGAGGAGATTAGAATTTGTTGGATAATTGGAGAAGTTTTGTTTGATTGCTAGAATGATCTGAATTGTTGTTGTTGATGCATGTTTTATGTTTATTTAGATGCCTAATTGCATAATGAACCTATAAACAATCTTTGGAAACATGTTTGGGCATTGGGAGATCAAAATTGGGAGTTTTGGGGTGAAAAATGGTTTAAACCCGTGAAAAATTATGCAGAAACGATGACTGTTCGCTTAAGCGAGCCGGAAGCGAGCTGTAAGCGAACAGCTACTGTAAGTAGTTCGCTTAAGCAAAGACTCGTTCGCTTAAGCGAAGTGCCTTTTTACAACATTTCTTATTTTGTGTTCTTGTGTCTTTTTCACACGTTTCTGTTTTGAATTGGCCTTTGGTGTAAACATGAAAGTTGTAGATAATTTTGTTAGCTTTCCAATGGATTTGGTTTGACTCTAAAATGATCTTTGGTTTAGGAGTTATGATGAAAATACTCCAACTAGGTCTTAGGGAAATTTTATGAAAATTCAGCAAAACATTTTCCAAGTTAATCCAAAACTGATGGGATAATTCCAAGGCTCAAAACTAGAAGTAATATGAGTGCAATTAAGGTGTTTAAGAGTATTTAACCCCTGTTGTGAGTTGACCCTTGGGGTAGGAATGGAGGTTGATTATAGTACTGTTGATGTTGAGTGAGTCAGATATAATATAATTTGATGTTGTTAGTAATGAGATATATTTGTATATGCATTATGTGGATTATATAAGATGTGTAAGTTGATATTGATTATCATTTGACATTGTTATATCTTGAGATGTTTATGTGCTGCCTATGTTGCCGTTGTTGAGTTTAGTGAATCTGGAGATGATTAATTGTGTATTTTCTGGAACCGTTGGATCAATTATGATGGATTAATGTTGACTGTGATGTATATTTATATTTAAATAAATTATACATGTTGCTGAATTCTTTTCAAAGGTTGAAGTATTATTAATTGGATTGTCGAGGTGAAGTCATATTTACATATATGCATTGATGAGTAGTGGTTGTCGTTGATGTTGTTGAGTTGTATGTAGATATACACAAGTGGAGTCAGTTGCATTAAAGGGTGTGAGTCATATACGTACATATGCATTTGTCGTTGAGTTGTATGCAGATATACACAAGTGGAGTCAGTTGCATAAGCATAAAAACGATGAGGACTTCGGTCCTGGAACGCCTTGTCGTTCAAAACGATGGAACACTATGTTGTTCAAAACGATGTTAACGATGAGGACTCATGTCCTGATAAAAGAATGCTTTAACCATTCTATAACGATGAGGGCTTCGGCTCTGATATGGTACCACATGCATAGTTGCATTTGTTGAGGAGTCTTAGTGGAGTTGTCATGTCTTGCATGAGTCTTAGCGGTGGTGTCGAGTTGTTGCATGAGTCGTTGTTGTTGGTTTTAATTATCATTTGGTTGATGTTGTTAATGATGATATACTTATATATTGATGAATTATTATTATGACAGGGTGTTAGATTTAATTGATGAGTTAGATATCTATTATTGATGATATTGTTCATTATGAAATATATACATATATTGGATAATTGTAGTTATCGTCGTTGTTGGTTGAATTAGTAACTGTTACTAAAGTTAAAGGAGTAAGAACATTATTGTAAAATATATGTAGTTGTTTATATTGTTATGATGTGATGATTATGTTGTGTCGTTTATAATATTATGAGAAGATGTTTATGATATTGATTACGATGTTATGATGACTATTTATGGTGTTGAATATGAGGTTGTTATGATTTTACATGATGATGATTATGAATGTTGTGATGATGATTATGTGATGTTATCTATGAGTTGTTAAATGTACTTGATGATGGTTATGTTACGTTGATAAGTTGTCTTTTATTCATGAAATGCTAATGGAATGTTTGATGAATAATTATTATTATGAAATAATGATGTTACGTATAGTTGCTAAGTTGTCCCCTATTCATGAGTTGTTAATAAGGTGCTTAGTGGAGAATGTTAATACGAATTAATGATGTTGTTATGTGTATATGAACTATGAATATGATGTTGTTACGTTGTTTATGTCATTGATTATGAAGTTGTCATGTTGTATATGAATTATGAGTATGATGTTATATGATTATGATTAAGATGTTGATTATGAAGTTAAATGATGCTGTTATGATGATTGTTTATGATATCGGGTTATGACTGTTGATATGATGAGTACATGATATGGTTTAGGAGTCGTTAAAAGGATTATTATTACTAACTGATGGAGTTTAAGTTGTTAGATGCATTTGATGAATTATATATTATTATTATTGATTGTGAATCTCACCCCTTCTGCTTGAAAATGTTGCTCTTCGTATGAGTAACTTGTAGGTGATCGAGAGTAGGTTGCTGTGTTTTTGCTGTCGTGAGTGGCTATCCCTTACTGAGTCGTTTAGGTGCTCTGATACGTAACGGGATGGGAACTTTGTTGCATGCTTTTCTATTCCTTACGTATTGTTTATAAATTTACATAATTAAGTTGTTAATTAGATTTTTATGAGATGTTTTGATGAGGCCTTCGTGCCAAGACTTTTGATGTTTATGAATTTAATCCGCTGCAAAGTTTGAATTGATATGTTGAAGGATAAATTAGTTAATTAATTTATTTATGATATTATGAAGTGTAGCATTCCGTTTACATGTTGAATACTCTGATTTATTAAATGAAATTTTTAAGTCGGGAAAACGGGGTGTTACAATTGGTATCAGAGCAGGTTGGTCCGTCCGGCCAAGTAGTTGAGTCGTGTCAAGTCGTGTGACAGTTGAAATACTGTCTTATGTTGTCTTGATTGTTGTTGTGTTTTCTGACTAATTGTTATGTTTATTATGTGATCATGTTTGATTGATTGACTTTAATGTGGTTTGTATGTATTGTTTGAGGTTTCTATTTGGCTATATATAGTTTAATATATTTAACCAATAATTTAATTCATTTTCTTGTGTGCTTTGAATTTCGAGGACGAAATTCTTTTAAGGGGGGTAGAGTTGTAACGCCCTAATTATTATTTAATTATTTTTAGTTGATTTAAAGTCATTTATATGATTTTAAATGATTTATGTTGATTTTGTGGTGTGTAGTATTTATTTATATAATTTATTTAATATAAATAGAATAATATGAGTAATGGAATTATTTAGGAGGTTGGGGAATAATTAGAAATTAATAGTAATAAGGGAGGTTTTTATGAAAATAGAGAGGTTATAGTTTTAGGGAGTTAAGGAAAGAAAAGGTCAGAAAACTGTTTAACGTGAAAACAAGTTGGGAAGGAGAAAAGCTAAGGCAAGGAGAGAAGACCAAGAGAGAAGAACTAGAGAATCGATTGCTGTGTTTTCTTTGTCTTCGCAATTCTAAGGTAAGGGTGAGATTATCTTCCAATAATCATAATATGTAATTTCTGAAAATTAATCAATTGAATTGTTCATGAGAATAAAATTGGGAATTAGGGTTGATGCTAATTTGAAAGGGATGGTGCAAGAATCAGGTTTAATGTGTTTAGTTTAGTGTTTAGAATGATTTCTTAATCTATAATGTTGTTGTGATCAGAATTATGAGGAGATTAGAATTTGTTGGATAATTGGAGAAGTTTTGTTTGATTGCTAGAATGATCTGAATTGTTGTTGTTGATGCATGTTTTATGTTTATTTAGATGCCTAATTGCATAATGAACCTATAAACAATCTTTGGAAACATGTTTGGGCATTGGGAGATCAAAATTGGGAGTTTTGGGGTGAAAAATGGTTTAAACCCGTGAAAAATTATGCAGAAACGATGACTGTTCGCTTAAGCGAGCCGGAAGCGAGCTGTAAGCGAACAGCTACTGTAAGTAGTTCGCTTAAGCAAAGACTCGTTCGCTTAAGCGAAGTGCCTTTTTACAACATTTCTTATTTTGTGTTCTTGTGTCTTTTTCACACGTTTCTGTTTTGAATTGGCCTTTGGTGTAAACATGAAAGTTGTAGATAATTTTGTTAGCTTTCCAATGGATTTGGTTTGACTCTAAAATGATCTTTGGTTTAGGAGTTATGATGAAAATACTCCAACTAGGTCTTAGGGAAATTTTATGAAAATTCAGCAAAACATTTTCCAAGTTAATCCAAAACTGATGGGATAATTCCAAGGCTCAAAACTAGAAGTAATATGAGTGCAATTAAGGTGTTTAAGAGTATTTAACCCCTGTTGTGAGTTGACCCTTGGGGTAGGAATGGAGGTTGATTATAGTACTGTTGATGTTGAGTGAGTCAGATATAATATAATTTGATGTTGTTAGTAATGAGATATATTTGTATATGCATTATGTGGATTATATAAGATGTGTAAGTTGATATTGATTATCATTTGACATTGTTATATCTTGAGATGTTTATGTGCTGCCTATGTTGCCGTTGTTGAGTTTAGTGAATCTGGAGATGATTAATTGTGTATTTTCTGGAACCGTTGGATCAATTATGATGGATTAATGTTGACTGTGATGTATATTTATATTTAAATAAATTATACATGTTGCTGAATTCTTTTCAAAGGTTGAAGTATTATTAATTGGATTGTCGAGGTGAAGTCATATTTACATATATGCATTGATGAGTAGTGGTTGTCGTTGATGTTGTTGAGTTGTATGTAGATATACACAAGTGGAGTCAGTTGCATTAAAGGGTGTGAGTCATATACGTACATATGCATTTGTCGTTGAGTTGTATGCAGATATACACAAGTGGAGTCAGTTGCATAAGCATAAAAACGATGAGGACTTCGGTCCTGGAACGCCTTGTCGTTCAAAACGATGGAACACTATGTTGTTCAAAACGATGTTAACGATGAGGACTCATGTCCTGATAAAAGAATGCTTTAACCATTCTATAACGATGAGGGCTTCGGCTCTGATATGGTACCACATGCATAGTTGCATTTGTTGAGGAGTCTTAGTGGAGTTGTCATGTCTTGCATGAGTCTTAGCGGTGGTGTCGAGTTGTTGCATGAGTCGTTGTTGTTGGTTTTAATTATCATTTGGTTGATGTTGTTAATGATGATATACTTATATATTGATGAATTATTATTATGACAGGGTGTTAGATTTAATTGATGAGTTAGATATCTATTATTGATGATATTGTTCATTATGAAATATATACATATATTGGATAATTGTAGTTATCGTCGTTGTTGGTTGAATTAGTAACTGTTACTAAAGTTAAAGGAGTAAGAACATTATTGTAAAATATATGTAGTTGTTTATATTGTTATGATGTGATGATTATGTTGTGTCGTTTATAATATTATGAGAAGATGTTTATGATATTGATTACGATGTTATGATGACTATTTATGGTGTTGAATATGAGGTTGTTATGATTTTACATGATGATGATTATGAATGTTGTGATGATGATTATGTGATGTTATCTATGAGTTGTTAAATGTACTTGATGATGGTTATGTTACGTTGATAAGTTGTCTTTTATTCATGAAATGCTAATGGAATGTTTGATGAATAATTATTATTATGAAATAATGATGTTACGTATAGTTGCTAAGTTGTCCCCTATTCATGAGTTGTTAATAAGGTGCTTAGTGGAGAATGTTAATACGAATTAATGATGTTGTTATGTGTATATGAACTATGAATATGATGTTGTTACGTTGTTTATGTCATTGATTATGAAGTTGTCATGTTGTATATGAATTATGAGTATGATGTTATATGATTATGATTAAGATGTTGATTATGAAGTTAAATGATGCTGTTATGATGATTGTTTATGATATCGGGTTATGACTGTTGATATGATGAGTACATGATATGGTTTAGGAGTCGTTAAAAGGATTATTATTACTAACTGATGGAGTTTAAGTTGTTAGATGCATTTGATGAATTATATATTATTATTATTGATTGTGAATCTCACCCCTTCTGCTTGAAAATGTTGCTCTTCGTATGAGTAACTTGTAGGTGATCGAGAGTAGGTTGCTGTGTTTTTGCTGTCGTGAGTGGCTATCCCTTACTGAGTCGTTTAGGTGCTCTGATACGTAACGGGATGGGAACTTTGTTGCATGCTTTTCTATTCCTTACGTATTGTTTATAAATTTACATAATTAAGTTGTTAATTAGATTTTTATGAGATGTTTTGATGAGGCCTTCGTGCCAAGACTTTTGATGTTTATGAATTTAATCCGCTGCAAAGTTTGAATTGATATGTTGAAGGATAAATTAGTTAATTAATTTATTTATGATATTATGAAGTGTAGCATTCCGTTTACATGTTGAATACTCTGATTTATTAAATGAAATTTTTAAGTCGGGAAAACGGGGTGTTACAGCGGCAGAAATCGCCATGAATCGAAGCACAAACAGAAGTTGCCAACAATTAAACCATAGGCAGAAGACACGATTTCATCTAACCACTTAGTAGAAGTTCTCATTTGTAAATCAGTACAAAGTGATTCTTCCAATCGACCCACTTGAGCTGTGATGCCTCTGTTTTTTCATTTTTCATTTCAATTTTTTTTTTTTAATCCCTAACTTTTGCCTGGACCGCCGTTTCGGGTTTTCAATCCACCGGGAATATATTCTTTTTTTGTATGCCCCAAATTTTTGCCTAGACCGCCCTTTCGGGTTTTCAGTCCACCAGGACGCTCATTTTTTTTTTTGCTTAAGCCGCCCTTTCGGGTTTTCGGCTTAGCAAGCTTTTTTTTTTTTTGTATATATATATATATTTTTGACAGAGGTCATCTCACAACTTTTGGTCATGCTTACCTTGCGGAGTTTAACTGTACTGGAAACGGATGTGGATGTATGTTTCACCTACTCATAAGTTCAAAGAAGATGTACCTGTTGTTTATGCTTTTCAGAAGACATGAAAAAAGTTTTTTTTTTTTTTTTTTTTTTTTTTGCTTTACGTATTAACATCAAAAATAGAAGAAAAATTTGCAAACAGAATAAATGAGAAATTCAAATAAATGGGCATAGACTCAAATTAATGTAAATGGAGTGGTGGCCTGCCAAAGGCGTGGCTCCACGGATTTTAAAAAGTTTGGAAAATGGTAATTATATGAAAAAGGTACATTGAACACAATAACTATTGTTTCCTTTACCAACTTTGAATTCCACTGTTCTGAGTCTTTGATTTGCAGACGCTTCAGATCGGAAGCCCTTGAACAGCTAAAATGCCCCAGATGTATCAAATCTGATTTGGTGCAATTACCTTTCAATGAGCCAGAGGTCTTTTGACAGCTGAAATGCCCCAAGTGAGTCATGTCCGACCAGATGCAGTTACTTTGTCATGATCCTTAACTTTTGCATAGATCGCCCTCGCGGGTTTCAACCTATCAGGATAATCTTTTTTTTTTTTTTTATCATTTTTTTGTATAAATGTCTCTAACTTTTGCATGGATCGCCCTTTCGGGTTTTCAGTCCATCGAGACGCTCTATTTTGCCTAAGCCGCCTTTTCAAGTTTGCGACTTATCGAGCTTTTTTATTTTAACAAAGTATTTCTTGACTGCATCAGTATTCACATGACATACAAGTTTACCACCATCTTTTGTAATTTGGCATCCATCTGCCCCTAGAATTTGGTAGCATATTTTTGAGCACAAAGCGTCTTTCTTGACATTCACGGGGACGAGCATTCTTTGTCGAATACTCGTTTTATCCTTTTGATATAAGTGTCCATGACACATAAATTACACTTTTAAATTCAATTAAGCTTAGCTTTCATTGGAACTTCGGTTGACAGGACTTTGACCTCCATGTGGCACAGTGCCTTTGAATACTGAGGGATGGCGGGGGGGCTTCCCCTGTTGAAATGTGCATGAAGTACAATATCCCTGCAAGGCAGATGGTAGCATCTCGTGCCAATCTTTGTACATGAAAGCCTTTTCTGGACATTCTTTCTTGATATTTGCAGCTACGACGGCCAAGATGCCCTAGTAGGCGAGAAATCTCAGTGGAAACTTCTTCACCATCCTCTTCTTCAGCCTCAGATACAAAGAAACTCAAAGTCGAGAGAGAGTACAGGGTTAAAGTGTTCAATGGGTTTATTAATGCATGATTTGATTATTGATATGTATATTATGATTATGCAGATATGTGGAAATGATTAAAGAAAAAGAATTTTTTGGTTTTTGTATTACCATTTTTCCAGAAAAAGCACAAAATAAAAACAAGGTCGGGATCAAGACGACCTTTCATTAATGATGAAAATACATAAAGCAAAAAGCCCTAAACAAATTCACTCTCGCCTCGAGTGGGACGGAAGGATTTTTATTTTTTATTTTTTTTTTGAAAAACATAAAGCAACAAACAAACATATTAATTGAACAAATGAGTAGTAGAAATAAACATCAGCAAAGACCCAATTGTAGCTAAACATTCCATGTATCAACATTAGGCTTCAAGATCCGATAGCGGATTAACTTGCATGTCTGCGTTCAATCTTAGAAGCATAAGACCTTATCTTGGATCAACTTCTGAACTTCATTCCTAAAAGCAAAACAGCGCTCAATATCATGACTAGGTGCCCCTTGATGGAAGACACAAAAGAGGTCGGGCCTATACCCAGCTGGCAATTTCTTAGGCATACAAGGAGGTGGTCTGGACAAGCTTCCTCCTAAGCAAATCGGGAAACAACACTGCATATTTCATGGGGATCAGATCAAACTGTGGTTGTCCCGAAGCTTGTTGTCGAGGCTGTTGTTGATATTGCTGAAATTGGGATTGATAGCCTGGATCTTGAACAACATTGGTGATGGGCCTAAGGGTGGCAACAGAGTGAGAAGACATATGTTGTCGTTTGAAGTAGCACTTTTATATCAGGGTCATCGAAGGACCAGACATTATTTTCAATCAACTTCTGAACTTCTTCCTTCAAAGGATAGCACTTCTCAGTGTCATGACCTGGCGCCCCTTGATGGAATACACAGTTGAGGTCAGGGCGATACCAAGGTGGCAGCGGATTCGGCACCCGAGGAGGTGGCAGGGTTTGAACAAGGTTCTTCTTAAGCAAAATGGGAAGCAAATCCGCATATTTCACCGGAATTGGGTCACACTGAGATGCTTTTCAGACCTGATTTTGAGGAATAAGCGGCTGAGAACCGTGTTGTCGAGGCCGTTTCATGCATGTTGGCTGACATAGTAGCTGAGGCCTTTGCATGGTACAGCAAGGAAAACTGAAAGTTCAACATGTTTGTACAGTTGATCAGCTGGCCGATTGTCTCACCAAACCGCTTTCGAAGTCTCGTCATCAACTGTTATGGAACAAGATTGGTGTTACCGACGGAACACCAATCTTGCGGGGGCGTGTTAGACCAACAAAATAATCCTAATGTTAAGGATAGTGATCTGTCATACATATCTCTTGTTATTATTTCAAATTTGAATTGCACAGCTGTTTGTAGATAAAGCTGTTACCATAGAATAAGCTAGGTAGTTATCTCTTAATGCCAAGGCATATCGTTGTACTTAAATACATGTATCAGCAATACATAATAAAAACAATTGCCATTCAAACTCTTATAGTTACACTTTTTAAAGCATAGAGGAAAACAAACTGAACATATATTCATATGTTTGTTACATTTTTTTTTATTTTGAATTTACTCACATAAATTATTTTTTTTAAGAAATAAGGAAAAGGAAAAAAATTGTTATATCGTGAAAAATAAAGATTGAATTTGTTACATTTTTTTAATATTTAAATATACTCTTATCTATTTGAATTTACCTGTAACAATAACCAAAATAAAATAAAAATCTACAAATCAAATTAGATTGTAAAAAATTTTCAAACTAATACTAAATAAAAGAAAGAGCCTATTCCTTAAAAAAATTGAATAACCTGTTTGTTATAGCTTTTTTTTAATAAAAAATCACTTAAAAAAGAAACCACTTTTAAGAGTTTTGCATCCGTTTGTTACAGTTTTTTAAAAAATTATCAGAATCTTAAATTTTTTTAAAAACAACTTTAAATGAGAATCTGTTAAGAGCAGCTTCTCAAAAAATAGATTTTTTTAAAGGAGAGAAAAAATATGGTTTAAAAGATTAAACTAATTTTGAAACAAAAAATCCCTTTTATATAGTTGTATCTAAATAAACTAGATTATAACCAAGTTGCTTGGGCTCCAGTGGCAAGGAGCTCCTTCCAAGGTTGTATTCGGGGAATACCGGGTTCGATTCTCAGGAGGGAACAACACTTGGCCAGTGCGCATGCCTCTATGCATGAGCCGGGATTAGTCGTCCACCATTGGTGGGTCGGAAACCGGTGCGAAAACCAAAAAAAATAAAAATAAACTAGATTATTTGTTTAAAAAAAAATGATTTTTATTACCGTAAACAAACATAAAATAGGTTCTGATTTTTCATAACATATCTGAATACTTTTATTTTAATCCGTAGTAAACGGGCCATAAATCCTAGGTGAAAATACTAGGTTAAAAAGGTATAATCATTGTGTATTACAAGACACGACGCGGTCTCAATTTCAATGAGTGAAGAAGAAAACGACACCCAGTTTTCTCCTACGGGCGATGGTTTACTTCACCGGCAACCATTTTTACCGGATGAACTTGTTTTTGAAATCCTCTCGAGGCTTCCGGTGAAAACCCTCCTGCAATACAAGTGCGTGTGTAAATCATGGAAAACCCTAATCTCCGATCCTCAGTTTGCACAAACTCACCTTCGGAACTTAATCTTGGATCCAACCGTAACCTATCAACGATTTTTCTATAACCCGAATATTGTACAGTGCAAAATTGCATCTATCCCTTTGAAGCCATTATTGGAAAACATATCAGAGCCTCCTAAAGCTATTAAGTTCAGTATGGAACACAAGTATCGTATTCTTGGTTCATGCAATGGGTTGTTGTGTCTATTTTTTGTCAAAGAAGGTTATGTTAGATTGTTGAACCCTTCTATCGAATGGAAATCCAAAAAATCTCCAACCCTTGATTCTTATGAATCTCATAAATATTGGATCACATATTATGGCTTTGGCTATGATCATGTGAATGACAAATACAAGGTTCTAGCAGTTCATGCTAATGAATTTGGTGGAAAAGTGATACAAATTCATACTTTTGGTGAAAATTCTTGGACAACTATTCCGAATTTCCCTCTTCCTGTCGGTAGCGTTTCATGGTCAGGGAGGTTTGTGAGTGGCACTCTGAATTGGGTAGGTAACAGTTGCAGTTCTAACCGAGACGTGATTCTTTCTTTTGATCTTGCAAATGAGACTTATAAGGAAGTGTTGCTGCCTGAACCTGATGGTGTCAATGTCAGCAAGCCCGTGCTGGGTGTTTTGAGTAACTGTCTTTGTGTATGTTTTGACTCCAATAATACTCATTGGGATTTTTGGTTAATGAAAAAATATGGAATTGCTGAGTCCTGGACTAGATTGATGATCATCCCTCTTAACAAGATATGGCACTGCTTACAATCCCGGCCTTCTTTTATTCAACCCTTGTTCATGTCTGAAAATAGTTCTGTTTTTCTGAGAACATATAGCAAATTTTTCCTATATAACTTAAATAATGGTAGATTGGATTGCTTTCCAGGTTATTATGAGTTTGATCATCATATTTACTACGAGAGTCTCGTATCACCAAAATTTTGAATACACATTTGTGGAGTGGAGTGTTCAAGGTTTTGCTTACATTACTTTTTAGTTCTTTTTGTGAATTTTGTTTCAACTCTCTTTCCAGATAGTGGTTTTGTTATAACTGGTTTGGCATTTTTTAACTCAATAACGAGTTTGTTATTTTGTTTACATTTACTATTATTGGTTTGGATTTTTCTATTGCTCTCAAACATTATTATATTACCAGGAGCAGTTATGTTAATTAATTTTGTAGGTTCATTTTAGTTAGTTTTGTTTGTTTATATTGGGAAAGACATTGGATAGTTTGTTATCTAGAACTTATTTTATCGGTTCTTGCAATCTTGGAAGAAGCATCTCCTTGTTTTCTTTCATTGTAATCTACTTGTTAAGAATTGTACTGTTGCGTGTAAGACACTCTATGATTGAGAACCATTCTCTAGAGAATTTATCAATAAAATTCAAGTATTATTCCTATACAATCAATGTTTTCAAATAACAGTACGATACTCTAGTGGAATTTGAACAAAACGATATTGTTCCAAGATACGCTCTGTATACAAAGTCTTATCAAATAGCGGCTATAGTAGAGTTATAGAAATGTAGCATAGTGGAATTTGAAGAAAACACTATTTTCCACAATCCACAATTGACAACATAGTTACTAACGATTTCAGACTGATTTTGCAGAATGATTTTGCTTCATGTGATTGCAGACCTGATTTCTATTGTTTTTCCTTTTCTGTTAGTAGTGATGCATCCATCGTTTTAGAAATGATTTATAGAAATATATGATGGATAGAGTTTGCGCAGAACTTTGGAAAGACAGTTAGATTATGTTCTTGTGTGTCTTGGAAAATGGAAACAGTGAGCACGTCATTACATTCATAACAAGTAATCGTTTAAAATGTGTTAATTTAATAAAGCTAGCATTTTAAGGGGAAAAGTTTAACAGATCAGCAAATAGAAAGGTTAAAAAAATTCAGCTACATATTAATAGGGTAGGAAATTTTATAGATTAGAATTAGATGATTCTTTTTAGATTCTATTTCCGCAGTGTGCTTGCAGCCTTGAACCAGCTGGGTGACACCTCTATTAGAAACGCTATATCGTTACAACTAGCACATGATTTTCTGGGAATGGTGATGGAGGAATTTGTGCTGCTTGATGGAGAGAGAGAACAACAACTGCGGCCGATCAACGTGTAATGAATATGATACAAGAGCGAAATAGAATTAATCATACAATTTTGTTATGCCTTTTTTTGTTGTCTTTGGAACCTAAACATGCAAGCTGCACACAAACTATTAATGAATTTGTTGGCATACGTAGGGGCCAATGTTGCTAACTTAAACTTGCAAATGTTAAGAGACTATTTTGCAAAATATTAGGGTTTTTATTGGACGATGTCTTCTTCTTACTCAGTCTTTCCTCCATTTTGTCTTCTTAAACCTCTTATCAGTGTTCGTTGAAACCCAAAAAATCCATATTTATTTACAAAAGCAAAATGAAGAGAATGAGTGGTGGTTCTCAAATTTAACCAATCTCTGAATATATTGATCTTTCTCCAAATTTTAATAACTTATTATGACTCATTCAATGAACATTGCAAATTATAGACTTGGGTAAATCTTTAGTGTTCATTTGATTTGTGTGTGTTGATGTAATTTAGGTGGTCTTCTAAGTTTGAACATATAAAATCATCTCCATTCTTACTTGGCTATTGGCTGATCATTGTAATTTAGGTGTTTTTTTTTTTTTTTTTTTTTTTTTTTAATAAAAGATGGTTATAACATTTCATTAATAATAATAGTCTATTCAATACAATGTGGGATACCATAATAAATATTGAGATTGAGACTAGCTAAGGAAGTGGCTTTTCTTGCTAAAGCATGAGCGACCGCATTCTCTTGTTGCCAAAAAACTCAACTCTTGAGTTTGTGAAAGAAATGTAGAACAACTATCGACACGCACCAATAATACTTCCAATTTCTGTAACATCCGTCGTGCGGGAATGGAACACATCTCTTGTGATCTTGGAATCTAGCTAGAAATTGATAGTATCGAGTTGCATATCTTTCATCCATTGGAGAGCATGATAGAGTCCCAAGACTTAACCGATTGCTACTGGATAAATGTGACTAAACTGCTGCACCTTAGCTAACACAAAATTTCCCGTCTCATCCTGAACTTAAACCTCAATACCTGTCTGCTGAAATTGGTCCGAGAAAGCCGTGTCTACATTGCATATAAACCTCCTGTTACTAGGCGGCTGCCACTGTGGAATGGCAGGTTCAGTTTGAGGATGTTGCTGATGTACACTGCTGCACAAACGCGGCAGAATGCATCTGCTGATTGCCCGCCTGCAGCAGCACCTCTGTCCGCAAAAAATTGGCATCCTGCCAAAAATCCAGTAAGTGTCTAGCTCTGTCAACAACTTGTACGCTAGTCTCAGCTACATCTTCCCATATTTTGAGGTTCCGATGCTTCCAAAAACTGAAATAAATTGCGGAAGAACACGGTTGAAGATTCATAGGTGAATTTTGGAGCAAATAGAAAATTGTGTTAACCGCATAATCCGAATTCGTGGCTGCATTTCGGACATCCTGCCAAATTCCAGCTGAATTCCAAACCTGAATAGCAAGCGGACACTCGAATATAAGGAGGTTTAGATCCTCATAATCATAACTACAGTTTGCACAATTCGTTGGACACGAAACCCCCTTGTCTTGCATCCGAACTCTAGTGGGAAAACATCCCTTACCCACACGCCAAACCAAATGCTTGACCTTTGCTGGAATCTTGAGTCGCCAAATGTCTCGCCAATTACCCGGACGATGGAGGTGGGAAGCATCAACCAACTCCTTAACACATAGACGGTAAGCACTTCACACCAAATAACAACTATTCATCTTCGCTTTCGATATAAGGCGATCATTTTGAACTTGTTCATACAAGGGCGTATTCAAAATGGCTTCAACAATGTCATTACTAAACACCTGCCTAATAAGAGGCGCATTCCAAACCTTGCCATGCTCAAACAGTAAACATTGAACTTTATAATCACAAACATGGTAGTCCTCCGCTATATTACCTTCAATAAACTCACCATTAGACAACAAGGGTACATCAAGAATTGGAATTTTTGCACCAGAACCAATACTCCATCTCGCCCTACCCCGCACAATATAACAGGCATGCAAAATGCTACGCCACCCATAACTCGGGTTGTGACTGATGGTAGAAGTAACATAGGGTTTAGTCAGAAAATATCGAGCCTTGAAAATGCGAGAAACAAGAGATGAAGCCTCGGCGGGTTGTGTTGCCGATTGTTTCACTTTGAAGTTATAGATGATTCCGGAAATGCCAAAGTCCAGGATCTCCCGCCGAAAGTTGATATTCCTTCCAGTGATGCGAAAGTAGAGGATGCTCAAACATATGGTCTGTCATTTAGTTTTTTATGCATATTGTTGTTAATTATGCCTCTCGTTAGTAAATATAATCAGACTGTTATTATGTTACCAGGAGCAGTTATGTTAATTAATTATGGAGCCTTTTGCAATTGTTGTTTTGTTTTGTTATTAACCACGAGTTATAGAAATAAGCACTTGCTTGAAAGAGTGGTAGACAATTAATTAATAAGAAAGTTCGATTATATTCTTTGAAAATGGAAAAGGTGAACAACATTTATACCACCATATTGCCTTTCCCTTTCCCAAACTCTAGCCAAACACAACTTTAATTGCGTTTGATCTACCAAAGAGGGTGATTTAGGGTCAATAAAATGAAATCGTTCCTCCGATTTGTTTTTCTTTCTTTTTTAGTTAACTAAGTGATTTTCACATATTTTCAGTTTTCTTTCGTTTGTTTTTGTGATTTCTTCATCTAGCACGACTTTGTTATTTTGATTTCCCATCTTTGTGCGATGTGTTCTTAATTTTCCTTCTTAGTTCGGTGTTTATTTGATTCAGGTTGAAAGATTAGTTTTAATCAAGTGTAGATCCAGCCAATTCACATATTCATCATTTTTATTTTTAGCGACTTTGAATTTGTATTGTATCGATGTTCTCTATCAATTTATATTGACAAGAACCTAAGCATTTCCTTCAAAGACACACCCTCCTCAATCTACTCAAATTTTCACAAAAGCCAAATCTCTAACAACATATACTCTAAGAAACTAGAACTCATCAAATCATAAACCTTTTCTAAATGCTTAGTATAAATCAATCTAAAAAAATAGGTGAATTCTAGGGTGAGGGTTCAATTAAGTCCCTCACCGGTGAACCACTATAAACAATAATTAAGAGCCATTAGATCAATCAAGAGTATAGATTCTATTATACACTATATGCACTAGATCTTTTTATCTCTTCTCTCCCATCTTCCTCTTTCATTTTCGGTTTAAAAATCATTCATGCTTCATTATTCTCATTGAAATTATGAAGATGAAGGGTTTATTTTTAAATTAACAAATTATTTATGCATTGAATTTGAATATAATCAAGGGGGTCATGAATCAATTTTGTAGAGAGGGGACCATACGTGTAACAAATTGTTACTTAAATTTGCTTAACCAAAAATGGTGAGGAGAAACGTATTCGAGAAAGCATAAATGCTTATTAAAATAGAAAAATAAAAAGTGGTGCACATCCATATTTCCATTGCACACCTTCGATTATGGCTTAAATCATTATGTTTTAGTGTGTCGAGGTTAGAATAAGCTATGGCAGAAACCATTTGTGCAGAATTTTGGTTAGAAAGGAACTGGAAGAGAAAAGGAAAAGGATGTAATTGTGTGTAGCAATGTAAAGTTGTTCTCATTTTTTATTTTTAACAAAATCTAACCATTAATTAAATCTAACGTTATTTTATTCACAGTCCATCGGTGAGGGACTTAATTAAACCCTCACCCTAAAATCCACCAAAAAAATAGGGTGTAATGTATAAAAAACAAATGCTAACTTGCTCCCTCGAGGCAAGGGTTTAGAAACTAAACAAGATTTTTTACTAGAAAAGGGTGCATTACATTACATATATTAATGAGAAAATTACACTAAATGTCCTTTATCTTATTTATTTGTAACACATTAGTCCTTTATTTATGTTTTGTCCCGTTTAGATCCTTTATCTATTAAAATGTGCACAAGTTAATCCTTTTGTTCATTTTTCTATTAAAAAAATGAAAATATTAATTTTATTAATAACTATATTTTATAAAATATTTTCGTAATAAATTAATAAAAATAAATGAATTCATAAACCATATGAACATGTTCATCCTCATCTTCATCTTCTTCCATAAGTTAAAAAATTGTCTAAAAGTGATTAGGAATAAAAATAAATGAATCATAAACCATATGAAAACTTGAATTCCAAAAGTGATTTATTTTTTCAGTACCCAGCCTTGTATTCAAAAAAATCCCAGTTCTCATTCATGGAGATAAAGCCATTTGAAAAAAATAATGGTACTCCTTTTATCCTTCCTTCAAATGCTTATGACCGAGCCAGTGCTAGATTTTGGGCTGCATGCATCTGCCTGTTTAAAATTCCAAATTTTAGGTTTTTTTTTTTTAATCCAAAATCAAAATTTATGAGTTTGATAAACTTAGGGGGGTGTATTGGATTAGGATTTTAAAGGATAATTTTTGTTTAAAAAAGTCTTGAGGATTTTAAAAGACTTTTTCATGAGAGAGAGAGAGAGAGAGAGAGGAGGAGAGAAGGGAGGAGAGAGAGGGAGAGATAGTAAAATCTTAAAAGAAAAAAACAATCCTAAGAAATCTCATGTTTTCATGAAAGACTTTTTCATGCTAAAATTTCACTAGAAAATCCCACAAAATCCATCAAAATCTGATTTATTAAACAATCCTTCGAAATTTTAATGATTTTGAATACCACTAGACTTTTTTTAAGTGATTAAGAGTCTTGATTGAATACCACAAGACTTTTTTTAAATGACAAAGAATCTTGATTGAATAACACAAGACTTTTTTTAAATTGGAAAGAGTCTTGATTGAATACCACAAGACTTTTTCATGATTAAAAAGTCTTTTAAAATCCCTTAGAATCATGATCCAATACACCCCATGGTTCATGAAATTTGAGGATTTTGAATGTTGTGTTAAGAAAAAAAGTAGATGTGAAAATATTTAAGGAATTTGAAAGTGTATTTGAATGGACATTTTTTTGATTTAAGGAAGAAGATGACTATGATGAACATGTTTATATGATTTATGAATTCATTTATTTTATTAAAAAAATATTTTATAAAATAAATTTATTAATAAAATTAATATTTTCATTATTTTAATAGAAAAATTAACAAAATGATTAACTTGTGCACATTTTAATAGATAAAGGACTGATGTGTTACAAATAATAAGAAAAAAGATCTTTAATGTAATTTTGCCTCTATTAATATTTTAAATATATCTTTCTAATGCAAAGGTTTTTTTTTTTAAATTCGGTTTTTACTTCTTAGCTTATTATCTGTCCCTTAAAAAAAATAACTCGTTACCCTATAAAGAAAAGTTGTAACAAGAAACAAAATAAACATAAATCCTAGGTTAAAAACTTTTCACCGCTGCGGAGGCATTATCATGGGTGAAGAAAACGACACCTCTAAGAGACAACTATATCTTTCTTCTACTGGTGATGGTTTACTTCACCGGCAACCATTCTTGCCGGATGAACTTGTCTTTGAAATCCTCTCGAGGCTTCCGGTGAAATCCCTCCTTCAATACAAGTGCGTGAGTAAATCCTGGAAAACCCTAATCTCCGATCCTCAATTTACACAAACTCACCTTCGGAACTTAATCGTGGATCCAACCATAAACCATCAACGATTTTTCTATTCCCCAGAGAGTAAACCAAGCAAAATCGCATCTATCCCTGTGAAGCCATTATTCGAAAACCTATCAGAGCCTCCTAAAGCTACTGAGTTCAGCATGGAACATGAGTATGGTATTCTTGGTTCATGCAATGGGTTGTTGTGTCTATTTTCTTTCAAAGAAGGTTATGTTACATTGTTGAACCCTTCTATCGAATGGAAATCCAAAATATCTCCAACCCTTGATTCTTATGAATATCATAAATATTGGATCACATATCATGGCTTTGGCTATGATCATGTGAATGACCGATACAAGGTGCTAGCAGTTGTGTGTGTTGTGGCTAATGGAATTGTTAAAAAATTGACACAAATTCATACTTTTGGTGAAAATTCTTGGACAAGTATTCCGAATTTCCCTTCCCCTTCTCCTATGATCAGCCGCTTTTCGTGGGTAGGGAAATTTGTGAGTGGCACTTTAAATTGGGTAATAATTAAAACAGGGGTCATTCCTAAACGAAACGTGATTCTTTCTTTTGATCTTGCAAAGGAGACTTATAAGGAAGTGTTGCTGCCTGAACCTGATGGTGTCGATGTCAGCAACCACGTGCTGGGTGTTTTGAGTAACTGTCTTTGTGTATGTTTTGACTCCAATAAAACTCATTCGGATTTTTGGTTAATGAAAAAATATGGAGTTGCTGAGTCATGGACTAGATTGATGATGATCCCTCTTAACAAGATATGGCACTGCTTACAATCCCGACCTGATTTTATTCAACCCTTGTTCATGTCTGAAAATAGTTCTGTTTTGCTTAGAACATATAGCAAATTTTTGCTATATAACTTAAATAATGGTAGATTGGATTGCCTTCAAGGTTATAATGAGTTTGATCCTGATATTTATCACGAGAGTCTCGTATCACCGAAATTTTGAATACACATTTGAGGAGTTGAGTCTTCAAGGTTTTGCTTACATTGCTTTTTTGTTCTCTTTGTGAATTTTGTTTCAACTCTCTTCCAGATAGTGGTTTTGTTGTTTGGCATTTTTGAACTCTATAACGAGTTTGGTATTATTGGTTTGGATTTATCTATTGCTCTCAAACATATGGCCTATCATTTAGTTTTGTATGCATACCGTTGTTAATTATACCTCTCGTTAGTAAATATAATCAAACATTATTATATTACCAGGATCAGTAATGTTAATTAATTTTGTCGGTTCATTTTAGTTAGTTTTGTTTGTTTATATTGGGAAAGACATTGGATAGTTTGTTATCTAGAAGTTATTTTAGTGGTTCCTGAAATACTTGGAAGAAACATCTTCTTGTTTCTCTCTTTCATTGGAATCTATTTGGCAAGAATTGTACCGATGCATTTAAGAAACTCTATAATTGAGAACCATTCTTTAGAGAAGTTATCAAAAAGATTTAAGCATTAATCCGATACAATCAGTGTTGTCAAATAGCAGCGCTATAGTGTAGTGGAAATTGAACAAATCAATATTGTTCCAAGATACGCTTTGTATACAAAGTCTTATCAAATAGCGGCTATAGCAGAGTTATAGAAATTTAGCATAGTGGAATTTGAAGAAACCACTATTTTCCACAATCCACAGTTGACAACATGGTTACTAACGATTGCAGACTGATTTTGCAGAATGGTTTTGCTTCATGTGATGGCAGACCTGATTTCTATTGTTTTTCCTTTTCTATGGATAGAGTTTGCGCAGAACTTTGGAAAGACAGTTAGATTATGTTCTTGTGTGTCTTGGAAAATGGGAACAGTGAGCATGTCATTACATTCATAACAAGTAATCGTTTAAAATGTGTTAATTCAATAAAAAGCTAGCAATTTAAGGGGGAAAAGTTAAACAAAGCAAATAGAAAGGATAAAAAATTTCAGCTACATATTAATCGGGTAGGAAATTTTATAGATTAGAATTAGATGGTTCTATTTTTACTGAAGATATGGCTGTTTCTATTAAGATGGAATGGAAATTCTAAGAAACTACAAAATGGATTCTTTTATAGATTCTATTTCCGCAGTGTGCTTGCAGCCTTGAACCAGCTGGGTGACACCTCTATTGGAAACGATATATCCGTAGAACTAGCACATGATTTTCCGGGAATGGTGATGGAGGAATTTGCGGTCGTTGATTATGATATGCCTGATGAAGGGAGAGAACAAAAACTGCTGCCGATCAACGTGTAATGACTATGAGACAAGAGCGAAATAGCATTAATCATACTCATACAAATACAATTTTGTTATGCCTTATTTTTTGTTGTCTTTCGAATCCAAACATGGTCTTATGCAAGCTGCACACGAACTATTAATCAATTTATATATTAGGGTTTTTATTGGACAATGTCTTTTTCTTACTTATTCTTTCCTCCATTTTGTCTTCTTAAACCTCTTATCAGTTTTCGTTGAAACCTAAAAAACCCATATTGTTTACAAAAGCAAAATGAAGAGAATGAGCGGTGGTTCTCAAATTTAACGATCTCAGAATATATTTTCTTGTTCTAACATTCTCCTTCTTTTTGATGATGACAAACACAAGTATTTAGAACAATTGTTGTTAATTTAATTAACAGTTAAACTTCAGGGTCTAAGGTTTACAAACTCCCCTGAATCTGTGATAGTTCATTCAGGTGATATTTTCTCCAAATTATGACTCATTCAATGAACTTTGTAAATTATAGACTTGGGTAAATCTTTAGTGTTCATTTCATTTGTGTATGTTGATTTAATTAGGTGATTTTCTAAGTTTGAACAAATAAAAAGGGTATTGGCCGATATGTTAAAATTTGTAAAAGTGTGCAAATGGCTCTTTTAATCCAAGTGCTTGCGATCATTTTAGTGGCACATAATTTATAATTACTTTTTAGATCCCACACTTTGGTAAATATTAGTAAACTCTTACCAGTTCACGAAAACTCTGAGAACATTGGCGAACTCTCGATTTTTTTTGTGTAACTTGTGTTTTATGAATTCACGATTTTACATAAGTTTTTGAATTCACGATTTAATTATTTACATGTTGCGATATTTTTTGGTTGACCATTGCTATCAAGGGAGGATATGGATATAATTTAAGAAAGGTATTTAACGAATAGAATGACGTGAAATTTTCTCTAGGCAGTGTTTCGTTGTAACTATCAATTCTCTTATTGGTTTTAAAAAACAAATTTACGTCTTCAGTGTTGTGTGATGAACAACATTCCTCATGAGTCATTTGAGAGCACGAACAAATCATCATTCTTTGCACAAGTGGTTACAAATTCTCTGGTTGCTACACAAAATGACCCACTGCCCTCTCAACCTATCAAGGGAGATTCCCTTTGTATGAAGATCGCACAAAAAGCATATGAGAAGGGGATAGTGGATTGTCAGCAGAAGCTTCATGGCATAATGGTGCTCAATAAAGGGGAGAGGCCTTACAGAACGAAGGAAGTATCATTGAAGTTGTCACAATTATGGAAGACAAGCAACCCTCAATGGAAGACATAAGAATTGTATGGGACAAGGGCACTCTCAATATAAACTCGGGTGTTCTTCGATTTTCTCAACATACTAAGGATTTCAACAAACGTTCTCAAAGGCAGACTCATCCTCATATTAGAATGATGGAGAAAACTCAGAAGTTTGAGGGTACTATCTTGGAGATTGCTGGTGCAATAGCTACACCTTTAACTATAGATACTGCCACATAAAATCGAGTTCGGTCATTATGCTCGCATTTTGGGTGATATTGATTTTTCTTACCGTATATTTGATGAAATAATGGTTGAAAGAGACGTCTTCGCTTTCAAATTGGAAATGGTTTACGAATGGCTCCCAGGCATCTTCTCTCATTGTCGGATTATTGGTCGTGATGTTACGGATTGTCGATGGGTGCACCCTAAGAAGGTTGTAGAAACGGTAGATCGTGGTAAAACACCATCATGTGTTTGAACATTTCAGACCAACGGACAAAACATAATGTCTCTGGTGATTGGAAGTTGATATGGTCACTACGTGGTCCGCCTAAAATCAAACATTTTTGTTGGAGATTGCTTTGCAGCTGCCTACCTACGAGGTTTAACCTGAAAATTCGTAGAGTCCATTGCTAGTTAGCTTGTGTGGTTTCCAATAACGACTTGGAAGATGAAATGCACATGTTTTTGCATTGTAAGTTTGTTGGTGATTGTTCGAAAGAAGCGAACCTTTTGGGCAAGATAGAGCCGTACATGACATCAAGTGGTTGTTTTTCCTCTCTTATCTTTGCCATTCTTAGAGTGTTTGAAGTGGATATTTCTCCAGCAGGAGGCAACTTTGAATTCACTTTTGCCTCGATGGAAGACATAAGAATTGTATGGGCGAAGGGTACTCGCTCGCAATATAAAGCCGGGTGTTCTTCGATTGTCTCAGTGGACTAAGGATTTCAACACACCTTCTCAAAGGCCGACTCACACACAAGTTTGGATTATACTGATGGAGAAAACTCAGAAGTATTAGGGTACTCTCTTGAAGATTGCTGGTGCAATACCTACACCATTAACTATAGATACTGCCACATAAAATCGAGTTCGGTCAATATGCTCGCATTTTGGTTGATATTGATTTTTCTTGCTGTATATTTGATGAGATAATGGTTGAAAGAGACTTCTTCGCTTTCAAATTAGAAATGGTTTACGAATGGCTCCCAAACATCTGCTCTCATTGTTGGATTATTGGTCGTGATGTTACGGATTGTCGATGGCTGCACCCTATAAGAAGGTTGTTGAAAAGGTAGATCGTGGTAAAACACCATCATGTGTTTGAACATTTTAGACCAACGGACAAACCATAATGTCTCTGGTAATTGGAAGTTGAACATTGCAATTTATAGACTTGAGTAGTTCTTTAGTGTTCATTTCATTTCTGTGTTGATGTAATTTAGGTATTTTTCTAAGTTTGAACATATAAGGAGGGTGTTGGCTAATCATATTAATTATATAAAAATATTGTAAAACCATCTCCGTTAGTAACAACATTCTAGTCATAATTTCTGCAGAAAAATGACAACATTGTAGACATAATTCCATTCATACAAGATACAACATAATGGACAGAACATGGTTGGGTCTCATTTTCCATTCTTACTTTTCACTCATTTTTTAATAAAACCATGAGCCTGCTCTAAAATTTTCTTATGTTAAAATTTGTCATCAAGCAATGTGAAACATCATGTACAAATGGCTCTTTTAATCCAATTGCTTGTGATCATTTTAGTTTGACATAATTCATTTTAGTAAACTACTAGTTCACGAAAACTCTAATAAAATTAGTGAACTCTCGATTTTTTTTTTATGTAACTAGTGCTTTATGAATTGGAGATTCTACATTTGTTTATGGACACACGAGTTAATTATTTATAGGTTATAAAAAGCGAATTACGTTTTCAGTGTTTTTTGATTAACAACATTTATACCACCATATTGCCTTTCACTTTCCCAAACTCCAACCGACACAACTTTAATCGTGTTTGATCTACTAAAGAGGGATGATTTAAGGTCAATTTTGACATAAAATTGCCCTTCCGAATTGTTTTTCTTTCTCCTTTAGTTAACTAGTGATTGTCACATATTTTCAGTTTTATTACGTTTGTTTTTGTGGTTTCGTCGTCTACCACGACTTTGTTATTTTGATTTTCCTTCTAGTTCGGTGTTTATTTGATTCAGGTTGAAAGATTAGTTTTAATCAAGTGTAGATTCAACCAATGACTTTTGCGTCGTTAACGTTGCCGATATGAAAACATGAATATTTCGGTGGCTTGAATATAGTCATATTTGTATGCATATGTACTATTCATTTTATCCTTTTAACATGTATGTTGTGAGCATGTTCACAAATTCATCATTTTTTGTTTTTAGCGACTTTAAATTTGTATTGTATCGGTGTTTTCTATCAATTTGTATGGACAAGAACAAAAGCATTTTCTTCAAAGACACACCCTCCTCAGTCTGCTCCAATTTTCACAAAAGCCAAATCTCAACAACATATAGACTAAGAAACTCAAACTCATCAAATCATAAACCTTTTCTAAATCAACCTTGATTAAAGGCATGCGTAAAATGTTTTACATCAATGCTTAGTATAAATTAATCTAAAAAAATAGGGTGTAATGTATACAAAAAAAAAAAAATGCTAATTTGCTCTCTTGAGGCAAGGGTTTAGAAACTATTCAAGAATTTTTACTAGAAAATGGTGCATTAAATATATTAATAGTTAAAATTTTCTTTTTCTTTTTTTGGTTACATTAAATTTTATCTTTCTAGTGCAAAGGTTCTTTTTTAAATTCGTTGTATACTTAACATTATCTGTCCCCTAAAAAAAAAAAACTTTGTTACCCTATCTTCTTATGTATTGAAGTTAACCAGTAAGCCCTAATTTTAACTTAAACTCTATTGCATAATTTTACTTTTTTAACCGTACGTAATGCTCACACCTAATCTCCTATTTTCATGAACAACTCTAATGCTCACACCTAATATCCTATTTTCATGAACAAAGCAAATCGGCATCGCTTTATTTCCCCTATTTCTTCAAAACAAATCGCCCTATTTCTTCAACAAAACAAATCGCCCTATTGGAATAAAAGGGTTTTGAAAGATTATAGCAACATTTTTTTTGTTAATATTTCACTTTTCATCCAAATTAGAAATGAACTCTCTTTGTTAAATATCTACCACAAATGCACCAGACATTTGCAATCTATATAAACAGTTGGAAGAAACATTTCAACAAACAGTTAAAGGGTATCATTTACGGTAAAGGCCAAATATTCGATAAAAGAAAAATTATTTAAATAAAACATTTTACATGTTGAGGTTAAGAATGAGTTATTTTTAGGTACATAATATAACATTAACATATAATTTTTACAAAAGAATGAAGTAACATTTTGTCAAAAAAAAAAAAAAAATGAAGTAACATACCAATAATATAACATTGACATATAATTTTAACAAAAGAATGAAGTAACACACGATTTTGATAAAAATTAATATTTTTAAAGTGAATAAGTGTGGTGTGGTTCGAATTCCAACATCTGCATATATTTGCGACCACATATTTCATTCTCTTTGATATACATTGATATTTGTTTTTGTTTACTACATCTACAATGTCAATGTATATGACCCGTGCGGCAGCACGGGTGGAAAGTCTAGTAAAATAAAAGTTTTAACAAGAAACAAAATAAACATAAATCCTAGGTCCAAATACTAGGTTAAAAAAATTTTCACCGCTGCGGAGGCATAATCATGGGTGAAGAAAACGACACCACTAAGAGACAACAATATCTTTCTTCTACTGGTGATGGTTTACTTCACCGGCAACCATTCTTGCCGGATGAACTCGTCTTTGAAATCCTCTCAAGGCTTCAGGTGAAATCCCTCCTCCAATTTCAGAGCGTGTGTAAATCATGGAAAACCCTAATCTCCAATCCTCAATTTGCACAAACTCACCTT
Source organism: Medicago truncatula (assembly GCF_003473485.1). Lineage (NCBI taxonomy): Eukaryota > Viridiplantae > Streptophyta > Magnoliopsida > Fabales > Fabaceae > Medicago > Medicago truncatula. Next base: position 20,615,208 of record NC_053043.1, on the reverse strand, counting down.
CGGAACTTAATCGTGGATCCAACCATAAACCATCAACGATTTTTCTATTCCCCAGAGAGTAAACCATGCAAAATCGCATCTATCCCTGTGAAGCCATTATTCGAAAACCTATCAGAGCCTCCTAAAGCTATTGAGTTCAGCATGGAACATGAGTATGATATTTTTGGTTCATGCAATGGGTTGTTGTGTCTATTTTCTGTCAAAGAAGGTTATGTTACATTGTTGAACCCTTCTATCGAATGGAAATCCAAAATATCTCCAACCCTTGATTCTTATAAATATCATAAATATTGGATCACATATCATGGCTTTGGCTATGATCATGTGAATGACCGATACAAGGTGCTAGCAGTTGCGTGTAGTGTGGCTAATGGAATTATTAAAAATTTGACACAAATTCATACTTTTGGTGAAAATTCTTGGACAACTATTCCGAATTTCCCTTTTCCTATCGGTAGCGTTTCATGCTCAGGGAGATATGTGAGTGGCACTCTAAATTGGGTAATAGTTAAAACAGGGGTCAGTCCTAACCGAAATGTGATTCTTTCTTTCGATCTTGCGAAGGAGACTTGTAAGGAAGTGTTGCTGCCTAAACCTGATGGTGTCAATGTCTGCAACGGCGTGCTGGGTGTTTTGAGTAACTGTCTTTGTGTATGTTTTGTCTCCAATAAAACTCATTGGGATTTTTGGTTAATGAAAAAATATGGAGTTGCTGAGTCATGGACTAGATTGATGATGATCCCTCTTGACAAGATATTGCAATGCTTACAATTCCGACCTTCTTTTATTCGACCCTTGTTCATGTCTGAAAATAGTTCTGTCCTGCTGAGAGCATATAACAAATTTTTCATATATAATTTAAATAATGGTAGATTGGATTGCCTTCCTGGTAGTTTTTTGTATGATTATTATATTTATCACGAGAGTCTTGTATCACAAAACTTCTGAATTACACATTAGTGGTATTTTTTGTTCATGTCTGCGTACTGCTTGGCATTTTGTTTACATTTTACTATTATTGGTATGGATTTTTCTATTGCTCTCAAACATATGGATTTTCATTTAGTTTTGTCACGAGATAATGGTTTTGCATTCTCTGATTGCAGACTGATTCCTCCTATTGTTATTAACCGTGTAGCCTTTTGCAATTGTTGTTTTTCCTTTTCTATTATAAGTGCTTTGCATACATCGTTTTGGAAATGATTTATAGAAATAAACACTTGCTTGTATGAGTGGTAGGCAATTAATTGATATCTAGAGTTTGGGGAGAACTTTGGAAAGATAGTTATATTATGTTTTTGTGTGTCTTTGAAAATGGAAAAGGTGAGCAAGTTTTCTTTGTCTTCATGCTTGGCTTTACTTGGATCAGAATTGTGCAATACTTGGCTCTTTTCTTTGCTTGTTCTACTGCTATATACATTGGAGCATTCTCAACAACCATATTTGTGATCTCTGTTACTACATTTTGGACGATTGCAGCAACACTATTTCGGCTTCCTCGTCCCTTTCTCTTTTATTGCGTAGATATTGGGTATGAATAAGTTTGATATTCTGTTGCTACTACATGGTTTCGAATAGAAATGGATGTTTTATTGCTGCATGTTGTCAAATAGAAATGCTAATTTGCTTCATGTGTTCACTCATATTTCATTAGTTCCCTTGTTGGTGTGTGAGGCTATGGTGTAATTGAATTCGATTCTTTCTCGCCGTCTATTCTCTTCTTACTGAACATCATTTTTATTTAGGAAGGAAACTTCCTAAATCGGTGAACTAGTTAATTTAATTGTTCCATTGTGCTTAATTGTGGTTTCTAATATAATATGTGATCATTTGTGATCTCAAAGCTTATCATGGTTTTGGTAATGGGTGAAATTTCTCATCTAGCATTTTAATTTAGGGAGGATACTTATGTTATTAAATAAAAGGGCTGAAGAAGAAAAATAAACACAATCACAACACAAGAATATAACGTGAAAACTCCAAAATCAAAGAAAAAACTACAACCGTTGTCTAAACCGGCAACCAGGAATTTATTATTATTATGTGAAAAAATTTACAACACATAACCTTCTCTCATTCTCACCCCAATCCTCCAGTACAACCACACTCTCACAAAACAAATATTTAAACTATGTCAGATATAAGCTTAGAGTGTTATTGACCGGTGCATCTAAAAATAAAGAACCTAGGTTCAATATATAGTCTTGGTCTTCCCCTTGCTTCACCAAACTTTGAATTTATTAAATTTATTCCTATTATTAAATTTATTCTTATTATTTTATAATTATCGTCGGAAAATAGGATGTTACAGGAAGTCGTGGGAATGTTTTGTTGCTTGGCCGATCTTTGAAATTTGTGTCTTGGTTATTTTCCACAAAAAAAAAGAGTCCAGCCATTGGGTATTTCAATTAGTTCCATTATTGATTGAAACTTGTTGTGTTTTAGAAATATAGCAATTAAAGTTACGATTTAATTTCTTGGAGCACCAAACAAATCGATCGAATGTTATTGTTTGGCATTTAAATTACTAACGGCAGCAAGCAAAATAAAGTGAAATTGATTAGCTTTTAGGTCTGTAATTCTCTACTTGTGGGGGTGTTTGAGTCTTGAAATGTGTTTGTCTCTATTGTTCTTTTGGTTTAGTCTAGTTTGAATCATTTTGGTTCACATCGGTTTCAGTTTGTGTTGGTTTAGTTTTGCTAGATTTGGTTTGGTTCAGTTGGATTTGGTTTTTCTTGTTTCATTTTATTGGTTATTGGATGAGTTGAGACAGTGTTCAAAATTTGGTTGTTTGATGAGTTAAGTGTTCACAATTTGGTTGTTTGATTGGTTCTCTTCTCTCTGTTTGACTGCCGCTCTCCCTCTTAGTTTCTTATGTTTGATTGTCGTCTCTCTCCCTGTTGATTCTTACGATTGATCGATTTCACTTCTCCCTGTCGATTCTTCTGTTTGATTGCACTTCTTCCTATTTATTCGCACTTCTCCATATTAATTCTTCTGTTTTGATGCTTCTCTTTCCTGTTCGGTTTTTGTTTTACTTGGTTCTTTTGTTTATATGATTTCTCTCTTTGGCTGGTTGATGGTGATGGTTCTTACTGGTCTCTCTCTATGATGATAACTCACTTTGGTTGCTGCTCTTCGTTGATTCTACTATCAGCTGATTTGGTTTATTTTTTGGATTAATTTGTAACAAGCTTAAACTTAGTAAACTTCAACTTTAGGGGTAGTTTAGAACTTCATATTACGTAGTATGTTTTTCATTTTTGTTTGACAAACCCTTGATGGCATCGTGAGTTTGAAAGGAGGTATTAGGTAATAAAGATATTTGGCTTATGTCATTCGACTCGTCAAGCTTATGTCCATTAGGTTTTATTATATAATCTATTGTAACTGTTTTTTAATAAAGCAATGTCATTGTGATATTATTGGAAACCCTAGTCATCACTATGTTATTCTATATGAAACCCCTGGAATTGTTAACATCTTTAATCTTAGTGCTTGTGATCTTTTTAGTGGCACATCATTTATAAATCAAACACTTCCCACAAACATATGTAACTGTTGATAAGCCTGACGAAATCACTAACAAAACCTAACCTTAAACAATTTTGAAACTACACAAAGCATATAACAATGGACCAAATTCATCATTATCAGCTATCAAAGTATATTTGCGAACATTAAAGAGTAGGGGAGAGAAAAACACTAGATTTATCAGCTAACAATGAACAATGAACCTTAAACAATTTTCAAACCAAAGCTAACCTTAAACAACAAATCACTAACAAAAGAAACTACACAATTTTGATATATGTAAAGAATTAATCAACAAGTTAATCTCAAGTGTGTAAGTTGGTTGAAATGATGAAAAAATAAGTTCTTGACAATTTGTTTTTAGAAAATATTCAATCACGAAACATATAACAATGAACCAAATTCATCATTATCAGCTATCAAAGTATATTTGCGATAATTAAAGAGTAAGGGAGAGAAAAACACTGGATTTATAGAGGTTCCCCATTTTTGTCCTTGCTTCGTAGAATAATATGCCTCCTCATCTACGAACTTCCACTATAATGTTAAAAATGTTTACAAGAGTCAATTACAAAGGTTCCTTCAATTTACGAATCACCACACGATCCTAAATCTTCTACACTATGCAATCACTCTAACACCTCCAATCTTCAAGCTCCTTGAAATTGGATTCTAGAGCCTCCAATCTTCGATCTCCTTGAAATTGGATGAATCCAAAGGTCTTCAAATCAAGATAGCATGAAATCCTTCGATCTTCTTACCCAATAAATCTTCTTTGATATGACTCCGCTTCAATCCCATTCAACCTTAATTGTTTGAGTGTTGTGAATTCGATGAAAAAATCACACCAATAAAATACGTGATGTGTAGAGCAAGTAATAATCAAGCAACCAAAACAAAGTGTATGGAAGTTATAATCACAAGCAAAAGTAGAAAATATCAAGAGAAAGAAAGAGAGAACACACGAAATTTGTTTATCCAATTCGGTCCAATACTGACCTAGTCTGGGGGAGAGAGAAGTGTAACACCCCGACTTCCCAACAATTATATTAATAATAAAATCAGAGTTAAATCATCAACGGAGTGTTACACTGCCTTTCAAAATTTCTTAAACAGAATATAAAACTATTTAATAAAACAACATTTATAAACAACAATAATTCGCAGCGAAAAAATATCTTTCAATGTTAAAACAACTTCCAATAACACCTTGGCACATGGCCTCAACAAAATATCTTGAAAGATTAAATCAACATCAACGGGTTCATAATGATACATAAGGAATGAAAACATGACAACAATTCCCCATCCCGTATGTATCAGAGCCCTAAGACACTTGAGCCACCACTTCTAAAATACTTCAATACCTGCAAGTTACCCATACGAAGGGCAACAATTCCAAGCAGAAGGGGTGAGATTCACAAACAATAATAATAGTTATTTAAATCATCAACTTAATTAAATAACATAATTAGCAGCATATATTCAACAATAATATTCATACTTCTTCATCTTTAAAAACACTTACTAAATCAACCAACGACGACAACAACAACTCAATCAACGACAACAACAATAACAACAACTCCCTCTACAACAACGACAACAATACAATCAACAACAACGACGACAAATTCTCCATCAACAACAACGACAACAATACAATCAACGACAACGACGACAAATTCTCCATCAACAACGACGACAACAACAACATCGAGGTAACACCATTTCCATCGTGTTGAATGACTAAGCATTCCGGGGCATAAGCCCCCAACAATTTGAATGACATGGCATTCCAGGGCATAAGCCCTCCACGGTTGAATGACAAAGCATTTCAGGGTATGAGCCCTCAACGGTTTCCTAATCATGAAAAGACTCGACTTGTGTATATCAACATACAACTCAACTACGACAACGACAACGACAACATAGGCAACGACAACGACTGTGCATAATAACTTATGACTTACTCCCCAACTTGGTCAACATCAACAACCTATGACTCCGTTACTTAGAACGACAACTTGCAGCCTTACAACCTAAACCAACATCTTGTATAATCCAATTGAATGCATTTATGCATACACCAACAATCAGCAGCAAATCATATTCAATCAACAGCAACATATAATAACAAGCAGCGAGACAACAATAATAATAACCATCATATACAACAAGTAGGACTCATATCAAAATCTTTCATATTATATAACTATCTCCTCATTTGTTCATCAACCTAAGTCGACGTCATTAAACATTATAAACATTCTCTCCGAATCTCTGTATAATCAAGAATAACTTCTCTCCTACCTCAAGGGTCTACTCATAACATGGGTTAAATACTCTTAGACACCTTAATTGAACTCATATTACTTCTAGTCTTGAGTCTTGGAATTATCCCGTAAGTTTTGGATTAACTTAAAAAGGGTTATGCTGAATTTTCATAAGATTTCAGTAAGACCTCCTTGGAGTATTTTCATGATAACTCAAAAACCAAAAATCATTTTCACGTCAAACCAAAGCCATTGGAAAGATAACAAAATTATCTACAGCTTTCATGTTTACACCAAAACCCAGTTCAAAGTAGAAACATGTGAAACAGACGCAAGAACATAAAACAGGGAATGCTGTCACTGGTCAATTTCGCTAATGGCGAAAACTGAGCTAATAGCGAAATAGTTACAGGGAGTTTCGCTAATAGCGAACTCCTAGCGAGTTTTTCCCTTGCTGTTACGATTTCTTCACAATTTTCACCTAGAAAAACCAAATTTCATCTACCCAAACCCCAAATTTGATAGAAAACTTAACCTATGATTATTCTACCACCTGAACATCAATTCTTTACACAATTGCCATGGTTTCTACACTTTTCAATCCAATAATCATACTCCCAAAACCTAACCCCCAATTCCCTATTCACCAAATTTATTCATAACTTTTGCCAAACAGATGCAGAATTATATAAACTAAAATCATTGCAAGTTAGCCTCACCCTTACCTTAATTCAGATGAACAAAGCTCTACAATTCTGATTCTCTTCACCTGGCTCTCCCTTGGTTCTCTTGCTTTCTCTTGTTTTCTCCCAAAACTGATGTACGTGAAAACAGTTTCTCTGACTCTTTCTAACTTCTCCCTTTTCTTTTCTAAACCTAATTCAACTTCCTCTATTTCCACTTAATCCCACACAACTCTCCTTATTTCTAAATCAGCCCCTTGAACTCCAAATATTCTAAATTCCCACTTATTCTATTAAATAGTAAAATAACTCATTTAATAAAATATAACACACCACATAATCAACATAATTATATAAAATCATATATAAAAAGACTTTAAATCAACCAATAATAATTAAATAAAATTGGGGCGTTACAAGAACCACTCCGTTACACTATAATGATGAGTAACTTCACAAAAGAGATATCAATGGGTTAAAAGAATAAGTCTCCAAACCTAATTCTACCCAAAGTCTCAATCTCTTCCCGTGACCAAGAGACTCAATCCTAACAGTGTTTTGTTCAAGGTGAACCAAAACAATCACAACCATAGTGCCTCCCGCTAGAGAAATCTCTCTAAACCCTAGTTTATTCTTTGTTTCTAAACCATTGTTTTCAGCCCTGTCTACTCTCTCTCTCTCTCTCTCTCTCTCTCTCTCTCAAGGTTTCATCTGATACAAGGTCTATATTTATAGTAAAAGCAATCCCTCAAAAATTGGAACAAATCGCACGCTGAAAATTACGTTTTATTATGCACCAGCGTAAAATCGTACTGCGATTTTTCCAGATCGTACTACGATTTTTCCAGAATCAGAAGTCCAAAAACTAGTCCAAAAATCATACTACGATTTTCCGAATCCTGCTACGATTATAACAAATTCCAAACTTCAATTTTGAGTCAATTTTACAACATTGAGAAACAACCTCCACAATTACATTTGGAGGGGAAAAGTACTCGTTTTGCTTTATATTCTCGATTCTCCATCAAGATCCATGAATGAAATCAAACCTATAATTTTCCTAAAGTACCCTAACAAACTAGATCTCAAATCATTCAAGTGTTCTTAGAAAAAGTATTTAATCTGAAGAAATTAAAAAGAGAGAGTAAAGACTTTAGAGTGATTTTGCAAATTGATTCAATAGTTTGTGAAATGAGTGGAGGCAACTATATATATATATATATATATATAGAGAGAGAGAGAGAGAGAGAGAGATAGGATCTGTTGACATCAGGTGTCAACGGATTTGTTGATTTTATTAACCGTTGATTTTATTTGATCTAAAGGTTTATATTTATTCAAATAAAAGTATCATATGACCATATCTTTTGAGATTTCCATGCCATAAATATTCATAATTTTTTTTTGGGAATAATTCATATTCCTAATTAGTTTTGTCGGTTTCCCTATCAGGAATCAGGAAGTTCATTGTTTGTTTATACACATGGTAAGAAGAAGATAAACTGGACTATCAGACTTTGATAGAGACAGCTACAGAAGTGGACAAATATGACATGGAGTCTGGGTCCATCAATATCTTCTGAGTATGGAGGTAATCCAAGTTTGATGGAGATCTTCCAAGTCTGATGAGGTCTTCTGAGTTTGATTATTCTTGAGAGTCCAATGAGAGTCTTCAACTTATGAGTAGCATCATTTCTTCTCATCCAATGGTTGACCTTTCTTAAGATCTTCTACCATAGTCTTTGAGCTTCTCTTTTGCATCTGATGCTCTCATGCATGTACAAACTTTGTTAAAATTTAATGGCTTAAATATGTAAAACGTCCCTGTAATTTCGCGTGTTTTTGCAAATCGTCTCTGTATCTTTTTTTGTTTCAAAATCATCCTTGTAAGTTGCCAATCGTTTGCAATTCGTCCCTCCCGTTAACTCCCGTTACAAAAACGTTGTGGTGGCAGACGAAGACACACGTGGTGAAGTGTGAGTTGGCAAAAGCTTGCTTATGTGTCAAGAGAGATGATGAGTGGCTAGAAAGGAGGGACCAAAACCAAAAGCGCAAAATTGCAGAGGGATGAAATTAAAAAAAAAAAAAATTAGTTCATTCCTCTCCCTCTATTTTTTCTTCTTCATCTCCAACCCCAATTTCTTCATCTCCAACCCCAGTTAAAAATGTGTATGTGTTGGATTTTTTATGATAAGAGTGCATCAACATATTCTTAGTTTTTCTCCCCAAAATCAAGAACACATCACACTAGGTAAAGGCTCATGATAGCACTTGAATTCCTTGATTTCATGTGAAGAATAGAAAAAAAGGGTGAGCTGAGTGTGTTGTTGAATTGGTTCAAAAAGAGAAGTAACATGGGGAATCACCAACAGAAACATGGCTGAACGAATTTCAAATATCTACTTCTTTTTCTTTCTTTTCTATTGAAACAAGAAAAAGAATCATGGAAGGAAAGGAGAAGAAGAAACATTGCACATCTAGGTGTATTTTTGGATCAAGCGTTTGAGATTTGATACTCTGAAATTATCCCTCTCAAACCTGTAGAACAATCACTCATTCTCCATTACAACAATGGGGGTCAATAATTTGTGGGACATTCTCGAATCCTGCAAGTAAACGGTTCCTTTTCACCCATCTCTAGTTAACTCACTTACTCACAATTTCTCCTTTCAAGTTTCTCCTCCAAAATTTGCCTTTTCTTGTTGAATCGAGTACCCTTTTGGATGAATTAAAACGTGTATGTGTTGGATTTTTTAGTTGTTGCATGAACAAAAAGGTGCTTTTGGATCTGTCTTCTTTGAGGATTTATGAATTTTTGGGTTTGGGTTTAACACTAAATGGGAAAAATGGGTTTATTTATGTTCATATTGTGGTTTAACATGTGAGTAATGCTTGGTACTTGCAGACTAAAATATGTTAATGCTTAAGATGGTAGAGTTTTAATTGGGGTTGGAGATGAAGAAGAAAAAATAGAGGGAGAGGAATGAACAAAATGTACGTTTTTTTAATTTCATCTCTCTGCAATTTTGCGTTATTGGTTTTTGTCCCTCCTTTCTAACCACTCATCATCTCTCTTGACACATAAGCAAGCTTTTGCCAACTCACACTTCGCCGCGTGTGTCTCCGTCTGCCACCACAACGTTTTTGTAACGGGAGTTAACAGGAGGGACGAATTGCAAACGGCTAGTAACTTACAAGGATGATTTTGAAACAAAAAAAGATACAGGGACGATTTGCAAAAACACGCGAAATTACAGGGACGTTTTACATATTTAAGCCAAAATTAATTTATGGTCCTGCACACTTGAACTTATATTAACATATCTAATTTTTCTTTTGTACTTTGCTATCATCAAAACCATAGAGGAATTGTACACAAACCAATTTTGCTCCAACATAATTTTCTTATAGCACCCTAACAATGTTGATCTCAAATCCCACAAGTGTTATTAGAAAAAGTGTATAATGTAAAGAAGTTTATAGAAAAGAGAGAGTAAAGACTTTAGAGTGATTTTACAAATTGATTTAATAGTTTGTGAAATGAGTAGAGCCAATTATATGTAGGTGAACAAGTTGGGCTAAAAATTTAACTGAAAAACAGAGAAAATTTTACTTGAAAATGGTCATTAAGGGACAAAAGGCACAAGCGTAACCTATAACAAAATTGTAACAAGAACCAAAATTAAAAAAATCTACAAATCAAATCAGATCGCAAAAACTTTTAAAACTACTACTATAAATTCCCTAAAAATAAAGTCTTAATTGCAGTTTTTGTCCCCCTATTTTCAAAATTGATAGTTTTGAACCCTCCATCATATTTTTGAACTAAAAAAAGGTGATGTGATATGTTTTAAATGTCGTAGTATATGATATAAAGATGGAAAAAATCAATATCGATGAAATCGCAAGATAGTTTCCTTAAAAAATTCATTTAAAATATGGTATATCATTGTAATTTTTGACAAAATATTTGATGACGGGACCAAAACTGGCGAAAATGAAAATAGGGGAACCAATTTTATAAAATTGTGAAAATAAGGAGACCGAAAGCCAAAAAAAACTATTATAATCCTAGGTCAAAATACCAGTTAAAAATTCTTCAACACTTCGGAGGCATAATCATTGTGTTCTACACGAGTCTCAATTTCAATGGGTGAAGAAGAAAACGACACCGGCAACCATTCTCCTACTGGTGATAGTTTACTTCACCGGCAACCATTCTTGCTGGATGAACTTGTCTTTGAAATCCTCTCGAGGCTTCCGGTGAAAACCCTCCTCCAATTCCAGAGCGTGTGTAAATCATGGAAAACCCTAATCTCCGATCCTCAATTTGCACAAACTCACCTTCGGAACTTAATCGTGGATCCAACCATAACCCATCAACTATTTTTCTATTCCCCGGCTAGTGAGCAATACAGAATCACATTTATCGCTGTGAAGCCATTATTCGAAAACCTACCAGAGCCTCCTAAAGAAATTGAGTTCAGCATGGAACACAAGTATCGTATTCTTGGTTCATGCAATGGGTTGTTGTGTCTATTTTCTGTCAATAAAGGTTATGTTAGACTGTTGAACCCTTCTATCGAATGGAAATCCAAAAAATCTCCAACCCTTGATTGTTATGATGATGATAAATGGATCACATATGATGGCTTTGGCTATGATCATGTGCATGACAAATACAAGTTGCTAGCAGTTCTGGCTAATGGATTTGGGGGACAAGTGACACAAATTCATACTTTTGGTGAAAATTCTTGGACAACTATTCCGAATTTCCCTTTTCCTGTCGGTAGATTTTCATTCTCAGGGAGCTTTGTGAGTGGCACTCTGAATTGGGTAGGCAGCCGTTGCAGTCCTAACGGAGACGTGATTCTTTCTTTTGATCTTGCAAATGAGACTTATAAGGAAGTGTTGCTGCCTGAACCTGATGGTGTCAATGTCCGCAGCAACTGTGTGCTGGATGTGTTGAGTAACTGTCTTTGTGTATGTTTTGAGTCCAATAATACTCATTGGGATTTTTGGTTAATGAAAAAATATGGAGTTGCTGAGTCATGGACTAGATTGATGATGATCCCTCTTGACAAGATATTGCAATGCTTACAATTCCGACCTTCTTTTATTCAACCCTTGTTCATGTCTGAAAATAGTTATGTCCTGCTGAGAACATATACCAAATTTTTCATATATAACTTAAATAATGATAGATTAGATTGCCTTCCAGGTAGTTATTATTTGTATCCTCATATTTATCACGAGAGTCTCGTATCACTAAAATTTTGAATACACATTTGAGGAGTGGAGTCTTCAAGGTTTTGCTTACATTGCTTTTTTGTTCTCTTTGTGAATTTTGTTTCAACTCTATTTACAGATAGTATTTTTGTTATAACTGGTTTGGCATTTTTGAAATATATAAATTTAATCAGTTTGGTATTTTGGAACTCTATTTACTGATGACTGCATAGTGGTCTCAAACATATGGTCTGTCATTTAATTTTGTATGCATATTGTTGTAAATTATAAATATAATCACACATTTTTTATGCTAGTCCCAGTTATTATATTACCAGGAGCACTTATGTTAATTAATTGTGTCAGTTCATTTTTAGTTGTGTTTGTTTATATTGGGAAAGACATTGTTATCTTGAAGTTATTTTAGTGGTTATTGGGAGGGAGATACCAAGTTCTTGAAATCTTGGGAGAAGCATATCCTTGTTTCTTTCTTTCATTGTAATCTTTTTGTTAAGAATTGTACTGTTGCGTGTAAGAAACTCTAGAGCAGTTACAGAATCATGCACAACACACACTTTCTTGTATTAAACCAGTGCTCATTCTTGAAAATCATGTTGTTCTGCTTATAAGTAACAAGTTGGTCTTCTACACCGTGGATAATGGTAGGGTGGATTGGACGTTTAGTTTGCATTTTGTTTTCCTTTTACAATTGCTTTCGGACGTTTAGTTTGCATTTGACTAATGTTATAACTGATAGCATACCATTTGCATTTTTGAATCAATGACTGCAAACTGGTTTTCCATCATGTCATTGCTATGACTATCTGATTGCTTTGGAATCAATGAGCTGTGAAGGGTGGTAATGCCTCTGTGCAAGATGGAAAAGCCTTTATTACAGTTTCTGCATATGAATGAAATTAGGTTGTTCAACTTCAATCGTAGTTTTTATTTTAATTTTTGTGGATAGACGAAATTACAATAGGTATTGAAAACTCTCACATAAATAGAGGAGTCAGGGTACGGACCTTGGTCACCGCGTCTGGTCTAGCAATTCCGGCATTTTTATCAGTTGAGATTATAGCTATTCTTGCGGGCAAAATCGTAGCTTTTCTTTCAATGTGAGATTTAATCCGGGATCAGCTATATCAACAACCAGTCACACGTTGTTTCCAACCCTTTAGCATAATAACCCTTTAGCATCGGTTAGCATTTCCCTTTTTACATTTGTTTTCATGGCTGATGGTCGTGAATTTTGGTATATTCAATGTTACGTACACAATGTTTTCATATCATTAGTTTTGTACATTTACTGGTTTGACATCTTGTTTGCACTTTAATTTCCTATCACACATTTGGTAAGCCTTGTGTTAATGTTATTACTAATTGCTTGGTTTATTGTGAGCAAAGTCTATTGCAACTTAAGCGTAAGAACAAAGACAAGTCACACTCTACACATCTTCTTGATAATGTAGTTTTACAAAATTCTATGCATTTGTCCCACCGTTCTCTATGATTGATGTACCTAACTAAACTCCAAAATATAACATTTTCAAGTCCATCATAATAATACATTACTACCCCTCAATGTTTACTAATTGCCCATTATCGCCCTTCCTTGCTATTATATATCAATCAAAATATGCATATTTCATACCACAAGATCACACAATCCATATCATTCCAATCTTTTGGAAGACCGTAGTAGTGACTCTTTCCCTCTTTAATCATCATGACTAAATTTGAGGTAGTTTTCATCTCAACACCAACCATTGGAAACATGGTTCCCACAGTTGAATTTGCTAACCATCTAACCAAACACTACCCTCAACTCTCTCCAACCATTCTCATCATCACCATACCAAAGCTACCACTCGTTAACACTTACCTCCAATCACGTCCTTCCTCCGCTGCTAATCTCCGTTTCATCCACCTCCCTACCATAGACCCTCCCACACCCGATCAATACCAATCCTTAATCGCTTACATATCCCTCCTCATACAAAAACACAAAAACAACATCAAAAACACACTCCTCAATCTCACAAAAACCAACTCGCTCGTTGCTTTGTTTGTTGACATGTTCTCCACCACCATCATCGATGTTGCGAATGAGATATTCGTACCTTGCTACCTCTTCTTTGCATCGCCTGCGAGTTTTCTGGGATTCACGCTCCACATTCCGCGACTCAAATCAGTTGAATTGGAAAATGAATTTGAAATTCCGACTTTCCAAAACTTGCTTCCGAAACTTGTTTTGCCTGACTTGGTTTTGGACACGAAAACTGAAGAAGACGGTTATTCGTGGGTTTCATACCATGCAAGGAGGTACAGAGAAACAAAGGGTATTGTGGTAAATACATTACAAGAGCTTGAACCTTATGCTCTACAATCACTTTACAAGGATTTGCAGCTTCCACCTGTTTACCCAATTGGACCGGTTCTCGACCTTGTTGGACCGGTCCAATGGGACCCAAACCCAGTCCAGTATAATTATATCATGGAGTGGTTAGATTTGCAGTCTGTTGGGTCTGTGGTTTTTCTTTGCTTTGGTAGCTTGGGTAGTCTAAAAGTAAAACAAGTACAGGAAATTGCTATTGGACTTGAACGGGTTGGGATTAGATTTTTATGGGCTTTACGTGGACCTCCGAAGGCCCAATTAGCAGACCCGAGAGACTATGCGAGTTACGAGAATGTTCTACCGGATGGGTTTTTGGAGCGGACTGTGGGAATGGGTATAGTATGTGGATGGGTCCCACAAGCCAAGGTACTGGCCCACAAGGCAGTGGGTGGATTCGTGTCGCATTGTGGTTGGAACTCGATTTTAGAGAGTTTGTGGTTTGGTGTGCCAATTGCCACGTGGCCGGTCTATGCAGAGCAACAAATGAATGCATTCCAGATGGTTAGGGAATTGGGATTAGCAGTGGAGATTAGGCTGGATTATAGGGTGGGTGGGGATCTGGTGTTGGCAGAAGAAGTTAAGAATGGTGTTAGTACCTTGATGAACAATAGTGATGAGATTAGGAGGAAGGTAAAAGAAATGAGTGAAAAGTGTAAGGTTAGTTTGATGGAGAATGGATCATCTTATACCAACCTTATGTCTCTGATTCAAGAATTGACAAAATGATCAACCCATATTAGATATATCATTTAATTAAAAAAAGATATTAGATATATCAATAGAACTTTGTATCTTGTAGGTTTAGCTTATGGCTTTGAAACCAAAGCTAGATTGATAATGCCTCTATGAAAACTGAATAAGCCTTTTGTACTGTTTCTCCAAATGAATGAATGAAACAATTTGTTCACTATGAAAAAAATGCAGCTCTGTTTCGAAGTGATATAGACACAACTTTGATCAGTATATAATACGTTCGACCACATAAACATAGTCATAAATTAAATAGATCAATTAAGTAGAAATTCATGGTAGTATTAGTCCTCACAACTTAGACATGTGCTCAATAAGCATTGTTTCAACAAAAAAACAAAACAAACGTATATTTGTGTCTCAACTCTACCGAAGTTTTATCTTATTTTTGTTGAATAAACATGGATCAAGTTCCATTTTTTCCGTAAAAACTTGGAGAATCCTGAACATCTACTTAAGGTGATTAAGGGTGACGGTCGTCGTCAAAGTTTTAAGAAATTTTCAAACATCGGACCAATATGTGACCCTTTCTCATAGAAAATGGAACTTGATCCATGTTGATTCAACAAAAGCAAGATAAAACTTCGGTAGAATTGAAAAATAAATTCTTTTTCTTGCTCTCTTTGTTAGTTTATCTGCTATGAAATTGAAAAATAAATTCCCAATAATAATTATTAAAGCATTATCTTATTAAATGCACTAATCCTTCAAAGTATAATTTCCATCAAAATTCTGACCATGATAAACACAAAGTGCTTGAACAACACTACTAACTCACCAAAACTCCCCAACCCAACAAAACTCATTATTGCTAAACTAACTTCACTCCTTTCCCTTAAGAACCTTATTCCAAAGAAAATTCCCACAACAGAAAACATTAAACTATCAACTTCCATAGCAGGGACAACACTAGCAGGAGCAATATTCTCAGCACAACAGATAGCTGAAATAGCAGAAGGATCATCAGACAACCGCGGTTAAGCACTTCTGTTACCATTAATTCCAGCCATAGCTTCGGTTCTGTTCAACATTCTTCAACCAGCACTTAACCAAATCAACCGTATGCGTAACGATAAAGGAGTTATCATTGGTTTGGGTCTTGGTGGTGGGTTAGCAGCTTCAGGGTTTGTGTCAACACAAGATGCAATGGCTAGTGAAATGGTTGTGTCAACACAAGAAACCAAAGAACACTTCGACAATTAGTTCAGCTCGATTATTGGCATAGAATATGGAATCTTTTTCATTGTGCAAAGTTTGTTTTTCATAATTGTGTTATCCATGCAATTCGTACTGTATGACGAGATTCCTCTACCACTCTATAAATGGAGGCTCGAAAAGTGTCTTCACTTCATCAAAAGTGCTAAAAAGAGCCCTTGAATGCAGACCAATCCCCCAATGGACTAAGCGCATTCAGTTATCTTTAAAAGAGCTTATTCGAAAACAACCTATTTTTCAGAATCAAAGAAGTTTTTATTATTAGTTGTTGCAACCCATTTGAATTTGAAAACAACTTATTCTGATTCACTTCCTTCAGCACCCGCAACGGATAGGACCATTTTCTCGACAGCTCTTACTATAACAGAAAATACTTGCACCGGTTATTCAACAGAAAGAGGAACTTGAATTAGCCCTCGGGCTGTGAACCATTGTCACTCGTTACGTAACGAAGTGAAGCATCCGTATGTTAGCCAAGATCGGTAACTTTTCACAAAATATTTTAGAGATACAGATTGAATATAAAGGAAGGAAGCAATTAGAATAGACCAAGAAAAGAACCAAGGAAGGGGTAAAAAGCTCTCCTACGGTCACTGGCTTCTCTCCTATGTTTTCAGAACGAAGTAGTTCCCAACAGCCAACAGAAGCACGGGTCTAACGGTCTATAGAGCATCCCTGGGCTGATGACTTTTCTTCCAAGAATATACCTCAAATATTTTGAATGGATTTAGGCTAGCTTTTTCTTTTCAAAAATGCACTCAATATTAAGAATACATTTAAATATTAAAATAAAGAGTTAAATATGTTTTTAGTCTCTATAAATATACCAACTTTTCATTTTAGTCCCTCTAAAATTTCCTTCAACTTTTAGTCCTTATAAAATTTTCAATCACTACTTTTGGTCCCTATTTTTAAGTTAATTTTTGTATTTTTAAATGAAATTGTGCAGAAATGTTAAGAATATTGTAAAAAAAATTCCCAAAAAAAAACTAGAATTTTTTAGCAAAACACAAATTAAATATGAATTTTTAACCTCAAAAATATAAAAATTCATATTAAATTCATGTTTTGTTAAAAAATTCTAATTTTTTTTGGTAGAGATTCTTATAACAATTAGAATTTTTCTGGAAAATTTCATTAAAAAAATATTAATTCTATATATGAGTTTACTTTAAAAGAGGGACCAAAAGTAAAGATGAAAAAAATTTAAGGGACTAAAAGTTAAAGCAAAATTTTAGAGGGACTAAAACGAAAAGTTAGTATATTTATAGGGACTAAAAACATATTTAACCCGTGTAATAAACATAAATGTCCTGTCTTTTTCTATAATAAAGATTGTTTTTGGTGTCATTAAAAAATAAGAATTTAGATTATATTTTTTGTTATATTGTTGTTTTCATTAAAATTTTCAAACGTTAGCGCAATAAAAAGAGCGAAAAACAAACAGGTGAGTGTCGTATATATAACAAATATAACCAAAAAAGATTATATAACAAACAAATCCGCTTCCCCCACCCTTTTATATATTCACAATATTATCTAGTCCATCATCAAACAAAACCTCGTTTATCCCCAACCTTAACTTTCATCTGCAATCAATTCACAGCACATATCCTCAAATTCAATGAGAGACAGTTTACTTCACTGGCGACCATCGCCCGTCTTACCGGACGATGTCATCTTTCAGATCCTCTTAAGGCTTCCAGTGAGATCCCTACTGAAATTGAAACGTGTTTGCAAATCATGGAAAACCCTAATCTCTGATCCTTGTTTCGCAAAATGTCACCTTCAGAGCTTAACCATGAATCCAAGCATAAGTCACCAACATTTATTCTCTTCAAAAAGACTGCTTCTTAACCATGACCATATCGTATCTCTCCCTGTTGAGTCATTGTTTGAAAACCTATCACAACCTACCAAATCTGTTAGCTTCCGCATGAAACGTTTTTTTCGTAATCTTTTGTCAAGCAACAATGGATCGTTCAAAGACTCATTAAAACCTACAAAAGCCGTTGAGTTTGACCTAGATCATAGTTTTACTATTTTTGGTTCATGCAATGGGTTGTTGTGTCTATTTGATAGGGATCATGGTTGTTTTCGACTGTGGAACCCTTTAATTAGATTGATATCCAAAAAATCTCCCACCCTTGGTTGTTATGAATATACCACATATGGTGGATTTGGCTATGATCATGTTAGTGATAAGTACAAGGTTCTAGTAGGTTTTAATATTTTCACTAATGGTATTAGAAAATCTATGACCAAAATTTATACTTTTGGTGAGAATTCTTTGAAAACCATTCCAAATTTCCCTTTCCCCGACATTTGGTGGGATGGGAAATTTGTGAGTGGCACTTTGAATTGGGTAATGTTGAAAATGGGTGTTAGTTCTAGTCAAAATGCGATTATTTCGTTTGATCTTGAAAAGGAGAATTATAAGGAATTGTTGCTGCCTGAACATGATGGTATCAATGTCAGTATTCCTACGTTGTGTGTTTCCGATAACCGTCTTTATGTGTGTTTTGACGAGAACAAAACTCATTTGGCTCTGTGGTTGATGAAAACATATGGAGTTGCTGAATCCTGGACTAAGTTGATGATGATCCCTCATGAGGATCCTGTACATCACCTGCTTCAACTTAATGAACCCGTGCTCATTTTTGAAGATCGTATTGTTCTGATAAGAACGGAAGAAAAATTTGTCCTCTATAACTTCAATAATGGTAGGGTGGATTCTCCTTGGATTAGTAGTGACAATTATTTGTATAAACAACATGTTTACAATGAGAGTCTTGTATCACCACTACTGTAAGTACACATTACATTTTAGTTTGCATTTCGCTACTGGTTGCATAATTGTATTCATACCATTTGTTTGCATTTTTGAATCAATGACTGCAAACTAGTTTTTAATTTTCCTATTATTATTATTATTATTATATATATGGACTTCAGAGTACCTAATTACTTGTATTATTGGTTTCATTGAATAAATTATGTATCTAAACTATATATTATAAACTAAATACATCAATTATACGATCAACCTGAAAAATATATATTTGTTCTCATATGGTCTACGAATGAAAAATACATGAAAATCGTAGAAATTCAAGGTAGTCCTCACAACTTAGACACGAACTCCATAAGCATTGCTTCAACAAAAAACAAAACAAACCTATATTTGTGTCTCAAAACTCTACCAAAGTTTTATCTTGCTTTTGTTGAATCAACATGGATCAAGTTTCACTTCTGCCCTAAAAACTTGGACAGTCCATAAGATTACTATGCTACTTGAATTCATCTTTTTTCCTAGCTTGTTTGATGAATTTTGCTAATTCCGCAAAGAAAATGATCACAAAGATGTGAGAAATGAGACACTACTCCTCCAACCCACAATGGAAATTGGAAATGACTACAATAGAATACCATATGCAGCAGAAGTTGACATCTTAATCATTGTATAATTAAAAAAACAGTAACAGCAACTTCATTAGACTGTATGTAAGAAAGAATTAAAGAATACATCATCATCAACATCAAACTGAAAATGTTCTTAAGTCACTGCCTATACTGAAAAGAATCCCTTTAAAATATGTTAATATTAACTTCATCAAACTTCATTATAATCTATGACTGACTCAGAGTTCACAAACTTGTTTAGCTGACAATTGGAATTATATCTTAAGCTAAGAGACTGTTGTAAGTTTAGTTACATGTACAACTACTTGAAACCATAGAAGAAAACAGAAATAATTGTATAACATATCAAATCAAGTCGAACAACCAAACTTTAATGCTCACTTTGTGTACATGAACCAACACTTGTCACAACACCAAAAGGAGCTTTCGCTAGAGGATCTACAATCCGACCTCCTAGGACACGCATACTCGAATCAGCTCCAGAAAGATCAATGTCAGTGTGAAGTGCCTGAATCTGCTGAAGAGCATTCTCAAATCCATCCTCATAACTATCGAAAGCGGTGTCTTCCAGTTTGAGAATTTCCTCCAGCTTTTCATTACAGCCAATTCGAAAAGAACTCAACTCCGACTCCAATTTGGAGTAACTCTCATCCAAAGTACTATACTCCTCACGATAAGTTGTGAGTTCCTCCTGATTGTTTTTTAAAGTTTCCTCGATGGCGCCAAGAGACTGTTGCATGACACAGTTTTGAGCTTCAACCCGAGTCAAAGAGCCCCTCAAATCAGTAAGTGTGGAAAGATAGCCAGAGCGCTCCGTCTCGAAAGTTTTGCTAACCCGAGTCAAAGAGCCCCTCAAATCAGTAAATGTGACACACTTCTTGTTTTATATTTTTATCCATCAGAAAATAGTTAGGTTTTATTTGATCTTTAAAACTTAATTTGATTCACATTTTATGAAAATTGTCATGATCATGTCCATTTCAACTGAATATTACTTCTTTTAGGTGCAGTCAAATGGTAGTACTATAGTTAGGTTTTAGTTGCGATCACAAAATGTCACCGTCAGAGCTTAACCATGAATCCAAGCATATGTCACCAACATTTATTCTCTTCAAAAAGACTGCTTCTTAACCATGAGCAGATTGTATCTCTCCCTGTTGAGTCATTGTTTGAAAATCACAACCTACCAAATCTGTTAGCTTCCGCATGAAACGCTTTTTCCGGAATCTTTTGTCATGCAACAATGGACCGTTCATAGACTCATTAGAACCTACAAAAGCCGTTGAGTTCGACCTAGATCACAGTTTTACTATTTTTGGTTCATGCATTGGGTTGTTGTGTCTATTTGATAGGGATCATGGTTGTTTTCGACTCTGGAGCCCTTCAATTAGATTGATATCCAAAAAATCTCCCACCCTTGATTGTTATGAATATAATCAATGCATTACCACATATCGTGGATTTGGCTATGATCATGTTAGTGATAAGTACACGGTTCTAGTAACTTTGGATATTTTCACTAAGGTATTAGAAAATCTATGACCAAAATTTATACTTTTGGTGAGAAATTCTTTGAAAACCATTCCAAATTTCCCTTGCCCCGACATTTGGGATGGGAAATTTGTGAGTGGCACTTTGAATTGGGTAATATTGAAAATAATCGGTGTTAGTTCTAATCAAAATGTGATTATTTCATTTGATTTTGAAAAGGAGATTTATAATCTTACGTTGTGTGTTTCCAATAACTGTCTTTATGTGTGTTTTGACGAGAACAAAACTCATTTGGTTTCATGGTTGATGAAAATATATGGAATTGCTGAATCTTGGACTAGGTTGATGATGATCCCTCATGAGAAGTTATGGAATAGTTTACATCACTCGCTTCATTTTATTGAACCCGTGCTCATTTTTTAAAATCGTATTGTTCTGATAAGGAACCCGTGCTCATTTTTTAAAATCGTATTGTTCTGATAAGAACGGAAGAAAAATTTGTCCTCTATAACTTAGATAGTGGTAGGGTGGATTCTCCTTGGATTAGTAGTGACAATTATTTGTATAAACAGCATGTTTACCACGAGAGTCTTGTATCACCACTATTGTAAGTACACATTTATGGAGTGGAGTCTTCCAAGTTTAGCATACATTACTTTTTAGTTACTCCTTTTTGTTATAACTAATTTGATATTGCTATTACTGACTGCATTACTGGTTTGGGATTTTGTTTGCCTTCGGACATATAGTTTGGCGTTTAGTTTTCATTTCGCTAATGCTATTATTGATTGCGTACCATTTGCATTTTTTCAATTTATGGCTGCAAACTAGTTTTTTATCATGTCATTGCAAAGACTATCTGCTTTGTTCTTTTCTTTTTGTAAATGAGTTAAGGAAATAAGCACTTGCTTGTAAGAGTGGTATACAAATAATTGATAGATAGAGGTTGCATCATTTTTTTACATTATAGTATGGAAATGTATGTGTTTTGTAAGGATAGTTTCTTTGATATAGAGTGTGTGTGATATTGTTTATGAAGTTCTAATTTTGCTTTTAACAATCTAATAACTTCTCCTTCATAGTAACTACTTTTGATTAGTGGAAATGGAAAAACTGAGCAAGCCATTACACTCATAATATAAATTCTCATTGAAATGGAAAATACTTAAATTCAAATTACTAGTATAAAGACAATCATGTTTCTCTTCTGAATGTCACATTTATCCTATGCACTGCCTCTTCAATGAATTTAAAGTAAGCATGCCTTCGACCCTTCTTCAACAAGAAAACTCCAATAAAGACCCAAAACCCAGTAGCAAACCCAAGTACTACCACAAAGTAAAACCACAATTTCTCAGTTCTATCATGTTTACTATCATCATCATCTCCACTTTCATCTCTATCATCAACATGGCAATGATTCGACAGTGGTGCACCACAAAGATATTTGTTGCCAACATAAATAGATGGATCATTAAGTGTTAAGAACTGGTTTCCTTGTGGAATCGGTCCTGAAAGGTTGTTGTAGGACAAGTTTAGTACAGATAGAAAAGTTAAATTAGACATGGTGTATGGAATTGGGCCTGAAAGTTGACCGGTCCAAAGATTCAAGTGACTCCATGTCCCCTATGGCTGTAGGAATTTCACCTGACAGATGATTGTGTGACAGATTTAGTTCTCGTAAAGCAGTAAGAAGAGTTATTTCTTTTGGAATAGATCCAGTCAAACTGTTGTTTGATAAATCCACATTGGCCACAAATTTCAAATTTCTTGTATAATGATCTTCTCTTCCTTTAATGACCTGGCTGACATCTTGCTCATACCATTCAATATACCTCAACTCACCGGGAGCAAAGGAAACGAATGGTTTCCATCCTTGAATCATTGCTGTAAGATTCCCAACGCAGTGAGGGATTGACCCCATCAAAATGTTGTTGGATAGGTCCAAGATTTGCAATGCTGAAAGTTTGCATAGATGTGATGGAATATTACCTTGGAACTTGTTTTGTCTTAACCTGAGAATCTGCATTGAGGAGAAAATGTCACCTATCCATGAAGGTATAGTCCCTGACAATTTATTATCTCCAATATCTAAGATTAACAGTTGCTTTAAATTCCTCAAGACTGATGGAAACTCCCCATGAAGACTGTTATTATTCAAATGCAGCCATGCCAAAGTTGAAAGATGACCGAACGAGCTTGGAATAACACCTGATAATTTGTTCGATGAGAGGTTTATCTCATTCAATCTTTGAGTTGAATTCCAGCAATCAGGAATGTTGCCAACTAAATTGTTCCCTGAAAGGTTAAGATTGTACAGATTTTAGATTACCGACGAGTGCATCTCCTTCAAGTCTGTTTCCAGACAAATCTAGTGACAGAAGCTGACACATATTTCCTAGCATTGTTGGTATAGAACCCTCAATATGGTTCACATGATTCCATGAAATATTGAGGTACAAAATACTCTTTAACCCACCTAACCATAATGGAACAGATTCAATGTTGTTTTGGGAAAGGTCAAGCAACGTCAAGGAAGTCAAATTTCGAAGAGCTAATGGAAGTGAGCCATTGAGAGCATTGCTTCCGAGAGAAAGATAACCCAGTTTTGCACAATTACCTAACCAAAATGGAACTGAACTGATTCTATTGTTAGAAAGGTCAATAGTTTCAATTGAAGTCATGTTTCTAAAAGCATTCAGATTTGGACCATTAAGTCCATTATCTGCAAGATTGAGTGACTTAATGCTAGAAAAATTTGTGTAACTTAAATAGGGCATCTCGTGTTGGTTGGATTCCCAAATTCTATTTTAAAAGGGAATATCTATCGAAATTGTTACTAGATTGAGTCACGATCATATTTATAAGTAATTATTTATTTTTTGGCACCCGTTTTTCACAATGATTTGACTCAAACAATATGCTTATCTTTGTACAAAAACAAAAAGAACAATATGCTTATCTTGTATCCTATTTTCATCAATCAAATTTGGCTCCCTCATCATCTCTTTTTGTTGGTCCTAGCTTAAATCATTTTGCTTTAAATTCCGTACTCGTTCATCATATGAAGCCTCTACCTCAAGTATCAATACCATTATCTTATGCTCACCGAATGGAAAACCATAAATTTGGTTATTGATTGTGGCACAAATGAGCATATATTGTTCCTCTTTCATTATTTTAGTATATTCTCTATAAAATTCAACCGGTTTCCAATAGTTTAGCGAATAATCAATTTATCGTTGCCAATCATGCTAGTAATATAACTTTTTCACCATTTTTTGTAACAACAAATTTTATTTAAAAACCACATCTCTCCTCAAAACGAACAGAGACCGATGATTCAGAGAATAGAAACAAAATGTGTCGTATATAGGTGAAACACTCAAAATAAACACCATAAAAGACACCCCTACACACAACACTTACTCATACCCTACCTTCAACACCCATGAGGACAACACCCACGAAAACGACCACTGAAAAACGATATCCATAACCACCATCGCCACTACTCACCTCAAAAGAACACCCCTCTAAATGAAACTCTCATTCCTCATCACTAAAGCTAAACCATATCCGAAAAGTACATATCTAAAGATCGTTCAGTTTCAAGCATCTCTCAACTTCTGATCCACCGAAAGAACACCAAAAAAACCCAAAATCAAACTTAAGTCAAAGAACTAACTCACAACCCCCTTTATACCCCCCCGCAAAGCGTTCCGACACCAAAATCGAGTCCAAAATTATCCACGACCACTCATCCCAACCACACCATTACAACCCCACACACCCCAATCAAAGCCACCACCACCATTTATATCTTCAACATGTTTTAATCTCAAATTAAAATCATTTAAACACCCATTTTTAATCTCCTATTTTTATTATACTTTTATTTTCTCTCCAACTTTTTCTTTATTGTTATTATCCAATGAAAAAAGATGAAATATGTGTTTGGAAACCTGACTGGTTAGAAATTTCCGCATTTCGAAGCGTTTTTACCGTGAAAATTGAGAAGCTAAAAAAAGCAGCATCAATCTAAACACCGATTTTTCTTATCCCCACCACTTCAACAAACACGTACCAAAAAAATGTCGTCATAAAAATTATTCAAAATGTATAAACATCATTCTTCAAAAGAAAATACTCATCAATTTATTTATCTTCTAGTGTTGTTTTCTCTCAGGCACTGTTGTTGAAAATTCGCTGATCTCCAAAACGTGATGTGACCTCCCTCCTTGGTATCTTGCATCGTGTTGCGTGCATTTTTTTTTCTTTCCAAAACGTGATTCATCCTCATCACAAAACGTACGGCCTTTATTTATCTTCATTTTTTGTGGAAAAGGAAGTACGTACTCCTCCTTGGTTGTGAATTGTGATGATATATATAGAGTATAGAGTGACACACACCTAAAAAATACTACCTAAACTCTAAACTGGTAAACACTAGTAAAATTATTTGTCATACATACATACTGCTGGTTATATAAGAAGGGTGAAGAGATGTCTCATCATTTATCCGTGCTAGTTTTGTTTCTTGCAATTATCACTCTTACCAATATTGCAGGGAATCCAAAGCATCAAATACATGCCCAAACCGATGGACCGATCATTTACCAGCCACCAACAACTGATTTACAAAAATCGGTTGGTCTGAACAAACATCGACCTAGACACAGAAAACTACTCTATAATAACCCTTCAATTTACATCCCAGGAGTACCACACATAGGGAACGGCGGAGATCCATTTCACCCTTAATTAAGATGTACAAATTTAGAACGCACCAATTCTTCAATCGGGCGCGGTTATGGTGCATAAGGATTTGCACCCTGCATAAATCTAAAAATGGTTTCTGTAAGTTGTACTTCAAAACCATTAGACGTACTTAATTGTTTCCAGCACCCTATATAAGGATTTTCAGTACCCTACATAAAATGAGGTCAAAACTATTTTGCTGTGGAATTGGTTTCTATGAGTTGTACTGCAAAACCATTTCTAAATTTATGCATCCTTATGCACCATAACCGCACCTGCTAGGATGTTGGTTTCTTGCCTTATTTGAATAAGCTTTTTTTCTTTTCCTCTTCGAGAAGAAATAAAAAAAAAAAAAAAAAAAAAAAAACGTTGCCAAGATTTCCTTTGTTGTATGTATGCTTAGGGTCCTGCTTTCAAGTTTGGTTTTGCCAGCCTTTTATATATTTGGTTGTTAGTGCTCCTAATACTCTTCCCATCAATTGTCGACACACGTTATCGCATTTTATTTCATCTCCTTGAACACAACATTATAACATGTCCCTTCAAAAAAACATGTTACTTCATCTCACCATTAATGACTTTATAACACAATTAACTTGTCTTACTATATTTTTATTTTTTTTACAACAATAAACGATATTCATCCATTTAAGTTGATAAAATACATTGATACAATTCAAATTCAAAATCGCTAAAAACAAAAATGATGAATATGCGAACAAACTCACAGCATCTATGTTAATAGCATAAAACGACAAAGTAGCTATGCTTACAACTATGACTATATTCAAGTCTTCGGAATATTCATGTCTCCGGATCTGTAACGTTAACGACGCAAAAGTCAATGATCGGATCTGCACTTGCTCAAAGCTAATCTTGTGAGGTTATTCTGAGTGTAACTACGTTATTTTAAATGAATTTAATTAACTTGTATAGAACGTATGAAGAGCTTACAAACCTCACCTTAAAGAGCTATAGGACTTAGGGGGAGCTTACAAACCTCATACCCTAATAGTCAACTTGTTAATTAGATTAACAACAATTGAACATTTTAATACAAGTGTTTGTCATCATCAAAAAGGGGGAAATTGTTGTAACAAAATTTGTTTGACAATACCACTTTGAATTTTGATGATAACAAGGTATTAAAAATATCAATTGGATATGTTAACATTTGTTCAAGTGTGAAGAACCATAGACAAATTTAAGTGTTTTTAAATCAAGCATAGGTTCTGGAAGAACAAATGAGAGCAATGGAATCTACAAAAAGGAAGCTTATGTTGCAAGAAAGCATCTGAAGAAAAGAGCCTTTGAAGAAAAGAGGTTACGAAGATCATCAGAAGCAGTCTCATCAAAAGCACTCACATCAGAAGCTGTCTACCAAAAGATGACGTCTCCAAGGTGAGAAAAACACAAGAAGGGGGGTTGAATTGTGTTAACTTTTTCTTCGTTTTCTCCTAAGCTGAAAACACTGATCAGAAGCAAATAGAGTTATGCTTCTGAAGTGATTTCCAGAACTAAATAGCAACGGATAAAAGAGAGAGAAAGAAGAAAGACACAAAGCAATTATACAGGTTCCTTCCACAAACCGGAAGTCAGTCTTGTCCCCCTAGCACTTCCAAGGAGAGTTCACTAAAATGTAATATCTGATTACAACTGGTCACTGCTAAAACTAGCAAGAGACTTCAAATGCTCAAGCACAACTGCAAGAGACTTCCTATGCTCCTGAACACAATCAAGAGACTTCTAATGCTCAGGCACAACTGCAAGAGACTTCCAAATTCAAACAAAATTACAAAGAAAAATGTTTGAGGCTGAACACTTGATATACAATCAGTGGTGTTCACAATACAAATCAGATACAAACTTTTAAGACTCTAGAATTTCTAAGATCTGAAAGTTGTTAAGAAATTCTAAGTGAACTTTTGATGCAGAACAATTTGGATAGAGTTTAGGCGCTTTCAAATTGTTGTTGAGTCTTGTCATTCTCTAAGTCTTCACTCTTTTATATAGAGGTGTGAAAGAGACGTTGTGAATTTTCAGCACATCAAAATAGAGTCGTTTGAAGCTTTGATCAATCGCCAATGATCTTTTGCCTGATATGGTTATTGGCCTATGAAGGATGAATTTCAAATTTGTTCCCAGTATGTAGGAACATTGTTGTAAGCAGAGTTGTTATTCTTGTCTTATAGCAGATACACAAACTGAGTAGTGGGGATAGTGGTTGTACACTTCGTACAATTGTACTTTGTCAACGCTCTTCAAAGAACAAGCATCCAATGCCTTCAAATCCTTTCAAAATTGTTGTTGCTTCACTCTTCCAGTCTTCTGCAATGCTTAGACGAGATTAAATCCATGGAACAGCCTTTAAAGCTTTAAGTCTTGCATCTCCTGATGAACTACAGCTTCTGGTGATCTTGAACTTCTTATGAGATGCTTCTGATGAACTTGCTTCAAATGACGTCATCACCTCATGAGCACTTTTGTCTTCAGGAGCACTTATCTTCAGACGTCTTAAGCTTCCTTTTTGTTGATTCCTTTACTCTCTTTTGTTCTTCAAGAACCTAATAATGATTCCAAATTTTTTGTCTATGGTCATGTACACTTGAACAAATATTAGCATATTCAATTGACAATTTTTAATACCTTGTTGTCATCAAAACTCTCAATGGGTAATGTTAAGCACATTTTGTTCCAACAACGTCATCAGAAGGTGAAGATCATCAGAATCTGAAGACTGGAAGCTGAAGTTAGTTAAATGTTGTCATTTGATTGCACATCATTGTAGAAGGAATAGAAGCCTGGAGCAACGGCTATTTTATAGGAATTAGAAGGCATTGGATGCTTATCCGCTAAAGAGCAATGGAAAAGGACAATAGTACAATTGTACAACCACTACCTCCACTACTCTGTTTTTTGTGTCTGCAATAGTACAAGACAACAGTTGTGACTACGTTGGTAATTCTCTATACAAGGAATTGATTTAAAATTGTTCCTTCTTAGGACAATAACCAAATAAAGCAACAGATCATTGGTGATTTGATCAAGCTTCAACAACGACTCTTTTGATGTGTTGGCAATCAACAACGTCTCATTCACACCTCTATATAAAGGAGTGAAGACTTGAAGATTTCCAACAGACTAACAACAATTTTACAAGAGCCAAACCTCTGCAGAAATTGTTCCACATCAAAGTTCACTTAGAATTTCTTAACAACTTTCATATCTTAAAAATTTTAGAGTCTTATCTGATTTTTATTTGTGAACATCAAGTGTTCAACCTCAAACATTTTCTTTGTAATTTTGTTTGAATAGAAGTCTCTTGTAGTTGTGCTTGAGCATAAGAAGTCTCTTGATTTTGTCCTTGAGCATGGGAAATCTCTTGCAGTTGTGCTTGAGTAGTTTGATGTCTCTTGCTATTGAGCTTGAGCAATGGTAATCAGATATTGACTTTAGTGAACTCTATTTGGAAGTGCAAGGGGTACATGACTACTTCCAGATCGTGGAAGGAACCTGTATAATTGCTCTTTCTTCTTTCTCTCTCTCTCTTTAGTGTGAACTCAGTTTTAGGAGAAGAAAAAGAAAACACAATTCAACCCCCCCCCCCCCCCCTCTTGTGTTTTTCTCACCTTCAGTTGGTATCAGAGCCTATGTCTGTTGTTTTAACACTTAACAGTGTAACATATAAAGATCTGAGAAAAACATGTCTGGTGAAAGCTCCACTCCTTGAAAAAATAATATTGTTCAATATGACTATGGTACTTCTGATGATAAGAAGTCTGACTCCAGCAAAGCTCCAAAGTTTAATGGAAATCCTGAAGAATTTTCGTGGTGGAAAACCAATATGTATAGTCACATCATGGGTTTCGATGATGAATACTGTTTATTTGAAAGATGGTTATCTATTACGATCATCGTGTACAGAGGGAAAGCTATATGAGATTGGTGAGGCTGATAAATGGAAAATTGAGTTTATGATAGACAAAGTTTGTTCTGAGACCTCATGACTAAAGTAGAGAAACCGCCGAAAAAAGAATCAAATCAACTCAATTCAATTTTGTGTGACACTCGTAGAAAGAAAAAGAAGAATTTGAAGTTATAGAAAAAGATAAAGATGATCCAATTTCACTAGATAGACTACGACACTTTTTTGTTGGTGTTCATCTTTTTTTTTTGTCAATATTACACCGACATATTTTTTGCGGTCGATAATATAACGCCATTTTTTTCGCCAATTTGTAGCCGACATTATATAAATTATATAAATGTATGACTTTATGCGGTGGACAAAGCACCGACAGTTTATGTGGTTATTATCACTCAACAATTTATTTTATCTTTCATTTGGTTTTATTATAATATATGTTATTCCATCAACTTATGTGCAGTGAAACATGTCTGAAGATGCACGAATTGAAGCTCGTGTCGGATACTCCGCCTTCAAGAGGACAATTAAGTTTTTTTTAACTCCATCCGACAATTGGATGGGTTGAAAATACTACTTAACAAATACTTTGTCTATCTTGGTAAAAATCAAACTACGTCTCATATTATTGTTCATGTACCATACGTAGATCTGGGGGAGGATATATATGAAGACATTTGGAAACCGCTTATTTTCCTCATGTTATTCATGACGATGGCGATGTACAATTCATGTTTAGGTTGATGGTTGAAAATAATAAATTATATTTTTGTGTTCGTTCCAACTTAGACTTTTAAATTTTTTTAAATATTGATATTTAATATGTTGGAAAATATCCGTAATGTTGCCCTTTTATTGAATTTTAATCTATTGTGTATTGTGTCTCTAAGGCCGAATTCATGTAGTTTGGATAAATTATTAATGATTGGGTCTGTCTAACATGTGCAATATTGCACATGTTAAAGTAACTAAAAATAGCAACTATTTATTGAAAAACAACAATTATTTATTAAAATATTATCTATT
This sequence comes from Medicago truncatula, assembly GCF_003473485.1. Classification (NCBI taxonomy): domain Eukaryota; kingdom Viridiplantae; phylum Streptophyta; class Magnoliopsida; order Fabales; family Fabaceae; genus Medicago; species Medicago truncatula. The sequence continues at coordinate 20,584,497 of NC_053043.1, read as the reverse complement.
TAATAAAAAATACACAAGTTCCAATACAAACATAATACTTTAAACTTCTTAACATGTGCAAATTTGCACATGATAGAAAAACTCTTAATGATTATGTAATGTTGGGGCTTATGAGTAAGTTTTGTTGTCGAAATTGTTGTGCAAATTGTGTTTATAAGTTACAAGTCATTAATGTTCTGATTTTGAGGTAATAAAAGTTGTTATGCAGCATACCAAAAGTTAGGGACGGTTTTTTTTTTTTTTTGAAAGAAAAAGTTAGGGACGGTTAACATGTCATTATTTTCTTTTTAAATGCACACGTTAAAGTATATATTGATGGGACTAACTTTTCGGATTACTATCATTAGAGTCATTGAATTTTTAATAGGTACATTCGTCAAAAAAAAAATTATAAATAAGTGACATATACACATATAGTACCTACTTAGACACTCTTTTTCGTTTATTATCATTGTCAATGATTTAAATGTAGATTTATGGATGTGAATGCGAGGTTAAATCCCAACCACTTCAGGTATTCAACTTAAAAGTGGATTTCTAGCGACAAAATTACTTAAAAAAATCAACCATTTTGTATGCAATAAAGGATTGAAAGTAGGGGTGTTCGTGGGTGGGTTTGGGTTGGATTTGGCCAAATCCAAACCCAATTCAAATAGGGTACTCCAGTTTGGGTGGGGTAAAATAACCACCCGTTATACTATTGGGTGGGTTTGGGCAAACCCACTAATTTTTGGGTTAGGTTGGATTGGGTAATGGGTTACCCAACTTATTTTTCTATTTTGTTAAATGACTAAATGACAAGTCCTCGTAATTTTGTTTTAAAATATTACTCTACTTTTTATTTTATTTTTAAAAAAAATGTTTAACTTATTTTACTATAATTTTATGCATCATAGAATATCAAATAATAAACTCCATCATAAAATACTTGCAACAAACTAAAGTTGTATGACATAATTCTCGTGAGCTTAGCTCAGTTGGTAGGGACAATGCATAATATATGCAAGGTCCGGGGTTCAAACCCCAACCACCACAAAAAAAAAAAAAAAAAAAAAAAAAGTTGCATAACATGAAACTGCATTAGTATCAAAATAACCAAAAAGTGCAACATATTAATTTGTAACTCTAGTATGTTTTGATTTTTAATATATATGGTACAATGTATATGTTTTGGAAATATAACTTTCTTCTACTCTATGAAAATAAAGATAAAAAATATCAATATTATTGGATAAGTGAGTTTTTTTGGGTTTGGGTCTGGTTTTACCCGAAATCCATTTATTTTTATGGATTTTCCATTTTTAGAAACCATACCCACCCAATTACCCAACCCAGCCTATTTTTTTAGGTTTTTTAGGTGGGTTTGACCGGATTTTCTGAGTTGACCCAAACCTATGAACACCCCTAATTGGAAGGGTACAACTTTGTGCTCCATTGCCTACGTGCTTTGCATTTATTCTTCTTCTGAGCATGCTGGGAGAGTGGCAGTATATGCATATGTGGTGGACCTTAACATCCAAATTAAATGTCTAATAAAACTACTACCATCCTTCACCTCCAAAAAAAAACTACTACCATCCTCTCAAAAAAATAAAAAAAAATACTACTACTTTCACACCTCCTCAATCAATTATTATTTTTGAATTTATTTAAATTTATTCCTAACATAAATTAATTTATACATGCATGACTTTGACTGGGACAAGGACCAGAAAAGGTAATACAGAAAATATGCATAGTGTGACTTTGACTAGTGATATATAAATATCAAAACATGCTAAAATATTCATACCACACGCAACAAAATTGTTTTTATCTATTTACATCTTAAGAATTAATATATCATTGTATTGTAGTGACTCTATCCTATCCATCCCATAATCATCAATCATCATGACCAAATTTGAGGTAGTTTTTGTATCAACACCAGCTATTGGAAACATTGTTCCCATTGTTGAATTTGCTAACCTCATAACCAAACTAAACCCTCAATTCTCTGCAACCATTCTCATCATCACCATGCCACAACGACCACTTGTTAACACTTACATCCAATCACGTCCTTCATCCGCGACTAATATTCGTTTCCTCCACCTTCCTACAGTTGACCCTCCCACACCAGATCAGTATCAATCATCTATAGCTTTCATTTCTCTTCTTATACAAAACCACAAAAACAACATAAAAGATGCACTCCGAAATATCACATCAACTGAGTCAGAAGGTTCTGACTCGGTTAAACTTGTTGCTTTGTTTGTTGACATGTTCTCCACCACCATAATTGACGTTGCTGCTGAAATTTCCGTTCCTTGCTACCTCTTCTTTGCGTCACCTGCGAGTTTTCTTGGATTCATGCTCCACCTACCCCGAGTAGAATCGGTTGAATCGGAAATGGAGTTTGAAATCCCGTGTTTCAAAAACCCGCTTCCGAAACTTGTTTTGCCTAACTTCTTGTCCAAGGAAGATGCTTATTTTTGGGTTTCATACCATGCAAGAAGGTACAAAGAAACAAAGGGTATTATCGTAAATACATTAAAAGAGCTTGAACCATACGCTCTTGAATCACTTCACAATGATTTGCAGCTTCCACCTGTTTACCCAATTGGACCGGTTCTTGATCTTGTTGGACCGGTCCAATGGGATCCAAACCCGGTACAGTATAATTACATCGTGGAGTGGCTTGATTTGCAGCCTGTTAAATCTGTGGTTTTTCTATGTTTCGGAAGTTTGGGAAGTCTTGAAGCAAAACAGGTTGAGCAAATTGCTATTGGGCTTGAACAGGCTGGGATTAGATTTTTGTGGGCTATAAGGGAACCTCCTAAGGCCCAATTGGAGGACCCAAGAGATTTTATGAGTTATGAGAATGTTCTACCGGATGGATTTTTGAGACGAACCATGGGGATGGGTATTGTGTGTGGGTGGATTCCACAAGCAAAGGTGCTAGCCCATAAGGCAGTGGGTGGATTCGTGTCGCATTGTGGTTGGAACTCGATATTGGAGAGTTTGTGGTATGGTGTGCCAATTGCCACGTGGCCAGTTTATGCGGAGCAACAAATGAATGCATTCGAGATGGTTAGGGAATCGGGACTAGCCGTGGAGATTAGGTTGGATTATAGGGTGGGTGGGGATTTGGTGCAGGCAGAAGAAGTCAAGAATGGTGTAACTACCTTGATGAACAATAGTCATGAGATTAGGAGGAAGGTTAAAGAAATGAGTGAAAAGTGTAGATTTGCTTTGATGGATAATGGATCATCTTATACTAATCTTGTATCTCTCATTCAAGAGTTAACAAAATGACCAACTTATGTTATCATCTAGTAATAATAAAAATCATTCCAAGAAATAAAATAATTAGTTCTCTTATTGTTTTTTGAGAACAAGTTCTCTTATTGTTCTAATGTAAAGCTTTGGCTTTTACCTTAAAACTAAAATTGATGTATAATTACACCCCATCAATATCCTAGTTACACCATTGGTACAATTTAATCACAAATTTCTAAGAACATCATGTTCATATTTCATATTCAAAACACTCTTCCGGAATTCTGAAAACTCTTCACCACTTTCTCACTCTATGTTCAAATATTGAGGAAAACTCATTGGAGAAATTTGCACAGCTTCTTCACGATCACTCTCACCAATTATTGTCATTCATGTTAATTTTAATCCAAACTCTTTTTAGTAAAATAAGAAAAAGGATAAATGAGCTTGAGAACACTATATATTGGCTCAATCTTAAAACACAAATTAGATACCCAAAGTAGATGTATCTTGTTGATGTGGTATTCGGATGGTGCTAAATAAGGTTTATCGTACGAAAATTCCTTTTTGGACACATAACAATTGCTTACAAGTACCCGAAAATGCCCCTAATTGTAGTTAACTACCATTCCGTTCCATGGATGAAGACGGTGCATATGTTGTCGCCACTGCAGCTCCTTGATTTATCAGCTTGTAACCACAATTAAATGGAAACCCTTTTCAACTCTAAAAGTAATTGCAACGAGTGGTGGATCAATTTACATCATAGTTTCTACTGGCGGGACTATTTCTTATTTGGTTGATTGAAGTATGAGTTTCGAACGGTTCCTAACTCTCGTTCAACAACGAACGGTAGTTAACTATACTTGATGGTATTTTTATAGGTTGAAGTGTTTGTGAGCGATTGCTAGATGTGTAAAGAGCAATTTTCCTATGGTAAATCCTGTGCATTATATGTTCACCTTAGAAGTTAGAATGATCCCATAAAACTAGGCATCCACATATATTATATTCTTCTCTTCATCACTCTCATATTGTGTTTATAAGGTGAAATTACACCTGAAATGTAGATTTGGAGTGCATTTCATGTTGTCAGCAATGTTATCAACATGGTAATTGCCATTCAGATGTCAATTTGCATCCATAACTTAGTTTTGATAAGAAGATATGTATCGGTGACCGCATAATTTTAAGAAAGGATATATTAACTTTCTTAATGACTTTAAATGGTAAGATTTTGTGAAAATCTATGCATTGTAAATTGTAGTATTTGACTTTTTTTAGAAATAATTTTTTAATTTAAAATGCTTAAAAGGTGTCCCGAAAACATTGTTAGCATGATTATAGGGCTTAATTACTTATGGGACAGTCACATTACATGTACATATGATGTAAACAGAATAGGTGAATTTTTTTTAGGGAAGAATAGGTGAATTTTTTTTAGGGAAGAATAGGTGATTGTTAGCATGACAAACTTATTATATTTATACTCTCTCCCCCTTTCTTCCTCTCTCTTCCCTCCTTCTCAAACCCTAGCCGTCACCCTTTTTTTTCTTCTGTTCAGAGGGGTGATTTAGGGTCAATTTTGACCCAAAAATCACCCCTCCGAATTGTTTTTCCTTCTATCCAAATCGAATAAGTGGTTTCACATATTTTCTGTTTTCTTTCGTTTGTTTTTGTGATTTCGTCGTCTCTGAACGACTCTGTTTGTTTTGATTTCCCGTCTTTGTGCAGTGTGTTTTTTATTTCCCATCTTAGTGCGGTGTTCATTTGATTCAGGTTGAAAGATTAGCTTTGAGCAAGAGTAGATCCGATCAATGACAATGACTTTGGCGTCGTCAACGTTGCAAATCCGGAGACATGGGTATTCCGGAAACATAATATAGTCATATTAGTCATATTTGTAGGCATGTGTACTTTGCCGTTTTATACTATTAACATGGATGTTGTGAGTTTGTTCACAGATTCATCCTTTTTGTTTTTAGCGAATTTGGATTTGTATTGTATCGATGTACTCTATCAATTTGAATGAATGAATATCGTTTATTTTTGTAAAAAAAAAAAAAAAAAAAAACTTAAAATATTAGACCTTCGTTAAAAATTAACTATTGGTTCAATAATAAATAAATGCAATGGTCAAATTTTAATATGGATAACTTATTAATCAAGTATATAGACAAAAAACATTAAAAATTTTGATCATTGAATTTGTTTGTTAGTAATTATTTTTTAACTTCACTATAATGATCCAACCTTTTATTTTCACCATTTTAACCATCATCAACAAAGTAATACCTAAATAATTTCAATAATGTTTTTTAATTTTTAAATCATTATTTTCAAACTTTTTTCTACTAAAACAAACATGGTTATAAGAGGAACATAAATTCTTGTAGACATCACCTATTATTCTACCTGCTGGTGAATTTGACCAGCTTAACATTTCATTCCCTATTATTTCTTTTTATTAGGAAACATGCACAAAGGTAATCAATTGATACCAAAGAGAAAGCGATGCTAATGAGTGTAGAATCAGGTTCTTTTGCGACACAAAGGGCATGCAAGAATTAACCCTTTAAGCTTTAACGACTACTTGATAAGATTGGTCCCCAAATGGCCTACCACTTAATTTAAGGCCCCCTAGGGTTAAAAGCAAGACATTATAAACACTGCATAAATGGTTTTAATTTGTCATTGCATGGTAATTTGATGGTAAAATTATCGTATGCTTTTTTTTAGTTTTAGAATGAGTCATTCATATACTCCTTCTGTGTTAAAATATAAACAAAAGTCGATCAACTTAAGTTGATGTTTTAGGTATAAATTTCAAACTAAATACATTAATTTTTGTTGACGATTATTGTTTATATTTTTTAACTGAGAGAATATAATATATGAAGTTTGGCTAGGAGGCAAGTAAATACTAGTCGAAAATTATTTCACTAATTTTCGTATGAATTTCTATCTTATAAAAAATATTGTTTAAAACACTTGTGAAGAATAATGCTAAATATATATATGTTTTAGTTCCTAAAAAACGACATTTGAAGCCTAATTAATCATTCTCCTAAAACAAAAGTTTAATTAATCCTTGAATAAATTTAATTTACTTTTAAACCCTACTTTAGAAACTTTTTACAAAAAAATTGGCACTTTAGTTCTTCGAGAGCTTTTGAAAGAACCAAAACCAAAACCAAAAGAGAGACCGAAAGTGAATAAAATAATTTAAAAACTAAACTTATAAAACTATGATTTCATATGAATAAAAACTTATTAATCAATAGCTGTTCTTTATTTTTTTGACGTTACAAGACAATTTCAATAACGAAAGTCATAAATTAAATGTCAAGACTGCAGAAATATAAGGCGGAGTTTCTTCAACCCATATGTAATCTAAATTCTTAAGAGCATATTTAGCTAAATAATAAGAAGCTTGGTTGGCTTCACACCTAACATAAGTTATTGTTCTTTAGAAAAATAAATGAACAAAAATTGTGGATGATTTTATTTTTGCAGGCGATCTTTTGTTAACTAGTTTACTGGTATTTTAAAATTAATTTAATTAACAATTACGTAACCAACAAAATAAATTGAGAAAAAACAAACCTACAAAAGTGAACTATGATTACATAGCTGACAACTTCACCTCAAGAACTATAGTAACTTTTTTATTCGAAAAAAGCATCTAAAATGTTATTTGAATAACTATTTTCAAATAACTAAAGATATATAAGGTAATGTGTGTTTTTTAATCATATTTTTGCTTGTTTTAGTTTTTATATCAATACCCACTTATTTATATATCTTTTGTTATCCGATAAGTCCTGTTAAAATGGTTGTTCAAATAAAATATCTCAAAAACTATATTTAATCCTTAAAAAAAAGGCTTAAATGTTCTTTTGGTCCCTTAAGTATTTAGTTGGCATCATTTGGTCCCTTAACTAAAAACAAAAGATTGTTTGAGTACTTTAAGTTTTTTTTTAGTCTCATTTTGGTCTCTTCTGTTAGGTTTCCGTTAGGTTTAATAAAAAACGTTAAGTGTGAACACATGTCACCTTGTCATTGGCTCTGAGAATTTTTTTTACAAAAAAAAATAATATTTTTTTGTAAAAAAATTCTCATAAGCAATGACAAGGTGACAGTGTCACTTTGTCATTGGCTTTGGGTTTTTCTAAAAAAATATATATATTTATAAAAATAAAATAAAAAACTCAGAGCCAATGACAAGGTGACACGTGTCTAGAAGTTAACTTTTTTTCAAATCCTAATGGAAACCTAACAGAAAGGACCAAAACGGGACTAAAAAAAAAACTTAAAAGTACTCAAACAATCGTTTTTTTTAGTTAAGGATCAAAAAGATACCAACTAAATACTTAAGGGACCAAAAAAGCATCTAAGCCTAAAAAAAAAACTATATTTACTTCCACAATAAAGTCAAATTGACCAAATTCATATATAATTGGACAACATAATACATATAGCTAAAACAAAAGGAAAGATTCCAAACATGCAATTTAACAATGTGTTAACGCTTTATTTTCTTCAGTGGTAACGCACTACTATGGCATGTGCACAAAGGCAAATATAGCACTTGATATGCCACCGTTTCATAATGTGATCAAAAAAGAAAGTGTAACATGCAAAAGAAATGCTTAAAATAGAGTCATCATAACTTCACATTCTAAATGCAATATTTTTTTTCAAAGTTTGGAGAAGATTTTTTTTTTATATAATTAAAATGAGTTAATAATCATTTCATAAAATTAAGATTTTGTCATTAAACGTACCTTAATATTATTATTATTATTTTTTGACAAAAAACGTACCTTAATATTGAAACCCTACAATTTTATCTTTCACTTATTTTTTTCATCGATGTTTAAATTTCGTTTTCCTTTTAAATTTAATCCTACAATTTATAGTAGAAATTTTACGCTTTACGTTAATAACTATAAAAATAACAAATTTTCAAATGAAAAATTATTGCTTGCATTAATCTACTTAAGCAATTTCAAAGATTAACTGAGTTATATATATATATAAACATAATAATGTGATCAATGGTATTTTATTTTAGGAATCATTTAAAAATGTGTTAGTTTCACAATTTTTCACCATCTAAATTGGCTGAATTACCCGGTTAATTATTGTCTTTCTAAAATATTTGAAACGTTGAAAATAAAATGTGTGTGTCGACAAATGGAGAAAAAGCCACCGAAACGGGAAAAGGCTTGATTCTTCAAACCTTCCATCATTTTCTTGTTAGGGCCACCACCCCCCAAAATTGTCTTCTCCTAGCTCAAAATGTCCCTATTTCCAAAAGTTAAGGTTTTTTTTTACTGGTTTTGTTTCATGATTGATCTTATAAAGTAGAAAGTTTAATTACGTTTTTACATCCTTAGCTTACTTGGTATCCATGTTTTTCTTTTTGGCTTAATTGGAGTTTATATCCCCTTAAAACATGTTCATATTTAGAAAATTAAATTGGAAATGCTAACAAGTGCCTCAGAGGCACTCGTTAAGGAAATAAATATAATAGTTTGTGCTTAGATTATTGTGTAATCAATTTCTCTAAAGTCAAAAAAATGTCATTTTAAATTTAATTTTTCCTGTTTTAATACCTTAATCAGTACCTTAGGGCACCCGTTAACATGATTTCCTAAAGAGATAGAGAGATCAGAAATTGAAGCAAAGAAATTAGTTACAATTCCTTCTCAATTTGCATGATAGTCCTTGTGATCACTCTCTTAATCTATCTCTTTTAATAATTAATTAAAATCTCAAAGCCATTAACTTTCCTCGACTAAATCAATTTAATTAATGTCTAATGATACAATTCCTAACATCAAATGATGTTGTAGATTTTTGGTTCTTATACCAATCGGACTAACGAAATGAGTTAGTTTTTATGAGGGTCATGTTAACTTCTACCTTTAAAATACAAGTTAAGAATCTAAAAGAAGAATTAAAACATAAGTTTTGTATTGAAAAAATAAGTTTTAAATTTTCAAGACATTGAATGCACGATTTCCAAAATTAAGTTTCTACATTTAGTTTCTAAACTTGTGTCTTAAAAGCACAAGTTAGTATTTTCCTTTCTATAATATTACTCCCTCCGTTTTCAAATATAAGCAAAATTGATTTTTTAGGTTCATTCATTTAATAATATATGTGGTTTATAATATGGATCACATACATCATTAAATCAATGAACGTAAAAAGTCAATTTTCCTTATATTTAAAAACGAAAGGATTATAAAATTATGTTTGAATTCTAACTGATTCCACATATAACATCTTGTGTCAAACAAGATTGTTTTCATCATGGAGAACTTAGTAACTCTTTAAGATATTATGTATGTGGATGTAAAGCTCTCAAATAGTTCACACACTCATAATGAATTTCATTTTGAATGTGATTTTGCATGAAGATATTTCAACAATTGATTATGAAAATTGCACAACTAGTTATGACTTGAAAACATTTTTAAGATGTTATTCAGTTAGTCCATACCTGATCAAGGAAAATATAATACTTACACTTTCGGATCTCAAGGCAATATCATTAGGTCAATCCAAATGGGTTGAAAACATAATACTACTAATCACTATGCCTAATTTTAAATACTTGTTGTAGGTATATTAAAATCGCAAAATAATTTATATTTTCAAAAACATTTTTATCATTTTTTAATGGGTTAATTAAGTAAATGGTCTTTATAAATATTCAGAATTTTGTTTTTAGTCTCTACAAAATAAAATCACACTTTTTAGTCTCTATAAAAAATTTCATCAACATTTTTAGTCCCTATAAAATATTTCCATCAGCATTTTTAGTCCCTATAAAAAAATTTCATCAACATTTTTAATCCCTAAAATGTTTAAGGAAAATGTCACACGAACTAAAAAATGTAATTTTATTTTGTAGGAATTAAAAACTAACACAGTGAATATTTACAGGACTAAACTTAATTAACCCTTTCTTAATTTTAACTTGCCAAAAACAAGCATTAACTCCCTAAAAATGTGTATGCTCCTTTTCAAAGTTATGTCGTTGACTACCTAATGGCCCGTTGCATTTGCATAAATCGGTGGTCATTCTCAAAGATGACGTAAGTGACACATACAGTTGCAGCCAATACACTACCGACATGTAGTTGGTACTACTTGGTGCATCTGGTCAAACCAGATCGATCTTCTATTTGAAAAGGAAAATAATAAAATGGTGATGGTTAGGAAAATACTATAGTCTTGTTAACGAGTGCTTTGGACACTCTATAAAGATTCTAAAATTAAAAAATATTTATTAAAAAAAGTTAAATGTTATAAATTCCAATACATTGATTACACATTTTTTGTATTTATAAAAAGTTATTATTAATGGTTCTTAAAGAGTGTTATAGATGCACTCCTTCACATTTTCCAAAATATTACTCCCTCCGGTCCTATTTATAGGAAACATTTAACTTTTTTATTCATTACATAAATAATGTATTTGGTCTATATTCTAGACAAGATACATCAATTATTCAATGTATCTAAAAAATTAATTTTTTCTTATAAATAGGACCGGAGATAGTATCTCACTGTTTATAATTCTTTTCATTTTTAAAGAGATACACATAAAAAAGTTTAAAAAAAGTTATAAAATAATTAAGTATAGTGGAGATATGGGTGAGAATATGTCAGGTCGCTTGTCAGAAGTCTATGATCGGACCTATATAAAATTTAAATCGACCTAGATTATTTATTAAATAGGCTAGTCTCAAAAGTTCATTAATTTAAATAAGTCAGACTCAGATTTATTTAAAAACCTACTAGACCTACCAGAACAGCTAATATATGTGTAATTACATCTACTCCACTATATTATTAAATTTTTGGCTCCTTAAAAATGTCAATATGACAAAAAAAAAAAAAAAAACACAATTTAAGGTTTTCAATAAGTTACAAAACTCTTGGTATTACTCTCTTATTTTAAGAAACCCATTTGCAATCAAAATAAAAGGCAATAGATCAAATATATGTAATACAGGTTTATTAGCCTCTAACAAATGGATATATATGCGTTATAAAAATTTATTATATATACATGCAATATATGCTTGTAAGTGGAAAAAGGGTAAATTTAATGCCATCCATTTTAACCAAAAACACTAACACGACATTTATTTTATTTTATTTTTATAAAAAAGGCAGTGTCTGACCACTTACCTTCTTTATTCTCCAACAATATGAAATTCTTCTTCTCTATTACTATTAAAACGTGTTTCTTCCTTTTAAACCATGAACATCGCCATTATGACTTAAAACCCCCAACTTGTTACCCTTTTGATGAAAAAACTTAGGGTAAATAGTTGGTGTTCATGACGGTAAAGACATTAGGACTCAGAGGACATTTATAAAAGTATTTGCATTTAGTCGAATTCGGACCTTTTAAATTTAATGTTTATCTTTTTACCATTAAACCAAATTTTTTGAAGTTCACAATTCATACCTTAATTTCAAAACGACAAACAAATATTATTTTTATAAAATGCAAGTCGAATGACACTATTTAATGTTTTTAATTTTTTAAAATTAATTTTTACATTTTCAATCTAACTGATTAACATCAAACACCGGTAAAAAAAATCCACGTTAGTGTTTTTTAGTCAAAATGTCCATGGAAGCTAGCAAATGTAAAATTAGATAAAGTTGGGTGGCTAAAATTGAGCAATTAAAACTTGATGGGGCAAAGTTGAACAATTATAAAACTTAAAAGCCCAAAATTTAGAAATTGAAACTTGGGAGCCAAAATATAACAACTGTGAATTTCGATTGGACAAAATGTGCATTTAAGCTTTTTTTTTTTTGTCAAAAAAAAAGTGTAAGTGCATTTAAGCCTTTAATTTTGAAATAAAACTATTTGTAAATATGATAATATTTAGTGTACATGTGTGATAATATTGCAAATTGGTTTCTTCAAAAAAAAAATTGCAAATTGGATCATCTCCTTTCAATCGCTCTCTCCTTCTCCCTCCTTTCATATTATGTGTTTATCTCTCTCTCTCTCTCGATTTTGATCTTATCTCTAAAATTTAGAAAGAGATAGACTCAAGTAGTGGAAGGAGGAAGAAGGAGAGAGTGGGGAGAATGAGATGATCAATATTTTCCTCCATAAACAACGTTTCTTATGAATCGATGCTAACTAAAATGATGTTGTTTCACGTTGTCTCCAACGAGATATTCAAATTTCTGCTAATTAATTCAAATTCCCAAAGTAATTTTGTGCATACTTATGAAACTCCATCATTTACTTTTTAGTTCTTAAACTTCAAAATCAAAATGAGAACGAAAAATGAGTAGTTCAGGATAATACAATTACGATTTCTATGAATTTCACATGAATGAAACTATTTCACAATTAGTTTGAACCCAATCTGTACCTCCAAACTATTTCACAATTCAAACTGTTTCTATTTTAAAATGGTATGTTTTATCAAACTAAAATCATAAAATAAGTTAGTTAACATTGCTCGGTCGGTCATACATATCTTTAAAATTTTATTCCACATAGTTAGCTCGATTGATGAACTAAGAGACATCGAAGGAGTTTGAAAGAGGAGGTCATGAGTTCAATCTCCAAAAACTTACATTTATATTTATAAGTACTAACATTTCTCTATAACATCCCTAACATTTGCATATAAAAAGATAGACACCCCTAAAATAAATAAGGGTCCTGCTAACCGGTGCCCCCGGGGCACTGGTTAAGCATACCATAAAAGGGAATTATTACCATAAAAGGAAACTGTTTTTGACTTTATTATCAATTAATTACACAATTTCAATGCATTAATTACTATATAATTTCCTTTTTCATATCCTTAACCAGTGCCCCCGGGGCACCGGTTAGCATTTCCCAATAAATAATTACCAATAAAATAACTAAATAAAAAGTAAATTCATTTCAACATCTCATGAAGGAAAGTAAAAAGCAGCAAAAAAGAAATAGAAAGGTAGTTTGTCATTTACACATGTCACGGGAAAACCTGCCAACATACAAAAATTGACAACCAACGACTCACAAAATGTCCAAAAACCTAATAAATCCAAATTAAACGTTCATTTTCTCATTCTACTTTCACACTATTTTCTAGATCATACTACCCTACATCCACCAATTAACACATTCACGCATTTAAAACATCAAAGATCATTCGATCAAAATCAAACGACTTAAACTTCAACTTCATAATTTAAATTATTAAATTAAATCTAAAATTTACATTTTTTTAAACCGTCCAATCTTGATCAAACGATCACAAATATTCCGAATGCAAAATTCTCTACTAATCCAATTTCATATTTTCATGTTCTTGTTTGATTAAACAAACTTTTTCTTTTTCAAATACACAAAACCCAACAAGTACAAAGCTTTGCTTCCAGATTCTCCAAACTAAACTCTTCACTTCAACTTTCTCTCTCTAAACTTAAAAAGTAACAAAAAGGGTTCTTCTTCATTCACTCTTACACCAAAAAAGTTTCATGCTTTATTCACTCTCCACCATCTATCTCTTTCATAAACAAATCACATTGTTATTTTTTTTTTGGTGGGGGGTGTAGAAAGTAAGTCTTGAACTTGAGAATGGTGCATGTGTGTTAGTGAACAAGTTTCAAACTTTCTTCTTGATACTTTCTGGGTTTGGTTTGGATTTAACTGGGTCATCTTCAGTTTTTCTAGAAACCCTGATGGGGAAAAATTATATGACACATTTGGTGTTGTTTTTGTTGCTTTGTTTAGTGATTTTTGTACCTTGTTTGTGTCAACAAGATGGTTTTGATAATGCTACTACTTCTGTTTATGTTGTTACTTTGAAACAAGCTCCTACTTCTCATTACCATGGTGATGTAACAAGTTTGAATGATAATGATGGGTTTAAAGATAGTGGAAGAACTCAATTTCAGAAACCAAGGTATCATTTTTCTAACTTTTTTTTTGTTGCCTTTTTTTTTTTTATTTGGGGTTTTGTGGAAATGTTTTGCTTATTTTGTTGTGATTTATTTATATATATATTTTTTTAAAAAATTACTTTTTCAATTTTGGTTTTGTTTTGTTTTACTATCTCCTGAAATTGTTGTTGCATTTGATTTGGATGGTTTGTTCTTCATTCTTTCAGATCACAAATGTTTAGGTTTTTAATTATGTGTTTCTTTTATACCAAATCATTCATTAGGCTTCTTATGGAAGCTGCACTATTTACTTAAGATGATAAGTATTGGTTAAATGATTGCTTATATAATCTATAAATGATATTTACTGGATTATTTATTTGAAATGAATCATTATATTTGTTAATGATTTGTTAATATTTTGATTTTTATGGATTATTTGTTAATCTTTGTTAATGATATTATCAATTGTTGAGTACTTTGCATCATCCTTACTTTACTTTTCTCAATTTCAAGCTTGTTTATGAAATCTATTGCTGTTGCTCTTTTTTCTAGATATGCAAATATTACAAAGACGGATAAGAGATTTAGCTCATATGTTACCCGAGTGCACGATTCATTGTTGAAGAAAGTGTTGAAAGGAGAGAAATATCTGAAGCTCTATAGCTACCATTACCTGATTAATGGATTTGCTGTGCTTGTTACCCAACAGCAGGTATGATGATAGTTTTCAGCATCATGATTATGTCCATAGACATATGCTGTATACATGTTTGTTTGTTATTATTTATTTTGTATTCATGATTTGACTTTAGCACCTATGAAACACTAACACAGACATGGACATCAAACATGACACTAACAGGTTAACACCGGTCAAAATTTAATAAAACGGAAAAATTGAATATAACCACACTTGTCAATGTCACGTCGGTATCAGACACCATACATGTCTTTAATGAGAAGTGTTGGTGCTACATAGTTCAACACTACTACTTCCTTATTTTATTTTTGTTTCATTTGCTTTAACAAATGTATTCTTGACTTTCGAATTTACTGAATTATGAAGGCAGAGAGGCTATCATGGAGCAATGAAGTTGCCAATGTGGTTTTGGATTTTTCTGTTAGAACTGCAACTACACATACTCCACAATTTTTGGGTCTGCCACAAGGAGCATGGTCTCAAAATGGTGGATTTGAAACAGCCGGAGAAGGAGTTGTTATTGGGTTGGTTGACACCGGCATAGATCCAACACACCCTAGTTTTAGCGATAGTAAATCTGAAAATCCGTATCCTGTTCCTGCTCATTTTTCTGGTATCTGCGAGGTTACTCGTGATTTTCCATCTGGCTCTTGCAATAGGAAACTTGTTGGGGCACGACACTTCGCAGCATCTGCTATAACCAGGGGAATTTTTAATATGTCTCAAGACTATGCTTCTCCCTTTGATGGCGATGGCCATGGCACGTGAGTTTTTGTCATTTCAAAATCAGTGTTATGTTTTACTCTAATTTATCATGATTACTTAACTGGTTTATTCTATCAAATTCCATTCATCTTCTAATATCGTTTTGAAGTTTTCTCTCTTCTACTTCAACATCAGTGTGTTATGTCTAGTTTCTATTTGTTGTAGCTTTGAGCTCTTTAAGGCCTTGGACCTTTAACAATTTTTTTGGAAAAAATAATAATATTTGAGAGTTGTTCTGGAATTGCGATGCCTCAGATTATCTTAGGCATCATTTGAAAATGAAACTATTGTCAAACTTTACGTTTATTTGATTCACACCAACAAACTTAGATTTGTTGAATTTCTTCTCCTTTAACTGAATGTTCATTTTGATGTGTATCTTATACAGGCATACCGCATCTGTTGCAGCAGGAAACCATGGGATTCCAGTGATTGTTGCTGGACATCACTTTGGGAATGCTAGTGGGATGGCTCCTCGTTCACAGTAATTAATCTCAAACTATGTCTAAGCTGTTTTCTTTTTTGTGTTATCGTCATTACTTTTAACACTTGTAGCAATTTTTTTGGGATCCATAGTTATACATGATGTTATGGAGTTGTTCATTATTCTATTTCATCTTCACATTTTTATGCATGGGTTACATTTCAATTTTGTACAGCATTGCTGTGTACAAGGCATTATACAAGAGCTTTGGAGGATTTGCTGCAGATGTTGTTGCAGCAATTGACCAGGTACATATGCAGTTAATCCACATGATATCGAATTGAATGAGTTAATATTATTATCTACAATTAATTTCCTTATATGTTGCATTCACAACCCGTTTTTCTAAAATTGCACCGAGTTTTGCTTTTTCCTCTAAGGCTAATTATAGTATGTTTGGTCGAATTTTACCAGGCAGCTATGGATGGTGTCGACATAATAAGTTTATCGATCACTCCAAATAGGCGTCCTCCTGGTGTCGCAACTTTCTTTAATCCTATAGACATGGCATTGCTGTCAGCTGTAAAGGCTGGTATTTTTGTTGTGCAAGCTGCTGGAAATACTGGACCATCACCAATGAGCATGTCTTCTTTCAGTCCATGGATTCTTACTGTTGGCGCTGCCTCTCATGATCGGCTTTACAGTAACTCAATATTCCTAGGAAATAATGTGACGATACCTGGAGTTGGACTTGCACGTAAGTTTATGTTTCTCTGTTCGTGGTTAAGAATATCCAAAAAATTGAGTAATGAAGGGTTTCAATGAGGCTGAGGTGTTAATTCTCGAAATATAAATTTCAGTGGAAAATCAATATAAAGTTAATCCTTTTGGACTTTGCGTGCATCTGTACGTCTTTTTTTTTTGTATGACCAATGACCATTTTTTCCTTTGATTATTTTCATCAGCTGGAACAGATGAAAACAAGCTTTACAGACTAATTCATGCACACGATGCTTTGAACAATGACACAACAGTCACTGACGATATGTATGTTGGTGAGTGCCAAGATGCAAGCAAGTACAATCACGATTTGATCAAAGGAAACCTTTTGATCTGCAGCTATTCAATTCGATTTGTGCTTGGTATTTCCACTATCAAACGAGCTTCAGAAACAGCCAAGAACCATAGTGCAGCTGGTGTTGTCTTTTATATGGATCCTTATGTGATTGGTTTTCAGCTTAACCCAGTTGCAATGAAAATGCCTGGCATAATAATTCCATCTACAAATGACTCAAAGGTGCATTCTCCATTATTGTCCCTCTTATATATTCACAACTATTCTCTTACTTTCTGTTGTTTTAGTGTATAGCATTTTCTTTGATGCACTTGATACACACATGTAAGTATATGTTTTCTATGTGAAAAGCATAGCATTGTGTTAGAATATAAGAAAACATAGGATATCTTGATATTATGTTTGAGTATCTTAGTTTATGTCGTAGAATCTGTTTATAATCTTAAAACATCTTAGATTATCTCTTAGGATTAGTTTTCATATTACTTGGTTATTATCGTGATAAATTGATACTAAACTGATATACTCTAGTATAATCTAAATATATTTTCTTATATTCTAATACATATTTGGTCAATATTAACTTATCTCCCTCTCTCTATCTCTATGTCTCTCCTCCCCCCCACCCCCACCCCACATTTGAAGAATGATCTGATTGCTGACAGTTTCATTTCTCAATTTGTCAGATTTTAATGCAATACTACAATTCTTCGTTGGAAATAGATTCGGTTTCGAAGAAAGTTGTTAAATTTGGGGCTGTTGCTGCACTCTGTGGTGGACTAAAAGCAAACTACAGTTACGGTGCCCCAAAGGTTATGTATTACTCTGCCAGAGGACCGGATCCCGAGGACAGTCTTCCTCGCCAAGCAGACATTTTAAAACCTAACTTGTTAGCTCCTGGAAATTTTATATGGGCAGCTTGGAGTTCTCTTGGAACTGACTCAGTTGAATTTCAAGGTTTGTAACTACTTAAGTTTTTGTAAGTTCTTTTGTTTTAAGAGTTAGGGACCAAAATGTGTTTTTATCAGGAAATAAATATATCCATGTTTAAGGGGAGAAATTTGCATTGTTATCAGGGGAGAATTTTGCTATGATGTCTGGCACAAGTATGGCTGCACCACATATTGCAGGTCTTGCTGCGCTAATTAAGCAAAAGTTTCCAAATTTCAGTCCCGCGGCCATTGGTTCTGCACTTTCGACTACTGCTTCTCAGAATGACAAGAGTGGTGGACCAATAATGGCTCAGCGATCATATGCCTTTCCAGATCTAAGCCAAACTCCAGCTACTTCTTTTGACATGGGAAGCGGTTTTGTGAATGCAACTGGAGCATTGAATCCGGGTTTAATCTTCGATACCAGTAAGTCACTCAAGTGTTTCAGTAATCACATTTCAGTAAAAGTCATGTTTCATTATGCAAATATGGTATGTGAATTTGGCTATGTAGTTTAGTTAGATTGGTATAATACATCATGATACCACATATTGGTATCTTTCGCTATAGGTGATAATTAAAACCTTGCAAAAACAGTTCTATTTTGTGATAAGTTGTAGATAAGTTGTATTCCTATATCCTTGCTATGCAGTATGTGCTCCAAATATATCTATGACTTTTACCTCTTTAGGTTCTATTTCCTTTAAAAACTAATAACAGGACTTGTTCCTTCAAATCTTAAATGTTTGGAAATTGGAAATTTTATTCGGAAAAATTCCTTTGCTCTTTGAAGCTGCTAAGTTTATTCTGATTGCCAACAGTGTTGTTAAATAGCGGCTATAGGGTTGTGGAATTTGAAGAAATCGCCATTGTTCTGCAATATGCTCTTTAGCACAAAATGTTGTCAAGTAACGGCTATATCACTGTTGTGTTCGAAATTTAAACAAACTATTATTTTTTTCGATTGATAACATTGATTGCCAAATTGTGCAATGATAGAATGAATAAGTTGATAATTTATTTAATTGTAACTGTTCACATGTAGCTACCCAATTTGTACCAACTGCATCAAAATATTATTTATACCAGTTATTAACAAACATATTTCTTTGTAGGTTATGATGATTACATGTCATTTTTATGTGGTATCAACGGTTCAGCTCCTGTGGTACTAAACTACACTGGTCAAAATTGCGGCATCTATAATTCAACTCGATATGGTCCTGATCTAAACTTGCCGTCAATCACTATCGCAAAGCTAAACCAATCTACATCGTTGCAAAGGACAGTTCAAAACATTGCTGGAAATAATGAAACATACAGTGTTGGTTGGAGTGCTCCTTTTGGTGTCTCGGTAAAAGTAACTCCGACTCACTTTTCTATTGCCAACGGCGAAAAGCAAGTGTTGTCTGTGATCTTGAATGCAACTGCTAATAATTCTGTTGCTAGCTTTGGGAAGATTGGTCTGTTTGGTAATCAAGGCCATGTTGTTAACATTCCTGTTTCAGTTATTTTTAAAATCTCATATAATAACATCACTACTAGCTAACTAATAGAGATTGAAATTTTTTGTTGTTTAAAGTAATTAATTATTTAGTGTATTTATGTGTTTTTTGTAGTATTTTTTGGAGTCTCGAAATGTATTAACTCTTTATTCATTCATTATTATGTAAAGCTCTTATAGGTTTTTCTTGTATAAAAATAGATGTGATCAGTCCTTGGATCAGGGTTTACTATCTCTTGCAGGATGATTCTCTAACATGTGACATTTTTGTGAGACTAAAATATGATTGTTTCATTTCAAAATCAATAACCTTGAATCATTGCAACTCATCTCAGAAGAATTTGGTTTGATACCTTATTTATTGGGTTAGCACACTTATAATGTGATGTCTAATATTTAGCTGATAAGTTAGCTTATTATCGGTGATCCGCTATTTTTTTACCAAAGTCGTTGTTGTCAAATTGCCGAAATATGATTGCAGATGCGAATTAATTTTTCAAATATTGCTTGAACCTATCCAATTCACTTAACCCCACCTTAGGGTGTGTTTGGATTAAAAATTTAGGAGGAAAAAGAAGTGGAGAGCTTAATTTTCTTTATTAAACTATGAACACCATAAAAAATAAAAAAATTCTTTCAAATTGAAATAATAACATGAGAAATAATCATATAATACTTCAATCACATTTAATTTATTTTATTAATTTTTTATAATGTGTAATTTAAAAGAGAAAAGTAGATCATCCCCTCCTCTTCTAAACTCTAAATCCAATCACATTTGTTGATCAACCTGATTTCTAAATATGAAAGTGCATATATATTTTTTGTTTTATTTTAAAAAGTTTAGCTGTTAAATTTACACACACTACATCAATTATTCTCAAATCCATATTATATCATCTTGACTACATTTTAGACTATAAAATGGTATAAATGTTTCTTTCTAGGCTACGTTGTGATTTATTAACGGCGCCACGGTACTTTGGTCTCTGTGTTCCTCGTACTTAGTATAGTAATTTCAGAAAAATTTGATAAAAAAGAAGAAAAATGCAAAACCTTTGGTTCGGTCTTCTTCTTTTTTTTCTCTTATATGGTGTGACTGAAAATTGAATGAATGCTAGATTGGATTGGTGTGAGGAAAAGGATTATTAATCAATAGTTTATGTTTTTGCATCATCCAATTAAGTAAGGATGGCAATGGTAGCATCATACCATAGCACTAAAACATAACATATGGTAGAATATATGAAATCATCATGGAGCCGGGGAAACTACTATTATTTAAGCAATTACATATGATTTCTCAAATTCCTAATTTTTCTCTTTTTTCTTGGACAAATTTATAATTTTCTTTAAATTTGGAAAAGGTGTGTAAAATTGCATTTTTAGTTGAGAATCATATCAAAACTATATTTAAGTTTAGTTCTTTTTTTAATTAATTTAAACTAGACTTTCCACCCGTGCTGCCGCACGGGTCATATACATTGTAGATATGGTAGACAAAAACAAATCTCAATGCATATCAAAGAGAATGAAATATGTGGTCCCAAATATATGCAGATGTTAGAATTCGAACCTAAAACACCACGCTTATTCACCAAAAAAATATTAATTTTTATCAATCGTGTGGTACTTCATTCTTTTGTTAAAATTATATGTCAATATTATATTATTGGTATGTTACTTCATATTTTTCTTTTTTTTTTTGAAAAAATTTTACTTCATTCTTTTGTAAAAATTATATTATGTACCTAAAAATAGTTCATTCTTAAACTCAACATGTAAAATGTTTTATTTAAATAATTTTCCTTTTATCGAATATTTGGCCTTTACCGTAAATGATACCCTTTAACTGTTTGTTGAAATGTTTCTTCCACCTGTTTAAATAGATTGCAAAATTCAGGTGCATTTTGTGGTAAATATTTAACAAAGAGAGTTCAGTTCTAATTTGGATGAAAAGTGTAATATTAACAAAAAAAAATGTTGCTATAATCTTTCAAAACCCTTTTATTCCAATAGGGCGATTTGTTTTGTTGAAGAAATAGGGCAATTTGTTTTGAAGAAATAGGGGAAATAAAGCGATGCCGATTTGCTTTGTTCATGAAAATAGGAGATTAGGTGTGAGCATTAGCGTTGTTCATGAAAATAGAAGATTAGGTGTGAGCATTAGGGTTAAAACGGTAAAATTATGCAACAGGGTTTAGGTTAAAATTAGGGCTCATGAAAATATGAGATTAGGTGTGAGCATTAGGGTTGTTCATGAAAATATAAGATTAGGTGTGAGCATTAGGGTTAAAACGGTAAAATTATGCAACAGGGTTTAGGTTAAAATTAGGGCTTACGGGTTACCTTTAATATATAAGAAGATTAGGTGAGAGCAATAGGAGATCACAAGACCTTGAAGATGAGTAGATTCGTAAGTCCCAAATCAATACTATCAAACCAACCCAAGTGAGTTTATGTTTTAAACATCTCAGTGTGAGAGGCTGGAGGGAAGGGATGTCCCAAGCTATGGCCACGGCCTCCAATATTTTAAATTTTAATGTATAGTTTAAGTTATTTTTTGTCTAAATCTCTGGTAATTTCTTTAAGTGTATCAATAATAAGTGAAAATAATAACTTATTTATACAAAACAGCTTATTACGACCTCTTTTTCAAAAACAATTTATTTATCCAAAACTGCTTCTTACGACCTCATTTTCAAAAACCGCTTATTCAAAACAACTTATTTATACAAAACATCTTATTACGACCTCTTTTTTAAAAATAACTTATTCAAAAGAGCTTATTTATGCAAAACAACTTATTACGACCTCTTTTCGAAAAACAACTTATTCAAAACAACTTATTGATGCAAAACAGCTTATTACAACCTCTTTTCAAAAAACAACTTATTCAAAACAACTTATTGATGCAAAACAGCTTACTTTAAGAAAATGTCGCATGAAAGACTGATCTTGATGAATGATGTTCAAATTATTTGTGTTACAAGCACTTCTCACTTCCTCCGCAATGTTCTTTGTAACCTTCAAAACATCAAAATCTATCAAAAAATCCTACAACATCAAAAATCCTCCATTATTCTGATTTTGACATTTAATTTGCTACACAGGCAAAGGGTGGTGGTTCTCAGCTGACTACCTTTACACCCTGTGTTGATTTTAATAGATAGAGATAGAATGGCAAAAGCTTTTGGTATCCTCTATCGAGTCAAGAATTAGGAGTTTATATTGACTAATCAATATAGGGACGTTTAGGTCCCCGCAGTGAACTAGTTCCTAAGTTGACTAGTCAATTAGGTGATAGTTCGTCCGGATGATGTACCTCCGTGAACCCGATCTGAGAAATTCAAGTTTCTGCATCCTTCTATGTTTGATAAGGTCATTTTGAACGGTCGGATTGAACGTGGCTGGTGTGGTTCACGATCTAGGCACGTTTAGGTCCCCGCAGTGAACTAGTTCCTAAGTTGACTAGTCAATTAGGTGATAGTTTGTCCGGATGACGTACCTCCGTGAACCCGATCTGAGAAATTCAAGTTTCTGCATCCTTCTATGTTTGATAAGGTCATTTTGAACGGTCGGATTGAAGGTGCTTGGTGTTCTTCACATTCTAGGCACGTTTAGGTCCCCGCGGTGAACTAGTTCCTAAGTTGACTAGTCAATTAGGTGATAGTTTGTCCGGATGACGTACCTCCGTGAACCCGATCTGAGAAATTCAAGTTTTTGCATCCTTCTATGTTTGATAAGGTCATTTTGAACGGTCGGATTGAACGTGGCTGGTGTCGTTCACGATCTAGGCACGTTTAGGTCCCCGCGGTGAACTAGTTCCTAAGTTGACTAGTCAATTAGGTGATAGTTCGTCCGGATGACGTACCTCCGTGACAAGTTTCTGCATCCTTCTATGTTTGATAAGGTCATTTTGAACGGTTGGATTGAACGTGGCTGGTGTCGTTCACGATCGAGGCACGTTTAGGTCCCTGCGGTGAACTAGTTCATAAGTTGACTAGTCAATTAGGTGATAGTTCGTCCGGATGACGTACCTCCGTGAACCCGATCTGAGAAATTCAAGTTTCTGCATCCTTCTATGTTTGAAAAGGTCATTTTGAACGGTCGGATTGAACGTGGCTGGTGTCGTTCACGATCTAGGCACGTTTAGGTCCCCGTAGTGAACTAGTTCCTAAGTTGACTAGTCAATTAGGTGATAGTTCGTCCGGATGACGTACCTCCGTGAACCCGATATGAGAAATTCAAGTTTCTACATCCTTCTATGTTTGATAAGGTCATTTTGAACGGTCGGATTGAACGTGGCTGGTGTCGTTCATGATCTAGGCACGTTTAGGTTCCCGCAGTGAACTAGTTCCTAAGTTGACTAGTCAATTAGGTGATAGTTCGTCCGTATGACGTACCTCCGTAAGCCCGATCTGAGAAATTCAAGTTTCTGCATCCTTCTATGTTTGATAAGGTCATTTTGAACGGTCGGATTGAACGTGGCTGGTGTCGTTCACGATCTAGGGACGTTTAGGTCCCCGCAGTGAACTAGTTCCTAAGTTGACTAGTCAATTAGGTGATAGTTCGTCCGGATGATGTACCTCCGTGAACCCGATCTGAGAAATTCAAGTTTCTGCATCCTTCTATGTTTGATAAGGTCATTTTGAACGGTCGGATTGAACGTGGCTGGTGTGGTTCACGATCTAGGCACGTTTAGGTCCCCGCAGTGAACTAGTTCCTAAGTTGACTAGTCAATTAGGTGATAGTTTGTCCGGATGACGTACCTCCGTGAACCCGATCTGAGAAATTCAAGTTTCTGCATCCTTCTATGTTTGATAAGGTCATTTTGAACGGTCGGATTGAAGGTGCTTGGTGTTCTTCACATTCTAGGCACGTTTAGGTCCCCGCGGTGAACTAGTTCCTAAGTTGACTAGTCAATTAGGTGATAGTTCGTCCGGATGACGTACCTCCGTGAACCCGATCTGAGAAATTCAAGTTTTTGCATCCTTCTATGTTTGATAAGGTCATTTTGAACGGTCGGATTGAACGTGGCTGGTGTCGTTCACGATCTAGGCACGTTTAGGTCCCCGCGGTGAACTAGTTCCTAAGTTGACTAGTCAATTAGGTGATAGTTTGTCCGGATGACGTACCTCCGTGAACCCGATCTGAGAAATTCAAGTTTATGCATCCTTCTATGTTTGATAAGGTCATTTTGAACGGTCGGATTGAAGGTGCTTGGTGTTCTTCACATTCTAGGCACGTTTAGGTCCCCGCGGTGAACTAGTTCCTAAGTTGACTAGTCAATTAGGTGATAGTTCGTCCGGATGATGTACCTCCGTGAACCCGATCTGAGAAATTCAAGTTTCTGCATCCTTCTATGTTTGATAAGGTCATTTTGAACGGTCGGATTGAAGGTGCTTGGTGTCCTTCACATTCTAGGCACGTTTAGGTCCCCGCAGTGAACTAGTTCCTAAGTTGACTAGTCAATTAGGTGATAGTTTGTCCGGATGACGTACCTCCGTGAACCCGATCTAAGAAATTCAAGTTTCTGCATCCTCCTATGTTTGATAAGGTCATTTTGAACGGTCGGATTGAAGGTGCTTGGTGTTCTTCACATTCTAGGCACATTTAGGTCCCCACGGTGAACTAGTTCCTAAGTTGACTAGTCAATTAGGTGATAGTTCGTCCGGATGACGTACCTCCGTGAACCCGATATGAGAAATTCAAGTTTCTGCATCCTTCTATGTTTGATAAGGTCATTTTGAACGGTCGGATTGAACGTGGCTGGTGTCGTTCACGATCTAGGCACGTTTAGGTCCCCGTAGTGAACTAGTTCCTAAGTTGACTAGTCAATTAGGTGATAGTTCGTCCGGATGACGTACCTCCGTGAACCCGATATGAGAAATTCAAGTTTCTGCATCCTTCTATGTTTGATAAGGTCATTTTGAACGGTCGGATTGAACGTGGATGGTGTCGTTCACGATTTAGGCACGTTTAGGTTCCCGCAGTGAACTAGTTCCTAAGTTGACTAGTCAATTAGGTGATAGTTCGTCCGTGTGACGTAGCTCCGTAAGCCCGATCTGAGAAATTCAAGTTTCTGCATCCTTCTATGTTTGATAAGGTCATTTTGAACGGTCGGATTGAACGTGGCTGGTGTCGTTCATGATCTAGGCACGTTTAGGTTCCCGCAGTGAACTAGTTCCTAAGTTGACTAGTCACTTAGGTTATAGTTCGTCCGTGTGACGTAGCTCCGTAAGCCCGATCTGAGAAATTCAAGTTTCTGCATCCTTCTATGTTTGATAAGGTCATTTTGAACGGTCGGATTGAACGTGACTGGTGTCGTTCACGATTCATGTGGTGCAAAACTACCGAAGTCAAAAATGTAGATTTTTAATAACAATAGAAATAGATAAATTGATCCAAATTGTAAGAGATTTAAACTCCTTAGATAGGGGGCTAGAGATTTGATTCCTAACTCTTTCGTATCAAGAAAATTAGATTGAGATGGCAAAATACACTTTGTGTTCAACAGGTTTCAGACGGAGATCAATCACGGCTAAAATCAAACTCTTTCGTATTGAAAAAAATCAAGTTGAGATGACAAAATACACTTTGTGTATTCAACATGTTCCCGACAGAGATCAGATCAGTCACAACCTATGAAGCACGGATACGGACACTGGACACGACACGGACACTGACACGTCGACACAGCTAATAATTTGAAAAAATCATATAATTTAGTGTAATTACAAGTGTCGGTGTCGTGGCGAGACACGCCTGATCCGAGGAGTGTCCGTGCTTCATAGGTCACAACTAAAGGTGGTGGATAATTCATACCAATAACGTAGTAACCAACAAAAATTGTTAGCTTTTATTATTCAACTTTGACCTACATCATACTTGTGCAAAAAAAATTGGAAAATAATCAAAGTCGGTATTATGACACTTTATCTTTGACTTTTCCTATGTGTTGCTTGTGTGACCAGGCTAGGATTGAATTGATTTTGTTGTTATTACTTCAAATTTGCCAAAAACTTGTATAGTACATCCTAATAGCACACAAGAATACACTAAGCACAAAGATAAATCTTTCATTGTCATCGGCAACTTGAGATTAAGCAACACTTATTACTGACTTAAATTAACACAAATGACTTTTAAGAGTATCTCAAGTTGCAAGAGCAGCCTCCTAGTAATTTAAGCAACTCCATTCATTGCTACATCATTGAGAACTTAAAGCTCTTCTGCAAGCTTCTAAGGCATCCTCAATTGCATCTCCCATCAATTTCTGCAATCAATTTCTTTTCTTGAGACTGCAAACCATGTCTTTCCCTTTCTGTTTCTTTAAAATACTCGTCTAATAAAAAGCAAAACTATCCACTAACGAACAAACTCGGTTTCTAATCAAGCTCAAAATGTTTTCCTAATAAAAAAACATACTAGAAACAAAGAGAAAAAAGCATTCAACTTGCAAAGATGGTAAATAGTTCAAGTGTTATGTGCGGACAAAAGACGTGGGAGCCGTAGAAGGTTGCTTTGCGGAAAGACTAACATGAACCAACATAAAATTTTCTAATAACTTTGTGCAGAAGTCAACTTTGAGATGTGGTCTTGAACACATTTTCCATTGTTGATCACATTCACATACTTGCCTTAAGGCTAAAGAAATTGCAAATCATCAAGTTCTAGTCATAGAATGCTATCATCAATAAATCCAAATTTGTACATGGTCAATGCCAATGTCATAACTCAACAACAAGAGCTGGGAAACATGAACAAAACCAGTATCGTTAGAATGAGAAAGAAAAGGTTTGAAATATCCTCCATATTTTCCAAAAACAAGAAGGCTGATAGAAGAATCCAACTATTCTGCTGAGAACAGGTTGACATAAACCATATTTTCAATCATTAATTTTACCTAGGATATATGTAAATACATCTGGTGTAACATAATTATACCAGAAACAAATCTATAATTGAAAATGCAGTGCACACAGGACAAATCATTGAATAATTCTAATGCAAACAACTGTGCACTAGACTGATTAATATTAACTCTCACATAAATTTGGTGTCAATGTAACAAGATTATTAATTTTTTCCACAAGATAATCCCATGTCTATAGTGCAACGTCACCAGCATAACTCTCAAAAATGCAAATCATGAAACCTTAAAAACAAGGTGATATTAAGCTCTCAATGCTTATTTCTAAGCTATGAAACCTGGTAGACTTAAAAGTACTTTTCCTTGAATTGTAAACAACCCAATCCCATTTCTGATTTCCTATACGCTCCAGCAACACTTGATCACCTTCAAAAATATCTATTGCCTTGGTCAATGTATAACCTGACATGTTAGAAACAGTGAACAATTTAGTCCAAGATTCTTAAATTCCATATTCATTCATGACCCATATATCATGACCCGAAATTATGCACAAACAATCTCTTAACACACTCAAGTAATTTTTACGATTTTCTTAAAAAAAAAAAGGGTTAAATAAAACTAATTTTTACGAATTCTAAAGAAACACAAGAATTACTCTAAGACTCACCTCATATTTTTTTTAGTGATCGGGGTTTGAACCCCAACCTTAAATATTTTTATGTATCGTACCAATCAAATAAGATAAGCTCACGACGTCATGTTTTCGGCCAACGACTAAATTTGTGTTTTTTTGTTATATTAGAAAAAAATATTGATAGCCACTTTGCTTGTCGTGTGTTTCGTGGAACAAGTTTCCCGTAATATATAGTATAACTCATTAATTTATTAGGATGGAGTAGTTAATAAAATTCACTTAACAATAAATTATTAATCATTTTTATTTATCTCTCTTCAAGTTTCAAACTTTCAAGACAATTTTCTTCTAGAAATAGGGTCATTAAGATCAAAAGAAGTACTTATTAAAAGGTTAAATATCACTTTTCATCTTTTTAGTTTGACATAATTCTCAAGTTAGAATGTGTTTGTCCCTGTGAAGTCTGGATAGGAGATACGATACTGCACTGATACGCCGATACGGGAAAATTTCAAAAATCAAAATACGATATGGCTGGGATACGTTCATAAAAAAATTATATAATTAAATGTACAATATAATTATGACCATTTTTTTAATATGCAAATATATTAACAAACACAAGAAACCAGACTCGTAACACATTAACATAAATATAAATAATATTGACGATTAAGAGAGTGGTGATTAGTCAATTACATAAGCAAAATATATCAAAAAGAGCACAATCAGTGTTATACATCAATGTTATACTATATCCAAAAGGAACATTGTTAGTGCTATACTATATCGATCCAAAAAAAAAAAGCACTATATCCAAAGTGGAAGGCGACCATTTTGAAAAAAAAAATTGAAACCCTAATTTTTTAGAAAGGGGAAGATGAAATTGTTTGTTTGGTTTGGTGTGGGTCGTCTGTCCCCAAAGAAAGATAAAGGAAATGTATATATATTATAGTAATATAATATTTTTATTCTTATGTTTTACACAAGTATCCGTGCGTATCGGGACGTATCGGAAATTTATTTTTTTTAAAAATAAAATTTAATATTTGGATACTCTTCCGATACGTATCGGGCAAGTATCGGTGCAGGATATGCAGGGGATACGATACGTCATCCATTTTGAAGTATCGGGGCTTCACAGTGAATTTTTAAGTGTCTAAAAATTACTTTAAAACTAAAGTTAAAAGGAAGAGCTTTAAAAAAAAATAAAGTAAAAGTTGTTTGGTAATAATTGTCTTGTTAGCTTAAAAATTAATTTTAAAAGTTCCAATTTTTTATTTTTTTTAAGGAAAAAGTTCCAAATAGTTGTAAAATATTAAGAAAAAACAATGATTGTTGTCATACTATATTTTTTGTGATATTATGAATGACTGAATTTTAGAAAAAAATATCAATTCATGAAACAATTTTTAAGTTAATTTTATATAAAAATGAATAATATTTATTATTCATGATATGAAAAAGAATTTATTTTCCATGAAAAATGAAAGTATTTATTTATTGGATTTTTATGAAATTTGGTAAATCTTTTTTTTTTTTTACAGGTAGCTGGACTATAAATTAAGTGACCAATTCTAGAAGATAAAGCATAACAAGAAAAGAATGAAGGAATCGTGAGGCTACATTAAATAGATGGAAAAACAGTAAAAATAAATAAAGTGGTCAGCTAGATTCGAAGAGTGTACCACTAAGAAAAGCTCCGAGAAGTCAAAAGAAAGTTTGTTTTAACACCTTCTCCTTTTGTTCAGTTTTGTACATAAAATTGAAACTACTTGATTTGTTAAGAGCTTTTCCGAATTTCTGTTTGGCCCTCCATTTGCTTTTAAGAAGAACTGAAGGAGAAAAAAAGTGTGGGCATACGGGCTCTTAGTCCTTTAAGTTACGAAAGTTTTAATTATATCATTTTAGTTTGACATAATTCTCAAGTTAGTCTTTTAAGTTTCAAATAAGTCTTGTTAGTTGATAAACTATTTCACCGTTGCCCCTTCTTCTGTCAGTCTCCATTTAACTGATGTTGATGTAGCCGTTAAGTTATTGACTTGGATCAAAATGTAGCCTTTTAAAAGCTCGAGGGTGTTAAAACACTACGTTTAATGGTCACAAATAATCATTTATAGTGCGAGAAAGACAACTATTTACAACAACAAATGTCTTTCTAACACTATTAAAATGCATTTATAATGCTAGAATGGTCATTTGTGACGATTAAACGTAACATTTTGACACTTTTGAGCTTTTAAAAGGCAACGTTTTGATCCAAGTCAACAACTTAACGGCTACATCAACATCAGTTAATTATTAACTGACAGCAGGGATAACGGTGAAATAGTTTATCAACTAAAATGACCTATTTGAAACATTTGAAACTTTAAATGACTAACTTGATAATTATGTTAAACTAAAAGGATCTAACGTGGTATTTGGCCGGTTTAAAACTATTGAAATGTTTAATATTGAGAATGTTCGACATATGATATTGTTGATAAGATTAAGTCACTTACTTATTTGTGGTTGAAGGCGAAAATTGCAAATCTCTCTTTCAACTATCATGCTTGGTGGCTTAGTACGTTCACTATGTTGGACATCGGTTAATGTTATTTCTTTCTCTGTTCTTTAGTTTATGTTTGTGGTTGAAGGCGAAAATCGCAAACTACCATGTTTGGTGGTTTTGTCCGTTTACTATGTTAGGCATTGGCTAATGTTATTTCTTTCTCTATTTTTTAGTTTCTGATTTTCTGTTTCCCTTCCTTTATACATATGTTTGTGAGTTTGTTCTTTTCCTAGTACACCTTATACTAGGAAGAATATTTTGATTGAGTAATATATTTCATTTTAGTCTCTTAAAAAAAATTGTTTTGTTAACTAATCTTGTTTCTGAATGTGAAAATGTATATAAATATAAAATATTTCTTTGTAGGCTAGGATGATTACATTTAATATCATTCTTGTAATGTATTATTAACGGCACTCATGTGGTGCAAAACTACTACGTACCGTGGTCAAAATTGTTGGCTTTTTTATTATTCAATCTATTTTGACCTCATCACTATATCAGAGCTAAACAAATATGCAAAAATAGAAACGTTGAAAATCAAACTTTGTATTTTTTATTTTTTTTGAGGAAAATCAAACTTTGTATTGTTTCCTCAGTATTTATTTGTTCTTATTATCGCACTTTATCTTTGACTTTTCCCATGTGTTTCTTATGTGACCATTCGTCTTTGACTCACGTTCCTTCAACCTATCATTTTGCTTTCAACACCTTGTATTGATTATTTGACGCATTTCTTTGAGTTAATATAGTGGGATTGAATTGATTTTGTTTATACTTCAAATGTTGCTGATTTGTGCGAATAAAAGAAATATATTAAAGACACATACAATCCCTCAAGCACAAGTTGTGTCAAAGGGAGCTGAGAAGAGTTAATTACAATACAGTAAGGCTCAAAACAACCATAAATCAAAAACAAAAATAGACATTACAAGACAGTCTGTAAATAACATAAGAGATTTTGTCTTCAAAAGGGATAATCAAAAGCGAACGCGATGTATTAAAAATTCAATGTGTTGGTGTAGGACTAAAAAGAATATTTTAATAGCAGAACAGAAGTTGTCCATTAAATTTTAAATTAATTTTGCTTACAAATATCAGTATCTTAACATTTTTTTTTTAGGAAACACTAGTATCTAACAAAATTTTAGAGTATCGAAAAATTCTCTTAATTTAGTTTAGTTATGTTTTGTTAGGTATGGAACTATATTAAAAGGTTTAGGCGGGCTTTATTTGTAAGAGAAATGATATTTGCACAACCATTTTGTGATAATTGTTGAACAATTTTCTCTCATATTCATATTATCTTTATTTCTTTTTTTTCTCTCTATTATTTTCAACAAATAAAAAGAGAAAAAAAGAAAATTGTCACAAAAGTTGTCACTAAATAATTATAAAAATATCATCGTTCTGATTGAAAAATCACATTTCTATGTTGTTTTATTCTCCAACACTTGACTTAAAGTAAAAATCATTGTTATTTTTTTTTCAGATAACTTAGTGGTTAGAATTTACCTTATAAGGTGAATAAGTGGGATGTGTGGGGTTCGAACCTCGATCTCTGCATATAATAATGTTTTGTTCTACCAACTGAGCTATGCTCATGGGATAGTAAAAATCATTGTTACCATCAACGTAAATGCTTCTTTCTTTTTTTGTATTTTTGTTTTATTTTTTATAAGACTTTGTACTTGTTTTAATTATATTTTGGTTGTTGGTAGGTACCTAGTTAAAAGAAGAACTGCATTTCATTTTGGTTG
The DNA here is from genome assembly GCF_003473485.1 of Medicago truncatula. Lineage (NCBI taxonomy): Eukaryota > Viridiplantae > Streptophyta > Magnoliopsida > Fabales > Fabaceae > Medicago > Medicago truncatula. The sequence goes on along the minus strand of NC_053043.1, from coordinate 20,552,071 downwards.
GACTACCACTAGTGTCTGACTATTATCTGATACTTAAAACAATGCTGAGACTATATATTGTTTATTTAACTAAGTATGTTCCAAAATCCAAATCATATATATTCTTGTCCTTTTCACTTAGGTGTTTGGTCAGAAAGTAGATTTGGTAACCAGCAACATAGTCTACCTACCCTCTGCATGCTTTCTTCTTGCCCACTAGAGTAGACAATACCTACCACGCAACGAATGGTCAAGCTTGGTGGGGGAATTTTCTCTTCTCAAAATTTGTACATTTTTGGTGTGTTAGGTGAGGGAAAATGTTGAGTTTTTGCGATATTGATGATTTTAATGTATTTAAGGGACAAATAACTGATCAGAAGAAATTATTTTTCTTTTGCTTTCGTACCTGTTTCTGACACATTAAAGATGAGCGATTAATCCGACTCGTACGTAGAGGCATGCGCATTAGCCAAACGTTGTTTTTCGTGAGAATCAAACCCGATATTCCCCAGATATGTCTTTGGAAGGAGCTCCTTAACACTGAAGCCCAAACAACTTGCTTAAAAAAAATTAGTTTGATGAAATAGAATGATTGGTTAGAACTTATAAGAGAGATAAAAAAGTAATCAAAACTCAATATTACTTAAATGAAATCCGTTTGGTGACAGAAAATACTTATGTGATATGTATAATCAGAAGGTTTAAATACCCTTTTAACTTCTTAAATATCTCAATTGTACAATTTTAGTCTCCATTTGGTGGTCTCCTACCAAAATTTTCTCCTAAATTCTTTAGTGTTTTTACTCATTTTGCTGCTGTGAGATGCATAATTAATCGCATGACCCGAATATGAAGCACAAGAGGAACTCAAATATTGGTTTGTACCACTCACGGTTGTAGTGTAGAATGATAAATTGTGATTGAATATCATGAAGGTAAATTAGAAGTTTTTTTTTTTTTTTTTTTTTTTGGAGGGGAAGGTAAATTAGAAGATTGATATTCGTGTAATGTTAGGGGATATTTTGAGATTTTAGAATTTTAATTTAGGAGGAATAGAGTTTTAAGAAAAAGCTTACGACAAAGTTCATTATTTTTTTTTCTTCAGAAAAATGATATTTGTACAGTCAATTTGTGACAACTTTCTTCTTATATCTACATTAGGTTTTTACTTTCTCTTTTTATGGCTTTGATTTTTGTGCCTACACTTTTCTTTATAAATTTATGGTTATCCCATAAGTTATCATACAAATAGTTGTTCAAATAACACATCTTTTTTTTTGTAACATCACTAAATTTTTTTCTCAAATAAGAGATTTTATTTAAATAAGAAGAAGCTATGAGATGATAATTTTTATGGGATAGAGGAACTTTTCCCCTCTATTTTTGTACCCTATTTAATCGTTCATTCTTTGGAATTCAATTCCTTATGATCACAAATTTTCACGTATTCATGTAGTCGGTATACGTTAAATTGAGATTAAAAAAATAATTTTTCTCAATAGATTTCAATTTCTTAAAAAAAAAAATATTGAGCTTTAAATATACATTGTTTGATCTCGTCCTACTGTGTTACTTGCGTGAATGCAATCTCGACTGTAGGAGATCCATCGTCTTACCCTCCCTCTCGATCAATTCTCTAATTTTTCTTGCTCAAAATTGTGCATGTCAAAAATCAAACGCATAATGATATATATTAATTATTTTTTTAGGGGAATATATATTCATTATTTATTTATTTCTTATACATCCTATTAAATATCAATCATCAAGATAATTAATTTTTTTTTTTTGTAAAAATAATAAAATTAACGGTCTAGAAATTTGTCCTTACAATTATTGGTTTATTGATGCAATGATCAATTAATTAGGGACCACACTCACACTAGATATTTGACAAGTTACAAAGAAAAAGAGCAACAATATACTTTATATATATATATATATATATATATATATATATATATATATATATATATATATATATATATATATATAATCAAAATAAAAGTCAGATACAAGACCACAAGAATCTATTTCCCCCTAAAAGAAACGCAAGAATCTATTTTAACGTTGATTACATGTATTTATGCAGCATGAATCTATGACCATCGTTTTCTCATTAGACTTAAACTTATAGTACCCCATCCTACTATTTACTCTATATTTTTATAATGGTTTAAATATGATAATCGTCCCTGTAAAAAAAAAAATTGAAATACACCCTGTAGAAAAAAAATTTGTTTGAAAAAGGTCTCTGGCCACACTTCATGTCTAACGTGGCATACTATTCACCATGTGGCAGTTGCTGACGGTGCAACTATTGCCAGGCGGCACTGACATGGCAGTCCACGTAATTAAAAAATTTAAAATAAAATTCTGAAAATAAATTTAAAAATCTGAAAATACTTTTCCGAAAAAAACTTTAAAAATTAAAATTTTCGAAAACTTAATTTTTTGACATAAAAACTGTTAAAATTAAAAATTTTGAAAAAAACTGTGAGAATTAAATTTTCGAAAAATAGATTTTTTTAATTTGAAAATTATATATTAAAATTTTTTCGAAAATAAATTATATTTAAAAAAAAAATCTAATTTCTTGTTCTTTTAAGGAAATTTTAATTTAAAAAAACAATTTTTTTTCAGAAATTTCAAAATATATAATATTCAAAAAAATTAATTTTATTTTGAAAATTATACATAAAAATAAATCAGAAAATTATTTTAATATTTTAAAATTTATTTTCAGAATTTTAAATTGTTTTTTAAATTTTTTAATTTTTTTTCATATTTTTTAATTTAAAAAAAAAATTCAATTTTTTTTAAATTTAATATTACGTGACAAAAGTTGCACAGTCAGCAATTGCCATTTATAATTTTCGTAAACTCTATTTTTCATAATGAATTTATCAACCAATGATTAAATCATCAATATATATATATATATATATTTTTTTTTTGAGCAAAATATATATATATATATATATATATATATATATATTACTATTAACTTCAGCGGAAGTTAACTCACGCTCGGTACCCAACATAAGTTAAATTGTGATAATATTAACCCGAGTTAATTCATGTTATGTTATTGTATAGTAGACAACATCTCCTTTCTTCCATTACACAATATTCAATATCTAAAACTCTTTCCAATTAACCAACACCAAATTTCATCAAATTCAAATCAGCCACCACTACAATAACAAGTAAGTAAATTTTCATAATTCATTGACATTTTATGTTTATATGTTACATTTTTCCTCTTTAATTAGAAATTTTTTAGTTTCACGGTTTATGTAAATTTTGATTTTTTTTTTTTGGTAGGAAATAATTAAATGTTTACATGTAAATGCTATGAATCCTTGTTAGACTAGATTTAAGTTGATTAAATATTTAGATGTTTGCATGTTTATGTTTTAGTTTAATTTATGCACTCCAAGTGGTTGATGAAATGTTTTAATGAGTTTTTCATTGATTGTTTTTAATTTTTTATGGTGTAGATCCGAAGAAATGGACATTTATTAAGTAGATCTGAACACGATGTTAGTTTGTCTGCTTCAACGGTGGAAAGCCCTATCTGTTCAAGGTTCAGATCAATGTCACGTTATTAGATTTGAAGGATTAATTGGATCAAATCAACCGACGACTCAACCATAGAGACACAAGGAGGGTGGACGACCCTGAATATTGACGTCCATCGATCGACTCAATCGAGAGATTGCAGTTCATCCAGATGATGCTCACAAACGACGACGATGTGAGGAGCATGTTCTCGATATTTGGTCAGCCACAACATGTTCTTGACAATCGAGTTGGATGTTTCATTGCTAAAATCTTCTGAAGATATTGTCATGAGTTTGATTCGGCCAGATAAAGATTAGGTTGTATTATTATGTTGGATTTTGGTTTCATTCTTGTTAGTTTGCTGAAGATGTTTGCATTGAAGTGTCTTGTACTTAATTAAACATTTTCAAATCTCTTTGAAAACTTGAAAGAATTGAGAGAACACATGTTGTTTTCTACCGAATCAACTATATAGATTTTTACATCGAATTTCTTTGTATAAGATGAGTGTGACAAACAAGAATGTATTTCTAAGATGTTGTTTTGAGCTTGATCATACTTCTCTGTCAATTGAAACTTTTCAGTTGGCATGCCAGTACAATTAAGTTCAAAAGAATATATTGGAATGCATTCCTTTTTGTTCCTACTCATCTTATATGAAGGAATTCGATGTGAGAACCTATATAGTTGATTCGGTAGAATACAAAATGTGTTCTCTACATTATTTTGAGTTTTCAAAGAGACTTGTAAATTTTTACACTAAGTATAAGACACTTCAATGCCAACATTTTCAACAAACTTTCATGAATTTAATTTAAATCCAACATCATGATGAACCACATCCTTAGGAGAATGTAATGTAACACAACGCTTCGTTTATTGCCCGATTAAACGGAGATGAAATTAAACACTAAATGTTAAATTTTCGTATTGTATTCTCTTATAATTTATTTTGCGTACTTGTGTATTTTTAGTTAGGATTTATTTTGGAAATGAATCAATTGATCTTTCTAAGACATGCTCACCATTGAGCAAATGAATGTTTTAAAAAAATATAGTGAATGATTGGAAATTAAAAAAATGAACATAAGGTATTGTGAGTGAATGAATGAATGTGGTAAATGAATGTAGTGATATCTAATGATGGATACCGTGAAAAATGCGTGTTTAGGGGCTTAAAAAACAACATCTCTATCAAGAAATATTGTTATGTTAACCCGCCTAAAACCGGCACATGTTAACTCACGCTAGAAACCAGCACATGTTATTTCACACTGGGGTTCAACACAAGTTAACTTACCCTAGGTATCGAGCATGAGTTAACTTACGCTGAGGTTATTTAAGGAAAACCAGGGTGAGAATGAGCAAAAACCAAGGCGAGAAAAACAAATTTCATGTATCTTTTATGGTGTTTTGAGTTCGAATCTAAGACCATTCACTCTTTTTGTGAAAGTTACGGTAGTGTTCAACACTTTATCTACAAAAAAAAGGTTCTATTTGGTAAAAAAAAATAGTGAATAACTGATAAAATAGTTTAGAGCAAATAACTTATAAACGAGCTTATAACAAATAGATGATTAGCTATTAGTTATATTTATTTTCAATTAAAATGGCACAGGTAAAGTGAAGACAAAACATGATAAACTATAAGTTTTGTGCTACTCAAATTAACTTATAAAAAACACTATTATTTCTTCCAAAAATAAAAGCGCTATAATATCATAAAACTAAGCTATCAACTTGTGTAAAAATGACAATATCAAACAGATCTTGTTTTTAAAATACAACTTATCGAACAACTATAAATTCCCGTGAGCGTAGCTCAGTTGATAGAGATATCGCATGTTATATGTAGGGACTGGGGTTCGAACCTCAGACACTTCACATTTAATTGTATGAGTTTTATCCACTAGACCACTTAAAAAAAAAAGACTATAAGTTCAATTTTAGGTCTATCAAATAACACTTATAAAACTTAAACATGTTTTTAAGAAGGAGTATAAAATATTTTCTTGAATGAGAGCAGAAAAAAGTTTGAAACTTTTGCTCGAGAGAGTAATTATAGACCATTTTAAATAAAAATTAATTTCGATAAATTATTAGTGGAAAGTAGCCATGTGAGTGTGGCATTAAATAAGAGTCAAAAATCTTACAACAACAACGAGTATCATGGTTGGAAATGAGGTAGAAATGGGCCCCACAACAGAACCGCGTGATAGTGCGTTCACTATGAGTTGTAGTGTCCATGATACGATTTATCTCAACTACTACCGACACCTCCCACCCCAATCAACTACAACCGTTAAGATTCTTCTTCAGATCCAATCTCAACCGTTCACCTTACCAGCAGACAAGAGAATAGAACGTGGGTGGATGAAACAAAGAAAATAATTCTATTCTTGAACAAAAAACAACGAAAATAATATTTTTTTTAGAGAAAAAACAGAGAAAATAATTGAAAAATTGAATCTCATTCAAAAGCAATTTATATGATACGATAATAAATCTCTTATGAAGTTCTTAAGGTCTAACTCAATTTACAATTTAAAATTGTTAAGATGGACGCGTTTAGTCGGGTTCGAACTCTCAACCTTACAATATATATGTATGAGTTTCAGTGATTTTTATCACTTCGTCCAAAATAAATAAATAAAGCTCTTGCAATTAAATCAGCAATCTTGACTTCAAACTGCCATTGAGAATGTTGCCCTTTTAAATCTTTTGAGAATGAGTTTTACCGATGAGTATGGTTACTTGATCGAATGATTAGTCTCTAGAGTTGTAGTTGTGGACAAAAATATCTATTCACACAACCAAAAAAAAAAGAATCTAAACCAGATCTTGCTTCAAAGGGGCATTTGAGTCATTAACTACATTTCAACTACCTCAGCAACCTCTCTCATTTGAGACTTTTGCCTATAAATTGAGTTCCAAGTCTTCTCTTTGGACTCACAACGCTTGATCAGACTTAACCATAGCAAAGCGGGTTCAATCTGTTCAAGCACCAACTTCTCTTTCTTTCACCAACTACCTTTTTCTTTAAGGTAACACTTGCTTCTTTGTTTTGCTTTGTGTTTTTCTCTATAGATCTATCATGAGGTTATTCTTGATCAAGTTTGGATTTTGATCTTCTGGGTCATTTTGTTTTGTGATTTTAACAAATGGGTTGCTCTTAGATTTGACTAAATATGTTTAAAGTTTGGAAAGTTGAAACCTTGATCTGGAGGATTCTCCAATTTTGGTTTAAGATTTCTCCAATTTTGTAGGAATTATGTTTGGTCTCTTAGATCTGGAGAAATTGTTATTATGTTGTTGGTGTTTTTTCATGTTGATAATTGTTGTATGGAACTTATTTTCTTTGATCTGTTTCACTAATTAACTAACTTTGAACTTGTACTTAATTTCCATTTGTCGGTTATAGTGTTCTAGTTTGTTTGAAATTTTGTTAAGTTGGCTTATGATTTATGTGTATGTTTGAATTGACGGCGAATTTAACGAAATTGAGCTGTGATTTCGTTGAAGCTCGAAAGTGTAACTTTTGTCTGAATTGTGTAATTTGATTAAAGTCGCCATCAATCTAAACATGTACTAAGATTGCATTGAAATCATGTCTTGTTGGTGTTTATTTATTAAACTATGCCTTCAATTAACTTGATTTATGATTTACTTAATGCAAGATTTGAATCATGATTGATAGAAAATACATGATGTATATAAGGGATAAGACGGGTTTGAACTGAGATTGAATTTTGATTATGGATGCTTAATTTACTTTCTTTTGTTGTGTTTTTCAGGTCTTAATTAAAGATGGCAACAGAAACTTTCCTATACACATCTGAATCTGTGAACGAGGGACACCCCGACAAGCTTTGCGACCAGATCTCTGATGCCGTTCTAGATGCTTGCCTCGAGCAAGATCCAGACAGCAAAGTTGCATGTGAAACTTGCACAAAGACCAACATGGTTATGGTCTTTGGTGAGATCACAACAAAAGCAAATGTTGACTACGAAAAGATTGTCCGTAAAACATGCAGGAACATAGGTTTTGTTTCAGATGATGTTGGTCTTGATGCTGACAACTGCAAAGTCCTTGTCAACATTGAACAACAGAGTCCTGATATTGCTCAAGGTGTTCATGGCCATCTTACAAAAAGACCTGAGGAAATTGGTGCTGGTGATCAAGGTCACATGTTCGGGTATGCTACCGATGAAACACCCGAGCTTATGCCTTTAACCCATGTTCTTGCAACCAAGTTAGGAGCTAAGCTCACTGAAGTTCGCAAGAACGGAACATGCCCTTGGTTGAGACCTGATGGAAAGACCCAAGTCACTATTGAGTATTTCAATGACAAGGGCGCCATGGTTCCGATCCGTGTCCATACTGTCCTTATCTCAACACAGCACGATGAAACTGTCACCAATGACGAAATTGCAGCTGATTTGAAGGAACATGTGATCAAGCCCGTGATCCCAGAGAAGTACCTTGATGAGAAAACCATCTTCCACTTGAACCCTTCAGGCCGTTTCGTCATCGGTGGTCCTCACGGTGACGCTGGTCTAACCGGCCGCAAGATCATCATCGATACTTATGGTGGTTGGGGTGCACACGGTGGTGGTGCTTTCTCCGGTAAAGATCCAACAAAAGTCGACAGGAGTGGAGCTTACATTGTGAGACAAGCTGCAAAGAGTATTGTTGCTAACGGACTTGCTAGAAGGTGCATTGTGCAAGTTTCCTATGCTATCGGTGTTCCAGAGCCATTGTCTGTGTTTGTTGATTCTTACGGTACCGGAAAGATCCCTGATAAGGAAATCCTTAACATTGTGAAGGAAACCTTTGACTTCAGGCCAGGAATGATCTCTATTAACCTTGATCTTAAGAGGGGTGGAAATAACAGGTTTTTGAAGACTGCTGCTTATGGACATTTTGGTAGAGATGATGCTGATTTCACATGGGAGGTTGTGAAGCCACTCAAGGGTGGAAAGTTAGCCACTGCTTAAGTGAAGTAATGGAGTTTTGGATGGTGCTTACAAATCTTGATTGTACCAAAAGCATGTTATAATTTTTCTTGTGTTCCCCTTCCCCCTGTTTTCATTTATTATATGTATTTTTTTCTTCTGATTTGTGTACTTTGTATGTGTTCGTTTAGAACATATATATATTTTACATGATCAACCGACAAAATGTTGTGTCAAGATTTATCCCATATAATGTAATAATACCAAATTAAAGTGAGCTTACAATTAGTTGGTTACTATTTGTTTTTTGGTAAACGACCAAAATATCTACGTATTAGCACGGTTGGAATATATATATTTAATATGTAAGGTCGTCATTGTATAAACACAACGTTGTACAAAAACATTTCTATGCTAAATATTTTCTTTAATTGATTGAATTAAAACATGTTATAAGGTAGGCAATGACAATATAGGATTAAAATGACAGAAATTTAAATATCATTAAGAAATATACCGTCAAGCTTCTTATTGAGCGGAACACGACCCAATTTCATCGATTCCTTCTGTTTACCTTGAATTTCGGTAAACAACTGATGATTTACTAATGGTTACTTGCAAATCAACCAGTAAATTTTAAGACATATTGTGTTTGTTATTTTTCAAAGAAGGATGAATGTTCTTGATATTTTTTTACCGAAGTATGAATATAACAGTCGAATTCAATGAAGGTTGGACTCTGTCGAGATTATCTTCAAAGGTTTAAAGTAAAATGCTTGAAAAGAACAAGTAAATTGCTATGAATTTAAAGGAATAAGCTTAAATTGAATGTAAATTGGTACAAAAATTCATACATTGCAACTTGTGACTCGTTTTTCTCTTAAATGCGGATAGTTTGAGTGTAAGTTTTCTGTATGATTGAATTGTGACATGTTTTTCCTATGAAAAACTATTATTTATACTAAGTAACTACCTACACAGAAACGTTCGAACGTAACCACTAACAACTACCTAAGATACGTGTTAATTGAACTTCAACTAAGACCTTTCGATGGTAACCGCTACATGATTCCCTCATCCAACACCAACTTCTCTTCGACTCTTGCTTCTTTGTCGAACCGATTCTTTTCGACTCCTGCTTGTTTGTCAAACCAATCACCATGTAGACAATGAATCCATTTAAGTCTCATAATTCGACCAAATTAAGGAATCGAAACTTATTAATCTCTTTTTCAAAATCTGAGTCAAACTTCATTGACTGCATTTATTGTAGCCTGTCGAAAATACAGACTAACACCTTTCTCTTTGGAAGCAGAACAAGAACCAATTTCCGCTATTTCGGATTGTTATTGAGCGAGTGAACTCAAGGTTTTATTGTAAAGTCAGCGAAGTTTCTATGGTGTACTTGTAGTATCAGTCCACAATGAAAGGCTCCGTATCGACGCCTCACTACTACTTAATTAATAATTACTAAGCTATTTCATAAAAATTATAGTTTAACCATCATCGAATTTCATTGATTAGTTTTTTCCTGATCTCGTAGATGTAGGGATCAACATAAAGAAGAGAAGCACTTCGCTGATGCTATTTCAAATTCTTAAAAAATGAGAGAAAAAGTGAATATGGAAAAAACTGTGAATATTTTTTATCAATTGAATTTGTTACATGAAGTAGCTTATATACAAGTTGTAGATGACAACTAAGCATAATTAACTTGTAACAAACTAAATGTAATATGCATATGAAATGTAAAGCTAAATGTAATAACTTGTGTTCCAAGCTAACCAGTTTCAAGCTATTCTAAGTCTAATCTTTCTCATATGTCTTTATTGCTAATACCCCCTCGCAAGCTGGAGGTTGGTAGATATCTACCATCCCAAGCTTGGAGATACATTCATGAAATTGATGAGGTCGTACTGCTTCAGTAAAGATATCTATCGTTTGGTTTTAAGAAGAAATCGATAAGAAACGCACAACACCAACTTGTATCTTTTAACGAACAAGATGACAATCAATACCAAGATTTTTGGTACGTCCGTGAAGCCAACATTGATAGTGACAGTGGGTGCATGGGTCTAGTGAACGTAGTAGAAATGTGTAATTCACGTTGATTGTCGCAATAAAGAACAAATAAACTAGATAAAGATTAGTCTAGATCATGTAAAGAAAACACATCCATTGCAATTCATGAGTGGCAAAAGCTAAGGCCCTATACTCAGCCGTTGCAAAAGAGTAAGAGACTATTTGTAGCTATTGTTAATTGGCTTCAAATTTGTGGTTTGGAAGAACAGAGAAATCGTGACATAATTTCATCAACGTGTCACGATTTCCAGGCAATGAGCATGGTTTTTCAGGGTGCTCAATCGTGTCACGATTTTGAGAAAACGTGACACGATTTTCAACTTGCTGGGCACGTTTTCAGGATAAGGTTGGTCGTACCTTGGGTCGTACGCACCAATCGTGTCACAATTTGGACAAACGTGACACGATTTTGACAGCTAAAAACTGCTATAAAAGTGTTCTTCTGCAGATTTTGAAGGTGAGCTTGGAGAGAGAGAAACTTAGATTACAAAGGAGGTAACTTTAGGGTTGAGTGTCTTTGTAGTGAGTATCTCTTGGGTTGGGAAGCATTGTAAACAACTTGGGTAGTGAGATTTCACCATTTGAATGATCAAAAAGCTTCCTTTTGTGTTTTTTCTTAGGACTCATTATTGAGAGTGTGGGTGACACAAAATGGGTAGAAATTAAGTCTTGTTCTTTTGTAAGCTTATAATCTAATTTCTTGTAACCCTTTTGTAACACTTTCATCATAGTGGATTGGAGGGTTGCTCTCTCCCCCAGATTAGGTCATATTGGACCGAACTGGGTCAACAATCTTGGTGTGTTTGTTCCTTTCTTTCATTTCTTATCTTTATTGCTTTGATTATGCTTGTGGTGTTGCTCTACACTTAGATCTAGGTCTGTTTTTGTTGTTGTTGCTTGGAGACACTTTATCCATTGATTACCACTTCCTTTTCTCCACACATCTTTGTTATTCATTGGTGTGATTTTGTCCGAATTCACAACAGTAGCTTTTTGGATTTCCAAGAAACTTTAGATTGACCGGTGAAGAAACAATATCCTGAAATAAATCGTCATGTATCTACGCACCACCTCAATAAACATCACTAAAACCAATGAGTTGGAAATCAAAAGATTGGGAAAAAAAATAAACCATGGCCTGGTGATTTCTCAAGATATCTAAGCACCCTAAGTGCAGCTCTGCGATGTGTTTATGTGGGAGAAGCCATAAATTGGCTTAATTGTTAAGTGGAAAATGCAATGTCAGGTCTTGTAGTAGTAAGATAAAGCAAGCGCCCAATCAGTCGTTAGTAATTTGTGACATCAAGGTAAGCAGAACCTCTTTCTTGATACGGTCTAATAGAAGGATCAAGAGTTGTATTCAAAGGTTTGCAACTAGTGAGTCCTAAGTCCTCAAGTAACTCTAAATAATATTTACGTTGACACAGAGATATACCTTCAAAGGAATGTGCTAGTTCGAGCCCAAAGAATAATTTCAGTTGGCCCAAGTTTTTGATATGAAAAGTTGTATTTAAAGCAGCTTTTACTACACAAGTATCATAGTAAAAGATGTGGAAGCGGACCTGATAAATAGAGTATGATCAAAGTTGGCTTGGGTAAACCATAAGCAAAAGAAATATGGTTAGTTTTTCAAACCATTGGCGACTTCCTTGTTTAAGTGTATAGAGAGACTTGAGAAATTTACATACTTTAGCTGATTTAGGGGATGAGACTCCTTGAGGAACCCTCATATACACTGCTTTATGTAAATCACCATGTAGGTACATATTATTGACATCTAACTGATAAAAAAGAGGTTAGTGCTAAAAGAACTCTAATAATGGAAAGCTTAGCTACATATGAATAAGTTTCAAAATAATCTAAGCCTTATGTTTGGTTGTAACCTTGTGCCATAAGTATGGCTTTGTGTAACACCCCGTTTTCCCAAAATAAAAATTTCATAACAATTATCAGAGTATTCAACACATAAACGGAATGCTACACTTCTTAAAAATCATAAATGAGATAAATAACAATTTATCCATCAACATAATTATTCAAAACTTCGCAGCGGATTTAATTTAACAACATAAATAATCTTGACACGAAGGCCTCATCAAAACATCTCATAAATATCCAATTAATAACTTAATCATATAAATTCATAATCAATACGTAAGGAATAGAAAATAGCCACAAAAGTTCTCATCCCGTTACGTATCAGAGCACCTAAAGACACAGTGAGGGATAGCCACTCACGACAACAATCAATAACTTCTTATTCTCGATCACCTGCAAGTTACTCATACGAAGAGCAACATTTCCAAGCACAAGGGGGTGATATTTCACAAAACAATAATATTAAGCATATAATTCATCAATTATATGTAACAACATAGCAACATCATAATCTCATCATAAATAGTAATATAATCATATCATACTTCATTAACAACTCATGTATAGAACACAACTTAACAACTCGACTCAACAATGCAACTTCAACTTGACTATGCAACTTAGACCTCTTAATCATGCATGTGGTACCAATCCAGGGCATCAAGCCCTCAACGTGTTAAGTATTAATATACTTCCAGGGCATGAAGCCCTCAACGTGGTGAGCAAAGGCTCTAGGGCATCAAGCCCCCAACAAAGAATGACTATGCATGGACTCAACAACTTAATATCTTAGAACATTGACCTCTTATATAAATCCAATAATTTGGAACATTATCTTTCATCTTAGACCGACTCATGCAGCTTAGTTAATAAACAAACAGCAACATAAGCAGTACATAAAACAGTTCATGATATAACAATATCAATGCAAATCAACAACATCTCAAACATCATATATAATTCAAGTAATGCATATACAAATATATCACATTATTAACGACATCAAATCATCTTATAACAACTTCACAGATTATCATTAATATCATATACAACCTCCATTCCTACCCCAAGGATAAACTCATAACATCTCGTGCAACAAAGATCGCAAAACCCTAAACAAGGTATTCTGTAACTAGGCAACTCGCGAGGCGAGAGCCTCTACACGCTATGGCGACTTCAGGAAAAAGGCATTCGCTTTGGCGAGTAAGCAACTTGCCTTGGCGAACCAGAAGCTGGGTGCTCTCGGGAATTTGACATTTTTCACCCAAAAATCCATTTTTGAACTTTCCCATGTTCAATCTCAATCTAAAAACTTGCCTAATCATTATTATACATGTTCAGGCACTCAGGATCATCTAAAGTTCGACTTAACAAGTGAAATCACAAAACAGGTTCCTCACTGGTCACACTCGCTATGGCGAGTGAACTGCTCGCTATGGCGAGCTGCAAGGTGCAACTCGCGAGGCGGATGAAACTTGCTCGCGAGGCGAGCGATGAAGATCATCACTCGCTATGGCGAGGATCATCACTCGAGAGGTGAGCGGTGAATGTTGGCTCGGGCATAATTGCAATTTTCACGAAAATCAACCTAAAGGCATGGTTTTAAGCTTAACATTGATTCCAGATATCATCCTATGGATTGTCTAAGGTCTATAAACAGTTTCTACATCAATCTAACAATTCTACATCAATTAATCATCAATTTCTCACTTTAACCCTAATTTCCAACTTCTCTAAATTAATCCTACACTTGTTAGATACCACCATCAGAATTATACAACTTAATAGAATTGAATGCTAGTCTCACCCTTACCTTAGAAATTGAAATCACAGCCTCTCTAGGTCTTCTTCTCTTCTCTTGGTTTTTTCTCCTTTTTCTCCAAAACTGAACGTACGTACTAACTTTTCTAAACTAGGTCTTCTCTTATTTATATCTCCTCTATCTATTCTATCTTATTCCTCTTTTTCCCCCAAAACTCTCTAAAATCTCAAAACAACTCCTCAACTCAATATTTATTTTATTTTCAAATCTTATTTTATTAAACAATAAAATAAGTCACAACACCTCATCAAATCACATAAATCACTTAAATCACATAAATCACACCAATCATATAAATATATTCTAAACTCATCTTAATAAATTCTAGACTCAATAAAATAATTAAATAATCAAAACGGGCATTACACTTTGAATCTTTCAATAGTCCCATCAATGTGTCTCTTGATTTTATAGACCCATTTACTCCCAATAGACACTACATTTGTAGGTAAATCAACAAACTCCCATGTGTTATTAGCATTCAAGGCATCAAGAGCTTCAAGGAATATGATCTCCATCATCCTTTTATTTTCTCTAAGGTATGCTTTTCTATTATTTTGTAATGATGTTGGTGTCCATGAGCAACTAAACCTCCTTGATTAGGGTTCTACGATGAACCCCTTCTTATTTTTGGAATCAATTAATAAAGTTTTTATTCATTTTATAATCTAAAATCTGATTTAATTCGTTTATGCCTATTTCTATACCGTATACGACTCTAATTCCATTAGAGCAAGGCAATAGTGAATTGCTTAGTTTCTAATATAATTGAATCTAAGTATGAATTTAGGGCTATAACTCGTCTTAACGGAACTCCGCAATTGTAAATGGTTGAATTGCAGGGATGTTAAAATAAACTTCCACTGATTCATCACGGGTTATGTTCTACTTTCTTAAATCCAAACATGAGACAAGTTATAAACCAATGATTTCTTGATTTAATTTCCAGCAAAGATGAAGGGGGGATTCAAGGATTCCATAATCGTCGTTACACTTATGAATCATCCAAACCTAATCTTGCATTGAACACGGCAATTAAAACTCTGCAACCACATTTAAATTTTCTCTTTTATTTGCTTTATAAATAAATTCCACTAATTACCAAGTTCAACGATAATCCATGTGGAGATTATTAACATACTAATTTATTACTTGATACGATTTGATGCACTTTCCTAAATTTACCATTAACTGACGAGCTACTTACGTTAGCAATCTTGCCATTCTTTAGAGGAAACTTCATCCGGAGGTTCGAAGTTGACATTGCAGCTTCCTTATCATTAAATACCAGTCTTCCTATGATATAAGGTTGTAGGAGCATCGACTTCGTTTGTATGAACTTCAAACCTAGATCCACAATGAAAGTTATAAGTTTATCGAGGTAGCCTATGACCTCAATATTGTTGCATGAAAAGCTGATTAGGACGCCGAGATATAGCTTTAAAGTTGACACTAGTATCCCTAGTCATGTGTAAGTGTCACGAACAATGATGTCGACTAAATTGTCTTGACTAATCAAGCTCTTCCTGACGTTGCAGTTTTCCATGATAACTGAGATAACCATTGATCTATCTTGTAGTCTGTTTATTCTGTTGTAATCTTTCTAGGTGAATGTGATCGAGGAGAGTATATTACTTACTCCCTCCGTTCCTTAATAAATGACTTAGTTGACAATATGCATTATTGACTTGATATACTTTGACCATATTTTTCTACTAATTCACAAAGATAAATAATATCATGTAAGATGTTGTTGGATTCGTCTCGATGAGTATTTTTAAAATATTAAATTTTTATAATTTTTTTAGTAGAGAATTGAAGATATCAAAGATAAAACATATGCATTGGTATGTGTGTCAGAGTCAATTATGTCATTTATTTAGAGACGGAGGGAGTATTATTTATATTGTCTTTGCGATAAACAATTTTCTGGGACCCAAATTTTGATTGGGACGAGTCCGTTGAATTCCGAAGAATTTTCGTCTCAGGCAAATAAATCCTTAATGAAATAAAATATATTTTTTCGAAGGGAGTATAGGGATACTCCAACCCTTACAACAATAGTAATCCGGAACTCCTACAAAATCACGTCTTTTAAAAAAAAAAAAAGGTATAACAAATATAATTAAAAACTATTGATATTGTTGAAGAAATTGAAAGCTCAAAGAAATACAAACGAAAATTTGATAGAAATCCTAAGAATAACAACAACATTTTTTTTGGTGGTGTCTGGAATTCGAATCCCAGAACTTACATATATTATGCATTGTTCTTACCAACTGAGCTAAACTCACGAGGATATAATAACAACATTCTAACAAGCTAATAATACTGTAGCCTTAGATATAACATTCAAGTATATTGAATTTTATCTTGGGATGCAACCACAGTACTCCTCCTCCCCCTCCTCCCCCTCCTCCTCCCAAACGCACTTCCCATCATGAGATGGAGGACAATATTTATTTTCACAATCAACATCAAATTCACATGACTGGCGAATATCTACAATGAAAAACAAGAAGAAAAAAAAAGTTGCATTATTTATAGAAGAAAACTTTTCTTTTTTTTTTTCTTTCTAGGAGAGAAGAAAAATTAAAATGATGAGAAAAAAAATGCTTACTGCCAGTGCCAGCTTCAGTTGCAACAAGTAATAGAAGAAGAATGACGATCATATGATACACACATTTAAAAATTATATTCATATTTTTCCGTTTTTGTAAGCAAGAATCAATTTTTTGTTTATGACAGAATCAAAAAATTTCTTGATCACTTTATAAAGGAAAAAATATCTCCATGCTCTATTATTTTAATAACTAGTTTTATGCACTTAACCTTTTACAAAAATCAAGTGTTTTAGTCATTGTATTTGACCCCTATAAAAGCAAAATGAGTATTTTAGTCATTGTATTTAACCCCCCTATAAGGATTAAAATAGAACAAATTATTTTATGGACCGAACTTGGAAATCTTGAATTTTGTAGAGTGAAAACATATTGAACCACATACTTGATCAATATGCGACAACAAAAATCACAATAAATTTACATAAAAGTTAAATTAAAGCAACGACAAAGATTGTAAAAACTGTTTGGAAGTTATGTGCAGTTAGTTAAGGTAATTAAACTGGAGTTAGTAATTAACTATAGTTAGTTAAGTTAGCTAGGGTTAGTAGCTTGGTTAAAAGATAGTTAGAGTTAGTTTAGTTACTCAAACAAACTAATTTTTATATATAAGAACACTATTGTACTCATTCATTATTTTTTTTTTGCAATCTATATTCATTCAATATGAATTTCTATGAGTATTCTTCTCATGATTACACATATGTTCTCTATCTTGCTTACATCTTCGTTCTTTTTCCCTTCGATTCCATAATTTTTAACAACAACTTCGGTTCGAGGAATTAAAATATGCAGTTGCGCGTAGAGATGTTTACCGGTGTTTTTGGTAAACAATAAGACTAGTTTTGATTATTACAAGCAGGATCAAACCAGAAATCTTAGGACATGTTGTGTAATCTTTTTCCAGAAAGTGTATGAATGTTCATCATATTCATAGGTTCCTAGGATATGCTGCTTTTGAATTTCAATTCTTTCCCTTCGACATCAACTGATTGGTTTTGACCAAACTTCTTGCAGAGTCACTTCCTATCGAACTCTTTCAAATATTAAGTCTCACACCATGTCAAAATCTTTATGCCGAAGATAATAACTTTAATTCTTTGAAAGAACAAAAGTCAACTGTCATTGACTACATTAATTGAACATGTCGAAATTACTGTCTAACAAGAGGATAGTCAATACACAAGAAAATATAAAATCCCTCAAAAAAAAAAAAAAAGAACTAACATTAGTTATTTAGTAAAGTGTTCTTTTAAGAGGTAGTTATTTAGTAAAGTTGAAAACGATGTTTCAATGAATCAAATACATTTTTAATTGATTTTGTTCTAAAATGATAACAACGTCTTTTTTCTATGTAAGCGAATAAATATTTACAATAAACCTATCATCATTCAGTTTGTTTGAATATTGTATTGATCATTTTTATTGGTTGTTATGGAAATCAAAAGTGTAAAAAATAAGTCAAATAAATTTTTCGATCAAATATTAATTTTTTACTTTATTCTCGACTTTCTGAACAACATATGTCAAAAACAAAATCTGCCAAACTAGTCTTAGTTCCAACTCGCGTTTGCAGCACAGTTGAAAGTCCTGCCAAATACCAACTCTCCCGCGCCACGGAACAACCCACAAAAGCATACCAATCATCCTCAACAACCGTATCACACCAAGGACAGATCACCTCACATTGTACATGCCACGATTATAGTTGGAGACGCGTCGGAATACACCCCCTGCAAATCCTCCATAACAAATTATGTGTTTTATGAGGGGAATTCACCTTCCAGATTCTATGTCACTCTCCTTCAACATGGAACCGATCACGGTGTACCAACTCCATCTAGCAAGTTTATAATCAGTCTTAACAGTATACCTCCCATTACGTTCCATCATCCATGCTATTCTATCATTTTGAACTTCCGCAAACAATGATGTATCGATAATAGTTTGAGATCGTCAAAGCGACTCTATTTTTTTTGTAAAAAATAAAAATGCTACTCTATTTTTATACAACACTCTGCCCCTTACACTCATATATGCGGTTTACACCAAATATTTTCCATCTATAATTTTTTTTTTGAGAGAGAGAGAATCTACAAAATTGTTGTGGAAAAGTTAACATACTTTATTTCTGAGTGGAACATTTTGTTTTTTTGCTCAGCAATAAACATAAGGTTTTTAATAACTCCACCTGTTAATTTAACGTGGCTTATTTTTGGTTTCGACTCAATGTGCCACCAAAAGCTGTTCTTTCTCGTTTGTATTTTTGGGTCATATACTTTTGTTTTTTGCACACCTCATTGAATTCAAATGACCGTTGGACTGACCGTATAGTTGATGAATAAATGAGTAAATGACAACAACTTAACAATAATTTCTTCAAAGAAAAAATAATACAAGTATTATATTACTTTAGTTTTTTTTTGTTGCTGTAAAAATAGTGGATGAATAATGCTTCAAAATAAAATAGTGGATGAGTATAATTGACAACGATTTAACAAATATTATATTAACGAATCCACGGTCCATTCATATTAAGGAATCCACGGTCCATTCACACTAACTTATGTTTTTTTGTCTTTTTTATTTCAAAAAAAAAAAACTAATGTTTTTTTTTTAATATTTCGCACTCAGTTTTTGTTCTAAGCTTAATTGTGCATTTGACTTTTTTTTTTTTTTTTTTTTACCAAAATAACCCAATTTTCATATTTATATTCCAAAAGGCTCTAGTAAAAAAAAAAAGGTTAATAGTGTTTTTCACTCCTGTATTATATGTCATTTTCGGTTTTCGCCCCTATAAAATTTTCGGTTTGATTTGCACCATCGTAAAATTTTTATTTTTTGGAAAACACCCCTAATAGGTCATTTTCAGAATTTTTTTTAAGAAATTTTGGTTTTTGAATGGCCTATTAAGGGTGTTTTCCGGAAAATAAAAATTTTACGAGAGTGCAAATCAAACCGAAAATTTTATAGGGGCGAAAACCGAAAATGACATATATTATAGGGGTGAAAAACACTATTAACCCAAAAAAAAACTAACTGCCATAGTTTGATCTTTTTCATTTGAGTGCTCCATTTCATTTGGATCCCCCGTGAAGACATCCGTCCTAAGAGTGTTCCAATGCGAATATTCAAGTTGTTTGGGATAAAATTCCTCTAAGTTGATTGGACTTAAATATCTTCATTGCATTTGATCTCTTTGCTTCATAACTTTCATGAGATGTCTAGGTTTACTGAATTCGATGATCTATACAATAATAAAAATAAAAATAAAAATAAATACTTAAAACATCTGTAGAGTTGTCTTTCTAAGGAAGAAAGAGAAATACAATGGCTCAAAGTAAAACATTACAAATGATTTCCCAAATCATGAGTAACTCACTCTAAAATCTCTAGAAAGACCTCTAATGAATAGAAAAGACCGGATAAAACACGAATAAATATCATATGATGAGAGTCATCATAACTCTATACTTAAACCGTTCATTGTCCTCAAGTAACAAAATAACCGTGCATTCAAATTTGTAATAAGTAAAGTAACATACATTTCTGACATGGTGCTTATATCTTTATTTTGTCCCACTCACAACTTTTATATAACTTACCACTTCCATTCTCCAAGAATTCAATCGGGATAGTCGTTGAGAAGATAATCCAAACTTTCAACCGCACTCAATTGTCTATTCACTTCTCCACCAATACCATAGAGAGTAATCATTATTAATCCACTCAGTAAACATGATAATGCCATTTCACCGTAAATTTGAAGAGATTTAGAATAGTCATTCAAATTCAAGTACAAACGTACACACTTTAAAGATCTTTCAAGGTTATAACATGGTTTGGGTTACAGTGATATATTTGAAAAAAGTAGGCTTAACAAAAGAAATGGAGTTAGATATCTTCTACGGATCCTTATACACTAAATATGACCAACCGTCCAAATCTTCTCTAGAACAACACATGCGTTAGCAGAAATATTTTTTTTAGGTGACCAATTTTTTTTATTGCTTGGCTCTTGATTTTCCGCGCGCATGTTTGTCTATATATATATATATATATAATTTTTTTTTTTGTGCGGTCCAATTTTTAGATGGCTGATCTCCCTTTTTCATTTTTAGTACCAATACCCAAATTTAAGATGTTGCTAATTTCAAAGAGAAACTCTAAAGTTAGTTCCAAACCAATACAAGGGAAACTTATACTTCTATGTAAGTCCGAAGAAATCAAATAGATGTAAACATTTTAGGTTAAAAAACTTGTAACATGGATTGTCACTGAAACGACAAGGAAGTATTATGGAGGATCAAATTGGGTTAGCAAAGGATAACATTTAATGAGAGTGTTTTGAAAAGGGTCAGAGTATCAAACAACATGCCTCGTGTATATACAAATATGACCAATAAATTTCAGAGAAACAATGCAAGTTCTAGAAAATAAACATTCAAATATGGACACTCATTCCTTAAAAAAAATAAAAAATATGGACACTCATATGATAAAGAAATACATTAAAAAAGGGTATATATTTGGCTTAAAATATTACCGATTATTCTATTGAGAAAAGAAATGGTGATTTTGATGAATGTATTTGTTGCAATCACTTGATTTCCAATTCTATCAATTAGGATTCGATTGGTTTCTCCATTGAGGGCTAATCCGTGGGAAGGGTAATTCAATTCGGTGGACACTACGGTTAGCTTTCGGTGCTTTTAATTATCAATTTTAATAGAATATGTATATAACTTGTAAGAAAATAAATATATATATATATATATATATATATATATATATATATATAATTAATTTTGTGGAGACTAAAATTTGAATTCTTGATCAGGAGTAATTGAGGTCTTTTTGGTAATCAGATATGTTATGTCAATGTCTGTAATTTTTCTGTCAGATAATATATTTATAACCAAATTAAATTTTTAGATGCCTTTTTTTATCCAAAATTTTGAGACCTAAAGCCCTTGTTTGGGTTGTTTGACCCTTAGGGCGGCCCTGAGTGTGAGTTAAAGTTACATATTTAATAAAAGAGTAGATGTTGATAAACATATAAATGAGAGAATCCATATAAATAATGCCTTAAAGTCTTGGGGTTTCAAGTGATGTCAAAATTCACTTGCGTGGTTCCGCAAATCCAATATGTCGATCCATCTCAGTGTTTAAGTCTCCCAAGAATTCTCAACAATGGTGTCAACGATGATTGTTGCTAAATGTATCGACTCTTTGTATCAAAAGTCCTCATAATCATGGTGGTCAGAAGTCATATTCCGTTGAAGGTTGATTGTGCCAACTACAATCCAAGTTTATTTGGTTGAAAAAACTTTCACATGAGGGGAGTATTACCACATAAATGAACGGACTCATACTTAAGGTGGACATTGTTGGTAGAAAGTGAGTTAAAAGTCTAACATTATGCGGAAAAAAGAATGTTGAAAAACATATGAATGAGATGACCCATATATCGAAAGCCCTGACATTTTGGATAAAAATATGGTGCATAACTCACTTGTGTGGTTGTTCTTTGTAACAACCCATTTTTTCGCTAGAATTATTTTAATTATTTATTATGTATGTTTATATGTGTTTGTATGTGATTAATTGTCTCGGTGCGTATTTTATTCGAGATTAGTGGAATTTGACTTAGGAAGGGTATTTAAGTCATTTTAGATTCAGGGGTATTTTGGTCATTTAGTGAGAAAGGGTAAATTATTCATTTTGTCACGGAAGTTATTTTTAGTGTTTTAAGTGGGAATAATTATTTTTACCAAGTTACTAGTGAGTTGGGGTAATTATCCATTAGTTTGATGGTTTAAGTGTGTAGTAACTTTGCTGAATTAGTCGGTAAGAATATTGAGCCCATTAAGACAACTAGAGGTTAAGCCCATTTGTGTAGTGACTATATAAACACTAGTCTTATGAGAAAATTAGGTCATTACCTTCATTCACTCATTTTTACAAAACATTTTGTGAATCGTATCATAAACTTTTGATAATTTTCAAGAACATGAAATTCATTGAAAAATGGCAAAACAATACGAACTATGTGAAACTTTGGGGTTGAGGAGATTTGGCCTATGAAACGTATATGTATATGCTACTGCACTCATATGTGACTTGTGTGTATACTTAGTTGAGGCATTCGAACTTGTTTGGTTTATTTTGTTGAATAACTTTGAAAATAAAAGAAATGATACGAACTTAGAGAATTTCGGTATTTGTCGACATTGGTCTATGAAACGTATATGTATATGCTATTGCATTTATAGGTGAATAGTGTATATACTCGGTTGAGGCGTTCGTACGTGCTTACTTTGACCTTGGAGAATTGTTGAAAAATGCTAGTCTTCGCAAATATAGGTGAACCTTGTCAAATAGGACTTTTAGGGTCAGTTAACTTACAACTTACTTTATATTTGTAATGATACGCTAGAATATGAATGAGTTGAAGATGTTTGAGTATTTATTTAGATGAAAGATGTGATGTGATCAATTGGCCGTATTTTGTGAAGATTGTGATTTTGGAACCATATGTTCTATAAGTTGATTGTTGTTGATTAATTATGATGATGATGAATTGTGTTGGTGAATTCTTACATGCAATTGGCGACGACTTTGACGGTTTATGCATGTATTGAAAATTGTCGATGTTGATTGTTGACGACTTGTTGTTGGACATATGCATTGATTGAGTCATATGTTCATGCATTCATGATGTTGGTGTTGAAATGTATATCCATATTGGCGACGACGAATAATTTGTATTCATATTGGCGACGACTATGATACATATGTATCTAAGGTGACGACCTTGAGGTGACCGGTACCACAATGCATATAGAGTCGTGTCTAGGCGCATTGCATAACTTGACAGGTGTTATAATTGCTTATGTGCTCGATGAATATTTGCAGGTTGATTTGTATACTTGTTGAATTGTATTACTTGGTGAAACTTGATGAACCTATGAATATGTAGGAATGTGTAGTGAATATCTATATTCGTATACTTGTTGGATATTAATGATGTTGAGTTGCCTAATCAATTGAAATTAATTGTATCATTTATTTTCATTGATTATGTTTAATTGTGAATTATGAATTAACCCCTAGTGGTCATTTAGTTGACCGCCTACCTTATTCGTATGGATGGGTAGACGGCGTGCATGAGTAGTTGCTTTGCATTGGTGAGTTGCTTGAGGAAAGCTCAGAGCTTCCTCGTTTACGGCTTTTTCGGAGTCTAGTGTGTCGACTCTGATTAGGATGTCTTTCTGTTTGGAGTCTTATGACTATTTGTTGTTTTATGACTCAACTGTTGAGATGATATTTTATATTTGGTGATGTATTATGATTTTGAGACATGACAATTTAGAGATGTTTTTACTAAGAGTGTTTAAGTATTGTTAAAATATAAGTAGTTATACTCATTTTAGAGTTAGTTAGGGGTACTAGTTTAGTCAATATATAAGTTACAAGTTGACTCATTTATATCTCTCTTTCATTTTTGTATTTTCAACTAGTATCGATATAATAATTTTCGACGTTGTTTCTCTCTATTTTCATGGATGTCATGTTTCTCAACAAATATAAATCTTTTCATATTATTGTTAAATACTTTTAAGATTATCAAAGAAAGCCAAAACTTAAAGAAATACAGATGGATGTCCGATAGAAATCATAAGAGTAACAACATTCTACCATGCAAATAAAACTATAGGTCTAGAAATAAAACCTAATTATTTTTTAACTTGCCATTTCCATGCACCTCAAACCTAGGGTTTTGTATACCACGCTAGTTTCATACAAACACATTGTTTTGAAACACACTTCCCAAAGTGAGGAGGAGTACAATAATTATTTGGACAACCATCATCTGAATTGCAATTCAACCTACGGATTCCTATGTAATAAAACAAGAATAAAGCCATTTTATTTAAAGCCATGAAATATTGTGTAAGTAAAGAAGAAAATTTTAAAATGATGAAAAAAAAGTTCTTACGGCGAGCTCCAGTTGCAATAGACAAAAAAGAAAGAAAGAGGATGAGAGTAGACACAAATTTGAGAATTACAACCATAATTCTTTTGAGAAACAAATAATCTCTTGAGAACTAAATAGTTTCTGGCACTTATAGATAGATTTGCAATATATCCTTCCAAAGGTTATAATAAATATTGTCTCTTACATAAATGTATTGTTTTTGCCCCTATTACTTGTTCAATTGATCACCTGAACTTCTTATATAAAAACTGTTGTTGATAAAGAAATAATATTTATACAACTATTTTATAACAACTTTTATACAACTCTCTCATACTCATATGTTCTTTATATGAATAGAGTTCAAATATCATTATTCTTGTTGATAAGTAGAGTTCTTTTTTCCTTTACTAACCTTTCATTATTAATTTTAATTTTAGTCTTTTATGATAGAGAAGGGTAAAAAGACCAAAGGGTAATAATATTCAGATGACCATTAGGTACTGCCGAATAATATGTACAATTGGATAAAAACTCACATTATGGGTATAATTATAAATATAAATATAAATAGGAGTAAGCGTATGGGTACCTTGCTATCCACACATAATATACATATTTTTATTTATATATGGTTCAAATCTATTTATCTTTTTTTTCTTCTTCTAGGGTTTGAACATCAGATATTGCATATATTATGTATTTGTGCCTATCAATTGATCTAAGCTCACAATTACACTTATCTAAATTTTGAAATGACGATTAGCATTTCATTTTTGTTAATCTTAAGAAAAAAAAACAAATATGATTTTCACAAGTGTCACTTGTGTTTTCAAGGGATCCGGATCCTCTCCTGCTGATTTTCTTATGCTGCCAATTTCACTGCAATCTCAACCGTTGCTCTTCCTTTATGACAAATTTTCAATTTTTATTCTTTTCCTTTAAAACTTCTCACCCGTTGGATTAGGAGCAGGACCTATTGCACAAGAGACGATCTATTTCCATTTTCAAGTGGATCGTTGGAACCGAATCAGACAAACATATATATTTTTTGTGAAATGATATTTGAACAACTATTTTATAATAACTTTTGATCTCATACTCACATGATATTTTTATCCTCTCTCTTCCTTTTTCTCTCTCCATTGTTTTAGACCAATAAAAAAAATAGAAAAACAAGGTTATCATCAATTAGATGTACAAACATGATTGCTCATATTTTTTCACTTTAATTGAATGAGGTGTGCAAAGAACAAAAGTAATAAGTATATAAAACAAAAACAAATGACCCCAAAAAACCAAACAAGAATCAATGAACACATTTTCTTTGGCATAGTGAATTGAAAACAAGAAATAGGTCGTGTTAAATAAACAGGTGGAGTTATCCAAACCTTATGTTTATTGCTGAGTAAAGAAACAACATCTTCCATTCAGAACTAAAAAGATGTTGTTTTTCACAACAATTTTATATATTGACAACTACCTTTCAGCTACATGACTACATCATGCATACAATGACTAAAATGAACGTCACAAAAGAAATAATAAAGTTTAGAGTTAAATATAATTTAATTGATCTTTGAGAAATCAATTGTGTATATTTTGGGTCAAGATGAAAATCATAAAGCTTGACTGTTCGGCGTCCATGGCTTCGTAATGTGCCCGCGAGGAGCTGTTTGTCTGAAAAGGTCTTGTGCTCGCGAGTGGTGCTCGTAAATATGCTAATTCGTCTGCGAAATATCCTTGTTAGTTATAAGAGTGCTCAAGTCGAGTTTATCAATGAATGCTCGGATATGTTTTGGCATGTGCTTGCCCAATTGGTCCGCTGGTGACGTGACCGTTTGATTCCATCGTCATAGAGTTGGTTGTTTGTCTTGTCAACATTTAAATTCAGGGCCGACCCAACAGAATTAAGAGGCATAAAGCAAAAATTTTAATGTGACCTTTAAAAATATTTTTTTAACAGAATATTTATATAAAATCAATTTTGTGGAGACCAAAATTTGAATTCATGACAAGAGTAATAGAGACTTTTTTGGTAATAAGTTAAGTTATACAAATGTCTGTAATTTATCTGTCACATAATATACTTATAACCAAATTAATTTTTTAAAACTATTTTTTTTTTCACCTAAAATTTTGACCTTCTTACTTGGGTTGCTTGGCCCTTAGGCCGGCCTTGCATTTAATGTGCGTGCTTCGAGGATGAGACTGAGGGAACATGACATTTAGTTTTTGAACGCCACGTGTAAAAGCTAGTAATGCACTTGATTATCTAGGCCCTTGAGTGGTTATTTCAGGTATTAATAAGAGATATCCTTGAGAAAAATAATAATTAATGCGCCTAGTAAATTATATACAAATGTATAATTAGAGATATTATTATTTACTTTTTTTTATAAAAATGGGTTTATAATTAAGGACGGAGGAAGTGTTTAATTTCTTTGTTTTTTTTTTGACTGAATTTCTTTAGTCCCTCTATTTTTTTTTAGGGTTAATTAAGTTTTTGATCCCTATAAATATCTGCAGTTTTGTTTTTAGTCCCTATAAAAATAAATCACACTTTTTAGTCCCTACAAAATTTTCCGTTAGTGTTTTTAGTCCCTGTTAAATTAAAATTTGTTTAATTATACTTAAAATTTTAAATTTTTTAATGATTTTTAACATACTTGTTTAAAACATTATAAAAGGTTCCACCACAATAAATTAACTCAAAATTTTATTTTTAGATCCAAATTTTCGTTAGTTTTATCTTGAATTTTGGTGTTTTAAAAAAATTATATTTAATTCATTACATGTTAAAAAAATCTAATTTTTTATAAAAGAGATTATTATAATGCTCTTAACATGTCTGTTAAAAATCATTTAAAAATATAAAAGTTTAAGTATAATTAAACAAATTTCAATTTAACAGGGACCAACACATACTTTTAGTCCTTGTAAAATTAAAATTTGCTTAATTGTGCTTAAACTTTTAAATTTGTAACATATTTTTCACATTCTTACTTAGAATATTATACAAAGTTCCTCCGCAAAAAAGTAACTTAAAATTTTATTATTAGATCCAAATTTTCATTAATATAATCTTGAAAATTTGGCTTTTAAAAAAATTCATATTTAATTCATTACATGTTAAAAAACTAAAAACTTTTACAAAAGAGTGTCTTACGATGTTATGAACATGTATGTAAAAAATCTTTCAAAAATTTAGAAGTTTAAGCATAATTAAACAAATTTTAATTTAACAAGGACTAAAAACACTAACAAAAAATTTTGTAGGGACTAAAAAGTGTGATTTATTTTTATAAGGACTAAAAACAAAACTGCAAATATTTATAGGGACCAAAAACTTAATTAACCCTTTTTTTTATTGATTGTCCTCTATATATTTGTTTTCAATTTAGTTCCTGGTTCTTCTTTTTTTTTTTTTTTTACAAAAGTTCATGTTCTAAACGATTTTTTTTTTATTAATTGATAAGACATTAATTTATTTAAAACTTTAAATTAAAGATTAAATTGTTATTTAATTTTAAACTAATGATATTATGTTATCAATAAAAGTCGTTTGAAACAAGAAACAATAACTTTTATAAAAAAATTGATTAAAATTGAAAACATAATGTTTATAGTGTCAAAAATCGAAGAAAATTACTAGAGAGACTAATATAAAAATTTGGTTTATTTCGAGGGATTAAAAACTTATTTAACACTTTATTTTATCAAAAGTTGGCATGTGTCTTTTTGGTGTTAAAAAGCTTCCTAGGTTTGTGATGTTTATATTTTTCGGAAAGGTGATATTTACAAATCTTTAGACCGTGATTCTTCAAAAAAAAAAAAAAAATCTTTAGACCGCTTGCTAATAGACCGTCAAAATTTCTTTTCAAATATAATGTTTAGGAAGAAACATATTACGGTTTCACAAAAACTTGTATTAAATCCATAACCTTAAAATATCTTGAAATAAAAGTATGAAATTTGATCAAATCATCCACAAAATTAAAGTCGACTTTCGTATTTAAAGTTCATATTTTATAATATAGCTTATGAGCCAATAATTTACAGACCACAAAACAATTCAAATTTCAATAATAATAGTACAATAGACACATCCCACCCAATATCCCCTATCAAAGCTTGGATTTCCGACCGATAACCTACAACATATGTATTTTTGCAAACATATACAAAAATAAAAGAGTGAGAATTAGTAAGAAAATCATAAAAGGTAAAACAAATGTAAGAAGATCGACACAAGTATGAATGTATAGTTTCAGTTTTGATTGATATGGATATTTATCATGCAAAAACATGTGGAAAATTTACTACACTTAACAGTTACAGACCCTCCTCCGATTTCACTTTTTAGATACATTCAATTAATGATGTATATAACATATAATAAAGATTATATACATCATTAATTGAATATATCTAAAAAGTAGATTTTTGTTTATATTAGTGACCGGAGGATGTTGACGTTAAAATATGGAAAATAAAAACATATGGAAACATTTAGAGGCATGATAACACAAAGGAACATATTGGTATTTGTGATTATATTAACAAGAAAACATGAGATAACATTTAAGAGACATATTAAAACATAACAACATCTTAGAAATTAATACACATTGACAATTAGAGATATATTCACATAGTAATTTACACAAGAAATTTATTGCAAAGGTACCACTTTGATACTCGTGCCATATTATTATGCCATTAAAAAAATATTTAACAAGTTTCTAAAGCTATATAATAAACTGTAAAACTTGAACTACTCTTTGAAAGTGTGAGTGAAATTATAAGAATAACAAGATTAAGATGAACAAATAAAATGAAGGCCTAGACATAATAGAACAATATATTTTACCTTAACTATGTAATCCTTTTACATTCACCATCGATGCATTTCATAGGTATAAGAGGAGGGCCCAAAAATATTTTATAACAATCGATGTCATTAGCACATTCTTCTGTAATGTAAAATAAGAATAAATAAATAAATATGAGTACTTAAAAAGGGTGAAAGATGTATATAACACAAATGAAGAAGAAAAAAAAAATGAGCTTACTTTCACAGTAAACAACAAGAAATAGGGAAATAAAAAGGATCATAATATAAACAAATTTGAGAATTTTAGCCATTTTTTTCAACTTTGCATGTATCAACTATATAGTAGAAAACCACATGCTATTTTTATGTCAATTAAAATATTTTTTTAATAATTATGTAGTTTCAATAAATCCTTCATTAAAATTAGAAAAATTATTAAATGGCTCTAAAGTATATTGAAGTATCATGTCCATTCCTTTAGCTCATAGAATAGATCTCACATAAATATATTATTTGCAATTAAATTTCATTATAATTTACCAACCTTTCATTAATTTTAATATCTTATATAGCCTTTCATAATAGAGAAAGGAAAAACAATTGTATATTATGTTGTTTCAAGTTTTGTTGTTCAATAAAAGGTGGTAAAAAATGAGACTCTCTCAAGCTTCTCTTAGAAGAGGGGAGTGAAATATTTTATAATATATTTTAAATAAGATGAGAGGAGAGTGTAATTTAAGCATCTTTAAGAGGAGGACAGTGTAATTTACTCTTTTAACATATTGTTGAGATTTGTGGATAAAGTAACATTGATTGTATGTAGTATTTCAATCATATCTAGAGTTATGAACATCCAAGTGAAATCAAATCAATTAAATATACATTTTTGTTCATCTCAACTTGCATCAAGGTGAAAAGCTTATAGAACAAGCTAGATTATTTCATACTATAACATTATGTCACATCTCGTAGTGTAACGATACACGTCACAAGTCAAAAACATTATATTTTAGACAATATTTAAGCATTTTAACATTTTTTTTATTTTTATTTTTTTTATGTTTTTAACATGAATGGAATTGTTGGAAAATTGCATAAAGACTTTTTTTTTTTTTTGAAGGGACTAAAGACTTATAAAGCTTATATATGAGTATTCAAACATAGACATGATCTGTGAAATTATGTAACTTTACAATTTATTTATTGTTTCTTATCAAAAATATTGGTAGATGAATAATAGCATTTGTAACTACCCTTATATTTCAAGATGATTATAAATTCAGCTTCAGTTGATAAATTGCCTTGTTTTTGTTGGTGGTTGATGAACATTTTCTAATTTAGATGTTATGTTAAATGCTCTTGACCATGCAATTGTTTTTTTTTTTTTTAGTTGTTAATCTTACTATGTTTGAATTCTTTTTTCGATTGTGAGTGACTAGTTTACTAATACAAAATTTATTTTATTAATCAATTTGTGATTTTTTTTGTATACCAGATGATGACTTATTAGAGGATGTTAATGGTCGACTTATTATGTAAAGATTAACGTAGACATATGGATCAAACTATAACATTGTTTCTTTGATTATATCTACTCACTCTTTGTAACTTACACCGTAACATCCCAGACAACTTTAAAAATTGCCGACTGACCCTACAAACTAACACGAGTCTTTTCAGCGTGTTTTGTCCTCACTCGCACGTTTAATTGTGAAGTTCTTATGAAATGGGCTACCAAAAAAAGAAGCATCTTGTTGATATAGAAAGTACCAAACAATTCTTATAAGCCTTCCTTCAACCATGCAGTCCCATACTTGCACGACCTTTTGGGATCCCTCTCATTCCGGTGTGAATCGGCTCATCTAGAATTTTGACTTTCAACTTCACATTTACGGTTGATTTGACATCGCCAGAAGCTTCGTCGGAAGCTTCAATTATTGTTGGTTTCGGGTCAACGCCATCATCTGCCACATTCTCATCCATAGGGGTGGACGTCGGTCGGTTTCGGCCGGTTTTCGGTTTGAAAATAGCAATCCGTTGATAACCACGGTTGATATATATGCATCCATTCCCGTCCGTTTAAAAGTTCGGTTTAGTCGGTGTCGGTTGTTTCGGGTGACGGATTGGATCGGACGGTTTGCACGGTTTTTGTTGAAATTGAGTAAAACATTCAAAAAAAGTCGTTGTCAAGATTGGGAGTCATGGTCACCACCATCAAATATGGGGGAAGAGAGTTGCAGAAACACAAAAAAGAGATATAAGAAATAAGAAGTTTATATAACAAAAATGAGAGAGGCTACTTTATGTTAGACTTCATTCCCATGAGCATGAAGGAATAGATGAAGTCATGAACTCCATTTCCGATTCCTCACGCTTGCTCTCTTGATGTCTTGGACTCCACTGCCACTTTGTTTCCTCACCCCTACGTACTGAAGAAAGAGATAATCTTATTAATGGTTATTTTGTTTATTTTATGTTTAGTTAAAAGGTCACATGCAAGTCACGTGATGTTTAAAGAAACACAAAATATAAAATCTCAGCCATTCAAGTTCTTAAACCATGTGCATTGAATCCAACGGTTGCTAAACTTCCATGTCAGCAATCCTAGTGAAACCAAATCCAATACAACAAACATGTACCAGCTATCTTCTTCTTCAATGGTTCACTACTTTTCTTTCTGTTACGGTGCAACGGCGAGAAACACATGTAAGCATCCACTAATAACTATGAAAACATCCTCAAAATCATCGCATCTCATACATCTATCGGTCGGTATCGGTTACCGTAGGACTCATTTCTTCCATCCGCACTCGACCAACAGTACCCATCACAACCCTTGAAAATACGACCGTCAAACCCGAACAACCGATTGAATCTGCCCGCGTAAGCAACGGGTCTCATGGGTCGGCCGGATTCGGTCGGACAGTACAATTTTGTCCACCCCTACTCAACCATATCAATAGGTATATTGAATAACAAAATAACAAGGAAAAAGATAACTTGAATAACGATAATCCTTTTAAAAAACATAGCATTACACCTGCATGACTTAAGCCACGCTAGGCATTACTCCTGCGTGCCCTAAGCTACGCTGACTTAACACCTGTGAGTTAACTCACGTTAGCCCCAACGTGAGTTAATTTGCATTCAACCTTCTTCCCAAAACTGACGAACCAAGCCCAAAAATCAGCAAAATCAAATGAGTTTAGATGATATATTATCTGATATTTGATGAGTGTAGAAACATGCTTCCTAGCGATTTGAAATGAAGATTTTGACCCAAAAAATCGCATTTTTTGGGATTTTGGAAGTGAAGAGGGAAAGAAACATGCTTCCTAGCGATTTGAAATGAAGATTTTGACCCAAAAAATCGCACTTTTTGGAATTTTGGAAGTGAAGAGGGAAAGAAAATGGAGCTTGCAGTATGGAATGATAGGTTTTATACAAAAACAGTAAACTCAGCATGAGTTAACTCACGCACGAAGTACACAGCGTGGCTTAAGTCACGCAGGGGTACTTTCGTCAATTCAGTTGGGAGTGAGCGTTCTTAAGAAATCTTGATACCAACTCAATAAATAAGGTTTATTCACCCCTGTCAACTTGTTCGTTGAGAAATTTACTTTTAGACTGGAAACCAATTGGAACCATCTATGAATTGACTTCATACATTGAAAATTTTCCACACAAGCCTTGCCAATAAAAACAGTGGCATCGGCATATTGGAGGTGGGAAACCACGATATCCAAATTACCCACCTTGAAACCTTCGGAAAAAAAACACCAAGGAAAACCGTCTTGATGATGATGAATACGAGTCACTAAGTGTATAATTTGCATAACCCCATTGGATGTTGTGTGTATGTATTTAAAGGTGCAATTTGTTAAACATGTCGTACGTGTTTGTTCTACTATTGTTATACCTATACATGATTTGATCATAACTCACTCTTTGTTGTTTGAGTTTGGCACTTGTAATGGACACATATAAGCTGGATGATTAAGATGAAGTCAATGTGCTGGTGTCTAACAACAATATGTTTATTCACTCTAATATGTATTTATGATGTTCTACTTATGAATCATTATCTTTCATATGTAAAGTCTTTAGAGTAAAGCAATGAGTTTATGTTTTGAAAGGTCGATAATGTGTTTATGTTTTGAAAGGTCGATAATGTGAATAAGTTCTATACAAGTTATTTTACTGGTGTCTTCATTTAATATAAGTTACTTTTATTATTATGTGTTTACTTATCATTTCTCTTTTGAAAACCATCCCTTCATGGTTGCAAACGTTACTAGAAACCAATGTAAAATTAAAATATTTTGGGTGTCACAACTAGAATACTTCAAATTTCATCTTTCCGTATCAAACCGGCCCATGAAAGGTAATTTTAACTATTAATACTAGAAGATTGTTGATTACACCGAAAGATTTGTTATCACACACTTAAAAATGAAAAATAAAAAATAAAAAAATCAGCGGTAGTTAACTACAATTCATTACAAAATAAAAATTAAACAAACAAATGAAAGTTAATTGCCACCGGAGGTATTAAAGGTCATTTTCAGGTATATGATTATAATCTTTGAAGTTTAAAGTGCAATCTTCTTAATATCAAGAGTATTGAAAACAAATCTCGGATGAGAAAAAAATGGTCTGATCCAAAATAGTTTCAAGATTGCATGGCGCCATGTATTTTACAAGCTCATGATTCAATATTGAGATAGAGAAAAAAATCATGATAAAATTTAGGGTAAATACCTATTTTCATCTCTGAAATATTAACAAATTCCGGTTTTAGTCACTGTAAAAAAAAAGATTTAGATTTTGTCCCTGTAATTTCAGATTCTTTCACTTTTGGTCCTTCATTTCACCACATCAGCAGAATCTGCATACATAGCACGTAAAATGAGGGATCAAAAGTGGAGTGATCTGAAATTACAGGGACCAAAAGTGGGAGGAATATGAAATTATATTGACGTAATTTATGCAGATTCTACTGACGTGATAAAAGGAGGGACCAAAAGTGGAAGAATCTGAAATACAGGGACATAATCTAAATATTTTTTTTACAGGGACTAAAACCGTAATTCGCTAATATTACATAGACGAAAAGAGGTATTTACCCTAAAATTTATTAAAATGATATGAATCATTTCATCTTATTGAATTTGAATTACAAAGGAGTATTTGTAGAAGCAAATACAAGTACACCAAAGAAATCATAGATCTTATTCTACTAAAATATTGACTTCTCAATGGCTAGATTCGAAGAGGGTCTTATCATTTGTATCTTCATCATTTGAACTTTAATCATTCAACAATAACAATGTTCATACATACACGTTGCAACATAAGGAGCAGTACAATTTGAATTTCTACAATCGAAATCAAAATTGCAGGGGTCGCGAAATGCTATGAGAAAAAACAATACAAAAATTATGGTGTATCACTGAAATTGGAAGAAAGATTATATATAAGATAAAAAGAGAAAATTGTATGCAGAAAAAGACTTACCAGTGACATTAATTGCAAAAAGAAAAAGAAAGAGGATCATTGCATGCACAAACTTCATAATTTTAGCCATAGTTTTTACATCCCTTCAAAAAAAAAAGCCATAGTTTTTACATGTGCATGTTACAAAGAGAGCTTTATTTGATTTTTTTATAATGTAAAATAATTATTCTACTTCAATCAAATAGTTTTATTTTTTGTTTTACATTTCCAGAGTTGCAAGAAACATAATTAATAACTCTTTAGCTTGTTCAATTGATAACTGAATTCTTGCAAAATTGTAGGTTGCATTCAATATTCTTTTAACCAACCTTTATTATTATTATTTTCTTCCTTCAAAAAATAATAATAATTATTTTCTTTACATCAGCTTTTCATATACATTGGAAACGTTCAAAAGAGAAATTATTTTCTTGAACAGTGTACATTTTAGGAATAATGCATCAATGGACCACAAACTTATTTTAATAATATTGATTTCTATGTAAAAAATTTATAATGTTTGATTACCAGCCCGTTAGATATTTATATGGTGGAATCTACTAATTTTTTGTTAGGCGTGATCTATCTATCTATTATAATTAAGAGGAATGTTAACGTCGCATCTTTTATTTTTAAGGGTTAACTGAACAGTCACGTAAAGTTTAGAAGTCCTAACTCAACTAGAAAATGTCGAAATTATAAGGTTGAACGTCGTGATTCAGGTTCAAACCCGGAACCTCACAATTGTATGTGAGTTTTATTTCAGTGGTTTACCACTTCATCTAAGGCAAAAAAAAAGAAAAAAAAAGAAATTAAACCTAAAGAAAGAAATTCATCTTACATATATCTTTCTTATGAGGGGAATGAAAGTCATGTAAATAATAATAACTCATAGCTAATTTTATTTAAGGAACGAAATTCATATGTAAAAATTGATTCAATAGAGGAACCGAAACCCTCGCATTGGGCAACAAAGACGGTTGGAGATAAAATATTGGGTTGGAGAAAATGTGAATTGCCACAACAATTAAACTTTACAAAATAAACAAATGCAACAATTTTTATGAGACAAGTGGAGTATAGTACTAAAAGGAGTTTAGATGTGGTGGGTCCCCGTGAGCTTTGCTCAGTTGGTAGGGACAAATGCATTTTATATGTAGGGGCTGGGGTTCGAATCCCGGACACCCCACTTCTCCACATTTAAAATGTGTGAGCTCCAGCCTCTAGGCTACCTGACCAAAAAAAAAAAAAAAAAGGAGTTTAGATGTTCCGTTTATGATTTTTTTTAGCATCCTAGAATGTTCATGTGTCGTTAGTATTTTACCTGTGGTGTTTGCCAAGTTCGGACAGGTAGGATGTTCAAAACCAAACCGATCAAATAGAAAAGTTATAAACAAAATTAAAACATCTAAAAAGTTGTATTTGGTTCAGGATGTATTAAAACCATTTTTTTATTCAATTGTGCGGTTTGGTTATGTTTGCGGTTTTTATTTTACCAATCAAACCGAATTGCATCAACCACAACATAACAGAAACAATAATTAAACTTATGTCACTCAGATCAATACTCATAGAAACTCAACGGAAACTATTATAAAATGACATGTTTTTCTCTTGTTAAATTTCTTCTTTATTTTTTATTAAAAAAAATGTATTTATATGCTTTAATTCGATGTTACTTGCACTAATTGGCAGATTTGTTTAAATTAGATATATCTTAGATCATATTAACTTAATGGAAACATTTAGGGAATGATAACATTTCTCAGAGGGTTACTTTTTAGACCATGTTTTTAATTTAGTGTATGTTGTATGTTGAGAACATTGTTGAATTAAAATGAAATTGTAAAAAATTAACGAAATTTTAAACACTGCATTTTCATTTATTTAAACTAAAAACATTGCACTTTCATGATTCTTACTGTCAGGTCAAAATAGGTAATAAAAACTTTGTCATAGTCATCAAATTTTTCATTGAAACTGAGGAGTAGAGAGGAAAACATCAATTAGGATTGTAATCAGACCAATCTATTGAAGCTTACGATCTAGCCTATGTCAGATCCTATCAGTTCATTTTTTAATATTAGAGAAGATGAAGGCTTTTTTCAAAAGCCTATTAAGCTAAAATGGTTAGGTTCCATGCCATAGGAAAAGCCATTGATTTTTTGCAATTTAGTCCTAACCTCCATTTTACCCTCTAAAAACGCTGATGTGTTCATTTTTGAATGAAAAACACATATACATGTCAGCATATCATATTTTATTAATTTTATTAATAAAAAGAATACTTACATTAATTAACTAATAGAAAATAAAAATCTGAAATGAGAAAAAAAAAACTGCAAACTGAAAATTGCAGAGAGAATGGAAGTGAAGGAAGGGGTATAGAATACAAA
Organism: Medicago truncatula; assembly: GCF_003473485.1. Taxonomy (NCBI): domain Eukaryota; kingdom Viridiplantae; phylum Streptophyta; class Magnoliopsida; order Fabales; family Fabaceae; genus Medicago; species Medicago truncatula. The sequence goes on along the minus strand of NC_053043.1, from coordinate 20,514,456 downwards.
CATAGGCACATTAACAACATCAATATCAACTTGATTTTCATCATTGTTACCCTTATGAACTTCATCTTCATCTTTCTCCTCTCCAAATATAAACAAACCCACAAATTTAGACAAAAAAACAAAACTGTAAACTAAGCAAAAAAAAATAAAAATCAGAATCGCAGCAAATGATTATAAATGAAGAATTCCAAAATTGCAGAAACCAAAATCGCTATAAATATCTCCCTATGATTAATGATGATGATGAATCCACCGATGATGATGTTGGGTGAGGACAGTGGTGGTGGTTGTGGTGAACGATGGTGTTGATATGATGAAGGAGGGAGTAAATCAATTTGAAGAAAAGAGATGAAAGAGTTTTGAATTTTAGGTTTAATGAGAATTAAAGTTGAAAGTGAATTTAGGAATTTTAATTTTAGGGATGATGAATATATGGAGATGAGAAAGATGAAGAGATGAAGATGTTAATAATTCTGGGTTTTTATCTATTTTACTCTAAATATTTTATATTTTTGAATTGCTTTATGTTAATTGATTGACTTTTCAATTAAAAAAACGTTGATTTGATGAGTTGTAATGCCATTTTTCATGTTGGAATTGCCACCTAAATGTTTTTCTGGAAACCTCATAAAAAAATGCGACACATCAGCGCTTTTGGGAGCTAAAATGGGGTAAGGATCAAAAGTGCAAAAAATATGATAGTTTAGGGACGATTTTGTTAGATTTAAAAGAGGCATGATCATTTTCGTGAGTTGGTCAAAATGCGAGAACCAAAAGTGAAATTAAACCTACAATTAATTATAACCTCACTGGATAGGTTTAGAACCAAAAATTTGGGTTTAGTTAAATAAACCAGAGGCATCTCTTTTTGCTCCAACTTACGACATCATCTTGGACTAGTTTAAATAACAGTTTTTTCTTCTAAATTAACTCAAACAATTTGCAATTGAGGAATATATAAATCAAATGTGTAGATTAATCCAAGAACACTAAGATAAGATGATGCAGGTTTTTTCTACCCTAATTAAGGTCCTAGTTTCGAATTCAGATTTAAACATGTGGCAGAGTTTGCCGCCTATTTAAATATCACAAGACTCGAGGGATTAATCTCCAAAGTTGCGCACGGATGATATTTGGTTTACGTAAACAAAAAAATGTGTAGATTATGTGTATTTAGTGAAACCTTGTTAGCATACTATTACATGATCGGGACCAAGTTAACTCGACACTAATTTCTCCATCATGAGTCGACACCAACCCCGCAAACATAGTCTCTCTCTTTCACCCTCGATAACCAATTTATCAGTATTTGGTTCGAAATTCATGTTTTTGAAATGTGTCATTAATCATTATTATGATTATAGGCTTAATTGCACTTTTGGACCCCTAACTAATTTAAATACAAAACAGCCCCCTATGTTTTGATTTTTTGGCAGTTTTGGACCCACAGTCCATTGTTGACTCGGTCGACGCTGACGTGGCACCCTAAGTGAGGTGTCACGTGTCAAATTTTTTTTTTTATGCCTTGGAGGTCCAAAACTGCCAAAGAATCAAAACATAGGGGGCTGTTTTGTATTTAAATTAGTTAGGGGTCCATAACCACAACTTTTAAAAAGATAGGGGTCCAAAAGTGCAATTAAGCCATGATTATATTGTTTGGTGTTTCTTCTGAAAAATTACTAAGTGATTATTATGTTTAATTTTTCCGAGTAAATGTTCCGCATTTCAGTACCAAGTTCAATGATATTTGTACAACGATTTTGAAGTTTTTCCTTCTTCTTTTAAGACAAAAATAAAATAATAAAGAGAGAAAATATGAATAAAAGTATAAGAAAATTGTTTCAAAAATTGTTATAAAATATTTGAACAAATATCATACCTCTAACATAAAATAAATTAAGAATGAGAACAATTTAAACACAACAATAAACAAGGAATTGAGAACATGCATCGTTAAAGTCGAAGGAAGGTGCAGAGTGCAATTTTCACGAGGTGCAAAACAGAAAAAGGTGGAACAGAATGTGCATGTGCACAGCCTGAGTTCCGCCCATTGTTGCTTTGCTATTGCACTCTATTTCTTTTTGCAGGTGGGTCTATTATTAAAAGCTCGACTTAATTTCTTAATTAATTTTTAGGTTTCATTTTGGTTCTATAATTATCAATCCTTACAATTTAATCCTTCAATTATGATTCTGTAGGCAAATTTGGTTCTCATTCATTAACTTAGAAAAATGTTAACGAGTGCCCTTGGAGCACTTGTTAACGAATTATAAAAGGAAATATTGTATGAGAATTTGTGTTCTACTTTTTGAAAGTTAGAAAGTGTTCATTTTAATACAAAATTTGACTTTCCTTTCTACTTTTAGCACTTTAACTAGTGTTCCGGAAGCACCGGTTAACAAAACCCTAATTTTATTCTAATTCTACTTGTCTAAAGTTAAACACTTATAATGTTGGTCCACTATAGACTCCATTAATTTTTTAAATTTTAATTGTTTGATTTTTTTTTTCAAAAAATGGACTGTTTGATCAAAAAAGTATATCATATGTTATAGTGAACCATCAACACCTAAAAAAATAATTTGTTTTATTAATGATGGTAACAATGATCATTTAACAAGAGTCTATTTAAACTTTGTTCCATGAAATTACAAAGTCAAACTTTTGCCAATGAAATGAACTTACATCAACATCTCATGGATTATTGTTGCAATAAGGTAAAAAAAAACAACACATAAATATGCTTAATTGTTGGAATGAACTCTATGTTTTTGGAGAGCATCAATGAAACCTTTAATGTATTCATTGTGAAGATCTTTTGAACCGAAAATCTTTCCCATATCTTTGGCATTTTTTCTATAGATACTTCCTTCCTCATCCACTATTGCCAACCTCAATGTTTTGGCTATAGAGTCCCTAGTAAAGGACCCATCTTGCTCATTCCTTGGTACCTCAATAGCCAATTTCCTTTCTTCTAGTTCTCTTGAAAACAAACATTGATCAATTAAATAAGGCAATGTCACAAGTACATGCCCAAAATGAAGCTTCTCAATGACTGAACCTGAACCACAATGACTCATACATCCACCAATTGATCCATGAGCTAAGATCTTTAGCTGTGGTGCCCATGTTTTCCAAACGATTCCATATTCTTTTGTTCTTTCTTCAAATCCTTCGGGTAATTCAAGTGTACCTTCTTTAAGGTTTTTCAAAGCCCAAAAGAAAGGTAACCTAGATTGCTCAATTCCATGAGCTAACTCAGTTAGATCTTGTTGATTTAACTTTAACTCGCTCCCGAATCCAATGTAAACAACCGAAGATGATTCTTTTGAATCCAACCAAGCCTTGATTTTCACCCAATCAGGGTCGTTTTCTTCTTCCTCATTGTCTCTTATCTGCATGGATGGTGGAAGTATTCCAACTGGAACCACAGGAACCTTGTATCGATCCGAAATATAATCTAACCATTGACCTTCAAGTTCTCTAGTGGCTCTGATAAGAATAAGGTCACAACTCGAGTAAACTTTGTCGAAATTAAAACTCGCTGTTTTTCCTCCGGAAACATTTTTAAAAAGTGATATTGTTCTCCTCATCTCATAAGGTTTGAAATGAATGTTTGTTTTGAAAGGAACCCACTTTGGTGGACTATACCTATCATTGTTGATTTGATCCTTTGGTGGATTAGCAAAACATATGTTCCAAGATGGGACTACATTGAAATGAGCACATGAAATGTTAAGGCTTTTGGCTATTGAAGGTACCCAATCACCTGCATGATCATAGAAAACCCAATCAGGCTTTGAAGTTTTAAGTATTTCAGTAACATGGTCTTGAAAACCATCATAAGCCAATTTAAGGTGACCATTCTTGTCTAATGGAACCTTAAGAGTGCTCTCTTCACCATGTAGTTGTTCTATGTATGGTAAAGGTGATTTTACCAAATTGATGAATGGTTGAATTGCTTTGGGTGCTTTGGGCATTTGATCAATGTTTTTGGGGGAGTTTATGAAGGTGACAGTGTGACCCTTTTGAGCAAGAATTTTTGCTAACTCGAAATAAGGGTACATGTGTCCCATAGCTAGCCAAGGGATCATTACAACATGAAGAGGCTTGTTGTTACCATTTTCATGATTAACAATTGAATCCATGAGAACGGTTCAAAGAAAGAGTTAAAGATGGATGTAGTGATAAGGTTCTGATTGGGATATATATGAAGGCAGAGTTTCGGTCACATTTACAAAATAATGGTGTACATAATGTTCCCTCGTGTGTCTCGCCTATCACCTGTGTCTCGTGACTCGTCATAAATGCTTGCACGGTCTTATCAATATCTTTACGGGTCATGTTAACCGATGCTTCCGAACATCGGTTAAGAAATTTAAAAAAAAAAAAAGTTGTCATTTAAAAATATATTTTTTAAATTTTTGAAGAGTTGACTACACAAATTCCAATATTATATTACTATATTTATTTCCTTAATCAGTATCCGGAGACATCGGTTAACATTTGCCTATATTTATTGCTTACTGCCTTCGGTTTCAAGGTCCACATACATAGTACAGATTTAAACTTGTAATGTCTATCTACCATCAAAAAGAAAAGAAAAATTCTATTGTTTTCATTCAAAACTAATGCGTGGATGATAGTCTCGCAGAAAATACTTGTCTGTCTGTAGTCTCTATTGCCTCGTGGCCTCGTGGGTCTCGTAATGATACGGTGGCTCGTAGTCTTCAATTTTTTTTCAAGTAGTTTATTGAATAAAAATAGCTAGACATTCACCGTGAATAAGCGAGTGTTTTAGATTTGAACCTCAATCTAATGATATATTTTATATTGGTTTTACTAACGAAGCTAAGCTCACATATACTTTTTCTTTCCTATTTTACCATTCAATAAACTAATTTATTTATTACTAGCGAAAAGATGGTAAAATATCACTTTTCACCAAAATAATTAGAATTTTTCGAAAAATGACGGATTTATTATGAATTTTTAAAGCGTCAAAAACTGAAAAACAAAACAAATTCTCAATGAATACCTCTAACTTTGAAATGGATTGTTGCATACACTTTATAAAGAAGATTTTTGTTATCCTCCCGGTTTTATCAAAAATAAATTATCAAACAACAAAGACTGTGCTTAGTTCGATTTCACTCAAATTCACAAAAAATTTAAACAAAGTTGTATAAAAGCTTTTTGGTAACGTGGTCAAAAGTAAAATAGTTCAAGATAGAGAAAGTTGTGCAGAAATTCGACTTTGATAGCTATTTCTCTTATGTTTCTTCTTAATCGATAGTATACTTTTTATGCTTCAAATATAGCTTCACCTATCCCTGAGCATACAACGATTCCAAAAATGGCCTCAAAGTTCTTTCTCTCTCTAAGCTTTCACCAACCGCCTTTCCTTTTTTCCTTCCCTGTCGATCCAAACTTTGTCTTAGCCATGTAGCCTCCATGATTGGTGGTGCGACGAGCGACTTCCATCCTCCACACCACAGCCGAACCTTCTCTTTTTTCGGCAGCCGTTCACTCCAAGGCCCTATGTACCTTCTTCCCCCACTTTTGTCGGTGTGTTGCAAGGTTTTCAATGGCTCTCGTTTGATCAGGTTTGATTATGTGTTGATGGGTTGTGCGGGTTCCTTGATGGAATCACACCTTCTCTCCACCGTGTCGGAAGGTTTGGGTTTGTTTAGGTAGGCGGCGGTTCCGTCCTCATATCTCTTCCACAAAAACGTTACAGATATGGGCTTTTCAGTGCGTTCGGGTATGTTATCTTGGTTTTGGTTTGAAAAAATTGTTGCTGCTTTCTTTTTGGAGGTGGTGACGGTTTTGGTGTTCTTAGTGGACTGAATTTTTTATTTGGTTCTGCCTTCAAGGTTGATGTAGTTCAAGGTTATTGGTTGAGAATCCATTAACTTTGGTTGTGCTTTGGATAGTGCTTGAAAGGCAATGCTTATGCGATTCAGGTTGATTCGTGGCCGTAAACTTGTTATGGGTGGTTCATCGCAACAAGTGGTTAGGTACGTGGAGTTTCTTCTATGATGGCGGACAATTTCATCTACGTTTGATATAGAGAGAACGCCCATACACCACTTTCTTTTGCAATCTGGTTTTGCGCCCCGAGTTGGGTTCGCTGGATTGTACATATGGTGGATGAGATTGTTCGCTTCATATTTAGTTTCTTCGTTTAAGGTTTTTTGTTAATTACCCTTTAAGGGTTCGTCCTAAAAAGTGTAGCTTAACACCAGTTGTATTTCCCTTTATGGGTTGTTTTAGAGCTGCCAAAACGGGCTAGCTCGTTGTTTGCCGGTGTTTTTGGTAAACAATACGGGATAGTTTTGATTATTACAAGAAAGACCAAACCAGAGATCCTAGAACATGTTATGCATTTGTTTTTGTGCGTTCATCAAGTTCATAGGTTTCTTTACGAACAAGTCGAGACCGTGAGGCGTCTTCCGACAGAAAAACTTAAATTAACTAAGTGCGGTCTCTGTAGATACAATATTTTCATTTGTTGATAAAAAACCGACATGCTTACCATTGTGTTGATGAATCCCCAAATCATATTTCATCAAAATGACGTCGTTATTGGGGATTGTGTCTAATTCGTTTGATTTTAGTTTATAAAAATAAACAGACTTTGAAAATGGTGTCGTTGTCAATAATAGTTTGTATTAAATGTTTATCACCGAGGGTGTGTGAAAATAAAAGAGGAGATTTGTTTCAAAAAGTTTTGTGTTGTAAATCAAGTGTATGAATGCTCCTCTGTACAAAGGCCACTTTGATTTAAATGGTCATACAATTGAAAATTCTTTTATAACCAAGCCTCATTACAACCCTTAAAGACCTTAATGATCTATACTTTAATATTTTCTAAGTAATATGCTTGGATGATTTCAAAACTTGATCAAGATATTAGCAAGATTGTTCGATGTGAGGTCAAGCCCCCCTCATGATCTTTATATTTAATTATCTACTTACAAAGAAGTGTGTTAGGTGGGATTTCTTATTAATTTTGTTATTGGCTTGGAATTTACCAAATGAATTTTGTGTTTTGAGTAAAGTTCACATTCATGGTCAGATTCCAGGCTAGTGGTAAGCATAAGACTTGCCCGTATAGTTCAACTTTTGAATCATGTATTTCAAACAACTCTTTCAAAATTGATTGATTTGCTAGAAATCCTTGTGAATCATTTCTTGATTCAATCAATTATCTTTTTGAGGCCTTTTGTTTGAGGAAAAACAAAGTTCTAAGTTGGGGGGAGTTGATAAGTGTGAAATTACTATTAGTTTTAATCTCTTTTAATCGAATAAATGTATGACTAGGGTTATGATTCATCTTTAGGGGACAATATCAGAACTTTCATTTATCAAGGCAAGGTCACAAACTAATATCAAACCAAGTTAATTCCAATAAAGAAGGTACGTAGGATTTAAGGATACCCTAATCATCGTTAAATATCTGAATTACAAATATAATCTTGCATTATGCAAGACATTTCAAAACTTGCAAAACCATAAACTCTCTTTATTGCTTTTATAAACAAATAAATTATGTTGATTGCTAAGTTCTTGAAAGCAAACAATTGTAAAAACACTTGCAAGATATATTGAATATATGCTATTGTGATTATCAATGAAATATAAGTACAACGGAATATAATAAAATGAAATGTTCGATATATCTTAGCTGATAATAATTAAACTATATTCTTAGAATTAACACTATACTTAATTAACTACCTCACGCAGTAACAGTGATTCCAGAAGCAGTTAGTAACATTCTTAGGAGGATGACACAACTTTGGACAATCAGAATCAGAATGGCAGAATTCACCAAATGCTGTGATGTAAAAACAAGAATAAAACAGTGTCATTACTCATTTAAACTGACTCAATTTTTGTATAAGATTAATAACAAAAATATAAGAAAAAAATCATACCGTAGATTTCAGCGACAATAGCTGATAGAAAAAAGATCATATACACAAACTTGAAAATTTTAGACATGATGATGATATTTCAATATGTTTTGATCACTCTAATTAATTAATTAGTTTTAAACACTCAGAGAGTCTCAATAAACACTTCCGCCAAATTTCTACCAAAATAAAAGCCACTTCCGCCGATTAAAAAATATTATTAAATGTCTTTTTAGGTACATTAATATAATAATGTTTGTCTTATTAGCCGCCCCAAGAGGTTGCAAATTAAACAGATATTCCTCAATAGGCTTCAATATTTTTTTTATATTCTCAAACTTATTTTTGTTTACATATAAAATCAATTATCATGTTAGCCAGATTCGATAGATAGGCGATTAAACTTTTAGGAGACAGCTTTTCAGCTAATCGAAGGTAAGGCGATGTTAGAACAGTCGAGTAAGGAAAGTTGATTCTTTCTCAAAGTCATTAACTCAGTTCATGGGTCATAAGAGACTTAGGCTAAGTCGAAACATAATAAGACTCAATGACACGAGAAACCCACGTTCCTTGGTTTTAGCACCATCAACCGCACTATGACCGTGGTTATAAGAGAAGGCCATGATCATAGTGGAGCTGTGCACAAAGATCATGACCACGTCGTGAATAAGGGAATAACTACACAACCTAAAACAGTCATGCCTAACGCTATACTAGAGAATTTATGGAACCTACAACTAAGGAGCATAATTTCTTCTTCGACGAAAATAGCTTGAATCAAAGGGAATAGCACTTGAGGAAACTCATCCAAATCTCGATTAAAATTCACGCTTCCATTGACAAATTTGACATGTCCAGTGGGACAATATGACCATTACCATTGAAAAATTATCTTCCCTCAGTCAGGACAATGTCTATTGTATGCATTGGAGGTCTGGAAAGAGTCTCAACAATATGAAACAACCACCATCTTCAGCAACCAGAAAGTCAGTGCAGCCTTGACTTAAGGATCTTTCGCAAACGTTGGGAGTGCCAACATATATGGATCCTTCTAGCGTTTCAGAGGTATAGCCTGTCAAAACATCATAGAATTTATTAGTAATGACAACGTCTTTCATTAGACAATATATTAACATGGGATTAATGACAATCTTTCATACCATATTTTTAGAGTCAAATTTCGGTAATTTAAGTCTTTTTTAGGATTCTTTGAGTTGTAATTTAGAAGTGAAGTATTTTTATGGAAGTTTGAACATAAAAGGCCAGAGTCACATGAATTTAGTGCAAGAAATATATCCATCAATAATATATATATATATATATATATATATATATATATATATATATATATATATATATATAACTAGAAACAAACTCGGCACTAAGCACGGGACTGTGATCCGCACGGGTTGGACGTCGAAGTAGGGGTCATATGTTAAAGCGAATTGCAATGTTATATGCATTTAGAAGATAGAAAAAAAATTTAACGATAAAGATGGCGTTAATGATAATAGGGCAAATTACATTCACCTTCCTTCAAATTTTCTTAAACAAGACAAGCACACCGTCTAATTTTATATAATTTCATTTCAATAACCTTCCAGATACACAATTTAATTTCAGTCATATTGGTTTAATATATCTTGTTTCTGTTTTCTCCTTTGGCAAAAAATTTTAATGAGGTTGTTTTCTCGCAATGGAGAAACAATAGCAATTGTTTTTACCAAAAAATAAAATCAAACATCGCCAATTAAAGAAGAGACTAAAAGAGAATATAAAAATGGATGGACATTATTATTACATAATACAAAATCTGAAGAAACAAAGTATGAAGAAAAGCAATGCCTTGCAGTACAAGTTACTTAAAGTGTAGTACAATAGCTTAAGTATAGTAGTACATTCTCATATTAGACAGTACAATTCCTTTGTATAAATAACCTGATGTACACTCTTTTCATAATTCAATGAATCAGTTTCTATCTTTCTTTGATTCTTAATATGGTATCAGTTTTTCTCTCTCTTCTTGAGAGAGTTAGTTACGATCTAGATCTAGCTTCCGCCATTGATGCTTGTTCTTCAAGCTTCAAATTTTCCTTGATTTTTTCTTGAATCTTCGTGATTCTTCTTCATTTATCCTTGTTTCGTACTCAATTCTGTATTGAGTTACCCTTGATTTCTTCAATCACATTTTTTGTGGTTTTTCAATTTTCATCTTCTTTGAAGCTTTTGAAGCTCTGTTTTTGCATTCTTTCCTCTTGAACCATGCCTCCTCGTGTAGCTCCGGTTGTAGTTCCACGAACTAACACCGATTCCGTCTACTATGTCCATCCAAGTGAAGGACCAAATTCTATGACTGTCACTCCTCTTCTCACCGGCTCCAATTATCTCGCTTGGAGTCGTTCGATGAAACGTGCGCTTGGTGCGAAGAACAAATTTGCCTTCGTTGATGGATCCATTCCGATCCCTGATCTTGATGATCTGAATCGCAATGCTTGGGAGCGCTGTAATCATCTCATACACTCTTGGATTTTGAATTCTGTTTCTCTGCAAATTGCACAAACAATTGTTTTTCATGAATTCGCCATTGATGTTTGGATTGAGCTTCAGAAGCGTTTTTCTAAAGTTGATAGAATTCGTATCGCTTCTCTTCGCTCTTCCATCAATAATCTCAAACAAGGTGCTAAATTTGTACTTGATATTTCACAGAGATGAAATCTCTTTGGGAGGAGCTCAATTCACATCGTCCTATACCTATGTGCACTTGTCCATATCCATGCCGTTGTGAATCTATGCGTGCTGCTAGAGAATTTCGCATGGAGGATCAAGTAATTCAGTTTCTCACTGGCTTGAATGATACTTTCTCAGTTGTGAAGACTCAAGTTCTTCTTATGGATCCACTTCCTTCAATCAACAAGGTTTATTCTATGGTTGTTCAAGAAGAAAGTAATAATACTGTAATTACTCCTGTTTCTAGTGAAGAATCTAGTATACTTGTGAATGCATCAGATGCTAGAAAGTCCTATGGACGTGGTAAACCTTCTTCAGGACCACCTCAATCTAAGAACAATTCCAGATAGTGCACTTTTTGTCATAGGAACAATCACACAGTGGATTTTTGTTACATGAAGCACGGTTATCCCAAAGCAAATAAACCTCATGCTTCTTCAAATGCTGTTGTTAATGAAGGCATTCCTGATTCTCAGAAAGATGGTGAAGGATCTTCCATTATCTCTCAAACTGGTCTTACTCAAGAGCAATATGGTCATCTGGTTGCTTTACTTCAGCAATCATCTTTGGTTCCTCAAGCATCTACCTCAAATCCTGCTAGCACCAATCATATTACTTCTTCCATTCCATCCTTTCCCTCAGGTATAAATACTGTTATCTCTTGTTCTATACATACTCAAAATAATCATTGGATTGTTGATTCAGGTGCTAATGAGCATATTTTCTCCTCTTTGCATTTGCTTCATTCCTTTCATAAGATTAAACCTATGCATGTTACTTTACCTAATGGTTCCACTGTGATTGTTCACTATGCTGGCACTGCTGTTTTTTCAGCTTTTTTCCATATTACCAATGTCTTATATTCACCTCATTTCAGAGTTAACCTAATTTCTGTTTCCAAACTTTGCACTATTTTGTCTTACCAAGTCAATTTTTTGCCTGATAAATGTCTGATACAGGATATGAAATCCCAGAAGATGATTGGTTTGGGTAATATTTGTGATGGTCTCTATAGGCTGAATACTGCTTCATGCAATCAGAAGTCTTTTGTTTCTTCTTCCACAAGTCTTTGTGCTCCAGTTTCTTTGAAATCTTGTAATTCTGTTTGTTCTAGTGTAGCTATTTCATGTATTCCTTCCAATGCTATTTGGCACTTTAGATTAGGACATTTGTCTAATCAAAGATTGTCCAAAATGCATAATTTGTATCCTTCTATTTCTGTTGATAATAAAGCTACTTGTGACTTATGTCATTTTGCTAAGCAAAGAAAATTACCTTATCATTCCAGCCAATCTATTGCTAATTCTAAATTTGAACTTCTTCACCTTGATATTTGGGGTCCTTTAGCTCAAACATCTGTTCATGGCCACAAGTATTTTCTAACTATAGTTGATGATTTTAGTAGATTCTTATGGGTCATTTTACTTAAAACCAAAGCTGAAGTTTCTTCACATGTTAAAAATTTCATTCACTTGATCCATAATCATCATCATGTTACTCCAAAATTCATAAGGACTGATAATGGTCCTGAATTCCTTTTACCATATTTTTATGTTTCAAAAGGCATCATTCATCAAAGAGCTTGTGTAGAAACACCTGAACAAAATGCTAGAGTAGAGAGAAAACATCAACACATTCTCAATGTTGCTAGAGCTTTGTTGTTTCAATCCAAACTTCCCAATGTTTTCTGGTCATATGCTGTTTTGCATTTAGTTTTTCTCATAAATAGAGTTTCAACTCCTCTTCTCAAACATAAATCTCCTTATCATGTTTTATATGATTCATTGCCTGATATTCATTCTTTTAAAGTTTTTGGTTGCCTTTGTTATGCTTCTACACTTCAAGCTCATAGAACAAAATTACAATCTAGAGCCAGAAAGTGTATTTTCTTAGGTTACAAGTCTGGATTCAAAGGTTCAGTTCTTTTTGATTTACATTCCAGAGAAATCTTTGTTTCCAGAAATGTTGTTTTTCATGAATTAATATTACCTTACAATTCATCATCATCCTCTTCTTCCACTAAAGATTGGCAATATTTTCCTACTCCTTCCACTCATTTTTCTAATTTTGAGGATCCTGACTCTTCACAATCACCACCTTTTCTCACACCACCTGCACTCCCCACTCCTTCACAACCTACATCATCACCTCCTAATGTCTCTATACCTATTAGAACTTCCATCAGAAATAAAATTACACCTGCATATCTACATGACTACATTTGCAATGCATCTGTTTCTTCTGCTAATAACAGTACCAGTCAATATCCCCTTTCCAATTTTGTTTCATATGCTCGTTTATCTAACACTCATTCTATTTTTGCTATGTCTCTTGTTTCTTATACTGAACCAAAATCCTATGATGGGGCAATCAAACATGACTGCTGGAAACAAGCAATGCAGATTGAACTTAATGCTCTTGAACAGACTGGCACTTGGAAGATAGTGGATCTCCCTTCATCTATCAAACCCATAGGGTGCAAATGAGTTTATAAAGTGAAACATAATGCAGATGGCTCTATTGAGAGATACAAAGCACGTTTAGTTGCTAAGGGATATAATCAGATTGAAGGCCTTGACTATTTTGATACCTTTTCACCTGTTGCTAAGGTTACAACTGTGAGATTAGTTATAGCTTTGGCTTCAATCAATCATTGGTTTTTGCATCAGCTAGATGTAAACAATGCTTTCCTTCATGGAGAGCTTCATGAAGATGTTTACATGATTGTGCCTCCAGGTGTTGTCCCTTCAAAGCCAAATCAAGTTTGCAAATTGTCCAAATCTCTCTATGGCCTCAAGCAAGCTAGTAGAAAATGGTATGAAAAGTTGACTAGCCTGCTCATCAACAATCAATATATACAAGCTACTTCTGATGCATCCTTGTTTACTAAGACAACTTCTGATAGTTTTACTGCACTACTTGTTTATGTTGATGATATAATCCTTGCTGGAAATTCTCTCACTGAAATTAATTTCATCAAGAATGTTTTACACCAAGCCTTCAAAATCAAAGACCTTGGTACTTTGAAATATTTTCTAGGTCTTGAAGTTGCACACTCCAAAAATGGTATCTCTCTTTGCCAGAGGAAGTATTGTCTGGATTTGTTACAAGATTCAGGTTTACTTGGCTCAAAGCCTGTTACCACACCTTCAGATCCATCCATTAAGCTGCACAATGACACTTCACCACTCTTCACTGATGTCTCTGCTTACAGAAGATTGGTTGGGAGATTGATCTATCTCAACACAACTAGGCCTGACATTACATTCATAACTCAACAGCTTAGTCAATTTTTGAGTAAACCAACCCACACTCATTACAATGCTGCTCTAAGAGTTCTTAAATATCTTAAAGGCTCTCCAGGTCGTGGCATTTTCTTTCCTAGAGCTTCAGGATTACATATTCAAGGTTACACAGATGCTGATTGGGCAGGGTGTAAGGATACTAGGCGTTCCATTTCAGGCCATTGTTTTTTTTTAGGACAATCCCTTATATCTTGGAGAACCAAAAAGCAGCCTACTGTATCTAAATCTTCTTCAGAAGCTGAGTATAGAGCAATGGCATCAGCAACCTATGAACTTCAGTGGCTTTTATACTTGTTGAGAGATCTCCACATTAATTGTGTTAAGCTTCCTGTCCTATATTGTGACAATCAAAGCGCCATGCATATTGCAGCTATCCTGTCTTTCATGAGCGTACAAAACATCTTGAAATAGATTGCCACATTGTAAGGGAGAAACTTCAAGCTGGATTGTTCAAGCTCCAGCCAGTTACAACACATGATCAACTTGCAGATTTTTTTACAAAGTCTCTGTTTCCACAGCCTTTTAACATTTTACTTTCCAAGTTGAGGTTGCTAGACATTTACCAACCTCCATCTTGTGGGGGGCTATTACATAATACAAAATCTGAAGAAACAAAGTATGAAGAAAAGCAATGCCTTGCAGTACAAGTTACTTAAAGTGTAGTACAATAGCTTAAGTATAGTAGTACATTCTCATATTAGACAGTACAATTCCTTTGTATAAATAACCTGATGTACACTCTTTTCATAATTCAATGAATCAGTTTCTATATTTCTTTGATTCTTAATAATTATGGTTGACTAATGAAAATGAAATAATCTTTGATATACCTCTTTTATTAAATTAGAGTTTAAAAATTAAACCACATTCACTAAGGAATAGTGAGTGATCTCTTGATCAGTTTGGGAAAATGACCAAATTCTTAAGTTTGGTTGGAGACTAACTCATATCTAGTTGTTCAGGATTTTAAGAAATCTTCTTTTATGTTATGTTCCTTAAAGAATAGACGCGATAATTACAATATTCTGATTAGACAAATGAACATAATGATCACTCATATCTATAAGAAAGGAAACCATTGTGCTGAGAGAAAGGCTAATATAGGGCTCTCTTTGAACTCTTATATAGTTTGATTAGATTTGCCCTCCTTTATTAAAGAGTCTTTTGTGAGGAATCTTATGGGATTGCCTAATTGTGAATTCTGTCTAGTTTGAAGAGGTTTTGGCTTAGTCCCCCTCTTTTATTTTTATTTTTTATTATGTCTTATCTATTTTGCATTTTGAGGTTGTATCTCTTTGCTACTCCTCCTTTTTGGAAAAAAAAAAAGGAAAAAAAAATGGTTGCAAATTAAGGGAGTTCATACTCGTATAAAGAAGTTAATTGCTAAAAAAAATGGAATTAACAAGGCTTAAACCGTGTTAAATTATAACGGAAGAGCTTGTCATTTTCATAGCTAAATAAGGGAGATTAATGTTTTGTTAGTAAAATAGAGGGGGTGCTTGTGTTACTTAAAAAGACCTTAAGGGAGGTTAGTGTAATTTCTCCATGATTATTTTTTTGAAAGATTAACCTGCTCATGATAAAATCATTGAAATAGTTTTTATTAAATATTATAAAGTGGTTGAAAAAAAATACTAGGATTAATTGCACTTTTGGCCCTCTAACTAATTAAAATACAAAACAGCCCCCTATGTATTGGATCTTTGGCAGTTTTGGCCCCAATGCCATTTTTGACTTAGTCTTCGCTGACGTGACACCCACAATGGTCGACACGTGGCACCTCATTTAAGGGATGTGAGTTGTCAGCAAAGACTAAGTCAAAAGTGGTTTTGGGGGCCAAAACTACCAAAGATTCAATACATAGGGGGCTGTTTTGTTTTTAATTAGTTAGGGGGCCAAAATTGCAACTTTTAAAAATATAGGGGGCCAAAAGTGCAATTAAGCCAAAATATTATAAATAATCAAGATCTCGTCGATGATAAAAATCTTGTTATGAGTCCCGTGTACGAATTATACAACTATATTATTATTTAATGACTCATTGATAATTCATCCAATATTTTTAATAGTTATAGTTCTAAAGTGTATAATAATTAACAATCTAAAACAATGATTTTTATGGTACAATGAAAAATATTATTTTATAACATGATATTATGATAAACAAAGAGAAAAGATATATTATCTATACATTCCCGTGTATAATCTATAAGTGGCAAATATTTTGCAATTTTCTCAAAGTTATGTTATTTTATAATTAGAGGTTGTTTTTAGATTTAGTGTTGATTCTGGTTTTATTTTTTTTTAAATATATAACAAACAAACAGATACAATGATCTTTAAAGTGATTTTTTAAAAGTTATTACAAACATCGTAGGGCCGTTTATTATGGATTAAAATAAAAAGAATTTTGACATTCAATAATATATAGATTTTCTTTAGAGATTTTACAAAGTAATGGAAATATATTTTTCACTGATAGATAAAAACACAAGACATATAATTATAACTAATAAACATAAAAAAAATATGGGAGACACATTTGTCATTGCGTCATAAAAAAATATGGACAAATATGAAAAAACACGGGACAAATAATTTTTGATAATCAAAAATTAAAATAAAATAAAGTATTTATTGAGATTAACATACAATATCATGTCGCCTGAGCATCAGACGGGTTAACACACTGATTTTGTATCATATTGTGTTTTTAAACACTTTTGAGGTAAAATCTATCGAAGTCAATACCGAAGATTCTATAACAGTCAAACTTTATCAATGAATTTAATTGTTTTAAATGTATTAAAAAAAATTGTCTTTTTGATTTGTCATTCAAAACCTAAACTTTTTCTCTCTTAATAATCATCAAGACTCATTCTAAACAACAGTCAACAACTATCATTGAATTTAATTGTCTTAAATACATTAAATTGTTTTTTGTATGTTTCATTTATCATTCAAAAATGAATTCAATTGTCCTTGTTTATAATATTGTTTCAAAATGAGTCAATGCATCATTAGAAGAAATGGAATAACTATTTTACCAAATTAAGTTAAAGCAATGTTTGGGGAACAATGCACATAATATTAATTTGAGGGTACAATTAGAAAGAAATAATTAGTAGTACATTGAAAAATAAATGACATTCATTTTAAAACAATATTTTTTTAGGAAAGCGGAATTCATTTTGAAATGGAGGGAGTAATATTTTTTCCTTCCAGAGTTCTTTTACCAAACTGAACGTAGACTTTTGTCTCCTTTTAATTTTATGAATTATATAACAGTCAACCTCTACCAATGTATTAATTGTCTTAAATGCAATACACACGTGTACAACAAAAGTTAAGAAGTGAGTCATATCCTTGTGTTTGCCAGTGTTTTAGGCAAACTACAGGTTAGTTCTGATTATTACAATTCAGACCGAACTAGAGATCTTAGGAGCATGTTGTGCAAAGGTTTTGATCGAAAAAAGGGTTTGAAAAAGATCCACGAGATGCACTCAGGTTACTTAGAGACCAGGACGATTTTGTAAAGAAAAGGCACTATCTCTCGACATATTTGAGATTGCAAACAAAACCAACGTAAAGTAAAAACAAAAAGACAAAAGTCTTTAAGCACGTAAACTTAAAGGAAAACATAAATGCAATTCATTAAAATTAAAGGTGGTCTACAAATCAGTTTACATACATTCTGTATAACTCGTTTCCCTCGCGCCGGTAGTTTGAGTGTTGTAGAATTATGTATATGATTTGCGACCCATTTTCCAGCTTGGAAACTCTTATTTATACTAAACACCTAGATGGCGAACCACTAAACCCATGATCAGCACTTTCTCCATCTTGGACAACCGATTGCCCTACGTTCCACTAAAGGAAACCGTCTCGATGCTTGAAATCGTGCTTTCCCTCCTTCATTGCTTGACTTCGACGCGAGCTTTCTTCGACTTTGTTCCATCGAACTTCAAATAATGCGTTGGCTTGCTATTTTGACGAAATTTCCAACCTTAGAATGAAAAAGCCTTCGATTCCTGCAAAGTAAAAGGTTAAACAAATGATGACCATATTAAATGAGCATGTTGAATTTACATGCTAACACATCTTTCACTTTGTAATATATATACATGTACAAGTATTGAATTTTCTTGAAAAAATTATTGATTGTCAACATTTAAAATTTATGGATCTAATTCTCTTTCTAGCTCCTTGTTTATGCATAACATGTTGCAAAGTTTAGGTAAAAAGCAAAATTTTACTAGAAAAAGATAATTTTACTCTATCATATAGCATCAAGGTATTTTTTTTATTATTTATCGTCCGTTATTAGTTTGATTTATACATGATATAGTTGATTGTAATTTTGGTTAACGAAATTAGGATTTTGTGGCCGATAAATTTGATTGTGTTGATATCGACAAGCAACCTGCTCTTTAACACCCTTTACTGAAAAAGCACAAAATTCAGGTATAATAGTTGAACAATTTATAATATTAATTTTTTTTTATAAGCAAGGAGAAAGGACAGACATCAAGAGGCATCATCGACATCCCAACTAGGTTGGCACCCCGAGATACCTCCATCCTATGCCGTCAAACTCTAAAAAAATTATTAAGAAAAAGGGGGAAAATAATTACAAAAGGAGGGGGGGGGACTAAACTAAAACCCTCAAAGGAAAACAAATAAAAAGAAACAGAAAAAACACCAAAACAACCGAAAACAAGTTATGGAAATCTGTAGTTAGGTAAACCGCATATGTCCCGAAAGAAATCAGTCTTCATCTCATCTGGAAGAGTGTCTAGCCATATCTCACCAACCATAGAGTGACCCAAATTAGCTAATTTGTCTGCACAACAGTTACTTTCACGGAAAATGTGAGAAGAAATAACCTAAATCCCAAGATTGCGAGCATCATGCAACCTGTTACGTAACATAATAGGCACCAATAAATGGTTCGAAAAAATCAATAGAGCACTAGTGGAGTCGCTCTCAATCCAAATGTTCCTCCACCCTTTCCGGACAGCAAACTCAATAGCTAGAATAATTCCAAGAACCTCCGCATAATAAACAAACTGTAAAATTTATAATATTAATTATCTTACTTTATAGCGTTTTGAAAACTAGTTGTTATTTGATGAAAATGAAGAGAATGATATATAATGGTAACTAGCATATATAATTCAAGATTTGTAACCTTAAATTTTCATTCAAAATTACTTTATTTATTTTTAAATAATTTCAACTTCAACTATAATTCAGTTTTATTAATTTTTATTTTATTCCCTCTTCACTGCAACAAGAAAAACACGTACTTTGGGGGCTACCAAGCTAGGAAGGAAATTCACTGGTGTAGTCCTAGTTCTTAGTTCTCAGCAAACTCCAAGTTTACAACTTATCACCTAGGACCTACCCGTATTGACTTCAACCTAGAAACTCTTAGATCTGAGATCCCATCTCACTTCCCCTCAATCAATCACAACCCCTCAATCAATCACAACCCCTATAATTTAAACAAATACAATCAAAATGGAGACACACTCCAAGAAATAAAATCCAATCTTGCTTAAAAGCTTACGAGTTATTCACAAATAACAAGGACTCAAAACCCTAATAAGACTTTTATCAATCAATGGTTTTGATCCATTACAACTCGACTACAGGTCCTGCTCAGTGCATCAAGATGATACAAAGAGAGGCTCACAAATAAAACACAAGTCGAAAACCTAAAAGACTCAATTCAATACTATTGAATTGGTGAATAAAACTAGGGTTTGAGTCTTCCTTATATAGCCATTCAGCAGCATGGGCTTTTTAGTCATAGGCTAAGATAAATAAAATATTCAGCCTCCACAATATTCTAGAAGCATATATATTGTTTCCTTAAATGTCGCAACAACATTCTTAAGAATTAAGCTAAGTATAAACCACCTTTCCTTGCTTCTAGGAACACGCATCTCTTGGACCACAAGTCGCGTGAATAAAATCTTCAGTGTTCTCACGCAAAAATAACATCCAAGAAAGCGATACAAGGGACAAAATCAGGGCACACTGAATTGCGCCAACATGTTGGAACATCGTATCCAACATCTTGCTTTTTAGAAAAAATGAGGCCAACATACAAATATCCAACAATCTCCCCATTTGGCAATTTTTTGGCTAAAACAATCTTAGATCATACAGACAAACTAGAGGGATACAATCATACCTTTTTCATTTTAACACAAGAACTCATCTTGAAAGAAAGTAACAAACTTCAGCATTACTTAAAAAAAAACATCTTCAAAAATAATGCACAAGAAACATTGGAACATCACTAAGAACATCAGAGGCATACGCATCAGCGAAATAGAGATATAACCCAGCCTCACATAAAAACCCAAGGAGAACTAAACTCCCACATAATAAAACAGAGAGAAATAAACTCTCACAAGAAAAATAACATAAGAGCTACTGCCCCTCAGCAGTAAATCAGTAAAGCATACTACTCCCACTTAAGAGGCATACAAAAAAAATCAAATACCTCCTTCCTTAAAGTTGTCCATGAGTCCAGAATTTATCTTCCCTCAGGGGCACAGTTGGTTTGTTAACCCAATTCGGTGACAAACATGCCTGCTTTGGGGGCAACCAAGCCAGGAAAGAAATTCACTAGTGTAGTCCTAGTTCTTAGTTCTCAGCAAACTCCAAGTTTACAACTTATCACCTAGGACCTACCCGTATTGACTTCAACCTAGGAGCTCCTAGATCTGAGATCCCATCTCACTTTCCCTCAATCAATCACAACCCCTATGATTTAAACAAATACAATCAAAATGGAGACATACTCCAAGAAATAAAATCCAATCTTGCTTAAAAGCTTACGAGTTATTCACAAATAACAAGGATTCAAAACCCTAATAAGACTTTTATCAGTCGATAGTTTTGATTCATTACAACTCGACTACAGGTCCTGCTCAGTGCATCAAGATGATATAAAGAGAGGCTCACAAATAAAGCACAAGTCGAAACCCTAAAAGACTCAATTCATTACTATTGAATTAGAGAATAAAACTAGGGTATGAGTCTTCCTTATATAGCCAATCAGCAGCATGAGCTTTTTCGCCATAGGCTAAAAAATCAGCAGACTAAATAAAATATTCAGTCTCCACAATATTCTAGAAGCATATATATTGTTTCCTTAAATGTCGCAACAACATTCTTAAGAATTAAGCTAAGTATAAACCGCCTTTCCTTGCTTCTAGGAACAAGTGTCTCTTGGACCACAAGTCACGTGAATAAAATCTTCATAGAATCTTCACTGATCTCACGCAAAAATAACATCCTAAAAAAACGATACAAGGCACAAAATTAGGGCACATGAATTGTGCCAACATGTTGCAACATCGTATCCAACGTCTTGCTTTTTAGCAAAAATGAGACCAATATACAAATATCCAACTATATGAATTGAATGTATCTTGTATAGTTCCTGTAGTTTTTGTCTTCTTTTAATTGTGGAATTTGTTTTTTATTTAGTGATTGAAGATATGCACTCTTTCTGAATTTTGTTCTATAAGTTTTGGGATTTTGATTCTTATTTGGTGATTTGAATAAAGGAACTTTATTAATTTTGTGATTTGATTTGATGATTGGTTTTGTTTGAAAAACATGGTTCAGTTCTGCTAAGTGATGAATCTACTTTAAACATAATGTGACATAACTTTGCTAAGTGATTGATGAATTGAATTTGCAAAATTATAAGCTTGGTATTTCTCTTCAATTAATCATGTCTACGTATAAACTATGTTAATTCTCTTGTTTATTTTTCCTTTCTTATTCATCATTAGAATGAGATTCTTTTTCCATCTCTCGTCTTTGGTTTAGGACGGTATTGGATATTATTCTTCAAGTGTTTGCATCAACCATTGTTTCTTTGTCTTTTATTGGGTTAATATAGGCCTTTACCCCCTGCAATATAGGTCTCTTTTGGTTTTCCTCTCTGTAAATTTTTTTTGTTTTCGTCTTTGTAAATTTTTTGTTTGTTTTGGAATACCCTCTAGGCCAGCCGATTGTGTATTTTCGCTGATGTGGCATGTTGAGTCACATTTTTCTGATGATGTGGCGCTCTGACTGTATAATTATTTTTATTTTTTTATTGTGCGTGATTTTTTTTAAAAAAAAATTATAGAAAAATTTTTAAAATATAAAAATAATGAAAAAAATCTCATAAAATGAAAAATAATGAAAAAATAAAAAAAAATTGAAATATATTTTTTTATTATTTTAAAAAAATTCGAAATAGTTTAAGTTCCTGAACCCTAAACCCTAAACTTTAAAAATTATTAAAATTTGCCGTATTTGTTGTAACATTGAAGCTTCCATATGTGTTACTTCACACAATCTTATTCGTTTATTTTTTAATCTAGGTAATTTTAATTAATAGTAACGCTGCAACTCTTGATACATCTTTTTATTTTTAAAGCTTAACTATAAGGTAACCCACAACACTTGGAGGATACGTTGAATTTGCCGTATTTGTCAGTTTATGTCTATCAAAGAAACTGTAAGGGCAAAGGAATCTAGAATGAAATTCTTGAGATATCTCAAGGTGCTTTATAGGTTATGAAGCACGGACACTCTTCAGGTTAAGTGTGTTCCGGCCGTGTCCGACATCGACACTTGTAATTACACTGAATTATATGAGTTTTTTAAATTATTAGTTGTGTCGGCATGTCAGTGTCTGTGTCGAGTCTGATATCCATATATATCCGTATCCGTGTTTCATAGTTTATAGGCCTAGAATTAATACACAACCCTTTCAATACTTTAACATTTTTTTATTAGCTAAAATCAAACTTCATGAATATTAACACAAAGGGTGCCAAAACAAAACCCATGATACATATAACACAATATGCCTAGTTTATAAATATCATAACAATATTTTTTTTTTTAAAAAAAGAAGCATCCTTGGCTAATTAGAATATGCAGTAACAATGCCTCCAGAAGCATGTCAAAATCGTATGACGATCACATTTCAATTTCAATTTTGTACAATCAGAGTCAGATTTGCAGGGATTACGAAATGCTGTGATGTAAGATAAGAATAAAGCATTGTTGTTGAAATTGGCATAAAATATTATGTAAATGATAAAGAAGAAAATTAAGAGAAAAAAGTCTTACCGTTGACTTCAGTTGCTATGACAAATAGAAAAATAATGAGAATTGTAGCATACACGAATTTGAGAATTTTAGCCATATATTACCACATATGCATCATAGAAATGGAGAATTGTTTGATCACTTTATAATGTAAAAGACGCTTAACTTCAAAGGCTTGGTCTAAAAAAAATGTAAAAGACACTTGTTTATTTACTTGAATTCAATAGTTTTGAACACTTAGAGAGTTTCAAGAAACATTTCCATCGATTAAATGTTTCTTTTAATTATATTAATATAATGGTGTTTGTCTATTTTGCTTATTCAAATAAGACTTGCGTATGCCTTTATTTTGTATTACAACTTGTGAATGCCCTAATAGTTGTTCCAAGGAGTTGCAAACAAATATCCCGCTTTAAATTTCAATTTAATAATGCATTTAATCGACGATGGTCGAACAGACTCTTCATGTGGTTGCCACGTGTAGAACGATTTAGTGATGTCGCGGTGATTTTCGGAGATCAAGTTATTGATTAGCGTTGACTCACAAATTTAGGATTCACCATCGAGTTTTAATTTTTCCAAGGAAAGAGGAAAAAGTTCGAATAAAACCCACAATTATAAGAGATTTAAGGTTCGGGGTTGGTTATGTAAAGGAAATGTTTTTGCACATACTCTATAGGAATCTCTTGCATTTATTTATTTTTGGCTAAAATTATTTATTATTATTTGCTTGTAAAAAGATTAGTGTGATGAGGGAAAAAAAGAAAATATTTTTTATTATTTGTTGATGATTTGGAAAGACAAAGTTTTTTGTCTACGTACATGTGGGGATCAAAACCTCGTAGTTCAGGGTAAAAAGAACCAAGTGATTTGTTTGATGTTTTTTAATTATTTTTGAAAAGGTTTGAAAAATAAAAAGCCAAATGGCAAAGAAAAAAATTGGTTGGTGTTTTAGTTTTAAATATGCTTAAATGAATTAAATTTTTATTAAAGAAAATTAAATACAAAAATATCTTCATGAGAATCAAGGTTTTTTAGGAAAAGGAACTCTTTTTTTTTAAAATTTGTTTTTGGATTATTTGAATGTTTTTTTGGACTTTTTTTTTTAACCTAAAAATAATAACGACAATGAAATGAACGAGAGTCCCACATTGACACCGGGTCAAAGCGGATCCCTTTCCCTTCGATACAAAAAAATAAAATTATAAATTTAGATATTAAAAGTGTACCTTTGTATCAATTCTTGAAGCATAAAAATTCATTAAAGATATGAAGACTCTACGTGTATCCACACCGTGACCAATTCTTATTACTCTCAACCTTTGAGCAGTGGAACAAGAAAACTAGAGCATATTTGTGTTTAGTATTTTGTTGTTGTTGTTGTGTTCCCCCTTGATTAAATTACTTAAGGTCTACTTATAAGTCACACATACTATCAAATAGAAAGTATTACTCATCTTAATGATCTTTTAATTTCATTTGGTCAATCATTATAAAAAGCAATTAACATATGTTGTTAATGCTAATTTTTTTTTTTTTTTTTGAGAGGAAGAAAGTTATATCATTTCATTAAAGATTAGAGAACTAATACATGTAGGAATATCATCAAAGACCTGGAAGCTAGTACTAGATGCGGCTGCCTTAGCTAGAGTATGAGCAACCTCATTTGCTTGCCTCCTAATAAACTCTACATGAGAGTTTGTTAAGTAAATGTGACACAATTGGATACTATTATCCATAATGGAACCGAATTCGGTGATATCTCCATGGCCTTTGTTGAAATAGTCAGCTACTCTTTTAGAGTCAACCTCGAAATCAACATTAGTTAGTTGAAGTTCTTGTATCCACCGTAGTGCATGGTATAAACCCAAAGCTTCTCCTACGTCTACCGAGCAGACTGGAGAGAAACTCATAATTTTGGAGCGTACATGGTTCCCTTCTGAGTCTCGGATGCAGATTCCCAGCCCGACCTTGTTGGAATCACTTGGAAAGGATGCATCAACATTACACTTATACCTTCCAGCCCTTGGCTTTCTCCATCTAACAGGCGTATTTCTATTTTGGGAAGAGGAACTTTGATTGGAAGATGAGTTATCCAAGCTGAGGAGAGTTTGCTTAAGCTTGGCATCTCGCCAACCTTGTAGCAAATGTTTCGCTCTTTTCAAGACAGTGATGGTTGTGTCCGACACTTGTTGCCACAGCTTCAGATTCCTTGCTTTCCATATGCTCCACATAATAGTAACAATATTTTCAATATGGACAGCTGGTACATTTTGTAATAAGTTAAAAATGATGTCAGGAGCATTGTCAAACTGTTGTATAGCAGGGTATATCAGGTGCCACATATTTGCAGCCTGCCAAACTTCAATTGCTAAAGGACAATGGAACAATAGGTGATAGCTATCTTCATGGGGGTCTTCGCACCTGACACATTCTGAAGGACAATTAACACCCCTTCTTTGTAACTTCTTCCGTGTCGGGAAGCAATCTTTACAAATGCGCCAGATCAAACTTTTTACCTTGGGGGGAACTTTTAGTCTCCAAATACCACTCCAATACCCTGGTTTACGCAAATGATTGTTATTAATTACTTCCTCTATACATATCCGGTAAGCACTTCTAACCGAATAATGGCCATTTTTCTCCGCCTTCCAGAGCAATTTATCTCTCTGAACCTGATGATGAAGAGGAGTATTCAAGATATTCTGGACAGTTTCCGGGGCAAAAAGTTGACGAAGCAAGGGTTCCTTCCAGACTTTTTGCTCTTGGTCTATTAGATTTCCAACTGAGTATGGTTGGAGGGCCACCATGTCTTCCCCAATGGGTGGGATACTAGAGCTTGACCCAATCCAAGGTTCATTGATAATAGGGATATCAAATCCGGCCCCAATTTTCCATCGAGCTCCTTGTCTAACCACCACCTTTGCACTAAGAATGCTTCTCCAAACAAAGCTAGGATTATGACCTAGTTTAGCCTCTAGATAGTTACTTTTTGGGTAGTATCTAGCTTTGAAAATCTTGGAAACAAGGCTATCAGGATTGGTTTGTAATTGCCACCCTTGTTTACCAAGCATAGCAACGTTGAAAGCTGCTAAATCCTTAAAGCCCATACCTCCATCATTTTTATGAACAGAGAGCTTTTCCCAAGTAAGCCAATTCATGCCTCTATTTCTTGAACCACCATGACCCCACCAAAAGGCATTCATCATCTTCTCTATTTCATCCAGGAGAGTATGTGGTAGCCTGAAAATACTCATTACATAGGATGGGATAGCTTGAAGAACAGACTTGATCATAACCTCTCGACCTGCTTTGGATAGGCATTTACTGCTCCAGCTGCTGATTTTTTGCCAAACCCTATCTTTGATAAAACTGAAAGTTGTTTTTTTGCTCCGTTCTACCATGGATGGTAAACCAAGATATTTGCCGGTCCCTAAGACCGCGCGGACTCCCAGAATGTTGGTAATGGATTGCTTTGTTGGATCATCCACATTCCTGCTGTAAAAAATCTCAGACTTTGGGAGGCTGATTGCTTGACCTGATGCTTCCTCATACTGCAATAAAATTTGCTTCATAACCGTCGCCTGATTCAAATTCGCTTGGAAGAAAAGAAAACAGTCATCAGCGAAAAGAAGATGGGAGACTCTTGGTGCGGTGCGACAGATTCGAACGCCTTGAAGGTCTCTTCTGCTTTCAGCATTTCTGATTAACGCCGAGAGGCCTTCGGCGCAGAGGATGAATAGATATGGAGATAATGGATCACCTTGTCTTAACCCACGACCTGGAATAATAGGCCCAACCTTCTCTTTGTTTAGAATAACAGAGTAATCCACTGTTTCCACACACATCATGATCCACTGGATCCATTTAACTGAGAAACCCAACTTACTCATAACATCTCTGAGGTATGCCCAATCAATTCTATCATATGCTTTACTGATGTCCAATTTCAGTGCCACACTTTTCTCTTTGCCTTTTGTTTTAGTCTTTATATAATGAACTAGTTCAATGGCAACTAATGCATTATCTAAGATGGATCTATCAGGCACAAAAGCAGACTGTGAATCCGCTATACACTTGTGTAGGATCTTCTTCAACCGATTAGCGAGGACTTTGGACAAGAGTTTATAAAGTACATTACACAGAGCTATAGGTCGCCAATCCTTCATTGTTTTCTGTTCCACTCCTTTTGGTATTAAAGCTATATTCGTGGAGTTTAGAGATGGCGGGAAGTGTCCTTCATTCATCCACTGACAACACTCGTTGAAGATGTCATCGCTACAGATAGACCAGAAGTGTTGATAAAAGCCTGGGTTGAAACCATCAGGACCTGGGCATTTATCAGGCTGCATAGAGAACATTGCGTCTCTAAACTCTTCTCTGCAAAACGGGGATGTTAATTGCACATTGTCCTCATGGTCAACTACTTGATTTAGCATATTGGTGACCGGAGAACGTGTGCTTTCATGGCTTTCAAACAGTTCCTCGAAGTATTCTTTTGCTATAACTTGCATTCCTCCTTCATCAGAAGTACGAATTCCTTCATTGTTTTCAAGAGAGAGAATTTTATTTACTTTTTTCCGGGAAGTTGCTGCTGCATGAAAGAATTTTGTGTTCAGGTCTCCATCTCGGTACCAATGATTTTTGGCTCTTTGTCGCCAGAACATATCCTCTTGGACTAGCAAATGATCAAGTTTCTGCCTCATATTATCAAAATAAGTTTCATCCTGGATACCATGGGTAGTACGACATCTATTGAGTTGCTTTCTGCAATGTTCAATATCTGTTTGTATTTTGTGACAGTGAGATTTACTCCAGTGCGTGAGATCTTCTGCACAATTTGCTAATTTTTCCATAACATTATGACCTGTACTACCAAGCCAACTACCCTGAACAACATCATGAACTCCTTCCTCTATTCTCCATGCGTTTTCAAACTTGAAAGACCTTTCTACTCTGTGACTTCTTGCTGTTGGAGTTCTATCTAGCAGGATAGGGAAATGATCTGATGATGGAGCAACCAGGTTTTCTAGTCTTGCATTCGGAAAGAGCTGCATCCAAGGATTAGTTGCTAGAGCTCGGTCGAGCTTTTCTTCCACTGCGCGTGTTGTACCCAAACTTTTAAACCAGGTGAACGGATAACCTTCCATATGAATGTCAATGAGCTCTACATCTTGTATAGCTTGACGGAAGCCCTTGATAAGCCAATTTGGTCTAGTGGCTCTTCCTTTTTTTTCATCTGAGTAGAGGATATCGTTAAAATCTCCCATTATACACCAAGGAAGACTAATTTGGTTAGCAAGACTCCGAATAAAATTCCAAGAATCTCTCCTTCTGGCAATATCTGGGTACCCATAAAAGCCTGTAAAGACCCACTTGCTTTGATTAACTTCTTCAATTTTAGCGCTAATATGGTTAGTCGAATAATTCATGATGCTACAATTAACCGTATTCCGCCAAAATAAAGCAATACCTCCACCTCTATTATTTCTAGTAGGTGCAAAAGAGAAATCAAAACCCAAAAGATAGCGAAATTCCTCTATTTTATTATTATCAACCATTGTTTCACAAAGAAAAAGGATATCCAGTTTATAGTACCGGACAAGGAATTTGATTTTAGGAATCACTCGCAGGTTTCCCAGTCCTCGGCAATTCCATACTATGATACTCATTGTTCTCGGCAGGCCTGCTTAGCAGGTCCCGCCGTTTCATCTTTTCCATACACTGGGTTGTTTACAACAGACATTTCTTTCTGCACCTCTTTACGATGATCACCTTCTTCAGCAGTATCAGTTCTAGACCTTTTTTTAGGCTCAGAATCATCTTGAGGCCCACCAGCTCTATTGGCCCCACGTGCAGAAGCCATGAAGGAATCCGGCTGCACCGGGTTGCGTGCAATAGCTGGCTTCTTTGGCTTTCCATGAGTTTGAACAGCAGCCGGTCCTTTGCCAAGTCGCGCGGCTCTAGCTTGGCTGTGCTGGCTCGGATGGCTTGTCTTCTCCCTTGTAGCAGCAAATGCCGCACAGTTCTCAGTGTTGTTGAGATTGGGGACCAGCACTGATGATTGTCCTGCAGACATTAATTGATGAACTTTGTCCACTTTTTGGACCTGAAAGACAGCATTATTAGTATTAAAAGAGACATTTATAGGTGCTGTCTCCTTTGCAAACAGTTGTCTATAAACATGTGCAGATATTTTCTTAAAGGGTAATGACTGCTGCAATGATTGCTGGTTTTGTTGACTCAACCGTGGGGCCCCTTGCTGTTGAATGGCATTAAAAGGCACAACTTGACCTTGTTGACTGGTCCTTTGTGGGACCCAGCTGTTGGCCAGTGGCAGCCCTTTAGCACCTGCATCACGCGCCCCTTCCTTTTCAGCTTCTGCACGCGCTTCTTTGCTTCCAGCTCGTGATAATTGTGGACTTGCCCTATGTTGGGCTTCCAAATCAATTAACTTCCAGAGTGCTTCTGCACCCCCACCATTGGCATACAAGAATTCATCCTTTTCCGTCATCCCTTCCGCTAAAACTTTGTTAACTTTATCTGACTTGGTAAGATTCGGAGCAAATAAAGTTGTAGTATTTCTGGCTTCCTTGTAAGTGTCTGCATCAATGATGACTTCGGTGGGGTCGATCTCTGTCCACCATCGCACTAATTCAGTTCCATCCGACCGTTTGCACTCAGTGTACTTAAAAAAAGTTAATGCTCTTGTCTCCGCATTTATACCAACTTTAATGCGACCGAAGATTCTGTGATTTGAAACGCCATGGTTAGTAATTGCTTTTGAATGGCAATCAATGTTGGCCGCACCACTATCAATCCTGCTGCCGGATACCTTGCTCCGACCACCAACAATCCACCTGTTGGCTTCCTTGCTTCCATTTCCCACCGCATTGTTCTCAGCTCTAAGGTGAGCTCCCCACCTCTGCACATTGTTTGTTGAGTTTGGCTCAAATTTATCACTGCAAAAATTCTCAGAGTGGCCTATGACACCACAGACAAAACAAAATTTACCTAGTTTTTCAAATTTAAGGACAAGTTTGATATTATCTCCTTTCTCCCGCTCGATGACCAACTCTTGTTGCAGTGGAGTATCCATTGAAATTTCAACCCGAACCCTCATGAACTTACGCCAAGGCCCATAATTGTTTTCTTCGTCGAACCTTATCATTTTACCAATATGGCTTCCAACAAGTGCGCCAACCTTCTCGTCCATGAAACCAAAAGGCAATTGATGTATCTGCACCCAAATTTCTGTGGTGTCCATTGCTAACGTCAAAGGATCTTCTCCAATAGCAACCTTTTTCAAAATCAGCATGTTGTTGTCGATCAGCCACGGGCTTCTATTCAGGATTCTGGTGAGATCTGCCTTTGAGTAGAGCTGGACCATGAACTTGTTGCCCTCCATCTGAATTAGTGTCATCTGGTACTTTAGTTCCCAGATAGGACCAAGCCGTGCCTCAAGCGTGGAAATATGGAGAGGCTTATTAACCATTACCCGGCCAACCAAGCACAGATCAAGCAATTCAGCTTGGGTAAGATTTGGTCGCTGAGTTGCAGCGCTGCTGTCACTGTTAAGGTTGAGATATTTTAAAATACCTCTCTCCCAAAAAATTTCTTGAAAGGAAACAAAAAATACTCCGGGCCAAAAAACAAAGTGAAATGGAATCTTAGTGTTATCTATGTGACTGTTCAACTAGGGAATTTCTCGAAGTGCAGGTGGTCAGGATGATTGACAACAGTGTTATCTATGTGACTGTTCAACCTATGCACACTTCCTTTCTCATACTGCCTCGGAGCAGTTGACCTCTACTCGTCTAGTTGAGGGTAGGCAGAGAGAGATGTTGAGTTGAGGCGGAGTTTTTCGCTGAGCTTGGTGTTAGGGAGACAACTTTTGTACCGGTGATGTCATCACCTCATAGAGAGATGTGGTTGTGCCGGTCTTAGAGACTCATGCAGTGGAACCTATTATTTCTAGAGATGAGAAGAGTCTAGTGTGATTTTTCTGTCATGGATGGTTATTTGAGACTTCATCGATGATTGTGTGGAGTTATTATCACCGCTGATATCTCTGTTGGATCTGACTAGTAGTGACGAGGAGGACGATCCCACTAAGTGCACCGATGTTGATGAGGATACTGGGTCTTCAAGGAGTACGTGTGTCCAATGTTGAGGATGTGTTGGTCGTTCCATTGTTGTTGCTGTTGTTAGTAATGATCAGTTATATATTACGTTCATATATCATATGATTGTTGCATGTTTCCTCTTGCATTGTAGTTTTGCATCATGCTTAAAATTAGGGGTGTTTGTGGTTGAGTTTGGGTTGGGTGAGGTAAAATAACCACCCGTTATACTATTGGGTGGATTTGGGAAAATCCACTAATTTTTTGGTTGGGTTGGATTGAGTAATGAGTTACCCAACTTATTTTTCCTATTTTTTTAATATTAAATGACTAAATGACAAGTCCTCATAATTTTGTTTTAAAATAGTACTCTACTTTTTAATTTTCTTAAAAAAATGTTTAACTTATTTTACTATAATTTTATGCATCATAGAATATCAAATAATAAACTTCATCATAAAATACTTGCAACAAACTAAAGTTGAATGACGTAAAATTGCATTAGTATCAAAATAAGCAAAAAGTACAACATATTAATTTGTAATTCCAGTATGTTTTGATTTTTAATATATATGGTACAATGTGTATATTTTGGAAATATAACTTTTTTCTACCTTATGAAAATAAAGATAAAAAATATTAACATTATTGGATAAGTGAGTTTTTGGGTTTGGGTCTGGTTTTACCCAAGACCCATTTATTTTTATGGGTTTTTCATTTTTAGAAACCATAACCACCCAATTATCAAACCCAACCCATTTTTTTTGGGTTTTTTAAGTGGGTTTGACCGGATTTTCTGGGTTGACCCAACCCATGAAAACCCTTACTTAAAATGACTGTGTTTCTCTTATGTGGAAATGTTGCACCTATTCCTTGCATATACTGTCAAATGGATGTGCAGAGTTGAACACTGCTGGTGTTGTTATTCAATGAAATTTAGCTATTTGAAAAAGAAAAACAAACTTGTGTATATGGAGTAAATAGGCAATTAACCCCTTGAAATTGTAAGTTTCATCAATTACCCCCTTGAAATTAACAAAACTTCAATTACCTCCCTGAAATTGCACAACATTAATCAATTTACCCCCTCTGTCAAATTCTTTTGTTAGTCAACACGACGTTTTGCAAATACTCCCTTGAAGTTTTACACTTATGTGCAAAATGCTCCTTGAACTTGAAAATTTATATATATTTTTTTTGTTTAATGGGATATATATATATATCACATGAAAATGACTTTTGTATAAGAGAATGATAAGAATAATTATCTATCGACTGTTCAACCTATGCGCACTTCCTTTTTCATACTGCCTCGGAGCATGTAGACCTTTGCTCGTCTAGTTGAGGTAGGCAGAGAGATGTTGAGTTGAGGAAGAGCTTTTTGCTGAACATGGTAATGGGGAGACTCCTTTTGTACCAGGGATATCATCTCCTTAGAGAGAGATGTAGTTGTGCCGGTCTTGGTACTCAATCTTTTGGTTGTTATGGTTCCCTCACCTTTTGGAGACTCATGAAGTGGAACCTATTGTTTCTAGAGGCGAGAAGAATCTAGAGTGATCTCTCTGTCACGGATGGTTATTTGAGACTTCATCGGATGATTGTGTGGAGTTACTAGCACCGCTGATATCTCTGTTGGATCTGACTAGTTGTGATGAGGAGGACGATCCCACAAATTGCACCGATGTTGATGAGGATACTGGGTCTTCAAGGAGTACGTGTGTCCAGTGTGGAGGATGTGTTGGTCGTTCCATCGTTGTTGCTGTTGTTGGTAGTGATCAGCATCACCGGCCTGTATACAAGTGCCCTCCTCATGCCGCTGACACCACCGTACGCCAGCTTTTGCTTACACAGCCCACAATGATTAGCATTGCTATTGCTACAATCTTCAATGTATGCAAACTCAAAACTTTTGATGACTTACAGTCCAATGTGAAGTTTCTATTATTTGTTTACTGAAGTTCATGAATCTATTAGTAGTATATAGATAAAGTGACCCATCAATGGGTCTACTAGCCACAGTGAGTGTCCTAGAAGAAATAAAATCAATTTGTTAAGTTATTTACAATAAACTTGTGAATATTAACAAAAAAAAATTAAGATTTTTGAGACGACAACATAAGCAATAAACAGAATTCATAAATCCTAGTAACTCTCCACTTAATTTAAAGTTAAGAAAATTTATTGGCATAAATTTCAGTACATAATCCGATGGTTAAGAATATAAGTTGCACATAATGACACCAAAATCCAATCTAAAATCACCAGCAAATTGTACAATTATCTCATCACTAGTCTACTAAATATAGTACCTATCTTTCATAATAGCATAATTAAATCATGGTAGCTTAAAGAATACCAACTTGTAATAACTTTTTTACATTTATTGAATAGTACAAGGTGTTCTAGGCTTACTACATTGTCATTGCATATATATGACCTAATAACCTCATTTACACAATATTTGATAGATAGCATAGTGAAGATTATTCTGGATGACATCTACAAAAACAATAATTGAAGTATATACCAAGATTCAAGACTTTCACTCTTTCAAAAGAAGGAAAAAATGCAGGCCTAGTGCAAGATACATCTTATATAAAACGTTAGATTGAACCATAATCCAATGATTCCCAGCTGAAAGGCTGGAATACATAGGAAACTCTTGGTGAACTTTTGAAGAGCAAAGCTACACAGACACATACAGCTGCAATGGCGACCATTGACAGCATCGCCGGCCTATAAACAAGTGCCCTCCTCATGCCGCCGACACTGCCATATGCCAACTTCTGCTGGCAGATCCCACAATGATTTGGAATTGCTGTTGTTGCAATCTTCTCTGTATGCAAACTCAATACCTTTGATGACTTATGTCCATCTGATTGCTTCATCGTGTTTCCGTCTACAAGGGTGCCTGGGATGTCAAGCACATGTTGAGTTTGGCTGCTCTTGCTTGTTTTCCTCTGCACAAGTTGAATGTAGGAGTAGTGGCCTCTTAGGGATGCATAGTCATTGGGTGTCAAACCTGTATTGTCCTTGGCACTTTTCCATGCCTCAATTCCAACCTAATCATGACACAGATAAGGGAAAGCTTCATCTGTAAGTAATAAAACAGATATTTGAAAAAGAAAAAGAAATAAATAAAGTTAACCAGATGAACCAACCATGGTTTAACACAGTTCGACCAGTTCTAACAGACTGAGAACCGACCACAGTTGAATCAAGCGAAACTGACCGGTCACCAGTTCAACTAGTTAAACCAATCGGTCCGGTACAGTTCTGAAAACACTAGTATTAATAGATCAAAGGAAGCTTTGAGTTATCTTCTAACTTAGAAGACCATCCCAATTTGAAACAAGTATTTGGCACCTAACTTATCAAAAGTTCTTATAAGTCTTTACAAAACCGGTTTTAAGGTGAGGATGTCCAAAGTCTTACAAGCACTACAAAGGTCATATTTCTGAGGAGTTGTACCACTACAATGCAAGCAGACGAAGTGACCTAGTAATAGATCGCAGAGGTTGCTGCAATTAATGTGGGTAATTGAACCAATTACATCTCTGGAATGACTTTTTGCTGCCTATAGGCTCCATAGTTAAAAGTTATGCATGATAAGAAGATCATAGGGAAGTCTTGTGTTCTCATACCTAGGCCCAATGGGTCAAGAGCGTGGACAATATGGATATCCCAACAGTGGGTCTAGGATAAGCTACAATACCATCTTAGAATGTAGGATTAGGACATAATACATCCCTACAAAACTATAGAGCCTAATAACGATTTCACTGTGTAGTCTCCATACACCCTTCTCACATCCCTAGAGTGTCAATTAAAATATGAACTGAATATATAACGTATGCAAAAGCGAAAATAATTACCATTCCCGGATCATCAGTTAACGCATCCAATACAGTCTCATAGCCATTCATACTTGCTGCGACATGAAGGGGAGTCAACCCAGCAGGCCCAACAGTATCAGGTCTAAACAAGAATCCGTCGGGGACCTTATTGACTTGCATCTCTTTACTATCTCCACCATCTGATGCTTTAACTGGCACAAAGTTTAACAATAGTTCCACCATAGGCCTACAATTTCTCTTTACAGCTTTGTGTAGAAGACCCATGTTTAACAAAGCTAGCTCTGCAGAGATATGTTCTCCAGTATCAACTTCACCTTCAAAGATAGTGTCCAAGAGTTTTTTCATCACAGCGCACCAATCATGGTCCATAGAGAAGCCGACAAGCCATGTATATCGATTTAAATGGAAACGATCTTGAACAGGTGTCATTGGCCCTAGCCGGAATTTTATACGAATTCTATGAAGGAGCCAACCCATTTCTTGTACGAAATTCATTGCTCGAGTCTTTTCTTCCATTAATTTGGCTTTGATCTGGATGTCATCAGCAGTCTCTGCCGCCTCAATGATAGTTTCCAGACTGCATATCTCGGAACAAATTTCTTGCTCTGCAACTATGAATGGAAAGGAACAGCTGCTGAGACTATTATCTTCAACCTGAGTAAAGATTAGCAAATCAGAGACAAAGATATAGCTTCAAAAACTAGCAAAATAGAGAGAGAAGAAAAACAGAATTGCGAGAACATTTCTTTCCTCTGTTAAGTCATTTCTTAAAAAAATTCAAAAATATTTGAAAATTTATAGTAATGTCTGTCACGACACGTGAACAACGCATCTCTTTTAAACAGTTAGTTTTGCTTAAGAAAAAACCACATGATTATACATAACTTAAGATTTCCAGAATCAGATGGACGGTGTCAAACTTAACATTCTCATTCATAGATTGGCACTAAATAGATTGAATGAGAAAAAGTAGAACTAACTAGGTTCCTTGATGCACACTCGGATCCAACACAGGAAAATTATACAACAACCACTTAACAATGGAAGGAAAATATGTGGATTATTTTTCTGAAATGATGAAATTACAGTAGAACGAAAAGAATGCTCAAAAGCATAATCCAGTTCATCCTGAGCTTCATAAAAATTCAAGAAGTTCACAGCGTCGAAAACAAAAATCATGGAAAAAGAAAGTATATATAAAACAATGTTAAGATACCACCTCAATAAACCCTCTTCCAGTCATATTTGGTATATGACAAGAGAAGCTGAGAGTTTGAAGCTCATGATGTCCAATGGCTGCATCAGCTCCATCAATCAAATCATAACACATGTCCTCTACCAGGTACTTCCCTTCAAGTGCACAGAGCAACCTGAAATCAAGAGGAAAGGCTTAACTTCTGGGACATTTAAGTAAATAACCATGGACATTTAGGTAATATTTCCTAGTTTCTCTCGCAATTCATTTTCAAAATTATTGTGGTGCCTGTAAAAATATTGCATATTGTAACCATCTAAAATTATATTCTCTCTCAAAATCCAACATAATATTGCTGAAGTAGTGGGCATATATCTCCGTCGAACAACAAAACATGTCACTAATTTCTTAAGAAATAGAGTTTTATTATATCATTAGTTCTTGTGTTGTTTCATTTATTTGCAAATATATTTCCATGTAATTCAAGGCTAACAATTAACAGAATTTATGTGCATTATATAATGTTAATAAGGTAGTATTATCACTTTATCGATAGATAATATTCCAATTATTATTTCCTTCCTCTCTTTCAAGTATAGCTGAAATAGTTATAGTTCTAAGAGTAGTGCTAGCAACACTCTCTTTTCAACACTCTCTCCACCACTCACTTTCTTATTGGCTTGAATCGTGGTGACTTTGAAAATGGGTTCCACTCAAAGTGGTGAGTCAAACAATGGTTTCATCCAATAAGAGAATGAGTGTTTAAGAGAGTGTTGAAGAGAGTGTCCTTAGCATTCCACATAGCTCTAAATATGCTACTACAGCTCTGCCAGTGCTCTTTTCGAAACTAGAGCCTCTCAAGTCTTAAGCAAATAAGGTGTGAGGAAATTACCTTGCACTAGACAAGAAAAGGCTTAACCCTTTCACAGTAAATTTTACGTCTTCATTTGCAGAGACAGCAAGGGGTTTAATGCACAAAATCTGACAATTCTGTGGGCTTCCAAGACGCGATGGCACATCTAAGACCAGCTGACCTAAAGGATATATACAAGAAATAAAATATATATATATTAGTAATCCAAGTATGTTTTGCCGAAGAATGGATGCAACACACACAGTGAGAGGGAACAACCATTATACAAAATAGCTACAGAGTGCTGCACTCTGGTATATATCCATCCTGTTCTCCAAAGAGAATCATTTGATGCAGCAAGAAGCTTTCTCAAGCTGGGCCCCAGATTATAGCATAGCTACATTATGAAATAGTATTTGACATATTCAGATTTATTGTTTTCATGGTTCCAGTAGGCAATCTACATATGATCTGATATTATATCAAGTTAACAAATAATTTGAATATTAATTATACCTCATCCCATGCAGAATTTTCTAGGCGGAGACATATAGTTAAAATAATACAGCCTGGTCTTATATAGCTCTCTATCTCGGTGGGACTGTTGGATAACCAGCTAAGGACCTGGTGCTCAAAGAGAAATAATAATCAAACACCATTTAGAGAAAAAAGTTCAATCAAATTGTAGTTAATACCAATTTCAAGTTAAGGAAAAAAAAATACCTGTGATCGAAGAACATGGGGGATATCATTAGGATCCTTGCCAAAGAGTTTGAAAACAATTCGATCTGTTCGACTCTATAAACATAAAACAGTATATAAATAATATGTCAATAAATGAAATCTGGAAGCCATCATAAAACGAAGTTGCACTCAAAATTCGATCCACTAGTTTTGTGAACACCAAATATTACTTTATCAATAACAAAGAAATAAATCATATACACAACTTATAACCAATTCCACGGATTCTGCTATAGCAGAGTAATCTA
The DNA here is from genome assembly GCF_003473485.1 of Medicago truncatula. Taxonomy (NCBI): domain Eukaryota; kingdom Viridiplantae; phylum Streptophyta; class Magnoliopsida; order Fabales; family Fabaceae; genus Medicago; species Medicago truncatula. Next base: position 20,476,347 of record NC_053043.1, on the reverse strand, counting down.
CATGAATATTAAGATAGATGGTATAAAAATTTAACAAAACAATCATCAGAAATGTACATTTGGAATTCCAGCACTTTTTTGACAGAGGTAAAAACAACATTATCAAGTGATATAGTAATTATGAAACAAATTCCAATTGCTAAAACAATATACCTGGCCTTCTCCACTAGAACTGGATGGTGATTGAGTAGAAGTCGAATCTGAGTTTCTACTCGTCTGTGGTGGACTTGACTTGAGAGATTCATATTGTACAAATGAAGAATGATCACGGGATTCAACCCCTAAGGCCAAAGGTGGATTAGAATTTTCAGGGTTCTCAACATAGTCCTGTCCATCATCATATACATTATTCAGGTCAATATTACATAACCTGTTTCTTCCAACTGTAGTCTCTGTGGCAACTGGTCGAGGTGGAAGGCTACCCCTTGAAGGAACTAAATTTGAGGACTGCGGTATCAGAGGAGGTTTTAAACATCCTACTCCAACACTGCTTGAAGGTATACATTTTTGTGTCAAATGATTGGCCGGAACTGTCGCGCACTGTAACCTAGACTCTGGAGGGTCCTGATGGATCAGACCGTTTGTCATTTCAATAGAAGAATCTGGTCTTGATGGTTCAGCGCCATTCGGATTTGAGTTTGGAACATTCTGTGCAGCTCCAGATGTACCGGCTTTTACTAATTCTTGAGGTCCCTCCAATAAGGATGCTATATTTCTTCCGTTAAATGTACCAGCTAAACTTGTCAGGTTCCCAATTAGATGGGATAGACCATCCAAGTTTCTCGTATGATCTGGGCCGTTCGCTGCAATTTATAGAACACATAAATATGTGGTGTCAAAATCAACATGCCGATGATGAATTTCACAATAATTGTAGATGGTAATACTAATACTAAACGTTCCAAAAGAAGATATAATTTGAATTTGAATAAGCTCAAAAAGGAAACATGGAACATTCAACTTTTCAAGAATTGGTTTGGCTGAGAACAATCACTATAGTACATTTGGACCAAATTATATATATTTTTTTTAAAACTCGGTATCCGGCCTAAGGACCGACTAATCCGAGTGCTCCAATCCCACATTTTGACCAAATATATCCTGGGTAGCTTTAACTGCCCAAATGATTTCTCTTATGATCGAAATGATGTGCAATCTTTCTAGGAAAAATATATATCAGCTACGAACAAGAAGGTTGGATGTGCTACTCTCAGAACCAGGTGTTTGACTTTCAGTTTCCGTCAAACTCAGATCTTATTTGTTGCTACCTTATACTAGTTATTTTCACTTTACCATAGTTCTCAGGTAACGGTGCGGAGCGACCAACTTTGAAACTGGGATAGTGTGTAGTGGTATGGCCGCTATTTGACTATTTATATCTAAATAATTTATATTACATAAATAATATCTAAATGATACTATATTATGTATATACAATTATTTATATCAAAATAGTTTACATTTAATAACCTATACTATATATATCTAATCTTTTATACAAGTAATTATTTTACTATTAGTCCATATTATTATTGTTATTAAGTTATTGGTCTATTATTACTAAATAATATTTTTTTATTTAATTATGTTCCTTGGACATTTTATTATTTGTTTATTATTCTTTAAAAAGATTTATTTGTTTATTATTACTAACTACTATTGTTTTTTTAAAAGCCTAAGGTTTACAAAGGCCCTTTTTTTTTATGACGTCTTCTTTTAGTTGATATTTCTGTAAACTGGGCCTTAAGGGCCAAGACTTTGTCTTCTCGTTTAATCTAGTAACTAGTAGACCTAAACGGTATCTTAAATTGTGCCAAACATTTGTTCACCATCACACACAGCCATCGGCTACTTGGAGGATTCGGAAGAATCAACATAACACTGTAGCAGTTTTTTTTTTTTGTGGTGGCCGGGATTCGAACCCCGGACCTTGCATATATTATGCATTGTCCATACCAATTGAGCTAAGCTCACGAGGACACACTGTAGCGGATTTAGTGTGCCGCGATAGATACAACCCACACGTTCTGGCTGTGAAAACCACTGTGGCGCTCAGCTAATGCTCTGCGCCGCATCAACACTGTTGTGGCGCGATACACCACTATTAAACATTAATCCCAAGAGCATATAGACCATTTAGATACCATTAACACCTTCACAAAAGTGTCATCAATGCAGCATCTTTCACCCATCTTATTTATTCTTATGATTATCAAATTTCCTCAATCCAGAGAAGAATTAAAGACAAAACATTATACATTATTTTCGTTTGTAATGTAGGAGGTAAATAAGAAATTACAAATGCAACACACAAACTCACAATGCATATTGGACAATATCCTTAGTAGACTCATCAACAGATAGCTACTGCCCCTTTCTTCATTCGGAGAACCTCCATTAACTACAGCAGTATCAGGATGTGTCTTCCTCCTCCTCTTATTATGGCCTGCAAGACGCCTACGACAACTTCTCTTCCCTTCATCAAACTCTTGAAGAACATGAAACCTGTCATAAATTTAAAAAGTCGCACCAACTAAGGTGCTCATGTAAATATTCTGAAAACTAAAAATGCATGTAAACCCGGTCTTAACATATTCCAAAATATTAAGAGTTCACTTTTGATGAATTTGGATCCTCTCCATTTCTCAAAAGAAATGAAGGACTCCATTTTGAGAGAGACCGACACAAAAAGTAGATAGTGGGTCCCACCACCAAGTGGGCTGCACCATCATTGATTTTATTTTTTTCAAAAATTTATTTCTCCAAATGGAGCTCTCCATTTCTTTTGAGATATGGAGAGGATCCTAACCCACTTTTTATGCACTATCAATGTAAAACCTTTTACATAGTCAACCAATCATATATGAGACTTTTTCGATGGTTTTGATTGAAAGCAAACATTTTTAATGATCTGACAATCATAATGGATTGAAAGTGTATAAAATCTTTATGCATACCAATTAAATCCAAAACTAATGCGATGAACTTATCATAAATCTGAATTGTAATCCTTAAGAAACTATCATTTTACAACCTAACTGACCTGCTACACTGTTGACAGAATCGTTGCATAACACTTCCCACAAGTGCCTTACTAGCCTTAGAATGCACATCACAAACTTTGTGTCGACGATGATAGTCCTTTGCGTTACTAAGATCCGCCCTACAATCCTCCACCTGACAAACAGCACGATTTGAAGTAGGCACAGGCGCAATCTTTGTCTTTTTACCACTCTTTTCCTCCCCATCCATTATAGGGTAAACTTGACCCCCAAGATTCAAATTAAGAGAACCAAAATCATCGTTCATCTCCAACCCTTCACCACCAAAACCCCTCCTCCTCTTCTCCAACTCTCTACTACCTTCCCCAGAAATCAAATTATTCGAAACATCAACATTTTCACGTATTTCGGGTAAAAATTGACGATTCCTACAATCCGTCGGCACCGAATTCAGTTGCTTAGCAGTAAAAAGATCACCATCCCATCTCCAATCATTCAAATCCCAATCCTTACTCCCCCTACCAACAGCACCCTTCATCTCAGGCACTACTGCTTCATACAAATGCTGATTTTTCCCCTCAAAATCAGCATCCATAATTCAAAAACCCCTCTAAAAATCTACAACCAACCAGATCCAAATCCACCAAATTAAAATACCCAATTGAACCAATTACATAAAAATTCAAACTTTAATCATAAACTTTCATCATATAACAAAAAAATCTAGCTTAAACATGGATCCAATTCCAAATAATAGCTACTTACCCAAAACAAGCAAATATGTTAAAAATTACACTGAATTCATATAAAACAGACCCAGAATTGCAAAATTAAAGCTTGCAGCATGAATTTTTCAAAGAAGTTGAAGTAGGATTGAATTGAGTTGAAGAGAAAGTGGTAAGAAAGATAATAGAATAAAAGTTAGGAAGTGGAGACAGAAAACATGCGTATAACAAAGGGAAATTAGGAAAAGGTTAGGAAAGAATTTGTCGAAAAATGCTGTTTCTGTGCTACTGTTGAGACAGTACTTGCCTCTACCCTCTCTCTCTCTCTCTCATGTACTATGTTTTACTTTTGTCTTTCAAACGGTCAATGTTCTTTTTTACAATTTATACCAAATTTTTACCGCCGTTTATTAGTGATCAATCTTTTTTTTTTTTTAAACTATTTGAATTAATTAATACTCCTTCCTATCTCAATTACAAGTAATATTGTATATTTTAAGTTTATTGAATAACTAATTTATTTAGTATATATTACTTCGTCTCGTGCGAGTTATTGTTGGTTCAATAGATCAAGGTTTATATTGTTGGTTCAACCTTATATTCAATTATGATTTTTCTTTTTATAATGTTTTTTAATCAAATTATTAGTATGTATAAACAAAAAAAATTTGTTAGGTTTATTTAATAACTAATGTATATCCTTTAATATAGAACAAATATATTATTTATTCAATAAATCTAAAAAGTAAAATGTTGTACTTATAATTAAGATCCGATCGAATATCTAGTAAAAGGTCATAATCTATTTCTCTCACCTCTAAATAAATGTATTTCTCTCTTGGGTAAAACTATAGTTTATAAACAATCCATGTGAAAGTTGTAGTCATTGAAGAGTTGATAATGGCTTACTCATAGCATTTAATTTAGAAGTTAGTCTTTTTTTTTTAATTACAATCTAGAAGCTAGTCTAATCTCAAATATAATGCACAAAAAATTTCAATCTCATATATAAAAATGGGCAGATATTATAACATCAACTTGTGATTACTCTTCTCTCAAAAAAAAAAAAAAAACTTGTGATTACTCTTGTAACAAATTCAGAGAATTTAAGTTGAATGAATATGCAAATTAATCATCGAAATTAGATTCAGTCCATGCCTTGCTTTTATGATTATTAGATTTATTAATGATATAATTTTTTTTTTGACAAAGATATAAAATTAAATTTAATGATATGACATCGTTGATTTGAACCAAAAAGAACAAGTTTAAAAACAAAATTACATTTGATGAATGAAACTTAAGTTTGCTTTTTCAAGTCCTAATTTGCTATTATGCCACATCATTAAACGTAACTCTACGTCATAAATGAATATGATAGAGCTTAAAAAATAAACTCCAAAATGGATTAACCATGTTTTCGTTGGAATACTATTAGGTGACTAAAAGAGCTTTTAAATCTTACAATTATTTAGAGTTTTTCAAAATCAAGATCAGCTCTGTGTGGGAGGTTGTGGTACTATTGAGGATGTCGACCACTTATTTTTAAAATATGATTTTTTTGGATTAATTTGGTCATTGGTTTCGCAGAGGTTAGGTTTCAACGGCAAATTTGATTCATATTTAGGATCTTATGCTTCAGTTTGGTTTTTTAAAAAGATCTTCAAACAATTTTCGTTCAACAATTTATCTTATACGTCTTTCTTGCATTTGGGAAATTTGAAACAAAACAAATAGACGAATCTTCAAGCATGAGGAGCTCTCTTTGAACCAAATTCTTGATTACGTTTTGAACGTTTTAGTGACTGAAAGTAAAATACACTACTTTCGATTTTGAGTATCATTCTTGGTGGTTTAACCCCTTTTTTATGCTTGGAGCAAATAAAGTTTGATCAGGTACTAATATACTCCGTAGACAAAACTCATTCAAAATATATATTTTTTTAAATAAATTGATACAAAAATATGACATAATACTGATTAATTAGAAAATTGATAAACACACAACCAAACTTCAAAATGTTCATTGTGTTCACCTTATTTATTTCAATAGATTCCTCGTAATAGTTTAATAAATGCTTAATTATCTTAAGGAAAATGATGGTAACTAGTTAAGTGTTTTTATAATGCTTAATTAATCTTTAATAGTAGTACAATTTATTCAAGATTTTTTTTTCAAGAAGTGTTTAATTAAAGAAGAAAGATAAAGTCCCCGTGAGCATAGTTCAGTTGGCTGGAGTTCGAACCCCAAACACTCCACTTATTCACTTTAAAAAGTGAATTTCCAACCGATACAAAAAAAAAAAAAAAAAGAAAAGATAAAAAGTACCCAGCTGACTTGAATAAATGGTCATCGAATGTGGACGTTTTTTGTTGTGTCCCATTTGTCTCTCTTTCTCGTTTGTTTCTTCAAATTCTCGCACTCTTTTATTGAAGCTATATTGTGATCTATTTTATCCTTACTATCATTTTATATATGTTTAGAAGATTTTTTTTTTTTATGTTAACTTTTTGGTCTTTAGAAGAATGAAATCTTAATTATCTAAAGATTAGTTGAAAAGTAAAAAAAAATATGTTCAAAATAATTATTTTATCTAAAAATTGAACTCAGATTCTCCTATATAATTTGTTCTGTAATAAAACTCATTAATCGATTGAGTACAATTTCTTACTTGTCTCAGAAATTTTTACCACTGCCATTGTTGAAATTTGAAGATGGGTTGCGAGAATTTGAAGATGGGTTGCGAGATGGGTCTTTTTCTCCGCTCAATAACATTATTAGTGCTCCATTCACCCTCTTTCTTCATTTTGTCTTCATATGAATTTGCTTTTGATTTTGACAGAAATTTGATAATGGAGTTATATGACCATGCTTTACCATTAAATGTTTTGAATATTGAAGTTGGTTTCATATAGAAATTTTTTATCTTCATTTTTCTTGTAACAAAAAGATTAAGGGGAGAAAAATAAAAATAAAAAAAGATAAAGAGAGAGGTAGAAACAAATTTTGAAAGGAGAAAGAATGAGAGGAAAGAAAGGATCCAATTTGACTTTGTCTACAATTTACAAATTTCATATGCAATGCAAATTGGCTTTTACTTTTGAATTATGTTCTTCTCCCAGCACAAAACACTCGCGTTGAAGAACCTAAATTGGTACCTATCGGCGTTGTTTACAAAGTTCGCAACACCGCCTCATTTTTTACAACAAATGCAAGATGGAGAGAGCGAGAAGAGTTACCTGATTGGGTTCGTCGACAAGGGGCAAGGGCCGAATTTACTATTTGCATAGATAAATCAAGTTTAAAAAGATCATACTTGACGATGCAACGTGAAAGGAGTGGGATATACAAGCCACCTAAGACGAGGAAGAAACGGAACCTTGAATCGGCTCAAGGAAATGTCAATGTCCGTTTAGATTGAAAGGTTTCTTTAATAAGGATAAAAATGATTGGTGGATTGCAATGCTTTGTTGAATGCACAAGCATGACTTGGAGGAAAAGTTATCAGGCCACCTTCTTGCAGGTAGACTTAATGTGGAGGAGAAGAAAAAAGTTATTGACATGACAAAGATCTTGACGGTGTGTAACACCCCGTTTTCCCATCATAAAAATTTCTAAACATTTATCAGAGTAAACATCATAAACAACGGGATATCACATTTAACATAATTCCAAAACAGTTAAATAACAATTTAACCAAATAACTTAAACATTGCAGCGGAAATTATATTATAATCCATAAAACGTTTTGGCACGCTGGCCCCATCAATATAATCTTAAGAGTTAGTTCAATATCACAAATAGCATATTATTCACGTAATAGAACGAAGCATGCATAACATATAGCCCCATCCCGTTACGTATCAGAGCGACCTAGACGACACAGTGAAGGCAAGGCCACTCACGACGACAACTGCACACTAAGCACGATCACCTGCAAGTTACCCATACGAAGGGCAACATTTTCAAGCAGAAGGGGTGAGATTTCATAACAAAATAATATTAATCAAAGTAATTTGAATCATAATTAACATCATATCAATCTTAAACAACTTTGCATATTTGATAAACAATTATCACGTAATCACATATTCAATCATCATCAACAACATAGCATCTTAGACACGACAATGCGACAATGCTCTTAGACTCCTTATATGCATGTGGTACCAATCGTCATCATAAGTATTAATATACTTTAAACGTGCGGAGGACAAAGCTCCTAATAATCGTGCGGAGGACAAAGCTCCTATCATGGTGAGGACTAAGCTCAATGAATGCTAATGCATGGACTCTATCACAAAACATCGTAATCATCATATCAATATGCATCCAATAATTTGGAGCTAAACGTCATCTTATTCATCATATATAGACATTATGCACTTAGTTAAATAACAGCAGCAACATAGTCAAGTCACAATAACGGATGATATCAATATATCAATTGCAATTCAATAGCATCATAATTATTCATTCATATCTTACATAATGCATAATACATTAACTCATACTCAATTAATAACAACATATCTTAAACGGCCTTACATATTGCATTAAACGTCATCAATAGGTTTCATTACCAATTAGGGGTTCAGTCTTGATCAATACGTGCGACACAGATCGCACAAACACCCAAAGCACTCCAATCTGGAAGTGCTCGCGAGGCGAGAGTATCTACTCGCCATGGCGAGTACAAGCCAACTTCCCAACTAATGTTGTTCTAGGTTCAATCTTGTCCTACATTCATTCCTAATCATTACTAGGTATGTTCAGGCACTCAAAGGCACTCATGGTCCAACTAAAAAGTCGAAATTGCAAAATCTTACATGCTCTCTGCCCTAGCTCGCTATGGCGAGTAAGGTTGCTCGCTGTGGCGAGCTGCATTGTGCAACTCGCGAGGCGAGGGAAAAGGGTTCGCGAGGCGAGCGATGAATGTTCATCACTCGCGAGGCGAGATTCATAGCTCGCCGTGGCGAGCGATGAATGTCGCTACGGCCAGACCTGCTATTTTCACAAAAACTCAGCGATTCACATGGTTCTAATCCTAATATTGATTCCAAAGTTCGTCCTAAACATTATCTAAGGTCTAGGAGCACTTTCTACATCAATTTAACCAATTCCTACCGTTTGATCATCAATTCTAGGGATTTGACCTAGTTTTCGTTTTCTCCAATTCAATCCTAAAGCTTGCTAACTAATCATCAGAATTACAATCAATTAACATTACTGAGTTATTAGTCTCACCCTTACCTGGTTATGAAGAAATCGCAGCTCTCTCTTTGATCTTCTCCCTTTTAAGCTTTTTCTCCCTTTTCCAAAAGTTTTCACGTACAATAGTTTTTCTAACAATTAGGTCTTCCCTATTTATATCTCTTCCTAATTACTTATCTTATCTCACTTTCTCCCCCAAAACTATCTAAAATATCAAAACAGCCCTCAACTAAATATTTTTCATATTTCTATTTTCTTATCAAATCTTATTTTATTTAACAATAAAATAAGTCTCATAATCTTATCAAAACACGTCAAATTATCCAAATCAACTTAAATCATCTTAATCAACAAAACTCACACATATATTATAAAAATATAATATAATCGCTTAAACTCGATTAATTAAACAATTAAACGAAAGTGGGCGTTACAACTCTCCCCCACTTAAAAGATTTTCGTCTTCGAAAATTTACCTCAAGCAAACAATTTTGGATAAGACTCCAGCATCTTACTCTCAAGCTCCCACGTCAAGCTTTCACCAGTCGCTCCCGACCAAACGACTCTCACGAGAGGTATCTCTTTGCCTCTCAACGTCTTCACTTTACGATCATCAATCCTCACCGGTAAAGTCTCTACCGTAAGGTTGTCTCTAACTTGCACATTGTCACTCTGGATCACATGAGATGGATCCGGAACATACTTCCGAAGTTGCGACACATGGAAAACGTCGTGCAAATTTGAAAGATGCGGTGGTAAACCCACTCGATAAGCCACCGTTCCAACTCTTTCTGATATCTGATACGGACCAATAAACTTCGGGGTCAACTTCTTTGACTTCAATGCACGTCCTACACCAGTCATAGGAGTGACTCTCAAAAACACGCGGTCTCCTTCCTGAAACTCAAGATCCTTTCTGCGCTTATCATGATAACTCTTTTGTCGAATCTGCGACGCTTTCATTTTCTCTTGAATCATCTTAACTTTCTCAGTAGTCTGCTGAACAATCTCTGGTCCTAAGACCACTCTTTCACCTGACTCAAACCAACACAACAGAGTTTTGCATCTCCGACCATACAAAGCCTCAAAAGGTGCCATTCCAATACTAGAATGATAACTATTATTGTATGTGAACTCGATCAACGGAAGATGACTATCCCAAGTTCCTCCTTGCTCAAGAACACAAACTCTCAACAAATCCTCTAGCGACTGAATTGTCCTCTCCGACTGACCATCTGTCTGTGGATGATAAGCCGAACTCAATCTCAACTTCGAACCCAAAGCCTCTTGCAAACTTTTCCAAAATCTAGAAGTAAATCTTGGATCTCTATCTGATACAATGCTCGAAGGAACACCATGTAACATCACAATCTCCTTGATATAAATCTCTGCCAATTTAAATAAAAAGCACAAACAGTCCCACTGGGCGTGCCAATTTGTTTACCCTAGTTTTTGGTAAACAACCGCTGGTTTAAAAATAGTTACTTGCAAGATTAACCAGTAAATCTTTGGGACATATTGTGTTTATTATTTTCTAGAAAAATGATGAATGTTCTTGATAATATAATGCAGAATATGAATATAACCGTTGAATCCAACGATGGTTGAACCCGTTGAAGTTATATTCAAAGGAATAAAGTAAATTGCTTGAAAAGAACAAGTAAATTGCAATGGAAATTAAAGAAATAAACGTAAATTGCATTGATCGAATGTAAATTGGTACAGAGATTCATACATTGTGACTTGTTACTCGTTTATCTCTGAATGCGGATAGTTTGATTGTAAGTTTTCTGTATGATTGAATTGTGACATGCTTTTCCTATGAAAAACTACTATTTATACTAAGTAACTACCTACACAGAAATGTTCTAACATAACTGCTAATAACTATTATAAAAATATTTGAATTTCAAATAATATCCTTCGATAGTAACCGCTACTTGGCTCCTTTATCTGGCACTAACTTCTCTTCGACTCTTGCTTGCTCGTCGAGCCCTCACCATAAAAACAACAAATCTCTTTAAAGTCCATAAATTCGATCAAACAGTGAGTCAAACTTCATTGACTGCATTTATTATAGCATGTCGTAATTACAGGCTAACAGGTTGCTCCATTGTTTCTATATGTTGCTTCTACTATAAAACAAATGAATCTTCTCAACACATTTATCTTAGGTGCCCTGTTACCTATTAGTTATGGGAATGGCTGGTGAAAGGGACTGATCAACTGCTTTATCTATCTTCCATAACCTCTCTTCTGCTGAGTGTGAATACTACTACTAGTAAACTGGACAGATATGTGATGAATTCTTCTATTGTTCATGTCATCTGGAGCATCTAGATTGAAATAAATAAAAGATACTTCTCCAACAAGCATTCTTCCATGATCACTCTTTTTCATAGCATCTTTGTACTTGATATTGTTAAGGGATCTACTAGCATGCAAGACTTCAAGGTTTCTAGACTCTTTGGCATACCTATGAAGGCTAGAAAGATCTCTCCATCTAGGATGTCTCTTTGACAATCCTCTTTGTGGTTCCAATGGTGTTATCTTTATAGCTTCTCCATCTTTCTTTATAGAAGCTTTGGCTCAAAATATTGGCATTGAATCTTCTTTAGAAGCTGAATTTGGTGCTTGTTTGCCATGGCAAAAGTTGATGATCTGGACCTTAGAGATATTTGGATTGAAACTGATTCACTTAATGTTGTGAAAGCTTTCAGCAAGCAAGAAGGTGTTCCTTGGAGGATGAATACAAGATGGCACAATTGTATGCACTTTTGTAGGCAAATTAGATATATTTTCACTCATGTACTTAGAGAGGGGAACATGGTGGTTGATACTTTGGCCAGGAATGGTCAAGGTCTTGCCCCTTGATCCTCTCAATGGTGGGAGTACCCTCCATATTTTATTTCAACCTTTCTCGTTAGGCATTCTTTAGGTTTACCTTTTACTAGGGTTTCTATGGAGTAATTGTTGTAAGAGTTTCAGTCAGCTTCTGGTTTCTTTTAATCCATTTATAGCTTTATCAACAAAAAAAAGTGTAGTAGTTAGTTTGCAATTTCATAATCTCCGTGGAGATGAACTTATAAATTTTATTACTTGACGAAGATTTAATATAGTTGCTAAATTTAACAATCATAATCGATTAAAAAACTAATTTAAATCAATTAGTTTTCAAGAAAAGATAATTTATCAAATTTTATGATTTTGTATACCTTTGCGAAATGTGGTTTTATTAATTATAAACATAGTTTTTCTTTTCCACAAATTTTATGTTAATTATGTTGTTTTTGGCCAAGGGTATAACAATATATATCAAGGACGAATCATAGTTTTATTAAACATAGTTGTCAATACAATCAAATGGAAAACTCTTCGTGTCCTAAGCATGTGACATAGTCAAATAATGTCAAAAAGAGACACAAAGGTTGGTTGGTGGTGTTTTCATGGAGGAAGATTTATGTTTTTATTTCTTTTAGGCTTAATTACACTTTTGGTCCTCGTGTTTTGGCCAACTCACGAAACTGGTCCTGCCCTTTTAAAACAGAACAAAACGGTCATTCAGTTATCATTTTTGTTGCAGTTTTCGTCCTATCCCCCATTTATCCTCCAAAAACGCTGATATGGCAAAGAAATACCTATGTGGCAGTGCCAACTTGGAAAATGACATTAACATGTCATTAAAACAACATTTTTTAATTTAAAAAACCAACTTAAACATTTCAAAAATTAAAATAAAAAAATTGAAAGAAAAAAAAGGAAATAAAATTGAAAGAAAAAAAAAGGAAATAAAATTGAAAGAATAAAAAAGGAAATAACATTTCAAGTGCTTCTTCAATTTTCCATCTTGTTCTTTTCCATCGTGTTTCTTCATCTTCTACATACTCCTCCATGTTCTTCTTCTTCCATTCAAACCCAAATTCATGATTCTTCATCATCTTGAACCCAAACTGATGTTGTTTCAACCATTTTTTCTCCCTCAAGAACAACAACAGTTTTCAATCTAACAACACCAACCACAAGTATTTTTTTTTCCAGAATCATGTTCTAACATCACCAACACAAACTCTGATACAAACCTTCAAGAACTCAACAACAATCACACATTTTTGATTTCCATCAACCAACAAACATACTCACAAAGCCACCATCATATCACAATAACCTCAATATCCATTTCAAATAACACAAAAATGCAAACCACCACTGTACCAGTTCGAATCAAACACAAACACTTCCTTTTTCGAAATAAAACGACAACAACATCAATAATCTAACCTTATTTTCGAAACTGAAACGAAAGAAGAAAGAAGAGGTAGTTTTTTTGTTGTTTCGTATTTTGATTTGTAGATCTAGATTGTATATGAGTTTTCTTTGAAAATTTGTTTTTAAAAATAGAAAGAGGTGAAGAAGTAGAGCAATTGCATTAAAAAGAAAATGAGGATTTCTTTTCCGGCGCGGCGGTGCCACCGTGGTGGCTCACCAGCCACCGCGTCGGACCGGCCAAGTCTCGTCGGAGAAGATGAAGACAAGCGGATGTTTTAGAGAGAAGGGAAAGGGTTGTTGGGGTTAGTGAGAGAAATAAAAATGGGTTTCAAAGCTTTCTCTTCCCCTTTTTATTTTAATGATTTTAAAGCAAACAAAAAATAAATAAAAGCTTTTTTTGATTTATTAGTTTATTTTTATTTATTTAAATCAGATTAAATGCCACATGGAAATGCCACCTAAGCGCTTTTTTGGACACCTAATCAAAAAATGCAACACATCAGCGTTTTTGGAGGATAAAATGGGGGGTAGGACGAAAACTGCAACAAAAATGATAACTGAAGGACCGTTTTGTTCTGTTTTAAAAGGGCAGGACCAGTTTCGTGAGTTGGCCAAAACACGAGGACCAAAAGTGTAATTAAGCCTTTCTTTTATGAGAAAAAAATTGAAATTAAATGAAAATAAACAGATATGGAAAAATAATTTAAACATGAGAGAAGATAAGGGAAACAATATAAGTATTGTGTGTTTTATTTGTAAGAGTATAAGAAATAATGTGAGTTGCCAATAATTTTATAGGTCAGTTGAAGGAGTACGAGATTTTCGGGTATTATTTTACAAAAAAAATTATATTTAATTATAAAAATCTCACATAATTTTAAATGTCTAATAAGCATGTATTTTGTCAACTCAACATAACACGTTTGCAATTTTCGATTCTCATTTACCACCAAAGATCAAAATTGAATGAATTTGAAATAATGGAGGTTGAATAAAAAAAATCACATGAAAGAGAAAGACTTCAAAAAACTAAATTTTAAAAAAAATGACATGCAAAAATAAAAAATAAATTACAGTTCATTATAATGTTGAGATTTTTGAGGGATGATACATTGAATTTGATCATTACATTAGAGTAAGAGAATCCACTTAAGTGAGTTTGACACCATATCTTCATCCTAAACCTTAAGGCATTAGGTATATGAGTCATATCACTTATGTGTCACTCAACATATATTTTTACATCCAATATGAAACTTTAACTCAGACTTATAACACATTAACTTCTATTCCTCAAGTATGAGACTATCCACTTCAGGGATCTACCACTAGGAACTTCTTCTACTTCTTCATCGTCAAATCGGGATATGATACCATCATCGAACCTTTTGGGGGAGTCAAAATTGGTGTGGATTTAGCCACTGAACAGAGATCAACCACACAAATGAGAATGATACTATAATGTGCTTGACACAAGTGTTCATACTAGAGAATAAACATAGTTGCTGGTAATTTATGAGATTGTTGAAGAAGTTGGAGACTTTAGGATAATTAACTTACCAAAAATTTAGGCTTAATTCAGAAAAAAAAACATCACAATATTTAAAAGTGTCTAATAAACATGTATTTTGTTAATTCAACAAATCACACATGATTTTATCCATGAAACAATATTGCATGAAAGCGAACGACATCCAAAACCTAAAATTTAATATAAAACTTAAACATCTACTCTTATATTGTTCATCTCACTTATATTTTTGTCAACATCTACTCTTGCATCCATTGTTTAACTTTACGTCAAAATTGAGACATTAACATATTTCCTTTCGGTGTGAGACTTGATGCATTTTTGATTTGGTGACATAGGCGCACAGCATGGTAAAAAACGTGAATTGATGGTGGTTTAATGAATGTAGGTTTATGTTCCTATATTTAATGAAAAGAGAGAAAGAAAATTAGAAAAAGAAAGAATATGAAAAAGAAATGATAAGGAAAAAAAAAAGTAGTTTGTATTTTGTCAGTGGAAACCACAATGTCATAAGAGGCTTTTTTCTTTCTCTTTCACAAGGTTTTTTGTTTTTTTTTGTTTTTTTGTACACTTGTGATATTGTGGTTGATCAATGTCACCAACCACAATGTCACCCAAGTGTTTTCCGGAATAGAGTGAGTTATTGGTAATTTTACGGGTTAGTTGAAGCACTTGGAGATTTATGAGTAGTATTTTACCAAAAAAATAGACACAAGAAATAAGTGCCACATCATTTTAAAACGTCGCTTTGTTAACCACATCATTTTGTTGTAGATGTTAAAGCAGCCCGTTTCTTTAATCTGGGATTGGGACCAAGGCTACCATAAATAAGATTAAAGTTCAAAAGTTGAGGTATTTGAAAGAAAAAAGGTTGAATAAAAGCAATTGCATGAAAGTGAACCACACCCAAAAACTTATATTTAATATAAAAATTTAAGAAAAGGACAACCAAAAATTAAGACAATAATTTATCATAATGATTAGAGCTCTGAGGGAGTCTATAATGACTTGAATCATCACATTTGGCTAAGAGAAACCCCATAAGTGAGATTGACACCACATCTTCATCCAAAACCTTAAGACTTTAGATATATTTGTCATTTAACTTATATGTTGCACAATATATAGTCTTGCATCCAATGTAGAAGTTTTACTCACAAATGATCTCCGTTAAGTGTGAGATTTTATGTGTCTATGATATGGTAAGATAGAAAAATAAGATAAGAGGAACAACATGATAAAAAATGTGAGTTGGTGGCTATTTCGTAGAAGGGTGTCTTTGTTTCTTTCTTTAGTGAGAAGATAGAAAGTAAATTAGAAAAAGAAAGAAGATGAAAAATGAATTTGAATAAGAGATGAATGATAAGAAGAAAAACTAAGGAGAGTGTGTTTTATCATTGACAATATAATTAATAAAATGAGTTGCTGATAATTTATGATTTTGTGAAGGAGATGGAAATTACTGGATAATCATGCTACCAAAATAATAGACTCAATCAAAAAATATCACATCAAATTAAAATGTCTAATACACATGTATGTTGTCAACTCAACACAACAAGTCTACATTTTCTATTGTCATTTCATACGAAAGACTAAAAGTGAAGAAATTTGAAATAACAAATATGCATTAAAGCGAATGACATCCTAAAACTAAAATTTAAGATAAAAGAATTAAACAAATGACATCCAAAAACTAACAAAACAAATCATTATAATGTTGCGACTTATATGAAAGCCTACATTGAGTTGTATCATCATATTAGTCAAATAGCAACAGCACAAGTGAGATCGACATCACTTTTTCACCCAAAGTCCTAAGACATTAGGTATATGATAATCTCCCTCATATGTTTCTCAACATCTACTCTTGCATATCCAATGTTGAACTTTTACTTACAACTGACACATTAACATCTCTCTATTAAGAGACTCTCCGTGTCTATGATCGACCACAGAGAAGCACCCCCCCCCCCCCCCCCTCCCTCCTCATAACGTTGAACCGATATATGATACCAAACAAGCAAGAAGGTGTTCCTTTGAGGATGAATACTAGATAGCACAATTGTATGCACTTTTGTAGGAA
Source organism: Medicago truncatula (assembly GCF_003473485.1). Taxonomy (NCBI): domain Eukaryota; kingdom Viridiplantae; phylum Streptophyta; class Magnoliopsida; order Fabales; family Fabaceae; genus Medicago; species Medicago truncatula. The sequence continues at coordinate 20,459,522 of NC_053043.1, read as the reverse complement.
AATTAGATGTATTTGCACTCATGTACTTAGGGAGGGGAACATGGTGGCTGATGCTTTAGCCATGAATGGTCAAGATGTTACGCCTTGCTCCTCTTAATGGTGGGAGTACCCTTCATTTTTTATTTCAACCTTTCTTGTTGGGGATTCTTTAGGGTTACCTTTTACTAGGGTTTCTATGGACTAATTGTTGTAAGAGGTTCAGGAAGCTCCTGGTTTCTTTTAATACATTTCTAGCTTTATCAAAAAATAAAAAAAATAAAAACGTAGTAGTTAGTTTGCAATTTCATAATCTCCGTGGAGATGAACTTATAAATTTTAGGCTTAATTACACTTTTGGACCCCTATTTTTTCAAAAGTTGCTGTTATGGACCCCTAACTAATTTAAATATAAAACAGCCCCCTATGTTTTGATTCTTTGGCAGTTTTGGACCCCCAGTCCGTTGTTGACTCGGTCAACACTGACGTGGCACCCTAAGTGAGGTGCCACGTGTCATTTTTTTTTTTTTGCCTTGGGGGTCTAAAACTGCCAAAGAATCAAAACATAGGGGGTTGTTTTGTATTTAAATTAGTTAGGGGTCCATAACTGCAACTTTTGAAAAGATAGGGGTCCAAAAGTGCAATTAAGCCTAAATTTTATTACTTGACTACGATTTAGTACAGTTCCTAAATTTAACAATCAATAATCGATTAAAAAACTAATTTAAATCAATTAGTTTTCAAGAATTTTTTTTTTTGTTAAATTCTATGATTTATGTATACCTTTGTGAAATGTGGTTTCTTTTTTTGTCAAGTAGCCTAGCGATAGAGAAATTCACCTTAAAGATGAATAAGTGGGATGTCCGAGGTTCGAACCCCGGGCCTTGCATAAAATATGCAATATCCCTTACCAAGTGAGCTAAGCTCACGGGGACGTTTTGTTAATTATAAGCATAAAATTTTAATTTTCCACAAATTTTATGTTAATTATGTTGTTTTGGTCCAAGGGTATAACAATATATATCAAGGACGAATCATAGTTTTATTAAATATAGTTCTCAATACAATCATATACCACAATTTCGTCCGCCTGGCCCACCATAAAGAAAAGCTTGCCTATAAAGACGTCCTTCAAAACCATTGTATATCAAGTCATAACAATCTGAATTAGTATCTCTATATGGCTTCATGTCTTCAGGTTTTACATCAACTTCATTATATTGTGAATCTATAATCTGAAGTGCTCCCATAAAAGACGAGTTTTCAAATTTTTCTTTAGGCAATCTTCCACTACCCATTGGGGGACTATCCGTATTGGGTGAAGCATGAGTTTGACCTCCAAATCGAATCTTTGATGCTCCTAAAGTTAAGTGGTTGAATAACTCTTTTGGCCAATATCCAACATGTATTGATTCATGTTGTATAAGTAACCACCAATGACCTGTAGATCGATCCTACATATATTTAAAAAGGTAAGAGAAATACAAGGAGAAGATATTAACCAATCATATTAAGACTAATTAAAAAAAAACAAAAACATTCACTCATAATGAGTTTTTTTTTTTTCTTTAGAAGGGACTCATAATGAGTTATAAATATTTAAGATTGTATATTTAATTATCATTCTTTTCAATTACTTAAATTTTGTTCATCCCAAATTCATGACATCCATTTGGCTGCGGTAATTCACTCTCTTCATGGTATTTGGCTGGCGCAGAATTCTTGTGTTTCACCGACCAAACGGTCTCTTTGCACTCTCTTCATGTATTGTTTTTGAAGCACATATTCTAGATGCTTTATCGGTCTCTCCTCACAATCGTCGTGTTAGCGATATTTTGATGGTGTATTGGAAGGCCCCCTCAGCCCCTTGGATAAAAGTGAACATAGATGGCTCTCCAATTGGTTCTCATGCAGCTTGTGGGGGCCTGTTCCATGACCACCAAGGTTCCCTTTTAGGCGCCTTTGTCTGTAATATTGGCGCATCTACTGTTTTTTATGCTGAGGTATACGCTATTCTTCTTGCTTTGGAGTATGCAGCTCAAAACGGTTGGAGGAATGTCTGGTTAGAGAGTGACTCGACGAGTGCTCTTTTGGTCTTTAAAAACCGGTCGCTTGTTTCGGTTTTACTTCGTAATCGCTGGCATAATCTTTGCAACCAAGGAATTCAAATTATCTCATCTCACTGCTTTAGGGAAGGGAACTGTTGTGCGGATTTTCTGGCTAATATGGGACACGCTACTCAAGGAAACGTTTGGTTATCGGTGTGCCTCAGACTATTCAGACTGACTTCTTCTTGCACCGGAGTGGGTTCCCTTGTTCTAGGCTCCCGTAGTCAGTTGTTGCTTTTTCTTTCTGTTTTATTTCTATTTCTGTTTTCTTTTCATGAGGGTTTTGGCCTAGTCCCCCCTCTTGTAACCTTTTTCCATTTTTTTTAATAAAATTTTATCTGAGTTTGGCGGCATAGGATGGGGGTTTTGCGGGGTGCCAACCTAGTTGTGATGTCGTTGTTTACCCTTAATGCATGTCCAATCTCCCGGCTTAGCAAAAAAAAAAACTTAATTTATCCTTTTTTTTTAAATATATTAAAGTAATTACTTAATACGTGTTCTAAATATAATATTGTCAGACAAAAATAATTTTATAAACCCTTTAAATTTGATGTAATAGTTTGTAAATATATATCATAATGTATAATATATTTAAATGTATTGATAATAATTGCAAATTTACCTGTTTGATTTTGATAAAAGTAGCAACTTTTTCGGTTGATCCAATTGAATTAGTGGGCCTCGCGATAGATCCAAGAGTATATTCTTGGTTATTATTGACTTGCACAAAACCCGAACAATTAACATTGTAACATCCAGTTCGTTTAAAACCATCTGCCTGCATGTTTATATCGAATTGAGCTTGAGCACATTAACAATATGTATTTATTTTTTGTTTCCATCACATTAGACCATCCACAGTGATGTTTAAGATGGTCCTATATATACACTTCATCAATTTTAGCATTTACTAATATTAATACTTAATGAGTATCCAATCTCTCCAACCTAACACAACAAAAAAAATGATAATTCTAGTCCCACCAATAACGTTAAATCATGAAATTTCAACAAAATAATTTATTTTAATGCAATTTATTTAGGGGGCTAAAAAGGGGTGCTTCCATAACCACTCTTCTGTACAAGCACCATGTTTGTTTGTTCCACAGTAGGAGTTCCTATTTAATATGATTCTAAATTCGTGAAGCACTAACCATTGTAGATGGTCTTATATATTTATTAAATGCATTAAATTTGTATTCTTACCGTCCATCGAGCAATTAGTCGTAGTTGGCTGTCTTCATATAAGGTTGGATAAACCTTTTACATAAAAAAGAGAGGATGTGACTAGTTTATTATAAAAGAATGATTATGTTTCTTCTAACATTATCTCTCTAAAAGAATGTAATGTCATGAGAGGAAAATATTAACATAATGAAATGAAAAGTAACTAACCCCAACTCCAACTTTTATGCTATTTAGTTGTGTTCCTGATCCACTTTCAATCCAAATGTATGACATGCTGTATTGCTTTGCTTGAACTGATAGATCATACCCAACTATTCCCGCGTATGCACCATGATATATCATATTTTGGGTTGTATCAATGGTAACAGTCTAGAGAAGATAAAAACATACAATATTTCATATTTTATACAATTTTAAAATGTTAAAGTGATTTGTCACGAACACTATGTCTTAAATCTAAAATTTGATATTTAGCTACCTATCTTGCATATACACCTAGCCACCTTTCTCTCTTGTAATCCTAGTTCTTTCTTCCTCGTCCATAAAAAAAGCAGGGATTGGAAAACGGGTTAGGCCCAATATGTTGACCCGTTTGACATGACGTTTAGGCATTATATTTTTGCATCTCACCTAGTAGTTAACTTGCCTCACTAAACACCCCACAAAATTAATATGGTGGTGATAGGGCGGGTCGGCTCGTCCGGTTTAAATAATAGTAAAAATATCCTCTTTTCACTCATTTTTCTTATAAGTTACGGTTCTAGTTACTTGTATGTTTGAAATACAAATGGAGAGAGAAAATTCATTTAATTTAATCACTTTAGTGCACCCGTTACATTTTTATTTCAACTTTTTTCTTAGAGCTATTTTAGATGTCTTCTGGACTTATTCTAGATTTTTTATGATAAATGTTTGATCATTTATTTATTTGTTTTTGTTGGTCTCGTTAGTTTTATCAATATATATATATATATATATATATATATATATGAGTTAAGATCCGTTGACACCAGGTATCAACGGATTCATTGACACCAAATTCTATCCGTTCTTTTTTCCATCTCAACGGTTGACATTTATTCACCTTGGTTGTTATGGTGAAGACTCCTTAGCGGATAAAAGAAATCACTCATCTCCTTCTTCCTTTTCTTGAACTCACTCACAGCAGCTATGATGCTTTTATTTTTGCAGAAAAAGTTCAATCACAATTCTTTAAATTGACAATCTCTTCCACAAGCATATCTAAACATTTTAATAAAATAGAATAAAATAAATTTGATAGTATGTTGTTCAGACAGAGCAGATTCATTCTTGTTTTGAAAAATGATAAGCCTCAATTCCATTTATCTCACGTTAAATTGCCAATTGAATAAAATAAATACTAGATTCGTTGACATCTAGTATTTTCCTAAATCTCCAATTGAATAAAATTGAATTACTTATAATTCTCTGTCCTGAAGACCCAAACAGCTCAATTGCTTTCACCATTCTTATTGATATTAATCGGAAAGGGTGAAAATCAGTGATGGAGCTACAATGAGAGAGACAAACTCATACCCAACATGAAGAAAGAAATCATGTGGGCTAACAGACACAATAATCACATGAGCTGTTTAATGAATAATTTCTGGCTTTTAGATCAAATGATATAGACGGTTAGGATTTGGTGTCAACGGATCCTGACTATATATATATATATATATATATATATATATATATATATATTAGCTTCATTAATTGTATTTATTTTTACACTTTTCACATAGTTTTTGTTAATTTTTTTAATGGGTCATGCAAACCGGTGTCTCCGGGGCACTGGTTAAGTATGCCAAAAAAGGAAATTATTATCATAAAAGATAACACTTTTGACTTTTTTTAGTATTAATTACACAGTTTTCAATGCAATAACTACAATATAATTTCCTTTTTTGACATCCTTAACTAGTGTCACGGGGTACTAGTTAGCATTTCCCGTAATTAATACGTTTAACAAAGATTTAACGGAAAAAAAAAAATAACCCTCTGGCTAACCATAAAAAGGGGCGGGGATGAGGTTTTAAACCATACACCTCTAGTTGGTTGGCCCCATAATAACCCATTTTGCTTCACTTTTTCTCTTCTTTTATTTCAATAAGTGGTTTCTAAATATATATTTTCTTTTTTTATTCGGTCATCAGAGTACGACTTTGTTTTGTGCTGTCTTGGTGCGGAATTAATTTTGTTGGTCCTTTTTTCCTAATATTGGTAAATACATAATGTTTAATATTTCATGTAAAATTAATGTATTGATTAAAAATACCCACTTACATGATAGCCAGGGGAACTTTTAGAATGCCTTTGAAAATCATCAATTTATAATTTTGAAGATGAATTGGTAATAATCTGATGTCTTCTTCTCCTGTTGTAAATAGGCACTTTTCCCAATGGACAATCATCGACTGTTTTACCATATGATGGTCTACTTCACACAATGTTCTTTGCAAAAGTTGGGAGAAGCTACATATGTTGCAATGAAGAGGGAATAAAATAAAAATTATTTAAAATGATTTATAGTTGATGTTGAAATTCTTTACAAACAAATAAAGTAATTTTGAATGAAAATTTAAAGTTACAAATCTTGAATTATATATATGTTAGTTACAATTATATAACATTATCTTCATTTTCATCAAATAACAACTAGTTTTCGCAAAGCAATAAAGTAAGATATATATATTTTTTTTGACAATAAGTAAGATAATTAATATTATAAACTTTTCAATTATTATACCTGAATTTTGTGATTTTTTAGTAAAGAGTGTTGTAGAGCAGGTTGCTTGTAGATATCAACACAATCAAATTTATCGGCCATAAAATCCTGGATTCGTTAACCAAAATTACGATCAACTACATTATGTATAAATCAAACTAATGTTGGACAACAAATAATAATAAAAAAAAATACCTTGATGCTATATGATAGAGTAAAATTATTTTGCTCATCTTGTAAAAATTCTCTTCTTGCCTCAACTTTGCAACATGTTATGCACAAACTAAAAACTAGAAAGAGAATTAGATCCATACAATTTTAAATGTTATTTTCAAGGACATGTAATACTTTTTTCAAGGCAACTCAATAGTTGTACATGTATTTATACTACATAGTGAAAGATGTTACTTTTAAGGATATGACCCACTACTTAACTTCTGTTGTACACGTGGTTATTGCATTTAAGACAATTAATACATTGGCAGAGTTTGACCGCTATATAATTCATAAAATTAAAAGGAGACAAAAGTCTACGTTCAGTTTTCTAAATGAACTTGGGAAGGAAAAAATATTACTTCTTCGTTTCAAAATGAATGTCGCTTTTGTAAAAAATATTGTTTCGAAATGAATGTCACTTAATTTTCAATGCACCACTAACTATTTCTTTCTAATTGTACCCGCCAATTAATATTATGTCCACTATTTCCAAAAGATTTAACTTAATTTGGTAAAATAGTTATTTCATTTCTTCTAATGACGTTCATTTTGAAACAGATGAAGAAAACAAGGACAATTAAATTCATTTTTGAATGATAAATGAAACATACAAAAAACAATTTAATGCATTTAAGAGAATTAAATTCAATTATAGTTGTTGACTGTTGTTTCAGAGTCTTGATAATTAATAAGGAGAAAATGTCTATATGTTTTGAATGAGAAATGAAAAAGACAAAAAAATATTTTAATACATTTAAAACAATTAAATTCATAGATAAAGGTTGACTGTTATTGAATCTTGTGTATTGACTTCGACACATTCGACCACAAAAGTGTTTAAAAACATGATATAATATAAAACCAGTGTGTTAACCCGTGTCATGCACACGGGCGACATGATACTGTTTGTTAATCTCTAAAGAAAATTTATTTTTATTTTTATTTTTTATTTATCAACAAAAATTATTTGTCACATGTTTTTTCATTGTTGTCTGTATTTTTTTATGACACGATAACAAATGTGTCTCCCATTTTATTTTATGTTTATTAGTTATAAATATATGTCTTGTGTTTTTATGTATCAGTGGAAAATATATTTCCATTACTTTTATATTTATCAACGAAATTTTTTTCGAATTGTTTTTTTTTATATAAATACAAATATTTGTCCCTATTTTTTAAGATTTAAATTACCAATGCCAAATTTTCCTTCCATGTTTTTTATGTACCAATAACTAATATTTTCCTTTGTCAAAAAAATAATATTTTCATGGAATTTTTTTTTTCTCATAATTATCAGTCGCAAATATTTGAACCATAATTTTTTTTTGACGAATTGACCCATAATTTTTTTGTGTCAATGATAAATATTTATACTTCTTTTATATTTATCATGAAAAATATAAATCATGTGTTGATTATTATCAAATTTTTGTCCCATTTTTTATACGTAAGGAACAATATTTTTTTTCTTTTTTTATAGTATTTATCAATGATGAATATTTATCTTGTGTTTGTTTTTTATATTTATCAGAGATACCTTTAAAGTGGTAGTAACGAATATTTATCTTGTGTTTTGTTTTTTTTATATTTATCAGATATTCTTTTTTTTTTTTTTGAGCCAATAGGAAGGTTAGGCATCAAGGTGTAACTGTAGCATCCCAATTAAGTTGGCACCCCACAGAACGCCCATCCTCTACCGCCAACCTAATAAATAATATTAATAAAAAAAGGGGAAAAATATGTACAAAAGAGGGGGGACTAGGCCAAAACCCTCAAGCCAAAATAAAAAATAAAGCAGAACAAGTAGACAAGAGATGCCTACGGAAATCTATAGTTAGGCAGGTCATTTCTGTCTCGAGCAAAATGTACCGAAAGAGAAGCCGGCATAGTACGGAACCAGGTATTGGAAGTCACAATATGTCCCAAGGAAGCCAGAGTGTCTGCCTAACAATTACCCTCTCTATATATGTGCGAACAAATCACCATAAGGCCAAGCTGAATGCAATTATGCCAACGGTTCCGTAAATGCAGCGGAATAAGAGAGTGATTGTGGAAAGCCTGTACCGCAGTGGCAGAATCGCACTCAAGCCACAATCTAAGCCAGTTGTTGGAAGCCGCATACTCCATAGCACACATCAGACCTGCAAGCTCAGCTTCAAAAACATTTCCATGACCGATATTACAAGCAAAGCTACCCAAATATGTACCACGGAAGTCCCTGAAAATTCCCCCACATGAAGAATGAAGATTAAGAACAGAACCGTCAGTGTTCGCCTTAACCCAAGTGATGGTTGGGGGTTTCCAAATCACCGATATAATATCTTTAACACACCTGTAAGAAGGAGGGATCAGAAAATTGTTTAAAACATCCCCATCCGTGACTAAACAATTACCTTTGGAATTAGCACCAGACAAAGCAACAAGGGACGAAATTTTGGCCATGGAAGCATGAATGGAAACGTTTGCGGAACTGAAGCGAATCGCATTCCTAGCCAACCAAATTGTGTGAACCGTATGAACAAGAGCAGCAGCGAACACATCAAGAATTTGGGAGCTGCAAGGCCGCGGTATGCAATCAAGAATTGACGAACACGAAGCCAAGGAAATAGTGCACCGTAATTTAACACTTAGCCATCTCCAAATAATTGTTGCAAATTCACAATGGAGAAACAGATGGGAAGAAGTTTCTGCATGCCGAAAACAAAGAACACAAACAGACACTAAGGTGCAGCCACGGGACCTGAGATTCTCATATGTCGGAAGCTTGGACAGCATCAAACGCCAAAAAACAAATGAGTGCGATGGGGGAATGCAAGTGCGCCAAATAACAGCCGGCCAATCAAGAGTAGCAAGAGGAGGATGCATGAACAAGTGCGCAAGCTTATATTACAAATTCAAGTTTTTTTCTCACTAAACTATACTTTTAAAGTAGAGTACATCTTGAACATGTTCATTTTGAATGATAAATAAAAAAGGAAAAATATAATTTAAGTATTTAAGACAATTAAATGTAATGTTATATGTTGACTATTTTAGATTCCTAAATTAAGGAAAAAGTTAAAGTTCATTTAAATGAAAAATCAAAAATAAAAAATGTAATTTATTGCATTGAAAGAGTTTGACTATTCCAGAGTATTAACTCTTATGACTAAAAATTTATTTCTAAATATAAATCTCTTTTTAAATTATTAGATACATTTTTTTTCCTAAACATACCCTTAATTAATACTGCAAACTTGTTCTGAAATATGAAAAGTCAAATTTAATACACATACAATAAATGACAATTTGGTACTCCCTCTGGTCTTATTTATAAGAGAAAATTGACTTTTTAGATACATTGAATAATGTATGTATCTAGTCAAGAACCTAAATCAAATACATAAATTATTTAATCTATCTAAAAAGTAAATTGTCTCTTGTAAATAGGACCGGAGGGAGTAATAATAACACACAAAATAGACACATTAATTTCACTAACAATTTTTCTTAAAAAAATGTCAAAAATGCAAAGGATGTTTAAATACAGCGAAATGGAAAGTTTTATTTTTGTGGTAGAAAGAGAAGGAGAATTTTTGTATTCATGTTCTTATCAAAATCTAGAAAATGTATGGGTGTGTTTGTTTAAAGTTTACCAAATTTATTCCTAGGAATAACATTCCTTGGAATATAAAGATGGGAATTTTATTTCAATGTATTTAGAAAAAATATGTTTGGTTAACTTTATAATATTCCTACCAACCATAAAAATAGAGATTATAATAGGTAACTATTTATGAATTTATTCTCATCTCCATAGGAACTTTATTCTCACCCTTTTCCTTGGGAAAAATTTTCTATTCCCAGGAACATTTTATATCCGGGGATAAAATTTAGTAAACTTGTAACAAACATAGGCATATAAATTCCTATCATTTTATTCCCGGGAATCAACAAATATAATTTGAAACAAACACACCCTATGTTTTATTTTATTTTATTTTATCTAAATGGTTTTTTTTTTTTTTTTTTATAAACTAGGAGAGTGTAAACAGCATCAAGAGGCGTCATCGACATCCGAGCTAGGTTGGCACCTCGAGATACCTCCATCATATACCGGTACACTCATGAAAAATTTATTAAAAAAAGGGGGAAAATAATTACAAAAGGAGGGGGGCTATACCAAAACCCTCCACAAACAGAAAATAAAACAGTAAAAACAACAGACTCAATCGAAAAACAAATTAAGGAAGCCTGTAATTAGGAATCACGAACGAAATCTAGGCTCAAATCAGTAGGCAGGTTGTCCAACCAAACTTGACCAACACTGGAGTGTCCCAAAGAGGCTAATTTATCCGCACAACAGTTTCCTTCACGAAAAATATGAGATGATATAACCTGAACTCCTAGCCTACGAGCATTATGCCATCTGTTGCGGAGCATAATAGGCACCAACAAGGAGTTAGAAAAAATCAACAAAGCACTAGTGGAGTCGCTTTCTAACCAGATGTTTCTCCACCCTTTGCGGGCTGCAAACTCAATAGCAATAATAAAACCAAGCACCTCCGCATAAAAAACAGAATGAATACCAATATTACAACAAAAAGCTCCGCGGAAAGTACCAAGAGAATCACGAAACAGCCCCCCACAAGCTGCATGCCCACCTAGCACTGAGCCGTCCTGTTAACCTTTAACCAAGGAGATGATGGCGCCTTCCACAAGACCAAGATAATTTCCTTAACTCTACGGCTATGGCGCGAGACCATAAATGAATCAAGAAAGGGGTAGTTCGATTTCAAATATTTTCCTTTAGATGCATTCCCAGACATGGCAATAGAAGAATGAATACGTACCTTTGCTGAGTGCAGTGAGGGCTCTAACAAAGAGAAACGGATAGAGTTGCGAGCACACCAAATATTATTAAGAGTATGCAAGATTGCTGCTAGATATATGTCCGCCACTTGAGAAGAGCATCTTGCTAGTCTACATGACATAAGAGAATCAAAGGAAGATGTATCTGCAACACAATTTAGCCTAGAGCCAATCCAATCCCAAAGGTGGGAAGCAAAGGTGCAAGTAAGGAAGAGATGTTCCGATGATTCATATGCTTTCAAGCATAAATTGCATACGGACACGACAACATAGCCACGACTTCTAAGATTTTCATCAGTGGGCATTTTTTCGTGAATAAGCGTGCTTTGACGAAAGAGTTCCATCCGAAGAATGCCTCCAAACAAACACATCCGGCAGCTGGCTGTTCGGTAATACAATGCCATCTATTCTGCTTTGAATGTCTACACTAGCAGCTATATTCGTAGGTATGAACAAGGCTCCGTTAATAATAGCTTCAGAGAGCTTTCCTTTAAGATTACCGTGAAACTCTGTATCCAAATTCAACAAATCCACCAACGGTTCCCCTAACCAATTATCAGTCCAAAAATTAATTCGATCATCGCTGCCCACTGTCCACAAAGAATTAACCAAGACAGTACCTATATACACTTTAATTCTTGACCAAACAGACGATTTAAAGTAGCGCAAGCTAGGCTTACCATTTGAGAAATAACGCCTCTTTAAAAGGTTAGACCATTGAGTATCTGTAGCAAGTAAATCCCAAGAATATTTAAGAATCAAAGCTTCGTTAATCAAACGCGTAGGCTTGATATCCAACCCACCTTCCGCCCATGGTCGACACATTACTTTCTAAGCTACCGTGCAAACTTTCCTAGTATGAACATCACCACTCCATATGAAATCACTACAAGAAAATTTGCATTTTGCAACTATTAAAATGGCTGATTGCGACTGTTAGAAAGGTCGCAAATGTTCCCCAACAGACGCAGATGTTGGGGTCACAACTGTCTTTTGCGACAGTTCAGAGAACAGTTGCACCAACTGTCGCAAAGGCTATTGCGACAGTTCCTAACAGTCGCAAAGTAGGCTTTTCAATTTAATTTAAACGGGCTTGCGACCCCTCAAAACAGTCGCAAATGTTAAGATTTAAAAAAAAAAAAATTAATTGGGGTTGTTTTGTTGCCAATTTAAATAAATAAATATATTAATAAATACTTAAAATGCAGAAATATATAACTAAAAATATCAAAATCTCATTCATATAATTCTTTTAAGAGTAACAATCAAAACAATAGATAAAGTGCATAGTTTAAACATTGAAAAACCAATACACTAGTATAGTAGATTCCAGACAATGACAAATTTTGTAACAATTGAAGGCTGTACAAAACAGTGGGTAAATGGAAACTGAAATAACCTATGAAGACCAAAGAGTCACAAGGGCTGTGCAAAACCAAGTTGTTTTAAGAGTGGCTACGGATCTTTGAAGGCAATCAGAGCTGAATGTCTCAGATATTGCAAGGCTGTCATAAATCAGAAGGCGAGGTGGAGAGTTCTTGACGGTGCGAAACTTAAGTTCCCGGAAATACCTGCAAACTGCAATGCAACAAAATAAATCGATGAGAGACAAAACTTTCTCCGCGAGCAGCAGCAACACGAAAGCTAAGTCAGGGAACTATCTACAAGGAAATAACGGGTATAGAGATATAGGCTATGTCATGAAGACACTCAAAATCCGGAGAAGGAGGAGGAGGAGAATTAGAATATGCAATTCTACCCACTTGTGGGAATGGCTACTACATCCTAAGGGCTAGCTGAACTAACAGCTTAAATATCTAAATTTCAACACTCACTCAGTTCCACAAATTTGAGCCCATAAAAGAAACCAAGGCAACAAGAGACTAAACATTAATATCCAACCATACTCTCATGCAATTGTAAGGTAAAAGATGCATTGAACAAATCTTCAATCTTATTTGAATCAATTCAAAAGTGTGTTACCTCTTGACCGAATGGTTTTCGTACTTTATCACATGTCGCTTGTGAGATTTACATGCATACACTTCTTGCTCGTTTTTCTACAAGAACAAAAATCACTCATCAAACACACACAGACTACATCACATCTACTGATTACTAAAATTACATGTATATAAAACCACATCAACTACCAAAACATTCCAACAAAACTATCATAATTGTGTATACAAACTCTGACCTGATACCTTTCTAAGTTATAACTGCGGAAAAGAAACCAAGCATAACAACATGAATAGTCTCATGCATAGGTTTCACTACCTTTTGCTTTGAAAAAATAAAAAACCCAACACAAACCCTATTGATTAATTAACTAACTAACCTGAGAAGTGAGTCGACATTGTTAGCAAAAATGATATCGTCACATATCTCCCTGTACCTGCAAGGATATGCAAAGCGACCAAATTAAATAAAATTCACAGGTACTATTAAACAACAGTGAAACTTCAAATTTATTGATGAACCTTGGTCATCCTAGTAGATAGCCCTCTTTCTTCAGTATACACAGAACCTTGAGAATAGCAGATTTAGTTTGAAGGTTTAGATTTTGTATGTTCATTTGATTCTAAACACCAAGCAAGAAAAAAAAAAGTTTAGTTCATGCATTAGAATGAAAAAATTATTTACATAATACAATAAGATATACAACAATCAAGAAACACCTAATGCTATATCAACAACTGAAATTGCTCCAACATGAAATCGCAGACATGATTATCTGCTGAACAGATATAGCAATCTGAAATTGAAAATTAGCAAGAAAATCAACTAAAATGTGTCTTAACTAGCACACACACACACACATTATGTCCCCTGACTAGAAGTCCTTCCCTTTTATAGTAAAACAATTGGTATGGTATTCTAGAAGTGGTTATGGTTTATTTTACACAAATAAGCAAAAAATACTTGAACCCTATAGAAGATACTTTTATCAGAGAGGTAACATCCTTGTGTTAAAAACTAACAACTAATACCACTTTATATTACTAATTTATGTCAATTACTATATAATATCCTTGTGTAAATCAAATTGAATAAGACTTCTATCAAATGATGCAAATGTCAGAAGGAACACAGTCTGGTATCATCTAAGTGGCTATGTGGAATACAGTGCCAATATTATAAACTGGAATTGTAATATGCCTATAAGGTGCCAGAGTATCTTAATTAGAATTTCTCTTAAACTTTCTAATGAATAGACACCCAAAGGTGATCGTAGAGAATATTTAACTATAAGGAAACGTAGAAAACTGATTGTGAGTGTTAACGAAATCAGTTCAGGAATAGTAACTAAATCATTCTTAGTGTTTTCTCTTATTTAATGTCAGCCAAGGAATTTAAGATATTAATTAAAGTTAAAATTTCACTTACATAAGGAATTTAAACAATAATTTATTCAACTAAGAAATAATTTATTCAGGAATAATTTAGTTAGATGTATCGTATCTAGATGACAGTTGTGTTGTGTTCCTAGTTGGTTAGAAAGTATCGAAGATGTATCACCAGAAATATTCCTAAAACAGACTGAGATGACTGAAATTATCTCCAAATTTCTCATTCATACAAACAAAGCAATTATACTTGAAAGTCCTAACAAAGAGAAAAAGGTTACTGGGAATGAAAAGTGTCAAATTGAAACCACGAGGTTTAAAACTGCACATCAATTTTCTGAGATGCTATCTGCCAACCACTTATGTATACTTCCTCTAAGATGCAATGACTATAATTTGAATGGATTATTAACAGAGATCAAGTATGCAATTATACAGTTTCTCTTCAGTTTTTTACTATGTTAGGAAAGGATCAAATAAATTGTACATCATTTAAAATTCTGATTAGGGGCAAAAGCAAGGAGTTTAAGATATTGTTACAGAAGCTAAACACCATTCAGAAAAAAGAAATCAGTTGTCAAAAATCAGAAACAACCACAATCATTGTAATTGCATCCTACAACTGATGAAATTCTAAACAACAAATTAAAGGATCAAATTATCTCTTTTTTTACACACTAAAATTACAAATACATACAGCAATGAAAAATACATTTCAAATCATTCACCATAGCAACAAAATCAAACTATATCACAGATCAACTAATCCTAAACAAAACAAATGAAACCTTTTTCAATTTCTCAGCAATGGTTTAGAGAAACCCAAAATGCAAAAATACAGAATTTCATTACAAAGAAACCAAAGAATCAACATAAGAACACACATATTTTCAAACTTTATCACAACACATGTTCACTCTAGTACTATGCCAATGTTAGAAGACTTCATCAATTCCCCTGGACCTAAACACTAAGAAAAAAAATCTATAACAAGAAAAATTCAAATCAGTTACTCTGCTGAAATTCATTTTCATAGTGAAAGTGATTCTGATCAACCAATAAGGATCAAGTTATCTTCTTTTTCACACAGAAATTGCTAAGCAAGTAAGCATAAAAACGGAACTCATATACTAACTGAACACATATACTTTCCTAAATCCAAATTTATATGTGAGGATAAGAAAAAAAAATATACCGACCCAGCATAAAAACGGAACTCATATACTAACTGAACACACGAAGCTTTGAAAAATGAGCGGAGGTGTGGGTGTTGTATCTAGGGGTGTTCAAAACTGAACCAACCCAATAGAAAAACCGCAAACCGAACCAACCCAAACTGAAACCGCAAAAAACCGCACTTGGTTCGGATGAGTTCGGATGACTTTTAGACTGAACCGCGCGGTTCGGTTCGGTTTGCGGTTTGCATCTCAGCAATCGAACCAAACCAAACCAAACCGCAAAAATACTCAATGTTATTAAACTAAGTAAGTACTGTACTAGCCCAATACCAAAGTGAACCCAAGCCCAAGCCCAAGCCCAACACTATCCAGCTATTCATTTCATTTCAGTATTCAGAGACTCATTTCAATTCATTTTCCTTAGGGTTTCTGGCTGCGTACCTCAATCTCTCCCATAATCCAAATTCCATCTCCCATATAATCCAAATTTCATCTCCTTTAATTCGATTTTTCCATTGTTGCATCATCAGGTTTGATTCTAATTCCTTTCCATCTCCTTCAATTCATTTCCAATGATGAATTTGTTTCATTTTCTTCCCAATAATTTGATTCATGCTTATGTTTCTTCTTAATTTTACCTATTTTAATATAAGTTGTGTTTGAATTTAATATGGTTAGTTATAATTTTACCTATTATGACTATATATGATTATATGTTATCGAAAAAAGGTTAAAAAAAGAAAAGAAGAAGAAGCTTTCAATTATACGACTATATATGACTATATATGATATGATTATACATTTAAGATCTTATGTTGATAATTTTAAGAAGAAAATTCATGTGTATCTAGATTCTAGACACTACAGTAGTAGTCGTAGACGGTGATATTGCAATTGTTTCCTTGGCCTATTTTAGAAACTTTATTTCACTATTTTGTATTGAATTTAATATGGTTAATTATAATTTAACTATTTTGATTAGTCATATAATTATATGTCTATATCTGAACTATAAAATTATATGTTGTCTATATCTTAGTGTACTTAGCCTTTGGAGCATTTACTATTTAGTGAATTGTATAATTATACTGTGAATTTGTACTCAAGACAACTTATCCAATACCACACTGCAGAAACTACACAATATTCATTTTTTACTGCCATTCATGAGTGCCATTCATTTTGGAGTTTAGAATTTTCTACATACAGCTGTTTATTATATGAATGATTGTTATTCATTTCTTAGTCTAGAATTTTCTATAGATTCGTGATCATCCTTGCAAGAAAAATTTTACATTTATGCAAAGAGGCAATATTTATATTGATAGTTTGCCGAATTTAGAATCATGATTTTTATTCACTAAATCATGATTTATATTGAGGCAATGTTTATGATTTTTGTTTTTTAACTTTAGATATGACTATGGATAAGGAAGTGAGTTCTGATGCAACCTTTAATGCTTTAATACCCACAGACGAAAATCAGGTAAAATTGCATAATAAGTTGTTTATCTTATTCGCTACCTTGTTGGTATTTCTTAATTGAAAATAACATGGTATGAACATTCATCTTTTTAGCAGGCTGAAAATACTCTATCACAAATGCCTACACCAGAACCACCCCAAACTATTGATTTGGACAAAGATCAAGGTGACAATGTTCAAAAGAAAAAGAAAAGGAAAGTCAGAGAAGCAGCTACAAAGAATGTTTCTAATGCTGAAGATCCAGGTAAAAGAAAACCTTGTAGGCCTAAATCTTGGGTTTGGGATCATTTTATAAAAGAAAAGGGTCGGGCTATGTGTAAGTGGTGTAAAAATGCATCTTATGCTGCTGATTCACACAATAGTGGAACCTCCAATTTATCAACTCATTTAAGAAAACAATGTAAAAAATTTCCCAAACATCTTGATCCTAACTATGATCCTAACCAAACCATTCTTAGCCTTCAAGATAGTAAAGGAACCAGTAGTAATAGCACAATTGTTGCTGTCCATTTTGACGTTGATGTGTCTAGACAAGCTTTAGCTAGAATGATAATTGTGGATGAGTTGCCTTTTTCATTTGTTGAAAATGAAGGATTTCGTTATTTTATGAGTGTTACACAACCTAGACTCCCGCTTCCGGGAAGGCTTGCAATTGCTAGGGACTGTTTGAACCTTTACACTAGTGAGAAACATAAGCTAAGAAACATGTTTACTAAAGCAAATCAAAGTGTTTGTCTAACAACTGATACATGGACATCTGTGCAAAATATTAATTATATGATTCTAACTGCACATTTCATTGATCAAGATTGGAAGATGCATAAAAGAATTCTTAATTTTTGTCCAATCACATCTCATAAGGGGGAGGTAATTGGAAAAAAGATTGAGAAGTGTTTGGAGGGTTGGATGATAGATAAGGTTTTCACCATCACTGTTGATAATGCTAGTTCAAATGATCTTGCTATCTCTTACCTGAAAAATAGGATGGAGGATTGGAATTCACATCCGTTACAAGGGGAGCATTTACACGTTAGGTGTTGTGCCCACATTCTTAACCTTGTTGTAGGTGATGGGTTGAAGTCAAAGGACATGAATTCTTCAATTTCCAAAATTAGGAATGCGGTTCGATATGTTCGTGGGTCAGCTAGTCGTTTGGATAGGTTTAAGATATGTATTAAAGAAGCTAGGATACAAGACAATTCTACAGTGCAGTATGATTGTCCCACTAGGTGGAACTCCACCTACCTTATGCTTGAAAGTGCATTGAAGTTTCAAAAGGCATTTAAGAGATTAGGTGAGAAGTGTGTTGAGTATGCGATGTTGGAAGGTGAAGGTGAGAAAAACACAAGAAGGGGGGGTTGAATTGTGTTTTCTTTTTCTCTCAAAAATACTTCTTCTGATAATACTTCAGAAGCAGTTTGGGAATGCTTCTGATGTAATGACCAGAATCAGATATGCAGCGGAAAAGATCAAAGCAGAGAAAAGAAAAATGAGACACAAGCAGTTATCCTGGTTCCTTCCACAAATCGGAAGTAGTCCAGTCCCCCTTGCACTTCCAAGGAGATTTCACTATAATCACAAAGATTACAAATGCTCAATACTCTCTAAGTATGAGACTTCACAAAAATGTTCAAGCACACAGGCAAGAGTCTTCCAATGCTCAAGCACTAAGCAAGAGTCTTCTAATGCTCAAGCACGCAGGCAAGAGTCTTCTTATCAAACAAAAATACAGGGAAATATGTTTGACTTGAACACTTGATATACAATCAGTGGTGTTCACAATACAATGCAATAAAGACTCTAGACTTTTGAATTTCTAAGATGTATCAAATCAGTGTGCTTTGTAGAATCAAATTGACAGAGTTTTGGCACTTTTTAACTTGTATGTCTCTATCTGCAATCTTCAAGTATTCACTCCTTTATATAGAGGCGTGAAAGAGACGTTGAGATGATTAGCACGTCTAAAGAGTCGTTGAGTTCCTTTAATCATCCACCAGTAATCCTTTGCCTGATTTGGGTGTAGTCCTTTGAAGAATTAGCTTCAAATTCATTCCCATCTTGAAGGAACAATTCTGCATGCATAGCTGTTGTCTTGTCTTGTAGCGTGGACAAAAACAGAGTAGTGGAGGTAGTGGTTGTACACTTGTACTTTGTCAACTCTGTTAACGAAGGACAAATACTCAGTGCTCTCCAAATGACCGTTGATACCTCCCTTTCAATTCTTCGTTCTTCTTAGACGAGGTTGAAATGTTAAACAGCTACTTTGAATCTTCAGTTTAAATTTACGGATCAATTGTAGCTTCTGGTGATGATTTCGCTTCTGATGAAAACCTTGCTTCTGATGACCTTCTGCTTCTGATGAGCTTCTGCTCCTGATGACGTCATCACTTCAGAGGCACTTCAGCTTCAGAAGCATTTTAGCTTCAGACGCAGTTTTCTTCAGATGCTTCGAATTCCTTTGCTCTCCATTGTTCTTCCAAGACCTATTGAAATTAATTGACTTGCTTTTGGTCCTGTACACTTGAACAATCATTAGCAATAACCAATTGACAATTTTTAATACCTTGTTATCATCAAAACTTATTAAGGTTTATTGTGAAACACATTTTGTTCCAACAATCTCCCCCTTTTTGATGATGACAAACAATAGTATTTAAAATGTTAAATTGTTGTTGATCTAATTAACAAGTTGACTTCTGGGATAGAGGTTTGTAAGCTCCCCCTGAGTTCTATACTCATTAATTAAATTTCAATAAAATACGCACAAGATAATGAAATATCAGAAGTATTTAAAAAACGTGGTTCAGAGCAAAAAAGTGGTTCAGAGCAAAGCTCATCAAAAAGTTAACTTAATCAAGTCAATTTAATGCGGCTCAGAGCCTAAAAATACTATACAATACTCCCCCTTTTGTCATCAACAAAAAGTAAATAAAACAAAAGAAAGAGTTTGTGTAAAACTGTAATTAACATACGTATCAGAGCAAAAACAAATTAAAATACAGCAATTATAATCAGAGCAAAAACTTGTAATTAGCATGAGAAATTATCAATTGATTCAGAAGTAATGATAAACAAGTCAAAGTACAAAGTCAAAGCAATATAATACTTAAAACAAAATCTAAACAAGCAAAATTGGTGTGCAACTAAGGTTTGGCTAGCTTAGACATTTGTTCCATTAAGTATTTAATCTGCTCAGACTGCTTCTTGAGTTCTTCTTGTTGCTTGTTTACCATTTCTTCCTTGGCTCTCAGTCTTCTTCTCAGCCCTTCTTGAATTCTGTCAGCCCTTGAAATGTAGTCACTCTCTAGATAGAAAGAAGTGTTAGCTAACAGAGGCATATAATCAAGCTCTTTCACTCTTGCAGCTTCATGAAGTTCATCCAACATTTTCTTCAGCATATCAGAATGAGTTGAGATGCATTTGGTACTAAGTTGATCCAACAACTCATTAAAATCCTTTTTCAGATCCATCCATTGATCAATGTAGTGAATGGGAGGTACAGTAACTGTTCTGAGAAGAATCAGTCTCTGAATCTCATCACTTAACCTTATAAGCTCTTCATCAATATACTCAGATTCCAGGATGGTGTCTGGGATGGGTGTAGGTTCAGGAATGGTTGTTTGAGATGTAGAAGGTTGGTCAGAAGCTGTTTGTTGTTCAGGAGAAGTTAGATTGATGGTTGGTGATTCTGGTTGTTGTTGTTCTGTGTTAGGCTGGGGTTGTTCAGTGGTAGTTTGTTGGTCAGAAGCAATGTGTTCAGGAACACTTTGCTCTAGGTCAGAAGCACCTTGTTCATGAACAGTATGTTCAGGAACAATTTGCTCTGGGATGGTTTGAGTTTCAGTTTGGGATTCTGTTTGTTGGTTTTCCAAAACAGTCTCTTTAGGGACTGTTTTAGAGGCCTTTGTGGGTGTTAGTTGCACCTCAACTCCTAGATGTTTTTCTAGGTTGTGAAGTGTTGAGGTTTCTTGTTGTTGGGGGTTTTCTGAAGTAGTTGCTTCTGAAACTACTTCAGAGGCTCTTTGTGGAGTTTGGTTATTTTGTGGGTTGGTTTCTTGAGTAGTTTCTGGGTTGGTTACAGGGTTGGTTTCTGGATACTTACAGGTTCAATCAAGGGTGGTTGGAAGAAATGATCAGCAGACAAATTGAAACTTTCACAGATTTTTATCCTCTGCTCAGAGAATTCAATTTGTGTCTGCTCATAATCTATTCTTCCATCAGCTGTTAGTTTGGTTGGTTTGAAATCTATAAGGAATTTGTTTATGTGCTGACTCAGAGGAACATTATCTAAGTCAGTCGAGGATGATGATGAGGGTGAAGATGGAAAGTCTGGAATCTGAACATTGACTCTAGCTTTTGTAGGAATACCTGAAGAATGAGCTTCTGGATGAGCAGCTTTTGATGCTGGTTCTGGAGAAGCTCCTGAAGTATGCTTTCCTTTCAGGGCTTGTCTTAACAGGGCTGCTCCTTCCTTGACAGTTTCCTCTTCCAATTCAGCAGCCAGAGAGGCAATAAAAGCTGCTTTCTCAAGAGCAAGCTCATACCCTGCTGCCTTGAGTTGTTCATCTCTTTGCTTTTCATACTCCTTTTTCATCTGCTTCCTCCTGCCTATCTCAGAAGCAGCATAATCCCTAGCTTCTTGCTCTTGTTCAGGGGTAGGTCTGAAACAAGGCATTTCCATAGGCTCAGCATTCTTAGCCTTCTTAGGGCTTGGTTCCTTTTCCTCAGTTCTGAGCTGTTCAGCAGCATCCTTCATGCGCTCCTGAGCAGTCTTTAGACTTCTTGCTTTCTTATTCCTGATGGTTTGAAGAGTAGCTTCCCTAACATCAACTTGAACCTCAGGCTCTTTGTTTCTTTTCTTCAGAACAACTTCAGAAGCAGGAACATTTAAGCTATCAGTTTTGAGAGATTTAGCTTTCTTGGGCTTTGGTGTTGCAACTTCATCCTTATCAGCTTTTCTTGACCTTTGAAAGTGACTTGCTTTTTGTTTTCCTGCTCTTGGCAAGAGGAAGAACTCCTCCAAACATCTGTTCAGGTACATCCTTCAAGCTGATTTTCTCCTTAGTCCTTTCAAAGTGTTCCCTTATGTAGTTCATCTGAACATCCAAAGGACCTTGTTTGCAGATTGGAGGGAAATTAGGCATCAAAGCTGATTTAGCATCAGATTCTTTCAAGTCTGTGCTCAGCTTCTTAAGATCCTTTGCCTTAATCAGATGCATGGACCTTAAAGTTTCTCCATTAATGATCTTCCCTCTAACAGTTCCCAACTGTTCATCAGAGAAGATGTCTGATTCCTTCAGCAGTTTGATAATCCCTCCTTGGTGGAAAATTTCAGAGAAAAGCCTCCCATAGGGCACCCAGCACCTATTCTTCAGCTGGCTCTCTCTGAGCTGTTATACCATGTGTCTAAATATGTATCTAGGTACATTTGCCTTTACATCAGTAATGAAGATGTGTAAAAGGATTTTGTGCTCCAGAGAAGGCTGATTGATGAGTCAATTATATGTTATTTTAATATGCTTTTTAGTTTAGTTTTATTTAGATTTTATTTAGTTTTATATTAGTATTATTTCCTTTTTAGAATAGTTTACTTTAAAATGCAATTTATTATATTTCAGGGAAGAATATTGGATGGAGAGAGTCTTGGAGCAAAAGAAAGGGATTTGGAGCAGATTGGACACAAAAATATGAAGATTGGGAAACAAAATATATCTCCCACAAGTCAGAAGCTTGGAACGGCCCGTGCTAGCCTTGGCACGGCCGTGCCACCCTCCAGATGCCTTTTGCTGCTTTTGCTTTGACTCCAAGCTATTCTATTTTGGTGCACAATCTACCGAGGAATATTCTAGGAATATACTTGCTTAGATTTTAAGTCAATTGTGTACTATAAATAGAGTAGCTAGCCATCACTAAATATTCATCTTTACTTGGAATACAATAAGTGACAATTGCTTTTCAATAAAGTTCTTTTCCTTTCCTTTATTTTCCTGTCTTTTACTTTCATGCTTTCTCTCTTCTCCCCCATGTCTACGATGAACATGAGTGAGTAGACTTCTTCTTGTCTTGGGATTGTTGGATAAGTCTAAATGACATAATCCTAATCAAACCAAGCCCTAAGCCTTAATCTTATGTAACCCTAGTTTCTTATCTGAATTCACCGTCTTAACATGGATTAACCATTATCAAACTGTGGAAACGAAAGCGGAGGGTTTGATAATTGTTCGTCCATTATTCCAAATATCAATTCATAAAACGAAAGTGGAGCTTTGATATTCGAACAAGTGAATTCAGACAAGGATTGCAAAGTCAGCGAAATAGGCTTTGCAATCTTTGAGACATATAGTTTCGATCTTCAAGGGAACTAATAACAATCAAGTCAGCGAAATAGGCTTGGTTGTTAGAGGAACCAAAATCCAATAGTAATCAAGTCAGCGAAATAGGCTTGGTTGCTAGAGGAACTTAAGAGAAACTGTTTTGAGAAATTAGGTCTAACATAACATTATAAGCTTATGGTTTCGGTTTGAGAAGGACTTGTTATTTAGATGAAACCAACGATCCCAAGGCTCTTTTATTATATTGTTATTAACCGTTTAAAAACCCCCAATCTACAATCTCTTCTCTCTTCTAATCATCTCTAAAGGTTAATTAAATTGAACTACTCCCTGTCGGAACGATACTCTTTTATACTACTTCGGTAAGACCGTGCACTTGCGGTTTTATCTCATCAAGTTTTTGGCGCCGCTGTCGGGGAGTAAACTAATTTAATTGATTCTTTCTTTGTGATTAGAAGTCTCTTCTCTTTTCCCTTCCTTTTCTCTTCTACTTTTCTTTCTTTTTGTTTTTACCACTAACTTCTTGGGTTCTCGGTTTCTTATGCGAAGAAGTAAAAGTCTCGGAGAATTTATTCCTGAGATCGAAAGATTTTTGCATAAGAAAAAGAGAGAGGCACAAAATAATACCGCTATGGCTGAACGTACTCTCAAAGAGTATGCTACTCCTTCAACGGAAGAGCCACAAGCTATTATCGTGTACCCAACGGTTGCGGGTAATAACTTCGAGATCAAGCCTGCACTACTCAATTTAGTGCAGCAAAACCAGTTTTCTGGATCACCCACTGAGGATCCAAATCTCCATATTTCTTCCTTCCTTAGACTCAGTGGCACCATAAAAGAGAACCAAGAAGCCGTAAGACTTCATCTCTTTCCCTTTTCCTTAAGGGATAGAGCTAGCGCTTGGTTCCATTCCCTAGAAGTCGGTTCCATTACTTCATGGGACGATATGAGGCGAGCATTCCTCGCCCGATTTTTCCCCCCATCCAAAACAGCTAAGCTTAGAGACCAAATTACGCGTTTCAATCAAAAAGATGGGGAGTCTCTCTATGAGGCGTGGGAGCGTTTCAAGGAAATGCTTAGACTTTGTCCCCACCATGGCCTAGAGAAGTGGCTTATAGTCCACACGTTTTATAATGGCTTGTCATATACCACTAAGATGTCTGTTGATGCAGCTGCAGGTGGAGCTCTAATGAACAAAAACTACACGGAGGCTTATGCTTTGATTGAGGACATGGCTCAGAATCATTACCAATGGACCAACGAAAGAGCCGTCACCACTCCTACTCCCTCTAAGAAAGAGGCAGGTATACACGAAGTCTCTGAATATAACCACCTTGCTGCTAAGGTTGAAGCATTAACACAAAAAATTGAAAAACTTAATGTTAATGCTGTCCCACCTTCTTCTGCATCCCCTCCTTGTGAAATCTGTGGTATAACTAGTCATATAGGTGTTGATTGTCAGTTAGGTAGTGCTGCCAACATTGAGCAACTGAATTACGCTCAATACAACCAAGGAATGAGGCCAAATCAAAATTTTTACAAAAATCCTCAAGGTTCCTATGGGCAAACAGCACCACCTGGCTATACAAACAACCAGAGAGTAGCTCAGAAATCTAGTTTGGAAATACTGTTGGAAAATTGCATGATGAATCAAAATAAACAACTTCTGGAGTTAAAAAACCAAACAGGATCTCTGAACGACTCTCTCTCCAAGCTCAATACCAAGGTAGATTCCATCGCCACACACACCAAAATGCTTGAGACCCAAATCTCCCAAGTGGCCCAACAAGTGGCCATCTCTTCTCAAACACCAGGAGTCTTTCCTGGTCAGCCTGAAACAAACCCCAAAGCCCATGTCAACGCTATTTTTCTAGGGGGTAGTAAGATAGAAGAGACTGTTACTAAGGCCAAAAATGTCAAGAAGGAGAGTGTCAGGTATCTAGGTAAGAATGGTGTGATAAAAAGTGAGAAACCGCTTGATAAAAACAAAGCCCTAACACCTTTAAGGCTTACTAAGCTCAACTTGGAGGCTCAATTCACTAAACTCTTTAACATAATTCGAAAGATTTGCGTTAAAATCCCCTATGCTGAAGCTTTGTCTCGTATGCCTCTATACGCCAAGTTTTTAAAAGAAATTTTTTCAAAGAAAAAGGCTATAGATCATAATGAAACAATAGCTTTGACAAAGGACAATAGTGCAATCATCAAGAAGCCACCTACTAAGCTTAGAGATCCAGGAAGTTTTGCCATCCCTTGTATGATAGGGAATGAAACCTTCAACCGAGCCTTGTGTGACTTAGGAGCTAGTGTTAGTCTGTTGCCCTTACCCCTCTTTACAAGGCTGAGGTTGGGCAAGCTAAAGCCTACCGAAACAACATTGAAGTTAGCCGATCGTTCTGATATCCAACCTGTCGGATATGTCGAGGACATCCCCGTTAAGATAGAAGGGATAGACATCCCAACTGATTTCATGGTGCTTGACATAGATGAGGACAATGCGTGCCCTATAATCTTAGGACGACCCTTTCTCGCCACTGCGGGTGCTATAGTAGATGTTCAAAACGGTAGGATTGTTTTCCAAGTGAGTAATGAGTTGATAGGATTTGAGTTGGAGAATTATATGAAAGGTCCCGCCCTTTATTCTTGTAATATGATTAAAGATCATAATGTGAAAGAACGCTTATTAGCGCCATCTACACAACATGACCTCTTTGATCCATTCTAAAGACACTTTCTTATAACGTCAAGCTAATGACTATAAAGAAGCGCTTCGTGGGAGGCAACCCACGTATTTAACTGCTTTCGTTTTTGTTTTTAAGTTATTTTGTAGGTAATTGTCCGAAGGTGATTCAAGAAAACGAGAAAAAAATTTTGAGGCCACTGTCCAGAACCTTGGCACGGCCCGTGCTCACACTGGCACGGCCGTGCCAGACCATACCCATCCAAAACCAGCCAAAACTCCAGAAAGTTGGCACGGCCCGTGCTAAGGTTGGCACGGCCGTGCCTGACTACAGGTAAGGATAAACCCACCTTTTCATCTTCTCCTTCCCTCATTCTCCACCACAAACTCTCTCTCCATTTACACTTCTCTCAAAAAACCTCCATAACCATAGAAATTCAAAGCTTCCATATCCACCCCAAAACTTCACCATTTCACATAATTTCTTCACCCAATCAATCACAAACCCATTTCAATCATAACCCATCAATCATCCCTCCCAAATATTACCAAATTCGTAGCCCCCATAAACCTACCTAAAACCCCACACATTCTTCACCAATTCACCCAATCCAACTCCTAACACTTACTCAAACCCCAACCCCATCACCCAACCAACCTTTTCTACTCAAAACATTTCCCAAAAACCAACCCTCACCCAAAACACAAACGGTCAACCAAGGTTCCGGATAAATGGCATCTAGGAAAGGTGGAGCAAGCTCTTCCGGTGGACAACAACAAAAGAAGAAGACTCAAGCCAAGAATCATGGCATAATCTTCAAGGACACCAAGCAAAGGGACAGGTATAAAAATCTTATCTCTAAACCTTTACATCCTTGTCGATATCCAGATCCTTATACTTTGAGTGTGCTAGGACTAAGGGATAGTGTGTTCGGCTTACTAGGAAATTTAGGATGGGTTGATATGCTTAGACCTATGAAGGGCTTCGAAAATTTCACTTATGAATTCTTAAGTTCTATTGAATTTACGAAGGATAAGGTGAATTTTGACAACCCCGATCATAGAGTCTCTTTCCGACTTTTGAATATGGATTACGAGATGTCTCTTGAAAATTTCTGCTTAGAGATGGACTTTGCAAATGCGGGGTTCATCCACGACTCTTGGAATCCAAATTTGAAGTCAGAACACTATGACCCCGCTCTCTTTTGGAAACGCATTACCGGGTTAAGGCAATACAATCCTCGCAACAACAAGGCTAGTAACATTCACAACCCCGTGCTTAGATACCTCCAGAGAGTCATGGCTTGTACCATTTGGGGTAGAAAAGAAGTAGGAACGACTAGGACGGATGAACTTTTTATGCTTTGGGCAATGCTTAGTAACAATCCCGTTAATACTTGTTTCTACCTACTTGACTACCTTTCCTCCATAGGAGCTAGACCTGACAATAGAGCTGAGATAGTAGTCGGTGGTATCATTACCTTCATCGCTAGAAAGTTTGGAGTGGGTGAGGAAGATGGGATAAACCCAATTGAGGGCAACAATAGACTTAATATTGACACCCTTGTTGCTATGAACTTCATTAAGATTCACCCACCCATGACTTATGCACTTCAACTTCGAATACCACTATTATTTCTACTTCCTAACCCATCTCGGACTAACCCCGAGGTGGAGGAAAATTTGTTGTATGTTGGTGATGGATTACAGGTACATGAAGAGCATAATCAAGGTGACGAAGAAGGTGCCCACATGCACCATGAAGAAGAGCCCCATGACCATAACGACAACAATGAAAGATGGGCATGGATGCAAACCGAGGTACAAAGGATAAGCACCGAGCAACAAAGGCAAGGTGTTGAATTATCTGGGCTAAGAAATGATGTCCTTCGGGGCAACCGCATATCCGAAGAAAATAACCAAATGCTTCGGAACATGATGCAACACTTACACCTTCAGGGCCCTCCCTATGGACCTCAATAAAAATGTGAGCTTTCCTCTTCCTCTTTTTCACCTTATCTCTTCAAACTCTATCTCACTCTTCTACCTCTCCTTTTCTTTTATTTTTCTTTTATCTTGAATCATTGAGGACAATGCTTCTCCTAAGTGTGGGGGGAGCCTAATAAAGTGTCTTTAGTCGTAGTGTTTCCAAACTCCCTTGAATTTTATTCTTTTGTTTTGTTTTATTGTAAAAGGCATGATTAAGAAGCTAATTTTTATTGAAAACATCATGACACAAAAATTTTCATTGTCTCCTCTTATTTTGTTGATTCTTGTACATGAAAGCAAACTCTTGTGTTTTAAGCCGTCTTGATATACCCACATCTTGTTTTAAATTGAATAAAGTTCTTCAATGAGAAAAACACAAAGTTGCTTCCCTTGAGTAAGTGTATGAATAGGTAATTTAAGGAAACACGTTTTAATCTTAGTGGTGCATTAACCTTTAAAAATTCTCAAAGCGCCAGTAGTATAAGTGAGTATAAGGGAGACCATAAAAAGCCAAAAAGCCAAATAATTCCAAGATCTCATCACTGAATCTAGATTGGGGAAGGAGGTAGGCCCTCCGACTTCCTACCTGAAGGTGATTGTTATCTTGAGAAAAACTTTAAAAAGCATTGTTGAAACTAGATTGGGGAAGGAGGTAGGCCCTCCGACCTCCTACGTAAAGACGATGTTTTAAGGAATACCATTGAGTCTAGATTGGGGAAGGAGGTAGGCCCTCCGACCTCCTACGTGAAAATGTTGTTCCGTGAATAAAGAACTTAAAATGTGCATTTGGCAAAAGAACAAAGATTCTCAAAAACTCCCATCTCTCTTATATGAATTGTAGAAGGAATTTTTCTTGGTTAGTTTAGTGCTAGGATTAGACCATGTTTCCTCATTATACCTATCTTATACAGGAGCAAGAAAAGGGTTGGACTTCACACACACACTCACTTGAAACTTGATTGTTGGGTAGAATAAAGATTTCAAGAAATACTTGAGTTTGTGATTAGTGTACATTTTGGGATTTAAGCCCTTGAGGAGACATGTGCTTTAATTAATTGTCATTTGATTTAACTGTTGATGCTACTATGTTTATGCCTTTTGCTTGAGGACAAGCAAAGATTCAAGTATGGGGGAGTTTGATGAGTCAATTATATGTTATTTTAATATGCTTTTTAGTTTAGTTTTATTTAGATTTTATTTAGTTTTATATTAGTATTATTTCCTTTTTAGAATAGTTTACTTTAAAATGCAATTTATTATATTTCAGGGAAGAATATTGGATGGAGAGAGTCTTGGAGCAAAAGAAAGGGATTTGGAGCAGATTGGACACAAAAATATGAAGATTGGGAAACAAAATATATCTCCCACAATTCAGAAGCTTGGCACGGCCCGTGCTAGCCTTGGCACGGCCGTGCCACCCTCCAGATGCCTTTTGCTGCTTTTGCTTTGACTCCAAGCTATTCTATTTTGGCGCACAATCTACCGAGGAATATTCTAGGAATATACTTGCTTAGATTTTAAGTCAATTGTGTACTATAAATAGAGTAGCTAGCCATCACTAAATATTCATCTTTACTTGGAATACAATAAGTGACAATTGCTTTTCAATAAAGTTCTTTTCCTTTCCTTTATTTTCCTGTCTTTTACTTTCATGCTTTCTCTCTTCTCCCCCATGTCTACGATGAACATGAGTGAGTAGACTTCTTCTTGTCTTGGGATTGTTGGATAAGTCTAAATGACATAATCCTAATCAAACCAAGCCCTAAGCCTTAATCTTATGTAACCCTAGTTTCTTATCTGAATTCACCGTCTTAACATGGATTAACCATTATCAAACTGTGGAAACGAAAGCGGAGGGTTTGATAATTGTTCGTCCATTATTCCAAATATCAATTCATAAAACGAAAGTGGAGCTTTGATATTCGAACAAGTGAATTCAGACAAGGATTGCAAAGTCAGCGAAATAGGCTTTGCAATCTTTGAGACATATAGTTTCGATCTTCAAGGGAACTAATAACAATCAAGTCAGCGAAATAGGCTTGGTTGTTAGAGGAACCAAAATCCAATAGTAATCAAGTCAGCGAAATAGGCTTGGCTGCTAGAGGAACTTAAGAGAAACTGTTTTGAGAAATTAGGTCTAACATAACATTATAAGCTTATGGTTTCGGTTTGAGAAGGACTTGTTATTTAGATGAAACCAACGATCCCAAGGCTCTTTTATTATATTGTTATTAACCGTTTAAAAACCCCCAATCTACAATCTCTTCTCTCTTCTAATCATCTCTAAAGGTTAATTAAATTGAACTACTCCCTGTCGGAACGATACTCTTTTATACTACTTCGGTAAGACCGTGCACTTGCGGTTTTATCTCATCACTGATCACTACCACCACCTTTTGGTAGCGGATTCTTGTTTTGAATCTTCAACATCACTTTGGTGTGAGGTGTCATATCAGAATAAGAATAGTTTTTGAGTTTGTTGTAGAGGGTTTGATTCACAATATCATTCCAGGGGCTATCCTTGGGCTTAGTAATACCAACTTTGTATTCTCCCTCTACTGGCCTCCTGAGAACAAAAGCTATAACATCCTCTGTAATGCATATAGGAATCTCCATGATGCTTGACCTTATTTCAGTTTGAGAAAATGGTTCCAAACTCATTTCCTTTCTGGATTTTCCTTTAAGATATGGATTGAGAAGCACTTTCTCAGATTCTTCAATTTTTGCAGCTTCTCTATCATGAATGCTGGCTCTTACCCAGAAGTGACGCACCAACGCTTGATAGGTTGGACCTTTCAAAAGGTTGAAGTAGCTTCCCAGGCCTTGAGTTTCATAGAACTTTCCAACGTCACAGTTGTGAGCAGCCAATGAGTTGAAATCTACCGGACATTCTGACTGTATATTCAATTCCCATTCCTCCAAGGACATGGTTCTTCCTTTAATCTCGTAGGCAGGAACCTCTTGTTGTTGCATGTTCGAAGATGATCCAGGTGCAGAACTAGATGAAGCCATTTTGATTGATTGAAGACGAAAAGGGTTTCTAGGGTTTGAGAGTTTCTTAGCAGAGAAGGTTTGAGATGAAATGAAAGTGTGAGTTGTGAAGTGAGTAGTGTGTGTTTGTTTAAGTGTTTTTATTGAAACGTTTGCAATTCAAAAGAGACAAACAAACATAGCATTAATGACAAATTGGGGGCGCGTGTTAGTACGTTTAAAAGCAAATAAAACATCATTGCCCTTTTTGTTATACTCCAATACAAATAGACCACGTCAGAGACTTTTCAGAAAACAAACCTTTGGGTAATGGGACAGCTGTTACTAAAAGTAACTGCCAACGATCCCACTAGCCTTGCTATTCAGAAGCAAAGAATACAACTTCTGAAGTTTTAGTGCTGACGTCATCTTCAGAAGCACATTTTCCTCAGAACCTCAGTTAAGAGCTTCTGATGGACCAGATGCTTCTGAATAGACTTCAGAACCAAACTTCTTATTCAGAGACAAGCAAATTTTTAATCAAACACAAAGTGCATGTTCAAATTTTTCTTTATAAAATCAAATCTTTCAACAGATAAAGGCTTTGTAAATATATCAGCCCATTGATGCTCAGTATCAATGAATTGTATATCTAAATTCCTTTTTGAACATAGTCTCTGATAAAGTGGTGTTTGATCTCAATATGCTTGGCTCTAGAATGTAGAATTGGATTCTTTGACAAACAAATAGCAGCAGTATTATCACAAAAGATGGGAATACTGTTAGCATTAATCTGATAATCTTCCAACTGATGTTTCATCCAAAGTAGTTGTGTACAACAACTTGCAGCTGAAATGTATTCTGCTTCTGCTGTAGACATAACAATAGTTGCTTGTCTTTTGCTTGCCCAGGATATCAGATTCTCTCTCAGGAATTGACAATTTCCACTGGTTAATTTTCTTTCAATTCTGTCACCAGCATAATCAGCATCATAGAATCCAACCAACTTGTAATCTAGGGATTTCCTATACAGGAGTCCAAGATTAGTTGTTCCTTTCAGATACCTGAAGATTCTCTTAACAGCAGTTAAATGAGATTCTCTAAGATCTGATTGAAATCTTGCACACAAGCATACACTGAATAAAATATCAGGTCTAGATGCAGTGAGGTATAACAGAGAACCAATCATACCTCTGTATAGCTTCTGGTCTACTACAGTTCCAGTATCTTCTTTGCTTAAGGTGCGGGTTGGATGCATTGGAGTGTTCATCACTTTACAATCTTCTAGCTTGAATTTCTTCAGAAGCTCCTTTGTATATTTTGTTTGATGAACATATACTCCTTCTTTGCTTTGGTTGATTTGAATTCCAAGAAAGAACTTCAATTCTCCCATCATGCTCATTTCAAATTCATCCTGCATTAACTTAGAAAATTCCTTGCAAAGAGATGCATTAGTAGAACCAAATATTATATCATCAACATATATTTGCACAATCAAAATGTCTTTCTTAAGAGTCCTTCTGAAGAGTGTTGTGTCAACTTGTCCTCTTTCAAAATCATTTTTAATTAAGAAATTACTCAGTCTATCATACCAAGCTCTAGGAGCTTGTTTCAAGCCATATAGTGATTTCTTAAGTTTATAAACATGGTCAGGATGCTTAAGATCCTCAAACCCAGGAGGTTGTTTGACATACACTTCTTCTTCAATGACACCATTAAGAAAAGCACTCTTGACATCCATTTGATATAATATTATGCCATGATTAACTGCATAGGATAGAAGTAACCTGATTGCTTCCAATCTTACAACTGGAGCAAATGTTTCAGTGTAATCAATGCCTTCTTGTTGACTGTAACCTTATGCAACAAGTCTAGCTTTGTTTCTGGTTACCTCTCCTTGTTCATTCAACTTGTTTCTGAATACCCATTTTGTTCCAATAATGTTCTTCTGATAAGGTTTGGGTACCAGATCCCACACATCATTCCTTTGAAACTGATTTAGCTCTTCTTGCATAGCTAATATTCAACCATCATCTGAGAGAGCTTCTTCAACAGTTTTAGGCTCAATTATTGAAAGCAATCCTATCAAATATTCTTCTTGTCTGAAGTGTGATCTTGTTCTTCTAGGACTGTCTTTGCTTCCAATGATTAGCTCCTCAGGATGTGAAGATTTGTGCTTGAATTTTGGTTGAATAACCTGCTGAGTGTTATCTTGAATGTCCTTAGAAGCATTTTCATTCTGTACTACTGGACTAGTTTCAGCTTCTGAATTAGACTCAGCTTCTGGAATATGTTCAGCTTCTGGACTTGATTCAGCTTCTGAATTCTTTTCAGTATCAGAAGGTTGATCAGATTCTGATGCATCTTCAGAATCAGTTGTACCTGCATTACTTTCACTTTGCTCTGGAGTTTTACTTCCAGGCTCTCTATCATCAAATTTAACGTGCATAGATTCTTCAACACAATGTGTTTCTGAATTATACACTCTGTACGCCTTTGACCTTTCAGAGTAACCTAAAAAGATTCCTCTTTGAGCCTTGTCATCAAATTTCTTCAGATAGTCTTTAGTGTTTAGAATGTAACAAGTACATCCAAACTGATGAAAGTAAGAGATATTGAGTCTTCTTCCTTTAAAGAGTTCATATGTAGTTTTCTCCAACATAGGTCTGATATAGATCCTATTTTGAATATAACATGAAGTATTAACTGCTTCTGCCCAGAAATGTTTAGCTAAGTTGTTTTCATGGATCATGGTTCTGGCCATTTCTTGTAAGGTTATGTTCTTTCTCTCTACAACCCCATTTTGTTGTGGAGTTCTAGGAGAAGAAAATTCATGGAGAATCCCATGTTTTTCACAAAAAGATTCAAATGGCTCATTTTCAAATTCTCCACCATGATCACTTCCGACTTTCAAAATTTTCAATTCTTTTTCTGATTGTATTTGAGTGTAGAAGCTGCTAAACACTTCACATGCATAATCTTTACTTTTAATGAATTTTACCCAAGTTCATCTGCTGTAATCATCAACAATGACTAATCCATATTTACTTCCATATAAGCATGCAGTGTTAATTGGTCCAAAAAGATCAATATGGAGTAATTCTAAGGGTCTGGAGGTTGATACAATGTCTTTGGATTTGAAAGTACTTTTCACAATTTTCCCTTTCTGACATGCACCACATAGTACATCTGAATGATAATCAATGTTAGGCAATCCTTTGACAAGTTGTAACTTGCTAATTTTAGAAATTCATCTCCAATTAGCATTTCCCAACCTTCTATGCCATACCCACTTTTTATCATTCATTGATAGAAGGCAAACTACCTTCTGATCAGCCAGATCAGAGAAATTAATCTAATAGACATTCTCAAATCTCTTTCCCTTAAATGTGATGGATTTGTCATCCTTGTTGACTAGTGTACAGTTGGTCTTACTGAACATGACATCATACCCATTGTCACAAAATTGACTAATGCTCAATAGGTTATGCTTCAGACCATCTACAAGCCACACATTATTAATTGAAATGGAGGAAGTGTAACACCCCGTTTTCCCAACGTGAAAATTTCATTTATTTAATCAGAGTAATTCACCTAAACGGAATGTCACATTCTTTTCTTAAAATCATAAACTGTATAAATAACTATTTATCCTTTAAAATTCAATAACTAAAAAGTCTTTAATACTTCGCAGCGGAAATTATTCAATAATCAAAACAGTCTTTGACACTAAAGCCTCTTTACAATTATGTCATAAAAATCCATTCTAAAAACATAGTCATAACTCTTCAGAAACAATAAGTAAGGAATAGAAAGCAATAACAAATTCCCATCCCGTTACGTATCAGAGCACCTAAAGACACTTGAGCCACCACTCCTACTAATCATTAATACCTGCAAGTTACTCATACGAAGAGCAACATTTTCAAGCAGAAGGGGTGAGATTTCACAAAACAATAATATCAAGCATATAATTCAATAATTATATTTAACAACACAAATAACTTCATCTATTAGTAATAATAATTCTTCATGTAATAATTCTTAATAACTCAACCAACTTCTAGTTATCATTTAACACATATTAACCAAATCGTAACAATCATAGATCATCACATCATAGTCATAGTTCATATATAGCATAACAACATCTTAATCCTAATTCATATACAACGTAACAACATCATTAATTCATAATAATAATTATTCATCAAACGTCTCATTATCAATTCATTAATAAAAGACAACTTATCAATTTAACATAAACATCATCAAGTACACTTAACAACTCATAGATATCATCATGTAATCATCATCACTAATAACTTTAAAACAACACAATATAATCATCTCTTATTAATAGTAATAATTATCTACATCATAACATAAACATCTTCTTATAATAATATAACAACAACGTATTCATCATCTTATGAAAATATAATCAACACATACTAACACCAAAATCAACATCATAAATCTTCAACATAAACATCTTAAACAATATCATCTTAAACATCATAGCATCTTTGATAAACAATTACCAAGTAATCACAACATTCGATCATCATCAATAACATAACATAATATTCACTTAATAATATTAATCATATATAGAACAACATATTCATCACTTAATAGTAACAATTATACACAACATCATAACAACTTAACAATATCATAATCATTATCTTAAACAACATAGCAACGTAACAATATCATAATCAATATCTTAAACAACGTAGCAACATAACAGTATCATAATCAACATGTTAAACAACATAGCAACATAACAATATCATAATCAATATCTTAAACAACGTAACAACGTAACAATATCATAATCAATATCTTAAACAACGTAGCAACATAACAATATCAAATCAACATGTTAAACAACATAGCAATATTTTAGTCAACATCATATAATTCACATCGTATAATCTTCGTAGGTACTTCTTTAACAACACATGGGTAGAACACAACTCGACAAACTCATGGATGATAATTCATCGACAACTTAACAACTCATGGATGATAATTCATCAACAACGACCTTGACTCGACATATGCGACAATGCAACTTAGACACTTATATGCATGTGGTACCAATCGTCATCATAAGTATTAATATACTTTTATCGTGCGGAGGACAAAGCTCCTAAAACGTGCGGAGGACAAAGCTCCTAATCGTGGTGAGGACAAAGCTCAATGAAATGCTATGCATGGACTCTTAACAACAAAACACCGTAATCATCGTAATCAACATATCATCATGCATCCAATAATTTGGAGCTAAACGTCATCATTTCATAATATATATATAGACATCATGCACTTAGTTAAATAACAGCAGTAGCACAGTCAAATCACACAACAATAGAGAGATATCAATATATCAATTGCAATTCACAACATAACAATATTAATGTGAAGCATCAACAACTTAAACATCAAACATCTTCCACATAAGGCATATAAATATTTCACATAACCAACAACAGCAACATAGGCGACACATAAACATCTCAGGATATAACAATATCAAATGATAATCAACAACAACTCATGTAACTTAGTTAAATAACAATAGCAGCATAATCAGATTATATCAACAGCTTAATACCAATTCATTTTCAACAACTTCCTGATCATTCAATAATAATTCAAGTAATGCAATCAATCAATAAATCACATTATAAACACTTAGCATTTCAATATAGCTTCACAAATAACAGTTAACATCTTAGATAGGTCTAATTAGTACCTAAAGTTCCATTCCTAATCCATTCAAACGACTCAGGTCTCAAATTCCTCAAAAGCACTCAATTCTGGATGTGCTCGCGAGGCGAGAGTTCTTACTCGCCATGGCGAGTACCACTCATCTCCCAAACTAGTGTTGTTCTGGGTTCAATCTGATCCTACATTCAATCCTAATCAATACTAGGTATGTTCAGGCGCTCTAATGCATCCAAGGTCCAACTAAAAAGGTCGAAACACAAAATATGACATGCACTCTGCCTAAGCTCGCGAGGCGAGGAAGGGTTGTTCGCCGTGGCGAGCGATGCCAGAAACGCTCGCGAGGCGAAAGGAAAGGGCTCGCGAGGCGAGCGATGAAGATCATCACTCGCGAGGCGAGGTTCATAGCTCGCCGTGGCGAGCGATGAAGGTTGCTACGGCCAGGCTTCCTATTTTCACAAAAACTCGACGATTCACATGGTTCTAAGCTTGTTCTTGATTCCAAAGTTCGTCCTAAACATTATCTAAGGTCTAGGAACACTTTCTACATCAATTAAACCAATTCTCACCGTTTGATCATCAATTCTAAGGTTTTGACCTAGTTTTCGTTTTCTCCAATTCAATCCTTCCTCAAGGTTTTAAGCCTAATTTCGATTCCTTAATTCATCTTAATCATTATCTAAGGTCTAAGGACAGTTTCTACATCTTTTTAACAAGTTTCCACCGTTTATTCATTAATTCTACAATTTTAACCTACTTTTCAATTCCTCAAAAACTCATCCTACATCATGTTAAACCTAACCATTGATTCACATACTTAATAGAATTGCAAAGTTAGTCTCACCCTTACCTTAATTTGCAGAAATCGCAGCCCCTCTAGGTCTCTCCCTCTTCTCTTGACTTTTTCTCCCTTTTCTCCAAAAGCAGTCGTACGTACGTTATGTTTTTCTAAACTAGGTCTCTCCTATTTATATAAATCTTTAACCTACTTATTTTTCTCTTAAATCCAAATATTAATATTCTATTCTAATATATACATATATATATATAAAATATTTCTATAACAATAATAAATAACAATTATATCTCTATAACATATATATATATATATATATATATATTTCTACAACAAATCATACATATTTCTACAATAAATAACATTTATTTCTATAACAAATCACATTTATTTCTGCAACAAATCGTGTATATATTTCTATAACAAATGACATATATACATTCCTAAATCAAATAACATATATTATATTTTTAAATCAAATAGCATATATATATATTTCTAAATCAAATAACATATATATTATATTAATAAATATATAACATATATCATAACAAAATATCACTCATCAATATAAATCATATAAATCACACAAATCATATAAGTATATTCTAAACTCATTTAAAATAATCAAATAATTAGAGAGGGCGTTACAGGAAGTACCAATAGTACCTGTACCAATGATTTTTCCAGTTTGGTTGCCACCAAACTTCACTTCTCCTCCATCTTTCATGGTAAGGGTAAGGAACAAAGCTTTCTCTCCAGTCATATGCCTTGAACACCCGCTGTCTAGGTACCATGACCTTTGTTGCTCTCTTGCCCTTAGGCACACTTGCAGTTTTAACCAATTTAGATTTAGGTACCCATATCTTCATGGGGCCTTTTGGGTTAGTTCTGGAGGTTTTACTTTTCCTCCCTTGTACCTTGGGGTGAGTGCTGAGTAGCTTCTGATCATTCAATACTTTAGGTTTAACACCTTTGGGTATTGTTTTCTCAGAAGCAGTAATTGCTTTGTTCTTCTGATCCTTTGGCGTTAGGATTTTAGATTCTGGTTTAATCAGACTCTGAAGAATAGGTTCCGATCTTTTCAGAATTTTAATCTTTGGAGTCTTAGGATCAGATTTTGTCATAACATTAGACTTGAGGTTTTCTGGCTTTGATGTAATCTTAGCCTTAGAACCAGAAGCTTCAAGTTCTGTGTAACGCCCTCTCTAATTATTTGATTATTTTTAATGAGTTTAGAATACACTTATATGATTTGTATGATTTATATGATTTATTTTGATGAGTGATATTTTGTTATGATATATGTTGGTATTTATTAGTATAATATATATGTTATTTGGTTTAGAAATATAAATGTTATTTGATTTAGAAATATATATATGTTATTTGGTTTAGAAATATAAATGTTATTTGATTTAGAAATATATATATGTTATTTGATTTAGAAATATATATATATATATATATATATATGTTATTTGGTTTAGAAATATAAATGTTATTTGTTATAGAAATACATATGATTTGTTGCAGAAATAAATGTGATTTGTTATAGAAATATATGTTAATTTGTGTAGAGATATATGTTATTTTGTGTAGAAATATGTGTTATCTGGTGTAGAAATATATTTCTTATTTGGTGTAGAAATATATATATGTTATAGAAATATATTTGTTATAGAGATATAATTGTTATTTGTTGTATAAATATTATATATATATATATATATATATATATATATATATATTAGAATAGAATATTGAGATTTTGGTAGGCAATCTAATATATTTTTGTACTGAATAATATATTTTTGTACTTAATATAATATATTTTGGTACTCAATTGATATATTTAATTACTAGATCTAATAGGTGCATTACTTGTTTCCAAAGTTTCTCACTTATTAGTTGTAAATTATCTCTATAAATAGACAACTCACACAGTGCAATCTACACACCGAAATTCACAGTTGATACTTCCTGTGCTTTTCTTCTCTTCTCCCTCTTTTGACTTGTGTTGACGAGTCTTTCTTCTTTTTCTACTCCTTTCTGTCCCTTCGGAATTAAAAGTGTTCTTAAGACCATAATCCCTCTTCGGTTTAATATCCTTTTAGAGAAGAGAAAGCGGTAGAGTCCTTCGTCGATCAATCCAAAGGTAAGGGTGAGACTAACTTTGCAATTCTATTAAGTATGTGA
This sequence comes from Medicago truncatula, assembly GCF_003473485.1. Taxonomy (NCBI): domain Eukaryota; kingdom Viridiplantae; phylum Streptophyta; class Magnoliopsida; order Fabales; family Fabaceae; genus Medicago; species Medicago truncatula. The sequence goes on along the minus strand of NC_053043.1, from coordinate 20,419,713 downwards.
ATCAATGGTTAGGTTTAACATGATGTAGGATGAGTTTTTGAAGAATTGAAAAGTAGGTTAAAATTGTAGAATTAATGAATAAACGGTGGAAACTTGTTAAAAAGATGTAGAAACTGTCCTTAGACCTTAGATAATGATTAATATGATTTGATGATATTTATAATGTTATATAATTAGATATATATTGCATGAATTATGTTTGATGATTGAGATGTTGATGACGTGCATTTGTAATTGTTATATATGATGATTATCATTATTGATTGAAGCTATTTTGTTGTTGTGATGAATATGATTTACTTTGATGATATGATTAATGAGAGAATATTATATACTGTGAATTAATGATTAAATGCATTACTTGAAATATTATTGAATGATCAAGATGTTGAAATGAATTGTTATTAAGCTTGATATGAATTGATTATGCTGCAATTGTTGTTAAACTAAGTTGCATGAGTTGTTGTTGATTATCATTTGATATTGTTATATCTTGAGATGTTTACGTGTCGCCTATGTTGCTGTTGTTGGTTATGTGAAACATTTATATGACTTATGTGGAAGATGTATGATGTTTAAGTTATTGATACTTCATATTAATATTGTTATGTTGTGAATTGCTTGTGCTGTTTCTGTTGCTGTTATGAATTGTTAAGTTGTTTGTAATGTGATTTAATGATTAAATGCATTACTCGAAATATTATTGAATTATATTAGGAGCTTTGTCCTCCGCACGATTATTAGTATGAATAAGTTGATGATGAACTCCAAATTATTGGATGTATAAGTGATAAGTTGATTAAGGTGTCTTGTTGATACAGTCCATGCATTAGCATTCATTGAGCTTTGTCCTCACCACGATTAGGAGCTTTGTCCTCCGCACGTTTAGGAGTTTTGTCCTCCGCACGATTAAAGTATATTAATACTTATGATGACGATTGGTACCACATGCATATAAGTGTCTAAGTTGCATTGTCGCATTTGTCGAGTCAAGGTCGTTGTTGATGAATTATCATCCATGAGTTGTTAAGTTGTCGATGAATTATCATCTATGAGTTGTCGAGTTGTTTTCTACCCATGTGTTGTTAAAGAAGTACCTATGAAGATTATACGATGTTTATGATGTGAATTATATGATGTTGACTAAGATGTTGCTATGTTGTTTAAGATATTGATTATGATATTGTCATGTTGTTATGATGTTGTATATGATACTGATTATAATGTTATGATGTTGTTTACGATGTTGATTATATGATGTTATTATGATGCTATATGTTGTACTATATATGATTAATTATTATTAAGTGAATATTATGTTATGTGTTGTTCATATCATTATAAGATGATGATTTATGTTGTGTCGTATATGATTATTATTGTAGTGAGATGTTGATTACATTGTGTTGTTTTAAAGTTATTAGTGATGATGATTACATGATGATATCTATGAGTTGTTGAGTGTACTTGATGATGGTTATGTTAAAGTTGATAAGTTGTCTTTTATTCATGAATTGATAATGAGATGTTTGATGAATAATTATTATTATGAATTAATGATGTTGTTATGTTGTATATGAATTATGATTTAGATGTTGTATATGAAATTATGATTAAGATGTTGTTATGTTGTATATGAACTATGATTATGATGTGATGATCTATGTTGTTATGATTTGGTTAATATGTGTTATATGATGATGTTTATAATGTGATGAGTATGAAATAAATGATAATTAGAAGTTGGTTGAACTATTAAGAATTATTACATGAAGAATTATTATTACTAAATGATGTTATTTATGTTGTTAAATATAATTATTGAATTATATGCTTGATATTATTGTTTTGTGAAATCTCACCCCTTCTGTTTGCCCACCATGGGGGTAACTAGCAGGTGATCAAGCTTAAGCTGTTGTTGTTGCTATCGTGTGAGGTTTCTCTCGCGTGTGTCTTTAGGTGCTCTGATACGTAACGGGATGGGAACTTGTTATTGCTTTTCTATTTCTTACGTATTATTTTTGAAGATTTACGACTATGTTTTTAGATTGGATTTTTATGAGATATTTATGAAGAGGCCTTCGTGCCAAAGACTGTTTTAGTTATTGAATAAATTCCGCTGTGAAATATTAAAGATTTTGTTATTGAATTTTAAAAGTTGGATACGGTTCACTTCATCCACCGCGAGTCACACTTGCCTATCCACATCAAAAATATTGCGGTTCCAAGCCTTGAAAGAATTTTTAATATTACGTAACTTATCCTGTAACCGCGTCATGCCCTGACCTCTAACATCCTTAGACCAAACTTCAGTCACCAATTTTCTACAGTCCACATGTGATGTCCAAACCTTAAAGAATTTGAAAGGGCTGGCGTGTTGTACAGTTGAGAAAACAAGAGAAAGTAGAATCGGATGATGGTCAGATTGATGTCGAACTAAAGCGGAGCAAGTAGATTGACGCCAAAAATTTACCCATTCCTCATTACAAACTGCCCGATCAAGGAGAAGAGCAACATTCTCCAAGCCGAATCTACCATTAGACCAAGTGAAAAAAGACCCCAAAGTAGGAAGATGATTTAAAACATTTGCATTCGTCCAATTTAAGAAATCTTCACAAGACAAAGGAGGTGGAGGCTGCCTGCCCCTTTTTTCACGAGCACCTAAAATAGAATTAAAATCTCCCATATATAACCATGGACCTTGGAAACATCCTTTAAGGTTAGTGAGATCATCCCAAAGTTCTCGACGTTTCACATAATAAGTATATTTGCATAAATTGCAGCAATATAAACAGTTGAATTGAAACAAGAAATCTCCAAAGCTATACATTGGTCATAAACGAAAATTACAGTTGCAATTAAATCATTACCCCATAGCGCCCACAGATTAGGAAGTGAGGGACCTCGGTTATTTATGCAATATTTCGTCACGCCTATAGAAGACCAATACCAAGAAGGAATTTTTGCAAAGCTAAACATGTTCTGCCACAAAAATAATAGTTGGTTTATGGGATAAAAATAAATTTTTTAAAGCAAGCCGAGTGTCATAATTACCAATACCTCGTACATTCCAATAGAGAACATTCATTGGGAAGATGGCTGGTTGTTACCCCGAGAACGGGGTTTTGGAGGCTGCGTTGCAAGAACCTGTTGAACCTTAAGCTTTTGTTTCTTGCTTCTTGTAAGAACTGGCAATAGATTCGCATTTGTTTCACTAGCTTCTGCTGCAGCTCTAGCATCGTACTCACGGACTCTTTCCCGTAACTCAAGGCGATGTTGAATATTTTTGCTAGGGTGAACCTCTTGTCGTTGCAAAGTGTCAGCTTCTTGTTCCTTATCCATGGGTATCCCATCATCCACAACACTAGAAGTTGCTACAACCACAGGTCCATGAAACACCTCATCAATTTCAAAAGTATCATGCTGAACATGCGCAACTTGAATATCAAGAGGGCGGGCATGCTCTTCAATAGATACCTCTTGCGTTTCAACAGGCTCAAAAGGGGATGATCTTGAAACATTCTCACGAGTTCACGCGCAGAAAGAGGTTTTTCGCCCTTGCTAAGAGTCAAACGTGCCAGTAACACCTTCCTACAATCTTCTACTCCCTTCCGGTACTCCTCCTGACAAATTTGTATGCTTGAAGCATCAACTTTGATGCACGGAGAAGGGAATGGTCTTTCGTCAATTACTTGTGTCCCTGTAAGAGCAGCAGCAAACGACAAAGCTTGTGTTGTTATCTCTGTCGGCGATGATGAAACATGTTGAGCCAAAGTTGTCAATTGTGCCCTAGACGAAGCTGATGCAGCCTCAGAGAGGCGCGATGGTGTGTGTGTTCGAGCCATTGCTGCAGAAGTCAATAACACGGGAGACTGCACAGCTTTAAGTGGTGCAGCTGCTGGCAATGCCAATTCTGCCTTCCTGTCGAAGGACATGGCAGAACTCTTGTGAAACAATCAGGTCACCGAAATAGAATTAAGCAAATTTGATGATTATGGGAAGAAAAATCGATGGAGAAAGTTCCTAATGATGAATTTAGTGTGATTCAATCTTTGTAACACGATTGTATTAACGCGATTGCACTAATTCAATGGAAAGAAACAGTTCAGAATCGAAGAGTTGCAAGGAAGTTGAAGAAGATTGCTTGCACCATAAACCCTAGCAGAGACATTCCATCTAAATGGTAGAGAGAAAACTAAATTTTATAATGTGTACTAGTCACATAGCTTACTCTAACCATATTTTTTTTAACTAATATTTATGTATAAATGTTAGCATGTAAGATGTTGTTTGATTTGTTTCGATGAATATTTTCAAAATATCAATTTTTTATTATATATAATCAAATATATTAATGGTCAAAGTTGTGTATTGGCATGTGTGCACTGATTGACTGCGACATGTATTTTGAAATGGAGGGAATATTTTTATATTTTTTACAAATATAAATGATATTCATTCAACCAAATTAATAGAGTATCTCAATACAAAACAAATTCATAGTCCCTAAAACCAAAAGGAATGAATTTCTGAGCAAACTTATAACATTCATGTTAATAACATAAAACGGAAGAGTATCTGGGCCTATAAATATGACTATATTTAAGTCTCCAAAATACTCATGTGTCTTGATGTGTAACAATTACAACGTCAAAGTCATAAATCAAATAAACATTAAACTAAGACAATCTACAATGGAGCTTCCCTATCTGGGTGCTTAAATGGGTCATACATGTACACATGATTCATTTTATAATTTTTTAATGGAAATACTTAATAAGCACTCAATTTCTCCAACACACAACACCAAAACAAAATTTTCTAATAAGTCCCAATAATAACTCTACTCCCTCTGTCCAATATTATAAGCAAAAAAAAAAAATCACACTTATTAAGAAAACCAAAACATAGTAGTTCGTAACATAGTATATTTTTTTTATATAAGCAAGGAGTGAAGACAGGCATCAGGAGACGTCGTCGACATCCCAACTAGGTTGGCACCCTGAGATACCTCCGTCGTATGCCGCCACACTCAACAAAATTTATTAAAAAAGGAGGAAAATATTTACAAAAGGAGGGGGGACTAGACCAATACCCTCCAAGAAGCCAGATAAAACGAAACAGAAAAATAAACAGAAAGCAGAAAAATAACAAAAAACAGATTATGGAAATCTGTAATTAGGGAGACCGCATCTATCGCGAAAAAAATCAGCCTTCAGATCATTCGGTAGTGTGACAAGCCAAATCTCACCAGTCATGGAGTGCCCCAAATTAGCTAATTTATCTGCACAACAGTTGCCATCACGGAAAATGTGAGAAGAAATAACTTGTATTCCAAGGGTGATAGCATTATGCCATCTATTACGCAACAGCATAGGCACCAAGCTATAGTTCGAAAAAATCATAAGAGCACTTGTTGAATCACCCTCAATCCAAATATTCCTCCACCCTTGCTGGTCCGCAAACTCTATAGCTAAAATAATAGCAAGAACCTCCGCATAATAAACAGACTGTATACTAATGTTACAAGAAAAGGCACCAAGGAACGTACCTAAGTGGTCACGAAACAGACCACCACAAGCCGCGAAACCACCCACCACCGACCCATTTGTGTCAACCTTCAGCCACGGAGCAGATGGGGGCTTCCACATTACTATAATAATATCTCTGACAGTGCGGCAATGAATGGAAACCGCCAAAGCATCATGGAAAGCGAAATCAGATTGCAAACACTTACATTTAGAGGGATTACCGGACGATGCAACCAAAGAGTGAATACGAACTTTGGATGAATGTAAAGATGGCGAAAATGTTGTAAAACGCAAAGAATTTCTAGCCCACCAAATAGTGTGCAGAGTGTGCACGATTGCTGCCACAAAAACATCGGACACATGGGAAGAGCAACTCGCCGGAATACAAGAGAGAAGCGAAGCAGCTGTTGAGCAATCAATTAGCCGATTGAGTTACCACCAATCCTTTCCTAAAGCTTCTTAGAAAATTGGCATCAAAGAAACAGGTGCTCGAATGTTTCATCAGATTTCAAGCATAAATTACAAATCGATACAACATTGCAGCCACGACGCCTAAGGTTCTCGTCCGTGGGCATCTTACCATGGTGGAATCTCCAATAAATAAATGAGTGAGAAGGCGGAATAGAGGAGCTTCAAATTAAGTTTTCCCAAGGCAGCAGGGGTGCCCTTGGACGGAGAAAGGAAAAAGTTTGTTTCGCGGTTAAGGTTCCGTCAAAACTATGAGGCCAAACTAGCGCATCAGCAAGCTGCCCTCTAGGCAACACAATGGCTTCTAGACGATCCTTGATGTCTCCATAATCGGTGATAGATGAAGGCAGCACCGGCGCCCCATTTACAATTGCTTCTGAGACCATACCTATCAAATTCCCACGAAAAGCAACATCAATTTGAAGTAAATCAACCAAGGGCTCACCAAGCCAATTGTCCGTCCACAAATGAATACGCTCTCCTGTGCCTACAATCCAATTAGAGTTTGCCATAACAGTACCAATATGCATTTTGATGCCCGACCAAATCGAAGATTTGACATGATAGGAGAGTGGAAGACCATTAGAGAAAAACCTCCTCTTGAAGAGAGTCGACCATTGTGAGTCTTTGGCCAATAAATCCCACGACAATTTTAGAATTAGCGCTTCATTAATCAAGCGAGTAGGCTTAATATTCAGCCCTCCCTCTTCCCACGGACGACACCTAACACTCCACGAGACCGTACAAACTTTCTTAGTAAGGACGTCCCCGCTCCATATAAAATTCTTAATCCAAGTGTCAAGTAAACGCAATAGACGACGGGGCCAAAAATATACATGGAAGGAGTAAACTAACATCCCATGGATGATTGATTTAACCAACTGCACCCTACCCATGATTGAGAGAGTGCTTCCTTTCCAAGTTGCTAATTTATTTTTTATCTTGTCTGTAACCATTCTGAAATGTATGACTTTTGGCTTTCCTTGAAAAATAGGACAGCCAAGATATAAAAAAGGAACAATCCCAACACTGAAACCCAACAAAGCAGCAATCATATTTTTCCGAGTTACTGACATATTGCCTGTGAAGAAGCGACTTTTTGCATTATTTACCCTCTGACCAGACACGTCTGAATATTTGTGAAAAATACTAAGAAGTTCACGGACATTACTCTTCAAACCCGTACAAAAAATCATGATATCATCAGCATACAAAATATGTGTCGGAAAAGTAGTCCCCCGACAATAAGATAGGAATGAGCCGCCCTCTTGCTGAAGAATCAAACAGAGCCCTGCTGAGAACCTCCTCTGCTATACAAAGTAAAAGAGGTGAAAGGGGGTCTCCTTGTCGAACCCCATGGGAACAGCTAAAAAAAACAATTGCTTTACCATTAACCAAAATTGACAGACGCACATAATTTAAAATTACCAGGATCCAATTAATTAACACATTTAAAAACCCAAAGTTATTCAACACCATAACCAAAAAATTCCAATCTAATGTGTCAAAGGCCTTGGAAATGTCAACCTTTATTGCAAGATTTCCACCATATTGTTTCTTGTCAAGGGAATTTATCGCCTCTGAAGCAAGAATCACGCAATCAGCAATGTTGCGGTCCCTAATGAAGCCCCGTTGTTCAATAGAAATGATTCGCGAGGTTATAATTGCCAGCCTATCCGCCACAATCTTGGTCACAATTTTGAACTGGAAATTTGCAAGTGCTATAGGCCTGTAGTAGCCCATAGATTTAGCACCTTGAACCTTCAAAATTAGAATGAAAATTAGCGGGCAGCCTACCTTCCCTGAAAAATTCCTGAACCGAGTTAACCAAATCAACCCCAACAATGTCCCAAAAAGTTTGGTAAAATGACCGCCAAACCCTTCCGGACCAGGAACCCCATCACCATTGAGAGAAAACACGACATCCTTAATCTCCCCACTCAAGGGAAGGCGCAACAACATTTGATTGTCATCATCGGACACTAAGGAAGGGATGATCTCATCAATTAGAGAATTCTGAGCACAGTTGTTGTCCATGCTAAAAATTGCCTGAAAATAAGAAAGAATATGCAATTCTATTGCAGTGGGATCAGTAATAACATTATCCCCATCCTGTAAAAAAGAAATAGTTTTTGTCACTGCCTGAATTTTAGATACTCGGTGGAAATAAGTAGTGTTACGATCACCATGAACAAAATTTTGGTCACGGACCTTTTCTTTCCACAATTGTTCTTGGTAGTTTAAAGCTTTAGTTAAAACTAAGTGCGCCTCAAGATCTTGCATGTATAATTGATCAGAGAAACCTTCGGAGTCAATTAAGTGATGAATTCGATTTACTTCGTCCTTCGCTAGTTTCACTTGCCTGTCGACATCACCAAAAACCGATCGGTTCCAAACTTTGAAATCATTTTTCACGTTACGGAGCTTAGCTTGGACCTTGGCCATATCGTGCCCCCTAACACCTTTAGACCAGTTCTCTAACACCAATTTATGACAATCAATATGAGAAGTCCACATCTTATAAAACTTGAGAGGAATTGCGTGTATTACTGAAGAAACAAGAACAGATAACAAAAGCGGGTTGTGGTCGGATTGGTGACGCACCAAAGCTGTACAAGCAGAATTACACCAAAAATTAACCCATTCTTCATTACAAACTTCCCTATCAAGTCTAAGCGTGACATTCTCCTCACCAAATCTGCCATTAGTCCAAGTGAAAAAAACACCCAAAGTAGGCAAGTGATGAAGAATATTAGCATTAGTCCAATTTAAAAAATATGTACAAGATAAAATAGGTGGTGGACGCGTGCCCCTCTTCTCATGAGCTCCCAAAACTGCATTAAAATCACCGATAAAAATCCACGGCCCTTGAAAACAACCTTGCATATGTGTAAGATCAGCCCAAAGTTGGTGACGTTTCACATAATAATTATTAGCATAAACAACATCAATATATATAGGTGACTGATATCCAGCAAGTTCTAACGCAATGCATTGGTCCGACACATAAACAATAGTAGCAAGTAAATCACTTCCCCAAAGAGCCCAAATGTTAGGTAAGAGCGGTCCCCTGTTATTAATACAATATTTCGAAACCCCTATAGAAGGCCAAAACCAAGAAGGGACTTGGGCAAAATTTATCATTGGCTCCGCAATAAAAATTAACATCGGTTTGTGAGACAAATATAAATTTTTAAGTGCGAGTCGAGTATCAGAGTTATCGATACCTCAAGCATTCCAGAAGAGAAAATTCATTGAGCATGAGTTTGATTGTCACCCTGTGCACGAGACTTTGATGGCTGCTTGGATAAAACGGTTTGGAGCTTAATTTTCTTTTTTTGATTTCGTGTGAGGACAAGTACAAAATCATCTGTTGTTGCAGCTGCTTCAGCGGCTGATCTAGCATCATATTCACGGATTCTTTCCCACAATTCCAACCCATGCAGTATATTCTTGCTTGGATGAACCTCTTGTCTTTGCAAAGGTACCGACTCATGTGTTTGGCCCTTGTTCATTTCTCCATCAACAACACGTGATGTGTCAGCAGTCTTGCCATCATTGATACTAACCAAATTCCCATCGTAAAAGTCAAGATTTGCACTGGGACGGTCTGCAATCTCCTAAAATTCATGACATTGATCGGAAACCTCATGCATGTCCTTCTGCTCATCATTGAATGGTCTTGGAACACTCTCACGAGCACCCTTGGGACTCTCCTCCAGCTCCCTTGGTCTCACATGATCATGCTCCACACCATCCTGAAGCGGTTCAGAAAAATCATCGATCGTGGGGTTTTCCAACTCCTCCTGCGATGCCTGAGTTAACTGAACTTTTCCGTCAGGTCGTATGTCCTCACACCCAAGAGGGGATGAGTGCGATACACTCTCAGTAGGACCCTTGGGACTCTCCCCCAGCTCCCGTGAGTTCCCATGATTATGTTCCGCACTCTCCAAAAGTCAGTTAGTAACATTAGTCAACGCGGGGCGCTCCAACTCCTACCGCGATGTCTGATGAAACTCTCCCACTTCCACAGGTTGCACGTCATTGTGCGCTACAGGGGAAACAACCTTCTCCAACACAGGTGCTGCTAAAGTAAACTCTTCAGTCGTAGGTCTATCAATACGATCAAAAACATTGTGCAGCGGTAGACTAAAAGAGTTCAAAGAGATGTCAGAAATCGGCACTGCAGCTAAAGAGACCAGAATTGATTGTGTGAAATTTCTTACTGAAGTAGCCTGTATTGTCGGAGCAGCTGGGACAGATGTCCTGGTAGTGGTGGTAACTGTGGAAGGAATAGGAATCCACGATGCTGCACCTCCCAAGGCCGAAGAAGAGGCACCCCCACCCTTGTGTTGTTGATGGGGCGCACTAACAACATCCTTGACCGGTTCCTTCCCACGATCCACTTTCTCCTTGGCTACTTGCGGATTTAGCCATCGATAAGTGGTGATGTTATGCCCAATAGAGTAACAGTGATGACAAAATAATGGCCTTCGTTCAAATTGTATTTCCACCATGAATGCAAAACCATCACGTTCGAGAAGAACCTCATCGTATGCCTTCTTCGAAAGATCAATGTACACTAGAATGCGAGCATAGTGACCAAAAGTGTGGTTTCGAGTTGGCTCGTCGATATCTATAGGGGTGCCAAATGCACTTGCTATTTCCTTCAATGTTCGCTCCCGCCAATACTCTTGCGGTAACTCCACCAAACGAATCCAAAGCGAAACATGAGTTTGTTTTTGCACCAATAGCTTAAAGTCTTTTGTCCATTGAGAGAATCTTAACAATCCAGGTTTGATATTTACCGTGCCGGCTGCCCAAATGTTTTTTAAATCATCCACCGATTCAAAGTGAAAATCATAAAAACCCTTACTGAGAGGCACCATTTTCCATCCTGCCGTCGTCTTCCAAATCTTCCCAACTTTTTCCCTGAGGTCACGCGTAGATAGTGGTTTGTCTCCCTTGCTAAGAGTCAAACGCGCACGTAAAACCTTCCTACAATCTTCGACTCCCTTCCGGTACTCCTCCTGACAAATTTTTATGCTTAAAGCATCACCTTTGATGCACGGAGAAGGGAATGGTCTGTCATCAATAACTTTTGTCCCTGTAAGAGCAACAGCAAAGGAAAAATGTTGTGTTGTTAACTCTTCCGGCGATGATGAAACATGAGGATTCAAAGTTGTCAACTGTGCCCTAGCCTGAGATGATGTAGCCGCAGAGAGTGTGTGTGTTCGAGACAATGTTGCAGCATTCAATAACGCGGAAGACTGCACAGTGCTGATAGGTGCAGCTGCCAATTCTGCCTGCCAATCGAACGACATGGCAGAGCCCTTGTGAAACAGTCAGGTCACCGTAATAGAATCCAGCAGATTAGAAGATGAAGGGAACAAATTCGATGGAGAAAGTTCCTCAACCGTAACATAGTTTTTTGTGTTATCTTTGAAATAAGTTTTATAGGAAAATGTAAAAAAAAAATTCATTGGTAGTTGATTATAGAGAAAATGAAAACGAGAGCAAATTGAATGCACTTTGCATTTAATTTTCCTTTGGAAAAGATAATATTTTGAAAAAACATAATTAAATAAGATAAAAGTTGGTCTTTTTTGCTTATAATTTGGGTCAAACAAAATGGTTTTTTTATATTATAATTTAGGATGGAGGGAGTATATTATTACATTTCTAAAATACTCATTTATTTCATTACAAAGTATTAAATGAAATTCACACAAAAAATGAAGAGAGAGAGAGACAGAGAGAGAGAGAGAGAGAGAGAGAAGGTCCTTCTATAGACACTCTTCTCTATAAGAACCAATAAATATCAGTCCATAATGGAGATGCTTATTTAACTCAGTGCTAAATAGGTGAAACATCCACCATTGTGGATGGTCTAAGACAAAAAATAAAAAACAGCGCACAAATACGAGAAATCAAAACAAACATATTCTTGCAAAGACAACGAAATCACAAAAATAAACAAAAGATGATTGAAAATATGTGAAAATAACTTATTTAACTAATAAAGAAGGAAAAACAATTTGGAGGGCTTATTTTTTGGGTCAAAATTGGTGATGGAACACAAAGGCTCTCTTGAATGTAGATTACTTTCATCAAGTCAGACCCGCTTGAATGTATAGTGGTAAGTTAGTTACTGCTCTGCTATAAATGTGATGAATGATTCTTAAGCACAACTTCCGGAAAGGTAGGTTTTTCCTGCAAAAAAAATGCGAAGAAAATATTATGTTTTTCTTTGGTTACTTGAGGACAAGCAACAGTCTAAGTTTGGGGTTGTGATGACAGGTCATCTAATGTTATTCTTAGGATGTTTTTCAGTTTATTTTAGTAGGAAATAGGAGCAAAAAGGAGGAGTATTAGAACGATTGTCTATGATTTCGGGACTTTTGTAATGTTTTCTATATCTAAGTATGTAATTCTAGTTTTCCCAAAACATAGCAATTTGAGGGGCTTTTTGAAGTAATTCACGAAGAAATCATGCAAATTAAGGACAACCAAAGAATTGTGAAGATTCAAGAGACAAGAAGAAAGATTCAAAAGGCCTCAGAAAACTTACAAGTGCGAGGAATTTTGTTCCCAAAGTACCGAGGCATGTTATTTGAAGACGAAGACCTAAAAACGATAGAAAATCGGAGATTGGGCCCAGAAGGAAGACAAAATGCGCCTAGGGTATTTGAAGTGCGCCTAGGGCATGAAAAATTATCGAAATAGGCCACACGGTCTCCTCTCGTTTGTTAAGCAACCTACGAACTCGATGAACGCACACCAAAAGAATCCACAACATGTCCTAGGATCTCTTGTTTGGTCCTTCCTGTTATAATCAAAACCAATCGGTATTTGTTTACCAAAAACACCGGTAAACACCAATCCTCTTCAGGTTTCAACTCAGTTGTTTTATTCCCATCTTTGTCTTTGTCAAGAGGATGATCCCATCCTTTGAGAACAGCTCTCCAAGTCTTGTTATCAATAGACTTTAGAAAAGCTATCATACGAACTTTCCATTAGTCATAGTTAGACCCATCCAGAACAGGTGGTCTATTAACTTGTCAACCTTCCCTTTCCATAGTACCAGAAAAACATCTTCCTTGAAACTCACCCAGATGCAGAACATGGTGTCTATTCTGATGCCAATTGAAATTCTAGCATGCAGTAGAGATGTTAAACTCAATGTCAAGACACGTGCGATGTCAAGAAGAATGTCAAGACATTGAATTAACACATATAACTAATACTAGATAAGAAAGTAAAAGAAGGGACACAAAATGTTTCTTGACCCGGTTCGGTGCAACTTCACCTACATCTGGGAGCTACCAAGCCAGGAAGAAAATGCACTAAGTAGTATCAATTCAAAGCGTACATACAAACCCTCGATTTACAGCTTCTCACTTAATCACTACCCGTGCAATTTCTACCTAAGACTCTCTCTAGTCCTAGATATGAGAACCTCCGCCCACTTCCTCTTAATCACAAATCCAGTGGTCGTCATTTTAAGAATAGTAAGATGGAGACACTTTCTTAATCCTAAGAAACAACTCGTGCTTACAAACTTTTAGTGATTTCTAAGAATTACAACTCAACTACAAAGTCCAGCTCAATGCATCAACATGATGCAAGAGTGACTCACAAATAACAAAGAACAAACTAAAACACTAAATGTCTCTTTTGCAAATGACGGCTTCAGTGAATAATTAGGTCTTGAGTCTTTCTTTATATAGCCTGATGCGAAATGAACTTGATGCACAAATCTGGCTAATCATCAGCTGAAACACAAGATTTTAGCATAGGATTTTCTGAAGCAAATATGATGTTTCCTTAAATGTTGCAACAATATTCTTAAGGACTAAGCTAAGTATAATTCATCTTTGATGAGTCATTTAATATCTATTTTTACATGTTATTTAGTTTAGTTTTAAATAGATTTTATTTTATTTTATATTAGTATTATTTCCTTTTTGAGTTAGTTTACTACAAATTGCACTTTATTAAATTTCAGGAACGAATATTGGATGGATTGAGTCTTGGAGCAAAAGAAAGGGACTTGGAGCTGATTTAGTACGAAAATACGAAGATTCAGAGACAAAAATATGTCTCCCCAAAGTCAGAAGCTTGGCACGGCCCGTGCTAGCATTGGCACGGCCGTGCCACCCTCCAGAGTCACTTTTGCTACTTTTGCTTAGATTTTAAGCTACTCTATTTTAGCCCGCAGTTTCTTGTGGAACATTCCAGTAATGTAATTGCTTAGATTTTAAGTCGAATGTATGCTATAAATAGAGTAGCTATCCATCACAAATATTCATCTTTTCTTGGAATGCAATATGTGACAATTGTCTTTCTAATAAAAGTTCTTTTACTTTCTTGTTATTTACTTTTATGATTTCTCTCTTCTTCTCCTTGTCTACGATGAACATTAGCGAGTAGACTTCTTCATGTCTTGGGATTGTTGGATAAGTCTAGATGACATAATCCTAATCAAACCAAGATTTAAACCTTAATCTTATGTAACCCTAATTTCTTATCTAAATTCACCGCTTTTACAAGGATCAACCATTATCAAACTGTGGAAACGAATGTGCAGGGTTTGATAATTGTTTATCCATCGTCTCAAATATCAATTCATAAAACGAAAGTGGAGCTTTGATATTCGAACAAGTGAATTTAGACAAAGAATGTAAAGGCAGCGAAATAGTCTTTACAATCTTTGAGACATATAGTTTCGAACTTCAAGGATTCTAAATTCTGATCAAGTCAGCGAAATAGGCGTGGTTGCAACTTAGGACCAAAATCTTATAGTAATCAAGTCAGCGAAATAGGCTTGGTTGCTAGAGGAACAAAAGAGAAACTGTCTTTAGAAGTTAGGTCTAACATAAGGTTATAAGTTTAATAGTTTGGTTTGAGAAGGACTTGTCGTTAGGATGAACCAATAATCCCAAGGCTTTTATCTTTTATTATTATTTTCTTTTAAATATACAAAAATACAACTTTCTACTTTCTATACTTTAATTCTAATCATTGTTAAAAGATAATTGAATTCATAACTCCCTGTCGGAACGATACTCATCTTTTTACTACTTCGGTAAGACCGTGCACTTGCGGTTTTATCCCATCAGTCTTTCCTTGCTTCTCGAAACACGCTTCTTGGTAAACTCTTTGTGAATTAAATCTTCAGAGAATATTCAGGAAATCTTCACGTTTAAAATAAATAATCAAGAAGGCGGAATTAAGGCATGCTATGATGTCGTACCAACATGTTTAAGACATCTTGTCTAACATCTTACTAGAACAATTGTTTTAACAAAATGTAGGCAAAATATGCCTACAAACCCAACACTGCTGATATGGACCTTATAGATATTTGGATTGAAACTAATTTAGTTAGTGTTGTGAAAGCTTTCAACAAGCAAGAATGTGTTCCTTTGAGGATGAATACTAGATAGCACAACTGTATGCACTTTTGTAGGAAAATTAGATGTATTTGAACTCATGTACTTAGGGAGGGGAACATGGTGGCTGATGCTTTAGCCATGAATGGTCAAGACGTTGCGCCTTGCTCCTCTCAATGGTGGGAGTACCCTTCATTTTTTATTTCAACCTTTCTTGTTAGGGATTCTTTAGGGTTACCTTTTACTAGGGTTTCTATGGATTAATTGTTGTAAGAGGTTCAGGAAGCTCATGGTTTCTTTTAATACATTTCTAGCTTTATCAAAAAATAAAAAAAAATAAAAATGTAGTAGTTAGTTTGCAATTTCATAATCTCCGTGGAGATGAACTTATGAATTTTATTACTTGACTACGATTTAGTACAGTTTCTAAATTTAACAATCAATAATCGATTAAAAAAACTAATTTAAATCAATTAGTTTTCAATAAAAAAAAATTTGTTAAATTCTATGATTTATGTATACCTTTGTGAAATGTGGTTTCTTTTTTTGTCAAGTAGCCTAGCAATAGAGAAATTCACCTTAAAGATGAATAAGTGGCGTGTCTGAGGTTCGAACCCCGGACCCTGCATAAAATAGGCAATATCCCTTACCAAGTGAGCTAAGCTCACGGGGACGTTTTGTTAATTATAAGCATAAAATTTTAATTTTCCACAAATTTTATGTTAATTATGTTGTTTTGGTCCAAGGGTATAACAATATATATCAAGGACGAATCATAGTTTTATTAAATATAGTTGTCAATACAATCATATACCACAATTTCGTCCACTTGGCCCACCATAAAGAAAAGCTTGCCTATAAAGACGTCCTTCAAAACCATTGTATATCAAGTCATAACAATCTGAATTAGTATCTCTATATGGCTTCATGTCTTCAGGTTTTACATCAACTTCATTATATTGTGAATCTATAATCTGAAGTGTTCCCATAAAAGACGAGTTTTCAAATTTTTCTTTAGGCAATCTTCCACTACCCATTGGGGGACTATCCGTATTGGGTGAAGCATGAGTTTGACCTCCAAATCGAATCTTTGATGCTCCTAAAGTTAAGTGGTTGAATAACTCTTTTGGCCAATATCCAACATGTATTGATTCATGTTGTATAAGTAACCACCAATGACCTGTAGATCGATCCTACATATATTTAAAAAGGTAAGAGAAATACAAGGAGAAGATACCAATTATATTAAGACTAATTAAAAAAAACAATAACATTCACTCATAATGAGTTTTTTTTTTCTTTAGAAGGGACTCATAATGAGTTATAAATATTTAAGATTGTATATTTAATTATCATTCTTTTCAATTACTTAAATTTTTTTCATCCCAAATTCATGACATCCATTTGGTTGCGGTAATTCACTCTCTTCATGGTATTTGGTTAGAGCGGAATTCTTGCGTTTCACCGACCAAACGGTCTCTTTGCACTCTCTTCATGTATTGTTTCTGATGCCAATATTCTAGATGCTTTATCGGTCTCTCCTCACAATCGTCGTGTTAGCGATATTTTGATGGTGTATTGGAAGGCCCCCTCGGCCCCTTGGATAAAAGTGAACACAGATGACTCTCCAATTGGTTCTCATGTAGCTTGTGAGGGCCTGTTCCGTGACCACCGAGGTTCCCTTTTAGGCGCTTGTGAGTGCTCTTTTGGTCTTTAAAAACCGGTCGCTTGTTCCGGTTTTACTTCGTAATCGCTGGCATAATGTTTCCAACCAAAGAATTCAAATTATCTCATCTCACAGCTTTAGGGAAGGGAACTGTTGTGCGGATTTTCTGGCTAATATGGGACACACGACTCAAGGAAACGTTTGGTTATCGGTGTTGCCTCAAACTATTCAGACTGACTTCTTCTTGCACCGGAGTGGGTTCCCTCGTTCTAGGCTCCCGTAGTCATTTGTTGCTTTTTCTTTCTGTTTTATTTTTGTTTCTGGTTTCTTTTCATGAGGGTTTTGGCCTAGTCCCCCTCTTGTAACCTTTTTCCATTTTTTTTAATAAAATTTTATCTGAGTTTGGCAGCATAGGATGGGGGTTCTGCGGGGTGGCAACCTAGTTGGGATGTCGTTGCTTCCCCTTGATGTCTGTCCAATCTCCCGGCTTAGCAAAAAAAAACTTAATTTATCCTTTTTTTTAAATATATTAAAGTAATTACTTAATAAATGTTTTAAATATAATATTGTCAAACAAAAATAATTTTATAAACCCTTTAAATTTGATGTAATAGTTTGTAAATATATATATCATAATGTATAATATATTTCAATGTATTGATAATAATTGCAAATTTACCTGTTTGATTTTGATAAAAGAAGCAACTTTTTCAGTTGATCCAATTGAATTAGTGGGCCTCATGACAGTTCCAAGAGTATATTCTTTGTTATTATTGACTTGCACAAAACCCGGACAATTAGCATTGTAACATCCAGTTCGTTTAAAACCATCTGCCTACATGTTTATATCAAATTGAGCTTGAGCACATTAACAACATGTATTTATTTTTTGTTTCCATCACATTAGACCATCCACAGTGATGTTTAAGATGGTCCTATATATACACTTCATCAATTTTAGCATTTACTAATATTAATACTTAATGAGTATCCAATCTCTCCAACCTAACACAACAGAAAAAAATGATAATACTAGTCCCACCAATAACGTTAAATCATGAAATTTCAACAAAATAATTTATTTTAATACAATTTATTTAGGGGGCTAAAAAGGGGTGCTTCCATAACCACTCTTCTGGACAAGCATCATGTTTGTTTGTTCCACAACAGGGGTTCCTATTTAATATGATTCTAAATCCGTGAAGCACTAACCATTGTAGATGGTCTTATATATTATTAAATGCATTAAATTTGTATTCTTACTGTCCATCGAGCAGTTAGTCGTAGTTGGCTGTCTTCATATAAGGTTGGATAAACCTTTTACATAAAAAAGAGAGGATGTGAGTAGTATATTATAAAAGAATGATTATGTTTCTTCTAACATTATCTCTCTAAAAGAATGTAATGTCATGAGAGGAAAATATTAACATAATGAAATGAAAAGTAACTAACCCCAACTCCAACTTTTATGCTATTTAGTTGTGTTCCTGATCCACTTTCAATCCAAATGTATGACATGCTGTATTGCTTTGCTTGAACTGATAGATCATACCCAACTATTCCCGCGTATGCACCATGATATATCATATTTTGGGTTGTATCAAGGGTAACAGTCTAGAGAAGATAAAAACATACAATATTTCATATTTTATACAATTTTAAAATGTTAAAATGATTTGTCACGAACACTATGTCTTAAATCTAAAATTTGATATTTAACTACCTATCTTGCATATACTCCTATCCACCTTTCTCTCTTGTAATCGTAGTTCTTTCTTCCTCATCCATAAAAAAAAGCAGGGATTGGAAAACGGGTTAGGCCCAATATGTTGACCCGTTTGACATGACGTTTAGGCGTTATATTTTTGCATCTCACCTAGTAGTTAACTTGCCTCACTAAACCCCCCACAAAATTAATATGGTGGTGATAGGGCGGGTCGGCTCGTCCGGTTTAAATAATAGTAAAAATATCCTCTTTTCACTCATTTTTCTTATAAGTAACAGTTCTAGTTTCTTGTATGTTTGAAATACAAATGGAGAGAGAAAATTCATTTAATTTAATCACTTTAGTGACCCGTTACATTTTTATTTCAACTTTTTTCTGAGAGCTATTTTAGATGTCTTCTGGACTTATTCTAGATTTTTTATGATAAATGTTTGATCATTTATTTATTTGTTTAATATATATATATATATATATATATATATATATATGTCATACCCCAAATTTTGACCACTTTTCTCTATCCTTGCCCATTTTATTCGTATTTTTAAAGTCGGAAATTTTCGTCGTTTCAGACGAAATTTCGACAAAAGGTTACTTTGAAGTACCTCATTTTTTTATTCCGAGTCGGACCCTTCTCTTTCCCATTATTTTCTTTTTTATTTCATTATCTAACTTCCGTCTTTTAATTTTAATTTTAAAGTTAGTTACTTTTTAATATTTAATAAATGTTTATTTTCCGTTTTTTGTCCAATGAAGTCAATAAGTCCGAAAATTTCAGCAAGGGTCCATTTTTCTTTTTTTCTTTTCTTCTCCGTACGCCACATGTTTAGGGAAGTTCATAGGGTCAAAGTTTTGTTGCCAAATCCAGCAAATCAGTAGTAATTTCTGCAAGATATTTCCTTATTCTATCCAACCCTAATGCTATAAAAGCAAACCTGCAAAATACAGAAGGGGGGAGCAGCCGCAAACAAAGAAAAACCAGACAAATCGGCAGCCGCAAATCAACAACCCTAATTTCCCCTTTACTTTCCCAATCAAAAAAAAAAAACTCATGGACATTCACATGAATCTCAAGAACGTGATGAACAAAAAAATCCAGTAAAACATACACTATTTTCGCTTCTTTCTTTTACACAATAATCACGCAACCTTTTTCTTCCGATTCAAAATCGACGGAAACAACAACAAATCCCAACCGGTCGTGAATCAACCACGAGTTCAAGCCAGACCGGATCTAAGCAACACAGATCGGAACCGTAACAAAGGAAAAGGAGTAGAAGAAGTTTGAAGTATTCCGAATCTGGAAACTCGATAGATTGAAGTTTTCCGTCGCGTTTTTATTTGTCTCCGATCCAAAGAGGTAAAGGTTTCCTTTCATTTATTTCGTGTTCTTCTTTGCTTAGTAGTTTAGATCCGGACTTTTTGTAGGTTTTGTTTCAAAAAGATTTTCAGAAGTTTGAACTTAGATCTAGAAGTTTTGGTTTTTTGTTTGTAAAAACTAAATGGATATTTGAAAAGAGGAGAAAAAAGGATTTTTAAAAAGATAGTTTGTTTTTGAATCGGCGGAGTTTCACACTCCGGCGCGGTGGTGCCACCACCGGCCACCGCGCCGGAAAATTCATGCTCGCCGGAAAGCTCATGAAAAAGAAGAACAGAGAAGAAAGAGAGACCGTGAGTTTACACTATGTTTGGCAAAGAGAAGAAATTAAGAAGAGAGAAAGAGGTGAGAGAGAGAATGAGAAGAGAGAAATATGTAAGAAATAGAGTAGATTTAAGAGGTTGTTTGGTATAAAAGAAAGATGAGAGAAATAGAAGAGAGAGAAGTGTAAACCTCCTCTCTCTCTTGTTTGGTTGAGTAGAAAATGAGAAGAGAGAAATGACAATATTTTAGACATTGACAAAAATAGCCTTGTTATAATGAAACAATTTAACAATCTAAACCTTATATTACCAAAACTTGAATTGCTACAAAATACTATAAAAGCTTATTATTTTAATTTTGGGTGAGATCCTGTTGGTGCTCTTGATAATATTTTTTAAACAATCAAAATTTAGTGATTTTTTTTTAATAACCAAAACTTCTTTTTAATCATTGTATCATGTAGAAGAAGTACACAAACATAATAAAAAGTGAATTGCAACAACATATAATAGGCACAACTGATGTTAGAGAACCATTTTATTTTATATGAGGTACCAAAATGAATAAATTGAGCCTTACGCTTTCAAGCACGAGAGTATTTAAGGGCTGAAACACATAATCAAGCACAAAATTTTGCACAATGAATAAATGGAACATCTGATTATGTGCTTGAACAGAGTTACGGGACACAAGAAAATTTAGCCTTACGCTTTCAACCTCTCGTGGTTCCATAACAAGCACAATCATCAGGGAAGTTTGATTATGTGCTTGAACAACCTCTCAAATCACTGCTGAACCATTAATAGCTAACTGAATAAATGGAACATCTGTTCAAGCACATAATCTTCAAAAATCATTCTTCCCTAAACAATCAATCTTCAAACAGATGTAAAAATCAATCTTTAGAACACATAATAGAACCTGTACAAAACTGCTAAACTATAACGGAAAATACAGATACTCAACAACCAAAACACTTATGGCATCTTGGATTGTTTAACCTGTCATAAACTTCATACACATAACACTAAAAAAAAGGTGTATAGTAAGAAAACTACCTTCTCAAAATGATAATTGAATTTCCATAAGCCAGTTAAACCATAAGAAATGTCATAGTTGGCTTAACACAAAATCATTATACCATATATATATCATCTACTGTCAATTGCCTAAAGTGGCAACTACATATTGCTTTTTTTCCCTACTGCATGTTTCATGTTAAAATACTTGTCATTTTACAAGCATAATTATAGGCACCAAATGTGTCCTCATTACATATACACAAAAGAGTCATATACATGACACAAAAAGATATCAAATAACTTCAATGGTAGAAATTAGCATTCATCATTTGTAAGAGAACCTGTAAGCGCATGTCAGTGGGTAGACCAAAAACCAGCTCCTTCTTTTTGTTAACATTGCAAAGAACTTCGTAGCACTTAAAACGAAA
Source organism: Medicago truncatula (assembly GCF_003473485.1). Taxonomy (NCBI): domain Eukaryota; kingdom Viridiplantae; phylum Streptophyta; class Magnoliopsida; order Fabales; family Fabaceae; genus Medicago; species Medicago truncatula. The sequence goes on along the minus strand of NC_053043.1, from coordinate 20,397,835 downwards.
TTGTGGCAGCATATCCAACTCATCAAGCATATTCCATACATCTGCTCCTGTATACACTCGAGGTCTACAATTTTGCAAGATTTCGTTGCGTTTCTCAATAGCTGCAACTTGTCGTGCGGATATTTCTATTTGTTGTTTAGCCACATCATGCAATTGATCAGAAATTGAATTACCTTTGTTCAAAGCATCAGCCATGAGTCCAATGCCACTCGTCATTCTATCCAATTGAGCTTCCACAAAATCATTCATTGGAGCCTTACGCTTTGTTCCGCGAGAACCAGATGTTCCTGTGGACTGATGTGATTTCCCATATGTTGGACTGTATGAGTCAACAATGGGTTCTTCTTGCCCTTCATCAAATATCAGCACGTTGGTCAGTCATGTAAGTATCATCAGCTGTGTCATTCAGATCAACGTTTTCCTTTTCTTTTTCTTTTTCCTTTTCCCTTTCCTTCTCCAACTGTTTGTGTCTCATTTTATTAGTCTTAGATGTTTTTCCCGCTGCTCGGTCTTCCCCAAAAAGAACCTTCAGAACATCATAATGCTTAACTTGCATGGTTTTCCATTTAGCAGCATGTGGTTTTACCTATCATTAAACAAGTTAGCAAATCAAGCATAATATACATTGTATTTCTAGGAAATAAAACGAAGGACACTACAATTAATAAATGAAAAAAAAAACTCACTCTTATAAGTTCTTGCCAAACTACTTCCTCAGCCGTAAACCTCCTAGTTGTTGAATTCCATCCAAACCCGCTTAAGCTACCAAATAGATCATACGCTTCACCAAAACGATCTTTCAAAGTTTTCATTCTATTTTTTATGTGTTGTTTTGTCATGGTTGGATCAATGTTAGACCGTAAAACAGCTACGACATTGGAGTATGCTTCAGGTGAAAATGAACCATCATGCCTATTCCCTTTATGGACCTCTTCTATCAAAGCATTCAATAATATTTGATCCATATCATCAGTCCACCTTAAGACTTCCTTAGTATCTTGTCTAGGTTCTACACTTTGACCTTTATCCTTTGCCATTTTTCAACCTATAAATGCATTTAGTTTCAACAGAAACAAGATACCACAATGCATATCACATTAATTAACAAAACAAGTACATGATAGATGAAACAAGATTATTCTCCAAATATTTATCAATTGAAACAAGTACATGACAACAAATAAAACATTTGAACTAAATTAACAGAAAAACATAATTATAATCTACTTTAACATTAACAAATAAACTACATTATCTCATGACAAAACTACATTAAGCTCCATACAGGTTCAACATTTCAGTTGTAATAGCTTCCCTAAGAAGCGATCCCAGTCGGTAGTCTTCATCACGCTGTTGTGTTTGGGATCTATCTATGTCATTTTGAACTAGTTCATGATCAACTTCAGCAATTAGTGCTTCATCAATGTCCACTCCCATTAAAAAGTTATGAAGTATACAACAAGCAAGTACTATGTCTATCATTACTTCAAATGAATAGTGCGGTTCGGTGCCACTAGCTATAATTGGAAATCTCTTTTTTAACACACCAAAAGTTCTTTCAATGACGTTCCGAAGTGAAGAGTGTCGAAGGTTGAATAACTCTCGGGGATTTTGTGGCCCACGATAGGAATACTCTTTCAAGTGATAACGAACTCCTCTATATGGAGTTAGTAACCCTTGTTTAAGCATAAATCCCGCATCCCCGAGATAAAACTTTCCTATAAAATTTTAGAAAATATATATTATAACTCAATGTTTAGTCGAAATAAGTTAAATGCGCATTTTTTTTTTAATAAAAGTATATTATATTAACCTTTCCACTAACCTTAGGGAATTATTAAAGGGTCTTCTTTACTTAAAGCATCTTTTAATATTCTAGAGTCAGATGCTGTTCCTTCCCACCCGGCTAACACGTAAGTGAATTTCATGTTGAAATTACATGCAGCTAATACATTTTGAGTGGGATGCTCTTTTCTTCCACGAAAACGAGGGGCTTGTGCCCTTGGGACCTTCACTCGAATGTGTGTGCCATCTATAGCTCCAATGCAATCCTTATTTCATAGATGATTTAGTTAGTTGTATAAGGGATATACTTAATGGTTGAAAATAATTATGACTAAATAAAAAATGAAGATGCCTTAAAAAAAAATATAATAGTACCTTAAAAAATGGATAAAATCTGCTATTGTTTAGTATTTGTGGTGGGACATCGGCAACTGATGGTTGGACTATAAATTCTTCCCCTAATGCAAGTATGGCATGCAACACAGTGTGAAAGTGACGACTAACAGTCTCTCCCGAACGATAAAAGAAGAAAGAAACGGTACGATTTTTAACATTATGTCCTACAATATGCAAGAACTTTGCCACTTTCTCTTCTACAGTAGACTTTATAGTATCCTTTACTATACCCGTACCTCTTAGTTTTAGACACAGCTGCATGAATGCTTCAGGCCCCATTCGTATGATGTCCCGACACTTATCTGTATGCACTAGATAACTCATTAACTCACAACGTCTACGCTCACTTTGTGGAGAATAGGTGACTCTACTATGCATACATGTTGATAAGATTTGATTCAAATACAATGCATGGACAGCATGACACAATAAGACAACAGTACCAATATGTTGCCTCCTTTCCATATCTTTTTTAGCATGATTTAAAACTAGCATTTGAGTAGGCATTCCAACATCAATCATTTCATCTTCATCCAAGTCCACTTCATCTATTATTTCAATTTGTTCATCGTTGCTTACTTCTTCAACACCATCTAGATTTGACATTACCTCCACAACAATATAACACTCTCAAAGGCTTCCCACATGTAGCACAAATGAGCAATTGAATAAATGTTCCAATACATAGTAAATAAAAAGGAAATGACATAGATTTACTTTTAAATTTATGTATATATTATATGCAATTTCCCACAAAGGCTTCTCACATGTAGATATTATATGCAATTTCACCAAGAACACCAATTGATTCATAAATTTGAACATTCAACATATGATACTAGTTATGAAGGGTCCTCACCACCATAGGTACTTGGTTGATTCCCACCAAAATTTCTTATCATCAAAAGTTAGTTAAGAAAAACAACTTTCCTGTAGCAATTTGCAAAGTTGATTCTAACACAAGGACTAGAAGTTAACCAAGCATTATATCTTGTTTTGAGAATATTCTTTCACCATCATTAGAAAGCCATCCATTAGACACAATTTAGTACTAATATTTACTTATATAATTCCTAATTCTGCCACTTCAATTAACAAAAAAAAAAAAAAAGGAATTAGGAAAGAAAATAAAATTGAAGTGGATGATATTCCAAATTCATGCTTCCAGATTATATCTTTCTCAATCAACCCAATTAATTCCATTATACCTTTCTCTCACTACTTTCATTTTCTAAGCTGTCAAATTCAATTTGTTCACTATCCAAAAATTAATCTTAACTCTAAACAACATCAAACAAATAATCTAAACAGGGCATATTATTTTTCCTAATTTCTTCTAAAACAATAATAATAAAAAACCTAAACCCAATATATTTTATTTCACCAACACCCCAGATTATATAAGATCAACAACACTTATTGGTAGATTCATCTATATTGAACAAAGAAAAACACATTAAATTTTTTTAATACATCCATACCTATGATTTGTAGTTTTCAGATCTAGTCTTGATGTGGTACTCTAGAGATCTAAGAAGTATAGATCAAGAGAAGTTGCAGGTCCATCACCAAACTTGAAGGATGAGTGAGGAAGATAATGAAAAGCTAGGAATAAAAAGCTGGGAAGAGAAGCGCGGGAGAGTTGCCGCTAAAACTGAAAAGAAAAGGGCAAAAAGGGGATAAAAAAAAAGGTCAGTGTGTTTCTTTCCATTTTCTTCGCTGTTGAGAGAAGAAAGAGATTTTGAGTGGGACCCACGCTGCAGTCTTCTCTCTTCTCTTTTTCTCTGCTAACCAAACAAGAGAAATAGAGAGTCTCTCTTCTATTTCTCTCTTCTTTAACTCTCTCCTTCTTATTTCTCTCCAACCAAACAGAGTGTTAGAGAAGTGAAGCGAGAGAAATGATTGGAGAAAATGAAAGAAATGGGTCTTACACCCTATATATATCAATCCGAACCGGGCGGGTCTAACCGACCCGCCCACGGTCCAGTAATCCGAACCGGTCCGGTGTGTCTGCTTAAGCCCAACTTCGTTAATTATACCCCTGTTTTACTTTCTGCACCTCTTTCACTTTTGAAAATCTCTCTAAAAATTACAAAAAAATATGTTTTGCTTTGTGTTAATTGTTTATTTACTGTTTTGTCATTATTATTGTAGTATATTTGAATCATCTCATGCCTATTTTTTTTTTTTGTCATTTTATTTCTTGGGTATTATTTTTAGTGTGTATTTAGGAATTGATGTAATTTAATTTGTGCACTTTTTATTTCTTGCTATTATATTTCTCTTGAGACCATAGAATGTATCTAGGAGTTGATGTAATAATGTAGGTAACACAAGCACCGACACATGCACCGACACTATCCCACTTTATTTACCGCTTTACGCTTATTTTTATTGTTTTACGCCATTACGCTAGTATCCCGTTTAGTTTAGAAAAAAATCATTTTACCAAAAAAATCAAATATGCAAAACTCCAAAAATATTTTCTTAATAAACCTTGGCTGGTAACCCAAGTGTCCCTTTTTCCTTTTATTTTCTTAATCAAATGCTTAATTGAATTAATATTCATAATAGACTTGATTTTCTTGTAATTAAAATTTGACCAACCTCACCTTATTTTATCTCATGCCTTGAGGCCTCTTTCTCTTCTAAAAACCCATTTTTAAAAAATCTTAAAATCAACCTAACCCACCAAAAAGAAACTTTTTAGGTGAACTACATTGGTTTTGATCCCTTTTCTTTAAGGGTATGTAGGCATAGGATTTTTATCCTTCCAAATCAAATAAAAATGACCAAAAACATACTTCTTCTCCTCCCATTCTTTCACTTAGATTTTTTAGGTAATAATTTTCAAATAACCAATGAATTTAGCACAAGATAAATTAGGTAAGAGGTTCCTATGGAATACCGTAGACGCTTAGGGTGCTAGCACATTTCCTTCGCGTAACCAACCCCCGAATCCAAAGTCTCGATAAGGGTTTTTACTCATTTTTTCCCTTCCCACGAATAAAAATTGAGAGTTCAAAGATTGACGATTCAGATCAATTAATGGTTTGATATCCGAAAATCACGAGCACAATATATATATATATTAGCTTCATTAATTGTATTTATTTTTACACTTTTCACATAGTTTGTGTTAATTTTTTAATGGGTCATGCAAATCGGTGCCTCCGGGGCACTGATTAAGTTTGCCAAAAAAGGAAATTATTATCATAAAAGATAACACTTTTGACTTTTTTTTTAGTATTAATTACACAGTTTTCAATGCAATAACTACAATATAATTTGGCAAAATTACACAATTAGTCCTTTAACTTTATTTTAGGTAACACTTTCGTCCTTTATTTTTTTTTTGTCACGATTTAGTCCTTTATGTTATAAAATGACAATATCTTATCATTTTTTATGAGATTTTTTTCAAAGAAATTTGATTTTCTAGGCTTGTATGATGAAGATTTACGTTTGCCTATGAGTTTGATGATTTTTTTTTTGGAGTTTTTGATTATTTTTTTCATAAAAAAGGATAACTATGTTGTTATTTTATAACATAAAGGACTAAATCGTGACAAAAAAAAGATAAAGGACGAAAATGTTACCTAAAATAAAATTAAGGGACTAATTGTGTAATTTTGCCATATAATTTCCTTTTTCCTTAACCAGTGTCACGGGGGCACTAGTTAGCATTTCCCTTAATTAATACGTTTAACAAAGATTTAACGAAGAAAAAAAAAACAATAACCCTCTGGCTCACCATGAAAAGGGGCGGGGATGAGGTTTTAAACCATATACCTGGTTGGCCCCATAATAACCCATTTTGCATCACTTTTTCTCTTCTTTTATTTCAATAAGAGGTTTTTAAATATATATTTTCTTTTTTGATTCCGTCATCAGAGTACGACTTTGTTTTGTGCTCTGTCTTGGTGCGGAATTAATTTTGTTGGTCCTTTTTTCCTAATATTGGTAAATACATAATGTTTTAAATTTCATGTAAAATTAATGTATTGATTAAAATTATCCACTTACATGATAGCCAGGGGAACTTTTAGAATGCCTTTGAAAATCATCAATTTGTAATTTTGAAGATGAATTGGTAATAATCTGATGTCTTCTTCTCCTGTTGTAAATAGGCACTTTTTCCAATGGACAATCATTGATTGTTTTACCATATGATGGTCTACTTCGCACTATGTTCTTTGCAAAAGTTGGGAGAAGCTACATATGTTGCAATGAAGAGGGAATAAAATAAAAATTATTTAAAATGAATTATAGTTGATGTTGAAATTCTTTACAAAAAATAAAGTAATTTTTAATGAAAATTTAAAGTTACAAATCTTGAAATATATATATGTTAGTTACGATTATATATCATTCTCTTCATTTTCATCAAATAACAACTAGTTTTCACAAAGCAATAAAGTAAGATAATTTTTTTATTTTTTTGACAATAAGTAAGATAATTAATATTATAAACTTTTCAATTATTATACCTGAATTTTGTGCTTTTTTAGTAAAGGGTGTTGTAGAGCAGGTTGCTTGTAGATATTAACACATTCAAATTTATCGGCCATAAAATCCTGAATTCGTTAACCAAAATTACGATCAACTACATCATGTATAAATCAAACTAATGTTGGACAACAAATAATAATAAATAAAAAATACCTTGAGGCTATATGATAGAGTAAAATTATTTTGCTCATCTTGTAAAAATTCTCTTCTTGCCTCAACTTTGCAACATGTTATGCACAAACTAAGAACTAGAAAGAGAATTAGATCCATACAATTTTAAATGTTACTTTCAAGGACATGTAATACTTTTTTCAAGGCATCTCAATACTTGTACATGTATTTATACTACATAATGAAAGATGTTACTTTTAAGGATATGACCCACTTCTTAACTTCTATTGTACACATGATTATTGCATTTAAGACAATTAATACATTGGCAGAGTTTGACCGCTATATAACTCATAAAATTAAAAGGAGACAAAAGTCTACGTTCAGTTTTCTAAATGAACTTGGGAAGGAAAAAATATTACTTCCTCGTTTCAAAATGAATGTCGCTTTTGTAAAAAATATTGTTTCGAAATGAATGTCACTTAATTTTCAATGAGCTACTAACTATTTCTTTCTAATTGTACCCGCCAATTAATATTATGTCCACTATTTCCAAAACATTGCTTTAACTTAATTTGGTAAAATAGTTATTTCATTTCTTCTAATGACGTTCATTTTGAAACAGATGAAGAAAACAATGACAATTAAATTCATTTTTGAATGATAAATGAAACATACAAAAAACAATTTAATGCATTTAAGAGAATTAAATTCAATGATAGTTATTGACTGTTGTTTCAGAGTCTTAATAATTACTCCCTCCGTCCCTATATGTAAGCACCCATTTGATTTTATTTTTGTCCCTAAATGTAAACTCCTTTTCAAATTACTAGATGCATTTATTATTATTTTCCTAAACATACCCCTAATTAATCCTACTAATTTGTCTTGAAATACAAAAAGTCAAATTTATACACATACAAACAAAGGACAATTTAGTAATATTAACACATAAAATAGACACATTAACTACACTAACAATTTTTCTTAAGAAATGTGAAAAAAGCAGAGGGTTATATATAGGGACGGAGGGAGTAATAAGAGAGAAAAAGTATAGGTTTTGAATGACAAATGAAAAAGACAAAAAAAATATTTTAATACATTTAAAACAATTAAATCCATTGATAAAGATTGACTGTTATTGAATCTTGTGTATTGACTTCGACACATTCGACCACAAAAGTGTTTAAAAACCTGGTATAATATAAAACCAGTGTGTTAACCCGTGTCATGCACACGGGTGACATGATACTGTTTGTTAATCTCTAAATAAAAACTTTATTTTATTTTAATTTTTTATTTATCAACAAAAATTATTTGTTTCATGTTTTTTCATTGTTGTCTGTTTTTTTTATGACACGATAACAAATGTGTCTCACATTTTATTTTATGTTTATTAGTTATAAATATATGTCTTGTGTTTTTATGTATAAGTGAAAAATATATTTCCATTACTTTTATATTTATCAACGAATTTTTTTTCTAATTTTTTTATATATAAATACAAATATTTGTCCCTATTTTTGAAGATTTAAATTACCAATGCCAAATTTTCCTTCCATGTTTTTTATGTACCAATAACTAATATTTTCATCGAATTTTTTTTTCTCATAATTATCAGTCACAAATATTTGAACCATAATTTTTTTTTGACGAATTGACGACCCATAATTTTTTTATGTGTCAATGATAAATATTTATACTTCTTTTATATTTATCATGAAAAATATAAATCATGTGTTGATTATTATCAAATGTTTGTCCTATTTTTTTATATATATTTATCAATGCCAAAAACCTTGTCAAAAACCACAAGTATTTGTTCCATTTTTTATACGTAAGGAACAATTTTTTTTTTTTTTTTATAGTATTTATCAATGATGAATATTTATCTTGTGTTTGTTTTTTATATTTATCAGAGATACCTTTAAAGTGGTAGTAACGAATATTTATATTGTCTTTTGCTTTTTTATATTTATCAGATATTACGAATTCAAGTTTTTTTCCCACTAACTATACTTTTAAAGTGGAGTACATCTTGAACATGTTCATTTTGAATGATAAATAAAAAAGGAAAAATATAATTTAAGCATTTAAGACAATTAAATTTAATGTTATATGTTGACTATATTAGATTCCTAAATTAGGGAAAAAGTCAAAGTTCATTTAAATCAAAAATCAAAAATCAAAAATGTAATTTATTGCATTGAAAGAGTTTGACTATTCTAGAGTATTAACTCTTATGACTAAAAATTTATTTCTAAATATAGATCTCTTTTCAAATTAGTAGATAATTTTTTTTTTTAAACATACCCTTAATTAATACTGCAAACTTGTTTTGAAATATAAAAAGTCAAATTTAATAAACATACAATAAATGATAATTTGGTACTCCCTCCGGTTCTATTTATAAGAGAAAGTTGACTTTTTAGATACATTGAATAATGTATGTATCTAGTCAAGAACCTTTCAATATGTTTACTTATTGGCATATTAGTCTTTATCAGTACCCAGTATTGTCATTTGAGACCTTATGAAAAGATTTATTGCGAGTATTATGGATTACTTTAGCGTTAAAGACTATTTTGACTAACAAAGTGTACAACCAGGAACTATTTTTGCAATTTTGATGCATTGAGTGACTATTGTGACTACTCGTTAGACATTTAGAGACCAAAATGACTGTTACCCATTTTATTTTTAATCAAATATTATCACAATGGATTTATTTGAGTCGGGTAAAACCACGATGGATGATAAAACCTTTTGTCTGGTAAATTTAGCATTGTCGTATTTCTAAAGTTGAATTCGAATCTAAGACCGGTTCACTTATATTTTTATTTTACTCAAACTAAATATTATCTACTTGCAGTTGTATAAACTTATCCTTTAAGTAAGATATGTGTAATGGATGATAAATCTCTATCTTAAGATTTTTAACACTACCACATTAATACGGGTGGATTCAAACTTAATGCATTAGTTAAATAAAAAGAGTTTTTTCTACCATATCATTAAAGCGTTATTAGGTTTTTTCTTGCATTTTTTCATTTACGTTTATCTTACCATTGCCATATTTGTTGGATTTCAGAAATGGTTTTGTAAAAGTAAAAATGATGTCTAACTCAGAAAAAGAGAAACAATCGAGACAAATCTAACTCTCTGTCGAACTTAGACAGGAGAAGTGACAATCACTTTGATCTCGTAAAATAATTAAAAATTGAAAGGAAAAAATTGATAGAATAGAAAAAGCTATAAAATTACAATAAAGATGCGCAAATTAGAGTTTCTTATTTTACTATTGGTGATCGCTTAGATCACTCATCAAGAGGATTGAGCACTTGCCCGACAAAGAGGATTGTTCCCGTCAAATCTTCCCTAATTAGAAATAAGAAGGGGTGGTTAACTTCAAAGTTTAGTGGCGGCGAAAATGAACAACCCTTGCTCAACCTTTCAGCACTAGCTGTAGCAACTTCGGTACCTTCTTCGTTTCCTCTGATGAAAGACTTGTGAAATATGCGAGAAACAAAAAGGCTTTGACCCGCGATAGAATCCACCATTTTTTTCAAACCTCCAGGAAAGAATGGTAAAGTCACTCCTAACTCCTTTAGGGTATCACTAGTTTCAAGCCCAAATGAAACATTGAATCTTGGAATTTTAAATTCACCTACTTTCACTTGTTTCAATTGATCATAAAGACTAAGCTTTTCGTGTAGTAATTCATATTTAGAAGTCATCTTCTCAACTAAAGCTGGCAGTCCATCTTTTGCGTTTGGCAAAAAAATATACATAGAGAATTGACGCGTATCTTGACCTTTTTTATAAGGAAGACGAAGAACTTTAGAACCGTCATAAGCTTCAATAAACTGCATCTTCTTGCTTACCATGAAAGGAACCTTGACTGAGTTTCCATTCAAAAGATGAAAATCACAGTTCTGTTTTGGAAAGGTCGAACTTCTCATTCCATGCTCCTATAAAGTACAATGCATTAGCAAAGATGACGCTGGCTGATCTATCAACTGGTCCTCGAGGAAGAAGTTCTTTAATAAGGCCAATTGTCTCTTTTTCAGACCATAAATTCACTTTTTTTGTCACTTCAACAACCTTCAAAACCGCATCAAATACAATAATCAGCTATGCAAATATGTTGCTAAATTAGTCGGATGCTCGAAAACTGTTAGAAGAGGAAAGTTGTATTCGTCAATTATTTTCATAGAAGTTTATTGATGCTCAATAAAATTTGAAGAGACATGATCTGAATAAAAAAGGCTCGTTACATACTTGGAATTTCTTTGATTGTTTTAGAATTTGTATTCACCGAAGTCATGAAGCTACACTATCAGAATATAAACCAATTCATACCTTTAAATATACAATACAACTTTCAATTCAAATAAATGCAAAACATTATAACTATGAACCTATCTTTTTAAGCTATACTTGGTCTTTAGAATTAGTATTGGTATATTATCATATAGCCAAAATATTTTAGGGTTTGCTTAGAATAATGGTATTGCTCGTTTTTTTTTCTTCCGATAATTAAATCAAATTATTATAATAGATCCTGCTTTGCATCAAAAGAGTTTACACACGAAGCAACTAAGTAAATCAAATCACATAAAAGGCACTAGAGGAAATGCACACCTTGGTTAGAAAATCAAGTGAAGCCGGCGTTGCTTTCCACCGGTATTCGGCATCTCCCAATAGTAAGTAAGATGCATATGTTACCTTTACTTCGTCAAGACACCTCAACACAGCGAATATCTTTTCTATCTCTTGGAGCCATAAGTCAGCTTTCTCTGGTTCTGTTTCTCCAAGAAATTGTGGAGGATCATGCGGTCTGAAGTCTACCAGTCCTTTATTTTCAGCATTTCGTTCTTCCCTTTGTTGTTTACGAATATCCCTTTCAGCTTTAGCAGCAGTTTGTTCTGCAATACTTGCTGCCATTTCTGCCATAGCTTGAATAGCCCTTTCCATACCTCCTTCGGTATTGCTTGCTTCTCCATTTTCCGCTTCTATATGATTATTTCTACGAGTCATTGGGTTCCTAAAATTTATAATTGGTTAGAACCCAATTATTAAATAATAGAATAATCTACACAAAGTTAGTACACACAAACGCAATAATTCAGACATTCTCTAACTATCTCAAATGAATCGACCTGCTCTGATACCACTAATGTAACACCCCTATTTTTATCTCACTTTATAGGGCGCGTCACATATAATGATAAGCGCAAAAATGTAAATAAATATAATTCGGCTGCGTCAAAGTAGGGCGCGTCAAAATCATAATATTATTTCTATCCTGGTCTCAATTATTATTATTTTTCCCTTTCTCAACGTTCTTTTTTTTTTTTATCGTATGTTTCTTTTAAAGGAACTTCTACACAACAAAAATTTTGAAACATAAATAATACACATTTAAGTCATAATATATATATATATATATATATCATTCGGTCTAAGCCTGCGGCTCATAATGCTAAAGTCATCATAGTGAATATTTTACAATGATCAATAATTCTTCATGAGACTTAATATTAACGAAATATAAATGCCATCTAGCTAGAGTCATAATGTATCAGTCATACTACGTCATTCTACTATGTCACCAAGACTAGCTACCATCCATAATATAGAGTTTTAAGAGACATTAAGTACACAACAAATTAGTTAGCACTCTTAAACTCTTTCTCGCACACAGGAAGTCATATCTAATTAAACATTTCCATTAGGGTTTCCCCCAATGAACTCTCCCTCCTCAAGGTACTCCTCTGGGTCCTCCTCCGGATCCTCCTCCTCAGGTGCATGGCCACCTCCTACTCCCTGATCAGCAACATCAGCAGGATCAGCAACAGGGGGAAACAAAGGACTCATGTGGGTCTGGTCCTACGGTTGGGACAACACCCATGTCATGGAGAGCTAGGTACAACCTTTGGAGGTTGTTTTTGGACGATCTTAGGTTCATCATCATCCAGAAGGAATTTCCAAGGATGTTGAAATGTTTTGGAGGCCATCGGAGTTGAGTTTGGAAAAGCGGTGGTTGGAGTAAGGTTGCTATCGAAGTTAACGATGAACAATAAACATTTCGCCAGAGCAAATTCCTGAAGAAGGGCATAAAAGTACCGGGCATAGCCTAAGTCTAAGTACAAATTAAGGCATTTTAAAATTTGATTAAGAAATAAAAGAAAGAGGGAAACCTTTGGGTTAAAACCCAAGGTATACTTAAGAAAATATTTTTGGTGTTTTGGTTTATTTGAATGTTTTTTGGAAAATGATTTTTCTAAGTTAAACGTAAGCTAAAGAAAACTAAGTGCAACGACGTAACATAATAAAATAAAGCTAGAAATCTACTAAGGACATTGGATCCCAAGCAAATTCTCAAGTTTTTGTAATGAACCTAAAATTACTAATAGTTTGTTTTTAAGAAAATTTCAAAGTCCAATAATTAACTTAATTTGTCTCTATTTCATTTCGATCTTCGATTACAGTCATGACATAAAGCGATAAATAAAGTGTGATAGTGTCCGTGCTACTTCTCATTTATGGATATTTACAAGGGACCTAGATACATATTAAAGCCTTCAACAAAATATAAATGACAAGAAAAAATAAAGTGCATAAACTAAATTACATCAATTCCTATTATACACACTAATATTATGAAATTTAAACAAGTTAAAATAATAAAGCAATAACGAAAATAAAAATGCAAACACATAAAATAAGCACATATGCTAAATCAAGCAAGATTAAAAGAAACAAATATGCATGTAACGATTTTTGAAAGGCCTAAGATGCATGAGATATGGACTAAATTATTGAATAAACTAGGTAAAAAAAAATGAATGATATGAAAATTAAAACACTAATTAAAATGCATGGAATAAAATTAAAGCATTATATAAGTTAAAAAATAAAGATGCATAATTTAAAGAGTTATTAAGAAATGCACAGGGAGGGGGTGCAGCAAGCAGTATGGGGTGTTTAAACAGTAAAACAGTAGGGAAAGATAAAGTTTGGGCTCGGGAGAGTTGGATTTAGTAAAAAACGAACTAGGTCGGTTCAGTTAAAAATATCCATCGGTTTTGGATCCTGGAGCAGCAGTATAAAAGCCTGGTTGTGTTAAAAAAAAAAAACATTCTACAAAACATTTCTCTTTGAACAACAACAAATGTGCCGCCCTCAACCTTCTTCTCCGGTGAGATTTCAAATTCCGGCACGGAGGCCGGTGGTGCACCACCGTGCCAGAGTTCAAATCAATAGCTTTCCTAAAATCAAGCTTCTGAGACCTTAACCGTAAAAATGTTAACAGTGTTATTTCAATATTTCACAAACCCACATATAGAAGAAATTGCAATTATTATTATTTTCCATAACTATTATTCTTTTCAAAAAATTTAACATTCACCCCACGGGTTGGAGACATCAAAGGGGGTTAGATTTATTGGGAAAAAATGGAACACATTGGCTATCATTAAAAAAAGAAGATTGAGTAGTCTCTAACATTGTGTTTGGTAGAGGAGAAAAAGGAGAGAGAGAAGTTGAAGAGAGAGAAATAGGAGAGAAGTCCCACTCTTCTCCTGTTTGGTTGTGGTGAGAAAGAGAGAAGAGAGAGTTAAAATCTATGGGACCCACTGATTTTTTAGTCTTCTCATGCATGAGAAGAAATAGGCGAGAGAATAATATGAACCACACTTCCGTATTAAAAAATTAACTTATTTTCTTACATGCTATAAAAAAATTAATCACACTTCCGTGTATAACTTAATAAAAAAATTATTCCTTTTTTAATTAATTCAAATGAAGATTTTAGTTAACGTTGATAAAAAAATGTATTACAGGTAATATAAATTATGTTTTTTCACAAAAGGGAACATAAATTATGTTTTTCTACTCCAAACAATTATTTAGTTTCTGTTTATTGTGTTTAAGGGTATTTTTATCCTTTAAAAGCAATTACATTATTCTCTCTCTTCTATCTCTCGTATCTTTCTCTTCTACCAAACATTACATCAAATCTACTCAATCTCTCACCTTTTTCTCTCTTTTCAAACTCTCTCTTACCTACTTCTCTTTTCACAATTTCTCTTCGTAACCAAACACACCCTAAATCTTCACCTAGATTTATGTTCTCTATGTTGATTTAGAGAGAAAGTCTATCCTCAACATATGATGTTCTTTCGAAGGTCACTCTTGGAGTTTTGGTTACACTATATATGCCATGTCTTTGTTTTATTATTTTGACGTCTTACTTTGATCTATTATGGGTAATGGCTATACGATGTTTGAGGCAAAGATGGGGAAGACGGAAGAGGAGAGAGGGAAAATAAAAATGGAAAGGAATGTAGTGATGTGATGCATGAAGTGCATAGTAAGATGTGTGAGATACATTGATCTACTTGATCTTAATTAATCTTTAAAGTGGCCCCCCGATAAGGGACTTAATTGAACCCTTACCCTAGAATTCACCTCATGATATATAAAAAAGTGAGACAAATATTTTTACTATTAAATATAAAAAAATTAGTGTATATATCGCATACTCATAATCGATACATAAAAAATATATGGGATACATATTTGTTATTGTTGCAACAAAAAAAAGGACAATACTTGTGGAAAAGTGCACTTGTGGTTGAAGAAGAAGAAGAAGACGACGAAGAAGAAGAGGAAGAGGAAGAGGAAGAGTAGAGGAAGAAGAAAGCTCACAATTTAAAAGAGTTTTGCATCCATGTCCGCCGTTCATCATTATAGTTTCCACCGGCTTCTTGTTCATAGTGCAAGTTTGCACCTACCTCCTCTTTGTAACACCCGGTTAACCCAACAACGTAAATATTAAATAGAATCAGAGTTAATCAACAAACGGAATGTCACACTGCTTTTCAAAAATCCATAAATAGAATAAAATACTATTTACTACATAATAGCTTTGGTAAAACATATCAAATCATCGCAGCGGAATTATTCTCAACATTAAACAAGTTCCAATAAGTCTGGCACATGGCCTCAACATAATTATCTTTAAAGGTTTAATCTAACACCAACAGGTTCATAATGATACATAAGGAATGATGAATATAACGACAATATTTCCCATCCCGTTACGTATCAGAGCACCTAAGACACATGTGAGGAAAGTCTACTCACAACAGCAAATAACAGCTACTATTCTGGATCACCTGCAAGTTACCTATACGAATGGCAACATTTCCAAGCAGAAGGGGTGAGATTCACAAACAATAATAATAGGTATATAATTCATCAACTGTATTTAACAATCTAATAAACAACAGATATTTCTACAGTCATGTTTCTTACTTTATTAACTTTAACAACATCTACAAATTCAACCAACAACAACGACAACAACTCAACCAACAACAACGACTATGCAACGACTCAACGACAAATGTGACAATGCACATGCAAGTGGTACCATTTTAACGCGTTTGAATGAACGAGCATTCACAGGACATGAGCCCTCAACAGTTTGAATGATTAAGCATTCATAGGGCATAAGCACTCAACAGTTTGAACGACAAGGCATTCACAGGGCATAAGCCCTCAACAATTTATGAGTATGCAACTGACTCAACTTTGTGTATATCAACATACAACTCATCTACAAAAACTACAACATGGACAACAACATCTACTACACAACAGTGCATACTTAAATATGACTTACACCTCAACATGGTCAACTTGTGACACAACAACTTTTGTATATTTTATTTAAATTCAATTATACATAAAACAACAATCAACAATCAATCATATTCAAATCAACAGCTCTGGTAAAAATAACATAATAATCATAATTATTTATTCTACCCAAAAGTCCAACGAAAATAACGTTTGCGAACAAATACGCAAAAAACACAATGTGGCATCTACTACTAGTAAACTGGACAGATATGTGATGAATTCTTCTATTGTTGATGTCATCTGGAGCATCTAGATTGAAATAAATAAAAGATACTTCTCCAACAAGCATTCTTCCATGATCACTATTTTTCATAGCATCTTTGTTCTTGATATTGTTAAGGGATCTAATGGCATGCAAGACTTCAAGGTTGCTAGACTCTTTGGCATACCTATAAAGGCTAGAAAGATCTCTCCATCTAGGATGTCTCTTTGGCAATCCTCTTTGTGGTTCCAATGGTGTTATCTTTAGAGCTTCTCCATCTTTCTTTATAGGAGCTTTGGCTCAAAATATTGGCATTGAATCTTCTTTAGAAACTGAATTTGGTGCTTGTTTGCCATGGGAAAAGTTGATGATCTGGACCTTAGAGATATTTGGATTGAAACTGATTCACTTAATGTTGTGAAAGCTTTCAGCAAGCAAGAAGGTGTTCCTTTGAGGATGAATACAAGATGGCACAACTGTATGCACTTTTGTAGGCAAATTAGATGTATTTTCACTCATTTACTTAGAGAGGGGAACATGGTCGTTGATACTTTGGCCAGGAATGGTCAAGGTCTTGCCCCTTGATCCTTTCAATGGTGGGAGTACCCTCCATATTTTATTTCAACCTTTCTCTCGTTAGGGATTCTTTAGGTTTACCTTTTACTAGGGTTTCTATGGAGTAATTGTTGTAAGAGTTTTAGTCAGCTTATGGTTTCTTTTAATCCATTTATAGCTTTATCAACAAAAAAAAGTGTAGTAGTTAGTTTGCAATTTCATAATCTCCGTGGAGATGAACTTATAAATTTTATTACTTGACGAAGATTTAATATAGTTGCTAAATTTAACAATCAATACTCGATTAAAAAACTAATTTAAATAAATTAGTTTTCAAGAAAAGATAATTTGTCAAATTTTATGATTTTGTAAACCTTTGCGAAATGTGGTTTTATTAATTATAAGCATAAAGTTTTTCTTTTCCACAAATTTTATGTTAATTATGTTGTTTTTGGCCAAGGGTATAACAATATATATCAAGGACGAATCATAGTTTTATTAAATATAGTTGTCAATACAATCATATACCACAATTTCGTCCACCTGGCCCACCATAAAGAAAAGCTTGCCTATGAAGACGTCCTTCAAAACCATTGTATATCACGTCATAACAATTTGAATTAGTATCTCTATATGGCTTCATGTTTTCAGGTTTTACGTCAGCTTCATTATATTGTGAATCAATAATCCTAAGTTGTCCCATAAAACCCGAGTTTTCAAATTTTTCTTTAGGCAATCTTCCACTACCCATTGGGGGACTATTCGTATTAGGTGGAGCATAAGTTTGACCTCCAAATCGAATCTTTGATGCTCCCATACCTAAGTGATTGAATAACTCTCTTGGCCAATATCCAACTTGTATTGATTTAGGATCCATAAGTAACCACCAATGACCTGTAGATCGATCCTACATATATTTAAAAAGGTAAGAGAAATACTAGGAGAAGATATTAACCAATCATATTAAGACTAATTAAAAAAAACAAAAACATTCACTCATAATAAGTTCTTTAGAAAGAGTTATAAATGATTAAGATCCTATATTTAATTATCATTCTTTTCAATTACTTACATTATACAAGATTTAAAGATAATATTGTCAAAAAAAATAATTTTATAAACACTTTAAATTTGATGTAATAGTTTGGAAAAATATATAATAATATATAATATATTTGTATGTATTTACAATAATTACAAATTTATCTGTTTGATTTTGAGAAAAAGAGCAACCTTTTCAGTTGGTCCAATTGAATTGGTGGGCGATATGACAATTCCAAGAGAATAATCTTTGTTACTATTGACTTGCACAAAACCCGGACAATTATCATTGTAACAGCCAGTTTGTTTAAAACCATCTGCCTGCATGTTTATACCAAATTGAGCTTGAGCACAATAAAAATATGTATTTTTTTTTTCTATCACATTAGACCATCCACATTGATGTTTATGTTGGTCCTATACATACACATCATCAATTTTAGCATTTACTAATATTAATATTGAACGAATGTCCAATCCCTCCAACCTAACATCTTAGAAAAAATGATAAAACTAGTCCTACCAATAACGTTAAATCATGAAATTTCAACAAAAAATATTTATTTTAATACAATTTATTTAGGGAGCATAAAGAAAGGAAGATAGAGGGGGTGCTCCCGTAACCACTCTTATGTACAAGCACCATATTTATTTGGTCTATAATAGAGTTCCTATTTAATATGATTCTAAATAGGTGAAGCACTCACCACTCTAGATGGTCTTATATATTATTAAATGCGTTAAATTTATATTCTTACCGTCCATCGACTAGTTAGTAGTAGTTGGTTGTCATGATATAAGCTTGGGAAAACCTTTTACATAAAAAAGAGAGTATGTGAGTAGTATATTATAAAAGAATGACTATGTTTTTTCTATCATTATCTCTCTAAATGAATGCAATGTCATGAGAGGAAAATATCGAGAAAACATAATAAAAACTAACTAACCCCAACTCCAACTTTTATGCTATTTAGTTGTGTTCCTGATCCACTTTCAACCCAAATGTAAGACATGCTGTATTGCTTTGCTTGAACGGATAGATCATACCCAGTTATGCCGGCGTATGCTCCATGAAATATTGTATTCTGGATTGTATCAAGGGTAACAGTCTAGAAAAGACAAAAACATACAATATTTCATATTTTATACAATTTTAAAATGTTAAAGTGATTTGTCACACACACTATGTCTTAAATCTAAAATTTCATATTTTTCTATCTATCTTGAACATACACCTAACCACCTTTCTCTCCTGTAACCCTAGTTCTTTCTTCCTAGTTCTTTCTTCCTGTAACCCTAGTTTTTTGTGAATTTTTTAATTAATATTTTATGGAAAAAGACACTAACCCTCTGGCTCACCATAAAATGGGGCAAGGATGAGGTTTTAAATCATATATCGCTAGTTGGTTTTCAATAAATGGTTTTTAAATATATTTTTGTTTTTGTGATTCCTTCATCAGAATGCGACCTTGTTTTATGTTCTGTCTTGGTGCGGCATAATTTTAGTTGGTCATTTTTTCCTAATATTGATAAATACAAACTGTTATAATATTTCATGTAAAATATATTGATTAAAAATATCCACTTACATGATAGCCAGGGTTACTTTTAGAATGCCTTTGAAAATCATCAATTTGTAATTTTGAAGATGAATTAGTAATAATCTGATGTCCTCCTCTGCTGTTGTAGATAGGCACTTTTCCCAATGGACAATCATCCGCTGTTTTACCATATGATGGTCTATTTCGCACAATGTTCTTTGCAAAAGTTGGGAAAAGCTACATATGTTGCAATGAAGAGGGAATAAAATAAAAATTAACTAAAATGAATTATACTTGAAGTTGAAATTCTTTACAAACAAATAAGGCAATATATTTTGAATGAAAATTTAAGGTTACAAATCTTGAATTATATGTTAGTTATCATTATATATCATTCCCTTCATTTTCGTGAAATAACAACTAGTCTTTACAACGCAATAAAGTAAGATAATTAATATTATAAATTGTTCAACTATTATACCTGAATTTTGTGCTTTTTCAGTAAAGGATGTTGTAGAGCAGGTTGCTTGTAGATATCAACACAATCAAATTTATCGGCCACAAAATCCTGAATTCGTTAACCAAAATTACAATCAACTACATCATGTATAAATCAAACTAAAAACGGACGATGAATAATAAAAAATACCTCGATGCTATATGATAGAGTAAAATTATTTGTTTCATCTAGTAAAATTTTGCTTCTTGCCTCAACTTTGCAACATGTTATGCACAAACTGAGAACGAGTAAGATAATTAAATCCATGAAATTTTAAATGTTACTTTCAAGGACATGTAATACTTTTTGAAGGAAATTCAATACTTGAACATGTATATATACTACAAAGTGAAAGATGTTACTTTCAAGGATATGACCCACTTCTTAACTTTTGTTGTACACGTGGTTATTGCATTTAAGACAATTAATACATTGACAGAGGTTGAGTGTTATATAAATCATAAAATTTAAAAGAGACAAAAGTCTACATTCAATTTTGTAAAAGAACTTGGAAAGGAAAAAAATATTACTCCCTCTCTTTCGAAATGAATGTCGCTTTTATAAAAAGATATTGTTTCGAAATGACAGTCATTTAGTTTTCAATGTACTGCTAATTATTTCTTACTAATTGTACTCTCCAATTAATATTAGGGGCACTATTTCTAAAACATTGCTTTAACTTAATTTAGTAAAATAGTTATTTCATTTCTTCTAATGATGCATTGACATTCATTTTGAAACAGATGGAGTATTATAAATATGGACAATTAAATTCATTTTTGAATGATAAATGAAACATACAAAAAACAATTTAATGCATTTAAGACAATTAAATTAAGTGATAGATGTTGACTATGTTTTCAGAGTCATGATAATTAATAAGAGAGAAAAAGTCTAGGTTTTGAATGACAAATGAAAAAGACAAAAAAATAGTTTAATACATTTAAAACAATTAAATCCATTGATAAAGGTTGACTGTAATAGAATCCTGAGTATTGACTTCGACACATCTCTTCTCTATTATAAACATTTGCCTTAATTTTTTTGAAGAGTACACTTGGCACTCTTTTATGTAAAACTTTATTTAATGTATTACACACTTAAGCATCACTAATACAAATGTACACCTCATCATCTAATTGTAGTTTGATTATTGGTTATTGGTAAATCATTGTCGCACATTAACACATATTTGACCTTGAAATTTATTACAATTGATACCGAATGAACGCCAATACAAAAGTGGCATCCTATACTCTCTATTGAACCTAATACTTATTTCATTTTGTATGTGTATTTCCACAAATTAAACAATCACCCTTTAATGTCTATAAATGTCTTATAAATACGTGTGAAAAAAAGTTCTAAATTAAGATCTGCATCAACAATTGTATTGCTCAATTTTTCTCTATAAATATTGGTTCACCTTTCACCATTTCATATTCACACTACACAATTTATCCTTTTTAACAAAAATAAAAAAAATGTTGTCAGAATTATGAAAAACGTCCCCTAAAGGTATAAGGGATGTTTTCTAGGCGTCTCCTATACGAGCGTCGCTTATAGTCTATGGGGACGTTTTTTCATGTTCTTTGGGCACAGTTTTTGAAAACGTCGCCTAAGTCTTAGGAATAGGAGACGATTTTTTGGGAATTCTGAGGGGACGTTTTTAAATGTTCCCATAGGTTGCTTCAATTAATAATCATTGCCTTAAATTTGAATCTTTAAGAAAACAAAAAAACTTCCCCACAGCTTACAGGCAACATTTTTAGAGTGTCCTTATAAAATTTTAGAATTTTCCAATTATTTTAGAAATGTAACTATAGCTTAAAGGCAATATTAAAATTGTCAATTATAACTCAAACAAGATCGAATTTAGCAATACAACCACAAAAGATGTAATATAATAAAGGCTTAATTGCACTTTTCCCCCCTATCTTTTGCCAATTGTGCGATTTTGCACCCCCTCTTTTTTTTTGAGGGATTTTGCACCCCATCTTTTTGTCCCCTTTCTGATTTTGCACCCCATCTTTGTGTTCAATTGCACTTTTGTCCCTTATCTTTTTGCTAATTGTGCGATTTTGCACCCTCACTTATATTTTTTGCGCGATTTTGCACCCCATCTTTTGCCCCATTTCCCCTCTTTTAACGATGATTTTGAACAAAACACAGTTGGCAAAAGATAGGGTGCAAAATCGCTCAAAAAAAAAGAGGGGTGCAAAATCGCACAATTAACAAAAGATAGAGGGGAAAAGTGTAATTAAGCCTATAATAAAATAGTTCAAACATTAATTCAAGACATAATAGTAATCAAAATGTGAAACATTACTTGATAAGTTTAATGCTTCGAAGTATAAGCCTAGCAAAATAACAAAACTATAGTTCGGACAAGTTTAGTGGCTTAACTACAATCCAAAATAAAACGCCATCCAACTAGATCATTCAAGTTTATCTTGTAATTCATCAGTCAAATCGTCCACTTCAAATTCATCACCAATGTCATCCTCTTGAATTTCATCATCTAGGCCATCCTCTTGAAATTCATCATCTATATCATCCTCCTCAAATTCATCACTTAGTATTGTTTTATTTGATGAGTCATTATTATATCTACTTTATCCATAATATTTAGTATTGTTTTATTTAGATTTTAGTTATATTTATATTTATAATATTTCCTTTTTGAATTATATTACTACAATTGCATATTTTATATTTCAGGAATGAATATTGGATGGATTGAGTCTTGGAGCAAAAGAAAGGGACTTGGAGCCGATTGGATGCAAAAATATTAAGATTGAGAGACAAAAATATATCTCCCCCAAGTCAGAAGCCTGGCACGGCCCGTGCTAGCCTTGGCACGGCCGTGCCACCCTCCAGAGTCACTTTTGCTTAGATTTTAAGCTACTCTATTTTTAGCCCGAATGTAATAGCTTAGATTTTAAGTCAAACAAATGCTATAAATAGAGTAGCTATCCATCACAAATATTCATCTTTTCTTGGAATGCAATATGTGACAATTGTCTTTCTAATAAAAGTTCATTTTACTTTCTTGTTATTTACTTTTATGTTTTCTCTCTTCTTCTCCTTGTCTACAATGAACGTCAGTGAGTAGACTTCTCTTGTCTTGGGATTGTTGGATAAGTCCAATGACATAATCCTAATCAAACCAAGGTTTAAACCTTAATCTTCTGTAACCCTAATTCCTTATCTAAATTCACCGATTTAACATGGATCAACCATTATCAAACTGTGGAAACGAAAGTGGAGGGTTTGATAATTGTTTATCCATCATCTCAAATATCAATTCATAAAACGAAAGTGGAGCTTTGATATTCGAACAAGTGAATTTAGACAAAGATTGTAAAGGCAGCGAAATAGTCTTTACAATCTTTGAGACATATAGTTTCGATCTTCAAGGGAACTAATAATGATCAAGTCAGCGAAATAGGCTTCGTTGTTAGAGGAACCAAAATCTAATAGGAATCAAGTCAGCGAAATAGGCTTGGTTGCTAGAGGAACAAAAGAGAAACTGTCTTGAGAAATTAGGTCTAACATAAGGTTATAAGTTTAATAGTTTGGTTTGTGAAGGACTTGTCATTAGGATGAACCAATAATTCCAAGGCTTTTATCTTTTCTTTTATTATTTTATTTTAATTAAAAATACAAACCTTTGTACCTTCTAAATCTTTAGTCTAATCATTATCTAAAGTTAATTGAATTCATAACTCCCTGTCAGAACGATACTCATCTTTTTACTACTTCGGTAAGACCGTGCACTTGCGGTTTTATCCCATCAAGTTTTTGGCGCCGCTGCCGGGGAGTTATTGTAATTTGATTAACTTTTCAATAGTGTTTAGTCTAAAAAAAAAAATTATTTAAATAAAATATATATATATATATAATATATATTTTATTTCTTTTTCTTATCTTTTTTATTTTTTATATATTTATCTCTCTCTCTATAAAGAAAAATATAAAAAATAAATAAATAAATAAATATATATATATATATATATATATATATATATATATATATAAAATCTCTCTCTCCCTTTCTCCTTATTTTATTTTTTTTTTATTTTTTATTATTTTTTATTTTCTATCTTTAACCGCTTTGATTTCAGGGATGGCTCAAAGAAACACACAGTAATAACGATATGGCTGAGAAACGTGCTATCAAAGAATATGCAATCACATCTTCAGATAAGCCGTACGATGCTATTGTGTACCCAACGGTTGAGGATATTAAATTTGAAATAAAGTCTGCACTTATTTACCTGGTGCAGCAAAATCAATTTTTCGGATCACCCACTGAGGATCCGAATTTTCATGTTTCAATTTTTCTAAGACTCAGTGGAACTTTGAAGGCAAACCAAGAGGCCGTAAGGCTGCACCTCTTTCCTTTCTCTTTGAGGGATAGAGCTAGTGCTTGGTTTCATTCATTGCAAATTGGTTCTATCACTTCATGGAACCAAATGAGGAAGGCATTTCTTTCCCAATTCTTTCCCCATAGTAAAACTGCTCAATTGAGGAGTCAAATCACACAATTCACTCAAAAAGATGGTGAATCTCTTTACGATGCGTGGGAGCGTTTCAAAGAAATGCTTAGGCTTTGCCCCCATCATGGTTTTGAGAATTGGCTTATTATACACACTTTTTATAATGGTCTCTTGTGTACCACAAAAATTTATGTTGATGCAGCTGCAGGTGGAGCTTTGATGAATAAAACTTACACAGGAGCATATGATTTGATCGAGAACATGGCACAAAACCACTATCAGTGGACAAGTGAGAGAGTTATCACTGAAGGTACTCCTCCACCCTCTAAAAAAGAGGCAGGTATGTACCAGGTTTCTACCCTTGATCA
This sequence comes from Medicago truncatula, assembly GCF_003473485.1. NCBI lineage: Eukaryota > Viridiplantae > Streptophyta > Magnoliopsida > Fabales > Fabaceae > Medicago > Medicago truncatula. The sequence goes on along the minus strand of NC_053043.1, from coordinate 20,372,609 downwards.
TCTATCTGTGGACACACTTCTTCAAAAATTTGATAAATTAACTGTAAGTGTCGTCACACCTGCTCTTGTTTCACCACCTTGCAAATTTTGTGGAATACTTTACCATACTGGTGTTGAATGCCAACTAGGTAGTGTTGCTAAAAGTCCCGAGCAAAATTCTTATACCTTTGGACAACAAACAACACCACCCGTTTATGCAAACAACCAAAGAGTCCCTCAGAAATCCAGCTTGGAAATTTTACTAGAAAAACATGCTATGGAGCAATCCAAGCAATTTCAAGAACTTAAAAATCAAACTGGATTTTTGAATGACTCTCTTGTCAAGCTTACATCTAAAGTGGACTCCATTGCTACTCACACTAGAATGCTAGAAACTTAAATCTCTCAAGTAGCCCAAAAAGTAGCTACTTCCTCTCAAACCCCCGAAGTCTTTCCAAGTCAAACTAAAGCCAACCCCAAAGGCCTTATAAATGCTATTCAACTTAGGGACGGTAAGCAGTTAGAGGACACCATTATGAAAACTAAGACAATTGAGGGTGAGATAGAGAGTGAAAAGCAACAAGGTGAGAAAGTCATAGGAGAGAGTGATAAGCCAATAGTTTCACCACCTTATAAACTCAAAATCCATGTCCCACAAAGGCTTGCTAAGCCTAACTTCATAGTGATTGAGAGTTTTTCCACCCCTTGTGTGATTGAGAGTGAAACCATTGAAAAAGCTATGTGTGATTTGGGAGAGAATCTCAGGTTGATGCCACTATCCCTTTGGGAAAGATTGGGTATTGGGTAGAGAAACCTTCTAATCGTCAAGCTAATGACTCTAAAAGAGAGCTTCGTGGGAGGCAACCCATGAGTTTTATTGCTTTTATTTTGTTTGTTTTGTTGTTTTAATTTGTTTTGTAGGTATTCGTCCAAATATGATGCGAAAAAGTGAAAAAGATTTGAAGCCATTGACCAGAAACACACCCAAAAAAAAAAAAAAAAATCTTCCCTCTTTTTCCAGAAAGTTGGCACGGCCCGTGCCTGTGGTGGCACGGCCGTGCCAACCCATCAGAAAAAAAAAATTTATTTTTTATTTTTTCTTCCCGTATCCATATAAAATAACATCTATAATTGTTATCATGGTTTTTGGGTGCCAAGCCATTAATTGGACTTGTACCTTTCGACCGTTGATATCTCTCTTTTTTCTTGGGAAGGGTAAAAGGAGAAAAACCCTTGAGTTTCCGAATTCGGGGGTCGTTTTCGCTACGGGAAGGTGTTAGGCACCCGGAGCGATTATGGTATTCCATAAGAACCGCTCTCCTAAGTTTATTTCTACGCTTTAGTTTTATTGCTTATTTGTAAAAAAGGAAAATGTGATTAGTTAAGAATGGGGGCGAGAAGAAGTAGAATTTGATTTTTATTTCGGCTTGGATGAGTTTTGACTCATTGCCTACGTACCGTTTTACGGGATCAAAACCGGCGTAGTTCTTGCTCAAAGATGGTTTTTGTTTTTATTGGTTGATTTTAAGTTTGAAAAGAGATTTTGAAGAATAGAGATGAGAGGCCTCAAGGGCATTAGATTTAGCAAAAGGTGAGGTTTGATTAGTGATTGAAAAGAAAGTCTAAATGATTAAGATGAATTGAATTTTTCTTAAGAAAAAAGAAAGGAAAAAATGAAGTGTTGACTTCATATTTATTATGAAAATTTTTGAAGTGAAGTTCAATTGTTTTTTCTTTTAAAAAAAGGATTTTCTCTAAGTGTTTAAAACCTAAACGCTTATTTAACCATACAATCCTATGCATACATCTAAGGTGAGTGTGTGCGTGTCGGTGCGTCATAGTGTCCATAGTCCATATTACAAAAATTACCTAAATACATTCTATGGCCCCTTTGCCAAGCTACAAACCAATGATAACAAATTACATTGCCAAATGAATTAAAACTTGCAAAAAATAAATGCTAAGCTAAAGAAAGTGAAGGAGGTGGTGGAATGCTACGAAATGTATGTCACATGAGATGAAATAGTTAGTGAAAAGAAAAAACATAACAAGTACTAAGAAATAAAAGCATGCAAGATGGCACAAAAAGTTAACAAAATGACATTAAACCCTAAAAACTTAGGTATGAAACCTAAAGCATTCTTGGCCTCTAATTCTCATGCTTTAACAAATTTTGAAAGCGTTTTCTTTATCTCAAGTTATAGCATGGAATTATTGGAAGCATGCAAGCATGGTTTCATGCCATATTTTCTAAAATAAACTTGGCATTTTATATCTTTCAAAATATGCATATACTGTTCATAAAATTAAGAACTTATGAACCAAATCAAAACAGCAAATCAACATGAAATTATAGGCACAAATCTCTCATATTAACACATCAAGTAGCTTTTATTACATATTCTCACATCAAGGACAAATGTGTGAAGAAGAATCCATAACAAATAATTCAAAGAGAATTAAAATGCTATGAATTAATTATACCAAAATTTCATAGATCCTTAATGTGCAAAAATGTCATAAAAACACTAAGAAAATATCAAGAAACATGTATGAATTTTTCTAGGAATTTTACCACAATTTTAATCAAGACATAGGTGCAGGTAGCAAAAAATAGGGGTGTGAACAGCAAGAAAAAAGCAAGAAATGTGCAGAACATTAAGCCCAAACCCAAAGCCCAACACCAAAACTCAGATTGCACAGGAACCACACGATTGATCCAGGGTCCTGAAACCCTAGATCAAACGGCCAGGAACCAAGGGGGGTTGGACCGGTCCTGAACCGGTCCGGTTCACTGGCTTTATAAGGGGGGGAAACCGGTTTTTTTTATAATTCTTCTTCTCCTTCTCTCTCTTCTCTCATTCTAGTGAGAGAAGCTCTCACTTCTCTCTTCCTCACCGCGCCGGATTCTGGAAAAACAGGAGATGATCTTCATCTTCTCCGGCGGAGTTTGTTCCTCCGGCGTGGTGGCCGGCCACCCAAGGGTGGCGGCGCCGCCGCCGGAGTTGAGCAAACTCCTCCGATTTTGAAAATTTTTACATTTTTAGATATCCTTTTTCGTGCTATTCATGAATCCAAACTTAGTTTTTTGAGAAAAAGTCCCAATCGGAGTAGATCTAACTTCAAAGATTCGGAAATTTGAATTTTAAAGAGGAAGAAAGAGGAAGAGGAATTGTTACCTATTTGTGGTGTGTTGTAGAGCAAGGGAGAGAGCTTTGCTTTCTTCCGAATCCGGAATATTCCTTCCTTCCTTCTCTTCTCTTTCACGTGGCTCTTTGACCGAATTTGTGCTTGTTGTTTGGTGATGTTCTTGGCGCGGATTTGTGGATTTTTGTGATTCTTGGTACGGATTTGGTTCGGATTCGGTTTTGTGGCTTTTTGGTACGGATTTGTTGCTTTTTGGTACGAATTTGTTGCTGGATTTTGGTACGAATTTGTTGCTTTGTTGATTTTTCTTCTTCCCCTCTCTCTGTGATCGTGCTTGAATTCGCCGCTTCCGGTGGCGGATTCGCACTTGAATTGTGGAGCAGAGGCGATTCGATGATGAAGATTCGCAAAGAATCTCTGAGAATCACCAAAAAAAGGGATGAATTTGATGAATCTGTGATGATTTTCGGTTAGGGTTTATGTGTGTGTTCTTGATGATTTTCTGTTTTGATTTGTAACTGAATAGAGAGAGAAGAAAAAATCTGTTTGTGATGTGTCACCCCCCTGGATCTGTGCAGAATAAAGCTATTTATAGACTGCCATGTGTAGTTTTGGACCAATGAGGAGCTGCCATGTGGCATTGGACTTTTCTGCAAAAACAAAAACTCAAGGACTAAACTGCAAATGACCAAAAGGACTGAAATGCGAAATAAAAAAAGTTCTGGATTAAAAAGCAAATTTGGACTTCTTTGGGGACCAAAATGCAAAAAATAAAATAATAATAAAAAAAAATAAAATTGGGATAAAATTGGTAATCTGACCAAACGTAAAGCGAAACAAAAATAAAATTGACAAAACGGACTAAAACGAACCAATGGCTTAAATGAGGTACTTCAAAGTAACCTCTCTATGCCAAATTTTTGTGTGAAATGACCAAAATGCCCCTAGGGCTAAAAATGACCTAAACTGACTCAAACAGACTTGACACTGACTCGGACGCAAGTTTGAAATGAATTTAAACAGGGTTTACTGATGAAATGTTAAAAATGAATTTGAAAAGACTCAGAGACAGTCACAAGGATGAAAATGGGTCCCACTGCAGGAAATGACCAAAATACCCTTCTGCATGACTTTTTGCAAATTTTGAAATAAACTGTAGAAAAGCAATGTAATGATTCAGAGACACTTTTGAATGACTTACAAGACAAGTAAAGACATTTTGAAAGGTTTTATGCAAGAAAAACATAGGTAAAATTGTGATTGAAAATACTGCGAGGTAGAGACAAAATGAATTGTACAGTTGAAACTTGATAATTGACAAAGTTTGAGATGAAATTGGGCCCAGTATTTTTAGGTCCAAAAACAGGGTATAACAGCTGCCCCTATTTAAGTTTCTTTGTCTGGAGAGTCAAGAGACGGAGTCTTTGGCTTGACAGGACGAAGATACTTAAATATTAGCATTTGCACTGTGTTTGGACGTAAAAATACGCCTACCCATTTTCAAATAATATGCATGCTATGCATCATTTGGATTATGAATGCAAGACCTCATGGAGATTGGAATTAACAAAATATGTCGTATCCATTGCGGGATTGGTAGACATTGACAAAGATAGTGAATAGCAGAGTAACGGGAAACTAGAAACAAGTTGGACAGGTACAAGCTGTTCTTGGATTCGAACTAGCCACTTGACCGGGAATGAAACAAACAGACAACTGCGAGTTGTTCTTATGGATTCGAACTGGTCACTTCACAGGGGATAGAGGTTACTGGACAAACATGAGTTGTTCTTATGGATTCGAACTGGTGACCCGACTGGGAAAAAAAGAAAATTGGCAAGTACGAGTTGTTCTTACGGATTCGAACTGGTGACTCGACTGAAAACATGTAAAATTGGCAGGTACGAGTTGTTCTTACGGATTCGAACTGGTGACCCGACTGGGAAAAAAAGAAAATTGGCAAGTACGAGTTGTTCTTACGGATTCGAACTGGTGACTCGACTGAAAACATGTAAAATTGGCAGGTACGAGTTGTTCTTACGGATTCGAACTGGTTACTCGACTGAAAGCAAGGCAAATAGACAGGTGCGAGCTTGTTCTTGGATGCGAACTGGTTACTCCACCGGACAGAAAGAGATAGACAGGTACAAGCTGCTCTTGGATTGAGCTAGTCACTTGACCAAACGGAAACATATTGACAGGTACGAGCTGCTCTTGGATTGAGCTGGGCACTCGACCGATAACATAAGCAAATTGATAGGTACAAGCTATTCTTGGACTTGAACTAGCCACTCGACTGAACAGAAACATATTCACTGGGGATTAGTTTGTTTGACAAAATATAGATTGAGGTTGACTTGACGTCGACTTGAATTGAAAGGTAGAAATTGACTAATATTACTGGCTCACAAGGTTTTGACAGAGAACCTGACATGAGTATTGAATTGAGACTGACGTTGACATTGGAAATGCAATATGCATGGATGATATAACAGATTCATTAATATGCATGGGTACGTAATATGCATGATTATGCATGTATGAATGCTTGTAATGCATGACTGTTGGCATTTTGTAGGCACGACTTCACAGGGAAGACAAGACATCAGAGTATTGGGCACGTAGTGGCTCGTGCTATATTACACATTCTTGGAAATCCTCTTTGGAGATGACGTCGTTGGGAGACGTATCGGAACCACGGCTGAGGGCAGGTAGCTAAACAACTTGCTGGGGATAGAATCTTGAGAGGCTCCACTGGGGAAAACGCCGTTGTGCTGGGCATTTCAGTACTGGGTAAGTTGTAAACATCGCATCTGTGGTCAATGCTTTTTGCATGTTATTTTCTCAATTCTCATTCATCATTTTTTGCATCCCATTTTTGCCTGGATCGCCCTTTCGAGTTTTCGATCCACCGGGGAAATAGATTCTTTTCAATGCCCCATTTTTGCCTGAACTGCCCTTTCGGGTTGTCAATCCAGCGGGGTGCTCATTTTTGCCTAAGCCGCCCTTCCGGGTTTTCAACTTAGCGAGCTCATTCAATTTCATGCATTTTCATTCTGTTTTTTCATTCTTGCCATTGACCACAGATTATCTTGGAGGAGAACCTGCTTTTAACATATATTGAAATAGACATCGACATACTCTCGCTCATGCATGTTCATTTGAATGTACCCTGTTGCTCAGGTTTGCTTTTCAAAATAGACAAAAAGTTTTCGATTTTCAAAAATGTTTGTTTCAGGCATTGTCATTATCAAAATAGAAGGAAAATGATTTGTATATAGCTTTGAAAGTAGAAGAAAAGTAGAGTTTTAAACAAAAGCGCAAGCTCAAATTGATGTATAAGAGTGGTGGTCAGCCAAAGGCGTGACTCCACGGATTCACAAAGCTTGGAAAATGGTAATTTTATTGGTTGGTGGTACATTGAACACAGCAATCATTACATTTCCCAAAAACTTTGAATTCACAAGTACAGAAGCTTCAGATGAAGATGGTCATTAACAGCTGCAGATGCCTCAAGGGGAACGGTGGTTGGCCAGATATAGTTACTTGCCTTTTGTTTCAATCTCATTTTTGCATGAACCGCCCTTCCGGGTTTTTGGCTCATCGAGACGCTCATTCTTGCTTGAGTTGCGTACAATCTCAGCGAGCTTTTCATATTTGTTTTTTTTTGTCCCTTATTTTTGCCTGGACCGCCCTTTCGGGTTTTCGATCCACCGGGAAGCGCATTTTTGCCTAGGCCGCCCTTTCGGGTTTTCGACCTACCACGCTGTTCTTTTCACATTTCTAGGCAAAGTATTTCTTGACTATATCGGCATTCACTGGATTTGGAAGTTCTACACCATCCATGCGTGTAAGGATTAAAGCACCACCGGAGAAGGCCTTCTTGACAACATAAGGACCTTCATAGTTAGGCGTCCACTTGCCCCTTGGGTCGGGTTGCTGGCTTATCCTCCTTTTCAATACAAGTTCCCCTACCTTGAATTCTCGAGGATGGACTTTCTTGTCAAAAGCAGTCTTCATTCTTGCTTGATATGACTGTCCGCGAGCCATGGCATCCATACGTTTTTCCTCAATCAAATTCAACTGATCATACCGGCTTTGGCACCATTCAGCCTCAGATAACTTTGCTTCCATGATCACACGGAGGGATGGGATCTCCACTTCCAAAGGAAGAACTGCTTCCATACCATATACAAGAGAGAAAGGGGTTGCCCCGGTTGAACTGCGCACTGTAGTACGGTAACCATGCAGAGCATAGGGTAACATCTCATGCCAGTCCTTGTAAGTGGTTACCATCTTCTGGACAATTCTCTTGATATTCTTGTTGGCGGCCTCAACTACACCATTCATCTGAGGTCTGTAGGGAGAAGAGTTATGATGCTCAATTTTGAATTCTTCACAAAGAGCTTGCACCACATTGTTGTTCAGGTTGGTACCATTGTCGGTAATAATCTTGCTGGGAACACCATATCGACAGATGATGTTGTTCTTGATGAACTTAGCTACCACTTGCTTGGTCACATTGGTATAAGATGCTGCTTCAACCCACTTGGTGAAGTAGTCAATTGCCACTAAGATGAAACGATGACCATTTGAAGCCTTCGGTTCAATTCTTCCAATCATGTCGATGCCCCACATTGAGAACGGCCATGGGGATGACATAACATTGAGAGCGTGCGGAGGCACATGAATCTTATCAGCATAGATTTGACATTTGTGGCATTTTCTGGCGTACTGGTAGCAATCATGCTCCATGGCCATCCAGTAGTAACCTGCTCGTAACAACTTCCTTGACATAGTATGCCCTGTAGCATGGGTCCCGAAGGTACCGTCATGTACATCATGCATTAACTGCTCTGCTTCGTGTTCATCAACACATCTTAACAATACCATGTCATAGTTTCTCTTGTACAGAATATCTCCATCTAACAGGAATCTGCCGGCCAATCTTCTCAAGGTCTTCTTGTCTTGTTTGGAAGCACCCGGCGGATACTCACGGCTTAGCAAGAACTGTTTGATGTCGTAGTACCAGGGTCTATAGCCAACCACATTTTCACCAGCCTGATCGATCACATCCCCAATAGCAAACACATGCGAAGGTCTTTCAAGGCGTTGCACTTTAATTATTGGCACATCATTCCAATGGTTTACTCGAAACATGGAGGATAGAGTAGCAAGAGCATCAGCCATTTGGTTCTCATCACGAGGAATATGGTGCAGCTCAACCTTTGTAAAATATGTCAGCAAACGTCTCGCATAATCACGATAAGGAATCAAATTAGCATGGTGGGTCTCCCATTCACCCTTTATCTGATTGATGACGAGCGCAGAATCTCCATAGATGTCGAGGTGTTTGATTCTCATGTCAATTGCTTCCTCGATCCCAAAGATACATGCTTCATACTCAGCCATATTGTTGGTACATTCGAACAAGATTCTGGCGGTAAAAGGAATGTGATGCCCCTGCGGGGATACAATGACTGCCCCAATTCCCTTACCATAAGCATTGACAGCACCATCAAAGACTAAACCCCACTTGCTATTGGGATCTGGACCTTCATTAATCAACGGTTCTTCGCAGTCTTTGGATTTCAAATACATGATCTCTTCATCAGGGAAGTCGAATTCAATTGGTTGATAGTCATCAAGAGGTTGATAAGCAAGGTGATCGGCGAGAATGCTACCTTTGATTGCCTTTTGAGTTTTGAACACAATATCATATTCAGACAAAAGCATCTGCCAGCGTGCAATCTTTCCAGTAACAGCAGCTTTCTCAAAGATATACTTGATCGGATCCATTCTGGATATCAACCAAGTTGTATGATTCACCAAATAATGACGCAGGCGTTTAGCGGCCCAGGCCAAAGCACAACAAGTCTTCTCAAGCATTGTGTACCGAGTTTCACAATCGGTGAACTTCTTGCTTAGATAGTAAATAGCATGCTCTTTCTTTCCAGTTTCATCTTGTTGACCAAGTACACATCCCATGGATTCATCAAATACTGCCAAATACATGATCAAAGGCCTTCCTTCCACGGGTGGGACAAGGATAGGTGGTTCCAACAAGTAATTCTTGATGCTATCAAAAGCTTCTTGGCATTCATCATTCCATACAACAGGCTGATTCTTCCTGAGTAGCTTGAAGATCGGCCCGCAGGTTGCAGTCATATGAGATATGAATCGGGAGATGTAATTCAAACGTCCCAAGAAACCTCTGACTTGCTTCTCTGTCTGTGGAGCTGGCATTTCTCGGATGGCCCGGACTTTATCAGGATCGACTTCAATGCCCTTTTGGCTGACAATGAAGCCTAATAACTTTCCGGACCTGACACCGAATGTACATTTGTTGGGATTCAATCGCAGCTTGTATTTTCTCAACCTTTCAAACATCTTTGTTAAATATTCAACATGCTGCTCCTCATCTGCTGACTTCACAATCATGTCATCCACATATACCTCAACTTCTTTGTGAATCATGTCATGAAACAGAGTAGTCATTCCCCTTTGATAGGTAGCACCAGCATTGATTAGGCCGAACGGCATCACTTTGTAGCAGAAAGTACCCCATGGAGTGATAAAAGATGTCTTTTCTCTATCTTCAGGAGACATCTTGATCTGATTATAACCGGAAAAACCGTCCATGAAGGAGAACACCTTAGATTGGGCAGTATTATCAACAAGCACATCAATATGAGGTAATGGAAAGTTGTCTTTTGGGCTGGCTTTGTTCAGGTCTCTGAAGTCAACACACATCCGAACTTTACCATCCTTCTTTGGCACAGGCACAATATTGGCAACCCATTCGGGATACTCAACTGTCATGAGGAAACCCGCATCAATCTGCTTTTGAACTTCATTCTTGATCTTGAGAGCCATATCAGGATGAGTCCTTCTCAATTTCTGCCTGACGGGAGGACATTCAGGCTTGGTAGGGATCCGATGCTCCACGATCATAGGGTCTAGACCTGGCATATCTTCATAGGACCATGCAAAAATATCCGGATATTCCCGGAGGAGTTGGATGATCTTCTGTTTAACCCCTTCCTCTAGAGTAGCACCAATCTTGATTTCTCGCTTGTTTTCCTCGGTACCTATGTTGATAAGCTCAATCTCTTCCTGGTGAGGCTGAATGGCTTTCTTTTCTTGCTCAAGTAACCGAGTAATCTCATATGGTACGTCATCACCTTCCTCATCTTCAGCTTCATACACAGGGAAATCAAAATTTGGAGGAACCGTAGGATTACTGTGTTCAACGGGTTTATTATGGTTCAACCTGCATATAATGATTGGATGATTTTAGAAAGAGTTTTTTTTTTTCATGCAGATTTTTGAAATTAATAAGAAAATACAGACGTTTTGGTTTTTTCTGGCATTACCATTGTTTCCAAGGGAAAAAGCACTAAAAAAAAAGTAGTCGTGGAAGAAACGACAAAATTTTATTAATCAACGGCAATGCCGAAACAAATATGCCCTTACAGAAAATATCACTCTCGCTTTGGGCAGAGCGAGAGGATTGTTATTTTGAAAACAAAGCATTAAAGCAACAAGACACATTACTCAGAAACATGCATGATTGAAGGAATGTCAATGGCATCCCAATTTGTCGTAATGCCTCCTGGTGTAACAAATGCAGGCCTGAGACCAGATCCAGTGGCTTCTTCAGAGATAGCATTAACAAACCCTGCACTGTGGAAGACTCCCGAGGAAACCCTTGATGACGGGGAGAACCCGAGACCTTCTTTACGCTTGTTCTCACAGAGCTGTATCACCTTGCCCCAACCGGCGGTCTGACCTTCTTGGATGGCTCTCTGAGCATCCTTCAATGAAGCCATAGCAGCCCCAGCTTCCTTTGACTCTGCACCTTCAATGGTCAAACCTTGGAAAGCAGTCCCTTCAGCAGACCCTGCTTCAATACAAGAAAAAGAAGACAACTGGCTGACTAAGTATGCTTCTTCACCATGGATTGTAACGAGTTTTCCATTCTTCATAAATTTCAACTTCTGATGTAAGGTGGAAGTAACCGCACCTGCATCGTGTATCCACGGTCTTCCCAGCAGGCAACTGTAGGATGCATTAATGTCCATCACTTGGAAGGTAACCAAGAAATTCTCAGGGCCAATGGTTATCGGCAAGTCTATCTCTCCCAGCACATTCTTTCGAGATCCGTCAAAAGCTTTGACCAAGAAAGTACTTCTTCTCAACGGGGTCCCACGGTAGCTCAACTGATCTAGAGTTGTCTTGGGCATTACATTGAGTGAGGAACCTGTATCCACCAACACATTTGATATCATGTCTGATTTACAATTTACCGAGATGTGCAAAGCCAGATTGTGACTCTTTCCCACTTCCGGCAACTCTTCTTCACTAAACCAGAGGTTGTTACAAGCAGTAATATTTCCCACTATGCCACCGAAACGATCTACCGTAACTTCGTGGTCAACATAAGCCTGCTCCAGCACTTTCAACAAGGTATTCCTGTGAGCCTCGGAGCTCAAGAGTAATGACAATACAGATATCTTTGAAGGAGTCTGCAGCAATTGATCAACGATCTTGTAGTCGCTCCTCTTTATTATCCTCAGAATCTCATCTAAATTTGAATCCTCTATAGATTTGCCAGGCTGGTTCACATCTGTAGCAATGGGTGAGACAACGGTTGGAGTTGCTTCTTCAACTGGTGGAATGGTCGGTGTAGCTACCTTCTTCTGAAATAACGGCGGACGAACCTTCCCGCTTCTTAGCGCTGCAGAAGTCCCTTCGGCAATATTGCTTACTGTGGCAAAGGAGGCTAGAGGCACCTCTACTCCATTTTCTATCATAGTAGCATTGTATTTGTATGGAACAGCCTTATCCGAAACATAAGGAATTGGTCCTGGCAACCTTATCACCAAAGGCTCAGCATTCTTCTTCAAAGGTGTACTCTTGACAGGCGGATCGTGAAAAACCGGCACAATCACGCAAACATCACTGACAGTCAGAAGATTATCATTCATCAAGCTTTGGATGTCTTCTTGAACAGTATAACAACCCAAAGGATCACGGAGACATCCCAGACACTTGGCATGATCATGATTGAACAGAGAAGCTTTGCACAGCTTGATGTGTAGAGGTACCAGAGGAGTTGCGACGTTGCGGACATCAAGTCTCGGAGCTTCTTCACACACTTCGATCATATTCACAGCGGCATGATTTGGAAGAGGATTGTCGAGAACGTGTGGGACATTATTCTCAAAAGTCAGCTTCCCTTGATCGATGAGCTTCTTCACGATATACTTCAAAGCATAACACCCCTCGACGTCATGACCTAAGGCACCTTGATGAAAGTCACATTTGAGATCAGACCTGAACCTTGGAGGCAACGGATCAGGTGGGGGCTTACCCTGTCTAGTTGTACAATGCCCTCTCTGGAGTAAAGTTGGAAGCAACTCAGCATATAACATCGGTATCGGAGGGAAAGTAGGCCTAGCTTGCTGACTTTGTTGTTGTTGTTGAACCGGCATCTGTTGTTTCATCTGTTGGGCAATTGCATTGACGGGCACTTGAGGCTGGCCCGGCGGCAAAGGGTACTGATGATAAAACGGTGGGAAGAACGGATGCTGAGAATACGGCATATATGGGTATGACGGAGGCATTTGAGCTGCATTGATGGGAGCAACGGTAGCCATGGATTGACCGGCTCCAGCTGATACCATCCCCACTTCAGTTTCTTTCTTCTTGTGGTGTCCATTACCATATCTCTTCGATGCACTCACAGAGGATTCAGCTTTCTCAAACACAATGATCCCATCCCTGACGGCTTCCTCAAGGCGGGTTCCCATGGTGACCATCTCCGAAAAGTTGTTCGGGGCAGCGATGATCATCCTCTCAACATAATCTTTCTTCAACGTCTTTAAGAACGTCTGGGTCATTTCTTCCTCATCTAAAGCAGGAGTGATACGGGCAGCCGCCCCTCTCCACCTTTGCGCATATTCACGGAAACTTTCCTCCTTCTTCTGAGATAGGGACCTGAGAAACTCCCTATTTGGCCTCAGTCGAGTGTTAAACCCATAATGGCTCTTGAAAGCGGTGGCTAACTCATCAAAGGTATGGATGTCATTCTTACTCAAACTAGTATACCACTCTGCGGCATCCTCCATCAGACTATCCTGAAAACAGTGGATCATAAGGGAATCATTGTCTTTGTAATTGCCCATTTTCCGGACGTATTTGATGATGTGATTTTGAGGACAAGTTAGCCCGTTGTACCGGTCGAAGTCCGGAATCTTGAACTTTTTAGGAACATCCACTTTTGACACTAAGCAAAGGTCTTGAGTTTTGACAGAGTCTGCATTCCCTCGATTGGCCTGGATCTCGTGACGGAGTTCTTTAGCAAGTTCCTCCATCATCTCTTCCATAGTCTTGGTTACGGGGATGCTTCTGTGCTGTGTGTTGATGTTAATACCTTGAGGCAGAGTGTGTACCAGAGGCTCAGTGACAGCTGCTGTTGTTTGCGGCAAAGTAGCAATGATGGAGGCGGCATTTGTTGCAGGGATCAGAACATTGTTAGCAGTGCCCGAGGTGCTTGCTGTAGCAACGGGAGTGAAGAACGGTGGAAGCCCATACGGAAACCCCGCTGGCATAGTAAAGCGATTGTCTGCAGAAGTGGTAGGGAGCACGCTTGTAGTTACTGGTGCAGCTGTGGTTGTAGGGATAGCTGTAGCTGATTGCTCTTGAGCAGCTAGTAGAGCAGTCATGACGTCATTAGCTTTAGCCAATTCCTCCTTTAGAGAGGCTAACTCGGTGCGAAGCTGAGCGTTCTCTTCTTCCATAGCCCTTTTCTTTCTTCTGTATTCTCTGGTTCGATCAATTCTATCAGGTTCGTAAACTCTCTGAGCACGAGCCACTTTTCACACTGCGGCAGAGGAACCAGGAGATAGTGAGCACTTGGAAGCCTTTGTGACCAATGCATGATGCATAATGATGCATGATATGCAAATGCGAATGCAAAAGACTTATTTTTTTCATCGAAGGATTTTAAAACAAATTAGAAATCTTGCAAATAAACAAAATTACACAACATTTTCAACAAGGTAAACAAATGAAGCTCTCAAGCATAGGAAGTAGTCGGAAGATCATCGGACTCGGAATCTGAATCACAGTATCTGTCAAAGAAATCTCGTCGTCCTCGAGCTCTCTTGGAATCCCTCATAAGCAGCTCGTCTTTCTCTTCCAATTCCTTCCGGACCTTAGCTAGTTCTTTCTTCAACATCAGATTCTCATGAGTCTTCTGCTCATCTCTACCATCCAAAGTCATGATTAGATTCTCAGCTTGATTGTACCGAGCTTTCCATACTTGCTTCTCACGACTCTCCATAGCCAGATGCTCCTGATACATATCCTGAGTCGCGGGGAGCAAAGGTAGAGGCATAGATGGAGTAGACGAAGACACGTATCTCATAGCTGGATAAGGCATACCGATCTCCTCGGCTCGATCTATCACCCACTGAGCATAAGCCTCATGAGCAACACCGGATCTCACACCTAGATGCTTCACATTCTTCCTTCGAACCTTGGACCAAGCATCCATGAAAGCTTTCCTTTGTCCGGTAGGAGCATTCGCATAGAAGAAGAACTCTGGAGATGTAGCAAGATTGATGGGCTTCGACTTCATAGGAAAACCAAACTGTCTCATAGCAAGCTCGGGGTTGTAGTTAATTCCTCCACGGGTTCCAAGAAGAGGTACATTGAGAAAGTCTCCACAACCCATGATAATTTCCTTGGCTTGAGAGGCGGGAGTGAGCCAGACGACCTCATTAGGAGTGAGGGCCATAATCCGCTGAGAGTAGGACCAGTTCTCCGAGTTGTCATGGAAGGAACTCGGAAGGTGCGAAATAAACCACCTATACAAAAGAGATGTGCAGCAAAGAATATACCCACGGCCCTTGAGAGTCCTGTCATGAATGGCGTGGTAGGTATCCGCTAGCAAAGTAGGAACCGGGTTCTTGGAATGAAAGATCTCAATAGCATTCATGTCCACGAAGTTGTCGAGGTTCGGGAAGAGAATGAGCCCGTAGATAAGCAAAGCAAGAATAGCCTCGAGTGTATCCTGACGAGTAGTACCGAGATTAGCCTGATCAAGAAGATACTTCGAAGTGAACCCCCGAATGTGAGACTTGGTAATAAGATGGTTGGAGACGTCGGAAGTGTTGAGGTAGAGATCCTTAGCAATAACCAGAGGAGTAAGAGGAGTCCCGGGACCGGTGAAAGGCGTCTTCTCGGCTATAGGTAAACCCACTAGATTGGAGTAAGCCTCGAGAGTAGGAACCAACTGGAAGTCCGGGAAAGTGAAGCAACGGAAGCTCGGATCATAAAATTGCACCAGAGTGTGCACTAACTTCTCGTCCACATCGGTTCGGAGCAAAGTAAGCAATCCCCCATACCGGAGTCGGAACCCTGTTTGACTCTTGACCTTGAGTGCCAACTCTCTTAAACTGACCAAATCCACTTCCTTGAACTTGTAGCACTTAGTCTTCTTCATACCTGTGATTATTTACAAAAATTCTCATTTGTTTAAACCCTTCGATGAATGCATGAAAAATGTTTATGCATGAATGCATGTATGCATGATTGTGTTGTTAAAGAACAAAGTGGGTTGAGTTTCAAAGTAACGGGGCCACGGATGGACACGGCGTCCGGTGAACTAAGGCTTTGTATAGTAGTAACCAAGGTTCTAACACAGTTCCCAAACTGCAACCTCTCTTACATATATCATGGTAGTACAGGACGACACCCGTTCCATGATTATTTGTGAGAAGGTCTAGTTTGAGTGTAGTATCGCGTGACGACTAAAGTTTGAGACAACACTCAATTTAGCCACCGCACTACGTCCTAAAAAGGCTAGGATGGGTTTGGTAACTACGGTTCATAGCTTCGTCGAACAATTGAAAGTGAAGTGCCTAAGCATGACAACACACGCCGACAATATCACCTCCAAAATGCCTCAGCTATGTGAGATTGATCGTATAATCCAATACACGAGGCAACCCCCGGATCGAATTGTCGATTATATCTCTACCTAAACATAAGTTCACTCAGCCCGGGTTAGGACTTTTGATATTCTCACCCCACACGTCAAATGAAAGTAAACAAGTATTCACATATGTAAGCAATAAAACAAAGCGTAAATATAAACTAAGGAAAACTAGGCGCGACCCGCTAAATTATATCCCCAGTGAAGTCGCCATTTCTGTTATCATGGTTTTTGGGTGCCAAGCCATTAATTGGACTTGTACCTTTCGACCGTTGATATCTCTCTTTTTTCTTGGGAAGGGTAAAAGGAGAAAAACCCTTGAGTTTCCGAATTCGGGGGTCGTTTTCGCTACGGGAAGGTGTTAGGCACCCGGAGCGATTATGGTATTCCATAAGAACCGCTCTCCTAAGTTTATTTCTACGCTTTAGTTTTATTGCTTATTTGTAAAAAAGGAAAATGTGATTAGTTAAGAATGGGGGCGAGAAGAAGTAGAATTTGATTTTTATTTCGGCTTGGATGAGTTTTGACTCATTGCCTACGTACCGTTTTACGGGATCAAAACCGGCGTAGTTCTTGCTCAAAGATGGTTTTTGTTTTTATTGGTTGATTTTAAGTTTGAAAAGAGATTTTGAAGAATAGAGATGAGAGGCCTCAAGGGCATTAGATTTAGCAAAAGGTGAGGTTTGATTAGTGATTGAAAAGAAAGTCTAAATGATTAAGATGAATTGAATTTTTCTTAAGAAAAAAGAAAGGAAAAAATGAAGTGTTGACTTCATATTTATTATGAAAATTTTTGAAGTGAAGTTCAATTGTTTTTTCTTTTAAAAAAAGGATTTTCTCTAAGTGTTTAAAACCTAAACGCTTATTTAACCATACAATCCTATGCATACATCTAAGGTGAGTGTGTGCGTGTCGGTGCGTCATAGTGTCCATAGTCCATATTACAAAAATTACCTAAATACATTCTATGGCCCCTTTGCCAAGCTACAAACCAATGATAACAAATTACATTGCCAAATGAATTAAAACTTGCAAAAAATAAATGCTAAGCTAAAGAAAGTGAAGGAGGTGGTGGAATGCTACGAAATGTATGTCACATGAGATGAAATAGTTAGTGAAAAGAAAAAACATAACAAGTACTAAGAAATAAAAGCATGCAAGATGGCACAAAAAGTTAACAAAATGACATTAAACCCTAAAAACTTAGGTATGAAACCTAAAGCATTCTTGGCCTCTAATTCTCATGCTTTAACAAATTTTGAAAGCGTTTTCTTTATCTCAAGTTATAGCATGGAATTATTGGAAGCATGCAAGCATGGTTTCATGCCATATTTTCTAAAATAAACTTGGCATTTTATATCTTTCAAAATATGCATATATTGTTCATAAAATTAAGAACTTATGAACCAAATCAAAACAGCAAATCAACATGAAATTATAGGCACAAATCTCTCATATTAACACATCAAGTAGCTTTTATTACATATTCTCACATCAAGGACAAATGTGTGAAGAAGAATCTATAACAAATAATTCAAAGAGAATTAAAATGCTATGAATTAATTATACCAAAATTTCATAGATCCTTAATGTGCAAAAATGTCATAAAAACACTAAGAAAATATCAAGAAACATGTATGAATTTTTCTAGGAATTTTACCACAATTTTAATCAAGACATAGGTGCAGGTAGCAAAAAATAGGGGTGTGAACAGCAAGAAAAAAGCAAGAAATGTGCAGAACATTAAGCCCAAACCCAAAGCCCAACACCAAAACTCAGATTGCACAGGAACCACACGATTGATCCAGGGTCCTGAAACCCTAGATCAAACGGCCAGGAACCAAGGGGGGTTGGACCGGTCCTGAACCGGTCCGGTTCACTGGCTTTATAAGGGGGGGAAACCGGTTTTTTTTATAATTCTTCTTCTCCTTCTCTCTCTTCTCTCATTCTAGTGAGAGAAGCTCTCACTTCTCTCTTCCTCACCGCGCCGGATTCTGGAAAAACAGGAGATGATCTTCATCTTCTCCGGCGGAGTTTGTTCCTCCGGCGTGGTGGCCGGCCACCCAAGGGTGGCGGCGCCGCCGCCGGAGTTGAGCAAACTCCTCCGATTTTGAAAATTTTTACATTTTTAGATATCCTTTTTCGTGCTATTCATGAATCCAAACTTAGTTTTTTGAGAAAAAGTCCCAATCGGAGTAGATCTAACTTCAAAGATTCGGAAATTTGAATTTTAAAGAGGAAGAAAGAGGAAGAGGAATTGTTACCTATTTGTGGTGTGTTGTAGAGCAAGGGAGAGAGCTTTGCTTTCTTCCGAATCCGGAATATTCCTTCCTTCCTTCTCTTCTCTTTCACGTGGCTCTTTGACCGAATTTGTGCTTGTTGTTTGGTGATGTTCTTGGCGCGGATTTGTGGATTTTTGTGATTCTTGGTACGGATTTGGTTCGGATTCGGTTTTGTGGCTTTTTGGTACGGATTTGTTGCTTTTTGGTACGAATTTGTTGCTGGATTTTGGTACGAATTTGTTGCTTTGTTGATTTTTCTTCTTCCCCTCTCTCTGTGATCGTGCTTGAATTCGCCGCTTCCGGTGGCGGATTCGCACTTGAATTGTGGAGCAGAGGCGATTCGATGATGAAGATTCGCAAAGAATCTCTGAGAATCACCAAAAAAAGGGATGAATTTGATGAATCTGTGATGATTTTCGGTTAGGGTTTATGTGTGTGTTCTTGATGATTTTCTGTTTTGATTTGTAACTGAATAGAGAGAGAAGAAAAAATCTGTTTGTGATGTGTCACCCCCCTGGATCTGTGCAGAATAAAGCTATTTATAGACTGCCATGTGTAGTTTTGGACCAATGAGGAGCTGCCATGTGGCATTGGACTTTTCTGCAAAAACAAAAACTCAAGGACTAAACTGCAAATGACCAAAAGGACTGAAATGCGAAATAAAAAAAGTTCTGGATTAAAAAGCAAATTTGGACTTCTTTGGGGACCAAAATGCAAAAAATAAAATAATAATAAAAAAAAAAAAAATTGGGATAAAATTGGTAATCTGACCAAACGTAAAGCGAAACAAAAATAAAATTGACAAAACGGACTAAAACGAACCAATGGCTTAAATGAGGTACTTCAAAGTAACCTCTCTATGCCAAATTTTTGTGTGAAATGACCAAAATGCCCCTAGGGCTAAAAATGACCTAAACTGACTCAAACAGACTTGACACTGACTCGGACGCAAGTTTGAAATGAATTTAAACAGGTTTTACTGATGAAATGTTAAAAATGAATTTGAAAAGACTCAGAGACAGTCACAAGGATGAAAATGGGTCCCACTGCAGGAAATGACCAAAATACCCTTCTGCATGACTTTTTGCAAATTTTGAAATAAACTGTAGAAAAGCAATGTAATGATTCAGAGACACTTTTGAATGACTTACAAGACAAGTAAAGACATTTTGAAAGGTTTTATGCAAGAAAAACATAGGTAAAATTGTGATTGAAAATACTGCGAGGTAGAGACAAAATGAATTGTACAGTTGAAACTTGATAATTGACAAAGTTTGAGATGAAATTGGGCCCAGTATTTTTAGGTCCAAAAACAGGGTATAACAATAATCCTTCTTCCATAATTCATAGTTCTCTCCAAACTTCACCAACAATCATCCACCCGCACCCAAACCAAGCTAAGGTCAATGGCATCAAAAAGGAAAGGTGAGGATATTGAAGCCTCTGGAAGAGGTGCAAGCAAGAAGCAATCAACAACCCGTAATCATGGGATCCAATTCAAGGATTCTGAGCAAAGATATAGGTATAAATCTCTAATCTCTATAACTATCTCTCCTTGCAGGTACCTTGATGTTAATGCTATGGATAGACTAGAAATAGGTGAACATGTGATTAGGCTGTTGAATAAATTCACAACCCTGTGCTTAGGTACCTTCACTCGGTTATTGCTTGCACCATATGGAGTAGAAAAGAGGTAGGAATGATGAGGACTATTGCGTTGGTGAAGGCTTATAACCACCATGTTAACATTTGCTATTATTTGATTTATTATCTTGTTTCAATTGTTAGAAAGAAACTGGATATAAAGGTGATATAGTGGTGGGTGCAATCATCACTTTCATTTTTTAGAAAATTTGAGGTCAATGTGAACAAAGGGATAAATAGGATTGAGGGAAACTAATATCTATACTTAGAAACCCTCACTACTATGTTTTTTTTTAGAATCCATGACCCTTCTCACAATCCCCAATATACACAATGATGGTGATGATGGTGGTAATGAAGAGGAGGTAGGTGCAAACTTGCACCATTAACAAGAAGCCGGTGGCAACTATAATGATGAACGGTGGGCATGGATGCAAACCAAAGTTCAAAGAACATGCACCGAGCAATAAAGACAAGGTGTTGAAATGATCGGGCTAAGAAACGATGTCCTAAGAGGCACTCAAATAAATGAATAAAACAATCAAATGTTCTGATACATGATGCAACACCTTCACCTCCAAGGTCTACCTTATGCACTTCAATAAAATTGTGAGCTCTCCTCTTCCTCTACTCTTCTCTACTTCTCTTCTTTCTTCACCATCTTCTTCTTTCTCTTCTTCTTCTTTTAAATCATTGAGGACAATGCTTCTCGTAAGTGTGGGGGGAGCCTAATAAAGTGTCTTTAATCGTAGTGTTTCCAAACTCCCTTGAACTTTATTCTTTTGTATAGTTTTATTGCAAAAGGCATGGTTAAGTAGCTAATTTTTATTGAAAATATCATGACACAAAATTTTCATTGTCTCCTCTTATTTGGTTGATTCTTGTACATGAAAGCAAACTCTTGTGTTTTAAGTCTTCTTGATATACCCACATCTTGTTTTAAAGTGAATAAAATTCTCCAATGAGAAAAACACAAAGTTGCTTCCCTTGAGTAAATGTATGAATAGGTATTTTAAGGAAACGCGTTTTAATCTTAGTGGTGCGTTAACCTTTAAAGATTCTCAAAGTGCCAGTAGTATAAGTTAGTATAAGGGAGTTCATAAAAAGCCAAAAAGCCAAATTAATTCCAAGATCTCATCATTGAATCTAGATTGGGGAAGGAGGTAGGCCCTCCGACTTCCTACGTAAAGATGATTGTTATCTTGAGAAAAACTTTAAAAAGCATCATTGAATCTAGATTGGGGAAGGGGGTAGGCCCTCCGACTTCCTACGTGAAGATGATGTTTTAAGGGGCACCATTGAATCTAGATTGGGGAAGGGGGTAGGCCCTCCGACTTCCTATGTGAAGATGTTGTTCCTTAAATAAAGAACTTAAATGTGCAAATCGCAAAGAACAAAAATTCTCAAATACTCCCATCTTTCTTATATGAATTATAGAAGGAATCTTTCTTGGTTGGTTTAGTGCTAGGATTAGACCATGTTTCCTCATAATGCCTAATCTTATACAGGAGCAAGAAAAGGGTTGGACTTCACATACACACTCACTTAAAACTTGATCGTTGGGTTGAATAAAAATTACAAGAAATGCTTGAGTTTATGATTAGTGTACATTTGAGATTTAAGCCCTTGAGGAGACATGTCCTTTAATCGAATTGTCATTTGATAAAATTGTTTGTGCTACCATGTTATTGCCTTTTGCTTGAGGACAAGCAAAGATTCAAGTATGGGGGAGTTTGATGAGTCATTATTATATCTATTTTATCCATAATATTTAGTATTGTTTTATTTAGATTTTAGTTATATTTATATTTATAATATTTCCTTTTTGAATTATATTACTACAATTGCATATTTTATATTTCAGGAATGAATATTGGATGGATTGAGTCTTGGAGCAAAAGAAAGAAACTTGGAGCCGATTGGATGCAAAAATATGAAGATTGAGAGACAAAAATATGTCTCCCCCAAGTCAGAAGTCTGGCACGGCCCGTGCTAGCCTTGGCACGGCCGTGCCACCCTCCAGAGTCACTTTTGCTGCTTTTGCTTAGATTTTAAGCTACTCTATTTTTAGCCCGAATGTAATAGCTTAGATTTTAAGTCAAACAAATGCTATAAATAGAGTAGCCATCCATCACAAATATTCATCTTTTCTTGTAATGCAATATGTGACAATTGTCTTTCTAATAAAAGTTTATTTTACTTTCTTGTTATTTACTTTTATGTTTTCTCTCTTCTTCTCCTTGTCTACAATGAACGTCAGTGAGTAGACTTCTCTTGTCTTGGGATTGTTGGATAAGTCCAATGACATAATCCTAATCAAACCAAGGTTTAAACCTTAATCTTCTGTAACCCTAATTCCTTATCTAAATTCACCGATTTAACATGGATCAACCATTATCAAACTGTGGAAACGAAAGTGGAGGGTTTGATAATTGTTTATCCATCATCTCAAATATCAATTCATAAAACGAAAGTGGAGCTTTGATATTCGAACAAGTGAATTTAGACAAAGATTGTAAAGGCAGCGAAATAGTCTTTACAATCTTTGAGACATATAGTTTCGATCTTCAAGGGAACTAATAATGATCAAGTCAGCGAAATAGGCTTCATTGTTAGAGGAACCAAAATTTAATAGGAATCAAGTCAGCGAAATAGGCTTGGTTGCTAGAGGAACAAAAGAGAAACTGTCTTGAGAAATTAGGTCTAACATAAGGTTATAAGTTTAATAGTTTGGTTTGTGAAGGACTTGTCATTAGGATGAACCAATAATTCCAAGGCTTTTATCTTTTCTTTTATTATTTTATTTTAATTAAAAATACAAACCTTTCTACCTTCTAAATCTTTAGTCTAATCATTATCTAAAGTTAACTCCCTGTCGGAACGATACTCATCTTTTTACTACTTCGGTAAGACCGTGCACTTGCGGTTTTATCCCATCAAGTCGTCCTCAAGAAATTCATCATCTACGTCTTCCTCTTGAAATTCCTCATCTATGTCATTCTGTACAACATCTTCATTGATAACTTGCTGAATAAGAACAAAATACATCAACCATAGATATTCTTGGTTCAAAGGCCAATCAAAGACATCAACAAGTGTTGTACCTCGCACAAATAAAAACCAAAACAACACGTAAAACACAGTCAACATAGCCGCAAATAGGAAACCTGTTTTACACATTTCCCTACCTTATTCTATCATTACAAGCTCATTTTTAAGTTTCAACAACTTGTAAAATCCCTTGAGGCATTTCTCTATTGTTTCCCTGCAGCCTCTCATGCAACTTTTCAATTTTTTCTTGCTTAATTTGATGCTGAAACATCTTTTTCAACTCAACACTTGATCTAGCTTGAAAAGGTAAATCAAATCCTTCAGCAGGACTTTGACTAGTAGGCCTACGCGAACCACCAGCTTTCACACTTCTTACATTGTCCATTATGTCCAACAATGATGAACTACAATCATTTAAAAAAAATTGATGAACTACAAAGGGGAAAAAATTACATAATTATACAATACAATCAATGTTCAAAGAGGAATCTTTTTTTTTTTTAGTTGTCAAATATATTAGGCAAAACAACCCGCACAAGACGTAACAGTTGCTTTGCTTGAAACAAAACGAAATTACAATGGGTTGGGCTACATATAAGCAGAAGCCACTAAGAAAAAAATACAACACAAAAGGAAGAATGATGTTAGGCCAACTAAACCAAACAACACCAAGACCACAACAACCCACTTTAAATGTCCAAAAAAAAAGCTCCCAAAAATCAGTCCAGCTACCACTAATCCCACCACTTAAAAGACACTGTAAACACTTCCTAATCAGTACTAGAATCATCAGAATCATCAGTGGTTTCATCGTCACTTTCAAGACTCGTGTCACTGTGATCACTTTCAATTACTTTTTGCTTATGGAGTTCTGACAAAGGCATTTCAAAGATATCATCTGATACATCTTTCCTAACCAAATCCACTTCACAATCATCCTTTAAAATATCAAGATTTGTTGGAATATCATATTCTAGGCCATCTGAACTCAAACATTCTCCCATGTCAAATGATTCCCTTGGAAGTGCAGTCAAAACATAGTGTTTGTTCTTGTTAAAAGGATCTTCAATATAGAAGCACTGCTGAACTTGAGATGCCAACACAAATGGATCATTTTTGTAGCATTTTTTGTTAAAGTAAACACATGGGGATCCATAATTATCCTTTTCAGCCATAAACCAATCACATTTGAACAACAAATATTTTTCATGATCATAATAATCTAACTCTATGATATCTTTTATTCCCCCATAGTAAGTCACACAAATATTTTTGGGATTTTCATCCTTTGCATTTCTAAGAACTTGAGTCACCGCTTCTAATGTCACACCACTATTTTGTGTTTTAAGCCTCGCTTCACGTTGTGTTGTATGAAATCTGTATCCATTAATAACATAACCAGAATACCTTTTAACAACCTCATTTGGGCCCCTAGACAACACCTTCAACCATTCGGTTACTTCCTCATCCATGACACGTGTTTCATGTAACGCCCGTTTCGAATTATTTAATTATTTAATTATTTAATTGAGTCTATAGTTATTTTAGATGAGTTTATATTATATTTATATAAGATATGTGTGATTTATGCGATTTATATGATTGAGGTGGCTTTTATGATTTTTATGAGGAGTTGTGACTTATTTTATTGTTTAATAAAATAAATATTGAGTTTAGGGGCTGTTTTGATATTTTAGAGAGTTTTGGGGGAGAAAGAGAGATAAGATAAGATAATTGGAGGAGGTATAAATAGGGAAACCTAGTTTTAGAAAAAACATGGTATGTACGATCAGTTTTTGGAAAAAGGGAGAAAAAGCCAATAGAAGGGAGAAGACCTAAAGGGGCTGCGATTTTCATCATATAAGGTAAGGGTGGGACTAACTTGCAATCTTATTAAGTCTATGAATCAATGGTTACATTTAACATGAATTAGGATGAGTTTAAGAAGAATCGAAAATTAGGTCAAATTGAGTGAATTGATGATTAAACGGTGAAAAGTTGTTAGATTGATGTAGAAACTGTTCCTAAGCCTTAGATAATATGTAGGATGACTTCTAGAATCAATGTTAGGCTTAATACCATGACATAAGATGAATTTTCGTGAAAACTGCACTTCTGCTCGAGCCTACATTCATCGCTCGCCCTCGCGAACGATGATCCTCGCCTCGCGAGGGATGAAGTTCATCGCTCGCCACGCGAGCCTTTTTCCCTCGCCTCGCGAGTTGCACATCGCAGCTCGCCATATCGAACAGATGAACTCGCCTAGCGAGCTAGACCAGAGAGCATGCAAGATTTCGTATTTTTGACTTTTGAGTTGAACCTTATATGCTTTTGAGTGCCTGGATATGTCTAATAATGATTAGGAAAGAATGTAGGATGAGATTGAACCTGGAATTAAACTTGTGGGATTCTGACCTGAACTCGCCACGGTGAGCAGAGGCTCTCGCCTCGCGAGTGACCCAGAAACAAAGTGACTTGTTAGATTTTGCGACCCTTGTTGCACGATTTGTCGAGAGTTGAACCCTTGGGTAGGATTAAGACTTAAGAATGAGGTTAACTATAATCTGTGAAGCTGAATAAGATATGTTGTTGTTGATTATGATGTGTTATAATGTTTATGCATTACTTGAAGAATATTTGTATACATAAGATGTTGAAGAATTGAATTTGATATAATTATGTCATGCTGTTGTATACTGCCTATGTTGCTATTTGTTATTTAACTAAGCTGCATGAGTCGGTCTAAGATGTTGAAGATGATGATGTTCCAAATTATTGGACTATTATAAGAGGTTGTCGAATTAAGTTGTTTAAGATGTCGAGTCCATGCATTAGCATTCATAGTTGGGGGCTTGATGCCCTGGAGCTTTGTACTCACCACGTTGGAGCTTTAGCTCAAAATTAGCGATGGGGGCTTGATGCCCTGGAAGTATATTAATACTCAAATAGCGATGGGGACTTGATGCCCTGTATTGGTACCACATGCATATAAGAGGTCTAAGTTGCATAGTTGCATTTGTCGAGTCGATGATGATAAAATGATTAAGTTGAGATATTTATGAAGTGATTTGTGATATATTATTATCAATGTTGATTAATAAGATATTTTATGTTGTTAAATATAATTGTTGAATTATATGCTTAATATTATTGTTTTGTGAAATCTCACCCCTTCTGCTTGGAAATGTTGCTCTTCGTATGAGTAACTTGCAGGTAATCCAGAGTAGGTTGTTGTTTGTGTTGTCGTGAGTGGCCTTGCCTCACTGAGTCTTAGGTTGCTCTGGTACGTAACAGGAGGGGATCTTTAGTGGCTATTTCTCTTTCCTTTACGTATATGCTATGTTATTATGTTACTTAACTGAACTTATGATGTGTTTTGATGGGGCCTGCATGCCAAGACAATTTATGAAATTCAATTTAATTCTGCTGCTTTATGTTGAAGTTTATGTTGCAGGATAAATTATTATTTATCTATTTTTAAGATTTTAAGAAGTGTGATATCCCGTTATATGTTGTTTACTCTGATTACATGATTGAAATTTTTAAGTTGGGAAAACGGGGTGTTACAATTGGTATCAGAGCAGGTCGGTCCGTCCGGCCAATTAGAAGAGTTGTGTCGAGTTTTAGTAATAGTTATATTACTATCTTATGTTGTTGTTGCTTGATGTGTAGAAACTAAGAGATGGCTGGAAGAAACGACGTTGCGTTAGCTGCTGCACTACAAGCAGTAGCTTAAGCTGTGGGACAACAACCTAATGCAAATGCAAATGCTGGTGCGAATGCTGAGTCGAGGATGCTTGAGACCTTCCTGAGGAATCATCCTCCTACTTTCAAGGGAAGATATGACCCCGATGGATCCCAGACCTGGCTTAAAGAGATTGAAAGAGTTTTCCGTGTTATGCAATGCACTGAAGTTTAGAAGGTGCGATTTGGTACACATCAGTTGGCTGAGGAAGCTGATGATTGGTGGGTTAGTCTTCTACCTACCCTAGAGCAAGATGGTGCTGCTGTGACTTGGGCTGTGTTTAGGAGGGAGTTCCTAAGCAGATACTTTCCGGAAGATGTTCGCAGGAAGAAAGAGATCGAATTCCTTGAGCTGAAGCAAGGAAACATGTCTGTGACTGAGTATGCTGCGAAGTTTGTGGAATTGGCAAAGTTTTATCCGCACTACACTCCTGAGACTGCTGAGTTTTCAAAGTGCATCAAATTTGAGAACGGTTTACGTGCTGAGATCAAGAGGGCAATTGGTTACCAGAAGATCCGAGTTTTCTCCGAGCTGGTGAGCAGTTGCAGGATTTACGAGGAGGATACTAAGGCTCATTACAAGATCGTGAATGAGCGGAAGACTAAGGGTCAGCAGAGTCACCCTAAGCCTTATAGTGCCCCTGCTGATAAGGGAAAACAGATAATGGTCGAAGATAGACGGCCGAAGAAGAATGATGCTTCTGCTGAGATTGTTTGTTTTTCTTGTGTACTTTGGAACAACATCGACAACTTAAAACTCCAATACTTTAGAACGACAACTCACAACTTAAACAACATCAACAACTTATATGACTTCAATACTTTGGAACGACAACTTATAACTTTACAATTTAGACCAACACCTGCAACTTGATCAGTATTCAACAACAACAGAAACAGTACAAGCAATTCACAACATGACAATATTAATGAAAAGCATCAACATATAACACAAAAATAACACACATCATCATAAATCAAATAAATTATTCAAAAAGACTCTAAACTCAATAAAATAATCAAATAAAACAAATAATTCAAAGAGGGCGTTACAACTCTACCCCCTTAAAAGAATTTCGTCATCGAAATTCAAAGCACGCAAGAAAAGGAATTTAATTATTGCCTAACCATCTTAAACCATATATAGCCAAATAGAAACTTCAACAAAACATGTAAACCACATCAAAGTTAGTCAATCAAACATGATCACATAATAAACATATCTATTAATCAGAAACACAACAAGAACCAATCAAACAGCATAAAGATAGTAATACAATTGTTACTCGACTCAACTACTTGACCGGACGGACCGACCTGCTCTGATACCAATTGTAACACCCTGTTTTCCCAACGTAAAAATTTCATTTAAACGATCAGAGTATTCATCACAAACGGAATGTCACACTTCTTTTCTTAAAAATAAAAATGGAATAATTAACTAATTTTCCTTCAAAATTCAACAACATAATATTTAATACTTCGCAGCGGAATTTATTCGAAAATCTAAAATAATTTTGGCACGAAGGTCTCATCAAAGTATCTCATAAAAATCCAATTAACAACTTAATCATGTAAATTCATAAGCAATACGTAAGGAATAGAAAAGCATGCAACAAAGCTCTCATCCCGCTACGTATCAGAGCACCTAAAGGCACACGTGAGAGATAATCCACTTACGACAGCAATCTAAACTCGATCACCTGCAAGTTACTCATACGAAGAACAACATTTCCAAGCAGAAGGGGTGAGGTTTCACAAAACAATAATATCAAGCATATAATTCATTAATTATATTTAACAACATAAATAACTTCATCTATTAGTAATAATAATCCTTCATATAATAATTCTTAATAACTCAACCAACTTCTAATTATCATTAACTTCATATTCATCACATTATAAACATCATCATATAACACATAATAATCAAATCATAATCATCATCTCATAATAACTTAAACAACACAATATAATGATCACTTAATAATAATAATAATCATATACAACACAACATAATCATCACTTAATAATAATAATCATATAAATCACAACATAATCATTACTTAATAATAATAATTATATACATCACAACATAATCTGAAGGTGAGAAAAACACAAGAAGAGGGGGTTGAATTGTGTTTTCTTTTTCTCTAAGATAAAATCTTCTTCTGAGACCACTTCAGAAGCTGTTTGAAAAACGCTTCTGATGTGATTACACTTCAGATGCAATTGGAAAGGTCTAGGATTGATTTTGGAAGAGCTAAGTAACAATTTAGGATTTGAAGAGGAACGTGGGTTTGAAGAAGGATTAGGGTTTCTGGAACAATTTTAGTGAACAGATCTCACTTGATTTCACATGGTTTAGATGTTTTGGAGCGATTGTCACTTGACTTGGAAGGTTTAAGGTTCGATTGAGTTTGAATGGTGGTCTAAGGTTAAGGTGTTTCACGATAGATGAAGATCTGAATGGATTTGAGAAAGTTGTTTTCTTTTTAGCAATTGGAAAAGTTCTAGGACAATATTATTTATTACTCCCTCCGTCCTGAAATATAAGCAAAAAAAAAACACACACTTATTAAGAAAATCAATCATTATTCATTGACTACTCTAAATTTTATCAAATAAAAATTCAATATTCCTAATTTACCCTTACACACATTGAAAACAAAAACACTTCATCAGTGGTACATTATTAATCACGTGTACTATTTGTGATTTCAATACACTAAATAGTTGTAATCCTGTTGATTTCAATACCGTAAACCATGATTCCAATACACTTAATTATTGCAGGTACTTAATATTAGTGGCATTCAAATTCCAATACTCCTTAAACACGCTTAGGTAATTGAACTTCAATGTTCATGCTCCATAAATGTAAAAGGGTAATTTCAGGACGGAGGGAGTATTATATTAATAATTTTTTCCATAATATTTTTTTTTTGAAATAAAACTAGATTTTATTAAAGAATTAAATCATGAAAGTACAAATAATAAACTTGGGGGAACATTATCCTTCCAAGTACTATTGGGCCAGACAATGAGCCACTCTATTTCCTGATCTAGGGATAAACCGGAAGCTACACATGTCAAACTTCTCACTAATTTTCCAGATTTCTTCTAAAACTGACCCCAGATAAGATATATCTATGTCCTTTTCTATCCCTCTATTGAGCTTGCGAATAACAGCTTCACAATCACTTTCAAAGATCATATGTTTAAGATCAGATGTCAGCGCAAGGTGCATGGCTGCGAGAATGGCATAGGCCTCGGCAGTAGCTGCACAGTTGAAACCATTTCTGCTCCACGTTGCGGAGGTCATAGCTTGACCTGCAGAATTGTGAATAATGCACCCCAAACCCCACCTGCCTTGCATTTGTAAGTTTGCATCACAATTAGCCTTGAAGGTGTTTGGATCTGGTTTCTTCCAATTTGTATTTTTACTAAGCTTAACTGTCCTGAGACTTCCAAGTCTGAATGGCTAGATAGCCACTTTTAACCGTATAGTTGCCTGTTTTGTCATACATCCACATTAGCTCATCATTTTTCTGCTTGTGAATGATAGGAAGTTGAGTAATTTGAATAATATTTATAGGAGAGAAAATAGCATGTAGGAGAGAGTAATTCCAGTCAAAAGGGTTGTCTTGAAGAAGATCATGGACCCTAAGTTGGTTATTGGGAATGTTTCCTGAAGATAGAATTTTGAAACCATTTTGAAAGGGAAGCCAATTATCCTCAAAAACTCTAACCTTTTTCCCATTACCAATTTTCCAAACACTACCTTTATTGATAATCCAAATAGCTTGAGAGATACTTCTCCAAGCATAACTAGGATTAGAGCCAGCAGAAGCTTTAAGAACATCATGTAAAGGGTAGTATTTAGCTTTGAAATAGAATTACTAATTTTGACAGGAAGATTGGCTTGAAAGCTGGTTCTAGTAATATGATCAATATTAGGACTAAAAACCATCTCAGATTTGTCCATATTGACTTTCAGACCTGACATATGTTGATACTTCTTAAGAATATTATGAATAACCAAAGCCTCTTTGGGACTAGCTTTGCAAAAAAGCAAACTATCATCAGCATATAGAAGATGAGTGATGTTAGGGGCATTAGTAGCCATAGAGATACCATGAATCAACCCCTTTTCCTGACTTTCTGATATAAGTCCAGATAAGACTTCAGCACAAATGATGAAAATATAAGGAGATAGAGGATCTCCTTGTCTAATACCTCTTTGGGGCTGGAATTTATCTGTTGGTTGGCCATTAATAAGAATTGAGAAAGAGACAGTTCTGATGCAAGTCATAATTAAGGAAACCATAGAGTTAGGAAAGCCCATAACAGTAAGAGTTTTTTCTATAAAATCTCATTCCAAGATGTCATAGGCTTTAGCAATATCAAGTTTGATGCCAACTGTAACGCCCTAGTTATTATTTTATTTTATTTTGATTTATTTGGAGTCTCATATGTGATTTTATATGATTTTTGGTGATTTATGTGGTGTGTGTATTTTATTATATAGTTTATAATAATAATAACTAAAATAAGAGGAATTATTATTATTTTAGAAATTAGGGAGTTAATTAGGATTTAATAGAATTAAGGGGAGTTTAATGAAATAAAAGGGGAGTTGTAACGCCCTAGTTATTATTTTATTTTATTTTGATTTATTTGGAGTCTCATATGTGATTTTATATGATTTTTGGTGATTTATGTGTTGTGTGTATTTTATTATATAGTTTATAATAATAATAACTAAAATAAGAGGAATTATTATTATTTTAGAAATTAGGGAGTTAATTAGGATTTAATAGAATTAAGGGGAGTTTAATGAAATAAAATGGGAGTTATAGTTTTGGGAGTTAGGAAAAGAAAAGGTCAAAAGCAGTTTTACGTGAAACAAGTTTTGGGAGAGAAAACCAAGAACAAGGGGAGAGAAGAACAAGTAGAGCCAAAATCAACCGTGTGTCGTGCGATTTTCTGCAAAACTAAGGTAAGGGTGAGATTTACTTTCAATAGTATAGATTGTAATTCTGATTTTGATTTAAGATGTTTCTGGTAGAAATTGAGAAATTGGGATTAGGTTTTGATTATTGATTTTTGAATGAAAAAGTGCAGAAACCATAGAATTGAATGGTGAAAAGAGTGGTTAATCAGGTAGGTTAGTGATGGGTTAACGTTTTAATGATAGGGTAATCATATGGTGATGTTTATGGATGATTTTGGAGAGTTTAGGGTTAAGAGATGGAGCCAAGGAGGTTCCCATGGTAGAAAATCGCAGAAAATGTGTAATTTTAGGATGTCTGATACTGTCGAAATCATGAGGCGATTCTAGTGATCATGGGGCGATTTTGACAGAAAAATCTGTAATTTTAGTATGTCTGATACTGTCGAAATCATGAGGCGATTCTAGTGATCATGAGGCGATTTTGACAGAAAAAACTGTAATTTTAGTATGTCTGATGCTGTCGAAATCATGAGGCGATTCTAGTGATCATGAGGCGATTTTGACAGAAAATGTGTAATTTTAGTATGAGTGATGCTGTCTTACCATAAACCCTAAAATGCAATTTTCTTCACTCCAAATGCTTCCAAACTTCTTCCTAAGTGTAGAGACTTTATCCTAAACGTATAGAGATGTTTTTAGGAAAGATATAACGTTGTATAAGGGTCTAATGAGTTCATGAGTGGTCCTTGGGGTAGGGATGGAAGTTGTCTATAAGGGTATAGTCTCTCAATGTATCTAAGCTAATATAATTGATGTTGTTGATTACTAATATCTTTGAGTTGTTGAATTCTGTTTGAACGTTTGAATGGAGCTTGATGTATGAACATGATTAAGATAAATTGTGCATTTTTCTGGATTGTTGGATTGATTAATGATGAACCATTGATGACTGTGTTGTATGTTTACATTCATTAAATCATACAAGTGTGGAGTTATGGAGAGTTGAGTCATATACATATATATGCATTTGTTGAGTTGTATGTAGATATACACAGGTTGGGTAGTTGCATAGCATCAAAGTGGGAGAGCTTCGGCTCTGGAACGCCTTGTCGTTCAAAGCGGTGGAACACTAGTTGTTCAAAAGCGGTGTTGAGCGGTGAGGACTTAGGTCCTGATGAGAATGCTTTAACCATTCGACAGCGGTGTGGGTCACGGCCCTGAATATGGTACCACATGCATATTTGCATTTATCAAGGAGTCTAGGGTGTTGTTTTAGCGGTGTGGTCATGACCTTTGCATGAGTCGGTGTTGTTGGTTGTAGTTGTCATATTGACGATGATGATGTTGTTTGTTAGATGAAGTATATATTTATACATATATGATGATGATTTGATTTGATGATGATGATGTTGTTTTATGAAGTATATATTTATGAATATATGATGATGAACTGATTATATTTAGGGTGTTAGATTCAATTGACGAATTTTAATATCTATATCTTATTGTTGTGAATCTCACCCCTTCTGCTTGAAAATGTTGTCCTTCCTATGGGTAACTTGCAGGTGATCCTGAGTAGTTGGTGGTGGCTCAAGTGTCTAGGGCTCTGATACATTTGGGATGGGTTTACTTTAATTATGTTTCATTCCTTATGTATCATATTTTGAAACTTGATGTTGTAGCCCTTTTTTTTAGTGGTTGAATTTATGTTGTTGAGGCTTTTGTGCCAAGGATTATCATGGAGAATTAAACAGTTAATGTTGTTGCTCTTAATGCAAATATTCCGCTGCAGATTATTGAGGTTTAATTAAATAGTTTTATATTCTATTTAAGAAAAATTTGAAAATGTAGTGTGACATGCCCGTTTGGGATTTACTCTGATGTATGTTTAATTATTTAATTACTTTTGGGTAACGGGGTGTTACACCAACAGACCCATTGTTCTTCTTTCTGGCCCTTTTGAGATAGTGAAAAGCTTAAAAAGCTATAAGAGAGTTGTCTGTTATCAATCTTCCTGGTAAGAAGGCGCTTTGAGAATCATGAATAATCTTAGGAAGGATGGTTTTGATTCTATGACCTTGGCAACAATTTTCATTAGGACATTACAGAGGCTAATGGGACGAAATTCTGAAGGAAGGGATGGTTTAGCAATTTTGGGGATAAGGCTCAGGAAGGTATGATTAATGAGATCAGGGTTGTATCCTTTATTAAGGTACCGTTTGGCCCGGCTTTTTTCCAGCTTTTCTACGTTTTTAAGGAGAAGTTAGGCCAAACACAATATCAATAAAGTACCTTCGAAAAAAAGTACTTTTTTTAGAATGCATAAAATTGAATGGAATGAGCTTTAACCAAAAGTTGTTGAATGCTACTTCAAAAAACTATTTCTCCCCAATTTATTTCACAAGCACCTCTCTTCAACTCCCGCCGGCAACCTTTTGTTTTATTTTTTCAATATGTTTTTTTCTTCCATTTTATTTATTTATTTATTTTTTAACCGGTCCATTTAATTTTTTAATGAGGTTCCATTTAAGTTTATTATCTATTTTTTTAAGAAATTTTATTATCTTTTTATCACTTATATATTAATTTCAATATCTTTTGATCATCACAACCTCGCAAATATTTGTATTCACGATGTCAATGAATGACACCGAATATTTTTATTCCCTTTCTTCAACCACGGAAATACACACACACATTAGCGTTTAGAGTAATACTTTATGTTCCTCTTTCTGTTTTTTTTTTGTTATGCTAATGCGTATAATTTTTGTTAGTGTTGTGTAATGCGTATAATTATTTTTATAAAATTTTGATTTTAATTAAAAGTACAAGTGTAGTTGCCTAAAAAAATTATACTTATGTATAATTTACACATTTGTTTTGTAACAAACTATGCATATCTTTTTCTTATTAAAAAAACTAAACATATCTTTTTCAATGACACCAGCAATGTAACAAATATAATATTATATAATATAAATTCTTATCTTTTTGACCAACACTAAAAATATGGTATTCTTATAACAAAATTTGTTATAACAAAATGTGTTATATAGTATAATTGGAAAAGAAAAAACCAATTATTCTCATTATATATACACACACACACACATATACATATTATAGATGTTATCTCTGAATATATGATTGAGCGTGACGAATAAAGCAATATAAATGAAGAAATCAGTTCATATAATCCAGGAAGAGTGCAAGATGGAGGCTACATGAATGAAGTTAGAAATCAAATAGAAGTTGCGTACGTTGATGGAGAGTAGAAATGTTTGAGTTTGTGATGATTTATGTCTTTTTAAAAAAAAAAGATGATTATTGTTTTTAATTTTCCAAACTACTTTGATATTATTTATGTTATTATTTGAGCCTCCTTAAATTATTTCTCCTATTTAAATATTTAACAAGTCGTTTATATGATGATACAAATTTGTATTCATGTTACACAAAATAAACGTCATTGAGTAAATATAGTATTGGTAAAAATATATCTTTTATATTTTAAACATTTTTTCCCTTCAAAAAATATTTTAGATATTTTTTTATTTATTATGTTAATTCATAATGAATTCAAAGTTTTTTTATTTATAGACAATGCATAAATATATGCAAGGTCCCGGGTTCGAACCCCAGACACCACCAAAAAATAATAAACAATATTTTGCCAAACAGCTTTTAACTCAAAAATAACTTTAGAACTAAAAAAAAAATAAAGAAACCAAACAGCTTTAGCCTTTTTCTTAAAGAGCTTTATTTTAACTTTGTTTTAAAGTAACTTTTAGACCGAAAAAAAGCCTGGCCAAACAGTACCTAATTCTAGAACATCATTACCAACAATGTGCCAAAATTTTTGATAAAACAAAGCTGAAAAACCATCTGGTCCAGGTGCTGAATTACTTTTAAGTTGGTGAATGGCATGGATAACCTCTGTACTTGTGAATTCAGCCTCCATTTGAGTCCTCATCTCCTGATTAATTATGTTAGCAACCCCATGAAAGTCTTCAGAATTAAGGGAAGGTTTAACACTGGTGAAAATGTCTTGAAAATATTTCTGAAAGGTTTGATGAATATGATAGGTATCCCTCCAATTTTTACCATTGATGTCAGTAATATAATGTATGGTGTTCTTTCTTTTTCTCTGACTGGCTTTATAATGGAAATATTTAGTGTTAAGATCTCCATACTTTAACCACTGAACTTTAGCTCTCTGTGACCACCATAATTCTTCTATAACTAATAAATCATCTAGAGCTTTTTCTTCTATTTTGATCTGCTGAATGCAATCCTCATCAGGAATGTGATTTTTGAGAGAAATTAAGGATTCTTGAGCCTTGTTGACCTTTTGAGACAAGTCTCCCAATTTCATTCTCCCCCAATTGTCTAGTTTCTCCAGAGTGTTGCTGAGTCATTTATTGACTATTTTAATATGCTTTTTAGTTTAGTTTTATTTAGATTTTATTTGATTTTATATTAGTATTATTTCCTTTTTATGATAGTTTACTTTAAATTGCATTTTATTATATTTCAGGAAAGAATATTGGATGGATTGAGTTTTGGAGCAAAAGAAAGGGACTTGGAGCCGATTGGATGCAAAAATATGAAGATTGAGAGACAAAAATATGTCTCCCCCAAGTCAGAAGCTTGGCACGGCCCGTGCTAGCTTTGGCACGGCCGTGCCACCCTCCAGAGTCACTTTTGCTGCTTTTGCTTAGATTTTAAGCTACTTTATTTTTAGCCCGAATGTAATAGCTTAGATTTTAAGTCGAACAAATGCTATAAATAGAGTAGCCTTCCATCACAAATATTCATCTTTACTTGGAATACAATAAGTGACAATTGCTTTTCTAATTAAAGTTCTTTTCTTTTCCTTTATTTTCTTGTCATTTACTTTCATGCTTTCTCTCTTTTCCCCCATGTCTACGATGAACATGAGTGAGTAGACTTCTCCTTGTCTTGGGATTGTTGGATAAGTCTAAATGACATAATCATAATCAAACCAAGCTCTAAGCCTTAATCTTATGTAACCCTAATTTCTTATCCGAATTCACCGCTTTAACATGGATCAACCATTATCAAACTGTGGAAACGAAAGTGGAGAGTTTGATAATTGTTTATCCATTATTCCAAATATCAATTCATAAAACGAAAGTGGAGCTTTGATATTCGAACAAGTGAATTCAGACAAGGATTGCAGAGTCAGCGAAATAGGCTTTGCAATCTGTGAGACATATAGTTTCGATCTTCAAGGGAACTAATAACAATCAAGTCAGCGAAATAGGCTTGGTTGTTAGAGGAACCAAAATCTAATAGTAATCAAGTCAACGAAATTGGCTTGGTTTCTAGAGGAACATAAGAGAAACTGTCTTGAGAAATTAGGTCTAACATAACATTATAAGCTTATAGTTTTGATTTGAGAAGGACTTGTTATTTAGACGAAACCAACGATCCAAGGCTCTTTTTATTATTATCTTTTCAAACGCTAAAAAAAACCCCAACTTACAATTCTCTTCTCTCTTCTAATCATCTCTAAAAGGTTAATTAAGTTGAACTACTCCCTGTCAGAACGATACTCTTTTATACTACTTCGGTAAGACCGTGCACTTGCTGTTTTATCTCATCAAGTTTTTGGCGCCGCTGCCGGGGAGTAAACTAATTTGATTAACTCTTTCTTTGTGATTAGAACTCTCTTCTCTTCCTCTTTTCTTCTACTTTTTTCTTTCGTATTACCACTAACTTCTTGGGTTCTCGGTTTCTTATGCGAAGAAGTAAAAGTCTCGGAGAATTTATTCCTGAGATCGAAAGGTTATTGCATAAGAAAAAGAGAGAGAGGCACAAAATAATACTGCTATGGCTGAACGCACTCTCAAAGAGTATGCTACTCCTTCAACGGAAGAGCCACAAGCTATTATCATGTACCCAACGGTTGCGGGTAATAACTTCGGAATCAAGCCTGCACTACTCAATT
Source organism: Medicago truncatula (assembly GCF_003473485.1). Taxonomy (NCBI): domain Eukaryota; kingdom Viridiplantae; phylum Streptophyta; class Magnoliopsida; order Fabales; family Fabaceae; genus Medicago; species Medicago truncatula. The sequence continues at coordinate 20,334,822 of NC_053043.1, read as the reverse complement.
TGGTGCAGCAAAATCAGTTTTCTGGATCACCCACTGAGGATCCAAATCTCCATATTTCTTCCTTCCTAAGACTCAGTGGTACCATAAAAGAGAACCAAGAAGCCGTAAGACTTCATCTCTTTCCCTTTTCCTTAAGGGATAGAGCTAGCGCTTGGTTCCATTCCCTAGAAGTCGGTTCCATCACTTCATGAGACGATATGAGGCGAGCATTCCTTGCCCGATTTTTCCCCCATCTAAAACCGCTAAGCTTAGAGATCAAATCACGCGTTTCAATCAAAAAGATGGGGAGTCTCTCTATGAGGCGTGGGAGCGTTTCAAGGAAATGCTTAGACTTTGTCCCCACCATGGCCTAGAGAAGTGGCTTATAGTCCACACGTTTTATAATGGCTTGTCATATACCACTAAGATGTCTATTGATGCAGCTGCAGGTGGAGCTCTAATGAACAAAAACTATACGGAGGCTTATGCTTTGATTGAAGACATGGCTCAGAATCACTACCAATGGACCAACGAGAGAGCCGTCACTGCTCCTACTCCCTCTAAGAAAGAGGCAGGTATATACGAAGTCTCTGAATATAACCACCTTGTTGCTAAGGTTGAGGCATTAACCCAAAAATTTGAAAAACTTAATGTTAATGCTGTCGCACCTTCTTCTGCATCCCCTCTCTGTGAAATCTGTGGTATATCCGGTCATATCAGTGTTGATTATCAGTTAGGTAGTGCTGCCAATATTGAGCAACTAAATTATGCTCAATATAACCAAGGAATGAGGCCAAATCAAAACTTTTACAAAAATCCTCAAGGTTCCTATGGACAAGCAGCACCACCTGGCTATACAAACAACCAGAGAGTGGCTCAGAAATCAAGTTTGGAGATTTTATTGGAAAATTGCATAGCTAATCAAAATAAAAATCTTCAAGAACTGAAAAACCAAACGGGATTTCTGAACGACTCTCTCTCCAAACTCACTACCAAGGTTGATTCTATCGCCACACACACCAAAATGCTTGAGACCCAAATCTCCCAAGTGGCCCAACAAGTGGCCACCTCTTCTCAAACACCAGGAGTCTTTCCTGGTCAACCTGAAACAAACCCCAAAGCCCACGTCAATGCTATTTCTCTTGGGGGCAGTAAGTTAGAAGAGACCGTTACTAAAGCCAAAAGTATCAAGGGAGAGAGTGTTAAGCTTCTAGGTGAGAAGGATGCGATAAAGAAACCACTTGATAAGAACAAGGCCCTTAACCCATTAAGGTTTACTAAGCTCAACTTGGAGGCTCAATTCGCTAAATTCTTAAACATACTTAAAAGGATTTGCATTAAGATTCCCTTTGCTGAAGCCTTATCTCGTATGCCTCTATACGCCAAGTTTTTAAAAGAAATTTTTTCAAAGAAAAAGGCTATAGATCACAAAGAGACAATAGCTTTAACTAGGGAAAGTAGTGCAATCGTCAAGAAGCAACCCCAAAAGCTTAGAGATCCAGGTAGTTTTGCCATCCCTTGTGTGATAGGGAAAGAAACCGTTAACAAAGCCTTGTGTGACTTAGGAGCCAGTGTTAGTTTGTTGCCTCTATCCCTCTTTAAAAAGATGGGAATAGGAGAGTTGAAACCTACCGAGATGATATTAAAGTTAGCCGATCGTTCAGTTATCCCGATAGCTGGATACGTTGAAGACATCCCCGTTAAGATAGAAGGGATATACATCCCAACTGACTTTGTGGATGTTGACATCGAGGAAGACCACGATTGCCCTATGATATTAGGAAGACCCTTTCTCGCCACGGCAGGTGCTATAGTTGATGTTAAGAGTGGTAGGATAGTTTTTCAAGTGAGTGATGACATGGTAGGATTTGAGTTTGAAAATGTTAAGGAAGGTCCCGCCCTTTATTACTGCAATACAGTCAAAGAACATGATGTGAAAGAACGCTTTTTAGCATCATCTACACAATACAACATCTTTGACCCTTTCTAATGGACACTTTCTTTAACGTCTAGCTAATGACAATAAAGAAGCGCTTCATGGGAGGCAACCCACGCATTTAATTGCTTTTGTTTTGTTTTGTTATTTTAAGTTATTTTGTAGGTAATTATCCTAGTAGAATTCAAGAAAACAGAAAATTTTGAAGCCTCGTCCTCCAGAACCATGGCACGGCCCGTGCTCACACTGGCACGGCCGTGCCAGACCTTGACACACCAAAACAAGCCAGTTTTCCAGAATGTTGGCACGGCCCGTGCTAAGCTTGGCATGGCCGTGCCCGATCTCAGGTAGGCATAACCACACCTTTTAGCCTTCTTCTTCCCTCACTCTCAAACACAAACATCTCTCTACCTTCAACCTTCTCTCTAAAACCTCCATAACCATACAACCTCAAACCTCCACACCCACCCCAAATCTCACCAATTCCCAAAATTTATCCACCCAATCAATCACAAACACCATTCCAATCATAACCCACCATTCAAAAACCAATTTCATCCATCCAAACAACATCACCCAAATTCGTAACCCTCTTAAACCTAACCCAAAAACCTGAAATTCTTCACCAATCTCCATAACCCAACCCCTAAAACTCACTTAAACCTTCACCACATCACTAAACCAACCTTTTTCCACCAAAACAATCCATACCCAAACCATCACCACCACCACACCAAAGCAAGGTCAAGGCAATGGCTTCAAAGAGAAGTGGTAAAGAAGTTGCAAGCTCATCCAGGGGCCCTCCCGCAAAGAAGAAAACACAAGCCAAGAATCATGGCATCACCTTCAGGGACAACAAGCAAAGAGATAGGTACAAAATTCTAATCTCTAAACCTTTACATCCTTGCAGGTACCCTGATAACCATGACTTGAATAAGCTAGGAATTAAAGACAATGTGTTTAATCTGCTAGAAAGGTTAGGATGGGTTGATATGTTAAAACCTATGAGAGGGTATGAGAATTTCACCTATGAATTTTTAAGTTCTATTGTTTTTACGAAATATAGGTTGAATTTCGATAACCCTAACCATAGAGTTTCTTTCCGGCTTATGAATATTGATTATGAGATGTCTCTTCAACACTTCTGTGATGATATGGGCTTCGCCAATGCGGGGTTCATCCACGACTCTTGGGATCAAAATTTAAAACCGGTTGACTATCAACCTGCCACCTTTTGGGAGCGCATTACAGGTCTTGACCAGTTCAACACACGTGCCAACAAAGCTAGCAATATTCACAACCCCGTACTTAGGTACCTTCAAAGGGTTATGGCTTGCACTATTAGAAGAAAGACAGAACTAGGGAACACTAGGAACGATGAACTCTTCATGCTCTGGGATATGCTGCACAACCACCCCGTTAACACTTGTTTTTACTTGCTTGACTACATTTCCCTTATAGGAAATAGGTCCGATGGTAGGTGAGAAATAGTAGTTGGTGGTATCATAACATACATAGCTAGGCGGTTCGGCGTGAGTGAAGACCAAGGGATAAACAAGATTGAGGGTAACAATAGACTAAACATAGAAACCCTTATCTCTATGAATTTCATAAAACCTCGAATCTCCTTTGTTTATACACTCAAGCTCAATGTGCCCACTTTGATTTTATTGCCTAATCCATCTCGGACTAACACCGAGGTGGAAGAAAATTTGTTGTATGTTAATGATGACCCATCTCTTTTTCTTTTATCTTGAATCATTGAGGACAATGCTTCTCCTAAGTGTGGGGGGAGCCTAATAAAGTGTCATTAGTCGTAGTGTTTCCAAACTCCCTTGAACTTTATTCTTTTGTTTTGTTTCATTGTAAAAGGCATGGTTAAGTAGCTTGTTTTTAATGAAATCAATCATGACATAAAATTTTTATTGTCTCCTCTTATTGGTCGTTTCTTGTACATGAAAGTAAACTCTTGTGTTTTAAGTTCTCCTAATATACCCACATCTTGTTTTAAAGTGAATAAAATTCTCCAATGAGAAAAACACAAAGTTGCTTCCCTTGAGTAAATGTATGAATAGGTATTTTAAGGAAACGCGTTTTAATCTTAGTGGTGCATTAACCTTTAAAGATTCTCAAAGTGCCAGTAGTATAAGTTAGTATAAGGGAGTTCATAAAAAGCCAAAAAGCCAAATAAATTCCAAGATCTCATCATTGAATCTAGATTGGGTAGGGAGGTAGGCCCTCCGACTTCCTACGTGAAGATGATTGTTATCTTGAGGAAAAACTTTAAAAAGCATCATTGAATCTAGATTGGGGAAGGGGGTAGGCCCTCCGACTTCCTACGTGAAGATGATGTTTTAAGGGATACCATTGAATCTAGATTGGGGAAGGGGATAGGCCCTCCGACTTCCTATGTGAAGATGTTGTTCCTTAAATAAAGAACTTAAATGTGCAAATGGCAAAGAACAAAGATTCTCAAATACTTCCATCTTTCTTATATGAATTATAGAAGGAATCTTTCTTGGTTGGTTTAGTGCTAGGATTAGACCATGTTTCCTCATAATGCCTATCTTATACAGGAGCAAGAAAAGGGTTGGACTTCACACACACACTCACTTGAAACTTGATCGTTGGGTTGAATAAAAATTACAAGAAATGCTTGAGTTTGTGATTAGTGTACATTTGGGATTTAAGCCCTTGAGGAGACATGTGCTTTAATTGAATTGTCATTTGATAAAATTGTTTGTGCTACTATGTTTATGCCTTTTGCTTGAGGACAAGCAAAGATTCAAGTGTGGGGGAGTTTGATGAGTCATTTATTGACTATTTTAATATGCTTTTTAGTTTAGTTTTATTTAGATTTTATTTGATTTTATATTAGTATTATTTCCTTTTTAGGATAGTTTACTTTAAATTGTGTTTTATTATATTTCAGGAAAGAATATTGGATGGATTGAGTCTTGGAGCAAAAGAAAGGGACTTGGAGGAGCCGATTGGATGCAAAAATATGAAGATTGAGAGACAAAAATATGTCTCCCCCAAGTCAGAAGCTTGGCACGGCCCGTGCTAGCCTTGGCACGGCCGTGCCACCCTCCAGAGTCACTTTTGCTGCTTTTGCTTAGATTTTAAGCTACTCTATTTTTAGCCCGAATGTAATAGCTTAGATTTTAAGTTGAACAAATGCTATAAATAGAGTAGCCTTCCATCACAAATATTCATCTTTACTTGGAATACAATAAGTGACAATTGTTTTTCTAATTAAAGTTCTTTTCTTTTCCTTTATTTTCTTGTCATTTACTTTCATGCTTTCTCTCTTCTCCCCCATGTCTACGATGAACATGAGTGAGTAGACTTCTCCTTGTCTTGGGATTGTTGGATAAGTCTAAATGACATAATCCTAATCAAACCAAGCTCTAAGCCTTAATCTTATGTAACCCTAATTTCATATCCGAATTCACCGCTTTAACATGGATCAACCATTATCAAACTGTGGAAACGAAAGTGGAGAGTTTGATAATTGTTTATCCATTATTCCAAATATCAATTCATAAAACGAAAGTGGTGCTTTGATATTCGAACAAGTGAATTCAGACAAGGATTGCAGAGTCAGCGAAATAGGCTTTGCAATCTTTGAGACATATAGTTTCGATCTTCAAGGGAACTAATAAAAATCAAGTCAGCGAAATAGGCTTGGTTGTTAGAGGAACCAAAATCTAATAGTAATCAAGTCAGCGAAATTGGCTTGGTTGCTAGAGGAACAAAAGAGAAACTGTCTTTAGAAATTAGGTCTAACATAACATTATAAGCTTATAGTTTTGATTTGAGAAGGACTTGTTATTTAGACGAAACCAACGATCCCAAGGCTCTTTTTATTATCATCTTTTCAAACGCTAAAAAAAAACCCAACTTACAATTCTCTTCTCTCTTCTAATCATCTCTAAAAGGTTAATTAAGTTGAACTACTCCCTGTCGGAACGATACTCTTTTATACTACTTCGGTAAGACCGTGCACTTGCGGTTTTATCTCATCAAGTGTCATTGAGTTTTAAATGGATATCTGTTTGGGGAGTGACCCAGCTGGAAGATATGATTTGATTGCACTCCTTCTCTTCTATCCAAATCTGTTCAAATCTTTTAATTCTCTTATGTTGAAAATGGGGTCTACTTTCTTCAAAATCATAAAACTCCATTATGATAGGGGCATGATAAGATGTATATCTGAGTTTATGAGTATTGGTATACCTAGGGAACAAAGAAATCCAGTTAGAGTTAGCACAAAAACGATCCAAACGTTCCTGAATGTGAGCATATCTAGGTTGATTATTTGCCCATGTATATTTATAACCTATATAGCCTAAGTCCTTAAGATCACAGTTATTAAGAGTATCGTTAAACATAGGGTTAATGGTGTTTTACCCCCCTATAATATAGGTCATTTTTTGTTTTCCCCCTATAATACAGGGGGTAAATCAAAAAAAATATATTACAGGGGGAAAACTAAAAATAACCTATATTACAGGGGGGTAAAACACCATTAACCTTTAAACATATTAGCAGTAGAGAAATCAATCCCATTCCCTCCCAATTTTTCAGAGCTATTTTGAATCATGTTGAAATCCCAATTTTTTTCTATAATAAAGCGTTAAAAAAAATCTATAATAAAATTGTGTGAAGGTTCGATGAATACTTAATAAAAAAATTATTCATTTTTTAACTAATTCAAATGAAGATTTTAGTCAACGTTGATAAAAAAAAATGTATTACATACAGGTAATATAAATAATTTTTTGCACAAAAGGGAACATAAATTATATTTTTCTACTCCAAACAATTATTTAGTTTCTTTTTATTGTGTTTAAGGGTATTTTTGTCCTTTAAAAGCAATTACATTATTCTCTCTCTCTTATCTTTCTCTTCTACCAAACATTACATCAAATCTACTCAATCTCTCACCTTTTTCTCTCTTCTCAAACTCTCTCTTACCTACTTCTCTCTTCACAATTTCTCTTCGTAACCAAATACACCCTAAATCTTCACCAAGATTTATGTTCTCTATGTTGATTTAGAGAGAAAGTCTATCCTCAACATATGATGTTCTTTCGAAGGTCACTATTGGAGTTTTGATCACACTGTATATGCTCTGTCTTTTGTTTTATTATTTTGACGTCTTACTTTGGTCTATTATGGATAATGGCTATACGATGTTTGAGGCAGAGATGGGGAAGACATAAGAGGAGAGAGGGAAAATAAAAATGGAAAGGAATGTTGTGATGTGATGCATGAAGTGCATAGTAAGATGTGTGAAATAGATTGATCTATTGGCTCTTAATTAATCTTTAAAGTGCCCTCCCAATAAGGGACTTTTTTTTCCGACCAAATTAAGTAGCTAGCAAAGAGCTAGACTCCCAAAATTCATTACCAAACAAAGAGGAAAAACAACAAAAAGGAGGGGGACAAAAAAGTGAGACAAATATTTTTACTATTAAATATAAAAAAAATTAGTGTATGTATGTATCGCATACTCATAATTGATACATAAAAAATATATGGGATACATATTTGTTATTGTTGCAACAAAAAAAGGAGCACATTCCATCGAAGTTGGCATCAGAAAAAATCGAATCTGAGACCTTGAGAGGAGCACATTCCAAAGATCCCAAGCCAACCACTGGGCCAACCCCAAATGGGTTAAAAAAAAATACTTATGCTTGATAAATATATATATATAAAAAAATAGATTACTTGAATAGTTAAGGGACCAAAATAAATCGAATTTTAATTAAGGGACCAAAACGATACTACCTGAATAGTTAAGGGACCAAAAATGAAATTTAGCCAAAAAAATACTAGACATATGTGTCGTTGTTTTTTTTTTTTTTTGAGCAAATATGTGTCGTTGTTGATACATAAACAACTGGGATAAATATTTTTATCTAATAAATATAAAAAACAAAACACAAGATAAATATTCGTTACTACCACTTTTATAAAAATATCTCTGATAAATATAAAAAAACACAAGATAAATATTCATCATTGATAAATAATAAAAAATATTCGTCCCTTACCTATAAAAAATGGGACAAATATTTGTGTTTTTGACAAGGTTTTTAGTATTGATAAATATATAAAAAAAAAGAGGAAAAATATGTGTTAATAAACATGGTATATATTTGTGATTGATAATTATAAAAAAAACATGGACAGAAAATTTTCTAATGGTAAGTTAAATCTTAAAAAATAGGGACAAATTTTTGTATTTATGTATGAAAAATTAAAAGAAAAAACAAAAGACATATAATCATAACTAAAAAACAAAAAGAAAATGGGAGGCATATTTGTCATTGCTTCATGAAAAAACACGGGACAATTTTTTTTTGTTGATGAATAAAAAATTAAAATAAAATAAATTATTTTTAGAGATTACCAAACAATATGATGTTGTCCGTGCATGACACGGGTTAACACATTGGTTTTGCATTATATTGTATTTTTAAACACTTATGTGGTTAAATGTGTCGAAGTCAATGAGTTTGGGTATGCTCTATTTAGGCTAAGCTCCATTTACTCCATTTAAGAATTGGATGTAAGACATGTGGCAAAAAAATATCCAACGGTTGAGATTTTAAATTAAAAAACAATAAAAGGTTGTTGTCATATGAGAGAAGAAGGGAACATGATTTGTTTTGTTTTTATTTTTTTTCGGTCAAGTAGCCTAGTGGCTAGAGCTCACACAATTTAATTGTGGAGAAGTGGAGTGTCCGGGGTTCGAACCCCGGCTCCTGCATATAATATGCAATATCCTTATCAACTGAGCTAAGCTCACGGGGATGATTTGTTTGTTATTATTATGTATTTTTATTAAACAAATATTCGGTTTTTAATTTAAAATCTTAACCGTTGGATACTTTTTTGCCATATGTCTTTCATCCAAACCCTAAATGAAGTAAATGGATCTTAGCCAAAATGGAGCATACTTGAACTCGAAGTCAATACTAATGATTCTATAACAGTCAACCTTTATCAATGGATTTAATTGTTTTAAATGTATTAAAATATTTTTTGTCTTTTTATTTGTCATTCAAAACCTATACTTTTTCTCTCTTATTAATTATCATGACTCTGAAACAACAGTCAACATCTATCAATGAATTTAATTGTCTTAAATGGATTAATTTATTTTTTTGTATGTTTCATTTATCATTCAAAAATGAATTTAATTATCCTTGTTTATAATACTCCATCTATTTCAAAATGAATGTCAATGCATCATTAAAAGAAATGAAATAACTATTTTACTAAATTAAGTTAAAACAATTTTTTGGAAATAGTGCCCATAATATTAATTGGAGAGTACAATTAGGAAGAAATAATTAGTCGTACATTGAAAACTAAGTGACAGTCATTTCGAAACGATATTTTTTTATAAAAGGAGCATTCATTTAGAAACGGAGGGAGTAATATTTTTTTCCTTCCCGAGTTCTTTTACAAAACTGAACGTTGACTTTTGTCTCCTTTAAATTTTATGAATTATATAACGCTCAACCTCTGTCAATGTATTAATTGTCGTAAATGCAATAACCACGTGTATAACAAAAGTTAAGAAGTGGGTCATATCCTTGAAAGTAACATCTTTCACTTTGTAGTATATATACATGTTCAAGTATTGAATTTTCTTGAAAAAAGTATTACATGTCCTTGAGAGTAACATTTAAAATTTCATGGATTTAATTCTCTTTCTCGTTCTCAGTTTGTGCATAACATGTTGCAAAGTTGAGGCAAGAAGCAAAATTTTACTAGATGAAACAAATAATTTTAATCTATCATATAGCATCGAGGTATTTTTTATTATTCATTGTCCGTTATTAGTTTGATTAATACATGATGTAGTTGATTGTAATTTTGGTTAATGAATTCAGGATTTTGTGGCCGATAAATTTGATTGTGTTGGTATATACAAGCAACCTACTCTACAACACCCTTTACTAAAAGAGCACAAAATTCAGGTATAATAGTTGAACAATTTATAATATTAATTATCTTACTTTATTGCGGTATAAAAACTAGTTGTTATTTGATGAAAATGAAGAGAATGATATATAATGGTAACTAACAGATATAATTCAAGATTTGTAACCTTAAATTTTCATTCAAAATTACCTTATTTGTTTGTAACGAATTTCAACTTCAACTATAATTCATTTTAATTAATTTTTAGTTTATTCCCTCTTCATTGCAACATATGTAGCTTCTACCAACTTTTGCAAAGAACATTGTGCGAAGTAGACCATCTTATGGTAAAACAGCGGTTGATTGTCCATTGGGAAAAGTGCCTATCTACAACAGGAGAGGAAGACATCAGATTATTGCTAATTCATCTTCAAAATTAGAAATTGATGATTTTCAACGGCATTCTAAAAGTAACCCTGGCTATCATGTAAGTGGATATTTTTAATCAATACATTTTACATGGAATATTATAACATTATGTATTTATCAATATTAGGAAAAATGACCAACTAAAATAATGCCACACCAAGAAAGAGCACAAAAAAAGGTCGCATTCTGACGACGGAGTTACAAAAAAAAAAAAAAGAGGATATATTTAAAAACCACTTATTGAAATAAAAGAAGAGAAAAAGACGCAAAATGCGTGATTATGGATCCAAAAATGGCTTAAAACCAACACATATCAGTAGGAATAACAAATCAAGACAATCCACCTTGCTACAAAACCGTCTAAAATGGGGCAAACCAACTAGTGGTATATGGTTTAAAACCTCATCCCTGCCCCTTTTTATGGTGAGTCAGAAAGTTAGTGTGTTTTTCCGTAATATCTTTGTTAAAAAATATTAATTAAAAAATTCACAAAAAACTATGTGACAAGTGTAAAAATAACAATAAAATAAATATAAGTTAATGAAGCTAAAATATATAACTCTTGAGACCAACAAAAAAAATATCATTCAAACATCCATAGTTTATCATAAAAAATCTAGAACAAGTCTACAAGACATCTAAAATAGCTCTAAAAAAACAGTTGAAATAAAAATGTAATGGGTTCACTAAAGTGATTAAATTAAATGAATTTTCTCTCTCCACTTTGTATTTCAAACATATGAGAAAATTAGAAAATGAGATTGTAACTTATAAGAAAAATGAGTGAAAAGAGGATATTTTTACTATTATTTAAACCGGACGAGCCAAACCGCCCTATCACCACCATATTATTTTAGTGTGGGTTTAGTAAGGAAAGTTAACTGGTAGGTGAGGTGCAAAATTATAACGCCTAAACGTTAGGTCAAACGGGTCAACTTATAGGGCCTAACCCGTTTTCCCATCCCTACTTTTTTATGGACGAGGAAGAAATAAATAGGGTTACAAGAGAGAAAGGTGGCTAGGTGTATGTGCAAGATAGGTAGAAAAATATGAAATTTTAGATTTAAGACATAGTGTGTGTGACAAATCACTTTAACATTTTAAAACTGTATAAAATATGAAATATTGTATGTTTTTGTCTTCTCTAGACTGTTACCCTTGATACAACCCAAAATACGATATTTCATGGAGCATACGCGGGCATAGCTTTGTATAATCTATCAGTTCAAGCAAAGCAATACAGCATGTCTTACATTTGGATTGAAAGTGGATCAGGAACACAACTAAATAGCATAAAAGTTGGAGTTGGGGTTAGTTAATTTTTATTGCGTTTTATCGATATTTTCCTCTCATGACATTGCATTCATTTAGAGATATAATGATAGAAAAAACATAGTCATTCTTTTATAATATACTACTCACATCCTCTCTTTTTTGTGTAAAAGGTTTTTCCAACTTTATATAAAGACAACCAACTACGATTAACTAGTCGATGGACGGTAAGAATATAAATTTAACGCATTCAATAATATATACGACCATCTACAGTGGTGAGTGCTTCACCTATTTAGAACCATATTAAATAGGAACCACTATTATAGAACAAATAAATATGGTGCTTGTACATAAGAGTGGTTATGGGAGCACCCCCTCTATCTTCCTTTCTTTTAGCCCCCTAGATAAATTGTATTAAAATAAATAATTTTTGTTGAAATATCATGATTTAATGTTATTGGTGGGACTAGTTTTCTCATTTTTTCTAAGGTGTTAGATTGGAGAGATTGGACACTCGTTCAGTATTAATATTAGTAAATGCTAAAATTGATGATGTGTATATATAGGACCAACTTAAACATCACTGTGGATGGTCAAATGTGATGGAAACAAAAAATAAATACATATTGTTATTGTGCTCAAGCTCAATTTGATATAAACATACAGGCAGATGGTTTTAGACAAACTGGATGTTACAATGATAATTGTCCGGGTTTTGTGCAAGTCAATAGTAACAAAGATTTTACTCTTGGTACTGTCATGTCGCCCACTAATTCAATTGGAGCAACTGAAAAGTTTGCTATTTTTTTGAAAATCAAACAGGTAAATTTGTAATTATTGTAAATACATACAAATATATTATACATTATTATATATATTTTTGAAAACTATTACATCAAATTTAAAGTGTTTATTAAATTATTTTTGTTTGACAATATTATATTTAAAACTTGTATTAAGTAATTACTTCAAGTTTTTTTTTTTAAAAAAAAAAAGGATAATTTAAATAATTGAAAAGAATGATAATTAAATATAGGATCTTAATCATTTATAACTCTTTATGAAGTACTCATTATGAGTGAATGTTTTTGTTTTTTTAATTAGTCTTAATATGATTGGTTAATATCTTCTCCTAATATTTCTCTTACCTTTTTAAATATATGTAGGATCGATCTACAGGTCATTGGTGGTTACTTATGCGACATGAATCAATACAAGTTGGATATTGGCCAAGAGAGTTATTCAATCACTTAGGTATGGGAGCATCAAAGATTCGATTTGGAGGTCAAACTTATGCTCCACCTAATACGGATAGTCCCCCAATGGGTAGTGGAAGATTGCCTAAAGAAAAATTTGAAAACTCGGGTTTTATGGGACAACTTAGGATTATTGATTCACAATATAATGAAGCTGACGTAAAACCTGAAAACATGAAGCCATATAGAGATACTAATTCAAATTGTTATGACGTGATATACAATGGTTTTGAAGGACGTCTTTATAGGCAAGCTTTTCTTTATGGTGGGCCAGGTGGACGAAATTGTGGTATATGATTGTATTTACAACTATATTTAATAAAACTATGATTCGTCCTTAATTTATATTGTTATACCCTTGGCCCAAAACAGCATAATTAACATTAAATTTGTGGAAAAGTAAAACTTAATGCTTATAATTAACAAAACCACATTTCACAAAGGTATACTAACTCATAAAATTTGACAAATTTTCTTTTCTTGAAAACTAATTGATTTAAATTAGTTTTGTAATTGATTATTGATTGTTAAATTTTGAAACTGTATTAGATCTTCGTCAAGAAATAAAATTTATAAGTTGATCTCCACAGAGATTATGAAATTGCAAACTAACTACTATACTTTTTTTTGTTGATAAAGCTAAAAATGGATTAAAGGAAACCAGAAGCTAACTCAACCTCTTACAACAATTAGTCCATATAAACCCTAGTAAAAGGTAACCCCAAAAAATCCCTAACAAGAAAGGTTGAAATAAAAGATGGAGGGTACTCCCACCATTGAGAGGAGCAAGGGGTAAGATCTTGACCATTCCTGGCCAAAGTATCAACCACCATGTTCATACCAGAGGGAAAATACTAATAATTTGCCTACAAAAGTACATAAAATTGTGCATCTTGTATTCATCCTCCAAGGAACACCGTCTTGCTTGCTGAAAGCTTTCACAACACTAAGTGAATCAGTTTCAATCCAAATATCTTTAAGGTCCATATCATCAGCTTTTTCCATGGCAATCATACGCGCACCAAATTCAGCTTCTAAAGAAGATTCAATGAATATTCTTAGCCAAAGCTCCTATAAAGAAAGATTGAGAAGCTCTAAAGACAACACCATTGGAACCACAAAGAGGATTGCCAAATGATGAGCCATCAAAGTTAACTTTAGGCTTTGTTTGCGAGTTTTGAGGGGAAGGAAAGGAAAGGCTAAGGAGGGGAAGGGAAGGGAAGGGAGAAAGGAGGGAAAACCTTCCCCTTGTTTGAGAGAAGCCAATAAGGTAAGGAGATGGAGGGCTTATGTTATAATTTTACTATTTTACCCTTTTCCTCTTAAAATCAATACATTGTTGTTATACTTCGTAATTTAACTTCTAATTTATTCAAAACAACTTATCTCATGAAAAACAAATTATTACGATCTATTGTCAAAGTTTATTTTTAAAAAACAACTTATTCAAAACAACTTATTTATAAATAAAAAAAAAAAAAAAAAAAAACTTATTACAATCACTTTTTAAAAACAACTTATTTATACAAAACAACTTATTATTGATTCACAATATAATGAAGTTGAAGTAAAACCTGAAAACATGAAGACATATAGAGATACTAATTCAGATTGTTATGACTTGATATACAACGGTTTTGAAGGACGTCTTTATAGGCAAGCTTTTCTTTATGGTGGGCCAGGTGGACGAAATTGTGGTATATGATTGTATTTACAACTATATTTAATAAAACTATGATTCGTCCTTATTTTATATTGTTATACCCTTGGCCCAAAACAGCATAATTAACATTAAATTTGTGGAAAAGTAAAACTTAATGCTTATAATTAACAAAACCACATTTCACAAAGGTATACTAACTCATAAAATTTGACAAATTTTCTTTTCTTGAAAACTAATTGATTTAAATTAGTTTTGTAATTGATTATTGATTGTTAAATTTTGAAACTGTATTAGATCTTCGTCAAGAAATAAAATTTATAAGTTGATCTCCACAGAGATTATGAAATTGCAAACTAACTACTATACTTTTTTTTGTTGATAAAGCTAAAAATGGATTAAAGGAAACCAGAAGCTAACTCAACCTCTTACAACAATTAGTCCATATAAACCCTAGTAAAAGGTAACCCCAAAAAATCCCTAACAAGAAAGGTTGAAATAAAAGATGGAGGGTACTCCCACCATTGAGAGGAGCAAGGGGTAAGATCTTGACCATTCCTGGCCAAAGTATCAACCACCATGTTCATACCAGAGGGAAAATACTAATAATTTGCCTACAAAAGTACATACAATTGTGCATCTTGTATTCATCCTCCAAGGAACACCATCTTGCTTGCTGAAAGCTTTCACAACACTAAGTGAATCAGTTTCAATCCGAATATCTCTAAGGTCCATATCATCAGCTTTTTCCATGGCAATCATACGCGCACCAAATTCAGCTTCTAAAGAAGATTCAATGCCAATATTCTTAGCCAAAGCTCTTATAAAGAAAGATTGAGAAGCTCTAAAGACAACACCATTGGAACCACAAAGAGGATTGCCAAATGATGAGCCATCAAAGTTAACTTTAGGCTTTGTTTGCGAATTTTGAGGGGAAGGAAAGGAAAGGCTAAGGAGGGGAAGGGAAGGAAAGGGAGGGAAGGGAGAAAGGAGGGAAAACCTTCCCCTTGTTTGAGAGTTAAAAAGCCAATAAGGTAAGGAGATGGAGGGCTTATGTTATAATTTTACTATTTTACCCTTTTCCTCTTAAAATCAATACATTGTTGTTATACTTCGTAATTTAACTTCTAATTTATTCAAAACAACTTATCTCATGAAAAACAAATTATTACGATCTATTGTCAAAGTTTATTTTTAAATAACAACTTATTCAAAACAACTTATTTATATAAAAAAAAACTTATTACAATCACTTTTTAAAAAAAAACTTATTTATACAAAACAACTTATTACGGCCTCTTTTTAAAAAACAGCTTATCTTATGAAAAACAAATTATTACGATCTTTTTTTAAAAAACAACTTATTCAAAACAGCTTATTTATACAAAAGAACTTATTATAACCTCTTTTAAAAAACAGCTTATTCAAAACAACTTAATACGATATCGTTTTCAAAAACTGCTTATTCAGAACAGCTTATTTATACAAAACAGCTTATTGCGACCTCTTTTTCAAAAACAACTTATTCAAAACAGCTTATTTATGCAAAACAGCTTAATACGATCTCTTTTTCAAAAACAGATTATTCAAAACAGCTTATTTATACAAAACAGCATAATACGACCTCATTTTCTAAAACCGCTTATTCAAAACAGCTTATTAATGCAAAACAGCTTACTACGATCTATTTTTCACAAAAAGCATATTCAAAACAGCTTATTTATACAAAAAAAAAGCTTAATACAACCTCATTTTCAAAAACAGCTTCTTCAAAACAGCTTATTTATACAAAACAGCTTATTACGACCTCATTTTCAAAAACCGCTTATTCAAAACAACTTCTTTATACAAAACAGCTTATTACGACCTCTTTTTCAAAAACAGCTTCTTTAAAACAGCTTAATACGATCTCTTTTTCAAAAACAGCTTGTTCAAAACAGCTTATTTATACAAAACAACTTATTACGACCTCATTTTTCAAAAACCGCTTATTCAAAACAACTTATTTAATAAGGGATATTCAAAACAGCTAACAGCTGTTTTCAAAATAAACAACTTATTTAATAAGGGATATTCAAAACAGCTAACAGCTGTTTTCAAAATAGCTAACATCTGTTTTTGAAAAAGAGGTCGTAATAAGCTGTTTTGTACAAATAAGCTGTTTTGAATAAGCGGTTTTAGAAGATGAGGTCGTATTAAACTATTTTGTATAAATAAGCTATTTTGAATAAGCTGTTTTTGAAAAAGAGATCGTATTAAGCTGTTTTGCATAAATAAGCTGTTTTGAATAAGCTCTTTTTGATAAAAAAAGGTCGTAATATGCTGTGTTTTGAATAAGCGGTTTTAGAAAATGAGGTCGTATTAAGCTGTTTTGTATAAATAAGTTGTTTTGAATAAGCTGTTTTTGAAAAAGAGGTCGTATTAAGCTGTTTTGCATAAATAAGTTGTTTTGAATATGCTGTTTTTGAAAATGAGGTGGTAATAAGTTGTTTTGTATAAATAAGTTGTTTTGAATAAGCTGTTTTTGAAAAAGAGATCGTATTAAGCTGTTTTGCATAAATAATGTATTTTGAATAAGCTGTTTTTGAAAAAGAGGCCGTTATAAGCTGTTTTGTATAAATAAGTTGTTTTGAATAAGCGATTTTTGAAAATGAGGTCGTAATAAGCTGTTTTATATAAATAAGCATTTTTGAATAAGCTGTTTTTGAAAAAGAGATCGTATTAAGTTGTTTTGCATAAATAAGTTGTTTTGAATAAGCTGTTTTTGAAAATGAGGTTCTATTAAGCTGTTTTGTATAAATAAGTTGTTTTGAATAAGCGGTTTTTGAAAATGAGGTCGTAATAAGCTGTTTTGTATAAATAGGCTGTTTTGAATAAGCTGTTTTTGAAAAAGAGATCGTATTAAGTTGTTTTTGCATAAATAAGTTGTTTTGAATAAGCTGTTTTTGAAAATGAGGTTCTATTAAGCTGTTTTGTATAAATAAGTTGTTTTGAATAAGCTGCTTTTGAAAATGAGGTCGTAATAAGCTGTTTTATATAAATAAGTTGTTTTGAATAAGCAGTTTTTGAAAATGAGGTCGTAATAAGTTGTTTTGTATAAATAAGTTGTTTTGAATAAGCGGTTTTTGAAAATGATGTTGTAATAAGCTGTTTTGTATAAATAAGTTGTTTTGAATAAGTTGTTTTTAAAAAAGAGTGTAATAATTTTAGTAATGTCTAAAATTGGAATTTTGAATTATTAAGAGGGCAAAATTATCAATTTATATGTTTAACCCCCAAAACCCCCCAATTTGGGGGAACTTTAAAATTGGACAAATGAAGCCCTTTAAAACCCCCCAAAACCTTTCCCTTGTTTTTTTAAAACTCACAAACAAGGGTTTACCACTCCTAAGCCTTTCCTTCCCTTCCCCTCCCCTTCAAAACCCAACTCACAAACAAAGCCTTAGTGAAAATAGCTGGAGGAAAAATCCAAGAGACATCCTGGATGGAGAGATCTTTCTAGCCTTCATAGGTATGCCAAAGCGTCTAGCCACCTTGAAGTCTTGCATGCCAGTAGACCCCTTAACAATATCAAGAACAAAGATGCTATGAAAAAGAGTGATCATGGAGAAGTATCTTTTATTTATTTCCATGTAGATGCTCCAGATGACATGAACAATAGAAGAATTCATCACATATCTTTCCAGTTTACTAGTATTAGTATTCACACCCAGCTGAAGAGAGGTTATGGAAGATCGATCAAGCAGTTGATCAGTCCCTTTCACCAGCCATTCCCATAACTGATAGGTAACAAGGCACCTAAGAATTTTTTTTTTGAGAAGATTCATCTATTTTATAGCAGAAGCAACATATAGAAACAATGGAGCAACATGTTGATGGGATAAAACCGCAAGTGCACGGTTTTACCGGTATAGTAATAAAAGAGTATCGTTCCGACAGGGAGTTATGAATTCAATCAACTTTTAATAATGATTAGATGAAGGTTTCGAAGGTTAAAAAGTTTGAATTTTTAATTAAAAGAAAATAATAAAGAAAAGATAAAAGCCTTGGGATTATTGGTTCATCCTAACGGCAAATCCTTCACAAACTAAACTATTAAACCTAGAACCTTATGTTAGACCTAACTTCTAAAGACAAGTTTCTCTTATGTTCCTCAAGCAATCAAGCCTATTTCGCTGACTTGATTACTATTAGATTTTAATTCCTTTAGCAACCAAGCCTATTTCGCTGACTTGATTACTATTAGAATCCTTCAAGATCGAAACGTATATGTCTCAAAGATTGCAAAGACTATTTCGCTGCCTTTACAACCTTTGTCTAAATTCACTTGTTCGAATATCAAAGCTCCACTTTCGTTTTATGAATTGATATTTGAGATGATGGATTAACAATTATCAAACCCTCCACTTTCGTTTCCACAGTTTGATAATGGTTAATTCATGTTAAAATAGTGAATTTAGATTAGAGATTAGGGTTACATAAGATTAGGGTTAATAGCTTGGTTTGATTAGGATTATGTCATTAAACTTATCCAACAATCCCAAGACAATAGAAGTCTACTCACTAACGTTCATTTTAGACATAGAAGAGAAGAAGAAGAAGAAGAACATAAAATAAAGGTTGAACTTTTATTCAAAGAAACAATTGTCACTTATTATTTCCAAGAACAAAAGATGAATTGTTGTGATAGCCAGCTACTCTATTTATAGTCTATATCGACTTAAACCCTAAGCAATACATCACTAGAATGTTCCACAAGAAACCAAGGGCTTTTAGGTCAGAAATAAACTAATAGGTAGCTTGTCCGGAAAGCAAAAGCAGCAAAAGGACTAAAGTGGGACGCACCTCTTGTATATATTTGTAAAAGATCTTCAAATTCTTTGCACAGGATATTTTTGTATGAGATATTCATATTTTTGTCCTTAATCCTTGCACCAGATATTTTTGTATAAGATGTTTTATATTTTGGCACGAATCAGCTCCAATTCTCCTTTCTTTTGCTCCAAGACTCAATGTTTAGAATATTTGTTCCTGAAATATAATAACTTGCAATTGTAATAAAATAGTTCTAAAAAGGAAATAAACTTAAATAAAATAAACTCAAATATAAATAAAACGGATTTAAATATTATATTAAAATAACTAATTATTGACTCATCACCTTTTAGCCTGTATTTTCGACAGGCTATCATAAATGCAGTAAATGAAGTTTGACTTAGGTTTTGAAGAGAAATAATGAGTCCGACTCACCAGTTTGATCGAATTTATGGACATAAAAGAGATTTGTTGTTTTTATGATGAGGGTTCTACAAGCAAGCAGGAGTCGAAGAGAAGTTAGTGTCAGATAAAAGAGCCAAGTAGCGGTTACCGTCAAAGGATATTATTTGAAATTCAAATATGTCTATAATAGTTATTAGCAGTTATGTTAGAACATTTATGAGTAGGTAGTTACTTAGTATAAATAGTAGTTTTTCAAAGAAAAAACAGGTCACAATTCAGTCATACAGAAAATTTACACTCATACTATCCGCATTCAGAGAGAAACGAGTAACAAGTCAGAATGTATGATTCTGTGTACCAATTTACATTCGATCTATGCAATTTACGTTTATTTTTTTAAATTCCATTGCAATTTACTTGTTCTTTTCAAGCAACTTACTTAATTCGTTTGAAGATAACTTCAATGGGTTCAACCATCGTTGGATTCAACGGTTATATTCATATTTTGCATTATAATATCAAGAACATTCATCATTTTCTAGAAAATAACAAACACAATATGTCCCAAAGATTTACTGGTTAATCTTGCAAGTAATTATTTTTAAACCAGTGGTTACCAAAAACAAGGATAAACAAATTGCCACGCCCAGTGGGACTGTTTGTGCTTTTTGTTTAAATTTTTCTTGAAAGTTTGTTCTGTTAAGACTTGTGATTCTTGTTGTGTATGTTCTTAAGATATAAGAAGCAACTTTCAGAAATTGTACGTCCTCCACGCAATAACGATTCGCCATCAAGCCCAACAATGGCATCGATGGCGGATACAACGTTTGATGCAACTTCACAACAAAGCCCACAAGCAACGCCATCTATTGCCGCAAGTCATACGGAGGCAATGGGGGCAACAATTCTTGTTCAAGTGTCATCGACTATGCCCGCTTCAGCCTCAACCGTTGCTACGGCGGCCCAATATAATGAAAGTTTTGGTGCACATCAAAATAAAAGTCGATGGACTTTTGATCCAATAAATCACAAGAATCACCCATATGGAATGCCTTCATCCTTTATGGTAGGCCACCATACTAATCCATCCACTTATTCAGAGAATTTGAACGTAGTATGCCCTCATTTCTATTACCCCGAAGCAAGTGTTCCTAGTTCAAATCCTCAACAATCACTGACCAATGCTTCCTTGTAACAGCCTGATTTTCGTTAGAATTTTTTAATTATAATTATTTTAATATGTGATTATATGTGATTAATTACCTCTGTGTGCATTTTGGTTGAGATTAGTAGGTTTTGGTGTTGGAAGGGTATTTTAGTCATTTTGAACTTAGGGATTTTTTGGTCATTTTGTGAGCAAGTGTAAATTAATAATTCATGATGAGGGTTATTTTTTGTGTTTCAAGTGAGAACCATTATTTTTTTAAGTTACTATTCGATACTGGTAATTAGTTTTGAACCAGTAATTATTTGATAATTTTTAACCGTAAGAGGATAGAAACTTTGAGAGTTAGTTATAAGAGTTTTGAGCCCATTAGAGTTTTAAAGGTTCAGCCCATTAGTGTGGACACTATTTAAACTCTAGTCTCTAAGAGAATTAGGGTTCACATTCATTTTATAAAATTTTGAGAAGAGGTAGAGAGAGAAAGAGCAAGAGGAAGAGAAGACGGTTGTAGAGAGAAGCTTGAAGAACCAAGGGGAGATAGAGATTCTCGGAGCTTAATTGAAGCTTTTGCTAGGATTATTGCTTATTGAGGTAAGGGGATTAGATTTCATTCATAATCTTTTAGTTGTAGCTTCTTCCCTAATTGTATGTAAAAGTGCTTAATTGAAATAAGTGATTATGGTGAACTTAATCGTTGAAATTCGTGCTCATGTTATAGAGATATGTTTGGGTATATGAATTTGATGATAATTGAATTGTTGTTGATGAAATTGCATGTTCATGATATGTATAAATGGGTATATTGTGAATTGTGCTATGTTGATGTTGATTTGTGGTTGAATTCATGTTTAAACGGAGTTGTTGTTGAATTGGATATGTTATTGTTGTTGATTTGTACCATGGGTATTCCATTTTGTGAAGTTGTTGTTTGAATTGGTGAAGTTTGTGTTTAGTTGTTTGTCATACCCCAATTTTTGACCTAAGGCCCCACTGACACATGTCACTTGACTCTGATCGATCTCTGATTTTTCAGTGAAATTTCGGCAGAGAGGTATTTTAAAATACCTCAATTTTGATTCCGAGTCGGGCCCTCTTTTCTTTCTTCTTTTTCTTTTTATTTCATTATCTAATTTCCATCTTTTATTGATTTTTATTTTAAGGTTAGTTACTATTTTTTATATTTAATAATTTTTATTTTCCATCTTTTAATTTTATTTTTCTTTACATAATTTAGTTTAATTTGTTTTTATTTTATTTCGTATTAGATTTATTTTATTTTTATTTTATTAATTAGTGTCCCAAAAAACAAAGTGTCAATAGGTCCAAGAATAAAATGTCCAAGGTCTAAAAAATTTTCAAGTCAAGTGTCAACTTTAACATTCCTTTTTCAAAATTCACCATAATTGTCCATCATTTCCATTAAACCAATTTTCCTTTCTTCATCAACCTTCTCACCTATAAATAGAGCTCTCATTCCACACAATTTCACACACCAAAAGTTCTCTTGAGTTGTCAAAGAACTTTTCTCTCTTCTCCCTCTTTAGCTTTTGTTGACGAGCTATTCTTTTCTTCTCCCTCTTTTTTCTGTCCCTTCGGAATTTTGTCCATTCGGTTGTCCATTTCTTTTATTTTCTTGAATTTTATTTCTTTTTAGCAGTTTTGCATTTTTATTTTATTTTATTTAGCATTTTAATTATTGTTATTTATTTTCTAGCAATTAGAATGTATTTAGGTCCAATGTAAATATAAATGAGAAAAGTGTGTGGGTGTGTGTGTCCTTTTATTTCTTTACCGCCTTAGATATATCCAAAAATGCAAAAAAATTAGATTAGGGATTTTGTGGTGATCCAACGTCACTACAAAAATCCACGCGCTTTTATTTTTATTGCTCCGTTAGTTTAATTTTCATTTAATATTCCAAAAACAACAAAAACATGCAAATAATCAAAAATCACAAAAATATTTTCATAAACAAGCCTTGATCTTAAATCAAGTGACCGTCTTTTATTTTATTTTCTTAATCAAACTTTAACCAATTTAATCATATTTTGAGTCATTTTCTTTTAATATAAAAAATACAAACAAATTATTATTTGCCACTTGGCTTTTCATTTTAAAACCTTTTCTCAAAACAAATAAAAAACACCAAACCAATCAAACGTCAATTTTTACCCCGAACTACGAGGTTTTGATCCCTCATGGGTACGTAGGCAGAGGACCATGTCCTTTCAAATCAATAAAAAATGTAGATAATTAGGTCTTTATTTTTATCACTTTAATTCCTTCTTTTTTTCAAAAATAATAAGCAAGTTATAGCACATTAATTAAATAAAATCAAGAGGTTCTCGTAGAGTACTACGAATATTTAGGGTGCTAATACCTTCCCTAAATATAACCAACCCCGAACCCTAAATCTCTTAATATAGGGTGTTTTGAACTTTTTCCCCTTAAAAAAAAATGTGTTCAGTCGTGAAATAAATTAGTGAGTCAAAAGCTAATCAAATAGCCTTGATCTCCGAAAAATGACGCGACAGAAATGGCGACTCCACTGGGGACCCCCTAAGAGGGTTGAGCCTAACTTGACTTTATTTAATTCTTTGTGCTATAACTTGCTTAAAACAAAAACAAAAATAAAAGATGGAAATACGTGTATGTATGTTTGTTATACCCTGATTTTGGACCTAAAAATACTCGTTCAAATTTCTTTTTTAACAACTGATATTTGTCAATTCTCTGTTATTTTACTCTTAATCTTTACTCTCTTTTTAAACATATTTTACTGCCTCTGTCTGTCTTTTCTTGCATTACAAGTCATTTGAAAATTCTCTGAGTCATTGCATTACTTTTCTTGCATTTTATTTCAAAAAATCATACAAAAGGGTATTTTGGTCATTTCCTGCAGTGGAACCCATTTTAGTCCCTGTGTTTGCCTCTGAGTCTTTTCAACCTGTCTGTACGAATCACTGTTGAGTCTTTGTTTAAAAAGTCATTTCAAAAATTGCATCTGAGTCAGTTTGGGTCAGTTTAGTCCCTAGGGGCATTTTGGTCTTTTCCTGTCAAAATTTCGGCAGAGAGGTATTTTAAAATACCTCATTTTTGTAGTTGGTTCGTTTTAGTCCTTTTGTTGATTTTTTTTTTTTTGTTTGTTGTTTCGCTTTACGTTTTAATCAATTTACCAATTTTTAATTCGATTTTATTTTTATTACATTCTGGTCCCTCAAAAAGTTTCCAGAATTGCATTTTAGTCCAAAAATTCTTAAAATTACTTTTTAGTCCTTTTTTTATATTGCAGTTTAGTCCTCAATTTCACTTTTTTGCAGAAAGGTCCAAGTCCAGATGGCAGCGCCTCATTGGTCCAAAATTACACATGGCAGCCTATAAAAGGCGCATTCAATGCACAAGTCAGGGACGATTCATCATATGCCACATCACAAACGGATTTCTCAATTTCTCTCTCTATTCTGTTAGATCAGAAAATCCAGAAATCACCAAAGAACACAAGAACAATCACATGAACCCTAAATTTTTCCAGAATCAAATTCATCAAAATTCATCAAGATTTTGATCAATTCTCAGAGATTCATTGATGAATCTTCATCATTGAATTGATCCCTCTGCAATTCAAGGCACGAATTCCTCACCGGAGGTGAAGAACTTCAAGCACCGATCACAGAGGCTGAAGGAGGTTTGAGAAGAAGAGAAAAAGAAAAGATTCGAACTGGCGAAGAAGATGAAGAGAGAAAACCAGTGAAATAACCGATTTATTTTCGGTTCTCAAGCCAAATCAACAACAAAAACCAGATCAAATTGCCAGAATCTTCCACAAGAACCTTCGAATCAAAAAAAACTCAGGTAAAAACCTAAATCTCATTTTTCTTTCTCGAAAAGCATCAACAAGAACGAATCGATGTAGATCCCTAGGGTTTTCAAAAGTTTCTTTCAAAAAAGATTGAAAACCTAAAATGTTTTTCAAAACCGTAAATAAGAAGTGTAGATCTACAAATATTCAGGCCTTGCATGCGAAAACCAATGCTAGATTCATGCTTAGAATGAGAGAACGAGTAGAATGAAGTAGGTTTAGTGGATTTCTGGTCAGGTTGAAGCTCGCCGGAATCTGGATCTCACGGCGGAGTTGATGAAGATTCCGGCGCATCTTCATCTTCTCCGGCCGTCTCCTTCCAGAAACCGGTGGAGGAAGTTGAGAGCTTAGAGAGAGAAGACGAGAGAAGAGAGAGAAAGGATTGGTAAAAATGAAAAAAAACCGGCCTCAACACCTTTATATAAGCCAGTGAACCGAACCGGTCCAAGACCGGTCCAATCCCCTTCGTTCCTGGCCGTTGGATCTAGGGTTTCCTTCCCTGGATCAATCCAACGCTCCTTGTGAATCCGGATCCTTTGGTTTTGGGTTGGGCCTATTTCCTGCACGTTTTTGATTTTTTTTTTCTTCTGCTATCTGCACCCTGCTTTTTTGCTAATTGAACCTCTGCATGCTCAATCTTTTCTCTAAAAATTCCTAAAAAATTGTTATATGTTTCTTAATACATTTTAACATTTTTGTGATATTTTCCAGTGGTTTAAAAAATGATAAAAATATGTGTGTTATTTCTTCTTGATTAATTTTGTGTTTGATCTAAGTTTGTGTATGTTGTGGTATGTTTTCTCATAAAATGTTGGCATGTGATGGGGATGATTGGTGTGTAATTTCATGGTGAATATGTTGCTGATCACATGTATGTTTTGCTGATTGTGGATATGGATTTTCATTTCTTTCTTGTTTTGTAAGTAATGTGTGTTTTGATCAAGAAATAAAGTGCAAAATATCTTTGAAAATGTGTCATGATTCTTGGCTTGAATGTGTCCTATTTGTTCCTACATTATAGCTCAAAATCAAACCCCTTTAACATTGCTATAATGAGAGGATTATAGGTCATGTGCATTGCCTAAGTGTCATAACCAATTTTAGGTATATTTTGCCACTTTATCTCATTTCATTACTTTTTTTCTCTCTTGCTATTCTATTCAATTTTGCTTACCTTTCTACTATTTTTATGCCTTATGACACTAACCATTTCATCTCACATTTCATTCATCACATAGTTCTAGCATCTTTTTTTTATTTATTTCTACATCAATTGGGTTTGTAATAATTTTAGATAGATTAGTTCTTTTTTTAATTCCTTGCAAGACCATAGCATGTATTTAGGACTCAATGTAAAGGACTATGGACACTATAAGTGATGTACACCGACACAAGCACCGACACGCACACACGTTGCATGATTACCGTTTAGATGTATGCTTAGGAAACGTGATTTTTAGACAAATGTCAATTTTCAAAAAAATAATAAACCAATTCCATCACTCAAATTTTTTTTCAAACAAACCTTGGAGTCAAAACTCCATTGAATTTTTTCCTTTATTTTCTTAAACAAATCCAAATGAATCCTAATCCCTACTTAGACTTTTTTTAATAACAATTGAACCAACCATTCACCATTTTTTCTCTCTTATGCCTTTAAGGCCTCTTTCTCTTCTTCAAAACCATTTTCCAACAAAAATTAAAATCAACCAAACACACAAAAAAAAAAACATTTTTTGAGAGAGAACTACATGGAGTTTGATCCCTTAAATGGGTATGTAGGCATGAGGTCAAAACCTCTCCAAGTCCACTAAAATAAAACCTCAAACACTTTCTCCCCCCATTCTTAACATAAATAAATTTCTTTTTTCATAAATAGCATTAAAAATAAAGCGTAGACATAAAACTAAGAAAACAGCTCCTATAGAGTACTATAGTCATCGCGGGTGCCTAACACCTTCCCGTAATGAAAACGACCCCCGAACGTAGAATCTAAGGGTTTTTCTCGATTTTGCCCTTCCCAAGAAAAAATAGAGAATATCAAAGATTGAAAGGTTCAAGCCTAATTAATGACTTGACACCCGAAAATCGCGATAACAGAAATGGCGACTTCACTGGGGATTTTTTTAGCGGGTCACGCCTAGTTTTCCTTAGTTTATATTTATGCTTTGTTTTATTGCTTACATATGTGAATACTTGTTTATTTTCATTTGACGTGTGGGGTGAGAATATCAAAAGTCCTATACCCGGGCTGAGTGAACTTATGAATAGGTAGAGATATAATCGACAATTCGATCCGAGGGTTGCCTCGTGTATTGGGTTATGCGATCAATCTCACATAGCTGAGGCATTTTGGAAGTCATATTGTCGGCGTTGTTGTCATGCTTAGGCACTTTGCTTTCAATTGTTCGACGATGCTATGGACCGTAGTTACCAAACCCATCCCTGGCCTTTTTAGGACGTAGTGCGGTGGCTAAACCGAGTGTTGTCTCGAGTTTTAGTCGTCACGCGATACTACACTCAAACTAGACCTTCTTGCGAATAAACATGGAACGGACGTTGTCCCGTGCTACCATGATATACGTAAGAGAGGTTGTAGTTTGGGAACTTGATTAGAACCTTGGTTACTATTATCCTAAGCCCTAGTTTACCGGGCACCGTGTCCGCCCGTGGCTCCTCGACTTTAATCTCAACCCTCCATGTTTTCTCTGTAATTGAAAAAACAATCATGCATACATGCATTCATGCATAAATTTTTTCTCATGCATTCATCGAAGGATTGGACAAATTAAAAACTTTGTAAACATTATAGGTATGAAGAAGACTAAATCCTACAAGTTCAAGGAGGTTGATTTGGTTAGTTTGAGAGAGTTGGCACTCAAGGTGAAGAATCAAACGGGTTTCCGACTCCGGTATGGTGGTTTGCTTACTATTCTCCGGACTAATGTTGAAGAGAAACTCGTGCACACTCTAGTGCAATTCTATGACCCGAGTTTCCGTTGCTTCACTTTCCCGGATTTCCAGTTGGTCCCTACTCTTGAGGCTTACTCCCACCTATTGGATTCACCTATAGCCGAGAAGGCGCCTTTCACCGGTCCCGAGACTTCTCTTACTCCTCTGGTTATTGCTAAGGATCTCTATCTCAAGACTTCTGATGTCTCCAAGCATCTTACTACTAAGTCTCACATCCGAGGGTTCACTTCAAAGTATCTACTTGAGCAAGCTAATCTCGAAACTACTTGTCAGGACGCACTCGAGGCTATTCTTGCATTGCTTGTCTATGGGCTCATTCTCTTCCCGAATCTCGACAACTTTGTGGACATGAACGCTATTGAGATCTTCCATTCTAGGAATCTGGTTCCTACCTTGCTAGCTGACATGTACCATGCTATCCATGACCGGACTCTCAAAGGTCGTGGGTATATCCTTTGCTGCGTGCCTCTCCTATATAGGTGGTTTATTTCTCACCTTCCGAGCTCCTTCCATGACAACTCGGAGGATTGGTCCTATTCACAGCGGATGATGGCTCTCTCTCCTAACGAGGTGGTCTGGATCACTCCCGCCGCTCAGGTTAAGGAAATTATTACTGGTTGTGGAGACTTTCTCAATGTACCTCTTCTTGGTACCCGTGGGGGAATCAACTACAATCCGGAGCTTGCTATGAGACAGTTTGGGTTCCCTATGAAGACAAAGCCCATCAATCTTGCTACATCTCCGGAGTTCTTCTATTATTCGAACGCCCCCACCGGACAAAGGGAGGCTTTCACAAGGGCTTGGTCTAAGGTCCATAGGAAGAGTGTGAAGCATTTGGGTGTGAGATCTGGTATTGCTCATGAGGCCTATACTCAGTGGGTAATAAACCGAGCTGAAGAGATTGGTATGCCATACCCTGCTATGAGACATGTGGTTGCATCTGCTCCATCTATACCTTTACCTCTACCTCCCACTACTCAGGAGATGTATCAGGAGCATCTGGCCATGGAAAGTCGTGAGAAACAAATGTGGAAGGCCCGATACAATGAGGCTGAGAATCTAATCATGACTTTGGATGGTAAGGATGAGCAGAAGACTCATGAGAACCTGATGTTGAAGAAGGAATTGGTTAAGGTCCGAAGGGAACTTGAAGAAAAGGATGAGCTACTTATGCGGGACTCCAAGAGAGCCAGAGGACGACGCAACTTCTATGCTAGATATTGCGGTTCGGATTCGGAGTCTGAGTCTGAGGATCATCCCACCACTTCCTATGCTTGAGAGCTTTATTTGTTTATATTTCAAAAGTCTTCCCTTGGCTTAGTATTTCAAAGGGATTCATCTTGTAAACGCTTCGTTTTGCTTTGCTTGTTTAGATATTGTTTACAAAACTCCTAATTTGTCTAAAAATCCTTCGATGTCCAAAAACAACTTTTGCATTTGCATTTGTACATATCATGCATCATGTGCATCATTCATCAAGCCACAAAGGGTTTCCAAGTGCTCACTGCCTCCTGGTTCTTCTGCCACAGAGATTGAAAGGTGGCTCGTGCTCGGAAAGTTTACGAATCAGACAGAATACACCGGACTAGACTCTACAGAAAGAAGAATTCGGCAGCCATGGAAGAAGAGAATGCTCAGCTCCGTACCGAGTTAGCCACTCTAAGGGAAGAATTGGCTAAGGCTAATGATGTCATGACTGCTCTGCTAGCCGCTCAAGAACAATCAGCCATGGCTATCCCTATAGCCACAGCTATACCAGTGACTACAAGCGTGCTCCCAACTGCATCTACAGACGCTCGCTTCGCTATGCCAGCTGGGTTTCCGTATGGGCTTCCACCGTTCTTCACTCCCAGTACTGCAGCGGGCACTTCGGGCACTGCTAACAATGTTCTGGTTCCTGCAACAAATGTTGTCTCCACCAATGCTACTTTGCCACAAACAACGGCAGCTGTCACCGAGCCTCTTGTGCATGCCTTACCTCAAAGTGTTAACATCAACACACAGCACGGAAGCATCCCCGTAACCAAACCATGGAAGAGATGATGGAGGAACTTGCTAAAGAACTCCGTCATGAGATCAAAGCCAATCGAAGGAATGCAGACTCTTTCAAAACTCAAGACCTCTGCTTGGTGTCAAAGGTGGATGTCCCTAAGAAGTTCAAAATCCCAGATTTCGACCGATACAACGGGCTGACTTGTCCCCAGAACCACATCATCAAGTACGTCCGAAAGATGGGTAATTACAAAGACAATGATTCCCTTATGATCCACTGCTTCCAAGATAGTTTGATGGAAGATGCTGCAGAGTGGTATACTAGTTTGAGCAAAAATGACATCCATACCTTTGATGAATTAGCCGCTGCTTTCAAGAGCCACTATGGGTTTAACACCCGATTGAAGCCGAACAGGGAATTCCTCAGATCTCTCTCCCAGAAGAAGGAGGAAAGCTTCCGTGAATACGCACAAAGATGGAGGGGGGCAGTTGCCCGCATTACTCCCGCTCTTGATGAAGAAGAAATGACCCAGACATTCTTAAAGACCTTGAAAAAAGATTATGTTGAGAGAATGATCATTGCTGCCCCGAATAACTTTTCGGAGATGGTCACCATGGGAACCCGTCTGGAGGAAGCCGTCAGGGAAGGAATCATTGTGTTCGAGAAAGCTGAATCCTCTGTGAACGCATCAAAGAGGTATGGTAATGGACACCACAAGAAGAAAGAAACGGAAGTAGGGATGGTGTCAGCCGGAGCCGGTCAATCCATGGCTACTGTTGCTCCTATCAATGCAGCCCAAATGCCTCCGTCATACCCATATGCGCCGTATTCTCAGCATCCTTTCTTTCCGCCATTTTATCATCAGTACCCTCTGCCACCGGGTCAACCTCAAGTACCCGTTAATGCAATCGCTCAACAGATGAAACAACAGCTGCCGGTTCAACAACAACAACAACATCAACAAGCTAGGCCTACTTTCCCTCCGATACCGATGTTGTATGCTGAGTTGCTTCCAACTTTACTCCATAGAGGACATTGTACAACCAGACAGGGCAAGCCCCCACCTGATCCGTTGCCTCCAAGGTTCAGGTCCGATCTCAAATGTGATTTTCATCAAGGCGCCTTGGGTCATGATGTCGAGGGGTGCTACGCTTTGAAGTATATCGTGAAGAAGCTCATTGATCAAGGAAAGCTGACTTTTGAGAATAATGTCCCACATGTCCTCGACAATCCTCTTCCAAATCATGTCGCTGTAAATATGATCGAAGTATGTGAGGAAGCTCCTAGACTTGATGTCCGTAACGTCGCAACTCCTCTGGTGCCTCTACACATCAAGCTGTGCAAAGCTTCTCTGTTCAGCCATGATCATGCCAAGTGCCTAGGATGCCTTCGTAATCCTTTGGGTTGCTACACTGTTCAATATGACATCCAAAGCTTGATGAATGATAAATTTTTGACTGTCAGTGATGTCTGCGTGATTGTGCCAGTTTTTCACGATCCGCCTGTCAAGAGTATGCCTTTGAAGGAGAATGTTGAGCCTCTGGTGATAAGGTTGCCCGGACCGGTACCGTATACTTCAGATAGGGCTATCCCGTACAAATATAATGCTACCATAATCGAAAACGGAGTAGAAGTGCCTCTGGTGTCCTTGGCTGTGATGAACAATATCGCCGAAGGAACTTCAGCAGCCCTAAGAAGCGGAAGAGTCCGTCCACCGTTGTTTCAAAAGAAGGCAGCTACGCCTACCGTGCCACCCATTGACAAACCAACCCCGACTGATGTTTCTCCCGTTAACAGAGACGCGAGCCAATCAGGCCGGTCTATAGAGGATTCTAATCTGGACGAGATTTTGAGGTTGATCAAAAGAAGTGATTATAAGATTGTGGATCAGCTGCTGCAAACTCCGTCGAAGATATCCATTTTGTCTCTACTCCTGAGTTCCGCTGCCCACAGAGATACCCTTTTGAAAGTATTGGAGCAGGCTTATGTGGATCATGAAGTAACTGTGGATCACTTTGGTAGCATAGTGGGGAACATTACCGCCTGCAGCAACCTGTGGTTCAGTGAAGATGAATTGCCCGAAGTAGGAAAGCATCATAATCTGGCCTTGCATATCTCCGTGAATTGCAAGTCCGACATGATCTCAAATGTGTTAGTAGACACTGGCTCATCTTTGAACGTGATGCCCAAGTCAACGCTGGATCAACTGAGTTACCGGGGAACTCCTTTGAGGAGGAGCACTTTTTTGGTCAAAGCCTTTGATGGAACCCGCAAGAGTGTTCTCGGGGAGATAGACTTGCCAATATCTATTGGCCCCGAGACCTTTCTAATCACCTTTCAAGTCATGGATATTAATGCCTCTTACAGCTGTCTCTTGGGGAGACCTTGGATACATGACGCGGGAGCGGTGACCTCTACCTTGCATCAGAAGTTGAAATTTGCAAAAAGCGGAAAGCTTGTTACAATTCATGGAGAGGAGGCATACCTGGTTAGCCAGCTATCATCTTTCTCTTGCATAGAAGCAGGGTCTGCAGAGGGGACCGCCTTTCAAGGATTAACTGTCGAAGGTACGGAGCCTAAAAGGGATGGAACTGCCATGGCTTCTTTGAAGGATGCACAGAGAGCCGTCCAAGAGGGTCAAGCTGCCGGCTGGGGCAGGTTAATACAGCTTCGTGAGAACAAGCATAAGGAAGGTCTTGGCTTCTCCCCAACTTCAGGAGTTTCCACCGGGGCATTCTATAGTGCTGGGTTTGTCAACGCAATCACAGAAGAAGCAACTGGATTTGGCCCGAGGCCTGTATTTGTTACACCAGGAGGCATTGCGAGAGATTGGGATGCCATTGACATTCCCTCAATCATGCATGTTTCTGAGTAATATACCTTGTTGCTTAAGTATCTTGTTTTTTCAAAATAACAATCCTCTCGCTCTGCCCAAAGCGAGAGTGATATTTTCTGTAAGGGCATGTTTGTTTCGGCATTGCCGTTGATTAATAAAAAATTGTCGTTTCTTTCACGACTGCTTTTTTTTTTAGTACCTTTTTTCTTGGAAATAATGGTAATGCCAGAAAAACCAAACTATCTGTATTTTCTTATTAATTTCAAAAATCTGCATAAAAATCCTCTTTCTAAAATCATCCAACCATTTTACGCAGATTGAACTATAATAAACCCGTTGGGCACAGTAACCCTGCATCCCCTCCGAATTTTGAATTCCCAGTGTATGAGGCCGAAGATGAGGAAGGTGATGACATACCATATGAGATCACTCGGCTACTTGAGCAAGAAAAGAAAGCCATTCAGCCTCACCAGGAAGAGATTGAACTTATCAACATAGGTACCGAGGAGAACAAGCGAGAAATCAAGATCGGTGCTGCTCTAGAGGAAGGGGTTAAAAAGAAGATCATCCAACTCCTCCGGGAATATCCGGATATTTTTGCATGGTCGTATGAAGATATGCCAGGTCTAGATCCTATGATTGTGGAACATCGGATCCCCACCAAGCCTGAATGTCCTCCCGTCAGGCAGAAATTGAGAAGGACTCGTCCAGATATGGCTCTCAAGATTAAGAGCGAGGTTTAAAAACAGATTGATGCGGGTTTCCTCATAACAGTTGAGTACCCTGAATGGGTTGCCAATATTGTACCTGTGCCAAAGAAGGATGGTAAAGTCCGAATGTGTGTTGACTTCAGAGACCTGAACAAAGCTAGTCCAAAAGACAACTTTCCATTACCTCATATCGATGTGCTCGTTGATAATACTGCTCAGTCTAAGGTGTTCTCCTTCATGGATGGTTTCTCCGGTTACAATCAGATCAAAATGTCTCCGGAAGATAGAGAAAAGACGTCTTTTATCACTCCATGGGGTACTTTCTGCTACAAAGTGATGCCGTTCGGCCTAATAAATGCTGGTGCTACCTACCAAAGAGGAATGACTACTCTCTTTCATGACATGATTCACAAAGAAGTCGAAGTATATGTGGACGACATGATTGTGAAGTCAACAGATGAGGAGCAACATGTTGAATATTTGACAAAGATGTTTGAAAGGTTGAGAAAATACAAGCTTCGATTGAATCCCAACAAATGTACATTCGGCGTCAGATCCGGGAAGTTATTAGGCTTCATTGTCAGCCAAAAGGGCATTGAAGTCGATCCTGATAAAGTCCGGGCCATCCGAGAAATGCCAGCTCCACAAACCGAGAAGCAAGTCAGAGGTTTCCTCGGACGTTTGAATTACATCTCCCGATTCATATCTCACATGACCGCAACCTGCGGGCCGATCTTCAAGCTACTCAGAAAGAATCAGCCTATTGTATGGAATGATGAATGCCAAGAAGCTTTTGATAGCATCAAGAATTACCTGCTGGAACCACCTATCCTTGTCCCACCCGTGGAAGGAAGGCCTTTGATTATGTATTTGGCAGTATTTGATGAGTCCATGGGATGCGTACTTGGTCAACAAGATGAGACTGGAAAGAAAGAACATGCTATCTACTATCTAAGCAAGAAGTTCACCGATTGTGAAACTCGGTATACAATGCTTGAGAAGACTTGTTGTGCTTTGGCCTGGGCCGCTAAACGCCTGCGTCATTATTTGGTGAATCATACGACTTGGTTGATATCCAGAATGGATCCGATAAAGTATATCTTTGAGAAAGCTGTTGTTACTGGGAAGATTGCACGCTGGCAGATGCTTTTGTCTGAATACGATATTGTGTTCAAAACTCAAAAGGCAATCAAAGGTAGCATTCTTGCCGATCATCTTGCTTACCAACCTCTTGATGATTATCAACCAATTGAGTTTGATTTCCCCGATGAAGAGATCATGTATTTGAAATCAAAAGACTGCGAAGAACCGTTGATTGATGAAGGTCCAGATCCCAATAGCAAGTGGGGTTTAGTCTTTGATGGTGCTGTCAATGCTTATGGTAAAGGAATTGGGGCAGTCATTGTATCCCCGCAGGGACATCACATCCCTTTTACCGCCAGAATTCTGTTCGAATGTACAAACAATATGGCTGAGTATGAAGCATGTATCTTTGGGATCGAGGAAGCAATTGATATGAGAATCAAACACCTCGACATCTATGGAGATTCTGCGCTCGTCATCAATCAGATAAAGGGTGAATGGGAGACACACCATGCTAAGTTGATTCCTTATCGTGATTATGCGAGACGTTTGCTGACATATTTTACAAAGGATGAGCTGCACCATATTCCTCGTGATGAGAACCAAATGGCTGATGCTCTTGCTACTCTATCCTCCATGTTTCGAGTAAACCATTGGAATGATGTGCCATTAATCAAAGTGCAACGCCTTGAAAGACCTTCACATGTGTTTGCTATTGGGAATGTGATCGATCAGGCTGGTGAAAATGTGGTTGACTATAAACCCTGGTACTACGACATCAAACAGTTCTTGCTGAGCCGTGAGTATCCGCCGGGTGCTTCCAAACAAGATAAGAAGACCCTGAGAAGATTGGCCAGTAGATTCCTGTTAGATGGAGATATTCTGTACAAGAGAAACTATGACATGGTATTGTTAAGATGTGTTGATGAACACGAAGCAGAGCAGTTAATGCATGATGTGCATGACGGTACCTTCGGGACCCATGCTACAGGGCATACTATGTCAAGGAAGTTGTTACGGGCAGGTTACTACTGGATGGCCATGGAGCATGATTGCTACCAGCACGCCAGAAAGTGCCACAAATGTCAAATCTATGCTGATAAGATTCATGTGCCTCCGCACGCTCTCAATGTTATTTCATCCCCATGGCCGTTTTCAATGTGGGGCATCGACATGATTGGAAGAATTGAACCGAAGGCTTCAAATGGTCATCGTTTCATCTTAGTGGCAATTGACTACTTCACCAAGTGGGTTGAAGCAGCATCTTATACCAATGTGACCAAGCAAGTGGTAGCTAAGTTCATCAAGAACAACATCATCTGTCGATATGGTGTTCCCAGCAAGATCATTACCGACAATGGTACAAACCTGAATAACAATGTGGTGCAAGCTCTTTGCGAAGAATTCAAAATTGAGCATCATAACTCTTCTCCCTATAGACCTCAGATGAATGGTGCAGTTGAGGCCGCCAACAAGAATATCAAGAGAATTGTCCAGAAGATGGTAACCACTTACAAGGACTGGCATGAGATGTTACCTTATGCTCTGCATGGTTACCGTACTACAGTGCGCAGTTCAACCGGGGCAACCCCTTTCTCTCTTGTATATGGTATGGAAGCAGTTCTTCCTTTGGAAGTGGAGATCCCATCTCTCCGTGTGATCATGGAAGCAAAGTTATCCGAGGCTGAATGGTGCCAAAGCCGGTATGATCAGTTGAATTTGATTGAGGAAAAACGTATGGATGCCATGGCTCGTGGACAGTCATATCAAGCAAGAATGAAGACTGTAACGCCCTCTCTAATTATTTGATTATTTTTAATGAGTTTAGAATACACTTATATGATTTGAATAATTTATATGATTTATTTTGATGAGTGATATTTTGTTATGATATATGTTGGTATTTATTAGTATAACATATATGTTATTTGGTTTAGAAATATAAATGTTATTTGATTTAAAAATATAAATGTTATTTGATTTAGAAATATATATATGTTATTTGGTTTAGAAATATATATATGTTATTTGGTTTAGAAATATAAATGTTATTTGTTGTATAAATATTTTATATATATTAGAATAGAATATTGAGATTTTGGTAGGCAATCTAATATATTTTTGTACTGAATAATATATTTTTGTACTTAATCTGATATATTTTGGTACTCAATTGATATATTTAATTACTAGATCTAATAGGTGCATTACTTGTTTCTCACTTATTAGTTGTAAATTATCTCTATAAATAGAGAACTCACACAGTACATTCTACACACCGAAATTCACAGTTGATACTTCCTGTGCTTTTCTTCTCTTCTCCCTCTTTTGACTTGTGTTGACGAGTCTTTCTTCTTTTTCTACTCCTTTCTGTCCCTTCGGAATTAAAAGTGTTCTTAAGACTATAATCCCTCTTCGGTTTAATATCCTTTTAGATAAGAGAAAGCAGTAGAGTCCTTTGTCGATCAATCCAAAGGTAAGGGTGAGACTAACTTTGCAATTCTATTAAGTATGTGAATCAATGGTTAGGTTTAACATGATGTAGGATGAGTTTTTGAGGAATTGAAAAGTAGGTTAAAATTGTAGAATTAATGAATAAACGGTGGAAATTTGTTAAAAAAATGTAGAAATTGTCCTTAGACCTTAGATAATGATTAAGATGATTTGATGATATTATAATGTTATATAATTAGATATATATTGCATGAATTATGTTTAATGATTGAGATGTTGATGACGTGCATTTGTAATTGTTATATATGATGATTATCATTATTGATTGATGCTATTTTGTTGTTGTGATGAATATGATTTACTTTGATGATATGATTAATGAGAGAATATTATATACTGTGAATTAATGATTAAATGCATTACTTGAAATATTATTGAATGATCAAGATGTTGAAATGAATTGTTATTAAGCTTGATATGAATTGATTATGCTGCAATTGTTGTTAAACTAAGTTGCATGAGTTGTTGTTGATTATCATTTGATATTGTTATATCTTGAGATGTTTACGTGTCGCCTATGTTGCTGTTGTTGGTTATGTGAAATATTTATATGACTTATGTGGAAGATGTATGATGTTTAAGTTGTTGATACTTTATATTAATATTGTTATGTTGTGAATTGCTTGTGCTGTTTCTGTTGCTGTTATGAACTGCTAAGTTGTTTATAATGTGATTTAATGATTAAATGCATTACTCGAAATATTATTGAATTATATTAGGAGCTTTGTCCTCCGCACGATTATTAGTATGAATAAGTTGATGATGAACTCCAAATTATTGGATGTATAAGTGATAAGTTGATTAAGGTGTCTTGTCGATAGAGTCCATGCATTAGCATTCATTGAGCTTTGTCCTCACCACGATTAGGAGCTTTGTCCTCCGCACGATTAGGAGCTTTGTCCTCCGCACGATTAAAGTATATTAATACTTATGATGACGATTGGTACCACATGCATATAAGTGTCTAAGTTGCATTGTCGCATTTGTCGAGTCAAAGTCGTTGTTGATGAATTATCATCCATGAGTTGTTAAGTTGTCGATGAATTATCATCTATGAGTTTTCGAGTTGTCTTCTACCCATGTGTTGTTAAAGAAGTACCTACGAAGATTATACGATGTGAATTATATGATGTTGACTAAAATATTGCTATGTTGTTTAACATGTTGATTATGATACTGTTATGTTGCTACGTTGTTTAAGATATTGATTATGATATTGTTACGTTGCTATGTTGTTTAAGATATTGATTATGATATTGTTATATTGTTATGTTGTTATGATGTTGTATATGATACTGATTATAATGTTATGATGTTGTTTACGATGTTGATTATATGATGTTATTATGATGCTATATGTTGTGATGTATATAAGTGTTATTATTAAGTGATGAATATGTTGTTCTATATATGATTAATATTATTAAGTGAATATTATGTTATGTTATTGATGATGATCGAATGTTGTGATTACTTGGTAATTGTTTTATCAAAGATGCTATGGTGTTTAAGATGATATTGTTTAAGATGATTATGTTTAAGATGTTTATGTTGAAGATTTATGATGTTGATTTTGGTGTTAGTATGTGTTGATTATATTTTTATAAGATGATGAATATGTTGTTATTATAAGAAGATGAATATGTTGTTGTTATATTATTATATTATGAAGAGATGATGTATATATAATTATTATTATTATTAAGTGAATATCATGCTATGTTGTTGTTATATTATTATATTATGACGAGATGATGTATATATAATTATTATTATTATTAAATGAATATCATGCTATGTTGTTGTTATATTATTATATTATGACGAGATGATGTATATATAATTATTAAGTGAATATCATGTTACGTTGTGGTTATATTATTATAAGAAGATGTTTATGTTATGATGTAGATAATTATTACTATTAATAAGAGATGATTATATTGTGTTGTTTTAAAGTTATTAGTGATGATGATATCTATGAGTTGTTAAGTGTACTTGATGATGTTTATGTTAAATTGATAAGTTGTCTTTTATTAATGAATTGATAATGAGATGTTTAATGAATAATTATTATTATGAATTAATGATGTTGTTATGTTGTATATGAATTAGGATTAAGATGTTGTCATGCTATATATGAACTATGACTATGATGTGATGATCTATGTTTGTTACGATTTGGATAATATGTGTTAAATGATAATTAGAAGTTGGTTGAACTATTAAGAATTATTACATGAAGAATTATTATTACTAATAGATGAAGTTATTTATGTTGTTAAATATAATTATTGAATTATATGCTTGATATTATTGTTTTGTGAAATCTCACCCCTTCTGCTTGAAAATGTTGCTCTTCGTATGAGTAACTTGCAGGTATTAATGATTAGTAGGAGTGGTGGCTCAAGTGTCTCTAGGTGCTCTGATACGTAACGGGATGGGAACTTTGTTATTGATTTCTATTCCTTACGTATTGTTTTTGAAGAATTATGACTATCTTTTTAGAATGAATTTTTATGACATAATTGTAAAGAGGCCTTAGTGCCAAAGACTGGTTTTAGTTATTGAATAAATTCCGCTGCGAAGTATTAAAGATTTTGTTATTGAATTTTAAAGGATAAATAGTTATTTATTCAGTTTATGATTTTATGAAAAGAAGTGTAGCATTCCGTTTACGTGAATAACTTTGATTATTAAATGAAATTTTTATGTTGGGAAAACGGGGTGTTACAAAGACTGCCTTTGACAAGAAAGTCCATCCTCGAGAATTCAAGGTAGGGGAACTTGTATTGAAAAGGAGGATAAGCCAGCAACCCGATCCAAGGGGCAAGTGGACGCCTAACTATGAAGGTCCTTATGTTG
The DNA here is from genome assembly GCF_003473485.1 of Medicago truncatula. NCBI lineage: Eukaryota > Viridiplantae > Streptophyta > Magnoliopsida > Fabales > Fabaceae > Medicago > Medicago truncatula. The sequence continues at coordinate 20,295,122 of NC_053043.1, read as the reverse complement.
TCAAGAAGGCCTTCTCCGGTGGTGCTTTAATCCTTACACACATGGATGGTGTAGAACTTCCGAATCCAGTGAATGCCGACATAGTCAAGAAATACTTTGCCTAGAAATATGAAAAGAACAGCGTGGTAGGTCGAAAACCCGAAAGGGCGGCCTAGGCAAAAATGCGCTTCCCGGTGGATCGAAAACCCGAAAGGGCGGTCCAGGCAAAAATAAGGGACAAAAAAAAAAAAAAAATTTGAAAAAGCTCGCTGAGATTGTACACAACTCAGGCAAGAATGAGCGTCTCGATGAGCCGAAAACCCGGAAGGGCGGTTCATGCAAAAATGAGATTGAAACAAAAGGCAAGTAACTATATCTGGCCAATCACCGTCTCCCTTGGGGCATCTGCAGCTGTTAATGACTATCTTCATCAAAAGCTCCTACGCTTGCGAATTCAAAGTTTCTAGGAAATGTAATGATTGCTGTGTTCAATGTACCACCAACCAATAAAATTACCATTTTCCAAGCTTTGTGAATCCGTGGAGTCACGCCTTCGGCTGACCACCACTCTTATACATCAATTTGAGCCCGTGCTTTTGTTTGAAACTCTGCTTTCTTTTTACTTTCAAAGCTATATACAAAACATTTTCCTTCTATTTTTAATAATGACAAATGCTCGAAACAAACATCTTGAAAATTGAAAACTTTTTGTCTATTTTGAAAAGCAAACCTGAGCAACAGGGTACATTCAAATGAAACATGCATGAGCGAGAGTATGTTGATGTCTATTTCAATACATGTTACAAGCAGGTTCTCCTCCAGGATAGTCTGTGGTCAATGGCAAGAATGAAAAAAACAGAATGAAAATGCATGAAAATGAATAGGCTCGCTAAGTTGAAAACCCGGAAGGGCGGCTTAGGCAAAAATGATCACCCCGCTGGATTGACAACCCGAAAGGGCAGTTCAGGCAAAAAATGGGGCAATGAAAAGAATTTATCTCCCCGGTGGATCGAAAACCCGAAAGGGCGATCCAGGCAAAAATGGGATGCAAAAAAAATGATGAATGAAAATTGAGAAAATAACATGCAAAAAGCATTGACCACAGATGCGGCGTCCACGATACATCCGGCATTATTCCCAGTAGAGTCTTCCGAGATTCTATCCTCAAGCAAGTTGCATAGCTACCTGCCCTCAGCCATGGTCCCGATACGTCTCCCAACGACGTCATCTCCAAAGAGGATTTCCAGGAATGTGTAATATAGCACGAGTCACTGCGTGCCCAATACTCCCGTGTCTTGTCTGCCTCTGCGGAACTGTGTCTACAAACTGCCAACAGTCATGCATTACAAGCATTCATACATGCATAATCATGCATATTACGTGCCCATGCATTTAATGAAATTGTTATATCATTCATGCATATTGCATTTCCAATGTCAACATCAGTCTCAATTCAATACTCATGTCAGGTTCTCTGTCAAAACCTTGTGAGCCAATAATATCGGTCAATTTCTACCTTTCAAATCAAATCGACGTCAAGTCAATCTCAATCTATATTTTGTCAAAAACTAATCCCCTGTGAATTTGTTTCTGTTCGGTCAAGTGGCTAGTTCAAGTCCAAGAACAGTTTGTACCTATCAATTTGCTTATGTTATCGGTCGAGTGCCCAGCTCAATCCAAGAGCAGCTCGTACCTGTCAATATGTTTCTGTTTGGTCAAGTTACCAGTTCGCATCCAAGAACGACTTGTACCCGTTTACTTTTCAAGGTTATCGGTCGAGTTACCAGTTCGAATCCAAGAACAACTCGTACCTGTCTATGTGTCTATGATTTTGGTCAAGTGGCTAGTTCAAGTCCAAGAACAGCTTGTACCTGTCTATCTGTTTCTGTTCGCTCAAGTGGCTAGTTCAATCCAAGAGCAGCTTGCGCCTGTCTATTTGTCTTTGTCTCCGGTGGAGTAACCAGTTTGCATCCAAGAACAAGCTCGCACCTGTCTATTTGCCTTGCTTTCAGTCGAGTGACTAGTTCGAATCAAGAACAACTCGTACCTGTCTACCTTTTCCATGTCCCCGGTCGAGTGACCAGTTCGAATCCAAGAACAACTCGCACCTGTTTGTCTGCTTTTATTCCCGGTCAAGTGCCCAGCTCAATCCAAGAGCAGCTTGTACCCGTCAATTCGTTCCTAGTCTCCTATCTACCCTGTTATCTGTTATCTTGTCAATGTCTACCAATCCCGCAGTGGATACGACATCTTTTGTTAATTCCAGCTTTCGTTTGTCTCGCACTCATAATCCAAATGTTGCATGGCATTCATGATATTTAAAAATGTACAAGCGTATTTTTACGTCCAAACACAGTGCAAATGTTAATATTTAAGTATCTTCGTCCCGTCAAGCCAAAGACTCCGTCTCTTGACCCTCCAGACAAAGAAACTTAAATAGGGGCAGCTGTTATACCCTGATTTTGGACATAAAAATACTCGTTCAAATTTCTTTTTTAACAAATGATATTTGTCAATTCTCTGTTATTTTACTCTGAATCTTTACTCTCTTTTTAAACATATTTTACTGCCTCTGTCTGTCTTTTCTTGCATTACAAGTCATTTGAAAATTCTCTGAGTCATTGCATTACTTTTCTTGCATTTTATTTCAAAAAATCATACAAAAGGGTATTTTGGTCATTTCCTGCAGTGGAACCCATTTTAGTCCCTGTGTTTGCCTCTGAGTCTTTTCAACCTGTCTGTACGAATCACTGTTGAGTCTTTGTTTAAAAAGTCATTTCAAAAATTGCATCTGAGTCAGTTTGGGTCAGTTTAGTCCCTAGGGGCATTTTGGTCTTTTCTTGTCAAAATTTCGGCAGAGAGGTATTTTAAAATACCTCATTTTTGTAGTTGGTTCGTTTTAGTCCTTTTGTTGATTTTTTTTTTGTTGTTTCGCTTTACGTTTTAATCAATTTACCAATTTTTAATTCGATTTTATTTTTATTACATTATGGTCCCTCAAAAAGTTTCCAGAATTGCATTTTAGTCCAAAAATTCTTAAAATTACTTTTTAGTCCTTTTTTTATATTGCAGTTTAGTCCTCAATTTCACTTTTTTGCAGAAAGGTCCAAGTCCAGATGGCAGCGCCTCATTGGTCCAAAATTACACATGGCAGCCTATAAAAGGCGCATTCAATGCACAAGTCAGGGACGATTCATCATATGCCACATCACAAACGGATTTCTCAATTTCTCTCTCTATTCTGTTAGATCAGAAAATCCAGAAATCACCAAAGAACACAAGAACAATCACATGAACCCTAAATTTTTCCAGAATCAAATTCATCAAAATTCATCAAGATTTTGATCAATTCTCAGAGATTCATTGATGAATCTTCATCATTGAATTGATCCCTCTGCAATTCAAGGCACGAATTCCTCACCGGAGGTGAAGAACTTCAAGCACCGATCACAGAGGCTGAAGGAGGTTTGAGAAGAAGAGAAAAAGAAAAGATTCGAACTGGCGAAGAAGATGAAGAGAGAAAACCAGTGAAATAACCGATTTATTTTCGGTTCTCAAGCCAAATCAACAACAAAAACCAGATCAAATTGCCAGAATCTTCCACAAGAACCTTCGAATAAAAAAAAACTCAAGTAAAAACCTAAATCTCATTTTTCTTTCTCGAAAAGCATCAACAAGAACGAATCGATGTAGATCCCTAGGGTTTTCAAAAGTTTCTTTCAAAAAAGATTGAAAACCTAAAATGTTTTTCAAAACCGTAAATAAGAAGTGTAGATCTACAAATATTCAGGCCTTGCATGCGAAAACCAATGCTAGATTCATGCTTAGAATGAGAGAACGAGTAGAATGAAGTAGGTTTAGTGGATTTCTGGTCAGGTTGAAGCTCGCCGGAATCTGGATCTCACGGCGGAGTTGATGAAGATTCCGGCGCATCTTCATCTTCTCCGGCCGTCTCCTTCCAGAAACCGGTGGAGGAAGTTGAGAGCTTAGAGAGAGAAGACGAGAGAAGAGAGAGAAAGGATTGGTAAAAATGAAAAAAACCGGCCTCAACACCTTTATATAAGCCAGTGAACCGGACCGGTCCAAGACCGGTCCAATCCCCTTCGTTCCTGGCCGTTGGATCTAGGGTTTCCTTCCCTGGATCAATCCAACGCTCCTTGTGAATCCGGATCCTTTGATTTTGGGTTGGGCCTATTTCCTGCACGTTTTTGATTTTTTTTTTCTTCTGCTATCTGCACCCTGCTTTTTTGCTAATTGAACCTCTGCATGCTCAATCTTTTCTCTAAAAATTCCTAAAAAATTGTTATATGTTTCTTAATACATTTTAACATTTTTGTGATATTTTCCAGTGGTTTAAAAAATGATAAAAATATGTGTGTTATTTCTTCTTGATTAATTTTGTGTTTGATCTAAGTTTGTGTATGTTGTGGTATGTTTTCTCATAAAATGTTCGCATGTGATGGGGATGATTGGTGTGTAATTTCATGGTGAATATGTTGCTGATCACATGTATGTTTTGCTGATTGTGGATATGGATTTTCATTTCTTTCTTGTTTTGTAAGTAATGTGTGTTTTGATCAAGAAATAAAGTGCAAAATATCTTTGAAAATGTGTCATGATTCTTGGCTTGAATGTGTCCTATTTGTTCCTACATTATAGCTCAAAATCAAACCCCTTTAACATTGCTATAATGAGAGGATTATAGGTCATGTGCATTGCCTAAGTGTCATAACCAATTTTAGGTATATTTTGCCACTTTATCTCATTTCATTACTTTTTTTCTCTCTTGCTATTCTATTCAATTTTGCTTACCTTTCTACTATTTTTATGCCTTATGACACTAACCATTTCATCTCACATTTCATTCATCACATAGTTCTAGCATCTTTTTTTTATTTATTTCTACATCAATTGGGTTTGTAATAATTTTAGATAGATTAGTTCTTTTTTTTAATTCCTTGCAAGACCATAGCATGTATTTAGGACTCAATGTAAAGGACTATGGACACTATAAGTGATGTACACCGATACAAGCACCGACACGCACACACGTTGCATGATTACCGTTTAGATGTATGCTTAGGAAACGTGATTTTTAGACAAATGTCAATTTTCAAAAAAATAATAAACCAATTCCATCACTCAAATTTTTTTTCAAACAAACCTTGGAGTCAAAACTCCATTGAATTTTTTCCTTTATTTTCTTAAACAAATCCAAATGAATCCTAATCCCTACTTAGACTTTTTTTAATAACAATTGAACCAACCATTCACCATTTTTTTCTTTCTTATGCCTTTAAGGCCTCTTTCTCTTCTTCAAAACCATTTTCCAACAAAAATTAAAATCAACCAAACACACAAAAAAAAAAAACATTTTTTGAGAGAGAACTACATGGAGTTTGATCCCTTAAATGGGTATGTAGGCATGAGGTCAAAACCTCTCCAAGTCCACTAAAATAAAACCTCAAACACTTTCTCCCCCCATTCTTAACATAAATAAATTTCTTTTTTCATAAATAGCATTAAAAATAAAGCGTAGACATAAAACTAAGAAAACGGCTCCTATAGAGTACTATAGTCATCGCGGGTGCCTAACACCTTCCCGTAATGAAAACGACCCCCGAACGTAGAATCTAAGGGTTTTTCTCAATTTTGCCCTTCCCAAGAAAAAATAGAGAATATCAAAGATTGAAAGGTTCAAGCCTAATTAATGACTTGACACCCGAAAATCGCGATAACAATGTTCTTCCTTTTTCTTTCTTTTTTCTAAACGTGAGTGGTGAGATAAGTCCTACATCCGGGCTTGAGGGAACATTAAGATAGGATGGTGATATAATCAAAGTGTCATTCCAAGAGTAATCTTGAGTGTTGGTACATGTGATAATCCCGCTCAATGGAGGTTCTTGGAAGTAATACTATGTTGACATAAGTGATCGTGTTTGGCACTATTATTTTCAAGTAACCGTCGAAGTTGAGGACCTTTAGTTACCTTTAACCCATCTTGTCCTTTTAGGACGTAGTGCGGTGGCTAATCAAGAGTAATCTTGAATTAGTTGATACGTGAGACTACACTCAAACGAGACTTTCCTACAAATGATATTGGATCAAGAGTAATCTTGTAACCTGATAATATTTGGAAGTGGTTGTAGACTTTGGGAACTTGGTAGAACCCGTGATACAGGTACAAATGAAATTGTAGTCCCTACCAAATGGCGTTGTTATCCTTAAGCTCCAACATTATGGACTTAATCTCACCATGCATTCCATGTTCTGTAGCATAATCATGCATACATTCATAAAAACTTTTTTCTCACTAATATCGAAGGACTTAGATAAGTTCTTGTAAACATCAAAGATATGGACCTTGTAAGAAGGAACACCTACAACTAAGCTTTAGCTTTTGTTAAGATTTTTTTCCTTAGTTTCGTTCTTACTTTTGAAAAGGGAACCAATTGCAACATCTTCACAATTTTCAAATAAAACAATGTTCCTTATCAAGTTTACAATTACTTTGACAAGTCCTTCAAAAAAAATGTGTCTATTTTTGTATAAGCATAGCATGCATGCATAATTTCAAGTCTGTCTCTAACACCGTGTCTTTTCTACTAAAGGTCAATCCATCTCAAAGGTGTCCCAACTGTCCTCGTCTAAAGTCAACTCACACCTACAACACTCGTGCAAACAAAAAAGAGAACGTATCAGTTTGAACAAGAAATCCACGAGCATTCGTGAAGAGGTAACAACACTATTGACGGTCCTTCCGCTACTTTTTGTTCAATTAATGTTTGTTTGTTGCTTTTAGCTTTTCAAAAAAAAAAAACATCCTTTCGTTCCGCCCGAGATGAAAGTGATCTTGTGTAGGGCTTTTTGCTTTAAGTATTGGCCATCATTAATAAAAAGGTCGTTTTGATCCCGACTTTATTTTATTTTGTGCTTTTTCTGAAAAATGGTAATACAAAAAACCAAAAAAAATAATTCTTTAATCATTCTCATATATCTGCATAATCATAACTTGTACTTACTTGTCAAAATTAATAATCAAATCATGCATTAATAAACCCGTTGAACACAATAACCATGTACTCGCTCCCAACTTTGAGTTCTCTATGACCAAAGATGAAGAAGAGGAGAATGAAGAGACTCCCAACAAGATCTCTCGCCCACTGGGGCATCTTAGCTGTCAAAGCTGCAAAGAAGATTGTCCAAAAGATTGCTTTCATTTACAAAGACTGGCACGAGATGCTACCACTTGCACTTCATGAGTATTGTCCGGTAATACACACTTCAACAGGGGAAACCTCCTCCTTCCCTCAAGTATATAACATGAAGGTCGTGCTTCCTGTGGAGGTCGAAGTCCCGACAATAGGAGTTTTGCCGAAGTCCAAGCTTGTTTGAACTTAAAATGCATGACGACCTTGTACAACCATGTCAAAAGAGGTTGAAATAAACTTCCAACAAGAAGGTTCGTCCCCGCAAAATTCAAGAAAGAGACTTTGGACGCCTAACTATGAAGGTTCATGTGCAATGACTTTTATAACTATGCATGGTGACAAACTTGCACTTCCTATGAATGCCGGTGTAGTCAAGAAATACTCTGTCAAATATAAAATCTCGATAAGTCGCAAATCTGAAAAAGCGGCTTAGGCAAAAATGAGCGTCTCGGTGGACTGAAAACCTGAAAGGGCGGTCCAGGCAAAAATTAGAGACATGAACAAAAAGATTATCCTGATAGATTGAAAACCTGAAAGGGCGATCTATGTAGAAGTTAAGGATCAAAAGACAAAGTAACTGCATCCGGTCAGGCACAATCCACTTGGGGCATCTAGCTATCAAAAGACCTCCGATTCGAAGCATCTGCAGATCAAAGACTCGGAACAGGGGCATTCAAATTTGTTAGGGAGAGTAGCAGTTATTGTGTTCAATGTACCCTTCCCATTACATTTACCATTATTCCAAAATTTTCAAAAATCCGTGGAGCCATGCCCTTGGCAGGTCACCACTCAATTTATCAAATTTGAGCCTGTGCCCATTTATTTGGAACTCTCATTTATTCTATTTGCATAATTTCTCCTGCTTTTGATGGCAATACTTAAAGCAAAAATTTTCAAAAAATATAAAAACTATTTTTAACATCTTTTGAAAAGTGTGAACAACAAACACACTCACTTTGAACTCATGAGTAGGGGAAGCGTACCTCAACAATCGCCTCGAGAACGGTTACACTCCAGAAGAGAAATATGGCTAAGCACTATGGAAAGGACCTCTGCCTTGAGCAAGATGCTGTCACAGTTGAAAAATAGAAAGAAAAAGAAAGAAATACAAAAAAAATCAAAGCTCGCTAAGTTGAAAACCTGAAAAGGCGACTTAGGCAATAGAGAGCGTCCCGGTGGACTGAAAACCCGAAAGGGCGGTCTAGGCAAAAATTAGGGGCATAAAAAAGAAATATATTCCCGGTGGACTGAAAACCCGAAAGGGCGGTCCAGACAAAAGTTAGGGATTTTCAAAGAAAAATAAAACATAAAGCATGACTGCTAAAGCATTCCAATGGAAGGACACTCTGTGCCGGTTCACAAATGGCGATTTCTTCCATACCTTTTATCAACAATGGGCTTTAACCCCAGGAGGCATCAATTGCTACCTTGTGCCAGGTTCTTACATCGTCAATGGCTCGATTTGTTCACAATAGTATCATCTCCAAGGAAGTTTGCCGAGTGTTTGTACTGCGATGTCAATCCACCTTCCATCTTGCCTGTCTTGTCTCGTTTCATCGAGTCACCTATCATATACAGTCTATATAGTCACGCAGTTGCATATTTGTATATTCACACATTCATACATTCACACATCCATACATTACATTCATACAATCATGCATTCATCAATATTTTCACATATTTGTACGTTTATACGTACACATCATATGCACAACATCAATTCACACATAATTGCATCAGTCGTCCAGAATCTCGATTCGGTCGTGTCTCTTTGGTTCAGTCTTAACTTACCATTGTGTCAAGCCGCAAGTTTCTACAAATAAGCCTCTTCCATTTACCTTCTTATTGTCAAAGTGTCATCCCCGGCGTGAAGCCGTGCTAGTCATGACACTAATCAAACTTCAATTTCAATTTCAAAAAGTGTCATCCCCAGCGGTAGCTGTGCAAATGGTGTCACCAGTCAATTTCAACTCTCAATAGTGTCATCCTCAGTGTGACTGACCAAGTTGTCCTTTCATTCTTACCTTTGTTAAGCTATCTCATCGATAGTTAGGTAAAAGTATCATTTGTCTTTGTTAAGCTATCGTTTCAACGGTAGTTAGACGATGGTTTTTCTTTCATTCTTACCTTTGTTAAGCTATCTCATCGATAGTTAGGTAAAAGTATCATTTGTTTTTGTTAAGCTATCAATTCAACGATAGTTAGACGATGGTTTTTCTTTCTTTCTTACCTTTGTTAAGCTATCTCATCGATAGTTAGGTAAAAGTATCATTTGTCTTTGTTAAGCTATCATTTCAACGGTAGTTAGACGATGGTTTTTCTTTCATTCTTACCTTTGTTAAGCTATCTCATCGATAGTTAGGTAAAAGTATCATTTGTCTTTGTTAAGCTATCATTTCATCGATAGTTAGACGATGTTTTTTCTCTCATTCTTACCTTTGTTAAGCTATCTCATCGATAGTTAGGTAAAAGTATCATTTGTCTTTGTTAAGCTATCATTTCAACGGTAGTTAGACGATGGTTTTTCTCTCATTCTTACCTTTGTTAAGCTATCTCATCGATAGTTAGGTAAAAGTATCAATCATCTCTGTTAAGCTATCAATACGATAGTAGACAATCATTTTCCCCAGTGAAACTACATTCCCCTTGCAGAGTCAGATCCCTTTTATTCAACGAATTAGGGTATCCCGTGATTGTTTCTCATTCCAGTCAAATCACATTTGTCGTCCTGCATTCATACTTGCATCACATGCATTCATAGCATCTTAGGTCAAAAATGGTGTACTTTGTATTTAAGTCTCTTCGACTCGTCAAATCAAAGATTTCATCATTAAATCTCCGGACGAAGAAACTTAAATAGGGGCATCTGTCATACCCCAATTTTTGACCTAAGGCCCCACTGACACATGTCACTTGACTCTGATCGATCTCTGATTTTTCAGTGAAATTTCGGCAGAGAGGTATTTTAAAATACCTCAATTTTGATTCCGAGTCGGGCCCTCTTTTCTTTCTTCTTTTTCTTTTTATTTCATTATCTAATTTCCATCTTTTATTGATTTTTATTTTAAGGTTAGTTACTATTTTTTATATTTAATAATTTTTATTTTTCATCTTTTAATTTTATTTTTCTTTACATAATTTAGTTTAATTTGTTTTTATTTTATTTCGTATTAGATTTATTTTATTTTTATTTTATTAATTAGTGTCCCAAAAAACAAAGTGTCAATAGGTCCAAGAATAAAATGTCCAAGGTCTAAAAAAATTTCAAGTCAAGTGTCAACTTTAACATTCCTTTTTCAAAATTCACCATAATTGTCCATCATTTCCATTAAACCAATTTTCCTTTCTTCATCAACCTTCTCACCTATAAATAGAGCTCTCATTCCACACAATTTCACACACCAAAAGTTCTCTTGAGTTGTCAAAGAACTTTTCTCTCTTCTCCCTCTTTAGCTTTTGTTGACGAGCTATTCTTTTCTTCTCCCTCTTTTTTCTGTCCCTTCGGAATAAGTCCCTTCGGAATTTTGTCCCTTCGGTTGTCCATTTCTTTTATTTTCTTGCATTTTATTTCTTTTTAGCAGTTTTGCATTTTTATTTTATTTTATTTAGCATTTTAATTATTGTTATTTATTTTCTAGCAATTAGAATGTATTTAGGTCCAATGTAAATATAAATGAGAAAAGTGTGTGGGTGTGTGTGTCCTTTTATTTCTTTACCGCCTTAGATATATCCAAAAATGCAAAAAAATTAGATTAGGGATTTTGTGGTGATCCAACGTCACTACACAAATCCACGCGCTTTTATTTTTATTGCTCCGTTAGTTTAATTTTCATTTAATATTCCAAAAACAACAAAAACATGCAAATAATCAAAAATCACAAAAATATTTTCATAAACAAGCCTTGATCTTAAATCAAGTGACCGTCTTTTATTTTATTTTCTTAATCAAACTTTAACCAATTTAATCATATTTTGAGTCATTTTCTTTTAATATAAAAAATACAAACAAATTCTTATTTGCCACTTGGCTTTTCATTTTAAAACCTTTTTTCAAAACAAATAAAAAACACCAAACCAATCAAACGTCAATTTTTACCCCGAACTACGAGGTTTTGATCCCTCATGGGTACGTAGGCAGAGGACCATGTCCTTTCAAATCAATAAAAAATGTAGATAATTAGGTCTTTATTTTTATCACTTTAATTCCTTCTTTTTTTCAAAAATAATAAGCAAGTTATAGCACATTAATTAAATAAAATCAAGAGGTTCTCGTAGAGTACTACGAATATTTAGGGTGCTAATACCTTCCCTAAATATAACCAACCCCCGAACCCTAAATCTCTTAATATAGGGTGTTTTGAACTTTTTCCCCTTAAAAAAGAATGTGTTCAGTCGAGAAATAAATTAGTGAGTCAAAAGCTAATCAAATAGCCTTGATCTCCGAAAAATGATGCGACATTGTTCATGTGGAAAACCAGAATGAACTTTTGATATATGAGGTTGTTGACTGCATTTTTGATGTTGTTGGGTGAGTTAGATCAAGTAGAATTTCTGTTTTCATGTTGTGGTTGTGTTAGTCGAGTCGTTTGGGAGAAAACGGGATTGAAAACTTGATTTTTCTGTAGGTTATGATAGAGTTAAGTGTCAGGAGCGCGTAGGCGAAAACAACATTGAAAACGGGTTAATGGTTTGAATTTTACGCGCGAAATGGTGAAAAAAGCACTTTTTGAAAAGCTGATTTCTGGACCTGATGCTGACAAATTGTGTCACAATTTTTCCAGGTGTGTCAGGATTTTGTTGGCAGAAATTTCAGTGGTTTCTGGACATAAAAACGCACCATGAGTTCTAAAATTGTGACATGATTGTTGTGAACCAGATCCTTCATATTTCACTATTTTTCACCCCTTTCCACTCTGAACTGGGTTTTGGTGTAAACATGAAAGTTTTAGATAATCTCGTTAGCTTTCCAATGAATTTAGATTGATTTAAAAATGATTTTTAGATTTTGAGTTATGATGGAAATACTCCAAGTAGGTCTTGGTAAATTTTTACCAAAATTCAGCATAACCGTTTCTATGTCAATCCAAAACTTAAGGATTGTTTGTAAACTTCCAAACTCGAGTATTAGGAGTTAAATTAAGGTGTTTAAGATTGTTTAACATATTATATGATGTGTCTAACTTGGTTTTGTTTTGAAAATGAATTGGTTTTGCAATATGGAAGGAATGCTACGAACTTGTCGTAACTTTGTGATTTTATTGATTTTGTCGTAGTTAGCCCGGTGAAACGTACATGTATACTCAACTTCACTCATATGAGGTCTAGGTGTATACATAGTTGAGGCATTGGAACTTTTTTATTTGGTTTTGATTTAATTGTTTCAATTATTTTAAAGTTGTAAAATAAGAGACGAACTTTGTCGAAAATAATCTTTAAGACTAAATAATTGACAAATCTCTTGTGGATAGTTTGTTATGATTATATGAAGATATGTGAATGAATTTTTAGGTGTTGAATATAATGTGTTGTATTTTCTCCTTTACTTGGATTGTGAGAAATTGTATGATGTTATTGAATTATATGATAAAGTCGATGTTGGTGAATACATATATGTTAATTGATTGTGATATTGTCGGTGAATGCATATATGCTAAGTGTTGGTGATTTTGTTGGTGATTGCATATATGTTAAATGAATGATGATGTGGTGATGACTCTTATTTGAATTATGACTTGATTGATTGAGTGGACATAAATATTTGATAATGAAATTGTTGTTGAAGTTGATCAATGTAAATGAAGGTGTACTTTTACATTGTTGTTGGTGAATGTATATGTTAGGTGATTAGGCATTATTGAGTCTTTGGTTGTATGTTCAAGCATCACAGTCATATTGAGTCATATGAGAAATGTAAAAGGAGGTGTACTTTTACATAGGTGATTTGTAAGAGGATGTGTACTCTTACATAAGATGTTATGTTGGCATCTTGGGGTGACGACCTTTGTTGGTAATTGGTACCACATGCATATATGTGTCGGGAATAGGCGCATAGCATAATTGGCATGAGTCTTAATTGGCTACATGTGAGCGATGATTGTTGATGATAAGTGTGTTTGATGAATACATACTTGTGACATTTGGAATTGATTGATTGATGAATTGTGTCATAATTGAATATGTGACTTGATGAATTTGTGCATTGGTAAATTTTCGTGAATGTTGAGATTATGTGAATTGGTGCATATGTGCATTGGTAGATTTTGTTGATGGTTGTGAACAGTTGAATTATCTTCTAATTCCATGTCTTACTTGTTTGTGCTTATACACTTCTTACTTGTTTGTGCTTATACACTTGGTGAGTTAATTTGATAATAATTACTTTGATAATAATGATGAGGTCAGAATTGTATATGTATATATATAATTTGGCAATTTCTTTGATAATGATAATTGCTTGCTTATAACTTTGAAATGATGAATCGTACTTGTTGAGTTAAGTATGCTAAATGAAGAATAAGGTGAGTAATCCTTTCATTGATTGATCATGACAAATGATAAGCTTATGTCGATGACTTGATTAGAGATTGAATATGCTTGAGGTGTATTGAATGGGGGATAATAATCATGTGATGTTAGTACTCTAGGAGGGATGGGTATGTATATGTATCATGCATGAAATCCTTGAATGCTTATGCCTGTTATGTTTGATTATGATTGATGTGAAGCTTACCCCCAGTGGTTTTGACCGCCTACTTGTTGGTATGAATAGGTAGACAAAGTGCAGGATTACTTTGTTTGCTTGCTTGGCGAGTTGCTTGAGGATAGCGGGAGCTTCCTCTGTTTATCAGTTAGAGTCTTAGATTAGGTGTCAGTCTTTATGATATTATGGATTTGTTTATGTTATGGAGATTTTGCCCATATGTCGGGTTTTGGAGATTTTATGTATTGATATATTTGGAGTTATGACATGTATATTTGGAGATGTATGATTTATATCTGCTGCGACTATTGAGAATTTTTATATATTCATGTTGATTTTGATTTTTGTTGAAGACGTAGCGCATCTATTTCTTGAATAAATGTTTTATTCGCGTGTTTTTATCGCTTTAATAGAAATAGGGTGTTACATTCCTTAGTGGCTTTGAGGCACCGAATGGAAGATTGTAACCATGAAATGGTCAATATGTTGACACAACAAATTGGTACAATTTTTAACCCTTTAGTTCAGGAAACTCACGATAGTTACCTAGTATTGTCTGATCAAATTGGACGAATTGTTGATTTCTTTGCATTATATTGTATTTTTAAACACTTATGGGGTTAAATGTGTCGAAATCAACACTCAGGATTCTATAAAAGTCAACTTTTATCAATGGATTTAATTGTTTTAAATGTATTAAAATATTTTTTGTCTTTTTCATCTGTCATACAAAACCTAAACTTTTTCTCTCTTATTAATTATCATGACTTTGAAACAACAATCAACATCTATTAATGAATTTAATTGTCTTAAATGCATTAAATTGTCTTAAATGCATTAAATTGTTTTTTGTATGTTTTATTTATCATTTAAAAATGAATTTAATTGTCATTGTTTATAATATTCAATCTGTTTCAAAATGAACGTCAATGCATCATTAGAAGAAATGAAATAACTATTTTACTAGATTAAGTTAAAGCAATGTTTTGAAAATAGTGCCCATAATATTAATTGGAGAGTACAATTAGGAAGAAATAATTGGTAGTACATTGAAAACTAAGTGACAGTCATTTCGAACAATATTTTTTTTATAAACGCGACATTCATTTTGAAACAGATGAAGTAATATTTTTTCCTTCCCAAGTTCTTTTACAAAATTGAACGTTGACTTTTGTCTCCTTTAAATTTTATGAATTATATAACACTCCACCTCTGTCAATGCATTAATTGTCTTAAATGCAATAACCACGTGTATAACAAAAGTTAAGAAGTGAGTCATATACTTGAAAGTAACATCTTTCACTTTGTAGTATATATACATGTTCAAGTATTGAAATTTCTTGAAAAAAGTATTACATGTCCTTGAAAGTAACATTTAAAATTTCATGGATTTAATTTTCTTTCTCGTTCTCAGTTTGTGCATAACATGTTGCAAAGTTGAGGCGAGAAGCAAAATTTTACTAGATGAAACAAATAATTTTACTCTATCATATAGCATCGAGGTATTTTTTATTATTCATCGCCCGTTATTAATTTGATTTATACATGATGTAGTTGATTGTAATTTTGGTTAATGACTTCAAGATTTTGTGGCCGATAAATTTGATTGTGTTGATATCTACAAGCAACCTGCTCTACAACACCCTTTACTAAAAAAGCACAAAAATCATGTATAATAGTTGAACAATTTATAATATTAATTATCTTACTTTATTGCGTTGTGAAAACTAGTTGTTATTTCATGAAAATGAAGAGAATGATATATTACAAGTCGACTCCAAGTTATTTGGTTAAGAATCCTTTAAGCCAAAAGGCTTTTTAATGTTCCTTTTCTTAGCCCGGCCCAAATGTCTATCACTGTTGAAGTTAAAAACCATCACCATAGGGATATGTGGTAACAAATTAGAATTCTGCTCTTCCCCCAGCACATTTCGCTCCCACCCTACAGCCCCACCCTACAGCCATACTTAAAATGTCTCTGCGTTAGTTAACTAGCGCAAGTGTTAATCGATGTGTTAGTTAACTCACGCCAATTTAAAACAATCAAGTTGGAATTGTTGTTGTCATCTTAGGCACATGTTTCTTGCATTCATGGCTTTGCTGTGGAGAAGCCATTTAATGGATATTAAATACCATGCCAACAAATATTAAATGCAAAGCCAATGAATCAAAAGAGCTGGCATGCAAAGGAGTCCATCTTTGCTCCATTTACCTTTGCTCAATTTATCTCATTTATCTTCATGGATGTGCGACACATGTTAAAAGAATATCCAACGGTTGAAATTAAAAAGGGAAAGATAAACAAACACACATATGATTGCTTTTAGAAACACAATCTCTATCTTTTTCCAGAACTGTTGGCTCTCTGTATCTTTTTCCAGAACTGATGCCTATTTCAAAATAGAAGAAGTTTGAAAATTGAACTAATGATATTCTTACCCAACAATTATAATTAAAAAAATCTAAAACAAAACTTATTCTGTCGTAAAGGAACTAATGATATTTACCCTAATGCCTTTTAATTCCATTGCATTGTCCATGTGCAAGCAACAAATAAATTCAGCGGTTAGTTTTAATGACACGGGGGAGATAATCCACGCAAACTCAGCCTGTTTCTCAATCACACGAAAACGTCGTCGTTGTGATGACGGCCACGATGGGCTGATTTGTGACTGTGGCGGTGATGGGCTGATTCATGATGATGAAGATGACATCGGTACGAAAAGATGGCAGTGATGGAGTGAGCAGTGGCAGTTACAAGTGGTGAGGGGACGTGTGAATCTAAAAGGCATGTGCCGCCGCTGGATGTGTGAATCTAAAAGGGTCTGTAGATTTGTGAATCTGAAAAAGGCATGTGCCGCCGCTGGATGAACGGAAAGGGTCAGCGGCGACGGCAGGGAGAGACTGAGAAGCAGAAGCTGCAGCAGCGAGATGGTGAAAGGAAGAAGAAAGAGCGTGCGTGTTGTTTTTGAGAAAGAAGAAACGCGTATTATTATTATTCAGTATACAAATGCTTTTTTTTCAACTTTTAATCTCATCCTTTGGGTTTGTTTTTGCCACATGTCATACATCGATGCACTGAACTGGTATAAATGGAGTCATCCTAAATGGAGCAAAGTTGCACTCTTCAATTATAGCTTTGCATGGAGTGCAACTTTGCTCCATTTAGGATGACTCCATTTATACCAGTTCAGTGCATCGATGTATGACATGTGGCAAAAACAAACCCAAAGTATGAGATTAAAAGTTGAAAAAAAAGCATTTGTGTACTGAATAATAATAATACGCGTTTCTTCTTTCTCAAAAACAACACGCACGCTCTTTCTTCTTCCTTTCACCATCTCGCTGCTGCAGCTTCTGCTTCTCAGTCTCTCCCTGCCGTCGCCGCTGACCCTTTCCGTTCATCCAGCGGCGGCACATGCCTTTTTCAGATTCACAAATCTACTGACCCTTTTAGATTCACACATCCAGCAGCGGCACATGCCTTTTAGATTCACACGTCCCCTCACCACTTGTAACTGCCACTGCTCACTCCATCACTGCCATCTTTTCGTACCGATGTCATCTTCATCATCATGAATCAGCCCATCACCGCCACAGTCACAAATCAGCCCATCGTGGCCGTCATCACAACGACGACGTTTTTGTGTGATTGAGAAACAGGCTGAGTTTGCGTGGATTATCTCCCCCGTGTCATTAAAACTAACCGCTGAATTTATTTGTTGCTTGCACATGGACAATGCAATGGAATTAAAAGGCATTAGGGTAAATATCATTAGTTCCTTTACGACAGAATAAGTTTTGTTTTAGACTTTTTTAATTATAATTGTTGGGTAAGAATATCATTAGTTCAATTTTCAAACTTCTTCTATTTTGAAATAGGCATCAGTTCTGGAAAAAGATACAGAGAGCCAACAGTTCTGGAAAAAGATAGAGATTGTGTTTCTAAAAGCAATCATATGTGTGTTTGTTTATCTTTCCCTTTTTAATTTCAACCGTTGGATATTCTTTTAACATGTGTCGCACATCCATGAAGATAAATGAGATAAATTGAGCAAAGGTAAATGGAGCAAAGATGGACTCATAATTGAATACCATGATTTAGGAATTGATATGCCTATCCGTAAATTACCACCGAGAATTAAGGGATTTTGAGAGTAAGGACTAAGGCACAAAGTCATGTGCCTTGCTGCTACACTAGTCTTGCTCTTTACCCTTGACACGATCCTGATATATTAAATTTGTAGGTAATGGCACGTGGATAGAAGTCAAACTTTTGAATTATTTGCTAAGAATCTCACTTGTTCTATCAAAGCACTCAAACCAGAATCTAAGATATCTAACTATCATATCCTCATTTCTATTAATAGAAGAACTTACCAATATTATAAAAATAAGCTTAAGAAATACAACTGAAAAAGGATAATTAAAATTAGTTTTTGGATTCACATTTGTAATAAGTATCTAGTGAACTCTAAAAGTGGTTGACTCTACAAGATGAACTCTACGGTAAACACTTGAACAAATTTAATGAAGAAGTATCTAAAGAAATAACCAAGTAAACATGCGAAAAGATCCCCCAAACTGCCGCAATATCATTTTAAGAGTTTGTTTGGATAGATGATTTGAAAATTCAAGGGAATTTGAAATTCTATAAGGAATTCAAATGCTTCAATTGAATTTCTTTTATTTTTAAAATTCATTGTTTGGGCTACGTGAATGAATTCCTTCATTTTCAAAATTCATTGTTTGGATGATAAAGTAATTGATTTTCTTTCTTTGACTAAATTTTATTTCTTATAAATTCTTCCATTTTTAAACTAATTAACTGAATAAAATCCTAAAAAAATAATTAATTTAAATTTTTTTCTATCATAATTTATTAAATTTTTTGACTCGATTTCGTTCATGTTTTTTTTTACATTTGTAAATTATACATCAATTATTAGCAAAATCATGTGAAATGGAAATGAATTTGGATTATTCTTTAAAACGTGACTTGTGAGAATAGAAAAATATTGAAACAAAAATCTTTTTTAATAAAACTAACATTTGTATTATAAGAGTTGTAAGTACACATATAATCCATGTGTCTAATATTCTTCGCCCATTCAGAAAATGACATTCAAAAAGATAACCAATGTATCTAGATGTTATTTCACAAATCGTAGACAATATCAATAAACAAGTATAGACTAGAAATAACTACTAAATGTAATAATCCCCACAACAAATGTGGTATGCACAAGTATAGTAATTAAGTCTAATTGTAGTTGTCATCCCTCCATTGTCACAAGTCCGCCTATAGTTGTCATCTTTCAATCATCAACTGCACAAATCAAAACAAAATCTTGGATAATTTCATATAGATTTTTTTTAAAAGCCAAAACAAAAAATTTATTAGAAATATAAAGTACCAGTGGTACTAACAACAAGAAATACACAGCTGAAAATAGATATTTGTGCTATTATTCTCCCAATTGCTGCACTTGATATTATTATTATGCAATGTGTGTTTTCTTTATTTCTATATGTTTAACTTGCTCAAGGTTTTCCTGTTTTTTTGGACTCTGTCATACCATTTGCCTCTTTTAAAACATGATTGTCATATCATGCTGTCAGTGTTCTTAAATAGCAGCTATCTATAGCGTAGCGGAATTTGGACACACCGCTAATGTTTTGCGATACGCAATTTAGTATACAATGTTGTCACATTGCTGCTATAGAAATAAACAAAACACACATTACAAAATATTAATATCAAGTGCAGCAATTGGGAGAATAATAGCTCAAACTTAAGTAAACAAATTCAATAGGACCAGTGGTACCCATTTCATGCCAGTGTCACAGATCAGAGCTTCGACTCGATAAAGATTACTAAAAGTGATAAGTAAACGAGTAGGCTCTAAAGCCATCCTCAGAGATTCACTGCTACTAAACTTCTTCTTCCTGCAAATCTACACCACAAGGGTGCAGGCGCCCAACCCGTCAGTAGAGGGTGAGAATATATTCAACATAAAAATGCATAAACACATGAATAGATTCAGATAAAGAACACAACAATTACATTTAGACATGTATGCATCATAGTCATACAATATTCATATTTAAATATAAAGTTTCATTTAATAAAAATCGAATAGACATCAACTAACATCTCATAATAACATATAAGCATCGATAACATTTAAGAATATCAAGTAACCATTTAGCAAAATACAGATCATTCACACATAATCATATAAACACACATCATTAAATATCACATCTTAAAATAGTTACATTTTTTCAAATAACACGTCTATTAATTCCACATCTTCAAATAGCACATCAATTACACTTCGTCAAATGACACATCATCAAATAATTCACAAATTACACTTCTTTAAATATATAATCAAATTCACCACATCTTCAAATGTGCTTGACAATGAATGCAATGTCCCTAACTCGACTCTATATGCATGTGGTACTTGTTTTGAACATCAGAGTTATGTTACTGATTTATCCCCCAGCTTTAAACACATCTTTAAATCGGACTGACCATGAATGCATGAACACAAGTAATGACTCGACGAATGCACATCTTTAAATGACTTGACAAATACACATCTTTAAATAACATCATCGTCAAATATCACATCTTTATATAACATCCTTAAATCACACATCTTCAAATAGCACATCTTTATATAACACATCTTTAAATCATAAATATTCAAATAACACATCTTTATATAACACATCTAAAATAATACATCATTAAATATCATCAAACATTCATCATCATATATTAATAAGCAACCATGAAGACAATGTGAACTAAAATGGCACGACAATAGTGAAAGTAAGAAAAAAGTTGGAATTGAACACGGCAGCATGAATTAAAGTAGCAGCAATATGAATTAAATGGCACTAGACATGGTTCAAAATATAGTTTCTATAAGTTGCATCCCATAAGTTATATTATTCTAATCACATTATTAAGCAACTGCAATAATGGTACTTTATGTTACTTCTAGTTATTAATCCTAAGATTCTCTTTTTTTTTTTTTTTACGACTTAAGTGGAAAAAAATAAAGAAAAAAAAGAAACTTCATATAGTAAATGATTTGCCATTTTCAATTGACTAATGCTAGAAAAGCATCGCATGATTCTAAACAAGCAGGAACAAGGGAAAATATAAACATTATCAGCAAAAAGAAAACTAATATGAAATATTCTCCCGTATAAAAATTTCGAAGGTTCATCGGCAATATGCAGAGATTGAAAATAATAACAACATTCAATTCACAACATCGTAAATTTAGCACATCAAAATTATGGATTTAGATATAATTATATACCCAAACTCAGCAATATTATAAAACACGAATTTAACATGAATTTATCAATAGGTCGTAAAAAAAAACAAGGAAGAAAGACACAAACTCTTCACTGCTCATATGTTCATACAACCTTATGATGAATATAACTCCCCCCTTACCGTTTGCAAAATTGATGAATTCCTACGGTAGAAATCTCTCTTTAGATTCTTCTCGGTGTGCCTCCTTGACTCTTTTCTCCACAACCCTAGTTTTTCTTTTGCCGCTTTGTTTCTCTCTTTCTAGGTAACCCTTCTTCTCTAATTCTTTTCTCTATTTATTAGCTCTAATTGAGTTTGTTACCAATCTTTATAGATTACTGTCCTTTAGGTTTGTTACTAATCTTTTCAAATTACTATTTGTACCTCTAAATTTTGTTTATATACTTCTTCTAACTACATCACCTAGCTATTCACACCTCCCTCTGCTTAAGTCATTAAAACACTTCTCAGCTCACTAACTACACCTCTTTTCTACCCAATTTTACTAATTCACCTCCGTTCGCACTTTACTTTCTTTTTCTCTCTAAAAACTCTATTTTTTTCCTAAACATTATTTTCTCCTACTCTTTAACCGACTAACCAACCCATCTACTTTCTCCTTACCTATTCTTTCAATAAATACGAATATTTAAGTTAATATTACCAAACAATCAATACTAATAATAATATTAATAAGCAAATATTAAAAATTGGGGTGTTACACCGGGTTCTGTTTCTTTGTTGTTTTGCTGGTTTTTGTTTTGTTTTCTAGGAAGATGAAGTTGGTGGAGGTTCGATCAAGATCTAGGCTGTTGTTAATCTCGAATCTGGTTTTTCCAGATTTAAGATCTGGTTCCATTTTGTTCTGATTCATCTGTGTGGTCTCGCCAGATGTTGCTCGAAAGAGTTTGGTGCGTAGTCGCTCCGTGTTGGCGGTAGTAGTCTTCAATCGTACCTTTAGAACTGTATTATTTGTCACGGTTGTGCCGTAGGTGGATTGTGTTCCGACGTATGTTTTATTTATCTGGACTTCGATTGGATTGTTGGGCTCGAAAGGGCGCTTTGGCTTGCTGCTGTTTTTAGGGAGCTGTTGGACCTTGAATCGTTTCTGTGTTGGCAGACGATTCATACGCCTACCTTAATACTCTAAACTTTCACTCTGCATTTTTTTGCAGTTCAATTTCGTATCCATACGTGGGTTCGCTGGGTTGTCCGTAGTATTGTTGTTTAGAGTTGTTTTCTTTACCACTTGTATTCTGATTTGTTGTATCACTCGTTAGGGTTTGTATCGGTGGTTATCTGGTTCAGGTTCATGCCTGTAACGCCCTCCTTGAATTATTTGATTATTTAATTATTTTTATTGAGTTAGGATATATTTATATAATTTATGTGATTTTAAATAATATTGGTTGATTATGTGGTGTGTATTATTTTATTATATAGTTTATTTTAATATTAGTTAGAATAATCTGAGAATTAATATTATTTTGGAGGTTGGGGAGTTAATTAGGAATTAATATAATTAAGGGGAGTTTAATGAAATAAAGGAGGAGTTATATTTTGGGAGTTAGGAAAAGAAAAGGTTAGAAGCAGTTTTACGTGAAACAAGTTTTGGGAGAGAAAACCAAGCCAAGGGGAGAACAAGAGCAAGAGGGGATCGATTTTGTTGTAGCTTTGTTTGTGCAATTAAATTCAGGTAAGGCCTCTTACAAAACACCTGAACATAAACAGTCGCCAATAACAGCTTCAACTACGACTTCAACAACTTAGACAACATTAACAACTTAAGACTCCAATATAAAAGAGTTTGAGGTCTCAAAATACCCTAATTTATTGTTTACTTCACGACACCTCTTCTCTTCTAAGTTCTCTCAAAAAAGCTTTTCTCTTCAAAGTGAAGTTATTGAAGCTTGGAACGCATGTGAAATTTGGATGTTTCCATGCTTTTATTTTATTTCAAAAACATGTATGGACTATGTAAGAATCATAAATTTTGTATGGATTATGGTATGATTTATGAAATTTGAATAGATTATGTATGATTGTTTAAAAGTAGACTATCTCTCAATGATAATGGTTATATAATTCTGATTTTGGTTTAGCATAGTTCTAGTTGAAATTGGGAATTGGGGGTTAGGTTTTTGGAGTATGATTCTTGGATTGAAAAGTGTAGAAACCATGGCAATTGTGTTAAGAATCGATGTTCAGATTGTAGAATAAACATAGGTTAAGTTTCCTATCAAATTTGGGGTTTGGGTGGATGAAAAATTGGGTTTTTGGCTGAAAACTGGTCTGTTCCCGTAGGGTTGTTCGTCGCAACTCGCCACAGCGAGTAAACTTACTCGCCTCACGAGCTACACAGAGACAGCATCACCTGTTTCGCGTTCTTGCATCTTTTTCACATGTTTCTGTTTTGAATTGGTCTTTGGTGTAAACATGAAAGTTGTAGATAATTTTGTTAGCTTTCGAATGGCTTTAGTTTGACTCGAAAATGATTTTTGGTTTATGAGATATGATGAAAATACTCCAAGGAGGTCTTAGTGAACTTTTATGAATTTCAGCACAACTTTGTCAGAATTTGAAATGAAAACTGGTATTGATTGGTACAGAATTGGTCTTAGGTGTAAACACGATAGTTGTAGGTATGGATGTTAGCTTTCTAATGTCGTTGGTTTGACTTCAAAAGGATTTATAGAACTTGAGTTATGGTCAAATTACTGCACGTAGGTCACAGTGAAAAATTGTTTATGATTGATGAATTAATATATGTATGTATATATTTGTGAATACGATATTGTCAATGATTGATGAAGTGTTATATGTATATATGATGTTTTAAGATGTTGATTACCATTTGATGTTGTTATATCTTGAGATTGTTTGTGTGTTGCCATGTTACTGGTTATTATTGATTAAGATGCATCTGTTGGTTAATATGTTGGTTAATATTTGATTAAAGTGGGTTAATGTTTAATTAAAGTGGGTTAACCTTTGATTAAAGTTGGTTAATATTTAGGTGACGTTGGTTAATGTTGTGGGAAATGTTGGCTGGTGTTGGTTAATGTGAAATATATATATTATGTGGAAAATATATGGCGTTGAAGTTGTTGTTGGCTATCATTAGTTGTATTATTGTGGTGTAAGTCTTATTCATATATATATGTATATGTATTTGTTGAGGGGTGGTTGTCGTCGTTCATACTGTCGGTGTTTGTAGTTGAGTTGTATGTAGATATACACAGGTGGGTCAGTTGCATAAGCATAAAAGTGGGAGAGCTTCGGCTCTGGAACGTCTTGTCGTTCAAAGTGGTGGAGCACTAGTTGCTCAAAGTGGTGTTAGTGGTGAGGACTTATGTCCTGATGAGAATGCTTTAATCATTCGACAGCGGTGTGGGTCACGGCCCTGATTTTGGTACCACATGCATAGTTGCATTTGTTGAGGAGTCTTAGTGGAGTTGTCATGTCTTGCATGAGTCTTAACGGTGGTGTCGAGTTGTTGCATGAGTCGTTGTTGTTGGTTTTAATTATCATTTGGTTGATGTTGTTAATGATGATATACTTATATATTGATGAATTATTATTATGACAGGGTGATAGATTTAATTGATGAGTTAGATATTTATTATTGACGATATTGTTGATTATGAAATATATACATATATTGGATAATTGTAGTTATCGTCGTTGTTGGTTGAATTAGTAAGTGTTACTAAAGTTAAAGAAGTAAGAACATTATTGTTAAATATATGTAGTTGTTTATATTGTTATGATGTGATGATTATGTCGTGTCGTTTATATTATTATGAGAAGATGTTTATGATATTGATTACGATGTTATGATGACTGTTTATGGTGTTGAATATGAGATTGTTATGAATGTTGTGATGATGATTATGAGATGTTATCTATGAGTTGTTAAATGTACTTGATGATGGTTATGTTAAGTTGATAAGTTGTCTTTTATTCATGAATTGCTAATGGAATGTTTGATGAATAATTATTATTATGAAATGATGATGTTACGTATAGTTGCTAAGTTGTCCTCTATTCATGAGTTGTTAATAAGGTGCTAGGTGGAGAATGTTAATATGAATTAATGATGTTGTTATGTTGTATATGAACTATGAATATGATGTTGTTACGTTGTTTAGGTCATTGATTATGAAGTTGTCATGTTATATACGAATTATGAGTATGATGTTATATGATTATGATTAAGATGTTAATTATGAAGTTAAATGATGCTGCTATGATGTTGTTTATGATATCGAGTTATGACTGTTGATATGATGAGTATATGATATGGTTTAGGAGTCGTTAAAAGAATTACTATTACTAATTGATGAAGTTTAAGTTGTTAGATGCATTTGATGAATTATATATTATTATTATTGATTGTGAATCTCACCCCTTCTGCTTGAAAATGTTGCTCTTCGTATGAGTAACTTGCAGGTGATCGAGAGTAGGTTGCTGTGTTTTTGCTGTCGTGAGTGGCTATCCCTCACTGAGTCGTTTAGGTGCTCTGATACGTAACGGGATGGGAATTTTGTTGCATGTTTTTCTATTCCTTACGTATTGTTTATAAATTTACATGATTAAGTTGTTAATTGGATTTTTATGAGATGTTTTGATGAGGCCTTCGTGCCAAAACTTTTTATGTTAATGAATTTAATCCGCTGCAAAGTTTGAATTAATATGTTGAAGGATAAATTAGTTAATTAACTTATTTATGATTTTATAAAGTGTAGCATTCCGTTTACATGTTGAATACTCTGATTAATTAAATGAAATTTTTAAGTCGGAAAAACGGGGTGTTACAATGCCTTCCAGTCTTGTACTTCCTTCCTTTTTTTTTTATATATTTCAGTTCTTCTGTGCTAAAAATAAATAAATTAACATTTGTGCCACCCACTCTCCTTGCAAATACCCCCCTTAAAATTTAACAATTATGTACATATACCCCCCTCAAATTTAAAATTTATTTAGCAAATACCTCGTCAAATTTATACTACTACAAATATCCCCTTCAACTTTAAAACTTATATACAAATATCCCCTATGTTGACTGTTTCGCTTAAAGAAATTTTGAAGGACTGAATATACCCAGTTTTCATGTAGATACAGTAGTCATAGGCTGCAAAATCGAAAGTAAATAAAAAACTACGTAGGATGATTATGCAAAACCCAATCATGTTGATTTGTACCAAATTTGTTCCCTGAAATACTGGCTACCTTGGAAGCAATCTCAATGTCAAATGATTTCAAAAGAACCAGTTTGGTTGTTGTATTGAAAATTTGCAGCTGAAAAATTCAGCCATTCTTAAACCATCCCTTTAGGATCACATTAAATCAAAATGAAATGCATACAATACCAGCCTAATTAAAATTATTAGTACAAGGATCACAACTAAATAAGCAAACTCCTTTCAAAATGAAATAGTTCAGGAACAATTTGATCAAGCACCATGAATGCCGCAAAAACCTTTTTTATTTTGAAATCTACCTTATATTAAGGGGGATAATTGATATTTGTCCGACAAATACACATTTAGTCACTTCAAGCATACTTCACATATAAATAGCCTGACTTACTAGAACTTATTTACTGACATAAGCACTTATGAGACCGTTTGTAAGAGCTTATGGAATCAGCTTATGATGTGTCCCTGTTTTTTGTTGTTTTAAACTTATTTACACAAGTTCTCGATGACGGTTTATGAAAATAACTTATAGCTTATATCAAAACATTTCGACACTATTTTATCTTTTGTTATCCAATTAGCTTATCCATAAACACCAGCACTTATAAGCATTTAATTAAGTTGTTTATATAAACATTGATTAATTGAAATACAATGTGATATGTGATATCTTCAACGAAATCCAACGAAAAAAAAAAATATATATATATATATAGATAGATACATTTTTATCGACGAGACTTACAATTTTTTATAATTACATATAAAAGCCAACAAAAAACTCCTAATAGAATAAGACCAATGGAAACAGCAAATATGATCAAAGATAAAGCGGTATTATTCTGATCATCATATGGAGAAAAATGTTGTCCGTCGTCGTCCATTTCCTGCATAAAAAAGAACCCCATTCAAAACAAAGTAACAAATTTGATGAAAAAAGTTTCAGAGATGAAATAGTATAATATATATAATAATATCATTTTCTGGGTTAGAATATTTTCCAAAAAATCAAAATGAAAAAAGATAAAGAATTTGTGGGCACTACTGTTAGCCACTCATGGTTGTTTACAAACCCTAATTTAGAAGTAAAATCTTCAATCATCATCCACCCAAAGTTTGCTCTCAAAATCACTAAATGAAGGGTTATTTGAGGGGTTGTTTGTGTTCATTAAAGTTATCTGGGTAACCAAAGTTCCAACTTCAGAATCATTTTGGGTATTAATAAACAAGAGAAAGAGAGGTATACCTGAAGGTGAAACTTGAAAGTGTTCTTCCTTTATGTTCTTCCTATATATACACGTTAGTAGAAGCAAACATATGATCGAGTCTTTCCATCTTGCTAAAGTGTGATCTCCAAGTTACTTTTGTCCACTATATCCAAAAAAAAATCATTTTTATCAATTATCCAAAAAATAAAGACTTGTGCAAATTCTATTTCAAACAAGAAAACCAAAACGTGTTTTAAAAATAAGTGATTAAATCTATTACCCAGTCTTTTTCTAAAAAACAAATAGATTAGGTTTTTGATTAAAAATTATGATTTTTCTCTTTTAGAAATAATCCAATATATTTACGTGAAAGCATTAGTATAGAATGACGTGTGGGGAATTCCATAAAATTCTTTTCTAATGGAAAAATAAATAAAATTGGTTAAATTACATTTCTTACTTTTACTCTATTTTTTGAATTTAAATTGGTCTTGTAGATTTTTATTTAAGTTTCAAATTTAAGTTGTTTACAAGTGGTTGAAACTTCCCTAAAAAAATAAATAAATAACTGGTTGAAACTCGGACCCTAGAGATTTTGAGCACAGCTCCAACTACTAATATAGTTTAGAGCATCACAAAGGCCTTAAACTAATAAGCACTCCTTAATGGACCATATATGTACCCATAATTTATTTATAATTTTTAATAAATAAATACTTATTAATGATTGAATGACTTTAATGATATTACACTAATAGGGACTTCAATTAAGAGTTTTTAAATAGATCTCACTGTATTGTACCATTTATGTGTGCATTTAAATAAATAAAAAAATTAAAGATAGCTAAAATAACATAAATTTGAAAGGTGTGACCAACTTATGCCGATTTTTTTTTTCTTTTTTTGATTGTGGGATCCGTTAATTGCTGAGAAGAGAAAGTCATTGTATAGTTGCTGATAACTAATAGGTACCCATTTTTTCTTCTTCCGAAATCCCCATTGGTGATGCTTTTACTAACTTGTCATAAAAAAATGGTTTGAATTTTTTTAATTTGCTTCAAATGAGTTGTTATGTTTAAATTATGTTAGAAAAGAGATAAATTGGTACACCTTTTGGTAAAATATTAAAGGATCATATTATAAAATACAGAGGGATCGATAGACTATATTGAACAATATATATATATATATATATATATATTAAGGAGACAGTTAAAAATTTTAAATGTAAAGATATATCTCAAACTCAAAAGATAAATAAAATAAATGATCCAGCTAAATTAAGGTTTATTTAGTGGTTTCAATATGACAGAGACACATAAAATAAGAAAATCCAACAAATAAGAAAGTTTTGATTAAGCTCAATGTGTTAATGAGTTCTATTAAATGACGAATTGTTTAGAAGAATTTATACAAGTTCGATTTTTTATTGAAGCTCTTGGTCAAACGATATTTACCTTTATGACAGAATTCCGGATTAATCATAACCCATTTTTCTGAAAACCAAAGGGTAAAAAACAACAACTTTTTTTATATTGCTATAGGTGTTGGAGGAATGGGTAATTCTATGGTATATGGTGTTAGGTGCTCGTTATGGAGAGGAATAAGGCGATTGAGATATGGGGAAGGAAGAGGATTGGTGTGATGGCAGAATTCAAATAAGATTAGATATGGTGTAGGTGTTAGAAACGGAGGGTGGTTGCTGGAAATATTTGGCTGGATCCTTGGTTGACTGGTATTCCTTTAAAGTTAGGTTCATAAGGCTTTTTGAGTTAACTAATAAATAAATTGACAACAGTAGTTTAATGCGTTCTCTAGGGTGGAGGGGTGCATGTGGAGGTGTGGAAGTGGTGGAGGCAGTTGTTTGCTTGCAAGGAGGAGTAGATGAGGGAGTGTGTTGAGCTGCTAACATCATTTGTATTGTAGGTTGATTTGGGAGGATCGTTGGTTTGGAAATTACATGCTTCCTGTGTTACATGCTTCCTGTGGTGGAGGCAGTTACATGCTTCATAACCTTCTTCTTACTAAGGATAATTTGGCAAGGCGAAGGATTATTACTACTGAGGCTCAAAATTGTTTTGGTAATTGTGGTTCTCTTGAAGACATGGATCATTTATTCATGAGATGTGATTTCTACCATAACCTTTGGCCTCTTTAATATCAATGAAGGATTCTCATCAGCATTTCATTGCACTTTTTCATATCATTGGTAACATCCCACTCATCAGCTTATTGAAGTTTTTACCAGAAGGACATGCATTTAAATTGTATGTGTGTGGTGTTGGCCTTGCATGTAAATTGTATTTGTTGATTATGATTTGTGTTTTGTTAGAAGCAAGACTTGAAGAAAAACATGAATATAAGAACATGGGTATAAGAGTTTGGAGCTACATGCTTAGTTATGGGTTTAGGAGAATAGAGTTGTGATTGGTGGTTTCATGTGTGAAGATTGAAGCCATGTTCTGCATTTTTGGATGTATAGAAGCAAGGCATTGGAGTTGTTCTAGTGGCTTGATGATTAAAAGTTGGGCTTGAAGAAGAGGTTAAGGTTTTGGCTTGATGAGCTTGGAGCTTGAAGCTAATTGCAGAGATCTTCTAGGTGAGTTCTTTTAGCTAGTTCCCACATTGGGGTTATGGTGATTGTTGTGTAAGATAACAAATCTTGTAGGTTTTCATGAACATGGTATTAGTTGGCCTTTTTGTCCCAAGCTTGCTAATTCATGATAATGCTTGCTTTGAATCATGAAAATACAGTGTTTTATAGTTGCTGGAACTAATTTATGCATTTGGATACTTGGTTTGGAGGATTTTTTTTAGTTAAAATACCAGTTTTGCATGTCCCTAGATTGTCACAACTCGCCTTGCGAGCTAGAACTCGTTGGGGCGAGTTGGAAAAGAGGTTAAACCTTGAATAGACATCTAAAACCACATATGCATACCTTTTACAACCAAGACTTTCTACCTGCATGGGGCCCATGAGATCCATATGAAGAAGTTCAAGAACTCTAGAAGTAGTCTGATACTGCAGCTTTGGATGTGACATCTTTGTTTGTTTCCCAATTTGACACTCACCGCTAATTTTTCCTTCCTCTATCTTCAATTTTGGCAATCCTGTGATAGCCTCCTCAAACACAATTCTTTGCATGCCCTTAAGATTGAGATGGCCAAGTTTCTGGTGCCAATTTTATAAACCCTTTAAATTTGATGTAATAGTTTGTAAATATATATCATAATGTATAATATATTCTTGATTATAATTGCAAATTTACCTGTTTGATTTTGATAAAAGAAGCAACTTTTCAGTTGATCCAATTGAATTAGTGGGCCTCATGGCAGTTCCAAGAGTATATTCTTTGTTATTATTGACTTGCACAGAATCCGGACAATTAGCATTGTAAAATTCAGTTCGTTTAAAACCATCTGCCTGCATGTTTATATCAAATTGAGAGCACATTAACAATATGTATTTATTTTTTGTTTCCATCACATTAGATCATCCAATTGTGATGTTGAAGATGGTCCTATATATACACTTGGTCAATTTTAGCATTTACTAATATTAATACTTAACGAGTATCCAATCTCTCCAACCTAACACAACAGAAAAATGATAATACTACTCCCACCAATAACGTTAAATCATGAAATTTCAACAAAATTATTTATTTTAATACAATTTATTTAGGGGGCTAAAAAAGGGGTGCTTCCATAACCACTATTCTATACAAGCACCATGTTGTTTGTTCCACATTAGGGGTTCCTATTTAATATAATTCTAAATTGGTGAAGCACTAACCATTATAGATGGTCTTATATTTTATTAAATGCATTAAATTTGTATTCTTACTGTCCATAGTTAGTCGTAGTTGGCAATCTTCATATAAGATTGGATAAACCTTTTACATAAAAAAGAGAGGATATGAGCAGTATATTATAAAAGAATGATTACGTTTTTTCTAACATTATCTCTCTAAAAGAATTGTAATGTCATGAGAGGAAAATATCAACATAATGAAATGAAAAGTTACTAACCCCAACTCCAACTTTTATGCTATTTAGTTGTGTTCCTAATCCACTTTCAATCCAAATGTAAGACATGTTGTATTGCTTTGCTTGAACTGATAGATCATACCCAACTATTCCCGCGTATGCACCATGATATATCATATTTTGGGTTGTATCAACGGTAACAGTCTAGAGAAGACAAAAACATACAATATTTCATATTTTATACAATTTTAAAATGTTTAAGTGATTTGTCACGAACACTATGTCTTAAATCTAAAATTTGATATTTAACTACCTATCTTGCAAATACACCTAGCCACCTTTCTCTCTTGTAACCCTAGTTCTTTCTTCCTCGTCCATAAAAAAAGTAGGGATTGGAAAACGGGTTAGGCCCAATATGTTGACCCGTTTGACCTGACGTTTAGTTGTTATATTTTTACACCTCACCTAGTAGTTAACTTGCCTCACTAAACCCCCCACAAAATTAATATGGTGGTGATAGGGCCGGTCGGATCGTCCGTTTTAAATAATAGTAAAAATATCCTCTTTTCACTCATTTTTCTTATAAGTTACGATTCTAATTTCATGTATGTTTGAAATACAAATGGAGAGAGAAAAATCATTTAATTTAATCACTTTAGTGAACCCGTTACATTTTTATTTCAACTTTTTTCTTAGAGCTATTTTAGATGTCTTCTTGACTTATTCTAGATTTTTTATGATAAATGTTTGATCATTTATTTATTTGTTGCTTACCAAAAAAAAAATTATTTATTTGTTGTTGTTGGTCTCGTTAGTTATATATATATAGCTTCATTTAATTGTATTTATTTTTATTATTATTTTTACACCTTACACATAGTTTTTGTTAATTTTTTAATGGGTCATGCAAACCGGTGCCTCCGGAGCATTGGTTAAGTATGCCAAAAAAAGGAAATTATTATCATAAAAGAAAATATTTTTGATTTTTTTTAGTATTAATTACACAGTTTTCAATGCAATAACTACAATATAATTTCCTTTCTTGACATCTTTAACCAGTGTCACGGAGGCACCAGTTAGCATTTCCCTTAATTAATATGTTTAACAAAGATTTAACCGAAAAAGAAAAAAAAAAAACAATAACCCTCTGGCTCACCATAAAAAGGGGTGGGATGAGGTTTTAAACCATATACCTCTAGTTGGTTGGCCCCATTTTGGACGGTTTAGCAGCAAGGTGATTGGCTTGATTTGCCATTCTTACCGATAAGCGTTAGTTTTATGCCATTTTTGGATCCATAATAACCCATTTTGCGTCACTTTTTTCTCTTCTTTTATTTTAAAAAGACCCTTTTGCCAAAATCACGGGAATTAAGATAGTGGATATTTGTATTAAAGTTGTTTGTAATCACTATTGTTTTTATAATTTTATCCTTTAAGAAAGAAGGTTAGTTTATGTTTTCAACATGTTATTTATTGTTGATTGAAGAAAAAGATGTATAATAAATAGGGGCATGTATGTAAAGAAATAATTAATGTAATTGGAAATAACAAAGGGGTCTTATAAAAAGTGACAAAAGAAATTCTCAAAAGGGTCTTATAATTAGGGACGGAGGGAGTATATATTTTCTTTTGTGATTCCGTCTTTAGAGTACGACTTTGTTTTGTGCTCTGTCTTGGTGAGGAATTATTTTTGTTGGTCCTTTTTTCCTAATATTGGTAAATACATAATGTTTAATATTTCATGTAAAATTAATGTATTGATTAAAAATATCCAGTTACATGATAGCCAGGGGAACTTTTAAAATGCCTTTGAAAATCATCAATTTGTAATTCTCAGGCCAATACCCTCAGAAGAAAGAAAGAAAAATCAAATTCATCTAATTCTGTGGTTAAAAACAATCTCATGATTTTCTATTTCATTAAGAGCAACAATATGCCATAAATAGTTAAAGATAATTTCTTAACTATTCATATACAACATCTATTACTAAATTTGTCTATCCCCTATGCTTCTTAATAACAAAATATATTCATGACATGACATTTTCTACAACTCTAATTCATGATCCTTGATAAATCTTCATGCCATTCACACATGTATTCATATAAATATACCAATACTGTTTTCATGGTAAATGTATTTTTTCGATGCAAAAAAATATAAAATAAGGAAAAATTCCAAAAATCGGATTACAAAAAAAAGAGAGAATAAAATCCAGAAGTCCTAGCTCAACTGGCAAAATGCCGAAATTGTTAGGCCGGATGCCATGATCGGGGTTCGAACCCCGGTACCTCCACTTGTGTGTGTGAGTTTATAATGGCTTTGCCATTTCGTCTATCTACCAACAAAAAAAAAATCCAAATTAAAGAGTTTCTTATTTTTCTATTCAAAGAGGATTGTTCCCGTCAAATCTTCTCTAATTAGAAATAAGAAGGGGTGGTTACTTGGAATTTCTTTGATTGTTTTAGAATTTTATTTACCGAAGTCATGAAGCTACACTATCAAAATATAAACCAATTATACCTCCAAATATATAATACAACTTTCAATTCAAATAGATGGAAAACAAATAAATGCAAAACATTATAACTATGAACCTATCTTTAGGGTTAGGCTACTTGGTCTTTAGAAGTATTGGTATATTATCATATAGCCAAAATATTTTAGGGTTTGCTTGGAATAGTGGTATTGCTATTTATTTATTTTTTTTCCGATAACTAAATCAACTTATTAAAATACATCCTGCAACTAAGTAAATCAAATCACATAGAAGGCACCAGAGGATAGCACCAATTCATTGATTAATTAACAGGAAGAAGAAAAAAAACTGAGATATGCACACCTTGGTTAGAAAATCAAGTGAAGCCGGCGTTGCTTTGTAATTATCTCGTCTATATTGCACTTGAACCTACAAGCACATGTGGGCGTTGGCTGTCACAAAATTGTTTCCTTATTTATTTTTTATTATGAGCAAACGTTATTTCTTTTAAAAGATTATGAGCAAATATTTGAATGTATAATTTAAGTCATTGTCAATAATTTGATTCATTATTTATTCAAAACAATAATTTGATTCAATATAACTATTTTTCTGAATCATTTTCATTATTTATATTTTTCGGAAAAAATATTTACTGTTATTTTGCTAATAAAGCAACTCTGTTTTTATAAAAATTTAGTTAATTCTAAATCATGATAATTTGCTATTAATTTTGGGAGAAAACTTATAAACAGTACCTTACCTACTGTTTATTCTGTTATCCACTAATAACATTACAAGTGGATTAAATGATCCACGTCAGATTCAAATTCACTTAACTCTGTTAACCTCTTCATTATTATTCACGTCAGACTCAACACTGCTACAAAGTAGAGCAGCCAACTTTAGATAACTGAAGATTGTTGTTCCAATTTTGTCAAAGATCATAACCATGAACTTGCAACCCCCAGGAGTAGGCATAAGTTACCATCACAAAGAAAAGTTACCGTCGCTCAAGCTACTGAAGTTGAAAAGTTACGACAGAAACTAATTTTTGAGTTCATTAGTCGACAAGTTGGAGGGAGAGAAAATGTTGGTTGCACTGCTAAAGATATTAGCAATCATTTAAATTCTAAAAGGATGAAGGAAATGAAGGAAGGTGAGGCATATACTCTTCTTCATTATTTTAAATCAAAGCAATCAGAGAATTCATCATTCTTTTATGAAATTCAACTAGACATTGATAATCTAATAACAAACATCTTTTGGGCTGATGCTAAAATGGTCGTGGATTATGCTTATTTTGGAGATGTAGTGTGTTTTGATTCCACTTATCGCACTAATAAGAACTTACAACCATTTGCTCCGTTTGTTGGATTTAATCATCATCGAGAAAGTGTGTTATTCGGTGCAGCATTGTTATATGATGAGACAGCTGAATCATTTAAGTGGTTGTTCAAGACTTTTCTTAAAGCTATGTGTGGTAAAAAGCCGATGACAATTTTAACCTATCAAGATCCTGCAATGGCAAAGGCAATTTCATAGGTTTTTCCCTGAGTCATATCATCGTTTATGCTTGTGGCATTTATTTCAAAATGCACTAAAGAATGTTAATCATGCCTTTCAGCGATCTAATTATTTTGCTAGCGAGTTGCAAAGTTGCATTTATGGTTTTGAGTATGAGGATGATTTTCTGAATGCTTGGGAGTCATTACTTGACAAGCATAATCTTCGCCAAAATAAATGGATGCAAGATTTCTTTAACTAAAAGGAAAAATGGGCTTCGGTATATGGGCGACACACTTTTTCAGCCGGTGCTACAACAACACAATTAAGTGAGAGCTTTAATGGTCGTTTAAGGCTTTACATGAAGCCTACCTTTAATGTGTTAGAATTTTTCAGAAATTTTGAGAGATTGCTGGATGATATGCTAATGCGATATAAGGAGGTAGAGTCTAAATATGAAATGAGCCAGAAGATGCCATCATTGAATATGAACATCATGTTATTGAGAAATGCAAGAGATGTCTATACACCGACAATTTTTTCTCTTGTTCGTGGGGAATATGAAAAATCATGTAATCTTGTTTTGGTAATACGCACAGAACTTAGTGTTATATGAATATGATGTGTGCTTGTTTGAGGCTATGAGGAAGCATAAAGTTACCTTCAACTCTGAAGATCAAAGTGTTGAGTGTAGCTGTCAACTTTTTCAATTTGTTGGTATCCTTTGCTGCCATGCTATTCGAGTACTTAATCATTGGAATATAATTGTTATTCCTCCAAATTACATCCTTAAGAGATGGACTAAGAATGCTCAAAGTGGATGTGTTCTTGACAATAAAGGATACAAATCATCAAAGAAGATCCTAAGTTAGTTGTCTTTAATCGCTCTAAGGATTTGTGTCGCACTGCGGTAGCAATATCATGTAAGGCTGCTAATTCTGAAGATGCTTCGTCATATTTAGCTAAAAAATTGGTGGAAATTGGACTTGAAGTTGAAAACATTTTGAGTAAAAGGTCTTCCATACAGAGTGCATATCATGGTGATATAACTTGTCAAACAAATTATGTTAACTCTGATGACAGAACAATTGCTTTGAATGAAAACTTCAATGCATCTGAAGTTATGGGTATAAAAAAGAAGGATGGTGTATCCAGAGGAAAAGGTAGACACCATTTTCAACAAGTCACATTGATTGGAAGAAGACATTTGGGTGGAACTAATCTGCAGCAACTATTTTTTATTTTTTGCAATAACAATAGCTATTGAGCTTTAGACACCATTGTTTATTTGCATAAGAAAAGATTATGTAGCCACTACTTTCTTCTAGAAATAAGAGTATCCATTAATTTTTTGATACTGCTACGTTTTTCTTGTAATAAGAGTAGTACCAACTATTTGTAAAACAATCTGTTGCACACAATATCAAGATAGTTTGCTAATAAAGCAAGCAACTCTGTTTTTATAAAAATTTAGTTAATTCTAAATCATGATAATTTGCTATTAAATTTTAATGATTCAATTTCCGATAACAACTATTAAATAATGATGACTTAATTTTTATATGGTATTTTTTCTACTGTTGTGAAACCATAGTTTATACCATTAAAAACGTAAAAATTATATAAAAAATTAATACAACTTCATTAATTACCACATCGTGATACACTGTTAATACTTATATAAAATTACATATGAGTACCGTATAATACCAATGGACCACAACTTAAAGGACTTTTAGATGCATTTGACCTAAAAATTAACATACAACCATCAATTTGGTTGACTAGACTTACATTTTTTTATACACACGTATAAAAGCCAAATAAGAACTCCTAATAGACAAACACCTACTAGAACAGCAAAAACAATCACATATACCGGGCTTTTATCCATATATTCCTAGAGAAATAATATTTGTATAACTATTTTGGTACGACTTTTGTACAACTTTCTCTCTCATACTCACATTATGTTTTTATTCTCTCTCTTACTTTTTCTCTCTCCATTGTGTTTGACCAATAAGAAGGAAGAACATCAAGATTGTCCAAAAAGTTTTAACAAAAGAATTGTTCAAATATCATTACTCATCTTCGTATGGAGAAAACTTTTGGTTATAGCCAATTTTCTGCGGTAAAAGAAATAACAGTTTGGTCAGTACTAATTCAGTCGTCGGAAAAATCTGGTCAAGGATTAATAAAGACATGGGTCGAACTCGTATAGTATTCATCAATTTCATACACACACATGTAACGTGAGACACATAACGTTGTCTATGTCTTGTTAAGCCACAATTGCTAAATGATTTTGGGCATTCATCACTCTTGAAAATGAAAAAAAATTAGGAAACACAAATCATTTTGGGTATAACCTTCCAACTTCAGAATCATTTTGGGTATCAATAAACCAGAGAAAGAGAGGTATACCTATTGAATAATGCTGAAGGTATAAGGAACTTGTTCAAGTCGGTGATTAGATTTCGATCCAATGGAGCTGCGAACAAAGATAAAAACAGAAAAGTTATGAGTGCAACATTAAAAAAACCATGCAGAGTTATGGAACGATTTAAAAAAAAGTTGAGGAACATGCATCGAATGGAAGAGGGAATAGCACTTTGTACCTTTCAAATGGTGCAAAGCCAACAAGGTTTTAGTATCACTTTCTGTTGGCAAAGACGATGAGTGCATGCTTGATTTTATATAGAGGGATTTTGATTGAATGATTTCTTGCTAAAATGTGATCTCCAAGTCACTTTTGTCCACTATATCCAAAAAAAAATCATTTTTATCAATTATCCAAAAAATAAAGACTTGTGCAAATTTCATTTCAAACAAGAAAACGAATACGTGTGTTAAAAATGAGTGATTAAATCTATTACCCAGACTTTTCTAAAAAACAAATAGATTAGGTTTTTGATTAAAAATTATGATTTTTCTCTTTTAGAAATAATCCAATATATTTACGTGAAAGCGTTAGTATAGAATGACGTGTGGGGAATTCCATAAAATTCTTTCCTAATGGAAAAATAAATAAAATTGGTTAAATTACATTTCTTACTTTTACTCTATTTTTTGAATTTAAATTGGTCTTGTAGATTTTTATTTAAGTTTCAAATTTAAGTTGTTTACAAGGTTGAAACTTCCCTCAAAAAAAAAAAAAAAAAACTGGTTGAAACTCGGACCCTAGAGATTTTGAGCACAAGCTCCAACTACTAATATAGTTTAGAGCATCACAAAGGTCCTAAACGAATAAATAAGCACTCCTTAAATGAACTATATATGTACACATAATTTATTTATAATTTTTAATAAATAAATACTTATTGATGATTGAATGACTCTAATGATATTACACTAATTGGGACTCCAATTAAGAGTTTTTAAATAGGTCTCACTATATGCATATGTATTGTACCATTTATGTGTGCATTTAAAAAAAATAAAAAGAAATTAAAGATAGCTAAAATAACATGAATTTGAAAGGTGTGACCAACTTATACAGATTTTTTTTTTCATTTTTTGATTGTGGGACCCGTTAATTGTTGAGGAGAGAGAGTCAATGTATAGTTGCCGATAACTAATAGATACCTATTTTTTCTTTTTCCTCCAATGAGGGTCCTTAATATGTTGAGGTCCTTGTTAAGTAAAGGACTCCCTATTAGTGATGCTTTTATTAACTTGTCGTAAAAAAAGTTTTGAATTTTTCCTTTAATTTTTTTAATTTATGAGTTGTTATTTTTAAATTATGTTAGAAAAGAGATAAATTGGTACACCTTTTGGTAAAATATTAAAGGATTATATTATAAAATACAAATGGGTCGATCAACTATATTGAAAAATATATATTAAGGAGTCAGTTGAAATTTTTAAATGTTTAAAATATATCTCAAATTCAAAAGATAAATAAAATAAATGATTCAGCTGAATTAAGGTCTATTTAGTGGTTTCGATATGATAGAGACACGTAAAATAAGAGAGTCCAATAAATAAGAATGTTTTGATTAATCTTACTGTGTTAATGAGTTTTTTTAAATGACAAAACTCTCTTTTGGCTGAACCCTTGGTTGGCTGGTACTTCCTTTAATGCTAGCTTCATAAGGCCTTTTGAGTTAACTAATAGGTTAAATTATATCATAAGTCCTTTAAGTTTGTGGTTTGTAAAGTCTTTTAAATTATATTGATCACACATAAGTTCTTTAAATTTGAGGTTTATAACATATTAATCGTTTAAATTACTTTAGTCACGTATAAGTCCTTTTTAAGTTTGGTCACATCTAAAACATCCTCCCTTCATCATTCTTCCTATTCCTTCGTCTATTCACCTTCTTTTTTAAATTTAATACCATGACATTAGTAATAAGTTAAAAGAACCAACCCAATTAAATAGTAGACAATTTCCCCTTCTTCCATTCATCTATGAGTATCGCTAGTTCCTAATCCCCTCTCAAACAAGAAAACGAAAACGTGTGTTAAAAAATAGGCTAAAATATGGTTTTTGATTCCTGCAAATATAGCGAATTTGGGTTTTAGTCCCTGGTAAAAAAAAAAAACGAAATCAATCCCTGCAAAATTTTTTGTTTTTTAAAAAGGTCCTTGGCCCCACTTTCTTGTCTATGTGTCTGATTTTTGCATATGTGTCACCTGCTGACTGTTCAATTTTGCTCATGTGGCAGCCATGTGTAAACTGATTTCATTTTAATCATTTAAAATCAATTTTTAAAAAGCAAAAAATATATTTACTTAATAAAAATTAAAACAAATAATTTTTATTAATTGAAAATATATATAATTGAAGAATTAGGGGGAAAATTCTAGGGTTTCTCATTTCCCCCTTTTCTTCTGAATTGTTCCATCTTCATTTGTTCCTTTTCATCATCCATTCAAATCAAACTCATCCAAACTGAAATCTAACACAATCGATTCGTTTCAGGTATGTTGGTTTCGTGTTCGTGTTTGTCGTCTTCGTTGAATCCGTTTTCCCCTTTTTCGTTGTGGTTATTTTTACTACTTCGGTAGAACCGTACACTTGCGGTTTTATCCCATCAGAAAGGTTATAGCAACAAAAGCCATTGAAATTTTTATTTTATACATTGGAAAAATCCATTTTGTTATTAATAATAGACCATGAAGAATAAAAAAAATGGTGGGATTTAGTATGGAAAAGGAGAGTTGTTTTCCACTATAGGAATTTTTTTTTCAACCATTAGATTAAAGAGGAGAATTAATTTTATCATGGACTGCCTACACCATTTTTTTTTTCCTTAGTAAAAATAACTATCCTCAAATTTACTAATTTACTCTCACTCGCAAAATGACCAAAATGCCTTAGTCTTAAAATGACTAAAATACCCTTCTAAGCTAGAAATCCATTAATCCCAAATCAAATACACAAACAAGCAAATAATGGTACGTGTATCTTAAAATGGGAGAGAGAGTGAGAGAGAGAGGTGGTGAGGTGAACTTACTAAAATGCCCCTTCAACATGGAGGTGTATATTATAGGTATGGAAAAATTGAAGATTAAACTGAAAGATATTATAACATATATCACATCTACATGATTTGATATTAATCAATAATCATTTGATGGTGGCATTTCACATGGGAAAGGTTAATCCTTTCCCACCATGGAAAAGTTGGATTCAATGATTAGATTAAGTGAAGAACATATTCTTAACATGCTCTCTCAACACTAAATTTTTCTTCACACTATCTTCCAACAATTTAAAAATTCTGAAAATTAATTTTCAGAAATTAAAAAAATCGAAAAAAATTCAGATAATTTTTTTTTAAAATTATGTAATTCATTTCTTGAATGTTAGAATTTTTTTTTGAAAAAAAAAATTCCAGAATTTTATTTCAAAAACCTTATTTTCGAGAATTTTATTTTCTTAGAAAAATAAAAAACTTTAATTTCAAAATATTTTTATTTTATTTTTCAGAATATCTTATTTTATTATGAAATTAAAAAATATATTCTTTTTAGAAAAATAAAAACTTATCTTAGTTTCCAAAATTTTATTTTTATTGAAATCAAAAAAAAATCAAAAAAAAAAATTCTAACATTCAATAAATGAATTGAAGAATTTAACAAAAAATTATCTGAATTTTTTTATATTTTTTTTAATTTCTGAAAATTAATTTTCAGAATTTTTAAATTGTTGGAAGATAGTGTGAAGAAAAATCTAATGTTGAGAGAACATGTTAAGAATATATTCTTCACTTAATCTAATCATTGAATCCAACTTTCCCATGGTGGGAAAGGATATGTGAACACACACCTCATTTGATAGGTTAATAAGATACATCAAAATATTTTGTAAAAAAAAAAAAACACATCAAAATAAATTTATTTTTTAAAGTTTATAAAACACTAATTTTGATGTATCTAATTATCATATCAAATCTCATATATGTTTGTATATATAAAAAAAATAAAAACAATAGTACTTTTGTGAGCGAGAAACGCAGTGCTTTGAAATCACACACCGAACAGAACAGCACTTGAGTTCCTACCTCTCTTTGGAATTGAAATTCGGTTTTGATTAATCAATTACGCAAATTGCACAACTCTTTGAATTTGGTTGGTATAACAAATGGTATGTGTTCTTTCTATCACTCTCTTCAATCCTTGTTTTCATTTATGCGTACTATTTAAATTCAATTCATATTAAACTAATTTTGTTTATCATTATCTCTCAGTATTAGTTAATTAGGTTTACTTTCAAAGGATCACGCAATTTATCAATGAAATATGGTTTCAATTTTTATTTTGAGGCAAAATATGGTTTCAATTTTGATCATGCTGGACTAAGAACTCTGTGTGATGTTGTTGAATTACAATCTTTTCTTGAATGGTGAGGTGATATGTGCGCACCGTGCGCGCATACCTCGACCAATGCCCCTGGGTTAGTATTTATAGTGTAGGTTTTAGGGTTTTGGTCCTTGAATCTTTACCTGTTCAGCTGTCCTCTGTCCTTGAGGGACAGCTGTCAGCAAAACATGAGATGATATGAAGCACGGATACGGGCACAGACACGACATGGACACTGACACGCCGACACAACTAATTTTTTTAGAAAATCACATAATTCAGTGTAATTATATGTGTCGGTGTCGGACACAACACGTGTCTGACACGAGGACACGCCTTATCCGAAGAGTGTCTGTGCTTCATAGGAAGATATTGTTTGATCCGGCTCGTACGGCCTAGAAGATGGTTCCAAGGGGTCATTGTTCCAGTGTGGTCAAGGGACGTGTCCATATCATGGTGCTTCTGGAACTATGAGGATGGAAGTCCAGACTTACCCCAGGTTTGGGTCTTGGCCCAGACCGGAACAAATTTGAAAGTTAAATTTTTATTTTTTATTTTTTGAATGACAAATGTTAGTTATTAGGGGTTAGATTAATATTTACTAGCGT
This sequence comes from Medicago truncatula, assembly GCF_003473485.1. NCBI lineage: Eukaryota > Viridiplantae > Streptophyta > Magnoliopsida > Fabales > Fabaceae > Medicago > Medicago truncatula. Next base: position 20,252,081 of record NC_053043.1, on the reverse strand, counting down.
AGCAGAATTTGAAGAAACAATTATGTTATGCGATAAGCAATTTAGTACAAAGTGTTTGTTGTCAAAAGGAGGATTATACTGATGCTATAAATAAGGTTCTATAGCGCTATAGGCATAGCAAAATTTGAACGAATCACTATTTCATGCGATCAACAACCTTGGTTTGGTAGATTGCTGAAGTCCCAATCTTTTTAACTTGGTTTTAGACTTGTTTAATGAATGTATGCAAAAGTTGTGTCTAGTGCATTCTTTATGCTTTTGAAATAGTCTAGTTGGAAGAAAGGTTGAAGAACAATGGTAACTTTATTAACTTTATTGCAATATGGGATGAACGTATGTGATGAACAACATTACATTGTGCTCAATATTCAGAAGAATACCTTTTCCCAAAACCTTAAAGAATCAAAAGATAATGAGTGTTCTGCTTCAGTGGCGAGTGAGTGAAAGGTGTTCTATTTTTATTTTTTGAAGAGGCTGTGGTCAATAATCTATGAGATGTGAATGCTAATTTTATCGATAATATAGATGGAGTTTGTAGCCTTATTTTCTATTGAAATTCTTCCTTGCAGCTAATTTAGTTTTATGTATCTGTTATGCATCCTGTAAAATTTGGGATGGTCTTTAATCGTAACTATCATTGCTTGACAGGATATGTACATTCGCATTAAGCGTGACAAGACAACATATTTCATCCGGTGCAAGGCATCTGATAAAATTCTTGACATAAAGGAGAAGTTACAAGAGCTTGTTGACAAACCTGCTAAGGACCAACGGTTGATTCTACCTGGTACAGGGGAAGTATTAGATGACTCTAAGACTCTGGCCGATCAAAAGGTACGCTACTACGTAACTTTTCATGTCATTTACTATGTGTATATTTCTTTTTTAAAATGTTAGAATTTAGCAAAAATCCAGCTTTGATTCTATCTGTGTTTTTTTCCATTGATTCTTAGTTTCTAACTAGCCTGAAATAATTCTGATTGCTTCTCATATGACATACATGCTATAGATGCTAAAGATATCCGTTTTTTTTACATTTCAGATTGATACAGATGCTGTTGTTGCACTGACCTTGAGGAAAGGTAAACTTGGGGTGCCTTAGAAATTTATGAATTTATATTAGGGATATAAAACACGCTCTAACTTGTTTTGGCAAATACACGTAGTTTATTCACATTGGGGGATATTGGTAACTAGCCCTGTTTATTCACTTGAACAAAAAAAGTGCTTCCTTGTTCATTTTTGTATCATCTGAAAAGTGCTTACTCGTTCACTTTTGTATCATCTGAGCATGTTTATCTTTATTCTTAAATATTTTTAGCCTTTAGATTGTATGGCATTACTGTGAGGTTACGGAAACCCAAGTTGCCAAGATAAAACAAATTTATTGAACAAATCTTTTCAATCCAAAAGTTAACTTTTAAAACAAATTTGTTTTTGACAATATACACGATGTCTATTGTTATAAAAGCACACATGACATGTTTTGTTCAGCTGCAGTTGTTAGGTGATGGATTGGACCGATGTTCTTCATGGAATTAAAAACGTCTTAAATACTTTTAAGTGATAACTTATTCATTGAAAAAATGATAATTGGAGAAATTCATGAAGGTCTTCTAGATGGCTGTTATATTGATATCTTTAACTTTTAGGAACTGATATTTACAAGCACTTACATACCTGCATTTACTTGTTTATATCTTTCATTTTGACAACATCATTTCCTCTAGAGGATCGTTTTTGATGTACATGCACCGTTAGTGTACTGCCATATCTTTTTCAGAAACAACATAATGAAAAGATGTTTTCCTTTTGCTTCCAGATGATAATGAGTTTGAGGAGGTCAACATTGTTCGACCAAGTGATTTCTATCAGACGAGGGATGCAGAGGGTGCCAGTTGGTAATTGGTAAAGCCATACTCCACCAAACTAGTATGTTGTTCATTGGATCATTGATTTAGTTGGTCATCCTTCTGTTATTCTCTCTACTTTGTGTTCATCGTTGTATAACGACTTACACAACGCTGTCAAAATAGTTTTTAAATGGTATGTGGATATAGTTCCGTAAAGAAGTTATGCGAATCACATAACCATTTAAAGAAGTTATGTGAATCTATTTATAATGTTTGAATCACAACTACTTTCATTGCCACTTTGTAGATATATTAATGACACGCAGATACATTCATATAGCTCTTCATTACATCAAAAAGAAAGATAGAAAGAAAATACATATAATTTCCCCTTATTCATCTTACTCTTTTTTTTTTTTTTAACAAGCAAAAATGAATTATATTAACACTGACAGCGTAATTGCTTTAGCATAAGGCGTACCAAAACAATTACGGAAAGAAACACAATCCTGTCAAGATTATCAAAAAGCTAGTCGATGCTCATACACAAAAGAGGGCTCGACCACCATCTAACGATTTCTTACTCTTAAAATGAAATAATGCCATTTTACTTCATATATAGGCGAGACAATTTAAGCAAGAAATCGTTTTTTTTTTTTTAATAATAAGCAAGAGGACATCGTTTGTGTCCAACATATATTGTTTGGTTGAATTATTACCACCATATAATTTTAATTATTACTTACTCTTTGCCCTTACGCAATTGTAGTTTTTGTTTTTATTCGGAAACTTTGATATGCTCCCAAAATGAAAGAAATTTCTTACCCTGTAATTTGTCATTGAATAAAGTCTTGATTTTCCAATGAGTTCAATCAAACAGCAAACCATGTTGATTAAGAATAAGATAACATATATAAACAGGATTCAAATTTGTCACACTCCAAAATCCATACCTACCCTTACGTACCCCACTACCAAAACACATGAAATTTACATATTTTTTCAACTAACAAAACCACCTAACTGTACCAGTTTTACAACATTGGCTCAGAATTTCATTTGCTTCTTTCTAAATAAAAATGAAATTCTACAATCATGACATAAGTGTCTATATAAAAATACTATAAGACTTATTGTGTAAAATTTTTTTACACAATAAGTGTCCGGGATTCGAACCTTAGACCTTGCATATATTATGCATTATCCCTATCAATTGAGTTAAGCTCACGCGGATGCATATATGTGTCGTGCCGTATAGAAAATAGTTCTAAAACGTAATAGTTAGATTGATCATACGATATGCATGAATGTGCTGTATAGAAAACATATTATAGCTGACCTAACTAACCAAAAAATGGTAGAAAAAAGTTTGTTAGAACAACCACAAACAAACAAGAAAATTCAGCTCAACTTCCAATTAAGCAACAAAAAATTCATTTCCTATTCAAACACCCTTCATTTCCAAAAGCTATATTTATACATATTATATAATTGATACTTTATCCCAATAGTTAAAAATACTAAATTTCTCTTCTCTTCATTTTTTTGCAATGGCTAGCAACAGCACAGTGGTAACAAATGAACGTGCAGGTGCAGAAATAGTGTATGGTTCTGAAGAATGTTTCAACCATTCCATACAACTCTTAGAAGAGCTTGGATTTCCCAAAGGTGTTCTTCCCTTAAAAGATCTTGTTGAATGTGGAAGAGTTAGAGAAACTGGTTTTGTTTGGATGAAACAAAAGGCACCAAGTGAACATTATTTTGAAGGTACAAAGACTCTTGTGAGCTATGGAATTGAAGTTACTGCTTATGTGGAGAAATTCAAGATGAAGAAAATGAGTGGAATTAAGAGTAAGCAATTGTTTGTTTGGGTGCCTATAGTTGAAATGAGTATTGATGGTTTTAATGGAAAGAAGATGTATTTTAAGACTCCTATGGGGATTGGTAAGTCTTTTCATGTTACTTCATTTATGAGTGTTGAGGAAAAGGAAAAGTATGAGAAGTTGCAATTGAAGGATAAGGAGGTTGAGATCAAAGAAAATTAATTGGTGACAAATTTATTATATTGCATGTGTTTGTTTTTTGGTTCATCTATGTTATTTGAGAATTTGGCTATTATGAATAATAATAGATAAGCATAATGAAATCTTGATTGTTGAAAAATATGATCAAGTAAGTGGATAGTTTATGATGTATACTAAATATATGTGTTGTTATTTTTTGATGATATTGATTTATCACTTGTTACATTTTGGTTTATTGAATTATTGGTTTTGTTTACATAAAATAGTTTATTGCTTTGTTTGAGTATTAGTTCATCACAAGAATTTGGAGAAACCTTTATATTTATCACTTTGAGTTTCAATTTGGTGAAAAACTAGATCGGTCCTGTTTTTTTTTTTTTTTTACAAAAATCTTTAATTATATGAAATATTTAAATTGGAATATATAAAAATAACTTGTCTCTTATGTTTTCAAGCAATAGTAAAAATTATTATTTAACTTAAATAAACAGGTTTAATAAAAGGTGGATTTCATCTCATAAACTCTTCGAATAAGATTTAATTGACAAGGAAATCTTAGTAACTCCTTGAAACTTAAATAAGATCTTACTAAGATCTCCTTGAAACTTTTTTTAAGGAAAGATCTCCTTAAAACTTTATTACTAATAAAAGATGGATTTCAATTTATATTACTAAGAAGATCTTAGTAACTTATAAGGAGATGGATTTCATCTCATACACTCTAAGATCTCCTTGAAACTAAGAGTTACTAAGATCTTTCATTATTACTAAGAACTCTATTAAACCTGTTTATTTAAGTCTTCGAAACTACGTGTGAGAAGAACTATATTTTTTGGCTTAAATGTTCTTCTGGTCCCTTAAGTATTTAATTGATATCACTTTGGTCCCTTAACTAAAAAAAAGATTATTTGAGTATTTAAGTTTTTTTTAGTATCGCTTTGGTCCCTTATGTTAGGTTTCCGTTAAAATTTAAAAAAAAAAAAAATTAACTCCTAGATACGTGTCACCTTGTCATTGGTTCTGAGATTTTTTTTTACAAAAAACTATAATTTTTTTTCAAAAAAAATTCCAAAGCCAATGACAAAGTGACACGTGTCACCTTAAAAATATATATACTAAAAATTTTTTTTTTACATAAATATTATTAACGTTTTTTATATATTAATTTTTTTATAAAAAAATATTATTTTTTTTATAAAAAAAAAAATCTCAGAGCCAATGACAAGGTGACACGTGTCCACACTAAATATTAACAACTAAGCACCAAGAGAAATGATTTGTTAAGATTCTTGCATGTGTTTTCTATGTACAAAATGAACTTTATTCTACTTTTTATAAGGAGAGATAACCCTTTTATCATGAATACTCTAACTTTAAAATCCGATGGTGACAACAACCGTGTAATTTTACTCAAAAAAAAAAAAAAAACTGTATAAGATTCTTTGATGGGGAAGCTTCTGTTTTGTGGTAAAATACATTAATCATATATAGGGACTAAAGTGTGTTGGAACAAAATGTGTTTCACAATGAATCTTATTGAGTTTTGATGATAATAAGGTATTAAAAATTGTCAATTGGTTATTACTAATAATTGTTCAAGTGTACATGACCAAAGGCTACTCAAGTTATTTCAATAGGTCTTGGAAGAACAATGGAAAGAAAAAGAAATTCTGAGCATCTGAAGAAAACTGCTCCTGAAGCTGAAGTGCTTCTGAAGTGATGACGTCATCAGAAGCAGAAGGTCATCAGAAGCAAAAGTTTTCATCAGAAGCAATATCTTCACCAGAAGCTACGTTTGATCCTTTAATCAAACTGAAGATTCAAAGTAGCTGATTCTCAATTCAGTCTTATCCAAGAAGAACGAAGAATTGAAAGGGAGGTATCAACGGATATATGGATAGCACTGAGCACTTGTCTCTCGTTAAAAGAGTTGACAAAGTACAAGTGTACAACCACTACCTCCACTACTCTGTTTTCTGTCTACGCTACAAGACAAGACAACAGCCATGCCTGCAGAAGTTGTACGTTCAAGATGGGAATGAATTTGAAGCTTATTCTTCAAAGGACTACACCCAAATCAGGCAAAGGATTACTGGTGGATGATCAAAGGATTTCAAACGACTCTTTAGACGTGCTGATTATCTCAACGTCTCTTTCACACCTCTATATAAAGGAGTGAAGACTTGAAGATAAAAGATAGAGATACACAAGATCAAAAGCGCCAAAACTCTGTCAAATTGATTCTACAAAGCACACTGAATTTCTGCACCGATTTGATACATCTTAGAAATTCAAAGTCTAGAGTCTTTATTGTATTGTATTGTGAACACCACTGATTGTATATCAAGTGTTCAAGTCAAACTCAATTCTCTGTATTTTTGTTTGATCAGAAGTCTCTTGCCTGCGTGCTTGAGCATTAGAAGTCTCTTGCTTAGTGCTTGAGCATTGGAAGACTCTTGCGTGTGTGCTTGAGCATTTTTGTGAAGTCTCATACTTAGAAAGTATTGAGCAGTTGTAATCTTTGTGATTATAGTGAAATCTCCTTGGAAGTGCAAGGGGGACTGGACTACTTCCGTGTTGTGGAAGGAACCAGGATAACTGCTTGTGTCTTTGTCTTTCTTTTCTCTGCTCTGTTCTTTTCCGCTGCAATCTGACTCTGATCATTTCATCAGAAGCACTCAAACTGCTTCTGAAGTTTTATCAGAAGAAGTATTTTTTAAGAGAAAAAGAAAACACAATTCAACCCCCCCCCCCCCTTCTTGTGTTTTTCACCTTCAATTGGTATCAGAGCTTGCACTGTTATCACAGCACTTAACCGTGTTACAGTTCAAGATCTATTAGAAAAACATGTCTGGAGATGAGGAATCAGTTACTACAAAATACACAAGTGTCAAGCATGACTATAATACTGCTGACAAGAAAACAGACTCTGGAAAAGCTCCAAAGTTTAATGGAGATCCAGAAGAGTTTTCATGGTGGAAAACAAATATGTACAGCTTTATCATGGGATTGGATGAAGAGCTATGGGACATACTGGAAGATGGAGTTGATGATCTGGATTTAGATGAAGAAGGAGCTGCTATAGACAGAAGAATACATACTCCTGCTCAAAAGAAGCTTTATAAGAAACACCACAAGATAAGAGGAATCATTGTGGCTTCTATACCTCGCGCCGAATTCATGAAGATGAGTGACAAATCTACTGCGAAGGCTATGTTTGCTTCTCTATGTGCAAACTTTGAAGGCAGCAAGAAGGTGAAAGAGGCTAAAGCTTTGATGCTAGTTCATCAGTATGAACTTTTCAGAATGAAGGATGATGAGAGTATAGAAGAAATGTACTCAAGATTTCAAACTTTAGTTTCTGGATTGCAAATACTGAAGAAAAGCTATGTTGCTTCTGATCATGTTAGTAAGATTTTGAGAAGCTTGCCTTCAAGATGGAGACCCAAAGTAACTGCTATTGAGGAAGCTAAGGATCTAAATACTTTAAGTGTTGAAGATCTTGTTAGCTCACTCAAAGTGCATGAAATGAGTTTAAATGAGCATGAAACCTCTAAGAAGAGTAAATCCATTGCTTTACCATCTAAAGGAAAGACTTCAAAATCTTCCAAAGCCTACAAAGCCAGTGAATCTGAAGAAGAATCACCTGATGGAGATTCTGATGAAGATCAATCTGTAAAGATGGCTATGTTGTCCAACAAGCTTGAGTATCTGGCAAGGAAGCAGAAGAAATTTTTGAGCAAGAGAGGTAGCTACAAGAACTCCAAGAAAGAAGATCAGAAGGGATGCTTCAATTGTAAGAAGCCTGGTCATTTCATTGCTGATTGCCCTGATCTTCAGAAGGAGAAGTATAAAGGCAAATCCAAGAAATCAAGCTTCAGCTCCAGTAAATTCAGAAAGCAAATCAAAAAGAGCTTGATGGCGACCTAGGAAGATTTGGATAGTGAATCTGGTTCTGATAAAGAAGAAGCTGATGATGATGCTAAGGCAGCCATGGGGTTAGTGGCAACAGTATCATCAGAAGCAGTATCAGAAGCTGAATCAGATTCAGAAGATGAAAATGAGGTGTGCCTAAGGGCAAGAGAGAAACAAAGGTCATGGTACCTAGACAGCGGATGTTCAAGGCACATGACTGGAGAGAAAGCTTTGTTCCTTACCCTTACAATGAAAGATGGAAGAGAAGTGAAGTTTGGTGGCAACCAAACTGGAAAAATCATTGGTACAGGTACTATTGGTAATTCCTCCATCTCAATTAATAATGTGTGGCTAGTAGATGGTCTGAAGCATAACCTATTGAGCATTAGTCAATTTTGTGACAATGGGTATGATGTAATGTTCAGTAAGACCAACTGCACACTAGTCAACAAGGATGACAAATCCATTACATTCAAGGGAAAGAGAGTTGAGAATGTCTATAAAATAAATTTCTCTGATCTGGCTGATCAGAAGGTAGTTTGCCTTTTGTCAATGAATGATAAAAAATGGATATGGCATAAAAGGTTGGGACATGCTAATTGGAGATTAATTTCTAAAATTAGCAAGTTACAACTGGTCAAAGGATTGCCTAACATTGATTATCATTCAGATGCACTTTGTGGTGCATGTCAGAAAGGGAAAATTGTGAAAAGTACTTTCAAATCTAAAGATATTGTATCAACCTCCAGATCCTTAGAATTACTCCATATTGATCTTTTTGGTCCAGTTAATACTGCATCTTTATATGGAAGTAAATATGGATTAGTCATTGTTGATGATTACAGCAGATGGACTTGGGTAAAATTCATTAAAAGTAAAGACTATGCATGTGAAGTGTTTAGCAGCTTCTGCACTCAAATACAATCTGAAAAAGAATTGAAAATTTTGAAAGTCAGAAGTGATCATGGTGGAGAATTTGAAAATGAGTCATTTGAACTTTTTTGTGAAAAAACATGGGATTCTCCATGAATTTTCTTCTCCTAGAACTCCACAACAAAATGGGGTTGTAGAGAGAAAGAACAGAACCTTACAAGAAATGGCCAGAACCATGATCCATGAAAACAACTTAGCTAAACATTTCTGGGCAGAAGCAGTTAATACTTCATGTTATATTCAAAATAGGATCTATATCAGACCTATGTTGGAGAAAACAGCATATGAACTCTTTAAAGGAAGAAGACCCAATATCTCTTACTTTCATCAGTTTGGATGTACTTGTTACATCTTAAACACTAAAGACTATCTGAAGAAATTTGATGCCAAGGCTCAAAGAGGAATCTTTTTAGGTTACTCTGAAAGGTCAAAGGCGTACAGAGTGTATAATTCAGAAACACATTGTGTTGAAGAATCTATGCACGTAAAATTTGATGATAGAGAGCCTGGAAGTAAAACTCCATAGCAAAGTGAAAGTAATGCAGGTACAACTGATTCTGAAGATGCATCAGAATCTGATCAACCTTCTGATTTTGAAAAGTATTCAGAAGTTGAATCTAGTCCAGAAGCTGAAATCACTCCAGAAGCTGAGTCTAATTCAGAAGCAGAACCTAGTCCAGTAGTACATAATGAAAATGCTTCTGAGGATATTCAAGATAACACTCAGCAGGTTATTCAACCTAAATTCAAGCACAAATCTTCACATCCTGGGGAGCTAATCATTGGAAGCAAAGATAGTCCTAGAAGAACAAGATCACATTTCAGACAAGAAGAGTCATTAATAGGATTGCTTTCAATAATTGAGCCTAAAACTGTTGAAGAAGCTCTCTCAGATGATGGATGGATATTAGCTATGCAAGAAGAGCTAAATCAGTTTCAAAGGAATGATGTGTGGGATCTGGTACCCAAACCTTTTCAGAAGAACATTATTGGAACAAAATGGGTATTCAGAAACAAGCTGAATGAACAAGGAGAAGTAACCAGAAACAAAGCCATACTTGTTGCTCAAGGCTACAGTCAACAAGAATGCATTGATTACACTGAAACATTTGCTCCAGTTGCAAGATTGGAAGCAATCAGGTTACTTCTATCCTATGCAATTAATCATGGCATAATATTGTATCAAATGGATGTCAAAAGTGCTTTTCTTAATGGTGTCATTGAAGAAGAAGTATATGTCAAACAACCTCCTGGGTTTGAGGATCTTAAGCATCCTGACCATGTCTATAAACTTAAGAAATCACTATATGGCTTGAAACAAGCTCCCAGAGCTTGGTATGATAGACTAAGTAATTTCTTAATTAAAAATGATTTTGAAAGAGGACAAGTTGACACAACACTCTTCAGAAGGACTCTTAAGAAAGACATTTTGATTGTACAAATATATGTTGATGATATAATATTTGGTTCTACTAATGCATCTCTTTGCAAAGAATTTTCTAAGTTAATGCAGGATGAATTTGAAATGAGTATGATGGGAGAATTGAAGTTCTTTCTTGGAATTCAAATCAACCAAAGTAAAGAAGGAGTATATGTTCATCAAACAAAATATACAAAAGAGCTTCTGAAGAAGTTCAAACTAGAAGATTGTAAAGTGATGAACACTCCAATGCATCCAACCTGCACCTTAAGCAAAGAAGATACTGGAACAGTAGTAGACCAGAAGCTATACAGAGGTATGATTGGTTCTCTGTTATACCTCACTGCATCTAGACCTGATATTTTATTCAGTGTATGCTTGTGTGCAAGATTTCAATCAGATCCTAGAGAATCTCATTTAACTGCAGTTAAGAGAATCTTCAGGTATCTGAAAGGAACAACTAATCTTGGACTCCTGTATAGGAAATCCCTAGATTATAAGTTGATTGGATTCTGTGATGCTGATTATGCTGGTGACAGGATTGAAAGAAAATCAACCAGTGGAAATTGTCAATTCCTGGGAGAGAATCTGATATCCTGGGCAAGCAAAAGACAAGCAACTATTGTTATGTCTACAGTAGAAGCAGAATACATTTCAGCTGCAAGTTGTTGCACACAACTACTTTGGATGAAACATCAGTTGGAAGACTATCAGATTAATGCTAACAGTATTCCCATCTTTTGTGATAATACTGCTGCTATTTGTTTGTCAAAGAATCCAATTCTACATTCAAGAGCCAAGCATATTGAAATCAAACACCATTTTATCAGAGACTATGTTCAAAAAGGGATTTTAGATATACAATTCATTGATACTGAACATCAATGGGCTGATATATTTACAAAACTTTTATCTGTTGAAAGATTTGATTTTATTAAGAAAAATTTGAACATGCATTTTGTGTCTGATTGAAAAATTGCTTGCCTCTGAATAAGAAGTTTGGTTCTGAAGTCTATTCAGAAGCATCTGGTCCATCAGAAGCTCTTAACTGAGGTTCTGAGGAAAATATGCTTCTGAAGATGACGTCAGCGCTAAGACTTCAGAAGCGGTATTCTTTGCTTCTGAATAGCAAGGTTAGTGGGAACGTTGGCAGTTACTTTTTGTAACAGCTGTCCCATTACCCAAAAGGTAGTTTTCTGAAGAGTCTCTGACTTGGTCTATTTGTATTGGAGTATAACAAAAAGGGCAATGATGTTTTATTTGCTTTTAAACATACTAACACGCGCCCCCAATTTGTCATTAATGCTATGTTTGTTTGTCTCTTCTGAATTGATAACGTTTTACTTAAAAACACTAAGTCAATTCACACACTACTCACTTCACAACAAACACTTTCTATTTTCTTCTCAACCCTCTGCGAAGTAAGCGCATTCTCTCTCCCTCTCAAAACACCTTAGAACCCTAAAACTCCTTCAAATCAATGGAAAGCTCAAGTTCTGCTGGTGGTTCATCTTCAAATATGGAAATAGATACTCCTGCGTATGAGATAAAAGGAAGAACCATGTCTATTGAAGAATGGGAGTTAATCATTCAAGCAGAAAATCCAGTGGATTTCGCCTCCTTAACACACCATGGATGCGACCTAGTAAGGTTCTACAAGAAACAAAAGCTAATGGGTTACTTCAGTCTTCTCAATGGTCCAACGTATGAAGTTCTGGTCAGACAATTCTGGGTAAGGGCTTCAATCTTTGACATTGATGCTGCTAGACAGGAAGAAGCTCAACTGATTCTGGTTGATCCTACTCTGAAGGGAAAAACCAGAGAAGAAATGGGTCTACTCTCCTTCACTAGTACAGAGATAAGATCAAATGTCATGGGTATTCCTGTAACCATAAATGAGCAGGTTATTGCTCAAGCCATGGGAAGGGATACCTCTGGCAAGTACTTTGGAGAAGAGATTCTTAATCCAAGAACCAGCTCTTGGAAGGAAATTGTTAATGAAACCATTTATGGGTCTAAGGTTGCTCAATCATACAGCACCTTAAGCATGGAGAAGAAGATGCTTCTGAAGATCCAAAATGAGAACATCTTTCCCAAAGGTGGAGGAAGTGATCAACCTTCACTTGGACACAAGGTTTTCCTGCATCACACCATCACTCAAGAGACCACGATGAATGTTCCTAAGTACATGTTCAAGTACATGATCAAGGAACTAAAGAAGAGTCAGATGGAGAACAGGAAGTTTGTTCCTTATGGAAGGCTGCTCTCTGTAATTTTTCAAGAAGGAGGAATACTAAGTGCCTTGAAGGATGTTGGCATTTATGATAACCAGAAGCTGGGAGCAGTCACTAGTAAGATAATCAATGGATCAACTCTTGTGAAGATGAAATTGATTCCAACAAATGCTTACAAGAAACTAGATTCTGATATGCATGAATCTGATGCCATATCTGATCTAGTCACTCATCACATCCCTATCTGCAAGAAGGATCCCCTGGATGTGCAAAGGGCTTACATCTTGGACTTCTACAAAACTTACAAGAAGAAGATAAGCTTGAAAGATGTTCCTGAGGAGATGTATGGTGGTGATTTGCCTGTGGCCAAAGGCAGAAAGTCAAAGAAGAAGCAAATCACCAAGGAATAGTATCTTGCTGATGATGCTACTGAGAAGGGTGCTCAGAAGCATCAGAAAGCTAAGAAGGAAAAATCAGCATTGTCCACTATTCAAGAGGAAGTGGAGGACTTGGATGAAGTCCCACTGATCAAGAAAAGGACAAGGAGTGCTCAAGAAACAGCAGAACAGCCTGCTTCTGAACAAGCTGATTCTGAAAAACCTCAGAGTCCTAAGAAGAAAAGAGAAGCTGCTCTTCAAACCATTAAAAGGAAGAGATCTTCAATTTCAAGAAATCTGAAGACAGCTGAATGACGCAGGGAGGAAATGATGGAAGAGCTTCAAGATAACTGGGAAGAAGAGTCAAGTCCTAAGAAAGCAAAGAGAACTATTCATACTGAGACTATAGTCATGCCCAGTTTTGAAGCTTCTGAGGAACAAAAGCAATATGCTAGGGAGTATTCTGCATCCAAGATAGCAGAGAGGAAACGGATGAAGGAACTGTATGAGAAGCAAAGGGATGAGCGTCTCAAGGCTGCAGGGTATGTGCCTACTCCTGACATTGCTGCTTTAGCATCTGAGTTAAAGCAAGAAACTGTTCAGTATGGAGCAACTCTGCTATCACAAGCCTTGAAGAATAAGCAAGCTTCAGGAGCCACTTCTTCAGAACCTGTTTCAAAAGCTCCAGAAGCAGTTCATCCAGAAGCTCAATCTTCAGGTATTTCATCAAAAACTAATATCTATACTCAGATTCCTACTCTACCCTCTTCACCCTCATCATCATCAACTGAATCAGATGACCAACCCCTTAGTCAACACATAGACAAACTTCTAAAAACCAAACCTACCAAACTAACAGACTTTGGAACATTTGACTATGAGCAAACTCAAATAGAATTTTCTAAGAATAGGATTAAACTCTGTGAGAAATTCAATTTGCCTGCTACTCGTCCTCTTTATCCAGAAATTCCAGAACCTGTTAGTGTACAACACCCTGAACCCAACCAAGAATCAAACCAAACAAACCCACAAAATGACCAAACTCCACAAAGAGCCTCTGAAGTAGTTTCAGAAGCAACTACTTCAGAAATCCTCCAACAACAAGAATCATCAACCCTTCACAATCTAGAAAAACATTTAGGTGGTGAAATGCAACCTACACCTACAAAGGCCTCTAAGACAGTCCCTGAAAAGACTGTTTTAGAAAAACCAACAAACAGCAACCATCCCTGAGCAAACTGTTCCTGAACAAGCTGCTTCTGAACAAGTTGCTTCTGACCATCAAACAACAGAACAACAACAACAACCAGAACCACAAATAATTGACCTAACCTCTTCTGACCATCAAACAGCCTCAAATAAACCTTCTACATCTCAAACACCAATCCCAGACACCATCCTAGAATCTGAGTATATAGATGAACAGCTAATCAGGCTTAGTGATGAGATTCAGACACTGATTCTTCGCAGAACAGTTCTTGCACCTCTTATTCACTATCTTGATCAGTGGATGGATCTGAAGAAGAGTTTTGATGAGCTGCTGGATCAGCTAAGCACTAAGTGTGTCTCATCTCACTCTGCCATGCTGAAAAAGATGTTGGATGATATGCATGAAGCAGCTAAAGTGAAAGAGCTAAATTATGTGCCTCTGCTGGACATCACTCCTTTCTATCCAGAAGAAGAGTACATTGCAAGGGCTGCAAGAATTCATGCTGGGTTTAAAAGAAGAATGAGAGAAAAGGATGAGCTACTTAAGAAGAAGGATGAGCAAATTAAGTATCTCTTGAAACAGATGTATAAGCAAGCCCAACCTTAGTTGCACACCCAATTTTCTTTGCTTGTTTTAATCTTTGTTCTAAGTACTTTAGTTGCCTTGCATTTGTATCTTAACTTTTCTATATATAAATATTATCATTGTTTCTGGATCATATGTTTTACGAGCTTTAACTCTGATGATATTTACTGTTTTTAATGCTGTTTGTTCTGATATTCTGTATTTTAAGGGTTATATGTTTATTGCTCTGATACTCTTTCTTTTGTTTTTATTCTTTTTGTTGATGACAAAAGGGGAAGTAAATGTATAGTATTTTAAGGCACCGAGCCCCACTATAACCACTTCTAAATTTTTTTAAATACTTCTGATATTATTTATTTTTATGAGTATTTTATTGAAATTTAATTAATAAGAATAGAACTCAGGGGGAGCTTACAAACCTCACCTTAGAGATCTATTAGACTCAGGGGGAGCTTACAAACCTCTATCCCAGTGGTCAACTTATTAATTAGATCAACAACAATTGAACATTTTAAATACTATTGTTTGTCATCATCAAAAAGGGGGAGATTGTTGGAACAAAATGTGTTTCACAATGAACCTTATTGAGTTTTGATGATAACAAGGTATTAAAAATTGTCAATTGGTTATTACTAATAATTGTTCAAGTGTACAGGACCAAAGGCTACTCAAGTTATTTCAATAGGTCTTGGAAGAACAATGGAAAGAAAAAGAAATTCTGAGCATCTGAAGAAAACTGCTCCTGAAGCTGAAGTGCTTCTGAAGTGATGACGTCATCAGAAGCAGAAGGTCATCAGAAGCAAAAGTTTTCATCAGAAGCAATATCTTCACCAGAAGCTACGTTTGATCCTTTAATCAAACTGAAGATTCAAAGTAGCTGATTCTCAATTCAGTCTTATCCAAGAAGAACGAAGAATTGAAAGGGAGGTATCAACGGATATATGGATAGCACTGAGCACTTGTCTCTCGTTAAAAGAGTTGACAAAGTACAAGTGTACAACCACTACCTCCACTACTCTGTTTTCTGTCTACGCTACAAGACAAGACAACAGCCATGCCTGCAGAAGTTGTACGTTCAAGATGGGAATGAATTTGAAGCTTATTCTTCAAAGGACTACACCCAAATCAGGCAAAGGATTACTGGTGGATGATCAAAGGATTTCAAACGACTCTTTAGACGTGCTGATTATCTCAACGTCTCTTTCACACCTCTATATAAAGGAGTGAAGACTTGAAGATAAAAGATAGAGATACACAAATTCAAAAGCGCCAAAACTCTGTCAAATTGATTCTACAAAGCACACTGAATTTCTGCACCGATTTGATACATCTTAGAAATTCAAAGTCTAGAATCTTTATTGTATTGTATTGTGAACACCACTGATTGTATATCAAGTGTTCAAGTCAAACTCAATTCTCTGTATTTTTGTTTGATCAGAAGTCTCTTGCCTGCGTGCTTGAGCATTAGAAGTCTCTTGCTTAGTGCTTGAGCATTGGAAGACTCTTGCGTGTGTGCTTGAGCATTTTTGTGAAGTCTCATACTTAGAAAGTATTGAGCAGTTGTAATCTTTGTGATTATAGTGAAATCTCCTTGGAAGTGCAAGGGGGACTAGACTACTTCCGTGTTGTGGAAGGAACCAGGATAACTGCTTGTGTCTTTGTCTTTCTTTTCTCTGCTCTGTTCTTTTCCGCTGCAATCTGACTCTGATCATTTCATCAGAAGCACTCAAACTGCTTCTGAAGTTTTATCAGAAGAAGTATTTTTTAAGAGAAAAAAAAAACACAATTCAACCCCCCCCCCTTCTTGTGTTTTTCACCTTCAAAGTGTTCATTTATAATTATTGCTAGGGACACCATATAGTCTGTTTTAATACCAGATTAAAATGCTATACATGCCTAAAATTTTCAGTTTTTAGATAAAGGTTTAACAAAACTGATTCCAGAAATTTGAGAAATGAGCATTTCTTTTAGAGCATTTTATCTCAAAAATATTAGTGTGTTCAAAACATTACTCATTGATTCATTTTACTCTCTACTACCTTTAGAGCATGTCCAAGAATGAAGAAAACAAATTCTTCACAGCAAAAATAAAGTAATTTTTTTTTCTTCTGGTCTTCCAGAGAGTAAGGCCAGTTCCTTCTGGAAGATGATATAAATGAAAATACAATAGGAAAGAATAGTAATCAACTGTACACACACCACAATTAGTGTAAAAGAGCACAGTCCATATTCATACACAACAATCTACATTCTAACATCTACACCTAAAGCTATAACAACAAATAATAGGAATATATTATAAACCATTCATTCAAAAGTAGCTGGTTCGTGCTCGGCATACGAACTTACAGAATCTCAAAAGAATGCAAAACTTGCAAGTTCACTTGTGTTCCTTTTCTTGGAAATACTTTTGAGATCACCATCTCTAAAGGTTTTGGTTCCTTCTTCCATTTGATTTATGATCTGGATTGTCACTTTTGTCGGTATCAGAAGTCTCCCTCTGGCTCTCTACCTCCGTGTTTCCTGCTTGACTCCTTCTCCGTCTTCGGTCCTGAAATGTCGGCCAAAATATTTGAGAAACAACACGTTACAAATATACAAACCTAAAATCAATTAAGTTTCTTAGAAAGGTGGTCTCAAAATAGATGTGTCATAGCGTTTATCTCAAAAAATGTTGCTTAGAAGTCGTTTTCATTGTTTTCGATACAAATTTATGAAAATTTGAAACGAAGGGAAAATTATTGAGAGTCCTGCATCAAATGAGATATGACATGAAAATGTGTGTTGTAAGTTGGAGAAGGGTTAAGTCAACCCTTCTTGTAGGGTTAAGTCAACCCAAATTTTAAGAAGGTATCAGAGCTAGTTGTTGATAGCTCAGAAAGGGCCACGGCTACCTATGGAGGGGCTGACAGGAAAGGATGAGTAAAATGTTGTAGAGTGAAGCCATTGGGACGTTGACTATCAAGGGCAGTCCTATGATAGGAACTTTGGTATTATGAGGTGCCGAAATCCCATATTGAGTAGTAGTATGGGATGCTCGGTAAAGTACCTAAGTGGTTTGGTTCTTCCCTGTCGATAGCTAGCTTTTAGCGAGGGTTCTCCAAGTTCTTAGATACCTACCAACTGGTATTAGAGCTTATCTAAGACCTGTTGAGCCACCCACGCACCGGATGTCCAATCCTTAATTTGAGGGGATGTATTGAGAGTGCTACAACGGATTGTACGGAATATGGCTAAAAATGTGTTTAGAAGTGGGAGGCATCTCTAACTTACAAGCCATTTTTGTAAAGTTGAGTTTGGCTCAACCCAAATTTTAAGAAAAACACGGGACAATTTTGTAATTAAAAGTAAAAAACAGAACAATTTTGTAGTTTTTCTCATTCCCTTTTTCTTCCGTGCCCCCTGCCCTTTTGTTTTGCATTCTTTTCTAAATGTTATAAAGAGACAAACGTAATTTCACAAAGCACAGATAGGCATACTGCATTGGAAAATATAACAATAAAATGTCAAACCTCTCGAGGTATGGGATATTCCTCCGATTCAAGCATGCGAACAACTTGGGTCATCTTTGGTCTTTTTTCAGAATCTGGATCAACACATCTCAAAGCAGTTAAGAGGGATCGCTTTAGAGCACTTGTTGATGGCCTAGTCTCAATCATGGGGTCCACCACCTCTTCTGAGCGCCTACACCCAACCATCATCTTGAGCCAATCAACCAAATTTACCTTTAAGAAACAACCAAAATTGTATCAAGGAAAGTCTAACGAGTCAATACTGTAGTAATAATAGGAAGAAAATTATGAATAAAAAGAACTCGTGTACTTCTGGAAATAACTTAAAGCCAACATTATGGTAATTTTGGAAAATGCATTTTGAAAATAGATTGAATATTTTTGAAAATTCTGAAAAATTTCAAAATATTCTCCGGTGTTTCCAAAAATGCATTCACTTTAGTTACCTTCCAACTTCTCTCTAATACAATTTAAAATGAAAATCTATATAACCACATGTCATACCAGAAAGCTACATACAAAGTAAAAATTGAAAGTGCTGTTAGAAAGTAAATGGGCCCTTAAGTTGCCATTACACACCAATATGTTTCATTCTTCAAATTTTTATGTCATTTTAAGATACTCCCTCCTGTCACTATTATAAGCAAGAAATCACTTTTTAGATTCATTGAATAATTGATGTATCCAGTCTATAATACTGACTGCATACATCGGTTATTCAATGAAACTAAAAAGTGTTTTTTTGCTTATAATAGTGACTGGAGGGAGTAGAAACTAGAGAATAGTAAAGAACTAAGAGTATGAAGTATACGTTAATATAAGAATATTAAAGTATTTATGATTTTCTACAGAAAACCAATGACACACACCTCGGCTGCTGGTCGGCTATAATCGACCGGATCTCTTCCTGTAATTGCTTCAAGAAGCAATACACCAAAGCTATAAACATCACTCTTCTCATTTAACAAGCCAGAATTGGCATATTCTGGAGCTACATATCTGTACAAATGCAGCACAAGAATGCAAAAAAGAATGAGCTAACTATAGAAGCAGATTTAATTTCTATAACATTACAAGTAAAGAACAAAAAAGCCAACATTGTGATTTTAACGAATGCCGACTAATTAATCGTTAATTTTTGACGCAGTCATTGCTTTCATTAGTAAAACAGAATGGACATACTCTAGAGCTTCATATCTTAACAAATGCAACACAAACATGAAAAGAATTAGCTAATTACAGACAGCTATTACTTCGCATATATAATTAATTTAAGCAAAAAAAAGTTTGATTATGTTAATTTTTTAGTTCAAATGAATATCTGCCATGTTTTGGCTAAAACATTACAGATTGTTAAGGTAAAGTATACTACTTTTTTTTTAAGAAGCTAAATAGCCCACTCAAATTGGCACATGGAAGAATCGAACCTAAGACCTTGAGGAGGAGCATGGTAAAGTAGACCACTTAATATGAATATATTGTAATTACGACTAGACTATAGGAATGACATCACTAAGGAAAATAAAAATTGTCTAAATATAATTTCTTAATTTGTAGTATTAAAAGTGCATATGTCACCATGTCTAATAAAATAAGTATTAATAAAGAAACTATAAAACAAACAAGTTCTAAATATGAGAAATGAAGCTTACCCAAAAGTACCCATTACTCTAGTTGTAATGTGACTTTTTCCAGCACCAAGTAATTTAGCAAGCCCAAAGTCAGATATTTTAGCATTAAAGCTATCGTCAATTAGAATATTGCTCGACTTAATATCTCGATGTACAACTTTTGGCTCAATTGCCTCGTGCAAGTAAGCCAGCCTACAAGATACAATAATCAATCAAATTAATCATAGATAAAAAGGAAACTCATTCAACAAAATAAACTCTGGAAACTAGTGGATCGGCTGTTTTTTATTCAATAAGTAATGAGCATACGCTTTGGCTGTTCCAAGAAGAATTTTCATCCGAGCTTCCCAAGTAAGATAGCCATGCTGCCGCATGGCTCCATGAAGCCATTGCTCTAAATTTCCATTGTTAACATACTCGTAAATCAATAACCTGAAATTAATAGCAAGTTCAATAAAAATGAAATCTACAAATAATATAAACCAGTACTGATAGATTAGTAAGAAAATGCAATTGTGACATAAATCCATGTTATTCACCGATGCTAGAAAGACATAGATACTTGATTTTTCAAGCATTTAATAGATTTTTAAGATGAAGACAATGATGATGCAACCATTAAACACATTATAAGCTTTTATGGACGCTAAATTATAGTCAAACACATGCATAACCCAGACAATAAACAATTTGCTACCTGTGAGTGCCTTCGATGCAAAAACCCAAAAGCCGAACCAAGTTCTTATGCCGCACATGACCAATAGCCTCAACTTCCACCCTAAATTCCTTTTCAGCTTGTCCTCTGCATGACGAACATTAACAGTTATTTGATAAAGTAACAGCATTCGAGACATGCTAATAAAACACAAAATCACAACATTATAAAACCTTGTTCATATTTCAAAACTAAAAACTTAAAGGCTACAGAGAAACTATTAAGGAAATAACTTACAAATTATTGAGGAGTTTCTTAACGGCCAC
Source organism: Medicago truncatula (assembly GCF_003473485.1). Lineage (NCBI taxonomy): Eukaryota > Viridiplantae > Streptophyta > Magnoliopsida > Fabales > Fabaceae > Medicago > Medicago truncatula. The sequence goes on along the minus strand of NC_053043.1, from coordinate 20,231,406 downwards.
AGGATTCCCGTTGATAAGTTGACCTCGATAGACAACTCCATAACCACCTTCACCAATAATATTGTCTTTTGCAAACCTATTTGTTGCAAGTTCAAGGTCCCTTAACGTAAACCAGTGGCCCCAACCAAGGTGAGAGAATTCAGGCAGACCAGAACACGGCGATGGCGCGGATATAGGATGCGACGATGACCTATAAGCCGAAATGCTCCTAAAACCGCCGCTATCTTCACCTGACTGAGAGCCATTCAGATCTTTCTCTAAACGATTAAATGAGCCTGATTGACTACTATTATCTCCATTCTTGGTTTGGATCAAAACCTTTCCAGAATCGCCGTCACTAAACTTATCATTCAAGCTCATAAAAGAACCATTATGCGGGTGATTATTGGATGAAACTTGATCGACACTAATTTCTTTGATCTCTTCTGAAATAGATAGAATATGGCCAAGAGGAAGCATGCCACTCTTGCCTCTTCTAGACTTCTTTCTTAAAGTAAGACATATCGATAGCACCACAAGAATGATTATAATGAACAAACCAACCACTATTCCCATTAATACCCATGCTTTCAATCCAAAAACATTTGTTTTCTTTGACAACCCTGAATTTAGATCAGATGCCATTTTGTTCTTGTCAAATAAACCTGCAAATATCAGAGTTGAAATATTAGAAGGCACTTTGATACATACAACAAAAAGTTATGACACCAAACTTCTAAACCAGGCAAATTTACGCAAAAGATCAGATCAAAATACAATTTATAAGTATACATTAAGATTTTTGCGATTTTGCACACGCGGAGGTTTGAGAAACTTAATCATACATCTGGCCATTCAAAATCTCAGTAACAAAATATATTATCAATGATGCTATATAAAAAGTATGTAAAATATGATGGTTACATACCAACAGAAGATAAATGGTTTGAACAAAAACTGCATTATGGTCAGAAATTCACATTCCAACTAATTAAGCATAAATGAATCATATAAAATTACAAAACAAATGAAAGGAAATGTCTAACAACCAAAGACATTGAAAAATACAAAATTAGGAAACTTAATAACAAAGAAAATTGGTTTTCATGTAACAATTGAAAAACAAATAAGCAACAAAGACTAACATAGGAAAAAAAACATCCTAGTAAAGTTTCAAAATTAAGCAACAAACTGAGCCAAGTGACTAAACAACCAATGCAACAAAACAAAACACAAAGAACAAACATTTGTTTTTAACAACAATGTAAAGCAAAGACTTAAAATTACATAGACATGTTAATTTGACCAAGAAAAAACCAAAGACAACAACAATTATTTGAAACATAAAATGTTGAATGAATACCTTTCCACAACACAAAATCCTCCACAAAACTAGATCTAATCACCTCCCAAAAACCTCATTCATGTAACAACCCAAATTCAGACCCATCATAAAAAACCTCAAAAAAATCAAATTTTGCTATCTGGGTTTTCTAAAATGCTCAAAAGGGTATCTAATTCCAATCTCAAAAAATGAAAATTCTAAAAACCCAACAAAAAAGCAGTTATTTGACCCTTATGTAAGTAGTTGGAGGGAAATGGAGAAGAACACAAGAAGCACATGAAAATCTGAGGAGAAGCAAATGGGGTGGTGGGGCTAAGAAGAAGAAGAAGGTATTGAATTATCAGTGGTAGGTGATGGGCAGTGACATGACTCACATTACATACAGTAAAAGAGAAGGTTTCAAAAACAATACTAAAATACTAATTTTTCTTTTGTTTCTTCAAATCTTCACATTACATTACATTTACATAATACTAATCTCTTTGTTTGGTTTTGTTGTTTTGGTTAGTCTTCAATCTCTTTCTTCTTCTTCTCTCTCATCAATGTCTCTATCTCTCTCTCTCTCTACTTTTTTCTATGTTTCATTCTACTTGTACTTTGTATTTTTAATTCTTTTTATTATTCATTAATGTTTGTTGCTTAGCAGTTAGTATGCTGGAATTTTCAATTACCTCAAAAAAAAAAAATGCTGGAATTTTCAATTCTTTTATATATTTTTCTAAGAGAAATTAGCATCATTCTTTCTTTCTTTTTTGAGAAAAAGAATGTTCCAACATATCACATTTTTATTTTGCATAATATTCTTTAATTTTTCATATAATTGTTGTTGCATAAATTGTATTTTTTATCCTTATAATATAACTTTTTTATTTTTATTATGGTTTTAAACATATCAAATGTTTTTGCATATTTTTAACAACTTATGAAACTCTTTCGAAATCACATTATTCTTTGTTGAAAATTATGAAGCCTTATTTAAAAGATATTGAAGATTCAATTTGATGTCACATAATTTTTTTATTTTTTTTACAAGAAGAAACTTATTGCATTTCATTCAAAATAATAGTAGAGATACAAAATGAAATCCTAATATAATCACATAATTTTCCTATATTCCAACTTAATTCGTGACAAAAAATAATATAAAAATTGTCCATGACTCATTATAATAGAGAGACCAGTTTGTTCTTTGAATGAAGATGTTTGAGATTGTTTTTATATTATGTTGATCAAAAACTAAATCAAATCGTGAGAAAATTACGAAGGATTAAATTAAATCTTACAACTAGTGTAATATCAAATTCTCCGCCCATGCATATCAATGTATGTGGAACTACCAACGGAGTTAAACTTACCTAATACTCCCTCCGTCCTTATTTGTATGACGTTTTGGACATTCCACACATATTAAGAAATGTAATTAATATTTTTCAGGTTGTTTGATTTAGCGGAGAGCAAGGAGAGGACGGTAGAGGATATGTCGAGGTTAGGGTGGGAGGAGGAGGGTCGGCGTGGGTGTGGAGACGCCATTTGTTAGCTTGGGAGGAGGAGAGTCTGAGGGAGTGTTCTGCTTTGTTACATAACATTGTGTTGCAGGTTAATATTTAGGATGCTTGGAGATGGTTATTAGATCCTTCACGGGGCTATATAGTGCGGGAATCTTACCGTTATCTAACACTCTACGGCATCACTTTGGATAGGGATCTCGTGGATGATGTGTGGCTAAAGCATATTCCTTTAAAGGTTTCTCTAATGGTGTGGAGACTCCTTCGCAATAGACTACTGACTAGAGATAATTTGTTACGACGGGGTGTAATTCATTATGATGCAGCGACATTTGTAACTGGGTGTGATGTTTTTGAAACAGCTAGGCATTTATTTATAAATTATGATTTTTCTAGCAGGTTGTGGACTGATGTGTGGTTGTGGCTCGGTATTTACGACGTCACCCCAGGTGACCTTCGAAATCATTTTCATCAATTCACCAAAATGGCCGGCATGCCACGAACCTCTAATATGTTTCTAAAAATTATTTGGTGTGCTGATGTTTGGGTTATCTGAAGGGAAATGAACAATCATGTCTTCCAACACACTGTTGCTACCCCTTTTACGCTTATTGAAAAGGTTAAGTTACATTCGTTTTTATGGTTAAAATCCAAGCATGTTTCCTTCGGTTACAACTATCATGACTGGGGGAAATATCCGCTCCCTTGTATGGGCATTATTTTGTAATTTAGTTTATTTGTTCGGTTGATGCTTTTGTTGTAGCATCTTGACATTGTAAATATTCTTTGGTGTTTTCTCCCTTTCACACCTTGTGTGGTGCGAGTCACCGTTTTTAATGTCAATCTCATTTTGATTTGTTCAAAAAAAAAATGTAATTAATATTATGTGGGAAAGAGATATTATGAGTTGTTTACAAAATTGTCATTAATAATTGGTATGAAAAAGATAAATAAAAGAATTAAAAAAAGAGTGGGTAATATATCTCATTTTAATTTGTTAAAAAAACGTTTCATTGATATTATAAATCGATATATAATTTTTTTTCAAAGCTACATACAATTTGGAGTGAAGAGAGTATAACTCGGTAATTTATTTATGAGCCCATTAAATAAAAATTTGATCATTTCTTTTATAGAAATATAATTTGAACATCTTTAATAAAAGACAATGTAAAGATTGCATACAACACAGATAAATATTTATTTTTCCCGAGACATATGATCGAAAAAGCACAAAAGACATTATTATTATTATAAAGTAAATAAAATATATGAAAAAGAGGAGAAAAAAAATTATTTCTATTATAAAAGGCAAATTCTATGGTACACTCAAAAATTTAAGTGTATTGGTACACCAATCAACAAATTAATAGTTAAATGTGTTATTTTTTGAAGAGAAAAATTGTTTTACATCACCTATAATTATAATAATTAAATCTTATTAACCAAAAACGTCGACGAAATAAAATTTAATTTTTCTGACTTTTTAGTACTCATAATAGAGAATTTTGATTACTTTTACAATAAAATGTAAAAAAAAAAATAGTATGATTTTTATAAACAATGAAATGACGTTTTTTTCTTATGAAATGACGTTTTCTAAAATATAAATATCAACAAATAGCTCTTTATTCCATAAAAATAATAGTTAATTTAAAGATTTTTGAAGTAGGAGTACCGGTACACCTTAGTTTACGGGTGTACGGTAGAAGTTAAGGAGGTCCTTAAAAAAAAATATTGCACAAATTCAGTTTTGTCAAAGTTTGTCCTTTCAAAAATAAATTCTTGTTTATATTCATATCATAGGTCTATATCGAGAAATGAAATCCTAACAACTTTTTATAATATTATAAACAAAACATATATTGAGATAATAATCATTACAAGAGACAAGTGATGTGTCATCATGAAGAAATTCTAAAGTGGATATTTAAAAAAGAAAATAATCAACATTATCAAATTTATATAGATAATAAGTTTAATTTTGATTCACTTTTAATGTAATAAAAAAATACAATATCAATGAATCCCAATTTTATATATGTGACTTAAAAACTTATTATTAAATCAAATGTTCTAAAAAAAAAAGTATATGATTAATATGACCATTTTGATTGATTACACGTGTAGAAATATTTATGCCTCTTGATATCCATTGACATCCATATACTAGATATAGTTAAAGAAATGGACAGGATGTATCTCATAGTTCATAATATCCCTGCAGATATTGATTATTAAACTATGTTCCTTCTAGGGTCTTCTTAACGAATGCCTACGGGTTATTTTTTAAGAATTCCAAATTTAAAAAATATTCTTTAAATAAATCAAATGTTACAAATTTCAATACATTAATTACACAATTTTTTATGAAAATATATTATTAATGATTTTTAAAGAGTGCCCTAGGAACATTTCCCTAATCATAATCATATATATGGAAGATGCTGGCCAAAACCATAGAACCAGTGATACAAAAATTCAATTCTAGTTCACTTTTTAACCTTCCTAAAACCATTTGTCAAAAAAAAAAAGTTTTCTAGAATCATATCATTTTTTCTGTCAAAAAATCTCCTTTTTTTTTTTTTTTTTGTGTGAATGCATCAATCCTCATCCAAAGTGGAGGAAAACTGATAATTTGTTTTGCTCTCACGTTTAGGGGGCACTTTAACATAGAGTTGATTTGAAATTTTTAATTTCTTAATTGATGTGCAAAGTTTTAAACAATTTTTCAATTTTTTTGTTATGTTTTAATTTTAACCTTTCGATTTTGAAGATAAAAAATGTTATGATAATTCAGTGTTTGAGGCAAATAAACTTGATCAATGATTGTATTTGTTAGAAGAGCAGTGCTATTTTAAGGAAAAGAAATCATCCCGAAATGATCCCGACTGAAAATTAGCCAATTAAATTCTTGCTTTGGCAGAATAAAAGGAGGAGTGAGACTGCAATCAGGAGACAGAGAGAGATAAATGGTATAATGGTCGTGATGCTTTCTCGAAGAAAAAATTCGCTGTAAACAACATTTCCGTTTATTAGAATTTAGAATTGAGTTCTTACAACGATTCGTCATTAATCACGTAAGTCCAACGCTCCAACCACTTGGTTAGACAATTGTCAATATAAATCAAAGGAAGTAACATCCCAAACCCTTCTACATCAATTCCAAACACACAAAAGAAAGGGAAAGGAAAGGGAAAAACACTATGAATGCTAGAACCCTTGAGGTAACAAAACTGTTTGTTGAAGGCATCACTTAACTAATTAGCCAATAAGAGATATGAAGAAGGCCCTCCACTATATTGATGTCACTATAGAAGTATGTGAATAGAGAAAGGGAAAGAAAGTCCCACATTTGCTATCAAATAATTAAATGTGTGTCATCCATTAGACAATTTTAGCAGAAGGCTACACTACACTATGGAAAGCAATGATTGGTTTGAAAGGCCTAAGTTTGCATACATTCATATGACACATGAGCAAGGTTTGTGATTTGTTTCTATGGTCCCATAATTCTACTTTAGGTAAAATTATTGTGGTCCAAACTAAATGCTTTATCAAGCAAAACCCTTTTTTGTTTTTACTTCCATAGATCCACCTAAAGTAGACATCTTAGTGACTCAGCATTTGGAGGGTACCCTAGATATTCAATTGCAAATTTTCAAAGGCATAAAAGGGTGCATATGTATTGCTTCACGTATCAGCTACAAGAGGATATTATTCTTTGGTCTTAGTCATTATAAAGCTATAGTATGTTTAAGAATATGGACTTATGTCCCTTTATGAAATTGTGCAGTTCCCTAATTAATAATCTCATGACTTTTCTTGTAGCATCTATCTATTTGTTACTCTAGCTCTAATTTTGTGTATTTATTTTATATAATGTATGTGTTCTATTAACTTGTAAATGATTTTTGTGAGCTCATAAATCAAAATAGTCAAAATGTATATATATTTTCGTGAGTGCTTAGTCCATTCACAAGGTGGTTACTCTTAAGATAGATCCTTCGAAGTCCCTCTTCTTTTGTATAAATACAATCAATATGTGTGCTCTTTTCGACATGGGACTACCATATTTTTTAATTCACATAACACTAGTTCTAAGTCTCGAGACTTGGAGTTTAGTCTTCCAACTTTTCACCCAATTCCATACATGAGTTCCAACATATGTGTGAATTTTTTTTTGTTGTTACATCTATGTGTGAATGATTAAGCATAAACCTAATATATATAATAAGATGAAAAAATAATTAAGAAATTGTCTTATTTGACTAGACAAATTCCATGTAGATAGACTAGCTGGCTGGACCACAGCCGTTTTAATTTACTTAATTAACAAGAATAAGAACTACATCCAAATCCAACAATCCTATTATGGAACAATATTCGATTATTTGTGTTACTTGGTCGCACGACTATGTTGTTCTCATCCTATATATGTTGCAATTGCATTTGTATTCCAATAATATACAATCTAATATATGATTGGCAGCATGTTTTGTTTTGCTAACTCAAATTCAAGAAAATGCATGTATATATCCTGATAATTGTTATACCTATAGTCATCATCACAATGTTACAGCTAGTTTTTTTTTCCTTGAAAAGAATTTAACTATTCATTTTTGTCTTTTCGGAGATAGTGATAAATGTCCGTTAAAACTCACACGAATAATTGTGAAGTGTTGTATTCAAACCCAAATGAAGAAATCTAATCTAACAATATAAATATTGTGCTAAATTTTATGGACAACTATTCGTTTTAACTTGCGTTTGAAAACACAATTTTAGACCACAAATTTGTCGGACTAATCAAACCCAAGTGTGAAATTTTGTATTTGAACCTCAATTTTTGAACATTGCAACGTCTCTACTAAATATAATATTTTTTTTGGATCAGGTAGCCTAGTAGCTAAAATTCACATTATAAGGTGAATAAGTGGGGGTCTGGGGTTCGAACCTCAACCTCTGTATATAATAATGCATTGTCTTACCAACTGAGCTATGTCAAGACACTAAATATAGTATTTTACTATGCTTACAGGGAGAATCAAACTCTAATTTAATTAGTCAATTTATATTTTTTACAAAAATTTGTCACACCTCTTCTTTCTAAAACATAGGAAATTTGATTTTCCACGTTTTGAAATGCAACAAATGATAGTTGATACAACTTTTTCAAAGTCATTTAGTTAAATTTAAATAAAACTTTTTCTATCTTTTATATTCTATACCTTATTATGGTTGACCAAAAAGGGAGGTGCATGCCACCCACATCATATATTTTAACAGATAAAAAAACAAAGTTAAGGCTTGTCTTCTGCCGACAATTTTCAAGTACATTTTTACACAAGAAAGTAAATTAGAGTCAACCTGACAATCTCATTTGCCTTCTATGGTTAGATTTTTTTTTTAAGAAAGTAAAATGGAATATATTAATAATAACTGAAACGCCTTTTAAATATAAGGTGTATTTAAAAGACGTTCAACAATAACAAGATGTCTGACAAATATTTATAAGGATTAGCAATGGTCGATACCCAAACAACACAACGGGTTCAACCGCCACTGCCTGCATCCGTACACAAAAGAGGTATTATTCACCTTTAACCACCAATAAGCGTGGAACTTAACTTTTTCCGAAAGCTCCATAATGGAAGAATTAACATTATTAAAAATTCTATTATTACGTTATTTCCATACGAGCCACACACAAAGAAGTCACAAAAGCTAAAGAAATGATCTACCACTCCTCCTACCACCCAAGTAATTTATAAACTGAGAGAAGTGGGTGTTTGGGACGTTGTGATCAACACTTGAAAAACCAAGCCAAAATCTGACATGCTGCCAAAAAAAGAAAAAAAATTACAATTAATAAACAATGTGAGCTTAATTTGTACTTTGATAAACCAATAAATGGTTTACGTAAGGATTTGTTCTCTTCTTTAATACAATGCACAATAATTTTCACCTAGTAAATATGCAATTATCATCTGAAATTGTAAGTTTCATCAATTACCTCCTAACGTTAACAAAATTTCAATTACCCCTCTGAAATTGCACAACGTTAATCAATTTATCCCCTCTGTCAAATTCTTCTGTTAGTCAACATCACGTTTTAAAAATACCCCCTAAAATTTTGCACTTATGTGCAAAATACCCCTGAACTTGAAAATTTATATTTTTTTTCTTATACTTGACTAAAAAAATCAATGCCAATGATATATGATATAATTGATTATTAGTAGCCATGGTAGCTAGTGAAATGTGACAACAATGAGAACAAATAACTACTTTGAGGAGTAAGCAGTTAAAATGTGAGATAGATGAGTGGTGCTTATACTCAAGAATTTTGTGGTATTTATAATAGACGAAACAAATTTCATTAACATTGTTGTAGTTTTCAATTTTGAAGCTTAAAACAAAATTCTCTTCTATACGTGCCTGGGAGAATTTTAATGAGACCCTTATGTTTTAGTTATAGATATATGCTATGCTATGGACAAATTTTGTGTCAAAGAGGCTTTAATATTACTTTTTTACAAGAGGCTAAGATACTAATAGTTCAATTACCTTCGAACCGATAATTTTTTCTTATACTTTAATATCTTTTGAGTCAAGTATAAGAAAAAAATATAAATTTTTAAGTTTGAGGGACATTTTGCACGTAAGTGCAAAACTTCAGGAGAATATTTGCAAAACGTGATGTTGACTAACATAAGAATTTGACAGAGAGGGTAAATTGATTAACGTTGTGCAATTTCAAGAGAGAATTGAAGTTTTGTTAACATCAGAGAGTAATTGGTAAAACTTACAATTTCAAAAGATAATTACCTATTTACTCAATTTTCACCCAAAAAGGAAAAAAGTACCATTCAATTACGTCTCTTGGCTTATCTCGAGTACTACTTGACCCTCTTAAAGGGTCCTTCATGTCCTAAATATTCATTGCACCACAGTTATTTGGACCCATTCTAAAATTAATATATGTTTTATTTGATTTGATGGTTAACAAAGTTTCCCCACAACAAAACTAAAGCTTAGCATTTAGTTTTTTTTTTTGAGTGGTGCAACATTTAGTTTGTGTAAATGGTAAAAGATTTTAACCCTTTGAATAATTTAGTTATAAGTTTCACATCTGATTTTTGTACATGGAGAAATCTTGATTGGAAGAGAAAATTTTATCTTGTGTGTCTAACATGGAAAAATCCACATATTGATTCATTGGGAGCTGCTGCCTGCTGCCCCACTACTTATTTATCTTACTGAAAGTTATTAAATAATTTATTTTTGTTTCTACTAAAAATTAAATGATATACCATAAAAAATATATTGGACAATTTATTTTTGTCAAAAAAATTTATTTGTCAAAAATCAAATACACACTATGATTAGGGATGGCAATACGGGCCAGTCCGTCCCGTTTAGGCTCAACCCTCTATTAGCCCGCTAAAAACGGGGTGGGGGCGGGGCGGGCCAACTTGATGGGGTGGACTCAAACTCACAACCTACCCCCGCCTAAAGGCAGACTAGAGGGTTGGCCCGACTAAATTTTAAAATATTTCTTTGTCGATTGTTATTAACAAATATCAACCATAAAAAGTTTACATAATTTTTTCAACGTCCCTAAGTTAATCATTGTCTAGGTCATAGACATATGATGCTCCGGGATGAAAGTTTTATAATGTAGTGGTGAATCAGTTTTTGTTCTAGAGGTAGGGGACTAGTGGTGAATCATTTATCACTTATTAGAGAGAGTGTGCAAATTGAGGTTGGGTTGGGTATCATTTAGCCCAATTGTTTACGGGGGTGTGTGAATTAAAAATTCGGTCACTAGTAGTAAAAAAAAAAGTTTAATAAGCTCGCGGGCCAGCTCGCCCCACACCGCTATGACCCGCTTTTTCAGCGTGCTTAACAGGGGCAAGCCAACTTGAGAGATGAGCTCAAAATCTCACCCAACCCGCCTAAAATGGCAGGTTAAGGAGCTGGTCCGATGGACCGGACCCGTTTTTCCACCCCTAATTAGGATAGATCAATTGCTGAATAATTGTTTTATCATATACAGAAAATTAAATATTAATTTAACAATGTTTAAAATAAATATAACAATTTTAAAATATGAATACACATAGTTTTTGCAATCTCTAATTTTTTTTTCTTAGCAATAACTATGAAATTATTTTCTCCTGTATGCATTAATATATATATATATATATATATATATATATATATATATATATATATATATATTTGGTACAAACATTAATATATTTTTTTAATATGGATTATATAGTATATGATGTTACTCCACTAATCATTTTTTTTTTTGTGTATAGACGAAAGATGATAAATTCATTATAAACTCTCACACACATAAATAGAGGTGTCAGATTTCGAACTTTAATCATTGTATCCGATATAACAATTTTGAACTTTAATCATTCTGGACCCACTAATCAAAATCTATGGCTTTGTATAGCAAATGGTTTTATCTTCTAGACAAATATTTTTTTTTGAAGGGTCTTCTAGACAAATATTAATTACCACAGTAATGAATAATAGTGAATATTTGATGCCAAAAGAATAAAAAAAACAAAAGCTTTAAAATAATAATAAAAAATGTTAATAAAATTAAGGGAAGGTTTCCAACATTGCGTTAGACCTTCCTTAAAAAAAACATTGCTTTAGACCTGGTCACAAAAGCAAAATCCTTAATTAATTATATCCAACAGAACAAAATTCAAAATGAGACTAAAATATTGTAGAAAGAACAACTATAATTGGATTACATGGTCTACCACCATAGATTTTATACCAATTAAAAAGTCTCCATCTTAGGACTCATTCAAAAGATTTGTTCTTAGTAAATGGACAAGAATCTTATTAGGTCTTGGAAGTGAGGTCCAAAAGAAGTTTTAATAGAAACTGATAAGGTTTTTACTCAACTTTTTTTTGTTGTATCACCAAAACAAATCTCAGTTCTAAAACCAAATTATAGGCTGAAATTTTCTGGATGGTGGGATATCAAAATCTGAATTTGACTTTACAGTTTTAATGACACTTGCATTTTTTATTATATGTGTAACATTCTGGGAATTGTCCATTTGTGCTGCTAGTTGTTGAAATTGCTTTGTCTATTGAGGTGATACTTACATAAGGTAGTTAGTTTGGTAGCATCAAGGTAGCTTCAATTCATCCATTTTTTTAAGTATGATTGTAATTTTAAATGTAAACGTGTGTGTGATTCTTTGTATAGAAATGTTAGTCCTAAAATAGTAGTCTAGATTCATTTTTGCAACAGTTACTATCCAAAGATTTGTCTCTTGTTCAAGTTTATTTATGTTTTAATGTTTTATGGGTAGTGTTAACTTGTGTTTAGGGCTGTAAATGAGTCGAGTCGAATCAAACATGTCTGAGCCCGATTCGTCTCGTTAAGAATTGGCTTGGTCCGAACCTCGGTTCGAGCTTTACACAAATTTTTTTTTCAGTTCGAGTTCGGCTCGTTTAAAGTTCACGAACAGTTTGGTTCGACTCATTAGATTCAATTCGTTTGTTCGCACATAACTTTAGGTATGGAAATAAGTAAAGCCACTTGAACCACGTAACACAAAAGTCAAATAATTTAAATTTTTGACCCATAAAATATATTGAAATTTATACCAATTTTTAATGAACTGGACGAAGCTATTATTGCACATAGTAATTAACAGTGGTATGCAACCACCAAATTCAATTTTGCCTTCTTGTGTCATATGTTTATCTTATTATAGATAATCATATCCTTCATATTTCTTGCATATTCCTATGCAGGACTATTTTAGTTTTGAAATACTTAAAAACTACGACAACATTGTGCATGACGTTGTCTATCAATTTTTATGTAGCATATTTTTATCCTATTATTGCTAAGTGTTTGTCTTAGTTTTTTAAGTATTATATATATGATCAATTATCTATAAATTTTAAAATATTTTTTTAAGTGTTATATATATATATATATATATATATATATATATATAATCGAGTCAACTCGTGAACCAAACGAGTCGAACTACATTCAGCTCAATTAGTTGACGATAATTTTCAGCTCAGGTTTGACTCATTTGGTTCATGAACCAAGTTCAACGAATCAATTGTTGAATCGAATTACGAACTTTAATCGAGTTGGTTCGGTTAATTGCTAGCCCTACTTGTGCTCTTAGGACACGTGTTAAGAAATCCAAAAAAAGAAATATTATTTTAAACTTTCTGTATTCAATTCATTAAAACATTAAAGATTAAATTTAATGTACGCATTCCAATACATTATTCCTACATTTGACTTCTAAACTTGTGCCCACATTTTATGCACCTTATATCACCAAACAAAATTGTAAATTCATCTCAATTTAATTTGCTTTTTTAGGAATCTCAATTTAATTTGTCGTAAATTAATTGTATTTATACTTTTTTTCTTCTCAAAAATTATTATTTCAAACATGTGAAAAGGGATTAAAAATATATTTGATTATTAATCTCGTACACTATATATATATATATATATAATGGGATAGGATCAAATGACACCATGGTGTCAAATTTAAATTTGACACCAAATCATAACCATTAATTCAACTTTAATCCGACGTTTTTCATCAATTCATTGAATGCTCACATGCTTAACAAATTATATAAATTTTAATTTTAGAAACAATTTATTCTTTCTTTTTTTGATTAATTATTTACCAAAAATTCTCTATTGGTATTATTATAGTTTGTTTGCCAAAAATTATTCACTGTCATTCTTTTTTTTAGGGCTTATCATCCTTATTTTTTTTATTCCTATTAACCTTTTTTTTTTTTTTCCTAGAAGAACCAAAGGAAATTGATTTATAAAGAGCACATTGCACCAAAAAATAAAAAAGAACTTATGCTACTAAACGAAAGCAAAACACAAATGTTAGAACATCCGATACAAGAATATTAGCAGCATGAACTCAAGAATACTACTATCCAACAAATGAAAGAGTAGTCAATACAAAGATGATTGAACAAAGATTAGTAAAAAAAAGAAATTGTAGGGAGAAATCAAATGGTAAATAATTAATCAAAAAAAGAAAGAATAAATTGTTTCTAAAATTAAAAATTAGATAATTTGATAAGCATGTGAGCATTTAATGAATTGATGAGAGACGTCGGATTAAAGTTGAATTAATGGTTATGATTTGGTGTCAAATTTAATTTGACACCACGGTGTCATTTGATCCTATCCCATATATAATGTATAAAATTATATTTCAGAGTTCGTATGAGAACGGTTTGAAATCCATCTAAAAATATATTGATTTTTTTCATCAAACGTTGGATGAAAATTGGGACGAACACTTTAGTTTAGGACATGACTTTTTTAGACGATTACCTATTGGTCTAGATGAAAATTTGGGACACTTTAACGTGGGTGGTCCTTGACTGGTTTTGTTGAAATATGTTTTGTCTTCTCTTCCGATTCACTTTCTCTCATTCTTCAAGGCTCCCACATGTATCGTCTTCTCTGATAAATCTTTATTTGAATGTTTTTCTTTTGGAGGGCGGGGGAGTGAGGAAATTAGAAAAATACCTTGGATTTTTTGGGATACCATTTGCTTGACTAAGAAGAATGGAGGGTTGGGGGTGCACAGTGTAAGTGAGTTTAATCTGACACTTTTAGGAAAATGGTGTTGGAGAATGCATGTGGAGTAGGATAGAATGTAGTTTAGAGTTTTGACAGCTACATATGGGATTGTAGGAAGTACGGTGGGTGATGGTGGACGACTTGCATCTGTTTGGGGGAAGCATATGGGTGCAGTCAGGCGTGGGGATGGTTTGGCGGTTAGGAGTTGGTTTAAATAAGGAAGTAATGGTGGTTGAAATGCATTCTTTAGGGTGGATTTTGGGAGTGGTAGGTGGAGGTGGCGTCATAGTCTGTTTGCATGGAAGGAGGAAATGTGGGGGGATTGTTGTACGGTGATAAATAATGTTGTTTTGCAAACACATGAATATGATTTTTGGAGTTGGCGGTTGTCTGTTGGTAAAATATACAATGTCAAAGAGGTGTATCATTTGTTGACGACTGCAGAACCTATTCATTAGAACGTGTACTAGGTAATCATCTGAAATAAATTTGTTCCTTTTATAGTGTTTATCTTTGCTTAACGACTGTTTCAAAATTGTCTTGCTGTTAAAAATAATTTGGTGAGACATAGAGTTTTACAATCCAACCTAAACATTTGTGTTTCTAGATGTAGTAAAGAAGAAACAATTGACCATTTGTTTTTGGGATGCTCGCATTTTGGAGGGTTGTGGGAGCTTGTTTTACAATGGCTTGATGTTTAATCCATGAAGCCCACACTTTTGGTTGATCATGTTATTAGTTTCAACTCGCTTTACAGCTTTCCAAGAAAAATGAGATTGTTTATGTATATGATTTGGCTAGCTACAATTTGGATAATTTGGGGTGAGTGTAATCACCGTTGTTTCCATCAAAAGGAAGAACTTTTGCCTAAGCTTTGTAATCCCATTAAGGTTATTACTTTTGGGTGAATGAAAGCCGAAAAACCAGGTTTTGATTTTGATATTCATAATCAATGGATTAACCTATTGTCTTGTAAAGGATAATATGCGCTTAGTTTCAGTTTTGGTGTGTTTTGGATTGTACATTGTATTCGAATTTTTGTTTTCTATTTGAGCACTCTTTATGCCTGGGAAACTGCGTAGTTATTACATGCTTTCATTTTGTTTTCTAAATAAAAAAAGTAAGGGACTTGTACCCTTTAAGCTAGCACATGGTCAAAGATTCGATTTATGACTATTGCATTCGAAAGAAAATATAGTTGGGAGGGGAGAATCCACCTTGAATATCCCATATGTTCTACAACGAAGATTAATTGCTGTTAAGCGTCGAAAGAAACTTCGTATTCGTACCAATATCATGATAAAAAAAAAGAACGCTATTGCAATTTTTGTTAATCAAATCATTCGAGAGAATTCGATTCATAAATAAAATAATTCTCAATTACATTTTACTTACCTTACCGCCGAACTTCAGATCAGTAGCAGCTAAAGCGAATTATTAATGCGAAAAAGGAAACTACTTTTTTTTTTTTTTTTGTGGTGGCCGGGGTTTGAACCCTGGACCTTGCATATATTATGCATTGTTCATACTAATTGAGTAAGCTCACGGGGACAAATGAAACTACTTTTGTTAATGAGAGAATTAAAATAATAATTTTCTTAATTAAGCTTTGATTTTTTTGATCAAATTAATTAAGCTTTGATGATTTGCAGCTTAGTAGCTTATGTAATCTGGCGCATTGGTCTATAGACCGGGTAAACCCGACCCACCTGACACCTCCGAAGCACAAACAAAACAACCTACGTCGAGAGAGTCAAAACCTTATTTTTTCTCGCTTGAGCTGAAGAATTTAGGGTTTAGGGTTCAATGAATTCTGAAGAATTAGGAAAAGGGATTCAAGAATTGAAACTGAATCATAAAGATAACGAACAGACTCAATTGCAATTCACATGCTTCACTGAACTTGTCAACGATGTTAACCTCCATTTTCAGATTATTCGCTTTCCCAAACAGGTTTTCCCTTGTTTCTTCAATTGGGTCACTTGCAAATTAGGATTTTTAATCAAAGTTATTATCTTTTTAATCATTCCATTTAAAAATATGAGTTTTTGTGATAGATAGATATATGTGTGGATTGGTTACAACTCTGCAAAATTGGGACAACTTTATGCAGCAGCTTCAACTCGTCCTGTAAGTTTTCATATTCTTTTTGAGCTAGTTATTCATTGATTAATATGATTGAAGATTATGTATGGTTATATATGAAGTACCAACAACACTGACACGTTGACACTGACACGGACACCGGACACGCTTCAATCAGAAGTGTAATTACATAGATGGTTATTGATTTGATTTGTGTTAAAACTTGCAGAATAATGTGGTTTCTGTAACTTCTATACTTGGTGGGAATTCTGATAATACAGGTTCTGGCATTGCTCGTCGATTAGGTAACTTTGTTACGTTGTTAGGTGTTTTGAAAAATTATTACTTTGGGTCATGGTTTAAGATTCTTTGTTTGTTTTTCGTAGTGTTGAAGACTGGTCTCAATATAATTATGGCTTGCAATATTCCAAAAAATAGTCCTATGGTTGAGGTGTGTTCTCTCACTCTCATTCACTCATTTTCTGCATATAGTTTAAGGAAGGTGTCTCTGCTCCTTGTGAGTGGTTTTCTCGCTGCTTTATGTTCTAGGTTTTTCGTGCGTGTAGACATTATATGTTCTGTGATACTGATAGGAACCAGCTGGTATCGAAGAAGGAAAGAAATAATTCTGCAATGAAATGAATGAATGAATGTTACACTTTCAGGTTATTTGAGAGAACTCGATCTCTCCCTTATCCAAGACTGATTCACCAAATGAACTCCCTTCTCCTCAGCTTCTTATTTATAGGCAATATGCCTTATTTTCCCTAACTACCCAATTAACCCCGTAACCAGCTATCTAAATGAATATACAAATACTAGTGAAGTACTATGACAAAACATTGGCAATATTTTTATTCCAAAATTTAAATTTCACTTGCTGCAGAGTTACCTTACCTCCTCTTACTAATGTTGGATCCCGTGGGTCCCATTTTTCAAAGAATAAGGAGCCAAACAAATTGGACCTATTTTGCGGTGGCATTTGATGGCAATGGCATTCCCTTGAAACTTGATGAACATGTTGTTCCTTTATAATAGTTCAACAGAGCCGTCAATTAAGTAGAAATAAGCCAACACCAAGTTTTCCAGCTTGTGCACCTTCACAGTGATATGGGTCTTACTGATTAATGTCACAACTCGGCCCACTGTTTGAAACAGCCCCTCGGGAGTTGTGATTCTGACTCCATGATATTATCTTTTAATTTCCTGAAACTGTTCCTTACATTTGGGCCGGGCCCTAGAGGTCAACCTCTGGCACTGTGGCCACCCATCTATCCTTTTCCACTTTACATGATTCTGGTTGTATGAGGCACGTTTGGTCGGCCAACCTCTTCTGTGCTCTCTCTGCTGTTCATGCAACAGCTCGGGTCAGGTGGCTTCAGAATTGGAACTCTGCCTCTGTTTTTCTACCTCTACAAGTAGTAAATCATTGGCATATTGCTTCGAATCATGCTTGGTTTCTTATAACTTTTTGATATTATGATATGATATCTCTTTTATCCCAAGTAGTTATACTCTATTCTGAATTTGTAGTGACATTTCATTACTCTGAGTTGATTTCTCATTCTACTGCATTGGTTTTATTATTACTATGATATTACTTGACACAAACATTGTTCTTTGGATATAAAATTACAAAATTTAAACTTTCAGTTTGTATAATTCTCACTATCTGACTTGAACATTCTCTTTACAGAGCTTTTCCGTTTGTATAATTTATATAAGGAATGATCTTTTTAATCACTTATTTTATAAAGATCTTGGCTAAATTTGTTTAATAAACAAGTCAGGGTTAATGTGGAGTATAGTTTTTTTTTTCTAAGCCTGAGATTCTATGCTGAAAACCAGTTTTCAAATTTGAAATTGTGTTCCATGCTAAAACTGGCTTTTGAAATTGGAGAGAAAGTATTACAAGTGAGTGTTGCTAGCATTGCTCTGTATAGAAATTTCACCATGATTCTTTCAGATAGCATTTGCCCTACTCATCACTACCATAGTTGCGAGAATCACCTCATAGTAGCTCGGCACCTGCAGTTACTTAGTATCAGGCACTAGAATTAGATAATATGGCAGAAAACTGCAATTAGCCACCTATAATTGATGGTTAATTCTTAATTTTTCCAGTTAATGTAATTTTTAAATTACCTCTTTTAATTAATAGTTGTAAAGTTGATTTGACTTCCTACCCAAATATCACATTAGAGAGCTTTGCTCGCCGAACTGCCTTATTTTACATCAGTATTCACACATGTTGATTTTTAAATTCAATATTGGTTTTCAGCATCATTTTTAATTTCAATATTGATTTCCAACTTTTATGGATTGCAGATAGAAGCCGAGAAAATACTGATACAAAAACTTATTAGTTTGGGCTATACCAAGTCAAGATTGGAAGGAACGTCTTTATAGCATTTTGGCTGAGGGGACTTTTTATGCATGCGGAAATGTATATCCCATTGTCGTTACCTAATTTTGAAATCATGGTAGCTATTGGTAGCTATTGAAGACATTTAGCTTTGTTATTGTACACAACAATTACAAAGTCCTTTGACGCGTGAATCCCTTGTCGATATCTGGTGCATGCGAACGAGATCACCATTGATGTTCCAAATGTTCAAGGTTCACAGAGAAATAGAAATTTTCTTGTATGCTTGATTTTTCGGAGTTCCTGCTTGCTTTTTGAACCTTTTGATAGTAATTTTCATTTTTTGTTACGTGTTCATCTCCATTTTCTCGCTTCCCCATAAATTTAATTGTGAACTTTAGAAGCTAGAAATTGGAGCTTCAATAGGAACGTGCGGTTTGACCATGATAAGCTATTTTATATTTTTTGTTGCAAAAACACATGACGATATCGATGCTGCTTTCTTTGAAGCTGAGAAATTATGCTTTTATTCTAATTCATTATGGAAAACATGGTAACTGCTATTAATTATATATGATATCATTGGCAGTGTTTGAAGGTCTATAAACACTGGAATAACGCTCTAATCTTAACTGTAAATTATAGAACAATAACATATTCCTTTTTTTCCAAAGCCATCCCCTTCGTTTTCCTCCAAACTCGAAAACAAAGCTCAAAGAAACAAGTTCACTTTATCGTATAAAGGGAAATCCGTGTATGTCTTACCAAAGCTAGCTCTTGTTTACATGAGTGAACTAAACCAATCAACAAATGATACATTATTATACAAATCTTTGTGCCAGATGTTTGTTCAAGTCTTTCTCCTTGCTCACATCATACACAATTCAAAATCTATCAACTCTGAATGATGAGACATATTTGACATTCATTATATGAATGTAACTTGTGGTAAATGACTATAAGACTAATTCTCATCCATTTGATATTTGATGGATAACTACCGCGAAAATGAGAGTTTCATCAAAAGTGTCGCGAAATGAAAGGGTTGGACTCAGCTATTCAGCATATACAACAACATACGCTTCGATCCAAACATAAGGTTAAAGTTTCTCATGTGTTTACCAAACATATACACATTAAGTGCTCGTTTAGTAACGAATTTGCAACATTTTTCTAGCATCATAACACTCGTTCCACGCGAATAATTATGAAGCTGCAAATCATCAAAGTGAAGAAACACGCGGGATGGTGGACAGTTCCAACGCGGAAAGTTACAGACTTATATGGAATAAATATATACCGTCGAAACAACGAGCAACGTGAAATGGAAGAACGCAAACATGGCTATATGCTATTGGTTTTTAAATAAAATAAATAACATAAACTTTGATTTTGAAAAAGTACAACAATTTCATAGTGCATTATAGAATTAATAAGTACAATGGTATATGATAGTTGAAAAAGTACCTGCAGCAGCAGCACCAGATTCTAAATTATCTCCAAATACAACATTGTTCTTTCTCCTTGCCCTATACAGTAAATAAAAGTACACAACATTTTACTACACATTCAGATAGACAAAAAAAATTACGATTCAAGAATAGCGTAAGTGAAATTTTTTAACTTTTATTTTCTATTTACGAAAAATCATGTTTCAGTTTGAGTTTGTTGAAATATAGTTTGTAGTTTTCTTTTAATAAATTGTAAGAGACAGTTTTCTTTTAATATTGCTAGGTATTCAAATTTTTAAAAGATTATTTTTTTCTTACAATTTTTCACTATTGAGTTTTTAATGTGTCAAAAAAAATTGTTTTTGGAGAAAAGTTATATCTAAAAGAAAATGGTTTGGCTTGATTTGACCAATTGATTTTTATTAAAATAAATGATTTCGGATTGATTTGACCTATTGTTTTTGGATTTTTTATAGATTACTTTCAAGAATTGTGTAGATAATTTACCTATCATCCAATCAAAATTAGTCACCTAAGCAATTTTGCAGGTAAAGTGAAAGTTAGTTTGAGAAAACCGCTTTAAAATTAACTTCTGTGATTAATTTTGATGGATTTTTGTTTAAATTACCGACAATTATTCAAAGTAACCAATGTCTAAAAATATTAATCTCAAAGAGGTACTAGACAATTAAAAGTTTGTGACGAATTGCTCCAACACCTATGGCTACACACATCCAAATTAAATTCATTCGAAATGAACAATCCTTATTTATAATTATTCTTTCCAAAAAAATAAAATAAGACATAGTTATCATTTACTTTATGTAGTATCATGTTGCAATATATTTTTGTTAAACTTCTTTTGAGTTTTATAATGTTTCAGATGGTATCTTACGAATCAATTTTGCATTGATACATACTCCATCCATTTTAAAATATAAGCAAATTTTAGTTTTTAGGTTCATTCAATTAATGATGTATGTGGTCCATATTATGAATCACATACATCATTAATTGAATGAATCTAAAAAGTAAAATTTACTTATATTTTAAAACGGAGGAAGTATATTTAAAGATTCTCCATTAAAATTGAAGAGATAGCATGTCCGAGAAAATAACAATAAGAATGAATACAATAAAATATGAAAAATTGCAAGAAAGGGAAAAAGAAGACAAGAAGTTTGTTTACATGGTTGATTGGAAAATGCAAAAAAAGATAACAACATTCATAGTTCTTCTAATGCCTTCATGAATGGATTTTTCTTGGCACAAACCTCCATCAGTGCAAAAAGAAAATCATCTATGAAAACATTAGAGGAACTGTGAGTGTTTTTTTTTTCTTTACATTTTTTAATCAACCATGTAAACAAATTTCTTGTTTTCTTTTTCCCTTTCTTGCAATTTTTCATATTTTATTTTATTCATTCTCATTGTTATTTTTTTGGGCATGATATCTCTTCAATTGTAATGGAGAATATTTTAATACATGTATCAATGCAAAATGGATTCGTAAGATACCATTTGAAACATTATAAAACTCAAAAGAAATTTAACAAAAATATATTGCAACATGATACTACTATAAGTAAATTATAACTATGCCTTTTTTTTTTTTTTTTTTTTTTTTTTTTAAGAATAATTATGCCTTGTAAGTAGGAATTGTTCATTCCGAATGAATTTAATTTGGATGTGTGTAGCCATAGATGTTGGAGCAATTCATCACAAACTTTTAATTGTCTAGTACCGCTTTGAGATTAATATTTTTAGACATGTGCTACTTTGAATAATTGTCGGTAATTTAAACAAAAATCCATCAAAATTAATCACATATTAAAAATAAAATTTAAAACCACAAAACAATACATTAATGTAACATATTATACTAATAAAAAATAAAAATATACTTATGCAATTATAAAAGTGATCTGAAATCCGATCTAACCTGTTTTCACAACATACAAACAAATTTAATAATATTTGGTTTTGTGAAGTTTTTGATTTTTTTGGATGAATTTATATATGGTTTTATTTTGGTTTGGTTTATAATACCCCTAAAAAAATATTATAATAATGAACAATGATTTAAACTCATCACGTTTATTCCATTACCGGTAAAATATGTATAACTCTTAAATTTATAACAAATAATTATGAAAGAACTTACGCAGATCGTGTTACTGGTGGTTGTATCTTTGAAGATATTGTCGCGTTCTTTGAAGTAGCCATCGTTGCCCGCGAGATACCAAATTTTTACTTTGCCCAGTATGTTTCAGACGGGTGCGGTTATGGTGCATAAGGAAATTCTTATGCACCCTACATAAATCTAGAAATGGTTTTGGAGTACAACTCACAGAAATCATTTTCACAGTAAAATGGTTTTGACATAATTTTATGCAAAATGCTGGAAATCCTTATGCATCATAACCACGCCCTATTTCAGACGAGATTCTCACGAATGACAACTATTATTACCGAGCAATTTATTTTGATATGTCGTATTTTCTCAATGTCCCTTTAAAGCAGGTTTGCTTGTATTTAATATATAAATAATTATAGTAAATTTAATAAATATATTAAAAATTGTTAGAATAGAATATGGTCAACTCAGACTTCTAGAATTTCTAGAAGGACTCGCTTAAGGGAAAAGTCATGCAAAAAAAAGGTAATTGTATTAATTTCATAAATTTACTCATAATAATATATATACTGTTTTAAATTCGGTGTTCGGCTTAAGAACCGACTAATCAGGGGGATCAATATCACCTTCCACTCGTGAATGTTGAATTAAAGTTTGAACAAAGTCTTGTACGGACCGTCCCAACATAAAAAGTGTTATCTCATGGAGGATTCAAATATGAGATTTTGAGATGAACATACTTCTAAATATAAGTCTAAAAGGTGTTGACTTAGAGGTTAGAGATTGACTTTGTAACATTAAGAGACGTAGTTTGAATCTCAGATCGGACATTTGTTATATGATCATTAATACCCCTAAGATTAAATACATTAAAAAATATATATTTATGAATGACTGTTTTTTTTAGAGTAGCATTGATACTTTGTTTTTTTTTGGCTAAAATGCACTTTTGGTCCCCTAAGTTTGGCCCCGTAGCAATTTTGGCCCCCTATTAAAAAAAAAAACTTTCCAGCCCCCAACTTCACCCCCTTTTGCAACTCAGCGCCCCCCTTCTATTTTGACTTGGTCAATTCCCATGTGATCACTTACTTGTCCTACGTGGCAATTAATTAATTAAAATAAAAAAAGCAGAAATTAAAAAAATAAGATGGCATGTGAGTGAAGAGAGATAAAAATAGAAGGTGGAAAGTTAGGGTTACACATTTCCCCCCTATCTTCATCTTATCTTCCAGTCTTCCTCTCTCTCTCAAACGAAGAGCATTTGCAGTTAGGGTTTTGCGAAGTTTGGTGAGAACGATGAAGTGGTTCGAAGATTCGCAAGAAAATGGTGGTTCTCATTATGGTTCAAAGAAGAAAGCTGGTTCGAATGACGGTTCGAAGAAGAAGAAAGGTGGTTCGCAGAAAAAGGTTGGTGAAAAGGCATCTGGGTCCGGAAAAGACAAGATTCCTGACAACAATGTCTCAGTAAGTTTATTTTTGTTTGTTTATGTATATTTTTGTTTGTTTATGTTTGCTAGGTTAAATGGGGTAATTTTTTATCTTTTATACATTTGTTCCTATTTATGTCTCAAAAAAGGGGTTGGTGTAGTGTATTGAATACAACAATATTGCATGTGCCATTTTTAATGAAAATTGAATTTCATTTCTGCTAGGGTTGCTGAGAACCACTCATTGAAGATAAGGTTTCACCGCAAATGTTATTTTATATCTGATCCTGTTGTTGCCTATAAGAAAGGTGAGATATACGAGTTTGGGGGTGAATGGTGCCTAGATGAAGTCAATATAGTAGATTTGGATAAGCTTGTTAGAGAGATAGGTTTGAAGGGTTCATATCAGTTGTGGTATATCAGTCCTGGTGCAGAGTTGAAGGATGGTCTTAGGGTACTGAAGACAAATAGAGATATTGTTAGTTTCATCAATGAGTGAGTATGATGAAGGTTGGGAATGGACCAATGTCTTGCCTGAACAAACTGTTTCTGAAGTGTGTGCAGATAATATATTGATTGTTGTTGAGTCATCAAGGAACCCTGCTGAAACAACTATTTCTGACTTTGAAGATGAAAATGGAGATTCATCAGATCTTGATAGCCTAAACTCATCTGACAGTGAAAGAGGTAAGAATAGATCTAGGAATTTTAAGTATTCTGAAGGTGATGTTGTGAAGTACCAATTAGGTCAGACTTTTGCTAATGCTGAGATAATTAGGAAATCTATTAAAGAGCATGCTCTCCAAGTTAGGAAAAACATATACCTGAAAAAAATGAGAAGAAAAGGATTATTGTGAAGTGTACTCCTACTTGTCCATTTCATATGAGATTTAGTAGGTCAGACACAAAGGCATATTTTATGCTTTCTAGTTTCAAATCTGCTCACAAGTGTTGTAGGAATTCTAAGATTAGGCTATTCAAAACTAAGTTATTGGCTGAGAAGTTTGTTCCAATTTTGAAGCACACACCAAATGCAACCCTTAAGAGTCTTGGTACAATTTGTAAAAACCAGTGGGGGGTAATCTTGACAAGGTTTAAGATATATAGAGCAAAGGTTAAGGCTTTAGAGATGATACAAGGTGCAATTGAAGAGCAATATGCTCATTTGAGGAGCTATGCTGAAGAGTTGCTAAGAAGTAACCCAAATAGAACAGTCTCAATTAAGTGCAAACCTGGAGCCAAAGGGCATGTCTTTGAAAGAATGTATGTGTGTTTTAATGCTTGCAAGAAGGCTTTTGTGACAAGTTGTAGGCCTCTGATAGGCCTTGATGGATGTTTCCTAAAGGGAAGATATGGGGGTCAGTTTCTAACAGCTGTTGGGAAGGATGGTAATAATCAGATGATGCCAATTGCCTTTGCTATTGTTGAAGCTGAAACAAAAGACTCTTGGGACTGGTTCCTTGATCTGCTACTTTCTGACTTGAATAGAATTGAGTACAAGAGATGGTCTTTCATTTCTGATCAGCAAAAGGTATGTGTTTTATGTTGCAATGTTAATTAAGTTTTATGCTTAAGTTATATGTTGTTTACTTTTAGTTATAGATTGATTGTTGTTTATTAATGTTGAAGGGGTTGGTGAATACAATTGCTGGATTTTTTGAACATGTGGAGCACAGGGTTTGTGTTAAACACTTGTATTGGAATTTTAAGAAAAGACATGCTGGTGAGCAATTAAAGGAAGCATTATGGAAATGTGCTAGGTCAACAACTATGACTGAGTTCAAGAGAGCTATGGAAAATTTGAAGAAGCTTAGTGAACCTGCTTGGGCAGAAATGAATCAGTATGCTCCAGGTATGTGGTCAAGGGCAGGGTATAGTAAATATGCATTTTGTGACTTACAAGTTAACAACATGTGTGAGGCTTTCAATAGTTCAATCTTAGAGTATAGAGAGATGCCCATCATTTCTTTAGTTGAGGGTCTGAAGTTCTACCTAGTAATAGGATAGTCAAACATAGAGACTATATGCTTAGGTATCAGGGTGTTATTTGTCCAATGATACTGAAGAGACTGGATGTGTTGAAAAAAAAGGCTGATGGATAGTCCCTACATTGGTGTGGAGATAGAGATTATTCACATTTCACTGTGTCCAATGGTATTGATAGTTATGTAGTTGAGCTTAGCAAGAATGCCTGTGCTCAACTACAAGAAGGCATGTGCTTGTAGTTGAGCTTAGCAAGGGATACCATGCCCTCATGCCATTGCTTGTATGTGGTATAACAATCAAAATCCTGATGACTATGTTGCACACTAGTATAAGTAAGTATAATGTTATGTTATGTTATATGTTAGCAATTCTTTTTTGATTATGTTATGTTGTTTATCTAATATTTCTCATTGTTGGAACATAAAATCAACTTTCTTAGATACCTATGACAATCTCATCCTTCATTCAAATGGTCCAAAATTATGGCCAATAGTTGACAGTGAGCCTATTTTACCCCCTTGTGTGAGAAGGTCTGCTGGCAGACCCAAAAAACTGAGGAGGAAGAACACTGATGAGGTGCCATCAGCTTTAGGTACTAGGTTGGCAAAGAGGAACCAGGATACTTTTAGATGTAAAAGATGTAAAGAGCTTGGGCATAATCAGAGAACTTGCAAAGCGAAAACTGCTGCTGAGAGGATGATACCACCAGGGAGAAATAAGGTAAAAATATCAACTACATGTTTATGGTGTATATTTGTTATCTGATATTGGTTGTATAGGTATAAATATATGTTTGTATGTTTATAGGACAATACCCAGTTTGAGCAACCTGATGCACATGCTGGAGTTAACAATATTCAGAGGCCCAAAAAGAAGCCAGTTGCAAAGAAAAAATTCAAGGCTGCTTCAACCTCACAAGCTGCTAATGGACATACATCTCAACCTGCATCAACAACAACTGCACAAACATCTCAGCAAGCACCTGCACCTGCAAATGTTCACATTCCTGCACCTGTAAATGCTCACATTCCTGCACATGCTCTTGCTCACATTTCTGCATTTTCTGTACCTTCTGCAAGCATATCAATAGAGGCTGCAAAACACATTGTGGGAGATGCTACACTTCTTGTGCCTAGGAAAGTTAGGACAGATGGTGTGAAGAGGAAGCTTGATGATGTGGAATCAATTGGGACTCAGCAGTCAGTTAACAAAGTGTGATGAAGAAGTATTCTTATGCATTTTTTGATTTTGGATTGTAACCTTTAATAATACGATTTGGTTACTTCTTTTGGTTTGGTATTAAGTTTGTATCATTAAGTACACTATTGCTACATCTTTTGTTTTGGTTATAATCATGCATGCTTAAGTACACTATGGTTACTTCTTAACCTGTTATGGTGACTTATTATGTTATGATTAAGCCCACTTTAGTGACTTATATTATGGTGCTATATTATTTTGCTTGCTTTATATGAACTCTTGGACATTATGCTATGATATTCTTCTGGTATAGATTTACAACCGAAAAACAAAGGTCAAACAACACAATTAAACCAAAATTAATCCATTCATTTTTCAACACACAGATTATTACATATGGTAGATCCTTACACATTAAAATAAGGCTTAAAACACATCACAACAAACAGAGATCCACAACATAACTTCTGGCATTACACTTTTTTGTGTTCATCACTACATCAAACCATCTTAAAACACATTACAACAAACAGAGATCAACAACATAACTCCTAAAACAACTATGGCAACCTTCACAATTGCAAGCCTTCTTTCTTTGTCCTGCAATTCATCATTCTTCTTCAACAAAGCTCGAATAAGCTTCTTTTGTCTTTCAGAGTCATACCACTGAAAAAGTTACATTTTCTTCTCTGAAAATACCTCCCACAACCATAGAATCTTCTACCTGGGTTATCATAAGTCCAAGCAGTTACTAATGGAGCTTCACAACCACAGTGGCATACCAACCTTGCTCTGCGTTTCAATGGAGTTATGGTACCAGACGAAGAAGAATATTCATATTCACTATCCATTTTCGTTTTTCTGGACACGATTAAGGAAGAAGGAAAGTATGGTGAAGGAAAACGAAACTGATCAATGAAGAAGATGAAGGAACAAGAATGATGGAGGAGCAGCGATTTGGAGAAGAAGGGTGGATTGGAGAAGAACGATGGATTTTGGGGTTTAAAAACCCTAAAATCATACTGTTATCCCTCTCCTCTCTCCTCATGTGCCATTTTCTTTTTTAATTCATTTTTTTTTGTTTTTTTATTTTATTATTAATTAATTATAATCCACGCGGCCTCTCACTTATCTCATATGGACGCCACATGGGCATTGACCTAGTCAAAATAGAAGGGGGCCACTGAGTTGCAAAAGGGGGTGAAGTTGGGGGGCTGGAAAGTTATTTTTTTTTAATAGGGGGCCAAAATTGCTACGGGGCCAAATTTAGGGGGCAAAAAGTGCATTTTAGCCTTGTTTTTTTTAGAAGTATGGTATTGCTTATCTGTTCAATAGCTAATTAAAAAATTTAATTTTTGACACTATAGATATATATATATATATATATATAATAAATTTAAGATAGAAAAATTATTGTCAATAACGGTAACACTAGAGATTATTTTTCACAACTATCTTAAGTGAGAGTTAAATTTTATCTCATGAGTTTACAAACTCGTTACCATTAAACTTACACTTGTTAGACAATATGGTCACAAGTAGGATCTATCCTTTAAAGTTGAGCTTTGAGAGACATGCAAATAACCAATAAACCGTACAACTGTAATCTCGTTATTAATTTATTAAAACTATATAGTATTAGTTAAAATAATGTTTTAATGATTCAAAGATGTATTACAATTGTTTAAGTATAAATTAATTTTTTTGGTCAAAAAAAGTATAAGTTATATTTTAAAGATATATTGCAATTACTTAAAATTCAGTATGTGCATGTACAATTTTTTTTTTAAAATATTACTTATATATACAAAAGTTAAATATAATAGTTTCTTTTACATATATAATAGAGTAATTTTTTTAATAATTTGAATCAATGTACCCAAAAAAATAATAGTTTGATACAATGTACCAAAGAAAAATAATAGTTTGAATAAATTTTTCAAAACGGATAAACATTTATGTCAAATTTGCCATATCATATCGTGTTTTTTGTGGGAAACAATAAATTGTATAAATTACCCCCTCAAGAATAAATTTTTTAATTTAAATTATTGTATTTAGTTATTTTAAGACAACCATGATTTTATTTTTATTTTTATAAATAAATTTTAATGTAAAAACCAAAATCGTTTAACATTATAGAAAAACAGATAATATATCAGTATATGTGGTTTTTATAGGTCAAAATAAATTTTTTGTTGGGTTTTTATATTGTGTTGGCCGCATTTGTTAAAACAAAATGTTCTAGCAAGTTGTAAGACCAAATGTCTTAGACATGTTAATATGACATCTTAGCCTAAGGTGAAGCATTTTGTTTCACAATCTTGGAAGATTTGGTTTATGCGTGAGATCACGGAAGATTTGATTGAAGATATGATTTACATAGCTTGTGCTCCAAGAGGCGTGTGTTTCTAGAAGCTGCTTATGAAGATTTGTCTATGCCGTGTTATTTGTATTATATGTGCTAAACATTTTAGGAAACATTATATATGCTTCTAGAAGATTGTAGCTGAAGGCGCTATTGGATCAACTATATTATTTATCCCGATTGTCCATCAAGCTCATGCATTCTCTGGCTCTATAAAGGAAGACTCAAACCTAAATAAGACTATTGAAGCCGCAAGTGAGAAATGTGTCATTTAGGGTTTTAGACTGTCCTTGTTATTTGTGATCCACTCTTGTGTCAATTTGATGCATTGAGCTAGACTGAAAGTTGAGTTGTATTTGTCAATCTCTCTAAAGATTTTAAGCAAAGAGTATGTTTTGTTTATTGGAGTATGTCTCCTTCTTGATTGTAATCATTGTAATCACAGGTTGTGTTATTGAGAGGAAGTGAGATGTGATCTCATATCTATGAGAAACTTAGATAGAAATATCACGCGTAGTGATTAAGTGAGAAGGTTGTGAACCGGAGGTAATCAAAATAATACTATTATAGTGGATTTCATTCCTGACTTTAATGCCCCCAGATGTAGGTGACGCTGCACCGAACCAGGTTAACAATTATCCTGTGTTATTTCCTTCCTGCACTTTATTTTATAGTTGTGTATTGTTTATCTTTTTGAAGTATTTGTTTATAAGTGTCTTGGACATTGAATTCAACATTCCTGATGTCCTGGACATCATATACGACATCTGTGACACCCTAAATCCAAAAATAATTATTACTATTATTTAATTAAAAATGGAGTTTGATTCGCAGCGGAAAGTGTTAAATAAAAAATTTCTTAATAATATAAAAATTCTTCCACAAGATGTAGGATATCACATTGAATCATAACAAATATAATTCAGATTTCACTTCCTTGAAAATTATAATAATATTAACATCAAGTATTTTGCTTTTGAAAATAATTCTTTTGCATCATAGACGGTACAAAACTAAATAAGTAAGCATATCCCTTTTCCCGTGTCACTATCAGAGCGGTACTTTTCCCTAAAATAACAGGGACACACAAGATAAGTCTTCATGGAAGACATGTACTTGACTCCAAGACTTGTAACCTATAAAACTACGATTTTGCTATCGCAGGGCCAAGTCAGCAAACACAAACAATGAATGAGTGAGTTTCAAGAACATGTAATAGTATAAAATAAATGAAAAGAACATGCAAAAAATCAAGTTTAAATATCGTATCAAACCAAATCACATTTAGAACAAATCATCAAACATCAACACAATCCAATCATCAAGTATAAACGTCACCATATCAAATCACCAAATAGAAACAATGTTACATCAATCATCTTTAACAAATTATAAAGATATTTAAAACAACAATCTAACTCAACCAGTTCAGCCACAATTCAAACTTTAATATGCATTCTCTCAAACTATAGAATCTTCATTTTCTATTGTACCATTATATGTTGAAGTACTTGGTTAGGAGATCGATAATACAATGCCATCACGTGAACGGACAAACAATTCACCATATCATGTTGGTCTTATCTTTATTGATAAGCCGGAAGAGGGGATATCATGGTGGTCTTATCATCGATAAGCTCGGGAGGGGGAATATCATGGTGGTCATATCATTCTTGATAAGTCGGGGGAAATCGTGGTGGTCTTATCATTATTGATAAGCAAGGTGAAGTTTGACCTCATAGACCCTCTCCTCAATCCAAGACACTTATGCCAAAATGATTTTCACTTTTAAACATTTGACAACTAGTTCCTCCCCTCGTTGGCCTAGGACACCCCTTCGGGGTCCCATCTTAAGCCGGGTCGAAGCTATTGTTATTCCAATCTTTTCGGTAATATCAATTTCAAATATATCAATTGTCTTTCGTTCCAAATTTTCGTCTCAATATGATTCTTAACACTTTCGAATTAATACGACATAATTTCAATCTCACATATTAATCGCAATACAATATTTCATCTTACAACACCACATATTCAACATATTGACTAAATTTCACATAAGTATACAACCATTATAAAATACACAACAACACACATAATTTTCAATCAACAAGAGTCCAACGAGCCAAATAAGCACACATTTCAATATCAGCACAACAACTTGTTGGAATAATTATGTGATAGAGAAATAGTTGAATATTTTATAATTCCTTTTGAAGATTTGATTTATTCTATACCTTAATTTTTATACTTATGTCAAATATAATTAGAGTACCATATCAATATTTAAATTTTTTAAGACATAAGAATTGTACATTGTGATGATATAGTTCTTACTTATTATTCTTAAGATCTCGAATGAGATTACAATAAGTAAGTTACTCTATTAAAAGACATGTAGCAAACTATATAAATTTTGGAATCTAATATTATTCTAATTTTTTGAATTAAATTTCTACTTAAATGTTATTCGTGTATATATATAAATATTTCGGATTGCTATTATCCCTTTGTTATGTGAGTGACGGACATACCCTATCGGTGTGACGTTACTTAACATATCATTATATGATAGAGAAATAGTTGAATATTTTATTTAAAATATCTTTCAAACTTTTTAATCAACTATCATTATCTATTCTCTATCAAGTGGGAGAATCCTTGCTATGTATTATGTAACATAATCATCCTTTTATGGGTAAGAAAAATACCTTATTAGTTTAACTATTATTCTCATCAAGTGGAGATCATATAATTCTTCAATAAGCGAGGAAAATTCTACATGTCAATTAAGTATATCTTATAAACAAATATATTATTTGTTTCATAAACTCCAGATATAAAATTATTGTAGAGACTTATATTGAGGATATTAATTATAGTCTTTTCTCATAAATTATTATTCTCATAAATTATTATACACTTCCATATCCTTTTATATTATTGTAAACTTATTTTGTAATAGCAATATGTTGAAATCTCAAAGTTCTTAACAACTCTATTGAAAAAAAATAAAATTGTTTATACCATTATTTTAAATAATTAAAAATGGGATATTTGAGATATTTAATTTTACCATTTTCACTATATTTTGACATATTTTATATTATTGCTATTCTTTAATACTTATGGAAGTTTATGACAATTTTCTCTTATATCCTCAATAGTAATAAATTATAAGTCTCGTATATTTCTATTGCATGTAACCTGATATTTTCTCAAATGTTTGAAAGTATAATTGTAGCATTTGAGTTTTGAGCGAGTTATTAAAATTGAGAATAGAGTCTCATATCCTATTTTATAATAATAGAGACTTATCTCACTCTTATGATGATAAACCTTTTAAATAATCATCATAATTTGTCATATAAAGTTTACTATATTTATAAAATTCTTTGGAATTTTAATTGTGAAAAGGAGTCTTGTGTTATAAAATTTTTAAATGAAAATTTACATTCTCCTTAATTCTAAATGCAGAATATGTGGTTAACTACGAAACCCAATTCTTGATAATATCTGCAATTAATAAAATATGTATTTATGGAAGTTTCATACTATCCTTGAGTTACCACTTGTGTTAATAATTTTGCTATGCTCATGTGCAAAATATGTGGTTGAGTTCATGAAACTCTCTTAGTTAAAATTATATATAACCACTTATATTAATAATTTTGCACTAGCAATTAAGTATATCTCACCGTTGAATATTACAATATTATAATATTTTATATCAGTGATCACTAATGAGAATCCCACTTACTATTGTTTATATATATGTGGGATCAGTGGGAGTGTGTACACAACACTATATATTATGAGCTCAAATGAGAAATCTCACTCTTGTTTATATATATGTGAGATCAAGAGAAATGTGTACACAATATTATTCTCGTCATTGCCATATACTCTTGTGCACACTATAAAATATGACATAGCTTAAGAGACTTTAAACATAGTCTCATTCTAATATATTGAGATATATATTAACCTCACACTTCTATATTTGCACATTAGTTTATTCTTCTCTCAAGGGCTACAACTATCACTTGTGGGAAATACAATTTTCCCGTTCATCCCATTTAAATTACACTCATGATCTTGAACTCTTCTCTCTCACCCCATACCTTATTTAGAGGCTTTTAGAATCTAATCCAAGTCCAAGCTTCCGTTCCATTAACTCCTTGTTTCCAATAATGACTCAAAACTAGAAGCATCATACTAAAATCTAGTTAAAGTTGGAGAAAGTTTATTGCACAGCTGATTGATACATTGACCGAGTTTTGTTTCTCTTCAAAGTACTGATTGCCGTTTCTTCTTCTTTCTCGTGGCTTTTTTACTTTTAGGGTTACAGTGGCTTTTCTTATTGTTTTCTATAGACTAATGATCAATAACTAAAACCTATCATGATTTTCTATACGCGATGACTCGACTTCTTAATCTATATCACCTTTCTTCTCTTATGAAGTGACGACACCAGTTTCTTGCTTCTGTATGGTGTATGTGTATTATGTTATTGAATAAATATTATAGACTAGGCTAATTAGGTTTTGATCATGTTTTTGTCACCAAAAGTAATTGGGCCACACATATAAATATATATACACACACACTACATATGCTTACATCCTCCTTACTCTTTTACTTTATCTATAATTTAAACTAATTACTATTATAATATTTTGGGTTAATAGGTCTTTACCCCCCGTAATATAGGTCATTTCCGGGTTTCCCTCCTGTAAATTTTTTTTTTTTAATTTAACCCCCTGTAAAAAAAAAAAGTTTTGATTTACCCCTCTAATAGGCCAAACAAAAACCAATTTTATTTTTTTTTCAAGAAATTTTCGTTTTTGTTTGGCCTATTAGGGGGGTAAATCAAAACAATTTTTTTTTATAGGGGTAAATAAAAAAAAATTTACAGGGGGAAAATCGAAAATGACCTATATTACAGGGGATAAAAACCTATTAACCCTATTATTTTTAACAATTAAATTAACTAGTATTTAAATAAATTGAAAATAAGTTCATTCGTCAAAGGAGTAATTAAGATAGTAATAGCAATAAAATATTAGGCTTCAAGTAGAAACTGTCTAAAATTAATTACCAATGTAAAAAAAAAGAGGCAAACGCTTAAAAAAAACTATCATTCCATAGCAAACAAAGTCTAATAATTTTTCAACACATCACTAATATAAAATAACTAGAAATTTGGGGCGTTACAACATCTGTCCCCTACGTGCCAGAATTTCAATTGGCATTAGAGCAGGCACCCTGTTCTGTTTTTGGGTAAGCTCCAGGGAAGATAAATTCTTGTCATATGAACAACGCTAAGGAAGGAGGATTCATTAATAGACCACCTGTTTTAGATGGTACCAACTATGACTATTAAAAGACTCATATGGTGGCTTTCCTTAAATCTATGGATATCAAAACTTGGAAGGCGATCATTAAAGGTTGAGAACATCCTGTTGTTATAGACAACGATGGAAAAACCACAACTGCTTTAAAGCCAGAAGAAGACTGGTCCAAAGATGAAGATGAACTAGCTATTGGAAACTCTGAAACTTTCAATGCTTTATTCAACGCGGTTGGAGGAAGATGTGCAATCTAATGTGGATACTAGTGAAAGTTTTTCAGATGTAATTGTGATTCTTGGATGGCAATTTAAGAAGGTTTTGAAAAGAATGGACGGAAGTCTAGACCTAATGTCAAGAACATGTTGTTCGATGTAACACCCCGATTTTTAATATTAATTTATTAGTATTATTATTATTATTATTAGGTAATTGTCTGTTTGATTTTTTTTTTTTGATAAAAGTTGCCGGTATTGAGAAAATAGATGAATTAGTTAATTGTTGAAAAATAGGATATTATGAAAGATTAAGAGGAAATGGATATTTTTAGCAAATATGAGAGAATGAAGGCTTATTAGTAAAACAGAGGTTTAAGTAAGTAAGTTGAGTAATATTTTAATTAAATAAATAGAAAGAGGTGTAAATAGTGGAGCTGAATAGTTATAATAGAATTAGTAACCAATCTTTGGGTGTGGAGAGTAAACTGTTAAGAAGTTATGAAAAAACCAAGTCCAATGATTGGTTATAAATAGAGGAAGATCATAAGAGAATTAGGTTACAATACACAAATATCAAAATTGAAAGAAGAGGCAAAGGAGAAACTAGGGTTGAGAAGAGAAAATGTAAGGAAGCAATGAGAGGAACTTAGAGAGAGACTAACCCATATAAGTTGTTGGTTTTGCTGATTTTTAAGGTAAGGGGAGTGTCTGTTCACCATGAGGGCTGTATGAACACATGGGTAGTGAAGAGCTTTTGTTTTCTATTGGGTTTCATGATTTTTAATGAATTCATGTTAAATTCGTGATCTACTTTTCTGTTGTGATTTTGGGTATTTTCTTGTCTTTGAGTTCATTATTTTTATGTGCTAAATTCATGATTGAAACATGGTGATGTTGTGTTTTGAAATAAATATGCAAAAGTGAGTAAAAAACCATAAAAATAAGAGTTATAACTGATGTCTTAATGTGATTCGTATTCGGTATCGTTTCAATTTGGAGTTCGATGCATATGATGTATGATCTTCGTGGAAGCATGCTTATTTGATTTTAAAATTCTCGCATAGTTAATTTTGCACAACCTATGGTGGTTATGTTGAATATTCAGCAAAAAAAAAAACTTTCTATATTGTTCATAAGATTTTACACTATGCGACAATATGATAGGCAAATTGTAAACTATTTTGAATGTGATTCACTCAACAATAAAATAAAATAAAATTGAAACATGTTTGATTTGATTTGATTCGATCATATTTACTTTGTACATCGTGACGACATGCCTTACATTAGATCAATTGGTTATATTGGTATGGTTGTATTGCTTTAAAATTAATATTTTACAAGCCTTACTTGTCGGTAAAATGATCGTATACTATATGTGATTAGTTTTATAAATCTAATATCTTAATAAACAATAATGATAAAGAGTTATTATTATTGGTTTTGGAAATTAACTAAGTATCATGCTCTAATTGGAATATATACACGTGTGATATTTTAAATGAAATATATATGTTGGTCTATAAATTCCTTATATTTCCGCGAGTAATTTAATTAATTAATTTATTAGAGGTTTATAGATATGACCTTAGCATGTTCGACAATTTTATTTTACTTTTATTTAAATATGACCTGTGTGTCGAGTTTACTTTACTTATGTGTTAGATGATGAATTGAATTGATGTGTTGTTTGAAGATGTGTTATATAAAGATGTTATTTGAAGATGTGTTGATATAAAGATGTGTTATACAAATATGTGTTGATATAAAATGTGTTATACAAAGATGTGCATGTGATATTTGAAGATGTGACTTAAAGAAAAGCGATAAAGTTAGAGATAGTAATAACCGTGAAGGAAAATATCAAGTAACTTGAGGTTAATGAGAGAAGCCCATAATATAGCAAATAATGTGATTACATGATGAGTCTAAAATCACAGATTAATTAAAGAAGTATAAGATGATTTATAGAGTGGTGGGATGAAGTAGTTGATGATAGACAAAGTAATTTCTTTAAGGTAATAAAAGAGCCTAAAATAATTGTTAGGTAGGAATGTAAAAGGTTAAAAAATGAATAAAGAATAGAGTGTGGTCGAATAGGATGAATCACGATGGTGAATGGATTGATGAGATGAAATGTAATTAAAAATAGGAAGATGTGTGTGTTATGTACCAAATAATATTAAGGATAATAGCAGTGGTGAAGCAAGATACGAATTACTAAAGTTGATTGATGATAGGAAGAAAGTATCTTAAAATGTAAAAAGTCTTGGTTGTAATATTGGAAGACATTATAAGTGGCGATAATGGTGAGGTAAAACTTTAAACTATGAAAGAAGACTGGAGTATTGATAATAGAATAAAGTACGCCGTAAATGAGAGTAACTAATGTTGAGTATATGAATTAATGATGATGCAGAATAATGATGAAACGATATGTATATTATAACATACCATACGACTTTAAGCGTTGCCGACTAACCCTACAAACCAACATGAGACTTTTCATTTTCGTGCCTTATGCACCGATGACCACTCCCCGTCCTCGTCAACCTTGGGTGTTACACACACACACACACACCGAAGATATATATATATATATATATATATATATATATATATATATATAACGATGAAAATAGTAAGATAATACTGCCATATGATGTTGATTAATGACGAAATGATGATGTTGTATAATGTTGATTAATGATGACGTAAATCATGATCTGATAGATGAATTATGTTGTATCTGTGTGTTATTAATGATGTGCTAATATGTTGTATTTAGAGAGTCTTATCTCATGCATCATACCAT
Organism: Medicago truncatula; assembly: GCF_003473485.1. Classification (NCBI taxonomy): domain Eukaryota; kingdom Viridiplantae; phylum Streptophyta; class Magnoliopsida; order Fabales; family Fabaceae; genus Medicago; species Medicago truncatula. The sequence goes on along the minus strand of NC_053043.1, from coordinate 20,193,527 downwards.
CTTTAGGACCATGTTGAATGACAAATGATGCATGTATGTTCAGTAACACAACGTTGACATACAAACATTGATTAGGATGTATGTATGTCCGGCAACACAAATCTGACATACAAATGTTGATTAGAAAACAGTAATGGCATGCATATAGAGTCGAGTTAGGGACATTGCATACATAATTGCATGTCAATTTGAAGATGTGTGATTAAAAGATGTGTAACTATTTAAAGATGTGCTATTCAATGATGTGCTTCTATATGGTTATGTAAAAAGGTTTTGTATTTTGCTAAAGGTTTATTCAATATTCTTAAATGTTGTTGATGCTTACCTGTCATTTTAAGATGTTGATTGATGCCTATTGATTTTAGTAAATGAATGTATATGTTTAAATGTGAATATTTTCTAACTATGATGTATACATGTCTAAATACAATTGACGAGTTCTTTTATCTGAATATATACACGTGTTTATGCATCTCTTGTGTTGGATATATTCTCACCTTATATTTGGACTGTGCCCTCGCTTGGTACATATACATAGGAAGAAGAAACTTAGTAGCAGCGAGTCTTGGAGGACGACAAGGAGCCTTCCTCGTCATTTTCTTTCACTGCTTGGAGTCTTTTATTTTATTTTGGGTCAAGCTCTGATTTTGCAACACTAGGGATTGAGGTTATTTTCAATTATTATACTTTGTTAATTCATTATTAGAACTCAGTTTATTTTATTAAGAAAATGTGACGATGTTCGAACTTATTTTCCGCTGCGATATTTTAAATTAATTTGAAGTGATTGTTGAATGATGAGAATGTGTGACACCCCTGTGTGTTGAATTATTATTTGTATTTTAATTTAGAAAATACTTGTTGGGATTAGGGTGTTACATTCGACGTCAGTAAAAACAGTGGGTTCCAACGCAAAGAAAAGATTAATGAGAAGCAAAACCAAGGGAAATGAATTATGTGTCATGGATGTGAAGGTTTTGGCCACATCAAATCAGAATGTCCTACGTATCTCAAGAAACAGAAAAAGGGGATGTCTGTCTCTTGGTCAGATGATGATTCCATCTTCAAGTTTAGATAAGGATGAGAGTGGAAAATCTATTTCTGAAAAAGAATATAGAGGTATGATAGGTTCATTTTATAAACATGTCACTGTTTTTACTGGTAGGTGCGAATCTGATGAAGATTACAATGAGGAGATTTGTCTGCAAGGAGAAAAACAGAAGAAAATCATAGTAAGAATGCATATTGAAAAAGAAAAACCTATATCCACTATCTTAGGCTTACAAGATGAGGTAACCTTGTTAACTTCCAAAGTTGATGATAATATGATAAAATATGTTATAATGCTGAACACTGGTTCTGATATGTTAGATGATATTGTTCAAGTTGGGAAGGGTTCTGGAAATTTAACAGGGGTAGGTTTTAATTACTACTACATAAATAAATAAGGTGGAATCTCCATGGCGAAATTTGTGTCTCCTGAAAGTAACACTGAATTTGTAATGTCGAACCAAATGTCACAACATCCTGTCCAACTTCAGAAAACCCAAACTTAAGCCAAATTTGTACCTTGGAAATATCATTACTGTGATATAAAACCTTATTGTTATAGATTGTATGGCTATCCTAAACATCCAACTTAACCTGAAGCTAACCATGTATTGTGAAGATTCAAACTAAAATAGAATGGAAACCTAAGGTTGTTAATACTAGTCTTATAGCTCATACATCTCTTAGAGCTTCCTCAAGTGAAGACTGATACTTTGATAGTGGATATTCCAGACATCTGACAAGGGTCAAGAAGTATTTAGTTGACATTATATCTTAATCCACCAATTTGGTCACTTTTGGTGATGGAGCTATGGGTGAAATCAAAGGAGTAGGAAAGCTAGTTTGCAATGGGGTCCCTAGACTTGATGATGTCTTATTAGTGAAAAAACTAACTGCTAATTTAATAAGCATTAGTCAATTATGTGATCAAGGTCTGAAAGTCAACTTCACTAAGTTTGGATGCTTGGTTACAAACGACAAAGATGATGTTCTGATGAAAGGTGCGGGATCCAAAGATAATTGTTACACGTGGGTTCCTCAAGATAAAGTTTATTCTTCCACTTGTTTGATGTCTAAAGAAGATGAAGTCAAACTATGACACCAAAATTTTTGGCATCTTAATCTCAAAGGCATGTAGAAGGTCATATATGAGGAAGCCATCAGGGGGTTGCCTAAACAAAAAATTGATGAAGGTAAGATCTATGGTGAGTGCCAAATTCGAAAGCCAACCAAGATGTCCCAGAAGAAGCTTCAACATCAGGTCACTACCAAGGTTCTCAAATTACTACCACGGATCTCATAGGCCCTGTGCAAGTTTGGGTGTAAGGAAGTATGTATTTGTGTGTGTTGATGATTTCTCAAAGTTTACATGGGTGAATTTCATTAAAGAAATATCATAAACCTTCGAAGTCTTCAAGAATTTCTGTCAACGTCTCCAAAGGGAAAAAGAAAGTGTTATTGTCAAAATTAGAAGTGATCATGGCAAGGGAATTACTCATGAGTTCTCATCTCCCATTACACCTCAGCAAAATGAAGTTGTTGAACGCAAAAATAGAACTTTGCAAGAGTCCGCAAGGGTTATGTTACATGCTAAAAAGTTACCATATAATTTCTAGGCTGACATCATGAACACTACTTGTTACATTCAGAATCATGTTACTCTAAGGTCTAGTACTTCTTATACTCTCTATGAACTATGGAAAGGTAGAAAGCCAACTGTGAAATATTTTCATGTTTTTGGGAGTAAGTGCTACATCTAGGCAGATAGTGAACAAAGAAGAAAGATGGATCCCAAAAGTGATGAAAGAATATTCCTGGTTACTCCACGAACAATAGAGCCTATAAGGTGATCAATTCCAAAACCAATACTATGATGGAGTCCATAAATGTTGTTGTTGATGATTCTACGGTTGAAAAGGCTAAGGATGTCGAAGACGAAGCTGGAACATCCTTTCAACAACTTGATTCTCCAGAAGATGTCTCAGACATTGAGTCCAACATTGAGTCAGACTCCAATGAAGTACAAGTCAATAAAGGTCCATATATTAGTATTCAAAAGGATCAACTAAAGGACCTTATCATATGAAATCTGAATGAAGGGAAAGTAAGAACATCCGAAGATTAGTAAAGACCTTAGGAAGATCAAGAATGATGATTCAAGAGGCCTCATAAGACTTTACATAGGGACGAATTCAGTTCCTAGGTCCTAAGACAACTTATATGGAAGCAAACACCCAAAAGGACGAAGAAACAAAGAAAAAGGTCCACGAAATGCACTCACATGCATCTAGGGCATGAGCCATTCGCTTAGGGCATGGAGTGTTTACCCTCAACACTTAAAAAGTACGGGGAAAAAACATACTTTTCCTACTTTATGTGGGTAAAAGCCCGATTTTTGGGCCCAACTCCAAGTGGAAATTTTCCCTATAAATACCGCATTCCTCATTCACGGTCTTCTCATTCAAAACTGGATCAGTTCAAGATGAAAGCGATTATAGGAGCTTCAGGAGGAGTTTCTCTCTCTTCCTTGTTTTTCTAGGGTATGTTCATTTCTTTTTGTAATTTGTCTTTAGTTACCATGTGTAGCTAAATCTTTTTAGGCTAGGGTTCTAAGATGAACGTCTATTTATTTTGTTTGATAATTGTTTAATTTAATGTCGTTTATTTAGTTATTTTATGTTCACTATTTAGTTTTATTATGTTAGATTTATTTCCTTTGGAGCACAACATTACTTTAGGCACTTCGGTAGTGACATAGCCTAATATTGATATTTATATCTGTCTATCTAGGAAGTAATTAGTTATTAACTAGACGAAAGATATCGAAAGCTAGTTGACCCTAGTAGTAAGTACTTAAGAGGTGACATTACTAATTTTATGTAAAATATGTTGAACCTAGGATTTAACTAGTTAGCAATTAAGGAAACAAGTGACTTCAAGACATAAATCAAGCATAGTAAAACAATTATCCTTAAACCCTTGTAAGGTACACGATGATAGGGATGCCTGTTTCTAGAACTACCGAGAGGAAGAGTGTGCTATGAACTTCTAATGGTCAGATTAGGAAAGTGTACCAAATCGTTTACCAAGTAATAAAGTGATAAGTAGAGTATCATTTCCACATGGATTGTCGTTTCGTCCAAACAATTCATGTTACTTATTTTAAGTTGATGATATAAAATAAAATAGTTAAGGGTTAGAGATTGGAATTTTTATCTGTTTGCAACAGAGCAAATTACCTGTTTGGTAAAAGAAAAGTAAGCAGCGGTTAGCACTCTTCGAATCCCTCTATTTTTTTTTTTGGAATTAAATAACATTCATGTCGCAATTAGTATCTTAAGTAGACTATACATGTGATGAGGCCCTTGGGACATTTTAACCTAGTCGGTTGTCAAGTTGTACCTGCTGATTGCACAGTGATCCTTACGTGTAAGGTCTATACTATCTCGGTTGATCTAGGTCTATCCCTCCGATGGCTATCTGCACATGCCGATCGCACAATGAGCCTTACGTGTGGGGTCTTGCTAATTCAAAGGTAATTGAAACATAGAATTAAATTTGTGTTCCTAGATTTCCAAAGGCAATGAAGGCCAATGTTTCTGAAGGTCGACCCATCTATGAATCCGAGGACATTCATAACACACTATCCTTCTCCCCTTGGTAGTTCTACAAACGGACAACCGTCATCAGCGTCTACCTTACCAACAGGTCGAGGAGAATGGTCTTACTAATTGGTTCACTCCCCTTGATACTTGTTTCCCTAATTAATAACTAGTTACATCCTAAGTTTAGTAGATTTTACTCAATATTACTAATGTCACCTTCTATGTACTTACTACTAGGGCCAACTCGCTTTTGATATCTTTTCTCTAGTTATTAACTACTTACTTCCTAAAGCGGTAGATATAAATATCAAGATATAAGCATCAATATTAGGTCCTATCACAACCTAAGTATGAAGTCTAGGGTTGCACTTCGCCGGAATAAACTAATCCTAATAAAACTTAACAGCGAACATAAAATATACTCAAATAAACACATTAAATTAAATAATTATCCAACAACAAATAGAGGTTCATCTTAGAACCTATAAATATCTTGTTACACATGATAACTAAGACAAAATACAAAAAGACAAAAACATAGTCTATAAAAGATAGGACAAGATAGAACTCCTCCTTGGCTCCTAGAATCACATTCCTCTTGAACTGCTCCAATTCTGAACGAGAAATTATGAGTGAGGAAAACCGTATTTGTATGGAAATTTTCCACCTGACTTGAGCTAAAAACATGGGCTTCTAGGGGCTAAAAAGTCACAAAAAGTGACTTTTTTCGCAAGTCTTCATGCACCAGGCGCCTAAGGCCATGCGCTAGGCGCATGTGCTTGTGATGTGCGGATTAGGAAAGTGTACCAAATCGTTACCAAGTTATAAAGTGATAAGCAGAGTATCAAATAATTCGCGTTCCCTTTTTTTTCAGTTCTACAAACAGGCAGCCCTATCAACGTCTACCTTACCAAGGGTTTAAGAGAATGGTTCTATGATGAGTCATTTATATACTATTTTAATATGCTTTTTAGTTTAGTTTTATTTAGATTTTATATAATTTTATATTAGTATTATTTCCTTTTTAGGATAGTTTACTTTAAATTGCAATTTATTATATTTCAGGAAAGAATATTGGATGGATTGAGTCTTGGAGCAAAAGAAAGGGATTTGGAGCCGATTGGACACGAAAATATGAAGATTGAGAGACAAAATACGTCTCCACACCTTTTGCTGCTTTTGCTTGGATTCTGAGCTATTCTATTTTAGCGCGCAATCTCTCGTGGAATATTCTTAGAATATACTTGCTTAGATTTTAAGTCAAATGTGTGCTATAAATAGAATAGCTAGCCATCACAAATATTCATCTTTTCTTGGAATGCAATATGTGACAATTGTTTTCTAATAAAAGTTCATTTACTTTATTGTTATTTACTTTTATGCTTTCTCTCTTCTTCTCCTTGTCTACGATGAACGTCAGTGAGTAGACTTCTCTTGTCTTGGGATTGTTGGATAAGTCTAATGACATAATCCTAATCAAACCAAGCTTTAAACCTTAATCTTATGTAACCCTAATTCCTTATCTAAATTCACCGCTTTAACATGGATCAACCATTATCAAACTGTGGAAACGAAAGTGGAGGGTTTGATAATTGTTTATCCATCATCTCAAATTCAATTCATAAAACGAAAGTGGAGCTTTGATATTCGAACAAGTGAATTTAGACAAGGATTGCAAAGTCAGCGAAATAGGCTTTGCAATCTTTGAGACATATAGTTTCGATCTTCAAGGGAACTAATAACAATCAAGTCAGCGAAATAGGCTTGGTTGTTAGAGGAACCAAAATCTAATAGTAATCAAGTCAGCGAAATAGGCTTGGTTGCTAGAGGAACAAAAGAGAAACTGTCTTGAGAAATTAGGTCTAACATATAGTTATAAGTTTAATAGTTTGGTTTGAGAAGGACTTGTCGTTAGGATGAACCAATAACCCAAGGCTTTTATCTTTTATTTTATTATTTGCTCTTAATTAAAATCCCAAACTTTTCTACCTTATAAACCTTTAGTCCAATCATTATCTAAAGTTAATTGAATTCGTAACTCCCTGTCGGAACGATACTCATATTTTACTACTTCGGTAAGACCGTGCACTTGCGGTTTTATCTCATCATTCTACTAGGCTACGACTTATTTCCTTCAAGAAGACACTAGTTTCCTTAATAATTAACTAGTTACCTCCTAGGTTTTGCAGATTTTACTTAATATTAGTAATGTCACCTCCTAAGTACTTACTACTAGGGTCAACTCGCTTTCGGTATCTTTCACTAGTTATAAATAATTACTTCCTAGATAGATAGATATTAGTATCAAGATATAAATATCAAAATATAAGGATCAGGATAGTAATATCAATATTAGGCCCTGTCACAACCTATGTATCTATTCTAGGGTTGCACTACTACAAAAATAAACTAAATTCCTAATAAAACTTAATAGTGAACAAAAGATAAATAAAATATAAATGACATTATATTAAATAAATATCCAACAAAAATAAATAGAGGTTCATCTTAGAACTCTAACCTAAAAAGAATTAGTTACACAGGGTAACTAAAAACAAATTACTAAAGACAAAAACATATCCTCTGTTCTTTTTTAAGTGTCGTTCTTGTGTGAATTTTTCGTTTCTATTTAACTGTCGTTTCGCTATTTTGAGAGCATGAGTTGTCAATTATACCCTTTGTCAATTACTCTTATCTTTTTCAATAAAACTAATTAATGTTATATATTTGGAAAACTAAAGTTTGTTATTTTTAAACAAAGTTTGGTTCTTGTTATGTTAAAATATAAACAAATTTTTTTTTTATCTATAATAATGGTTTCATGAATAGTTCAAATAATTCTATAAATAAGAAAAGTAGTAATTGTTAAAATTTTCAAGTGCAAAGTAAAAGAACATATCTGAGATAAAAATAAAATAAAGGATCCATGAATGTTCAAAAGGAAGAAAGAGTGGAAGACTCATTGGAACGACTGATAAGAGGTGAAAAGGGAGAAATAGTTTAAGTCTTGTTTGACAAGATAGAAGAACAATATTTAGAAAATTGATATTTGTTTGTTATGAGAGAGAGTATGCAAAAAAATAAGGAATTTGTTGGAGAAAAAGATAGTAACTAATACATGTTTGTTACGAGAGAAAGATAACAAATGAAAATTATAAAAAAGTGTGTACAAAAAAATAGGAATATATTGGTGGATTAAAATGAGGGTATAATAGGAAGAAAATGTGCAAAAATACACTTCGCTATTTCAATGTTAATATTCTAAAACGACACTTAAAGAGGAACGGAGGGAGTATATTGTTGGTTCAATGAAAATGACAAGAGTTTACATTATATTGTGTAACTGAAAAACAAAAGCATGATTTGTTTCAATAAGTCACAAATATCTATAATATAATTTTCACTAAAATCTAAATTTACTAAGAAAATTATTTGAAATCTACATGTGTTAACACAATAAAAAGATCAGATACACAACTGGTGTAAATATAAAGAAAATAGACTGTTTTGGGGTGATTTTTTCTTTTTTCAAATATACCCTTAAACAAATTTGACTATAAAAATGCTATTTTATTGGTACCATTCAAAAAGAAAAATTTGAAAAATTTATATTATATTTGTTATATTTGTTATATTATTGATATCATTGAAAAAGATAAGTATAATTTGTTACAATATGAAAATGCAAAATATCTATTATCTATAATTTTAATCAAAATAAAAATAAGTTTAATGAAAATGCAAAATATCTATTGTCTACCTATTATCTTTGCCTATAATTAGTCAATGAACTTGTGAAATCAATATTTGATCTATTTATATTTTAACGAAATCAATATTTGGGTTGATTTTGTTTGAATAAAAACTTAATATTTAGATTTGAAGCATAGATTTATTTTTTAACAATATATCCGCAAGATTTGGTTAACAAAAAAACGCAAGATTTATTTATTTAACATAAAAGATTGCAATAGAAAATAAGGGTTCAATATTATCGTATATATCTTGAAGCACAAGGAAACGCCTCTATATAAAGCAGAAGGAATTGCAAACAAAACAAAGAGTAATAGTCTTTTAGTGTCTTAGTCAGTTATAAAATCTGAATAACAATGGCTCTCCAAGAATCAATCACTAACCAAACAAAGGTTTCCCTCGACATGGCCAGACATCTGTTGTTGAAACAATCAGACAAAAACGTCGTGTTTTCACCACTATCACTTCAAATTGTGCTCAGCCTTATTGCTACTGGTTCTGAAGGTCCCACAAAACAACAACTTGTCGACTTCCTCCGTTTCAAATCCACCAATCATCTCAATTCCTTCGCCTCTTATCTCCATTCCGTCCTACTGAAGGACGTTGCTCATGGTCGCCTCTCTTTTGTCGATGGTGTATGGGTTGAACAAACCCTTTCTCTTCAACCTTCCTTCAAACAAATAGTACGTGATAATTACAAAGCAACGCCGGCTTCACTTGATTTTCTAACCAAGGTGTGCATATCTCAGTTTTTTTTTTTCTTCTTGAAATAACCTCGTTGGTGCTATCCTCTGGTGCCTTCTATGTGATTTGATTTACTTAGTTGCAGGATGTATTTTAATAAGTTGATGTAGTTATCGGAAAAAAAAAATAGCAATACCACTATTCCAAGCAAACCCTAAAATATTTTGGCTATATGATATTGATAATATACATATTTTGGCTATATGATAATATAAATATTTTGGCTATATTTTAATAAGTTGATACATATTTGCATAGCTGATTATTGTATTTGATGTGGTTTTGAAGGTTGTTGAAGTGACAAAAAAAGTGAATTTATGGTCGGAAAAAGAGACAATTGGCCTTATTAAAGAACTTCTTCCTCGAGGACCGGTTGATAGATCAGCCAGCGTCATCTTTGCTAATGCATTGTACTTTATAGGAGCATGGAATGAGAAGTTCGACCTTTCCAAAACAGAAAACTGTGATTTTCATCTTTTGAATGGAAACTCAGTCAAGGTTCCTTTCATGGTAAGCAAGAAGATGCAATTTATTGAAGCTTATGACGGTTCTAAAGTTCTTCGTCTTCCTTATAAAAAAGGTCAAGATACGCGTCAATTCTCTATGTATATTTTTTTGCCAAACGCAAAAGATGGACTGCCAGCTTTAGTTGAGAAGATGACTTCCAAATATGAATTACTACACGAAAAGCTTAGTCTTTATGATCAATTGAAACAAGTGAAAGTAGGTGACTTTAAAATTCCTAGATTCAATGTTTCATTTGGGCTTGAAACTAGTGATACCCTAAAGGGGTTAGGAGTGATTTTACCATTCTTTCCTGGAGGTTTGACAAAAATGGTGGATTCTATCGCGGGTCAAAGCCTTTTTGTTTCTCACATATTTCACAAGTCTTTCATCAGAGTAAACGAAGAAGGTACCGAAGTTGCTGCAGCTAGTGCTGCAAGGTTGAGCAAGGGTTGTTCATTTTCGCCGCCACTAAACTTTGAAGTTAACCACCCCTTCTTATTTCTAATTAGGGAAGATTTGACGGGAACAATCCTCTTTGTCGGGCAAGTGCTCAATCCTCTTGATGAGTGATCTAAGTGATCAGCAATAGTAAAATAAGAAACTCTTTAATTTGGTTTTTATTCTCTCTTTTTTTGTAATCTGATTTTTGGAATATTTCCTTTATTTTGCTCTTTGCGTCTAAAATATACATTTATCATGAAAATAGTATTGTTTCGTATTCTATCTATTTTTGCAAAAAAAGCAATAACAAAAGAAATTAAAACACCAGCCAAATTAAAATTTGCGCATATTGTAATTTTATAATTTGTTTCCTATTCTATCTATTTTTTTCCTTTCAATTTTTAATTATTTTACTACACCAATTTTTCTTCTTACGAGATCATAGTGATTGTCACTACTCCTGTCTAAGTTGCTTAGAGAGTTAGATTTGCCTCAATTGTTTGTCTCTTTTCCTGAGTTAGACATCATTTTCACTTTTACAAAACCATTTATGAAATCCAACAAATATGGCAATGGTAAGATAAACTGTAAAAGAAAAATGCAAGAAAAAACCTAATAATGCTTTAATGATATGGTAGAAAAAACTCTTTTTACTTAACAAGTGCTGGTAGATGATATTTAGTTTGAGCAAAATAAAAATACAAGACCGGTCTTAGATTCGAATCCAACTTTAAAAATACGACAATGCTAAATTAACCAAAAAAGGTTTTACCATCCATCATGGTTTAATTTACCCTACTCAAATCAATCCATTGTGGTTTTATCCGACTCAAATAATCAGTCTATACAGTTACGCGTAGATGATACACATTTTAAAAAATAAAAATGAAAAATGTAAGAAGATCACTCTTAGATTTGAAACCAACTATATAAACACATATTGTTAAATCTTTTAAGATAAAGTTTTGCATCCATTACAATCCTATCCGACTCGAGAGATCAGTCGATGCAATTGCACGGAGATAATATTTGATTACAAATAAAAGAGGTAATAGTCATTTTGGTCTTTAAATGTGTAACAAGTAGTCACAATAGTCACTCAATGCATCAAAATTGCAAAATATTCCCTGATTGTACACTTTGTTAGACAAAATAGTCTCTGACATTAAAATAATCTCTAATCTCACAATAAATCTTTTCATGATATGATGATAAGTAAACATATTGAAAGACTAATACGACAATACTAACGAAATATTTTAATGTCAGAGACTGTTTTGACTAACAATATCTACGATCAATAACTATTTTAAAATTTCAATAGATTGAAGGATTATTGTGACTAATCGTGTTACACGTTCAAGGATATACCTATAAAATAAAATAAAAATGAAATGTGATAGAAATGGGCGCGAAAATCCTTATACCATCAAAACTGCATTCCCCTCCAAATCCATCACACACCCTTTCACAAAATCCTCACTTTCTTTCCATCTGCAACAAAACGATTCATCAAAATTCACTTCGATTCATCAAAATTCAATTCGATTCATCAAAATTCCGCGTTTTGCATATTAGGAAAATCATTCAAGTCATGGGTTCCGCTTCTCTTCTCAATTCTTCAGATCCTGGTAATATATATATACCCCTTTTTTCTAGGTTTTTATTCATCTTGCAATTTTGCTTTGTTTTTCGATTTTGCAGGTATATTAAACTTGTTTAGTGCTTTTGGGTTGTGTTTATTAGTTTTGATTTAACGGGTTTTTTTTTGTCTTGGATTATTAATGTTTTTTTTTTTTTTTTCTTCTCATTTTATGGGTTAGTGTGTGTGTTTGGTTTTTTTTTTTGATGATTTACGGTTTTTTTTATTTGAATCTGGTGATAGCCTTTTGTTTTTGAAAGTTTATAGTTGATTTTTTATTTGAATCTGTTCATACCCATTTACGTTTTTGAAGGATTTTTGTGTTAAAGATTTCAATTTTTGTGGTTTTTGGTTATTGTTCCAATCTCAAATCTGAATCATTAGATTGTGGAACTAATGTGTGCTCATTAATGAAATACTGCTAGGGTTAATTGCAAGATGTTACCAATATATTGTGATCCATAGAAAAATTGCAATTAAACTTCATATTACTATGTAGATTTTTTACTTTTAATTACAGTAAGAAGGAAACAGAGCAAAAACAGATAAAATCCTTTGGAAATCTATATGATGTTTGCAGAGTTAAAATTTGTTTTAGCTCCCAATACACCCCAATAAATGTGTGAGGTTTAATTAAATTAATTGCTATTGATTTATATATTTTAATGGGTGTCTATCTTTTTTTTCCCTATTGCCCTTGTGTCGAGATGTGTTAATCATTTCCCCCCCTTATATTCCCCCTTTGAATTAATCACAGTTTTTTTTTTTCTGTAATTACTGCTATTAATCTTTTTTTTGCCATTTGAAAAATTATCTGAGGAAAGATATTTCTATAGATACTTGTTCTACCTTCAGATCATCAGATGTATCCCTGTTTATTTCCTTGCTCTTTTTCTTGTGTATATTTATTATAGATTTGATTTTGCGATGTTCTATTTCCTTTCCCTTTTTGTCCTATTTTTCAGGCAATGTGGATGATTATGATGCTTATAAATCCCTTATTTGTATTTCACGCTCTGCTCCGATACCCTGTGTCGCCTTTACATTACTTTCCCTGGTTTTGTTATCGAATATGTAATTTTTTTCTATTATTGTTCAAAATAGGTGTGTTAAGGACAGCACGAGTAAATAGGATCCTGTTGTTTCGAACACTGAAGAGGAAGTTAGGGCTGGTGGCAAGCAAAAGAAGCGAAGTTTGTCAGAGAGCAGTGAGCAGCCTGCTCCTACTCGTAAAATGCCCAAACGATCAGCGAGTGCAACAAGTAAAAATTTGAAGGAGAAGTCTTTTTCCAAATCTGATAAGTCTGATCTTATTGAAACAAAGAAGGATCAGGTTGTAGAAGAAGAATTTCTTGCTGTCCGTATGACTGCTGGACAGGAGAATGGCCGCCCAAATAGAAGAATCACAGACTTTATCCTTCATGATGAATCTGGTGCAGCAAAGCAACTTGAGATGCTTGAAATCAATGATTTGTTCATCACTGGACTTATATTGCCACTGGAAGCAAGCACATACAAGAAAAAAGAGCAAGGTGTCCGATGTGAAGGCTTTGGTCGAATTGAATCGTGGGATATATCTGGTTATGAAGAGGGTGCTCCAGTGATATGGATTTCTACTGATATTGCTGATTACGATTGCCAGAAACCAGCTGCTAGTTACAAAAAGTATTATGATCAATTCTTTGAAAAGGCCCATGCTTGCATTGAAGTATACAAAAAGCTAACAAAGTCTGCTGGTGGAGACCCTGACATAAGTCTCGATGAGTTACTTGCTGGACTGGCACGGTCCATGAGTGGTAGCAAGTACTTTTCTGGAGCTGCATCTCTGAAGGAGTTCATTATTTCTCAGGGCGATTTTATTTATAAGCAGCTCATTGGTTTAGACATGACGTTGGAGGCCAATGACAAGGGGTTCACAGAGATTCCTGCTCTTTCTGCTCTTAGAGATGAGAGCAAGAAACAAGCAAACTTTGCAAATGCACAAGTGATGCCATCAAATGCGACTTTAAGGATTGGTTCTGGAACCGGGAATGAAGAGAAGAAGGATCAGATGGATTCTGTAGATGAAGAAGATGAAGATGCAAAGCTAGCAAGGCTATTGCAGGAAGAAGAGTACTGGAAATCAAAGAAGCAGAGGAAAAACCCTAGATCATCCTCGTCATCTAACAAATTCTATATCAAAATCAATGAAGATGAGATAGCCAATGATTACCCTCTCCCTGCTTATTATAAAACTTCTCTTCAAGAAACAGATGAATTTATCGTTTTTGATAACGACTATGACGTGTATTACACTGAAGATCTTCCTAGAAGCATGCTTCATAACTGGGTTTTATACAACTCTGATTCTAGATTGATTTCCTTGGAACTTCTTCCTATGAAACCTTGCTCAGAAATAGATACAATCTTTGGATCAGGTGTAATGACCTCAGATGATGGAAGTGGGTTCAATCTTGATACAGAGGCTGGCCAATCTTCCAGTGTTTCTGGAGAACAGGCCACTAATGGAATTCCAATTTATCTGAGTGCTATAAAAGAATGGATGATTGAATTTGGGTCTACTATGGTTTTCATATCCATCCGAACAGATATGGCCTGGTATGATACCTCTTCTCTAACTTAAATGCTATCTGTTTTCTCTTTTCTTTTCTGTATGATAGTAATATTGGCTGTTATGTTTATACTCTAGACCAATCTTATTTGAAATGAAATAAAATTTGAGAATTCATTTGATTATTTGAGTATCAAACTGTAAGTATATAAAACATTTGTAGATAAAGCTATTGCAAGTAAATTCTGTCAACTATCAAGATGAATCTGGTCATCTTAGTGAAATATCTGTGCATATATACACAAATCTTAGAATATTTTTGTTATAAATGTCCTACTTTGCTTTGAAATATATTCATCCATACTTGATTTCTTTCAGGTATAGACTTGGCAAACCATCAAAGCAGTACTCTCCTTGGTACGACACCATATTGAAAACTGCAAGGGTTGCTATAAGCATTATCACATTGTTGAAGGAGCAGAGCCGTGTATCACGACTTTCCTTCGGAGATGTCATCAAAAAAGTATCCGAGTTCAGTCAAGACAATAAGTCATACATATCTTCTGATGCATTGGCTGTGGAGACATATGTTGTTGTCCACGGTCAGATAATTCTGCAACTCTTTGCAGAATTTCCAGAGGAGAAGATCAGGAAGTGTCCTTTTGTGGCTGGTCTTACGAGCAAAATGGAAGCGCGGCACCATACCAAATGGTTGATGAAGAAGAAGAAAGTGTTGCCAAGGAGTGAGCCAAATTTAAATCCCAGGGCAGCAATGGCCCCTGTTGTATCCAAAAGAAAAGCCATGCGAGCCACAACAACAAAGCTGATAAACAAAATATGGGGAGAGTATTACTCAAACCACTTGCCGGAGGATTCAAAAGAGGTAATTGCTAGTGAAGTAAAGGATGATGATGATGAAGCGGAGGAACAGGAACAGGAACAGGAACAGGAAGAGAATGAAGATGAGGATGCGGAGGTGGAGACAGTACTGTTGGAGGGAATGCAAAAGCCGCACTCAGTTTCCAAACAAACTAAAGCGTTTTCTGATGACGGAGAAATTAGATGGGAAGGGGTCCCTGAAGGGAAGACCAGTTCTGGATTGTTTCTTTATAAGCAAGCAATTATTCATGGTGAAGTTGTTTCTGTTGGAATATCTGTGTCAGTTGCAGTAGATGCATCGGATGAACTTCCTGATATATACTACGTTGAATATATGTTTGAATCGAATGGTGGGAAAAAAATGTTTCACGGTAGGATGATGCAGCATGGTTGTCAGACTGTTCTTGGCAATGCAGCTAACGAGAGGGAGGTGTTTTTGACTAATGAGTGCAGGGATTTGGGACTGCAGGATGTTAAGCAGATAAATGTTGTAAGCATCCAAAAAACACCTTGGGGACATCAACATCGAAAGGATAACATCATTGCAGATAAAATCGACAGGGAAAGAGCAGAAGAAAGGAAAAAGAAAGGACTCCCTACTGAATATTACTGTAAAAGCTTGTACTGGCCTGAAAGAGGTGCTTTCTTTAGCCTTCCGTTTGATACACTGGGTCTAGGGTCTGGTGTCTGTCAATCTTGCAAGTTACAAGAAGCCGAAAAGGAGAAGGACGTTTTCAAAGTAAATTCATCCAAGTCTAGTTTTGTATTGGAGGGAACTGAATATTCTCTCAATGACTATGTTTATGTCAGTCCTTTTGAATTTGAGGAAAAAATAGAGCAGGGAACTCATAAGGGTGGGAGGAACGTAGGGCTGAGAGCTTATGTTATATGCCAAGTGCTTGAGATCATTGCCAAGAAGGAAACAAAACAAGCTGAAATAAAATCTACAGATATCAAAGTCAGAAGGTTCTTCCGACCGGAAGATGTATCAAGTGAGAAGGCATACTGTTCTGATGTGCAAGAGGTAAAAAGTTACATACAAGTTATTATAACTTAATGATTTTTCTTTTTTTGGTACCAAGTCATTCATACCTTTTCTAAATTGACTTTGACAAGTGACATGATCTTTGTGTGTTCATATTGTTGTTTATTGTCTCTCTGCAACTGTTTATATTGACTCAGATATCTTGATTTATTCTTTTAGGTGTATTACAATGATGAAACATGTACAATATCTGTACAATCCATAGAAGGTAAATGTGAAGTCAGGAAAAAGATTGACGTCCCTGAAGGATGTGCCCCCGGAATCTTCCATAATGTCTTTTTCTGTGAGCTCTTGTATGATCCTGCCACTGGAGCACTCAAGAAGGTAGTGTATTTTTGACCCTGTTATAACTTTATAATATGCTTGTTTATCCTCAGATAAATCTGTAAAAGCATTGGCGATTTATGTTTTATGAAGTTTTTATACTTCTTATTTTGAAGTAGTGTGGACTATTTGACTTTGTATTATTTAACCTGCTACCGATTTATATTACTTTCAGTGATTGCTCTATGGAGTATTACACTGACGAAATCAAGGCTTAGCTTGATCTTGTTGTCTCATCTCATTGTATCTGCATTCTAAATTCTATACAAACTTCTTAATAGAGTTATAATTTAATCCACTAATAATGTAAAATATTTTTATACCAAGTAAACAGAGAAGTGCCACATTGTAGCAGCCAAGGTTTTTTTACTTGTATTAAACGTCAGCTCTTTGAGACGGGTGTTGCCAATGTCATACATGTGGTATTGTGGTTTACTGATAGTGCAAAACTCTACCCTATTAGTGGATGAAAGTCAAATCTAAATACTCAAATTTTAAACCTTGTATTCTATATCGATAGCTTTGCTGCCATTATTTTTTCAGTTAAACTTCAATCAGTTATTTCATTTAGTATAGTTTACGGTTGATTAATTTTTTAGGCTACTGTTATTGTTTGTATTACGCAGATGGAATAATATATCATGTTTTCTATTATTATTGCTATAACTATTAATTCCATGATGTCAATTCAACATTATGATGCAAGTATAAGGATCATATATGATTTATACTGAATAAGTATTTTATTTTTCATTTGCTCGACAGTTGCCTGCACATATCAAAGTAAAATACTCTACTGGACACACAGCTGATGCTGCAGCTAGAAAGAAAAAGGGAAAATGTAAAGAGGGAGATAACATTTCAAAGCCTGATCTAGAAAGAAAAACATTAAATGAAAAACGTTTAGCAACCTTGGACATTTTTGCAGGATGCGGTGGCTTATCAGAGGGGTTGCATCAGTCTGGTAAGTTTAACTCAACTTTTCATTATAGAAAGAAAATCAAATGTATGTATATATGCATAATGTAACCTGTGTTACTGCTTTCATGCTTCAGGTGTTTCATCAACTAAATGGGCTATTGAGTATGAAGAACCAGCTGGGAATGCGTTTAAAGCCAATCATCCTGAAGCATTGGTGTTTATTAACAATTGCAATGTTATTCTTAGGTAAACGATATGAAAGAGAAAATATAACAGGCCACAAGGTTGAATAAAGTGACTCACAAGATTGATTGTAATGCAGGGCTATAATGGAGAAATGCGGAGACATAGATGATTGTATCTCAACGACAGAGGCTGCAGAGTTGTCCTCTAAACTTGATGAGAAGGATTTAAGTAATTTACCCTTGCCCGGGCAAGTTGATTTCATTAATGGAGGACCTCCATGCCAGGTTTGTGGAGCTCATGACTTTGTTTGCTTTATGCCGCTGTTGATGATTTGTGGTGATTAATTTATTGAATAATTTGTTTTTACAGGGTTTCTCAGGGATGAATAGATTTAACACAAGCACGTGGAGTAAAGTTCAGTGTGAGATGATACTCGCATTCTTATCCTTTGCTGATTATTTCCGGCCAAGGTATTTCCTGTTGGAGAATGTGAGGAACTTTGTGTCTTTTAATAAAGGACAGACGTTCCGTTTAACTTTGGCTTCACTTCTTGAGATGGGTTATCAGGTAATAATTGCATAACTGTATCTTTTTTCTCGAGTTATTTCACTTTGGAGTTGAATAGAATCTTGAGGAACTAATCAATGCTGATTACTTTGTTCAAAAGGTGAGGTTCGGTATCCTTGAGGCTGGAGCTTTTGGTGTTTCACAGTCAAGAAAAAGGGCATTTATATGGGCTGCCTCTCCAGAGGATGTGCTTCCAGAGTGGCCAGAACCAATGCATGTCTTTTCTGCTCCTGAATTGAAAATCACATTGTCAGAAAATGTCCAGTATGCTGCCGTCCGCAGTACTGCAAATGGTGCCCCATTACGTGCAATAACTGTTCGGGATACCATTGGTGAACTCCCAGCTGTAGGCAATGGAGCTTCTAGGACAAACATGGAGGTATGTAAAACAGGAAAGATACACATTATCTATCTTTTTCCCCTGGAAATAGTTTGAGTTAACTCGACACTCTATTCACTTTTTAAAAGAAATTTGGAAAGAAAAAATCATTGTTAATTAAAGGGACACTAATGGTATTTACAATTTTCTCCGACTCTATCCTTTGAGGTAAAAGGTCAAACTCTTACACACTTGGCTCTATGCTTGCAGTACCAAAGCGATCCTGTGTCATGGTTTCAAGAGAAAATTCGAGGCAATATGGCTGTGTTGACTGATCATATTTCAAAAGAGATGAATGAGTTGAACTTGATTCGATGTCAGAAAATTCCCAAGAGACCAGGTTGTGATTGGCGCGATCTTCCAGATGAAAAGGTAAACTGAAATCTTTGTGAATTTTAGCATGACATTTTTTGTGTTGTTAATCTAATTAACGTTGTCGAATATAATGCACAGATAAAGCTGTCAAGTGGACAACTTGTTGATTTGATACCATGGTGCTTGCCAAACACTGCTAAGAGGCATAACCAATGGAAGGGACTGTTTGGTAGGTTGGACTGGCAAGGAAATTTTCCAACTTCCATCACTGACCCTCAACCAATGGGGAAGGTTGGAATGTGCTTCCATCCTGATCAAGATAGAATTCTTACTGTTCGTGAATGTGCCCGATCTCAAGTAAGTATATTGCTTAAGTTACTTGTCACCCTAAATGCTATGATAAGAAATGAAACCTAACCAAATTGGAGATTAACTACTGACTGTGTATAAACAAATTTTACAGAGACGTTCAGTTACTTGTTGTATAGATATTTGTGCAAGCAAATTTAGAAAATAATAATAATAATAATAATAATACGTGACATAATATTTACAGAAACGTTCAGTTACTTGTTGTATAGATATTTGTGCAAGCAAATTTAGAAAATAATAATAATAATAATACGTGACATAATAGTAAAACTATTGAATTCATTAACTATATTGTGGATTAAATTGTTATTTTCATTCAATTTATTATGAAGAATTCTGATCATGCTATCCAAATATGTGGTTAGGAAAAAGATCATAGTTTGAAAATTGTGATAGGAAATTCTCATATGATCCGGTATCATTTTTTACTTATCATCTTTTTCATTTATAAATGCAGGGCTTCCCAGATTGCTATCAATTTTATGGTAACATCATACACAAACACAGGCAGATTGGTAATGCTGTCCCCCCTCCTCTGGCATTTGCGTTAGGGACAAAACTCAAGGAAGCAGTGGATAGTAAGAGCGCCAAGTAGAAGACTAGGGCATGCATCCTAATGGTGGCTTGTTTCGTGATCGCTTAGGTACTTCCCTTGGTGCCTTTACCTGTCATTTGGAAAATTCTTCCGTTTTTACCGCGGAAATTCATGGTTTTATTTTGGCTTTGGATTATGCTACCCACAATGGGTGGATAAACTTATTGTTTGAAAGTGATTCCACCAGTGCTCTGATGATCTTTAAAAACTCTTCGTTAGTTCCGGTTTTGCTTCAAAATCAATAGCATCATGCTTGTAAAAAGGCAATTTTTGCGCAGATAAGTTGGCTAATGAGTCATTTGATTCAGGGTACTGTTTGGTTGTCGGTGTTACCTCCTGATTGCATGCTGATGTAAGGACCGTTGTGGTGTGCCAAGATATAGGTTCCCTTAGGCGGTTGGTTTTTTTTTATTTTTTATTTTTTTCCGGTTTTTGTTTTTTTGGAGGGTTTTGGTCTAGTTCCCCCTCTTCCCTCTTGTATACACTTTTCTTATTTTTTTAATAAAATTTCTGAGATTGACGGGCATAGGATGGGCTTCAGTGAGGTACCAACCTTAGTTGAGATGTCGCTCCCTCCCCTTGATGCCCGTCCTTTCTCCTGATTTAGCAAAAAAAAGAACATTGTCCTTTTTTATATAATTATCAACATTAAATATTTATCCATTTTTTGTGGATCAATGGCAAATGTTTGTCTTGTGTTTTTTTCTTTCTATATTCATCAATTAAAACTATTGTCATGTATCAATAACAAACATTAGCCCCTTATTTTTTATGTATCGCTGACAAATATTTATCTTGAATTTTTTTATTATTATTATTAGTTACAAATATTTATCCACTTTTTTACATATCAGTGACAAAAACTTGTCTCCTGTTTTTATATTGATTAGACTAAAATGTTTATCCTATTTTTTTTTTATTTACCAATGTTAATTTATGTTTTTTTTTAAGTACGGATTAGTTAGATAATTTATGTTATATGCTATTTTCTTATATATAATTGATTTATTCCAATGACCTTTTCAAAAGATCATACTGTTAGATTATTCAAAAAGAAAAAAAAGAAGATCATACTGTGTTAGAAAGAATCTCATTTCCTTTTTCCAAAAAAATTTCAGAGTAATATTAGGGGGTGTATTCAATTGAGATTTCAAAGGATTTTAAAAGACTTTTTTGTTTTAAAGAAGTCTTTAGGTATTCAATCAAGACTTTTAAGGAATCTAAAACATTCTTGTGGTATTCAATTAGGATTTTCAAGATTTTTTAATGAGTCCAATAAAATTCAGTGGTATTCAATTCAGATTTTGCACAACTTAAATATTGTCTATTGGTATTCAAAATTCTAAGGATTTTAATAGATTGTTATGAGTAATGGATTTTGTGAGACTTTTTAGTGTAAAATGCATCTACTAACAATCTCACACCTAGCTTTGAGACTTTTTTGTCTCCCACACATAGTCTTGAGATTTTTTTTAGTTGCTTCTCGTTATTTTCTTTTTTACGGAAGTTGCTTCTCGAGTCTCGACATTGTTGTTCACGTTCGAGTCCAAAAAAAAAAATCTTCCTGCACACGTAACATAGTTATCACATTTTTTACTGTTCTTTAGCAGTTTTGTGCAAGTCATTTTTTTACTAATATCATTTTTATGAAGTTATAAAGTTTTGTGCAATCAGTAAAATATGAACAATATCATTAAAATATAAAATATAAAAATGCCTTGCACAAGTCACTTTTTTACTAATATCATTTCTTTAGCAGTTTTGTTCAAGCAGTAAAAATGCCTTGCCTTACAGATTATTATGAAGTTTTGTGCAAGTCATTTTTTTTTCCCACTAATATCATTATTTATTATTTTTTTAGTGAATTGTTTTGTTGTTGTTATATGCCTTACGATTGCAGTTAAATGACCATTATCTTTTTAGGCATTTTTATTATTATTTTTTTCGTCAAGTAGTTTAGTGTCTAGATTCACACACATTATGTGTGGAGAATCCGATGTTCAAACACCGACCCCTGCAAAAATTATCCCTGGTAGCTACCAACTGAGCCACACGTACGAGATAAGACATTATTATTATTATTATTATTATTATTAGTCAATTTGATATTATAGATTTATAATATTTTTTAATCTACGGTCATTTTGAATTTTTCTTAAAAATTGATACAATAATTTCAAATCTTAAAATCTCGTAAAGTCCGTTGAAATCTTAAAAATTTGTATTATAAATCCATTAAAATCATGTGTTCAAAATTCTGATTGTAAAAAGTCATTTGAAAAAAGTCTTTTAAAATCCAACAAAGTCAATATAATCTCACAAAATCTTTTAAAATCTTCAAAATTTTGTTAGTGTTGGAAAAAATAATAATAATAGTGCATCACAGTGTTGGAAAAAATAAAAACATCCATAAGCATGTATGAAAAACACAATTAACTTCTTGATATAATCTATCGAAATCTTGATAGTATTTTAAAATCTTATAAAATCTTAAGATATAAATCCCTTGAAATCCTTGAGAATCTTTTAAAATCCTAAAAGTCATTAAAATCTTACATAATCTTTTAAAATCTACTAGACTTTTTCATACAAAAATAGTCTTTTAAAATCCTAATCCAATACACCCCCAGTTAAACAACACTTAAAAGTCATTAAACACTTAATTTTTTTTTAAGGAACAACACTTAATTTTTTTTTAAGGAACAACACTTATAACTATTCTCTCTATACTTATATCAATGTAAACAATAAATTTAATTATTATTTCTATGTAATTTTGAGAAAGTGATCCACTTGAAAGAAGCCATTAAACACTTAGAGTCACTTTTGGTTAGAGAGTGACTTTACTTCCCATATCGAGGCCTTTAACAATATCGTTTGAGAAACCGTTGGCATAATTGTATGCATCTGGGTCTCAATTCGATTTGCTCTCATATTTTCTACGAAGAAAATTGTTGTGCGGATAAATTAATAGATAACGATCATTCTATTATTGGTACATTTGGTTTGACGCTATTCCTCGGTTTATGTTTCTGACACTATCAATAAATAATAACAAGTTACTTTACAAAGCGAGCTAAGGCTCATTGGTATCAAGATGGTGATCTGAATACAAAATTCTTTCATGCTTCTGCGACATCTCGTAAGAAGGTAAACCGTAAAACGCATCCTTGCTTTAAAAAATGTGAACGTGATAAAATATCTGATGAACATGGAATGTGTCAGGTTGCGAGAGGCTATTTTAAAAATTTATTTGTACAAAATAATAGCGTTCGTTCACCAGTTATAGATGCTATTTCAACCGTGATCACATAGGATGATAATAATCTTTTAACGAACCTCAAGAATTCAGAGATAAATTGGCTATCATTGTGATTTCGTAAGAAGATAATTTGGTGTAGTAAAATTAAAAATTGAAAGGAAAAAAATAGATAGAATAGAAAAAGATATAAAATTACAATAAAGATGCGCAAATTTTAATTTGGCTGGTGTTTTAATTTCTTTTGTTATTTCTTTTTTCAGTTTTGTTAGTATCTTATTACTTTTACTTTTTCTTTTGAAAAATCTAGCATCAAAGCTATAATGATGCTGAAAAGAAGCAAATAACAAATGATGCTGTGAAATGAAAGTGTGGCTACAACAAATAACCTCCTTCCTCCGGTTGCTTCTATATCTATAATTTTAATCAAAATCAAATTAATTTTAATCAAAATTTCATAAAAGCTATTGTGCGTAATTTATATGCATTAGAGAGTGTGTCTAGTATATGTATGTAGACACACGTAATTGCATCTTTTTATCTCCTAGTTAATTAATGAACTTGTTAAATCAAATATTTGATCTATTTATATTTTAACGAAAACAATATTTGGGTTGATTTTGTTTGAATAAAAGTTAATATTAGAAGGTTGTTGAAGTGACCAAAGAAGTGAATTTATGGGCCAAAAAGGAGCATTTGATAATTGGTAACAATATCACTTCTTTGGTATGCAAAAATATGGTAAAGCTTTTTGGTCACTTCATAAAAGTTGATACTTGAAGCTAAAGGAGTAAAATTTATTTCTCTTTAGTACTATAAAATTTGAAGAGGCATTTGAATAAAAAAGGTTTGTGCCATACATGGGATTTCTTTAATCAATTTCAATTGTGCCATGCATGGGTATTCACTACAGCTTTCAATTGAAATATATGGAAAAACATTATAACTATTAACTTACTTTGTGCTAAAATAAACAATATTTTTTATTAAAAGGAGGAAACGACGTCGATCTATCTTTAGGTTACTTGATATTTAGAAGCATTGGTCTCAACAAAATGCCGTTAAAATTTCTTTCAACCAAAGGGAGAAAGGGTTCTTCAACCCATACACCATTGACGAAAGATAGGAGAGACTCTCCCGCAGGAGAAAAGTCCTTGAGTAGGACGGAAACAAGATGAGAGGCGAAGGAGTTGAACAGGAGAGGAAGTCGACAAGCTGTTGTTGTGTGGGACCTTCAGAGCCAGCAGCGGTGAGGCTGAACACAACTTGGAGTGACACTGGCGAAAACACAATGTTCTTGTCTGATTGTTTCAAGAACAGATGTTTGGCGATGTCGAGGAAAACCTTTATTTGGTTGGTGATTGATTCTTGGAGAGCCACTGTTCTTCTCTTCCCAGTTGTGTTGTCTTCATTGTAAGACTACAACAAGGTTGCCCTAAAGATATTATTGAGTCTTTATAATTTGTTGCAATCTTTTATTTTATATAAACCAAAAATCAATATTTCCCCAATACTAAGATTTTGTCAACAGTTTTTTCCAATCTAATCAAATACACAATAAACATAAGAGCACACTAATAAAAAAAAGAACTTTTGTATTGAAAAGATATTTATAAATTTTTAAAAGATTGACTACACAAATTTCAAGATCCTCTAAAAAAAGACAAAATTTAGAACCAATACCTTATGTACTGTTTTTACTATTGGTCTCTAATAACAATACATGGATTAAAACTCCACATCAATCCACCCCAGTTTCTGTTATACAATACAAGTACACTGTCATGAACTCACATACAGTTCAGGAATGGCGAGGCAGTCGCATAGGGAGTTTTCCGCAGAGAGACTTACAACTGGTACACTGTCAAAAAGTTGATTCCTTGCGGACCTTTCTTGAGTATAAACCACCCTCCAAGAATTTAATGTGTTCCTATCAAGCACTCCTCTCCGAGCTTTACGTACAAGTCCTTTTCAACTCTCAACAATGAAGACTTTAATACATTTGAGGTACTTGGAACTTTATGACAGTGATATAAAAACCTTGCACGATTGTGTTTGTAGACTGCAGAAGTTGCAAACACTAAAACTTGAAAATTGTTATTTTTTACGTAGTTTCCCCAAACAATTGACGAAATTGCAGGACCTTCGACATCTCATGATTAAAAATTGCCTATCATTCATATTAACTCCTTTTAGAATTGGGGAGTTAACTTGTCTGAAAACATTGACCACTTTCATTGTTGGTTCAAAAACTGGTATGGTTTAGAAGAGCTAAACAAGTTACAATTAGGAGGAAAGCTATACATCAAAAGCCTCAAGAATGTGTCAAATGAAGAGTATGCTAGAGGAGATAATTTGATTAGCAAGAGGACATAAAACACTTATATTTGTCATGAGGTGGTTATGTTAATTCACAAGTTGATGGTGTTGATTCCGAGCGAGTACTGGAAGCTCTTGAGCCCCATTCATGACTTAAGCATTTTGGGGTGAATGGTTATGGGGGAACAGATTTTCCTCCTTGGATGAGAAATACTTCTATTCTAAAAGGTCTAGTCAGATTATTCTCTATGAAAGTAAATACGACGGCATGATACACCTGACTTGTCTTGAGGAACTTGAAATCCATTACTGTCCAGAGTTCGTTTTTCCACGGAACATGAACAAGCTAACCACCCTTCGTCGATTGAAAGTGACTAGGCTTAATGGGAACATACTTATTTTCCTTCACTAACATCCTTGCCAAACTATTTGGGTGCCATGACTTCTCTTCAAAAATTAGAAATCATCAAGTTTCCAAAGTTAAGTATTGAAGGTGAGAAAAACACAAGAAGGGATTAGGGGGGGGGGGGGGTTGAATTGTGTTAGCTTTTTCTTCTTTTTCTCCTAAGTTGAAAACACTAATCAGAAGCAGATAGAGTTCTACTTCTGAAGTTCAAAACTAGTCGCAGCGGATAAACAGAGAGAGAGAAGAAAGACACAAAGCAATTTATACAGGCTCCTTCCACAAACCGGAAGTTAGTCATGTCTCCCTTGCACTTCCAAGGAGAGTTCACTATGTAATATCTGATTACAATTACTCTCACTGCTAAAACTAGTAAGAGACTTCAAATTGCTCAAGCACAACTGCAAGAGACTTCCTATGCTCCTGAACACAATTAAGAGACTTCTAATGCTCAAGCACAACTGCAAGAGACTTCTTAATTCAAACAGAATTACAAGAAAAATGTTTGATGTTGAACACTTGATATACAATCAGTGGTGTTCACAATACAAATCAGATACAGACTCTTAAGACTCTAGAATTTCTAAGATATGAAAGTTGATAAGAAATTCTAAGTGAACTTTTGAATGCAGAACAATTTCAGCAGAGTTTTGACACTTGTAATTCTTAGTATTGTTCTGTACAAAACTCTAAGTTTTCACTCCTTTATATAGAGGTGTGAAAGAGACGTTGTGAATGAAGCTTTGATCAATCACCAATGATCTTTTGTCTGATATGGTTATTGTCCTACGAAGGATCAATTTCAAATGCATTCCCATTGTGAAGGAACATCTTTGCAGGCAGAGCTGTTTTTCTTGTCTTGTAGCAGAGACAAAAACAGAGTAGTGGTTGTACACTTCGTACAATTGTACTTTGTCAACGCTCTTTGAAGAACAAGCATCCAATGCCTTCAAATCCTTTCAAACTAACCGTTGCTTCACTTTTCCAGTCTTCTGCAATGCTTAGACGAGATTAAATCCATTGAACAACTTTTGAAGCTTTAATGTTGCATCTCCTGATGAGCTGCAGCTTCTGGTGATTTTCAGCTTCTGATGAACTTGTTTCTGATGACGTCACTATTTCAGGAGCACTTTGTCTTCAGGAGCAGTTTTCTTCAGACGCTTTAAGCTTCCTTTTTGTTAATTACTTTGCTCTCTATTGTTCTTCCAAGACCTTTTTAAGATGTCAAATTTTGTCTATGGTCATGTACACTTGAACAAATATTACCATATCCAATTTACAATTTTTTAATACCTTGTTATCATCAAAACCTCAAAGGGTAATGTTAAACACATTTTGTTCCAACAAAGTTCACTACCAGAAAACTTTCAGCAAGAGAGGAATAGGTGAAGATTGGCATAAGATAGCTAACATTCCTGAAATTGAAGTGTTTTATGTTGCAGAACCAACATTTTTTGGTAATTTAATTTAACGAATCTCTTTGTTTTATTTCTATCTCTTTTTTTCTTACTATATCAAACATGCTGTGATTCTAGACTTATATTTAACAATGTGTGCACAGTGAATATCATATAAGTATTGAACTATCATAAGAGAACATATCATCTCAGGCAACACATTCTATACTGCTATCAAGCATCTATGCCCTTGATTGGGTTTGAAAAGATGATTGAACTAGTCTAACTCGAGAATATTGGTCGACCCAAGTACCATAATAGTATTTTTATTTTTTTTATAACAAAGACTTCTCTCTTTACTGGAAACTGTTTAACAATTTCCATTGGTTGGGTTAAGGCCAACACGGATGATTCAGATTTTCGCGCCCCTCCTTCTGCTGCAATTGGTATAATTTTCAGAGATCCAGCCGCAATGTTTATAGGTCGATATGACCAGAATATATTGGACATGGTGAGTCCAATTCAAAGCTTGTGGTGGCTGCTTTCAAGAAGGAGATAGTTGTGTCTTGGGGCCTTTCTAATCACTGGAACAATTGTAAATCATAATTGTTGTTGTACACTGTACTCACACTGTAGGGAGTGTAAAATTGTAGCAGATGCTCTTGCTCATAGTTTTACAGAGACTAAAAATGTTGATGAAGAAAATTTTACAGGGGTTAAAATGCGCTTTTTATTTTTTAGAGATTAAAAACGAAATATAGAATATTTATATGGATCATTTACTTTAATTAACTCTTTATTTTAAAGTATTTTGTAACTAATTAAATAATAAAAAGGTGCTATGTTAACTTTAAAGTAAATAAGATCTAATGGTTGTGTAGGCTAGGGATTTGTAATCTGTTCATCCAATTTAGCCAACTCTATTGAACTTTCTACGGCCTTCCAAACCTATTTACCTAGTTTAAATGACTTTAATAGTTCAATAGAGTTGGCTTTTTAATATTAATAGTTCAACATGTAGAGGTAGGTTTAAATGACTTGATAAAGGACCATTAATAGTTCAACAGATTACAGATTCCTATATAAAGGACACTTCTTATGGATGAAAAAAAGGAAACAATTGATAAATTTTATGTTGAAATAGTTACTTTTTAATATTTTAATGTATTAAATACATACCTTTCAAAATAAAACTTCCATTTTAAACTTCTTATAAAGAAAAGGCAATGTCGTTGAGATGATGATCCAAATGAAATGATTGTAGCTGAGTTGCAGATATTTTATGGAGAGAAAGTGAGAATATACATGAGATGAAGAAAACTTGCTTTATATATGCCTATGCCAGTGATAAGAGGAACTAAACCGATCCAAATTCATTGCTTTTAACCAATAAGATCTATATAATCTTTTTTTTTTTTTTTTGACAAATCTATATAATCTATTTAACCACTACTCTTTTATCGGTTGAACATACCTTTTTTTTTTAGATTCAACTCTATTCATTTAACTTCTAAAGACATTTTTTTTACATAATAATGGCATTTGGTTGAAGCATATCAAACTAATATTGACCAATAATATTATTTTTTTTTTGTTACAAGGCTAAACAACAAACAAAACAAAGAAAAAGGCTGGAAAAGGAAACTACTTCCTAAGGAAAAAAGTTCCTAAAACATCATTCCGAAGAAGACTAAGCAAGGCATCCGGAGGAGAATCATGGATTAAGAGATCGTTGTTATCAAAATATACTTTATGTGTACGAGTTTTTGTTTTTGGAGTTCTATCTTCATTATCATTATTGTTGTAAAATTGGCTCAAAATTGGAGTTGGGTTATGCTCTTACCCCATCACATTTTGCTCCCACTCAGCTGATTTGCCGAAAATGCCCATGCGTTAGTTAAGTCACGTTGTATGACTTAACTAACGCACCTTATAAGTTATGCATGACTATGCGCGAGTTAACTCACGCACGTTGGCCAATGGTCATAACTGAAGAACAAACGTTTTTTGAACGGTGGTCAATGCATTTTAATGGTTTTTACACTTTTATTTTTATTTTTAAGTTTTTTCACGTTTTTTGACCTCATTAAGTGCTATGTTACCTTAAACCACCTATAAATACCCCTCCAAACTTCCCCATTTCCTCACACCTTCTCACTCCCCTCCTCACTCTCTCCCCTTATGAATCTCCTTCTTTTCCTTCTTTTTTTCCTTCTTTCTTTTGGTGTAAAAAGAGAAAGAGACCAATTATGGGGATAAAATGATGAGCAGTGAGCAGCTTTCTTGGAATAAAGAACCAGATTGGGTAAAACTAAATGTGCAGATTTAGTTTTACCTCAGGAAGGCCGATTTTCTTGTGGATTTCTTTTACTTTTACCACAGGAAAGATGGTTTTCTTGTGGATTTCTTTTAGTTTTACCACCGGAAGTTAGGTTTTCTGGTGGTTTTTTTTTTTTTGTCGCACATTTATTTTTACCCCATTGTAAATGTAATAAGAATTATATTAATAAAATGATATTTTATATCTATTATTTTTTTCTTTATTTTTGTTAAATTTTGCATTTATTTTATGATTGCGTATTGAGTTAATAAATTCAAATAAAGTGAATAAATAAATTAGAATAAATTCAACATGAATTCGAATAAAAATTGCGTATTGAATAAATTCGAATAAAAGTTACATTACATTACATAAACAACATGTATATCAACTATATATGTTATCACATCAAATTCCTTTATATAAGATGAGTCATCACATAAAGACTGAGGTGCATTCCGTGGCACTCATCTTATATGAAGGAATTCAATATCATAATTTATATAGCTGATTCTGCATAATACATGTTGTCTTGAAACTACATTTCATAACATAAAGTTCCTAAATATGTCCTATCATTACATTACATTACATTCGGGTTGCACCTTCAAACTACAATAACTATCTTACCTCTGAAATGGTAAATTCAAACTTAATAAACACTTGGACTCAAACATTCACCCGAAAGTTATATTGCTTCATTCAAAAGATTAAATTCTTTTTAGGCTTGGTTTAAATGATGGTATTCAAGTGTCAAAAGAATGAGGTGCATTCCTTGACACTTCAATACTTCATTTAAACAAGCCTAACAAGAATTTAATATTTTGAAAGGAACAATAGAACTGTCGGGTGAAAGCTTGGGTGTTGGCTTTTAACAAGTTTGAATTTTCATTTCAGGGTAAGACAATTGTTGTAGTTGGAAGGAGCATTCCCTACCTAATCACGATCCCTACCTAATCACGATCTTCTGGCGGAATCAGACTGTTGAAAATATCTTCAGCTAATCTCAGCAACGTTACCCGCATATCGATCTACTGGAACATGTTGTGCTCCTAAAACATGCTAGTCATGTTTTCGTCGTTCTTTAATTCCCCCCAACTAAATGATATTCTCCCCTCGTTGAGCGTTGGACGTTTATACCGAACATATTTCACCCTCCTTGTGTCTCCGGGGTTGACTCCTTGGTTGAATTCATTCATTTCATCCTTGAGACCTCTTAACGTTATACCAAGGCACCGAACCTTCAACCTCTGAGGTTCTCTGCCGTTGAATTGTGCATGAACGTCGATTCACCCGACCATTGTTTCAAATCTACACAATAAAAAATTAAAAACAATCAATGAAAAACTCGTTTAAACATTTCACCAAACACTTGGAGTGCAAATTATACATAAACCCTAAAACTCATAATTACAACATTAACATGCAAACATCTAAACAATTAAGCAATATAAGTCATTTACATGTAACATTGTATCATTTCTTGCAAAAAAAATCAAAATTTAAACAAACCCTAAATCTAATTTTTTTTCTAAAACTCAAAATTACAACATAAACATGCAAACATCTAAACATTTAAACAACACAAGTCATTTTCGTGAAAACATTGCATGATTTATTGCCAAAAAAAACTAAAATTTAAACAAACTCTAAATCTAAAATATTTCTAATTTAAGAGAAAAAATCTAACATATAAACATAAAAGGTTAATGGTGTTTGATTATGAAAACTTACTTATTATTGGAGTGTTGTTTGATTTGAACTTGAAGGAATTTTGGATTTGTGTGATTTGAGAGAGATTTTTGAGATTTTTTGAAATTTTAGATGAGAAATGAGAAAATGAGGTGTTCTGCCTTGTTTAAAACAACACTTAGTGTGAGTTAACTAAGGCAGCGTTAGTTAAGTAGTGCAGAGTTTAACACTTGTGTTACTTAACTAACGCATGGGCATTTTGGGCAAGGCTGCTGGGCGCGAGCAAAAAGTGCTGGGGAAGAGCATAATTCATTGGAATTTTGAATCTGTCAAAATCGGGGCCCGAATGGTGCTATCCAGGGCCCGAATTTGGCTGTGGTTTTTCAGCCTGTTGGTACGTGAAAAATCGGTGGCTGAAGAACAAAATCGGGGCCATAATTTGCCAGCAGAAAATATAACAGAGTCATATTTTTGGGCTCAAATTTGTTCCAATTTTATGAGGAATATTTTTACTATAAATATAGACCTTGTATCAAAGTAAACCTTGAGAGATAGAGAGTTTGAAAACAAGGGTTAAGAAGTCAACAAGAAAACTAGGGTTTGCACTTGGCAACAAACACTATGGTTGGGATATTTTATGAGGGATATTTTTACTATAAATATAGACCTTGTATCAAAGTAAACCTTAAGAGGTAGAGAGTTTGAAAACAAGGGTTTAGAAGTCAACAAGAAAACTAGGGTTTGTATAGAGTTTGCCCTTGGCAACAAACACTATGGTTGGGATTGATTCACCTTGGGAAACAATAGTAGGATTGAGTCTCTTGGTCACGGGAAAAGATTGAGATTTTGGGTAGAATTAGGCGGGAGACTTATTCTTGTAACTCTTTGATATCTCTTTTGTAAAGTTACTCATCATTATAGTGGAACGGAGGGCTGCTCTCTCCCTCAGACTAAGTCAGTATTGGACCGAACTGGGTAAACGAATTTCGTGTGATCTCTCTTTCTTTTCTCTCGTTGTTTTCTACTTTTGCTTGTGTTTATAATTGTTCCCATGTTGATATTGGTTGCTTGATTACTTTACTTCACACATCAAGTATTTTATTGGTGTGATTTTTCAACGAATTCACAACAATTATGATCACTAAATTGATATAAAGTAGTGGAGGATACCAAGGTTTCAAGAGAAAGAGATGACATTTTATATATATAGAGTGATACATCATCACAGTTCTTGCATAAGAAGAAGTCTTCAAGGTAATTGCCACATGCATAATCAAGTTTATTTTATATATCGAAGATATAGTGAGATAGATATATAGATATGGATAAATAGATAGATAGATACATTGCGTTTGGTTCCATTAACCTCCAAGATTTAGCTACTAGATTTTTCTTATACAATCTAAGTTAGATCCACCCATTTACTCAAATTACTACTATATACACATGTGAATAAATTAAAGAGTGAAAACACATTAGAAAGTGGTGTACAACTTTGAGGAAAGCTAAAAAGAAAAGAGAGAAATCAAGGAAAGCTTCATGTGGTATCAACGAACATCCATATATGTCGGTCCTAGTTTTTTAGTGAGAGAAACTTCACATTCTCTTTAAGTTATCTTTCTTCTTCACTCATCAAGGAGGGGCAGTTTTAGGTCATTTATTGACATAGAATCACCGCATCTTTTCTTCCCTTTCTTTAAATCTGTTTTTTTCTTTCTTTTTGTTTTTTCATGATTTTATCGTCTGAGTGTGGCGTTGTGTTGTTGGTTGTCTTGTGCGGCGTTGTTTAATTTGCGTCTTGTTGATTATACGTGCTTATTGATCGCCTCTTTGGTGTTTAATTTTTCTTTTTTGTCTTTTGTTTATATATAATGAATTGTCTATCTAAATTCTGTTAAAAATTTCGAAACAATTTGTGGTTTGGCTATGTAGTAGAAAAGTTGTTTCTATACACTACATTTTCCTACTTGAAGAAACAACACATAGGTTGCCATCTCAGACGAAATTTTCAGAATTTCATCGCCATCAAAATTGATCAAGCAGATGATGTTGGCCTGCAAAAAAGAAAGTCGTTTGATTTGAGGTGGTTGAAGATCTTTCACCAAATCAACGATATAAGGAAATTTGTCCTTGCCTCATTAGGATAGCAAAAGAAGCATGTATAAATCCAGAAACATCTATGCTACCTTAGAAATGTTCTTATTAACATACATATTCATAACATAGCAATTTCTACAACTCTATTTCATGATCCTTGATAAATGTTCATGCCATTTGCACATGTATCATATAAATATAACAATACTATTTTCATGATAAATGTATTTTTTAAATGCAAAAAAAAAAGTAAAGGAAAAACTCCAAAAATCAGATTACAAAAAAGAGAGAATAAAAGTTAAAGAGTTTCTTATTTTTCTATTGGTGATCGCTTCGATCACTCATCAAGAGGATTGAGCACTTGCCCGACAAAGAGGATTGCTCCCGTCAAATCTTCCCTAATTAGAAATAAGAAGGGGTGGTTAACTTCAAAGTTTAGTGGCGGCGAAAATGAACAACCCTTGCTCAACCTTGCAGCACTAGCTGCAGCAACTTCGGTACCTTCTTCGTTTACTCTGATGAAAGACTTGTGAAATATGTGAGAAACAGAAAGGCTTTGACCCGCAAGAGAGTCCACCATTTTTGTCAAACCTCCAGGAAAGAATGGTAAAACCACTCCTAACTCCTTTAGGGTATCACTAGTTTCAAGCCCAAATGAAACATTGAATCTTGGAATTTTAAATTCACCTACTTTCACTTGTTTCAATTGATCATAAAGACTAAGATTTTCTTGTAGTAATTCATATTTGGAAGTCATCTTCTCAACTAAAGCTGGCAGTCCATCTTTTGCGTTCGGCAAAAAAATATACATAGAGAATTGACGCGTATCTTGACCTTTTTTATAAGGAAGACGAAGAACTTTAGAACCGTCATAAGCTTCAATAAACTGCATCTTCTTGCTTACCATGAAAGGAACCTTGACTGAGTTTCCATTCAAAAGATGAAAATCACTGTTTTCTGTTTTTGAAAGGTCGAACTTCTCATTCCATGCTCCTATAAAGTACAATGCATTAGCAAAGATGACGCTGGCTGATCTATCAACTGGTCCTCGAGGAAGAAGTTCTTTAATAAGGCCAATTGTCTCTTTTTCCGACCATAGATTCACTTTTTTTGTCACTTCAACAACCTTTAAAACATCAAATACAATAATCAGCTATGCAAATATATTGCTAAATTAGTCGGATGCTCGAAAATAGTGAGAAGAGGAAAGTTGTGTTTGTCAATTATTTTCACAGAAGTTGATTGATGCTCTAAAATCACTGCTAAAGGATTAAAGTTTATTTCTCTTTAGTACTGTAAAATTTGAAGAGATATTTGAATAAAAAAGGTCCTTACATAATTAGAATTTCTTTGATTAGTTTAGAATTTAGTATTTACCGAAGTCATGAAGCTACACTATCAAAATATAAACCAATTCATACCTCCAAATATACAATACAACTTTCAATTCAAATAAATGCAAAACATTATAACTATGAACCTATCTTTAGGCTACTTGGTCTTTAGAAGTATTGCCAAAATATTTTAGGGTTTGCTTGGAATAGTGGTATTGCATTTTTTTTTTCGAAAATTAAATCAACTTAAAATACATCCTGCAATTAAGTAAATCAAATCACATAGAAGGCACCAGAGGATAGCACCAATTCATTGATTAACAGGAAGAAGAAAAAAAAATGAGATATGCAAACCTTGGTTAGAAAATCAAGTGAAGCCGGCGTTGCTTTGTAATTATCACGTACTATTTGTTTGAAGGAAGGTTGAAGAGAAAGGGTTTGTTCAACCCATACACCATCGACAAAAGAGAGGCGACCATGAGCAAAGTCCTTGAGTAGGACGGAATGGAGATAAGAGGTGAAGGAGTTAAGATGATTGGTGGATTTGAAGCGGAGGAAGTCGACAAGTTGTTGTTGTGTGGGATCTTCAGAACCAGCAGCGATAAGGCTGAGCACAATTTGGAGTGATAGTGGCGAAAACACGATGTTCTTGTCTGATTGTTTCAACAACAGATGTCTGGCGATGTCGAGGGAAACCTTTGTTTGGTTAGTGATTGATTCTTGAAGAGCCATTGTTCTTCAGACTTTTTAACTGACTAAGACTCGAATTCTTGTACTTTTTTATATAGAGGCGTTTCCTTGTGCTTCAAGATA
The DNA here is from genome assembly GCF_003473485.1 of Medicago truncatula. Classification (NCBI taxonomy): domain Eukaryota; kingdom Viridiplantae; phylum Streptophyta; class Magnoliopsida; order Fabales; family Fabaceae; genus Medicago; species Medicago truncatula. The sequence goes on along the minus strand of NC_053043.1, from coordinate 20,158,017 downwards.
TATACGAGATAATATTGAACCCTTATTTTCTATTACAATCTTTTATGTTAAATAAAAAATAAATATTGCGTTTTTTATTTGTTAACCAAATCTTGCGGATATATTGTTAAAAACAAATCTATGCTTCAAATATTTATATATATATATATAAACCATTATTTACATTTGAATAGAAGGCAAACAGACAACAAGTTGCGCCGCTAGACCTTTTTGGATGGCAAAACCAAGGGAAATGATAGATACAGTGACAAAATTTATCAAGAAAATTTCAAGATAGTGTATTTTCTAACACCTTTCCTTAATTACACATCATTACCTTCCTTGATTTCCGCCAAATAATAAATTTAATTGGTTGAGACTTTTTCTTGATAAATTCTTGATAAAAACTCTCTAGATAAATAACAATGCTCCAAAACCAATACTCGTCAACACAACATCCATGACCTAGGAGACATGACATTGTTATGCATGACCTAGGAGACATGACATTGTTATGTATGACCTTTTGAACTCTATGTATAAGGTCAACAACCTTTGATGCTAGAAAACCAAAAGTGTCAAAAGAAAATGGTATAAAAGCATGTTGATTGTCATGTTTGGCCACTTTGCTTGACGAAGCTTTTAGAGCTGCCTGTCCTACGGTAAAAGGTACGACACCTAATCCCACAAGTGGTGAAGCCCCAATCAAGTCTACACAAGCATGTTTTCCACCTACCCATCCGTACACCATAATGTCTGCAGGTTTGAGTGTTGATCTTCTATCTACTGGGTCAGTCAGGAAGTTCATAGACGCCTCCTTCTTCACTGATATTCCCGCCCGTCTGAATATATCAAAAAGTACATCCCTAACAAAGTCATGTCTGTACTTAAAGCCTGGAAGCTCCTTACAATGAACGACATGCTCCCCAAAAGTATCCAGACACGCCTTACGACAAACAGGGCACACCTCATCATTAGGAAATAGTGGAATCATAAGGCGATATCTAAGGATAGTACAATACTCCACTGTTGACATATGCTGACTTAACCCATCAATCGGGATAGCTAGAAGAAAATCCTGAGCATGTGCTGCTTGCAAACATCCAAAAATTGCCTTTTGTGGTCATGTCAAACTTAACTTCCATATCCTGAACGCTTTTACTAAAAAGAGCACTCGCCAAGACATGTTGTGCTTTAGGAGAGACGGTGTCTTTGCTAGTAAAACTGCTAACATCAAAATCTGGAATCGTACCACAAAGACCATCTAAAGCATTATCAAAATTCGAATCCATGCCACATAACCCACTGTCTCTCAAAATATGATCTTGTAACACCCAAGACTGTAATCTAGAAGCCACAAAAACGTATGAATAAGCCTCTAATGTTGAGTACAAACTCAACCCATTAAATCTAATAGGTAAAGAAGCCAACCCTCCAAACCTAATATGGTTTTGAAGGTTGTTGAAGTGCCCAAAGAAGTGAATTATATGGAATGACAAGTTTGACCTTTCAAAAATAGAAAACAATGATTTTCACCTTTTGAATGGAAGCTCCGTCAAGGTTCCTTTGTTGGGCAAGTACTTAATCCTCTTGATGGGTGATCTAAGCGCTCGCCAATAGAAAAGTAGGTAACTGAGTATTGATTATATTGTAGTGTCATTTTTGTCAAAAAATGTAGCCGAATGATTGCCCAATAATAGCTCTCAATTGTAATTTCCTTTGCGCTTCAAATGATTCATATAGGAAACAATTCATTTAGCAACAACCATCATCATGAATTAACAAAGTGAACCATAAATTATCATCAGATCCATGATTATATTATTCCACTTCCATTGAAGATTTCAAAGTAATGCAAGTTTCAGGTGTTTCCATTGCTTATTAATTAATCTCTTTTTATTTTTTGACTAAACTTATTAATCTCTTGTCTCCTTCTAATCTCTTTATTCTTTAGGTTCTATTAACTTACTCGTGGATAATTATTAAAAGCCTAAATCCTCAACCTAAATAAGATAACTTATCGTGACTATAGTCAAGATTATAAGCTTTAAGAGGTTCTATATATAGCTTACTTTCAAGGTTGTTCATTCATATCTAATTTTTTTGTTGGACAAAACTTATGTATCTATGTTGATAACAAGTTTAATTAATTACACTTTTATATTAAAACAAAACTAATGAGTAATGCCATTTTCTTGCTGACATGTTGAGTGTATTTTTTGTTCATTTTTTCTTCCTAGAATATAGCGAATATTGATTTTAGTCCCTAAAAAATTAAAAAGAATGTCTTCATTCTCACAAAATTTTATATTTTGTTTTCGGTCACAAGATTATGAGTCTTTTATGTTCAAAATGAGTTCATGTTATGTCTGTTTATTATGTTCATATTATAATAAAAAAATGTCAAGAACACATCAAAATTATTTTCGTTAGGGACCTAAAACAAAACAAAAAAATTTGTGAGGATGAAAATACCTCGTTTTATTTTATAAGGACTAAAATTAAAATTTGTTATATTTATAGAGACAAAAATCTTATTTAACCCATGAATTAATTTTTTAGCTTTCTCCTTCTATCTTTGTGAATTTTGTTGAATGTGTAACTATTTATAAGTTACTGAGGATTTCCCTCAAACAAAAAAAAAAAAAGTTACTGAGGATCCTGTTAGTTATTCTAATAGTATGACCAATTTATTTTTAGACTCTGTTAAGCAACTTGGTTACTGTCGCTATGCCTTGCTGCTTTTGTTGCATGGAGTGTATTAATATATAGAAGAAGGCTTTGATGAAGAAACATTTAATCTAAATAATGAAAATATCATTTATAATTATAATCTTACATGTTCTCCTTAAAAAATTTCCCTTCAAAACTACAATTCTATTATCAATAATCAAACTAAAAAAATAGAAATTTAAATTAAAAAAATAGAAAAAATAACTTATAAATAATACCTTCTATTAACTCATTAACCCATCATTCTCATGACCAAATTGTCCACAAACAACATCACTCATAAATATGTGATATGCATGAGTAAATTTATAACCAACAAATTCTTCCAACCACACCTACTACATGCAGCTACTACAACAATTGCATGTTTACTTTCCTCCTGTCTTAATACATTTCTCTTTTTATTTGGTTGTTTTTTCCTTCTCTCTTCATGTATCATCTCATCATTCCCTCTTTCTTATATTAGAGTTATTCTTTGTTGATTTTTATTTTTAATTTATTTATTAGAGGCAACATTTTTTATGCATGCACACAATATTGAATGGGAAAGTTCAACAACTTCTTTATTCATTCTTATCCCATGTTATTACTTTCTCTAATAATTATTTGCCCAAAAAATAAAGAGAAGCAATATTTGGTTTTCATTTTGTAATGTTTGGTAAAATCTTAGTCCATCCTTTTCCTCTTGAGAATTTCATTTTCATGTTTCCATATTCCTTTTGATTTTCATTTTCATACTAAAAGATTATTATGATTTGTGATTTATTGTATGATACATATAATATATTATTATTATTTTCTCAAACAATATAAACTATTAAAATGTTGCATATTTTTTATTACAAAATTTTCGTATGCATGACAATAATGATTCTAATGATTTGTGATTTATTGTATGATACAGATAATATATTATTATTATTTTCTCAAATGATATAAACTATTAAAATGTTGCATATTTTTTATTACAAAATTTTCTTATGCATGACAATAACGATTCTAACGAGCTCTACAAATCTTATGATTTACCTTCTATCATTTAGAAAATTTTGTTTTTATTATGTTTTCATTTCACTATTCTACCTCTCTTTTACTTCATTTATTTTGCACAAGAGTGTGACAGACATTATATGTAAGTAGTTTATTCAACTTATTTGTTAATTTTATACCATTTTTTATTTTCAGTATTCAAATAATGCTAATAAAATATTAAAACAATCAACTTATATTCTTGCTTAAAAAACTATATTCTAAATTGAAAGCAAAATCAATAATAATTCAATAATTATCGATAATAATTCAATAAAACTTATGTGTGCATCACACGTGTAGACATCTAGTTTAATCTTAATTTAAAAAGTGCTCTTAATAATGCCATTGTTCTTGAACAAGAAGTTATCTAAATAATGAAAACATTTTTTATTTTTTTTTGAACAAACCAAAATATAATATATTAATCACCAAATAATAAGCAAATTCAGATACAAAATAGTTAAACAATGTCACAAAGGCGATGATAAAAAGAATAAAAATCAATACAATTAACAACGCCCAAACGGTCAAATGGCCGCTGCCACCAACCAACCAACTCAAAATATACAAATGCAGCATTATAATTCGGCTACCATAAAGACAATACAATTAATCTTACAAAAAAAACTAGTTAAGTAATTTGCAGATCAATATGTACCGGATAAATCAAACGATACATCATTTAATGATATATATGATAATGACTCTAAAAACTATGATAGAGAGAGGAGAACCAAAGAAAAGATCGATCGTGACTATGCAATAAGAAAATAAATAAGTTCCAAATAAAGCAAATAAGTAGAACATTCAAGATTTTTCAAAAACCGATATGATTAAAAAACCGAATAGTCAAATTGAGTATGTATGTCATTTCATAATTTACTGACAAGATAAATGATAATTATTTTTTATTGAATTCGTCTTCCACCAAGTAGTGAAATTGCAACACAGTGTGTGTCTACCGATCAAATCTAAAACTTTTTAACCATCGTGTATAAACTATATTAACTTGTTATCAATCTGAGCCAACCATTGGATCATGTAATTAACTCGGTTGCAACATCATTAAACCAGTACCAAAAACATGATAAGCTGAGCATTAGAAACTAAAAATTTGTAAAAAGTATTAAAATGACTTTCACTCGAAATCGAACCCCATACCTTTCGACAAAAGTGTCTGCCAACAAATACTTGGCTAGCAAAGTCTTTTATTGTTTGAAAGACATTTAATTTAGTAAGTGTTAAACAAATTTGAAGTAAACATACAAAGACGGTTATTTCACTATTTTTTTTTCGCTATGTTGCATTTTTTTGGTACAAAGACATATTTAATTCTATGAAACACTTTTATTTTTAAACTGAGGATATTGTTTTACAATAATCAAATTAAAGAACTAAAATATTTAAATTACTTATACCATATTTTATCGGTCCAGTTTTTAAAACTATGAGTTAACCATTTTAAAAAGCATCAAATTTAGATGTCTCAAATTGATGATTAAATAATATCTCTGATATTTGAGTCCCATATTTCTCTTTAAATCAAAGCGAGATTGCAAAATTTCACCTTAAACAAGAATGAATGTAATTTATCTATTTGATATATATGCTTAAATGATCACATAAAATAAAAAAGGGGAAAAGTCTCATTCGAATGGGTCATGTAAACCATAGGTCCCCCAATATATGGTATTATTTTCATTCGAGGCATACATGATTGTTTTAAAATGTTACAGTGTAACAAGGAACTAAAAAATGAAAAAGACGCTCCTTGTGAAATATATAGAATAGAAACCACAAACAGGATATACACAGCTCAATCATGAAACCTTTTAATTTAAAAATTGATTGAAGATTTCCAAAATATGCCCCCATAAAGCATTACTCCAACTTTCGTATCATACAAGATAACCAAGAATCAAGGGTGGTGGAATGAGGATGAAGGAAACTCTTGCAAGGCATAAGAATTAATCAAAATGTTATCCAGTCCTTACATACAAAAGCCTCCTGGTCGGAACTGGAGGCGCCAATCCTGGGATATCTCTAATATCTTTGTTGTGTGGATTCACAATCTGCAAAATATCAGTTCCAGTTAACAAAAGGAGTATAGTATTGGCCTTGTACATCTAATCAGTAAACAAAGTGATTATATATGAACATTTCAATAGGCAATTTACTTGTGCGGAACTTTGTGAATTATATTTCCTCCCCCATCATTTCATAGAAAATAATCCCTCCGTAACAAAATATAAACAAAAAGTTCAAAGTTTTTGGCTAAATTTTGGATCAAATACATTTGATTTTTTGGATCCCTTTTGCTTATGCTTTGTTACAGAGCTATTGCATAACATAAATAGATAATCAAAATATTTCATGTAAATACTGTTCTTTCAAATAAACTCTTGTAGCAGCTTACTTTGGTTTTCGTTTTTGGTGTTGATTTTTGAAAAATGTTAGATTCCAAGAGGGGCAAATATATATTCACATGATAATGCAATTAATAGATGGACGAAGATGATACCTTTACAACAATGATGGCAATTACACCACAGACGATAAGGAACAGAAAAAGCATGATGCATTTATCGGTAGCTACCTGATAATAAGGTAAAGACACTTCAGTTTCATGACAAAGTCAGGAAAATAGTGAACAGAGTGCATAAATACAATCAAAATGAAGAGACCTTTCTTCCGATCTCCTTCACAAGCTGGGAAGCCTTCTTAATTGAGAACTGAATTGAATCAAGCTCGTTAACAATTCGACCCATCTGTTCAGTCTGCAAAATTTGATAATAGAAAGAAAGTCAAAAATGTGATCACGTACACTTCCCTTTAAAAACAATAAACACATTGTGCAAATGAACTTACTTGGCCTTTCAAGGTTGTGGCAGTTTGGGTACCTACTTCAATTGTTTGATGTACAACCTACATTTCAGTATAATGTTAAGAATAAAGCAAAAAGGTCAACGAAGTCATAAATATTAAAAGAGAGTCACCTGCTTAGATCTTTCTATAGCCTGATCAGTTTCATCCATCGTCTTCGTCCCAGCATTTATAAGTTCTTGATTTGACATTTCTAGAGGACAGGCCAAATAAGCACTTTAATGAGATATGTCTTCAATAACTAGACATAAAAGCATAAACATCCAGAAAAAGGCCCAGTCCCCAGCCCACAATAAACATAATGCCTAAAGTTACAGCAAAAAAATAGCATACATAATATATGCTAGATGAGTAGATATAGACTGGATATGACAGAAAACACAAATACAGACAAATAAATTCCAACACATTGAGAAGTGTGCTTCCATCATCTCATTTGTATTTGGTACAACTTCAATTGAATGAAAGCGTATACCCACTGACAAACTCACCTTCCTCACTGTTCTTACCTCCACACTCAACCCTGATTTTCTTAAAATCATCACTTACAAACATCTCTCAAAAAATAAAAAAAATTGGCTCCTCATCTTCTCGTCACAAACAACATTTTTGCAAGTCTTCACGACTAGAGGGTATCCTTAGTCTCTTTCTACCTTCCTTCTTTGTAACTATGGTTTGTTCTTCAACACAAATTCCTTCATCAATTTCCCTTTTACTCACTTTATAGAAGCTATTCCCTTTTACTCATTTTGTAGAAGCCTGTTTTGTTATTCATTTTGTTACCCATCTTTATATTGTTAACCATTTTAGGTTTGGTTTCTCCTTCATGAAATTAGTTTTTTTTTTCAGCACCGAGTACCAAAATATGTTTCCAGCACTCTATTTTTTCACTAACCATAGATTGTATAGTAAATGGACTTCTAGCTGTTATGGGATACACAGGAAACAAGGTAATAGTAATAAAACAATTATGAAAGTTGGCTAAGAGAGCCTTATTGTAAATTTAATTGCTATTTAAGATGTTTATAATGGCTTCTGCATTCCTCATGAACATTCTTTGTTTGTAAAACGTTAACTCTTCACATGTCCTCCTGGGATCCAGATTCAGAGACTTTAAGGCAGGAAAGTTACGGTGACTTAGTGTCTATTTCTCTCTTATATTACTCTCTCTTTAATCTTATTTACTATTTTTCTTTCATCTTTCTCTCTCATAAAACGCAATTACACTAAAGTCACCTTGACTTTACTGCTTTAAAGTCACTGTATCCCAAAATCCGTCCATTAATGCATCTGGTGTAAATTGTTTCTTTGTGAAGATAAGATGAGTTTAAATATTATTATACTCATTTGATGTCCACTGGGCTCAGGTTTTACAAATTTTGAGTTAAATCATGTAATGACAGTTTTGTGTATGCGTGCCTTCTTTCAAAATTTATAGGGAGCATTGAAGCACATGGAGCTTCTTCTGTGGCTCACATAAGACTTCTGAATTTCCTCTTATGAATTTCAATCTTAATGGATTACTTGTTGGAAATTCCGCCTTCATTGCGGTCCTCCCCAAGCTGCCTAATTGTGGCATTTGTGTTGCCTTCATTGCAGATTCCAACACCTTCATTGCGCTGGGTGTGAAGGGTTGATTTAGTCCCACATAAGATATGGCCTATATAGTGTTTATAAAGTTTGGGCAGCCCTTACCTTACAAAAATCTAAGACTTCTGAAATTGTTTGTACGACATGAATGCTCACTTTTTATTTAGCTAGTTATGGAGAGAGACCAAGTGTTGTCTCTTATATTTTAAAGAATGGAATATGGGAGGGGTTTTGGATATTTCGGTTGTAATTGGAAGTTCAGAGGAATACTGTGGCTTGGGAGGGCAGTGTTCTCTTCCTTATCTTGCTTGTACATTCAATGCCGATTTGATAATACAAACTCAGTTTCATTAGAACTATATCCTATCAAATTATAAGGTAACAATTGGTTGAAATGATTTAAAATTAAAATCAAAGACCAAAAAAATTGATAGGTCCCTACAAATGAAAAATATTTCGAAGACCCACATGAAGTAGGTAAAAAAAAAATAAACATAAAATTCAATAAGATATGCATAGGCATAACTATAAACTAAGAATCTGCATCAACTTACCATATTACCAAGAATCAAGGTTATGAGGAGAAAAATCTTACCTGATGCCAATTGAACATTTTCTTCGGTCATGGGTTGACTTGACCCTGCCCCCGTGTCAAAAAGTTCAAGTTTCTTATTACCAAGTGTACTCATGTACCTATTAATAACCAAAGTAATATTATGAAATCACAAGTCCTCCATTCAAATAGCCAAAAAGAGCATACTTTTATTAAGCTGTAAAAAATGGAAGGAAATTATAGTTTGAATTATTGGTTAGGTTATTAACTACAGTGAACATTAATCATGATTTCGGAAGTTGAACATGCTCACAGAGAAAATTCAAATTGATTATATAATTTTTTCTAAAACCTTCACAGGGACCAGTACCAAATTTCATTTGAAGAAATAATTCTACTCGCTTGTCAGCAAAACACTACATGGATGAACTTACGTTTTTCTCAATGCCACATATGAATTTAGTTCCTTGATCTGCAAAAGAAATATGTATGTGAGAAAACAAAAAGAATAAGTGGTTCAAGTGCAAGACCATACAATATGCAATGTATGCTGCATATCAATTAATACATTAATAATGATGGGTTTTCCTCCATGTCATATGGTTTCTTCCAAATTGGTACGATACGACCTGGTGGATTTGTTTATGAGGAAATGGAAGAAAACCAAAGAGGTCTAAAATAGAGAGGTTGTTGAGACCAGAGTGGCATCAGTGGAGAAAAACATGAACATACTAGAAACAACAGTTAAAGAATTGTCAAGACAATGTTAAACGAAAAAAGAGAAGTGAGGTAAAGGAAACAGCTAGAAAAGTTGGGAAGGAGAGGATACAAAATGATATTAACAAGAACATAGTCAAAATATACGACAATGGAGAATTTAGCCAGGTAAAATTAAAGGATATAAAAAATCAATATGAAAGATTTTATATTGTAATGGACACATTCATACACAGCAGCTGCAAGCCACTGTGCTCCAAATGCCGTCAGTCAAGTGCCAAAAAGGAATATAATTTTTTTTTAGGGGAATGTATCTGTTGTCACCTCTCCTTTAAAATCGAATCTCTAACATCATTGTAGTTCCTTTTTATATTTTGGTACTAGATCATTAATCTATTCCAGGGGGAGAAGATTCAAATTTTCCGAAAAGGAAATTACTGCGTATCAGTGTTGTCGGACATTATACCAACCACTTTTTACCTGGAAAGAAATGCTTAAAGGAAAGTCTTTCTCCAAGTGAACTATTTAATCTAAAGCACATTTGATGTACTATATTCAGTTAACCAAGTTTCACATCATTCTGCAACACCAGACATGAATTTAAATTTTATTTATCCTAGCATGCAAGAATAAGATTAGAACATCTAGGTACCTACTATAGACTTTATACACCATGCATTATCTAGTCCAACTAGAACTTTATAATGTTTTTTACTTCCATTATGAAATACCAACCTCTAAATTCCCAAAAAAATTGCTATAAATTACCCATTGACCGTGAAGATAAAGTGTTATTGACAATCAATTAATCAAGCAATATATTTATAAATTTATCACAAGTTCAAAAAAAATGAATTTGAATGTCAAACGCACAATACTTGGAAGACAATCCCAGCATCAGCATATTAAAAAGACAGATATTGGGTACTGACCATTGATTGCTTTTCATCATTGAGCTGTTTGTTCACTTCTGGGGGATTTCTTCCATCTTCATCTTTAATTTCACGATCAAATTCTTTTATCAAACTGGAACAATTATAACAACATAATGTTTCATATCCTATGGATGTAGAAAATGCATTTAAAAATAATTGTGAAATATGTCGAAATCAAATGAAATTTTACTTTCTTCACCACTAAAATAACACATGGCAGAAGGCAAGTGAATTGTAAAAAGAACAAGTTTGAAAAGCAAATAACGACTGTGACAAACAAAATATATAACAAGGCTATATGCTGCCCATATCATCATTCAAAACTTCGGATGCTGGGACGGGATATAGAGCTCTACAAAAGAAGTCTTCTTTATTATAATTTGTTGCAACAATTAAACAATAATCCACCATGCCAGCCAATATGGAACCGAAAGCAGACAAGTTTTGAATAAGAATCTGCATTTTCTTTAGTACAGTGATCACCAACAGATGCCAAAATTACAAAAATATAAATCCATGACTAACCCTTTGCACTCCCTCATCTTCGCTGTGAGTTCTTCCAGCTGGTTACTTTGTCTATTGGAATCTTTAATCTTGTCGAGCTTCTGGAAGCCATTTCTGGGAGCAAAACTCGGGTATGTCAAAAAATATTTACTACAAATACTTAATAGATGAGATCTATTTCAATAATTATGCATTCTTATTTATTTTCCTTATCCTGAAATTAGTAAACAATGACACCGGTACTAGCTAAGAATGCATGACTGTAGTAGAAGTACAGGTAACCATACACGATACTTGTATAAAGATAAATAAAAAATAAAAGAAAGATCGTATAATAGACATTGGCCCATCACTGTGAAAGAGGTAATCCATAAAAATATATTCAATTTCAAGAGATAAAAAGAAACAAACTATTGTCATGGACACATATCCACAAAACATGTTATGGCATCATAGCCATTTATATAAAACATGGACATAAACACTATTAACTTATACACACTGTGCCTGTGAACTGAATTATTTAAAATTTCATGATTGTGTGACATGATGTCCTGATATATCGATGATGGAGGCTCCCTGGTGCTATTTTTCTTATTGAGGATACCGTCACTCTAGCTGGCAGTTAATATTTGACCATGTCTCCGACTTAAGCTTTAACGTTTTTACTATATCTTAAGTTTTCACTGTGTGTGTGTAAAATTCATAAGAATTTTCTCAACGCCTTTATAAAAATATGGCTAAAATATGGTTTTGGTCCCTGCAAATATGCCTCGTTTTGGTTTTAGTCCCTGCAAAAAAAATTTGTTGTTTTTGGTCCCTGCAAAATATTTTGTTTTTGGAAATAGTCCCTGCAGGGACTATTTCCAAAAACAAAATATTTTGCAGGGACCTTTTTCAAAATCAAAAGATTTTGCAGGGACTATTTCTCTAATAAATGGTTAAGTCATCATGTGACACGTGTGCAAATTATCACAAAATTGGAGCCAGGGACCAAAACCAAAATGAGACATATTTGCAGGGACCAAAAACAACAAATTTTTTTTGCAGGGACTAAAACCAAAACGAGACATATTTGCAGGGACCAAAACCATATTTTAGCCTAAAAATATAGATGTCCACTCTTGACCCTTAACAGGTGTCCAAAGGATGCTTGCTTGTTGGTATCTATCTTATATTTTAAGAGCCATCCATTCAAATGTAGCAACTAGCACCGAGGTTATCAAACTCAAAAAGTCTATTTAGCTGAGAAGACTAAGCCATAGGCCATCTAAAAAGTCTCTTCGACTTACTAAGTTGACCTGTAGAAATAAATATAAACAATGATTTATTATTATTATAAAACTTTATATAATGTGCTAAATTCATATACGAATTCACCTTTGTAGTTTGTAAAGACTTTAGCATATTAGTCTATACAAATTAGTTGAATTTAAAAATTTAATTAGTGGTATAATATAGAGGACTATAATGCATACATTTTGTCATTGTTGGCCTGATAGTCCTTTAACCTACCTAAAGATAGGTGATGACCAGCCTTTAAATAGGCTTACAGGTTAGGTTAGGTTTTTGGAAAGACCAGATCAGGCTATAAAAAAAAAAAACTACGATAGTTAACAGGCCAACCATGAACCTTGATTTTATTAGAAGAGACAAGGCCTATTTATGCAAAGTCTAGTGAGGTCCATCCTACTTCCAACGTACTCATGAGTATACATGAAATCTTCAAATGATCGTTTGGAACTGCGGTAGTTAGGTTCGTTCTCGCATCCCAAGGCAGAAGCTACAACTTCAAGATTTTGGTCAAACATTCGTTCAACCAATTTAAACAGGGATGCAAAGATACTAATAGACTCACCTCTTACAAGTTTATTAACTCAAAGTAGGCCTTGAAACATCCATATCTATATATAATTTAATCTTCTGTGCACCATAGATATATTCCAAACTAGACTAAACTTGGCTAGAATACACAAACATAGCATCACCGCCACTCAAAATTGATGGACAGATTCACAAATCAGATGATATATTAGATTCAGAACTCAGCACACTAATAGAGCATAACAAGTTCGAAATTGAAGACAGGTAAAAAAAAGCACAAGGTTCGGGTATCGGGTGCGACTAGTATTTAGTGCCCCCTTCTACTCTACCTCAATCATGAACCCTCTTCCTAATCACCCTTGATTCATGCCCATCGTTTGCTTTCAACTCTGTAATTTTCTATTTCACCCTGTGTTATGCTACTCAAACCCCCACCCACTGTTCTGGTTTTTAGACTACGACTCTTTAATTCAGAGCATGCCCTTCATTTTGGATGATCTTTATTTTTTAACAACTATTGTTGCATAGCATAAATTTATGTTGTATCAAATATTCGGTATATTAGCCATACAGTTGACACCAATATCTAGGATTGGCAACTATGCCTTAAAAGACAGATAAAACTGGGATAAGGCTTGGTTTTTTATAAGAGTGGGATAAAAGTGGTAGGGCTGAGTACTGGGCAGGTTCGGGTTGAAAAAAAATACCCAATGGATCATAGTTTTGAGATCCGCTCTTGCCCACTTTCAACTGAGTTTACTATGTTCACCAAACCGATCCCCCCGTTTCACCAAAACAATTTTCGGTTCACACAGGTTTCGGGCGGGTCACTCCACTCTACTACCCCTAAGAAGTGGGATAAGACAGATAAACTATCAAGAAGAATCTAGAGATTAATGAATTGGAGAAATACATGGTTGTTAATATAACACTATGACGTCGTTTGATTCATGTAGCCGACCCGACTTATTCTAAACACTGTCCCACACAAAATGCGAAAACCTGTCCCAGTCAGGATTCAAACCTCTGTTCCCATATTAGCCAGAATTATATATTTCAACATGATAGTAAGTAATTACAGCCACTACCTTATATTCCAACATTAACCATCAAAATTTCTAGAATCATAAAACGATTTTATCAATAAAATGAACATAATAATACACAAGTATAAATTTTTTTTACTTTGAAAGTGAAATTCATCACAAAAATTATCATCTAACAATATTCAATAAACTCAAATTGAAGAAAGAAAAAACAAAAAACGACATGATCTGAAAAATAAGAAAGAGACATACGCGAGAGCTCGAAAAATATCATGAATTTGTCCATGAATCTGCTCCACCTGAGGAGTCATCTGCAAGCTGGTAGCCATTGTCGCCGGTGACAACAGAATCGATCACCCGGCGGAAACCCTAGGTTGTTGTTTTGGTGAAGCCTATGGTGGGGAGTATAAGGGTTGTTGAATTTTCTCGGGAAAATGAAAGAAGAAAGTGAAGGAATCGTGATGCGTAAGAGAATGCGCGAGGATTTGGGTTGAATTGAATTGGAGTGAGAGAGGGAATGTGAAAGTAGATGAAGAACAGAGTAAGAAAGGAAAGTTTAGAACAAGAGAGACAATGTTTTTTTTTTTTTTTTGTTGCCAATAAAATCATTAGTTATTGTTTGGATTGATTTATTTTTTAAATTTACCAAGAATAGCTTATTAAATGAACATGTTTTTTAAATATAAGTGAATTTTATTTTTTAGGTTCATTTAATTAATGATGTATGTGGTTCATAACATGTACCACATACATTATTAATTGAATAAATCTAAAAAGTAAAATTTGATTATATTTAGTAACAGAGGGAGTAAAAAAAAAAAAAGAATATGTTTTAATTTTAATTTATAAGTTTTTATAGCGGAGGTTAATTTTTTTTTTGTCAGGTAGTTCTGTGGCTAGAATTTACCTTAAAGTGAATAAGTGGGTGTCCGACCCCTACGTATAATAATGCACTGTCTTACCAACTGAGTTATGCTCACGGGACTAGCGGAGATTAATTTATGAGCTCCTACTAATGAAACATTTATTTCGTAAATTCTTTTTTTATAAATTACTTTGACAAGCTTATTTATTTTTTGGAAAACGTTAATGAGTGTTCCTGGGACACTCTTTAAACACTTTTAATAGAAATTTTTTATAAAAATACGTGTAATCAATGCATTGGAATTTGTAACATTTGACTTTTTTAAAGAATAAATTATAAATTTAGGATCCTTAAAGAGTGTCCCGGGGGCACTCGTTTACAAGACGCTTATTTTTTTTTTAGGCTTAATTACACTTTTGGTCCTTGCATTTTTACCAACTCACGAAATTGGTCCTACCTCTTTTAAATCAAACAAAATCGTCCTTAAACTATATGTTTTTTGCAATTTTAGTCCTATCTCCCTATTTCCAACTCCAGAAACGCACAAAAATGACAGTTTTAGTCCAACCACCTATGCTCAACCATGAAATAAACAAGGAATAAATCATGTGGGTACAAGGAATCTACTTTGTTCAGCACACAAACCAAGAAAAACTATAATTTCTAAGACATGTTTCAGGTATGTAACATGTCTCGGAAATTAGGTTAGTGTGCTGAATAAAGTAGATTCCTTCTACCCACATGTTTTATTCTTTGTTTATTTCATGGTTGAGTATAGGTGGTTGGACTAAAATTGTCATTTTTGTGCGTTTCTGGGGTTGGAAATAGGGAGATAGGACTAAAACTGCAAAAAAACATATAGTTTAAGGACGATTTTGTTCGATTTAAAAAAGATAGGACCATTTTCGTGAATTGGTCAAAATGGTAGGACCAAAAGTGTAATTAAGCCTTTTTTTTAATAAGGGAGGAATCCACTGACATAAAAAAAAAAAAAAAAAAAAAAAAAGGAATAGAAAACAGATCAAAACTTGGAATGTCTTGCAATTTCAGTCTATGTCGAGTGCTCATTCATATATATTATTAAAAGAGTAAATTATACCCCCCTCCCCCTCAAAGATGCTTGAATTACACTCATTTCCATTCTTATGTTAAAGGCTTAAATGCACTTTTTACCCCTTAAGTTTACAAAGGTTGCAATTTTGGCCCCCTATTAAAAAAAATGGCAAAAGTGACCCCTTATGTTTATCCCCTTTTGCAAAACCTCAATTTTGACTCGGTCAACGCATATGTGGCACCTCACTTGAGTGAGTTGGATGCCACGTGTGTAATTTTCAAATTAAAAAAAAAATAAAAAGCCACATATTTATCAATTGAATTAAAAAAAATTAAAAAAGGAAAAGAAAAAAGGAGAGTGCACGTGAGTTCTCACACCACCACCGCTCCCTCCAGCTTCATCTCTCTCGTTCTTCATTCTCACTAATCTTCATCCTTCTTCTTTAAGTTTTATTATTCTTCTCCTTCTTCTTCACTTCATTATTCCACCTTCACGTGGGGGTGGTTGAGTCTATTTTGCTATCACTTTTGTTCTCTCACTTTTGCTCCACTCCTTCATCTTTTTCATTTATTTTCCAAAGTCACATTACTGGTCCTTCATCTAAAATGAAAATAGTCAATCTTCTTCTTTCACGCAACCCTAGATCACCACCTTCAATTTTCAGTATTCCAAATCTGTGAGTTTTGAAGGAGGATGAGTTAATTTTTATTTGATTCAGATTTTGTGGGTCAGATTAGAAAGAGAATGAAAAAGATTTTGTGGGTTAATATTCCAAAAATGAAGGATGATGATGGGATGAATGATGATGATGAATCTGGAGAGAGGATGAGTGTTGGTGATGAAGGATAAGGATGTGTGTTGATTTTAATTTTAATTTCGAAGGAGGATGGGTCAGTTATGATTTGATTCATAATGTTTTTAATTTTATTTTTTTTATTTGTTTTAATTAATTTATGAAAAGAGAATAAGTAGTTGTTGGGTTTGATGGATTGCTGGGTAAAGAAGATGATGAATGAGGAGATTGATGAATAAAGATGAGAGAGAAAGAATGGTGGGAGCTTCTCACGTGCCCCTTCCTATTCTTTTCTATTTTTTTAATTTTTTTAATTCATAATATATACATGTGGAATTTTCTTTATTTTTTTTATTCAAAAAATAAACAGATGTCAGTTCTTTAAGTTATGTGGCGTGCCATGCAGGATTGACTAGGTCAAAATTGAGGTTTTGCAGAAGGGGCTAAACATGAGGGGTCACTTTTGCCATTTTTTTTAATAGGGGGCCAAAATTGCAACTTTTGCAAACTTAGGGGGCAAAAAGTGCGTTTTAGCCTATGTTAAAATATACACTTCTCTTCTCTCTTATTCAAAATATATTAGAAAATATTTCATTCTCCTCCCCTAAGAGAAACTTGAATTACATTCCCCTCCCCTCTTATGTTAAAATCTACACTTCAATCCTTCAACATTTTTTTTATTTCTAATAATCTAACAAAAAAAAAAAATCTAACACACTTTGGAAAAAATAGGATTACGAGTCTATTTTAATATAATCAAAATTTGAATACATATTTTTCGCTATTTTTTATTGACAATTTCATTATCATAAGTTTTAAACCTTAATATAAAATATGAAACAACTCAAAATAAAACAACACTAGTGAATGTCTAACATGCGGTTTATGGACAAACCGTCAACACGGAATGGATCTAAGAATCAAGAACTCCTTGCGACAAGAACAAGTATAACGTCTCTTTCAAGCCAAATAGTCCAACATCATGTAGACTGATGAGGATTTTGAAACCTCCCCCAAGTTATATAGAGCCAAACTTCGTGAAGGTGAAAGATTCTACTGCCAACACGGATACAAAACCTCACACAGACAATCCACTTTGCTGCAACAGAAAGGTTCACGGTCATTTCTAGCCAAATCCAATAGAAAACAACTTAAAACCAATTGAAGGCTAGATCGTGAGATGGTCAACCAACGGGTATGAGCACCATGAGCACCGCCAACACGGTAACACCCGCACCCTAACCGCAGCAACAACGGACAACAAGTACATGACCATTTCTAGCCTAAAAGACCTGTTGTGAAGCACATCCATATTTTGGAGGAGCAATACAACACTGAGGGTGCCAAACCACTGAAACAAACCCTATCGGATGATACACACGATAACAACACAAAAGTGGTATGGAACGCCCTTTTGAGAACCAACACATATCCAAGCTCAGACATAAGAAAATCCGTCAAAAAGAACCCACAACCGCCAAAGATATGCAAGACAAAGACATATCACTGTTGAAACAAGAACAAACACGGAACCAGTCACCACACGCCGCCGTCGGGTTTGTGTGTGTAACAAAATAGAACCGGCGGAGAGGGAAAAACGAGTTTAAACCAAAGCCACCGGAGAGAAGACGAAAACCACCATCACATCCGAAATCAAACAAACCGACCCACCGCCGCGAGAACCGCCGGCATATCTGGTTTGGAGGTGGTGCGGGTGGCTAGCACAGACCGTCGCACACCTCACCGCCATCGTTACATCAGCCAAAGGGAGTTAGGAAGAGGACGGTGCGGTTGTATAAAATAATATATTATTTGAAGGGAAATTTTTTTAGGAATAATCCTTAAAAGGTTATTTACTTGCATAAATTATTTTACATTATGCTCAATAATAAATCAACCAAACTGTTGAAATTGAGACATAACTCATCCTTACAAAATCAGTTTATAAGGTGGAGTGTCTCTGCACGACTCTGTTTGTTTTAAGTTTTTTATTTTCCATCTTAGTGTGGTGTTTATTTCATTCAGGTTGAAAGATTAGCTTTGAGCAAGTGCAAATTCGATCAATGACTTTGGCGTCGTCAACGTTTCAGATCCGAAGACAGAAGTTTTCCATCTTAGTTATTTTTGATCTTAAGCTTATGATCAATAAGAATTTATGAATTAACATAACAAATTTTTTTTTTTTTTGGTCAAGATATAACAATTTATTTATTTGCATTAACTATGAATTAATAAGAGTGATGATAAAATTCTGTCATTCACATTTTTCTCTCGATTGTTTTCTTTTGTTTTCTGTTTTACGAATTCTCTTGTTTATTTTAGTTTCT
Organism: Medicago truncatula; assembly: GCF_003473485.1. NCBI lineage: Eukaryota > Viridiplantae > Streptophyta > Magnoliopsida > Fabales > Fabaceae > Medicago > Medicago truncatula. Next base: position 20,139,182 of record NC_053043.1, on the reverse strand, counting down.
AAAAAGTTAAATTAGTCTGTGATGTTTTTCTATTTTTCTATAGAGGGAAATTTAGTACTTATGTTAAAATAAATTAGTGACTAATTTGTCCTTCATATAAAAATGTTATGAACTAATGTGAGTTTATTTTTTGTTCGGAACTAAATTGGATTGAGAGAAAGTTATTAGGGATCTCTCTCAAAAAAGTTATGAGGGGTTAAAACTAATTTAAGATGGTGATTATTTTTAAGGTCCGTTTGTTACTAATTTAAAAAAAGTTATTCTGACATCCTATAAGCTATAGATTAATTGTTAGAGATTTTATAATTAAAAAAAAAGTAGAATCCAATTTTTTTTTTGAAGTAAAATACATTCTTTTAAGAAAAAGATTTTCTTTAATGCTATTTTTTTAAGAAAATGATTTTGTAATGCTGTTTTTTTAGAAAATAATGTTTAGTTTGTTTGAATACTGCAATATAAAAATGACTTTTTTATTAAGTTTAATTAATGAATAGGTCTTTGGACTATTTTAAATTTTCAAATAAGTTCTCAAATTTAAGAAAATTGCAACCAAACTAATCCTCTAAAAAGAAGTCCATGAAACTATTACATTATTTTCAATTAAGTCATCCATCCACTAAATGAATATTGGTCAAAAGTGGATCAACGCTGATGTGAATTGTGACATATCAACTAAATTTGCACATTATTATTCATAATATAAACAAGTCTTCGAACTAATTTACTTTTTGTAAATAGGTCATTAAACTAATTGTTTACTATAAAACTAAGTTAAACATATAAAAATTAATAATATGAAAGTAAGTATAAACATTTTGATACATCCAAGCCACAACTAATCCAAAATATAATTGTCAATAATATTTGTAAACAAGCTAAAATGATATATATATTAACAATGGATCACTCCGCATAAGGTGTGTAAAGGGTGAAACAAGCAAAAGTATTTACAAAGTCAAAGTGCCAAAATGAATAAAAGCACCATTAAAACAAACAAAACTAATGGACACCCATACAAAGTAAATGATGTTTCCACCATTCATGATAGCTGTAAAAGAAAACCACCTGTTTTGATTTCAATCACAAAAAAGAATTGAATTTGACTTTTTCTAGGAGAACATAAGGATTAGAAGACGCATTGTTGAATACACGAGTGTTCCTTTTCTTCCAAATCACCCAAACAGATGCAAACTAAATTAGTCATAAAAAAAGATAAGAGAACCTAGGCAAACCCACCATATGTATAAACTGCATGAAATGATGGCGAAGCTCTCCAGGAAGGACCGCTGAAATACCTAACCAATGCAACACAAGTAACCAAAGAGAACTGTGAATGTCACATCCTAAGAACAAGTGTTTACCCGTTTCCAAGTTACCGCAAGCTGTTGTGCACGCCGTGTCTGTTGCTTGAATGACTCTCCGCCTTGCCAAATTATCTCTAGTAGGCAATCTGTCGCGAAGGAGGTGCCACACAAACAAGGACACCTTTGAGGGAATAAACTTGTGCCACACATCATCAACCAACGACCTGTCAACAACTAACCTCGACGTACTAAAAAAGTGATATGTTCCTCAGACCGAATAACCATGGATAGGGTCTAGCAACCATCACCAAGTGTCAGTCGATGTTTCCTGCAAAACAACATTAAGAAGCAAAACAGAACACTCCCCCACACTCTCCTCCTCCATGCTAGTAACCGGCATCTCCACTCCCACGCCTTACCCCCACACCCCACCCTAACCGCTTCATCTCCTTCATCGTTCGCTCTTTATTAAATATTAATCAATAATATTTAATAGTAGAATAATGAGAAAATTATCCCGTGAGCATAGCTCAGTTGGTAGGACAATGCATTATTATATGTAGGGGCCGGGGTTCGAACCCCGGACACGCCACTTATTCATCTTATAAGGTGAATTCTAGCCACTAGGCTACCTGAAAAGAAAAAAAATAATGAGAAAATTGTATTCATCTCCCATATGAGATTTTGTTAAAAAAAACACTCACAAACCTTCAAGTTTGAAAAAATGATTCACCTTACCTTGAGTTAACACCATTAATCATCAATTTTATTTTAGAGGATACTTAAAACCTGGTCAAAGAGATTAGATAGAGTTCTATTGGCGTAACCTTTGACTTTAAAATGCAAAATCTCAAGTATGCCTCTAACTTCAAATTTTTGAAAAGGTGGTAATGTCACAATGATTGCTCATATTTTATTAAAACTATATGGAGCAATCAAATTTTTGTCTCACCTATGCAGATTCTAAGCCAAAAGCTTAAAATTTTGAAGAGTGAGCTAAAAATTTGGAACAAAACTATTTTTGGTGATATTCACAATCAAGTGGCAACTTCAATTGCAAAACTTGATGATATCCAAAAAATTATAAACATTCATGGTTGTACTGATTCACTGATGAAACAAGTAAAGCTGGCTAAAGTTGAAGAAAGTGGTATTCTGAAGGTGACAAAAACAGTTGTGTTGATTCTAAAAGTTTCAAATGTTGACAATATTAGCCAATACATGCCAATTGCTATGGCTAACTTTAAATTCAAGGTTATTTCAAAAATACTTGCAGACAGATTAACTCGGATTCTACCTAAAATCATATCTAAGGAGCAAAGGGGATTCATAACAGGCAGACAAATCGAAGATTGTATTTGTCTCACTTCATAAGCCATAAACTTGTTTCATAACAAGTCTTTTGGTGGAAACTTATCCATCATGATTGACATTGCAAAAGCATTTGATACTATAGACTGGAGTATTTTGCTATTAGTTTTGAAGGCATTTGGTTTCAATCAACTATTCTGGAACTGGATTAACTCAATTCTGCAATCAGAAAAGCTTTACATCTCCATTAATGGTAAGCAAGAAGGATATTCCTCTCGCACTAGAGCTGTCAAACAAGGGGATAACTACTAGAAACTCTCGCTATACCTGCGAAATTTCCTACGGATATAGATCCGCAGGAATAACTGAGGATTTTGCTTTCATGCGGTTGCTACCGACGCATAAAAATCCGCAGGTAATGAATATATTTGCTGGGGTTTCTCCTGCGGAAATGTTTTTATCTTCTTTTTCCGTTTTCTTGCATGAATCCTTAGGAAATTCCGCCGGTATTCCTGCAGATTTCCATGCGGAGTTTTGTACGTTTTGTCCTGCGTATTTTGCTGCGGTTTTTTTTTTTCCTTTTAAAATAGTAACATTTTGAATTTCTTAATTTTTTTTCTTTAGATATTGAATATGGAGTCTCTAATTTTAAATTTAAGTTCAAAACAAAGTATGTCAAACTATTTTTGTCGATTGTCATTGATTATTTTTATACATATTCGTTGTTAAAATATTTTGAGAAATAAATTAGACCACAAATATCGACAAAAATACTTGGACAGATTGTGTAAAAATTACTTATCTATATTAGTTGTGTGCATTGTAAAGTCAACTTAATAATTTTCTATGTTTAAAATGGACACTTAGGTCTCTAACAATAATATAAAAGGGATATTAAATCCCTAAACATAATTAAAAAATACAATCAAGTACCTGACAATTTTATAAAAAAAGTAATCACTTTTATATTTTATTAGACAATAGTATATTTGTCTTGTGAGCTTAGCTCAGTTGGTAAGGACAATGCATAATATATGCAAGGTTCGGGGTTCAAATCCCGGACACCACAAAAAAAAAGACAGAATATATATTTTTGGTAGTGTTAGTGTTCTTGACCGGTCGGAGGACCAATCACACAATAACACGTGGCATAGCTTACACCACCTCAAGGCTCAGCGTCTGAAGGAGTACGCCAGTTTAAGTGCACCGCACCACACAGAAGAGCGTCCCTGCACGAGGATCAACATTCACGTGTCCGCCTCCATCCTTAATCACACGCCGCATAACCTAGAGACGATTATGACCAACACGCACCTATATAAGGATGGACTTGTTTTACCCTCAAGGTATGATTCACTTATCACACCACTTTCCACACACTCTTTCTCAGTTTCATTACTGACTTGAGAGGCGGACACACTCTTGTTCTTGACCGGTCGGAGGACCAATCGCACAATAACACGTGGCTTAGCTTACACCGCCTTAAGGCTCAGCGTCTGAAGGAGTACGCCAGTTTAAGTGCACCGCGCCACACAGAAGAGCGTCCCTGCACGAGGATCAACATTCACGTGTCCGCCTCCATCCTTAATCACACGCCGCATAACCTAGAGACGATTATGACCAATGCGCGCCTATATAAGGATGGACTTGTTTTACCCTCAAGGTATGATTCACTTATCACACCACTTTCCACACACTCTTTCTCAGTTTCATTACTGACTTGAGAGTCGGAGTGCTAACGTGCCTGCAGACACCTTTCGTTCCACCGTGAAGATTTAACACCAGCGTGCCGAAAGCCGTTACCGTCACACTGGAGTATTATCCGCCACCGTTGCCACTAATTTGTTCTCACCGGACAGACCAATTAAATTTTTTTTTTGATAGTGATTAGACAATAGTATCTACAATGAGCCACAAAGTATCTAAAAAACCCAAAAAATAATAAATATGAGTAAAATACTCGTATATTTTAATAAACATATTTGTTTTCTATGAGTACGTTTATAAAACAAATTGACTTTCTTCAAAGAAAATTGACTTAGTAAATTAATTTGGATATTAAAAGAAATTGACTTAGTAAAATTGACTTTCTATTACTTTGGTCCGGACCCTTTGTCCCCTCTTCTCTTTTGTCTAGTAGAAGAAGTACTTAGTAGAGGTTTACTTTGTTGGTGGAAAAGGAACAACCTAATCTCATAAATAAGACTAGACCAAATGCCATTGCATCACACATTCTCTATGTTGATTATGTCATGCTGTTTTGCAAAGGAATTGCTTTAAACATACAAGTTTTATCTGACTTATTCCAAATATAAGCTCAAATACTAGGTCAGATAATCAATCTCCAAAAATCTACTATTTTTGTTGAATCAATGTCACATGGAAGATTATCTAAAACTTCAAATAGTTTGGGTTTTAATATTCGAACCTTACCTTTTATTTACCTGGGAGTGCCTATTTTAATTTTAAGGGAAAACCTAAAACTTGTTATTTTCACCCTGTGGTGGACAAAATCAAGTCAAAACTAGATTCTTGGAAAGCATCTCTGATGACATTTGCAGGGAGAATTCAGCTTGTCAAAAGTGTGGTTCAAAGTATGCTCATTTATTCAATTACAATTTATTCCTGGCCAGTCAGTTATATTAAAGAGCTGGAAAGATATGTGAGAAATTTCATTTAGAGTGGTGACTCGAACAACAAGAAACTGGTGAAAGTATCATGGAAAACCATGTGTATTCCAATTGCAGAAGAAGGATTTAGAATCAGATCTTTGTCAATGCTAAATGAAGCCTCTAACTTGAAGCTTTGTTGGGAGCTTCCTCACTCCAAAAATCATTGAGCAGTGTTTTTGAGAAGTAGAGTTTTGAGAGGAAACAATTTCATTAGTTACCACATTTTCTCTTCAATTTAAACTAGAGTAAATTGAAAAGGAATTAATTTCTGGTTGCATGATTGGAGTTGTACTCCTTTAGTCAATCTGCTCAACATTCCTCACTAGTTTCATCAAAATTTGCAGTCTTCACAGTTAATGAATTTATGGTAAATTCCCAATGGAACATTCAAATTAATTTGCAGCTGGCTTTTCCTACTTTACTGCAACCAGAAAGATGATCAACTGATATGGAAGCATAAAGATTTGAATACAATAACTATCCCTATGAAGCATAAAGATGATCAACTGATATGGAAGCATTTGAATACAATAACTATCCCTATGAAGCATTAAGATGATCAACTGATATGGAAGCATTTTAACTCAGGTGACATGTCCTTAAACGATGTTTATTCATTCTCTTCACCTCCTGGTAAAATCAAAAGTTGGGCCAAAGTAATATGGAATGCAACTATCCCTCCTGGTTTGGAGAGCTATTCATAGGAAAATGCCAACATATGAGAATTTATCCATGAGAGGGTGCAACCTTCCATCGGTATGTAGCTTGTGCTACAAGGAAGCAGAAACTTCTGAGCATTTGATAAATTCAAAGTCACCTTTTCTATTATAAAAAATTACACTTGCATGTAATGTGTGGGATTAGTATTTCTTTTTGTTAGAAAAAAGTTATTTAAAGAATGTCTATTGAATTTGGGATTTAAATTTTAATTACATTGTATCATAGCCAAATGGTCTTTCTTTTATTGTTACTCTTTAGAGTATGCCTACTAAAACTATAATTGGAAGTAATGTGCGGGATTTGTATTTCCCCTTGTTAGAAAAAAATATTTACAACATTTCTATTGAACTTTGGATGTATTTGTGATAGCATGGTTAAGCACTTAGGCTATTAGCCTATAAATATTCTCTCCTCCTAAATTCCTCACAAAGTTCTCAATATAACCTTCTCCTTTTCCAACAAAGCAATGGTGTGTATATCGCAAGCAGTGGAAGCTTGTTAAGCAATGATGTATCCAATAATTTATCTTCGAAAAATATTAATGAGGAGAAGAAGTGTACATTGAGAATGTATGCAAGAGTATAATGACAGTACAGAAATAAAACAAGCAATGGGAAGAACATTAAGTCAAACTACATAAAGTTATCAATTTGAAAAATCCTCAAATATGACTATGTATATCTAGTTGTATTTAAAATCCAGAAATATGAATTTGTGTTCATCTCTGACACAACACTACTAACAAACACTGAAACAGTGTTATGAGGTGATAAAGGGAAACATGTACGTAGAGATGATTAGAATCAGACAACATGTCATATTACCTTACTATTGCTCTTCCTAGTATCAGACAACATGACCATTTACTAGGGTATAAATAACAATAAGTGTACCCTAACTGAAACATTAGTAACATGAAAGTACAAATTTTCAAACATTTAGCACTCAATAAGAAATATTCCAAACTTTGGCACTTCTTATCAATATGCAAAATATTTCCTAGCATCTTAAACATAAACCGAAATACTAAGTTCTTCTGAAGCATAAAACGTGTAACTATGTAAGAAGCATAAACTGAAATAAAGAAGAATAAGCGGTCATAATATAGCGCAGAAAATGTCAAAAAGTAGGTGTATCGTGTTACCAGATGCAGTGTTCTGCCTCTTCAGTTGACAGCATTCCGCAATACACATACTCAATCCAATGTAGTTTTATACAAAACAAAGATCTTAAGTTTTCTACAAATAAAAATACTGAAAATATGAGAATTTTCTTCATTTACCATTTTGAATCTCAACTCTTCATATTTTCTAGCAGCAGCTGATTAGTATGTATCACTTAGATAGCTATCCGGTGTGCGAAGAAGGTTACTGAAGAAGATGTTGCAAACATTAATATGTCTATTACAGTATGACTTAACCTCTGGTTGAGAATATTAAAGAATATAAAACAATGGAAGTATCTTTTTTTGGGAAAAAACTCATAAATGAACGATTATTTATTACTTTCAAACCCAAGAACAGGGAAATGGTGAATTTCTATGCTTTATTACTCACTTGCTTCAGACGCTCTCTCTTCTTGCAAGTATTTAATATGGAAGGATATCGTTGCAACAGACTATACTATGGGTCACTTTTAATTGTATATAAGCCAGTATCTCCCTGTAGGCTTTACAGTTTGTTTCAAAGCTATAAATCCCCTAGAAACAAGTATAAAAAACATGGCATGCGATATGAATTGGTTTATTATCAGTTTGCAAAGATTCTAGAACAATACCACTGTGTAGTACATGGATAAGAATATGAATAACAAGGGAAGGGATGCATGAAAAAAAACGGCGTAGAAGTATTGTATCTGTAATCTTGCTTCAGTTAATCTAAAAGAAAGAGAAACATTCTTGTTTTGAAAAATATAAAGCAGATATTAACAATACTAGTTTAGAGTAGTAGTTATGTAACAAAGCAGGAATTAACATTCTTGTTTCACTTAAAATAAACCAACCTAGGAGGAACAACGCATGGCCAATGCGCATGCCTCTACGCATGAGCCGGATTAGCCGTCCACCTTTGATGGGTCGGAAACCGGTGCGAAAGCCAAAAACAATAAAAAAATAAACCAACCTATCTAGCTGGTTAAATAACTATTACTCTAAACTCACTACAAGAAAATATAAGATTTGGTACCATGATTGTGCTAGGAAAATGTAATAATGGTAGTAAATATCAGAATAACTAACTACCATTTGACTGAATTATTATTTTTATTTATCATGAAGGGAGTGAAAATTAGTTTTATTTTAACTTTTTTATGTTTAAATAATTTTCTAAAACACATTCTCTAAAAAAAAAAAAAAAAAACTCTGAGAACACACGCACCACACTCGTGAAACTCTCAGTTCCGATTTCGCCGTCGCATGCATAGTTCTCCACCGCCGTCGCCGTCGCTCAATCTGGCGAGCTTGCCGGAACCTTGCATTTCCGATTCACGCAATTTTCTCTTTCTCCAATATAAGTGATTCTTGGATCTGCGTTTTGTCAGTAAGAACCCTAATTTTTGTACTTTTGCGCCAATTTCATCTTCTAGGTTACTTTCTTCGAATCCTTCTGTGTTTCTTCGATTTTTTGTACTTTTGCCTCAGCTTCTTTGAATTGGAGTGAAAGAGTGTTTGGGTAAATGAAATATTCACTTAAATCTATGAATTATCATTTTGTTTCTAGTTCAATTCATCCCTATATTCGATATTTCTGAAATCTGATACAATATTATATATTATACATATAAAAAAAATCACGAGTATATGTTATTCAAGTTATATTTTAGACTGGTGCTAGTCACACCCCAAAAAAAACAAGTTACACCCCATAATGACTAATTTTTAACTAAAATAAAAATTTTAAATTAACTAAATTTACATTAACGTAAATTGAACATAAGTAAACTTAATTTACATTAATCTAAATTGAACGTAAGTAAACTGAATTTACAAACTTAATTTACATTAATCCTAGATTGAATGTAAGTAAACTGAATTTACATTAACCTAGATTGAACATGAGTAAACTTAATTTACATTAACCTAGATTGAACGTAAGTAAACTTAATTTACATTAACCTAGATTGAACGTAAGTAAACTGAATTTACACTAACCTCTTATATACATACGTAAACTAAATTTACATTAACCTAAATTGAACATAAGTAAACTCAATTTACATTAACCTAGATTGAATGTAAGGAAACTGAATTTACACTAACCTAAATTGAACATACGTAAACTTGAATTTACATTAACCTACATACGTAAACTACACTAACCCCTTTTATATACATACACGTAAACTTAATTTACACTAACCTCTCACATAAAATCAAATTGACATGCATATCTCATACCAAAACAAACAATAAACAAATAGAAACTCATCGAAAATGAAATTCATGAAATTCACTAACCTTTATGAATATAGTACAGATCAATAACAAAGATGTTGATTCAGATATTGGTTGCACATCTATGGTGATTTGTGGATGAAAGAGGGTAAAGGTTCAGAATGATCATAAAAGATGGGTTTTAAAAAATTTACATGAAGAGGAAAATTTTGGTATTATTGTAAAATTTTAAATAAATTTGGGTGTAACTTGTTTTTTTTGGGGTGTGACTAGCACCGGTCTATATTTTATAATATGATCTAATTATTTTAATTTTATGCAGCATGCATTCTCTTCTACACCTCTTTTTGAGCCATTTGTTATTTCTCCTTCTTCAGAAACTTTCTTCTTCACTACATTCAGCAAAGGTTGGTGTTACGTTAATATAATTATATATTTCATTCTAAATATTTTCATAATAACCATCGTACCTCTTTCTTTCTTTTTTTTTTTTTTTTTTTTATAAAAAATAACATAACCATTTATAGTTTCATGGGGACAAAGCTGGTAACAGAATGTTGATCTCTTCTTTCTTTAGATTCTTGCTGAGTATATATCTTCAGATGGTACCAAGGATAGTAGTTTGAATGAGTCAAATTCATCTAAAGCATGCCAAGAAGCTATGAAAAACAATACTTTTTTCATGTATAAGCTTAATTTTTGTTATAATAGGTAGAATCTCATGTATAAGCTCATTTCTTGAATGAGCCAATTCATTATATAATACTATGTGCTCAACTCTCATGTAAGCTAAATCCATTAATTGATTGGTAGTGATTTAAATGTTTTTTTTAAAAGGTTAAAAGGTCCTAATTGCTAGGATCCATTAAAGAAAATTTTGTTAAATTTCTGCTGTAGGTTTGCTACGGAATTGCTACGACAATTGTTGCGATAAGTCATGGTTATTTTGCTCGGAAAATTAATTTTGAATGCTTTTCTGCGGATTAACTAAATATTTGCTAGGATTTATGTTTTACTAGCTACGGATTTACTAAGAAATAATTCCCTAGCAAATTTGTCTCTCAATCCATGCGAATCAATAGGTATTCCGTAGCATATCTGTAGGTAAACTCGTGTGCTAGGAATTAGCTGCGAATTAGCTCCAGAAATGGGCGTAGCAAACCACATACTTTCTTCTAGTGTTCACCAATGGGTTTCGGGGTTTGCAATGATGAGTTTGAGCGAGTTTCAGAGTTATGAGAATGAGGTTTCATCGCATGTTCGAGTTTGATTACAATAATTATAGCCGTGAGAAAATTACTAGTTGCAAGAATTCCTTCAAGAAATCTAATAACTAAATCATTGTAGTCGATGTCTTGATGTTTAGAACCATACACAACACAACCTAGATTTATCAGTCAAGAACCTAGAGAAGAAAAATATGCTAAACGGATTGTATCACTTATTGGCTCATATTATTATATGCTTAAAAATATCGCTTTACTATAACATAAAAGTACATACAAAGAGAATATCACAATATTATCACTTCTCTGAATTTTCTCCATCTATGTTGATTTGATTCAAAATTTTAAATTACGATTAAGCTCAATAATTTAATTGAATATAAAATACAAAATTATAACTAATAGAATTAAAGAGAAAAAAGTTACAAAAGTCATCATAAGAGTATCTGTTTTTTTTTTTTTAAGGAATAAGAGTATTATGGAAAATGACAAGTCATAAATAATTTTGTTTATACACAAGTAATTGGGCTCAAGTGGTTAATAACCTCCAACAAAGGACAAATTGTTCATGAGAACATGAATCCGATTTCTCAGAGAAACAATTCTTGGTCAGGTTACTTACCTCCAGGTGAAACTCCGAATTACTAGGACCCCCTCTTTTTCAATCCTGGGTATACTCCAAATACCTATTATAAACATTCAATTACAGACAGTCCTTACTCTTTATTATTGCTTTGTATGGCCGGCTGGTTTTTAAACTACGACAAATGGATCAGTACATGGTTTTTAGGCTGGTTTTCACACTCTTTATTGTTTAGTGACTTTCTATGCTTTATTACTCACTTGCTTCAGACGCTCTCTCTTCTTGCAAGTATTTGATATGGAAGGATGGCTGCAACAGACTATAGTTACGGGGCACTTTTGATTGTATATAAGTCAGTATCTCCCTGTAGGCTTTACAGTTTGTTTCAAAGCCATAAATCCCCTGGAAACAAGTATAATAAATATGGCATGCGATATGAATACAACTGTGCAGTACAAGGATAAGAATACGAATAAGAAACAAGGGAAGGGATTCATGATAAAAAACGGCGTAGAAGTATTGTATCTCTAATCTTGTTTCAGTTAATCTAAAACAAAGAGAAACATTCTTGTTTTGAAAAAATATAAAGAATGGAAATGGAGTAATACATGATGAACATATAGTGAATATTCAATTGGATTTTCCGGTAAACTAGACAGTTCATACACAAAATATGATGTTGTTCTCCTTTTCCTTCACTGAATTTTTTCCCATTGAGTTATTTATTTTCCCCGTAAGGTTTTAATGCTGTTTATGTTCATGCTGGAATTGTTGTGAGGGTTGAGTTATTTATGGCTGAGTTTTATGGAATTGGGTCAAAAATTTGTTTGGCTTATATGTGGTATTTTTCGTCATAGTTTTGCTGTGCCATCCGGAATTGAGTAATTATTGGATTTTCAGATTCTACACTTAATTTCCTTAGTTGGGATATAAATTTTGTATGATTCGGATTAGAAATAGATTCAGAAAACGCGTTTAAAGTTTGGATTTTGGTGCTGAAAACTGCTTACGGGTTTGGCATGGATTTTTCCGGAATAAGCTAAAAAGTGAGTTTAAGATTATTGAATGGTTCCAGAACTTAATATGTATGTTTTATGGGCTGAATAAGAGTTTGGTTTGAAGTTGAAAGGCAAAAGTTAGAAGCAGAAGCAAATAAGCCGAAATAAGTTGTTTTGGAGAGAAGTGATTATGGAGCTGGCAGGAGCTTAATTGGGGCATAAGCGGTGTAGAGAATTCAGAAATGCTAACGTGATTTCCTTTAGTTAGTTCCCACCTTGGAATGCTAGCTTATGTTGTGTTAGGTGAGATAATTATGATTTGAAGTTGATTTTTGTATGATTAGTTTCTTCCGCATAGAATGTATGTGTTATAGTATGTTTACATTAGAATTGCCAAGCTATTGTATAGCCTACTGTTTTGAGTTGGAGTGATAAGTGATCCCAAATGATTATTGTGCATAAAAGAGCTTATTTTTAACTTAAAAAGTGATTTTGAACACACTGTAAGTGATTACACTTTCCTTGTAATCAATTACACATTAAAAATGCACTTCAACTCATAATTTTATTCATCACACCTCAAAATTTATTATGGGATTACTCATTAACTTTGGGAATGCGTACATGATCACATAAACTAGAGAATTTATATATTAAACAGTTCATTCTTGAAAATATGAAGCCTCCCGATTTATACATACAAAAGAACCATATCAACAAATGAAAGTTTCAAAATAAGACCCACACATTACAATCTCAATATTGATTTACCTCCAATTATGTTGAAGCAATTAAAAAAAAATGTATGGACCTACGTAAATAAATTTGATGTATTTTTATAAATATTGCCTGCTAATCAAAACTTGAGCCTAACCGATGCAAATCAACTTATAAAGATGTTGTGTGTCGCTCTTCTATAAACTCATTTATATTTTATCTCTCGACATGTGATTTGGATTTTTTCCATTATTTTTCTTAGAATTTTTTTGTCATGATGCAATTTAATCATCATGTGAGTAAAAATTAGATGTTTCTTGACTTTGATATTTAGCCGTATACCAAGTCTTATGGACCCAATAAATGGTGGGAAATCTGAGGATTACCAAACGTCAGAGACTTAATTTATGGTAGATTAGTTAACATGCAAAAAGTGAACAATTAGTGTTATGATGTGATTTTAAAATAATTAAAGAAAATGATTGTGTACTTATTTTTAATGAAACTAGCGAAAAGACAGACACTCACGTATCCGTCTTTCCGCTCTTTTTATTGCACTAACATTTGTAGATTATCAACGGTATTTTATAGAAATTTTGCGTGTAATTACAAACAATATTTTATATAAGTTTTTTGATATAGATAAAAGAAATTATAAATATAGATATTTGTGATTTCAAATGTAACAAACTCAACAAACCATATTTATATTTTCCAATGACAACAATAATATAACAAATATAACAATTTTTTTTTTATCTTTTTTAATAACTCCAACAATATAATATTATTATATAAAAATTTATTTAAGGGTATAATTGAAATAACAAAAAAGTCCGCCTGAAATCTTCCTGAAACTCCTTAATTTCTTTATATATAGTATAGATAATCAAATGGTAACACCTCTAATATACTCAAAACTAACAATACTTGCGAACAGGGCATAAACGTAAGTGATTCAATTGCAAACAATGATCAGATGGAAGTCCATCTAATTGTTGCTGCTCCAACTGCTATTGTCTCAAATTTGGTTGATGATCCACCGATATGTACTTTAATGATTCTTTCCATGTCTGTGACGATCAAGAAACGCCGTTGGGCGCAGGACGATGCCGCGGACGAGCTCATCCATCTGATCTGACCAGATTCTGCACAAATTTTCATTGCAAGACAAGAAAAACTCCTATGTAGCGCTTGGAATCTATGGGCCCAAGGGTAAATCTACAACACCAACTAACTATTAGTTAAAAAAATTATGCATAACTAAATGCAAACATAAACTAAAATTAAACACAAACATAAGTAATAATAATTTTGTCGTATATTATGATATGCAATTTAAGTAAAGAATTTGTTTTTACTATTTATATGTACAAAAGAACCATATCGACAAATGAAAGTTGCAAAGTAAGACCCACAAATACATTAATGTCAATTAGATAAACAAAATGTGAAAATTGTATATTAAAAGCTCAAAATTATTTTACTACCGGTTATGTTGAAGAAATTAAAATAACATTTAAGGACCTACAACATAAATCTGTTTATCTAGAGGAATATTTCTCAGATGCACATGGTTGATGAATATTTTTTGAATTTATACACAAATCATTAGATGGAGAAAAATTGTTCATGTAAGTTATGGATAACGAAAGGCAAACATAAACTAAAATAAAACACAAACACAAGTAATAATAATTTGACATATATTATAATATGCAATTTAAGTAAAGAAAAATTACCTAAGACATGGTGGCATTGTTTGGTACTTCGTTGATTTGATTAGAGGTTACCCAAAAAGTGTTATTGATGGTGGTTTTTTAAATAGGCGAAACATAGGTGTGGGGAGAGGAAAACAATATCGATATAAAATTGTGAAAGCCATGTAAGCCTTAACCATCATTGAATTACTACAACCATGAAACTTTTTCAAAAAAAATTCAATACTAGGCATGTGAATGTGAATCACTATTATTTGATTAGTTGAATGTAAATGTATTTATGACATGTGATTAGTTGAATGTGAATGCATTTATGACAGTGTGAACATATTAATTATTATGATTAAATTTTTTGATTCATTTATTAATGATAGTCATTATAAAAAAAAAAATTATATAAGGTTATATAATAAAGATAAAAATAATAATATAAGCAAAAACGATTCAAAAAGTGAAATTTATTTGGTTTGAAGTTTAAACAAACTACATCTGACTTTTTAAATTTGTAACGTCCATATTAAATTTGTCTATAATATTTATCATAAGCGTTAAACTTAGTATTGGATACATAAATTTTCAGCATAAACAATTCAGACCGAATAAATTACATCGATTACATACTATCGTATATGATGAGTCAATAATTAGTGTTTTAAATATATTATTTGAGTCCATTTTATTTAGATTTTATTTGTTTTTATTTCCTTTTTAGAACTATTTTACTTTAATTGCAAGATAATTAATTTCAGGAACAAATATTCTTTGAATAAAGATTCACCTTTATTTTATTGTTATCTGATCTTCTTCTTCTTGAGATTTTTTTTTGGTCAAGATTTGAGAATGGGAATACGAAATTAAATTTACAACTACTAAAACTAGTGTAGGTACCTATGTGTTCTCACGACGTAGAAATTATATATATATGGAAAACATTAAAATATTAAAGGAGTTTTTTTTTATTTTTTTTTCTATTACAGGGTTTATGTGAGTTGGTCTTTGAAACTTACTAGAGTCACGAAATGTCTCCAGGTTCAAATAACACTTACAAGATACTTTTTGTCAAACAAAAAAAAAATTATAGAAATATTTACAAATCATTCACAAAAGATACACTCATATTAGCACTGAAATTAAACTCACAATCTTACGAATGATCAACTTCTTACCAACTGATTCAAATTTCATTAGCATATACATATTTTTGCCTTTAATTGGGATGAAATTTACTACTTCATATGTATTTTCTAATAAGTCATTTTGAAGAAAGTATTTGTATTTTATTATATCAATACATCATTAATGATTCTTTTCCTATCATACTCTTTTCTATTTATTACGAGTAAGGATCCTATCCATTTATAAAAAATAAATGGAAAATGCCATTTAAAAAGAGATACCCGCAAAAGAAGATTGTTGGTCCTATCATTGAGTGAGTCACACCTTCATTAATTATGTTTTTCTTTTTACTCTTTTAATCTCTCGGCACAGCGACATATTACTGTGCATGAGTAAAAACCGGTTCGGAAAGATAGATTTCAACGACTGACCTGACTTTTATTTATTGTCACTGCAAAACACAAAACCAACGAGAACCGTCTCGTAGTTAATTTGAATGGAAGCTTAGGATCACTCGGAAATTAGTTCATTCTTGGAATAATTACTTTTTCACCAGCATTTTTTTCGGTAATAACAGTTGCACCGAAGATTGTCTACAATCAACCTAGTCCCATTGCACAATACAATTGCTTGGTCAATGTTCCTCATCAATATAACTGGACATCCAACTTTAAATCTTAACTTGTGGTTTGAAATATCGAAAAACATGATATTGTTTAAGAATTCGGTGGTAAATCATTCTCTTTGTACCTCACTATTCTCGTCTGATTCACAAACCAAATCAAAACTAATCTACTCCTTCTCGTCTCCAGGAACCAATGATAGGAGGAATTGTTTTACGTGCTCAACTGAGTCCAGTGTGGGAGCAAGTATCCCCCTCTGTTGGAAAAATCCGAGATCTTCATGTTTTGAAAAAAATCCAGATATACAAAATCAACTCGAAAACGCAACGGATCAAAGGAATCTTTTATCAGCAACTCATCCGGAATGAGTACGTTAATTTCTCCACTCTTGTTGGTAGATCCTATTCCATGTCCAATTGAAAGCATCCAATCAACAAATTTTCTTATCTCATCTTGCTTGGCACGAACGGTTGAAGCACGTAAACACATATTTGTTGTAAGTGTGAGAACCTTACGGTGACTCCACAACTTTGATGAGTTGATGGATGAAGCAAGTATTCATGTATGCATCCTTTTCTTATCACTGGAAAAATTTGTCTGAAATCACCGCCTGAAACCACAAAAACACCCCTATATGGTTTGTCTGTATTATCGACACCATCATAAGACATTATACGCGCATGGTTCGGTCAAATGCCTCAAAACAATAACGATGCATTATTGGTGCCTAATTCCATATTATTAATTTTAAACATAGTAGTTTTGTCGCTCTCTTTAACAAATCCATAACTTGACGCTTTGTACTTCATTATTCTCGTCTGATTTGCAAACCGAATCAGAAAAGATATATTTCTTTTCGTCTCCTAGAACCAATGATAGAAGGAATTCGTTTACGTGCTCAACTTTGTTCAGTGCAGGAGAAAGCATCCCCCGCTCTTGGAAAAAATCCAAGATTTTCATGTTTTACAAAAATCCGGATATACAAAAAAATAAAATTCAAGCGGCTATAAAAAATCTTAATATTTATGGGGAACATTTTATTAATTAACCATTTTTTACTGTAAAACATTGTTTTTGGATGTCATTCACTGTCATTCTATTTTTGTATTCAAACTCTATTTTTTCAAAATTCTTCGCATATGATCTATAATGGGGTGTGACAATGGAAAATGTACATGTGTCCTGATGAATTTACAAAATATATGTTTATTAGATATTTAAAAATGATACAACATTTTTTAAATTAAGTCTATTTTTTTAGTAATAATTACCGAAAAAATCTTCAACTCCTTCAACAAAACCACATAATTACCGATAATTCAATTTATTTTTTATACTCTCACGGAAAAAACACACACAACATATTTTTCACCTTAATGTTTCTCCCATGTTAAATTTTTTTTCTTCTTCATATTTGTTTTATTTTTCTATCTAGTTTCCTTTCTCTATTCTCATGGATGAAAGGAATATAAACCTCCCTTCATGAAATCATCACCAATCAACCTTTTTGAACCTGTTGTACCTAATTTTGATCTTATTTGACTACGTTATATAATTATGGACGCAAATAGTCACATTATTCATTAGGATATGTTAATGTGTCAAATGTGAGTTAACGTTATACATTGGATGGAAGAGTAGATTTTGAATAAAATATAAGTGAGATGACCAAAATACATAATGTCTTAAGGTTTTATGTAAATATGTGGTGTCAATCTAACTTGTATGGTTGTTACTGACATAATACGATCATCCAATCTGGTGAAGACTCACCCAAAAATCCCAACATTATGTTAATTTATTTTGTTAGTTTTCAGTTGTCAATTTTTTTTTTTTTTTTTTTTTTTTTTTTATCTTAAACATTAGTTATTGGATGTCATTCTCTTTCATGCTATATTTGTTTTTGTTATTTAACCTCAACTACTTCAAACTCCTTCACTTTTATTTTTTGGTGAAATTTGACTATGGAAAAAAATCATATGTGTGTTGTTGATTTGACAAAATAAATACTTATTAGAAATTTTAAAATTACTTGGTGTTCTTTTAGTTAGTCTAATATTTTGGTTAAATATTTACTAAAAAATGTCCAACTCCTGAATCGAACCAGTAATAAAACTCAACTTGCCATAATTTCTCACTACCATTAACCTTTATTTCTATTTTTATTTTTTAAATTAATTAATTTCTAAAATATTTCAGGAAATCTAAATTTTTACCAAACAAATAGGTAGGAATGGCGTTTCAAGGAATGTAATTTATTGCCTTGAAACAAACACACCCTTAATTTTTCATAAAATAAATTGAGGCTTTTCAAAGACTACTATCATAATCTACAACTTACAATTTAAAAAAAAATTGTTTTTTTTATTATAAAAAATTTAGGTGAGTTAGACTCTGGAGGACACATCAAGATCAAGATATGTCTCATGACTCAATGAACACTTACAAAGTTACTCCCTATCGAAGATATCCTCACGCTAATAGTGGGGTTTGAATCCAAGCCCTTGAAGTTGAGTCAACTCGTTATTAGCCGAGCCAACCTTGATTAACCTCAATTATTTAAATTTTGACAGTACATCATTTTTTCTTTGCAATATAATTTAATATTTTTTATTTCGTTTAATTTAAGGCTACAATTAAGGATCTTATTTAAAAATCCAAGTGCCAAGCTCCCTGAACAAAGCAGCAAGCATAAAGATCTTTCGAGCACGACGCGTAAGAACTCAGATCGAGTGATGAGTCCAATACGTTAAAGTAACCAATCAGACCCTTTCGGGTTAACAGAACTAGACCCTTTCGGGTTTTTGAAACCGAACCATACCCTTACGGGTTATTGAAACTTGAAACCGAACCACCTCTGAGCCAAAATCATGAGCCTCCCCATCCTCTGAAACGAATACATAAACACAACAAAAAGTCGGATGCATCACAAACGAAGAATGAATCAGCATACACGAAACAACAGCAAACCTACAAAAAGCAAGAAAAAACACAAAGACCACCAAAAAAGCGATGAATCAAGGGCCTCCAACGACGGAGCTGGCTCGAAACCTCCCAACAGCAAGGAACAGAATCCAAAACCGATCAACTTGAGCTTCTCATCAACAAGCTACAACCCAGCACCGAAACAAAAACCAGATCTGAGTTTTAATGACCAGATCAAAACCAACAGTATCATCCTTGTTCCATATTAACGGCGGCGAAACGCCAACGAAGGAGGATTAAACAGAGATATGACTGAGTTGGTTGCCGGAAGGAGAAAAGCAAGTGAAACGGCGCGGCGGCCACCGAGAACATCACCAACAAAAACCCATTAAATCGACGTGAACAGGAAGGGGAGGTGATGTGGATGGCAGAACCATCGTCACATTTAGAGAGAAGGCAGGGGGTGATTATTTTAGGGAGGCTGTGCGTTTTTGTTTTAGAGAGAAGGCAGAGGGTGATTATTTTTAGTTTGTGTTGAAACTCTTACGTCTGATCCATCGATCAAGGCCTTTTCATTCAAAATAATTACATGACACATTTTAACCTTTATAAAATTATTTTAATTTAAATGACATTAATTACTCTTAAATTGATTTATCATTATCCTTAATAAAAAAAACTAATATTTGAGAATTATATTAATTATTAACTTATTAATTATACAAATACTTGAAACTAAAAAATAACTCATTTTGCCTTGTTAAAAAATACCAAATATGTGAAATTTTGAAAGACAAAAAAAAAAAAACATGACATTAAGACTAAAGATTTAATTTTTTTTTATTTATTTATTGAAATGGTGCATGAAATTGCTTGCAAATGGAAGCTATTTTTTGGAATTGATTAAAGCTTTTGATACATTCATTCTATTGAAGAAATTATGATAAGTGAAAAACAATCATAGTAAAATAGGACGATGTTAATATGTCTTCTTATTAGAAAAAGTTTGTCCAACTTAGATGATGTGAACCAATTGTATGCAACCTTTACGGTGATGTTTAACATGTCCCAAGATGTGTTTAAAAGCATCAATTAAGATTCATCAAATAAGATTTCATGTGTAATATACCCATTGTACAAGACAAATATTCATAAAATAAATATAGATAAAGGCTAAATCAATTTATTGAGATTAACTTTTCAACATATTAATTCATTAAAAATTAACCTAAGATATCTAAACTCTAACATATTGATTCTATATCAAATACAAAACATTGCCTTGACTAAAAATTATATTGTTGATGTTGAACATCTTGATGTCGTAGAAGGTAGACACATGCTCTCCAATGGAACCCTGAGAAAGTAGCATTAACAATAAACAATTAGATACAAATAAAAAAGAAAATCAACCACATAATCTACAACCAAGTGATTAATCTTATATGCTTTTAAAACACATAAAGTACTTGTTTTTACGGAAAAAAGTTTATGGGGGGAAGAGACACATGAAAATAATGAAAAACAAAGTGTCTATATATAGAGAGAAAAATCATTGTGTAATCAATTTTGATTGATTGGTGAAAACTAAATGAGTCATGGTCCATCTTGATTGGCTAATAAAAAAATAAATGAGTCATAATTCAATTTGATTGGATGATAAGAAAACATTAAATGAGATGTAGAACGTGAAGATGCCATATTCACTTACCAAATGAGTCATGATCTATTTTGATTGGAAGATTATGAATCATGATTCATACTAATTGGTTGATAAAAAAACATTAAATGCACCTTTCAATATAAGCTTCTCACGTGTACTATCAAAATAAAATAAGGGAAATGTTTATAATAGAGATTCTTATTCTTATCACAAACCACCATAAGCTAAATTTATGGAAAGTGATATTCACCACTAAAAATAATAACTATTTAAAATTAAGGCTTAAATATGCTTTTTATCCCTGTAATTATAGGCCATTAGATTTTTCATCCCTGAGCTTACTAATCCTCCCATTTTGCCCATGCAATTACTAATCATTTGAAAATTCGTCCTAATTAAAAAAATTGCTGAGGTGGATAAAAATTAGATACGTGGCAACTGTTGACTGGGTCTTCGTCAGGACACGTAAGCAGAAGCCTCTTGCAATGACATTTTTGCACTTACTGAAGCAGGACTCGCACGTAAAGACCATTTTACCCTTGGCTCCATCTTCCTTCTTCCCTATCTTCTTCCACGAATTTCTCTCTTCTTCCTTCTTCTTCTTCCATGAATTCATTCATTTATGTTTCATCTTCATCCACAACACAACACAAAACACTTTCCACCCCCAAATTTCTTCTTTTTCAACAAACAAAATTCCAAATTTGTATCCAAATCCATCAACACAAATTCATACATGAAGAAAAAAAGGGTGTCGCAAATTCAACACAGATTCATACATGAACAAACCCAGAAATTTAACCCCAAATCCAACAATTAAAATACTCTCTCGTTCTCCTTGATTCCAAATCTGCGAGGTAGCAGCGGTGGTGCCGGAGAAGTTTCCGGCGTAGAGAGAAGAAGGAAGAGATTTTTGATTGATGTTGCTTCCATTAAACCCATAAAAAAATAGCAGTAATTTTTTTTTAAACAAACACCAATCATCAAAGAAACTGTTGCTTCCATTGCTGTTGAATTTCTCATTATTATTCTCACACCAATCATCACCCTCTGTGAATTGTTCTCTGTTTCAGCTTCCATCATCAATCAATATTGAATTTTTTCCCTTTTCAAACCCTAGATTAACATGAGACAACTTTTGTGTTTTTCGATTTTAAATTGATTTGTTGTATTGAAACACTCGAAGAAGAAGAAGAAGAAGAAAATGGGGTTGTTGAAAATGAAAAGATTGAGAAACTGGAAGTGGGTTTTGATGCTAAAAGGAAAGGGAAAACACCCATTACGCTAACTCTCAGAATAGGAATGAGACATGGCTTGGTTGAACTTGTATGCTAGTTAAAAAAATAGAGAGAAGAAGAAAGGAGAGGTGCAGATCCAGTAAGAAGAATATGAATGAGAAGAAGATGAAGACAGTGGTAAAACCCTAGAACTTTTTTCCCCCAATTCGTGTTTCTGATTGTGAAAGAGGAGGGAAGAAGAAAAGATGGAGGCAGGGGTAAAATGGTCATTGTGCGCAAGTCCAGATTTATTAAGGGCAAAAATGTCATTTCCCATGCCATCTGCTGACGTGTCCTGACAAAAAACCATTCGCCAGATGCCACGTATCTAATTAGCATCCACCTCAGCAATTTTTTTAATTAGGACGAATTTTCAAATGATTATTAATTGCAGGGGCAAAATGGGAGGATTAGTAAGCTCAGGGATGAAAAATCAAATGGCCTATAATTACAGGGATGAAAAGCATATTTAAGCCTAAAATTAAATACAGTAATTTAAATACTACTAATGTGTATGTTCTATTTTATGTGGAACCCCGACACTCTATTTTTTCAATTCACACAACATTAGATCAAAGTATAATTACTTGGTGTTTAATCTTCCAATTTTTCTTCCAACATCACACCAATTTTCCAATAGTCACTCCTTGTCACTTAGGCTGTGTTTGGTTCTGAGAATAAAATAAGAAGAGAGAAATAGGTGAGAGAGAATATAAGAAGAGAAAAAAAAAAGAGAAATAGAGTAGAATTGATGTGTTGCTTGGTACAAAAGAAGAAGAGAAGAGATAGGAAAGAGAGAAGTGTTATTATTTTTGAATGGTCAAAAATACCCTTGAATCAAAAGATATGTTAAAAACCAATCTAATGTAACAAGAAAAATTTCAATTAACTTCTCCCCTCTAAAAACTGAATTCAATTAACTTCAGTTAATATATAATTCAATTAAATTAACACAACTAACCTCAATTAAGAAGTTAATTAAATTAATTTAACTCAATTAAATTTAGGGTTAGGTTAACCGGTGTCCCGGGACACTGGTTAAGGAAACTAAAAAAAAGTTTGAATTAAAAGAAATATTTTTTTAGACTTTTTATTACTTAACCTATTCCCCAACCCCACAAGTTTTCACCACCACAATTTATTTCCTTCCTTAGTCAGTAGCCTTTGTAGCTTCAGTTTCTCTGGGTCCTTTTATTTTTTCGGGTTAATAGTGTTTTTCACCCCTGTAATATATGTCATTTCCGGTTTTCGCCCCTATAAAATTTTTGGTTTGATTTGCACCCTCGTAAAATTTTTATTTTCCGGAAAACACCCTTAATAGGCCATTCAAAAACCAAAATTTCTTGAAAAAAAATTCTGAAAATGGCCTATTAGGGGTGTTTTCTGAAAAATAAAAATTTTACGAGGGTGTAAATCAAACCGAAAATTTTATAGGGACGAAAACCGAAAATGACATATATTACAGGGGTGAAAAGCAATATTAACCCTATTTTTTCGATACTTCACATTCTCATTCAGTTAATTGCAACTGATTTGAGTTTTGGTTTGAATAAATTAAAATTTAAAACACCAACATGTTGCTTGGATTTATAAAGCGAGAACTACTATGATCTAATTGGAAGAATGTTTGTTAATAGATATACCATTCAGGCATTCACCGATCTTTACTATGTTGTCTTCTCGGTTACAAGCCATCGTCTTCTTCAATGCTGCTTTTCTCTTTTTGCTGGTTGCAAACAAGGGAAAAATTGAAAAGTTAAAATTTGGAACACTATTCTATTTCTTCGCATAAGTGTGAAGATTCTGAAAACTATGGGACCCACGTGTTTTATGTCACTCTCGCCTATTTAAACAAGAGAAATGCTCCACTTCTCTTCTATCTCTCTCGCGTCAACTTCTCTATCCCCTAATTCTTCTCTACCAGACAAGCCGTTAGTGACATAGTCTTTCAACCATTTGGGCTTGACACTAGTTCTCTTAGTTTGGGCAATCTCAATAGGTACTTTGGCCATTGGATCATGAACTGTTGTTTTCTCTTTGGCTTAACTCTCAACTTAGACTCACATGAATGCCTCCTTCTTGAAAATCAACCTTGTCCTCAAGGTGCTAAGCTTTGCACAATTTCGTCCAATTTTCCTACAAAGAGTCATCCGGAGGCAGTCCCGCCAATTGGATTAATGCTAAACGAATCGGTGCACCCTCAATCAAACACACCTTGGTCTGAAGCACATCTAGAGGGGTAATGAGAGGATGATGGTATATGGAGTGGGATGGGAGCTGGTCAACCGCAGTAGGAGGTGGCCCTTCATGAGCTTTAAGAAGAGAATAATGCAATACATTATCAATCTTAGAATGCTTCGGTAAGGCCAGCTTATACACAACTGATAAAATGCGCTCCAGAACTAAGTAAGGTCCGTAAAAGCGCTTGGAGAGCTTCTGATAACGCTCACTAGACAATGAGGACTGCCTATACGGCAAAAGCTTAACATATAATGGACCGCAAGCTAATTAACAAGGAAACATGCAATATCAATCCAAATCAATGAGATTTGATTTGGTCAATTGTGCATTAATAACCATAATGATGGTGTTGTACGTTACATATGCTTATGGCATGTTACAGCTGCAATAGGCATATGTCAAGCAAGCAATTCAATTGTATTTATCACTCTTGTAATATATATACATGTATATGATCAATTGTAAGGTAAGACAAAAATATATTCAATAATATATACTTTATATGGTATCAGCAGTTTTGGTTTAGTCTGTAAACCGATCCAGAAATTTCACCATGCCTCCCTCGACATCTGAAATTCCAATCACCTCAAATGCTAACTATGTTGTGGCCCTCAACACACAATCATCACTGAAACTGACCAGTAACAATTTCCCTGCCTAGCATGTCCAGTTCAATGCACTGCTAGTAGGATATGACCTTATAGGTTATGTTGATGGCACCAAACCATGCCCAACCACTGATGCAGCCTACACTCGTTGGAAACGACATGATCAATTGATCCTTCATGCTATCATCTCATCTGTTGATGCTAGTGTCATAACCATGTTAGGCAATGTTAAGACCTCAAAACAAGCTTGGGACATCCTCACTAAGATGTTTGCAAGCAAAACTCGTGCAAGAATCATGCACCTCAAAGAAAGACTTTCTCGATCCACAAAAGGATCGAAATCCATCTCTGAATACCTTCATGGTATCAAGGCTTTATCAGATGAATTAGCCATCATCAACTCTCCCCTTGATGATGTGGATCTTGTTATCCACACTTTGAATGGTCTCGGTAATGAGTACCGTGAGGTCACTGCTGCTATAAGAACCAGAGAAAATCCCATTGGATTTGATGATCTTCATGATCTACTCTCTGACTTTGAAAACTACTTAAGAGGGATGAGATTGTGCAAGAAACTCCCATTATTGCTACTGCAAATACTGCATAGAGAGGCAAACAGTTTTACAACAAAACTGGAAAGCAGATTTTCAATCCAGCTTATTCCCAATCAACTTCACCAACCTCTTCAAAGTGGGTAATTTGCCAATTTTGTGATAGACCTAATCATACAGCTAAAACTTGTTACAAGTTGCATGGACATCCTTCAAAAAGGAACACTGCCACTGCCCTACACGCTCGTGCCATGCCACCAGGGGTCTCAGATTGGATATTGGATTCGGGTGCCTCGTATCATATAACCAATGATCTAGATCAGCTGCATCTGTCTCAGCCATACAATGGTGCAGATCAACTTATGGTTGGAGATGGAACAGGACACACCATCTCTAATATTGGTAAAACCGTTTTACACACTCCCAATCACTCTTTTCATTTATCAAATGTTTTACATGTGCCAAAAATTTCACAAAAACTCTTGTCTGTCTCATCTTTATGTGACACTAACTCAATTTCCATTGAATTCTTTTCTGATTGTTTTTTGATTAAGGATTTGAAGACAAGGGTTCCCATTCTAAGAGGACGGCATAGCAATGGACTCTACCACATGCCCCATCCACCAACCACACCTCTCGCACTCACTACAACAACATCCATCCTTCCACCATGGCATCATATATTGGGGCATCCAACTGATCGCATCATGAGACATCTTCTTCCATCCTACAAAATAAAGAGCCACCTAGAACCTTGCATATCATGTAATAGTGTTAAGAGTCACAAATTACCTTTTTCAGTCTCTAGCATCACAACAAAGAAGCCACTTGAACTTATATACACTGATGTATGGGGTCCTTCCCACATCAAATATGTAGATGGTTTCTCTTATTATTTAATTTTCGTAGACCACTTTACAAAATATGTATGGCTCTATCCATTAAGAAATAAATCTGATGTCTCCACTTTGTTTCCTACCTTTAAAAATCTTGTTGAAAATTATTTCAATACAAAAATTATCTCTCTATACTCAGATAATGGAGGTGAGTTTCTCAAACTAAAATATTTTCTTAACACACATGGTATCTCTCATCTCACCACACCTCCATACACACCTGAACTTAATGCTCCTTCTGAAAGAAGACACAGACACATAGTCGAAACAGGAAGAGCTTTACTTCATATGGCTAAATTACCACCTGAATACTGGTCTTTTGCATTTAAAACAGCTGTGTATTTGATTAACAGGCAGCCAACCCCTATCCTCAAAATGCAATCACCATTCCAAGCCATTCATAAGAAAACACCAAATGTTTCTCATCTTCATTCCTTTGGTTGCCTATGCTTCCCATGGTTGCGCCCATATGTCACAAATAAACTCCAACCTTGCTCTCAACCATGCATATTTGTAGGATATGCAGACTCTCAATATAGCTACTTTGTGTCTTGATCCCATTAGCCAAAAAACCTACACCTCCAGGCATGTCAAATTCTATGATCATATCTTCCCATACAACCAACTAACTCATTTAAACCAAGTACCCTCACTCACCACAACCAGCATCTCTCAACCTCTCCATACAACCATTCCCATTATTACCCATGACCACCCATTGTCACATGCTATGCCCCACGAAGATGAGGTTCCCATGTCTTCAAATGCTGAATCAGGTAATGATCTCTCTACACCTCCTCTTGTTTCTGCTACTATTACCACCACTAATTCAATTACAGCACCAGCTCCCATAAATGAACCCAATCAAGTTATTACTCGATCACAGAACAACATCTTTAAGCCAAAAAAGTTGAACATTGCATCCAAGCATCCCCTACCAGAGAGCTTGGAACCCTCCAACATACGCGAGGCCATGAAACATGCACATTGGCGTAGAGCAATTGCAGATCAATTTGAAGCCTTAATCAGAAATGGTACCTTTTCTCTTGTTCCTCCCAAGGCAGGACAAAATATAGTAGGGTGCAAATGGTTGTTGTAACGCCCACTTTCGTTTAATTATTTATTTAATCGAGTTTAGGCAATTATATTATATTTATATAATATATGTGTGAGTTTTGTTGATTTAAGATGATTTAAGTTGTTTTGGATGTGTTTTGGTGATTTGTTAAGATTATGAGACTTATTTTATTGTTAAATAAAATAAGATTTGATAAGAAAATAAAAATATAAAAAAATATTTAGTTGAGGGCTGTTTTGAGATTTTAGAGAGTTTTAGGGGAGAAAGTGAGATAATATAAGCTATTAGGAAGAGGTATAAAAGAGATAGACCTAGTTTTAGAAAAACAATTGCACGTACGACTGTTTTTGGAAAAGAAGGAAAACCAAGAGAAGAGCTAGAGAGAGGGCTGCGATTTCTTCACTTTAAGGTAAGGGTGAGACTAATAATTCAGTAATATTGATTGTTGTAATTCTGATGATTAATTGACAAAGTTAGGTTTGATTTAGAAAAGTTTTGAAATTAGGTCAAATCCCTAAAATTGACGATCAAACGGTAAAACTTGGTTAGATTGATGTAGAAACCGTCCTATAACCTTAGAATATGTTTAGGATGAATTCTGGAATTGAAATTAGGCTTAGAACCTTGTTAGTTGATGAAAATTGTGTGAAAACTGCATTCTGTCCGAGCCAAAATTCATCGCTCGCCATAGCGAGCTATGAATCCTCGCCTCGCGAGTGATGAATGTTCATCGCTCGCCACGCGAGCCATAACCCTTCGCCTCGCGAGTTACTTGGTGTAGCTCGCCACGGCGAACAACCCTACTCGCCATAGCGAGCATGTCGAATTATGAGTTTTTGACTTTTGAGTTGAACCTTAGATGCCTTCGAGTACCTTTAGGTGCCTACTATTGATTAGAGAATGATTTAGAATGAGATTGAACCTGGAACAACCTTAGTTGGGAATCTGGCTTGAAATCGCTAAGGCGAGCAGATGCTCTC
Source organism: Medicago truncatula (assembly GCF_003473485.1). Lineage (NCBI taxonomy): Eukaryota > Viridiplantae > Streptophyta > Magnoliopsida > Fabales > Fabaceae > Medicago > Medicago truncatula. Next base: position 20,110,581 of record NC_053043.1, on the reverse strand, counting down.
GCCTCGCGAGCACTTCCAGAATTGAGTGTTTTAGAGGATTGTGAGACCTGAGGGGTTTGGATTGGTTAGGAAAGGAACTTTAGGTACTAATGTGACCTATTAAAGATAATGACTGTGAACTATGAAGTTTTTATGAATTGTTAAGAGATTATTAAATGAATTATGGACTGATTGCCTTTACTTGAATTATTGTTGAATGATCAAGAAATTGTTGAGAATGATTTGTTATTAAACCTGATGTGATTTGATTATGCTGCAAATGTTATTTAACTAAGTTGCATGTGTATGAATAAGCTGATGATGAACTCCAAATTATTGGATGTATAAGTGATAAGTTGATTAAGATGTTTTGTTGTTAGAGTCCATGCATTAGCATTCATTGAGCTTTGTCCTCACCATGATAGGAGCTTTGTCCTCTGCACGATGAAAGTATATTAATACTTATGATGACGATGGGTACCACATGCATATAAGTGTCTAAGTTGCATTGTTTAAGTGATTCGTTGAAAGTTAAATTGTTATTTAACTGATTTTGGATTAAGTTTGTATGTGAAATCCCATTTATGCTGTTTACTCTGATAAATGTTTAAGAAATTTTTATATTGGAAAAACGGGGTGTTACAATTGGTATCAGAGCAGGTCGGTCCGTCCGGTCAGTTAGAAGAGTCTTGTCGAGTCTTAGTAATATTTGTATTACTATCTTATGTTGTTGTTGCTACTTGTTGTAGAATATTAGAATGGCTGGAAGGAACGATGCTGCGTTAGCTGCTGCTCTACAAACTGTTGCCCAAGCTGTGGAACAACAACCTAACGCAAATGCTGGTGTAAATGCTGAGACTAAGATGTTGGAGACCTTCATGAGAAATCATTCTCCAACTTTCAAAGGAAGATATGACCCCGATGGAGCCCAGACGTGGCTTAAAGAGATTGAGAGGATTTTCCGTGTGATGCAGTGCACTGAGGTCCAGAAAGTACGATTTGGTACTCATCAGCTAGCTGAGGAGGCTGATGATTGATGGGTTAGTCTGCTACCTAACCTTGAGCAAGATGGAGCTGTTGTGACTTGGGCTGTGTTCAGGAGAGAGTTCTTGAGAAGATACTTTCCGGAAGATGTTCGCGGGAAGAAGGAGATCGAGTTCCTCGAGCTGAAGCAAGGAAACATGTCTGTGACAGAGTATGCTTCCAAGTTTGTGGAGTTGGCAAAGTTCTACCCGCACTATACTGCTGAGACTGCTGAGTTCTCGAAATGCATCAAGTTCGAGAATGGTTTGAGGCCCGACATTAAGAGGGCGATCGGATACCAACAGATCCGAGTTTTCCCTGATTTGGTTAATAGCTGCAGGATCTATGAGGAGGATACTAAGGCTCATTACAAGGTTGTGAATGAGCGGAAGACTAAGGGCCAGCAGAGTCGCCCTAAGCCCTATAGTACCCCTGCTGATAAGGGTAAACAGAGAATGGTCGATGATAGGCGGCCTATGAAGAAGGATGCTCCTGCGGAGATTGTTTGTTTCAACTGTGGCGAGAAAGGCCACAAGAGTAATGTTTATCCTATAGAGATCAAGAAATGTGTCCGGTGTGGCAAGAAGGGTCATATTGTAGCTGATTGCAAGCGAAATGATATTGTGTGCTTCAATTGCAACGAAGAGGGTCATATTGGTTCCCAATGCAAGCAGCCGAAGAGGGCGCCTACTACGGTTCGAGTTTTTGCTCTGGCTGGTACTCAGACAGAGAATGAGGATCGCTTGATCAGAGGTACTTGCTATATTAATAATACTTCTTTAGTTGCTATTATTGATACTGGTGCTACGCATTGCTTTATTTCTTTCGATTGTGTTTCTGCTTTGGGTCTTGATTTGTCTGATATGAATGGAGAGATGGTTGTTGAAACTCCAGCTAAGGGTTCGGTGACTACTTCTCTCGTATGTTTGCGATGTCCTTTGTCTATGTTTGGTCGTGATTCTGAAATGGATTTAGTTTGTCTACCTTTGAGCGGTATGGATGTGATTCTGGGTATGAATTGGTTAGAGTACAACCATGTTGATATCAATTGTTTTAGCAAGTCAGTGTATTTCTCTTCCGTTGAAGAGGAAAGTGGTGCAGAGTTGTTATCTACTAAGCAGCTGAAGCAAATGGAACGCAATGGTATTTTGATGTTTTCGTTGATGGCTTCTTTATCTATTGAGAATCAAGCAGTGATTGATAAGCTACAAGTCGTATGCAACTTTCCTGAAGTTTTTCCAGATGAAATTCCTGATGTGCCTCCAGAGAGGGAAGTCGAGTTTTCTATTGATCTTGTTCCTGGAACGAAGCCGGTGTCGATGGCACCTTATCGTATGTCTGCTTCCGAGTTAGCTGAATTGAAGAAACAGTTAGAAGATTTGCTTGAGAAGAAATTTGTTAGACCAAGTGTTTCACCTTGGGGAGCGCCAGTTTTGCTAGTGAAGAAGAAAGATGGTAGCATGAGATTGTGTATTGACTATCGTCAGTTGAACAAGGTAACTATCAAGAATAGGTTTCCACTTCCGAGAATTGATGATTTGATGGATCAGTTAGTGGGTGCAAAAGTTTTTAGCAAGATTGATTTGAGATCAGGGTATCACCAGATTAAAGTGAAAGATGAAGATATGCAGAAGACAGCTTTCAGAACGCATTATGGTCACTATGAATATAAAGTTATGCCTTTCGGTGTGACCAATTCACCTGGAGTGTTTATGGAGTATATGAATCGCATCTTCCATGCATTTTTGGATCGGTTCGTAGTTGTGTTTATCGACGACATTTTGATTTACTACAAGACTGAAGAAGAACATGCTGAGCATCTGAAGATTGTCTTGCAAGTGTTGAAAGAAAAGAAACTTTATGCTAAATTGTCTAAGTGTGAGTTCTGGTTGAAAGAAGTAAGTTTTCTTGGCCATGTTATTTCTGGTAATGGTATTGCAGTGGATCCGTCTAAAGTTGAAGCGGTATCGCAATGGGAGACTCCTAAGTCAGTCACAGAGATTAGAAGCTTCTTGGGTTTAGCTGGTTACTACAGAAGGTTTATTGAAGGATTTTCCAAGTTAGCACTTCCGCTAACGCAGTTGACTTGTAAAGGTAAAACTTTTGTGTGGGATGTTCGTTGTGAGAACAGTTTAAGTGAATTGAAGAAACGTTTGACGACTGCTCCAGTTTTGATTTTGCCGAAGTACGACGAGCTTTTTGTGGTGTATTGTGATGCGTCCAAGTTGGGTTTAGGCGGTGTACTTATGCAAGAGGGTAAAGTGGTAGCTTATGCCTCAAGACAGTTGAGAATTCATGAGAAGAATTACCCGACGCATGATTTAGAGTTGGCGGCTGTGGTCTTTGTATTGAAGATATGGAGACATTACTTGTATGGTTCAAGGTTTGAGGTGTTTAGCGATCACAAGAGTTTGAAGTATTTGTTCGATCAAAAGGAATTGAATATGAGGCAGCGTAGATGGCTAGAGTTGCTGAAAGATTATGACTTTGGTTTTAATTATCATCCAGGTAAAGCTAATGTTGTTGCAGATGCTTTGAGCAGGAAGACATTGCATATGTCCGCTTTGATGGTCAGAGAGTTCGAGTTACTTGAACAGTTCAAAGATTTGAGTTTAGTAGTTTAGTTTGTGAATGGTCACCTCAGAAAGTGAAACTGGGAATGCTGAAGATTGAAAGTGAATTTCTGAAGAGTATTAAAGAGGCACATAAAGTGGATGTCAAGTTTGTAGATTTGTTGGTTGCTAGTAATCAGACTGAAGACGGTGACTTTAAAGTCAACGATCACGGTGTGTTGAGATTCCGAGGTCGGATTTGCATTCCTGACGATGCGGAGATGAAGAAAATGATTCTTGAAGAGAGTCATATAAGTAGCTTGAGTATTCATCCGGGAGCTACGAAGATGTATCACGATTTAAAGAAAATTTTTTGGTGGTCTGGTTTGAAACGAGATGTGGCACAGTTTGTATATTCCTGTTTAGTTTGTCAGAAGTCAAAGATTGAGCATCAGAAACCTGCTGGTATGATGGTATCTCTAGATGTGTCGGAATGGAAATGGGATAGTATATCCATGGATTTTGTGACGAGTTTGCCGAATACTCCTAGAGGGGACGACGCAATTTGGGTAATCGTTGATAGATTGACGAAGTCAGCTCATTTTCTACCGATTAATATTAGTTTTCCTGTTGCCCAGTTGGCAGAGATTTATATCAAGGAGATTGTGAGGTTACATGGTGTTTCTTCGAGCATTGTATCAGATAGAGATCCAAGATTTACTTCTAGATTTTGGAAGAGTTTGCAAGAGGCTTTAGGTTCGAAGTTGAAATTGAGTTCGGCTTATCATCCGCAGACAGATGGTCAGTCGGAGTGGACAATTCAGTCGCTAGAGGATTTGTTGCGAGTTTGTGTCCTTGAGCAAGGAGGAACTTGGGATAATCATCTTCCGTTGATCGAGTTCACATACAATAACAGTTATCATTCTAGTATTGGAATGACACCTTTTGAGGCTTTGTATGGTCGGAGATGCAGAACTCCGTTGTGCTGGTTTGAGTCAGGTGAAAGAGTGGTCTTAGGACCAGAGATTGTTCAGCAGACTATTGAGAAAGTTAAAATGATTCAAGAGAAGATGAAAGCGTCGTAGAGTCGACAAAAGAGTTATCATGATAAGTGCAGGAAGGATCTTGAGTTTCAAGAAGGAGACCACGTGTTTTTGAGAGTCACTCCTGCGACTGGTGTTGGACGTGCTTTGAAGTCAAAGAAGTTGACTCCGAGATTTATTGGTCCGTATCAGATATCGGAAAGAGTTGGAACGGTGGCGTATCGAGTGGGTTTACCACCACATCTTTCGAATTTGCATGATGTTTTCCATGTGTCGCAACTTCGGAAGTATGTTCCGGATCCATCTCATGTGATCCAAAGTGATGATGTGCAAGTCAGAGACAACCTTACGGTAGAGACTTTACCGGTGAGGATTGATGATCGTAAAGTGAAGACGTTGAGAGGCAAGGAAATACCCCTTGTTAGAGTCGTTTGGGCTGGAGCGACTGGTGAAAGCTTGACGTGGGAGCTTGCAAGTAAGATGCTGGAGTCTTATCCATTGTTGTTTGCTTGAGGTAAATTTTCGAGGATGAAAATCTTTTAAGTGGGGGAGAGTTGTAACGCCCACTTTCGTTTAATTATTTATTTAATCGAGTTTAGGCAATTATATTATATTTATATAATATATGTGTGAGTTTTGTTGATTTAAGATGATTTAAGTTGTTTTGCATGTGTTTTGGTGATTTGTTAAGATTATGAGACTTATTTTATTGTTAAATAAAATAAAATTTGATAAGAAAATAAAAATATAAAAAAATATTTAGTTGAGAGCTGTTTTGAGATTTTAGAGAGTTTTAGGGAAGAAAGTGAGATAAGATAAGATATTAGGAAGAGGTATAAAAGAGATAGACCTAGTTTTAGAAAAACAATTGCACGTACGACTGTTTTTGGAAAAGAAGGAAAACCAAGAGAAGAGCTAGAGAGAGGGCTGCGATTTCTTCACTTTAAGGTAAGGGTGAGACTAATAATTCAGTAATATTGATTGTTGTAATTCTGACGATTAATTGACAAAATTAGGATTGATTTAGAAAAGTTTTGAAATTAGGTCAAATCCCTAAAATTGACGATCAAACGGTAAAACTTGGTTAGATTGATGTAGAAACCGTCCTATAACCTTAGAATATGTTTAGGATGAATTCTGGAATTGAAATTAGGCTTAGAACCTTGTTAGTTGATGAAAATTGTGTGAAAACTGCATTATGTCCAAGCCAAAATTCATCGCTCGCCATAGCGAGCTATGAATCCTCGCCTCGCGAGGGATGAATGTTCATCGCTCGCCACGCGAGCCATAACCCTTCGCCTCGCGAGTTACTTGGTGTAGCTCGCCACGGCGAACAACCCTACTCGCCATAGCGAGCTTGACCAGAGAGCATGTCGAATTATGAGTTTTTGACTTTTGAGTTGAACCTTAGATGCCTTCGAGTACCTTTAGGTGCCTACTATTGATTAGAGAATGATTTAGAATGAGATTGAACCTGGAACAACCTTAGTTGGGAATCTGGCTTGAACTCGCTAAGGCGAGCAGATGCTCTCGCCTCGCGAGCACTTCCAGAATTGAGTGTTTTAGAGGATTGTGAGACCTGAGCGGTTTGGATTGGTTAGGAAAGGAACTTTAGGTACTAATGTGACCTATTAAAGATAATGACTGTGAACTATGAAGTTTTTATGAATTGTTAAGAGATTATTAAATGAATTATGGACTGATTGCCTTTACTTGAATTATTGTTGAATGATCAAGAAATTGTTGAGAATGATTTGTTATTAAACCTGATGTGATTTGATTATGCTGCAAATGTTATTTAACTAAGTTGCATGTGTATGAATAAGCTGATGATGAACTCCAAATTATTGGATGTATTAGTGATAAGCTGATTAAGATGTTTTGTTGCTAGAGTCCATGCATTAGCATTCATTGAGCTTTGTCCTCACCATGATAGGAGCTTTGTCCTCCGCACGTTTAGCAGCTTTGTCCTCCGCACGATGAAAGTATATTAATACTTATGATGACGATTGGTACCACATGCATATAACTGTCTAAGTTGCATTGTTTAAGTGATTCGTTGAAAGTTAAATTGTTATTTAACTGATTTTGGATTAAGTTTGTATGTGATATCCCGTTTATGCTCTTTACTCTGATAAATGTTTAAGAAATTTTTATATTGGAAAAACGGGGTGTTACAGTTGTTCCGTATTAAACGAAATAGTGATGGCTCTATTGCTCGATATAAGGCACGACTTGTTGCAAAGGGCTTCACACAATGCCCTGGAATTGATTTTAAAGAGACATTTGCTCCAGTTGTTCGTCCTCAAACGATCAAGATTATCCTCACTCTTGCTATCTCAAATCAATGGGCAATGCACCAACTTGATGTAAATAATGCATTCCTCCAAGGTGCACTTACTGAAGAAGTGTTTATGGAGCAGCCATCAGGTATGAAAGATCCCTCACATCCTGAATATGTTTGCAAACTCCACACAGCCATCTATGGCCTTCGACAAGCTCCACGTGCTTGGCATGATTCACTCAAGGAATTCATTGTCTCATACGAGTTTCAAACAAGCAAGAGTGATCTGTCTCTCTTCATTTATCACTCGGGTAACATGACGGCATATTTTCTTGTCTATGTTGATGATTTATTGCTCACTGGTAACAACTCCACATTTCTCCAACTTTTCATTGAAGCATCGTCCAAGCGTTTCTCTTTAAAAAATATGGGACAGCCTCACTACTTCCTGGGTATTGAAATAATCCCAACAACCAATGACATCTTTCTGTCACAACACAGATACATCCGTGAGCTTCTACAAAGGTTTGATATGGAGGGGGCGAAACCATCCCCCACTCCTCTCTCCTCAACAGCCATGCTTCAACTTAATGATGGTACAACCGCCACTAATGCCACTGAGTATCGCAGAATTATAGGAGGACTTCAGTACCTCAATTTGACTTGTCCTGATTTGTCATATTCTATCAACAAGTTGTCCCAATTTATGCACAAACCCACCTCACTTCACCTGCAACATCTGAAGCGAGTACTGCGGTACATCAAGCTCACCATGAATCATGGACTCATGCTAAGTAAAACAATGAAAAATAATTTGTTGGCTTACTCTGATGCTGACTGGGGTGGCAATCATGATGATCGCACCTCCACATCGGCATATATTATATTTTTTGGTGGTAATCCTATCTCATGGCTCTCAAGGAAACAACGTACCGTGGCACGATCATCCACTGAGGCAGAATATCGTGCAGTTGCCACTGCCACCACAGAATTAATGTGGTTACAAAACCTGCTACATGAGCTTCGAATAGCGGTGCCCGACCCTCCACGCTTATTGTGTGACAATGTAGGTGCAACATATCTTTGCTCAAATCCAATACTTCACTCAAGAATGAAGCACATATCATTGGATTATCACTTCGTTAGAGAGCAAGTTCAAGCCAATAAGCTCATAGTGACTCATGTGTCCACCAAAGACCAACTTGCAGACTTGCTAACTAAACCTTTAGCCACGACCAAGTTCACAGAGCTTACATCCAAGATGAAGGTAATTAATGGTACCTTTATCTTGAGGGGGCGTAATGGACCGCAAGCTAATTAACAAGGAAACATGCAATATCAATCCAAATCAATGAGATTTGATTTGGTCAATTGTGCATTAATAACCATAATGATGGTGTTGTACGTTACATATGCTTATGGCATGTTACAGCTGCAATAGGCATATGTCAAGCAAGCAATTCAATTGTATTTATCACTCTTGTAATATATATACATGTATATGATCAATTGTAAGGTAAGACAAAAATATATTCAATAATATATACTTTATAACATACACCCATATATTGTCTAAAAACTGCACCTCACGACAATGTTTATCAACTGCAAGCTTCATAGCAGTTTGCGCCTTAAGAAGGATCTTGCGCAACTTGACTAGGATATCCTCTCTAGTGGTTAGAACATAATCACATGCATCTACATTGAACTGCCAGTAACATGTTTAGATTTTCTCTATCTTCCTCCAAACTAAACCAGACATTCTAGAAAAGGATAAATAAAATATAGAGATGGAATTCAAAACCGAATTTAGAAGCACAATTCGGCCACCAAAGGCTATTATACTTGTTACCCCACGTATTCAACCTCATAGTCAAGTGTTCTAATAAAGGTTCCCACATTGCCACTCTTCCAGGATTTGCCCCCATCGTAGCCTCAAATACTTGAACGGAAGATATGAAATTAAATTTACTGATAGCATTGTTTTATTGCAATTGACCAGAGAGGGATTATTTGAAGCTAAAACATACCATGCTTTGTAATTTTAATAGATTCTACAAAATTATGACGAAGTTCCGATTTGTATGAAAGATTTGAGTTTTTAGACTAACCAATTAAATAGAGAATTGCCCAATTTATTAGAGAACATTATCTTATTTGAATAATCATTGTCTGGCCCAAGTCATTTTAAATTAGATTGAATCCCATTTGAATAATGTCTAATTCTTTCAGAGTTCAATTTTTTCTTAACTAAACATATTATTATATTGTTCATTAAAAAAATGCAGAACAGAAAAAGAAAACAATTGCCCAATTTTTTCTCTTTGACAAAAATGTATAAGAATTACCAAATTTTCCAGTGGATTTTATCTCACAAGTTTCATGTTTTATTTATTTATTAATTTATTTGTTGGCATTTAGTTCAATCATAATTCAACTGATTTAATTAATTAATTCTAATATCGAGGTCTTGCTCATTTGATCTCTTATTCTATTATAATGTAGATCTTTTTCTCATTAAGCATTCCCCTTAGAATTAGGATATGAGAGAGAGTGAGAGAGAGGACTCAAATTATTATTTCATTGCTAAATCATTGAACCATACAGTATCTTGATATTTGCTATGGCTACATCATAAAAATAAAAACTAAATCCTCATATTTCTACCCGCTTCCACCAAAATGAGCCTTTAACTTCTTCACTTGATCAAGACCAATGAGAGTAGTTTGTGAAACTAAATTAGATGGCAATTTATTGCCAAACAAAAGAAAGTCTAGTAAGTGAACAGTAGGATTTTCACTACTAAAAGAAACATAGGCAGTAGCTACTCCCTTACCGGTATTAAGGACAAAATGTAACATCCCTTGTGGAACAACAAAAAGATCACCTGGTTTCAATACCTTGGAATACACTGAAGTAGGTGTTATAAATCCAACGGTAAATTCACCTTGAACTAGTATAATTAATTCGGTAGCATCAGGATGAGTATGCATTGGAGCTGATCCGCCTTCACCTATGTCAGCCCGCATCGCTGAAATTCCAAGTCCGTTAAGGGCTGGAAAATTGGTTACACTTGCAAGGGTGGTTCCAAGTTTGAAAGTGTTGTTGGTTTTTCCAGCGACGAGGCCGTGAAAGACGAAATCGTCGGATGTAACGCTTGCAAGAGGTTTGCAGGGATAACCCGAATTTGTTTTTGGAGCCTTTAAATTGGCAACACAAAAATCATTGACAGAAGCTTGAGAAATAGTGAATGAAAAAAAAGTGAAAAGAAAAAATGTGTGAATAATCTTCATCTTATTATTAGATGAATTACTGATTAGTGGAGTTGGTATGAGCTAATGTTCCAATTGGCTCACTATTTAAAGAGACGTATAAAGGGATAAAAGTGCAAAAGAAAGCATTCAGTATTCATTCAACATTCTTTCAAAAAAAAAGGTATTCATTCAATATTTAAATATTTATTTACATATATATTATAATTTCCTTATCAGTCCTCATAAAATGCCAAAGAAAGCATTCATTATTAATTTAAGGAAAATGTTCAAAATAATATCGTTCACACCAACATTTTCTAGTTCCTTAAAGAAAAAAAAAATTTCCAATCAAAATAAACATTGACCAAACTTTTTCTACAATTGACCAAACTTTTTTAGCCCTTAACTAGACAATAACCCCAATTAATGCATACTTTTCAAATTTGTAAAGCTTTTTTTTGGAAGTAAAAATTTGTAAAGATTATATTCTCAACATATCTCTCGCTTTATTGCACCAAATTTGTTAAAGGTATCAATTATCTCAATCATATTTCCATTCTTTTTTTAGAAGCTCAATCATATTTGATTGATTCGTAAGAAAAACATCGAAAAACCCAAAAAAGTCACTTTGAAAAAAGTATTTGTATTTTATTATAGGGTTAATAGTGCTTTTCACCCATGTAATATATGTCATTTTCGGTTGTACCCCCTATAAAATTTTCGGTTTGATTTGCACCCTCGTAAAATTTTATTTTTCTGAAAATGGCCTATTAGGGGTGTTTTCCGGAAAATAAAATTTTTACGTTGGTGCAAATCAAACCGAAAATTTTATAGGGGCGAAAATCGAAAATGACATATATTACAGGGGTGAAAAACACTATTAATCCTTTATTATATCAATGCATCATTAATGATTCTTTTCCTATCATACTCTTTACTATTTATTACGAGTAAAGATCCTCTCCATTTATAAAAAATAAATGAAAAATGTCATTTAGAATGAGATACACACAAAAGAAGATAGTCGATCCTATCATTGAGTGAGTCACACCATCATTAATTATGTTTTTCTTTTTACTCTTTTAATCTATTTTTACCATATCATTAATAGGAGATATTGTAAAATCACACATAATTTCTCTTTTCAATACAAAATTAAATACACTAGTATGGACACCCGTGCCAAGCACGGGCTAGAATTTCGTCAAAGTTGAGGTAGACAATATTATGATGTATCTAGTGTCAGTTAAATTCAAACATGGGATAAAACAACGGATGTTTATTAGCTAATAAGCGGAAGAAAAAAAAACTAATACTTAAGCATGAAATTTTTGGATGAAGATGCAGTATCATTCTCACTTGTGTGGTTGTTCCTTCTCAAATGTGTCGACCGACCGGTGCTTGCTCCTCCAGAAAGTGCAACGATGATATGTTATTTATGTTTAACATTGCGGGGGAGAAGTTCTTGGTGGTGGAACACAGATATTGTGTCAAGTGTTAGTAAAAATTTCACTTTGTATGAAATCAGGGGCGGATCTATGTGGAGCTAAAGCCCCACACGCCCTTCCCTATTATATATATATTATAAAAATGGTAGTAGTTATTTTGGTCTCTGAATATGTAATAAATATTCATAATAATCTCTCAGTGTATTAAAATTCTAAAATAATCCATGATTTTGTACTTTGTTAGTCATAATAATCCCTGAAGTGACAATAAATAAGTATATTGAAGGACTAATATGACAATATCAATGAAGTATTTGAATGTTAGGGACTATTTTGACTAATGAAGTGTACAATCGGAGACAATTTAAAATTTTAATAGATTGATGGACTATTTTAGCCTCACATGTATCCAATGTCTAGATCTGTCCCTGGATGCAAAAGTAAATGTTAAGAAACATATAAGTGAGATGATCGATATACCTAATACACTAAGATTTTGGATGATGATGTGCTGTCAATTGTATGATTAACCTTAACATAATGTGATGACCCAACTGATTGTAGTCTCCATCAGAACTCAGGACATTTTTTTTGTTACTGAACTCTGAACATTATGATGAACTGTTTTGTTAGTTTTTGGATGTCATTTATTTAATTTTAATATTAAATTGAAGTAGATGTTGAACAACATATAAGTTATATGACTCATATACCTACTACTTTAAGCTTTAGGGTGAAGATGTGGTGTCTAATCACTTGTTTGGTTTCTTTTAATCTAACGTGATGCTCAAACTCAATGTAGGATGCCCTGAAACTCACGACAATATGATGAACTATTTTTTTAGTTTTTGGATGTCATTTGTTTAATTTTGGCTTAATTACAGTTTTGGTTCTTCTATTTTCACTCAATCACTCACGGCAATTGTCCTTCCATTTCAAAATTACACGGTCTTGGTGCCTCTTTCAGATTTTTGAATTTAAAAATGGTGATATATCATATTTAAATTAAAACTTTAAATGAGTTCTGATGTAATTACATGGGTATTGATCATTCTACATCATCAGACTAATGCAAGGTCATCTAAAATATGTCACATCATAGTTTTCTAGTCTAAAAATAGCATAAAGGGACCAAAATACTACTAAAAAAACAAAAATTAGTGAGGGATAACATGAAACCCCTCTCTAATTATGTTACTAAATTTTGCGACCAAGGAATTTATGAGGGATTTTATTTTTTCCGTCACTAATTTTGCATTTCCTAGCAGTGAAGCTGAGTGATTTTAAAATGAACGGACCAATTCATGAGTTGCAGAAAATATGGGACTAAATCTGCAATTAAGTCTTTAACTTTTCAATCTTAAAATTTTATTTCTGAATGTCATTCTCTTTCTTGTGAATTTTTCATTCAACCTCAATTATTTCAAATTTATTTAATTTTGGCCGTGTGTGGCAAATGATAATGAAAAATTGTTAATGTGTTATGTTGGGTTGATAAATATATGCTTATTAGATATTTAAAAATATGTGGTGTTTTTTTAATTGAATCTAATTTTTTGATAAAATAGCTGTCCAAAGAATCTCCAACTCCTTTGAGTGAACTCATAGATTTATCATACAACTCACACCGTTTTCTATACCTTCACAAACAAAACACACAATGATTAGTTTTTTTTTTTCCCATTATCTTATCTCATGTTCAAATCTTTTTTCGTATCTTTTTTCTTACTTCTAATTTCCTTTCTCTCTTCTCATGTGAGAAAGAAACATAAACCTCCCTCAATGAAAACATCACTAACAAATATTTTTAAACATATGGTGTCTTGATTTGATATTATTTGACTATGTCATGTAATTATGGACACAGAGAGTTGCAAATTTGAATAAGAGATGTTAATGTGTCAAGTGTGAGTAAAAGTTCTATAGTGGATAGAAGAGTAGATTTTGAATAACATATAAGTGAGATGACTCATATACATATTACTGGCTTAAGATTTTGTGTGAATATGTGATATCAATATCACTTTTATGATATCTCTTAGTCTAATATGGTGATAAAACTCAATGTAAGATCCCTTGGAAGTTCCAAAGTTATGATGAATTGTTTTGTTAGCTTTTATATCTCATTTATTTAAAAAATTTATCCTAAATTTTGATTACTGAACGCCATTCGCTTCCATGTTATTTTTTTTATTCAACCTCCCTTATTTCAAATTCCTTCACTTTGGGTCTTTTGTAGAATCTAACAATGAAAAAATGCATATGTGTTCTACTGAGTTGACAAAAACATACTTATTAAAAAATTTAAATTGATGTTGTGATTCTTTAATTGAGTCTAATTTGTCGTAAAATAAACACACTCATGTTAAAATTCCTTTTCTATTTATTTCTTTTTCTGGTTCATTTTCTCTATACTCATGAAAAAAATGAATATAACCATCTCTTCATGAAACCCCCATCAACCAACCTTTTCTACCATTTTGTGCCTCAATATTACTTTATTTGGTTATGTCACCAAATTACAGATGTAGAAAGTCTCACATTTAGGAGAGAGAAGTTAATTTGTCGTATGTGAGTTAAAGTTTCATATTGGATGCAAGAGTAGGTGGTCAAAAAAATATAAGTGAGATGACACATATAACTAATGCCTTAAATTTTTGGATGATGATGTGGTGTTAATTTCACTTTTATGGGTGCTTTTACCCAAATGTAATTATCCAACTTAGTTTAGGCTCGCCCTAGAAGTCACAACATTACGATTAACTGTTTTGTTACTTTTAGATGTCATTTGTTTAATTTTTTATCATGTTAAAATTTTAGTTTTCGAATGTCAAGTGAAGATGTGATGTCAATCTTACTTGTGTGATTGCTCTTATCATAATATGATGTGGTGCTTTTAATTTGTTTAATCTTTGGTGTGATCTGAAAATGGAAAAATGTAGATGTGTAGTGCTGAGTTGGCAAAATACATGCTTATTAGACATTTCAAGTGAAGATGTGGTGTCAATCTCACTTGTGTGATTGCTCTTATCATAATATGATGTTTCGACCCAATGTAGGTTTCCTCTGTAGTCCCAACATTATGACGAACTAATTTACTAGTGTTTGGATTTCATTTTTTTTGTAAAGTTAATTAAGTAAATGGTCCATATATGAATATCCAGAATTTCATTTTTAGTCCATACAAAAATAAATCGCACTTTTTAGTTATTGTAAAAAATTTGTCAGCAATTTTAGTTTTTGTCCAAGTTTTTTTATAAACATTCTTAGTCCCTGTGAAATTTTCAGTCTGTGTTTTTGGTCCCTAAAAATGCCAAATAAAAAAGTTACAACGATTAAAAAAATGCAATTTTTTTTTTCAAGAAACTAAAATAATATCTTTATATTTATAGGAAACATATACTTAATTAACCATTTTTTTCGGTAAAACTTCATTTGAGGATGTCAACCGCTTTCATTCTATTCTTCTATTTAACCTCTATTTTTTCAAACTCCTTCACATATGGTCTATGATGGGGTGTGACAATGGAAAATGCACATGTGCTATGATGAGTTTACAAAATACATGTTTATTAGAAATTTTAAAATGATACAACGTTTTTTTTAATTAAGTCTAATTTTTTGGTAATAATTACCCAAAAAATTTCAAATCCTTCAACAAAACCACATAATTACCAATAATTCAATCTATTTTATGTAGTCTCATGGACAAAACACACAGTACATATTTTTCACCTTAATTTTTCTCTCAAGTTAATTTTTTTTTCATATTTGATTTATTTTTCTTTCTAGTTTCCTTTCTCTATTCTCATAGATGAAAGGAATATAAACCTTCCTTCATGAAATCACTATCAATCAACTTGTTTGAACATGTTGTGTCTAATTTTAATGTTATTTGATTACGTAACATAATTAAGGACGTAGACAGAGGCACAATTGATTAGGATATGTTAATGTGTCAAATGCGAGTTAACGTTATACATTGGATGGAAGAGTAGATTTTGAGCAACATATAAGTTAGATGACCAAAATACCTAATGTCTTAAGGTTTCATGTGAAGTTGTGGTGTCAATCTCATTTTTATGGTTGCTATTGACCTAATACGATCATCCAACCTGGTGAAAAATCACCTAGAAATCCCAACAATATGATAATTTATTTTTGCTAGTTTTCGGTTGTGAATTGTTTATTTTTTTATCTTAAAATTTTGTTATTGGATGTTATTCTCTTTCATGCTATATTTTTTTTATTCAACCTCAACTACTTCAAATTCCTTCACTTTTATTCTTTGGTGAAATTTGATAAAGGAAAAAAGCTTATGTATGTTATTGAATTTACAAAATAAATGCTTATTAGAAATTTTAAAATAACGTGACATTTTTTTAGTTAGTCTAATTTTTTGGTTAAATATTTACTCAAAAATCTCAAACTCCTTAATCAAACCAGTAAAATTATTGGCAATTCACTCTATTCCTTTCACGCTCATAGAAAAGCACACACTCCTTATTTTCCTTATCATTTCTCTCATGTTCAAATTATTTTTTTTTATCTTCTCTCATTTTCTAATTTATTTAATAACTTCTCATGAAAGAAAGGAACATAAACCTACCTCCATTAAATCACCACCAACCCACTTTCTTTACCATGATATGTCTTCATCTAATTTTATTTGGCTTTGTTACCAAATCACGAAAGGGGAGAGTATCACACTTAAAGGGAAATATGTTAATATGTCTTATATGAGTTAAACTTTCAAATTAGATGCAAGAGAATATAGTAACAAACATGTAAGTGAGATGATCCATAAATCCAATGCTTTTAGGATTTGAATGAAGATGTGATGTTAATCTCGCTTGAGTAGTTGCTCTTAGTCTAATGTGATTATGCAACTCAGTTTATGCTCCCGCGAAAGTTGTTACATTATGATGAACTATTTTCTTTGTTTTTGGATTTCATTTGCTTAATCCTTTGTTTCTCATGTAAGAAAGGGAAAAAAAACATTTGCATGAAACCACCAACAACCTACCTTTTTTAGCATGTCGTGCATCCGTCCAACATTATATTGTTATGTCTCTATATCAGGGTCGCAAAGATTCTCACAATTAAGGGAGAGGTGTTAATGTATCAAATGTGAGTTAAAGTTCCATATTGGATGCAAAAATAGATGTTGAACAACATATAAGTGAGATGACCAATATACCTAATGACTTAGGGTGTGTTTGTTTCAAGGTTTGTAATATGATTCCCGGGAATGTGACATTGGAAATGCAACATTCTCATGTTTGTTTCAAGTTTTGAAAATTTGTTCCCATGAATGTTTTATTCCGAGGAATGTTATTTGCACATAATTTCTTCTATTAAAGGATGAGAATATAACATTCCCATGAGAATAGAACTCAACTTGCCATAACTTCCCACTACCACTCACATTTATTTTCATTTTTATCTTTTTAACTAAATAATTTCAAAAACATTTTCAAGAAATCTAAATTTTTAACAAACACATTGAAGGTGAAAAACACAAGAAGGGGGGGGGGGGGGGGGGGGGTTGAATTGTGTTTTCTTTTTCTCTTAAAAAAAACTTCTTCTGATAAGACTTCAGAACCAGTTTGATTGCTTCTAATGAAATGATCAGAGTCAGATTGCAGCGGAAAAGAACAGAGCAGAGAAAAGAAAGACAAAGACACAAGCAGTTATCCTGGTTCCTTCCACAACACGGAAGTAGTCCAGTCCCCCTTGCACTTCCAAGGAGATTTCACTATAATCACAACGATTACAACTGCTCAATACTTTCTAAGTATGAGACTTCACAAAAAAATGCTCAAGCACACACGCAAGAGTCTTCCAATGCTCAAGCACTAAGCAAGAGACTTCTAATGCTCAAGCACGCAGGCAAGAGACTTCTAATCAAACAAAAATACAGAGAATTGAGTTTGAATTGAACACTTGATATACAATCAGTGGTGTTCACAATGCAATACAGTAAAGACTCTAGACTTTGAATTTCTAAGATGTATCAAATCAGTGCAGAAATTCAGTGTACTTTGTAGAATCAAATTGACAGAGTTTTGGCGCTTTTGAACTTATGTATCTCTGTCTCCAATCTTCAAGTCTTCACTCCTTTATATAGAGGCGTGAAAGAGACATTGAGATAATCAGCACGTCTAAAGAGTCGTTTGAAATCCTTCGATTATCCACCAGTGATCCTTTGCCTGATTTGGGTGTAGTCCTTTGAAGAATAAGCTTCAAATTCATTCCCATCTTGAGTGTACAAATTTTGCAGGCATGGCTGTTGTTTTGTCTTGTAGCGTAGACAGAAAACAGAGTAGTGGAGGTAGTGGTTGTACACTTGTACTTTGTCAACTCTATTAACGAGAGACAAGTGCTCAGTGCTATCCATATATCCGTTGATACCTCCCTTTCAATTCTTCGTTCTTCTTGGATAAGACTGAATTGAGAATCAGCTACTTTGAATCTTCAGTTTGATTAAAGGATCAAACGTAGCTTCTGGTGAAGATATTGCTTCTGATGAAAACTTTTGCTTCTGATGACGTCATCACTTCAGAAGCACTTCAGCTTCAGGAGCAGTTTTCTTCAGATGCTTAGAATTTCTTTTTCTTTCCATTGTTCTTCCAAGACCTATTGAAATAACTTGAGTAGCCTTTTGTCCGGTATACTTGAACAATTATTAGTAATAACCAATTGACAATTTTTAATACCTTGTTATCATCAAAACTTAATAAGGTTCATTGTGAAACACATTTTGTTCCAACAATCTCCCCCTTTTTGATGATGACAAACAATAGTATTTAAAATGTTCAATTGTTGTTGATCTAATTAATAAGTTGACCACTGGGATAGAGGTTTGTAAGCTCCCCCTGAGTCTAATAGATCTTTAAGGTGAGATTTGTAAGCTCCCCCTGAGTTCTATTCTTATTAATTAAATTTCAATAAAATACTCATAAAAATCAAATCAGAAGTATATAAAAAAAAATTAGAAGTGGTTATAGTGGGGCTCAGTGCCTTAAAAATACTATACATTTACTCCCCCTTTTGTCATCAACAAAAAAAATAAAAACAAAAGAAAGAGTAGCAGAGCATATAAACATATAAACCTTAAAAACATACGAAATATGAGAGCATAAGACATTAAAAACAAATGATAATATTTATAAAGAAAGGTTAAGATACAAAGACAAAGCTACTAAGAACAAAAGTAAAAAACAAGCTAGTGTTGGGTGTGCAACTAAGGTTGGGCTTGCTTATACAACTGTTCTAAGAGATACTTGATCTGATCATCCTTCTTCTGAAGTAGCTCATCCTTTTCCCTTAATTTCCTTTTATGCCCAGCATGAATTCTTGCAGCCCTTGTGATGTACTCTTCTTCTGGATAGTAAGGAGTGATGTCCAGCAGAGGCACAAAATTCAGCTCTTTCTCCTTAGCTGCTTCATGCATATCATCCAATAGCTTCTTCAGCATAGCAGAGTGAGATGACACACATTTAGTTCTGAGCTGACTCAACAGATCAACAAAGCTCTTCTCCAGATCCATCCACTGATCATAATAGTGAATAGGAGGTACAAGAACTGTTCTGCGAAGAATCAGTGCCTGAATCTCATCACTAAGTCTGATCAGCTGTTCCTCTATATACTCAGATTCAAGGATAGTGTCAGGGATGGGTGAGGGTTGAGTTTGAGTTGTATTTGATGTGGAAGGTTGGTCAGAGGTTAAGTCTATTATTGGTGGTTCTGGTTGTTGTTTTGGTTCTGTTGTTTGGTCAGAGGCTATATGCTGGTCAGAAGTTGTTTGCTGGTTAGGAGCAGCTTGTTCAGAAGCAACTTGTTCAGAAGCATCTTGTTCAGGAACAGTTTGCTCAGGAACAGTTTGTTGGTTTTCTAACACAGTCTTTACAGGGACTGTCTTAGAGGCCTTTGTGGGTGTTGGTTGCATTTCACCACCTAGATGTTTTTCTAAGTTGTGAAGGGTTGAGGTTTCTTGTTGTTGGGGGGTTTCTGAAGTAGTTGCTTCTGAAACTACTTCAGAGGCTTTTTGTGGAGTTTGGTTATTCGGTGAGTTTGTTTGGGTAGGTTCTTGGTTAGGTTCAGGTTGTTGTATACTAACAGGTTCTGGAATATCTGGATATAGTGGATGAGTAGTAGGCAAATTGAATTTCTCACACAGTTTAATCCTATTTTTGGAAAATTCTATTTGAGTTCTCTCATAGTCAAGTGTTCCAAAATCTGTTAGTTTGGTAGGTTTGGTTTTTAGAAGCTTGTCTATGTGTTGGCTAAGGGGTTGGTCATCTGATTCTGTTGATGATGAAGAGGGTGAAGAGGGTAGAGAAGGAATCTGAGTATAAGTTGGAGCTTTAGATGGATTACCTGAAGAAAGAGGTTCTGAATGAGGTGCTTTTGGAGTTTTTGTAGAAGGATCTGATGATGTGGCTCCTGAAGCTTGCTTATTCTTCAAGGCTTGTGAAAGCAGAGTTACTCCATGCTGAATAGTTTCTTGCTCTAACTCAGAAGCTAAAGCAGCAACGACAGGAGTAGGCACATACCCTGCAGCTTTGAGACGCTCATCCCTTTCTTTCTCATACAATTCCTTCATCCTTTTCCCTTCTGCTATCTTGGATGCAGAATACTCCGTAGCATACTGCTTTAATTCTTCAGACATTTCAAAACTGGGCATGACTATAGTCTCAGAAGTTATAGTCCTTTTTGCCTTCTTGGGGCTTGAGTCTTCATCCCAGTTTTCTTCCAATTCTTCCAACATTTCTGCCCTTCGTCCTTCAGCTGTCTTCAGATTCCTTGAAGATCTCTTCCTTTTGATGGTCTTAAGAGCAGCTTCTCTTTTCTTCTTGGGACTTAGAGGCTCTTCAGAAGCAGCTTGCTCAGAACCTGTTTGTTCAGAAGCAGGCTGTTCTGCTGTTTCTTGAGTACTCCTTGTCCTTTTACTGATAAGAGGGACATCATCCAAATCCTCCACTTCTTCCTGAATGGTGGACATTGCAGATTTTTCTTTCTTGGCTTTCTGATGCTTCTGAGCACCCTTCTCAGTAGCATCTTCAGCAAGGTATTCTTCCTTGGTGATCTGCTTCTTCTTAGACTTTCTGCCTTTGGCCACAGGCAGATCACCACCATACATCTCTTCAGGGATATCTTTCAAGCTGATCTTCTTGTTGTAGGTTTTGTAGAAGTCCAAGATGTAGGCCCTTTGCACATCCAGGGGATCCTTCTTGCATATAGGGATGTGATGAGTGACTAGATCAGATATGACATCAGATTCATGCATATCTGTATCTAGTTTCTTGCAAGTTGAAGTCAGCCTCATCTTGACCAGAGTTGCCCCATTGATTATTTTTCCTGTGACTGCTCCAAGCTTCTGATTATCATAAATGCCCACGTCTTTCAGGGCACTTAGGAGTCCTCCTTCTTGAAAGATTATAGAGAGCAGCCTTCCATAGGGAACGTACTTCCTGTTCTCCATCTGACTCTTCTTAAGTTCCTTGATCATGTATTTAAACATATACTTCGGAACGTTCATTGTTGTTTCCTGATTGATTGTGTGATGCAGAAAGACTTTGTGACCAAGTGAAGGTTGATCATTTCTTCCACCTTTGGGAAAGATGTTCTCATTCTGGATCTTCAGCAGCATTTTCTTTTCCATGCTTAAGGTACTGTAAGGCTTAGCATCCTTTGATCCGTAAATAGTGTTGTTTACAATTTCCTTCCAAGGGCTTGTTCTGGGGTTAGGAATCTCTTCTCCATCGTATGTCCCAGCAGCATCCCTTCTCATGGCTTGAGCAATCACTTGCTCATTGATTGTTACAGGAATGCCCATGACGTTTGATCTAATCTCAGTCCCTGTGAAGGCGAGTAGACCCATTTCTTCTCTGGTTTTTCCCTCCAAGGTAGGATCAACCAGAATCAACTGAGCTTCTTCCTGTTTAGCAGCAACTTTGTCAAAAACTGAAGCTCTTACCCAGAATTGTCTGACCAGCACTTCGTAAGTAGGACCATTGAGAAGACTGAAGTAACTCATCAGCTTCTGCTTCTTGTAGAACTTTACCAAGTCGCACCCATGGTGAGTTAGAGAAGCGAAATCCACTGGATTTTCCGCTTGAATGATTAACTCCCATTCCTCAATCGACATAGTTCTTCCTTTGATCTCATAAGCAGGAATATCTATATCCATATTCGATGACGAACCACCAGCAGAACTTGAAGATGCCATTGATTTGAAGTAGTTTTAGGGTTCTAAGGTGTTTTGAGAGGATGAGTGAATGCGCTTACTTTCGCAGAGCGTTGAGAAGAAAATAGAAAGTGTTTGTTGTGAAGTGAGAAGTGTGTGAATTGACTTAGTGTTTTTATTAAAACGTTTGCAATTCAGAAGAGACAAACAAACACAACATTAATGACAAATTGGGGGCGCGTGTTAGTATGTTAAAAAGCAAATAAAACATCATTGCCCTTTTTGTTATACTCCAATACAAATAGACCACGTCAGAGACTCTTCAAAAAACTACCTTTTGGGTAATGAGACAGCTGTTACATAAAGTAACTACCAGCGTTCCCACTAACCATACTATTCAGAAGCAAAGAATACTACTTCTGAAGTTTTAGTGCTGACGTCATCTTCAGAAGCATATTTTCCTCAGAACCTCAGTTAAGAGCTTCTGATGAACCAAATGCTTCTGAATAAACTTCAGAACCAAACTTCTTATTCAGAGGCAAGCAATTTTTCAATCAGACACAAAATGCATGTTCAAATTTTTCTTAATAAAATCAAATCTTTCAACAGGTAAAGGTTTTGTAAATATATCAGCCCATTGATGTTCAGTATCAATGAATTGTATATCTAAAATCCCTTTTTGAACATAGTCTCTGATAAAATGGTGTTTGATTTCAATATGCTTGGCTCTTGAATGTAGAATTGGATTCTTTGACAAACAAATAGCAGCAGTATTATCACAATAAATGGGAATACTGTGAGCATTGATCTGATAGTCTTCCAACTGATGTTTCATCCAAAGTAGTTGTGTGCAACAACTTGCAGCTGAAATGTATTCTGCTTCTGCTGTAGACATAGCAATAGTTGCTTGTCTTTTGCTTGCCCAGGATATCAGATTCTCTCCCAGGAATTGACAATTTCCACTGGTTGATTTTCTTTCAATCCTATCACCAGCATAATCAGCATCACAGAATCCAATCAACTTATAATCTAGGGATTTCCTATACAGAAGTCCAAGATTAGTTGTTCCTTTCAGATACCTGAAGATTCTCTTAACTGCAGTTAAATGAGATTCTCTAGGATCTGATTGAAATCTTGCACACAAGCATACACTGAATAAAATATCAGGTCTAGATGCAGTGAGGTATAACAGAGAACCAATCATACCTCTGTATAGCTTTTGGTCTACTACTGTTCCAGTATCTTCTTTGCTTAAGGTGCAGGTTGGATGCATTGTAGTGTTCATCACTTTACAATCTTCTAGCTTGAACTTCTTCAGAAGCTCCTTTGTATATTTTGTTTGATGAACATATACTCCTTCTTTACTTTGGTTGATTTGAATTCCAAGAAAGAACTTCAATTCTCCCATCATACTCATTTCGAATTCATCCTGCATTAACTTAGAAAATTCTTTGCAAAGAGATGCATTAGTAGAACCAAATATTATATCATCAACATATATTTGCACAATCAAAATATCTTTCTTAAGAGTCCTTCTGAAGAGTGTTGTGTCAACTTGTCCTCTTTCAAAATCATTTTTAATTAAGAAATTACTTAGTCTATCATACCAAGCTCTGGGAGCTTGTTTCAAGCCATATAGTGATTTCTTAAGTTTATAAACATGGTCAGGATGCTTAAGATCCTCAAACCCAGGAGGTTGTTTAACATACACTTCTTCTTCAATGACACCATTAAGAAAGGCACTTTTGACATCCATTTGATATAATATTATGCCATTATTAATTGCGTAGGATAGAAGTAACCTGATTGCTTCCAATCTTGCAACTGGAGCAAATGTTTCAGTGTAATCAATGCCTTCTTGTTGACTGTAGCCTTGAGCAACAAGTCTGGCTTTGTTTCTGGTTACTTCTCCTTGTTCATTCAGCTTGTTTCTAAATACCCATTTTGTTCCAATAATGTTCTTCTGAAAAGGTTTGGGTACCATATCCCACACATCATTCCTTTGGAATTGATTTAGCTCTTCTTGCATAGCTAATATCCATCCATCATCTGAGAGAGCTTCTTCAACAGTTTTAGGCTCAATTATTGAAAGCAGTCCTATTAAAGACTCTTCTTGTCTAAAATGTGATCTTGTTCTTCTAGTACTATCTTTGCTTCCAATGATTAGCTCCTCAGGATGTGAAGATTTGTGCTTGAATTTCGGTTGAATAACCTGCTGAGTGTTATCTTGAAAGTCATCAGAAGCACTTTCATTCTGTACTATTGGGCTAGGTTCTGCTTCTGAATTAGACTCAGCTTCTGGAGTGATTTCAGCTTCTGGACTAGATTCAACTTCTGTATACTTTTCAGAATCAGAAGGTTGATCAGATTCTGATGCATCTTCAGAATCAGTTGTACCTGCATTACTTTCACTTTGCTCTGGAGTTTTACTTCCAGGCTCTCTATCATCAAATTTTACGTGCATAGATTCTTCAACACAATGTGTTTCTGAATTATACACTCTGTATGCCTTTGACCTTTCAGAGTAACCTAAAAAGATTCCTCTTTGAGCCTTGGCATCAAATTTCTTCAGATAGTCTTTAGTGTTTAAGATGTAACAAGTACATCCAAATTGATGAAAGTAAGAGATATTGGGTCTTCTTCCTTTAAAGAGTTCATATGCTGTTTTCTCCAACATAGGTCTGATATAGATCCTATTTTGAATATAACATGAAGTATTGACTGCTTCTGCCCAAAAATGTTTAGCTAAGTTGTTTTCATGGATCATGGTTCTGGCCATTTCTTGTAAGGTTCTGTTCTTTCTCTCTACAACCCCATTTTGTTATGGAGTTCTAGGGAAAGAAAACTCATGGAGAATCCCATGTTTTTCACAAAAAAGTTCAAATGGCTCATTTTCAAATTCTCCACCATGATCACTTCTGACTTTCAAAATTTTCAATTCTTTTTCAGATTGTATTTGAGTGCAGAAGCTGCTAAACACTTCACATGCATAGTCTTTACTTTTAATGAATTTTACCCAAGTCCATCTGCTGTAATCATCAACAATGACTAATCCATATTTACTTCCATATAAAGATGCAGTGTTAACTGGACCAAAAAGATCAATATGCAGTAATTCTAAGGGTCTGGAGGTTGATACAATGTCTTTAGATTTGAAAGAACTTTTCACAATTTTCCCTTTCTGACATGCACCACAAAGTGCATCTGAATGATAATCAATGTTAGGCAATCCTTTGACCAGTTGTAACTTGCTAATTTTAGAAATTATTCTCTAATTAGCATGTCCCAACCTTTTATGCCATACCCATTTTTTCTCATTCATTGACAGAAGGCAAACTACCTTCTGATCAGCCAGATCAGAGAAATTTATTTTATAGACATTCTCAACTCTCTTTCCCTTGAATGTAATGGATTTGTCATCCTTGTTGACTAGTGTGCAGTTGGTCTTACTGAACGTTACATCATACCCATTGTCACAAAATTGACTAATGCTCAATAGGTTATGCTTCAGACCATCTACTAGCCACACATTATTAATTGAGATGGAGGAATTACCAATAGTACCTGTACCAATGATCTTTCCAGTTTGGTTGCCACCAAACTTCACTTCTCCTCCATCTTTCATTGTAAGGGTAAGGAACAAATCTTTCTCTCCAGTCATGTGCCTTGAACATCCGCTGTCTAGGTACCATGACCTTTGTTTCTCTCTTGCCCTTAGGCACACCTGCATTTTTGGCCAATTCAGATTTAGGTACCCATATCTTCATGGGTCCTTTTGGGTTAGTTT
Organism: Medicago truncatula; assembly: GCF_003473485.1. Lineage (NCBI taxonomy): Eukaryota > Viridiplantae > Streptophyta > Magnoliopsida > Fabales > Fabaceae > Medicago > Medicago truncatula. The sequence continues at coordinate 20,085,019 of NC_053043.1, read as the reverse complement.
TGGAGGTTTTACTTTTCCTCCTTTGTACCTTAGGGTGAATGCTGAGTGGCTTCTGATCATTCAATACTTTAGGTTTGACACCTTTTGGTATTGTTTTCTCAGAAGCAGTAGCTGCTTTGTTCTTCTGATCCTTTTGTTTTGGGATTTTAGATTCTGGTTTAATCAGATTCTGATGAACAGGTTCTGATCTTTTCAGAATTTTAATCTTTTGACTCTTAGGATCAGATTTTGTCATCACCTTGAACTTAAGGTTTTCTGGCTTTGATGTGATCTTAGCCTGTGAACCAGAAGCTTCAGGTTTTGACTGAACAGCAGTTACAACATTTGTACCTTCAGGCACAAAGGTGGATTTCAATCCATCCTTGATACAATCACAGTAGCTCTTGAGACTGTATTCTTTGGATTTCTCCTCAGAATATCCAATCCCTTTGCCTTTGTTCTTGTATGTGCTGTAGATCATAGAAGCAACTTTGCTTCTGTCTATTCCAGCCATAATAAAATCATCCAAGGCAATCTCATGTTTATTGCCTGAACCTTTATCACATTTTTCTTGTAGCTTCTGACAAAGACTCTTGAGTCTATCTTCATATGTTGTTGATATGAGGTTAAACCCTTTGAGTTCTTCTTCAGAAGCTTTCAGTTCCAATAGAGTTGTCTTTTGTTGTTTCATCAAATCAACATATTTTTCTTTTAAATCTGTCAACTCATTGGTTCTGTGTTCAAACAATGATAAAAGTTCTTTTAGGGAATCAACAAGTTCTTGTCTAGGGATTTTGGAATATACCTCATTTTCATCTTTTGAATCTGATTCAGCTTCTGATACTGCTTCTGATGATACTGTTGCCACTAACCCCATGGCTGCCTTAGCATCATCATCAGCTTCTTCTTTATCAGAACCAGATTCACTATCCAAATCTTCCCAGGTCGCCATCAAGCTCTTTTTGATTTGCTTTCTGAATTTACTGGAGTTGAAGCTTGATTTCTTGGATTTGCCTTTAAACTTCTCCTTCTGAAGAACAGGGCAATCAACAATGAAATGACCAGGCTTCTTACAATTGAAGCATCCCTTCTGATCTTCTTTCTTGGAGTTCTTGTAGCTACCTCTCTTGCTCAAAAATTTCTTCTGCTTCCTTGCCAGATACTCAAGCTTGTTGGACAGCATAGCCATCTTTACAGATTGATCTTCATCAGAATCTCCATCAGGTGATTCTTCTTCAGATTCACTGGCTTTGTAGGCTTTGGAAGATTTTGAGGTCTTTCCTTTAGATGGTAAAGCGATGGATTTACTCTTCTTAGAGGTTTCATGCTCATTTAAACTCATTTCATGCACTTTGAGTGAGCTAACAAGATCTTCAACACTTAAAGTATTTAGATCCTTAGCTTCCTCAATAGCAGTTACTTTGGGTCTCCATCTTGAAGGTAAGCTTCTCAAAATCTTACTAACATGATCAGAAGCAACATAGCTTTTCTTCAGTATTTGCAATCCAGAAACTAAAGTTTGAAATCTTGAGTACATTTCTTCTATACTCTCATCATCCTTCATTCTGAAAAGTTCATACTGATGAACTAGCATCAAAGCTTTAGCCTCTTTTACTTTCTTGCTGCCTTCAAAGTTTGCACATAGAGAAGCAAACATAGCCTTCGCAGTAGATTTGTCACTCATCTTCATGTATTCGGTGCGAGGTATAGAAGCCACAATGATTCCTCTTATCTTGTGGTGTTTCTTATAAAGCTTCTTCTGAGCAGGAGTATGTATTCTTCTGTCTATAGCAGCTCATTCTTCATCCAAATCCAGATCATCAACTCCATCTTCCAGTATGTCCCATAACTCTTCATCCAATCCCATGATAAAGCTATACATATTTGTTTTCCACCATGAAAACTCTTCTGGATCTCCATTAAACTTTGGAGCTTTTCCAGAGTCTGTTTTCTTGTCAGCAGTATCATAGTCATGCTTGACACTTGTGTATTTTGTAGTAACTGATTCCTCATCTCCAGACATGTTTTTCTAATAGATCTTGAAATGTAACACGGTTAAGTGCTGTGATAACAGAGCAAGCTCTGATACCAATTGAAGGTGAAAAACACAAGAAGGGGGGGGGGGGGTTGAATTGTGTTTTCTTTTTCTCTTAAAAAAAAACTTCTTCTGATAAGACTTCAGAAGCAGTTTGATTGCTTCTGATGAAATGATCAGAGTCAGATTGCAGCGGAAAAGAACAGAGCAGAGAAAAGAAAGACAAAGACACAAGCAGTTATCCTGGTTCCTTCCACAACACGGAAGTAGTCCAGTCCCCCTTGCACTTCCAAGGAGATTTCACTATAATCACAACGATTACAACTGCTCAATACTTTCTAAGTATGAGACTTCACAAAAAAATGCTCAAGCACACACGCAAGAGTCTTCCAATGCTCAAGCACTAAGCAAGAGACTTCTAATGCTCAAGCACGCAGGCAAGAGACTTCTAATCAAACAAAAATACAGAGAATTGAGTTTGAATTGAACACTTGATATACAATCAGTGGTGTTCACAATGCAATACAGTAAAGACTCTAGACTTTGAATTTCTAAGATGTATCAAATCAGTGCAGAAATTCAGTGTACTTTGTAGAATCAAATTGATAGAGTTTTGGCGCTTTTGAACTTATGTATCTCTGTCTCCAATCTTCAAGTCTTCACTCCTTTATATAGAGGCGTGAAAGAGACGTTGAGATAATCAGCACGTCTAAAGAGTCGTTTGAAATCCTTCGATTATCCACCAGTGATCCTTTGCCTGATTTGGGTGTAGTCCTTTGAAGAATAAGCTTCAAATTCATTCCCATCTTGAGTGTACAAATTTTGCAGGCATGGCTGTTGTTTTGTCTTGTAGCGTAGACAGAAAACAGAGTAGTGGAGGTAGTGGTTGTACACTTGTACTTTGTCAACTCTATTAACGAGAGACAAGTGCTCAGTGCTATCCATATATCCGTTGATACCTCCCTTTCAATTCTTCGTTCTTCTTGGATAAGACTGAATTGAGAATCAGCTACTTTGAATCTTCAGTTTGATTAAAGGATCAAACGTAGCTTCTGGTGAAGATATTGCTTCTGATGAAAACTTTTGCTTCTGATGACCTTCTGCTTCTGATGACGTCATCACTTCAGAAGCACTTCAGCTTCAGGAGCAGTTTTCTTCAGATGCTTAGAATTTCTTTTTCTTTCCATTGTTCTTCCAAGACCTATTGAAATAACTTGAGTAGCCTTTGGTCCTGTATACTTGAACAATTATTAGTAATAACTAATTGACAATTTTTAATACCTTGTTATCATCAAAACTTAATAAGGTTCATTGTGAAACACATTTTGTTCCAACACACATGAGTTGCAAAGCTATTCCTAGAAATATCATTCCTAAAATATCATTTCAAGGAATTTAATTTCTTACCTTGAAACAAACACACTTAAATTTTGGTTCATTATGTGGTGTCATTTTTTTAACTCGTTAAAAAAAACATAAAATTACCAACAACTTTCGGACAATATGTTTGACCGAGCAATCCCAATTAGCATGAATGATTAAACCAAGTACATTCTTTTAGCAAAAAAAATCAAGATTAGAGATGGTTTAAGTATAAGGGATATTACATTTTTCATGATTAATTTGAAATAAAAATCCATTTTCAAGTTCACAACAATTTTCCAACTTAAGGGTTTAGCAGCAGAAGGACAAACTTTGAATTTCGAGATTCAGAGTTTCAAGCTCTGTTAGTATCCTTGGAGATAGGTAAATATATTTTTGAGTGCTCTTTTATCTCTAAGATTATCCACAATGGTGGGTACTTCATCTATTTAGCACCATACTAAATAAACACCCAATTATGAAACAAATAAATATGATGCTTGTAGAGAAGGGTGGCTATGGAAGTACCCTCTCTCTTCACTTTTTTGAGGCCCTACCTAAATAAATTGTATAAAAAAAATTGTTGAAATTTAACGATTTAGAGTTATTGGTGGATTAATTTGGTCATTTTTTTGTGAGGTGCTCGGTTGACAAGATTGAGTGTTTATTTAGTTTTAATATTTAAAAAATTATAATATTGATGATGTGTATATATATGACTCACTTAACCACCTAAAATAACATTGGACAAAATGAACGCTCTCTCACCATAAATGTTATACCCCAAGAATCATTATGGTGCAATGATCATTAGTGATATCTCGTGGACGTTTTTCTTTTTTAAAATTAGCCGTAAATGTATTAAGTAGTTTTTTTTTTTTTTTTATTAAAACACATTTATGTGCATTTGTTATTAAAAGACATGACATAATTTAAAAAAAAATCAAGATAAACATCGTAGAAAATTTGTAAAATTGAATTTGAAAAATCAATGAATTATAGCTAAAATTTAATTTTGGATATCATTCAATTCTCCTTTTATATTGTTTGTTATTGTTATTTCTTTAAGAAAAAACAGTTAGAATACGCCGAACAAACTTTAATTTTTCATAAAAAGATTGAGGCTTTTCAATTACTACTATCGGAATCTACAATTTATAATTTAAACAAAATTGTGTTTTTTTTTTATTATAAAATATTTTGTTGAGATAGACTCTGGAGAACACATCATGGTCAGGACATGTCATATGACTCAATCAACACTTACAAAGTTACCTAGAGATCCCCTGTAAAGAGATTATCACGCTAGTAATGGGGATTGAATCCACGCCCATAAGATTGAATCAACTCTTTATTAGTTGAGCCAACCTTGATTAGGAATGCTATTATTAGCACTAATTGCAAAAATTGTGAATCAAAAGATGTTACCATATAATGATATCATTTAAATAACATTTCCTTTCATCTAACCCAATAAATGAGACATTTAATAGAATCATTTTAATTTAAATGACCACATTAATTTAAAATGAAAAAAATAAAATATGTTAAATTATTCAAATTGTTGGCACATCGTTTTCAACATCTCACATAAATATTTGTTTTAGACAAAAGTGAAGCCAATATACAAATATCCAACAGTAGAAAAATGGGATTGATGTTGTTAGTGAATTTATTAGTACTACATGCCCACTGAAGCTAACATACTTATTCCTCCAAGAATGAATTCTTATTTCAATAACTTGGGTTAGCACCCACCGGTAAGCCAAAGTACACAAAGAGAATGAAACTCCACTTACAATTAAGAAAGGATGTCGCCAAGGATATGACGTTTTTACGAACATTAACACCAATTCTAACTGCCTAAGGGTCACTTTCATAGCCTATAGATTTTCCACCACCAGTTTGCCAATAATTAGAGTTCCATAAACATATTGTAAAAGTGATACTACTTCATCTTACCTCCCCACCTTGAAGCCTTTAAAGTAACTCATATTTACCGTTTTCTTCATTAAACCACCTAACCCCTCCGCCACTAAAAGTATAAGAAACGGAGCCAAATGATGCTCTTGCTTTAAGCCCCCTGTTAATGTATATTTGTCATTGTTTAAATGTGCAACATGTGAATTTGCAAAACATCATCATTACCATTTTTCATTAGAACTTCTAAACCATCAAAACCATTCTCTTTGATTCACAGTGACTTCAAGCATCCTTGATTTACTTGGCAAGCAGGCATTTGTTCAGCTAATTTGCACTTTTCTGTCTCGTATAAATACTTTAGAAATCAAAATTTTCATAAGTTATCACACCTTATGATTCAAAACAGAGAGAGATAAAGATATGGAGAATCAATTTTTCACCGTTGGAGGTCATTTATAGCTTGATTTCAAGCCTTCGATGCACTTAGTTCTTGGTTCTTCTTCTTTGTACTTGTAACTCATTCATGGGTAACTAACTTTCTCTTTATGTTGGGATTAGATTTAGCTATCTAGGATTTGATGTATTACTATTAATATAGTTGAATACAATTTGTTATTCAATACAATCTTTATCGTATGCAGTTTGATGACGTTATTTGGAGGTCGTACGAAGAGCACAAGGAGATTCAGGGTTTTGAGAAGATTTTCTGGTATTCAGGCTGGGTTATGTGCGGTGTTGTTAGGGTGTATCGTCACTTGCCTAAGAGAGTTAGGCGTCAATACAGATACATCCAGAACGTCCCTAGACATCCGATGGATGTTGTTGAGCTGCGACAAGATCAGATTGTGCAGGCATTCCTTGACTTCCGTACTGACACGATTAAGGAGCTCGATTGGGGTGAGCCAGCAGGATAGAGAAATGGCGGATGGAGGATGGCTATGTAATATGGTACATTAGGGTGTCTCACCCTCTGATTTTGCCACTTCTTCTAGGAGATCTTCCGAGGCCAGCTAATGAGGAGAAGATCATTGCACAGCAGTGGGAGCAATGCGAGGTGAGGCTCGCCTGATACCTATGACGTGGTAATTGGAGTTGTTTCCTATGTTGATGAGCAGTTGGGTCAGGAGGTGATGAGCCATGAGCAATGGTCTGCGGCCATGGGTCATGTTAGGGAGCTGATCACATCGATATTAACCAGGAGGTGAGGCCGGGCGCCGAGGAAACAACATGCCGATCAGAAGCAGGAGCAAAAGTAGTGCTATGTTGTTAGTTTTAGGAGTTGTTGGTTTTAGGCATTGTTAGTTTCATTTTCAATCATTGTTAACTTTGGTTCGTATTTGGTTCACATTATGTATTTTAACTGATGTTGGTACATTTATATTTCATCGTGGTAATTTACTATCGTGGTACATTTTTATTTGAATCAAATGATTATAATTTATTATTGTTGTTGATGTGAAAATATTGGAATAGGTTGTGTTATTTGTTTAAAACACATAACAGGTCAGAAGCAAGTGCTTCTTCCATTTCAGGTCTTCAGGACACATCGGCAGTTAACTACCGAGTAAAAGGGGATCCGACGGCAGTTAACTACCGAGAAAATTGAATCTGTCGATAGTTAACTGCCGAGGGATATTACTGTCTTTGATATGTGTGTTTCAGCCTTCTTATATGTGTGAACAACAATTTTCTTCCTTCTGACTACGTTCCTTTTCAATTGATTGCTCCATGTATATTTCCTCCTCTTGGATCAACAAAAGCCCATCAATTAAGATGAATTCTAAAGTCGTTGCTTTTTGTCACCTCTTGTTTTGCTCTTCTTTGACCGTATGACAAATAATCATGGTAATAAACCACTATTTTTAATCATTTCACTACTTGATTCAATAACTCTAAAACGACAATTTATTTAAATGACTCAAAATTAACTAAACAAAATAGACTAAAAACATTTTCTCAAAAAAAGAGAGACTAAAAACATAATTAAACATAATTAAAATTGACTATAAAAATAGTGTATGACTGAATGTCATCAAATACCATAACAATTTTCAAATGGAAAACACTAACTATCAAAGACAAACCCCTTACAATCAAGCTGACCAGAACCAGCAAAACCCTTAAGTGGATAGAACACATAAGCTGGATGACATGACACCCTTAACTAACTCATCCAATTGTCAGTGAATTATCAAAAGAACACATAGGCCTCAATCAAAAACGTAGAGGTATAATTGTGTTAAGTTACCAAGTAACATGCAAATATCCAAAAAGGCTACTTTTAGTGATAATATGATTAACAGCCCTATGAAGCAATGGAATGCATTGGTTGTTGAGGAGGCTGAGCCAATTACTGATGATGAGTTTGAAGGAAAACCCTTTGTCCCGCCAAAAATATAAACTATGAAGGTTTATTGTGTGTTAGAATAGAAAACCTCTTGGAGAAATAAGAAATAAGGTTTGTTGTGTGTTAGAAGAAAACATATCACCTGGGTATATAGTGTGAAGTATCCAAAACAAAAGTGCTACCATATTCGCATCTCCCCCCAAAAATTGAAACTATGAAGGAACATGAATATGAGGAAGAATAAAAAACAAAAAAGATTAAGGAAGTTGTCAATCAAGAACATGCCAACTTCATTGTGGAAACATTTAACATCAGAATACCAAATAATGTAGAGCGAAGAGATATAGAAAGGGTAACATTATCGATGGACAGAGGTGGTGTGCACAAAGATAAAGCACCGCTTGATCTGAGATCAAGTAGAAACTTCATATCCATTAAGAACGTGAAGGAAAAAGCGGAAATTAAACCGACAAGGAAGAGAATGTAAAATTCAAGCATGGGGTAAATTCTTATAAATTTTACTTTACTTTGCATTCCTTTTTAAGATGACCATGTTGTAATTCATTTATAAATTTGATAAATTAGTATGTTCCTTTTTACATTTTCTAAAAAATTTGAAGGTTATAAATCTCTAAACTTTATGATTCCCCATTTGGCCAAAAATATATTTTGATAAATAATTTTATAATTGAGACTCTTGGTAGGACTTATTCTTTGAGAAAAATGCTCAAATTCTTGAGGACATGCAACGTAAAGTCGTAAAGGATCCTAAATTTCTAATTTGTAATTTTGGATGATGACCCCTTGATTGTTAAACCTTTCCAATTCATATACATACAATTGAATCATTGTTCTTTTGTCTTTATGTAATGCTTGTCGTAAAATTCTTCCTATCTATGTTCATTGCTTGAGGACAAGCGAAGGGTCTTCACTACTAAAAAAACAAAAATTAGTGAGGGAAATTTTGTGAGGGAAAACGTGAAATCCCTCTCTAATTCCGTCACTAAATTTTGCGACCATGAAATTTGTGAGGAATTTCATTTTTTCCGTCACTAATTTCCCTCGCTAATTTTGCTTTTTCTAGTAGTGCTTGCATGGGGTTTGATAACTCAATATATTACTATGCTTTAAGCTATGTTTTATTTAAGCACTTTAAATAGAAAGGTTTTATGAAAAATTGTGTATTTAATACATTGAAAATTGTAATAGTTGACTTTTTAAAAGAATAATTACTATATTTAGGATCCTTAAAGAGTGCCCTAGAGGCACTCGTTAACAAGACCCTAAGTTTATTTATATTTTACTACATTTTCACTTTGTCTTGAATAAATAGGTATTGCAAGAGAAATATGAAGACTTAATGCAAAAAGATGGTAAACCCTTGAAATATTGAAGTCTTGTTAACCAAGATTAAAGATATGATGATGGAAGACCTTTTAAATTCAAGAATAGTGTGAAATAATGGCAAATCACTTCGAATGCATGGATTCAAAATCCAAAATCGTCACCAATCACTCAAAGAAGGCAAGATATTAAGGCCATAAAAACAGTGGCTGGTATGGATAATTTCGATGAGCAATTTCTCTATTCACTTATATAAATTATAATGAAGCAAGTGAGAGATATAGTTCCTTGTTCAGCATTTAACTTCGCATATATAAACACACACAAACTGGCTTTATTGCCTTCGTTTGCAACACTCTACATATACCAACATTATTTAGTAATTTTTTGAACCTAATTGATCCTTACCTTACGAAATCAATCTACAAAGTGAAGAATACAACTCTTTATACACTATTTTCAAGCCTTATCACTTTTCAACGTGAGACATCTACATACCAAAACAGCTATAATGAATTGATTTGGAAAATATGTATACAAACACCCTATCTTTACTCCATACTTGTTTATGTATCAGAGCTGTCTTCATCATCATCAATTTGATAATTGAAAGGAAGAGGTACTGACTTGAATGCCCTATAGTTTCCAACATTGTTCAAATGCTCATTCTCCAACCTGTTCAAGTCAAAACATCAAGTTCTAATATTTAATCTTATCCAAGTAGCAATCATTTTTCCCACCAAGGTTGTCAAAATCGGGGCTTTACTTCAGGTTGAAAGGGAATAGCAAAATCGAGACTCGTAAAATCGCAATCAAAATCGAAGAATTTTACTCAAGGACTTTTGTAGAATCGATATAGGAAATTGTAAAATCGCAACCAAAATCGATGGATTTTACCAAAAAAAATAAAATAAATAATAAATAAATACATGTGATAAATGGTATACAGTCATAAATGAATTAGTTCATAAGAAAACGTAAAATCGCAATTAAAATCGATGAATTTTGCCTATTTTGGGATTCTACTATGGATTTAAGTCCTTGAAGATGAAGAAAACCGCAAAACCTTGGATTTTAGGTTTTAAGTCGGGATTTTGACAACAATGTTTGCCACTAACTGATGTAACTAAATATAACAAACTGTAACAGAATACTACAGCAGTTTGATATTGCTAGAATTGGAATTTTAGTTTTCAAGAAAACTGATAAAATTAACACAAACAATTGATCAAGAATATATTCATAAGCGGATTACCAGAAACCTATTTTAATTCAGAAGCTACTATGAGCTAGCAACTAATCCAAACTGACATAAATGTAATCATATCACTGAATTGGTACAAAATTTATTGAAGAAGTTCCACAAAAGTTACCTGAAAAAGTTCCAAATGCCACGGCGAAGTATCTCCAAGCAAGCTACAACAGCAGTCAAAGCTGATGTATGAAGGAATGGAGCTTCCTTAATGCCTAAAACTGATTGCATCCATGCAAGCCTAAGTATAACATTCAACACCTAAAAAACCTTTCATTATTAATCAGTAAACACAGCACAAAAGGATCCAAGTTCAAATCTTAGTGCAGAAGAAAATACTAAAAATTAATAATATTAATTATTAACATCTTTTGTTTTTTTGTTTTCGGTCAATGACCAGAAAAAAAAAATTATATATTGCAAAGACTAAAAAAATTTACAGATGCTTAAAATTTTTTTTGCAGAGAGTAAAAGATATTTAAACCAACAATAAATAAACAAAACACAACTCAAACAGATCAACACAAATGAAGAGTACATAGTCATATTTGCAACAAAATAACCTACCATAGCAAGAAAATATACACTTTTGTATGGCACAGAGAGTTTATCTCTTAACCATGGATTTTTTGAGTTTCTTCTAAGCAAACCCCAATCAATGACAATATCCCAATAGGTATTAACAACTGTTGCAATGCCTGAAGAACTTGCAGCCAGAATTTTCCAAACTATTAATCCTTTAGTGTTTGAAACGTTAAACTCAGTAGTAGTCTTGTTTGCTGCGACGTCTGAGTAAAACTGATCAATTGTTCTCATTGAAAGTGCAACCATTGTTGAGATGTATTTTAGTCCATTGAGTCCATGCATTTTATTTCTCTCTTCAAGTAATAATCTTCGAAGACACTTCAAATAATAAACTTCATGTTAGATTCAATATTTTTAATAGGAAATGGTTTAAAATGGATGAATTATATCATACACATTTGTTAGAGAAGAAACCCTGGTTCAAAAGTAAATAGATAACACACAACTTTTTATGTAGCATGTGTGAGTTACAAGTATCACATTGCTTAGTAAAATGGAATTTGAACACTTTATAAGTGAGGGAATCAATAGACTCAATGTTAGGGCTATCCTTGCGAATCCAAAAGAGCCGGTTAATCCAACCCTGTTGAAAGAAATGGAGCTGGTCCAACATCTGTTAATTCAAGGTGCAACCGGGACGTACCTTTTACACCTTATTTATCTAAGAGAAAATTCAAAAGGCAGCTTATCAAGCTCGCTCTAAGGGTCCTCCACCATCCTAAACCTCGGTTTGTGTTGGAGGACTTCTCTCGAGATCAAAATGGACTTTTACGGTGATTGTTTTTCTTTTTTGCTATTTCTTTTACTTTTTGAGGGTTTTGGTTTGGCCCTTCCTCTTATATATATATATATATATATATATATATATATATATATATATATTTTTATTTTTTTTAATAATATATATTGAGTAGGCGGTAGAGGAGGGAAATTTCATTTAGATGTCAACCTAGTTAGGATGTATAGTTGATTCTCCTTGATATGCCTAACCTCTATCTCTAGGTTTATCGAAAGAAAGAAAAAATAGACTCAATGTCTTAAGAGTTTGGGTTAAAGTGTGGTGTCTCTCTCACTTTAAAGCGTGGTGAAATAACTTAAATTAGAAAATTAAAGGCAGATGCATACCTGAAGAAAACGGATCCAGAATGGAATAATAGCTACAATTATATAAAATATTTTATAGTTGTCCTCTTGAGTGAACTTGTTTGATCTCTTCTTGAAGTCCCCGTAAAAATAGTAGTAAACATAGAATTGCAAACTTCTAAATGTTTGAACCTGCACACAAAAGTAAAGTTTAGTTTTGGCTTAAAAGAATATCTACATCAGATTGATCTCGTAATTTCTATTGCTAGAGAATTAAAATATGTTAATCAAAACAAAGAGTGCTTTTCAATTATTTTTTTGCATGATTTTGAATTGCTATATAGGTGAAATATGTATAAGCGTATGCAAGTCTTAAACAAAAGTTATGTAAATTAAGACTCAAATAATTATGCTATTATAGATTATTGTTTTAAAACTGGACCGGAGATCGAACCAAGGAGACCTCTAAATCATGGTTCAATTGATTCAATCGTTTCAACTGATTGAACCAACTTAATTTAACCGTCTTGTTGAACTAGTTCAATCAAATTACATTGTAACCCAAATCAGACCTACCAGCAAATTGGCCAGTACCCTATTCAACGGCCGGTTGGTTTGGTATTGTTTTTAAAATTTTCTATACTTATGAGTCAAAGAAGTAAACAATATTAGGATGGCAAATGTTAACTTGTGCCCTCAAGGGCACATGCTAAGGAACTCATTATAGAAATATACGTATCAAAAGTTGTGCATTCAACTTCTTAAAAGTTGACATATTATGTTTTTCAATGCAAAGTTGCTCTTTTTAGGTTGCTTAACATGTGCCCTAAGGGAACAAGTTAGTATGACCTTGTTAAGATTTATCATAATATATAATTTTAAACCTGGCTGGTAAGCTGGTCTGCCAAGAAATTATCTGGAAAGATGACCTGAACCAGAAACAATCAAGATTAGTATCTTCAATGATGTTTTGTGCATTAATTTGAAATATTTCACTTTGTTTACCTTGTAGAGAGGAGAACAAATAGCACGAAATGCACATTTAATAAGGAAGAAGCGGCTCGATTTATATACGATGTTGAAGGGACAAATTGTTATAACAACCACAACCTGTAATACAAGTCATTACCATACAAGATGAGAAAAGTATATTCATTGAGAAAATACACAATAAGATGATTAAAATTTGAGATAGATATGATCTTGTAACTTACCATGACAAGGCCTAAAGGCACTGATTCTGTGATTGCTTTGAAACTTTTTGTTCTTTCATCGATCTGCATGTTTAAGTTTGAGAGAACAGCGGCCAATGAAAGTACTGCAAGGCCAGTGCTAAGAAGAAATACTTCTCTATAACCTAATTCTGTTCCTTCCTTGAATCCAAATATAAATGGATAGTTGATTTTAAAACGCCGCCAGAAGTATGTATTTGCAGAGTACATGATCATATGCAAGACGATGTATCCGAAGAGGCTGCAATAAACTTAAGTTCATCAATCATGTTTCTTGTCATCTTTGTGTTAAAAGCAGTCTAAAAACTAATGGATTTCCAACCTACCTATATAGTGGAAATATAGTTTTCATATATCTATCAGTTTCTTCTTTATTTTTTCCAATATCTCTTACATGTATGAGTATAAGTAGTGCTACAAAGAGAGCAATTGAGCAGCCAGTTAATAGTCCTGAAAAATAATCAAATGTTAGTGGTGAGGCATGGTTTGTTATTTCTAGGCCTTAAACTGAGACAGATTGAATTAATTTAATTTCAGTTAGTCTCAACGAATTTAGAACGACATGCATATTTAAAAATATTAACCGATGTTTGCCATAGTATAAATGGACCTTATAATTTGCTCGTGGTTTTAAATTTCATTCTGCAACCGACTGCGATAATGCGGATTTCAAAGTCTCCACAATGACATCACAACAATAACTTTGGCCACATTTTACTCCAATATAAACGTTTGCAGTGTAATGAAATTACAACCGCAAATAAAAACCATGGCAGATTATTGAAAAAATTAACAAATTCTTCATGCCCTTACCTAATAAGAATGTTTTCCGATGGCGTTCCCTCTTTGCGGTCGGTCGCAAAATATTCATTCCTTTTCTATGATTCCCATTTGCAAAGTGCTTAATGAAGGCATGTTCGACCCTTTCCAAGAGCCTATTAACCTTTTAAAATACATGATGGAATATGCAGCATTTTAGATTTGGAACAAATCTATTGAATAATTAGTGCAAAAAAGGTAAGAGAGTTGCAACCAAAAAGGTAACCTCATCTGAGCTGCCAACATAGGAACTGTCCACCATCTTTAAGTAATCTTTTGATGCATTCCTTGAAGTGACCTGTAAAGGTTTATTAGTTAGATAAAACCAACTTAGAAAATTGCAAGCAAATAAATTATCATTCAAATCATAAAGGATACCTTATCATACTTCTTCATGATTTTTGAGAATGCCAATAAGTTTAAGAAGCTGCATACCAACCATAAAGATCGTTCATGTACAAGGTAATCAACTATTAAGTTGTTGTTTGGATAAACTACTTAATTATGCGATTATAACATAATTGTTTAGTCTAATTGAATTTTCTTATTTTGAGTTTAATAATTAGCATAAACACCTGTGATACTATTGAAGAGAGTTTACGGAAACAATTTATAGCATGTCCAAGAGTTGTATTAGTTCTTTTCATAAGCTCTTTTTAACTTATTCCATAAGTTCTCTAAATAGTTTATGAAAACACTTTATAGCTTATATGAAAGTAATTAGACTTTATTTTATCTACTATTATAAAAGAAGCTAAGCTTATATGTAAACACCTAACTCAAATAAATCAATTCATACAATTTCTAAGTTCAAAAATGAAGGAAGAAGCTATGTCACCTGTATCTTTTTAGAAGCCTTAGCTTATGATAAAACTCTTTCAAGGCTGCGCTAAGCTGCTCATCTGCTTTCCTAAGCTCTTTCTTGTTAAATTCTATGTCAGGTTTTGAATTTAAGAGAAGCCCTTTTATGGTTGATACAGGAGTTTCTGGTGTGATCACATTGATCTTCACATGATCAAGAATCTCTAAAGGAGCTGGTCTAAAACCCTCTATGGAATTTGTGTTAGAATTAGTTTGTGCCACACGATTTCCATCTTCATCACTCAAATGACTTTGGCTCATCTCAACTTCATGAATCACATCCATGTGTAGATTTGAGTGACCTTCAAAAATAATTATAGACATCTTAGAGTATTAATGCAAACATCAGACAGGACACTAACACTCCGACATCGGTTATAATTTGAGAAGCATATCTACATCAACTGGTATCGCATATATACACCTCTCAAACATCAGACACAATCTTAATTGTTGGTACAAAAATCACAATTGGTGTGAGTAGAATTCGGTCCAACCATTTGTGCAAATCGCAATTGGCATCCAAATAACATCATGAATTGCTTAGAATTTTTATGATGCATGCATGCTCATTTCATAGATTAGAAAGCAAGGAACATAACAATTGACTTACCATGTTTGGCATCATTCACATGATCTAAAATGGAAGTTGAAGAAGAGTTTTCATTGCTATCAAGATTTCTAACCACGACCTTATCCACCTTTATTCTAAGAGCAATAAGAAAATTAATTTGCTTGCTTAACTCCTCAGCTTCCTCAACAACTTCCTTCATCATCTTCTTATAAAATCCATTAACCTTGTTAAACTCAACATCAAGTTTCCTGAAAAAGATAAGATCTCTCTCTGCTCCATCTTCATAAGGGTTTAAAAACATGGTTTGATACAACACTTTTGAATCTTCACTTCCTTCCGAACGAACAAGTATTACTTCGTCCTCATTCGTACTTGAACTTCCTCTTTGTTTACCATTAAGACCACTAAAAGCTCTATAGAGAGTTAGCCTTCTCTTTAATGATCCTTTTGGTGTTGATGCCACTGGTGCTTTTGATTCATTTTGCTCTTTAAACTTTAACATGTCTTTTAAAATAGACTTGAGAGAGTTGTAATTCATGTATACTTCTTGCCATTCTGGTACAATTTGTGACACAAATTCTTTCCCAAACTTCATCTTTTTTTTTTTTAAGTGAGAAACTTACACAATGCTAACAGAAATAGATAGATTTCAATTTTCAATGAAGTTTAATTAGATATGTATTTATGAGAAGCAATTAGAATATATAGATTGATTTGAAACATCGGAGAGTGCAACTCTATTGTTTTATTGTAAAAAGGCTAATTGGTACATATGTATATATAGGCTTAGAAGATAAAAAAGAAAAGAAAAAAAAAAACTTAAAATAAATCTAATAGGAGTGCAACTTGATTTCAAGGACTTATTTTAGTATAATTTTTTTTTACGGTAATCTGAGTATGTCTTTTTTGACTATTTTAGTATGTCTTGAAAATGTAACTGTCAATTTGATCAATTTGGTATTTACACATTTTCTAACTTCCTATTGTGTCTTGAAAGTGTCAACTACTTTGTTTGTTTGCTCTGTAGTTGTCCTAGTTACCACATCCTCCAACTTCTCCAGCTAATACAATTATTTCGCATTTAAAATTTTGAAAAGGCTATATATAGGTGTAACTGTCAAAAGAATATGCATGCGCTATGGCCTACAATAAAGGCATATACACCCTCCGGTCATTAATATAAGCAAAAATTTGACTTTTAGATTCATCCATTAAATGACGTATGTAGTCTTTATTATAGATTACATACGTCATTTAATGAATCAATTTAAAAATCAAACTTTTGCTCATATTAGTGATGGGAGGGTGTATGTGTTTTATACATATATGATAGAAATAGGGGAGTAGACTTTGGACTCATCTATCCATTCGTACCTTTGGTAAAAAAAATTATATTCTTTTTTATGTTGCCATTATCTACAACTCAAGCTCAAGTGGAGTACATTGCCTTTGTTGAAGGGCATCGAGGAAGCAATATGATTGAGAGGGGTTGATTTCTGAGTTATATTAATTACAGAAATGTTAAAAACACACCATAACAGTCATTTTAGCAATTACTCTCCTTTTGTATTAAACTCGTGTGGACTTGACCATTTTATATGAGATTCATTTTTGCAGTGTTATATTCACGTCAATTTCACTTAATATAAGAATAGGTATTATAGAGATAGAGAGTGACTATGCATATAACACCTCGCCATTATTAATGAGTAAACCGCCAAATTCATCCATTGGAATTATATATAAAGTAACTTTTAAAGCGACATATAATTTGAGACAAATATTTTTTTCAAAACAAATTTTAATTTAGGACGAGGAAGTATATATTTTAAAACATTCGTAATTGGGATTTTTCCCCTTCTTATAAGTAAGAGCAACTCAAGAAGAAGATGTTTATAATTTGGAGGGGAATGTGGATGTGGACTATGAGAGCAATGTAAATGTTATGAAAATTTTATCGGGTTTTGTGTTTATATTATTTGTCACGACTATTAATTGGAAGATAAATCAACAATCTATGGTGGCATTATCTACCACTTAAGTGAAGTACATTACCCTCATTGAAGGGTATCATGTCAGCAATATGATTTAAGGGATTGATTTGTGAGTTATATTAATTAGAGAAATGTTATAAACACACTCTTTCTCTCGATCTTTTTGGCGGTCATCTTCTATTGGGTTAAACTCCTTTAGAACTTACCACTTTATATGAGATTCCACTACAAAAAAATATCAATATAACTACCGGAACATTGCTACGACTATATGTTCAAGTTAATTTGTAGTTGATTCGTTGCGTTTTTACCGCTAACAATTCATTTGTTCCTTTTTATAACATTTGTTTAGTTTTGATTTTTTTATTCAAAAAAGAATTCTTTCAATAATTTTATTCAAAATAAAAAAAGACATTTTTTAATACCAAAAAATTTTCTTTTATAAAACTAAACAAATAGTAAAAAGTTTCCATTGCTATTTTTTCCCCTAACACTCTCTTTTCTTGCAATCTCTCTCCACGGTTGTTGTTCATCGTACCACCGTTGTGGCTCACCGCACCATCGTTGCGGCTCATGGATTATCAATTTTTTCAGATCTAGACATTGATAGAGGGCATCTACTGAGGATAGCTCTCGATCGCTCTCTCAATCTACATTATATCGTCAACAACCTCTCTCAGAAACATGATAGGTAAGCTACAAAATTAAAAAAATTAGTTACTATTTAGCTAGAAATATTTTGCGTAGCTAATTTGCGACCCAATCAGAACAAATTAGCGGTCATCTTCTTTTGTAGTCAATTCAGAACAAATTCTTCGCTATATGGTGTTTTTTAGGGATTAGCTACGATTAGCTAGATAATTTGTCGTAGCAAATCACTGATTTTCTTGAGGTGTTCATTGATAGTGTGATATCCACAAATTTCACTTAATAAGAGAGTGGGCACGTGTTATATAGAATATTTATGTCTGTTTAAATCTCAGTCCATAGATATATAGTAAATTTCTCTAAGCTATAGATGAAAAATATTATTATTGTCACATACCAAGAGTTTTGAATATTAATTTTTTATTGGGATATAAATGAGGTCAATAAGAGGAGAAAAAAAAGAGGTTGTGTGAGAGTTAACTTAAAATCAGAATTCTGGAGAATCATGCCACGATGGAGAAGCATCGCACCACGATTGTTGAAGCAAGATTCTGAGGAAGCTACTGGAATTTTCATGCCACGATGAAGCCGCATCGTGCCACGATGGATGCGTTGAAGATACTTTTAAAACGTATTTTCAGTAAAGATTAATTGTTTCAGTTTTTTAAGGGTTTACTTTCCACTATAAATATAAGCCTTGTATCAGATGATAAAGTGTGTAGAAAAACAGGGTATAGAAACCAACATACAAACTAAGGTTTATAGAGAATTTCTCTTTGCAACAACTCTAGGGTTGGGATTGTTTTGATTCACCTTGAACAAAACACTATTAGGATTGAGTCTCTTGGTCACGGGAAGAGGCTGGGACTTGGGTAGAATTAGGTTTGAAGACTGATTCTTGTAACTCAATATCTCTTTGTAAAGAAACTCATATCATTATAGTAGATCGGAGAGCTGCTCTCTCCACCAGACTAGGTCATCATTAGACCGAACTGGGTAAACAAATTCTTGTGTTCTTCTTCTTCTTCTTCCTTTTATCTCTTGCTGTTTACTTTTGTTTTGGATTATTTGCTATCCGCTTGATTTGATTACTTGGTATTAATTTGCTCCACGCATCAAGTTTTTTTATTGGTGTGGTTTTCTCAACGAATTCACAACAATTGGCGCCCACCGTGGGGCAAAGGTCAAATCAATAACCAGGTATCATGGGTTCGAAGTGGGATATTGAAAAGTTTACCGGTAGTAACGACTTCGGGTTGTGGAAGGTAAAGATGAGGGCAATTCTAATTCAACAAAAGTGTGTTGAAGCATTGAAGGGAGAAGCACAGATGTCTGCACATCTGACACCTGCTGAGAAGACGGAGATGAATGATAAAGCGGTCAGCGCTATCATTCTGTGTCTTGGGGATAAGGTGTTGAGAGAAGTATCAAGGGAGACTACTGTTGTGTCTATGTGGAATAAACTTGATTCATTATACATGACCAAGTCTTTGGCACATAGACAATGTCTGAAACAACAACTCTACTTTTACCGAATGGTGGAGTCAAAACCTATAATGGAGCAACTGACGGAGTTCAATAAGATTATTGATGATTTGGCGAACATAGATGTTAATCTGGAAGACGAGCATAAAGCCTTACACCTACTGTGTGCTTTACCTAGGTCCTTTGAGAATTTCAAGGATACTATGCTTTATGGCAAAGAGGGCACTATCACTTTGGAGGAAGTTCAAGCAACTTTGAGAACCAAAGAGTTAACCAAGTTCAAAGAGTTGAAGGTTGATGATAGTGGAGAAGGCTTGAATGTCTCAAGGGGGAGAAGTCAAAATAGAGGAAAAGGGAAAGGCAAGAATTCCAGGTCAAAGTCTAGGTCGAAGGGTGATGGCAATAAAACACAGTACAAATGTTTTATTTGTCACAATCCAGGTCACTTCAAGAAGGATTGTCCGGAGAGAAAGGACAATGGAGGTGGTAATCCATCCGTTCAGCTTGCAAGTAAAGAGGAAGGTTATGAGAGTGTTGGAGCACTAACTGTGACAAGTTGGGAACCTGAAAAGGGCTGGGTCTTGGACTCTGGGTGCTCTTATCACATCTGTCCGAGAAAGGAGTACTTTGAAACATTAGAGCTGGAAGAAGGTGGACTAGTTCGCCTTGGAAATAATAAGGCTTGTAAAATTCAAGGTATGGGCACTATCCGTCTCAAAATGTTTGATGACCGTGATTTCCTTTTGAAGGATGTGAGGTATATTCCTGAACTTAGGAGAAATTTAATATCTATAAGCATGTTTGATGGTCTAGGCTATTGCACTAGAATTGAACGTGGTATGATGAGAATTTCTCATGGTGCATTAGTTATAGCTAAAGGGTCTAAAATACATGGCTTATATATTTTAGAAGGTTCCACCGTAATAGCTCATGCATCGGTTGCTAGTGTTGACACTCTGAACGTAACTAAACTATGGCATTTGAGGTTAGGTCATGTTAGTGAGAGGGGTTTGGTTGAGCTAGCTAAACAAGGTTTTCTAGGGAATGAAAAATTGAACAAACTAGATTTCTGTGATAACTGCACATTAGGCAAACAACACAAGGTGAAGTTTGGGGTGGGTGTGCATAAATCTAGTAGGCCTTTTGAGTATGTTCATTCGGATCTTTGGGGTCCAGCATCAGTTAAGACTCATGAGGGAGGTTCATATTTCATGTCTATCATTGATGATTATTCTAGAAGAGTATGGGTTTACATTCTGAAGAAGAAGAGTGATGCTTTTGAAAAATTTAAAGAATGGGATATACTTGTAGAAAATCAGATTGGAACTAAACTGAAAGTGTTGAGAACTGACAATGGCCTGGAGTTTGTTTCAGAGCAGTTTAATGAGTTTAGCAGGTAAAAAGGTATAAAGAGGCATAAAACCGTGGCATACACACCTCAACAGAATGGTCTTGCTGAAAGAATGAATAGGACCTTGTTGGAGCGTGTGAGGTGTATGTTATTGGGAGCTGGATTGTCCAAGAGTTTCTGGGGAGAGGCTGTTAGTACTGCAGCATATTTGATTAACAGATGTCCATCAACAGGGATAGATCTCAAGACACCTATGGAGGTTTGGAGTGGGAGACCGGTAGACTACTCTAACTTGAAAGTTTTCGAGCTTTAGCGTTTGCTCATGTCAGACAAGACAAACTTGATGCTAGAGCTGTGAAGTGTATTTTCATGGGTTATCCTGAAGGTGTGAAAGGTTACAGACCGTGGAAGATGGAACCTGGAGAATCAAAATTTATTATAAGCAGGGATGTTACTTTTGATGAGACCCGCATGGGGATGAAGTGCAAAGACCTGGATACAAGCTCGGAAACGGGGATAGAGAAAATTCAGTTTGAGGTGGAGCCTACCACTGATGAAAGGAAAGGGGAGGATCAGACTCCAGTACCTGATGAGAGTGAAGGCCAAGAGATAATTAATCCTGACTATCAGCTAGCAAGAGATAGGACGAGGAGACAAATTAATCCACCTGAGAGATACGGTTATGCTGACCTTATTTATTATGCTTTGAATGCAGCTGAAGAATTGCAAGACTCGGAACCAAAGAACTTCAGGGAAGCATTAGAAAGCAATGAAAACAATGACTGGCTGAAGGCAATGAATGAGGAAATGCTTTCATTGGAGAAGAACCAGACTTGGAAACTTGTTTCATTACCTAAGAATCAAAGGGTAGTGGGAAGCAAGTGGGTGTTTAAGAAGAAAGGAGGTATACCAGGGGTCGAAGCACCAAGGTATAAGGCAAGACTTGTAGCAAAGGGTTTTACTCAGGTGGAAGGGATTGATTATAATGAAATCTTTTCACCGGTGGTAAAACATTGTTCTATAAGGGTACTTATGGCGATTGTTAACATGTATGATCTTGAGTTAGAACAAATGGATGTGAAGACCGCATTTCTACATGGAGAGTTGGAAGAAACTATCTATATGCAACAACCAGAAGGTTTCGTAGAAGATAATACCAAAGTGTGTTTGTTGAAGAAAACTTTGTATCGGTTGAAGCAAAGTCCAAGGCAGTGTATCGTCGGTTTGATGAGTTCCTAGTAAAGGCTGGTTTTGTGAGAAGCAACTATGATAGTTGTGTCTACATGATGAGAAGGAATGAGAAAGTCATTCTCTATCTTCTCCTTTATGTAGATGATATTCTTATGGCAAGTTCTGACAGGCAAGAGATTCAGAAGCTCAAGAAAAGATTGAATGATGAATTTGAGATGAAGGATCTTGGTAATGCAAAGAAGATACTTGGTATGGATATCATGAGGGACCGAAACAAAGGTGAGTTGTTCTTATCTCAGCAGGGGTACTTGAGGAAAGTGGTGAAGCGGTTCAGAATGAAAGATTCTAAAGTCGTTGGCACTCCTCTTGGTCACCATACAAAGCTATCAATAAAGCAGGGTCCTCAATCCGATGAAGAGAAAAGCAAGATGGAGGGTACTCCCTATGAAAGTGGGGTTGGAAGCATCATGTATGGTATGGTTTGCAGTAGACTGGACTTATCCTACGCAATTAGTGTGATAAGTCGGTTTATGGCAAATCCGGGTCAAGTGCACTGGCAAGCTTTGAAGTGGGTTCTGAGATATTTGAATGGATCTTTGAAAGGTGGTCTAAGGTATAAAAGGTCACAACCAGGTAGGGATGCTTTGGAGGGATATGTGGATGCGGACTATGCAGGTAATGTAGACACTAGAAAATCTTTGTCAGGTTTTGTGTTTACATTGTTCGGTACAGCAGTAACTTGGAAGGCAAATCAACAATCAGTTGTAGCTCTTTCAACAACTCAAGCAGAGTACATAGCCCTTGTTGAAGGGGTCAAGGAAGCCATATGGTTG
This sequence comes from Medicago truncatula, assembly GCF_003473485.1. Lineage (NCBI taxonomy): Eukaryota > Viridiplantae > Streptophyta > Magnoliopsida > Fabales > Fabaceae > Medicago > Medicago truncatula. Next base: position 20,062,121 of record NC_053043.1, on the reverse strand, counting down.
AAAGGTATGATTGGAGAAATGGGGATTAGTCAAGGGTGTGTGAAGATACATTGTGATAGCCAAAGTGCCATTCATTTGGCAAATCATCAGGTATATCATGAAAGAACAAAACACATTGACATTCGTTTGCACTTCGTCAGAGACATGATTGAGACAAAGGAGATCATGGTAGAGAAAGTGGCATCGGAAGAAAATCCAGAAGACATGTTCACCAAATCATTACCAAGATCAAGATTCAAGCATTGCTTGGACTTGATTAACTTCATTGAAGCATAAATGAAGGATTGTATAGAGCAGCAAAGTGATTGATGGTTAAATTGGCATCATCACTGATTTGAAGTCAAGGTGGAGAATTGTGAGAGTTAACTTAAAATCAAAATTCTGGAGAATCGTGCCACGATGGAGAAGCATCGTGCCACGATTGTTGCAGCAAGATTCTGAGGAAGCTACTGGAATTTTCGTGCCACGATGAAGCCGCAACGTGCCACGATGGACGCGCTGAAGATACTTTTAAAACGTATTTTCAGTAAAGATTTGTTTCAGTTTTTTAAGGGTTTACTTTCCACTATAAATATAAGCCTTGTATCAGATGATAAAGTGTGTAGAAAAACAGGGTATAGAAACCAACATACAAACTAGGGTTTATAGAAAATTTCTCTTTGCAACAACTCTAGGGTTGGGATTGTTTTGATTCACCTTGAACAAAACACTATTAGGATTGAGTCTCTTGGTCACGGAAAGAGGCTAGGACTTGGATATAATTAGGTTTGAAGACTGATTCTTGTAACTCAATATCTCTTTGTAAAGAAACTCATATCATTATAGTGGATCGGAGAGCTGCTCTCTCCCCCCAGACTAGGTCATCATTAGACCGAACTGGGTAAACAAATTCTTGTGTTCTTCTTCTTCTTCTTCCTTTTATCTCTTGCTGTTTACTTTTGTTTTGGATTATTTGCTATCCGATTGATTTGATTACTTGGTATTAATTTGCTCCACGCATCAAGTTTTTTTATTGGTGTGGTTTTCTCAACGAATTCACAACAGGTTGAGACTTGAGAGTTTACATACTCTCCTTGGTCCTTTTGATAAGAGACAAATGAGTGAATAAAAATTGATATGGTTAGCCTATATTATAAAACTAATACATCAAATTTTATCGACTCATTTGTCTTTATAAAAAGGAATAGGTATAAAGTATGCGGAAGCTATTTATATTAATATTAATTTATATAAACATTTAATGTATTAAATAATTACACTTTTAATCAATCATTAATATTATTTACTTATCAACAAAGTGTAGATATAAGTTTTATTTTTCTTAGTGAGTGTAGATATAAGTTATTATTCATCTGAATCAAAATCTTTCATTTGTTTTTCACAATCTATAACCTAAATATGAGAAAAGAAATAAATGATTTTGATTAGTATGAACTCAAATGGGTAAATATGATATTTTAAAGTGTAAAAAACTAGAAATAAATGTAATAAAAATTTAGATCAAAATGTAAATGTTGAGCTCATTTTTTAATGAACGAACTTCTGATAACGTTAAAAAAATATATGTAAAAAGAATGAAAGATAGATATAACCAATAAAATAGTTATCTTTGGGTTCAAATATGTAACATAAACTACAAGTCTACAACTTTCTATTTTAGAATCAACCGAGCTATACGCAAAAATGTTTAAAGAATTTGACTTGCAAGAATATATTTAAAGCAAAAACGATTTAGATTTTTAATACTCAGCCTAAAAATATTCGAGGTCTAAAGCTCTAACTTTAGTGGCATTGTCATTTCAAAATGAGATTTTCTATGGTTACAACAAGGTATTGTAATCAATATTAACCCTCCGATCTAAGTTGTACGGTAGGGATCGTTTTAATAAAAAATGTAGTTTTAAATCTGAACTGTTCGATCTCGCATGATTTGCTGAGATAAAAAACTGCATGCATTAATACATAACCAAATCCATGTCCCTTTTTCTCTACATATATGGCATTTTTTGTAAATAAAAATAATATTAGCATGATGAGCAATGAATATTTGTTGTTTATAGAAATACATCAATCAAGATCTTCTCCAATTTAAAATTGACCTTGTACCACCCTTCAAATTAATATGCCCAAGTAGAAATTATGACAAGTGTTTTTCTTTAAGTTATATAGCCGCAGTTTTTCTTTTTTTTGGGAGGAGCTATATAGTTGCAAATTGCAATATTATTTAATGTCTTTTGTCATCATGAATTCGACTATTTGACTATTTGTTTTTGTTTAGAATATACATTCGTATTGGTTACTTGTAACGAGTGAGACATTAAAAACGTAACACACGTGAACCAAAAATATATATTGTTTAGTACTCGATCTACTGGATCAAGTCTCATCAACAACGTCCTTTTTTGTGAAATAAATATGGCATTATGAGAAAACACTAGTACTATACTACTATCTATATTTTGTGAAAAAATATATATGGCATTGAAATGATCTTGTACCACTCTTAAATAAATATACCCAATGGATTTTTTTTCTTCTTAGGGGAAGCCCAATGGAAAATTATGACGAATGTTTTTCTTTAAGCTATATATATAGTTGCAACATTCATTTATGTGTTATTTTTTATGTCAAGCATACATAGGTTTTTATTTTTTGATAGAGGCGTTTATGTTTTTCTATAGAATATACATTTGCATGGGGGCATGTAACAAGTGGCTTTTCAATATTGAGTCAAACATAGAAACGTACCACATGTAGACCTATTCAAGAAAATACATTGTTTAGTACTTTAGTTTTACCATAGGCATAGATAATATGATACGTTGTAAATTGTACGTCGCTTTGTAATATCAACGAAATATTAATATTATTTTTTCTATTATATTTATTACTCCTGCTCTACTATTAGGGATGTGGGGATGTGAATGACTATCATAGACATAGATAATATGATATATGTATCGGTCTCGTATAAATAAACATATCCTCTAAATAGGTAATTCACGGATTTGATAGTTTCTATGAATATTTGTATGGATAACATAGCGTAAGAAAAATGGGTTTTTTGAAAAGATTATTATTATTGTTTTGTAATTAACATGAATTTTTTCATCCTCCTTTAAAATAATTTCACTCTCAATTTTAAAAAATAAAAAATACATCACACTCATTTCCTTTCCCCTTTTACTACATAATATTTTAAATTCATCAATCAAATTAGGCCTTCTAAAATCCTAAGAAATGGTGTTTTTTACTCAAGTCTCTTCATTTTTTTTTTTTGAGGAATACTCAAGTCTCTTCATATTTAATACTAGTAAGAGACATGTAAGTAATTTTATTAATCAATTAGCGGATACGAGAAGCCATAGGCATAGGTTACTATTAAATTCGTATGGGTAATAGAAATATTTGTTTATTTTGCATGTGGTGGATTTTATTCGTATATATTCGTGGGTATGAATTTTTTTTCATCCCTAATTACTACTGAGATTTTTTTTATTTTATTTTATTTTTTGTCAAAATCGCACATTAAATCTAAAGAGTTCGGGGTAAAATCACCATCTCCAACAAGACGGCCATAATTTTCTCTCTCTAGGTTTTCTCTTACCGTTTCTTCATTGGGGGGTAGTTTTGGATCAATTCTTGACCTGAAATCACCCTATTCATCTTTTTCTCTCTTTTTCAATCTAAATAAGTGACTTTTACATAGATTTAGGTTTTTTTCATTGTGATTTCATCATCTAAGTGTGGTGGTTTGTTGTTCGTCGTCTTGTGCGGCGTTGTTTGATTTCATGTCTTCTTACGGTGTTCATTTTATTCCTATTGAAAGATCGATTATTCAATCAAAGATTTGGACATCAACGTTGCAGATCCGGAGGCCATGAATATTCCGGTGACTTTAATTTTATCATATATTTTTGTAGGCATTATGTCGTTATATCTTATTAACTTGGATGCTGTGATTTTGTTCGCAGATTCATCCTTTACGTTTTTAGCGGTGTTGAATGATGTAATCTCTCGATTTAAATGAATGAATATCATTTTATTTTTGTCAAAAAAGAAAATCTAAAGAGTTCGGGCTTGAGTATCATTAATTTCTTTAAAATAAGATAAATGTAAATTCATTTATAAGTACTCTTTTAGCCTTCCCATCAAAAAAAAAAAGTACTCTTTTAGCCTTAAAATCTTTCCTACCTTACACGAACCATTCATTTATAAGTGCTCTTTTAGCTCCACACCCATTGTTAGTTCTGGAAGATTTCTTGTTATTTTTTTTTTTTTTGCTAAGCCAGGAGAAAGAACAGGCATCAAGAACAGTCGTTTACATCACAACTAGGTTGGTACCGCGAAGACTCTTCTATCCAACTAGGTTTCTTGTTCTTCCAAAGTACACAATATTTCTTATCTTGTATGACTTAGATACTTACCCATTTTCTATTATATAAAAATCTATATAAAATGTGTTATGCTACTAGTTGTGACAAAAACAAGGTTGTTGTTGCTCCATAAAATAAAAGTAAAAAGGACAAGTTGTAGCTGTTCGTAACCAAAACTGGACAAAGTTTAAATGAATCAATATATATATATATATATATATATATATATATATATATATATATATATATATATATATATATATAACTGTACTGTGCACACCATCTTCAACTTGGTCCACTTTCACTTGACAAAGGAGATTGATTTGGATGTTCATGTTAGTTGTGAATTGTTAGCATTAGCCATGCACGCAATTTTTTACAAGATAATGAATAGTGTTATAATACATCAATTAACATCTTCTCCAATTTCAAAATGATCATCTTGTACCACTCTTTAAATTAATATGTCCAGTGGGAAATTATGATGAGTTTTATATTTGCGATATTTTTATCACCATGAATTTGAGCTGTAGTTGCAATATTATTTTATGCTTTTCTTTACAATATACATTTGCATCAGTTACATGTAAGAAGTGGTTTTTTTAATGTAAGTTTAGATTAGGTATTATTGGGGAGGGAAAACGACGGGGAAGAAAAAAAAAGTGCTTCTGTTCGAGATTTTAAATAATATATAAGGGAAGAACGTAACATATGTGGACCATTTAAAAAAAAAATTGTTCAATGCTTTCTCTCTGTTTTTAAGTACATATCGCGGTTGATCACTTCACAATGTCAATTTATAAACTTTGATTATTAATATATTTAATTATTTATAGTAAAAATTATAAATTAATATTTTAAAATATTCATTTAAACAAATCAAACAACATATTATACACTGAAACTTGTTTTTAGATATTAGTAGCAAAGTATGATCAAAGTAGAAATCGAGTGACTACTTTAGTTTTACCAATTCATTGAATGTTGCACTTCTCTACAACAACTTCCATTTTAAGTTTAAAAAAAAAAAAAAAAAACAACTTCTATTATGAGAAGGCACTCTAGCTAGTGGGTTTAAAAATTGTACTTATTATAAAGGGAAATAAAAATGATATCATGAACATATATTTAACTTCTCAAAAGAGGCTTAATACATAGAATTCATACATTTTCATACAACATCAACAATCAAACAATATTCCATTAATTGAGTGGAGTTTAATGTTAAAGTCTACATTCATTCAATAGCTTGTTCAGCAAAGTTATCCGTTACACATCATAGTTACTGTAGTACTGCTCTTAGAGTAACAAAGCCTTGTAATAACTACTAGTTTGTTAGAACTAGTTGAGTTAGTTAGAGATCCAAGGTTTTATATATAGCTACATTGTAACTAACTTTGATTCATTCAATAAAGAAAAAGATATTCTTTTCTCTGTGTTCTTTCTTCTCTAAGCTTCCACTTTCTCTGATTCCACCATGTTAATGGTGAACTTTAAGATGGTATCAGAGCTTTTCTAAGCTCTGTTGCGCATCGTTATCTTTCTTTTGTTCTTTGTTTCGCTTTTCGTTTTCTCTTCTCCCTGTTCGCGATGGTTCGCAACAACACCGCAGTTAACGGCGCGGCCAACGGTGGTGCTCCTCTAGTTACCGATCCTTCTCAACAACCCGGTAGTGTTTACTATGTTCACTCTTCTGACGGACCTTCCTCCGTTGCGATTACTCCCGTTCTTACGCATTCAAATTACCATTCTTGGGCTCGTTCGATGCGAAGAGCTTTGGGAGCGAAGAACAAATTCGATTTCGTTGATGGATCCATTCCGGTTCCCACGGAGTTTGATCCTAGTTTCAAGGCGTGGAACCGTTGCAACATGTTAATCCACTCCTGGATCATGAATTCTGTTGAAACTCCAATTGCACAAAGTATTGTTTTTCTAGATAACGCAATTGATGTTTGGAACGAACTCAAAGAATGTTTTTCACAAGGAGATTACATTCGGATTTCTGAATTGCAGTGTGAAATCTTTGGTTTGAAGCAAGATTCGCGTTCGGTTTCTGAATTCTTTACTGCTTTGAAGGTTCTTTGGGAAGAACTTGAAGCTTATCTTCCTGTACCTATTTGCTCATGTCCACATCGCTGTGTATGTGCTACTGGATTGAGCAATGCGAGGCACCAACATGAGATCACGCGTTCTATTCGTTTTCTCACCGGTCTCAATGACTCTTTTGATTTGGTACGTTCTCAGATCTTGCTTATGAATCCGTTACCAAACATGAATAAAATTTTCTCCATGGTAATGCAACATGAAAGACAGTTTAAATCTTCTTCAAGTTTTAATGACGAATCCAAAATTCTTCTTAATTCTGTGGATTCCCGCAAGTTTCAAGGAAAAGGGCGTGGCAATGGACGTACTTGTTCTTTCTGTGGAAGAAGTAACCACACCATTGACACTTGCTATAAGAAACATGGTTTTCCTCCAAATTTTGGCAAGACTCAAGCTATGGCCAACAATTCTTCTCTTGAGATGCATGAAGGAAGAGAGGAACTTGATGATTCAAAGAGTTGTAGGGGTACTGAGTCTTATGGTTTTACCAAGGAGCAATATGAACACTTGGTGAATCTGCTGGCTACTCCTTCTGGTTCCACAAGTAAGGTGGTTTCACACGTTACAAGTCATACTAATTCAGGTATCTCTAGAATTTCTTACTCATTACATCATTCCAAAATTGGTTCTTGGATTGTGGATTCTGGTGCTAGTGACCACATATGTTCATCACTGAAGTTCTATGATTCGTATAACTCTATATCACCTGTCAATATCAAATTACCTAATGGACATTTAGTTGTAGCAAGATTTTCTGGTATTGTTAAGTTTTCACCAGGACTTGTTGGCAAAAATGTTCTGTTTGTGCCTGAATTCAGTCTCAATTTGTTATCTGTACCTGAATTATGCAAAGATAATAATTGCTTAGTAACTTTTGATGATGGTAAATGTGTTATACAGGAAAAGAGGAGCTTGAAGATGATTGGTTCGGGTGAATTATTTGAAGGACTGTATTTCCTTACCACACAAGATACACCCTCTGCCACCATAGCATCTTCTCAAGTTCAACCTCAACCTCAACCTACTTTTCTACCTCAAGAAGCCCTTTGGCACTTTAGATTGGGACATTTATCCAATAGAAAATTGCTTAGCTTACATAGTAATTTTCCTTTTATAACTATAGATCAAAATTCTGTTTGTGACATATGTCATTATTCCAGACATAAAAAGTTACCTTTTCAGCTTAGTACAAATAGAGCTTCCAAATGTTATGAATTGTTTCACTTTGATATATGGGGTCCCTTTTCCACCCAATCTATTCATAATCAAAGATATTTTGTTACTGCTCTTGATGATTTTAGTAGATTTACTTGGATTATTCTTTGTAAATCTAAATCAGAAGTTCAAAATCATGTTCAGAAATTCATTCTTATGATAGAAAATCAATATAACTGCAAAGTCAAAACTGTTAGAACTGATAATGGGCCAGAGTTTCTCATGCCTGACTTTTATTCTTCCAAAGGCATAGAACATCAAACTAGTTGTGTTGAAACCCCCCAACAAAATGGGAGGGTGGAAAGAAAACATCAGCATATTTTGAATGTTGCTAGAGCACTTCTTTTCCAATCAAAATTACCTAAACAATTTTGGAGTTATGCAGTTTCTCATGCTGTTTATCTTATCAATAGAATTCCTAGTCCTCTACTTCAAAATCAGTCTCCTTTCTTTCATAGATTTGGACATGTACCTGATCTTAATGACTTAAAAGTTTTTGGGTGTTTATGTTATGCATCTACTCTACAAAATCATAGAACTAAGTTTGATGTTAGAGCCAGAAAATGCATTTTTTTAGGATACAAGCAAAGTGTTAAAGGAGCTGTCCTTTTTGATTTACTTAACAAATCCATATTTGCTTCTAGAGATGTTACTTATCATGAACACATTTTACCCTATTACAATTCAAATTCCCCTTTTGAATGGACATACCATTCCAATCACCCCATTATCACAGACAATGTACCTGAACCTACTATTGAACCTGAACCTCAAGACATGAATTTAAACATTTCTACTACTCCTGAACTTGATCATCACATACACATCAACCCTTTACCTGATGATCACATACATGAACCTGAACCTACAATTGAATCTGAGCCTCAAGACCAAGCACATAGAAAATCCACCAGACCACATCATAAGCCCAAACACCTTTCAGACTATATCTGCAGTCTTTCAAATAATTCAGTCAGTCAAGGATCTTCAGGTAGTCTCTATCCTATCACTCATTTCCATTCATTAAGCAATATTTCTGCTTCTCATCAAAAATTTGCTTTAGCTATCACTGATGTATCTGAACCTAGTAGCTACAAAGAAGCAAGCACACAAGAATGTTGGGTTAAAGCTATGGAAACTGAGTTAAATGCCCTAAAACAGAATAAAACCTGGATTCTTATTGACACACCACCCAACATCAAACCTATTGGGAGTAAATGGGTCTATAAGGTGAAACATAGAGCAGATGGAACTATTGAAAGGTACAAAGCAAGACTGGTTGCTAAGGGATACAACCAAGTGGAGGGTCTTGACTTCTTTGAAACTTTCTCACCTGTAGCTAAAATTACAACCATCAGAACTTTATTGGCTTTGGCTTCTATCAATTCATGGCATCTACATCAGTTGGATGTAAACAACGCCTTTTTACATGGTGACCTACAAGAAGAAGTATACATGTCAGTGCCTCAAGGAGTTCAATGTTCAAAACCAAACCAAGTTTGTAAATTGTTGAAGTCTCTTTATGGTTTGAAACAAGCCAGTAGGAAGTGGTATGAAAAACTAACTGGTTTCCTCATCACTCAAGGATATAAACAATCAAATTCAGATCACTCTCTATTTACTCTTCACACAGACACTGATTTCACTGCTTTACTAGTATATGTAGATGATGTGATATTAGCAGGCACCTCCATGAATGAAATTGATAGAATCAAATTCATGCTTGATAGTCAGTTTAAAATCAAAGATCTTGGCAAGCTCAAGTATTTTCTAGGCATAGAGGTGGCTCACTCCAAAACTGGAATAAGCATTTGCCAAAGAAAATATTGTTTAGACCTCTTGAAGGATACTGGCCTACTTGGTTCCAAACCTTTACCAACACCTCTTGATCCTTCCATTAAATTGCATCAAGACACTAGCAAGCCATTTACTGATATTCTCAGTTACAGAAGATTGGTAGGAAAGCTCATATATCTTACTACCACAAGACCAGACATTGCTTTTGTCACTCAACAACTCAGCCAGTTCCTTACTGCACCAACCACCACTCATTATGAATCAGCCTGTAGAGTTGTCAGATACCTCAAAGGTTCACCAGGTCATGGTTTAATGTTCAGAAGAGATGCAAATCTCCAGTTACTTGGTTTCACAGATGCAGATTGGGCAGGATGTGTAGACACCAGAAGATCTACATCAGGATATTGTTTCTTCCTTGGCACTTCTCTCATATCATGGAGAGCAAAGAAACAACACACTGTCTCCAGAAGTTCTTCTGAAGCTGAATACAGGGCTCTATCCTTTGCAAGTTGTGAACTACAGTGGCTTTTATACCTATTACAAGACTTAAGAGTCAAGTGTTCTAAGCCCCCTGTGCTTTATTGTGATAATCAGAGCGCAATTCACATTGCAGGCAACCCTGTATTTCATGAGAGAACAAAACATTTGGAGATTGACTGCCATTTTGTTAGAGAGAAACTTCAACAAGGCATCTTCAAATTGCTACCTGTCAAATCACAAGCACAACTTGCAGATTTCTTTACCAAGCCTCTAGCTCCTAAGAATTTCCATTCATTCACTTCCAAACTTAACATGCTTGATTTGTATCATGCTAAGCTTGAGGGAGGGTGTTAAAGTCTACATTCATTCAATAGCTTGTTCAGCAAAGTTATCCGTTACACATCATAGTTACTGTAGTACTGCTCTTAGAGTAACAAAGCCTTGTAATAACTACTAGTTTGTTAGAACTAGTTGAGTTAGTTAGAGATCCAAGGTTTTATATATAGCTACATTGTAACTAACTTTGATTCATTCAATAAAGAAAAAGATATTCTTTTCTCTGTGTTCTTTCTTCTCTAAGCTTCCACTTTCTCTGATTCCACCATGTTAATGGTGAACTTTAAGATTTAACATGGGAAAGGTGAATCATTTTCCATCATGGATCACATAGGATAAATGGTTAGATTGTGCACTTCTATTAAATCTTATCATGTTCTCCCACACCTAATCTTAATGGCTTCTCTCCAAACTTTTCTCATCATCTACAACTGCTGCATCGCCACCACCTTTAGCTCTTTGTACAGCTACAAACTCATTATTAATTCAAATATTATCTTCAACCTCAAACCCATTTCATGGAAGAAAAAATTATCAAAGGGTCAACATTCATTTTAAAATATAGTCAAAAGAGGGGAACAAAATCAAATTTTTTTTTTCAATTCTGCATAATTTGTGAACGGAACAAGATGAAAGAAAAAAGTAGAGCGGCAATTGAGAAAACACATAATAGAAATACCTCAGCAATCGATGTCCATGCAGAGGAGATGACCGGAAAACCCATAAATTTGATGGAATGAGTTCATATGTTCTGTTTAATCATTTATTTTTAATAAATTTCAAACAAGAGGTATATGTATCTTTGAAAGTGAAACTACGAGAAACAAGAGGTTTCAACAAGCAAGTTTTTGCACTGATTTCGCTTTATTCATGAGTTGTTGGAATTGAATGTTGATTTTTCCTTTGATTTTTATTATGATTTATGGAGGATGCTAAATTATTAAATTTGGGTAAACCCATGAGTTATTCTTTGCTAGCTGGTTTGGCCAAATTTTTCAGTTGAGAAATTAAGAACCTTACCTCATCTCAGTTGAGACATATTGACCTTTTTATTGTTTCTTGAGATAAGTAGGACACTCGGAGTTGAGATGACCATATCCATCACAGCCAAAACATTGTAAACCTCTCCCTAGGTTGATCTTCAGTTTTCGTGGTGATCAACTGAAGCTTCCTTCGCTACAGTGCAATTGTTTATTAGTCTAAACAAGTTTTTATCAACTCCATTGAACAATGCATTTAATGCCTTGGAATTTCCAAGAGCAAGATCATCTTTTTCCTTTGACCACTCTTTTTTCGACTTTAACTCAGTTGTGTTCTTACCATCTCTTTCCTTCACGAGGGTGATCCCAACCTTTTAGGACGGCTTTCCACGTCCCACTATCAATAGACTTAAGGAATGCCTTCATGCGTACCTTTCAGTAATCATAGTTGGACCCATCCATAATAGGTGGTCTGTTAACCTCCTTCCCCTTCCATAGTACAAGAAAATATTTTCCCTGGAGCTCACGCAGAAACATAACAGGGTGCCAGCTCTGATGACAATAGTAATTATGGTATGTAGTAAAGATGTTATACACGATGTTGAGACAAGTGAGATGCCAAGAACGATGTCAAAACTTCGTGATAACATAGTAAACAAATAACTATAAAAAGACAAGAAGTAAAAGACACAAGTTATTTGTTGACCCAATTCAATGCAACTTCACCTACGTCTGGGGGCTACGAAGCCAAGTTGGAAACTTCACTCTCCTATAAACTCATTTTATATTTTGTCTCTCTACATGTGATTTGGATTTTTTCCATTATTTTTCTTAGAATTTTCTTGTCATGATGCAATTTAATCCTCATGTGAGTAAAAATTATGTTTCTTGACTTTGATATTTAGTCTCATACCAAATCTTTTTTTTTTTTTGAGGGAAGTCTCATACCAAATCTTATGGACCCAATAAATGGTGGGAAATCTGAGGGTGCCTACTAAAGGTCAGAGACTTAATTTACGGTAGATTAATTAACATACAAAATTGAACAGTGTTATTATATGATTTTAAATAAATAAAGGAAATGATTGTGTACTTATTTTTATTCAAATAATCAAATGGTAACAACTCAAATACACTAAAAAAGTAACAATGCTTGTTAACAGGGGATGAACGTAAGTGATTCAATTGCAAACAACGATCAGATGGAAGTCCAACTAATTGTTGTTGGTCCAACTGCTGCTATCTCAATTTTGGTTGATGCTCCACCAATGTACTTTCATGATTATTTCCATGTTTGTGACGAGCAAGAGACGCCATTGGGCGCAGGACGACTCCGCAGACGAGCTCATCCATCTGATCCAACCAGATTCTACACAAATTTTAATTGCACGACATGAAAAACTCTTATGTGGTGCTCGGGACCTGTGGCTCCAAGGGTAAATCTACAACACCAACTAACTATTAGTTAAAAAAATTATGGATAACTAAATGCAAACATATCAACAAATGAAAGTTGCAAAATAAGACCCACAAAATACATTATTGTCAATTAAATAAACAAAATGTGAAAATTGTATATTAAAAGCTCAAAATTGTTTTACTACCAGTTCAATTGAAGAAATTAAAAAAAATCATATAAGGACCTACAACATAAATCCGTTGATCTAGAGTAACATTTCTCATATGCACATGGTTAATGAATATGTTTTTAAATTTATACACAAATCATTAGATAAAGAAAAATTGTTCATGTGAGTTATGGATAACGAAATGCAAACATAAACTAAAATAAAACCCAAACACAAGTAATAATAATTTGACATATATTATAATATGCAATTTAAGTAAAGAAACAAATTACCTAAGACATGGTGGCATTGATTGCTACTTTGTTGTTTTGATTAGAGGATATCCAAATAATGTTATTGATGGTGGTTTTTTAAATAGGCAAAACAAAGGTGTGGGAAGAGGAATACAATGTTGATATAAAATTGGGAAAGCCATGTAAGCCTTAACGTCATTGAATTACTACAACCATGAAACTATTTCACAAGAAGTTCAATACTAGTAGGGTATTTATAAATCACTATTAAGTGATTAATTGAATGTGAATGTATTTATGTCAGTGTGAACATATTAATTATTATGACTAAATTTTTTGATTCATTTATTTATCATATTCATTATAAAACAATTTTCATATAAGGTTATATAACAAAGATAAAAAAATAATATAAGCAAAGACGATTAAAAAAGTGAAATGTATTTGATCTGAAGTTTAAACATGTTACATTTGATTTTTTATATTTGTAACACTCATACTAAATTTGTTTGGCATATTTAGCATAAGCGTTAAACTTAGTACCGGATACAACAATTTTCCGCATAAACAATCCAGACCGAACAAATTACATCAATTACATACTCTCGTATATCCATCACGCACATACAATTTAATAAATGTGTACATAACAGGAACTTTTGTCTGAACATTATTCCTTTAAGATATTTTGATCTCTAGTAAATTTTACGCCTCAAGTTTACGGTGGGACCTATTCAATCGGCCGGTCCGGTTTGGTTTTTAAAACTATGATCAAAACAGTGTAAAAAACCTTACTTTAAACTTTGATCATAAAAAACCTACACATATTTCAAAATTTTATATAAATTCTCTCTCTGTTCGTAATTCTCATTCTTTTACCATCATCATTATTATACTTTGAATTATCAAAATAAAACAAATCTTTGATAATCGTTTATGAAATTTTTATAAAAAATTATTTTTTGACAAAAATAAATGAGATTTATTCATTCAAATTGATAAACTACATGATACACTGCAAATTCTCTAAAAAAGAAAAGGATGAATCCGAGAATAAACTCACAACATCCATGTTAATAGCATAAAACGGTAAAGTACAGAAGCCTACACATTAGACTATATCCAAGTCTACGGAATACCCATGTCTTCGGATCTGCAACGTTGACGGCGCCAAAGTCATTGATTGGATCTGCACTGGATCGAAGCCAATCTGACAATCTGAACTGAACAAATACCTGAACGAAACAAGAAAGACAAACAACGAAACAACGTCGCACTAATCAATGCCATTTTTTCGGGAAGACATCGCTGTGAGGTTTTTTAGCGACCACTTTTTCGGGAGGACTTCGCTATGAGGTTTTTCGGCAACTTTATTAGGGAGGACCTCACCATGAGGTTTTTCTGGCCTTTTAGTTTTTTTTCTTTGGCGTTTTATCCTTATTTCTGCGGAAATGAACTAGAGAAAATTGGAGAACAATATTCTTCAGAAAGTAGGGTGCCTCATTAAAAACATGCAAAAAAAATCAAAAAGGTCGAGAAAGGATAATATAACTCCATCTTTCATCTTCATGCTTCCATATGCCTTCTTGTTCCACAGTTTGAATCTGGAGCATTGTTTAGGTGATATCTTTTTTAATTTCTCCCTTTGCGAGCTTGTCTGCATCCTGTCCATGATTTATCTGAAATATAACATTACTTTCGATTAAATAAACAATTCTTTAATCTTATGCAATCATATTCAACTAACTAGTCTTTGTCTTCTCTTATTAACTCGCAGATATTTTGTACTTCTCTGCCTATTTTTTTATCCTTTTACTGGATTCGAAATAACTCTCTTACATATCTCAGACACAGTACTACTAACAAATATTGACACAGTATTAATATTGCAGTTCCTAGTATCTAATTATGTAGAATCAGACAACATGACCATTTACTAAGGTCTAAATAACAATAAGGGTACCCTAACCGAAACACGAGTAACATTAAAGTACAACAACTACTATGCCAAAGAATACTTTGTGCTTTGATTGCAGACCTCGTCAAAAACTAACATGGTGTTTCTTATGCTTGAAATAATTTGCATAGTTGCCACATCATGACACCTTACATCAGTTGCCACCTGATGCGAAAAGTGCTTTTCAACTGATGTAAAAAATCCTTTATGTAGTAGTGACAATCTCTTCCTACCTTAATCAAGTTCCTAATTTCAATAATCTTGCAGCCTTTTTCTTTATTTTCGGCTTCTCTTAGCAATCTCTTCCAACGTAGAGATGATGGGTGATGATGCAGGTTGTATCTTTTCAGCCTTTTTTTTATTTACCATTTTGATTCTGAACTGTGCTACACGGTTATAGAAGATGATGTTGCAAACATTAATATGGCTATGACAGTATGACTTAACTGGTTGAGCATATTAAAGAATATAAAACAATAAAAGTATCTTTTTTTGGGAAACAAACCTAAATGAGTCTAAAATTCCAAACGCATACCTATTACATTGCTCTTCTCTTGGAATAGACAAAGGAATAAAAACTCTTGAAATAGTCCAAGCAAAGGGAAAATATTAGACATGAACGATTCCCTTTGCTGACCTAAGCAAGTTATAGCGAGTTACCCTAAATAGTGCACGATAACCATACATTTAAAAATACAATAGACAATCAAAATAAAAATAAAATAAAAAACACCTCAGAAAACAAAAGAATTACCACCAGTTCCTTCTGCTCCAAAATTTCATTTGTTCTTAAATCTAAGTCCTGCACACTTGAGTTTGCTAGGAACTCAAGCTGATCAGCAAAGAATCTTCCTTGACAATTAATTTGTGATTTGCGGGTGTGTCTATCAGTCTGATAACCATTAATTTGTGATTCTATGCTTTATTGTAAACTCATTTGCTTCAGATGCCCTCTTTTTTTACAAATATTTGATATGGAAGGATGGTTGCAACAGAATAAACAAAGTGCCTCAGAAAAGCTAAGGGAAAAAGAATTAACCTTATTATTTCAGAGATATGGTCATACTCCATACTGCAGTTTATGCATTTTTCAATATAGTTATGGGTCACTTTTGATTACATTTAAGTCAGCATCTCCCTGTAGGCTTCCATTACTCTTTATACGTTCCAAGTCTATAATAAAGCTTTACATTTTGTTTCAAAGCTATAAATCCCCTGGAAACAAGTATAATAAATATGGCATGCGATATGAATTGGTTTATTATCAGTTTGCAAAGATTCTAGCACAATACCATTGTGTAGTTCACATTGTTATCAAAAACCCAACTTAAGTCTCAAAATCCTGGTTTTTGCGACTTTGCGTAGCTTCAACGACTCAAATCCATATCAAAGTCCCAAAAACAGGCAAAATCCTATCAAAATCGTGAAATCCATTCAAAATCGCAGGATTTGGATGGATTTTGTTCATTTTTTTGTTAAGGGTCAATTTTTGACCCGGTTCATAAATTTACCCGATTTGAATCCATGACCCGTTCTATAAATACCCAAAAGGCCAAAAAATTTCTTTTTTTCACTTCCCCCACATTTATGTAATGTATTTTGTGGATTTTGAACTTTAGTCATTTATGAGTATATGCAATTTATAACATATATTTAACATTATTTTTGTTTTGGTAGAATCCTCGATTTTGATTGCGATTTTACGAGTCCCGACTTTGCTATTCTACATCGATTCTACAAAAGTCCTTGAGTAAAATCCTTCAATTTTGATTGCGATTTTACGAGTCTCGATTTTGCTACTCCCTTTCGACTTGAAGTAAAGTCCCGATTTTGATAACTTTGGTAGTACATGGATAAGAATATGAATAAGAAACAAGGGAATGGATGCATGAAAAAAAAAACGGCGTAGAAGTATTGTATCTGTAATCTTGTTTCAGTTAATCTAAAAGAAAGAGAAACATTCTTGTTTTGAAAAATATAAAGCAGATATTATCAATACTAGTTTAGAGTAGTAGTTATGTAACAAAGCAGGAATTAACATTCTTGTTTCACTTAAAATAAACCAACCTAGCTATCTAGCTGGTTACATAACTATTACTCTAAACTAGTATCGTTTATTTCTGCTTACAGACTAAACAAAGATAACTATATTAATAGTAGTTAAACAGAAATAGTACGTAGCAATGCTAAAAATAAACGAACCAGTGCATACAGAATATTTAGGCTTCTCACAGTAAGTGATGAATTCATTATGTCTTCAGCGATCGAAAGGGTATCACGGACGGGTTTCGGGGTTTGCAATAATAAGTTGTCGTCGCGGTTTCAGAGTTGTAAGAATGGGGTTTCGTCGCGGTTCAAGTTTGATTACAATATTTAAAGCCGTGAAATTTTTTTAGCTGCAAACATTTCATCAAAGAAATCTAGTAATTAACTAAATCGTTGTAGTCGATGTCCATATGTTTGGAACCACACACAACATAACCTACATTTATCAATCAAGAATCTAGAGACAAAAATATGCAAAATGGATTCTACCACTTCGCATGCCATAGCCATAGCCAAAGCCACCACATTGGTCTAAATCCTTAACTTAGAACATGTTGTAAAATTTCAACTATGTTTGTGTTATGGAGTTATGGCATGATGAATTTTGTGTCAGCCACTTTAGGCCGCGACACCTATTTATCTCTCTCTCCTAATTAAAAGGGAACATATGCCACGTCTGGCTCAAAGACACTACCCTTTACTATCACTCCTCAAGCCAATATCTCCCACCATTGCTTCGTTTTGGTTTGAGATTCATTACAGGCGTGAAAACATCACACGAAGAGGTGAATTTCCAACCCAAACATCCTTCCAAAAACTAGCTTTCCTTCCATTTCCAAAATTTTCTCACTACCCTTTATTTTAACTAATTTGAGCCCCCCACTTCCTCCAAAGTGGATTGTATATTGTGACCACGTCACTTTTGCCATATATCCTATCCTAGACCCGTATTTGTCTTCCAAAAAATTCTTCCAAAGTGGATTACCATCTTAGATCAACTGCCATCGCCATTTTTCTTGAAGACTCAAATTCATCAACCTCACATCTATAACTCCTAAACCCCCATTACATTAAGGTTGGCCAACCTTCCTCCATTTAACGCAACAAACGTTTAGTTCGTCTCTCACACGTCCCTCAAAGGAACTCACGTTGAATGTGAACTATCTTCTTTACCACCCTTTCTGTCATTTTCAAGAAAGCAAGATAGAAAATAAGAACCGAGTTTGAGACCGAGGTTAGAAACCCCACACGCCCACCTAAACCCACATATTTATTTCCCTAAGAGTTTAGTCTATATCTCAACCTTTCCAACAACGGCTCCCAAGTTGAAGGTTTCCGATGATTAGCACCCCAAATAAGTAAACGGGATTTTTTTTTCACTATAATTTAGAAAATTACAAGCCATCTCTATAAATGTTGCACAAACATTTACACCTATCAAACAACTTTTATAAAAATTAACTTTCAACCCCGATATCATTTCAAAACCTCTCAACAAGGCATTTAAAGTCCAAAATTATCTTTTTGTAGGAATATGAGTTATTGGTTGAAAACGTTTTAACTTTTTCTAACATGGAATATTTTATTATGGGAAATGACAAGTTGTAAATATTTTGTTTAGGACCAAGTAATTAGTCTAAAAGTGGTTAATGAGCCACATAAAAGGACAGAGTGTTCAGGAGAACATGAATTCGATTTTCAGGTGAAACGATTCTTGGCCAGGTTACTTACCTCCCGGCGGAAGTCATAAGGGCCCTTTTCCTATGGAAGCGGAGGTTAGCACCAAAAAGAAAATTGTTTTAATACTCGTTGCGAAAAAGGGTGCAAGTGTATAAAATCAATCTCCAATACTAAAAAAGAGTATTGCTATCTACAGATTTTCTAACACTCTAATTAGTTAAAATTTAAATGGATCCATCTAAATCATGAAGGATCCACAACAATTTAGTAGGACCTATTCAAAATCCAACCAATTAGAAAATATGTTGGAAGGAGTGTGTTAGAGAGTGTGTCATAGTATAACTCATGTTAACAAACTTTGAAGATAGATAAAATAGTGAAGATCCTTTTTTTCATCTAGGGAAAATAAAGACAAAACAACGGAAAAACTACGTTCACAATGATATCTGTTTCGTAGCACATGCCAGGATGCAGGTTGAAAGAGATGAACAATCTTTTGAAAAATGATAAAACCGATAACTATTTTGCTGGTTTATAATATTTTGACATTCCAAAATCTTTTTTTGACAAAAATAAAATTTAAATTAGTCTCTTATATTTTTATTGCGTAGACAAAAATAATTATCTTATTCATTGTAATAGAAGAGCAAATTTGTCTCGATATACAAAAATGCCATGGATCAATTTTAATTTTAACTTTTTTCTGCCTGAATTTTTTTGAGGGATTTAAACTTCCATGAATATTTTAGGAGACCTAAAAGACATTGGCAGGGTCTAAATAGAATTTCTCTACTATAGGTCATTATGCAGTTGGGTTCGGTTTTCTTTATGTTGGATTTGCGCATCCGAAAACTTTTGCCAACCCGTTAGGGCATAGTAATCATTATTATGGAAACCATTCACATGAACATAGTAATAGCACATAGTAATCAATGTAAAACACCATTGGAGCACAATGTGGGGTGAACTCATGCCGGACGGAATTGTTGAAAGTATGGGTGAAAAAAAAAGTGAAATGCAAAAATGGTAAAATTGAAATTTTAGTTAATTTGTAAGGTTTGAAGTTATAGATGTAGGGGTATGTGGTAAAAATTCCTGACTCGAATGACTTGTAACGGGCCATTCAATTTGGGTGGTTTGAGCTGGTTTGACAAATTTTGTCCAGCCCTAATCGAAAAGCACATAAAAAATGCACCCAAGTTCTGTTCTTTTACATTTCCTACAAAGTCACAAGAATTTCTCTTCTCCTAAAAAGATTCTCTTACCGTTTGTTCCATTCACTTTTGCCAACTCCTTCTTTTTCGCTTCTGGTAATTTCACTCCAGCCCTAATCCTTTTTCTTTTGTTGATTGATGTCGAGTTGCAACCTGTCTGTAACAATTATTTATCAGACCTTACTTACATGCTGACAGAAAAAACTCTTAGTTAGATTTTACTTTCATCAGAGATGAACACTGGATGTTTAAGATTTAAAAAAATAGTAGCGAATTTAATTTTTTTTGGAAAATTTTATGACTATCCTGTACTCATTATGTATACGTTTTTTGTTTTCAAAAATTCAGTTTCAATTGGAGTAGGATTATGATATTTTTTAGGGTTTCCTTGTTGATAGTAGATTGTGCTATTGAATTCAGGATTTCAATTACACTGTTTAATTGGTGGGAGTTGAAGGGTATAAGCGATTACAGAGATTATTTTTTAATGTCTATTCAATTTTGATTTTCCCCAAAATTGGGAGATTTCTATCAAACCTGATAAACCATCATCTGGTATGGTATGGTTGGTCCAGTAATTTATAAACATCTAATTTAACTATCCAGATAGCCTGCCAAATATTCATTGACATTATGTTCATAATAATTATCTTTATGTAGAATATGCTTGTTCTTTGCCATTATGTACATTATCTCGGTGTTTGATTTAAAAGCAAATATTTATTCATGAAGCTAAGGTATTCACAAGTTTCTCGAGCTTAATGGGGAAGAAAGAATCCAATCCATTTGGCAGACCTTACAATTTCTCGGCGCCGCAAGATGTCAGTAAATCATGTAAACCATGTCTTAACTAATTTTCCTTTATGTGCAAACTGCTTATAGCTGATATGATATATTTTACTTTGATTTTTCTTTCTAGCAGCAAACTCCAAACAAACCTATGATACCACATTGGGATACAACTATGCAGGTGTAAAACATTTTCTGATCTGAACCAATTTGAGATGCTTTAAACTATGACAAAAGGATCAGTACCTGGTTTTCACACTCTTTATTGTTTGGTGTAGGAAAATAATGCACTACTTCAATGTGATCCCACGGATCTCTCCTATAATCCTCATGTAGCAGAGGTGGGTCGAAACCTTTCAATAGATATATTCATTGCACATCATTCATTTATTTTGTCTATCATAATTTCTATGAAATTATAGTTAGTTATTTAGTGTATTTTTCATATTTTTTTAGGGGTGGGGTTGGGGGTACTTAAGAATTACTAGTGAAATGATACCATGAACGTTTCTTCATCTTAGAGCAACTTAATATTAAATTTTGTATTATGAGTTTGTACATTCATATAGAAATGTTTATGCATTTTGGTCAGGATGCTGCACTGGCCTTTTCAGAAATGGTACACAAAAGAAACCCTGATTTCAACAAACTATTTGCTCGAAACTCAGAGCCTGTTTTAAGTTTAATGACTGGTGAATCAAGAGAATATGCAAACCAGTCTTCTGCATCAAAACATGATAGGGATGGAACCTCAAGGAGGTACAGTTTGTTCTTGTTCTTCTGGTAAACTTGTTAATAGCATTTTTCTAAAGCTTGAACAAAATCGTTTATCTGCGCAGGGAAGCAAGTGGAAGTAAGAGATCAACAGATGGAGATCAAGATGATAGTAACAAAGTATGTTTATCGATTAATTTTTATATAAATGTGGTTGATGAATGTATTGTTTTCTGCCACTGTTATCTTAAGAAGTTAGAACACTTAGGAAATGAGCAGTTTATTAAAGCTTTAAAATTTTCTTTAGTATAGGTTACATAAAATGTCGGAAAAAATGTTTAATTACATCCTTTCTTTGGCAGGACTCTCCTTCAAGTATGAAGCAGAGATCTAACATTATTATTGGTGATGGTAAGATTATGGATTTTTCTTTTGATTATCTTATAATAAGAATTCATGCTTTTTTTTATCTATAATTTGAAGGTTCAGAAGGTGACTAATACAAAACACATGAACTGAAGTTCATATGACTAACAATCTTGCTCCTTGTTTCTTTGTAGAAAATCCATCTGGGCTGGCTCAGAATTTGGTGACAGTCGTCAAGGAATCTGACACTGACATTGATGTTGATGCTCAACTAAAAAATATGGTATTATAATGTTTTATGCATTTTGGTAGCATAAATGAAAAGTTTATTTTTTTTGTGAATTAGCTAAACTAGAAGAACATGTGATAGGAAGTGTTCTTAAGTAGTGTTGCTGTAGCACCATACCGTAGTAGAATAGAATTTTTAAACAAATCGTTATTGTTTTTGACACGCTAGCCGTTATAGAGGCACAATAGCAATGATGTCTGCCGGAAAATTGGAGATGGAAAATAAACTTATACCCTTCTTAATGCTATGTAGTTGCATTTCTTAAGTTTCATTTCAAGCACAATGTCTACTACCATTTCCTATTTAGTTTCATTTCTTTTGACAGGAAGGTGATGAAATAAGAAAAGAAAGAAAAAGACTGTCAAACAGGAAATCAGCTAAAAGATCAAAGATAAAGAAACAGGTACGTACTAGACCATGATCGGTGCAATTCAACAGTATTGAGATGTCTATGAAATGGACAATGGTTAGGTTGCACATGATAAATAAAACAGATGTTTTTGTTTGGATCTATTTATCTTTGTATTTCATTTGATATTCTCATTATTTGTGCCTTGTCAGAAAGAATGTGAAGAGCTATGTCAAAAGATAGACACTCTTAAGGATGAAAATTCCGTCCTAGCACAAACGCTCGCTGAGCTTTCTATGAAATATCTAGAACTCACCAATGAAAACGATTCTATTAAGGTCAATAATTTTAACTCCCCTTCTTATTTGTTCAATTATATATCATTCATTAAACTAAGATAATTGTTTGATTTGAGAAAATATTTTCTGTTTTCACTATTAATTACAAAAAGGCCATCTTGTTTTCTAGTATTTATATGAGAAACAATTAAATAAACTAAGATACTTATATCCTTTGATCTCTCTTTGGTAGATGACAATTATTTATTTGAAGTTTTTAACATTTTCCAAGATTGCTCCTAATTTGAATGTGATTTGGTGGTGGAACAGGAAGAGCTAGTTAAAGAGTATGGACAAGAATCAATTGCAGATCTATTGCACATGAAGCCTACTTGAAATTTTTTTCGGGTGGAGCCAAGATACAGTTTAAGATGGCAAGCATTTCAGTATGTATAATATTTGTCATTTGGGCTAGATTTGAATTTTGACCCTGCTTTAAGTTGTTAATCAATATTAGACATTTAACATAATGCAGTTTTTAACGAATTTTAAAATTTATACAGTTTTTGAGATATATCTTAATTAATATCTTAGCACAAAAATTGATATCCATATTACCTAAAAGTAATTAAATCTATCTTTGTGAACACATGACTATATAGCTGGTTGTATTTAATAAAATCCCAAAAATACTCCCTCCAGAACATAATAAGTTGTTTTTACAAAAGGCTCACTTATTATGTGCTAGAGGGAGTATTTTTGGATTTTAAATACAAATACTCCCTCCAGCACATAATAAGTGAGTCTTTTGTAAAAACAATATTGTACTAAAAATGTTAATTACTTTTTTCCAATTATATTTATAAATAATACTAAATTCATCACTTCCAATTCAATATCCTCCACTTTGTATTTATGATAATGGTGAATGCAGCAATACTTGACAAAAACACTTAAAAACTATTTTTCTCTCTCATTCGCTTATATACTTTTCTTAATATGTCTGAAATGAGCAAATAACTCACTTAATCTAGGACGGAGGGAGTATGATCATTTGTGTTCATATTACACAATACATTAATTAATACATAATGAAACTTACATATCTCTGATACGGTACTGCTAACATATGTTGATACATCGTCTTGAGGTGATAAAGGGAAACATGTAAAGATGGTTAGAGTAGTACCTTACTATTGCTCTTCCTAGAATCACTAAACTAGAGATGGTTGCAACCTAAAATGAAATAAAAGGAATAAATGAATAAACTAGAGATAACAAGTCCCTAAAAATGGGAATTGAATATAATGTAGTGTCACAGTACTTACATTTTTTATGACCATCGAAAAATTACAACGACCACCATCGAAAAAGATTGACGTTGTGGCAACTTGCAAGACAATTGCTTGCTGAAGCAATTCGACCTTAACAATATATGTCGGGTAAGTTTTGGAACCCATCTTATGGGATCTTACGGGTTGCACAATTAGAGTAAAAATTAATGGATTGCTTCAGCAATTAATTATTTTGCAAGCTTGGACAATCCATTATCTTTTACTTAGAACATGTTGTAAAATTTCCACTATGGTAGGGCTATGGTGTTATTGCATTGCTAATTTTGTGTCAGCCACTGTAGGCTGCAACACCTATTTATCTGACACAATGCCAAGTCTGTTTGGCATACTATTGATAACACTGACTTGATATAATCCAGGATATCCTGACCTGTCAAAGGACAATTAAAACTTAGTCAATTGTCTGTGTCTAAATGAGGGAAATAGTTTGCAGCATATACCCTGTGCATACAACTAGAGCTTATGCTTACACTAAAAAAAAAAAAAAAAAAAAAAAAGGTCAAATGCATCCAAAGGTTCTTTAAATATTATGTAAAGTAATTGTTGAGAAGAAAACTTGAAATTATTTCTGTCACATTGGATCTATTTTAGGAGACGCCTAATATATGAAATAAAACAAAACAGAAACATATTTTACAAACAATAGAGAATTGTGAACGAAGTACGTTACAATTTTCATACTGACGTAAGAAATGTAAAACTTAAGTTTGTTATTTACCTTCAAGAATGTCGATGTACTATTTCAATCTTTCGTCTTAAGCTGTCATGCAATAACCTATTTTAGATTTTCAAGATGCTATGACCTTCATGGTTCTGTAGTCTTAATTTAACCCTATTCAAGAGAGACGATTAAATTTTCAGACATCTTGACAGCTTAAATACTCTTAGTAACAAATCCAATTTGATTGACTTGTTTGTTTGTTGTGTGTCAAGCAATGGAACCATTTTAAGCAACTGTGTATCCGACAGCTTTTCTTAGAAATTTTTAACGTGTAGAGAAAATATGGAGAAAATATGCATGAGTAAAATGAGAGTACAGAAATAAAACAAGCAGTGGAAAGCACATTATGTCAAACTATAGAAACATGTCAATTTGAAAAATCATCAAATATTACTAAATAACCAGTTGTATTTAAAATCCAGAAATTATAAGGGTTAATAGTGTTTTTCACCCTTGTAATATATGCCATTTCCGGTTTTCGCCCCTATAAAATTTTCAGTTTGATTTGCACCCTCGTAAAAAATAAAATTTCCGGAAAACACCCCTAATAGGCCATTTTCAGAATTTTTTTTCAATAAATTTTGGTTTTTGAATGGCCTATTAAGGATGTTTTCCGGAAAATAAAAATTGTACGAGGGTGCAAATCAAACCGAAATTTTAATTAATACTTGATGAAACTCAGGGACGGATTGTAATTTAGTAAAAAAAAAACGGGGGGAATTTCAAATGCAGAACATATGAAAAAAATTAAGAAAGTATAAGATACGCCCTAAGTTAATATTGTCAAACAAATATAAATACAACTAACATTTTCTTCTGATAAATTAATCTTCATGTTTGTTTTATATTTTGCTTAATTAAAAGACTTTTGTGGGGGTATTTACAATTGTCTCTTGATAGACAAACAACATGGATTTTATTAAGTTATTGTACAAATAGATTTTCTCTCTTGAGTGTTTTACGTGTTTTTCATCATTTTGTTGTCTCAGATTAATTAAGATGTTATGTCATTTGTCATCTAGTTTTCGTTATATACGTGTATCTTAGTCGATCAGTTCCCTTTAAAGATGTATATTTAGTTCTGAATTTCCTACCCATGCTCATCTTTGGAACTAAACTTGTATTTCTTTTCCTAAAGGTTTCTTATTTGCTTTTAACATTTTCATCATTTTGTTTACAAAAAAGAAGTTTAAAATTAAGTGTTTAAGACTCAATATACTCAGGAGAACAGGAGGAAATGTTATATACGTGCTTTTAACATTTTCATCATTAAGTTCACAAAAAATTATAGACTAAAAAAAAATATAGCATACAACTATAGAAAAAAAGTAAAAAATCTTGGTTATTTTGATTAATATTGATATTTCGAGGAAACACAACCTTTAAAAAATTGAGGAACACATTGTTTAAAAAATCTTGGTTATTTTGATTATTATATTGATATTCCAAGGAAACACAACCTTTAAAAAATATTATTGATATTTTGATTATTTTCTTTGTTAAAGTATTTATTAAAAATGAGGAAAAACCACCTTTTAACATTTCCTCCTCATCGTTAATTATTTTAAAGACATTGTTATTACTATGTATTCTATTTGGATTGCTTATAATTTATAAAGCAAATGATTAAAAAATTGAGATTTGATTGTTTGCATTTGACACACAATTTTGATATTTTACAAAGCATGATTTTGAATTGTGCATTTTGACAAGTACGAATATATTTGTGACGACCAGGTGCACCTAGTATGAGATTACGATTAGGGAGAGTTTCTGTTAGATGGAGTCACCCCTCTAGGAAGGCCGACATTAGAAAGAGAAGGCTATCAATGAGATGTGAACTCTCTAATTGAAAAATATTTTACATTTCTGTTTTGAGAATAGAAAAGAGCCACTCGTTAGATGGAGATAACTCTAAGGGAAAGGCCTCTCTTAAGATGAAAGAGCTATCAACGAGATAGATCTAGCTATCGGTTCACTCATTATTATTATTTTCACTAAATTGATTTGTATACACTTCGTTTAAACGTTATTTCTGATTCCATCTCTTTACAACGTTTGATTTTCTTTTGAAATATTTTTACTTGGTTGGAAACATTTACAAATATATAGAAACAATGAAGCAGATTTTCTTTGCTGCTTTGCTGAGCCTCATGGTTACACAAACTCTTTCCTTGCTGAAATCAGTGGTGCTTTAAGAGCTATAGAGCTGGCTTATCAAAATAACTGGCACATCATTTGGTTAGAAACAGATTCTTCCTTGGTGGTCTTAGCGTTTCATAAGGAGGGCTAGATCCCTTGGTCTCTTAAGGAATAGATGGCACAACATCAAGACAAAGATAAAGCAGATGTATTGCAGGTAACTCACATATACAGAGAAGGGAATGAAGTTGTAGATACCTTAGCAAATTTTGGGTTATCTCTTCAAGAGTTAACTGTTTTGCAGAATATTCCTAGCTTTATTAGGGCTAACTTTGTTAAGAACAAATTAGGCATGCCTTCTTTCAGATTTAAATATTACTAATGGAGTTTTGGTTTGGTCCCTCCATGTTGTATTTACTTCTCTCTTTTCTATCTATATATTTTGGTAGGTCAGCACCTTAGCTTCCTACTTTTGGTTTAAAAAAAAATAAAAAATCACTCACGTACAATTTAATAAATGTGTACATAATACATGAACTCTTGTCTGAACATTTTTCCTTAGAGATATTTTGATCTCTAGTAAATTTTACCCCTCAAGCACACTGTCGGACTGATTCAACTGGCCGATTCAATCTTTACATTTTTCAAAATTTTATACAATCTTCTCTCTCCGTTCATCATTCTCATTCTTTTACCATCATCATTATTATACTTTGAATTATTATCAAAATAAAACAAATCTTTGATAATTATTTATGAAAATTTTATAAAAATATTTCATACGTTTTGTTTATCAAATAAATTCGTTTTATGACAAGTAACCATAAATTTCTCGTGCATGAATCTTTTAATAGATACCCGCCAAATACCATGCACCAATATCTACACTAATTTAATTTTTTTTTTTTTATCAAATAATAGTATCAAATATATATGGAATCTACAAATCATATAAAATAATTTATAATCAAGTAACTGAATTGTTGTCTGTTTGACCCTTTTTATGGAGGACATCGCTATGAGGTTTTTCAGCGACCTATTTTTAGGTAAGACCTCGCTATATGGGTTGTCGGTGACCTTTTTTAGGGAAGACCTCGCCATGAGGTTTTTATTGCCTTTTAACTTTTCTTATTTGGCTATTTGTCTTTATTTCTACGGAAATCAAGTAGAGAAAATTAGAGAACAAATTTCTATCGAATCATTTTGTGATGCTTCAAAGTCTGAACCAATAGAAGAAAAAAACATAACAATAAATTAGAAAGTAACAACAAAATTAAGAATAGAAGAAAATAGGAACCAAAAAGTAGAGTCAAAAACCATAATTAAATTAAAGTAGAGTCAAAACACCATAAGATTAGAAAGATTTATTAGAGAACTTGTACGATTATAATAATAAAATAAAATAAACTAGAAAATATTGTCATAGCAAAAAAAATCATGTAATATGATTGTAAATTGCAATTCAAATGAAATTTATTAGTTAACTAAGAACCAAATAAAGGGAGAAGTATATTGAGAGATGGAAGAAAACCTACAAATAAGGTGAGGTAGCAATGAACAAATATATTGTGCCAAAGTGGTCTAGTGTTTAACTTATGTGCAGGATAAAATGGGAAGGTGGGTCGGTTAACAATATTAAGGGGTAGTTAGTATGATTTGGATGATGATGTGGTGTGGCTCTAGTCTTTTCTCTCCATTATTTTGTATTTCTACTTCTCTCAAAAAAAAAAAAAATTCTACTTTTTTATGTAGTTAATTAATTGA
Organism: Medicago truncatula; assembly: GCF_003473485.1. Taxonomy (NCBI): domain Eukaryota; kingdom Viridiplantae; phylum Streptophyta; class Magnoliopsida; order Fabales; family Fabaceae; genus Medicago; species Medicago truncatula. The sequence continues at coordinate 20,033,348 of NC_053043.1, read as the reverse complement.
AACACTTCTATTTCTTTAATTTAATTTTTATTGGGTTAGTGGAATTTGCTATTTGCAAAATAGCCTTTTTCCGTTGGTGTGTGTGTGGATGTTATGCATTAGTGGGAATATTTCATTTCACTTCATGGGAGTGAGCTACACCATTTTTTTTTCATTTTTTAATTTAATTAATAGAATGATAATTATTTTCCATTTTCATTATTAATTAATTAATAGGAGAATTAGTTGAAATAGATTTGTGGAGAGAAATAGATTTGTGAAATTTTCCGTATGTATGTTTTTGAGGATTTTGAAGACGTAATGTCTATTTCTTGAATATTTGTATTATTCACGTGTTTTATCGCTTTAATAGAAGTATGGCGTTACAGTGAGTGTTTTTCTTTTCATTTTTTATTTAATTAATCAATAATTAATAGATGAATTCATTAAAAAGAGAGGTTTGGAGGGATACATCTGTAATGGTTTTTTTTTCTTTTCATTTTTTAATTTAATTAATAGAATGATAGATATTTCCTATTTAAACAATTAATTAATTAATTAATTAATAGGTAAATTAGTAGAAATAGAGTTGTGGACTGAAATATGGGTGATGTGTTTTTTCTTTTTATTTTTTATTTGATTAATTAAATGATATGGTGGGAAAGTTCGTAGGGAAATTTTCGGAAGAACTCGTAGGATTATAATTATAAATGATGATACATATATCCGACCGCAAGTATCAAAGACACAACAATATCTAATAATACATTCAATTGCTCGAACCTCAAACAATCCTTAATCAAATAGCATCAGATAAAACCAAAACCAAAACAAAAATGAGAATTGATATGAAAAAACCGTGACCTATGATCCGCTACAAGCATCCATGTACTCATGAACAATAATATTAGGATTAATTGGAGGAAAATGGGAAACACTTTTAGTCGAAAATATTTTATGGAATTAAGTTAAATGACAAAAGGATAAAATTGAAAATTTATATAATTTATAGGGGTAAAAGTATAAGTGTAGGGGTACAAAGTACTCGTTTTACCCAATTGACCCGACTGATTGGTAATGGGCCGTGCAGTGCGGGTGGTTTGGGCCGGTTTGGCAAATTATGTACAGCCTTACACGAAAAGCATATAAGGAAATGCACTATATTTTTTCCAGCCCTACTTTCACGAGCGAGTTACATTAGACACAAAGGTGTCTTTTGCGTCAAACGATTTCTCTTCTTCTAAAAACAATTCTCACGGTCGTTCCCTTCTCTTTTGCCGACTCTTTCTCTTTCACTTTCACTTCTGGTAATTTACAACCTTTTTCTTTTATGTTCTGTTTGCTTGAATATTATGTGATTTAGTTTTTGGTCTATTCTCCTTATTGATCGTTGTCGAGTTCCAACCCTAAATGTAACAGTTATTTGTTAGTTTACTTAGTTTTGACATGAAACAATTATTTTTTGATGAACACCTGATGGTTAGGAATCAGAGCCTTAAGACTTCAAGAAATAGTACACAGTTAATATAGTTTCTTGGAATCGTAGTGTTAAGACTTGAAGAAACAGTAGCAGATTGGAAAAATTGATAACCATACTGTACTCATGATATATATGTTTTTAGTTTAAAAAAAAAAAATTGTTCAAATTGAGTAGGATTATTATATTTTTTAGGGTTTCCTTGTTGATAGCAGATTGTGTAATTGAATACACGGTTTAAATTCCGTTGTGTTTGATTGGTGGAAATGAAGGATAGATTATTTTTTAATTTCTAGTATAGTTAAATTCTAAAAAATTTAGTGTATCAAGGGCTGAAAAGAAATAAATCACTTTTATTTATTTATAAATAAAATCTTTTTTTTTTCAAAATTTAAACCTATCAAACCTAATAAACCATTATCTGGTATGGTATCCAGATAGTCTGCCATATATTCTTTGACATTATGTACAATATTTCATGCTTGATGGTATTCAAATTTCAGGAAGCTCGGGATTCACAAGTTTCACGAGCTTGATGGGGAAGAAAGAATCCATTCCATTTGGCAGAGCTTACAATTTCTTGGTGCCTCAAGATGTCAGTAAATCATGTTATGACCGTCTTAACTAATTTTGTTTACGTGCAGTCTGCTTTTAGCTGATATAATCTATTTTAATTTGATTTTTCTCTCTAACAGCAAACTCCAAACAACCCTATGCTACCACATTGTGATACAACTATGCAGGTGCAAAACTTTTTCTTCTCTGAACCAGTTTGTGATGGCATCTTTGGTCATGTAACTTGCACCTTTTGCGTAGAAAAAAAAAAAAAAAACTGACTCATTTTATCTTCGTTCGAATTACCTTTTATCACAATTATTCACTTCATTAATAGATATATTTATTGCACTTCATTAAATAATTTTTTTTATCATATTTTCTTGGGTATTCATTTTATAGTTAGTGTATATATTTAGTGGAATTTTCATATTTCTTTAGGGCATATTTATTTAGTGGAATTTTCATATTACTTTAGGGATTTTTCATATTTTCTATGGAATTCATATTTCCTTATTGTTAGTGTATATTTACTGTATATTTGCAATTATTAGTGAGATGATTCGATGATGGTTTTTTCATCTTAGAGCAACTTCCATATTGAATTGTGTATTATGAATTTGTATGTTCATAGAAAAGTGTTTATGCATTTTGTTCAGGTTGCTGCACAGGCTTTTTCAGAAATGGTACACAGAAGAAACCCAGATTTCAACAAATTATTTGCTAGAAACTCAAAGCCTGATTCAAGTTTAATGACTGGCGAATCAAGAGAATATGGAAACCAGTCTTCTTCACCAAAAAATGATAGGGATGGAACCTCAATGAGGTACAGATTGTTCTTGTTCTTCTGCTAAACTTGTTAACAGCCTTTTCCCAAAGACTAAACAAAAAACTTTATGTGCGCAGTGCAACAAGTGGAAGCATGAGATCGGCAGATGGAGATCAAGATGACAGTAACAAAGTATGTTTATCGATTAGTTTTTATATAAATATTTGGTTTATGAATATAATGTGCTCTGCAGTTGCAATATAAAATTTTCGGCAAAAAAGTCTAATTAAATCCTTTTTGTGGCAGGATTCTCCTTTAAGCAAGAAGCAGAAATCTAACATGATTACTGAGGATGGTAAAAATATGGATATTTCTTTTGCTATCTTATAATAAAATTTCATGTATTATCATGATTTATAATTTGAATGTTAAGAATGACTAGTACCAAACACATGAACTGCATTTTATGTGGCTAACAGTCTTGCATCATGGTTTGTTGTAGAAAATCCATCTGGACTGGCACAGAATTTGGGGACAGCCGTCAAGGAATCTGACACTGACCTTGATGTTGATACTCAACTAAAAAATATGGTATTATAAAGTTTTATGCGTTTTCATAGTATAAATGAAAAGTTTTTTTTTGTGGATTAGCTAAACTAGAGGAACAATCCGTCTTTTATTAAGATAACTTGTAAAATCCCTTTTGAATCATTATGATGTCCATATACTTAGAAAAGGCCACTTTAACATGGTCTCTAAAACAAATATGTGATAGGCAGTGTTGTTAAATAGCGGCGCTGTAGCCCTATACAGTAGTTAAATTTTTAAACAAATCGCTATTGTTTGTGATATGCTAGTTGCTATAGCTGCGCCGTAGCAATGATGCGCAGCACTTATTGACAAGATATGCTTAGCTTTGTTGGCCACTATAGTTATAATCATATTCCTGTGTTAGTTTTTCAACTTGTAAGAACATAAATTTTCAACTTGTCTAAAATTTTTCGTTTGTTTTATTTTGCATATTTTTCTTTCTACGCTTCATTCCTGTCATATATGAGTCTTTTATGTTAAAATGTTACCACCATTTATTAATCCTACTTTCTTAATGTTGCTAAGTTTTGTTGCATTTCTTTTGACAGGAAGATGATGAAAGAAGAAAAGAAAGAAAAAGACTGTCGAACAGGAAATCAGCTAAAAGATCAAAGATAAAGAAACAGGTACATACGACAATGCTTTGGATGCATATGATTAAAATGTAAAAAGAAAAAGATGTTGTTTTTCTTCTTTCCCAACTAGTTTTTTTTTTCCCTACTCTGATTTTTTAAATTATTAAATGTTTAATATGATCTGATTATCTAACTTCTGATGTGTTTGTTCGTTGCTCTATTTAACTTGTATTTCATTTGATGTTCTCATTATTTGTGCCTTCTCAGAAAGAATATGAAGAGCAATGTCAAAAGATAAACACTCTTAAGGATGAAAATTCGGTCCTAACACATACGCTTACTGAGCTTTCAGAGAAATGTCTCGAGCTCACCGATGAAAACGATTCTATTGAGGTCAATCATTTTAACTCCGCTACTTATTTGTTCAATTTTATATCATTCATTAAATTAAGATACTTGTTTGATTTGAGAAAATATTTTTGTTCAATTAGAAAAAGACCGTCTTGTTTTCTAATAGTTGTATGAGAAATATTTAATTAAACAAAGAAACGATGGTTAAGCGAGGAATCAAAATAGTATACGGGACATTATATCCTTTGATCTTTATTTGTAACAGACTTTCTAATAAGCTAGTTCAACAAATTATCTAAGTTACATAACATGAATGTAGCCAAGTTCATCTTGTTAGATGACAGTTATTTATTTAAAGCTTTTCATATTTTTTTTATTGTAGTATTCAATGCTCTATTTTCCAATATTGCTACTAATTTGAGTGTGATTTTGTGGTGGACAGGAAGAGCTAGTTAGGATGTATGGACCAGAATCAATTGCAGATCTCTTGCACATGAAGCCTACCTGAAACAGTTTATGATAAGAAGCATATCAGAATGTATAATGTTTTTTTTTATTTGGGCTGGACTTGTATTTTGGCCCTGCTTTAATTTGTTAATCAATATTACACATTTAAGATAATATCTTATCACAAAAATTGATTTCCATATTACTAATATTACTAAAAGGTAAGTAAATCTATCTTTATGAACATATGTACAGCTAGCTGTCCTCGTGAGCTTAGCTCAGCTGGTAAGGACATTGCATTATATATGCAAGGTCCGGAGTTCAAATCTCGGCCACCACCCAAAAAAAATGTATAGCTAGCTGTATTTAAAATCCAGAAATATGAATTTGTGTTCATGTCATATTACACAATAACATTAATTAAAACATAATGAAACTTACATATCTCTGATACATTTTCATGTGGTGATAAGGGAAACATGTAGAGATGATAGCCATATTGCTCTTCCAAGTATCTAATTTGTAGAATAAGACATGACCATTTATCAGGGTCTAATTAATGATAAGGGTACCCTAACAGAAACATGAGCAACATGAAAGTACAGCTACTATTTCTAGGAGTACTTTGTGCTTTGCTGCAGGTCTCATAAAAAACTATTATGTTGTTTCTTTTGCTTGAAAAAGAAGCGAGGCAATAATTCCTCTCGTATAATGTCAACAAATATGCAGTCTTTTTCTTTATTTTCAGCTATGTTCGTCTAAGTTCGTCTAATCTCTTAGCAATCTTTTTGCTTATTTCTTTGTTTCTAGTCAATACTTATATAAAAAAAAAAAAAAATCTGTTTAATTTTATCTACAGAAATCCTAGGGTTAGGATTTGAATCCAACATCTTACACAATAGCTTCCCTAAAAATATTGGGAAACAATTTGGACACTTAAACTCTGCTTTGCTTATCTTCATGTAATAAACCATCAAGAAACTGAATAAATTAGATATGATAAGTCCCTAAAAATGGGAATTGAAAATAACATAGTGTCATGGTACTTACAGATAGCTATCCGGTGTGCAAAGCAGGTTACTGAAGAAGTTTTTGCAAACATTAATATGGCTATGACAGAATGACGTAACTTCTTGTTGAGCATATTAAAGAATATAAAACAATAAAAGTAACTTTTTTTGGGAAACAAACCTAAATGAGTCTAAAAGTCCAAACACATACCTATTACATTGCTCTTCTCTTGGAACAAACAAGTGTGAGCTGCTTCTAGTACCTTTAAACCCTAGAAAAGGGAAAAACATTACATGAACGATTCTCTTTGCTTACCTATGAAAGTTATAGCAAGTTACCCTAAATAGTGCATGATAACCATAAATTTAAAAAACAATAGACAATCAAGACAAAGGAAATACCATTAGTGACTGATGCTCCAATAATGCATTTAACTTTGCATATGTTTGTTCTTAGATCTCAGGTCCTGTATGTAACAGCCCGATTTTTAGCTAGGTTTATTTTAATTACTTTTATTATGTGTTTGTGTGTGATTATTTGTGCTTGTGTGTATTTAATTGTCATCGAGTGCATTTTCATGGGTTTTCGTATTAGAAGGGTATTTTGGTAATTTTGTGAGGATGAGTAAAATTATAATTTTTAGTGGGAATTGCTTTTAGTAATTAGTGAGAGTGGTTATTTCATTAAGTTACTAGAGAAAGTCGAGATTTTACCGTTAGTGACATTTTACCGTTAGTGACATTTTACCGTTATTAATTAAAATATCGTTTGGAGTGTATAATATTTTTGGTTTGAATAGAAACGGGTTAAGCCCACTAGAAACTAAGTAAGCCCATTAGTAGAGATAACACTAGGGTAGTGTTAGAAGAACCAAATCATTTTCATTTCACAAAACATTTCTAGAGAGAGAAAGTGGGAAGAGAAGATAAGGGTTTGGAGAGAAGAACTTGAAGAATCCAATTGGGAAAACTTAGGAGCTAAATTGAAGCCTAGGTTTGGTCTAATCTTCATCTAAGGTAAGGGGGTTAGTCTTTATCATGATCATGTTCATTCTTTGCAATTTTTCATGATTTAGATGAAATTGGTTGAAATGAATGAATGGATAATTGTTGCTAAATTCGTGCTCCAACTTTGATGATATGTTTGCATGCATGAATTGATAATAATTGTGTGATTGTTGGTTAAATTACATGTTTGAATATGTGAAAATGAAAAGTTATGAAAATTGTGCAAAATGGATGAATTTGACATGTTGTTGTTGAATTATGATGGAGGGTATGATTATATGTTATGATTGTAGTTGATTGATGATGTTGATCTCATTTCATGACTTAGGTATGATTTATGTTGAGATGTTGTTGAGAATTGTGTTGAATTTGAAGAGATGAATTGTGGTTGTTTGAGAACTTATTGTTTTGAGAAAAATTATTTTAAACAATTTCATAACTTGTACAAATGCCCCGAAACGAGCGAGTTCGATGTGTTAGAGCCTCGGGTTATGCCTCGGATCACTTTTGATGATTGAGGATTTTAAACGTTCGGTTTTTGATCGAAATTGGCGAAAACCCGCGGCCGAGACACGCGAAAACGCACGTTTACGGAGCGCTGCGCCTATAGTGGAGCGCTGGGCGCCCACTTACAGGGAGTCAGCGCTTGGGCGCTGCACCTCTAGCGCCAGGCGCCCATGACAGGACAACGGGAACGTTGTTCCGTGTCCGGGTGCTTGGGGGTGGTCGTGCAGGGGTCCTAGGCGATCGTTTTGAAGTGTTCCTTTGCTGTTTTCACCTACTTTTCTACTGGAACACATTTGGCTTTGTCGGAACTTCAATTTTCTAATTGGTTTGAAACTTGAGTTTGTGTCGTTTCGGTTTTTCGGAAATTGTTGGAACTCGGTCTTGGTGAACAAAAGGAGTTGCAAGCTTAGTCTACAGTTCTTATGGGCTTAGGCAATGCTTGTAAGGTTGGTACAATGTCTTAATCATGTCAAACTTGATTTTCGGGTGGGAATGTGGAATGTATAAACTTGGGATTTTCTCATACGAACTTAGGCTAACCTTTGAACTAATTATCGATAGTTCGTAAGTGGCCTATGCTCATACTCATATGATTGATTAAGATTGAATTGTAGGATTTCAAACTTGAATAAGTTGCCTAGCTTTGAAAATTATCAATGTTGGCCGTTTACCACATGATTTGGATTTTTGTCGGAAATGTTTCTTTAGCAAATTGTTTTATGAGTTATTGTGATTATTCTTGTATGACTAAGTGAATTTGTATGAAGGAGTGATTATATTTTGGATATGATGTTTATCATGAGATGTTTTTCCCTATTACTTGGAATATGAGAATGCTTGAAATGGTGAAACTATATGATATAGTTGATGTTGCATGACATTGTTGACTATTGATAATTATGTTGAAGTGTGATGGTGAATACTATGATTTAATTGTGTATGGGCATGTTTTCTTGATAATGCAATGTTGTGGAGATAATCAATATAATTGGGTGTTGTCCTATATATTGAGTTTGAAATGGTGATTGTTGTCGCATTATCGAGTCCTTACACATGTCCATGCATCATAGTCGTTGTTGCTGTAAAAGGGATGACTCTTTTACTTCGAGATTATTGTAAGGCAGAGGTGAGCCTTACATGCGATGTTGACTTGTCCATCGGAGGTGACGACCTTGTTGAGATTTGGTACCGCATGCATTTATGTGTCCATAAGTGCATATCATAGCATGAGTCCTATGTGAATTATGTGATTGGTGATGAATTGAGATGAATGAATGTTGCTAATGATTGTCTATGACTGATGTTGTGAATGAATATTTATGATTGGATAATTATTCATGTGATTGATATATGTGGATATGAACTAGCAAGTTGTGATATAAGTATTTATGCATGACTATTATTATTCAAGTACATGATATTATTGAATTTGATTATTATCTGGATTATGATAATGTAATGCTTACCCCCAGTGGTTTTAACCGCCTACTTGCCTGTATGGGGGAGTAGACGTTGTGCAGGAGTAGTCTCGGTGAGTCTTTGCTTGGGATATCGGGAGCTTCCTCCGATATCGGTGTCGTGTCGGCTCTGATCTAGGCTTGTCGTGTCGGTCTAGATTAGGTTGTTTATATTTTCGTTTGGATTATTATTTTGTTGATGACTACCCGTATGTTTGGGTTTTGAGATTTATCTTTGGGATATGATTTATTTGCTCATGGCATGTATATATTTGATCACTCTGATTTATATTCCGCTGTAACTGTTAAGGTTTACATACATGTCTATCGGTTTTTGAATTTTGAATAAGACGTAATCTCTATTTCTTGAATAAATGTATTATCCGCATGTTTAATTGCTTTAATAGAAATAGGAGCGTTACACTGTACACTTAGTATATTAGGTTCTCAAGTTGATCAGCAAAGAAGGTTCTCAAGTGTCTTGACAATTAACAAGAAAAAGTGAGTTCAAGGTATCAGACTGATAACCATTAATTTGCGAGAGTCCTTTCCATCCAATTGCGACTTTTTATGCTTTAGTGTAATCTCATTTGCTTCAGATGCCTTCTCTTCTTGCAAGTATTTGATATGGAAAGGATTGTTGCTGGTTATGCATACTGTTGTTTCAGGGATATAGTCCATACTTCTGTTTATGAATTTTTCAGTATAGTTAAGGGTCACTTTTGATTTTATATAAGTCAAAATATCCCCGTATGCTTCGAATCTCTTCATACCTTCCAAATCTATAATAAAGCTTTAGAGTTTGTTTCATAGTTGTGAGAATGGAATTTCGTCGCGGTTCAAGTTTGATTACAATAATTAAAACCGTGAAAAGTTTTTAGTTGCAAACATTTCTTCAAGAAATATAGTAACTAAATTATTGTAGTACATATCCATATGTTTGGAACCACACACAACCTAGACTTATCAATCAAGAACCTAGAGACAAAAATATAAAAATGGATTCTACCACTTCACATTCCTTAACTTAGAACATGTTGTCAAATTTCCACTATGTTGGTGCTATGGCGTTATGGTATGATGAATTTTGTGTTAGCCACTTTAGGCCGCAACACTTATTTATCTCTCTCCCAGTTAAAAGGACACCTATGTCATGTTAGGCTCTAAGACACAATACCATCTCCTAACAAAAGGACACCTATTTATTTCCCACCCAAATAATATCCTTCCAAAAACTAGCTTTTCTTCCGTTTCCCAATTTTCTCACTACCCTTTGTTTGAACCAATTTGAGCCCCCCACCTCCTCTAAAGACAACTAAATGAAGCACATGCTACATAGAAAAACGTGTCCCAACAACTATTTTATGAAGTGGTCACCAAGTTTCACATCTTCTATAAATAGAGGAACAATTGAATGGAAACATTAAGAGTTTGAGATACAAAAGCTTCCATCTCTCTAAACAATCATTTTCTCAATCAATCTCTTCAACAAACATAAGCAAACTCCATAATCTCACTATATTTTTTGTCTCATAATCTCTCACTATATTTTTCAAAAGTGTCGAACACTCTTGAAAAATGATACAACCGACAAATATTTTGACATTCCCAATATTTTTTTGACAAAAATAAAATTCAAATTAGTCTCTTTTTTTTATTAGGTAGGAAAAAATAATAATATGATTCATTGTAATACAAGAACAAATTTGTCTCTATAAAAAAAGTCCATGGGTCAATTTTAATTTTAATTTTTCAGGCTCAAAAAATTGAGGTGTCATTGACGCCACAACAATTTCTCTTTTCTTCGCCACATAACATTCTTTGGTGAATGTTTTAGAAGATCTAAAAGACATTGACGGGTCTAAATAGAACTGCTCTGCTATTAGTTGGGTTCGGTTTTATTTGACCTGGATTTGCGCATCCGAAAGCTTTTGCCAACCTGTTGGGCTAATTTTATGCTATTGACCCAAATGAGTCGTAATGGGCCATGAAGTTTGGGTGGCTTGGGCTGGTTCAAAAATTTTGACCAGCCCTAATCGAAGAGCTTATAAAAAATGCAGCTAAGTTTTGTTCTTTTTTACATTACCTACAAAGTCAGAAGGATTTCTCTTCTCCTAAAAACACTCTCTCACAGTTTCTTCCCTTCACTTTTGCTTCTGGTAATTTTCATCCTTTTTCTTTTATATTCTGTTTGCTTTTATATTATTATGTGTTATAGTTTTTGGTCTGTTTTCTTATTGTTATTGATTGATTTCAAGTTGCAACCTGTCTGTAACAATTATTTGTAAGACTCTACTTACCTGCTGACCGAAAACAACTCTTAGTAAGATTTTACTTTCATCAGAGATGAACACCGGATTACTAGGACCTTTTCACGTCGAATTGGATGTTTAAGATTTAAGAAAATAGTAGCAGATTTTATTTTTTTAGAAAAATTCGTGACTATGCTGTACTCAATATGTATACGTTTTATATTTTTAAAAATTCAGTTTCAATTGGAATAGGATTATGATATTTTTTTGCTTCTTCAAAAAAAGGATTATGATATTTTTTAGGGTTTCCTTGTTGATAGTGTATTGTGTAAATGAATACAGGATTTAAATTACATTGTGTTTGATTGGTGGAAGATGAACTGTATAATTAATTACAGATATTATTTTTTAATGTATTTTGATAACGGTATTCCCAAGTTTCTCAATGGGGAAGAAAGAATCCAATCCATTTGGCAGACCTTCCAATATCTTCGCCGCAAGATGTTATGTCTGTCTTAACTAATTTTATTTATGTGCAGACTGCTCATAGCTGATATGATCTATTTTACTTTGATTTTTCTCTCTAACAACGAACTTCAAACAAAGCTCTGCTACCACATTGGGAGACAACTATGCAGGTTTTTGGGCTGGTTTTCATAGATTACTGCTTTTTATGGCCAGCTGGTTTTTAAACTACGACAAAAGGATCCGTAACTAGTTTTTAGGTTGGTTTTCACACTCTTTTTTGTTTGGTGTAGGCAAATAATGCACTACTTCAATATGATGCTCTACATGATCCCACGGAGCTCTCCTATAATCCTCGTGTAGCAAAGGTGGGTCAAAACCTTTCAACTGATACATTCATTGCACTACATTCATTTATTTTTTCTATCATAATTTCTACGAAATTATAGTTAGTATATATTTAGCGGATTTAGTGGAATTTTCATATTTTTTTAGGGGTGGGGTTGGGGTACTTAAGAATTACTAGTGAAATGATTCGATGAGCGTTTCTTCATCTTAGAGAAACTTACATACTTAATTGTGTACGAGTTTGTATATTCATATACAAATGTTTATGCATTTTGGTCAGGATGCTGCAAAGGCTTTTTCAGGAATTGTGCGTGAAAGAAACCTAGAATTCAACATATTAGGTACTATAAACTCAGAGCCTGTCTTAAGTTTAATGACTGGGGAATTCACTAAATATGGAAACCAGTCTTCGGCACCAAAACATGATAGGGATGGAACCTTAATGAGGTACAGTTTGTTCTTGTTCTTCTGGTAAACTTGTTAATAGCATTTTTCTAAGGCCTGAACAAAATCCTTAATGTGCGCAGTGCCGCAAGTGGAAGCAAGAGATCAACAAATGCAGATCAAGATGATAGTAACGAAGTATGTTTATCGATAAATTTTCATATAAATGTGGTTGATGAATGTAATGTGTTCTGCCACTGTTATCTTAAGAAGTTAGAACACTTAGGAAATGAGTAGTTTATTAAAGCTTTGAAATTTTTCTTTAGTACAGGTTATATAAAATTTCGACAAAAATGTCTAATTACATCCTTTCTTTAGCAGGATTCTCCTTTAAGTATGAAGAAAAGATCTAACATGATTATTGGTGATGGTAAGATTATCGATTTTTCTTTTAATTATTTTATAATAAGAATTCATTCTTTATTTGATCTATAATACAAAACACATGAACTGCAGTTCATCTGGCTAACAGTCTTGCACCTTGTTTCTTTGTAGAAAATCCATCTGGGATGGCTCAGAATTTAGGGACAGTCGTCAAGGAATCTGACAATGACATTGATGTTGATGCTCAACTAAAAAATATGGTATTATAAAGTTTTATGTGCTTTCGTAGCATAAATGAAAAGTTTTTTTTTTTTGTGAATTAGCTAGACTAGAAGAACAGCCAACCCTGTAAAATCTTTTTTGAATCATTATGATGTGCACATAGTTAAAATCAGTTTTTGTGCATACATTTCAGAAAGTAAATCCCTTCTTAACTTCGTAGCTAAATATGTATGGTAAAAACATTTCAGAAAGTAAATCCCTTCTTAATGTTGACAAGTTTAATTCTTAACTCTCTTGCACAATGTCTAGCATTTCCTATTTAGTAGCATTTCTTTTGACAGGAAGTAGATGAAATAAGAAAAGAAAGAAAAAGACTGTCAAACAGGAAATCAGCTCAAAGATCAAAGGTAAAGAAAAAGATGATCTGATTATCTAACTTCTGATGTGTTTGTCCGTTGATCTATTTAACTTGTATTTCATTTGATGTTATCATTATTTGTGCCTTGTCAGAAAGAATGTGAAGAGCAATGTCAAAAGATAAACACTCTTAAGGATGGAAATTCGGTCCTAACACAAACGCTCGCTGAGCTTTCAGAGAAATGTCTCGAGCTCACCAATGAAAACGATTCTATTGAGGTCAATCATTTTAACTCCCCTTCTTACTTGTTGAATTTTTTATCATTCAATAAACAAGATACTTATTTGATTTAAGAAATAATTTTTTCAATTAAAAAAAGGCCATCTTGTATTCTAATATTTGTATGAGAAACAATTAAATAAACTAAGATGCTTATGAATCCAAAAATCAGAAGACGTCCATTAATGTAAACGATTCTATTGATCTCTCTTTGTAACAAACTTTCTAATAAACTAGTGCAACAAATTATCTAAGTTACCTAACATAAATTATCCAAGCTCATCTTGTTAGATGATAATTATTTATTCAAAGCTTTTGATATTGGTTTATAAAAAAGTTAATTCTCAGTATTGTGTTGTGGTTCTGAATGCTCTATTTTCCAAGATTGTTGCTAATTTGAGGGTAATTTGGTGGTGGAACAGGAAGAGCTCGTTAAGGAGTATGGACCAGAATCAATTGCGGATCTATTGCACATGAAGCCTATTTGAAACTTTTTTTGGTGGAGCCAAGACACAGTTTAAGATGGGAAGCATATCAGAATGTGTAATTTTTTTATTTGAGCTGAACTTGATTTTTGAACCTATTCAAGAAATTATACATTTAAAATATTTAGGAAACAGTTTAAGATAGGAAGCTTTAAGTTGTTAATCAATATTAGACATTTAACATAATACATATCTTAATATCTTATCACTTACACCACAAGAATTATGTGTTTTACTGGCGGAATTAAACCCTCAATAATGAAAAAAAATCCCGCAGTAATACACATTACTGACGGATTGGTGACAAAATAAACCCCTTAGTAATACTGGCGTCAGTAATGTTACTGGCGGAATTTTCCCTCTGTAATGATTAGATGGTTCTGACGAAGCATTACTGAGGGAATAATCCTTTAGTAATTCCCTGCTGAACAATCCGTCAGGCGAAATAATCCCTCATTAATGTTTTGTCAAAACCACCTCTTCATTACTGAGAGAAATTTCCACCAGTAATGATTATGCAGATTTGCTTTATTGACGGAAATTTTCTCGCCAGTAATGTACTTTACATTTTTTTCGTGATCCATTCCCACTTTTTATTTTAATTAAAGAAATAAACACAAATAAATGTTCTAGATGTTTCACAGGTATCTTGTGTAGCTTCATGTGGGTTCTGTAGAGGATAGAGACCATTTGTTTTTAAGTGTGATCACTACGGTTGTTTGTGGCTTCTGATATCCCATTGGCTTGGTATCGATATAGTTCTTCATGGCGACTTATATGCTCATTCAAATCAATTTTGTGTTCTTGGAGGGTTCTCAAAAAATTCAAGGATAACATTCTCTATTATTTGGATTTCGGTCTTATTTGTTATCTGGAAAGACCGTAACAATAGAATTCTTTATAATCATTTAGATTAGTTTACAGGACTTCTTGAGAAGGATAAACTCCAAACATATTGGTGGTTGAAAGCCTTTGACTAGCCCTTTTGGAGGCAAAATCCTTTATGTTGTTTTCAAGCTGTGATGTAATTTTATTTTTTGCTTCTTTGGTTGTTGGTAGCCTGATTTTTTTGCTTCATCAATTAACTTCGCTCAACAATGCAGCAAAAACAACTCAACAATGCAACAACAACGACTCAACAAATGCAATGTCATGCGATTACGCATGTGGTACCAACAGAGCTACAACTCCCTTCGCTAATGCCGTAATTCGGCTTTGACAAGCTACAACCCCTTCGCTTATAAACAACAGAGCTATAACTCCCTTTGCTATTGCCGTGATTCGGCTTGACAGGCTACAACCCCCTTCTCTTGACAATGATTATGCAATGATACAACTAAATGCAACAACAACAACATCAACTTCGCATCATAATCTCACAATTCATTAACATGAATAACATCATATAAACATCATATTTAACAACAATAATTCATTCATACATCTTCGTAAAAACATGTTAAATTATCCACAAAAGATTTTCCCGTCAAACCAAGACTACTAGAAAGATAATACAATTATTAACAACTTTCATGTTTACACCAAAGACCAACTCAAAACAGAACGTGTGAAGCAGACGCAAGAACGCGAAACAGGGCAAGCTGCCACTGAACAATTCGCGAGGCGAGCATGAACACTTGCCGTGCCGAGCTCCCATCTGAACTACTCGCCATGGCGACCAAGTCACTCGCCGTGGCGGGCTGGAATAGGTAGCTCTCGGGAACTCAACATTTTTCACCCAAAAATCCTAATTTTAACTTCTCAATGCCCAAATTTGATTCCAAAACTTGTCTGAACATTTCTAAACATGAAAAGGCACTCGAATTCATATAAAACTTGGACCAAAACATCATTTCTACAAAATCACTATTTTTACCACTGAACAGTTCGCTAGGCGAGTAACAACACTCGCCGTTGCGAGTTGACATCTAAGCCACTCGCTAGGCGAGCAAGATTCACTCGTCGTGGCGAGCGATGATAGATAGCTCTACGGGCAGAAACCAATTTTCACTCAAAAACCCCAATTACAACTACCCAAATCCCAAATTTGATAGGAAACATTACCTATTGTTATTCTACAACATGAACATCATTTTTTTTATATTAATTCATTCGATTACCTACACTTTCAACAATCAAATTGCAATTCAAACCTAACTTCTATAACATCAAAATTATTAACAACAACAAAATTAAACCCTTTTTCAGAATTATAGACTCATGATTAAAGAAGGCTAGTCCCACCCTTACCTTAGATTGGTTAAATTTTGAATTCTACAAGTTTTCCCTTCTTCTCACAAAGCTCTTCTCTTCTCTGACTTCTCACTTTCTCTTTTTCTCCCAGAAACTGTTTTTACGTGTTATGCATCTCTATTCCTAACCTCTCCTATTCTTAACTTACATATTCTCTCTTATTCCAATTCTGCCCTTATGCCTCATTAATCTAATTTAATTATATTCCCTCACTAATAATGCTCATATTAAGCTACTAATAATTACCAACATATAACACATCACAATTATTCAAATAAATTATACAAAAAGACACTAAACTCGATAAAATAAATAAATAATAAAATAGGGTGTTACAGTTACCTCTAGCACGACTTGTTCTTGAGGGGCTGTTAGTTATTCATTTAATATAATTCGCTTAGTTTATTCAAAAAAAAAAATAATTAATGATTACAGATGGAATCAGGTTAAACTAAGGTGATTTTGGTCACCACCGCATTTCACAATAGCACACTATTAATGCAAACAAAAAATTTAGCCTTATGATTTTTATATAGGCTAAAGTGCATTTTCCCCCTTAAGTTTCAAGAAATTGTCATTTTGTATACATGTGAAAAAAATGAAAAATTTGATTCCTCAAGAATTAGCCCTTTTGCAATAATAGTTTTTTGGAAAATTTTGACTTAGTCAATGCCTATGTGACAGACCACGTGTAATTTTTAATCAATACTTGCACTCAGTTATCCTAATATACTAGCTTATATTTTGCAAAATAGAATTTGTTGCACTTCATAGTTATCCGTAATTATTGTCATAAACAGAAAAATATATATATTAAGTTTTCAAAAAATAAGTAAATTATATTTTATTTTACAAAATGACCATTTGACACAAAATTAAGAAGATCATGGGTTTAAAAAAATGACAATTATGAAATTTTGCTAGAGAACGATTTCAATATATTGTTAGGGGAGGCTGTCGATTCTTGGTTGGGAGAGGCTGCTGCGGTTTTGGGGTGTAAGGTGGGAAAGGTGTCTTTTTTGTATTTGGATCTTCATATAGGTGGTGAGCTGCGGCGTTTGAAGTTTTGGGAGCTGGTTCTAAATCACATTAAATCTAGATTGTCTGGTTGGAAGATTCACTTTTTGTCTTTTGGTGGTCGTTTGATTTTCCTTAAGATTGTCCTGACTTCGTTACCTGTCTATACTCTCTCCTTCTTCAAAGCTCTATCAGGTATAATCTCTTCTAAATAATTTTTTTGAAGGAGGGAGTCAGGAACATAAATTTTTTTTTCGGATTGTTTGGAAAAATGTTTGTTTAGATAAGGATCATGGAGGTTTGGGGGTTAGGAAGATGAGGGAGTTTAACACTGCTTTGTTAGAAAAATGGTGTTGGAGGATGTTAGTTGATAGGGGAGATTTGTGGTATAGGGTATTGGTGGCTGGTTACGGTGAGGATGTAGGGAGGTTGGAGGATGGGGGGTTGGAGTTGTTCTTCGTGGTGGTGGGAGGTTGTGAAAATTCGTGTTGGTAGAGGTGTTGATGGGGGTGAGTAGTTTGAGGAGAAACGAGAAGTGTTGGTAGTGGTGTGGATAATTTCTTCTGGACGAATCTGTGGTTGGGAGATTCTTCCTTGTCTGCGCGGTATAGCTGCCTTTTCGACTTAGCTATGAATATGTTGATTTCGCCGGAGGCAATGTGTGATTTAGGTTGGGAGGAAGGCGGGGCAGCTTGGCAGTGGCATCGTCGGTTATGGGCATGGGTAGATGATTTGTTAAGGGAGTGCAAGATTTTACTTCAAGATATTTCTTTGCAGTATAATTCTACATATCAAAGTGGCGGCTTGATCCTATTGGTGGTTACTCGCACACGGGTTTGTACAGGATGCTCACTAGCCAGGAAGCCCCAAGCTCTGATGTTATTACAAATTTTATTTGGCAAAAACAGTTTTCGTTGAAGGTTTCGATTTTGGCTTGGAAACTCCTTCGGAACAAGTTATCGACGAAGGATAATATGATGGCGCACGACATTATTTCTAACGATGATCAGCTATGAGTGACTGGGTGTGAAGGGTTAGAGACTTCTCAACATATGTTCTTGTCTTGTCCTTGCTTTGCTTCTCTCTAGGGCCTTACACGGTCTTGGCTTGGCATTTCTACGGACGGTCCATCTCATCTTCAAGAGCATGTTATTTAGTTTACTTATTCTTCAGGTGGTTTGAGATCTTGTCGTTCCTTTTTGCAACTTGTTTAGCTTTGTCGCGTTTGAGTTTTGTGGAATGAATGGAACAACCAAAAATTTAAGAACATCGAAAGTCCTATCCATCAGTTGCTAGATAAATTGAAGCTACATTCCTTTTGGTGGATGAAGACTACTAATAGTAATATTCGTCTAAATTTTCATATGTGGTGGTTGAGCCCGTTTGTTTGTTTGGACATTAGCTAATTTGTTGTATTTTTGCTTTCTTTGTGGCTCGATCGCTTGTATACTATTGAGGTCCTTATTGGCACATTTTGTGCTATTAAGGATACTTTGTTGTTCGTAATATATCTCATTTTATTTTGCTAAAAAATATATATATTGTTATTAGAAATAAATAAACTAAGGTTATTTTGGTCACCGCCGCATTTCACAATAGAATTGATGCAAATAAATTTTTTAGGCTAATATATTGTTAGCAGAAGATTAGTTATAGTCAGTTATCCTAATATATCACTACCAAAAAATGGAAAAAAGAGGCATTCATGGTCCTCCACTTTGCCCTAGATGTTATTCTAAAATTGAAACTTCTACTCATGCTTTTATGGAATGCCCCTTGGTGTCCAGAGTTTGGTTTGGTTCTTCTCTAAACCTTAAAATTCTTGACCAACGCATTAAAAATTTTCCTGAGCGGTTAATTGACAAAATTCAACACGCTAAACCAGAAGTTCTCATCCAGATTGTATCTATTACATACTATATTTGGTATGCACGCAATCTCAGCGTCTTTAAAGATAGAAGCTTACCTGAAGTAGAGATTATTCAACGGGCTTACACCAGCATCTCAGATTACCGCCAAGCAAATAGTACAAACTCTAATGAAGCTGATCGTGATGCTCCAATCTCCCAATCCAATAGACGAACTAAATCAACTAGTTGGAGGAAGCCAGAAACGCACCTTGTGAAGGTAAACACGATGCAAATCTTCAAGTTCAAGGCTGGTGGGGTTTAGGCGCCATTGTTTGTAACTCTGAGGGCCTTGTTATGGCCGCTGCTACATGGAAGGTTCCAGGATCCGAAAATGCTATGCTTGCAGAAGCTTTTGGTCTGCTTAAATCTATGACAATGGCTCGCGAGTGTGGATTCAGAAAAGTTGTTTTTGAAGGAGACAACGAAACAATCTGGAAAATGGTTCGTAAGTCCAATACTGAAGATAGAACCTACCTTGGTAGTGTTATCCTGGAAATCCAAAGGATTCAATTAGAATTTGACATCTGTCAATTCATGTTTACCCATAGAGAAAACAATGTTCCGGCCCATCAATTGGCTCAACTTGCTATATCCGATCCAGATAACGTATGGATTGAAGATATACCCCCCTCTATTAATGAGGTGTACTTTCAAGATTTATTGAATTAATATAAGTCTGTCTTTTATTCAAAAAAAAAAGTTAGAAAAATGAAGTTTGTTACACTTTG
This sequence comes from Medicago truncatula, assembly GCF_003473485.1. Taxonomy (NCBI): domain Eukaryota; kingdom Viridiplantae; phylum Streptophyta; class Magnoliopsida; order Fabales; family Fabaceae; genus Medicago; species Medicago truncatula. The sequence continues at coordinate 20,013,537 of NC_053043.1, read as the reverse complement.
TAGTTATCCATAAATTATGATGATAAAGACAAAAAAAAAATTAAAAAATAAGTAAGTTAATTTTATATTTTATTAAACAAGCATTAGACACATAAAATTAAGAAGACCGTCCTTCAAAAAAAATTTAAGAAGATCATGGATTAAAAGAACAATTATGTAATTTTGGTGGAGTACAATTTTTATATACTATTAGTAGATATATATTGTTAATAGATAAGTAAATTTGTTTTATATTTTATAAAATGAGCATTAGATACATAAAATTAAGAAGATCGTGTGTGTGATATATAAAGTTTTTTTTTTTTTTTTAAAGAAAGGAGGATATATAAAGTTATTGAGCTTAAGTTATTGGGCTTTTATAATTCAAGTTAGTAGTCCATTATATATGTTGACCAGTAATGCTATTGTTATCTTATTATAAACCTAACCGTCTCTTTGTTCTTTATTGAAACCCCCTATATTGTTGAGGCCTTTCACTTTTGCCAACTCCTTCACGTTCACTTCCGGTAATTTACAACCTTTTTCTTTTTTATTCAATTTGCTTTTATTGTATATGTCGGGGTTACAACCCTATTATTATTACTTTCATATGGGATAAACACCGAACTGTCCGGACCTTTTCTCCTCGAAATCGGAGGGTTAACACTTCACAAAATAGTTAGAGATGTGTTATGACAATACTGTACTCATTATGTATACGTGTTTTATCTAAAAAAATCGGTTTCAAATGGAATAGGATTATGCTACTTTATAGGGTTTCCGTGTAGATAATGATAGTGGATTGTGTAATTGGATACTGGGTTTAAATTAAATTTTGCTTGATTGGTGGAAGATTATATAGGCGATTATAGAGTTTTTATAATGTCTATTCAATTTTGATTTTTCTCCAATATCGAGAGATTTGTAATTGTAGAACACTAGTTTAGCAGTAAGTACTAAAAATTAAGCATAGTAAGAAAATAGTTTTTTTTTTAATGTTACAAGAGTGTTGAAAATAATTTATGATTGTCAGATCTCTATTGTTTGCGATTGCGATTGGCAGAAAAGGATTAGGGTCAAGATTTTTCAATTTGGTATTGATTGAAAAGAAATAGATCGGTTTTATTTATTTATACATGAAATCTCTTTGTTTTTCGAAGTTTAAACCTATCAAACTTGATAAAACCATTATCTGGTGTGGTATAGTTAATGAACTTTTAATGTAAATATCCAGATAGTCTGCCAAATATTCTTTAACATTATGTTCATAATTATCTTTATATAGAATAGGCTTGTTCTTTGACATTATGAACATTATCTTGATGTTTGATTTGAATGCAAATATTTTATTCAGGAAACTACGGGATTCACAAGTTTCTCAAGTTTAATGGAAAAGAAAGAGTCCAATCCATTTGGCAGTCAAGATGTCAGTAAATCATGTTATGGCAGTCTTAATTAATTTTCCTTATGTGAAGTCTTCTTATAGCTGATATGATCTATTTTTCTTTGATTTTTCTCTCTAGCAGCAAACTCCAAACAAACCTATGCTACCACATTGGTATACAACTAGGCAGGTGTAAAACATTTTCTGCTCTGAACCAATTTGTGATGGTTATCTGTGGTCATGTAACTTGCGCCTTTTACGTAGGAAAAAAAAAACTGACTCATTTTCATATAAAAATGTTTATGCATTTTGGTCAGGATGCTGCGCAGGCTTTTTCAGAAATGGTACACAGAAGAAACCCAGATTTCAACAAATTATTTGCTGGAAACTCACAGCCTGGTGTATGTTTAATTACTGGCGAATCAAAAAAATATGCAAACCAGTCTGCTGCACCGAAAAATGATAGGGATGGAACCTCAATGAGGTACAGTTTGTTCTTTTTCTTCTGGTAAACTTGTTAATAGCATTTTCCCAAAGACTGAACAAAAAAATTTATGTGTGCAGTGCAGCAAGTCGAAGCAAGAGATCAACAGATGGAGATCAAGATGACAGTAACAAAGTATGTTTATCGATTATTTTTTACATAAATATGTGGTTGATGAATATAACGTGTTCGGCAAAAAAGTCTAATTACATCCTTTCTGTGACAGGATTCTCCTTTAAGTAAGAAGCAGAAATCTAACATAATTTCTGAGGATGGTAAGATTATGGATTTTTCTCTTTTGACTATCATATAATAAAAATTCATGTTTTATTTTGATCAATAATTTGAATGTTCAGAATGACTAGTACCAAACACCATGGACTGCCGTTCATGTGGCTAACAGTCTTGCATCTTGTTTCTTTGTAGAAAATCCATCTGGGCTGGCTCAGAATTTAGGGAAAGTCGTCTCTGAATCTGAATATGAATCTGAATATGACTCTGACACTGAATTTAGGGTAATTATAAAAATTGTTTGTTTTCGTAGCATGTTTGAAAAGTTTTATTTTTTGTTGGATTAGCTAAACTTGTAAAATCTCTTTTGATTCATTAGGATGTGCACATACTTGGAAAATCTCACTTTACATGTTCTCTCATACAAACATGTTATAGGCAGCGCCTTATCAATACCGTAATAATTTTTTTAAATAAATCACTATTGTCCGTGATATGCTAGCAGCTATAGCTGCACTGTAGAAGTATTGCTAATCGGAATTTGATTCAACTGCAATTTTGTATAATCTGTAGAAATATTTGATTATTGGATGTAATTGTTCTGTCCAAGAAAGTTTTTTGTTTTCAACTCCTTACTCTAATGTTATTTAATAAATTATTGAATGTTATGATATGATGATCTATTCAACTATGTATTTTATTTGATGTCCTCATTATATATGCCTTGCCAGCAAGAATACGAAGAGCTATGTAAAGTGAGGGACACTCTTAAGGAAGAAAATTCCGTCCTAACACAAAGGCTCGCTAAGCTTTCTGAGAAATGTCTGGAGCTCACCAATGAAAACGACTCTCTTGAGGTAAATCTTATACCATTCATTAAATTAAGATATATATACTTGTTTGATTTGAGAAAATATTTTTTCAATTAGAAAAAGGCCATCTTGTTTTCTAATATTTGTATGAGAAACAATTAAATAAACTTGAAATGCAACAAATTATCTAAGTTACATAACATGAATGTGGCCAAGTTCATCTTGTTAGATGACAATTATTTATTCAAAGCTTTTAATATTTGTTTACAAAGATAATATCTTAAAGCTCTATTTTCCAAGATTGCTCCTAATTTGAGTGTGATTTGTTGGTGGAACAGGAAGAGCTAGTTAGGATGTTTGGACCAGAATCAATTGCAGATCTATTGCACATGAAGCCTACTTGAAACTTTTGTGGTGGAGCTAAGAAACAGGTTATGATAGGAAGCATATCAGAATTATAGCCAAGATATAGTTTAAGATAGGAAGCATATCAGAATGTATAATTTTTTTTATTTGGCCTGAACTTGAATTTTGACCCTGCTTTTAAGTTGTTAATCAATATTAGACATTTAACATGATTACATTTTTAAATGAACATCAACATATCTTTCATTAGTAAAATCAAGTTTTGAGATTTTAAAAATTTATACAACTACAAAGACTAATTTCATTGAGGTAATTGAAATTCATTTAAGGGGTTGACCTCACAACAAATGTGTTTATTTGACCAATAGTCAAGGGCCATATTTATTTACCATTTGTGTCACACTATATTGTATTTCTTTTTGGTACATATTCTTAAAAAGTGAAAAAGAAAAGAAACGAGAAGCTTAGCCCATAGGATAAAGAACCCTCAAGTAGTCACTTAAAAGAAAAGAATTCAAGCCTTCCGTCCCAAGCGGCACCCAATTTAGCGAAAAAATATGTGCTTGCATTCCCTTCTTTGAGAGAGTGACATAACTGCACTCTCAATCCATTCTCAATAACTTTTGAACACAAGTAATGATAGAAGCATAGCAATGGTACTTGTTAACTGGCTTAGTAACAATATCAATAATAGTTTTTGAGTCTGAATGGCAACAAATTTGATTGCAACCAATATTCTTAGCAAGCTTCAGAAAAAGAAACAATGCCATAAGCTCCGCATAAGTATTATTGGCAATACCCAGAAAGCTGTTGAACCCAGTTACCCAAACTACCATCCGCATAGTATTGTTGTCATACTATGTTATCGAAATAAAAAAGTTCTTTTTCTTTTTCTCATTAAAATCTTTGCAGATGTAAGCTGCGTACTTTGTTATCCAAATTATCATTGTTATTTTGATAAGTCAGGTTGAATTATTACATGAAATCAGCATTGGCATATTGCAAATAATTCACACACTTAATTAATTAGTAATAACTACTTACTACTGTTTAGTGGTTCCAGCATCACTGCTATAGAAATGTCATCGATGACATTCAGCCTGAAAAATTCAACTGGAGGATTAGAGTGCGAATTATTTCTATTCGGAAGCTCCCTGCATATTACTCTTTTTTGATGGTGCCATTTTATCCTTCCCATTTGAAGAAGCCAGTTTCGTACATTGTTAAATTGCATGCATGCCCTAAAAATTGAAGTGAGTGCAGAAAGGGGGGTGTCTTTCATATTGAACCTCCACATAAAATGCATAAGCTTCACATTCCACAATTCATAAACATATATAGTTCGCATAATAGCATAGTTGCATAACACATACAAAGTATGAAACACTTCCTTTTGAAAAATGTTACGAAATCACATATTAGTAACGATTTTATATATGCTAAAAGGTGAGTGTTACTAAAAGTCATAAATGTAGTAGTGCACACCCAACACAAGCTAGATTTATCAGTCAAGAACCTGCAGAACAAAATATGCAAAAGGGATTCTGCCACTTCACATGCCAAAGCCGAAACCACCACATTGGTCTAAATGTTTGACTTATAACATTTTGTCAAATTTCCATATGGTGGTGCTATGGTGTTATGGCATGATGAATTTTATGTCAGCCGCTATAGGCCGCAATATCTATTTATCTTCCATTGGACAGGCTTTCAAGTCTATTTGGCATACATTTGGATGCAATGACCTATTTATTAGTCTTCAAGATGCTATGACCCTTTTCAAAGAGACAATTAACTTTTCAGGCCTTGACAGCTTAAATACTCTTAGTAACAAATCCCAAATTGATTGACTTGTTTGTTTCTTGTGTGTCAAGCAATGGTGTATGTATAGCTAGCAGTTGAAACATGTTAAGCAACGGTGTATCCAATAACTTTTCTTAGAAAAATATTAATGAGTAGAGCAAGTATGCATGGAGAAAATATACATGAGTATTGAGTAGAATGAGAGTACAAAAATAAAACAAGCAGTGGATTAGAAAAATCTTCAAATATGATTTTATGTAAATAGCTAGTTGTATTTAAAATCCAGGCTCCATATTTTATGTAAAATACCTAGTTGTGTTTAAAATTCAGAAATATGAATTTGTGTTCATGCCATATTACTTAATAATTAATTAATACTTAATGAAACTCAGATACGGAGCCGGAAATTAGGGTTAGGGGGAACTAAACTTAAAATTGCAATTTATTAAAGAAAAAAATAAATTTTTAAATGTACAACTTATGAAAAAAATTAAGAAATTATAAGATATGCCCAAAGTTAATGTTGTCAAACAAATATAAATACAACATTTTCTTCTAATAAAATAATCTCCATCTTGTAATTTTCTTAAGGTCTTTTGATATGCAAACAACATGGATTTCATTAAGTTACTGTACAAAGAGATTATCTCTCAATCAATAAAATGATTGAAGATGGTGTGAGTGTTTTACATGTTTTTCGTCATTTGTTGTCTTAGATAAAGAAGTTATGACATGTCAATGGTAACCATTACAGCTTCTTACACTGTGATTCCAGAAGAACCAACTCCACAAGGTTGTTTATGGCTTTCTGATATGGATCAAGTGGTACGTCCCCGCCACACACGAACCATTTACATTTACAAACCGAAACAGAATACAGGAAAAGCCATAGAAATTAAAATCCTAGTTCACTACTATCCATTAGCTGGTCATTATTGTTACACAAGAGGTGGTCGAAGAGAACTGAATCGCAATGCAAAAGGTGCAATTTTGCTTGAAGTTGAAACCACAAAAACAATTCATGATTATGGTGACTTTTCACCTTCTGACTCCACCATGGAGCTTGTTCCAAAAATTGATTACAGTCAACCTGTGGAAGATATTCCATTGTTTCTGGTTCAACTCACAAAATTCCAAAACAAAGATGAACATCTTGCAATTAGTATTGCTTGATCTCACTCTTTATCAGATGGACTAGGAGCCATTAGATTCATCAACACATGGGCCAAAATAGCAAGAGGTGAAACACATGAGGCTAATGAGTTACCATTTTTGGACATAACAATGCTCAAATTCTCACACACCCCCATCGGAACCACGTTTTGAACACATGGAGTTGAAGCCACTACCACTCATTCTAGGAAGAACCGACACAAGTGAAGAAAAAAAGAAGAAAACTTCATCAACATTATTGAGGCTTTCACCGGAACAAGTTGATAAGTTGAAGAAAAAAGCAAATGAAAATGGTAATTTTGCAACGAAGAAAAAAGGATCGAGGCCTTTTAGTAGATTTGAAGCAATAGGTGCACATATATATATGGAGATGTGCATCTAAGGCACGTAAACTTGAAGAGAATCAACAAAGTGTTGTTAGATTTAATTCTGATATTAGAGCAAGAATGATACCACCTCTTCCCAAAAACTATTTTGGGAATGCTTTGGCACAAGCAGCAGCAAAAGGGTATATAGGAGAAATCACATCAACTTTGACCATCCTTTTTTGACTTGGATTCTTACTCCTGATGGAGATGGATCTATTCTTGTGTGTTTGCATTTCCAGATTGCATGTTTGGAGCTTTTCAAGAAGTTCTTCTATGGAGATATATGAAATTTGTTTTTTGTTTTCTTTCCATTTATCAATAATTTAGTTGTGTGTTGGATTAGCTTTCCTGTCTCCACATTGATTCTTCCTTAATCCTGATGGAGATGGATAAGTTCTTGTGTGTTTGCATTTTCAGATTACACTTTTGGAGCTTTTCCATAAGTTCTTCTGTTGGGATATATGATTTTTTTTTTTCAAAAAGTTGTTTTTTTCTTATGTGAAATACGATGTTAATAGTGTTGCGTTCGTTTTTTTTCTTTCATTGTTTTGTTTTTTACTAAGTGATGTTGTTCAATTTTATTTTTATTGTTTCACTTGGCTATTTTTCTATTGACTTGCACGAGTTTAATTTCCTATTCAAGATTTGTTTTTAGGACAATGTTAACCGGTGTTCCCGGGGCATCGGTTAAGCAGTTAAAAGAGGTAAGCATTTATTAAAAAGTGATGTAATAATTAGTTAGTCAAAAGTAACAGTTTATATTTCCAAGATAATTTTTCTATTTTTGGATTCTTTAACCAGTGCCCCGGGGCACTAGTTCACAAGTATTATACTAGATTTTTTTTTTTTCTACACGCATTTTACTAGATATTTGGTGATATTTTTCAATATTGACCAACTTAATATAAATATCCGTATCAAGTACATGTTAGAATTTCGTCCTATTTGAAGGAGAAAATATTGTGATGTATAGTGTCAGTTAAAAAAACTTAGATACTTAAGCCTTAAAATTTTAGATGTATGTAGTGGTATCATTCTCACTTAGGTGGGTGTTCTTTCTCCGATTTGTCGATCTACACGAATGTAGCTTCCCCCGGAAAGCCCAACAATGGTATAACATCCTGGTTCAACATTGTGGAGGAGCGGAAGTAGTTTTTGATGGTGGATCATGGACACGAAGAGTCTGACACTTAATGGAGAGATGCTAATGTGTCAAGTGTTATCCCAAGTGTGAGTTAAAATTTCAAATTGTATGCAAGAGTAGATGTGAGCAATATATAAGTGAGATGACTCGTATATACAATGCCTTAAGACTTTGAAAGAAGATGTTAATGTCAATCTCACTTGTGTGATTGCTCTTAGTTTAATGTTATAATACAACCCAATTTAGTTTTCGAATGTCATTCGCTTTCATGCAAAAAAAAATAAAAAAATTCAACCTCTATTATTTCAAATTCCTCCAGTTTTGGTATTTTGTGGGATCTTAATATCGAAAAATGTTGACATGTTCTTTAGAATATATTTTATAGTGTATTTGAAAAGATCAGATTCACCTATATGTCTTGTGTGATCAGATTGAACTTAGAGAAACAAAAGTTCAGATTCACCTTTGCGTAATTAGATTGAACTTAGAGAAACAAAATTTCATACTCGCCTTGTATGATCGATTTGAACATATATATATATATATAGAGAGAGAGAGAGAGGGAGAGAGAGGGGGAGGGGTCATTGTGAGATCTAATTGATTCTTTTTAAAGATCAAGATCACAAGAACAATTGTATAATAAGATGTAAAGCTTCACTAATCCTCTTTAGGGTATTAAGGTGGATTGTGTGGTAGCTAAAATCTGAAGAGGTTGTCTAAATCTTGTATTGTTAGGTAGACCAGAAAAGAAGAGAAAGTGTGTAGATTATGAGAGGGTATCTCAGGCACTAGATTAGACAATCTCACATTCAGTATATATACTAGACTAGCATAGTTAGGTGAATTAGGATAAATTGTTTTGAGTCATCTTCTCTATCCCTTAACTTTTATATTTGACAGTTCATAAGCAAGCACATTCAACCAATCTCATCTTGTATCAAATTCATTTTGTTACATACTTTAATCTCTCAAATTTAAAAATGTTATCAAGGTTTGATAAGCTGACAAAATTTTTAATGGGTCAAAATCCAAACCCCTCCTCCTTTTGACAATTATCTTTATTTCAATCTTTTTGACCATCAAAAGAAGTGACACCTTCAGGAGTTACCTTCTTGATCAGCAATGGATGAAGTACTTCTAGAGTAACTTGTTGATCTCCAAGGTCACTAGGTGCAGATGATGTACAATTTGCTTTTATTTTCAAATCTACAAAAGTTTCTCCTTACTCTAACTTTTTATGGTCGGGATTTTATCATCAAATTTTACATGCATATATTTTTCAACCATTAGTGTTTATCAATATGACGAGAACACTATGAATCTAGGGGGGGTTGAATAGATTCCATCTAAAAATTATGCCCAAAAATGGTTTTTCAAAAATACTATGACTATTTGAAATGTGAATTTAAGTACTAAGATTACCAAACTAAAACAATGAATACAACAATATCAATTTTGAACAGGAGACTCGCAATTGATGTAATATTTCACAATCAAATGTCAATTCACTTAATTACAAATCCTAAACATTCTCACATCATACAGAAAACATAAGCAAGAAATTATTAATAATCCTAAACATTTTTGTTTTGGCTTCCTTAACCGGTGTCCTAAGGCACTAGGTTAGCAAGACCCTAAGAACAAAAACAATAAACCGGTTTTCCATTTAATTTATTTGGTACCAAACCGGTTTTGAAAAGTCACATTTCTCAACTCATTCAGATATTTATGTTCTCTTTCTACAAACGAGCTTCTCTGAAAAATCTATTTTGTCACAAACGTAATTATTGCTAATCGTGGTTTACTGCCCCTTTTCGCTATTCAATCTCACCTTTGAATTCATCTTGATGAAATTTTCTTTTAACTCATCTTGATGAAATCGCAGTTCAAAATATTCTTCTAACTCATCTTGATGAAATCACAGTAGAAGCATAAAGAGAAGATAACGACGAGGTGGAATGAAGACAGTGGATGAGGCCGCTGAGTGAGGCAGTGGAGACGGAGGAGAGGGAATGTAAAGAAGGTTTTTGAGAAAATATGCGAAAATTTAAATTGTTGAATATGGTTTGGGATTTAGAGGTTCAGATTTTTATTTTGTTGTTGATTTGGTGAATTGGTGAAGGAGAACTATGTTGATGTTTGTGATGGATTGCAAAATTGAAATGGTGATAGAAGAGATTTGGGTTGAAATCAATTTTTATTGTAAACCTGGTCTTATATGATTTCGACGTGGTTCTAACCCACATCCGGACTATTTTTTTTGCAAAAATCAAAAAAAAAATCATGAAATGGGTTTAATAATTGAACCATATATTTAATTAGGTTTGGTTCAGGTTTTTAAAACATGCACACCCCTATTTAAAAGATACATTGTAATAAATTGGGAGGCTTTCAAGCAAAAATGGGGGCCTAAACAGCCCCATCCATTTTGTGGGAACCTTTTGTCATATTACCCAAACATTTTGTAGGAACCTTTTAAAATATTACTTTTCCCACCCTTGTCCATTCTCACGCGCCTTATGTACTTTACCAAAATAACCTTTGTCCGGATTATACAATCCGGACACGTTTACGATCGTGAAATTCGAAACCAATCAAAACATGTGTTGGGCTATGTATGCGTTCAATCCTAGACAAGATTAGGGTATAACAACTTCCGGACAAAATATACATGTTTGGGATTATATATTCTGAAAGCCCTACTTTTAAAAAAAGCGGGAAAAGTAACGGGATTTTTCGGATTACGTAATCCAAAAACCCTGATTATATAAGGTTCACCCAGAACCTAGTTGCAATTCACCACCTTTCTCTCCAAAGACTCCCTTCACCCTTAGAAACACACCATTTTGAGCGAAAATGTGATTTGGAGCAGCAATCTGGTCATCAAGATGCGTTAACATCATCATTTTCGAATGAATGCAAAGGTAATGTGTATATAAACCTTGCCTCATTCGATTTCTAGGCGTTTTCGTTTTGACCAGATCAACAAATCTGTACTGGAGCAATTTGGATTATGAAATCCGAAAACTAGCAATATAGTTTGGATTGTGGAATCCGAATAGTACCAGTACAAAAAATGTGTGCATTTTCTGACCCTTCTCTCGCACTGTTTCAGTAATGGATGTTCCCGTTGATGCCTCCATTGAATTTCCACCTGATATTGAACCTCCTAATGTGTTGCAGGTTGTTTCACTTGAAGTTGTAGATGATCCCAAAAATGCCAAAGCCGAGGATCCCCCCCCCCCCCCCCCCCCCCCCCCAACCGAAACTTGATATTTCCTTAGGTGATGCAAAAGTAGATGATGCTCCTCCTCATATTCCTCGTGCTGTTTGTATTGATCATGGAGAACATTTTACCACCAAGCAAAAATTTGTTACACGGAACGATTTGTTAGAGTGGGTTTGTTTCGGCTAAGAGGTTATTTGTTGATTGTTGGTGGTTGGATCCTCCAAGTTGGTGATGGTAAACACTACCATGACATGGCAAATGTGTTGAAAGGTCATAAAACTTTCGGACGTCTAAACCCAAATGAATGTGTGCACCTTTAAGAGATGGATGAGTCAAACGTGTTGAAAGGTCATAAAACTTTCAGACGTCTAAACCCAAATGAATGTGTGCACCTTTATGAGATTGATGAGTCAAACGTTCCTCCGAGGCAAATGATTACCAACTTAAGGAAGAGGAACATAAACACTTCAACTACAATCAAGCATGTTTATAATTCTTGTTACAGATATAGGAAATCCATTAGGGGTTCGAGAAATAACATGCAACATCTCTTGAAGTTGTTGGTTGAGAATGAGTATGTGTACCATTGTAGGAATTATCATGATTCCGATGATGTCGGTGACATATTTTGGGTGCGTCCAGATGGTATCAAGTTGTTTAACACGTTCTTTACGGTGCTTGTGTTGGATTCCACATATAAGACCAACAAGTACCGTCTTCTGTTTCTTGAGTTTGTCGGTAACACTTCTACCTAGCTGACGTTCTCCATTGGACTAGCTTATATGATGTCTGATAAGGAAGATAATGTTACTTGAGCTCTTGAGAGGTGTCTTGAATTGTTGCATTCCAAAGATCTTTACCTCAGAGTAGTTGTCATGGATCGGGAAAATGCTTTGATGAATGTTGTGGATACCGTTTTCCCTGAGGCTACTGTTCTGTTGTGTGAGTATCACCGAGTGTTGTAAGTGCGAGTTGGCTTCGAACGAGGACGTCGGGCCACTTTTGAGACGGATTGACCTTTGGATTGGAAAAACAATGTGTGAGACTCAGACTTGAAACTATGAATGCAAAATGATGCATGACGCTTATGCAAAAATGGAAAATTTTTATTTTATCGAAGGAGTTGTCAAAGTAATTGTAAACAGCATAAAGAACATTGTTTCATTTAATAATTTAAAATATTACAAACAGTTCCCCTTTTAAGAGCAAAAGCAAAGCAAAGGAAAAAGTCCCTAACAAAAAGCTAAAGTCTAGTTAAGACTTTTGAAGCTGTATTTCCTGGCATCAATTGGCTATCAGGAAATTGAGATTCAACACGCTCCCACGTAGAGATAATTTGACATGTGGATGACTCTTTATTTGTAAGTCATACCCTTTTAGGTGCTCCCTTTGCTACAACTTTTCTTGGAGATGAAGACAACATTATGTCTTGTTGAAATGCTAGTTGACGCATCACCTCTTTGATGTGGAGTTTCATTTTGTAAAGGACTTTTTTGAGATGTTCTTGAATGCCATTCCACTCCTCCATCACAGGAAAAATCAGTATCAACCTCTTCTCCACATACATTTAACCTTTGCAAATGAGGGTCTATGTCATCTAATTGAATAGGAAAATTTACTTTTCTCTTCATGGAAAGAATACATGCACAAGGCAACCCGTACGATGTCTTTTGCACACAACCACAATCTTTCTTATCAAAGCCGAATGTCTTGGACCGTTTTTCATCCTCAAAGATAAAACTCAATGTGGGTGAAGATACATAACCCTCCAACTCAGAGTACAAAAAGTTGCATTTGTATCTGTGTTCTAACACGGTACGACTCCTCATAAAACTTGCTTGTATCTCACAAGCTGGATAGCCAACATTTTGTCTATTTCGTGCCAACATGATGCCATATCTCTCACACTACTCCTCAGATATTTTTTTTAACTTTCCATGAGCCGATTCAACAATGTTGGTGGTTCTGCACCCTAGATGCAAGACTTTATCTCTCCATGCCCCTACAAATTTTTCCTTAACGGTGTTCAATATTGTGCAAGGAACTTTGGAAATGGTTTGCACACATTTTTGAATCGCTTTACCGCACTTTCATATGAATCCTTCGTATGAGATTCAACCAAATATTTCCAACCGCTAATGGTATTGTCAACAACATCACTTTCCTTCTCCTTCTTCACTTCTTTCCCATCAACTTTTACATCCTTCGGCTTCGCTTTGACTCTGCGATCTATGATGCACTTAGCTCTTACATTCTTCACGATATGAAAATAACAAAGTAAAGCAGAAGTATCAGGGAGAACTTTGGCAACGACATTCATCCCTGTCAGTGACAACCACCTTATGAATGTTGAGTTTTGAGGATAAAAGACCAACCAACATCTCATGTGCATCCTCTTTTTCAGAGGCGAGAAATGCAAAACCAACAAAATATGTTATGTTGGTAGAGGTGACACCAACAATCTCAAATAATGGCATTTTGTAAAAATTGGTTTTGTAAGTGGAATCCATGACCAAAATGGTCAGAAATATTTGTTTATGCTCCTCCAACTTGACAATCAAGTATTGCATCTCCATCTTGTCACCTCGTATCCCCTTTTTCCATTTTTCCAACTAGTTCACGTCACACTTTTTTTTTTCCTTCAAATCCGTGAGATTATTCCTAGGCAACGCCGAGCTCTTTGTCATGTCGACAACTCTTTTCTTCTCCTCCACTTTTATTCTACCCGCAAGAAGGTGACCACCTAAATTTGGCTCCTACTCATAGTTGTGAATTCAATTAAGCATGACCAACCACCAATCATTTGTATTCTTCTCAAAGTAACCACGCAACCTAAACGGACAATCACATTTCCTTGAGCCTGTGCCTTCAAGATTCAACTTCTTCCTCCTCTTTGGTGGTTTGTATACATTACTCCTTTCACATTGCAACGTAATCATTATATTTTTTTATACTATATTTATATATAGATATAGTAAATCCTTCCCTTGTCGCTTGTCAACGAACCCAACCAAGGAAATCATCTCGCTCTCTCCATCTATCAATTGTTGAAAAAATGAGGCGGTGTTTACTTCATAATCGCGAAGCTTGACAACACCGTTAGGTTTATGTTTTTCTTCAATGTGAGCTTGAAAGGGAATTTTGACATTAACCTTCACTTCAACGGTAGGTTTGGCATCAAAGAAAGCTTCGACAGAAACTTCAATTATGGTCGGTTTTGGTTCAACGCCATCATCCACAACATTTTCAACCATCACTATGTCTATTGAATAAAAAAGTAATAAGGAAAAAAATATAAATAACTTATGCAACAAGCTAAGAAAAAAATGGTGCAAAAATTCAAATCTTGGGCACCAATGTGACTTAACTCACGTTGCCTTAACACCTGCGTGAGTTAACTCTCGTTGAGCTCTAGCATAAGTTAAGTCATGCCCAGACATGCTTCCCAAACTGATGAACTAAGCTCAAAAACCAGCAAGATCAAAAGAGCTTAGATGATACATTACCTAATTTTTTACGTTTCATGAGCGTAGAAACTTGCTTCCTGACAATTTGCGATGATTTCAGCTCAAGATTTTGCTCCAAATTTTCCCACTTTTTGAGTTTTTGAAGGTGAAGAGGGAAAGAAAATGTGTCCCAAAAAAGTACTGCATCGCAACATGAATTAACTCATGTTGGCTTTGTACGTGACTTAACTCACGTTGCCTTCAACGTGACTTAACTCACATTGATATATACAGAATGCGACTTAAGTCACGTAAGAGTATTTTCGTCAATTTGAATGGAAATGAGCATATTTGTTCGTGAGAAGAGCAATTTTCTCATATAAAACGTGATTAATTACTTTAAAGTGTAAATTCCTATACTATTCAAAACTAGACAAAAAAACAAGGGTGAAAATCGCAAAATTGAATTTTCCTTTGGATACCCCTCGTCCCCTCTCTTCTTCTTATCAATAAAGAGACATGTGGGGTATCATGTGTTTAACTTATAAGGTAAATTTCGTTAAAAATATGTGGAAGATACATTTCTATACATGAGGCTAATTATGAAGGTTAATTCATCTAATTGGGTTATTTGATTTTACTACTTACTAGAAGATTTGTTGTAGTCAATGTACACGATGTCACAAGATTAATAGATCATGACAATTGATAAATCATCGTTTTTTTTTTTGCATCCACTGTTTCCTAGAAACATATGGAAATGATCAAAAACTCAGTGGTAGTTATAAGTTAGCGGTGACTAACTACCGCTAAGAGTATTTTAAACATCTCCATTTCCATGTGTCATTAGGGGAACTTCAAGTTAGAAAAGAAATTTTCATTGATGGAAGATCGATCAATTCCTAATAAGAAGAATACAAGTTGATTTTCATATAACAATTGAAGCATATTATATATCATGGGCCTACTTGGCTACTCCTCTCACTTAAAAAGCATTTGCTTCAATAAAAAGTGCTGGTAATCAGGACTGCACAACTCTATCTCTTATCTTCAACCACAAAATTCAAATTCAATATTGTACTTGGTAGATTAGATTCACATAATGAGGAAAAGCCATCACTTTTGAAATTGACTGATAGTGTAGTGAGGACCACAATTGGATTGGTTCTCTAATTATGCTAGTAAGGTAAACACCATACCTTCAATCATCTCAAAAGACTGTGAATATTATTCTTTTTCTTCTTTGAATGATACGTATGTTCTATCAAATGTATTGTATGATTTTTCTGTTAATTTATTAAGATATTATAGATACTCATTGGATGGTATTCTCTTTCTTTTTTTATTAAGGGGTGTTCCTAAAGCTACGGTGCATATTTTAACTAATAAAATGGAAGTAATTAATTAAAAAAAATGGTTGATATTTAAAGTTTTAATGAATATTGATTTTTCATCCTTAGCAATTATGATAATTCAATGAGAACAATGCATTCTTTTTTTTGGGTACAAAAACAATGCATATTTTATTCTTTAATTTATATGCTAAAATATGCATTAGAAAACCATTGTTTTAGTTTTAGAATAAGTATAATAGTACTTATATTTTGTTGAAAATGCTTGATATTGAAAATAAATGGGGAAATATATGTTTGTATGTTTGTGTTATTACATTGACAAAATGTTAGGAGAAACCTATAATAGTTTTTTCAATATGCACACTTTACAATTACATTGACAAAATGTTAGGAAAAACCTATAATAGTTTTTTTTTACCATATAATGTCATAGATTTGAAATTTTCAATTTTTGACTACTTGCTTAAAAAATCTAAATCTTTTATTAATTGGACCAATTCATTATTGATTAAACCCACTATAACTATCTTATCTTGTTGAATTAGATTAATTTTGAATAAGGAGCAGTTGGGTAGCACAATTGGTTTGAGTCAACGGGTTAAAAGAGTCGAAGAGGTTATTTTCTTGAAAGGTAGAGTAGAAGAGTTAAAAGTTTAGAGTTAAATTTCTGGCAAGAAGATAAACTAACGTACCAATCAACAAACAATATTTTCGTAAAACAGATTAACATTTTCCATTAAAAAATTGGAATAAAAGTAGCAGATAACACAACTAGTTGAAAGCAGAAGCGGACATATACTAATAGCAAATCATTTATGCTCCTTTTGAAATGAAATATTAGGAAAATTTGAATGATAATTGATACATATGCATGTTAATCAAGATAATTTATGCAGTTCTAATAAATAAAATTAAGTCTATTATTTAAATGACCCTCATATCTAATTAATTGATTTGTCCATAAATCATATCTCAAAATTGTTAGATAGGATGTCTTAAATGGGGTTCAAACCTCAGCTTCACCATTTGTGCATATGAGTTTTTAATGATTTTTGTTATTTCGTCTATCTATAAAAACCAACCAAAAACAACTAATTAATAATTGGTTTTATTTATCGACAAACTTAGGTTGATGAGCAAAGGCGTTGAAAAAGTTTTGAGAAGGTTTACGGTTTGATTCCAAAAATGCACAAAGTTTATTTAGATCAAGGGTAAATAATTTTAAGAATGACATTTGAACACATCTAACTTCTAAACACTAATTCAACGCATTATTTTGTCTCTATTTTGTCTCTTTGTGCTATAATATTAACATATGACTTTGATATCACCTCAAATGCACGATTTTATCATCGTAATAAAAATATCACTTCAAGGTAGCCTTTTTCTATCCTAGGTAAGCAAATGAAGAAAAAAAAATGTATTTTTTATAAAGGATGCAAGGTGATTGAAAAACAATTTGATGATTGTTTTGAAAATATGCAATAATTAAAAGTGTCTCAGAATCATCGGAGTTCATCATTATAATGAGCGCTCAATATCATATTCCTTTCTTTTGCTTTAGTAATACATGCCTAAGGATGAAGTATCCTCTATTGTATCATTTACTCTATTTCTAGTACTAGAGAAGTATCTTACAACCAATATTACCTGTTCTCGTGGCTAACCATGTTGGTGCGACCCAATGGGCCCTTGAATACCCATTTTTATATGCCGAAAAGTCTTGGGCTATTCTCATGCTTCAAACATTTTGTCTAACCTTATATTTCGAATTCTGCTCTTTACCCAAACGGTTATGCTCGTTTCTAAAGTAAATGACCAAAATACCCCTGCGTGAGTTAACTCACGCAATCATGTTAAAAACTCACTGTTTTTCAATATTTGCTTTTGTTGTTGATGGTGAAATATGATTGCCACACAAACTTCTTTCTTCAAGTCCTCTTTATTTTTATGTTTAATCAACATAGAGAGTGCAATTGATTTTCCAATGTTATCTGCCCTTAACTAAGAAAGAAATCAATTCATGCGATGAAGAGAAACAAACAAATGGAAATTATAGTGATTGCTTATTATTTTGTAACATGATTTTGTATTCCATGTGCATTGTAATTACAACAACATCTTTTCCTTCTATTTTTTTTAATAATCTCATTTCTTTTTAAAATTTGAATCGAAGGTTTCTATGGAGGAAACACCATAAATCGATGCCTTGTTTATTCAAGTTTGCTTTTAATACTAGGCTTCAAAGGAACAAGGAAAAAGAAATAGCAGCAGTTCATCATCAAAACAAAAGCAAATATAACGTGAGTTAACTCACGTTGAATTTCGGTGTGAATTTTCAACTAACGTGACTTAACTCACGCTGGGCAAGGATATTTTGGTCATTTACATTAGGAATAAGCAAAACTGTTTTGATAAAGAGCAGAATTCTATATTTCTAGCAATCTCCATTCTCTTTCGTACCTCGGAAGTTTGTCTATGATTTTAGTGAATTATGACGTCTGAGATCTTTCAATCCTCTCATTATCAACTACAATTTTTGTTCCTTTGTTGATAACATTGACAAAATGCGTGTTAGTTCTTGTTGTGCTTAGACCAACATAACTTGGATAACTATACCATAATTCAAAAAGCAATAAAGTTAAATCAGGTGAATGCATTTCCTAAGCAAAAGAAAGAAATAGAGATTATGAAAAGACTATCATAAGACTGCATTCCATGATCGAAGACTAAGAAAAACTAACTACTCACTCATCATAAGGATGAGCTTAACTAAAAAAATAAAGTGAATGCACAAAGTAAAGACAAAAAAAAAAACTATATTCAAATAACAATGCAAGTACAAAGAGTATTTGGTGATAAGTCGTGTCAAACCAAAGAGAACTCAATTATATCTATAGGTAAGTACATACTAAGTTCGTGCATTACATCAAAAGTCTAAGATTGAACATCTATTACACAAAAAAATAAAATCAAGTGCCCAAAAGAAAAACTACTAATCAAGAGTGTAATGAGTTGTTATGGTTATAGTCTGTGTAATAGCTTCTGCTTTGAATGCTTAATCATTTTCCTTCGCCCATCATTATGTAACGACTTCGGCTCACCCATTATTAATATCCATGCACCAAGCCTAATAGTGTTAGACGTGAGGAGATGTAATGGAAAACGGAACATATGTGCATCTCCTTAGCTAAAAAATCACTTTTTTAATTTTTGTCGTGTTTGTTTTAGATTTTTAAAATCCATTTTGCTAATAAAATCATTTTTAGCCTCAAAATGAAAATTTATTTCAAGTAGCTTTTTCAAAATCTGTTTTTTTTTTTTTTTTTTCTAAATGCAAGGAACTCAATTGTAAGGGTTTCATATTTTTAAGAAAATGATTTTTATGATAGTAAACAAACAGAAATAACTTTAGATTTTTTTAAAAATCTCTAAATTTTTTTAACTCAAAATCTATTTTTTTTTAAAGCCGAAAGAAACGCACCCCTAATCACAGCCAAAAATTGAATGACACTGGGTTTCATCAACTTCTCCGTTACAAATTTCTAATACAATGAAATCAATGGCTAGAGTATGCAACAATTTTACTCGGAATAATCTTCCTACTGCATTGCAACGCCACAATACTCAAAATTTAAAAACAATAAAGTCACTAATTTCTTCAAACAAACAAAAAATCAATAATTGACATACAGGTGTAACTAGTAAGAAAATTGAAATATAGGTGTAACTTAAAATCATAACTTTTTAATCAATTTAATTTTGTCAAAATAAAAAACTTGTACAATAGTCATGAAAAGTTCTTTATTAAAATTAGTCATGTTTTTTTTCGTGGGTTGACCTTGTTGAAGTAACATGACACATGTGATGAAAATCCCTCTAACTTTATTAACCTATACAATAACCAAAGGACAACACTTAGATGATATTGTAGTGTCAACGTCACGTTACGATGTTGTTCATAACCAAAGCGTTTAAAAAAAATCAAAGACTATTTTAATATATTTTTGAAGTAAAGAACTATATTGTATCATGACAAATAAAAGTGTGTAGTATCATCTCTGTTTGATTATATAAGCTCATTCAAAAAATTGTCTCAACTTAAGACTATATTACTATATATGGACTAAATCAACGGTTTTAAAAAAGTTGATAGTGATAATAAAAGTTATAGGCAAGGCTCGTGAATTATAAGAACCACACGACACTACTAAAGGAAAACACACGTGAAATTTGTTTGAAATCGCATTGCAAAACTGAATGGCCACCATTGATGGCGATGAACACAAAACCACACCCTAAGAATAACCAAAGAATAAGGACATATTCCTCTTAGAAAACTATTCTCCTCCTAATTATTTCAGTCATACGTTTTTTTTGACAAAATTATTTCAGCCATATAGCACAAAGAAATACTAAATAAAAAATTTATTGAAGAAATTAAATAATAATGGTTTTCTAGATATAATTTTTGAAATTACATGTAACTTGTCCTTATAAAACCGGCTCGTGATGTGAGGACTGTTCCAATTTATAAACAAGTTTGGGGGACATCTTTTGTGCCATATGAGCTTTAACACACCCTCTCACAATTAGCACTATTGAGTTTGGTTCGTAGACACAAATGGTGGGTGGTCCGATAGTAGAAGATGACTCAATGGATCTTAAGAGAGGTTCTGATATCATCTTCGAAATCGTAGTTGAGTATAACACAACTCTATAAAACTTGCTTGTGAAGTGAGGATTCCTCCATTTATAAATACATGTTTAGATCATCTTTTGTGTGATGAAGGACTCTTTAACAATAATCAATTATAACTTCAAATTTATACTAAGAAATGAGTCTCTATTGCAGGTAGAGGATATCCGGTTTACACGTAAAAAAAAAAGACAACAAAATTTTTTATCAACAAAAATAATCAATCTTTTTTATATTTGAAAATCATTATTAAAAAATTTCCAAAGCATGTGCTAATTATTTCAAGAAAACGGGTTTATAAACATATCATGTAACAAATCAATTCTCAACAAAACTAACAATTCACATTTCCCACTTTGCGGCAAAACCAAAGTCTCAATCTTTTCATCTCTATGATGATAACTATATACTTTTCTTTCATTCACTATCACAATTCATTATTATTCTTATTCAAAGTATAGTACAATTTCTCTCTCTTTCTTCAACATGCTTGTTATTGTTATTGCTATTGTTACTTGTTAGTTTCAGATTCTGTTTTTCTGTTACAATTGTTTGTTCAATTCAAATTCTTTGGTTAGAACAAGAAAAAAAAGTTTTTTGTTAACCATGGCTGCAAAGAAAGCTATTGAAACATTCTCCAAAAGCTTGATAGAAGAAGTACACAAATGGGGTTGTTTCAAACAAACTGGTGTGAGTTTAAGATACATGATGGATTTTGGTTCTAAACCAACTTCCAAGAATTTGTTGATTTCTGCACAGTTTCTTCATAAGGAACTTGCCATTAGAATTGCTAGAAGAGCTGTTGAGCTTGAAAGGCTTCCTTGTGATTTGTCACAAAAACCTGCTGTTTTGAAGGTACCCTTTTGATTGTTTTATGGAAAGAAATAATGGGTTGTTTTTAGTTTTCTATTTGTGTTGATTTTTATTATAAGTATAGTTATGATTCTTTGATCTTATCTGTTTATGTTGAAATGAGTTTTGGTTGTTTCTTGCAAGTTTCAATTACTTGTTTTGTAGTGTTATTTTGCTAATTAGTGTTTTTGAGGTTTATTGCAAGCTATGAAGCATGAACACTTCTCGGATTAGGTGTGTCTCGATGTCGGACATGTGTCATATCCGGCACAGACACGACACTCACACATATAATTTCGGATTAGGTGTGTCCGTGTCCGTATCTGTGCTTCATAGATTACAAGTTTCAATTATTTGTAGTGTTACTTTGTTAATTTTAGTTTTTTTATGTTGCTTGCAAGTTTCTGTTATTTGTAGTGTTATTTTGATTATTTTAGTGTTTTGGTTTTGGATGTGTCTTGCAATCATTAAGTTGATTGAATTTTAATATTAATAAAAAACTAAAAATGTGGTTTTGGGGATTGGCATTAAGATTATATAATGTAGATTATTGCTTTACGTTTCTAGTTTATAATATTTGTGGATAATGAACATGTCGTGTTAAACCATATTTGCAATTGGCATGTGAAGATGTTTTGTTCTGTTTCAATGTGTACCATGTTTATTTTTTTAGAATTGTTTAATAGAACATTTTTTTAAACAGAAACCTTCACCAACATCAAAACTTGAATGGTAACAATGCATTGCAATTTTTAATTCGAAGAAACGAACTTCTTAACATGTTCTTAGAGTTGAAAATATATTATCCGGAACAACCAACCAATAAAAAATAACAGTCATCCGGTTTTTGTTCCAAAAAATGGAAATTTCCTGCTATTAAATTCAGTGATTCTTTATAGTGACAGATACTATAACTCATTGGGACTGAGATCCTGTTTTAAGATCCCGAGTTCCTGAAAATGAGAGCTTTATGATCACGGCTTTATATAGCAGTCATGGTAATAGTTGCGGCCACGTCATGATTCTCGATATTGTGGAGAATCACAGTGAAATGCGGCATTGTCGCCTAAATCATGAGCACATTTCAGTTTCATAAACATTAAAAACTGTTATGATGTGCCTAATTTCACAGTCGTAGGCCTTTATTTAAAACTGTGTATGATGCTCTTGGATTGGTGTAGGTTTTAACATGTGCTATATGGCAATTTTAGCGATATTGGCAGAATGACTTGTAAAATTGATTTTTTAAAAATGTCTATTAAATGTTTGTGTACATTTTTTATCATTTTAGGTTAGAGATTGGTACTTGGATTCGTTCCGCGATATTAGATCCTTTTCTGAGATCAAGAACATGAATGATGAAAAAGAATTCACTGAAGTGATCAAGGCCATAAAAGTGAGACACAACAATGTGGTACCTACAATGGCCTTAGGTGTTCAGCAATTGAAAAAAGATGTGGACCCAAAGATTATTAATCAGGATTTTGTTGAGATTCATCAGTTCCTTGATCGTTTTTACATGTCAAGAATCGGAATCCGAATGCTCATAGGTTAGTTCCTTGGCTGTTTTTATTTTCTACAACGTTTTAAATCTGTGCAGTCGCAGTATACACCGTTACCTTATGTGTGTTTTTCATTTTTGTTGGATTCAGGGCAGCATGTTGAGTTGCACAGTCCAAATCCTCCTCCTCATGTCGTAGGTTATATACATACAAGAATGTCTCCGGTGGAGGTAGCAAGGAATGCCGTTGACGATGCACGCTCTATATGCTCTCGTCAATATGGAAGTGCCCCTGACGTACATATCTACGGTGATCCTGATTTTACTTTTCCGTGAGTTGCATACTTTTTACTTCTATGAATTCGTTTGTTTATGTTTTATGCTAGGAGTGGCTGTTATCTCATAACAGTTTTAAACTGTACTCAAGAAGTTATTTTCTGTTCTGTTATTTAAAATAGATGTTTTTACAATAGGTATGTTCCAGCACACTTGCATCTTATGGTATTTGAGTTGGTTAAGAACTCTTTGCGTGCCGTTGAAGAGCGTTATATGAATTCCGACAAAGATCCACCTCCCATAAGAATAATAGTTGCTGATGGATTAGAGGATGTTACCATAAAGGTAACCTTTGTTAAAATTTATGATGCATCGGTTCTTTTCACTTGCTATTATCATGATTCTTTGTTAAAGTAGTTGGTCTAATCGGCATTGTAGATTTCGGATGAGGGAGGTGGAATACCAAGAAGTGGTCTGCGAAAGATTTTTACATATCTGTATAGTACTGCTAGAAATCCATTGGATGAGCATGCCGATCTTGGAGTTGGCGATAATGTGACAATGGCTGGATATGGATATGGTCTTCCTATTAGTCGTCTATATGCTCGGTATTTTGGTGGCGATCTTCAAATAATCTCTATGGAAAATTATGGTGAGTAGACTTTTGAATTCATAACTATAATATATTTCCTTTTGTATCCAATGTTATCAATCGTGTGGCTTGTTTAAAGTCCGCTACACAACCGTGCTATAGTGTTGTTATAGCCACTATTTGACAATAATTATAAAATATAAATAGTGTATTGCATAAGAACAAGGATTTGTTCAAATTCTGCTACGCTATAGCGCTATAACCGTTGTTTGACAACTGTTTGTATCTATTCTCCCCTTAGCATAAAGGAGTGAGATTTGAGATATGAGATCTGATTGAAGATTGATATGATAATCTCATTTGTCATTTTCTTAGTTAAAGATCCTTTTGAACTTCTACAAGAATAATTACTACTTTTAGCAAAGTGTCAAATAAAATATTATTCTTTCCTTAGGACTTTGTGAGGTTCTATTTTGCTGAGGTTTTATCTTCTCAGAATTAGCATACTTATACATCTTGCCAATATAAGACTTGTTTGGATTCACTTATTTTAGTTTATCTATTAAAATAAGCACTTGCGAGACTGTTTGAGAGAACTTATAGAAACAACTTATAACACGTTCATAAGTTGTTTTCAATTTTCAATGTATTTCCAAAAGCTTTCAATTTATAACTTATAGAAACAATTTGACTTTGTTTTATCTTTTCTTATAGCAATAGCTTATACATAAGCGTAGGGGGTAACCTTGGCGGAACTGGTGAAGTTGTTGTCATGTGACCGAAAGGTCACGGGTTCAAGTTCTGGAAACAGCCTCTTTTGTAAAAAATAGGATAAGGTTGCGTACAATACACCAAATGGTGGGACCCCTTCTCGAGCCTTGTGTATGCGGGAGCTTTAGTGCACCAGATTACCCTTTTTTAATAGCTTATACATAAGCATGTGTATGATAACTGTTTATGTTAAAAGCACTTTATATCCAAAGAGGGTCATATTGTATAAAATTTTAAAGTAGTTTGTTTGTTATTATAATATATTTTTTGACTTGTTTCGTTTAATTTTTTTTTTTTTTTGCCTTTTCTTTGTAGGGACTGATGCATATCTACATCTGTCTCGTTTGGGAGATTCACAAGAGCCATTACCTTGATTACTTTTCAGTCACACTCAAAAGGCACAGTATGCAACATTAAAGAAAGAACGTGGTAGGAAAATCACATTAAAAAAAAGGACATATGCGTTGGCATTTTTTTCATTAAGAAATTTCTTGTAAATAATTCATACATAAGGTTGTTTTGCCTTTCAATATAGCTTTGGGGATATGTCCTTTTGTTATTGCTTAGAATTAATAAGGAAATTGATGTCTATGGAGACCCATCTCTATGTGGTCCTGAAAAAATCCAATCCAAATTAACCACTCATTATAACTTCTTTTTCATACTCAGTGATCATGATCACTATTGCAGTAAGAGAATAAGAGGAATTAAATTTGTTATTTTATTTTATTTTATTAACTTCGAATTTCAGTGGGTCAGTCGAAAGAGACCTTAGTAATTTGGAGTTCGGTTGAAAGTAAGTAAAAGTTGGTCAAGAATTGTTTCCACCAAAAATTGAACTCGGTTCTTTTGGTTCGTTTTATTCATATAAAAAACTCATTAATCACTAACCAAATTGTTTGGGCTCCAGTGGCAAGTAGCTCTTTCCAAGGACGTATCCGGGGAATACCGGGTTCGATTTTCAGGGGGAATAACGTTTGGTCAGTGCGCATGTCTCTACGCATAAGTCGAATTAGTCGCCCACCTTTGATGAATCGGAAATCGGTGCGAAAGAAAAAAAAAACTCATTAATCACTTGATCAAATGCACTGCTCCATACTTGAATGTGACATTTAAACCTACCCTTGTTTTCTTCAACATGTCCTCTTCCTCTTGTCCCTCCCTTCCACTTTCGTGTCCAAACACTGTTCCACCAGCTTTTTCCTATTTTCTCTACTATCAAATAATTAAAAATTTATTACCTCAAAAAAATTATTCCCTCCTTATTCACGATATATATTGTTTTTGGAAAATAATTTTGTTTCATTTTACTTGTCACTTTCAAGTTTCAATGCAACATTAATTATTAGTTTATCAATAATATCATTATCTATTTATTGTAGAGAGAGATAATATAATAAAATAATAAATAGGTAAGGGTATTATAGAAAAAAACACATAATTTTATCAAAAGTACCAAAATTTATTTGATTTCTTGGTACGGGTAATTTTCTCAAAAAGTTACGGATGGAGTATTGTGAAACGGATGGAGTATAAAGTATATCCTTTTACTCGTTTTTTCTCTTGTATTTGATAGAAAAAAAATGTTAATAGTTAATTTGTTAAGGAGAGGGGGGTTTATTTTTTTTTTTGTGGTGGTCGAGGTTCGAACCCCGGACCTTGCATATTATTATGCATTGTCCATACCAACTGAGCTAAACTCACGAGAACAGAGAGCGGGTTTATTAGTAGCAAGGATTGAATTCTAAATTTCACATATAATAATTATCAACGCTTCGACTCGGAGATAAAAAATTTCTTTATTTATCTTCAAAATGAAATAGAGGTTTTTAGTATTTTGTTAATGCATTGAAGTGTGATTGAAGCACATAAGGTGAAGTTTGACTGTGTTAACAAGTAAAACTGCCGAATTTTACATTCTAGTTGTGAAATTTGTGTTAAATCAAAACTCAAATGATTTCATATGAAGTTAACTCGTATATACTAGTTAAAATCGGGTAAAATCGAGTAGAATATGAAGAAACCAGCTTGATTTCATCTAACTTTTACTCGATTTTGAAGAAATTAATTATTGTTTTTTTGAATGATTTTATTTAACTTTTAACGACTTGAAAAACTTGTCTTTTTTTTTTAATGACAACTTTAGAAACTTATCAAACATTTGATAGTTTTTCTGAATGATTTTAATATTAAGCTTATGAGAAGATTCTACCTTAACAAAACAAGTTATAACATAAAAACTCAAGTGTGACAAATTTGTACAAGGTAAGGTAGTATACATAAATTTAGACCTTTGTTGTTTTGCATGGTATCGTGCAAGTAGGAAGTTCCTAGCAAAAATCACAACCCCTTTGTATCGTATATGTTTTTCTACCATGTTAATAATAGTAGTAATAATAATAATAATAAATAATTTTTGTCAGAATAAACGATAGCTATAAATATAAATGGCTTAAATGCAATTTTACCCCCCCTATTTTGATTGAATCTGAATTTTACCTCCCTATTTTAAAACTCGGAATTTTACCTCCTCTATTTTGATTGAATCGGAATTTTGCCCCCTTTATTTTAAAACTCGAAATTTTACCCCCTCTATTTTACGTTTTTCAGAATTTTACCCCCTATTTTAAAATAAAGAACCAAAAAATACTAGAAAAATAAAGAAACGATTAGAAAATATTAGTTTGGTAAAAAAATATAAGGAAAACAAGAAAACACAAAAAAAAACTAAAAAATAGAAAAAATTTGTAATTACAAGAAAAAATTCAATTAAGAATACATGAAAAAACTAGTTTGCACCTCTAAATATTTGTTATTTTCATGTATTTTCATACTAATTTTTTATTTTATTTTTAGAGATTATACTAGTTTAATGCATTTTTTTTCTAGTATTTTTTATTCATTTTTTTTTTAGTATTTTTTTGGTTTTATTTTTATTTTTTCATTAAAAAACATTTAATACAAATAATTAATTATGTGGATAAAATAGAGGGAGGGGGCAAAATCCTGAAAAACATAAAATAGGGGGGGTAAAATTCCGAGTTTTAAAATAGGGAAGGCAAAATCCAGAATCAATAAAAATAGGAGGGGTAAAATTCCGAGTTTTAAAATAGGGGGGGTAAAATTCAGATTCAATCAAAATAGGGGGGGTAAAATTGCATTTAAGCCAATATAAATTTACACTCACGTAAAGTGTCAAAGTCCCTCCATCACTATAGTTTCAATCCTAATAATTTATCATATATATGCAATTAAAATCAATGAAAATTGTATCGGTATTACCCGAACAAGATTTGGATCCCCAGCAGTATCAAAATGAACTAAATGTTGCAAATGTAACTATGATGAGGAGTGCTGGGCATACACTATTGTCTAATTGATTGAAATTCAAATGAGTTTTACAAAATCAAGGATCTACAGAAAAATTGCAGGACTTGTTTAAACTTTAACCAATTAGCGAGTATATAACTAGAAGGAAGGATGTGATTGATGTACGACTTATTTGTTCAGACTGTTTGTTAGCGAGCGAACCAGGAAAAATAAAATCTAACGTTTGATGTTGAGCGTTGCAACTACAGTCCTTCTATATACCCCAGCTTTTCTTTCCATGACAAACACAGATAAATCTTTGTAAATTGTGATCACATAAATCTAGTATTATGTACATAATTCAATGTCAAAATTTATCTTACAATAATATCATTGGTAAAAATAGCTACCAGGGGATCTTAACACATTCAATATTCCATGCTCCAATAGATGAAATGAACACGATTTTATACACACCGATGGCACCATCTTGATTTTTCACAGGGAAGCCAATAATACAGGCTCACAACCAGCAACCAAATCCTTATTCCTCCACAAGGAAAACCGTGTAACTGATTACTCACTCATATCATCATCAAAATAATTCAGATCCGACTCATCGTCACTGGCACCATCAATGTTAGCATGATCTGCATCTGAAGATCCTACTGCTCCATCAGCCATAGTAACCAGCTCATGGGAACCCTTTAGATGCCTTTCAGAACCATCGTCATAGTCTACTGAATCATTTTCATATTCATCGTCTAGTTCAACTCCAAAAGGGATATTCTACAAAAACAAAAGGCAAAACAAAAGGGATATTCAATCAGATATCCACATTGTTGGTGCTTCGCTGCTGACAAACATATGGTGAATTATCTTTTTTATTTTTTGAGAGGATATGGATAAGTATCTTAAACACAGAAATACCCAATTTATGTTGTGCATGTAACAATGCAATATCTAACATGTAACTGAAAGTCGCATGCAAGTGATGCCAACAGTTTCAACATATAATTAAAAATACAATCTATGACCAAATTGGGTTAGACTTTTGAATTCTTTGAAATCAAGAGATTGAATCAAGAACTATTACAGATCAATTACTATACTGTATAAAACTCCAAGGTCATCAAAACCAGACAGGCCAGTTTGACAAGTTGGGCCCGAAACTGGATCTGTTTCCGGTCTCGAAGACCCTTGGGAGTTTTAAAGAAAGTTCTTTACTAGTCGTCTCTTTTCTCAAATCCTCCTTTTTTCCATAAATTAGAATCAGATTAAAAAAAAATATATTGTTTAATATCTGTATTTTGTTTAGTATAAGATTTTAAAAATCAATAAAAAAATATTTAATTACTACCGGTCCAACCCTGCTCAGAACATTATACTTTGAAACGGTGACTATCCTGATTTTTATGTTTCCATGCATTAATCAGGTCTGATTTTGATTACCTTAATTTATAAAACATATATAGTGCATGTAAACATAAAAATATAACTTAACAATCGCCAAGACAACTATAAATGTATCAGGAATCCAATTAACAGCAATTAATGCTAAGCACTGATTACCTTGTCACTGTCAGAGCTTTGTGCAGTAGTATCAACTATCCAGTCACCAAGTAAGTGCTCTTGTAGAACATTCTCAGCAGAGGTTGATTTTGACTCCCTAGACCTTTTTCTTACTTGGCATTCTCTAAGTCGCAAGTTGTAGTGAACGTACATAATGTCATTAAGTTTCTTCTGTGATAGGCGATTTTTTCTTTTGCTATATATCTGATCATACATGCTCCCATCATGCTCGCATGCAAAAGATGAGCATGTCTGACTTAATATGCGAACGGCTATTCTTTGCAACTCCAAGCAACTTATTCCATGTTGTTGCCACCAAGCAGCTAGTGAGGTAAAGAGGGTAAATTAATCAATCAACTCATAGAATTAGCAACACAACTCCGCATATCTAATTGTTACATGAAGCATCTAACGCAGTAATTTACCTGGTTCAAGACCTGTTCTTGTGCTAATTGCCAATTCAGTTCCAAAGTCATCTTGAGCTGAATTATAATGAGGAATCTGGAAATAATATCATTGTGAATAAGATATAATAATTAGAAAATATTTAATAAAATATATCATATAGCAGTCATTAAGGATATCTTACTTGCATCGATGCAGATATTCGTCTCATATTATCTAGTTCTAGCCGAACAATGCATTCATTCAGACCACGTACTACATCAGAATGCTACAGACATATCAAACATTCACTTCAGAAGAGAACTTGAATAAAATTAGAAAATTCACAACCATTAGAAAAATATTATTCTGGCATACCGAAACAAAATCTTGACGATATCGGTATGAAGGATTCAAGAAGTAAGCAGCCAAGTAAAGAGGATGACAAAACAGAGAGTTACAGTGCCTGTCTATCACCTTCCAGAATGGCTCATATTTCCGTGCATCATCGCCATGAATAGATTTGATTGCAAGTTTTGCCCTGTACAAGTCGTTATATATATATGGCATTGACAAGCTCTCGCCACTAGACACCTTTTGAAACACTTGCAATATCGGATATACTGAATTCCTCACAGACTGCATTTTCTTCCAAAATGTGACATTCAAAACAATTTTTTGCACCTCTTTCCCCTGGCTTGAACTGGAGAACCTGGATGACATCCATTTGTTTGAAAGAAACATTCTTCTGAGACTAACTCGGTGATCCAACAAATTCTGCAATGTAGCAAAGCTAGAAGCACACTGGGTGCCAGCTGGCTTTAGAAGCTCGTTCCCATGGGTAAATTCACTTTTCATAAGATTTAACAACCATATTTGATTGTATATTAGTTTTGTAATTTTCTGGCCCTTTTCCATGCACTCTTCTACACATCTAATCTTCAGAAAATCTTCAAGCACCTGATTAATACAATAGATAGCACAAGGCGTCCAGAACAAATTCCTTCTCCTTTCTTCAAGCATTTTTCCAGCAGCTTTATAGTTAGGAGTATTTTCAGTTATTACCTACATCAAAAGGGGGATATAGGAGAACCAGATTAATAACAGATACAAGTTAATATTTACGACAAAGGAGGATGCCACAAGAATAGAAAAAATCATTTTACCTGCACTACATTTTCCTCACCTAGTTCTTCCACTACTTTGTCCAAAAGCTTAAATAAATATGTTGCATCTTCTACTACATTAGTGGCATCAACTGAAGAAACAAAGTATACACCATGAGGCGATGAAACAAGAAAGTTAATAATTGTCCTACCCTGTGCATCTCTCCAACTATCAGCCATTATCGAACAACCAGTGATTGCCCAGGAAGCCTTATATTCAGCAAGGTAATTCTTAATGGAATTGATTTCCTCCTGCAAAAAGCGACCCGAAATAAGTTGGCTGGATGGGCATGCCAGTCCTTGTCCATATTGACCAGCCAATTCCAGCATTTTATGAAAATATACAGAGTCTGCAGCTTGTAAAGGAATTCCTGCATGGCAAAAGAACTTGCAAATTGAAGAAAAAACTTCCTTGCGTAATTTCTTAGTGGGTCCTGTCTTAACTTTTAGTTGTTTGCAAGTTTGAAGATTCTGATTCGTGGGATGTTTCAAGTAAAAACTATCTAATCTTGATCTTCTCAACGCTGGTTCTGGGCTAGTATTAGAGGACATTCCCTTAAAGGTCTTTCCTGTATCTTTAGAGTATCTCCTATCAATATCAATCAAAGCTTCCTTGTTCATATGATGCAAAGTATCTTCCTGCTGTTCATACTCATCATCTTCATTATCAGACTTTGGATAGAAAGGCATCAGATCCTTAGCCTCGGGTTGCCTATGTCTCTTTCCAGTGCGATGCCATTTCATATTTTCTTTTATTTTAAGATAAACTTCTTCTGGAGCACTTTTACAAGGTGCTACCTCTCCAGGAATCCTAGCCAAATGTTGTTTAAATCTATTAATACCGCCACTAACAACTTTCTCACAGTAGCTGCATTTGACTTTTTTTTTTCTCTCATCCTGAGCAACACCGTGTTCCCACCCTGGGTCAACATATCCTAAGGACCGAAGAGGAGTTAAATTTACAGATACATTCCTGCCATCCATCAATTGCTTTCCTTTGCTTCTACACCCAACTTGCTCTTCATCATCTTCATCATCATTAGACTGAAAATTCATATATGCTTGTGCATCAACTTGCTTTTGTTTCTTATTTGAACGACACCCTTCCAGATTTTCCTTCATTTTTAGGTAGACTTCCTCTGGAGCCTTTTCACAGTATGTTACTTCACCAGAAACTCGGGCTAAATGCTGCTTTAATCTGTATATCCCACCACTAACAACTTTCCCACAGTAATTGCATCTAACCTTCTTTTTCCGCTCATCTTGAGCAATGCCATGATCCCAACCAGGATCAACAAATCCTGTGGAGCGTATTGGAGCCATTACATCCAAATCTGAGATATCACAATTCTACCTGCATAAGCATATGTGATGGATGAATACAAGGCACATAAAAATTTAACTACTATAGCGTATAAATTATAAAATAATCCGAGAGCCTCCCCAGTTCCCGTAGCGTATACATCAAACTCCGAAATCTCTAGTTGTCAAGTAATAGAGGATGCTTGAAAACTAAAGCAAAGGAAGCATGCCAATAGGCATCAAAGACACCGAGAAAAAAAGTACATAAGAGAAAGAAAACCCCGTATAGCTAAGGTGAGTAGGATGATTCCAAAGAAACGTCAATACCTTTTGCTTCGTTGACATTAAAAAGGTCAACAATATGAAATACTTTGTAACAAGTTTTAAGGCAGTTTTCAGATAAAAATGAAGGGCCTAATGTTGTATAAAAAGAGCACCATCAACTTCTACAATAGAGCCTACATAACCACAAACCACATTATAGAAACACACATTGTTGAACACTCAAAAGGGCATTAAGAAACAGCAACCGACAGAAACACAGTTGCACAATAATCTTCAAGAGTTTTGAATTGAAATGTCCTATCGATGCCAAGTTGGGACTACCACCGAGACTCGAGAGATATTTCCCTAATTCCGCATCACATCAATCCGAAAATAACTCATGTATTCTACCTATGAGCTTTAGAAAACGCCCATATAAATTTAAAAGGCAACAAAGGAAACCTAACTTGAAGATATTCTTCATTTCCTTTTCATGTCTCTAATTATCTACCCCTCAACAAAATCACAAGGAGGATTTATTTCAAACATATATAGATTATTAAACCAACAAAAGAATCAACTCATTATGATTAAGTGAATACTGATTACTCATTAGCACAGCATCTGCTTCACCTTCAGATTTACATTCCTTCATAACCTATGTCAATTCCAATCTTTTAATCTACTTAATAAGCAACAAGGATGTTGAGATTTCTACTACCTTTGTTTTTCACAGTAACAATGATATGACTTAAGCCCATGAGAAGAGCCGAGAGCCCAACCAAAAAGACCAACCCATTAGATCAGTCATGGCTTAAATACCACATTAAGTTTTCTTATTTACTTATCACGAAGCAATACATAAAAAGAACATATCACTATTTACCACAATTTCCTCAAAGATGTCGAGGCAAACTCATCAACACTCAAAGATATCATCTTCCCCTTATATATATTTGAGTGTGGGTGAGTTTATTTATAAAATTATCTCACCTTACTTCTCTTACGATGCTATCTTGCAAGGAAAGGGAAATTTTATGATAATCAGTTATTTATTTACAAAATCATTAAATTACGGATTTTTTCGTCTGTAGATAACTGGTAAGCACAACTCGAAACTCACACACACAACTGCGGGGCCAAGGTTCAAACCTGAATGATCAGGGTCTTCGCAATGCGGTTTGGATCGGTTTTGAGGCAAAAAGTTATCCAATCCAAAATAAAAATCACGGTTCGGTTTGAATTGGATGACTATCCTAAAAATATCCGATCCAATCCAAATATATTTATTTGGATCGGTTTTTGGATATCCAAAACGCAACATGTAATTTAGAATAAAGGTGTCCAGCCTATCAATATCGACATTGTCAGTAGACCTAGGTCTTTCAAACTAAATTGCAAAATTTAATCTTCTTTTTAATAATTTTTTATCCTAATGACTTACCCTAAACCTTAAACCCTAACTGTGAAAAAAAAATTATAAATTTAAAATAAAAAATTTACTTTACTTCCATCCAAACATAACCTGAAAAATCAACTGCATCAAAAAATTTCAGAAATACCTAAATTTCCTGAAAATCAAAAT
The DNA here is from genome assembly GCF_003473485.1 of Medicago truncatula. NCBI lineage: Eukaryota > Viridiplantae > Streptophyta > Magnoliopsida > Fabales > Fabaceae > Medicago > Medicago truncatula. The sequence goes on along the minus strand of NC_053043.1, from coordinate 19,979,490 downwards.
TTCCTTTTGCTACTATTCCCAATTGCGAGAATAAGAAATTCGATCATAAAAATAAGAGAAAGTGAGAAAACAACCTCAAGTACGGAAGAAGATCCAGATCGAAGTGGAATCGGCGGTGGAGATAGAGTTTCAGGCGGTGGAAGATCGACGGCGGTGGAATCGTTCGGTTGTTGACGAAAATCGGTTAGGAATCGTGAGTTGAGGTTGAATTACTGGGTGAGACCTTCTTAACTCGACCCGGCGCGTTAACTCCTTTATTATTTTCTTAACAATAAATTAATTCCTAAATTAATTATTATAGTTCTTATGTTTTTTATGCAATCAATAACGTTTTACCCAAAACATTAAAGTTCATACATAAAGTAAAGTTTGGAAAAAAAAAAAAAAAAACATAAAGTAAAGTTTTTCTTTTGTAGATAGACGAAATGACAAAGTCATTATAAACTCACACACGCAAGTGGAGGTATCGGAATTCGAACCTTGATAATGGCGTTCGGCTTAACAATTTCGGTATTTTGCCAGTTGAGCTAGGACTTACAGACCATAAAGTAAAGTTTTACCCAACGATATAAAAACATTAAATTTTAATTATATTAATGTCTATTTTAAAATAAAATATAATTTATACATAAGATGGTGTACAAATTTTTTAAATACAAATTCAATGATATATTGTCTTTTTTTTCTGTCAAAAATGATATATTGTCTTTTTATTTACAAATTAAAAACACAATTTATCATACTTTTTTTTTAAGGACAATTTATCATATTTTATTTTTTTTTGGGTGGTGGTCGAGGTTTGAACTCCGAACCTTGCACATATTATGCATTGTTCATATCAACTGAGCTAAGCTCACGAGGATTATTCATTGATATGATAATATATCATTAGATTTATGTATATTTTTTTTTTTTTACATTGACAAAATATATAAAATTACCAAACGAATATTTAATAAAATAAATGTTGTTATAAGTACATCGAAAGTACAATTTTTTTAACCCTTTGATTTTGATATAAAAATAATTTTACAATCAAAAGTTCGATTGAAAGATACTAAAGGTGGATACAAATTTCTTCATTGATAAATCAAATTAAATTCTCTGCACGGTTAGTTCTTAGTCGAAGTTCATCAAACATTTAAACTCAATACTTGATTTATATTTATAAAATAATAGTATAGACTAATATAAAAAAAAAATTTATTTATGACGTGCCATAAAATATATTTTTTTATATGTTTATATTTTACCCAATTGAGAAATTTGGTGAGTTAAACAATTAAACTATTATGAATAAAAAATATACAAAGTTGGTGAGTTGACTCATGGGGTCTTAAATTTTGATGGGAAAAAAACGCTCACTCAGTCCGATTTCAATTATTTATTTCTCTACATCTTTACATGTTGCATGTCTTTATGATAATTTGAAATATATAAATCACAATAAAAAGAAAAGGCCGAATCATATAATTGAATTCAGTATAATTATTATTTTCTATTTCAGTAATATTAAACAAAAATAGATCCACTATTAATTTAAATAATTACCTCTCATAAACAAAATTTATCATTTCATTTTCAAAGGGATAAAGGTTTGTTCCAAAAATATTATCTACCAATAACAATATTGCAATAAGAAATTGTGGTCCAATCCAAAAATATTATCTACCAATATCTGCAAGACATAAAGGAACAACATTTTCTTTTTTACCAGATACTGACTTTGTTCATCATACCGAAGGGATAGAGATTTTTTTAAATTTTATTATCCAAAAAAAATTACAAGATGATGAAATATTTAGAATGATATTTTAAAATAAACTATTCAAAAGAGTTTTCATTTGAAACTTTCTTTAAAAACTTCTTTGTTAAAAAAGTTATAGCAAAAATATGAAATAGTATAAAAAAATTATTTAAAAAAAAACTATAACAAACATGCTCTTAACAAAAAGTAAGTAGAAGGAATGATCATCTTTCACTCTACTTAAACTTAGATGATGCCTCTAAATCCGGTTAGAAGAAAGTCTTTAAGATCATGTTTTACTCTACTTTCACTCATTGTATATATTCAATCATGAAATAATCAAAATCGTATTGACAAAGTTTCACCAAATTTCTCTCAATATTAAGGAAAGAATGACGAGGTGCAACTTGCACCTGAAAAAGAATCTAATTTAGATGATATTTTGCTAATGGCAACTACGAATTTGGATGATAATTCTAAACTTTGGTACTTTAATATAGGTTATTCCAATCATATGTTTAACTATAGAGAGTGATTTTGGAGTCTTGAATATAGGCTATTCCAATCAAGATTTCATGCACATAGTCTACTCCAATCATGAATCCTTTTATAATTTTCTCTTCATATTTTTCTTTAACTAAACATTATCTTCTGCGTCCTGAACAATAATTGTCAACTCAAACTTTTGATGGAAGCCACGTATACCTTGAAACGAGGATCTTGTGTATCAGAAAACATCTAAGGCGGCATAGGTGTCAAAAACGTGTCTTGCATAATAGCAATATGTACGATTAGTTGTATATTTGTTTTTAGTATTAAGTGTGCAAAATAATGTGACATTTTAGTCAAAAGTGTCATAAAAATGTCTTCCATAGTTATAATGCATGCCAATAGTGTTTTCAGTGGCATGCGAGTGAATAGTTCTATCTTTGTCTTTAGTGTACCTCATTGGCTATAAAAGGAGAAGAATTGTAACATCTTTCTCACAACTTGAATCAAATAAAATCCTAGTGTGTTTCAAGAAAAACATGTTCTTCTAAATTTCTCTCTTATTTCTGAAAGCTCTAAGTTATTATGATCATATCATCTTGTGGATTAAAAAACATCTGACTATAGATCCATGCTACGGTGCTCTCTATTATGGGATGTCAGTCTTAATTGACAATTTGTGCTTGAGACTTTTTTATGCCTATGGTTGGCTATCTATTATCTCGCTTGATGATTTAGTTAATACTAATCTCATGATATGTGAAGCTCCCGGTCAGTCTGGTATCAAAGCCTCAGCTAAAAGAAGTGTTGCATATGATATGAATACAATAGAAAGAGTGAGTAAGAAAGGAAACCATGTATCCATGGATACACCAGACTCAACATCTCAACCCATCACTCTCACTCTTTTCTTTGTTTACTACGCATCCATTTATGGGAGCACGAAAATGGGTGGGACTTCATGTTGCTCAATGGCCATTGCCATGAATTATAAATACTTTTGGTATCCGTTTTGTGCACGGTCTAATGAAATAGTTATTGGCTAAGTAGAATGAAATATTATTACTAGTAGTTGTTACAAAGTATACTATATTTATAATTATGAAATTCATCATATATGCATATATCATGTTTCACCAATTCAATTTCAAATGGTATGTATACAATTGATATCGGACACATCTTTTTGCTGTAAATCAGATATCCTCTGCACGTAACTGCAAAGACTAAGACTAATTCCTAGAGCCATAGGACCATAGTAGGAAGCAAATCACTCCCTAAAGAGTTTCAATGGCTTGATTCAAAACTAGGACATCTAATATAGCTAACCTATCCAGAAAACAAAAAGGGGAAATTTACATTATCTGGCTTCTAATGTATTTTCTTCATATGTCTAGGCTTTCTGAGCTTACTAGCTCTGCCGCCTCGGCTATACCCAAGCCGTGCCTTTCTGAGCTTACCTCTGCCACCTCGGCTATACCCAAGTCGTTTGATAACCTTTTGCATAACTACATCAAATATCATCGAAAAAAAACTACATGTTAGCCTCAGATTTTCTCAGAAAGAGTGCATAGAAAGTGATAGCAGTAATATACATACTTGTCTATATACAGAAGCATCTCCATAAGACTTCCTTAGTTCTACTACATACAAAGATGGACCAACTTCAAAAACCTGTTGCAATTGAAGTGAAAATAGTTTCATAATGTCAGCAATCTATATATGAAAATTGAAAAATCGAGATTTTAGCTCTCATTCTCGACAAGCTTTTATTTACCTCTGCTGCGACTGAGAGGCTATCTAGACTTTTATGAGCTTTATCCTCTTGTATCACTTTCAACTGAAATTTCAAGTTGTAGATGCAATGTTTAGCAAAACCAGTTTTTCAATTATGATTAACAAATATAATCAACAATTACTTGGTCACTTACTTTTCCATTTTTCTTATGAACTTTAAATCCCATTTCTATTACAATGTCCTCAATCTTCTCAGTCAAATCTTTCGGTGAATGGTTTGACGTAAATCTTATCTTCCTCTCCGAGACATCCTAGAATTCAAGTATATTATTCATTAAATTAATTTAATTTTACACTAAAAGTAGTAAAGAAATTCTAGACGTTAAAACACAAGATTATACGCTGATACACACCTCTTGCTCAAAAAATCCAGAGAGGTCTAAGCATGAAGACATCCCTATCAACTGAAATGCGTTGATAAGTGCTGGTGATTTTGGACTCTGGTCTCCGTCAAGGGACTATAACGAATATAAATGTTGTGTTACAATAATAGAAAGATATAAAGAAAGGTAACTATAAATAAAAGTGATATAGCGGAATTTGACAACATTTATTAATAACAGTGATATAGCGGAATTTGACAACATTTATTAATAAATTAGCACTAATGACAACTAACTTAGAGTTCAAAGGTATACCACTTCATGGATGGAAAAAGCTTCATCGTCAATGAATACATCCTCTTCCTCTTCCTCATCCTCTAGATTTGCAGGATTATAACCCTCTTTAAACCATTCATCTTCTTTGATCATATCCATCGTTACTCGGGTTTTCGGATTGGGATCAAGAATTTTCTTTATAATGTTTTGAGCACCAGGTGACAGCCATCTTGGTATTTGAACATCTGCTTTAAAAATCTATGATCCCCAGACGTAAAACCACATCAATTCGTATTTAGTCTACAAAACTACACAACATACGAAAAAACAAAGAAATAACATCGGAATATTCACCTTTTGATAGAGAACTGCAAGATTTCTGTCATCAAAAGGAAGGTATCCTGTTAGAATTACATATAAGATAACACCGCATGACCAAATATCCGATTTCGCGCCATCATAGCCTCTGTTGGCAAGAATCTCGGGAGCAACATAGTTTGGACTTCCACAGGTTGTATGTAGCAACCCATCAGCCTGAAATTTTCACACACTTTATCAGTTACCAAAATGATGTAATTTGCCATTACGGGCCTAAGTTGTTTTTGGCTTATTTCCATAAGCTCTTTAGTATATGAAAAACAGCTTACAGACAATTGATTAAGATGATTATCCAAATATCATATTCTTACCCTACAATGTTGAGGCAAAGCACTGAGGTTAAAATCAGTTATCTTTATGTTCCCTTTGGCATCCACAAGAACATTCTCTAGCTGCAATAAGAAACAATATTTGTGATAAAACTGCAAACATTGTAGGGTAAATGCTGCAACAGTTGTTAAGAAGATTGTGAAAGAACCTTAAGATCCCTGTGAAAGACACCTTTATTGTGGCAGTAACTCACACCATCAATCAATTGTTGGAACATCTTCCTACCATGAGCTTCAGTAAGTTTACCTTTGGATGACTGTTAGAGACAATTAGGCACCTCATTTAGTTCATATCCAATAAGATCATGCATACCAAGTATCGACACAAACAAGGACACAACACGGACAAGTCTTGAAAAATGGAATAATTGAATGTAACAACATGTGTCGTGTCGGTGTCATGAAGCACCGACACAGACACAAGACACGCCATTGGCACTGACACCGATAGTAATTTGAGAAGATGTCCATGTACCGGTGTTGGACACAGACACATATCCAACACTAGACGTGTCGGACACTATACATGTCTTCGATCTGAGCTAATAAAAAGTGGCTTTTGATAGCCATATAAATTATAAAATAATGTATTTAAGGTGTATAATTAAATTAAAAGGCAAAGTTTGCTTACAATTTTGTCAAATAACTCTCCTCCATTCACATACTCAAGTACCATATAAATTTTGGTTTTGCTAGCCAAGACCTGCATAATCATCATAATTATAATATAATAATTAGAACACCAAGGCTTCAAAGACAAGTTGCACTTGCATTGGTTAAGTTATTGCATTAACCATTTAAAAATGTTACAAAGGGGCTTTATACATATTTGATATTTCTATCCAAGCTACACATGCAACAGATAAGAGCAAAAAAAATTAACTATATATATATGTGTGTGTGTGTGTGTGTGTGAAGAGTGATATTTTATTTTGTGTATTAGATAAATGTTTGTGAGTGGTGACATAATCAGATACAAATTGGGGCCCTTTCATTGATTAATATTGTATCTTTGTGATACACTAGTTGATGGTGAACCACTAAATCTTTTATTATGGGTGGAAACTTCATGATTAGCACAAGATTAAAATATACTTTTGTTTAAATATACAGTTTTAAGAGTTTAATACATATTCTAAATATGATCGCAGTTATCTATATGGTGAAATATGATTAAATATATGTAAAAAATATTTTTATACGAATAGTGCGTAACTTTTTACACTGTCAATCAATCATGACTATTAAATTATTAAAAATTTAACTTTAATCATAAATATTTTTTCGATCACATCCATTTAAATGGCTGTGATTTGCTGACAGCTGGAAACTCTATATCACAATAAACTATGAAGAGATTAAACTAATCAATAAATGCCACTAACATAGACCAATGATATAAGCAAGTAATTTGTTCCTTCACGTTTTACCTTATACTAATCTTACGGTATTCAAATAACATCAATTACGTGGACAAATATGAAAACAATTTTCAGTATAAACTAACATATATTTATTTTTTTGTAAAAATGTATTTGAACCATTTAAAAAAAATCAAAGAAAGTAACCTTGCTGCCATATGTGTCCACAGACCAAACAAATAAATATTGAAAGCTCTGAATGGGACTAAATTGTTTATTTTTCAATTTGAGCATAAATTATTAGATTTCCATGATATACTATAATTGATAGGAAAATGACATCTCACACACATATATATATATATATATATATATATATATTAGTAAAAAAAAATTATCCACAGGTAAAAACAAATTATCAACAAGGAAAAAAAATATTATCCACAACTAGTCTAGAAAGGTATGACTAGATGTGCCAACTGTGTAGGCTTTCAATTATTCATGTTACCTTGAAAAGAACCTAACCAATAATTAAAAAAAGCATAAAGTCTAAAGGTGTACTCGAAGGTTCAAAAAATTATGGATTCCTAACGTGTTTTGGTAGATAACTTTGAACCAAAATTTAGCATCACCACAAAATTTTATTATTCATATCCCTTTACAAAACGGCACATTATTATGGGTCCACAAATATATATAACTCAATCAATTAAAAAGAAAAGTCTTTGTAGTTATAACAAAATGCAAGAAATGAGTTAATTGGGGTGTTGGAAGTAACTATCTTGGTTGTAACATCTCATTCATATTTTCATATTCGGTTGAAGACAAAGACAAAACACATGATCTAAACTTAGGGGCAAATGGGTCACACATAACGTGCATCCATGAGTGTATGTATTTTAGACATAGGAGAAGCAATAATTGTTTGAATTGTGGACCTAGATGCTTGGATTGTTCACTATTAATGGGAGTTGGACTTTCAAGTAGGTAGGTTACGTTGGTCGCCGTTGGATCAGATCAAACAGTTTATATTTTAATGAATACTTGGACAGAACGATCTTGACCGACCGGACATCGTTGGATCAGATCAAATAGTTCGTATTTTTAAAGAATATTTGGATTTTAAAAGACACTGAAATATCAATCTAAATTTGGACCGACTGATCTTGAACGATCGATCTTGACCGAACGGACACCGAATTTATGGAAGAGTAATTGCATTAAATGCAAATTAATGAGTGTGACATTGTCTATGAAGGGCATAGATGCTTCTTTCACACCTTTCCTATTTCTGGAATCTGAAAATCACATGCACTTGTATGCATAGTTTTTTAAAGAACAACACATAAAAAGCTAGCAATAAATTGCTTATGTGGTTGAAATTTTAACAATTTTAGCAAAACCAGTACAATAATATTTTTTTGCACCCTGGAAAGAATAAATTATCCATAAAGGGAGACAATTGTCCCTGATAAGACATAAATTTTACGTTGATCCTTAAAATCTTCAAATTTCAGCCATAATAATCAACATAAAGTACTTCTTAAAAGAAAATTAGACATAAAAAACACCAGCCTGTAAAGTGTAAAAGACTGCTAAAATAAGATTATAGTTTTTAACAGTGAGGAACTATGAAGCACCGATACTCTTTGGATTAGACGCGTCTCGGTGTCGGACACTTGTCGTGTCTGACATCGATACAACATTGACACACATGTATATATTGAATTATGTGATTTTGTCAAATTATTAACGATGTCAGCGTGTCTGTTTATGTTCTTTATATATGAATAATTAACACATATATATAAAGGTTAATGTCTGTATAAACACTTTTGAATTTTGGTACAAAAAATAAGATAAAAATAAGCAATAATTTAGGATTCACTTGTGCATCAAAACAGTGTCATTAAGGAAGAAAACAAGCAACGTGGGAGAAACACAAAACCGTGTTTCTTTTTCGGTGCCACCTGTTATTTTATACTAGAAATCTGTTCATCCATTCATAAACTGAAAATTAATTTTTTTTAAACTCGATATCCGACCTAAGATTCGACATAAAATCGATGTAAAATTAGAAACCATTCATTTAAGATTTCTTATTGATTCCAGATAATTGCAGGGACATAGTAAGATGAATCATAGGATGTTACCTCGTATAATCTAACAACATTAGGATGTTTCAGAAGCTTCAAGGTTGATATCTCCCTCTTTATCTGAAATTTTCAACCATCACAAATCAAAATAAACTTAGTTTTTCAACCTTTCTATGAAACAAAATAAAACATAATTGAAGATTAACATGTTTAATTCCAAAAAGCCATAATGTATACAAGAACATAAAGTTTCATAAATCAAAACCAAACACAGTGAAAATTGCACCCAATTAATTAAATCAATTTGTAATAAAAACACAAAAGAGATTAAAAAGAAAAACATGAAATTAAAGAATGAAACACAAACCTGATCAGTGTTATTAAGATCAACAATCTTATTCTTTTCAAGAATCTTAACAGCAAAAAATTGTCCACAATCAGTATCCCTAGCCAATTTCACTTTTCCAAAATTTCCTTCACCAAGTGTTTTTCCCAATTCGTATTTCCCTAATCGCACTATTTTTCCTTCAATCCTCCTTGCTTGATTTATGATCACCATTCCCAACAAAAATTCTCTCTCTTTGACCCTCTTTCTCTATAACACAAAACCAATGAAAATAATCACAAAATTCTATTCTTTTTGTGATTTTATTTCTTCTGGCATCTTGGTTTTTTGTTCTATGCAATGCTTGATTTATGGTAATTTATTTGCATTAACTGTGTAGTAATTGTGAGTTAAGTAACAACGGGGAAACAAAGAAACAGGTGGAAATGGTATTGGAAAACGAATCGGCTATAAATAAGGATAAAAATAACATGTGAAAATATTAAATTGAGAAAGAAAAAAAAAATGATTATTAATAGGATTAGTAGGAATAGGAATGGATCAAATGGTTGAAGAAAATAAACACAACTCAACCCAACACTTTTCTTTGCTTTCTTTTGTTGTAGGCAGCCTTTGTTTTGTTTGTATATGCTTTTTGTTGCTTTGAACTAAAGGGCTATTTATACACTTCAAAAGCCATTTTGTGGCTGGATACATAATCAACCATATATAATAATGTTATGTTTTTGTCAAAAATAATTTAATGTTATTTTCAAAATAAATTAAATATAATATTTTTTTGTTTTTTTGAGGGAAAAAATTATATTTTTTGTTGACAGCAATTAAGAAAACAAGACTAAAAATGTGTTTTTTTTTTTTTTTATTTATCTTACTTTTTTTTAGTTTCACTTTAATTCCTTTATTTTATTTTTTTTGTCTAGTAGCTTAGTGGCTGGAGCTCACACAATTAATTGTGGAGAAGTGGTGGGTAGCCTCGAACCCCGACCCCAATATAAATTATGCAATGTCCCTACCAACTGAGCTAAGCTCACGGGGACTCGCTTTAATTCCTTTAAACTATGGATATGACTTATTGATGTTATTATATCTTTTTTCAGTTTGATATTTGATTTTCGAAAAGATAATAAAAAATGATAAGTTTTTTTTTTTTTGGTAAGTTACCTGTAAAAAAAAATGTTGATCCCCTTTCTTGTAACAAAAAAAACATGTTAATCATGTTACTTTATGATATTTTTAAATCTAATTAAATTCTTGGAGATGGGTTAGGTTAGAAACTTAACTAATATGATAGTTGGTCCCATTTTTTGACATTTTATGAGTTTTAATGAAATCGTGAAAAAATACCCACTTACATAACTATTTTTAATTTGAAAATATTTTAATAAAAAACAAAAAAAAATCATTTATCATAATAATAGTTTCACAAAATATAAAAAAAGAAAAAAAAAACTTCTATTTTTTCTTAAAAAGTCATTAGATTTAATCAATCATAAACTTATATTTTAGAAAAATTAAAACAAATTACAAATGAATTGAAAAGCATTTAAGAATTGTACTTGCACTTCTTGTGCAAAAAAATAATAATTGTCCTTGCACCGAGTACAATATTGAAACAAGGGTGTCATTTATAGCCTTTTTGGGTCCCTTATTTTGCGACTTACTCCCTAACTCACTTAAGATAAGGAAAACCCGCATATCCCTATACCTAAATATTTCGGCCGAATATTTAGCCTTAAGATTTGGGTTTGGCGGTTTCGGAGGATAGGGAAAGAGGGGCGCCTTAATGTAGGAATAGGCGACGCCCTGGCTAAGGGCTAGCAGGCCCTTATCTAAATATTGGCAGTCCTTCGTTTGGATTCTTTTTATACGGATGTGAAGCACATCACCTTCTTTAGGAGTAAGATAGACATCTCCTTTACTAGGCGGGAAGAGAATGTCGTCCTGGAACCTTTGCTGACCGAGCGAGAAGGTTTGCTTCCAACGCCCTCGGGGAGTTAGGAACGACATCTTCCATATGTATTTGGTAGTTTTTTAGGACCTGGGGTAATGTTTCATTTTACCCCCTTCGAGGTGGACATGTTGATAGGGCTCAATGTTGCCCCTTCATAACTTCAGCCTAACAACTCGGGATTCATGCGCGGACTTGAGATCCTATATGAAAGTTTAGGGTTCCAACTTTCAATGGGCATGTTCTTATTCTTTTATGGGACTAAAGGAGTTTACCGACAATGTTGGGTATTTATCAGCTTGCACCCCAACAAGAGTTTGTTTCCAACTTACACCTCCTATTATATAAACTAGAAGCAGAGATACTTTCGAGTTTCGTGTTCGTGGAGCTAAGGATTGTCCAGAGGTGGCTGTGACTATCAATGGTGAACGATAATTTCCTTTATGTTGGACAAGCAACCCGACTTCTTGGACTGGCTATGATTTCGAGAAGTTAAACGACTACGAGAAGGACGTGGTCTTTTTTCTTAAGAGGGTGGTACCTCTCAATATTCGAGAGTTAATGAATAAGGAAATGGACACAGTAGAGCTTGAGTCTTATTTACGTGAGTATTTATCTTTATGCCTTTGTTTTTCTTGATTGAATTCTATGCTTACTCGTTTCCTTCATTTCTTTGCAGAGTATATGGCTCATATGTCAGCCGTTGAGAGGAGAGCAGTTTTTGGAGAAGTCTCGTGACAAAAAGGCTGGGAAAAAGGATGATCCTGTCTAGAGTGATCCTTTGGGGGTGATTCAAATGAAGGTGAAAAGGACGAATGAAGACGCTTCAGAAGTGCAGGAGGATACTGAGACTGCCACGTGTACCCCAAAAAAATGAAAAAGAAAATTAATTATACAATTACCACACCACGTCATCAAAAATTAATTACTCATCATTTCACATCAGTAAATTACACAGTCAGCATGCAATGTCAACGTTTTTATCTAGTCAGATGACATCAGGGTCCAAAACCAAATAATGTTCATATTATAGGGTGAAAAAGGTAAATCAAAATTCGCCTATATTGTTGGAGCTAAACATATATTAAACTTTGTTTTAGGAAACAATAACATAAATTTGAAACTTAAAAATTTAGAAAGACCAATTTAAAAAACTAAAAGAAATAAAGTAAAAAACTGTAATTTAACCATTTTTATTTATTTTTCCATAGGCAAAGGATTTATTTATGGAAGTACAAGGAGACGTATTCCCAAAGAGATTATTTAACCATTTTTATTTACAACAAATTGCATTAAATTAAATGGTTAAATACTTAAATAAACCATTCTAAATTTTTGATTGGTTCAACATGTGATTCCCCACACGTAACCATACTAAGCTTTCACGTTTCAACTTTGGAACATGATTCGTGCGGTTGCTTCATGTTAAGCGATATCCGTAAATGTCATGACTCATTAAAGAGTGTGTGTTGGATATAATAATGCATAAGAGTAAAAAATATTCGACTATTTCTAAAGAGAAAAACGTGATATAATTTTACTTAACAACCTAATTGATTTGTTTTTTAGAAAAAGGCTGGTAATAGATTTCATCACTTATTTTTAACACACGTTTTCTTTTCTTGTTTGAATTGGAATTTGTACAAGTCTTTCTTTTTTGGATAATTGACAAATATGACTTTTTTTGGATATAGTGGACAAAAGTGACATGGAGATTGCATTTTAGAAAGATGGAAAAGAGAAGCAAAGTCCCTTGCATCATCAGCAATAAAAACAACAAAGACTTGATCATAGGTTTGCTTCTACAGCCAAAAATATAAGGATGAGAAGAGAGATAAGATTGGAAGAAAATAGATTGTGGGAGAGAGAAGAATCAAAGGACACATGGCAGGTAGAAAATAGGTGGGAACCTTTGATTAGGGTGTGAGTCACTATTTTTATTAATGTCACCATTAAAAAATATAAAAATGTTAACAAGTATTCTAAAGGTATTATTTAAGCATATAAAAGTAGCAACTTTTTTATTGGAAATTATATGATTATGACTTTAACAAGTGTTTGATTTGTATTTTCAAAACATAATTTCTTTTTGTGGGTTCCTTAAACAATGCTCTTAAGGCACTTGTTAACAAGACTTTAAAAAGTATTCTTAGTTATCCCACAAATCCCAGCTCAACTAAAGAATATGTCGAAATTGTTAAGTCGGATGTCATGATCGGAGTTCGAACCCCGATACCTCTACTTTGTGTGTGAGTTTATGATGACTTTGTCATCTCGTCTATTTTAAAAAAAAGTATTCTTATTTGAATCATCTCTATTGTATTTTTCATTTGATTTTTCTCTATTTTTAATATAACCATTAAAAATACCATTCATTTTTCTTTATAATTGTTTTTTTTCTCTTAAATTGAATGGCTGAGGTTCCACTTTAAAAAATCAAGAGAATTCTCAATGGAAATAATCAATAACCCACCAACCACATAGTCATATTTTCACAAAGTTTATCTCTTTTAATACCATTCATTATGTTTACCTTGCAAAAAGTGAAGAAAAAAAATGGAACTTTTATAGTCACTCTTCTTTATAAGTGATAACTACTCAATTGATTGGTTTTTCATTCTATGTGCATATCATTGGCAATTCTAACATATAATTCAAGAATGATGATGATTAGAACAAGAAATATAAATTGCTAGAATTGATATGACGACGGAAATATGCAGAATTATAAGGTTAAAATAAAGGATAGTAATAAGAAGAATATGAAGCAATGGAGGAGGATGAAACCACACTCAAGCTTCTGAATAGTAAGTCTTGAGGGATGATTATCACAAGAAAACTTAGTCTTTTGACAAGATCAAAGGGAATGGTCAAATTTGATCGTAAATTAACACATAAATATTTTTACGTGGAAATAAAAATTTATGCATTCTAAAAGGTCGAAAACAATCAAACTTAAACCAAATGTTTGTAACTTTAACAAAATAATATTGTGGGTTTTAAAAATGACATACATTGTTTTTATCCAATAAAAAAATAAGTGTTGAAGAGAGTGTTTAAAAGAGATCTTTAGTATTAATGAAAATATTGCATAATAATTAAATTAAATTCTTGTAAAAAAAAATTAAATTAAATTAAAATGTATAGCAATAATTTGATACATAAATAATTTCTTTAATTTTTTTTTTTTAATTTTTGACAAAAATAAATGATATTCATTCTTTCAAATTGATAGAGTATATCTATACAATGCAAATTCGCTAAAAACAAAAATGATGAATCTCCGAACAAACTCATAACATCCATGTTAATAGCCTAAAACGGCAAAGTACAAAAACCTACACATATCTCTGGATTCGCAACGTTGACAACGTCAAAGTCATTGATTGATCTGCATTGGATTTAAGATGATCTGACAATCTGAACCGAACAAATACTTGAACAAAACAAGAAAGACAAACAACGCCGCACAAAGACGACAAACAACACAACGTCGTACTAAGACGACGAAATTACGAAAGAAAAAACGAAATAGATGTGAAAATCACTTATTTCAATAAAAGGGAAAGAGAAAAACGAGTTAGATAGGTGATTTTGAATCAAGAGTAATGCTAGCAACACTCTCTTTTTAACATTTTCTCCAATACTCACTTTTTTATTGGATTAAATCATAGTGAGTCTCACACTTTGGAAATGGGTTCCACTTAAAGTGGTGGGTCATACATTGGTTTCATCCAATAAAAGAATGAGTGTTGAAGAGAATGTCCTTAGCATTCCTCTTTGGGTCAAAAATTGACCATAAATCACCCCTCTTTGATGGATGATGGAGAGAGAGAGAGAGAGAGAGAGAGAGAGAGAGAGATTGAATGTTCTTTCATAAAGTATTGGAGTTGAAGACAACAATATAGTCTGACTATTTCGTTCTTAAAAAAAAAAAGTCTAACTATTTCGTTCTTGAAAATTACTTTAAACCATTTTAAAGATTTTTTAAAATTGCACACATGTGTTCCAAATTTTTCTTCTAAATTTGGAGGACCATCCATGTACACTTCTTCTATATCGCCATTGAGAAATGTATTATTTTACATTTAACTGATATAAAAGTCAATCCAAATTCACAATAAGAAATAAGAGTATCCTAACAATGTTGAACTTTACAAGATGAGCAAAGAGTTATGAGTAGTACTCTATGTCATATGTATGAGTAACCTCTTTAACAACCTAACATGCGCCTTAAAACATTTTTTTTTTGAACAAATCAAATGATATATATATATATACACACACACACTCTAAAGTGTTTCCAATCGCACAAGATGCGCAAGAAAGAAACACTAACAAAGTTACAATGTCAAATTGCCCTTTGAAGGGCCAACCAAAAAACAATATTACAAGCACACAGCCATACAATAGAGTGGATGTTCCACCGGTCATAAAAAGAATAAGTTAATGATGCCTCTTTAGATTTTAGCCAAAAGAATATGAAATAAGAGTATCCTAACACGCGCCTTAAAACATATGTTAAGAGATTCAGTAAAAACACACACACATGGAAGGTTTCACCACCCGGCGACCCCAGACACTCGCCTGGACTCAATCGATATTTTCTTTATATATGACCCACCTCAATAGCCCATTAACCCAATTAAAAAAAATTAGGCAAATTCTAAAATTTCTCACACGCGCACAACAGAAACACGTTCTTCTTCTTCAACTCTCTGCCTCTCTCTTGTCTCAGCTCTCTGTCTCTTTTCTTTTTCAATCTCTCTAGCTATTTGATTGCTAATCTCTCGGTTCTCACTCACTCTAAAGGTAAGTCAATTGATTCTCCAATTTCTTCTTTCTTCCTTTTTTTAGGGTTTTAGAATTGAGAATTGTGTTAATTGAAAAATTGGATGTGTAAATTATACAATTTCTCCTTCCTTCCTTCCTTGTGTAAATTATCATTTATATAGCACTCTATTTTGCACATCTTTTTGTTATTTTGTACATTGCCTACATGAGGTGGAATTTCATGTGTTAATAGAACTTGTTATATTATATGGGATTACATGTGAAATTGTGAATCATCATAATGTGTGATTACTAGTATCAATTATCAAGTCTGAACCTATTCTTTCCAACTATATTTAACGAAGCCGTTTCAATTTCTTTTCTTCTATTGTCAATTAAATTGCGCAACAAGATTAACGATGTATGGTTCAATGACTTGACGATATGTCACACTGAGCGAGAGATATTCAAGTCACTTGATGATGTTGATATTATTCGAACATTCACCGCAAAGAGGTCTCGAAAAGGGCATTTACCTTCTAATTTAATTTAGCACACTATTGACAGGTTATATTTCATATCTCTATTTCAAATTATACTTTTGTTGACAAAATGATGAGTCTCGTTTATTTCGATTTATGACTATTTATATATTATGTTACATGTGAATTTGCGGTTAAAATTTTGACCAGACTCTATAAAATTTCTGATTCCGCTACTGCACGCACATATATACACACACTATAGGAAATTAAAAATAAATCTTATAAGTCATGCTGTTAATTTTTTAAGTTTTCTTAAATTATTGTATTTTAAATACATACATCATTCAATTACTATTATAAACAAAAATCAATATTTTATATTCATTCAATTAATGATGTATATGCTCTTTATTATAGATCATATACATTATTTAATAAATGAATATATGATATTAATTTTTTATGATAGTAGTGACCGGAGAGTGTAAAATTCATTTTAAAATTCCTGCTTAGCAAGGCCCAAGAAAAGTTACATTTGTTGCACCAGTCGTGATTTTCAATCAATCTATCCACCTCTATAATTTCACGTGGAGCATGGAGAACGCAACCATCCAAAAAAAGCTAATCTTGTCATTGGATGAAAAATCAAAGTAAAGACATTATCCAACTTGTATGGACCCTTGTACACTCATCAAGAGACTTCAAATATCAAAGATTTTTGTTCTGAAAATGTATGGCAAATAATACTCCGATAGTGATATTACCAACCCTTTCTTTATGGTTGAAGTTGAGGTCCATGGCTTTAAGTAGTGCCATGTGGTGCACTATGAACCCTAGCTCCACCACCAAATGTAATTCTCTTCTTTAATTGTTATGGATTGTTGAGTTTACACACAAATTAACGTGAAATTCACATGGTCGGTTTGTTAATTTGTAGTTGAAGGAAATGTGTATGTGTGGTGTCAAATAGTTGGTAATCAATTGCATGTCCCTATATGACCATACCAAAAAACAATGATTTGCTTTTCAAAATATATATCATTTTAATTAAGAAAAACAATGATTTTCCTTCAATTTTTTTTTTAGGAAAACAATGATTTGAATCATAAACCGAAATGACGAACATCAAGATCAAAGTTAATAATTCATCGATTTGGGAACGCAATCAAACTAAACAATAGGAAAATAACACATTTTTTAATACTATATATTTTTCAATCACATTTTTTTTTTTATTAAAATTCATACGAGTTTGCAAAATTTTGTGGAGTACATATAAATTTAATGAAATACATGTAATTTTTAAGAAACAAAAAAGAGTGTTAAACAATTTTTAAAAAATGATATACATTCACGATTGATCACTTGATCAGTCCATTTGATTTCGATTTTTAAAATATTATTGGTTTTAGTTTTTTTTTTTTAAAAGGTGTGCAGCAACAAACCCACAATTTGTTTTGTTGGGAACAATATTTATTTATTTATTGTTGGGAACCCTTCAAGTATGAACCATGCACGTGATCTTGCAATTGTATCGTAATAATATGCATGAATATTGCTTTGAAAAAGAATTACGGCAGCATTGGTTGAGTTGCATTCACTTCCTTATTGATTGTAATATAGACCAATAAATTATATTATTTATTTCCATTGATGTTAGATAGTACATCCTCCGGTCACTAATATAAGCAAACAACTATATTTTAGGTTCATTTATTTAATGATGTATGTGGTATATAATAAAGACCATGTGCATCATTAAATAAATGAACCTAAAATATAGTTTTTTGCTTATATTAGTGACCGGAGGGTGTAAGTTATAAGAAAAATTGTATTACGACTAACATAGTACAATAAACATTTATATTTTCATAAATTACAAAATACGGTTGTCTTACAATATACTTCTCTATTAGAGGTGATGAGATCCGAGGGATGTACATATCTATTATACTATTTTATACTATTTACTATTGAGTAAGTTATTATTTGTAAATAAATATATGTTAACTAAGAAATTCTATAACCTTATATTTACAATTGATAGTAGAAATAAGGAAATTAATAATAGAAGAAGAGAGGGAGTAGATGATGAGTTTTGTGAAGGTTGAAAGATATCAGCTATTGACCGATGATATATATAGATCATATACAAAGAAAAGAGAGAGGAGGAGAGAACTAAAATGAATTATGGCTAATTGATCATATGATATTTTTTCTATGTTTTTAGTACTTTTTCTTTGTATTTGAAGATAAATAACATGAGAGATTGAGGAGTTGTTAATAGTTTGAGGAACATATTGTATTATTTTCACTTGAGTCGTTGTAATATAGTTTTATTATAGATAATGAAACTCCATAGGTGTTTTGAGTGTTTTGTAGTAAGGAATCATGTAGATTATCAAATCAAAACATCATGTGAAGGATCAAGGATGAAGAAGTAGAGATCAAGGGTTCAAAAGGTTATTGAAGACAATACAAAGTGAAGAAAATTGCCTCTTAAAAAAAAACAAAGTGAAGAAAATTCATTTCAAGTTCCTAGGAGTTTTCAGATGAAAGAACAATTGGAAACGGGAAGAAAACTCAAGAAATCGCACATGAGGGGCTTCCTCAGGCGCCCTGCACCTGCACCACGTGCCTCTGCGTCTGGGACAACATTCCATGCTGCCTCAAGTGCCTCTGCGCCTGGCAGCGGGTAAAAACTACTTTTTGCTTGTTTTTCAAGCTGGATCGGTGGATAAAGCCTAATTTTTATCTCTTAATCCCTAAGTAACTTAATGCTATAAATAGAGACCCTTGCCCACTATTTTATTTATTCATAAACATTGATGGTTCAGAGCAACTGTCAAACACCAGAGATTCAAGGCGGAATTTCTCCTCCTTTTATTCTTTCTAGGTATGTTTTTCTATTGTTGTGATGTTTGTTGCCATGAGCAACTAAACCTCTTGATTAGGGTTCCACGATGAATCCTTTCTTATTTGTTGAAATTTATGGATAAATTTTTCATTCAGTTTATTCTTTGTATTGTGTTGAGATTTATATTAGATTATTCCCGTTCTTAATGCTTCAACAATTGGTTAACTACGAGTGTAACCTTGTAAATTGATTCGTAGAATTAAATAGGTACTGACAACCTAAAATTTTATCAGTTCATTGACTTTTTTAATTACTACTTGTCAGTAAATGACACAAAAAAAAAACCAAAAAAAAAAATAAAAAAAATTCAAAGGTAAACTCGTAAACTCGGACGAGTTTACTTCGAGTTTACACGAGTTTACCGAGTTTAACACGTGTTAACTCGGTCAAACTCGTCAAACTTTCCGATTTCACCAAAAACTGAGTTTACCTCCGAGTTAACACGTTTTTGCCACCTAAAAATGTAAACTCGGGCGAGTTTACATGTTAACACTCGATTTGTGAAACAGTGTTATGGAGATTCTTCCATCTACTAATAAATAATGTCATTTTTGTATTGGTTGCATCAAAGAGAGACCATATAAAGTGATCAACATAGACTAAAGGATAACCGATAAAAGAGGATTTTAAGTTTCCTCAGCCTAATGGTAGGTATACCGGTTTTTAGGTTTTTTATTTTTCTTTTGATGAGGAGCTTGTGAGTTGTTTATGTTTTTTGGGTTCTTTGTTTTTCTTCTGATATTTGTTCATGGTAACCTCCGATCCGAGTCCATCCCCGCCTCCGCCTCCGACTCCGCTAGCTCTTTTCTCAGCTGGTTTTATTTACACCACCGCTCCACCTGTTGGCTGCCTCAAGATTTTCCTTCGGGATTCTCGTGGTCCGATCGTTTTTGCTAGATTGGAAATTAGTGTCTAGTTTCAAGTTTTTGGGAGGGCTATGGTATCTTCTCGTGTGAGATGGAAGTTGAGGGGTGCCTTAGTGATTTGTTTCTGGAGTCTGACAGACCAATCGCTTTTGCTTCGAGATTGAGAGTCACTCTATAGGCTCAAGTTTAGGGCTTGTTTGGCGTATTCTCCGACAAACTGAGGGTGGATTGGTGGTGGAATCCAAATTTAGAATAAGCAGTTTTCAGTTGTTTATTTGGGCTCTACTTTGAAAGAGAATTTAAGGTACTTTGTTTATTTTGATTTTTTGGAGGGGTTTTCTTGCAAGTAGCGGGATTTGAAACTATCTTTTGTGGTTCTTCGCGTTGGAGATTGAGGATTTGGGCCAAATTTGGTTTATATTGGTATGTGGAGCTTTGACTTTGATTTTGGTGCTGGCTTTGATTTTGTGTTGATTTTTGGTGGTATCCTTGAGTAGGGAAGTGTCTTTGTTGCTGTTTTGATGTTCGAGGTGTATAAGATTTCTTTTGGGTGTTCTGCCTATATACCACGTCCTTTGCTTATTGTTTCTATTTTACCGGTCTTTCTTTGTCTTGTGTAGGGACTTGATTGTTAATAGATTTTGACGTAAAAAAAATATCCTCTTCATGATTGTAGAATACTCAACAACACTAACAACGAATTGATTCAAATGGTAAATAACTTATGTCCCTTCTTATAAACATGGAGTTCGTTCATGACTCTTACGTATGTAGAAAATTCAGTTGTGAAGGGAGAATTCACCTTGCATGTCTCAATATTTTTGTTGACAGAGATTAGTCAATTATAAGTGGTGGAATGCTCGTAATTAAAAAAAAAAAACTTTTAACATATAAAAATATTTAATTATATTATAAGTGTCATATTATTTTCATCCATTCATCCATAATAATAATAATATAATAATCCATGTCATTCTCACCCTGGTCCCAAAGGAAGAAATAACATATTATATCTGTGGCTTTGATTTATTTACTTGAGAACGTCTATTGCTTTCCCTCGTTATCACAGTCATACCAATGATTTTTTATTTTTTATTTTTTTTAATTAGTCCGTGACTAAAAATTCATCTTTTTTTAAGATGAATAAATGAGATGGTTAAGATTCAAACTCTGATCCTACATATATAATATATTGTCCTTGTCAGATGAGCTAAACTCACAGGAACAACATATCAATATTCTATTTCCTTCAATTTTAAACCACGAATCCGGTGTTATAAATTAAAATAATTCGATATAATACACATGAATATCAACAACACTAACATGCATGACGCAACCCACAACCGCAGTGGCTGCAAATCACAATTTAAAACTATGATAATGTTTGTATTGAGTAAAATACTTGAACAAATGTTATTCAAATATTTTTAAGTACAAAAGATACCATTAATTGTGAGGCTTAACAAAGCTATGAGTGTCGGTTTATGTCCATAACCCAGGTCATTCTCTAGGGTCCCTAAGAAATCTGTATATTAACTGTGGCCACAATTTGTTTTCTTGAGAACATCATCTTTCGCTGTTCTTTCTTATAATGATACCACAATTAATTAAGTACGTTTTTGTCAAATAGTTTCAACTTTTTCCTGAATCTCTTCCCATGGTTAAGAGACTCGATGACTTCACATCAAAGGTGTTTGAAGGTGTTTTCAAACCCTATAATTTTTCCGAGCCACCTATTTATATGATTCCTCCCGCCCTTAAAACTTGGCGACCAAGAAAATAGAAAACTCGCGCGTATGCCTCTTGTATCCCTCCTACGCTTTGCACGTAATAGACAGTAGCTGGACATCCTGCAATCCTTCACATCTCTACGCCTCACGCAGCCTTCATACGGCTTACATAATAGGCAGAACTGGAACACTCAGAGATACAAGATTTAAAGGCATATACAACAAGAACTATACACTATTTTCCATCAAGTCTGAACCACACGCATGTGATTTTTTTATTTTTATTTTTTGGTGATAACCAAACATGTGATTTTAATGCAAGAATTGGATATAGTCACACATATGAATATATTGTCAATAAGATAAATGGCATTAATATTTATACGGTTACTTGTTGCTTTGCATCATTTGGTGAGAACATTGAAATGTGGACTTGTGGGAACATTGAAGAAGACGTTGTTTTATTTCTGACCTGATTGAAGAATACGTTGGTGAAAATTTGTAGTACTTTCGTATTCTAACAATATAAGGGCAAATATTTTTGAAGAGCATTGCTATTTATTTAGAGAGTTTTTATTAAGAATTTATTAAAAAAATGTCTCGGTCAATTAAATTTGTTATTTGACGGAAATTAAGGGAGGTAATGGTGTGTAATTAAGGAAAGATATTAACAAATACACTGTCTTAAAATTTTCTTGATAAATTTTGTCACTGTATCTATCATTTTCCATTTTTGAATTATCTATGATAGCATATTTGTTTTGGTTACGATCTATGTTAGCATTTATCACACAAAATTCTTAATTTGACATGTACTCGATTTTTTTTTTTTTTTTGGTACAAGACATGTACTCGATTTATTAAAGGATAATTAGATATTTCATTGAATAAGTAATTAGATATCTGACAGTCATATTATGTAGACACTGTTCGGTTGATAGCTGCAAGGACAATATTATATAGGGGTCGTGGTTGGAACCTCAAGCTCCTCACTTCTCCACATTTAATAAAAATGTGTAAGCCGAAATCTCAAAGATATTATTCTTATGCAATCCCTAATACTCATCCAAACCCAGGAAGGAACTCTCGACTAACATTCACTCCATAACACAACTCTTAGCAAAATTAACTTTAAGACCAGAAGCAAGCTCAAAGCACCAGAGAGTGGATTTTAAGACCCACATGTTTCTCGCTGACGCCTCACCCAAGAAAAGGGTATCAGCTACATACTGGAGATGTCATACAGACAGGCCATTGCTCCCCACCTTGAGACCTGAATAAAGTTTACGCTCTTCGGAAGTCCTGACAGCCCCACTAAGACTCTCCACAACAAATCGGAAAAGAAATTGAGCCAACATATCCCCTTGTATTACCCCTCTCTAGATGTTGATTTCCTTAGTCGGGTACTCATTGAGTAGCATCGAAAGGTTCCCAAAGAAAACATACACTCTAATCCAACTACGCTAGAGCTGTCAAAACGGGCCAGGCCGCAGGGGCCGACCCGTTTAGCCCGATTAATTATAGGGCTTGTGCTTTAAATATTGAGCCCGATTTTTAAGAGGGCTTTTTAGCCCGGTCCTAAAAAGTCCGGTACAAATTAGGGCTAGCCCGAACGGGCTGCGGGTAGCTCGTTAGCCCACATAACAAAACAAATCCTATAAATTATATATATTTTTCAAATAATTCTTTACTTAATTAGTTGATTATCAAAGTAAAAAATAAAAGTGAAAATTCAATGAATTAACACAGATATAAATGTAATATAAAATTATAGTTACTCGTTTCGTTATTTATAAATTTAAAGATCAAATATATAAATATCTATAACCATAACGTATCTAATTTATTTAAAATTGTTTTCCCCGCAGTTTTAGTTTACGATGTTTGTACGAAAATATTTACAATTTATTTTTGTGCTAGAAATTATTTAAACATATTAAAAATATTATTTATAATTTTTTATATAGGAGTAGTATATAGTGCTTTTTTTTTTTTTATAAAAAAATGTAATTTTTAATATGGGTCGGCCCGTTTAGTCCGCAGCCCGTGTAGGGTCGGCCTCGGGTAGTATATTTCAAACCCGTTTTTTTCAGTCGGGCTTTTTTGGCCCGACCCGATAAAGCCCGTTAGGGCCGATCCTAAACAGGTCGGGCCGCCCGTTTTGACAGCTCTAAACTACACCATCTCTCCCCAAAACCCATCCTCCTCATCATGTAGTCAAGGAAGCTCCGTCTAACTGAATTATATGCCTTTTCAAAATTAACTTTAAAAATGAGACACTCACTCTTAGTCTTTTGGGCGAAATCGATAATCTCATTACCGGCCATTTCACCATCCATGAGTTTGTCTAACTTTAAGAATGGCCAATTGATTTGGTGAGATAAGTTTAACCATGACCAACACTAATCTACCAGCCAGGACCTTAGCAACCAACTTAGAGACAACACAAGGGAAATTGGCTGGAAATCCCCAATACCAAAAGGGGAGGCCTCCTTAGGAAAAAGGAACTACATATATATTTTGTACTTATTGTGTATATGTGTGTGGATCCTCTAGAACCTTTGATTGATCACACTGAGTAAAGATGTCATGAACTTGTTTATAGTAGAGAAAGTTGCAACACATAATCTTTATCTTTATTATATTAACATTAATTTGTGTTGATTTAACCCTAATCCTACCCTTTTTTATTAGCTTAGCTTAGAAAAATTGTACGAAAAAAAAACTCCCACATAGATTCGAACCCAATAACTTTATACCAATAAGTCACTGATATATTCAACAATTTTTCTTAATACTTGGAACAATTTTTCTTAATACTTGTAAAGTGTTACTATAAAAAGAGACGAAAACTACTTTATCTCGAACTGATTGCAACGTGTTTGGAAGTATTTTATAGGTTGTTTATGCCGTTTGGATTCTATAATCCAAACTGCATAGGACACGCGAGAATCTCAATAAAGTAGGAAAAGAAGATCCCATAAATTAATAATTCTATCATTTAATCATATCTATTTTTTTTAAAGAATTCCACTTGAGAGAATCCATTTAGCCTCTTTGACCCACAATTTTGACATAAAAAACAGTCAACTTTGGTTTTTTAGCCAAAATGGCAGTACTAAATTTTTTATTGTTCAAACAACATTCATATCCAGTATCATGGTTATATTTATTTATATTATATTATGAAAGGTATATTACTCTACTGTATTGTAGTAGAACACGTATCTTAGTCAAATAGTATTCAGAAAATTCAGCATCATCATCATAAGGTATGCACAGAACCTTGAATTTCTTTGTGTAGTTTAGAAACTGAAAACTATAAATATAGTATTATTGTTTGTAATTGTAATTACTCAACTACTCCTATATTACTTGAGCTGAAATTATATAAACCATGTTGAAATTTGTAACAGATGAGTTTGAAGTACATGCTGGTTGTTACATGTCTTTGGATTTGGTCTCTATCTTTGGCTTATACAATTTCTAATGATAACTTGATGAGAATTAGTCTAAAGAAGAGGAATTTAGATATTCAAAGTCTTAACACTTCAAGAATTAAAAAGGTAATTCATGAAAGAGATTTAGAGAGTGTTGATACAAATTATGGCTCAAAAGATGTTGTATATCTTAAGAATTACTTTGATGTACAATATTATGGGGAAATTGGTATTGGTTCACCACCACAGTATTTCAATGTTGTGTTTGACACTGGTAGCTCTAATCTTTGGGTTCCATCTTCCAGATGCATCTTCTCGGTACGTTGCTTAATGATTTGATTCTTATATCGAATTGAATTGATGGAACGAACATTGAAAATATTTTGTAAAATTTCGCCTTTGGTCCTTTAAGTTATGTGTTTATACGACTGATGCAGATTGCTTGCTATTTTCATTCGAAGTATAGGTCGGGGATATCTAGCACCTATAACGAAATTGGTAACTTTGGATTATCATATCATTTAATCTTATACAAATTTAATACTTTCTTTTTAAGGCGCTTCTATTTGGTTTTATGTGCACAAACTAATGAAGCATGGACACTCCTCGGATTAGGCGTGTCCCGGTGTCAGACACATGCCGTGTCCGACACCGACAGTGTCCGAGTCGTGTCCCGTGTCCGTGTCCGTATCTGTGTTTGTTACGATGTTGCATACTTCAGTCACATTTTGGATAAAATTCAGGAGTACCTTGCGAAATCCCGTATGACGAAGGATACATTTATGGATTCTTCAGCCAAGACAATGTAAAAGTTGGGGATATAAATGTCAAAGATCAAGTCAGTATTTTTTTTCTTTTTTGTATTTTCAGTAAGTATTGTGATAAAGTTTTATATGCTTCTTTGGTTTTATTGATGTTTGGTTGTTTTCATCATCCAGGAATTTTGTGAGATTACAAGGGAAGGAAATTTTGCACTTTTAGCTCTTCCATTTGATGGTATACTTGGACTTGGATTTCAGGATGTTTCAGTTGGGAAAGTCACACCAGTGTGGTAATATTTGCAGATAATAACTATTTTAATTCATTTTACTGATTAGTGTCTTATTTAAGTCACACCAGGATGTACCAATACTTTCGGTTAAAGACATGTCCAATCTCTGACACCACACGTGTCAGTGTCAAACACCGATGGTACACTGACACATGTGCTTACATTTAATTATACCACTTTCTCAAATTATTACTAGTGTTGATGTATCAATGTCAGTGTCGTATCTGGTGTATGTGTTTACGATTCGTGTGTGATTATATTTGGTTGCAGTCGGGTAGAAGAAATATAAAACTCCAATATAGTCTGAAATTTTTATAGGCCCAAGAAAAAGCAACGATTAAGTCTGTTTCTACAGGTATAATATGATAGAACAAGGGCATATTTCGGACAAAGTTTTCTCCCTATGGTTTAACAAGGATCCAATGGCAGAAGTAGGGGGTGAGATTGTCTTTGGTGGTGTGGACAAGAGGCATTTTAGAGGTGACCACACTTACTTTCCGATTTCTCAAAAGGGTTATTGGCAGGTATTATTATATAACAGAAATTCATCAGTAGCTTTGGTTAGCAACCATGTCATTCTTTACTTTTATTGTTTTCACCTGCAGATTGAAGTGGGAGATATTCTACTTGCAAATAATACAACAGGTTCTTATGCATTTCTATTTTGCGATGATGCTTAATGTATATGCTAAATAATGCTTGGCATTAGGTGGTTATATGTTTGAGTTAGGTCCGACCTAATTTTTTTGTTGCTATTAGTGTATATCCAAAATCCGTTAGGCCACCCTCTATCATGTTACTCGTGTCACGCTCTAAATGTCAAGTCTCGAGGGTGAGGGGTGAGTGTTTAGAGTCTCATATTGGATAAGATATGGTATGAAAATGACTTTATAAGTGGGAGACATTCCTCACCTAACAAACTAGTTTTGTATAATTGAGTTCGCCCGGCCCGAATTTTAAGATGAAAAGCATTGTCGCCGTTGTTGGCACTCATGTTCACTATGGTTGAGCTGCCTCAACAGAAACTTGTGTAAATATTTTACAGGTTTATGTGAGGGTGGCTGTGCTGCAATAGTGGACTCAGGGACTTCTTTAATTGCTGGTCCAACTGTATATCATCTCCAAAATTATACATTCATCTTAATAGATCGTTTCGCTCCCTTTTTTCTTACTAGTCCTTGTTTTCAGGGTGTTGTGACTCAAATTAACCATGTCATTGGAACAGAAGGATATGTTAGTTATGAATGCAAAAACATTGTCCACAACTACGGAAATTTGATATGGGAATCATTGATTTCAGGGGTTTGTTTTCTGCGACTATGCGCTTATATATAAATTCTCAATGACTATCCACATCTTAATTCAAATTTTAAGCATTCTTTACTTATCTTTGTATGTCATATGTCTGCAGTTAAATCCTGAAATCTTATGTGCTGACATTAGACTTTGTTCAGATAATGGATTTCAAAGAATGAAGTACAATTTTCCATCTTCCTATTCTCGATTCGTTTATGACAAATTCCTTTGCTTCAGCTAACTTAACGAAAGTCCAATTTTACTTGCAGCGATGTTATTGAAACAGTGGTGCATAATGAAAGTCGGGATGGATCACCATTAAAAGAGAGTCTCTTTTGTAGTTTTTGCAATATGGTTGTCCTTTGGATGCAAGTTCAGATTAAGCAAAGCAATGTAAAGGAAAAAGTATTAAAATATGTCGATGAGGTAGTTTCTGTGTCTTATGTTTGTTAGTTTGGTTCGTGAAATTACTAATAGGAGACGCAATCAAAGATGTTTTGAAATTTCAATACATTTAGAGATTATAATGACAACACCGTCACACATTTAGGGACGAAGTTGACTGTTTACTCAATATTTTATAACTTTATTTATCCAATGAGGAACTCAGAAGCTTTTTCATTATCTGAATTTCTTTCTTTTAAAGCTGTGCGAGAAGCTTCCAAATCCGGTTGGACAATCATTTATAAACTGCAGTAGTGTCTCGGATATGCCACACATTACATTCACATTTGGAAACAAGTTGTTTCCTCTCTCTCCAGAACAGGTTTGTATTTCATGTTCGTGTCATTTTGATATACTCTCTGTTTGTTAGATCAACGTGAATTTCTGTTAGTCTCAATTTCACGAGTCCTGCATTCATTCGCTTCGCATTGAATAGAACCATTTTCCTTCTTATGAATGTTAAAGAGCGTATTGAAAAGAGTGTGATAAAAGAATGTATCTATAGCGTATCTGGTTTCTTTATCAAGTAATTTAATAGAACCTTTTTCCTTCTCAGTATGTTCTTAGAGTTGAATCAGACGATGAAGATTGTTCTCCTGTGTGCTATAGCGGTTTTGTTGCTCTTGATGTGCCTTCCCCGCAGGGTCCCCTCTGGTAATACATACGTATCGTAATACTGTTAATATGCTTCATGTTTCATGCTCGTTTTTCTCATCAGGATATTTTGTTGCTCGTTTTTATGTATGTGCAGGGTTGTTGGAGATATTTTCTTGCAGGCATATCATACGGTGTTTGACTACGCCAATCTCCGCATAGGATTTGCAGAATCTACATAGTCATTGGATACATGATTCACATCGGTAAATAATAGTTTGGTCGTGTGTAGATGATGTTACTGGTTTTAAGGGAGTATGTAAGGCTGTTATAGGTAACAGTTAGTATGAGTATTTCTTGTATATAGTCTGTTTAAAAATTCAATTTTCCTGATTAATAAACATAGATGGAAATAATGCAGAAAATAAAAATATATACGAGCTGGTAACAAAAGGACTAAAATGAAATTTTCGCCATCACAAATTTTAGGGATTAAAATCACCAATCCTTACAATTTCAATGACAATGTAGTGAGTTACTCTAATCAAAATATCCGTGTAGAACCAGAAGCCAGAAAAACTACTAAGGCGTTAACATGATAAATTCAGACGCCACGAATAAAAAAACTACGACTGAGTGATCTATCAATTGAGCGTCGTTTTTCTGCCATAGCCGTCAAGTGAAGTTTCACTAAATCTTTGACTTTTATTCGGTTCACCCCTGAAATTGCCGCTGATCCATTACCATATGAACCATCACCTCCCTTCTCCAACTCTACTGCCACAGCAAATAGAGTAGGAAACCTCGAAAGATCAAAATAGGAAAGTTCCGAAACAGAACAAACATGATTGAAAAACTGAGGATACATATGAGATGTAACAGCTAAACAAGCCTTCTCAAAATTATCTGCCTCAGTTAAAACCCGAGAGTCAGAGAGAACAGGAGAATTAGTCCTTACCAACATCTCCTTCATAAGAATAATCACAGAGACATATCTCCAGACCAAGATAAAATATTGTTGCTCATATAATGACACAGATCATTCATTTTTAAATCCCGAACGTGAAGATTGAAATTCTTCGTGAGGAATGTAATTGCAGTTTTGCAAAAACTATGCGAACCAAGCATAGTCCTAATTACATTTTCTCTTGTAGCACCAAATGGTATATTCAATATATTGCTCGGAGCACATCCAACTTTAACTCGGAGTTCAGAAATCCACTTGGTCATTTTGTTTCGAAAACTATTTGCATCTTCATCAAACTTTATAAGCTTGAAAATAGTAAGGAAACAATACCCGTAGATAACAAGGATGGAAGGCCAGTCTAACAAAGGAAACTCAGCTTCAACGATGTTGTGGACTTGGGACTGAGATGGTAAGCTGATGAATCGAGGTCTGACGCCTATTCCATTTAATGCTTCCTCGATCGAGTTTCTGAATCCAGGAACCACTGAGCATAACATAGATCCTACATAAGTGCATAATTCCTTGTCATTATTACGATGATACATCGCAGTAGCATGATATGTTGACCGAAAAGCAAAACCAGTGTTGTCTCCAGTTTCATCTGGAATATACAATGTTGAGTCCATCAAATATTTTTGGGAAGGGAAAACTCGTTATTTTGAACTCAAGGGTCAAGGAAAAATGCATCTGGAAGGTTGCACAACGTTCATAGTTGGATGTGCATGAGAGGCTGGGTCTCTTCCTGTGCCTAATGCCATTCAACATTAAACCTATATGAGTACTCCCGCCGTTCTAAAATTATAGTCGTTTAAGGTTTGTGCACGATTATTAAGGAAATGATTAATTGTGTTGATTTCAATGGTAAAATTAATATCATTTACTAAAATACCTGGACCGTTAATATATTCCCAAGGGCTCGAATACCCTATAGAAAGGCTTGAGCGCCCTCTAGAAGGGCTCCTACGGCATAGGCGCGCCCTTCCAGAGGCGCCGCCTCAACTAGCTTCTAGAAGCATCTACAACTTAGTAAAATTAAGTAAGGCCCAACTTGCTTGGGGCTTAAGTCACACGAAAACAAGCCCACAAAGGGCTATAAATAACCCTCTTGGGATCATTCCCAAGGCATCACATAAACAGTCTAAACCCTAATATTGATTATTGTACTTTTGCAAGTACAATACTCTTATTAATTGTAGTTAGTGGAGTAGTTAAGTTGAATAAAATTCAATAAATAAAGGTATAATAATGGGAAAAAAAAATTAAATGTTGCATTGTTATACTAAAGTGACAATTATTATGAGAAAAAGAAAAAAAACTAAAAAAACAATTATCATGAGACGGAGGGAGTATATATTAGGGGTGTTCGCGGTGCGGTTTGGTTAGGATTTGAGCATAAAAGTCATCCAAACCGCGAGATAAAAAAACATGGGTTTGGTTTGGTTCGATTGATTTTTAAAAAGTCATCCAAATCAAACCAAAGCAAACCAATGCGGTTTGGATTGGTTTGGTGTGTGCGGTTTATCGTGAGATACAAAAATATTACATTAACTCTAATATTGCCAACTTGTTACAAAATAAACATAAGACATTTTATTTTGTTGTTTATATGATAAAATATTAGGTAAAATTTATATCAAAATAAGTAAAATTAAGAAGAAACATAAGCATGAAACAAATTATTGGGAAGTAAAGGAAACAAATTCAGCACTGGAAATGAATTGAATGAGATGGAAAGAAATTAGAATCGAACATGATGGTGCAACAATGAAAAAATCGAATCAAAATATATTATTCTTGAGCTATGTATTTGAGCTAGTACATGTATAAGTAATATTCATTATTCTTGCGGTTTGGTTTGGTTTGGTTGCTGAGATACAAACTGCAAACCGAACCGAACCGCGCAGTTCAGTGAAAAAGACATCTGAATTCATCCGAACCAAGTGCGGTTTTTTGCGGTTTCGGTTTGGATTGGTTTGGTTCACGGTTTTTCTATTGGGTTGGTTCGGTTTTGAACACCCCTAGTATATATATTACCTGTATTTTGATTACTTCTACTTGTGGTGCTGAAATTTTTAAGCAATGTTGCAATTGGCTGAACACAGGCGTTTTCCCAACAACGCTAAATATGACAAATATCGCCTTGATTCCTAAAGGTGATATGCAGGTCTCTATGAAGGACTGGCGTCCGATTGCTTTGTGTAATGTTGTTTACAAAATTGCGGCTAAAGTTCTTGCGAATAGGCTTAAAAGAGTGTTAGACAAATGCATCTCGGATAATCAATCTCCCTTTGTTCCAGGCAGGTCAATCTTGGATAATGCTATGGCGGCTATTGAGCTGGTTCATTATAAGAAAACCAAAGTCAAAGGTACGCAAGGGGATGTGGCTTTCAAGCTTGATATAAGCAAAGCTTATGACAGAATAGACTGGAATTATCTCAAATGCGTTATGCTTAAAATGGGATTTTCTATTCAGTGGGTCAAATGGATAATGATGTGTGTGGAGACTGTCGACTACTCGGTTATTGTTAATGAGGAGATTGCTGGGCCGATTATTCATGGGAGAGGTCTCCGTCAAGGCGATCCTTTGTCAACTTATCTCTTCATTATATGTGCTGAAGGTTTATCTTCTCTTATTCGGAAGGCAGAGGCTAGTGGTACTATTCATGGTGTGAAAATATGTAACAATGCTCCTATTGTCTCTCATCTTCTATTTGCGGACGATTGTTTTTTATTCTTTAGAGCTGAACCATCTGAGGCTATGGTAATGAAGAATATTTTAGAGGTGAATGAAAGTGCATCAGGGCAAGCTATCAATTACCAAAAATCAGAAATTTTTTTCAGCAGGAATGGATCACAATCTAAGCAACTTAACATCCCAAATATTCTTCAAGTTCAAGCTGTTCTTGGCACCGGAAAATACTTGGGCTTACCTTCTATGACTGGAAGAAGTAAAAAAGCGACGTTCAATTTCATCAAAGATCGCATTTGGAAGAAAATTAACTCATGGAGCAGTAAATGTTTGTCAAAGGCAGGACGTGAAGTACTTATGAAATCAATGCTTCAATCTATACCTACATATTTTATGAGTATCTTCACCCTCCCTACCTCTTTATGTGATGAGATTGAAAAAATGCTTAATTCATTCTGGTGGGGTCACTCTGGTACACAAGGCAGAGGTTTGCATTGGTTGTCTTGGGACAGGTTAGCTGCCCATAAAAATGATGGAGGAATGAGTTTTAAAAGCTTACCCGTGTTTAATTTGGCAATGCTTGGAAAGCAAGGATGGCGTAGTATGACTAACCCGGATACTCTTATTGCTCGAATTTATAAGGCCCGGTACTTTCCACGATGTGATTTTCTTCAATCCTCTCTAGGACACAATCCCAGTTATGTTTGGAGAAGCTTATGTAATTCAAAATTCATTCTAAAGGCGGGGAGTAGATGGCGGATAGGAGATGGCGACACGATTTCAATTTGGAACAATAAGTGGATTGCAGGTGATATTACTTTAATTCCACCCACTGTAGGTGATTTTCACCTTTCTCATCTAAGAGTTTCTCATTGTATGCTTCAACACCATAAGATGTGGGATGTTCCATTCTTGGAAACTATTTTTGATCAGCAAACTGTAGCTGCTATTATCAAAACGTCGCTATATACATCTATCAAGGAGGATAGATTTGTGTGGAATAAAGAGAACAACGGAGAATATTCTGTCAGAAGTGCATACCGACTCTGCATGCAGAAGCTACTAGATATATCTGAGTTTAAAGTTCTGGGAGCGTGGGATTATATTTGGAACCTTAAAGTGCCCCCTAAAGTGAAAAACTTGGTGTGGAGAGTTGCTAGAAATATTCTGCCAACTAGGATGCGGTTGAGGGAAAAGATAGTCAATTGTCCGCCACATTGTGTGCTATGCAATTCAGCAGATGAAGATAGCTTGCATCTTTTCTTTAATTGTCCTAGTAGTAGCAATATTTGGAACTTGTCAAATCTGTCAAATGATGTCAAAATTGTTGTTTCTCAAGGTTTGAACAGCAGCGCTGTCATTTTTCATCTGCTACAGGTTCTGTCCGCGGGAGAATCAGCCTTATTTGCAACTATTTTATGGAGCATATGGAAACAGCGGAACAACAAGATTTGGAATGACGTCACAGATGCGCAAAACTTTGTCTTGGAGAGAGCATCTTCTTTGTTGTATGATTGGAATGCAGCTCGAAACGCAAGGCTGAACAACAATGTTGTTAACGGAGATGGTGAGCACTCGCAGTCAACAAGGGTGATTAAATGGAGTAAGCCGAATAGAGGTCGAATGAAATGTAATATTGATGCATCGTTTCCTAATAATGAGAACCGAATTGGAATAGGCATTTGCATTCGGGATGATGAAGGTGCATTTGTGATTGCAAGAACAAAATGTTTAACTCCAAAGTGTGATGTGCATATTGGTGAAGCATTGGGTTTGTTGACAGCTCTTCAATGGGTGCATGAGTTACAGTTAGGTCCTATAGAGTTCGAACTTGATTCCAAAAAAGTGGTTGATAGCTTTGGAGCTAATAGGCATGATTCGACGGAATTTGGAGCTATTATTAATGACTGTAAAACTTTGTTTAATCATTTTTATGAAAACTCGAGTGTAGAGTTTGTTCGGAGACAAGCAAATGAGGCTGCCCATGAATTAGCAAAGGCTGCCACATTATCGGCTAGTTTCCATATTTTGGTTACGCCACCACATTGTATTGAACACATTTTAATTAATGATATGTTATAAGGTTTTCCCTCTCAAAAACAACGGTCCCAAGACGGTCTTTTTAAGAGCTTTAAATAATCGGTTTTTATTGAAACTTTTGTAATTAATGTTTGGAAAGTAAAATATTGGACTTTCCTAAAAAATAATTTCTTACTTTAATGTCTTTAAAAAGTACTCCGGAGTCAATCATTAATAAACTTTAATATTTGTATTACTTTTATTCCAAAACTTTGTTGTTTTAATATTTTATTATGTTTCGAAATAATTGGTGTTTTAAAAATCTAATTTCCAAAAATCTTTAAGTTTTATTTTTGATTTGATGGGTTAACTCGCCTAAAACTCAATATATATTATTAAACTCTTTGATATTACCAAAATAGAGAAAAGAAAAGAGAGAAAGAGAAGATGAGAGTACTCTATTATTCTATAAGTTTACATTTATGTTACATGTGAACTCTATTTATAGCAAAATAAAATAATATGATATGAGGTAATATATAGTATGACACAACAACTCAAAAACTAAAGAACATCTCCTTATAATATTCGTAAATTTTTCCTTGGATGTCCATCGAGGATATGAATCATTAAAACGTTACTAAAAAAAATCCAAACAAAATCTTATTGAAGGAAAAAAGTACAGCATCATTTTGTGTGATAATCTGCATCGTTAAAATTCTTACTAGGAAAATCCACGTGGATAAAATCAAGGTTAAGAGAAAAGGAGTACATAACACATTATCTCTCCCCCCTCATATAGACAATTGTATATGAGACGAAGAAGGTCAAATAATCTGTTGTACTAGTTACTCAAACGTTTACTTGAAGTTGTGGATACACAGAGAAGGTCCATACAAATACGGTAGGCTGTCTTGATAGAGTAAGAACAATCTACCAAAGCCTTCCAGATGCGAGTATCCCCCATCATGCCTGAATACAGAGGAGCCGTGAGTATAAGTGAAGCATCAAAATGATTAAATATGGATTGCACAATCATTCGATTCCAAGAGTTAGTAACCGTGTTTATGGGATTTGAAACATATTGGTCTTCATAGTGTAATGGTGGAGTAGTGGAAGGCTTGAGTGAAGGGAGGTTGCGAATCCAAAGCATATCCCAACCATTTATTATAGTACTGTCTCCAATCTTCCATCTATGCCTTAAAGGTGTAAGTGAAGACTGAGTACTTAAAAACTCCTCCAGATATATCTTGGATTATGTCCAAGAGAGGCATATAAGAAATCCCTTTGTGAGAATTGTCTGGCTTTGAGAATCTGAGTAAGTAAGTAATTTAAGCTGGTCAAGAGTTTCCAACTTTGTTTATCAAGCATTGAGAGACTGAAAGCTACCATGTTACGAAATCTAAGGCCACCAAGACTTTTGTGTAAAGTGAGTTTGTCCCACCACATCCAATTTATACCATGTCGATAATTTTTTTGAGAGCCCCAATAAAATGAATTCATAATTTACTTTTTTAACTTATCACAAATAGAGGTGGGGATAAGAAAGGCAGCCATACAATATGAGGGGATTGCTTGTGCTACTAATTTAATTAGAACTTCTTTACTGACACAAGAGAGTGATCTAGCATTCCAAGATTAATATTTTTTCAACATGTAATCGTTTAAATA
The DNA here is from genome assembly GCF_003473485.1 of Medicago truncatula. Lineage (NCBI taxonomy): Eukaryota > Viridiplantae > Streptophyta > Magnoliopsida > Fabales > Fabaceae > Medicago > Medicago truncatula. Next base: position 19,943,455 of record NC_053043.1, on the reverse strand, counting down.
AGATAAAATTGCTTTCTTGCTACGTCCTAGCATAGAAGGGAGTCCCAAATATTTACCACTACCAATTGACCGCAAACAACAAGAGAGTTGGAAATAACAACAATAGTATCATGAAGAGTATTGGCACAAAAAGAGATAGCGAATTTCCCATCATTGATCGCTTGATCTGAAGAACATTCATAATGAATAAGAATATCTTTAAGCCTTTGGGCTTCAGCAGTTGTAACCTTGCCAAATATAAAGCTATCATCTGCATAAAGTAGGTGGCTAATAGGTGGAGTCGTGCGGCAAATGCAACTAGCCACCATGAAGCTTACCAATGCGAAAGGGGCGGCCTTGTTGAAGCCCTAGTTCAGGAACAATAGGACCAATGCGATCACCATTAAAAATGACATTATATTCCATCGTGGTAATGCGCATATAATCATCCAAGAGACCCACTAAGTGTAGAAAACCATCTTACAAATAAATTCTTGAAGATAAGACCAACTAACACTATCAAAATCTTTAGAAATATCAAGTTTCAAGGCTACCTCACCAATTTTTACCCTTTGTTTTGCAATGCATATGATATATGTAAAACTTCCAAGGCCGTCAGAGCGTTGTACATGATAGAACATGAGTGAACAAAGGTAGCATGCTATTGGGAGATCCATTTGTTAATCAATGGGCAAAGCCAGTTAGAAAAACCTTTGTTTAATACATTGTAAAGAGACATGGGACGAAGGTCCTTCGTAGATTATGGATGATCCCCTTTAGGTGGAAGAACAATATTTGTAGCATTCATAATTGGTGGAAAAATACCCGAAACAAGCCAATAATTTGCAGATGAAAATAATTCACTTCCGATTTCATTCAATTTTTTTAAAGGAAGTGTCAGACCCAATAATTGGTGGACAAACAAGCCCAAGAGTTAGACCCAAATTTCAAAAGTTTTATTTTGGAGACGTCGTGGTTGATTGTCTACTGCACATTTTCAGAAAGTGTCATGAAACGTCTAAATAGAGTGACCTAGTATGCAACTCATCCCAATAATCGCTTTAATGGCCGAAAATTATTTTTAAACGATAATTTAACATTGATTCCAACATTTATTGTAGTGCTCAAAGAAACATAAGCTCATGCAAAGAAACAATGTAGGGACAATAGAAAATTACAAAGAGGAAATCCACTAAGACGACAAATAAATTTCCAATAAACTTCATATATTCGTATTAAAATTTCAGTATGATTTTACAAACATTGAGTTAATTATTTTAATATGTTCATTTAAATTTTAGCCATTTAAATATCGCTCTCAAAAACCCCAATTTCCCCATGAATAATGATACATAGACACCCTTAGGTGGCAATACACCCTTTGACATCCACACAAAAATCTGACACGTAGTCATGTGGACCCCGCACAAACACACTTTCTCTTTTCTCTCCTCTTCTCTCTTCCTAATGCATGAGGTGTACAAGGGTGTATGGGAATAAAAGGTGTCTATGTATCATTACTCTTTCCCCATTGATCAAATTCATTAATTTAGTTTTGTTCTTCCTCGTCGTAACTTCAATTTGAACAAAACCAGCGCCCAAGCCCTTTCATAAAAGGGTTAGGGAATTTCCGAACATGTTTGTCCAGAGAATGATCGTGTGCACATTGGGTACATTTCGGAAAAGTACTATTGAATGAACTATAAAAGTGTATCTCGAGTTGAGGATAAGTCTATGATGGCAGGGCCAACTTTAAATTGTTTGCACAGGCATGGCCAATCGTGAATTGTCCGTCCATCGATGTGGTGGCATAGCATAAAACCTTCTAACCAAGTGTTTCATAGTATAGTGGTACTAATGAAAGAGGGAAAATCTAGAGTCAAGGAGCATATGCATGTCATTGCTTGATTTTTTATTTATGTTGCAAATAATATTGATGTTTTACTTTTTTGAAGGAAATATTGATGTTTTTCTTGATGATTTGATATAATATTTTGATGGTATGAACTATATTTTTTTTTATGTTGATGATTCCTAATAAAAATCATTTGATAAGAACAACACTTGATAATTTACGTGATCATTGTAGTTATTATATACTATTACATGTTTTTTGAAACTCACTCATTTAATATGTTTGTTTGGCTTGAACTTAGCTTTGCGAAATTGCAGTAAATACATGTTTGATGGGATAAAACCGCAAGTGCACGGTTCTATCGAAATAGTAAAAATAGAGTATCATTTCGACAGGGAATTATGAATTCAATTAACTTTAAATAATGATTAGATGTTAGACCTAACTTCTAAAGACATTTTCTCTTTTGTTCCTCTAGCAACCAAGCCTATTTCGCTGACTTGATTACTATTAGATTTCGGTTCTAGGTTGCAACCAAGCCTATTTCGCTGACTTGATCACAATTAGAATCCTTGAAGTTCGAAACTATATGTCTCAAAGATTGTAAAGACCATTTCGCTGCCTTTACAATCTTTGTCTAAATTCACTTGTTCGAATATCAAAGCTCCACTTTCATTTTATGAATTGATATTTGAGATGATGGATTAACAATTATCAAACCCTCCACTTTCGTTTCCACAGTTTGATAATGATTAATTCATGTTAAAATGGTGAATTTAGATTAGGATTAAGGTTACATATTAGGGTTACATAAGATTAAGGTTTAAAGCTTGGTTTGATTAGGATTATGTCATTTAGACTTATCCAACAATCCCAAGACAAGAGAAGTCTACTCACTAACGTTCATTGTAGACATAGAAGAGAAGAAGAAGAAGAAGAACATAAAATAAAGGTGAACTTTTATTCAAAGAAACAATTGTCACTTATTATTTCAGAGAACAAAAGATGAATATTTGTGATGGCTAGCTGTAACACCCCGTTTTCCCAATATAAAAATTTCTTAAACATTTATCAGAGTAAACAGCATAAACGGGATATCACATACAAATTTAATCCAAAATCAGTTAAATAACAATTTAACTTTCAACGAATTACTTAAACAATGCAGCGGAAATTATTTCATAATCCATAAATCATTTTGGCACGTAGGCCCCATCAAAATATTTCAATAGTTAATCAACATTATAAAAATAACATAAATGTTCACGTAAGAGAATGAAGCATGCATAACAAACACCCCATCCCGTTACGTATCAGAGAGACCTAGACGACTCAGTGAGGAAGGGCCACTCACGACAGCAACTGCAAACTTAAGCATGATCACCTGCAAGTTACTCATACGAAGAGCAACATTTTCAAGCAGAAGGGGTGAGATTTCATAACACAATAACATTAATCAATGTAATTCGAATCATAATTAACATCATAATCAGTCTTAAACAATATAGCATCTTTGATAAACAATTATCAAGTAATCACAGCTTCAATCATAATCAATAACATATACATCTTTAAACTCGACAAATGTGACAATGCAACTTAGACACTTATATGCATGTGGTACCGATCGTCATCATAAGTATTAATATACTTTCATCGTGCGGAGGACAAAGCTCCTAAACGTGCGGAGGACAAAGCTCCTATCATGGTGAGGACAAAGCTCAATGAATGCTAATGCATGGACTCTAACAACAAAACATCTTAATCAACTTATCACTTATACATCCAATAATTTGGAGTTCATCATCAGCTTATTCATAAACATGCAACTTAGTTAAATAACATTTGCAGCATAATCAAATCACATCAGGTTTAATAACAAATCATTCTCAACAATTTCTTGATCATTCAACAATAATTCAAATAAAGACAATCAATCCATATTTCATTTCATAATCTCCTAACAATTCATAAAAACTTCACAGTTCACAGTCATTATCTTTAATAGGTCACATTAGTACCTAAAGTTCCTTTCCTAACCGATCCAAACCACTCAGGTCTCACAATCCTCTAAAACACTCAATTCTGGAAGTGCTCGCGAGGCGAGAGCATCTGCTCGCCATGGCGAGTACAAGCCAGATTCCCGACTAAGGTTGTTCCAGGTTCAATCTCGTTCTAAATCATTCCCTAATCAATAGTAGGCACCTAAAGGTACTCAAAGGCATCTAAGGTTCAACTCAAAAGTCAAAAACTCAGAAAATGACATGCTATCTGGTCAAGCTCGCTATGGCGAGCAGGGTTGTTCGCTGTGGCGAGCTACGACTTGTAACTCGTGAGGCGAAGGGAATGGCTCGCGTGGCGAGCGATGAACTTCATCACTCGCGAGGCGAGGATCATAGCTCGCTATGGCGAGCGATGAATTTTGGCTCGGGCAGAATGCAGTTTTCACACAATTTTCATCAACTAACAAGGCTCTAAGCCTAATTTCAATTCCAGAATTCATCCTAAACATATTTTAAGGTTATAGGACGGTTTCTACATCAATCTAACCAAGTTTTACCGTTTGATCATCAATTTTAGGGATTTGACCTAATTTCAAAACTTTTCTAAATCAATCCTAACTTTGTCAATTAATCATCAGAATTATATCAATTAACAATACTGAATTAATCGTCTCACCCTTACCTTGTATGAAGAAATCGCAGCTCTCCTAGGTGATTCTCTCTTCTCTTGGCTTTTTCTCCCTTTTTCTCCAAAACAGTCGTACGTGCAATTGTTTTTCTAAAACTAGGTCTATCTTTTATATACCTCTTCCTAAATTCTTATCTTATCTCACTTTCTCCCCCAAAACTCTCTAAAATCTCAAAACATCCCTCAACTAAATATTTTTTATATTTTTATTTTCTATTCAAATCAACTAAATCATCTTAAATCAACAAAACTCACACATATATTATAAAAATATAATATAATCGCCTAAACTCGATTAAATAAATAATTAAACGAAAGTGGGCGTTACACTAGCTACTCTATTTATAGTTAACATTCGACTTAGAATCTAAGCAATTACATCACTAGAATGTTCCACAAGAAAACTAAAATAGAGTAGCTTAAAATCTAAGCAAAAGGACTAAAGTGGGGCTGCCTCTTAAATATATTTGTACAAGATCTTCAAATTCTTTGCGCAGGATATTTTTGTATGAGATATTGATATTTTTGTCCTCAATCCTTGCACCAGATATTTTTGTATAAGATCTTTTATATTTTTGGCACGAATCAGCTCTAATTCATTTTTCTTTTGCTCCAAGACTCAATCTTTAGAATATTTGTTCCTAAAATATAATAATATGCAATTATAGTAAAAGAGTTCTAAAAAGGAAATAAACTTAAATAAAATAAACTCAAATATAAATAAAATAGACTTAAATACTCCCTCCGGTCCTTTTTATTAGAAACAAAAGTGAAATTTTTTTTGGTCCTTTTTATAAGAAATATTGACCAAGTTTTAAGTATGTTTGAAACTAAATTTCATTTGTGCCCTTATTTATTATGAGAGAATATTAAAAGTAAGTAAGTTGGTGGAATAAAGAGTAATTAATTTAGGGGTATTCTTGAAGAAGAAAAAAAAGTAGAGGTGTATTAAATGAAGATAAATATTTTCAATGTATTTCCTTGGTCCTGATGTTTTATGGCTTTTGTTTCTTGTATAAAGGACCGGAGGGAGTATTATATTAAAATAACTAATTGATGAGTAACTCATCAATGTTCATGAAATCTTCCTTCAAAAAAAAAATGTTCATGAAATCTTGAAGGTCAAGATAGGAGAAGCCCCAATCTCTGAAAGTGACACTTGAGAATGGGTTATAGAATTATGTATTATGTTACCATATTTCAGTTATAATGTGTCTATGATGTATTTTTGAAGAAAAAATAAAGTTGTCTTCATTTTGAAAAAAAAAAATTTGAAATATTTTGAAAAAAAATGTTTAAATTTTAGGGAGGAGAGAGTTTTGGAGGGCCAAGTGTGTCTATTAAAAAAATTAAAAGAACATATGATTAATGATCAAATAATACTTTAATCTCATTTATTTATTTTAAAAATACTATACAGTGTTTTTAATTTAAAAGAGCAAATCATTTCTCCCCTCTTAATTTTAAACTCTCAATCTAAACAAACTCTAAACATTTGTATTTTGGGGTTTAGTGAGCAAATTTGATCATCTCCTTTCCTCTTCTCTTCTTTCTCTCCTAACTCTATCTCTCAAAATTTCACAGTTTGATGATTGTCCTCCTCTTACACTATATAACCCAGGGTCCTACGATACGCATGTCTGGAATTTCTTCAATATCTCTGAGTAGCCGAGTTAGATGGAGCCAAAGAACTCATGACTCGAAGTTTTAGAACTCTCTTCAATGTCAACACAATAATGTTTAAACCACTTTTGTTCAACAATTTGAGGACTCATATGTCTTCATGTTGCAAGATATCAACACTAACAATTTTCTCATAAAAAATGCTTTTCAATTTACTATAGAGTCCACAAATCTCTATTTATGATTATTTTCAACACATTCATGAGCAGTAACATTATTTATAATATGTTGAACAACTCTATCAATTGTTGGATTATCATTTATGTGTAACTCCACAATATTAATTAACATGCAAAAATATAGCTCTTGAATTCGAAATGCTGAATATGTTGAAATATTTACTCTTAATCGCCTTTGCATAAAATCTGACAAATTGTTATGCTTTTATAAAAAACGACGATTAGAGAGAAACGCATAATTTTTAAGTATGGTATTTTTTTTAAAACGACGATCGGAATAAACAAAAAGTGATACATAAATAGAATGCCAGAAAATTCTAAAGAAAATAACAGAATGCCTGAAAATTCTACAGAAAATAATCCTAGACTGTGAATCATTCTCACAATTAAAAGCTCAAAAAGGATATAAACAAAAAGTGATACTAATGAGACACATGCATGCTTCCTTTGTTCTTACAAAGTAATATTACATGACAAAGAACCAAAAAATCTTCAATAATTTATATATTGTGCCAAGATAGATTAATGTCTTGGAGTAAAGATATTGTAGATTTCTCAAAAAAAAACTTACCTATACATGTATATATGTATGTATATACATTCACCTATTCATCTAGTACACAAGCCACATTTACTGCTTGATTATTAATTTTATGACAATTTTTTGGATTCCGATCCTCTCCCACGTTGTTTGCTGCACCGTTGTATACGATGGGAGAGGATCCGAGTCCCAACTTTTTATAACTAACCACTACTCTTACTAGGTAATTGGCTTTGCTTATTAATAATATTTGAAGAATCTCCATTTGTGAATGAAGACATGGCTGAAAACAATGCTTCCTTTAGAGAAGGATCTTTCTCTAGAGCTTCACTCACAACATCAACCAAAGCAAGTTTTCTCTCATTATTTATCATATTTGGAAACACCTCAAATGATTGATTGTAATGACCTTGGAATGGAAAAGGGAGCAATGATGATTGTTTATGATTTTTGAATTGTAAATAGTTACTTGGAGGGAGTGTAAAATCAAGTGTAATTGTAGGGCATGTTGGAGATGGAGAGAAAGTAGCTATAGCATTTGAGTTTGGTGGAGATAATGGTGAAGAGAAGAGGAATGTGTTTGTTAGATTGTTGCCATATTGTTGTAAAGTTGTTGATGAGGTAGGAAGGAATGTGTTGAGTGCTGATGATGTTAGGTTTGCTATTGGTTTTGCTGCTGGTGGAAGTTGATGATTATGGTTTCCTTCATAGGTTGTGATGAACACACTCTCATCCTTAAAACACCTTTGAACCTGTTAATTGCAATGTAGTTAATATCATATATTGAGTTAACTTTATGCAAGAAAATTTCATTCATATACACACCATTTTAAAAGAGAATTACACCATAATCATTTGATCCTTAAAAGAGTCTCATCCATCCTTATGATGTACTCCCTCCGTCCCAAATTGTAAGTAATGGGTCAACGTAAGTTGATGTATTTGGTACAAATTTTGAACCATATACATTAACTTTTATTGACTAACTTTTACTTACATTTTGGAACGGGGGAGTATTTATGACTTTTTACGAAGAAGTGCACTTACAATTACACCAATGTATAGTAAATGAGACAAGTTTTCATGGTTTTGAACAGAAGTACATATTTGAGAATATAAATAAGTGAAAAATATGTTAAAATAATTTTTATTCAAAGTGTTGCAAATTAAAGAACTGACTATTGGAGGAGAATTAATTTTTTTCAAGTATAGGAGCTAGAGAAATTCTCAGTTTCATTCTTTTAGGTTTAATTTGTAGGTATCAAAGCTCAAATAAATAAGGTATTGTTTCCTTGCCATGTTTCTGGTTTCATTTCAACTTAAACTATTAAACATAAGAGAATACTTTCACCATCATATTTTTTTCATATATTCAAAAACAGATGAACCCCATATTAAAAAATAAAAACTGAAAAAGTTTTTAGAAAATAATTAGAGCCTAAATTTGAAGAGCTTGCAATGTTCCTCCCCTTTTTTAATGCATGAAAATTTTTGTGATGTCTCATTGTAGTGCATCATCAATTAAGGAGGAACACCAGAACAAAGTAACCCACAATAAGATATTTGCTTAAATATCAAGATACAAATTATTGAGAGCATTGTATTTTTTTCTTTAAAATTTCCCCTCAAATAAATAGTTTGTGCGTATCATTCTCAATAGAGAGGAAGCAAGTGAAGTGATACCACATATATATAACAAAAAACAGTTCAATTTTTGAAATAATTTTTTTTTAGAATTTAGGTTGGGCTTATATTTATCGATTTCCAAATGAAATTCTTATATTCATATAAAAGCCAACACACTTCTATAAAATCGATTTGTAAGATAAAAAACAACTCGAACTTATAATAATTTTTAGGTCATATCATATCGTAACAAAATTGTACGAGCTAACGAAATAAATAATAGTTTACCTGCTTTCGAACTGGGCATGAAGTTCCCATACTGCAACGATAGTAGGCTCGTGGACAAGGGTTTCCCTTGGCCGTCTTTTGTCCATATTTTCTCCATTGACACCCATCAACCATCTAAACAAATTAACAAATAATTAAAATACTAATCAATCATAAGTAGTAATTGATTAGTATATTATTGTACATATTAAAAAAAGAAGAGTTGCATGCATGTCCTTACAAATGCAAAATCTGATCGTGCCCTAATGGACACTCTAGCTCTCCTGCATCCAACCTCAGATGATTGGTCCTCTATTTTGCTATTTATTTCACCTTCATTAATGTATTCACATGCAAGATTTCTTCCCATGTTGTTTTCATTGTTTTCCACTATGGCAAATCCATTATTTTTGCTACAATTTGAAGGTGAAGGCTCATCAAAGAACTGCCGAGTAGGTAACACTGATTTCCCCGCATCTTGTGTATTTTCCTTCTAATTAATTATGAAGAAAAAATGTACAAAGATTAATATATTTAATTATATTTATAACATATTGAAAATAACATAGGTTTAAAAAGTTTAATTGACCACATTCACCAAATCCAAAATTAAAGTTTAATTTATCATATTGGATGTGTCCAACCTATTGATGATCGACAACACTACAGCATCTATGCCATGTTAACTACATAAACAACAAAAAATTATACGTTTCTAATTTTTTATAATCATTAATTTTTTGTGTTTATCTATTTGTAGCTAGACGAGATATAATTAATTAATTGTAGCTATAAGTATTGAAAATATTAAGACGTGTTGACCAAAGACATAAGATCATTTTCGTATAACTAAATAATAGTAAAATATTTAAAGCAAATTTAATAGAACAAAAAAATGAGTGTGAACAAAATTTTGAAGTCAAACTTACCAGCAGCAAGTTGTGATTATTTTGAGACAATGAAGATGATTGATGCATATGCATAGCCAAAAGTAAACGATTCTGAAGAACATTGCATCGATCGTTGACCAGATTTAGCATACCTCTTAAATTTTCATTCTCCTTCTTTGCTTCATCAAGCTTCACTCGTATATTGCCAATCTTAGAGCAATTATCAATTTCAAAAAATTAATTTATATACTATCATAAATAAAATAAAATAAAATAAAATAAAATATATGTATGAAAGTTAATTAAAAATACTATATGCTCTTAATTCACTAATAAGATTAATTACTTACTTGGATTTGGGGCTCTCCTTGAATTTGATGGGGAGGTTGTGTTGTGTTATTAAGGCTTAAACTTAATAAAAGAGTAGATCCTGGCTGCATGATTTTCCAATCAAAATGTCAAGTTTTTTAGGTTTTCTTTTTTAAGAAAGCAAGTAATTGAAATAAAAGAATGATGAGATGAAATCTTTGTCCACACCCATGATTTTCATCATAAGCTAAAAGTTTTATTAAACAACAAAAACTACTTCAACTTATAAAGCATTAGATTAGATAATCAAGTATATTCACCAAAACAAAGTAAATGATTCTTAATAAACAAAAGAAAATAAAACAATGAACAAAATTGTTAATTTTATGTATGAATGAATCAAGATCATCAAAGCTAACAATCAAATATAAAATATGGAAATTAATCCAGTATACACAAACATGACATAAATGAAAACTTACAGTATTCTTATGGAAGGAAGAGGGTTCATCGATCTTGTTTTGTAGATCTTTATTGTTATCATCATATGGTGGCCTTTCATCAAGTTCTAGCAATTTCATTGTTTGAATTTTTTCTTCCATTTTATGTAGCCTTTGTGTTGATTGATGCTCTATAGTTCATGTGAGGATCTAACTTTTGATGCATAAACTATATATATATAAGGGGAGTGCAGCCAGCAGATTCAGTTGATGGAACTTCTACACACCACTAGTCTTTGCTAAGTCTATTTTTCCAGCTACTTATTCCCTTTAATTTCCATGAAAAATTAATTATACAATTGCTTTTAAGTCATATTTTATATAAATAATAAAAAATGACCTCAAGTACGGGTGGCTTATAAAAAGGCTAACAAAATAAACATAGTTAGGTTAGTGGAAAGACTTAAACTCTCAGAGCGTGACGAACTAAGATTTAAATATCAACCAAGATAACGAAATTTAGTTACAAACGCACCTCAAATAAGATTATCTTAATTGAAAAAAACTTATGAGAAAGTTAAAACTACCGAGAAATGTGTGGAAGAAGATAGAAATGTATGTATTCTATATATATATATGACATATATTTTAATTTAAATTAAACTATTGCAATTTAATTGAAATAAAGGTTACAATAATAATGTTTTAGTTTTTATTTGTTTAATATTTGGATCTTCTCAATTAAAATAAACTTATGATTCTACACTTGAGAAAAATTAATTTCTATATATCTATAGATTTTTTTACCAAAATAAACTTAACTCATTTCATTCATTAGAACAGTATCAATACAAGATGGCATATAATCATGAATGTGGGAACTGGTATAAGATAATGACGTCCTTGCTAACAAATGGCAAACACTATTTGCTTGTTTCCTAATGAAACCTAGCTTAAAGTTTTGATAGATTCTAAGTGATGTTTTGCAAATATCATTGATAGCACCGAACGTGGAATTGATGTTGAGTCTTCTAGTTATGTAGTGAACCATTTGCTTGCAATCAAGTTCAATAGACACCTTAGATAGACTCATACAATCAAGCAATTTTATCACTTCCTTTAAGCCCCTTACCTCCGTTTCGTGTGGTTGTGGTAATTCGAAGAACCAAGTTATTTTTGCCTTTATGAACTCTCTTAGGCTACCTCTGATGCACATTCCTTTTTCGCAACACCCTTGTTCCTTGAAGATTGTTGCATCGATGAACAATAATGATATAACTTTGCAAAATAAAAATAGGGGATACAAATATAATTTAGTCCTTAATGTATTATATTCTCATGTGACAAAAATCTCATGTCTGTCATACTCGTACACAGGTTTTTCTTTTTGGTCAAGTGTCAATTTTTTTTTGCGTTAACCCTCCTATTCTTAGGATAAAGGGTTCATAGTGATCCGGAGTTTGCCCGAAAGGTAAATAAAGTCTAGTCAAGAATTGAGCTCAGATTCTCCTGAACAATGCACCATCTGCTAAAAACATGTTCAACCCTAGTTAATTGAATCAATAAAGAGGATTCTTATAGAGGTTTATGATGTTTTAAAGGACATTTTGCAATGTTTTCAATTTGAGACATAAAATTATGTACATTCCCGAAACTAAACAATTTCATAGGTGTTTTGAATTTATTATTGAAAAATCATGTAATTCGGAAAAACAATACTTATCGTTGAATTTTTCGCAGACATGGAATAAAGATGCAAGTGGCCTCTAGAGATATTATAAATTAGGGAAAAATTTTCCTAAGCCCCAAGACTAAAGCAGAGTAGGAAAGAACTCGAAGAAAATGGCGAAAATGGCACAAGAGGTTGAGGCCATGTGCGAGGTGCGGCCCCTAGCCGCTTGGAACAGAGATCAAAATGCTATTTATTTGTGGCCACTTGCTAAGAACGTTACCCTACTGTTGGATCATATTTTATCTTATGTACATTCGATAGGTAAAAGAATTAGGTTCAAAGTTGAAAAATTCTCTAAGTCCATGACTAGAGGTTGTTGGGTTCGACTGACATTGAGATCTCTCGACAAGAGACACGATTCGACAGGAAATTAATTTAGGGAAGATGTTGGCTTCAAATGTCTAGGAAGTGGTGAGACAGGTAGTTTATGGTCGAGGAAGTGTGGTCCTTAGTAGTTTTGTTTTTGCAGTTATTTCTTCTATGTATAAATAATATTTTTCATAGGAAAACGTGTCGCAAATCATTTATAGAATTCTAGCACTCGAAGTACCAGCGTCTAGAGAAAAGAGTCACATAATGTATGTAACTTGTTTTGTCTAACTACCTTTACATTCAAATGAAATGCAATTTACATTTCTTTACTTTTGAAGGATGGAGCAATAACTGTCAACCGTTGTGGTGGAGGGACGTGTAACTGAAAACGGTTACGACGGAGGAGCGTGTAACAGAAAACGATTATGGTGGAGGATCGTTAGACCTTGGCGGTTAGCGAACGATTCCCTCCTTATAGAGCAAAATGATATGTCCGGTGAGAATGGATGAGAGGCAATGGTGGCAGAAAGTGCTCCGGTATGGTGGCGATCAGTCTTCGTGGTGGAACGAAAGGTGCCTGCAGGAACATTAGAACTCTAACGCCAAAGTCAATAATGGAAATGAGAAAGAGTATGTAGAAAGTGTTGTGAAAAGTGAATCATACCTTGAGGATGAAGCAATATCACTCTTATGTAGGCGCACTGTGAGAATAATCGCCTCTCGATTTTGCGGCGTGTGATTAAGAACTGTTAGAGGATACGTTTAGCGTGATCCTTGCGCAGTGGCGTACTCGTATGTGATGTCGTACATTAAAGTTGACATGTTACTTTAGGTGCGAGGCCTTAAGGAGGTGTAAGTTTTAGGCCACGTGTCAGGGGCGGAGCCCCTCATGGGCCAAGGTGGGCCATGACCCACCCCAAAAAAATAAATTTTAGTAGGTATATATATATATATAATATGAGTCAGGATCCGTTGACATCTGATGTCAACGGATTCGTTGACATCAAATCTCAACCTTCTATTTCAATTAATCCAATGGTTTACCTCACACCGGCATTCCTTAACAGTGCACCATATTTTGTCTGTTCAATCTGCTTTAACAGAACAAAGTCTTAAAGAACATCCATGAAACCATCTGTCTTCTCACCGATCTCAACCACACAACACATGATTTCTTGTTTATCAAAAACTAATCACCAATTCAATTTAATTTGAAGGGTTTTTATTTTACGAAACTCATCGAAGAACTACGTATGATCACAACTATCACACAATCAAATATGCAATTGCTTTTAATTATTAATCATGGCAAAATATTCCACCAATAGAAGCAAGCACATCAAAAACTCAATTTCCACGCCTGCAATTCCACCAATCGAAGCAATCATATAAATACTACTTTCCCCTAATTATGAAGGGTTTCATACTTTGACCTAAATTGTTTGTTGCAATCTAATCTATATGAAGAATTAGTCAATTAGCCCAAGAAGAATAAAGATGTTATAGAATATCGATGAGTGGAGGGGAATAATTTTTCCAGAAGCAATAAAAGTATATGATTAAAATTCAAGATGTCTGCGAGGTCAAAATTCAGGACTAGCATGGGTTAACTTTAAAATTGTTTTAAGCCGTTGATCTAAAAAAAGAGACGGTTATGTACCAATTGAATTGCATGTTGTAGCGGTTAGCGTGCCTTTTGCCAACTCTAATGTACCAGGTTCAATTCTTGCCCCAGTCATATTCTCTTTAAACGTTAAAATTCATGGTTAAAACTTATAATTGTTAAAATAATCCATCTTTATTTAATAAAACATAACTCCTTTATTCAATTTAAAACAATGTTTCATTCTTTACTCTTATTTTTTTGGTACAATTGTCTATTTACTCTTTTTTTTTTTAAAGAGGGATTCAACTCTCTTTTTTTGTCAAATAAAAAATCCTTTAAAACATGTAACATATTTTTTTTATACAAAAGAGGACCTCAGCTATCTTTTAAAACATATAACATATAATATAAACGATAAAATATCCTTAAAAAACATGATATCATAAAAATATTTAATTGTATAAATGCTATTTTTTAGGTAAAAAATACTATATTCTTAATTAAATTAAAGTATATTTCATTACTCTTCTTGATTATAAGTATATTTTCTTATGTAATGATATTTTTTACATTACTATGTATTATGAGTTTTATTTTAACTTTTTTTTTTGACTCAGTCGTTTGATTCAATTCGATTTAATACTTATATACATCTGTTTATAGAACTCGAGTCATTCAACTTAGTCGTGGGGTTCAATCGATAACCTAGTTGTTCGATCAATTATCTTGTACTTTGTTTGGTTGATAATCGGTTCAGATTTTAAAATACTAGTTGGAATTATATTCAACAAATAACAAGTCCATAGTCATTCAAACTAACCAATGATAAAATGTACTTATAAGAAAATTAAGCTCAATCATTATTTATGGTCCACCCTAGATTTTTTTCCTGACTCCGTCACTGTATCAACTTAGAATTGGTCTTCTAACCGATCAAGAACAATTTCTATCACTTTTTTCTATTCACTTTTCTTCCTTATCCAAATTGAGCATACCTTGTTCACTTTTAAATTATACATCTTCTTATTGCTATTATATTCATAAAACTACCTTTTACATTCATTAAATAAATAATGTATTTGGTATTTACAATAGATCAAATACAATAATTGTTCATTAAAATTTTAAAAATAATTTTTTATTATACGTAGGTGACAAGTTCATACTAGTATTAGACAACCTTTAAAATCAATCATCTTGCAGTACAAGTCAACAGTTGAAATATCCTCGTTCTCTCCAATAAATAACGAAAATGACAACTTGGGATTATAAAGAAAATATTTTTGAGAGCAATATTATTTGAACAACCTTTTTACTATGTGACAATTTGTTGGATAACTACATTATACAAAGAAATTTAGGCAGTGACACAAATATCAAAATAATAGAGAGAGAAAGTAGAAGAACAATGTGTGTATGAGAGAGAAAGTTGTCACAAAAATTATTAAAAAGTGGTTGTTCAAATATCATTTCTCGTTTTTTATTATACGTAGGTCACAGCCTTTGTTTCCTTTTTATTAAGGAAAAAGAAAATGAGGGAGAAGATCACTACATTAATGCCTTATCCTGCGTGACTAAAGCTGTGACCTTAAAGACTTTGCTCTACCTTTCCATGCATTAATAAATAAATTACAGAAGCTTCTTATACATTTCAAATGCATTTATTTCCAATGGAATTTTGATCATTATTTGTGGAAATTAAACTATGTCTTCTTCTAGTGGATGCAATACTGTTGAGAAGTCGTCAAACTTTCTATGCCATAAATAACAAAATTGAAACATAAACATGATATTTATTAATACATATATAATGAGATACGAGGATACTTCAACTCAAATAAAATAAAGGTGAAATGTATCTAAAGGTTAATTAAGTTTTTCGTTTTTTTTTTTAAGTGGTCCTTTAAGTTTCAAAAGTCCCAAACAAATCTTTTTAGTTTTTGAATCGTTTCAAACAAGTCTTTTAGAGGGTGATGGTGATGATTCAGACAATAGCAACCAAGAGCATTATCCACAATTTGTCAAGCCTAAAAAGATGATTGATATTAAGTGGGTGTTAGGAGTCAGATTTGGTACCAAAGATGAGTTCAAGGAACCAATTACCAACTATGCTATCTACAATGGGAGACTAAAAGGACTTGTTTGAGACTTTTGAAACTTAAAGGACCACTTTAGGAAAAACGAAAAACTTAAAGGACTTTTAGATGCATTTGACATAAAATAAAAAAGACAAAATTAAAGAGAAGTAAGAAGGAGATGGATCTTACAAAGAGAATTACGAGTGTGTTGAACCAAAATGAATTTTGTACAATGTGTCTGAAGTTTTGAAGATAATAAAGTATAGAAGAACAATTCGATATATTAATATGTTGTCAAGTGTGTGGGACCATAAACTCTGAAAAGGTCAAGCATCTTAAGGTCAAAAGCCCCTGAAGGATTTAAAAAACTCTGAATATGTCAAGACTCTAAGACACATCAACATCAAAAGACTCTGACTGATTTTGCCGTCTTCTTAAGGAAGGTCGCTTTCATCCTCTTAATAGTAATGTTTGTCTCATTCTTACCATATGCAGAAACAAACAAAGAAATCTAAGGACAAAGGGAATGAAACCGATCATTCTAAAAGAAGCAAAAGAATTTTGAATGACTACTCAACGACATTAACCAAATCAAGCAAAATTTCAACATCTTGGATTAAACTTCTAAATGATTCATTTGTTGCGCTGACACTCTTCAACAACTCTCAATCTTTCATATTACATAATGATAGTTCAAATGATCCTAAGCATGAAAATAAGAAATCTCGTCGTACAAGTAATTAGTATTACATTGTAGTTTAGCTTGAGGATAGTACAATTAGCATATTGTATAAATACTTTGATGTAACCTCTTTTCATCTTAATGAATCATTTTGACTCCTTTATTGGATTCTTAATATGGTATTAGAGCCTGGTTCTTGCACCAATTAGATGTAAACAATACTTTTCTTCATGGAGATCTTCATGAATATGTTTGCATGACTATACCTCCAGGTGTTTCTACTTCAAAGCCTAACCAAGTTTGTAAGCTATTATACGGTTTTAAACAGGCTAGTAGAAAATGGTATGAAAAATTCACTGGTCTGCTCATCACCAATGGATATCAACAAGCAACTTTTGAAGCTTCCTTGTTCACTAAGAAAGCTTCTGACAGTTTTACTATACTCCTCGTTTATGTTGATGACATAATTCTTGCTGGTGACTCTCTTACTGAGATTACTTTCATCAATAATGTATTGAATCAAGCCTTCAAAATCAAAGATCTTGGTACCCTCAAATATTTTTTAGGACTTGAAGTTGCTCATTCTCAGAGTGGTATTTCTCTATGTCAGAGAAAGTATTGTTTGGATTTACTGCAAGATTCAGGTTTCCTTGGTTCTAAACCAGTCACTACACCTGACCCATCTATTAAGTTACATAATGATAGTCCAAATGTATTCACTGATGTTTATGCTTATAGAAGGTTGATAGGAAGATTGATTTATCGGAACTTCATAACTCAACAGCTAAGTAAATTTTTGAGTAAACCTACTCAAACTCATTACAATGTTGCTCTAAGGGTTCTTAAGTATCTTAAGGGTTCCCCAGGTCGTGGTATTTTGTCCCCTAGAGATTCAGGTTTACATATTCAAGTCTATACTGATGTTGACTGGGCAGGGTGTAAGGATACTAGGTGTTCTATATCAGGACATTGCTTCTTTCTGGGACAATCCCTTATATCTTGGAGAACAAAGAAGCAACCTATTGTATCCAGATCTTCTTTTGAGGCTGAGTATAGGGCCATGGCTTCTGCTACCTGTGAACTTCAAAGGCTGCTCTATTTACTCACGGATCTTCATGTTTAGTGCCTTCAGCTTCCAGTTTTGTTTTGTGACAATCAAAGTGATATGCGTATTGCAGTTAATCTCGTGTTTCATGAGAAAACCAAACATCTTGAGATTGTCTGCCACATTGTGAGGGAAAAACTCCAAGCTGGTCTCTTCAAGCTCCTACCAGTCACCACTCATGATCAACTTGCAGATTTCTTTACAAAATCCTTATTTCCACAGCCTTTTAATCTTTTGTTATCCAAGTTGGGGTTGTTGGATATATACCAACCTCCAACTTGTGGGGGATATTATATAGAGTAGTGATATTTGAACAACCATTTCATACAACTTTCGGTGACAACTTTTTTTTTCTCTCTTTTCATTGGTTAAAAACAATGGAGAGAGAAAAAGGAAGAGAGAGAATAATGTGAATATGAGAGATAAAGATGTCAAAAAGTTGTCACAAAGTTGTTTTTACAAATATCATTTCTCTATTACATAATGATAGTTCACATGATCCTAAGCATGAAAATAAGAAATCTTATAGTACAAGTAATTAGTATTACATTGTACTTTAGGTTGAGGATAGTACAATCCTTCTAAGATAGTACAATTAGCATATTGTATAAATACTTTGATGTAACCTCTTTTCATCTTAAAGAATCATTTTCACTCTTTTATTGTATTCTTAATATTTCACCTATCTATTTATCACTCATTGTTTTCAGAATCAAGCTAATTAGGCTCAACTTGTTTACAACCGTACAGACAACCGTTTATATATTGATAAATTAATATGTCTGGTGTCTCAGCACTTGGACTGGAATGATGAATTTCATATAGTCCCCACAAATCAAGTATATAATATGCAAAATGTTAATTAAAATAAACTTTGCAAATACGTTACTTTTGCTGTGTTAAGCTTAGTTGTTAGGAGTTTCATATTTAATAAAGTTTAAAGGGTAATCCATAACAATGTTATGGTTTATAGGTCAATCAATGTTATTTTTAAGGGAATTGATTTTTCTAACTAAAAAGAGTTAACGACGCAGTTTATTATCTATTTGTCTTTCATTCATACACAATTGTCTGTGTATAAACCATTTTTAACTAAATGATGCAAAAATTGAATAAATAAAAATGTCCCAACATGATACTTAATTAAACCATGAAACTCTTCTACCTAATCAAATAATATTTTGCATTGAACTTCCCTCGTTTGCATAGGTTCTAACATTAGCTTAAAAAATATACACGTTGTTTAGTTTTATTGTTTACACTTCAAAAAACTAATAATTTTGTTTTATTTAACAAATTTCTCCCCGAGTGTTTTGACATAGAATACTCCATATCCAGACCAAGTAACTACCAAACATGTCAATATGTCATGATCAATATGTAAGCATAACAACCCTAAGTGGTTTTTGTAATAATATACCATTAAGTATGAACCTACCCTTAAACTTCCTAGAAATATAATGTTCAATTATCAAACGTACGTGTGCGTCTATTGATTATATTAAATTTTGAGCACAATGTAATGCATAGAAAAATATGTTAAAAAATCCAAATTTGTGATTGATGGGGCGTAGAGATTAAGTTAGCAAGTTTTATTTTATTATTTTCAATATGTTAAAAAGACTATATTTATAGAATGAAAATACAGTTTGTTTTGTTCTGGACTTCTTGAAGAAGACTTTTGGAACAAAAATGCTCTTTCTTGCGCGTCTATCCCGTGTTCTAGAAAAAATATTCAACTTTTGGAAAATTGTTATGAAATAAACTAAATGACAAAATCAAATGTAGAGAAGATAATCAAAGATAGAGAAGATGAGAGCTTTTGTATTATTCTCTTCACAAGTGTATATTTTACATTATAATATAGGTCCTATTTATAGGACACAAATGAGCAAGTGAGTGATCAAAGCAATTAAGGACTACTAACCATACATTCAATAATAGGGGTTATAGGAAGGTGGAAGATTAAGGGTGGACATCCACTAAGTCTATTATTCATAACACTCCCCCTTGGATGTCCATTAGGATATGCCTCATTAAAACCTTCCTATAGAAAAACCCAATGGAAAAAAAATTCTAGTGATGGAAAAAGAGTACAACATCCTTTTGTGTCATAATGAGCCTCATTAAAATCTTACCAGGAAAACCCAATGGAATAAAACCATGGTTAAGGGAAAAAAGAGTGCAGAACACATTTTTTTGTCTCCCCCTCATAAAGACAACGAAGAAGTTCAAATAATCTTTTATATTACCTACTCAAAATCTTTACTTGGCAGTGACTCTGTTGAAAGATATAATCTATCTTCATACTCTTCTCCAAATCAGCGGCTCTTGAGATATCTTCATATTGAGTTGTTGAAAGAACCTCATTTAGAAAACTACAGGTTTCTTGTACGTGTAAGATCATAATCTTTAATAAAGAGCATTCTCCACTTCCTTGATGTGGTGTTACCATTTTTAAATGATTGGGTGTTATTGTTCCTTCTCTAAGGTACAATTTTATGCTTGACTTTGCTGCAATATTTGTATTGACAAAATTAAAACACCACATTATATATAATAAGCAAAATACATTATTGTCCTCACTTGAACAATTCAAGATGTTCATCATTTTCTTGAGGACGTGATCTTTACTCACATCAAGTGACATCACAATCATTCTATTACATAATCAACTAGATTTGTTCATATCAACTTTTCTATAACAAATTTTAGAATCTAATCAGGAGTTCTAATAATGTTTATACGATTATCATAAACTTGATTATAAGAAATTCATTTCCATATCCTTGAAATGGACAAATGATGTCATCTTTTCAATAACTTTGATAGTATGTCTTACGCAAATGAAATCTTTCATGGAGTTTAATATAGTCATCATTATCAAGTGAGCCATACAAATATATTGTAGCATCTTTTATATAATTTGAGCCTTTCATTTGCTAATGAACTTAATCAAGTATGAAAAGTTCTTGAATTCACTTCAGGTGAATATGTGTCTAAAGAATATGTCTCTTAAAAATAAATGATATACAGTTTTACCAATTCACTTCAGGTAAACATATGAAACTATATATATATAGGGTTAGGATCAAATGACACCATGGTGTCAAAATTAGTTTGACACCCAAATTTTATCCATTCATTTCATTTAATCTTATCCTCTTTTGAGATCTTCCATTCATGACATAATTTATTAATATTTCATAAGTTTCAGGTACCTGATTAGTTCTTCTGGAACAAATAAATCAATTATGTCAGAAAACACTGTCAGAAAACAAATAAATGATACTTATCAAATGCTTTCTGAAAAAATAAACTCTTAGTCAAATTTGTTGACATAATAATCTCAGAAACTTCTGGTACTTCTGGTTGTGGATATACATGTGATCATTTAGTTATAATATCCAAGTGATTCACATGATCATTGTATTAATTTAAATATCACCTTATATAAGTGAGAGACTCGTTCTTATTGTCAACTTTCTATGGGAACTAGTAACACAATAGTCACTAGATCGAAGAATCTTCTGGCTCTTCAACATATATCCAAAAAAAATTCAACTAATTTATGCATCATAATAGATCTGGGATAACCCAACCGGTCTTTCCAACGATAAATTTTAATACAATTTGTAAACTTCTGGTTTACAATAATACGTGCTTCCATTGTATTAAAAATATAATATATAAACTTCTGGTTTACAATAATATCTCGTAATATAAAGATATTTAATATATTTTTTCTTCAATATGATATCCTTGAAACGTAATAAATTTCTTTGAAATTAGTTTCATATAATGCTTTACTAGATATTATATAATGCATCTCAGTACGTAATTCTATTATTCCATAACAATATATTTGCTCTTCTGGAGCCTTGTATAATATTTATAGTGTCAAATATAATACTAAAATTAATTTCACAAAAGACAATATATTTGCTCTTCCCGAGCCTTCAGTAATTATAGCATCATTTGTAATCTTTCACAAAACACATATTTTGATTACAAAGAAAATCCAACAAAATATACATAAAATTATTGTGATCCTTAGTGAGGTCAAATTCTAGGAGCAATACTTGCTTGAGACCTCAAAATATCATAGACAAACTTTTTAGAAGGAATTAGTACTACAAAATTCATATATATAGTTCTCTTGTCAACTTACAAGGTTCCCAATTCAAAATAATATTATTCTTAAACTTAATATTTTCTAAAGAAATAATAACATAACATTCACAACCACAATAATTAAAATTTCATTGAAAAAGCAATTATATAAAAAATAAAATAATACGTGGAGCACAAATTAATTCCTTCTTTGAACGATCCTTCAGGGATCCTTAAAAAAAAAAATTAATTAATTCTTCAAGAACTATACGCAGATAAATAGATCTTATTTTGAATCATAAATCTATCTACACCTAGGAAGATGATAATTTTTTTTTTTTTTGCTATCCTTTGAGGATGCTTGATATTAAATGTTTAGTTCTTCAAGAACTAGATATATCTCATACCTTTATAAACAATATTAAAATTTGATTGTTTGCAATCGTTCAGGGACAAACCATTTGATCTTCATATATATTTAGTTCTTCAAGAATTATATTACACATGATCTTCATAATAATGAAGAACAATTCTTTGAGCAATCCTTCATGGATGCTTTAATATTAAAAGGAAAAAAAAGTAGTTCTTCGATAACTATATCATAAAATAAATAAAAATATGATCATTATAGTTAAATCAAAACCATCAACCAATAAGTAGCTATACAAACAAATAATATTATAGTACAAAATTTCCACATACTAAACCAATATTATAGAGGTTTGAAAGATTCAATCAAACTGTTTAGCATGAGTATAGTATGAACGAATAATGAAAATTTTCTTACATTGTACTAACATGATGGATCAAGAAAAATATCTTCCACTAAAACCAAAATATCATTTGATGAGCAACCTCAACAAAGAATCATAACAGGAAGTAACGAGGATACCTTATAAATTTTAAGAAGTTTTAATCTCATGCATTCTTAAGCAGTTAAACTTTATACGTTCTACCATTACGTCATAGATATAAGCCAACAATTGAAAAGCTAATTAATTGAAGAATGAATGTGAGTCACACATCTACCACTACGTTATAAAACTTTAAGATTTTTTTTTTTTTTTTTGTTACACATTTTAGAACTTTAAGAATGAATGAGATCAAAACATCTTAACCTGTATATTCAATATGAATGAGATCAAAACATCTGACATTTATATAGATGGAAAATTAATGGTTGACATTATAACCACTCAATCATTTGTTGTGTATATGCATTTCTAGGAAAAAAATGGATGGACGCCCAGTCAGGGGTAAAGATCCTCTTCATTTGATATAATAAATGGAGTATGCAATTTGGAGGAGATAGACACATAAAATAGATAGTGAGTCCTACTTTTAAGTGGGTCCCACCATCATTAATTATTTTTTAGTGTTTTGAAATTTTTGTGTATCTATATCTCTCTAAATGGATGAAATGAAGAGAATAATAAATGGAGAGGATCTTAACTCCCCAATCACCCATACAACCCTTATACATTATGAGATAGAAATAAAGATACTATCTCCGTTTCAAAATATAAGTAAAATTCACTTTTTAGGTTCATTCATTCAATGATGTATGTGGTCCATATTCTGAACCACATACATCATTAAATGAATGAACCTAAAAAGTGAATTTTGCTTATATTTTAAAACGGAGGGAATAGTGGTGTAATAGATGTCATCATATATTGATGATAAGAGATAGAGAGAAGGTGAATTGTTGAATGGATGTAGATGAATTAAAGATGTATACATATCATTAGTTTATATTAGACTAATACCTCAAATTCGTCCTTGAATTTTAAAAAAATCGGCCAAATTAGTCCCTGAATTTTGCGAAATATCTATTTAGTCCTTGAATTTTACAGACGTCCGTCAAAATGGTCCCTCCGTCCAAAAGCTCCGTTAGTGGTGATGACGTGTCCTCTTGCATGCTGTGTTGTCATGTACACGTGTCAACAAGACAGCCACGTGTACAAGGACTAATTTGATGGAAATGGTAAAAATTCGAGATTTGACTTTTCAATGTAATTTTTCCTGTGTTTCAATTATACCCCTCTATTACATAAGGATCGATTTGAGACTTACTGGCATGATTTGAGGACTAATTTGATGGATTTTGTTATAATTTAAGGGCTGATATGATTGATTTTATTTGCAAAAAATGAGTACAAGGAGATATGGCATGAGAGGACCTGTGATTTCAAATGACATGCATAAACAAACATCACTGAGGGTCCTGCTCCACAAAATTCAACTGCTCATAGAGTTATTAGATTTCCAAATCCAAATTACGGGTCATCCGCTTCTACTCAACCCCAATACATGGAGTTTATCCCAACTCCAGGATTTCCAAAGCATTTATGCTTGTTTAAATTATGCTTTTTGAACTTGTTTAGTTTATGCTTTTTTGGATATGTGATCACTTAAGAACATCAAATGATTTGATGACTTGATGGCTATGTAATGTTATTTTTTTGGCTAAGTAATGACTTATGAACATCAAATATATGATTTATAATGGTATGCAAATGTCTGTCTTTTTATAATCAAAGTGTCTGTCTTTTAGTTTTTACTTTGTTCAGCAAATGTATGCACCAATGATCACAGTGATATCTGTTGTGAAAATTCAAGGACCTATTTCATGGTATTTTCACTCATTTGAGGATCGATATGATGGATATGCATATAATTCAAGGACCAATTTGATTGAAATTTTTTGACAGAATGGTTTGATTCATTCATTGATAACCTCTTTTCATTACAACATTACATGGACTTGGCACAATCAATAACATTTTAAACAACTCAATCAAACAAAATACTCCTATCAATATCTTAATCAACCTAAGCTCATCATTGTACATAGAGCTTGAAGATGAAGACCGACTGTTGAAGTTGTTTTTGCCCATACGCCCACCACTCATCATTTCTGAACACCGAATATTCAACAATGACCACTGGTTTTTGAATTTCGAATTGAATCAAAAAAAATTAGGGTTTTAAGTTTTTTGAATTGGTGAAGAACATTGACATCAATTCATGTAAGAAATTTGGGGGATTTTGAACTCTAGGTAACAAATTATAACATTAGGGTTCCGAATTTATATATTTGGGGAAGAAAGAGCCGTTAATGAGGAAGAGGAGAAAGAGCCGTTAATGAGAAAGAGCCGTTGGCAATTTTCTGAAAATCCATCAATTTAGTCCTTGGCAACGTTGACAATTTTCTGAAAATCCATCAATTTGGTCCTTGGCAATTTTATGTAAATCAATCAATTTGGTCCCTGTTTGCGTGGCATCTGACGTGGTAAGCCATGTAAGAGGTTAACGTTACACGTCACCTCGGTTAACAGACCAACTTAACGGAGGGACTGATTTGATTGACATTTTGTAAATTATGGGACTAAATAGATATTTCGCAAAATTCAGGGACGAATTTGACCGATTTTTTAAAATTCAAGGACGAATTTAAGGTATTAATCGTTTATATTATAAAGGGATACTCCAACCCAAATAAAATAGCTTCCCAAATTTATTTATTTTTAAATGTAATTTAAATGTAAAAGATATATTAAAAAGGAATACTAGAGGTCAAGGAAATGCCAAAGATCGGGTATATTTCCTCCGGTCTAGAATATAAGCAACAAAACAAAAAAAAAATTGATGATCTTTAATATAAGAAAATATCAGCAATTTCTACCATATTTAAAGTTATTCTTCTTAAATTACCCTTCAATTAGTGTGATTTTATTTTTTTCCTTTTCATGGAACAAGTTCGCACAAAGGGTAATTTAGAAATTGCAATTGTATTTTTTTATAACTTTGAGAGAAATAAATAACACCAACTAATTTTCTTAAAAGGTGTGATTCTTTTTTTATTGCTTATATTCAAGATCGAAGGGAGTAGATATAGTAGAGGTCAAGGCCGACTAATAAGTTGTGCAAACACCAACAACAAATTTCCTCAAAATTTTGAGCGCTTGAAATTTTAATCTTTTGTGCTTCATTTCGTGAAAATATAATATTTTGAAATAATTTATAAGGTCCAACAACATTTTCTTTTTATTAAGAACCCAATTTTTAAGAATAGAGCAAACCTAAAAAATATTTACGATACCTTAGTAGAGGCTAACCTAGTTTAACTATTCCCCGATGTGTGTATATCCTTCACATCATTAAAGTTTTGGTATAATAAATGGAGTATGCAATTTTGAGAGAGATAGACACATAAAATAGATGGTGGGACATATTATTAAGTGAGTCCCACCATCATTATTACTTTTTAGTTTTTCGAATTTTTTTTGTATCTATATCTTTTCAAATGGATGAAATGGAGAGAACGATAAATTGAGAAGATCTTAACTCGTAGATAAGAGATTGGGTTGTAGATACAGGACTTGGATCCTCTCCATTGAAAATTTTCTCCATTTGGTTGGACAATGCATTATTATATACAGGGGTCGGGGTTCGAACCCCGGACACCCGACTTATTCACCTTATAAGGTGAATTCTAGCCATTAGGCTACCTGACCAAAAATAAAAAAATAAAATAAAATACAACAACTACTTTTCATTATAATTTAATTCTCATTTTCTCTCTCATATTTGATGGTTGAGATTTCACTTGAAAAAACTTGAAAGAATTTTTAATAGAGAATCCCAAGAATACAATCACCACGTAATAATTTAATTTGGAAAACACCAAAATCAGATATATAACTACAGCCTTTGTCTAATGACGATCAAAGGTAGAGAATAACACCATGTGAATATTCTTTTAACAAAAACTTTTCTAAAATCAATCCACGAGTTCAATATAAATACACTCTCCAAAGTAAATATTTGACATTACTATACTTTAAAACAAGAGTATAAGAGAAAAAGCGAGTCACATAAAAACATAAAATGGTTTTGATTTGTGTATAACTCAGTTGGTATGGGACATGCATTATTATATGTAGGGGTCGATGTTCTAACTTCAGATACATCATTTATTCATCTTAAAAAAGGTGAATTATAGCTCTAGGCTATTTGACAAAAAAAAAAAAACAAGAAGAATTTAAAGTCAATATATACAGTACATTGTGCTCCATTTTCATTTACCATATTTGAACAAAGTGCAACTTGTTCCAAAATATAGTGTCAATAGTTAGTATTTACATAATGAATTTAACTTTTTTACTTTATGTGCTTGCATTATTTTTGACAAAAATAATTAATATTCATTCATTTAAATTGATATAGTACATCGATATAATACAAATTCAAAATTGCTAAAAAAAAAATGAATATGCAAACAAACTCATAATATTCATGTTAATAGCATAAAACGGCAGAGTACATGTGTCTACAAACATGACTATATTCAAGCCCCCGAAATATTCGTGTTTCCATATCTGCAACGTTGGTGACGCAAAAGTTATCGATTGAATATGCACTTGATCAAAGTTAATCTTTCTACCTGAATCAAATAAACATCGCACTAAAACAGAAAATGAAAAACACGCCGCACAAATACAGGAAATCAAAATAAACAAAGTCTTGCAGACAATGAAATAAAAAAATCAATGAAAAAAATATGAAAATATGTGTAAAATCACAAAATCAATGAAAAAAAATCTAAAAATATGTGTAAAATCACTTATTTAACAAAAGAGAAAGAAAAACATTAATTTATCAGTTTATATACAATACCTTAAGAATATACAAAAAAAAAACATGACCTCCCAACTTCTAGTAGGACAACACTAACGTAGAAGTTAGAACACTGCCGTGCCTGGTTGTCTTGTAGGAATTATTGCCACCTTATTTCAAAGGACTGAGTTTACTCATGAACTTAAACGACAAAAAACTGTGACTTGCCTCAAAGTCTTACCAAAATGAAGAAAAGAGACAAGAATCAGGTGTTGTGGTAAAGAAATGCGGCGCAGGATACCTTTCACACCATTCATTCTTTTCACTTTAGTCTTCAATTTTGCTCTTTATCATAGATCATGCTAGCCACCGTTCTCAGAGCACTGATAAAGAAAGTTAAATAAAATAAATTTTAAATTGAAAACAACACTTTATATACTTTAAAAAAATTGATTACATAAATTTCAATAAAATATTATTATATTTGTTTCCTTAATCAGTGCTCCAGTATCCTGCACCGTAGACCCTGGTTAACATTTCTCATCAAATATTATGATAAGTTTCTCAAATATCAACTTATTATGTTAGCTATTTTTATGATTAGTTCAGCCATAAATTAGATTGACTTGTTCAACAAAGGTTATATGTAGAATTTGATAATATGAGTGTCACTTTGTCGTTTTAGTTAGTGTTGCTTATGGCCTTATGTGTCTTGTCCTCAAGTAATAATTCTCCAAGTCGTTGGCTTAAGGTTCACATATAGTATGTATATATACAAATTAAGTCCTTCTTGACCAATTTGTCAATAAGCTTCCAAATTATATATATTATTCATTTGTTCACTGGACAAACGAATTTAAAGGTCTATGACAAACTTTGAAATATAAGCTTTCAAATGAAATAAATTTAACAAAAAAAAAAAAGATAATGACAAAACTGCCTTCGAAAAGATAGTAACATAAAAGGCATACAAAATAAGAAATTAAAATAAACTTCGGAATGGACTGTTTTTGCAAAATGAAACAAGACTTAATAATGGGCTTGGTTCTTATCTCTTATGAGCTTGGTTCTTATCCCTTATGGACCTAAAGAGTTTGCAATTTCTTTTTCTACCCAACTCCATTCTCAAGTGGTATACTCAATTCTGAAAATACCCCGGTTTGAATTATAGAATCCAAATTTCTTTTTGGAGATTTTTGAAGTTTTTATTCCGAAAATGTATTTAACCAGATTTTCAATCAACTCTGTAAAGTAATGGCATACATTATTAAGATAAAATAAGTGGAATGAAAAAAAGACAAATTTAAAGAGACATCAATACATTTTCTTAGTAGATTAATATTTCATAATACATTTACATTAAGATAATACTTATTACAATAAGTTATTAGACACCTAAAGCTTATTTATTGTAGAAGAAGATGGACAAGAAAGAGGGGAAGACTTGTTTCTTCTGGCACATCCTTAGAAGGGAGAAGATGAGAGAATGAGGCTCGGATGAGCAATCTCAAATCACGACCGATCTTTGGTGCGAATTTGCAAAGTGAGACACTGTCCTTTGATCATTCATGTTATCCTTACAAGATGAGAGGAACCTTTGTATGAAAGTCCAAAAATGGAATATTGGCATCCTGAACGCTATAAAAGAGAAGGAGATAATGTGAGTTAGAACGAGAACTTTTAAAGAATGGGTAGGTGTTTATGAGGGGAAATGTATGCATAGAATCTAATGGCCAATCAAACTTGTTGATTAAGCCACCACCCACATGTTGAACTAGTTCAGATTATAGAATATGAACCATCCCAGAAATGTTTGGATTATATAATCTGAACCCGTCCAAGACCATGTTAAAACGTGTATTTTGGAGGGTTTGCGACATTTCAAATTTTATAATATGAACTAGACAAGTACAACATTTTTATGTGGTCCACATTGCACCGACAATTTATGTGGTCCACGACGAACATAAATCTATATTGCTATGCGTGTTTGGTTCATTTGCAAAATACAACAAAGAACTATGAACACTTATCCAATAAATTTGAATACTATGTTAGTCGTAATTTACTACAAGGGGGAAACCCAATATGTTTAGGGTCCAAATTGATGCCTTATTGTATGGCTTGAGGGATTAGTTTAATCAAATTTATCATCGATTCAACTATAGAGGCACAAGGACGGTGTATAACGCTGAGTATCGTTGTTCATCGATCAACGCATCTAG
The DNA here is from genome assembly GCF_003473485.1 of Medicago truncatula. Taxonomy (NCBI): domain Eukaryota; kingdom Viridiplantae; phylum Streptophyta; class Magnoliopsida; order Fabales; family Fabaceae; genus Medicago; species Medicago truncatula. The sequence goes on along the minus strand of NC_053043.1, from coordinate 19,913,520 downwards.
AAATGTAGGTCCAATTCCCAGTATGAAGCTCAACAACGATGACGACTTCAGAACCTTGTTTTCAATATTTGGTCATGATAGTTCTATATTATCGATCGAGTTGGACGCTTCCTTGATCAAATCCTTCTAAGATATTCAGGAAAGTTTGGTTCGGCCTAGGACCTACGAAAAAATCAAAGCTTGCATGGATATATCGGATGAAGATTTAAGTTTGGCTTATCCATAATCTTTTGTGTTTTATTATGTTATTTCACCTTGTTGAATATGTCATGTTGTCGAAATTGTTATTTTCAATGTATGTTGTCGAAATTGTTATTTTCTATGTATGTTGTTGAAATTACATTTTCTATGTTCTGCACCCTGCCAAATCCTCTAAATAATTACCGCAACTCATTAGTAACTTAGTAAAAATAATTATTCACACTTAAAACACTAAAAATAACTCTCTTAATAAAATGAATAATTTATCCTTTTTCACTAAATGACCAAAATACCCTTGTGTCTAAATTGACTAAAATACCCTTTTAAGCCAAAAATCCACTAATCCCAAATAAAATACACACAAAGAAAATTAATCACATACAAGAACATATAAACACACATAATTTATACTATATATAAAGAAAACTATCACTTTCATCACTTTTGGGTTGGACTTTTCTTTCCAAAAATACCCTTAATTTTAAATAAAAATAACACATGTAACAAATAGATAAGAATAAATTTAATTTATATATTAAAATAAATGTTAAAGATTGGACTTTAAATCCTCTAAAAAAAAAATTAGTAACAAACGTGAGCAAATAATGTTGTTAAAGATTGGACTTTAAATCCTCTAAAAAAAATATTAGTAACAAACGTGAGCAAAAAATAATGCTAAAGATTGGACTTTAAAGCATCTAAAAAAAAGATTATGACTCAAAGTATTTTAGAAAAAGATTTGTTAGCTCTATATTAAGGCCCCGTTTGGATTGGCTTATTTTGAGCTTATGTGGGCTTCTCTACTTCCATAAGCCTTTTTAAAAGTGTTTGGGTAAATAATAAAAATAGCTTATCATAGTTTCATAAACTGCTTATGCCATATTTCAATAAGCCTAAATTTTCAGCCCACCCTTCGGCTTAACAAGGAGCTTATGAATTTATGTAACCTCTTTCGATTCTTTCTAGATCCACTTTTTCAAAACATATATTTTAATTATAATGTTAGTTATCTTTGGCGGTGCATGAGTAACAAAATTGTTATATACTTATCTTACTAAAGTAACACATGTAACTAAGATTTTTATTATTTTTTTTAAGGAAGATTTTTATTATTTTTTTGTTACGTAACAAAATGAAACTGAATAAAAAAAATAAACTTAACTTGATATTTTTTTTAAGGACGACTATTGATTATATTGTATATATATAATTATAATTAATATATTATAATATTCTTTTTTACATCTTAATTAATTTTATGTAAAAAAGTCTTGATAATTGTAGTTCGATTCTCTGATTTTTTTGTTAAATTAAAAATATTTAAAATTTCGATAATTGCTTATGTAATGTCACATCCAAACACTTCAATTTATCAAGTATAAGAGCTTATGATGTAAGCTCTAATGCTATAAGCATCTATATAAGTTGTTTATCCAAACGGAGCCTAAATGTTAGCACTATATTAAATATTAAATATTAAATATTAATAAGTTAGGTTCTCATAGATCATAGTTCGTTCCTGCATTGTTTAGTTTTTCTCAATCTCTCTCAGCCCTCTGCATCAGAATTCAAAATTATTCTGTAAGTTTTTTTCTTTTTCTTTCATGTTACAAGTAATCAAAGTCGAACAGTCAATGCAAACTCTTATTGATCATATTTTTCCACAATTAGATTTGAATGGATGAGATGCATTGTATATGGTCGAAAGAGCCATAATTACACCTACAAATGATGATGTTCAAAAATTGAATGACATAATTATCAATCAGTTTCCATAAGAAGATGATAATTTGTTGTCGTGTGACGAGGTTGAAGGGGATACTCATAACTTAATTGCTCAAGGAAGTATCCTACCACATATTTTAAAGGTAAAATAAGGTGCACCTTTGATGTTGTTGCGAAACATAGATCCTAGATATAGCCTGTGTAATGGGACACGATTGTTATGTCGTGGTTTATTTAAGAAGAATATGTTGGATGTGGAAATTCTAACATGAAGTAATACTTGAAAAAGAGCATTCTTGCCTAGAATTAAATTAAAAACAAATGCAAGTTCAGGATTCAATTATATGTAGCTTTATCAAGAGGAGTTTCTCAAAATTCAACAAAAATTCTCATTAAAGAAAGGAAAATAGAAGGAGAAGATGGAGACTTTATGAAAAATGTAGTTTTTAAAGATATTATTTTATTGCAATCATAGCAATTTCTTTTACATAACATGTTATTTATACATTTATGTTATGATGTTACTAATTACTGTTAGAATAAACAATAAATGATTATTATTTTATCTTTATTTTATATGCAGGCAAACTAAAATATGTTGAGTTCATAAATAATTTTGTTATATGCCTTGAAAATATTTTGTTTATAAATCAATAATATTCATTAATATTTTAAAATTTTAATCAAAATTATACAAACAAACATAATAAAATAATAAGGAGAAAAACCAACAACAACTTCCTTTAAAAAACAATAAGGAGAAAAACTTTAGGACAAATCGCGGTGGCGCCGACGGTTGTGAGGACTACCCTTGTTTGGGTGATCGACAACAACAGAAAACAGGCCACGACGAACAAAGTGTCCACCGATCAGAACACACGCGATGGTGATCGAACCACACACCAACGCGTTATACGAACTCATATGCCAGACCTCTGGAAAAGAAGAAAACAAGCGGCGCCACCGGAAGATCTGACGACTAAAAGGTGGTGCGGAGGACAAAGGTACTCATCGCACCACCGCAAACGAATCTACATCTCGTCGGAGCAATTTGATGAAAAAAAAGGAGAGGAGGAAGGAGAACGGCGGAAAGCTTCAAGTGGGAGCTTACAGTAGAGTTGTAGAGAGAGAGGTTCAAGTAGGAGCTTAGTTAACGCTCTCTTTGAACATCTTGGATTTCGAGTCAGTTTAAATGTATTTTGTTTCCGAGCACTTTTTAAATTTTTTAAAATATGTTTACAAAAATAATTTTGAATACAGAAAATGCTATTTCTCTAGAAAAATAGCATCACGAATTTTTCAAGACACAACTGGCAAGTTTTAATTGCATGATTTATTTGTTCACTTCCTAATTTTCAGCAATACCTCCTTGAATTGTGACAAATAATGCATTGTGATTGGCTGCTCTTTATTCTTGAAGAATTCTTAATGTTATAATTGTAACCTAAAATTTTCTCAAAAAAGAAAAATACCTAAAGATATTTTTATTTATAATAAATTTTTGTTACGTCTTCAATGTGTTATATATAAAACTAGCTGTTTTTATCATTCCACCGCAAAAAAAAAAAGTTGCTTTCATCATTCATCATCTTATTGGTTCTATTTGGGATTTTATCTTTTATGATAGACTTAAAGATAAATAAAAATTATAATGATCTTTCATGAATGTCATAGATTTTACTAGCCATGTTTGTTAAGGTTAAGTAATCAATTGATTGATGTAAAGAGATCAATTTAACTTATTGATTAGACATATTAGTATTAATTTTAAATTTTGTTAATAACTTCTGGCAACTCCTAAGTGTTAATTTAATTGAAGCTAACAAAACAAGAAAATTTGTTTTTATATATAAAGGGATCAAACTTTTGTATGTTTATTTCATGCAAAGGAGAAAAAATATGGCTCAAATTCTCTTTTATGTTTATGCTTTGATCATCCTTTTTTCTCCATCTCTTGTTGTACCACTAAAAGGTATGTCATTTTTCACACCATTTTTTTTTAATTTTAATTTATATTATTCACAAAATTTTATAACCTTTTAATAACATTCTTTTTGCTTATTTGACATTGCAGTAATAATTCCGTCAAGTACCTGTGATTCTGACTATGATTGTTTACGTTACGAAGAAGCACTCAATGTTATTACATGTTGCAATAATGGCCTTTGTGTGATGTTTTGCCCAGACTTTGATTGAAAAGAACATGAGAAAATTGCGACAATTGTATGAAAAAACCCAATTACAGTGATAATATTGTGCTTATAAATGCGGGTAATATTTTTTTTTATTCTACTCATTTTATTCCTTTTATTCTCTACCCTTCAGACACACCACATACACATTTCTCTCTATAAAATAAAAAATCAACTATGTCGTATGATTTTCTTGATCCATAAATGTTGTTTCATAAATATTGGCATGTATAAAAATCAAACAACACAAAAATAAAAGTTAATGTCTCTCACGGAGATATAATAATCCAAAAAGCATAATAATTCATTCACTTTCTTTTCTATTTGGAGCTATCATACAAAAAATGGAGATTTGGTCAAAAAATGGACATTTTGAAATAAGGAAAATAATAAACCTACGAACATTTTGAAATTTGATATATATTTTGAAATAAGAACCTTTGAGACTTTCAGCACAAATTTCGGCGGTAAAACTTTATCCTTTGATTCTTTTTCAATTGGGTTCTCGAGCTTCATAACTTACATTACATTCTTGTTTCTTCGGCCACTAATTTTTTATCCAACTTAGAAGCAATGGCGAAAAATTTCTTAAAACTATATTATTGGAATCAGAAGAAACAATCAGAGAAAAAAAATGATCGAAGAAAAAGCACAACAATAATTTTAAATCTAACATAAGTTGGACCTCACATTTCAAATATAGGGAGAGACATGGTCCGGAGCAGATTTGATGGAGAGGTAGAGGCGGCGATTGGTGTTGGAGAAAGTAGAGATGGAACTTTAGGAGGAGGTGTGGAGATCCTTACACACATCTGGGAAATTCTAATGAAATCCACCACACGTGTGAAAGCCCTCGTTAAATCAACCAAAAAGTAGGACACAGTAATAAAATTGTATGTGAGCACTGAGCATAGAAAATATATATGAATACCTTGAAAAAATGAAAATGCTCTTTAAGATCTTAAATATTGATATATTGTTAGAGTTCATAAAGGATTGCTTTCATTTTGAAGATTTTTTTGAAAAGTTTGAGATCCTTGCTGCAGTTTATTTATCATTTCATAGAAAACTTGGTTAAAAGAGCTAGATAAAAGAAACTATTGGAACATTGGTATGATGTTGGAAGAGAAAATGGAAGATTAAATATCAAGTAATTATATTTTGATATAATGTTGTGTGAATTGAAAAAATAGAGCGTGGGGGTCCCACATAAAATAGAACACACATTAGTAGTGTTTAAATTGCGGTATTTAATTTTAAATATTTGATAATGATAAAAATAAAAATTCAATTGAATTTCTTATATTTCATTCATTCAAATTCAATGAGTTTGTTTCCTTCACTTTTGTGGATTCGTTTTTTTTTTCTTATCTCATCCACAAGTGTTATTGAACTGATTTATGGATAAGTTCCCTTTTGATCTTATCCGTTAGACTAACTCCTGCCGCAATTTTTGTTAAAACAATTACAAAATCTCTATATAAATAGAGGACTCTCAAAAATTACACCAAAAAGTTTCTATTGAGTTGTCGGAAACACTTTCTCTCTTCAGCTTGTCTTGACGAGCTATTCTTCTCCTCATCTCATTTTTACGTCCCTTCGAAAAAAAGAGTGTTCTTAAGACCTTAGTCCCTTACATGTTAGCGGAATAAAAAAAGTGGAAAAAGAGACACATAACTTTAAAGTCCATCTCTTATTGATATAGAAAAGGCCCAACTTCTATGATTCAACTATTAAAAATTTCCTCCTTAAAAATTAAACAGGCTATTAGAAATATACAGTACAAGGATTTAATACAATCTTACATTAAATATTTATTACTCTATAACTTGCATTTTGATCCTCCACAAACAATACTTACACATGATGATAACGAGCTTATTTATATACAAAGCTAATTATCATTGGCAGTTAAATAACAATGACTTAGGAAGAAAGACACTTGATTAATACATTCGAAATTTTTCCTTTGTTTTCTCAAACACTTCTTCAGCAATGATGGCTTCATTGCCATCAGCTCTTTTAATCTCCAATTGTGCTTTCTGATAAAATCCAGTACCTCTCAATGCATCAGCTATAAAATCATCAAAACCAATTGCAATTGCTGCCTCAGCTTTTGCTCCATAAACCAACCTCTACATAAAAAATAATACTATATAATATGAGAATGCATGTCCAAAAGTATGTTACAAAGAGATTTAGAAACTTTCATAATTTGTTTACCAAATAAAAATAACAAAAATAAATAAATGCAGTCTCATAAGTCCTAGCTCAACAAGCTAAAATGTCAAAATTGTTAGGTCAAACGTCATAACCGAGGTCGAACCCTCTCATAAGTCTTAAGTTTTACATATGTGGCAGTTTTAGCCCCCAATGCCAATTTTGATTCGGTTTATGCTGACGTAGCACCCTAAGTGAGGTGCCATGTGTTATTTTTTTTTTACCAAAAATTGGCCTTGGGACCAAAACTGCTATAGTTGCAAAACTTATGGTGCGATTTTATAGTTTTTTTTTCTTAGGGGACCAAAATCGCAATTTCGTAAAAGTTAGGGGACGAAAACTGATATTAAGCCAAAAAAAAATATATGCAAAGAAAATTTGAAGTTACAACCTTAACACGTGAAAGGTGGATAGCACCAAAGCACATTGGGCATGGCTCACAAGAAGCATATATTTCACATTCAGAAAGTTCAATCTGCTTCAACTTCTTACAAGCCTGAAAAATGATATCATTGTGTGTAAAAATTAGATTAACTAATACAAAAAAATTAAGGAAATTATTTGACTAAAACTTATTTAATTGAATAACCTCTCTTATTGCTGTGACTTCAGCATGAGCAGAAGGGTCAGTGTTCCTTAGAACCATGTTATGACAACTAGCAATAACTTCATCATTCAAAACTATAACAGCACCAAATGGACCTCCATCTTCACATTCTACACCTTTATAGGCTTCTTCAACTGCTTTTCTTAAAAATTTATGGTCTCTATCCTTGATTGCTAATAACACAATAAAAATGTGTAAGTCATAGATGAAAATATCATTTCAAACCTAATGTCTACAAGTATATGCGTGACACAATAATAAATGGAAATATACGATCTTCTCCCTTTCAAAATTGTTCATTCCCTTATTTCAGTGTGAGTTAATTCACGCTCGGCATTTTTCAGCAGAAGTTAATTCACACTTTCATTTTTAAAATTGGTTGAACCGACTTAAAAAGTGATCGAAGCGGTCTTAAAAGTGACCGTGTGAGTTAATTTACTATGAATTTTGAGAATGAACAATTTTCTAATGAATGAATGAGTGAAATTTGAAGATGAAAACTGAAGTGTTGAGAAACAATACCTTGCTTGTGGCCAGCAAAAGCAGAAGCTACTGCAACACTTCCATCCTTGTTTTGAACCACTAGAAAGATCAAAAACAAAAATAAAAATAAATCACAAATAATGCCATAATAATCAGTTTAAATAATAATTTTTGTTTGAAATGTGTTAATTATTTAAATGATGTAAAAGTTATAAACATGGTTAGTGCATAGCTATAAAAAAATAATCAAAACATATATAATAGATTTTAATTATCACCAACTTATAAATAAATGATACAATGACACATCACTATGATACATTATGCTTGAACGTATTTTTTACACCGTCAGTACACAGCGATTGAACCATACATAATACTACATTAACTATTCAACATTTAATATTGGTATTTGCTTGTGAAAAATACATTTCTCTGCCACGAATTTCTTCCATGACTAAAGTTGATGTTAATAACAAAATAAAATAAGATAAGAAATAAGAAAAAATATACAAAACAAAATGACCAATTCGATAACTTACTTTTTTTCTATTGAAATTCGATAATTTCCTATTGCTCCTTGTGTGAATACAAGTATATTAGCTAACGAAATTAGTGTGCTATATATATATATAGGTTCATTGGTGATATGAACTAAATATGGTCCCCCTCTATATTAATGATTTAATAAAATAAAAGAGAAAACACATCAGAAGATGGTGTTATCGTGCTGGCAAGAATTAGATGCAGAATAAAAAAATGCACGTAAGGATAAATTGTCAAAAAGTACATGAATGTGCCTTGAAAAATGACTCATCACATTTTTTTTCATTCACATTTTAATCATATATGGTATGTTTTGTCAAAAAATATAAAATCATATATGGTATGTAGATCTTATCCTAGTGACTTTAGTTATGGACATACCATAAATGTGGAATGTATTTCTCCATAACGTGACTCACAAATTCTTGCGTACTTATCCTTTGTCTTCATAAATCTTGATAAGTATCGAACAAGTTATCACATTGGATTGAATTGGATAGGATAATGCTTCATTAGCCTAAATAAAATCCCCATCATTGAGATGCTTCATATATTTTAATTACTTAATAAAATATACAATGGAATGATATTAGAACAACCAATTTTATAAGAGTGGTAGGCAAGTATATAACAAGTTGTACCGCTAACCTTTTAAGTTAACAAAACTAATCATTTTAAACACAACATCCATTGAGTTAAAAGACATAATATTGATATGCAGTATCCTTTGAACTCTTTGCAGATGATCAACTGCATATAGTGCTAAGAAACAAAAAGTGACAAACGCAAATAATATAAAAGCATGTTGATTGTTAAAATCTATTTTCTCATATCTGATCACTTACTTGAAAAAATGTTTCTCTTTGGTTTGTAAAACAAATTAAAAAAATAAATATTTTGCATAATATAGATCATGGTCATGAAAAATTCTATGGTGGATTATTTTGATAGATAGTATACATTGGTATTTAAAAATGGTTCAAACCACCAACATCAACTCAATCGTCGTATATGTGAGAAGTTAAAGTTTACGGTGATCTTTATCATAAATAAATAACAAAGGAGACAATCATATTGGTTGTATAAATCAAGAATCGACTAATTTAAGGAGACCAATCTCACCGTCCACTCGCCAGGGCCTCGTTTTAATCCAGAGCAAGCTCTATATTGATTGTATAATTGACACTTTGAGTCTAGAGGATCATGAGGGTCAGCACTCCACATATCACTATAGAGAATGTGACGATTACAATTGTTATGATGTATACATTTTAGATTAGCACAAGTTTTTAGAAATTAATTACTAGTTAGAAGTTAGATCGGATAAGATTAAGTTAGTTAGGTGAATAGTTAGAGATTAACTTGATCCTTGAGTTTACATAGTCAAATAAACATAGTTTGTTAGCATAGACATCTCTGTATATATGTGCTTATTGCATTCTACATATTACTATCTACAACATTCTATTGAATACAATCACATAATTTTAATTCATACTCCAAAAGGGAGGTTCCTTTTTTTTTTTTTTGAAAGGAAAAGGGAGGTTCCTATAAAAGGAGGAAAACTATTCAATAAAAAGATACTATAAAAAAGTTACTACTACAAAATGTATGTTCGAATGAGCACTGATTTGTCACTGTAATCTAGTTTAAGATTCAAAGTGATATTTTTACCAAAATCATAGTGACGTTGTGTTGTTTTTGGATTTCCAAACTGTTGTATTTGGATTTCCAAATTCTATTATCTACCGAAGTTGTTACTAGGTTGAGTCACGACCAGGTCGCTCTCTTTAAGACGTTTCCTGGCACTGTCCAAAATTGTGCAACACAGACTATCAACCACGCCGCCTCCAGGATAAAACAAGCTCAGCTACAACTGTTCGATTAACTACTGCACTGTAGAAAATCGTTCGAGAATTACACCTCCAAATATGGTACTAAGACCACTCTTTAATACTGAAACCACTTTAATATGGTATTGTTACCACTCTGTTATGGTGCTAAGACCACTCAAATATGGTGTTAATACCATTCTAACTTTAAATTCTCCAAACTATCAATGGTACTACGACCACTCAAATATGGTGATACCACCATTTCTCCTCAAATAGAAAAATATTGAAATACTTTTTATATATACCGTTAAGATCATTCTTAATTCCGACTAGACATTCCAAATAGGGACTATGATCTTAAAAGTACTCTTTATTCTGAAGGGACATATATTATCGAATGGACTATGTTTTAAGACCATTCTTAATTCTGAAGGGACATTAAACCGAAAAGGGACTATGATCTTAAGAACACTCTTAATTCCGAAGCGACATAAAGGAGTAGAAAAAGGAGAAGGACTTGTCAACACAAGTCGAAGGAGGGAGAAGAGAGGAAAAACACAGGAAACATCAACTTCGGTATGTTTTTGAACTAAGTGGAGTCCTCTATTTATATAGAGATTCTGTAACTATTTTAGCAAAAATTGCGACAATAGTTTCTCTAATGGATAAGATTAAAATGGACTTTATCCATTGATTAGTTCAACAACACTTGTGGATAAAATCAAAAGAAACAAATCTACAAAAGTGGAGGAAACAAACTATTTGATTTGAATTTTATTCTTATCAGAACCACCATAAGCTAAATTTATGGAAAGTGATATTCTCGAATAAAATAATAATTACTATTATTTTTATCATTATCAAGTATTTAAAATTAAATACCACAATTTAAACACTAATAATGTGTGTTCTATTTTATGTGGGACTCCCACATTCTATTTTTTCAATTCACACAAGATTAGATCAAAGTATAATTACATGGTGTTTAATCTTCCAATTTTTCATCCAACATCACATCAATGTTCCAACACGTTGATTTTTATAATTTCATTGTCAATCAAACATATACAAATGGTAAATCCTCATGAACTTAATTCAGTCTGTAGGGATAATACATAACATATGTAAGGTCTGGGTTTCAAACCTCGTCCACCACTAATAAGTCACACCGACAAAGAGGGACGGCCTCACGTTTAAGGGTGTGTGGGCCATGGCGCTCACTTTGCTTTGGAAAAATTGATTTAATACTTGATCATACACACTAATAGATCAAATTAAAAGGATAAATGTGGAGGATAAATTTAACTATGTCCCATTAGTATATAAACAAATATACTAATATTTAATACTCTAAAACTCTATCTCTCTACCATGTGTTTTTATGTTTTATGAATATTATAAAGATTCGAAAATGAAAACGTATATGAGAGACAAACGATTAAATGATTGTTAGATTATTTATATATATTGAAAATGATATTTTTATTGACAATGAAAATGAGATCATTCTAATAGAACAATTACGATCTATATTTTTGCTAAAAAACAAAAATATTATATATATATATATATTTGCCCAAACCATTCAAAAATTTTGGGTCCGTCCCCGCCGACAAACAAACATGCTATAAGAATATTTTTTTTTTAAGGGAATAATTTTATTTTTTTTTACCACTTTTGATTCTAGTTTTACTCACACAGCATAGCTATGAAATTTTTTGTCGAGAAAAAACAAAAAGTACCAATGCTTATTCAGCCTTGAATTATTTTAGTAAAAGTATGCAAATTATCCAATACTTCAGTCCCTTTTTTTTTTTATTTGACCATACTTCAGTCCCTTTTATAATTTTAAAAGTTTCATCTTTATCTTAAGTTAACTTCCACTTTTCACATATAACAAATCCAAATCAGCATCTCTTATCCAATTGAATTCCCTTTTACACATTGGCATTCATCACCTACATCATCTCATACTCCTTTGACTAACGTGCTTATCCATACAACGGCTTTTAAAGAAGAATTCTTTCCTCCATGATTGGACATCGACCGAACCAATTATTAGCATATGAAGAAACTGAGGAAGCAACATTAAGGCATAACCCTAGCTAGCTTGGCGCGCAAGTTACTAAAACCAGCTCATTTGAAATGAGTGCATGAATAAAATTAGGGTTTTGTTAACGAGTGTTTCCGGGGTACTATTTAAGCATCCTAAATTTAGTAATTATTCTTTTAAAAAGTCAACTATTACAATTTCCAATGCATTTAATACACAACTTTTCATTAAAAACTTATTATTTTAAGTGCTTAAAGAATGTCCTGGAGGTACACATTAACATTTCCCATAAAATTAATGAGAAAATGGATGGTGTTATTGATGAATGGACAAAGACAAGTTGAATGATCGAGGTATATGTGAATTAAGGTAGTTGACCGTTATTTTAGTTCTTTATCAAAAGGCATTCAATGACTCACTATTAGAAATTTAAGAGATAGTAGAAGAGAGAGAGTATTTCATGTGGTAGGATTGTAACTTTGTTTTGATTGAAATGAATTACAAATAGTTAAATGGTGATCAATAGTCTTAATGACACTAATTACTTTTGGGTATTGTTAACCGATGCCTCCGGGGCACTGGTTAAGAAATCTATAAATAGAATTTTATGTTTTGGAAATATAATATGTCACCTTTTATTAAGTAATAATTACATTACTTTTTAATGAAAACTTACTTCATTTGATGCTTAACCAATGCCCCGAAGGCACTGATTAACATTCTCCATTACTTTTTAACTTGATCATACTCTAGCGCTCTAGTGTAGGTACGTCTAAAGACTAATCATAAAGTTCTTACTACTAGTAACACTTATGGATTAGCTTCATTAAACCCAACTAATCTGATTTATTATACTTATTATTTCTAATTCACCTAAGATACCGAGATTAAACGTACATATAAAATAAAGGCTTAATTGCACTTTTGGCCCCATATCTTTTCAAAAGTTGCGATTTTGGCCTCCTAACTAATTAAAATACAAAACAACCCCCTATGTATTGGATCTTTGGCAGTTTTGGCCCCCAAGGTCACTTTTGACTTAGTCTTTGCTAACGTGGCACCCACAATGGTCGACACGTGGTGTAACACCCTACTTCTAATAAAGCAATTAAACATGCGAATAATACATTTATTCAATAAATAAATAGAGGCTACGCCACATTCAAAATTCAAAAACCAATAAACATGTATATAAACCTCAACAGTCGCAGCGGAATATAAACCAGAGTAAATTCAAATATACATGTTATGAATAAATAAATTACATCAACATAGATGCATCTCAAAAATCCCAACAAACGGGTAATCTCCAAACATAACAAAACCAAAGTAAAAGATAATCTAGACTGACACAACTAAGCCTAGATCAGAGCCGACTAAACATCTAAACACCGATATCGGAGAAAGCTCCAGATATCCACCAAGCACAAGAACTCACCAAGCATCTAATCCTGCACAACGTCTACCCATCCATACAGATAGGCAGGCGGTCCATAACAGATCCACTGGGGGTAAGTATTACATTATCATAATCCAAATAACAGTTAACATGAATATTTCAATTTAAACATCATGCACTTGATCAATAATAATTACACATTAATACTTACATCACACCCCGATATCTCACATCAATATTCGTCAATCATATGAACAATTATCAATTTACAATTATTCATTCATAATCACCAATCACGTTTATCATGAATAATCATTAATCACATTTCATGAACAATCACCAATTACTTGTATCATAAATAAATATCAATTCATAGTTATTCATACACGATCACCAATCATATACATCATGAACAATCACTGATCATATACATCATGAACAATCACCGATCATATACATCATGAACAATCACCAATCCAAAGTCATGAACAATCATTATCATAATTCATGAACAATTATCAATTCACAAATATTCATTCACAATCGTCAATCACAAACATCATCAATAATCATTCATCTCAATTCATCACCAATCACATATTTCACATAAGACTCATGCTATGATATGCACTTATGGACACATAAATGCATGTGGTACCAAATCTCAACAAGGTCGTCACCTCCGATGGACAAGTCAACATCGCATGTAAGGCTCACCTCTGCCTTACAATAATCTCGAAGTAAAAGAGTCATCCCTTTTACAGCAACAACGACTATGATGCATGGACATGTGTAAGAACTCGATAATGCGACAACAATTCACAATCTCAACTCAATATATAGGACGACACCCAATTATATTGATTATCTCCACAACATTGCATTATCAAGAAAACATGCCCACACAAATAAATCATAGTATTCACCATCACACATCAACATGATTATCAATAATCAACAATGTCATTCAACATCAACTATATCATATAGTTTCACCATTCCAAACAATTCTCACATCCCAAGTAAGAGAACATACAACATCTCATGACAAATATCATATCCAACATAAAACCATTCAACATCAACTATCACATATAGTTTCACCATTCAAGCATTCCTTACATTCTAAGTAAGATAGCATACACATCTCATGATAAACATCATATTCAATACAATCATTCATTCATACAACTTCACTTAGTCATACAAGAATAATCTCAATAACTCACAAGACAATTTGCTTAAGAAACATTTCCAACAAAAATCCAAAACATGTGGCAAACGGCCAACATTGACAATTTTTAAAGCTAGACAACTTATTTAAGTTTGAAATCCTACAATTCAATCTTAATCAATCATGTAGTCAAGGACTTAAGCCACTTACAAACTATTAGAAATTAATTCAAAGGGTAGCTCAAGTTCGTATGAGAAAAACCAAGACAAAACGACATTTAGCTCAAAACCCGTTTTCACCGATTCAACTCCGCCCGAAATATTTCTTAAACCATCAACACATTCACATTCCCAGATACATAAATGCATACTCAATTATTCACTCTAAGTACTTCATTAAACACAATATCAAGTTTGGAAAAATTTCATGGCTCATAGAGAAAGTTATGATAAGTTTTCACAAAAATCCACATGACCCATGTGTAGTAATTTAATCATATCTCAAGTTCTAAAAATCATTTGGACGTCAAACCAAAGCCATTAGAAAGCTAACAAAATTATCTACAACTTTCATGTTTACACCAAAGTCCAATTCAAAACAGAAACGTGTGAAAAAGACACAAGAATGCGAAATCAGAAATGCTGTCAAAAGGCATTTCGCTTAAGCGAACGATTATTCGCTTAAGCGAACTGCTTACAGTAGCTGTTCGCTTACAGCTCGCTTCCGGTTCGCTTAAGCGAACAGTCATCATTTCTGCATAATTTTTCACGGGTTTGAACCATTTTTCACCCCAAAACCCAAATTTTGATCCCTCAATGCCCAAATGTGTTTCCAGAACATGTTTATAGGTTAATATGACTAAAAAGACTTACAAAGACACAATCAAACTTGAAAACACTTGACACTTACGCTAACTCTTCATTTTCACCAAAACACCAACACAATTCAAATTCTCATCATCAATCCATGAATATGCATACCCAAGCAATTATTCATCAATCATAATATCAAATAACATTCATAACATCATTTGAACAAGAATCACAACTCAAATTAACAACAACTTAGGAGAAATTCACCACTTTAGCACAATCTTCATAACTTATCACTTTTGCATATATGAACATGTAATTTCACCAACAATTATACAACTAACATCAATTCATGCATACAAACATAACATCACAGCAAGAGCACGAATTTAGCATGAATTGTTCATCAACCCATTTTCATACAACATGAGAAAATGCAAAATTACACATGATTATGATAATAACTAACCCCCTTACCTTTGAAGTTGATTATCCTTAATCCTAGTTTCAATTCAGCTCCTAGGTCACCCACTTGATTCCTAAAGCTTCCCTTCAACCCTCTTGTTCTTCTCTTCTTCTCTTCTCTCTCTACCTCTCCTTCTCTCTATGAAAATTGTTTTGTGAAAATGAATACAATTCTAAGACAACCCTAGTGTTATCCCCCTTAATGGGCTTAACTCAAAATGCTAATGGGCCTAACCTATTCTAACACAATTCAAAAGTTTCTATACACTCGACGGTAATTACTAACGACGGTAAAATATAACCAACGGTTACTAACGGTAAAAACTAATCACTCCACTAGTAACTTAGTAAAATAAGGGTTCTCACTAATTATAAAATAATTCTCACCAAAATTACCATTTTACCCTTACCCGTCAAATGACCAAAATACCCTTCTAATACGGTAATCCATTTAAATGCACCCAATGACAATTAAATACACACAAGCACAATTAATCACATACAATCACACAATAAAAGTAATTAAATAAAACTAGCTAAAAATCGGGCTGTTACACGTGGCACCTCACTTATGGGGTGTGGGTGCCACGTCAGCGAAGACTAAGTCAAAAGTGACCTTCGGGGCCAAAACTGCCAAAATGCAATACATAGGGGGCTGTTTTGTATTTTAATTGATTAGGGGGCCAAAATCGCAACTTTTGAAAAGATAGGGGCCAAAAGTGCAATTAAGTCTAAAATAAATTATTACTTATATAAGAATTAAAAAATATCATTAAGGGAGACCTAGGGTCGGCTCTTGGGAGGTGCAAACAACTTTATTGAGCTGAGCCTCCAAAAATTTTGGCCCAATTTTTTTTTTAATAAATAATGCACTTAAATTATTAATATATGTATATAGAATAGCATTAAAAAATTTGCAATGCTGAAGGCATGGCCCTATTGGTAAAACTCGAAGATGTTGCACTTGGGGACCTCGGTTCAACCCGGAGAGGGAAGATAATAGGGCCTCTTTTGCGCATATTATTTTTATGGATTTGAGGTTTATATATCATAAATACTCCATTTTTCTTTTTCAATTCAACTCCTCTACATATTTGCAAATAAAAATACAATATAACTTTTTTTTATTGTATTTTTAGAGCACTTGTAATTTTTGGCACATACTTGTCGTATAAAATAGCAAAGCTCTAACAACACATATTATAATTATTTCTAAAAAACAAAAATAATAATAATTCTCTAAAAAAATAAAATAAAAAACATTATAATTTTTTTTTATCTTTTAAAAAAATTGTGTTTTTATTTTAACTAGGGGTCTATTTTGATTTGATAGCCGAGCCTCCTTTTTCATAGGAACGGCCCTGGAGAGACTTATATAATATGTATAAAATATTGGGGCGTTACATATCCCAAAAGTGATGAAGGAATATTTCTAGGCTACTTTACCAATAGCAGAGCATATAGGGTGTTTAACTCTCACACCAAGACTATGATGGAATGAATAAATGTTGATGTTGATGACTCATTTGAAGGGAAGAAAGATGTTGATGATGATGAAGAAGATAGAGCATCTCATTCCTGATGTCACAAAAGATGTCTCGACAAGGAGTCCAATATTGAGTCAGTGAGTACAGAATTAAAGGATTCTCAAGCCAACAAAGGTCCATCTATCAAAATTTAGAAGGATCGTCCTAAGAAGAATATTATAGGGGATTTGAATGCAGGTGTCTCCACTAGATCCAGAGATATGATCTCAGAATATTAAAGGTTTTATCTCTAAGTTTGAACCAAAGAACATTAAAGAAGCAACAACTGATGAGTTCTAAATAAATTATATGCAAGAGGAACTAACTCAAGGATACACTCAAATAAAAGGAGTTGATTTTGATGAAAACTTTGCTCTTGTTGCTCACCTTGAGTCAATCAGATTGTTATTAGGAGTGGCTTGTATGTTCAAATTTACATTATATCAAATGGATGTAAAAAGTGCGTTCCTGACTGAGTATCCAAATGAGGAAGTTTATGTTGAAAAACCCAAGGGGTTCATTGATCCTAGATTTCCAGATCATGTGTACAAGTTTAGAAAATCTATTTATGGTTTGAAGTAGGATCCAAGGGCTTTGTCAAACCTCAATTTTTGACCTAAAAACTTACATTCATACACCCTATGATCCAAAATATTCTCTGACTTTTCAAAAAAAAAATCGACAGAAAGGTATTTTAAAATACCTCATCTTTGTACCGATTCCGACCCTCTTCTCACTTTTTTATTTTATTTTTCTTAGTCTTTTAATTTTATCTTACCTTTTATTTTCCATCTTTTAATTTTATTTTACTTTACATAATTTATTTTTATTTGTTTTTATTTTATTTCGTATTAGATTTATTTTATTTTCTTTATTTCTTTTTTAATTAATTAGTGTAAAAAAAAAAAGTGTCAATAGGTCCAAAAATAAAATGTCCAAAGTCTAAAAAAATTTCAAGTCAAGTGTCAACTTTAATATTCTTTTTTCAAAATTCACCATAATTGTCCATCATTTCCATTAAACCAATTTTCCATTTTCATCAACCTCCTCACCTATAAATAGAGCTCTCATTCCACAAAATTTCACACACCAAAAGTTCTTTTGAGTTGTCAAAGAACTTCTCTCTCTTCTCCCTATTTATTTTGTGTTGACGAGCTATTCTTTTCCTCTCCGTCTTTTTTCTATCCCTTCCGAAAAGTTCCTTCGAAATTTTGTCCCTTCGGTTGTCCATTTCTTTTATTTTCTTGCATTTTATTTCTTTTTAGCATTTTTACATTTTATTTCATTTAGCATTTTAATTATTGTTATTTATTTTCCTGCAATTAGAATGTATTTAGGTCCAATGTAAATATAAATGAGAAAAGTGTGTGGGTGTGTGTGTCCTTTTATTTCTTTACCGCCTTATATATATCCAAAAATGCAAAAAAATTATATTAGGGATTTTGTGGTGATCCAATGTCACTACAAAAATCCACGCACTTTTATTTTCATTGCTCTGTTAGTTTTATTTTCATTTATTATTCCAAAAACAATAAAAACATGCAAATAATCAAAATCACAAAAACATTTTCATAATAAACCTTGATTCCAAAATCAAGTGATACTTTTTTATTTTATTTTTCTTAATCAAACTTTCAATCAATTTAATCATACCTTGAGTCCATTTTCTTTTAAATTAAAAAATACAAACCAAATCTTATTTGTCACTTGGCTTTTCTTTTAAAGCCTTTTTCAAAAGTAATAAAAAACACAACCAATCAAACGTCAATTTCTACCCCGAAATACGAGGTTTTGATCCCTCACGGGTACGTAGGCAAAGAACACTCGTCCTACCAAATCATGAAAAATGTAGATAAATTAGGTCTCACTCTTTTTCTTTTAATCATCACATTAACTTCATTTTCAAAAGCAAGTAAGTTTATAACACAAAAAGTAAATGAAATCAAGAGGTTCCCGTAGAGTACTACGGACATAAAGGGTACTAATACCTTCCCTTTATATAACCAACCCCTGAACCCTAAATCTTTTTAAAATGGGGTAGTTTGAACTTTTTTCCCCTTTTTCTAAAAAATTAAATGTTCAGTCGTGAAATAATTAGTGAGTCAAATGCTAATCAAATAGCCTTGATCTCCGAAAAATGAAGCGACAGAAATGGCGACTTCATTGGGGACCCCTAAGAGGGTTGCGCCTAACTTGGCTTTATTTAACTTTTGTGCTATAACTTGCTTAAAATCAAATAATAAAAGATGGAAATACGCATAGTTTTAAAACCCGGCTCGGACCGGCCGGTTCAACCGGTTGAACCGAGAACCGAACACTTGACCGGTTCGAGCCAAGTATCGGATCGGATATGCTATTAAACCGGTGTGAACCGGAAAGAACTGGTCAAACTCGGTAAAACCCGGTGATTGTGCGGTTTTTGAAAACCGGCCGGGTCAGTGAACCTTGCTTCTGATATTTTAATAAAAAATCTTAAAATTGGCATGGGCAGGAGTTGAACACACGACCAGCAACAACCAAGGCAGAAACCTTAACCATTACACTACATGCTTTTTTGTGATAACCGTAACTTTTTATTTATTATATTTTTAATGTTCCCTAGACAAAGCAATACCCTGGCCATTACTCCCATAATTCAAGTAGTTGTCAATTTAACTCATAAAAAAACTTAATTTAACTCTATTTTAAATTATAATAAACCGTTAACGTTCCTAGTTTAACATATTTATAAGTAAAATACATACTTTTTTAATATTTTTGTTTCTCTCTTTATTCAAAAAAAAAAATTGTTGTTTCTTATATATTTTTAATATTCATTTAAATATGGTATGCATTTGTGTAGGTATGAAATGTGCATATAAAGTGATTAATTTTGATGATTTTGACAATTGGTAGGTTTTATGATTTTTTTATTTTTATTTTTGAGATTGAGTGATTAATTTAATCTGATCCATCTCAGTTTAATACAAGTACACATTTTTCATATAGACCGAGTTATACATCCGAGTTATCCGGTTTAATCCGGTTCAGTTATGCGGTTCGACCAATGACTCACTGGTTCGACCATTGACCAAGTGACCCAGTACCCCCGCCGAGTCAATGACCGAGCCGAGTTTTAAAACTATGGAAATACGTGTATACATGTTCTTCCTTCTTCTTTCTTCTTTCTAAACGTGAGTGGTGAGATAAGTCCATTACCCAGACTTGAGAGAAATATTAGGATAGGACGGTGGTATAATCATAGTGCTTGCCAAGAATGAATTTTGGTTTTGACACATGTGATAACCCCACTATTATAATTTCTTCATTCGAAAGCAGAGGATGTTCAAGTAATAAAGAAGGGTAAAATTAGTATATATAACACCAAAATCGATACTTAAATTGCTGGAACTTCCTTGACCAATTTTTTTTTTTTTTACAGAACTTCCTTGATGCAATTTATAGACCAAAAAAAAAAGTTACGAATTTCCTGCGGATTTACCTGCGATTTTAGGTGAAAATTCCGCATGAAACACGTTTCCTGCAGATTTTCCGAGGATATAGACTCCTAGGTAATACCTTCGTGGGTAATTATTTCATTAGAAAATAGACATATATCCGCAGGAAACATTGGGTCAGTGTTAGAGGAGTTTTCTCCTGCCCACAATTTGCTACGAACAAATCGAGGAAAATGATTTATTTTTATTAAAAAAATAATGCATTTCATTGCATTCCAAAACCATAAAAATTAAAATTATATCAAATTTCTATCAATTTCAGAAATTAGAACAAATTCGAAATGATCGAATAAACGAATATAATTGTAGCATAGAAACTGAAATTCAAATAGCTTGAGAAGTCCTTCAAATGATCGAATAAACGAATATAATTGTAGCATTTGTTTGACATATACTATTAACATATCCACAAAGGTGGTGACCAAACACTTCATTGTTGTAAGGGGAAAATAATTCTTCTAAAATCTAAACAAAGTAGAAATGTCACATTCAAGCTTTAGAATAAAAAAAATTTTGTAGAAATGTCACATTCACTATTTTAAAGTGTTTCTACTTCCTTCCTCTTCCTTACTTCAGTATAAACAAATGCATCCAATAAAATAAGCAAAATGATAACATATTCTACAAGTCTAACAAAAGCTTATTCTACAACCACATAATTCAAAGAAGAAACTGATAAAATATTACATCAAAATCATCATTTTATTGTCACACTCACCTGACCCTTGGCATTGAGAACCCGCCACCGGAAAAGATTCAATTTCATCCCATATAACACTAATTTCAACCTACAATAGAACAAACACATTTTCACAAACACTCATGCATACTTGAATAAACTAGTGGAGATTTGGCATCAGTATCCAAAAATTGAAGGAATTTCATTTTGTGGCTACGAGCTCTAGAGAATCACATGATTCAATGAAGAATTATCAGATTTTTAGATGAAAGCACATCAATTTCAACAATTGAAACACATCAATTTCAAAATTTATTTAAAATCTAACAACAATGCATCAATTTCAATATCAGCAACAACAATAATTTCAAAATAAATACCGCAAATCTCAAAGTATGAGAACACTAACCCTAACGATGGGAAGAAATGCTAAGAATCACCATTATCATGAAGGTGAGAATCTGCGAGAGTGAGAGATACAGTGGCGAGGTGAGATTTGCGAGGTTGTGATACGGTGGTGAAGTGAGAAATGCGGCGGTGAAGTGTGTGATACGGCGGTGAAGTTGAGAAATACAGTGGCGAGGTGTTCTATTTCACATACAATTTTTAAGTCTTTTTTGTCAATATTGTGGTCTAATGTTATGTTATTTATCAAAATAATTTAACAATGAATATATGTTGATTTGAATATTTTAACAAAATATTTTAACATATTTTTTTTAAAAGAATCAAAATATTTTAAGGGTTTATCTAGACTTAAATCTAAAATTATAGGGTCCATATTCAATATCTGAAATTAAGAAATTCAAAATTCAATGAAAAAAGAAAATAAACAAAACAAACAAAACGCAGGAAAGGCCATATCAAAACCGCAGTAAAATCTGCAACAATACCTGCGGAATTTCCTAAGGAAACATTAAAATAATATTCCTCAATAGTTTCGAAGGAAAATCCTCAGCTAAGTAAAAGTTACCTGCGGATTTTGCAGCGGCCTATGGATTCGCAGGAAACTTCGTAAGACTATCGTTATCCGCAGCAAAATCCTCAGGTATTCTTGCGTATTAATGTTCGCACAAAATTCCGCAGAAAATCGAGAGATTCGATTCTAGTAGTGCAATCATCTTAAAAGTTGTTTGCAATATATAACATCACATCGATAAAACCAAATTGCTCGACACATGAATTCATAAAGATTTGGGAGAAACAAACTGAAAATCCCCTAATTGTTTAACAGGGTTCAAGCAAAATTAACGAGAGCAAAAATACTCAAAAGCAAACAAATTATCCCAATAAATCAAACATGAAGACATGAACACGAATATGAACAGATCTATGACATGTTTGACTTAGCATAGCGGCGGCTGATTTGATTCTTCTTCAATCGGTACCTTTATGCCTCAAGTTCTCTTCAGATGGGGAGAAGAGAGAGTTTTGCCGTGTACGATGTATTGGCGACCATAACCTCTTTTATGTTATATTGGATGGCCATTAAGTTTCCCATTATTCCGTTAATGGGTCATCTGGACATTCACTCATTGAGTCAATATCAATTAATTAAATATTTAATTATTTATCCAATTAGAAATCTAATAGCCTTATTACTTAATTTGATCACTAATCAACTAAGGCTCACAATTAATAAATAGCTAATATAGTTATTATTACGATATTTTCCCACATAATGATATTGGAATATAATAAAATATTAAAATATTCCAATAGAGGGAAGATTTGAATTTCAAAAGAGAAGTGATTTCCTCAAAGGAGAACGTGGGAGACAAGCGTTTGTCAACATGAGAGGAGTGTTGATCGTGGGATTAGTTTCTTTCCAACTTATTTTCTATGTAAAAATAGTAGTTTTCCATAGGAAAAACGGGTCGCAAATCACCTATACAGAATTCTAAAACACTAGAAGTAACATTGTTGTTACTACCAGAACCACTGGGTACACTAACACTCTCACAAATTGAGTGGTTGGGCATAGTTTATGCTCTAATACCAACTGAAGGTTATAAAAACATGGGGGATGAATTGTGTTGATTTTATCAAATATTTTCTAAGTGTTTCACAAGTCAGAGTTTGAATAAGTTTAGAGTCTGAGTTGAGTTCAGAGTCATGGTGTTAATTAGAGTTTGATTGCAGCGGATAAAAACAAACACACACACACACACACACACACACACAGAGAGAGAGAGAGAGAGAGAGAGAGAGAGAGAGAGAGAGAGAGAGAGAGAGAGAGAGATCAATTATAATGGTTCCTTCTACAATCCAGGAGTAGTCCAGTCCCCTTGAATTTCAAAGGGATTTTCACTATAATTACAACTAATTACAAATACTCAAGGACTAAACGAAGTACACGAGCAAGAGACTTCAAAATGCTCAATCACAACTGAGAGAGCTTGTAAGAGTTTACAAATAAAGTATTTGTTGTTACACTTGATATACAATCATAGGTGTATACAGTTACAATCAAAACAAACTATATGAACTTAGAATATCTAAGATATGAACTTAGTAATAAATTCTTAAGTGTTCTATGCGCTTTTGAATTTGACAGAGTAAGGGCACAATTAAAATTGCAGAGTCTTTTTGTATTTCTTCAAGTCTTCAGCTCCTTATATAGGCAAGGATTTTAGAGCCATAAAAGAGGCGTCTGCGCATTAAGAGTCGTTGAGAAGCATCTAATCAAGGAGTTTGGGATATTTCCTGATATGGATAATGTCGTTGATTAGATATTTGAAATTCCTTTGTTTCAACTAGAATTATCCATTCATTATCTTTGTCCTTGAATTTTTTTGTCTGTTTCTCCACATGGTCAGAAGATGACAAATGGTACTATCAGGGTTTGATAGAGATAACTACAAAAGAAGACAAATCTGACGTGGCTTTTGGGCCCCTCAGAGTCTTCTGTTCTTTAGAGTCTGATGGTCTTTAGAGTCTGGTATCCTTCAGATTATGAATGACTTCCTTTCTTCAGATCCAAGGTGTTGACTTCCAATTGACCTTTCTTCATATCTTTTACCAAGTCTTCTAACTTCTCTTGTGCTTCAGATTGCACTTATACATGTTCATACCTTGTTAAATTTTATTCGATGGTCCTGAATAATTTAACGTATATTAGTTTATCAAGTTGTTCTTTAATACTTTGTTATCATCAAAACGTTAGAAGAATTGTACAAATCTGTACTTGCTAAAAGTACAATTATCGTATTAGGGTTTGTATTGTATTGCTCGTGTCTTGAGAAGGCTCTCAAGGATAGTATTTATAACCCTCTATGGGCCTAATTTGCGGTTACCTAGCCAGTAAATAATGGGGTTATTTAGGTAATTACACTACTACAAAAATGACATTTCACATCGGTTGAAATCGACATTTCACATCGGGTACCAGCCGATATAACTAAGGATGAGGTTGTATGTCATTCACTTTTCACATCGGGCAATGAACCGTTGTGATATGTCTCAAACCACATCTGGCGCAAACATCTGATTTGATATGTGAGGTAATAGTCTGAAAACATAGGATTTCACATTGGTTTCACAAAGGCAGCCGATGTCATATAGGCTTAATTCACATCGGCAGTGAAGCGCCCCGATGTGAATTCCAATTTTCTAGAACACGTTTCACATCAGTTGGATACACACCGATGTGAATTATGACATTTTTTTTATTACGCCAGGTACAGTACCAAATAAATTCTGCCTTTTTTCTTTGAATTGAACAAAATTTAATAGTCATTACTGCAACCTGCGTCGCAGAAAGAAAGAGAGGGGAGGGGCTTACGATTGAAAAAGGTGCCTGGGAGAATCTGATTCCTATTCAAATCATTGTTGTTTAATGAATAGTTGAATACGTTTGCTCAATTTCTGATACTACCCTTATTCACACACTTATTGTTTCTTCAAATCTTCAACTTTTCTTATGAAACCAATGTACTGGGTTACTCATCATTTTTGAATTGTTTAATGGTTGGGGTACCACATAGTCTAGGGGTGGACAACGGGCGGGTTCGGGTCTGAAAGCTCGACCCAGCTCAACCCGCGGTTTGTGTGTACAGACCCATTTAAGCTAGCTTTTCTTCTTCGGTTTGCACGGGTTCGGGTCTTTCGGGTTGCGGGTTTACGGGTGGATTCACGCGGGTTGAGAAGATTCATAATAGAAATTTGAAAAAACAGTAGCCTCACCTCAGATCTACATCATTCATCAACCAACAAAACATCAAGAAGAAAATGAAAATTGAAATAAAAACTGAGATTTGAGAAGTAAAAGAAGATGCAGAAGAGAAAAGAGGAGGGACGTAGTGAAAAGAAAAATAAGGGAGACTAACAGAACATGGTGTTAATGTTTGAAGAAAAGTAATTGATACTGATGGAGCATGGTGGTGGTGAAGAAGCCGTGAGAGAGATGATGTTTTGCTGTAACGTTTCAATGGAAAACATAAAAGGAAATAACTACAAAGTAAAATCCTAGTAGTAAATAAAAATAAATGTGATATAAAATAGTATTGAATTGGTCAACCAAAGGTGTTATTATATTGCTAAAAAACTTGCACCGCAAATGAAAGTAGTTATTACTCCCTAAATGCATTTGATTATCATCAATTCCCATAAATTATTTGTATTCGCGGGCGGGTTCGGGTACCCGCGGTTGAAGTTCATCTACCCGCATCTGCCCAATTAAACTCTTAAATACCCGTGTTTATAACCCGTAGACCCGTTAACCCGCTATAACCCGCACATATCGGGTTGTTTCCTCCGGTTTTTTGCGGGTTGGGTCGGGCATGGTGGTATGATCAGTCTGAAGTTCATCTACCCGCATCTGCCCAATTAAATGCATTTGTTTTATCTGTATACAATTGATACCACCATTCTAGACATGGTGGTATGATCAGTCTGAAGTACTCTGCAAAACGGCGAAGCTAGCACAATATTTACGAGGAGGCCAAATACAAAAAATATATATATATTTTAAAAACTAATATATTGAACTTAATCAATAACGATAAATTTTACTTATATTTAATGAAACGACAGTAAAGAAAATAAAATCTAACAATAATTATTTATAAAAGTTGTGCTCTATGAAGTTTTAAGTCAAATTTATCTATAATTGATACTAAACTAAATAGATTATCTATATTTTATTGATATCATCCTTCTTTAAACCAACAAAAATTGTTTGGAGTAGCCAAATAATATATCAATGGGGTAGCTACATACAAAACTATACTACATTATTCAAGATTTTTTTTTCTTTTGGGGTAGCAAATGCTACCCCATTGATATGAAACCAACCGCCCCTGACTCTGCCCATTTTGCAACCCATATACCAAACATGCCAAGCTTGGGCTCGGTCAGGCACAAAGCAGACTGGTTTTGACAGACAGTTTTGAAACAAATCAAACCCATAATATTTAGAATGTAAAACGCACCATTCTTTTGCTAACATAAGGTTGTATCTTGATTGGCATCTCAGGTTGAGCTTCAACATTTGACAACTCTTGTTTCTCCTTTTCAAATTCTTTTCTGGATTCTCTTCTGCTGCCAGATTGCCAGACTCTACCAAAATTAGGAAGCCAGCTGGCATCACATTCGTTCCTCACAGTCTCTCCCCTCTTTTCCATCTCCATTTCAATCTTTCTCTTTTCTGCCCAAGCAGCTCCAACGCGTTTAGGACTCAACTTTTTGTGCTTCCCTGACTTGTTTGAATGGGAGACAAGGTCTCCTAAAACAGGCTTCGGATGCATCTGAACTCCCTCAGTTGTTTCAAACCAAGGCGGAGGTGCTCCAGAATGAACATTTCCACCACCATTTTCAGCAGGCACAAAAGAAATCCGAGTGAGCATTTGTATACCTGAAAATGCAGAGTCATTAGTAGACAATGCATCATGCACACTAGTTTACCATCACATTCACAGCCTCCTCAATGTTATCTATCTAAGAGCAAGTCATAATGCCACAGAGAACTTTTTTTTCTGCATTCAAGTCTTCAAATATTTTGCACATAGGTGCAAATGCAATAGTGCTATGAAAAATTACATATTCAATTGGCACATGCTCCCCAACTTTATAGAATTATAAGAACTTAAGAAAAATATATAGTTATAGATAGATGAACACCTTGCGGACCACTCTCTCCGCTGACCACTTTACCATTATCAAGAACCTGCTATATTCATAAGAAATGCAATGCCTTTATCAGTGTTTAAATTAGACATTAGAAAGCTACAGAGCAAGAGGGGAGCAACAATCAGAATAATGTGAAAATAGAAATTAGAGATTATAAAATATACAAGCATGCATTGCGAGAAGCAAACTATAATCCTTGATCATGAAGACAAGAAAATTTTAGATAACTTTAGGAAAAACTTTAGATACATTGATCTTACAAACCAATGAAATCATCAACCAACAATTGCTGAAAGTCTGAAACTCAATAGTTAGATTCTCAAGCAGAAGAGTCAAAGCCTAAGAAACCCTCCCCTCTTCCCCCCAACACATAGACTTACCGCTTTATTACATGAGTATCCATCACTTGACCATTGTCCACTATTATAAGGGAGTTTGTGACTTCTCCGTTCAGCTGAGACACAAAGCATAAGCACACGGAAGATAAGTCTCAACTTTTTAACAAATCCCGCAAGTGACCGATAATTGTAAAGAATAAGGAATGACATTTCCAATAGACAGGGTAAGCATACCTGCAAAATCCTGCAAAGCAAGGGTATTCGCACTGGAGCATGCTTCCGAAGGTAAAGAAGATTTACCAATATCTAAAAGGCCGGTATTTCCAACTCCAGAGTGACCTGAAGAGGATACCTGATACTCATTTGTGTAGCAGTGTAAAGGCAAAACAACATTCGAGTTCACAGAATTGGAATAAATATTATTTTTAAAACTATCAATATTTTCATTGTTCGATTGATTATGGATATCACTTGAAGGTCCAAAAACTGCTCCAGGACTTTCCTCACTTTGCAATGAAGCTTCTTTTTTAAGGTTTGCGCACCTCTTGTCCCACTGCACTAGCAAAGAAATGACAAATGATGAGCAAATGCTTTTTTGTAACTTAATGAGCAAATGCATTCTATATAATGAGTTATTTTATATATAAAAAAAAAAAAAAAAAAAATCCCCTAAAAAACAGACATAAGATTTTATATGGCACCTTTGCAACGTCATTATGAGAAACTGTAAACACATCCAGCTGATCCACTGTGCCACCATATTTCCAAAAGAAGTGCTTCAAATTATTCACATGTTCTACACTTGCTAGGTGACGAATCGCATTTTCACTGCCTCGAGAACAAGAGAACGTTCATTACAATTTAGCTAAAGAAAACCTGGACAATAGTTCATAAATTGAAAACAAAAAATTGATACCAGGCAAAAGAACTGGAGTGCTCATTGATATCTTGGTCACAGAAAACACACCAGAAGCGATTGCCGGAAGCAAGTTGAGGAGTAAGAGGAGAAGGTGTTTTGAGGAAGAAGCGAACATCGGAGAGTTTGTTTTTGAAGCGAGAGAGGAAGGTGGAAAGGGATTGTTTGTGCTTAGGGAAATACTTGTGGCGAAGACCTTGGTCATGATTTATTTTGCAAACCTTGCAGAACTCAAACTCACTTTTCTTCTTCTCCTTTGTGCCTGTTTTAGGCTTGGCACTCTTGCTCTTGTTCTCAGATTGCTCCCTCATTATAAATGGATTCTCTTTCGGCTGTCCCTACGAACGAAAACACCATGGTGAATTTAACTTATCATTCACACTTTCTCATGTAGACAAGAATGTCATTTCAATGGTTTGAATGGTAAAGTAACAATGACAATAAAGTCCCAAATGGCAGAGTCTATAATGGGCAAGGCCGCACTACTCAACCAGCCCAACATTAGCCATGGGAAGTGCTCGTAAAGCCTAAAAGCTGATAACTCCAACAGCCAGTTACAAAATTAGAAAAACAGATAAATATTGAACTATAGATGCAATTATTGCAAGCTTCAGCACCTTACTTATTTACTATGGGTTTAATTTTGAGTTTTTTCTAATTAAAACTCGAATAACCTATAACTTTTTTTATTTTTTCATATGGTGCGACAACAGCAATCAATAACAACAAGAACACCATTCAAAAAATAAATAAGAAAATAACAACAACAACCAAGCTTTATCCCACTAAGTGGGGACGGCTACATGGATCAAATTATGCCATAATGTTCTATCATAAACCATATTATATAGTTTTTCTAGGTCTTTGTCTCTAGTGATCTAAATATCCTCCATCTCATATACTCTCCTTACTGCAGAACATACAGGTCATCTTTTCTATTGTATGTGGTACCCCAACCATTAAACAATTCAAAAATGATGAGTAACCCAGTACATTGGTTTCATAAGAAAAGTTGAAGAAACAATAAGTGTGTGAATAAGGGTAGTATCAGAAATTGAGCAAACGTATTCAACTATTCATTAAACAACAATGATTTGAATAGGAATCAGATTCTCCCAGGCACCTTTTTCAATCGTAAGCCCCTCCCCTCTCTTTCTTTCTGCGACGCAATTCAATCATTAGTGCGTTGCCTTTTGAGGGGTGACCATCGCGGTGGAATCGCATGCTACAGGAGAAGGGAAGGAAAATTCTAATTTATTAAAAAAAAAAAGGAAATTTAGAAGGAATTCCTCACAGTTTCTGATACACGGACAACTCTGGTGTGTTTTCCGGCCAGGAGAGTTCACTGTGACTCCAATTTGTATCTGATGCAATGCAAGGGCGAAGCAGCACACAGCTCCTGAGTTTTGTGCTTTTTCGATCAGATTATCTCAAATAAACTTTTGAGTCGCTATTACTGGGTTACTCATCATTTTTGAATTGTTTAATGGTTGGGGTACCACCTAGTCTAGGGGTGGACAACGGGCGGGTTCGGGTCTGAAAGCTCGACCCAGCTCAACCCGCGGTTTGTGTGTACAGACCCATTTAAGCTAGCTTTTCTTCTTCGGTTTGCACGGGTTCGGGTCTTTCGGGTTGCGGGTTTACGGGTGGGTTCACGCGGGTTGAGAAGATTCATAATAGAAATTTGAAAAAACAGTAGCCTCACCTCAGATCTACATCATTCATCAACCAACAAAACATCAAGAAGAAAATGAAAATTGAAATAAAAACTGAGATTTGAGAAGTAAAAGAAGATGCAGAAGAGAAAAGAGGAGGGACGTAGTCAAAAGAAAAATAAGGGAGACTAACAGAACATGGTGTTAATGTTTGAAGAAAAGTAATTGATACTGATGGAGCATGGTGGTGGTGAAGAAGCCGTGAGAGAGATGATGTTTTGCTGTAACGTTTCAATGGAAAACATAAAAGGAAATAACTACAAAGTAAAATCCTAGTAGTAAATAAAAATAAATGTGATATAAAATAGTATTGAATTGGTCAACCAAAGGTGTTATTATATTGCTAAAAAACTTGCACCGCAAATGAAAGTAGTTATTACTCCCTAAATGCATTTGATTATCATCAATTCCCATAAATTATTTGTATTCGCGGGCGGGTTCGGGTACCCGCGGTTGAAGTTCATCTACCCGCATCTGCCCAATTAAACTCTTAAATACCCGTGTTTATAACCCGTAGACCCGTTAACCCGCTATAACCCGCACATATCGGGTTGTTTCCTCCGGTTTTTTGCGGGTTGGGTCGGGCATGGTGGTATGATCAGTCTGAAGTTCATCTACCCGCATCTGCCCAATTAAATGCATTTGTTTTATCTGTATACAATTGATACCACCATTCTAGACATGGTGGTATGATCAGTCTGAAGTACTCTGCAAAACGGCGAAGCTAGCACAATATTTATGAGGAGGCCAAATACAAAAAATATATATATATTTTAAAAACTAATATATTGAACTTAATCAATAACGATAACTTTTACTTATATTTAATGAAACGACAGTAAAGAAAATAAAATCTAACAATAATTATTTATAAAAGTTGTGCTCTATGAAGTTTTAAGTCAAATTTATCTATAATTGATACTAAACTAAATAGATTATCTATATTTTATTGATATCATCCTTCTTTAAACCAACAAAAATTGTTTGGAGTAGCCAAATAATATATCAATGGGGTAGCTACATACAAAACTATACTACATTATTCAAGATTTTTTTTTTCTTTTGGGGTAGCAAATGCTACCCCATTGATATGAAACCAACCGCCCCTGACTCTGCCCATTTTGCAACCCATATACCAAACATGCCAAGCTTGGGCTCGGTCAGGCACAAAGCAGACTGGTTTTGACAGACAGTTTTGAAACAAATCAAACCCATAATATTTAGAATGTAAAACGCACCATTCTTTTGCTAACATAAGGTTGTATCTTGATTGGCATCTCAGGTTGAGCTTCAACATTTGACAACTCTTGTTTCTCCTTTTCAAATTCTTTTCTGGATTCTCTTCTGCTGCCAGATTGCCAGACTCTACCAAAATTAGGAAGCCAGCTGGCATCACATTCGTTCCTCACAGTCTCTCCCCTCTTTTCCATCTCCATTTCAATCTTTCTCTTTTCTGCCCAAGCAGCTCCAACGCGTTTAGGATTCAACTTTTTGTGCTTCCCTGACTTGTTTGAATGGGAGACAAGGTCTCCTAAAACAGGCTTCGGATGCATCTGAACTCCCTCAGTTGTTTCAAACCAAGGCGGAGGTGCTCCAGAATGAACATTTCCACCACCATTTTCAGCAGGCACAAAAGAAATCCGAGTGAGCATTTGTATACCTGAAAATGCAGAGTCATTAGTAGACAATGCATCATGCACACTAGTTTACCATCACATTCACAGCCTCCTCAATGTTATCTATCTAAGAGCAAGTCATAATGCCACAGAGAACTTTTTTTTCTGCATTCAAGTCTTCAAATATTTTGCACATAGGTGCAAATGCAATAGTGCTATGAAAAATTACATATTCAATTGGCACATGCTCCCCAACTTTATAGAATTATAAGAACTTAAGAAAAATATATAGTTATAGATAGATGAACACCTTGCGGACCACTCTCTCCGCTGACCACTTTACCATTATCAAGAACCTGCTATATTCATAAGAAATGCAATGCCTTTATCAGTGTTTAAATTAGACATTAGAAAGCTACAGAGCAAGAGGGGAGCAACAATCAGAATAATGTGAAAATAGAAATTAGAGATTATAAAATATACAAGCATGCATTGCGAGAAGCAAACTATAATCCTTGATCATGAAGACAAGAAAATTTTAGATAACTTTAGGAAAAACTTTAGATACATTGATCTTACAAACCAATGAAATCATCAACCAACAATTGCTGAAAGTCTGAAACTCAATAGTTAGATTCTCAAGCAGAAGAGTCAAAGCCTAAGAAACCCTCCCCTCTTCCCCCCAACACATAGACTTACCGCTTTATTACATGAGTATCCATCACTTGACCATTGTCCACTATTATAAGGGAGTTTGTGACTTCTCCGTTCAGCTGAGACACAAAGCATAAGCACACGGA
This sequence comes from Medicago truncatula, assembly GCF_003473485.1. NCBI lineage: Eukaryota > Viridiplantae > Streptophyta > Magnoliopsida > Fabales > Fabaceae > Medicago > Medicago truncatula. Next base: position 19,880,592 of record NC_053043.1, on the reverse strand, counting down.
AGATAAGTCTCAACTTTTTAACAAATCCCGCAAGTGACCGATAATTGTAAAGAATAAGGAATGACATTTCCAATAGACAGGGTAAGCATACCTGCAAAATCCTGCAAAGCAAGGGTATTCGCACTGGAGCATGCTTCCGAAGGTAAAGAAGATTTACCAATATCTAAAAGGCCGGTATTTCCAACTCCAGAGTGACCTGAAGAGGATACCTGATACTCATTTGTGTAGCAGTGTAAAGGCAAAACAACATTCGAGTTCACAGAATTGGAATAAATATTATTTTTAAAACTATCAATATTTTCATTGTTCGATTGATTATGGATATCACTTGAAGGTCCAAAAACTGCTCCAGGACTTTCCTCACTTTGCAATGAAGCTTCTTTTTAAGGTTTGCGCACCTCTTGTCCCACTGCACTAGCAAAGAAATGACAAATGATGAGCAAATGCTTTTTTGTAACTTAATGAGCAAATGCATTCTATATAATGAGTTATTTTATATATAAAAAAAAAAAAAAAAATCCCCTAAAAAACAGACATAAGATTTTATATGGCACCTTTGCAACGTCATTATGAGAAACTGTAAACACATCCAGCTGATCCACTGTGCCACCATATTTCCAAAAGAAGTGCTTCAAATTATTCACATGTTTTACACTTGCTAGGTGACGAATCGCATTTTCACTGCCTCGAGAACAAGAGAACGTTCATTACAATTTAGCTAAAGAAAACCTGGACAATAGTTCATAAATTGAAAACAAAAAATTGATACCAGGCAAAAGAACTGGAGTGCTCATCGATATCTTGGTCACAGAAAACACACCAGAAGCGATTGCCGGAAGCAAGTTGAGGAGTAAGAGGAGAAGGTGTTTTGAGGAAGAAGCGAACATCGGAGAGTTTGTTTTTGAAGCGAGAGAGGAAGGTGGAAAGGGATTGTTTGTGCTTAGGGAAATACTTGTGGCGAAGACCTTGGTCATGATTTATTTTGCAAACCTTGCAGAACTCAAACTCACTTTTCTTCTTCTCCTTTGTGCCTGTTTTAGGCTTGGCACTCTTGCTCTTGTTCTCAGATTGCTCCCTCATTATAAATGGATTCTCTTTCGGCTGTCCCTACGAACGAAAACACCATGGTGAATTTAACTTATCATTCACACTTTCTCATGTAGACAAGAATGTCATTTCAATGGTTTGAATGGTAAAGTAACAATGACAATAAAGTCCCAAATGGCAGAGTCTATATTGGGCAAGGCCGCACTACTCAACCAGCCCAACATTAGCCATGGGAAGTGCTCGTAAAGCCTAAAAGCTGATAACTCCAACAGCCAGTTACAAAATTAGAAAAACAGATAAATATTGAACTATAGATGCAATTATTGCAAGCTTCAGCACCTTACTTATTTACTATGGGTTTAATTTTGAGTTTTTTCTAATTAAAACTCGAATGGACTATAACTTTTTTATTTTTTCATATGGTGCGACAACAGCAATCAATAACAACAAGAACACCATTCAAAAAATAAATAAGAAAATAACAACAACAACCAAGCTTTATCCCACTAAGTGGGGACGGCTACATGGATCAAATTATGCCATAATGTTCTATCATAAACCATATTATATAGTTTTTCTAGGTCTTTGTCTCTAGTGATCTAAATATCCTCCATCTCATATACTCTCCTTACTGCAGAACATACAGGTCATCTTTTCTATTGTATGTGGTACCCCAACCATTAAACAATTCAAAAATGATGAGTAACCCAGTACATTGGTTTCATAAGAAAAGTTGAAGAAACAATAAGTGTGTGAATAAGGGTAGTATCAGAAATTGAGCAAACGTATTCAACTATTCATTAAACAACAATGATTTGAATAGGAATCAGATTCTCCCAGGCACCTTTTTCAATCGTAAGCCCCTCCCCTCTCTTTCTTTCTGCGACGCAATTCAATCATTAGTGCGTTGCCTTTTGAGGGGTGACCATCGCGGTGGAATCGCATGCTACAGGAGAAGGGAAGGAAAATTCTAATTTATTAAAAAAAAAAAGGAAATTTAGAAGGAATTCCTCACAGTTTCTGATACACGGACAACTCTGGTGTGTTTTCCGGCCAGGAGAGTTCACTGTGACTCCAATTTGTATCTGATGCAATGCAAGGGCGAAGCAGCACACAGCTCCTGAGTTTTGTGCTTTTTCGATCAGATTATCTCAAATAAACTTTTGAGTCGCTATTACTGGGTTACTCATCATTTTTGAATTGTTTAATGGTTGGGGTACCACCTAGTCTAGGGGTGGACAACGGGCGGGTTCGGGTCTGAAAGCTCGACCCAGCTCAACCCGCGGTTTGTGTGTACAGACCCATTTAAGCTAGCTTTTCTTCTTCGGTTTGCACGGGTTCGGGTCTTTCGGGTTGCGGGTTTACGGGTGGGTTCACGCGGGTTGAGAAGATTCATAATAGAAATTTGAAAAAACAGTAGCCTCACCTCAGATCTACATCATTCATCAACCAACAAAACATCAAGAAGAAAATGAAAATTGAAATAAAAACTGAGATTTGAGAAGTAAAAGAAGATGCAGAAGAGAAAAGAGGAGGGACGTAGTCAAAAGAAAAATAAGGGAGACTAACAGAACATGGTGTTAATGTTTGAAGAAAAGTAATTGATACTGATGGAGCATGGTGGTGGTGAAGAAGCCGTGAGAGAGATGATGTTTTGCTGTAACGTTTCAATGGAAAACATAAAAGGAAATAACTACAAAGTAAAATCCTAGTAGTAAATAAAAATAAATGTGATATAAAATAGTATTGAATTGGTCAACCAAAGGTGTTATTATATTGCTAAAAAACTTGCACCGCAAATGAAAGTAGTTATTACTCCCTAAATGCATTTGATTATCATCAATTCCCATAAATTATTTGTATTCGCGGGCGGGTTCGGGTACCCGCGGTTGAAGTTCATCTACCCGCATCTGCCCAATTAAACTCTTAAATACCCGTGTTTATAACCCGTAGACCCGTTAACCCGCTATAACCCGCACATATCGGGTTGTTTCCTCCGGTTTTTTGCGGGTTGGGTCGGGCATGGTGGTATGATCAGTCTGAAGTTCATCTACCCGCATCTGCCCAATTAAATGCATTTGTTTTATCTGTATACAATTGATACCACCATTCTAGACATGGTGGTATGATCAGTCTGAAGTACTCTGCAAAACGGCGAAGCTAGCACAATATTTATGAGGAGGCCAAATACAAAAAATATATATATATTTTAAAAACTAATATATTGAACTTAATCAATAACGATAACTTTTACTTATATTTAATGAAACGACAGTAAAGAAAATAAAATCTAACAATAATTATTTATAAAAGTTGTGCTCTATGAAGTTTTAAGTCAAATTTATCTATAATTGATACTAAACTAAATAGATTATCTATATTTTATTGATATCATCCTTCTTTAAACCAACAAAAATTGTTTGGAGTAGCCAAATAATATATCAATGGGGTAGCTACATACAAAACTATACTACATTATTCAAGATTTTTTTTTCTTTTGGGGTAGCAAATGCTACCCCATTGATATGAAACCAACCGCCCCTGACTCTGCCCATTTTGCAACCCATATACCAAACATGCCAAGCTTGGGCTCGGTCAGGCACAAAGCAGACTGGTTTTGACAGACAGTTTTGAAACAAATCAAACCCATAATATTTAGAATGTAAAACGCACCATTCTTTTGCTAACATAAGGTTGTATCTTGATTGGCATCTCAGGTTGAGCTTCAACATTTGACAACTCTTGTTTCTCCTTTTCAAATTCTTTTCTGGATTCTCTTCTGCTGCCAGATTGCCAGACTCTACCAAAATTAGGAAGCCAGCTGGCATCACATTCGTTCCTCACAGTCTCTCCCCTCTTTTCCATCTCCATTTCAATCTTTCTCTTTTCTGCCCAAGCAGCTCCAACGCGTTTAGGATTCAACTTTTTGTGCTTCCCTGACTTGTTTGAATGGGAGACAAGGTCTCCTAAAACAGGCTTCGGATGCATCTGAACTCCCTCAGTTGTTTCAAACCAAGGCGGAGGTGCACCAGAATGAACATTTCCACCACCATTTTCAGCAGGCACAAAAGAAATCCGAGTGAGCATTTGTATACCTGAAAATGCAGAGTCATTAGTAGACAATGCATCATGCACACTAGTTTACCATCACATTCACAGCCTCCTCAATGTTATCTATCTAAGAGCAAGTCATAATGCCACAGAGAACTTTTTTTCTGCATTCAAGTCTTCAAATATTTTGCACATAGGTGCAAATGCAATAGTGCTATGAAAAATTACATATTCAATTGGCACATGCTCCCCAACTTTATAGAATTATAAGAACTTAAGAAAAATATATAGTTATAGATAGATGAACACCTTGCGGACCACTCTCTCCGCTGACCACTTTACCATTATCAAGAACCTGCTATATTCATAAGAAATGCAATGCCTTTATCAGTGTTTAAATTAGACATTAGAAAGCTACAGAGCAAGAGGGGAGCAACAATCAGAATAATGTGAAAATAGAAATTAGAGATTATAAAATATACAAGCATGCATTGCGAGAAGCAAACTATAATCCTTGATCATGAAGACAAGAAAATTTTAGATAACTTTAGGAAAAACTTTAGATACATTGATCTTACAAACCAATGAAATCATCAACCAACAATTGCTGAAAGTCTGAAACTCAATAGTTAGATTCTCAAGCAGAAGAGTCAAAGCCTAAGAAACCCTCCCCTCTTCCCCCCAACACATAGACTTACCGCTTTATTACATGAGTATCCATCACTTGACCATTGTCCACTATTATAAGGGAGTTTGTGACTTCTCCGTTCAGCTGAGACACAAAGCATAAGCACACGGAAGATAAGTCTCAACTTTTTAACAAATCCCGCAAGTGACCGATAATTGTAAAGAATAAGGAATGACATTTCCAATAGACAGGGTAAGCATACCTGCAAAATCCTGCAAAGCAAGGGTATTCGCACTGGAGCATGCTTCCGAAGGTAAAGAAGATTTACCAATATCTAAAAGGCCGGTATTTCCAACTCCAGAGTGACCTGAAGAGGATACCTGATACTCATTTGTGTAGCAGTGTAAAGGCAAAACAACATTCGAGTTCACAGAATTGGAATAAATATTATTTTTAAAACTATCAATATTTTCATTGTTCGATTGATTATGGATATCACTTGAAGGTCCAAAAACTGCTCCAGGACTTTCCTCACTTTGCAATGAAGCTTCTTTTTTAAGGTTTGCGCACCTCTTGTCCCACTGCACTAGCAAAGAAATGACAAATGATGAGCAAATGCTTTTTTGTAACTTAATGAGCAAATGCATTCTATATAATGAGTTATTTTATATATAAAAAAAAAAAAAAAAATCCCCTAAAAAACAGACATAAGATTTTATATGGCACCTTTGCAACGTCATTATGAGAAACTGTAAACACATCCAGCTGATCCACTGTGCCACCATATTTCCAAAAGAAGTGCTTCAAATTATTCACATGTTCTACACTTGCTAGGTGACGAATCGCATTTTCACTGCCTCGAGAACAAGAGAACGTTCATTACAATTTAGCTAAAGAAAACCTGGACAATAGTTCATAAATTGAAAACAAAAAATTGATACCAGGCAAAAGAACTGGAGTGCTCATCGATATCTTGGTCACAGAAAACACACCAGAAGCGATTGCCGGAAGCAAGTTGAGGAGTAAGAGGAGAAGGTGTTTTGAGGAAGAAGCGAACATCGGAGAGTTTGTTTTTGAAGCGAGAGAGGAAGGTGGAAAGGGATTGTTTGTGCTTAGGGAAATACTTGTGGCGAAGACCTTGGTCATGATTTATTTTGCAAACCTTGCAGAACTCAAACTCACTTTTCTTCTTCTCCTTTGTGCCTGTTTTAGGCTTGGCACTCTTGCTCTTGTTCTCAGATTGCTCCCTCATTATAAATGGATTCTCTTTCGGCTGTCCCTACGAACGAAAACACCATGGTGAATTTAACTTATCATTCACACTTTCTCATGTAGACAAGAATGTCATTTCAATGGTTTGAATGGTAAAGTAACAATGACAATAAAGTCCCAAATGGCAGAGTCTATATTGGGCAAGGCCGCACTACTCAACCAGCCCAACATTAGCCATGGGAAGTGCTCGTAAAGCCTAAAAGCTGATAACTCCAACAGCCAGTTACAAAATTAGAAAAACAGATAAATATTGAACTATAGATGCAATTATTGCAAGCTTCAGCACCTTACTTATTTACTATGGGTTTAATTTTGAGTTTTTTCTAATTAAAACTCGAATGGACTATAACTTTTTTTATTTTTTCATATGGTGCGACAACAGCAATCAATAACAACAAGAACACCATTCAAAAAATAAATAAGAAAATAACAACAACAACCAAGCTTTATCCCACTAAGTGGGGACGGCTACATGGATCAAATCATGCCATAATGTTCTATCATAAACCATATTATATAGTTTTTCTAGGTCTTTGTCTCTAGTGATCTAAATATCCTCCATCTCATATACTCTCCTTACTGCAGAACATACAGGTCATCTTTTCTATTGTATGTGGTACCCCAACCATTAAACAATTCAAAAATGATGAGTAACCCAGTACATTGGTTTCATAAGAAAAGTTGAAGAAACAATAAGTGTGTGAATAAGGGTAGTATCAGAAATTGAGCAAACGTATTCAACTATTCATTAAACAACAATGATTTGAATAGGAATCAGATTCTCCCAGGCACCTTTTTCAATCGTAAGCCCCTCCCCTCTCTTTCTTTCTGCGACGCAATTCAATCATTAGTGCGTTGCCTTTTGAGGGGTGACCATCGCGGTGGAATCGCATGCTACAGGAGAAGGGAAGGAAAATTCTAATTTATTAAAAAAAAAAAAAAAGGAAATTTAGAAGGAATTCCTCACAGTTTCTGATACACGGACAACTCTGGTGTGTTTTCCGGCCAGGAGAGTTCACTGTGACTCCAATTTGTATCTGATGCAATGCAAGGGCGAAGCAGCACACAGCTCCTGAGTTTTGTGCTTTTTCGATCAGATTATCTCAAATAAACTTTTGAGTCGCTATTACTGGGTTACTCATCATTTTTGAATTGTTTAATGGTTGGGGTACCACATAGTCTAGGGGTGGACAACGGGCGGGTTCGGGTCTGAAAGCTCGACCCAGCTCAACCCGCGGTTTGTGTGTACAGACCCATTTAAGCTAGCTTTTCTTCTTCGGTTTGCACGGGTTCGGGTCTTTCGGGTTGCGGGTTTACGGGTGGGTTCACGCGGGTTGAGAAGATTCATAATAGAAATTTGAAAAAACAGTAGCCTCACCTCAGATCTACATCATTCATCAACCAACAAAACATCAAGAAGAAAATGAAAATTGAAATAAAAACTGAGATTTGAGAAGTAAAAGAAGATGCAGAAGAGAAAAGAGGAGGGACGTAGTCAAAAGAAAAATAAGGGAGACTAACAGAACATGGTGTTAATGTTTGAAGAAAAGTAATTGATACTGATGGAGCATGGTGGTGGTGAAGAAGCCGTGAGAGAGATGATGTTTTGCTGTAACGTTTCAATGGAAAACATAAAAGGAAATAACTACAAAGTAAAATCCTAGTAGTAAATAAAAATAAATGTGATATAAAATAGTATTGAATTGGTCAACCAAAGGTGTTATTATATTGCTAAAAAACTTGCACCGCAAATGAAAGTAGTTATTACTCCCTAAATGCATTTGATTATCATCAATTCCCATAAATTATTTGTATTCGCGGGCGGGTTCGGGTACCCGCGGTTGAAGTTCATCTACCCGCATCTGCCCAATTAAACTCTTAAATACCCGTGTTTATAACCCGTAGACCCGTTAACCCGCTATAACCCGCACATATCGGGTTGTTTCCTCCGGTTTTTTGCGGGTTGGGTCGGGCATGGTGGTATGATCAGTCTGAAGTTCATCTACCCGCATCTGCCCAATTAAATGCATTTGTTTTATCTGTATACAATTGATACCACCATTCTAGACATGGTGGTATGATCAGTCTGAAGTACTCTGCAAAACGGCGAAGCTAGCACAATATTTATGAGGAGGCCAAATACAAAAAATATATATATATTTTAAAAACTAATATATTGAACTTAATCAATAACGATAATTTTTACTTATATTTAATGAAACGACAGTAAAGAAAATAAAATCTAACAATAATTATTTATAAAAGTTGTGCTCTATGAAGTTTTAAGTCAAATTTATCTATAATTGATACTAAACTAAATAGATTATCTATATTTTATTGATATCATCCTTCTTTAAACCAACAAAAATTGTTTGGAGTAGCCAAATAATATATCAATGGGGTAGCTACATACAAAACTATACTACATTATTCAAGATTTTTTTTTTCTTTTGGGGTAGCAAATGCTACCCCATTGATATGAAACCAACCGCCCCTGACTCTGCCCATTTTGCAACCCATATACCAAACATGCCAAGCTTGGGCTCGGTCAGGCACAAAGCAGACTGGTTTTGACAGACAGTTTTGAAACAAATCAAACCCATAATATTTAGAATGTAAAACGCACCATTCTTTTGCTAACATAAGGTTGTATCTTGATTGGCATCTTAGGTTGAGCTTCAACATTTGACAACTCTTGTTTCTCCTTTTCAAATTCTTTTCTGGATTCTCTTCTGCTGCCAGATTGCCAGACTCTACCAAAATTAGGAAGCCAGCTGGCATCACATTCGTTCCTCACAGTCTCTCCCCTCTTTTCCATCTCCATTTCAATCTTTCTCTTTTCTGCCCAAGCAGCTCCAACGCGTTTAGGATTCAACTTTTTGTGCTTCCCTGACTTGTTTGAATGGGAGACAAGGTCTCCTAAAACAGGCTTCGGATGCATCTGAACTCCCTCAGTTGTTTCAAACCAAGGCGGAGGTGCTCCAGAATGAACATTTCCACCACCATTTTCAGCAGGCACAAAAGAAATCCGAGTGAGCATTTGTATACCTGAAAATGCAGAGTCATTAGTAGACAATGCATCATGCACACTAGTTTACCATCACATTCACAGCCTCCTCAATGTTATCTATCTAAGAGCAAGTCATAATGCCACAGAGAACTTTTTTTTCTGCATTCAAGTCTTCAAATATTTTGCACATAGGTGCAAATGCAATAGTGCTATGAAAAATTACATATTCAATTGGCACATGCTCCCCAACTTTATAGAATTATAAGAACTTAAGAAAAATATATAGTTATAGATAGATGAACACCTTGCGGACCACTCTCTCCGCTGACCACTTTACCATTATCAAGAACCTGCTATATTCATAAGAAATGCAATGCCTTTATCAGTGTTTAAATTAGACATTAGAAAGCTACAGAGCAAGAGGGGAGCAACAATCAGAATAATGTGAAAATAGAAATTAGAGATTATAAAATATACAAGCATGCATTGCGAGAAGCAAACTATAATCCTTGATCATGAAGACAAGAAAATTTTAGATAACTTTAGGAAAAACTTTAGATACATTGATCTTACAAACCAATGAAATCATCAACCAACAATTGCTGAAAGTCTGAAACTCAATAGTTAGATTCTCAAGCAGAAGAGTCAAAGCATAAGAAACCCTCCCCTCTTCCCCCCAACACATAGACTTACCGCTTTATTATATGAGTATCCATCACTTGACCATTGTCCACTATTATAAGGGAGTTTGTGACTTCTCCGTTCAGCTGAGACACAAAGCATAACCACACGGAAGATAAGTCTCAACTTTTTAACAAATCCCGCAAGTGACCGATAATTGTAAAGAATAAGGAATGACATTTCCAATAGACAGGGTAAGCATACCTGCAAAATCCTGCAAAGCAAGGGTATTCGCACTGGAGCATGCTTCCGAAGGTAAAGAAGATTTACCAATATCTAAAAGGCCGGTATTTCCAACTCCAGAGTGACCTGAAGAGGATACCTGATACTCATTTGTGTAGCAGTGTAAAGGCAAAACAACATTCGAGTTCACAGAATTGGAATAAATATTATTTTTAAAACTATCAATATTTTCATTGTTCGATTGATTATGGATATCACTTGAAGGTCCAAAAACTGCTCCAGGACTTTCCTCACTTTGCAATGAAGCTTCTTTTTTAAGGTTTGCGCACCTCTTGTCCCACTGCACTAGCAAAGAAATGACAAATGATGAGCAAATGCTTTTTTGTAACTTAATGAGCAAATGCATTCTATATAATGAGTTATTTTATATATAAAAAAAAAAAAAAAAAATCCCCTAAAAAACAGACATAAGATTTTATATGGCACCTTTGCAACGTCATTATGAGAAACTGTAAACACATCCAGCTGATCCACTGTGCCACCATATTTCCAAAAGAAGTGCTTCAAATTATTCACATGTTCTACACTTGCTAGGTGACGAATCGCATTTTCACTGCCTCGAGAACAAGAGAACGTTCATTACAATTTAGCTAAAGAAAACCTGGACAATAGTTCATAAATTGAAAACAAAAAATTGATACCAGGCAAAAGAACTGGAGTGCTCATCGATATCTTGGTCACAGAAAACACACCAGAAGCGATTGCCGGAAGCAAGTTGAGGAGTAAGAGGAGAAGGTGTTTTGAGGAAGAAGCGAACATCGGAGAGTTTGTTTTTGAAGCGAGAGAGGAAGGTGGAAAGGGATTGTTTGTGCTTAGGGAAATACTTGTGGCGAAGACCTTGGTCATGATTTATTTTGCAAACCTTGCAGAACTCAAACTCACTTTTCTTCTTCTCCTTTGTGCCTGTTTTAGGCTTGGCACTCTTGCTCTTGTTCTCAGATTGCTCCCTCATTATAAATGGATTCTCTTTCGGCTGTCCCTACGAACGAAAACACCATGGTGAATTTAACTTATCATTCACACTTTCTCATGTAGACAAGAATGTCATTTCAATGGTTTGAATGGTAAAGTAACAATGACAATAAAGTCCCAAATGGCAGAGTCTATATTGGGCAAGGCCGCACTACTCAACCAGCCCAACATTAGCCATGGGAAGTGCTCGTAAAGCCTAAAAGCTGATAACTCCAACAGCCAGTTACAAAATTAGAAAAACAGATAAATATTGAACTATAGATGCAATTATTGCAAGCTTCAGCACCTTACTTATTTACTATGGGTTTAATTTTGAGTTTTTTCTAATTAAAACTCGAATGGACTATAACTTTTTTTATTTTTTCATATGGTGCGACAACAGCAATCAATAACAACAAGAACACCATTCAAAAAATAAATAAGAAAATAACAACAACAACCAAGCTTTATCCCACTAAGTGGGGACGGCTACATGGATCAAATCATGCCATAATGTTCTATCATAAACCATATTATATAGTTTTTCTAGGTCTTTGTCTCTAGTGATCTAAATATCCTCCATCTCATATACTCTCCTTACTGCAGAACATACAGGTCATCTTTTCTATTGTATGTGGTACCCCAACCATTAAACAATTCAAAAATGATGAGTAACCCAGTACATTGGTTTCATAAGAAAAGTTGAAGAAACAATAAGTGTGTGAATAAGGGTAGTATCAGAAATTGAGCAAACGTATTCAACTATTCATTAAACAACAATGATTTGAATAGGAATCAGATTCTCCCAGGCACCTTTTTCAATCGTAAGCCCCTCCCCTCTCTTTCTTTCTGCGACGCAATTCAATCATTAGTGCGTTGCCTTTTGAGGGGTGACCATCGCGGTGGAATCGCATGCTACAGGAGAAGGGAAGGAAAATTCTAATTTATTAAAAAAAAAAAAAAGGAAATTTAGAAGGAATTCCTCACAGTTTCTGATACACGGACAACTCTGGTGTGTTTTTCGGCCAGGAGAGTTCACTGTGACTCCAATTTGTATCTGATGCAATGCAAGGGCGAAGCAGCACACAGCTCCTGAGTTTTGTGCTTTTTCGATCAGATTATCTCAAATAAACTTTTGAGTCGCTATTACTGGGTTACTCATCATTTTTGAATTGTTTAATGGTTGGGGTACCACATAGTCTAGGGGTGGACAACGGGCGGGTTCGGGCGGGTTCGGGTCTGAAAGCTCGACCCAGCTCAACCCGCGGTTTGTGTGTACAGACCCATTTAAGCTAGCTTTTCTTCTTCGGTTTGCACGGGTTCGGGTCTTTCGGGTTGCGGGTTTACGGGTGGGTTCACGCGGGTTGAGAAGATTCATAATAGAAATTTGAAAAAACAGTAGCCTCACCTCAGATCTACATCATTCATCAACCAACAAAACATCAAGAAGAAAATGAAAATTGAAATAAAAACTGAGATTTGAGAAGTAAAAGAAGATGCAGAAGAGAAAAGAGGAGGGACGTAGTCAAAAGAAAAATAAGGGAGACTAACAGAACATGGTGTTAATGTTTGAAGAAAAGTAATTGATACTGATGGAGCATGGTGGTGGTGAAGAAGCCGTGAGAGATATGATGTTTTGCTGTAACGTTTCAATGGAAAACATAAAAGGAAATAACTACAACGTAAAATCCTAGTAGTAAATAAAAATAAATGTGATATAAAATAGTATTGAATTGGTCAACCAAAGGTGTTATTATATTGCTAAAAAACTTGCACCGCAAATGAAAGTAGTTATTACTCCCTAAATGCATTTGATTATCATCAATTCCCATAAATTATTTGTATTCACGGGCGGGTTCGGGTACCCGCGGTTGAAGTTCATCTACCCGCATCTGCCCAATTAAACTCTTAAATACCCGTGTTTATAACCCGTAGACCCGTTAACCCGCTATAACCCGCACATATCGGGTTGTTTCCTCCGGTTTTTTGCGGGTTGGGTCGGGCATGGTGGTATGATCAGTCTGAAGTTCATCTACCCGCATCTGCCCAATTAAATGCATTTGTTTTATCTGTATACAATTGATACCACCATTCTAGACATGGTGGTATGATCAGTCTGAAGTACTCTGCAAAACGGCGAAGCTAGCACAATATTTATGAGGAGGCCAAATACAAAAAATATATATATATTTTAAAAACTAATATATTGAACTTAATCAATAACGATAATTTTTACTTATATTTAATGAAACGACAGTAAAGAAAATAAAATCTAACAATAATTATTTATAAAAGTTGTGCTCTATGAAGTTTTAAGTCAAATTTATCTATAATTGATACTAAACTAAATAGATTATCTATATTTTATTGATATCATCCTTCCTTAAACCAACAAAAATTGTTTGGAGTAGCCAAATAATATATCAATGGGGTAGCTACATACAAAACTATACTACATTATTCAAGATTTTTTTTTTCTTTTGGGGTAGCAAATGCTACCCCATTGATATGAAACCAACCGCCCCTGACTCTGCCCATTTTGCAACCCATATACCAAACATGCCAAGCTTGGGCTCGGTCAGGCACAAAGCAGACTGGTTTTGACAGACAGTTTTGAAACAAATCAAACCCATAATATTTAGAATGTAAAACGCACCATTCTTTTGCTAACATAAGGTTGTATCTTGATTGGCATCTCAGGTTGAGCTTCAACATTTGACAACTCTTGTTTCTCCTTTTCAAATTCTTTTCTGGATTCTCTTCTGCTGCCAGATTGCCAGACTCTACCAAAATTAGGAAGCCAGCTGGCATCACATTCGTTCCTCACAGTCTCTCCCCTCTTTTCCATCTCCATTTCAATCTTTCTCTTTTCTGCCCAAGCAGCTCCAACACGTTTAGGATTCAACTTTTTGTGCTTCCCTGACTTGTTTGAATGGGAGACAAGGTCTCCTAAAACAGGCTTCGGATGCATCTGAACTCCCTCAGTTGTTTCAAACCAAGGCGGAGGTGCTCCAGAATGAACATTTCCACCACCATTTTCAGCAGGCACAAAAGAAATCCGAGTGAGCATTTGTATACCTGAAAATGCAGAGTCATTAGTAGACAATGCATCATGCACACTAGTTTACCATCACATTCACAGCCTCCTCAATGTTATCTATCTAAGAGCAAGTCATAATGCCACAGAGAACTTTTTTTTCTGCATTCAAGTCTTCAAATATTTTGCACATAGGTGCAAATGCAATAGTGCTATGAAAAATTACATATTCAATTGGCACATGCTCCCCAACTTTATAGAATTATAAGAACTTAAGAAAAATATATAGTTATAGATAGATGAACACCTTGCGGACCACTCTCTCCGCTGACCACTTTACCATTATCAAGAACCTGCTATATTCATAAGAAATGCAATGCCTTTATCAGTGTTTAAATTAGACATTAGAAAGCTACAGAGCAAGAGGGGAGCAACAATCAGAATAATGTGAAAATAGAAATTAGAGATTATAAAATATACAAGCATGCATTGCGAGAAGCAAACTATAATCCTTGATCATGAAGACAAGAAAATTTTAGATAACTTTAGGAAAAACTTTAGATACATTGATCTTACAAACCAATGAAATCATCAACCAACAATTGCTGAAAGTCTGAAACTCAATAGTTAGATTCTCAAGCAGAAGAGTCAAAGCATAAGAAACCCTCCCCTCTTCCCCCCAACACATAGACTTACCGCTTTATTATATGAGTATCCATCACTTGACCATTGTCCACTATTATAAGGGAGTTTGTGACTTCTCCGTTCAGCTGAGACACAAAGCATAACCACACGGAAGATAAGTCTCAACTTTTTAACAAATCCCGCAAGTGACCGATAATTGTAAAGAATAAGGAATGACATTTCCAATAGACAGGGTAAGCATACCTGCAAAATCCTGCAAAGCAAGGGTATTCGCACTGGAGCATGCTTCCGAAGGTAAAGAAGATTTACCAATATCTAAAAGGCCGGTATTTCCAACTCCAGAGTGACCTGAAGAGGATACCTGATACTCATTTGTGTAGCAGTGTAAAGGCAAAACAACATTCGAGTTCACAGAATTGGAATAAATATTATTTTTAAAACTATCAATATTTTCATTGTTCGATTGATTATGGATATCACTTGAAGGTCCAAAAAC
This sequence comes from Medicago truncatula, assembly GCF_003473485.1. Classification (NCBI taxonomy): domain Eukaryota; kingdom Viridiplantae; phylum Streptophyta; class Magnoliopsida; order Fabales; family Fabaceae; genus Medicago; species Medicago truncatula. The sequence continues at coordinate 19,865,531 of NC_053043.1, read as the reverse complement.
TGCTCCAGGACTTTCCTCACTTTGCAATGAAGCTTCCTTTTTAAGGTTTGCGCACCTCTTGTCCCACTGCACTAGCAAAGAAATGACAAATGATGAGCAAATGCTTTTTTGTAACTTAATGAGCAAATGCATTCTATATAATGAGTTATTTTATATATATAAAAAAAAAAAATCCCCTAAAAAACAGACATAAGATTTTATATGGCACCTTTGCAACGTCATTATGAGAAACTGTAAACACATCCAGCTGATCCACTGTGCCACCATATTTCCAAAAGAAGTGCTTCAAATTATTCACATGTTCTACACTTGCTAGGTGACGAATCGCATTTTCACTGCCTCGAGAACAAGAGAACGTTCATTACAATTTAGCTAAAGAAAACCTGGACAATAGTTCATAAATTGAAAACAAAAAATTGATACCAGGCAAAAGAACTGGAGTGCTCATCGATATCTTGGTCACAGAAAACACACCAGAAGCGATTGCCGGAAGCAAGTTGAGGAGTAAGAGGAGAAGGTGTTTTGAGGAAGAAGCGAACATCGGAGAGTTTGTTTTTGAAGCGAGAGAGGAAGGTGGAAAGGGATTGTTTGTGCTTAGGGAAATACTTGTGGCGAAGACCTTGGTCATGATTTATTTTGCAAACCTTGCAGAACTCAAACTCACTTTTCTTCTTCTCCTTTGTGCCTGTTTTAGGCTTGGCACTCTTGCTCTTGTTCTCAGATTGCTCCCTCATTATAAATGGATTCTCTTTCGGCTGTCCCTACGAACGAAAACACCATGGTGAATTTAACTTATCATTCACACTTTCTCATGTAGACAAGAATGTCATTTCAATGGTTTGAATGGTAAAGTAACAATGACAATAAAGTCCCAAATGGCAGAGTCTATATTGGGCAAGGCCGCACTACTCAACCAGCCCAACATTAGCCATGGGAAGTGCTCGTAAAGCCTAAAAGCTGATAACTCCAACAGCCAGTTACAAAATTAGAAAAACAGATAAATATTGAACTATAGATGCAATTATTGCAAGCTTCAGCACCTTACTTATTTACTATGGGTTTAATTTTGAGTTTTTTCTAATTAAAACTCGAATGGACTATAACTTTTTTTATTTTTTCATATGGTGCGACAACAGCAATCAATAACAACAAGAACACCATTCAAAAAATAAATAAGAAAATAACAACAACAACCAAGCTTTATCCCACTAAGTGGGGACGGCTACATGGATCAAATCATGCCATAATGTTCTATCATAAACCATATTATATAGTTTTTCTAGGTCTTTGTCTCTAGTGATCTAAATATCCTCCATCTCATATACTCTCCTTACTGCAGAACATACAGGTCATCTTTTCTATTGTATGTGGTACCCCAACCATTAAACAATTCAAAAATGATGAGTAACCCAGTACATTGGTTTCATAAGAAAAGTTGAAGAAACAATAAGTGTGTGAATAAGGGTAGTATCAGAAATTGAGCAAACGTATTCAACTATTCATTAAACAACAATGATTTGAATAGGAATCAGATTCTCCCAGGCACCTTTTTCAATCGTAAGCCCCTCCCCTCTCTTTCTTTCTGCGACGCAATTCAATCATTAGTGCGTTGCCTTTTGAGGGGTGACCATCGCGGTAGAATCGAAAGTTTATTTGAGATAATCTGATCGAAAAAGCACAAAACTCAGGAGCTGTGTGCTGCTTCGCCCTTGTATTGCATCAGATACAAATTGGAGTCACAGTGAACTCTCCTGGCCGGAAAACACACCAGAGTTGTCCGTGTATCAGAAACTGTGAGGAATTCCTTCTAAATTTCCTTTTTTTTTTTTAATAAATTAGAATTTTCCTTCCCTTCTCCTGTAGCATGCGATTCCACCGCGATGGTCACCCCTCAAAAGGCAACGCACTAATGATTGAATTGCGTCGCAGAAAGAAAGAGAGGGGAGGGGCTTACGATTGAAAAAGGTGCCTGGGAGAATCTGATTCCTATTCAAATCATTGTTGTTTAATGAATAGTTGAATACGTTTGCTCAATTTCTGATACTACCCTTATTCACACACTTATTGTTTCTTCAAATCTTCAACTTTTCTTATGAAACCAATGTACTGGGTTACTCATCACTTTTGAATTGTTTAATGGTTGGGGTACCACATAGTCTAGGGGTGGACAACGGGCGGGTTCGGGCGGGTTCGGGTCTGAAAGCTCGACCCAGCTCAACCCGCGGTTTGTGTGTACAGACCCATTTAAGCTAGCTTTTCTTCTTCGGTTTGCACGGGTTCGGGTCTTTCGGGTTGCGGGTTTACGGGTGGGTTCACGCGGGTTGAGAAGATTCATAATAGAAATTTGAAAAAACAGTAGCCTCACCTCAGATCTACATCATTCATCAACCAACAAAACATCAAGAAGAAAATGAAAATTGAAATAAAAACTGAGATTTGAGAAGTAAAAGAAGATGCAGAAGAGAAAAGAGGAGGGACGTAGTCAAAAGAAAAATAAGGGAGACTAACAGAACATGGTGTTAATGTTTGAAGAAAAGTAATTGATACTGATGGAGCATGGTGGTGGTGAAGAAGCCGTGAGATAGATGATGTTTTGCTGTAACGTTTCAATGGAAAACATAAAAGGAAATAACTACAAAGTAAAATCCTAGTAGTAAATAAAAATAAATGTGATATAAAATAGTATTGAATTGGTCAACCAAAGGTGTTATTATATTGCTAAAAAACTTGCACCGCAAATGAAAGTAGTTATTACTCCCTAAATGCATTTGATTATCATCAATTCCCATAAATTATTTGTATTCGCGGGCGGGTTCGGGTACCCGCGGTTGAAGTTCATCTACCCGCATCTGCCCAATTAAACTCTTAAATACCCGTGTTTATAACCCGTAGACCCGTTAACCCGCTATAACCCGCACATATCGGGTTGTTTCCTCCGGTTTTTTGCGGGTTGGGTCGGGCCGCGGGTCCTTGTCCAACCCTAGCTATATTATGGCATATAGATTATTATTATTATTATTATTATTATATAATGTATCAATTTATTATATTAATTAATGAGTTAAAAACACATACTATTTTATCATAATCGTTAATGTATGTGACAACATAAAAAAAAAAATGCATCATTAAATACTTTTTCAAAAAATGTGAAACAATTTCCCTGATTCCAAACTCCAAAAAAAAAACCTAAAAAACAAGGTATATAAATTGAACTCTAAAGTAAAAGTATGTTTGTTTATTTTTTGTCTTTTAGTTTATGACGATTGGCATCTTCAAAAGGGAGTGCATTGAGCTTGGCGGCATAATTCCATCTCTTTGCTTTTTTCTTTTTTTTTTATCTAAAAATTATAAGTAGATTTGAAATTGTGATTGTCATAAAATAAAACGACACTAAATTTCATGTCTCGGTAGCATAAATTGTTATTTTACATGCGTATCCAATCAAATCATATCAGATGGATATTTTTAAAAATATGAGGGAATCAATCTAAAAAAGAAGTATCACAATGTAATTTGATTGGATACTTGCATAAAAAAAATTGTCTGGTATGAAGGAACCCAATCTAGAGAAGATGTATTTGTCCCAAAAGATTTACACGTGTTATAATTTTACTTTTGGGACAAAAAATCTTCTCTGTAGTGATTAGGAAAAAATGGATTTAAAGAACATAACGGTGTGTGTTTGGGTTACCTTTGGATAAAATTGATTATGACATAATTGATTATGATATAACTGATTTTGAAATAATTGATTTTGAGAGAATTGATTTACGTTTGGATACAATAATGCAAAATTGATTAAACCCACTAAATGTCATGTGGATATTTTTGATCAAAATTGTTTTTAAATGTATAATTACTAAAATAGACATAGCTAAATACAAATAAGTAGGCATGGTTCAATGTAGATCAATATTAAATGTAGATATATTTTTTAATTTAAATAAATAAAATTTCTATATATTAATTTAAAAAATAAAAAAATACGATCATTAAACCAATTTTTTTACAATTATTTGTTCATATATTTTATATTTTTTTATAAAATATATTTAAGTTAAATAATACTAAAGTTAGTTGCCAAAAATGATTAAAAAAAAAATATATATATATATATATATAGCTTAAAAGAAAGGTAAAAGAAAAAATACAGTAAATCTGAACGGAAACGCCGTAAAGGAAAATCCAAAACTTGGTAACTCATAACCATAAATATTTTCTGGAAGCTAATTTGGTTCGTTAAATTTGGTTCATCAAATCAAATTAAATACAAAGCAAAACGGAGAATTGATAAAGGACAATAAAGGAAAATAATAGGTTGTAATAATCAAAATATAAATTTTATTGGAGAATTGATTATAGTTAACTCAAAAGTTAAGAATTGTAACTTCACCTAAAATTGCTTTTAGAGATGAGAATTGATTTTGAGAAGTTAAACCAAACATGTTGGAATCGTTAGTTTTCACTTTTGAAACCAGCAGAATTGCTTTTAAAGGATGTAGAAGATTATCAGATCTGTTGCGATTATATTTGTGATCGCAATTGTTGAAATTTGGGGGCCTAAATCATCCTTACAAAACCGGCTTGTAAGGTGTGGATTGCCTCCTCTTTATAAACTCTTCTCAAGAGTCTTGTCTATCCGATGTGGGACTTGGGTTTTTCCCAATACACCCCCCTCACGCCCAGCACTCTTTGGGCTTGGTGCGTGGATTGCCTCCTCTTTATAAACTCTTCTCAAGAGTCTTGTCTATCCGATGTGGGACTTGGGTTTTTCCCAATAACAATCAATGTAGAAGCTAAAGCGTTTATAAACATATCATTTCACTTCATTTGGTGATCTCTATGAGTTCCTATATGGGTTCAACCACTATTGCTGGAAGCCAGAGTTAAATCCCTCAAAGTAACAATGTTATAGTATGGGTTACTTTGATTACTATGAGGTGTCTCAAACTATTTATTTTTGTTAAAGATGTCAAGGAATGCAGCTGCTGTGCTGTGGCTGCAACCCTCGATGCACAAAAATCAAAGCTACATAAAGATATTCAACAAACTTTAGTGAAAAAATTTAAATGTGAAATTGCAAGCTTCCTTTTTTGGGTGAAGATTGCATGTTTCATTGTAGTCGTCAATATGACAATATGGCCAAATAATTTTAACATGTGAATCGGACAACTTGTATATCACTTCCAACAATCTAAACGAAGCAAAACAGTCAAATAGAAGAGTTGAATCCAAAAATTATAGTTAAACCTGCTTGCCTTAAGTATTAAAACTCAAAAGTTTTTCTGTAGATAATTTAAAAAACCATAACTGACAACACTATGCAGAATTAATTGCTTCAAGTTGCTTTCGTAGTTCGTCAAGGTCATCATTGTCATTTCTTGGAGCTTCTCGAGTGACTAGGTTCTGAAATTCATCCGCAGTAGGAAGTTCATGAGTGAGACCTTCAGGAAGGGCATCTGTAATAGATTTGGGGACAAGAGGTTACTAGTTTAAATACTAATTGTAAATGAATAATAGAATTAAAACAAATCTAGAACCCTTCAGCAATAAAAGTAAATGTTTCTTTCTCCAACAAATATTGTTAAGAAAAACTAAAGAGACACGAAAGACACATGAACTGGCAAAATGAATAACTGTTAGTGATGTTTGCTTTTGCAGTGAAGGTGCAATACAAAAGCATCATATTTCCTGAAAACATTTCCATGAAGGAGCTAGATGAAACAAAAGTCGCTTGACCAAGCCCATGTAGCTCAATAGAAAGAATTAACCAAACATCAAGAGCTTTAGAGTCAGTATTGCTAATAAGCGTTAACGAACTCCACCATTTCAGTTTACTTGTCGTAAAGGGCAAACCCATTAAGCTTATCAATAGGGTACTTAAGAATATAGTGAAGTAAATACCTGAACTTTTGGTATTGGCACCATCTGGCTCACAATCATCAACGACGCTGAAAATTTTAACAAAGCCACCAGTAAATGTGAAGGCTAAAAAATTGTATGACAACAACACTACTTGATATTTGATGTTGATCAGATTAATGATAATATTCATTACATCTATATAGTATATCACACAGCTCTTAAGTAAACAAAACTAAGTATATGAACGGTAGAAAAGATCATTAAGCACCTTATATTCCATTCGTTATCATCGTGCAGTGGACCTTCTTCAATTAATGGTCCTTCAGCCTCCAATTTTGCTTTTGCGGCAGCATCCCTTGTTGGCTTTGCAAGAATGTACTCGCCCTACGAAACATTTATAGTTTCAATAAGCACACAGGATAATACATGACTTCAATCATAAAATCATGTTCAACGTGGACTTAACTAAATTCCTTACCTGTCGTTTTAAGCAAGCTGCATTTGAACATTGAGGGTTTGGCTTCATTTGCATAGTTGGGAAAAAATCTTTAAGAGAGTTATATCCCTACATACAAGAAAACAGAAACGGGATGTCATCATAAGGCTATTATATTCCTACGAATCATGGTGGTCTCATCGGGTTCCTCTTCAAAGAATATATTCCGCAATCTTTTGAACAAAAAATGAAGGAGTAATTTGCAATGCTCAACAAAAAAGAAAATAAATGGTGTTCAAACACTAGTGCAGTACTTACCAAATAAGGAGAGACTTGACCAAAACCTAACAAGAACTTTAGTGTGTTTTGGACAAGAAGCCCAGCAATAACCCCCTGGAAAGTCAAACAAAATTTCCTAAGTCCATAGAACATAGCCATCAAAAAGTATACTCATATTCTCAATGTTAAAGAGACATTAAATAAGCCACTAAAAATAATAAATGGCATGTCATGCGAGTATAATAATAAGACTAAAAGCTTCGGAACAATATTAACTTTAATAGTAAAAAAAAGGATATAGAATTAAAATTTACCATGGTAGTTGGTAAAGATGCAGCACAAACCCCTTCACGCTTGAGTGTACGCTCATCAATCCCAGATGCTACAACCTAAGAGGAAAAACATAATCATATGTTTCATGTATTCGTACATACTGCATAACAGTTACCTATTGTCCGTAAGTTAGATGTAGTATGCATGAACATATCCGGATACATAGTTTGCTATTAAAAAAATACAATAATATAGTCCACATATGGATGACATTCTGAAACTTGACAACATATGACTAAGTTAATTAAATCCAATCCTTTGAGGCATTCCACTGTCAATTGTGAATAATACCCAATTTCAAATAAAAAAACAGACTTACAAGAGGAGGAGCGCATGCAAAACAGGCCGTTTCTCCAGGAATAAGTAACTGAATGTGACCAGAAACGGCATCCTCGGAAACACCTGTTTGAATTTTTTTCGCATGAGTTTCAGTATAAGTATATTTTCATAGAGACGTATATAACTGCCATCAAGAATTAGCAATGCATAATCCTAGTAGAATGCGCAATCACAACTCTCTTTGTATTCGATAAGTAATGCACCCTGAGATAGTACCGAATACTCAAAAAAAAAGAGTCAATGCCAGCTAAATGTACACAGATGCATCCACTTGTCAAGGTCTGGATACTTTCAAAGAGGAAGAAAACATCTGTCAGTTACAACTTCATTTACATTGTGAATTGTCTTAAAGAAGGGTATCTGTTCTAGTTTTAAGACTAAATTATATCACGTTATTTTCACATTACTTTTCTGCACACGTCAATAAAGATGGTTAAGGGCCAATTTTAAGCATTTTATCTTTACTAAGAATGCTCACCTGACTCCATCCATGTCTGGCTCAGTTCATTACAAGCCTGCAGTGTGTATAAGAAGTTAGTTACACACAGCAATCTCTTAGCAGAACTGTAAAGAAGATAAATGAAAACTTAAAATACCTGGTTAACAGCCATTCTTGCTTCATAATTATCTACACAGCTTAAGACAAGGTCCACACCGCTACCTTGTTTATCAGGACGAAATGACTTATTTTTCAAAGATGACATAAAGGTTTCAAAACCATCCACTGTTGTGATATTCAGTGTAAAGCTCTAAATGAAGAGAAAGGGTGAATATATCAGCATGCAAAAAATACTAGATTCGTCTTTGTAACATGGTAGGCATATGGAATGAGTCACAGAGGATGCAAATATTAAAATATACTTACCTCAAGCACAACATCAGGATTTATATCTGAAAGTGTTTGTAGAGCTGCATCTGTCTTTGTCATACCAGCCTGAAAGCCAAAAAATACACTTTACTTTTGGAAGCCTATATATATAATGTAGTCAGCACATAAGTCTAGATCAAACTTTTAAATTGTAATTTTCTGCGCGAACTATGAAGTATGAAGAGAAAATTTGTGCAAATGAATACTTATATGACTTCTCGTTCAATTTAAAAGACATAATGCTTGGAAATAATAAAAATTTATACAAGAATCACCGCCAAATTCTTCTCCTATTAAGTGAGATTTGTCACATAGATCAAACAACACCATAATATCCGATCAAATTCCGAATGTTTGTAAATAAAAGATGTATACAATTTTTTGGTTTTGCAAAAATAAACATATACAACAACAAAACCATCATATCCCGTTCTTATTTTGAAGACAAGAAAATGAAGATTTGAGTACTCACTTGATCAGGACGAAAGAAGAGCCTATTCATGTTTGCAAGTTCCACTTTGTCATAATCATACAACAAAAGTCGACCAATACCACATCTTGTTAGCATCTCAGCAGCTACACTTCCTACACCACCTATTCCCTGTGATTACATAAGAATTACCAAACGTGAGAACTTATTACCAAAATGTGAAACAGAAACCTAAAGAATTTGTAGAAAACCCTAAAATAGTCAGAACTGCCTGTTCTCCTAGCTTGGTGTGATTATATCTCCTTTATTAAATGTGGGAAGTAAATAGTCAAACCTAAATGCTCTAAAGTATAAATAAAACTGGGATCTCCAGCAATCATACACACAAGTTTGACTAAGAATACAACAACAACCACGCTTTATCCTACTAAGTGGGGTCGGCTACATGGATTGAATGGCGCCATAATGCTCTATCATATACCATGTTTCTATCCAGCTCATTAACCTCTGGATCTTTCTTAATAGTTTCTTTTATAGTTTATCTAGGTCTTCCTCTGCCTCTGCTGGTTTGACTACTCTTGATCTGATATACATGCCGAAACAACCTAAGTCTAGTTTCCACCATCTCTTTCTAATGTTGTCATTTCTAATTTCTAATCATATTCTATCTGGGCTTACTACACATCCTACGCTTAATTTATTTTCGTGTTGGTTCTTGACAGCCCAACACTATGTCCCATACAAGTTTGACTAAGGATACTCGCCAACAAAGTCTTCTCTCCCAAATTAAATCATAATCAAAAGACAATATCGCAGCAATGGTTAACAAAATACAAAGCAACATACAAATTTATAGGTCCACATATCCAATGGCATATAACTCTACTTTCATTCAAATAAAAATCACCGTAAATAAATAAATAAGATTTATAACAATGTAGCTCATCGCAAGTTGTCTCCCAGATTAAATTAGAAATTCAATGTACTTCTTCAATAGTAGAATTTTCTTTTCATTTCCAAGAGTAAACATTTAAAAAAAAAAAAAAAAAACAGTTTTTACTTTTTAGGTATTATGATTGCTCCGGTGATAGTGAGTGAACAGTTTGCTTACATGCAAATCATTATTATATCACAAAATTAATTCTATGGCAAGCAAGTAAAGGTAGAAGAGGAGATTAGTACAGACAACTATGGCAATGGAGAAATCCCTTATCCGTTCGTAATTCTCTACAATTCCCATTCTCTGAAGCGCCATAAGTCGACTGTAGGGATTGTTGTCTACAACCTCAGCACTCATATCCTGCTCAACACAGTAACAACAATTCAATTCAGCAAAAACTTCAAATGCATCAAATGAAAAATGCTCCATCACAACACAAACACACAAGTACCTTAACTTTTGTGCGGCGAACAGGTTGAGACCTAACAAGATCAGCAATATGTTCAACGTGTGATTGAATCTTCAAATCAAAAGATAGAAATCGAATCAAGTCAAGCTAATTCTAAGCAGAAATCATTGTACATTATAGATAAATGTAATTATCATAGAAAATCAATTTAATTTTGAATTTCATTACAATAAAAAATGCATGCAGAATTGGTTGGATCATGGATAATTGAATAATTGAGAAGAAGAAGAAAAAAAGTGGAATTACCTTAAGGAAGGCATCGCGAAAAGATGGATCTGGAAGGGATTGATTGAGAGATTGAAGATCGGTGATCAAGTCATTGAGCTCGATCTCCATCTCTCAATGTTGAATTTGAGCAAAACCAAATGCTTAATTGAAACTGTAGTTGAATGTTGAAACGTGAACTGAACCAATTTTTTATTCCTTCTCCGACAATGTAAGTATTGTAGCGTATATCTTCTTCACTCGCGTTAGTAAACGGCAAATTACGTTCATTTTACTACGGGCCGAACCGAAAAAATGAACCGGGCTTGACTGTTAGTTGGGCTGTCTTAACAAACTCTGTAAGCCCAAATGTGTTGACTCTTTTACTATCTTATAAGCCCAAATGTTGAATCGAGTGATCCTTCACGACCACCACTTCTCACCAAAAATTTGAATGGGTATCAAGAGTTGAAGACTATAGAGGAAAGAAGGCGAAGTTTCTTAGATTTTCTTTTAATAAAAAAATTAAGTATACCACATAATGTATTAATTAAAAAATTTAATTAGTATATTTTATCGGTGTATAATTAGTTTACACATACATTCTTTTTTTGAACGAATTTTACATGTACATTCAATGATGTGTTGCTAAGTCGATTAATAGATACACTTATGTAAAATAAATGTATACCGACAGAACATACTAATTAAATCATAACTTCTTGACAAAAAAAAAGTTTACACTTACCCTTATAGTGCCTCTACCAGGAACATCATCAAAAGCGACCTTCTATGAAATTTTTCTTGTTCCACGTGAAACTACTGTAATAATAAATTGTAAACAAAGGTGAAAAGGATACACCCTTTTTAGTGTTTTGTTGTGTGTTTATTTTGAGTCTATCCTTTTAAAAAAATCTCTTGATCGTTCAATTCCACACTAGTTAAAAACAGTTGCATGGATCGATTATAAATATGTTTTTTGAAAAACTCCTTGGTACACATGGGTGTGCGAAATTTCATTTTGGTAGAGCACATATGTGTATTGTAAAAGAAGAAAAGTAGTTTTCACTTTTAATCAATTTGCGATGCCTTTTTCTTTTTCTTTGGAATCAAATGGTGAGGCTACAATCGAAGTTATTGCAATGCATAGTTTTTGCTTTGACTCTAGAAACTACTAATACATGTTTGATACAATCATACCTCAATGAAGGTGAGTGTAATTTACCATGATTATTAAGATGAAATCACGTTCAATTGACACAAACGTGTGTTTTGGTGCACCCACCATGCAACCAAACAAACACTAGGTTATCATGTATGTTTTCTTCTATCCACCTCATAAAAAACATAAAAACTACATTAATTCCGCACACACATATCCATATTCCAAGGATTATATATTAAAATAACCAATCAAAGCATATAAATTTTATATAGAAAAACAACAAGCCTTAAACAAAAGTGTATACTAACCTCAAGAACACTTGAGACATTAACTCCTTCATGTTTCACTAAAATCCGATTGTTCAATCGAAATTGTCTAGTCATTGTGATCATAGATCTTGCGGAGATGTTTGCAAATGCCTCCTTGCAGCGGTTTGAAATCATAGTCGTTCTCATGTCATTAAACATCTTGATGAAAAAAAATATAGGAAGTTAGAAAACATAAGTGTGTTGAATATTTTAGTTACAATGAATATGAAGAAGATATGCCTCTTTCAAACCAGATGTAGCCTCAAACAAAACCAAAACCGCTCACATAGCCCGGACGTTCGCCCAACTTTTCACTCCAAGAAACAACGTATCGTCAGCAAACTGAAGATGAGAAACAGACATGGAGGAAGACGCCCCGACTTTAAAGCCTTCAAAAATATTTCTCACAACCACGGACTTCATAATAACATTCAACCCCTCAGCAGCCAACAAAAAAAAAAAAAAAAAGGGAGAGAGGATCTCCTTGGCGCAACCCCCTCTCTAAAGGAAACTCGTCAGTTGGGCTGCCATTAACCAAGATCGAGGCTGCTGCAGTCGAGACACATTCCTTAATCCACTTCCTCCAAAGAACAGGAAACGACATCCTCTCCATGACCGCATCCAGATACCCTCAGTCAACCGAGTCGTACGCTTTTTCAAAATCCACCTTGAACAACAAAAGTTCCTTATTAAATCTGGATGCTTCATCCACCACCTCATTTGCAATCAGAATTCCGTCAAGAATCTGTCTATTACGAACAAAAGCTGACTGCTCTTCCGACACCACCGTACCGATCACTTGGCGCAATCTATTAGCAAGAACCTTCGCCAAAACTTTATAAATGCTTCCCACCAACGAGATCGGTCGATAGTCATTCAATTTCCGAGGGTTGTCAATTTTAGGAATAAGCGCAATAAAATTTGAATTAATACCCCTTGACAATTTCCCATTACAGTGGAACTCCACCATAAAGCGCAAAATATCATGTTTCAAATCAGCCCATAATTCCTTGAAGAAACCAAAATTCACCCCATCCGGACCTTTTAAAACTATCACAATCCCACACAACTGCCTTAACATCTTCAGCTGTAAAAGGTCGCGTAAGGCCCCACCCTCCGCATTCCTCAGAGTCTGAAACGGCAAGTTGTGCAAAGCTATTCTATCCATCCCACCTCTCTTAAAATGAGTCGCAAAGTGGGAAAAAACCGCTTGACGAACGGATGAACTCCCTCCACCACAGCCCCATCAACAACAATGGATTGCAAATAATTATGGCGACGACGCCCCAAGAGCACGGAGTGAAAATACTTAAGAGTTCGCATTTCAATGTTATTTTGTCATTCTTACATTTCTATTTTGGAGTGTTATTTTGTGATAGATTTGACTTTTTAAAAGTTAAAAAATTGTTGAATTCAATACAAACTTTCTTGTTTTGGTTTCCTTAACCATTGCCCTAAGGACACACTTAGCATCACCATTTTTTAAAATACCTCTTTCACTTTATGATGAAAAAAGTTTAAAACTATTTTAATATTGATGTTTTTAAAAAAAAAAATAGTTCAATAGAACTATCAAAATTGTCGTTTCCAATAAACTTATAAAAAAATTAATCGTTGCACGCGTTATATACCTAGTTTGATCTAATCCAATCCATATTATCCCACACATAAGAAATCAATGTCACTTTTGCATATAAAAATATTAACTAAAGTCAATCCATCACATTAAAAAAGAGAATTATCTAAGAGCTTGATTTGATTACTACACATTAAGCATAAAACAAAAGAGCATACCAAAAGATAAATTGCATTTTGGTACATTACAAGTTGCACTATGATGTTTACAGTAAGACATAAAATAAAAAGTCTTGAAAACTATTTAACTGATAAGAAAAAATGGGGTTTGGTTAAAATAGACAAACCAATACCTCAATTAATTAAACATAAAAATACAAACAACCCAGATGATTTTGGAATACATATGCATCCAAAGCAGTAACTAATAAGTGGTATTCTATTTATATGTGCTAATTTATTCATTCTACAAAGTACGACAGGGAAATTCACATCTCCTTTCTGCAGTTCAAACTTCAGCTGTGTGATCCAATTAACATTCATTCAACTACCTGAGATGAAGCAGCTGATGTGTCAAAGGATTCCTTTCTGACTAAAAGACAAGTGATTCTTGAAGGATTGGAATTAGTATTACTGGAATGAGTGTTGTTATCAAGACTACAGATCACAAAATCAGGGCGGTGAAGCGCGAGATGCAGCCGATCCTTTCCAACTACATAAGCAGATGCATCAAGCAGCACATGCCAATTGTTCCTGTGAGCCTCTGAGATCCAATGCATTGTTCCACTAGCATCTGCTGGATAAGAGAATAAGCCTTTTGGACTGATTTTACACCTCCTCCTAAAGTTTTGACTTAACTGAGACCCTTTAATCCTCAAGTCCAACCAAGTCTTTGGTGCTGGGATTACCTTTGACTCCTTAAAACAACCAAATTCCTTTATAAAATCTTCTTCTTGATCAAGAATGGTCATCTAGTAGTTTCCCTTAATAAAAGGGTAACTTTCTCCTACCAACATCATAGCATCCTTGTAGCTTGGAGTGAAGAGAACAAGGTATTCGTCATCTGTCAAACCGTAATGCTTCAAAACCTTATTTTGAGCTTGAATTTCGGGGATAGATATGAAACTTCCGGTAAATGAGGATTTCTTGTTGAGAATATCAAGTAACCTTGATTGCTCTAGTTGAATCTTGGCCCTATCAGACTCAGGTAGACTACTACCAAATGTATATGAAGAAGAATCTCTAGGACTTGGAGTCCCTCTTGGTGACTTTCCCTTTTCATCTAACGGTTCTTCATTGATGATAAAGGTAGACATGTCTATCCCATTTCCATCTCCTTCAATCAACCTTGAATATTCTGGATACTTTGCTAGAACATACTGTTCAACATATTCCATTTCTTTTGGTGTGATTGGACCTGACCATCTAATATCGAATTCGCGGATAGTTGATATCGCTTCAGCTATGATGTGAGCTGGAATCATTGCATGTCCTTTCTGTTTTGATACAATTCACACCATTTTTCAGCTTCAATTCAATTGGTACAATAACACAATCTCAACCAACAAACAGAGTAAAAGTTGGAACATCATAGTTACCTTTAAGACCATGCTGTTTGATTTGCAACTTTCTGCAATTATTTTATGTGTTGCACCTTTCTTAATGTCCTTGACTTCATTTTCTACAATCTCCGGATAAGTTACCTAACAAAGATTTAAGTGTATGTAAACTTCTGAATTATTGAAGCTTTAGAGGTTGAAAAAAAAAACATCATATAAGGACAAACTTTAACTGAATATATCTTTGAATTGTGACAACTTTACCTCAGATCCTGCTTCTGAAATTTCATGCTCCTGGCTATTTGTTCCCATACTAATATTTATCTTCACTTACAAAAACAAAAAAGATAACTACTTTTCAGTGCCTAATACCTTATAAAATCTTGGGTAGAAGACGGAAAGATGACCCACAAAAAAAGGTCTACTTTTTTACAAGCCCTGTTGAAATCAGAAGTGGGTTTTGGAAGGTTGACACAATCATGTGAGGATCACAAAATTGAACAAAACAAATACACATAAACAAGAAACAGAAGGAAGATGTTAAACACAAGACATGTCCTAATCAAAGCTTACTTCAGAAACTATTTAATCGAAGATGTGAATCTTATTGCAAAGTAATCAAGAAACAATGGTTTTGAATTGGAGTTGATGGTGAAATGGTGGTAATGGTATCTTCCTATTGTCTTCCTTAACCACGGTTTGCACAATATTCTCCAGATTATTCGTTTGGAGTATTATTAATTATTGGGTTTTTCAATTTCAACACTCAAAAACTAAAGCTTAATTATAATTTGAACCAATTAATTATTCTTAATTATGCTAGGCTTAGATTATTGAGGTGCAGCTATCGATTGGCAACAGCATCACCGTATTTGTTTATTGGCTATGCAACGTCCCTCTGGGAATTATATATTCTTGATGGAAAATGACCATTATAGAATCTTCATGAAATGTCAACATAGTGCTTGGCCTTATTTTGAACACTTTTTCTAAGCATATTTTACAAGCATATTTTGATGAGATTTTGAGTTAAATTTAATAACTATGAACTGATTTAGATGAAAATTTTCTAACAGTAATAGTCATCTTATAATTCACACCATATATTATATGTACATACATTTCATTGAGAAATTTTTATATGGACATTTACACTTTACAGGTATTATTAATTTATTATTATATACTTTTAGCATCTAATCACATTACTGATTTATTTTCTTTGAATTGCAGGGATTGGATATTCGACAACCTAAACAACAAATTTGCAGGAGCACACAAAAAAGGTTGGCAGACCACTTTCATGGTGGCGTGTTGGTACTTATGGAAGTGGAGGAACAAAAGCATATTTGAAGAAGATTTTCAGCGTCCAAACAATCCAACAAATGTTATTCTCAAGATGGCAATGGAGATTGATAGTTGCGAACAAACACATGTGACTGGATGGTCTCATCAAATGGACACTATTTTGATTGGGTGGAAATGGCCTCAGGATGGTTGGGTCAAGCTCAACTGTGATGGTGCGCATAAAAACTCAATTAACCTTTTCGAATGTGGTGGCCTTCTTTGCGATAGCAATGGCATTTGTTTGATCGGTTATGCTCATAAAATTGGAGCTTGTGATGCGTTTCATGCAGAGATGTGGGTCATGTATTTGGGTTTGGAGCTAGCTCGGGGACGGGGGATTACTCACCTTCAAGTTGTAAGTGATTCCAAGGTGTTGGTCGACATGATAACATGAAATTGCAATATTAATGGGAGTGCTCCTACCTTGATTCGGCGCATCCGTGAGTTTAAAGACATGAATTGGCATGTTTAAATTAACCATACTTGGCGTGAAGGCAATAGAGCAGCCGATTGGTTAGCTAACTTTAGTTTAACTTTGAACGCTTTTGACTTCCATGTAATGGAGACTCCTCCGAGGGAGCTTCAAAATATTCTCTTTGATGACAGATCCGGCGCTTGCATGCCTCGGAGTGTTTGTTTAGTTTTGTAGTTTTCTTTTTGGACTTTTGCCCTCTTTTGTACAAAAAAAAAAACTTATTATTATATAAACAATTATAAAAAAAATCTGCCAATACAATTTAAAACAATCTTCTAGAGATGATTATGCCATATAGAGATGCCTTCAAAAGAATAGCAGATTAAGACAAGGACAACATGATTACTATAAAGGTTTCAGTATAATTAAATAAACATTAACGTAAGGAAAGGAGCAACCGCACAGGGGAATGATAGATTAATATGAATTGTTGAGGTGCCCCATTAAAAAATTACTTGCATGATGGAATTGTTTTAAACTTTTTAGAGCTCATTATTTCCTCTTAAGATAATATTAAAGATTTCAGAATATTTGTTTCACATTAGAAAAGTCAGTTTTCCAAAACAAAAATAACTCAAACTTTTCGAAAACAAAAACTATTGAGCAATTGGAAAATCTTAATGCCAAGTCTTCTTCATGCTTTATGAAATGACAACAGTTCATGAACTACATGGGTCGGTGTTTGAAAATGACCCAGTAACCCCCCACAAGTCTTCTTCCAGCTTTACTCAAACACCAAACAAAATCCTAAAGTTTTTAGAATGAACCAATCTTAAAGATGCGTGTCAATGCCCAAAAAAAGAACATCTTTAAAGAGAGATAAGTGCAGTTTAATTTCTCAAGCTCAGTATTTTGTATACTACTATGAACACATTGTCCTATGATCAAAGTCACACTGTTTGGCAAAAATGAAACATTCAGTAATTGCACATACGTTGTGCCGATCAACCTCTGGTGCTATAAAGCTACCATCATGGCATGATTCAGACAACAGTCGGACCTATTGCAGGTCATTTATAGGCAACTATAACCTTGTAGTCAAACTAGTTGGTAACGGATAGAAACGATAACATGAAATGTACAATGGATTCCCTATTATCACAATCATTGATGCAGACCAACAACCCTCACCCATTGCTTAATGAGTGTACATGTTTTACTGATCCATTGTTGTGGTTGTGGGTCAATGCTATACAATGACTGCAGTTTTCCCCTTAGGATCAACATGAACTCACAATGTTTCATTGTGTTAGTTCCATCAAGTCTCCAATGTTAAAGATGCTGAAATGCGTATATACATTAAAGCTGATTCCCCGAACATGTTTGCCGCCAGAAATTTCACCCACTTGCATAGTCATTAATCGCCACCATTATCCATCCGCTGCAAAGAAAAAGGGAACATGTTCAAATATTTACAGATTGATGAATGATATATGCACATATATGAAAATAATAACTTAGAGGTGCATTGCAGAGGGAAAGGCCTAGACAATAGATCAGCAACTTGGATTGAAGTTACAGCTATAAAATTATACGCATATTAGCAGCATTTCTTTCAAATTTCACCCTCAAAATTATGTATTTTTGTCATGAAGCCACTCTAGAGACAGGCAACAAACTGAGTCATAAGGATCAATTCTGCTAAGGAAACTTTTATGCTCTATTTTTTTTTTTAAAAGATGAAGAATCCAAAGAAATCATTAATTATTCATTAAACAAACACAGAAACTAATTACGTTAAAATTCACAACAACAAAAAAAAAAAAAAAAAAAAAAACTGTTAATTTAAGCTTTAAACAAGCCAGACATGCTAACCTAGTAACCTGCTATCAAAATATATTTGTTTCTTAAAGAAAGTTTTACTGACTCTGTAAGTTGTCTCATGGTTAGTTAGCCAGAAACCCCTTTCAAAAATGTTTTATCTGTATACAATTGATACCACCATTCTAGACATGGTGGTATGATCAGTCTGAAGTACTCTGCAAAACGGCGAAGCTAGCACAATATTTATGAGGAGGCCAAATACAAAAAATATATATATATTTTAAAAACTAATATATTGAACTTAATCAATAACGATAATTTTTACTTATATTTAATGAAACGACAGTAAAGAAAATAAAATCTAACAATAATTATTTATAAAAGTTGTGCTCTATGAAGTTTTAAGTCAAATTTATCTATAATTGATACTAAACTAAATAGATTATCTATATTTTATTGATATCATCCTTCTTTAAACCAACAAAAATTGTTTGGAGTAGCCAAATAATATATCAATGGGGTAGCTACATACAAAACTATACTACATTATTCAAGATTTTTTTTTTCTTTTGGGGTAGCAAATGCTACCCCATTGATATGAAACCAACCGCCCCTGACTCTGCCCATTTTGCAACCCATATACCAAACATGCCAAGCTTGGGCTCGGTCAGGCACAAAGCAGACTGGTTTTGACAGACAGTTTTGAAACAAATCAAACCCATAATATTTAGAATGTAAAACGCACCATTCTTTTGCTAACATAAGGTTGTATCTTGATTGGCATCTCAGGTTGAGCTTCAACATTTGACAACTCTTGTTTCTCCTTTTCAAATTCTTTTCTGGATTCTCTTCTGCTGCCAGATTGCCAGACTCTACCAAAATTAGGAAACCAGCTGGCATCACATTCGTTCCTCACAGTCTCTCCCCTCTTTTCCATCTCCATTTCAATCTTTCTCTTTTCTGCCCAAGCAGCTCCAACGCGTTTAGGATTCAACTTTTTGTGCTTCCCTGACTTGTTTGAATGGGAGACAAGGTCTCCTAAAACAGGCTTCGGATGCATCTGAACTCCCTCAGTTGTTTCAAACCAAGGCGGAGGTGCTCCAGAATGAACATTTCCACCACCATTTTCAGCAGGCACAAAAGAAATCCGAGTGGGCATTTGTATACCTGAAAATGCAGAGTCATTAGTAGACAATGCATCATGCACACTAGTTTACCATCACATTCACAGCCTCCTCAATGTTATCTATCTAAGAGCAAGTCATAATGCCACAGAGAACTTTTTTTTCTGCATTCAAGTCTTCAAATATTTTGCACATAGGTGCAAATGCAATAGTGCTATGAAAAATTACATATTCAATTGGCACATGCTCCCCAACTTTATAGAATTATAAGAACTTAAGAAAAATATATAGTTATAGATAGATGAACACCTTGCGGACCACTCTCTCCGCTGACCACTTTACCATTATCAAGAACCTGCTATATTCATAAGAAATGCAATGCCTTTATCAGTGTTTAAATTAGACATTAGAAAGCTACAGAGCAAGAGGGGAGCAACAATCAGAATAATGTGAAAATAGAAATTAGAGATTATAAAATATACAAGCATGCATTGCGAGAAGCAAACTATAATCCTTGATCATGAAGACAAGAAAATTTTAGATAACTTTAGGAAAAACTTTAGATACATTGATCTTACAAACCAATGAAATCATCAACCAACAATTGCTGAAAGTCTGAAACTCAATAGTTAGATTCTCAAGCAGAAGAGTCAAAGCCTAAGAAACCCTCCCCTCTTCCCCCCAACACATAGACTTACCGCTTTATTACATGAGTATCCATCACTTGACCATTGTCCACTATTATAAGGGAGTTTGTGACTTCTCCGTTCAGCTGAGACACAAAGCATAAGCACACGGAAGATAAGTCTCAACTTTTTAACAAATCCCGCAAGTGACCGATAATTGTAAAGAATAAGGAATGACATTTCCAATAGACAGGGTAAGCATACCTGCAAAATCCTGCAAAGCAAGGGTATTCGCACTGGAGCATGCTTCCGAAGGTAAAGAAGATTTACCAATATCTAAAAGGCCGGTATTTCCAACTCCAGAGTGACCTGAAGAGGATACCTGATACTCATTTGTGTAGCAGTGTAAAGGCAAAACAACATTCGAGTTCACAGAATTGGAATAAATATTATTTTTAAAACTATCAATATTTTCATTGTTCGATTGATTATGGATATCACTTGAAGGTCCAAAAACTGCTCCAGGACTTTCCTCACTTTGCAATGAAGCTTCTTTTTTAAGGTTTGCGCACCTCTTGTCCCACTGCACTAGCAAAGAAATGACAAATGATGAGCAAATGCTTTTTGTAACTTAATGAGCAAATGCATTCTATATAATGAGTTATTTTATATATAAAAAAAAAAAAAAAAAATCCCCTAAAAAACAGACATAAGATTTTATATGGCACCTTTGCAACGTCATTATGAGAAACTGTAAACACATCCAGCTGATCCACTGTGCCACCATATTTCCAAAAGAAGTGCTTCAAATTATTCACATGTTCTACACTTGCTAGGTGACGAATCGCATTTTCACTGCCTCGAGAACAAGAGAACGTTCATTACAATTTAGCTAAAGAAAACCTGGACAATAGTTCATAAATTGAAAACAAAAAATTGATACCAGGCAAAAGAACTGGAGTGCTCATCGATATCTTGGTCACAGAAAACACACCAGAAGCGATTGCCGGAAGCAAGTTGAGGAGTAAGAGGAGAAGGTGTTTTGAGGAAGAAGCGAACATCGGAGAGTTTGTTTTTGAAGCGAGAGAGGAAGGTGGAAAGGGATTGTTTGTGCTTAGGGAAATACTTGTGGCGAAGACCTTGGTCATGATTTATTTTGCAAACCTTGCAGAACTCAAACTCACTTTTCTTCTTCTCCTTTATGCCTGTTTTAGGCTTGGCACTCTTGCTCTTGTTCTCAGATTGCTCCCTCATTATAAATGGATTCTCTTTCGGCTGTCCCTACGAACGAAAACACCATGGTGAATTTAACTTATCATTCACACTTTCTCATGTAGACAAGAATGTCATTTCAATGGTTTGAATGGTAAAGTAACAATGACAATAAAGTCCCAAATGGCAGAGTCTATATTGGGCAAGGCCGCACTACTCAACCAGCCCAACATTAGCCATGGGAAGTGCTCGTAAAGCCTAACAAGATCAGCAATATGTTCAACGTGTGATTGAATCTTCAAATCAAAAGATAGAAATCGAATCAAGTCAAGCTAATTCTAAGCAGAAATCATTGTACATTATAGATAAATGTAATTATCATAGAAAATCAATTTAATTTTGAATTTCATTACAATAAAAAATGCATGCAGAATTGGTTGGATCATGGATAATTGAATAATTGAGAAGAAGAAGAAAAAAAGTGGAATTACCTTAAGGAAGGCATCGCGAAAAGATGGATCTGGAAGGGATTGATTGAGAGATTGAAGATCGGTGATCAAGTCATTGAGCTCGATCTCCATCTCTCAATGTTGAATTTGAGCAAAACCAAATGCTTAATTGAAACTGTAGTTGAATGTTGAAACGTGAACTGAACCAATTTTTTATTCCTTCTCCGACAATGTAAGTATTGTAGCGTATATCTTCTTCACTCGCGTTAGTAAACGGCAAATTACGTTCATTTTACTACGGGCCGAACCGAAAAAATGAACCGGGCTTGACTGTTAGTTGGGCTGTCTTAACAAACTCTGTAAGCCCAAATGTGTTGACTCTTTTACTATCTTATAAGCCCAAATGTTGAATCGAGTGATCCTTCACGACCACCACTTCTCACCAAAAATTTGAATGGGTATCAAGAGTTGAAGACTATAGAGGAAAGAAGGCGAAGTTTCTTAGATTTTCTTTTAATAAAAAAATTAAGTATACCACATAATGTATTAATTAAAAAATTTAATTAGTATATTTTATCGGTGTATAATTAGTTTACACATACATTCTTTTTTTGAACGAATTTTACATGTACATTCAATGATGTGTTGCTAAGTCGATTAATAGATACACTTATGTAAAATAAATGTATACCGACAGAACATACTAATTAAATCATAACTTCTTGACAAAAAAAAAGTTTACACTTACCCTTATAGTGCCTCTACCAGGAACATCATCAAAAGCGACCTTCTATGAAATTTTTCTTGTTCCACGTGAAACTACTGTAATAATAAATTGTAAACAAAGGTGAAAAGGATACACCCTTTTTAGTGTTTTGTTGTGTGTTTATTTTGAGTCTATCCTTTTAAAAAAATCTCTTGATCGTTCAATTCCACACTAGTTAAAAACAGTTGCATGGATCGATTATAAATATGTTTTTTGAAAAACTCCTTGGTACACATGGGTGTGCGAAATTTCATTTTGGTAGAGCACATATGTGTATTGTAAAAGAAGAAAAGTAGTTTTCACTTTTAATCAATTTGCGATGCCTTTTTCTTTTTCTTTGGAATCAAATGGTGAGGCTACAATCGAAGTTATTGCAATGCATAGTTTTTGCTTTGACTCTAGAAACTACTAATACATGTTTGATACAATCATACCTCAATGAAGGTGAGTGTAATTTACCATGATTATTAAGATGAAATCACGTTCAATTGACACAAACGTGTGTTTTGGTGCACCCACCATGCAACCAAACAAACACTAGGTTATCATGTATGTTTTCTTCTATCCACCTCATAAAAAACATAAAAACTACATTAATTCCGCACACACATATCCATATTCCAAGGATTATATATTAAAATAACCAATCAAAGCATATAAATTTTATATAGAAAAACAACAAGCCTTAAACAAAAGTGTATACTAACCTCAAGAACACTTGAGACATTAACTCCTTCATGTTTCACTAAAATCCGATTGTTCAATCGAAATTGTCTAGTCATTGTGATCATAGATCTTGCGGAGATGTTTGCAAATGCCTCCTTGCAGCGGTTTGAAATCATAGTCGTTCTCATGTCATTAAACATCTTGATGAAAAAAAATATAGGAAGTTAGAAAACTTAAGTGTGTTGAATATTTTAGTTACAATGAATATGAAGAAGATATGCCTCTTTCAAACCAGATATAGCCTCAAACAAAACCAAAACCGCTCACATAGCCCGGACGTTCGCCCAACTTTTCACTCCAAGAAACAACGTATCGTCAGCAAACTGAAGATGAGAAACAGACATGGAGGAAGACGCCCCGACTTTAAAGCCTTCAAAAATATTTCTCACAACCACGGACTTCATAATAACATTCAACCCCTCAGCAGCCAACAAAAAAAAAAAAAAAGGGAGAGAGGATCTCCTTGGCGCAACCCCCCCTCTAAAGGAAACTCGTCAGTTGGGCTGCCATTAACCAAGATCGAGGCTGCTGCAGTCGAGACACATTCCTTAATCCACTTCCTCCAAAGAACAGGAAACGACATCCTCTCCATGACCGCATCCAGATACCCTCAGTCAACCGAGTCGTACGCTTTTTCAAAATCCACCTTGAACAACAAAAGTTCCTTATTAAATCTGGATGCTTCATCCACCACCTCATTTGCAATCAGAATTCCGTCAAGAATCTGTCTATTACGAACAAAAGCTTACTGCTCTTTCGACACCACCGTACCGATCACTTGGCGCAATCTATTAGCAAGAACCTTCGCCAAAACTTTATAAATGCTTCCCACCAACGAGATCGGTCGATAGTCATTCAATTTCCGAGGGTTGTCAATTTTAGGAATAAGCGCAATAAAATTTGAATTAATACCCCTTGACAATTTCCCATTACAGTGGAACTCCACCATAAAGCGCAAAATATCATGTTTCAAATCAGCCCATAATTCCTTGAAGAAACCAAAATTCACCCCATCCGGACCTTTTAAAACTATCACAATCCCACACAACTGCCTTAACATCTTCAGCTGTAAAAGGTCGCGTAAGGCCCCCACCCTCCGCATTCCTCAGAGTCTGAAACGGCAAGTTGTGCAAAGCTATTCTATCCATCCCACCTCTCTTAAAATGAGTCGCAAAGTGGGAAAAACCTGCTTGACGAACGGATGAACTCCCTCCACCACAGCCCCATCAACAACAATGGATTGCAAATAATTATGGCGACGACGCCCCAAGAGCACGGAGTGAAAATACTTAAGAGTTCGCATTTCAAGGTTATTTTGTCATTCTTACATTTCTATTTTGGAGTGTTATTTTGTGATAGATTTGACTTTTTAAAAGTTAAAAAATTGTTGAATTCAATACAAACTTTCTTGTTTTGGTTTCCTTAACCATTGCCCTAAGGACACACTTAGCATCACCATTTTTTAAAATACCTCTTTCACTTTATGATGAAAAAAGTTTAAAACTATTTTAATATTGATGTTTTTAAAAAAAATAATAGTTCAATAGAACTTTCAAAATTGTCGTTTCCAATAAACTTATAAAAAAATTAATCGTTGCACGCGTTATATACCTAGTTTGATCTAATCCAATCCATATTATCCCACACATAAGAAATCAATGTCACTTTTGCATATAAAAATATTAACTAAAGTCAATCCATCACATTAAAAAAGAGAATTATGTAATTTTATGTAGTATGGTGCGTTTATTTATTCAAAAAAAAAATTGTAGTATGGTGCGTTTATAATTATAAATGTATAGTATGTACTAGTTCACACAAAGGCCGTTGGCTATGTGTGGATATAGCAGAAACCAACAGCAGAATGAAAGAGTAGGTGGTGGACACACCAAGAGCAAAGTGTTGAATGGGAGCAAGCCATACCCCATCTCATGCAATCTAACCAAATCTCACAAGAACAAGTATCAACCATTTTTTATTTGGTTGGTATGATAGATTATCTTTTTTCCCATCTTTGTTTCCTCTTAGAAAAAAACAGATATGTACTTGACAACTTTCAGCCTTATCCCCATGTATTGCAGTAGTCCACATCAGTACTGATGGTTAATTTGCTCTATTATATAAGGTTGAAAAGCTAAATCTCAATTGGTAGAGGAGAACACGACTTAGGAGCCCACAACACAAATCAATATGTATGTACCACGAATACGGTCCACTACGCAATTTTCACGGCAAAGAAAATAATTAGTCCTTCATACGCTACCTAACTCCTCTCCCTCCATTTTCGTTGTTGTCAATTTTAGTGTTAAAAAGTTCAACTCTACTTATAATAATCTAAGAAGTTTATGCTAAATCTGCCCAACCACATAATTCAGTGGGTGCATCACTTCCTGAAATAATTAACAATTTATCTTCGTTCTGCCGGACATATGTTGTGTATCAATTAGGCAATTGAATAATATTTTTCTCCTGCTTATTTTTGGTTACATTTAAATCATGATGTAGTTGAAAATACAATATTTTGATTATAATTATTAAAATTATATTCAAAAGCTAGTATTTATTCTAGAGCTAATCTATTTAAGGTCACACACCGTTTACACTCACTCGCTTAGTCCAATAATATTGAACTTGAGAGGGTGTATTGGAAACAGACAATAGTTTTGCATAGAATATAGATGAGACTTTGTTAGTTGAGAGGCTAATCATCATTTGGTTTGCATGTGTTTGAATTATATGGAGAAAGAGTCCTAATGTTATTTTTCGCTCAAATCAAGGTTTGGTAGATTAACTAATTGATCACATAACTAGAATTTCTACTAATTAATGATACGAAAAATCGGCTATCTAATTCTATTTTTCGTGTTAAAATAGAAATATCAATACGGAGTGCCTACATATATAGTAACCATCTTTGGTTGAGGCTTTAGAGCCATTGATATTGAGTATGATTGGAAGGTGAATGTGGGATTGGTGTTAAATGAGTGTAGCCTTAGGTATCATTGTTTCTTGCTAGTTAATGAGATAAGCATTACTCTTTTTTTTTTTTAAAACTCAGTATCGATCCAAGAATCGATTAATTTGAGAGGACCAATCTCACCGCCCACTTGCGGGGGCCCTGTTTAAAGCCAGAGCAAGCTCTGTATAGACTTAGTCCATCAAAATTGACACTAAAAGGAATCGAACTTAAGACCTTTGGAGGAGCAAACTCCAAGATCTCAAACCAACCACTGGGTTATAAGCATTACTTATTGTCTCATATTTTCTGTGAAGTCAATAGAATAGTTTGATAATTTAGCCAAATATGATTTACATATGGATAATTCTAGTTAAATTTCTGATTTTATTTTACTTTTTGTCTCGCTTCCTCTATTGTTTGTTGATACGAACCGTTGTCATTGAATAAATATAAAAAAACGAGCATTGTCATGATTTCTAGAGGCTTTTAGTTTTTTTTTTTTTCCTTTCTTCTGTGTTTGGTGATGGTCTTGTCATCCTTTTCCATACATATTAATACTTCCTAAAGTAAAATTTCTAGTAGATTTTTTCATATACGTCACTTATAATTTTATGATGATCGACGCTATTTTTTTTTGTCCTAGTATTTTAAGGGTCTCTTTCTCTAAAGATAATCTTATTCTATGCATTATCAAACATTAAATGTAAGTATATTTTCAGGTTAAATTCAACTTTAGTTTGTTATGTTGCAGGAGATTCTAACATCTTCTGCTAGATTAAACCCCGTTGGTACTGTAGACACTGATTTATTTGGGCCATATCAGAAATTGTACTATTGGAAATATACATATGGCCACATAGGATGATTGAGATGCTGAATAATAATCAGATAAATGGTCGGATCGATTTTTTAATTTGGAGCTAGGGATGGTTAGTAATATGATGTGAAGTGATATTCACGCAAACGTAGCTCCTTACACAATTTCAACTATCACGCATCCTTGTTTTAACGAAAATGTTATCGTACCATAAAATAATTATATCTTGTAAATTTATAGAAAAAAATGAAGACAGAAGTTTGTAAAAACAATTGAATTTAGAGGAAAGACGTCTCATTTTAATTTTTTATTATGAAGGAAAAAGGAAAAGATAAATGTAATTACTATTTTGAAAAGCAATATTGTCTATATACAGGAATTACTCAATTGCTTGGTTCCTATATATAAGTGTATAACTTAATAAAATATAGGAAACTTGTTCTCTATTTGATTGAGAGATTATGATTAATTTGTCAAAAGATAAATTATAATTAATTGGTTTGATAACTCTGGAGGTATTGTAAACAATTTTTAGGAAGGTATCTAGTCATGTTTCACTGTCTTTTCTATGATATTATTTGCACTATCTTGATACGATAAATACAGAGACTTTGAGAATCAAATTACTGGCAAAATTGCTTGCGTCGTCCCTTAATTTAATTTTAAGTTACGATTTTTTCATTTATATTTTTTCATGTCATTTTTGTCCTTTTGATCAATTTGTATGATTTTTTTTAAGATTTATATATATGGTTTTATTTCGATGAGTTTTTAATGTTAAAGTGGATTGAAAAATGATAAATGACGAAATCGTTATCTAAAATTAAGTTAAAAAACGATGAATATAACTTTACCTATAGTATTTATACACCTACAAGATAAGATGATTAAATATAATTATACATTTTTGTGATATTTCTTTATAGAGCCACTTTATAGTTATTAAACCCAATGATAATTAAGGCTTGTTTTAGAGGATAATGCTAATTGAGTTTGATTCATATTAACTGTTTTTTTTTTTGTTGCAAACATCCAATTAAAATTGAAAATTGTTGCATACATATGTTGTTTGGTTGAGAAACACATGTAAAAGACAAAAATATTCTTCGATAGTTAACTGCCGAGGAAAAATAAAACCGGTTGCAGTTAACTACCGAGAAAAAGCAATTTTCAAAAAAAAATTAATAATCCTTCGGCACTTAAGTACCGAGGAGTTGTTTCTGGCCTTTTAATTACCGTTTGTCTCTCTCCTTGGTCTCCCTCTTTTCTTGTCTTCTCCCATTTATTCTAGATAACTAGAGGTTTATTCAATCTAATCAAATTAAATATTGAGTTGAATCGGTGGTTGTAATAATTCACTTTATGTGTAACATGAATTGCTTTTTCTCACAAACAATCTTTCCTTCATACTCCACCCACTTTGCATTTTGGAAAAACATCTTTTACAAATATTTACATTAATTTATTTTGGATTTCAATTCATGTACCTTCAATTTGTGTGATATTTAGATTGCATATGTCCATGTAAATTTAAGGCTTAATTACATTTTTGGTCATCTAACTATTTAGTTGGTATTGGATTGGTCCTCTAACTAAAAATTAATTTATTTCGGTCTTCTAAGTTTCTCACCGTTACTACATTTAGTCCTTTCTGTTAGTTTTATTCAAATAAACGTTAGGGTTTGTGTTATGTGGGTCCTCTAACTTTATTTATTAGCATCATTTTGGTCATATTCCTTGTTAAGAATTATGATTAAATAGTGACCGATATTATTGGTAACTGTTATGGTTCATATGTATGTGTGAAATAGGAGGTCAGGTACCCATATAACACAAACCCGAACGTTTATTTGAATAAAACTAACATAAAGGACTAAATGTAGTAACGATGAGAAACTTAGAGGACCAAAATAAATCAATTTTTAGTTAGAGGACCAATCCGATACCAACTAAATAGTTAGAGGACCAAAAATGTAATTAAGCCTAAATTTAATTAGCATTTAAAATTCTTAAACTTTAAGAATTCACCAAAAAATAGTTTAAACTTTAAGAAAATACATTGCAGACGCCTACAAAAACAAAAATAATGGAATAATTATTGAAATTTTAATTTTTGTGCGCCTCACATGTTGCATATGGAGATTGATAATTGCTAACTTACCTATAACATGATAATAATAAATAAATAAAAACTGGAAGAAACAATAGTTGCTAACTTGCCCATTAGACTTGATTTTAAAAAGCTAGAAACAACTCCTCGGTACTTAAGTGTCGA
This sequence comes from Medicago truncatula, assembly GCF_003473485.1. NCBI lineage: Eukaryota > Viridiplantae > Streptophyta > Magnoliopsida > Fabales > Fabaceae > Medicago > Medicago truncatula. Next base: position 19,836,218 of record NC_053043.1, on the reverse strand, counting down.
AGGAGATTTATTTTTGAAAATTGCTTTTCCTCCGTAGTTAATTGCCGAGGTTTTCCTCGGTAGTTAACTGCAACCGGTGAAAAATATTTTCGTCTTTTACATATGTTTCTCAGCCAAACAACATGTATACACATCAATTTTCATCAAAATTAGTGATGGTGGGGTTGATGCTTAGGGTTGAGGTTGGAGAAGGACGGTTTTGACACAAAAATATTCATTCATTCTATATGAAGAGCGTTTATTAGTGGAATCACAATTTAGTTTGAAAATCACTTAGTTAAGTTTGTGGTTAATGGGGAGAATTCTTATTTTTGGGACGACCCTTGGATTGTTGAGGTGTCTCTTTGTGTTCGATTTGCGTGCGTCACCTGTCAATATTAATTTGATGATTAAGTTTTCACATCAAACGAGTACAAGGAGTTTGTTATGGTGTGACCAATATAATATAGTCAATATTTATTATAGTCTTTATTCGGCACCTTTGTAGACTGAACCAGAAATGAGCAATCAAGTTTCTTCACAATTCGAATAACTTGTTTAGCGTGCAAACCAAGGTGATTGTAAACTACTCCTACAAAGTTTATGGCCGTGCCATAACCACACTAATTTAGCTAGCCAGATATCGATCATATCGAAGTGCATAAATGTTACTTTTGAAATATGGTACCAAACACCTTTGCGGAATGCCTCAATATGAGAAACATTTAGCACAGACACACCCAATTTCTTACCATTTGGGTATGGAGAAAATTAGGTGACCATTCTTTTGTATCATCTCATGCCCTTTTATAGAGGATAGATCCATGCCAAAGGATGTAGTATAGTACTAGTACTGATGGAATCTTAAATTAAAGTGACCCATGCGTGTGAATAGTAGTTTCCTTGCCTTGTTTATTTTACCTTAATGAACAACAACAACAAAAAGTTGATTGGCTCAAGGTGGAAATACTTAGAAAGAGTGCATCCTCTCAAAATCATTTTGGGAGTTTTTTCATTTTTTTTCCACATTTTTTATGTTTGTTCTTATGGATGGATATAATTTTTGTTTAAATAAAAGGAACATATATACACTTTCAATGTGTAAACTAACTCTACACTGACGTCTAAAAAAATATAGATATATGACGAACTATATATCATTTGACGACGATGTAAAATTATTTTAAACCGTGTGCAATCTCCATTAAACTTTAGAAAAAATATGGGAAAAAATTGTATGAACTCCTGAAATGATTGGAGAGGATGGATAGGTTAAATAGAGCATTCTAAGTTGCTTTTGCATCTTTAGAAGCTCACAAATCAAAGCATGCATGTGGAAGCAATTAGTGGTGTAATTATGGCTCCAAGTATTTTATATCACTTACACACATTTTGATAGCATCATTTGGAAGGTGGCAAAGTTCCCTTCACAGTTCACTCTTTCTCTCTTTGTCTTAAGCGTGCTGGAAGCAAACAACTATGTGGGGTTCGTTAATCAATCTATTTTTAGCACAAGCCCAACTCATCTCTTGCATTTGCATTATTGACTTTGCCTTAGCCCTTAGCCCTTAGCCATACGCATTTTAGATCTATGACTGAGGGAATTGGTAAAAATCATATCAGTATAGGGTAATAAAATATTGTTTTGGTGTACCACAAAATTTTGAGTTTTTATAGATTTAGTCAAAGTTGCTAATTTAAGAAACTTCAGTTCAATAGGATTATAATATTAATTTTATGCATTTAAAATTGTAAAAATGGGAGAGTCCCACAAGAAATATAGAAAGATAAATTATATTTGTGAGTTAAGCAGCTTAGGGATGAAACTTCTCATTGGAGTAAAATTCTATATATCATTTTCAAAATAATTAAATTTCTCTTCCCACTTTTTTTTTAACCAAATAAATGGAAAGAGAAGTTCCTTCGCCTCCATTTTTTCAACTTTTCTCTTATTATTATATACCACACATCATATTTATTTTAGATTATTTTTTATTTCTCTTTTAACAATTTTCTAACGTATTTCTCTCTTCTCGCAATTAAATAGTTTTTCCTCTCATTTTCCTCATTCTCTCATTCGCTCCCTTCTTCACCAAGTTTTATCTATCTAAATTTTAAAGAGAAGATCAAGAGAAATATGAGGTAGAATTTACTTTGAAAGCAATTTATAAGTATCACGTAGAAGCACAAATTTGCTCATATTGGTCGACACAGCATACTTATTATAAAGCATTCACTTTTTTTAATATAAAATCCTATAACGTCCTTCATGTTGTATGCTCCTGTTTAACGTTTATTCACATAAGACGACTCAAAAAGTAAAAATGGAAGGAATGGATACTTAACAACACGCAAGACGGCAATGATAGCATGAGAGGGTTCATGTTATATACATCAATCTCTCTAAGAAAAAATGTTATTTTTTTTATTAACCTTCATAAAATAAATAAAGTTTGACTTAAATTTGTTCTATTCAGATGTCGAATTTGGGTTATCATTAACAATATTTTCTCCTTTATGAATCGTTAATTATGTGAGTTCAATCCTTTGATTAGAAAAAAAAATATTATTAGTAACATTCTACATTTATATATATAATGTATCTATCAACCGAGTTAAACTCAATGACGATACCACATAAATGTTATTTAATAGAAGAGTATATATTGACCCCATCAAAAAATGAATATTGAAAAAAAAATTGGTACGAGTCGCATAACAAGTGTTGCTAACATTTTTTAATTTGTCCTTGTGTTGCACCTCTTTTTTCATTTGTCAAAAAAAAAAATTAATTAATTTCTCTCCCCCATTAAGACTTATCGACTTTCTTTGGTATAAATTTTTTTGTGAGAAAATACATTCCATGACTCCATGATATAAATCTGCTCATTTTCTTTCTTCTTGTTAACATCTTCTTGTGATTTTATTTTCGATTTATTGTCCTAATATTATTTTTTTATATTTTGTCCCACTCGCACACCACGGATGAGTTAGCAATTTTGCAAGAAAAAATAAACAATAATTGACGCACACAACACGTTTTTGTCCGGAAAATGATTACATGGCGGCGGGGAAATTGGCAAGCATCCATTGAATGTGACCCCGAAATTACGAACTTATAAATTTAGTGTTTCATGGAAAGAAAGAAAAAAAGTGAAGGTTCATTTGTTATGGATGATTTGTTTGTGGATATTTGTAAATGATGTAATCAATTCATGTTTTATAGTCAAGACGGTTTTAAAGATCCTCTTATTGATGTCGTGAAGTTTTTGATCTATAATTAAATAAAATATAATTAAGGATTTCTACCGATGGAGTATTCAATCCTTCCTCTGTTTTGAGCAATGTTATTTGAACATCAATTTGGTTGACAATCATATTGACAATTATATTTTTACAAAGAAAAGTATGTGTTGGCACAAAAATCAAAGCAATAGAGAGAGAAAGGAAAAATATAATCTGAGTATGAGAGAGAAAGTTGTCACAAAAGTTGTTAGGAAATAGATGTACAAATATTATTTCTCTTAAATTTTAACACTATTGTCCTCATGAGCTTAACTCATTTCGTAAGGGATGATGTACAATATGTGCAGGGGTCAGGGTTCGAACCCTAGACACCTCACTTATTCATCTTTAAGGTGAATTTCTCTAGCTACTAGGCTACTTAACAAAAAAAAATTAACACTATTTTTTTTTTAGGGATTTAAATTTTAACACTATTGTAATTTGATTTCAATTGTTTAATATATTTATATTTTGGTCTCTTAAAAAAAAATTTGGTGTACCTTTCTGAATTTAATTTCCATCCAAGAAAAAAAATAATAAAAAAAGAATATTATATAATTTTTTCATTGGATCCTTTGCATATGAAAGATATTTTTTATACCTTTATAAATCTTAATTTATTCGTTAAAATTATCGAAATTGTTAGGCATGACACTTTCCCCTCTTATGAGTCCATCCATCTAAAAAAGAATATATGATTTTTTACCTTACAATTTCATGATGAGATTTATTAATTCAACAAATTATAATTGTAAGGATATTCGATTGTAGGAATGTGAGTTCTAACATATTATTATACGTACAAAACAATTTTGATGTGAAATTCATGGAAGCGACTTTACCTCTATATATATATAATCTCCATTACAGTGACTTGGTTATTATACGTCAATCTTTTACGCAGCCTTCCAGCTTCGTTTTGATTGACCAAGAAAACTACATGGCACCTTAATTATTTAGCAACACAAAGTCAGACGTGAACCTTACTTAATTATTATAGTACTCCCTCCATTTTTTAATACTCAATTTTTTAATAATGTATTCGGTCTATTATATAAACCACATATATCATTGATTGAATGAACTTAAAAGTTAAAATTTACTTATATTAAAAAACGGAGGGAGTACTAAACAACGAATGACGATTTCCTTTTACTAAGAAAAACTCGCAAACACCAAGCATCAAGTGTAGGGTGTTTCTTGTCCCAAAAAAAAAAAGAGTTTAGGGTAACTAGACCATTGACCCGTGCTAACGCACGGGTCATTTTAAGAAGTAAATATTCATGTAAAAATAAAACAATGTAGTTCGCTTGAATGTAAAAATTGTCGTGAATCAAAGCATAATGTCAATTACGATAGACTTTGTTATTGTTCCATAATTCTAAGACGCAATTTCTGTTACTTTAACATAACATATAATTTTAAAAGGGAAACTGAAGTTCGTTGACATGCAAATAGTTTCAATCAGTAAGAAAATGAATAGTACACAAAAAAGTCCTACACATTCCGGAAAACTTCTTTGTAGACCACATTTGATGCAACATCGGTATAATCGCCGTCCTCGTCATTAATCAATATTTTTAAACCACCCCTCGAACAATACGTGTGAGTAAGATATGATGGTTGAACAATAAAGAGTATTACTTATCACGATAAGCACAAAATAGTGGAACAAAATTAGGAAATGCCCAACATTTTAGGATAAAGATTAATATGAATAAAATGAAATTAATATTTTTGATGAGGCATTTTTTTTACTTAAGAATTGGCATGTAAATAGGGAGGGCACAGAACAAATGGATGCACTTGAAGTGGAATAAATTTAGGAAATGCCCAACATTTTTAGGATAAAGATAAATACAAATAATATGAAATTAATATTCTTGATGGGGCAGTGTGTTTGACTTAAGAATTGACTTGTAAATAGGGTTTAGGGGCACAGAACAAATGATTAAGATAGTTGACTCGGGTGAAATGTAGTAGTTACTTGAATGAGAGGAATTAGGATTTTTAGTTTGTTTCCACCCAAAACATATTTTAGAGATGTGGATGAAATCTCTTACTTATTTGAATGAGAGAAATAAGGATTTTAGTTTGTTTCCACCAAAAAGTTACTTTAGAGATGTGGATGAAATCTCTTGGTTACTTGAATGAGAGAAATTAGGATTAGGATTTTAGTTTGTTCCACCTAAAAAATATTTTAGAGATGTGGATGACATCTTTAGTAGTTACTTGAATGAGAGAAATTAGGATTTTTAGTTTGTTTCCACCCAAAACATATTTTAGAGATGTGGATGAAATCCCGTAATTATTTGAATGATATAAATAAGGATTTTAGTTTGTTTCCACCAAAAAGTTACTTTAGAGATGTGGATGAAATTTCTTAGTTACTTGAATGAGAGAAATTAGGATTAGGATTTTAGTTTGATTCCACCCAAAACATATTTTAGAGATTATGATTAGTAATTGTTAGTAATAATGTTACTAAAAGTGTCACCAAAAGGTAGTAATTGTTACTAATAATGTTACTAAAAGCTATGCTATTAAAATGTTTCAATAACACAACAATGCTACTAAATATAGTTTGAGGAGCACAAACACAAATATATAAATCAAAAACCAAAGCAAGCAAGGCTAAATTATTTATAAAATTCAAGGGACATTTGCTAAATTCAAAGACAAAAATAGATGCTTCCAAAACTCTAAGAAACTAAAACTTAAAATTCAAAGTGGAAAGGTGTTGCACAATTTATCTAAACATGGTAAATAACATAAAGGTAGATGGTATCATGTGGCCCAACCATCGGAGCACCCCCTCTGATCTTCACACCTACATGAAAGTTGCTTGAAAATTCATCTTGTCCAGAAGAAAATGCATAGGGGGATCAAAAACCGGGTAGGGGATACTCTTGTGAAACCTATCAGTCAACTGTATATCAAACTGTCCGTCACCAACAAAAACCAAGGTAATCCAGGCACCAAGATCGATTCCGTAAAAGTCACGAATCGCTTTCCATCCCTTTGTGAGAAAAAATGTTTTGTTTACTTTGTCGACCAATATTGCATAGCGCCCAATTTGATCTCCAAAATCACCGCCAAACATGTTTGGCAAGCATACTGCACCCTAAAAAAATAACAAACAAAAACATCACAAACGTTGATAAAATAGAATGCAAATAATTAAGAATAGGTATATTTCACAAAAAACACATACATCATCAATGTCATATTCAACGATATATGATTTGTATTTCAGTCTCAGCTTGTTGATTGCTTTGTCAAGATCGTAAAGAGAGTTTTTCACCAACGGACCTACAAAAGATTAAAAGGGATTGAAAGAAGGGTTAATAGGTCTTTACCCCCCCTGTAATATATGTCATTTCCGGGTTTTCCCCCTGTAAAATTATTTTTTTGATTTACCCCCTTGTAATTTTTTTTTGTTTTGATTTACCCCCCTAATAGGCCAAACAAAAACGAAAATTTCTTGAAAAAAAAAATAAAATTAGTTTTTGTTTGGCCTATTAGGGGGGTAAAACAAAACAAAAAAAAATTACAGGGGGGTAAATCAAAAAAAATAATTTTACAGGGTGGAAAACCGGAAATGACCTATATTACAGGGGGTAAAGACCTATTAACCCATTGAAAGAATGATTTATACTTTACAACAGCGAGGAATAAGAGCAAAAGTCTATATATTTAGTATAAACCAGAGTGGAATGAAGATATGGTTACCAGTGAGGCAGTGGTATTACAGCAAAGTCTGAATGTTTATGGAAGCCATGTTGATTAAGAAATTTCAGTTTAAGAGAAAGGTATGGTTTTAGAAAGAGATTTCGGTTTAGGAGAAAGGATTAAAATATATTGGTGAGGGTTTGGAGGAGGGGAGTTAGGAGATATGATTTATGGAAATCAATTAGATAGGTTTTATGAGGAGTGAAGTTAGGAAATCATGGCTAGGGTTTGGAGGAGGGGAATTAGGAAATATTGTTAGGTTTTGAAGGAGGGAAAAGTTGCTAAAATATTAGGTTAAAATTAGGGAGGATGGGAGTTAGGAGATATGGTTTATGGAATTCAATTAGATAGGTTTTAGGAGGAGTGAAGTTAGGAAATCATGGTTAGGGTTTGGAGGAGGGGAATTAGGAAATATGGTTAGGTTTTGAAGGAGGGAAAAGTTGCTAAAATATTAGGTTAAAATTAGGGCAACAAAGCTTTGTTTAGGAATAAGAAGATATATTCAATAAACTTAATTTGGATATTTTTTTTGAGAAAGTTAAATTAGTTCATCCACATATCTTGAATCATTAGGTCTCGAATATATTCAATAAACTTAATTTAATGGTCTAGAATATAAACAAGGTTTTCATGATGAGCAATTTAAAAAATGCAATTGCTTTTTTCATTATTAGAGATAATGTGAGCTAATTTTACTTATATAAGATAAGATAGGATGGAGTATGTATTTTATATAAAGAAATACTAGATTTTTGATCTATACTCCGCTCGGGTTTATAGTAAAGGGATTGATATACGAATGATAAAATGCAATATATGATAGATAACGGTTAAAAAATAAATGTGATAATACATAGTTGACAAAATAAAACACTTCATAAAATGTATGAAATCTGAAAATATTATAAAAGAAAATTCGGTAATCGTATCAGATGCAATTTTTTAGATGGAATTTATTAGGTTAAATAATTGCAAACCCAATAAAATAAATGAACGAAAAAAAAATTAGATTAAATTGCTGCAGACTTAACGAAAAAATTAGATTAAATTGCTAAACCATGCAACAATCACGCTGTAATGCAAATTTTTCTTTAGTTAGGTGGCTTTGGCTTATTGATCTATCCTTTCTTTCTTTGGTTCACGAATCGTATTCTATGTGCTAAAATTTTCATTTTTTTTTTGGTACAAAAAGGGCCAAAGCCCATAAAATTTTCATATATTAATTCACTTATCAATATATAATCGGAAGCTTAGATCAAGGGAAGTACTTGTCTTGTTTTCTACCAAACCGTAGGTCGAATATTTCCATGTTTTTCTGGTGGGACTGTATAGTGTATAGGAGAGGAAAAGGATTTGTGTTTCACCAACTTCACACCTTCAGAGCTTATCCAAATCTACATTAATTCTATAGGGTTTATCCAGATCACAGATAGAAGGGGAATCATTGGCCCCAAAAAAAAAAATTAATCATTAATTTACTTTACTTCAATTCTTTTCTTCCGCATGTCCCCACTCATGTACATATAAAAAATATCTATACATTTAACTTATTTTCCAAAACTCTTTCCTGCCTGATCCCAACTTGTGCTTTTATTCCATCATCAACTTGCGTTATGCGTAGATATGTGAAAGTTCATATATATAATTAATCAAATACTATAAAAGAGATTAATATTGGCTTGGGACAGTAGTTGTTCGTGTCATATATCTTCATTCCAGGGTTCACCTACCATGTTAAATCCATTAATATTGTTTACTTAAACGTGAAAGTTCGATATATCTATTATCATGTGTATTTGCTTTGATTAATTTGGCCAACTAGTCCACCATTTTATTTGGTTTGTTGAGTAAACTTGTACAATCCATTTGATGGTCACGGCAAGATAGATATACTATTAATTAAGTTTTTTGATCTTAAGGTAACAAAATAATTAAGATAACTCAATATTGTTTTCTCTATCAAATTAAAATTTTATCCTTGAAAGTAGGGTGGAAATAGGCAGGCCGCTCATCAAAGGCATAATCCAGCCTACTCAAAATTTGATCCGGCCTAATTCGTTTAGTAAACAGAATGAGTAATGCTAACAACATTTTCTTTTGAATAGCCTCTATAATATTCACTCTCTTATTGGTTTAAATCATTGTAGGTCTGCACTTTGAAAATTGAACTCACACTATGTGATGAGACATACATTGATTTCATCTAATAAAATAGTGAATGCTGGAGAGAGTGTTAAAAAGTGAGCGCTGTTAGCATTCCTCAAATAAAATATGCTCAAACTTTTTAAAAGTTCATTAATTTAAATAAATCAGGCTAAAGCGTATAGAAAAGTTCAATAGGTCTATCAAGTCGGCCCATATATGTGTAATTACATATATTGCATTACATTAATAAAAAATTATCTAAAAAATTAATAAATTTTCGGTTCCTCCGTATTTCCATCACCGCGATTTATTTAATTTTTTGCATAATTTTTTCACCACTAAGTTTGGATTTTCGATGAGGTATAAAATTCTTCATATTACTCTCTAATTTCAATTCCAACAAGTACGCATACGTTTTAGTATTACCTTTTTAATCGCTTGTTATTGTCATTCTTATGTCTTTTCAAATTACAAAACGAGGAACCTATTAACAACAAAAAATAAAATAAGGCAATAGGTCATATATGCTTGTCTCTCTAAAAAAAAGGTCATATGTATTTTTTTTTAGGAACTTTAAAAATGTTGCCAATACAAATTAAACATTTTGAATGAAATAAGGATTATTTACATGTTAGTAAAATATTAGGATATGAATTTGTACTAAAAAATAATATTAGAATGTGAAAAAATTATATTTTAAAATAAAGAAATAAAATAGATGTCTCGTAATTATGACTCAGTTGATAGTATTATGTTTCGAGTCGGAGCTCAAACATATAAATTTTATATCTTCACATTCAAACGTATTTCTTCTAGTCACTATTATAAATAAAAATTATTATTTTATGCTAATTTAATAAATAATATATATGGTTATAACGGATCAAATACATCACTTATTAAATGATTTAAAAAATTGAGTTTTACTTACAATATCATAGAGAGTATAAATTTAACCACTACATGACTATAAAAAATTAAATTTCTCAAATGAAAAATTCAACCAAAAACGTATTGGTTCTCTAAAATAACGAAACGTATAGTGAGCAGATCCCATTACATCGCACTATGTGGAACGTTCCCACATCTCCACTCCGATGTTTGACCCGGTTTGAATTTAGGTAGACTGGATTTGGGAAGTTCAGAACTTTGAAAGCTTATTGAGCCATCATTACCCTAAGTTACTTAAATACTTTTTATTTTAATAAATTTTAGGTGAGTTGGGTCTTTTATTAAATTTTGAAATGTATAATTTTGATCTTAAATATTTTAAATAATTTATTAAAAAAATATATGAAAATTTAATATTTCGAAAGTATTTATCGAAATAATCCAATAATATCTTGTATATTTTTATGTTGAGAAGTTAATTAACTCATCCAAATTGACATAAGGGAATCAAACCTAAGACCTCGAGGGAGAACATACTCTCGAACTCTAAGTCAATACCACCAAACCAACCCAAATGTATTGTAGCAGCTTATATGTTATAGTTTGTTTTTGTATATTAATATAAAGATATATATGGTCAAAACATTTTATATGAAAAATACGTATTTTTTAAATTATGTCATTTGAAATGGGAGTATATGAAGAGAGAGACTTCAAAGGTTGTGTCCATGGATACTTACTTTAATGAACGAAGCAAACACTCGCAAAAATGTATATATTACGTGCAACACCACCCTCTGGCCGTGCTTGGGGTTCAGGCTTGAGTTGAGTTAGATGATTCTTTTATTACTCTATAATGTTAATTTAATTAAATTTTTAATATTATATCAAAGTGCTTTATTAAAAGAGCAATGATATTTGAACAACCATTTGGTACAACCTTTATGACAATTTTTTTTCTTTTTTCTTATTAGTCAAAAATACTGGAGAGAGAAAAAAGAAGAGAGAGAATAAGATGATAATGTGAGTATGAAAGAGAAAGTTGTACAAAAGTTATACAAAAATGGTTGTACAAATATCATTTCTCTTATTAAAAAGCACGTTTTTGTGTCTATCAGATTCAATTATCTAAATCTTTACGGTCTTATCCGCGCATTCCAGCTTGCTTCCCAAGTTTAATGAACAGTTTATTACATTATCTGATTCGAGTTATCCCTGCCCTTAAGCATATCCCAGATCAGTTGCAAATTTTCTCTATAAATTATAGAGTTCATATAATTCAATCGCACCGAAAAACACTTTGAGTTATCGATCTCTTCTCTCTTAGCCTGTGTTAACGAATTGTTTGTTTCTTCTATCTTCTTATCGTGATTCAAACCATTAAACTCTTTTGTTAATCTTTTCAAGGTACTAACAATCGGATTAGTATATTCTGTGGTTCTATGCCAAGTATATGCTGTGGTTACTGGTTAGTTTATATCAATACCACTAAAAAATTGATTATTATTCTCTGTCAATGTTTATAATTATATACTGACTAATTAATTAAACTCTACTCCTAAAACATACTCCATTCGTTTCAAAAATAAATGTTGTTTAACCAATTGCACATATACTAAGAAATTGAATAAAGTAGTCAAATGTCATAACAATTTTATCAAATTATCCTAATCAACTATTGGTTTATTTTTCATTAAAGAAAAAATAATACTTTGAAAATAGTGTAACAATTGAAAAGAAAATGTTTCAGTGTTTTTCATTAAATTATGCTCAATTGCTCACGCGGGCGGATAGTTTTAGTGTTTACTATTAAGAAAAGGCAAATTCTATTGGTTTGTTTGAGTGTATTGGTACACCAGATCAATAAATTAATAGTTAAATATGTTATTTTTTGAAGAGAAAAATTGTTTTCTATCACCTTTATTTATAATAATTAAATCTTATTTAGCAAAAATGTCGATGAAATAAAATTTAATTTTTCTGAATTTATAGTACTCATAATAGAGAATTTGGATTATTTTTTACAATAAAATGAAAAAAAAAAATAGTATGATTTTTATAAACAATAAAATGATGTTATGAAATGACATTTTCTAAACTATAAATATTAATAAATATCTCTTTATTTCTTCAAAATAATAGTTAATTTAAAAACCGGTACACCATAATTTTCCTTAAAAAAAACTTTATTTTTCGTTAAAAAGAAAGTAGAATAAAAAAACACTTTATTTGAAGTGGATGAAATGTTCATTTGATTTTGGGAATATGAAATGGGGAACTTCTATGGTACACTCACAATTTTGAGTGTACCGATACTTTTGTTTCACAAAATATATAAATTAAAGATCACTTTAATGAAATAAAAAGGTATTTGTCAATATTTATATTTTAAAAAATATCATTTCATAAGAAAAATCATCATTTCATTGTTTATAAGGATCATATTACAAAATTTACATTTTGTCATAAAAAAATCAATATTCATTGTTATGAGTAATAAAAATTCTTAAAAATTAAATTTTATTTCGTTGAAGTTTTTGGTATATAAAATTTAATTAGTCGTCAATGATAGAAAATAATTATTTTTTTTCAAAAAAATAATTCATTTATTAATAATTTTACGACTTGGTGTACGATACATTCAAATACCATGGAATTTGTCTATGAAATGACGTTGCGGAATAGTAGAATAAAAAAAATGAAAAAACCGACGGTTGGGAAACGTGGGTCCATTATCATAAGGTTTTGCCGGTCTTGAAATACAAATATAAAGAAGCAACAACACTTCTCACCTCACCTTTCGCCTCCGTTTCATCTTTTGACAGTTTCATTCATTTGTCACATATATATATACAGACTCCTCTCCTCTCTAACCATATTACTCATATTATTTGCAGAGAGAGCATCTCTATCTATCTATCCTATCCCATAACAAGAACACATCAAAGATACAAAGAATCTCTCTCTCTCTCTCTCTCTCTCTTCTCTCTCAAATGCGAACAACACCATCATGAGAAGACCAATGAAACACCCACACAAGAAGAATCACAATCAAGACTTCTTTGAAGATTTTCCCGATGATATCGTCGTCTTTATCCTCACCAAGCTCAGCTCTACTGCCTCTTCTCCTTCCCATTTCTTTAACACCCTTTTAACGTAAGTTCTTTCTTCTTCTTCTTCTTCTTCTCCCTAACAAAACAAAACCCATTTCATTCCTTTTCATATTCATTATTTTATTTAACACAGATGCAAGAGACTGAACCGTTTGGGTTTTCATCCTATGGTTTTATCGAAAGCTGGCCCAAAAGTACTCGCCATTAAGCCCAAAAACTGGTCTGAGAACTCTCACCATTTTCTTAAACGCTGTGTTAACGTCGGTAACGTCGATGCTTGTTATACTCTTGGAATGGTCAGTCACTTTTTTTTCTGGGTTTAGAAAATGAAAATAAAAAATAACTAATCATTATTTATTCATTTGTTTGTTATTTTTTCTTGGAATAGATCCGATTTTACTGTCTACGAAATCGAAGAAGTGGAGTATCTCTAATAGCCAAGGCGGCGATGAAGTTACACGCGCCGGCGCTATACTCACTCGCGGTAATTCAGTTCAACGGAAGCGGAGGCACTAAACAAGACAAAGATCTACGTGCTGGAGTAGCACTTTCTGCACGCGCGTCACTTCTCGGCCATATCGACGCGCTTCGTGAGTTAGGCCATTGTCTTCAAGACGGTTACGGCGTCAAACAGAATGTCACGGAGGGACGACGGTTGTTGGTTCAAGCTAACGTGAGAGAGATTTTACTAGTCTATCGCTTTCTTGAGTTAGCGTCACCTTCACGCGCTGGTTCTTGTGAAGGGATACTGAGTCGCCTGAGTAACATGGCGGTGCCGTTGATAAAAGAGAATAGGTACAACGTGAAGGTGCCGGAGGTGCATCCGGTGAACTGGTTTTTGAGAGAGTGGTTTGAATCGGGTTTAGGGATTCTGGAAGATGGGTTGAGGCTGTGTGCGCATATCGGTTGTGGACGGGCGGAGACGCGGCCGCATGAGTTCCGGCGGTGTTCGGTTTGCGGCATAAGTGGTGTGATTTCTGTATGTGTACAGCTGGTACAAATTTTTGTCTTGTTTTCCAGTCTGAAAAATTACTTGAAACTTTGTTATTACTTGTTAGATGCAAGTAAAATATCAGGAAATGTTAATTCAAAAACTTGTTGGTTAGCTAGCTAGGACTTCATGCATCACAAATTAACTGCTGTTTTAATCTATAAAAAATGTTTTAAAATACTAGAAGTACGGTCATATTTTATTTTTAAATTATTAATATTTACTTTTGGTCAAAACAAAAATGGTACTATACTCGTTTATACAGCAATAACGAGATGATAAAATCATTATAAACTAAAACAAAAGTAGAGGTACTGATTATGACATTCAGCTTAACAATTTCGACATTTTACAATTTGAGTTAGGACTTTTTTTTATTTTGATTAAACTGACATTTTAGTTTTCTATCTTTTGAGAGTGAAAGATACCAGTCTCTTATTTTTTTTATGATATGAGAAGTCATCCTATTTTTTGGAGTGTACATCAATCATTTGAGATTATTTCTCTAAACATAGTTTTGGGTTTTTTGCAATTAATATATACATGGTCATTAATTATAACTTTTGGTAACAAATATGGAAGTTGTACAATTGGTTTTTTTTTTTAGGAAAAAGAAAAAAAACATGGGAATAGTCGTATTTATGACGACGCAAGCAGTATTTAGTCGGAAATAAATACGGTAGCGTTATCGTGAAGAAAGAAAACAGGAGCATTAGATGGAAAACAAAGAGGAAATTAAATAAACGAGTTGTATTATTTGAACATTTATATATGTTGATAACTTTTGTGACAATCAAAATTTTACAAAGGAAATGAGGTAGTGATACAAAAACCAAAGCAACAGAGAAAGAAAGTAAACAGATAATATAAATATGAAAGAGAGAGAAAGTTGTAAAAAATAGTTGTTCAAATATCATATATCTAAATAAACGTTGTACTAAGTGTATAATTTTGTAGCGATAGAAAAGGATTGCAAGGGAATGACATAAAGTGGGAAATCTAAAAGCATATTGTCCAATGGTGCTTGTGTCTTGTGTCATCTTATTTGTTTGGTATCTCTTATTAAGTGGAAAGTGAGTAAATCAATTAGCTATTTTGGTTAAAGTTAGAGGCGACTTAACCACGAATTAAGGTATATAGTGCACACTTATTTTAAAAAGTATATAGTGCATATTTGAATGCTTTAAATTTGATGGGTTTTTATTAGAATTAGTTTTGCATTATTCAAAATCAAAACGCGTAATCGTATAAATGGGGTACAACTCTAATACAAAGATATTTATAATGAGACAAATGAAGTCTATATTTGTTGGCTAAAAATCTTATCAGCTTAAAGTAGCGACCTTTTCATCCCAGAGGAAAAATAGTACTAGTGAAATTCACTTGTGGGTGCCCTACTCATGCGGATTGCGTGAGTTTGGATTTGGTGTGGTGCATCATATGTAATGCATGTGGTGGATGAGAGTGGCATGCATGATCCGTATAAAATACCAACCAGACCACTAACCACGGTTCTACCAGCAGTAGTACCTTGCAGTGACGTGGGTACGGTACATCACGATTCATGATACTTTTCAAAAATGGGCTTTGTTTGGACAATTATCGATGTTGTTGTTGAAAAGCCCAATATGACACAGCACACATGTGCAGTGCGCAATGAGGCAGGTTTCCAGGTTAGATACGTCATTGTTGTTGTCTCCACACAACACAAAGAGCCTATCTCTTTCACTCATGACGATTTCGATGGTTACTAATGCCCAAAGGTTCACATCAATTGCATTTCAAAACTACTCTTATTATAGTCGTAAAAAATATCATTAAAATATCATGGAAAATAATAGGATCTCTGGAATATAAGAGTCTTCCATTAGTATATGTCTATTTGCTTGACTTCTTGTACAAAACTCTCCTGCAATTGATTGGAGATAGTTATTAAATATGTTTTTGTTTTAGTTCCTACAAAAGATGTTGATATTGAAATTTGTTAATATTTATTGTTGTAGTCCTTAATTAAAGAGATAAAAATCAAATACTCTACCAATTCCAAAGACCAATTTCAACATTAATAAATTTTGCATGGATTAAAACAAACATTAAACTTGACCAAAAAAAAACAAAGCATTAAAGATCAAAATAAAAAAGTTGTATGTTAGCAAAAAAATAAAAATATAAAATATTTATCAGGACTAAAAATCAAAATCCTTTTTATTCCAAAATTATAAATAAATCAAAGCTCTTCGTATTATTAGAGGTCATTTGCATATTAAAACATATTTATATTATATCATAGTAATCTTAAAAATTCAGAATTGAAGAGCTTAATAGGTTATAGGTGTACACACTTAAAAAAAAATCTTTAGCCCCTAATTTTAAAATTTTAAAACAATAGAGATGTTTGGTAAATTTAAATTAATTAACTCTGCGAGAAATACTTAAAGACTTAAAATGCATTTTTTATTTCCATATTTTGACCAAAAATAATTTTTAATTATTCTATTCCTAAAATTGAATTTTTGGTCCCTCAATTACAACCATTGGATTTTTTTTGTCTCCATCACTGTTTATGATATTTTTTCATCAAGATATTTTTTCTTATCATTAATGATGTGATGAGACTAGCTAGTGGTGACAACCTTTTCAAAAAACAAAAAAGAGCAATGATATTTTGACATCCATTTAAGGACAACTTTGTTTTTCTCTCTTCTTATTGGTTAAAAACAATGGAGAGAGAAAAAGGAAGAGAAAGAATAATAATATTTTGTGAGTATGAGAGAGAGAATGTTGTCAAAAAATTGTTACAAAATAGTTGTACAAATATCATTTATCAACAAAAAATGGTTGCGACAATTGAGTCTATTTATCCATCATCTGTCAAATCTATCATATTTTATATTTTAATTCATTAACTCTTTGATAAATGAATAAATCTAATTCATCCAACTATTTTAAAAAAAACAATGAATTTTTTTTGTTAAGCAAGTTTAATACTTCATCTGTCCCTAATTATAAGATTCTTTTGAGAATTTTTTTTATCCCTTTATATAAGACCCCTTGTTATTTCCAACTACATTAATTATTTCTTTACATACATGTCCCTATTTATTATACATATTTTTCTTCAATCAGCAATAAATAGCATATGGAAAACATAAACTAACTCTCTCTCTTAAGGATAAAATTGTAAAAACAATAGTGATTAGAAATAACTTTAATACAAATATTCACTTTCTTAATTCTCGTGATTTTAGTAAAAGGGTCTTATAAAATTAGGGACGGAGGAAGTACTTAAGAATTCATTGTGAATGTCTGAGGTTTAAACACCACACACCGTGTGTGTGTGTCTATATATATATATAAGGATTTGCTAGAACACACCCACTTATTTTTGTTAGAAGGTGTGTTATAGCAACATATACCTTAATGTGTATTTATTAATTTTTTAGTTATAACTTGCTAAAACACTCCCACATAAAAACTAGTGGGTGTGTTCTAGCAAACCCTATATATATATATATTTTATAAAAATATTTTTTTTGTAAAAAAAAAACTCAGAGCCAATGACAAGGTGATACGTGTCTAGGAGTTAGTTTTTTTTTAAACCCTAACGAAAACCTAACAAAAGAGACCAAAACGAGACTAAAAAAAACTTAAATAGTTAAGCAATCTTCTTTTAATCAAAGACCAAAGTGATACCACCTAAATATTTAAGGGATAAAATAGCATTTCAGCCTAAATCAATTGCAGCAAAACCCTTTGCTTTTTACTTATTGCCCGCTTTTACTCGGAACACAAACTAAACCCTCCACCCTCGGTGCGCAACACAGGAAGCAAACATGTCGAACTCCGGCGACGCAAATGCAGCAGCACAAGAGCAAGAACAAGAATGGGCGACGATGGCTCAAGCATGGCTGTGCTCCTTCCCGGAGCCCAAGGAAGTGACCATGGCGGAGGTTGAAGCTTGGATCGACTCTAACCTCTCTTCTCTCCCTGAGGGTATCCAATCCATGCCTCACCCAGATCTTTGCCATAGACTCATCTCCATTCAAAATTGCATGAGACTCCCTAATCAGGTCACTATTTCATTCTATTTTCAATTCTAATTATTCATACTTGTTTATCTAGCACCGACACCTCTAATGGAAGATATTTCTTTCAACTAATCATAACTAACTTTATAATATGCGATTAATTAACTTTTTAAAGTTTTACTGTTGTCTGTATCCGTGCGTCGTAGATAATCATTCATTTCATTCTTATGCAGGAAAAGGAAGCAAATAATGTTGATGTTCCTCATGCACGATTTCAACGCACTGATCAATGGCTTCCTGTGTATGCTTGGTTAGAAACATTAAACAAGGACGAGGTAGTTAAGTCTAAGGAAATTTCTGAGTGGTTAGAGCAGAACCCTGATATCCAAGAACAGTTATGCTCCAGGCATACTCGTTATCACTTGATGCATTATGTAAAAAAATGCCATTTCAAAATATTGAAAAGAAGACAAAAGGGGAAGGTATAGCTTTATTTTTCGCTTTTGTTCTGATTCTTAAGTTCAATCGATAGTGATGAATAATGATCTAGCATGCCATTGTAAACATATCCATATAAACATCAAAACCATATTTATAATCGAGTGTGCCTTCAACTTGTATCTCCCCTGGTATTTAGCAGAATGCTGTGATTATTTCTCGTTCTCTCTTAGGAGTCTGTTTGGATCGACTTATTTATGTTAGTGACATAACCATCTGTGAGACTATTTGGGAGAACTTATGGAAACAACTTATAACATCAATAAGCTGATTTCAACTTATTTTCATAAACTCTCCAGTATAGCTTATGAAAACATCTTACAACAGCTTATACAATAACAACAAAGTCTTATCCCACTAAATTGGGTCGGCTTACAATAGCTTATACTTTATATAAAAACTATTTGACTTTAATTTATTTTTTGTTATAGAAATAGCTTCTACATATATGCTTACATGATAAATGCTTATGCATTTATTTTTTGTTATAGAAATAGTTTCTACATATACGCTTACATGATAAATGCTTATGCTATAGCCTATAAGTGCTTATTAAGTTGTTCATCAAAACATGATCTAAGTTTAAAGCAAACACACACCCATACAACATCAAGGCCAGTTTTATATTATAGATTATCCAAGATATTTGTCTGCTTTACATTGCATCGTATATATTAACATTATTGTTACACCTTTACCTGGACAGGGTTTAGAGCTGCCTGGCAAAGAGTTGTCATTAAAAGTTCAGAAAGATGTGCCAATGAAACGCCCAGCCCCACTTCCAAGTATGCTTTATTCATCTTACCTTCTAAAATTTTACATGGTAGTGTATAGAAGAACGATTTTCAGTTTCACTTCTCCAAGGTTTCACATTTCTGTGAATTAGCTGCAATGTGGGAGCACATTATTTGAAACTATTTTATGGGAAATGGAAGGGAATATAAAGATTATATTATCAGAACTTCTTTTAGAATAATACATTTGTAAATTACCATGTGTAATCAATCTAATTTTGTGCACGTATTATCAATTGAACTTTCTTTCTAATAACTCGTGGTTTGAGCTACTTTTTCATGCACAATTTCTATGTTTTTGTTACTCTCCTGTGGCATTTCCAGCCTTCTGTTTAAGTCTGTGAAGTGCTGTGGGGTACTGTTCTTTGGTTTTTGGTTTGTTCCTTGTCTGGGGTAAAATCTGGATGGATTATTTGTTTAAGATTTAGTTATACTTTTGTGATGAGTAACTATTGTTAACATCTCTATCATATGACATATTTTCCCCTTGTTTATGTGCATTGGATTTTTTTTCTCAAGTTCCTGTTATTCGACAGATATGCTGCCTGCAATTTTGCGCTATTCTATGCAAGTAGTTATTTACACATGTCCATATAGTAAATCACTTATGTACAATTTAAGTTTCAGAATTTATTCTTCCATGCTACTCTTACATTTTGGGGAATGTTATTTCAAATTCAAAAGAGAGAAATAATGTGATTGAAAGAAGTTTATGTTGAAGATAACGAGTTGCAGGATATTCCTACTTGCTACCATTTACATACCATGTAAAGGAACACACCTATGTCAATTCCTTTAAAATAAAAAAGGCTCAATTTTTCTTCTTCTAAACTTGTACCAAAATGGGAATATCATGTATTGCCAATTTCACTTTTCCAGGAATATTTGCGTGGCTAAAAGCATTAACAATTGTTATTTCTATTATGGTAAACTATATAAAAAAGTTATTACATGTATTTACTTATATTTCATACTTAATGAAAGAAGCAATAAACTATTCAAAAAGTTCAGAAATTTCTGTTATTTTAATGTACTTGTTTCTGAATTTTGATTTCAGTTTCGATCGTTCCACCGTGTTTTGAGTAATATATCTCTTATTCTATAAATGTAAGCCGTTTAGAAAATTGTGTTTTGAATCACACTGGCTCCATGGGTGTTAGGTTAATGTTGTCACTAGTACTTTGTAATTATAGGTTTAGTTTAATGCTGTTACCAGTACTTCATAATGATATTTTATGTTTTTTCCCCTGTAAAATTTGCAGGTACTCCTGTAATCAATCTTCCCAGAGTTCCCAAAGATAGTGATTTGTTCTTGGCCAAAAAAAATGAAGCCTATCAAAAATATCAGATGTAAGTGAATTAACAGATTATTTCTATATTGCACCTACTTCTGAATCAAAATAAACAAAACCTTCAACGAGTCTAGGTCACCAGCAAACAGATAACAAGAATGAACAACCATAACAAACAAGGTTCATACACAATTGAACCAATTGAGTGAAACTTTTATCACTCCATCCATTTTTTGTCTTCAAATTAAACAATCTTAACACAGCTGACAACCGGGAAAACTTCGTGCATCCTGGGTACAAAGGTTGTTCCTTATATTTACGTAAATTATCATACGTACATGTGCTTTCTTGAAAGATTCTTCTCCAACATTACGTATCATGTCTTCAAGTCTATCATCCATATCTACACTGCCTTCCTCTCTTTGGGATACACTTGGCAACATAGTTTCACCATGCCATATCCATTGGGTATAATTTTGACAAATCCCTACCGAAACTAGATGGCCCCTAATTTCTTCCTTACTAAGTTTTGGGTCCCGGTTCCCACAAGAAACACAAGGACAAGGAAAAAGTCCCTCAGTGTTAGGAAGATTCTTTTCAGCAAACTGTAGAAATTCAGTCACTCCATTATCATACTCAGCACTTAACCGATAAGCTTTCATCCACCTACGATCCATGACTACGTTCTGAAAATTAACACATACTAAATTAAAGAATATAGGTTCTTTTTGGTTCAATTCTAGTTCAATATGCATTCTCTATTTTCATCATGCACGGTCCATAGGTTCTCTGTTGTTGTGTTTGGTTTGCTATAGTAGTATTGTTTCAATTCTAGTTCAAAAAGCTAAACAATATAATAATATATAACAATAGCTTCAAACCACTCTAGATAAGAATATGACAAAACCAACAGGATGCACATAATGGACAAAATAAACTGAACATCAATTATCTCAACATCAAACTACTTGTTCTACTAGCTAGACAAGAAATATAATGTTATCTTGTTGAAATACTAATCGTTCTATTGAAGATCAAACTATTGGAATTACATGATTGGAAATAATTGTGTGTTTGATCAAGTTATTCAATTTACATGATTACAAGAAATTATGTATAGAACCTAATTTTATAGGACAATCTTGAAGATCCGTAAATTGAATATAGCTTAACTGATGAGCTGAAATGTCATGTAAAAAAGGCTTATTAATTCGAACAATTGAAGAAATATCTATAATATTCATTACCAATATCTAATACTAGTATTCTATTAGCGCACTAAACCAAAAAGGATCATTGTTGTTTTTTATTCAGCTAATGGACAACAAAATTTCAGTAGACTATACACTAGGATAATATTACTATGACTGTACACTATGCATACAAACCACTTTCAGCTCAACATTATCACAAACACCTCTTGTGCACAAATCAGAATCCAAAACCCCAACACATAATATAACAAAACGGATCCAGTTTTTAATGCATCAAAGTGAACCCATGAGGCAAATCAAATACACAGAAGCACATACAAGAGAACCAATGAGGAAAATCAAATCTAAAGTGAAAATTTCGACTGGAATAGAAGACAAATGAAAGAGGAAAACAAGAAGGAAATAAAATTTGATGTGGAGGAAATTAATACCTGGTAGAGGTGACAGTGATGAAGAAGAATCCCGATAACCGTAACGGCGGCTTGAGACACAGAGAAGGAGCGGTAGTGACCGGAGATTGCGACGATAACGAAGTTCGTGACGGTGAGGCTGGAGATCGTGATCGACGATCCTGATCGTGACTGGATTTCAAGGATTGGTCTTTTGTGTGAGAAGATCTGACCGGATTTCAATTTTAGGGTTTGTATGATTGGGGAAAATGAAATACGCGTGTTCAAAGATAAGGGAAAAGAAAAATTGTTAGTGTGAATGGCTTTTTCCTTCGGTCAGTATATCACAGAAGTGAAATATGTTTCACTAAAATAACGAAAATGCCACCATATTGCTTTTTGCCCTCAGCTATTATTCCCACCGAAGGGAAAACATGTTGTGAAATTCCTATTAATTTCGAAAATGCCACCATGTTCATGTTTCCAACAGGTATATGCCCCACTGATGTGGAATCTCCATTTTCTAGTAGTGTTAGGTGGCTTCTATAGGCTTTTAGAAGCAGCCTAAGGCGACGTCTTTGAAGTGGACACACTTTGGGCCTAAAAGCCCATCTGAAGGGCGTTTTGGGCCTTATCAAGGGCGATGAGGCCTTCTAAAGTGTCAGAGAGTCCTTCTGGAGGTCTCTGGGATCTTTAAGAATATTATGACGGTCCAAAATCCAATTTTATTTCAACATAGTACATCTATCTTAGATATGGGCTTATGTCAACTGATAGCGGGTCGATGATCTTGATATTGGACCTGGTTGCAAACTACATATCAGGCCTATATACAAGAATATGACGGTGCAATATATTTATACAAAAATATAGTGTCTTGCATCATTATATATATATATATATATATATATATATATATATGTGTGTGTGTGTGTGTGTGTATGTATGTATAAAAAACTATCGATGAATATTAACTTGTACTTGACACGGACCACTGACATTAGTATTTTATAAAGATTTTATATTATTTAATGTTAGTAAAGGACGAAGAGACCATTCTATCAAAATAATGAGGAGTTAAATATAACGATGAAAGAAATAAAAAAAAATAAAAATATATGAGTTATGTAACTAATTGTAGGAACCGTAAGCATAAATACTTTTTCGGTTTTTTGTAATTTCATATTTTTTATACCACCTCCCTTTGTAATTATAAGACTCTTGCAATTATTATTTGTCTCTTTTTATAAGACTAATTTCAAATTTTCATTACCTTAATTATTTATTTACTAAGACACTCGTAATTATGTTGCATCATTTTTTCGGCAATCTCAAATTAGTACTTTAATTTAAAATATAACCAATTCTTTTTCATAAAGGATATACATGTATAATGAATACTAAATTTCAACAAATATAATATCACGTCCAACTTTTTTTATTCTTGTGATTTACTCAAGGGGTCCTATATCTTGGGGTTGGGGTAGTATGAATTATTGAATTAACAATTTACCCACAAATAGTTTTTATGTATTGTACAATTATTTCAAGGTCAATTATAGACTAGTTTTAATTATTTATTCTTGGTCAATATGTGACCAAAGATTTATGGAAAAAAAATAGTATATGGAAATAATAATGATGGTTTGAATAGTATATGGAAATAATAATAATAATAATAATAATAATAATAATAATGATGATAATGATAATAATGATAAAGAGACTTCGTTACATTGTACCCAAAAAAATGGGTCGGCATGATGAGAAAAATATATGGAAATTAGAATTAGAATTAGATTTGTTGACCAGGAACTTGATTTAGAATTTTAATATAAAATATATGTGAATTATGACTAAATGATATCTTTTACGTTTTGTCCCCTTCGTACCTCTATAAATAGTTAGACTATTCCAACATTATCTCATACCAAATGCAATAATTAGTAATCATCATCCAATAATAAGATGAAGATTTTTCATATACTTTTCCTTTTCGCTTTTTTCTCTATCACTATTTCACATGCTTCTCTCAATGATTTCTCTGTTGCAGATTTAAAGGCTCCAAACACTCCTTCAGGCTATCCATGCAAACCCCTTTCAAGCATCACATCGGATGATTTCAGCTTTCATGGCTTTGTAGCTGGAAACACCAACAATTCATTCAAACTTGGAGTCACCACCGCAACTGTCACCAATTTTCCAGCCCTTAACGAACTTGGAATCTCATTGTTGCGGATGGACTTAGACCAAGGAGGATTAGCTCCAATGCATACTCATCCTGATGCAACTGAATTATTGTCGGTAGTTGAAGGTGAAATTACTGCTGGATTTTTGACACCAACTTCTTTTTATTCCAAGTTGTTGAAACCAGGTGATATTATTGTTTTTCCACAAGGAATGTTGCATTTTGCAGTTAATTCTGGTAAGGGAAAAGCTACTGCTTTTGGTGCTTTTAGTAGTGAAAATCCTACTACTCAAATACTTGATATTCTTTTGTTTGGCAATAAGTTGCCTTCTGATTTAATTGCACAAACTACTTTACTAGATCTTGCTCAAGTGAAGAAATTAAAGGCTCAATTTGGTGGAAGTGGGTAGAAATATAAGGATTTATTTTAATTTTTATGTGTCATCTACCAAATATTAAGATACTATATGGTTCGACAATGTAGAAAATTACTTATAATAATGAAAAAATAATTTGAGTCATACATATCTCTCTCTCTCTCACTAAATTACTAACAAATAAATACTAAAATTAAGTATGATAGAATAAGTTATCATTATCACTTATTATTAAAAATACAAATGATGATTAAAGGCCTCTTAGTATTTCTTAGAAAATGTTAATTTGATGCATCAATCAAATGGCCTTTCACATTTTAATTATCTATTTTTTTTTATCTATTTCCCTCTCTGCTCTCTTGCGCCGCACCATTCACCTCCTTTCTTCGAACACCGCCGCTACCCACTTCAAAATAACATCGCCGCTTCACTCAACCTACCATTTCCACCCACTCAAAATAACATCGTAAAGGTAATTTTGGGATTCAAGTTGGTTTTAAAATCCCTTTAAGGTCTGATTGGGTGTTTATAGGTCCACACCGATGTATGGTTCTAGTTCACCTTAAACAGTGGTAGTTATGTTAGCCACATCGCTGTTCATTTTACTGCTTTTGATTTGGTTACAATAAGGGTTGATGGTTTGCGTTGATTTGAGTTTTGATATGGTTTGACGCATCTTCATAAACCATGCTAGGTTGTTTTAAATCCATTGTCGCCTTCCTTTCTTTGGAGGTGGTTGCGATACTGTTGTTGTTGGACCCGGAATGGCTGTTAATTTGCTATAGATCATCGCAGCAACTGGTTGGTGTGTGTGGATTCGTTAATTACCGTGTTGGTGGTCAAATCCACTCCCCACTCTCAAGAATCTGTTTGTGTTTCGTATCCCCGTCATCATTTTGGTGTGTTTTGTTTTAGTGTACATACTATAAATCAATTTCCTATATAGCACCTGATGTATTATTTGGGTTCAATTTTTTTCTTTAAGTATATGGTATATAATGACTACTACTTTTCTGTAGTTTTATAAGGCAAATATCATGTTATACTATTATGTATAATCAAATTACAAGTTGTGTTTTGTGTTATTCTTTATGTAGAATACTTTTACATTTTGAAGGAAAAAAAATAGTCTATGACCCTGAAATGTGAAAACTTTTGTTTTGCCTTACTTTTACTGTTTTTTTGTAGGAAATGTCTAATTATGAGAAAAAAGTGAGAAGAGAGAACATTGTAATTTTTTTTTTCTTTTTTATAACAATATATAGGGGGAGAGAGAAATCAAATAAAGTAAATTGAATCTATTATTTCTTATAAAAGATGTTCTTTCCTTTTCTTCTCTTGCTCGGTTAAATAGAAAGTGATAAAAGTGATTTTAAAAATAAAACCATCCGCATCAATGTTCTTTTATTGAATTTAAAAATAAAAAAATAAAAACTTTCTTTTTTGGATTATAAGTGATCGAGTATACACATGTTTTTTCTCTCAAAAAAGTACACATCTTTTGAATAAGCAATCATCATGTACGATCTTTTTTTAATAATAAATTTCAATAAATTCTTTAAAAAAATAAAATAAATATCAGTATATGCAAATAAATTATGTGCCTGTGATTTGTGAGATATTTTTTATATCTTAATATATATATAGGAATAATTTGTTTTTTCGACTGTTATTTTTATTGTTAATTTTTGCCTCAGTCAATAATTGAATTTGTTCCTGATATCTCTCATTTGAAAGAAATTTAGAGTATCACCTATAGTAATCTGATATTTCTCATTCGAAAGAAATTTAGAGTATCACCTATAATTGGTCTAAACATGAAAATATTAAATCCAATAAAATAAATATTTTATTGATCAACAAAATTATCTATATTTTATTTTAGTTAAGAACAACTAAACTAATTAAAATTATTTTATTTTATCTAATTTTCTTTAATAGTGTACGTAGCAAAATGAAACTGTGAGAGGAGAGAAGAAGTGTTTGCTTGCAAAATAAAAAGTAGTTCTAAGTGAGAGTATAAGAGAATATCAATATTTTATTGATGCAAATCATAGCTTTCAAGACGGAAATTAAAGGATGAATTAAGTCAACTAATTTTAATGGAAATATATTTTGCATTTATTGACAGGAAAAATAAGAAACATGTGTGATAGATTATTAATTTTAAAAGGTTATATATTTAAAATGTATCATTATCTATATAATAATACATCTTAGATTTTTTCATTAGTTTTTCAATAATTTTCATTAAAAAGGTTTATATTGTATATCATATAAATCAGTTTTGATATCTAAAATATAAGTCATGTATAACTTTAAAATTTAAATTACAACAACATTATAAGGACTCGCGGCCAAAAAGACGGAAAAGAGAGGTTCTTTAAACCAAGTTTTCACACAAGATAGATATACAAAAGGTAAGAAAAAATTGTAACCTTCCTATTCCATTTTTATTTTTTGGTAGCCGGGGTTTTAACCCCAAATTTTTCATATATTATGAAAGTGGCTACTGCCAAAACGAAGAAAAGAGGGAGAAATCATTATATGCATTTCGTCCCTACAAATATAGGTCATTTGAAATTTCATCCCTGAACTTACTAATCCTTCCATTTTGCCCCTGCAAATATTAATCATTTGAATTTTCATCCTAATCTCATTTGATTAGTGACGTGACATGTCATTAGTGGATGAATCAACAAATATCATGTAAATTGACCTTTTTTTCTTATTGTTTCCAGACATGTGCAAAATTACCAACTGACCCCTATCTTCTTCCTTCATTCTCCTTCTCTTCTTCCTCTCCCCCTCCCTCTCCTTCCGCTTTACCACCACCACCACCACCCACCCACCCACCCACTCCCATTTCCACCTCACTGTTCGATTTTTTTCTTCTTCCCTTCTTCATCATTGCACTCTGCTTCTTCCAAATTTCCTTCATTCTACATAACAACAAACCCAACATCCTTCATTCATTCTTTCAACCCAAATCTATTTCCATTATTCCTTCATTTTTGGTTTTTTTTTTTTTCATTCCATGGCTGCAAAAGAACTTTACATTTCCACTCACTAATTTATTTTCAAACAAAACATCATAAAACAACAACAACAATACCCTTATACTCATCTCAATCTGTTTCTACCCAACAACAACGAAACCTCTGTGAACCTCACTTTCGAACCATCTCTGCCCCCCACACACACTCCACAATCTCCCACCGAATTCACATCCAATTCATTGCTGAAAGATTCCAACAAAAACTTTACAACATCGATTATATCCATTGTTGCAGCTTTGTGTAAAACAAAATCCACTGAATCGTTAATTCTGCATCCATTAGCTACAAGAAGCTTCAAAACATCGAGTTTCCCTGTTTTGATTGCAAACAGAATAAGCGATTTACAATTTGAATCTCTAAAATTTACATCTCAATCGGCGACGATAAGACAAGGGTATTGCTTGGTCTGAAAAATCTTCATCTTCATCTTCCCTCTTATTTCATCTTCATCTTCCCTCTTATTTCATCTTGTGTGTGAAAATCTTCATCTTCCCTCTTGACGAAAGAGCAAACAGAATAGTGGTATTGCTTTGTGAAGATGAAATAAGATGAAATAAGAGGGAAGATGAAGACAAGGGTAGTTTGGTCTTTTTGCACGTGTCCATATTCATTAAGGGTAAAAATGTCTTTGCAACTGTGTCTTGCTTATGTGTCCTGACACAAACCCAATCACCACTTGCCACATAGGCATCACATTGCTAATCAGTGTCCACCTCATCAAAAAAATATAATCAGGATTGATTCTCAAATAATTAATATTTGCAGGGGCAAAATGGGAGGATTAGTAAGGAAGCAATACAAGAGTTTCTCGAGGGGAAGGAAAAATTAAAATTTCTTATATTCTCACTTAAAATTTAAGTCACTCAACCAAGTTAATCCACCCTTAAGAATGCAACAAACCACATAAACCAAGTTCATATGCCAATTTTAGAAAAAAGATATGCATATGAAAGAAAAGGGTGTGCCACGTGACATACCTTATTTGGCCAATGTTATATAATATCAGTGGTACACAAGTGCTATTCGATGTAATTTAATTTTGATCCACATGCCAAAACATGGCCTCCACGTTTTAGAAAAAATACTAGTTTTTAATTCCAAATATCATATCCAACACTACTCAAGAACATGTTCTTGTCCCCTCTTACTACCTTCGAAGCTTCTAATTAAGCATGTATTATCTTGTTTGTAGATGAATTTTACAATAATCATAGCTCCTGTGATAATTTACCGATAAAATATCTTTGCCGTTTTTTAAACAGTTTTTGTTATAAATTTTTGAAAAGTTACAATAAGATTAAATTATCATTATATTCAAGGTTTAAATGCACTTTTGGCCCCCTATATTTGTCGTGTAGCCATTTTGATCCCCTAACGAAAAAAATGCAATTTTTACCCCCTAATTTTGCCTCGTGTAGGGAAATATGCTCTTTTAACCCCTTATCTTTACAAAAAAGTTGTGTTTATGACCCCTTTTTTGGGACATGTGGCGGCTGCTCAACATAGTTGGAAAAACTAGGGGACCAAAATTGCATTGCTTTTGTTAGAGGGTCAACATTGCTATAGTGACAAACATAGAAGGCCAAAAGTGCGTTTAAGCAAATATTCAACATATAAAATCCTTGGGTTAAATTTTGACGACAATGGGAGTCCGACAAAATTTAAACAACAAGTATATATTGTTTGGTTTATCAGATTTTAACATAAATTTATTTTAAGGCTCTCATAGAGCCAAGAGTTTAAATTCACTTTTAATGTGATCATATACGCTTAAAATAATTAGGAAGTCAAATGGAAATGTGTACATGATCCTATACAGTCGAGATACCGATCTTTTAACAAGAAACAAACAACTCACCAAGCATAGCATAAACATTTTCTTTTTCATAGTTTGGAAAAATATAAGAGATCATACCCTCGTTGAAAATGAAATCAATGTATAAAAACTATGATCAGGACATTTTTAACAATCGAGCGCTATGATCTCTTATAAATACTAGTCCTCGATTGAAAATTTAAACAACGGGCACACCTTGCATATTTCTCTTCAAAAATAGCAAAACCTAGTTTTAAAAATCCATAATCAGGACATTTCATAAAATCATTTATTAATAAAGTATTAAAAAAAAAAAAAAAAAAACTTTCTTATTCACAACATTGGCAAGGCCGCAAGGTTACATCTAAACCTACCATCAACTGATAGTCCAATGATAAAACACACACAAAGCCCTCAAATTGGTCTTAAGAAAATTGATGTTCATACTTCATATAAGGCTAAAACAAACCTGAAAAAGACGCAAATACCCTTTCAGTAGTTAACTGTCATTGGTTTCATTGGTTGTTAATTGTCGATTCGATCCTACTCATATGCAGAAACAGAAGCATCAATTTTTCATTTCAGTTTCATAATTTTTCCAAAACTTCTCCAATTCCTTAATCCTCTCCTATTCCATTTTGACGAAATTCAAGTGAATCATCTCCACAAAAACTTAAGTAGTATTAATATTTATAATCATAATGTTAGTTTGAGAAGGTGTCTCAGGTTACTAGAGTGGAGCTGATGGCGGCACACTTAGGTGTGCCACAGATTGATGCTGTGAAAAATTGCAAGGATCAATATGGTGCTTAGATTAGTTATAAGACGCTGAACATGCTTTATGAGGACCACCTCTCTATTGCTATTAGATTGAAAGATGCACAGACGATGGAGCAAATACAAGAGAGGGATAGGCGTATGGATGCTTGTGTGAATTGTTTCCTCTTATATCCAGTTGGATGTTTGTTATTTGGTGATAAATGAAGGAAAATCAAATTACAGAATAAACAGCAGAATAAATTTTTTTGATTTTCTTTCCTTGGATCATTACGAATTTGACATGAATCAATGATTCGATCGTTACCTCGAAGTGTGGAATCTGGAATCACGATCACAACTAAGCAAGTTCCAGAGCCTGTAGCAAGTCCACACAAACGGTACTTCTCCAAGTCTCGGTGCTAGCCAAGGAATCAGAAATTTCAGAGAACTAAGGTTTCTCAAAAACCGTGTAACTCTGACTTCAGCACAAGTGTTCTATTTATAGAACTTCAAGTGTGTTATGCAAGTCAGATTTCACTATTGGGCTTTCGTAAGCCCAATAACGAGTTTAGTCTTTTGCTAACTAATTAGCGTTATTTACTAAACGTACACATCATATAAGTCATACTTATATTTCTCTTTTTACCGTTCTTTTGTGTGTGACCACATAGGTTCTAGTCATGTTGGCAATAATATTAAAACTAAATTTAATATTATAAACAATAAGCGGTATCTAGCAACACATTATTGCTACCCAAGTGACAAGAATGTCAAGTGATATGACGAAACTTTTTCGATGATAATATTCATGTGTACAAATACTCCTTTGTCCTCATATCTATATTGATCACAAGGCATAGATATTGTCACCCTTGTATAGATCAATATTTATAGTTCTTTATCCCGAAATATACTGAATAATGAATAAGTCCAATATCTCATATTGACTTAGTTCGGCATGACCATGCAACTTTACAGTCATATTTCATCAAGAGGCATAAAGATATATCTCATGTTATAAGGAGGGACAAATCCTATCTAGGACACTCATGTCCCTCAGCATGATTCATCAAGTACCCATTAGTCAACGTTATGATTATCCTTTTACACACAATGTTAGAATGACAATAAAACACTCAAGTCCACATCTAGGGATCATAGTGGTTTCAGGTCTAAGAGTGATATACACTATTATCACTGTGAGAATATCATATGACATTTTCATAAAATACTATGTAGTATTCTCACGGTGGGTCAATTCAGAATAAATGTTACTCCTAATATTTATACATATGTATAGACTTAATATCTAATATTTATGACTCATGAGATGTGGTCATCAGTCTACATACATAATAGTCTCGACGCTTATTATTATCCCAATTCATATTAAAGCTTGACTACAAATACATTTAAGAATAGTGTTCTTTATGTTAATGTAATCTTATGATTAAGTCACACTTAATATATCATTACACGAACTATCTATTCTAGGAACTTTATTAACATTACAACAAATATTATAAAAGAGTGTCATATATTATTTAATAATAAAAATCATGATACATAATATAAGTTTAACATAAACTATTGACCGCTAGAACTTACACCACTAACACTTGTGATATCATGATGTATACATACCTCTTCAAAATAACAAAATTGGCAAATAAGCCCTTACACAAGATTGGACCTTCAAGGATTCAACGTTAAGCTTGGGGGTATGTTGACCTCACGGTGACATTGAGAGAGGAGTGGAGGAGGACTATCAAGGTTCACATTCTAGTTGAGCTATTGCTTTTTTCATTTTATCCATTTTCTGCGTGCTGTATTTTTTTTTTACAAAAATGTTCATGGAGTATTTGATTTTATAATTTGAACACAGCCCGGATGTATTCAGATTTTATAATCGAAACTACCTAAAACACAAAGATGGAGGTTAGAATGATTAGTATGGTTCTTAAACTAACTGTCAATGTTACAAGCATGCTCAGTATGGGTGCCGATACAGTTCAAATTATATAATCCAAATTGTTTATCTCGAATTGTATAATTCGAAAAGAGCAAGGAACAACCTTGTTTTTTTGGGATGTTCAGATTATAAAATTTGAATTGACGAAGAAATCATTTTTCCACCCCAAAACAGTAGAAAACTCATTTCGAATTATAGAATTCGTAAATCTCATAGACATTTTCTGAAAAAATATACGTAGGACACGAGAGAAGATCGTAAGATGAGAAAAATAATAGTCTTCTAGTTATACACTTTCAGTAAATATACGACTTCTAAGACCCAAAATCTTGAGGCCTTGAGCCCTGACTTTGACGTCTTGAACCTTGGGTCAGCTATATAACTTATAATATTCTAGTTTCTCTCTAAATTAAATTTCATATTTACCTCATTATCAACTTTCAGTCACTTTAAAATATCTCTAATCCTTTATAATACCCTTTAAATCAATGATGTAAATAGAAAAGAAATAGAAAAATAATTCTTGTAAGCACCAGATAGTCAGTTGTATCCACTATATGTTATAGCATTTTGATGTGGTAATCTTTTTATAGATTACCGATCACATTGCAATTGCGACCTGATGTGGTCCACAAATTTAAAGCCTTGGTATGCATGACATCCTAGTCTAAAATCTTATTGCTTCAATAAAAAAAAAAAAAGGTAATATGGTGCACTAAAGCTCCTGCATACGCAGGGTTCGGGAAGGGGTCCACTATTATTGGTATATTGTACGCAGTCTTACCCTGTTTTTTATACAAGAGGATGTTTCAAGGACTTGAACCCGTGACCTTTCAGTCACATGAAGAGCTACAGTAGTGAAAGAGAAAAAAAAAGAGCTACAAAGTCTTACATGAAGTACATCTTGAATTATGATTCGTATATAAATGATGTCTCCTTAATTTGCTATTCAATCCAATCCAATCACTATTGAATTTAACTTAAAAAATGTAATGACATCAATATTTACAGTTTTGCATACTTCTTCAGCATATTGGCAGCTTCTTTTGCATAATCTGGAACAGGCATGTTGCTTTTAAGAGTTACTCTAGAATATGCTATCAATGATCTGTTTTGTGAGTTTGAAGGTTCGATCTTCCAGATTTTCACATCCCACACCTGCAACAGGATCGAAGTGTAAGATAACGATCATATCCACCCAAACAATTCTAACCCCAAAAAATGTAAGCAAGTAAGAATTTCAACACAACATTCGGAGTAAACAATGAGATGATTCAAACAAACGATTATCCTCAAGTCATTAATGAACTTCAGTTAAAGACGAATTGTTTAAAGAGCTGAGCTCAAATCATGATCGGTATAATCATTGGCCATGTTTTACTTACTTAATAGTCGGACATTGAGCTCCTTCCCTTGTAACCAAGTACCAAAATAAATATGAGATGATTTCTATTAAAATTACAAAAATATCTTTGAGTATGTCTTATATTCTGTTTGTTATTATTATGCACCAAATCACCAATAAGCTATGAAGCACGAATACTATTCAGATTAGGCGTCATGTGTCGTGTTCGACACCGACACGATACTGACACATATAATTACACTGAATTTAAAGATTTTTCCAAATTATTAGCAGTGTCAGTGTCTTGTTCAGTGTCCATATCCGTGGTTCATAGCCAATAAGATAATTTATATAAATGGTAACCATAACCAATTAGTGATTGTCTTCAATTATCTAGTGTGCTTCACATAAAGATAAATCGTTCGGAAAAACTTGAATACGAATTCTGATTTAAATAATTGGTCAGACTTTGAGTAAAATATAAAGAGGAGCACTTTCCTGAATGGTTTTGGCAACACTTAAAGGGGTTGCTTCAGCATAGATCAAGTCACCAAGCATTGCTGATTTCAAATGATTGATGCTAAGTTGAATTCCAGCAACTCTTTTATACCCACAAGCAACATGTGCTCCAATACTTGCAAGAGCTTCAGCTATCACTGCTGATACCCCTCCATGAAGCACACTAAAAGGCTGTAACATCCAAAATCAAATCACTCCTAATTACCTACTTTTTCTTGTTCATATATATATATATATATATGAAAAATTAATATAACGAACACTGACAACACAGAGATACATATACGTCGACACTCATAATAATTTGAGAAAATAACATAATTCAATGTAATGATATGTGTTAGTATCGCGTCGGTGTCGGACACGTTGCATATCCTGCACAGGATCATGCCTAATCCAAGGAGTATACATGCTTAATTTTTCAGGAATCATATCAAATAATTGTTATAAGAATTAAGACAAAAATACTATGCAAACAAAGGGTTTGACCTGACCTGGCAACACTTTTCAGTGACTTGAAGATGGCCAGAAACTTTGTCTGATGACACATCTTTAAACTCAAATCCAAATGTATGAAGGGGTAAATCCAAATCAGCAGCTTTTGGTTTTAATGATGATGATTGATGGTCCTCCATGATGATTTGGGGATTCTATTATGTAACTGTCTGTGATATCTCTTGTTGTAGTTGTACTTTGTTGCTTTGTAAAGTGTGGTATGATTAATAATTGAGGAATCATTCAAAGTTGTTGACTAAAAGGGTAATTTAGGGATTAAAGGAAATCAAAAGTGATTCTTGGCAAGTATTTGGGGTTGGTGGGTCAGTGGGTGGATATTTGGTGGAAAATGGAACCTTGAGGTATAAACCGTGTCTCGTGAGGTACACCCTCCGGTCACTCATTTAATTATCTACTTTTTAGGTTCATTCATTTAATGATGTATGTGGTCTATAATAAAAACTATGTGCATCATTAAATGAATGAATCTAAAATATAGATTTTTGCTTATATTAGTGACCGGAGGGTGTATAATTTTAGGGTTGATTTGCGAAAACAATTTCCTTGGTTTTGATTCACTTGATTGAACTATTGAATTAAAAGAATTAAAGACCCAGGTTTTTTTTTTTTTTTTTGTCAAGTAGCCTAATGGCTAGAGCTCACACAATTAAATTGTGGAGTGTCTGGGGTTCGAACCCCAGCTCCTACATATAATATGCAATATCCCTACCAACTGAACTAAGCTCACGGGAATTAAAGACCCAGGTTTAAATCTGGTAAAAGAGGAAATATAACAACTCACATATTAATATTTTTCATTAATAAAAAAAAAAAAACTTTGTAAATAAAATTTAAAACAAATTATTAAAACTAGTTTATGAATATTTGCGATCAAAAAGCCTTTTCTTTTTTTACAAAAACAAATCATTTTCTTTTTATAAATTCATAAATTTTTAATATTTGCACTTGTATTCATCAAAACAAGAGCGTTTATGTCATTTGTCTCATTATCAAAACATGAACATTTATATCATTTGTCCCATATAAAAGCTGAACTGTACACTAAGCATGGACATTATATAGAAAAATAGAAAACATTTTGTCAAGGTAATATGAATAAAACAAAGGGTTAAATGATACTTTGTCATTTGAACGAGTTTTGCTTTATCGTATAAAAAAAATATAATTGGGATTACAACCTTGTAATTTGAAGATTCTTTGATTGAATCTTTAAATTACAAGGTTGGAATCCAAAAAAAATCGAACTGAGTAAACCAAATTTTGTCCAAATGACATGGGGTAAGCACCATTTAACCTTAAAATAAAACTGGGGTTAACTCCTAAACTAACTCCCAACACTTATGATGCAATTACCAAAATTTTGTCATCTCATAGCTAAAACAAACCCTTACAAATAAAACTTCCATGTTGATTTCATCTTGATAAAGAAACCATAATCAGTTATAGAACTAAAAGGATCAAAGAATTTGAATTCATGTTGACACAAATTTTTCACAAACTGGCATACAGATCTCAAAATTCTTCATGAAAATAAAAAATCATTTTTATGATCTAGAATATTTTGAACCTGAGAAACCAAATGGGAATGGGGACCATAACATATACAAGCCAATAAACCTCCATATGTTAAGCAATGTACCCCAAGCTGAAAAATATGTGTTACTGTATGATCATTGTAATCTTGTTCTCCACGAAAACCAATGCTATTCACAGGTTCATGTGTGTAACACATACCAGTTTTGATATCATGAGCCCGAACATCTAGTGAATTTTGTTTAGACATTACCCAACCGAAATTGATAGGGTCCTTGCATGATTTCAAAAATTGGCAACCATAGACAAGGAAACTCCAAACATTACGAGTAATGTCTGAGACAGAATGAATGAACTCATTTGATACATTCTCAAAATCTTGACTATTGATTTGACCATTTAACATACATGCTCTAAAAGTATCCATTAATGACCACTTACAGCATTTAAATTTTGTGTCAGAAGCAAGGTTTGAAAGGACCAAATCAACATTAAGAAACTTACTCCATCCTGAACTTCTGGTAAGAGTTAACAAAGATTCACCAGCTCCTATCCAAAAATTAGCAACTGATGCAATAAGTGATGATTCAGAATTGAAAAGATGATGAGCTGCACCTGCCAGTAACAAAAAATATGCAGCACTGGTCCTGCTCATATCAAAAGCTTTCGATTGGTTAAAATCTATTTCAGAATCTCCAGATAATAAATCACTAGCGCGGACTTTATATGCTGAAGCTAGTGTCATATAGCAATTTAGAGAGAGGTGGTGAAGGGGATGCAGCGTGAGCTGAGAATGTGCTTTTCCTTCTAGCTGCTCGTCTACACCTTCAATGAGAATCTTCTCGAGCTTCTCACAACAAGATACAGAATCACCAACCGAAAGGTACTCTGATATAACATCTTCAATGGAATCGGTCAATCTTCTATCAGTCATGTCTCTGAAGAACTTGTAATTGGAACGTAAACCAGATAAATCTCCACAGACAACGCATATTTCCTGAACAATAGTACAAAATATTAGTTTCACTTCTAGGCGAGTCACGAATATTTATCAGAAAATTCATATTACAGAGAGCATATCTGGGGCAAACAAATCCGTTATTTTGACAAATTCCATGAAGTGTTTAATGAAAAACTGGCCTAACTAAACTAGAATATCAACTCAAAGTCTTACTTGCAATATATGATCCACGTATGTGAAGAGCAGAGAGCTACAACGTTGGCAGCAACAAATAAACTGATACTTAGACCATAGTTCCGATTGTCTCGTTCCCTAAAAAGCCAAATACAAATTGAGACTAGAAGCTTGATAAAATATCAATAAAGAAATGAAAGAACTCAAACAAGATCTGAGAAAGAAGGAAAAATTCATAGGAGACAAACTTTTGTGAGAAAAAAGAGTACGATTTCATCTAATTTATGAGGATACATTTATGTTTATAATTTAGCAGATAACTATCCTTTTAGTTGACAATTTCCTACATTCATAAATGGGCAGGCAGAGGATGTCTTGAAATACAATGACAACAGGAAATTATATGTAATATATGCTACATATCGAGTGGATGGATAGATTTTGTATTAAAAGGAAATTATTGCTTTTCAAGATATATTCTTTCCAAGGGGATACTATACAACAAAGAAAGATAAACAAAACTAATATCCATTGAAAAAGAGATAAAGTGGTTTCTCAGTATGGCGCACAAAAACATTAAAAAAATGTTTTCATGTCCAAAATTGAGACAAGTTACAGGATAGTCATGAACACACGAATTGTGACTCGTACATCACTGTAAGATACTAGCATCATTAATTTTCTCTACCATAATATACAGGATTCAAACCAACCCGTCCTTGTATTAATAATGAAGGAAAACCTAAAAGTAATAATGCAAGACAAAGCAGCAAAACCACAACTTCATTTATCACTGTCATTGCTCATTGGCCATTGCTACAACCTACGGACATTAAAACACAGAGGACATAACATAGTCATTTACATTGTGAAGCTTCCCATTGTATGGCAACAGGGGTGTCCAAGATTCCAAGTCTAAAGTCATGAAATTAAGTCAAAAAAATGTTGCATGGACATTTATATACACTGCATAATACACTGCATATATCATAAGAACATCATATGTTGTTATTACCACTTACCAAATTGATGGTTTATATTATATTTTAGTTTTGAAGAGACAAATGAATTTATTTATGAGCATAATCCAAGCACAAAATGTGCAAGTAATGACAAAAAGTTTATACAAAATCTGTATAAATGCAGCAAATACCAAAACCAAAACCAAACCATTGCTCCTACACATAACCATGAACATCAGCATCCACTCCAGTGATAGAGAAATCATCTAGCAGAACAAAACTAACCAAAATAGGACTCAAAGATACACATACATCCAATAGCATCATGAGCCAATTGATAAAAAAATTGATATACCATAATCCAAGGATTTAATAAAACCAACTCCAAAACTCACTTCAGCTAGTAAATCTGATATGCCATTGTAACATTCCATCTATTCACACTGTTGCTATTTCTGTTTACCACAGCATATAATTATTCCTTTGCTGCTTGGTACTATCAGAATGTTAAAAGATTATAAATTCAATGCATAAATTCAACTCATCTAGCACTTTCCATACTTTCTCCTCTTCCACTCGTATTTGTTTGTTTATCACTCTCTCGGTTCCTATGCATGAAAAAATAATACGAATAACATAAATTTGATGCATACCTTTGGCTGCAAGAGGTCGGTATATGCTACAGTGACCTCTTCCCCCTTTTTAATTCTCTTGATACTCCTCACAATCAATTTTGGACCAGAGATCTCCCGTCCTTCTTTTTCATGCAAAAAAATCACCTCAATTAATTAATTTTTACAAAACCAAAAATCTAAGCATATCATCAGATAGAACAAAGTTGTGTAAACATTTAATTTGGTCCATCGAATATCACTCTCTCTAATTTGGTCATAAACTATAGACATATAATGAATAGTCCCTAAATTATTCTCAATTCATCAAGTTAGTCCACTAGTTACTTTTCAAAATAGGAGAGAGTGGAAATTTAAGACCAGGGCCCTGTTTGGATATACAGCATATTTGCAGCTTATAGCACAAGCACATACCATGATAAGCACTTATGTATAAGCTATTTTTACAGCAAAAGATAAATAGAAGTTAATTTTTTTTTCATGTAAGCTATAAACTATTTTCATAGGCTATCTTGTGAAAATAAGCTCAAAATAGCTTATGAAGAATGTCATAAGCTGTGTTTATAAGTTCTCGCAAACAGTCTCATAAAACCTATGTCAGTAGATAAACTCAAATTAATCGATCCACATACTAACACATTAATAAACAATAATAGCTTATGAAACTCTGCAACACACACGCTTTTTTATTGAAGGTGTTTCCGATGTCTGACACCGACACAATACTAACACATGTGATTACACAAGATAAATTCATTTTCTCAAATTATTATCAGTGTTGACGTGTGAGTGTCGTGCTCGTGTATGTGTTAATGCATCACAAATATGAATTGTTTATTATAAAGTCCTAACTAATTATGTAGCAAATATAATATAAATGTAATAAAAAAAGAAACAAACCTTGTGCAAATTCACTACTGCTACCAAAAACACCAGAATCTATCTGCTGCAAAACACAAACAATTCACATCATGTTAGAAAATAACAGAAGCAAAAACTGCACAAAAGTAGCAAAAATTACTTGTGGTTGTTTAGAATTTTGAGTGAATGGAGCTATGCGAAGCTTGGATTCACGAGAAAGCAAAGAATTGGAGAAGGAGAATCGATAGCAAGCATTGGGGGAACAACTATGATTAATCCAAGAGAAAGCATGTTCAAAAACCGCAATCCCGAGTGCGCATCCTTCGTTATCATGCACCTCCACGGCGTTGGTTAGCACTGCACAAAGAGCAACAGTGGCCTCCTCCAGAGTTCCACCGTCTTTGCTGCAACCGTTTTGCTTTTCTATTGCGGTGGCCATGGTAAGTGCTCCGAGGCGGACAGTCTCAGCCACGTCGTCGTCATTTTGAGATGTTAGTAAATGACGGTTGGTGAGTAAGTGATTGAGGCGAGTGGAGCCATGGGAGTGACGGTGGAGAAGGAGACGGAGGGCGGTGCGGAGGAGGGAAGAGGTGGAGGAGGAAGGGAGGTGGTGTTCGGCGGAGGAGAGGGGGATTGAGGAATGGGAGGTGGAGCAGTGAAGGGAGCAGTAGTGAATGGGGGGATTATTGGGATTGGGAATGGGAATGGGAGGTGGAGTTATGAGAGAGAAACATGAGGAGCAGTGAGTGTGGAGATGGGTGTTGTGGAGAGAGAAAGAGAGTGGAGTAAGTGGTGGGGTTATGTCTGTTGCTATGTTTATGTCTTCTGTGCTTCTCATCTCCATCTCCATCTCCATCTCAATTTCCATTTCCATTTCCATGGAGCAATGTTAAAGATGAGAGTTTGATCCCGAGTATTCCTACGAAATCTGGTAGCTTATGAAACAACTTTGATTTTGTATCAATGATGACTCGTGTTCATCTCAAAGGATTGATTTGATATTACTCTAAGATTTTACAATGGTTGATTTTTGCCTTAAATAGGTCTTTCATCCTGCAAATATAGGTCATTTGAATTTTAGTTGCTAATCCTTTCAATCTGTCCCTGTAAATATAGATCATTTGAATTTTCGTCTCCGAAATTACTAATATGTAATTAGAACCAAAAGTCAAATTATTAATATTTGCAGGGATAAAAGACATATTTAAGCAAATCACCTCGTCCAATCATCACTTGCCATATG
Organism: Medicago truncatula; assembly: GCF_003473485.1. Lineage (NCBI taxonomy): Eukaryota > Viridiplantae > Streptophyta > Magnoliopsida > Fabales > Fabaceae > Medicago > Medicago truncatula. Next base: position 19,794,950 of record NC_053043.1, on the reverse strand, counting down.
GGCACCACGTCGCTAATGACAGCCCACCTCGGCAAAAAAAACTTAATTAGGACCAAAAGTCAAATGATTAATATTTGCAACGACAGATTGGAAGGATTAGTAACTTCAGGGACGAAAATTCAAATGACATATATTTACAGGGACGAAAGACATATTTAAACTTTGATTTTTTTATTTTTCTTTTTTTAAAATAATTTTACAATGGTTGATATGATAATAAATTATATAATTGAAAGACAAATTTTCTTGTTTCGACGCAATTTATAAAAATTTGCTTCATTTTTTTATTTTATCAAAATAGTCATTATGAATAATATTTTATTTATCAAAAAATTTGATTACCATGTCAGAGGTTAATGTGGAAGCTGACTTTGAACACCATGTCAGAGGTTAATGTGATACATCAACATTATTAACGATGAGATTTGACGAAGAAACTAAATTACTTGAACATTATAAAATTTAGAGACGTTCTAACTACCTCGATTAATTCAGAGATGAATTGATCAATAGGTGAAAATTTAAGGATAAACAAATGTATTCACTCCGATGAACCCTTTTCTAATTTTAAAGCAAGGAAACTTGCGGGTATAATCGAACCTAAGAAGTATTTCCTCATTTTAAGTTGGGGAAAAAAATATTGTTACTTTCATAATTTTTATTAGGAGAATGTTAATCGGTACTCTCGGGACATTGGTTAAGAAGCTAAGAGATGTAAGATTTTATTAAAAAGTGGTGTAATAATTAGTTCATCAAAAGTAACAGTTTATATTTCCAAAATAGTTTTTCTACTTTTGGATTTTTTAACCAGTGCCCGGGGCACTTATTAACAAGACCCCTTTTATTATTACCTTTATAGCGTAAAATTTTTAGACTTAATTGTAATTTTGGTCCCTCTGTTTTAACTATTTTGTAGATTTGGTACCTTATGTTAAATTTTAACAGTTTTGGTCACTCCATCATATTTTTGAACTAAAAGTGATGAGATGTGTTTTAAATGACATGGTATATGATCTAATGATGAAAAAATCAACCCATCTGGGTTGCCCTAGTGGTTGGCTTGGGATCTTGGAGTGCGCTCCTCTCAAGGTCTCAGGTTCGATTCCCTCTAATGCTAATTTCGGTGGGCAAGTCCATACAGAGTCTTGCTCTCACTTAGAAAGGGGGCCCACAAGTGGGCGGTGAGATTGGTCCCCTCGAATTAGTTGACACTTGGATCGGATATCGAGTTTTAAAAAAATGATGGAAAAATTCAACATTGATGAAATCGTAAGAAACTTCCTTAAAAAAAATTCATTTAAAAGTTTAAAACATGTCATTTCACCTTATTTTAGACAAAATATTTCATGGATACCAACGCCTCAAATTTTAAAATAGGGACAAAATCAACAAAATAATGAAAATAAGTTGATCAAAAGTACAATTACGTTAATCTTTAATGTTTTATGAGTTGCTTATGTTATTTCTATTTATTAAAACAAAAATGATATGCACTGACCGTGTAAAGCAAGATCACACAGTCATCTAATAGGAATGTCCCACATCATTTACTCATAAGTTGTTTTATTTAATTTATAAAAAAACCTAAAATTAATTTTGCTATTTTTCCTAAGAACTGAACGATGGGAATTTGATACGTGGATATGATTAACCAAAAAACAAAGATTGTGAAGAGAGTGGAGATTAGCGATATTCCATACCTTCAATAAGAAACGGAAGGATGCAACAGAGAGTTGCAGTTTCGTTTGTCGTGAATCAAGTACAGAGCGGTTATGAAAATGAAGGAGAAAGGGGAACTATGTTGAGGCACGAAGGAAAAATAGCAAAATTAATTTTAAGATTTTTTTATAAATTAAATAACACAACTTATGAGTAAATGATGTGGCACATTCCTATTTGATGACTGTGTAATCTTACTTTACACAGTAATCTTGCTTTACACAGTCAGTGCACCATAATTAAACTCAAATGATATTTATAAACAACTTTTAAACAATCATCTTTCTTATTCTCTCTTCTTTTTTTGTCTATATTGTTTTTATCATTTTATCAACAAGAAGAGTAAAAAATTCCAAAAATTGTAATTGGTTGTATAAATATGGCTAAAATATGTTTTTGGTCCCTGTAAATATGGCTCATTTGGGTTTTGGTCCCTGGTAAAAAAAAAATTGAAATCAATCCCTGCAAAATTTTTTGTTTTTTAAAATAGTCCCTATGTCCAATTTCTTGTTTATTTGGGACAATTCAGTCTATGTGACAGATGCTGACTGTGTAAAGTTGGCCACGTGTCGTCAAGGTGGCAATTATGTCATTTAACATATTTAAAAAACATTTTTAGAAATAAAAAATACATAAAATAATTTTTGATTTATTTTAATTATAGTTTTCAATTGGAAATTAGAGTTTGTATATATTCTTCATCCAACCCCATTCTTCAACAATGAATTCAATCACTAAAACCCAAAAATTCAACACGAAAAATTGATCCAAAACAATGTCAGAATCATTCTCTCACAAAAATTTTATCTTGAAATTTGGCCTTAGAAGAGAGGTAGAGTGAATTGGTTGCTGCCTTGCATTTAAGGGTTTGTGTGAGAATCATTAGCAGGTCAAAATTAACTGGACGGTTAAATGGTTCGACAATAAAAAGAGGTTTGGGTTCATCACCCCTTGTTTCACCATGCTGTCGTAACACCGCCGCTGCCACTATAGCCTCTGTTCGGTAACAGAGGCTATAGTGGCGCTTCTTCTCTCTGAATATGAAGCCACCACCACCTTCAAATACTCAACTCGAACCTGAAAAAATTACCCAGAAACAGTGATAGTAGATCTGCAGGTTTTGAAGATGGAGAAGCAATTGATGGAAGGAGGGTAGCAACTGAGAACAATGAGGATGTATTTTGATGAATTTGATTTGGGATCTTTGTAATAGTGAGTGTATGAATAATGGGTTGATTTGAGAATGGAAGAATTGTTGTTGTGTTGTTGTGGATGTTGATGCCATGGAAGGGGAAGAAGAAGAAGTTGAGATAAATGCAGCAAAACAAGAAGAGGAAATTAATATAAAAAAAAAGAAGAAGAGGAAATTAATAAAAAACAAAATATTTATAGATTTATTGATTTATTTTATATATATTTAACTTAAATTAAAATCCACTTGTACAAAATGATACAGTCAACATGTGACATCTAAGCAAAAACTTGCCAAATAAGCAAGAAAGTGAGTCTAGCGACTATTTTTAAAACAAAAAAATTTGCAGGGATGGATTTCAAAAAATAATTTTACCAGGACCAAAACCCAAATGAGTTATATTTGCAGGGACCAAAAACATATTTAAGCCTATAAATATTAATTACTTTCAAATTGGGAATAAACGGTCGGTCTATCCAAGAAAAGTACTACAACCAATTACCAGAAAATCGTCCCCCAAGTGCCGATTGCAAGTGATATTCCCTCTCAATTGCAAGTACCTGAATTTTGCCAAAATCATAAACTTAGAATCAATGTTACTTCGAATGCAACTACAATTACTACTCCCACCAAAATACACCCCCCCTTCATCTTCACGCACCCTATGCTCCATTCGAGTCACAGCATCAGCCACCTCCCCGCCGCAGTCAATCTCAATCCACCTGACACCCAATTCGCCGCCTTCGCTGTCGCAATTCACAACCACATCACCCATTTCGCCGCCCGGAAATGCAGTGTTTCGCCCCACCCCTGAATTGGGGCTTCTCTCTCACGTATTCGTTTTCTCCATGGTAAAACACAAATTTCATCTTTAACAAATTTTTATTTCTTGGTAGTGAATTTTAATTTCTTTTCACACTTCTTTTTTTTTATTTTGCAGGTTTTTGGTGCATTATTCTCCGTGGCTTTAATTTCCATTCCAACCTTAATTGTAGGTTTTTTGTGTTGCAATTTGTAGAATGATTAATATAATCTTCAACTAATTGTTATCTATGTTTGTTGCAAAGGCTTTTGGAAGATTAGGAAATTCAGTGAAGAAATTGTCTAAGGTTGTTTCGGAAGAGGTACCTGGAACTTTATCTTCTCTCAAACTTTCTAGTTTGGAGCTTAGTGATTTGTCACAGCAATTAAACAGTCTCAGGTAACACATAATTCGATCACGGTTTATTTATCACCGACATTTTATATTGATGGCGTGTCAGTGACTAGTCTGAACACGAAACCATGTTGTTACAATCAATTATATATATTTTTAAAAATTATTAACCGATTCTATGTGTCAGTGTTGTGTCTTGTGTCTGTGCTTTGTAGATTCAGGTTGCCACTAGCTTTGGCCATTTTTGTTAAGATGTTAGTCTATTTCTGATTATGTTGTTGTAAAAATATTTTAGGCATATAATTCCTGGTGTTGGCATTGGAAATAAGGATAGAAGCACTATGAGATCGAGATCCTTTCGCAAGAAGAAACCATCGTCCTAACATTGCAAACGATGCCTAGGTGTGTACTTTGTGAGCATTTTTGTTTAGGAAATTATGCTTCTTTGGTGAATTAAAATTGCTTAATGGGTGTAAAACTGTATGCCCTTTTGATTTGCATGTAATTTACAAGCTGTATACTGAAGTATGATCATATCACAATAACCCTTTGGCGCTTTTAAGCTTTGAAGCTATATATTGATCCTGATAATCAGTATATTATTGGCAATGATTGGGTGCACCTAACATGTTTGGTGTGGACCATTCTAGGAGTATTAGATATTGTAGTATATATGTTAATTTTCATGTTTATATATTCCATTTTGGTGTTAATATATTCCATTTTGACTTATTAAAATTTTTTTGTTTAATTAACTATATTATAAAGAGATAATTACATTGACATCCCATGAGGTCATTTAAAATGTTACTCACATCCCTTCTATATTTTAACTTAACACTTACCAGTTACCTCCCCTTCCTTGACGTGAGTTAAGCTGCCGTTAGCAAGAAAAATGAAACTACCATTTTAACAAAACACTAAAAACCCTCGTGTCTTTTCAAAGAAACAATGCTAAGAACCTGTGACAGCTTTCTGTACAATAAGTATTCATACTTTAAAATATCTGTTTTTTTTCTATGATGTCCAGCCCAAACCTCAAATTTCCCTTACCACATATCCAATCTTTTCATCCCGGTTTCCAAGTTTTTTCATTTGGAACCTACTAGAAAATGGATTTTGTTTCACCATGATTCTTGCTCTGCACACTGATAGGTGTTAATGTGTTAAGCACTTAAGCTAAAATTTTGAATAGGTACTATTGTGTAATGATATCGAAGTAATTCAGGGAGATGCTGAAATATCTTGGTGAAAAGAAGGAAATGGCAAATTCAATGGGAGTTGCTTCAGCAATATGGTGTAGCTTTCTACGCACCTCTCTTCTTTAAGGATTATATTGTTTGAGTGAAAATGGTGGATTCAACAATGATGGATTACAAAAACAAAAACTAACGGAAAATTGACAGTGTTAACCAAAAAGGGGTGTGTTTGTATATTTGATAAAAACTTAAGGGAGATTAGTGTAAGTTTTAACTTTTAAAACTAGAAAGGGTGTATGTGTCATATTAATAGACATCAGGGAAGGCGAGTGTAATTTTCCCTATTATAAATTCACATAAGCTATCAAGTCCATCAAGCCCCAAGGATTTGTCTAGGGTGAGGAGTTTGTGTAGCTAATATCAAACAGGGTTTTAAATTTTGGTTGCAAATGCGGCTACTACAATCACAGACATTGCTACTGGTGTGGCATGCATTTATTTTTTATTAGCGTCGTCAACCATTATAATTTATCACTTATCTTATATTATTCAAATATTTTCTATTTCCTCTATAAAATCTCATTTTATATATACACATATATATCAATTCTCAATGACTTAAAAATATCTTAAACCCTTTAAAACACTCTCAATCAATGATGTAAAGAGAAAGAAAGATAGAAAAATAGTTCTTGTTAACCCATGGTGGTGTTTGGATGTAGTTTTCTGTGAGTACCAATCACACTACAATCGCAGCTCGATGCGGTTGCAAACATTGCTGCAACCGCAATATTGCAGCCGCATCATGAGATGCGGTCTGCAATTTGAAATCTTGGTATCAAGCATGCATGAGGTCCTAGGTTTAAATCTTATTGTCTCCATAGTACCCCAAAAAAAGCTACAAAGTCTATTATTATAATGTACATCTTGAATCATGATCTGTAAATAGATATGGCTCCTTTGATTATTTGTAATTCCATTCAAGCAGTATTGAATTTCACTTAAAATCTGATTATATGAACATTTACAGTTTTGCGTGCTTCTTTAGCTTATCGCCAGCATCTTTTGCGTTATCTGGAACAGGCATGTTGCTTTTAAGAGTTACTCTAGAAGTTGCTATCAACGTTCTGTTTTGTGAGTTTGAAGGATCAATCTTCCAGAGTCTTACATCCCACACCTGATACAGAGAAAGTTGTTATAGTATGCTCTTTACTTACATAAGAGACTCAACAATAACATAGTTTTTATGGTGGCTAATATTGTTTTGGTATTATAAAAAGTCACAAATTGGCTGTAAAATATAATAATGCACAAAGTATAAACTAAATTTCATTTATTATTGTAATATTTTTATTTGAATGGATAAAAAAACTCCAAAAAATAATCAATGAAAACAGTATAAAATGCAAGTTGAAGGGTATGTGAAGTGTTTGCACGAATATGTCAGAAACAACATTTGTGGTCAACACAGATGCACAGAGCTATTAATTTGTACTCGATTATAGGTCGAAGGTTGATTGAATTTTTAAGAAGCACGGTGTCAGATAAGAGCAGCTTTAGTGTATGATCTCATATGAAGACAAAATTAATTATTTTAATTTATTTATTTCAATTATTAAATTTTGTCTTTTAGTGTGCCATGTGGCGTGTCATGATTGATCAATGTGGCACACTGTTAGGTTTTTTTTAACTTAGACTTAACAAAATGACTAAAATCAAAAGTTTTACAAACTGCAAGTACCAACGCCAAAGAAAAAAAAGCGCATGAACCAATACCAAAATTAGATAAAAGTGCATAGACCAAAATATTTAATCCATTAATTACTTCTTTTTTTTTTTGACTAAACCATTAACATTCTTATTAAAACAACTATTATCCGTTATTAAATTTCCTACTTGCATTGAACGGTTTGTGAAGAAAGGAATAAATGATCAAACTCCACAAAAAACAAAGGGAAAATGACGTAAAAAGCAAAAGCCAACAAAACCGATAATTTTGAGATAAGACCTTATCCACCCAAAGAAATCCGACACCAATGATAAACGTCAACAATCGAGTAAAATGTGGAGGATAATTTAAAGAGAAAAACAGTAAAGAAAAAACAAGTCTAAGTAAAAAGAATCAACACAACATTTTGGAGTAAACAATATATCTAACTATGAGACGGTGTCACCGTGTATTGTCACACCGTATACATGTAAGGTCTGAAGTTTGAACCCAAATACAACAAAAAGAAGTGTCACCATGTACTTTCATTTGTAACTTCATAGACCAAACTATTTTAACCAAAGGAAGACACATTCTGTAACAAAACTAACCATCTGAAGACATATAGGATGATTAAATTAACAATGCAAATGAAAATATAATAATTTGTTTTTTCATTGAAAATTCATATAGCTTTAAGCTGCAAATTTAATTATATAATTAGTGATAATATAATAAGAGATTAAGATGAACACCTGAATGGATTTACCAACAATTAAAGGGGTAGCTTCAGCATGGATAAAGTCACCAATGACTGCTGCTTTCAAATGATTGATGCTAAGTTGAATTCCAGCAACTCTTTTATATCCACAAGCAATATGTGCTCCAATACTTGCTAGAGATTCTGATATCATTGCTGATACACCTCCATGAAGCACCTTAAATGGCTGCAACATTCACATCAAAAACCATATAAAATTAAAAATCAATCATATAATTAATCATCCTTTCTTGTTCATATACATAGATAGGAAAATTGAAATAAAAAAAAAATGTATGAAACATTATAATAGAACAATAAGAAACCATAGAAATAGTCAAATAATTGTTATAAGAAGCAAAAACTAGGGTTGACCTGGCAACACTTTTGGGTAAGATGAAGATTGCCAGAAACTTTTTGTGCTGACAAATCTTCAAATTCAAATCCAATTGTATGAAGGGGTGCATCCAATTCAGCAGCTTTTGGTTTTCCCGATGATGATGATTTGTGTTCCATGAATGAATAAAAATAAAAGAGAAATTGAAAAAGGGTATTCTATGAATATATGAATATAATTTGTGTTCCCTATTGTTCATAGATTATGTTATGTAGTAGTCATCATTGTTGACAAAATGGTCAAGCTCATTGAAAGTTCGATGCTTTGTAAAGTGTTGGAGGATTAATTTATGAATCATTGTGAGCCGTTGATTTTAAGGGTATTTTAGGGATTAAGAAAAAAATGAAAGGTGATAGTTTGATGGTAGGTAAAGTCTTTTAGGTTGGTGGATTGTTGAATATGGAACATTGAGGCATAAATGGTGGTACTCACTTTTAGGATTTGGATTTAATACACTAACTACTTCATGCACTTACTTGTTTTGATCGTCGGATCTGAAATCGACGGTGGAGATGAGTCAATAATGAATTTGTGATGGTGTAACGTGAGTGAATGATCTCAAATCAATTGTCGAGATAGATTAATGTGTGTAATTGCTTGTATTTAATTGTTGTATATAAAAGATTATTGATTGAGTTGAGTTACCTTGATGAGTTTTGAATTTAATGATTAAATGACTTAAGTCTCTTACTATTTGAATTAATTCATTGTTTGTTTATTAATATTTTTTAAGGCAAACAAAAAACTAAATGAATGCTTTTAAGTTTTTTTTTTTTTTTTTTTTTTTTTTATAAAAGGAAAATGATATCCATTCATTAAAATTGATAGAATATATAAGATATAATAACATGATCAACATTGCAAAAAACGTAAATGAAGAATATGCGAACAAATTCACAACACTCAAGTTAATAGCATACAACGGTAAAATGTCTACAAATAATATGATAAATCTAAATCACCAGAAATTGATTAAATTTGTGATTAACTGAAGTTGGTCTTTCAATAAGAATCAAACGAACATCACAACAAGACACAAAATCAAACAACACGACACAATACGACGAACAACACAATGTTGCACTTGGACGACGAAATCACAAAAGAAGATAAAAAAAAACTTAATATATGTGGAAATCACTTATGTAGATCGAAAGAAATGCGAAAAAAGATGCAGGAGGGTGATTCTAGGTCAAAAGATAACCTAAAATCATCCTCTTTGATGAGTGGAAGAGAAAGATAACTTAGAGATAAGTTGGAGTTTCTCTCACTAATAAACTAGGGCCGGTTAGAATGAATGTATTTAAGTTGAGCATTGAATTTTTCTCATATTGATCACCCCTAGTATCCCAATATATAAAATAAATTAAAAAGGAACATCATTAATTGAAAAAAAATATTTAATTTTTTTTGAAGAAAAATTATTATTTTTTATTTTTTATAGTAGTTTTTAGTAAATATTTTAGATATTTTACTTAATTAGTGCCATAATCATCTTATATATTAAAGTTAACATGTAAGCCCTAATTTTAACCTAAACCCTATTGCATAATTTTACTACCCTATTGCATAATTTTACTGTTTTAACCCTAATGCTTACACCTAATCTCCTATTTTCATGAACAACCCTAATGCTCACACGTATCTTCTTATATATTAAAGTTAACATGTAAGCCCTAATTTTAACCTAAACCATATTGCATAATTTTACTGTTTTAACCCTAATGCTCACACCTAATCTCCTATTTTCATGAACAACCCGAATGCTCACACCTAATCTTCTTATCTTCTTATATATTAAAGTTAACCCGTAAGCCCTAATTTTAACCCTAATCTATATAAACAGGTGGAAGAAACATTTCAACAAACAGTTAAAGAGTATCATTTACGGTAAAGGCCAAATATTCGATAAAAGGAAAATTATTTAAATAAAACATTTTACATCTTCTTATATATTAAAGTTAACATATAAGCCCTAATTTTATCCTAAACTCTATTGCATAATTTTACTGTTTTAACCCTAATGCTCACACCTAATCTCCTATTTTCATGAACAACCCTAATGCTCACACCTAATCTTCTTATAAATTAAAGTTAACCCGTAAGCCCTAATTTTAACCCTAATCTATATAAACAGGTGGAAAAAACATTTCAACAAACAGTTAAAGAGTATCCATTTACAGTAAAGGTCAAATATTCGATAAAAGGAAAATTATTTAAATAAAACATTTTACATGTTGAGGTTAAGAATGAGCTATTTTTAGGTACATAATATAACATTAACATATAATTTTAACAAAAGAATGAAGTAACATATTGTCAAAAATAAAATAAAAAAAGATGAAGTAACATACCAATAATTTAACATTGACATATAATTTTAACAAAAGAATGAAGTAACACACAATTGATAAAAATTAATATTTTTAAGGTGAATAAGCGTGGTGTCTGAGGTTCGAATTCCAACATCTGCATATATTTGGGACCACATATTTCATTCTCTTTAATATGCATTGAGATTTGTTTTTGTCTACTACATCTACAATGTATATGACCCGTGCGGCAGCACGGGTGGAAAGTCTAGTTGATTTTAAAAAATGAGATCCCAATTTTAAATGCAATATCTTGCGTCAAAACTGTTTTTTGAAGACAAAAAAGGTCGTATAAAAAATTATAATTTTGAATTGAATGAATAATCAATTTTTCAAATAACCTTTTTTTAAGGGTGGTGAAATAAAATATTATGTATGAAATTGTGCGATGCTAAATATGACTAAAATGTTTTTGTATGAAGGTAAGAATATGTATCGAGGAGGGGTAATTTTAGGTCTTTTTTTATTTTTTATTTTTATCTAGAATCACACCTTTGCATTTTTTTTTCATTTCTTTCAATGTAAATAAGTGATTTTCACATATATCAAGTGTTTTATTTTGTATTTTCTTGTAATTTCGTTGTCTGAGTGCAGAATTGGTTTTGTGTCTTGTTGCGATGTTTGTTTAGTTCTTATTGAAAGATCAGCTTTAATCAATCATAAATTCAATAAATGATTTGGGCGTCAAAATTGCCGATCTGGAAGCATGAATATTTTGATGATTTTGATTTTATCATATTATTTGTAGGTATTTTGCCTTTGTATGCTATTATTAACTTGGATGCTGTGAGTTTGTTTGCAGATTTATCATTTTTCTTTTTTAGCGATCTTGATCATGTTATTGTATCTGATATATTATATCAATTTGAATGCATGAATATCGTTTTACTTTTGTAAAAAAAAAAGTGTGTTACACATTATAATAAAAATTTTGTATTTAATAATTGAGAAATGTTTTTTCCCCTCAAAAAAATTTAAGAAATGTTTTATTTTTTTGATAAACTAAGTGAAGTAAAACATCAAAGAAAGGTCCTCATGAGTTTAACTCAGTTGGTATGAACCATGCATAATAATATGCAAGGTCTGGGGTTCGAACCCCGGCCACCACGAAGAAAAAAAAAACATCAAAGAAAGACTTAGACATCTCAAGTAAGTTGACATCCCCAAAGAACTTCTATCCTCTTCCATCTACTAATAGTTTATATTAATAAAAGAAAAAAATATTCCGGAGCCAAACTCAAACCCTAAAAAAGAGAAAAGCAAGTAAAACTAAGAAAAAGCAGAGAAGAAAAATGGCCATAAAGGAGAAAGGTGTTTCTGAACCCCCTTGGGTTTACATCGAGTCTTGCAGGAATCAACTTTGTTGAGCTGTTTATTCTTCTTCGTCAGATAAAGAGTAAAAGGTTCGACTGATTCATTGTTCTTCAAAGTCAACCCACGACGAAGCAATTCAAGGTCTTTCTGCATCACATGACAACATTGAGGATTGTTAATATTTGTCATCAAGATTTTGACATTCTGTTGAGGATTGTTGAAATTCAATAAGGAAACTTGCTTTAATTTTTTTAGGTTTATTTGTTTTTATCTTTGTAGATTGGGTTTATCTTTCTATTTTCTATTAGGTTTGTTTTCTGTTTATCTTATTTAGTTTTATATTTTAGTTTTTTATTCCTTTTTATTTTTGTTTTTATTTTTCTCATCTTATAAAAATCTAAAATAGAATACTACTCATCCTTCTTAGAAAGCTCTACTAAAAAGCATTCGAGTTTTGTTTCATGTGTGGTACAGATTTGGGTCCTTTAATCAAGAAATCAACAAAACTGAATGAGCAATCTGGAAGTCTATCCCGATTAGCACAAGAAGCACTCAAGGCAATAGTTGTTCCACTTTCATATTTAAGTGACTTCTGATCGTCTAATGAATCAGATATGACTTTTGAAATTCCCATATATTGGCAAAAGAATCATATACTACCTCCGTTACTTTTTAATTGTCACATTTTGACATTTTACACAAACAAAGATAATCAACAATTGATATTACTTTTGATGCAATAAGCTATATTTTTACTATAATGACCTTATTCATTTAATATCTCATTTCATATATTTCTCTCTCCGCAATAAATAACTATGGACAATATTGGTAAAACAACATTTAATGTTGCATTGAATTTGAAAGTGACAGTTAAATAGGAACAAAAAATTTCTCAAAAAGTGACAATTAAAAAGGAACGGAGGGAGTACAAAAGATATGAGCAACAACACAATTGGACCAAAAAAAAGTATTTTTGGAACCTCCCTTATTGGAAAAACAAATTGTTTGAGACATGATTTTGATCTTATGCACGTTAAAAATACTTTATGTGACAATATACTTCATAGCGATGAATGTCTTAGGTAAACAAAGTATAATGAGAAGGCTATGATTGACATGCCATTGAATTGTAAGAGACCAGAGTTAGAAATTCTAAGTCTTTAATTAGAGTTTGTTCTGTTTTGTAATTGTTTACACTATTAATTGTATATCATGTGTAAAAAAACTCTTTCATTTGTGATCGAGCATTTTAAAGTCTCTTGCTTATGTGCTTGAACATAGAAAGTCTCTTGGTTGTTTCCTTGAGCATTGGTAATCAGTTGTGATTATAGTGAAAACCATTGAAAGTGTAAGAGAACTTGACTATATATATATATATTGAGAGAGAGACACACATTATAAGTTTTATGTACCACGGGCAAAGATTTTTATGTAACTTTTTACGACATTATATGAAAAAAATTATTCCAATAGACTTGTACCGAATGTGTTGATCTAGATGTTTAATTTGGGGCAGTTATAAACTAGAATTTTATTTATTTTGATCAGAAGTTATAAACTAAAACTTTTACGATGTAACTGTTATTTTTTTTATTTTTATTTTTTTGGTAGATAAACGAAATGGCAAAGCCATTATAAACTCACACACATAAGTGGAGGTATGTAAACTAAACATTTATTATGGTACTGATTAATTAAATTTTAAATTTTTTTGACTCCGTTAATTAAAGAAGTATTTTAATGGTATCATCTAATAAATTTTACTAGTCATAGTCTTTGTTACTCCAGAATACTAAAAAAGTATGCGAAATTCAAAAACCATGTGGCTAGTCAGATTATTCTTAATCAGGATCCAATTGGACACGAGCCTCCACGCAAAATGAGAGACTTTTAAAGGACCCAATTTGTTTATGATGGACATAATGTTTAAATATTGACAAACACACCAAATCGTAACAAGTAATAAAGTTGTAAGTTTATCGTCTCTCCGGAGGTTGTCGTTCAACTCGGTAATTACCGGAACATAAGTGAAAGTAAATAAAAGTAAAGATATGAAAAAGGTTGCAGGGTTATATTGCTCTGCCCGATATGAAAATAGGTTGGTTTGATTCAGATGTGTAACAACGATTAGGAAATTCTTGAATCCCCCATTCGTCTTTGTTGAATTTAACTCAGTAAATCATCCGTTCATGTTCCACCTATTTGATTTAAGAAGATAGAGTTTAAAACTTTATGATGTATGTGTGGAAGTTAATTTTAATATCCTTGCAATTCAGCAAGTTATAATTGTGGGGTTCCCTTAAATATGTTTTAAAAACCCTAGATTCATACTTGGATTCCATAAAAATAATTTAATTTAGAAAAGAAATTTTACTTCTTTTAGGATCGTACAGAAACAAGGGATGTCAATCCTATTATCCATCTATGGATCAATTTTCAAGATTACTGATTCTCAGTTGAAAAAGCATTAGAGACTAGGCATATTTAAAATTAAATCTGACAATCGAAATATAAACTAAATGAAAAACATTATTAATACTATCAAACTAATAAGAAGAGGTTCATCGTAGATCCCTAATCAACAAGGTTCAGTTGCATATGGCAACTGAAAGCATTACAAAACAATGGAACATACCCTAGAAAGACTGGTCTTAAGTGTATAGTCTCTTCAAAATAAAGAGTATCTTTAAGATCACAGTACCTTTAGAGGTATAATGTCCTTTCGAATATTAAGAATGATCTTCAAAAATATATTATTCTTCGATTCTTGGAGAAGTTAGAGGTTAGAATGGTGGTTGAATTACCATAACATTTCCAAGTGAATAATTTATCTCAATTCCATGTTGAAATTGGGGAAATTAGGGTCTAACTCATCCTTACAAAATCAGTTTGTGATGTTAAAATTTAGATTGGTCACAATACAATAGCAGAGTGGCTATAGTACTGTAACACCCAATATTTGAGACATGAACTTATGAAATTCTTAGTGAAAAAAAACTAATAATTTTTTTTTCTTATAAATAATAAAAGTGATTAAATAATCAAAGGTTTTAAAACAAATGAATAAATAAGTACTGAATAAATTTAAAATTATAAATGTAACAAAAAAAAAAATTAAAATTATAAATCAGAGTTGTTTTACATCGAAATATAAAATTCCTAAAAATAAGGATCTTATCCTTTTCATTATCCAAGAACACACCCTAACTCGTCATAACTTTAGATGCTTGTGAGAACTCATGCCAAGACGCACCAAAGGTTCACATATCTCGGAGTCTTCAACCGTAAGTCGTGATCATTATTTGATTCCAAAATACTGAAAAGAGTCAACTCCAAACAACAACAAAATATACAACTAATTATAATGTGTGTGTGTATAATGTATTTCAAGTCTACTAAATATAACAACGCGACATGCAACTAACACAAATATTAGAATGAAGTACACCAAATGCCAACACCCAAAAGACACTTTCAACAAAAAAAAAAAGGCTTAAACATGTCTTTAGCCCCTGTACTTTCATCAGATTTTGTCATTGGTCCCTACACTTTTTTTTGTTTGGAATTGGTCCCTGCACTTTGTAAAAATACTGGTATTGGTTCCTCTGTTAACTTTTTGTTAAAAAAAAACACAAAACTATTAGTATTAGTCCCTGCACTTTGTAAAAATATTGGTATTGGTCCCTGCACTTTGTAAAAATATTGATATTGGTGCCACATGGTGTGAAATGATTGGGCCACGTGGCACTTCGTTAGTTTTGTGTTTTTTTTAACAGAAAGTTAACAGAAGGACCAATACCAATATTTTTACAAAGTACAGGAACCAATGCCAAACAAAAAAAAGTGTAGGGACCAATGCCAAAATCTGATGAAAGTGCAGGGACCAATGACACATTTAAACCAAAAAAAAAAAAATACCTGACCCCCTAATGATTGACCTTTATGTCAATGCAAATGATTCAGATATCACATCCCTTTTAGGGCAACATAAATTTTTCGTAGATATTTGTGGGCTTTAACCAATTATGAACACCCCCCACCGTAGCTCCAACTAATACTGGAAATGAGTCGAGTTGAATCGAACCCGTCTGAGGTTGGCTAGACTAAATATGAAATGATTTGTGTCAAATTTGAAACAAACCTTTTCTTTTAGCTCGAGTTTGACTCATTTAAAGTTCACGAGCAACTCAGTTCAGCTCGTTAGGTTTAACACATTTGTTCAAATCTAAAGAAAGATCCAGTGTGCAAACCCTAAAATTTAAAAAATTGGACCAATATTCTTATGAAAATTGTATTTGACCAGGGGTGGATGCTTACATAGGGGAGGGGTAGCCATGGGTACCAATTTTTTTTTTTTGAGTGAATAGGTATATATTTATATTTACTTACCCTTAATAATATACATTCATGTACCCCAAGTTTTATTTTAAGTGGAATAATCTTTTTTCATCCTTATTTAGTTTTCGGTCGTATTTCGAATTATTTGATTTTGTTGTATAGGAACCAGAGGAATAACACTTAAAACAGTTAAATGATAAATAATAATAATCTTTGGTTTATTTAACAAATTAAACAAGATAATAGTAGACCCACACCCCACCACACAATTAATAAAACAAGGATAAGTGGATACACACTTTTTTAACTTTCCAGTTTTCACCAACACAGAAGATTACAAATAATATAAAATGTTTTTCTTGCAAATAGTATGGTTATTTACATTGAAAAGGACATTTCAAGTCATTTTAGCTAAGATGCAACTATGGATGAATTTGAGTTTTTGAAGGGTCTTCGAGTTCAATTTTCATAAATAGTTACTATTAGTTTTTATTTCTTTTGTTATAGTTTTTTTTTGTACAATCCGCTATTCTACCGTGACTTTTTTGATACAATTTGTTATTGCTGCATTTTTGGTATAATCCATTATTGTTTAATCAAGTACGTATATTTTATGAGAATATTTTATATAAGTAATACTTATTGTGAGTATTTTTTTGTCTGTCTAGTTAGATCAGTTTAATTTTTTTTTATATGTAACCACCTCATAGAAATATTGCTAGCTTCGCCATTGGATTTAACCACCCTACATTTTATTCATCTGGACGTCAAGGGTCAAAATCAAAACAATTCACGTGTAGCATTGAGCTATGCAAAAGCATCATCGCAATTCACGTGTATTTAACCACCCTACGTATTTTTTTTAGAGGAACTGATTGGGTAATATGTTGTTGCATTTGTTCGGTTATTTGCAGGTTTTTTTCCTTTGGAAGAAAGTTATTCCTGTTCCTACTGTATTATCTGCTGTTTTTTTTTTTTTTGAGCAAATTATTCTAAGCTACTGAATTGTTCTTTTCGTTTATTTTATATACATATACCTATAATCCAATCGACTCATGAACCAAACGAGTCGAATTTTATATAGTATAGTTCAAGTTCAGCTCATTTAATTAACAAACTTATTTTTAGTTCAAGTTTATCTCATTTGGTTCATGAAGCAAGTTCCACCAGTTAATTGTCGAGTAGAGTTCGGGACTATTTTTGATTTGTCTCATTTCATTGTCAGCCCTAACTCCAACCAATTACAGACACCACATACTCTCGAGGGTAAGAAAACAACGAGTCTCAACCAATTATGAACACTCAAAACAAAACGACAAACCCCAACCAATTACGGGCACTCAAGACTTAGGGTTCCAACCAATTATGGGCAGCACACGACGATGAATATATGCATGTAATACATGGTTAATTAACTCCATAAAAATAGATCAATTACACTGAGTATCCAACTAAATTAATGGTTGTTCTAACCACCATCTAGAGACACAGATTACATCAACAATAATTTCGACATACAAAATATGCAAGACCACAATTGAAGCATGAAAAATAAATTACACTCACAAGAAAGCAATACAAAATAAAGTTCATATAATAACTACACATAAAAATCAAGTTCATATAAGAAATACTTAAAAATGTTCAAAACATCATCATATCATGCTATCAACAAGTAGATACATATAAAAAATAAATAATGGAGCGCCATTTTCCTTACCTTATCTTAGCAAAAAAAACTTCTCTTCAAAATTAGTGTTTACATAGTAATATGATTGAATGCATTATGCGAGCTCTCTATTTATAGGAAAAATTTACAACGAAACTTTGGGAACAAGTAACTCACATGTTACTTTGGAAACAAGTAACTCACATATTATTTTGGGAACAAGTAATTCAAATATTACTTTCGAAAGAAGTAATTCACATACTAGATCTAATATAAAAATATCTTAAATTAAGTGCCAAAATATATCAAATTGAGATAAAAATATATTATATTATGTACCAAAATATATTTCATATCAAATACCAATATATATATATATATATATATATATATATATATTTTAAAATAAGTACCAAAATATATTAGATTGCATACAAAAATAGTTTAGAATATTTTAGATTTCATACAAAAATATTTTAACAAAACATTGGAACTAAGAAAACACTTTTTATTAATGATTAAATTAATTATTTAATAATATTTTTAAGTAATAAAATATATAAATATATATTTTGCTCTTTAGTGCTTAATTCATTCACGTAATTATGTATCATTTAGAGGTACACCCCCACTATATAAACACTACTAATGTATGTATGTTATATATGAAACTTCATTTTTTGCAATTCACACTACTAGTTCTATCCAATATGTTAATTTGTGTTTAGTCTTTATCCTATTAAAGCCTCCGTATCGATGTCATCTAGTTTTAGTTTTTTTTTTTTTTTCCGTTTAAATAAACTTCTCCTAAATATTTTGCAAGAAAAAAAAAAGCATTTTTTTTTATAAGGATCGATACTTTGTACCAGCATTCATTACAATAACACAAAAAAACATGCGTATGGACAAATCAATAGTTGATTCACCTGAATATATAGAAACACCTCAATATATAAATAATTTCGCATGGGAAGAACAAAACATAAATTGAAAAACAGACGAAACTGGATCAAAAATAAAATATAAAAAAACCAAAAATAAAATTTAATCATCAAATTAACAAAACCAAAGGTCACACATAAGTTGAAATATCACTATTATTAACATAAGTACTCTTAAGTAGCAATGTTTAAATTTGGATGCAAATTGGACTTCTCTGCTTGGCTTGCTGCACGTAAATTATTCTTGAAACTGTCCAAAGAATTTTTGAAGTCT
This sequence comes from Medicago truncatula, assembly GCF_003473485.1. NCBI lineage: Eukaryota > Viridiplantae > Streptophyta > Magnoliopsida > Fabales > Fabaceae > Medicago > Medicago truncatula. Next base: position 19,775,908 of record NC_053043.1, on the reverse strand, counting down.
TCAAGAGATGCTAAATCCATATCATCAATAGAATTATTCCACCAATCATGGACATTAAAATCACTCTTTTGTGACTCAGTGACTTTGAGAGATTTCAAATTATCCTCCTCTTCTTCAAGTTTTTCTTGAAGTGCTTCATATTGAAGCCTTAGGGTTTTAGCGATGTCGTCGTCTTCTTTCTTCTTTTTCCCATCCTCGACCATCATACGTCCGGTCAGAAAACGTTGAATGACAGAGTCACAGGGGTAGCCACATGCATAGAACTTGTTCTTGTTTGGCGATTTGACGATGATTGCAGTTTTTGATTGGCATAGAATAGATAGCTCTATTGCTTTGTTGAAAATTCCGAGTCTGCGTTCTTTTTCATCTAATTTCTTGATTTCATGCATCTTTCTCTTCCGTGTGTTGTTGAGTTTTGTTCCAGCATTCTTTCTCTCTTCAGACAGTTCACAATTCTTATTCATGTTTGTTTCATTCAACATCACTGATGATGAATTATCTGATAACATAGATAAACAAAATTAAAATAGGGTTAAGCTCTAGGGCAAAAACCCAATCACTCACTTTCAATAAAATTTATTGGAAAAATATATTAAAAAACAAGAACGAAAGAAGGATTGTACCGTAACCCATGATCTTGAAGAAGAAAGAATCTTGACACACAATGCTTATTCAGACAGAGAAAGAAAGAGGGAAACAAGAACGAGGGAAAGAAAGATAGAAAGTTGAGATAGATAGTTCTTAGAGGCTAATGTGGTTAAAATCTTCTTATATATTAAAGTTAACAAGTAAGTTTATTGTTGCCCTAATTTTAACCTAACCCTAATGCATTAATTTTACTGTTTTAACCCTAATGCTTGATTGTGTCATGTTTAACCTATTAATCCTATTTTTTTGTTGAAACAAATCGGACCTAATCTCCTATTTCCCAATTAACCTAACAAAACACCCTACTTTTCATGCAAAGCCATCTCAACGAAACAAACTTATTTTCTTTCCTTTTGTTCTCTCTCTCCCCTCACACGGCCATTTTTTTATTTAATCAGAGAAAGTCACCCCATTTTCAGACCCTCCTCTCTCTATCTACGATTCTTCTGCATCTCTCCCCCTTTTCTCTCACACACTTTCTCCCAAAACCATGACTGCTTCTTCTCTCTTTCTCCTCCAAGCCTCCCTTATGGGTCACGATCTCCGATCTCTTTTTTCCATCTACCAAACTCTGATAGCTCTCTCTCCATTATGAACACAGATTGCCGCCGAAAAATTTATTTGTCGCACTGATCCACGCACATCTCGCCGACTCCGCAAATGCCGCCGCAACAACAAATGACCTTCGTAATTGTCACCGGTAACTCACTTTCTCCCACCGATTCATGTTTCATGTTCATATTGATTGTGTGAATTTTGCTAATTTTGAATTTGACATTAGGGTTTGAATTATAGTTTTTCATTGATTTTGTGTAAATTATCATTGATTATCAATTACAGTATAGCCAAAATGGTTTGATTATCAATTTTGTGTAAATTTTGCTAATTTTGAATTTGACATTAGGGTGTGAATTTTGTGTAAATTATAGTTGATTTTGATATGTGATTGTGTGAATTACAACTTTTTCTTCATTGTTAGAATAGTTTTTTTTTTCTTTTTTTCATTGTTAGTTTCTGTAATCGTTACTTTCTCTGTGTTTCAGTCTCAATTCAATACCTTGCAATCATGCTACTTCTTTGTTTATGTTCTTCTACTTGAATTATGGATGAATTTCTGAACGTTTTTTTATTTTAATTCTTACCTTTTAATGTTCTGAACTTTTTGTTTTTTTTTTAATTTGTAGGTTCTAATGAAGGTCCACACAGTTATAGTTACTTGAATCAAGAGAAAAAGAGCACAGGTATTGAACTTTAGTGTCCAAAATTGATAATGAATGTTCTAATGAATCTGAACGTTTCAAGGTTCTAATGAATGTTCTGAATTTTAATATCACACCATTAGTTGACTCTTTATGATTGTGTTGTCTTTCTTTCTTTCTTTTGTGTAGGTTTGATTTGTGATGTCTTGAATTCCTCAATGCAAATGTGATAACACTTAACTATTGAAGATTTTTAATTTTAAGACTCCCTGTTTCATTTCAGATATGATTCAGTATTTATACAAATTGGATGTACGTTTCCTTTCTAAATTTGTATGTTTCTGATTTTTTGTCAAGACATATTCTTTCCTAAATTTTATCAAGACGTATTCTTTCCTAAATTGACGAGAAATCTGAAATGTAATTTGCATTTGGTTCTGAACATCATTTGCTTAACACCATTTTTATAATGATTCATTTTGCTTTGAACTTTTAAGCATGTTAACTGCTTTGCTTCATATGTATTGAGTTGAATTATGGATGAGTTCTTTTTTCTCCATCATAAGTTGACATAATTATTGAAAATGACACAATCATAAGTATATAATACTTTTGTGGTAAGCATAGCTTTCCTCTTCTATCTCATAATTGAATTTCCTTCTTACTATAATATGAGTAAATGCGGTGTACTTTCCTTTTCTCTTGCAGGCAGAGGTACTTGGTGTTGATCCAAGAGAAGTTGATGTTCCTGTGGTAGGAGGTCATGCAGGAGTCACAATATTGCCTCTTTTATCACAGGTTTTGTAAAGGATACTTGATACTTCCTTACTTAAAAATGATGACATCCTTAAACAAGTCACTTAACCTTCTTCAAACTTGGTTTTTAAAGGCTAAGTCTCCCAGTAGCTTCACTGCAGAAGAAACCGAATACCTGACAAATCGCATTCAAAATGGTGGAACAGAAGTTGTTGAGGTAATGTTATATAAGTAATAAGTTTATCACCTAATATGTGATTGGAGTATTAGAAGGACAAACTTCTTAGATATCATGTCCTTGAACCTATGTTTCTTTTTTTTTTTTTTATGGAAATCTGAACAACCCCTTCAATGCCTTGACCATGAAAAGTGATGTATAGAAAAGTTTTGAGCTTTAGTTATGAGATGAGGCCTGTTTTTGTGCTTGCTCATAATGTTTTGCTTTGCATTTTACGACGTTTTTGTTTGTTACTTATGGTTGTTGTTTTGGTTTTTGTTTCAGCTTTGGCAAATATTCATGAGAACAAGAAACAACCACAAGATGTAGAGTCAATTGATGGAGGAATGTGAGGAAGGTGATGAAGGGATGAAGGACAGAAATGTTGATAAGTTAGTTGCCTATTATAGTTGGCTTGAAAAGCCATGTGAGATTCTTGAAGGGAAGGAAGAGAAAGAGGTAGTTGCTGGGTTGGATATATGACGCTATATAACGTGAGTGTAATTTATTAAGATCTGATACTGCACATGCCCGTCATAGTTTGAGAGGTATATATGTTTCATCTTTTTGTTGTTTGCTTCTTTCTCTAATATATCTATAAGATCTTGATATATGAGTCTCAAACGGAAAACTCGAAGGCATTTTGTGTTATTGTGACATTGAGTTTTTTATATTTGGTGTTCAGAAGAAGATTATATTTCTGAAAGTATATCGTAGTGATTATGTACAGTTTTTTTTTTTTTTTTTTTTTCAAATCTAAAATCAGCCACAACGATAGACAATTATGTTGTGTACTGTTCCCTTTCAGAATTTTTTATTGGTTGGAGTAAAATGGACGTTATTGATAAGTATATTACTACTTTTTATTAGGTTGTTGCTAAGTATTTTAGTCGAAACTGGATTTGATTGGATTTGGAATGACGTTAATAATGGTATAAAGCAGTTGAATTTTTTAGGCCGCTTTATAGGAAATTCTGTTATCGTTTTATGCATCATTTTTTGTAAAAAAAAAATTCATTTTACAATGTAATCTGCTAAGATGTGTCATATATTGCTTTTTATAGCCTATTGTAGACTTAGGACCTATGCTAATTAAGGAAATTGGTTATGAGTTATATCGGTATATAATGTTGATTGATGCTGCACTCAATCAATTTGAGATCATGGTTCATAAGAAGAATGACAAATTATGTTTAACTCATGGCGTGAATGAACTTAACAACACTTATAATTTGAAATTTGGTGAGGATTACATTGGTATGTGTTCACCCAAGAATTTTTGTGATTATTGTTTATGGACATGATGTTGAACCTAGATTTTCTGGTATTACTGCATCAATTGCTTACCACTATGACCCACAAATTTTAATTATTCCGTCGTCAAATGGTTGGATTCATCTGCTGTTAGCTCTTGATTTTTGGTAAGTAATGAAATTTAAGTTATAATATAATTGATTTTTTTTCCCTGTACAGTGTGTTTCTTATAAGTTAGTTTTAGTTTATACTTATCCATGCTATTATACCAGAACTTTTTTTTCTTTTTAAATTAGACTTTCACTTATGATGGATTAACTGTATCATCCACAAGGGTTGCAAAGATTTAGATTTGATTGATGATCCGGTCATTTTTTGAGTATGCTTTTGGAGTTTGATCCTGAGAACAAGACTACCAAATTTGGAGGATATTGGAAATGCTTATATGCAAGAAAGCTATAGTGCACGGGAAAGTGGTAAAGATTGGATCAATTGCTTTGGGGCTACATTGGACTTCTTTACATTACATTACTAGAGTGATTGCTTTCATAGAAATCAAATTAATATTTAGTACCGTTGTTATTTTCATCAGTTTTATGAACTATCATGCAAGCATTGCATTCTTTTTGTTTGTTTTTGCGTTTGACAATGTTAACTTATCTTTAAACAGATAACTTTGTCTACAATGAATATCTATTGTTAAAGTTATCATGTTTGATTATTTTGAGTTTATAAATGCTAATGAAAAGTATATTTTCGTTAACTTAAGTCAGATTAGTTCTATTCATACACTACAGCTACAATATCGATGACTATGGGCCTGTTTGTTTGGGTATAACCAAACAAAAATAAAGTTAATTTTTAGCTCTTCTTTTTCGCGCCATTTTGACATATTAGCATTGTTTAGACTACATAGTGGCAGCCAGACACTTAGCTTATTGTTAACTGCAAAATTAAATACAATAAGGCTAACATGAGTATTTCTGCACAGTAATTTAACAGTCACATTTATTTAAATGTGACTAAAGTTATATGTCTTGATTGTAGTATGGAGTGTGGCTCAAAAAGATTAAGCTATAATATATAAAGGGTTGGCTTGATAAATGTGCAATGTGCATTCCGCAATGATGCTTTAGTGTATGGCAACTTCCAATCTTCATTTGATGCTATCTATTACCATGCGCATGTGTATCTGTATATGCAATAGTAACATGATTGTCGATATTTGTCTTCGTGTGAAACATTTTGGAGAATATTTTTGTTTGATATACACTCTAGAGAACCTTTAGTTGAGAAAAACTTCTTTTAAAGAAACTTCTTTGAGAATATTTTTGTGTGAAAATTCTTGAGTCATTTTATAACAATCTTCTAATATGGTATATCACTTTGCAAGTTGTTTAAACCGTAAACATGGACCTATTCATATAAACGTATTATATGATGTGTAACTTATTTGCGTATGTTTTAACTGGTCGGACCCGTGCGACGCACGGGTCGATTGTCTAGTATTTATAATACTTAGGTAGGGTTTAGTTTGGGTATGGGCTTGGGTCTCGCATCTGTGCAAAATTACCATACTATCCCTTCCCCTTTTATTTTTTAACAAGTGTCCTTTTTTCTTTTTTGACAAGAAGGGTCCTTTTTTCTTAACATTTTATTTTTGTTCAAAAACAATTATATATTTTTTAATATAAATCTTTAATACATTTTTCTTTGATATAAAAAGTCACCATTTCTTTGCTCATTGTTTTTACCTTATTTTCTACAAATGAACCATTAAAGAGTGTTGTTCGAAACTACAATTCACACATGAGAAAACTTTTTGTCACTAATCAATTAGTTTTGACATAGTCGGAAGCGAAGGATAGCAAGCGTTAAACCTATATTAAAAAAACAGACAAGATTGCAATAGACAAATCTGTGAAAAAAGGGTTCTCGAATTCACTAGAAATTGAAAAAACTCTCTAAAATATTATTGAATAAAAAAATATCTCTCTAGTTACAATTGAAAACCTCTTTTCATTACAACATTACAGAGACTTGACACAATACAATAACATTTTAAACAATTCAATCAAACAAAAATTATAATTTTCACCATCATCCTACACAATTAAAAGACAAAATCAGTACTATTTTAACAAACCATTCACACATCGCATAACCATTGTTAAACAAACCTTTGGCAGAGGGAAGACATAGAAAGGTCTTCCTGGGTTATTGACAGTGTTGGCTTTTCTTACAATACAAATTCTAGGACGCCAACATTGAAGCTCTCTCACATCATCATTGTACATAGAGCTTGAAGAGGAGAAAGAGCCGTTGTGAATTTTGCAATTTTCTGAAAATCAATAAATTTGGTCCTTGGCAATTTTCTGAAAATCAATCAATTTGGTCCTTGGCAATTTTCTGTAAATCAATCAATTTGGTCCCTGCTTGCGTGACATTTGACGTGGTAAGCCTTGTAAGAAGTTAATAGTACATGTCACCTCCGTTAACATACAAACTTAACGGAAAGACTGATTTGATGGACATTTGGTAAATTCGAGGACTAAATAGATATTTCGCAAAATTCAGGGACAAATTTGGCTGATTTTTAAAAATTTAAGGACGAATTTGAGGTATTAGTCTATTTAATATTATCCGTTAAGTTATATTAATTATTTAATATTGTGAAGAAATGACCATTATAAATAGGTGTAGATTTTTCTTTTAAGGAGAAATAATGGTAGGTTAGAAAATGTATTTTATTTTTTACATGAAATCATAAAAGTTAAGCTCATTGACTCTACCAAATAAACCATATAAAAATAAGTGCATTTAAATAAGTGCATTTTATAACCTACTTGTCTTTTCCCTTCTTTCGTTTGGAAGCCGTCACCAAAACCTTAGTTTTTTCACCTTCATCCACTAAAGAGGGGTGATTTTGGGTCAATTTTTAACACAAAATCACCCCTCTAACTCGTTTTTTTTATTTCCCTTTTATTGAAATAAGTGATTTTCATATCTATTTCATTTTTTCTTTCGTGATTTTGTCGTCTTAGTGCGACATTGTTTTGTTCGTCGTCTTTGTGCGACGTTGTTTGTTTTTTTTGTTTTGTTCAGGTATTTGTTCGATTCAGATTGTCAGATCAGCTTCGATCCAGTGCATATCAAATCAATGACTTTGGAGTTGTCAACGTTGCAGATCCGGAGACATGGATATTCCGGAGACTTAAATATAATCATATCTGTAGACTTTAGTACTTTGCAGTTTTATGCTATTAACATGGATGTTGTGAGTTTGTTCACAGATTCAAACTTTTTGTTTTTAGCAAATTTTCATTGTATCGATGCACTCTATCAATTTGAATGGATGAATCTCATTTATTTTTGTCAAAAAAAAAAAAGTGCATTTTATAACCTGTATGGTAATTAACATTTCAAACGATGACTCTCAAGCAGATACAAGTGATATCGTTGTTTTGGAACAACAGGATGTTCCAGAAGAGGAGCAAACTGAAGACTCCAATATGATATTCTTTCTATTCAAAGAGGTTCCACTTAAACTCCCTGTGGCCGAGGTTGTTGAGAATGTGGTTGATAATAGTCGCAATAATTTGCCAGTTGTAGAAACATGTAAAGATAACAGACATAAGAGATCGGTGGATGACCTCTTTGACTATCTATGAAGTACGGATACGGACACGGACACTGATACACCGTCACAGTTAATAATTTGAAAAAATCATATAACTCGGATTATAAGTATCGGTGTCGGACACAACACGTGTCCAACACCAAAACACATCTAATCCGAAGAGTGTCTGTGCTTCATAGCTAACTATTCACCCCATTTTTCCAAAAAGAACTTGAATTAGCTCAAAAATTGATGAGTGATGAGAAGATTGATCATGAGGCCCCATTCACTACTTACGTCACAAAGAGCTAGAAGAAGAAAAACAAACTCAACCTAGTTGCCTACCAAACCAGCTCCTGAGGTTTACCCTCTCCCATTCCTCAATGAATTTTCTCTATTGGATTATTTAGGGTATCGCCGTTGGTTAAGAATTATGTTGGACGAAGATTCTCCAAGCACTCTGCTGGCTTTTAGAGACCACTTTTGTTTGTCGATTTATAATTTTTTGTAAGGGAAGTGCTATATAGCACGATACCTAAACAACAAGAAATTTGACGACATGCATGTTTAGGTGATGGCAGAAAAAAGCAGCAGTTTTACAATAAGTAAAAAAAGGAAGAAAAAAAACGCTGATATGAGTGATCCAATGACTTAAAACAGTCGTGTGGTTGTCGTGCTTGTATGGCATCGTGCCAACAAGCATTTTCCTTTTTGTAATTTGTTTTCTTTTTTTTGTTTTTCTTTTCGAGAATTTTGATTTGGTCCCCCTTTTGTCTATATTTATCCCTTTTTTATTATATATATTTTTATGGATATTAGGCGGCATGAGATGACGGTTATCTGGAGGTACCAACTTAGTTGGGATGTTTGTGCTTCCCTTTGATGCTGCACCTCCGCCTATTTCCTAGCTTATTCAAATACGAAAATTAATAAATTTGAAAATATATATTTTTACTTTTATCAAAGTGAAAATATCATTTTTCTAAAATATATGTGTTCTTTCCCGCACACAATTTCTATTAATTAGCAAAGCATTTTGAGAGAAATATCTACAATACTATATTGTTTTTTTGTTTCAATATATATTCCTTTTCTATAAGTGAGACAATATGCTTCAAGCTTAAGCTTGGTCTGGGTGGACTGAAAGTGTCTGTGCAGTTATGTTAAATAGTTAGGCAATGTTTCAATATTATGTTTAGCGATGATTATAATATACAAGAAGCCAAAAGGAATAGATACGATAAAGTGTACCTTTGTATCTGATCAAACTTGAATAGTACAACATGTAAGCATACAATAATACCAAATGTACTCTTCCAGTCCTTATGGATCCTTCATGATTAAGTTCTCATAAAGGCAAGACAGCTTGAGAGCACACTCAAATTAAAAGAAATTGGGGTGGGAACTTTCTTAGAAGATATGAATCGATGTTAAGTTCACACACATCCAAACATAGATGCTTTTGTATTGCACAAAGATTACCGCCCAAGTATAATAATATATGTAGGAAAGACATCAAGTGAGACGGTCTACGTATTATTGTGATTTGGGATATATTAGATGACCGTATATTTGATCAGATCAAATATAATCCTTACATTTTGATAATGTTAACTATTGCCATAGGAAAAAAATTATACTAGGGAGTATGAAAACTTTCAACTTTTAATTTTTTAACTAATGCCTCACGGACACTAGTTAACATGACTTTATATATCGTTGCATTTTTTTCTCCCTTAGTCCATATGTGCGCTAACCTCATATCATGTCTCCGTATAAATAATTGTTTCAGTATACAAACATGAAACACGAGTAAAAAAGTTGAATTGTGTTGGTTTTGGATTTCCAAACTATTGTATTTGGATTTTCAAATTCTACTTTGAAAGAGAATATCTACCGAAGTTGTTATTAGGTTGAGTCACGACCAGATCGCTCTCTTTAAGACGTTTTGTGGCACTACCTAAAATTGTGCAAGGAAGACTATCAACCATGCTGCCTCCAGGGTAAAACAAGTCCAACTACAATTGGGCGGTTAACTATTGCACTGTAGAAAATCGTTCGAGATTTACACCTTCAATATGGTATTAAAATCACTCTTTAATACTAAAATCACTCTAATATGGTACTTAACCACTCTATTATGCTGTTTATACCATTTAAATAAATTGTTATCACCATTCTAACATTTAAGTTCTCTAAATTATCAATACGGTGCTACGACCATTCAAATATGGTGATACAACCACTCTGACTTTTTAGACATTATACCGAATAGAGACTAAGTTCTTAAGAACACTCTTAATTCCAAAAGGGACAGAAAAAGGAGATGAGGAGAAAAATAACTCGTTAACAAACCCTGGAGGGAGAAGAGAGAAAGAGTTTTCGACAACTCAATAAAAATATTTAGTGTGATTTTTGAACTAGGTGAGCTCTCCTTTTATAGAGAGTTTTGTAACTAATCTGGATAAACTTAAGAATTAAGTAAACTTAGTAATTAAGCAACCGAAAGATCAACTCATGTAACAAACTACTAATTGGATAAACTAAAAAAGAAACAAACTAATTGGATATGAATGAAGGAAATATAGAAAACTCATTGGATTCTCAATCTTATCAAAATCAACGTGAACTAAAATTATGCGAAGTGATATTTATGAATAAAAAATAATAATTAGTATTATTTTTATCGCACTACTATAGTTCAAAATTTTATTAAAACTTTCAACCTTCCAATTTCCTTCCAACTTCATCACACCAATGTTCCAACAAATGTCAAGATTCACATGTCAAATTTGACTGATTCTAACACTCTCGCAACTTTGGTAAATTTTAACGGACTCAAGAAAGACTCATTTAAATTGCATTCAATTATTTCTAATTTGACATATCTTTATTTGGCTATTAAGAGATCGATTAAACCTTATTCATCTACTTTCTGTATTTGACTAACAATTTAAAATATTTTAAAACGTAAACAATATGCTTAATTGATCTCCCGGTCCCTTAACTTATTTCTTTTAGTCAATTTGGTCCCATAACTCTTAACTTTAACAAAGACATCCCTTATCTCATCTATCGTTAGTCAATATAGTCCATTCCGTCATATTTTTTCAAAAAAACGTTAGTTTTGTACATGTAGGCGTGTCAGTTGTAAAAAAACATGAGATGATATGGCATGTATGACTCAACAGCATATAAAGGGGTAAAAAAGTGAGGAAAAATATTAGGGTTCATATTTCCCATTTTCTTCTTCTCCATCCATCATGCCTCTCTCTCTCTCTCTCTCTCTCTCTCTCTCTCCATCTCTTCTTGCTTCCCCTTCATCTTCTTCGTTTTTCTGCAAGCATGTCGAATCAAGCATCCAAAACACAGTCACGACCTTGGGTACAAGATCAATGTTATAGTTCAACTGGATCCATTTTTAGGAGAGGAACAAGCATGAATGTATGTGTGGAGATTTTTCAGTAATAAGAACGGTGACTGATACTGCTAATCTGAATTGTGGGAAGAAGTCCCGGGATTGCAAGAATTACAGGAATTCATTTGAAAAGGAAATAAGGAATCAGGAGATCAATTAAGCATAAACAATAGTATGTTGATAATATTACACTTCTCAATAATATTTTACTTTGCAAATTTTTACAAAAATGGGCCTATGATTAATATTTGTTGAGACTCAATAAAATTTATATTTTAGATCATATATATAATCTCTATAAATTTTTCTTATTTTACCACTCAACCATGTTTTATATAGAGCTATAACAATATAACGTCCTCCTTTTCAAGGAAGAGCACCTTAAGATAATAACATCAAATTTTTAACACCTATACTTGATGGTTCCATAAATCAGTTACATGTTGCTACCATCTTTTCAAAGTTGAGGTGTCCATCAAAACGACATCATACCAAACTTATCTTGATAATTCCGATCGATGGAAAAGGTAACAAGGAAACACATTGTAACCTTCATTTAACTACCTTGGCTTTTTTGGTCCATTGTAATTTGTAAGAATTAAGAGGACTTTGGGTAGGTAGCTCCAACTTCCCACCAGTTGTTACCACACTTTTATATGTAGAATTGTAATTATAATACTCCCTCCGTCCCAAATTGTATGATGTTTTGGGCATTTCACACATATTAAGAAATGTAATTAATATTGTGTGGGAAAGAGATATTATGAGTTGTTTTACAAAATTGTCCTCAATAAATGACATGGGAAAAATAAATGAAGGAATTGAAAGAAGATAGAGTAATAAATAGTTAAGGATATAATAGGAAAAATAACATTAATTTTTCATTGGTATTGTAAAGCGACATATAATTTGGGACAAATATTTTTTCTAAAATGACATACAATTTAAGACGGAGGGAGTATCACCAAATTTTCATACTGTGGTGCGCGATTTTGAAAATGTCGTTTTTAGTCAATGCTTCTTAATATAATACGAATCAAATATATGAATTTTAAAGCACTGAAAACTAAAAAAAATTGATATTTAGTTCATCCCTTGTTAAAAAAATAAACTTTCACAATAGAGATTTATAAGTTACTAAACATGACTACAAAAAATATTTCAAAATTTTGATAATATACACATGAGTTTGTTTAACAGCAGAGACAATTATTCATGACGAAAAATATTTGGGGAGCCAAAAGTTGTTTTAGAGGGAAATAAAAATGAAATTTCATACTCTACAAGTTCTATCTCAACTGACAAAAATATCAAAATTGTTAGTACATATACCATGATCGAGGTTTGAATTTCGGTCTCGTTACTTATGTGTATGAGTTTCAATAGATATTTATCATTTTATTACATTACCTTCATATTTTACAAACAATACTTAGTTTGCAAACAATAGGCATTATTCTAATTATGTAGGCATTATATTATACAAGAAAAAGAAAGCATCTTTAGACTTTAGTAGGGTAAGAAAGTGCTAGTATGAACCAAAAAGCAGACCAGCTAGGGGAGAAGAACTGTTCCCTGTCAGTTCATAAAGTAGAGGACGAGAAAGAACACACTCATATGCTTCTTTTTACAACCATGATAATTCATAACCATTCTTATTACTTATTACAAAGAATCCATACCCACCTTTTTGCTATATGATGGTAAAACACAAAGTTATGATTTTGCATCAAAACCATGTGCTTTCCCTTCCCACTCTATAAATACCAACAACTCCAATGCCTTCTACTCACACAACCAATACAAATACATTACACAATACCTTATAGTTCAAGTATCATACAAAAAAAAAAAACTAGAAGGGTTTGAAAAATGGGAGCTAAGAGATCATCTTCTTCTTCCTTATGCAATGTATTCAAAGCATGTTTCTCAAGTGGAAACAATGATGAATATTGGGAAGGTAGTGGAAGTGGAAGAAGAATGTTTGCAAGTGATGAAGATAGAGGTTGTTGGGTTGCTGAGCCTGGTATTGATAGGAAAGCTTCTGATTTCATTGCTAGATACTACGCGACTCGAGTTACCGACTCTCAAAGCCAATTTGCTTCTTGAATTAATTGCTTTTCTTCATTGATTTTTCATTGCTTAAATAATTAAGTAGCTATTTTTCCACCCTCATTTACTATGACCAATTGTACTTTGTTCCTAGCTACCTCATTCTTTTGTCCTTCTTAATCCCTTGATGTTCATTATCTGCAGTAATGTCTCGGTTATTTGATGAAGATCAGACGGTTTATATTTTGAATTTATATTCTAAACTCAATTTTGTTACGTCCGAATACCAACCGTCTGAGATTTGTTGAATGGCCGAGTTGCGATGACTATAAGATTCTTTTACTGCAGCACCTTCAAATGCAAAACCATTCTTCTTGGAGCACAATGCCTGACTATGTATTTGTTTCCGCGATACAGCACATAAATCATACTGATGTTTGGCGGAAACAAGAATTCGTTGACGTGCAACTTATCGAAATTTCAAGATATATTGAGATGATTATGATTAAAAGTATGAAAGTATGTCAAAATTATTAGTATTGTCTTGTAATTTTCAAGTAGTTATGTTAAGAAGAGAGTGAGTTTATGTAATAGTCATTACTTGAGGAGTGGATCAGATGCTTGTTATTTCAAATAATTTAGTCATTAATAATGTAAGACTTTATTCTTTCTTATTGTGAGAGATTTGATTTGTACGAGACTGTTTACTGTTTTTAGCAGTATGTAAGTTTATGCTTTTGTTTGCTATTTCAAAAAAAAGTTCATGCATTTGACAGCAACTATTATCTTTTTTTGATAGAATCAGTAACTATTATCTATTTATATTAAAAAAAACCTATTAATTAAAAGTATATGCAAAACAATATGACCTATTCTCTATGAAGCATGGACACTCCTCGAATTAGGTGTGTCCGACACCGACACGCCACCTATAATTACACTGAATTATGTTATTTTCTTAAATTATTATCGGTGTCGGCGTGTCGTGTCCGTATTTATTATGTTTGTGTTCATAGTGGCTATTCTGATATTTATAGCCAGGTCAAGATCTCTAATTTATTCGAAGGATATTTGTTACACTATGCCGAAAAAGCGCTTAGATAGCGCTTTTTTTTTGCTTTAGATAGCGCTTTAGAAGAGCCGTATAATCTTGCACTATATAATGCTTCCATGTTACTATTTATAGCGCTTCAGTGTTAAAAGTGCTGCTAAAGGGCGCTATTTTTTCCACATTTTGGTGTAGTGTTCAACATGGTATTATATAAACGTCCGTGTATTCTGATATGCATAATCTGCAACCACGATCTAAGCTGGGAAATAATAAATTTTGATATTGCCAAAACTGCAACTCAACCACAATTGAAGCTGCATTGGTCATTTTTTAGTATAATTCTCCGCAATATGAAAGAACGTGCTGCGTCCGCAACTATTACTGCAACCGGCGACCACTGGTCAAATTTCTGATTAAAAATATTAGTGCAAATTTAGTTTAGTTTCATGGATCAATTTGTCTTTACAATCATCCAAGTTTTACATATGTATAGTAAGGATCATGTTTAAGGTTGCCAGTTTGGGAGTACTAGATGTACAATCGTATATGGCATATTTTGTCCATGAGTTTTGTTAACGTAAGAGTTTAACTTTGTAACCTAACGGTGAAATTCACGTCTCGTAAGAGAGAATTATAAAATAGTCATTAGTGCTACCATTACCAACAATAATTTGTTCTTCCACATATTTTTTTTGAAAGAAAAAGAAGAAAATGAATTGAATGGCATATATATAATCTATTTTTTGAATGTCTATCTCATTACTTTTATTTTCTTTTTATCCCATCATTCATGGTGTGCATGTTATTGAAGAATGAAGATAGGATGTCCAGTTTAGAGCACAAAATTCAGTTTATAACATTCATCCGGGAGATGGACCTAATTCGGTGCTGGTCATCTCGAACTATCAAGCAGCTTAGGCGCGAGCAATGCGACGAGCCCTAGGAGGAAAGAACAAATTTCATTCAAGTCTTTCCTAACTAACTGTGAAGAGGTGGAATTCTGAGTTGGATTTACTATCTTTAACACAAAATTTTCATGATCGTTATCTACATGCAGATAATCGAACATTTGATGAAACAATAAGCACGCTGCAAATAGGTACAAGCTACTGCAAATAATCGAACATTGGGTTATTTTTCCTTTATTTGAATTGAACGCTTGAACCCAAGGGTTTCAATTCAGTTATGGTCGAAAGTAACATCAGTTTTGTGTCTCAATGGCATGAGAGAAATATGTCCATCTTCATTACTCCATAAAAACTTCCAAAACACGTTAAAACATTTCAGATTTTAAAATCCAAATATGGCACGCCAGAAACTCACAAGGTGAAAAAAGTAATGGCCCAACCTTAACGTTTAAATCAATTGGACTTCACCTTAGTTTAAACACGTTATTCTTCTTTGTCCAGAAACGGTAACTAACAAAAGTTGCATCATCAAATTCCCAAGGATAATGATATCAACCATCAAGAATTAGAAACTATTTTAATGAAGAAAACCATCACCAACGGTTGAATGAAGTCACTAATAAGTGTAAATCAAAGTGAAATGATACCTCAAACGTACAAATGGAACAACATTCCAGCATATTATTCATCAACAAATCAATGTCCATCCGTAGATAAAAACATTCTCAGTTCTTGCTTTTAGTACAAAAGCCACTTTTAGTGCCGGGAATATTGCATAGATATATTCTTTTATGGGCTACACACAAACAACATTGTTAATGCATGTACATAAATGGCATGTCACAATTTGTCGAAAAAAATGGTCTCTTAAACATTACAACTCCGGTTTTCAATTTCAACCGGTCGATCTTAATCAATGGCAAAGATAGTTTAAAGTTGATTTTTTTTTTATCAGAGATGGTTTAAAATTGATTTTGTTATTGCGTAATCTAAGTTTTCTGATCTTAATGCATAAATATGTGTGCTTCTCTTAGATTAGGGAACCCCGTCCTTCACTCTTCTATTATATTACATCGTGCCAAGCACCATTGCGCATTCAGCACAACACTCTATCACCTCTCCGTTATTTCACATAACTAACGCACATTTGCGTGAAACCGAATTCATTGATAACACTATGCCTAGAGCTCTAGACTAAACCTATGTTAAAATTGTGGTGAATTTATCTAAACCATAGTCGTGCATCGTGATTTTGTTAAACTCACCTCAAATCTGAATACACACTAAAACACACTTTTTACACCTCCAATTTCTAGATATTTTATATTTATGTATATATCAATATCTAAATACTTAACTCATGACGTACAATCCACTTTTCTTACATGATACGGTCTAACTCACATATTTTTTTGTTCTTACATATAGGCTTTATAGACTAAAATATGCCCTAGTATATAAGTTGGAGTACAGATAACTATGATTTGACTCAAGTTTCATTTTTTCCCTACATAGCATGAAATTAAACAAATTCATTGGACACTTGAGGATCATATGTTCTCTCATGCAACACTTCAGATTCTTACTTATCACTATTGTATGGTTTTAACCAGAAAAACGTGCATCTCTGCAAACTTGGAATCTGATTTGAAGTTATCTCTTGAAAAAAAACTTGACAATAATCAAATTATGGTGATACAGGTCCTATGTTGATGATCTTATTATTTTGCAAAATAATGCAGTAATTTTAGGCAATGAACTTATATATTTTATTAATATGTTGTCAAACCACAATTTTTAATATGGTATCAGAGCCTCTTCTAAGATTCATTGGGCCACCTACTATCAAGTTTTTGCTATCGGGTCCACGTCCAGATGTCCAGTCCTGAACGTGAGAGAGAGGTGTTAAAGAGTCTCACATCGGACAAATAATGAACTGAACATGTGTTTATAAGTGGGGGCAATCCTCACCTCATAAGTCGATTTTGTGGAATTGTGTTAGGCCCAACCACGATTTCTAAGAGTTATTTAGCAAGAATTGAAATTTTTCCTTTCAATAGGAAAGTTACATAGCACCCGGATGGTATAAAGCAATAAAGTTATTGTAAAAACAGTATTAAGTACTATATAAAGGAGATTAATTGATGTGTTTTGCTTTTAATTTTTTCTTTTATGGAAATTGATGTGGTTCTTGATATGTTGTAGATTAGATCATACATACTCATATTTGATAAAGCAAAATGAATTTAAAATTGGATTAAACTACTATCTTTAGATGTGACATTTTAGATAAGCAACTATGTATTTAGCCAACTAAAGATGGTTTTGATAGTTGTACCCGATTCCGTTATATCTAAGATATGATTGAAAGAAAGAAGAAAAGAGGTATGTATGCAATTATCCAATTAATGTTCACATTTTTATGTGTTTCAAAGGCATCATTTGAATGACTATATGAAAGGAAATTGAGGAAGTGAATGAATCATTCTCATTGTTTGATTCTGAAATATATCAATAATGTTATTGAGCATAATGAAATGAGTCGCACTCGCACCTGAATGCCATGACTATAATAACTATTCCTAGTAATACATATTTTTTAAGGAAAATATAAGATGTATAAAGGATAATGACAAGGAAAAGAATGTCATCTAAGTTGGTATCAAAAACTTAACAATTGTCTATAGTCACAGCCAGGGGTGGCCCTGAGTATGGGCCGAGGGGGCGGCGGCCCAAGGTACCATAATTTTAGGGCACCAAAAAATATATTTTTACTACCTATGTATGTATACTTCTATAAAAAAATGTAAAATATTAGTTGCTGACAAAATTACAGAGGCACTACACAGTCAAAACTAATAAATGACGTTACTAAATGAAATATAAAATAAAATCAGTCAACTACATGTATCGAAAAATATTAATTACGTCCATAATTTTAGCAACTAAACGGATGAGTCATGAGTGAAAAGAAAGTGAATAATCTAATTGAGGCACTAAAATTAAAATAAAGATATTTAGTGTTAAGAATAATAAAGAGTCAGATTTTTTGCATTTGCATATTAAAAGTGTTAATATTTTACCTAGTTTATGAGTCTCTTTTCTTTCTAATTCTTATTCTCTATGACTAACCTCTCTATCTCAATTTGTAAACAAAAACATCTCTTCATCTCAATTATGCAACTATTTAATAGTCAAACGATTTTTCACTTTTGAGGAATCAACATTGAATTATGATCCATGTGTGCTATTTTGATAAACATGTTGTCTTTAGTTAATTAAACTAGTCGAGTGAAACCTAGACTTTCGAACATGGATCCTAGCTTAGAGCTCATCGGTTCACAATTCAAAAATTCATATTTGTGTTTTTCTTGCACAATGTCAAATGAAATGTTTAATAGTCTTTCCATTCATTTATCTTAATCTTATCATTTTTTATAAAACTTTTCCTTTATAAGAGCACCACTTTCTTTATTCGTCCAAGGCATCCAAATTTGTAGGGCCGGCCCTGGTCACAGCCGTCAATTTTAATTCGACCTCTCAAATTTTGCACATTTTATTAAAAAAAAAAAAAAAAACCATTAGAAATTACAACCCAATCAAAGTGTACACACAAAAAAGTTGATGGAAAGTTACAACTCTATAGTCCTGGCTGAGCCAATACATTAAACAAACTTTTAGAAAATTAAGCTACTTAGAAGTCTTAGCCTCGTAGGACTTTTTTTTTCAATGATAGCTTAGTAAGACTTTGGTACCACATAGGTAGCTTCATTGGGAAGAAAATTGCATTGGTGCTTATAAGGTGCTACTTCAAGCCCTTTCTCTCTATGCAAGTGTCGTCTCTTTTTAATATTAAAATATTTAAATATAAAGATGTAAAATTATTGATAAATGATATAAATTTAATAGTTACATCTATTGAGTAATTTTTTTGACCTAATAGGTTGGAAAAATTGAGTGTTTATTATAATTAAAAATATTATAAATAATTTGACATCTCTATTGATTAGAAAGTTACAAAATGAATTGTAATTTGTTCAACCTAAAATGAATACCCTGAAGCTACTTAAAGGAAAGGAAGGAACATGTAGCTTATAATGGACCCTATTGCACCCTATACAATCTCAACATCAATTAGTTAGGAATGGAGGGAATTTATGTTACATTTTGATGTGTACACTTTCTTCCTTTTGATTGTTCAATATAAGTCCATAACATTATTTAACATCTCTCTCAATCATGATGCATTAACAAGGAGCATCTAAAGTTTAGTACATTTTTGTTGCAGGGCAGAAAAAACAAAATGTAGAGTAATGATATTTGACGAAGGTGATGGTG
This sequence comes from Medicago truncatula, assembly GCF_003473485.1. Lineage (NCBI taxonomy): Eukaryota > Viridiplantae > Streptophyta > Magnoliopsida > Fabales > Fabaceae > Medicago > Medicago truncatula. The sequence continues at coordinate 19,756,448 of NC_053043.1, read as the reverse complement.
TGTATTGGATAATACGAATGAAGAATTCAACACTACAGTTAACTGAATTTACATGTACCTCGAGTAACTAACTAAGAGGATAAATTAGAGTGATTAGATACACTAAACTAATTACTTCTCTAAACTAGTTACTTGAGGTACAAGCAATCTCAATCAACTATAGTGTTGACTTCTTCATTTTTATTATCCAATAGTGTGGAAGTTAACAATCGTTCTTAATATGAGTGCCCATCTACAAGCAAGTAAACGTAACGATACCAAACAAGCTTTTTGAATAAAAATTTGTGTTTTTGTATGAGGAAAAATAAAATAAAATAATTATAATATATTCCACTCCATTCACTTTTCGAATGATGAAATAAAACTTCATTTATTCTAGCATAAAATATTCAAATGAGGAAATTAAAACTTTATTTCATTTTGTTTCATTCCACCCCATTAAGTTTCATTATGTTGATTTTACACTATCCAAACAAGCTTTAGCCTTAATTATTTTTCCACTCCTATTTATAACATTATTCTCATGATTCTCTAGCCATTATTTAAATTGGAAGAAAAGAAAGCATCTTCAATCTGTAGTGACACACAGTGATAATAGTAACAAAAGCAACATTGGTCACATTACAACCTTAGAGAAAACAGATAAGTGTCACTTCATATGTTACGTGTCACATTCATGCAATCCTTACTTTTGATATGAAACAATAGTAATCTTGTGAAACCATGTGGTATACAACTCTATAAATATGTAGAAAATCAGCTTATACCTCAAGCATCTAAATATCCTTCAAAAACATTAAAGGGGGTGTAGTGAGTAAGTTACCAAGTGTTAAGACTTAAGACTCAATATGGGAGCAAAAAAGTCATCTTCTAACTCATTTACAAGCTTATTCAAGTGTTGTTTTTCGAGTAGAAGTAGTTATGAGCACTTGGAAGGTAGTGGGAGAGGAAGGAGGATATTTACAAGTGATGAAGATATAGGAACTTGGATTGGAGAGCCAGATATTGATAGAAAAGCTTCTGATTTCATTGCTAAATATTATGCTACTAGAGTCACTAACTCTCAAAGCCAATTTGCATCATGAAAATTGGATTTCTACATTGCTTATGATTATGAATTCCATTCTTGCAAGGAATTATTTCCATATTTTTCTCTCTTTTAATTGGACCAATATGGATCCAATAGTTAATTCTTAGGTAAAATAATATGGTCATCAACAATGGGACCCGTTTAATCTACATAAGTTTTTTTTTAGGAACTATATATGTATCATCTTATACTGAGTTTGGAACTTTAGTTTATGGGGAAAAGTATTTTCACTATCTTATATCTTTGCTTTTTGATGAAAATGCTAGTAAAATATTTGAAAATTGATGCCTTAAATTTAGAGGAAGTTTTTGTGGGGTGAAGAAGTTTAAGGAGTTTTTTTCTTTTGCTTGAGTTAGGCAATTAGAAGTGTTTAAACATAAATGTAGAAAGGATCAGGAGCCAAGACACTGTATACAAGTTATCCAGACACTTGAGATGGTGTCTTTTTGAAGAAATGTGTTATCTTTACACAAAAAGAAAGAAAAAAAAATGTAGAGCAGGTGTTTAAGAGTGTGTTTGGATTGAGGGTTTAGGAGAGGAGGGGAGGGTTTAATTTCATTTTTTAAATTACGGACTATATAACATGTTTTTCTAAAATAAATTAAGTGTGATTGAAGTATTATACGACCGTTTATCATTTTAATATGCTAACTTTTTAAAAAAACATTTCATAGTGTCTGTAATTTAAAACTGAGAAGTAAACCCTCCATTCTCTTTCCCTTCTAAACACTCCGTCCAAACACACCCTAAGAATATAAGACATATGTCGTTTGTGCTTCAATTTATTTATGGGCTACTGCTATCTATTTAGAAAATTTCTTTTCCCACCTTTCATTCCTCCCCGCGCCCTCTAAAATCTTCATTTTACTTTGTTTGGATTATAGAATTTGAATTCATTAAGAACACATAAAAGAAGAAAAAAAAAACTTCAATTAAATCACAATGTTCTTCAACAACAACAACATAATTCAACCACATTAATTTCAAAAAACATAATTCAACAACGTAACACAACAACAATAATAATAGCGACAACATAATTAAACACAAACAAGATCATCGATCAACCAAACTAAATTCTTCCTTTTGTCCATCCATACACGCTTTGATTTCTCTGTATGTCCTGAGCCAAATCAAACTTGCCTGAATAGCTTGAACAAATCTCACCAATGTAATATTTAACTCGAACTGTCTCTTCGAATTATAATGAACAAATACAGAGAACACATTTCTTACTCGTCGATCTAGAGTTTTATATGGGTAAACCTATCACATCAATCTGAGTCAATTGACGCCCAACAATACTCAACATTGTCCATCTTTCTTATTTTTCTATGATTAAGACGACAATATTTGGTCTAGTTGATCTTTTAAATCATACAGTGTAATATCAAAATGAATCCTAAATAGATTGGGTTTCCCTTTGTTGTACTAAAATGCAGCTAGAGTAGTGCTCACTTATATTGGATAAGTGTTCTTGGTTCTGATGTATGGATTGCAAATGAACCAAACACACCAATGTATTGAATTTTTTGTTCGTTGTAGACAACAGAAATTGACAATGCATTTTAGACCGCAAAAAATCTTGTATTTAACTGTTGTCAATCTCTGTGCATCAATATATTTACATGTTTCATATTGTATATAAGCCGAACCTCTAAAATGATGGTTCGACTTATGTAATTCAAACCAAGTGTATGCATGCTTTTACAAATTCTTGAACTTGTGTCCATCTTTTCTGAACATAATATGATAATTAAGAAGAACATGATATAACACATAATATTATCTGCAATGTAATGGCTAAGTGATAGAAAATAATATTATCTTAAAAAACATAATTCAAATAAAATTTAAACTAGTCAGTGTTAAGCAAGGTATGACTACATTTACACTTTTTTTTTTCTCCTCATTCTGATGATGCCTTGAGCGTCAGAGGAGTTACCTGTTATGCAGGTTGGTTCCCAACCATCGAATGATAGCCTTTGTTGCATTGGAACTCCTTCATCATACCATATTTCACTAGCACAAGCGTCAAGAATGCATCATCATAAGATATCTAGCCCAAATTCTAACAATGAATTTAAAAAAAAAAAAAGTATTATAAACCTAATTTTTTTAGTAGTATTTTATTCATGATGTCATTGCTCTCAATTTGGGTTTTGTTTCTCACGGTATTCACATTTGCGAATAATGTGGTGTAAACCATATTGATGTATATTCAATCAACATAATGTATACAAGGAGTTTTTAGATTTGGAGGAGCTATACTAGTTCACGATGATGATACTTCTTCGATGAAATTACTAAGAGTTTACAAAGAGATGTAGAAAGGACTCAATAGTATAGTCAATGGAAAATGGTGAAAATATGTGTTGTTTTCCTAGTGGAATGTGTTAGAACAAGAAAGATCTTGTATGATTCCTCTAAGGTTTTGATGATAATAAAAGTATTGAAGAACAATTGGACATACTAATATTTGTTAAAGTGTGCAGGATCATAGAATATATTCATCAAGTATTAAACATGTATTAAAGCATCAGAAGCACAAGAGAAGCTCAAAGACTATGGTAGAAGACCTGAAGAAAGTTCAACCAGCAGTCAACATATTGGATCAGAAGAAAAGGATGTCTCTCAATAGCTAAAGAGATCATCAGACTCTGTGGAGATCACCAGACTCAAAAAACCTAGCCAGACACAGAAGACCCCATCAAACCTGGAAGACATTCAGACTTCAGAAGCACCTAAGTGACCTAGACTCCACGTCATATTTTTCGTCTTCTATGGATGTCCACATCAAAGGATCTGAGCACAGTTTTTTCTTCTTTTGTCCACGTGTGGAAATAGACAAAGAACTTCAAGGGAAATAAGAATGAACATATACTTCCTGTTTCAGCAAAGGATTTTCGAATGACTATCCAACATAATTATCCATATCTAGCAATGGCTCAATATCCTTGATTTTAAGCGTCTCAACGACTCTTTATGCTCTGGCACTCTTCTCCAACGTCTCTTAAATCCCTGCCTATATAAGGATTTAAACACCGTGAATAAGATTAACAAGATTATGCTATTTTAACGGTACCATTACTCTGCCAAATCAAATAGTGCATAAGCACTTAGGATTTTCGTTTAAACTTGTGTATCTTCAAATTCCTAAAATTGATAAGAGTTTGTTCATATATTGTTCAGTTTACACCAATAAATTTGTATATCTGGTGTAAGAAATAGTTTATTTATATTTGTTGTAAACAAACAGAAGTCTCTTGCTTGTGAAGCTTGAGCAACATAAGTCTCTTGGTGAAATCTTGAGCACTAGAAGTCTCAATCAGTTGTGATTGAGCACTAGAAGTCTCTTAGGGTTACTCTTTGAGCATTGGAAGTCTCTTTCATGCATGCTTAAGCAATAGAAGTCTCTTGTAGTTGTCCTTGAGCAGTAGAAATCTCTTGGTAGTAACCTTGAGCAAAGAAGTCTCTTGCAAGGGTGCTTAAGCATTAGGAAGTCTCTTGGAAGAGTCCTTCAGTAATTGTAATCAGTAGTGATTATAATGAATTCCCTTGGAAGTGCAAGGGGATTGGACCACTCATGTGTTGTGGGAGGAACCAGTATAAATTTCTAATGGCTCTCTCTCTCTCTCTCTCTCTCTCTCTCTATATATATATATATATATATATATATATATATATCATCTTCGTGTTCTGTATTCTACTGTACTCAGTCATTGTATCAAAATCTGTACTTATCAGGTTCTGAACAACTTGCAACACTCAGATAAAGAAAACCAGAAAAATCCAACAAAATCCAACCCCCCTATTGTGTTTTTCTCACCTTCAGCATGAAGCCATCTTTATATAGGGGTGCCTAGTTGTAACTGATCTTGTAAAATGCGTCAGGAAAAAAAGGAAGTTATTTATAGATCACATCATTGGTTCTGATTGACAGAGCCATGCTCCTATGCAGTCAAAGGCACTATAACTCCTCTGTCAGTTCTCGAATAGTGCATATTGTGGGTTATTGAGCCTTTATGCTTTGGGCCGGCAATAGGGGTTGATGTCTAGTCCTGAACATCGATGAATGTCCAACTTTGTTATCTTTCTCTATTTTAGCAAATGATATGAGGATAGAAAAATTATAAAGTGTTTTCTTCGTTTCTTGTTGTTTTGTTTGTATTTTTCCTCGTTAATGGAAAATACATCTACTCTTTGAGTCTTTAGATTTTCTCTAGACATGGTGAATTCTTGAAACCTAATTTTCATGCTCTTTTTATTGTATAAATAAAAAACCTAACCAATATGTTGGTTTCAAGTGTAAGTAGTTACTCTACAATCATCAATGGATGGAAAAAAATATTGGGTATACAAGAGATGTGACTAATATACCTAATTTATTAAAATGAAGATGCGGCATCTCCATCTCTTATGATCTTGGACCTTTGGCCCGTTGTTTCTTCTCAGTCTCCCCAACAAATGGTATCAAAGCCTTGGTTCAGTTTAATAGAGCGGGAGTGAGATCTCGCTGTTGGATCCTTGGATCAAAAGTTTGTCTAACAGTGTAGTCAAGTGGCGTGTTTTAGTGGTAACAATTGTTAACGATTTGGACTCAAACTGCACCAAATTTTTTGAATGTTTGGAGCACGTAAGAGTGGAACCTGTAACACCCTCAAACCCAAATACGATATTTTATCATAAAATTAACATATAATTACAGAGGTTCAAGATCTTACTTCACCATTAATCCAAAATAGTCATAAATTAACATAATCATAAAACAGTCGCAACAGAATCAAAACATAAAACAACATAAGGTTATCATCTCAAATACATCAACATGAGAAATTTATGGTTCCTTAAACATTAATCTAACAGATAAAATAAAATAAATCCCCAACACCTCATCATAACACTGCCACTAAGACTCCGAAAGCAAAAACATGAAAAGGAGGATTAGGCCTCAAGCCGTCCTCGAGTACTCACGCTGATCAAGTATCCTCAACCTGCATGAATACACCACGAGGATATAGGCGACCAAACAACCACTGGAGGGTAAGATATACATTCGACATAAAGAAGATATGAACTTAAGCATAGAAATTAGGAATTAAAACATCACAAATGGACATACATATTCATTTCCTAAAATACTATCATTACATGCATTCTTATTCAATCGACAAACATATTAATTCTCAAATCATCGATGTTATACCCTGATTTTGGACCTAAAAATACTCGTTCAAATTTCTTTTCTACCACTGATAATTGTCAATTTACTGTTGTTTTACTTTGAATCTTCACTTTATTTTCATCTGCATATTTTACTGTCTCTGTCTCAAGGTATTTTCAAATCATGGTTTTGCCTGTGTTTTTCTTGCATAGGATCATCCCAAAGTGTCTTTCTTACATTACAAGTCATTTGAAAACTCTCTGAATCATTGCATTGCTTTTCCTGCATGTTATTTCAAAAATCATACAAAAGGGGTATTTTGATCATTTCCTGCAGTGGAACCCATTTTAGTCCCTGTGTTTGTCTTTGAGTCTTTTCGGCTTGTTTTACAAATCATCGTTGAGTCTTTGTTTAAAAACCATTTCAAAATTGTGTCTGAGTCAGTTTGAGTCAGCTTAGTCCCTAGGGGCATTTTAGTCTTTTCCCGTCCAAAATTCGACAGAGAGGTATTTTAAAATACCTCATTGTTGTAATTGGTTCGTTTTAGTCCTTTGTTGGTTTTATTTTAGGTTTCACTTTACTTTTTTTTCCAATTTACCAATTTTAATTGCATTCTGGTCCCTCAAGCAAGTTTCCAGAATTGCACTTTAATCCAAAGCTTTTTAAATTTGCATTTTAGTCCATTATTATTAATTGCAGTTTAGTCCTCAATTTTACATTTTTTGCAGAAGGTCCTTAGGTCACAACAAGTCCAAGGCCGAGCCATTTTTCATACATGTCCAGGTGTCACCATTTCATTGGATCTCAAGTACAAGTGGCAGCTTATAAATAGTGTACAGTGTCAGAGAAATCCACACAGAGACCCATTCAACCAGTGCCACATCACAAACACGTGAAAAACTTCTCTCTCTTGGCAGTTAGGATCAAAACAGAAAATCCACCAAGAACAATTCACAAACCCTAACTTTCAGAACCAAATTTCATCAACAAATTCACCGAAATCGCATCAGTTCTCAGAGATTCATGGATGAATCTTCATCACTGAACTGAAGTGCCTGCAATTCCAGGCGCGAATTCCTCACCGGAGGTGAGAAACTCAAGCACCGATCACAGGGAGAAGAAGAAGAAAAGGAAAAGAGTTTCAAACCGGCGAAGAAGATGAAGAAAGTGAACCGGTGAAGACACCGATTTATTTTCGGTTTCCAAGCAAAATCAACAAAACAGAGCCAAGAATCAAGTTTTTCCGAAGAATCTCGTGAAATCTCCGATTAAAAACTCAGGTAAAACTCAAACTTCATCTTTCTTTCTCAAGAACAGTAACAAAGACGAAACTATGTAGATTTGTAGGAGTTTGAACGGTTATATTCAAAAAGTTGAAAAAACCTAAAAATAATTTTCAAAACCGTATGAAAATTCTAGATCTACGTTGTTTCAAGCCTTGTTTGTGGAAATCAGTGTTAGATTCGTGTTTAGGGTTTAGAGGCGAGTAGAAAGACGTAAAAATTTTGAAGTTCTGGTGAGGTTAGAGGTTTCCGGAAACTGGAGATCTCACCGGAGAAGATGAAGATTCTGGCGGACCTATGAAGGTTCCGGCCAGATCTTCATCTTCCCCGGCCGTTCGTTCATGAGTCTGGCGGAGGAAGTCTGAGAGAGATGAGAGAAGTGAGAAGTTAGAGAGAGAAAGGACAATAGCAAATGAAATAAACCGGTGCTCCCCTCCTTGTATAGGCCAGTGAACCGGACCAGTCCAAGACCGGTCCATTTCCCTTCAATCCTGGCCGTTTGATCTAGGGTTTGATCCCCTGGATCAATCCCGTGGTTCCTGTGCGTCCGGACCCCTTAGGTTTGGGCTTGGGCCTGTTCCCTTTGGTTTAGCTGCGTTTTTGCCGTTTTCTTGCTATTCACACCTTGTTTTCTTGCTGTTTGAACCACCGTTCGTTCTAATTTTCTCGTAAAAATTCCTAAAAAATTTCTGTGTTTCTTGATACATTTTTGACTTTTTTGTGATGTTTTACATGTTATAAAATTGATAAAAAAATATATATGTTGCTTTCTTGATTACTTTTTCTCTTTAGTTGAATTTCATGCAATTTCTCGTTTTTCCGTTCGTGATATCTTGATCTATGGTATGAATGTCCGATGTGCAATTTCATGATGAGAATGTCGCTGTTTGTGTGTGTGTTTCGCTGTTTTCGACATGATTTGTTAATTTCTTGCCTTGCAACTATTGCATTTCTCTTTGTATTGTGGTTATCGTCGTTATTTTACCGTTTATCCTATATTCCTTTGTTTGCTCTCCTTGCCATATTTTCATGCCTTATTTTACTAACCATTTTTGTTCTATGTCTCATCCATTTTATAGCATTTCATCATTTCATTCCTATTCATTCTAATGTTAAGTGGACATGTAATAGTTCTAGGTAGTTTAATTTCCTTTTAATTTCTTGCAAGACCATATCATGTAAACTAGGGCAAAGTGTAAAGGACAATGGACTCTCTATAATGATGTATGTTATCATGGTTTTTGGGTGCCAAGCCATTAATTGGACTTGAACCTTTTGACCGTTGATATCTCTCTTTTTTCTTGGGAAGGGTAAAAGGAGAAAAACCCTTAGATTCTAAGTTCGGGGGTCGGTTTTACTACGGGAAGGTGTTAGGCACCCGGAGTAACTATAGTCCTCTATAGGAGCCGTTTTCCTAAGTTGATTTCTACGCTTATTTTTACTTACTTTTGAAAATGGGAGGTTTATTTAGTTAAGAATGAGGGGAGAGAAGTCGTAAGACTTTTTATCTCTTAGTTGATTTGAAGAAAATTTTAATGTGTTGCTATTTGATTTTTAAAGTTTGAAAATGATTTTTTGAAGAAGAGAAAGGAGGCCTTAAAGGCTTGAGAAGTAAAAATGTGAAGTTTGCCCAATTTTACTTAATAAAATAGTCTAAGTCACTTAAGGTTCATTTAGAATTTTCTTAAGAAAGTAAAAGGAAACATCAAAGGAGTGTTGACTCCAAAGTTCATTTTAAAAAAAAGCTAGAATTATGGAACTTGGTTGGCTTTATGAAAAAAAATATTTTCTAAGTACTCGCGTTCCCTAATCATACATCTAAACGAATGTCATACACCGTGTGTGAGTGTCGGTGCTCGTGTCGGTGTACATCAATAGAGTCCATAGTCCCTTTTACATTGTCCTAGATACATTCTACGGTCTTTGCATGAAATATAAAAGATAACACCTACCTAAATATCACAATTCCGAATGAAAGTAAAAAAAGAATGCAAAGAAAATTAAACTATGTAAAAGAATGGAAATGGAATGCTAAATGATATGTATGAAGTACCAAAATAAACTTGTTAGTAAAAAAAAACATAACAAGTACTAAGAAATAAAAGCATGCAAGATAGCACAAAAAGTTAACAAAATGACATTAAACCCTAAAAACTTAGGTATGAAACCTAATGCATTCTTGGCCTCTAATTCTCATGCTTTAACAAGTTTGGAAAGAGTTTTCTTTATCTCAAGTTATAGCATGGAATTATTGGAAACATGCAAGCATGGTTTCATGCCATATTTTCTAGAATAAACTTGGCATTTTATATCTTTCAAAATATGCATATATTGTTCATAAAATCAAGCACTCATGAACCAAATCAAAACAGCAAATCAACATGAAATTATAGGCACAAATCTCTCATATTAACACATCAAGTAGCTTTTATCACATATTCTCACATCAAGGACAAATGTGTGAAGAAGAATCCATAACAAATAATTCAAAGAGAATTAAAATGCTATGAATTAATTATACAAAAATTTCATAGATCCTTAATGTTCAAAAATGTCATAAAAACACTAAGAAAATATCAAGAAACATGTGATAATTTTTGGAGATTTTTTGGAGAAAATTTTAAGCATGCAGGGGTTCAAACAGCAAAGAAATATGGTGCAAATAGCAGGAAAACAAACAAAAACGTAAAAGATCAAAGCCCAAACCAAAGGCCCAATTCACAAAACTCAGATTGCACAGGAGACGTTAGATTGATCTAGAGGCTGAGAATGAGAGAGTAAAACCGAAAATAAACCGGACCGGTTCAAGTCTCTATATATAGAGGTGAAATCCGGTTTTTTTCATTTTGATACTCCTCTTTCTCTTTCTTCTCTCTTTTTAGAGAGAGAAGCTCCAACTTCTCTCTAACTTTCCGGTCATCCTCTCCGGTTGGCATGGCTTTTCCGGCGCGGCGGACGGCGGTGGCGCCTCCGCGCCGGAGTTCGAAACTGCTCCGATTCAAATTTTTTTTACGTTTTTAAACATCCTTTTTTATGTGTTACTCGAATCCGAGCTTAGATTTTTTAAAAAAAGTTTGAATCGGAGTAGATCTGAGTTTGAACTTCGATGAAACTTTGGAACAAAAACGGAAAAGGAAAGAGAGAAAGGAGTGAAGAGGATTACCTCTTTGTTGCTTTTGGCTCACGAACGTGATTCTTGGTTTTGGCTTGGCTTGTTGCGTTCGAATCCACTGCTTTCTTCTTCTCCTTGCTCACGACACGTTCGTGCTTGCTTCTGTTGCTTGCGTTGTTTCGCACTGGCTTCTGTTGCTTGCGTTGTTGCGCGTTTTTCCTCTTCTTCTCCGATTCGCGTTTTTCGTGATCGTGCTTGAGTCCGTTGCTAACAGCGATGGATTCGCACTGGAATTGCGAAAGGAACGGTTCGATGATGACGATTCAAGGACGAATCACTGAGAACTGCAGAGAAATCTGAGAAATCTGAGAAATCTTTGTTGAATTCTGGTGAATTTGTGATGAATCTGTGTGTTAGGGTTTGGGATTTTTCTGTGTTCTTGGTGATTTTCTGTTTTCTGATCTAACAGAATAGAGAGAGAAATTGAGAAATCTGTTTGTGATGTGGCATATGATGAATGGATCCCCCTTAAAAAATCTGACACTGTTCCCCTTTTATATGCTGCCATGTGTACTTGAACCAATAAAAGAGTGACATCTGGACTGGACCAAAATTTGTGCGAAAAATTGGACCAAAATGCCCTTTGGGGCGCCCCTGCAAAAAAATGATAATAAAAGGACTGAAATGCAATTTTTAGAAACTTTTGGACTGAAATGCAATTTTTAGAAACTTTTGGACTGAAATGCAATTTTGGGACCTTAATTGAGGGACCAAAATGTAATAAAAATAAAATTTGAATAAAAAACGCAATTTGATCAAACGTAAAGTGAAACCAAAATAAAATTGACAAAACGGACTAAAACGAACCAATGGCCTAAATGAGGTACTTCAAAGTAACCTCCCTACGCCGAAATTTTGTGTGAAATGACCAAAATGCCCCTAGGGCTAAAAATGACCTAAACTGACTCAAACAGACTCTGACACTGACTCAGATGCAAGTTTGAAATGAATTTAAACAGGGTTTACTGATGAAATGTTAAAAATGAATTTGAAAAGACTCAGAGACAGTCACAAGGATGAAAATGGGTCCCACTGCAGGAAATGACCAAAATACCCTTCTGTATGACTTTTTGCAAATTTTGAAATAAACTGTAGAAAAAGCAATGTAATGATTCAGAGACACTTTTGAATGACTTACAAGACAAGTAAAGACATTTTGAAAGGTTTTATGCAAGAAAAACAGAGGTAAAAATGTGATTGAAAACACTGCGTAGCAGAGACAATTTGAACTGTGCAGTTGAAATTTGATAATTGACAAAGTTTGAAATGAAATTGGGCCCAGTATTTTTAGGTCCAAAAACAGGGTATAACAATGTATACCGACACAAGCACCGACACGCACACACGTTGTATGTTTACCGCTTAGATGTATGTTTAGGAAACGCAATACTTAGAAAAAATATCATTTTCCCGGAAATAACTCCATAACTCAAACTTTTTTTTCTCTAATAAACCTTGGAGTCAACACTCCATTGTATTTTCCTTTATTTTCTTAATCAAAACTTCAATGAATCTTAATTTCTACTTAGACACTCTTTCTTTAATAATTGAACCAACCATTCACTATTGTCTCGTCTCATGCCTTTACGGCCTCCTTCTCTTCTTCAAAACCATTTGCAAAACTTAAAATCAATCAAACACACAAAAATAATTTTTTGAGAGAGAACTACATGGAATTTTGATCCCTTAAAAGGGTATGTAGGCAAGAGGTCAAAACCTCTCCAAGTCTAATAAAATAAAATCTCAAACATTTTCCTCCCTCCGTTCTTAAACTAAATAAATTTTCTTTTCCATAAATAAGCATAAAAATAAAGCGTAGTCATAAACTTAGGAAAACGGTTCCTATAGAATACTATAGTCGTTCCGGATGCTTAACACCTTCCCGTAACGAAAACGACCCCCGAACTTAGAGTTTCAAAGGGTTTTCTCAATTTTCCCCTTCCCAAGAAAAAATAGAGAATATCAAAGATTGAAAGGTTCAAGCCTAATTAATGACTTGACACCCCAAAATCCATATAACAATCGACACAAGATATAACAAGTATTCACATTTATCACTTTATTCCCAAATCAAACATATATCATTCACAAATCATCTCCATCACTAAAGATCACATGAACCAACATAGTCATGCACAAATCTTCACATATATTCACAAAATCAAATCATGACTCCCACAGAGACTCGTATGTGTGCTATGTTCTAGTTCGACTTTATATGCATAAGGTACCAAATTTTTGGAATGTCGGAGTTATATTACCGATTGATCCCCTGCTTTAGATAATTGAATAATCAGAGATATATTACCCTTTAATCCATCCTGCTTCAAATAGGACTGACCATGATGCATGGATTCAAGCATAGACTAGACAATGCACAACATCATAGACTCATCATTATATAATTTCACACCATTGTATAATATATCACCACACCAACACATCATTGCATTGTCAAATCAGTATATACATACATTAACAATTCATCATCATAATAAGCATCATCATGTTCATCACACCAAATATAACATCAAGAGAATAACATTTTTTCAACTAGTCAAATTGTATCCTTAGATGATGCATCACTTACGCTTAATCATTCAACATTTCATTCACATGTTAATAACCAATTCCTATCATTACTCATCATCTTATCATAAGCATATAGTTGATTGCAATCTAACATGCCACAATTTATTATTCTACAAAGTCTATCTATTTCTTCATTTTGCCTAAGTTGGTCTATCTTTACATATTTCACATAAACCAATCCACATTCATCAATATAGGTTGAAGCACTCATTGATACTACTAACAATCAAGTTTAAGCATTTGAGACCTTATTACATGCATTAGATACCATGAAAGATGGAAAATTGAAGTTTCCGAGCACATAAGAGGTCGCACGATCGTGCTCACTAGGTGTATGGTCGTACCACTCAATGTCGAGTGATCTGCACGGTCCGTGCTTCCCAGGCGCATGGTCGTGCTGCCCTGACAGCAAGAGAAATCTGCAATTTTTCCGTTTTTAGTGTAAAACATCGTTTTTCGATCCAATTCGCATCTAATTCGTCTCAAACACTCAAACCACTTATACCTAATCACTTACACATCATTTCTAACTTAATTCAACTTAAATTCATTTCTTTCCAACACCAATTAATTCAATTATCACTTAAAATCACTTATCGCATAAAAACCTATTTTCACATACAACAACTCACACCCAAACACCATAACGATTAACAACAACAAAATTACACCACATAAACATACCCCATGACATAACAAAGATATAGAACATAGATTGAGCAACATTCATCAACAACTTCATGATTTTCACTCAATTAAGTTAAAAACAATTATACATTAACTTATCAGAACCAAACATAGGTTTTCATGCAACAACATGATTATATCACCTTTTACCTATTCAAAATAACCACAATTAATGGAGCATCAAATTCATGAAAATGCAAGAACAAACATGACTCAAAACCACACAATTGCTCATAGGTTTTAAATGTGAACATAGTCTTTCCCCCCTTACCTCTAACTCCAAAAGCTAAGCCTCATAAGCTCCAATCTTTCCTTCTACGTTAGTCTTCCAAGCTTTCTCTTCTTTTCTCCCTTTAGATTTTCTTTCTTTTTGTCTCTTACTCTATTCTCTCTCTAGCCTCTATTGTGTAAACTTAAAAATAATTTCACAACCCTAATTTGTGACTACTAACACTCTTAAATACTCTCACAAATTGCGCTTGGTTCACTTATCTCATATGGTGCTTAGTCATTATTCTTACTAATAAAAATAACATTACTAATTTTACTACACTTAAATCTTATTTTTACTTTTCATCTCTATCCTATTAATTCTCCAAAGTTACTACTAACCTTATTAAATATTCTTCCATGCATAAATTACTAAAATACCCTTTACTTCTAAATTATCAAAATGGCTTTAATTCCTCTATTACTACTAAAACCAACTAACCCAATAATTCAAATACATCAAACAAGTAATTAATTAATTAAACAATTAAAATAATAATGTTATCATGGTTTTTGGGTGCCAAGCCACTAATTGGACTTGAACCTTTCGACCGTTGATATCTCTCTTTTTTCTTGGGAAGGGAAAAAGGAGAAAAACCCTTAAAAAGTTTCTAGATTCGGGGGTCGTTTTCACTACGGGAAGGTGTTAAGCACCCGGAGTGATTATGGTATTCCATAAGAACCGTTCTCCTAAGTTTATTTCTACGCTTTTATTTTTATTGCCTACTTTTTGAAAAGAAAAGATTTTATTTGAGTGAAGAATGGGGGTGAGAAGAAGTAGAATTTGATTTTATTTCGGCTTGGATGAGTTTTGACTCATTGCCTACGTACCCTTTTTAGGGATCAAAACCGTTCGTAGTTCATTCTCAAAAAGGTTTTGTTTTTGTTGGTTGATTTTAAGTTTGAAAAAAGATTTTGAAGAAAGGAGATGAGAGGCCTCAAGGGCATAAGATTTGGGAAGTGTGAGGTGGAATTAGTCATTTTGCAAAAATAAAGTCCAAGGAGGATTAAGATTTATTGAAAATTTTACTTAAGAAAATAAAGGGGGAAATAAGGAGTTTTGACTCCATTTTATTTTCAAAAAGGTTTTCAAGTGTTATTTGCACGTTTTGGAAAAAAGTTGATTTTTATCTAAGTGTTTAAACCTAAGCATTCATCTAACCATACAATCCTATGCATACATCTAAGGTGAGTGTGTGCGTGCCGGTGCGTCATAGTGTCCATAGTCCATATTACAAAAATTGCCTAAATACATTCTATGGCCCCTTTGCCAAGCTACAAACCAATGATAACAAATTACATCACCAAATGAATTAAAACTTGCAAAAAATAAATGCTAGGCTTAAAGGAAGTGGAGAGTGGAGAGGGTGGTGGAATGCTATGAAATGTATGGCACATGAGATGAAATGGTTAGTGATCATAAAGCACAAAATAGTAGGAGATAATCAAAAGGAAATGCATAAAAATGGCAAAGAAAAGGTAATAAAGTGGCAATAAACCTAAAAATTTTGATGTGATACCTAAAGGTGCTTGTAACCCATAATCATCACATCATGGCAATTTTGAAAGAAATTTTGTTTCAAGCCATGACATGAAATTAATGGAAACACATGCAAGCAAGGTATCACACCAAATTCATAGAGAAATTTGACACTTTATTTTCTAAAACAAACACTTGTTGCTTGTAAAACAAGAAATCCATAAAATCATATTCAAAAACAGCAAACAAAAGCACATTTCCAGAGGCATATTCATCACCATATTAGGCATCATTCATCCATGTCATAATATCAAAGTGTCAAGAACAAAACATAGCAAAATGCATACCAAAAGTGTAAAAATACATGGAATTAGTTCATGTCATTTTAACATTTTTTGTTATGCAAGAAACACCATAGAAATACCAAAAATATACCAAGAAATCACCAGGATTTTTTAGGAATTTTCATAAAAAAATGTGAGCAAGCAACAGGTGCAGATAGCAAGGAAATATGGTGCAAATAGCAAGAAAAATAACAAAAAACGTAAAAAGAACTAAGCCCAAACCCAAAGCCCAAAGCCAAAACGCAGGGAAGTACAGAGACCACACGATTGATCCAGGGTCCTGAAACCCTAGTTCAAACGGCCAGGAACAAAGGGGATTGGACCGGTCCTGGACCGGTCCGGTTCACTGGCTATATAAACACAAGGGGACCGGTTTATTTCATTTTCCACTCCCCTTTCTCTCTCTACACTCAGAGCTTCTCCCTCTTCTCTCTTCTCTCAACTCACCGGATTCTGGCATGGCACGCCGGAGAGGATGAAGGACCGGCCGGAACCTTCATAGGTCGCCGGAAACTTCATCTTCTCCGGTGAAGATCTAGGGTTCCGCCGTGAAATTTTTCAGAAACTTATGATTTTTACGTCTTTTGATTCGTCCCCTAATCCTAAACACGAATCCAGCAATGATTTTCTCATACACAGCTTGAAACGACGTAGATCTTGGAAAAAACTTTTACGGTTTTGAAATGATTTTTGATTTTTGAACTAAATCGTTTAGATCTTTAAAGATCTACATCGTTTCGTCGTTTGATGGCTTTTCTGATACTTGTTCTTGCTTTCAAAACCTAGATCCTTATGGATCTAGGTTTTGTGTTTACGGTTACGGCTTTGTTTCGTGATTCTGGAAACTTTTCTGTTTTCTATTTGCAGGTTTAACTGTGATATTACTTTTTGAAGAAGGATTCTGAGTTTTACCTGAGTTTTTTATGGAGATTCTGTTGAGTTCTTCGGAAACGCTTGGATTTGGCTTTTGCTTATTGATCCCCGGTTTTGAAACTGAAAATAAATCAGTGATTCTTCTTCTTCTTCACCGGTCCGGATTCTGCTTCTTTTCTTCCTCTTTTCACGCTCTCGAATTCTTCGTGATCGGTGCTGGAGTTTGTCAATGGCGAATTCTCACCTTGGATTGCGAAGAAACTCAATTCGATGATGAAGATTCAATGCGGAATCTCTGAGAATTGCGAAAAATCTTGTTGATTCTGTACTGATTTGTAATATTCTGTGTTGATTTCTGTTGATTTGAGTTGATTTGGATTGATTTGGAGTTGGTTCAGAAACGGTTAGGGTTTGAATGTTCTTGATGATTCTGGAAAATTATTACGTTTTTGATTTTTGAGAATGGGAAAGAAAAATTGGAAAGTGTTTGTGATGTGGCGTGTAATCATTGCTTCTGAAATCTGACTTAATGCTTTTATAGCTGACATGTGTGCATTGGAACCAATAGGAAACTGACATGTGGCATTGGACTGAGAAAGGGGGCGCTGCCCTATAATTCTGACTTGAAGGACCTTTCTGCAAAAACAAAGAAATTGAGGACTAAACTGCAAAATAATAAAAAAGGCTTGAAATGAAATAAAAAAACAGTTTGGACAAAATGCAATTTTGGGACCTCAATTGAGGGACCAAAATGCAAAAATAAAATAAAATAAAATTTGAATAAAAAACGTAATTTGACCAAACGTAAAGTGAAACAAAAATAAAATTGACAAAACGGACTAAAACGAACCAATGACCTAAATGAGGTACTTCAAAGTAACCTCTCTATGCCAAAATTTTGTGTGAAATGACCAAAATGCCCCTAGGGCTAAAAATGACCTAAACAGAGCCAAATTGACTTGACACTGACTCGGATGCAAGTTTGAAATGAATTTAACAAGGTTTACTGATGAAATGCAAAAAAACAATCTGAAAAGACTCAGAGACAGTCACAAGGATGAAAATGGGTCCCACTGCAGGAAATGACCAAAATACCCTTCTGTATGACTTTTTTGTAAATTTTGAAATAAACTGTAGAAAAAGCAATGTAATGATTCAGAGACACTTTTGAATGACTTACAAGACAAGTAAAGACATTTCAAAAGGTTTTATGCAAGAAAAACATAGGTAAAATTGTGATTGAAAATACTGCGAGGCAGAGACAATTTGAACTGTGCAGTTGAAATTTGATAATTGACAAAGTTTGAAATGAAATTGGGCCCAGTATTTTTAGGTCCAAAAACAGGGTATAACAAATAATATCTTAAAAATCGGGTCGTTACATAACTCAATAACCAAACAATCTTAAGCAGCAGCAACAACATACCTAGTGACTAAGTGAAAATCAAACTCCCAATCATAAGTAAGAATAACAAGATAAAGAAAATAGAGGAACAAACACTTCAAGATTTGCTTAGCTAGTTTAGCCTAAAAATGGGCTACATCTCGAGAAGAGAGAAACTCGTAAATCTACTATTAATGAGGTTCTTAGACAAGAATACAAAAGAATTATAAAAAATTAGTTTCTTAAGAGTTCGCCTAGAGCAACCTTAATTTCTACTATTTTCTCATGTTTTTTTAATACATTGGTCCATTATTGTTCCAAACATTCATCTAAACTCTCTAACACAATAGTGAATAGAAAAATAAAAATAACAAATCGAATATGTGGGGACAATTTTCCCCTTCTTTAAGAGACAAACATGCACATAATTGCTGCACATGACATTAGTTTTCTTGCAGAGTTCATGAATTAAATAAAAAGCAATGGATATGCATAACTTGGTATTTAATGATTGCGTTCAAGCTTAAGTCCTTGTTAGTGGTACGTTGTTGGTCTCAAGATGGCACAATTTTCTTTCCACCAGATTGTACTTGGTCTTGAACTTTCTCTACCCTCTGTTGGGACCCTCTACTATTTCGTCGTCTTCAAACTAGATTGGTTAAAGCCATGTTTGTGTCAACATCAACCACTCCCCAACTCTTAGGCAACTAGCCAAGTACCATGAACCAATTATTTAGGTCATTATAATGATTATTGGAACTTATACCGTTAAACTCTTAACTATAAATCATGTTCTTTTTAGTTTTATTTTTTTTGTCGAGGTTCGAATCTCAGACCTTGCATATATTATGCATTGTTCATACCAGCTGAGTTAAGCTCATGAGGACATGACATTTTTCGTTTGATGCACTAGATAGCATGACTCAATAGAAAAACGATATGCGATTTTTAAATGGAATTGTTAAAGCACATACTAGTATATCAAAAATAAAAATTATGTATTAAAATAATACTAATTTATTTATCAAAAAATAATTTTTTCCCCCATAAATAAATATGATACTTGTTATTTTTTTAATAAACTTTTGGAGCGCGCAAAATGATTGATGTATTGATGAGGTGTCAGTATTCGATTGAGATCTCAGCCATTCATAACGATGCATATTTGCACTTTTAATTCTTTGCTTACAAAAAAATCTAGAGAAATTTTATTAATTAACTGGTAAAAAAAATTGGTTACACTTTTGGCATAATTAATATTTGAATGGGCATAAAACTTCTCCTTGAGATTGGCTTTCTTGTGTTGTTATAAAATTACAAAATTAAATTAAAATTTGTTATATGATGCTTATTTAATCTTTGACAAATAATAGATATCACCTATGTATAATACTAATTAATTGTGCATAATAAGTTTTAAAATTTGTTTCTTTAAAAAAAAAATTGTTATATGATGCTTATTTAATCTCTGGCAAAATGGATATAACTCATAGTGAGTTAGATCTATTGACATATAATTGGAACCACTAATTGCCTAATAATAATAATAATCATCCATAATCAAGCAAACCTCAATTCTGTAGTGTAGATTCTAAACCACTAGTTGTTCTATGTCATTTAGACCAACACCCCTTTAAGTCATTGTTAGGTGGCAGCTCTAAAAGAATCTAGAAATCCAGGTGCTTGTACAAGTTTCTTTGCTATTCCAAAATCATAATTGAGTCCTAAGGCACCAAACTTTGGAACTGTTTTATGGGTAACACCGTAAATCCGTAACATACATTAGAAGTACTCGATAATAAAAGTCTTTAGATATATACTTGGTATCAATTGTGTTGGGGAGTTCCAGCAACGCCGGAAATGGAAGTGAGTTAAACATTTAGGATCATTAAGAGACTTAGATACTATATTTCCATTCTAAATTTTAAGAAATCAGGTATATGGGTCACCTCTCTTATATATCCACCAAACCTGACCAGAGCTCTGATACCACTTGTTGGAGAGTCCTGGGAGCGCGGGAGCAACAATGTGCTAAATGTCTAGGACCCAAAGAGACTTATACACCACATCTCCACCCAAAACCTTAAGACATTAGATATATGGGTCTCCTCTCTTATATATCCAACATTTCCTCTATTTCTAGTCGATGTGGGACATAACCACTCACGCTTGAAACCCAACAATCCCTCCTCAAGTGTGAGTCACCCACATCACTAGCCTGATCCAAACTAAAATCCCACTAATGTTTCCCCATCGAGCCTAACCAGAGCTCTGATATCACTTGTTGGGGAGTCCGAAGAGCGCCGAAACGTCCAGGACCACTAAGATATTTAGACACCACATTTCCACACAAAACCTTAAAGCATTATGTATATAGGTCTCCCTCTCTTATATATCCAACATTTCTTCCATTTCTAGTCGATATAAGACATAATTACTCACACTTGAAACCTAACAAATAGATGCTAACTCATAATAATAATAATAATAATAATAATAATAATAATAATAATAAGGTATAAATGGCTTTAGTATAAGAGAAAGACTAACTTGTGTTTTAAAGTTACAAATAATTTTATTATAAGAGAAACACTAACTTGAGTTTAAAGTTACAAGTTAAAATATAAAATATAAAAAATATTTTTTTATAATTATGTATACAAAATTTAAAAAAAAAAAATCAATACAAAAATTATTTTATACTTTCCTTTTCAACTTGCATCCTTATAATACAAGTTAAGTTAGCATAACCAATCCTTTTAATACTAAAAAGAAGAAGAAAAAAAAAAGTAAAGACCGACCAAACATTTAATTCCGGAACATGCAGTCTGTCTACATGTGAATACCATCCATCAATCATCTCACTTCATTGTTTTATCTTTTTAAAAGAGAATTCATTGTTAAACAAATGAATTATTTTCATTTATAAAACAATAATCATTCAAGCAATAATTACCAATGTTCAGTTGTCAGTCACATTGCATGTGTAAGGGAATAAAAAAGTGTAAGCACGAAATTGGAAATGGCAAGAATAACTTGTTTATTAGAAGTTTTAGATCAAAGGGGGATTCACTGTTTTATTGGGTTTCTGCAAGTTTACTTAAAAATCCATATGCATCTTAGAGAGTACAAGCTTTGGTTTAAAAAATGTATTTACACATAAACTAATTAACCCATATTTGGATATTCCCTGAGTTGAGATTACATTCTTTATTGGGTTTTAGACACCCACAAATAAGGCAAGTAATTTTTTATTCGTAACTAGAAAAAAATAGGACCATCGTGGTTTGGTCTAAGAGTGGTAACACACTCGCCCATGTCAAGCAAATGGTTAAAATAAAAGATTCTATGCTCAACAACTCTCCAAAGAAAGTTTGGTATTGTTATTAAACTACGGTAAGTACTTTGCATCTATAACATCGTTCTAAAAAATATTTGGTAATATGTTTGGTTCTAGGTCAACATATAACTCTAGTGTTTATATTGGATTTAGATTTCTTACGATGACAAATACACGTTTAGTCAATACATCGATAATCGTTGATCGAGATTAGGGTCGGCCCTGTGCAAGTGCATTAAGGCCTTTGGCACAGGGCCTCAAAATTTGAAAGAAAAAAAAACTTGTGCGTAGATACAAAATCCGTCACTAAATGCCATGTTTTCATAGATAAAAGTCCAGAATTCAACTATTTACTGTCAATTATACATTGTCCATAGGTAAATGTATATTTGTCTGTTGGTAAAAGTCATGTTTAAACCATTGCTCGTATATTTAACTAGAATGTAGATATTTGTCACTCTAACTGGTGTTGAAATTTTTTCAATACTTTTTAAATTAAAATTGTCAAGATAACAATGGAGCCTCCGAACTATCAGAGACGACCCTAATCAAGATCACACGATGCAAAACAAGCATGCACATTTTGATTTTTTTCAAACTCTGAAAATATCAAATATGGCCATTGATATATTGGTATAATCTTTATTCATTGGCCATTGATATATTGTATATGTGAACGTGTGAAACTTATGACAGAGCCAATGGTTACCGATTGATGATTTTTTGGCTCTCGAAGGACTCTGGTTGCTCCAAATCTTTCAAAATCGTGTTTCTACTTTCGTCTAGTCACCATATGATGATCTTGCACTGATCTAGAGCTCATGTTTTTATAGACGAGTGTTTCCAAGTATTTCTGGAACGGCCATTGCGTGACGCGAAACTCATAGTGCGCATCGCGAAGTTGGTCACAGTTGAACATTTTGCTATTCTTCTTTCCTTATGCCATTTTTCTCACCAAAACATCTATAACGACTATACTTCAATAACTAACACAATTAAACTTATGAAAAGCATAACATGGTCAAAAAGTTTTCTGATTTAAATGAATTTGATGGTTTCGAGGGTATTTTTCCATTTTTGTACTTTTTCATGACTTTTTATCGAATTCTTTACGAAACACACCTAAAATACAAATAAATTACTACTTAAACTCTAAAATGACTCTAAAAAGAGACTGAAAATCCTATATGATTTCTGGTCTTCAATAGTGCAAGACTATTTTACAAAACTTATGTTAAAGAAATATAAATCCATTGACTTCATTGCCAAAGCTAAAATATGGGCATTTTTACGTCAAAGTTAGGGTACAAGATGGGCCTGAAAATGAAATGCTTTGTAACTGCATTGAGACCCCACAATGGTTTGATTTATCTGTTGTTTGCATATAGTGAAGTTCTCCATGTTCTCCCATTCCCCACTAAAGCATGTGAGCATCACATGCCATAAAATATGGAACTAATCCCTTAGTCCAATAATAACTTTCCTTTTTTCATTACATTGGGCTCATAATTTTTGCAGATCAGCATTGGGGTTCCTCTCTTCACAAAAGTCACCTATTATATCTATCATTGTTGACTCCAAGGAGATAACCTAACATGAAAGACACAAGACTTCATATTTTTCCTTATCTAGTTGTAGTTTTACTCCATATATAAGTGTAAATAATACAATACAATGTTCCAACCCACAGAAAGAAGTAAAAAATGTCAATAGGAAAAAAGGTGGTGTATGAAACTAGGAACTTTTTGAGGATTAATAAGGGGAAAATGAACATGAAGTTAATTGCCAAACTCCAAGAATGGTCATATTAAGAACTAGTCACCTCATGCCTCTAACTTGAGATATAGGAGTGTGTTCCTCCTTAAGGTTTCAGTTCGATGCTCTCTAATACTAATTTGGGTAGAGTAATTTAGTTTCTTAAAAGAAAAAGTCACCTCGAACCTCCGTTTAATTTTAGTATTTTTTTAATAATATATAGTTTATCTAAAAAATGGATCCTAAAAAATGGTTATATATATATAATGGAGGACCTTCCACGAAAAGACTACAGCCTAAATTTTAATTATTTTTTAGCAATACAGCCTAACTTATATAGCAAAGAAAAAGAAAAGGGTTTAATTTAATTTAAAGTCTTAATAAAAAAATTAATAATAACATAAACTATAATAATAGAATCCAATGGAAAAAGAATTCACGTGTAGAGAGGTATGAGAGAGGGAGCGTGCAGCATGTGCTTAGGTACAGTCGACTATACCTTTTGTTTGATGAGATAAGGAAATTCAATAAAAAAGGTGTGATGTTCCTTCCATTTATAACCTCATCTCACGGATCTTGCCTCTATTCATTTCTTTCTCTATGTGTTCCTCTACCATATTCTATACAATTAATTTCTTTTATAAATAGAACCTTATGATAAGAAGAAAAAAAATTATAATACGACCTTTCAAAAATATTCTTTGTTAGATGATTTAAAAAATACTCTACAAATTTGTTAAGAGTCTGACATTAGATTTAAAATGACCTGATAATGTGTTTATAAGTGGGGGCAATCTCACCTCACAAGCCGGTTTTGTGGAGCTATGTTAGGTCCAACCACGATTTCTAAGATTTGTTAAGAGTCTCACATTGAATATGAGATGACCTGACAATGCGTTTATAAGTGGGACAATCCTTACCTCGTACACGATTTTGTAGGGTTGTGTTGGCCCAACCACGATTTCTAAGATTTGTTAAGAGTTCCACATTGAATAAGAGATGACATGACAATGTGTTAAATGAGACAATCCTGACCTCATAAGCCGATTTTATAGGATTTAGTTAGGTTCAATCACGATTTCTAAGAAAATTTAATGTAAATATTACTATGGTATATAATATTATAGTAATTATAACCTTTCTTTATATAAAATTAATATGATGAAATTAACTTCTTAATATTTATGAAATTATGTAATTTTATTTATATGATAGTTTAGCCATTAAGTTGGACTCGACCCCATTGATTAGAAGTTTTTTTTTTTATTATAATTCAAAAAATTATTATAAGTACCCCACCTAGACATCCTCTGCATAGTATATATAAAGCCTAGAGAATAATACAGTACTATTACAAAGAGAACTATCTTATAACACCAAATCCAAAATCAAATTCAAAGGCTTTATAATATGGCTTCATGGAAGAAAACTATTGCATCCCCATTCAAGAAAGCTTGCACTTTCTTTAACCAACAACCACCAAGGGAACATAAGAAATCTCAAATAGGTATGAACATATAAATATTTATGTCATCATATTATTGATTAATTATTGATTAGTATCATGTTCATATGTATTATCATGTGTTCATATATTGATAATTAATTAATTGATTTTTATGATTCAGCTGAACAAGAGAATCGTGGAATGGATCTACATGGTGAAGTCATGGCATGTGGTTATGAAGATGTTCATGTTATGTGGTCAATACTTGATAAGTCTAAATCAACAGCTTGTAATATAACTTCTTCATAAAATCCCCTTTCATTTATCATCAATAACATAAAGTAAAAGTATATATATTCAGAAGAAAAAAAAGGAAAAAAAATATTGAAATGTTTAGCTAGGTTTTGGTAGGTTAATAGTGGTGCCCCTTCTTCTTTGATGATGGTGGTGGTGGAAGATTCACTTTGTAATTTTTGGAAGTGATTCAAGGTGTTATTATTATTAGGGAAAATCCACATGATGATTGATATGTGCAAATCATGGTGAGATTATTTGTGAAATGTAGATTCTTTTCTCTATCCACACTTTGATTTTACCTTTCTCTGCTTTTTATTATTCGCATCAAAGTGCATAGTAATTTTTACATTGACAAAAAAATTTATGTGGTATTAAATAATGATATCACATAATATGAAATTTGTGATTATTTTATTTTATCTTCTTATCTTATGAATATGTAAAAATTATCTCCTATACAGGCAAACTATAAGAACTAGAAACTAAGAAAATTGCAAACTGGTGTTGAACATACCATTCTAGGTTGAATTCAGTACATCATTACATACCGATAATACTAACTAATTTTTTACTAACTAAGAAAGTTGATTGTAATATAAAATTTATTGAAAGTTAATTTATTTTAAAAGTTTATCATTTATGAGAGGGAATTTGTTAATAAGTTAGAACATCAAGTCATGAGATTTTATGTCAATGTTGTTTGAATTAAAAAAATGAGGAGGTTTTACGTAAAATAGAACTTACACATGTGTTTATATTATGACATTTATTTTTAAATACATGATAATGATTAAAAAACAATAGTAATTATTTTTTGATTCGTGCATATTGCTTTCATAAATTTCACTCATGTTATTAAGATTTTAACCGAGTTTTCTATATTTCCTCATTCTTATTTAATTAGTTTATTTCATCTACTTTTGTGGGTTAGTTTCTTTTTTATCTTATCCACATGAGTACTTGAAATGATTAGTTTGTTGTTACAATTTTAGCTAAACTCAAATACGAAATATATTTATAAATAGAGGACTTCACTCATTTTAAAAGTCACAACAAACAAAAAGGATTTCTATTGAGTTATCAAGAACTCTTTCTCTATTCTCCCTATTTCTTCTCGATGCATTTTCGAGTCTCTCCCATTTCTTTTTTGTCCCATTGAAATTAAGTGTGTTCTTAAGATCATAGTCCCTTTTGAGATATAATGTCTCTTCGAAATTATGAATGGTATTAAGAGCATAGTTGCTTCAATAATTAATGTCTCTTCGGAATAAAGAGTATTTTTAAGATTACAGTCCCTTTCAAAAAAGAATGCTCGTTAGGAATTAAGAATGATCTTAAGAATATAGTCTATTTCAATACTCTCTACCATTAGAGAAGGTAGAATGGCGGTAGCCCTATATATGAGTAGTCGTCGTACAATAGTTGGAAATGTTAGAGGTTAGATTGATGGTAGCACCATATTTGGGTGGTTGCAATACCATAGTTGGAGAAGTTAGAGGTTATGATGATGGTGCCATCATATTTAAGTGGTCAAATACCATAGAAAAGTGGTCATAAACCACATTTTTTCAATTCGAGTGTTCATATTACCATATTAGAGGTGCAGTTCTAGTACGGTTTTTGATGGTATAATTTAGGCAAGTGCACCAAACCATATCAAATAATAAAGTAGTAAATTATCGTCTCCACATGGATTTTCGTTCAACAAGGTAATTAGTTTGAATTTATTTGAAAGTAAATAAAAGAAGAGATTTGAAAGTGGTTGCATGATTTTAATTGTATTGCCTGATGCAAGATTAGGTTTGTTGATTCAGAAATGTAATGACAATTAGGGAATCCTTGAATCTTCTTTCCATATTTTTTGGAGTTAACTTGGTTAATTATTAGTTTATGACATGTCTCTTTGGATTTAAGAAAGTATAACATAATATTTTAATATCGCCACAATTCAACCAGTTAAAATTGCGACGTTTCTTTAAGACGAGTTATAGCCATAAAGTCATATTTAGATTTGATTGAAAGAATTTAATTTAGAAACCAAGCAATATATTATTGTCTTATTCGGATGAAATTCAGGTTGTCAATCCTACTAAGCTCCATCTGGAGATACGGTAAGAAATGGTGTCTCATTCGCCCGAATTTTGTAGTTTTTGTCCCTTTTTCGAGCATTTTTCTGTCTTGCAATGCCTATGAACTTGAAATGAAGATTCTTAACTTTGTATTGTCTTTAATACCTTATAAGAACCATTGGTCTTCAATCTTCATATCCTCGATCCTTCACTTGATGTCTTATTTTGCCGATTTACATGATTTCTCACTAGAAAGACTCAAAACACCTATGGAGTTGCATGATTTAGGATAAAACTGAATTACAATGACTCGATTGAAATAAATACAAAAAGTTCCTCAAACCATTAACAACTCCTATATATAAATTCTAATTTTCCTTCAAATGCAAAGAAAATAACTAAAAACATAGGCAAAAATCTCATATGATGTTCCATCATCAGTTTTTTGCAGTGCAGTAATAAATCACAAAAGTGAAGTGGACTATTTTATCTTAGAGATTACTAATTATATTCTGTTGGAACAAAATGTGTTTAACATTATCCTTTGAGAGTTTTGAGGATAACAAGGTATTAAAAATTGTCAATTGGATATGCTAATATTTGCTCAAGTGTACAGAACCATAGACAAAAATTTGATATATTTATTAGGTTTTGGAAGAACAAAAGAGAGCTAAGGAATCAACAAAAAGAAAGCTTAAAGCGTCTGAAGAAAAGTGTTCCTGAAGTCTAGTGCTCCTGAAGTGATGACGTCATCAGAAGCACCTCATCAGAAGCAAGATCACCAGAAGCTGAAGTTCATCATGAGATGCAAGACTTAAAGCTTCAAATGTTGTTCAATGGATTTAATCTCATCTAAGCATTGCAGAAGACTAGGAGAGTGAAGCAACGGCTATTTCGAAAGGTTTTGAAGGTATTGGATGCTTGTTCTTTAAAGAGCGTTGACATAGTACAATTGTACGAAGTGTACAACCACTATCTCCACTACTCAGTTTGTGTCTCTGCTACAAGGCAAGAATAACAGCTCTGCCTGCAACAATGTTCCCTCATACTTGGAATGGATTTGAAATTGATCCTTCATAAGACAATAACCATATCAAGCAAAAGATCACTAGTGATTAATCAAAGCTTCAAACGACTCTTTTTTGATGTGCTGCCAATTCACAACGTTTCTTTCATACCTCTATATAAAGGAGTGAAGACTTAGAGAATGGCAAGACTCTACAACAATTTGAAAGCGCCAAAACTCTACTGAAATTGTTCTGCATCAAAAGTTCACTTAGAATTTCTTATCAAAGTTCATATCTTAGAAATTCTAGAGTCTTAAGAGTCTGTATCTGATTTGTATTATGAACACCACTGATTGTATATCAAGTGTTCAACCTCAAACAATTTTATGTGTAATTCTGTTTGAATTTGAAGTCTCTTGCAGTTGTGCTTGAGCATTAGAAGTCTCTTGATTGTGTTCAGGAGCATAGGAAATCTCTTGCAGTTGTGCTTGAGTAATTTGAAGTCTCTTGCTAAGTTTAGCAGTGAGCAGTTGTAATCAGATATTACATTTTAGTGAACTCTCCTTGGAAGTTCAAGCGGGACAGGACTATTTCCGGTTTGTGGAAGGAACCTGTATAATTGCTTTGTGTCTTTCTTCTTCCTCTCTCTCTGTTTTTATCCGCTGCAATCTAGTCCTGAACATCACTTCAGAAGTAGAAAATGAAGAAAAAGCTAACACAATTCAACCCCCCTTCTTGTGTTTTTCTCACCTTCATATTCTACTATTCACCTGCGGAAAATCGTAATGATTTCAATAATTTTCCCGTAAGGCTTAGGACACCACTGGTCAATTCATATTTAGAAAGTCTCAATGAAATAAATTGTAAATATTCTAGCAACCACGAGGAATCATGTTTAAGAAATTCAAACACAAGAACAGCTTAGAAAATACTAATAATAAAATATCTAATCTCAGTGTCACCAATTAGAATGGTGTATAATCTGAAAAATAAAGTATTTGGCATGAGATCCAATACAAGAGTACTAAAAGAGTAAGCTTTCAACATAAAAGTAAAACGAGAAAGATTTTCGCCATTAAACATCAACTATAACCTGAGATGTATAACCACATTGATGAACGGGATGATGAGGAATCGAATCATGTGAATCATAATAATAAATAGAGAAAACAAACACAAGTAGTCATATACTCACACTTAATCACACAATCAATAAATCATATGTTTACATATTTCACATTTAGGTAAAACTCATGATAAACACACTTCCTTAATATGATTTTAGGTGTGCGCGTGGTTTGAGTAAGCAAGATACACTTTGAGTAATCAACTCTCTGAAACTATAAATGTTTCTTGAAGGTGGGGCGAGATGTAATGATTAAATATGTGTTGCAAGCTATATTGTCTTATGTTATTAGTGTGTTTCTACTTCCAAAAATGTTGATAAATGCTATAGTAAAAATGATTAATGGTTTATGGTAGGGGTAATGGTGGAACATTAATGCAGCAATGAGTTTTAAAGAGCTCACATCTTTTAATGTAGCGATGTTCGGTAAACAAGTCTTGAAACTCCAAATCGATAAGGATAAGCTTGTCTCGTGATTGTTAAGATCATAGTCTTTTTCGGTATAATAAGAATGATCTTAAACATATATATTCTTCTTCAATTCATGGAGAAGATAGATGTTAGAATGGTCGTAGCACCATATTTGAGTGGTTGAAATACCATATTGATATTTGGAGAAGTAAAAAATTAGAATGGTAGTAACACCATAATAGAGTGGTCTTAGCACCATAATAGAGTGGTCACATTACCATATTGGTTTCAGTATTAAAGAGTGATCTTAATACCATATTAGAGAGTGTTATTTCTCGAACGATTATTTACGGTGTAGTACTTAATCGAACAAGTGAACCAGACTGTTTTATCCTAAAGGCGCACAGTTGTTAGTCTACCTTGCACAAACTCGGATAGTGCCGTGAAATGTCTTAAAGAAAGCGACCTGGTCGTGACTCAACCCGGTAGGACGTCAAGCAGACTCAACCTGGTAATATCTTCGGTGGTGATTTAGATTTTATTAAAAGGTACGTTTCTGAACTCAAAAAACAACATGGACCATCCATGGAAATTTAATGGATGAACCATATTGACAAATAAGACAAGTGGAGCACAGTTTCACACCAACTTTGTCATTAATTTGATTGATCCTACTACACGTGGAAGAGATCTCTTATGTCTTATCTATTTGATCTGGAGACTACCAATTTGATCCTTAATATGCCGATCTTCCCTCAAGCGACAATCAATACTCTGTGTTGGAGAGGTGAACAAAATGATTGATATTTTGTTGTAGTGCAGATCGAATATGCACCGAGACCACCAAAGAGACATCCCACATGGCATATGATGGCAATGCCTAGCTCCAGGTAGATTTAAATGTAATATTGATGCATCCTTTTCACACTTTTATAATAAGGTAGACATTATAATGTGTATTCGGAATTCCGATGGCAGTTTTATGCTAGCAAAAACTATATATGTTCGTTGGATGTAGGTGAAGCGCTAGGTCTAAGCCAAACTCTTCAATGAATTAACACAAACGGCCCATTTACCGCTTATATCTATGACTTATTATATAAAGAAATGAGTTGAATTTCTTCCCCTAAAAAAGTAATTTTATTAATTAAATAAAATAACAAGATATATATCCGGCTAAAATAAGCATCAAATTCATTGGTTTGAAAATTCTAAAAACTTTTTTAAAATTGAGGATAGATATTCGGACTTAGAAATAGAATAATTAAAATCTTAAATCAATGATAATAGCAAAAAAAAAAAAAAAAAATGACTTGATCACCAGTTTAATATTAAATTTTCTTTCAAATAAAAATTTAATCTCAATTTTTTCAATGCGATTGTCTTTTTTGTCATAACCTGATAGTTAAAACTCACACTATTTTTTTTGGTCTTAGATGAAGTGGTAATCCACTGAAAATAAACACACACACAACTGTGAGGTTCCGGGTTCGAACCCGGATCACAACGTCCGGCCTTGCAATTTCGGCATTTGCCAGTTGAACTAGGACTTCTAGACAGTTAAAACTCACACTATAAGTGTGAAGAAATACAAAATTTAGAATTTCAATATATTAATGTCCATAAAAATTTTGACTCTTTGAACTTTTTATTTATTTATATTTGAAGAAATTTAAATCTTTTTATTTATTTAATTGAGCAAAGGTAAATCACCAAAAAAATGAAGTTAAAAGGGTAACAAATTACCCAAAAGAAAAGGTTGAAGGATAAGGTATCATCAAATCAATAGATAGATAGATAGAAAGATAGGGAAAACGGTGTAGTGTGGGAAAACGATTACAATTAACAATGTTAACTTCTTCGCTCTCATTTCTTCATTCTTGCACATTTCCCTCTTCTTCTTCTTCTTCTTCTTCTTCTTTGTTCACAATTCCAACGCCAAATCCAAATTCATCTTCTTCCTCTTTATCTTTTGTGGTTCAAGCCACTACCCGAAGAGAAGACAGAATTGCTCGCCATGTTCGTCTCAGAAAGAAGGTAAATTCATTCATTATTCTTACCGTAATTCGTTTCTTTACAATTCAATTATCTTTCACTTTATCCACCACTTGAATTTGCGAAATTTGACTTGTTTATTACATTACTTGTTTGTATTTGTTGTGGGTAGAATTTGGTGATTGGTTATTACTTTGCTTAATAGACAATTATTACTGCTAAATTTTGGTTAAATGTGATAAAATGAATACACAATCATTTTCTGTTTGAATGACAAATGTTAATATTTAGTATTAGTAGTTAGTTTAATATTTGGACAAATAGTCATTTTCACCCCTAAAAGTGTAATGATTACCTACAATCTATGAAGCACAGATACGGACACCGGACACGACACGGACAATGACACGCCGACACAACTAATAATTTGAAAAAAATCACATAATTCAGTGTAATTACAAGTGTCGGTGTCGGACACGCCTAATCCGAGGAGTGTCCATGCTTCATAGGCTACAATAGTCTCTCAATGTAGCGAACTTTCACAATAGTCCTTGATTATACTCTCCGTTAGTCAAATTAGTCCATGATGTTAAAATGTTATGTTAATACTGACGTCAACATAGTCACAACATGTTAGGGTTTTTATTGGTCTGATTTTGGAGCATTTTAACGGACACTATTTTGATTAACGAAGTACACAATTAGGGACTATTTTGGAAGTTTTCTACATTGTGAGACTATTGTGGCTTTGTGGCTATTTGTTACAGATTCAAAGATGAAAACGACTATTTGTCCATTAATATTTACTCCTTCGTTCAGGTTTGAACTAGGACCTCTATCTTCTTAACCCTTAACACAAACAGTTGAGCTACCCGTAGTGAATACACAATTAGGTACAATGACAAAGCGGACACGCTTGTACGCTTTTCTAAGTATCTTATTTTTCTTTCCTATGTTCTTATTCTAAGTTCCTATTGATGTATATGAAGTTACAATTTATCAAAAGAATAATGGAATTTACAAAATGTTATGCATTTATTAAAAACAAAATTTACTGGATTGGGTAAACAATGAACAAAATTGAAAAGCAATGCTGAAGAAACCTTTGCAAAAATACACGATGCTGATGTGTTGCTGTTGTAATAAAAAAGAGAACACGTTAATACCTAATTTTAATGGAAAACATGGTAGGTCAATGCTTTGATTGGTTAATCAAGCAGTTCGCTATAGTTTCGTGAAGCACCTTCTCGCAATTTTTATCATTTCCCAAATTGATAGTAATTTAATTGAAGGGTAAAATTGGAATGAAAAATTACTATCCAAAGACTTGGTATACTCTTATGTGTTAGTTAGAACATCAGTGTTTCTGTTTAAGTTTGTCTATTATTGTATATTGTTGCTTTTGTTAATTGTGTTATTTGGCCTTCATTAGTTTTGCACTCTCCTGTAAATATACATCTATATTTTATACCACTTTTAGTAGATTAAATGTGGGTTTGATAAACATGATTTTGAAGTGAAGTGATTTATGTTTGACTGTTTTTATTCCAAAAGCAACTCTCTTAGGGAAAACTTAGTGTTGGTTTTCTCAACTCAATACTAAACCTGCTTTTTATCACTTCTACCTAAAGCAAGATTTGAGGCAAAATCAATTTAGTTGATAATGATAAAAGATATGGGTTTTTACTGATATCATGTTTGACAGGACATTTTGGTTTTGCTTCTCTGGTTACGTAACATGCAGTGATTAATTGATTTTGTTGCGTTGTCATGATGGTCTAATAATGTTCTTTATAAATTATAATCCTCCATTTCATTGAGAGAAAGTTCATAAAAGGTTGTCCGGTGGCAGGATTACTTGATTCATTGAGAATGAGGACACAACTAACTAAGATATTTGTAAATTTTGTAAGTTTCTGTGGAGAAATTTATATGTTATGGTTCAATGATTTAAGAAAAGACGAAATAAAAGAAAGTAACAAAGGAAGATAGAGGAGCAGGCATTTAGATTACTTCAAGTTTTAGGATGAATGCAGAAGTGCCGGATATAAGTTTTCTCTTATATATAACGAGAACAAGGAAGTGCGTAAGTGTTGTTTGTATACTCTAGTTTGTGCATTGCTGAAATGATGTTTGTTAAATTGGAAATCTGATATGATGAGTTATGCAGTGGGTTTTCTATTCTGAAATCATTTTATGATTTTCAGATTGAAGGAACACCCGAAAGACCAAGATTGTCAGTATTCCGATCCAACAAGCATCTCTTTGTCCAAGTGATTGACGACACAAAGATGCATACACTTGCTTCAGCTTCGACAATGCAGAAGGCAATTGCTGAAGAGTTGAACTTCACCTCTGGTCCTACAATTGTAAGTTCCTGATACGCTGTTACGTTTCTCTGATTATAATCTAACTGCTGCCAGATTGGACTCAGTGTTGTCTATCTGCAAATATTCTACCCCTATTCCTTGATGATAATAAAAGTTCCTGTTTTCCTAACTACTTATTGAAAGCACAATGATTCCATAACTATGCGTAAAATAAACACCGATCGCAGGCATGATCACGGGGGATGCTCCCGATTTCATAAAAATATGTATTACTGTATTAATACTGCTGCATGTTATTACTGCTTCATTTTTGTTATCATCTTTTCTCTCTCTGAGTAAATTCTTTACCTATTAGCCAAAAGGTTTTTATTCTTGGATAGAATTTTTAAACTTGACACTATAGAAATTAAATCATGGAGAAGGAGGAACCGGGTTCCTTGAGTATGTTACATACAGAAGCATGACACCCTTTTCATCCTGAAGTTCTTCTCCACTTCCAATGGTAATATCTAATATATTACTTTAGTGTTACATTTTTCATTGATTGCAAGGGTCCACATAATAGCTACTGAGCGTATGAGGCAAAATGATTTGAAAGCGCAGTGGCTACCATATTGTAGATTTCTACAACAGGGTTCCTTACAAATGGTCTTCAAAAACTCGATATTTGTATTAGAATAGTTGTATATTCATTTCAGACTTCCCTTCCATTATTAAATCGTAGAAAGTTCTAATTGAACATAGGTTTGCAAAGACATTTCTCTGTATGGTTGATCCATCAATCTCCCTTGCTTAAAAGCTTGTTATATCTGCTATTCATTTTTAAATTTTCGTTTACTAAATGATGGACCTGATCCTTTCAAACTGTATTGCTTCAGGAAGTAGCAAAGAGGGTGGGTGAGATCATTGCAAAATCCTGTCTGGAAAAAGGAATCACAAAGGTAGTCTTTGACAGAGGTGGTTACCCATACCATGGCCGTGTTAAAGCTATTGCTGATGCAGCTCGCGAACATGGCCTTGAGTTCTAAAATCAGCATTTCTTTGTATTCCATGTTTAAATTTGTAACCCGAGGATTTAAACAATTTTTTTAATGACATTTCATCATTTTCAAGTGAATTTTTTTATGATTGAATGCTCCTAGTTAATATTCATCTATCCATTTCTTGGATGTTTAGTTGTTTGCACCTTTTATAAGAGTTCTTGCATAAAACGGGGTGAACGCAAATGGAAGTTTATGGAATGTTTGGTAAAGTACTTAAGTGGTTTGGTTACTCTCCAAGTTCTCATTAATTTATTTTTCTATGAAGTAGTGTAGTGGATAAAAATTCTGCTTTTAAAACGAATAAGTGGGGTCCCTAAGGTTCGAACCTGACCACAACATATATTTAATGAATTAAGCAAGGTTCATATCAATGGTTGATCTTCGAAAGAATAGGAAACGGGATTATTTGCCCAACTTTGATTAAAAGAAAAAGATACACAAAGGAGCTGATCTTGGTTCCTAACACAATTTTCGAACGATTATATAAAATTTGAAAATCGAAAA
This sequence comes from Medicago truncatula, assembly GCF_003473485.1. Lineage (NCBI taxonomy): Eukaryota > Viridiplantae > Streptophyta > Magnoliopsida > Fabales > Fabaceae > Medicago > Medicago truncatula. Next base: position 19,720,785 of record NC_053043.1, on the reverse strand, counting down.
TAAATTAGACACTGCAAATACTCAAGTATCTTCCATTCTTGGGATCCAATAACAACATCAAGTTTAACCTATGATTCACTGTTTTTGTAAGAATGAAAAAACAGGAAGGAAAAACTGCAAAGATGTCATAAAAGTATATTATCGAACATCAACACATTGGATACTTAGTTGTCTACAGTCAAATACAAGAAAAATAGTTTAAAATGTGTGATCTAAGCACAAAGCATTCTTTCTAGACATGACCAGAGAGATACAACTTTGAAGACACACTTCTTACAATTTCAACTTCAGTAGTTATATGTTTTCAGAACATAATAATAACAGTTACATTAGATTCTGTAGTTCTACATGCATGCACGTTATCTCCCTTACCGAAAGAACACATAAAGTATAACCATACACTAGAATTCTGCTCAAGATGCAGATATAGTTGGCTGAAATTCCTCCTTTGGTTCCTTCATTGAAACCGAATCTGGCGAATTATCAGCACCGAAGTTGTTCTCCATGTTGTCAGCTACCTTTGTTTTTGGCGAGGAAGGATAAGGAGCTTTACTACCCAACCTGTAATACAAACATAAATTATGCAAATAAGAAAACTAGTACTATATAACAATCATACACGAAATTTGAAAGGTAGACAGTACCTGTCTCGCCGCTTCTGAAGAAACATTTGAAGTGAATGTCTGCGTGCTATTGGAAATTCTGAAGAGAAATATCAAGAAAAAACACACGAGGTAGATTACGGTGCTATTAAGAGTCTATACAAGTTCAAACAGTTACTAAATAGTCGAAGAAAATTAATAGGAAAATTCACACCTTGCATCCTGCAGATAGAACTCTTTGCCGGAAAGGGAAGTGCCTGTGATGAAGCAATATTATCAGCAGTTCCATGTGGCGAAGAAGGCCTTGTCGGAACAGGTGAAGGGGCGGGAGATTGTTTCACTATCTTCTTCGTTTCACTAGACTTGGCAGCAGCAGCAGCAATGCGCATTATTTCTTGCACCTGTTAGTAAATTGAGAGAGTCAAATATGATTTCGATTGTGTCGTAGCATGGAAATAAAGCTGTAAGTTTCAGCAATCGTCTCAGTGTAGCATAGGGCTACCTTTTCTGCGGGAATTCCATCATAGATACAAATACTCCCATTATAGAAGATGGTAAGCTGAGTTGTATTAGCAATCACTGGATTCATTCCAGATGCTGGCATTGACCTAAAAGAGAAAATAATACAGTAATCAGTTTTTTATGACTAATATAGTAATAATGACGGTAATAAAAATAACGAAAAAAACAACAATTAAAAAAACCATTCAAACAAATACGAAAGCATAGATAAGCCTGATATTGGTGGAAGCTCATGGAAAATGTGGCATAAAATATTTCAATCCGGTTAATTATTTTCTAAAGCCAAACACGTAAACATAAATTAACAACAATCAGATAGAACTCAAATGCGAGTAACCAGCGAATTGCTTTGAATTCAAGTAGCTAAGGCACTAGATATTGTTTCATTCTAGGTAAGTCTTAATACTCCTAGTAGCTAAGAGTTTTGTAAAAAAGATTCATGATGCGGCCTTGACATAACGGTTCTTGTGTTGCTGAAACCGCAATACGACCGTGATTAAGGCCACATCAACAGTATTTGACTTCAATTCTCCACAATATGCATGAAGAAGCCTTCCAATCTCGCTGAATCATATGTAATGGAATAAGTCATTACAGTGGATTATCAACAGAAACTTTTATCCCTGTTCAATTTGGTTACACGTGAATTTCATCAACTTATGCCTAAGTTTGTGTGTTAAAGTTTATCTCCAATCAGAAAAGTAAATTATGCTGGCCATGAAAAACAATAATACATCTTGATATGTGAGACTTCCAATGATTTCATAAAAAACAGAACAGAGAGGTATGCAGTATGCTGAAACACGTCTTCTGATATAATAGGTGTTGTGGCTTATGGCAGCTGCCACTGCACATTGGTAGTGCTCATCTAATTTTACAATGTGAAAAAGTAATTTGAGAGAATGTTCGAAAAATTTGACTTGCATATAACAACATTAATTTGGCTTATGACAGAGGTCGACCATGGAGCATACATACCAAGATTCGAACGAAGGATGCCGAACAATAAAGGAAAACTTAACTACTCTATCCTTGTATTCTCTACCTAACCAAATAGATAACTAACTACTTTCACAAGTACCAACTCTTAACTACTTTTCTTTTCCCTTTATTCTACCCCTTAACAACTCTTAACTACTGAGATAAGAACAATGATACTTGTGAAAGAATATCAATTAAGACTCCAGTAAGAAAAGTAGATCAAAGATACTTTAGGAGAAACCATTAAACAAGGCCATAGGATAAACAGATCATTATAATTAACAAGTTCCCTCAACACATTAGAACAATTTTAACTTAAAAAACTCAAGGTTACAAGTATATTTTAACTCATCTCACACAAATTGAAACCATTTAAGGTACAGAAATTGGAAAAGAACCATCTTAGTTCATTGTTAATCTAAAGTTTTTATGACATACAAAAAAAAAAAAACTCAACCAAAATTAAAATAACCAAGCTAGTGAGTAATTATTCATCAAAACAGAAACAAAAAATGGAAACAAAAAAAGGGTATTCTATAAACATAAAAAGTGAAACACATAAAAAATCATTAATCAAAAACATGCTTTTTTGGTGAAAATATCAGACTTACTTGTTTGCTGAGGAATTCATCATTGACCCTTCAACCATGTTTGAACTAGCACCATCAACAGCAATAGGAGAAGATTCTAGAACAGTAAACTGCTCTGGCTCAAACTTAACAGTAACACCATCCATCTTTTGAAGAACCCAACAAATAGATCACCAAAACTGAAAGAAGAGAATTATTGAAGGGAACACAAATTTAGCAAAGTTTTTTGAGAGTTTCAATGGTTTTTGAAAGCTGGTTTGATTCCTTTTTTTGGAATATTGTAATGACCAGCCATAATCATTGCCGGTTACTTTAAGCAACATGTGTTTTTAATGCCTTTCCTATATTTGTCTATTATTTATGTTGCTTCTTTGGTTAAATCTTGTCTGTTTCTAACTACAATGTTACAACTATGTGGTTGTGACCACTATGACTTTTCAAAGCGTGTACTAGCTTGTTCTTGCTATATTAATTAATTAAATTAAATAATATAAATTAACATAATATAATAATAGATCAATTAAGACTAGGTGTCAAATTTATGTTTGAAACCACCTCCTATCCCATCCTTTATGTTTGAATAAGCGTGTATGATATTTGAACAATAATTTATGTGATAATTTTTAAGACAATCATAAATTTTTAAAAAAATAGTAAGTATTGACACGAAAATCAAAATAATAGAGAGAATAAAAATATAATATCAATATTAAAAATAAAAGTTGTCACAAAATGGTTGTATAAATATCATTTTTCTTAACTAAGTGCCACTAACTATTTCATTGCTATTATCATAAGTGTTTTTAACTTCATTGACCAAAAAATTTCAATAAGAAGTGAGGTTTAAAACAAGTTTAATGAGTTTGAAACCACATCCTATCTGGTCCTTTATGTTTAACTATACTAGACCATTGATCTGTGCTAACGCACGGGTCATACAAAAGAACAAATATAGCGCAAATATGAAAGTAAATACTTTACTTAAATTGAAATAATAGTATAATTCAATTCATAAAATAAATTTCTACAAACGTTTTTACTATACCATATTAAACAATTTACATGACATTAACCCTGTTACGGTAACATAACATATAAATTTAATACTTAACTAACTAAGTGCCACTAACTATTTCTCATCTTACTTATTTCTCCAAACTCTAACCCAAACTTTCTCACAATCTCATTTGTTTTTCAAAGTTCACAACACAAATATTCAAGAAAAAGGACAAAGGAAAATTGAAGGAGTACAAAGAGATGATGAGACTCTAGAGAAAGAAATAGAAATAAAATTGACCATTTTCTACCCAAAGAATCCACTATTCTGGAGGTTGAAAAACACAATAGATCTATTAAAAGTCCAATACAAATTTAAAAGCCCAATGGAATCATCCACCTTATTTACAAAATTTATTTAATAAAAATAAAAATAAATTATTTATAAAAGTAATTAATAAAAATAAATAAACAAAGAAATGCATATTCCAACCAAAAACAAATGCATATTCTCTGTTGAACTATAGGACATCTTCTAAAAATTCTTAAGCTGATCAAATCTTTTCCTGAGATTTTCCGTCAATTTCTCTTTTGGTCTTTATTTTTAAGATCTCAAGTGTACCAAGTTTTGTTTTTTATTTTGTAAATTACTATTCTAACCAAACATTCCTATTCTAGATTTTGTCGTTTAAGGTTGTCTTCCAAAAATACCCTTTTGTCGCCTCATAATAGTGTATGCTAAAAATTTCTTCTTTAGGAACCATTGCATTGTTCTACTCAATTAAAAGGTTTTTTTCTTCCTTTGATATTTATCCTTTACAATCATGATCAATCTCTTTGTTTCTCCAAATTCTGCATAATCATTATCATGGCTCATTTGTTAAACTCTGATCCAAGTTCTCATTTCACAAGAACTTTTTGCAAATACCCTTTTGTTTCTTCTTCTTATTCTGAGGTTAATAAAGTTGTTAGGTTCAATCTTAAATCCTGTTTTGATAATGGAAATGGTAATGTCAAGAGGGTTTTTCTGAAGGAAAATACAAAGGGTTTAGAGAAGGGTATTCCTGTCATTGATGGAAAATGTGATGCTACTATTGTTGAGCATAGATCACAGGGTGGAAGTCACAATAGATCTTTTTGTTACCCTGATCAGAAATTTTCTCATAAGCTTGTAGTTGCTGTTGATGTTGATGAAGGTTTGTATTTATTTATGTATCCCTATGTTAAATGTTAATCCTTTATTCTTATATGGTGATGGTATTTTTGTGCTGCATTTTTTTTTTCACCTTTTAATTTTTCATGGTGTTATAGAATGCTTTCGAAATTTTATCGGACATCTGTTAAACCGGCAATGTTGACGGGGTGTTGGGCTATCAAGAACTAACATGAAAATAAATTAAAAGTAGATGAGGATGTTGCGTTGGATGTGTGGCAAGACTGGACGTGCTATGATTAGACATGACAACATTAGTGAGATAATTGGCATAGCATCTACAGTAAAAAAAGAAAAAAAAAAAAGGTGCTGGAAACTAGACTTAGGTTATTTGGGCATGTAGGAAGAAGTCCCGTAGATTCGGTAGTAAGGAGATTAGATCAGATAGAAGGTAGTCAAATAACTATAAGATAAACTATTAAGAAACATATAAAGATTAATTAGTTGGATACAAATATGGTATACCGTATATGTTGGAGCATTATGCCTCCTTTGATCCATGTAACCTACCCCACTCAGTGGGATAGGTTACATGGATCAAACGATATCAGCATGTGGTTGGTTTGAGTGAAGGGACTTAGACACCTTAAGCACATGGTCTGGGCTCTGATCCTTGGCTCTTGTAGTCTTGCCTATGGAGAAAACCCGGTTGAGAGGAGAAAATTCATCCTGTGTGCCCAACAGGTTCCCAGGCAGAGATTAGTGACTATTAAACGGTGGTGGATATTTCCTATCTATAACACGGTTCAATCTAAAGTAAAAAAAAGTCTCCGTCACTGAGTGCATGAATTAGTCAGATTATTCTGGAATTTTGGCATATGCTTCATGTTAGATTTATATATATTGAATTTTAGTGTTGTAAAAAATCAGCCGTGGCAATGCCAAGGCAGATTTTTTGACAACCGTCATGGACAATTTGTGAAGGATGGTGGCACCATGGCGGATATGATGGCTTAAAATGGCGGATTTTGGCTTTCCTCCATGGTCTTTCAGCCGCAATCTGGAACTGGTTGTACTTGATTGTGTTAGTTGAAGCATTTGTTCTCTTTCTTTTGTTAAACATGAAACTCACATGGTTCTTTACATTTCTTAGAATGTGAAATGAATTCTAGGATTCTGCACTTTTATTGTCCCCCTGATGTGCATTTGTTTCATCTCCTTTTCTTTTATATGCAGTATTAGGAAACTTCGTGTCAGCTCTGAACAAGTTCATAGCAGATCGATACTCATCAAATTATTCGGTTTCTGAGTATCATGTGTACGAGTTCTTCAAGGTATCACATGGTTACTGCTTCAACAAATCTATAATTTTGTGATAGTTTGCTTTTTTGTTTTTGACTCCATGATAGTTAGATGGAAATTAGAAATTTTGCATTAACCATAATACTACATGCATATTGATATTTGGTTTATTTGAGATTATTTAATATTCTCTGGTATTAACCCTTGATAATGTAATCGTAAGCTCAATCTACCTATTATAATCACGGTTTATTAGCTTGTATTGGAGGATTGGAATTCACCTTGTGGTTCATGTATTTCTTTCTCCGCATATTATGAAGAGGGAACTACCTTCTGCACTCTTTTCTGTTGCTGTAGAGAACTCTGCTTACATATATGAAACATGGATTTTATTGGCTCATAATTCTCTTCTTTCGATGTTTTCTTGGTGTTTAGAAATTTGTGTACCTCTTCTCTCGAGCCATTTTATTCATTTAGTTTGTGTATTGCATAGGATTTTAATTATGTTTGTAGATGAGACTCTGATGAACCCTTTATTTCCCTTACAGATATGGAACTGTTCACGAGATGAAGGTAAATGCATACAGCCGTTCTGTTGTTCATTTTATGAATTTTTTTTATCTACTTTTGTTCATTATGCTTATGCCTGATAAAATTTAGTCATGCTGTATAACAATAATTAGACTGATTAGAAATTGATATCTTCTTATTGTGCAGCTAATAGTCGTGTTCATGAGTTTTTCGAGACACCATATTTCAAGTCAGGGATCCAACCTATCCCAGGTGCTCAAATGGCCCTGCAGAAATTATCACGATTTTGTGACCTATCAATTGTAACGTACGTTTTGCTACTGATTTTACTTGAATGTGTAGCAGAGTCTGCGATTCAGCAGCTAATAGTTGTTTGTTTGTATATGTTTATGTTCAGATCTCGGCAGAATGCAATCAAGGACCATACGATTGAGTGGATAGAGAATAACTTTTCAGGATTGTTTGATGAGATTCACTTTGGAAACCACTTTGCTCTTGATGGAGTGTCAAGACCAAAGTCAGAGATTTGTAGGTATGCCTCTTAGTCCTATCCACCTTCATTTCTCCTAAATTTTTACTCCCTAAATAAAACTTGTCACATTCTTAATTCATTCATCCATGGTTATCAATATTTTATGCGAGTCGTATTTTGATTCGATATAAAACTGAACCTGATCGATACACAGATTTAGTATATATGTATAAATTTGACATGAATCTCGTCTTGAATCCCATCTGGGGTTGGCTTGGGATCTTGAAGTGTGTTTCTCTCAAGATCTCAGGTTCGATTCCCTCTGGTGCCAATTTTGGTGGGCAAGTCCATACAATGCTAATGGCTTTAAATGAGGCCCCCGCAAGTGGGTGGTGAGATTGGTCCCCTTGGATTAGACAACCACTTTTTTATCATTTGATTTATGACTCGAATCTTGAATTATTTTGAGATTAGTTGATTATATAGATTAGCTTATAGGTTGTCTGTGTTGCTTGTTTTTACATAAAAATGTCATTTTTATTCGTAATATATCTTACAATACATTGTAATAAGATTCAATTCATGATTCGAAAAATAGGTCTTTGATGCACAATTTGAATCTCAATTTGATAACCATGCATGCATCTATTAACATTTTGAACTATGGACCCAGCTCCCCTGCAGACACTAGTTGTCAGGGTACATATCAAATGGTACACTGGTGGCCGTTCAATCAGGATTGAACGGTCCAAATTCAATCTTGGTATTGAGTTACAAAATATACATTAAAATCTGTAACTTTTTGGACTGTCTGATCAAGATTGGACGAACACCAATGTCTTGAATGCGTATATGTTGAATCCCTTGGCTGCAGGGAATCTGAATTCATTCTAGATAGACAGATCCAAGTCTTTTTTTTCTTTTTAAGTTTGATGCAAACTTAATGCTTCCAATGATTTATTGTTTATAGATTCTTTATACATTGTCAGGTCTTTAAATGCTAAGGTTCTTATTGATGATAACCCAAGATATGCAATGGAGTGTGCTGAAGCCGGAATTAGAGTCCTACTTTTCGATTACGAAAATTCGTATCCTTGGAGCAAGACTGAGTTTGCTTATCAACATCCTCTTGTGCACAAAGTTGAGAACTGGGATGAAGTTGAACAAGAATTAATGTCATTGATAGCATCATAGTTTACTAAAAATCCTGCAACATCAAATTGTGAAAAATCACTTTTAACTGGACTGTTTTAATACTTAGACAAATTTAGATGTACTATGGACCGAGAAACTATTTGTAATACTCTGCACAAATGACGGTGTTGAGATGAATAGTGTGCTTTGGAAGAATGATTAACTTCTTTCATTTGACTGTCGGTGTAAACGGAAACTGGCTACACATAGACAAGCCACGTCGATAGTAATATCTCTTCGGCCGGCGAAGAAGGTGGGAAGAAGAGAAAGAAAGCATATAATAGAAAGCGAAAATGATGCTAAGGATACCAGTTTTGCATCAAATGTGTTAAACTCAATTTTGTTTCTGTTATAGATTGACTTAGAGACTAACTTGATAAGTTTTGCAATTTTGAAGACTATAATTTGAAATTTCAATGGTCTTAAGGTTTAAATTTGTAGGCTCTTACTGGTGTGCTGCATCCAACAACTTTTATGAAATTGATTTTAACTTATCAACTTTGTGAAATTGTGATGTTATTTGCTTCAAACACGTATGCTATAAATAAAGAGTGAGGTTTTTTTTTAAAAAAAAAAAAAAAAAAAACTATATTTCTTTTTTTGATTAATTTTTTTTTTCTTGAGGAAAAAAAATAAATTATTGAACACTTGGTATAACTAAAGAGTGATGACTTTGCCATTTTGTCTATCTATAAAAAAAAAAAAAAGTGATGTTAATTGAATATTTAAAACCGAAAGCTGTATATAATCATGGATTTAATTAATATGCAGCAAAGTAAATAATTTTTACATTAACATGATAAAATATTTTTGATCGTAATTATTTCTAAAATCACGTATAAATGATAGCAATTGGTAAAAATAATCAAATCTTATCAACAACGTAAATATATGTAATCAACATTTGTTTTTCTGAATAACATTTTTAATTATTACCTAAAGAAGATGTGAATTTGGATATATAATATTAGCTTGTGAACGTAATTTTGCTTCTTAATTTATTAATTATGTTACATTAAATTTTTAGTTTATGCGCTATTCATAGGTTTTTTGGAAAATGATCCAAAATGTGATCCAATCCAAGCGGCTTTCATAAAACCGCATTCAAACGCATGGTTTTTAGTTTTTTTCTTTTTTTTTGATAGGGTGTCAAAAAGATTTTTTGCGATCGGTTTGTGATTTCACTTTGATTCAGTTCCTTCGAGAAATGTTATTTGTACAACTTTCTCTCTCATACTCACATTATCTTCTTATTCTCTCTCTTCCTTTTTCTCTCTCCATTGTTTTTGACCAATAAAAAGAGAGAACAATAAAATTGTACCAAAAATTGTACCAAAATAGTTGTTTAAATATCATTACTCATTTCCTTTTTAGGATGATGATTCATTTTTAAGATGATGATTCCATTTGTATTTGAACACCTCTACCTACTACCATTATAACAAGTGGTAAAAGATGAAAAACTTCATAAAGCTCTCGCTCTAAAAGTCACATATCCTTCTTAAAAAAATAAGAGGAAAGATCTTTGTAAACCCATTTAAGAGAGAGAGGGGGAGGGAGGAAGAGATAATAAATTAAATTTTTATTCCTCCTAACGAAATTTCCAAAGTCACAAAAAACAAAAATTTATAAAATATTTTTTTGGGGGAAAAAAATATTAAAGTGTGTAACTTCTAAAATATGTATCACAAAACTCGCTACACGAGTTAGGATCCTATTATTAAAGATTAAATTTCATTCTTTCTTGTGGTTTAAATCGACATTTATTATGTTTGATGTTGATAAAAGTATTTTAGACAACGCTTCTACATTTATATTTCCTAATAGAATAAATGGATAAAATATAAAGTTGAGAGGATGTTATATTTTTTTAGGGGAATATTATAATTATAGATTTTTTTTGGACAGAAATATTATTATAGTTGATAGTTGATATGTATTGTTTGAAATTATTTAGATAAATACTTTCTCGAAAAAACGTTGACGTGTAAAACGCGCTTTTGTCTTCGCAGCATCGTCCCAACTAAAAATGTCTCTTTCGGATTTATTGTCTCTCATGTAGTCAAAGTCTCAAACAAACATACATACACACATTCATCTTCTTTTTCTTTTATGATCTTCATTAGTTCGTTGAAGGAAAAAGACAGCTCCAACTTAACAACCTCAAATACTTAATAATGTTTCAAAGTCTTCCATGTATTTTTCAGTCCTCATAAAAACAGCTCTTGTGTGTTTAGATCGGGTTGTATACGATCCGAAGTCCTGAACCAAACATTAGTTCATATCAATTGTTAGATTCGAACCCAACTCTAAACTCGATGAGGTTTATGTCTAACAAAGACAAGACATTATAAAAACAAGATCGGGTTGGTTCCAAGACAAATAATCGATGGATAAGTTTTTTTAAAAAAAAATTAATCATCAATTTATTTTAATCATAGTACAACATCAATATTAATTCTTGTAACTACATAATTTTCAGTAAGAAAAAAACTCAAACAACACCTATATACAATACAAGAACCATTTCCAATCATCTCAGAAATCATTGGGACAAAACTTTGAACCAAAGGTGTAATTCTATTTGTTGATTTTAACACCTTTGTGCACAACGACTTTGTGACCATGAACCTATGGATCAAAAATAGAAAAATGGGATTGTAACTTTCACCGCATGAATTTCAGGTGCCATTTAATTTGGGAAAGCAAACTTCTTTCCCATCATGGGAAAGTAAATCTCAATCATTAGATTCAAGAGGAATATTGATTTTATCATAGTCTTTCTACATTATATTTTTTTCCCCTTTATCCCTCAATTTCAACAACAACAACAATTCCACTAACAGCAATGTTTTCTACAAACAACAACAACAACCTCAACATCAAAATCTTCATCAATCCCTTAATTCTAACTTCCATCTTCATAATCTCATAAATAAAACCAAAAAAATTATATGTTGGAAAACCCATAAATAAAAACCCAGATCAAACAGAATTCAAATTAAAATCGATTCTCAATAAACTAGCAAAATTGTAAAAGAGAAAATTTGTGTATCTATTGCCTTTCTCTTCGTTTGTGTGTATTTGAGATTTTTTATTTTTGAATTTTTATTTTGATTTTTGGAATTTTGGGTTTAAGAGATGAACAAAGATGAATGAGAGTTTTTATTGAGGGATGAAGAAGAATAAAGGGGAAAAAATATAATGTAGAAAGACTATGATAAAATCAATGTTCCTCTTGAATCTAATGGTTAAGATTTACTTTCCCATGATGGGAAAGAAGTTTGCTTTCCCAAATTAAATAGCACTTGAATTTCATATTTGTTATGCCACTATGTGTGGTTCTATAGAAAATAAATATATCTTCATGAATTAGAAAATGTGAGTTTGTGTGTCAAAGAGTAAAATGTAGAGGAGTGTAAGAGTGTTATAAAATAATATATAAAATAAAAATCTAGTTTGTGTTCATATTTATTTTTTGACCGGGTCAAACATGACTCATAGACTTTGTAAAAAAAAATTCTAGTTAATTGAATTAGACTTTGTTGGTTCATGTTTGGCATAAGTATTCTGCTAAAGGTTTTATTGTTCGTTTGGAGACTTTTTCGCAATAGGTTTTCGACCAAAGATAATCTAGTTCGGTATCAAATTTTCACATCTGTGATAATATGTGTGTGGGTGGGTGCGACTCTTTGGATACCGCAGACCACCTCTTTTTTAGCTGCGACACTTTTGGCTGCGTGTGGTCCACAGATTTGCAGTGGCTTCGTTTATCCTTTGTCGCTCCAGCTGGGAGTAGGAATCACTTTCTTCAGTTTGGTCAGATGGTTGGGTTACCGCATCCTTTTACACGTTCTTTCAGATAATCTGGTTGACTTGTGTCTGGATTATTTGGATAGAAAGGAACAACCGAGTATAGCAGAGAAGGTTAAATTGTTATCTTTTCAGTGGTTAAAAGCAAATATGTTTAGTTTAGTTTTTAGCTATCATAACGGGCGGCAGCACCCTTTGTCTTGTATGGATGTCGGCCTGTAATCTTCTTGTTTTTCTGTTTCCTTACTTCGGTGTTTGTTATTTATACATTAGTGACTTCACTTTGTATTCTTTTTTGGTGATTCTCTTTTGCACGTCTTGTGCAAAATAAATCACCGGTGATAATCTAAGTCTCATTTTGGCAAAAAAATACTCTTGAGAAAAAAAAAATGTTATCGAACGTGTCGTTTTTTTATCATATAAGCTAGTAATAAGCTAAGCCTTATTCCATGATTGGATTCCGAAAATTATGCAAAAGACAGCCCTATAGTACATACTTTTGTCTAAAAACAATGAACATTCGCAAGTGACTACTCACTAGCAAGCATATGGGTCATCTATCTAGTGTTAATAAAAAAAAACAATGATATTTGTACATCAATTTAATAACAACTTTGATGATAATTTTGTTTTTCTCCTTTCTTATTATTAAAAACAATCAAGAGAGAAAAATTAAAAGAGATAATAACAACATCACTTACATATGAGAAAGAAAATTGTTCAAAAATTATCGTAAAATGATTGTATAAATATCATGATTTCTCTAGAAAAAACATACTTTTTATTTTTATTTTCTGATGATAGAACATATGATATGATACACGATGTGAGTGATCAACATTGATGTGTTTGATGATTGAGTCACATTAGAGAAAGTTAAAAAAAGATGGCAAAATTGATTAGGCAGAAGCTGTAGAAGTCACTGTTAATGAATTTCAATGAAAGAATACACTCTAAATTTGGTCACATAGGAGAGTGATATACACAGTGACCACCGACACTTGAAAATTAAGCCATACCTTTGTGTTCTCTGTTTTAGAAATACTTCCTTTAACCGGTAAATGAGAATTGTCTAAGGAGTCACTATTCGTGTCTTCAACAAGGTTGTCAAAATTAGGATTTTGCTTCAGAAGGAAATAGCAAAATCGAAAATCTTAAAATTGCAATTAAAATTGAATGACTGTATTTAACTATTTTTGCAAAATCGATATATGATAACAAAATTGAAAATCGTAAAATCGCAATCAAAATTGATAGATTCTACAAAAACCAAAATAATGCTAAATATATGTTATAAATTGCATATAACGACTCAAAGTTTCAAGTTCACAAAATACTTAAACATAAATGACTCAAAACCTAGATGTCAAATATTATTTAGTAGTCATAATAATGCTGAACAACGGACAAAATACTTCGAGGAAAATCATAGATGCATTACAAAATACTTGATCCTAAGTGAGTAAGCGGCTCTTAAGTTTCAAGGCAAACAATGATGATTGAATACAAAATACTTGAGGAAGCTTGGCGATGATGATTGAAGACGGAATCGAAGGAAACGATGATGATTGAAGACAAAATGGAAGGAATGAATCTAGTTAGGTTTGGTCCATTTTGAATGGGATCGTACGGTGAAGCAGCACTCTAGCATTGAAAGATTGGAAAAAAAAACGTTGTTGAGTTAATTTATAGAACTGGGTCAATGGACCAACCAAGTCAAAATCGACTCGCATAAAAAAGTTCCCTTATCCTTCAAAATCTTGTAAAAACATGCGATTAAGATTTCATGATTTTATGCGATTTTGATGTCATTCTACTAGGATTTTGCGATAATGGATTTGGGTTAAAGATTTTGCGATTTAAATCACGATTTTGACAAATGAGTTCATAGCTCTCATTGTTATGGTTCCCTTCTTACTCATTACTAAGATCACTAAACATTGACTCCTCTGTTTTTTTTTTTTTTGTAATTCGATTTGGCACTCATTCGTGGATTCGTCGATTTGGGTTTTGTTTAATACCCATTTAAGGTTGTTACTCCTTTTTATTCTACTCTTGTGCTAACTTCTATCTATATGTATAATCCGTATCCATTAGTATTTGGTTGACTAGGTTATACCGAGACAAGTCCTTCGCCACCCAATCTCGTATTCCATTTTATTTTAATTTTATTATATTTCGCTTAAAGAAATTACTAAGATTGATGGTGCCATTTTGACAAATAATAATTTGTTTTTTGAAGAAGCAAAAATCAATTATATATACCAACAGTAAGAGGTTAACATTGTTCCAACAAAATGCAACCACAGTTTTACAAACAGTACACACAAACAACAAAACCAAGTGCCCAAACAACAATCCAGAGGGCATGCAAGCCAATTGTGAACACCTAAAACATAAACAATATTAGCAGCCTTCATCCACCAGTATGAATGGATTTTAATTTTATCAACTAGCTGCTTCATATTTGACACCTTATTTTGGAACAACTTGTTATTACGTTCTGACCATATAACCCAAACACATAAAAGCCACACAAGTTGCATAAAAGATCTTTTTGTCGATCCGCTTGACAAATAAATAAACTGGATAAAATGCTGGTGAGTATCAAGCGGATCAACCCCGTAGACTCCTATCCACCGACGGACAAGAGACCACAACTCACTGAAAATGGAGCAAGAAACAAACAAATGTTGCGCTGTTTCCACTTCACCGCACCCCAGTCACACACCTGTGAGCCTCATGAGAAATGATCATGCGAGCCAGCATATTAGATTTGGTAGGAAACCTGTTGCAGAAAAGACGTCAAGCCATGATAGACACTTTTGCCGGCACCCGCCTGTGCCAAATGAGATTTGAATGCGCCTCTAAAACCTTACTGTTATCTACAGTAAGCATATGGTAAACACTACGGACAGAATAGCCATCGTTATTATCAAGGTGCCAATTCCATCGGTCAGCAATTGAAACATTTAAAACAACATCCGTCAACAGTAACCGACACTCCCTAACCAAATCATCCTCCCAATCTCACAACCTCCTACACCTCTGCCAAGCCTCCACACCCTCCTCCACCCCAACACAAACAATAATAATAATACCGAAGTAATTGATTTTTGAAGTTGTTAACTGTATTTTCTTTACCAATCTGACATCAATTAGGTCACTAGGTTTGTGAGCTTCTATTTAAAGGCCTACAAAAATCGTTATTGAAATTTCAACGATTATCGTGAACTAGATGTGAAACTTGCCTATTTTCATATGATGACTCACATGTCATGTCTCAACTTGCAACCCTCTTAAATTTGATTTCTAAGTAACAACATCCCTCTGACTTTGGAGTTTCAAAAGAATCCACACCATAAATTTGTATAGCAATTCTGGCAATAGCACGTATATGAATAGACCTTCCAACTCTATCCTTTAAACACTAAACACCATTGTCACACATTAATTAATCATTGGTACAACTTTATTTTTATTAAAAATTAGTTACTTAAATCCTGTTTGTAAGTGCAACTTGGTTGATAAATTTCGTATGCATGGATTGAAGTTTAAACTCCAAATTTCCTAGTTTTTCACATTTGTATTGTGTGAGTTTAGCTGCTAGATCATTTAAAAAAATATTTAGTTTCCTAAAAACAAAAATAACACCATATGGATTTTTTTAAAATCAGATAGTTTGTTTTTTGTTTTTTGTTTTTTTTTTTTTAAATTCGGTATCTGATCCAAGAATCGACTAATCCCACTGCCCACTTACGAGGACCCCGTTTAAAGCCAAAGCAAG
Organism: Medicago truncatula; assembly: GCF_003473485.1. NCBI lineage: Eukaryota > Viridiplantae > Streptophyta > Magnoliopsida > Fabales > Fabaceae > Medicago > Medicago truncatula. The sequence goes on along the minus strand of NC_053043.1, from coordinate 19,704,842 downwards.
CTCTGTATGGACTTAGCCCATCAAAATTAACAGCATAGGAAATCGAACCTAAAATCTTAAGAGGAGCAAACCTGAAGATCACAAGTCAACTACTAAGCCAATCAGATAGTTTGTTAAATTACATAATCATCAATAACTGTATTTGTATCTTTCATTTTCAGCGATATAATATTTTGTACACTAACAATAATTGAATTTTGAAATATCATAAGGACGTGATACTACACTTTAATGTTAAACTAACTTGATAGCAATTATCTTTCAATGACATCTAATCTAATTAATCTTTAAAAGACCAATGAGATCAGCATTATGAGCTGTGCACTAAAAGAGTTCTATCCATGTCAAAGTTTTGATTCATGTGACTAATATTTCTACCTCCTTTTACAAATTATCCACTAACATTTGCATATATAAAAAATGGCCAACTATTTTTTTTAGTAAGATTTTTAATAATTGAACCGACAATAATTGTCATTTTACAACCGTTTTTGAAGAAATTTGAACTATGTATCACACTAAGCTAAGACATCATGTGAATGTTTTTTTATAAGATGAATTTGTGAGGTTTTATTAAAAAACATACATTATCCCTGATGTTTTGGATGAAATGTTGGAAATCTCTTATGATTTAACTAGTGGCATCGAGTTCAAAATCAGGCATTAAAAATGTAACAACATCAAAACCCTTGAGAAAAGATTTGCTGCAATGTTCTATATCTGAAGGTTATAAAACTAAGCTCTTACCACAAAACTAACACATCAATTGTATGTTTTCTTATTAGATGAATTTGTATTTGAAAACTTACTTTATCCATAGTATTAGAAGTTTAAAAGAAAGTTACTTTTTTAATGATCACATAGTTTCAAAATTAAGCATTAAAATGTGACATCAAAACTCTTGGAGAAAATACTTGTAGATCCTATGCGATCCGTTCAAGATTAATACCTTTATAGCTGTGCAAGGCACACATAGTTTATACTCCATCCGTTTCATAATAACGGAGTCATTTATTCATTTTACATTTATTAAAAAAAATGTATGAAGGAAAGAGAGAGAAAAATAGTTTTAGTGTCTTGTCAAGTATTGGTTCATTTTTCATTATCATAAATGCAAAGTAAAATATATTGAATTGTAAGTAATGAAAGTAGTATTAATTAGAGTTATAATTGGTAAAAAGTAATTGATATTGTACTGAAAAATGAAATACGTCAATTTTTTTGGAATAATTTTTTGTGTGCGATTGACTATGTTATTATAGGACGGAGGGGGTAAAAGAAAGTTACTTTTTATAGTAAAACATGTTTAAATAAGAAATTAAATTTAAAATTTATATGTACCATCGATAAGCTGATTTATGGAGATATATTTTACTATTATTTAAGATAATAAAGAGACATTTAAAATAGACTACTTGACCATAACAAAAAAAGGCATTTTAAAAAATGACATCTCAACATAATTTGATGGATGCATGTGATTTTTGTGTATCTTTGGTTGTCTCAAAAAATAGTTGTTTAAAGTAGAGTCCGAAGAAAACTCATTTAAAATGAGCAATCTGTTGAATCATAAGTAGAGTCCGAAAATCACATTCAACTAAGAGCAATCACACATAAAAAGTTGATACCACATTTTCATCTAAAACATTAAGACATTAGGTTTATGAGTCGTCTAACTTATATGTTGTTAAACACTCAATTTTCTATATAATGTAAAGCTTCTAACTCACACTAGACACACCAACAATCTCCCTCTCAAGTGTGAGTCCATTCAATCTTTTGAGTATGCTCCCCCTCAAACATAAGCTTTCTCATCATGTAACTAGACGACTCTAAGACCTGTCTAGTTACCACTATTTACAACTAACATGGTAACATTTACATATCCTTAGGTCGCTGTTATAAGCAAATATCCATTTTTTAGGTTTATTCAACAAATCATGTATGCGGTCTAGACCACATACGCCATTTGTTGAATAAATCTAAACCACATACATCATTTGTTGAATGAATCTAAAAAATGATTTTTTTTTTTATATGGAATGTTAACGAGTGTCCTAGGGCACTCTTTAAGCACTTTAAATTGTAAGTTTTATATGAAAAGTTGTATATTCATTGCATTGATAATTATAATAGTTGACTTTTAAAAAGAATAATTGTTAAATTTAGGATCCTTACAGAGTGCCCTCGATCCTTGTTTATAATAGTGACCGAAGATGATGTATGTTTCAAAATTAATTTCATTTAATATTTATTCAAAATTTATATCAACATTTATCTTTGTGGTGGGGAAGAAAGCCGTTTCTTTAATTCCCTCACCTGCCCATCTAACCAATACATGCAAATATTTACTCCATTCCCTTCCATTCACCTTTAAATATTCAAAGCCCAACGTAGTGGAACCTACTAACTCAGTTTCTTTTCTTTACTTTTCTTCCAATGGCTCTTTCTTCAACAAAAGAGTTAGTACTATCTCGAACAAAACCAATACCCACTCTCATAACATGCACATTCATTTTAACATTATTGTTGTCTACTCCAGCACTATGTGCTAGTGCTCCCACTAAAGCAACATCTGAATTTGAGTTTCTTAAGGTTGCTCCATCTGAATTTGTTGGGACAGTGCAAGATGTTGTTGGCATTTTGCAAGAAGTAATGTCCATTCTTTCTCAATTTGGTGGTTCTGGATTTGGAGATTCACGTCTCTCTAATGCTGTTTCTGATTGCATTGATATGCTTGATCTTTCCTCTGATGCACTTACTTGGTCTGCCTCTGCTGCTCAGAACCCCAAAGGTAATAGCATCAGAGACGTAGCTTGTTGTCCGCTTACTTTCTATTCATGTGTAACTATGGTCTATCTGAGTATTAAAAAGATAAGTACTTTGTCTTTGTTAATTAATTTGTTAACACTTTGGCATATAATCAAGGTTTTGTCTAACATACATAAATAAAATGGTCCTGCACTATGCAAAAGTTTATATCTTATCTTTTTCATCGTTGGATAAATAAGTCATATTATATTTCATTTAATTTAATGATGAGATTTATTGATCTAACATGAAAATTAGTTTCTGTATGATGCAAAACTTGTTCTATTTGTGCACAATTGAATTGACCCATAGAAAAATAGTTATGACTTTGAGTGTGTTTGGTTTGCAAAACAGTAAGTACTGGATAAAACAGTACAAGATAGAACAGTACAATAGAAGACAGAACAGCACGGGACAAATTTTTTATGGTATTGAGTAATTTTTTGTTTTATATGATTTTTGAGGGACAAAATGCTATTTTGGTATTTTAGACAACTTGTACGTGGGACAAAAAGTTGTGCTGTGGTTTGGTGAGGGACAAAAATATGAGTTTTTGTCCTGTCCTTTGCCTCCCGTTTGTCCTGTACCTGAAACAGTTTTACAAATCAAACATTGGAAAACTAGAGTTGTTCTGTCCTGTCCTTCATTTTTTTAGCAAATGAAACGCATCCTTTCTTTTGCAAAATTTAACATTTTGTGTCAAACCAATCTCAAGCATGATAACTATGTTGGAAAATGTATAGTCAATTTACCTAATTGATGTGGTGTGTGAGTGAAGCTACCTTGTGACCATGATGATAAGGACAGAAGTATTAAATTTTTTTAAAGAATTTTTTTTGAAATTTTTTGACATTTTATTTATAATGATCTATAAAGTTACAATAATTGTAGCTTACCCATTTTTATTACGACCAGGGACCGCTACATAAAACTCTGCTTTTCTTTTTTCGCTAAGTTGGTACCAATTTTTTATAGTACACTAATTTATTTTGTACAATTAATTTGATCCCAAATTATTCACCAGCTTAACTATTCTTTCCTACTCTTGATTCCCTTTAGTTGTCATTATTTTATAAGTTATTTCTTTTTGGAATTATTATTATTATTATTATTGATGGATTGTTAGAATTCTATCTAATTATTTATTATATAGAGATAAAAATGTGAAATAAAAATATAATTACTAGAAGATATTGTAAAAGAAATAATTTTATCAATTTTTTTTAATTAATAACATGTTCATTTTTCATAAGCTAGAATTTCATTAAATAAAGTAAAAAGAGAAACAAAAAGTTAGGGTACATTTTTTTTGGTGGTGTCCGAGGTTCGGACCCCGAACCTTGCATATAATATGCATCGTCCTTACCAGCTGAGTTAAGCTCACGGGGATAGTCATGGTACATTTTAACCGTATGTGCTAGTAACTATAATATAACAGTTAAAAACGACAAAAAATAGGGATTTTAATTAAAGTTTCAACTCGACTTTAGGTCATTTTTAAAGAATGGTGTACTAAAAAATATTAATATTTGTTTTTTGTTCTTATTGTAGGTAAGCATAATAGTACTGGAAATGTGAACTCTGATGTGAGAACATGGTTAAGTTCTGCACTTGCAAATCCAGAGACATGCATGGATGGATTTGAAGGTACAAGTGGCATTGAGAGCCAATTAGTGTCTACTGGCTTAAGCCAAATGATGTCAATGTTGGCAGAGCTTCTCACACAAGTAGACCCTAATTTAGATAGCTTTACACAAAAAGAACAAAAAGGTCGATTTCCTTCTTGGGTTAAAAGAGATGATAGAAAACTCTTGCAAGCAAATGGGGTGAACGTCGATGTTGTCGTTGCTACCGATGGAAGCGGGAATTTTACGAAGGTGATGGATGCGGTGCATGCAGCTCCTGATTATAGCATGAAACGATATGTGATATACGTAAAGAGAGGTGTTTATATTGAAAATGTTGAAATCAAGAAGAAGAAATGGAATCTCATGATGGTCGGAGATGGTATGAATGCCACAATTATCACTGGTAATCGGAGCTTCATCGACGGTTGGACCACGTTTAGGTCAGCAACCTTTGGTAAGAACTAAAAACAAACTATGCACTTTACTTTTTCTTCAATTCACAATAGGTTAACAAATTTTTTTACACAAAACCTATGTGAAACACAAAAAAAATTTGCGAAACATATTTCTGTTAGAGACATTGCAAAGAGTAAAATGACATGCAAAAACGGCCATCGCAAATTATTTACGAGTGGTTAACCCTTGCGAAATTCGCAAGGGAGGAGTACCTTGCAGAAACCCATAAGTTAAACTTATCTCGCACAATTTAAATATAGAGAACAATTACTTCATTTTACCATGGATGTTACGAAAAGTTGTTACCACAAAATGACGCATTCTTGTTAATTTAATCTAACAATAAATTTCATTATTTTCTTTAAAAAAAAAAACAAAATGCATTAGAAAAACCAAATACACATTAATTGAAGTGCATATTAATTAATATTATATTTCATTTTTTGATGAGCCAGATAATATTAGGTGTGTATGGGTTTGTAGGCACCCAACTAGCTAGTAGGGGACAAATATTCATGTTCCACTGGGGCACCGTCACCCTTCCCATTCTCATCATTACCACCATCCTTTAAAAGGATTTGTTTGAAACAATTTAAAAACTAAAAGAATTTGTTTGAGACTTTTGAAACTTAAAGAATTTGTTTGAAACTTTTAAAACTTAAAGAACCACTTTAGAAAAAACGAAAAACTTAAAAAAGATTTAGATGCATTTGACCCAAACATACTAACGAGACTCGAAATTAGATTCTGGGCTCGAGATTTTTGCTTTTAACATTAGGACAGACATTGGAATTAAACTTTTTTATATTGAATACTCTCTAACTTATCCATGGAAGGATCGTTGAATGTGTTTTATCCTCATCCATGGAAAGGATCGTTTTTCAGCATATCAAATGCAATAGACCTTTAGTATTAGGAAAATGTTAACCGGTGTTCTCGAAGTACTGGTTAAGAAATTATAAGATGAAATATTGTCTTGGAAATTATCTATCTACTTTTTCAAAATTAAAAAAGTGTTGTTTTCAATGTAAAATTTGATTTTTCTTTCTACTTTTATCTTCTTAAGTAGTACCTTAGAAGCACCGATTAATAAAACCCTCAACGTTATTAAAGGCTATCCAACATAACACAATCCATGCCTGCAACTTACAGAATGCGAAAAATTAAATGAGCATGTGGCTGCAATTATGATATTTATAACACCTATGACTCATGTCCTCATCAACAGCTGAAATATATGACCAAAATTCTCATGTTTACTTTGTTTATTTGGATAAAGTTGATTGTCTAGCTTACGCAATCTTATCAATTTGACATGAAAACTTTAATTCACATTTCTTGCTTAAATATATTTTTATGACTTTGACATTAATATTTTTTATTCACTTTTCTTGTTTGGATATATTTTTATTCTCCACAAATATAAGAATTTTTTACTACAAGAAATCATCGAATTATCTAGGAAAAAATTCCTTGGAAAACAGACCATTCTTGTCGGAAAAATTGATTTCCGAGGAAATTAGCTAGCGAGGAACAATTTTATAGAAAATTCTGGATCTATTCCTTGTTTTTATTAGTTTTTTTTTTTTTAATATATTTTTAAGGGTTCCATCTAATATGGACTTTAAAAAATGGCTCAATAGGTGAAATAAGATAATAAATAATTAAGGGTATTACAGAACAAAGATACATATTGGTATGAAAAATAACAGAATTTATTGATTGTCTTTATATTGATAGCACAGCAAAGATAACTTGCAGTGTAAGTTATTTGTGTTTGTGTGAGAGAATTGAGAATCGAGAGAAAAAAAGAAGAGAAAGTACTTGTTGATTGTAAACTTATGATTCTCATTAGCAATGAAACTTGGTTTACACCATATTTATACAAAAGCTATGTACTTAACTTTACTTGTTCTACAAGTAATTATTCAAAACTAATAACTTGTACAAAAATAGCTAAAAAACTAAACAATTCAGTTTTAACCACTTCTAATCTAAACTAACTCGAGCTTGTCTCCGCTAACTTGAAATAAAAACTAACATATATATGTAAAAAGTAAAAAAAATAAAATAATTATGAAGTAGATATCGATCCTTACTAATCGTCGTGTGTGTGTGTGTGTGTGCAGCTGTTAGTGGTAGAGGATTCATAGCAAGAGACATCTCTTTTCAGAACACTGCAGGTCCTGAGAAGCACCAAGCAGTGGCACTAAGATCCGACTCTGACCTCTCTGTATTCTATCGATGTGGGATTTTTGGTTACCAAGACAGCCTCTACACGCATACAATGCGCCAATTCTTCCGAGAATGCAAAATAAGTGGCACGGTGGATTTTATCTTTGGCGATGCCACGACTCTTTTTCAAAACTGTCAAATACTAGTAAAAAAAGGGTTACCAAATCAAAAGAACACTATCACAGCTCACGGACGAAAAGACCCTAACGAACCAACTGGTTTCTCAATCCAATTCTGCAACATTACCGCCGATACAGACCTTCTTCCTTCGGTTAATTCCACTTATACATATCTTGGAAGACCGTGGAAAGAATATTCAAGAACAATTTTCATGCAATCTCATATAAGTGATGTGTTGAGGCCAGAAGGGTGGTTAGAATGGAATGGAGATTTTGCATTGGATACATTGTATTATGCTGAGTACATGAATTATGGGTCTGGTGCTGGATTAAATAAACGAGTTAAATGGCCAGGGTATCACATTATGAATGATTCTAGTCAAGCTAGTAATTTTACAGTGACACAATTTATTGAGGGGAATCTATGGTTGCCCACAACAGGTGTAGCATTCACTGCTGGATTAGGAGTTTAAGACATTGCCAAATCTTGCATGTTCTTGTTCTTGATTGTTCTAGTTGGTTGGTGGGAGAGGTAAATTAATGATGGGTGATAGACCAGTGTTGAATTTCATTATTTTGTACTTGCTACTTAAGAATACTATACTTTTGATATATGAGTTGTAATTTTTATAAATTTTGATTATTGTAATGTGGTACAACTTGTATGAAGCTTGAAGTAGGGTGTATTTTGTGTAACATAATTGTCAAGATGAGAAGAATATATTCATTATTGAAAATTTGCTTTTATGACGATAAAAACTTCCTATTGACACAAGTAAAATACTAAAATGTCTCATCGGCAGTTAACAACCGCTTAATGATACGCCGGCAGTTACAACCGCTGGCCACCAGCGGCAGTTAACAACCGCTGGTACAAGCGGCAGTTAACTGCCGTTCACACCAGTAAACTAGACCAATGTTGTCTGCACTCTGCACTGATTATCCAGGAGAATTTTTCCTGTTTTTGCATCCAATTGCAAATTAAAGTAAAGAACCATGAAAATGATATGTCGGAAAATTAAAATGTACGTACAAAATAATATTTAACAGATAAAATTAAAACGCAAGAAATAATATAAAGGTATGTCGGAAAATGTCATAGAAATACCAAAATGTACGGAACATGTCATAATTATACATCACAGTCCAAAAGTACATAAAAAAAAACCCTAATCATAATCAACACTGCTGCCTAGCATGCCTTGGCCCCCTGTGCCGCCTGGCAATCTGATACGTAAGGACATGCGACCAGTACCGGCTATCCGCATCACCTCCTGGACAATCTCCTCTTTAGTCATCCCTGGCATGCTTCTCCTCTATGATCTGCTCCATGTTCGCCGGTCTGGGAGGAGATCCTTCATCAGGTGGGAGAATACGAGAGTGAGAGACTTTGGCATACCAAGCCATGTAGCCAGGCGCATCATGCAATGGTCTCTCATACCCATTTCCCCAAAACAAGATTCTCTCACTTAGGCATTTCATCAAACACCTTAAGTGCTATTCAAAATACTAGCACAATTAGTGTTATTTCAACATCAAATTCAACTACATTATACCAACACTTACTCTAAACATCAATTCCAGCATAAACAATCCATCAAAGCATCTAAATCATGCATAATTTGCAATTTTCTAACCTAACCTAAAACTAACATTTTGCTCAAAATTATAAAAACTAACACCCTAAACAAAGTACATTGCATGTAAATAGGAAGGAAAGAACTTACTTGTGAATTAATTGATGAAATTTGGATGATTTTCGAGCAAATTGAAGTTTGGGTGATTTTTGGTTATATTTTGAATGAAGGTTTGCATGTATGTAATGAGAAACTGGAGGTTTCTGCGTTCTATTAAGATACATAATGCAACGGTAGTTAACTACCGCTAGCACCAGCGGCAGTTAACTGTCGGCGGTTCTCCCAACGGTAGTTTACTACCACTGGGGGCATTTACGTATTTTAATTGTGTCAATAGGAAGTATTCATTGTCAAAAAAGCAATTTTCTTCATTATTTTCTCGTATTTGGGCAGCCACGAATCCAGAAAAAGGCCCTTTTGGCTCAAAGCCTTTATTTTAAGCAAAAAAGATAGAAAATTGCTTTTTTTCCTATTCAATTTTTCTCATTCCCACCCCAAACTTCTTAAAATAACCTCAGTGTGAGTTAACTCATGCAGTCACACTGATCTAACGTGAGCTAAGTCACGTTCGGTAGAAGCAGTGTGAGTTAACTCACGCTGAGTTATGTTATGCTAATAGAACATTATGGAATGCATGTAACCAAACCATTAATGACGTGTAATCAATACACACACATAATTGATCTAAATTACACAAATCAACAATATTATTCACTCATAATACTCATCATAACATAGTCACTCATAATTGATTTAAATTACACAAATTTGTCATTAAATACACAATCCACAAATGATTGAATTTCATTAAAAGTGCAACATAGTCAACGATTTTTTTCGAACATATTACACTCTTACTCGTCAATACATATTACACTTCAACGGGGCGGACATAAATATGTAGGATATTATTTTCAACCATCAACCTAAAAATGTAATCTACATCTACCAATTATCTTCATCATTATCCGCAAAGATTCACGCATGATACCTATACAAATACATGAGATGTTCTTTGATTTTCCACCAAGATTGACAAAATATCTGTTAAGTTGTGCCTTCAACTCATTCAACTTGTCGGTGGGGGTTAAAAAAACCTTAATGACTTGCTTAAAGAAGAAGTATCAGACATGAGCTTCAACTTCAACTTATGCATCTTCAGACATGTTTCACTTCATAAAAGTTTATGGAATAAAAATTATTAGAATAAAACCAAATGAAAAATAAAATAAATAGTTAAATAATTAGACACATATATTTTTATAAAATGCGAGCAATATTAATAACGAATAAAATATACTATGATTTGTCCATCACAAAAAAGTCATATATTTATATAATATATATAATGTTATGGACTGTCAACATATTCCTAAAAGACCAAGAGACCTCTAGAAAGGCTCTCAAAATCTACGGAAGGGCTCTTAAACCCTCCCAAAAGGCCTCAGCGCCCTTTAGAAGGGTCATCAAGCCCAGAGCGAGCCTAGTCGCCAGTAAACCGCCTTATCCGCTTCTTGAAGCTTCTAGAATGCGTCTAATATACCAAAATACCCTTGTTACTTGCAGCTTTAAGTAACCAAAACTCGGGCTCATAAAAGGCTATAAATACAACCTTTTGAAAACACTTTCAAGACATTCAATAATCAGTCTAAACTCTATAATATGATACTAAATCCTAGTATCCCTTATTGTGCTTTTTGCTTGTACAGTTGACGCCGTCTGTGGGAATCGGTAAAACTAACTCGGGCCACACCCTTTTCAACCTCCACTTCGCCCCCGTTATGGCCTTTTTTCTTTGTTGATGCCGTCGAGGAAAATGACAACCGCGGCCTTGTCGTCTGATCTCCCGAGCGTCGGTGGTCGAAGAGATTATGATATCAGGTCGTACCTTTCTAACTCTATTATTTTTCTGTCAAAATTGCTAAAGCGATAAAGATTACAATCAGTTTTTGTCCTTCTGTGCTTTTATTTACGAAAACAAATTTAGTTTTCGGCATGAATTCGGTTTCGTGCGATAAGCATATGGTTATGTCGGTTTCAATTTCACGTATCAATATAGAGTTTAAGATGGAGTCTATGTTTCAACTAGGAACCACTATTATGAATGGCTTTTAATATATCAATTGCAATTAGGATTGAATTTTATTTAAAGTTGTATTGGGAATTAAAGTGACATTTATTTTGAAACAAATTTTTTTAGTTAAAGTGACACTCATTTTAAAATGGAGGGAAAAATTTATTACATTAGAAATACTTCATCCGTCCCAAATTGTATGTCGCTTTGAAAAAAAATTTGTCCCAAATTGTATGTCGTTTTACAATACCAACGAAGCATTAATGTTATTTTTCCTATTATATCCTTAACTATTTTCTACTTTCTCTTCTTCCAAATCATTCATTTATCTTTCCTATATCATTTACTAAGGACAATTTTGTAAAACAATTCATAATATTCATTTCTCACACAAAATTAATTAATTTTTTAATACGTGTGAAATGGCCAAAACATCGTACAATCTGGGACAGAGGGAGTTGTAGATTAGCTTACTCCTTTTACAATGAAATTACAAGGTTTATTAATAGTTACATACTGTTTGCTACTATCTAAATTTAAAGTCCAAACATGTCTTCTCAAAGTTGAAATTGTCCTGTATACAGCAAACTGTCAGTTTTGCTACTATCTACTAATTGGTTTGCATAAATTTGTCATTGTTTGATTGATTTATTAAAACCCGTGGGGTAACAAATTGCATGTACAAACGCTTTCATATCAGTTTCGTCATTATGGATCTGAAGTTAAGTTTGTTCCACACAATTTCAGATACACAATTGATAAACTAAAACAACTTTTATATTGGTGTAAACGACCTCCTGGTTTATAGAGGATATTATCTATATCATCTAACAACTTTTGAGTGCTCAAAAGAGATGTCACTTTTAAAGTACAGGAACTCAGATTAATGCATGAAGCACCGTGTTATGATTTCAGAATTTGCAATTTGAAATTTGAACAGAGATATAACTAAAGGCAATTTGAACTTAAGATAAACAAACAATATGATAGAATAAAGGAGGAATTGGAATTATATGATAATGGCAGTGCCAATGGCATAAAGAAAGGTACAAAATATGAAAAGAATGCTTAACAACTAAGAGCGAGAAAGAGATCCACTTTTTACTCTAAAATTCCACACACTCTCATCATCAATCATTTTCCTATATGCTGTTATGAGAATGACAGTTAACACTGTAGCATTAAAAATATAGTGAGTAACACCCATGTGAAAGTTAACTTAAAATCAGGTTTCAGCAGAATCATGGCACGATGGCAAGGCAACGTGGCACGATGGAGGTTTTAATTTTTTAGGCAAGGCACTGGAAAAATCGTGGCACGATGGGGTCGCATCGTGGCACGATGGTGCGCTGGCGACGAATAACAGAAACACATTTTTAGGTGCAGATTTGTTCCAAATTTTAAGGGAAACTTTTACTATAAATATAGACCTTGTATCAGAGCAAACTTGGAGATAGAGGGGGCTGAAACAAGGGTTTAGAAAGGCAACAACAAAACTAGGGTTTGTATAGAGTTTGTCTCTTCGGAACAAACACAAGGGTTTGTTGGTTGATTCACCTTGGGAAACACTATTAGGATTGAGTCTCTTGGTTACGGAAGAGGCTGGGACTTTGGGTAGAATTAGGCGGGAGACTTATTCTTGTAACCCATTGATTTCTCTTTTGTAACGATACTCATCATATAGTGGATCGGAGGGCTGCTATCTCCCCCAGACTAGGTCAATTTGGACCGAACTGGGTCAACAAATTCTTTTGTGTTCTTCTCTTCTTTGTGTTTTTCTTGCCGTTGTTTTTTTTTTCTTCTACTTTTGGCTTGTATTTATAACTTCCATACACTTTGTTTTTGGTTGCTTGATTATCCCTTGCTCCACACATCAAGTTGTTATTGGTGTGATTTTCATCGAATTCACAACAATTGGCGCCCACCGTGGGGCTCGAGGGTCAAAGGATAATTAAGTACCATGGGTTCAAAGTGGGATATTGAGAAGTTTACCGGAGATAATGATTTTGGGTTATGGAAGGTAAAGATGGAAGCGGTGTTAATACAGCAAAAGTGTGAGAAAGCTTTGAAGGGTGAAGGTTCGTTACCGGTCACCATGTCACAAGCGGAGAAGACCGAGATGGTGGACAAGGCCAGGAGTGCCATTGTCTTGTGCCTCGGGGATAAAGTTTTGAGAGAAGTAGCAAAGGAAGCAACCGCGGCATCGATGTGGGCAAAGTTGGAATCTTTGTATATGACAAAGTCTTTGCCTCATCGGCAATTCCTAAAGCAATGACTCTACTCATTCAGGATGATAGAGTCAAAGGCCATCATGGAGCAACTTACGGAGTTCAACAAAATCCTTGATGACTTGGAGAATATTGAGGTGCAACTTGAGGATGAGGATAAAGCTATACTCTTGTTGTGTGCTCTACCGAAATCTTTTGAATCGTTCAAAGATACCATGCTCTATGGCAAGTAAGGCACTGTTACCTTGGAAGAAGTTCAAGCGGCTTTGAGAACCAAGGAGTTGACCAAGTCCAAGGACTTGACTCATGAACACGGTGAGGGCCTAAGTGTCTCAAGAGGGAATGGTGGAGGTAGAGGTAACCGGAGAAAGAGTGGAAACAAGTCAAGGTTTGAATGCTTTAACTGTCACAAGATGGGTCACTTCAAGAAGGATTGTCCAGAGATTAATGGTAACTCCACACAAATTGTCTCTGAGGGTTATGAGGATGCAGGTGCTCTGATGGTGTGGTGTTGTTTGGAGGATGAAGAAGGTGATGTGTCTCACCTTGGGATTGATGCCTAGTGGAGCAGTGGTCGTCTGGAGAGACGTTAAACACTCAACATCAGCCTGGAGAGGTGGTGGTAAGAATACTCATGATCTACCTGTTGAGGTGGAGTTTCAAGGTTGAAGACATAGTGGGATGCACGCATTTGCTAGCTGAGGTAGAGTACGCTCAGCGTGAGGTGGAGTTGAATACACCGGTAATGGTACGGCTATTAAGGACCTTGGGTGCTATGCGCTATGGTGACCAAGGGATTTCTTCATGAAGTTGAAGAATGTATAGCACGGCTTGCGAGATTACTCTAAAAGAATGCCAAGGGTGATTGGATGCAAGATGATCTTCAAGGAAGCAGGAGATGTTCTGCGTTGAAGATGTTATGGTGAATGCTTGTGGGACTACCTAAAACTCCTAGTGTAGTTGGACTGCAAGAACCTTCAAGAAGGCGGAAGACATTCCGAGGGCTGAAGGGGTTGAGGTGTATACTTGTGGATTACTCTAAAAGCCAAGGGTGATTGGGTATAAGTAGATCTTCAAGGAAAGCGGGAGATGTCTCGTATTGAAGAGGTTATGGTATAGTCTTGTAGAGCTACCTGAAACTCCTAGCGTAGTTGGACTACAAGCATCTTCGAGAAGGCGGAAGACATTCCGATGGCTGAAGAGGTTAGGGTGTAAACTTGTGGAGCTACTTGGAGTAGTGGGAAGCAAGGGAAAGAGCAGCAAGGAGGTTGATGATTGGCATTATCACTGATTTGAATTCAAGGTGGAGAATTGTGATAGTTAACTTAAAATCAGGTTTCTGCAGAATCGTGGCACGATGGCAAGGCAACGTGGCACGATGGAGGTTTCAGTTTTTTAGGCAAGGCACTGGAAAAATCGTGGCACGATGGGGTCGCATCGTGGCACGATGGTGCGCTGGCGACGAATAACAGAAACATATTTTTGGTTGCAGATTTGATCCAAATTTTAAGGGAAAATTTTACTATAAATATAGACCTTGTATCAGAGCAAACTTGGAGATAAAGGGGGCTGAAACAAGAGTTTAGAAAGGCAACAACAAAACTAGGGTTTGTGTAGAGTTTGTCTCTTCGGAACAAACACTAGGGTTTGTGGGTTGATTCACCTTGGGAAACACTATTAGGATTGAGTCTCTTGGTTACGGGAAGAGGCTGAGACTTTGGGTAGAATTAGGCGGGAGACTTATTCTTGTAACCCATTGATTTCTCTTTTGTAACGATACTCATCATATAGTGGATCGAAGGGCTGCTCTCTCCCCCAGACTAGGTCAATTTGGACCGAACTGGGTCAACAAATTCTTTTGTGTTCTTCTCTTCTTTGTGTTCTTCTTGCCGTTGTTTTTTTTTTTTTCTACTTTTGGCTTGTATTTATAACTTCCATACACTTTGTTTTTGGTTGCTTGATTATCCCTTGCTCCACACATCAAGTTGTTATTGGTGTGATTTTCATCGAATTCGCAACAACCCAAAAGTTCAGTCTCTATAGTATCATCAATTCATCAGATTAACAAACTACATTTAATCTAATTTTATTCTACTTTGTTTTGACGCGGATGAGTCGTCCAACCACCTCTTCATGGCTTGCCCTATGATGCTGCAGGTATGGTTTGCCTCCCATTTGGGTTTCCAACCTTCCCCTCAAACAGACTTAAATGCTTGGTTACTAAGTTGGTTGTCAGCAAAAGAACCTCTAGCTGTACAACTTGTGTGTGCCTTTGGAAAATCTGGTTTTTTAGGAATCAAACTATTTTCAATCAAGTTGTTTTTGAGCCTAGGATGGTTGCTGCAAGTGCTCGTGAATTTGTCTCGGAGTTTAATCTAGCAAATTCGACGCGTTCAGTTGACAGACTGCAGATCCCTGCACAATTTTGGATTGCTCCTCCTACTGATTTTTTGAAAGCCAACATAGATGCTGGGCGCGACAAGCATTGGAAGGTCACTTGGGGGCTGGTTATTCGCAATCATGAAAGCGAGGTGCTCTTTGCAGCGACTCAAAGTCCTGATATCATGGCTGATGCACTATTGGCAGAGACTCTTGGTCTAAGATGGGGTATCCAAACTGTCTTAGAATTACAACTTAGTAATGTTCTATTTGAATTGGATGCTTATGTTGTAGTTAAGTGTTTTAATGGGATGTCAACAATAGCTAGTATTATTCCCTTTATTAGTGACTGTCATGACTTGTTTGGTAGTATAGTTGGTAGTTCTGTTAGCTTTGTTAATCGCTCTTGTAATGTAGTTGGTTGCTCATGAGCTTGCTCAGACTGCAAAATCAATAGGATCACGTACTTGGGTGGGGAATGCCCCTCTTAAAGTCTGGTCTTTGTTCTCTCTTGGTTTGTTTCTTTAATGAAAGAGTGGATTGTCAAAAAAAAAAAAAATCCCACAAAATGTAACACTTAAGACTATCACATAATATTATCAACTCTATTTACATGTTAAAGATGTTAACGATAAAATAGTACATGTAATTTCAAGATGTTGCAAGCATTACTAGATGAATTACTATTGATCATTAATCAGTAATCAACAATTTAAAAATGAATCAAATATTAAGATCAAAATTATTTTTTCAAAAAAGTAATTTTTTGACTGCACCATAGAAGATCCCTTGATATAATTCTCAGTGAACTTTCTGTTAGGCATTCTCATCTTGTGCCACGTCTAGGCTCCATGATGTAAGGATTCTGTGCCAAGTGTCCTTTTCCCTCTTGAGGTGTAGATATTTCAATTGTACCAATGTCCCCACTTACTTCAGTGTATAACACACCGCGTAAGCAGAGCGACATCCTCCAGCTCCTTTGACTTGAAAAGAACACGAAGATGCAGAGAATGATCTATTTTTTAATTATATTATGGGTTTGCTAATTTTATTATGTAGCATATACTACTATTTTGAGTTTTGGTTTTTGTGGAACCTGCTGACACATTTTATTCAGCTCATAATCATTTAATAGACTCATGGCTATGTAAAAACAAAGTTAGGTTCCGTGCATAATTATGGCTTGATTGGCTGCCTCATGCAACTTAGCATGAATTTCTATTTGATCAGCCATAAAACAAACTGACGGGCATTTTAACATGATCCATCATCCACCTCTAAGACAACACCTTTACTATAATTTTAATTTATCTATGATCTTGCTAAAATTATAGATTTTAATTGGTTGTCTGTTAAATGACTAACATAATTCAAAATTGCAGGGAGCTTTTAAGAAGAGAAAAACAGAGCTTTTAGAAATATCTACATCTCAAGATCAAGAGGAAGAAGGATTGTCTTCTGAAAGCCATCATAATATGTCAGATGACTTGACTATTTAGAAGGAAGTAGCTCCCAAAGATAAAAAAGGAAAATTATACGGTTTAGGTTCTATAGGAACAAATGTTTCGAAGTATACTATTGGTACATGCTCAAATACCTTTAAGGAAAAAAAACATGGAACAAGAGCTCATAAAATGGAAAGAAAAGTCAAAAGAGCAAGAACGTATAAACCAAGAGCAAAAACAAAAATTGGAGCAGCAACAAAAAAGAATTGAGTCAAATGAAAGCATGCTTGCAACTTTATTTGAAAAGTTGAATATGCCATTGCCTCCAAACTTTGCTTATGCGACACCTATGCAAGATCAACCAAATGATGTTGGTGAAGTCTCTAATATAAACAATGATGATAATTTTGGAGTTGATTGATAAGTTTGGCCCAACTGATTTTCTGTTGTTCTACTGTTTTGTGGTTGCTGCTGCCAGTTTCTTTTCTTTTTTGATGAATTATGTGTTTGACTGCCGTTGTCTTGTATTTGGCTTTGTCATGGGAGTTCCTTTTGGTTGGAGTTATGTTTCCAAACGTGTTTACCTTGTTTTTTTTGGCTATTTACTTTTTGAGGACAGTTGTTGTCCCCCTATCCCTGCTAGTGCACTTAATTGTGTTACTTTTATTGTTGAGTACCGACTAATGAATAATTTAGTCATGTTATTTTTTGATATATTGTGTTAGAACATTGAGCACTTATATGAATCTAGTTTAAAGCAATTTAAATCCGTCCGAAAATCGTTGAAAAATTTATCTTAAATCCGTCTGAAAACTGTAGTAAATTTTAACTCAATTCCGTCTGAAATTCGTAGGAAATTAAATTAAATTCCGTCCTAAATTCGTTTGAAGTTTAGTCCAATATCCCACAACGCCCTATCTGTCCGAATTCCGTCCGAAAACACATTTCCTTCCGAATTCCGTGGGAATTTTTCGCAAATTTCGTCCCAAAATCGTCCGTTATTTTGTGCGAAAATGAACTTTTTTTTAGTAGTGAAGGTGTCAGCACATCATTAGAATCGTTAGAGCAGCTTGATCAAACCTCATTGATTTGTTGCTTGATTTGGTTAATGTCCTATGAAGGAATGATTTTGAATCCTTTCCTTGATGAGGAATTGTCCGTTCTTTTCCAAAGAGACACAGTTGTAGCTTCGTACAATTGCACATGAGATGTTGGAGATGAAGGTGAGAAAAACACAAGAAGGGGGGGTTGAATTGTGTTTTCTTTTTCTCTTAAAAAAAACTTCTTCTGGTATCAGTTCAGAAGCTGTTAGAGAGTGCTTCTGATGTGATGTTCAAAATCTGATATGCAGCGGAATAAAAACAGAGTAAAGAGAAAAGAAAGAGAGACACAAGCAGTTATACTGGTTCCTTCCACAAACCGGAAGTAGTCCAGTCCCCCTTGCACTTCCAAGGAGATTTCCACTAAGAAATAATCACACAGATTACAACTGCTCAATACTATCTAGTATGAGACTTCCCAAATGCTCAAGCACGCAGGCAAGAGACTTCCTATGCTCAAGCACTAAAGCAAGAGACTTCTATTCAAACAGAATTACACAGAAAGTTGTTTGAGTTTGAACACTTGATATACAATCAGTGGTGTTCACAATACAATGCAATGAAAGACTCTAGACTTAAGAATTTCTAAGATATATCAAATCAGTACAGAAATTCACAGTGCTTTTGAGAATCAAATTTGGCAGAGTTTGGGCGTTTTTAACTTGTGTTGATGTCTCTTAAAATCTTCAAGTCTTCACTCCTTTATATAGAGGTGAGTAGAGAGACGTTGAGATTTTTAGCACGTCTAAAGAGTCGTTGAGTTCCTTTGATCATCCACCAGTAATCTTTTGCATGATTTGGGTGTAGTCCTATGAAGGATCAAGTTCAAATTCATTCCTATCTTAAAGGAACATTTCTGCAGGCAGAGCTGTTGTCTTGTCTTGTAGAGTAGACACAAACAGAGTAGTGGAGGTAGTGGTTGTACACTTGTACTTTGTCAACTCTTCAATGAAGGACAAGCACCCAGTGCTTTTCAAATGAACGTTGGCACCTCCCTTTTTAGTCCTTCGTTTTCTTAGACGGGATTAAAACGAAAAACAGCTCCTTTGAAACTTCAGTTTAAATATACTGATCAACTATAGCTTCTGGTGATGATATAGCTTCTGATGAAATCTTGCTTCTGATGGACTTCTGCTTCTGATGACGTCATTACTTCAGAGGCACTTGTTACTTCAAAAGCACTTCATAGCTTCAGACGCAGTTTTCTTCAGATGCTTTAGATTCCTTTGCTCTCTATTGTTCTTCCAAGACCTATTGAAATTGATTAACTTTGCCTATGGTCCTGTACACTTGAACAATTATTAGCAATAACCAATTGACAATTTTTAATACCTTGTTATCATCAAAACTCATTAAGGTTTATTGTGAAACACATTTTGTTCCAACAGGAGATAAGGTTGTATAGTTGTCCTTCACTAATAATGACATCCATTGACTCTCTGAAAGTTCAAAGCATCCATAGCTAGAATTTGCAGAGACTTCTGCACTATTGGTCCACAGCTATCCAAAGTCTGGCTTCTAGAATCTGAGTATTCAGCTTCTTCCTTGCCTCTAGAGTCTGACTTCTTTAGATTCTGGCTTGAGACTTAGCTTCTCTTGAAAAATCCTTGTACTTCATTTGTTCTTCAAGAACCAATACTTGATAAAGACATTTTAGAATTTTTGTCTATGATTCTGCATACTTAAACAAATATTAACATATCCAATTGATAATTTAATATATTGTTATCATCAAAACTCAAGAGGCATGTTAAAATTTGTTTTGTTCCAACACAAGCAATTTTGACCTTAAGTCACTTTAGATCGTTCTAAGTGCTTCTAGAAGTCTGTTGAGACGGCGCTCTTAGACGGGCGCGTCTAGGGCCTCAGGAGCACATCTGAAAGTAGTATGTGTCCTTTTGAAAGCCATTTGTGCCCTTCAACGTGTATTGACGGTCCAATAATGAAAGTAGTATTGGGTTATAAAAAATTACTCTTTAGATTGATAATGAAGTCACTTTCACTTGATTATGTTCGAATATAAAATCAATTCAATTAATTTTGACCACCATAAACCAAACACATGCTTATTGACAGATTAGTGTCCTAAATTGTGATAATCTTCCAATTGTGGACACTAATTTTGTCTTAAATATATGAAAGAACAGATTAATTAGTATCTTAAATTAAAAATGTAAAATAGATTTTTATTGAATAAAAACAAATACAAAATCTTTCAAATTGTGGGTAGAACATTTGAAAAAAAGGAAAAGAAAAAGAATAACTGAATTAAAACGCCGTGTTCCACTTTCCATCTTTAAGGCTTTGTAGTCTAAGTAGCGTTGATCATTGAATAAAAAAACAAAAATGATCAAGTAGCAGTGTAAGTAGCGTTGATTATTGAATAAACAAACAAAAATGATCAAGTATCAGTGTAATTAAGTAGCGTTGATTATTGAAGAAAAAAACAAAAATGATGAAATAGCAGTGTAATTGCGGAGAATAAAAGAGGATCAACTGGTTAACAATAAAAAAACTTGTAGCTGACTTTTTCTAAGAAAAGATGAAAAAAAAAACAAAAATGCCTATATATATATATATATGTATGTATGTATGCATCCCGCATTTTATATCTAAGAACCAGAAAACACAAATGGCTACGGTTATGGCAACTTCTTCCTCTCGCCCTGTTGCTGCTACAGTGCCTCATAAAAAATATGATGTATTTATCAACTTTCGAGGCCATGATACTCGTGTTGGGTTCACCAGCCATCTTGAATCTGCTTTGTGTCGAAACTATTTCTTGACCTACACAGACTACCGCATCAAAAGTGGAAAAAAAATCTGGGACGAACTTGTGAAAGCAATGAATGAATCAACTCTTTTTCTAGTGGTGTTCTCAGAGAACTACGCGGATTCCAGTTGGTGTTTGGATGAACTTGTTGAAATAATGAAGTGTAGAAGAAAAAGTAGACAAGTTGTTGTTCTTCCTGTGTTCTACCGTATTGAACCTTCATATGTTCGGAAGCAGACTGGGAGTTATGGCGCTGCGTTGGCAAGACACAGCCAAGGCCACCGTGACAGTCATATACAACTTTGGAAGGATGCTCTTCGTGAAGCTGGTAATTTATCTGGTTTTCATGTTACCGAAAAAAGGTATTTATTCACTGTGTTTTTTTTCTTCTTTTAAAAATAGAAAAATGTTAACAAGTGCTCGAGTTGATAGAACCCCAAATTTCAAAGTCCACTTAAAAAAGCCCTCGCTAAACCCACTAAATTAAAGCTCCTTAATTGAACATAATTATTTAGGGTCAAATCCACTATAAAATCAACTTATTTGTGGGCCTAAAAAAGCCCCATATTAATTATTAAAAAAAAAAATAGTTTTTTGGGTAAAAAAAAAGTGTTTTTTTGGGTAAAAAAAAAGCTTTTTTCTTCGGTAAAAAAAGTTTTTTTTCCAAAAAAATACTTTAAAAAAATATGTTTATAGAAATTTTGGGGCTTAGGGCCTTTTGATTTTTTTATTTGTAGGCTTGCATGAATGTGGACATTTTAATCTTGTGAATTTTCAAACACCCTTTCTATGTGGGCTCGGGCCAAAACTTCAAGGCCCCATGATATTGACATCTCTACCTCCGGGACACTCTTTAAGGGTCATAAGTGTTAAGTATTTATAAAAATGGGTGTAATCAATGCATTGGAAATCGAAATATTTGACTTTTAAAATAATAATTACTTAATTTAAAATATTTAAAGAGTACTTCGAAAGTACTCGTTAATAAAAATACCATAATTAATTAATTAATAAGAAAATGGTACTCTAGAGTTTACTATGTATAGAAGAAACCAAATCTTTTTGAACATATTAATCCATAAATTTCACTATTAATTAATATATCTTTTTGGTTTAAAAAATAATAGTTCTTAGACCATCCACAACAGAGCACCTTAAACTGGGTGCGTAAATCACTCATTTTACCATAATATTTAATAAGCACCGATTTTCTCCAACCCAACATCTCAAAAGAAATTATTAAATAAGTTATACAAATAATTTTATATCATTATTTTATTAAGATTTATTAAATGGGACTCATGAAAAATGAAGAGAGGGAGAGTGCTTCCATAGCCACCATTCTCCATAGTCACCCATATATTATACTCCACAATGGGGGTGCCTATTTAATATGGTACTAAATAGATGAAGCATCCATCATTGTGGATGGTCTTATTCAGGACTAAATTTTCATAAAATTTTAAAATATTAGTTTAATTCAACATACACAAATATAAGCTACTAATTTACACCCATCTAAAAGTACTAAGTGTAAATTAGTAAGCAGCACCTACCTCATTAAGGTGGTAATTAGTAACCTACACGGCCACTTGATTATTTACACTATTTTTATAAGTTTTATGTAATTGTTTACATTCACCTCACAAGTTTACACCCACTTTTATAATTTTAAATATTTTTCCTTAAAAGTCTGTCCCACCATTTTACTAAAGAAAACAGGGAAGATAGTGCAAACATTTGTTTTCTTAGCAACGGAAAAACATTAATGAAATTTACAAACTTACCATTTGCATATAACATATTTTAGATGAATTAAATTTTGCTTTTGATAAAAAGCAAGTGGGTGTAACTTGTTAATTTACACCTTAATTTTTTTAGGTGGGTGTAAATTAGCAACTATATATATATATATTAATCACCCCTTTTATCCTATTTTTAAGTCAACTCATACTTAACATTTGTATTTTTTTAATGAAATTATGTAGAATATTATAAAAATCTCTCAATTTTTATTTTTTTTAAAAATTATGAATTTTTAACCGTAAAAAATATAAAAATTCATACTAAAGTAAAAAATTTATTCAAAAATATGAATGAATAAAAAATATAATAGGATTCTTATCTGATTTTATCGACATAAAAAAAACCCATACGATCATAATAAACAAAAAAAAAGTAGCAATATATTAACTAACTAACTAAGTTTCGTTAAAAAAACTAATTAACGTAGTTAAGACTTAAGAATAAGAGACTAACAAGTTAAAGAGACTATATAGAATCAACTAAAGTAAAATAATCATTTGTAAATACATTTTATGGCCATCTCTTTTACATTTTTAATCATTAATGTTGATATTTTTATAATAAGAATTCATATTTGGGTTATAATTTTGTTTTGATTAAAAAATGTTAGTTCAGGAAGATTGGAGGATCAACTTCTGCTTCCGTACATGTCTATTTCAAACATGCATACTTAAAATTTTCTAATATTTTAATTTTACGAATCAGATGAAGCCACTTCGGTTGATCTGGTGATATTGGTTTGAGACTTTGAAGTATACTCATTTTCAAGGTCTCAAGTTTTAGTTTCTGCAATGTTAAAAATAAAAAAAAATAAAAAAATTAGAGTTTGCCTTTGGTTGGTAATTACATGATAGGGTTAATAGGTCTTTACCCCCTGTAATATAGGTCATTTTCGGTTTTTCCCTGTAAAATATTTTTATTTTGATTCACCCCCTAATAGGCCAAACAAAAACGAAAATTTCTTGAAAAAAAAAATAAAATTGGTTTTTGTTTTGCCTATTAAGGGGTAAATCAAAATAAAAATTTTACAGGGGTAAAAACAAAAAATAACTTATATTACAGGGGATAAAGACCTATTAACCTTACATGATATATATGTATTAATTATTTTGCATCTGCTAGGAGCGAATCAGCCTGGATTGAAGACATTAACAAAGCTGTATTAAAAACGTTAAGATACAAGTACAAAAATGAACTTACATTTAATTTCAAAACCGATGAAAATTATAGTAAAATTCAATCTTCAATAAACTTTGATTCTAGCAAAGTTCAAATCATTGGAATTTGGGGTGCAAAAGGCATAGGTAAGACAGCCATTGTTGCTGCTATGTTTCAAAATTTCTCTTGCAAATATCAAGGTACCTGCTTCTTAGAAAAGGTGGCAGAAGAATCAAAAAGGAATGGAATCAATTTCACTTATAAAAAACTTGTTTCCACATTACTCGGGGAAGATGTTAATATCGACACGCCTATAGTAATGTCATCCATGGTCATTAGAAGACTCAAAGGAATGAAAGCTTTCATTGTACTAGATGATGTTCGTAGTCCAGAAACTCTGAAAACTTTGATTAGAGAGAGAGGTGGTTGGCTAGGAGCTGGTAGCATAGTCATTGTGACTACTAGGGATGAGGATGTGCTGAAAAGTGGAGGAATTAGCAACACTCATAAAGTCCGAAATTCCCTCCGGATTTCCTACTTGAATAAGTTTACCATTTCCTTACCTAAGCAGGGATTTTTGGAGCTTTCAAGAAAAGCAATTCATTATGTCAATTGCAACCCTATAGCTTTGAAAGTTTTGAGATCATTTCATCGACTTTACACAAGTGAAATCGACTGGAAATGTGCACTAGCAAAACTAAAGGAAATCTCCAATGCCAAAATAATGAGATGGACTTATAAATTTCAGATTTGGGGAACAGGACAAGTTTGGGCACTCTTTCAGGCTTACAGATCAATGAAGGTCATGTTTGGACATTCTGTGAGGCTTATAGAGAAATGAAGAAGCAAGTAATCCTTGGCTGTGAGGCTTACGTGCATTCATTGCCATGTTGCTTTCTAGTCTTTTAAATGGTCTTGTAGCATTTTACTTTATCCTTTGGGTTTTTTGAATTTTATAAATAATGTATAATATTAACTAAGATTGTCAAAATTAAGATTTTGCTTCAGGTCGAAAGAGAACAACAAAATTAAAAATCGTAAAACCGTAATCAAAATCGATGGATTTTACCAAAAAAAATAATAATGCTAAATATATGTTATAAATTGTATATAGTCATAAATAACTCTGTTTAAAGTCCACAGAATACTTATACATAAATGACTAACAAAATGGATAAAATTCTTCAAAACCCTTTAAAATCCTGCGATTTTGTATGATAAAATCGCAATCAAAATCGATGGATTTTACCTATTTTGGATTCTGCTATGGATTTGAGTCGTTTAAGATGAAGAAAGTCGCAAAATCCTAGATTTTATAGGATTTAATTCGAGATTTTGACAACAATTATATTAACAATTTACTTTTTGAAATTTGAAGAATATCTTACTCCCGCGGTTCATTTTTAAATGTCATTTGACTACAAATTTAACGTTCTTATTTATCATAGAAAAACCACGCCTCAAAATTATC
Source organism: Medicago truncatula (assembly GCF_003473485.1). Lineage (NCBI taxonomy): Eukaryota > Viridiplantae > Streptophyta > Magnoliopsida > Fabales > Fabaceae > Medicago > Medicago truncatula. The sequence continues at coordinate 19,679,522 of NC_053043.1, read as the reverse complement.
CCAAATAAGAACATAAATAATATCAAAATAGTTTATTTTTTCTTTTTCAATTATACTCTATAACAAATTTCGTTATAAGAATACCATATTTTTGGTGACTTTCAAAAAGATAAGAATTTATATTATTTGACATTATATTTGCTACATTGTTGGTGTCATTGAAACAGACATGTTTAATTTTTTTGAATAAGAAAAATATATGTATAATGTATTACAATATAAAGGTTCAAAATATATATAAGTATAATTTTTTTAGGCATCTATACTTGTAATTTTAATTAAAATTAAAATTTTATAAAAATAATCATACGCATTATGCAACGCTAAAAAAAATTATACGCATTAGCGTAGCAAAAAAACAGACAGACGGACATAAAGTACATCTCTAAATGCTAATATGTGAATATATTTGCGAGGTTTAAGATAGAAAATAAAAATATTTGGTATCATTAAAAGACAGCGTGAGTAAAAATAATTGTGAGGTTGTGATGATTAAACGATATTGAAATTAAATATATGAGTGATAAAAAGATAATAAAATTCCCTTGAAAAAAAGATAATAAAATTAAATGGAACCTCCTTAAAATATTAAATGGAACAGTTCAAAAAAATAAAATGGAAGAAAAAAAACATATTGAAATATAATATTAAAAAAATAAAAGAAAAGGTTCCCAACATGAGTTTAAGAGAGGTGCTTGTAAAATAAATTGTCGACAAGTAGTTTTTTGAGATAGCATTCCACAACTTTTGGCCAAAGCTCATTACATTCAATTTTATGCATTAAAAAAAATACTTTTTTTTTTTTGAGCAAAAAAAAAAAAAAAAAAAAAAAATACTTTTTTTAGTAAGTACTTATTTTGAGTTGTTTAATTTTGGCTCTAGTATCAAACATTTTGACCTAACTTGTAACACCCCGTTTTTCCAATATACAAATTTCTTAAACAATTATCAGAGTAAAAACCATAAACGGGATATCACATAGAAACGTAATCCAAAACAGTTAAATAATGATTTAACCTTCACAAATTATCTTTAACATAGCAGCGGAAAATCATAATCATAATTCGTAAAACGATTTTGGCACGCAGGCCCAACAGGTATCTCAAAAGAGTTTATCAAAACATAAGCAGTTCACGTAAAAGAATGAAGCATGTTATAGCATATAACCCCATCCCGTTACGTATCAGAGCGACCTAGACGACACAGTGAAGGCGAAGCCAACTCACGAAGCAACTGCACACTAAGCACGATCACCTGCAAGTTACCCATACGAAGGGCAACATTTCCAAGCAGAAGGGGTGAGATTTCATAATAAAATAACATTAATCAATGTAATTGCGAATCATAAATTAACATCATAATCATTCCATTATTAACTTTGCATAAATGCTAAACAGTTATCACGTAATCATATATTCATTCATTATCAACAAGGCATCTTAATCATGACAATGTGACAATGCTCCTAGACTCCTTATATGCATGTGGTACCAATCGTCATCATAAGTATTAATATACTTTAATCGTGCGGAGGACAAAGCTCCTATAAAACGTGCGGAGGACAAAGCTCCTAATTTTCGTGGTGAGGACTAAGCTCAATGATATGCTATGCATGGACACATATGAACAAAACATCATAATCATCGTAATCATGTGCATTCAATAACTTGATGCAAAACGTCATCATTTTCATTATATTCATATATAAACATTGCATACTCAGTTAAATAACAGCAGCAGCATAGTCAAGTCGCATAACAGCAAGGAGATATCAATATATCAACAGCAATTTACTAGAATCATAATCATTTCAATTATATCTTACATATCGCATAATACCTTAATCATGCTCAAATAATATCAACATAACTCAATAGCTTTACAGACTGCATTGAACGTTATCATAAGGTTTCATTACCAATTAGGGGTTCACTCTTGATCAAAAGGTGCGACACGGATCGCAAAAACACATAAACAAGTTCATCCTGGTTGTACTCGCGAGGCGAGAGTACTTACTCGCCATGGCGAGTACCACTCAACTCCCAAACTAAGCTTGTTATGGGTTCCCTCTGATCCTAAATTCGTTCCTAAACAATACTAGGTAGGTTCAGGCACTCATAGGCATCCAAGGTCCAACTCAAAAGGTCGAAACACAAAATATGACATGCACTCTGCCTAAGCTCGCGAGGCGAGGAGGGGTTGCTCGCCATGGCGAGTTGAACCAAACAACTCGCGAGGCGAAAAGGAAGGGCTCGCGTGGCGAGCGATGAAGATCATCACTCGCGAGGCGAGAATCATCACTCGCCGTGGCGAGCGATGAACAGAAGCACGGGCAGACTAGGGTTTTTCTCAAAAATCCATCACACAACATGGTTCAAAGCCTAATTTTGATTCAATAATCCATCCTAAACATGTTCTAAGGTTAAAGGACGGTTTCTACATCAATCTAAACAAGTTTTACCGTTTGATCATCAATTTTTAGGGTTTTGACCTAATTCCAAAACTTCTCTAAATCAATCCTAACTTTGTCAACTAATCATCAGAATTACAACAATCAATGCTATTGAATTATTAGTCTCACCCTTACCTTGTATGAAGAAAATCGCAGCACTCTACCTTGGTTCCTCTAGACTTGGCTTTTCTCCCTTTTTCCAAAAGTTTTCACGTACAAAGAGTTTCTAAAATATTAGGTCTTCTCCTATTTATATCTTTTTCTAATTACTTATCTTATCTCACTTTCATCCCCAAAACTATCTAAAATATCTAAACAGCCCTCAACTAAATATTTTTCAAATCTTTATTTTATTTAACAATTAAATAATTCTCATATCCTTATCAAATCCTCCAAAACTCATAACTTAACACGTCATCAATCAAATCATCAAAATCACCACAAATCATCAAAACATATCAAAATCATGCATATACTATATAATTATAACATAATGGCCTAAACTCGATTAAATAACGATTAAACGAAAGTGGGCGTTACATAACTTCTCCTTAAAAATGTAGAGAAGTTGAAAAAAAGTCGGATCAAACGGTGTCTTAATCTCCCACAACTGCAGTTTAGAAACAACTCAATTTAAGATTATTTTTATTCTTATAAAATAAAAAAAAAATAATATAATATAAAATAAAATATAGACTATAGAATAATATATATATATATATATATATAATGAGGTGAGGTTAATGAATAATTGAATCACCAAATTACCCCTCTTGAAGGCAAAAATGGTAATTCATAGGACATTAATTTTTATATTAGTAATAAAATAATAAAATAATAGATAGGCAAAAAAACTGGTGAGTTGTCAACAAACAAATTTCACCAATTAGATAATTACTAAAATACCCCTAAGGAGGGCAAAATGGGTAATTTCAGAGGATTAATTTGTCTTGTATAAATAGTTACAAACCCGTGTTTCGCACGGGTTGAATAACGTATTTTTTAAAATTTTGTTTTGAAGGAGAAATCTTATAAATTACGGAAAATTGTTGTCCTTTATAAATGTGAAAATCAAAGCTGCATAAACCAAAATTTTGCAACACAGAGCCTAAAACAATACATAAAAAATAACATAACAACTATTATAATAGCTTATTCCTTAAAGTTAACCCAAACGTAAAATTTTGCCCAAAATTTAACCTAACTTCTTTTCTTAATTTTACTGTATTAACCCTATTTAATTTAATCAAAATGTTAACGTTAATTGTTAGGGAAATCAAAATAAACAAATCGCTTCTAATTTTTCTCCTTAATTTTACTAAACAAATTATATTAACCCTAGATTTAATTTATGCAAAATGTCATCTCTTATTTATAAACGTTAACCCCTGACGCAATATTAACCCTAGATTTAACCTAATTTTTTCATGTGACTTTACTATATTAACCTTAGATTTATTTTATGCAAAATGTCATTTCTTATCTCTTATTTTTAAATGTTAACCCGTGATGCAATATTAACCATAGATTTAACCTAATTTTTTCGTGTGACTTTACTATATTAACCTTAGATTTAATTTAAGCAAAATGTCATCTCTTATTTCTAAATGTTAACCCGTAATGCAATATTAACCCTAGATTTAACCTATTTTTTCGCGTGACTTTACTATATTAACCCTAAATTTAATTTATGCAAAATGTCATCTCTAATTTTAACCTAATTTTTACCTCCACACTTTTGCATTTAATGTTTATCTAAAGTAAAAGAAAAGTATGTTCCCAATTATATGCTGTTTTTTTGGAATGGAATAACCGTTAACCCGTCTCGCTATACTTAACTTAATCTCTTACTTATAAATGTTAACCCGTCTTGCTATACTTAACCTATTTTATTTTATTTTTTAAAGTTAACCCGGACGCAAAATTTTGCCCTAGAATTAACCTAACTTCTTTGCTTAATTTTACTGTATTAACCCTATTTAATCAACCCTGTTTAATTTGATCAAAATGTTAACGTTAATTGTTAGGGAAATCAAAATAAATAAATCGCTCCTAATTTTTATCTTTAATTTTACTAAACAAATTATATTAACCCTAGATTTAATTTATGCAAAATGACATCTCTTATTTCTAAATGTTAGCCCGTGACGCAATATTAGACCTAGATTTAACCTAATTTTTTCGTGTGACTTTACTATATTAACCCTAAATTTAATTTATGCAAAATGTCATCTCATATTTCTAAATATTAACTGGTGATGCAATATTAACCCTACATTTAACCTATTTGTTCTAAAAGTACTTTTTTTAGTAAGTACTTAATTGATATTGTGTTTGACCTAACTTCTCCTTAAAAATGTAGAGAAGTTTGAAAATGTTGGGTCAAACGATACCTTAATCTTCCACAACGGCAATGTAGAAGCAACTAAATTTGAGAGAAAAAATTGAAAAAGTTAAAAATATAAAAATTGGAAAATAATTAAAAGTTATTAAAAATATAAAAATTAGAAAATAATTAAAAAAAATTGGTTAGGGGAAAAAATGGAAATTCATAGGCCATTGTTGAAAAAAAAAATATTAAAAAATAAAGAAAAGGTTCCCGGCGTAAGTTGAAAAGAGGTGTTTGTGAAATAAATTGTCGAGAAGTAGTTTTTTAAAGTAACATGCAACATCTTCTGGTCAAATCTCATTCCATTCAATTTTATGCGTTCAAAAAAAGTACTTTTTTTAGTAAGTATTTAATTGATATTGGGTTTGACCTAACTTCTCCTTAAAAATGTAGAGAAGTTTGAAAAATGTCGAGTCAAACGATACCTTAATCTCCCACAACGATAATGTAGAAACAACTGAATTTGGGATAAAAAATGGAAAAAGTTAAAAATATAAAAATTGGAAAATAATTAAAAGTTATTAAAAATATAAAAATTAGAAAATAATTAAAAAAAAATTGGTTAGGGGCAAAAATAAAAATTCATAGGCCATTGTTCAAAAAAAAAAACTCAACCAATAAGTAGATTACCAAATTGCCCCTTATAGGGGCAAAATGGTAAATTCAAGGGACATTTCTTTTCTTATCTATAATTACTTATATAAAAGAAAATATCCATTGAATTTATCATTTTGCCCCTATAAGGGGCAATTTGGTAATCTACTTATTGGTTGAGTTTTTTTTTTTTAAGGTGGACCTATGAATTTCCATTTTTTCCCCTAACCAATTTTTTTTAATTATTTTCTAAATTATATATTTTTAATAACTTTTAATTATTTTTCAATTTTTATATTTTTAACTTTTTCAATTTTTTATCCCAAATTCAGTTGTTTCTACATTGCCGTTGTGGGAGATTAAAGTATCGTTTGACCTGCCATTTTTCAAACTTCTCTACATTTTTAAGGAGAAGTTAGGTCAAACACAATATCAATTAAGTACTTACTTAAAAAAGTACTTTTTTTGAACGCATAAAATTGAATGGAATGAGCTTTGACCAGAAGATGTTGAATGTTACTTTAAAAAACTACTTCTCGACAATTTATTTCACAAACACCTCTTTTCAACTTACGCCGAGAACCTTTTCTTTATTTTTTAATATCATATATTTTTTTTAACAATGGCCTATGAATTCCCATTTTTTCCCCTAACCAATTTTTTCTAATTATTTTCTAATTTTTATATTTTTAATAACTTTTAATTATTTTCCAATTTTTATATTTTTAAATTTTTCAATTTTTTCCCCCAAATTCAGTTGCTTCTACATTGCCGTTGTGGAAGATTAAGGTATCGTTTGACCCGACATTTTTCAAACTTCTCTACATTTTTAAGAAGTTAGGTCAAACACAATATCAATTAAGTACTTACTAAAAAAAGTACTTTTAGAACAAATATGTTAAATCTAGGGTTAATATTTCATCACCGGTTAACATTTAGGAATAAGAGATGACATTTTGCATAAATTAAATCTAGGGTTGATATAATTTGTTTAGTAAAATTAAAGAGAAAAATTAGCAGCGATTTGTTTATTTTGATTTTCCTAACAATTAACGTTAACATTTTGATCAAATTAAACATGGTTAATTAAATAGGGTTAATACAGTAAAATTAAGCAAAGAAGTTAGGTTAATTCTAGGGAAAAATTTTGCGTCCGGTATAACTTTAAGAAATAAAATAAAATAGGTTAAGTATAGCAAGACGGGTTAACATTTATAAGTAAGAGATTAAGTTAAGTATAGCTAGACGGGTTAACAGTTATTCATTTCCAAAAAAACAGCATATAATTGGGAACATATTTTTATTTTACTTTAGATAAACATTAAATGCAAAGGTGTGGAGGGAAAAATTAGGTTAAAATTAGAGATGATATTTTGCATAAATTAAATCTAGGGTTAATATAGTAAAGTCGAGTCACACGAAAAAATAGGTTAAATCTAGGGTTAATATTGCATCACGGGTTAACATTTAGAAATAAGAGATGACATTTTGCATAAATTAAATCTAGGGTTAATATAATTTGTTTAGTAAAATTAAAGATAAAAATTATGCAGCTTTGATTTTCACATTTATAAAGGACAACAATTTTCCATAATTTATAAGATTTCTCCTTCAAAACTAAATTTTAAAAAAAATATGTTATTCAACCCGTGCGAAGCACGGGTTTGCAACTAGTTAGTATATAGATAATAATTAGATTTTAGGGTTTTCCTCAAATGTATTTATGGAAATGTAAACGTCACACCCATCTTTATGACATGTGACATTCTAACATAACTCCTTTGCTTCTAACATGATTCCATTACACCATAATGCTTCTCAAATGTTAACTCTCACCAAAATCATTCTAGCCTAAATTGGTATTGTTATTATAAATGGTTATTTTTTTAATTTTAAATGCTATATTAGACTAATTTTAAATGGTTAATTTCCAATTTCAAATTAACATCCAATAATAAATAATCAAATTCAAATTGTAAACAAAAAGAATGAAAATTTCGGGAGGTGAACTCATATTCAATCACATTCTCACCACAAAAAAAAAAATTAATTATTTTAAATTCAAATATATTAGATTTTGGCCAATGATTAAAATTTTATTATATAATTACTTAATCAAATTAAAGTAATTATTAAAACTCTGAACTCTGAATAAATGGAAAGTAATTTTCATTATTGAGTGATTAGAATAGTGAGGCACATCTAAGTTTATATACTTTACATGTATTGTAACAGAAGTGGAAGATATATAGTTAAGCCTAACTAATGCAATAAGCTGTACAGCCACCACTAACTAATGCAAAAAAATTTAACTAGCACTACAACCACTAACCAACATTTACATTAATATATCCCCTCAAGTTGGACTATGGATAGAACATAGACCCAACTTGGACATGAAAGACGAGAAAGCATGATGTTGGAGTGGCTTAGTGAAGACATCAGCCAGTTGAGAGGTGCTTGGTATCGGTAGCAAATGAATGAGCTTTGATTGAATTTTCTCGCGAATCACATGGCAGTCCAGCTCGATGTGTTTACTCCTTTCATGAAAAGTAGGGTTGTGAGATAAGTAAATAGCTGACCTACTGTCACAAAAAACAGAAGCTGAATCTGAAAGTGCTATCTTGAAATCTTGAAAAATGTATTGTAACCATTGAAGTTCACAAGTTAATGAGGCCAAAGCTCTATATTCGGCCTCTCTTGAAGACCTGGAGCCAGTATTTTGCTTCTTGGACTTCCAAGAAATTAAAGAAGAACCAAGTAACACACAAAATCCTGTAATAGACTTTCTAGTTTCATGACACCTTGCCCAATCAGAATCAGCAAAAGCACTAATCTTCAAGGGACTAGAAGTAGAATAAAATACGCCTTTGGCTGGAGCAGATTTGAGATACTTCAGAATGCCCATGGCAGCATTGTAGTGAGGGACCAAAGGTTTAGAAACAAATTGACTTAAATGCTGAACGGAAAAACTGATGTCTGGTCGAGTATGTGTCAAATAAAGAAGCCTTCCTATAAGTCTTCTATAAGAAGAGGGGTCATCCATAGGAGCACCATCGGTGCTAGAGAGCTTAGTAGTAGGATTAAAAGGAATATTGGAAGGTATAGTTCCTAGTAGACCAACATCTTGAAGAAGTTCAAGTGTATATTTTCTTTGATTGACAAAGATCCCAGTGTCAGATCTTGCAATTTCCAGACCTAAGAAATATCTCAGTTTTTCAAGATCTTTAATCCTGAATTTCTGATCCAAAAACGCTTTGACAACTTGTATCTCATGAATAGAGTTGCCGGTAAGAATAATATCATCAACATACACCAATAGTGCAGTAAAACTAGTAGATGTAGACTTTATATATAGAGAATGATCAGATTGTGAGGGAGTATATCCAAAAGAAACTAAAGAGGAAGAAAGCTTGGAGTACCATTGCCTACTAGCTTGTTTCAAACCATAAATGGATTTGTGCAATTTACAAACTTTGTTGTGGTCCTTAATGTCAGGAAAACCAGGAGGTAAGGACATGTACACATCCTCATTTAAATCACCATGCAAGAAAGCGTTATTCACATCCAATTGTTCAAGATGCCACCCCTTAATGGAAGCCAAAGCTAATAAGACCCTAACAGTAGTGATTTTGGCAACTGGCGAAAAGGTATCAAAATAATCAACTCCTTCTAATTGAGAATACCCTTTAGCGACTAACCTAGCCTTGTAACGCTCAATAGAACCATTGGCATGATATTTAACCTTATACACCCATTTGCAACCAATAGGAACTTTGTCATGGGGAAGATCAACTACAGACCATGTTTTGTTCTCATCAAGAGCAAGTAATTCAGCATTCATAGCATTCCGCCAACACTCAAATTTAGATGCCTGGTTATAGGTTGTAGGTTCAACTATGGCTGAGATAGAACAACAAAATGCATGATAACCAGGGGCACAATTATTGTAAGATAGTACAGAAGAAAGGGGATAAACACTGTTAGAAGATATTGCAAAGTCTGTACCTATAACATTGTTACAATGAAAATCTTCTAAATATACAGGACGAGTAACAATTCTAGAAGACTTCCTTAAAGGTGCAGGGTTAGGGCTAGATTCTGGTGTGGTAGTGGGAGTGGAATCATTGGAACTAGGTTCATGCATGACAGGAATGGGTAAAGAAGTAGGATCAGGGTCATCAAGAGTAGTATGATGCAAATTGGATGTAGAGGATGTAGAGTCCGTTTGCACAGAATTCGGCAAATGAAAAGGAAAATCAGTTTCATAAAAAAAAAAAATTCTTGAAACAAAAATTTCATGTGAATTTAAATCATAGAGAATATAGCCTTTAGTACCGTTTTTATATCCTAGGAACACAGCTTTTCTAGCTCTAGAATCAAACTTGGTTCTATGAGCTTGCAAAGTGGTTGCATAACTCAAACAACCAAAAACCTTAAGATGGACAAGAGAAGGAGGTTCTTTATGAAGCAATTCATAAGGACACTTGAAATTAAGAAGAGTAGAAGGTAACCTATTAATGATGTGAACAGCATGTTGAATGCAAAAATTCCACATTGTTAAAGGTATATGGGAGTTGAAAGAAAGACATCTAGCCACATTGAGAATGTGTTGATGCTTTCTTTCAACAACCCCATTTTGTTGAGGCGTCTCAACACAAGTCTTTTGATGGATGATTCCTTTGGAAAGGAAAAAATCACCCATGGCAAATTCAGTGCCATTATCGGACCTAAGACATTTCAAAGTAGTATGAAACTGATTTTCAATATAGGCAACAAAGTGAAATAAGACTCTTTCTGGTTTCATCTTTGGATTTGAGAAATATAAACCAAATAAATCTAGAATAATCATCTACAAGGGTTAAAAAATATTTATGGCCTTGTAATGAAATAGTAGAATAAGGACCCCATAAATCAGCATGTAAAATATCAAAAGGAGCATTAGACTTTGACAAACTATGAGGAAAAGGTAACTTTCTTTGTTTTCCAAAATGACAAGAATCACAAGAAGACATATTATTTTTGCTAGGAACAAAAGGAAATTTCCTAGAAACGGCTTGCAAGCCTCTATCAGAAAGATGGCCTAATCTTAAATGCCATAAATAGGAACTACTAGAAACAGAATTACAAGAAACAAAACCAGTATGGTCTGCGGTACTAATGACATATAAGCCTCTTTGAAGTTTAGCTATACCAATCACTGCCTTGGTACCAATCTGCAAAATTTCACATGATTTAGATGTGATATTCACAAAGCAGTTATTTGCACTAACTAATTTATTCACAGAAATTAAGTTAACATGAAGTGAGGGTATGTAAAGAACATTATGCAAAATGAGAGAAGGTAAAATCTGAATAGTGCCAGAGATATTAGCAAAAATTTGGGATCCATTTGGTAATGAAACAGGAATAGGATTAATGTGCCTATGAGTGCTAAATGATTTAATATCATAAGTGATGTGGTCAGTTGCTCCCGTATCAAGAATCCAAAAATTAGGGGACTTACCATTACCGGTGGATGACTGTGAATGCAGAGCAAGAGGTGTGGTAGAAACAGAGTTTACAGCGGGTGTTGATTGAGAATTTGATTGCTGAAAAATGCTAAGAATGCCATTGTACTGATCTTGAGTGAGACCAAAAGGTGGTGTTGCAGTATTGGAGGACCGTGAATCAGGTTGTGCAGAAGAATCAACTGTTGCAACTGTATGAGAAGACTGAGAAAAATTCTTTCCTTTGTTCTTGTAACCAGGAGGAGTGCCATGTTTAAGCCAACAAGTCTCAAAAGTATGATTAGTGCGATTGCAGAATGTGCACAACCTATTATGTCCTTTATGAGCAGAATTTGGTGCATGTGCTCTTCCTTTTCCATAAAAATTGGATTTCCCATTTTGATTTCCATAATGAGAATTTGCCAAAAGAGCAGCAGAAGACTCGACCTCGGGAGCGTCATGCGTAATTGGATCAAGAATGGAGTAAGCAATTTCCCTTTCTTGTTGGATTAACATCGAGAAAACCGTATCAACATCGGGAAGAGGATTCATTAACATGATTTGAGACTTAGTATGAGAAAAACGATCATTCAGCCTCTTTAGAAAACGAATGACGTAATCTTGCTCGCGAAAAAGCTTGATGGAATCGATCGCACCACAAGTACAAGGAATTGAACATTTACAGAGAGGAATTGGCCGATAATTTTCTAATTCATCCCATAAGACTTTCAATTTGGTAAAGTAATCGGAGATATCGAGATTACCTTGACGAAATCGATACAGTTCTTCTTGTATATCTGATATGCGAAAGATATCTCCCTGAGAGAATCGAATGCGAAGATTCTTCCAAACTCCAGCTGCAGAATCAATCCATAAAACAGATCGAGCAATTGATTCAGAAATTGAGCGATGAATCCAAGCCAAAACCATCGTGTTACATCGAATCCATGGAGAGTAAAGAGGATCAAGAGGTGACGGCTTAACAAGAGTGCCGTCAATGAATTTGTCTTTGTTCTTTGAAATCAACGCAATTTGCATGGATCTCGACCAGGTGTGATAATTCTTGTGATCCAAAGGAGGAGAAACCAGAATCACAGCAGGATTTTCATTCGGATGAAGATAATAAGGATTTGCAGAATTGGTAGAGAAATCAGTGTAGGTAGCCATGATCAAGTACTCAAAATTGATTCGAAACACAAGAGAAATTGAATCGAAAATTGAACAGGAAAAAAAAATGAACAATGGCTACCAGAGCAATTGCTCTGATACCATATTAAAACACTGAACTTTGAATAAATGGAAAGTAATTTTCATTATTGAGTGATTAGAATAGTGAGGCACATCTAAGTATATATACTTTACATGTATTGTAACAGAAGTGGAAAATATATAGTTAAGCCTAACTAATGGAATAAGCTGTACAACCACCACTAACTAATGCAAAAAATTAAACTAGCACTACAGCCACTAATTAGCATTTACATTAATAGTAATTGTTTAAGTTCATGCACAATTATATGATTTAATTCATTATTATTTGAGAAAAAGTATATGCCGTTTAAATTATTTTAATGTTTTTTTTTGGATTATTAATTAAAATTGTTAGAATAATGAATTTGTATCTCCGTTTAACGATGCAGATTTTGGAGGTGTATTGAGTTATTGAAATCATTATTATGATTTAAAAGGCCATAATATTTATCACCTTTTTTCTCAAAATATTTAATAAAATATGATTAAATGTGGAATAATTTGGATCGTTTATTGTGATTATGTGATTGTGTGATTAATGATGAATTTGTGTAATTTGGATCGTTTATGTGTGATTATGTGATTATGGTGTTAAACTGGTGTAATTCGATTCAATTATTAGTGTGCAAAAATTACATGTCATTAATGACTTGGTTGCCATTAATTCAATGTTGTCTGCTGGTATATCAGTATCCAGCGTGAGTTAACTCATGTTGGCATGTAATCCGCGTGACTTAACTCACGATGAGTTCAGCGTGACTTAACTCACGTTGTATTTAACACCTGCGTGACTTAACTCACGTTGGGGTATTTTAGTCAGTTTGTATGAGGATGAGTAAATCTTGATGGGAAGAGAATAATTTTCAAACTTATGAAGGTCTAAAGTACATAAATATATTTGTTACTAAATAATAGAATTTTATGAAAGTCTAATCACACCAATATATCTGCTACTAAATAATCAAATCATATGAAGGCTTGAGTTTATGAAAAAAAACTTAAACAATATCAATAATGGAACATATATTATATTAAAATAAAGCTTAATAGGCTGGCATGATGAATTTAATAGACTTTTTTGTAAGCCTTAACATAACCTATTTAAGTAAATCGACTTTAAAAATAACTTAAATCTAACATTCTTATTAAACGAGCTGGGTTAAATTAGACTTTGAATAGGTCAGACCCCGTTAAGTGCCCTGGCATGTTCCCACCCTAAACACTAGTGTTAAGGATGTGTGAAGAACACATATTTTGAGAAATAGAGTTGAATTGTACTGAAATGGACGAAACTTGCAAATCATCTAAAATGCTGACATTGGAAATTGTCGGTTATGTACACTGCTGAGATGGCAGGAAACGGATTTGTGTCTTTGTTGTAATAAATCATTTTAGATTCATATGTTTGTTTGGCTCATGGTAGGATGGTAGTTAAGCCTTTCTCACGAGGTTATAGGAGTAATTTTATTTTTCAAGTCGAGGTTATATATATATTTTTTTGTGGTGGTCAGAATTTGAACGTCAAACCTTGTATATATTATGTATAACAACCGAGGTAAGTTCACGAGAACAGTCGAAGTTATAATTTATTTCACCAGTATTCTTAATAGGCCTTCATTTAATTAAAAAACCTTTAACTTGAGTGAATTTTTCCATTAAATATCAACGAGGAATGGACGCTTTAGTAAATAATTTCACATGAAATCTAAAAAATGAATTTCACTATAAACTAACTTTTATAATCATTTTTCATCACAATTTGACATATGTTATCTTAAATGACAAAAATTAAACATATTTTAATAGGTTAGTTCAAACTCTAATTTTACTAAACATTATAATTTTTATATACTAGCTTATAAATTATCATGTTATCCACCTTAAACTCTTTCGCAATAAACTAATTTATCAATTATTCACTCTTTTTTACCAAACAAAACTTAAATTGTTTTCAACAGCCTAGATTACTGCTAGATTATGGTGTTGTAGAGAACCAATTTTGGATTTGGATTTTCTGCTCTTGTAACAGTTCAGGACCGTCCGATCTAAATCTTGTGATCGAAATTGTTTAGAATAATTTGACAACTGAGTTAATTTAAATCATACGATCTATAATTAACAGTTGAGATGCAAAACAACGGCAAAACAACGTGCTTTTTGACGGCAGGGAAACTCAGTCCTCCAATTTCATTCCCAAAGTACCATTCAATGTGTAGTGTACTTCAATGTGTGTCCCACTTTCATCACATTAATTTTTCAAATAATAGTCTAGTTGAGATCACATACATTGAATGCGATAAGATACTCCATCCGTCCCTATATCTAAGCACCCTTTTATTAGAGGGAGTACTACATAAGAACTTCTCATATGTGCTCAATATATCAACCATAAACATTTTCCTTTTGCATTCTTAATCAAAGAACTACTTTAGGGATCTCAAATAACATTAATGAAAAATGTAAAAAACCAAAGTTACATTATCTTTTCTATGTCAAATTCCATCATCATAAGGAACTGAAGTAGACTCAAGCCATTGATCACCAATAATAAACTCAGAAACACTGAAATTATATGCATCATTATAATCCATCAAATGATAACCAACCCATTCAACACGATTATCAATCTTTGAACCAGGTCCATAATTTTCATATTCACCATAAAACAATGTATCCAAACCTTGATCATTTGACCATTTGGTCCAACCCTTTTGATCAATAAAATCATCAATATAAGACTCAATTAAAACCGTTCTAGAAAAAACCCTCCACGGCCTCCCAAGGTAACTCTTGACCTTACTAGAGTTTGAATAAAGCTCATCCGTAGCGATAATCGAACAATTTTGGATTGAAATTCCCGTGTCTTCGTCAGGGTTATCCCGTGATTGCGCGGTTATAACTGTAAATTGACCAGGTAATGGCATTCTTGATACGATGTCGCATTCTTGTAATACTACTGCGGCGTTACCAAATATGAAATCTATTGTCCCGTAAATGTCGCATTCGCGGTAGAATTGTCTGAATGAGTGGACATAAAGTGTGTCTTGGTAACCATAAATTGCGCATTTGTAAAATGCTGTTAAATCTGCATTTACTCTTAATGCAACTGCTTGATGTTTCTCTGGTCCAGCTCTGTTCTCAATTGCTATGTCTCTTGCAAGAAATCCATCTCCAGATACAGCTGAAAAATGAAATGAGCATTTATTATCACGTGATTGTCAATTTGGAAACATGGTACATTAATTTATTTGGAAAAATTAAGAATCTGACTCACTGGACAATGGAGTATCCCTAATGACAAAAATCCATAGTATGAAATTGGTGGCCCATAATCTTTAGTTTTTTTTAACTAATTATGAACATTATTATTGATAGAAATCCAAGACCCAAATTGAAGAGATAATGACAAAAAAAATGTTAATGACATTTTTCGAGTTACAATGATTCTTTAGCATTGAGCTAAACTCGACCCAAATTCTAAGATTGTATTTGTCTATCCAAAATCTATTGGCCCATGTAATATGGGTCAGTCAGGTCACGTCGTAGATATACGAGTCTTAAATTGGATTAAATATAGGACTAAATACAATAACTAATTTTGTAAAGGTGAGTTCCATCCAAGTCTCACCTTAAACAAAGATCAACCTTGTAAAAAATCCAAACCAAATTCTAAGAATTAGTTTTAGAAAAATCAATTTTGATTGAAATTGATTATGTAAAATTAATTTGAATAAAATTAGCCTGAAATTAAGAAATTTATATGTTGATTTTTTATTTGAAAGACAATTTTTTTAACTAGACATAAATTAATTTTACAACCTACCATCAAATAAAGATTGGGAAACAAAATGATTTCTGTCCAATAAACAATCATAAACATCAATATTTTGTTAAAATCACATAAGATCCAAAACAAAATCAATTTTGAAACTCTTGTGAAATCAAACACCCTATAATTAGTTCATTGACAAATTTGATTTAATATTATAGAATCTATTGCATCAGCTACACTTATTCATTTTTAAAAGACAAAGCACAGAAAAATCCAAGAAAGTAAAAAGACAAACCAAGAAAAAAGGGTAAAGAAAACTTCACCTAAAGTTGCAGATCTGAAAGTGGTCCATCCATCAACAACACTTCTGTTACCAGTGATGACAGTAGAATCACTTCCATCACCAAGCATCACAATGTTAGTTTTATAACTTGGTATTTCAACATTTTCATCATAATACCCTTCTTTAACATAAATAACTATCCTAACCAAACTATTATTTGGAGCAAAGTTTATAGCATCATTAATAGTGCTAAAGTTTCCACTTCCATCTGCAGATACAACTAGCATTTCATTTGGATCATATTCATCAAAATCTAACCTTTTTGATAACCATTTTGGAGAAACCAAATTTTTGTTGTGACCCTTTTGATTTGAAGGCTCAGGTGCATGATTAGAAAGCATAGAAAGAGAGTTACTTACATGTTTGTAAGTGTTGATAATAGAATCCACAAGAATTGGTTTATATGTACCAGAAGCAGAATCAAGACCATCTAAACATGTGTTTTTGTTGGTTAGGGCTGCACTGAGGTAGATTCTAGCATCAGCTATGTTTCTTTTGTTCGAGGAACGGATTCCGGATAATGATCTTTTCAATGAAGTTAAGGTTGATTGATGAAGTTCCTTGCAGTCTTGAATTGATCCTCGTTGTTTCTCTACGATATTCGATGTTCCAACGTCGTGGAAAAGATTCGAGAGCTTTGTGGTTTCGGATATTGCTAGTTGAAGTGAATGAAGAAGGTAGGTTATGATGTTTGGGTTTATGTTTATGGATATGGAAAGTTTTAATGAGTTGAAACAAAGTTTAGGGTATGGTGTTGTTTTGCATAAAGATTTTAAGGAAGTGAGTTTGTTGGGATTTAGTGATGTGGTTATGGAAGTGTTGGTGTTGAGAGGTAATGTGAGTGAGAAGAGGATTGTAAAGAGAAGGATGAAGAGTTTGTGAGATGAGGAAGCCATGAAATGTTGATGAAAAAGTTAGGGAAGAAGTTGAGAATCTAACTTTGTTTAAATAATGTACTTTAGGTTTCGATAGAGACATTTATTAGAATCTAAAATAACACGGGTTTGGAACTTAAATAAATTACTTTTTGAAAAGGTCAATAATATAGCAGCTTGTAATTTTAAACTTTATATTTCCCCGTCTAGAGGAAAAGAGTTGCACCTAGTATTTTGAATTTTAACCTTTTTTTTTTTTTTTTACTAGATGTTAAATGAGTTTAAATCTCATTCCACTTACCTCATAATTGCAACTTTGCGACACGTCTTTGGTAAGCTATTGGCTTTACCAACTTATCGTTCTTTCAAGGGGATGATCTTTATGTTTGGCTGCGTCGTGGTATTGATGGTCATTCTAGATTTCTGTTTATGTCCGCTTGTTGATGGTTATGGTGCACTAGGAATAGCTTGTGTACGGAAAATGAGGTTGTACTCCCCCTTTTCTATTAAGACATGTACGAACAACTATGCTAATCTTCTGGCTAAGTGTTTCCTCAAGCAGCATCCAGTTCCACTCATGTGAGTGATAAATTGGAACGATGAGGGTGGTAATGGCATGATTTTGAATGTTGATGGCAGTAGCCTTGGCAATCTCGGTGTCTCCAGTTTTGGGGGTTTGTTTAGGAATGAGGATGGTGCTTGGATCGATGGATTTGTTGGAAATATAGTATTCTCTAACATCCTCCATGCATAATTATTGGCAATGTATCATGGGTTACATATAGCCTAGGAATTTGGTATTTCACAGGTGTGGTGTTATTTTGACTCAAAGACCACAATCAAGTTTATATATGGATCCATCAATGTTAGACATCACTAAGCAGCAATTATGTATAATATAAAGGAGCTCATTTACAGGGACTGACACATTCACATGCATCACACTCTTCGGGAGGGGAATGTATGCGCCGACTATCTTATTATGCTTGGAGCAAATAGCCATGAGACCTATCGTTCTATTGCAGTTCCTTTGGTCGGAATTAGCCTACTCCTGCTAGATGATGCTAACAGGATTTCTTTTTCTAGATTTTTTTTTCTATTCCCTTTTTTTTTTCACCTATTGTACCAAAAATTCTCATTCCACTGGTTTAAAAGATGGGAATTTCAAAACACATTTATGTATTGATTTAAATTTTATCACAAAAGTTAACTTTAGCCCGTCAAAAAAATATTGGTTTAATTGCACTTTTGGACCCTTATCTTTCCAAAAGTTGCGGTTATGGCCCTCTAACTAATTTAAATATAAAACAGTCCCCTATGTTTTGATTCTTTGGCATTTTTGGACCCCCAGTCCATTAGTGAGGTGCCACGTGTATTATTTAGGGGGCAAAAAATCAAAACATAGGGGTTGTTTTGTATTTAAATTAGTTAGGGGGCCATAACCGCAACTTTTAGAAAGATAGGGGTCCAAAAATGCAATTAAGCCAAAAATATTTATATATCAATAGGAATTCAATACAACTTTAATAAAAAAAAAATTGAAGAATTTATATTGAATAATTTTTAGAGATTATCATATTTGGCCTATAATTTTACTAAGCATTTAACCTATATATATTTTTTTAAGTACTTTTTCGGTGATTTGTTGGGACTCAGCAGCAAGTTGCTGAGAAAGATAATGTAAAATTATCATTGTACGATCTGTCTGATATAGAATGGTCTCAGACATGAAAACATTGACGCATGTTAGGTCATTTTTCTTTTCGTGTTTGAAACTTAGCGGTGAAAATAATGCAAAGCATGGGACCTCACAGTACTTTGAAGTTAGCACAGTTCATTTGGTATATATGTTTAATTTATGCGGCAAAAGTCCGATTCGGCAAAAGTCCGATTCCTAATTTGCCTCTTTTACCAGTTTTCATCGTCATTTTACCGTAAGGTACAATAAAGTCTTCAATTTACTGAATTGAAACCAAACACAGAGGAAAATTGCTGCTGACATATTTCATAAGACTGAAACATACAAGTAAAATACATTTTTAGAGTAAATGTTAGTTGCTTAATTTAGTTAAAATGTTTGTATGATGTTTATGTTATAGTTTAAAGTTTTAGGGTTATATTTTAATTTGGTGTTTTATATTTATTTTTTATTTTAATTTTTAATTAGATTTACATGTTATAAATCATTTTTAGATTAGATGTTAGTTGATTAATTTAGTTAAAATGTTTGCATGATGATTATGTTATATTTTAAAATTTTAGGGTTATATTTTAATTTGGTGTTTTATATTTTTTATTTTATTTTAGTAAGAGTATATGATTTATTTTAAGAGTAAATATAAGTTGAATAATTTTGTTATATTTTACGTTTTAACAAAAAAAATTATGTTAAACATAAGTTGAATGATTTATGTTATAGGATATGATTAATTTTTTTATTTTAGTAAGAGTATATGATTTATAATTTTAGGGTAATTTTTATGATTTTTAGAGTGTATGTATAATTTGCACAAGTGTTTGATGAAATGTTTGAATGAGTTTTTCATTGATTGTTTTTAATTTCTAATTGTGTAGATTTGAAACAATGGCCGGGTGGATCGACGTTCACGCACAATTCAACGGCGGAGAACCTCAGAGGATGAAGGTTCGGTGCCTTTGTGTAACGTTAAGAGGTCTCAAGGATGAACTGACTAAATTCAACCAAGGAGTCAACCCCAGAGACACAAGGAGGGTGGAACACGTTCGGTATAAACGTCCAACGCTCGACGAGGGGAGAGTATCATTCACTTGGGTGGAATTAACGAACGACGAAAACGTGACGAGCATGTTTTGGGAGCACAGCATGTTCCAGTGTATCGATATGCGGGTGACGTTGCTAAGATCAACTGAAGATATCATCAAAAGTTTGATTCCGCCAGAAGATCGTCATTAGGTACGGAATGAATGCACCTTCCAGCTACAACAATTGTCTTCCTCTGAATTGGGTAATTCAAACTTGTCAAATGGCAGGGCTCCAATATTCGACCAGCATTCCCATTGTTCCTTTCAAAAGATTAAATTCTTGTTAGGCTGGTTTAAATGAAGGTATTGAAGTGTCAAGGAATGGACCTCATTCTTTTGCCATTTGAATACCATCATTTAATCCCAGCCTAACAAGAATTTAATCTTTTGAATGGAACATTGGAAATGCCGGTCGAATATTGGAGTCCTGCTGCTTGGCAAGTTTGAATTTACCCCATTCAAAGGTAACACAATTGTTGTAGTTACGTTGGGAGGTACAAACGTCCAACTGCAACAATTGTCTTCCTCTGAATGGAGTAATTCAAACTTGTTAAACGGCAGGATTCCAGCATTCGATGAGCATTTTGAATGATGGTATTCAAGTGTCAAGGAATGCACCTCATTCTTTTGACACTTGAATATCATCATTCAAGATGATCATCGCATGCTGGAGTCCTGTTGTTTAGCAAGTTTGAATTTACTCCATTCAGGGGTAAGATAATTGTTGCAGTTGGAAGGTACATTCCGGAATGTAATGTAAAGCAATGTAATGTGATAACATATATAGTTGAATATGCATAATAAATTTTGTTTTGAATGGAACAATAATTATCTTATTTATTCACTTTTCGAATTTATTTATTCATTACACAATTTTAATTAGTTGAATTCACGTTAGATTTAATTAGTTTTTATTCGAATACGCAATTATTCAAAACGCGACTTTAATCAAAATTATTCTAAATGCGGTTTTATTCTAAGTACCATAATGTCAAACAAAATATGCGCGACACAAAAATAAAACATAAAAAAATCCAAAACAATTAGGCATTAAAAGCCATTACATTCATTCTTCCTCGTCACACAAGTCAATCGGGTTGCCCGCTACAGTCCCTAGGGCACCTTGTTTTGGTTGAGGACCAAAATAGCATGTCCTCCCGCTCCTCCTCAACCTGGACTGATTGTACACCGAGACCTTCGAACCCTTCTTTTTTTCGGAACCATCACAAACAATTATGTGTCATGTCATAGACGATTTTTCTTTATTCTTCTCATCACCTTGAACGTTACCCTGATTCTGATTCTGAGACATATCTACATTAAAAAAAAAAGACGATCAAAACCTAACTAAACAACAATGCCATAAAATCGTAAAATCAAAAACTAAACCTAAACCTAAACTATCATCAAAACCTACACCTAAACCTAAACAATTCTAACAATTCTACAACAATTCATCAAAACCTAAACCTAACAATTCAATAAAAGTTCTCTAACAATTCTAACCTAAACTATCTTAACATATCATAAAATCAATAAAACCTATATAATCGAAATTTAACAAAAATAAAAAACAAACAATTCGACCACAAAACAACAATGCAATATGATTCAAAAAACTTACTTGTTTTTGTAAATGGAATTGGCTTGGAATGACTTGAAATTGCTCAAAATCGCACCTAGGAAAAAAAAAATGTAACAATGGAGTTTTGGAAATTCCTATGTTTGTTCTGTTCTTATAACAAATTTTCGGCAGTTAACTGCAACCGGTTATTGAATTCCTCAATAGTTAACTGTGAAGGAAAAAAAACGTATTTTACTTGTGTGTGTCAACCTTATAAAATGTATCAAGAACAATTTTCAACACAGAGGACAAACATGCCTGCATGATGGTGAATATTATATTCTATTATTCTTTTTTATGTGAACAATAATTGATTACGACAGCAACCCGTGAAGTAGATTAGAAATTTGGGTTATGGTGGCCCACACAACAAGCTATGGATTTTCACGTATGTATTCCCCATATGTGTTAAAAAATGAATGTCGTTTGAGATTTTTATACACAAAATGCAATAATTAAAAGAAAGAGATGTGTTATATTATTAAATTATCGTAATCAATTATTGATTTGTTTTTCATTAAAGAAAAAAAATAATACTTTGGAACTAATGTATATAATATTAATTGAATGGTACAATTGAAATTTTTTTTTTTTTTTCTGAAGACATCAAAATGGAATATATGTACATAGGCAGTGAAACCGGTTCAGTACAAGATGTACTGGAGGGCCACCCCTAAAAAAGAACAGTCAAACAATATTTACAAAAGTACGGTCAGTCGATACTCAGACATAACATAGGATCCGACCACCACATGTGAGTGTCATGCACAAACAAGGCATTATTAGCTTGTAGCCATCATAAAGAATGGAATTTAATCTTTTCTAATAATTGATCAATGGTAGTTTGGATATTATTAAATATTCTATTGTTGCGTTCATTCCAAACTACCCAGACACAGAGTAACCACAACAGCTGAAGAAAGGATCTGCGCTTCCTCGGGTGACCTGTACAATGAATGAATTGAAGGAAATGGTCACAGAGATCAATAGAGTCAACACTAGAAACACCAATCCACGACCGGATTTGCCCCCATAAAGGGCCGAAGCTATCACAAAGAAGAAACAGATGCGATGCTGATTCGTCGTGAACGCAACCTTCTACACACCCAGCTAACTCGGCATTGAGCATACCTCTTATGACAAGATTTGTTCTGGTTGGCAACCTGTCCCGCATCAACCGCCACGCAAAAATGGATACCTTTAAAGGAACCTGCTTATGCCAGACAAGATCATCCGTTCGACCCGCTGAAGGGTCTCTCTCTTTCTCTTTCTTTTTTTTATCGTTTTTGATTAATAAACAAAAAAAGAAAAAAATGTTGTTATAAAAAGTTGTAACAAAATTATTATACAAAATATCATTTCTTCATTTTTTTTTAAAATTCAATTAAATATGATTGAATTATTATATGATCATTAGTTATGATATTCTTTAATTTCATTTAGAATATCAAAATTTAGACTTAACATTCTTAAATCATAAATAACTTCTCGTGTTATGTTCTACAAAGTTCTCAATTTATTTTTGTGTTAACCTTTCTAAATTATCTAGGAAAAACAACGAGGAAAACAAACAAAGTATCCACTAAAAGGTTTTCTTCAAACTCCTCGAGGTTTGTAGAACTTACCATCTTTATGAGGATTAGGGGCAGTGGGAAATGTTAAACGAACTTCACCATATGAAAGTCCCCTTACAGTTCTATATGTCAAGCCCCATCATAACCTTTTGCATTTTGGGGCAATATAGGGGCACCCATCCCACCAGGATTTCCCGAATTCTCCATCAGTGTGGTATATAAAAAATAGCAATAAAATGAGGATAGTACGAGAAAAATACCTTCGAAGTTAGGATTGGAAGATTAATCAGGAAGAAATCTTCATATTTCTTTCAAACATCAAAGTACAAACACCATATTGAAAGAAAACTACGACGTAATGGTATCAACTCTAAGATCATGAGAACAAAGGCAAGAAATTGCAAAACAAGTGCAGCCCTCGAAGGAAAAAGGGAATGACAAGTGTCTGAGCAAATTCTCCAAAGCAAAAAATTCATGCTTTATAAAACAATTTGAAAGAGAATCAAGGATACGAAAAAACGACCCAACTATATCCAGATTAACTCTTGAAAAAGTAACTGATTTTGAGTGGCATAAGTGTGAAACACATGTCAGTAATCAACGTAAAGAAACGTTCTTTGAGTTCTACAAAGCATTTAATGTTAATTGTAACACCCTAAGACCCCATCAGATAAATTTCAATAGAAATTCAATAAATAATAATCAAACATCAAGGGTGTCACTTATCTCATCAAAACCAAAGGGTTTAATTCACAATAAAAGAAACATCGCAGCGGAATAGTTATCTCAAACACCTAAAAAATACATCACAATTTAATCATCAAAATGGGAATTAAAAGAATCCTAACAAAGTCTGAAAATAAAATAAAAAATCTCCAAATCTTAAGTGTCACAATTAGAGCATCGACTCTAAAAATTCACAAAGCAATAATAAAGCGAGTAGGCTCCAAAGCCATCCTCATAAACTCACAGCTACTAGGCTTCCTCTTCCAGCAAATCTACACCTTCAAGGGCGTAGGTGACACATCCACAACTAGAAGGCGAGAAATATTCAACATAAAGGAAAATACAAACGCATGTATAACTTCAAGTTAAACAACACATCATTTATATTTAAACACATATTCATCACAACTAGACAGTATTCACATTCTGCATATATATACATCTCATCAAAGTTAATAAGTCTCAATCAACATCTTATAAGCATATGCAAACATCAATGATAATTAAAGATATCAAGTTGACATGTAGTAGAGCGTACATCATTCACACCTTACTACAATAAAAGCACATCATTGAATGTCACATCATAAAATATTCACATCTTCGTGTAACACATAGTCAAATTTCACATCATCAAATATTCACATCTTCACATAACACATTGTCAAACTTCACATTCATCAATACACCTATAGATATGTATGCAATGTACCTAACTCAACTGTACATGCATGTGGTACCAATTTTTGGATATCAGAGGTATGGTACTGATTAATCTCACAACGTAATAAAATCAGACATCAGAAGTATGTTACTGATTATTGTCCCCCCATCGTGAAATACACAGTGTCAAATAGGACTAACTATGAATGCATGGACGCCATATAAAACATCAACAATGCACAACTAGACTCAATATTTAGACATCATTAAATAACTCATCGTTATATCACACATCATCATATCACTTCATTATAAGACACATCTTCAATTAATCACATCATCATACAATCACTTTGTTATATAAAATTTCTCCATGAAATTCTAGCGTACTTGTTAAAAGATGTTCTATGCGATGTTTCAACGTTATGCACACAGACAGATAATGTTCCAACATAAAGTAGTAAACAAAATAAATAACTAGAAAGTAAATGGCACGGTGAGTTTCTTAACCCAGTTCGGTGATAAACACACCTACTCTGGGGGCTACCAAGCCAGGAAGGAAATCCACTAGTGTAGTCCTTATTCTATAGCTCTCAGAAAACTCCTCATTTACACTAAAGACCTAGGACCTACCCGTATTAATTTCAACCTAGGAACTCCTAGATCTGAGATCCAATCTCACTATCCTACAGTCAACCACAACCCCTGTGATTATCAGACTTAAACACAAAAACAATGATGAAGTTACCTTCAAACAAACAACTACAATCTTGCTCAAAAACTTAGGCGTAGCACACAAGTGTTACAACTCAACACACAATCCTTAACATGTATCAAAGAGATACAAGAAAGGCTCACAATAAAAACAGTACTAAACCTACATCAAGGTGATACAAGTGTAGACACACATACAACTCAAAACCCTAAAAGCTAGACTTTTTAGAATGACGGCTTGAATGATCAATTAGGGTTTGAACTTGTTCTTGTGTTCTTGGTGAATTTTCTGTTTTTGATCCTAACTGACAAGAGAGAGAAGATTCTTCTCTGTTTGTGATGTGGCATGTAATGAATGGGATCCTTTTTTCTTCTGACACTGTGCACTATTTATAAGCTGCCAAGTGTGCCTTTGGACCAGTGAAATGGTGACACCTGTACTTGAACTTGAAATGGCTCGGCCTTGTACAATTTGTGACTTGGGACCTTTCTGCAAAATAATAAACTTGAAGGACTAATCTGCAATTGTAAAAAAAACAAAAAAAATGCAATTTAAAAAAAAATGGGACCAAAATGCAATTTTAGAAACTGTCTCAGGGACAAAAATGCAATAAAAATAAAATTGGACTAGAAATTGGTAAATTGGACAAAACGTAAAGTGAAATCTAAAATAAAATCAACAAAAGGACTAAAATGAACCAATTACAAAAATGAGGTATTTTAAAATACCTCTCTGTCGAAATTTTGATGGGAAAAGACCAAAATGCCCCTAGGGACTAAACTGACTCAGATGCAATTTTTGAAATGATTTTTATTTAACAAAAACTCAACAATGATTTATAAAACAAGTTGAAAAGACTCAGAGATAATCACAGAGACTAAAATGGGTTCCACTGCAGGAAATGACCAAAATACCCTTCTTGTATGATTTTTGCAAATATTTGAATTAAAGTGCAAGAAAACAAAGCAATGATTCAGAGAGACTTTTTTAATGACTTGTAACACAAGAAAGGACACTTCGGATGGTTTTATGCAAGAAAATCACAGACAAAATCACAATTGAAAATACTTTGAGACAGAGACAGTAAAAGGTGCAGATGAAACAAAGTAAAGGTTCAGAGTAAAACAACAGTAAATTGACAATTATCAGTAGTAGAAAATAAATTTGAATGAGTATTTTTAGATCCAAAATCAGGGTATAACAGCGTGATTATTCGACTACATAAATAATTAGATAATAGCGACGGAAGTATATCTCCATCGCCACATTCTAAATGCCCTACAACTAGAGCTCCTCATCCTGAGTGTCTGTACCCCAAGAATACAGACACCATAATACACAACAACAATAAAGGGGTGAGAATATTCATCGTAACATATACTAGGATACATGAATAATATATAAATAGGTATAACATCATTTGATCATCATTTACAACATATTAACAATTCTTCATCAGGTTATACAACATCATTAACACATCATCATTATCATAATTTTTCAGTTTTAATGCATTAAATAAATGCACATATCACGCATAATACATCACATTGACACATATAACATATGCCACATATATCACATGTATTTCATATACACCTAACATGAGACATATGCAAATGCACTTTGTTCCTAGACCTGTATGCATCCCGGTATCGGTTTCTAATCAACATTTGTATGTCAGAGTTGTGTTACTAAACATACATACAACATTCGTCATTCAACATGGTCCTAAATATGATATGATGCATGAAGACTCACTAAGAACATATAGAAAATACATCAACAACAACAAATCATCTTCACAACATAGTTCTTTTCGTCATTTTACTTGTTATTATAAATCAAATACGTCATTCGTCATTATTCAACATTATACAACATGGTTATTACTTCATCATTCAACCTTTTACAACATAGTCATTATAGTTAAGTTTTTACTTCCCCATTATTGTTACAACTACCACTTTTATTCTCCCTATATAAACAAGATTGCGCCATATTACCTCATTCACTCTTATCATCCTTCATTCATTCTAACTTAGGTCATTATCTCTCTAGTGATTCGTTATCTTGTGTCATCGCTAACATTACCCATACATTATTTATTAATTAATACAAAACTTTATATTCCCATTCTATTTTGTCCTATCAATTATCTCAACATCATATACCCTCTTAAATCGACCACGCTCATTTCATTCAACCTAAGGTCGTTACTTCATACTTAACTTCCTATCTTAGTTTATATTTCATCCTAACAAATCTCCTTGTCATCATCAATTATCTAATTCGACCTCACTATTTACCTTGACTCTTCTTCTCTTCAACCTAAAAACTTTCCTACATTCTTTCTCTTCTTATACACATGTCTCTACCATTACTCTTTACTCTGATTTACTATTATTTTCACCTTTATTAGTTCATGAATTACCATCTTACAACTCTCTCTATTTTACCTTCAAGTCTTCCACAACATCATTTATTACGTATTGAATTGTCGCCATATCATTTATATTATCAACATGCCCCATCATATTTCAATGTTAACATCTAATTCATTGATTAACATCATATTCACATATCAAATATATATAATTTACATCTTCATTATTTCAATATCATGTTTAAAACACACATCCCTTATTAGTTGTATCCTCTTATTCTTTTAGGCTCGTTAAGTTTAGGAACATATTTTCATATATAGTTTAATCATTACTATCTTCTATTGTCTTATGCCACTCTCACAAGTTAATGTTTTGGATTCGTCATTACCTTGAGGTAATCACTCTGTTATACCCTGATTTTGGACCTAAAAATACTCGTTCAAATTTCTTTTCTACCATTGATAATTGTCAATTTACTATTGTTTTACTTTGAATCTTCACTTTATTTTCATCTGTATATTTTACTGTCTCTGCCTCAAGGTATTTGCAAATCATGATTTTGCCTGTGTTTTTCTTGCATAAGATCATCCAAAGTGTCTCTCTTACATTGCAAGTCATTTGAAAACTCTCTGAATCATTGCATTGCTTTTCTTGCATTTTAATTCAAATATTTGCAAAAATGGTACAAGAAGGGTATTTTGGTCATTTCCTGCAGTGGAACCCATTTTAGTCCCTGTGTTTGTCTCTGAGTCTTTTCAATTTGTTTTACAAATCATTGTTGAGTCTTTGTTAAAAAAATCATTTCAAAAATTGCATCTGAGTCAGTTTGAGTCAGTTTAGTCCCTAGGGGCAATTTGGTCTTTTCCCATCAAAATTTCGATAGAGAGGTATTTTAAAATACCTCATTTTTGTAATTGGTTCATTTTAGTCCTTTTGTTGATTTTATTTTTAGGTTTCACTTTACTTTTTTTCCAACTTACCAATTTTAATTCAATTTTATTTTTAATTGCATTCTGGTCGCTCAAACAAATTTTCCAGAATTGCACTTTAGTCCAAAACTTTTTAAAATTGCATTTTAGTCCATTATTATTAATTGCAGTTTAGTCCTCAATTTTACATTTTTGCAGAAAGGTCCCTAGGTCACAACAAGTCCAAGGCCGAGCCATATAAGTCCAGGTGTCACCATTCCATTGGATCTCAAGTACAAGTGGCAGCTTATAAATAGTGCACAGTGTCAGAGAAATCCACAGAGACCCATTCAATTCACGCCACATCACAAACAGAACTCCACTTTTCTCTCTCCATTCAGTTAGATCAAAATTCAGAAACCATCAAGAACAAGCAAGAACCCTAATTCTCCAAAACCAAAATTCATAAACAAATTCATCAAATTCTCGTTGATTCTCAGTGATTCATGGTGAATCTTCATCATTGAATCGTTTTTCTCTGCAATTTAAGTGCGAATTCATCACCAAGTGGTGACAAACTCAAGCACGATCACATAGTTTTTTTTTGAAGAAGAAGAAGAAAGAAAGAAGATGAAGAATATGAACCGGTGAAGAAGAAGAAGGAATCAAACCAGCCAGAAACACCGATTTATTTTCGGTTTCAAGTCAAAAATCAACAAACAGAATCAAATCGAAGATTTCTAAAAAATCTTGTTCGAAATCTCCGATTAAATCACAGGTAAACATATAACTCCACCGTTCTTTCTTAAAAAGCATCAATAAGGACGAATCCATGTAGATCCTCAAGGTTTCAAACAGTTTCTTTCAAAGAATTTGAAAACCTAAAAAATATTTTCAAAACCGTAACAAAAATGTAGATCTACAAAGATTCAAGCCTTGCATGTGATTTCTGGCATTAGATTCATGTTTAGGGTGAAGAAACGAGTAGATTGATGTAGGATTCTTGGTTTTCTGGTGAGGTTAGAGCTCGCCGGAATCTAGAATTCACGGCGGAGTCGATGAAGATTCCGATGAATCTTCATCTTCTCCGGCCGTCTCCTTCCAGAAACCGGCGAAGAGAAGAGGGAGACGAGAGGTTAGTGAGAGAAGTGAGAAGTTAGAGAGAGAAAGAACATTAGCAAATGAAAAAACCGACGCTCCCCTCCTTTTATAGGCCAGTGAACCGGACCGGTCCAAGACCGGTCCAATTCCCTTCATTCCTGGCCGTTTGATCTAGGGTTTGATCCCTTGGATCAATCCTGTGGTTCCTGTGCGTCCGGACCTCTTAGGCTTGGGCTTGGGCTTTTTCCTTTTGGTTTTGCTGCGTTTTTGCTATTTTCTTGCTATTCACACCATGCTTTCTTGCTATTTGAACCACTGTTCGTTCTAATTTTCTCGTAAAAATTCCTAAAAAATTTCTATGTGTTTCTTGATACATTTTTGACTTTTTTGTGATTTTTTTTACATGTTATAAAATTGATAAAAATATATGTATTGCTTTCTTGATTATTTTCTTTTCTTTAGTTGAATTTCATGCAATTTCTGGTTTTTTCCGTTCGTGATATCTTGATCTATGATATGAACGTTCAATGTGCAATTTCATGATAAATGCCACTATTTGTGTGTGTGTTTTGCTGTTTTCAACATGATTTGTTAATTTCTTGCCTTGCAAGTATTACTTTCCTCTTTGTATTGTGGTTATTGTCTTCATTTTTTACCGTTTACCATATATTCCTTTGTTTGCTCTCTTCGCCATATTTTCATGCCTTATTTTACTAACCCATTTTTTGTTCTATGTCTCATCCATTTTATAGCATTTCATCATTTCATTCCTATTCATTTTTTTTATGTTAAGTGGACATGTAATAATTCTAGGTAGTTTAATTTCCTTTTAATTTCTTGCAAGACCATAGCATGTAAATTAGGGCAAAGTGTAAAGGACAATGGACTCTCTATAATGATGTACACCGACACAAGCACCGACACGCACACACGTTGTATGTTTACCGCTTGGATGCATGCTTAGGAAACACAATACTTAGAAAAATATCATTTTTTTTCCCAAAAAATAACTCCATAACTCAAATTTTTTCTCTAATAAACCTTGGAGTCAACACTCCATTGTATTTTCCCTTTATTTTCTTAATCAAAACTTCAATGAATCTTAATTTTTACTTAGACACTCTTTCTTTAATAATCGAACCAACCATTCACTATCTTTTCCTCTCATGCCTTTACGGCCTCTTTCTCTTCTTCAAAACCATTTTCAAAAACTAAAATCAATTGAAACACACAAAAACCATTTTTGAAAGAGAACTACATGGAATTTTGATCCCTTAAAAGGGTATGTAGGCAAGAGGTCAAAACCTCTCCAAGTCCAATAAAATAAAATCTCAAACATTTCCTCCCTCCATTCTTAAACTAAATAAACTTTCTTTTCAATAAATAAGCATAAAGCGTAGACATAAAGCTAGGAAAGCGGTTCCTATAGAATACTATAGTCGTTACGGGTGCCTAACACCTTCCCGTAATGAAAACGACCCCCGAACTTAAAGTTTCTAAGGGTTTTCTCAATTTTACCCTTCCCAAGAAAAAATAGAGAATATCAAAGATTGAAAGGTTCAAGCCTAATTAATGACTTGATATCCCAAAATCGTGATAACAGAAATGGCGACTTCACTGGGGACGTTTTAAGCGGGTCACACCTAGTTTTTCCGTTTTATGTTTACACTTTACCTTATTGTTTATACATGTGAATATTTGTTTGTTTTCATTTAACGTGTGAGGTGAGAATATCAAAGTCCTATATCCGGGCTGAGTGAACTTATGAATAGGTAGAGATATAATCGACAATTCGATCCGAGGGTTGCCTCGTGTATTGGGTTATGCGATCAATCTCACATAGCTGAGGCATTTTGAAAGTGATATTGTCGGCGTGTGTTGTCATGCTTAGGCACTTTGCTTTCAATTGTTCAACGACGCTATGGACCGTAGTTACCAAACCCATCCTTGGCCTTTTTTAGGACGTAGTGCGGTGTCTAAATTGAGTGTTGTCTCAAGTTTTAGTCGTCACGCGATACTACACTCAAACTAGACCTTCTTGCGAATAAACATGGAACGGACGTTGTCCCGTGCTACCATGATATACGTAGGAGAGGTTGCAGTTTGGGAACTTCATTAGAACCTTGGTTACTATTATCCAAAGCCTTAGTTTTACCGGACACCGTGTCCACCCGTGGCCCCATGATTTTGAGTCTCAACCCACCTTGTTTTCCCCATAATTGAAAAACAATCATGCATACATGCATTCATGCATAATTTTTTTTTCATGCATTCATCGAAGGACTAGGCAAATTAAAAAACTTTGTAAACATTACAGGTATGAAGAAGACAAAATCCTACAAATTCAAGGAGGTTGATTTGGTTAGTTTGAGAGAATTGGCACTCAAGGTTAAGAATCAAACAGGTTTCCGACTCCGATATGGTGGTTTGCTTACTATTCTCCGGACCAATGTTGAAGAGAAGCTAGTGCACACTCTAGTGCAATTCTATGACCCGAGTTTCCGTTGCTTCACTTTCCCGGATTTCCAGTTAGTCCCTACTCTTGAGGCTTATTCCTACTTGTTAGATTCACCTATAGCTGAGAAGACGCCTTTCACCGGTCCCGGGACTTATCTTACTCCTTTGGTTATTGCTAAAGACCTTTATCTCAAGACTTCCGATGTCTCCAATCATCTTACTACCAAGTCTCACATCCGAGGGTTCACTTCAAAGTATCTACTTGAGCGGGCTAATCTCAAAACCACTTGTCAAGACACACTCGAGGCTATTCTTGCATTACTTATCTATGGGCTCATTCTCTTTCTGAATCTCGACAACTTTGTGGATATGAATGCTATTGAGATCTTCCATTCCAAGAATCCGGTTCCTACTTTGCTAGCTGACACATACCATGCTATCCATGACCGAACTCTCAAAGGTCGTGGGTACATCCTTTGCTGCGTGCCTCTCCTATATAGGTGGTTTATTTCTCACCTTCCGAGTTCTTTCCATGACAACTCGGAGAATTCGTCTTACTCACAGCGGATTATGGCCCTCACTCCTAATGAGGTGGTCTGGCTCACTCCCGCCGCTCAGGTTAAGGAAATCATTACCGGTTGTGGGGATTTTCTCAATGTACCTCTTCTTGGTACCCATGGGGGAATCAACTACAATCTTGAACTTGCTATGAGACAGTTTGGGTTCCCAATGAAGGCAAAGCCCATTAATCTTGCTACATCTCCAGAATTCTTCTACTATTCGAATGCCCCCACCAGACAAAGGGAGGCTTTCATAGACGCTTGGTCCAAAGTTCGTAGGAAGAATGTGAAACATTTGGGTGTGAGATCCGGTATTGCTCATGAGGCCTATACTTAGTGGGTAATAGATCGAGCTGAAGAGATTGGTATGCCCTACCCTGCTATGAGATATGTGTCTGCATCTGCTCCATCTATACCTTTACCTCTACCTCTCACTACTCAGGGGATGTATCAGGAGCATCTAGCCATGAAGAGTCGTGAGAAGCAGATGTGGAAAGCCCAATACAATGAAGATGAGAATCTAATCATGACTTTGGATGGTAAGGATGAGCAAAAAACTCATGAAAACCTGATGTTGAAAAAGGAGTTGGCTAAGGTCCAGAGGGAACTTGAAGAAAAAGATGAGTTGCTTATGCGGGACTCCAAGAGAGCTAGAGGACGACATGATTTCTACGCTAGATACTGCGGTTCAGATTCAGAGTCCGAGTCCGAGGACCATCCCACCTCTTTCTCTGCTTGAGGATTTCATTTGTCTGTTCTGTTAAAATTTCAAACTCTTCCCTTGGCTTAGTACTTCAAAGGGATTCACCTTATAAAAATTCCGTTTAAGTTTTGATTGTTTACAAAGTTCCTAATTTGTCTAAAAAACCCTTCGATGACAAAAAGTCTTTTTCTTTTTTTTTTGCATCTGCATTTGTACATATCATGCATCATATGCATCATTCATCAGTCACAAAAGGTTTCCCAGCGCTCATTGCCTCTTGGTTCTTCTGCCACAGTTTGAAAGGTGGCTCGTGCTCGAAAAGTCTACGAACCTGACAGAATCCATCAGACTAGATCATACAAAAAGAAGAATAAGGTAGCTATGGAAGAAGAAAATGCTCAGCTCCGTACCGAGTTAGCTTCTCTGAGGGAAGAATTGGCTAAGACCAACGACACCATGACTGCTCTGTTGGCTGCCCAGGAACAATCAGCCACAGTTATCCCTGTAACTACAAGTGTGATCCCAACTGCATCTACTGATGCTCGCTTCGCTATGCCAACTGGGTTTCCTTATGGACTTCCACCGTTTTTCACTCCTAATACTGCAGCAGGCACTTCTGGTACTGCTAACAGTGGCCCGATTCCTGGGGCGAACTTGGCCTCTATCGGTACTACTTTGACTCAAGCAACGGCAACTGTCACTGAGCCCATAATGAATATTGTACCTCAGGGCACCCACGCCGGTGCACACCGCGGGAGCACTCCCATAACTGGAACCATGGAAGAAAGGATGGAGGAACTTGCTAAAGAACTCCGTCGTGAAATCAAAGCTAACCGGGGAAGTAGTGATACTGTTAAGACTCATGATCTTTGCTTGGTACCAAAGGTGGACATCCCCAAGAAGTTCAAGGTCCCAGAATTCGACCGATACAATGGGCTGACTTGTCCCCAGAACCACATTATCAAGTATGTCCGAAAGATGGGTAACTACTCAGACAATGATTCGCTCATGATTCACTGCTTCCAAGATAGCTTGATGGAAGACGCTGCAGAATGGTACACCAGCTTGAGCAAAGATGACGTTCACACTTTTGATGAATTGGCTGCTGCTTTCAAAAACCACTATGGGTTTAATACCAGGTTGAAACCAAACAGGGAATTTCTCAGATCCCTCTCCCAAAAGAAAGATGAAAGCTTCCGCGAGTATGCGCAGAGATGGAGGGGGGCAGCTGCCCGCATCACTCCCGCTCTTGATGAAGAGGAGATGACTTAGACATTCCTGAAAACTCTGAAAAAGGATTATGTCGAAAGAATGATCATTGCTGCTCCAAATAACTTCTCTGAGATGGTCACCATGGGGACTCGCCTAGAAGAAGCTGTCAGAGAAGGCATTATTGTATTCGAGAAAGTTGAATCCTCCGCAAATGCATCAAAGAGGTACGGTAACGGTCATCATAAGAAGAAAGAAACAGAAGTAGGGATGGTATCTGCCGGAGCTGGTCAATCCATGGCTACTGTTGCCCCTATTAATGCTGCCCAGTTACCTCCGTCGTACCCATATGCGCAATACTTTCAGCATCCTTTCTTTCCACCATTCTATCATCAGTATCCTCTACCATCGGGTCAACCTCAGGTGCCCGTTAATGCCATCGTTTAGCAAATGCAACAACAGCCACCAGCTCAACAACAACAGCAGCAACAAGCTAGACCTACCTTTCCTCCGATACCAATGCTATATGCCGAGTTACTCCCGACTCTACTTCTCATAGGGCACTGCACAACCAGACAGGGCAAGCCTCCACCTGATCCGTTGCCTCCCAGGTTCCGTTCTGACCTCAAGTGTGATTTCCATCAAGGTGCTCTGGGTCATGATGTTGAAGAATGCTACGCTTTGAAGTACATTGTAAAAAAGCTCATAGACCAAGGAAAATTGACCTTTGAGAATAACGTCCCTCATGTCCTCGACAATCCTCTTCCGAATCACGCTGTTGTGAACATGATTGAGGTATGTGAGGAAGCTCCCAGACTTGACGTTCGTAACATTGCAACTCCTCTAGTGCCACTACACATCAAGCTATGCCAAGCCTCTTTGTTTGACCATGATCATGCCAGTTGCCCGGAATGCTTCTGTAATCCTTTGGGTTGCTACGTTGTTCAAAATGATATCCAGAGTTTGATGAACGACAATTATTTGACTGTCAGCGATGTCTGTGTGATTGTGCCAGTCTTTCATGATCCGCCCGTTAAGAGCATGCCTTCGAAAGAGAATGTTGAACCTCTAGTGATAAGGCTGCCCGGACCAGTACCTTATACTTCAGAAAAGGCTATCCCTTACAAGTACAATCCTACCATGATTGAGAACGGAGTAGAGGTGCCTCTGGCATCCCTGGCCATGGTGAGCAACATTGCCGAAGGAACTACAGCAGCGCTGAGAAGCGGAAGGGTCCGTCCACCGTTGTTCCAAAAGAAAGCAGCTACACCTACCACCCCACCCATTGACAAAGCAACTCTGACCGATGTTTCTCCTGTTACTAAGGATGTGAGCCGACCAAGCCAATCTATAGAGGATTCCAATCTGGATGAGATCTTGAGGATAATCAAGAGAAGTGACTACAAGATTGTAGATTAGCTGCTGCAAACCCCGTCAAAGATATCCGTCCTGTCACTACTCCTAAGTTCCGAAGCCCATAGGAATACTCTGTTTAAAGTGTTGGAACAAGCATATGTTGATCATGAGGTCACCGTGGATCGATTCGGCGACATAGTAGGGAACATTACTGCTTGCAATAACCTGTGGTTCAGTGAGGATGAGATGCCTGAAGCAGGAAAATATCACAATCTGGCTTTACATATCTCTGTGAATTGCAAGTCTGACATGCTATCAAACGTGCTGGTGGACACTGGCTCATCCCTGAATGTGATGCCTAAATCGACTCTGGATCAGTTAAGCTATCGAGAGACTCCTCTGAGAAGAAGTACTTTTCTGGTAAAAGCCTTTGACGGATCCCATAAGAATGTTCTTGGGGAGATAGATCTGGCAATGACTATCGGTCCTGAAAATTTTCTGATCACATTTAAGGTCATGGACATCAATGCTTCTTATAGCTGTCTCCTGGGAAGACCATGGATACATGATGTTGGCGCAGTAACCTCTACCCTGCACCAGAAATTGAAGTTTGTAAAGAATGGGAAGCTTGTTACAGTCCATGGAGAAGAGACATATTTGGTTAGCCAGCTGTCATCTTTTCTTGCATTGAAGCTGGATCTGCTGAAGGAACTGCCTTTCAAGGTTTGACTATTGAAGGTACGGAGCCTAAGAAGGCTGGGGCTGCTATGGCTTCTTTAAAAGACGCTTAGAAGGCTGTCCAAGAAGGACAGGCTGCCGGATGGGGCAAGTTAATACAACTCCGCGAGAATAAGCACAAAGAAGGTCTCGGGTTTTCCCCAACATCAGGTGTCTCCACAGGAACTTTCCATAGTGCTGGGTTTGTCAATGCAATTACTGAAGAGGCGACTGGATTTGGTCCTAGGCCTATGTTTGTTATACCAGGAGGCATTGCGAGAGATTGGGATGCCATCGACATTCCTTCAATCATGCATGTTTCCGAGTAGTGTGTCTTGTTGCTTAAGTGTTCTGTTTTTCAAAATAACAATCCTCTCGCTCTGCCCGAAGCGAAAGTGATATTTTCTGTAAGGGCATGTTTGTTTCAGCATCGCCGTTATTAATAAAAAATCGTCGTTTTTTTCACGGTTTTTATTTTTTAGTGCTTTTTTCCTTGGAAATAATGGTAATGCCAGAAAAAACCAAAACATCTGTATTTTCTTATTAATTTCAAAAAAAAAATCTGCATAAAAACCTCTTTCTAAAATCATCCAACCATTTTACGCAGATTGAGCCATAGTAAACCCGTTAGGCACAGTAACCCTACGTTTCCTCCGAATGTTGAATTCCCGGTGTATGAAGCCGAAGATGAGGAAGGTGATGATATACCATATGAGATCACTCAACTGCTCGAGCAAGAAAGGAAAGCCATTCAGCCTCACCAGGAAGAGATTGAGCTTATCAACCTAGGTACCGAGTTGAACAAGCGAGAGATCAAGGTCGGTGCTGCTCTAGAGGAAGGGGTTAAAAGGAAGATCTTCCAGCTCCTCCGAGAATACCCAGATATTTTTGCATGGTCGTATGAAGATATGCCAGGTCTAGATCCTAAGATTGTGGAACATCGGATCCCAACAAAGCCTGAATGTCCTCCCGTCAAGCAGAAATTGAGAAGGACTCATCCAGATATGGCTCTCAAGATTAAGAGTGAGGTTCAAAAGCAGATTGATGCGGGTTTTCTCATGACAATCGAGTATCCTGAATGGGTTGCCAATATTGTACCTGTGCCAAAGAAGAATGGAAAAGTCCGAATGTGTGTTGACTTCAGAGACCTGAACAAAGCCAGTCCAAAAGACAATTTCCCATTACCCCATATTGATGTGCTTGTTGACAATACTGCTCAGTCCAAGGTGTTCTCCTTCATGGATGGCTTCTCCGGTTACAATCAGATCAAAATGTCCCCTGAAGATAGAGAAAAGACGTCTTTTATCACCCCATGGGGTACTTTCTGCTACAAAGTGATGCCGTTCGGCCTAATAAATGCTGGTGCTACCTACCAAAGAGGAATGACTACTCTGTTTCATGACATGATTCACAAAGAAGTCGAAATATATGTGGACGATATGATTGTGAAGTCAAAAGATGAGGAGCAACATATGGAATACTTGACAAAAATGTTCGAAAGGTTGAGAAACTACAAGCTTCGATTGAACCCTAACAAATGTACGTTCGGTGTCAGATCTGGAAAATTACTAGGCTTCATTGTCAGTCAAAAGGGCATTGAAGTCGACCCTGATAAAGTCCGTGCCATCCGAGAAATGCCAGCCCCGCAGACCGAGAAACAAGTCAGAGGTTTCCTCGGGCGATTGAATTACATCTCCCGATTCATATCTCACATGACCGCAACCTGCGGGCCGATCTTCAAGCTACTCAGGAAGAATCAGCCTATTGTATGGAACGATGAATGCCAAGGAGCTTTTGATGGCATCAAGAATTACTTGTTGGAACCACCTATCCTTGTCCCACCCGTGGAAGGAAGGCCTTTGATTATGTATTTGTCAGTGTTTGATGAATCTGTGGGATGCGTACTTGGTCAACGAGATGAGACTGGAAAGAAAGAACATGCTATCTATTATCTGAGCAAGAAGTTCACCGACTGTGAAACTCGGTATACGATGCTTGAAAAGACTTGTTGTGCTCCGGCCTGGGCCGCCAAACGCCTACGTCATTATTTGGTGAATCATATAACTTGGTTGATATCCAGAATGGATCCGATAAAGTATATCTTCGAGAAACCTGCTGTTACTGGGAAGATTGCACGCTGGCAGATGCTCTTGTCTGAATATGACATTGTGTTCAAGGCTCAAAAAGCTATCAAAGGTAGCATTCTTGCCGATCATCTTGCCTACCAACCTCTTGATGATTACCAACCAATTAAGTTCGATTTCCCCGATGAAGAGATCATGTATTTGAAATCAAAAGACTGCGAAGAACCGTTGATTGGTGAAGGTCCGGATCCCAATAGCAAGTGGGGATTAGTCTTCGATGGTGTTGTCAATGCTTATGGTAAAGGAATCGGGGCAGTCATTGTATCCCCGCAGGGGCATCACATCCCTTTTACCGCCCGGATTCTGTTCGAATGTACAAACAATATGGCCGAATATGAAGCGTGTATCTTTGGGATCGAGGAAGCAATTGACATGAGGATCAAACACCTCGACATCTATGGAGATTCGGCACTTGTCATCAACCAGATAAAGGGTGAATGGGAGACCCACCATGCCAAGTTGATTCCTTACCGTGATTACGCGAGACGTTTGTTGGCATATTTTACAAAGGTCGAATTGCACCATATCCCTCGGGATGAGAACCAAATGGCTGATGCTCTTGCTACTCTATCCTCTATGTTTCGAGTAAACCATTGGAATGATGTGCCAATAATCAAAGTGCAACGCCTTGAAAGACCTTCGCATGTGTTCGCTATTGGGGATGTGATCGATCAGACTGGTGAAAATGTGGTTGACAATAAACCCTGGTATTACGACATCAAGCAGTTCTTGCTAAGCCGTGGGTATCCGTCGGGTGCTTCCAACAAAGACAAGAAGACCCTGAGAAGATTGGCTAGTAGGTTCTTATTAGATGGGGACATTTTGTACAAGAGAAACTACGACATGGTATTGTTAAGATGTGTTGATGAACACGAAGCAGAGCAGTTAATGCATGATGTACATGACGGTACCTTCGGGACCCACGCTACGGGGCACACTATGTCAAGAAAGTTGTTACGAGCAGGTTACTACTGGATGACCATGGAGCATGATTGCTACCAACATGCCAGAAAGTGCCATAAATGTCAAATCTATGCTGATAAGATTCATGTGCCTCCGCATGCCCTCAATGTTATCTCCTCCCCATGGCCGTTCTCCATGTGGGGCATCGACATGATTGGAAGAATTGAACCGCAAGCATCAAATGGTCATCGTTTCATTTTAGTGGCAATTGACTACTTCACCAAATGGGTTGAAGCGGCATCTTATACCAATGTAACCAAGCAAGTGGTAGCCAAGTTCATCAGGAACAACGTCATCTGTCGATATGGTGTTCCCAGCAAGATCATTACCGACAATGGTACCAACCTGAACAACAATGTGGTGCAAGCTCTTTGTAAAGAATTCAAGATCGAACATCATAATTCTTCTCCTTATAGGCCTCAGATGAATGGTGCAGTAGAGGCAACCAATAAGA
This sequence comes from Medicago truncatula, assembly GCF_003473485.1. NCBI lineage: Eukaryota > Viridiplantae > Streptophyta > Magnoliopsida > Fabales > Fabaceae > Medicago > Medicago truncatula. The sequence continues at coordinate 19,639,315 of NC_053043.1, read as the reverse complement.
ACATCAAGAAGATTGTCCAGAAAATGGTAACTACCTACAAAGATTGGCATGAGATGTTGCCCTATGCTCTGCATGGCTACCGTACTATAGTGCGCAGTTCAACCGGGGCAACCCCTTTCTCTCTTGTATATGGTATGGAAGCAGTTCTTCCTTTGGAAGTGGAGATCCCATCTCTCCGTGTGATCATGGAAGCAAAGTTATCCGAGGCTGAATGGTGCCAAAGCCGGTATGATCAGTTGAACCTGGTTGAGGAAAAACGTATGGATGCCATGGCTCGTGGACAGTCATATCAAGCAAGAATGAAGACTGCCTTTGACAAGAAAGTCCGTCCTCGAGAATTCAAGGAAGGTGAACTTGTATTGAAAAGGAGGATAAGCCAACAACCCGACCGAAGGGGCAAGTGGACGCCTAACTATGAAGGTCCTTATGTTGTCAAGAAGGCCTTCTCCGGTGGTGCTTTAATTCTTACACACATGGATGGTGTAGAACTTCCAAATCCTGTGAATGCTGATATAGTCAAGAAATACTTTGCCTAGATATATGAAAAGAACAGCGTGGAAGGTCGAAAACCCGAAAGGGCCGCCTTGGCAAAAATGCGCTTCCCGGTGGATCAAAAACCCGAAAGGGCGATCCAGGCAAAATAAGGGACAAAAACAAATATGAAAAAGCTCGCTGAGGTTGTACGCAACTCAGGCAAGAATGAGCGTCTCGATGGGCCGAAAACCCGAAAGGGCGGTTCATGCAAAAATGAGATTGAAATGAAAAGACAAATGACTGTATCTGGCAAACCACCATCCCCTTGGGGCATCTGCAGCTGTTAATGACCATCTTCATCAGAAGCTTCTGTGCTTGCGAATTCAAAGTTTCTAGGAAATGTAGTGGTTACCGTGTTCAATGTACCACCAACCAATAAAATTGCCATTTTCCAAGCTTTGTAAATCCGTGGAATCACGCCTTCGGCTGACCACCACTTTTATACATCAATTCGAGCATGTGCTTTTGTTTGAAACTCTATTTTCTCTCTACTTTCAAAGGTATGTACAAAAAAAAACATTTTCTTTCTATCTTGATAATGACAATGCTTGAAACAAACATCTTGAAAATTGAAAAAAAAAAGTTTTTGTCTGTTTTGAAAGTAAACCTGAGCAACAAGGTACGTTCAAACGAAATGTGCATGAGTGAGCGTATGTCGATGTCTATTTCAATATGTGTTATAAGCAGGCTCTTCCCCAGGATAGTCTGTGGTCAATGGCAAGAATGAAAAAACAGAATGAAAATGCATGAAAATGAATAAGCTCGCTAAGTTGAAAACCCGAAAGGGCGACTTAGGCAAAAATGAGCACCCCGCTGGATTGACAACCCGAAAGAGCGGTTCAGGCAAAAATGGGGCAATGAAAAGAATTTATTTCCCCGGTGGATCGAAAACCCGAAAGGGCGATCCAGGCAAAAATGGGATGCAATGAAAAAAAAATGAAAAAAAATTGAGAAAATGACATGCAAAAAGCATTGACCACAGATGCGACATCCACAGTACACCCAACACTGAAATGCCCAGCGATGACGGTATTATCTCCAGCGGAGTCTTCCGAGATTCTATCCCCAGCAAGTTGCATATGCTACCCGCCCTCAGCCATGGTTCCGATACGTCTCCCAACGACGTTATCTCCAAAGAGGATTTCTAAGAATGTGTGATATAGCGCGAGCCACTACGTGCCCAATACTCCAATGTCTTGTCTGTCTCTGCGAAACTATGTCTACAAACTGCCAACAGTCATGCGTTACAAGCATTCATACATGCATAATCATGCATACTACGTGCCCATACATTTGATAAAACTGTTATATCATCCATGTATATTGCATTTTCAATGTCAATTTCAGTCTCAATTTGATACCTATGTCAAATTCTCTATCAAGACCTGGGGAGCCAGTGCCATTGGCCCATCTCTAGGACATGTCAATGTCAAGTCAATTTCAATCTATATTTTGTCAAAAAAACTAATCCCCAGTGAATGTGTTTCTGTTTGGTCAAGTGCCTAGTTCAAGTCCAAGAACAGCTTGTACCTGTCTATTTGTTTCTGTTCGGTCAAGTGGCTAGTTCAAGTCCAAGAGCAGCTTGCACCTGTCTGTTTGTTTATGTCTCTGGTGGAGTAACCAGTTCGCGTCCAAGAACAAGCTCGCACCTGTCTATTTGCTTTTGTTTTCGGTCGAGTGACCAGTTCGAATCCAAGAACAAGCTCGTACCTGTCTACTTTTCCATGTCCCCGGTCGAGTAACCAGTTCGCATCAAAGAACGACTCGCACCTGTCTGTCTGCCTTTATTCCCGGTCAAGTGCCCAGCTCAATCCAAGAGCAGCTTGTACCTGTCAATTTGTTTTCGTGACCGGTCTACCCTGTCATCTGCTATTCTGCTAATGTCTACCAATCCCGCAATGGATACGACATACTTTGGTAAATCCGATTCTCGTTTGTCTTGCATTCATAATCCAAATGTTGCATGGCATTCATGATATTTGAAAACGTACAAGCGTATTTTTACGTCCAAACACAGTGCAAATGTTAATATTTAAGTATCTTCGTCCCGTCAAGCCAAGGACTCCGTCTCTTGACCCTCCGGACAAAGAAACTTAAATAGGGGCAGCTGTTATACCCTGATTTTGGACCTAAAAATACTCGTTCAAATTTCTTTTCTACCATTGATAATTGTCAATTTACTATTGTTTTACTTTGAATCTTCACTTTATTTTCATCTGTATATTTTACTGTCTCTGCCTCAAGGTATTTGCAAATCATGATTTTGCCTGTGTTTTTCTTGCATAAGATCATCCAAAGTGTCTCTCTTACATTGCAAGTCATTTGAAAACTCTCTGAATCATTGCATTGCTTTTCTTGCATTTTAATTCAAATATTTGCAAAAATCGTACAAGAAGGGTATTTTGGTCATTTCCTGCAGTGGAACCCATTTTAGTCCCTGTGTTTGTCTCTGAGTCTTTTCAATTTGTTTTACAAATCATTGTTGAGTCTTTGTTAAAAAAATCATTTCAAAAATTGCATCTGAGTCAGTTTGAGTCAGTTTAGTCCCTAGGGGCAATTTGGTCTTTTCCCATCAAAATTTCGATAGAGAGGTATTTTAAAATACCTCATTTTTGTAATTGGTTCATTTTAGTCCTTTTGTTGATTTTATTTTTAGGTTTCACTTTACTTTTTTTCCAACTTACCAATTTTAATTCAATTTTATTTTTAATTGCATTCTGGTCGCTCAAACAAATTTTCCAGAATTGCACTTTAGTCCAAAACTTTTTAAAATTGCATTTTAGTCCATTATTATTAATTGCAGTTTAGTCCTCAATTTTACATTTTTGCAGAAAGGTCCCTAGGTCACAACAAGTCCAAGGCCGAGCCATACAAGTCCAGGTGTCACCATTCCATTGGATCTCAAGTACAAGTGGCAGCTTATAAATAGTGCACAGTGTCAGAGAAATCCACAGAGACCCATTCAATTCACGCCACATCACAAACAGAACTCCAGTTTTCTCTCTCCATTCAGTTAGATCAAAATTCAGAAACCATCAAGAACAAGCAAGAACCCTAATTCTCCAAAACCAAAATTCATAAACAAATTCATCAAATTCTCGTTGATTCTCAGTGATTCATGGTGAATCTTCATCATTGAATCGTTTTTCTCTGCAATTCAAGTGCGAATTCATCACCAAGTGGTGACAAACTCAAGCACGATCACAGAGTTTTTTTTTGAAGAAGAAGAAGAAAGAAAGAAGATGAAGAATATGAACCGGTGAAGAAGAAGAAGGAATCAAACCAGCCAGAAACACCGATTTATTTTCGGTTTCAAGTCAAAAATCAACAAACAGAATCAAATCGAAGATTTCTAAAAAATCTTGTTCGAAATCTCCGATTAAATCACAGGTAAACATATAACTCCACCGTTATTTCTTAAAAAGCATCAATAAGGATGAATCCATGTAGATCCTCAAGGTTTCAAATAGTTTCTTTCAAAGAATTTGAAAACCTAAAAAATATTTTCAAAACCGTAACAAAAATGTAGATCTACAAAGATTCAAGCCTTGCATGTGATTTCTGGCATTAGATTCATGTTTAGGGTGAAGAAACGAGTAGATTGATGTAGGATTCTTGGTTTTCTGGTGAGGTTAAGGCTCGCCGAAATCTAGAATTCACGGCGGAGTTGATGAAGATTCCGATGAATCTTCATCTTCTCCGGCCGTCTCCTTCCAGAAACCGGCGAAGAGAAGAGGGAGACGAGAGGTTAGTGAGAGAAGTGAGAAGTTAGAGAGAGAAAGAACATTAGCAAATGAAAAAACCGGCGCTCCCCTCCTTTTATAGGCCAGTGAACCGGACCGGTCCAAGACCGGTCCAATTCCCTTCATTCCTGGCCGTTTGATCTAGGGTTTGATCCCTTGGATCAATCATGTGGTTCCTGTGCATCCGGACCTCTTAGGCTTGGGCTTGGGCTTTTTCCTTTTGGTTTTGCTGCGTTTTTGCTATTTTCTTGCTATTCACACCATGCTTTCTTGCTATTTGAACCACTGTTCGTTCTAATTTTCTCGTAAAAATTCCTAAAAAATTTCTATGTGTTTCTTGATACATTTTTGACTTTTTTGTGATTTTTTTTACATGTTATAAAATTGATAAAAATATATGTATTGCTTTCTTGATTATTTTCTTTTCTTTAGTTGAATTTCATGCAATTTCTCGTTTTTTCCGTTCGTGATATCTTGATCTATGATATGAACGTTCAATGTGCAATTTCATGATAAATGCCACTGTTTGTGTGTGTGTTTTGCTGTTTTCAACATGATTTGTTAATTTCTTGCCTTGCAAGTATTACTTTCCTCTTTGTATTGTGGTTATTGTCGTCATTTTTTACCGTTTACCATATATTCCTTTGTTTGCTCTCTTCGCCATATTTTCATGCCTTATTTTACTAACCATTTTTTGTTCTATGTCTCATCCATTTTATAGCATTTCATCATTTCATTCCTATTCATTTTTTTTATGTTAAGTGGACATGTAATAATTCTAGGTAGTTTAATTTCCTTTTAATTTCTTGCAAGACCATAGCATGTAAATTAGGGCAAAGTGTAAAGGACAATGGACTCTCTATAATGATGTACACCGACACAAGCACCGACACGCAAATACGTTGTATTTTTACCGCTTGGATGCATGCTTAGGAAACGCAATACTTAGAAAAATATCATTTTTTTTCCCAAAAAATAACTCCATAACTCAAATTTTTTCTCTAATAAACCTTGGAGTCAACACTCCATTGTATTTTCCCTTTATTTTCTTAATCAAAACTTCAATGAATCTTAATTTCTACTTAGACACTCTTTCTTTAATAATCGAACCAACCATTCACTATCTTTTCCTCTCATGCCTTTACGGCCTCTTTCTCTTCTTCAAAACCATTTTCAAAAACTAAAATCAATTGAAACACACAAAAACCATTTTTGAAAGAGAACTACATGGAATTTTGATCCCTTAAAAGGGTATGTAGGCAAGAGGTCAAAACCTCTCCAAGTCCAATAAAATAAAATCTCAAACATTTCCTCCCTCCATTCTTAAACTAAATAAACTTTCTTTTCAATAAATAAGCATAAAGCGTAGACATAAAGCTAGGAAAGCGGTTCCTATAGAATACTATAGTCGTTACGGGTGCCTAACATCTTCCCGTAACGAAAACGACCCCCGAACTTAGAGTTTCTAACGGTTTTCTCAATTTTACCCTTCCCAAGAAAAAATAGAGAATATCAAAGATTGAAAGGTTCAAGCCTAATTAATGACTTGATACCTCAAAATCGTGATAACACACTCCTATTTATTCCTAAGCACACTTCTTCATTAGACATATCTTTTAAGGACCTTTACTTTTACTTGGCACGCTAACGGCTTGCTTAGACTCACTATTTCTTTCATAGTTGTTTTAGAGTTAAAAAAAAATTTGTGCTGAAATTTCTTGAAAAACGCAACATGACCCATTTGTGGTGTTTAAATCATAACTCAAGTTCTAGAGGGAATAATGGACTCAAACCAATGGGTAATTAAAGATAACACACAGATATACAACTTTCATGCAGACTTCCAAACCTAATTCGGAACATAAAGTTGCACACAATTTGATTTTCCCATGTTTGGGGAAAGAGGACGACCCTGCTGACCCCTATGTAGTATTTTTATCATATCTTGAGTTATAGATACTTAAATAGAGTCCCTAGAAAGTCTAGTTAAAACTAAAATCCATATCTACAACTTTCAGGAAGACATAAAAACCTAATTATGAACAGAAAAGTCCCAGTTTTTAGGACTTTCCATATATGTCTCTGATTCTTATTTGTAGATCAGCTGGTCGATCTGCATCTGTTCTAAAAAAAACAAGGTTATTTGACCCGTATTGCTTCAGTATAAAAGGAAGACTTCAAGACCTAATTATCTATTCTAGCCGTCATTCTAAAAAGTTTAGTTTTTAGGGTTTTGAGTCTTTTGTATGTCTACTCTTGTATCGTGTTGATGCAAGTTTAGTACTGTTTTATTGTGAGCCTTTCTTGTATCATCTTGATACATGCTAAGGACTGTTTGTTGAGTTGTAAACTCTTGTATGCTACACCGAAGCTTGTAAGCAAGGTCGTAGTTGTTTGTTTGAAGGTAACTTCATCTTTTGTTTGTGTTTTAAGTTTGAAGGTAACTTCATCTTTTGTTTGTGTTTTATGCCATTTACTTTCTTGTCATTTATTTTTCATGTTTTTATTCAGTTTACTTTATGATGTTGAAATATTAAACGGAACATCATCTATATGTGCATTAAACGTTGAAACTTGGCATAAAACATCTTAAAACAAGTACGCAAAAATTACAGGAATATGCTTCTCCAATCTCTACAAATTACAACATTTCTGTTTCCTATTTGTAATTAGTTATGTATCATATAAAAAAAGATAATTAAACTTTTGCTAGTGGATTATCACATGTGAGTATATTCCCATTTCTATATTTGCACAGAAAAGCAGAACCATTTTCCTGTAATATGCCTAGAACTAAAATATCAAGTTATTTTGATTACACAAGAAGGAACTGAAAAATGGCTTTTTTATATTAAATCATCATGTCATATTCGTGTAATATGCCTAGACCAAAAGAAAAAATAACAGATAAAAGCAATATCAGAATCTGTTGAAGAGATTCAATATTTTTATTGGAGCACGAAAGGTATTGATTATTCCGTTCGTCTCAAAATTTTAACTATGTTGATTTTTAATGATAAAATTAATATTATTTACTAAAATGTTATTATTAATTGTAATTAGTCGAGTAGTTAAGATGGATAAATTTCAATAAACAAGGGTATAATAATGTAAAAAAATAATAAATGTTGCATTGATATTTTGAAGTGACAATTATTTTAAGACAAGGAATGTTAAAGAGACAATTATTTTGAGACAGATGTAGTTGTTTCTTTTTAGGGGTAAAATATTTATTAGATAGAAGTGAGATAATTATTAATGATATGAAACTACCACTAACTCCTAAAATAGAGTTATTTTAGGAGATTTAGTGAAGACAATAGAGGTATTATGGAGGTAATCTGTTTTGTTATTACAAATTACGGAAGTAGATATTTAACTACAATTGATTGGGCTAAAGCTGACTTAGTTTTCATGGAGGTATCCCACGACCTCCAATTTTGCTATTAATGTCACCTCTACAATATACTAAATCTCTCAAATATTTTTAACCTTTTTTACCTTCATTTTCTTCACCTCCACCATGTGTAACTCTTTCACCACCATTTCCTCCTGATCCCAAACCACCCGAGCCATTTCCACCTTTCTTTTTTCCATAAGAAATGAATCGTGATGGTTCATAGTTCCAGGCTTTCCATGCATCTATCCGAGCTTGTGTGTTGTATTCTTCTTTTGCATCGGCTACAAATAAAAAAACAAATTTTATTAAATTAAATATAATAAAAGAAGAAAGAAATTGCAAGTTCAATTATAATGTAATACATTGTTTTCCATCTTTGGATGATTCAATTTCCATAACAGAGATTATAATTAGTGCACAAAGAAAGACCATAGAGATAAAAGGCTTGATTTTCATCCTTGACCAACTAAGATTTTATTCTAGTGAAATATGAATAGAATTGGTAGCTATTTATAGTGATCAACAAACAAGATGTATAAAAGATGAATAAAGCGGGCTAGATTATGTAATCTGTTATAAATATTAATAGTGGATGTCCAAATAGCAAATGTGTTAGTGGGCCATACTACTAGGTTATTGGGCTTAATTCATAAGCTACTCTATTTTCCTATAAATAGAGCTCATTTGTAACATTGAGACACACATTAGTGAATAAGAATACTGCTCTTATTCTCTCTTCTTCTCCTTCTCTCTATTACTCTCTCTATTTACTTATTTTCATAACACGTTATCAGCACGCTCTAATCACTGAAAAGGTATTAATATACAATATATTTCGCTAATTCATTTTTTTTCCTCGGCTATAATGTCCTCGTGTATATACGTGATTCATTAGGAACAGGATCATTAGAAATTGGTGTTCGACAAGGATAATATATCTATGTGCCTATTTAATTGTTGTTATAATTCATATACAGTGATAATTGTACTCTTGTATCGATGATTTTAGGTCACTGTTACAATTCTATCAATTGGAATCAGGACCTAATAGATACACATCATTGTTATTTTGCAAATTATATAGTGTCAATTTATTTTATGAATTCAATCCTTGAAGGACCGCTTAAAAGTAAATAAAGAAACTCTAATGAATTCTTGAAGAATTCAATACTAATGCATCCCGGAAGGATTGCACATACAAAATTTCTTAATGAATTCCTGAAGAATTCAACAGTAGTGTTAATGCATCCATGAAAAATTGCACATACAAAATTTTCTTCATGAATTCCCGAAGAATTCAACACTATACTAATGCATCCATGAAGGATTGCACATATAAAAGTTTCTTAATGAGTTCCTGTAGAATGCAATAGTAGTACTAGTACATCCCCGAAGGATCACTTAAAAATCATTTTTTTTTTTATTATTTTATGAATTTCTGAAGAATTCAACCATAATGCATCCCTAAAGGATTGAACAAATGTTTTATCAAATTTTAGTATATAGTTCTTGAAGAACTTAAAAAAAAAACTATTTTTTCAGCTATGAATTCCTGCAAAATTCAACGTCCACGCATCATTGAAGGATTGCACAAGGATTGTTTTATTTTAGAAGGCATGAGGAATCATATCATATTGAGATCTATTATAAAGTTACTGTAGAACTCAGTGAATTCTTGCAGAATTCAATCCAATAGTGAAGCATCTTTGAAATATTGGCAAAAGAATTGATATGATTGTTTATAGTTCATGAAGAACTTAAAAACTCAATTTTTATTGCTTCCTCGCAGGATTGCATAAATAATTGATATTGAATGAATTGAGATCAATTACGATTTATGCATGAAGTAGTGGATTTTTGTGTTGTGTGCGTTATTGTATTTTTTTTAATTCAATTAAAAAAAAAAACGTTGTTTATTGTGTATTGATACATGGTGTTGTGTTTCGATTATTATTAGTTTTAGATCCAAAATTTTGGCTTAAAAAATCTAGTATAAGTAACAAACATAGAATTATTTGGTTGATCGGATAGACAATTTATTTAGCCATGAAATTATATTTTACCGATTGCTGCTTTACTATCGTTAATTACGTCTTGATTTTTATAATTATGATTTTTATTATTGTAATTATTAATATCATTGATTGGTTCTAGATCTCTTGTGACATTATTTCGAATTTGAAGAACTAATTTCTTGTATTATCAAAGCATATATGAAAGATTGGTCAACGAAGCAATTTTTCATTGATTATTAATATCATTTATGATATACTCCCAAAGAACTACAATTTTTTTAGAACATCCTTGAAGAATCACTTAAATAATGATTTTTCAAAGATCATTGCTTATGAACATTTGTGATATAGTTCTTGAAGAACTAAAATAAACATATTATTAAAAGCATTCATGAAGGACTACTCAAGGAATGAATTATCTCAATCATTGTTCATGAAGATTTGTGGCATAGTTTCTGAAGAACTAATATTTTAGTATCAAACATCCTTGTCATCGTGTTTGTAGATTTGATGTTGAGTTTCCGAAGAACTATACATTTAAATCATAAGAGAAACTTTTTATTTGATCATCATATTAATCTGGAAAGAAAAAGAAAACTAAGAGGGGATGTGTGTATTTCTATACCACTCAACTATGTGTTCTTGAATTAGTCACATTTGTAATTGAACAAATAGAGGGAATTGATTAAAATGGTGAAAGGTCACATCATAAATTGAACGTCATTCGCAGAAGTGAATGGTTCATGCTATTTGTTTTATATATCCAACACTGTGGTTATGGAAGTTGATTTAGTAGATATTACTATTGATATGATACATGTCAAAGTCATAAAGTTCCACTAGTATGAACTTAGAGGAATTGAAAATTAGTATCAAAGAATTTTTGTTTGAGGTAATATTTTAAACTTCTATGCTTTGTTTTCTTTCATAAACTTGCAAGATTGTTCTCTTATTCTATGAACAAAAATATATTTGATTAAGATTTTCTTCTTCCTTATTCCACAAGATTTTTATCTCGTAAATATTACATGAGAGATATCCATATTTTCTTATGTCAAACTTTGAAAATATATCTTATTGACAGTTTGTGTTGCCTTATTACTCACCTGAGAAATGTGTATGATTTATAAAGTCTTGTTTATTGGAGAAATTTTGTGTTAATCTATATTTCTATCTATGGTAATGCAAAAGATAAATTTAGAATATTTATTATATTGTTTCACTTGGATATTTTTTTTTTTTTTGTCATTATTGTTTCAAATAGATAAGAACATATGAAACACGTAATATTGTAAACAAGAAGTTTACAAATCATGTTTAGAATGCTCATTTTGAGTGTATTAAAGATTGCTCAAATAATGATTTATCTTGATCATTTATGATATAGTTCCTCAAGAACTACATGATTAATGAAGGCTTCTGAAGAGCATGATTTTTTCTTTTGTTATTCGGTGAAATATACTCTGAAGAAAATAAGTGTTGTGGAAAAGTTATTTTCCTCTGATTTGTACTACACTTATATTAGTGCAACAGAAGCACATATTATTGTAAACCAGAAGTTTACAAATTATATTAAGTTTGTAGTTGGCAATACCGGTTGGGTTATCCCGGATTCGTTATGATGCGAAAAATAAATAAATTTAAATGAATTTGTATTGAAAAGCCAGAAGATTCTTCAATAAAATACTTTTTGTGTCTTAACTATTTTTTTTCAAAGTAGAAAATTTGAGAATTTTGGTCTCTCAATATATGTAAATGCGTATAAGTTGATATTTGTGAATCAATACATCGAAAGTGTAGATGAACTAAATGACATGTATGGTTATTATTAACCCACAAACCAGAAGTTTGTGCGATTATCTTGTCAACAAATTTGACAAAGAGTTTATTTTCTCAACTTTTCAAAAAAAAACATTTGATAAGTATCATTTATCAATTGAAATTGATATTAAACAACTTGTAGCATATGCTCATAAAATGGACTTGAAGATCCATTCTTTAGACGTCTAAAGTTAATTGTATGATTTATACTTTTGAGACCATACCTTCAAAACTCTACTTTGGGAATAACCAATATGTTGAAATATTGATTCGCATCAAGCCAACAAGTTACCATATGTAAGTCCTCCCCTTATTTTATAATTTATATTTTGGTTAAGAACTTAATATTTATCACCTAAGTAAATTTTTGGATGTGTTGTGTCTATCACAATTACTCTAATATAATGCACTTAGATTGAATATGATAGAATATTGGGAAAATCTATTTGATATGAATCTTCATCTATTATAAATTGTATTGAGCCAACTTGTTTACAGCCTAGTAGGCTGATTAGTTTTCCCAATATTAGGGGGAGAGAATAAGCAGCTGAAAATGTGAACCTGAAGTTCAAATGAATTATTTGAAAGAAAATATTAGTCTCATCTTGATCCTCAAAATATAATTCGTTTGCAAAGTTAAACAAATAAAATAAGCAGCTGCTAATGCTCCAATCGAAATAGATGTCCCTGTCGATTATTGCAAATGAGTCTCAACTGCGCATGAAGCATGGTAGACCAATCAGTTCCACATATAAAATCCTCAAACAATAAAAGGAGCTAAAAAATAAAGATAACCCAAATAAGAATGTGTAAACTCTAAAAGAGTCATCTGACATATTTGATTTTAAGTTCCAGAAGAACCGACCAGGTACCTGAGATGTATAAAAAATAAAGAGATCTCGATAAATTATGTCATGAATGGAATGAGGTGGAACAAAATTTAAAGTCAACGTTGACGATGTTTTTGCTTATAACATAGCGCTATATGTGATGAGTGTTAACGAGGATCATGGATTAAAACATGAAATCAAACTCGCTTTGTAAAGTCGAACTTTTTGGACTTGTGGTCCGCACACTTGAAGATGTGAAGTTAATTAGATATATAAGATTTTTCGCGCTAAAGAGAATTACATTGATAAAATACATATGTAAAGAGTTTGATATGTTCACCGGAAGTGAGCTGATATATGTCTAACGTTTATGTTTAAGAGATATATTTACCTGAAGTTAATTCAATAACTTTTTCTTGCTTGATTAAGTTTAGTATTACATGAAAGGCTCAATTTATATGAAAGATGTGTTGCAATATAGTTGTATGTATGACTCACGTGATAGTGATGAGTATATGAAACTCTCCGATAAAATTAATTTTCGTGAGATATTGAAGAAATGACATCATATGTCCATTCTAAATCTTTGAAAATGAATTTGTTATAATCATTTTAATGATGATGGTATAAATATTATTGAACTCCTGAAGAGATTCTAATTGATTATAGAAATATTTGAAATTAAATATGTTGCATGCACAAAATTTGTTTAGATTTGCAGATTTATTATTTAATTGAGATTTTGTGCATCAAGAAACTTATATAACAAATGTATTTGATATGGACACATCTAGTTGACTGTGTACTATAATGATTGTGATGTCACTTGATATTAGTATAGATCATGTCCTCAAGAAAATGATAAACAACTTGAATTGGTCCTGAAGTACCATATCTTAGTTCAAACGAGGACATCAATGTATTTTGTTAATGATATTTATTGTGGTATTTTGGTTTGCCAATGTTAGTAAATACAGATATCAGAACAAAGTCAAGCATATATTTTGTATCTTAAAGAAGCAACATAATCAAGGAAGTGAAGAACGCTTTTTTATCAAGGATGATGATTTTACAAGTACAAGAAACTTGTTGATTTCTTAAAGGGGGTCTTGCAACAACTCAATATGAAGAAACTTCTCAAGCACTACTAATTTGAAGATGACTATGAAGATAAACCAGATATTTCAACAAAGTTGCTGCAAGTAAACTTTTGAGTAACTAGAACAAATATTATTTGACTTTCTTCGTCTCATATATGATTGTCTTTATGAGGGGGAGACATAAATGTGTTCTGCACTCTTTTTGCCTTAACCATGGTTTTGTCCCATTGGGTTTTCCTGGTAAGGTTTTTAACGAGGCAGATTATCATACACAAAAGGGATATTGTACTCTTTTCCTTCACTAGAATTTTTCTCCTATTAGGTTTTTCTCTAGTAAGGTTTTAATGAGGCATATCTTCAATGGACATCCAAGGGGGAGTGTTATAAATATTAATAGTGGATGTCCAAATAGCAAATGTGTTAGTGGGCCATACTACTAGGTTATTGGGCTTAATTCATAAGCTACTCTATTTCCCTATAAATAGAGCTCATTTGTAACATTGAGACACACATTAGTGAATAAGAATACTGCTCTTATTCTCTCTTCTTCTCCTTCTCTCTATTACTCTCTCTATTTACTTATTTTCATAACATAATCTGTTATATAAAATAAAAAAGGTAGCAAAAATAATTTGGCTGATTGTGAAGATAATAGGTTATCAACACCTATTGAGCCATTGAAGGATTAAAAGGATAGTTTTATCAGACTACGCAACAAGGTTTTGTAGATAATGAGAACTAACAAGTGATTACAATTTTTGATAATTTCATTAATCTTAAAAATATTCTTAGCTATTTATGTAAACATAATAGTTGTCATCAATAACCAAGGCTGTCAACCACTCGAATTAACATTTTAAATCCTAGAAGTTTACGTATTTAGGTTGCCAAATGAGTTAACCAACTTTTGGTCTCTCTTTTTAAGCAAACTCATAAATAAAAGTTTGTATAAAATTTTATAATATTATAAGAATCTTTCTAAAAAAAATATTAAAAATTTTAACAAGACATGAATTAAATAGAAATTTTTATATTTTCGGCGGTTCAAAATTCATACTTAATACATGTTTTGTTAAACAATTCTAATTTTTTTTCTGAAGACATTTTTACAATATTTTACACAGTTATGCACAATTTTATTAAAACATAAAAAGGTCATTGAGCCATTGAAGGATTAAAAGGCTAGTTTTATCAACATCTATTGAGCCATTGAAAGATTAAAAGTATAGTTTTATATGACTACGTAACAAAGTTTCGGAGACAATTAATAGCAAACAATTAACGGTTACTTTTAACTTGTACAATTTCAGGGGGTTAATTACCTATTTACTCATTGAAGAATTGTTAAACCATTATTGAAAATATTCTTTCATAAAGGCATAAAATTGAAAAATCTCATTATTGATAGCAATAAATCTTGAACCGAAACACCTTAAATTAATAATAATAAAATACTTTTGAAATATCAAATAATTACAACAATCCCCCACATATTTCAAAAGTTCAAAAATTAAATTAGAAAATAAATTTTCTGGGTTTACATCTTAGATGTGATGCATCAAACTGGTGTAGCAAGCTATATGAACCAAAGACACTTATGTATGTTAGCGGTCTACCACTCGAATCACACCCCCACAATTCTTACTGTTAACGCTGTGGTGCGCTAATAGGCTGTGCTCGTACCTGGTTAATTCATGAGTGCTCCAGATATTTCGCCAAGATCTCATACAAACGGGCCCACTTGACACTCACATAGGTGATTTCATCAAGTGTATGCTGAAAATCATACACCACCCATAAGGGATATGAAATTCATTAAAAGCTACAAATACTTATCCTCTCAATAATGCAGTGTCTAGCACTTCTCACTCATGTAACACCCTATTTCTATTAAAGCGATAAAACACGCGAATAATACATATATTCAAGAAATAGAAGCTACATCATTAAACAAAATCCAAAACAACATGCATGTATAAAAATCTCAACAGTCGCAGCGGATATAAACAATATACTTCAAAACATACATGCCATGATATAAAAAATACATCAACATAAATGTTCTCCAAGTCCCGAGAAATGGGTAAATCTCCAACATGAATAAATTCAAACAGATAATCTAGATAATCATAAACAGACACCTAGATCAGAGCCTATCCTTGACTCTACGAAACCGATCCCGATATCCGACCAAGCATCAAGCAACTCACCAAAGCAACTAATCCTGCACAACGTCTACCCATCCATATAGACAGGTAGGCGGTCCATCATAGATCCATTGGGGGTAAGTATTACATAAATCATAATCAACAAAAACAAATATAAGCATTCAAGGATTCATGCATAACACATATACATAACCACCTCTCCTAGAATACTAGCATCACATGATTGTTATCCCCCATCATAAACATTTCAAGCTATCAAATTACTAACATAGCATAGAAACATATTCAATCACTAATCAAGTCATCGACATAAGCTCATAATTCATCAACAACAATCAAGAAAGGATTACTCACATTATTCTTCATATAGCGTACTTAACTCAACAATGCGTTTCAAAGTTATAAGCAAGTAATTATCATTATCAAAGGAATCACCAAAACATATATGTATATACACATATACAATTCTCACCTCATCACTATTACCAAAACATTTATCATCAAGTAGATTCATCAAGTGTATAAGCACAGGTAAGCAAGATATGCAATTAGAACATAAATCAATTATTTACAACCATCAACAAAATCCACCAATGTGCATATACCCAATCCACATCACATCATTCAACAATTCCACCAATGCACAAATTCATCAAGTCACATATTCAATTATGATACAATTCATCAACCAATCAATCCAAATATCACAAGTATGTATTCATCAAACACACTTATCATCAACAATCCTCATCCACATGCCACAAATAAGACTCATGTCATGATATGCACCTAGTTCGACACATATATGCATGTGGTATCAAATCACCTCAAGGTCGTCACCTTCGATGCAACAAAAACATCGTACGTAAGATTTCACACCCGTCTTACATAATCTCCGAAGTAAAGAGCTCAACCCTTTTTCAACTACAAGACTCAACATGACTATGATGCATGGACATACAAGCAAAGACTCGACAATGCAAAATCATCTCATAATTTTCACAACAATATAAAGGACAACTTCCAAATATATTGATCATCTCCACAACAATTGAATTATCAAGTATTTACGTCCACACAACATTCAAGTCATAATTCAAATAAGAGTCATCATCACATTATCATCATAATCATCAATGATCATCAATATCATTCAACATCAACTACATCATATAGTTCAAAAACTCCTTACAATTTCTCACAATTCAAGTAAAGGAGAAAATACAATACATTATGATAAACATCATATTCAACATATGTAAAGCATTCACATATCTTCATATAATCATATCAAACTATCTACAATAGATTTGCCAATTATTTGGTCTTAAAGATTATTTTCGACAAAGTTCGTCTCTCATTCTACAACTCTAAAATAATTGAGACAAATGAACCAAAACCAAGTATATAAACTCTAGGGCCTCGACTATGCATACACTTAGATCACATATGAGTGTAGTTGAATATACATGTGCATTTCACTGGCCGACCACGACAAAATCACCAAAATCACAAACTTACGACAAGTTCGTATCATTTTACCATTTTCCAAGTTATCCGACAAAACAGAGTAAACACATTTGGAAACCTCAAATAAGTATATACACAAATCACATATGAGTGCAGTAGTGTATACATCAACGTCTCATAGGCCAACTCACTCAAATCTCAAAGTTTTGCAAAGTTCGTATCGTTTCTCCCATATTGCAAAACCAAATCATTTTCAAAACAAAACCATGTTAGAATCAAGCTATGATACTCTTAGAAGCTTAATTATAACTTGATTAAATATGGTTAGGTGTTTGGAATCCATTGGCATGCTTAAAAGTACACAAAAACACGAAAAAACGAGGTTTTGGGATTCTGCAGAACTGACACGGTCGTGTCATCCCTTATAGGAGAATCTGACACGGTCGCGTCATCTAGACACACGGTCGTGTCACCTCACCAGTACAGCAAAATGCATTTTTACGTTTTCGCGCATAAAATTTTGTTTTCGAATCCGATTTCAGTTCTGTTTTCGCCAATGCATTCCTAACACTTAGACCATACAAACCACACTTGAAAACTTGACATTTAAACATTAAAACAACTTAATCAAACTCATCCCAAAATGACTTATTTTGCAAAAGCATTTAAAAACCACTTTTACTCAAAAACTCGTTTTCTTCCCAAAACGATTTTTCTCCAAAACCAAGTGATTAAAACAGAAAATCATATCATCATAATTCATTCTAACAACTTCTTTAACTCATTCAACATCATCAAAATCAAACTTCTTCATTATCAACCCATTTTACAAAACCACCAACAACAACTCATTTCTCATCAACAAATCATGAATTATGAACACCCAAGCCATGAATCATCAACAACAATATCTCTTAGCAACAACAACATCAATTGAACATGATTCTTACAACAATTCAATAACAACATAGCATAATTCAACAATTTGAGTGGCTTTAAATAACGGTAAAACACTAACAACGGTCACTTAACAGTAAAACACTAATAACTAATCACTACGTTAGTAACTTAGCAAAAATAACGGTTCTCACTAACCACTAAAAATAATTCTCACAAAAAATTACTAATTTACTCTTACACCCAAAATGACAAAAATACCCCTGAGTCCAAAATGACTAAATTACCCTTCTAACACGGAAACCCATGAAAATGCATCCAATGATGAATGATCACACACAAGCACCTATAAGCACATAATAAAACAATTAAAAATAAATCTAGCGAAAATCGAACTGTTACAAGTCACACCATAGGAAAGGGACAAAATCAAAAATTAATTAACTAATTTTTGGTGCTAGCAGAACTAATAAGTGACTTGTTTTTACCCATATGAACCTTATTCATGGGATCTCCAATCACAAATGTTGGGTTCCTATCACTTATTAATTTCGAGTGGCTTTAAGTCCCACTCCCCTCGATGTGTCACAAATTATTTTCCTCCCCAAGGGTTTTGTAAAAGGGGCCAGCTAAGTTCACTTATGACCTCACATAATCGATCGATATTGTTCCATCTTTTAACAATTGTTTTACCACATTATGTCTCAATTGAATATGTCTATTCATATCATTGAACGATTTGTTCTTTGCCACGGCTATTGCTGATTTACAATCACAATGCATTGACATTGATGGAGTTGGTTTTATTCCTAAAGGAATATTAGCTAAGAGATTTCTTAACCACTCAGCCTCACTACCAGCCAATTCTAGAGCTATGAACTCTGATTCCATAGTTGATCTAGCAATTATGGATTGTTTGGATGATCTCCACACAACTGCACCTCCACCAAGTGTAAATATATAACCACTGGTAGATTTTGTCTCATCTGAATCAGAGATTCAGTTAGCATCATTGTATCCTTCTAACACAATGGGGAATCCACTATACTCAATACCATAATTCATGGTACCTCTTAAATATTTCATTACTCTAGCAAGTGCCTCCCAATGATCCTGATTAGGATTATGTGTATATCTACTCAATCTACCTACTACATATGCAATATCAGGACGAGGAAAATTCATCAAATGCAGTAAGCTCCCAATAATTTGGGCATATTGAGTTTGGTCAATAGGATCACCTTTATTTTTCTTTAAATGAGAGTTAGCATCATAAGGGGTACTCACTGACTTAGAGTCACAATGACCAAACTTTCTTAGAAGTTTCACAACATAATGTTCTTGAGATAGTATTATATTATCATCCTTCCTTTGATTTTAACTCCCAAAATTACACTTGTTTCACCCATGTCTTTCATATCAAATTTAGAAGCAAGAAAGGACTTGGTTCTAATCACAATATCAATACAAGTACAAAAAATGAGCATGTCATCAACATATAAACTTATAATTACACATTCATTGTTCACACATTTAGTGTAAACACATTTATCAACTTCAATTGATGAAAATCCATCATTAATCAAAACTTAATTAAACTTTGCATGCCATTGTTTTGGTGCTTGTTTCAAACCGTATAATGATTTAAGAAGTTTACAAACTTTATTTTCTTGACCAGAAACTACACATCCATCGGGTTGTGACATATAAATTTCTTCCTCTTAAACACCATTCAAAAATGTTGTTTTTACATCCATTTGATTAATAACAAGTTTATAAATAGAAGCAAGAGCTATTAAAACACGAATTGATGAAATTCTGGTCACAGGAGCAAAAGTATCAAAATAATCAATATTTTGTTTTTGAGAAAATCCTTTTGCTACTAATCTAGCTTTGTATTTTTCAATAGAACCATCAGGAAAATATTTTTTCTTAAAAATCCATTTGCAACCAATTGGTTTTGCTCCTTTAAGTAAGTCAACCAAAATCCATGTATGATTTTTAGAAATGGAATCCATTTCAATTTTAATAGCTTCTTTCCAAAATTTTGCATCAGAGGAAGAAATTGTTTCATAAAAAGTTTGAGGTTCATTTTCAACAAGATATTTAAAAAAGTCACTTCCGAAGGATATCTCTTTTCTTTGTCGTTTACTTCTTCTTAAATCATCATATGAATTTACATCTTCTTTTTTTAAAGAAGGTTTATCACTAACACTTTCAACTTTCAAAGGAAAAACATTTTCCAAAAAGTCCACATTTTTAGTTTCAACAATAGTGTTACAAGAAAGCACATCACTCTGAAGAACAAGAAATCTATATGCAGCACTATTTTCAGCATAACCAATAAATAAACAATCAGAGGTTTTAAAACCTATTTTCCTTTTCTTAGGATCAGGTAACATAACTTTGGCTAAACACCCCCACACTTTTAAATATTTAAGACTCGGCTTATAACCTTTCCACAATTCATAGGGTGTTTTTCCGGTAAATCTATGTGGAATTCTTGTTTGTAAAAAACATGCAGTTAACAAAGCTTCACCCCAAAGGTTGTCTGGTGCACAAGAACTAACAAGCATAGCATTCATCATTTCTTTTAAAGTCCTATTTTTTCTTTCTGCCACTCCATTTGATTCAGGAGAATAAGGGGAAGTTACTTCATGAATTATACCTTCTTTTTCACAAAAATCATTAAAAGAAATATACTCTCCACCTCTATCAGATCTAACCCTTTTGATTTTTCTACTCAATTGATTTTCTACCTCAGCTTTGTATAAAAGAAACTTATCAAACGCTTCATCTTTATGTTTCAATAAATAAACTTTGGTGTATCGAGAAAAATCATCTATAAAAGTTATATAATATTTATTACCTCCTTCAGACATAGTTTGATTTAAATCTCCTAATAAATCAGTATGAATTAAACTAAGAAGATTAGATTCACGTTGCACAGACATACATTTCTTTTTAGTCAATATTGATTCTAAACAAATATCACATTTACCATATTGCTTATCATTTAAAGTAATGATGCCAAGACTTTGCAATTTATTAACATAAGAAGAATTAACATGTCCTAATCTAGCATGCCATATATCATATGAATCAACCAAGTAAGCAAAAGAAGAAGCTTTATAATTCACAATTTCAGAAATATTAAGTACAAAGAGTCCTTGATCAAAATAGCCTTTTCCCACAAATTTATTTTTCTTTGTCATTACAATCTTGTCAGATTCAAATGACACATTAACCCCATTCTTTATCAACAAGGGCACTGAATATGCCTAGTAGTAGAGTCTACAACCCATTTACTCACATTGATTATAATTTTGACATGAGAAATGACCGCAACAATTATATCATCTCCTTTAGCTTCAGCCAAATTGATTTTAGCTTTCGGAGGATAGTCATTTCTCATTTCAAGACTTGACTTTCCACTAACGCAAGACATACCGCTTATTTTAAAATTGGGGTTAAAAACATCATGGAAAAAATCTATTTTATGGTTATTGTGATCAGACTCTTTGTTATAGTCATACCTTTTCATTGCAGCTTTGTTGTAAATGCTGCTACAAATACCTGCAAAACAAAATTAATGAAAAAGTTTGAGACGTGCTGATCACGCTGTCCTCAAGGATTTTCCGCGTGTAGAATGCTAACCCCCAGTATTTAACAGACCCTTCTTAGAAGTAACCAAGGATACAGAAACTAGCAAGAGTATTCTTAATCAGGTAGATGAATCCCCGAGTTTTTTTTTTTTGTTACAATCCCAGAGTTGTTAACTGCACAAAATAAAAAATACGGGGCTTTTATTTTTGATGTGAGTGAATTGTTTTTTTGTTTGTTATGTTTCTGTTCAAGCCAATTGCAAAACATGTTTTTTTTTTTTTTTTGTACTGACCGTTGTATCAAAATTGGTATATATGCCTTAAAAATAGCTAATAAATAGGAATGTTATGATTTGTATTTTGACTCAGTAAGGAGCAAAATGTAACGTATCCTATTGAAGAATTGTTAAACAAAATTATTGAAAATATTCTTTCATAAAGGCATAAAATTGAAACGGTCAGCCACAATAAAATTGAACAAAATCTCATTATTGATAACAATAAATCTTGAACCAAAACACCTTAAATTAATAATAATAAAATACTTTTGAAATATCAAATAATTACAACACTTATCAAGTTATCAAGTTAACTTAACCTGAATTTTAGTCTTCAAATTCTATAACAATTTATCTATTTGAAAGGTTGAATAATTGTTGTTTCAAGTGTGTGTATTGAATAATTGTTGATTCATAGAGAAATTGTTATAAGGCACTCATTCACTTTTTATCAAGGCGTGTTTTAGCATGAAACACCTTTATAATTGGACACTAAAAGCCCTTTCCTCTCTCTTCAATTGTGTTTTACTTAATTACTCTTATAGTCATTTTCAAACCATAACTCATTTTCTTTCTCGTTCTTTCAGCCAATCATTTTAGTACATGTGCAAAGAAAGAAAGAGAAAAACTCGTTCATAAGCTTCTTTGGCATTTTTCTGGGTACAAAGCCTCTTTGACATTTTAATGATTTTTTTCCCGACAATATCATTTTAATAATCAAATTAGTGCATGTTCTTTACTAATTAACACCAACGTTCATGGAGAAATTGGAACGAACAAATTGGAACGAAAACACATTATCATCCATGGAAAAATGGAACGAATAAAATTAGAATGAGTTTATAAATAAAAAGACGTAAAAACTTTTTATTTTGAATAAGATAGCTCCATAGGTTTTTACATGGAGTGGTGTTCTTATCTCTTAATGAATATGAAGAAATTGTCTTTGACGATATGAGGCAACAAAATAGCCAAATGAGAAAGGCAAGTCTAAGATGAAGACATCCTTTGACGTTGAAGGAAGTTGATTTGTGAGGAGGAATTTTGGATAAAAAAAAAGTTTTTTCTAAATTACCCTTTGAAGAATGGTGGGTAATTTACCCACCGACCAATGAAAATGAGCAATTTACTTGTGGGGTCAAGATAGTTCATGAATATGTGCTTATGTGGCTAATGTGTATTGGTTGGGGTAAATTACCCATCATTCTTTCATGGGTAGCCTAGTTGCCACCAAAAAAGAAAGGTGTAGCAGCGGGAAGGAGAAAAATAAATGTAGGAATTTTAATAATTAAATTAAATGGAAATAACAATCATACCATTTTGTCTTCACTGATTTTAAAAGGAAAGTAAGGGCTAGTGTTCAATTAAAAAGGTGTTTCATGCTAAAAGACACCTTCATAAAAAGTGAATGGGTCTCTTATAGCAATACCATATATATATATATATATGAGTTATGATCCGTTGACACCAAATGTCAACGGATTCGTAGGTTTCAACAAAAGGGGATATGTTGCATAAAGTTTGTGATCCATATGGGAGGAATTAACCAATGGGGAATCTAGGTGAAGAAAGGATACCGATCATTTGATTTGGAGGAGAAAACCAAATTTTATGAAGAAAGAAAAAACAATAATTTGAGTTTCAATAATTGGAAAAAATAAAATAAAAGTATGGAACAGAAAAGGATTAACTAATTAATACTCACATCAGTTAATTTCAAAAACTATTATTAGCCATTGATTAGAAAAGATAGACGGTTGCGATTTGATGTCAACATTTTGAATTGCCATGTTTGGCCCATAAAATAAAATCATTAATTGATGTGGCAATTCAGAATGTTTTGATCGGTTGTGTGTGCAAAACTGTTTTGGATCGTCAACCCACCACTATTAACTATATATATATATATATATATATATATATATATATATATATATATCATTTAAATATTAGGTAAACTAATGATTTTTTATATATTTACCCTCACATCAACTTATCCATTCATAACATTTATTTTTCTTCTACACCTGACTTAAATTAATATGATGTGTTATATCTGTCAAATCAATCTCATCTTGACAAATTCTAGGCAAATAACATATGGAATCATTTTTATTCTTGCTGCTAGATCTTTAAGGCTATTTGATGTGCAAAATAGAATAAAGACTTGATAAGATAAAATGTTGAATGGTGTGCATGATCTTAATAGAGAGATAATACGATAAAAGAAGAATGCTAGCAACACTCTCTTTTTAACACTCTCTAGCACTCACTCTATCATTGGATGAAATCAATGTGGACTCCACCACTTTATGTGGGATCCATTTTCAAAGTGTGGGATCCAATGAGAGAGTGAGTGCTAGAGAGAGTGTTGCTAGCACTCCTATACGATAAAAAGTTGGATAAGCATATGATATCATAGTGATAAGATAGACATCTATCGTGTCATACGTTTGGTGCATATATGATAATAAATATGATAGCATTATGTTATCATATTTTGTGTTTGGTGCACACTTGCTACTGACAATAAAGAAATATGTCATATCTCTAAAATTTGTCTCCAACAATTGTGCAGAAGTACTTATCATTCTCTACAAGAGTTGTTTACTTATTATTTTTCTTTGTTGCAACATGTTAGATAAGTGTAGGATGATTTGGGAGGGAAAATCCTCATTGGAATATGCTTCTCCAATCTCTACAAATTACAACATTTGTGTTTCCTATTTGTAATTAGTTATATATCATATGAAAACAGATAATTAAACTTTTGCAAGTGGATTATCACATGTGAGTACATTCCCATTTTTATATTTTCACAGAAATATCAGAACCATATTCATGTAATATGCCTGGAACTAAAATATTAGAGTTATTTTGATTACATGAATAAGGAACTGAAAAATGACTTTTTTCGATCAAATCATCATATAATATTCTAGTAATATGCCTAGAAGAAAACAAAAAAGAACATATAGAAGCAATATCAGAACCTGTTGAACAAATTCAATTTTTTTATTGGAGCTCGTAACGTATTGATTACTTTGTCCGTCTCAGAATAATAGTCATTGATTTATCCACGATTTTAATTGAAATGATTAATTGTGTTGATTTTCAATGATAAAATTAGCAACATTTACTAAAATATCATTATTAATTGTAGTAAGTCGAGTAGTTAAGTTGGATAAAGTTATAAACAACGGTATAATAGTGGGAAAAATAATAAATGTTACACTGATATTTTGAAGTGAAAATTATTTTAAGACAAATAATGTTAAAGAGACAATTATTTTGAGACAGATGAAGTAGTTTCTTTTTTAGGGGTAAAATATTTATTAGTAAGAATTGAGATAATGATCAGTGATATGAAATTACCATTAACTCCTCAAATATAGTGATTTTAGGAGTTTTAGTGAAGGCAATTGAGGTATTATGGAGGTAATAAATTTTCTTATTACGGAAGTAGATATTTTACTACAATTGATTGGGCTAAAGACGACCTTTATTTAAAAAAAAAATTGGGCTAAAGCCGACTTAGTATTCATGGAGGTCTCCCACAACCTCTAGTTTTGTTATTACTGCCACCTCTACAATCTCCTAAATCTCTCAAATATTATCAACTTTCTTTACCTTCATTTTCTTCACCTCCACCTTGTGTAACTCCTTCACCACCATTTCCTCGTGAGCCCAAACCACCTGAGCCATTTCCACCTTTCTTTTGTCCATAAGGAATGAATGGTAATCGTCCATAGCCCCAAGGTCTCCATGCATCTATCCTAGCTTGTGTTTCGAATTCTTCTTTTACATCGTCTACAAATAAAAAAACAAATTTTATTAAATTAAATATAATAAAAGAAGAAAGAAATTGCAACTTCAATTATAATATAATACATTGTTTTCCATCTTTGGATGGTTCAATTTCCATAACAAATATTATAATTAGTGCACACAGAAAGACCATAGAGAAAAAAGACTTGATTTTCATCCTTGACAAACTAAGAGTTTATTCTAGTGAAATATGAATACAATTGATAGCTATTTATAGTGATCAACAAACAAGATGTATAAAAGATGAATAAAGCGAGCTTGATTATGTAATCTATTATATAAAATAAAAAAGGTAGCAAAAAAGTTTGGCTGATTGTGAGTATAATAGGTTATCAACACCTATTGAGCCATTGAAGGATTAAAAAGATAGTTTTATCAGACTACGTAATAAGGTTTGTAGACAATGAGAACTAACAAGTGATTACAATGTTTGATAATTTCATTAATCTTAAAAATAATCTTAGCTATTTGTGTAAACATAATAGTTGTCATCAATAACCAAGGTTGTCAACCACTCGAATTAACATTTTAAATCTGAGAAGTTTACATATTTAGGTTGTCAAATGAGTTAACCGACTTTTGGTCTCTCTTTTTAAGCAAACTCATAAATAAAAGTTTGCAGCAAAGTTTATAATATTATAAGAATCTTTCTAAAAAAATATTAAAATTTTTAACAAGATATGAATTAAATATAAACTTTTATATTTTTGGCGGTTAAAGATTCATATTTAATATATTTAATTCATGTTTTGTTAAACAATTATATTATTTTTTGGAATTTTTTTTTATAAAGGCTACAATGAGTTTATTTAAAAACAGGAACCAAAAGTGGTGATTGAATAATTTATAAGGACAAAATGCGAAGAAAAATTTTAGAGGGACTAAAACGAAAACTTGGTATATTTATAGGGACCAAAGACATATTTAACCCAAATTAATTTTTTTTTTATACAAAACAATTCACGTTGTTTTTCTAGCCTTTTAACTTTTAAAGTAGGAAAATTTTATGGTGAAGTCATGAGAATGGCTTTTCTGGTGAAGTTAACACTATAACATCAAAAGTGTTGTGAGTAACACCCCATTGTTTATATAGTGGCATCAAAAGTTTAGTCCTCATAGTATCATCAATTCATCAGATTAACAAGAATACGCTTAATCTAATTTTATCTTACCTTGTTTTAAGTGTAACACCCCACAAAGTGTAACATTTAAGACTATCACATGATATCAGCAACTCTGTTTGCATGTTAAAGATAGTACCTGCAAGTCTAAGATGTTGCAAGCATTACTAGATGAATTACTATTGATCATTAATCAGTAATCAACAATTTAAAAATGAATCAATCATTAAGATTAAAATTAACTTTTTCAAAAAAGTCAGTTTGATGACTGCACCGTAGAAGCTCCCATTAAAGTAAACCTATTTGAAAAGTTACTTATCCAATTATAATATTTTTTACTAAATTGTCTTCAAACTCTATAACAATTTATCCATTTGTAAGGTTGAATAATTGTTGTTTCAATATATATATATATATATATATATATATATATATATATATATATATATATATATATATATATATAGGGGAAGGATCCGTTGACACCAGGTGTAAGCCAAAAGGCTTTCACCAAATTTCAACCATTAAATCAAATTAATCAAATGGTTCACAACTCTCCGTCAAATAAAAAGAAATAGTGAGACACGTGTAATTCATCCTTCTTCTTTCACTGTTTTGTCGTCAACGTCAAATGAAACCTAGCTTTTGGTACATGAATTTTTTTTATTCCAATTTCTGAAACAAGAAAGACACCATTGTTATAGGAAGAATACTGAAATTCAAGAAATTGAAATATTGTTTATTGGCCACCGAAACAAAGTTTAGATGGACAATAACACCGAAACAAAAACAAATTATTCGGAAGAAATTTAGAAAAGAAAATTCGAGGGATTTGTTTCTAGTTGTTGTAGATCTAGGATTTTTTGTTAAAAAGAAAAAAGAAAAGAAGCCATATGAATTAAGCAATAGAAGCTTGGATCCGATTTCTTTGAAGCTGTTGTGTGTTATACCCTGTTTTTGGACCTAAAAATACTGGGCCCAATTTCATTTCAAACTTTGTCAAATGTCAAATTTCAACTGCACAGTTCAATTTGTCTCTGCTACGCAGTGTTTTCAATCACATTTTTACCTATGTTTTTCTTGCATAAAACCTTTCAAGATGTCTTTACTTGTCTTGTAAGTCATTTAAAAGTGTCTCTGAATCATTACATTGCTTTTTCTACAAGTTTATTTCAAAATTTGCAAAAAGTCATACAGAAGGGTATTTTGGTCATTTCCTGCAGTGGGACCCATTTTCATCCTTGTGACTGTCTCTGAGTCTTTTCAAATTCATTTTTAACATTTCATCAGTAAACCCTGTTTAAATTCATTTCAAATTCGCGTCTGAGTCAGTGTCAGGTCAATTTGAATCTGTTTAGGTCGTTTTTAGCCCTAGGGGCATTTTGGTCATTTCACATAAAATTTTGGCATGGGGAGGTTACTTTGAAGTACCTCATTTAGGCCATTGGTTCGTTTTAGTCCGTTTTGTCAGTTTTATTTGTTGTTTCACTTTACGTTTGATCAAATTACGTTTTATTCAAATTTTATTTTATTGCATTTTGGTCCCTCAATTGAGGTCCCAAAATTGCATTTTTGTCCAAACTTTTTTATTTCATTTCAAGCTTTTTTTTAATTTTGCAGTTTAGTCCTCAATTTCTCTGTTTTTGCAGAAAGGTCCAGAATCCATTTTAAGTCCAAGCTGCGCCATTTTCATGCAAATCCAGGTGTCACTATCCTATTGGTTCCAATGCACACATGTCAAGCTATAAAAGGTGTACAGTGCCACACGTTTTTCCATTCATCAAGTGCCAACTCATAAACACAGAGTCACACTCTCTCTCTTGTCAGTTACAGATCAAAACAGAAAAAGCTTCAACATTCATCAATGGCGTAAACCTAACCTTTTCCAGAAACAGAAACTACACAAATTCAAGCTATTTCTTCATGGATTCTCAGTGATTCTTTGAAGAATCATCATCATTGAATCAGTATCTTCGCAATTCAAGGTGCGAATTCGCCAAAGGCAAACTCCAGCACCGATCACGAAGATACAGTGAGGAAGACGAAGAAGAAGGAAAGATAATGAAGGTTTAAACCGGCGAAGAAGACGATAAAGCAAGAAACCAGCAGGAACACCGGTTTATTTCCGGATTCAAAGCCAAATCACATAGCACCAAGAACATTCAAGTTTTCCCAAAGTTTTCCTCCATTAAAGGTTTCAACCAAAACCTTAGGTAAAACTCAGAATCTTTTCTCAAAAGTGTTATCACTGTTAAACCTATAAAAAAATATCACGCAAGCAATAGATCCAAAATTTCCAGAACTCAAAGACGAAACCGTAACCGTAAACACGAAACCTAGATCCATAAGGATCTAAGTTTTGAAAGCAAGAACAAACATCAAAGAAGCAGCGAATAACGAGACGATGTAGATCTTTAAACGATCTAAACATTTCCTTTCAAAAAAAAATCAAAAAAATCAGTTTCAAAACCGTATGGAAATTTTTAGATCTACGTCGTTTCAAACCGTATTTGAAAAAACAACTGCTGGATTCGTGTTTAGGGTTAAAGGACGAACCAGAAAATACAAAAACCTTTAAGTTCTGGAAATTTTAGGTCACCGGAATTCATAGTCTCGCCGGAGAAGATGAAGTTTCCGGCGGACCTTCAAGGTCTCCGCCGTAGCTTCATCCTCACCGGCGGTGAGGTTTCTAGAGAGAGGTGAGAGATGAGAGAAGAGAGAAGGACTTAGAGAGAGAAAGCCAAGTGAAAAATGAGAAAACCGGTGTTCCTCCACTTTTATAGGCCAGCGAACCGGACCGGTCCAGTCCGGTCCATCCTCCTTTGATTCCTGGCCGTTTGATCTAGGGTTTTTGAATCCTGGATCAATCGTGTGGCTCCTGTGCATCCGGACCTTGTAGTTTTGGGCTTTGGGTTTGGGCTTAATTTTCTGTACATTTCTTGCTTTGTTCTTGCTATTCACACCCCTGTTTTTTGCTACCTGCACCTATGTCTTGATTAAAATTGTGATAAAATTCCTAGAAAAATTCATACATGTTTCTTGATATTTTCTTAGTGTTTTTATGACATTTTTGCACATTAAGGATCTATGAAATTTTTGTATAATTAATTCATAGCATTTTAATTCTCTTTGAATTATTTGTTATGGATTCTTCTTCACACATTTGTCCTTGATGTGAGAATATGTGATAAAAACTACTTGCTGTGTTAATATGAGAGATTTGTGCCTTTAATTTCATGTTGATTTGCTGTTTTGATTTGGTTCATAAGTTCTTGATTTTATGAACAATATATGCATAGTTTGAAAGATATAAAATACCAAGTTTATTCTAGAAAATATGGCATGAAACCATGCTTGCATGTTCCCAATAATTCCATGCTATAACTTGAGATAAAGAAAACTCTTTCAAAATTTGTTAAAGCATGAGAATTAGAGGCCAAGAATGCTTTAGGTTTCATACCTAAATTTTTAGGGTTTAATGTCATTTTGTTAACTTTTTGTGCCATCTTGCATGCTTTTATTTCTTAGTACTTGTTATGTTTTTTTTCTTTTCACTAACAAGTTTATTTCCATGTTTCATGCATCTCATTTAGCATTCCCTCCACCTTCTTTAGCCTAGCATTTATTTTTGCAAGTTTTAATTCCTTTAGAGATGTAATTTGTCATCATTATTTTGTAGCTTGGCAAAGGGGCCATAGAATGTATTTAGGCAATTTTTGTAATATGGACTATGGACACTATGACGCACCGACATGCACACACTCACCTTAGATGTATGCATAGGATTGTATGGTTAAATAAGCGTTTAGGTTTTAAACACTTAGAGAAAATCCATCTTTTTTCCAAAAAAAACAATTGAACTTCACTTCAAAAATTTTCATAATAAATATGAAGTCAACACTTCATTTTCCCCTTTCTTTTTCTTAAGGAAAAATTCAATTCATCTTAACCATTTAGACTTTCTTTCTAATCACTAATCATACCTCCTCTTTTTACAAATAAGCAATAAAACTAAAGCGTAGAAATCAACTTAGGAAAACGGCTCCTATAGAGGACTATAGTTACTCCGGGTGCCTAACACCTTCCCGTAGTAAAACCGACCCCCGAACTTAGAATCTAAGGGTTTTTTCTCAATTTTTCCCTTCCCAAGAAAAAAGAGAGATGTCAACGGTCGAAAGGTACAAGTCCAATTAATGGCTTGGCACCCAAAAACCATGATAACAGAAATGGCGACTTCACTGGGGATTAGTTTTAGCGGGTCGCGCCTAGTTTTCCTTAGTTTATATTTACACCTTGTTTATTGCTTATGTAAATACTTGCTTACTTTCATTTGACGTGTGGGGTGAGAATATCAAAAGTCCTATACCCGGGCTGAGTGAACTTATGTTTAGGTAGAGATATAATCGACAATTCGATCCGGGGGTTGCCTCGTGTATTGGATTATGCGATCAATCTCACATAGCTGAGGCATTTTGAAAGTGATATTGTCGGCGTGTGTTGTCATGCTTAGGCACTTCACTTTCAATTGTTCGATGAAGCTATGAACCGTAGTTACCAAACCCATCCTAGCCTTTTTAGGACGTAGTGCGGTGGCTAAATTGAGTGTTGTCTCAAACTTTAGTCGTCACGCGATACTACACTCAAACTAGACCTTCTCACAAATAATCATGGAACGGGTGTCGTCCTGTACTACCATGATATATGTGAGAGAGGTTGCAGTTTGGGAACTGTGTTAGAACCTTGGTTACTACTATCCGAAGCCTTGGTTCACCGGACGCCGTGTCCATCCGTTACTTTGAATCTCAACCCACATTGTAACTAAACAACACAATCATGCATGCATGCATTCATGCATAAACATTTTTCATGCATTCATCGAAGGGTTTAAACAAATGAGAATTTTTGTAAATAATCACAGGTATGAAGAAGACTAAGTGCTACAAGTTCAAGGAAGTGGATTTGGTTAGTTTGAGAGAGTTGGCACTCAAGGTCAAGAGTCAAACAGGGTTCCGACTCCGGTATGGGGGATTGCTTACTTTGCTCCGAACCGACGTGGACGAGAAGCTAGTGCACACTCTAGTACAATTTTATGATCCAAGCTTCCGTTGCTTCACTTTCCCGGACTTCCAGTTGGTTCCTACTCTCGAGGCTTACTCCAATCTAGTGGGTTTACCTATAGCCGAGAAGACGCCTTTCACCGGTCCCGGAACTCCTCTTACTCCTCTGGTTATTGCTAAGGATCTCTACCTCAAGACTTCCGACGTCTCCAACCATCTTATTACCAAGTCTCACATTCGGGGGTTCACTTCGAAGTATCTTCTTGATCAAGCTAATCTCGGTACTACTCGTCAGGATACGCTCGAGGCTATTCTTGCTTTGCTTATCTACGGGCTCATTCTCTTCCCGAACCTCGACAACTTCGTGGACATGAATGCTATCGAGATCTTTCATTCCAAGAACCCGGTTCCTACTTTGCTAGCGGATGCCTACCACGCCATTCATGACAGGACTCTCAAGGGCCGTGGGTATATTCTTTGCTGCACATCTCTTTTGTATAGGTGGTTTATTTCGCACCTTCCGAGTTCCTTCCATGATAACTCGGAAAATTGGTCCTACTCTCAGCGGATTATGGCTCTCACTCCTAATGAGGTCGTCTGGCTCACTCCTGCCGCTCAAGTGAAGGAAATCATTATGGGTTGTGGAGACTTTCTCAATGTACCTCTTCTTGGTACTCGTGGAGGAATCAACTACAATCCCGAGCTTGCTATGAGACAGTTTGGTTTCCCTATGAAGTCGAAGCCCATCAATCTTGCCACATCTCCAGAGTTCTTCTTCTACACGAATGCTCCTACCGGACAAAGGAAAGCTTTCATGGATGCTTGGTCCAAGGTTCGAAGGAAAAGCGTGAGGCATCTAGGTGTGAGATCCGGTGTCACTCATGAGGCCTATACCCAGTGGGTGATAGATCGAGCTGAGGAGATTGGTATGCCTTATCCAGCTATGAGATACGTGTCTTCGTCTACTCCATCTATGCCTCTACCTCTACTCCCCGCGACTCAGGATATGTATCAGGAGCATCTAGCTATGGAGAGTCGTGAGAAGCAAGTGTGGAAAGCTCGGTACAATCAAGCCGAGAATCTAATCATGACTTTGGATGGTAGAGATGAACAGAAGACTCATGAGAATCTGATGTTGAAGAAAGAGCTAGCTAAGGCCCGGAGGGAACTAGAAGAGAAAGACGAGCTGCTTATGAGGGATTCCAAGAGAGCCCGAGGACGACGAGACTTCTTTGCCAGATACTGTGATTCAGATTCCGAGTCCGATGAACCTCCGACTACTTCCTATGCTTGAGAGCTCTATTTGTTTACCTTGTTGAAAATGTTGTGTAATTTTGTTTATTTGCAAGATTTCTAATTTGTTTTAAAATCCTTCGATGAAAAAATAAGTCTTTTGCATTCGCATTTGCATATCATGCATCATGTGCATCATACATTGGTCACAAAGGCTTCCAAGTGCTCACTATCTCCTGGTTCCTCTGCCGCAGTGTGAAAAGTGGCTCGTGCTCAGAGAGTTTACGAACCAGATAGAACTGATCGAACCAGAGAATACAGAAGAAAGAAAAGGGCTATGGAAGAAGAGAACGCTCAGCTTCGCACCGAGGTAGCCTCTCTAAAGGAGGAATTGGCTAAAGCTAATGACGTCATGACTGCTCTACTAGCTGCTCAAGAGCAATCAGCTACAGCTATCCCTACAACCACAGCTGCACCAGTAACTACAAGCGTGCTCCCTACCACTTCTGCAGACAATCGCTTTACTATGCCAGTGGGGTTTCCGTATGGGCTTCCACCGTTCTTCACTCCCGTTGCTACAGCAAGCACCTCGGGCACTGCTAACAATGTTCTGATTCCTGCAACAAATGCCGCCTCCATCATTGCTACTTTGCCACAAACAACAGCAGCTGTCACTGAGCCTCTGGTACACACTCTGCCTCAAGGTATTAGCATCAACACACAGCACAGAAGCATCCCCGTAACCAAGACTATGGAAGAGATGATGGAGGAACTTGCTAAAGAACTCCGTCACGAGATCCAGGCCAATCGAGGGAGTGCAGACTCTGTCAAAACTCAAGACCTTTGCTTAGTGTCAAAAGTGGATGTTCCTAAAAAGTTCAAGATTCCGGACTTCGACCGGTACAACGGGCTAACTTGTCCTCAAAATCACATCATCAAATACGTCCGGAAGATGGGCAATTACAAAGACAATGATTCCCTTATGATCCACTGTTTTCAGGATAGTCTGATGGAGGATGCCGCAGAGTGGTATACTAGTTTGAGTAAGAATGACATCCATACCTTTGATGAGTTAGCCACCGCTTTCAAGAGCCATTATGGGTTTAACACTCGACTGAGGCCAAATAGGGAGTTTCTCAGGTCCCTATCTCAGAAGAAGGAGGAAAGTTTCCGTGAATATGCGCAAAGGTGGAGAGGGGCGGCTGCCCGTATCACTCCTGCTTTAGATGAGGAAGAAATGACCCAGACGTTCTTAAAAACGTTGAAGAAAGATTATGTTGAGAGGATGATCATCGCTGCCCCGAACAACTTTTCGGAGATGGTCACCATGGGAACCCGTCTTGAGGAAGCCGTAAGGGATGGAATCATCGTGTTTGAGAAAGCTGAATCCTCTGTGAATGCGTCGAAGAGATATGGTAATGGACACCACAAGAAGAAAGAAACGGAAGTGGGGATGGTGTCAGCTGGAGCCGGGCAATCAATGGCTACTGTTGCTCCTATCAATGCGGCTCAAATGCCTCCGTCATACCCATATATGCCGTATTCTCAGCATCCGTTCTTCCCACCGTTTTATCATCAGTACCCTTTGCCGCCGGGCCAGCCTCAAGTGCCCGTCAATGCAATTGCCCAACAGATGAAACAACAGATGCCGGTTCAACAACAACAACAAAATCAGCAAGCCAGGCCAACTTTCCCTCCTATACCGATGTTGTATGCAGAACTTCTTCCAACTCTACTCCAGAGAGGTCATTGTACAACTAGACAGGGTAAGCCCCCACCTGATCCGTTGCCTCCAAGGTTCAGGTCTGATCTCAAATGCGACTTTCATCAAGGTGCCCTAGGTCATGATGTCGAGGGGTGTTATGCTTTGAAATATATCGTGAAGAAACTCATCGATCAAGGGAAGCTGACTTTTGAGAATAATGTTCCACATGTCCTTGACAATCCGCTACCAAATCATGCCGCTGTGAATATGATCGAAGTGTGTGAAGAAGCTCCGAGACTTGATGTCCGCAACGTCGCAACTCCTCTGGTACCTCTACACATCAAGCTGTGCAAAGCTTCTCTGTTTAATCATGATCATGCCAAGTGTCTGGGATGTCTCCGTGATCCTTTGGGTTGCTATACTGTTCAAGAAGACATCCAAAGCCTGATGAATGATAATCTTCTGACTGTCAGTGATGTTTGCGTGGTCGTGCCAGTTTTTCACGATCCGCCTGTCAAGAGTGTACCTTTGAAGAAGAATGCTGAGCCTTTGGTGATAAGGTTGCCAGGACCAATTCCTTATGTTTCGGACAAAGCAGTGCCATACAAGTACAATGCTACTATGATAGAAAATGGAGTAGAGGTGCCTCTAGCCTCGTTTGCCACAGTAAGCAATATTGCCGAAGGGACTTCTGCAGCGCTAAGAAGCGGGAAGGTCCGTCCGCCGTTATTTCAGAAGAAGGTAGCTACGCCGACCATTCCACCAGTTGAAGAAGCAACTCCAACCGTTGTTTCACCCATTGCTACAGATATGAACCAGTCAGGCAAGTCTATTGAGGATTCGAATTTAGATGAGATTCTGAGAATAATAAAGAGGAGCGACTACAAGATCGTTGATCAGTTGCTGCAGACTCCTTCGAAGATATCTGTCTTGTCATTACTCTTGAGCTCCGAGGCTCACAGGAATACCTTGTTAAAAGTGCTGGAGCAGGCTTATGTTGACCACGAAGTTACGGTAGATCGTTTTGGTGGCATAGTGGGAAACATTACTGTTTGTAACAACCTCTGGTTCAGTGAAGAAGAGTTGCCGGAAGCGGGAAAGAGTCACAATCTGGCTTTGCACATCTCGGTAAATTGTAAATCAGACATGATATCAAATGTGTTGGTGGATACCGGTTCCTCTCTCAATGTAATGCCCAAGACGACTCTAGATCAGTTGAGCTACCGTGGGACCCCGTTGAGGAGAAGTACTTTCTTGGTCAAAGCTTTTGATGGATCTCGAAAGAATGTGCTGGGAGAGATAGACTTGCCGATAACCATTGGCCCTGAGAATTTCTTGGTTACTTTCCAGGTGATGGACATTAACGCATCCTACAGTTGCCTGCTGGGAAGACCGTGGATACACGATGCAGGTGCAGTTACTTCCACCTTACATCAGAAGTTGAAATTTGTGAAGAATGGAAAACTCGTTACAATCCATGGTGAAGAAGCGTACTTAGTCAGCCAATTGTCTTCTTTTTCTTGTATTGAAGCAGGGTCTGCTGAGGGAACTGCTTTCCAAGGTTTGACCATTGAAGGTGCAGAGTCTAAGGAAGCTGGGGCTGCTATGGCTTCTTTGAAGGATGCTCAGAGAGCCATTCAAGAAGGTCAGACTGCCGGCTGGGGCAAGGTAATACAGCTCTGTGAGAACAAGCGTAAAGAAGGTCTCGGGTTCTCCCCGTCATCAAGGGTTTCCTCGGGAGTCTTCCACAGTGCAGGGTTTGTTAATGCTATCTCTGAAGAAGCCACTGGATCTGGTCTCAGACCTGCATTTGTTACACCAGGAGGCATTGCGACAAATTGGGATGCCATTGACATTCCTTCAATCATGCATGTTTCTGAGTAATGTGTCTTGTTGCTTTAATGCTTTGTTTTCAAAATAACAATCCTCTCGCTCTGCCCAAAGCGAGAGTGATGTTTTCTGTAAGGGCATGTTTGTTTCGGCATTGCCGTTGATTAATAAAATTTTGTCGTTTCTTCCACGACTACTTTTTTTAGTGCTTTTTCCCTTGGAAACAATGGTAATGCCAGAAAAAACCAAAACGTCTGTATTTTCTTATTAATTTCAAAAATCTGCATGAAAAAAAAAACTCTTTCTAAAATCATCCAATCATTATATGCAGGTTGAACCATAATAAACCCGTTGAACACAGTAATCATACGGTTCCTCCAAGTTTTGAATTCCCTGTGTATGAAGCCAAAGATGAGGAAGGTGATGACGTACCATATGAGATTACTCGGTTACTTGAGCAAGAAAAGAAAGCCATTCAGCCTCACCAAGAAGAGATTGAGCTTATCAACATAGGTACCGAGGAAAACAAGCAAGAAATCAAGATTGGTGCTACTCTAGAGGAAGGGGTTAAACAGAAGATCATCCAACTCCTCCGGGAATATCCGGATATTTTTGCATGGTCCTATGAAGATATGCCAGGTCTAGACCCTATGATCGTGGAGCATCGGATTCCTACCAAGCCTGAATGTCCTCCCGTCAGGCAGAAATTGAGAAGGACTCATCCTGATATGGCTCTCAAGATC
Organism: Medicago truncatula; assembly: GCF_003473485.1. Taxonomy (NCBI): domain Eukaryota; kingdom Viridiplantae; phylum Streptophyta; class Magnoliopsida; order Fabales; family Fabaceae; genus Medicago; species Medicago truncatula. The sequence continues at coordinate 19,601,937 of NC_053043.1, read as the reverse complement.
AAGAATGAAGTTCAAAAGCAGATTGATGCGGGTTTCCTCATGACAGTTGAGTATCCCGAATGGGTTGCCAATATTGTGCCTGTGCCAAAGAAGGATGGTAAAGTTCGGATGTGTGTTGACTTCAGAGACCTGAACAAGGCCAGTCCAAAAGACAACTTTCCATTACCTCATATTGATGTGCTTGTTGATAATACTGCTCAATCTAAGGTGTTCTCCTTCATGGACGGTTTTTCCGGTTATAATCAGATCAAGATGTCTCCTGAAGACAGAGAAAAGACGTCTTTTATCACTCCATGGGGTACTTTCTGCTACAAAGTGATGCCATTCGGTCTAATCAATGCTGGTGCTACCTACCAAAGGGGAATGACCACTCTGTTTCATGACATGATTCACAAAGAAGTTGAGGTATATGTGGATGACATGATTGTGAAGTCAGCAGATGAGGAGCAGCATGTTGAATATTTAACAAAGATGTTTGAAAGGTTAAGAAAATACAAGCTGCGATTGAATCCCAACAAATGTACATTCGATGTCAGGTCCGGAAAGTTATTAGGTTTCATTGTCAGCCAAAAGGGCATTGAAGTCGATCCTGATAAAGTCCGGGCCATCCGAGAAATGCCAGCTCCACAGACAGAGAAGCAAGTCAGAGGTTTCTTGGGACGTTTGAATTACATCTCCCGATTCATATCTCATATGACTGCAACCTGCGGGCCGATCTTCAAGCTACTTAGAAAGAACCAGCCTGTTGTATGGAATGATGAATGCCAAGAAGCTTTTGATAGCATCAAGAATTACCTGCTGGAACCACCTATCCTTGTCCCACCCGTGGAAGGAAGGCCTTTGATTATGTATTTGGCAGTATTTGATGAATCCATGGGATGCGTGCTTGGTCAACAAGATGAAACTGGAAAGAAAGAGCATGCTATCTACTATCTAAGCAAGAAGTTCACCGATTGTGAAACTCGGTATACAATGCTTGAGAAGACTTGTTGTGCTCTAGCTTGGGCTGCCAAACGCCTGCGTCATTATTTGGTGAATCATACAACTTGGTTGATATCCAGAATGGATCCGATCAAGTATATCTTTGAGAAAGCTGCCGTTACTGGAAAGATCGCACGCTGGCAGATGCTTTTGTCAGAATATGATATTGTGTTCAAAACTCAAAAGGCAATCAAAGGTAGCATTCTTGCCGATCACCTTGCTTACCAACCTCTTGATGATTACCAACCAATTGAATTCGATTTCCCCGATGAAGAGATCATGTATTTGAAATCCAAAGACTGCGAAGAACCGTTGATTAATGAAGGTCCAGATCCCAATAGCAAGTGGGGTTTAGTCTTTGATGGTGCTGTCAATGCTTATGGTAAGGGAATTGGGGCAGTCATTGTATCCCCACAGGGGCATCACATTCCTTTTACCGCCCGAATTCTGTTCGAATGTACCAACAATATGGCTGAATATGAAGCATGTATCTTCGGGATCGAGGAAGCCATTGACATGAGAATCAAACACCTCGACATCTATGGAGATTCTGCGCTCGTCATCAATCAGATAAAGGGTGAATGGGAGACCCACCATGCTAAGTTGATTCCTTATCGTGATTATGCGAGACGTTTGCTGACATATTTTACAAAGGATGAGCTGCACCATATTCCTCGTGATGAGAACCAAATGGCTGATGCTCTTGCTACTCTATCCTCCATGTTTCGAGTAAACCATTGGAATGATGTGCCATTAATCAAAGTGCAACGCCTTGAAAGACCTTCACATGTGTTTGCTATTGGGGATGTGATCGATCAGGCTGGCGAAAATGTGGTTGACTATAAACCCTGGTACTACGACATCAAACAGTTCTTGCTGAGCCGTGAGTATCCGCCGGGTGCTTCCAAACAAGACAAGAAGACCCTGAGAAGATTGGCCAGTAGATTCCTGTTAGATGGAGATATTCTGTACAAGAGAAACTATGACATGGTATTGTTAAGATGTGTTGATGAACACGAAGCAGAGCAGTTAATGCATGATGTACATGACGGTACCTTTGGGACCCATGCTACAGGGCATACTATGTCAAGGAAGTTGTTACGAGCAGGTTACTACTGGATGGCCATGGAGCATGATTGCTACCAGCACGCCAGAAAGTGCCACAAATGTCAAATCTATGCTGATAAGATTCATGTGCCTCCGCACGCCCTCAATGTTATTTCATCCCCATGGCCGTTCTCAATGTGGGGCATCGACATGATTGGAAGGATTGAACCGAAGGCTTCGAATGGTCATCGTTTCATCTTAGTGGCAATTGACTACTTCACCAAATGGGTTGAAGCAGCATCTTATACCAATGTGACCAAGCAAGTGGTAGCTAAGTTCATCAAGAACAACATCATCTGTCGATATGGTGTTCCCAGCAAGATTATTACCGACAATGGTACCAACCTGAACAACAATGTGGTGCAAGCTCTTTGTGAAGAATTCAAAATTGAGCATCATAACTCTTCTCCCTATAGACCTCAGATGAATGGTGCAGTTGAGGCCGCCAACAAGAATATCAAGAGAATTGTCCAGAAGATGGTAACCACCTACAAGGATTGGCATGAGATGTTACCCTATGCTCTGCATGGCTACCGTACTACTGTGCGCAGTTCGACCGGGGCAACCCCTTTCTCTCTTGTATATGGTATGGAAGCAGTTCTTCCTTTGGAAGTGGAGATCCCATCTCTCCGTGTGATCATGGAAGCAAAGTTATCCGAGGCTGAATGGTGCCAAAGCCGGTATGATCAGTTGAATTTGATTGAGGAAAAACGTATGGATGCCATGGCTCGTGGACAGTCATATCAAGCAAGAATGAAGACTGCTTTTGACAAGAAAGTCCATCCTCGAGAATTCAAGGTAGGGGAACTTGTATTGAAAAGGAGGGTAAGCCAGCAACCTGACCCAAGGGGCAAGTGGACGCCTAACTATGAAGGTCCTTATGTTGTCAAGAAGGCCTTCTCTGGTGGTGCTCTAATCCTTACACACATGGATGGTGTAGAACTTCCAAATCCAGTGAATGCCGATATAGTCAAGAAATACTTTGCCTAGAAATGTGAAAAGAACAGCGTGGTAGGTCGAAAACCCGAAAGGGCGGCCTAGGCAAAAATGCGCTTCCCGGTGGATCGAAAACCCGAAAGGGCGGTCCAGGCAAAAATAAGGGACAAAAAAAAAAAAAAAAAACAAAACAAAAATGAAAAGCTCGCTGAGATTGTATACAACTCAGGCAAGAATGAGCGTCTCGATGAGCCGAAAACCCGAAAGGGCGGTTCATGCAAAAATGAGAATGAAACAAAAGGCAAGTAACTATATCTGGCTAACCACCGTCCCCCTTGGGGCATCTGCAGCTGTTAATGACCATCTTCATCTGAAGCTTCCGCATTTGTGAAATCAAAGTTTTTGGGAAATGTAATGATTACTGTGTTCAATGTACCACCAACCAATAAAATTACCATTTTCCAAGCTTTGTGAATCCGTGGAGTCACGCCTTCGGCTGACCACCACTCTTATACATCAATTTGAGCCTTTGCTTTTGTTTGAAAATTCTATTTTGTTCTTCTACTTTCAAAGCTATACACAAAACATTTTCTTTCTATTTTGATAATGACAATGCTTGAAACAAACATTTTGAAAATTGAAAACCTTTTGTCTATTTTGAAAAGCAAACCTGAGCAACAGGATACCTTCAAATGAAACATGCATGAGCGAGAGTATGTTGATGTCTATTTCAATATATGTTACAAGCAGGTTCTCCTCCAGGATAGTCTGTGGTCAATGGCAAGAATGAAAAAACAGAATGAAAATGCATGAAAATAAATGAGCTCGCTAAGTTGAAAACCCGAAAGGGCGGCTTAGGCAAAAATGAGCACCCCGCTGGATTGACAACCCGAAAGGGCAGTTCAGGCAAAAATGGGGCATTGAAAAGAATTTATTTCCCCGGTGGACCGAAAACCCGAAAGGGCGATCCAGGCAAAAATGGGATGCAAAAAATGAATGAATGAAATTGAGAATATAACATGCAAAAAGCATTGACCACAGATGCAATGTCTACAACATACCCAGCACTGAAATGCCCAGCACAACGGCGTTTTCCCCAGTGGGGTCTTCCAAGATTCTATCCCCAGCAAGATGCATAGCTACCTGCCCTCAGCCATGGTTCCGATACGTCTCCCAACGACGTCATCCCCAAAGAGGATTTCCAAGAATGTGTAATATAGCACGAGCCACTACGTGCCCAATACTCTAATGTCTTGTCTTCCCCGTGAAGTCGTGCCTACAAAATGCCAACGGTCATGCATTACAAGCATTCATACATGCATAATCATGCATATTACGTGCCCATGCATTTAATGAAATTGTTATATCATCCATGCATATTGCATTTCCAATGTCAACATCAGTCTCAATTCAATACTCATGTCAGGTTCTCTGTCAAAACCTTGTGAGCCAATAATATCGGTCAATTTCTGCCTTTCAATTCAAATCAACGTCAAGTCAACCTCAATCTATATTTTGTCAACAAACTAATCCCCAGTGAATATGTTTCTGTTTGGTCAAGTGGCTAGTTCAGGTCCAAGAACAGCTTGTACCTATCAATTCGCTTATGTTATCGGTCGAGTGCCCAGCTCAATCCAGGAGCAGCTTGTACCTGTCAACATGTTTCCGTTTGGTCAAGTGACTAGCTCAATCCAAGAGCAGCTTGTACCTGTCTATCTGTTTCTCTCCGGTGGAGTAACCAGTTCGCATCCAAGAACAAGCTCGCACCTGTCTATTTGCCTTGCTTTCAGTCGAGTCACCAGTTCGAATCCATAAGAACAACTCGTACTTGCCAATTTTCTTTTTTTCCCAGTCGGGTCACCAGTTCGAATCCATAAGAACAACTCGCACTTTCCGATATCCCCAAGTGAGTTACCAGTTCGAATCCATAAGAACAACTCATGTTTGTCCAGTAACCTCTATCCCCTGTGAAGTGACCAGTTCGAATCCATAAGAACAACTCGCAGTTTGTCTGTTTGTTTCATCCCCGGTCAAGTGGCTAGTTTGAATCCAAGAACAGCTTGTACCTTTCCAACTTGTTTCTAGTTTCCCGTTACTCTGCTATTCACTATCTTTGTCAATGTCTACCAATCCCGCAATGGATACGACATATTTTGTTAATTTCCAATCCCCATGAGATCTTGCATTCATAATCCAAATGATGCATGGCATGCATATTATTTGAAAATGGGTAGGCGTATTTTTACGTCCAAACACAGTGCAAATGCTAATATTTAAGTATCTTCGTCCTGTCAAGCCAAAGACTCCGTCTCTTGACTCTCCAGACAAAGAAACTTAAATAGGGGCAGCTGTTATACCCTGTTTTTGGACCTAAAAATACTGGGCCCAATTTCATTTCAAACTTTGTCAAATGTCAAATTTCAACTGCACAGTTCAATTTGTCTCTGCTACGCAGTGTTTTCAATCACATTTTTACCTATGTTTTTCTTGCATAAAACCTTTCAAGATGTCTTTACTTGTCTTGTAAGTCATTTAAAAGTGTCTCTGAATCATTACATTGCTTTTTCTACAAGTTTATTTCAAAATTTGCAAAAAGTCATACAGAAGGGTATTTTGGTCATTTCCTGCAGTGGGACCCATTTTCATCCTTGTGACTGTCTCTGAGTCTTTTCAAATTCATTTTTAACATTTCATCAGTAAACCCTGTTTAAATTCATTTCAAATTCGCGTCTGAGTCAGTGTCAGGTCAATTTGAATCTGTTTAGGTCGTTTTTAGCCCTAGGGGCATTTTGGTCATTTCACATAAAATTTTGGCATGGGGAGGTTACTTTGAAGTACCTCATTTAGGCCATTGGTTCGTTTTAGTCCGTTTTGTCAGTTTTATTTGTTGTTTCACTTTACGTTTGATCAAATTACGTTTTATTCAAATTTTATTTTATTGCATTTTGGTCCCTCAATTGAGGTCCCAAAATTGCATTTTTGTCCAAACTTTTTTATTTCATTTCAAGCTTTTTTTTAATTTTGCAGTTTAGTCCTCAATTTCTCTGTTTTTGCAGAAAGGTCCAGAATCCATTTTAAGTCCAAGCTGCGCCATTTTCATGCAAATCCAGGTGTCACTATCCTATTGGTTCCAATGCACACATGTCAAGCTATAAAAGGTGTACAGTGCCACACGTTTTTCCATTCATCAAGTGCCAACTCATAAACACAGAGTCACACTCTCTCTCTTGTCAGTTACAGATCAAAACAGAAAAAGCTTCAACATTCATCAATGGCGTAAACCTAACCTTTTCCAGAAACAGAAACTACACAAATTCAAGCTATTTCTTCATGGATTCTCAGTGATTCTTTGAAGAATCATCATCATTGAATCAGTATCTTCGCAATTCAAGGTGCGAATTCGCCAAAGGCAAACTCCAGCACCGATCACGAAGATACAGTGAGGAAGACGAAGAAGAAGGAAAGATAATGAAGGTTTAAACCGGCGAAGAAGACGATAAAGCAAGAAACCAGCAGGAACACCGGTTTATTTCCGGATTCAAAGCCAAATCACATAGCACCAAGAACATTCAAGTTTTCCCAAAGTTTTCCTCCATTAAAGGTTTCAACCAAAACCTTAGGTAAAACTCAGAATCTTTTCTCAAAAGTGTTATCACTGTTAAACCTATAAAAAAATATCACGCAAGCAATAGATCCAAAATTTCCAGAACTCAAAGACGAAACCGTAACCGTAAACACGAAACCTAGATCCATAAGGATCTAAGTTTTGAAAGCAAGAACAAACATCAAAGAAGCAGCGAATAACGAGACGATGTAGATCTTTAAACGATCTAAACATTTCCTTTCAAAAAAAAATCAAAAAAATCAGTTTCAAAACCGTATGGAAATTTTTAGATCTACGTCGTTTCAAACCGTATTTGAAAAAACAACTGCTGGATTCGTGTTTAGGGTTAAAGGACGAACCAGAAAATACAAAAACCTTTAAGTTCTGGAAATTTTAGGTCACCGGAATTCATAGTCTCGCCGGAGAAGATGAAGTTTCCGGCGGACCTTCAAGGTCTCCGCCGTAGCTTCATCCTCACCGGCGGTGAGGTTTCTAGAGAGAGGTGAGAGATGAGAGAAGAGAGAAGGACTTAGAGAGAGAAAGCCAAGTGAAAAATGAGAAAACCGGTGTTCCTCCACTTTTATAGGCCAGCGAACCGGACCGGTCCAGTCCGGTCCATCCTCCTTTGATTCCTGGCCGTTTGATCTAGGGTTTTTGAATCCTGGATCAATCGTGTGGCTCCTGTGCATCCGGACCTTGTAGTTTTGGGCTTTGGGTTTGGGCTTAATTTTCTGTACATTTCTTGCTTTGTTCTTGCTATTCACACCCCTGTTTTTTGCTACCTGCACCTATGTCTTGATTAAAATTGTGATAAAATTCCTAGAAAAATTCATACATGTTTCTTGATATTTTCTTAGTGTTTTTATGACATTTTTGCACATTAAGGATCTATGAAATTTTTGTATAATTAATTCATAGCATTTTAATTCTCTTTGAATTATTTGTTATGGATTCTTCTTCACACATTTGTCCTTGATGTGAGAATATGTGATAAAAACTACTTGCTGTGTTAATATGAGAGATTTGTGCCTTTAATTTCATGTTGATTTGCTGTTTTGATTTGGTTCATAAGTTCTTGATTTTATGAACAATATATGCATAGTTTGAAAGATATAAAATACCAAGTTTATTCTAGAAAATATGGCATGAAACCATGCTTGCATGTTCCCAATAATTCCATGCTATAACTTGAGATAAAGAAAACTCTTTCAAAATTTGTTAAAGCATGAGAATTAGAGGCCAAGAATGCTTTAGGTTTCATACCTAAATTTTTAGGGTTTAATGTCATTTTGTTAACTTTTTGTGCCATCTTGCATGCTTTTATTTCTTAGTACTTGTTATGTTTTTTTTCTTTTCACTAACAAGTTTATTTCCATGTTTCATGCATCTCATTTAGCATTCCCTCCACCTTCTTTAGCCTAGCATTTATTTTTGCAAGTTTTAATTCCTTTAGAGATGTAATTTGTCATCATTATTTTGTAGCTTGGCAAAGGGCCATAGAATGTATTTAGGCAATTTTTGTAATATGGACTATGGACACTATGACGCACCGACATGCACACACTCACCTTAGATGTATGCATAGGATTGTATGGTTAAATAAGCGTTTAGGTTTTAAACACTTAGAGAAAATCCATCTTTTTTCCAAAAAAAACAATTGAACTTCACTTCAAAAATTTTCATAATAAATATGAAGTCAACACTTCATTTTCCCCTTTCTTTTTCTTAAGGAAAAATTCAATTCATCTTAACCATTTAGACTTTCTTTCTAATCACTAATCATACCTCCTCTTTTTACAAATAAGCAATAAAACTAAAGCGTAGAAATCAACTTAGGAAAACGGCTCCTATAGAGGACTATAGTTACTCCGGGTGCCTAACACCTTCCCGTAGTAAAACCGACCCCCGAACTTAGAATCTAAGGGTTTTTTCTCAATTTTTCCCTTCCCAAGAAAAAAGAGAGATGTCAACGGTCGAAAGGTACAAGTCCAATTAATGGCTTGGCACCCAAAAACCATGATAACATTGTGAATCTGGGATTTTTTTTGTTCCAATGACGAACGAAAAAGAGGACTCACATGCACCTTTTATGAAACATTTATGAACCATTGGATTAATTTGATTTAATGGTTAAAATTTGGTGTAAGTCTTTTAACTTACACCTGGTGTCAATAGATCCTGCCTCATATATATATATATATATATATATATATATATATATATATATTACGTAAACTACTGATTTTGTATATATTTACCCTGACATCAACTTATCCCCATTCACAACATTTATTTTCCTTCTACACCTGACTCTGATGAGTTAATATCATGTGTTATATTGTCAATTCAATCCCATCTTGACAAATTCTAGGATTATATGGAATCATTTTTATTCTTCCTATTAGATCTTTAGGGTTGTTTGATGTGCATGATAGAATACAGACATGATGAGATAAATTGTTGGATGATATGCACGATACAATAGAGACATAATCCCCTTATTATAAACACCTTCAACTTCTTTTAGGTATATATGCATGGGTGTCATCACCACATTTCATTTCACCTAATCATAGCATTAAAATATATTATTTCTTAGCTTCATTTAGTAATTGAAGTATTGAAAGGGACATTTTATGATTTTCACGCATTATTAGCTGAAATGAGATAATTATTAGCTAAAATGATTAGATGAAATGAAATATGGTGATGACACCTATACATACATACCTAAAAGAAGTTGGAGGTGTTTATAATATAGGGATGAGAAATGCTAGGGTCACATTTTTTAACACACTCCACTAACACTCTTCAATCATAATTTGCCATGTCATCCACTATTTTTCTCCTATAACCCGCTACTGGTTTCAACCTTTTCATCCACTTGCTACCTGTTTCTGTCATAATAATCTTTTCATCTTCTCTTCCTATGCACTTCTTCAACCACCCACACCACCACCGTATGTTCAAGTTCAAGATTCAGCAATGGATGTCCAAAAAAATTACCTTAAAATGAAAAATGTTGTCAAGGACAAAGATTATTTTTACTTTGGATGACATTCACTACCCTGTTTTTGCGGTTCATACTCAAAATCTTTCTGCACATTTTTTTTTTCTTTCAATTCAAACATCAAAGTTTTAATCTTTTTCATTAAACTCCATTAGAAGGTTCCTATTGAAGAGTTCCTATTAAAGTATTCTGGTTATAAAAGGGAAAATTATTTTGAATCTGTGTTTCCAATTTGATGGACTATAGATGGGTTATTTGGTATCAGCATAAGAGTTTGCTATAAATAATTGTGACGGTGGCATCGGTTTGTGAGAGAGATTGGAAGAGCTGAGCCATGGAGTTTATTAATTGGAGAATGCATAAAGTTGCATTTTTTTTATTGTGAATACTGTAGAAATTTTGAAAGACGATGTAGCTTACTCAACCGGGACAATAAGTTATTAGGTAAAAGAATAAAAAAAATTGGATGAAGTGGCATGTTATAATTGGAGTGTGTTATAAGAGTGTGTTAAAAGGTGTGACTTAAGCATTTCTCATAGAGGGATTGCAATGGTAAATATATAGCCTCCAATGTTTTCAAACAAGTTCTAGCAAACATAACTATGCCCAATGATTTAAGGCTTTACGACTCTCTTTCTAAATTTTAAGACAAAAAAAAAAATGTTTTAATACTACTACTACTTTCTAATTTTGATCAGCTAATTAATTATACTCATAAAAAGAAGAGAATGAGAGGTAGGGAGAGAGGCGACAACCCTAGGCACCTCTTAGGAAAATCACACTTGTCTTTTTTGTCGGAAGTGAGGAACAACAGGATGGGGATGGTTTCAAGCAGGGTGTGACAAAATGGGGAGGGGGGATAAGGGAGATTGGGAGGTGGAATGGGCATGGAGTCACGACAGTCTAGGGTTAGAGGATTTTCGTGGGATGATTATTGTAACCCCCCTCAAATCCGCAATACAATATTTAAATAATAATTCAATAGATAATCACAAAGGTTCAAGATGTTCCTTCATCGTTAATTCAAATTAGTCATAAATCCTCATAATCGTAAAGCAGTCGCAGCGGAATCACAACATAAAGTTATCATCTCAACATCTCAAATAATTCATCTATGAGAACTCACTGGTTCCTCAAAACATAAATCCAAGACAAAATAAAATAAATCCCCGACACCTAATCAGTACCACTAAGACTCCAAAAGCAAAAGCATGAAAAGGAGGGTAGGCATCAAGTCATCCTTGGGTACTCGCGCTAATTAAGCGTCCTCAACCTGCACGTCTATACCACAAGGAAGTAGGCGACCAAACATCCACTAGAAGGTAAGATAAACATTCAACATAAAGATTTTAAGCATAGTATTTAGGAATCAAAACATCACACATGAAAATACATATTCGTTTCCTCAAATACCATCATTATATGCATTCTTATTCAATCGACAAACATATTAATTCTCAAATCATCAACACTAAATATAACAAGTATTCACATTATCACTTTATCGCCAAATCAGACATATATCATTCACATTTCATCTCCATCATCAAATATAACATGAATACACATAGTCATGCACACATCTTCACATAATTCACATAATCAATCAAGACTCTCACATAAATCATGTGTATGTTATGTTCTAATTCGACTGTATATGCACGTGGTATTAAGTTTTGGATGTCGGAGTTATGTTACTGATTGATCCTTCATCTTTAAATACGTCCTCTGTAAATCATAATTCAGAAGTAAGTTACCGAATTAATCACCCATCTTAAATACTCATCTTTAAATAGGACTTATGAATGCTTTGACATCAAGTATAGACTCGAAAATGCACATCACCAAAAGCTAATCATTATATAATTTCACACCATTATATAATATATCACCACACCAACACATAATTGCATCATCAAATCAATACATACATACATCAACAATTCATCATCACCAAAGTAATCATAATATCACGTCATCATGTTTACCACACCAACATTCATCATTCATATCAATGAAACAACATTATTTCATTTAGCCAATTTACGTCTTAGACGATTCACCACTTACACTTAGTTAATCAACACTTCCTTCACGTATCATTAATAAATTCGACCAATATTCATCACCTAATCATTATCATATAACTAATTACAAGCCAACATGGCATAGTTCACAATTTCACAAAGTCCGTCTATTTTCCAAAGTTCGTCTTTTTTCACATATTTCACCAAAACCAAGTTACATTCAATTTGACTTAAAAATCTTATGATGCGACATTCAATTTAAAGAACGTAACTACGAATCATTTTGTTCTCAATTCAGGATCAATGAAAATGTCACTTTTCCAATAAAAACAAAAACATAGTTTGATCTATGGCAGAATTGTTCAAGTCAAAAATGAGATGCTCAATATGATCTGGGTTTGAAGGAATAAGGGTGAGGAAAAGGATGTGAGTATAAGAAGAAGGATTGCAGGGTACAATGAACAATAAAAGGAGAGAAAATAGTTGAAAATGAAGTGTCTGGTATGCACCCAAAGGCCATTTGTTTTTGTAAAAAACACATCCACATCAGCATTCACCGAGACACACTAAGGGGACTACAATTTTGCAAAAGGGGTTAAAGTTGTATTGTAAAAAGTGCATTTTAGTCAAAAAAAAAACTAAATTTGAAATTTTGGTTCCTTATATTCGCAGTTGAATTTTCTCCCACTTATATTAATATTTAAAACATTAAAAAGTTAAATTTTTAGGTACCTTGGAGTTGATTTAGTTGCTATGGAAAATTCATTCAAAATTTGAGTTTTTTGAAAATAAATACAAAAAAAAGAAGATGACATGATATTGAGCGATTGGGTGATGAGTACATATTCAACTACTGTGAATACAAACTCTTTGTCAAAACCAACAAAAGATTGAAGATGTTGATCAAATAATAATGACAGCCAATACCCAAATAGTTCCAACAACAATATTCAAATCTAGATATAATCTAACAACTTTGTATAAAAAACAAACAATCAAAGCAAAGAACAAAACTAGAGAGAGTGGAGGAACAAACATGCTAAGATTTTACTATCATGTTTGGGGCAAAAATGACCTTTGTTTGTGTAAAGACAAGTTTTGTCATCCACTATCAATAAGTTTTTTACAAAGAGATATAATAGAGTTACAAGAAATAGATTCACAAGATTTCTCCGAGAACAATCCTAATTTCTACCAATTTCTAAATATCATCGCATAAATGAGAGACTCGAAGTTTTTTCACGGTCCAAGATGTTTAAAATTTCTTTTCTAACCCTAGAATCTGACATGCTATACCATACTTTCGTCAACCCCTGAAATGTCTTCTATCCTCTTGAAGATTTCCTTGTTCCAACACAAGCATATAACACACAAGGTCTCCAAAGCCATATTGTGTTGGTGCCACCGTTGGGTATATTTTTCTAGTCCCACTAGTTCCCAAGCGACCAAAGTAACCAAAAGGGTACATCCACTATGCCATTCACCTTATAACCTGTAAAACTATTCAAAATGATCTTAAACAAACTTCATGCCATTGTTAGTTTTCGACATTTCTAGTTCAGTTGCATCACCTGATATACCTTGTTCAATTAGTCCAACTAAACTCATAATACTAATATACCCCATCTCAAAACCATATATCTCATAATTATGACGTGATTTTATACTAGATACTAGTGCATGACCAATAAAATTGGAGTCATAAAACATACTTTGGTACCTATATCTAGCATCATATGAAATTTCTACTACCCAATAGTCTAATTCATCAAACATGGTTATTGATGATAAGTTTTTCCCAAGTATAGGAACATAACTTAGACCATGTAAAAGAAATTCATGGTTATCAAACATTATAAGACAAATTCAACCCATATATTGAACCTTAAAAGCCTTTCCATTTCCAAGGTGAACAACTCCGCCTTATTTTAGCCTAAGAGTTTCAAAGTGTTTCTTCCTTGGACACATGTGAAGAAATGAGCATCCATAAAACAATTCCAACCTAGTCTATATTGACATTGTGGTATTCTCCTTCCGACTTCCATTAGCACCTTATCTTCAAGGCTCTAGATAATGAAACTCCCTGTCTTATAACTGGTTGTGGCAAAGTTGGAAGCATACAAGCTTCTCCATTCAAAGTTTCTACAAATCTTGAGCCAAATCACTTCTATCTTCACTTTCCACAACCCAAAATCATTGTCACATGAAAATTTCTCGATATTCTTTTTGGTACTTGTGATTCTCACTTGACAAGTTTATACATTTTCCCCACAGTGGACGCTACTTGTTGTGAATTTGAACCATTTGTAAAAACCAACAAGACCAAAGAGGTGAAGCAAGTAACAATGGAAACCAAGAGCAAAACAATACAAGCAACGATACTCATATTTAAATCTAATATAGCAACTTATGTGAATAGCAAATCCATGATCAAAGCATAGGAAAAAAAAATATTAAATAGAGTAGAGGAATAAAAACACCAATATTTTTGCTCAAAAAAAAAAAACACCAATATTTGGTTTTATAGTTTGTCGTAAAAATTACCTATGTTTGGAGGTCAGAGCAACTCTCTGATCCACTATCAATTAATTTCTTGCAAAGAGATACATAAGAATTATAAGAAATTAACTTCACAAGAGTTATTCAATAACAACTCAAATTTCTACAATTTTTCTAATCTATTTCCTTCAGCGAAAAAACTCAAATATTTTTACTCTTTAAATACTGGAGCTAAAATTGAGATTGCGCCTTCCGATTAGTCCCTGCACCTTGCGTCTCTGTCCGACGGTCCATTGGGCTTCAATGCCCCAATGTGGCTGCCTTGCGGTTTTGGCAGAGAAAAAACTCAAACTATTCTACAATTCAACGGTGCGCCCATTCCTCAACCCTTGTAAAATATGACAAGAAATATATTTTAATTTCTTTACATAACTTATTATGTCAATAGTAATTAGCCCTCTAACTTTAAAAATATTTTATGACAGGCTTAATAGCAGTTTTAGCCCCCTAACTTTTTCAAAGTTGTGATTTTGGTCCCTTAAGTAAAAAAAACTACAAAACCGTCCATTAAGTTTTGCACCTATGTCAGCTTTGGCCTCCAAGAATTTTGACTCGGTCTACGCTGACGTGGCACCCTAAGTGAGGTTCCACGTGTTATTTATTTTTTTTGTCTTGGGTGGCCAAAACTGTTATAGTTGAAAAACTTAGGGGGCAGCTGTTTTATAGTTTCTTTTTTAGGGGACCAAAATCGCAACTTTGAGAAAGTTAGGAGGCTAAAATTGCTATTAAGCATTTATGATACTATGAATAAAAAATAGAAAAGAATATATTCATTAGAAATTTGATTATATTAAACGAAAATAATCTATGTACAAATATAAGAACTCTTTTTAAAATCAACAGTGATATTTTGTTTATTTGGAAATCAATAATGATATTTATACACCTTATATTCTTCTACACATATTCAACACTAATTTTTTTATTTTTTTTTATCTTCATCTCTCTTTTCATATCATATCATCGATCTATGACATTTATCATATTATATTTTAGACTTAATTGGTCTTTTGGTTCCCTAAATAATTACCGGTTTACATTTTGGTCCCATAAATTGTAAAACCTACATTTTGGTCCCTCTTGTTTTGCTCCGTTAGTCAGAAAAGTCCCTGACCGTTAACTTTAACTTTAAATGTCTAAAGTGAAACATAAACAGTGTTGGTCCACCATAGACTTTATTAATTCTTATAATTTTAACCGTTCGATCTTTTATATCAAAAAGTGACTATTGGATCATGAAGGTCCATTGTATCATATGGAATACTATCAATAGCTAATTGTTTTGCCCATTCTTCATCTTCTTCCTTCATCTTCTTCCTCATCTTCATATCATCTTCATAAAAATCCCAATCACTCAATTTCTTCAAGAACACTTTCCTTTCTCAATTTCTCAACAACAACTCTTTTCAAAGTGTAGATAAACACTATAGAGAAATTGTAACAACACTATTAACATTCATACTCAAATAGTGTTCAAATAGTGTTACAATTGAAGCTTTTGATTCACACATAGAAGCTAATACTACTAATATCATTCCAATTCCAAGGTTACGAAAATGATTTTTTTTTTTGGGAAAAGATAACAAGATTCACATGTTTTGTAACCTTCATGTGCACGTATCAACTTCTCCAACTGATCCTAATCACTTCAATGAAAAGATTCACATGTTTCGTAACCTGCAAAGCTTGACCCGAGAGCTTGTTCCACCCCATTCATCTAAGGCTCCACCCTCTGTTCCCAAGTTGAATGATTCAAATGGGGATCCAGACTATGATAAACTGTAGAAGCCACCTCCAAATCATGGGTTATGATCCAGACCATATGCTCTCTCTCGTTCCAACCCACTCACAAAACCCAATTCTTTCTCCCTCTCACCTCCTCAAAGCCCATATATGTTTTTTTTTTCCCCAATTCTTTCACAACAGCAAAACCAGTGTTGACATCCTTTGATTGGAACGAAATTGAACAGAATGGGTTGTTGTTGTTATTGTTGTTGTTGTAGTGAACGAAATGAGTTGTTGTTGCAGTGATGAATTGTTGAGTTTAGTGTTGGATTTTGTGAATTTAAGTTTCAATTATAGAGAATGGATTTAGGTTTTTGGAAAGAAATTTTTTTGGAAAGGTTGATGAAGATATGAGGAAGAAGAAGAGAGAAGATGATGAAAAGCGAAAAAAATTAGGTGTCGACAGTTCACTATTAATTACAATGGACATGCAATCCAATGGTTAAAATTATATCAAAAGTTTTAGACATTAAAAAAATAACGGAAGGGACCTTTATGACTAACGGAGCAAAACGAGAGGGACCAAAATGTTAGTTTTAAAATTTATGGGACCAAAATGTAAACTGGTAATTATTTAGGGGACCATTGATGCAATTAAGCCTATATTTTATCTTATCACTTTGGCTCAAGGTTTAATAAGAGAAAACGAGTGTAGCTTATAAAAAAAAAAAATAGGGAGGAGTATCAATTTTGACATCAGTTGAGAGAAAAATGTAATTCAATCGTTATGAGGACAATACAATTTATATTTTGTGTAACGGGAAAATGAATGTATATTTTAACAGGAATTGTAGTATAATTTTATCATTCTCGTGGAAGAGAAGTGTATTAATCCTAACTTCCTACTTTCTATTTTATGTTGCACTCCTTAAGAAAGTATGCTACTATTATTGGTGCAAGTTTCTAGCTTGTAAAACTCCTTTACAAGCACAAAACCAATAGTGGTAGTTAGCTAGCTATATTTAGAAAAAATCATTTGTAAATATCAATAACAATGAAAGATATTAATTAACTGTTACATCTCATATACACAACTTTCATTCTAATTTTATGGATAAAGTGTTTCAAGGCCATGTGGATTCTCCATGTTTTATTACTTTGCCAACTTCAAAATTTTGTCATGAAGGGTCATAGAAAGTTGGCATTTGCAAGAAAGATATGTGATCAGTTAGAGAAAAGATAGCAGAAACGGGGAAAAAGTATAAGAATTTTATTAAAATCTTATGTAACTTTTAAAAATAGTAGTAATACCAGAAATGTCTCTCCACCTCATTTCCTAGGTTGTCTTCCTCAAAAAAAACAACATTTAATCTCTCAATGGAAAAAATGAAAGCAAAGGAGAAAGGGTTATTTAACAACAACGTTTTGAAGACAATACAATTACCCTTATCTTTCTTTCATTGTCCTTCTTCCCTCAAGTCTAAGGCAGAGGAAAATTATATTGTTTCCCTCTGCCTTACACCGCGATATGGCGTTCGAAGATTTTGATCTCGTATCAGAAAGGCGAAAAGCCAATGCGAAACAACACCTTAAGAAAAAGATTTTGATCGGTGTAACTTCTGTTGTTCTCATAGCATGTGTTATAGCAGCTGTAACATTTGTCATTGTCAAAAGATCAGGACCAGATCATAATAATAATGATAAGAAACCAGTTCAAAACGCACCGCCAGAACCCGAGCGTGTTGATAAATACTCGAGGCTTGTGACAATGTTGTGCAGCCACTCAGAATACAAGGAAAAATGTGTAACCACACTTAAAGAGGCATTGAAAAAAGACCCTAAATTGAAAGAACCAAAGGGTCTTCTAATGGTTTTCATGCTAGTTGCCAAGAATGAAATTAACAACGCATTCAACAAAACCGCGAACTTGAAATTCGCTTCCAAGGAAGAAAAGGGAGCTTATGAAGATTGTAAACAGTTGTTTGAGGATGCTAAAGAAGAAATGGGATTCTCGATCACTGAAGTCGGGCAACTTGATATTAGCAAACTAGCTTCAAAAGAAGCTGAGTTGAACAACTGGCTTAGTGCTGTTATATCTTACCAGGACACTTGTTCTGACGGTTTCCCGGAAGGAGAATTGAAGAAAAAGATGGAGATGATATTTGCTGAATCAAGGCAACTTCTGAGCAACTCCCTCGCTGTTGTTTCACAGGTTTCTCAAATTGTTAATGCATTTCAAGGTGGACTTTCAGGATTCAAATTACCTTGGGGTAAATCAGATGCACATGCTCCCGCTCCCGATGCTGATACTGATGCTGTTGCGGACGACGATGAGGATCTTGCTGATGCTCCTGATGGTGCTCCCGATGCTGATCAGCCGATTTTTGAAGCTCCCATTGGTGCTCCTGGTGCTGCACCCATTGGTGCTCCCCGTGTTGACGCTCCTCCTTCTTGGGCTGCCCCAGCCGTTGACTTGCCTGGATCAACTGAGAAACCTACACCTAATGTCACTGTTGCTAAAGATGGTAGTGGAGATTTCAAAACCATCTCTGAAGCTTTGGCTGCTATTCCACAAACCTACAAAGGAAGGTATAAAATTCACGTTAATTCGGAAATCTGGATCCTCTATAGACCAACTATATGATTCAGTCAGGTGTAGATTATTATATTTAGAGAGAGTAAATTAATGTCTCTTAATCTAGTTATCTACATCAGGCTGCATCATACAGACAGTTTGCGAGGAGCCAAGTTCAAGTTTTGGTTTAATTTCCTTTGAAAAGAAATAAATATAAACTTATGGTCTCTAACAATAAGCAAATTTATTCATTATTCATTGGAATATTAATTTGTATTGTTATCCATGATCATGCTAAGAATATATTTTCAAACGTGGACATGCAGGTATGTTGTTTATGTTAAGGAAGGAGTATACGATGAGACGGTTACAGTGACAAAGAAAATGGTGAACCTTACCATGTATGGTGATGGTGGTTTAAAGAGTATCATAACCGGCAACAAAAACTTCGTTGATGGAGTCAGAACTTTCCAAACTGCATCATTTGGTATGTAAAATATTTATCACATATCGATTATATTTTATGTTTGTCTGTCTTTCCAAACTTCGTTGATTGGGATCCTTGGTAGTATGAAGAAACAATGCAACTTCAATTTCAGCAGCAGACATCATAAATGATGTAGCAGCCAAAATCGTAGTAGAACACAATTTTTAAATAACATTATGATGGTTTTAGATTTTGTTAGTGGTTACATTGATATTGTGATAAAATGTGGTCTATGCAACCGCAATTATAGTTGTGATGCTGCTGCTGAGATCTCTAAAATCTTTATTTGTGCCTGCAAATGCCGTTGCTCTATGTAATTTAAAATTATAGTATTATATTCCTTCTCTCTTAATTTTTTTTCATGCACCCTGCAGTGGTACTTGGAGATGGATTCGTAGGCCGGGACATGGGATTTAGAAACACAGCCGGTGCAATAAAGGAACAAGCCGTGGCCGCCAGAGTCCAAGCAGATTGCTCCATATTCGTCAACTGCAACTTCGAAGGTTACCAAGACACACTATACGCACAAACCCACAGACAATTCTACCGCGACTGTGTCATTTCTGGCACAATCGATTTCATCTTCGGCCATGCCTCCGCAGTCTTCCAAAACTGCCAATTGGTTCTTAGAAAGCCACTTGACAACCAAAAAAACATCATTACAGCGAATGGAAGAATCGACTCAAAATCAAACACCGCATTCGTCTTACAAAAATGTGTCATCAAGGGTGAGGATGACCTACCTTCAACAACCAAGAACTACATTGGAAGACCATGGAAGGAATATTCAAGGACAATTATCATGGAATCTGACATTCCTGCATTGATTCAACCTGAAGGTTGGTTACCTTGGGAAGGTGATTTTGCACTAAAAACATTGTATTATGGTGAGTATGACAATGTTGGAGCTGGTGCTAAGACTGATGCTAGAGTTAAGTGGATCGGACGCAAAGATATTAAGAGGGGAGAGGCTCTTACTTATACTGTTGAACCATTCTTGGATGGGTCATGGATTAATGGTACTGGTGTGCCTGCTCATTTGGGATTGTACAATTGATTTGATGATCTTTTCTGCATGTAGCACTTTCATGTGTGCAACTTGAGTTCAATAATGCTTGAATCAACCATTTATATTCATCGACAACTCTTTGACGTAGATATTTTCTTTTTCAAGTAGTCTAGTGATCATAATTTCACTTCTTAAATGAACATGCGAGAATCATAGAAACGAACCCCTACTCTTATATATTACAATATCTCTATCAACTAAGTTATGATCACGAGTTTAAATAGAACTTAATACTTATTGAGAAATATTTAGGTTTATTATTCGTAAAAGTTGCTTCGAAAAGTAAGGAATCTATGGACTTTATTTCCTCAGAAATCTACGGATTTTAATGTCATACCAAATCACTTGGCATCTAAAATAAATTGAAATGGAATTTTTCTAAAGTCAATTTACACAAGTTAAAATGATTAAATAGCTTGTGGTCACCAAGGTTAATATCATACTGTCATTTTGAAATTGACAGTTTCATTCCGTCGACTATAACAACAGTACACACTATCATATAATATCATATGCATACCAATTAAATCGTCATTTTACTGAATACTGCATGAGAACCTAATAAATTGTTATACAGTAAAACATCCACCTAGCAGGCCACAGTCCAATTCTTACATACAGCAGAAGAAATCAATTTCATACACATCATCGCAGTAAAGATGGTATTTATAGCATAACGATTAAATTTCATACAACAGAACGAAAAAAATACTCAATACTTTTCATACAGTAGCATCAAAGGTTGAGACTTCAAAGTAATTAGAGAATCTAATCCTTTTCCTATAATAAGAATTCAATTTTTTAACTACATGTATTATAGAAACAAGGCAAGGCTTATGGCAAAAGGATACAACCAAGAGGAAGGGATCAACTACGAGGATACTTATGCTCCTGTAGCCCGCTTTGAGGATATACTTCTTCTTTTGGCATTTGCTTGTTGTCTTGACTTTAAACTTTATCAAATGGACGTTAAGTCCGCTTTTCTAAATGGTCTACTAAAGGAAGAAGTTTTTGTATCACAACCACCCGGATTTGAAGATCTTGAATTTCCGGATCACATTTTCAAATTAAAAAGAGCTCTTTAAGGTCTCAAACATGCTCCTAGAGCTTGGTATGAGAGGTTGAGCAAATTTCTTTTAGAAAAAGGTTTTTCTCGTGGTAGTTTTGACACTACATTGTTTAGTAAACGCCAAGGAAAGGATATTCTACTTGTTCAAGTTTAGGTTGATGATATTATTTTTGGTTCTATTAATGAAAGTATGTGTAGAGAATTTTCTAAGCAAATGCAGGGTGAGTTCGAAATGTCTCTCATGGGGGAGCTCACCTTCTTCCTTGGTCTACAAACTACAAATAAAGCAAGCCAAAGTGAGAAATTTTGTCAATCAAACTAAATATGCTTTGGAGCTACTCAAGAAGTTTGATATGCAAGATTGCAAGTCTATTTCCTCTCCCATGGCATCAGCTCTCTCAATCGACAAGGATGAATTTAGCATCGACGTTGATTGCAAAAGGTATAAAGGTATGATAGGATCTTTGTTGTATTTAACAGCAAGTAGGCCCGATATCTTGTTTAGTGTTTGTATGTGTGCTAGATACCAAGCCTCTCCTAAGGAATCTCATTTGAAAATTGTTAAAATAATTTTGCGATGCTGGAGCGAAACTACTCATTTTGGTTTATGGTACCCAAAGGGGGTTCTGTTGTCTAGTTGGGTTTTCGGATTTCGATTTTGCCGGGTGCAAATCGGACCGAAAAAGCACTAGCGGAATTTGCCATTTACTTGGAAATTGTTTAATCTCGTGGTATAGCAAAAAGCTTAGCTTTGCTCTTTCTACCAGTGATGTTGAATATGTAGCAGCCGGTAGTTGTTACTCACAAATTTTATGGCTCAAACAACAACTACTTGACTATGATTTAAAACTAGGTTGTGTTCCAATAAAATGCGATAACACTAGTTCTATCAATCTTACCAAAAACCCAGTTTTACATTCAAGAACTAAACACATTGAGATTCGGCATAATTTCCTTAGGGATCGTTGATAAGAAGGATGTAATTTTTGAGTATGTTGACACTAAGTGTCATCTTGCTGACATTTTTATAAAACCGCTACCATCCGATTCTTTCCTCAAGATCTGTAGGGACTAGGTATCTTAGATACCTCTTGCTTTAAATAAGCAAACTCCATATTTATTACCTTTTGTCCTTGGCCTAAATAATAACATTTTCTACACTTCTAAACTTGGTAAGATCTCTCCAAGTACTATGTTATTCCTTTTAGCTTGGACAATCTTGTTTAATTCTTTCTTTTTGAATGCTATTTGTTGTCTTTGTGCTTTTTGTTGCATGCCTACAAGTTTTTAATTCCCTATTACGAACTCTTTTTGACGATGTCAAAGATGGAGATTACATGATGATGTTTTCGTGTTATGCGTTATGTGTATGCCTGGATACTCTTGCTTGTATACTCGTTGTTCTGTTCTTGCTTTTATGCTATATTTCAAGGGGAGTTAAGCTGCTTCATCAACATTGTTTGACATCATCAAAAAGGGAGAGATTGAAGCTTGTATTAGATTAGGTTTTTGTTTTGATGATATTAGGATATAATAGTTTATAGTTCTTTGTTAATGTTAAGTTGGTTGTTTTTGTTCTTAGCAATATAGCATAAAATCTTATGAAAGCAATCAGCAATCCATGTCTCATGTGTTCCTTGTGTCTTGCATAGCATTTTGCATGAATAACCATTTTTCTCTAGCTTGTCAATCGATTCACAATAATCTTAATCGCATCATCAAAAGTCTCTGACTTAGGGTGAATCGTTTCATAATTTTCTGAATCGAATCATGGATGAATCGAGTCAAATTACTTTGAATCGTATCAATAAAACTCTCTGACTTAAGGGTGAATCAACTCTAATTTATTTGAATCTTTAGTATCTTTTCAACACAAACTCTAACAGTTCTTATTTTATTAGGTGAAACTTATCTTGGTCCCACCACTTATAGTGAAGCCGATTTCAAAATTGTTGGGTCCACATTGATAGTTTCTCATCTACGCATCCGGTGAGTTTAAGCAACTATTCCCATCATCATTGAATCTTTCTGATTTCTGGTCATGGCATCGCGCTGTCTTTATTCCTTTCTACAACTATGTTTTATTCTCCACATATGCTATCTTTATCCGTCAATCCAGTTTTTTATTCCTTTCCCATTTCCATTTACAACTTTTTATGTAGGGGGTTGTGGTTTTTAGAGTTTCACTTTCAAGCTTACCTTTTTCTACAACTATACCACGTTATCATGTTCCCTTTATCCTTCATTCCGGTTTTTTTTAGACTGGTGCTAGTTACACCCCAAAAAAAACTAGTTACACCCAAATTTATTTAAAATTTTACAATAATACCAAAATTGCCCTCTTCATGTAAATTTTTAAAAACCCATCTTTTATGATCGTTCTGAACCCTTACCCCTTTTCATCCACAAATCACCATAGATGTGCAACCAATATCTGAATCAACATCTTTGTTATTGATCTGTATTATATTCATAAAGGTTAGTGAATTTCATGAATTTCATTTTCAATGAGTTTCTATTTGTTTATTGTTTGTTTTGGTATGAGATATGTTCAATTTAGGTTAGTGTAAATTAAGTTTACTTATGTTCAATTTAGGTTAATGTAAATTTAGTTTACTTATGTCAATGTAAATTAAGTTTACTTATTATGTTCAATCTAGGTTAATGTAAATTTAGTTTACTTTACCTTCAATCTAGGTTAGTGTAAATTCAGTTTACATGTATATAAGAGGTTAGTGTAAACTCAGTTTACTCAATCGAGGTTAATGTAAATTAAGTTTACTTATGTTCAATCTAGGTTAATGTAAATTCAGTTTACTTATGTTCAATTTAGGTTAATGTAAATTTAGTTTACTTATGTCAATGTAAATTAAGTTTACTTATGTTCAATTTAGGTTAATGTAAATTTAGTTTACTTATGTTCAATCTAGGTTAATGTAAATTTAGTTTAATCAATCTAGGTTAATGTAAATTAAGTTTACTTATGTTGAGTTAATGTAAATTCAGTTTACTTATTCAATTTAGGTTAATGTAAATTAAGTTTACTTATGTTCAACTTAGGGGTATATTAGTCATTCTAGGGTGTAACTTGTTTTTTTTGGGGTGTGACGAGCACCAGTCTTTTTTTATTCCTTTTTCATTCTAATTTACAGCTTTTTATGTAAGGAAATGTGATTTTTAGAGTCTCTTTCAATCTTTATTTTTTTCTAATCATGGCATCACGCTTCTGTATTCCTTTCTACAATTTTCTTCCTTCAATTTATCACGCTATCTTTATTAATGTTTTATATTTTTATTCATTTATTTTTCACCAATTTTAAATTTTTCAATGTGTAACACTAGTTTTTAGAAACACTGAAAAATTAAGGTTTCATTTTATTCTTGTTTCTTGATGTTAATTAAAAAAATCATTAGGAAATGCTTAGTGATAAAAAATTACAAACAATATTGATTCTTTTATTACCGTTTTTTATTCAAATTCCCAGAAAAAACCTCTTTTTTAACTTTTATAATATAAAATTGACTCTAAAAACTAGTTTCAATTTTCATTCTACTGTAGAATAATCAAATAGCATTTAATATATGTATATATAGACACACATATACACAATTGACTTTTTGTGTTACCTTCGTTATTACAAAAACTTCACATACTCCAATGAAAAAAGTTAATGTATGATAATCAAAGTGACACTAGAGAAAATTTTACGGATAAGGTTAAGATCTCAGCACTAAGCTAGTAACTCATGAGAAGTGATTTCTCAAAATGATAAGATATGATAATGTGTGTCTCTCCATGTCTGTGTGCGCGCGCACGTTTGTGTATATATATATATTATAAGTAGAAACTTGATTAAAAGAACAACTATAGATATAGAGTGCATCATAGTTGAATATTCAATAATCATTTATTTAGTTTTCCATTATAATATAATATGGTCAACTATAGAGATATATGCACAATGATGGGACTCTTGACATTGTGGGTGCCATCTGACCAAACAAGTGAGGAGGAAAACAAAGTTTGATTTAATTTTTCTCCACCAACAACATTGACAACAAAGGATTGTTTCTCGTTTAACGATTTGAAGGATAGTACTTCTCGTTCCACACTTATCATGATTTCTGGATTACGATGAATGAGAGTAGCCTTGTAGGTTGAGTTGGGAAAGCCAACATTTGTAACTGTTCTATGAACCTTTACATGCAAATGCTTAAGTATTGGAACCACAATTGCAGGATAATTTATATCTTTCACCAATGATCTTTCAGAAGTTCCATGGCAACTTGAATTATCTCCACTAATTTGTTTAATTTTTTCAGCACTATAACCATAATTACAAAGCATTTGCACATAATCTTGCTTAGTAATGTCATAAACAAGTCCAGGCTCAATGGCTTGTTTTGGATTGATATTCCCTGATCCATAAGCAAACTCACCTACCAAATCATCATAAGTACCTTTCACTGGTGTAGTAGTTGTCATGATAGCAGATTTGATAGCTGCAGGTGACCAATCTGGATGAAATGATTTCACATATCCAACAACTCCAGCAGCATGAGGGCAAGACATAGAGGTTCCAGATAATATGGTGTACTTAACCTTTCTATTGTCACTAATATCCATTGAGGGTGAATTTAAAGGTGAATATGCAGTCAGGATTTCTACTCCTGGGGCGCTTATCTGGTTTCATAATTTCTTGAATCGAAGGATTTGGGCCACGAGAAGAGAAAATGGCTATTCTTGGAGCACCGGTGTCATGGAAGATCTCACTCTTTAAAATTTCAGCTACAGGGTAACTAGTGGAGTTTTTGTAATATTGAACTTGAACAAAGTCTTTTGATTCCAACTTAAGCGTAAGGTTCTTAGTGACAAGTGAAGCATCGAAATCATATTGTGACGCATTAAGGATTACACCAATTGCTCCACTTGTAAAACTAAACAATTGACCACTTGGAGATCCAGACAAAACAAGCTTACCCTTCACCATATTTTTTTCCATGCAATCACACTTTTCAGGGGATGCATTTCCTCTAATTGGGCAAGCTTGAGCATTATGCACAGCTATTGAAAATTTGGTGTCATTTGAAGGTATTGTATTAATCGACTTGCCAATAAAAGTTTGTCCATTTCCAAGAATGATCTTGTCAATGAATTTTCGATCTGTGGTAGTTGCGGCAACACTAAATAACCAAGGTGATACACTACAAACACTACTTGGGACAGGGCCAGTATTTCCAACAGAATGCACTGTGAGTATTCCATTCTCCATGGCATGAAAAGAACCAATTGATATAGAATCGCTCAAAAAATCAATGGCATTATGGGCACCAAGAGAGATAGTGATGACGTCAACTCCATCAGCAATGGCATCATCAAATGCAGCTAATATAGCATCATTAGTGCATGTACCAAAATCATTGCAACTTTTGTATGCAGTAATCCTTGAAGATGGGATTCCACCTCTTGCAATTCCATTCGCAAGACCATAAAAGCTCACATCATTCACCTCACGTCCACCAACTATGGATGATGTGTGGGTTCCATGACCAAATTTGTCTCTTGCACTCACATCTCCAACAGCGTAAAATCGTGCTCCGATGATCTTCTTGTTGCAACTGAAATTAACACCACCATCACAAACCCCCCTCCACTTTTTTGTAATCGGAGCAAGACCTAATAAATTACAAAAAAAAAAAAAAAAATCAAATTAACAAGACCATCATATATAGTAGGTTACTACAAGTTTCTAAATATATTACACTTTCTTTCTAAGATATAAACAATAATATTGCTCAATATCTTAAGATACTCACGATAATCAACATTATTACTAAATCTATGCATAAGAGGAAATTAATTAAATATAAGAATAAAAATTTATTCAAATTAATTAATTATCTATCATTTTAAGCAAGTTAAATATTTCATAGATATGAAAATCATTTAAAAAAAATATGTATGACAATTATAACATATAAGATATTGGGATTGTTATCAAGAATATATATAGGGATAGGATCAAATTACACCAAGGTATCAAATTAAATTTGACACTAAATCCTAACCATTAATCCACTTTAATCTGACGTCTCTCATCAAATCATTAAATGCTCATATGCTTGAACAAATAATCCAAATTTTAATTTTAGAAATAATTTATTCCTTCTTTTCTTGATTAATTACTTACCGTTTTCATTATATTTTGCCATTTGATTAATTTCAATAGGTAGATGATTGCCATTTGATTTCTCCTACTAATTTTTTTTGGAGATTCTAATTTTTACTAATCTTTGTATCGGGTGTTCTAGCATTTGTGTTTTGCTTTCGCTTAATAGCATATGTTCTTTTTAATTTTTTGGTGCAGTCGTTCAATAATTATCTGTGGTGCTCTTTATAAATCAATTTCTTTGGGTTCATCTAAGAAAAATAAAAATAAAAAAGGTTTCTAAAAAAAACAAGGATGACGGGGAATAGTGTAAAGAAATCATAATAATACCATAGAGAATTTTTAGTAAATAATTAATCAAGAGAAGAAAGAAAAATTGTTTCTAAAATTAAAATTTGGATCATTTGATCAAGCATGTGAGCATTTAATGAATTGATAATAGATGTTGGATTAAAGTTGAATTAATGGTTATGATTTGGTGTCAAATTTAATTTGACACCATGGTGTCATTTGATCATATCCCATATATATATATATATATATATATATATATATATATATATACCTTTATCATTGAAACTTTCAGATTCTGGCCATATTCCGCTATCTATGACTCCAATCACTAAGCCACTCTCAATAGTTTGATCTCTTTTGAATGATTGAGGAAGTCCAAGGAAGTCCCACGACCTTGTGGTATTGAGGAAGTCCAAGGAAGTCCCACGACCTTGTGGTTTGAAGGTGAAACTCTTGGCTTGGAAAAACTGAGACCACACCTTTCATGCCAACAAGTTTTTCCCTTTGTTGATCGTTGAGTACAACAGCAAAACCATTGAAACTTCTCTTGTAACTTTGAACTAAGCGATTTTCTATGTCACTACCATCCACAACATGTTGCAACAAGCTGAGATGATGAGAGCTTGGGGAATACGAGGCTTCCTTTGGAAGTGAACCCATGTACACAATGTGAAGTTTATTGCTTTCATCACCACTTTTAGTGGCATCACACACCAACGGAATTAGTGATGCCAAAAATAAAGAAACAAGGAATGAGAAAACAACATTATGCTTGGCCATTGTTTGTATTTGTAAAATGATGAATACTTAACTCAAACCCCAACAATGTATTTATATTCACCAAAAAATTATGTGATGTGAAAGCTTTTCTGTTAATAAAAGAATTGTTTAATAAGTAGAGTCTCATACTTTATGCAGGACCCATTTTTAAAGTGTTGGATTCATGGTAGTAACTTATCATCTACGCCCCTATGTAGTTTAAGAAACTAATACCAACACCATCGTCTTTTTCCCTTTTCTCATTGTTGCATCACACTACCTTTATTATGTTTCAATGGTGCACTTTCAACATTTTGTGGTTGGAGGTTGGTTTTTGGAGAAAGTTTTAACTTTTTCCCTTTTCTCATCATGGCATCAAGCTACCTTTATTTCTTTCTACAACTCTTTCCCTTTTCTTGTTATCTTTATCTATGTTTCTGTTTTTTTATTATTTTCTCTTTCCCCATTTTCAACCTTTTTTGTAGGGTGCGTGGTTTTAGAGTCACTTTCAACCTTTTCCTTTTTATCAGCATGGCATCACTCTTCCTTTATTCCTTTCTACATATTCCCCCTCTTCTCTCACGCTACCTTCATCCATGTTTAATTTTTCTTATTCATTTATCGTTCCCCACTCTTAAACTTTTCAATGGAAAACACTATTTTTTAGAACCACTTAAAATGTTACTGGACTCTAGAGAGATTTGAATTATGTACCGTTGAATTACAAGGCTAAGATCTAACCACTAAACTAGCAACTCAAGAAAAAAAAATTATCATAAAATGATAAGAAATGATAGTATTAATCTATATAATCTATATAATATTATACTATATAAGATAAAAACTAGATTAAAATTAAATAAATAAATTAGTTATATACACAACTAAAATTTTAAGGAAACCAAAATCTTTACGATTTATATAAAAAGTACATTCTTCCATTCAATCATATATAGCGCATTTGTAAAAATATTTTCATACAAAAAAAAAAGCCTGTCAAATTTTAATATAATATTAATCATTTTTTTTCAATTTGAGCATTTAATTAATACCACGTTTATCATTCTCAACTCAATAACTTACCCTTCTGTAAAAAATAAAAAAAAAATAAAAAAAAAATAACT
This sequence comes from Medicago truncatula, assembly GCF_003473485.1. Lineage (NCBI taxonomy): Eukaryota > Viridiplantae > Streptophyta > Magnoliopsida > Fabales > Fabaceae > Medicago > Medicago truncatula. Next base: position 19,572,441 of record NC_053043.1, on the reverse strand, counting down.
TACACTTTCCAATAATGTTTAATTAAAACCCAAATACTTGATTACTTTGATTTAGCAAAAGTGTCAATGTCTTTACCTCTCTTTTTTCTTTAATATTAATAACTATTGAAAAATGCTAAATAAGTACGGAAGGTATGGCTACGAAATTCACGGACGTCTATTAATTGATGTTGGTCACTTGCGCAACTTTTCTTTCCTTTCCTTTTTTTAAAAGTAAGAGATTTAAATGATAAAAAGAGAGTTTAATGGTTAGCACTCTTTAATCTTAACATAACACTATTAAAATGAATTCATAATTAAACAAACGGTGCATCAAATTCAAACGGTGTTAACCACCTTTTTATTTGGTTGAATTGCATAACAATGAAGACATAGTGCAATTTTTAAAATTACAAAAACAAAAAAAATCAATAGCAACCGTTCAGGTTGCTTATATATTGAGGTGTCCTTGAATTTTAGTGAAAATAACTTCCGCACTATGGTCCCGTTTGGATTGATTTATTTTAAGCTTATACTTATTTTGAGTTTATATGAGCTTATCTATTCTCATAAGTCTTTTTAAAGGTGTTTGGGTAAATAAATAAAAATAGTTTATCATAGTTTCATAAGTTGTTTATGCCATATTTTAATAAGCCTAAATTTTCAGCTTACCCTCCGGCTTAACAAGGAGCTTATGAATTTATGTAACCTCCTTCGATTCTCTTTGGATCCACTTTTTCAAAACATATATTTTATAATGTTAGTTATCTTTGGCGGTGCGTGAGTAACAAAATTGTTATATACTTATCTTACTAAATTAACAAACGTAACTAAGATTTTTTTTTTTAAGGAAGACTTTTATTTTTTTTTTATTACGTAACAAAATAAAACTGAATATTAATATCTTTTCTTATATGAATATTTTTTTGTTACGTACGTAACTATATACTTATCTAATGTTAATTTTGTCTTATATGAATATTGATATTTTTTTTAAGGACGAATATTGATTATACTATATATAATTATAATTAATATATTATAATATTGTTTTTCTACAGATTACTTTTATCAAAAAAAATCTTGATAATTGTGGTTCAATTCTTTGATTTTTTTTGTTAAATTAAAAATATTTAAAATTTCGATAATTGCTTATGTAATGTCACATTCAAACAATTCAATTTCTGTAAGTACTTTTTAGTGTACAAATCCAAATATAAATAGCTTATCAAGTATAGGAGCTTATGATGTAAGCTCTAATGTTATAAGCTCTAATGCTATAAGCATCCATATAAGTTGTTTATCCAAACAGGGCCAAATTACAAAGTATAACACAATGTATTGATTTTAAGAGAAAAAATGATAAAATAGTAAAATTTAACATAAGCCCTCCATCTCCTTTTCTTGTTGGTTTTTTAACTCCCAAACAAGGGGGAGGTTTTCCCTCCTTTCTCCCTTCCCTCCTTTCCTTCAGTTCCCCTCCTTAGCCTTTCCTTTCCTTCCCCTCAAAACTCGCAAACAGACTTTGTTTGGGAGTTTGGAGAGGAAGGGAGGAGAGGGCTTTGGGGGGTTGAAAATATATAGAAAAATGGACAAAAAATTCACATTTTTTTAAAGAACGGATTTTTAGAGAATGATAAAACTAATACTTATGATTAATATACTTTTAATTTTAAGAATATTATAACAACATAGATAGAATTTGAAAATTTCATATAAATCCTCCATAACCCCCAAAACCCTCCCCCAATACGATTTTTGAGTTCCCCAAATGAGGGGGATTTTTTATTATGAGTAAAAAATTAACCTACAAAGCCCTTTCCTCTCAATGTCTTCTATTTCTTCCACTTGCTCCTTCCTTTTCAAAAACCTCCCCTCCCCTCCAAACTCCCAAACAAAGCCTTTGTGTTTTTTTGGATTTAGCCGGTGTTAAATTGGAGAAGAGCCACCATTGCAGATCATCCTCTTACATATACCGACAAAGATAATGATGATATTTTGTAACTTAATTCTCACCCTTTATCACTTTTCTCTTTCTCAAACCTTAGTCGTTTATGATTTTCTTCTTGATATGCCAAAGAGGGGGATTTAGTATCAATTTTGATCAAAAATCACAGTCTAAATTGTTTTTCTTTCTTTTTTAGTTAAGTAAGTGATTTTCTTGTATTTTCAATCTTATTTTGTTTATTTTTGCGATTTCGTTGTCTCTGCATGACTTTGTTTGTTTTGATTTTCCGTCTTTGTGCGGTGTGTTTTTTATTTACCATGTCAGTACAAAGTTTATTTGATTCAAGTTGAAAAAAATAATTTTAAGCAAGTGTAGATTCAATGAATGATTTTAAGGTCGTCAACGTTATAGAGTTGAAGAGACAGGTTTTCAAAAGACTTGAATATAATCATATTTATAGGCATAGATAATATGTCGTTTTATGCTATTAACATGGATGTGGTGAATTTATTCCCTGATTCATAATTTTTTAGCGAATGTGAATTTGTTTTTTATAGATAGACTTTATTGATTATTTTTTTAATAAAAAAAAGTTTCTTATAGACTACATAGAACAAGGCCAAATAAGACCATATGGCCATACCGTCCAATCAAGAGCCATTCTACAGTGACGTGCTATTTATCCAATTTTCTCTGTCTCAATCTCACCCTTATTTGTTCTCATATTCAAACTACCACGTAACACATTTATTACCAAACAAAAAAAAAAATAGTGGTGGTGTTGATTTTCTATTTTCTCTTTTTTCTTTCCACAATTGGCGATAAATCGTGCGGGGGGAAAAATCGGAACAAAAATCCATTCCATACAAACGCTTTAAGGAAAAAAATCCTTAAACAACTCATTATCATAAAAATTCTATTTTTCTGTAAAAAAAAACTTATTATCGGAAAAAAAAATTACATTTTCTAATATTTAATTTATTATTTATTTGATTATCTAAAGAAAAGGTTTGTTATTTTAGGAGAGGAAATGATCAATGACTGTGCTTAGGTTGCTTTGCTCAATGTTTAGGAGAGGAAAGTGCTCTAGTAGCTGAGTTGTGTGCTACAATGACTTCTATTGTCTTCACATCACTAGAAATATGAGATTGTTTGCCTCACATATCTACATAGAAGGAAACGTTTCTGTTGATAGATTGATTAATTTTGGTCTTTCTATGTCTTCTTTCGATCTTTTTTTGTTTGATGATATCCGTGACTTCATTAGGGGGGAGTACACTAGGAATAAGTTGGGCATGTTCAACTATAGATTTACAACCTTCTCAAAAGGTTTTGGCATTTGTCCCCCTATTCTTTCTTGTACTTTTTTTTTAAATGAGTTGATGCTTTTGAATCTTAAAAAAAATGATTTATTTTTAAATCCAAAAAAAAAAATCACTTCAAAAAACAAATCAATTCTTTTTCATAAGCATTGTAAATCGAGTATATATAGAAATTTTTTAAAAAATCAAAATGAAATATATATATATATATATATATATATATATATATATATATATATATATATATAATAAATTTAACAAAGAATCTTATGTATGTTGCCTTTTTTACCAGATATGGTTGATCTGAACTTGTTAAGCAAGATAAATGAGATCACGAATACGAAAAATTAGGACAGGGGTAGCCCGACTATGCTTGTAGTTACACTTAACCATGTCAACAAGCACTTTGGAGTCCTTTTCCAAAATAACCTATGTAAATCTTTGTCTTCTAGCTATCATTAACCCCTCACACATGCCCCACACATATCAGCATGAAGAGCATCTCGTTTCAACTGCAAGTAATTGACCGACAGAGTCTCGAATAAAGTCCCCACAACCTGCAAGGTCCATCGACTCCTTATAAGCTCCATTACAATTAAGTTTGACCCAATCTTCTCGCTATCTCTTCCCACCAATGTTGATAGTGTCCAGATGCCTCAACCATTTGTTAGGTGAGGACGCTTGCCCCTACCAATGGCTCGAACCAACTCAAAGAATACATGAATATGATTAATAGGGTAGTGAAAACCCTCCTCAAAGAGAACTTTATTTCTCAACGTGAACCCCCTTATTGGGGTTCAGAATTGCCACATTGAAGATCGTAAGCCCTTTTCACCCTACAATATCATACCCGTCACTATCTCTAGGTGCCAGAAAGGCCACCACCTGATTACCCTTGTTAGGAGGAAGATGAGAGTTAAGAAAGTTAGTGTTCTAATTACCATCAACCATCAAAATCATCTTTTGTGTGATAGTTGTGTTAATTCATAGATGATTGGCATATGATAAAAGAGACGAGACACATGACAATTGGTTGTCCAACCGTAAATTTATAGAATTTTGCTCTCCACCCAGCACATTTTGCTCGCGCCCTGCAGCCGTTCCAAATTTACTCTTGCGCTAGTTAACTAACGCAAGTGTAAATGTATGCGTTAGTTAACTAACGCTGCGCAAGTTAAGTTGCGCAAATGTACAACACTGTGTGAGTTAACTCACACATAGTGTTAACACTTGCGCAAGTTAACTCACGCTCTACTGATATATCAGTACAACATTTACTAATATGCATTGAATGCAATATGTGTCATCAAAGACCCGTAACCTTAAGATGCTCGTAATTGAACCGACTTACGCCAGTTTAACAAGATTATTGGATAATACGACACAATCGAACAAAATTACACAAAAACATCATTTTTTTCACAATCACATAATCACACATAACGATCCAAACGGTCCAAATTACACAAATTCGCCGGTAATGACCCGTAATCACTTAAACACACTTAATGACAAGTAACGATCCAAATTACACAAATTTGTCCATAAATTTCTAAAATTACATAATCTCACACAAACGGTCAAAATTACCCAAATTCATCGTTAAATTACATCAACACAAATTCATTAAAATTCAACAATACAGACACAAATTCGGAAAATATTACACTATTACACGTTAAAAAATGTTACACTTCAACGGATCGGACATAAAGATGTAAAAGGTTATTTTCAAGCATCACGCGAAACATGTAATCAACGTCACTATCATCTTTGACTAGTTGTGGAAAATACACGGTCTTCCAACGGTCATCTTCCTTATCCTCCCCCAAGCCCACGCCTGGAACTTGTACTACTACATAATATGTTCTGTGATTTGAACCAACATGGATAAATAAGTCGTCAAGTTTTGCCTTCAACTCGTCCAACTTGTCGGTGGGGTTTATTGTGAACCAAGCCCTCTTTTTCACATCTACATAACGGAGATGAACTTTAACCGGATCTTGTGGATCTTTTTCACATCACATTTGCAAAGGAAAAAAAATAAATTACTTGTGGAACAAGCTAACCAAGAACAAAAGTGGCGCAAAAAATTCCAAAACATGACTGTGCACATTTTATATTAATATGATGACATTTTATATTAATATGATGTTTTTAGATTGAGAGTTTAAGAGGGAAAGGAAGAAGATGACTTTTTTTTTTTTAAATACGGACACTATAAAATATTATTAAAAAATGAGAAAAGATATATTGACTTCAAGAGTAAGTTTAAATAGTTACTCCACATTTTCACCCTTCATTTCAACTTAATCTAATGGACTTGATTTTAGTCTTATTAATTATCATGTGACCTCATTTTCCTTGACTATTCACACAATATTTATGGTTTCTATCTTTCTTTCTTTTTTGCAAAATCTTACGGTTTCCTTTTATTTGCTCAATATTCATGGTTTGAACTTCGAATATTCTTTGTGCTGATTTCATTTTATTTTTGTTGCAAATTTTGTGAAACCGTATAGTATTTTTTTTCCCTTAAAAAAAAAGAATATTTTTGTAAAGAGGTGAAAGTGAAACCATAGAATATTATTAAAGAATATATGGTATGGTACACTACCAAAAAAAAGAATATATGGTACAAATTGATATAATTATTTTTCCGAAGGGATTGATGAATCAAAAAATGATGCTATCCTATGATTTCATAAGCTTCCACAGTTGCAAACATGAAAAATATCCAAATATCATTCTAGATCTCGAAAAATAAAAAATTAACTCGGTCCAAACGTTTACCCTTTGTTCTAATTTTTTGCAAAAAGAAAAATCAAGGCACTACCACATTGTAGTACCATGACGAACAATTGTGATTTTTTTTACTAATAATTAATTGTTTTTGTGAACATAAATATTAATTTTTGAATAAGGCCAGGGCAAAATGACATCAAAGAGAGAGGTGTTCAACTAAGTTGGTACCCTACTCTAATCTTTGTCAAATGCTCATAAATTTTATTAAAAAAAAGGAAAAAAATACATAAAAACTGGGGGACGTAAACCTAACCCAGTAAAACCACACAGGAGTGTAAGTCGACCCCAAATGGGTGATACAAAAATAAAAACAAGTGTATCAACCTCTAATTAATCCTAAAGCTAATTAAAGATCTTCGATGCGGTGATTGAACCCTCAGTCAACACGGAGGTGGTTCATGTACCATCAGCTCCGTGCAACAATGGCAGCAAGTTAAATAACCATTTCGAGCCTTAGAGTCCAATCAAACAAAGTGAACGGCGGTTCTTAGTCTGGCGTATGAATCGTCTGTCAACACAAAAACAATTCAAGATCCATCAACTCCCTGCAAAAACAGCAACAAGCTCTACACGACTCTTTCGAGCCCATGAGTCCAACATCAAATAGATAAAACGATGAGGATTTTAAAGCAGTCCGAAATCAATCACGGAAATCGAAACAGATATTAAGGCGACATCTGTTCGGAGAAGGGAAACCATAATCTTGACACCTGCAGATCTCAACAGACCTGGATAATGATCAGAGAGTCAAAACATCAAAACGCCTACCTCGAATCGATAACACACCTTCAAAGATCAGAATCATGAAACCGGCAGTTGTGAGGACTACCCCTGTTTGGGTTTTCGACACCAACAGAAAACAGGCCATAACGAACAGAGGGTCCGCCGATCAGAACAGACGTGATGGTGGTCGAACCACACACCAACTCGTTATAGAAACCCATATGTCAGAACGACGGAAAAGATGAAAACAAACAGCACCGCCGGCAAGTCTGGCGACTAAAAGGTGGTGCGGAGGACAAAGGTACTCATCACACCACCGCAAGCGAATCTACATCTCGTCGGAGTAATTTGAAAAAAAGGGGAGGGGAGGAAAGATAACGGTGGCTGCTGCTGTGTGTTAGTAGAAAGAATTCAGAAAGAGAACCAAAAAGTATTTAGCTACACGTTTCTAAAGAAATTCAGAAAGAATTCTGAATGTTATAAACTAGATATATTGCTATCACGCAGTGGCGAAGCTACCAAACGAAGCCCATGCCTTGTACTCCGGTAACAAATCAACCGTGTTATTTCTCCGGTACGTAAATATTATATGTGGGAAGAAACGGAAACAATAAACATGATGAAAATAGTCAAGAAAGATGAGGTCACATGAAAATTGATAAGACTAAAATCTAGTTCATTAGATCAAGATGATATGAATGATGGAGATGTGGAGTAACTATTTAGATTTGCTCTTGGAGTCAATATATCTCTCATCTATGCAATATATTAAAAAATATTTTAATACAATATTTTTTTTGGTGGGGTTTTGATACAATATTTAATGATCGTATTCAATATGAACCAAAGAATTAATAAAAAATAATATTGTTTTTTCTTTTACAAAATTAATTAACTCCGGAAGTATTTTTGTAATTTAAACTGGAAGTGTAGGTACACAATTTAATAACTTTAAATATGAGTTGTTCTTTCAAAAAAAAAAAATATGAGTTGTTGACCGACACTTCAATGGGGACTTCAATTGAGACTTGTTGCTATTGTGAGTACAAATGCTCCCGTATTGATATTAGCTAGATATGAGTTATGAGACCAATGACTTTTTTTCTCTGGTAGGTTTTTTATGGTTGGGTTATTTAACTACAAATTTTAAAATAATATTAAAATCTTCTTAGATTACTTGCTATACGATCTTTAAAATTGAATTACTCGGGTTACACTTTAAATGTTGAGTCTTGGATGTGATGAAGGTGTTACGAGTCTTATAAAAATGATATGGCTATGATAATTATTTTAAAGAAATGCTAAGGAGTGTCGTTAGAATATTCTTTAACAATCTTAAAATGGTAAAATTAAATAAAAAAATTATATTGAAACACAATATCTTTTATATAGGTTAAAATAAGGTTTTTCATAGTGTCAAATATTGTGATTGTTCCTCCTATAGTTGCAGATTGTTCATATTTTAGTGAGATTTAACTAATTTTTCAATTAAAAACTTGAATTAAAATTTTAAAATAGTATAAATGAATGGGTAGAATTGAAAAGAAAAAATCTAGCCTAAAATGATTATTCTCGTTATGTATTGATATAGATTACAAAGTTGTTTTAGAATTTAAAAAAGTAGATTTGCCTACGACAAGTATTGTTCCACAATTATATTAGACATAAATTGACAATGTGGAGGCCACATTATTTAAACCGGCAAACATCATTTAAAATTTATACACACAATTGTAAAGTTCAAACAAAGCTAAAAGTGCATAGTCTAAGAAAATTATTCTTTTTCGATTGAGATAAGTCTTATATAGTGAGCAATTTCGATCTTGAAAAAATTGTGAAGACTGAATTACATCATCATTATTTAGTTTGAATTATACTAGCATCTTACTTTTTCGAACACACTCTGTTTAGTTAGTTGGATCTTAAACTGGTTTTACATTTATGTGGGCATATATGAGTAAGTGAAACTCATTTAAATTTCAACCAATTAGAGAGAATGTGTTGAAAAAATGTGTTAAAGAATACGTTGATAATACTCTTCGTTTACTTTTTCTTGCGAGTCGCACCAAAATCACGAAAAGAGTAAGACCTCCTTTAGTATCGGCTTCCTTCAAGAAACCCTTCGCCAAAGCAACAACGACTCATCGAAAAATTTCTGACAAAACTATAACAAACCGAGAAAAGAAGGAGGCATCGACGGAAGAGTAAAATGAACGATTTTTGTCATTATGAAACCCGTTGATCTCGTCGGGAGTGTCACGGCGAATGTCGTCGATAAATAAATGAAAAAAAAAATGCATACTCATGATGGAATTAAGAGGGAAAAAACTAACTTCTAGTATGTATTAGTTAGTTGATTGATTTGATTTGATTAAATCATAAAACTATATGCCACGTGTCACATATTAATGCAATCTCATAATGAAAAAAATAATATAACTCTCATCTTCATTCATTCCCTTGTCTCTTTTGAAATAACTTCCACTCACACTTCACTCTTCCATTTCTACCCTTCCTCCGCCGCCGCATGTCACCACCCGCCCCCGCCGCCGACTCCGGCGACATCCGCCGCGACACTCCCGACGAGATCAACGGTTTTCACAATGACAAAATCGTCACTCATTCCACTCCACCGTCGAACCCTCCTTCCTTCCCCGGCGGCGCGTTCGTTATTATTCCGCCGGAGATTCTCCGGCGTGTCGTCGTTGCTTCGGGTAAGGGTTTCTCGATTGGAGCTGGTATCAAAGGAGGTCTTGCTCTGTTCGCGATCTTGGCGCGATTCGCAAGAAAAAAACCGCCAAGGTGAGTGAAGAAAGTTTTGAACTTGATGAAGTAGTGATTCGTTTTTCTTTGTGATGATTGATTTTGTATTTGTTCAGGAAGGAGATTGCGGTGACGAATGGTGAAGTGATTGTTACGGCTTTGAAGGAAACGTTGAGATATGGTTTGTTTCTTGGAACCTTCGCCGGAACGTTTGTTTCAATGGATGAAGTTATTGCTGCTATTGGTGGTCATCGTAGGCATGTTCTTCTTTTTCTCTTCATTTTGTTTTGTGATAATTGATTTATCGTTATAACAGTAGGTTAGTTTTAGAAGTGATTAAAAGCTCAATAATTTGAATTTTTGAACTATGTTGTAAATGATGTGAATTTGAATTTTTGAACTATGTTGTAAATGATGTGAATAAGTGTAAGTTGTTAAGCAATTTGCATGTGGTGGTGTTGGGCAATTGAATGAATGTCATAGTGCTTTAAGGGGGTTGATATAGTGGAAGTATGGGTCTACATGAGTAGAAATGGCAAAACAGGTTGGGACCGTTGGGTCGGCCCGTGTAACCCGACATTTTTGTTAGAGTGAGTTGTGATTTTTAACCCATTCCTAGTTTGCCCACCCCGTCTAACCAGCTAAAAAAATAGGGTGGTGATGGGGCGGGGTGGGTTTGCCCGATTTGCCATCCCTTATGCATGAGGAAAAATGTATATGTGCATGTGTGTGTGTGTGTATTATTTTGATTCCTTGTGAAAAGTAAATTTACTTGGAGAGAGGATCTATCCCTACCCTTATTGATCTGTTGGTCTCAATCGGACTCCACTTGTGTATCATTAAGGCGGAAATGTCATTGGCCAGTTCAATTGTGACACATAAGCCAATTCAACTATTTTCTCTCTCTTTCACATATTTTTATGTCTAAAAAATTGTATTGCCATATGCCACACTTGAATTGGCCAATTTAATGTGACATTATGTCACACAAGTGCAATCTGTCTCAATCAGGATTATATCAAGTACTAACTACTAAGATTAACATACATGTAGATTCTATCCCAAAACAAATGTTTAACTATGTGCTATGCAACTTATGTTTGTCTTTAAAACTAAGAAACAACTTTTTTCTTTCAATAAAATGACTAATAAATATATGAAAATTGAAAATATATTGTTAAAATGTTGTTTGTGTCCATGGGTTTGTGGAATGGGTATGATTGTGATTGGTTTTGTGATGTGCTTGTTGTTCAGGACAGCAAGGTGGAGGGCTCTGTTGGCAGGGGCTGTTGCTGGGCAGTCGATGCTTCTGACAGGGTTAGAGGCACAACACACAAGTTTGGCCATTTACATTCTCATGCGTGCTGCTGTCTTGGCTTCTCGTTGTGGGATTAAGAGCGAACGGTTTGGGAGAATTTGTAAGCCTCTCACATGGAAGCATGGAGACATTTTCCTCATGTGTCTCTCCTCCTCCCAAATATTGTATGTAACAATACTATGTTCCCCTTCTCTATTTATTTAATTTATTTTTCTATGCTTTTTTAGCTCAGTCTCTCTTGTCTTTTGAATTTCATGACAGTAACTTAGGATCTCTTAAAATGATAGTCCATGTTTCACTTGATGTTGATGGCTTCATAGATTAAAGTTGTTGCATAATGTGATTCCTGTTGCTATGGTCCCCGATAAGTATGCATGTATCTAAATAGATAGACACCAAATGTGAGATATGAAAATGCTAATAGGTGCACTCCAGTAAAACCATATCCTGTGTAATTAAATAGGTCATATAATGTGAGTGGCTGATCTATTCATTAATTTTTGGTTAGTAATACACCCAATACTAGTTTTGTCATTGCTAATAGTGACTGAAGCTGCAGGTACTGCCTTGTCTAGTTATCTACTTATCTTACAAGGAAATTGATGTTCTCTATGAAAGAAAAAGACGCAAATTTGTATGAAAGCGCTTACTTTTGTAGGATCGCGTTAGATTGCTTTTACTTGCTTTGGAATAGTTGTATATCTCCCACCGTGATTTGTTAATTGTTCTACCGTTCCATCTTTGTATGACAGTTTTTGTACACGGTAGCATTTCTCATACAATTGAATATATCTGTGTGCGCGCGCGTGTGTGTACTGCATGATTTGTTTCCTTATTTAATTAGAATTAAGAACCTGGTATTAGTATAAATAAGTTACAGTGCTTAATCTTTCACAAACAAAATCATAATCACAACTCAAAAATATTAATCCTTTCTCTTGCCTCATTTGTTATTTACAAATTGTATTTCAACATGGTTCCAGAACTGTATCATTTTTTGCCACTATTTTGCTGTATTGAAGTTTGTAACTCTTACAATAATGTCATTATCACAATAAAAATAAGTTCTTGTTATGTACAACAATTTCCTGGCAGGAAATTTTAGCTTATGATCATTATAGTGAGTCTCTTATTCCTTGGTCATGATGCGACTTTCAAATTGATGATCATGCCAACCATCTGGACTTTGAAATTATATTGGAAAGAAGGCTAGTCAGTAAGTTGAGTGTGTAACTGAAAGTGAAAGAGAAAATGAGAAACTATGAGATATTTTCTGTAAAATGTATTCTGAATTCTTTGATGATATGTTAGAATGTAAAATGTTCTATTTATAAGGGAAATTAAAGCTAAGTCAGTTTACTGATTCTAGCTAATAACAGAATATGATTTACTCTTGACAGCAATAGTAGAAGCTGATAGAAGCAGTTAGACAGTGGACGCAGTTAGACAACTGTGAGCAGAATGCTCAACTGAATTAAGTACATGCATAAGTGTAATACACTGCTAACACATTAATGTAAATAAAATACTGTTTCCTGTTTTGCAACAATGACTGTGTACATGCAGGTGCGCCCTTCATAGTTTCAACTTAGGGCCATGTGTCCAATATAATCACACTTTTGGCCCTCTCGATTCGTCCTCCCCCACTTTTCTCCCTTTTAATAATTATTGAAGGAATTTTTTATAGAGAAAATTAGTGATGATAGAGAATTTTTTGATTTCAGGTCTGCGTATATATTAAACCAAGAGAGTTTACCTGCTTCATATAAGTCCTTTCTCAATAAACATGGTGGAAAGGATCCAGTTATCTTACAAGGTGTAAAAGATATAGCCAGTGGCAAGCCTTTTACTAATCTCAATGCAATAAAGAAATACTACAAGACCATGGGTGTCGACGTGAAATTAGATCCAAATATGAAAGTTCCGTGCACGGTATGAAATATCAATTTGTATTTTATTTTTGTCATTTTTATTCAACCCCAGTATATTAATTAACCCATAGAAAATAAATAGAGTAAAATAATTATTTATTAAACAGTGTTCAATATCAAATTTGAAAGTTGAATTTGATCACACCTTAACAGTAGCATCCTTTTTTTATTCTGATTGGTTGAATCATGAGAAACGTGTCTCTTCTGATGAATATTTATTCATACTTGACTTGGGACCACATGCGAACTTCAAAACGTCTGGACTTTGGTAGAAAGATATAGGTTTTAATCTTTCTTTTCTGCTCTATGCCATAACAAAATTATCCGTTCAAGTTTAATCACACTGATGGTATTGAATTTCACCTTCCTTTTTTTTTTTAATCTTTTTAATTGTTTTCAACTATGCCATTCTTGCCCGATGGCCTCTTGGTTTCACTGTAAAACATTGCAATTTCTGTTTGAAACATTTCATTTATATCTGTCAAATATTTAATTTGTGATTTTCTGTTGCTTATTTCGGTGTTCAAAATCACTGACATTTTGCAGATTGTACATGGGAATCAATCATGTTCTGGGCACATCATTTCTTTTCTCATTCAAGCCTACAAAAGAGCATTACCTGTTTATCTTCCAGTTTATCTGATACCGGCCCTAATAGTTCACAGAAAAGGACTTTTACAAAGGTAATCTGATTGGAATAAGTAGCAATCAATCAACTATTCACATGATTGAAGTGTTATAGTTAGTGGACCTTTTTCAAATTGAATACATTAGCTTTAGAAGTGGCACATATATATATGCTGATTTTGTCATGAAAGGGGCTTTTCTGGACATTAAATTGTTCCATCCAATATTTCTCATACTCTCAAATATAGCACTAAAGGAAGATCATGCTTTGTACTACATAGTTATGAGATTATATTGTTTTTCACTTTCTCATTGCCTGTTATCAAAATACTTAATTGCAGACCTTACACAATATTGGCAAAGGGTCTTATTGGCACTGCAAGATCAAGCTTATTTCTGTCTGTGTATTGTGCATCTGCCTGGTTAGCATCTTGTTCTCTGCACTATTTTTTTTTTGCTGGTTGTCTTGCTCCTAAATTAGTTTTGATCTGAAACAAGTTTTTATGTTTGCATTGCCCCAGCTTAAAGTGAAATCTAATTATTCCATTAAAAAAATGGTTAACTCAAATGGTTCTGTTGAAAGAGGAAACGGTAGCCTGACACTACTTTATATACTTGCTTTCTTTTCTTAGGCTCAATTACTTTTTGATATATGCACCCGGTAGCCTTTTCGTGTCCTCATTCTTCTTTGCTTCACCTTATTGTTATTATTATGGCAGTATCAATTTTGTTGAAACTTGAAACTAACATGGGTACTATGGATGCCTTTATTCTAAATCAGGATGTGGACCTGCTTTCTGTTTAGGATCTTCAAAACATGTAATGTTCCAATGGTGGCCATGGGAACGGTATGTTGTTTACTGTATCCACATATTTATATCTGTTTCATTAGCGATAATCCAATTATTATTATTATACAATAACAGTATTTTAGTAAAGTTGCACTTCGCATTTTCTTGCAGTTCCCACCTGGCCTAGGATTAGCGATTGAAAAGAAAAGCAGGCGAATGGAGATATCATTATACTGCCTTGCCCGGGCTATTGAGAGTTTCTTCACATGCATAGCTGATGCCGGATATCTGCCACAGTCTAGAAGGATTAAAAGAGCTGATGTTGTAGTTTTCAGCTTATCAACAGCCATCATAATGCACTGCTATGCACAAGAAAGGGATGTGTTCAGATCCAAATATTTGAATGTTCTTGATTGGGTTTTTGGTGTTCCACCTCCTGCATGTGAAACTCCGCGATGCAAAGATACCTAAGCGAAAAAAGTAAAGGCCCATGAAGTTATTTGTCTGAAAAAATTGCTCTTGACTTGATGGTACATATTTGGTGTTGCCTTCTCAAAGTGAATGGTGGCCTAGGAACCTGAATTTTGCCTTGAGCAGCGAGAACTATAATGATTACTTGAACATATGATAATAGTACCAGAAGCATTATGTAAACTGTTGAAGATTGAAGGCGATCCGGCTGATTCTTGCTGCTTGATACTCTTCAAGCGAGGAGCACATATATATTCATTTGAACTCTGATCTTATTCGTCGGAGTTACACAGAGATGATCATTTCTAAAAGCACCAAGGATCAACTCTTCTGCATTCCGGATCTGTTTCCTACCATACTACATCACACCATTTGTCTCCTAAGCAGCAAAAAAAAATGTGTTGAACTAATTTGTATTTTACAATCAGGTTTCATTACGTCTTGTATCCCTAGCAATGTTAGGTGTTTAGGATGGGATAGGGATACTCTAGTAATTTTTCGGTAGGAAAGAAAGAGACAAAAAATAAATATTATTTTTTGAAACAGAAATATAATAAATCATATTTTTTATGTATTTTGTGTCTTTCTCTTTTAATGGAAAATTCCAATTACCATAAAATTCTTTTAGTAAGTGATAATCAAGAGAGTTTATTCGGATCCGCTTTATATAATATACACCAAAATATTCATTTTTTGCATTATGTAAGTAAAAAAGTGTTACTAAGTCATTGATTCTCCATTAGCAAGAGCCATCTGACTGAGTAGTGCCTTGAAACAACGAGAGAAGAAAGACAATGTTAGGATCAGAGATCCTTTTGAGCAGCAAACTTCTGATGATTCTCGATCATCCGTTGAAGATTGAAACAAGTACCTAAAGCACCTCCATCTAAGTTGGATTTTATCCAAAAAAGAATGGATGGTTTTGAGATAACTTCATTAATTAAGGGAGGATTTGGATGATTGATCCTCACTGTAAAAGCTTGGTATGGAATTAGAAAATGGAATTTGAATGTAATTACCAGAAAGTGAAGTGTTGGAAATAATCATGTTTGCCCCTGTACTCCAAGGAATATGTTTATTATTGGGGTGAAGATCCATTTATTATTGAACCTACTTTGGTTTCTACAAAAGTTAATGATAGTAGATAAAAGGCTTAATTGCACTTTTGGACCCTTATCTTTTCAAAAGTTGCGGTTATGACCCCCTAACTAATTTAAATACAAAACAGCCCCCTATGTTTTGATTCTTTGGCAGTTTTGGACCCCCAGTCCATTAGTGAGGTGCCACGTGTATTATTTAGGGGGCCACGTGGCACCCTAAATATTATTTAAAAAGATAGGGGTCAAAAGTGCAATTAAGCCTGGATAAAATGACAATTCCACACTGAGAAGACCAACCTCTATAGATGAATGATGAATGGAAAATTTGATCTTAGAGCTAAGTCAATTCCTCATATTTTGAGCATAGTGACAAGCACATAACAAATGGAAAATATCTTTTTTTTTTAACAATAAAATAGAAAATATCTTAATCTTCTTTAGATCAAAGGGAACACATAGTAGAAATTTGACAGCCTCTGACAATTAAGTTTTCATCTATGGGAAGTTTATTGTGCATCAATCTTGAAGCTAAAAGAGAGTTTTTTTCTTGGTCAAAAAGCTAAAAGAGATTTGGAGAGAGGTATTGGGCACTATTCCAAATTAACTTAGCCCAACTATTCCAAATTACCTTGCTTCTCAAGAAAATTGCCAATTGATTATGAGTCTAACAATTCCCACCAAAGTTTTAGCTTCATTGATTTCAGATAATGATCTAATGCCAAATCCTCCTTCTAAAATAGGTGTGCAAAGTTTATGCCAAGCCACGATGACTAGGTTTCTCTTACTAATGTCTCCACTCCAAATAAAATTCATAATCCATCTTTCTCATTCTTTAATTAACCTCGATGACCAAGAGTAAATAAGTAAGTTGTACATAAAAGAGAAGCTTTGCAAGTAGAGAGCATGACTTTAACTCTTTCAACTATAGGTTGGAAATGAGAAGCTTTAGGTCTTCATTTAAAGACGTGGACACATAGATAAGTAAAATGTTATTTGGTTGTTGAATTGTATAAGTCTTGTTGAATTGAGAAGCAACTCTAACCTCAGTATGTTATGTTGAAACTCTAGGAGCAAAGTAGTGCAGGTTGAAGTAGAACAAGAATTTATCCATCAAACCAAGTTAAAGCATCTCCCCCTATTGGGATGTGGATTAAATTGTTAGCAGACCCGGCTTTGAGGGTGTGCAAGGTGCTCAACCAGGTCGGGCCTCCAAATGCTACGGGTCTCTAACGAAAATTAAATCTAATACCTATCCCCCATTTAAATAAAAAATATATATGTTATATCCTTTTCTTTCTTTAGTACACGTTTGAGTTTTTTTCTAGACTCTAGTTCTCCTTTTTGTACATAAATCGGATTCTATCAAACCACCCCTAATTTGTATAATCACTTAATCAGTCAATTTGAAAAGCTATTTCATTGAAAGAATCACAACAATCATTTTTTTCTTCGAATAAACCATTCGTTTTACCCTTTTCCACAACAGTGGAGTGACAAATTCAAACGACACCGTTAGATAAATTTCACCTCTTTCACTTAACTTTTTTTAATTTCTTTCAGACATTCTTCTGACTCTGATTTTCTTTTAATGAAATTTAACTACACAAAAAAATTACGTTTTATTTTACTAGGAGCCTATTTTAAAAAGAGAGTCAAGCCTCCTATTTCACAGGGACGGCCCTGATTGTTAGCATCAGTCAGGAAACCTCTATGTTAATGAGCACCCAAGATAGTGTTGTAGTCACCACTCACCAATGCAATACCGAGTCTAGTTAAAAATCTCTTAGGAAATGCATTTAGGTTGGTCCAAGGTTTTGCTATCAAACAAAAATGAAAAAAGCTTAATGGTTACTTCACATAGCACCTTTGTTTATCAAACACATCTAATTTGATCCAACAAACAGCTTTTAGATAGAGACATTAAGCAGAAAATAGGAAAAGAAATCCATGTCAAAAAAGCAATGTGGGTTTATGTTTTGAAGATCGGCTATAATAGTATATCAGAGGAATCAAAAAGAAAAAGACATGCATGTTTTCAATGCTTAAAAAAAGGCACATGATGGCTTTTTGGATGCCAACAGAAAAATAAACGAGTTTGAATTACCTCTATTCATGCAATCAAAGATATGTGGTTTGAATGTATTTTTGTTGGTAATATTCATTTAAAAAAATATATATTCTAAAATCATGAGTTGAATATGTTCTGCAGTGATTTGAGAGTGAAAAGAATCTCCCTTTTGGATATTCATAATTCCACTCCATTCATTCAATAAAGCATCTCTCGTAAAAATAGGATTAATTAAGTTTTTAGTTCCTATAAATATTTACAGTTTTGTTTTTAATCCCTACAATAAAATTACACTTTTTAGTCCTTATAAAAATTTTCATCAATATATTTAGTCCCTATAAAAATGTTCCATCAGCATTTTTGGTCCCTATAAAAATTTTCCATCAACATTTTTTGTCCTTAAAATGCTCAAGGAAAATGTCAGAGAGACTTAAAAAGTGTGATTTTATTTTGTAGGGACTAAAAACAAAACTGTGAATATTTGTGAATATTTATAGGGACTAAAACCTTAATTAACCATAAAAAGTAATGCCATCATGTTGCTCATTTTCCATACTTCAGATGCAAAACCAAAGGGCTACTTAGATATCTAATACAAAACTTAGAAGCGTCCGAAAACGGAAACTGAACCAAAATTTAATCCTTAAACTCATTTTCATACTTTAAATGTTTCAGATAACATGAGAATTTAATCATGATATCAGCTGAATAAAGGTAAGAACAGAAGTTCAAGTATGAATATAGTCCAACAGATAAACTAAGATGGACAGTATAGATGACTATTGCTACAATTCATCTTCTACCAACCAAAAGGAACAAAAAGATGAGAGTATGGTTCTAGTATCCTTTTCAAAAACAAAAACAAAAAAAATCTCATTCTTCATCAGAGCCGGAACTTTCAGCAGCTTCGCCATTTTTATTTGTGGTTCCATTAGCAGCTTGATTCTTATTTTTGGAGTTTTGATCATCTTCTTCATCTTCACTATACTCACTCTCGTAGTCGTCATCATACTCCTCATCCTCATTGTCCTCATCCTCCTCAACTCCATCCTCCATGATAGGTCCCTCATCAGCCAAAACAGCACCCCTAGTGCCAGCCCGGGTTCGTTTCAAAACTTTGAACTTTATATTTGTCTTCCTGTCACAGCCCAACCAAGAGTCGCACAAACAATAGCAAGTCAAATTATAGTTACCCTCTGATGGGGCCTGGAACTTGCCCATTACCAATCTAGATCCCCCCTTCACCTTCTCCACTGCTTCGGCAACTGCCTTACTGGTCTCCTTCGGGCTTGCTCCGGAACCCTCCTTAGATTCTGCAATTGCCTTAGAAGCAGCAGTTACAGCAGCACCTTCATCCATGAAACTAACCTTCTGAAAAAACCACACATTGTTCGAAACAGAATCCGCAAGCAAAAACCAGAAATTCTCTTCCTTGTGAAATGGGTAGTGGGGGGCATGGGGAAGGGCCGCAATCAGGCCATTACCCCTTTTATTATTAATCCAAGCATGGATGGTAACAATGTCACCTTCTTGTATACCCTCTTCTCCTTCAGTCTCACATGTTACATCAAGGGTCAAGGAAGGCATCATATCCAGGACAATCTCAACGTCTTGTACTTCTTCAGAAGATAACCCTGCCGTTTGAGTAAGTAGCTCAGCTCGCTCCTGTGAGTCCATCTCATAAAGTTCCTGAAATGTTCTTACCTTCTGCATAGGAAGAAGAAAAATGGTTAGTTCCAACTTCCGACAGTCATGAGCATGGGATCAAATTGGAAATTCAGTATGACATAAAAATCAATTGGAAATCCAACATTTAAATTTCAAACAGCCATCAGTCACAACAGTGGGCCAACTGTAGCATTTTCACATAATTAATAATACAGCCACTAGAACCAATATGAAGAATATCCCTTAATCCGTATATATATGGTGGTACATAGAACACTTGGCAGAAATCAGACTTATATTGAACAGGATCCAACGAGGGCTAACTAGCTACAATTGGATTTCATAGAAAAATGTGCATAAATGGTTTGCAAGTATGTTAACCCTCGAGAACATTAGACGATGTAAATACATAAGAAATAGCATGGACACAAGCATTTAGAGCAGGAATATTTAACCATATGTATAGTGTTTTGACGCACCTTACGGGCCACCTTCTTAACAACAGACTCACTAATATGGGGCAGCTGCAGAAATGGTGCAATGCCTTCAGGTGATCCACCGGTAGTCTTTCTAGCACTGAGAGGAACAGCCTGCATAGGAGGTCATAAATCAAAAAATAAATTCATAAAGGTGTTTTAAAATACTGAGAAAGCAATAATATTAGTTGGTAAAATAAGCAGCTAGAATGCTTTGTTGAACAAGGAAACAAACAAACAAAAGGAAAATTGCATAACTTGAATCCATATCATAAAATTAAACTAACCGGACAACCTTTCATCCTTAACTAAGAACATGTCAATAGGTGCAGCATAACCCAAAAGGTACTAAAGGAAAATTCCAAAAAAAAAAATTATAGCATTCAACAAGCACAAGCACAAGCACTTTTAAACAGTTTTTACATATAAAAATCGTAATGATTAAGAAAAATAGCACATCCGTATCCTATGATGAAAACTTCTATAATAATAGACTATGAAATGAATGGAGGAACTTGATTCAATATAATATACCAGAGACAAAGGAAATTGTTGAAGTCTAATTTACAATTACATTATTCATTAGTCATTGCATACATCTTTCATTATAAGCAATTAAATTAAATTTGATTCCATATTTTTATTGTGATGAAAGAAAGTATAGGAGAAGAGGAATTTGCACCATTCCCAGATCAGGGTATCACCACAACCCTTAGCTAGGGGGGCTAAGGGTTTAAATGTATCAGTTAAATGTAATTCCTTCGTTTCTGTGCATATGTAAAAGTGCAATTGGAGGAAATAAAAATGACCCAATAGTAATACTTTACATTGACTTAGATTCATTACCTGGATGATACATTGAGAAAGCTCAACAACACCGATCGCAGGTCTCAGCCACCCATGTCCCTGAGCATTCCGTGGTATAACTGCCATCTTTTACAGAGACTAGAGCATTAAACAATGAAAAAAAATGCAAATATAATAGGTTCAAAACAATAAATAAACATAAGTATTGTATATCGACCATCACATAAGACAATGATGACAGGAAAAACTTGATGATTATAGGGTGCAAATGTGCTTCATTTTAAATGTGGTTATCATCTTAGCTTTGGTACTGAAAAGCTCAGCAGTCCAAGTAATTCAATAAGGAAAATGCTAACATCTATTAAAACATTTCATATCAACCCACACACAGGAATGGCTTACCGCAAGTGCAGTTCAGCCTGTTTCTTTTAATTTCTTTAGTTTTAGAAAATTTTGGAGAAATTAAGTAACGTATTTGCAAAAACATTTGGGATTGAGTTGGTGAGTATAATCATATATAACATTATTCTTTCATATAGTTATCAATAACATAAACCATGCATCTAAAGATAGTTACAGCCACTATTTGGTTCCTTTCCTAATATAAAACCATGTTCCAACTTCCAATACATTTGTATGAGGGAAAACTGAATATAACCCACATGCTTCCTTAAGGCGTTTACATAAAACTTATCTTGCTTTAACCATACACAATTTCAATTCCTCTAAAAATGCAGTTTGAATAAAATCCACTTCAGCCATTGACTGCTTTTATTGTGACTACTGTCTTAAAGCAACTTGACAAGTGACTAAAACTCAATAAATTATGATTGTTTAAATAGGATCCAGGCATGGGTACATGTAGTGATTTAGTATGCATTGGAAAATATTTAAGGATTCAGTGTTTCAAAATTTTGTTATCGAAGCAATTCTCTGAAACAAAAATTTTCAAAATAGGGTACAGACTAAAGGGAACAGCATGATAAAGAAAGCAAGAACATTAAATCTAGTCTACCAAGAAGCAGAAGAGAAATAGTCAGTTAGTCACCTTCATTAGCTCTTCAAGCAGGCGAGGTGCTGTTTCCAAAATCCGTCTGAAATCACTTGCTAAAGATGGAGACAAGGCTGCAAATTCACGAGTCAACTGAGCTTGAACTAACAGCTCCGTCTAAAAGAAAATAGCATGGTTGTGAGCACACAAATGACTAATTGAAATCAGAATAGAATATGTATGTACCAATAAAAAAAGAATAATCTATTTGGCATAGCCAGCCATACAATAAGATACCTTAACTAGTGCAGGATGCTGCTTCCAAAACTTGGCCTGCTCTTGCTTAATGTTCTTGAGGTCAAGATTCAACTCACTCCTTACCAACATAAAAAGCTTCTGAAGAGGTTCATCATCGGTCCTTCGAACTGGAATTTCCATGTATTCAGCAGCCTTTGTGAAGACATCCATGACTTTGCTGTATATAATAATATTCACGTCAAAAATAATAACAAGAATGCAAGATAGATGGTGTGGGTTCTCACCCAAATTTGACAAAAAGAATTGCACAAGAAATATACCTAGGGGCCAAAGAAGGCTTCATGAAGTAATAGTAAGTGGAAAGCGTTTGATGCATCACATAGTTTCCGGTATACTTTGATGATCTTGAGAGATAGACAACAGCAATGACCAATGGCAAGAGAATGCAGATACCAACAATCCAAAGCAAAAGTATCCCACCAGATGCCCCATCAATATTCAGAAGGAATTGAGGGAGAGCTATACCCATTTGAAATCCCTGCAATAAAATATTCCAAATATCCCACCAGAATGTAAACTATCAGAAACTGAAATGCATAGAAAGTAAGGGAAAGTGGAGGAAAGAGAGAGAATTCTAGAGAATCAGAGATGAGATAATCTTGTATATTTTATTCTGATTGGCACAAGAGTACAGTGGTGTATTTATAGTACAGCTGGATGTAACTACCTTCTAACTGAATTCCTAACAGCTACTAACTGAATTTCTAACTGTGATTAACTGGATTCATAACTGTCATAACTGAATTTCTAACAGTGACTAACAGAATTCTGACTTAGGAAAAGGACAGGATTGGGCCAAAGCCCAGCTCCAAATATAAGGCAGTGGCCCACTATATATATTCCTAATGCAAACAAAAATACAGTTTTATTGCATTGCAGTTTTATTACCTGTCTGCCATCAGGATGACCATATTTCTCGTAATTTTCACGAGCTACTGGATCAGTCAGAGCTTGATAAGCCTTAGCAATGTGCTCGACAAAGTACTTGTGTGCCTCTGAAACAAAACGAATAAAAACAATATCAGTTACACAGGTAGTTGCAGAAAGCACATTTTCTTGCAAACATCAAAGTTTGCAAAATTGAGAAACGTCTTCAACCTGGGTCTGGATTTTTATCCGGATGGTACTGAATAGAAAGTCTCCTATATTTTTTCTTAATTTCAGACTCAACTGCTCCGGGCTCTAATCCAAGAATACTAAATGGATCAAAAACTGTGATCTGCATAAAATTTACAGGAGAAACATCAGAACACGTCACATCCCATTCAAACACTCGGCAGATAAGCAAAATGTTATACAACATACACAACACCCATCAATACTAAATTCAAATCTCATACAGTGAAATCAAGAAATTCAATTTAACAAGCGATTGTTTACCTCGCTACTCATAGACTTTATGTAATAAACCAGAATAATCATAATCACCCAAAGCAGTAACAATGTCAAGTTATTATACGTGGAGACATTCGAAATCTGCAAAATCAAAGAAACAAACAAACACAAATCAGAATTCCAAATTAAATCTCACAATTGAAAGTAAACAATATGCAACAAGTTGAATCCATAAACACACAGATAGGAGTAAATTGATCCCACCCTTTGAAAGATGGATTTGCGATACTTCCCTGATCGAGAGCAGTCATTGCACTGACAGTGAATGCTCTTCGATTTCTTGGAAGCCGCACGACATAACTTTGTTATCGTATACGGAACAATAGGGATGGCCATTATTGTCAATATGAATATTGGGAACAAGGCACTTGTCTCCTCCGAAGCCGCCATCGTCGCTAACCTTCAGTACCCAACAACCTCTTACAAAGTTAAAAAAACCTGAAAAAAAACAAAAAACTCTTGTCAGATTGTTATTAATTGTTACTGCTACTAATTCAATCGATGAACATCATATTACATAACATTTTAATCAGAAAATCAACAATTCAGAAATAATTAACAGAAAACACCACAATTAAGATAAAGTTTCAAAAAAAAAACATCACTCATGACCCTGGTGAAAACCCCAATCTAAGTTTCTTTACATAACTTGACAGAAAGAAAAAATTGAAAAAAACAATTATCAAATTAGAATAAAAAAAATTAGATTATAATGATAATATATACACCGTTGAAATTCATACCGTAGATTCAGAATCAGAAAGAAAAATAAGAGCAGAAAATTGTGAAATCAACGCAAAAGGGGGGGGTTAATCGAGATTATACAAAAACATGCAACAATGATGAAATTGAAGAATAGTAGATACAAAACCTAGGGATTGAAAGGTGAAGTTTGAAATCGAAGGAGATTGGATCGGACAAATAGAATGAAAATTTTGTTAGAATGTAAGAAAAATTGTTTATGTAAAGAGTTTTTACTGTTACCTTTGAGAGAGTTGAATTGAGGTATCTCACGCGTCACGTTACTGTGTTGTTACGATTTTGAGTGTGTGAAGTGGTGATGTGTGTTTCGAGTCTTAAACCCTTTTCTTAACTTTTATAGCTCATTGCCCAAACAAAATTAAATATTCTTTTATTAAATATTCTTGTATATTCCAAAAAAAAATAATATATATATATTCTTTTTTTTATGTCATTAAATTTTTCTTTTTTTTTTACAAGAAAAGTAATAATTTTTTTTTTGGTACAAAGAAAAGTAATAATTTTATATAGGTCAATTTTATTTTTATGACAAATATTGGTCAAATTATTTGTTAAATGTTTAGATTTTCTTTTGACAAAATTAAATGCTTCAATAAATCTTATAAATTGTTCTATTTAATTAATTTAATTCAAATTACTTTATCCTTTAATTTATTTTATTTTACTATTTAAAAATAAAAAACAATAAATTATCATAAATAAAAAGACATGTACTTAATTAAGGATAATTATATCAATTTTTTTAGTGGAGATAAATATATCAATTATGTAAGTTAGTAAAAAATATATTAATATAATATAATAAATATGTATATATTTATTTAAATATCTACTAAATATATTAAAAACAAAAACGTATATCGATGGAGAGAAATATATACTAAATAATGTGGCATTATTTTACAATTCATCTTTTGATTCTTCAAGGTTGCAAAATCAAATTTTTACGACTAATATAACACTTCATGAACTTGCTTAAATAATAAAGCGCAAAGCAAAAGAATGTGATTTTATTTGTTACGTTACATGTTAGTATTTATTAGTATAATATATATGTTATCTGCTGTAGAAATATATTTGTTATTTGGTGTAAAAATATATATGTTATCTGGTGTAGAAATATATTTGTTATTTGGTGTAGAAATATATATGTTATAGAAATATATTTTTTATAGAGATATATTTGTTATTTGTTATAGAAATATTTTATATTATATATTATATATATATATATATAATTAGAATAGAATATTGAGACTTTGGGAGCAGATTTGGAAATAAGGGAAAAATAAGTAGGTTAAGAATTTACATAAAAATGGAGAGTTAAAATTAGAAAATAAGGATTACGTCAAACCAGTTTTTGAAGAAAAAGGAAGAAACCAAGAGAAGAGAAGAACCAAGGAGGAGAAGCCTTCAATCGATTAACCTAAGGTAAGGGTGGGACTAACCTTTAATAATTCTGAGTATATGATTCTGAAAATTGAATTTAACAAGTTGTGGGTTGTAGTTTTGGGAATTTGGGAAATTAGGGTTAGAAGTTGTAATTGGTTGATTAGATGATAGAAACCCGTTGAGTTAATGAAGAAATAGTGTTCAAACATTAGATTGTTCATAGTACAATGATTAGAACCAGTTTTGGGGTTTGGGTTAATGAAAATTGAGATTTTCGCTTGAAACGTTGGTGTCTAAACGTTTTTGCAAATAAGGGATTATGTGAGGTTTGGAAATCGATTTTTTTTTGGGTGGTTGAAACTTGAATTTTTCTGTATATTATGATAGAGTTAAGTGTCAGGAACATGTAGGTGAAAACAACATCGAAAACAGATTAACGGTTTGATTTTTATGAGCGAAAACGTGATGGTTGAAAATCTGATGCTGTGTAGAGATGCTGGAAAAAATCGTGCCACGATGGGAGACCAACGTGCCACGATTCTATCACACTAGAAACCTTAAAAATGTAATTTTCTTCACTCCAATTGCTTCCAAACTTGTATAAAGGGTCTAATGAGTTCGTGAGTTGGTCTTTGGGGCATGAATGAAAGTTGTTCATAATTATATTGTGTTTCAGCGAGTCTGAATTAAATGATTAAGTTGTTGTTAATTTGAGTTACATATATTTATGTGGAAAAGGTATGATATAGAAAATAATGTTGTTATATCATTCAAGTTGTTATTATTAATGATGCTATGTTGTAAAGTTGTTGTATGTTGATGTCTCTACTGTATTGTTATTAAATCATTAAGTTGCATATGTTGGTCAAAGTTGTAAGTTGTTGTTCTAAGATATTGGAGTCACATGAGTTGTTGAAGTTGTCTAAGTTGTAAGTTGCTGAGTCCATGCATACTCATTCAAAGTTGAGGGTTTGATGCCCTGTGAGCTTTTGCTCTTTACGTTGAGGGCTTGATGCCCTGTGAGCTTTTGCTCTTTAAGTTGAGGGTTTGATGCTCTGTGAGTATAATTATACTTTATATGTTGAGGGTTTGATGCTCTGTTTGGTACCACATGCATGATTAAGAAATTGAAGTTGCATTGTCAATTTGAAGTCGTGATATCGCATTGTTGTTGTCGTTAAGTTGTTATTTATCAATGAGTTGTTAAAGAAGAACTATGTGCATTATTAATATTTATTAATCGTTGTTGTTTATGTTGTTATATGACGATGTTTATGATGTGTTGTTTATGCTGTTATAAGATGATGTATATGATGTGATGAATATGAAGTTAATGATGATTAGAAGTTGATTGAGCATTAATGAAGTACTATATGAAGAATTATTATTATTAATTGATGATGTTTAAGTTGTTAAATACATTTGATGAATTATATTCTTATTATTATTGGATGTGAAATCTCACCCATTCTGCTTGGAAATGTTGCCTTTACAATTAGGTAACTTGCAGGTAATCAAGGTTAGCTTTTGAAGTGAGTGACTCTCTCACGTGTCGTCTTAGGGTCACTCTGATACGTAACGGGAAGGGGATCTTGATTGTTTTCCATGTGTTGCGTATTTATTATGAATTTATGTTGAAGATTTGTCTAGATTGGATTTTAAATAAGTTGTTTAAGTTGAGGCCGTTGTGCCATTACGATATTAAATTAATGTTTTCCGCTGCATTGATATTTAAATTGATGACATGAGATGATTGAAATAAATAGTAATTTTACTATATTTATATTTGAAAGAAGTGTAGCATCCTGTTTTAGTTGTTTACTCTAATTTATGCAAAAAAATTCAAGTTGGGAAAACGGGGTGTTACAGATACGTCTTAAAAAACACACATTTGAATCTAAAGAGCAATCAAGATTCACTAAAACATATATAACTCATTTGCCACCGATACTAAAGCATACATAATTGATTTGCCACCGATAAGAGTGTTTGTTGGAACAAAATGTGTTTTACAATAAACCCTAATGAGTTTTGATGATAACAATGTATTAAAAATTGTCAATTGGTTATTGCTAATATTTGTTCAAGTGTACAGGACCATAGACAAAGTTAATCAATTTCAATAGGTCTTGGAAGAACAATAGAGAGCAAAGGAACCTAAAGTATATGAAGAAAACTGCGTCTGAAGCTATGAAGTGTTTTTGAAGTTATAAGTGCCTTTGAAGTAATGACGTCATCAGAAGCAGAAGTTCATCAGAAGCAAGATTTCATCAGAAGCTATATCATCACCAGAAGCTACAGTTGATCAGAAGATTCAATTTGGAATCTCAAAAGAGCTGTTTCTTTAAGTTAACCTCGTCTAAGAGAGCGAAGGATCAAAAGGGAAGTGCCAACGTTCATTTGAAAAAGCACTGGGTGCTTGTCCCTCATTGAAGAGTTGGCAAAGTACAAGTGTACAACCACTACCTCCACGACCCTGAGTGTCTCCTCGTTACAAGACAAGTTAACAGCTCTGCCTGCAGAATTGTTCCTTCAAGATAGGAATGAATTTGAAGTTGATCCTTTATAGGACTACACCCAAATCAGGCAAAAGATTACTGATGGATGATCAAAGGAACTCAACGACTCTTTAGACGTGCTAAAGATCTCAACGTCTCTCTACTCACCACTATATAAAGGAGTGAAGACTTGAAGATCAAAGAGAAATCAACACAAGTTAAAAGCGCCAAAACTCTACCAAATTTGATTCTCAAAAGCACTTTGAATTTTCTGCACTGATTTGATATATCTTAGAAATTCTTAAGTCTAGAGTCTTTTACTGCATTGTATTGTGAACACCACTGATTGTATATCAAGTGTTCAAGTCAAACAATTTTCTGTGTAATTCTGTTTGATTAGAAGTCTCTTGCTTTAGTGCTTGAGCATTGGAAGTCTCTTGCTTTAGTGCCTGAGCATTGGAAGTCTCTTGCCTGCGTGCTTGAGCATTTAGGAAGTCTCATACTAGATAGTATTGAGCAGTTGTAATCTGTGTGATTATTTGTTAGTGGAAATCTCCTTGGAAGTGCAAGGGGGACTGGACTACTTCCGATTTGTGGAAGAAACCAGGATAATTGCTTGTGTCTCTCTTTCTTTTCTCTGCTCTGCTTTTATTCCGCTACATATCTAATTCTGAACATCTCATCAGAAGCACTCTCAACCAGCTTCTGAAGTGATATCAGAAGAAGAATTTTTACGAGAAAAAGAAAACACAATTCAACCCCCCCCCCCCCCCCCCCCCCCCTTTCTTGTGTTTTTCTCACCTTCAGTGTTGACATACAAAATTCCACTCCAACTCCAAGAGATGTTGAATCTTCTTAACAAGCACACTACCACACGGCTTATACCCTCTCTCCCGGTTTGGAGGGTATCTAAACCACCATCAATGATGATGACAATAAGTCATATGCTATCTTGTTAGTTGTTTTTATGTATTTCTGGTAGAGTTGGGATAATTTTGAGTAGTTCTGAAGTTGAAAAAGATCTATAAAAAGCCAAGTTAGTTTTCGTGCAAAGCGTTTGAAATTTGGAGGGAAAACCCACTTTTTTGGAGCTAAAGAACTGGAGACCGAGTGGAAGACTATCAAAACTCATAGTTAGTCATCCAATTATTTAATGAATGTTATTCTTGTATTAGTTGTTTATGTTTTAGTCATAGGTAACTAATTCATTTGTGATTAGGTCTTAGATGACTTTATTTTAGCTTTTGATCATGTAATTTGTAAACTTTATCTCTTGATAATTGTAAATCTAGTTTTTTTTTTTATAATAATTGTAAATCTAGTTAATACAGTATAGTTTGTGTTTAACACTTTTATGTTCTGATCAAATATAAATTGAACTCAAGTTTAAACACAGTCTGGGACGGTTCGAATTATATAATCTAAATTGTTTCTAAAGTGTTTGGATTATATAATTTGAACTGTCCTAGATCATGGGCGGTGGCATTACACCTTAAGTTAGGACTGTTTATGGTGTGTTAATTGAGTTTTAAAGGTTAAACACATTTCTTTTGTTTGTAGTTACAATCCAAGAACATTTTCTTTAATAGTCTTTCATCCTTCAACATTTTCATTAATTCTCCTTTTCTCATCCTTAAACATGTTTGTAGTTTTTGTGAGGATCGTATGATAATGGAGATCATATGATGGTCAGCAGAGACTTTTGTTATCAAGTACAAAGCCATTTTCTGGGTTTTCGCATGGTTCAGATTATATAATTCAAAAATTCTTTTGTAGGAGTTCTGATTATATAATCCGGACAAAGAGTGTTTTGAAAAAATAATAATTAATCGAACACGTGAGAAACACGTAGAATGTGAAAAGTAATAGCCATATAACAACTTCGAGGTTTATCTCAATAGATAATGATATCACTAAGTATCTCAACATCCGTATTATTTAGACATACAAAATGTGACACCGTATCTGATATTCTATAAAATACACTTATGATCATTTCACAGGGGAGACAATGATAATTATTAAAAAATACAAACTCTATCAAAAATGTATGTTTATATAGTGTCGGATGTCCAATTGTGTGTCTAGAAAACATTTCTCCAAAGTTATCTCATATCTCTCTTCTAATGTTCCACATCTTAGTACTCCTCCTTGTATTCTTCACTTTTCATATACAAAAGCCTCACATTTGTGTGTAGCTATATAAGCCAAGTCTTTTGATCTTTGAGGATTTAACTTGTTTCTTTTCGACCAATGAATGAATAAGTACTTCAATTACAAGAGCAGTATTTGTTATGACTTGGACCACATTTTCTTCTCCTACTTCATAAGTATAAAATACTTTGAAGAAAATAACTTGTGGCTATAAAACTAATCAAAGGTTTTCTAAGCAACATCTCAACACATGTTAAGGAAGTTATATATCCGCAAAGTATTATTATATTCGGATGGTAGAAAACCACTTATATATTATTCATTATTTGCATCAAACAAGCAAGAATTCAATAATAATGGTTTCCAGATGAATAGAAAATTCTACACATGACAGCTTTAAGATGGTCTCTATCTTCTAAGCTAAGCGTTTTTCTCTAATGGGTCACTTTTCCTTCTTTTCAATGAAGTGCTCTATTGTGCTTACTAGGTTGGCAATGAAACATGCTTAAGTTTCACTCTATTTTTAAGTCAAATTTACCTAGGTACTCCTCATTTGCATAATTTGAGAACATATGAATTCCAGATCTACTAGTTATAGAGCAAAAATAATAAATAACTTCTAAAAAATCACAAAACTTACAAGACTTCTTTTATGAACAAGCAGAAGGTACAAGACTACAACTTGTTTTCACCCTCTTCTCCTTATTCTAACATGAAGAGTGTTACGATGCCCTTTTTTTTAATATTTTTTCAAACATTTTTTATTTTTATTAAGTGAAATCAATATGTGTCTTGCACTTTGAAAATGTGTTGTATATCAGAGAAAGCCTTGGAAATAGAGCTTCTCATATACTACCTCCGTCCCTAATTATAAGGCCTCTTTAAAAAAATAAAGGGAATTAAGATAGTGGATATTTGTATTAAATATGTTTGTAATTATTATTGTTTTTACAATTTTATCCTTTAAGAATGAGTGTTGACTTATGTTTTCAACATTCTATTTATTGCTGATTGAAGAAAAAGATGTATAATAAATAGGGGCATGTATGTAAAGAAATAATTAATGTAGTTGAAAATAGAAAAGGGATCTTATAAAAAGGGACAAAAAAAATTCTCAAAAGGATCTTATAATTAGCGACGGAGGTAGTACACCTAAAGAGAAACATACCATCTTGTTCAATATTGTCCTAAAGGAACTTGCTTATAATTTTTTAATTAGAAACTAAAGTATTTGGTCCTTACCTTGTAAGAAAAATGCTCTTGTTTTTGGAAATAAATAAATATGTAAACAAACAATTAATCTTGATATTAAAAAACATAATTAGAGAGGGAGGGAATGATCAAACCAATGAAGAATATACAAATATAATTTTTTTTTGTCAGGTAGCCTAGGAGAATGAGTGGCGTGTCCGGGGTTCAAATCCTGACCTCTGCATATAACAATGCATGTCTCTGTCAACTGAGTTATGTTCACGAGGACAAAACGAAGTCCTTTATTGATATTAAAATAGATGTAGGTGACGTATTTTTGTTCAATATGGAAAAATGTGGGAGTATGGTTATGTGAGTGGAAAATGTTTTTGATACTTTCTTTCTATCGCTCACTCCCTTGTTGTATAGGTGACCCATCCTATCGCTCATCTTCAATATGTGTAGCAGTGTGTGCGTGTCTTTCACCATTAGATGTGGTCCCATGCTAACTAGCCATATTGTTAAAGGCAAAATTTGATCCCA
This sequence comes from Medicago truncatula, assembly GCF_003473485.1. Classification (NCBI taxonomy): domain Eukaryota; kingdom Viridiplantae; phylum Streptophyta; class Magnoliopsida; order Fabales; family Fabaceae; genus Medicago; species Medicago truncatula. The sequence continues at coordinate 19,540,400 of NC_053043.1, read as the reverse complement.
TGTTTATCTCCTTATCAACCTCTCTACCAATAAAAACCTTACCTTAGATTAATGTTTGAACATTTTTCCTTATTATCGTTAACAGAATTTTCACCTTCTTATCATCAACCTTAGAAGCCACATTTAGTTCTATAAACCATGCTAATGAATTTGTGACATTGCACTCTTAAAGAGCTCTTGTGATGAAAAGTTATAAAGGGCTCTGGTAAGTTAAAATTACATTGATCCAAATTACAAATTCTGAGTACTAATTGCAAGGAAAATAATTAAATTCAGTTGTCTAATTATTGCTTTCAAACTGTGTTTGTTTGAACATTAGAGGTTCCAAACACAGTCCACCTCGCTCCTACCGTGATTTTTAAGAAGCTACAAAACCAAGCTTATGTGTTACCGCAGTTTTGATTTGCCAATTTGTGCTCACTATCCTCAAAATAAACCAGGAAATGTTAAGCCAATTATGGATATTAAACCAAACACTATCCTTTTCTTTAATGTCAAATATTCGGTAAACAAATGGCAAGGAAAAAATATTCATGAGTTTTCATAATACAAACAAATACAAAGGAAAAAAGAATGAAATAGGACCAAACATGAGCAAAACAACATTTGAGGAAAAAGACAAAGACAGTCCTTCTCCATAAACAAACCTGCTCAACAATTACTTGTTCTGTTTTTCATAACCACACCAAAATGCTTTCACCAACTTCACCATAACAATAACAATAACAACCAAACCTCAACACCTCTCTCTCTCTTTCATTACATGCCACGTCATCATTTATTTCATTCATAATTAGTTTCACTGTAACAACAACACACACAACGTGAAAATGGGAAACACAAATTCCTCACACAACCTTTTCATAACCGTAACCGTTTTCGCCGTTACCGTCACCGTTTTCTTCATTCTCTACTTCATCCTCCGTCGTCGCCGTTTCTCTCCGTCATCCTCCTCCATTTTTAGAGTTTCTCCGGTCACCACGACTTCGTCCACTTCATCTTCCGTCGTTGATTCTCTCCCGATTTTCACCTTCTCATCCATCAAACGCCGTTCCTCCACCGTTGTCTCCGGCGACTGTGCCGTTTGCTTATCAAAGTTCGAGCAAAACGATCTCCTCCGTCTTCTTCCTCTCTGCTGTCACGCATTCCACACGGAATGCATTGACGCTTGGTTATCGTCGAATCAAACCTGTCCGTTATGTCGATCATCCGTATTCGCTTCGGAATCGGAGATTATGAAGATTTTCCGTTCATCCTCCACCTCTTCCGGTAACAACAGCTTTCGTTTAGAGATAGGCAACATCAGCAACCGCCGTGAAGCAACCGCAACTGACAATAACAATAACAATGTCGCCGGAGAAACTGACCAGAGGACTTACTCCGTCGGCGCGTTTGAGTATTTCGTCGACGAGGAAGCTGAGATTCCGGTTGGAAACACTAATCGGAGAATATTTTCCGGTGAAAAAGAGGATGCGGTGGTGCTTGCGGTGGAGGTGGAGACTCCGGTGGCTTCTCAGGCGAGTTTAATCGGTGAAGGTAACTGGTTGAAGGATTACGTTGATGGTTTAACAAGAGTGATGTCGTTTCGAGGTTCTGGAAGATTCTTTACTGGAAGTGGTAGACGAAACGACGTCGTTGCTGGTGTTGGAGATTTTGATGTTGAAGCTAATGGTAATGGATTTGGGGAAGAGATTAGTGAGATGTTTAGGTGGATTTCAGGGGTTTAAGAATGGATTAACGATAATGATGTAATTAAGAAATAGTTAATGAGGTTTTCGATTTTATGAAAATATATTGAATCTGTGATTATCATTAGTTAGTACTTATGTTTGTTAAGAAAACAGAGGTTAAGCACATGTAACAGAGACATTATTGAACAAGTTTCAAATTGGTGAATATATTTCATTATTTTGCATGATTTGACAAAAGTTCTATAGTTTAAAGTAATTAATTATCTTTTATCCAAAGTTGTGTGTGTGGGTAATTGCTATGTTTTGTGAGGTGTGTGATGAAAAGTGAAAACAGAATCACTGAACAAGTGTTTAGCTTATTTTGTATGGAATATGGAATATGGATTACCAACCATATCAAGTGATGCCAAAAATACCTTGCCAACAACACGTGATGTCCTTTACTATTCCATTTATGAATGTTGGTCAAATGACAGCTAAACCATAATTTCTTTAAGTATCCTCTTATTCTGAATTACTGGTAGTACTATATGTGTTACTTTCTATAAGGTTGTTGTTTTTGTATAATTAAAATTAAACATTGTATTCTACATTTATAAGAAATTTGAACTCTTTCTATTCTTGCAAACTCATGTGGTACCATTCAAACTTGGGTGCAAATATCTTAGAACATGGTTCAAAATGAATATCGTGCCCTTATTGATAAGGGTGCAAATAATAAAGGCATTTTGGAGCTTCATAATCAAAGTACTTTAATGGCATGTCAAAAGCTAACTATTGCCTAGTTTGAAGCTCTTACCAAACAACTTAATGCCTCTTATCTAGTACAGGCAAAATCCCAACAAGTTGAAGTTCTGAGGTGTGAGTTATATGGTGTAGGTCATAATAATGCTGAGTGTGTATTTGAAGGAGAATTTGAACAAGTGAACTACATAGGTAATTATCAAAAGAAAAATCCTTTTTCTAACACTTATAACCCATCTTAGAAGGATCACCTCAATCTCAAATGGATCAACAACTAGGGCCAAGGTTCCTCTCAAAATCAACTGTTGAAAATTGGTTTCAAATTTGTGGTTTGGAAGAACAGAGGAATCGTGTCGCAATTTGGCAATCGTGACACGATCGGAGATGCCGTGAGCCAAGTTTGCTGGAAGCAAAATCGTGGCACGATCTTGGGAAATCGTGACACGATTCAGAAACTTGTTGGTTAAGTATCTCTGATAAGGACTGGTCAACCTGAGGACCGTTGCAGATCGTGACACGATCTAGGGAAATCGTGGCACGATTTCTTCAGGGCAGGACTAGTATTTAAAGTGTTCTTGTGCTTTTTTGGAGATAACCTTAAGAGAGCTTAAGAGAGAAAACTTAGAGATCAAAGATGGGGATCCTTTGGGGTGTGTTCCTTTGATGAGAGTGTTTCTTAGGTTGGGAAAAACAACATTGTAATCACCTTGGGATTATGGGTTCATAGTGTGAGGGTGGGAAAATACCAAAGGGTAGGTCTAGGGTTTGTTCATGTGTAAAGCTTGAAAAGCTAGATTCTTGTAACTCTTTTGTAACACATTCACATATTGGATTGGAGAGCTGCTCTCTCCCCTAGATTAGGCCACATTGGCTGAACTGGGTCAACAATCTTGCTCGGTGTTTTGTTCTTTTCCTTTTATCGTTTATCTTGTATGCTTGTTAGCTCTTAGTGTGGTTTTGCTATACATTAGGCTTAGGCTGTTTTGTTGTTGTTAGCTTGGAGGCCATTTGCTCTCATAGATTACCACTATCTCTTGCTCCACACATCTTTGGTTTATTTCATTGGTGTGAAGGTTTCATTAGTTGAACCGGATTCACAACAATTGGCGCCCACCGTGGGGCATAAGCGTGATTGATAGTTGGTATCATGGGGTCAAAGTGGGACATCGAGAAGTTCACCGGAAGCAATGATTTTGGGTTATGGAAGGTTAAGATGCAAGCGGTATTGACACAACAAAAGTGTGTAGAAGCATTGAAGGGTGAAGCGGCGATGCCGGCAACCTTGACACAAGAGGAGAAGCGTGAGATGGTAGACAAGGCAAAGAGTGCCATTGTCTTATGTCTCGGAGATAAGGTCTTAAGGGATGTCGCGAGAGAAGCTACCGCGACATCGATGTGGGCAAAGTTGGAGTCATTGTATATGACGAAATCTTTGGCTCATAGACAACTCTTGAAGCAACAACTCTACTCATTCAAGATGGTGGAGTCTAAATCGATCTCGGAGCAACTAACGGAGTTTAACAAGATTCTTGATGATTTGGCCAACATTGAAGTTAACATGGAAGATGAGGATAAGGCTTTGTTGTTACTTTGTTCATTACCAAAGTCCTTTGAGCATTTCAAGGATACCATCCTTTATGGTAAGGAGGGCACTACTACTTTGGAGGAGGTCCAAGCGGCTTTGAGAACCAAAGAATTGACCAAGTTCAAGGACATGAGGGTTGATGAAGGTAGTGAAGGCTTGAATGTTACAAGAGGGAGGAATGAGCATAGAGGAAAAGGCAAAGGGAAATCAAGATCCAAGTCTAGGTCCAAGGGCTTTGACAAATCAAAGTATAAATGCTTTCTTTGTCACAAGCAAGGTCATTTCAAGAAAGATTGTCCGGATAAGGGGGCGATGGTAGTCCTTCGGTTCAAGTTGCGGAGGCTTCAAATGAAGAAGGTTATGAGAGTGCAGGTGCGCTAGTGGTAACAAGTTGGGAACCGGAGAAGAGTTGGGTTTTGGACTCGGGATGCTCTTATCACATGTGTCCTAGAAAGGAATATTTTGAGACTTTGATTCTAAAAGAAGGAGGAGTTGTTCGACTCAGAAATAACAAAGCTTGCAAAGTCCAAGGCATGGGCAACGTTCGTCTAAAGATGTTTGATGGCCGTGAATTCCTTTTAAGGGATGTGAGGTTTGTTCCCGAACTTAAGCGAAATTTAATTTCCATAAGCATGTTTGATAATCTAGGTTATTGCACTAGAATAGAGCATGGGGTTTGTAAAATTTCGCATGGTGCATTGATTACGATTAAGGGGTCTAGAATGAATGGTTTATACATTTTAGATGGTTCCATAGTAATTGGTAATGCATCGGTAGCTAGTGTTGCATCTCATAATAATTCTGAATTGTGGCATTTGAGATTGGGGCATGTTAGTGAGAGGGGTTTAGTTGAACTAGCTAAACAAGGTTTGCTAGGGAAAGATAAATTGGATAAGCTAGAATTTTGTGAACATTGCATACTAGGCAAACAACATAGGGTGAAGTTTGGAAGTGGCATGCATCATTCTAGTAGACCTTTTGAGTATGTGCATTCGGATCTTTGGGGTCCTTCTAAGACTCCTACTCATGGGGGAGGTTCCTATTTTCTTTCTATCATTGATGATTACTCTAGGAGAGTGTGGGTCTTTGTTTTGAAAAACAAAAGTGACACCTTTGAAAAGTTCAAAGAATGGCACACTCTCATAGAAAATCAAATGGGAACTAAACTAAAAGGTTTAAGAACTGACAATGGCCTGGAGTTTGTTTCAGAGCAGTTTAATGAGTTTTGCAGGTTGAAAGGAATCAAGAGGCATAGAACCGTACCAAGAACACCGCAACAAAATGGCCTTGCGGAACGCATGAATAGGACACTTTTGGAGCGTGTGAGGTGTATGATTCTAGGAGCTGGGTTACCTAAGAGTTTCTGGGGTGAAGCCGTGACAACGGCTGCTTATTTGATCAATAGATGTCCATCAACGGGAATAGACTTCAAGACACCTATGGAGGTATGGAGTGGGAAACCGGCGGATTACTCCTCTTTGAAGGTTTTCGGAGCTTTGGCATATGCGCATATCAAGCAAGACAAGCTTGAGCCTAGAGCTTTGAAATGTGTCTTCATTGGTTATCCGGAAGGTGTGAAGGGATATAAGTTGTGAAAATTGGAATCTAGTGGAAGATCAAGAGTCTTGATAAGTAGGGATGTTACCTTTGATGAGACCCGGATGGGGATGAAGTGTAAAGACCTAGAGACTCAAGTACCGGAAACTATGGTGGAGAAAACTCAGTTTGAGGTGGAGCTTCCAAATGAAGAAGAAGAAGATGTAGAAGATGAAGCTTCGACATCGGATACAAGTGGAACTCAACCGGTAGTGGATCCTGAGTATCTATTGGCAAGAGATAGAGAAAGAAGGACCATTACGGCTCCTAAGAGATTCGGTTATGCGGACTTGGTGTGTTTTGCTCTAAATGCGGCGGAGGATGTGCAAGACTCGGAGCCTAGAAACTTCAAGGAGGCATTTGAGAGCAAAGAGAGCAAGTATTGGTTGAAGGCGGTGAATGAAGAAATGGATTCATTGGAAAGGAACCAAACTTGGAAACTTGTGAAGCTACCTAATCACCAAAGGGTAGTTGGATGCAAGTGGATCTTCAAGAAAAAGGATGGCATTCCGGGTGTTGAAGGTCCAAGGTATAAAGCAAGACTTGTGGTAAAGGGTTTCACTCAAGTGGAGGGGGTCGACTACAACGAGATCTTTTCACCGGTGGTGAAGCATTGTTCCATAAGGATACTTATGGCTATTGTGAATCAATTCAATCTTGAGTTGGAACAAATGGATGTGAAGACCGCTTTCTTATATGGTGACCTTGAAGAGACAATCTACATGGAACAACCGGAAGGTTTTGTGGAGGACAAGTCTAAGGTGTGTCTTTTGAAGAAATCTTTGTATGGGTTGAAGCAAAGCCCTAGGCAATGGTATCGTCGGTTTGATGAGTTTCTTTTGAAGACCGGTTTTGTGAGAAGCGGATATGATTCTTGTGTGTACATGTTGAAGAAGAATGAGAAAGTCATTCTCTATCTTCTTCTATATGTGGATGATATCTTGATGGCAAGCTCTAGCAAGGATGAGATTATGAAGCTCAAGGAGAGGCTAAATGGTGAATTTGAGATGAAGGATCTTGGTCCGGCAAAGAGAGTTCTTGGGATTGATATCAAGAGGAATCGTGACAAAGGCGAACTTTTCTTATCTCAACTTGGTTATTTGAAGAAGGTGGTGGAGCGGTTTAGAATGTCAAACTCTAAAACCGTAAGCACTCCCTTGGGTCACCACACAAAGTTGTCCATACAACAATGTCCTCAATCCGAGGATGAGAAGCAATTGATGGAAGGTACTCCCTATGCAAGTGGGGTTGGAAGCATCATGTATGGAATGGTTTGTAGTAGGCCGGACTTGGCTTATGCGGTTAGCATTGTGAGTCGGTTTATGGCAAATCCGGGAATTGTGCATTGGCAAGCTTTGAAGTGGGTTTTGAGGTATTTGAATGGGTCGTTGAAGGGCGGTTTGAAGTACACAAGGGCAGCTCAAGATGAAGACGCTTTGGAGGGGTATGTTGATGCGGATTATGCGGGCAACGTGGACACTAGAAAATCCTTGTCGGGTTTTGTGTTTACTCTTTATAGCACGACGATTAGTTGGAAGGCAAATCAACAATCCGTGGTGGCATTATCTACAACTCAAGCGGAGTACATCGCACTTGTTGAAGGTGTGAAGGAGGCCATATGGTTGAAAGGGATGATTGGTGAGTTAGGAATTACTCAAGAATGTGTGAAGATACACTGTGATAGCCAAAGTGCCATTCACTTGGCAAATCATCAAGTGTATCATGAAAGGACAAAGCACATTGACATTCGCCTGCACTTTGTCAGAGACATGATTGAAACAAAAGAGATTGTGGTTGAGAAAGTGGCATCGGAGGAGAATCCGGCGGATGTGTTCACCAAGTCATTGCCTCGATCAAGATTCAAGCATTGTTTGGACTTGATCAAGTTTGTCGAAGAGTAATTCCCTTTTGGAGAGAGCTGCATAGTGGTTGATGGTTAAATTGACATCACCACCAAATTAGAAGTCAAGGTGGAGAAATGTTGAAAATTGGCTTCAAATTTGTGGTTTGGAAGAACAGAGGAATCGTGTCGCGATTTGGCAATCGTGATACGATCGGAGATGCCGTGAGCCAAGTTTGCTGGAAGCAAAATCATGGCACGATCTTGGGAAATCGTGACACGATTCAGAAACTTGCTGGTTAAGTATCTCTGATAAGGACTGGTCAACCTGGGGACCGTTGCAGATCATGACACGATCTAGGGAAATCGTGGCACGATTTCTTCAGGGCAGGACTAGTATTTAAAGTGTTCTTGTGCTTTTTTGGAGATAACCTTAAGAGAGCTTAAGAGAGAAAACTTGGAGATCAAAGATGGGGATCCTTTGGGGTGTGTTCCTTTGATGAGAGTGTTTCTTAGGTTGGGAAAAACAACATTGTAATCACCTTGGGATTATGGGTTCATAGTGTGAGGGTGGGAAAATACCAAAGGGTAGGTCTAGGGTTTGTTCATGTGTAAAGCTTGAAAAGCTAGATTCTTGTAACTCTTTTGTAACACATTCACATATTGGATTGGAGAGCTGCTCTCTCCCCTAGATTAGGCCACATTGGCTGAACTGGGTCAACAATCTTGCTCGGTGTTTTGTTCTTTTCCTTTTATCGTTTATCTTGTATGCTTGTTAGCTCTTAGTGTGGTTTTGCTATACATTAGGCTTAGGCTGTTTTGTTGTTGTTAGCTTGGAGGCCATTTGCTCTCATAGATTACCACTATCTCTTGCTCCACACATCTTTGGTTTATTTCATTGGTGTGAAGGTTTCATTAGTTGAACCGGATTCACAACATCAACAACCAAGGAAACCTTCTCAACTTGAGGAAACCTCGACTCAGTTTATGAGGATCACTCAGAATAATATTCAAGATATGAAAGTAAGTACGTAAACCGCATACAAAAAAAATGAGGCATCCGTTAAAAACCTTTAGACTAAAATTGGTCTATCGATATACCATACGGTCCTAAGTTCAGAATATCAGATGAACATAACTAGAAGATGTGTGATTCTGAGTCAGATGATAAGACCAACGGATAAACTCAATTAAACGTAAGTTCATTTCTCTTTACCAAGGGTACGTGAGACCTAGGAGATCTTCACACTTAACAAACACATTAAGAGATAAATTATTCTCTTATATTTTTTTATCATCAATACATAATTAAATGTCATTGTTCTTTAAATCAAATTGGTTATAACATGCAAGTGGCGAGAGAGAACTAGAAAGAAGGCAAAACACGAATAAGAGGGAAGAGAAAAAAAATGTAGAAATAGATCAAGATAACTCATTACACAAATAAGAGAAGATAAAAATAAGGGAGAAAATTTTGTAATCTATTTGGATGAATATGCCCCTCCAAAAAAGTCGAGGTATTGAGAGAGAAAAAAATGAAAAGTGGAGTACATTGTCCGTATATTTGGTGGAAAAAAGAGTAATCTATCAGTTTTGATTATGAATTTTTTTAAGTATTTAACAATTTGAGATTTCAAATTTACGAAATATTAAATTGCTCCTCAAACCGATTTACATTAGTCAAAATTCTCTTTTCATTAAGTAACTTTGTTAGAAGGGCTAATTGAAGTAGATAAAATAGTCACAAGGAAGGGGGTTTGAATTGTGACCCTTTAAAAATTAAACCTGTCACTTAAAAGTTATTCTCAAGTTGAAAACTTGAAATGGTTAAGTTAACCGACAGACTTCATAACGTTCTGAAGTGTTAGTATAAAAACAGATTAAATAATTAAATGTGATTGTGTGTGTTGTGTTTACTATAAGCAAAGAGTAAAGAGAAGAGAAGAAGAACACACATAAATTTATAGTGGTTCACCCAATGTGGGTTAGTCCACTCCTCACAATCTTGTGAGATTTTTGACTATGATGATTTAGATAACTTCTCAAATCCTACACCTTACAACCTTGTTCACCTGAACAATTACAACAACTGTATTCTCTAAGCCTCAGCAGGCTTACACCTTTCTTGCTAAGTTACCCACTTAGACTTTACACCTTTCTGCTCAAACTAACACTTTAATACCCCTAAAGCTAGATGAGACTTTTGTTTACAATTTGTATGGAGTTTGAATGATATAGATCAGACAAGAGAAAAATGGAGGGAGAGATTTATCTTTAAAAAGATAAGAGAAATATTGATTTACACTTTTGAAGACTTCTTGGAATCTTTGTGATGATCAATGTTTTTGCTAAAGCTTCAAACACTCTTATGTTGTTTTCTTGTATGTTTTGCAAAGGTGTGTGTTATGTTGAGGTCTTGATCTCTATTTATAGAGTCCTTGAGCCTTTGTGGCCGTTGGAGAGTGACCACTAGTCTTATGCCACGTGTCCTGGGACCCACCAACTTTCACTTGAAATTTTAGGCAAACTGAAATACTTCAGAATGTTGTTGTGTTCTTGAGAATACTTCAGAATGTTGTTGTGTTCATCATGATCTTCATCTGGGTTCATAAGGATGAACGATCAAATATGCATATGGGCTTTTGCAGATGAATGTCACATGAATTTCTGGATTGTACTTGAAAATTTGCTTTGATTTGCTTTGTAAGATTTTCTTTGTATGTCTCCATCTTCTTTGAAATTTGTTTAGGAGCGCGTGCAGGATCTCATAAAGTGGTGCTGTCACTTCACTTCCATGCTTTAGGGGATTTGGTTTACTTTGTACAGTACCAACTCCTTTATGTGTCCAAATCTTGTTGAATCAGACTTGATCTTGCTTTTGGATTTGCTTTTTACTTTCCAACCACTGTACTGTTCATGTCAGAAAAAGCATGGAGTATGATCGAACTTTCTGAACTCAGGGGACTTCAGAATGTTCCTTTTGTTTCACTTAGGATGATTTGTAAGACTCTTATTTGATGTAATCAAATCCTAATAGTGAAACATTGATGAAGTGCAACATGGATGATATTCTTAATAGAATATTCCTAATGTTTTGTACTTCAAATGTTCATAGTCTTGAATGAACATTGAAGATGACCTTTTTGACTTTAATCAAATAAATGCCTTTATTCCTTGATTGATCTCAGTCAATGTACTTTACTGGGCTTTTATTTAAGTCACGTGACCCTTGCATTTTCTTCATTTGGTTCATGAATTTCTGGGCTTGGTTCTTGATGTTCATCATGAATAACATTCTGAACTCTGTCCAACCTTCTGAACTCTTTTTAACTTTTTGAACTCTGACTGAGTTCTTAAGTCTTTATGTCCTTTGATTGTTTGTATCTTGCTATGAATCGAAACTTATTCCTGTCTTAATTAACCACTCAAGAGCACAAGTTAACCAACAAATTAATCAAAGTCCATTAATTCCTTAATCATCAAGGTTTGTTATCTTTAAAATTAATTAGATATTTTGCCTCAACACTAATGTGTTACACCGTGTAAGATCGTAGCTTGTCAAATTGATTTCAGGTTACGTAGAATCATAAATGCAAGTTTCATACTAGTTAAAAATTTAATTTTTAATGTGTAAACTCCTCATAAATGCTAATTGGTTGTATGGTTTCGATGATAGAAGTCTAGCATGCATAAAAATTTAAGTTTGTAACCAGTGTGAAACTTTTGTTAAGAGGTTCGTCTGATGCACCATCAATGTGGAGAAGCTAAAGTCTCACTTAACTTGACACATACCAGTTCAAACATAGCTACATGTAGTAAGAAGCATTTTGACCAACATATATTTACAATTTCAAACCCAAAATATAGTTTTCCAAAAAAAAATCTTTCTACTTAACATTTCTATAACGAGTTTTTCTAAACAAAGGGAAATGTAAAATCACTTGATAAGAAGTTTAAACTTTAAATAGATATTTATCTTGAAATTTGTGTATTTAACACATTAAAACATAAAAAAGCAACATTTTTTACATGAATGTTATCGATTGTTTCCATTTAGAATCATAAAAAAGTGTCTTCAAAATAATTGTTAACGAGGCAAAAGAAAAATGACATTACTACGAGGAACCTTAATCATGACATTGAATACTAACAATACGGATCTAGATCACATGTAGTCAAAACCGCATGCACTCATGTAGTTTAGAGAGATTTGATCGTTCAATCAATATCGAACGATCCAAATTCAAAGTAGTTTAAATAATGAAAATAATTCTACTTTAAAATTTAAATTGTTCGATGTTGATCGGACGACCACACCCCTCTCTCTTGACCACATGAAATCCAAATCCCAAACAATAATACCCAACTTAAACCCAACCATTATGTAACCAAAAAAAAAAAACCCAACCATTAAACAACTGCAAAAATGGTTCAACCATTAGATTAATCTCTATTAAATCTCTCAATCCGACCAAATCACCTTCCCTTTTGTCCTGTCTGACCCACCAAACAAACCAAACAAATTAACAAAAAAACAACAAGAGCGAGTTCAGAACAGAAGCTACTACACCTACTAGAGCAGAGAGAGAGAGAGTTGAATGAAAAAGCACTCAGAAAATAAAAAGAGATTGATTCATTCATTATATCGAAACAACAATAACAAAGGGTAAAAAATATTATGTTACGTTTGGTTTTATTGATAATTATTTATAATATATGATCCAAATATTGTGGCTATCATCCATCATCTTCAAAAGTTATTATCGAATCATGTCATGTGTGAAACTCCTTTTATTTTATAAATTAATATCAAATATCAATAACAAACTTTATCAAATTCTATTACTGTTTTGTGTCAAAAAGGTTAATAATCAAATCAAATCAAATCAAAAATGTACGTACCAGAATAGTTTTAATGCTTTGTATTTTAATTCTAAGATATTGGTTATGTTATTTGCTATACTTTGACTTACCCAATTCAATTCAATTTTGTTTGTGGACTCTGCCAAAAAGTCTCTTCGTGATTTTTTATTTTAATTTATTCAATTCTTATTATTTTATTTTTTCAATCTTATAAATTGGGTTTTTAGTTTGGTGAATGATACATATCGATTTCGTATCTTAGGGTTCTCTTTCTAGCGTTTTTCTTAGCAAAACTTCGATTTGGGGCTTTTATTTTTCTTCTAATTTCTTTGCTAAAGTTTTGATTTTTCTTCGTTTTGACCAAATGGGTCACTGATTCTCGGTTTAGTTTCTTCTGGGTCGTTGATTTTTCTTCATTCGCATAGTTTTTGCTTTTTCCTAATTCCTGGGGTTCTTAAAGGGAAAAAAGCTAAAACTTTGATTTTTGGTTTCTTTCTGGGTTGATTTGTAATATTGGGAAGTTGTTTTGGTGTTGATTTTGGTAATAGTAGAGTTTTTTGAGGCATTGAGGGTGAAACAGTAGAGGTTTTGCAGTTGTGAGAAGTGGTGTTACTGTTTTTCATGCATATATGATGTTCCATTTTCAGGGTGTGTCAAGACATTGTAGTCTTCTTGCTGTTCTTAGTGGTAAATCACATGATAGTAAACAAAAGCAGAAGCAGAAGCAGGATGATGATGCTTCTGAGGATCAATTTTCGTCGTACCCGTTTCCGGAACTTTCTTCGTCCGGGCGACTTGAGGTGACGACTGAGTTTCTATTTTGTATACATTTTAGTTTTTAATCCTGCCTATGTTAACCTTGCTATGCATTACCGGTCCGAAGCCATGTAGCCGAGCACACTTAGCGGGATAAGACTTGGTTGTCGTCGTTGTTGCTGTATGCATTTTTGTTTTTATTTGTTTTAAGGAAAATTCCATTAGAATTAAGTAAAATTTTAACTTTTCATGTGAATTCAGGTTAAAGTGTTGACTAAACCTACTTTCGATGAACTTGCTCGAGTTCTAGAACAACTGCAGCCGGATTTTGTTTACTTGCAAGGTCAGCAGTTAGATGATAGTGGAGAAATCGGGTCTCTTGTGTGGGAAGATTTTGACCTGTCTACCCCGGAAGCCTTGTGTGGATTATTTTCTTCCAAATTACCTAATACCGTGAGTGTTTGGTGGATAATTTTCTTCTGTGATTGTTTGACATGGATGGTATAATGTTTGGTGTTCAACTTACTTCATGATATTTTTGTAGGTTTATTTGGAAACTCCTAAGGGCGAAAAATTGGCAGAGGCACTACATTCTAAGGTTATATTGGTCAAAGACAATCTATACTTCTTTTGGGTTTAGATTAGATATGCAAACTAAGATGTGCTGGCTTAGAGTATAATCAATGAGATTAAGGCTAAACTAGGGTGTTAACGGGGACTTAAAAGACTTGTCATTACAGTATATGTTTTTGTTAGGTTTCTTAATCAGTGATTATTAAACAGAGGTGTTTTGTTTGGCAGGGAGTACCTTACACTATTTACTGGAAAAATGAATTTTCAAAGTCTGCAGCTTCACATTTTCATCAAGCTTTTTTCTCAGTGGCACAGAGGTATTAGTCGTCTACCATCTTGGATTGTCATGCTTTTTAAATATTACTGTTCCTGGCCAGTGTTGTTAAATAGCAGCTATAGTGGCATTATAGCGCTATAACATAGCAGAATTTGCAAAAATCACCAGTGTTCCGTGATATGCTATTTAGTATAATTTTTTGTCGATTAACGGCTATAGCAGAAATTGAACAAATCACTATTGTTCTGAGGCACATAATTTAGTAGAATATGCAGTCAAATAGTACCATAGCACTGTTGTGTAGGGGAATTTGAACATATCACAATCTTCTGTGATCCTCGTTTTACAATACTGTTCCCAGCCGTGCATCTCTTTTTATGCAGATAGCAATAGGTTGCATTACTGTCACCAACTTCTCTCTTATTACTTCGGATTCCACCAATGAATCCATGGCATGAGAAGTGTAGCAACAAGAAAATGTTTATTTAATCATTACAACGAACCTATTTCTCCGATAGTGTTTTTGTTTATGATAGTTGGTATTCTGCATTGTAGTACATCCAGCCATACATGGGATGCTTTCCAACTTGCTCAGTCATCTTTTAGACTATACTGTGTGCAAAATGAGGTCATACCTCACAACAGTCAGAAGGGCAGCGATAAGGTTGGACCAAAAATTCTCGGGGAACCTCCTAACATTGAAGTTGGTCCATGTGAAGCAGACACGAAGGAAGATGAAGAAGATTCACCTGAGACTAGTTCTTCTATAAAGATATATGATGATGATGTGAACACGAGATTTCTTCTTTGTGGATTTCCCTGCACAGTGGTAGGCTTGGATACTTTGGTTAATTAGTTTTCAAGAAGTTTGTTATTTGTAATAGTTCTTCTTACAATGTGGCCTACCTGTTATACACTGATTTATTTCATCTCTCTTTTCTCTTAAAAGGATGCGTGCTTATTGGAGTCATTAGAGGATGGACTCAATGCTCTCCTATGTACTGAAGTAAGTTTGTTTCGAATGGTTGCTTGCACTTCTTGGTTTATCCGTTACTGCTTTTTGGATGCTCTGTATAAAATTGCAACTTTTCAGATAACTTCATATGCACGGCGTTACACAATTGTAGTAATTGTTATAAGTTAGTTTGTGGTTAAACTCTACATGCTTATTAGAAGTGTCAAACTAAATTCAACTTTGAAGATAGTTTTATCTGATAATAGTGTAGTATTATCGCATTTTTCACCATTTGGAGACAATGTAATCGATGTATTACTTAAGGCATATGCATGGATTAGGTCAAAACTAGTTTCACCATTATGTTTGTTCCTAATTGGGATCAGGTTTCACTTAACAAACCTAAAGAAGCTATGATACAAAATCAAGATGTGTATGTGCTGAGTATTTCCTTAAATCATTGAACGGAGTGTTGGCGAGTTAAGAATCAACACGAGAATAAAATAAGCGTAGTGGAGATGAGGATGTTACGTTGGATGTGTGGTAAGACTTAGGCAGGATAGGATTATAAATGAGAACATTAGAGAGAGTTGGGGTAGCACCTATAGTAGTAAAGATGGTGGAAAATAAGCTTAGGTTGGGCATGTAGAGAGAAGGCATGTAGATTTTGTAGTATGGAGAGTAGACCTAGAAAAACTATCACTAGAAACTATAAAGAAAGATTTAGAGATTAATGAGTTGGATCGAAATATGGTTTATGATAGAACATTATGGCGTAATTTGATCCATGTAGCCAATCCCACTTATTGGGATAAAGCTTGGTTGTTGTGATAAAAAAACATGTCTCTTCCCTCATAATTTAAGTGATTGTTTTTAAGTGTTGCATCGAATATTTTTTAATTTACTCATGTATGTTTTTCTGTTTTCACTCTGGCTTTTCTACAGATACGGGGATGTAAACTTCAAAATCGGACAAGGTATTTGGTGGTTTTGAGAGTTCATACTCGTGTTTTCTGATGTTTTATTCAGTGCAACAGTTACAAATTCTCTCCGTCTTTTACCTACAATGTTATTCTGTTTGTTAATTTCTGTAACTGTCGTAAATTTTGTAGTGCTCCACCACCTCCTCTCCAAGCAGCAACATTCTCACGCGGCGTGGTGACCATGCGCTGTGATATATCCACGTCTAGTTCTGCTCATATATCACTTTTGGTGTCCGGTAGTGCAGACGCTTGTTTCAATGATCAGGCACGGGTGAATTGTATTGTCAGTGTTCGACTTTTCACATGATTGCCCTCTTAACTTTTTACTGAGCACTTTTTTCTCTTATGTTTTTCCTCAGCTTTTGGAGAATCATATTAAGAAAGAGCTCACCGAGAATAGTCAACTTGTCCAGGCAATTCCTAGCCATGAACAAAATAAACTACCTTCATACGAGCCTCGAAGATCAGCTTCAGTAGCCTGTGGATCTAGTGTGTTTGAAGTTTGTATGCGTGTTCCTACATGGGCTTCACAGGTTAATTGTTTTTTCTTTCTAAAGGTTTATGTCAGTTGGTCTAGGTTTCAAAAATTTAATTTAATGTTTGTTAAAAATTGGTTTTGACCAATCAAATGGTTTTGAGAGCCTCACATTGTGGCCGAGTCAATTCTTCAATACATATAATTTAAGTCTGGAAACTATTGAAGACTTTTAGGCTGATTTCTGGTGTGTACTCAATTTGTCAAATAGAAGCTATAGTGGCACTGTAGTGCTATAGCACAGAGGAATTTGAATAAATCTCTTATTCTGCAATACGATGTTTACTACAAAGTGCTGTCAAATAGTTGCAACTACAGTGTTATAGCGTTGTAGCATAGAAGAATGTGAACAAACCGCTATTTTCGCGATCTAGGCTTGACAACACAAACTTTCCGTTAAAAATTATAGCCAGGAGGTGCAGACACTTCAAAGTTATAGCCGCACTCATGTTAGACAAAGTATATATGTTAGACACTTTATGGTATTCTAGATACCTTTAACTTCGTTTTACAGTTTTTTCCTTCTAACTTCTATACCAATACAGATAGGAACACTTATGTATTTAGATAAATTGTACCTTTTATTTATGGCTACAATGAACCATACTTCATGAACTTTTTCTTTTTTCATTAATGGCTTCTTGGTATTTGTCAACAGGTTCTTAGACAACTTGCACCGAATGTGTCATACCGCTGCCTAGTTATGTTAGGCGTTGCTAGTATTCAAGGATTATCAGTTGCTTCTTTTACTAAAGATGATGCAGAACGTCTTCTTTTCTTCTGTAATCGGCAGGAGAAAGATAACTGCTCCAAAGATATTGTTTTCTCTAGCCATCCTAGTTGGTTGATGCCTCCAGCACCTAGTCGAAAAAGATCCGAACCAGAATCATGCTCTAGAGTTAAATCTATCAATGCTAGTGGCGTGAAAGTTGAAGATAATGGCAGTGATAGGCAGAAATTAAGTTTTGCTGCAATGAGGCCAATCCCTCAGTCTCATCGCCAAAAGCTTCTCCCTTTTTCAGGATATTTTGAGGGAGAAAAATATGATGGAGACCGTGGAAAATCAAATCAGCCTCTTGTTCCAATTAAGCACAATGGTTTAGGTTCTCGTTCAGTTACAAACAGAAAATCTGTGTCAAACTCGTTTCAAGCTCACCAGATAATATCTTTGAATCCACTACCAATGAAAAAACATGGCTGCGACAGAGCTCCAATACGAGTTTGCTCAGAGGTGGTTTCCGCATATGTTTTTGTTGACCTTTGCTACCTTCAGTCCTATTTTACGTTGGATCTAAAAAAATAATTCTATTGTTTTTCCCTGTTGTGACAGGAGGAATTCCTGAAGGATGTAATGCAATTTCTGGTTCTTCGAGGGCATACTCGCCTCATTCCACAAGGTGGCCTTGCTGAGTTCCCTGATGCCGTTCTGAATGCTAAACGTCTGGATCTTTTTAACTTGTATAGAGAGGTAAGACTTTTATACATGTGGAGTATTCAACACACTGCATAGTATTGTAGAAATTGTATCTAAGAAACTTGAGTATTTTAGGTGGTTTCAAGAGGAGGCTTTCATGTTGGGAATGGTATCAATTGGAAAGGACAAGTTTTCTCAAAGATGAGCAATCACACTCTGACACATAGAATGACAGTAAGGATTAAGAATTTTTTCTTTCTGTTCCTTAATAAACATTTCCTTGTTTTATTATGCGCATGCATTAGCTGAAACGGCTTTCATGAATTCAGCCTAGAGTTTTACTTTTAGAAAAAGCACCAGGCATTCCCCTCTACCTAGATAATCTTACATTTTGAGTTCTACTGGTATGAACTTTTAGTAATCCATTCCTTATTAGGAATCTTGTACTTTTTCTTCTGCTGAGGTCTTGAATCTTGACACCTCAATGTTCCCAGTTTAGTATGATTTTATACATGTTAGGCATTCAGTTCTCTATTGTAGAGAAACTAGTAAGAAAGACATGGTTTTTGATAGAACACTATGACGTCATTTGATTCATGTAGCCGACTCCACTTAGTGGCGTCATTTGATAGAACACTATGTTGTTGTTGTCAGTTCTTTATTGTTTGCTATATTGTTATGATCACCTAAAATGCAAATGGCTTGTTCCGTTATTGTCTTTGCAGAGAAATTAAGCCACGGAGTTGGTTATTTTGTTGACAATTTTCTGTTTAATTTTTCAAACTTTATGAACATATTGAAGAAATTTTTCTTTTAATTGCATTGTGAAAATGATACTTTTGGGCATCCAGTATACAATATTATGGAAATTAATAATTTCTTTTTGCTGTTGTAGGGTGTTGGCAATACACTCAAAAGACATTACGAAACTTATCTTTTAGAATATGAATTAGCTCATGATGATGTAGATGGCGAATGCTGCTTATTGTGTCACAGGTCTCCGTTTTTGTCTCTCTGTGTCTGAGTATGTGTGTAAGGTTGCAAAATTCTGTCTTATTGACTATAATTTACCTTTCATGTTGTGTCAACAACAGTAGCGCAGCAGGTGACTGGGTGAACTGTGGTATGTGTGGTGAGTGGGCTCATTTTGGTTGTGATAGGCGGCAAGGACTCGGAGCATTTAAGGTATTAATCAACAACATCAGGCTAAGTTGCAATTTGAATCCTTCTGCCGACTTTATATTTGTTGGATTATGATCAATATTGGCAATTGCTTCTCTTTCTTTTTTTTATATGAAATGAAACTGATAAAAGGTCCTGTTTGGATAATCAACTAAATTAAACGCTTATAGCATAAGCACTTACCACATAAGTGCTTATGTTTAAGTTATTTCTGCTACAAGCTGTTTTCTTAAACTATATTGGAGAGCTTATGAAAATAAGCTGAGAACAGCTTATGAACATGTCAGTAGTATTTTGCACATATGTACAAATTGTAACTAAATGAGTATACAAGAGAGTGAGAGATTGAAATTTATATTATTTTCTTTAACCCTTTACGATGAATGGCAGGACTACGCGAAAACTGATGGGCTGGAGTACGTTTGTCCACACTGCAGCATGTCAAATTTCAGTAAAAAATCGCAGAAAACTGCAAATGGTTATTAATAGGTTCAGCAATGCTGTTTCTTTCCTAGAGCCACTGTACATGGCTAGTGTTAACAATTTTTCTTCTGTTTCTGTGCTTGATCCTCAATTGGTAAAGGTAGGTTTGTAGGAGTGCAATTGTTTCAGTCTTGTTAATTAGTGATTTGGAATTTTGACACACTATGGTCACAAAAAAGAGCCATAAAATTTTTCTGGCATTACTGATATATATTCTCTTGAGAAAAAATTACAGGAAAAGATTTGTATATTGAATGATTTTCCTTAAACTCAATTAGTTTACTTCCCAAGATTCAGAGATTGCAAATGATTCCATATTACTGCTGGAAAATCTGTTAATCAGATTTTGAATAGTATTAATAGTATCTATACAAATCAGATTTGTATATTGAATGATTTTCCTTAAAAATATACAGATAATATTCCATATTATCTGATTGAGTATAATGAAAATCATTATACTCAAAAATAATTATACTAATTGAAGTATCTATAAAAATCAGATTTGTATATTGAATGAAAATCATTATACTAATTGAGTATAATGAAAATCATTATACTCATAAAAATAAGCTTTAAGTTTGTGTGAAAGTGATTGTTATCAAACAGACTCTATTAATACTGATAAGTGGATATGTGAAGAGAGTGATTTTTATAGATACAAAACGCTATGTTGAACTGTGAAAAACAAAATATGGTAAATGGATTGGTACAAAACTATTCTATGTTGCTTGAACCCTATACAACAATAATTGGGGAAAACTTGAACCCTTGATTCCCTATGTCTCGTGATTCAGTTTCATGATTTTCATCAACGCCATTTGATTAATTTTCAATTGATGCTCCCTTGTGATTTGTTTTTGTTAAAGTCATTGCTACTAGTGTGTTGTTCAATATTCTAGCGCGACTAAAATGAGACTTACTTATTAATCTTTCAACTTGAGTATACAATTGTTCTTAAATTTCAAATTTTGTTTTAGTCAAATTACTTGTTCACTAGGTCTAAAATTATGCTACATTTAGTATTACACTAATCAAATGTATTAAAATAAGAATTTTGTAACTATCAACGTTAACTAAGGTAAGATGAAACTTTGGTCAACAAAGGTTTGACCTTTGAGTTTTATCGCCAAGTGCTTTGAGTTTTTTTTTTCTTTTTTTTATACCATTATCTTCTTGTCCTCAGATTCCTCACAAGTCACAATAAGGTATTAAACTAAAGGATAAAAATAAGGTGTAAAAAGTTAAATAACAAAAAGGATAAAAATAACATTTTTAGTGATTTGTAGAGGTGAAAGTAAAGATGGAGAAATTCAATAGAATTGCAAAAGTCAACCATTGATCTAGTGTGGTGTATCATTGACAAGTTTATTACTAACTACTTCAAAACTCAACGTGTCAAAATTTAATTCAGATGATAAGGATTTTAATGATTCAATTAATTTACAAATCTTCAATTAATTTACAAATTGTCGTTAAACTTGAATCATTATGATTGATATCCCTTTTGAATCAATGCTTAGATGATGAGAGATAAAAATAGTGATTCATTCACTAATGACCAAAAGTTTGAGCATCAGGTTCTATTCTCATGCTGTGCAAATATTTTCCATTCATCCAGCTTTACTGTAGTATTCACTGAATATTCATTCAGTATCAATTTGGTTTGGCGTTGTGAGAGGATGCGCGTGTTCCAACAACAGCTTTCCGTGGTTTTCACAAGCTACAAATAGTAGCTTCTTGGCAAACACGGTACTCCACCGTGAAAACAAACACTGCATCAGTTTGTTTGGAAAACTAACCAAACATGGTGGTACCACACGTCAACTGGCATCTACAATTCGTTGTTTCGAAAATTCCCCTGTCATTCTACATAGGGACAAGAAAACACAGCCCAACACACATCCAAACACACGCTCACTAAATTTGGAGACGCGTCAGCTGTTTAGATGAATGTGCTGGAAATTTGCAAGTAATTTACATACAAAGTTGTTTTGAGAGGAACTTTAGTTTCTCCATTACTATGTTTTTCTCTTTTGACTCTGTAATGCAACAGATGATGTTGATAAACATGCACACAGAAGGTAGCAACCGATAGAAAAAACAACAGAAGTTTTCATACTTTTATTAGTGTTTTGAGCACTGACAATTCCAGGAACTACTTCAGATGTCTAAATCACAGGACATTGTTTATAAGAATATCAGTCTAGGAGGTAATGTATATGTTTTTGGGTCTAGAATTACATGACATGCTTCCATTGCATGTACTGCTGCCAACCATATATTGGAATCATCCACTCATAACTCTTAGCGATAAAGATAAATTATTTTCATATTCACATGAAGGTCTAAACAATTCGAACCTTTATATTGCATAATAACATGAAGTTACTAGCAGTCAAAGTCGTTAGTGTTTACAGTTGCTGCAATAATGGATGGTATTCTTGTTAGGGACTCCACAGTTGTAACAGAAAGCAATTCCACACCTGCAACCCAAAATATAAGACAATTCAAACATCAATCCACACATTTCCATCTCATATGTATGACTTTCGTACTTTAGAGAACTTTATATGTGGAGTGGTGGGTGACTATGAACCCTTTACTGGGTGATAAGTGCTACCATTTACAATGTGATAAGATATGCATAATGATTGACAAGCTCAAAGACAAACGATAAAAACAGTGAAAACCATGAACTAACTGAAAACACTAATCCAGCTTCAACAAAGAATTCCTGAGTAGTGAAAGATACATGAAATTTGTGGAGAAAATAAATGAGAAAAATGAAGTGAAACAAAATAATCCACAGATGATTATTTTTTCCACAACTTTTTAATACATGTATTATCTCCGCAACATAAATTTTTTAGATCCGTCACTAAGCACATGTAAACAAAGCAACCGTATTCATTTCAAAGCTTAATATCTATTGAAAAGGAATTTGTTAAATGCAGCAAAGAAAGAAATATCTCATTTTTAATGCCCACCAAGAAAGTTACAGAAACAGTCAATAAGGGTTTTACAAAAAGGTAAGCAGCCAAGAATATGACCACGACATCAAAGTTTTTGATGTCTCTATGACCGCAATGCAATAACAATTGAGGTTTCACTCCGTGGCGGAGCTTGCCATAATTTTACGAGGGGCCAATAAATTCTATACTAATAATAAACATATTAATAACATAAATGAGTAGATGTTGGCATAGTGGTTTAACTGCCGAGTTCAAGGTGTACCTTTAGCATTTTAAAATTTTATTTACTATCCTTTACACAAAAAATACATAGATGCAAAAATATCATACAGAGGGATCGAACATGCGGCATTCAACTCGTTTAAGACAATGTTTGGCCACTGCGCCAAAGTGTGAACTGTGCCAAACAAATGGCATACATAATATAATTTAAATCTCATTTACTATCTTTTACACAAGAAAATAAAATAGATTCAAAAAGATCACACAGAGGGATTGAACATGCAACATTCAAATCGTTCAAAACAATGTTTGGCAACTGCACCAAAATGTGAACTGTGCCAAACAAGTGGCATATATAATATATATAACAATCTTTGGGGATGCCATGGTCCCCTCGGTCCCAACAAAGCTCTGACATTTGATCATGAATCTCGGTAATACCAAAGATCGCGATACAGATACAATTTTAAACCTTGCTGACAAGTACAAAGCTAAAAATGTCTCATCAAATTGAGACCTTGATTGAAATCATGAATTCGAAATTGCTTGGAGGAAGTCCTCAATTACCAAACAACAAACTACCTACAATTTATGCTATAAATGGTCTTTTTCAGTGACTTGTACAAAATTTGACAAACCCAAAACAGAGGAGCTACAAGAAGTTACCTCCAAGCAATGATTGACAAGCTCAAAGATACTAACTAAAAGTAGCGAAACAGCCAGATATCAGGTGTACATGATCATGAACTAACAAAAAACAATAATCTAGACAATGAAAACAAATCCAACATATTAATGACAGAGCTTCAATGAAAACAAATCCAACATATTAATGTCGGAGCTTTAATATCTTTTAAACAGGAATTTGTTCAACGCAGCGAAGAAAGAAACATATCATTTTTTTATGCCAACTAAGAAAGTTATGTAAACAGCCAATAAGGGTTTTACAAAAAGTAAGCAAACAAGTATGTGGCCATGATGTCAAAGTTTTTGATGTCTCTATGACAGCAATCAAACAGCGGTCAAGGTTTCACTCTGGAGGAGCTTGCATAATTTTACTAGGGGGCCAAAAAAAAATACATACCTCTTAAAACATATTTAGAGCAAAAATAATACAAGCAGATGTTGGCATAGTGGTTTAACCACCTTTTCAATCCGAGAAGCCAGGTTTGGAACATATCTTTAACATTTTTAAATCTTATTTACTATCTTTTACACAAAGTAAAATAGATTCGAAAATATCACACAGAGGGATCGAACATGCGCCATTCAATTCAACTCGTTCAAAACAATGTTTGACCAATGTGCCAAAGCGCGATCAGTGTCAAACAAGTGGCATATATAATATATTTGAAATCTTATTTACTATTTTTTACAGAAAATAAAATAGTTTGAAAAATATCAGAAAGAGGGATCGAACACGAGCCATTCAACTTGTTCAAAACAATGTTTGGCCAACTGCACCAAAGTGCGAACTGCGTCAAACAAGTGGCATATATAATATATTTGAAATCTTATTTACTATCTTTTACAGAAAAATAAAATAGTTTGAAAAATATCAGACAAAGGGATCGAACACGAGCCATTCAACTTGTTCAAAACAATGTTTGGCCACCGCCCCGAAGGGTGAACTGTGTCAAACAAGTGGCATTTATCATATATCTTAAATCTTATCTAATATCTGTTGCAGAAAAAAAATAAAATAGATTCATAAATATCACATAGAGGGATCGAACATGCGCCATTCAGCTCGTTCAAAACAATGTTTGGCCACTGCGCCAAAGTGTGAACTGTGTCAAACAAGTGGTATATATAATATATTTTAAATCTTATTTACAATCTTTTACAAAAACAATAAAATAGATTAAAAAATATGACACGAAGGATCGAACACGCCCCGTTCAACTCGTTCAAAACAATGTTTGGCCACTGCGCACAAGTGTGAGCTATGTCAAACAAGTGGCATATAAAATATATATAAAATCTGGGGGATACCATGGTACCCCCCTGTCCCAACAAAGCTCCGCCACCGGTTTCATTTGACCCCGAATCTCCATAATACCAAAGACCACGATACAACCATAATTTTAAACCTTGCTGCCAACCAGAAAGCTAAAAGTGTCACATGAAGTTGAGACCTTCAAAAGTTGAAATCATGCATTCAAAATTGCTTGGAGGATCTCCTCACTTACAAACAACAAAATACCCACAGTCTCTTCCATACATGGTCTCTTTCAATGATTTGGACAAATTTTGACAATGCCAAAACAGAGGAGATACAAGGAGTTATCTCAGCACTTATTCAGTTTTATTATTTAAAAAAATCCTAAATTTCCCTTTTTACGCTATCGCCGCTGTATATAAACTGGGATAGCAGCCACTATTTCCCGCGCTGGTTTCATAGCGGATTCATCAAAGTCAGCTATACTATATAGCGCTGCTATCGCCACTATTTCACAGCACTATAGTTTTTCTATCAAGAATTATTTATCACCCATAAAGTTAAACATAATCCTCAGCATAATAGCTCCATTTTAAAAATCGAACGCACCAAACAAAACTACGAAGCACATACACAAACACACATACAGTATAATACAAGTATAACACAAAACCCTTATAACTAACACGTAGATATCGATAATAACTGTAGACTAGTAATGAAAGACAAGTACCTGCATTTCATGTACAAGCAACCCTCGGACTTAGCAACATAATACTTACAATTCGGACACCTTTTCCACTGCTTTTCCTTAGCAAGTTTCATCAACATAATATCATTCTTCCCTCTCTCATCCGCATTCAGCTTCTGAAATTCGCTACACCCGATCCCATCATGCCACGAGACCTTACATTGTGCACAGAACAATCTCCTACAATTTGGACACTCCGATTGCAGAACAGCCTCCGTCCCATCATTAATCAAAAGCGCAGAACAATCCGGAAATGGACAGTAAAATTTCTCATTAACATCAAACATCGCCTCGCATAAAGCTTTCCCCCATCGATCAAAATCCTCGACAGGTAAAATCGCCCGGCATTCCTCAGCTTCCAATAATCCACTACAACCACTTTCAGGACACCGTACATTGATCACATTTTCTTCAATTTTTGAACGAACGTAAAGCACGACGCAATCAGAGCAGTAAGCATGGTTACAACCAGTGATGAAAAAAGCTTCCTTAGTGGTTTTCGTTTCTGTGCAGATTTCACAGAAAAACGGCACTTCGTTTGGATTTGAATTTTGTTTTGATGATTCACCTTTTTCGAGTTTGACTCTTCTCCGTTTTCCGAAAGAGGTGTTTTTCGGAACGAAATTCAGAATTTTGACGTCATCATCGTCGTCCTCTTCGATATCGGAGAGGTTGATGACGTCGGAGGTAGTGGTGGCGATGGGTGAAGAGAATTGAAAAGTTTCAACGTCGATTACTTCTGTCGTCGACGTTGAAGGTGGAACGACAACGGAATCTCTTGTGGTGGTTGTCGTTTTGACACTCATCGGAAAAAGGTAGGGTATTTTCTGATTGATGATGAATGACACTCACTATGCTTAGTGTGTAAGAAGACTATGTGTTTGTTTGTGTTTACATTTGATCAAACCTATTCAAACGTTAACGAAAGATGAAATAGGTTTTTTATTTTTTTATTTTTATTTTGTTTTTATTTTTGTAAAGCTCGGTATTGACCAAAAGACCGATGAATCTGAAGTGAAAAATCACATCGTTTATCAGCGAGACTCCATTTTAAAGTCGGAGTTGAGTTTTGTATGGACTAACTTTGGATGTAAGAGCACGTATTAAGATATCTTCTACAAAAGTGTGATATAATAGATAAATTTTATAAGCGATCTACTACAATCCAGATGATGGTTTTGTCTTGAAGTTGGTAGATTAGTGATAAAATCAATTGAGATTCTTCACATATTTGAGTTGGGATGGGGATCGGTTCGAGAAGGTTGTATAGGATATGGTATTGTATTTGTTGTACCGACAAATTTACATTTTAATGCAAAATTTTGAACATCAATGTCCATTCCAGGCCAGCAGACGACGCTGACTGAGAGATGAGCTAAGGTGGTATTAATATTGGAAGGGCCTCCCATAGTAGAAAATTGAAACTCCTGAAGTGGTGATAGAATGAGAAGGGATTCACAAAGAATCATCAAACGATCTTGAAAGTAAATGAGGTCAGATTCTTGTGTGTCATTTATGTCGAGATTATTAAGGAGTTTCAAAATGAAGTTTTAATCATCGTCAAGCACCCTATATATTGTAGTTTGTTGGATTTCACTTATTTTTTGAGTATGCACGACAAGTTTTCGTGATATCAAGCGTTGTCACAGAAAGCATTAGTGCATTGAAACAACATACTTAAGATTTTTGGAGTGCTGAGTGGAGTTATGAAACCTGAATACAGATCATGTTTGGTACACATGCATGTGCTTAGTAATAATTTTAAAAAATCCTAAAACTTTCCTTTTTCTGATATTGCGAAATCCAAAAATTCAAACTTAAACAACAGCGACTATTTCCCCAATAGTGAAACTGGGTTTTCATAATGGATTTATCAAAATCCGCTATAGCATATAGAACTGCATTGGTGCCTCCATTTGAAAACACTGTAGTTTTTCTATAAACAATTAGTTATCACCAATAACGTTAAACTTAACCCCTATCATAAAAGTTCCATTTTAAAAATTGAATGCAACAATCAAAATTTTGAAGCTTTCATGCAAACACATATACAATATTATACAAGATACTGACACCGACACATAGATATCAGTAATAACGGTAGCACTAGTAATGAAAGAGACGACCCTTCATTTCATGCACAAGCAACCCTCCGATTTCGCAATATAAAACCTAAAATTAGGCATTGCCTCCACCTCATATCCTTCGGATGTTTCATTAACATAACGTCATCTTTCCATCTCTCATCTGCATCCAGCTTCTCAAACTCACCACACTTGATCCCTTAATGCCACCAAACCTTACATTCAACACAAAACTTCCTGTTACAATTTGGACACTCCGACCATTTAACCGCCTTTGTCCCATCATTAATCAAAAGGGTAGAACAATCCGCAAATAGACAGTAAAATTTTTCATTAGCATAAAACAACACCTCACATGACGCTTTCCCCTATTGCTAAAAAACCTTGGTTGGTAAAATCCTCCAACAATCCTCATCTTCCAACAAACCACTGCATCCAGAAACATGACACCTAACATTGATCACATTCCCTTCAAGCTTCAAACTAACATACAACGCAACATAATTAAGGAAATACGCGTGCGAACAACTGCCGATGAAGAAATCATTGTTTTTCATTTTGGTCTCCGTACATTTTTTTACAAATTAATGACATGTCCTTTGGGTTTGAGTTGCCATTTAATGATTCAACTTTTTCAAATATTTTCCGGTTTCAAAAAGTAGTGTTTTTAGGGATAAAATTGAGGATTCTAATGTCATTGTTGTCTTCTTCATCGAAGAGGTTGATAATGGTATTCATTGTGGAAAAGTTAAATGATTTGACGTCAATTACTTCTGTTGTTGAAGGAGGAATGCCACCTTTTTATGGTTGTGGTTGTTATTGTCATTTTCACAATCATTGGAATGGAAGTGTTTTCGGTTAAAGTTGGGTATTGTTATTGATGGTAGTGATGACACTATGGGTGATGTGTAATATTTTGTGTTTACATTTAATTAACCAATTCAAACGTTAAAGTAAGCTAATCATATAGTCTTAAAGTGAAAAATAGTTTTATTGGTGGATCAAATAGGGTTGTTATTATGACTAATGGAAAGATGAACACGCTAAATTGTGTTTATCACATATTTTGGCAAATAAGATCAAAATAAGTTTTTTATATGTCCAATATTTTTTGTATTTTTATCGATTTTTCACATTTAAATGAGATTTAACCGATTTTTTTAATGAATCTGTTAACATTTTCTTTTTTATTTTAGTTAGAGTCATATGTACTAAATTTGTTTCTCTTCCTTCTCTATAAAAAAGCATCCGCTAGCCACTACCCTTTACGAAACACAAATTCAAATTCGGCAGTCAAGATGTAGCTCGAGTCTGTTGGCTTGCGACACCACCTACAAACCCAGTTGGGTCTAGTTCTTAAATGGTTGTCTCTGAACCATCACCGCCGCAATGGATTCTTTTTCCGTCATGATCCGTGATGGTTCTCTTGGACTGTCCTCGATTCGGTCCTGGAAGGAAGGTGGAGCACCATCGCTAGTGGTCCTGTTTTTTCGTCGGTCCAATCTGGTTGTTTTGAGTCGGTGACTTGTTGGTTTCGTCGATTCAGTCTCTAGATCCGAAGGATCTCATAGCGTAATTTCTCAGCGTCAGAAGAGGTTCGAGGATGTTTTTTTGGTTCTCTATTCACGGTGGTTGTTTACCGATGCCAAATTTGAAATATGCTGATTAGTTTATATATCCATTTTCCGGTAGTTCCCATCGTCTCCTCAGGTTATTGGTGTGGTGTTGTTCTCGGTGGTGGATGTGTTTTCCTGGTCTGAACATGTTGACTCCACCGCGTCGGTGCATTCAGATCTCTTTTATTATGGTTTGGCTTGAAAGGGAGATTTTAGCTTGTTGCTTTGTTGCAGAGATTTGATGGATCTTGGATCGTTTATGTGTTGGCAGATGATTCATACGCTAGTTTAAGATTCACCATTCATTTTATTTGATTTGTATTATGGGGCTTGAAAGGATCGTTTAGCTTGTTGCCATTAGTTGCATGGAGTTGATGTACATGAACCACTTCCGTGTTGACGGACGGTCCAGTCACTGCATTGAAGACCTTTAAGTAGTTTTAGGATTAATTAGAGGCTGATCAATTGTGTTGTTTTAATTTTTTGTATTACCCGTTTGGGGTCGACATACCCTATTGTGGATTTACTGTATTAGGTTTATATCCCCAGTTTTATTATTCTTATGTATTTTTCCTTTTTTTAATAATTTATATTAGCACAAATGATTAGAGTCTAGTTAAGATACCTTCTATTCTTTTTTTTCTTTCTTTTTTTGAAGAAGTTAAACTAACCTCCTCAAATTGGCACTAGAGAGAATCAAACCAGAGACCTTGAAGAGGAGCACACTCCCAGGTCCCAAACCAATACCACTAGATCAACCCAAGTGGGTTTACCTTGTATTCTTTTAATAATATCATTGTGCTCTTAATTTAGCAAAAATAAAAAACTAATTTTTTAATTGATTATTTAAATAAACTTATAAAAAAATATAAAATAGTTTAAATGAAGGGTAAAATTGTAAGAGTAGAAAGTGAGCCTAAAAACTTGTATTCCTTATATATTGTTCTGAATTATTATTATTGCTATTATTATTTTGACCAAATAATAATAATTTTTCCTTAAAATGATAATTATTGTTGTAATTATTTTGACCAAATAATAATTTTTTTTTGAAGAATATTGACCAAATAATAATAATTGTTCATTAAAATAATAATTGCTATTATTATTATTATTGTTATTATTAAATTACCAAATTGCTCATTTTTCTATAGACTCAACATTGATCTGTAAAATTGTAAATTTCGATCATTTTAGTTTCTGAAATTGTATTTGTCGATCATTTCATTCTATGAAATTTGCAAATATGGAAAATGACCCTCAAATTTAAATGACAGAGGTCAAGTAGTTAAGTCATTATGTTAAGTTATTATAGTGTTAAAAACATATCTACCAACAAGGGATTGAACCAAGTGGTAAGGGGCTTAGATCCCTCAAACATGTGGTCAGAGGTTCGATTACTGGCTCATGCGTATGGAAAGATTCGGTTAGGAGGGGAGAGCCGGCCTTGTGTGTCCCACAGGATCCTCGAAAGAGATTAGTGACTACTAAGAGTCGGCATGGTTCATTTCATCTTTGTGGTTAAGCTCATCATGAACTAAACCCCTTCCGTAGTTTTGACGTGACGAGGTTATGATATTTTTCGCGTAAGATTTGTAAAGCTATAGCTTCGTGCTTATTTCAAACAACCTATTTTAGCATTAAATCTTTAGAAGTAATGCAATTGAAATTGAAATCTGGGTCCCATCCAAACTCTCCAAGCACATATCAGATCCATCCCTGCCCCAACTACTGAACACTACCGACACCAACAAATGATTTATTTCACCTTCAACTTGTAAAAGAAGCAGCAGTGTCTGGGGTGTTTACTAAAGAACCACTTTCAAGATTGGAATTGGATATTCTCCACCAAGTTGTCAACCTCTAAAGTCAAACCAAAAAAAAAATAATGTCATTCCGGGCTTTTCAGATAGACGACTCAACTGCATGCCAGACTGAAATAACACCTAGTCTATCTCTATTCTGACTCCCTAAAGACACAAAAACCTGGAACAACCCCTCAATATTCCATGGTAACATCCAATCCCACCCTAACCACCTAAAAACTTGGTACCAAACCCTCAACACCATCTCACAGGTAACAAAAAGATAGTCTATAGATTCCACACCCTCATACATAGACCTGACATCGAGTGTTAGCGAGGTCAGTTATAACCGTACGCTTAAGGAGATTAAGGCGGGAGGGAACCCTATCAAGTAAAAACTACCAGGAGACCACCTATACCTTGAACGGGGCCCAACTACGCCACACATGTCCAAACATACTGTGACGGTGAGAAAAACACAAGAATGAAGGGTTGAATTTTGTTAGCTTTTTCTTCTTTTCTAACTAAGTTCAAAGTCCAGAGTTTGATAGAGTTCAGATTCTGGAACAATGTTTAGAGTTTAATGCAGCGTATAAAGTAAAGATAGAGAGAGAGAGAGAAAAGAAAGACACAAAACAATTATCATGGTTCCTTCCACAATTCGGAAGTAGTACAGTCCCCCTTGCACTTCCAAGGAGATTTCACTAAAATCTAGTTCTGATTACAATGCTCAAGCACATAAGCAAGATAATTCAAATACTCAAGTACACAAGCAAGTTTTCCTATGCTCAAGCACAAAAGCAAGAGACTTCTAAACAAATAAATTATACAGAAATATGTTTGGTTTGAACACTTGATATACAATCAATGATGTTCATAATACAAATCAAATCAGACTCTTAAGACTAGAATTTCTAAAATATGAAAGTTGTTAAGAAATTCTAAGTGTTTGAAGCACAACAATTTCAGCAGAGTTTTGGCACAATTTAAATGTTGTTGAGTCTCTACAAATCTTCAAGTTTTCATTCCTTTATATAGAGGTATGAAAGATACGTTGTAGAAGTGCCAGCACATCAAAAGAGTCGTTATAGAAGCTTGATCAATCATCAATGATCTATTGCTTGATTTGGTTAATGTCCTAGGAGGGAATAATTTGAAATTCATTCCTTGTATGAAGAATTAACCAGCAGAGACACAACTGTAGCAGTGCTATGCGCATACATGAACATAATAGTGGAGTACTGGTTGTACTATCGTACTATTGTCATTTCTCTGCGCTTCTTCAGTGTATAAGCATCCAATGCCTTCTAATTCCTCTGAAATAGCTGTTGCTCTAGCCTTCTATTCCTTCTGCAATCACGTGTCTTCAAATAACCAAATAAACTGAATTCAGGTTCAGACTCTGAAGGCTTCAGACTCTAGTGGCTTCATACCCTGACTGTCAGCTTCTGATGGTCTTCAGACTCTGACTTCTTCAGACTTTGACTTGCAACATAAGCTTTCTTTGTAGATTCTTTTGCTTTCATTTGTTCTTCCAGAACTAATACTTTGTTTTAAAACATAAAATTTTTAGTTTATGGTCCTGCACACTTGAAAAAATATTAATATATTCAATTGAACTTTTAATACCTTGTTATCATCAAAACTAAAACTGACAATGTTAAACACATTTTGTTCGAACATACTGACCACCAAATCATTCACATCCCCATTTTAGAGAGCCTCACTGAATAGGACCACACATGAAGAACGAACAAAGTAAATTCTGTCTGGAGTATACCTCCAAGACCAAGAACCCCCTTTCAGATAACCTAAACCCCTCCAAACTAGCAAAAAGTTCATGTGCCAAATCCAGCTCCCACGCAAACAAGGGTCTACGCCATTGCAGGTTCCACTCCAAAACACATCCCCTAGAAACACGTTATTCATTCCTTAGTTTGCTAGAACTTAACAAAAATATATATAGCAAACCCGTACATGTCTTGCCTAGTAGGATATATAATAACATCTAAAACATGCATGTGTACAAGTTTCAGGACCAAAATCATTTATTCAATCACTTACAAATACATAATCATAAAAAGATTATGTATGTTACCCATGAAAGTCATTTAATACGACTTTACACCAAATTTTTAACACCAATAACTAAGCCTTATCCCACTAAATGGGATCGGCTATATAACTCAAATGATGCCACAATGTTCTTTCAAAAACTACGTCGATAGAATTTAATGACTCGATTAAATATCTTCAAGCTTAAGATTATTGTTTATCCATCTGGTTTAAGGTGTTGTCTTTGTTGTCACCTTGTTGAGTCAGGTCAGTGGCGGAACTGAGGTTGGCAAGGGAGAGCCACCGCCACCCCATCTTAAAAAAAATAAAAAATTTATATATTGGAAATTACAAAAATACCCTTTAGTAATACTAGTGGTTCAATTTTGAACAATCAATTTAATTTAAACTATAGGTGAAAATTATACTTGAAAGTGCTTTGTGTAACTTGTGTATGTAATAATACGAATCTCGTCTAAAATCTAGTATTTTACTTTTTTGTTTGCTCTGCCGGTTCCCTTACTCTAGTTTATTTTTACTTGTTACCATGGAATTCTCAACGACCAGTGTTACTAGGGTCCAGAAGTTACACGAGGGTTTTTCACAAACCAATTAACTTTGAAATTTTTTTGTCCCTTTTTATAAGACTCATTTGCTATTTTCAACTACATTAATTATTTCTTTACATACACGTCCCTATTTATTATACATCTTTTTCTTCAATTAACAATAAATAACATGTTGAAAATATAAACCAACTCTCTCTCTTAAAGGATAAAATTGTAAAAACAATAGTAATTACAAACATATTTAATACAAATATCCACTATCTTAATTCCCGTTATTTTTTTAAAAGGACCCTATAATTAGGGACAGAGGTAGTACTTTTTGTCCAAGGGACATGGAATATGAGCATTGGTAGATGCTAGTTGCGAGACATCAAGTTAGGTTTACAATCACACACACTATAAACACATAATGCTATTTTATCAGTTATCGACATCAGTAGTGGGATAAAATAGATCTCCTGTTATCTTTGAGACATCGAGATATATGGAGAGTGATATGTGAAGGTATAACTGAAGCATAATGATTATATAATCGATTGCGGAAATATATTAGATGATTAACTAACAAAACTGAATCCCAACACAGTTTTCACGCTTTAAAACTGATATTTTCATAACTTTGCACGTACTCTTACTTTAAAAAACAAACTTTTACAAACCCTAATCTTAAAATAGTTGAAAATAGATGAACGGTTCGAATTAAGAAGTCTCTTGATCGATAACCTAAAAATAATTTGATACTACATTTTAGCTTTATCAAAGGGTGTTGTTTTCGAAAAATTGCGTCAACTTTTACATTGCAATCATTTCCCAAGTTTTATGAAATAGAAGGCTCACTAGGTTCTTTTGATGATATAACCCAGATTCACATTTTTAGGAACGGACTACAACACCAAAAACTTTTGCTGGATGCTACAATATGAGGTTCATTAATATCCAAGAATATTGCTAATGCGATCAGATTTTAGAGCCTATGACTCTGACCGATCATAAAACTAAGCACAATAGAGAAAACACACAAAATAAAGCTTGATTTCTGGAGCTTTGCTCTGACTTTAAATAGAGCTCCGTAAGTGGACGGTGGGATTGAACCTCTCCGGATTAGTCTCTTCTTGGATCAAATATCGAGTTTTTAAAAAAGAAAAGGCGTGAATTCCAAATACTAGACTAAAAAGGAATTGGACCGAATACCGAGTTAAAAAAAAAATTGGATTCCAAACACTAAACTATTTAGCTGGAATAATAATAAATGAATAGAAAAAAAATACAATTATCTATAACAATATATAAAGGAAATACATGGTTTTTTTTTGGGCTGGATTTAACATTATTCTAGTTATACCCGTAAATAAATTTTCCTTTTAAGAATGTTATATTGTTGGTAAAAGATAAACATAGTTTGATACGGTTTAAAAGTCACAAACATATCTATACATATAATTTTAATGAAAATCAAAATTTCATAAAAAACATTGTTTATAATTTACACACATTAGAGCAGTAAAGAAAACGATAATGAATTTTTGATGAAGACCAATAATGAAGACCATCGTGGCCCGTTGAAATGGATAAAATAAGCTAAACAAATTTGCAAATAAAATTAATAAACCTATTAGCAAAAAGAAATAAATCAATAAGCCACCGTATCTAAAATGAATCGGGAGTTACGATCTGATCGCACGAAATCTATCAAGAGTTACGATTGAATTGTCGTTTTCTGAATCAGATCGTAACTCTCGATCAATTTATTTCGTTTGATATCAGATGTTGAACAGTCTGAGGGGTAGAAAGCAATCACCATACAAATGCAACTGCTCAACAAATAGGTCTAAAACTAGTTAAGCATTATCCCATTCATAAAGTCTTGAATTCAATTTGGTGACATTACCAACTAGTTAAATAAATAGGAGAGTAAATTAGTGAAAACTCTGGAAATCTTATAACAATTGCAACTGTCGTCGTAGGAAGAGCAGACACCTCCACATCTGTAACAAAAACCACAACCACACCTGCAATTCAAGAAAACAAGTTGAGTTAGTAACAAACCTTTGTTGTTAATTAGTTGTTATTTTGTTAGCGGGGTGTTAAACACACAACCTCTTTATCACTCCAAAGCCAAGGTTTGCATTAGAAGGAAAATAACATAGACAAACCAAAGCCAAGGTTTGCATTAGAAAGATTAATGTAGGAAGATACAACCTAGGAAAAGTTATATATAGGGCTTAGAAAGATTCAAGTAGGAAGATACAATCTAGAAAAGTTATAGTAAAAGGTAGTGATTGTCAACAATATAGGGTTTTAATGAGAGTATCAAAGAAGACTGTTAGAGTTTCATAAGATTAGAATGACATAACATTAATAATCAAAATAAAAGTTATAATACAATATATAATAAAACTTAAATGAACTAAACTAAAAATGAAAAAAAAACTTAGAAATATAAATGGCCCGGTAGCATAAGCTTAATAACTTGAGAAATGATATTTGAATAATCATTTTGTGACAACTTTTTCTCTTATAAAACTCTAGAGGTTGTCACAAAAGTTGTCATAAAATAGTTGTACAGTTGTCATTACTCTAATAACTTATTATCTAACACCTTCCCTCAAACAAAAAACAAAAAACGTTGACATGATGGAAACTAACTAGCAACATATAGTCGTGCAACTCAAAAGACGAAACAACCACATGACCACTAGAGGCTGAAACCTCGTCAAAACTCACAACACGGATAAAGTCCACGAGTATCAAACTGAACCATGACTACACACCTCGAGGCATAACCACAAAATCGCACAGTTTTACCGAACCCACGACATCGATCCAACTACCCATGCACCATGGTCGTGGAGACGCGATGCCGTTGACTAAAAGACCCTGTCAGAGGAGTAGAGGGTGGTACAACCACGAAGGTGAACGCACGACCACCATCGTATATACATTTTTTTTACAGAAAATTTTGTGATTTGGGTGAGTGGAAAGGTGGCAACAATAATACCCGGCACCAAAAAGTGGGTAGAGTTTCTCATGCTGAGTTTCTACCAATCAAAACCATTCATTTGTCTTCCACTATTTATGATATATCTATAAAAATAAATGATGAAAGACAAATGAATGATTTTGATTGACGTCAACTCAACATAGATATCCTATGCAATGCTATTCGCTTTATGAGGTGAAGGGGGAACCTCTCTTTTGCTGGAACCATTAGGGGATGTTGTGTAAGGCAGAGATGCAATTGATATGTGTTGTTGGGAGTTTGGGATGGGCCCAGTCCTCTGAGCTGTGTCTTGTTTAAGGTGAAAATTACCCTACAAAAAGTAAAAGTGCACCCTTATAATAACCTAATTTCAAGTTTCAAACAACTACAAGTTTTTATGTATTTGATGATATCTGAATTTGAAAATTGTCATTCATTTTAGTCCCTCTTTAAACTTCAGTCAATATGATAGTAATAAGGTGGTTAAAGAGGAAACAAAAAAAAATGTCTTCACTAATGGATCAAATTGAACTCTTCTCTTCCATTAAAAATAGTTCAACCAATGCCACTTTTCATGACAAAGTGAGTAAATTAAGTAACAGTCTATTCAACTTGGGAACAAATTTACCATGAGTGCTTATACATAGACATACATAGGTGACATACACCCCTTAAACCCCCACACATAAATGCAACATGTGGTAATGTGGGTCCAAAATAATTACATATTCTTTGTTACACATTACCAAAATACCCTCTCACATAAGGTGTATACAAGAGTGGTATGGAAAAAGGGTGTCTATCTATATTTTCCCATTTACCATTTAGTAGATTTTGAAAACTAGTTTGTTTACTTACAATTTCAAAACCTACATTATAATTCTTTTTCTCTATTTTATTATACAAAGTTTATATATTTCTGTAATGTTATATATATATATATATATTGAAGAAATCACAAAGAGAGAGAGATTATATAGAAATGCAACCTGCAGACCATGTGGTCGCAGCCCATAGATCTAGCAACATAAATTCTGCATTTGGGACATCTCATCCATTTCTTCTTTTTAGCTAGGCGCATCAACATGACATCCTCTTTCTTCGTCTCATCGGCATTCAGCTTCTCGACCTTGTTGCATTTGAATCCTTCATGCCATGGAACTTTACATTGTGCACAAAACATCCTATTACAATTAGGGCATTCTGAATTTCTAACAGCTTCCGTTCCATCATCGATCAAAAGTGCTGAACAGTCTGGAAATGGACAATAGAATTTATTCGAAACATCGAACAAAGCCTCACAAAGCGCCTTACCCCACCGTTCAAAAACCTTGGCCGGAAGAATAGAACGGCAAAAATCCGCCTCCAAGGAACCTTTGCACCCTGGAAAAGGACACTGAATTTTGACGATGTTTTCTTCAAGCTTGGAACCAATGTACATGGCCACGCAATCAGAGCAATATACGTGAGAACAACCGCTGATGTAGAAAGCATCCTTCATTGTTTTAGTGTCAGTACAGATTTCACAAACGAAAGGGGTGTTATTTGAGTTTGAAGACTCTCCTTTTTCAATGTTGTTTCTTTTACGTTTTGTGGAAGGGATAGTTTTCGGAATGAAACTGATGATCTTAACGTCTTCGTCTTCTTCATCGGAAAGGTTGATGACGGATGAGATGGGTCGCTTGCCGGAGAAGCGAAAAGTTTCAAGGTCGATTACCTCTGGCGTCGAATGGGAATGGGAATCGCCGCTTCTTCCATCTCTTTTTCTCGGAGTTTCACGACCCATTGGAATTCTCGCTGTTTTGGTCAACCTCACTCTCACTGTCTACATAAGTTAGCGGAACTGTTTTTTGGAAAAAGGGTTAGAGAAACCCTAATGAAATTAGGGAGCTTCTAACTGATTTTTTTTGAAAAAAGTTAATTTTAATCTTAATGATTGATTATTACTGATTAATGATCAATAGTAATTCATCTAGTAATGCTTGCAACATCTTAGACTTATAACATGTACTATTTTATCGCTGACATCTTTAACATGCAAACATAGTTGCTGATATCATGTGATAGTGTTACACTTTGTGGGGTGTTACACTTAAAACAAGGTAGGGTAAAATTCGATTA
This sequence comes from Medicago truncatula, assembly GCF_003473485.1. Classification (NCBI taxonomy): domain Eukaryota; kingdom Viridiplantae; phylum Streptophyta; class Magnoliopsida; order Fabales; family Fabaceae; genus Medicago; species Medicago truncatula. The sequence goes on along the minus strand of NC_053043.1, from coordinate 19,501,803 downwards.
AGTGTATTCTTGTTAATCTGATGAATTGATGATACTATAGGACTGAACTTTTGATGTCACTGTATAAATAGTAAGGTGTTACTCACAACACTTTTGATGCTATAATGTTAACTTCACCAGAAAAGTCATTCTAATGACTTCACCATAGAATTTTCCATGAAATTTGAAGGTGAGAAAAACACAAGAAGTGAGGGTTGAATTGTGTTTTCTTTTTCTCAGAAAATTCTTCTTCTGATATCACTTCAGAAGCTGTTTGAGAGTGCTTCTGATGTGATGTTCAGAATCGGATACGCAGCGGAATAAAAACAGAGTAGAGAAAAAAAAGAGAGACACAAGCAATTATCCTGGTTCCTTCCACAAACCGGAAGTAGTCCAGTCCCCCTTGCACTTCCAAGGAGATTTTCACTAAGAAATAATCACACAGATTATAACTGCTCAATACTACCGAGTATGAGACTTCCCAAATGCTCAAGCACGCAGGCAAGAGATTTCCTATGCTCAAGCACTAAAGCAAGAGACTTCTATTCAAACAGAATTACACAGAAAATTGTTTGACTTTGAACACTTGATATACAATCAGTGGTGTTCACAATACAATGCAATAAAAGACTCTAGACTTAAGAATTTCTAAGATATATCAAATCAATGCAGAAATTCAAAGTGCTTTTGAGAAACAAATTTGGCAGAGTTTGGGCGCTTTTAACTTGTAGTAATGTCTCTACTGATCTTCAAGTCTTCACTTTCTTATATAGAGGTGTGTAGAGAGACGTTGAGATCTTAAGCACGTCTTAAAGAGTCGTTGAGTACCTTTGATCATCCACCAGTAATCTTTTGCCTGATTTGGATGTAGTCCTATGAAGGATCAACTTCAAATTCATTTCTATCTTGAAGGAACAATTCTGCAGGCAGAGCTGTTATCTTGTCTTGTAGCGTAGACACACTCAGAGTTGTGGAGATAGTGGTTGTACACTTGTACTTTGTCAACTCTTCAATGAAGGACAAGCACCCAGTGCTTTTCAAATGAACGTTGACACCTCCCTTTTGATCCTTCGCTCTCTTAGACGAGGTTAAATTCAAGAGACAGCTCTTTTGAAATTCCAGATTGAATCTTCTGATTAACTGTAGCTTCTGGTGATGATATAGCTTCTGATGAAATTTTGCTTCTGATGAACTTTGCTTATGATGACTTCTGCTTCTGATGATGTCATTACTTCAGAGGCACTTGACACTTCAGAAACACTTCATAGCTTAAGACGCAGTTTTCTTCAGATGCTTTAGGTTCCTCTTCTTGATGGTTCCTTTGCTCTCTTTTGTTCTTCCAAGACCTATTGAATTGGTCAACTTTGTCTATGGTCCTGTTCACTTGAACAAATATTAACAATAACCAATTGACAATTTTTAATACCTTGTTATCATCAAAACTCATTAAGGTTTATTGTAAAACACATTTTGTTCCAACAATCTCCCCTTTTTGATGATGACAAACAATAGTATTTAAAATGTTCAATTGTTGTTGATGTAATTAACAAGTTGACTGCTAGGTATGAGGTTTGTAAGCTCCCCCTGAGTCCAATAGACCTTTAAGGTGAGGTTTGTAAGCTCCCCCTAAGTTCTATACAAGTTAATTAAATTTTCAATAAAATGCGCACAAAGTAAAATTTTCAGAAGTATTTAAAAGACTAAGAGTTTAGTAGCCGTTTCTATTAATTTAACTAAATTAAATTAATGGGGCTCAGAGCCTAAAAATACTATACACTTACTCCCCCTTTTGTCATCAACAAAAAGTATAAAAGAATGACAAAACGAAAGAGAGTAAAAAAAATTACGAAGGTGAGAAACAATCAGAAGCACTAAAAATATCAGAGCAAAAACTAAGTATCATTCATTTTAGAAAGAGTGAAAAACAATCAGAGCATTCAAATGAAAATAAATGAAACTGTAAACAAGCAAGGTCAGAAGCAAACATTTTCAGAAGAATACATTGTCAGAAGCAATTACAATATCAGAACCAACACAATGAAAGAAAAACTAAACAAGCTTAAATAGGTGTGCAACTACGGTTTGGCTTGATTAGAGGCTACTTCCATCAAGTATTTCACTTGTTCTGATAACAACTTCATGTCTTCTGTCTGCTTAGATACAATAGATTCTAGAGTTTCTGTCTTCTTTTTCATCTTCTGAAGCTCTTCATCTTTAGCTTGAGCTAAAGCTTGAGTAGACAAGAGCTTTTTCTGCAGATACTGAACTAGCTTGGCATCCTTTGTAGTATACTCACTTTCTGAAAAGAAAGGAGCATTTGCAAGACAGAGAACCTGACGTTTAGCTCTTTCAGCTTTATGCATAGCTTCCAGATGCCTCTTAAGAACCTCAGCTTGTGTTCTTAGGCATTTCTTGCTTATCTTGTCTAGCAGCTCAACAACATTCTTCTTCAAGTTCATCCATTGATCCTCATAGTGGATGGAAAGTGTAGGAACTTTTCTAAGAAGAATAAGTTCTTTAACTTCATCCCTGATTCTTAGCATCTCATTATCAATATATTCAGATTCCAGAAAGTTTGGTAAAGGTTGTTGGATGGTTAAGATTTGTGAAGAAGATGGCTGGTCAGAAGCAATTTGTGGCTCAGAGTTAGTTTCTGGTTGGGTTTGGTCAGAAGCAACTTGTTCAAGAACACTAAGTTTAAGAACAGTTTGCTCAGAAGCAACTTGTTCAAAAACAACATGTTCAGGAACAGTTTCCTCAGAAGCAACTTGTTCAGGAACAGTTTGCTCATATTGGGGTTCAGGGGAAATTTGAGGTTGGTTCTGAAGTTCACTTAGAACTTTAGGTTCCTTTTCTATGATTGAGCTTGGTGGTTGTTGATTTTCTGAAATAGTCTTTTCAGGGACTGTCTTAGAGGCTTTTTGTGGGGTCATACTCAACTCACCACCTAAGTGTTTTTCTAATGAAAAAAGGGTTGATGGAGAGGATGGTTCTGGTATGACAGTGTTTGGTTTTGGATTTGATGAGGATCCAGATGGTTTATCAGCAGGAATCATATTAAGAGGTGGGATGACAGGTGGTTGGAAGAAGTGGTCATCAGGCAAATTCTCGCAGATCTCTATTCTCTTTTGAGAAAGTCTGATTTGCTCTTTCACAAGGTCTAAAGGTTCATAAGGTTCTGATGAATTGGATAAAGATTTTTTGTAGCGCTGACTCAGAGTTATGTTATCTGAGTCAGTGGAGGATGATGATGAGGATGAGGATGGAAGAGAAGGGGAGGAACTAAGAATCTGAGTATTAATATGAGCGCTAGGATCAGTTGTGTTACCTGAATGATGAGCTTCTGATACAGATTCTGATACAGATTCTGAAGCAGCAGCTTCTGATGTTCCTTTTCCTTCCAGATTTCCTTGAAGCAGATCAGTTGCTTCCTCAACTGTCTGTTTTCCAACTTCAGCAGCCAAGGATGCTATCTTAGCAGCTTTCTCAGCATCCAGATAACTAGAATCCTCAAGCCCTGCAGCTTTGAGCTTCTCATCTCTTTGCTTTCTGTAAAGTTCAGCCAATTCCTTCCTCTTGGCTAACTCATATGCAGCAACTTACTTAGCCCTTTATGCCATTTCAGGCGTGGCTTTCATTGATGGTAAAATATGAGGAGTTTGACCCTTTTTCTTTTGTGGCTCTTCTTCTTCACGAAGAGCAGCTTCCCTAGCAGCATCTCGAACCTCAGGCTCCCTGTTTCTTTTCTTTTGAATGACTTCATCAGAAGCACATTCAGAAGCTGTTGAGCCTTCAGCCTTAACAATTTTAGCTCTCTTGGGTTTAGGTGCTGAACCATCTTCCTTCTCAACATTCTTTGATCTCTTCCCTTTAACCTTGAGAGGGGCTCCTCCTATCTTGTCAGGGATAGATGCATAGCTGATAATTTCACCCGTATTCTGAAAGTGAGATTTGATGAATTGATACAGAACCTCAGGATTGTCCTCTCTTGAGATGGAGGGGAAATCTGTCATAAGATCTGATTGAACAATCTCTGTCTTCAGATTCTCTTCATGTAAAATTACCTCCTCGATTAACCTCATAGACTTGAGAGTTTTACCATTGATGATCTTGCCAACAACGGTTCTAAGCTCTTCATCTGAAGATACTCCACAGTTCTTCAGATGCATCAACAGCTGTCCTTGAACGAAGATTTCAGACAGAAGCCTTCCAAAGGGAATCTGTCTTCTACCAGTTCTTTGGCTTTCCCTCAGAGCCCAGCACATATGATGCAATATATACTTTGGAAGATTTACTTTCTCAAAAGTGGCAAGGAAGAACAGAACCAGCTTGTGATCCAGAGAAGGAGAATCAATACCTCATCCCTTCTGAAAAATGCATTCTGATAGGATCTTCTTCAGCATCCTATGAGTTGGAGACAAGTTAGAAGATTTTGCTTTTGGATTTCCTTTGATTAGGAATCCATTAATCTTCTTCTCCCATTGGCCTTTAATAACATCTACTTGAAACTGGCCATCATTTGAGCATCTACATGCTCTAGCGATTGTTTCCACTGTGATGGTAATTTCCATGCCCATCACTGCTGATCTGATTTCTGTTCCATTGAATGGTCTTAGACCCATTTCTGTTCTTGATTTCCCTTTGAGTCTGGGATTCTCCTTTATAGCCCTAACTTCTTCTTCTTCAGCGTTTCTTCTGTCGAACACTTCTGCCCTGACCTAGAAATCCTTGATTAGATTTTCATAAGAAGGTCTGTTTATCATTTCGAAGTAATCCATCATGTATTGAGCAGCAAAGTATCCCTTGATATCCATTTCATTCTTTTCCAAGGAACCAAAGTCTATAGAGGCTTCTACTTGAACATCCAGTTTGTTCAGAGGTACGATCACCGTTCTTTCTTTGAGAACGTATGATTTGTTGGTGTTGATTATGAAGGAAGGAACAGAGCTTGAAGAAGCCATTTGAATGATTAAGAAGTGAATTGGGTTTCTAGGGTTTTTGAAAGAAGAAGGTTCGCTTACTTCGCAGAGAAGGTTAGAGAAAACATAAGTGTAGGTTTTGAAGTGAGTAGTGTGTGTTTTGTCAAAGTGTTTAAAGTAAAAACGTTAGCAATTCAGAAAAGAGACAAACAAACATAGCATTAATGACAAATTGGGAGCGCGTGAAAGTACGTTCAAAGTTTATAAAATCATCATTGCTCTTTTTCAGACTAACAACATTGGTTAGTGGGACAGGTGTTACTAAGAAGTAACTGCCAACGTTTCCACTAATCCTGCTATTCAGAAGTAAAGAACACAGCTTCTGAAGTTTTAGTGCTGACGACATCTTCATAAGCACATTTTCCTCGGAACCTCAGTTAAGAGCTTCTGATGGACCAAAGCTTCTGAACAGACTTCGGAACCAAACTTTTTATTCAGAGGCAAGCAAATCTTAATCAAACACAAAGTGCATGTTCAAATTTTTCTTAATAAAATCAAATCTTTCAACAGTTAAAGGCTTTGTAAATATATCAGCCCATTGATGCTCAGTATCAATGAATTGTATATCTAAAACTCCTTTTTGAACATAATCTCTGATAAAATGGTGTTTGATTTCAATATATATGCTTGGCTCTTGAATGTAGAATTGGATTCTTTGATAAACAAATAGCAGCAGTATTATCACAAAAGATGGGAATACTGTTAGCATTAATCTGATAGTCTTCCAACTGATGTTTCATCCAAAGTAGTTGTGTACAACAACTTGCAACTGAAATGTATTCTGCTTCTACTGTAGACATAGCAATTGTTGCTTGTCTTTTACTTGCCCAGGATATCAGATTCTCTCCCAGGAACTGACAATTTCCACTGGTTGATTTTCTTTCAATCCTGTCACCAACATAGTCAGCATCACAAAATCCAACCAACTGATAATCTAGGGATTTCCTATAAAGGATTCCAAGATTAGTTGTTCCCTTCAGATACTTGAAGATTCTCTTAACTGCAGTTAAATGAGATTCTCTAGGATCTGACTGGAATCTTGCACACAAGCATACACTGAATAAAATATCTGGTCTAGATGCAGTGAGGTATAACAGAGAATCAATCATACCTCTATACAGCTTCTGGTCTACTTTAGTTCCAGTATCTTCTTTGCTTAAGGTGCAGGTTGGATGCATTGGAGTGTTCATCACTTTACAATCTTCTAGCTTGAACTTCTTCAGAAGCTCCTTTGCATATTTTGTTTGATGAACATATACTCCTTCTTTACTTTGATTAATTTGAGTTCCAAGAAAGAACTTTAATTCTCCCATCATGCTCATTTCAAATTCATCCTGCATTAACTTAGAGAATTCCTTGCAAAGAGATGCATTAGTAAAACCAAATATTACATCATCAACATATATCTGCACAATCAGAATGTCTTTCTTAAGAGTCCTTCTGAAGAGTGTTGTGTCAACTTGACCTCTCTTAAAATCATTTTTAATTAAGAAATTACTTAGTTTATCATACCAAGCTCTGGGAGCTTGTTTCAAGCCATATAGTGATTTCTTAAGTTTGTAAACATGATCAGGATGCTTAAGATCCTCAAAACCAGGAGGTTGTTTGACATACACTTCTTCTTCAATGACACCATTAAGAAATGCACTCTTGACATCCATTTGATATAATATTATGCCATGATTAACTGCATAGGATAGAAGTAACCTGATTGCTTCCAATCTTGCAACTGGAGCAAATGTTTTAGTGTAATCAATGCTTTCTTGTTGACTGTAACCTTGTGAAACAAGTATGGTTTTATTTCTGGTTACTTCCCCTTGTTCATTCAGCTTGTTTCTGAATACCCATTTTGTTCCAATAATGTTATTCTGATTAGGTTTGGGTATCAGATCCCACACATCATTCCTTTGAAACTGATTTAGCTCTTCTTGCATAGCGAATATCCATCCATCATCTGAGAGAGCTTCATCAACTCTCTTTGGTTCAATTATTGACAGCAATCCTATCATAGATTCTTCTTGTTTGAAATGAGATCTTGTTCTTCTAGGTCTGTCTTTGCTTCCAATTATTAGCTCATCAGGATGTGAAGATTTGTGCTTGAATTTTGATTGAACTACATGCTGAGTCTTATCTTGAATGTCCTCAGAAGCATTTTCATCCTGTGCTTCTGGATTAGGTTCAGCTTGTGAACTTGACTCAGCTTCTGGATTTGATTCAGCATCTGGACTTGACTCAGCTTCTGTATTCTTTTCAGTATCAGAAAATTGATCAGATTCTGATGCATCTTCAGAATCATTTGCACCTGCAGTACTTTCAACTTGCTCTGGAGTTTCACTTCCAGGCTCTCTATCATCAAATTTAACGTGCATAGATTCTTCAACACAATGTGTATCTGAATTATACACTCCGTATGCCTTTGACCTTTCAGAGTAACCTAAAAAGATTCCTCTTTGAGCCTTGACATCAAATTTCTTCAGATAGTCTTTGGTATTTAGAATGTAACATGTACATCCAAACTGATGAAAGTAAGAGATATTGGGTCTTCTTCCTTTGAAGAGTTCATATGCAGTTTTCTCCAACATAGGTCTGATATAGATCCTATTTTGGACATAACATGAAGTATTAACTGCTTCTGCCCAGAAATGTTTAGCTAAATTATTTTCATGGATCATGGTTCTGACCATTTCTTGTAAAGTTATGTTCTTTCTCTCTACAACCCCATTTTGTTGTGGAGTTCTAGGTGAGGAGAATTCATGGATAATTCCATGTTTTTCACAAAAAGATTCAAATGGCACGTTTTCAAATTCTCCACCATGATCACTTCTGACTTTCAAAATTTTTAGTTCCTTTTCAGATTGTATTTGAGTGCAGAAGCTGCTAAACACCTCACAAGCATAACCTTTACTTCTTAAGAATTTTAGCCAAGTCCATCTGCTGTAATCATCAACAATGACCAATCCATATGTACTTCCATATAAGGATGCAGTGTTAACTGCTACAAACAGATCAATATGGAGTAATTCTAAGGGTCTGGAGGTTGATACAATGTCTTTGGATTTGAAAGAAGTTTTAACAATTTTTCCTTTCTGACATGCACCACAGAGTGCATCTGAATGATAATCAATGTTAGGCAGACCTTTGACAAGTTGTAACTTGCTAAGTTTAGAAATTAATCTCCAATTAGCATGTCCTAACCTTCTATGCCATACCCATTTTTTATCATTCATTGACAGAAGGCAAACTACCTTCTGATCAGCCAGATCAGAGAAATTAATCTTATAGACATTCTCAACTCTCTTTCCCTTAAAGATAATGGATTTGTCATCCTTGTTGACTAGAGTGCAGTTGGTCTTACTGAACATAACATCATACCCATTGTCACAAAATTGACTGATGCTCAATAGGTTATGCTTCAGACCATCTACTAGCCAAACATTATTTATTGAAATGGAGGAATTACCAATAGTACCTGTACCAATGATTTTTCCAGTTTGGTTGCCACCAAACTTCACTTCTCCTCCATCTTTCATGGTAAGGGTGAGGAACAAAGCTTTCTCTCCTGTCATATGCCTTGAACACCCGCTGTCTAGGTACCAGGACCTTTGTTTCTCTTTTGCTCTTAGGCACACCTGCAGTTTTGATCAATTCAGACTTAGGTACCCATATCTTCATGAGTCCTTTTGGGTTAGTTCTGGAGGTTTTACTTTTCCTCCCTTGTACCTTGGGCTGAGTGCTGAGTAGCTTCTGATCATTAAATACTTTAGGTTTAACACCTTTGGGTATTGTTTTCTCAGAAGCAACAACTGTTTTGCTCTTCTGACCCTTTGACTTTAGGATACTAGGTTTTGGTTTGATTAGACTCTGAGGAACAGGTTCTGACCTTTTCAGAATTTTGATCTTTGTAGTCTTAGGATCAGATTTTGCCATAACCTTAGGCTTGAGGTTTTCTGGCTTTGATGTAATCTTAGCCTTAGAACTAGAAGCTTCAGGTTCTGACTGAACAACAGTTATAACATCAACACCTTCAGGCACAAAGGTGGATTTCAATCCATCCTTAATACAATCACAATAGTTTTTGAGACTATACTCTTTAGATTTCTCTTCAGAGTATCCAATCCCTTTACCATTGTTCTTGTAGATGCTGTAAATCATAGAAGCTACCTTGCTTCTATCAATACCAGTCATTATGAAATCATCTAAAGTAATTTCATGTTTGTTATCAGAACCTTTATCACACTTTTCCTGCAGCTTCTGACAAAGAATCTTGAGTCTGTCTTCATATGTGGTAGATATGAAGTTAAACCTTCTGAGTTCTTCTTCAGAAGCTTTCAGTTCCAATAGAATTCTTTCTTGTTGTTTCATTAAATCAACATATTTTTCTTTTGCATCATCATTTGCTTCTTCTTTATCAGAACCAGATTCACTATCCAGATCTTTCCAGGTCGCCATCAAACTCTTCTTGATTTGCTTTCTGAATTTGCTTGAGCTGAAACTTGGTTTCTTAGGTCTGCTCTTTGACTTTTCCTTCTGAAGATCAGGGCAATCAGCAATGAAATGACCAGGCTTCTTACAGTTGAAGCATCCCCTTTGATCTTCTTTCTTGGAGTTCTTATAACCACCTCTCTTGCTCAAAAACTTCTTCTGCTTCTTTGCCAGGTATTCAAGCTTATTAGACAGCATAGCCATTTTCACAGATTGATCTTCATCAGAATCTCCATCGGGTGATTCTTCTTCAGATTCACTGGCCTTGTAAGCTTTGGAAGACTTTACTTTAGATGGTAGAGCAATAGATCTATTCTTCTTTGAGGATTCATGCTCATTCAGACTCATTTCATGTACGTTGAGGGAACTGACAAGATCTTCAACACTCAAAGTGTTTAGATCCTTAGCTTCCTCAATGGCAGTTACTTTGGGTCTCCATCTAGAAGGCAAGCTTCTCAGAATCTTGCTTACATGATCAGAAGCAACATAACTCTTCTTCAGTATTTGCAGTCCAGATACTAAAGTTTGAAATCTTGAGTACATCTCCTCTATACTCTCATCATCCTTCATCTTGAACAGCTCATACTGATGAACTAGTATGAGTGCCTTTGCTTCTTTAACCTTCTTGCTATCTTCGTAGTTAGCACAGAGTGATGCAAACATTGCCTTAGCAGTGGATTTATCACTCATTTTCATATATTCAGTGCGTGGTATAGAAGCAACAATGATCCCTCTGATCTTGTCATGCTTTTTGTATAGCTTCTTCTAAGCAGGAGTGTGAATCTTTCTGTCAATAGCAGCTCCTTCTTCATCCAAGTCCAAATCGTCAACTCCATCTTCAAGAATATCCCACAACTCCTCATCTAATCCCATGATATAGTTGTACATGTTGATTTTCCACCAAGAAAACTCTTCTGGATCTCCATTGAACTTCGGAGCTTTTCCAGAATCTGATTTCTTGTCAGCAGTGCCATAGTCATGACTAACATTAGTGTATCTTGTAGATGTAGTGGATTCAGGTTCAGCAGACATGTTTTTCTCGGATCTAGATCTGTCACACGGTTAAGTGCTTTGATAACAGAGCAAGCTCTGATACCAATTGAAGGTGAGAAAAACACAAGAAGGGGGGGTTGAATTGTGTTTTCTTTTTCTCAGAAAATTCTTCTTCTGATATCACTTCAGAAGCTGTTTGAGAGTGCTTCTGATGTGATGTTCAGAAATCGGATACGCAGCGGAATAAAAACAGTGTAGAGAAAAAAAAGAGAGACACAAGCAATTATCCTGGTTCCCTCCACAAACTGGAAGTAGTCCAGTCCCCCTTGCACTTCCAAGGAGATTTTCACTAAGAAATAATCACACAGATTACAACTGCTCAATACTACCTAGTATGAGACTTCCCAAATGCTCAAGCACGCAGGCAAGAGACTTCCTATGCTCAAGCACTAAAGCAAGAGACTTCTATTCAAACAGAATTACACAGAAAATTGTTTGACTTTGAACACTTGATATACAATCAGTGGTGTTCACAATACAATGCAATAAAAGACTCTAGACTTAAGAATTTCTAAGATATATCAAATCAATGTAGAAATTCAAAGTGCTTTTGAGAAACAAATTTGGCAAAGTTTGGGCGCTTTTAACTTGTAGTAATGTCTCTACTGATCTTCAAGTATTCACTTTTTTATATAGAGGTGTGTGGAGAGACGTTGAGATCTTAAGCACGTCTTAAAGAGTCGTTGAGTACCTTTGATCATCCACCAGTAATCTTTTGCCTGATTTGGATGTAGTCCTATGAAGGATAAACTTCAAATTCATTCCTATCTTGAAGGAACAATTCTGCAGGCAGAGCTGTTATCTTGTCTGGTAGCGTAGACACACTCAGAGTTGTGGAGGTAGTGGTTGTACACTTGTACTTTGTCAACTCTTCAATGAAGGACAAACACCCAGTGCTTTTCAAATGAACGTTGACACCTCCCTTTTGATCCTTCGCTCTCTTAGACGAGGTTAAATTCAAGAGACAACTCTTTTGAAATTCCAGATTGAATCTTGGCTTCAATGCGCTTTTGGTCCCTTAACTATTTATTTGGTATCACTTTGGTCCCTTAACTAAAAAAAAGATGGGTTAATAGTGTTTTTAGCCCCTGTAATATAGAGCACTTTTGGTTTTAGCCCCTGTAAAATTTTTTTTTTAGATTCCACCCTTGAAAAATGAAGATTCTTCAGGATTGGCCCCCACCCCAATGAGTCAGCAGAATCTCCTACGTGGCAGTGACGTGCCAATTTCTTTTTTTTTTTTTATAATTTTTTTTCATGCCACGTGTGTAAATGAACGCCACGTGGCAGTTATGATTTTTTTAAAAAAAAATCAAAAAATTAATAAAAATAATTAGAAAAAATGGAAAAATTAATAATGATTAAAAAAATCTGGAAAAATTAAAAATATAATTTTAAAAAACATGAAATTTAAAAACGAAAAAAATCTTAAAAAATAAAAACAAAACCTGGAAATTTTATGAAAAAAGTTAAAAATTCTGGAAAAATTAATAAAAGTAAAAAATGATTAAAAAAATATGGTAAAAAGAAAAATAATGAAAAAATTCAGGAAAAAAAGAAATCTGGAAAAGATTAATATATGTTCAAATTTTCTAAAAATTAATATATTTAGAAAAAAAAATTAAATTTTAAGATTTTTTTCAATTCCGATAAAATTAAAAAATTCATATTTTTATTTTCAAAAGTAAGAAGTTTTATTTAAATTTTTTTTCGAAAAGTTAGTTTTTTTAAATATGATTAATCTTTTTTCAAAAATTTTGTTTTTTTAAATATGATATTCTGGAGAAAAATATTCGAAAATTTCAATATATATTCGAATATTTTTTTCCAGATTTTTTTTTATTTTTCCCGAATTTTTTTATTATTAGTGTTTTTGGGTTAATAGTGTTTTTTTCATTATTTTTCTCTTTACCAGATTTTTTTAATCATTTTTTATTTTTATTAATTTTTCCGGAATTTTTAAATTTTTTCATAAAATTTTCAGGTTTTATTTTAATTTTTTAAGATTTTTTTCGTTTTTAAATTTCACGTTTTTAAAAATTATATTTATAATTTTTCCAGATTTTTTTAATCATTATTAATTTTTCCATTTTTTAAAAAAAAAATTCATAAATGCCACGTGGCATGAAAAAAAAAATTAAAAAAAAGAAAAGAAATTGACACGTCACTGCCACGTAGGAGATTCTGCTGGCTCATTGGGGTGAGGGGCCAATCCTGAAGAATCTTCATTTTTCAAGGGTGGAATCTAAAAAAAATAAATTAGAGGGGCTAAAACCAAAAGTCCACTATATTACAGGGACCAAAAACACTATTAACCCAAAAAAGATTGTTTGAGTACTTTATCTTCATCACCGTTACCTGTTTTGGTCCCTTCCGTTAAAAAAATTCAAAAAAACGTTAGAGTTTGTATTATTCATCTTCTTCCTTCTCTTTCCATCCTCTTCTTCATGATCTTCATCATCAACAACACACCAACCCAGATTTTTTTTTCCTTTTCATCATCTTCAACAAATATATAAACAAAATCAATTTCATAATTTAATCAATAACCAATTTTTTCATTCATAAACATCTCTTTCAATCTACACAACACAATTTCTCAATCTTCCTAAAACAAATCAACCAAAATCTTCATATCTATTTCCTAATTTATTTTTTTCCAGATTCAATAACAATGGGAATATCAACCAAAATCTTCAAAACATCCACAACAACTACAACTAGCAGTTGAAAAAATCCAGCAATAAAAACCCAAAAATTAATTATCAAGAAAAGTGACTTTGGTGCTAAATCCAATTGGGATAACTAGCACAACACCCAATTGAATCCAAGGTTGAAGAAGGGCACCAATTTCCAATTTTTTCTGAGGTAGATTGAGTGTTGTAGGTGTTTTTGAGATGATGAATTTGAGTTTTTAAATGTTTTATATTTTAGGTTTGAATATGAATGAAGGTGTTGAAGATGATTTGATTTTGTTTGAAGATTTGTCTTTTTTTTCTTTGTTGTTGTTGCTGCTTATTATTGGGTTGTTGTTATTGTTTGTTCTTGTTGTTGGTGTTGTTCTTTTTTTCTTTTTCTTTTTCATGAATGTGTTGTTGGTGGTGTTCTTATTTTCCAGAAAATGGGGGAAGAAGATGAAGAATTTAAGTGGAGAAGATGAAGAAAATAAATTAAGTTTTTCAGCCAATGCCAAAATGACACGTGGGTAGCAGTTAACGTTTTTTTGATTAAAATTAAAGGAAGGGACCAAAACATGTAACAGAGATAAAAATAAAGTACCAAAACAATCTTTTTTTTACTTAAGGGACCAAAGCGATACCAAATAATAACTTAAGGGACGAAAAGAGCAATTAAGCCTTGAATCTTCTGATCAACTGTAGCTTCTGATGAAATTTTGCTTCTGATGAACTTTGCTTCTGATGACTTCTGCTTCTGATGACGTCATTACTTCAGAGGCACTTGACACTTCAGAAACACTTCATAGCTTCAGACGCAGTTTCCTTCAGATGCTTTAGGTTCCTCTTCTTGATGGTTCCTTTGCTCTCTTTTGTTCTTCCAAGACCTATTGAATTAGTCAACTTTGTCTATGGTCCTGTACACTTGAACAAATATTAGCAATAACCAATTGACAATTTTTAATACCTTGTTATCATCAAAACTCATTAAGGTTTATTGTAAAACACATTTTGTTCCAACAAAATTAATAGAGATTAAAATGACATTTAATATACATCAATTAGAAATCTTTATAAAAAATTGCATTGATCATTATTTTCTAAATAAAAAATAAAAATATTCATGGTTGTTTCTAGAGTGAGGTTCCAATTAAGTCCCTCGCAAGTGGACCACGAAAAAAACACCGCTAGATGAAATAGATGATTCAAATTAAAATGGGAACATGTATGTACAACTAGATGAAGACTTTCATCTAGTTATTTCCGTCACTTCATTTCGCGTCACAATTGTGATAAGAATCTGTGGCGTAAAGGAAGAAGGCTTGTGTCGAAAGGATCTCTCTTGCCTATCAGTTCTATTTTTCCTTCTCATTGGCCACTCAAACTTGGTGAGTTTACCTTTTCCTTATCTTCATATAAGGTTTTGAATTTGGTTTTCTAATGTGAGGGAGAGATTGAGCACCAAATTGGATTTCTGTTTATTCATTTCTAGTTTTAATTTCCGACCTTGTTGGATTTTGGTTCCTTGTAGTTTCTTATTATAGAAGTAACCACATATTATATGGTTTTGCAAAGTCTTGAATGGAAATTTGATGCACCTGTCTAGATTCATGTTTAGGGCAATGGTTTTGAATCATGCACAAACTAGTCTGTCTTGTATGTGATCATTCATTTGGTTGTGGTTTCTTATTATACAGGTTATGACCTATAAACTCAAAGAAGTGAGAAAATGCTTTGTATCTGAATGATAATCACATACTAATAGCTCATTTTAGCATCCACCATCACAATTATACGAACCTTTTTCTAAAGTTTAAGCCACCAATAACACACATTTCAATGAATATATTTATACTCTTGTGATAGACTACAATAAGACACACCACGAAGACTAATATAATCAAAGCATCAGAAACACACTAAAGAGATCATAAATGTAGATTAAAATAATAAGTTACATGGACATGGAGATTTAATCGCCATCTCTGAAGCATGAGTACTCGTAAAATGGCGAAGTACCCGTACAAGATACATATACAATACTCATGGTACTTTATTTTTGCTCATTGTGCTATTGTGAGTGGAAAATGTGGCTTTCTCTTGAAAAAAAATAATATTGTTACTCTTCCTTCTGTATTCATTCACTTGCAAGAGAGATATGGCTATCAATGGTAGTGGTAAGGGAAAACTTCCAGTAAAATATAAAAAAGCTGATGAGGAGGTAAGTCTCGCTAGATTATCCCCCTGTCTCTTCTTATTCCTCTCAACTCATGTATTTTGGTTAATGTTTACAAATTTAATCACATCATTTAGGTGAAGTTTTGGCTACTGTTCAGGCTTTAAGTTCTACAACAGATAAGGCCATGAACATTTTATAGGTATGCCCAACTCACTATATTTAAGTTCTTTAAATCCTCATAAGTTATCTTATTAATGTCAACCATTCATGGCTGGTAGGCTCATGCATCTCAGTTGGATGGTTATAGAACATGGTAAGCGTCATGTTAAGCAAAATTGTCATGATAGAGACCACGTTGCAGAAGCCAACAAAAACGAATGGACTCAATTTGAGTCAGGGATCTCCTCCAACATCCAAAAGAAGCAAACTATGGTTTCTGAACAAAAAAATGTTGCTAAGTCTCCATTTAGTCGTTCCAAATCTTCGTCAGAACACAATGTTATTATGTTACCATAAGACGATGATGACATAGAAAAGAAGAAAGAATAAAATAATATTACTAACATTCAGTCCACTTCCTAAAGGGAAATACAAGCGAGGTACCAACCATTTCTAAAAATTAATTTATAATGAGTATGTTAAAACGATTGTTTTTGTAGTAACGATTTCTAAACTTATCATAGATGAAAACAAGTTATCTTCAACAATGTCAAGAAGGTTGTCCTTCTTAACCTTACCTACATGGAGAGATTTGAAGTCCCCCAAGGTTAGATTTTAAGGAGGCTAACATAATGTCTAAGGTGAACATATATCACTAAATTATATTTTTATTTTCTCACACCGCATATGTAATCGATTTCTAATTAAAAGTTTGTTGAGACCAACTTTGCAACGAAACTAGAAATGAAACTCCAACCCGTGGAAAAATATGTTTCATGTTATGTTTTTAATGCTAAGAATGATCTCAGTTGTTGATTTTGAAGCAATAATCATTTTAGAATTCCATGTTGACAAAGAATGACATCAGGTATATCTTTAAAATTGTTTATTGATGCATGTAGTGAGGAATTGTTGAAGGTTGAAACCCTCATAGGCTCATTAAAGGGATTTCAGATAGTGTCCTGTAAGAATAGTTGACACTGAGGTAATTTCACTTACTAGGCTAAAACTTTTTAAATAATTGTTTGCAGTCAAGTAATAATACTATTAAATGATTGTAGATACTTCAGAGGATGTCCTCTAAGGTGGCATGAATTGAAAGGAACGTTTATGTCGGGGGTCTGACCATATAATTGGTACTTCAACGTTCCTTTCAATCCATGCCACCTTAGAGGACATCCTCTGAAATATCTACAATCATTTAATAGTATTATTACTTCGCAAACAATTATTTAAAAAGTTGTGGCCTAATAAGTGAAATTACCTCTGCATCAACTATTCTTCCATGACACAAAGTCTGAAATTCCATTCATGAGCCTACGAGGGTTTCAACCTTGAACAATTTCTCACTACATGCATCAATTAACAATTTTAAAGATATTTCTGATGTCATTCTTTATCAATGTGGAATTCGAAAAATGATTACTGCTTCAAAATCAATAACTAAGATCATTCTTAGCATGAAAAACATGACATGAAATATGTTCTTCCACGGGTTCGAGATTCATTTCTGGTGCCGTTACGAAGTTGGTCTCAGCAAATTGTTAATTAGAAATCATTTACATATGCGGAGTGAGAAAATAAAAATATATAAAAATTTGTGATATATGCCCACCTTAGACATTATGTTAGCCTCCTTAATATCTAAATTAGGAGACTTCAAATGTCTCCTAGTGGGTAAGGTTGAGAAGGACAATCTTCTTGACATTGTTGAAGATATCATGGTTTTCATTTATGACAAGTTTAGAAATAATTTCTACAAATATAATCATTGTAACATACTCATTATAAATTGATTTTTAGAAATGGTTGGTACCTTGCTTGTGTTTCCCTTTAAGTAAGTGGACTAAATGTTGGTAATAGGTTTTTTATACTTTCTTCTTTTCTTTATCATCATCGTCTGATGGTAACAGGATAACATTGTGTTATGACGAAGATTTGGAATGACTATAAATGGAGACTTAACAACGAATTTTTGTTTAGAAATTGTAGTTTTGCTTCTTTTGAATGATGAAGGAGATTCCTAACTCAAATTGAGTCCGTTGGTTTTTGTTTGCTTCTGCAACACGGTCTCTATCATGACAATTTTGCTTAACATGACGCAAACCATTTTCTGTAACCCATCCAACTGAGATGCATGAACCTGGCAGCCATGAATTGTTGCCAATAATAAGATAACTTACAAGGATAACGACCTTAAAGAACTTAAATATATTGAGTTAGGCGTACCTGTAAAATGTTCATGGCCTTATCTATTGAAGAACTTAAAGCTTGAACAGTAGCCAAAACTTCACCAAAAGGTTGTGATTAAATAAAACTGACCTTAGCTGGACCCAACTCCATCCTCTCTTCCTGCCTGGGACCAACCTAAGTTAGAGAAAAAAAAAAGAATAGGGAGATTCTATCATTCTTGCAATCACTTTGGAGAGAGTTTGTTTCAATCGTTCAAACAGATAAATGGTGTTTCCATTATGAAAAGTTTTACCAGCGAGACCTTCACCTGTGAAAACTCCAAAGGGAATATCTTCATGTTGTTGAGTCGGATATATGTTTCTCTGCTTATAACAAATGCATATGTTGCAGCCTTTGAGTTTAGTGTAGGTACCTCCACATACGCAACAAAAACTATAACGGCACCTGCAATTTGAGAATACAATTTAAATATACAACTGAATTAATATTTCACTGCTAAAGAGAAGAAAATGAAATTTACAAAAAACAAATAAAAAAAATGAGCTGATTTTGTTTCAAGTTGTGGGAATAATGAGCAGGAATAGAGGCTAAACCTAGTCACGCTGATTTTGAAGGTCGTTCATGTTAAATATATGTACCTTCTACTATCGATAGAACAATGATTCTCTCTTATTGGAAAAATGTAAAGACACAAAATAGCATAGACAAACCAAAGTCAAGGTTTGCATTAGAAAGCTTCATGTACGAAGATACAATAAAAATGGAGAGTTGTGATATGAATCTCATGTTGAGAAGAAGAAAAATGCAACTACTAGAGAAAGAATGAGTCTTGATAGAAGTCTTCAACAAGACCTACAAGGGGTCTCACAAGAAACTAAGGAGCATGAGTGGTCTCTGAGAAATCTTCGACAAGATCAACAAAGAGATAAACATCAACTATTGTCACAAGAGGTGGATGTAGAATTTTAAAGATTAATTATGATACCTATTGAGATCAATGCATGGAGATATATAATTTCACAAATGTAAGATTTTGCGATGAGAAACTATACTAGGATTTCTTGGAATATGCCTTAGGGAGGGGTTGAAATTGATGCATATTTCAAGAACATTTTAGAGAAATTTAGAATAGCCTAAAGTTGCTACATATTTGTGTATTGTTCTGCTAAAACCAAGATTAGCTTATAGCCTAAAAACATCCATCACAATTTAAACTTGAAAAGCCAAACAAAAATCTAGATAAATCCACTTCTAGAAGCAACTTTAGAAACCTATAAATAGACAAACATGTGTGCAATTGTATTCAAACCTTTGATATGTAATGCCAAATAATATTGAAAGCTTCACTAAACTCTCTCTTGTCTCATGTTACTAAAATTGAAACTTATTGCTCATTTTAGTCCCTCTTTAGATTGAAAATTGCCCTAATTATTGTTTAATGTTATATATTCAGGAAATCGCAAAGCAAGAGAAGATTAAATAGAAAGGCAACCTGCATGTCATGTAGTTACTGCCTAGAGATTTGGCAACATAGAATTTGCATTTAGGACATCTCCTCAGTTTATTTTCTTAGCAGCCGGGCGCGTCAACATACCATCTTCTTTCTCCCTCCTGTCGGTGTTCAGCTTCTCAAACCCGCTGCATTCAATCCCTTCATGCCATGGAACTTTACATTGTGCACATAACATCCTATTACAATTAGGACATATTGAATTCTTAACAACCTCGGTTCCATCATTGATCAAAAGAGCGAAACATTCTGGAAGAGGACAATAGAATCTATACGAAACATCTATCAAAGCCTTGCACAATCCCTTACCCCACCGATCAAAAACCTCGTCTGAAAAAAATTGAACTGCAAAACTTTGCTTTTAACGAGCCTCTGCACTTGGAAATAGGACACCGAATATTGACCATGTTATCTTCAAGCTTGGAACCGATGTATTTCGCCATGCAATCAGAGGAATATGCGTGAGAGCTGCCACCGATATAGAAAGCACCCTTCATTGTTTTAGTATGGGGGCAAATTTTGCACACTCAACTTTTTCGATTTTGTTTCTTGTAGGGTTTCCAGAAGGGATGGTTTAGGGAATGAAATTGATGGTTCTAATGGCATGTCTTCGCAGTCATCAGAAAGGTGGTTCATGGCAGTTGAGTGGGGGAGCGCCGCTTCTTCTATGAAAGTTGTTTGGAGAAACTCGCACTATGACTGTGTCAAATAGTTAGCGGAAGCGAATATAGTTCCAATAATTTTGCATATTGGCCACCTAATAGTTCCATCCGGCTAGGTATTGCAGATATATGACGGCTGAGTTTCTGAATATATATATATATATATTTTTTTTTTCTTTCTATGCTATGTAAACTAGTAAAAGACAAGTAATATGCTATGTAAACTAATAAAAGACAAGTAATATTGTCAAATGTTTAAGGATAATAAATTAAAAAATTCAGTTTGTTTTTTTTAAAAAAAAAAAACTAAAATGTAATATATTAAACTAAACCAACAAGTTCTTCCACGAGATGTATCGACAATGACATGATACAATTTTGAAAACTCATGACTATATATGTTTAAAATATATATATATATTTTTTTTCAACAAGCCATAATATAATATATTAAATTACCATAAGTGGTTCATCTCGCACAAGGCGTACAAAAGAGAATCACTCAAACATATTACATAGTTATGTCTATGTTGCCACAGAAATCACCACGAAATAATAACAAAAAAGAAGATTACACCATAACAATCATGCAATGTAAAGGATGCCGCCACCAATCTTGATAACTGAAGGCGAAAGTCTGCATCTTGACCTTTAACCACAAGAAATACATTAGTTTGACCTTGTCTGCTATGTGAACAGAATCCAAAGCCTTCTTGTTCTGGACCGGTCACAAGGCCAACCGCATGTCGACAAGTGGCCTAACTTACACCACCTCAAGGCTCCACATTCAAAGGAGCACGCAATCTTGCGTGCACCGTGCCACACAGGAGCGCGCCTCCGCGCAAGGATCGTCATACACGTGTCCTTTCCGCTTCTAATCATACGCTGCATAACCCGGAGACGGTTATGACCCAAGCGCATCTATATAAGGGTGAACTTGCTTCACCCTTAAGGTACACATATGTCTTTATGAGACGTTTATTACTCAATTGTTGAGATTTGGAGATTTATATTGGTAATGTAGTATGATTATGTGGCATGGCTACCTCGAGATTTTTATTAACAATATTGTGATTTATTCTACTGCGATGTTTTGAGAAAAATTATTTATGCATGTTTTGAAAATTATGGAAGAAGTAACATGTAAATCCTTTGCATGATATTTAGTATTTGCGTAATTTATCGCTTTAAGGGTTTAGGGTGTTACACTTACTCGCATGATCAGCAGATTCAACTCGAAAGTTGATAGGTAGTAAAAACTGAAATCGCATTATCACTCATCCCACTCAATTTCTTCTCTGTATGTGAGATTCCCCTTTCGTTACCCTCCCTTCTTGATCAACCCTCTCTTATTTTTCGTTCTTCCTCCGTTTTTTCCTTTAGCTATGTCTCTGTTCCCCTTTCAATTTCAATTATTTCTTGTAGATCTATTCAATTTTTTCAATTTCAATTAACTGTTACTGTTCTTGTTTAACTTAGTTATGAATTAGTGAGAGTGGTGTTATAATTGTGTATTTGATTTGATGCATATTCTTGTTAAAATTGTTGATTGTTGTAATGATATGTTGTCATGGTGATGTTTCCCATTCAATTCTATGCAAAAATATTCCATTAGATTGAGTTTTTACCAACTTTTATGTGATTTTTGAATTCCATTGTTGCTGGAAAATTTTAAGAAGTTCATGGCGTTCATCATCTTCATAACTCTGCAATGTTTTGATCCAAATAGAGTGTAGAAAAATTGTTTTTGGTGCAAAAAAACAAAGGAAGCCAAATATAATTATAATAAAAAATGATAAAAAAAGATAAATTGAGAAAATAATCTAGAAATTCAAAAGCCCAGTTAGTTTTTTTTTTTTGAAAGATAAAAGCCCAGTTAGTTTTAAAAATTCAGAGGAAGCCAAATATAATTAAAAAGAAGATGAATTGAAAAAAAAAAAAAAAAAAAAATTTAAAAAAATCTGAAGTGCACAAAAAATAAAAGGAAAATTCTATGGTGAAGTCAATGACTTTTTTGATGAAGTTAACACTATAACATCAAAAATATAATGAGTAACACCCCATTGTTTGTACAATGACATCAAAAGTTAAGTTCTCACAGTATCATCAACTCATCAGATTAATAAGACTACACTTAATCTAATTTTATCCTACATTGTTATAAATGTAACATCCCACAAAGTGTAACACTTAAGACTATCACATAATATCATCAACTCTGTGTGCATGTTAAAGATTCCGACAATAAAATAATACCTGTAAGTCCAAGATATTGCAAGCATTACTAGATGAATTACTATTGATCATTAATCAGAAATTAACAATTTAAAAATGAATTAAACATTAAGATCAAAATTAACTTTTTCAAAAAAGTCAGTTTCCTAACTGCACCATAGAAGCTCCCAAAATAAAATAAGGGCATGGCAGCTAAAAAAAAAAAAAAAAAATCCAAATTTGAAATTTTCTTTCTCCATTTTATTCTACACAATTTATCACTATTTTAGTATGTTTTTACTTGAGAGATTCATTGGTTATAGTAAACCAAATTGCTCGCTAACTTTAGGTCTCTGTGTCTTTGTTTTACAATTAAATCCAAATTTTCTTGTTTGATATTCCTCTTTGAGTGTGTTTTCTTGGCTTATTTTTTCTTGCTTGTCTTTAAATTTCTATTGGTTTTGTCTTAGAGTTTCATGTGTGTATTTGACCTCTTGTGTGATGATAAGTTCTATTTGTGGGATTGCCTTGATTGATTTGGAAAGTAACATCAACACCTTGGTGGTTGAAATTCAATTTGATTCTTCTAAGAGCCTCAAGGATAAAAGAAGGATGTGAAAAACTCTCTTCAAATAACAAGTGTTTCATGGCAATCATAACTTGAAGATGCACTAGTAGTTGTTATTTTAATATTTATATATGATTAATTTTGATTTAGTTTCATTTTGATCTTATATTATTATATAGTACTTTGATGATTTCAATTGTTCGACGTACTCTAAAGATTAATTAATAGAAATCAAGGAAGAATGGAGTTAGTTCGTACTCGACCTAAAAATTACATGATATTTTTACTATAAGGTTAGTTTCATGTTATTAATTATATACTATTATATGTTCTACCACATTATATATAGTATTGGTTTAATCCTCAATGCTTAAGTAATTTCTCTCTTATAATATATTATAAATTTCTTAGGAATCTTCACCTTTTTATTCAGATGAAGGAAGTTCCAAAAATGTGAAAGTGCATCATGGTCTATTTGTTTCTTTATAAAATCTCTTATGCCTTGTTATGGGGAAAAAGTCATAAACGACCAAATGCGTAGAGAGATTTTGCTGGACGAGGATTGAATGTTAACTAAGAAGATTTTGATGTTTATGTTGACTAAGTTGTAACTTCTTAGAGATAAGTAATCATTTGTAACATTTAGAGGTAGTGAGTATAATTTGTAACTTCTATTCTATGTATAACAATTACATACATTTGATGATATATTAAGGTTTTATTGGTTAAATTACATTCTCAATTATTATGTGCCAAAAATATATATGTATTTTGTTTGCTACAGTATAAAATATTGACTTTTATGTATAATCAATATATTTAGATTTTAATATAGAAAAATAAAATTGCAGTAGTACTTATCTTTGAAAAAGTGCTTATAAACTAAAAGGCGCTATCTAACATCATCCTTAGATAGCGCATAGAAGTGAAAGCGCTATCTAAAGCCATTCTAAGATATAGCATTTAAAGGCAAAAACACTATAGAAAGGCACCTTTAGATAGCGCTTTTTACTTATTTTAAAGCGCTATTTAGACCTTTACCAGAGCCATATTACATAGTGCTTCTAAAGCGCTAACTAAAACAAAACAAAAAATGCGCTATATAAAGCCTTTTTGGCATAGTGATGAATAAGACTAGACTTTTACGTAAATCTAACAATTAAATAGAGGGGGATTAAAAGAATCCTAACCACTGCTAACATTCTGCAATGAAAACAGGTAAACCTTATTCAGTTACAAACAAATTAAATTACAAAACTCTAAACCCGTATCTTTTTTTTTTTTTATGGAAGTCTCATGGACCCTTTGGGCCTCGTCAGGTCTCTTCACAATTTGGTTAGCCTATATTATTACTCTTTTTTGACATCACAAAAGGTTAAAATATAAAAATAATTTCTTCCACAACACTTCGACGTCTCTTCACATCATAAAAAATATTTTTCATGTGATCTCCTTAGCATGTTAAATGACACACAACACTTCAATGTACTTAAAAGTCGTTTTAGAAAGTATGCTAAACATTATTTAATCTATGTAAAGAAAACATCAACTTTATATATTATAAAGCGTTCGAATCCTTTTCTGTTTATAATAATATCATAATTATGAAGTTATTTTATGTTTTGATCTACTTTATTTCTCTATTTCTTGTTATAAATGTTCAAGGTAAATCATTTTTCATTCATTTAAAACTTTTTTCTTTACGTCTAACATAATCTCATATCCCCGTTTAGTAACATAACATTCTAATGTTCTCTTTTTCTCTTACAGCATTTTTCGATTGTGAGAATCATGATGACTGTAAAAACAAAATTAAGTATGTGCTTCCTCGGATTGCGGAATGTCGCGATTACAAATGTAATTGTTTTCCTTTAAATCTTTCAAAAACTCTTTGGAGTGCAAGTACAAAGAGAGTGCACAAAAGTCTTGCTCAAACGAATGATTTCTTGCACTAGAAAAAGATCAATTAAAAATTGTTTATGATAAAATTATCATGGTATGTGATTTAATAAGTTTGTTGACACCTAATAATTAGTTATTTTTCCTTTCCTATTTTTAAAGATCATGGAGTTATGGATTTGTATTCTTATATGATTTTAATGAAAATATATATAGTATTAAATATTATTATTTAGATTGTCTTCATTCCTCTAATCTCACTTAACACCCTAAATCTTATCTAGGTTTTACTAATTATAACTCAAAAATAGACTCTTGCATTTACTTAAGATGATTGTAGGATACAATGAATTCTTAAGAAGTTTTAGTTGTTCTTTTGGTCCTCGTATTTTTCAAACTAAAAAATAGTCCCATCTTTTTAAAATGAACCTTTTGGTTTCTAAATTATATAATTTTTAAAATTTTTTGTGCCAACCTTGATTTGAACAATAGTTTTTTTCTCTCTAGAAAAGGTGATTATTGCCTCCATAAGTGGTACTTCTGTTAAGGGTCAAGATTACGGTTAAAATCAATACATTAGGGCCCAAAAATCACTGGCACGAAAAATAACAAAAATTATAATAAACGAGGGGGAAAAGTTCAATTTTAAATATGGGGGACTATTTCTTTGAATGTCATTGAATAGGAGGAGAAAAATTCAATTAATTTAATATTTCCCCCCGGTCCTTTTAATATAAGAAGAAAAAACAAAAAAAACACAAAAACCAATACAATTATTAATTGTTACAACTTTTTAAATAATTTTACAAATATATCCCTATAGAAAGTTGTGAACCATTAAATACATTCACTAATATTGAAAAGACAAATATTAAATGAAGGATATAAAAGTCTTTTATGCAATAACTACACCTTAAAACTTGTGACAATTACTTATAAATAGGACCAAATTTTTTTTTGAAAATTTTCTTATAATAAGGATCGGAGGGAGTATTCTTAAAAGTTTTTTTTTTTTTTTGGTACATAGTATTCTTAAAAGTTATTTAATACAATTAATAATCTAAAACAGATAACTCCTTAAACTACATTATTTTAACGGGCGACGGAAGTTGTGAAAGTATGAAACAATTAGTTGCAAGTAGGAGGGCATATGTGTCTTTACCACTTCCTAGTATATAATGCTATACTCCCTTATTATTTTTTCATTCTTCTGTTTCCTACACTTAACAAAAGCAATCAGAAAACAACATATCCATTTGCTGAACTTCATATCCTTCCCCACCTCACTTCATCCAAACTCTCTTTTCCCAAAGTCAACATGCAATCATACATAATTCATCCCTATAACAAGTGAATACATCAATTAAGTCTTGAACTCCTTTTTCTATCTCTTTGGCCGAAAATGTAACAATTCATTTTTTCTAGAATTATTTTAATTATTTATTATGTGTGTTATATGCGTTTGTGTGTGATTAATTGTCTCTGTGTGTATTTTATTTGGGATTTGTGGATTTTTGGCCTATAAGGGTATTTTAGTCATTTTTATACTCAATGGTATGTTGGTCATTTAATTTTGTGAGCAAGGGTAAATTATTCATTTTATTAGAAGGTTATTTTTGGTGTTTTCAGTGAGAATAGTTATTTTTACTGAGTTACAAGTGAGTTGAAATAATTATTTAGAGACGGTAATTATTCATTATTTTGACGGCTTAAGTGAGTTGTAACTTTTGAGAATTAGTTAATGAGAATGCTAATCTCATTATGACAATTAGAAGCCTAACCCAATTATGAGGTGATTATATATATATATATATATATATATATATATATATATATATATATATATATAAAAGCTTCTGATTCAACCTTAGCTCGACCATAACACCATAATGACGTTTGAAGTGCATTGGTCCACTAGCGATTATGGTGTGGGTATGGGTGGGAATGAGCCGGGCCGAGCCGGGATTTACTTAAATACGCCAAGCCTAGTTGAAAAACGTAAAGCCTAAGTCTGGCCTATTAGCCTTATAATAATGGGGGTATTGATTCACCCTGTGTAGAACAATTTGTACCTTCTTTTAAAAACGAGGTATCGATTCACCCCTTTTGTGTTTTGGATGGTTTGGAATGTTCATATTAAGTATATAATTTTTGGTGGTCGATGTTGCACCAACATTTTTTTGGTCCACGACCATGCAACCATGAATACTACAAACGGGGGAACCTAATAGATGTTTGTTGATCAATATGACAAAAGAATAAGGTAAAGGTGGTATAGCTTTTCTCTTTTAAAATTGTTGCAAAAGAGTGGTTTTGAAAATCCTTTTGAAAGCCAATGACTATTAGAAATCATGTGAGGATTCCAAATAATAAAAATAGAAGCAATGCGTAAAAGGTTATTAAATTTGAACGAAAGTTTCACACTGGAATTGCAATGAGAAAATCAACTATATTACTATTCAAGATAATCCACAAAACACTTAACTATTTCAAACGAAACCGAACCTTAAATAAGAAATCACTTCCACAAGAAATGAACAACTTTGATATTTGAGACTGGCAACATAACTTTGTTGGCGGGTTTTCTCAGAATATTGGGCACTCTATAGGATTGGAAGCTGAATTTTGTGCTGTCATGTTTGGCTTAGAAAAGGCGGTGGACCTGAACTTGAATTCGCTTTGGATTGAGTGTGACTCTGTGACGGTTGTGAAGGCTTTCTCTTATGCTCTGCTGGTTCCAGTGGCGGAGCCCTTCATGGGCGTGGCCCACCCGGAAAAATTTAAAAATCAACGATTATAAATCTATTTTGCGAGATTTTATGCAATTTTGTATCGGTTTTATGTTTTGGTTGATCTAAATTCCTGCAAAGTGGTGTAGTGTCCCACCCGAAAATTTAAATAATTCAATTATAGGTCTAATTTATGAGACTTTAAACAATTTTTCAATAGTTAATTTTAGTGGCCCACCCTAACATTTTTTTCTGACTCCGCCACTAGCTGGTTCCTTGGAAGCTTCGTACTTGTTGGCGTAATTGCATTTTTTCGGTTCAGCACCGCATCCGTTTCTGTTGTCATATACACCGCGAAGGAAACTCCGTTGCTGATGCGTTCGCCAAGAACGGACAAGGGCTGCATGTTTTTTCCTTCCATTGGTGGGATTCCCCCATCCCTTTATTACTCCCTTTTTGTCTTGGGACAGTAGTGGTTTGATCTACTCTAGAACTGTAATGTAACAAATTCTGTACAGGGTTCAGACCCCCTCCTGGTTTTATTGCTTTCCTCTGTTTGATAAAAAAAAAAAAAAAAGTTAAAATTCATTTCTTTGAAAAAAGTAATTTTTTTGGGTATTAAGAAAAAGAAATAGCTCCAAATTTGTTTTAAATTTTTACAAGAAAAAATCTATTTAAAAACTTTTTTTTTTTTTTTTTACAATAGTATGAGCACTAATGACTATATTACAGTTGACACATGTTGAATTCAAATTTAGTCCTTTATGTTATAAAGTCAAACAATAACCCCTGAACTGGCACCACTTTTTTCATTTTAAGTGTTGTTTAGATATTTTTTTTAATTTTGTTTATTAAAAAAGTCATTTTTGAGTCAAAAATGAAAAAGCTATTAGGATCAAATTTCCTCAAAATCTATTTTTATTTTTTTTTTTCCAAAAACAAGGAGGTAACCAACATAAATAGGTTTAGATTTTTTTAATAATCTATAGAAATATCTATAGATGTTGTAACACAAACTCTATATCTTTTTTTTTTTTTTTTTTTTTTGAAAAAAGAGGGCCAAAGGCCAATAGAAAAGAAAGGAAACTACAAAACCACACTAACGCTTCTAGACATGCAAGCCCCATATATGTCATCAAAGTGGAAATTCTGAAGCTCCTTAGGTGAAACCTTACATCATAATAACTCAGGTTAAGACTAAAACTATCTAGTCTATTAGCACATATGTTTCCTTCACTCAAGGTGTGTTTAAAGATAACATGCCATTGTAACATTGAGAGGCCTTGGATATGCTAAACCAAAATTGAGCTATTTCCATTAAGCTTACGGCTCCCAATTACCATATAAATAAAAAGCTTAGAGTCACTTTCCAGTATGAGATTTATATATCCTTGTCTTCTCGGAATTTGCATTCATGTATACATTCTCTACATTTTAACATTAAGGGTGTCACAAGCTCCAATCTTTTGTGTATACTCTTTTAGCCCTTGACCATTTGAGTCCCGAAAAAGAAATCCATATCCCACAATGTACATTGAACTCATCTATGCTTCATCACAGTAGAGTTGGATCCAATCCCTATGACTTTGCTTAATGTGCCTTAACGCTCATGATATTATAAGTCCACAATTAGAGAGAAATATTGCACAAATGGAACTTGAACCATAATTGGAATAGGTCTTAATTTTATAGTCGTTGTGAGCATAAATCTCAAACAATACTTGGTCTAATTCTATTTTAGAGTTACTTTTTATTTTCATTGCAAAACAACAACTCTTACAAATCTCTCCAATTTACTTCTTTTCATTAGGTTTAGTTTAATTGCCGAGTCAAAAACAACAATCTATATAAAATGTTCGTAAAAAAAAAAATCATATAATTTGCTTATCATAAATTATGAGATGGAAGGAGACAAAGAGTCCGAGTGATCTAAATGTCTTTGCACACTAGATATATTTTATAAGTCAAGAGATATATGAATGTGACAAAAAAAGGAGGTTTTTTTAAGGGAAAAATAGGTTTTTCTTCATATTTTAATTTTCAAACATTTATTTCCATATGTAAAAAAAAAAAAAAAGTAATTTCCAATTTTTTTCTTCATATTTAAAAAAATATTGGAATTTTTTTTTCAGTTTTTTTAATTTTAAAAAATAAATTTCAGAATTTAAAAAAAAAATTTTAAATTTTATTGACATGGACTGCCACATGGCCAAAACCATACCATGTCAGCAAAAAAGTGGGGTCAGGGACCTTTTTCAAACAAAAAAAGTTTTACAGGGATGTTTTTCAAAGTTTTTTTTTTTACAGGGACGAAAATCATATTTAAGCTTTTAATTAACTTTTTTTTTTTTTTGTCAAGTAGCCTAATGGCTAGAGCTCACACAATTTAATTGTGGAGAAGTGGAGTGTCCGGGGTTCGAACCCCAGCTCCTGCATATAATATGCAATATCCCTACCAACTGAGCTAAGCTCACGGGGATAGCTTTTAATTAACTTTAATGTGCACTCTTATTAATTTTTAAAATTTTCAAATATATGACATTTTAAATGCTTTTAGGTTTGCTAAAAAAGAAATGCTTTTAGGTTAAAGGGGTACCACATGGTCAACCTATATTATTATTATTATTACTCTTTTGTGACTTCCCTTTTTTTATCACAAAAGGTTAAAATATAAAAATATTTCTTATCATTGATTTTTTTATGTGACCTCCTTACTAAGTGTGTTAAAGAGACACACACAACACTTCAATGTAGTTAAGAGACATTTTAATAATTATGCTAAAAAGTATTTAAATGGTCGGATCCTTTCTTAATTTTTACATTCAAAGTGGGGAAATATGGCCAAACTTATGAAGTTATTTTATGTGATGATCCACTTTATTTCTCTATTACTTATTACAACAAATGTTCGCGGTAAACCATTTTTCATTCATTTAAAATTTTCTTCTTTACTACGAACATAATATTTTATCCATGTTAAGTAGTAACATGCTTATATTCTCATTTTTTTATTACAGCATATGATGATTGTTATAATCATACTGAATGTACGAACAAAATTAAGTGTGTGCCTCCTCGGATTGCACAATGTTTCCGGTTCAAATGTGATTGTATTCGTTTGAATAATGGTCCAAAAACTCCTTGGAGTGCAACACCAAAGAGAGTGCACATAAGCCCTACAAGGAAGAATGATTTTTAGCACTAGCGAAAATTGTTTATGATAATATATTCCGATATGTGATTGAATAAATGTGTTAACAACCAATAATTGTTTTTATTCTTTCCTAATTTCAAATACCATGGTGTTATGGTTTTATAATCTTATATAATTTTAATGGCAATATATAAAGTATTAAATAATATTATTTAGATTGTCTTTTATCCTATTTATTTCACTATAATCTTATATAGTTTTATCCTATATATTTTTTTAAAAAAAATTCAATATGGCATAAACTTCTTCTGACCTAAGTTGGGTTGAGGGATGGTGATAAGATGTAAACAATCAACAGAAACAGTCCTGAGAACCTCTTCATCCTCAGATAGTTGGAGATTAAGTGTTGCTGATGCCCTAAAGGACAACAACTCTCTACTACTCGCAGCAACAATCTTTTTAGCAATAAAGAGTTGAAGTTCCAAGAGGAATGCTTTCGTGGTGTAAAACTGGTACGTTCTTCTTACAAGAAAAGGAAGCCCCAAATATGAAGAAGAAGAGAGTTTGATGGAAGGAAAGTGAAGAAACAAAGCTTTTTATAATGATGAATACGAATGGTAAAGTTGTCTTCTTATCTTTTTCTTCCATAATTACCACATGTGGAAAAGAAGGTAGAAGTGTTTTTAAGTTAGTGGATAATTAATGATTTTGGAAGACATAAAACCTTGGGAATCTTGTGGAGAAAGGAACAATGATGATGGACATGGGGAGTTGCGAAGGTTTACACCTAAAGAGTTAGATAAACCACAAATGGCGCCTATAGGGTCATAAATAAATTTCTATGCGTTTCAAGGGAAAAGACGTGGCCCAATCAAAGCCTAAAACGATAAAAGGGACAAAAATTGAAAAGATCATGTTTGGAAGGTAACGAGTGGGTTGATGTCATATTTCAAGATGACCCAAGAACAGTAGTAAAAAATGCCAATGTTCTCCTCTTTTGAGTAGTGTCGTCGAAAATTGGGGGGGGGGGGGGGGGGGGGGGGGGGGATTTTGTTAGCCTGTAAATTTGACAGGCTCATTTAACATGGTCAACATTTTTTTGACCTTTAACTTTGCAGGAATCGAAGAGCTTTCTCAATGGGTGGAATAACCATTTATCACTATGAGAATGACTCGTGACTATTAAGTAATGTTCTATGTGGTATTCTCATGACGTGTCAATCCAATATAAATATTACTCCAAATATCTATATCTATCTGAAAACTTGATAACTTTTTATCCATGATACGTGAGATGTGATCATTAGTCAACTCGCATAATAGTCTTTATGCTTTAAAGTTATCCCACTTGACACTAAGGCATGACTAAGGATGTTGGATAAATGATCATGGCAATTTTATTGTATTGATTCTATTTGAGTTATGCTTATTTAATATATCTTGTTATTCATGTTGTATGGCTTTGCTTAACGTGCCTTAACGCTCATGATAATTTTTTTTTTGAAGGAACGTGATGAGTCATTTATTGCTTATTTTTATATGCTTTTTAGTTTAGTTTTAATTAGATTTTATTTTATTTTACATTAGTATTATTTCCTTTTTAGGATAGTTTACTACAAATTGCATTTTATTTTATTTCAGGAATGAATATTGGATGGATTGAGTCTTGGAGCAAAAGAAAGGGACTTCGAGCTGATTGAATGTGAAAATACGAAGATTCGGAGACAAAAATACGTCTCCCCCAAGTCATAAGCTTGGCACGGCCTGTGCCATCATTGGCACGGCTGTGCCACCCTCCAGAGTCGTTTTTGCTGCTTTTGCTTAGATTTTAAGCTACTCTATTTTTAGCCCGAATGTAATTGCTTAGATTTTAAGTCGAATGTATGCTATAAATAGAGTAGCCATCCATCACAAATATTCATCTTTTCTTGGAATTCAATAAGTGACAATTGCTTTTCTAATTAAAGTTCTTTTCTTTTCCTTTATTTTCTTGTCATTTACTTTTATGTTTTCTCTCTTCTTCCCCATGTCTACGATGAACATGAGTGAGTAGATTTCTCCTTCTCTTGGGATTGTTGGATAAGTCTAAATGACATAATCCTAATCAAGCCAAGCTCTAAGCCTTAATTTTATGTAACCCTAGTTTCTTATCTAAATTCACCGCTTTAACATGGATCAACCATTATCAAACTGTGGAAACAAAAGTGGAGGGTTTGATAATTGTTTATCCATCATCTCAAATATCAATTCATAAAACGAAAGTGGAGCTTTGATATTCGAACAAGTGAATTTAGACAAGGATTGCAAAGGCAGCGAAATAGTCTTTGCAATCTTTGAGACATATAGTTTCGATCTTCAAGGGAACTAATAATAATCAAGTCAGCGAAATAGGCTTGGTTGTTAGAGGAACCAAAATCTAATAGTAATCAAGTCAGCGAAATAGGCTTGGTTGCTAGAGGAACAAAAGAGAAACTGTCTTGAGAAATTAGGTCTAACATAAAGTTATAAGCTTATAGTTTGGTTTGTGAAGGACTTGTCAATTAGATGAACCAACGATCCCAAGACTCCTTTTATTATTATTATCTTTCAAACGCTTGAAAACCCCAACTTACAATTCTTTTCTCCTCTAATCATTTTCAAAGGTTAATTGAAATAAACTACTCCCTGTCGAAACGATACTCTTTTCATACTACTTCGGTAAGACCGTGCACTTGCGGGTTTATCTCATCAGAACGCTCATGATATTATAAGTCCACAATTAGAGAGAAATATTTCTCGAAGGGGACTTGAACTATAACTGGAATAGGTCTTAATTTTATAGTCTTTGTGAGCATAAATCTCAAATAGTACTTGGTCTTAGAACATAATCTAACTAAGAAGCAGATAAAGGGGATACGAAAAATCTGAATCGCCTTCATAATTCTAATTCATAGTTACTTTTATTTTCATTGCAAAACAACTCATACAAATCTCCCCAATTTACTTCTTTTCATTAGGTTTAGTTTAATTGTCGAGTCAAAAACAACAATCTATATAAAATGTTTGTAAAAAAAAAAAAAAAAAATCAATCCATATAATTTGGACACAATTTGGTTATCATAAATGATGAGATGGAAGAACTCAAAGAGTTCGAGTGATCTAAACGTCTTTGCACACTAAATATATTTTATAAGTCAGAAGATATACGAATGTGACAAAAAAGAGGTTTTTTAAAGGAAAAATAGGGTTTTTCTCTCTATTGTTTAATGAAGTATTCCGAATATTAGTTAGGTTTAATGTGCAATCTTATTATATGATAATTTTTAAAATTTTCGAATATATGACATTTTAAATGCTTTTAGGGTTGCTCAAAAAAATGCTTTTAGGTTAGGGGGTATCACATGGTCAACCTATATTTTTTTTTTTTGAAGGAATGGTCAACCTATATTATTATTATTACTTTTTGTGACTTTCCTTTTTTATCACAAAAGGTTAAAATATAAAAATTATTTCTTATACTTGATTTTTTTTTTATGTGACCTCCTTACTAAGTGTTAAAGAGACACACACAATAATTCAATGTGGTTAACAAACATTTTAATAAGTATGCTAAAAAGTATTTAAATGGTCGAATCCTTTCTTAATTTCTACATTTAAAGTGGGAAAATATGGCCAAACTTACGAAGTTCTTTTACGTTATGATCCACTTTATTTCTCTATTACTTATTACAACAAATGTTCACGGTAAACCATTTTTCATTCATTTAAAATTTTCTTCTTTACTAGTAACATAATATTTTATCCATGTTAAGTAGTAACATGCTTATATTCTCTTTTTCTATTACAGCATATGATGATTGTTATAATCATGCTGAATGTAAAACCAAAATTAAGTGTGTGCTTCCTCGGATTGCAGAATGTGTCCGGTTCAAATGTGATTGTGTTCGTTTAAATGTTCCACGAACTCCTTGGAGTACAAGACCAGAGAATGCACATAAGCCGTACAAAGAAGAATGATTTTTGGCACTAGCAAAAAATCTAAGAAAAATTGTTTATGATAATATTTTCCATGATAAGATTGAACTGTCAATGCAAGGAAACAAAACAGTGAATTAGAAATGAAAGGGAACAAAAATATAGAAAAGAAGGGCTATCTAGAAGTCCATGAAAATTGGGCAGATAAACAATGTCTAAGAAAACAATCTCCAAATGACAAAAACAAAAATAAGCTCTCGCAAAAGAACAACTTTAACAGCAAAATATTTACAAAAATAAACCATGTAAAAGAGGAATTTGAGAGATAAATATGGAACCGATGGAGTATACATATTACGATTATTGAAAGATAAATAAAGATACATTACCATTAATAATTAATTTTAAAGAAGTAAATATTCTTAGAAGATGATAACGACAAACTTGTCAAAATATTATATTTGCTTTATTACAATGTATAGATGCTCAAGAACGGAATTTTGAGCTATTATTAATGATTGTAAATCTTTATTCAATTGATTATATGAAAACTTTACTATTGAGTTTGTGAAAAGACAAATAAATGAGACTGCTCATTAGTTAACTAAGGCGGCGACATTGTCAGCTAGTTTTCAGATCTTGGTCGAGCCACTAAGTTGTATTGAACACATTTTAATTAATAAAATGTTATAAATTTTATCTTAAAATAAAAAAATAAAATAAAAAGATGCTCAAGCTCAACTATACTTCTTAAAGAATAAAGATTTTTGCAAACGAGTTTTACAAGACACTTTTTAAAGATTTCAAATTAAGATTAGTGAAATTCTATTCTATTGAAAAATGGTGGATTCTAAGATGAAGGAGCTATTAAGTCCCTCACTGGTAGATCATTATTAAGAGGCGTCATATTAATCAAATTACACATATCTTATTGTACATTATCTACACTGGATCACACATCTCTTCTTTCACGGGTAAAAGCATGGCTCTGTGAGGGACATACAATCAAATCCTCCCCTTGACGGACTATACCAGATTCACACTATAACGCACAGAGGATATCCTTCCATGGGCCCTCTCTTCCAGAGAGGAATCTACACCGCCATTTTCCCAACAGAGCTTGATTCATAAATCTCACATATCTAATTTCCAACTATCCCTTATCTTTTGGCCTACACACATCTACCTAGCTAACCTAAGGAATTTTCTTGGCACCCTTCAATCCTCCCCAAAGAAAT
The DNA here is from genome assembly GCF_003473485.1 of Medicago truncatula. Classification (NCBI taxonomy): domain Eukaryota; kingdom Viridiplantae; phylum Streptophyta; class Magnoliopsida; order Fabales; family Fabaceae; genus Medicago; species Medicago truncatula. The sequence goes on along the minus strand of NC_053043.1, from coordinate 19,466,176 downwards.
CATTTATGAATTCTGAGAATCCTCTTCCATGCCTTAGTCGACAAGTTCATGAATGAGAGATCGAAGATGAGGTTTGAATTCTGAATCGAATTAATCAACACAACTCCCCCTCCTAAGTTCACAAACCTATTGCTCCAAGAACCAAACCTATTGGATATCAACTTCAAAAACAGAAGTTCCATTTTCTTTCCTAATGATCCAATGTGAAATACCATTCTAGTCTAGTTGCTAAGTATTAAATGTGAGAACCAAAATTTAAAAGGAGAAGACATCAATTAAAAGGAAGGATGATGAGACCTGGTTTGCACTTGCATTCTCTTAAATTTATTGGTTAAGAATTATAAAAGGAAAGGTAAGGAGAAAATGCGTATGTAATAGCATAGTAACTTTCTCGAAATTATATGTCACTTTAGAAAAAATATTTGTCCTAAATTGTATGTCACTTTACAATACCAATGAAACATTAATGTTACTTTTCCTATTATATCCTTAACTATTTATTACTCTTTCATCTTTCAATTCTTTCATTTATCTTTCCCATATCATTATTAAGGATAATTTTGTAAAACAACTCATAATATATCTTTTCTACACAGTATTAATTACATTTCTTAATATGTGTAAAATGTCCAAAACATCATATAATTTGGGACGGAGGGAGTATGTATTTGATCATATCTAGCATTGAGAAGTGTCACTTATATTAGCCCCTTTTTAAACTTCAATCAATATGATATAGAGGAAATAAAGAATAGAAGCGGTTTCACAATTTAGTAATTTACTAAATAATAAATAACATGAAATACTTTCATTCTAATGAAACTTTATTATGTTAAAAGGTTAAAAAAATCGTTAATATCCCACTTTAAATCCAACAGAAAATTGTAAGAAAATACAAAAGCATAACTTGCAGGTCTAAAACTAGTTAACTATTGTTACCATTCGTGCAATCACTTAAAACTGTTGCTTAACTGACTTGAATTTCTCTTTGGTGACATTACCAACCTAAGAAAAGGAAATATAAAATAGAGTTTAAAAATATAAAATGGATTGAGAGATTAGGAGGGGAAATTAGGGAAAGTTCCATTAGTAGAAAAACATCGTTGAGCTTAGTTGAGCTTGAGCAATTCTCGAAAAACATCTACAGCCAGCAGAGTAGGCAAATCCACACATGTAACAAAAATTACAATGACACCTGCAATTTAATATTTAATATATGATTTAATTATATACAATCAAATAAATAATGAACTGGTAATGAAAGAAAAAAATTGAATTTTTGGATCGCAAAAAAACCGTCAATTTTTGTTGACCCAAATATCTCTTATAAATAAGTCAGAAGGATTTATTATGTAAGCAAGAAGTTAAACCCATATGACTAAATATCATTTTTTTTTTTATGCCTTTTCTTTAATCCAATAACTAATGGGTTGTGTTTGTTCAAGTGGTGGATTTAAAACTCTGGTTGCAAATTTTTTAACTTCATTTAATAATTATTACAAAAAGCATAATTACAAAAGGAATATTCTTTTTTTTTTACAACAAAATGAATATTCTACGTAACTTAGAGAGTGTGCTAGAATATATTTACAAAGTTCTGTTAAAAAAAAAAAAAAGAACATATTTACAACATAAATATAATATTTACTATTTAATTAAATATTAACCCTTCTCAAGTTCGTGCGTATAACTCAAATGTGCCAAGCTTGCCACAAATACGCCAATTGATCATTTAAATTGACAAAGATTGTAAAAATGTCGCATGATTCAATCTTATCAGTGACAAGTGGCAGTCTATCTCAATACGTGTGGTTCTCGCATGAAAGACTGGTTTTTTTAGTCAATATGTAACGCGACTTTATTATCACGTATTAGTTTCAATGGTCCTGCTTCTTCGAATTGAAGTTTTTTGAGTAACTTCTTCAACCAAATGTGCTCGCATGTTATTCATGCCATGACACCATATACTCTACGTCCGTGCTTGATCTTGCAACTAGATTTTGTTTCTTAATCTTCTAAGATATCAGGTTTCCTCTAACGAGCACACAATACCCACAAGTCCAACACTCAGTCTTTTTTCCTACACCGCTTCCACCCGGTGTCTTTAAGTCCACATGTTTTGTCCACAATCTTTCTCCTGTTCTTGACAAACTCTCAGCCCGATCACTAAATTGTGTGTTTCTTTGTTAACATTGACTATCCCGCATGATATTGTCCCTCTTCAACCTATTGTGTTCGTCCCTTCCACATGAGCACTATTATTTTTGTTGCTCCCACGACCCCTAGTGCATACCCTCCTAGAGATCCTCCCACGGAGCCTTCCACTCCACTACCTCTTCAAACTTATGTCTGTCGTCAACCACAACCATACATTCTGACACCTGTTCTGCATACTAATGTCATTCCAGACTCTCCTCCTTCGACATCCCCTTTACCGGATCCGACCATAGAATATTACTTTTGTAATTAAAAACCCTAGTTTCTTGGAACATGGTATCGGAGCTATTTTTAATTAAAAATAATCATGTACAATGAGAAAAGTCAACAATAAAAGTGACAAAATATGGGTTAATAGTCTTTTACCCCCCTATAATATAAGTCATTTTCGGTTTTCCCCCTGTAAAATAGTTTTTTTGAATTTCATCCTTGTAATTTGAAGATTTTTTGGTTTTGGACCTTCATGGAAAATTTTACCCCCTGTAATTTGAGCAAATTTAGGTTTACCCCCTTGTAATTTGAGAAAATTTCGGTTTAACCCCCATGTTAATTTGAGCAAATTTCAGTTTACCCCCTGCCATATCTTCAATTTTTTACAGTCAAAATTCATGAAGGTCTAAAACCAAAAATCTTCAAATTATAAGGACGAAATCCAAAAAATATATTTTACAGGGGGTAAAACCGGAAATGACCTATATTACAGGGGATAAAACACTATTAACCCACAAAATATTTAGACTCGGGAGTGGAGATATGACGGGAAGGTCTACAAACATCAGAGTGGACTAAAGATAAGGCAATGATACTCATTTATTAAATCGGTCGGGAAAATTAGTACGAGTGTGTTTCCCTATTTGACACGACTCACAACGCAAACCAGATAATTTGGAAAGACTAGGGACCAACCTTTGAAGTTTGGGGAGACTTGGGTGACCTAACTAAGAATGTACAATAAGTTGGGAATATGTGGTAGGGCATGTTGTTGATGGGTTTGAGATATAATAAAGGCCAATAGACTCACATCCAACACCAATTTTTTTGTCTCGAAAGTTGATCCTGCAAATTAACTTTGCCATTAGTAAATGTGACAACACAGTCATGAAAACGAGTCGATCGACTGATAAAGATTAAATCAAATGGACTTTCGGGCACATAAAGGACAAATGTAATTGATAAAGAAGAAATAATTTGGTCAATGTCAATTGCGCCAATTCCTTGAGACTGTGTTTCAGAACCATTGGTTGAGACGATACTAGGTAAGTAGCTAGATGTGATGAGAGGAGAAAATAACCTTATTAAGAGTAATATGATGAAATGCACCATAATCGAGAACCAATAGAGTAAGTGAAGGTAACTGGAAATTGCAAGCAACTAATTTACCAAGGTGTGCCCCTTAAATAACAGGTCCTGAGTTCTGAAGATACTTTACCTATGCTACAATGATCCCTCCAACTGAAAAAAGGGTAAGGATGCAATAAATAGGCACTAAATTGATAACATTGAGTTAGTGATAATAGTAGAGGTTAATGGTCCTCTTCATTTTACGGTTGAGATAATAATTTAATTGATACAAGTTTGATTTAAACAACATTAAATAAATATGTAGCACATATTAAACCTACGTCAACCACATCACCATCTTCATCTTAAAGATGAGGAAGGTCATTTGTTTTCATTTATAAAGAGTATCGTCAACGATCGTTAGAATTTTTGATAATTTTAAGTACCATTCCACGGTTAGTCTACTTAGAATTCAACTTTTGGTGGAAGAGGCATTGTGAAAGGCATAACAACGCAATGTAGTAGTTGCATAGACCTCTAACTACAACATTGCATTCCCTTTCATTCCAGGATTAACCTTATCAATGGTAAGAGTTCCCCTTGAAAAAGTATAATAGTGAACACTTAAAATAAATACTCATTTCAAAGTTTTCAACAAGAGGGCCAAAGCCCAACGGATTTGGATCTTCTCATGCACTTTCTCTGCTTCTGTCTGTCCTGCCATCATCTCAGCCACTAATCTACGTTTTTCTCTCTTTCCAAAACTGCTGTTATTTATTTCTTTATTTGTTATGAGCTCTCAGCCTGTTGGATGAAACACATGAGGGGTGGCTGAACAATATAGGCAAGAGAGGATCCATTTCCAAGCCGAATGCATTTGATCATTTTGTCAAAATAAAAAATGCATTTGATCATCTCTAAAATTGAGAAGTGTCACTCATTTTAGCCCTTTCTAAAACTTCAGTCAATATGATATGATAGGAAACAAAAAATAAGAAGTGGTTTCACTAATGGATCAATTTGAACTCTTCCATTAAGAAGAGTTTAACCAATGACATTTTTCATGTTGGAATGACAAAGTTAAATGACTATATATTCAAAACTATAATTCTTTTTCTCAATTTTATTTTGTTAAGTTTACCTCCTTCTTCTGTGTGCAATGTTATATATATTTAGAAAATCACAAATCGAGGGAGATTAACTAGAAAGAGAACCTCCTCCAAAAAAAAAAAAAAAATAACTAGAAAGAGAACCTGCATAACATGCTGTTGCAACCCTCAGATTTGGCAACATAAATTCTGCATTTAGGACATCGCCTCCACTTCTTATCCTTAGCAAGGCGCATCAACATAACATCTTCTTTCTTCCTCTCGTCCGCGTTCAGCTTCTCAAACTCGCTGCATTCGATTCCTTCATGCCATGGAACCTTACATTTTGCACAAAACATCCTATTACAATTAGGACATTCTGAGTTTTTAACAGTATCGATTCCGTCATTGATCAAAAGAGCAGAACAGTCTGCAAAGGGACAGTAGAACTTTTCTGAAACATCGAACATAGCCTCACACAACCCTTGACCCCAGCGATCAAAAACCTCGGCAGGCAGAATAAAACGGCAAAACTCCGCTTCCAACGAACCTTTACACTTTGGAAAAGGACACCGAATATTAACGATGTTATCTTCAAGTTTGGAACCTATGTATGATGCCACACAATCCGAGCAATAAGCATGAGAGCAACCGCTGATGTAAATAGCGTCCTTCATTGTTTTAGTGTCCGTGCAGATTTCGCAAACGAATGGAGTGATACTTGAATTTGAAGACTCTCCTTTGTCAAACTTGTTTCTTTTACGCTTTCCATAAGGGGTATTTTTTGGAATGAAATTGATGATCTTAATATCGTCATCTTCTTCATCAGAAAGGTCGATGACGGCAGAGATTGGTCGTTTGCCGGACAAGCGGAATGATTCGAGGTCGATTACTTCTGCCGGAGCTTTGTTTCTTCTCCTGCTTGATGACCCCGGAGCCATTGGAATACACTAGGGTTTCAGATGCTTCGTCGCTATCTTCACTAGGGTTTCATATTTAGCGGAAACATTATTACTTTTTTTATGTTTTAAAGGAGAAACTGATTTTACCTTTTAATGCATAAATCACGGATTTTTTTGGGTAGAACTTTTACCAATCTAAAAAAAAGTTTCCTAATTATCCATAGTAATAAAATAATAAAAACTAAAATTAGTAAAAAAATTAAATTAATTTTTTAATTGACATCAATTGAGATCAATTACGGGAATTTTTTATTTTTTATTTTTACAAAGAGATAAGTTATAAGATTGATTACATTTTGACTATTCCTTTCTTTACTCATGACCTTCTTCCGCACCCTATATTCTTACCTCTCCCGCTCCCTACTTTTTTAACAAAAAGTCCCATAGATTTTCGGATTTTATAATCCAAAATGAGTTATCCCATTGTTTTTGGTAGAAAAATGAGTTTTTTCACTGATTCAAATTTTATTATCCGAACACCCCAAAAAATAGGGTGCATTTCTAGCTTCTTTGGATTATAAAATCCAAACATCTCCTAAACATTCCTTTAGTGCTAAGATTTAGGGGGAAACAGTCTAAATTATATATATTTATATAATCTAAATCGTATCAACACAAATACTAAGTTTGTTTGTAAGATGGATAACCAGATTAAGGACCATACTAATCATCTAACCGGGTGCATTTCTAGTTCTTTGGATTATAAAATCCAAACACCTCCTAAATACCCTTCTTTTGCTAAGAATTCATGGGAAAACAATCTGAATTATATAGAATTATATAATATGAATCGTATCAACACAAATACTAGGTTTGTTTGTAAGATGGATAACCAAATTAAAGACCATACTAATCATCTAACCCCAATTATTGTGTTTTAAGTCATTGTTATTTAATTTTTCATATTCTCGGAAAAATTCAAAAAAATTTGCATTGGTTTTATTTGATTTTTACAATTTTTTGGTGGTATTTTTATATTTTTATTTTATTTGACTTTTTTGGTGCCAACGACAATTAACTATCTATGGGATTTAGATATTTTTAGTCATATATTTATGTATTTTAAGTATTTATTAATATAGGTAAATTCGATGGTACACCTAAAAATCTGAGTGTACCGGTACACCAAATCGTTAAATTAATAATTAAAAATTAGTTGTCGTGTTTGAAGAAAAAGAATTATTTTCTATCATTGACAATTATAATAAACTAAATCTTATTTATCAAAAGTGTCGATAAAATAAAATTAAAATTTTCTGAATTTTTATTTCTCTTAATAAAGAATATTGATTATTTTTTGAGAAAATGTAAAAACTTTAGTATGATTCTTACAAACAATGAAATGATGTTTTTTTAATGAAATAATATTTTCTAAAATATAAATATCGACAAATAGCTCTTTATTTCATAAAAATGATCGTTAATTTGTAAATTTATGAAACAATAATACTGATACACCTCAATTTGTGAGTATACCATAGAAGTTCCCATTAATATATTTATTTAAATTGTCAAAAGAAAAAAAAACTAAAGATTTGCAACTATTGTGAGAGGTCGCAAGCCCATTTAATTTAGGTTACAATGTCTACTTTGCGACAGTTCTGAGTGGTCGCAGATATTGTATTGCGACTATTAGCAACCGTCGCAATAACTTATGTGACGGTTGTAAGTTGTAACAACTGATCCTTGAACCGTTCCTTAAACCGTCGCAATCTATCATTTTAAATGTTGCAAAATGTCTTTTTTCTTGTAGTGTGGTGATAACAACTTGAACGTTGTTAGAAAACTAATTTTGAATTTCATGAATTCCTTTTAATATTGTTTCTAACTATGAATCTTATATATTTATTACTCCCTCTAATCAATATTATAAGCAACAATCAACTTTTTAGGTTCATTTAAGAAATAATGTATTTCATCTATATTATTGACTAAATACATCATTTATTGAATGAACTTAAAAAGTTGATTTTTGCTTATAACAGTGATAGGAAGATTAATTATAACATTTATCTCACACTCACTTGGGGCTAAAGCTGCACCCAACACTAACAAACGTTCACCACAAGGTTGTAAGTTACTCCCTCTGTTTCTAAATATAAGCAAAATTGACTTTTTATATTCATTTATTTAATGATTTATGTTATACATATTATGAACCACATACATCATTAAATGAATGAATCTACAAAATCAATTTTGCTTATATTTTAAAACGGAAAGGAGTATAAGATATAAGAGCCACAACTACGTGCACACCTTTAAATGTTGAGGTCTAGTCAATGATTTTGACAGTCTTCCACCTGATAGGTCCTTTAACAACTCCTTTTTCTTTGGTTACAAAGATAAATTAAAAGGAAAAAGCAACAGAGAAGAATAAACTAAGCTCTAGGATAAAGAACTCCTAAGGCGTCGTTCTTGATCAGAGGAAGAAGGTCGCTTGGAGAAGTATCATAAGTTGAAAATTCTTCATTCGAAGTGGCACCGAGTTTAGCTAAAAAATCAGCACACTGGTTTCCTTCTCTTAGGCAATGATGAACGGTGAAATTCCTTGAGGACAAGAGATCTTTGATGTCTTGAAGCAACACAGCATAGGCATGGTAAGTGATGGCATGCATAGTGAGGAGCTGAATGGAGATCATGGAGTCCGAGTAACAAACCATTTCTTCAATACCTAAATCAATGGCCAGCAGAATACCACGGTGTATTGCTGTAAGCTCGGCAAACAATATGTCAGAACTTGCTGTAATATATCCAGAGAAACCTTTAAGAAATAAACTTGCATAATTTCTTATGATTCCACCAAAACCCGCTCTAATAGGAGTTCCCAAGCAGCTACCGTCAACATTAAGCACAAAACTGTTAAAATTGTTTTCATTCCAGCGTACCGTGCGACCAGGCGTGGTGATTACTTCAGAATGCAGTGCATTTTCAATTGCTTCCACCGCATGTTGAACTTGGAACTGGATGCGAACAAGAGACCATGGTTCATTGCTGAAACACATCTGATTTCTTTGCCTTCATGTCCACCAAAGAGCAGCCAGAAAAATGGTAGAACGAGCACCGGTTGCATTGGTTTTGAGCCAGATTTGCGGAGCACCTTCAACAAAAAATTCCGGTTCCGCAAATCCAATTTTAAGCCAAATGATTTTAGAGTGATTGCAATCACGAAGGCAGTGGAGCAGCGTTTCGTCTTCATTCCCACATCTTGAGCATATTGCAGAATTTACCATATTGCGGTGGCGCAACAAAGAGAGTGTGGGGACTGCATTATGATATGCGAGCCATACTAGAAGCTTGAACTTTTCTGGAATTTTTAATCTCCATATCCAAGACCAAGAAACCATGCTAGGAGTATTGTTTGTAGTAACCGAGTTTCGAAGAAGCCACGAGTAGCCACTCTTAGCATTATAAACGCCATTGACATTTTCTTTCCAAATGAAGGTATCTTCAACTCTTTCATTAAAATTGATGCGGTAGTTGTTAATGAAAGTAGCAATAGCTTGAGGGAGGTTTGTGTAGAGAGCCTGAGTGGGTTGTCCATTGAAAGTGAAGACCTCTCGAACCGTGAGTTGGAGATCGTGAACATCAATGATGGGGACAAGAGAGCCAATGAGCCCATGGGAGCTCCAATGATTGAACCAAAAAGATGAAGATCCTGATCCTGCACGCCAAACATAACCACTATTGAGGATGTCTTTAGCCTTGATAATGGAGGACCAGGTGGGGGAGCTGTTGCTATTGGCGGTGGCATGGAGTGTGTTTGACCTTGATGTGTACCTGTTGGAGAGAATGTTAACCCACAATTTGTTTGTTGATTGAACCATATCCCACACGAGCTTCCCTAGTAAACTTGTGTTAGCATCTCTGGCTGTTCGGATACTAAGGCCGCCAATACTCTTCGGACTAGTGACTGTCTTCCAATTCACCAAATGGATTCCTTTATTATTCGTGCCTTTCCAAAGGAAGTTTCTGGTTGTCTGATCAATGCTATCACAAATATTTTGGGGAAGCCAATTAATCTGCATATAGTAAGTAGGAATGGAGGAAAGAACAGATGAAGCAAGTGTCATTCTACCTGTTCTGTTTAGAAGTCTACTTTTCCAAGCGGCCAGTCTAGTTTGCATTTTTTCAATGATGAAATGGAAATCACTTTTCTTTGGTCTACCTTGGAGCATTGGGAAACCCAAATATTTTCCAAGAGAAGGTGTGCTTTGAATACCAGAGATGTTTGTGAGATTAGTGATTTTCCCATGAGGAGTACCTGATGAGTAGTAAGCTCTTGATTTGGAGATGTTGATTTTCAATCCCGATGCTCGACTGAATCTCTCAAAAAGGTTGTGGATGAAGTGAAACTGAGAGCTCTTCGCTTTGGTAAAAAGGAGAACATCATCTGCAAAGAGTAAATGAGATACCTTGGCCCCCATATTTGTGATTTGTATTGGTTCCCATCTCCCTTGATTGACAGCGGAATTGATTGCAACAGAGAGTTTTTCCATATAGAGGATGAAAAGATAAGGAGACAGCGGGTCACCTTGACGAAGTCCATGAGTAGGCTTGAAAGGAGAGAGCTTGTTTCCATTCCATAACAAGGAGTAGCTTGGTGAGGTAACACAATGCATGATGAGTTTGATGGTAATGTTTGGGAAGCCGAAATCCTGGAGGCAAATGCGAAGGAAGTCCAAGTTGACGTTGTCAAAAGCTTTCTCTAAATCAAGCTTGAAAGCCACAAAACCCTTCTTCCTTTTAGAGCGCTTCATAAAGTGGATTATTTCCTGCAAAACAATGGAGTTGTCTTGGGTACCCCTACCAGGCAAAAAATTGCTTTGGTAGGGACCAATAATGTTAGTGAGAATAGGCCTTAGCCGATGAACCAATACCTTTGTGATAATTTTGTAAATAATGTTGCAAAGGCTAATGGGTCTGAAATCCTTGTAAGTAGTGGGTGGTTCAATTTTTGGAATGAGCGCAATGAGAGTGTTTGAGATCTCCGGATCAAAGTAACCACTATGGTAAGCTGCATGGACCATTTTGAATATATCATCTCCGACAATGTGCCAGTATTGTTTGAAGAAAATGCAATGAAACCCATCAGGACCAGGGGCTTTGTATGGCTTCATAGAGTTGAGGGCAGCGAACACTTCGGTTTTAGTGATTGGAGCAGTTAAAGCTAGTTGCCCCTCGGCATCAATAGAAGGATGGCCGCCTTCGTTGAATGCGCGGTCATGGTTAATCTGGGTGCCACTGAAGAAGTTTTTGAAATAGCTTTGGGCTTCTTCTTGAAGAGTGTCGCTATCCGAGGACCAAGTACCACATTGAGTCATGCGCCAACGCTATTGTAAATTTATATCCCCTCCATTCTATAATAACTGAGTTTTTTATTCATTTCACATTCATTAAGAAAAAATGTATAAGTGATGAAGAAAGAAAAATAGTTTTAAGTGTCTTGTCAAATATTAATGCATTTTTCATTATCATAAATACGAAGTACAGCAGAATATATTGAATTAGGAGTGATGAAAGTAAAATAATTTAGAGTTAAAATTGGAAGAAAAAAAAAAGTATAATGGGTCGGTTATTTATAAGTGTGCTCTTTATGTATTTCCAGTATGATTGATGTTAAAAATGGTGCAACACCCTTTACACTCATATAATTATTACAGCCACACAATGCATCTTCATAGGAATATGAAACGACACTAATCAAGGTTTTAAATAACGGTCACACTAAAGATCATGGTCGTGTACTCCCTCCGTCTCAAATTATAAGCAAAAAAAAAAGAAAATCACACTTATTAAGAAAACTAAAACATAAGAATTTAGAGTATAATTTTTTGTGTTTTCTTTGGAAAAAGTTTTATAGGAAGATGTAAAAACAATTTTCATTGGCTATTGGTTATGGAAAAAATTAAAGAGAGAGAAAATTGAATGTAATTTTGCATTTAATTTTATGAGAATAAACAAAAGTTTTTCTTGGAAAAAAGATTTTTTAAAAAAACAAGATTAAATAAGATAAAAGTTTGTCTTTTTTGCTTATATTTTGGGACAAAGAAAATGAGTTTTTTTTGCTTATATTATGGGATGGAGGGAGTATATCAGTATATGATTTTGCGATTTCGGTTGTTATGGGTGTTGCGATATCAATTGCGGTTGTTGCGCTGTGAATTAATCACAACATTGCACAATTCTTAAATAATGATAGTAACATAAATAACTTATACTAGAGATAGATTTATGATCAAATATGTATTAAAAATATGATTTTCATCTATCTCAATTGAAACAATATCTTGATTCTATATCTATTGTCATGAACGACAGTTTTTTGCGGCCGTAACGGTGTTTAATTGTGGCTATAATGACGTTTCGTCATGATTTTTGTTCACATTGTAAAAATGGTAACGTCGGCTACCTATACTATACCTTTTTATCGCGGTCTTTTTCTCGATAACGGACCATTTTTTAAAACCTTACACATTGAGTCAACACTTAGATCCGACCTTTATCAACTACACATTGAGTCATGAACCAAAATCATTACAAATCTCTAGGAATATATAAGATGTTTCATTAATTATATTTGCTCTTTTATGAATTCTCACTATGATTGGTGTTGAAAAAGGACAACACCCTTATCGATCAGTCATTTAATACTCGTCAATTGAGTCACACAACCCATTTCAATAAAGTCGTAAAAAAACATTAACAAACGAAAATGAGCTTTTAATAAAGACATAAGTAACATGAAAATGTAAATCAATTTATCAAATATTCATTGTTTGGTTGATAAAAAAAGAATCAGTAAACCGGAACAAAACACATGTATAAACACCGAAAGCAACAAGAAGAATGCAACTATACAAGAAGAAATTGAGAAATAGAAAAAGAAACGAGAAAGAAAGGGGGGTGGAGAATTGTTTTAGGGTGTTTAGGAAATATATTTTTGTTGAGCCCTCTGGTTCCCAGTAGAGAAAGTTCTCCTTGTGAAAATATGTATTAGTCAATACCTCCACATTTGTAACAAAAATTACAACCACACCTGTAATTTAAAAGTACAATTAAACAACAATTGAATTGACAATGAATTTCTAAAGGAAAAAAAAAAAAAAAAAAAAAAAAGGTAAGGAAGCAATCAACTGGTAATAGTCTATTTTGAAGGTCATTCATGTTAAACCTAGTGTAGTCTATTATAAAAAAATAATAATAATAATTCTCTCACATTGGTAAACGGTAAAGGTTTGCATTAGAATTTAGGAAGAACAATCTTACATGCTAATATTTGTATTTATATATTAGTTAAAAAATATGGTCAAAGTAAGTTAAATAAATAGTGCACATTGAAAAAATTGGACATGTATTTTGAAACGGAGGAAGTACCTTAATTAATTAGTTTTCCAAACCCTATTCATCGTTTCAAAAGCTTTTATTGATAAAACACTCTCTCTTTCTCTTTGCCTGCGACACATTTCTTAGTTCCTATTAATTTTTCTTCTTCTTCATACATATTTTATCCTTCCAAAGATGGATCTGAATTCATAATGTCGGTTCCTTTCTTCTAACTCTCACACTTCATTCTTCTGTTCTCTCTTTTCGAAGCAGTGAACCGGTCCGGTTTGAAAAACCTCCGAGTCGCCGGTTTTTAGCGGTTCTGGCCGGGTCACACCGGTTTGATTGCTTAGCCAATCCGTTAGCTGGCTCGAACAGCTTACCTATCCGGTTCCCGGGCGGACCGGCTCGACCGGCCGGTCCGGTCCGATTTTTAAAACTATGATACCATTTATAACATATAGTTAGTATTATTATTTTTTGGTAAAGTCCGTCGATTTTGATTGCGATTTTACAATTTCTTATATCGATTCTACAAAAGTCCTTGAGTAAAATCTTTCGATTTTGATTGCGATTTTACGAGTCCCGATTTTGCTATTCCCATTCGACTTGAAGTAAAGTTCCGATTTCGACAACCTTGTTCTTTGGTGTATTGTACGAACCCAAAACTAAGAAGGCATAAGAGGAGTTCAGGTAATAGCCCGATCCACTAGTCCAACTAATATTGTAAACTTAAGGCAAATAAGACTCAAGTTCAGATATAATATTGTAAACTTGCGGCAATAAGACTCAAGTTCAGATATAGTGTTATGATACCTATAGAAGAAGTTTGACATGTGTCAATTGATCCAACAACTAAGGGGATGATGCTAATAAAAAATATTCTCTTAGTCTTCTATAAAAGGGAGTAATCATTGGCAATGAAGGGTATGAAGAAAAATGATGAAAGTCTATCCTCTCTCCCTTTGATACTCTTAGTAGAGTAATGGCTAAGTCTTAGACTTAGTCTTCTTCCTTTATCCTTTGTCTTTCTCTTTATGTACTAAGAACATCAACTCTAGTTGGATTCTCATCTATCAATATTAATAATCAATTTACGAATTATCCATTTTATTTCACTCGCAATTTTGAGAACCATTACATACAGCACAATAAAATTGGAGACCTGTGTGTGGCCTCTGATGCTCAACTTGAGTAGAAGCATGGGAAGAAAATATGCAACTACTAAAGGAAGAGTTAGTCAATGGACAGATTCTTCTACAAGGGCAACAAGGAGACTCACAAGCAACTATGAAGCAAGGGTGCTCCCTTTTAGAAATCTTCAACAAGATCGACAATGAGATGCACATGCAGGAATTAACAGCGAAGATAGCTGGTACGACTATTACCTTCGGGATAGCTGACAAGTGGGTTTGGAAGCACAATGTTGCTGCTGGTTTCTCTGTTAAGTCTGCGTCCAACCAGCTGCAAAATCTGTCAGTGCGGGAGCATTGGAGCACGGGACTGGTTTTCGCAATTAAGAAGCTTTGAAAATGTCCGGTGCCATGGGAATAAATTATTCATCGATAGAGTGTTTCTCAAAACAGAATTGTGAAAAAGGATGGGCTGGCAGCTTGGGGTATTTTTTAGCAGCAGAAGAAAGTTGCAGATACATGTTTTTCTCCTGTCCTTTGCTTACGGAGTGTGGAAATCGATATAAGGTAATTGGCTGGGCATTGAAGGCGTGTATGCGCGGACTACAGCGGATCATTTACTGCAACATGGCAGTTTGTTTCCAGGGAAGGCATGGAGGAAGTCAAGGCACTTGGTGTGACTCTCAATTATTTGGTCCTTATTTGGGTAACTAAGAATAATTGTGTCTTTGAAGGAAAGATTGTTAATGCTTAAGAATTAATTGTTTACTCGCAATTTTAAAAACCAAAATTATAATTCTTTTTCTTAATTTTTATTGTTTAAATTTTAGCTATTGTTGTGTAATTCAATTTATTCAAAAAATAAGGATATAACCAAGAGAATATTGAATAGAAAAGACAACCTGCATGTCATGTCGATGGAGCCCTCCGATTTGGCAACATAAATTCTGCATTTTGGACATTGCCTCCATTCTGTATCCTTAGCAAAGCACATGAACATATCGTCTTCTTTCTTCCTCCGGTCCACATTCAGCTTCTCGAACTCACTGCATTCAATTCCTTGTTGCCGTGGAACCTTACATCGTGCACAAACATCATGCTGTGGAGCCATACATTGTGCATAAAACATCCTATTACAATTAGGACATTCTGAATTTTTAACAGGGTTCCTTCTGTCGTTGATCAAAAGAGC
This sequence comes from Medicago truncatula, assembly GCF_003473485.1. Taxonomy (NCBI): domain Eukaryota; kingdom Viridiplantae; phylum Streptophyta; class Magnoliopsida; order Fabales; family Fabaceae; genus Medicago; species Medicago truncatula. The sequence goes on along the minus strand of NC_053043.1, from coordinate 19,450,977 downwards.
AGAACAGTCTGCGAAGGGGCAGTAGAACTTTTTCGAAACTTTGAACAAAGCCTCACAGAACAGCAGACCCCACCGATCATAAACCTCGTCTGAAAGAATGGGACGGCAAAACTGTGGATCCAACAAACCTTCGCAATCTAGTACAGGACACTGAATATTGACAATGTTATCTTCAAGTTTGGAATTGATGTATTTTACCACACAATCGGAGCAATAAGCGTGGGAGCAACCGCTGATGTAGAAAGCATCCTTCATTGTTTTCGTGTCCGTGCAGATTTCGCAAACGAATGGAGTGATACTTGAATTTGAAGACTCTCCTTTTTCTAAGTTGTTTGTTTTAGGCTTTGTATATGAGTTATTTTTCGGAGTGAAGTTGAAGATATTAATGCCTTCGTCTTCTTCATCGAAGAGATTGATGACATCGGGGATTGGTCGTTTACCGAGCGAGCGGAATGATTTGAAGTCCATTACCTCTGCCGGAGCTATGTTTCTTTTCTTTCTTGCTCTTGACTCCGGAGCCATTGGTTTGGCATTCACTAGGGTTTCAAATGCTTCAGTGTGATCACTATCTTCACAAGGGTTTCATATTTAGCGGAAACTTTTGTATTTTAAAAACTGATTATATATTTTGATGCATATATCACGGGTTCTGTTGCCAACTTGATTTAAATGGTATCCTAACTAATTAATTAAATTCCTCAAAAATAAGGTATCCTAATTAATTTTATCCATGGTAATTAAAAAAATCGTAACAATATTTTGTCAAAAAAAAAAAATCGTAACAAATTAATTTAATTTTAATTAAGAGATTGATTTTCATTTGTTTGCGGATTATCGCACTTATTGAGGGCCAGTAATTATGGGATCAATTAATTTTGCAAATATGTTTTCTTTCGTTGGGAAGAGGGAGCAAAGCTTGAAAACGGCGTGGCGGTTGTTTGCATGGGAGAAGGACTTGGTAAGGGGGTGCATGTTGGTTTTAACACCAAAAATGTAATATTTGATCGAACTCATGATTATGTTTTCGACAAGGCAGATGGGTTATTTCGACATGCCGCAAAGTGCAAAGCGATTTCGACCAATAAAAGACAGACTTCGCCACACCGCAATTTCGACCAAAGACAAGGAGAAAGAATAATTCAAAGTTGCAATTGGAGCGCATGGCGGAAAACAAGACTGAAGTGCATTGAAGATTATTTCCTAGTGTCTTAGTGCATGGAAGATATTTTCTAGTGTCTTTGGAAGTTATTTCTACTTTTAATAAACCGTATGATTTACCGGTAGTTTTCTCTACAAGGTCGTTATATGTAATAATTACAATGGGTTGGTTTCTTGATTTCTGAAACTCCAACACCCCCGCCGCCACAAAGAGCATATGGGTTCATGAGTGTATGGATTGGCAGATTCCAACCACCCTTTACATTCCTGCAATTTAATATCAATGTTCTTGTTTTACTTTCCTTTTTCTTTTGCATTTCTTTTCATCTTTATTCTATTTCTTCTTCTTTTTAACATGCTCACTTGAGCAATTTTCTATCACGTTGTCATGAGACAACTTGTTATTACAAGATGTTGGAAGCAATTCTGACATTAATGTTCTTAAAGAATGAATGAAGTGATGTCATAAACCGCGAGACTTGAACGATCCCCCTTTAAAAATACATTTGTGACCATGGATGGATAATGAAGTTTACATTACCAAAAATCGGTGTAAACAGTTGGTTATTCTGTCAGCAGAACATATTAGATGCTAATTAATTTTGTTCATCATTTTCATTCACATGTTTCGGATTTACTTTAGCATAGGGATATTCCTTTGAAGGTATTTGACAGAGCATTTTGACAACATGTTGGTCATTGGATTGGTTTCTCTTCAATTGATCGGTTTAGCTATTCTACGTACTGGAGGTTCAAAAACTCGGTGATCTATTATGTGTAATTTGGTCTCCATGTGTTTGGATAATATATTCATCGCATGTATTGTATACAATATGATTTATATATTTTAGTTTATTTTGATGGCGACCATCTCAAAAAAATTGTTTGACTCTGTCACTGGGCGCCACTTTATTTCAAATAATATCTATAAAAGGTTCTCGAGCTTGTTGATCATTAGAGGTCAGCAAATGATAAACTCCTTTTATTGCATATTCAATGCCTTTTAAATTCAATATTGTTAGAGTCAATTTAGTCATGGTAGTGACAACCTATGATCGTTGAAAGGTTAAAGAATATTGCAAGACATGAGTTGGAGATTTCTTTTAGGATATGGAGTTTAGTAGGCAGATATATATTGCAAAATAGCAAAATTGACCGAGAAAAAATAAGTTTTAAACCGATTCATATAGTTGTTGTTGCTATAGTAAATTTAAATCCTCATTAGTAAATTATCCTTCTTCCTCTCAATCAAGTTAAGAGATTGATTCGTGAAAATCAAACTCAACATCCTCAGAACATAACATGTTAGAAGGGATCTTTTAAAAGAAGAAATTTTATTCGTTATTATTGAAAGACGCAGTCATTATAATCATGGCACTAGTTGCTCATTATAATTTTGGAGTTACATAAGATAAGATGGTTATGAAAATTGTGTCTTTATCCTCAAGGAAAATTTAAAAGTGCTGAAGGGAGATCTTAAGAGGTGGGAGTAAAGAGCTTTTCTGTAATCTTGATCTTAAGATTGATGAGATGGTTGAGAAGGTCAAGTTTTTGCTGATATGTGGACTCTTATTAGCTCATGTTGATACCAATGTGTGTATTGTTATCAAAATCGCGACTTAAGTCCTAAAATCCAAGATTTTATGACTTTACTTGACTTCAACGACTCAAATTCATAGCGTAATCTAAAAAATAAGCAAAATTCATTCAAAATCGCACAAAATTGTGAAATCCATTCAAAATCGCAGGATTTTAAAGAATTTTGAAGAATTTTATACGGGTCAATTTTTGACCCAATTCGTCAAATAACCCGATTTGTACCTATGACCCGGTTTTATAAATAACAAAAGGCCAAATTTTTTCATTCTTTTCACTTCACACCACACTTCCTAGTTAGTCTCCATCATTGTTTCCTCTTCAATCCATCATCCATCATCTTTTCCATTTCTTCTTCACCAGAATTCATATTCGTTTGTCTCCATCGTCCAACTCATTTCTCCATATAATTGGTGATTTCTTCGTGATTTATCATTGCATATAGTTTAATCCATACGTTAGCCCTCTCGGATGCCAACATAATATATAACTAAAATTTAATAGAATATTGTATAAAAAAAAATCACAGTAAATACAAATACAACATAATATATAACTAAAATTTAATAGAATATTGTATCAAAACTGCAATTCCTAGTTTTAAGTTGAATCAATTTTATAGACAGAAACAATAAGCTGAACCAAACATAATTATGATCATTCATGAATCACTTAAAAATTGTGCTTATCGGACTTGAATTCCCTTTGGTTACATCACCATCCAGTGAAATATTAACTATAAAAAATAGGCTTAATTGCACTTTTGGACCCCTATCTTTCCAAAAGTTGCGGTTATGGACCCCTAACTAATTTAAATACAAAACAGCCCCATATGTTTTGATTCTTTGGCAGTTTTGGACCCCCAAGACAAAAAAAAAATAAAAAAATTGACACGTGGCACCTCACTTAGGGTGCCACGTCAGCGTTGACCGAGTCAACAATGGACTGGGGGTCCAAAATTGCCAAAGAATCAAAACATAGGAGGCTGTTTTGTATTTAAATTAGTAGGGGTCCAAAAGTACAATTAAGCCTAAAAAATAATTAGGAAAAGAGAGTTTAAAAATATATAAAGAAGAAATAGAACTTCAAATAGGAGAGAAATAGAATTCCACTAGCTAAATCTCTTGGAAAATATAGAGAGGGTTCCTCTAACAACCGCACCTGCCGTTATGATAGGCAACTCCACATCTATAACAAAATCTACAACTACACCTGCAATTTAAGAATACAATCAAATTAAATAATTAACTAGTTAAGAGAAGAAAAAAAAAAATTAAGTTTTTGGAAAACATGAAAAAATAAAATTTTGTTTCTACTTGAGTGAATAACTAGTCGAGGGAATATTTTCCAAAAGCTAGTTCTTTCGTGTTGCCCAACGTGACACTCGATCCTACCCCTCTACTTTCCTCGTTGATTATATCGTGCCACCGCAACGAGCATCTCTTTCTTGTTCAACATGCATCCTCCAACGCCATTTCAGTAGCAATGCAAGATTGAACAATTCAAGGTTTTTTACTCCTAAATCTCTCTCTTTTCTATCCTAACAGATTTCTTTCCAACAAACCCATGATGTTTTCCTATTTTCCTCATCTCCTCCCCATAGGAACCTTCTATCCATCTTCGTTTTCATAGGTGCTTTAAAATATGAGAAGAAATAAGGAGGCAATGAAGATAAGATGGAGTTGATCAACATCGCGCTACCTCAGATTGACAAGAATCTTCCTTTCCATGATGACAATCTAGACTTGAATGAAATGGATTACAGGTTCCTAAGTTGACAATCTTCTTGGATTTGTGCGAACGGATATTCCCAAGAACTTAAAGGGGATTGTACATATGGAGCAACCAAGAAAAGTTTTTGCATTTTTCACTTGCTCACTTACATTCACTCTAATCACGTTACGTTTTGCAAAATTGACGGCAAATGGTGTTATCTTCAAATTAAAATTACGAAACATGTATCTTGTCAGTCGTCACTAACCTTGAATCCTTCTAGGAAACCACCGACCGACGCGTTTTTTAAACTGTATATGTCCTATTTCATTTTTAATTAGTTGTCAAATAGTTGTTGATTTTTAGATGTTCAAATAACATTACGTTTCTTTAATATTTTAGTTAAGAAAAAGGCATAGATGCAGAGTAACATAGAAAAACCAAAGTCAAGGTTTGCACTAGAAAATTTATGTTGGAAGACACAATCTAGCAGAGTTATAGTGAAAGTTATCAGCAACATAATATATTGCATTCCCCTTGATTCAAAAAATTAACCTCCTCTAAGGTGAGAGTTTTGCTTGAAAAAGTAAAAGTGCACCATTAAAAAACTATGTCATTTCAAGTTATCTCTAAAATTGAAAATTGTTACTCAGTTTAGCCTCTTTTAAACTTCTGTCAATATGCTACAAAAAATATAAAGATCATCACTATGGAACATAATCATTATTATTATTATTTTCGGTACAATATTCATAAAATCACAAAGTAAGAGGATATTAAATAGAAAAGGTAACCTGCATTTCATGCTGTTGCAGCCATGAGATTTGGCAACATAAATTCTGCAATTAGGGCATCGCATCCACTTCTTATCCTTTGCAAGGCCTACCAACATAACATCCTCTTTCTCCCTCTCGTCCGCATTCAGCGTCTCGAACTCACTGCATTCAATCCCTTCATGCCATGGAACTTTACATTGTGCACAGAACATCCTTTCACAATAAGGACATTCTGCTTTCATAACAGCCTCCGTTTCATCATTGATCAACAGAGCTGAACAGTCTGCAAAGGGACAGTAGAATTTTTCCGAATCATCAATCAACACCTCGCAAGACGCGTTCCCCCATCGGTCAAAAACCTCGGCAGGAAGAATCGACTGGCAATAGTCCGATTCCAACAAACCACTGCATCCAGAAAAAGGACACCGAATGTTGATGATATTATCTTTGAGCTTGGAACCGATGTACATCGCCACACAATCAGAGCAATACGAGTGAGAGCAACCATTGATGCAAAAAACATCCTTCATTGTTTTCATATCTGTGCAGATTTCACAAAAGAACAGCTCGTCTTTCGAACTTGAAGCACACTCTCCTTTCTCAGTATTGTTATTTCCTTTTCGATTCAAACCTTTTCGTCTTCTGCATATGAATGGTAAATGATAGCAGAGATATTTCGGATGCTGGAAAATCGATAAGGTAGGACGTCTGCCATGAAAGGAAGAACGCCGCCTCTTCTTCTTGATGTTGTCCAGAACCATTGGAATTCAAGCCTGTTTGATTCAGTTTTCAAAAACAGTTTTTTTGTTTTTAAAAACTTAAAATAAAAAAAACTTGTTTGATTGACATGTTTCTAAAAACTGTTTTCATTTTAATGTTTTTTAAAACTGAAAAAGCAAAACTGCTAAAAGATGTTTCCGATTTCTGTTTTCAATTTTGTATTCTCCGGAGAAAAGTAACAATTTTCATTAATGGAAGTATTGTAATTTTGGCAATGCATGATAGAATACAATATATTTGAAAAAATTGCTTTGCTAAAGTAAAAAAGTTGAACAGTGTGATATGGCTTTGTAAATTTTAATGTACCAGCTTAATATTCTTTTTTATTTTTTACGTTAATTTTTTTTTTTTTGTCAAGTAGCCTAGTGGCTAGAGCTCACACAATTTAATCGTGGAGAAGTGGGATATCCGGTGTTCGAACCCCAACCTCTAAATATAATATGCAATATTCATACCAACTAAGCTAAGATTACAGGAATACGTTAATTTTCTTTCTATATTATATATATTATGGTAAAAAGTGTCAACGTAATAATTTGAATTACTGGGATTGCATATTATTGTCTTAATTTATTTTTATTGTAATTTTTTCGACTGTTCTTTTAGTTAATAATTTTTTGGGTTAACAGTGTTTTACCCCCTGTAATATAGGTCGTTTCTGTTTTCCCCTGTAAATTTTTTTTTTCTTTCAATTTCATCCTTGTAATTTAAAGATTTTTTGGTTTTGGACCTTCATGGAAAATTAATTTGACCAAATTTCGGTTTATTCCGTTGTAATTTGAGCAAATTTCGGTTTACCCCCTGTTAATTTGAGCGAATTTCGGTTTAACCCATGCCATATTTTCGATTTTGTACAGTCAAAATTCATGAAGGTCCAAAACCAAAAATCTTCAACTTACAAGGACGAAATCCAAAAAAATATATTTTACAGGGAGTAAAATCGGAAATGACCTATATTACAAGGGGTGAAACACTATTAACCCTAATTTATTTAGATAGACGAAATGACATCAATCACGTAAAATTTAGAACTCACACATATAAGTAAAGGAGTCGAGCACAACATCCGATCTAACAATTTTGACATTTTTGTCAATTAAGGTAGAATTTGTGAACATAATTTTTTGTTTAATTATAAAACTTAATTATATTTTTGGTCCTTTAATTTATCATATACATAAAAATAGTTTTTTTTACGATCAAACTTTTTTTGGTCTATCATATATCACATTTATTGCAATTAGAGTCTTATTTCAAAAATTTAACTCCAAAAATGAGGATTTGCAAAAACAAACTCATCAAACAATTTTTTTTTTATTTTCTCTTCTCTAGAACAGTTTTTAAAAATAGAACTACCAAACAAGTTTTTTTTTATTTACTTCTAAAAACCTGTTTTTGAAAATCGATTTATAAAATAGTTTTAGAAAACTAAAAAGCAGAAGTTAATCAAACAGGCTATGTAGAACACTGGGGGTGCACGTAATTACGCTGCCATTTCTTCTTGCTTAGTTATATTTAGGGTTCAAAATGAGCTGGGCCAACCACAAGAACCGGCCTATGAATATGAACAAAAAAAAAACAATTTAGCTAAAAAGACTAGGTTACATAGTGAAATCCCTTTTTTTTTAGAATTTGAAATTTTCTTAATTGAAATCCTTTTAAAGCGTACCAAATTGATCTATTTAATACTTGATAAAAAAATATTTATCTATTTAAATAAACATAAGACCCAAGAGCGTTTAGATGAGATGATACGGGTCTCTTTTAGCTTAACCAAACTCCTGAGTTCGAAGCTTTGGTCATGCAGCAACCTTAAAACTCTAAGGGAAAGTTTATTGTTCATTTGGATCTCACAAGGCTCGAGGGATTAGTCTCCATGAGTTGCGCGCGCGGAGAATACCCAGTTTAAAAAAAAAACATAAATATTTTTTTAACTATTTTTATCATATATATTTCTATCATTGTGTCATATGATGACACTTCAGGATATGATGTTTTTGCTATGTTTTGTAGTCATTTTAATAAGCAATTGAATATAATTTTGGAAAGTTTTAGATGAGTTGTTGATGGTTTAAGGGACATTTTATATTGCAATGATTTGTTCAACGGCTGTTGTTAAGTTTTGTATTGCAATGATTATATTCTTCACGCAAGTAATACTAATTTGGGTCACAATATCTCTTAACTAATGTAATTTAGGCTTAAACATATTTTTGACTCTCTAACATTACATTAATTTCTTTAAAAAAAAAACTTTACATTAGTTGTGATTTTAGTTCCTTATTAAAAAAAAAAAATTACAGCCTTCTTAGTTTCCACCATTTCCAATTTCAATTTTGATCATCCAAAATAACCATTCAAGATACTAAAAATAAGTGGGGTGTTTTGTTGAGCAAGTTTTAGATTTATAGGGCAAAGAATATGACTTGCGACTGGTTTTTTTTTATCTTCTACTGTTTTGAATGGTTGATTTTGAATGATCGAAATTGAAATTTGCAAAAAGAGATAAACTTAGGGACCTGAATTTTTTTTAGGGTAAATACCTCTTTTCGTCCTTGTAATATTAGTGAATTCCGGTTTTAGTCCCTGTAAAAAAAAGATTTAGATTCTGTCCTTGTAATTTCATATTCTTCCACTTTCGGTCCCTCATTTCACCACGTCAGCAGAATCTGCATACATGGCACGTAAAATGATGGACCAAAAGTGGAGGAATATGAAATTACAGGGATCAAAAGTTGGAGGAATTTGAAATTACAAGAACATAATTTATGTATATTCTGCTGATGTGATGAAAGGAGGGACCAAAAGTGGAAGAATATGAAATTACAGGGACAAAATCTAAATCTTTTTTTTACAGGGACTAAAACCGAAATTCGCTAATATTACAGGGACGAAAAGAGGTATTAACCCTTTTTTTTAATAGGAGACCAAAATCGCAACTAGTGCAAAGTTATGGGGTCTAGAGTGCATTTAAGCTTTTAATTTATTAATGTCACGCAAAACACGTTTGTTTACACCTAAAAATAATAAGTTTTTAATCAAAAATGGCTTAGAACCTAATTAAGGGTGAGAAGATTCTTAGATACCGGAGTGAGTGATCAGTCAAATTAGAACTTGATGAGTTGGCTTCAGTTTAATTTCTTAATACTTCATAATCTTTTTGTTCGTTTTGAATGTTGGTTTAAGGAGGCTACTTCTAATAAAATTAGAAGGGGTTTTTATTTGATTTGGGTTGATTCTATTTGGGCTATTTGGAAGAGATGGAATTGGTCGATAATATCAAGGTGTTATCTTGGTTTTGGAGTATGAGTAAGTTGAAAACATCATGTGTTTGTATTATAAGTGGTGTTAGAACCCTCGGTAATGCTTACTTAGATAGCAATTCGGTGTTCATTATTGGGGCTGTTTGTTAGAGGGCGTTGTAGTGGTTTTTTCGCTGTTTTAGCTGTGCAGCTGTGTTTTGGGGCACGGTATGTTGGCTACAGCGGGGGATGTTTATAGCATGCTGCTGTTTTTTTTGTTAATGTTTTTCAAGGTAACAACCACGGATAGAATATAAGGAAGCAAAGATAAAAATGACTCAAAACAAGGTGCATAGAAAAAAAAACACATACAAGAACAGTCACATTTGCAAAGGTTATAGACAGCAAAATAACGACAATCAAAGCTTAGTCTTTGTCGGTAACGATCATGACCTAAATTACATATACGCTTTGTAACTTTCGTCATAAATACCTTTTCTACATTTTATTTTAGAGCGGTGGTATTTAGTGGGAAAGAAAACATCAAGAAATTATCATGAATGGTTTGGAACCATTGGATTGAGGCCTTTAATACAATACATGGGTAGCTGGCAAATGATAAGATGGAGAAATGCAAGGTCGTGAAGTTTTCGGGAAGTTATTTCTCGGGAGAAGTAGCATTTTCCTTTATTTTAAACACGCTAATCAATAAAAACAATTTATTCTACTCGCATTTACCTATTTCTACATTTCCTTTAAGTTATATTTAAATTTTTCCTATTTTAGTAAGTAGTTCTTCAAAATCTTTAACTATGTCACACCAAAGGGACATAGTTACCTCATTGATGTAATTGTTTGAACAAAATGAAATCACTGTTGATACTTCCTCCGTTTTTAAATATAAGTAAAATTGGCTTTTTAGGTTCATTTATTTAATGATGAATGTGATCCATATTATGAACTACATTCATCATAAAATGAATGAACCTAAAAAATCAATTTTACTTATATTTAGAAACGAAGGGAGTACTATTAGTAGAAACATCTGCTAACTTTCAAGTTCAACAATAAATATGTAAGGGTAAGTACATCAAACCATACATAATATCTAATTAATGTTGATGTAAGAGAGGAACTCATGAGAAAAAGGAAAAACTCACATAAGATCGATAAACCCTTGAACAAAGAATTTGTAAGTCACTTCGTTTTCATTCAATGGAGTTGTGTTTTTTTTTTTGTTTTTGTGCGTTGAACGGTTGAATACTATTTTATTCAAACCATGAATAGTACTACATACAATAAAGTCGCAATAATTTTAAAAAACAACACAAAGCAGAACTATTATTAAATAGAAAAATAAATCCTTTAAAAAAAAAAAAAAGCAAAACAAATGGTCTTTTAATCAATATAACTTAACTAATCAAAACGAAGTTTAAGAAGCTTGAAATAAATCTTGTTCTGCCTCCTCTTGAGCAAATAACATGATTCTAATTACACAAAATTCCCCATGCTTTCATTTAATGATTACAATCTTTGTGAGGAGGATCAATGCCACGTCCACATTCGTAACAAAACTTGTGCGAACACCTACAATTCAAAGAATATAATTAATAAATAGTTTAAGTCATCAGTCATAAACTATAAGCTATCAACTAGTTTATCAGCTATCTACTATTTTTATTAAACAAAGTCATAGATGCATCACTTCGTGCATGTCGAGCGGCTTAGCTAATGAATTTGATTGAAGAGATTAGCAATGAGAAGTGTGAAGCGTTGACATTGAAGATTGATAACATCTAAGCTATCACCTTGCACGTAGTAAACATATACATAAGAAGTTCGATTACTTGATGTGCAAGTAATTCTGAATTAAGATGGAGTTCATAGTGTAATATTTTAATATTAGCCAATGATCTATTACTTGATGTGCAAGTAATTCTGAAATTTCAAATTTCAGTTTTGTTAGGTAAGGTAGTTAATTCGGTTATGTGTCACGCGTGTGTGATGTATCATATACCATATGCATATAAATACCTACAAGTGTGAAATGAATAGCAACATCACAATTACTGATTTTCTCCCCAATTTTCTAAAATCTTTATCTCCTTCTTCAACCTTTCTTTTCTGTTAAGAAACAAAAGTGTGTGAGCAAGAAAACCAACAGTGAGTTTTCTTGATCCAACGGTGGCTTTTTCTTATTATTGAAAGAAAATTTTGATTGTTTAACTCTACATCTATGAATCACTATCTCTTACCAGTTATCCTCCGCTAGTGGATAGTAGAATTAATCCTTGAGTTAGTCGATATTTAGGTCGGTTACCAAGTTTTCCAAGAAAAAATCTTTAATCAGTTATTAAAATACATATTAACTTCATTATTTTTTTAGAAAAGCAAAAATACTTCTACATGCAATCATCATGAACCCAGTGAATGTACTATATAATGTACTATACAATCCACTGTATAAGTAAGAGTTTGATTTTATATCATTAGGAGACGGAGTTTCGATCCCTGAAAATAAGGTCTAAAATTGCGATTTATGTCACTTTCATCGGTCTCATCTGATTATGAATGAAATAAATCCCCTAGATGAAAATATGTTATCCCCTCCCTATTACTAAACCATGGGTAGCCCAACTAATTTATATCGCTAATTTTGTTGTCGTGACGATACCTTTCTTAGTGAAAGATCGGAAAAAACTTCTCTTTGTTACATGAAACGCGCAAAAACATGCCACGCTAGCAAGAAATAAATGAATTCTAGATATTTTTGGCAAATCCAAAGAAGGCTTTTTAGTACGTTCATCATGAAATATTTCTAAATCCCAATAGACCCAATATCGAATATCCACCAAAAAACACAAGCTCGACAACTATGGCTATGGATTTTTTCCTTAACAAGGAGAGGAATCATTTTGGACTATAGAATACAATACGATTACTTTACCCGGTTCTCTCCTTTATCTTTCAAAGTTGTATAACCATGTAGTAATAAAACCTTAAAATGAAACCTTAAATAAGATTAATTGATTAATCAAGAATTCAAAGACATACACATTCAATGATTTTAAAAGAAAAACATTGTGTAGAAAGAAAAAAAAGAATAATAAAAAGGAAATGAATTACCAACCTGCATTTCATGTGATTGCATCCTTCAGACTTTTCAATAAACTGTTTACAAAGTGGACACTTTTTCCATTTCCTCCTATTAGCAAGATCAAACATAAGCTCATCATCACTATGCTTCAATTTCTGAAACTTCTCACAACTCATTTCTTGATGCCAAGGAGTTTTACATTGAACACAAATTATCCTTTTGCAATGAGGACATATGCATTGTGCAATCACTTCACTTTTTTGATTATTCTCACTAATTAAAAGTGCTGAACAATCATAAAAAGGACAATAGAATTTATTCTCTTCAGGAATCACTGATTCACTCAAAGATTTTTCCCACCAATCCAACACTTTGTTAGGTAAAATTGGTTTGCAATATTGAGCATTCAATACTCCAGAACAACTTGATTCAGGACAATTTAGGTTAAGCTTGTTTTCTTGAAGCTTTGAAACTATGTATTTGATTGTGCATTTGGTGCAAAAGAAATGAGTGCAACCTTGTATATTGAATGAGTCATTTAGAGGCTTTGATTCACAGCAAATTTCACAATCATAAAATGGAACTTCTTTTATTGGAAGAGGGGTGGGAATAGTAATTTCATTGTTTGCAAAATATTCATCTAGGGTAAAATTAGTTGAGGGATTAGGAAATGATGTTGGTGTTGAGAGGTTTTGTTTTATAGTCTTTCTTTTTTTAGTAGTTTTTATGGGGACACAAGCACAATTAAGCATGCAAACTTTGTTTCCCATGCTGTAAATTTTACTATCAAGAGTGGTTTTGTGTTGTTGTACATGAAATTGTACTTAAAACCTATTCAGAAAGTGTTAGTAATAGAAGTGATGTAGAATTTACCATATTTTATGGGGCAAGAGAGAGTAATCAGGTTGAAAGGGTCATTCAGATGTGATTAGTTATTTAACTGATCATGAATAAATTCGATCCAATTAACATGCAAAATGGTTTTTGACTGTTAACCAATTAATCAATTTAATTTGTTTTCTGAATAAATATTAATCAATTTATTATTTACATATCATTATCAACAATTCAATTTATCTTGACCCAAAGAAAAAAAATTACTTTAGAGATTTATTTGCTACTTAATAATGGCTGCGGTTATGGTGCATAAGGATTTCCTTATACACCCTACATAAATTCAGAAATGATTTATGTGAGTTATACTCCAAAATCATTAGATGTACTTAATGGTTTATAGCACCCTGCATAAATCATAGTATGTTTTGTATAAAATTATGCCAAAACCATTTTGCTGTGGAAATGGTTTCTGTGAGTTGTACTCCAAAACAATTTCTGAATTTATGCAGGGTGCATAAGGATTTCCTTATGCACCATAACTGCACCCCTTAATAATTAGCTTAAATGTATTATAACATAAGATGAACTTATTTGTAAATTGTCACCAAGATGTAGTTCAATTGGTTGAGCTCCGTTACAAGATATATACTCCCTCCGTCCTTATATCTAAGCACACCTTTTATTAGAGGAAAATGATGCTTACATATAGAGACAGAGGGAGTAAAAGACAAATGCAAGAAACAAAGAAAAAGATTATTGGTCGAGATGATAAGAAACTCTCATACGGTCCATCCTGAGCAACAAGGGAAGCTTCACAAGGGATCGAGGCACAATCAACATATCATTAGTACACATTGTTTCAAGGTTTGCCAAATAGTCGGCGCACCTATTCCCTTCCCTAAGAGTGTAACAGAGTTTGAACACCCAATCCTAAGCCATGTACTTTCTACTAATGGTTATCTCATTACCATAGAATTAGTATAGCAAACAATGTCTTTCAAACCTTTGTCCAACAAATTTGAATCTCGTGCATCAAAGCCAAAACTGTTGCATGAAGAATATTCAAGTAACCAATATTACCACAGAAACGCGCATGAATTCTCCATTGAAGTCTCTAATTAAGCCACCAAAATCTGCCATCTCTAGGTTAGTTTGAGCATTGTCATCCACGTTAAGAATATACGAACCAAATTGGCCTCTTTCCCAAGCAATGAGCCGAGGTTGACTGATACTAATCTCCTTATGGTTGCCACTGAAAGCAAGGTTGTCAAAATCGGGATTTTGCTTCAAGTTGAAAGGGAATAGCAAAATCAAAAATCGTAAAATCGCAATCAAAATCTAAGGATTTTACTTAACTACTTTTGTAGAATCGATATAGGATAGTAAAATCGAAAATCGTAATCAAATCGATGGATTCTACCAAAATAAAAATAATGTTAAATATATGATAGAAATTGCATGTAGTCATAAATGACTCAAAGTTTAAAGTCCACAAAATACTTTTGCATAAATGACTAAAAGCTTAGATACCAAAAATTCTTTACTAGTCATAATAATCAATCCTAAACAACCTAGACAAAATATTTGATCATAAGTAAGTGAGTGACTGTTAAGTTTCAAGACAAAAGACTAGATGCCTAACAAAATATTTAAAAGCAAAACATAGATGCAATCATAAATCACGAAGAAATTGTCAATTATATGGATTATCCCCTATCATATCAACACGTTCGTCTTCATCAATCTCTTACGGTGAAGAGACTGTGCGGTGTGAAAGAATAAAAAAAAAAAACATAGTCTTTTATGTGTTTATAGAACCAAGTCACATGTCAATTGACGAACGGGGCTAAACTTGACCTGCATCATAATAATGGACAGATGCATTCAAAATCCTTTAAAATCTTGCGACTTTGCATGGATTTCACGATTTTGTGCAATTTTACTAAGATTTTTCCCTATTTCAAGAGTCTGCTATGGATTTGAATCGCTAAAGATGAGTAAAGTCGTAAAATCCTGAATTTTAAAATTTAAGTCGGGATTTTGACAACAATGATTAAAAGCTTTAGTCACATCTCGAGTCATAACTTTGATTTTAGACAAAGTGGCCTCTGCCATGAGACGCCTATTGCTATCATCAAAAACATATTTCTAGCACACCAAATGACACACATGGTAATAAGTATCACAATTCTGAGCTACTCAATGTTTTCACTGGACCACATGAAAATCAAGAATTAGGACCCAAAGTTCAAACTTTAACTACTAATAGTATAATATGGTAAAAAAAAAAGTGGCAATGACAACTCATTGCCTAGTAATCTTGTTAAGCACGCGAAATCTAATTCCAAAAGAACCTTGAACACTGATTCTTTGAAACATTGCGGCGAAAAAAATTCAATGCAAAAAATTTGTTGCACCACTGCATCGAGAGAGAGAGGATTCGAATCGGAGAAACCTCTCAATAAGGATAGAAGATTTCAAGAAACAAAACTAATAATTTATTTAATCCATTGGTAAAGTTATTAACATATTCACATGATAAACTGGTGTATTTGTCAAGTGCATCAGGATATAAAATTCAAGTATTGGTCCATGATCCCTAATGACTTCAAATATGCAAATTGAGGAACCACATTCAAGGACTCAATGAATGTGACAGAGTTATATATACAGCGGATAGAATGACGAGTGCGATTTATATACAGCTGGAAGTAGAACTAACAGCTTAAACTGGAATATAAGTCTTTCAGAGCCCCATACAACGGCTCAGCAGCCTCCGGTCTGTCCACCATCCCTAAAAGAATGTCAGATGTGGTGAGACAAGGATTTCCATAAAACTGCATATTTGCATCCATTCTGGTTGCAACTATATTTCCTTCTAACGACGCTCCCACAAATGCACCTACGGTTTGAGAACATTCCATGTTAGTCATTCTTTCAAGCATTCATCATAAGAATAAAATGAGAAGAACTATGATGGGAGAAACTAAATTAGCCCACTCAAATTGGCACCAGAGAGAATCGAACCTGAGACCTTGGGGAGGAGCACACTCTCAGGTCCCAAGTCAATACCAGTAGACCAACCCAAGTGGGTTGCCATAGTATGAATATTATTAACATGGCACAAAATTGCCTAATGGTTATGTAACTAAATGAATCTTGCACAACAAATGTTCTTGTCATTTCAATTCATCCAAAAGAAGTTTAAGAGATAAGAAACAAAGTTTTACGGCAAACTACCTTTACTGCAACTGTAAGTATAACACATGCAAGAACCTCTGTCACCAGCACGAATGTCTGCTTCAAGAACTCTTCCAATAGGTCCTGCAGCAGCGCTACAACCAGCACCAAGAGAAAAATGCATGTGACTGCAAAATGTCCTCACGGCTTTGATATCACGAAGCACGATAATAAAGTCCATAAGTTCACCACCAATCTGTGTCGATCAGAGAAATCGTAAGCATGTCAACAAGCAGGCGCGTAGACCTAACCTAACAGTTTAGTTTTGATTTTAGGGCCTGTATGGATTGACATATTTGAACTTATCTACTGACATAAGCATTTCTGAGACTGTTTGGGCGAGCTTATAGAAACAGCTTATATCAAAACAATTTAAATTTATTTTATCTTTTCATTATAGAAAAAGCTTATATACAAGCACTTAATTAAGCTCCGTATCCAAACAGGGTCGTAATATTGTATTATTAGTGACTTCCTATTATATTTGGTTAAACAAAGCTTTCAGCGAACACAAGATCAGCATACAAAATATACTATAAATATAAAGATTTCAAAAGAAATTATGTGACACATCCTATTCTTTCTTCTTCATTTTCCATTAATCCAAAACAACGAGCACAACCGTAGAGTTATATTTCTACACATCATAGAAATCAACTTATGATTCATTACCTGAGCACCCCATCCTAAACCTAGGGAGAATATTGCTGATGGTGCTGACCATGATCCATCTGATTTTCTCGAAACAACCAAACCAGTACCCAGTTTGTATGAGAGAAATGCACCAGCCTTGACAACTGTTAAAATTGCTAGGCCTTTGGCTTCCTTAAGAATGGCTAAAGGGATTGACTTCTCAGGATTGGACCTGGCAACCTACCAGGAGATACATATGAGTAATCTACTGTTATCATAGCAACAATGCAATCACTTGATTATAATTCACAGTCCATACTTGATGGAATTAGCAACCACTCACTCAAACTAATAGCATACAAGCCTTAGAAGCCCAGATATATAGTAGGACACGGATACAGATACCATAAAATTTTCAAATTCAAGATAAATGTGTGTGTTGGCAAATAATAGTAGCTAGAGAGACATTTACTTTGCTAATTGCTCATTAAATCATAATATATTGACAGTCGATATATGATGATTAAAAAAAATGATCATATCAAATATGCTTAGCTACATGTTTTCCCCCACCTATATCAGTATATAGTTTTATACTGCGAATCTGTCACAAAAAACGTAGTTTATAATAAGATGTACTGAACATATATCATATCCAAGTGACATTAGTGTCTTTAGTTGGTAATAAGTGTCGAAGATATTATGTTAGGTATCGGATGCATATAAATATCGGATATTTGTTGGTGCCGATAATTTTCCATATGAAGTACTTGTGCTCCATAGATACAGGCAATAGGATAAGTCATCGATGAAATAAAATAACAAGTCACTCAATGCAATCTTAGACTAAGCAATAAGAAAGAACGAAAGAAAGAAAACCTTGCAGTAGTTTCTCAAAGTATTTGATGATTTATATATCTCATCCTCCATAGAAAAACCAATAGGAAGGTTAAGCCACCCTTTAGCACAAGTCCAATCCATTACATCATGCTTTGCAACCTGCACAGCATTGCTAATATTACTGATAAGAAAATCCTGCACAGGATCAAGCTTCCCATGGCAAGCATCACAAACCCTCTGCGGATTCCTTTCCCTAAACGCAACTGGCAACAAACACCTCCCCTTCGTACACCCCCGACAAAAAACACCTCCACAAAATCGACAATGATGCCTTCCACGAGTAAGCGCAGTAAACGGAGCACTACACTGCATACAAGCAGTAGCAGAACTATCACGAAGCCACTCAGGCGGCTCGACCTCTAGCACCTCTTTATAAGCACTATAATCGATCTCAATCGGTGGCGCACTTGGCATGTACACCGAAGGGTCAATGACAATATCTCCATCCTTTCCGACGCCAAGGAACGATACATCATTGGTGTCCGATGTTTTGTTTCGTCGGGTCAAAATGGAAAATGCCCTAGAAATCACATTCTTAAACCTAACCTCAGAAGGCTTGTTTGTGAAAGAGGGTATGATACTAACTGAATCATCACTTGATTCGTAACAACCATCAAAAATGCCTAATGCATTTTCACAATAGCTATGATTTTGATTAGCATCATCATTGGAGAATTGCATGTTACAAAGAAAATGAAAAGAATAGAGAAAATGAAAATGAAAATGAACCTAAATTAAGGAGAATAATTAATGGATATAGGTTGGGAAGTTGAAGTAACCTTGGAAGACGGAATTATACGTTGGAATCGGATTATTGTTGTATGGAGCAGCGAGGGAATACACTTTTTTCAAATGTGTTCTACTATTGGCCACTGTATGGATCAGTATTTTGTTTCTTTTTGGAATAATTATGGGCCAATATATGAATTAGGTGTTAGAACTTTAACAATGTAAAATCATACACACTCCCTCCTTGCTTTTTACTACTATAAGACTATTTTACAAACAAAAAAAAAATCCTCTAAATGTAAAACTATCTACGAAATTTTAGATGCATTTATTACTCTTTTCTAAAAAAAGACATTAAATGTCTCTATAAATAAAGGATAATTTGGTAATAGTAACATACATTTATGATAAATTTACCATTTCAAACACTTTTCTTAATACCTCCGATTGTTGTAAACTATTCTTACAAAAAGGGTCGGAGGGAGTACAAGTTAGCATCACAGAGATCGCCGTTAAGAGAAAGCGA
Source organism: Medicago truncatula (assembly GCF_003473485.1). Taxonomy (NCBI): domain Eukaryota; kingdom Viridiplantae; phylum Streptophyta; class Magnoliopsida; order Fabales; family Fabaceae; genus Medicago; species Medicago truncatula. Next base: position 19,431,750 of record NC_053043.1, on the reverse strand, counting down.
GTACAAGAGGGATGACTATCCTCGTTACCATGCAGGTTTTCTCCACACCAATTATCAAACCATTTATCTAATGAGGTGATGTTTAAAGAGTTAAACGGTTGAGACATGACCTCTCTTTGTGCTTGACAGAATGGTCAAACCTATGATAGTTCACTAGGAAAAAAATAGTCCAATGAAATCGATGATAAATAAAATTTGACGTTGAAATCATTGATAAATGATCATTAGTGTTTAATAACACAGGACAATAATTTAAATTAATAATAATTCATAATATATACTCCGTCCGTCCCAAATTGTATGTCACTTTAGAAAAAAATATTTGTTCCAAATTGTATGTCACTTTACAATACCAATGAAACATTAATGTTACTTTTCCTATTATAATCTTAACTATTTATTACTCTCTCTTCTTTCAAGTCTTTTATTTATCTTTCCCATATTATTTATTAAGGACAATTTTGTAAAACAACTCATAATATTTCTTTTCCACACAATATTAATTACATTTCTTAATATGTGTGAAATGCTCAAAACGTCATATAATTTGGGACGGAGAGAGTAATTAATAATGGTCAATCCTTAATTAATTAATTGAATAATTGATCATAGGTACTAAAACAGTATAGATTCTAGTATAATCTTATTTTGTATATATTTTTGTTGATGAAGCTAGAGATTAGTCGATGAATCAGTTTAAGTCCTCAACTGTGATTCTCTTTCTTTAAGGGATTGAAGTTGATTCCCTTTCGTTAAGTATGATAGTTTTTGAATTTTTCGTTACTAGACTAAGAAATGCATACAAACTAAGATTATGGAAGAGTGGTAAATGGATAAAATAGAGAAAATACCTTGTGTGTTGATTAATTTTCTACCGAATACATTGTACATAGTAAGTATTGGTAGCCAAATCTATTCCTGGAGGCTATGTGGTGTACAACCTTGTTTGGCTAATTATGTGGGTAGAGCACGAGTTTATCCTCGTTGAGGTGTTCGTGGAGCCCTATGTTTGTCTATCAGCTTTCGACTTCACAACATGATCCGTTGACAAGGTCCAAAGTGCAGAGCACTTCCTCAAAACATGCTTCGTTTATCGCTTCTTGTGGCGCTATAATCGGTGAGCATTGGTTTAGTGCCTCAATGTTAATTTCTACCTGAGCTTTGACTTAGTCTGATGTCTTCAAGACCCACATACTAGCCAGTAGACTCAAGAAAGAATTTGACAATCCTTGTTTGGTAAAAATAGCACTCAATTGACTTTTCGTCTATTGGGGAAAACTTGTTTAACCTTTAGTAGGGTATTTGTCGATTTCGACTAACAAAATAATTATTTTTAGGTGTAAATAAATGTCACCTGTGTTGTGATATCGATTTGCAAATGATACCACGTAATTGAACCGACTGCGCGTGAACATTGTCATCATTGCGTTGTAAAAGCATGAACTACTCAAATATAGTGTAGAAGAGAGGTGAAGAAGTCCATTGAAGCCTATTTTAATCCAACAGATCAGTAGTCTCGCACTGTAGGTGACATAAATTACTCGCGCACTGAAGCCTTCGCCGTTTTTAAATCCCTAAAAAAAAGATTTGGATTGTATAACTTTATGGAGGAAAAGTTATGTAACTTTGAGTCAATATCCATCATTGGATTCATCTCATGGCTCAGATTTAAACACATGTCTTATTCTTTTTCTATGTTAAAAAATAAAAACAAAATTAGATTGATAGACCCACCATTTCACAAATCAGTACCCATTTTACTGTACCTGGCCGCTATCTCCGCCGCTGGCCGCCGTCTTGGTTGTTGTGCGCCATCATTTTCACCGCGAATCTGTTCAGTGTTTACTGGGTAAAAATCAATGCTCAATGAAATTTGAAATACTCGTTTTCATTTTAATGTCTCAATTCTTTTTTACTATCAAGATGATTCTGATTTAGCACGTTGAATGGATTTTAAAAATACTAGAGAAGATAATTTAGAAAATCATAACCCATTAAATTGAATGGATTTCATTCTCATCAATGTCAATACCCATTTAACTTTCTTTTTATTGTAGAAGCAGCTAGCATGATTGATTGTATTTCTTGTGATTATTGTGTAACCATGGTTGTTTTCATGTTGGTGTGAGTATTTCGTCTGTGTAATTAATGTATGTTGGTGTGTATGTATACAATGTATTTTCTTCAATATCTCCTTTTTTTAGATCCAATCCAATTTGTGAACAAATCAAAACGAAAACGAGGAAGGGTAGAGAGGAAGAACGGGTTGTGAAAATGGTTATAGTCTCTCAATCTAATTTGTTTTTGTTTTTGTTTTTTAACATAAAAAATGACTAGGACACATGTCAAAATTTGGACCATAGGATTTATCCAGTGATGGATATTGACTCAAAGTTACATAATTTTCCCTCTATAATAAAGTTATACAATCCGGATCCTAAAAAAAGCATCCCTTCTTTTCTCCCGCGCATTCTTCTCTCCCGCCGCACGAAAGTCACCCACCGTTGAAATATTTCATTTTCAGTCAATTTAGTCGATAGGGTGTTGTTAATTGCACCCCCACTTTCGTCTCTCACCCTCACCCCAATTCTCTTCGTCATTCTTCTTCTTCTTCCAGCGCCAGCACTTCTCTCTCTCTCTCTCGCATCCATTCAGGTTTGTTTGTTTTCAATTGTCATATTCATTTAATTCAAACTATGCTATGTTTCTTCTTTATTAATTGGGGGAAAATTGAATCCTAGAAATTGAAAATTGAGAGATTTGTATTCTATATATTCTGTGAAAATTGATGATTCATTGTGAAATTGCTGATCTCTGCTTCTGTTGAATCGTTTTTTTATGTTACTTGTTACTGTTCTTTTTCTCCGTTTATTTTAGGGTTAATTAAGTAAATAATTGTTATGAATATTCAGAATTTTGTTTTTAGTCCATAGAGACGAAAAAAAAATAGCATTTTTTTAGTTCATGTCACATTTTAGTTTTTACCTTTGCAAAATGTGTTCAAATCAAGGAAAGGAATTTGAAATTTCATGGAAGCATGATTAATGTCTCTCGTCTAGTTTGTAGTTTGTTTCCCTTTTGTTGTTTTTTGCGTTTTGATCTTTTTATTCTTCTGCTATACTATTTTAAGGCATGTATATGATTCTTTAATTGGGAGGATTTAATAATATTGCTATGTTGAATAAAATGGTGTGGGATTTGCATCTGAATTTGAGAAAATAATGGGTGGCCATCTTAAAAAATCAGTACCTGAAGTGTAGTAATTTGTGGAGGCTAGATGCATGAAAGATGTGGTTTATGGGTAGTACATTTTGTAGCATGTTTGATGACAATGTTTATGGCTACCATGTTTAACTCTACCATGTTATGTCGTTGAGAGTGCACTTAGTGCCAAGAAGTTGGAAACTGTGGGTTCGAACCGGTGCCCCAACATATCAAAATGTGTCTGTAGTCTTTTACCAAGTTGTACTTATGGGACTATATCAATTATTTAATTAGAATATTATCAATGCAGATTCAGTCACGACCGCGTTGGATTTCACTAACATAAAAAGTTATTACGTCGCAGTCCAGACTGTGGTCACGGACCTCTACTTAAAACCTTATATATTGTATTAAAAAAAATTAAAAATTATTTAATTATCAGTAGTTTGACCGCTGTCGAACATCATTCTGACACTGTTCATGTTTCATCACTGTATCTAATGAGGTTAGAACAAAAAACACATTAACACATTCTCTGCTTAACTCTTTTCAGGTGGCCATGCTCTTGGTTCTTTTCATTGAATAGCACTGAGCAACAAAATTGAAAAATAACACTTGCAGAACATTTTCATTGTAAATTTTGATCAATGGGTTCAAGATCTGCGGAAGGAGAACAATCATCGCTCGCTGATGATTATGATGCCTTGATTTCAACCACTGATGTTGAGCTTCTCAAGCGAGCATGGCGTAACGAAAAGGCAGCCCCCGAGATTCTTCGTTTTGAATCTGATTTGATCAACCGCGTCAAAGGACAGATTGAATTGATGGTAACGTTTCGAAAACTCATTACCTTTTACTTTTTGTGATTTCTTATCATAGCTTACCAACTGAAATGAATTTCAATTTTGAAGACATGGATATAAAGTTCAAGTTTTTTTATAAAAAATTTTGAAGTGAGAAAAGAAACGTAAATTTCTTATTGTTGGTTTTTCATTCATTAGTAACCTTTCATTGATGTTTTGGTGGTTTTCCTAGTTACTTCACATTTAATAAATGTGTTTTTCTCCTTTTACAGGAAGAAACTGTGGAGGAGAAATTGTCTGTTGGTAGTGACCCTCTTTCAGTATCTCTGTATCAGATGGACTTAGATAGAACCTTATTTCTATTAAGGTCATATCTTCGCATCCGCATCCTGAAGGTAATCAGTCATAAGCTTTTAGCTTTTACACTCAAAGCAATAGGATTATTTATGGGTGTTTACTATTAAGTCTAAATTAGTTCATTTGATAGAAATTAAGAAAAACGAACCAATAATTTATTGTTGCCTTACCCTCAAGTATTAACAGCGGCCTTATTAATCTTTAACTAGATTGAAATATGATTTTCGGTATAGCCTCTATTTTGCGAGATAATATTTTTTACCACCTTAGTTTCTACCTGTATCATAGGTTTTATGGAATTAAGATACACGTTAATTGTTGAAATATTTGAATACTGATAGCATGACCTATTGCTGTATTCACTAGATTGATTTTTGTTTTAATTTTACAACCATATTTATATTGCAGATCGAAAAGTACATGTTCCACATCCGAAAAACTCAAGAACTTTGGAACAGGCTTTCTAGGGATGAGAAACTTTTCACTGAAAGGTAAGGCTATCCAATGTGTTGTAAAAGATAGCTCAATGTGTTTTAACAAGAAATTTTTCTGACTCAATGCGTTTTAAAAGATAGCAAAGTAGGCTAGTTGGGGTTTTTTAATCTAGTTTTCTGGGTGCAGGTGCACAGATGACCTGAAGGAACATCTGGAGAGCAGTGTTCTATCGAAACTGCCTGAAAATTATCAGTCTTACGAGAGACAATCTGTCATTAGTGAAGAGGATGACATGGGTAATTTACCATTATTAGTTGTCATTTTTGGTTTTGTTATTTCTTATGGACCATTTTGTGTCTGTCTAGGACTCTAGGTATTCAAATTTGATTTTTCTGAAACCAGTCTTGAGAGAAAATTTCTTGCTAGCATTTTGGCAAGCAATATGAAAGATTTTGGAATGATTGGATTGAATGAATTAAACTCAAAGTATGATGATCATTTCTTGTAGCACTATTTTTTCAACATTTTATAAACTTTATGCTTTGTAGCTTTCTTTGCATATTTGACTTGAAGTTGTTTTAAAGTGCATGAATCCCTTAGGCTGTTCATCCTTCCATTACCAAATCAGGATGATGCTAAATGATTTTGATGTAATACTTTATGGTGATGGCTATAGAGATTATTTATATATCCCTGTAAGCACTTAATGACCTTTGGTTGTGCTTAATTTTGAATATTTTGATAGCTAATTCTCAAAAGTCATTTTTACATTCAGAATCTTTCATTAACCATGGAAACCTAGAAATTTGAAAAGATTCATTAACCATGCAAACCTAGAAAATTGAAAAGAGAAGGGCCAAATGAGGGTGTGGGCCAAAATGTGCAGTTAGCACATGAGCTGCCTAAAACCTACAGTGTGGAGAGTTTATGTTAGGAAACATAAGAAGGGTGAGGGAAAAAAATGTTGATGTGGCAGAGAGAGATGGATCATTTGTGTGATGGGTTCTGTTATATTTGGATCTGAAGAAGATAGTGGGAAGAGAGCATCTGTTCTCTGAATAAGCTTAGCACTGGGCAACACCTAACAAACTATATTACTGCTTGCGACTGGCTATCTTATAAACCTTGTCGCTTCACTGATAATAACTACAGTTGGACAGAAGTCATGTAAAGAGAAGACCTGCGGATTCTGTAGTAAAGAGAGTAGATCAGATGGAGGGGAGTCAAATCACTAGAGATAGAGGAAGACCTAGAAAAACTATAAGAGAAACTATTGAGAAAGATCTAGAGATTAATGATTTGGATAGAAATATGGTATTTGATAGAACATTCTGTCGTCGTTTAATCCATGTAGCCAACTCCACTTAGTGGGATAAGGCTTAGTTGTTGCGCGTGCATTTAAATTATTGTAGATTCCTTTCCATGAAAAACCATATTAGAGAGGCTTTTCCCTCGTTTTTTGCCATTTGTGTTTTCACTCTTCCTAATTGAGGGTTTGGATCTGCTTTACTATAGTCATGCTGTCTTTTTTTATGTTATGTCTTTGACACTAGGATGTCTCCTGACATAAACGAACCATCTACAATGACAATTTGTTTTGAATGTTTCAGTCCCAGAACCCAGACTAGACACATTTGTTTTGTGTAGAAGTAAAGAATATCTCACAGGAATTCAACTTGAAGATGGACCTGTTGACGACAGGCAATTATCTTTTCCTCGCATGAATTTGTTCTGCTGTTTTTTAAAAGTTAGAAAGCCGTTTAATTTGATTATGCTGGTATGCTGGCAGGTCGAAGCTGTTTGAGATGGAGCCTGATGTCCTTTACTTCATATGTTACAAGTCGATAAAACCACTTGTAGAGAGTGGGAAAATTGATCTACTATGACAAGTGAACAATGTTGATATTGGTGCAATGGTGCTCATGAGACCCCTCTATTGCTATTGTTACTTGCTAAGATTAGAATTTCACTCGTGACAATGCCCGTTTTCTGAATACTTTTTTATGGAGTTGATCCAAAATGTCAAAGTGGAAGCGCGATGATTTATTCAGTAGGTGTTTTCCTGAATCAAATATTTGTTGTCATTGTTTTTATTTATGTTGTAAAAGATCTGCAGAATAGCAAGCAATATTAGCCAATAGTTGTGATGTTAAAATTTTTGCCACAAAAATTACAAATGATTTGGCATGGTTCAGAAGTATTGTGGTGGCTTAACTATTCTTTTAGGACTGTTAAGCTTTATATATAACATAGTAGCCAATGGTTGCTTAATATTAGCCAATACTCAATGTTTTGAACCGTTTCAGCTTAAAACTGATTCACTTTGGTGTGGTTCTCCAGTTTGGTTCCTTGGTTTTTTTTAACACCCTTGTTTCTTTATCTATAAGTAATTAATTAGTTACTTTTTTTTATAATTGAATCTGAAGGGAGTGATAAACATGTGCAAGATCCTGCTCCTACACTAGCAACAAACTAAAAATGTTTGCCAATAAAAATTTATGGTAAACTAATGTATCTCTCTTAATACGTGTTTTTACATTCATAATAGAAGAAATTCAAAGAGGTTCACCCCTTAAGTTTTAACAGTGCATCAAGATTGAAACTTCATCCAAATCTCTCTATTGTTGCTACTACCACAGTTATGGCACTACCATCAGTTCATTCTATTTGGTGACTGTTTCTTCTGCTTGCACTATCAAGTTTTCATTCACAATAATTTCACGAATATAAAACAAATCACGAATGAATGACATGAATGAGAAAATAAAAATTCATGAAATAATTTCAAAGGAATTGGGAAAAAAAATCCTTTGCTTATTCGTAAAAAAGGTTGCAAATTGCTTTTTTTTTTTTTAAGGAACAAATTGCTTTTTATATCTCAATAATATTAACAGTCGTCGACAAAATTAACACACTAGACGAGTAAACTCCATGATCCAGCCAATCAGCACTTATTCAACAGCCAGACATAAATTTATGTCCTCAGTTTTCATGAAAACTGGTAGAAGTTAGATACCCAGTTCATATTTATGCCAATTATTTTCATTTTTTTTTTTTTGGTAGAGACCAATATTTTCATTCTATGAACATGAGAAAACAACCTCAACTAAGTTTCGAAGAGGGGAAAAAAATATAAATTTCATTACATCACCATCTTAAGATAGATATAAATTGAATACACATCTCATCATATAAATATTACATTACATTCTACCAAAAAAATAATACTACATTACAGTCTGGTGAACAGGACTCATACTCGAACCTTCTTTCCAGGGGTTGGCTCATCATCATAATCGCCACCTTCACCGCCCCCTTCCTTATCCATCTTCTTTCTTGAGAGTATCTTGTTGATTTTGTGCAAATCATTGTTGAGCTTCTGGTCCTTGTTTTGCTTTCTGGTTTTCCGACCATCTTGCATCTTCACACCAAACTGGAATGCAGCTTTTGGCATTGCTTCCTTCTGCTCGTTGTAAGTAGCCCATTCCTCTTCAGTTTCAAAATCCCATCTATGAAGTCGGCCCTTTGCCTGTCAGAATGCACATTTCAGTATTGGATATTTCAACACATCAATTGGTTATAGCAATGCTGTCGATGGCAGACCATGGAGGAAAGCCCAAAATCTGACATACCGGATGAAATATGGCGCCACCATACACGAGTATGGCGCCGCCATCCTTCACAAAGTTGGCCATGACGGAAAGCAAAAAATCCACCACCATGGCCGATAAGCAAGTTTATCAAAATTATTTTTCTGTAGTAGCTATTTTTAGATAAATGCAAGTATCAACGTATAATTATCACTATGCTTTATTTTATTTTGATTTATATGAAATAGTTTACTGAAATAATGACAAGATATATTGGACATTATACCTTTCTCGGCCTTTTGGCTAAGATCAAGTGTAATATCTGTTCTTATCAGTTTAATACTGATATGTGACCCATTGGGTCACACAATATTAAATTACCTTTTTGAGGGGGAGAAGCCACTTCAATAGCTTGCTATTGGGCTTCTCAAGTGTCACTTATGCGTTGCACTATTGCATAAGCTTGGCGCACCCCACCAAAAAGAAAAAAAAAGATATATTGGACACCACTTCAACTAAATAAAAAGAAATACAAGAAGTTCCCACATGAGAAAAGCAAATGTTACTTACCCTTCCTCCCATATCCATTTTGGACAAGTCAGCTTCATCATCACTGTCCACTACCTCACGGTTATATTCTTGATACCCAGGGTAACATTCAGAGTAACTCTCTGAGATGAAGTTAGGATCTTTCTCACGAGCATCTTTCTCCCTCAGCTGTTGAAGTCTCCCATCATCTCGTTTAAAAACTGATCCTAAACCTCGATCCTTCTCTTCTTGAGTCATAAAGCGTGGATCTTGTGGAATATTTGCATCTGGTTGGACATCATAACCCTGCATATTTTGCTGAAGATATTGATCAGGGTAAGCCAGTTGTTCAGCATACTGGTACTCCTGCTGCCATTCCCCTTGGTAGCCACCAACCATGGCTTGGGTTTGCATTACATCATATCCATTCTGAGACCAGACAGTGAAACAAATTAAGATAGGAACTCAATGCACCATCAAACATAATTCAAGCAGAATAGTCTCATGAAAGGAAGAAAAGCACCGACAATATAATTAATTTTTTAATAGTTCTGGATTTCTTATAAAATTTGGCTTAACTAACTTCCGTCCTCACCGACATGTGAGTTTTTATTTTTAGTCCCTATTTACACTGTTTTATTTCTTCCAAAAGCTAAGAGTTGTATGTAATCCCCAAGTGACGAGGTGACTGATGGAATACCATAAATTATTGTTGTTTCAGTACTCATCCCCATATGGCACATTTGATGCCACTTGGAATCTGATGTGGAAGTCGGTTATTTTAAGTTCCTTAAATAATTTTTGGGTTTGTCGTTGGTATAGCTGGATTCAAGTGGGAAAAGAAAAACACAGTTGTAACTTGTATTCAATTTTATCCTTTGAAGATTTTATCTAGAGTTCAAAGAAGATCGATCCCTAAGATTGTGTTTGGATGGGGGAATGTTTTGAGGGAATTCAAATAAGTTGATGTATCCAGAAATTGACCCCTCAAATTTTTCAAAAATTATAATGTGACCCCTAAAATTTTTTGAAATTTACAAATTGATCCCTAATTCAATTTTCAAATTTGGCCCAAAAAAAATAATATTTATAAAAGTTGCCCAAAAATTACGACAATGAAATTTTTTATTTCTTCATCCAAACAAAAGTATTGAGAAATGAAAGTAATTTAATTGAATCATTTAAATTGCCTAGAATTCTAATTCTTTAAAATTTCTCAATTACCTCATCCAAACACACTCTAAAGGAGTCTGTTCATCTACCTTCAATAAACAAAGTTGATGTATCATATATGAGACATGGACAAAGCTCTCAATGAAAAGAAGTTCACAAAGGGTGTGCATGACCCTGCTTAGGGCATGACAAAGTTGTTGGTGTTTCATGGGCTTTGTGCGAGCATTTCCTCATTGCAACCAGTTTTTGCATGATTAAAAACCATGTGACAAAATGTCAAATGCATCTACAACCAACATTGGGGTGGTGAAGGGACCAAATGAGAAGATTCATAGGAGCCTTTAATTAGGAATAATAAATATTGTACCCCTACTCTATGCATGAATTTGACACTGGAGATTCCCCATAGAGAAGTATTTGTGAAGAAGACATAGCTCATTTACAGGGGACGAGACACCAAACATATAGGCATATATATGCAGTCAAACTTTGAACCAGGTCATTCATAAGTGAATGAAGGTATGAGGATGCTGTAAACTGAGATGGAGAGGTGGGTCAAGCGTTGGAGATCGATTGATTTTTTATGTTGGGAAAATCATGCCATCGAGATGGTTAGTTTCACAATTTGCAATAGGTGTGAGACTCGTATTTAGAAGATATAAGGGTATCAAACCCAATACCCAGTGCAAGACTTAAACTAGATGAAATATTACTAGAAGAGAGTGGTGATGTTTATGGAGGGACCTGAGCAAAGATGGTAAGTAATCTAATGAAGGCATGGATGATAACATCTGTGAAGTTCGCAGCAGTGATATTAGATTCAAAGAGAAATGTAGGACTGGACAAAAGATTTGAAAACGGGGGAAGTAGGCACATAAAAACAGGTGTTTGAAAATGAATAAAAACTCCAGTGATGACAATGCCTAAAAAAAGACCCTGTGGGTAAAGAAAAAATGTGAAAAGTAAAATCTCAAAATGAGAACAAAATATTTTAGTTGTTCCAAATGAATGATAATGAATGAGTAGGTGTTGAAGATGATGAGAATGAAGAAAATGGAAATTAAGGGTATCCATACTAAAATGTTTGTTCCATGAGAAGAGACAACATGTATGTTATAACAGGAGTGCGAAAAAATTTCCAATTATGTTGCAAAGTAAATCAGCAATCCAAAATTAAAATACATAGCATCAACTTACCGTTTCTTGCCATCCTTGATCCATCACAGGTGGGATAGGACCATAAACAGGTTCAGGTTCAGGTTCAGCAAAATATTGAGGTCTTTCTTTGTTTTTCGGAGATTCTTCCATGTCTTCAGAGACAGGACTTGGGGGACCCGGTATTTCATAGTTAACACCTTCACCAACAAAAATGTCATCATCTTCTTCTCTAGCAACAGCTGGACCTTGATTCTCTCTTGAAATAATAGGATTTTTCTTCATGGGAGGTGGAGGTGGAAGGATAGGTTCTCTTTCTGTATGATACTTTGTCCCCACACCTTCAACCTTTGCCAGCTTATCCTCTTTGTCATATCCATTACCAACAGCCAAAAACTTCCCTGGGGTATAAGAGAGTGTAAGGAATTTATTACCCATTAAATCCTTTTTTTTAAGTAAAAAATGCATATAAGAGGGGAAAGTGTTTCACATCATTGACCTATGCCACTCAAACTAATCAAAAGCTTTTCACCCCACATCAAAAACATGATCACCACAAATCATGACAGCGAAGCAATAAAAAAAAAAAAAAAAAAACCATTGTGATCTTTTACATAAAATAATAATGCACCTACCAGAAACATGGTTTTGATGAAAACTGTATGAATCAATATTAGCATGCATCTATAAGATAATAACCCTACTTCACAAATAATCTTCTTGGAACAATACCTTTAGCATCTTTTTCCTTTTTCTTCTTCTTTAGGACCTTTCCAGAAGAACCAAGACGAAGGTATGACATTATTTTAGCAATTCGATCTAGAACAGATCCATCAACATTAACTGTAACCATTTCCTGTTCCAAATTAAAGCAAAGTATATTAGGAAAATGTAAAGGTGTAGACAAGCTGTCAAACATAAGAGTAATTGCAGGATCACAAACCTCGGGCACTGGACAATCAGCTTTACTACGGTGCAAGGTTGTTGGAATATCATGATGGTATCCGCTCTCCTACCAGATTAAACATAAGTTATGTCAGAAAAATGCTTTCAGAGAATTTTTTTTAAAAAATATTATAATAAGATTGGATACACTAGTCTATACATGAGTTTAACCCTCAACTTCACAAATGATTTTTCCTGTCATTACTTTGAGTATTATAATGTTAAGTTATCACTGAGATAGCAATGGCTAGGGTACTATGATACTCATCCACATACCGATAATTGAAAAAGTATTCTTACCCACTAGGTAACTAAGTGAGTGTACTCCTATCCATTACTCACATTTTAACTATAATAAATTGATAATAACAAATTATTATTAGGGTTTTCTATCATGTGCAAATTTGCACATGTTAAGAAGTTTAAAGTAGTAACTTTGACTTGGAACTTGTGTTTTTTGTATTAAATATGTAACTTTTAATCAATAATTGTTGGTTTTCAATGAAAAGTTACTACTTTTAGTTACCTTAACATGTGCAATATTGCACATGTTAGACAAACCCTTATTATTATTATTAGAACTTGACTAAACACCGATCAAAAGTCTCCAAAGGAGTGGTTCAGTGGTATGGGCTGGAGCATTGAAGAAGTATTATGAAGGAGTTCTAGGGCATAATCCTCAAATCCCCCTCCCATTAACAAATTAACCATTAAGAATAGGTCTATAAAAAAAGAAAAAACATTTGAATATCTTTTAAGATCAAATCAAGATATTTTACTAAAAACATCCAAACTACCATCCAAAATATTCTGATAGTAGCAGATACACTTATAAGGTCTTTTTCTTAATCTGTTACTCAAATAATTAGACGACCCACCATCTATATTTTGCACTTTTAACAAGATTGATTATCTTATATTCCTATAGGGTCTTCTTGTACAAATTTCAATGTTTATGCAAATGGTTTTTCCATCAGATCTTCTACTTGCCATATGCATGTTGCAATAATTGCATATAGCTGTTCCTTCATTAACTATTTTTTTCTCAAGGTTGTGTGGAAGAAGAGCTATTTTGAAATTCCTTTGATTGAATCAATCCACATGGATTTTTCAACTAGATTTTTTGTTGTTTGAAACAATATTACTTGAGGAGAATGGGGTAGTTATGAAGCACCTAAATCATCAATGATGTAACAGAATTGAGATTATGAGTGCATCTTACTGAACCCAATTTATAACTTACAACTGTCTAGCTATTTTAGCATTGAGTTCAGAGTTGAGATTATATCTACGAAGTACAAGAAAATGCCTATGCCATCAGGTTTACCCTACTCATAATGGATATATTTTGTGGGTACCAAACAGGTCCAATATCCATTGCAATGTGTAATGCGATGCAAATCAAAATAAAGACAGATGCAATATGCATTAGTACTAGCCACTAGTTAAAATATCAAGTCATATGATCATCAGATGGATTAATTTTGAGTCTTCTCTGTCCATATAAACTAATAGTCAAGATTCACTCCTTTCATTTCTCAAATAATTATAAGAACAGTTTTCTACACACATAATCATGCACAAAACAAGAGCATTTGAGAACATCTGTAGATTGCAAAAGGCCAAATGTTCATGTCTTGGAGTACAAGTACACACGCATACATGTTGCAAGACTATACACGCCAATTCTATGATTATAAGAGTATAACCATCATCTATTCTAGTAAACAACAGAACCTTGTCAACAAAATGGAGATACTCACCATATTATAAATGAATGTCATTCGACCAGGGAGGAACATCTCATTTGTCTTGCTAATGGTCTGTGGCTTGACTATCCACTGATAAACTGACTGAAATAAAGAGTAAAAGTATTAATACCAACGGCTGACAATAATTCTCAACTGTCAGCTTCAATTTCAACGTAAATTGTAAAATCATTCTCCAGTTCCTATTTTATATAAATCTACAAAAGAACCTTAGCAACTGCTGTGCGGATTGACACTTTCTGGTCTTCCTTGGGTGCCCTACAAAAGAACAAATTTTACTAAACAATTTTTAAAGGACAATAAAATGCTTTAATTGATAGCAGTACAACCACATAACTACTACTGCAGAAAATTCTGACTCAGTCACCTGGGTTTCCCATCGCCATCATCCCCAGCATCTGGCTTCTTAATCTCACTTCTTACTTTGTTCAGCAAAGCATAATCCAAACCTTTAACCAAATGTGTATGCTCCACATCACCTGACCAATGTAATTAACGCAAACAAGGTAAGTTATTAAAATAACACATTCAGTTAGGGCTTCATGTTTTAACCTACTCTATCATAAAGCAAGAATGTCAAAATGTAATCAAAAGCGTAAGAATATAAACCTGAATAAGAAAATATCACGAGGCATGCAGCATAGGAAATTCAAAATTCCAAGTTAAAACCTACTCACTAGATATTAGAGTCTACAATATATGGAAATTTGAGATCATCGAGGTTTAGGATGACAACTATGCGTATGTGCATCACAAAGCCCGACCCAGCCCCCCTCCTACAAATAAGGAGGGTTGCGTTAGACAAATAACAACCAACGTAAAACTTTGTTAAATCTTTATGGAACAAATCATTGATGATCTGGAAGGAGGTACATAATTGCTAAATTCGAGGTGAAAATTGGAGAATGAACTATTTACTAAGCAGCATGGTTTAGGTAATATTAGGTCTAATTCACAAAATAACGAAGAAACAGAAGGAGATGTCAATTACAAGATCCAACCAGAGTAGATGAAATGGAAGAACACTTAGGGGTAACATTTGACAAAAAAATACCACTCAGAAGTCAGAATTAGATGACACTTTTATCGCACAACTACAACACTGAATGTTGGGTAGTAAAGAGCCTATGAAAAGGTAAGTTCAGTGTTGCACAAATAAGAATGATACAATGGATAAGTGATCAAACAGCAAGATAAAAGTAGAAACAAAAGTATTAGAGAAAAAGTAGGGGTAGACCCCATTGTTTAAAAATGTTAGTACTAGTAGAGACTCATTTACGATGTTTTGAGATTCTTGGAAGACACCTATAGATGTATCGATTAGGAGGCTAGAGCAAATTAAATATAGTCCAGACTCTAATAACTAGGTATAGAAGGAGACCCAAATAACCTATATACAAAAGCATTAAAAGATTATATTATTCGATAAGATTTATGATAAAAAAATTACAACTTTGCTTGATCCATGTAGTCAACCCCATCTAGTGGGAAAAGACATTGTTTCTAGTTGTTGAATTATTGTCATGATGAGGATGACAACAACAAGTGAATGTTCAATTTATTTTTAGGTTTCTAATGCACCAAAGTAATAAACCTTCCCAGAAACAAGAATTATATAGTAATTAACAATTTTATGAACATGCAGAAGAGACCTAAAACAAGCTTTTATGCAGTGTGTCAATCGCAGATCGCAAAAAATATTGGTTTGTTCCAATTCCACTATGCTACAGTACTAAAGCACGCTATCTGTATTGTCGATGGCTCATGGCAGAGAGCCAAAAATGTAACAAACCAGACCAGTCTCCTATTGCTATTTGACAAAACTTTGTACTAAATTGTGTATCGCAGAACAACAGTGGTTTATTAATATTTCATTACACTATAGCGCAGCCATTTGACAACGCTGAATTTAGATTAACAGTTTCCTTGCAAACCAAAACAGCTTTTAGAACAATAGCAGTCTGTTAAACTTTCATTAAACTATAGCACGGCCAGTTGACAATGCTACTTTTAAAATAACTTTCTTTGCAAACCAAGACAGTTTTGAGAACAAATAGTCATTTGTTAAAATTTCATTAAACTACAGTGCTGCTATTTGACAACACTGCTTTAAGACTAACTATTTCTTTGCAAACCAAGACAGCTTTTAGAACAATACAACAACCGAGCCTTTTTCCGACTAAGTGGGGTCGGCTACATGGATCAAACGACATCATAGTGTTCTATCATATATCGTATATGTATCCAATTCAATAATATCTAAATCTTTCGTAATAGTTTCTCATATAGTTTTCCTACATGACTACGTCTTTCTCTACCTTTCTGATTCGAATACCCTCTATCTATCTATCTACTCACCTTACTTCAAAATCTACAAGTCTTTTTTCTACACTACCGGTTTGTTAAAATTTCATTATACCATAGCACAAACCAAGATAATATTAATCATTGTAGAACAAAATAAAAGTACAAGACGAACCTCCAAGGTACTTGCTCTTCTCAATAGACAATTTGTGCGCATCAGATGCCCTATAAAACATAATCAACATTAGACAATACCAAAAAAAGTCTCTTCTAGCTTAACTATCGTCTCGAGTTCAAACTCAAGTTTGGGTATGCAACAACATTAAAACTGATAGTTCGCCACCCATTTGGGTTGCTTGAGAGATTAGTCTTCATAGTTGCGCGCCAATTCACACCCAACAAAAAAAAAACTCTTTTTTGTGCTTCATGCATTGATTAAAAAACAAAAAGGCAAAAATCGAAACTTTACCTGATATCAACGGTACCAGGAGGAGCAACAGCATGAAAACCAAGTTCAGTTTGTTCATAATCAGGATTTTGATCTTCCCTACGTTCTTTAGCTCGATCTCTATATTTTGGCAATTCTGGTTCTTCCGGTTTCTCTTCCCTGTACAAATTCAAACACTTTACTATTTGCACCCCACAGAAGTTACTATTTGCACCTCCCACTCCATAAAAAATACTATGATTTTGTAAAAAAAAATGAGATTGGATGAAACTTACTTGCGGCGAATTGGTTTATCTTTGTGATTTTTCTTCGATTGTGTCATATTTGAAACTCGATTGAAAGTGTTGAAATGTGAGATTGAATTTTTGGATTGAGTTTTGTTTTTGGTTTAGGGTTTTGCGAGGGAACGAGAGAAAGAAAGACGTGAAGCTGCTGCTGGTGAATGAAGGAGATTAGAGAGGTTTTAAATTACGGAAATATCCTTCACTTTCAGGACTTTTGGGCGAAAGTAAGAAAAAATGAGGAATTGAAGGAAAGATATAAAACAAGTAATTTTTGGCCTCTAAAAAAAAATATTTTTGGTTTTTTTATTGAAACTAATTCAATAAATTTTTTTGTTCTAGTGGCTAGAATTCACGTGTTCGTGATTCGAACTCCGACCCCATATAATAATGTATTGTCCTACCAATTGAGTTGTGCTCACGGGACCAATAATTTTTTTATGAGTAAATAGTCAATTTTCCCCCTGAAATTGTAAGTTTCATCAATTACCCCCCTGAAATTAACAAAACTTCAATTACCCCTCTAAAATTTCACAACGTTAGTCAATTTACCCCCTCCGTCAAATTTTTCTGTTAGTGAACATGACGTTTTGCAAATACCCCCCTGAAGTTTTGCACTTATGTGCAAAATGCCCCCCAAACTTAAAAATTTATATTATTTTTTTCTTAAAAACAAACAATTAATAGTTAAATATTAAAGCTAACTATTAATTTTGGAGTTTGGAAAAACTACATACATATATACATCAAAATAGGGAAAAATGTTTATTTTTAAAGTGACAATAATGGTTATTTCTAATAGACAAATTATTATTTTTAGAGGTTTATAAACAAATTAATAATCAGATTTAAATTTATATTTTCTCCTTCACCATCTTAGTCTTTTAACTCCTCCAACTCCTTCAACAATTTGCTCAAACCATTTAAACTACACAACCCCCAATATTAATCCACAAATCATCCCATTATTGTCACTTTAAAAAATACATATTTTTTCCCATTTTGGAGCCTATTTTGATGTATATATGCATGTAGTTTTCCCAAATTCCAAAATTAATAGTTAGTT
The DNA here is from genome assembly GCF_003473485.1 of Medicago truncatula. Lineage (NCBI taxonomy): Eukaryota > Viridiplantae > Streptophyta > Magnoliopsida > Fabales > Fabaceae > Medicago > Medicago truncatula. The sequence goes on along the minus strand of NC_053043.1, from coordinate 19,413,692 downwards.
TTAATATTTAACTATTAATTGTTTGTTTTTAAGAAAAAAATAATATAAATTTTTAAGTTTGGGGGGCATTTTGCACATAAGTGCAAAACTTCAGGGGGGTATTTGCAAAACGTCATGTTCACTAACAGAAAAATTTGACGGAGGGGGTAAATTGACTAACGTTGTGAAATTTCAGGGGGGTAATTGAAGTTTTGTTAATTTCAGGGGGGTAATTGATGAAACTTACAATTTCAGGGGGGAAATTGACTATTTACTCTTTTTTTATTGATAGAGAATTGATTTAATAAGTTCCTCCGTAGTTTTGTCATCGTGAGTATATATCAATTGACAAAATAATGTATTGTTATCTATGTATGGGAGTCGGGTTTCAAACATCAGATACTCTACTTATTTACCTTAACAGATGAATTTTAACCCATCAAACAACTTGACAAAAAATGTTATTTTAGGAAGAAAAATTTGTGTCAACTATAAGTCGTTTTTACAATTTTAATGAAGCTTATATTTTATGTTATATTCTTAACTATTTATTACTCTATCTTTTTTCATTTCTCTGATTTTATCTTTTTCATATCATCAATGAATGATGATTTTGTAAAATAATTCATATTTTTTTCCTAATACTTTCTATTTTTTATACAAAATTGATTAGATTTCTTAATTTATGTGAAATTGTTGAAACAATTTATAATTTAGGACGAAGCAAGTTTAAGTTTTTTTATTTTTATTTTGAGGTGGAGAGTAGTAACTACTAAGTTGTAAGTTAGTTTGTTGACATTACCATCGAGAGTTTGAATATTTTTTCGTTCCGACAAAATTATCAATTTTTTTGTCTTTATAAAAAAAAGACACTTTTTTTTTATCCTTACAAAATTTGTCGAGATGTATTTTGGTCATGTTGTAAAGTCAAGATGTATTTAAATGATTTTTTACACATAAATTTAGGACTCATAAATGTTTTTTTTGGAACATCTGTTTATAAACTCTTAAATATAGACGAACTCAAAAATATATTCAAGAAAACTTTGCATGATTTTAAATAACTTTCTAAATCATTCTTATTTCTTTATTGACTTGTTTGAAACCAATGGAAACCCAATAGGCATGTAGGGTAAATTGAGGATCCCATTATTTCCTTAATGGACCATCCGAACATCCACCCGTATCCAAGTCCATATCACTTAAATAATTAATTATTATTTTAATAGAAACTTAATAAGCCTTTTTCATTATTTGATCACTAATAATTAAGGCCCTTAAAAATAAATAGATAAAATAATTAAAACATATATATATATATATATATATATGCCCATATAATAATTATTGGAATATTATAATTAAATAAATTATAATTAAATATTTCAACATGGCATTGAGACTTGGGTTGGTTCAGAGGTGGGTGTGGGTTTTTTCCTTGTTGCTGCTGGTTGTTGTTGCTACATTGGTTGTTTGTTTTGGGGGTCTGACAGCGTTTTGGGGTGCACGTTATTGTTCCTTTTTGATTGTGAATTCATGTCTTGGCTTGTTGTTTAAGTGTTTTGACATTATGTAAGATCTGATTGTTTTACAATATTGATTGAATTATGGTAATGTTATTATTAGTTTGATATTGAATTTACAATGTATAACTTCTCAATTTTAGTGTCACAATATAAACTCAACCCTTTACACAAGGACAATGATGGATAAAAGAAAACAATATAAGCTCCACAACAAAATTTGTTTTTAGTGTCACGGCTTAAATTTGATTATTGTTCGAAACACATGATTGTCACTCGCTTCAACTAAAAACTTTCTAATTATCAATCCATATTATATTTTTGTTGCCAGTGAAGGAATGAAATGGACATGTCATGTATAATATAAATGAATGAATTAATTGTGTTTGCACTGGACCTGCCAAGTTAAGGAGAAATAATGAAACTGTCGTGTATCTAAAACTGCACATGTATGCTTAGTTAACTGATACTGATAGTACAAAACAAACTTAGGCAACTCACTATTTTTATTAATAAAAATTACAGGCATAAGGTATAACAAAATTACAAGCATCATTTCAAAAGTAATGTTATACCATTCAATATCGTTTTACTCGATTCATATTTTTCAAATTTGACCGTTTGATTATAAGTTTATATCATTTAGATGATCCATGTAAATTTTCACATAAAACTAAAATCATTTGATATGTTATTGAGACCCATCAAGATAAACAATTTATTCATTTTTATAGAACATCGTTAATCTTAGTGGTTCACAAAAACATATCAAATAATTTTCGATTTGTATAAAATTTTACATAGATGACCTATATGATATAAACTTATAATTAACGGTCAAACTTGAAAATATTAATCGAGTAAAACTATATTGAATGGTATAACATTGATTCAACATTACTTTAGTGTAATTTAATTCCTTTTATATATATATATATATATATATATATATATATATATATATATATGTGTGTGTGTGTGTGTGTGTGTGTGTGTGTTGGTAGGTAATATTTTTAGAGAAATGTTAAGGTCACACCACTAGTTCACTCTTTTGACACATTAAATAAAAATTAGTCATGTGTTATATTTTTTTAATTCAATCTACTGATGACTGGTTCATCCTTTTAGTGTTACTAATTATTTTATTTTTTATTATTAAATTAGCTTTTAACTTTTTATCTCATGTGATCCAACTCCCACACACACATTCTTTTCATGTTCACTTTCAGGTTCTTCTCTATCAATGAAATTGGCTGCTTTCATAAAATTGATTAAACCTATTTTCTCTATCAATGAAATCATGTTCATGTTCTAACTTGCTTTCACTCTTTATTTATTTTTTTTATTTCCATTTCTCACCATTGACATGTACTAGTACGACATATTTCCTTGTTATTATTTAAATCAAAGTTTATATTGTTATCATATCATTATGAGTTATTGTTATCATTTCTTATATTAGTTTATTATGATAGTCATATCATATATGAGTTATCGTTACTATTTAAATCATAGATTATATCATGTAAGAAATTTATTTTAAGTAGATGAAAAATATAGAGATTATTATCAAGAGTTTCGAGATGTTATTTCATTTAATACAAATAAGTATAAAATGTCATGTTCTCCTTTTATTGGTGTGAATAATAACTTTCAGTCAAGGTTACTTGGTTACACATTACTAGTAGATTAGACCTCAAATACTCTCATATGGATGATGAAAACATGGCTCAAAACGTCGGGCGTAAAACCTCCAATTGCAATAATATGTGATCAAGATAGAGCAATAAAAGTGACTATCAGAGAGATATTTCCAAACACTCAACACTGATTTTGTCTTTGGCATATACTTAGAAATGTTCTTGAGAAGTTTTGTCATGTATTAAGAAATATGACGACTTTATCAGATATCTAAACTCGAGCATTTATATATCTTGGTTAAAGCAACTATTTATACATAAATGACAAGAGATTGTGAAATTATTTCAATTATATGGGTATGGGTGAATTAAGTCTTTATATGATAAACATGATCATTGAGTTCCTATTTACATAATGGATACTTTTTTTTGTGGTATGTCAACAACTCAGATATATGAGAGCATTAATTCATTTTTCGACAAATATGTAGGTTATAATAAAACTACATTAAATGAGTTTGTTGAAAAATATATAGTTTCCTTGCAAGATAGAGAAGAGACAAAAAAACAAGTAATTGATTTTAATACATGACACACGGAACCGATTCTTAAAACACCTTCACTGTTTGAAAAGCAAATTGTACACATGAAATCTTCATGAAATTTCAAGTTGAAGTTTTGGGATTACTTGGAACTCATATTTTGAATGAGACTAAAGACAATCAAATTACCACCGTAGAAATCTTAGACTTTCAGAAAAATGAAGAGTTTGTTGTAGAGTGGGATGCATCAAAAGCTGAAATATATTATTTATGTCATTTATTTGAGTTTAATGGATATCTTAGTAGACATTCATTGATGACACTTCTTGTTGTCGGTGTCTTCGCTGTCTCATCAATACTTTCATATGGATGATGAAATGTTGCTCCCTCAAAGCAAAACTTCTGGATCCGTCACTGCGTGTGACCTTAGAAAATGTTTACCATCTACACTCCAAGTTGCAGCAAAATCGTAATAATTATATATGGAGAAAGTTTTTTAAAGCAAATTTTATAAATCTATTTTATGAGAACGGGGCGGTGGAGTAAACCGAAATATGGCATAGGAATGGAATATGTTGTGATCCTCTTTGATTCGCGGACGTGCCAAAAATAATACATTGATCTTACATAATATATTTGTCGTTAATATAATGTACTTGTCGTTAATGTCAACCTTGTATCTGGAAGGTTTGATGTGCCCAAGGTGCTTGCCAGAAGATATGAAAATCGTGCTAGTAATAGTCATGTAAAGTGCAGAGATTATCATAATGCTCCAAAGTACATATCAGTTTTGCTAAGATCAACTAAAGTGCAACGAAGCTGATCTTACATACTCTAAAGATTATAGGATGTGTTTGGAATCCTCCTCCAAATGTACGAAATCGAAACCCTCTAATTTGGAGCTTCTACATTTTACTGTAAATATTACACAGATAACTATGATAGACAACTCGTTTTTGTTGTGCATAACGTCAAACCAAACACATACATACTTGTTTGTTTTATGACAATTCAAGTTAATGTGTAAGTATTTTATTAATTTTGATGATGATTATTAACAGAAATATTTGGGTAGAAAGACAAAATTGATTGATATTTTGAATTTATTAAACTAATTTGTTATTTCAATTTTTTGAAAAAGACAAACTACTCCACCAAAATGAGCACAAGAGAGAATCAAAACTTTGAATATTTACATTTAGAGATTGCTCAACTTTAGGGACATAAATGTTTGTTTACTTTTTTCTTTGAGGGAATGTTTACTAGTATTTGATACATATACTACTACGGATCCGTTTCTTTCATTTAGTACAAGTCATTTTTCCGTAAAATATTTTAGTAATTTAATGTTTATTTTTGGAGATTATATAAAAATATTTGTTTTGGTTATTTTTTTAGGTTAATCCTCCGATTCTTAAAGAAAAGAATTTTAGTGATTCGAAGTTAGGCCATGAGGTAAGTAAAGTTTGATTAAAAATTATTTCATACATGAATCGAACTCGAGTCCTCCGTAACAATTTCATCATTTATTGACAATAATTTTCTAAAAAACAAATACTCAAAATAGCTTTATATTTTTTAAATAAAAGAAAATCAGGTTTCAACATTATAAGAAGTATTTAAATTTTTATTTTCTAAAGTGTTGTAACATGAACAATTTCTTTTTAGGAAAACATAAACAAATTCTTAAACAACATTAACTTTTAAGAAATATTGTAATTTCAAATAGACATTTCCCGCTTAAATAATTCATTAACAAACACTCATTTAGAGACGAATCTTTTGACTATGGATCTAGAAGTTTTGCTTTGAGGTATTTCCAAACACTCGACATTGATTTTATCTTTGGTATATACTTAGAAATGTTCTTGAGAAGTTTAGTCATGTATTAAGAAAATATGACGACTTTATGAGATATCTCAACTCGAGCATTTACAGGTCTTGGTTAAAGAAACTATTTATACATAAATGGCAAGAGATGGTGAAAATATTTCAATTATATAGGCATGAGTGAATTAAGTCTTTATATGAAAAACGTGATCATTGGGTTCCTAGTCACACGATGGATACATTTTCTTTTTATGGTATGTCAACAACTCGTATAAATGAGAGCATTAATTCATTTTTCGACAAATATGTAGGTAAGAAAACTACATTAAAGGAGTTTAATGAAAAATATATAGTTTCCTTGCAAGATAAAGAAGAGACAGAAAAACAAGTAATTGATTTTAATACATGACACACGGAACCGATTCTTAAAACCCCTTCACTGTTTGAAAAGCAAATTGTCAGTGATTTGTATACATGAAATCTTCATGTTGAAGTTTTGGGATTACTTGGAACTCATATTTTGAATGTGATTAAAGACAATCAAATTACCACTATTGAAATCTTAGACTTTCAGAACAATGAAGAATTTGTTGTAGAGTGGGATGCATCAAAAGCTGAAATATATTATTTATGTTGCTTATTTGAGTTTAATGAATATCTTAGTAGACATTGATTGATGGCACTTCTTGCCGTCAGTGTCTTCGCTGTCCCATCACACTATATATTGCGAAGGTTGATAAAGGATGTTAGAAGTAACCATCATAAATGAAAAAATCAATGAAAATGTTGGTTTTAAAATAGAGAAATTTGATCGTTTGTATGAAAATGTTGTTTAGTTTTTTGAGGAAGGATCATTAAGTCACGAGAGTTACAATTTTTCATGCTATGCACTTGATGAGCCCTAATACGATGTGCGACTATTAAGAAATTATTGAAAGTGGACACTGTAACGACCCAAAATTTGAGAGATTAACTTATGAAATTCTTAGTGAAAAAGATGAACATTTTTTAAAAAAAATAATAATAAAAGTAACTGAAAACTCATTGACTTCAAAAAATTGAATAAATAAGTTTCTCTTGAATTTTCAGAATAGTAAATCAGAGTTGTTTTACATCAAAATATAAAATTCTAAGAACAAGGCTTTCCGCCTTTCACTACCCAAAGACACATCCTAACTGGTCATAACTTTGGACACTTGTGAGAAATCTCACCAAGGCGCACCAAAGGTCCACATATCTCGGAGCCTCCAACTGTAAGTCATTATCATTATCTGATTTTCAAATACGGAAAAGGGTCAACTCCCAAACAAACAAATATACAAGTTATACATTTATTTAACATGTATTTAAAGGTATGCAAATAGTACAAATATTAATATAAAGTACACAAAATGTCATCACCCAAAACAACAATGGACTCGACAAATGCACAGCGCCCTAAAGGTTGACCTAGATGCGACACAAATGATCCGGATATCACCTCCCTTATAGGGCAACAAAAGTTCTTCGTAGATATTTGTGGGCTTCAACCAATTATGAACACTCCACCGTGACTCCAACCAATTATGGACACCACATACCCCACGGGTCCCAACCAATTATGGGCACCAAAAGAAGACAACGAGCCTTAACCAATTATGAGCACTCAAATGGAAACAATAAGCCCCAACCAATTATGGGCACTCAAGACTTCGGGTCCCAACCAATTATGGGCACCATGCGACAATGAATGTATGCATGCAACACCTGCTTATTAACTCCACAAAATAGGCCACTCACAATGAGTATCCGACTAAATTAATCATTATCTTAACCACCTGCTAGAGACACTGATTACACCGATAGTAATACCGACTTACAAAATATGCAAGACCACAATTCAGACATGAAAACAACAAGTTATACTCACAACCAAGCAATACAAAATCAAGTTCACATAGCACATAGTATGTAAGCATGGTACAATACTTAAACATGTTAAAAACATCATCATTTTAACAACAAGTAAATACATATATAAAATAGAAAAATGGAGCGCCCTTTCCCTTACCTTAACAATAGAAGTTCCTACACTTTTCACGCCATAGTCTTTGTTTGAGTACCTCTATACCTTCACAAGTTCAATATTTACCAACTGAGTTTCGATCACACTCACTCCTACAATATTTGGTTACCTAGAATTGAATGCCTTGCTCTATTTTCTTTCTCCTTCAAACATCTTCTATGTTCCTCTTTCTCTCTTTGTGTTCCTCTCTCTATACCTTTTGTTTTCTTTCTTTCTAAAAAGATGGAACCGAATATGTAGTGTGGAAAGTGGAACTGACCAAGTAACTAAGAAGAGAAGTTGAAATTGATTTACCTATTTTCTCTCACGCCAACCACTATAATGTATTGCCTTATGTTTCACTTGGTTCCTACATTTAATACTTTAATAAATTAAAAACCTAAGAGTGGGTTTGGGAATTTCTATAATGACGGTGATCTAAGAAGGTGGTATAACCTGCTAGTTGTATGTGCAAGGTGCATGTGCCATGAAACCAAGTCAAAATCCCTTGTATAATACTCCATAATATTAGGCTTACTAATCACACTATTTAATAATTAGTATAATGAATTTTGGCTATATAATTTGAAAGAAAAATACAAAATAATATTATCATTCAATAAATCAAAAAGGTAAATTATTTTAAAATCAAAGTAAGATAAAATAATTTAGAATAAAAATATGATAAAATATCGGGATCTTACAGACACGAAGAAAGTCGGAATTTTTTTTATTTGTTAAGCCACTACTTGATCCTAAAGATGAAAAAACAAAAGGGGCTCTAAAAAGAATAAGGAGTTGAATCGAGAAAGGTCGTAAGAAAACATCCAGTAGTATTGAGAAAAATGTTAGAAATTCTTAACTTTATTTTTTGTGATTTTCACTCTGTCAATTTTTTCATTGTTCTTATGATGACATGATTTTTCATTGTAATGCATTGTAATGCACTTGATGAGCCCTAACATTTGTTATTATCCTTGGAATTTTACTCATTCAAAACAATTTCAGCTCAATCTCATCTCTTAATTCACATCAGGGGGAAAAAATTCCAAAATTGTATGTCTTTTTGCATCATTAGAATAATAGAGAAATAAAACCCAACTCCATTTTCCATATGATGAACAGTTCACATTGACGATATGTTTATATTGACGATAAATTATTTAACAAAGGTTGAGGAGAGACTCCTCCCTTGATGCTCCTAGCGCCTACCTTCATCTTGAACTGTTTCGTTCTGAATGAGAATTTGTGAATGAATGCTTATGTATTTATAGGCTTATTTCGAAGTGGGTTTTAGCTGAAAAATTGGGATTTTTCCCCAAACCTATATGGGAAGAAACGACAAAATGATGTTTTTTCCTAAACCCACATGCGCCTCGCACATGGTGCCTATGATAAGCGCTTTTCAATATTGTTTTACACACCTGGGTTTATTTTTTCTGAAGTGATCGACTAAAAAATTATGAAGGATTAAATTGGATCGTCACTCTAATTTAAATTTGCGATAGTGAGCACACAAGAATTGCTTCAACTAAAAATTTGTCACTCTAATATGACTAATGATTACAACTTGCTCATCTTGGCAGACCCCATCTCCTTTGCCTTAGCCCTCAACAGATTCTTCTGTATCTTCCCAGTAGCTGTCTTAGGTAATGGTCCAAACACAACTGATTTTGGGACCATATAAGAAGACATCTTAGCCTTACAAAAACTCAATATATCCTCAACTAAACACTTTTCATTACTACTATCCACTCTTGGCTTTAATGTCACAAATGCACATGGAGACTCACCCCATTTCTCATCTGGCCTTGCAACCACTGATGCTTCCAATATTGCATGATGTGAGTACAAAGTACTCTCTATTTCTACACTGCTAATATTTTCACCACCTGAGATAATAATATCTTTTGATCTATCTTTGATTTCTATATATCCATCTTCATGCTTCACAGCAAGATCACCGGAATGAAACCATCCATTTGCAAATGTCTCTTCATTAGCTTTAGGATTCTTTAAGTATCCTTTCATCACGACATTACCACGCATCACAATTTCGCCGATGGTCTTACCATCAGATGGAACAGGTTGCATTGTTTTTGTGTTCACAACTTCGAGGTGTTCCAAGCCGATGTATCGAACACCTTGTCTTGCGTGGAGCCGAGCTTTGGATTCTGGCGGAAGTGAGTCCCACTCCGGTTTCCAAGCACAATAGACGGACGGACCAAAAGTTTCTGAAAGGCCGTATTGGTGTGTAATGCGAAATCCAAGTTGGGACATGCCGGAAAGAAGAGAAGGTGGAGGAGGAGCACCACCTGTATTCACATGCACAATATGAGGTAGAGGAAGTATTGTGTCCTCAGCCGGGGCATTCATTATGGAGTTAAGCACAACTGGTGCTGCACAAAAATGAGTCACTTTGTACTTGTCAATGGCTTCATATACTGCCTTAGCTGATACCTGCATAAACAAATAAATCTTTTAGACTATTATAAATGTAATTAGTTAGTTATTAGTAAGTTTTTTTTTTGTCGTGGCCAGGGTTTGAACTTCGAACCTTGCATATATTATGTATTGTCCAAAACAACTGAGCTAAACTCATGAGGACAGTTATTGGTAAGTTATTACTAACTTATTTTCATTACCATTAATACAATTTTAATTTTACTTTCTACGTTTTTCTCTTATCCATAGCTTCCATCTGAAATTGTGCTCCCTCCGTTACAAAATAACTATCCTTTTAACGTATAAAAAATATTTTAAAATAAGTATTGTTTTGTTTCTTCAATGTAACATTTTGTTTTCTTCGTGTTCTACTCTAAAATTAATATTTTTCCGCAACACAATTATTTTAGAACGGAGAGAGTAAAATGGTATGAGACATTAGTTTTAATTACCTGGCGAAGGCATATGCTTGTGCCAAAGAGAGCTGCAAGTGTCCAAATGTAGCACCAACCATTGCAATGAAACATGGGTAGAGTCCAAAGAAAAACAGCTCCTTCATTCATTCCCCACATAAGTGCTGCACTAAGAGACATGAGATACGCCCCACGGTGATGTAATACAACACCTTTCGGACTAGAAGTCGTTCCAGATGTGTAACCTAATGCAATGCTCTGCCATTCATCCTCTGGAGGTTTCCAATCGTACTCAGGGTCACCACTTTGAAGAAAGTCCTCGTAATTGATAGCTCCTTTGCTCAACGCATATCTATGTGCGTTAGGGTCGCAGTTTTCATCACCAATCACAATTAAAATTGGAGGCTTGAATGTGTTTGTTTTCTTAGAACATATTTTCAAAGCTTCTTCTGCTAATAAAAAGAACTCTTGATCTACAATCACAACTGATGCAGTACAATGATCTATAAGAAAAGCTACTGTGGAAGCATTTAGCCTAATATTCACTGTGTTCAACACAGACCCTGCCATTGGAACCCCAAAATGAGCTTCATAAAGAGCTGGAACATTAGGTGCAATAACAGCTACCTGTTGACAGTAAAGTGAAATAAAATTATGTTACACATTACTACCATTTAGCAGCTGACCCAAAAAAAATAGCTTATAGGTCTCTATATAATTTTGAGGTTATAACTTATAATTTATGTCTTGGCTCAGGCTAGCGTGGGAGACCAAATCAGGTCTCTCACGGTGGGAGGGGAGAAAAAACCTGCAATTGCAGGTCACCACTAGTTTTAATAGTTTTATATTATTTTTGCTATTTATACTTTTGACCCACCTAAGTTAATTATAAATATTTCACTCGAGTTTTTTTATTTACGAAATTGGCATGTCCCCCTTTTTTTTATTATTATTTAAAAAACCAAATAAGTTACTACCTTTAATTATTATTTTCTTTCTTCTTTATTATCTCCTTGTTCTGATTTCCCTGCATCTCTTTCGAGCACCATCATCACAACAATAGTGCTCATGGCACTGGTAAAAACTATTTTTTCTGATATTCATCCTTGTTACTACATGACCAGCATCACCATTCCACAAGTTACTACCACCACCATCATCGGTATCATCAATATTCATTAAACAACAACAACCACCGCAACAAGTCAATTTTTTTTATTTAAATAACCATTTATAAATTAAAAGAGCTTTATTTCCCATGACTGAGGTTGGATATTTTGTTGGAAAACAAAAATATTTCAGTTTTGAGTGTTTAAAGATGCAGAAAATTGCTTGAAATCACAAGGAATTGTTATTTGCTTCATGATTCTAGATTAAAATTGAGTTTTCTAAAATGGCATAAAGTTATAGCTTTTCTATTCCGGGTCGCGAGGATTTTCGACTGGGTTGTTTTGACCCTTCTAGAGGTTGAAGATGCAGTAGTAAAAACAAATAAAAAAAAAAAACTCATACAATGCAGGTGATGGGTATCGAACCGACGACAATTTTTTTCATCAACAGACACTAATCAAACCAACTGTACCACTAATTCTATTGTATACTTACATAATTTGATTATTATTAACTGTAAAAGGTTAAGCAATAAAAAATTGATATGATTAATTCAATATATTAATTAAGCAATAAAAGAGTCATATGATTAATGCAATATATTACATCAAATGCTCGCAGTTATATATACCATCCGGTAACTATTATAAACAATAATTCATATTTTATGTTCATTTAATAATTGTTGTATGTGGTATTTAATAAAGACCGTATACATTATTTATTAAATTAAATGAATTTAAAATGTAAATTTTTGCTTATAATAGTGACCTAAGGGTGTGTGTGATATTAAAAATTTATATAAAAGATTTCGACCAAGTTGACTACTTTTGTGAAGGAATAGTTTGTCGGATTAACTTATATGAAATATTTAGATTGCCGAAATTTTAATTCTTACTTCGTTCTTAATTCATTTAGATCATATCAAACTAACCGTTAGTTAATTAAGTCCGTCTTGGTCGGAGGAGGAATGTCATTTTTAACTAGGTTTCTAAAGTGAAAGTTTGTCAGATTGACTTATGCCAAAAAGAAAAAAATTTACAAAGCGCTTAAAATTAGATTATTTTTACAAGATATGAAATAAATGTGAATTTTCAAGCGCTCAAAATTTAAAATTCATATAAAATTCATCCCTTTTTTAAAAAAATTAAACTATTGCAGGAGATAATTTTATAATGTATTAAATAAGAGTTCAAAAAATAATTTTAAATTTTGAATGATACACATGAGTTTGCTAAATATGCAGGGACCAAAAATGCAGGGTCTCAATTTACATTACGTTTACGGATTAAATATGAATTGATTTGAAATCAATTGGTATTAATAAAAATGCTTGGCACAGTTGGTGTAAATTGGATACTTTGATGATCAAGGTTGTCTGTTCGATACTTTTGTTGCATCGATGTCTTTTTATTAATTTTTTTTACCTGCATCTTCAACCTCCAGACGGGTCGAAACGACCCGTTTTATGACCCGGAAGAGAAAACCATAACTTTAAGCCATTTTAACACCAAAAACTCAATTTTAACCTAGACTCACGAACCAAATACCATTTCTTTGTGATTTCAAGCAATTTTTTGCATCTTTAAACACTCAAAATTGAAATAATTTTGATTAGTTTCAACAAAACTCAACTTCAGTTATGGATAAAAACCCTCTTGATTTAAAAATGGTTCTGGAAATAAAAAATTGATTTATTGCCGTTTTTGTTGTTGTTCAATGAATACTAAATATCAGAAAAATATTTTTTAAGTTGTTGTTGTTCTTCAATGAATACTAGATATCAGCAAAATATTTTTTAATGGTGCCATGAACACTGGTGTTGGGTGTAAAGAACTCATGATGCTGGACATATTGATAGTAAGGATGGATGGTAATGGGAAGGAAACCAGAAAAAGGAGAGAAGATAAAGAAGAAAGAAAAGAGTGGTCAAGAAATTATGTGTGAAAAGATTACCATGACCATTGATCATGTCTCACGTTATATTTTGTTAAGTCTGATTTTTTTTTAAGTTGTTAAATAAATTTATCTGTAAAATAAAGGTTATAAATAATAATAAAAAAAGAGTTATATCACGTTTACTTTAAATATTTAAGACCGGAGGTATTTATAAATATTCTATTCATTAGGGCAAGTTGTGTAATTCTCAAATTTTAGTTATGGGTAAAATCACATGCAAAAGTACAATTTGCAATTCACCTACTAGGTACTGTAACAACAGGTCCTTGGTAAGCAATCTGGACCGCATGTTGATTTTGAGGTACATCCAACGGTTTAAACACGGTCACTCACGGTGAGAGACCTGATTTGGTCTCCCACACTAGAAGCCGCCTTATGTCTTACATGTTTATTTGACTAAACAAGTTTATCTTTTTGTCAAAAATAAAAAGATATATATAGGACGCTAACATACACCTTCTAAAAATAAGGTGGGAACATTACTCATATATATAACTTTTATAAAAAGATGTAGTTAAACCGTTAATTTTATAAAAAATTACAAATTCAATCAGCTATCTTATCCGTTAGCAGTTATAAATTAGTTTAGCAGGTATATGTTATAAATTAGCTTATCATATATTCAACATTTTTTTATCAAACAACTATGGTAAATTATTAATAGTCCCCGTGAGCTAAACTCAGTTGATAGGGACATTGCATATGCAGAAACTGAGGTTCAAACTCCGGACACCTCACTTATTCACTTTAAAAATGTGAATTTCTAACCACTAAACCATTTGACAAAAAATATATATTATTATTCATTAAAGTGAAGCGTGAATACCTTTTGATATAAAACACGCATAAATTAGATTACACAATAATCCAAAACTAAATTTTCACTTAAAAAGAAATTCAAAACTATATTTTTGTCATTTAGATGTTCATCTTTTTTGGGTTTCATAAATTATTTCTACCGAAAGTAATTTTGTTTGTGTTGTTTCAGGGATTTGGATCCTCTCCAGTGAAAATTTCATTAGATATTCTGTAGTGAATGGAGAGGATCTCACTGGACTCTCCACTCACAGGAGAGAATCCCCTCCCTTATTTCAGACATTAAATATTAGTATCTCTCTCAATTGGTATTTGAGCAATAACTCGCTACATTTTGTGTTAGATGATAGATGATATTATTTTAAAGTTGAAAACAATAATTTGTTAAGAAAGTTGTCCTTGCAAAAACAACGATAATAAATAAATGCATCTAAATTTCATACACTTATTTAACACTTTATTTTTTGTTTTATACCTATATCTTTCTATTATATCACCAAAATATTAAATTTCACCACTCAATATTTTTTGATCAAGTAGCCTAATAATTAGATATTCACTCTATAAAATAAATAAGTGAGGTACCCCGTATATTACATGCAATATCGCTAATAATTGAATTATGCTCACAAAGACGACATTAATCTCTTACTATTTTATTTCAAGATATATACATGATAAAGGGTGTACACGTTTCCCATGAAAAAAACATACCATCAATATCCATTGGCACCCTTCATCATTGCAATTAAAATATAGCTAATTAGTTGAAAAGAAAGCTGTCCATGCCTTAAAAAATTTTATCATCATCCATTGGCCACCTTCATCATTGGAATTAAAAAATCGATAATCTTTTGTTTTTCAAAAAATGATATATTTTATTTAATAATTAAAGAACGTGAAATAATGATATTGAAAAAGACAAATTAAGATTTTAGAGATAAGTCTATATGGGCCATTCTCTCATATTATTCAGAATCTCTCAATTATATGTGAGAGTTTTCATGTAATGTTTGCCACTCTATCTACAAACTAAAAAGATATTGATAAAGATAAAATAAATTTTAGTAACTTTAGTAAGGATGGCAACTAGATACAACCTAATTGAGTACCAACTTCCAACAAAACATCCAGTATCCCTAAAAAAGACACAAAACATCCTGTATGGCAAAATATTATATTGGTCCAACATATATCTCAACCAATAATAAAGTGACGATGTATTGGCGTTTCATCCCGATTTTTATTCACTCTATAAAAACGGTAAAAAACGGCAACGTCACCTGTTTATACTTTTTGTTGCAGCCTTTTTCTCAGTAACAGACCGCTTTTTTTTTTTTGAAGGAAGTAACGGACCGCTTTTTAAAACCTTAGTTGTTAGTACTACCTTTTATTAGAGTAGTGTTACCAACATTCACCCTAGACTTTTCCCTAACAGTCACTCTCTTATTGAGTCAATACATGTTGGTCACACCAATTTACGTGATATCTAATTCTAAAATAGTAGTATGTGATATAAAAGAATAAATGTTAGAAAAGTGAGTATTGAGAAGAGAAAAGAAATAGAGGGAGAGAAAAAGAGCATTACAGTGTTTCCAAGACCAATGGAGTAGTTGGAAAGAGCTGAAGCAAATCGACAACAACGTTGGTAAGTTTGATGCCAAGTGTAGTGACATGATCCATGAATGAGTGATTTTCTGTTAGGATGAACCTTAGCTGCTCTTTCTAAAAACCATAACGGTGTTAAGGCTGTGTAGTTTGCTGTGTTCTTTGGCAGTTCATCTATGTCTTTTTTCATCACCATTGCTACCCTAACACTAACACTCTTGTGCTATCTTTTGTTTGTGGTAGAAAACAAAACAACTTTGTCTTTCTTATGAGAAGTTTTGAAGGTATAAATAATCAAAACCTCGTAAAAAGTTCAAATTAAAATATTCATGGAAGCAACGCACCCATATTTCTTATGTGACACTTCAAATTTTAGGTATAAACAATTGTAACATTATTTACACCGCGTCCAAATTAAAATAATATTATGAAAAATTATACATACATGCATGATCTGATTCTATCTTATTGGGAAATCACCACCATCCAGACCACCTCTCATGCCAGTCCCTATAATTGTCTAAAACAATTTATTTTAAGAGAAAAGCTAACAAGAAACTTTACTTTAAAAATTGTGCCTTTAATATGTTGAATAATAAATGGGATAATAGTCACTCTTATCTTTGAATGTGTAATATAGTCATGATAGTCCTTTAATGTATCAAAATTTTAAAATAGTTTCTGATTATGCACTTTGTTAGTCAAAATATTCTCTGATGTTAAGATGTATTATTAATATTGTCTTATTAGTCCTTCAATATATTTACTTATTGTCATAGCAGTTCTTATAAGTACTTACATATTGTCATTTCAGTCTCTATATGAAAAGAGTTATTGTGATCATTGAGAGTTTATTTTAGCATCAGAAATTATTTTGACTCGGTCTACGCTAACATGACATCCTAAGTGAGGTGCCACGTGTTATTTTATTATTTTCTTTACCAAAAATTGGCCTTGGGGGGCCAAAACTGCTACAGTTGTAAAACTTAGGGGGTGGTTTTGTAGTTTTTTTTTAGGGGGCCAAAATCGCAACTTTGTGAAAATTAGGGGGCGAAAATTGCTATTAAGCCTATTTTTTCATAAAAAATATTTAAATTTTTTAAAATTGTGAAACCTATTTTCACTATTTCTTTAGCGTCATAAAATAATAAATGATAATATCAAATAATAAATTACATCATAAAATACTTGCAACAAACTAAATTTGATTGACATAAAATTACATTAGCATCAAAATAACAAAAAAATGCAACATCCTAATTTGCAACTCTAGCATGTTTTGATTTTCAATATAGAGGGTTCACTATATAAAGTTTTAGAAATTTAATTTGGTTTATGACTAAAACCTTTGGTATTCTCCATCTTCCTTAAGAAAATAAAAATAAAAAATGTTGATATCATTAAATAAGTGGATTTCTTGCGTTTGTGTATCGTTTTACCCGGAACCCGTGTTTTTATGGGATTTTTGTTTTTGTTTTTTGAAACCATACACACCCAATTACTCGGTCTAATTAACTTTTTTTAGATTTTTATATAAATTTGACGGGGTTCTTTTTGAGTTGACCCAACTCAGATACACCCTACCTACTGGCCAAAACAATGTAGCCTACAAAATATAGTCCTCTTTCACCTTAGTTGTATATTCTCACACATTGTGCGGGTTTCTTCTCGTTGCTAGGGGTATGTGATGCCCCAAACATACATTGCCACTTATGAACAATCTCTATGAAAATAATCTTTTCATTTTTGTAGTGTCACTAACATGTAACACAAGTCTATCAGCTACATTGTCCAGTTCCACGTAGCTATGATAAATTATGATACTTTCATGACCCTCATGAGACTTAGTGGACTTTGAGAAGGGTTTGCCTTACTTGCATTCGGTTGTTTCTAACTCAACTAGCCTTAATTCATTTATATTTAGACATTGATTAAATCTAAATCGACTGCTTGATATCAACTTAGATTATATTTAGGTTTAAAAGAATGTCCTAGGCATTGCATTATTTTTTAAGCTTAAGCTAAGAGTTGATGTAAGTTTAATAATTCATTAGTGAAGTTTGAAACTGTTGTTCATAATCTTCCAAAATGCGTCAATACTTATTATCTTCAGTCATCAGATTTGAAGTCCAATTTTGGAGTTCATTATTTTATGTGTTTTGTAGTCTGTGCGGATCTGACATTCTGAATATGAAATAGGAGTACATTGATTGTATTTGAATTAATTATAAAAGGCTTAAATATGAAAATAGTCCCTGTAAATATCCGTCATTTTGGTTTTAGTCCTTGTAAAAATATTTTTTTTTATTTTAGTCCCTGCAAATATAAAAAATTTGGTTTTGGTCCTTGGTATTTTGTTTTAGTCCTTGTAAAATTGATTCATATTGGATTTGGTCCTTGTAATATGTAGAATATTTGATTTTAGTCCCTCAAAATGAGGACTAGAATGAATATTATAGGGACCAATTTCAATATGAAATGATTTTACAAGGATTAAAACAAAATACCAAGGACCAAAACCAAATATTCTATATTTGCAGGGACTAAAACCAAAAAAATATTTTTATAAGGACTAAAATCAAAACGCTAAATATTTGCAGGGACCATTTCCATATTTAAGCCATTATAAAACCGTGGTTATTTGACTGAAACCATAAATAATTGGAGGCAGCGTGTCAATTTGTATTATTTCCCTTATTTATTAAAATAGTCTTGCTAACTAGTGCCCTAAAAAAATAAAAACAATTGATAATTTTTATGTTGAAAAAGTTATTTTTTTATGTTTCAATGTGTTGAATACATAAATCTCAAGATAAAACTTCAATTTTAAGTTTCTTATCTAATACCCGAGAGACATTTGTTAGCATTTCCTTTATTAAAAAAAACTTTTGAAATCAAAAAAGGCGATACTTTGATGTCAGAAATGTATGAATGCCATCAGACAAGTTCACACCCTCTAGGTTGAATTGCATTTGGATTATAATTATATTCTATTTAAAAAATTCAACATATCTCAGATACTCTTAGTTTATAATAACTATTTTAGGAAAGTTTATACGATACACTTGTAAATTGAAGTGTATCTGTATCAACATCTCAGATACTCTTAGTTTATAATAACTGTTTTATCAAAGTTTATATGTAACTGTTTTATGAAAGTTTATATGGTACACTTGTAAATTGAAGTGGATCAGTATCAACATGTCAGATACTCTTAGTTTATAATTATTGTTTTGCGAAAATTTATATGGTACACTTATAATTGAAGTGTATCAGTATATTTGTTTTGTAATTCAATAAATTAATGATAATTTTTATGAAATAAATAGTTATTTGTCGATTTTTATATTTTAAGAAATAATATTTCACAAGAAAAAAACATTTTTTCATCATTTATATAAATTAAAATAAATTTTGTGGGCACTTTTTGTTAAATAAGATGTAGTTATAAAACGTTTCTTTGGTTTGATGTGTGGTTAGAGGGGGATCTTTATTTAGACGTCTTTTTTTTTATTTAGTTGAGTATCGTTTATTGTTGGTTGATGAGACGTGTTTGTTAGACTAGAGAGTAGGGGAGAGGTTTGAAAATGGTGGCGACAATTGTTAGCTTGGGAGGATGAGCAGATGGGGGAGTGTTGTGAGTGAGTTGTTAAATAACACTACTTTGTAGGTTGGTGTGGAAGAGGGAAGATGACATCTTGTGCCAAATGAAGATTACATTGTCGCGGGAGTTTTATCATGTGTTGACTTCGACGAAGCCATTTACTCAGGTGGAGGTTAATAGTATTATTTGGAACAAATCAGTCCCGTTAAAAGTTTCTCCATTTTCTTAACGTTTATTACGTAATCGGATCCCAACAAAGGATAATTTGCCTAGGCGTGGAATTATTCAAAATAATGTTAAATTTGTGTGTCAGCGGATGTAACACCTCGTTTTCCCAACATAAAAATTTCATTAAATTAATCAGAGTAATCATCACAAACGGAATGTCACACTTCATAAAAATCATAAATGGAATAATTAATTAATTTTCCTTCAAAGTTCAATCAACATAATATTCAAAAACTTCGCAGCGGAATTTATTTCAACATCTAAAATAGTCTTGGCACGAATGTCTCATCAAAATATCTCATAAAAATTCAATTAACAACTTAATCTTGTAAATTCATAAACAATACGTAAGGAATAGAAAAGCATGCAACAAAGTTCTCATCCCGTTACGTATCAGAGCACCTAAAGACACACGTGAGAGATAATCCACTCACGACAACAATCTAACAACAACTTAACCTCGATCACCTGCAAGTTACTCATACAAAGAGCAACATTTCCAAGCAGAAGGGGTGAGATTTCACATTCAATAATAATAAGCATATAATTCAACAAAAGCATTTAACAACTTATACTTCATCAATTAATAAAATTACTCTTCTTATAAAACTTCATTAATAACTCAATCAACTTCTAATCATCATTAACTTCATATTCATTACATTATACACAACGTCATACAACAAGATAAACATCACATCATAACATCATATACTTCACATCATAAACATCATCATATAACAACATAATCACATCATAAACAACATAACAACATCATAATCAACATCATAAGCACTTCATTAACGACACATGGATGAATAACAACTTAACAACAACGACACGACTTCAACTCGGCAATGCAACTTAGACATCTTACACATCTTGAACCATATAGACAAAAATGCAACTACGACCTCTTAATCATGCATGTGGTACCAACCAGGGCATCAAGCCCCCAACGTATTGAGCGTAAATAGGCTCACAGGGCATCAAGCCCTCAACTTACAGGGCATCATGTCCTCAACTTATTAAGCGTAAATAGGCTCACAGGGCATCAAGCCCTCAACTTACAAGGCATCAAGCCCTCAACATAATATATATAAATATACATTACAGGGCATCAAGCCCTCAACTTGAATGAGTATGCATGAACTCAATGTCTTACAACTTAGAAACATCGACCTCTTATATAAATCCAATAATTTGGAAGAACATCTTTCATCTTAGACCGACTCGTGCAATTTAATTAATATACAACAGCAACATAGGCAACACATAAACATCTCAAGATATAACAATGTCAAATAATAATCAATCATCAACTTAAGCATCTTATATAATTCATATAATGCATATACAAATATATCACATTACTAACAACTTCAAATCATATTCATCAACATATACATTCATATACATATTAAATCATCCAACAAGGATATTCACATCAAACCAAATTAGATCCATCACCACATAGGTTAAATACTCTTAAACCCCTTAATTAAACTCCTAGTACTTCTAGTTTTGAGGTTTGTAATTATTTCATAAGTTTTGGATTAACTTAGAAACGGTTATGCTGAATTTTCATAAAATTTCACTAAGACCTCCTTGGAGTATTTTTCATCATATCTCAAGAACCACATATCATTTTCACGTCAAACCAAAGCCACTGGAAAGCTAACTCAATTATCTACAACTTTCATGTTTAAACCAAAAGCCAATTCAAAACAGAAACGTGTGAAAAAGACGCAAGAACATGAAAGAGGACGTGCTGTTAGAGAGCAACTCGGAAAAAACCTACTTTTCACCCCAAAATCCCAATTTTAACTTCCCTATGCCCAAATTTGATCCAAAAACTTGTATAATCATTTTTATACATGTTAAGGCACTCAAAACCATATAAAACATTGCACTAAAAATAACTCATGATCTGAACATCAATTCTACCCAAATTCAACAGATTTTCTACTCTATTAACAACCAATTACAACTTCAAAACCTAATTCCCAAATTCCTATAACTACAACCTACAACATGATAAACTCAATTTCAGAATTATACAACTTAGAATTAGAGAAAGTTAGTCTCACCCTTAACTTAGGTTAGATGATCGCAAGGTTCTACCGCTTTCTCTTCTCTGACTCTTCCCTTCTCTTGTTTCTCCCTTTTTTTTCTTCCCAAAAACAGTTTTCACGTAATCCTTATTTTCTAATTCTAACTCTCCCCTTTTATATAAATCCTTAACCTACTTATTTCTATAACAAATAACAAATATAAAATATTTCTATAACAAATAACAAATATATCTCTATAACAAATATATTTCTATAACATACATATTTTTACACCAAATAAGAAATATATTTCTACACCAGATAACATATATATATTTCTACACCAAATAACAAATATATTTCTACACCAAATAACATATATATTTCCACACCAAATAACATAATATTTCTACACCAAATAACGTAATATTTCCACAGCAAATAACAAATATATTTCTACACCACATAACATATATATTATACTAATAAATATCAACATATAACATAACAAAATATCACTCATCAAAATAAATCGACTAAATTATAAAAAGACATCTAAACTCAATAAAATAAATAAATAATAAAATTGGGCGTTATAGTGGATGCGGGAAGTCAGAAAGTATTGATCATTTGTTTATGGGCTTCAACATTTTTGAGACTATTTAAAGCCTAGTTATGGAATTGCTCAGAGTAGACTCAGCGAATATGGTACACTTGTATGATCATCATATGCAATTAATTAGTAATTTAGGAGACTTTTCAGAACTATTTGGTCTTCTTTAGAACTGATTTGGTTAGTTTGCGTTTGAGTCATATGTAAAGAAAGGATCTGTCACATTTTTCAAAGAAAGGAGGATTTGATAATTCACTTGTTCAATAAAGTCAAATGTTTATCCTTTTGGTGGTTGAAGGTGAAAAATTCAAACTTAACTTGTGATCATCATCTTTGGTAGTTTAATCATATTACGTGTTTGAGTTTTGTCACTTCGCTTATAAGTGATGGTCGGGTTAGGCAAGTGTACCAAATCTTTTACCAAATAATAATGTGATAAGTGAGTATCGTATCCACAAGGATTGTCGTTTCATCCAAACAACTCACATTACTTATTTTAAGTTTGACAAAAAAAATAAAGTGTTATTCTAAGTGGTTACCTGTTTTTGGTTGCAGAAATGTTCCAGTGGTTAGAGGATTATTTGAATCTCCCCTATTTATTTGTTGGATATTAAATTAACATGTGTGTTGCATCTAGTTATTCTAAGTGAACTATCTATGTGATGAGGTCGTGGGACGTTTCTACCCTAATCGGTCGTCAAGTTGCACCTACTGATCGCACAGTGATCATTACGCTCGGGGTCTTACTCTCTCAGTTGATTAAAGGCTATCCCTCCGATGGCTAATTGCACATGCTGGTCACACAGTGATCTTTACGTGTGGGGTCTTGTTAGTTCAAAGGTAATTGAAACATGAACTTAAATTGATCGTACAGTTTTTCCTAAGGCTATGAAGTGCCAAAAATCCATTAGATTAACCCATCCATGAATCTTAGGTATCTCAACTCACACTCTCCTTCTCAGTAGTTCTACAAATGGGCAGCCCTATCAGCGTCTACCTTACCAAGGGTCAAGAAGAATGGTTCTATTAGGTTTCAATTTATTTCCTTCAAGCAACCGCTTGTTTCCCTAATCTTTAACTAGTTACCTCCTAGGTCCAGCATATTTTACTTAGTATTACTAATGTCACCTCCTATGTGCTTACCACTAGGGTCAACTCACTCTCGATATCTTTCGCTAGTTATCAACTACTTACTTTCTAGACAAATAGTTATTAGTGTAAGAACATAAATATCAAGATATAAGCATCCAGATAGTAATGACAATGTTAAGCCCTGTCACAATCTAAGTATCTAATATAGGGTTGCGCCTACTACAAAAATAAACCTAAACTAACAAAACTAAATAGCGACCATAAAATAACAAAATAAACGACATATTATTAAATAATTATCCAACAAAATAAACAAAGGTTCATCTTAGAACTCTAACTTATAACTACTTAGTTACCTATGGTAACTAAAAAGAAGATACAAAAAGATAAAACCATACCCTAGAAAAGATAGGAGAAGATAAAACTTCTCCTTGGCTCCTAGAATCGCCTTCCTCTTGAACTGCTCAAGTTCTGAACGAGAAATTATGAATGAGGAAGGCGGTATTTATAGGAAAATTTTCCACCTGATTTGGGCTAAAAATATGTGCTTTCTAGGGGTGAAAAAGTCACAAAAAGTGACTTTTTCGCAAATCAGCATGTGCGAGACGCTTTTTCTATGCGCCTAGGCGCATTAGGCTATTCCAGCCATGCACCAGGCACTTTATGTATGCGCGGGGTGCTTTTATGTAGTTGAAATGTCTTTTTTCTTTGTTCGTCTTGGTGTTTTCATCAATGTAAGATGTCTTGGAACTTGAGAACATAATTCCTCTCTCTGTAACGTCTCGTAAGGCCTCTTGAATCTTCAATCTTTGCTTCCCAAGGACCACGTAAATCTTCAGACGTGTTGCTTTGCCGATTTGCATGATTTCTTTGTGAATTTCATCAAGAACACCTAAAAATTGCTATGTTTCGGGAAAACTCAGATTACAGACTCAAATATTGAAATTCTGGCGCGTTGGCTTTCATGTTTTATACGATGTTCCAACACCAGACACAAAAGAAGAATGTTGAGTTTAATGTTTAAACATCGTGCTATCAATAACAAATAGAATAAGGTAAAAGTAAAAGACAAGAAAGTAAATGCCACATGTGAATTGTTAACCTTGTTTGGTGACAAACACACCTACTCTGGGGCTATCAAGCCAGGAAGGAAATCCACTAGTGTAGTCCTTGTTCTAAGTTCTCAGCAAACTCCGAGTTCCAAACTTATAACCTAAGACCTACCCGTTCTGACTTCAACCTAGGAACGCCTAGATCTGAGATCCCATCTCACTTCCACTCAATTACACACCATGTGATTATCTGATTACAAAACAATGGTGAGGTTACCTTCAAACACAAACTACCTCCGTGCTTCAAAGCTTAGGAGTAGTATACAATTGCAACTCGATAAAAACACAGTCTTATACTTGCATCAAAGTGAGACAAGAAAGGCTCACAATAAAAAACGACTCAAAAACCTAAAAGCTTTAATATGTAAATGACGACTTGAATGAATAATTAGGTTTGCGTCCTTGTATAAATACATTGAATTAGTACGGGTTGAATAGACTTGTTGGGCTTCAGAAAACACTACAGATCCAATAGATGACCCCGCTTCACAAGAATCAGGAACAAACAGGTTGTCTCCTAAAATGTCGGAACATCTTTAGAAACAACTAAAGCACATCCAAAGTTTCCTAAAATATTTTCGCTACTTTAGGAATAAATCAAACAATTGATTATGGACAAAAAGCACGTGTCTTGGCCAACAAGTAATAATGCGTGGATTCCTTAAATAGATAAAGCGCGTGTAAATCATGGCACATAAGCAGGGCACACTGAACCGTGCTAACATGTTGGAACATCATATCCAACATCAAGTATGAATATTTTTTTTAGCAATAATGAAGCCAATATACAAACATTAGCGCACCAATGGGTGGAGAGATGTAAGAAAAAAATCTGCACGCCTTACAAACATTAACTCCTATAACTTCTCATGTAGGCAAATCCCTAATTTGCCCCTTAATTTTTCGAATTGCTTAGTGTCCAAGGCTATGATAAAAATATCTGCTGTAACACCCCATTTTCCCAACATATAAATAATATAAAATATAATAGATCAGAGTTCATCACAAACAGGATGTCACATTTTGTTCTTCCAAAATAATATTTAACACAAATAGAGTTAAAATCCACAATTTATTTAAATCATCTGCTTCCAATAATTTTCAACAACATCGCAGCGGAAAATAATTATTCTTTCAACAAAATTTGCACTAAGGCCTCAACATAAACAACGTCATTAAAATCCAACAATAAATTCATAAGGAAAAATACGTAACAATTGCAATAAACATCAAAGTCCTCATCCCGCTACGTATCAGAGGGACTCCTAAGACGACACGAGGAATCAACTCACATCAGCGGTTATTCCTGGTTATCTGCACGTTACCCACGTAGAGGCAACATTCAAACAGAAGGGGTGATATTTCACATTCAATAATAATAAGCAATAATTCTATAAAAGAATTTAACAACATGAAACAACAATAATTCATCATCAACAATACTTCACATAATTCCAACTACAAATCATCAATTAATTTTGCTCAACAATGTAACAACAACAACAACTCAACGATGCAAAATCCATGACAACTCAACAATGCAAAAACCATGACAACTCAACAACTACAATATGCATGTGGTATCATCAGAGCATCAAGCTCTCTTCATTAATGTCATAATTCGACTTGACAGGCTACAACCCCCTTCGCTTAAAATTAACAGAGCATCAAGCCCTCTTCACTTAGAACTGACAGAGCATCAAGCCCTTTTCGTTTAAAATGATTATGCATTGACACTACCAATGCTACAACAACAACAACATCAACAACAACAATAGCAGCAACAACAACTTCATAGTCTTACAATTCATTAATAGGGAATACATCATATAGGCATTATATTCAACAACCACAATTCATCATACATCTTCGTAAAAACATAATAAATTTTCCACAAAAGGTTTTCATGTCAAACCAAAGCTACTGGAAAGATAACACAATTATCAATAATTTTTATATTTACACTAAAGGCCAACTCAAAACAGAAACGTGCGAAACAGACGCAAGAACACAAAACAGGGAAGACTGCCACTGAACAACTCGCGAGGCGAGCCAATCTACTCGCCATGGCGAGTTCAACATATGGACTACTCGTCATGGCGACCAAGGTACTCGCCGTGACGAGTTAAAACTGATAGACTCTAAACTCAATCAAATAAATAAATAATGAAATAGGGTGTTACATCTGTCAATTGTTCCTTCATAACACCATGTTCAATAGTCACTATGTTTTCCTCAACAAAATTCCTAATGGATGGAGTGATCAATATGCTTGGTCCTACTATGTTGAATGTGGTTCTTGAAAGTGTTGAAAGCATTCAAGTTGTCACAAAACATAGTTCAACATCTTGTTCAACATCATACTCCTTTAGCATATGATGTTCCAACTTCGCATGCAACATTCTAGTTGGCTGACCAATCTGACCTTCTTCTTGTGGTACCCACATTTAACAATTTTCCTTAAATCTAATACCTCTCATTAGTATTTCTCCTTTCTCATCAGTTACCAAACATTCAGATTTGTTGAAGTTCACTTCCATCCCTTGATTACACAGCTGGATTATGCTAATCAAGTTGGAGGATAACCCTTTTATTAATAGGACATTGTCTAGCTTTGGAAATTTATCATTGCTCAAGTTTCCAATACCTAAATTTTTTCCTTTAGCTCCATGTCCAAAGGTCACATGGCTGCTTTTGTAAGATCTCATATCTTCAAGGAATATGTTTACTTCAGTCATATGCCTAGAGTATCAACTGTCAAAGTACTAGTCTTCTCTAGATGAAGCTCTTAGAGATGTGTGAGAAATTAACCCAACATTATCCAGTTTGGGTTTCCACTCTTCTCGACATTAACCACTTTAGGTTCATGTATTCTATGCTGAAAATGATTGGGATATCCATACAACTTGAAACAGTACGACCTTATGTATCCATTTCTACCGCAATAATGGCATACCCAAGGGCGATATATCGCTTTGCTTTTAGAACTTGGATGTTCCACTGGATGTTGCAACATTTGTCTACTTATAGTGAGATCATCAGTTCCTTCAGCAACTACAAATTTTATATCTTTGTCTGGTTTTTGCTTGCTTACCATTCCATAATCTTCTAAAGCATAGGCAAAATTTATTTTTTGTTCTTTCTTGTTTAGTGGTTTATAATTAAAGCCTATACCTTTTGGTTTCTCTTTATTGTTTCAGAATCTTATTAAACTGTCTTCCAAGTAACACAATAGCCTCTGACAAGCTTTGATCATCCTCAAGATCTCCTTGTGACTCTTCAGCATCAACATTTGAAACAAAAGCAATGCCTTTGCGTTTCTTATCAGTCCTTTTATCAACAAGTAAATCAAAATTCTGAAGAGATCCTATGAGTTCATCAACCTTCATGCTGGAAATGTCTTGAGCTTCTTCAATTGAAATTACCTTCTTATCAAATCTCTTAGGAAGAGATCTGAGAATTTTCCTTACTAGTTTTTCATCAGATAATTTTTCCCCAAGTGAGTCAAAAGAGTTAGCAATGTCAAGGACATTTGAAGCTTACACTATTTACTTTATATGTTTTTGATTATGTTTCTTAGCTTAGTTTATCTTTTGATGCATGTCTTATGGTTAGCATGTTAAAGCACCTAGTAGTCTATAGGTCTCATGTACAAATGTGTCTTAATTCATCCTTAGGTATTGAATCCATTCACCAAAACCCGGAATCGATTCATGACTTATGATGAATCGATTCTTTTTCTGTTTGAATCGTCTCACAAAAGTCTCTGACATACACTGAATCGATTCATAAAAGTATATGAATCGATTCATCCTTTTTATGGGTTCACTTGAAACGACTCACACACTGAATCATCTCATTCCTCATGCCTTGTTGGGTTATTTTCCTACTGTCTGAATCGATTCATTTATTTAGTGAATCGATTCACTGTATTCTTTTTGTGCGAAAACTATGCCTTTTCACTCCTCACTATATATTCTCTTGATCTCATAACGCCAAATTCATTGTATCATTTGCATCTATTCTCTCTAGGTCTCAAAAACTCATTCTTCATACATTCTTCAAGATTAAACACTTTTTTTTAGAATATTGTCCATATAGACCAACAACATTCATATAATAATCATGTATGTTCTCACCCTCCTTCATTTTTAGATTCTCAAACTTGGTAGTAAGAAGTTGAAGTCGTGAACTTTTCACTTTAGATGTACCTTCATGAGCAGTTTTGAGAATTTTCCAAAAATGCATATTTTGCTAAACATGGTAATATTAGGGGGTCAAAACTGCATTTTTTTTGGTAGGGGGCCAAAATTGCTACGAAGACAAACATAGGGGGCCAAAAGTGCATTTAAGCCTTTTAATTTTTCAAATTTTCATTTTGGTCCTCAGATTTTCAAAAATTTAAATTTGACTCCAATACATTTTCAAAAAATTGAAAATTGATCCCTATATTTTTTTTTCAAAAATTATTTGAAATTTAAAAATTGATCCCTAATTTCAATTTTCAAATTTGGTCCAAAAAAAATAAAATTTATAAGAGTGGTAAAAAATATGACAATGAAATTTTTTTATTACTCCATCCAAACAAAAGTATTGAGAAATGAAAGTAATTTAATCAAAACATTTAAATTGCCTAAAATTTTAATTTTTTTAAAATTTTCCAATTACCTCATCCAAACACACACTCTTAAGTTTTTTAAGTTTCAAATATGTCTTTTAAGTTTTTAATTTAATGCACCTAAGATGAATGCTAGAGACACTCTCTTTTCAACACTCTCTTGAACACTCATTCTCTTATTGGATAAAACCAATGTATGACCCACCACTTTAAGTGAAACCTATTTCCAAAGTATGAGACCCACCATGATTTAAACTAATTAGAAAGTGAGTGTTGGAGAGAGTGTTGAAAAGAGAGTGTTGCTAGCATTCCTCATGCACCTAAATGACCCATGATCACCCCCTTAAGGAAGAAAATGGAAGAGAGAACCTAGAAAGAGAAAACTAAGGTCGACTTATTGAAGAGGGAGAACCTACGATTTTTTTTGTCTTCTTTTAGTGTTATTTTTTTATTTTAAAGTGTAATATTAAATTGTATTATATTTTACTCAAGGTCACTTTATATTTTTACGTTTTAGTTTTTCTTATTTTAAATTGTAATATTAAATAGTAGATTTAATTGTAATTTTGGTCTATTTGTTTTCACCATTTTGTGAATTTGTCCCCTATTTTATTATATATCAGTTTTGGTCATTCCATCATATTTTTGAACAAAAAATCGACGATGTAATATGTTTTAAATTACGTGGTATACATAAAATACCATTTGTATTTGTTGTTTCACATTAACATTTAATTTTATCTAAATGTGGTCAATCCTAAATGCTAAGAACACTCGATTAAATTCTTTATTTGAAATTTCCAATATTGTCTTTTTTTTATCATGTGAAATTTATATATATCACATCCCTTCATGCGAGACTTGTATCAATTTCATCGATGAGAAAGACGTTAATCCTTCCGTCCCATATTAAGTGATATACTTGACTCTGTCACATATATCAATGTATATTTTTTATCTTTAATATCTTTAATTATCTATTATAAAAAATTATGAAAATTAAATATTTAAAAAATATTAATCGAGACGAATCCAACATCTTATTTGATAGTATTATTTATCTTTGTATATTAACAAAAAAACATAATCAAAATATGTCAGATCAATGATACATCTTAAAGAATGTGATCTATACGATTTTCTACAATTCCACCTATAGTGACTGTGATCCTGTCGGATATACTTTCATTTCCCACACACAAAAACACATGGCCGCTTAATTAGGCAACCCACCCCAAATCCCAATAATGAAAAGGAATATGTTAAAATATGCATGGTGATATAATTTCTCTTCTCTATATATAGCGACAAGGACACCCTTTCACTCCCCACACAAAAACCATTTTGCAAAACAACCAAATAATAGAGTCCAATTTGTTCACTACAGCCCTATGGCCACTCAAGGCAACTTACCAATTATAGTGTCTAGAATTGGCATCATAGGTGCTGGAGTGAGTGGTTTAGCCGTAGCAAAACAACTATCACACTACAACCCTATTGTTTTTGAAGCCACTAACTCCATTGGTGGTGTTTGGAGACATTGTTCCTATAGGTGTACTAAACTTCAATCACAAACATGGAATTATGAATTTAGTGATTTTCCTTGGCCTAAAAGAGAGAGTATTGATTACCCTTCTCATGCTGAGATTTTGGAATACTTGCATACTTATGTTGTTCATTTTGATTTATTCAAGTATGTTATGTTCAACACCAAAGTGGTGGAAATGAAGTTTGTTCGGGACAAAGAAGGTTTTGATTTCGGACGTCTACCCAATGACCATGGAAATCCACTTCCTGGTCGTCCAGTATGGGAGCTTTCTGTTCAAACTAATGAATCAGACGCAATTCAGGTCTTTATTCACTTCAAACTTATCACTTACGATACTAAACAAGCTTTTTGAAAAAGATTAAGTTTGCAATAGCAATCTGGGTTACGACATCAAAATATTTGACATTTCATGTCCTTGACGTGACCGCAATTAAACACTTAAAACTAACTTTGCTACACTTCATTGCGACAATGACAACATAAAGAATCATGGTGCAACCGAGTTAAAATTTGATAATTTTTTTACATTTAAAATGTTAAGAGTCCCCCATCGGTTAGGAGTTGGCCTGACAGTTTGTTTATAAGTGGGGACAATCCTCACCTCACAAGCCGGTTTTGTGGGGTTGTGTTAGGCCCAACCACGATTTCTAATATAAAATGTCAAATGTTATTGGTTATTTTTATTAGTGAGAAAAACATAAGACATGCATGTGTAAAAATTGGTAACAAATTAAAAGAAGAAAATATATATTAAGTTACTTTTATAGGGACAAAAAAATTATTTATGAGGTGTTGTAGATGGATAAGAAATGGACAAGTGAATTCTAAGGAAAATCGAGTCTAACAGAATGGACTAGACTCCCACAACGTAGTGAACAACAATTCGAATTTATCTGGTATGGGTACTCACATTAGTTTCTGAGACCCTCATAAGATGATTTTATCTGACATATGAATATCTCATCTATATCAAGGTTAACAACAGCATACATAGACTTAAGTTAGTTTTGTTGTTTTTTAGTATTAATATATTAGCTGAGAAAACTATTTTTTTACTAAATAAAAGACTATTTATTTTGCTTTGTCTACTTGAATTTTCAGCGGTACCACTTCGAGTTTGTTGTTGTTTGCACTGGAAAATATGGAGACATACCATTGATGCCAACATTTCCATGCAACAAGGGACCTGAGGTGTTTAAGGGTAAGGTTTTGCATACCATTGATTATTGTAAACTTGATAAAGAAGCTACTAATGACCTTGTTAAGGGAAAGAAGGTTGTCGTTGTGGGTTACAAAAAATCAGCTATTGATCTAGCCATGGAGTGTGCACAGGCAAACCAAGGTAACAATTTGCTTTAAGACGTAACTTGTTCTAAATTGCGGTTGTAGTAAAACTTATGTTAACAACTCATCAACTCATTCCATGAACTTAACTCGGTTGTTAGAGATATTGCATAGAAGAATGTTAGAGACACTTTTTCCAACACTTACTTTCTCATTGGTTTAAATCAAGGTGGGTCTAACACTTTA
Source organism: Medicago truncatula (assembly GCF_003473485.1). Classification (NCBI taxonomy): domain Eukaryota; kingdom Viridiplantae; phylum Streptophyta; class Magnoliopsida; order Fabales; family Fabaceae; genus Medicago; species Medicago truncatula. The sequence goes on along the minus strand of NC_053043.1, from coordinate 19,381,383 downwards.
AAAATGGATTCCACTTAAAGTGGTGGAACATACATATTAATTTCATCCAATAAGAAAATGAGTGTTAGAGAGAGTGCTTAAAAGAGAGTGTCTCTAGCATTCTTCTGTTGCATATTATATGCAGGGACCAGGGTTCAAATCTCAAAAACTCCACTTTTCCATAATTAAATTATGCGAGATCTAGCCACTAAACTACTTGAAAAAAAAAATTATACATGAAAAGAAAAATCATAATGCATATATAACATATCTTAACACTCAACCTCAATATAACTAATATTTCTAAATTCTTTGTTTTAAATTATTTACTAAACCAACTATCAATCAAATTTTAACTTAAGTGATTATTGAACTCTACCTGAGAAGAATGGTTTAGGACATCCGACTTTGATTTCTGATGTAAATATTTCTTATCCTAACTTTACTTTATTAACAGTCAAACTTCGGATTACTAAGATCCTTTTCTGATAAAAACCAGAAGGTTAATTAACACCAAAATAAATTTATCTAGTAGAAATAAATTTACCTACTTACTACTAGAACTTGTTTACCTAAGTTAAGACAAGAAAATTAAAATTTCGTCAAAAGAAAGATAGGAATGAATCCTTGTGAATATAACCTATTTGGCAAGATCAGTGCGATATCATAGGGCGGAAGTTCGAACCTTAAATTATTCATTTACTTGCGTGAAATTGTCGCCACTAAACTAATTAAAAAAATAAGAAGGACAATAATATCTCTACGTTAAACAAAATATCAAATATTTTTTAATTGAAATATTACAAGAGCTGCACTGAGCCGTACTAAATTCAGCTAAAATGTCACGGTGAGCTTAACTCAGTTAGTATGGACAATGTATAAAATATGCAAGGTTCGGAGTTCAAACCTCGGTCATAACCAAAAAAAGATTCAACTAAAATGTTCTCGTGAACTTAACTCAGTTGGTATGAACAATGCATAATATATCCAAAGTCGGGATTCAAACTCCGGCCACTAGCAAAAAAAAAATATTTAGCTAAAAATATTTTTTTTAATCACCACCCATACCCATTTTGCTAGTTGATCAAGGAGCAAGAGTGGCTTTACTGTTTTGATGGATTTATCCTTTATTTTAGATTATCTTTCTCTTAACTTAATAATCATCACGTGTAACTGTAACTGTATGCCTTTCAGGTGGTATTAGGTATTTTGGTAATGTCTTTTCAGGTCCATTATTTCTAATTGATAAGATTGACGTTACTAATTATTAACAAAACTAATTTAGTCAAGACAAAACATAAATCTTTGACTTAACTTTTTTATTAGCAATTTTGCCTTTTTATGTTTTTCTTTATAATTTAGCATGTGAGTTTAAACATTTGCGTTTTTAAATATCAAAACATCATAATGACAATGTTGCTTCAAACTTGTAATGAAGGACCAGAAGGGCAACCATGCACAATGGTCATAAGGAGTTTGCATTGGACACTTCCACATTATAGGATGTGGGGAATACCATTTTTCATGTTCTATGCAACAAGATCTGCACAGTTCCTCCACCATACACCAAATCAGGGTTTACTTAAAAGCCTTTTATGCCTCCTATTATCTCCAATGGTATGCTCTTAATTAATTGAATTATTTGTTAAATGTATGCTTTTACTCTTTTTTTTTTTTTTTTTTTAAGGATAGAAAAAGTCAACTTAATAACACAAGTAAATTTAGTCACGAGTAAAATAGTGATGTATAAAAGATGATTCTATGTTAAAACTTAGGAGTCATTCATTTGAAAGACAATTGAGACACGCGAGAGAAAAACAAACCTAAATATATGTATTGCTTCTGACTCGATGATTAGTTGTAAAGTGAACTCAAAAGGTTAATCACTAGCAATACTTTGAGCCGTCTGATGGGATCTTCGATCGAAACTACTAGGGTTAAAAAAAATTGTGACATATCTTTTGTTAATTATTGTCTTTATGTTTGGCTATAAAATTCTGCTACAAAAGTTTCTTTTGACATTTAAAAAAAAAAAATTATTTATAGTTAATTTTTTTCTTTTAGTAATTAGAAAAGTAATTGAATATTATTTTTTTTGAATTGATGACTTTTAACAGAGGCTTGTGATTTCAAAGTTCATAGAGTCCTACTTGCTATGGAAACTTCCATTAGAGAAGTATGGGTTGAAACCAGAACACCCTTTTGAGGAAGATTTTGCATCTTGTCAAATAGCTATAACACCAGAAAGTTTTTTCAATGAGGCTGATAAAGGTAAAATAATCTTCAAAAGAGCATCAAAGTGGTGTTTTTGGAATGGAGGAATTGAATTTGATGACAACACTAAAATTGATGCTGATGTTGTTCTTCTTGCAACTGGTTATGATGGGAAAAAGAAGCTCAAAACCATTTTGCCAGAGCCTTTTTCTAGCTTGTTGGAATACCCTACTGGTATCATGCCATTGTACAGGTAAACACAATTTTGGATTATTGAAATAAAGTAATTAATACTTCCATAATATTCTAAAGCGAACACAGATTGCCTGTTGTCATTATCTACAAGCAATCATGTCAGCAGGGAGATCGTGATCCTCTGATGATCTGAGTTTGACTATCCGATCTCAATGGAGGGTCATGATCTCCCTCACTACATGATTTGTCATTATCTACAGGCAATCATGTCATCAGGGAGATCGTGATCGTCTGATGATTTGACTATCCGATCTCAATGGATGATCATGATCTCCCTCACTACATGATTGGTTTTAATCGGTGACCAGTGACTACAGAGAATCTACACTCCTTTCTAAGCATAGTTGAGAATGAAAAGTCAAATTTTGATGTACTTTTTACAGGGGAACAGTTCATCCATCGATTCCAAACATGGCCTTTGTGGGTTACGTTGAGAGTGTTTCAAATCTTTACACATCTGAGATACGTTCCATGTGGCTGGCTGGTCTAATTGATAACAAATTTAAGCTTCCTAGTGCTGAGAAGATGCTTTCACAAACAATTAAGGACATGGAAACAATGAAAAAGTCTACAAGGTTTTACAAAAGGAATTGCATCACAACATTTGGTATCAATCATAATGATGAAATATGTGAAGATTTGGGTTGGCATACTTGGAGGAAGAAGAACTTCATCAAAGAGGCATTTACTCCTTACACTGCTGGTGACTATAAGAAGAAAGATTGAGATTACTATTTGGTGCATAACGACTATGCTATTATATTCTTGCATTTAATATTACGATTTTGCGTATGAAAATAAAAGTATGTGGATAACTAAGTAGTGTGTTTGTTGTTCTTTAAGAATAATAATTGAAGGCCTAGATTTTCATAAAAAATTTCTTACCCCTCAATTTTTCACCGAATTATGTTAACATGAAAAAAATTGTTGTTCAGACATATCATAAGGCTGAGACACACAAGTAAAATACGTTTTTGCCCCCTCGGCAGTTAACTGCCGAGAAATTCAAAATCCAGTTGCAGTTACCTGCCGAGGAAAACCTCGGTAGTTAACTGCCGAGAAATATGTTTCATCGGATGAAACAGTCACTTGTTCCCACTACACACTATTTCATCATCAACTTCCATACCACTTCCATCCAAATCCTAAATCCAATAATTTTTTTTCATCAAATCTTGCTCCAAAATCATTCAAGTATCAAGCATAGGAGGTATCAACACACATTTGACGTAAAAAAACAGGTATTGAGCATTTTAATCGGTTTATTTTTTGGTTTTGTTATGGGTTTCTACGTCAGTTACGTAGAACCCTATCATGGGAATCCTCGGTACTTTACTACCGAAGTAAACTTCGGTAGTTTACTGCCGAGGAAAAGCTCGGTAGTTAGGTACCGAGAAATACTTGTGAAAATTTTGTCACACCGAAAAAATGGCAGCTACTGTCAAGTGAAACATGTCTGAGGTTGCAAAAATTGTCTGAGGTTTTCCTTAGCAGTTAACTGCAGCCGCTTTTTGAATTGCTCGGCAGTTTACTGCCGATGGGGTAAAAACGTATTTTACTTGTGTGTCTCAGCCTTATGATATGTGTCAACAACAATTTGCTAACATGAATGCAAGACAAATTTATGTACTTTAATATGTTTTTGATATTATTTAGAATTTCATAACTAATAATCCTGGAGCCTTTTGGTTGAATGTTTAAAAGACCTAATTCCAATTTTATTTCTAGAAGCTAATGACAGAAATTAAGCTAGCTACACTTGAAAAAGTATTCATAATGCAGCCTTTGGATTTTCGAACCTGAATTTAATTGGACGTTGCTTTGTGGAATGATGGAAGATGGGGCATCACTTCTTCTGAAAGGGGTAGAGGAGTATGCTCAAAATTTCAATTGCCTTGTGACAACAATTCAGGATTGTCATTTCCAAACATATGACCACATGGTTAAACCTTTGGGCTCAAAATAGACTATTATTTTTTTCACTGTATGGTTTACTCGCGCGCTCTATTTTTTTTTTTTTTTTTTTACTTTTTTAAATACTCTTTGTTCATATGTTATATTTGAATGTTTTTTTTTCTTCTGCGGATTATAGATTTCGAAATGATCTAGGTTACAACATCCATCATGTACTGATTTCATTTCTATGTGGAGTCAACAAATTTTCATTATATAAACAAATTTTCATTTCCAAGACATCCCTTATACACTTCACCATTTCAAGAATAACATATTTGAACAACCCCATGGTCAATAATCGTGGTCACACATGTGATGAATCATAGTATGCACATCAAAACTTATTTTTGAAATATTTACCCTATTAAAGATGCTACATGTTTCATAATTTTAGACTGATTCAACTTTAAATAGTTCGATAACAATTTGCATTTGAGAACGTAGCCAAATAAATTTTTGTAAATAAAATCTCTATATAATCCAAAATAAACATGGTAAAGTTGCGTACAATGCACAAAAAATGGTGGAACCCCTTCCTGGACCCTGCGTATGCGGGAGCTTTAGTACATCGAGTTACCCTTTACCCTTTTATAATCCAAAATAATCATGCAATGTGTATACCAAAACTTAAATCAAATAGAAATTTACCCAAAAACTCAAATTGAATTACTCTCTAACAAAACAAATAACCCATATCTTAAATCACAAACTAATTCCCTTTCAACCTAGTAACCCATATCTTAATCCATAACTTAATCATGCAGAAATTTATCCAAAAACTTAAATTAAATTACTATCTCAGACACATAAATTTACTCGGAAATTTAAATTAAATTACCATCTCCTGCCAATGTATGACTCATGAAATATGAAGAAAAAATTTCAAAAGAGATTAACATATAAACCCTAAATGCTTACCCTCAAACTAGAAATTCAAGAACAAATTCGAGATAAAACTCACATTCAACAGAAACAGCAACAGAGACGGTTAGGACGACGAATTTGAGCGCAACGATTGTGACAAAACATTGAGAGGGGAGGATACGGCACTACATGAGATGTTGGGAGTGGAGGCGACGGCGTGATTGTCTGAAAATTTGAATTGAGACAGAGAGAGGCGAAGAAATAAAACTGAGAAATGGAAGTGAGAAAGAGGGTGTGTAAGGTTTGATGTGAACGGCATGAAGCTACTTGCCAGCATGCTTACATAAAGTCAAAACTTTTTTTTGTTACAAGTTTAGGTGAGTTAAGAAATGAGTTAAGATCCTCTTCTCCATTTTTTTCATTTAAAAAGATAAAGACATAAAAAAAATCTTAAAAGTAATTAATGAGATTGAATGTGTGAGAAAAATTACCAATTTTTCGAGATTAAGAACAATATCGCTGTGAACCAAAACATTGTCTAGGGTTTTGGGACGATACTTGTCTACCCACAACATCTTTCTTCTCCTCCCACTGTGTCCAAATTGTAGTGGCGGGAAAACTACACCTTTTTATATATGTTGATGCTGATGAACTCAATGTATGATTTTTTTTTCTTCGTTACCTAGTATTTTGTTTATTTATTTTGTGTCACCTTCCAATTCAAAGAGGTCAAAATTATCCTTAGTTTTTTTTTTTAATAATTCGTCATTTGTTACTTGAAATTAGTTGCTTGGTTTTAGTTTATTTATTGAAAAATGATCAAAAGTGTTCAAAGAGCATTTATATGTTAAAAATTGACTTTTTCATATAAATTTTATTAATTATTCTCTTTTTTAATCTTTAATGAGTGTCTTAATGGAATTTGTTAGCATGACTCGTATTTATTTAGTCCTCGTTAAAAATAGTTAAATATATCAAAATTACTACGATTGAAAAGAGATTTCGACCTCTAACGCAGATGGTCAGGATTGGAAGTCAGGCCAATGGTTCTTGGGTATGAAGAAAATTTGATAAGAGGTACGAATCCATATTGCGTGTTCCACGTATTCTCTGATAGTAATTTATCCTTAAAATAGCTAAATTTTATAAATAATTATTTAATAGTAAACTTACATTGATGTGATATCAATATACAATGTGACATGTCTAGTTAGCATGCCACATATGGACTAATTTTTTAAAATTTCTAAAATATATTTGTCAATTAAAAAATATGGTTTATTTTAATCAACGACTACAATTTCGTGAAGGCTAAAATATGGTTTTAGTCCCTGCAAATATGCCTCGTTTTGGTTTTAGTCCCTGGTAAAAAAAAAATTGTTTTTGGTCCCTGCAAAATTTTTTGTTTTTGAAAATAGTTCCTAAAGGGTTAGGGACTATTTTCAAAAACACAAAATTTTGCAAGGACCTTTTTTAAAAACAAAATATTTTGCAGGGACCAAAAACTACAAAATTGGTTCAGTTATAATGTGCCACGTATGCAAATCATCACAAAAGTGGGGTCAGGGACTATTTTCAAAAACAAAAAATTTTGCAGGGATCAAAAACAAAATTTTTTTTTACCAGGGACTAAAACCAAAACGAGACATATTTGCAGGGACTAAAACCATATTTTAGCCTTTCAAGAATTTCCTTATTCATTCATTAAATAACTTTTTTTTACATGAGATCTCCTTTAATTACTTCATTCAAGGACATCTCTTCACTTTCTGATGCAACCAATGGGAATTTTTTTTTCTTGACCCTCTCACCAAAAAAAATGATATGTCTGCCCCCTATTAAAAATTATTGATGCATATGCCCTTATTCTTCATTTGATTTGGCGAACATGACATTTTTTTTCAGGCGAGTATGCATTTTATAATTGGATTTTTCTATCATGTACAAATTTACATATGTTAAGAAGTTTAAAATTTTCTTTTTTAAATTGCGAACATGCCTTTTTTTTTCTTTTCATGTTTTGTATTTAACATGGCGAGCATGCCATTTCTTTATTTTATTTTTTTGGGTGTTTTACATTTTTTTTATAAATGGCTTAAGTTTTTTTTTTTGCGTCTTTTTTTGCTTCACTACTATAAATGCACCCTTCCCCTATCAGTCATGTTAACAAAATAAATAGACGAGTTAAATGATAATAATATTTTATTATTAAGATAATTCAAAATAAAATATATTACGAAGGAAATTAATTAACTACCGATGATTAACAGTAAGACAATTCTTGCGAATATGATCGGTCTTTCGACACAGTCCACATTTTTTCGGTGTTTTTTTCACAACATTCATTTTAGTCAAGCTAGATGCAAGTATTGTTTAGACGATCTTTCTTTAATCTCTGCATGGCTAGATCGTGGCAATGCTTTGGACCTTCATGCGGGGGTCAATAACTCTTGTCGTGGACTACTTTGAACCTTTTATTGTAGGGGGAATGATGTATTTATAGTAGTGAAGATAAAAAAAAAAACAAAAAGAAAAAAATTATGGTGTTTGCCATTTCAAAGAGAGAGAAAAAATGGCATGTTCGCCATTTGAAAGAGAGAGCATAAAAAAAAATGGCATGTTCGCCATTTGATTTGTGAACAAGGGCATATGTATCAATACTTTTGAACTAGGGGCAGACATATTATTTATTTTGGTGAGAGGGTTAGGAAAAAAAAAATCTCACCAATGGGACCATCCATTCGCATGATATGGTGATGTTACACAAACACGCAAAGTACACAAATAATTGGGACCTTTCCACTCACATGAAGCTACTTGCCGTCCTTGCATGGCATTTTTATTTCTATCTTGATAGAAAAATAACTCCTCGTGGAATGCATGCAAATATTTTTTTATAGGCAAAATAGAAATATATTAAATAAAAAACAAAGAGATATACAGACTAAGGGACAGTAGACCTGACCCAGAAATAACCCAATGAAGAATACATCGTTATAAAAATAGTTTAAATAGATCAACTCTTATCTATCTTAACAAAAATTAATTAATCATAGGTGCAACTCAGCAAACCCGCGTACGGGTGCGAAACCAAGTTACAAAAAAGTATGAAGAGTGAACATCTGCAGAGACCAATTAGAATGTAAATATGGGTCATGATTTTTTCCCTATATTACATTCATTTTGAGCAAGGCTCATAATTTTTATTTTAGCAAATTTTCCATGGGCACAAACTACAAACACACATTTTAGGCATAAATAAAGTCAGAACATTATTTTGTTACAAGTTTAGGTGAGTTGAGAAATGGGGTTATCAATGTTAGCCTTCAAAGTTCAACAAGCATTATTAGAGTACTTACAAATCAATCCCCATGCTAGTAGAGTGGGGAGTTGAAACTATAACTTACAGATGATTCAACTCCTTATCAACTAAACATAAAATAAAAATATTGAATGAACTTTTTAAAATAACAAAGTTTACCAAACCCGCTCCAGGGGTCCGTTACCATCTAAATGAAGATGCTATATTGGAACATCAGAGGTATAGAAAATCACTACCTCTGTGAGACTCGGTCCCTCTTTTTTAGACACTGTTTGGTGGGACTTTATGCCCGTTTTTGTTAGGGAGGATTTTTGTAGGGACCATTTTGGGTTATCTATTTTTCGCTTTCCGTAGTTTTCTTTTTCTTGCCGCTTTTCTTTTTAGGGAGTTTGGTTTCGCGCCCCCTCTTGCAGGGGCGGTTCTAAGGCCCGGCGACCCCGGACACTCGCCTGGGCTATGGGCCAAATTTTTTGCAATTTCTTGTGTAAATTCCTATGAATTTCTTATATAAACCCCTATAAATTGGGCAATTTCTTTACATTTTTTATTATTTGCTTGCAATTTCTTATGTATGCCCTATAAATGTGTTGCAAATTTTTTTTTGTCCGGGCTTTACAATATTCCTGGCTCCGCCACTGCCCTCTTGTACATATATTTTTCCTTTTTTCTATATATTTAATATATGAGTGAGTGGCAGAGGATTGAAGTTTCCTGAGAGTGTTGACCTTGTCGGGATGTCCAGCGGCTCCTTGATGTCTTCATCACTCTTGATTCAGTAAAAAAAAAATTAATTATAGATTAATTGAGAGGTAAAATTACCATTTTGTGAGTGTGCCAAGGAACTTATTCTTTCATTTTCTTTTACCCTCGTCTAATTTATTCTTCAACTATAACCGTATATCATCACCTCTCCGGCTATATATTAAGCTCTTTCCACCTCGTTTGTTGCAATTAGCTAACCCATGTTTTATTTTTCACTCAATTGTTTTCAATTTTCGCCAAAAAAATCCCTTCCCTATTTTTTTCTTTTTAAACCTCTTTTTTTAGAAACACACGCAGAGAGATATGAAGAAGCGAAAGAAGAAGATCACCTACCAAGTAATATATATTTTCTTTTCTTTTTAATTCCTCTTGTTGATCTGTTTTAGATTATCACTTCTTACTTCATTCTTCTCATGAACACTAAGATTCTAGCATACATACATTTGCCATTATTAATTGCTTCTCATGAATAAGATTCTATCAAATTCAAAGTCTTAAGCACAATTGTTGTCTCAAGTTAATTAAAGTTTCTTACAAAAGCTTCCAATATTTCAATCTTAGTTACCAAAATGTGCCACAAACTCAATAACAACCACGAAATCTCAAATAAATTGACATCTAGCTACCATTCAATTTCAATATACATTACTAGCTTGTGGAGGGTGGTCTTACGTTACTAAACAAGTCTTAATAATATTGCATTGAACTTTGTTTATTTTAGGTTAAATGCGTCTAAAGGTCCTTTAAGTTTTTCATTTTTTCCAAAGTCGTCCTTTAAGTTTCAAAAGTTCCAAACAAGTCCATTTAGTTTTTGAATCGTTTCAAACAAGTCTTATTGTAGATAGTATAGTTAGTAATTGCTTCCTTGAACTCATCTTTGGTACCAAATCTGGCTCTAACACCCACTTAAAATTAGTCATCTTTTTAGGCATGACAAATGGTGGATAATACTCTTTGTTGCTATCATCTAAATCATCACCATCATCCTCTAAAAGGACTTGTTTAAAACGATTCAAAAACTAAAATAACTTGTTTGGGACTTTTGAAACTTAAAGGACTTGTTTGAGACTTTTGAAACTTAAAGGACGACTTTGGAAAAAACGAAAAACTTAAAACCTTTAAATGCAGTTGAGCTTTATTTTATCATGTACTTTATCATATCAAACATTTAATCATTTGATTTATATACTGTGAGTATGTGATATCTATTTACTCATACTTTCATGTGTTAATACAATTGTCTCTAATATTGGTCCACAGTTTCATTTTATAGGAGATCACGATGTAACTATATATGTCGCATGAGGTCGTGTTTTTCTTTGCCTTCAAACTATACTGTTATTATTTCTCCAATAACAACAATGGTTTTTGCTTGATTTCAGCGTCGTTTTCAACATATTGTTTGGTCTTAGCACAAATCTACGGCATGACATCCACGCACAAATCTACTTCATACTTATGTTGTTCATTATGTTGAACACCAAAGTGGTGGAAATGAAGCTTGTTCGGGACAAAGAGGGTTTTGATTTTCGACGTCCACATACATTTTTTTCTAAGGGATTCCATTTGGAATAAGTAAGTAGAATTTTTATTTGTTACTTGTTTTTCTTTTAAATTTGATTAAGCACATTTGAGAATGAATAATCAAGTTATGATGTATTTGTGACAGGAACTGTCGATCCATCGATTCTAACATGGCCTTTGTGGGTTATGTTGAGAGTGTTTCGAATCTATACACTTCAGAGATACGTTCCATGTGGCTGGCTGATCTAATTGATGACAAATTTAAGCTCCAAGAGTGCTTAGAAGATGCTTACACAAACAATTGATTAAGGACATGGAAACAATGAAAAAATCTACTTACAAAAGGAATTGCATCACAACATTTGGTATCAATCATAATGATGAAATACATGAATATTTGGGTTGGCATACTTGGAGGAAGAAGAACTTCAAAGAGATATTTACTCCTTACACTGTTGGAGACTATAAGAAGAAAGATTGAGATTTCTATTTGGTTCATAACGACTGTTCTATTTTATTGTTGCATTTAATATGATGATTTTGTGCATGAAAAAAATGTAGGTGGATATTCAATATAAGTTGTGTGTTCCTTGTTCTTTATAAAGAATAATTGATCGGTTAATTTTTCTTTTTTTTACTGAATCAAGAGTGAGAAAGACATCAAGAAGCCGCTAGGTCGGGACCTTCAAAGAATTCCAATCCTCAGCCGCTCACCCATATATTATATAAATAGAGTCCCCGTGAGCTTAGCTCAGTTGGTAAGGACAATGCATAATATATGCAAGGTCTGCGCTTCGAATCCCGAACACTACCAAAAAAATATATTATATAATTAAAAAAAAAGGGAAAAATATGTACAAGAGGGAGGGATGAACCAAACCCTCGATAGAAATCGAAAATTACGTAAAACAAAAACTTAAAATAATTATAATACACGAGACATGTTGTCACTGATATAAATTATAAAATAATTATTATCCGTGGGACGAGTCGTCACAATACAAGCGACATGTTATCATTGATAAAAAAACTTAAAAGTAATTATAATACACGGGCCATGTTTTCATTGATATAAATTTTAAAATAATTATTGTACACGATGAGTCGTCACCGTACACTAGACATGTTCTCATTGATAAACGTTTTTGTTATCCAACGTTTTATATTAAAAAACGTTGGATAACAAAAACAATAATAATAATTTGTTTAATTTGTATACATTTCAACCGCTTACAAATACTTAATGTCAAGTTTATACTACACAAATTCGTCCCTGACCAACTAGTACCCGTGCGGATGCATGGGTATCTTACTAGTACAATTTAGAAAGGCTATTCAACAATGACATCAAACTCATGACTATAGCTGATGCAGTTGATGTCCCAAAAATTGAGCATGGATTCTGAGTTTATATGTAAAAAGATAATAACAATAGAAAAATACCAATAACACCAGATATTTGTGTCATAACGCTCTCTATTGCCATGATCGGTGCAAAGACTAACAATACAAAAATACTGAAGTAAATAAGAAACATCATTTCATATGAATAAACATTCAATTTAATCGCTAAACTATCACTCTATCACCTATTTCGTCCATGAATTATTAAAATCAACTAAAAAGTCCGGAAACTATGAGAAATACATCAATATGGTACGTAAACTATACTATTGTTCATTAATTTGGTCCCTAGATAAATTAACCGAGGGACCAAATTGAAATTATAATTAAGAACAACGTGTATATAATGTCTCATCAACCAAGATTCTTTACTGTTATAAATTAAGAAACAACATGCAATTGAAATTATAATAATACAGTCAAGTGATTAGTTATTAACTGATTATTGTTAATTGTATTTAACCATAGTCAAGCTTTTCTGTTATAGTTAACTTTTCTGTTAGTTCATTTCACATTTTCTGTTATAACCAACTTTGTTCCCATTCAAAGAATACTACACAGGCAAATCAGAGTTGAAACACACATCAATCAATTCATTAAAAGGAATGGTATCCGTAACTATCAAACAATTACAAGACATTATAGGATTATTATAATTTAGTTGAAACATTAAGCTTATGGGATCATAATTTGCAAATCAGAGCTAGCTGAAAGGTCTATAATTAATTAATACACAAAAGTAGTAACGCAACACACTAAACAAAGCGTTTGCAGAAATAAGTTTGGAAATACATTATATATACTTTCATTTGTTAAAAGAAAAAAAAAAATTGTATTATCATTAAAAATAATACAATAAAAGATTTTTTCTTTTTTAGTCAAGTAGTCTAGTATTTAGAATTTCATCTCTAATTTGAAGTTTTTTTTTGAACAAGCCAAAATGAAATATATTAAATCACGAAAAGCGATTCATCTCGTACAAGGTGTGCAAAAGAGAACCACCCACCAAAAGAACAGTTATGAGTCAGGTGCCATAAATTTGCACTCCAGAAGAAAGACAAAACAAAACAAAGCTACAATAAAACACTCATACATGGTAAAGGGTGCCGCCACCAGTCATGGTAATTGAAGGCATAAGAAGGCTTATTTGCCTTTAGCCAAGAGAAAGACATAAATTTAACATTATCTACTAAATGATCCAAGGTGTCAGTCTTCTGGTTAAAAAGCCTGTTATTTCTTTCCTTCCAAATAATCCAGACAAGAGCCATCCAGATTACCGTCAGAAAAGAGTGAGTAACCCGCGGTAACCCCGCCAAATGACAAAACTGATGAAGATTATCGCTAATGGATGCTGGAGCTATAAACAAGATGCCTAGCCACTGATAGATATGGTGCCACACCGAACCAAAATGATCACAATGAAATAGGAGATGATCTGTGGTCTCAGAAGAACCGCAACCAGTAATGCAAGAAGTGTCGTCAGGAGGAATGATACGTCTACGTATAAGGTTGTCTTTAGTTGGGATTCGATTGCGAAGAAATCGCCAAACAAAGACAGAGATTTTAAGCGGAACTTGCATCTTCCAAAAATCATCAAACCGGCCACGCTCGGAATGGACATTTGGCGTCGTGAGATAAGTGTAAGTACCCTTAACGGAATAACCATTAATAGGGTCAAGCATCCACCTTCACCTGTCAAGAATATGGTCCCAATTAAGTAAGGACTAAAAAACCTATTAAAATTAAGTAATAACTAAACTTAAGAATTCCCAATTCTATAGGGACTAAAAACATATTTAACCCTAAAAAAATTAAAATTTTATGAAATTTGACAATTTGGTCTAGTCCGTTAATACTTTTTCTAGAGGAGTGAAATTCAATACTTATAAGTTATTAAGCAAATTAAGTCAGCTCAAAATTACTTCTAGAGTAACTTCATCTATTTCATCAATAGCACAAAAGAATATCTGCTGCATATGTTAAATGAATATTTGGCTTAATGCACTGTCTTCACGCTAAAATGGATCATATACCGGCCTAATTTAATTGTATGAATTACGTCCATAATTTGGACCATGCATAAACAAATCTAATACCTTGTCTTTTTTTTTTTGTGACATCTCTAATACCTTGTATGAGAGAGTATGTGATGAGTACATTTGATTATAAAATTATACATGTAACATAATATCATATATATTAAACTAACATAGACATTGACATTTTAGCAGGACCACTACATCATTTACATCGCCAATTAAGAAAATCATAGAAAAACTGTTATATAAAAAGTAAAACAACACCATAAGAGGCATTGGTTGTTGAGTAATTGAAACTAGTCTTCAAGATGACAAATCTGCATTCTTTCTGCTGCTTTGTTGTTTACATAGTTTTAATACATTTCATTGCTTCATTGAGTTTGATCACATCCCAAATTCACATAAATGAAATTGCCAATGGTATTACCAATAATGCTCTTTTCATTTTTGGTGACTCTACTGTTGATTCTGGCAACAACAACTATATAGATACTATTCCTGAGAACAAAGCAGATTGTAAACCATATGGACAAAATGGGGTTTTCGATAAACCCACCGGACGATTCTCAGATGGCCGCGTTATTACCGATTTTATAGGTATATAACATACTGCTATGCCTATCTTTTTTTTTCTTCAATTTCAAATTTTGAATGCAATTTATGGTTTTGAATTTTGGGGTTGCGAAAGCAAAGTTGTTACGTTGTGAATCTTTATTTATTTTTATTTTTTTTGGTCAAGACGTTGTGAATCTTTATATTGTAGTAAGATGTGGGCAAATGTGATCGATGCGGCCAGAATTGCTCTTGTGATGTCACTTCAAGACCTTTGAACTCTTATATTGTAGCCGAAATTGTGATTGCGGATTACAATTAAGAACTATGATTTGATTTGTATAAGGAGACCATGAGACCAGTCTCTAAACTCTATGGAGTAGTGTTGAAAGAATTTTATGGTTAAAAAGTTTATATTCTCAAAATATTTTATTGCTTTTTTAGACCAATTAATATACTATATCCTTTGTATGTGTATGTAGTAGAGACACTTCGTATTGAAAGATTGTTTAGTGTCCTACAACAACGCATATAATTACAATAAATTATTATTTGTGTCATGTGTCAGTGTCAATGTTGTGTCCTATGTCTGTGTTTGTGCTTTATAGGTGTCTCGTGTGCGATACTAATTTTCTATTGATTGTTTGATGCAGCTGAATATGCAAAGTTGCCCCTGATTCCTCCATATTTAAAACCATCTATTGATTATAGTAATGGTGTCAACTTTGCTTCTGGTGGAGCTGGTGTTCTTCCGGAAACCAATCAGGGACTGGTAATCCTTACACATATTTGTTAAGAATTCTCTTATATTAGAATAGATATTAATTTTCTTTAATTATGTGTTTGGATAAGCATTAGATAAACATGTTTTTGGATATAATTGATTTTTTATTTTTAAAATTCGGTATCCGATCCAAGGACCGATTAATCCGAGGGGATCAATCCCACCGCCCATTTACGGGGCTCCGTTCTAAGCCAGAGCAAAGCTCTGTATGGACCTACCCACCGAAATTGGCACCAGAAGGAATCGAACCTGAGAACTTATTTAAGTTTATAGTTAACTTATTTATGATTAAATGGTTTTACTCTTAAAGCTTGTTTAATATAAAAGGTAATGTAAATTTTCTAATTCAACATAAATTAAATAGGTGATAGATCTTCCAACACAATTAAGTAACTTTGAAGAAGTGAGGAAATCACTAGCAGAAAAGCTTGGAGAAGAGAAGGCAAAGGAGTTGATATCAGAAGCAGTTTATTTCATTAGCATTGGAAGCAATGATTACATGGGTGGTTATTTGGGTAACCCAAAAATGCAAGAAAGCTACAATCCTCAACAATATATTGGGATGGTGATTGGAAACCTCACACAATCAATTGTAGTAAGAATCTGTTTTAATAGATTCTTTATAAAATATTTATTAGAAAAAGTTACCAAAAAATTATTGGAAAAAAATTCTTCAATGATGTTACCTATTAGATACCAAAATAGAATATTAAAAAATTATTTGATAACAATTTGATTATTCTATGTGTACAGAGACTATATGAGAAAGGAGCAAGAAAATTTGGATTTTTAAGTTTGTCTCCTTTAGGTTGCTTACCAGCCCTTAGAGCTGCAAATCCTGAAGCAAACAAAGGTGGTTGTTTTGGAGCAGCTTCTTCTCTTGCTCTAGCACATAACAATGCTTTGAGTAATATTCTCACAAGCCTCAACCAAGTCCTTAAAGGATTCATGTACACAAATTCTAATTTCTATGATTGGCTTCAAGATAAAATAAATAACCCCACAAAATATGGTATGTCTTTCCAACCCATTTACTATATGTCAATATTCACGATATCTGACTTATGTAGCAACGATATTTTTGATTGAAGGTGTATTCAGTGTCTGACATGTGTCAGTATCTGATACTAATACATGCAATCAAATTCAATTATATTATTTGACTTATGTAGCACCGACACTTCAGATTGAAGGTGTATTCAGTGTCTGACATGGGTCAGTATCTGATATTAATATGGTCAAATTCAATTATTCTATTTATCAAATTATTACTAGTGTCAACATGTCAATATCATGTTAGGTATTCGTATTTGTATCGGTTTTTCATAACGTGTGACCAAACAATTTTTTGTTTTTCAATGAAGGTTTTGAGGATGGGGTTAATGCATGTTGTGGAAGTGGACCATATGGAGGTATCTACACATGTGGGGGCACAAAGACAATTAAAGAATACAACTTATGTGACAATGTTGATGAGTTTGTTTGGTGGGATTCATTCCACCCAACAGAGAAGATTCATGAGCAATTTGCAAAGGCTTTATGGAATGGATCACTTTCCATAGTTGGACCATACAATTTAGAAAGGCTATTCAACAATGACATCAAACTCATGACTATAGCTGATGTAGTTGATGTCCCAGAAATTGAGCATGGATTCTGAGTTTAAGTTTGTAAAAAGATAATAACAATAGCAAAATGCCAATAACACTAGATATTTGTGTCATAACACTCTCTATTGCCATGATCGACGCAAAGGTTAACAATACAGAAATATTGAAGTAAATAAGAAACATCATTTCATATGAATAAACATTCAATTTAATCTCTAAATTATCACTCTATCACCAATTTTGTCCATGAACTATTAAAATTAACTAAAAGGTCCGTAAAGTATGAGAAATACATCAATATGGTCCATAAACTATACTCTTGTCGATCAATTTGGTCACTAGGTAAGTTAACTGAGGGACCAAATTGATGTATTTCTCGTACTTTCATAAACCTAAACAAAACTGAAAGGGAGTTAAATCATCACATCCAACATTCTTTCAACTTGGTTGCTTTACTTATGTAAATCATGAACCAAGATTATTTACTGCTACAAAAATAAAGAACATGCAGTTGAAATTATAATAATACAGTTAAGTGATTATTTGTTAGCTGATTATTGCTAATTGTATTTAACCATAGTTAAGCTTTTCTGTTATAGTACCTTTTCTGTTAGTTCAGTTTCACATTTTCTGTTATAACCAACTTTGTTCCCATTCATTTATACATATATATATTGATCAGAACCGTGTGAATCACACAAACAAAAACAGTTATCACTCAATTCTGCAAAACAAGATTCAACTCCAAGAAAAAAGAAAATGTTGAAATCAGTATTCAACAGACAGAAACAACACACATCATCATCTTCATCATCGACGTCGCGTCCATTCAAAGAATACTACACAGAATGGTTCAACACACTCAAGAACAATCACCTCCCATTACTCCGTCGTTCTATCTCCGGCGACTCCTTAACCCTCCTCTCAACTCACGTTGAGCTCATCCACCAACACTTCCAATCTTACTACCACACCCTCGACGCAGCTGCAATCACAGACCCTTCTCAAATCCTCAACCAAGACTGGCATAACTCCTTAGAAAAGCCTCTTCTTTGGATCTCTGACCTCCATCCTTTCATCTTCACCAATCTTGCTCGTTCTTTTCTTGACGACGAAGACAATGAAACCGAAACCAATGATAATTCATCGGTTTCAATGTCTTCTGATCGTCCATGGCAAATAGCCATGGCGTGGAGGAATCCATCAGAAACCCTAATAACACGTATGGAGCAAATAGAGTGCGGTTTGAAGTCCATCGTTCCAACGCTTAACGATAGGCTTACACGCGCGGAAGGCTGTTTCATTAAAAACGTTGTTGGTGACTGGTTTTCGTGTAAAGATCGCGGTGATAATAAAGGGAAAGTTGTTTTGGGAAATGATGTTAGGGTTTACATAGAAGAGTTTGTTAGTGTTGTTCTTTATGCAAATAGGTTAAGGAGAAGTGTTCTTGTTGATATTATTAGTGCTGCAAGTGTTTATCAAGCTGCATTGTTTCTTGAAGCTTTGTCTATGTTTCTTATTGGATTTAAAGATCATGATTTGGTTCATGCTGTGGAACATTCCAAGAGTTTTTCTGTTGATCATGCTAAAGATCATAAAGATTTTTGTCGTTCGAGGTGTCACTGATTCGTTGGTTCAATCATCATCAATGGAAGAAAGAGGAATATTGGCTTGACAGTTGCTGTGCATTATGTAATTTCCATTTCTTTCTTCTTCTTTTGGTATGTATGTAATGTATAATTCATTGTTTTTTTTCTTGATTTGGAGTGTTGAATATTGAAATGGCACAGTTTTTGTGTTTGTGATTCAGTTATGTTTAGGATGTAGCAGCTGAAGATACCATTTTCTGATATAAATATTCTTTAGATTTCTTATTTGCTCTTTTGAGTTCAAGTTGACAATTTGGAGTTATATATTGTATTTGATTTTGGTTTATGAGTATGAATTGATACTATCTTGTTTTGATTGGAGTTATTACCTTAATGGATGAAAATATTGAATTTAGAGTGCTCTCTTTTTATTTGATGATTAACCAATAGTTGATAATGCACATATTTAATTTTACATAAGTTTGATCCAAAAATATTAGTGCATAGTTTCCCTTTTCTGGTATAATGGGCTTGATCACCAAAGTATAAGTCCAACTTAAAAAATATAAAGAAGAGACATATGAACTAGTTTAATTGATAAAAAGTTGACTCATATCTCACAAGACGTGAATTCAACTCTCCTAAATATTATTAATTATTGAGGTTTCCACGGACTCAGATGAACTCCCAAAATTCTAACTTATCTAAAAAAATTATTAACAAAAGAAGAATATATGCTGAACTATTTTGGTATGATTTTGTGATTGGATCGAACAAAGACATATATAGAATTAAAAGAAAAATCCATCTATTGCATTACAACAATTATACTTCCTTGATAAGAAGTGTTTCTCTGCCATGTCTAAATACCCTTCATTTGGGAGGGAATGGGATTTGAGTCCCAAAGCATATGAGCCCATCAATTGCTCCTGTGTGATTCCCCTTTTAACATTCAATTTTCTTTCTTTTAACTTTTTTAATTGCAAATGATTTTGAATAGCATAAAAAAGAAATGATATTGACCCCCAAGTCAAATATTCGTTTTCTAGTCCATAAAAAAAATATCTCTTTTGCTACAGTTGACTTCTATGTCACTTCTAGTTTTAAGCCAACCAAGTTTTTTTTTAAAGAACTCTATATAAGTCTTAATCTAACTAACTCTCTTGATTATATTTTTATCTCCTTACTATATTATAAAGATAAATTACTATGATCTTACCTTACCATTTTGCTCTTAGGAGGGATATTTTAGTAATTTTTTATTGATGAGGTGTGGTTAATGCCACCTCATCATTTTTAGGATGCATTTCCCATTTTGCCCCTCACCATTTTTTTTTAATTATTTTATAATTTTTATATTTTAATAACTTTTATAATTTTTATATTTTTAATAACTTTTAACTATTTTCCAATTTTTATTTTTTTAACTATTTTTCAATTTTTTCATCCAAATTCAGTTGCTTCTACATTGCCGTTGTGGGAGATTAAGGTATCGTTTGACCCGACTTTTTTCCAACTTCTCTACATTTTTAAGGAGAAGTTAGGTCAAACATACTATCAATTATTTTAATTTCAATATTGTTTAATCATCACAACCTCACAAATATTTTTATTCACACTGTCATTTAATGATATCAATACTTTTATTTTCTTTCTTCAACCTCGCAAATATTTACACACACATTAATATTTAGAGTAATATTTTATGTCCGTATGTGTTTTTGTTACGCTGCTGCATATAATTTTTTTTAGTGTTGCTTGGTTGAGTGCTACCTCACGGATCTTTTTTAACTATTTTCCAATTTTTATATTTTTAAAAACTTTTAACTATTTTCCAAATTTTTTTATTTTTAACTATTTTCCAATTTTTCTCCCAAATTCAGTTGCTTCTACACTATCGCTGTGGGAGATTAAGATACCGTTTGACCCGGTTTTTTTTTTACTTCTCTACATTTTTAAGGAGAAGTTAGGCCAAGTACAATATCAATTAAGTACTTACTAAAAAAGGTACTTTTTTAATGCATAAAATTCAATGGAATTAGTTTTGGCCAAAAGTTGTTGAACGTTACTTCAAAAAACTAGTTATCGACAATTTATTTCACAAGCATCTCTCTTCAATTTACATTAGAAACCTTTTCTTTTATTTTGTAATATTATATTTTAATATGTTTTTTTTCTTCCATTTAATTTTTTTTTACCCGTTCCATTTAATTTTATTACTTTTTTTTCAAAGAAATTTTATTATCTTTTTATCACTTATATATTTAATTTAATATCGTTTAATCATAACAACCTCACAAATATTTTTATTAACGCTATCGTTTAATGATACAAAATATTTTTATTTTCTTTCTTTAACCTCGCAAATATACAGAAACACATATTAGCGTTTAGAGTAATACTTTATGTGTGTTTGTTTTTTTGTTACGCTAATGCGTATAATTTTTATAAATTTTGATTTTAATTAAAAGTAAAATTGTAGATGTCTTTTCTTCAAAAAAAGGTATAGATGCCTAAAAAAATTATATTCATCTTTTATATATATATATATATATATATATATATATATATATATATATATATGCACCTTTATATCGTAACAAACTATGCATATCTTTTTCTTATTCAGAAAAACTAAACATTGCTAAATAGAAAAGATATTATTTTCTATTTAGCAATGGAAAAGGTATTATTTTATATTTTGTCAGCATCAGATGATAGGATTTTGTAGAAGTTTGATAATGACCCGAAAGATGTATTTCCTTATGTAGTGGGAATATAGTTGATGTAACAATATGGGAAAAATACTCCGTAGCTTTATCATTTACCATCTATTTACCTTGAGTTCTTTGCTTCCATTTTGTAGTCAATGGCAACCCAAATATATGTAACAATTTGTCAGGTTCGAGGCTGCTCATCAACCTACATCATCCGGTTGTTGAGAAGTTTAAGACTTAGTAAGTTTGCATTATGATTTCACAATATAGTGTTAGAGTAACTTATTATTTCACAATCCGATTTGATTGATTTTTGACCATGTTTCTTGAATTGTTGTCGTGACCTTAACACTTCTCAAGCTCAGAGTCAAAGCTTTTGTTAGAACTTAAGTCAGAGTTCGACTTCTTCTCAACGTACTTCGTACAACGATTTTTTCAAACTGTCTTAGGTTAGGCCAATTGCTAAATTTATAAACTTAGTCAATGTCATCTTTTTTTATGCACAAACATGCTTTTAGTTTTTTTACGCACAACGATTTTAAGCTAAATTTAAAAATACATATTGCATTATTCTTTATTTCATGTGCAAAATTTGTGTTAGGAAACATACTGCATCACTATTTGGAAAACAACTAAATTCAATTCTAACCAGTTTGGATTGTATTATGAGAGTTGCACCAAATGTTCGAAGACATCAATGTCAAATGTCAACTTAATTTCCATTTGTTTCAACAATGTTAATTGGTCAACGGGGTACATATATTGTACATGCATGCAGTTATCTAGACTATAGGAAGATAAATTAGAAGTCATGCTACATTTTCTTTAGCTTAAAATCAGTTATACTACCTTTATTTTAAAAATTATATGTAACTATATTCGCAGACATCTTATCCATGTAAATATGCATTAACTAATATTGTAGTTATTTTCCTGTTTAGCATTTCTCAAACGAGGTGTCAAGAATAATTCTGAAAAGAAAGCGCAAAACAATCACTCTCATTGATGACCAGACACAGAGACAATATAACTGTCACCTCATTACCGCCGATAGAGCAAGCTATGAAAAGTACTTGGGTGGGCAGTGGTTCAATTTATGCAGATAACGAGTGACAGAAGAAGGTGGTAAGCTCATATTTGATCTCAAAAAGTCACAGAAGAACTTGCAAATTCGAGTTGTTCCAAAGTAGATCTTTATTGTTGAACTATTTGAACTTCTACTATTTTGACGTATCGCTTTGGACTGTAGTCACAAACTATCTTGACTTTGGGATGTCATTTGCTCTTTTCATTTTGTCTGGTGTAAATATTGGAAAAAAATCCCTTTTTTGTTAGTCTATGAAACTTGCAATCTCTTTTATAAACCTAACTATTATGTATCGTTAATCTGCACATTGTTGGTTCCTTCATTGCTTCCAATTAGTATAATGTTAATTGTAATGTTGTTTTCCTAATCTCTTGAACAAAATAAAACATGCTCTTTTCCTACATTAGATCTTTATAATGGTTCAAATTTTGTCGAGAACATATGTTAGAGGTAGGTGATAAGTTAATTTTTGATCTAGAGAAACCACCTAAAAATATACATGTTCAAGTCGTTTTCAAATAAAGATTTGGTGTTCATTATCCGCACTTTCAACAGATCACCTTAACTCTAATTCTAGGCTAGATTATCTTCACTCATCGATGTTACTTCTTTGCTTGATTTCATTTGATGTAAATATGGGTATCAATCATTTTTTGATAATTCTATAACAACAACATTCTTTTTTATAATTTTGGATAATATGTAAATTCACACATCAGTGGTTCCTTTATTGGTTCCAATTGTTTTCATCCTAAATATTATGTCAATTCCTAATCTCATAAACTGATTATATGTTCTCTTAATCAGCCCATACATATTTTATAATGAATCACAATGTTCCGTCGTTTTAACATCTCTTCTTTCGAAGATTTTTTTTATCGAATACGTTATTGAACCCGTGCGAGCACGGGTTTGTAACTAGTTTATTAATAAAGGAAGAGAGATGGAGTTAGGAAAGGGAAAGAGAGAAAAGTGAAAATGAGAATCTATATCCGATTGACAATAGTACTCAATTCCCTAACATTAATGTATTAGGTTTTTCGAAGCCATAGATGGTGGGAAAATTAGATGATTAACTTTCTATCTCTCTTTTAATCTCCCTTTTGATTATAATTTCATTTTTTTAATATATATAGATAGAGAGTGAGAGTTAAGAGAGGGAAAGAAATAAAAGTAAAAAAGAGGATCCATATCCAATTTGCAATAGTGCTCAATTTCAAATCCCTACAATACAACATTAATTTATTAGGCAATTAACATTCTAACTCTCTCTTGATTATATTTTTATTTTTAAACATGGAGAGAAAAGGAGAGAGAGGGGGAGAGAGAGTTGGGAGAGAAAAAGAGAGAAAAGTTAAAAGAGGATCCATATCCGGTAGGTAGTAGTACTCAATTTATGTTCCCTACAAGATTAATTTATTAGGCTTTTGGGGGCTGATGGGAAAATTAGGCAATTGACTTTTTATCTCTCTCTTAATCTCTCTTGATTATATATATTTTTTTTTTAATAGAGAGAGTTTATGAGAGAGATAAAGAATTACGAGTGTGAAAGAAAAGTTAAACTATGATCCATATTCAATTTATAGTAGCACTCAATTTTAGTTCTTATAACATTCTCCATCCCAAATTGTATGTCACTTTAGAAAAAATATTTGCCCTAAATTATATACCGCTTTACAATACCAATGAAAAATTAATGTTATTTTTCCTATTATATCATTAACTATTTATTGCTCTCTCTTCTTTCAATTCCTTCATTTATCTTTCCCATATCATTTATTGAGGACAATTTTGTAAAACAACCCATAATATCTTTTTTCCACACAATATTAATTACATTTCTTAATATGTGTGAAATGCCCAAAACGTCATACAATTTGGGACGGAGGGAGTAGTTTATTAGGTTTTTGGGGGTAATAGGTGGTTGGAAAATTAGGCAATAGTGACCCTATTGCAAAATGCATGTCTTGATAGGATGTGAGTTTGAAAAAATTATAATGACGTTATAATTTTAATTTTTTTAAAGTTTATTCCATCCGTTTTAAAATATATGTCGCGTTTTTGCAATGTGCATATTCACATGACTTGTTTTGATCATGGTTTTTAATTAATATATAAATACAATTGTTATCATGTAAGATGTTGTTTAATTTGTTTCGATAAATATTTTTTAAGATATTAAATTTATATAATTTTTTACTTTAAATAATTAAAGATATTAACGGTCAAAGTTGTGCATCGACATATGTGAAGTGATTGAGTGCGATGTGTATTTTGAAACACAAGGAGTATGATTTTAATTTTGTTGTAGTGATAAAATATAATGTGTATTAAAATCACAATTATGTATATCATAATTTTGTAAAACTCATGGTCAACTAAAAAATACACGAAGTAAAATAAAAACAGCAATTCCTCGTGTATTTACTTTCATGCACATGTACTGCATACAAAAAACAAAACACTTTATAATCCTTCACATCATTGAGCTTGAGTGAGAGTTATCTAAACAACAGAAAGGAAAGATCAGAGACCGATTTCAGTGGAACGTGTCGAATGAAATTGCCAAATTGGAATGGTACGTGATGGGAATTACTCAAATGACAACCTCCTAAAATGCTCTACCAATATCATGATATTAAACTATATTCCCTCAATATAGTATTTGGAGGCTCAAAAAATTTAGGTTGTGATGATACCTAAGACATATTGAGAGGTAAAGGATCCAATTACAGTGGTAAGAAGCCGACTCATAATCTAGAAAAGTATATATTTACTCTTGTAAGTATTATTCACCAATCGGATTTGCATTGACGCTGATAAGCTTCCAGAGTTCTTCAACGCACCAAAAATTTATATTAATAAAAAAGAATATATTTGGTATAATATTGTTATTGGGTCCAATGAAGACATATTTAGAATTAAAAAAAAAAAAAAAAAAAAAAACCATCTATTGCATAGAATTACAATAATTATACTTCCTTGATAAGAATTGTTTGTTTGTCATGTCTAAATACCCTTCATTTGGGAGGGAATGGGATCTAAGTCCTAAAGCATATGAGCCCTCAATTTCTCCCTGTGTGATTCCCCTTTTTTGTTATACTTTCAACTTTTGAAATTGCTAATGATTTTGAATAGCAAAAAAAGAAATAAAATTGACTCCCAAGTCAAATATTCGTTTTCTAGCCTATCCAAAAAAATATCACATTTTCTACGATTGACCTTTATTTCACTTCTAATTCTAAACCAACTAAGTTAGTAATAAATTGGATCATCTCTGTCAATTTTCTCAAATTCTCTTGCCCAACTCTCCATCTCTCTTAATCTCACACTTTCTCTCAGATATTATTTTTACTTTTTAATAGAGAGAGTGTGAGTTTAAGAGAAAGATAATCTTAGGAAAGACAATGAGAGAAAAGTGAAGGAGATGATTTATACTCTATTGAAAGTAGTTCTCAATTTTATTTTCTTACAAGATTATTCCATCCGTTTCAAAACGAATGTTGTTTAAGGTTTTTACACATATATTAAGAAATTTATTAATTAAAAGAAAGAGATATGTTATTTTACCAAATTATAATCAACTATTGGTTTGTTATTCATTAAAGAAAAAATAATACTTTGAAAGTAGTGTATATAATATTAATTGAAGGATACAATTAAAAAGAAAAAGTTATTATTGCATTAAAAATTGAAATTGCCATTCATTTTGAAAGAAGCAACACCTCTCGTGTATTTATTTTCATGCACGTGTACTGCATACGAGTCACACTTTCTAATCCTTTACATCATTGAGTTTAAGTGAGAGTTTTCTAAACAATAGAAAGGAAAGGTCAGAGGTAGCTTTCAGTGGAACATGTTGAATGAGATTGGAATCGTACGTGTGATGGGAATTACTTAAATGACAACCTCCTAAAATGCTATACAAACATCATGAGATGTTAAATTATATTCCATCAACCGAGTCTCCTATTTGAAGGTAGTCCAACCTTACATAAAAAATCGGATATTTCGTTATAAATATTATAAATGATATTTGTACAACTATTTTATAGTAAATTTTAGAACTATTTTCTCTCTCATACTTGCATTGTGTTCTTACTCCTTTTGTGTATTGATTTGGTTTGTGTTAATAACTATAATTTTTTTGTATATTTTTGTTCCACAAGTTGTCCAAAAAATAATTGTTCAAACTTTCGTAGGTCAAAGACTTAATTTCGGTGGTGGATTAACAAAGAGAATAATTAGATTCCATTTTAGAGTTTTGTTTACTTTGTCGGGCTTAAGATAAACATGTGGTTAATCCATTTAAATCAAGTATTCAAACTTTAATAAGTTAATGAAATATAGTCAATTCAGACAATCAGATCACATTCTCTCTAATAAGTTGAACATAATTTTTTAGACATCGTAGTTCGGTCTAACCCAATCTCATAAAACAAGTTTATAAGATGGAATTGTCCCCACTTATAAATATATTGTTAGATCATCTTATCTGATGTGAGACTCTTTAACATAAATTTGTGCTAAAATTTGATGGTTTATGAAAAATATATAGATTAAAAGAGTGTGCATTAAAAAAAGTCTTGATCATCCATTATCCTATGAAAAAACTTGATCCAAAACTCTTAATGGAAAAAATCAGGTGATGAACTTATAAACTTGACTAAAAAGAATAAAAACAGTCATGATTTTGGATGGAAGTTCATTTAAACGCAATCCAATTAGGAATTAGATTCTTTCATTCTTTTTTTCCTTACTAAAGAAAGAAAGAAAAAGAAAAGCTTTTTGGGTTGTAAACTATCAATTCACTCTCTTAAGCTGAAAATTCATGAACCAATCATGTGATAGATCCTTATTTCTTTGGCCTTTTGTTTTATTATTGTTGATTGAATATATGACCTAATATATCTTTTCCAAAGAGCCTATGTAATTTTATTTCTCACCTATAACACTCTTTCGCTTTATGTTGGGGTAGAGTCCTATTAGACCTAATATCCATTATGTATTTTTTGTTGAAGCATAATATCCATAATAATGGATCAACAATATTTTTTGTTGATAGTAAAAAAACAAGGAGTTGATAAAATGATAATTTAAACATTAAAAATCGATTGAGCTACATATGACCCATACAACTCCTGATACAATTGAAAGGTTATTTTTCAAAAGACCAACAATATCCCTACCAACTGAGCTAAGCTCGCGGTCACAGAGATTGAGAGATTGATCTTATTCTCCTTTTAAAATAAACCAATAATTAATTACAACAACCTACTTCTTTTACTCATCCATCGACTAAAATTTGATATGTTTTTACCCATTGTGTCTAATCAGTTACCTAACTCACCTAATCTATCATTTTACAATCGGCGATCCTCCGATTTGTCTTAGTTTTATATGTACGGTTAGTTTTTTATTTATTTATAGATCAGTATCACCACACGCGTAACTTTGAAGACTAATTCGTCGAATATTGTGGGATCTAAATAGACGGCTCACGTTTCCTAAGAGTTTTAATGCAGTTGACTCAGAATTCGAACTCAGAACTTTGGTTAAGATAAATTAAAAGAGACATGTGTCATCTCGTCTAATCATTTTTTAATATATACATAATTAGTTATCCTATGTTTCCTAATTAATTGACTAGTAGTCTAAAAACAAGAATATAAATAATCGAGTAGAAACACAACAAAAGCATACTAAATTATTTATCATCATAAAAAATTATCAACATAACCATTTTTAAAAAAATAAAATAGTAGATATTCGTCACATTTTATTATATATAATTAGCAGAAATCAATCATGTCAATCAACTAAATCATTAATAAAAGATAAACAACAATCAATTATTCAAATCACCCTAAATTAGCATAGGTGACACCATACTGATTTAAATCTTTAGGTAAAAATAAGTATTGATTTAAATCTTATAGTTATTAATGTTTATTTCTTAACCACAATACTCCTCCCCGTCTCAATAATATTTTTTTTTTAACTTTTTAAATTTATTGAGTAAATGATTATAATATTAAAAATCATTATTTACATTTGAATAGAAAGCAAGCGGACAGCAAGCTGCGCCACTACGTCTTTTTGGATGACAAAATCAATCCTCGAAAACACACTATTCATTGACCTAGGAGACATGACATTGATATGCATGACCTTTTGAACTCTATGTAAAAGGTAAGCAGCCTCTAGTGTTACAAAACCGAAAGTGTCAAAAGCAAATGGTATAAAAACATGTTGATTGTCAGAACACGCTTTTTCATGTTTGCCCACTTTTCTTGACGCAGATTTTAGGGATGTATGTCCTACCATAAAAGGCCTGACATCTAATCTCACAAGTGGTGAAACCCTATTCAAGTCTACACATGCATGTTTTCCTCCTACCCATCCTTACATCATAACATCCGCATGCCTGAGTGTTGATCTTCTATCTAATGGGTCAGTTAGGACGTTCACAGACGCCTCCTTCTTCACTAATACTTCATGCCTATACTTATAGCCGGGAAGCTCCTTACAATGAACGACATGCTCCCCAAAAGTATCCAGGCGCGCCTTACGACAAACAGAGCAACCTCATTGATAGGAAATAGTGCAATCATAAGACGATATCTAATGATAGTACGATACTCCACTGATGACATATGCTGACCTAACCTATCAATCAGGATAGCTAGAAGAAAATCCTGAGCATATATTGCTTGCAAACATCCTAAAGTTGTCTTCTGTCTCGTGATCATGTCAAACTTAACTTCCATATCTTGAACATTTTTATGAAAAAGAGCACTTGCCAAACATGTTGTGCATTAGGAGGGACGGTGTTTTTGCTAGTAAACTGCTAACATCAAAATCTGGAATCATACCACGAGGACAATCAAAAGCATTATCAAAATCCGAATCCATATCACATATCTCATTGTCTCTCAAAATATGATCTTGTAGCACCCAAGACTGTGTCATAGAAGCCACAAAAGCGTACGACGAAGCATCTACTGCTGAGTAAATGATGTATGTGACCATAATATTGAGGTATTGATCATATACATCGTTTATTTACTGAGGCAAGAATCAATATTAGTTTCAGTTTCTAGGTGAAAAATACACGTTGGACGTTGGTGAATTGTACCAAAGAAACAATACAAACATTGATGATAATGACATTCTCACAATTTCGTTACTCTTTGTTGTGAAATTTAGGCATAACTTATTTTCAATTTTTACGTGTATAACTCGATTTTGTATTTAGTGTTATGTGGAGCAAGCATGCACAACAACCTGGCCAGATAAAAAAAAGGTTCCAGAAGACGCAATTGTTGCGGGAGAAATCTAAAACCAACTGACAAGATCATGCGTTAGGACAGGTTGGACCGTGTGTGGACCCACCTAAATTTCAATGTCGTAAACTATGGATTCATTTGGATTTCAAAGGCTTATCCAAACCACTGACCAAACCCCAATCTACTTTCAAGTTTCAAGTGATAAACCCTTTTACACGTTTTCTTTGTTGCACTTGCATTTCCAACCCTTCTTAATTTTTTTTTTTTTGAGGGAACCCTTCTTAATTTTTTAAAGTGCATTTTTCATATAAACAATAGACGAAAGGATAAAATTATTAAAAATTTATACGTATATAGAGAAATGAATATTTGATTCGTGTTCAAAACGATTTGAAATGAATATTTGATTCGTGGTCAAAACGATTTGAAATTTTGAACTACTCATCCTTTTTTAGTTATAAGATTTTTCAAAGGTTAAGAGTTATAAGATTGTTTACAAAAATTATTTATCTCTAAATATAAGTCAGTTTACAAAATTTCACATGCACTAATAATTTCTTTATAAAAATATCTTTATTTTATTTATTAATGGAAAATGTATATATGTTAATTTTTTTTAAGGAAATGGGTTAAGCTCCTCTTATGATATTAATAATTATAAGAATAAATATATAAAATTAACACATATTTTAAACAAATTTACGTTCCAACAATTTTTCATAATAGCCGTGATTTAGCTAGAGATCCCAATCATAGTAAAAATATATTTTGATGGCGGTCGGAGTTTGAACTCCGAACCTTGCATATATTATGCATTGTTCATATCAACTGAGTTAAGCTTACAATCAGATAATAAACATATGTTTGCTATGACCAGTGATTTGACAATACCTAGCATGAGTGAGAAAAAAAAACTATCATATTTTGTCTATATCAAATTGAACTCGATTTGTTTGTTTAAACCATAGTTTGAGTTTGAATAAATAATTAAAAAAATATCTCACTAGAGTTGGTCAAACAATGTTCAATTGGAAATTAATCAATGGTGGTAAAATTAGTAGATAGTTTTTATTTCTTAAGGAAGGAAGTAAAATAATAAGGGTATGTTAACTTGTGCTATAAGGGTACATGTTAAATATTAAATTCTTACCACTAATAGTAAGTATTAATTGGAAAAAATTAATATTAGAATTTTTGAGCAATAAAGTAACACAATTTTCGAGACATAATTTCTACTAATGAAATCCTTAATATTTTAAAGTCAATAAGCTACCTGATTTACCTGCCTATTAGTATGAGTAATTGTAACATGTCAATCTTTCATCATAAGACATTTGATGAAAAAGCCACTAGACTACTAGACCAAAAAAAAAAAAAACAATCGAGTTAGATTCAAGAGAAAGTTCACGGTACCCCTTGTCTAAAGCGAATATAGTCTACGAGAAAAATATTTTAAGCCAAAGTTTTTTTAAAAAAAATGATAATATAGTGTAGAATTCTTATTCATAAAATAAAAATATTAAGATTAAAATATAAGAACTTTAATTTTTTAGTGTATAGCCGTTAGCTGAAGTGGATACAATGAAACTATAAAAAAAATAAAAATCAATGAATGGGAGCAAGTCAAAACAACAGGCACCAAATTAAAAAAATAAGGCTTCTTAAACAAATATTTTGTGTAATACACTATCAATTTAATTGTCAACTACGAGGTAAGCATATTGTATCACATTAATAAATTAAATACTAACAAACTTCTGGATTTGGATCAAAAGTGGATGAATGAATTAAATAAAAAATGCAAGAAAGGAGAGTGAAAGAGACTTAAGAGCTAGCTTTGAAAATGAAAATGAGTGGTTTTATGAAAACAACAATGAAACCACAGAAAGATGATTATAATATTAATATCAACAAATCAACAATGGACAACACTTTCATAGAAACAGAAGAAATTAAAATATGAAGAAACATAGAATGAGGAACTCTTTAATCTTTCTCCAAATTTCACTATAAAAAGGGGTTCCAAATTCTTCACTCTTCACACATTCATTCCCCCATTTCATTTACTTGTAATTTCTTCCTTGCTTTTCCTCATTTTGTGCCACCCTTTTTTTATCTCATTCAATATTTGCTCTATTTCTTCATTAGGTCTTGGCATTTCAACTACAAACAAGGTATGTATAACTTGCTTCTTTATCATTCTTTAGGTGCAAGATTTTGAATTGGATAACAATGTGATCCTTAATATATAAGCTTAAATCGCAAAGAGATCAAATCAAATGTATTTGGATCAAATATGGCGTTAACGTAGTTGAGATGTTAGTTGTTATTGCGATCGATGTCTTTATACATCGATTTTTGCTTAAAAGTTTAGACATTGAAATTGCCGGTCTTGAACATCACTCCACATACCACATTGAATATTGTCACTCCATATATATATATATATATATATATATATATATATATATAGTAATAAAGTATTGAATAGGTGCAGGACCTTAAGGCGGTGTAAGCTTAGGCCACGTGTCAACGTATGATTGATTTTTTGACCGGTCCAGAACTTATATGATGTGTGTATATACTTGAATTTATGATGGTTAAATAACATTACTTTTAATGAATACAAAGTACTCAAATACCATGGTAATTAGCCTTATGAGGGGACCAGATTCACTGCAGTTAATCCAAATTCCTAATGAGGTAATCTATGGTAGGTAAGAATATATTAAGACAAAGTGTAACACTAACACCAAAAAGTTATTGCGTGTAATTAACTAAACTAAAAGATGCAACCACCGAATAATTCTCTCCATGGATAAAATCAAAGGAAAATCTGCCAAAAAAAAATCAAAGAAAGGTGTAAGGAAAAAGAAAGGTCCATGTACTTTTATCGAAAAAGATATGTAATACTTTCTTTCTTTCTTGACGAAATGTATATATAAGAATTAAAATGAACTTCAAATTTTATTTTATTTTATTTTAATTTTCTATAACAAATGAGTTCTACAACTTTATAGTGGGATTTGAAGATAGATTGAATTCTTTTATTATTATTTTTAATTTAATTTATAAAATGATAAGTCTCAAAAGCACTAGAACCTATAAAGCTTGGGCAGGTCCCATGTGCCATTGTCACATATTCACATTTAAATTTATGGTTTCGATAATCAGTATTATTATTATTATTTTTTTATATTTATACAATTGCAAAATATTTCTGTTTTTAAATAATAATTGTCTTGAGCAACAAGAATTCACAACAACAAAAAGTCTTGACCAACAAGAAATGTATGACTAGAAAAATAATAATAATAATATTGATTTTATATCATTTTTTATATGAATTAATTTTTAAATAAACAAAATAACACTAAGACATTAAAATTTTCTAGAAGCATTTTTTTTAGTAATTTAATTTAATATAATATAATATATATTTCGTCAAAAATAAATGGGGAAATTCTAATAAGCTACGTGTATAAAAATGTTTGGGTTTAGTTGAATATTTAACCTTTTTTGTTTGATACGTTTCTTTTTCTATGTTGTGTTTCGCGCTCCATTCTTGTCTATAAATTAACACCTGAAGCCACTTTCTTTTCCATTCATTCCTCTTCTTTCTTCACAACACCTCTCATTTTTTGCGTTCACTCTTTTTCTTTAGGTACTCTTTCTTTCCCTTCTATTTCTTTCCCTTCTCTTTCTTTCTCTTTGCTTTCTTTCTCAAGTTATTTTCTTCTCCTTTTGCTTTTCTTCTGTTTTAACACTGCTTAAACTCTTAAAGATCATTGTAAAGAAACCACTGAATCAATCTTTATGTTAAGTTTTTTCTTTTTGTCTCATTTTTTTCTTGTGGGGTTCAAAAAGTAAAATAAAAAAACATCATTTTTTGTTTGTAGCACTAGCCTTGAACTAAGATCTTCTTTGTTGGTTTCTCATTTTTATTTATTTATGATTTTTATTATGTTATGGATGCATTTGATTTTAGAGGTTTGATCCTGCAATACTTGGTTTATAATATAATTTTTTTTTTTAATTATTGAAGTTCAGGTTTGAGTCACTTCAATTTTTGACTTGCTAGCTTTTGGTATTGTAAAGTTTTAATTAAATAATGTTATTTTGGAATATTTTTCCTGCACTTTGTAAGGCAGAGAAATTTTGGTTCAATTAAGGAATATAATTTTTAATTAATATTATTATTCTTTTGGTAGTTGGTTAATAAGGGTTGATTTGACTTGAAATCCAATTCAATATAATCATCTAGAATTCTTTTTATTTTTTTCTTTTTAGCTTTTTGAATTTTTGTTGATTATTCTTATATTATTTTTGTTACATGGTGGCTTATTCTGGTTTTGATATTGCAGTTGAAGTTTTAAGCTTTTGAAGCAATGGCTAGTCTTACCCGTTCTACTTCTCTCCGTGAGAGGTTTGATGAATCTCTCACTGCTCACAGGATTGAAATTTTGGCCCTCTTGTCAAGGTACCTGCTCAAATTTTTTATTTTTTATTTTAAAAAAATAATTGTGCATATTTAGTTAGTCTCATGTTGAGTGTCTTCGTGAGCTTAGCTCAATTGGTAAGGACAGTACATAATATATGCAAGGTTTGAGGTTCAAACCCCAGACACCACCAAAATATAAAGTCTCGTGTTGAGTTTGGCAAAATCATGGTGGCACTGTGATTTTGTTAAATTTATCTAGTGTTGCCTTTGCAAAAACCACAGTGATTTTGCTCAAGTTATAGTCTTCCAACTTTTAGCATTTTCCAAAATCATTGTGACATGCTGTGATTCTGTCAAATTTACTGTCAGCCGAAATATAGACTAAGATTGTTGTATGGATTTCAATTAACATTCAAAATCTCATGGTGTTAAAAGGATTGAAGCAAAGGGGAAGGGAATCCTACAGCACCATCAAGTAATTGCTGAGTTTGAAGAAATCCCTGAGGAGAAGAGGCAAAAACTAGTTAATGGAGCATTCGGAGAAGTTTTGAGATCTACTCAGGTAACTGATATATTGTTTATTAGTACTTTTTGTGTTACAATGAATCTATATATTTGGTGGAGTTTGTTAAGAGTTTTCTCAAGTTTTCTTTTGGTTTGTGTTGTGTAGGAAGCTGTAGTATTGCCACCATTTGTTGCTCTTGCTGTTCGCCCAAGGCCCGGTGTTTGGGAGTATCTAAGAGTTGATGTGCACAGCCTTGTTGTCGATGAACTTCGTGCTGCCGAGTATCTCAAGTTCAAGGAGGAACTTGTTGAAGGAAGGTAAGGATTTTAGACATTCGATTCCTCTTGATTTGTTCTGCAATGGGAAGAGTCTGTTTTGTTATGTTATTAGTAGGACTTAACATGTTTCATTAACTCTTAATGTAGTTCTAATGGCAACTTTGTGCTTGAGTTGGACTTTGAACCATTCAACGCCTCTTTTCCTCGACCAACCCTGAACAAGTCGATTGGAAATGGTGTTGAGTTCCTCAATCGCCATCTTTCTGCTAAGCTTTTCCATGGCAAAGAAAGTTTGAAGCCACTGTTGGAATTCCTCAGGCTTCACAACTATAATGGAAAGGTACTTTTGATATATTTATTGCTATACATTAGACATTTATTAATCACGTTGTGTTTTTGATTTTACTGAATTATGGTTTTGATTATTGCAGACTATGATGGTGAATGACAGAATTCAAAATCTGGATTCACTTCAACATGTTTTGAGAACTGCAGAAGATTATCTTCGCATAATTGCTCCCGAAACACCTTACTCGGAATTTGAACACAAATTCCAGGATAGTGGTTTGGAGAGAGGGTGGGGAGACACGGCCGAGCGTGTCCTCGAAATGATCCAGCTTCTATTGGATCTTCTCGAGGCACCTGATCCTTTCACCCTCGAGAAATTCCTTGGAAGAATCCCTATGGTCTTTAATGTTGTCATCCTTTCTCCACATGGTTACTTCGCCCAAGATAATGTCTTGGGATACCCTGATACCGGTGGACAGGTTAGTTGAAATAACATGATACATCATAGTTTTCGTAATATTAGGGATCGCAACATAACTGCGATTGTGATTGCCATTTTAAAACTTATAATAGATATTGGTACTAATTCACATTAGTTTACTTCTCAATGTTGAGTGACATGTTCTTAATGACTCTCCAATATAGGTTGTGTACATTTTGGACCAAGTCCGTGCCTTGGAGAACGAGATGCTCAGACGTATCAAGCAACAAGGCTTGGATATCAAACCTCGCATTCTCATTGTATGTTCTAGTGTACTTATGAATAGTTATCGTAGTTATGCACCGTTTATGGATATTTCACTCACTACTGCCTGTGATTTTTGTTAAATGCAGATCACCCGTCTTCTCCCTGATGCAGTGGGAACTACTTGTGGTGAACGTCTTGAGAAAGTATACGATACCGAACATTGCCACATTCTTCGAGTTCCATTTAGAACAGAGAAGGGAATTGTTCGCAAATGGATCTCAAGATTCGAAGTCTGGCCCTACCTTGAGACTTTCAGTGAGGTGAAATTTTCATCATAAATGGAACACAGTTTATGTATTTTGTTTTTATGACTTGAATTTTAGGTGAAACTGTATTTTTTTTCTTTCATTAGGATGTTGCCAATGAACTTGCAAAGGAGTTGGAAGGAAAACCTGATCTGATCGTCGGAAACTACAGTGACGGAAACATCGTTGCCTCTTTGTTAGCTCATAAATTAGGCGTAACTCAGGTTTGTCTACGAACTTTAGTTCCTAAAAAAGTTGTTTCCGTTTGTTCGCTATACTTTGCAAACCAGTATCCTAACTTTCTACCTTGTTTTAACGCCAATCACAGTGTACTATTGCTCATGCACTGGAGAAGACCAAGTATCCTGA
Source organism: Medicago truncatula (assembly GCF_003473485.1). NCBI lineage: Eukaryota > Viridiplantae > Streptophyta > Magnoliopsida > Fabales > Fabaceae > Medicago > Medicago truncatula. Next base: position 19,344,562 of record NC_053043.1, on the reverse strand, counting down.
GTCTGAACTTTACTGGAAAAAATTTGAAGACAAGTATCACTTCTCATGCCAATTTACCGCTGATCTTTTTGCAATGAACCACACAGATTTTATTATCACAAGTACCTTCCAAGAGATTGCTGGAAGGTAAACTATTATTACATCTTTCTATTCATAAGTTTGTGTCTAAGGCATTATAATGTTAATTGATTATCTTATTGAAATTCTCATGATTTTGTACTCTTACAGCAAGGATACTGTTGGGCAGTATGAGAGTCACACTGCCTTCACCCTTCCCGGACTTTACCGTGTTGTTCACGGTATCGATGTTTTTGATCCAAAGTTCAACATTGTCTCACCCGGAGCTGATATGAGCATCTACTTCCCATACACCGAGACTGAGCGTAGATTGACATCATTCCACCCTGAGATTGAAGAACTTCTTTACAGCTCAGTGGAGAACGAGGAGCACATGTAAGCATAATACGATCTAGTCCCCGAAATTAACTTCAAAATGATTACTGAAATTGGAAATCCTTCTCGATTGCATTAATTCGTGAGTCAGTCAATATCTGAAACTTTCTCGGCGTAACTAATGTGATCGATATTTTCAAATTCACTTATCATTTTTGAATTTCATTGAAGACTAAATTGATGATTTACTCTTATATAGTACTAGGTTCCCCATTTTTATTTCGCAAAACCTGTCTGATTTAACAACATTTCATTACAGTTGCGTGTTGAAGGACCGCAGCAAGCCAATCATCTTCACAATGGCAAGGCTGGACCGAGTGAAGAACATTACAGGACTTGTTGAGTGGTACGGCAAGAACGCTCGCCTGAGGGAGCTAGTAAACCTTGTCGTCGTAGCTGGAGACAGGAGGAAGGAATCCAAAGACTTAGAAGAGAAAGCCGAGATGAAGAAAATGTACGGCCTAATCGAGACCTACAAATTGAACGGCCAATTCAGATGGATTTCCTCACAAATGAACCGAATTCGGAACGGAGAGCTTTACCGTGTCATTTGCGACACAAAGGGAGCTTTTGTGCAGCCTGCTATTTATGAAGCTTTTGGTTTGACTGTTGTTGAAGCTATGACTTGTGGATTGCCGACATTCGCAACGTGTAATGGTGGTCCTGCTGAGATCATTGTTCATGGAAAATCTGGTTACCATATTGATCCTTATCATGGTGACCAAGCTGCTGAGACTCTTGTTGAATTCTTTGAGAAGAGTAAGGCTGATCCATCTTATTGGGACAAAATCTCTCATGGAGGTCTCAAACGTATTCATGAGAAGTAAGTCAAATTCCACTTTATATAAATCTCTCTTTATCTATATATTATTTCACCAAAACCATCATCACTCACAATTACAGTTTCACCTTTTTTCCCTAATATTTCACCAAAACCATCATCACTCACAATTATAGTTTCACCTTTTTTCCCTAATATTTCACCAAAACCATCATCACTCACAATAATAGATTCACCTTTTTTACCTAATATTTCACCAAAACAATCATCACACTCAAGGTTTTAATTTCTTTTGGTAGTTGTTGCATTACAATCCTTGATACAGTGATGAATCCGCAATTGTGGTCGTGTTGTAATCTCTGTAGCCCCAACAATCCGACACATGCGTACATTCAATTATTTCATTTTCTCAAATTAATATCATTGTTAGACATTAAAGGTGTCACATTCAAATGTCCGATGTTCGTTGTTGCAATTTATGTAACACCGACACATAATTATTTCATTTTCTCAAATTAATATCAGCGTTACATGTGTCAATACTTGTTTTGATCACATTCACATACAATGTTCCAATGGTATCTCCTTACCTAAAATTTTACTAGAGGATCATCATGAGACACACTATGAGTTGCATAAGTTATTTGAGTTATGATTTGAGTTATGATTGTGTTCTAATTTCTTTTTATTATTTTATTGCTTTTCCTCAATAGGTACACATGGCAGATTTATTCTGACAGGCTTTTGACTCTAACTGGTGTTTATGGCTTCTGGAAGCATGTGACTAACCTTGATCGCCGTGAGAGCAAACGTTACCTTGAGATGTTCTATGCACTTAAGTACAGCAAATTGGTAATATATCTTCTCTCATTACACTATATTCTTTGGAGTAGAATTTTTTAGTTAATCTCACATTACACTAATTGGTGGTTTCATTTTTTAGTTAAATATAATTTCATTTAGACTAATTTATAATGTCATTTTTGTGATCTTTTAGGCTGAATCTGTGCCTCTTGCTGTTGAAGAGTAAGATCAATGATGAAGTATGAAGAGATTGCGGGATTGGCTTTTTGTTGTTTGGAGTTGATGGAGCATTTATAAATAAAATATTAGTACCATTGATTTGATATTGAGATTATATTTTCAATTGGAAAAAAAAATTGTCGTTCTTCTTTAAATTGTTAGTAGGTTCACCTAAACTTTTGGTAACAAAAAAAAATGTTGTTGGTATGTTTAGGATGAAAAATGAAGAAAAATAAAGTGTACTTTACTTTTTCCATTTTTGGATCTTATTGGAAATCTTCAAATTTGGAGTGTTTAATTCGATTTCTATATGTGGCTTCAATTCAATTGCGGTGTTTATTGGTCCACATTTCACTCAAACTCCACATTTATCATTTATTGCTTCTATTATCTTATATATAAAACACAAATAAATACTATTACTAATCTAGAGTTGATTTTGACTAGTAATAATTGACTGGTCCTACCTCCTTTTTGACTCAATTGGTCCTTCATCTTGGCCAACAAATACTAAAATGAAAAGATAAAGATTGAACCATTTCTTCAATTAATTATTTAATAGAAACTTTGACAAAAAAATTGAGAGAAACTTTTTTCCTCAAAGTCATTTTGGATGTACGTACTCGATAAGAATATTGTACCATTTTGATGTGTACATTTGGATAGATCAAGATTTTTAGAATCATTCCTTAAAAAGAGTTTTAGAATCATGCTTAGTTTTTAAAATTATGAGGTGTGTAAAGTGCTTCAAAAAAATCAAGAACATTGCAGGAGAATATTATATGAAAGTAATGTGTTAGGTTATGTATGTTACACGTCTATATGATAATGATAATGAGAATTGTTTGGGCCATTGAGGCACCACACAACTTGTCCCCAATAGTATGCACTTTCTAAGGTACCTTGTACATAGATTTTTGGGTGGAAATAATGCCACCTTACATTATATACAATTCTGGAAAGTTAGGTCAAAGAAAGCTATCTTGAATTTACTACTCTTCCTTCTAGCTGGCTTCATTCTTATCAGAAATAAATTCAGTGGGAGAAGCATCTTTTTACGACCATTGTGTTTTACAATATTGGGTTTATATCTAACTAGTGGCGACACCGATAGATGAATAAGTGTATGTTGGATTATGCGACTGAGAAGATTGATTTTGATTGAATTGATTTTGTCGGAATGAAATTTGATCTTATTTTGATACAAAATAAGTTGAATATCAAGTGGTTTATTTTTGGATATTTTTGAAGTAAAAGTGATTTTAATTTTTATATGTTATTTGAATAATTTGAATTAAAATTGTTTTTGAATATATAATGAACATAATGGGTTTTGTATAATGTGTATTTAAATCGACTCAAAAAATTCCAGCAAATAAAATATAGATGCTGAAACTACTATTTCTAGCTTCTTCTAAACTCAATTCTCAATAATCGAAATTGATTTCGCATGAAGAAATTCAAACAACTTTACATCACTTGCAACTTAAGAGTCGCACCAACTCAAGTGTAACTTTGTTTTATCGATTGTTTACTTACAACTCAAGCAAAACTAGACTTGAGTTGATGCGACTCTTGTGAATCAATGAAAAATCTATTTTGCTTCAACATTCCAATACTCGACTTATTTGAAGCCCTTGGTTGTGATATCCACCTAGCAGCATAGTGGTAGTGGGCCCTTTGAGTATTATAGGTCCGGAAAATGATCTATAAACACCCTTTTCCATACCACTCTTTGTACACACCTCATTGGGAGGGTGTTTTGGTAATTTCATAATCTTTTTTTTTTCTTTCAATCCTTTCGCGCTCTCTCTTCTGCAACACAGTCTCCCCTTCTCTATAGATAAGTCACACCAAATTGCCCTCTTCCTAATTCTTTCCCAACTGTGTAAATTTGTTTCACATCTTCAAATTATTTACTAAGAATTGTGTTTGTATTTGATCTCTGAGCAATTGGTTTTGGACTTGGGGTATGTTTGTTTGGTGATTGGTAAGGTTGTTGAAAAGGGGTTTTTGATTGATTTACATAAGGTTCATGATTTTTGTGATTGTGATTGTGCATACCAGAAACACCAACATGTTTATGATCTGGCTCTGATTCCTTTTTACAAAAACAACCACCCATGATTATAGCTCAAAATCAAACAGATTAAATTTTTATAAGATAAAAGATCAAAGCTTCAAGGTTATTAAGTAAAGGTGTGAAAAAGGAAAAACCCAGATCAGAGTTCAACAAATTATGCAGATTTATAGCTAAAAAATAAAGCTTTAGATTAAAAATTGAATAAAAATATTCAAAGTGTGAAGAAGGTTTTTTTTTTATTCTCTGGGTATGAAGAAACCAAAGTTTGAAACTTGATATAGGAGGATTTGTGAGGGAAGGATCAAAATTTGTGATTAATTAAAGGTGGCCAAGAGAAAAAGTCTGAAGTATGGAATTATTAAGGAAAAAAGGAAGAACAAGCAACCTTGAACCAGACAACCGTGATGGTGGTGAGGTATGTTGAGAGAGGAGGTGAATGAAAGAGATGAAAGAGAGACAGTGAAGTCAAAAAAGTTGAATTTTTTATTTTAGTGGGACCCACATAATACATGTCAAAATTTTGTGTGGAGGTGTAGGTGGTACATGCCACCAATGGTGGTACATGTATCACCACTCTATAGGTCCTTTTCTTTTTCCTATATGATCATGATAGTTCTATGATCATTGTCATCCAAAGTTTCAAAGACAGGGAAATTATTTGATGACTCATACTAACTAGTGTCTCTGGTTAAGAAATTTTAAAAAAGAAATCTTCATTGAAAATAATTTTTTTTTTTTACTTTTGAAAAGTTAAATATACAACTTTTTCACATTTTTTCAATATGATGTTTTTATGTAGCAAGACATAATTCATGAGAAACATAAATTGAAAATTTTCTTTTAATATGTAGCAAGAGGGCACAACACTTGCTACTGCAACATCTCATGTGACATTATGTATGCTAACCTTTTAGGAATCTGCAACTACCTTTTTAGGAGTCCCTCATTTTAGGAAGCTGCAAACAGACGTTCTACAGGGTTTTAACAAAGCTAACACCGGACCATGAGGCTTCGTAAAACTAATGGCGATGCATCGTGAGAAAATCAAAAGAAAAACAATCGATCTCGTAGTCGAATGTCCCATCCATTTAGAACCTCATCATAGAGAGACCGACTAATGCCGAACAATGTGCAGTACCGTCAAAGTAGACCTATAATCATCCAGGAAATTCCTCTTAACATCTCTCAAGATCACGAATGCTGATTGCACCGAGGTCAAAAAAAGGTCCGGTCTTACGGATGGAAGCTGAATGGAACACAAATGCCAAAGGGAAATGGGCAGCCCCTTGAATCATGGGAGATGTACGCCTTTCCATTCTAGAAAATAAGTTCCAGGATGCATACATTTATTATTTTCATATGTTTTACATCATTATAAGAACAACCAGGGTATTCGATCCAATAAGTAGGCGCCTGATGAAAGGACTATCCGATTTAAAGTTCAATCATTTTACGGATAAATATATTCATTGCAAAATATGTGTTGCATATCTAATTACATTCTAGGAAACCAGGCATATATGATTCTCACATTTACTAGCAGGATAAGCAGTGTTTACATGTTGCAAGACAAAACACATCACACCCATATCGTAGTTAAACAACGCTTCATAAATATTGGCAGATCACCCCTTCTCGTCTAGCCACTGGGTTGGCGTGAGTGACATCACTTCTGCTCATGTTTTCACCATGTTAGCAGGAATAGGAAATTATACCTCTTAGTCGAGTTTCGTTCCCAGTTGATTATAAAATTTGTAAAAGAGAATACTATCGCAATGGCAGGCATAGATACTACATAGCCATGCCAAATTTCCTCCTACTTAGAGAAGGATGAATGAAGTTCATGTATGGCGAGACAAAACCCTTTAATTAACCCCCAAAAACAATTAAAGACCATCGCAACAGCGAGACAAAACCCTTACTTCAATTTGAAAATAACCAATTTTAAAAAATAATTTTCTTTTAGTTTATTTGAATAGTTTCAGTAAAGATATATTTCCTATTAATTCCATTTTGTTATAGTTCGTTTTAAAAAAAATATGTAGCTTCATATTTTATTTTAACCAGGAAGGCAAGGGACAATGACATAACCAAGCCCAACGATCCGAAGCAAAAGTTAGAAGTTCCCTCTCGATCTCTGCGAGTAAGCAACAAACAGAGACACAAACACACTGTACAAAATCAAAAGAAAACAAAAGCAAAAAGTTAACTTGAAAAGAAGGCGACAAGTCATCCAAAAACGATGCGAATATCATCATAAACAATTCACAAATACATCATTATAAATGCAAAAAAATCATTGATAAAGATCTCCTTACAATGGAAAAAAAATCTCATTAAAATTTCAAATTACATCAAATGGCACGACAAATACCCAAAAACACAGCTCTGAAAAGAAATGGGCCGCAACTCCAAGAATCACTTTGGAAAAGTAACCTTCCAACATAAAACTTCCACATTCTCAACATCCGATTATCGGAATGGTGTCAAAAAAACTCCTTGGAATGTAGTTAGCATGAGCTACTCGGAAGATTAAGCTCTGAGTCAAACCGACATCACCAAGGAGATAATCTACTATTGGCACACGAGGAGCCACACACGTACCTCTCACTTTTGATCGAGCATACCGCCTTGTTAGCAACTCACAAAGAGATAGCGCCATCAGAACATGAAAACCCATCGTTGATCAACTCACCACCCTAGGTCAAGGCCAAAGAGCAATAAAATCAAATATATGGGAAATATTAGAAGATAATAACAAAAATAATATAGTTTGACTCGAACTCAGCAACTATAAACATGCAAGTACACGAATCATGACAAAATGTTCAGATAACAATTTATAAGCATATACTTATCCAAACTAATGCCACCCAATGCCAATAGTAATAGTAAACCTTTGTTTAGGTCTTTTATCTTCTCGACAACATTCTCGAAAGAACAAAGAAAGAAAAGGTCAATATCATCTCTTTTGGTTTCTCTCCTTATTTCCCTCATGTAAATGGAGCTTTAAGATAATCTCCTTCTCCTGGAAGATTTGGATTTCTTCAGTTGAAGACGCCTCCATTTGAATTGTGTTGGTCTCTTTTTGCGGTTTGATCTCTTTTTCAAAGATAAGATAACCATATTGAAAGTAAAGAGATAAGGGAGAATAGATAACACAAATATTTATCCTAGTTCGCAACACAATTGAGATTACGTATTGTTCTCCTGCACTTCCAAAAGATTTTTCAACTACAATCAAAACCTGATTACAACAACACTAAGACACCTAGCCTTATCTTGCGTCAACCTAAAGGGCTTCCTAATCTAAGTTCAGAGTTTTACAATAACAAGTTGATTACAAAATATTGTGTGTTTACGCAAACTCTAGGAGTAGAAAACAAATTTAAGCACGATACTTTTTAAGTGTATCTCTAATGGATTTCTATGATCATTTATTCAACAAGGCATACAATATAAACAAATATGAGAAAAGTATATATATATATATATATATATATATATATATATATATATATATATATATATATATATTGTATTCACAAGTACATATGTTTATCCATCTGTGCATGTATAATCTTCTTGAGTCAAACCTCCGTCTTATAAATTGAGATAAAGCTTGATGATCTTTGCTAAAAAGAAACCTTGTCTTTGAATGCCTGATTATATGTTGAGATATTCAGAATGATTGTGTTCAACGTGTCAGCAATTCATTTCCATCAATGATGCTCTTAATGAATTTTACTCCTTTGCATAAGTCAAAATAATAATGCTCCCTTTCTTAACAAAAAGTCGTTGCATGCATCATTAACGAAATCATGATGCATAACCTTGTCTTTATCTATGACATAATGCTTCATCAAAGTCCAGAGTGTTGACCGATGGTCCATAGCGCTAGTCAGAGTATAGAATTTTGACTTGGTACAAAGGCAAAAGTTCTCTTGTAATTACAATATTATATCAAAAAATTAAGGAGGTGATTGTAAAAAATAAATAGATTAAAATGTATGTGAGTTATGAAGCTAATTGTAGGGATTGTAATCAAGAGTTATGTTCTTTTTTCAACAATTTCACAATTTCAATCCTCGCTCTCTCCCTTAATATAACACCCATTGCATTTTTTTCTTTCTTTCTTTTTACAGGACTCTTTTCAAATTTTCAACTGTATTAATTATTTATCTACAACACACCCATAATTATTTTATATATTTTTTCTACTATTTGTAATAAATACTCTAATTTGAACATTAATTAATTATATTTCTTTAAGGATGACTTGCATACAGAATTCCAAATTTCAACAAATAGGATTTTAAAGGATTAATAAAATCCTAATCGAATACATTAATTAAAACAATAATTAATTATACATTAATTATTTTATATATTTTTTCTACTATTTGTAATAAATACTCTAATTTAAACGTTAATTAATAAATACTTGAATGATTTTGAATACTCCATAACTTTTTTTAAGTGATGAAAGTCTTGATTGAATACCACAAGTCTTTTTTTAAATGATAAAGAGTACTCTTGATTGAATACCACAAGATTTTTTTTAATTGAAATGAGTTTTGATTGAATACCACAAGACTTTTTTATGATAAAAAAATATTTTAAAATCCCTTAGAATCATATTCCAATACACCCCCTTAATACTACAACCAATTCTTATAATTGATTTACTCAAGGGGTCATATATATTGGGACAGAGGTTGCATCAATTATTCAATTGAATATTTAAACATAAATATTTTTTAGGTATTTTACAATTAATTTATGATTAAATTATATACTAGTATCAACTACTTAATGTTGGTCAATATGTAATAAAAAATGTTTCTTTGTACCAAAAAAAATGGTGGTCAAGATGAGTAGAATAATATAATGAAAAAAGAAAATTATAATTTGTTTTTTTGACCAAAAATTTGATTTAGAATTAAAATAACAATATAAAATATGTCAATTATGACTAAATGACATCTTTTACATTTTATCCCCTTTCTAATTCTCCATAAATAGTTAGCCAATTTCAACATTACCTCATACAACTCTAAAAAATTGTATTCATCATCCAATAATAAGATGAAGATTATTCACATGCTCTTCTTTTTCACTGTTTTCTCATTCACTATTTCCCATGCTTCTTTGAATGATTTTTGTGTTGCAGATTTAAAGGCTCCAAACACCCCTTCAGGTTATCCCTGCAAACCCCTTGCAAGAATCACATCAGATGATTTTAGCTTTCATGGCCTTGTAGCTGGAAACACCAATAACTCTTTCAAATTTGGTTTCAACAGCGCAACTATCACCAATTTTCCAGCCCTTAATGGACTTGGAATCTCTGCGTTGCGAATAGACATTGACCAAGGCGGATCAATTCCAATGCATACTCATCCCGATGCAACCGAATTATTGATAGTAGTTCAAGGTGAAATTACTGCTGGATTTTTGACGCCTACTACATTTTATTCTAAGACGTTGAAACCGGGTGATATTTTTGTTTTTCCAAAAGGGATGTTGCATTTTGCAGTTAATTCTGGTAAGGGAAAAGCTACTGCTTTTGGTGCTCTTAGTAATGAAAATCCTCGTACTAAAATACTTGATCTTCTTTTGTTTGCGAATAAGTTACCTTCTAATTTAGTTGCACAAACAACTCTGCTTGATCTTGCTCAAGTGAAGAAGTTAAAGGCTCAATTTGGTGGAAGTGGATAGAGATATAGGAATTTATTTTTATTTGTTATATGCTCCAGATATAGCAAATATTAAGATATTATGTGGTTCAATGATTTAGTAATTTACTTATAATAATGAAAAAATAATTTGAGCCATTCATATATCGGTTTCTTGTTTCTATTTTCCTACTTTTATTTTCTTATTTTGAGGAATGACTTATGGGAAAGACCTCTACAATAAAACTGAATTGGAGATCAAATGACAAAGACCTCTACATTATGATTTAAATAATTTAACCCACCAAATTATGATTGAACTAAATTTTTAATAAATAAATAGAAAAAGAAAATGAAAGTTGATAGATTCTTTTTTTGACAAAAGTAAACAATCAAGTATTTTAATGAAAAAGTTGAAACTAGCTTAAGATTTGATCGCCATAGCAAGACTATGAGATACCTCATTAGCTTGTCTCTTAATAAACTTCATCTTCGAGTTTGTAAAGAAAGACGATAATATATTTTCACATTCTCTAATAATAGCTCCAAGATCCGATTCATCTCTTATATTACTGTGGTAGCTAACAACCACTCCTTTAAAGTCAAGCTCGAATGAATCAATTTTAATCTACAAGTCTTTAACCCATCAAAGTGCATCTAGCAATCCTAAAGCTTCACCTTCATGAACACTTAGCACATGGGAGATCCAATAAGTTTTTGCCAATACAAAGCTTCCATGGGCATCCCGAATACACATATTAATGACATGTTTTTTTCTTCTTTTGTCAGTTAGCTTTTTTATGCCTTTTAGTTGAGTTTCAAGCATTTTTAGACACACTGGAAATGAAGAAAGCAAGAAATCAGATAGTGTTGAGATTACATAATTGTTACACGATTTAAGCACCGTAGCAGTTTCTGCAATTTAAAATCGTGGCACGATTTTTGGATGCACCAACATTAAAGTTTGAATAAAATGAAGAAATCGTGTCACAATTTCTGCATTTTGACACGATTTTGGGCACCCAGAATCCAATCTATAAAATATGAAAACATTTTTGTAGTTGGGGTTCTAAAATTTGGAGATCTAATATTTCATCTTTGAGTTGGAGATTGAAGATTGGATAGGTGGCTTTCACCCAAACTAACAGTTGATCCTCATGTATGTAATGAATCTTCCTTTGAATTTAGTGACTGTAACTTCAATTATGAGTAGCTAAGCTCATAGTGATTAGGTCTGGAGATGAATATTGTTGAATCTATTTGGATCATATTGACTATGAAACACTATATTTGATAATGCAAATCTAGTTTTATTCAATTTAATTTGTGTGCAATGCCTTTTATATCCTAATCATATTTTAATTGATTGCAAAGATTGAATAACTACTGATCATACCTTTTAAACTTTATCTAATTTAACTATTTAATTAAAATTGTCAGTCTAGGAAAGCATGATGGTTTAAGAAATGTTAGGGAACTCTAATCTATGAAGAGAACTCTGACTTAAGGGATTGATCAAAAGTAATAACAACATTGCCTAGTGGAAATTGAAACAGTCCTTCTGAATACAAATTTATACTTTTATTACTTCATTGCATTTTTAGTACATTTGTTAAAAGCCTAACAAGTTTTTGACGCCTCTATCAAAGATTGTTGAATCATTTCAACAAGGCAATTTTATTATTAGATTTTTGTCACGTGAATTGAATTATATTTCAAAATCCAAAATTAGACAAGCATTTCCTCCGGATACAACTTTAAAAATAATCGAACTCAACCATTACATCAAATTGCAGTGCATCGAAATAACCACATTGTGACCGACATTTACAAACATAATTCTCTTCTTTACAATGTGATGTGATTTGATTCAGTTTGGTTAATAGTCTTGTTTTTAGTTTTTTACATACTATAGAGCATCCACAATGGTAGTCCATTAATAAGGACTCCTCTAATGAACCCCATATTTAAACCTCATTTATTTATAATTTGGTTTAATTGCACTTTCCCCCTATAGTTTGCCAATTGTGCGATTTTGCATCCCATAGTTTAAAACGAGCGATTTTGCCCCCTATAGTTTTCCCCCTTTCTGATTTTATGGTTCCCATGACATTTAGTGCTGATGTGTTTATTATTTATCAATTAATATGTGCCACGTGTGTAATTCCATTTTTAAAAAAAATAAAAAAAAGGTATTTTTCAGATTTTGAGAGAAGGAAATCAAAATGGTCCCCATGATATTTTGCATCAAGATACCATTTTTTTATTTTTTAAAAAATGGAATTACACACGTGGCACACATTAATTGATAAAAAACAGACACATCAGCACTAAATGTCATGGGGATCATAAAGGGGGAAAACTATAGGGGGTAAATTCGCTCGTTTAAAACTATGGGGTGCAAAATGCACAATTGGCAAACTATAGGGGGAAAAAGTGCAATTAAGTCTTATAATTTTTTAATAAAATTTCCTAAGGAGTCATTACTCCAATGACAATATACTAACAGGGACATCATTGTACAAAACTAATTTATTTATTAAATTATAAATTACCTTATAAAATACTCCCTCCGTTTCAAAATACATGTCCAATTTTTGCAATGTGCACTATTCACTTGACTTACTTTGACCATACTTTTTAACTAATATATAAATACAAATATTAGCATGTAAGATGTTGTTTGATTTGTCTCGACAAATATTTTCAAAATATTAAATTTTTATAATTTTTTACTTTAGAAAATTAAAGATATTAACAGTCAAAATTATGCATTGGCATATGTGAAGTGGTTGACTTGGACATGTATTTTGAAACGGAGGGAGTATTACTTCTTTTGAAAATGGGACCAACTTATACATATCTTAATACTTCTTTTAAACATGAGACCTGTTAGTTGCTCAGGAGAGAGGATCTTTATATAATTCCTTGTTACTTAATAGGTACTCTTTGAGGCACAAGAATTTGATGTGTTTGAATAGCAACAAGTGGTCCTTAAACCGTCTCTCTTTTAATATTCACAACACGTGGAAGTCATCAAGTCTAGCGGAAATTTTGTTTCAGTTGATTGTCACATTAAATGGAACAATGATAATCATATTCAAGTTATTCTTAATGTATATCAGGTCTTTTGGATCCTCTTGTTATCCCTGGTTGGTAGACTCCACCCACCCATAATAATGTTCCACCGGTTTTATGATGATTAACAAAATTACATCTATGATCCCAATTAAAGCATCATTTATTCCTAGAATCACCCGTTCAATTAAACACTTTAACTAGATCAAAGTTTAAATTATAAATGGTTAGTAGTCGTTCCATCTTTGAAATCAATTTATATATGATCAAACATATAAAAACATTGCACCCAAATTAAACTAAATAAAACTAGATATGTATTATCAAAAATAGTATTTCACAGCCTACGTGATTCAAATAGATCAAACAAGATTCATCTCCAGGCCTAATCATTAAGAACTTAGCTCCACATAATTGAAATTACAATCACTAAATTCAAAGAAAGATTCATTATATACATGAGGATCAGCTATTAGTTTGATGGAAAGAAACTTCTCCGATCTTCAATCTTTAGCTAAAAAATGCAATTTCAGAACCCTTCTTCAGAAAATGAGTTTTTCTTTAATAGTCAGGGCCCTAGCGCTTCAAATCGTGTCACATTGACCAAAACGTGACACAATTCCATCATTAATTTAAAATTTAATTTTTGAGCTCTTGCAAATCGTGTCACGATTATAGGGTCGTCTCGCGATTTTAAGTCAGTGGCAACTCTCACATTTTGGTCCAAAATTGTGTCACGATGTCAAAATTGTGTCACAATGCTGTTAATTCAAAATCTATATATTTTCTTTCTTTCTTCACTTCCAGGTTGTATAAGAACATTATAGACTTAACAAAAACATCAAATAACTGATGAAAAACATGTAATGACAATATATCATCACAACCCCAAATTTAAATCATTCCATGTCCTCAAGGAATTCACTTGTAAACTGACAAATCATAGTAGAATAGCAATTACCTCACCAAATGGTAGTCTCAAAAGTTCATCTTCTTGCTAGAAATTGGTGAGCTAGCTTGCCTGACCAACATCCAATTTCCATAACTTATTGCGACATTTTTGATATAGGTTGCTGATGACATGTAATCTTTAGGTTATTCTTAGCATATTTTTCAAAATATTTTAGTAGGTTTTACCAGCAAACCAGGGGAGTATTGGATCAATTGCTTATGATTTTGGGACATTTGTAATGTTTTAAATATTTGAGTTAATAATTCTATTATTCTCGAAACATAGCAATTTTAAGGTTCTTGAAGTAAAACACGAAGAAATCAAGCAAATAAGGCAAATCAAGACCTCAGAAGATTATTGGGCTTTGCGAAGATGAAGAATGAAGATTCAAGAGATCTGATAAGACTTTATAATGGGTGGAATTCAGTTCTGAATCTCCAAGACAACTTAAATATGAAGAAAACACCTCAACGGGCAGAGAATTCATCAAAACAGGAAAGTAATGCACTAAAGCGCCTAGTGCACATAATGAAGCGGCTAGGCACATGAAAGGGAAAAACTAAAGCGTCTGGTGCATGGACCTAGACGCTAGGCGCCTGTGACTTGTGAAAAAGTCACTTTTCGTGACTTTTTCGCTCCTGAAAGCCCGTGAGTTTACCTCAGGTTAGGTGGAAACTGTCCATATAAATACGAGACTTACTCATTCACAATTTATCGTTCAGAACTGGAGTAGTTCAAAAGGAAGGCTATTCTAGGAGCCAAGGAGGAGTTCTATATGTTGTGCATTTTGTTGTTGTGCGTTCATCGAGTTCATAGGTTGCTTAACGAACGAGCGAGACCGTGTGGCGTCTTTCGACAGATTTTAAAAGCGATAAAGGTGCATTAAGTTTAAATTGTAGTCTACAACTACCCATAATATTTTACAATGATTAAAAAAATTACCCTTTATCAATTCCTTGAATTAGAGTTCTCTTCAAAGGTTACAACTTCCTAATTCCATAGGTGAGCTAGTATTCTTTGAAGGTTTTTTCGGACGTTAATTTATTATCACAATTAAAGCATCATTTATTCATAGAATCGTGTCAAGATTTTAAGTCTGTGACAACTCTCAGGTTCAGTTAAACCATAATTTATTCGTAGGTTCTGCCTCGAGTCTCTGGTCAGGGCCGATTTTGGAGGTACATGTGAAATAACGCTTTTTTCTTTTTATCCACCTTCTAAGGTCACATTACAAGGTCTGCTGACATCTTGCTCGCCAAACTTCTTGAAATCTATAATGGTCTTATCATGGCAAAAGATTTAGGTATCGATGATTTCGTTTGTTACTCAAATCTCTTTATTGCATCAACATCATCAATGGCCCCCTTGTGAATTGTCAGATGTATGTAGTTTTAATCCAAGACATTAAAGACCTCATCTCTCAAACCATTGTCTCTATTACTCATATTCTAATAGAAGGGAACTAGCGTGCAGATTTTCTGATGAAGCTTAGAACCTCATCAGATTCTAGTTTGCTAATTCATGGGTAATCTTCAGAATCCTCAATCTGCTGAGGAATGATGTATCGGGAACTTATTTCCATATGGAGTAGTTTTGCCTCTTTTGTTCCGTTTCTTTTTTCTTTTGTGTTGTTAAATTAGCCTTATAACCAATTTTTTTTTGATATAATTTAGTATTCGAATAAGTGTACTAAATTTTCCATCTAGCCAACAAAGCAACTCAACACTGATAAAATACAAGGACAAGGTGAAATGAATCATACTTGCCACACAAGTAAGACATCGACATTTACTACAACAAACACTCCAAATTAAGATAAAATCTTTAATATTTGCCAACAAAGTTTATATAAAAAGAAATATTTTCCAATACAAAACTGAAACAACAATCATACAACTTAATATTTATTCAGATGATAAGAAGTTGATTCGACTTAGTTCACCTTATGTCCTTTAAATTATGAACATTTGAGATCTTCCTTGTCCAGCCCAATTCCCAAATCACCTAAACATTAGTTACCAAAAAAAATACTATTTATTCATTAATTATAGAAAAGAACTTCCTAAAGAGCTCGAGAGACACCTAATAATAATAGAGAGAAAAATATATAAAGGTTGACAAAGACAAACCAAACAACGGTTCAAAATTCACACCCACTAAAGTCCAAAGGCCACAAAAACACAACTATCGTTTAGGCCACTATCTTTTTCTTAATTAGGTGCTTATTACCATTTCACCCTTCTCCCTACCTTTTTATACAAACCAAAACCGAACCTTCCCTACACTTTCTCACATACACCTATATCCTCTTTGTTTCTTCAACTTTCCAACATGGCAAAAGTTGCAAAACTAGCAAAGCTTAAATCAGTGCTCAAGAAATGGAACACCTTCACCTATTACAACAACAACAACAAGCACAACCGCTCCAGTATCAGAGCGGTTGTGAATGATGATGAGTCGACACAAGACCTTCGCCCCGTGTTTGTGGGAAAGACACGGCGGCGATACCTTGTTAACTCTGAAGTTGTTGGTCATCCTCTTTTTAAGGAGCTTGTGGATAGGTCACGCGATTCGACCGAGGTAAATGATGAAGATGATACGGTTAACGTGGCTTGTGAGGTTGTCTTGTTCGAGCATATGTTGTGGATGATTGAGAATACTGATCCTCAACCGGAATCATTGGATGAACTCGTTGATTATTACAGTTGCTAGCTGTGTCGTGGTAACAGCATTTGAGCAAAAGATCATGCATTAGTATCCCTTGTATGTATATGTATATGTATACATAATGCTTAGGTTAAACAAATAAGACCGATTAATCAGAGATTAGTCATTAATCTATATGACTTGGTTCTCCACACAAGTTTCATTTCAATCATGTAGTGGTGTATTACTTCATTTGTTTTTAATTAAGTATTCTTTTCCTATTTCATTCTGGTATTAATATATTTTACTTCCACATTAGAAATTAATAGTGTCTGCATCACTTACTTGTTAATATACAAATCTATATATTTATGGCAATGTGTTCATTTTTCTTTTTTGAAAATTTATGACATGGTTGAAAGTTCGGGAGCTTGAATCTAGTCAAGTTGATAAACATAGTCTGTAATGTACTAGAGTCGAATATCGAGTCGAACTAAATTTTAGTTAGTTGAACCGAGCTGAACCAAGTTCGACTCAGCTCGACTTCTTTCCAACCATAGTTAATGATTAATTTAATAAAGATGATTTTAAAAAATTGTAATTTTTTCTCTTTATTTGTAACTTTTCTTAATCAATGTGAATACGAATTTAGACAACACTTATTTTAGTACGGTGGAAGTATGTTTTACTTTTTTTTTGTTTTCTGTACAATTCATTAAATACATAAAATAGATTAAAAATTATTTAATATTTTGTAATTAAAAATGAAAATGAAAAACAGACACATTGATGATTTTGTAATTAACATTTAATTTAAACAAAACAAAAAATGAAAAACAGATAACGTTTTGTCAAAGTAAATGGGTCCAAGAAAATGTGGTTTTAACTAGGTAAATTTGTTTTTAAAATTATAAGCTTTAGTCCAAATAAATCCATTTGAAAAGCATCATTTCAAATGATCCCACTATTAACATTTTATAGTCAGATTCTACGACGTGTGACATAGTAACTGAATATGTGACTCTCAAAGTTAATCCAACATCTATTTAATGTCACTTCGCAAAGAACTAAATTGACTATAGAATTTAGTTGTCTCATGGAATGTTTTTGAATAATAGTTGTCTTAAAGGACTTATTTGCTAGTAATTGGACTATACAAGACAATGCGGTTTTTTTAATCTTTTTTATTTCCTTTGATCTTTGTGTCAATATCCATATTACCATGTATATGTTTGATGTTCCATAACATATTTCAAATTAGTTGTTCAAATAATATACCTTAAATAAAAGGGGTCAATTAATCTCCGTAGATGATATATATCAATGTGAGATCCATCAACATAGAATCTTACATGTCTAGTAGAGACAACTTTTGTATTTGATAATTTGGGGTATGCATTTGTGATTCAATGTTGTCTTTCAATGTATTTATCAAGGCTAAATGTTGTTCTTTGAAGGGAAACACAAAAAAATGTATTTATCAACACAAAAAAATGAACATGAATCAAGTTTTGCTAATGTGTCCTAGCAAATATATATATATTTGCTAGGATACATCTACTAATTTTTAACAATCCAAGTTATCATGCCCAACTAGAAAGTAATCAATCTCTTAATCCTCCTCAATTTCAACAAAACCTCCCACACATGAATCATTTTCCTTTGTTCTTGCATCAATTTATTGAAGATGTCGTGAGTGTCGGTGATGATGGTCATTGTGGATTTCGTGTTGTTTATAACCTACTTGGATGGTCTTTTGACTCTTATTCTATTACATGTCTTGATCTTACATTGGAGTTAAATAGCAACCCTTAGGGTTATCTCCATTTTTTTGGTCAGAGAGATGATTGAAACAGGTCAATTACGCTTTGATGAGGATAGTTTTAAAACTCGGACGGGACCACCCGATTCGACCGCTTGAACCGGGACCCAGACCGATCACCTTTTTTTTATTTTTTATGTTGAAGTGGTTGCTAAATGGGACTGCCATCTAATAAAACCTAATTACTAGTAGCTACTACACTCAAGAAAATGGTTGCACCCAATTAAGAAGCATTCTTATTCTTTTTGTTATGCCACTTAAAGTACCAGAAACTATAAATAAATAAAAAGTGTACATTAGCTACAAAATTAGTCAATATTCATATAGACAGCTAGTGACCTAAACAACTTTCAAGGAGACAGGCACCAGAAAGCAATATGCTACTGCTACATATATACTTTAAGTTGTTGAGAATTTAGATGATTATTTTACAACATTTAAAAATGCATAAAGTGTAGAGATATTACTACCAACCCTAGAATTCAACTCATGTATACTAATTATGATGATTGGTTTGTTAAAGATGTCTTCGTTAATCATTATTCTATAACACATATACTCACACGCTTTCAACAATCTTGGTTAGGGAAAAACATAGCATTTTATCTTACATTCGTTAATAATTTAGATTTTGGTTCTATAAGCTGTATACAAGTTTGAAGCTTATGCGTTGTCAAGGTGCCGGTGCTTAATTTATACATACACGCACAACACACAATAATGGTGTAGTGTTATTAAATAAATCATTATCCATAAGTCCTAGCTCAACTGGAAAAAATGTCGAAATTGTTAGGCCAGATGCCGTGACCGGAGTTCGAACCCCGATACCTCCACTTGTGTGTGAGTTTATAATCGCTTTGTCATTCCGTTTATCTACCAAAAACAATAAAAAATAAATCATTATCCAATAAAAATCTAAATTAGAGAGAATTGTGATTTGTGAACCCAGATATTTGCATGCTGCTATAAAATTAGACTTTAATTTTGTACTTTCTTCTATTATTTATTTTTTGTGTGCACATTATAATGTCATATTTGAGTGGGGTGCACGTCTCTTAAATTATATGATTATATATGGAACAATATATGTGACAAAGTCTTTGTTTCTCTTGAATTTGAAATTTGAACATAAACAGAATGTAGCAGCCTGTCCGTTTATATTTTAATTTAAAAAATATGGAAGAAACCACACCCACCTCTTCAATCATTAGATTACCGAAAGAGAAAGGAAGAAAAAGACAGAAAATATAGACACACATACACTAGCGAAAAGACGGACACTCACATATCCGTTTTTCTGCTCTTTTTATTGCGTTAACATGTGTAAATTATGAACGATTTTTTATATGAAATTTTGATTTTTATTAAAATTAGAAGTACAATTATTTATGAATTTCAAATCGTATCAAACAAAAAAAAATCATGTTTATCTTTTTCGACAACAATAGTAATATAACAAATATAATATAAATCCTTACTTTTTTTAATACCACCAACATTATAACATTAATATTGGAAAATTTGTTTAAGGGTATAATTGAAATTATAAAAATTTCAACTCCAAATCTTTGTCCCCTTCGTATTTTAATGGGATTTAAATTTTTTTAATTAAAATTAAAATAATATTATTAAAGGATAAAATAGTAAATAAAATAGTTTAAAGGAAAGGTAAAATAGGTAATGAAAGAGGCAGTCTAAAGTCATGTATTTTAAGCCTATTTTCTTTATATATATTAGCGAAAATACGGCTTTTTATTGTGCTAACGTTTGAAAATTATGAACGCTATTTTTTTATGAAATTTTTATTTTAATTAAAACTAAAAATATAAACGCTTGTTGCTTTCAAATTATAAACCAAACGAATCATGATTATCTTTTTCAGTGACACCAACAATTTAACAAAAAAATATAATATAAATTCTTTATTTTTAATGACACCAACAACAATCTTTATTATAGTCCTTCAAAAAAACATTTTTTATTATAAAAAATGTTGTTTAAGAGTATAATTAGGATAATGAAAAAGTAAGTATAAATATATTCATCTAGTTTGTTACACTTTTTAAATGATAAAAGAAAAAGAAATGAACATACATATATATATATATATATATATATATATATATATATATATATATATATATATATATATATATATACTCATATTGTGTTTCTTACACTTTTATCTTATTTTAATATTTGAATTTATTCTTATCTATTTGTTATATATATATGTGTTATTTGTATTGAAAGTTGATGGTAATTTTGAAAAGAGAAAAAGTCAACATACTATATTAAAGAAAAATGAAATGATGGTGCATTGATCTCTCCATAAATAATTAGATTTCTCATTTAACAAAATAATAATAATAATAATAGTTCTCTCTTATGGCCTTTTTTTTTTGTTGAAAGAAATTGTTCTCCCTTGCTATATATGATTTCTCTCTTATGCTCTTTTTTTTTTTTTTTTGTTGAAAAGAAATTGTTCTCTCTTATGCTATCTATGTATAATTTGTCGCACGTCCGTATGAATTTTGTTTTTGATCATTTTGTATTAGTTTGGTACAATTTTGTTTTTGATCTTATTAGATTAGATATTAAAATTAAAACTAACATAATATTAAAACATTACAAAATATAATGAACAAATATTAAGTCAAAAGATTGTTAGACTTTCCCGCCACATAAAATATGACAATGGGTTCTACTTTTGGATTCTTACTAGCTATATCGTAATTTTATCTTCAAAAAAATGTTAGTTGTTTTGTGGAACGGTAAGATTGTTCATTGGATATCTACTTACTATATCATAAAGAAAAGTCCTTAGAATTTTACCATTTTGCTCTTATGAGGGGCATTTTAGTAATTTCCTATTGATGGGGTGTGGTTAGTGCCACCTCATCATTTTTAGGGTGAATTTCCTATTTTGCCCTTCACCATTTTTTTTAATTATTTTTATAATTTTTATATTTTTAATAACTTTTATAATTTTTATTTTTTAACTATTTTTCAATTTTTTTCACCCAAATTCAGTTGCTTCTAAATTGCCGTTGTGGGAGAGTAAGGTACCGCTTGACCCGGCTTTTTTCCAACTTCTCTACATTTTTAAGGGGAAGTTAGGTCAAACACACTATCAATTATTTTAATTTCAATATTGTTTAATCATCACAACCTCACAAATATGTTTATTCACACTGTCATTTAATGATACCAAATACTTTTATTTCCTTTCTTCAACCTCGCAAATTTTTTTTTTTTTAAGCAAAGGTAACTTAGCAGAGAGCTAAGACTACCCAAAATATATTAAAAAAAGAAGAGAAGGACCAAAAACAAAACACAAAAGAGAGGGACCAAACCAAACCTCTTCAATAGTTTACAAACCTAAAACTAGGTAACCCTAGCCTGTTTTGAACATAAAAACTTCTAATACAATTAGGTATCTCTAGCCAAACAGTTAGATGATTTATCGTGAGACCAATATTGGCTAAAGCATCAGCACAATAATTACCATCTCTATACACATGTGTAACCAAAAAATCCATGGTACTAATAATATGCAAGCAGTTCTTCCAACGGGTTCTCAGTCTCCAAGGAATGAGGGAATGACTTTTAAAGGCATTCACCACCAAGGCTGAATCTGTTTCTAGCCATAGAGATTTCCAGTGATGACTAGCGGCAATTTCAATTGCTCTCATTGCTCCAGAAAGTTCAGCATGATAAGCACTTCCAATACCAGTGTTTTCTGCAAAGCAAAGAAGAAACTTAGAGTCTTTGTTCCTGAAAATTCCCCCACAAGAGGAGGTTGTACTTGTAGCTGCTCCGTCTGTATTACATTTAATCCAATCAAAGATGGGCGGGTGCCAAAGAACTTCAATTATCTTTGGAGCCTTTTGGGGATGGATAGACACATTAAACTTCTTCAAGATGATAAAATCAGTGATAGATGATGAAGCTACTGTTTGAGAGAGATTACTAGACAGGGAAACATTTGAGATAATGGAGGTGATGGATGATTTCCAATGGATCTTCTTGTCCTGAAACCTTTGTTGATTTCTAGCGAACCAGATAGCATTGAGGATATTGATAATGGCTGCAGTAATAGTAAGTTTACATTGAGGGTTCCAGTTTCTGGAACAAATTTTCCAGATATCTTCAATAGTATGGAATTGCAAATTGATGTTCAATATCGAAGCAAACCATCTCCAAACATTAACTGCATATGGACAATGTAAAAAAAGATGAAAAGATGTTTCCAGATTTGTCCTGCAAAGAGAGCACATGGATGGAAGAGAGCAGCCTCTGAGGGACAAATTCTTATCTGTGGGAAGCTTGTCATGCATGAGTCTCCATGCAAGTAGGGATTTTGAAGGAGGGATGTCAATTGACCAAATTGTTTTGGTCCAATTGAGCTTTGGAAAATGCTTTCTTTTGAATTCAAAGGCATCCTTAAGAGATACGTTTCTTGTTGAATTATGATTCCACACCGGTCCATCAACTTGTTCATTAAAAGGGAGGATGACTTGATTCACAATGTTTCTCAATTGAGGAAAAACATGGTTTAGAGAATGAGAAATGCTCCACTGTTTGTTAAATATGTAATTACTCAATGAAGAGGGAAAAGGAGCAATCAAATCAGTAGTAGCATTAAGGGTTTGGAATAAGGAATCTCCACACCAATTATCAAACCAAAAGTTGATTTTCTTTCCATCTCCCACTAGCCAAGATGAATTTTCTCTAATAATCTGGAACTCCATTTTGATACCACTCCAAATGGAAGAGTAGATATGATGATTAATACACTGTGTACCTCTAAGAACTCTACTCTTAAGAATTTTTGCCCATTGTTCTTCAGATTGCAAGAGGTCCCAACAAAGCTTTAGGTTGGTAGATTCATTTAAACAAACCAGAGATCTTATATTTAATCCTCCTTCTTCATAAGGTGCACAAATCTTTTTCCAAGCAACTGTTACCATTTTTCTCTTTGTGATGTCTCCACTCCATATGAAGTTTTTTTATCCATTTTTCTATTTCTCTGAGCAAGCTGATTGGCCAAGAATAGATTGACATAGTGTGAAGTAGCATAGATTGCACCACTGCTTTAACGAGTTGGACCCTGCCTGCAATGGAGAGGAGGGAGGCCTTCCAAGATGCAAGTTTAATTTTTACTTTATCTTCAACCTCGCAAATATTTACACACACATTAACGTTTAGAGTAATATTTTATGTCCGTTTGTCTGTGTTTTTGTTACGCTGATGCATATAATTTTTTTTAGTGTTGCTTGGTTGAGTGCTACTGCACCGATTTTTTTTAACTATTTTCCAATTTTTATATTTTTAAAAACTTTTAACTATTTTCCAATTTTTTTATTTTTAACTATTTTCCAACTTTATCTCCCAAATTCAGTTGCTTCTACACTGCCATTGTGGGAGATTAAGATACCGTTTGACCCGATTTTTTTTTTACTTCTCTACATTTTTAAAGAGAAGTTAGGTTAAACACAATATCAATTAAGTACTTACTAGAAAGGGAACATTTTTTAATGCATAGAATTGAATGGAATGAGCTTTGACCAAAAGTTGTTGAATGCTACTTTAAAAAATTACTTCTCGACAATATATTTCACAAACACCTCTTTTCAACTCACGCTGGGAACCTTTTCTTTTATTTTTTAATATTATATTTCAATATGTTTTCTTTTCATTTAACTTTATTTTATTTTATTTTTTTGAACAGTTCCATTTAATTTTATTATCTTTTTTTCAAAAGATTTTTATTATCTTTTTATCACTTATATATTTAATTTCAATATTGTTTAATCATCACAATCTCACAAATATTTTTATTCACGCAGTCATTTAATGATACCAAATATTTTTATTTCCTTTCTTCAACCTCGCGAATATACACACACACACACACATTAACGTTTAAAGTAATATTTTATGCCCGTCTGTCTGTTTTTTGTTACGCTAATGCATATAAATTTTTTTAGTATTGCTTGGTTGAGTGCTACCTCACCGATTTTTATTAACTATTTTCCAATTTTTATATTTTTAAAAACTTTTGACTATTTTCCAATTTTTTATTTTTAACTATTTTCTAATTTTTTTCTCCCAAATTCAGTTGCTTTTACACTGCCGTTGTGGGAGATTAAGATATCGTTTGACCCGGTTTTTTTTTCAACTTCTCTACATTTTTAAGAAGAAATTAGGCCAAGTACAATATCAATTAAGTACTTACTAAAAAAGGTACTTTTTTTAATGGATAAAATTGAATGGAATGAGCTTTGGCCAAAAGTTGTTGTATGCTACTTCAAAAAACTACTTCTCGACAATTATTTCACAAGCATCTCTCTTCAATTCACGTTGGGAACCTTTTCTTTTATTTTCAAATATTATATTTCAATATGTTTTTTTCTTCCATTTAATTTTTTTTAGCCGTTCCATTTAATTTTTTTAAAGGAAGTTCCATTTAATTTTATTACCTTTTTTTCAAAGAAATTTTATTATCTTTTTATCACTTATATATTTAATTTAAATATCGTTTAATCATAACAACCTCACAAATATTTTCATTTACGCTATCATTTAATGATACGTAATATTTTTATTTTCTTTCTTCAACCTCACAAATATACAGACACACTTATTAACGTTTAGAGTAATACTTTATGTGTGTCTGTTTTTTTGTTACGCTAATGCGTATAATTTTTATAAAATTTTGATTTTAATTAAAAGTAAAATTGTAGATGTCTTTTCTTCAAAAAAGGTATAGATGCCTAAAAAAATTATGTTTATCTTTTATATATATATATATATTGTACCTTTATATCGTAACAAACTATGCATATCTTTTTCTTATTCAAAAAAACTAAACATTGCTAAATAGGAAAGGTATTATTTTCTATTTTGTCAACATCAGATGATAGAATTTTGTATAAGTTTGATAAAGACCCGAAAAATGTCTTTCCTTATGTAGTGGGAATATAATTGATGTAACACTATGGGAAAAATACTCCGTAGCTTTATCATTTACCTTGAGTTCCTTGCTTCCATTTTGTAGTTAATGGAAACCCAAATATATGTAACAATTGGTCAGGTTCAAGGTTGCTCATCAACCTACATCATCTGGTTGTTGAGAAGTTTAAGACTTAGTAAATTTGCATTATGATTTCCAAATACAGTGTTAGAGTAACTTATTATTTCACAATCCGATTTGATTGTTTTTTGACCATGTTTCTTGAATTGTTGTCGTGACTTTAACACTTCTCAAGCTCAGAGTCAAAACTTCAGTTAGAACTTAAGTCAGAGTTCGACTTCTTCTCAACGTACTTCGTACAACGATTTTTTCAAACTGTCTTAGGTTAGGCCAATTGCTGAATTTATAAACTTAGTCAATGTCTGCTTTTTTTATGAACAAACATACTTTGAGTTTTTTTACGCACAAATTAAAAATACATATTGCATTATTCTTTATTTCATGTGCATAATTTGTGTTAGGAAACATATTGCATCACTATTTGAAAAACAACTAAATTCAATCCTAACCACTTTGGATTGTATTATGAGAGTTGCACCTAATGTTCGAAGACATCAATGTTAAATGGTGCTAGCTAAATTCAATCCTAACCTCTTTGGAAGTGATGCTTAATTTCCATTTGTCTCAACAATGTTAATTGATCAACGGGGTACATATAATGTACATGCATGCATTTATCTAGACTTTATAGGAAGATAATAGGATGATAAATTAGAACTCATGTTACATTTTCTTTAGCTTAAAATCAGTTATGCTACCTTTATTTTATAAATTATATGTAACTATATTCGCATACATCTTATCCATGTAAATATGCATTAGACTAATATTGCAGTTATTTTCCTATTTAGCATTTCCCAAACGAGGTGTCAAGAACAATTCTGAAAGGAAAGCGCAAAACAATCACTCTCATTGATGACCAGACACAAAGATAGTGTAATTGTCATCTCATTACCGCCGATAGAGCAAGCTATGAAAATTACTTGGGTGGGCAGTGGTTCAATTTCTGCAGATAACGAGTGATGGAAGTAGGTGGTAAGCTCATCTTTGATCTCGAAAAGTCACAGAAGAACTTGCAAATTCGAGTTGTTCAAAAGTAGATCTTTGTTGTTGAACTATTTTAACTTCTACTATTTTGACGTATCGCTTTGGACTGTAGTCGTAAACTATCTTGACTTTGGGATGTCATTTGTTCTTTTCATTTTGTCTGATGTAAGTATTGGCAAAAATCCCTTTTTGGTTAGTCTATGAAACTTGCACTCTCTTTTATAAACCCAACTATTATGTAACGTTAATCTGCACATTGTTGGTTCCTTCATTGGTTCCAATTAGTATCATGTTAATTGTAATGTTGTTTTCCTAATGCTTTGGTAAATGTTTTAGAAATGTACATATATATAACTTCTAATTAACACTGCAATTTGTTTTGTACCTAGCACTTCTCAAATGAGATATCAATGATATTTCTAAAAGGAACACGGAAAACAATCACACTCATCGACAAACAAGCTCAAAAAAGGTATAAGTGTCGCTTGATAACGGCAAAGAGAGCAAGTTACAAAAAATACTTAGGCGGCCAATGGTTCAAATTTTGCTGAGAACATATGTTAGAGGTAGGTGATAAGTTAATTTTTGATCTAGAGAAGCCACCTAAAATATGCACGTTCAAGTCGTTTCCAAATAAAGATTTGGTGTTCACGATCCGCACTTTCAACAGATCACCTTAACTCTAATCCTAGACAAGATTATCTTCACTCACTGATGTTACTTCTTTGCTTGATTTCATTTGATGTAAATATGGGTATTACAACAACACTCTTTTATAATTTTGGATAATATGTAAATTCACATATCATTGGTTCCTTTATTGGTTCCAATTATTTTCATCCTAAATATTATGTCAATTCCTAATATCATAAACTGATTATATGCTCTCTTAATCAGCTCATACATATTTTATGATGAATCACAATGTTCCGTCATTTTAACATCTCTTCTTTCAAAGATTTTTTTTATCGAATACGTTATTGAACCCGTGCTTCGCACGGGTTTGTAACTAGTGCCTCTTAAAAAATAAAGATTATTCATTGGATATCGCCATTAGTTTTTTTTAGGAAAGTAAGATGAAATATATCAACCTATATGAGCTTCGACTCGCACAAGGAGTATTAGATTAGGAATCAAAGTATGATACAATTAATATTACAAGAAAGGGATCCGAAGAACGAATGGAGCACAAGCTAAATAACATGAATTCAACAATGAAGTGGATTTATCCACTATTGATGAAAATAAAAATCTAAGTAATTGTCTTTCACTTTCAGTCACAAGAAAGATAAGAGTATAACTTTATCGAATAATTACTAAATAGACATTTTTTTCCTTCTTAAAAATGTGATTGTTTTGCTCCTTCCATAAGACCTAAAGGCTAGCCAACCAAATCAAATGAAGCAAAAAATGAATCTTCCTAGCATCGCTTCCTAAATGTTGAAAAGTGATCAACTATATGCAAACTACCATTTGAGAAAATGCCTAACCATTAGTGAATAAGAGGCCATATGCGCCCAAACATGTCATTGCCCACAAAAAGATGATCTGGATTTTCCTCCTTCCCACACTTTTTTTGTTGATAAAGTTGTTAGGTTTGTAGACTATAGTTGGCCGCATTTTGTTAAAACAAGTGTTCTGGTAAGATGTTGAACAAGATGTCTTGACATGTTAGTACGACATCACATCGTTCCTTGTTTCTCATTCTTGGAAGATTTAATTTAAACGTGAGATCACTGAAGATTTTATTGAAGATATGATTCACGTGGATTGTTGTCCAAGAAGCGTGTGATACTAGAAGTTACAGGTCGGTTTATGCATTATCGTGTTTCCTAAAATGGATGTCAAGACATTTAAGGAAATGATATATTTGCTCCTAGAAAATTGTGAAGACCATATATTCGTTTTGGTCTGCTGATTGTTTAGCTTGCGAAGAAAAGCCCATTCAAAATCTTGGCTATATAAAGGAGGACTCAAACCCTTGTGAAGGATTCGAAGCCGTCATATCAAAGAAAGAGTCTTTTAGGGTTTCGTGTCTTTGTTAAGCCTTATGCTTGATTGAATACCTCTCTGATTCTTGCTATTGATTATCAAAGCACATAGTTGGTTTGATTTAGTTGAGTTGTATTTGATCAAAACCATCATTTGAGAAAAGAGTCTTATTAGGGTTTTGAGTCCTTGATTGTGAGCTGATGAGTCAATAATTAGTGTTTTTAATATATTATTTGAGTCTATTTTATTTAGATTTTATATGTTTTTATTTCTTTTTTAGAACTATTTTACTTCAATTGCAAGTTATTTAATTTCAGGAACAAATATATGAAAAGCTTGAGTCTTGGAGCAAAAGAAAGGGGTTTGGAGCAAGATTAAAGGATCTAAAATATGATTTGGAGTTGATTGAAGACAAAAATATGAAGATCTTGTACAAAAATATGATTTAGAACTATTTTATTCCTTTTGTTGCTTTTGCTTCTTCGACAAGCTGCCTATTTAGTTTATTTATGACATAAAGCCCATGGTTTCTTGTGAAACATTCTATTGATGCATTTCTTGGGGCTTAAGTAGTTTTAGACTATAAATAGAGTAGCTAGCAAACATATTCATTCATCTTTTGTTCATGAAAATAATAAGTGACAATTGTTTCTTTGAATAAAAGTTCATCTTTATTTTCTTGTTGTTTATTTTATGTTATTCTTCTTATTCTTCTCTATGTCTGTAATGAACGTTAGTGAGTAGACTTCTTTGTCTTGGGATTGTTGAATGAGTCTAATGACCTAATCCTAATCAAACCAAGTCTCGAACCCTAATTTTATGTAAATTTATTTTCTAATCTAATTCCACCGTTTTTATAATGAATTAACAAGTATCAAACTCATAATGCGACAACGGAGGGTTAGTACTTGTTAATTCATCACAATAAATATCAAAGTGAAGCATCGAAAGAAGAAGTTTTGATATTGGAACAAGTGAAATTAGACAAGGATTGCAAAATGTAACACCCCGTTTTCCCAATATACAAATTTCTTAAACAATTATCAGAGTAAAAACCATAAACGGGATATCACATAGAAACGTAATCCAAAACAGTTAAATAATGATTTAACCTTCACAAATTATCTTTAACATAGCAGCGGAAAATCATAATCATAATTCGTAAAACGATTTTGGCACGCAGGCCCAACAAGTATCTCAAAAGAGTTTATCAAAACATAAGCAGTTCACGTAAAAGAATGAAGCATGTTATAGCATAAAACCCCATCCCGTTACGTATCAGAGCGACCTAGACGACACAGTGAAGGCAAGGCCAACTCACGAAGCAACTGCACACTAAGCACGATCACCTGCAAGTTACCCATACGAAGGGCAACATTTTCAAGCAGAAGGGGTGAGATTTCATAATAAAATAACATTAATCAATGTAATTGCGAATCATAAATTAACATCATAATCATTCCATTATTAACTTTGCATAAATGCTAAACAGTTATCTCGTAATCATATATCCAATTCATTATGAACAACGTAACATAATCAATAACCACTTATCACGTAATCACATATTCATTCATTATCAACAAGGCATCTTAATCATGACAATGTGACAATGCTCCTAGACTCCTTATATGCATGTGGTACCAATCGTCATCATAAGTATTAATATACTTTAATCGTGCGGAGGACAAAGCTCCTATAAACGTGCGGAGGACAAAGCTCCTAATTTTCGTGGTGAGGACTAAGCTCAATGATATGCTATGCATGGACACATATGAACAAAACAACGTAATCGACTTATCAACATGCATCCAATAATTTGGAGCTAGACTTCATCATATACTTATGCACTTAGTTAAATAACGGAACCAGCATAAACAGGTCACATAACAAGATGATATCATTATATCAAAGCACATAATTTGTATCATTATCACATCTTCTTATCTTGCATGAATATACAATACAATAGTTCATATTCAATTAATATTAATATAACTTAAACAACTCTACAGTCTGCATTAAACGACATCACTAGGTCTCATTACCAGTTAGGGGTTCACTCTTGATCAACAAGTGCGACATAGATCGCATAAACACATAAACAAGTTCATCCTGGTTGTACTCGCGAGGCGAGAGTACTTACTCGCCATGGCGAGTACCACTCAACTCCCAAACTAAGCTTGTTCTGGGTTCCCTCTGATCCTAAATTCATTCCTAATCAATACTAGGTATGTTCAGGTACTCAAGGGCATACAAGATTCAACTAAAAAGGTCGAAACGCGAAATATGACATGCACTCTGCCTAAGCTCGTGAGGCGAGGAGGGGTTGCTCGCCATGGCGAGTTAAACCAAACAACTCGCGAGGCGAAAAGGAAGGGCTCGCGTGGCGAGCGATGAAGATCATCACTCGCGAGGCGAGGATCATCACTCGCCGTGGCGAGCGATGAACAGAAGCACGGGCAGACTAGGGTTTTTCTCAAAAATCCATCACACAACATGGTTCAAAGCCTAATTTTGATTCAATAATCCATCCTAACATGTTCTAAGGTTAAAGGACGGTTTCTACATCAATCTAAACAAGTTTTACCATTTGATCATCAATTTTTAGGGTTTTGACCTAATTCCAAAACTTCTCTAAATCAATCCTAACTTTGTCAACTAATCATCAGAATTACAACAATCAATGCTATTGAATTATTAGTCTCACCCTTACCTTGTATGAAGAAAATCGCAGCACTCTACCTTGGTTCCTCTAGACTTGGCTTTTTCTCCCTTTTTCCAAAAGTTTTCACGTACAATGAGTTACTAAAATATTAGGTCTTCTCCTATTTATATCTTTTTCTAATTACTTATCTTATCTCACTTCCTCCCCCAAAACTATCTAAAATATCAAAACAACCCTTAACTAAATATTTTATATTATTTTCAAATCTTTATTTTATTTAACAATAAAATAATTCTCATATCATAATCAAATCCTCCACAACTCATAACTTATCACGTCATCAATCAAATCACTAAATTCACCACAAATCATCAAAACATATCAAAATCATGCATATATTATATAATTATAATATAATGGCCTAAACTCGACTAAATAAACGATTAAACGAAAGTGGGCGTTACACAAAACATGAGAATAGTCTAGTAAACCTTTAGAAAATAAAGTTTCGTTCTTCAAGGATTCCAATAGCAATCAACCATGAGAATAGGCGTGGTTGCTAGAGGAACATACTCATTGAAACCGAAAGGAGATGTGATAGGCTAAAGAGAAACATGTCTTTAGAAAATAAGTCAAACATAAAGTTCTAAGTTTAGGGTTTGGTTTTTGAAGGATTTGTCACTATGACGAACCAATAATCTCAAGGCGATTTTATTATTATATTCTCTTTTAAAACAAAATACAAAACCTTTCAACTTGAACTCTTCTCTAATCCTTATTGAAAGTTAATTAAATTCACAACTTCCTGTCGAAACGATATCTTTATTACTACATCAGTAAACCGTGCACTTGCGGATTTACTACATCATGAGCCTCTCTTTGTATCACCTTGATGCATTGAGATAGACCGTAGTTGAGTTGTAAACTCTAAATCACTCGTAAGATTGTAAGCAAGAGTAGATTATGCTATCTAGGAGTGTGGCTCCATTTCTGTTATAATTGTAGTCAATCACTAAGATTGTGGTTGAGAGGAAGTAAGAGGGAGGTCTCATATCTAAGAGTGTCTTAGATAGAAATTACACGGGTAGTGCTTAGATGTGAAGCTAGTAGATTGAGGGTTTTTATGTTGTTAGCCTGTATTTTCGACAGTCTATAATAAATATGGCCAATGAAGTTTGACCTAGATTTCGAAGAGAATGAATTGAGTTCAACTCTCAAGTTCGACTTTCGAAGCGAAGTCCAGAAGATATGCTGATCGAGAGGATGTTTCAACGGAGTCAAGAAGATGTCGAAGGAAGATTGACGTCGAAGAGAGGAGCTAAGTAGTGGTTTCTCGTCAAAGAGACATTATTTGAAATTCAAATAAGTCTATAGTAGTTATTGGCAGTTACATCTGGAACGTGTCTGTAGGTAGTTACTTAGTATAAATAGAATTTTCCTTTATGGAAAACAGGTCACAATTCATTCATACTGAAAACTTACGCTAAAAAGTTACGCCCGCATAAGGAGAAACGAGCAGACAAGTCCTAATGTATGAATATGTGCACCACTTTACTTTCTTTTTAATGCAATTCTAGTTTAACTTTTTACACACTTTTATTTTTTCTTTGTTTAAATATTTTCTTTTAAGTTTTCGCATCGATCCCTTGAAGATAATCTCGACAGGTCTTACCATGTGTCTGGATTTCGACGGTTATATTCATAGTTCGCTATTAGTAACAAGAACAATCACGGTTTTCAGGAAAACAATCCAGCAAAAAATGCCTTGAGATTTGTTGGTTGATTTCGCTCGCCTTTGTTTTAAATCAGTTCAATAGTTTATCAAAATCCAGGGTAAACAAATTGGCACGCCTAGTGGGACAGTTTGTGCTTCTGTTTAAATTTTCTTGAAAATTTGTTCTGATTTTTCCAAACTTGTGATTTTTGTTGTGTATGTTCTTGAGGAATAGAAAGAAACTTCCAGAAATGGTACATTCTACTCGCGTTAATGGTCCACCATCAAGCCCAACAAGGGCGTCAATGGAAAATACATCATTAAATGTAATTCCACAACAAAGTCCACAAACGACGCATCTCATGGCACAAATGTGGATGAAACAGTGGGGGCAATAGTTCCTGCTCATATATCATCAACCATGCCTGTTACAACTTCGACGGTTGCAGCGGTTACACAGTCTAAGCGACATTTGATAATCCGTTAGTTCAAAATCCATGGTCCTTTGATCCAATCAAATCTTAGGAAACAACCATATGGAATGCCCCCATCTTTTATGGTAGGCCTCCAGAATAATCCATCTAATGTTTCATAGAATTTGAATACGGTTCACCCTCAGTTTTATTATCCTAGGCCAAGTGTTCCTAGTTCAAATCCTCAACAAGCACTGACCAATGTTTTCTTGGCCGCTTTAAGGCAGCAAATGGAGGATTGTAACCATGAAATGGTCAATATGTTGACCCAACAAATTCGAACAGTGTTTAACCCTTTAATTAGGGATACCCATAATAGTTATTTAGCATTATCATACCAAATGGGGCGAATTGTTGATTTCTTTGGCGCTCCTCCAAGGCGAAGTCTGCAAATACCTCAAGTTCAAATCCTAGGCCTGTTGAAGTACCTGTAAATAGGCCTAATGATGGAAATCTTGCTAATCCAGTGCCTCAACCTGTGGTCAAACCACAAGTACCAAGGGTGCAGGAAAGAGTTCCAATCTTGGTTCAAAGGAACCAAGATCCTGATCGAATAGTTAGGCAAGCCCAACAAATTAATTTGGAGGGTCAAAATAATATTTCCAACGTAGTTGAAACCCTTTTGACTCAAAACAGTTTCAATTTGGGTCTACATAGACCTAATTTTTTGTCACCTTTGTCTGAGTATGTGGCAATCGAGGAATTACCCAGGGGGTGGAAAATCCCTAAATTCACCAAATTTGGTGGAGGGACTAATGAATTCACTGTTGAACATATTGCTCATTACTTGACAGAGGCAGGTGACATAGAAAATAATGAGAACTTGAGAATGAAATAATTTCCAAGTTCATTGACAAAAAATGCCTTTACTTGGTATACAACATTGCCTCCAGGGTCTATTTTTACTTGGAGTCAATTAGAAAAGGCTTTTCATGAACAATTCTACATGGGACAATTTAAGATTAGTCTCAAAGAATTGACAAGTGTTCGATGTAAAACGGCAGAATCTATTGATGATTATTTGAATAGGTTCAGACTTCTCAAAGCTAGATGTTTTAGCCAAGTGCCTGAACATGAATTAGTCGAGATGGCTACTGGTGGTCTAGTCTATTCTATTCGAAAGAAATTAGATACGCAGTATCTAAGAGATATGGCACAATTAGCAGATAGAATCCGACAAGTCGAAAGACATAAAGCTGAAAAAGCAAGGGCTGGAGAATATGGTGGTGAAAAAGAGAAGGTTGCTTATGTCGATACTAATGACAGCAATCAAGATTTCGACATTGATTGATGTCCCGTCGAAGAAAACGAAGTTAGTATCGCTGAACTGAAACC
Organism: Medicago truncatula; assembly: GCF_003473485.1. Lineage (NCBI taxonomy): Eukaryota > Viridiplantae > Streptophyta > Magnoliopsida > Fabales > Fabaceae > Medicago > Medicago truncatula. Next base: position 19,309,781 of record NC_053043.1, on the reverse strand, counting down.
AGGACCTCTTTGTATGTAAATTGTTGAGACCTTCGAATGGAAAAAATCCTGAAGAACCTAAAAAAAAAGATTTAAGTCTAAAACCTACACATTTGATGTTACCAAATGTGATGAGATCTTATGTATTTTGGTCAATGAAGGCATATTGATAGTGCCTAAAGGATTGAAATTACCTCATCTTGAGCAAAGGCAAAAAATAGGATATTGTAAATTCCATGGTAATTTTGGCCATAACACATCTCGTTATGTGGGTTTTAGGGATTCAGTGCAAAAAGCACTAGGTGAAGGCAGACTGAAGTTTGGAGACAAACCAAAGCAGCCAATGCAGGTTTATGTCGATCCTTTGAAGAAAGAAGATTCCATGTACCTAGAAATAGCAGGCATGAACATGGTGGAAATATCTGAGATCGGTCCTATAGTGGCTACTGATAGCCCAAAGATTGATGTCGAAATGGTTACTGAGAACATAAATGTGCTGATACAGTGGTATCGATCCTATAGTGATTATTGAAGATTAGTACGAAGAAAAAATACAAGTGGTATTTCCCTTTGGGTATGTCATTACTGTGGTAGAAATGGACACATAAGGCCGTTCTGTTTCAAGTTGCATGGTTATCCCAAACATTTTCAAAAAAGATCACTTGTACAAGAGGTGGTTAATGTGAAGAAGGAGTGGAAACCAAAAGTTGATGTTGTTGGTTTAATAGCTCACACCTCACTAAGAGCCTCCTCTAGGGAAGATTGGTATGTTGACAGTGGATGCTCTAGGCATATGACTGGAAAAAACAAATATCTTGAGAGTGTGAAATCCTACAAGAGCAGCTATGTGGCCTTTGGTAATGGAGCTAAAGGAGAAATCATGGGTATTGGTAACTTAACTGATTGTGGATTGCCAAAGCTTGACAATGTTCTATTAGTAAAAGGTCTAAAAGCTAACTTGATCAGCATTAGCTAGTTGTGTGATTTTGGATTGGATGTGAACATTAGCAAGACTGAGTGTCTGGTATCTAATGAGAAAGGTGAAGTGGTAATGAGAGGTTCTAGGTCTAAACACAATTTTTACTTGTGGGTTCCTGAAGAAGAAGCTAACTTGTCAACCTATCTTATTAGTAAAGAAGAAGAGGTAAATATGTGGCACCAGAAACTTGGTCATTTAAATCTGAGAGGTATAAAGAAAGCCATATATGTAGAAGCAATTAGAGGGTTACCTAAACTAAAAATTGTTAATGACAACATTTGTGGTGAATGTCAAATTGGTAAGCAAACTCAAATGTCACATCCGATAATGTACCTACACTGCTTCTATAAGCTCTCACAATCACAAGCTTGTCAAAAGATAAGCGAAAATGTACCTATAATATAATTAGCAATGACAATAGGTTGTACATCTAATAATGTAAAATGTAAAAATTTAAATAAAATAACTACCCACTGTATTGTTCTGGTGCTTCGTATAAACGTTTGGCAGCATTGTAGTAGTCAAAATATATTATCTTGACATTAGGGTAGTTCTCTCTCAGTGTATTTATGGAATATATTAGTTTGTCATTGAAATACTCCGCCATAGTATTGAAGGCTTTAAAACATCCAAATTCATCGTAGTTTTCAGTCTTATTACCATAGCCAGTCGCCAATGCCAAAAGGGAGGCACCGCACCCTATTGGGATGTTCCCTGGCACAACTATCTCTACAGCTCCTTCTTTGATTAATGTCTAGTACATGGAAAGAAACCAAAAACAAAATATATAGTTGGTACATTACTCACCAAACTGTTAAACAATTCATATGTCTCTATCAAGTATAATTTAACTTACAGTGGTAGCTTTTGTGATTGCAGCAACCACTAAGGGAACAACATTTCTAAAGTTTGAAAAATTTTGTGAGATATGAGAAGAAAGATCATTTCCACCAATTTCTCCCAGTCACTACGACAATCTACATTATATAATGTAACAAACATTGTTACCTAGTTATGGGATTAAAAACAAAACATTTTGAAAGAGACGTTAATTAAATAAGGAGATATGGTAATACCTTTCTTGCTTTTACAGGTAGAATTTCTAAACTCTTTAAACATCTTAAGTTGAACACCCAATGAGTAATTACTTGCTGGTACATGAATTCTACTTTTATTGAGATAATTATTATAATTAAGTGCAGTGGAACCAGCAAATGCAAAGTTCACTCCTTTCGTGACGTCTTGGCCTTTGGTGAGAGTCTTATAAGCTGGCAAAAATGGCAATCCATATGCCTCCGCTACAAATGAATGAGTATTTGTTAATGTGTATTCCATTAAAATTGCGAGAATATTAAGTTTATTTAAATAAAAAATATCAATAATACACTTTCTAACACCCCAGTTCAAACTCATTATTATGCATGTGAAATTCAAGTATGCAAATATTTAATTTTTTCCAAAAATTAAATGTATATGAAAAGATTAAAATTAAGTGTTAAAATACCTATGAAATCTATGATCAAGCGTCCATCTGAAAAACGTCCTGAAGGCTGTTTGAAATAAGTTGAACCATAAGAACTATTGCCTGGCACTGTGTAGAAAGAAGCTTGATTTCCTGTGTCACTAATTGAGTCACCAAAGTTGAAAATAGCGTCATATGGAAGATGATTGGAATTTGAAACTCCAAAAAAACTATACACAAATGTGACCCAAAAGAGGATTAAGATATTCATGGTGTTATTGTAAGCCATGAGTTTATCAATGTCTATATTACCTGAAGATAGGTAAATTGAAATTATATATATTGTCTCACCAACCCATTATCTTGTCATACATCAAACATTAATCTGGAAGTTGTTTAATTACCTTGAATCTTATAAAATGTCTTGTACATTAACTAATATTTTCCAGCAAATAAACATTCTGTAAATACATGTTTTTTTTTTTTTTTTATGACAGATTCTTTAAATATTTGTTAATTTGTTATTTTAGCAATATATATTAGCATTTGAATGCGTGTTAATTTTCCTTATATAGAATTGGCGACGACGTGTCCCCCTCCCAAAAAAATAAACTATTTCAATGATTTTTTTAAAAGTCCATTGAGACACAAGGTTTGTTCATTATAAATTGCTTAAATTAAAAGAAATTATGTTGGAACAAAATGTGTTTAACATTACCCTTTGAGTTTTGATGATAACAAAGTATTAAAAATTATCAATTTGATATGCTAATATTTGTTCAAGTATGCAGGGCCATAGACACAAATTTAGTGTCTCTTTAAACCATAGGTTCTGGAAGAACAAATGAGAGCAATGGAATCAACAGGAAGGAAGCTTGAAGCGTCTGAAGAAAAGAGGTTCTGGAGTACATCAGAAGCTGACGTCATCAGAAGCACCTCATCAGAAGCAAGGTCACCAGAAGCAGATTTCATCATAAGTTTTGAAGATCATCAAGAGCTGAAGATCATCAGGTGCTGAAGATCATCAGAAGCTGAAAGAATTAAAGCTTCAAAGGTTGTTCAAAGAATTTAATCTCGCCTACTATTGCAGAAGACTGGAAGAATGAAGCAACAACTAATTCAGATGGATGTGAAGCCAGTGGATGCCTATTCGTTGGAGAGTGTTGAAAAAGGACAATTGTACGAAGTGTACAACCACTATCTCCACTACTCTGATTTGTGTCTGCAATAGGACAAGAACAACAGCTATGCCTGCATCAATGTTCCTCCATACTTGAAATGAATTTGAAATTGATCCTTCGTAGGACAATAACCAAATTAGGCAAAAGATCATTGGTGATTTGATCAAGCTTCAAACGTCTCTTTTTGATGTGCTGGCAATTCGACAACGTCTCTTTCACACCTCTATATAAAGGAGTGAAGACTTAGGGAATGGCAAGACTCATACAACAATTTACAAGTGCCAAAACTCTGCTAAAATTGTTCTGCATCAAAAGTTCACTTATAATTTCTTAACAACTTTCATATCTTAGAAATTCTAGAGTCTTAAGAGTCTGTATCTTATTTGTATTGTGAACACCATTGATTGTATATCAAGCGTTCAACCTCAACCATATTTCTTTATAATTCTGTTTGAATAGAAGTCTCTTTCAGTTGTGCTTGAGCATATGAAGTCTCTTGATTTAGTTCTTGAGGATAGGAAGTCTCTATGCTTTACTACTATATTAAAGATTTAGATTTCATAATATTTAAGAATAATAGCTTATTATTTGATGGGCTTTTGCAATTAAGTCATACTTAACGTTCGACTAAAAAAAGTAATTATTCTCGTGACTTTATTGTTTTGAAACAAAATTAAACCAGTAAGGAAATGCTTTATTATTATTATTATTATTAGTAGTAGTAGTAGTAGTAGTAGTAGTAGAAGACCAAAGAGAAGGGGGGAAGCGTTGTCCGATGATCCAAATAGTGATGATCTAAAAGAGGCTTACAAAGAAGTGGTTTATGCATTCTTTATGTGCAGTTCAACGATCTGGTAGGCCAGTTTGCAATACATGTCTAGGGAGGACAAGTAGCTGAGTTGGATGGTGATATGGAGGAGATGTAGTTAAACTGGTATTCGGATGTGCTACACTCTACATATTTTGTTTGAAATATGTTTTATAGCTTAGATGTATTGTTCTAAATATTTTGTATAGTTTGATATTAGTTTTATGCCTATTTAACGTTATCTTTAAAATGTGTTACTTGCTCTTTCATTATATTTTTCTTATAATTATTTTTATGCGTGTTGCAAGCAAGTAGACATAAATTTGACAAAAAAAATATGTTCACTGTAACAAATAGGTATGGTCTATGTGTAAATCTAGTTCAGATTACAAAATTTTAATAAGAGGAAAATTGAAAATTTGAAAGGCGCTCGAGAAGGACAAAGAATTGAAAAAGATATAATTTGCATAATACACTTTTATTCATTGTCCATTTCCTATAACATTTTTTGCTTGAATGGATTATTTAATTTTGGACGAGGTCTAAATGTGTCTTTACAATTTTTACCAATATAACAAATTATATAATTTAGAAAAAGAGGAAGAGGTGCAAAATTTTATTAGAAGTTATTAAAAATGGTAACACTTTCTGTACAAAAAAATGGTAATAGTAAATCCTTGACATGTAAAAAAAATAATACAACCAAATAAGTAAATTATTATTAATTTGAATCATGACTTGAATAGAGTAACTTTATTATTAAATTCATATAATAATAAATCCATCCAAGAACTACATAAATTATGATAGAACTAAAAAATGATATGATGACTTCTTCATATAGAGATTAATCTTGATATTTTTTTAAATTCATCGTACGAAACCTATATTGAATGCTTGTTTTCATATTTAAGCTATTTTGAAGGATGCTGGCTTAAGCGGAGGATTTGCAAAAGGACCTTCAACTAGTCCTTTTGCTATTTGCCTATATGCTGCTTCTGTAAGGTGGGGTCCATCCCAATTTATATATTTAGAAGGGTCGGAGCAAACAGTTGTGTTAGGACCTCCACAACATGCTTTTAAAGTTTTACTCTTATCAAAGCCTGCATAAAAAATGTACTTGAATTAAATAAATGAAAATGTATCAATGAAATAGACAAAAGTAAATCTTACGTTCTGTTTGAATAAACTACTTAATCAGGCGATTGTAGCTTAAGTCCTTATTGTATAAGATCTTATGTAAAGTTATTTCTATAATATATACTATATGTAAAGGGAATACATGGTTTTAGGGTGACTTTTTCGCTTTCAATTATACCTATTAATAAACTTACCTACAAGAATGTTATGTTGTTGGTGTCAATAAAAAATATAAGAATTATACCGTATTTTCTATATTATTGCTGTCATTGAAAAGATGAGTATATTTTTTTACAATATGAAAGTGGATTATTAACCAATAACTTTAAATAAAAGATAAAATGTCATAAGAACTATTATTCATAATTTATACATATTAGCGCAATAAAAAGAGGGAACAACCAGGTACAAAGTGTTTGTCTTAACGCTACAAATAGATTAAACAAATTCTAATAATTTGTATATAAAATACTTTTATAAGTTGATTTGGAGAGCTTATGCACATGTTATACACTGCTTCTATAAGCTCTCACAATCACAAGCTTGTCAAAAGATAAGCAAAAATGTACCTATAATATAATTAGCAATCGCAATAGGTTGTACATCTAATAACGTAAAATGTAAAAAGTTAAATAAAATAACTACCCACCGTATTGTTCTGGTGCTTCGTATAAACGTTTGGCAGCATTGTAGTAGTCAAAATATATTATCTTGACATTAGGGTAGTTCTCTCTCAGTGTATTTATGGAATATATTAGTTTGTCATTGAAATACTCCGCCATAGTATTGAAGGCTTTAAAACATCCAAATTCATCGTAGTTTTCAGTCTTATTACCATAGCCAGTCGCCAATGCCAAAAGGGAGGCACCGCACCCTATTGGGAAGTTCCCTGGCACAACTATCTCTACAGCTCCTTCTTTGATTAATGTCTAGTACATGGAAAGAAACCAAAAACAAAATATATAGTTGGTACATTACTCACCAAACTGTTAAACAATTCATATGTCTCTATCAAGTATAATTTAACTTACAGTGGTAGCTTTTGTGATTGCAGCAACCACTAAGGGAACAACATTTCTAAAGTTTGAAAAATTTTGTGAGATATGAGAAGAAAGATCATTTCCACCAATTTCTCCCACTAAAAATAGTGACTTCTTGAAGTAGCTACGACAATCTACATTATATAATGTAACAAACATTGTTACCTAGTTATGGGATTAAAAACAAAACATTTTGAAAGAGACGTTAATTAAATAAGGAGATATGGTAATACCTTTCTTGCTTTTACAGGTAGAATTTCTAAACTCTTTAAACATCTTAAGTTGTACACCCAATGAGTAATTACTTGCTGGTACAAGAATTCTACTTTTATTGAGATAATTATTATAATTAAGTGCAGTGGAACCAGCAAATGCAAAGTTCACTCCTTTCGTGACGTCTTGGCCTTTGGTGAGAGTCTTATAAGCTGGCAAAAATGGCAATCCATATGCCTCCGCTACAAATGAATGAGTATTTGTTAATGTGTATTCCATTAAAATTGCGAGAATATTAAGTTTATTTAAATAAAAAATATCAATAATACACTTTCTAACACCCCAGTTCAAACTCATTATTATGCATGTGAAATTCAAGTATGCAAATATTTAATTTTTTCCAAAAATTAAATGTATATGAAAAGATTAAAATTAAGTGTTAAAATACCTATGAAATCTATGATCAAGCGTCCATCTGAAAAACGTCCTGAAGGCTGTTTGAAATAAGTTGAACCATAAGAACTATTGCCTGGCACTGTGTAGAAAGAAGCTTGATTTCCTGTGTCACTAATTGAGTCACCAAAGTTGAAAATAGCGTCATATGGAAGATGATTGGAATTTGAAACTCCAAAAAAACTATACACAAATGTGACCCAAAAGAGGATTAAGATATTCATGGTGTTATTGTAAGCCATGAGTTTATCAATGTCTATATTACCTGAAGATAGGTAAATTGAAATTATATATATTGTCTCACCAACCCATTATCTTGTCATACATCAAACATTAATCTGGAAGTTGTTTAATTACCTTGAATCTTATAAAATGTCTTGTACATTAACTAATATTTTCCAGCAAATAAACATTCTGTAAATACATGTTTTTTTTTTTTTTTTTATGACAGATTCTTTAAATATTTGTTAATTTGTTATTTTAGCAATATATATTAGCATTTGAATGCGTGTTAATTTTCCTTATATAGAATTGGCGACGACGTGTCCCCCTCCCAAAAAAATAAACTATTTCAATGATTTTTTTAAAAGTCCATTGAGACACAAGGTTTGTTCATTATAAATTGCTTAAATTAAAAGAAATTATGTTGGAACAAAATGTGTTTAACATTACCCTTTGAGTTTTGATGATAACAAAGTATTAAAAATTATCAATTTGATATGCTAATATTTGTTCAAGTATGCAGGGCCATAGACACAAATTTAGTGTCTCTTTAAACCATAGGTTCTGGAAGAACAAATGAGAGCAATGGAATCAACAGGAAGGAAGCTTGAAGCGTCTGAAGAAAAGAGGTTCTGAAACAAGTGGTTCTGGAGTACATCAGAAGCTGACGTCATCAGAAGCACCTCATCAGAAGCAAGGTCACCAGAAGCAGATTTCATCATAAGTTTTGAAGATCATCAGGTGCTGAAGATCATCAGAAGCTGAAAGAATTGAAGCTTCAAAGGTTGTTCAAAGAATTTAATCTCGCCTACTATTGCAGAAGACTGGAAGAATGAAGCAACAACTAATTCAGATGGATGTGAAGCCAGTGGATGCCTATTCGTTGGAGAGTGTTGAAAAAGGACAATTGTACGAAGTGTACAACCACTATCTCCACTACTCTGATTTGTGTATGCAATAGGACAAGAACAACAGCTATGCCTGCATCAATGTTCCTCCATACTTGAAATGAATTTGAAATTGATCCTTCGTAGGACAATAACCAAATTAGGCAAAAGATCATTGGTGATTTGATCAAGCTTCAAACGTCTCTTTTTGATGTGCTGGAAATTCGACAACATCTCTTTCACACCTCTATATAAAGGAGTGAAGACTTAGGGAATGGCAAGACTCATACAACAATTTACAAGTGCCAAAACTCTGCTAAAATTGTTCTGCATCAAAAGTTCACTTATAATTTCTTAACAACTTTCATATCTTAGAAATTCTAGAGTCTTAAGAGTCTGTATCTTATTTGTATTGTGAACACCATTGATTGTATATCAAGCGTTCAACCTCAACCATATTTCTTTATAATTCTGTTTGAATAGAAGTCTCTTTCAGTTGTGCTTGAGCATATGAAGTCTCTTGATTTAGTTCTTGAGGATAGGAAGTCTCTATGCTTTACTACTATATTAAAGATTTAGATTTCATAATATTTAAGAATAATAGCTTATTATTTGATGGGCTTTTGCAATTAAGTCATACTTAACGTTCGACTAAAAAAAGTAATTATTCTCGTGACTTTATTGTTTTGAAACAAAATTAAACCAGTAAGGAAATGCTTTATTATTATTATTATTATTAGTAGTAGTAGTAGTAGTAGTAGTAGTAGTAGTAGAAGACCAAAGAGAAGGGGGGGAAGCGTTGTCCGATGATCCAAATAGTGATGATCTAAAAGAGGCTTACAAAGAAGTGGTTTATGCATTCTTTATGTGCAGTTCAACGATCTGGTAGGCCAGTTTGCAATACATGTCTAGGGAGGACAAGTAGCTGAGTTGGATGGTGATATGGAGGAGATGTAGTTAAACTGGTATTCGGATGTGCTACACTCTACATATTTTGTTTGAAATATGTTTTATAGCTTAGATGTATTGTTCTAAATATTTTGTATAGTTTGATATTAGTTTTATGCCTATTTAACGTTATCTTTAAAATGTGTTACTTGCTCTTTCATTATATTTTTCTTATAATTATTTTTATGCGTGTTGCAAGCAAGTAGACATAAATTTGACAAAAAAAATATGTTCACTGTAACAAATAGGTATGGTCTATGTGTAAATCTAGTTCAGATTACAAAATTTTAATAAGAGGAAAATTGAAAATTTAAAAGGCGCTCGAGAAGGACAAAGAATTGAAAAAGATATAATTTGCATAATACACTTTTATTCATTGTCCATTTCCTATAACATTTTTTGCTTGAATGGATTATTTAATTTTGGACGAGGTCTAAATGTGTCTTTACAATTTTTACCAATATAACAAATTATATAATTTAGAAAAAGAGGAAGAGGTGCAAAATTTTATTAGAAGTTATTAAAAATGGTAACACTTTCTGTACAAAAAAATGGTAATAGTAAATCCTTGACATGTAAAAAAAATAATACAACCAAATAAGTAAATTATTATTAATTTGAATCATGACTTGAATAGAGTAACTTTATTATTAAATTCATATAATAATAAATCCATCCAAGAACTACATAAATTATGATAGAACTAAAAAATGATATGATGACTTCTTCATATAGAGATTAATCTTGATATTTTTTTAAATTCATCGTACGAAACCTATATTGAATGCTTGTTTTCATATTTAAGCTATTTTGAAGGATGCTGGCTTAAGCGGAAGATTTGCAAAAGGACCTTCAACTAGTCCTTTTGCTATTTGCCTATATGCTGCTTCTGTAAGGTGGGGTCCATCCCAATTTATATATTTAGAAGGGTCGGAGCAAACAGTTGTGTTAGGACCTCCACAACATGCTTTTAAAGTTTTACTCTTATCAAAGCCTGCATAAAAAATGTACTTGAATTAAATAAATGAAAATGTATCAATGAAATAGACAAAAGTAAATCTTACGTTCTGTTTGAATAAACTACTTAATCAGGCGATTGTAGCATAAGTCCTTATTGTATAAGATCTTATGTAAAGTTATTTCTATAATATATACTATATGTAAAGGGAATACATGGTTTTAGGGTGACTTTTTCGCTTTCAATTATACCTATTAATAAACTTACCTACAAGAATGTTATGTTGTTGGTGTCAATAAAAAATATAAGAATTATACCGTATTTTCTATATTATTGCTGTCATTGAAAAGATGAGTATATTTTTTTACAATATGAAAGTGGATTATTAACCAATAACTTTAAATAAAAGATAAAATGTCATAAGAACTATTATTCATAATTTATACATATTAGCGCAATAAAAAGAGGGAACAACCAGGTACAAAGTGTTTGTCTTAACGCTACAAATAGATTAAACAAATTCTAATAATTTGTATATAAAATACTTTATAAGTTGATTTGGAGAGCTTATGCACATGTTATACACTGCTTCTATAAGCTCTCACAATCACAAGCTTGTCAAAAGATAAGCAAAAATGTACCTATAATATAATTAGCAATCGCAATAGGTTGTACATCTAATAACGTAAAATGTAAAAAGTTAAATAAAATAACTACCCACCGTATTGTTCTGGTGCTTCGTATAAACGTTTGGCAGCATTGTAGTAGTCAAAATATATTATCTTGACATTAGGGTAGTTCTCTCTCAGTGTATTTATGGAATATATTAGTTTGTCATTGAAATACTCCGCCATAGTATTGAAGGCTTTAAAACATCCAAATTCATCGTAGTTTTCAGTCTTATTACCATAGACAGTCGCCAATGCCAAAAGGAAGGCACCGCACCCTATTGGGAAGTTCCCTGGCACAACTATCTCTACAGCTCCTTCTTTGATTAATGTCTAGTACATGGAAAGAAACCAAAAACAAAATATATAGTTGGTACATTACTCACCAAACTGTTAAACAATTCATATGTCTCTATCAAGTATAATTTAACTTACAGTGGTAGCTTTTGTGATTGCAGCAACCACTAAGGGAACAACATTTCTAAAGTTTGAAAAATTTTGTGAGATATGAGAAGAAAGATCATTTCCACCAATTTCTCCCACTAAAAATAGTGACTTCTTGAAGTAGCTACGACAATCTACATTATATAATGTAACAAACATTGTTACCTAGTTATGGGATTAAAAACAAAACATTTTGAAAGAGACGTTAATTAAATAAGGAGATATGGTAATACCTTTCTTGCTTTTACAGGTAGAATTTCTAAACTCTTTAAACATCTTAAGTTGTACACCCAATGAGTAATTACTTGCTGGTACAAGAATTCTACTTTTATTGAGATAATTATTATAATTAAGTGCAGTGGAACCAGCAAATGCAAAGTTCACTCCTTTCGTGACGTCTTGGCCTTTGGTGAGAGTCTTATAAGCTGGCAAAAATGGCAATCCATATGCCTCCGCTACAAATGAATGAGTATTTGTTAATGTGTATTCCATTAAAATTGCGAGAATATTAAGTTTATTTAAATAAAAAATATCAATAATACACTTTCTAACACCCCAGTTCAAACTCATTATTATGCATGTGAAATTCAAGTATGCAAATATTTAATTTTTTCAAAAATTAAATGTATATGAAAAGATTAAAATTAAGTGTTAAAATACCTATGAAATCTATGATCAAGCGTCCATCTGAAAAACGTCCTGAAGGCTGTTTGAAATAAGTTGAACCATAAGAACTATTGCCTGGCACTGTGTAGAAAGAAGCTTGATTTCCTGTGTACTAATTGAGTCACCAAAGTTGAAAATAGCGTCATATGGAAGATGATTGGAATTTGAAACTCCAAAAAAACTATACACAAATGTGACCCAAAAGAGGATTAAGATATTCATGGTGTTATTGTAAGCCATGAGTTTATCAATGTCTATATTACCTGAAGATAGGTAAATTGAAATTATATATATTGTCTCACCAACCCATTATCTTGTCATACATCAAACATTAATCTGGAAGTTGTTTAATTACCTTGAATCTTATAAAATGTCTTGTACATTAACTAATATTTTCCAGCAAATAAACATTCTGTAAATACATGTTTTTTTTTTTTTTTTTATGACAGATTCTTTAAATATTTGTTAATTTGTTATTTTAGCAATATATATTAGCATTTGAATGCGTGTTAATTTTCCTTATATAGAATTGGCGACGACGTGTCCCCCTCCCAAAAAAATAAACTATTTCAATGATTTTTTTAAAAGTCCATTGAGACACAAGGTTTGTTCATTATAAATTGCTTAAATTAAAAGAAATTATGTTGGAACAAAATGTGTTTAACATTACCCTTTGAGTTTTGATGATAACAAAGTATTAAAAATTATCAATTTGATATGCTAATATTTGTTCAAGTATGCAGGGCCATAGACACAAATTTAGTGTCTCTTTAAACCATAGGTTCTGGAAGAACAAATGAGAGCAATGGAATCAACAGGAAGGAAGCTTGAAGCGTCTGAAGAAAAGAGGTTCTGAAACAAGTGGTTCTGGAGTACATCAGAAGTGACGTCATCAGAAGCACCTCATCAGAAGCAAGGTCACCAGAAGCAGATTTCATCATAAGTTTGAATATCTGAAGATCATCAGGTGCTGAAGATCATCAGAAGCTGAAAGAATTGAAGCTTCAAAGGTTGTTCAAAGAATTTAATCTCGCCTACTATTGCAGAAGACTGGAAGAATGAAGCAACAACTAATTCAGATGGATGTGAAGCCAGTGGATGCCTATTCGTTGGAGAGTGTTGAAAAAGGACAATTGTACGAAGTGTACAACCACTATCTCCACTACTCTGATTTGTGTCTGCAATAGGACAAGAACAACAGCTATGCCTGCATCAATGTTCCTCCATACTTGAAATGAATTTGAAATTGATCCTTCGTAGGACAATAACCAAATTAGGCAAAAGATCATTGGTGATTTGATCAAGCTTCAAACGTCTCTTTTTGATGTGCTGGCAATTCGACAACGTCTCTTTCACACCTCTATATAAAGGAGTGAAGACTTAGGGAATGGCAAGACTCATACAACAATTTACAAGTGCCAAAACTCTGCTAAAATTGTTCTGCATCAAAAGTTCACTTATAATTTCTTAACAACTTTCATATCTTAGAAATTCTAGAGTCTTAAGAGTCTGTATCTTATTTGTATTGTGAACACCATTGATTGTATATCAAGCGTTCAACCTCAACCATATTTCTTTATAATTCTGTTTGAATAGAAGTCTCTTTCAGTTGTGCTTGAGCATATGAAGTCTCTTGATTTAGTTCTTGAGGATAGGAAGTCTCTATGCTTTACTACTATATTAAAGATTTAGATTTCATAATATTTAAGAATAATAGCTTATTATTTGATGGGCTTTTGCAATTAAGTCATACTTAACGTTCGACTAAAAAAAGTAATTATTCTCGTGACTTTATTGTTTTGAAACAAAATTAAACCAGTAAGGAAATGCTTTATTATTATTATTATTAGTAGTAGTAGTAATAGTAGTAGTAGTAGTAGTAGTAGTAGTAGTAGAAGACCAAAGAGAAGGGGGGGAAGCGTTGTCCGATGATCCAAATAGTGATGATCTAAAAGAGGCTTACAAAGAAGTGGTTTATGCATTCTTTATGTGCAGTTCAACGATCTGGTAGGCCAGTTTGCAATACATGTCTAGGGAGGACAAGTAGCTGAGTTGGATGGTGATATGGAGGAGATGTAGTTAAACTGGTATTCGGATGTGCTACACTCTACATATTTTGTTTGAAATATGTTTTATAGCTTAGATGTATTGTTCTAAATATTTTGTATAGTTTGATATTAGTTTTATGCCTATTTAACGTTATCTTTAAAATGTGTTACTTGCTCTTTCATTATATTTTTCTTATAATTATTTTTATGCGTGTTGCAAGCAAGTAGACATAAATTTGACAAAAAAAATATGTTCACTGTAACAAATAGGTATGGTCTATGTGTAAATCTAGTTCAGATTACAAAATTTTAATAAGAGGAAAATTGAAAATTTAAAAGGCGCTCGAGAAGGACAAAGAATTGAAAAAGATATAATTTGCATAATACACTTTTATTCATTGTCCATTTCCTATAACATTTTTTGCTTGAATGGATTATTTAATTTTGGACGAGGTCTAAATGTGTCTTTACAATTTTTACCAATATAACAAATTATATAATTTAGAAAAAGAGGAAGAGGTGCAAAATTTTATTAGAAGTTATTAAAAATGGTAACACTTTCTGTACAAAAAAATGGTAATAGTAAATCCTTGACATGTAAAAAAAATAATACAACCAAATAAGTAAATTATTATTAATTTGAATCATGACTTGAATAGAGTAACTTTATTATTAAATTCATATAATAATAAATCCATCCAAGAACTACATAAATTATGATAGAACTAAAAAATGATATGATGACTTCTTCATATAGAGATTAATCTTGATATTTTTTTAAATTCATCGTACGAAACCTATATTGAATGCTTGTTTTCATATTTAAGCTATTTTGAAGGATGCTGGCTTAAGCGGAGGATTTGCAAAAGGACCTTCAACTAGTCCTTTTGCTATTTGCCTATATGCTGCTTCTGTAAGGTGGGGTCCATCCCAATTTATATATTTAGAAGGGTGGAGCAAACAGTTGTGTTAGGACCTCCACAACATGCTTTTAAAGTTTTACTCTTATCAAAGCCTGCATAAAAAATGTACTTGAATTAAATAAATGAAAATGTATCAATGAAATAGACAAAAGTAAATCTTACGTTCTGTTTGAATAAACTACTTAATCAGGCGATTGTAGCATAAGTCCTTATTGTATAAGATCTTATGTAAAGTTATTTCTATAATATATACTATATGTAAAGGGAATACATGGTTTTAGGGTGACTTTTTCGCTTTCAATTATACCTATTAATAAACTTACCTACAAGAATGTTATGTTGTTGGTGTCAATAAAAAATATAAGAATTATACCGTATTTTCTATATTATTGCTGTCATTGAAAAGATGAGTATATTTTTTTACAATATGAAAGTGGATTATTAACCAATAATTTTAAATAAAAGATAAAATGTCATAAGAACTATTATTCATAATTTATACATATTAGCGCAATAAAAAGAGGGAACAACCAGGTACAAAGTGTTTGTCTTAACGCTACAAATAGATTAAACAAATTCTAATAATTTGTATATAAAATACTTTTATAAGTTGATTTGGAGAGCTTATGCACATGTTATACACTGCTTCTATAAGCTCTCACAATCACAAGCTTGTCAAAAGATAAGAAAAATGTACCTATAATATAATTAGCAATCGCAATAGGTTGTACATCTAATAACGTAAAATGTAAAAAGTTAAATAAAATAACTACCCACCGTATTGTTCTGGTGCTTCGTATAAACGTTTGGCAGCATTGTAGTAGTCAAAATATATTATCTTGACATTAGGGTAGTTCTCTCTCAGTGTATTTATGGAATATATTAGTTTGTCATTGAAATACTCCGCCATAGTATTGAAGGCTTTAAAACATCCAAATTCATCGTAGTTTTCAGTCTTATTACCATAGCCAGTCGCCAATGCCAAAAGGGAGGCACCGCACCCTATTGGAAAGTTCCCTGGCACAACTATCTCTACAGCTCCTTCTTTGATTAATGTCTAGTACATGGAAAGAAACCAAAAACAAAATATATAGTTGGTACATTACTCACCAAACTGTTAAACAATTCATATGTCTCTATCAAGTATAATTTAACTTACAGTGGTAGCTTTTGTGATTGCAGCAACCACTAAGGGAACAACATTTCTAAAGTTTGAAAAATTTTGTGAGATATGAGAAGAAAGATCATTTCCACCAATTTCTCCCACTAAAAATAGTGACTTCTTGAAGTAGCTACGACAATCTACATTATATAATGTAACAAACATTGTTACCTAGTTATGGGATTAAAAACAAAACATTTTGAAAGAGACGTTAATTAAATAAGGAGATATGGTAATACCTTTCTTGCTTTTACAGGTAGAATTTCTAAACTCTTTAAACATCTTAAGTTGTACACCCAATGAGTAATTACTTGCTGGTACAAGAATTCTACTTTTATTGAGATAATTATTATAATTAAGTGCAGTGGAACCAGCAAATGCAAAGTTCACTCCTTTCGTGACGTCTTGGCCTTTGGTGAGAGTCTTATAAGCTGGCAAAAATGGCAATCCATATGCCTCCGCTACAAATGAATGAGTATTTGTTAATGTGTATTCCATTAAAATTGCGAGAATATTAAGTTTATTTAAATAAAAAATATCAATAATACACTTTCTAACACCCCAGTTCAAACTCATTATTATGCATGTGAAATTCAAGTATGCAAATATTTAATTTTTTCCAAAAATTAAATGTATATGAAAAGATTAAAATTAAGTGTTAAAATACCTATGAAATCTATGATCAAGCGTCCATCTGAAAAACGTCCTGAAGGCTGTTTGAAATAAGTTGAACCATAAGAACTATTGCCTGGCACTGTGTAGAAAGAAGCTTGATTTCCTGTGTCACTAATTGAGTCACCAAAGTTGAAAATAGCGTCATATGGAAGATGATTGGAATTTGAAACTCCAAAAAAACTATACACAAATGTGACCCAAAGAGGATTAAGATATTCATGGTGTTATTGTAAGCCATGAGTTTATCAATGTCTATATTACCTGAAGATAGGTAAATTGAAATTATATATATTGTCTCACCAACCCATTATCTTGTCATACATCAAACATTAATCTGGAAGTTGTTTAATTACCTTGAATCTTATAAAATGTCTTGTACATTAACTAATATTTTCCAGCAAATAAACATTCTGTAAATACATGTTTTTTTTTTTTTATGACAGATTCTTTAAATATTTGTTAATTTGTTATTTTAGCAATATATATTAGCATTTGAATGCGTGTTAATTTTCCTTATATAGAATTGGCGACGACGTGTCCCCCTCCCAAAAAAATAAACTATTTCAATGATTTTTTTAAAAGTCCATTGAGACACAAGGTTTGTTCATTATAAATTGCTTAAATTAAAAGAAATTATGTTGGAACAAAATGTGTTTAACATTACCCTTTGAGTTTTGATGATAACAAAGTATTAAAAATTATCAATTTGATATGCTAATATTTGTTCAAGTATGCAGGGCCATAGACACAAATTTAGTGTCTCTTTAAACCATAGGTTCTGGAAGAACAAATGAGAGCAATGGAATCAACAGGAAGGAAGCTTGAAGCGTCTGAAGAAAAGAGGTTCTGAAACAAGTGGTTCTGGAGTACATCAGAAGTTGACGTCATCAGAAGCACCTCATCAGAAGCAAGGTCACCAGAAGCAGATTTCATCATAAGTTTTGAAGATCATCAAGAGCTGAAGATCATCAGGTGCTGAAGATCATCAGAAGCTGAAAGAATTGAAGCTTCAAAGGTTGTTCAAAGAATTTAATCTCGCCTACTATTGCAGAAGACTGGAAGAATGAAGCAACAACTAATTCAGATGGATGTGAAGCCAGTGGATGCCTATTCGTTGGAGAGTGTTGAAAAAGGACAATTGTACGAAGTGTACAACCACTATCTCCACTACTCTGATTTGTGTCTGCAATAGGACAAGAACAACAGCTATGCCTGCATCAATGTTCCTCCATACTTGAAATGAATTTGAAATTGATCCTTCGTAGGACAATAACCAAATTAGGCAAAAGATCATTGGTGATTTGATCAAGCTTCAAACGTCTCTTTTTGATGTGCTGGCAATTCGACAACGTCTCTTTCACACCTCTATATAAAGGAGTGAAGACTTAGGGAATGGCAAGACTCATACAACAATTTACAAGTGCCAAAACTCTGCTAAAATTGTTCTGCATCAAAAGTTCACTTATAATTTCTTAACAACTTTCATATCTTAGAAATTCTAGAGTCTTAAGAGTCTGTATCTTATTTGTATTGTGAACACCATTGATTGTATATCAAGCGTTCAACCTCAACCATATTTCTTTATAATTCTGTTTGAATAGAAGTCTCTTTCAGTTGTGCTTGAGCATATGAAGTCTCTTGATTTAGTTCTTGAGGATAGGAAGTCTCTATGCTTTACTACTATATTAAAGATTTAGATTTCATAATATTTAAGAATAATAGCTTATTATTTGATGGGCTTTTGCAATTAAGTCATACTTAACGTTCGACTAAAAAAAGTAATTATTCTCGTGACTTTATTGTTTTGAAACAAAATTAAACCAGTAAGGAAATGCTTTATTATTATTATTATTAGTAGTAGTAGTAATAGTAGTAGTAGTAGTAGTAGTAGTAGTAGAAGACCAAAGAGAAGGGGGGGAAGCGTTGTCCGATGATCCAAATAATGATGATCTAAAAGAGGCTTACAAAGAAGTGGTTTATGCATTCTTTATGTGCAGTTCAACGATCTGGTAGGCCAGTTTGCAATACATGTCTAGGGAGGACAAGTAGCTGAGTTGGATGGTGATATGGAGGAGATGTAGTTAAACTGGTATTCGGATGTGCTACACTCTACATATTTTGTTTGAAATATGTTTTATAGCTTAGATGTATTGTTCTAAATATTTTGTATAGTTTGATATTAGTTTTATGCCTATTTAACGTTATCTTTAAAATGTGTTACTTGCTCTTTCATTATATTTTTCTTATAATTATTTTTATGCGTGTTGCAAGCAAGTAGACATAAATTTGACAAAAAAAATATGTTCACTGTAACAAATAGGTATGGTCTATGTGTAAATCTAGTTCAGATTACAAAATTTTAATAAGAGGAAAATTGAAAATTTAAAAGGCGCTCGAGAAGGACAAAGAATTGAAAAAGATATAATTTGCATAATATACTTTTATTCATTGTCCATTTCCTATAACATTTTTTGCTTGAATGGATTATTTAATTTTGGACGAGGTCTAAATGTGTCTTTACAATTTTTACCAATATAACAAATTATATAATTTAGAAAAAGAGGAAGAGGTGCAAAATTTTATTAGAAGTTATTAAAAATGGTAACACTTTCTGTACAAAAAAATGGTAATAGTAAATCCTTGACATGTAAAAAAAATAATACAACCAAATAAGTAAATTATTATTAATTTGAATCATGACTTGAATAGAGTAACTTTATTATTAAATTCATATAATAATAAATCCATCCAAGAACTACATAAATTATGATAGAACTAAAAAATGATATGATGACTTCTTCATATAGAGATTAATCTTGATATTTTTTTAAATTCATCGTACGAAACCTATATTGAATGCTTGTTTTCATATTTAAGCTATTTTGAAGGATGCTGGCTTAAGCGGAGGATTTGCAAAAGGACCTTCAACTAGTCCTTTTGCTATTTGCCTATATGCTGCTTCTGTAAGGTGGGGTCCATCCCAATTTATATATTTAGAAGGGTCGGAGCAAACAGTTGTGTTAGGACCTCCACAACATGCTTTTAAAGTTTTACTCTTATCAAAGCCTGCATAAAAAATGTACTTGAATTAAATAAATGAAAATGTATCAATGAAATAGACAAAAGTAAATCTTACGTTCTGTTTGAATAAACTACTTAATCAGGCGATTGTAGCATAAGTCCTTATTGTATAAGATCTTATGTAAAGTTATTTCTATAATATATACTATATGTAAAGGGAATACATGGTTTTAGGGTGACTTTTTCGCTTTCAATTATACCTATTAATAAACTTACCTACAAGAATGTTATGTTGTTGGTGTCAATAAAAAATATAAGAATTATACCGTATTTTCTATATTATTGCTGTCATTGAAAAGATGAGTATATTTTTTTACAATATGAAAGTGGATTATTAACCAATAACTTTAAATAAAAGATAAAATGTCATAAGAACTATTATTCATAATTTATACATATTAGCGCAATAAAAAGAGGGAACAACCAGGTACAAAGTGTTTGTCTTAACGCTACAAATAGATTAAACAAATTCTAATAATTTGTATATAAAATACTTTTATAAGTTGATTTGGAGAGCTTATGCACATGTTATACACTGCTTCTATAAGCTCTCACAATCACAAGCTTGTCAAAAGATAAGAAAAAATGTACCTATAATATAATTAGCAATCGCAATAGGTTGTACATCTAATAACGTAAAATGTAAAAAGTTAAATAAAATAACTACCCACCGTATTGTTCTGGTGCTTCGTATAAACGTTTGGCAGCATTGTAGTAGTCAAAATATATTATCTTGACATTAGGGTAGTTCTCTCTCAGTGTATTTATGGAATATATTAGTTTGTCATTGAAATACTCCGCCATAGTATTGAAGGCTTTAAAACATCCAAATTCATCGTAGTTTTCAGTCTTATTACCATAGCCAGTCGCCAATGCCAAAAGGGAGGCACCGCACCCTATTGGAAAGTTCCCTGGCACAACTATCTCTACAGCTCCTTCTTTGATTAATGTCTAGTACATGGAAAGAAACCAAAAACAAAATATATAGTTGGTACATTACTCACCAAACTGTTAAACAATTCATATGTCTCTATCAAGTATAATTTAACTTACAGTGGTAGCTTTTGTGATTGCAGCAACCACTAAGGGAACAACATTTCTAAAGTTTGAAAAATTTTGTGAGATATGAGAAGAAAGATCATTTCCACCAATTTCTCCCACTAAAAATAGTGACTTCTTGAAGTAGCTACGACAATCTACATTATATAATGTAACAAACATTGTTACCTAGTTATGGGATTAAAAACAAAACATTTTGAAAGAGACGTTAATTAAATAAGGAGATATGGTAATACCTTTCTTGCTTTTACAGGTAGAATTTCTAAACTCTTTAAACATCTTAAGTTGTACACCCAATGAGTAATTACTTGCTGGTACAAGAATTCTACTTTTATTGAGATAATTATTATAATTAAGTGCAGTGGAACCAGCAAATGCAAAGTTCACTCCTTTCGTGACGTCTTGGCCTTTGGTGAGAGTCTTATAAGCTGGCAAAAATGGCAATCCATATGCCTCCGCTACAAATGAATGAGTATTTGTTAATGTGTATTCCATTAAAATTGCGAGAATATTAAGTTTATTTAAATAAAAAATATCAATAATACACTTTCTAACACCCCAGTTCAAACTCATTATTATGCATGTGAAATTCAAGTATGCAAATATTTAATTTTTTCCAAAAATTAAATGTATATGAAAAGATTAAAATTAAGTGTTAAAATACCTATGAAATCTATGATCAAGCGTCCATCTGAAAAACGTCCTGAAGGCTGTTTGAAATAAGTTGAACCATAAGAACTATTGCCTGGCACTGTGTAGAAAGAAGCTTGATTTCCTGTGTCACTAATTGAGTCACCAAAGTTGAAAATAGCGTCATATGGAAGATGATTGGAATTTGAAACTCCAAAAAAACTATACACAAATGTGACCCAAAGAGGATTAAGATATTCATGGTGTTATTGTAAGCCATGAGTTTATCAATGTCTATATTACCTGAAGATAGGTAAATTGAAATTATATATATTGTCTCACCAACCCATTATCTTGTCATACATCAAACATTAATCTGGAAGTTGTTTAATTACCTTGAATCTTATAAAATGTCTTGTACATTAACTAATATTTTCCAGCAAATAAACATTCTGTAAATACATGTTTTTTTTTTTTTATGACAGATTCTTTAAATATTTGTTAATTTGTTATTTTAGCAATATATATTAGCATTTGAATGCGTGTTAATTTTCCTTATATAGAATTGGCGACGACGTGTCCCCCTCCCAAAAAAATAAACTATTTCAATGATTTTTTTAAAAGTCCATTGAGACACAAGGTTTGTTCATTATAAATTGCTTAAATTAAAAGAAATTATGTTGGAACAAAATGTGTTTAACATTACCCTTTGAGTTTTGATGATAACAAAGTATTAAAAATTATCAATTTGATATGCTAATATTTGTTCAAGTATGCAGGGCCATAGACACAAATTTAGTGTCTCTTTAAACCATAGGTTCTGGAAGAACAAATGAGAGCAATGGAATCAACAGGAAGGAAGCTTGAAGCGTCTGAAGAAAAGAGGTTCTGAAACAAGTGGTTCTGGAGTACATCAGAAGTTGACGTCATCAGAAGCACCTCATCAGAAGCAAGGTCACCAGAAGCAGATTTCATCATAAGTTTTGAAGATCATCAAGAGCTGAAGATCATCAGGTGCTGAAGATCATCAGAAGCTGAAAGAATTGAAGCTTCAAAGGTTGTTCAAAGAATTTAATCTCGCCTACTATTGCAGAAGACTGGAAGAATGAAGCAACAACTAATTCAGATGGATGTGAAGCCAGTGGATGCCTATTCGTTGGAGAGTGTTGAAAAAGGACAATTGTACGAAGTGTACAACCACTATCTCCACTACTCTGATTTGTGTCTGCAATAGGACAAGAACAACAGCTATGCCTGCATCAATGTTCCTCCATACTTGAAATGAATTTGAAATTGATCCTTCGTAGGACAATAACCAAATTAGGCAAAAGATCATTGGTGATTTGATCAAGCTTCAAACGTCTCTTTTTGATGTGCTGGCAATTCGACAACGTCTCTTTCACACCTCTATATAAAGGAGTGAAGACTTAGGGAATGGCAAGACTCATACAACAATTTACAAGTGCCAAAACTCTGCTAAAATTGTTCTGCATCAAAAGTTCACTTATAATTTCTTAACAACTTTCATATCTTAGAAATTCTAGAGTCTTAAGAGTTTGTATCTTATTTGTATTGTGAACACCATTGATTGTATATCAAGCGTTCAACCTCAACCATATTTCTTTATAATTCTGTTTGAATAGAAGTCTCTTTCAGTTGTGCTTGAGCATATGAAGTCTCTTGATTTAGTTCTTGAGGATAGGAAGTCTCTATGCTTTACTACTATATTAAAGATTTAGATTTCATAATATTTAAGAATAATAGCTTATTATTTGATGGGCTTTTGCAATTAAGTCATACTTAACGTTCGACTAAAAAAAGTAATTATTCTCGTGACTTTATTGTTTTGAAACAAAATTAAACCAGTAAGGAAATGCTTTATTATTATTATTATTATTAGTAGTAGTAGTAGTAGTAGTAGTAGTAGTAGTAGAAGACCAAAGAGAAGGGGGGGAAGCGTTGTCCGATGATCCAAATAGTGATGATCTAAAAGAGGCTTACAAAGAAGTGGTTTATGCATTCTTTATGTGCAGTTCAACGATCTGGTAGGCCAGTTTGCAATACATGTCTAGGGAGGACAAGTAGCTGAGTTGGATGGTGATATGGAGGAGATGTAGTTAAACTGGTATTCGGATGTGCTACACTCTACATATTTTGTTTGAAATATGTTTTATAGCTTAGATGTATTTTTCTAAATATTTTGTATAGTTTGATATTAGTTTTATGCCTATTTAACGTTATCTTTAAAATGTGTTACTTGCTCTTTCATTATATTTTTCTTATAATTATTTTTATGCGTGTTGCAAGCAAGTAGACATAAATTTGACAAAAAAAATATGTTCACTGTAACAAATAGGTATGGTCTATGTGTAAATCTAGTTCAGATTACAAAATTTTAATAAGAGGAAAATTGAAAATTTAAAAGGCGCTCGAGAAGGACAAAGAATTGAAAAAGATATAATTTGCATAATATACTTTTATTCATTGTCCATTTCCTATAACATTTTTTGCTTGAATGGATTATTTAATTTTGGACGAGGTCTAAATGTGTCTTTACAATTTTTACCAATATAACAAATTATATAATTTAGAAAAAGAGGAAGAGGTGCAAAATTTTATTAGAAGTTATTAAAAATGGTAACACTTTCTGTACAAAAAAATGGTAATAGTAAATCCTTGACATGTAAAAAAATAATACAACCAAATAAGTAAATTATTATTAATTTGAATCATGACTTGAATAGAGTAACTTTATTATTAAATTCATATAATAATAAATCCATCCAAGAACTACATAAATTATGATAGAACTAAAAAATGATATGATGACTTCTTCATATAGAGATTAATCTTGATATTTTTTTAAATTCATCGTACGAAACCTATATTGAATGCTTGTTTTCATATTTAAGCTATTTTGAAGGATGCTGGCTTAAGCGGAGGATTTGCAAAAGGACCTTCAACTAGTCCTTTTGCTATTTGCCTATATGC
The DNA here is from genome assembly GCF_003473485.1 of Medicago truncatula. Lineage (NCBI taxonomy): Eukaryota > Viridiplantae > Streptophyta > Magnoliopsida > Fabales > Fabaceae > Medicago > Medicago truncatula. Next base: position 19,285,164 of record NC_053043.1, on the reverse strand, counting down.
TGCTTCTGTAAGGTGGGGTCCATCCCAATTTATATATTTAGAAGGGTCGGAGCAAACAGTTGTGTTAGGACCTCCACAACATGCTTTTAAAGTTTTACTCTTATCAAAGCCTGCATAAAAAATGTACTTGAATTAAATAAATGAAAATGTATCAATGAAATAGACAAAAGTAAATCTTACGTTCTGTTTGAATAAACTACTTAATCAGGCGATTGTAGCATAAGTCCTTATTGTATAAGATCTTATGTAAAGTTATTTCTATAATATATACTATATGTAAAGGGAATACATGGTTTTAGGGTGACTTTTTCGCTTTCAATTATACCTATTAATAAACTTACCTACAAGAATGTTATGTTGTTGGTGTCAATAAAAAATATAAGAATTATACCGTATTTTCTATATTATTGCTGTCATTGAAAAGATGAGTATATTTTTTTACAATATGAAAGTGGATTATTAACCAATAACTTTAAATAAAAGATAAAATGTCATAAGAACTATTATTCATAATTTATACATATTAGCGCAATAAAAAGAGGGAACAACCAGGTACAAAGTGTTTGTCTTAACGCTACAAATAGATTAAACAAATTCTAATAATTTGTATATAAAATACTTTTATAAGTTGATTTGGAGAGCTTATGCACATGTTATACACTGCTTCTATAAGCTCTCACAATCACAAGCTTGTCAAAAGATAAGCAAAAATGTACCTATAATATAATTAGCAATCGCAATAGGTTGTACATCTAATAACGTAAAATGTAAAAAGTTAAATAAAATAACTACCCACCGTATTGTTCTGGTGCTTCGTATAAACGTTTGGCAGCATTGTAGTAGTCAAAATATATTATCTTGACATTAGGGTAGTTCTCTCTCAGTGTATTTATGGAATATATTAGTTTGTCATTGAAATACTCCACCATAGTATTGAAGGCTTTAAAACATCCAAATTCATCGTAGTTTTCAGTCTTATTACCATAGCCAGTCGCCAATGCCAAAAGGGAGGCACCGCACCCTATTGGGAAGTTCCCTGGCACAACTATCTCTACAGCTCTTTCTTTGATTAATGTCTAGTACATGGAAAGAAACCAAAAACAAAATATATAGTTGGTACATTACTCACCAAACTGTTAAACAATTCATATGTCTCTATCAAGTATAATTTAACTTACAGTGGTAGCTTTTGTGATTGCAGCAACCACTAAGGGAACAACATTTCTAAAGTTTGAAAAATTTTGTGAGATATGAGAAGAAAGATCATTTCCACCAATTTCTCCCACTAAAAATAGTGACTTCTTGAAGTAGCTACGACAATCTACATTATATAATGTAACAAACATTGTTACCTAGTTATGGGATTAAAAACAAAACATTTTGAAAGAGACGTTAATTAAATAAGGAGATATGGTAATACCTTTCTTGCTTTTACAGGTAGAATTTCTAAACTCTTTAAACATCTTAAGTTGTACACCCAATGAGTAATTACTTGCTGGTACAAGAATTCTACTTTTATTGAGATAATTATTATAATTAAGTGCAGTGGAACCAGCAAATGCAAAGTTCACTCCTTTCGTGACGTCTTGGCCTTTGGTGAGAGTCTTATAAGCTGGCAAAAATGGCAATCCATATGCCTCCGCTACAAATGAATGAGTATTTGTTAATGTGTATTCCATTAAAATTGCGAGAATATTAAGTTTATTTAAATAAAAAATATCAATAATACACTTTCTAACACCCCAGTTCAAACTCATTATTATGCATGTGAAATTCAAGTATGCAAATATTTAATTTTTCCAAAAATTAAATGTATATGAAAAGATTAAAATTAAGTGTTAAAATACCTATGAAATCTATGATCAAGCGTCCATCTGAAAAACGTCCTGAAGGCTGTTTGAAATAAGTTGAACCATAAGAACTATTGCCTGGCACTGTGTAGAAAGAAGCTTGATTTCCTGTGTCACTAATTGAGTCACCAAAGTTGAAAATAGCGTCATATGGAAGATGATTGGAATTTGAAACTCCAAAAAAACTATACACAAATGTGACCCAAAAGAGGATTAAGATATTCATGGTGTTATTGTAAGCCATGAGTTTATCAATGTCTATATTACCTGAAGATAGGTAAATTGAAATTATATATATTGTCTCACCAACCCATTATCTTGTCATACATCAAACATTATAATCTGGAAGTTGTTTAATTACCTTGAATCTTATAAAATGTCTTGTACATTAACTAATATTTTCCAGCACATAAACATTATGTAAATACATATTTTTTTTTTATGACAGATTCTTTAAATATGTGTTGATTTTTTATTTTAGCAATATATATTGGTATTTGAACGCGTGTTAATTTTCCTTCCCATAGGTTTGTGGTGGACTGCCTACCTATTTGTATGAATGGGCAGACGGCGTGCATAAATAGTTCGTTGCTTGCTTCGTGAGTGCTTGAGGATAGCAGGTGCTACCTCCGCTATCTGTTTTTGGCAGTCTTAGTTTAGGCTCTGCTCTCGGATGTCAGTCTTTATGTTATTCTACGTTGATTATGTTGTTGAGATTTTACCCACATGTCGGGATAGGATATTTTATAAAGTGATGTGTTTGTGAGTTTATGACATGGCTATTTTGGAGATGTATTTTATTTATCCGCTGCGACGTTTTGAGAAATTTTAATATGCATGTTTTGGAACTTTTGGAGACATGAGGTTTATTTCTTGAATATTTGTATTATTCACGTGTTTTATCACTTTAATAGAAGTAGGGCATTACACAAACTAGCAATTAAACACATAATAAATAAATAAAATAATTCTAACGAAAAACAGGTTGTTACATGAGACTCTTAACACACACTCTCACGATCAGCACTATTGAGCTTGGTTCGTGGGCATAAATGATGAATGGCCCGATAGCAAAAACCTAATAGCAGGTGACCCAACGGATCTTGGAGTAGGCTTTGATACCATCTTAGAAAGACTATTACTTTTCTCACTATATGCTATTCTCGCGTGCCCTATTTTTCTCTTCCAAAAACTCCTCTTTGATTTTCGGATTTTAGAATCCGAACTGAGTTTTTCCTTTGTCATGGGGTGAAAAAAATGATTTTTCACCAATTTGGATTTTATAATCCAAAAATCTGAAAAAATAGGGCGTGTTCCTTGATTTTTTCTGATTATAGAATCTGATCACCCCCTAAACACCCTTTTTCAAGGGAAAAATTGTTCGATTATATAATCCAAACTATATCAGCACAAATTTTAAATATCTTTGTAACATGGATCGTCATTTTAAGGATAATATTAATCTTCCTAACTCTCATCCTTTTATTTTGGGTCATTGTTAGCTGTTCTTAGTCAAAAATCCAGTTTTTGGACTACTTGATCGGATTGCTCCGAAACTTCACCAGAAATTCAGGAAAAAAAATCAAGGATCAAGACTCTCATAGAAGGGACTTCTTATTGGTTAGAACCATTTTAGACCCATCGTTTAGACCCATTTTTCATATTTTTAGAAAAATCCGAAAAAAAATTCATTAGTTTTATTTGATTCTTAGAAATTTTTGTGGTATTTTTATATTTTTATGATTTTATTTGACAAATTTTAGCATTTTTTACCTTTATTTTTTGGTTTATTTTTAAAAATATAATTCAAAACTGCTGAAATGGAAGAGATTCTGATTGCGGATTATACATAAGCATATTTTGGATTATAAAATCCGAATTAGTGAAAAATCATGTCGAATTTTAAAATCCGAAAAACCTCATGGGCATTTTCGTAAAAAAAAAAGGCGTGCGGGAAATGGGGTGGTGGGAAATTTTTTTAGTTTCTTAGCAATCGTAATTCGGTCTAACACAACTCCATAAAATCGACTCGTGATATGATAATTGCCCTCATTTATATTTATATATATATATATATATATATATATATATATATATTGCGAGACTATTTTCTATCTAATGTGAGACTCTTAATATAACTGGAATTAATGTGATGAGACTAAAAAACGTCAAGATTTTACTAGGGGTCTTACACACACAGGCCCCCCACCCCAAAAAATTAAAATTATTTACTATGACTCCAATTCATGCAATCACTTCCACCGATTGGATACTTATATAGCATACAGAAATGATATTTGAACAACTATTTTTTACAATTTTTGTGATAAATTTCTCTCTCATACTTACATTATCTTTTTATTTTCTCTCTCTATTGCTTTGATTTTTGTGCCACTACTTCATTTCCTTTGCAAAAAATTTGTTGTCACAAAAGTTGTCACATATATGAATGTTCAAGACATCCATGACTGCATTTAGTATTATAAAGAATAAAATTTCCTACAAATAATCTAAATTATAGAAGTGGGCCAGCTCAAAATGAGATCATATTAAATCGGATATTTAAAAGAAAGAAAAAATATAAGTCACATAAGGATCATTGATTTATTTTAGTGGTGAAAAAAGCTACTATTTATGGACTAAAAAAAAACGTTATTGATGATATCTTCGGTTGATATGTATTATTTAGGGACTAGTGAGTGAATGTAATTCAGGAAAAGCCCCTAAATCTAAGTGGTATAAAGTACCAAGTATCTCACAATCTAAAAACATATACTACATTTGTCCTTAAATATAAGTTTCATTTTGAAGAAAATATTATCACTAATATAATTATGTTTCGAATTACTAATGCATTAATGTTTTTTTTTTAATTAAAATTAGCTCTAACTAATTAACTTTTTTATGTTGTTGTTTAACAAAAACATTAATTAAAGATAATTTTGGAATATCTAGGGAACAAAATAATTTCCTTGAGAAGATACACTTCTAATAAACCTCATACACATAAAATTGATTATTTTCACATATCCTTAAGTTGAGAGAATGACTAATTAAAAATTCAAAGGTGTTCCATATAAATAATGCATTTAGTTACAAAAGCATGTTTGTGACTCTAGGGAACATATAAAGATGCAGGTCTTATACATGGAAGTCTAATAATCACTCCACAAGCAAAGTACTTGCAAGAAACTTGAATTTGTTTCTAACTATGATATTTCTATCATTCTTCACATAAGAAACCAAAACAAAAAAAAATGGAAACATAGAGAGCAACTTTTACACCTGAAGCCATCCTATGAATGTGAACCTCCACATAGATCATAAAAACTATAATTACTCTTCCAAGGTTTCTTCTGTTTCTAGGTTTCCAGCTGCAGCTTCATTGTAATTTGAATGTTAGTGAAATAGTCGAGAAAAATCTCTAAGAAAAATAACTTGAAGACAATGTTGTCAACTACATGTTACAGAAAATAGCAGTTTGTTCAAATTTTGATACGCTAGAAGGCTATAGTGCCACAATAGTCGTTATTTGAATACACTTTGTACGAAATAATGTTTTCGTAGGAAAATTGTGATTTGAATAGTCGTTATTTGAATACACTTGGTACGAAATAATGTATTCGTAGAACAATAGGGATTTGTTCGAATTTGACTATGCTATAGTTATAGCATCGTTATTTGACAATATTCGAGGATGATAATTGATTTTGATTAACATATCTAAAGTAAAAGAAAGTAATGCGAATAACTTACACAAGCTCTCATCATGTTGTTCTTTCTCTTGGGTCTCAATGCATTTGAGTAGATATTTAAAGGTCTCAATCTCACACGGTATTGTGAGCCCGCCGCTCTGATCAAATCCGAATTCCTCGGCAGCCTTTTCCAGCAACATTTTGAATAAGGAATGGCTAAGGTAGCTAGTTGGAATAATGAACCGTCGAAGCTCGGGTCCAACATAGACTGCCAAGAAGCCTTTCGGAACATCAGGTGGTGGTTCAGGACTTTGGCAGCTTTCCTCATCAGAGTCACAACTTATGACATTTGTTATCCTTTTGTTGATCATTGGTGATCTAGAACCATCAGTTATTTCAAGTTTGCGGTTGGAAGTTTTTGAGCTTATTGTGACATTTTGCCACTTTTGAAGAATTTCTTTGAGTCTCACAATCTGCCTAATCCCGGTTACTTTCGAGCCTCCACCGTATTCCATAGCTGAACTTTTTACCACAACAGTCAAAAGTGTCCCAAGACCAAGTTCAGTAGAAGGGAATCTAGACTAAATCGTCGCTACATGTAAATTTAAACTTATAGTTATGATTTGCATGTATGAAACCATATAATGAAGTGATGTTCTACCAAATTACTAGTGATCAAAATGAATATATTCACCGGTCATCACAATCCGAAAAATACAAAACTCATAAAAAAGAAGGTAGATAAAATGATGCTTACTCCTCTTAAGCTCATATCCATTATTGATAATTGATATGATTTCTTCATTCTATATACAAGATATCCAATTTGAGAAACTAATACATTCAAATGTATGGATACAATATAAGTTCACACGGATAAGTGTTAGTGTTTGAAATTTCGAAAGGATGACAATCCGCTTTACCGAAAGCAAATGAGTTGACAACAAAATCTTAGGCATTCTGTTATAAAAGGCGAAACGAATGAGATTTGTTTCCCAAGAAGGAGGATTCTTACAGATTCTGTGATTTGTATTAGCATTTTAAAAAGAATAAGAAAAACATTTTGCATAATCTAAATGATCAGAGGAGAAAAAGTGAATTTCTTTTTATATGCAACTCAAATAAATTTCTGCTATTTTCACATCTCTACAAAAAACTAATTGAAAGGGAATAATCAATGTTAGAGAATTTTATTCCATAAAAGCTCACATTGTCTGAATTTTTAAGTAATCTTGTAATTTCGATTTCATCGATCCTGAATTTGACCAAATAATGTAATTGAGGTCATGACATCAATGTTTTTGATATCTTTGAGATCCCAATATTTTCACATTTCTGCTACAAACTAAATCAAAGGTGATCATTAATCTATGGGAATGTTTTTTTTTGAAGAGGCTAATCTATGGGAATGTTGTTCAATCAAATCCCACATTGTCTGAATTTTTAAGTAATTTTACTATTTCAATTGCATAGACTCTGAATTAGACCATCAGCTTCAAACATACAGATCCTCAAGCCTAAAAAGTAAAAACAATGCAAAGGAAATCATAACATTGCGGTTTTTTTATATCCTTGCGATCACAATTAGCGTCGTTTTGTCAAAATAAATTTGATTACAATTCTCTCGTGAATTAGACCATCAGCTTCAAACATACAGATCCTCAAGCCTAAAAAGTAACAATGCCAACGAACTCATAACATCACGGATTTTTATGTCTTTGCAATCACAATTAATGTCGCTTTGTTAAAATAAAGTTGATTACAAATCTCCACAATGAGCACTTGAAAACCATAATTAATATTATTTTTTTGTACAAATCGAAGCAACAAAGGCTGAATTTCACTGGATCGAATTGAAAACCTTGATTGTAATTTCCAATGTAAATCAAATCTTGAATCGAAAATGCATGAAAAAAAAAATAGAAACAATATATACAAGATCCATAGGAAACAAAATATATGATAAATTTATCAACAAACAATCAAAATATACAAGATCCATGAGAAAAAAAACTAATTAAAATTGACAAAATGCATGAAATTAAGAGATAGAAACCTGATAGAGAAGAGAGCATGATCAGCCGTGAAATAGTCGAAAAACGGCCATGCAGCAATCTTCAGAAATGGAACCAACCAGAGCTAGCGAGCTCTCCTGAGAGAGATTAAAAAACAACGTTTATTAGTTTGTTTGTTTTAAGCCTTTTCTCGTAATCAAAAACCCAAAAACAACGTTTGTGTTTTAACTTTATACGCACAATTATCGCAACAAAAATAGGACTTGTGTTTTTTCTATTGTTTCGTTTTTGTAACACTTTGATGTTTCACAAAACTAAACTACTCCCTATAACGTCGCTGTCGGGGAGCCTTTTTCTCTGCCTATCCGTTTTTTACCATCCAACGGTTTATGTAGAAACCATTGTCGTTTTGCATTTTTATTCTTCTTGAGTAGACATGGCAATGTGGCAGGGTGGGGACGAGTTTTACTTCCCTGTCCTTATAATCGATTCTCATATACTTATCTGTTACCCTACTTATATCTAACGGGGATGAGAAATTAAACACCATTCATGTTCCCGACGGGTTCGGGTATCCCCGCCAAATCCCCGTCCCCACATTGAATATTTTTTTTTAATAAAAAATATAAGTTTTTTGCAACCCCTTGAGAAATGTTGTAATACATTGTTTAGCAATATGCTCACTTTAACATTTGTTAGACCGATCGATTTAGTTGCTCTTTTAAATATCGATAGTAGTTTTTATAACACGGCAATTATTAAACAAAATAACATGACACGTCAACATAAAGTAATTTTCTGCATTCGGGACGGGTTTGAGTATGGATTCGAGGTGGATACCTATATACCCGTTACACATCCCATACAGGCCCGTGTTTGGAAATCGGGGAAAACCCAAACTCATACCCAAACCCAATCAAAACGGAAAAAACCCATCAAATTGGGTTTGATTCGGATTGGTAACCACATGTATAGGTTTTGTTGCCATGCCTATTCTTGAGGAAATGGGTACAATACCGTATAAATCTTGACTTTGGAAGCATTTTCAAATACATGTATATTCCTCCGTCTTAAATTATACGTCACTTTAGTAATTTTACATAAATTAACAAATATAACTAATATGTATAGAAAATAGTAATGTGAGTAATTTTACAAAACTGTCATTTATTACTGATATGAAAAACAAAAATAAAAAGAATTAGAAAAAGATAAAGTAATAAATAGTAAATGGTATAATATAAAAGTAAATATTATTGATTCATTAATATTGTAAAATGACATATAATTTGGACCAAACAAATTTTACTAACACACCTTTAGCGGTGCTTATAATTTTCTTCATCAAACTTCTTATCAACATATCAATGAAGATGACTTCCAGGTTTTTTGACACAAAGATGTCCCTTTTGAAGTCAATTTTTTTGTGTGGCGTCTCCTTCTAAACCCTTTACCAAACAACTCAACAACACGTTTTTGCCCTTTTCTTTGTCTTTTTGAGTTTTTTCTTCCAAGAAACTTCTCTTGGGACTTGGGATAGGATCTATCCTCTTTGCAATGTCTTAAGATGCCGCTTTAATCATCGTCCATTGTCTTCCCAAATCCGTCAGAGATGCATTGAATTACATCAAAAACATGTTAGAACTTCTTGGTTCTTGGAAAACTAGAAATACATAACTCGAAATAAAAACATTACAAAATGTCCCAAAAAACATAAGTAATTTTTCTAAAATTCCTCTAAATTGGATCAAATCATAAATAAAATAACTCAAAAACATGCTATAGGTCACCTTCAAATTTAAATAACTACCTTTCAACAAACCTTTTTTTTTTACAAATTTATCTTTAACAATTCCAATGGTTTTCAAATTTAAATTTGAATCTACACTATAATTCAAAAACCATAAAATTAACTACAATTTTTAGTCAAAATTAATTTTTTTTAAATCAATTTATTTTCTTAGCGGTATGAATATTACAAATTTTTTAAAACAAACAAATTACATTATAATCAACACAATACAGATAGAAAACAAAACATTTAAGTTAATGCAAGTTGAATCTAACTTTTTTCCCTTGTTTACAAAATTATATTTAAAGAACAAAATATTTTGAATTATTCACCAAATTGATTAGTTACAAATTATTTTATTTATTAATAAATATATATTTTTAAATATTGAAATCTTTTTTTTTTTTATAGGCAAAAATAGAGAGGTTGGACATCAGGGAGAAGCTGAAACATCCCAACTAGGTTGGCATCCAACAACACCTCCCATCCTTTGCCGCCTCCCTAATACGTAATAATATTATTAAAGAAAGGAAAAATTTGTACAAAAGAGAGGGGACTAGGTCAATACCCTCAAAAAAAGAAAATGGAAAAACAAAACAGAAACTAAAAAGACTAGAAATGGCTACGAGAATCTATAATTAGGAAGCTCATTTCTGTCTTTAGTAAAATCAACCGTCAATGAAACTGGCATAGGTCGGAACCAAATGGTATCAGGCATGTCATGCCCCAATGTAGCCAAACTGTCTGCACAACCGTTGCCTTCCCTTCATTGAGATGATGGGAGGGGACCTTGTGAACGGGTTTGATAACCAGCAGCCTTGTTTAACTTGTTCAATTTCTTCTTCTGAGCTTTAGATATCACTGGTGAAAAAGGAACTTCTTCATTAACAGCAGCCTGTTTCAACCAAGCCTGCATAAACTCCATTTCCTTCCGCAACGTGGGATGCACTGTCGCGTTAGGATCAGCTGCTATAGAACTATCATCTAAATTTTGAACAGGCGATAAAATTGGTCCATGATATGTAAGGTCATTTGGTACCACTTCATCAGTCATATTTGCAAGCGGCATGCTAAAAGAATTATGAGAGATATCAATATTGCGATTTACCGTAACATCTGGAGAAGGTGATATGGTTGTTGTGTCTTCATGCTGCTCCGTGTCTGCTTCCACGTTGGTTGTGGTATGAATATCGATGTCATGGTGCTCATTTATATCATCAACAATCGGAATGGCAGCATTGTCAATAGATTGATGTTCTTCTGCCACCTCCAATGGCACAACTTCATGAGTAATGGGCGCAACAGTGGATGCCTATTGTGGTGTCTGTTGTTGCATGGTTTCCGGGGGAGGTGGGCTGTTTGTATGCTCCAAGTGCTGCGTTGTATCTCCTTCAATGGTGTCGGACCCCAAATTTTGATGTTCAGATGGTACATTCACAGTGCCCGAGGGTGATTGCTCATCCACTGCAATAATTTCGTGATTCACTGCCTCTTGTGGAATATCCTTTTGCTGTACCGTAATGGTATGTGCCTCTGCTTCAGTAATTACTGGGTCCTTATTTGTCTAAGGTGCTGCAAAAGCAATAGAGGAACCAATGCCCGACGGGTTGTCTTTGATAGGTGCCCAAGTTTGCTTTGGTACTGGTGCTGGTTTTTTGCCTTGGACAATATTTTCTTTGTGCACAATCTTGTCTTTCTTTGGATATAGCCACCACATGAGGATATGTCATGGCCTATGGTATGACAATGTGTATAGTAATCCGGAAGCCACTCGTAGGCCACCTCCACCTGAAACGCATACCCTTCTCTCTCAACCGTAATTTCATGAATTATTTGTCTTGAAAAGTCCATGTCGATAAGTATGCGTGCGTAGTGCCCGTAGATGCGCTTGGAAGTTGCACTGTCGAGAAGGAGTGGGGTGCGCAAAGCACTAGCAATTTTCCGAAGCGTCCTATCCATCCAATACTCTTGAGGTAATTCCAAAAGTCGGATCCACACTTGTGCGTGAATGTTACGATGCTTGTTCATATTAAAATATTTTTCCTATTCAAACAAACGGAGAACGCCTGGTTTCAAATTAATCGTCCCCATCGCCCATGTCATGCGCATATCCTCTTCAGATGAAAAAAAGAACTCATAGTAACCCCTGCCTAATGACGTCATGGCCCATGCCCCTTTTGTTTTCCAATGATTATGAAGTTTAGAATAGATGTCTTTTGTAATGTAGGGTTTGTCGCCCTTATTCAGAACCAGACGTCCACGAAGGTTGCGTTTACAGAAATCCATACCTTTCTCATATATGTCTTGTGTAATATGTATGCTAACAGTATCGCCACTGATCAAGGGTTACAGTAGATTATCATTGCTTGCGGTAGTTATTGTTGAGGCAGTCAGTGCTTGAGCAAAAGAAATTTTCTGCACTGGTTTGGGAGGAGGAGGAACCGTCGCAGCTGATGAGGCATGATTCACAACGGTCCTTCCCAATGGTGCGGCCAGCTCAGCCTGCCAATCAAAGGCCATGGCAAGGCTGAACTCGGGAACAGTCAGAAACACGATCAAATATCAGAGGTCTGATCGGAATTACAATTCAATGGATTCAATGGATGAAGAAAGCAACACATAACCTTATTCGGTAATTTAATTCACAATGAATGAATTTCCCAACTAACCTCACGTCAAATTGAAGAGTGGAGTTAATTGTAACATAGCAATTTGTTGATGGATTGAAAATTAGGGGCTGCTCTCATGCTAGGTGATGGATTCGGTAATTTGGAGAAAGGAAACATGACGTTCAGCAATTTTGGAGCATGACGGCGCCGCTCAGCTCAGCTCAGTCCAATCAATATTTTCTTTGTTAATATCCAAATATTGAAATCTTAATTTAATGATTCATTCAATTAAAAATATTGGTTAAAGACTTTTAGATTTTGGAAAATATGGACAAAAATTTATGCAAATTTTTAAAGAAAAACTGAAAAGCATTTTTGTAGCTTTGTTATACTAGTTACAGTTCACCTTTTCGAAATCTGCAAAAAATTCAAGTTGTAGGCTATGATTCATCTAACAGCGGTGGTGGAGTGAAGGGTAAGCTTGTCAGTTTCATTTCAGAATAAATTGACCAAAAGGGTATAATTAGTTTGGAAATTATTAATGACAATCAAATTGTTGGTAAAAAAAAAAAGATGACAGTTAAATTGGTAAAACCTAATTGAAATGGAAAAAGAGTGAGAAAAAGGAAGGATTTTTTATTGGTTTGTATTTGGAAAACTTTAGGTTTTTTTTTATCCCTTCTATATAAAGGGTGTTTTAGCCTTGAGGAATCATTGTGATTGGAAATTGTAGTTTTGGGTTTGAGGGTTAATTTGGGAATCATGGAAGATGGTCATGGTAGTTCCGATCAGATTCCTCGTTTTTTGAAAAACACATATGAAATGGTTGAAGATTCTTCAACTAATTCCATTGTTTCCTAGAGTTCTAATGGTAGAAGTTTCATTGTTTCAAATCCATTCGATTTTGTAAAAGATTTGTTACCTAGACACTTTAAGCATAATAACTTCTCAAGTTTCCATCGACAATTGAATACATATGTAAGCAATTTTAATGTACTTCATTTTCATGGATTTGGTAAATTTTTATGCTATCATGTTAATTTTTGTTATTGTGTTAATGTTGTTTATTTAATTTTTTAAAATTTAATTTTTTTTATTAATCCATTATTGTTTTTTTATTGCTTGAATTGTGTTATGATTTTTAGTCTGATTAAGGTTTTAGGAAAATTGATTGTTATGAATTTGTTAATTTCATTTACAGTATGTTTCGATTGATTTATTTGAGTTTATGTATTTTCATAAGCACTTGTAAGACTACTTGAGCTAAAGGAAAAACTAATAACATGTTTATAAGTTGTTCAATTTATTTTGTTTTTGTTATAGGAATTGTTTAAGATTTAAGAACTTATCAAGCTATTTATGCAATCAGGCCTTGATCTTTTGTTGATATAGTTAATAATGCTTTTTTAATTTCTTGAACTGTGTTACCCACATGGGTTGAGCTGATGGTATTGGTTTGGGATCTTAGAATGTACCCTTCTAAAGATCTTTGATTCCCGTTTGTGCCAATTTTAGTTGGCTATTATGGCTTTTAAAAAAAAATGAATTGTGTTATTGTTTTTGGTTCGATTAGGATCAAAAAGTAATCTCATATATCTGTTAACTTGTTTTGGAGTCTGTTTGTATTAGTTTATTTCAACTTATTTTCTTATATAAAAGACATATCAGACTGTTTGGTAGAGCATTTTAGCTTATTTCCAATAAGTTGTTTGGAATAACTTATGATTTTTTTTATAGCTTATATGAAAACAATTTGACATAAATTTATCTTTTTTTTTTTTTTTATAAAAAAGATTTATACATAAGAACATATATGATAAACCTTTATGCTATAAACACTTGGTTAACTAGTTTATCCAAACAATAAATTGTTCTTTTGTTGTTTTTTCTTCTTTTTATCAACCATTGTGATTTATTGATATTTATCGAAGTGTGGTATGGTTTTCAATTTGAATAGGGCTTTAGAAAAGTTGCTTCAGAAACATGGGAATTCGCAAACGATAATTTTGTAAGAGGTCAACCACATTTGATGAACAATATCCATAGGAAAAAAACTCTTGATAGCCATTCTTTGCAGAATACACATGGACAAGGGGCTGCTACTCCACTAAGTGAAATAGAACGCCAGAATTTGAACGATATAATTGAAAATCTTAAACATGATAATGAACATATTCTTCTTGAAATTCAGACACGGGAAGAGGAGAAGAAAATTCACGAGACACAATTAAATTACTCAAAGGAGCATCTGAAAGTGCTTGAACAAAAGCAACAAAGTATGCTTTATTCAGTTGGTCATGCGTTGCACAAACCTGAGATCGAGTGTCTTATCTGGTCACCGGTAGAAAACACGCAGAGAAAAAGGAGATATCCGAGAAATAGTCCTTTTGGTAATGAAGCTAGAACTCAAAATCTTGTGGAAAATTCTCAAGTATTACGAAAAGAATGCATCTGTTCTCTCATTAAACATGGAACGACTGTACATGCTCGACACATCAATGGAAGTTTTGGAGAGTATTGGAATTGTAATTCCTCACCTTGTTGCTCCTGAACCAAATGTAGTTGTTAGTCCTGATCCTATTTCAACTGAGACGGAGGTAACCATTGCGGCTAATAATCTTGGTGCAATTGAACAAACGGTACTCAATGCTCATGATCTTGTATCACCTGAGCCAAGCGTTGTTGTTGTCCCTGATAATGTTTCCCCCAAAAGATCAACCTATCGTAACGTCCCCTGTTACTACCGGTAATAATGATGACTTTTGGGAACAACACTTGAAGGATGAATCGAAAAATCTCGGTAAGCATGGTCAAGTTGGTAGATCTTGGTGGAACTAAGAGTCTAAATCACCTACCTAATCCAAAACGGATGAGTCGTTATTATTCAAACAAAGAAAATTGGTGGAAATGGATTATTCCTTTTATACATGTAATTTTTGCTTCTATTGTATATACATAATCCTTAGTTTCGGTTGGTTGAATTTTGTTAATTATATTACTCCTCACTAGTTTTGGTTTAATGGTTGATTATGTTTTATAAACATTATCCTTAGTTTTGGTTGGATCTTTTCAGCGACTCTAGATCAGTCAACTATTTTGCTCATAACTAGTTTTTTTTTTTTTTTTTTATAGTTTTAATATGGAACGATATTAAATGATAATTACCATTGCGGTTACACTATGAACCCATATATTGTGCCAAATTACAGTTGAAATTGCGGTTGGATGTTGTTGTCGATACTTCAAAATTCTTTATATTGCAGATCACAATTTAAAACCATGCTACAATGCCAACATATTTTGAGATTATGCATGGCTACGGCTGTTCATGAACATGGCATAAGTTTTGTTTTGCTTGTTATTATATATGCAAAAAGTTGTTAGTAATGACATCACTTGGAATGTAGGCAAGTGTCTGAAATTGTTAACTTGCATATGTTGGGTCTAAATTAGAGCTGTGCGAACTTATGATTATGTTGTTTGGCTGAATTGTTTAAAATGCGTGTCCAAAGTCAGATTTTGATTGTGTTGCAGAATTTTATGCATAAATTTTGTTTATGCAATTTGTGGTGTTTGTGCAAACTTGTGATTTATTTTTCTGCATTGTGTTTGTTTCTCTGTTGCATAATATGGCATAAGTTGCAGAATATTAAAAATGAGCTTGTAATGATAGAATAAGGAAAGGAAATGTGTAAAACAAGTTTCCTATTTGCGGCTATGTTGACTTGTTTTACTTGTTGTTTTGGTTTTTATTTGTGCGAGGTACAACACTTGTTGATGTCTTTGATTGGCCTTTGAACCAACAATATCTATGGTTGATGTATTTTGTTCTTATACAGCAAGTTATCAATGAAGATGTTGTACAGGATGACATAGATGAGGAATTTCAAGAGGAAGACGTAGATGATGAATTTCTTGAGGACAACTTAAGTGATGAATTTCAAGAGGATGACCTAGATGATCAATTTCAAGAGGATGACCTAGATGATGAAATTCAAGAGGATGACATCGGTGATGAAGACGATTTGGCTGATGAATTACAAGATAAACTTGAATGATCGAGTTGGATGGTGTTTTATTTTGGATTGTAGTTAAGCCACATTTTGGATTGTAGTTAAACCACTAAACTTGTCCGAACTATAGTTTTGTTATTTTGCTAGGCTTATACTTCGAAGCATTAAACTTATCAAGTAATGTTTGACATTTTGATTACTATTATGTATTGAATTAATGTTTGAACTATTTTATTATATTACATCTTTTGTGGTTGTATTGATAAATTCGATCTTATTTGAGTTATAATTGACAATTTTAATATTGCCTTTAAGCTATAGTTACATTTCTAAAATAATTGGAAAATTCTAAAATTTTACAAGGACACTCTAAAAATGTTGCATGTAAGCTATGGGGACGTTTTAATGTTTTCTTAAGGATTCAAATTTAAGGCAACGATTATTAATTGAAGCAACCTATGGGAACATTTAAAAACGTCCCCTAAGAATCCCCAAAAAATCGTCTCCTATTCCTATGACTTAGGCGACGTTTTCAAAAATTGTGCGCAAAGAACATGAAAAAACATCCCCATAGACTATAGGCGACGCTCGTATAGGAGATGCCCGGAAAACGTCCCCTATACCTTTAGGGGACGTTTTTCATAGTTCTGACAACATTTTTCGATTGTTGTTAAAAAGGATAAATGGTGTAGTGTCATCAATAATAAGTTATTGGACACTAAAATAAATAATGAAATTTCATTATTTATGAGTAGATAATTCTAGATCTATTTGCTTCATGCAATAATATTCACAGAATTTTACATCTTCCAACAAAAATTTAATCTTTTAAACCTCATCAATGATGGACATACTCTACTAGATATTTGACATCTTTGACTTGAGTTTTATGTATTATTTATACTAGTAGTAGATTTGTTTGATTTGAGTTTTATGTATTGTTTATACTAGTAGTAGATTTGTATTGGTTTGGAGTTAGAACTCGTATGTTTGGTTTGACTTTGATCTTTAGTATTTATATTGAGATTTATTTCACTCCCGCCTTGTCATAAAATAAGATAAAGTGATATTTATATAACTCAATTATAATTAATGGATTCAAGAGTAAACTTATATGAGAATAATTTTTTATGTTGAAAATAGGCTGCAGCAAGAAAAAAAAAAGTGTATCTTCTTTATTAGTGGTATAGACGACCTCATTTAATTTTTCAAAGCTTTTATGAATTTTTTATAATATAATTTTATATTTTGACTTGGATACTAAAATATTATAAAAATATGTTTATAATATAAGTTTATAATTTTTAGAGTGCAAAATACAACTTTTATAAATTTTCAATGACCTCATTTAATTTTCATAAATTTAAAGATATATATATATATATATATATATATATATAACTTTATAAATTATTTTTTAAAATACTAATTTTATAAACTTTAAATAACCTTATTTAATTTTCAATAAATTTGAATAATTTTTATTATATAATTTTATATGTTGACTAGGACGATATAATATTATAAAAAATGTTTACAATATAAGTTTATAATTTTAAAAGTATAAAGTATTTTTTTATAATCTACTAATAATGATGAGAAATCATTAACTAGAAAAAAAAAAGATGATAAGTCTTTTTTTGTGTAACTTATATTTAATACTTCCTCGAATTTTAATTATAAGCAAAACTCTTCTTTTTGAGTTTATTTAATAATTAATGTATTTGATCTATTACAGACAAAATACATTAGCAAAAGAAGAAAATAGGAATTCAGGGCTACCTAAGTTGCAAACAAAATGATTATCAAATAAATTTGATATTTATTAAAGTGACATAGATTAGTAGTGGAGTGAAATAAGTACCATGGAAACTTAATGAACTGCTTCTCTGGGATTTGTAGCTCCAGCCAACTGCATTAACCATTTTTCCAAAAATCAGAGTAATCAAGGGTGAGGTAAGTCCATTTCCTGCATAACCAATGATGATACATCGCAGTTTTCATGATGCAAAGTGATAGAAATCGAACAATGCTTATATAGAGATAGCAATGAAGAGAAGAGGATCAAGCTAGAGTTGAAGTGAAAATCGCGCCCAGCAACAATGCTAGAGTTGAGCAAAGTGGTTTTTTTTTTTGGTTTCCGGGGTTCGAACCTGAACCTTGCATATATTCTGCATTATCCTTACCAACTGATCTAGAGTTTAGCAAAGTGTTTTTGACAGCAAATCCTTTGTTGTTGTGTGGATCTCTCAGCTGCAAAGTGTTTTTGACATCAAGTCCTTTTTGTTATAGTGTGGATCTCAGTAAAGTGCATCCACCGAAACACATACTTATGGTTGATTAACACAAATTAAATTTGTCTATTAATTAAGAACACTTAAGAAAGAAGCAAGCCATGGTGTACGAATATCATGAATTTTCTTCTTTTTATACTATACTAGTATTAGATAAAATTAATACTTCAATTTAATACTTAATTTGTTTCAAATTTCAAAATCAGACCATTAGAGTTATGTTCATAAATAGTAAAACCTATGTAATCTCAATGTTGCATCATGATAAGTTAATGAGATGGAAAATCAGTCTCCAAGAAAATTATAACTCTTAATAAACTAAAGTGCATATAGCATAACATAATTTAGTGTTGTTTTTGGATTTCTAAACTGTTGTATTTTGGATTTTAAAATCTATTTTAAAAAATAATTTTCATCTACCGAAGTTGTTATTAGGTTGAGTCACGATCAGGTCGCTCTCCTTAAAACGTTTTTTGGTACTGCCCAAAATTGTGCAAGGCAAAATATCAACCACACCGCCTCCAGGATAAAAACAAGCTCAGCTACAACTGTGCGATTAATTACTGCACTGTAGAAAACCGTTCGAGAATTACACCCTCAAATATGGCTATTAAGGCCACTCCAATTTAATACTGAAACCATTATTATATGGTACTATGACCATTCTATGGTAACGAGACCATTTAAATATGATGTTACCACCATTCTAACTTTTAATATCTCCAAATGTCAATATGGTATTTCAATCACTCAAATATGGTGCTACCACCATTCTAACATCTAACTTCTCGAAGAATCGAAGAAGAATTTATTTGTAAGATCATTCTTAATTTTCGAAGGGGCATTATACCGAAAATGGATTATGATCTTAAAATATTATTTATTCTGAAAGGACATAAAAATATTGAAAGGAGTATGCTCTTAAGACCATTCTTAATTCCGAAGGGACGGAAAAAAAAGAAGATGAAGAGAAGAAATACTCGTCAACACAAGTAAAGAAAGGGAGAAGAGAAAAAGCTCTATTGGCTGTGATTTCAACACAAATGAAACTTCTATTGCCAATGCTTACATTTATTAAACAATTACTTGGTTCAATTCTTTAATTACACGAAGCCTCCTAATAATATTACAATAAATAAACCAAAACCGTTTATTTATCCTCTCAAAAAGAAAATATGATTTATTTATTATAGGGCTTCTACGGTGCAGTCAAAAAATTGACTTTTTTAAAAAAGTTAATTTGTTTAATCAATAGTATAATTGTTGATGTTATCTCAACTAGTGTCTTGTTGGAGGACCACTCTAAAACTAAACTTTACCTTATTACAAATCAGTCCTCTTACAAAATATTAAGGAGAATTTCAATCTTACTGCACAAATGGGAATCTAAGTGTTGAAGGTGAAAAGCGGTATGGAGGACGATGTGATGATTTTTTAGAATTTTCATTATTCAGTTTGTTTTCCGAGGAAATTGAAGAACATTAGTTTATAAAGATTTAATTTTTAGGATTTCTAAAAAAATAGGGGGTTTTGTTAGTTGAAGGATTAGAACCTTGTGAAAATTGGTTTAACTTCACCAGAAAAATCATTCTCATGACTTCACCATAAAATTTTCCTTTATTGTAATATTATTAGGAGCCTACCTGAAATAAAAGAATTGAACCAAGTAATTGTTTAATAAATGTAAAATTGTATGGTTAGATTTACAGATTTGATCCGCGCAAAAAAAATATAATTTTCATCTATAAATCTAACCAAGAGAGACTAATTGATACAAAATTTGATGCAAAATATTAGTAATGTCTATAAACACATTATTTTTTTTTACAGATTTGATAAAAAATTTCATCTATAAATCTAACCAAGTAATTGATGCAAAATTTGATGCAAAGTTTTGTCACAATCTAATCAATTTTTATTTCTATATACTTTTTTTAGGTATGAATAAATATAATATTGGAAATAAAAAATAGTAACTGTTCTGGATCGGACAAAAGGAGATTTGATCCATTTACTTAGGCCCAATATTATTCAAAGCCCAAACACCATGTTTGGTAACATTACTTGCGACACATCCCTTCTCCACGAGGGGGTGCACGGAGCGAACAAGACTAGTTCAAACGAACCACAACGTCTCTCTGCACGTTCCCGCAATAATCTCTCTGGCGGTTACACTTCCCACAAGTTCGAAACCGCGAGAGTCTGGTGTGTCATTACAACGGCTCTGCAGCCCCCCACCTCTATATATAGGGGACTCATAGCAGTCCCCAAGGTAGGATTTATCTCTTCCTCTAAACCCTCTCTCTGATCTCTACTGACTTGAGCGTTGGAGTGTCTGCAGGTACACAACCCCCTTTGTTCCAAGAAGCATTCTTGATGCATTCTACCACCACTTAAACCACCACATTTAAATCACCGACGGTCACCTTCTGATCAGGTATGATCAGTAACTATTTGCCAAAAACGTGTTTTCCTGTTATCTCTACAATTATGTTATTGATGCTATTTACAATTTAAATAGAGGATGATTATTTTTAAAAAAATTATATTTGTTTTATTAGAGTTTATATTTAATATTTGAACAAACCTTCAATTTATTTGGGACAGTATATATATATTATCAATAAAAATAAAAATAAAAACAACTATGTTTTCGTGAACACAATAATTTCGTGTCCTTTTGCAAGCAGAAGAATATATACAACATAATTTAACTGTCAAAAAAGTTTGCCAAGAACAACATAATTTATTTTAAAAAGTTAAATAGAACACAACATAATGATTATTATGGCTTATGCAACAATGACGTTTTGATAAAAAAATAAATCGATGTCGCTCTTCCTCCAACTAGAAAGTTGAAAATAACAATCGTAGACTCGAAATAGAAGCACATTATTATTTATTCATGTCAAAGCAACAACCTAGAACCAGTTGATATTGACACAATTCCACAAATTTAAGTGGTTTAGGGCTCATGGTTTTCTTGTAATTCCGTTGCTTCATTCATAGGAAATTTGAATGGTTTACGAGAACCACTTGCATGGAACTTGTAATTTTTGCTTGGTTACAAAGTTAGTAGGTAAAAATGATTGATGTAATAGCTGGTTAGTGGTACATAATTGATGTGCATGTCACAAAGAGAATCATGTTTTCCACGATGTCCACTTCACTACACGACACATCTTCGATTTCTAGGTTACACCTAAATGTCGAAGTATTGCTCAAGAAATTTGTATCTTTTAGTACATTACCAGTACCACTTCTAGAACACCATGTACAACTACAAGTACATAATCCTTAAAAATAACTGCAAGTACATAATGCCCCACTTTGAAAAGGTTAAGCTGTTTATCCCTAATATTTGTGCAATAGCATGAATATCAAATGTAAATATTTAAACCAGGGCCGGCACTAGTTATAAGTCGGGGGTGCCATGGCCTAGGGCTAAAAAAAAAAATTAATGAAAATGGATGTATATAGAAATATTTTGTTTATGAAGGTATATATAGCAAACTTCACTTAAACGCCTCAAACATTGATATGATGAAGGATTGGGCTGAAGTCTGTTAATATTTTTGGCGATTTTGGCACAATTTTCTATATATACCCCCGTATAGCACAAATATTTCTATATACACCATTACTATAGAAAATTTGGTTGTTCTTAATAATGTGTCAAAAAATTTATTATCGAAAAAATTGATGATATTTTTTTGGGCCCTTTGTTCCTAATAATGTGCCTCAATAATATTAAAAATATTGGTGATATTTATTATCTAAGAAATTTGTATAATTTTCATAACAAAACAAATTATATTTTAGTTGAAAATGGGCCTACTAGAGAAATTAATCTTAATCTTATCTTTCAAAGGTTTCAAAAAATAAATTATATCAATATAGTAATGTCAAATTTCATGAATTGATTGAAAGGATTGAAAAATTGAATTTGATAATGCAAGATCATGCGAGTCGCATTCACGTTCATGAAACCGATGCGAGACGCATTTAGGATCATGTGGCTGACTCAACTTTTTTTTTCAGTCTCTATTTTTTTGGTACTAAAATTTCAATATATATTGTTAATCTACTTCTACGGCATTTTATTTTGTTTCGGTGTCTATAAAGTATTTGATTTATTTTCAGATGATGCATAAAAAAATTATTAGGTAGTGAAAAGCAGGATAAAAACAAAATGAAGAGATAATAAAATCACAACATTGAGCTAAAAAAATTATGACGTTTTATGTAAGGGACCTTTTTCTTATATTATGTCTAAGATCCGTAGAACTATAGGAAGGATTAAACCAAAATTTTAACATTTTTCCCAATAATAAAAATAAGAGAAATGATAATTTGACAACCGAAAAGTTGTCCCACACCATATATAGATACGGTTTTGAGTACAAACTTAATTTTTTAATATTCCTTACCATCTTGAAATCCGTGCATGCTTAGAATTGTTTGATGGGATACATACGTTGTAAGCAAGGTTGCAGATTTTTTATTGTCAATATATCATTGCTCTAAAAGTAAAGCAAAAACCACATGAAGGTGGTTTACCTTAATTTTAATTTTCAATCAGATCATTGTATTTAGGGGTGGGAATAGGTCAGGCCGTTCCTCAGAGGCCTATGACCCAACCTACTTAAAGCCCGGCTCGGCGTAGCTCGTTTATTAAATAGGTAAGGCTCAAGCTTTTTAAAAAGTTCATTAATTTAAATAGGCTAGGCTAGGGCATATAGAAAAGCCTACTAGGCCTATCAGGCTGACCCATATATGTGTAATTATGTATACTACATTATATAATACACTCGTATTAGCCTCTATAAAATACATTTTATAATACACGTATATTAGCCTCTACAAAATGGATGTATTAGCTCTACAAAATTTTATTGGATATACATGCAAGCTAATAAAGTGGGGGAAAAATGGATGTTCATAGAAAATTTTATTGACATATTAGCCTTTTTAAAGAATATATATGTTTATTAGCCTTTTTAAAATTGCTAGTACAAATTAGGCTTTTAGACAGGCTAATAGGTCAAGTCAGGCTTTTAAAAAGGTCAGACCAAGCTTAAAATAAAGTCTTTGATAGGCTAATAAGCTTTAGTTTTTTCAACTAAGCTCAGCCTATTTAAGCAAAGCCCGGCTTGACCCATCTCATTCCCACCCCTAATTATATTATTGTTAGATATAAAATAAGTTGTTTATCTTTCTCACAGCAAGGTTTGACTTTTATCTATCGAAAACCTCAATAATAATGGTCTTGTTATGAAATTGATCATAAGTGTTGCAAAATATTGTACAATATAGAGAGAAAATGGTAAAGGTAGAACAAGAGAGAACAAAGAAAGTATAGTGTATTGCTTCTCAAGTGCGTTCTTTACATTGAAATATAAGTCCTATTTATATGACACAAATGTGGTAAGTTAAAAGTACATGAAGAGTCATAAGATCGACCGCCACTAACATTGAATATAGGCATTCATTCATAGGAGTTAAAGGAACATAGAGAGTCTTATGGAATATGGACATCCACATCATAATAATATTATTCATAACACTCCCTCTTGGATGTCCATGAAAGATATGCCTCATTAAAACCTTACTAGAGAAAAACCCGATGGAAAAAAATTCTAGTGAAGAAAAAAGAGTACAACATCCTTTTGTGTCGTAATTTGCCTCGTTATAAACCTTACCTGAAAAATCCAGTGGAATAAAACCATGATTAAGGGTAAAAAAGTGCAGAACACATTTTTGTCTCCCCCTCATAAAGACAACTAAGAAATTTCAATAATTTTTTATACTGGTTACTTAAAATCATTACTTTGCGGTGACTCTGTAGGAAGATATGATATATCTCCATTCTCTTCTCCAAATTAGTGGCTCATGAGATATATTCATTGAGTTGTTGAAAGAACCTCTTTTTAAAATTAGAAAACCGCAAGTTTCTTGTATGTAAAAAATCATAATCTTTAATAAAGAGCACTCTCCACTTGCTAACATTTTCAAATGATCGGATGATATTGTTGTTTCTTTAAGATACAAATTGTATGCTTGACTTTGCTCCAATATATGTATTTACTAACATTGACAAAAATAAAATACCATGGTATATATAATAAGCAAAATACATTAGTGTCCTTACCTGACCAATTCTAATTGTTCATAATTTTCTTGAGGGCATCATTTTTACTCACATCAAGTGACATCACAATCATTCTAGTACATAATCAATTAGATTTGTCCATATCCCCATTTATAAGATAACAAATTTTATAATCTATTTAGGATTTCTAATAATATTTTATGCCATTATTATAAAATTGATTATAACGAATTCATTTCCAAATTCTTAAAATGGAAAAATGATGTCATATTTTCAATAATTTTGATAGTTTGTATTACGCAAGTGAAATCCTTCAGGGAGTTTCATATATCACTATCAAGTGAGTCACATAAATATATTGTAGCACATCTTTCATATAATTTGAGCCTTTCATGTGCTACTGAACTTAATTAAGTATGAAAAAGTTCTTGAATTCACTCAGGTGAATATGTGTCTAAATAATATATATCTCTTAAAAATAAATGGTAAACAGTTACCAATTCACTTTAGGTGAACATATCAAACTCTATATATGTATTTTACCATTCTAATTCTCTTTTCACGCGAAAAATTATATATATCTAATTAACTTCACATCTTCGAGTGCGCGGACTACAAGTCCAAAAAATTCACTTTTACAAAGCGAGTTTGATTTCACTGGAATTGTCTCTCTTTCCATCTGTAGATATTTTCTTTTTCTGTAATCTTTAATAGACTAGAATTCATGATCCTCATTATTACTTATCACATATAGCGCTATATTATATCCAAAAACACGTCGACCTTGACTTCATTTTGGTTCCATCTCATTCCATTGAGATATTTCATTCATGACATAATTTATTAATATTTCATAAGTTTCAGGTACCTGATTAGTTCTTCGGAACTGAAAACTCAATTATGTCAGAAAAATCTTTTAGAGTTTCTATATCCTCGTTTAAGTTATCATTCCTTTAAGCTCCTTTTCTTATTCGAGGCTTTTTATATTTGGAACTGATTGTTCTACCATGCTTCAGGCACAGTTGAGACTCATTTGCAATATTAGATTATCCGACATGGAAATCTGTTTCGTTTAGAGCATTAGCAGCTGATATTTGATTTGTTTACCTTTGCAAATGAGTTATATCTTGAGGATCAAGACGAGACAATAATATTTCCTTTTAAATAATTTATTTGAACTTCAGGTCCATATTTTTCAGCTGCTTATTATCTCCCCCCTAATATTGGGAGAATTAATCCATCAATTGATGATCAACCTACTGGGCTATAAATAAGTTGGCTCATCACAATTAATAATAGATTGAGATTCATATCAAATATATTTTCTCAATATTCTTTTAAGGTTTATCTTAGTGTATTATATTGGAGCAATTGTGATATACACAACAGATCCAAAATCCACTTGGATGAGAAATATTAGGTTGTTAACCTAAAACCAATGATAGATTAAGGGGGATTTATATATAGTAATCAGTTGACTTGATGCAAATCAATATCTCAACATACAAGATTGTTGATTCGTAAAATAGAGTTTATAAGACATGGTCTCATAACCAAACTAGAGTTTATAAGGTATGGTGTGATAAATATCAATTATACAATTAACTTTAGACGTCTAAAGAATGGATCCTCAAGTCCATTTTTATGAGCATATGCTACCAGTTGTTCAATATCAATTGACAAATGATACTTATCAAATGCTTTCTGAAAAGTTCAGAAAATAAACTCTTAGTCAAATTTGTGGATATACATGTGATCATTTAGTTGATGCATTGATTCAAATCATATAATATCCAAGTGATTCACATGATCAGTGTATTAATTTAAATATCACCTTATATAAGTGAAAGACTCAATCTTGTAAATTGGCAACTTTCTCTGGGAGTTAGTAACACATGATAGTTACTAGAATGAAGAATCTTCTGACACTTCAAAATATATCCTTTTTTTTCCAATTAGTTTATGCATCATAATGGCACTTCAATATATATCCTTTTTTTTTCCAATTAGTTTTATGCATCATAATAGATCCGGGATAACCCAACAAGTATTGTCAACGATAAATTTAATTTATGTAAACTACTGGTTGACAATAATATGTGCTTCTATTGCACTAATATAAGTGTAGTCAAATCAAAGACAAAAATAACTTCTCCACTACACTTATTTTTCCAACAAATAAAACTTTATAAGTCATACGTATTTTTCAGGTGAGTAATTAGACATCACATATTGTCTATAAGACATATTTTCAAGTTTGACATTTCCAAATTTTATATTATATGTAAGATCAAGATCAAATAAATTTATTTCATAAGAAAATATACATATCTAACATATAATAATCTTGAAGGATTTAGAAGTAAATAGGAGAACGTCAATTCATATAATGTTTTTAAGAATTCAGTAGAAAAGAGTTTGTGCTTGATTACCTTGTAATTTAGGCCTTCTAGAAGTCTTATGCAATAAGAAAGAAGAAAATCATAACCAAATTTTGATCATAGAATAAGGAAACAATTTTGCAGGTTTAAATCCAAATAATAGAAATATGATTGTATCAAGAAAATCTTTGATCAAACACTAATTTCCCAAACGATCTAAGTCCATACTAATGGAATTTTATGATCTCGACACGTATTGTATCAATAGTAGACTCTACTAAATCAATTACCATAACAACAACATTGGTTAATTGAAACAAATAGTATAAACCATTCACAATATTAACAAATAGTAGACTCTACTTGAAGATATTCACTTATTTTGCTACTTCAAGAGCATTTTAAATGACATAAAAATAGACATATTGTCTCATATTTTCTCTTTAAATGTGTTGTTCTTCAGGAACTCTTTTAATTCAACATAATATTAACACAATATTGTTCTTAAATCTTAATCTATTAAAAAGAAAATTATTGGCGAATTCACAACTGTAATATTTACTATTTCATTAGAAAAGAAATCATGTGAAGCACAAATTATAAGTGTTGAATGTGCAAAGAGATGACATAGATGACAATACCTCTAATTTATATGCCTCCTAAGAACTCATTAGTAGCAAAAATCATAATCATCAAAAGTCATAATAAACTGTTACCATCTTCGCATGTATTATATAAATGATAATATCTACCATATCAATTCTTAATATTATTTTCTCAATTTTGCTACTTCATGAGCAAATTCAACTTATACTAAGATCAAATAGATCTTATATATTTAAATTATGAACAAATATCTAGTTCTTCAAGAACTCAACCACAAACTTCTATCGACAATGACAACGCAAAATCACAATATTTTTATTTTGCAATCTTTCACAGTTGCTTGATGTTAAATTATCAGTTCTTCTAGAATCATATCTCAAATCTTCATATAAACAATAAAAAAAAAATTCATTCTTTGAACAATCCTTCAAGGATGCTTTAATATTAAATTTTAGTTCTTCGAGAACTATATCTCAGGTATTCATAAACAAAGATCAAGAAAATTCTTTAATCATTAAAATGATTTGTTCTTCAGGTACTATATTACACATGATCTTCATAACGATCATGAACAATTTTTCTTTAAACAAATGATCATTCTTGGTAAAACCAAGAGATATATACTACAGGTATAAAACAATGCATGACATCTCCTGCATTTGTGTTAGAAAAATAGTATCATTTGTGATAATAGTTCTAGTGGACATATTACTTTACGGTGATAGAAAGGAATAAATAAAAACTTTTTATCAAAAACAAAACTATAATATTTGTTAACATAAAATGTTGCATGTATAACTAATAGAATCAGGGGCAATTTCTTCTGTTACTCTCTCTTTTTCAGCCTTATAGTACGTAGCATGATTCGTATTCTAAAATTCAATATTCAAAAAGGCATGCTTAATAAGATTAAAAATTCTCAACATTTATATTTTCAATATGCTTAGCCACTCCCTTTTTTCTCTTCTTCTTCGTTTCTTTCTTTCTTTCTTTCTTGGTTACCTTCATATCCGGATATACTATGCAACAATTCATTACTATTGACATTAGATTGATTTCTTATTTTAATACCATGTTTTATGTATCAACCAAACGTAATCATAAGAAGGAGAAGAAATCAAACTTACCTTTTATTTCGGATAACTCTATATGCTCCAAAAAATATTTTAATTTCAACTGAGAGCTTCGTGCTGATAACGTGTTATGAAATTGATCAAAAGTATTGCAAGATATTGTACAACATAGAAAAGTAGGGAGAATGGGAGAACAAGAGAGAACAAAGAGAGTATAGTGTATTGCTTCTCAAGTGTGTTCTTTACAAGCAAATATAAGTCCTATTTATATGACACAAATGTGGTAAGTTACAAGTACATGAAGAGCCATAAGACTGGGTGCCACTAACATTGAATATAGGCATTCATTCATAGGAGTTATAGGAACATAGAGAGCCTTAGGGAATATGGACATCCACATCATAATAATCTTATTTTGACCTTAACTTTTTTTTTTAATAAACTTATATTGATCTTAATTAAAAATGGGGTAGTTGTTTGTCATTATTCAGAAATTTTGATAACATTATTTTGTAACGGTAAAATTTATTAATAACCAAGCTTCTGCTTAAGAAGAATAAAGACCAACATAACAAAAACTACATAACAAATGATGTCGTATATAGACGGAACATCAAAAGAAAATTCAAACACCTCGCACATCGAATTATCGATAGACACCAACCAACTAATGGCTATCACCAAAACCATGAAAACCACCCCTAAAACCAAATCCAACATAAGAAGAAAAAAAACAACGTCAAACCCCCACACAATTGCAGAACCAAATTTGAGACAAAACTTCTTACTTCATCCTGAATGACCACAAAAAATAGTTTCAAACACATGGCACTTGCTACTTGCACAAATAAAACCTCCAACAAACCATCAAAATAGACTGAAAACCTTTATAATAGCATTTCACCTTCTTTTCCCACTATTGAATGCAAATAAACACACGAAAAACACTTATTCCATCACTAACTCGTATTCCACCACCAATCGACTCTCGATCCATCAGAAAAGACACCATAACAAGCCCAAATAACAATTTTCTAAGAAAAGACTCCTGATCTCGAAGCAAAAGCGATCAGTCCACCATACTCTAAACACAAAAAAGTTAGGCATCCCACAACTTCCGAACTACCGAATATGACACCACAACCAGACCAAAAAGTTGAAACAAGACATTATCTTCCGATCTCGAAGCAAAAATAATCTTCTCACTAGAATACAAACGACAAATCCCTAAAATAGTCAACAAGTGGAGCGGTAGCACAAACAGAATCAGGTAAGAAAAGAGCCTAGTTTGACATAGAGCCCAAAATAGACAACGATCCAAAATCACACCATGAAAACAACCCAAAATCTGCAAGACCTAGACATCGCGGATATAGACCAAGGACCAAGATCCCCACGAGTAGACAACGAGAGAAAAACACAAGACCCCCCCCCCCCCCCCCCCCCCCGCAACATTGTTGTAGCACTAAAACACCAAATGTGTCCAATCAGAGAGAAAATAATATGTGAACTACCCATATAGGTTAAGAACCTTTAGCCACCACCAAATGTGAGTGAACAAGTCCATTGGAGACCCACCGAATCTGCACGAACGAAGGGGGTTGAGGTGAAGCAAAGGGTGGAAATGAGTTCCAACACCTCGCCGCCTCACCGTCAGGTATATTTACTTGATAAAGAACTAGATTTAGATGAGGGAGGTAGAGAGGGCGGTGGTTGTTAGGCGCTTCTAAAGAGAAGACTGATGATATTGTTTAGAGAGAGAAAATTATAATTATAATTTTGATTTTGTTATGAGTTATGACCTTACATTGGAACTTTGAAGTGGGTTATGCTAACTAGTGCATATGGAGTATATTAGTTAAAAAAAAAATGAATAATAGAAGTTTTTCATTGAAAACAATTTTTTTTACTTTCAAAAAGTTGAATATAGCCTCTTTTCACCATTTTTCATATTAATTATCTTAACTATTGACACTCTTAATATTTTTCTTTTAAAGTAAAGACACAATGACGAATTATATTTAAAAAAAAAATGTAAAAAATAAACCATTTTATGACGGTTTTGGGTGAAAGAAAAATGACATTTTTTTTATCAGAAAACAAGAATTTGACATGGTTCAAATTTTTAATCTCAAAAAGATTTTAGTCCATGCATTTGTTTATCTAAAATTTTAGTCTATGTTTTACAATTTTAAAATTTCTTTCGCACAACTCGTTTTCAAACGATTTTTTTATGACATGCCATATTAATTAATTGATGATGTGGAATTATATTATTTTTTTAAAAAAAAAAAGTGGAATTATATTTGATTATGTGGTAAATTAATAATGTAATGTCATCGTGATTCAACGTATTATTCAAAAAATTTACACGTCATAAAAAATAAGCCACAAACTTATTTGCAGAGAAAAATCATAAAGCTTGAAAAACTAGAAACATTAAAATCTTGCTTTAAGTGTAACTATGCCAATTCAAGCAACCAATTCAGAATATACATCAATTAGGAAACCATCATATTATTGTAGGTGGTTTATATAACTAAATGTCTTCAAATGTTGAGAGAAACGAACAAATTATGGTTGAGTACGTTGAAAATCATTATTAGTTTCCCAAACTGGACGAGTGATTGATTTAGTAATACAATTGAGAGCAATGGTTTGAAAAGATGAAAAAACAAGGAAATGAAAATGATGGTGGTTGAAACGTAGTCTTGACATAATTTGTTGAAACATAATTTATAGTAATTAATTGTTGATTTACATTTTTTTAACCATTTTTAGTTGTCTTATCCTATGTCATTGTATTAGATAGAGAAACTCAAAAAGACTAAATAATCTTGATACACCTGTTGACTATATAGCCACATCCCTAAAACTTTATGTCACATAAGCTTTTTTTAACTTAGTCTTAAACTTTATGCGTTAGGTACAAGCTCTTAAACTTACAGACATGGCTGCTAAAAGTTTCTCTGTATGTTTCTTTGAATAACTTTTTAACTTATATTTAATTCTACTCTTTTGAGGTACAAGGTCATGGCATGCATAGTACTCATCAATCTGGAATGTTTGGAAGTACATAGCACCATAAGATACTAGATTAGATTAGAAGCCATGTTGGAAATAATGATGTACCAACTTGATTATCTAGAAGATTATGATAGTTGCACAACTAATTTTAAAGTATAAATGTGTAATTTAGTTCTTGATTGGATTGGGGTCTGTGGGCCTGATCCGTTTGATGGTGCTGATCACTTTCTTTAGTTTTCTATTTTGTTAGCGGGTCGGCAATTAAAAGATCATTTATGCAACTCTTATGACTTTTGTGTGTTTGGGTGTTATAGTAAGAACGTAATAATATTTTGTTTAAAAATACGGTAAATACCATTCACCAACTGTTGGAAAAAGTGCAAATTCATTCCTACTGGTGGATGAAAACGGCGAATGCAGTTCATGTTTTAGGAGTTCATAGCTGGCTAACATGTCCTCTTGCTTGTATAGGCATTGGTTAGCTTTGAATTTTGTTTGTTTTGTGGACTCTTGTGTAACTTTTTTCGCATTCTTTATGCACGCCTTGTGCTGAAGATGCGGTTGTGGTGTTGTTAATATATATTCCATTTTTACTTGTTCAATAAAAATTAACGTGTAAATACACTAAGGATAAAAAATAATTTATTTTAAACCTTTCTTAGAAGAAAATAATTTAGATTATATTTAGATCAAATACCACGTTTGATCTTTTTTAGTTTGACAGAATTCTCAAATTAGTCTTTTAAGTTTCGAAAGTTTCAATTAGGTGTTTTTAGTTTGGATCAAAACGTTGCCTTTAAAACTGCAGGGTGTCAAAACGTTACATTTAATCGTCACGACTGATCATTCTAACACTATAAATGACGTTTAATAGTGGTAGAAAGACATTTGTTGTTGTAAATAGTTGTCTTTCTAGCACTATAAATGATCATTTGTGATCATTAAACATAGCATTTTGACACCCTCGAGCTTTTAAAAGACAGTATTTTGATCCATGTCAACAACTTAACGGTTACATCAACATCAATTAAACGGAGACCGACAGTAGGAGTAACGGTGAAATAGTTTATCAACTAAAAGGACCTATATGAAACTTTTGAAACTTAAATGTCTAACTTGAAAATTCTGTCAAACTAAAATGACCTAATTGAAACTTTCAAAACTTAAAGGATTAATTAAGGAATTCTGTCGAACTAAAATGACCAAAAATGGTATTTGACTTTATATTTATTGAATTTTGTTAGAAAACTTTTTGAAGAAAAGCAACGATAGACTATAATTAAAAATCATTAATCAATTTTTTTTATTTCTTGAAAACACTTTTCAATGATGTTTTTTTTTTTAACAAAATTGTAATATTGTCACTAAATAAATAAAAATTATGCAAAAATTATAAGTACGTTTAAAAAAAAATCCAACTCATATCTTCACTAATACTTTTTTTTGGACACAATCTTCACTAATACTTGAATAAACAATTTTGATATTTTTTCTTCAGAATTTGACATAAAACATATGAAACTGAATCTTAACTGAACCATAACAAAATTGACCAAAGTCCTTAAGAAAATACAATTGGAGTAAGAAATACAATACTCAATGAATTGTGGTTAGAGGATGTTGATTTAAAAAAAAAAAAAAAACATAATCGAGTTAAAGATTGCTTGTGTTTGTGTAGTTTTGCCAAAAATAGTAATAAACTACTCTCATACTAGAACATAGAAATGGTCGATGTTATTGTACCAGTTATATCTTTTTGTTCTAACATATGGGTGGTAGTACAAGATAAACATGTTAAAGTACTTGGAAAAAATATTGGCGTTTTACAAGTACACATTTAAGCTAGCAAATACAACACGCAATAATTTTTTTGTCATAGAAAATAATGATCACATTCGAGAGAAGAATATTATGGCGATTTCCTTTTCGGATTTCACTTGAGTGAGTTTAGTAATTTTGATAATTTTGTTTGTGTCTCTCTTCTAACTAATCATGCATTTTTATGTTTATATGAGCTTAACTCAGTTGATAAGTACAATGTATAATATATGCAAGATCTAAGATTCAAATCGTGGATACCATAAAAAAAAAAAATTAATCATTCATTATTTAATTAAATACACTAAAATCACAAATATCACCAAAATTCAATGTTTCTCAAATATTTTCCTTTTCTAGAGGCGGTCGCTGTGATTTCCATCCATATATAGGAAAATTGTATTTTTGTCACGCGATGTGATAGATATTTATAGGCAAAATTATACTTTTAGTCTCTTAATTTAATTCTAGGTAATAGTTTGGTCCTTTATTTATTTTTTATTTTTTTCATTTCAAATTGGTCTTTTTTGTCCATTTTCATATACATTTTTATGCTTGAAATTCATGATTTTATTTTCTTATGATCTTTAAGTCTTCAAATCTATGATCCTCATCTATGTTTGTATAAGAATATTAGATTTGAAGTTTGAAAATGTATATGAAAATGGACAAAAAGGACCAAATTGAAATGAAAAAAAATAAAGGACCAAACTTTTACCTAATATTAAGTTAAGGGATTAAAAGTGTAATTTTGCCATATTTATATATTTAAACTTATAAGTTTTTATCAAACTTTACTTATCTTTCGACTGAACTCCGACTATTGGAACCTCATTTCCTTGAAAATTGGAGGATTATCACAAAAAACTTATAGTTTTTTTTTTTTGTTGGAAAAAGTATGAACTTATAAGTTTTTTTTTTTTAAAGTGTTAACTTATAAATTAACCTTTCAACCAATAAATAAAAACTAATTTGGGAAATGGGGTGATGAATCCTCATCATATTATGTATTGAAGTGTTTTATTAAGTCTCTTTTCTACTTTATTCTAGGTTTTTAGAGGATTTTAGAAAATAGAAAGTCTTTGTAAGTGATTTTATTTTTCTAACTAAACAACTTTATAGGGTGTTAGTGTCTTTGTGGTGTTATTCGTCAGTTGATCCAGTTAAACGATGTTTGGTAGATGTAACAGAGGCACATGCACAAACGAAAAAGTGGCTATAAAGCCCAAAGTTCAACCAGAATCGATGGATTCAAATTTTGACGAGTGTGAGGCGTAGAGTGCATTTAAACAACTCTAAAATTTTGTTTTCAACAACTATAAATCTTGATTAGTTTTATGTATCTTTGTATTATTTTTGATTCTGTTGTTGTTTAATATGTGTAACTATACTCCCATAGATTACGATTGAATGATGAACCATTATGGTCTAGTTGAAAACATGTAATCTATGTAGTCTTTTTCTGATGCATTTTAAACTATGTATACTTATTAATATATCTTATTCTTAATGCTTTTCAAGGCTTGCTTTGCGCTTTTCCATGAAACAGCCCTGCTCATTAATATGAAAATGTAACTGAATGATGATTTTCATGAATCAACGCAACCAACAAAGTCTGATTCAGAGTAACCTTTGACCTCTAAATCTTCAGTTCGCCTATACATAAACATGTAGTCTTTGGTTCCTTGAAGGTACCTCATTACTTTCTTTGCAGGTTTCGAGTGTTCCATATCTGGATTACTTTGATATCTACCTAACATTCCAATTGAAAATGCAATGTCAGGCCATGTGCAAACTTGAGCATACATTAGGATTTCAACAACGGAAGCATATGACATATTAAGCATTTGTTCCCTTTCAAAATCGTTCGTTGGGCATTGTTCCAAATGAAATCTATCACCTTTCACAATAGGTGTTACACTTGATGAACAATCTTTAATCTGAAAACTCTCTAGGACCTTATTAATATATGCCTCTTGTGGCAAGCCCAAAATTCTACAAAGTCAATTTCTTTGAATCTTAATGTCAATGACATAAGAAGCGTCACACATATCCTTCACATCAAAACTATTAGAGAGAAATTGTTTCACATCATATAGAAAACTTTTATCATTGGTAGAAAGCAAAATGTCATCCACATACAAAATAAGGAAACAAATTTTACTCCCACTGACCTTTTGGTATATACATTGATCTATAATGTTCTTTACGAATCCAAAATAAGAGATCATGAAATTTAAATACCATTGACAAGAAGCATGTTTGAGTCCATAAATGGATTTCTTAAGCTTGCATACCAAATGCTCATTATCGCTAGAAGAAAATCCTTCTTGTTTCATATAAACCTGTTCTTCTAGGTCTTCATTTAGCAA
This sequence comes from Medicago truncatula, assembly GCF_003473485.1. Classification (NCBI taxonomy): domain Eukaryota; kingdom Viridiplantae; phylum Streptophyta; class Magnoliopsida; order Fabales; family Fabaceae; genus Medicago; species Medicago truncatula. Next base: position 19,249,507 of record NC_053043.1, on the reverse strand, counting down.
TGCAGTTTTCACATCTATTTGATGTAGTTCTAAGTCAAAATGAGCAACTAATCCTAAATTTATGCAAGTAAAATCCTTCCTAGATATAGGAGAGAAAGTCTCTTTGTAATTGATTCCATCCTTTTGAGTGAATCCTTTGAGAACGTGTCTTGCTTTATATCTCTCAATGCTGCCTAACAAGTCTTTCTTTGTCTTATAGACTCATTTAAAACCAATGACTTTTATACTATTAGACAACTCAACAAGATCTCAGACTCCATTAGATGCCATTGAATTTATCTCATCTTTCATAGCATCATACCATAAATTTGATGTCTAGAACTCATGACTTGTGAAAACGTATCAGGATCATTTTCAGCACCAATATTATAGTTTGATTCTTGTACGTGCAAACATAATGAAACTGTTCTATAATTTGAAGAATTAGAATCCTCTCCATTTATCATATTCTCTGTTTCTTTCATTTGGAGAGGTAAAAACACAATAAAACTTTAAAATAATTAATGACAATGGACTCACTTAACATGATTTACAATCTATTTTTTGTGAGTGTTTCTTTGTAAATGGAAATCTCCATTTATTTTTATAAAGAGATGATCTAACTCTTAATCTGAAGAGAGTTAGTGGACAATTAACGAAAAGAAGGAAATAATAAAAGACCATTTTCTACTTAATAGGTAATTACCATGATGGGTCCTTAATGAGGAACATATTTACTTGGACACAAGTGTTTGGACACTACATTATTTAGACACATATACACAATTGAGAAAAGGTAGAAAGAGAAAATAATTAAATAATATTTATTTTTTAAATAATGAAATAAATTGTATTTTTATGTGTGCGCGCTTAAGTGATGTGCTCAAAACCTTGTGACCATGCAAGACTTTCTCCCTTGATGATAATTACTAATGATTTAAATAAATAAACAATAATGGGAAATTACAACAAGGAGAATTAAATATTCAGACAATCTTTGTATTTCGAATAAGTCTATAGTATATGTTGTTTGTGATTTACTTATTTAATTTAGAGTAAAAAATAGATTAAAGAAATTGAAGAACTCATTTCTCAACTACTCTTGTAGATGCGTCAAGACTAAATAGCGTTGAAATCGTGTGCACAAATTCGTTGATAGGTGTCTCTCTTGTTTATCAAGCTTTGCATTGGCATTTCTTTCATTTCATTTATTTATACAGACACTTCACACCCCAAACGTGGGAACCATTATCTTTCTCCTTCTAGCTTCTCTCTCTCTCTCTCTAACTTCTTTGCCTTCCAACTCACAAAACATTCTCTCTCTCTAAATGTTTCAAGCATTTTAGAGAGAAAAAGGAAATTTTTTCAAGGCATTTTCCATGAGAACTTTGTCTTTTGAGAGGTGCACCACCAGCACAAACGAGCAAGACTTGCCGGAAAATTTTGAAACATCATCACCGGTGACCGGAAAACATGCTTATGGCGCAATGTTGCCGGTTTTTCTCAACGACCTTCGTAGCAACCACCATAAAGAGCTCGTTGAAATAACATTAGAACTCGAAAACGACGCTGTCCTTCTCCGTAATATCGCATCGGCATCTTCAGCTCCAAACGCATCACCATCTTCAAGTCATGCTGGAGATGAAGACACCTTAGCCGGAGTTGGCTTTGGTGTCCCGAGGAGTCTTTCAATCACGTCGAGGATAAGGAAGAAATTTCCATGGCTGAGGTCGATGTCTATAAGGACATCGACCTCGTCATCAGAGAGTGTCATTGCACCCGTGGATGATCCGATGATGGCGCGAAATGCACGAAGAATGAGAGCGGAACTTGAACGGACGAGATCAAGTGCTCAAAGAGGTTTGAAAGGATTGAGATTTATTAGTAAGTCTGGTGAAGCAAGTGAGGAGTTATGGAGAAAAGTTGAAGAGAGGTTTGGTTTTCTTGCTAAGGATGGTTTACTCGATAGAGAAGAGTTCGGTGAATGCATTGGTAAGCTATTTTTGTTTTTTTCTTTTTGACTCATGATAAGTTATTTTGTTTGGAGGCAAGGATAAGATTGAAGATTAAATGAAGCATTAATTCCTCAACACAAAAAAAGTAAATAAAGCATTTATGACACTCTTATTTTCTTAAAACTTGATATTATTCGTACGTAACTGTAAATATTAATTCATGTGCCCTAATAGATGGAAATCGTCTATAAAAATTTGTTGTTATTATGCTTGAACTCAAATTTTAACATGAGATTTTAATTAAATTAGAAAAGACTCATATTTTTTCATCTAAACACCTTTAGGTGCATTTATGGTATTGTGGTACATGAATATTTAACTTCACACTCACTTTAATTTCCTTAAAAAAATGTATATTACGTGTAAGAAACAAGAATTGGCTGTTTATTTAAGTTATGTAATTAAATTAAATCTTTCAAAAATAAAGTTATACTATAAATTACATTTGACCCAAAAAAAAAAAAGTTATATAAATTACTCAATTAAGCATCTTCTCATTATAGTCAGCATTCTGAATTTTTTTAAAATTTGTTTTTATTTTCAACAGCAAACACCTTAATTATCAAAAGTTTTTAAAGTGGTATTCTTAAATAAAAAGGAATTTTTTATTTTTTATTTTTATAAAAAATGGAACACATGTATTCAAGATTTTAGTTTAATAATTACTTCCGAATGTTATATGAAAAACTCTTGTGAGAATTTTTTTACAATTTAAATAAAAAGTAAGCTAGAATAATTTTCATCAAAATACCTCTAAATAATTATTTTACTTATTTTCAAATTAATAATAAATATTATTATAGGAAGATTACTTTTTTTATATTTCCTAAAGGTTAAATTTGAATAACAATACAAATTATAAATAAAATCAATATCATTATATTGTTTTTAGCCATATTATTACAAGTTTTTGTTTCATCTAATTTCAGTGATTAATTAGTTAATGGGTTTCTATATTTAGAGAGATGGATGATGTAATATATTTTTGATAAATATTGGTAAATGAATTTTGAAGGGATGGAGGATTCGAAAGAATTTGCGGTAGGTATATTTGATGCATTAGCTCGAAGGAAGGAAAGAAAAAGTGTGAGCAAGATAACAAAAGAAGAGTTGCATCACTTTTGGTTGCAAATTTCAAACCAAAACTTTGATGCTCGACTTCAAATTTTCTTTGACATGTAAGTAATCTGTCCCTTTCCATGATGTATCACGGTCTACTCTCTTAGAAAACAAGAGGATGTAGTAGGTAACATAAAAATAAAAACTAGAGAAAGTATTGAAACAATATTAATGAATACTCTATCTCACCTTATTATAAATAAGTAAATTAGTCATGTATCATGTATAAGATTGTTTTGTACCATTAGATAGATAATTCAAATAATATCACCTTTGATATAATGGTAAGATTTATTGATCTAATCTTAAAAACAAATTTATGCATATGGTGTAAGACATTTCTCATTAGTGCATCAATTACATTTTTTAAATTAAGAAAATATTAAAATAATGCTTACTATCTCTTATATATCTCTTAAGATTACTTTAAAAAATTCTGTGACACTTAACTTATGTTGATATCATCGTGGATATGTTAGAATCACGATGATTCACAGTTAGTGTTAACAGATTATGAATGCTATTTTATATTTCTTTTTTTGGTCAAGGATATAATTTCATATTAAATAAAAAATAGTTTCCATAATATTTAAGTTATGGCACTCATATATTTAATTTGGAACTGAGATTCATTATATATATCTGCAGGTGTTTGTTTCTTTATTTGAGGGTTTGACTTGTGCATCTTTATTTATTGATAAATATGACTTGTCTATGCACCATGTCATCGTTTGAATTCAGATATTATAAATTCTGTTTGCGTGTAAAATTGTGCATGTCAACGTTACTTTTACCGAGACCTCTACGTTGCAATCAGAAAATTGACTTTTTTGTAAAAGTTATTTTATTTAGTCAATAGTATAATTGTTGATGTCATGTCAGTCAGTGTCCTGCTGGTGAACCACTTTAAAACTAAATTTTACCTTATTACAAATCAGTCCTCGTATAAAATATTAAAGGAATTTCAGTGCAAAAAATGAGAATCTATGTTTAACTTTGATTTAATCAGGGACACAATTTCAATAAGTAAATATATAATGACACACCTTATAGACAAATGTGGAATACACCATATAATCTGACGTGACATGGATTAAATACACAAATTCTCAATGATTGACCATTTAACTTCACCAAAAAAAATCATTCTCATAACTTCACCATAGAATTTTCCTGCTCTTGTATCTACACACATAGGTTTCCTTGGATAGTACTAAATTTTTAGTTTCAATGATTAATTACACTACTAAGTTAAATTGAACTAATTAGTTGTTTTCATTTGATATATAAATGTTGTTGCTATTATTATATTATAATTCTTGGTAAAACTCATAGATGAGAAAAAACTACAAGAGAAATAAATTGATGTCAAGAGAATTGTATATATGAAGGGATACAACAATGTTCTTATAGTCAATGAGAACAACTGTCGTCATGAACTTACCTCAGTTGATAGAGATAATGATGATATATGTAATGTTCGGAGTTCAAACCCCGACGACAAAAAAAAAATCATTGAGAACCACTAACTAGTGTAATTAATCATTGTAACTAAATCTTACATCTAATAGAGAAAAAGAACTTAATTGTGAATCATTTATTAAATGTTAATTTTTTTTGAGAAAATTGATTAAATGTTAAATTAAAATCTCTACTTCTTTCAGGGCAGACAGTAATGAAGATGGAAGAATAACTAGGGAGGAAGTACAAGAGGTAAGATTTACTTAATAAATTATATTTTTCTTGTTAAAATAATTATATTTTTCTTATCATACACTCTGTTTTTAATTTCAATATTAATATTAATTTTAATCAACAGCTTATAATGCTAAGTGCTTCTGCAAACAATCTATCAAAGCTAAAAGAACAAGCAGAAGGATATGCTGCATTAATAATGGAAGAATTGGATCCGGAAAACCTGGGTTATATTGAGGTAACAATAGACAGCATAATAAAATCACGTTAAAAATCTAATCATTTGTTTTTCTTATCCAATACTTTAAGAGATAGTTCATTAAATTAAAAATGTCCTTTGTCCCGAAAAGCATAACTCAGTTGGTAAGAATAATGCATTATTATATGTAGAGGTTAGAGTTTGAACTTTGAACACGTCACTTAATTAACAAAACTCAAGATTATCAGAATTTCTTAGAGTGTGTTTGGATGAGATAATTGAGAAATTTTAAAGAATTTAGAATCCTAGGTAATTTAAATGATTCAAGTAAAAAAATTTCATTGTCATATTTTTGGGAAACTTTTATAAATTGTAATTTTTTGGGCCAAATTTGAAAATTGAAATTAGGGGTCAACTTGCAAATTTCAAAAATTTTAAAGGGTCAAATTATAATTTTTGGAAAATTTGAGGGGTCAATTTACAATTTTTTGAAAATTTGTTGGGTTCAAAATGAAAATTTTGGAAAATTTACGGACCAAAATGTAATATACGGTATATACACTGTATATACGGTGCAGTATAGGATTCATACTTTTACTAGTGCGTTTGTATTCACTCTTTTACTATTGAGTTTGTATAATGTGTCTCCATTTTTTCATTAATCTTTCTTAATCCGTACATAATTTTTTTTTTCTCTCCATTTTTTCAGCTATGGCAGCTAGAAATGTTGTTATTAGAAAAAGATAGATACATGACATACAGTAGACAACACAGCAGTGCAAGTGTAAACTGGAGTCAAAATATGACAAATTTGAGACCAAAAAGTAAGATCCACAAAATACGCAAGACACTTCAATGTCTTGCTTTAGAATATTGGAGGAGGGGTTGGATTTTGTTACTGTGGTTGGTTACCATTGCTTGTCTTTTTACCTGGAAATTTTACCAGTACAAAAACAGAACAAGTTTTCAAGTTATGAGTTATTGCTTACCAGTAGCCAAAGGTGCTGCAGAGACACTCAAGTTCAACATGGCTCTTATTCTTTTGCCGGTTTGTCGAAATACATTGACATGGCTTCGTTCTACAAAAGTTCGGAAATTTGTTCCCTTTGATGACAATATTAACTTTCACAAGGTAAGCGGTGAATCATAGCCATATAAGATGATTTATATGGTTCATAATTTTGTTGGTATAAATCAGTTTTGTGAGTTTGAATACGATTCCAAGGATGTTACTGTTAGAATTTAGAGTTGAGCCTAACTCAACTCTGACAAAATTGACTTGTTCGTATGTTAAGGTCTTATCTCACGTGGAACTCTTAATACACAACCATCACATGAACATATGGAGTATCATCCGAGTAGCCCGATAGTAGTAACATTATAACATGTGGTCTAGCAAATCTTGAATATGCTCTAAGTAGTCCGCATCGTCGTAGCATTGAAAAAAATGTCCCAAAATTTGGAATTTTGTAAAACATAAGGTTTACATGTATATTAAAACAGGCTAGAAAAAAAATTGAGCTTGTAAAACTTGAACAAAGCATACATTACTTCGATTTTACTATGTTGAATTACACATAAAAATCAAAGACAAGTGTATAATTCTCTCATTGCGAATGTGACCAAATTATTGTTAGCTATGTAAACTCTATTATGATCATGTCCTTATTTGATTTTGTCTCTACTATCTTTCTATTTCAACAGATGATTGCATTTTCCATAGTAGTGGGAATACTTGTTCATGCAGGAAATCACATCTCATGCGATTTCCCTCTACTCGTAAACTCGTCTCCAGAAAAGTTCTCACTGATAGCTTCTGATTTCAACAACAAAAAGCCCACATACAAATCACTTTTCATTAGCATTGAAGGTGTAACAGGAATCACAATGCTTACTTTGATGGTTATATCGTTTACACTAGCAACTAGCCAATTTCGAAGAAATGCAGTAAATCTTCCTTCGCCTTTCAACAGATTAACAGGCTTTAATGCATTCTGGTACTCACATCATCTTCTTGGTATTGTCTACATTCTTCTGTTCATTCATGGATCGTTCTTGAATTTGACGCATAAATGGTACCAGAAAACGGTAAGAACTTCGACCATAATATTCGTCGGTATGAGAAAAGTGAATGATGAGTAAAGTATACTAACATTTTTTTCTTTTCACTTTTGGTTTTAGACATGGATGTATATCTCTGTTCCATTGCTGCTGTATATTGCAGAGCGTACTCTACGAACACGTAGATCTCACCATTATGCAGTAAAAGTTCTTAAGGTAACAAAATCACATTGTCTACTTTTAATTAGAACTCGACTTTTGGGAAAGTTTATATCTACTTCGATGGTTCGAAAGACTTGATTGTGACAAAAGGAGAATAACATTTTTCGATTTAATTTCGCTTACTTCAACATCAGGTTTCAGTGCTACCAGGAAATGTATTTAGCTTACTCATGTCAAAGCCAAATGGATTCAAGTACAAAAGTGGCCAATACATATTTTTACAATGCCCGAAAATCTCTCCCTTTGAATGGTCAGTGTAATTCTCAATTGATCATTGATCTTACAAAACATGAGCACATGAAAATAAACATATTGATTTTTTAGGCATCCATTCTCGATTACGTCAGCACCAGGAGATGATTACCTAAGTGTTCACATTCGAACGGTGGGTGATTGGACACAAGAGCTTAAGCTACGTTTCACCGAAGATGACGAATTGCCTCCTGTTAACACTAGCGCTACATTCGGTGAACTAATAAAACTGGATCAACTAGGGTAAGTTTAGGTCATATCAGAGTTTTAAAAAAGGTTTATAATCACAATTTAGGCGTTTTGATCTAACTTTTTTATGTCTATGTGGCTGAAATTTAATCATCATTCAAGTCGCATCAAACACATTTGACAATGATTATTCGCAATATCAAATATTGCAACGTGACTACAATATAAGACGTCGACTTATGTTTTTCAATGCTTGCTAGTTACACAGTTGTAAATCATTAAAAGAATTTTTTCATTACAGACCGCCAAAGCTACTCGTTGATGGCCCATATGGAGCGCCTGCACAAGATTACCAGAATTTCGATGTACTGCTGCTCATAGGATTAGGAATTGGAGCAACTCCCTTCATTAGTATTCTAAAAGATCTTCTGAGTGACACGAGACCAATTGACGAACAAATGGTATAATCCATGCTCTTGCTTGTTTTCGATAACGTTGATTCCTTGTTATCATCAGCTTTCAATTTTAACAAGGTCAAAAATGCAGGACTCAAACACTGAAACAACAAAATCAGACGAGAGCTTCAATAGTTTCACATCATCAAACGTAACGCCGGGAAGAAATAAAAGATCACAAAGGATTACAAATGCTTACTTCTATTGGGTCACCAGAGAACCTGGATCTTTTGAATGGTTTAAAGGAGTAATGGATGAAGTTGCAGAAATGGACCACAAAGTAATATTTAATTTTTTATATGAATATTTAATCATATATATACCATAGAAGTTAATCTTAATTATGTCATACTAATAAATAATATTGCAATGTGATATCTTATTCTAAACCACTATTTAGGGTCTAATAGAACTGCACAACTATCTCACAAGTGTATATGAAGAAGGTGATGCAAGATCAACCCTAATCACAATGATCCAAGCATTAAACCATGCTAAACATGGTGTTGACATTCTATCAGGCACTAGAGTGAGATCTTAAATACTTTAACAACTATTATTAATTATTTCAATTCATGGTGTTAACATAACTAATTTATTCTTTTTCTATTGCAGGTGAGAACACATTTTGCTAGGCCTAATTGGAGAGAAGTTTTCACAAAATTAGCTTCTAAACACCCTAATTCTACAGTAGGTAAATTACTTGATAAACCTGCATAATTACTTGCAAACTACAATTAAGAGGAGATTAAGGTTGCTAAACTCAATTTAATTTTGGTTTGATAATATTAGAAAGTTTTTAACAAGCACATTATGCATAATATCTGCAGGAGTGTTCTATTGCGGGATGCCGGTGCTGGCGAAGGAGCTAAAAAAGCTATCACTTGAGCTTAGCCATAAGACGACGACACGCTTTGATTTTCATAAGGAGTATTTTTGAAATTGAAGATGAAAGTTAAACTGCTTTTGTTTATTCTTTTGTAACTATCAATTAAATAATTGAGGGTGAGTTACAAATACAAATAACATGTAATTTTAGTATATAGAATACAAATACAGTATAGCAACAAATCTAATAACACAGAAAAGTATACAAAGATTTCAGTATCTAGCAAACACACTTCATGCATGTTTAACACAGAATGCTAATTTTTATTGCTATACATACATAGTTCAAACCCAAACATATATCTAACCAGTAACCATGGTTTTTGTCTGATATGAAGTGCTTCTGATTTCTAATATATGCCATGAACGGTTTAAGATTAGAATTCTTTTACCAATCATGAGCTTTGAGATTCTTTAATAGTGAGCTAGATTCTCGTCGAATAGTTTCAAGGTCTTGAACAACTCGGCATATGGTGTTTTGAAACGCATGAGCTTCGAAACACATGCAGACTTTGAGCAACCAGGGAATAAGGTGTTTAGGAATTCTGGCCTCATAGTTCTTTGTCGATGAAATCCAATGGCGGCCTACTCAATGTACCTAAGCACGGGAAGATTGGACGAGTATCTTCTTCCACATTTAATAGTTCCTGAAGTTTCTATTATAATACGTTAATTTGGGATGACAATTTGATTCATGCATCTGATCAATAGTTACCGGGTACACAATCTGCCAAAGTACTTGGTAAATGGCGGGTATACATAGTCAATACGCTTGGGTTTGTAATATATGTATTGATATACTAATAATTATACTACCAACAAATTTTGATCTAATTAAAAAATGAAGTTACATACCGATTTTGAACCAGAATATTAATAAGACCAGCATCAAGAACTGCTTGTCGAAAGCTTTGAAATAAAGAAGGTTGCCTCCCTGATCTTCCTTTTTTTCTTCCACTGTCTGAATGTCATTCAAGTCCCCAATAACACACCATGGAAGGGGTGACCGAAGGGACAATAAGGAGATTCCAAGAATCCTTACAGAGTCCCCCTCTCCAACATGCTATAGAAACCAGTTAACCTCCAATGATCATGAATCTAATCAATAATCTACTGATCAATATAATTTTGCGAATAACTTGTGATACAAGAATCAAGAGATTTTTTTTCCAACGGTGAGCTAGACCTCGTCCTCTACCAATTCTATCTAGAGGGAAACGGTACTTAAAAGATAAAATATACTTAACTTTTCAATTTTATTTGCCGTTGTCATTTTTTCAGACAGGATTATTCCTTCTGGTTTATATGATCGGACTAGGTATTTAAGATTAGGAACAATGCTCGGACTGCCTAAACCGAACAATTCCAACTTATGACGATCATTTATTAGACACTAAACTGTGTCTGATGTTAACTGGCGTAGACAAGGCTGATCGGAGTACTGACTGAAAACACTTTGCAAACATAAATTAAAGCATATTCATACCAATCCCTTATAAACCATATCGTCGATACAAACATCCTTCATGAAGTCTTGATTCACGTGAACCATGTGTCTTCACATATGATATTCAAATATCATCAAGGAACAACTGAAGCAAGCTATGAAGATCTTACAACCAATAAATGGGAGATATCGTGAATGTAAAGTTAATAAACAAGATCAGCTATGACACACGTGGTGACGTGGAAACAAGCGAAGAAAAACAAAACAATCGAGATCGAGAAAGGTTCCACCTTTTAAAGGTGAAGAAGTTGGGTGTTTGGGGTTCGAACCTCCGTCTCTGCATATATTAAAGTAATAGATTGATACTTGGATTATTTTTAGGGAAAAATGATATTGTGATTTAATGTATATCCAATGGATAAATAAAAAATATAATAATAATGACTAAAAAACTTTTATCAAAAAATAATAATTACTAAAAAAATAGTACTTTCATGCATTTTTAAATAATAATTATGTTCTTTTTGTCATATTGAAATTTTATATAAGGTTATGAGATCTTTTATATAAGGTCATTTTTGTTATTTTTATATTTCTTTCCTTCCACTTTCTCTTATACCAAAAAATAAAATAATTAAAAAATCCTCTCGCTTTCTACCATTTTTCTTTCCTTATATTTCCTTTCACTTTCTTTCCTTCCACCTTCTTTTCCTAGCTAAACACACCAGTAATGTTGAGGATCCCAGCTAGAATGACCTCAGAGCATCACTAAATGAGTAAAATTATTGTTTATTTATAATACAAAAAAGAAATGGTGAAAAAATTGTAGAAAAACAACAAATTCTCAATGACGCATTTTATAAGACCAAAAAGAAAGGATGAAAATATTGTAGAAAAACAACAAATTCACAATGACGCATGATATCCACCACTTCAAACATCTAAAAATGGCAAGAAAAGATAAATCTAACATTAAAAGCAACAACTTTTCAAGTTTAAAAAAAATAACATATAAAATTTCAATTTTTTTTATTTTTTTTATAACTCCTTAACTAGTGCCCTAACATTTCCCTTAAAACTTATATTTAGATATTCCTTACTAAAAGATTATATTTTAAGGTCAACTCAATCCAGAACTATAACTCGTAAACTCCCTGATAACTCAATCCAGAACTATAACTCGTAAGCTTCTTGATATATTCAAGGGTTATCGATTTTATTAGAGTTTCGTTAACTCGTTGAGCATTTAAGAACCTTGATTCTTTATAATGACTACTCCCAATTATTTTTACACAAACATCTAGAACAATATTTAAGTGTAAAGAAATTATTAAACATTATAAGCACCTTTTAGTAATCATTGTGTAAAAAACCTTCTTACCTCTTTATGTAAACATGTCCCAATTGAACCCTAAATGTCTCAATATATGTTGATGGCCTATTATCCTCACAATAAGCCAAAACCTTCTTCAAAAAAACAAAAAAAAAAAAAAAAAATGACATACTCCAGTTGAATATATATAGCTATTGATTGTGTTTATAGTTAGTTACAATCTACTCTTAATTGATCAAGGATGAAAACAAAGTATTTTGTCTTTGTATTTTCGTGTGCACTGATTTTTTTCTCCGTTGTGGCAATTGCGCCATCCAAACATGGTAATTGGTAAATAGTGTGTGTGTAAATATATATTACACTGCATAAACAATTTCTTTCTTCTTTTACTATATTTAATAAAAAGTGTTCGTTAAATTTCAGTTGGCGCAACAGAAAAATTCAAAATAAGTGTTGAATGGAAACCGAGACCCGGGCCGAGTGCTGAAAGCTGGGTAAGAAATAAAGGTGGACATGGCTCAGGCTCAAGAGGAAATGATGGCGGCAAAGGTGAACGATTTAAAGGTGGAAAACACAAAGAAACTGAACATGATGGAGGAGGAGGAGGAGGAGGAAAAATGAAAAAATAATAAAAAAAGATTGAAGAGGTCGCGTAGGTAGCAAAAATGGAGGGTGTGGGTAAACCTCCATCAAAGCCAGACAAATTCATGTATGTATTATATCCAAAAGAGTATGTAATTTTTTTTTTTAAAGAAATGTAAAATAAAATCATGGACTTTGTTTTACTCCATGTCTAGCATATAATAGCATAACTCATTTGGCAGGGACATGCATTGTTATATGTAGAGGCTGGAATTCGAACCTCGAACACCCCATTTATTCACCTTAGAAAAAGTAGATTCTAACTACTAGACTACCTGAAAAAAAAAAAAAAAAAAATAACATCTTTCTCAAAATTAATATGTATTTCACCGATATTCTTATATTGTACCACTTATATATTATCAAAGTTAAAGGGATTAGAAGTACCCATGTTTCATTTTACATTTTGTTTAACTTTTAATTTGAATTATTAATTATAACTTGTTACATACCTCAATTGTGACTAAATTAAAAGGATTTCTATAAATCACTACACAACAAGTCAACACCTAAAAGAAAAGCCATTATCATCGACAACCAAAAGAAATACATATCAACAAAAAGCTACGAATACAACCAAAACAAAGGAGAGAACTATCATGGAAAAACAATAATCATTATATATACTAACGAAAAGACGGACACTCACGTGTCCGTTTTTCTCCTCTTTTTATTGTGTTTACATTTGAAAATTATGAATTGTGTTTACATTTGAAATTTAAATTTGATTAAAAGTAAAAATAGAAAGAGTTTAATAGTAATGGTTTGACGGTTCAAAACAATTTTGCGCACACACAACCAATCAAAACATTCTGAATTGCCACATCAATTAATAATTTTAATTTATGTGGGCCAAACATGACAATTCAGAATGTTTTGATTGATTGCGTGTGCAAGACTGTTTTGGACTGTCAACCCACCACAATTAAACTCAAATAGAAATATTTTTTTCTTTCAAATTATAACCAATGAAACTAACTATGATTATATAACAAAAAAATATAATTTAAATTCTTATTTTTTTAATGACACGAACAACAATCTTTATTATAGAAAAAGTTATTGTTTAAGGGTATATATGCTTACATTTGAAAATTATGAACTGTGTTTTTTTATGAAATTTTAATTTGATCAAAAGTAAAAATAGAAATATTTTTTGCTTTCAAATTATAACAAATCAAACTAACCATGATTATATAACAAAAAAATATAATCTAAATTCTTATTTTTTTTAATGACACCAACAACAATCTTTATTATAGAAAAAGTTGTTGTTTAATGGTATATTTTGGACAATCAAAAAGTAAATATATATACACTCATCTAGTTTGTTACACTTTTTAAATGATAAAGAAAAAAAGTGGACATTTTTTGTGTTTGTTACACTTTTATTTTAATATTTAAATTTATTTTTATCTATTTTTTACATGTGTTATTTGTATTTAAAGACATTTTTGAAAAAAAATCCAGCCGAAAGAGGTGAAAGAAATTATTTTCTGCGTGTGTATATAGACACACACGTATATATGTATGTATATGTGTGTAGCATAAGAAATGATTCAACACTGTGCAAACAGGAAAATTTAATTTTACCCATCAATTATTTAACACATAAGTTCATGCTTGGATTCAATGTTTGGAGAGCTAAAAGTGATTTCATTTTAAGCGGTAAACTTAATACTTACACTTAAAAGTTGTTCTAGATGAGATATTCCTCATGGAATCTGCACAAAAAAATAATCAAACATTAAGAGCTCTAGAGAAAGAGATATGTTAAGTGCAATTTTGGTGGAGTAATATATTCTTCAATAACATGTGCATGACATTTATTTGATGGTGTGATTATGTTCATTGCTGACAATGTATCAAAAGATTCAAAGGGTAGATATGCATATTAAAAAAATCTTACGCATATTAAGTTTATAAGATATAAAATCAAAAACATTGTTTCAATCCATTCAAAGTTCATATGCATATTAAAAAATAATATATGGCCTTAAATAAGTTTATCATCAATAATATTATAAATTTTATTTAATTATTGTCTTTTTTTTCATTATATTTTGTGTGGGTGACATTTTGTCGACCAGTAATTTGAAATGTTTGTTACACAAGAAAGAGAAATTTCTCACATTAGTTTAAGTGAAAGGTCTTTCGGAAATACGTAATTTTCATGAAAATTTATACATTTTAAGATCATTCTCCAGGTATCATTACTTATTGCAAAATAACTATCCTTGAAAAAAAAACTATTTAGTTTTGGACAGATGTAGCCACCAAATGAAATGATTATCAAATGATACATATTTTGTTTCAAATACATTGTTGATTTTTAAAATAAGAAATGAAAAAGGTTCCATAATACACTGATGTTATGTTTGAGAAATTCTATATCGGATTATATGTTGTCACTTAGTATGTGTTGGTTAGACAAATATAAAAGAGCAATCAATGTGAGGTGCAAGAGAACTTGTGGATTTTATACATAAAAAAAAAAAAAAAAAAAAAAAAAAAAAAAAAAAGAAAGCATTACAAGCAAGTTCATCGAGGAGGGTGGTTTTAGGTTATTTTTTGAACTAGAATCACCCCTCTACATCCTTTTTCCCTTTTCTTTCAATCTAAATAAGTGGTTTTCACATCTATCAAGTTTTTCCTTTTATGTTTTTTGTGATATCGTCGTCTAAGTGCAGCGTTGTGTTGTTCGTCGTCTTGTGCGGCATTTGATTTCACGTCTTGTCACAGTGTTTGTTCAATTCCTGTTGAAAGATCTACATCAGTCAATTACAAATTCAATCAATGATTTGGACGTCAACGTTTCAGATCCGAAAGCATGGGTATTTCGGTGACTTAAGTTTTATCATATTATTTAATTTGTAGGCATTTTGCCGTTGTATGCTATTAACTTGGGTGATGTGAGTTTGCTCGCAGATTCACCCTTTACGTTTTTAGCATGTTTGTATCTAATATACTCTATCAATTTAAATGAATGAATATTGTTTTATTTTTGTAAAAAAAAAAAAAAAAAAAAAAGCATTACAAGCAAGTTCATCAACAAGTTCGGTTACCATCCAGACTCAGACAAAAAAGTACTTAAAGAAAAAAGTACTTGTGAATCTTTCTTTGGTGAGATTAGGATGCATTTTTTTGTGTCCTTGAAAAAGTACTTAAAGAAAGAAAAAAAACCAATGAGCGTAGTGTAATGCACACAATCCAAAAGAAGCTGAGAAGGAAGTTATGAAAAAGGAAGTGAAGGAAGAAAAAGAGAAGGAACTAGTTAAAAAAGAAGTTGTAAATATAAAATATGGTCAAGCAAGAGGTGCTATGGAAAAGTTGCATACCAGAATACCTCATTCAACAAAGGTTCAGGAATCAAAACGAGTAACACTACTAGTGACCATTAGTGGTATGAAATTTGACAAAGCAATGCTTGATATAAAGTCAAGCATCAACTTCATATCCATTAAATACGTCAAAGACAATGCAACGGTCTAGCAAGAGTTCTACACAAACTAATTTTATTTGAGATCAGATGTTTCAACTTTCTTTCAACTTAATTTTGTTTGAAAAAACCAAACTAAAACAATGAAATTAACATTGGAAAAAATTAAACTGAGACGAAAAACACACTCCAGGGTCCCAACACCATTCTTCCAACTCAATTAAATTGTAACATATATTTTCTAGATATGAAGTTAGTTGTAACAAATTCTGTAGAATTTTGTTCGGCAAATCTCTGACGTTGTGAAATCGAACTAAACTAGTAGTTAGTAGTGGAAAAAAAATTATTGACGTCTGAGACAATTATTTTTCCCGCCGCTCCTAGGGTTCTTGCCGCCGCTACCCTTGTGAGGGATTTTGCCGTCGTTCGTTGAGATTTCTTCTCCCCTGAACGTTTTGATTTGCCTTGTGCTATTTCCTATCATAATTTTCCATCATCTTATGGTTGTATCATTTGCCACTTTCGTGATTGAATCCAATTGTCGTTTTCGCAGATGTGCTTGATCGCAAATTTCAAGGTGACATTTCTTTAATTGCAATTGTTATTAGAAGTAAAGGTACATGTTGCTACTTTAATTACAATTGTTATATGATAGGGGTTTTGGAGTTTGTGGAATGACTTAGGTGTTGTTGATGTTAGTGGGGGTTACTGTAATGTCTCTTATGTCTAATCATGTACTGTTTGAAATGAAAAATGAGTATTATAGGATGGAATTGTCGAGGTTTAGGGAACCCAAGCATAGTTCCTAAATTAAAATACATACTCCGTTATCATAAGCCAGCCGCTTTATTTCTCAATGAGACATTAGTCCACTCTAATAAAGCAAATGAATTCCGTTATATGCTTGGTTTTGACAATCGCTTTGTTGTGAGTAGTATTGGCCGGAGTGGTGGATTGGCACTATTTTGGCAAAATTCTTTTAATTGTACAGTGTTGAACTATTCTAATAATCATATAAATGTGGAGGTCAATGATTCTAGTCGTGGACATTGACAACTTAAAGGTTTTTATGGTTTTCCAGAAAGTGGGCGAAGACGTGACTCTTGGAATTTTTTGCAAAGTCTATCTAATAACATTTCTTTACCTTGGTGTATATTAGGAGACTTCTTCTTCTTACGTGTTCACTCCAATTTCTTATTTCGTGGTTTACTTCGACCACTACCCAGAACTTCTTTTTTCCGTTTTCACTATACCCACCCACATCCATATCGACCTCTTTCCAACTACACACCCACTTCCCTTCAGATATGTACTCTTGCACCATTTTCACACTGCCGGAGCAATTAGATCGAAGTTTTTTGGTTCTCCTTGATCCGGGTCAGAATCGGACACGTCCTTCTTCCATGGTTATTCGTTCAACAACAACACAAGTGTTATCTCTCTCACGTCGATGGAGAACAACGGCGGTGAAAGAGGGGTCTCCGACAAGTGACATAGAAGAGGAAGATGAGAAAGTAACAGGGAAGAGGGAGAGAGTGAGTGAAAAAACAAAAAAAAAGTAAAAAAAAAATTAAGGTATTGTGTGTTTATTTCAATTGGAAAAATAATTGCACATTATAATCAATGTCACTGAAGATATACTTATTGAAATCACAAGCTTCAATAACACTTTATGATTAAACTCAACAACATTACATTACATAACATGTAAATTGTTTTAACTACGA
Organism: Medicago truncatula; assembly: GCF_003473485.1. Taxonomy (NCBI): domain Eukaryota; kingdom Viridiplantae; phylum Streptophyta; class Magnoliopsida; order Fabales; family Fabaceae; genus Medicago; species Medicago truncatula. Next base: position 19,231,845 of record NC_053043.1, on the reverse strand, counting down.
CCAAAAAACATAATAACCAAGAGTGGTTGAACAAAGGTTCTAACACATCAGTTATATTTCTTACACAAAAACATATTAAATGCAACAATAAATAGCACTTGGTTATGAACCAAATAGAAATCTCAATCTTTCTTCTTATAGTCACTAGCAGTGTAAGGAGTAAATGCTTCTTTGATGAAGTTCTTCTTCCTCCAAGTATGCCAACCCAAATCTTCACAAATTTCATCATTATGGTTGATGCCAAAAGTGGTGATGCAGTTCCTTGTATAAAACCTTGTAGATTTTTTCATTGCTTCCATGTCCTTCATTGTTTGTGAGAGCATTTTCTCAGCACTTGGAAGGTTAAATTTTTTATCTATTAGACCAGCCAGCCACATCGAACGTATCTCGGATGTGTAAAGATTTGAAACACTCTCAACATAACCCACAAAGGCCATGTTTGGAATCAATGGATGAACAGTTCCTCTATGGACAAATTAAAATAAAAAAAGAAAATTGGTTAGGAATTTTTTATTTCTCTTATAAGTTAGTACCTCAATATAATTTTATATCATTTATGTTTGAATCATATATTTTTGTTAAATTATATGTTGATTTTGGGGTTTGATAGCTCAATTGGACTGACTAAGAGATGAAAGAGTTAAAAAATATATATGTTGCTTTAGAATATCAAAAAGTTCATTATTTTGTTTCAATAATAACTTTGTTTATTAATATGTTAACCTAACATCTACTAATCAAATCAAAAGAGCTATTTAGTATAAAGCAAATCTTGTATGAAATAGATGAATCTCACTGTCAATGTTTATTGAGTGGACAAACAATCATTCTAAGTTTGATGGAAAACACAAGGGTTGTGTGAAAAAGTGATCAATCATAGAGTTTCGTGTGTTTTTGTCCTATATTTTCATCTGAAAATGATTATTTTCTATATTTTTTGGATAAATATGTTTTTATACCTATAAAATTGAAACATTTTAAGTTTAATCCTTACATAATTATTTTAGTCATTATAAAAAAAATTGCACTTAGTTCTAGTTCCTTCTAAATTCAAACTTGTTTAGCTATGCTTAAACTCTTAAGTGTTTAAACAATTTTTCGTAGATGTGTTAAAAACATTATTAAAAAATTCTCCGCAAAAAATTAGCTCAAAATTTGATTTTTACAACTAGATTTTTGTTACTTTTATCTTAAACTTTGTCGTTTAAACAAATTCATATTTAGTTAATCTCATGTTAAAAAATTCTAAATTTTAATAAATGGATCTTTTATAATGTTCTAGATGTGTCTACTAAAAATTGTTTAAAAATTTAAGAGTTTAAGGATAATTAAACAAACTTAATGGAGGGACTAAAATTACATGTAAATTTATTGTGTTGACTAAAAATGCTATTAAAATTTCGTAAGGACTTAGAAGTTCTCAATTTTATAGGGACCAAAAACATATCCAACCTTTTATTTTTTGGTCAAAATTATTTTTCTATAATAATTTTATAGGGATTATAATAGGATGTACATTGAACATACTAAGAATTATAGCAATATATGACTCTAATACTAGAGCTGTCAAATGGACCGGCACGACCCAACCCGCCTTGACCCGGTGGGCCAGCACATATAAATGGATTGAAGGGGGTTGGCCCACTTTATTCATGGGCTGTCAAAACTAAACCCGACCCAATTAGTAGTGGGCTACACAGCCCGATGGGCCGACCCAACCCTTATTTCAAAATGTATTATTTTACATTTTATTTTTTAAAAAAGTGATGTTAAGAACAATAAAGTTACATATCACAAATTATTATTCATCAAATAAATCACATGTCTTCGTAAACTTAGTTGCGTGACATATAAAACATCTATTAAATCAATATAGGGGGGGGGTAAAATTCCGAGTTTTAAAATAAGGGGGGCAAAATTCAGAATCAATCAAAATAGGGGGATAAAATTCTTAGTTTTAAAATAGAGGGAGTAAAATCCAAATTCAATCAAAATAGGGGAGGTAAAACTGCATTTAAGCCAATCAATATTTATAATAGACAAATACCACAAAAATATCCATACAAAAGTTGAGTGTATGAATACCACAAAAACATATATTAAATTAATATCCATAAAAGATAAATACCATAAAAAACATCCATGCAAAAGAATATTAATAGCTTTTAGTATTTTTAATGGGCCAGTCCGTAAGCCTAACTGGTCGGCCGGACCCAACCCTTGAAAATTATAGGCCCGGTGGGCTGACCCAAAAAGATAGGATCGGTTTTGTCATGTTTTTTTACGGTCCAACCTGTACTAAAATAGTGGGTCTAGGGTCTAGTCCATTTTGACAGCTCTATCTAATACATCCTAAATCTAGAAGGAGTATAATAGTCTCTTCTCAACTTTGTTTTTGCGTTTTATGATGGTGGTTGCTGTCATGACAGCATGTTTATTTTTTGCTTGGTGTGTTAGTTGTTGCGGCTGGGTTGTTTTTCGACAGTAGGTGTTTGTTTCCAAGTCTTTTGTTCAGGATGGGTTTGTTTTTGTGGTGCCTCTTCAGGTTGTGAAGATGGTTTTTTAGGGGGTTTTTTCTCGAGTGTTTCATTTGGTGCCGTTGTTATAAGGCCTTCGTGAACTCTTTTTCCTCCTTTTGCGAGTTTGGTGCATCTTGTGCTATCTATGCGTAATAATATTTGCTGATTTAAAAAAAGTCTCTTCTCAATTATTAGTTTATGTAATTATGAGTTAGTGTTTTGTTGAGTATGTTGAATGGAGGGGCATGGAGGTGGGGACAACTCATAACTTTTGAATCAATTGTCTTTATATGACCATAACTTGTATGAGACAATCGTAAAATGATCATTAGTGATATTTTTATTAATATTAATTTTCTCTATTTTCAAAAAGTCATTTATTTATGGAACTATTGATAATTATTTAGTATAATAAGATACAAATTTATCAACATGATATTGACTAAAAAAATATCAATTATCTTTTCTAGTTATCTATCAATGTTTATATTGAGTATGTTGATTGGATGGAAGTCATACTTTCCTTCAAAATTAAAATTTGTGTTTACCTGTACAATGGCATGATACCAGTAGGGTATTCCAACAAGCTAGAAAAAGGCTCTGGCAAAATGGTTTTGAGCTTCTTTTTCCCATCATAACCAGTTGCAAGAAGAACAACATCAGCATCAATTTTAGTGTTGTCATCAAATTCAATTCCTCCATTCCAAAAACACCACTTTGATGCTCTTTTGAAGATTATTTTACCTTTATCAGCCTCATTGAAAAAACTTTCTGGTGTTATAGCTATTTGACAAGATGCAAAATCTTCCTCAAAAGGGTGTTCTGGTTTCAACCCATACTTCTCTAATGGAAGTTTCCAAAGCAAGTAGGACTCTATGAACTTTGAAATCACAAGCCTCTGTTAAAAGTCATCAATTAAAAAAAATATATATTCAATTACTTTTCTAATTACTAAAAGAAAAAAATTAACTATAAATAATTTTTTTTTTTTAAATGACAAAAGAAACTTTTGTAGCAGAATTTTATAGCCAAACATAAAGACAATAATTAACAAAAGATATGTCAAATTTTTTTTTTAACCCTAGTAGTTTCGATCGAAGATCCCATCAAACGGCTCAAAGTATTGCTAGTGATTAACCTTTTGAGTTCACTTTACAACTAATCATCGAGTCAGAAGCAATACATATATTTAGGTTTGTTTTTCTCTCGCGTGTTTCAATTGTCTTTCAAATGAATGACTCCTAAGTTTTAACATAGAATCATCTTTTGTACATCACTATTTTACTCGTGACTAAATTTTCTTGTGTTATTAAGTTGACTTTTTCTATCCTTAAAAAAAAATTAAAAAAAAAGAGTAAAAGCATACATTTAACAAATAATTCAATTAATTAAGGGCATACCAATGGAGATAATAGGAGGCATAAAAGGCTTTTAAGCAAACCCTGATTTGGTGTATGGTGAAGGAACTGTGCAGATCTTGTTGCATAGAACATGAAAAATGGTATTCCCCACATCCTATAATGTGGAAGTGTCCAATGCAAACTCCTTATGATCATTGTGCATGGTTGCCCTTCTGGTCCTTCATTACAAGTTTGAAGCAACATTGTCATTATGATGTTTGATATTTAACAATGGAAGATTATTAAATCCACATCCACATGACCTAAATTCTTGTGATGCACATTAAACACATATAATAGAATAAAAAAAAGAATCATAGAGAAATTTTTTACCTTGGTTTGCCTGTACACACTCCATGGTTAGGTCAATTGCTGATTTTTTATAACCCACAACCACTACCTTCTTTCCCTTAACAAGGTCACTAGTTGCTTCTTTATCAAGTTTACAATAATCAATGGTATGCAAAACCTTACCCTTGAACACCTCAGGTCCCTTGTTGCATGGAAATGTTGGCATCAATGGTATGTCTCCATATTTTCCAGTGCAAACCACTACAAACTCGAAGCAGTACTTCTGAAAATCAAGTTGAGAGTAAAATAATTAGGTTTATCAATAAAATTATTAAAACAAAATTACCAACATGTAAACTAAATTAAAGGCTATGCTGTTGTTAACCAAAGATGTTTAAAATCCTTGATATCTAGATAGGATAATATGCACTTCTCCATTTCTTACATAATATTCCCTATAATAAGAACATTTTTTTCCCTTCTATTTGTTACTAATTTTTACACGTGCATGTATTATGTTTCTATAAGAGAAACAGGTAAAGGACACCTGAAAAGGGACAAACAATTTCAATTGGTACATAAAATGATAAATTCAAAATAGATTTATTCTATGCATGTTTACTCTTTTATATTAAGTTTTCTTGTTCTTTCATAGACTCCATCAATAATTATCTAGGGTCACATTCACCATCAAAATTCCTCACTTTGTTAAAATTATCATCAAATGCGACTGAAGAAGCTAAATAGCCCACTTAAATTGAAACCAGGAAGAATCGAACATCAGACCTTGAGGAGGAGCTCCTTATTATTATTTTACAATTTTAAATTAATGAGATTTTAATACATTCAACTTTTTCGTCTCTAATGTAATTTTCATCACTCATTTTAATTTTTTTTATGAGTTTATAGCTAGATTATGAGTTAAAAGTGAATAAAGACCTGAATGGCATCTGATTCATTAGTCTGAACAGAAAGCTCCCACACTGGTCGTTCAGGCAAAGGATTTCCATGGTCACCAGGTAGGCGTCCAAAATCAAAACCTTCTTTGTCTCGAACAAACTTGATTTCAACCACTTTGGTGTTGAACTTAACATACTTAAACAAATCAAAATAAACGGCATAAAGATGCAAGTATTCCAAAATCTCAGCATGAGAAGGGTAATCTTTACTTTCTCTTTCAGGCCAAGGGAAATCACTAAATTCATAATTCCATGTTTGTGATTGAAGCTTAGTACACCTATAGGAACAATGTCTCCAAACACCACCAATTGAATCAGTGGCTTCAAAAACAATAGGGTTGTAGTGTGATAGTTGTTTTGCTACGGCTAAGCCACTAACTCCAGCACCTATGATACCAATTCTTGACACTATACTTGGTGGGTTGTCTTTAGTCGGCATAGGGTTGTAGTAGAAAAAAATTGGACTTAATTATTTGGTTTTGCAATTGTGTGTATCTGTGTGTATGGAGTGTAATGGTATCATTATATAGAAGAGAAATCATATCACCATTGTTATCACATTCTTTCTTTCTTTTTTTTTTTTTTTTTTGAAAACTCGGTATCTGATCCAAGAATCGACTAATCCGAGCGGACCAATCCCACCGCCCACTTGCGGGGGGTTCCATTTAAAGCCAAAGCAAGCTCTGTATGGACTTAGCCCACCGAAGTTAACACCAGAAGGAATCAAACCTGAGACCTTTGGAGGAGCAGACTCCAAGATCTCAAGCCAATCACTAGGCCCACCCCAAATGGGGTTTATCACATTCTTTTTTATTATTTCAATTTTGTATGTCTCACTAAATTTATATAAAATGCACATATATAGAAGATAATGTCTTGAAAAGATTATATTTTTTTTACCCTCCTCATCAATGGAAATGGTAAAATTTCATTAGCCCACCACATTTAAAGGTACGTGTGCAAATTTGTATGGTGCGTCAACATGGAAAGATACATGAATAGTATGTGGAATGGAACATTGTCTTGGCATTGTTGCTCTAATGATTTTTTTTCATAAGCAAAGGGATTTCCCAAAAAATAATATTGATAGGGGTAAGGGATTTAATTAATGATTAATAGCATTATATATAGTTTTGTAAAAAAAAAAATAGCATTATATATATAGTGTAATGTGGTTGTTAGGAGAGTTTGGCACGTAGCTTATTGTTGATGTGAATTTGAAATTAATTTAGGAATTGACTAATGCTTATTAATAATGATTTCATTTTTTATAGGTAAGAAATTGTGTTACTCATTTATGAGTTTTTAACAGCTGCAAAGAGCGTTAAGCAAGATGAACAAAGCTAAAAAATCACATTATAGTAAAATCAGAAGACTTTCGATTAAAATAAGAGAAATGCTAACTAGGGTATCTGATACACTCTTTAAGGATTTTAAATTTAAACCATATTTAAAAAGTTCGTTATATGAATCAAATTACTGCAAACCCTAAACCCTTTGTGGGAGAAAGGTTGATTGTTTTTGTTGTTGTATAATAATCTCATCGTATTTTATAATTCAAAAAAATTGTGTAAAAAGAAATTTTATCGGACATCTGTAACACCAACAATGATATATGTGTTGGAATGTGAAGAACCTATATGAAAATAAAATAAGTGTGACGGAGATGAAGATGTTGCATTGAATATTAAGACTAGATGAGATATGACAATATTAAAAAAAAAAAATTGGTGTAACTCTCTATCTATGTATCGAGACTTTCTTAGCTGAGATTATAGGAAAAGTCACGTGGATCGCGTGGTGGTGTCTGGAGTTTGAGTGTGTCAGTGTTGTTATGGTTGAGTTTATAACTACAAGGTATAAGGCAAAATGAGAGCTACGTATTTGTTGATTAGTGGGAATTATGGGTGTAATAATTGGAAAATAAATTCGATATGGCAAACAACAGTTACTTTTTTCTTGATAAAACAAAAGATCACCCATTAGGTACAATGGAATAAAAAAAAAGTTCAATGGAATAATATAAAGAGATGATATTTATACAACCACTTTGTAACAATTTTTTGATAATTTTCTCTTATATTTAAATTATGTTCTTATTCGTCATGTGAACATAGTTCAATTGGTAGGACAATGCATTATTATATGCAGGGGTCAGGATTCGAACCCCGGACATCCCACTTATTCATCTTATAAGTGAATTATAATCACTACGACTACAATATTATGTTCTTATTCTCTCTATTTTTTTTCTTTATTGTTTGTGACTAATAAAAAAGGAAAAAAATGTTATGGATATTATAAGTGAATATCCATATAGCAATTGAGTTATTGAGTCATACTATTAGCTTATTGGACGATATTGTGCTTGCTCCCCAAGTCATTGATATTTGTTCCTCAAATCATTGTATTTCTCTATAAATAGAGCTCATACTATAACCTAATTGTAAACCAAAGAGGATAATAGAATATTTTTCTCTCCTTCTCTTTTCTTATTCTTATTTCCTTAATTTTATAACAAAAATGAAGGTTTCTTAAAAGTTTTTTTAAATGGTTATTAATATAGAACCACGATAATATAAAGGGTTAATAGGTCTTTACCCCCTGTAATATATGTCATTTCTGGTTTTCCCTCCTCTAAAAATTTTATCTTGATTCACCCCCCTATAAAATATTTTTGTTTTGATTTACATCCCTAATAGACCAAACAAAAACCAATTTTTTTTCAAGAAATTTTTCGTTTTTATTTGGCTACATCAGGGAGGTAAAAACTTATTAACCTTAATATAAATCAGTGCCGGCTCCATCAGTATAATTGTAAAATAAAATATTGTGATGTAGCATGGTTGGTGAATAGTTAATTATTTTAATGCTGATGTGATTGTAAAATAGTAAAGGATAATGCAATAACATTTAAAGAAATAATTTAGAAGTAAAATTTATACATGCTTGTGTTTTCGTTTATTGTTTTTTAGTTGGGTCTATAGTCTTTATACTATTAGCTATTATTAATTATTATTCTTTTATTTTTTTAAGAAAATAATCTTATAACATTTCATTACTTATAATTTAGTACTTTTAAAAATTAAAATTTGGAAACTAGCTAAGATCAATGTGGTCGCTTTAGCTAATCTATTGGCTGCTTCATTTTCTTGTCTCTTCACAAACTCAACATTATAGTTGTCGTAATATTGTTCAAATATAGTTTTACACTTATGAATAATCATCCCGAACTATGTAACATTCTGATGTGCAGATGAAAACTATCGACATTTTTTTTTTTTTACATTAAGCTCAAAAACAATAGGTTCCAAGTGTAATCAATGAACTCATTCTAAAATTGATATCAATCCAAGAGTTTCGCTAACATGTACTCGCAGACTGGAGTAGATCATTCAGTTTTTTCCAAAACAAAATTGTCTGTATTATCCTTTATACAAACTCATATTCAGCTGGTTTGATCCATTTCACATTTCCTTCTTGTCACGACTGCGAACAAGATGTATTACAAATCCTACGAGCATCTTGTCAATCATGAAGCATAACTTTTGCTCTCTCAACAACATAATCAGCATGCGCATCAATTACCTCATTCAACATTTGTTGTTTTTAAATGTATTATTTTTAAATGATTAATTATAAATTATTTTGAAGTGACAAATTTAGAAAAATGATCATAAATTTAAAGGATACGGATGAATTAAATTATGCGTCAACCAACTTGACTATTGACAGAATCTAATGGACATCGACTCTGTCGGATGATATATCGCTAGTCCAACATTTGGTCCCAACATGAAAAGGCTACTCACTTTAAGTGAAAGTAACCGTTCTAATTGGATTGTATAGTATAATAATTTTTTTTTAAATATAGTATATATAATAAACCTATTAAAAATATATTTAATGATGGTTTAGTAAGATCGTTTTTAATAAAAATTAAATTTATTGAATAATTTATCTATATATATTAGAATATTAATTTTGGATAAGCAAATATATTTTCCATCCCTTGACAGTAGGATTTGTGATGCATGTGTTTGTGTCATGCTCCACTCAGATAGCAAAGTGTGTGCATGCATGCTGGAAAATGATAACAAATCAACCTAATTTAATGGAAGCAGGTTGCATATATTCTATTCGTTCACCTGATCTATTCTCGCATATGACTTGTGATCTGTTCGGTCAAAACGGTTGAGTGGCAGCGACGGAAGAAAATGCTCCGGTGTGACAGTAACAATTTTCGACACGACAGCGATGAGTGTTCGCGGTGGAACGAAAGGTATTTGCAGACCCGTTAGCACTCTGACGCTCAAGTCAGTAATAGAACTAAGAAAGAGAGTGTAAGAAGTGTTGTGAAAAGTGATGTGTACCCTGAGAGTGAAGTAAGTTCACCCTTATATAGGCTTGCGTTGGCCATAACTAACTCCGGGTTATGCGGCGTATGATTAGGCATGGAGCAGGACATGTGTAGGGTGATCTTTGCGCAAAGGCGCGCTCCTGTGTGGTATGGTGCACGCGAGGTCGCTTGCTCCCTAAAGTGCGGAGTCTTAAGGCGGTGTAAGTCCGACCACATGTTGGCGTGCGGTTGTTCTTCTGACCGGTCCAGAACAACTTGTAATACTGGGGTTGATCTAATTATGTATGTTGGTTGCTGACTTCGAAATAATCCCGAATGGAGAATGCTAATTAAAAAGTGTTTCAGAGATATTGGTTAAGCATCTAAACCAAGTTTTCACATAAAAAAGTGGTGTAATTATTACTTGATCAAAAATAATATTTTATATTTCTATGACAAAATTTCTATATGTGGATTCTTTAACCAATGTCGTTGCGACATTGGTTAGCCCATCCCGAATAGGTTCATTCAACACCACGTATGGTTGATTTAAATAACATGATTGTTTGTTTTGATTTTGGTGTTAATCCTCCAATTTTCACAGGCAATCACTAGTAATTTGTAGTTCAATCGAAAGGTAAGTAAAATGTGACTAAAGATTGTACCACCTAAGAATTGATCTTAGCATTCTTCCGAACAATTCATGTTTAAATGGAACTCATCAACCACTTAAGTTAATTATTCAATCGGTTTTGATTTAGCATTTGCTGTTTATGCTATCTTACTAGTGTTTTGATTGGAACAATTTGCTGGTTTGGTGCAATCATTTGGAGGAACAATTATTGTTTTGGCTTAATCATCATAATTCATGAGTAAAAGGATAATGGGATTAGATTTTGTGTCCTACAACCTTTGAATAATGGTTCCAATTTTCCTTACCTATTTGTCTTGCACTATTAGATAGATTTACTCTACTTTTTGTTTATTCTGTTTCTGGCAGGGAATATGCTATTCTCCTAGGTATATGTCTATGCTATTTCTGTTATTAAAAAACTTTCATTTTATTATATATATTTGCACTATTTTTTTAAAAGTACACATGGCATGCTTATATTGTTAGATACATTTAATGTTTTATTTGATTTACACAACAAAATGTAATATGCTAGAATTCTAAGGTGTATTTAATGTTTTTTTTTATTTAAACTACAAAATGACATGAATTTTGGTGAACGAAAAATTTGATAAGTGGAAGATACTTATTTTGACAACCGTGATTGAATCTACAAATTTGGCAACCAAATGGTAATCAATTTTTGATTTTTTTTTAAATAATTATTGTGATTAATCATGTAAAAATTCTATGGACTGAAAATCAAATTTAAAATTTATTGTTTTGTTATTGCATCATTTTTGTATTGATACGTCTTATTTTTTATTTTTAATTGGAACTTCAAATTTTACTTTTACTAAAAATCAAAGAAAAAAAATTAGAATGTATCATCTTTGTACTCTAAATAATATTTGATTCACGTCATTTGAACAAATTCTTTCAATAATATATTAACATGTGTCGATATTTTTTTTTTTTTGGTCTTAGATGAAGTGGTAAACCACTGAAATTAAACTCACACACAATTGTGAGGTCCCGGGTTCGAACCCGGATCATGACGTCCGGCCTTGCAATTTCGGCATTTGCCAGTTGAGCTAGGACTTCTAGACTGTGTCGATATTATTTTGTTGAACCAATCATATTGCATCAATTATAAAAATAATTGTAATTATAATGTATATCATATAAATATTTATCTTGCATAGAATCAATAGTCATTTTATCTATATTAAAAATAATTTACACTTAAAAAGGAATTATTTTATGGTGTGTAAATGTAATTAACTTGCATTAACTTTTTTGATTTGTTTAAAATTAAACCTCACAAATGAACATATTTCTTTTGTCAAAAAAAAAAAAAATTAACATATTTCTTTTCCTCCCTCTTTTCTATATGTTTCAATCATGTCATGAAACCAATTAGATCATAACACGTGTCAATGAGATTTCTAAGCCAATTGAATTCTAATATGTGACATTTTTTTCATCATCATATTATTTAATGACGGTTTGGGATTCAAAGGTAATTTGTTGGTTTCCCCCCTATATATAGTTGATGAAACTTGCATCATTTTCATCTCCTCACTTCTTTCATGCAATTTCTGATAACATGTTTGAAATCAATTCAGTAAAAGAATCATGGTTCTAATGAATTGCATGTATTTCGTTCGTTTTTGTTTGGTTCGTTTGTGTTGTAAACGATAACTCAGTTATCTGTTCAATGAATACGGTTCTAATGTATGAATATATATCTTAATCGCGAAAAAAAAAAACATGTTTCATATTGATATCATGGCTATTTACTTCAATGTGGTCGTTTTAGTTATATTCATTTTATTTATTTTTATTTTAATATATATTATTTTATATTCAAACTTAAAAACATGAATAGTAATTTGATCAACTCTTCTCACATCCTTCTCTTTTATTTTTATTATTGTGGAATACACATAAGTTCACGATTCTGATTGCATTTTAATAAAGCACTATAACTAATAATTGTTAAAGAAATCAATACATGAATAATATATCATGTACATGTTCTATTTCCGGTGTTTTTAAAAATGAATCAACTTTCGTGTTTGACTTCTCTTGCTTGAAAGAGAAATATTATATTGTCAAATAAAACATATAATTAAATTAAAGAAATGATTAAATATCAATGAAAATTCATGAATGAATATAAATGAGAAAAAAAAACTGTTCAAATAAGGCTTATAAAGTCCTCAAGAACATTTATATTAGAAAATTTCTTTTAATTAGTATTTAATTTAATATCAACAAGAGCAACCCTATGATTCCATGTAAATTGTCTCCCATGTTAATTTCCTCTAGGATAAAAAATTGTTACAGTTAAAAAAACCAAACATATGGTTCATTAAAAAAAATTAACTTAATACCTATCAAGGACTTATTTCGTAAAAAAGACCCGTTTGTTACAACATTTTTTGTAAAAACAAAATGTTTACATGTTAGGTTTTGTTTGTTAGGTTTGAAAAAAGAAAATCTAAAAATAAATGACTTAAAATGCGTATATACAAAGGTAAGGGGTGTCTAATAATATGGAACAAGTGTAAAGGTTACTCTTATTATTTTTAGCAAACATGTCGTATAAGTTAAGAGTAAAAATTGACTACTAAAATTCTATTGGATTTGAATAATTATATTTTCAATAATAATCACAACTTTTAGATCAATTCAAACATTTGATTTTATCTTAACCATATTCAAAGCCACAAACATGATTGATTTTGATGAGCTGATACTATAAAATTTCTACACTAACATTCAAAATAAACATGTTTACATTATATGCCCCAAAATATAAAGTTGTTTTGAGTAATTTATCTTAAAACTCATTTGAGTATTATGCTGTATTCACTATAGTAAACAAATAAAAAATAACTTATGTTTGTAAACTAAAAAGTATCTTAAGTTTTTTCAATAATATCTATAAATCAAATGAGGAAAGTGTTTAAAATGGTTTTTTTTTTAACTCTATATTCAGTTCAAGGACCGATTAATTCAATGAGATCAATCTCACGAGCATATACTATCAGACTAACAAAAGTGTTTGGAAGGATATTTAGAAAGGAATATACTGGAACATGTCATTATTAGAAAAGTTAAAAAAAAAAAATAGCAAAATAAGAACGTAAACACTCCTTAACTAATAATTACATAATGAATGTCATTAAATTTCTATTTAATGAACATTAATAATCATTTCAAAGTCAAATAAATTTCCGCAGAGAAAAAAACTTCACATATATATATATATATATATGGTGAACTTTCAAAATTATAATAAACATTTCAATTGCATTGCAACTTTAATAATTAATTATACGTCATAAATTATAAGTTATATGCCATAAAATTTTCATTCACAATCATTGTTCATGTGGTAGCACATTAAAAAAAATAAATGTCATTAAATTTCTATTTGATAAACATTAATAATCATTTAAGAGTCAAATAAATTTCCGCATAGAAAAAACTTCACATATATATGGTGAACATTCAAAATTATAATGAAGATTTCAATTGTATTTCAATTTTTTTTTTGAGGGATTAAAATTGAATATTCAATTTTAATTGTTAATTATATGTCATAAATTATAAGTTATATGCCACACAGTCATTTTTCCCCTGGTAGCACATTAAAAAAAGGTTATAAAATGACATTTGTTTGTGAAAGAACTTTAAATTGATTGTTTAAAGAAAAACTTCAAGAGCATTAAGCACTCAAATATATATAAAAAGTTAACGTGTCTAATATGGAACAAGTGTAAAGTTGACTCTTATTATTTTTAGCAAACTTTAATAAAATATTACATTTTCCTTAAAAGAAAAATATTGCATCGGGGTTTCTTTTAGATTTTTTTTTTGCCTGTCAAACTCTAAAATTCAAAATAAACATTGTTACATTAAAATGATCTACACATATAATTCACATTGATATAAGTTCTTTCACGTCATTATGAATAGGCACATCATAACAAATTAGCCTAAAATGTGATGAGGATGAAACTTTAGAAAAAAGTACAAATAGGGGACAAATAATGGTGGTAAAAATAGATGGACTAAAAAACCATTTTCTTTTAAAACAAATAGGGAGATTAAAAGTGGATTTAAGCCTTATTTTATTTTATTTTATTTTTAGTGCCTACAAAGAGTGTATGCTTTGTCTGTGGCTGTTTAGATAATAGAGTGAGTTATTGATAATTTTATGGGTTAACTGAAGCAGTTAGAAATTTTTGTTTAAATGTTTTGCAAAAAAATTAGAGTAAATAAAAAAATGCCACATTATTTTTGAATTTGTAATAATCATATATGTTTTCAACTCAACATAACACATGTAATTTTCCATAAATCCCATCAAAAACAAAAAATGAAGGAATTTGAAGTAATATAGATTGTATAAAAAATATATAATGAAAGAAAATGACATCCAATAACTAAATTTTAAGATAAAAAATTAAACAAATGACATTCAAAAATAAAAAAATAAAAAAAAAGTTTATCATAACGTTGGGACTTGCAAGTGAGCCTGCACTGAGTTAGATCATCGTATTAGGCCAATACCAACCATATAAGTGAGATTGACACCACATCTTTACACAAAATCTAAAGACCTTGGTTATATGAGTCATCACACTTATTTTCTATTCAAAATCTACTATTCAATTCAATGTAGAACGTAAACTCACACTTGACTCATTAACATCGCTTTAAGGTGTTTTCTCTCTATAAAATCAAAAAATAAAAATATTAATTGCATCTAAACTAGGCACAAGATATGCAAATAAGAGATAAAAAACAAATATAACATGTATCAACATTTTTTTAAAATGATAACACATAGCTGTTATAATTTAATAAGGAAGCAAAAATTAGTAGAATCGATGTCTATATTCAAGATAGGAAACAACATTTAAAGGTCAAAGGCAAAGCAAAACCTTTTCGCTTTTCTCTATAAGGAATGATGTGGTGGTATATAAAAAACATTCATTAAGTTCATATTATTTGTTTCTATAAAAAGGTTCATATTATTTGCAGAAGCAAAAAAATAAAAAACAATGGTGATAAGAAGGGTCAAAGAAAAAGGTTTTTATTTATATATAAGGAATGATTGAATTAATAGTACATAAAAAGATATTATTTAAGTTCATATTATTTGTGAAAAAAAATAAAAATATTTGTGATAAGTATAAAATAAATTACTCATATGTTTTTTATTTACTCATGTATTTTTAAAAACAACTTTATGTTCCTCCTTTGCTTTGCAGAGAATACTGGAGTTGAAAATGCTTACCATGCTGAACTTTCAGGAGCTATGAGAGCAATAGAGATTGCTGCAAGTCATCAATGGAAATCCCTCTGGCTTGAATCAGATTCAGCTCTGGTGGTGAATACTTTCAAGAACCATTCCCTCATTCCTTGGAAGCTGAGAAATCGTTGGAACAACTGCTTGCATATTGTCGGAGGCATGAACTTTCTGGTTACACATGTGTTTAGAGAGGGTAATTGTTGTGCTGATGCTTTGGCAAATATTGGCCTCACTCTAGATCATCTCACTATATGGTTAGATTTACCTGATTGTGTTAGAGGGTTCTATACTCAAAACGGGCTAGGGCTGCCTTGTTTTAGGTTTGTAAACTCTTGAAGAAGTTTGATTTGGCCCCCCTCTCTCTTTTGCTTTGTTTTTGTTTCTATTAATATATTTTGGATAGTCTCAGCAAGTTGCTGAGCTATCTTTGCTTAAAAACAAAAAAACAACTTTATATTTTTTTTTTTCATTTTCACATGATGTAATTTTTTTTATAATTATAATATATATTTTAAATTATTTTTGCAGCAAATTTTGGATCTATACGTTAATGTAGTGATTTGCTTGAATTTTTTTTATAGATATTGATTCTAATTTCACCATTCTTCTTATAATTCCGATATTGAACTAAAGATTCAAAATTCTTTTCAATTTTATTTATTTTTGGATTTTCAACAATACTCACTATTTGTAAAAAAAAAAACAAAAACTTACTACTCTAATTTTTTCAGTGTCTCCAAAACCAATTATCTTATTCGATTAGTACACATGTTTGTCTACATTTTTCATTATTGGTGTCAAACAAGCACATAATAAGAAATAGTATGAAAAACATTGGGAAGAAGAATATAACAAATAGTACGAAAAAATATTGAGAGGAAGAGATAAATAGAGAAAAAAAAATCAATGAAGTGCAGAATCCGGACCTTGCATATATTATGCATTGTCCATATCAACTTAACTTTGGTCACGAGGACATTAACTAAAAAGTTTATATACATAGTAAAAATTTCCAAATCCTCTATAAATAATCCAAACAAAATGATATATATATATATATATATATATATATATATATAGATATATAAATCAACAAACCCTGTTGTTTGTCAGATCATTTTCTATCTCATTTCCGTTTATTTTAGATTAAATTACTTAAATCACTTTCGTGTTTTTTTTTATTATATATTTTCAAAATTAATTTTTTTACTCAAAGTTAAAATTATTAATCGTCTAAACAGACTTTACAAATATTAATTAGTCGATAATTCATAACAACCTATTTTGAGAGAAATATTTGTTCCACTTATTTATTTCGTCTTTGTGTTGGGTTCTTTCTTTTTTTTTAAGCAAATATTAGTTGTTTGTAAATTTATAGAGGGAAGGGAAAAATGTTAGTTTCTGGGGTCAATTTTGCCCTTAAATCACCCCTTCAAAAAAAAAAAATTCTTTCCCTTTTAGTTAAATAAGACCTTTCCTTATATTTTAATTTTTCTTTCGTTTGTTTTTGTGATTTCATCATCATAGCATGACTCAGTTTGTTTTGATTTTCTGTTTATATAAATCAATTCTTACTGCTTTTTGAAACACTGTTAAATATCAATTTATTACATGATTGATTTTATTTCTCATGATGATCTTATAAATAATAGCATGAAATAATTATTTTCTCACTCAAGGGTGGTTAAGACCATCTACAATAGGATCTTTCTTCTATTTAGAATCGTATTTTTATAGACACCCTCGCTCTCCTATTATTTGTGTGTTACACATGATCACTTCGTTGTAAATTCCGTCATTGTCAATCAAAGTACATTTTTGTTTCTTTACTATGATTTCGACCATATGCAAAGTTGTTACTTAAACCGTGTAATTTCCAATCATTTTTTTTTTATCTTTTCGAATTTTAGTTATTTTTTTGAATTATTAACAGGATTGAAAAAATATACTTTTTTTTTTAAATTTATAATTGAACTGATTTAATATTTCAAATATTAGATAATTATGAATGAATAAATACACTACTGTCAAAATTTACAGATACATATTTATTACTAAGGCCCATTTGATATATTTTTGAAGGGTTGAGTTTGAGAGATATTTTATTTTTTTTAGTCAAATGGGGTTCAATTATGAACCAGTTGTATCACGCTCTAAACGTACGAATAAAAGGAAACAATAACAAAAGAAGATGAGGAAAAGAAAAGAAACAAACTCAGAGAAAGTCCTTAAGTTAATCTGGTAAAATACCTCTAGAGTTTGAGAGATTAAATCTTATTAAATATTAATTATATAACAACAAGTGATCTTTACATACGAGACTCATTTAAGCAATCAAACGGAGACGACCGTTATGGATGCTCTAACAATTGATTAACTTATTAATGAAAAATCTCGGTTGAAAGTAATACAAAATAAATGCTTGCTGAAATTATCAATTTTCAAATATTATTGTTATTATTATTATCATTATTAATAAATATTGATTTTTAATATTTTTTTAGATATACTAATTAAATGTATCAATTTAGTTTACTAACTAACTTTATATTTGATATTTTATCGAGTTATTATGAAATTGGTAGGAGTTTACACCACCGTTTAGCAATGACTAATCTTGGTTCGAAAACCTGCAGGACACATAAGGTGAGTTCTCTCATCTCATCCAAATATTTTCAATACGCATGAAACAGAAATTGAACTACTATCCACATGCTTAAGAGGCTCTAATCTATTATCACTTTGACAAAAAAAAATTCTAGGGTCATAGTATACATGTTACTTCTATGTGTTCGTAGAAGAGATGAAATTGGATCCGCCATTGAGAGTGGAGAAATTAAATTATGTATTACTGATAAACTTTCTGGTGTATTCGTGAGAGTATAGGAAACATAATGAATTGATGGTGATTTTATGGATTTGTTGAAGAAGTTTGCTACCAAAATATTAGACTTATTAAAATATGTACATCTATTTAAAATGCCCAATAAATATGTATTTTGTCAACTCATCAAAATACATCTACATTTTTCTATTGCAAGATCCCATGAAATAACAAAAGTGAAGGAATTTTAAATGATAATGGTTGAATTTTTTTTCTTCTTCATGAAAGCGAATGACATTCAAAAACTAAAATTTAAGATAAAAATTAAACAAATGACACTCAAAAACTAACGAAACAACTCATCACATTAGGCAAAGATCCTACATTGGATTATATTATCACATTAGACTAAGAACAATCACAGAAGTGAGATTCACATCACATATTCTTTCAAAGTCTGAAAGCATTATGTATGTGAGTCATGTCACTTAAATGTTTCTCATATCTACTATTGCATACAATATAAAATTTTAACTCACACTTGACACATTAACATCTCTCCATTAAGTGTCAGGATCTTTGTGTTTGTAGTCCACCACCAACAACAACTCTCGCTCCCTCACAATGTCTAACGGAGATGTGATACCACAGCTGAGCTTTCTGTGGAAGCTTAAACTGATGTATATCGACAATTTGGGGAAAGAGGAAACCACACAAGTGATAATAATACCACCACAACTTCATCCAAAATTTTAAGACTTAAAGTATATGATTTTTGTTAGTATATATAATATATGCGACGACATTCTAGCCCGTGTTTGGCACGGATGTCCATGCTAGTTCTAATAATAACCCGAAAATTGGGTGTAATTTGCTTTCAAGTATCTGCATTAAAAGGCAATGGTCTTAAAATTTTGATGCCAAATAGATTGAGAGATTACTCTGCGCGCATAAATGCTTAAATTGATGCCTCTATATAACTACCGTTGACATCAGATGTAACTGGTTAGACTTACATCAAATTTCAACCGTTATAATTGATTGATTTAGCGGCTCATATTATATCAATAATAAAAGAAAGAAATCATATGATGATTAGAATAGGAAATTATATTGATTGGTTCATACTTAATTTTTTTACTCTTCTCAAAATATAAAACTGTACTTCTTTGTGTTATTGTCATTAGCGAAAAGACGGACACGTGTTCTTTTTATTGTATTAACTTTTGAAAATTATAAACGGTGTTTTTTTTATGAAATTTTGATTTTGATTAAAACAAAAAATATAAATGTTTGTTGCTTTCAAGTTATAACAAATCAAACTAATCATGATTATCTATTTCAATGACACCAACAATATAATAAAAAAATATAATTTAAACCTTTTTTTTAATGATACCAACAACAATCTTTATTATGGAAAAAGTGTATAATTGAAATAATGAAAAAGTAAGTATAAATATAGTCATCTACTTTGTTACATTTTTTAAATGATAAAGGAAAAAAAAAAACCAAACATATATATATTTATATCGTGTTTGTTACATTTTTTTTGAATATTTAAATTTATTCTTATATGTTCGTTACATGAGTTATTTATATTAAAAATTGAAAGCATTTTTAGAAAGAAAAAGTAAGTTCAAAAGTGCTGAAAGGAATAGTTTTCTTTATATATATAATATAGATATAGATATCAATTACCTTTGCATTGCAAGTTTTTTATGCCATATTAGTTAAAAATAATTTCACTCTTTACCCAAAAAACAAGGGGACCATTTATCTTTTAGGAGAAGGGGACCATTTTTACTCAATTAAAAAAAAAAAACAAGAATGTCTATCTTTAATCCTTGTCACAATGTAACCAAAAAAAAAAAAAAAATCCTCCTTACAACAAAACAAGGAGACCATCTATATGAAAAACACATTGATGGGTGATATTAAAATTAAACAATATTGAGATTCTACGAGGAACAAAGTGCCATGTTTTTTTTACAAACAAGGAGGTCGTATTGTTTTCACCAAGAATAACGTGCCATTTTTTTTTTTTAAAAAAAAATTGCAGGTTAACCATACAAAAAAAATTTGGGTCGTATTTCAATAAGAAAGAGGCAAAGAAAATAATTAATTGCAAATCAAACAATATCGAGATAATTTCATTTTCTAATTATCATGTGATTTCTTTTCATTTATTATCGACATATTATAAGTTGTTAGATTAATCACTAACAACGGTTAAAATTTGGTGTAAGTCTTTTAAACTTATATTTAATGTTAACGGATCTGATTCTTTAAGAAGTTAACATCTTCTTATGCCAGACTAAGATTGACAGAATCAGACTATATAATATAGACAATATTCATGAGAATTATACCTTCTTAAATATTACTGTGTTTAGTTATTTCAAATGTTTTATGTTTTCATTTTCATGGATAAATACATTAGGAAAGACATTATCGAAGCTTTTGAAAATACAAATTTTTTAAAAATGATAGTTTTGGACATCTAAAAGTATTAAAACATTGTTTTAGGCTAGGACAAAGCAAGAAATTATGAAGGCGAGAAAAACATAATAAGGTGAGATTCACTATCAACGTCATTAGCTCTCTATCAAGTCGTTGTCCAAGCAACATATTATGGTCCTCCTCTTGAGGATATCCCATAACGTGCCACGCGTTCTGCACGGACAAGTAATGTGAGCTATGTACCATTGACTCCATGTGTCTTGTACGGATGAGCAGGGCAAGGAAACTTGATCAGATCCACACATCTGGAACATTTAAGCCATATGAACTTCAGATGGTTAATGGGCATGGACATCCAACGAAAGGCCCATTAGGTCAAGAAAGCGAGATCTATAAAAGTAGACAACTAGAGAGTAGTAGGGATCAAATTCATTATCTTGAACAATGTATTTTTCATATACGTCTTATTCAGAGTGCTCTTGGAATTCCACCTAGGACATTTCATTGAGCAGCTCACCTGTTGTAAATTAACTTGTGTTTACATACGTGAACATTGGCGCCCACCGTGGGGATACAGTAAAACTTTTCAACGACCTTGCTCCCTTTTCAACAAACCTATCACCATTAGGTCAAGAAAGCGAGGTCTATAAAAGGAGACAACTATAGAGCAATAGGGATCGAATTCATTATCTTGAACAATGTATTTTTCATCTAAGTCTTATTCAGAGTGCTCTTGAAATTCCACTTAGGACATTTCACTGATCAACTCACCTCTTATAATTAACTTGTACCTAAGCAATAATTTTAATAAGACTTTGGAATGTTGTGATTAATTCACACTGTGATGACCATTATCTATAGCATAACATCTGTAATATCCAAAATCGCAAAATCCTTAACACGGTTATTATAACCTTGACCATTATTTAAAATCTTGCTTATTTCAATAAAAACAATTATAAGAAAGATTTGAGCTCCCTTTCATTCATTGCTTTGTAACAGTTGACCACTTCAAACCTCGACTAACGCTTATTTAAGGGCAATGCTATCCAGTGCCCCCGGGGCACTGGTTAAGGAGGAATTAATGAACATGCAATCAATAAATCAATCTCACTTGTTTTACCTCTATTAAAGTGAGAAATAAATCAACTAATTAAAATAAGGAAAATGTGCATTCAATATGTTGTCAAATTTCCTATTTTGTGATACAAGCATTGAATCCTTTTTTTTTTAAACGACTCATAAAAAATTCACGGAGGTTCGAAAGAAAAAAAATGATTCATATAAAATTTACGGAAAAAAGAAAATTCATTTGAGTAAAATCCACATGAAAACAAAAATAATTGTTAAGAAATGAAAATAATACAGCTCTCTTTTATTTTAATTAGTTGACTTATTTAAAGGAAAGGAAATCATATTTTTAATAGGATAAGGAAGTAAAATCCACGTGAAAAAAATTACCAAAACTAAAATCACAAGAAAAATAAAGGAAAGGAAATTTGATATAGTATTAAATACAACTCTCTTTTATTTTAATTAATTGACTTATTTATCACTTTAATTAAGGTAAAATAAATGTAATCTATTCATTTATGGGTAGCACTTGGGTGCCATAGTTTTTTGGTGCCATTGGTGCCATAGGTAACTTTGTGTCACCAATGAATCTATTCATTTATCTCTCTCTTAACAACTCATTCTCTCTCATCTAAATAATTTATTTTAATCATTCTCTTTCATCTAAAATGAACCTATGTCACCAATGGCACTAAAAAACTATGGCACCCAAGTATTTTCCACTTCTTAACCCGTGCCCCGGGGGCACCGGTTAGCAGCACCCTTATTTTAAGAATATAAATTATATTGAACTTTATTAAGAGCTTAATTAGCATTGATTGCAATTTTCATTCCTTGGTCGCAATGACCAGGAACACTGTAACGCCCTAGTCGTTGTTTTATTTATTTTTGATTTATTTAAAGTCTTTTATATGATTTTAAATAATATTTGTTGATTATGTGATGTTTATATTTTATTATATGGTTTATTTTAATATTAATTAGAATAATGTGAGAATTATTATTATTTTGGAGGTTGGGGAGTTAATTAGGAATTAATAGAATTAAGGGGAGTTAAATGAAATAAAGGGGAGTCATTATTTGGGGAGTTAGGAAAAGAGAAGTCAGAAAGCAGTTTACGTGAACACAGACAAGTTTTGGGAGAAAAGGGAGAAGAGCCAAGTAGAGCCAAGAGAAACCAATTTCAGTGCATTTGTCCTTCTGAATTAAGGTAAGGGTGAGGTTTGCTTCAGTAGTATAGTTATTGAATTCTGATTTTTGATTTAACAGGTTATTGGTAGAAATTGGGGATTTTGGGTTTATGTTGGATTAATGAATTTTTGAGCGAATTGAGTGTAGGAATCATTATTTTAGTGTTAGAAATAGGTTCTGAGTGCATACAACATTTAGTTTCTTATCTGTAAACTAATTTGGGGAGTGAAATTGAGAAAATTGGGATTTTTGGAAAAAACCTGCATTCTGCCCGTACTGATGTTCATCGCTCGCCCCCGCGAGTAGCCTGTCTCGCCTCGCGAGTGAGTAATTTCATGGCTCGCCTCGCGAGCAGAACCACTCGCCATGGCAGGCAAGTGACTGAGAGATCATGATTTTTAGATTGTTGTTATAAGCTGTATTTTGATTAGTTTTGAGTGCCTAAATGATTTTAGAGAGGACTGGGACAATTTTCAGATTAAAAAGATGAATAGGGAGCTTAAAAATGAAGATTTAGTGAGAAAAATGTCAAAACTCCCGAGAGCACCCTTTTTCTCATTCGCCTTGAGTTCGCCACGGCTAGTAACCCGTTTTCTTGTGTTCGCCATAGCGAGTAGAAGTACTCGCGAGGCGAGTTGCCTAGTATTTGAGTTGTTTGTTCTGTTTTGATGAATGTTGAATGATCTTGATGTATGAGCATAATTATGATTAATTGTGTACTTTTCTGGAATTGTTGGATTGATTATAATGATCTGTTGATGACTGTGATGTATGTTTACATTAATTAAATCATACATGTTGTTGAATTGTGGAGTTGTAAGTCATATATATATATATGCATTGTTAACTTGTATGTAGATATACACAAGTTGAGTCCATTGCATAAGCATATAAAGCGGGAGGGCCCTTGCCCTGGAACGCCTTGTCGTTCAAAGCGGGAGGACTCATGTCCTGGAACACTTTATTGTTCAATTTGGTGAGGGCTTATGCCCTGATGAATGCTTTAACCATTCAATATCCGGTGAGGGCTTCTACCCTGTAAATTGGTACCACATGCATTGTCGTATTGTCGCATTGTCGAGGAGTCTTAGCGGTGTTGTCGAGGACTCTTAGCGGTGTTGTCGAGTAGTTGCATGAGTTATTGTTGTTGGATGTAAATACCATTGTTGTTGATGTGTTGATTATGAAATATATATTTATATTCAATAACTATTATTATGTTAGGGTGTTAGATTCAATTGATGAATTTTATATCTATATTTATTGTTGTGAATCTCACCCCTTCTGCTTGAAAATGTTGCCCTTCCTATGGGTAACTTGCAGGTGATCCTGAGTAGTAGGTGGTGGCTCAAGTGTCTAGGGCTCTAATACGTACGGGATGAGATTTACTTGTTTATTTTCATTCCTATGCATCAATTTTTGGAACATGCTGATGTAGCCCTTATTGTTGTTTGAATTACTTTGATGAGGCTTTCATGCCAGGATTTTATGGAGAGTTAAATAGTTGATGTTTGTTATTGTTTTTAATGAAAATATTCCGCTGCAAGGTTTTGGTGAAACTATTAAAGTTTGTTGTTCATTAAATAGTTTTATATTCTATTTAAGAAATTTTGAAAAGTAGTGTGACATGTCCGTTTTGATGGTATACTCTGATATTTATTTATTATTTAATTGCTTTGGGATAACGGGGTGTTACAAACACCACATATGAAGTAGTTGGCTCCCTTGGTTAGTGTAACTTTATCAGCTCCTGAGAGTCACTCTCAAGTCTCAACCCTAATTTTTGTCCATCCCCTCGCCATGGCAAACTCCAAGGCTATAACAATACTACTACCTCCGTCCCTAATTATAGGATCCTTTTGAAAAAATAACGGGAATTAAGATAGTGGATATTTGTATTAAATATGTTTGTAATTACTATTTTTACAATTTTGTCCTTTAAGAGAGAGTGTTGATTTATCTTTTCAACATGTTATTTATTGTTGAATGAAGAAAAAGATGTATAATAAATAGGGGCATGTATGTAAAGAAATAATTAATGTAGTTGGAAATAGCAAAAGGGTCTTATAAAAGAGACAAAAAAATTCACAAAAGGATCTTATAATTAAGAACGGAGGTAGTAATAAACTTTAGCATCTGCACAAGCATCATATGTATGGCCATTTTTAATGTGAATCATCTTCTATTAACTATTGAGAGATAACAAAATTTTTAGTTAAAGTTTTCAAATTCTTGTCTTTTATGGGATTATTTGTTTAACAAAAAAAACGAAATAAAAAACCACAATGGCTATAAGAGTTTGTTGTTACATCAATATATGCAAGCACATATTTATAATAGGGGCAATGGGGTAGTCCGACCCCACTTGCCTCCATTTGCTTATTATATTTTTAACCCAAAATTAAATATTTACGTTGTTTGACTCCACTTATACAGTATTATATTTTCACATAATTCATTCATAATACTACAAAATATTACAAAACTATGAAGTAACCTAATTAGTTTTCTTAAAGCAGTTGTTAAGAAATTAAAAAAAGTAATATTTTTTTATAAAAAGTTGTTGTAATTATTTTATCGATAAAAATAACACTTTTTTTAAGATAAAATTTTCTTTTATGAATTCTTTAACCAATTTTCTAAGAGTATATCGTTAGCAAGACCATAAAACTATTATCTTTTTCTAAACTGTTCGTATATAATTTGTTGAAAAAAGACTCTTTGACCTTTGTTGGTTGTTGAAAAAATAATTAATTATGGTTCTATTTTTTATACTCTTCTGGAAATGGAGAAATATTTAAAAAAGAATCAACATTTTAGAGCAATTATAAACATAACTTATATAATTTTTGTACACTTATGAGTTTATATAATTTTATATAAATTCTTACGATATAATTTTACCTCACTTATTAACATTTTTGTATCCGTCACTGAATATATGATGGCAACACAAAACAAAATTCTAACAAAATTCCAATAAAATTTCAAGTAAAATTGAGGTGCAGAACAATTAATAATATTATTATATTAAACTTTATTTAAAAGTATTGTATACATTAAAAGCTTAACTAGCATTAACTGCAATTTTCATTCCAAGGTTACAATGAAAAGGAGTTCCACATATGAAGTAGTTAGCTCCTTTGGCAAGTGTAATTCTATCTGCTCCTTTGTAGTAAAATTTAGATCCTCCAATAGCCACACATGAATTGTATTGAAGCTCATTCACTATCACCACGTTGTGTATCACAGGGGTGTAATTGAACACTGCACGTAAAAAATAATTAAAAATTAAAAGATGTCTTAGATCATGATTCAATGTTGTTAAGAATTATTTTACTTCCATACAAGAATTACGAAAACTATATGTACATCTTTTTATATGTTTAAACAAGTGATTTTGATATCAAATCTTTTATAAATTATATTTTATAACTTTTTTAAAAAAGTAAAAGTTTAGTGTTTTTTTGATAAATAAATAAATAGACTTATTTTAAAAAAAAATTATATCAATTATTTTTTAGAGAAGCTACACGAAACAATTTTACATTCAGAAAAGATTAAATTGATGAAAAATTTGTTAGTTTTGATTGGTTCAATTTGACTGATATTTTTATAGATTAATTCTTTTTCATAAAACATTAAAAAATATATAACACTAGTTTTTGCATACAATCAAAATAAGCACATAAGCTAAAATGAGAAAAATAAATATAATGATTATAAAAATATATTAATACATCAATATTTTTTTTTTAAAACAGTAGTATTGTGCGAAATAAAGTAATAATAATAATTAAATAAATAATCAAATGTTTTCATTCTCGAGTGATTAGGGTTTAA
Organism: Medicago truncatula; assembly: GCF_003473485.1. Classification (NCBI taxonomy): domain Eukaryota; kingdom Viridiplantae; phylum Streptophyta; class Magnoliopsida; order Fabales; family Fabaceae; genus Medicago; species Medicago truncatula. The sequence continues at coordinate 19,204,997 of NC_053043.1, read as the reverse complement.
ATGACGTAAAACTAATCCTTGAACCAATAGAGACCTGGTTTGATTGGTTTAATTTAATTTAATTAGAACCCAACCATATAATAAAATTGATCTATTTTCATTAGTTTAGGGTTCAATTTTTAGATTCGTCGATCATTAGTTTTTTTTTTTTGGAAAGAAGATCCGTCGATCATTAGTTAGGTTCTTACACTATTTAGTTATTTATTTATGTTTATAGTTAAAAATATGAGTAATAGAGCCCAATCCAACATCTTACACCCCTAGTATATCTTGTCTAAAATAACAATTACATTCACGTAAATGAAACCTTTATCAAATAAAGATCCTTACCGAGTATGTCACCTTCCTTGAAAGTTTTTCCCAAAGTCCAATTTTGAACATGAAAGGACCAACCTTTCCCATCACCAACAATGTATTCAGCTGCAAAACTCATGTTAGAATGAAATACCAAGATACATAATAGTGACATTAGAATAATACTTGTGTTACTGACTCTTCCCTGATCCATGATAAACTTTTAGTGATTCAACTAACTAGCACTGGTTAATTAATTTTGGGTGCTCATAATAGACAACTGAGAGATGGTTTTATATGCAAGAACACTGTTTAAAATTAATAAATTATATTTTAACTTTTTGTTTTTTTCTTTAACAAATTATTTGACATTTGACCGATAATTATTTAACTCTTGACTCTCTTTATTTTAAGAAGAAAATTTGACTCTTTAACTTTAATATAATACTTCATCCGTTTCATAATAAGTAAATCTTTTGTTCATTTCACACATATTAAGAAAAAAATATATAAATGAAAAAGAAAGAAAAATGAATTCAATACTTAATGCATTTGGTCTATATACAAACCAAATAATTTTTAAAAAGATTTGACTCTTAACTTTAATTAATACCTAATTAATAAATCTTTTGTTCATTTCACACATATTGTTCTTGACCGGTCAAAGACCTAAGACCCAATTGTTTAGGCCCAATAACAATTACAGTCCAAATACCGCATTAGACAATATTACTCGCAACACACCCCTTCCCCACGACGGGGGTGCTCGGAGCAACAGAGACCAATTTTAACGAACTATAACGTCTCTTTCCTCTCTCATTTGTAAAATCACTTTGTAAAATTGTAAAATCACTCTAAAGTCTTTTCTCTCTCATTTTCTACAAACCTCTTCAGATTAAAGACCTTTTCTAAGAACACTTGTGGGATTTGAGATCTAGATTTCTTAGGGTGCTATAGGCAAATTGTAAGTATCGTTTCATTCAAGGATTTTGGTGAGCATCAAGAATCTAGAGCAAAAGGAGGTATTTTTCACCTCCAAAGGTAATTGTGGGGGTTACTTCTCAAATAATCAACGTTGAATGGCATCAATGCAGAGTGATAGCAAAGAAGAATTCTTGTGTAAGAAAATCGAATGATTGCATTCTAGCTTGATTCAAAGACCTAAGGAGCTTGAAGATTGGAGGCAATTGGAGTGATTGCATAATGTAGAAGATTTAAGATCGTGGTGATTTGCAAATTGTATGAACCTTTGTAATGACTTTGTAAACATTTTCAACTTTATAAGTACATAGAAGAGATATTTTCTTCTACGAAGAGAGGATGTACCCCTAGCGAGAACGGAAAGAGGGAACCTCTATAAATTCAATGTTCTTCTTTCCCTTACTCTTAATTTCACAAATTTACTTTGATATATGATAATAATGAATTAGGTTAATTGTAATATGTCTTTTGATTGATCAATTAATTTCTAAAAATTGATTTGTCAAGGACTTGTTATTTCATAAATTCAATCACTATTCATACTAGATTTACTTGATTGATGAATTTGTCACATATATCAAAGTTGGGATAAGTGTTTTCTTGATTAAGATTAGGTTTGATTTGAAATAGTTATTGATTTTGTTGATTATAGTGAGTATTGTTAATTTATTATTAAGTAATAATTTAAAAGTGAATTTCTCGTTCCTAATTGAATTATCATTGTATCATTCCTCTTGAAGGTCAATCAACCCTAATTGAATTTCTCGTTCCTAATCGAAAAAATATCGTTGTTGTTAAATTTGTGCATCATGGGAAAGTTTACTTTTGAAACATTTTCAACCATTAATATAATATTATTTTAATTGAATGGCTTAGATCTATTGATGGCAACCTGATTGTAACTTTTTGCCAATAAAGCAATTACAAAAAACGGGACCCCACAAGCAATTATTTAAACATTAAAATGATGATGGGATTTTATGTTTGAGTCTAAACTTTCAGTATTTTTTGTGTGTGAAATAATAGGCCGCGAAACAAAAAATTAATCAAATATTTGTTTTGAATAAAAAATTAATCAAATATTTGTTGTTCAAATAAATCAATATTACATTTTTTTTTAATAAATATTGGGTAAATGTGCTTTTTCAAGCCTTTAAATATATCAAATTTTGTTTTGAGTCTCCCTAAAAGAAAAGGGTTAATTATATTTTTAGTCCATATAAATATTCACAGTTTTGTTTTTAGTCCCTACAAAATAAAATCACACTTTTTAGTCCTTGTGACATTTTTCTTAAGAATTTTATGGACTAAAAATGTTGATGGAAAAATTTTATAGGGACTAAAAATGTTGGTGAAAAATTTTATAGGGGCTAAAAAGTGTGATTTTATTTTGTAGGGACTAAAAACAAAATTCTGAATATTTATAGGGACCATTTACTTAATTAACCCAAAAAAAATTAACTTTGATTTTTTCAAAATTTGAAGAATTTTTTTAAAGAAATTAAAAATTAAAATTGATATATCTAAAGGAAGCAAAAACATATTTAATATAAAATATATCAAACAACAAATGGTTTAGTTTAATATCTTATCTTTACCACAAACTTGTTTTAAAATTCCTCTAAATAAACTTGTTTTTAAAATTACTCCCTATAAAAGCTCGAGTAATTTTATTGTGATGCCTTAATCAGTTTTTTAGTAGTTCTATATTCAAGTGTCAAAATAATCAATTAACTAAAGACACGTTTAAATGTTTATTTTAGGGGATTTAAATACGTTTTTGCAATTGATATTTTTCTAAATATTTTTTTTGATATATTTAAACATTATAAAAACTATTTTACAAATAAAAAGAAGACTATTGTAGAAAGTAGAAACACAACACACCTAAGTAAATACTACTTATCAGATGTTTTGGTTTTACCTTAAGCATTTTTAAAAAAGTAGAAACTGAAACATTTTGCTACAGTACAAGTGAGTAGTTTAGTATATTAAAATCTGAACCTCCAGCCATACAACTTTATGTCAGAAAAAGAAATTATAGAAAGAAACCAGAAGACTGGCTGCAACCAATTTTAGAGGCATTTGGGTATCATGCACAAATTTAACATTTGTGCATTGTAAACGCCACCTGTTACCACCGGTTGGAATTCACTTTGCAATCAACTAAGTAAGTGGTTTAAACCGACAACAGTCAGCCCTAGTTTTATAGTGACAGAAACTCTAATTTCTCTCTAAGCTTTTTTTCTCTTTCGTTCATCGAAGATGGGTGGTTTTGGATCATTTTTGACCTAGAATCACCCATCTCCATCTTTTTACCCCTTCTTTTCGATCTAAATAAGTGATTTTCACAAAGTTTTTCCTTTTGTGTTTATGTGATTTCGTCGTCTAAGTTCGGCGTTGTGTTATTCGTCGTCATGTGCGGCATTTGATTTCGCGTCTTGTCTCGGTGTTCATTTAGTTCCTATTGAAAGATCGACTTCAGTCAAGTACAAATTCAATCAATGATTTGAGCGTCAACGTTGCAAATCCAGAAGCATGGATATTTCGGTAACTTAGATTTTATCATACTATTTGTAGGCATTTTTTCGTTTTATGCTATTAACTTGAGTGTTGTGAGATTGTTCGCAAATTCACCTTTTACATTTTTAACAATATTTGTATCGGATTTGAATAAATGAATATCGTTTTGTTTTTATAAAATAAAAAAAAAAATACAACTAGTAAACGATCTGTGTATTTGCATAGATAGATAATGTAATATTGCGATAATTATATAAAAATAATCACATTGATAATATTCTGAAATGTTTAAAGATATTAAATAAAAATGGAGAATGCTAATGAGTGTTCTTGGGGCATTGGTTAAAGTACTAAAATAAAATAAGTAACTTTGCAACAAAAAGTTGTGTAATTATTACTAAGACAAAAGTAAAAACTTACAAGTAAAAACTTACATTTTCAAGACAAAATTTATACTAATGGATTCCTTAACCAATGCCCTTAGGGAAATGGTTAGCAAAACCCAACAAAAATTGTCAATAAAACCATGGCTGTCAACGGTGCTACACAACGTCTTCAGAGCCAAATCCAAATCTCTCAACGCGACGGACGAACGACCTCTCCCTCTCCTAAGCCTAGCTCACGAAGAGGAACCATTCCAACGAGTGTCCATCCAGCGGTTCCAGCACATGAGCAGCCAATTTTTTCTCCTCAACGACCCGAGGAGATGGCTAACGATTTCAAGGAGTCATAGATCAGTCTCCTGCTCTCCGCATGGTTAAACGACAAATATCATTAGCCGAGGAGCAAAACAGACGCATTGCCGAACTGTAGCAATCAAAGAAGCAGCTGATCCACATCCGTGACACTCCTTCTCCACCCCGTAACAGAAGGGGAAGGAGCCACCACCATTCCAGATCTAGATCTCCCAGACGCTCCGTCAGCGTGAGATCCCCTAGCCGCGAACGGCGGTCACCTAGAAGGAGGTCACCAAGATACTCTCCACTAAGGCGGTCTCCCTCACGAAGATCTCCACCAAGGTGAAGCAGACGCTCTTGGTCCTCCACCTCTTCATCCCGTTCTGAAGACAAGAGGGATGCCCGAGGGGGTCGTTATACATATGGTCCCTTCACACGACGCATCCGAGAAACCCCAATCCCTCGCGAATTGGAAAAACCTCCGTAGATGGACTCATATGATGGGACTTTAGACCCTGATGAGCACATCGAGAACATAGAGGTTGTCCTCACGTACCGAGTGGTGCGAGGAGCAGTCAAATACAAGATTTTCGTCACCACTCTAAGACGAGGAGCTTTGTCGTGGTTCAAAAACTTAACGAGAAACTCCATAGATACATGGGGTGACCTCTACCATGAGTTTACCACTCATTTCACCGCTTCGAGGACCCAACCCAAAATAGTGGCGTCCCTCGAAGCCATTGTCCAAGGAAGAAGCGAACCTCTCAGAGACTACATCGAGAAGTTCAACAAAGAAGCTGTTCAGGTGCGAGGTGCTGATGAAAACATGAAACAGTACCTGATCACCACAGGTCTGCGCAAAGGCACAGACGTGAAGAAGGTTGTCCGCCTCGATCGCCTGGAGACTTACAATCAACTCCTTGCGCTCGTACGGGGAAGAAGTCTACGCCGACAACCTCAACAAGGCCAAGAATGAGGAAACTGCTGCTGAATCCTCCAAAAAGCCCTTCCACGAGAAAAAGAAGGAAGGCAAAGTCCCCCGTGAAGGCAAAGGGCTCGGCGGTCGCTTCACGGAGTACACTCCTTTGGCAATGCCCAAGGAGAAAATATTGGTCGAGATCTCTGTAGCCGAGCTAAAGGATGCAGAGGTCAAACCGCCAAAATCTCCCTCACAGGAGAAAAAGGGAGTCGACAAGAAAAAATATTGTCGATTCCACAAATGTCTACGACTTCAACGACTCTTCCACCAAACTGTGGGGTTACCTGGAACTTCTCGTAACCTTCGGCGAAGGGAACGGGAAGAAAACAATATGAATGGAACAAAATTTGATTGGTTTTAGTTACAAAAAGTAATAGAACAGGTACGGTATGAATGGAACAAAGAAGAAATGAAAGTTATGAAGATGAAGTTTTTATTTTAATTCATTTTTGTTTTTGATTTTAATTCAAGATATTTTATTTTAATTCTAAAATTTGTTTAAATAAATGTAAATCAAAATAAAAGCCACTTGAAAAAAAAATAATGATAAAAGTAATTTTTTTAACAAGAAAGTAAATTTTTTGTTATTTTCTTATTTTTAACATTTAAATAAACGAAGTATAAAATAAATATCCTAGTGGCCTCTTATTCTAATTAAAAAAAAATGAAAAATAATAATTACACAATCAACTTGGACACGTCAGCAGATTCTGCTGACAAGTTTAAGTGAGGGACCAATAGTGGAGGAATCTGAAATGATGGGGTCAAAATCTAAAAATAATTACGCAGCCTTCAAGGTAGAATCTCTTTCACTCTCAAACTCCTCATTCTGGACCTCTACTTACTTGAGCATCGGAGTGTCCGCAGGTACACACCCCCCATTCGGTCCAACGCTCACCGTACTACTTTCACCACCGTGAACCACCGCAATAAACAAAGCACTGACAGCTACCTTATGATCAGGTACAATCAGTTTCTATTAATTTTTTTTATATACAATAATCCGCTAAATATTTGCACCGTACCCATTACGATATAGTAAAATTTTGAAAGCAAATTTTTGTGAACCAATAAGATATAATTTCGAAAACTCATGACGATTTTAAAAAGGTTTAATTGCACTTTTGAATCCCTATCTTTCCAAAAGTTGCGGTTATAGACCCCTAACTAATTTAAATACAAAACAGCCCCCTATGTTTTGATTCTTTGGCAGTTTTGGACCCCCAGTCCATTGTTGACTCGGTCAACGCTGACGTGGCACCCTAAGTGAGGTGCCACGTGTCAATTTTATTATTTTTTTGCCTTGGGGGCCCAAAACTACCAAAGAATCAAAACATAGGGGGCTGTTTTGTATTTAAATTGGGGTTCATAACCGCAACTTTTGAAAAGATAGGGGTCAAAAAGTGCAATTAAGCCTTTTAAAAATATCATTTTTTGGGTAGAAAATATCAACAACCCAATGTTTCTATTAAATATTGGTGTAATTTGGATTATATTTAACGAACCATGAGCGATTTTGTTCGATAAATATAATCTGAACATGTTCAGTGACAGAGAAAAAAAATCAGACCCAAAACATTAAGAAATCGAAGGAATAATATCTTACCTTGAATTTGTTGTTTGAAAATGATTGAAATATGATGCTTTTGGGAAGAAGAAAAATCGACAAGAATCACACAATGTTACGTTTTCGAATTTTGGGGTGTGAAAAAGTTTGACTAGGGCAAAATGAAAACCGTTGATGTGATGGGAGTTTATGATTTCGACTTATATACATAACATGTTCGGCATATATAATGTGAACTACGGTTCAAATTATATTTGCCGAACAAAGGGTAATTTGAAAAGAAAAAAAAAATAGGGTGCGTTAATAATATATAAAGTAAAAAAAGTAATAGTCTAATCTCTACTCTAACCCTTTTATGATCTTAATTCAATTAAAAGTTCTAAACCATCTCTTAGGATCCATTTCCTATGTGAAAACATTTTATATTTTTATTTCTTAAAATTTATATTAGTTTACAGTGACAATTGACTTGCATTTCAAAAAACAATAAAAATGACAGAATATTTATTTTCATTGTTTAAAAAAAAAATGCATCATTCCTTCCTAGCATTTTATATTCTCTATCACAGTTACTTTAAAAATCTTTCATCTTATTAAGAATTTAAAAAAAATGTATATTCCAACAATTATAAACAAAAAAATGTTTTCACAAATAGACAAAAGAATGTTTTCACAAAATATTCAGAGCATGCTTTCTTTTAATTTGACTGAAATTACACATCTATAGCTCATGATAAGCTTGCCTAACACAAGATAACACAAGTGTCAAATGAAACATCAAAGTCAAACCAACTTTTCATAACTCTTTCGATCAAAAACCATATTTCTTTCCTCCTTATTAATCTCTAAATCTTTCTTAATAGTTTTTTTTACCTACTCCTCGTCTATATATTTTACAATAAATAAGTAAAATCAAGTGTAAATTTAAATCCTTAATGTGCGCACATTTACAATGAATTTGAGTTAAAGATGAAGAAAAGCAGGAGTGAACATTCTCATCCCCATGAATTATCTTAACTTAAACTCAGCTCTTCTTTGAGGTACTTAATTGCTACTGATTCGCCATCCTGCAAGATGAAGGATCGTGTAAGTGACAAAATGTATTAAAGCTATACAACATTTATGGTTAGAGTTTTCAGATTTGAATCTTGATCATACTGCAGAGAAAAGGCTTTAAGTAAATTATTCACTATGAATTATTAAATTAATGGAATAAAATAAACCAAGCCTTATCCCACTGAGTGGGGTCGGCTATATAGATCAAACGACGCCATAAAGTTCTATCAAATATTGTATTTATATCCAACTCATTAATCTTTAGATCTTTCTTAATAGTTTCTCTTATGGTTCTTCTACGCCTTCCTATACCTCTAATGATTTGACTCTCCATTCTGATCTATTCTCCCTACTATGAAATCCGCAAGTATTTTCCTTACATGTCCAAACCACCTAAGCTTACTTTCCACCATCTTTTCAAATATAGGTGCTACCCAAACCCTCTCTCTAATGTTGTCATTTCTAATAACTAAATAAAATCTTTTTACATTGTTGGTGTATAATCATTAACCTCTAAATAAAATCATATAATTTAGGAATATATTACCTCAAGAAATATTCTTTCAGCAATTTCTGCAGCCCGTGCTCTTACTGTTGATGATAATGTATCATGTATCGCACGTGATAGTACATGTGCAGCTTCCTGAATACTTCTGTCATTGTTTTTATCAGGAAGCAAATGGTTTCTACTGAGCGGTTCAGGTGAAACGCCGAGCCAATGCATTCTTTCAGCCCAATAAAACTGATCTAGCACAAAAGGGCACACTACCTGCAAGTTTGCAAAGCCATGTCAAGTGCATCTTGAAATGAATGATCAATAGCTTCAATGGAATTTTTATTTGGAAAAGTAGATGCAGTCTAACAACCCTCTGTAGGCAACAACATATATGGTCTAACTCTAAACCAATGCTTGAACTTCAACATGGTCTAAGTAATTTTATGCTACAAGAATCCTACCAAAGAAGAAACAATATTTATGTCTTAATCTTTCACTAAAAAAATACCAGAATCACAGCTATAGGAACCTGCCAACAATATTTCAATTTTCCTATAAACACAATTGCTTGTTCCTCGAGTAATTGGTCCATTGGTCGATGTCTACGAGAAAAACAACATTCCCATTCATGGTGTATAAATATGCAGAGACAAATTTTATTTACTCAAGAGATTAACCCTCAACCTCGTCAATTTATAACAACAGGGATAAGAATTAAAATCTATGCCTATAAAAAAATAGAGATAAGAATTAAAACCTATGTTAGGTCCACCTAATTAATTTACAATCAGAAAAATACGCACATAACAGAAATAAAGGGAAGTATTTCCTCTAATGATCAGAGGAAATATCTCAACATTGCCCCTCTGGCTAGTGCATGTAATATATATATATCATATGCATCAATCATCATGATACATATATAAGATATCATCGGGCCTCTGAGAGACTTGGTGAAAATATCATATAATTGATCATTTGAGTTTGTAAAGGATGTAACAATATGTCTGAAAAGAATTTTCTTGTGGATAAAGTGGCAGTCATTCTATCTGTGTTAGTCAGCTCATGGAAGACTTTGGATGTGATATGTAAAGTTATCTGGTTATCACCAATAAGACTCATTGACTCGGACTTGTAGAACTTTAACTCACCAATAAGTTGTTCCAACAAAATAAAGTCACATGTAGTTAGAGTCATAGCTTGATAATCAGTCTCTATATTGGATCTAGCAACAATTCTTGCTTTTCCAAGAAAAAAATATCCTCCAACAAGATCGCAATCACATAGGTTGAATGTTGATCACTAGGATATCCAGCCCAATAAGTGTGACATTTGTACTCATAAACTAACTCTTTCCCATGGATATCTTTATATATCAAGATTCAAACAAAAAAGGAATTCAGGAATTGATTCACAACATTAACAACAAAGAATATGTCAGGTATAGTCATAGTAAGGTAGACCAACTTCCCAAGTCCAAACCAAGGTAATCAAAATCGCAACTCTGCACCTGAAATCATGTGATTCTTTGACCTTTCTAGGTCTGATCGTGTTCATGCATGAGAAGAACAGAAATTGGCGGGGGAAGCTTGGATCTCCACGCAGAGCCGTAGAAAAGTAGAATCGTGCACGTCGGTCAATTCGGTTTGAGTTTGAGAAAAGGCATGATGTGCACGTCAGGTCTGCGCAGACACGAACAAGGGATCTGCGGAGACACGTTTTAAACACATGAAAGGGTGTGAGGGTCGGTTTCAAAGCCACTACACCAATAAAGGTCTGGAAACATATTTAAGAAGAGGTGTTTCAGCTACCATCAATACGATGATAAAGAAAAGTTTCAGAAATAATGCATGTCAAGCAATTGCAAGGATTTTTTACAACAATGCTATATGTCATTCAATGCGGCAAGGAGTGAAGAATGTGTATTTAATTTCACAGCATGAAAATGGATTTAAGCCCACTAGTGAAGTTGACAAATGATGCTTTGGAAGAACGTAGGACTCAGATTTACAACCAACCATGGGATTCATCTACGAGGCAATGACCTAGCAAAGGAGAAGATACAGAAGCTTTTGATGGGGTCAAAAAAATGTAGGTTAATTTGTTTTTAAATTGTTGAGTTTTTGCTTTGGGTGTTTGTTTTTTAATAACACACATTTTCATCAACATCTATAATCTCCTCCTCTTCTTGAGCATTTGTTTTCTTTACCAACAGCATTTTTTGTGCAATATACTCTTCCGTGCACTTGCAGAGGTAGCAGAGACAGTTAAAAGAGTAGAAGTTTCAACAGCAGAAGAGCTTGAAACCGCGGACATAAAACAAAGCTCTGCAGTAAACAGAGGGAAAGAGTCAGGGGTTACTGCCTCATAGGAATAGTTGGTTTTACATAACAATTTCAGCGCTCACACCAGTTGGAAATTCTACTAATGCACGAATAAATCCAGCCTAGAAGATCAACGAACAGATTCGCGATTTTGACAACCAGGGAAGCATCAGTACAAAAAACTGAGAAGATGTACAATCAAATAAGCAGAGGAAAAAGAGGCTTTGAACAAAACCTTCTAAAGATGTGAGTCGGAGAGATGGCTTGAAAAATTACAGAAGGCACCGACAATCTAAACAGAACAAGCAACGTGTAAAAGAAGTCATAGACAGTGGCACGTGGACGTCGCTGCCTTATTTGTTTATAACAATAGGATTACAATCAAGATCCCTTAATTATATGGAGAAGAATTAGAATCTATATCTACGTGATTAATTTACAATCACCAAGATATACACACAAACACAGAAATAAAGAATAGTATATCAAAGGTAAATATCTCAACAGAGCCATTCAAGTGTACTCCCTATAAAAAAAAATATTCATTTTTAATCTTTATATTTTACAAAAGTTACTTGATTTTGGTCTCTAAACACGACGATAGAGATTAACGACATGCAATATTTTTAAAAGTGAAGACTAGAACTGAATAAAAACAAAAGTATAAGACCAAAACTTAAAGGTTGTGATTTTATAGAAATAGAAACTAAAACCATATTTAGCAAAGTGTGTAAAAAAAAAATTAAAACCATATTTATTACTAACCTGTGGTGTTCCTGCCTGTAATGCAGCAGCAGTAGTTCCACTAATTACAGATGATCATTCCACACAAAAACATCCATTAGAAACCATCTCTCTTGATTACTTTATATCAGAACCAATAGATCAGAATACAAATTATCCTACCTGCCTCCGTGGTGAATCACAGCAGCACATTTTGGGAAAAGCCAACCATATGGTAAGGAACTGTTCAAAAGAAACCATAATTTCAATGGTTAGTTCCACTAAACTATATCATGAATCCAAATATAATTGAAACTCAAGTTACAAAAGCCCTGAAAGCTGAATTTTATTTGTGGAAATCATAATTAATCTATTATAAGGAACCCCCTTTTCAATCAAGCTTTTAAGTTTGTATAAGTAGCTAAAGTAAACTCACCCAAAGAAACATAATAGTCGGCCATTATAAAGAGCGACACAATCTTCACTCCAAATATTCTGCTCAAATGTTGCTTCGGAAGCAATTATACGAACCACCGATTCTAAAGGTTTATATCCACCCGTAAAGAGAATAAATCTATAGTTTGTGGTGCTCAGGACCGTCTGAAGAACACAAATAAACGAGTGAGGGTCTTTTAGAAAACCCATGCTGCAAGTAAAAAAGTAAATAAGTCAAGTTGAAGCAAGCTATATCAAATATGTTGTGTGATAATGTTTAACGCAAAGTTGAAGCAAGCTGTACCTTCCAATAGCACTCAACCCAATAAAAATTGGTTTAGCATTTACAAAATTTTGCAACTCTAGATGATGTGGACATAGGTTATCTTTATCATATAACGATGTTTCTCTGCATTGCGTACATGTAAACTGCCATTCTATAGGAAGGAACCAAAAACCACAAACCCGCACTCTTGATGGCCAATATGCTGTAAACGGACTCAAATAAATCAGGTGATAAAATAAATCTAAAAATCTAAAATCAAGTATACTAGAGACTTCAAATGTTTGGGTTGCTTGAGAGAAACCCTCTCAGCACTTAATTTTATAAAGCTAGACTATTCACAATTCAAATTCAACTCAAATTCCTAATATTTAGAGATTGATATATACGAGAGTTGGAGAAAATGTGTGCGAATCAATCTCTAATCGATTAGTCTTGTGAAATACTGATAGGATCTAATATGTACACATAGGCCCACTTAGAGGGAGAGTTAGTTACATGAGAGAGAGAGAGAGAGAGAGAGAGAGAGAGAGAGAGAGAGAGAGAGAGAGAGAGTGAGTTGGTTATATAAAGAAATGAGAATAGAGAGTGAGGATTATCTTTGATCATTTTGTTCGGTTAGAAACCTTAGGGTTTAGGCAGAGAGAGAAATGTCTCTTCTCTGAGGGGCTTTTGCTATGGGGTTACAGGGGGTCTCTTCTGTAATACATCTATTGTCAATTCAATAATACAGTTTATTTCTGTGTGAAATCGGGTCTCTATCAGATACTTGGTTAAAGATAATATGTATAGCTACTTAACTGTTGCAAATAGTTTCATAGAGTCAATTTTGCGAAACATATATAACTAATTACTTAAACCGTATATGTTCACAAGTAGAACAAATTCATGACTCAGTTCTGGCTTTTACTGTTTATGTGATTTTCATTAATGACCTCTAGAGACGTATACGTACTTGAATCTATTCAACCTCTATAAAGTGAATCTAAGCTATTTGGAAAGTTGAAAATTAATTCTATTATATTTACAACAATGGCATATACATATAGTAAATGAAATTTTATCAAAGACAAGAACATACCTGGACATTCAACAACTTCTTTACTAAAGCCATACCTGTGGAACAATACACACAGTCAGTGACAAATGTAAACCTAATATTGTGTATCAGTTCAAAAGACCATGTAAATTTATGTGACCGCACAATTATCTAAAAAAAAATTCTTTTTTTTTTTTATCAGGTGTTGTGATGTGTATGACCAAAACAAAACATAACAAAAAATGCTCGGTGGAAATTTAATTTAATTAAAAACCAATAAAAATCACCATAAAATACATCATTTCAAAACTCTTGAAAATTCAGATCTAATGTAGTACACAAATAAGACATGAAACATTCAGATAACAATGCCGATAATATCAATATGGAGCAGCTTTCAAAGTTCCATAACAGAAGTTCATTGAAACTAATTTCGTTCAGAACGATTTTGGCATTCAGAATATGTTACTTACATCAGAAGAGGAGATTGCGGCCTATCATACCAAGTAGGAATGCCTGTAACTGGATCCTGAAATCAACACAATAACATTAGGAAAAAAATAAATAAATGCCCGCCTGAGTTCAATAGAGTAAGGATGCCCCATACTCCTTTTCAAGGATACATGCCTACTGAAAGGTGGCCCAGACATTGTTTGAAGCACAAACAAGTTACCACAAATTAATTTCACTGGATGAACTGAAAAGAAAGAAAGAAAGAAAAAACAACTAACAGTAAAGGGACATGGACTCAGATGTAAGTCTTCATCTCTCCATGATCCCCAATTTTCTGTGAAAAGGGGCCACATCCAATGAATAACATCCTTCCAGCAAACCTACATGGAAACAAGATGGTTGGAAAAAAAAATTGATGCAGCTTGTTCCAAAATAAAACACTAGAACATTGAAACAAAAGAAATACCTTACCAGAAGGAGCCTCAGTAAGATATTTATAGAGAAGAGGAAGTTCTCTTTGGAATTGTCTTTCAAATGTTGCAGGTGCACTAAAAAGTAAATCAATGATTACAAGATCAAAATGTGTTCTTAAAGTAGGTTCAAAAACTAAATTCAATCATCAACTGGATGTGAAATCAAACATTCAAGTATCTGAGGTAAAAATTAAAGGTTGAATCAGCTAACATCCCAAATAGTGCAAGCAATTAAAAAACCTGTTTTGCTTGAATATAGTGATTCAGTTTTTTACCTACAAATTATAATTACACATTTAGTGCTTAATCTAACACTCGAGTTAACAGTTCATTAGTGAAACTAAAAAATTATTCAAGACAACATTTCCAACCAATAGCTATGGTGTGCATTTTGTAACTTTCAAAGTTTACATGGCACATTTTTAAGGAAAACTCAAATATATGAGTTACAAATGTTAGGAGAAACTGATGAGAGTCGATGATCTTGTGAAGGTGTCGCCTCTCACCACAAAACAAGTATAGTTGTATCCAAGTCCAACTATAATTGATAATAAGAAAGGACATAAACTTCTTAAGTACCTGTATGGAACAACATAAGGTGCAGCTACAACACAACGGATAGAAAAACATTCAGCAAGACTCCATCCTTCCTGAACAATCATGAATATATCCTCAATCACCAGATCATTTAAGCACATAGTGGAATTAAGGATCATTTATATATGTAAATGTGTATATAAGCAAGTTGACATCATACATGCATAGCAGTTCAGAAATTCATTAATTCAAAAGAACATTCCACTTAATGTTATTTTCATAGAAATGTTACTGTACTTTTCTATCAGAAACATCTACTACAAAATCTGCACCTCCATGTTTGTATTTAAGATATGACCGATGACTATACTTTCCCTAGTATTAGGCATCTTATTGTCTCCTTAAACACAACCAAAGTTTCACATAAATTATTTTTCAACTTTCCATGCAGCTGTTGGAAAATTTGAATAAATCAATTGCCACTAACAATAACAAGTTTTAACTTCAATCAAAACCCTGTCAATCCCAAATGATCTAAAAAACTTGTCAAAAAAACCAATCACAAGTATAGTTCTCAATTTGTACCAGAGCAAAAAAGTTTATCACAATAAGATCACCATCCAAGCTCGGACCATCTCCAAATATCTTTTCAATTAGAGAATAGCATTCTCGTCTATGATCTCTGGTAATTTTCTTTTTCTGCAATAAAAAAGATGACTCTGCTTCCTCTGACATAACAAAACACCCATTAGCACTATAGATTCTCCTCTTATTATAGTTCTCCGCATTTATGACTAGAACCAAGTACACAGCTCAAACCTTTAATATCATTATTCTGATCAGCAGAAAGAACCGGAGGTGATGAAACTGCGCAAAATTCAACATGTTTTTCACCCAACTGAGGACTTAAGCTCTGCAAGGAAATATTATGTTCAAGTATCAAGCTATCAGGTATTAGTAGTAAGAAAAGCAAATACAAGGAAGTAGAACTGCATAATTTTAACACAGTAGTCGATTTGTCATAAGACTTATAACAATAAAATGTCATTTCTTTGTATCACTTGAAAAGTTATGGATAACGTTTTGTAGTGTGGTAAAACAAAAGCTACCGCAGTGCTATAGCATTTTAGGGTAGCTAACTTTGAAAATGTCTATTGTTCTGCGATTTACTATTTGTAGTACAAAATGTTGTCAAAAGTGGCGCTGTATCAACATCAGCTCTACCGTTGAATTCCTCACTGAAGATGAAATACCAACTTCGATATCGGAATTTGAAAATCAACTTTAATGTTTCTTTTTTATCAACATCAGAATTATTTATCCATATGGTCAATAGTTTCAAAACAACAGATTCTTGGATGGCTAAACGATAGTTTCAACTTAAGTAACCTAAAAATTGCAGGATTGTCAAAAGACGCATTAAACTTAAACCCAACTATCACAGCAAAGACTGAACCAATTCTCAGAAATTAATAAAGACTAGAAAACTAATGCTCTAATTAACGCGACGCAAACCTCGTGTGCTGAATGAGTCATTAGAATCGCATCGTATTGTTTCTGATCACAAGCAAAAGCTGCTGCAATGGCCTGCAATCAACAAAACTTTTCTAAATCAGATTTTTCAAGCCAAACCAATCTTATTTTTACACTGTTATTCAATGAGAGTTCATCGTTTTGCCACATCAACAATTTTTTTTATTTTTTTTTAAGAAGCTAAATTAGCCTACTTAAATTGGCACCGGGGAGAATCAAACTTGAGACCTCGAGGAGGAGCACACTCCCAAGTCTCAAGCCAATACCATCAGACCAACCCAAGTGGGTTGCCACATCAACAATTACAACCAAGTTTTATCCCGCTAAGTGAGGTCGGCTACATGGATCAAACGATGTCATATTGTTCAATCATATATGATACCTCTACCCGACTCATTAATCTCTAATTTTACTAGGTCTGCCGGCTGATCTACTCTCTTTTTCTGCTATAGGTGTTACTCCAACTCTCTCTTTTAACGTTGTCATTTTGTTATCCTAGCCCGTCTAATATTGCCACACGTACAACGCAACATTCTCATATTCGCTACGCTTATGCTATAGTCTTGCCACACAATCTGACTTTAATTATATGAAATGACAAAGTAACAAGTTATTGTTATATGTCAGTGTAAAACTAATTTACACTCACACCCTTTATTTTGGTCAAGTACACTCACACCATTTAACTCTATAACATACAGTTAAAGTAAGAGAAAAAAAATTAACAAAAATTGAAGTACAAAAATTTCAAAAGTAAGAAGCAGTTAGATTACATACAGCAAGAGGGTAGACGTCGCCTTTAGTTCCAAAAGCCATGAATACTGCCTTCGCTTTCCTTCTCTCCATTTGCTTCTTACCCAACACAAACACAACGATTCTTCTTAATTCCAATCCTTTGTTTTGGAAAAACAATTTTGGCAAAAATAAATTTGTTTCAATTTTTTAATTTTGAGTCACTTTTTTCAAATTAAAAAATTATTAGTGTTTTTCTAATGATTAAATATGATTTTGATCCCTCTAAATATATCATTTTTCGATTTACTTTATCTAAAGATTTTGTTGGACTTTTAGTCCCTCAAAAGTTTTGATCCGTTTATTTGTCCCCTATTTTTTAGTTGATTTTTCATATATTTTATTTTAATGAATTTTTTTTTTTTGAAATGGATGAAATATTATGACTATTTCTACCGAACAAAATTGAATTTTTTTTAACAAAATATAAATTAAATATGAATTTTTTTTTCTCTAAATTCATATTTATTTCAAGGAAATATGAGATGTAGAACAACTAATGTACGAGAAATTAACATATGACATTATATTGCAAATTTTGTGTTATATTCAAATTTTGAAGGTGTTGTTTTTGTCTTCCACATGTTCCCTCCACGAACGTAATCATATGATGTGGAAAAGACTTATCTTTCTATCATCTGAGTTCGGATCTGCTCCATTTGTAAATCAGTCCAGTTACTCGTTCTTTTCACAGATACATGACACGTGGCCACAAATAGTTTAATGGTTTAGATTAAAAAGTTAGATATGTGCTCCTCTGCAATCCTCTCTCTCTCTCTCTCTCTCTCTCTCTCTCTCTCTCTCTCTCTCTCGTCATCTTCTCTCTTATTTGCTTACCCTTATTTTGCTTCTGATTGTGCTTTTTTCTTCTTTTCTGAGTTCATAATAAAAGCATTCTCCATTTTAATATTGGTTCTGATTCTATTTCTTTTTCCTGCGTTAATAATAAAACCAGCTTGAATTTTAATTTCAATTATATCATATCAGGCATGATTCTTGTTACTCGGCTGTGAAGTTTTTGAGGAAAACGAAATCGGTACCTAATATTTGGGATAAATCACGGAAAAGGAATTAAGAGGCACCGATGTGAAATTTGAAGGTGAAAGGGGATACATGTCGCCGGAATCACAATCCTTTCTGTCTAATTAGTAATACGATTTCAGTTTCTAGTTGAAAATAATTGCCTTGTTCACGAATTGGGGAGTTTGGAAGAATTGTTATATGTTCTTTACTTTAATTAAACATTACTAGTTTACAGTTTCAAAGGTGCGGCGGCGAGACGGTGGTGTTCTCAAGTAATCCTCTATTTTTTCAATTAAACAATATTGGTTTTCAGTTTTAATCCAAGCCATTGAACTTGTAATTGCCACGTGTCATGTATCTGTGAAAAGAACCGGGTAACTGGACTGATTTACAAATGGAGCAGATCCGGACTCCTATCATCTATTCTTTAACTTCTCTTTTATCTCTCATCTTCTAAAATGTACTTTTAAGATGTAAAAGCCGCAACTGATGGTGCGATGAGTGGCGTCGGCGCTCGGCACCACCATTTTTCCAGCTTCGATGCCGAGTTGTTTCCTCCCGCAGTTGGTTTTGTCTAAAACGTGTTTGGGTTTTGCAACCTTAAAACATTTATGTGCATCATTCTCGGTTCATCTTTGTTCGTTCAACTGGCTTTCGTTTGTATCTAGCCATGGTCGAAGATGTTTCGGGTTCTCTCAAAGAATCCGGGTGTGGGTCTTTCTTTCGGGTTTGATCTGACCCATATTTGCTCTCTGGTTTCTCTCAACATCTCCTTCAACAGAAGTGCAACCGACATATGGTTGTTCTGGCAGTGTTAGCCTATATTTTTAATGCTAGTTATCGACAGGAAGTTTGTCAAGTTAAAGTGAAGTTTCTGCAAGTGTGCTGAATGTAACTGAATTTACGAAGATTCAATGGAAGAAATTTCGACCAGTCTTTGAGTTCGACTGGCGGGATTCAAATCCCCTCTAAAGAGACAAACGATGAGTCATTAATTAGTGTTTTTAATAGATTATTTGAGTCCCTTTTATTTACATTTTATGTGTTTTTATTTTCTTTTTAGAACTATTTTACTTCAATTACAAGTTATTTAATTTCAGGAACAAATATATGAAATGATTGAGTCTTGGAGTAAAAGAAAGGGGTTTGGAGCAAGATTAAAGGATAAAAGGATCTAAAATATGATTTGGAGCTGATTGAAAACAAAAATATGAAGATATACAAAAATATGATTTAGAACTATTTTACTCCTTTTGTTGTTTTTGCTTCTTTGACAAGCTGCCTATTTTAGTTTATTTCTGACCTAAAGTCCATGGTTTCTTGTGGAACATTCCTATTGATGTATTTCTTGGGGCTTAAGTAGTTGTAGACTATAAATAGAGCAGCTAACAAACATATTCAATCATCTTTTGTTCTTGGAAGTGACAATTGTTTCTTTGAATAAAAGTTCATCATTATTTTCTTTATTTTATTTTATGTTCTTCTTCTTCTTCTTCTTCTTCTTCTTCTTCTTCTTTATGTCTACAATGAACGTGAGTGAGTAGACTTCTTTGTCTCGGGATTGTTGGATGAGTCTAATGACCTAATTCCTATCAAACCAAGCCTCGAACCCTAATTTTATGTAAATCTATTTTCTAATCTAATTTCATCGTTTTTATAATGAATTAACAAGTATCAAATTCATAATGCGACAGCGGAGGGTTAGTACTTGTTAATTGATAATCACAAATATCAAAGCGAGGCATCGAAAGAAGAAGTATTGATATTGGAACAAGTGAAATTAGACAAGGATTGTGAAACATGAGAATAGTCTAGCAAACCTTGAGACAATAAAGTTTCGAGGTTCAAGGATTTCAATATTAATCAACCATGAGAATAGGCGTGATTGCTAGAGAAATACACTCACTAAAACCGAAAGGAGATGTGATAAGCTAAAGAGAAACTTGTCTTTAGAAAATAGGTCCAACATAAAGTTCTAGGTTTAGGTTTGATTTGTGAAGGATTTGTCACCATGACGAACCAATAATCCCAAGACACTTTTTATTATTTTTACTTTATTTCAATTAAAAATCCAAACTTTTCAACTCAAACTCTTTGCTAATCATTGTTGAAAGTTAATTGAATTCATAACTCCATGTCAAAACGATACTATTTTATTACTACATCGGTAAACCGTGCACTTGCGGATTTACTACATCAATAAGATTAAAGGTCCAAAACACGTGGAAGCAGAAGCCAAGTTTGTCAAATAGATTTAGATCATTGGTCTGTTAGTTATTTTTCTTATGTACATATAGTAGTTTTTCATATGAAAAAGGGTCACAAATCATTAGCAAGGTTTATCATACTCAAATTATCGTGCATAAAGAGAAAGGAGTAACATAACGTATGGAACATAATTTGATGAACTATCTTTATTAAATGCAATGCAATTTAGTTTTCTTTAACTTCTTCATCTTTATCTTTAAAGTCAAGTTTATTAGCAAATTACTAAGATCTTGTTTGATTCAGTCGAATCAGACAGTTACCTTCATCTTATTCACATTAAAACTTAACAATATGATGAACATTCAAACAATTTCTGGAAAAATATTGCACAATATGTCCTAGGATTTCTAATTTGATCCTGCAAGTAACCTTTTAGAACTAGCAATCTTGTTTACCAAAAACACTGGTAGTTAGAAATCGCAGCTTTGTTAGTGCAATTTGGTTCTGTGTTGTTGGGGTCAGATTTGTTTTATTTGCCGACGTGAACATGTCATTATGTTGATGCACTACCTTTTGATTTCTGATTCTTCAAGATATGTTGAGATCTGCAGTTTTTCTGGTTTGGTTTGTCAACAGACACAACATCAGTGTTTTGTGTGGTCGTATTCCTCGTGAAATCTGGTTTCGTCCGTAGTGATTGTCTGTTGGGCTAGAAATTGCTATTAATTTGTTGCGGATTATCGCTGTAAATGGTTGGTGCTTGCGAATTAGTTAATTATCATGTTTGCGGTCAAATCCACTCCCTACTCTCAAGATTTTTGGCTATTTCTTTTGAAATTTAGTTTTGTACCTGTACACGGGCTCGCTGGATTGTGCACATGGTATATACCGATTTACCTCGGATAGGTTTTTGTGTTTGCGAACCCTTTTGGGTTATGTTTTGTGTCGTGAACCCCTTTGGGTTGTGTTTTGTTTAATATGTTTTTTTATTACTCTTGTTGGGTTAGGCTTTGTGTACCCCATTTCTCTT
Source organism: Medicago truncatula (assembly GCF_003473485.1). Lineage (NCBI taxonomy): Eukaryota > Viridiplantae > Streptophyta > Magnoliopsida > Fabales > Fabaceae > Medicago > Medicago truncatula. The sequence goes on along the minus strand of NC_053043.1, from coordinate 19,183,571 downwards.
GTAATTTTTCTTTTTTAATCTAATCTAATTAGGGTGTTGCAAATCCATCTGCACCCCATCTGTTTAATTTTTTTTTTTGCAGGTGTAGTTATATCTCCTCTGTTTAGAGTTACTTAGACCTATTTGATTGGCATCAAAGATCTCCTTGTTTGCATGGAGATTACTTAATTATCACCCTCCAACTAAACCAAATTTAATTCATAAAGGGGTGCAAACTTAAATATCCAAACATCGATTATTTTTTTATGAGCTATATGATTATCATTTTAATTTTGGTTTGGTCGCTCTACTTTTTGGTGCCTTTTATGTAACATTTGAATTTTGTATCTCTTCAGTCTCAACACTAGCTACTTTTGTTGTGACTTGTTTTGTCTTTCCAAAAAAAAAAATACATTATATTGCAAAGAAAATAGATAATTATTAAAAATATAAATTATTTTAAACTTTATTTAAGATAATTATTATACATTAAGAGTTTAATTAGCATTGACTGCAATTTTCTGTCCAAGATTGCAATGACCAGGAAAACCACATAAGAAGTAGTTCCCTCCCTTAGCAAGTGTAATTCTATCTGCTCCAGAGGTATAAACTTTAGATCCTTTTGGAGCCACACATGAATCATAACCAGACTTATTCACTACCACCACGTTGTGGCTTGTAGGGGAGTAATTGAATACTGCATGTAGAAAACAATAAAAATTAAAATGTCAAGGATGAACCTAAATTGATTTTTTTACACAAAAATTTAAAAAGATGTTGTAAACAAATGATAATTGTATGATTCTTACCGAGTGTGTCACCAGCCTTGAATGTTTTTCCTGCAGGCCAATTTTGAACACCAAAGGACCAACCTTTCCCATCACCAACAATGTGTTCTTCTGCAAAACTCATGTTAGAATGAAATACCAACATACATAATAGTGACATTAGAATAATACTTGTGCTACTGACTCTTCCCTGATCCATGATAAAGTTTTAGTGATTAAGCTAACTAGCACTGGTTAATTAATTTTGGATGCTCACAATAGAGAATTGAGAGATGTTTTATAGACAAGAACAATGTTTAAATTAATATATTATATTTTAACTTTTTGTTTTTTTTAATATATTATATTATGACCTTTTTGTTTTATCTTTAACAAGTTATTTGAAATTTGACCGATAATTATTTGACTCTTGACTCTCCTTTTTTTTAAGAAGAAGATTTGACTCTTAACTTAATATATTTAATCCATTTTATAATAAGTAAATTTTTTATTCAATTCACACATATTAAGAAAAAATGTATAAATTAAAAAGAAAGAAAAATAATTTTGTGTGTCTTATCAAATATTGTTGCATTCTCTATTATCATAAACGTAAAATACTAGTATAATATATTGAGTTGGGAATGATAAAAGTGGTATTAAGTAGAGTTATAAATGAAAAAAAAGTAATTAATATTGTATTGAAAAGTGAAATTGATCAATTATTTTAGAACCTTTTTTTTTTTCTTTTTTCGATAGGCCAAGAGAAAAGTTAGGCATCAAGGTGAGTCTGAGGCAGCCCAACTAGGTTGACACCCAACAGAAACCTCCATCTTTTACCGCATTCCAATACGTAATATTATTAAAAAAAAAAATTATGTACCAAAGAGGGGGGACTAGGCCAAAACCCTCTGAAAAAAAAACGACAAAAATAAATGACTACGGAAATCTAAAGTTAGGTAGCCCATGTCTGTCTCTAGCAAAATCAACTGACAATGAAGCAGGCATAGTATGATACCAAGACGTTATATTCAAGCCATGTCCCAAGGCAGCCATAAATATGTGAGCAAATAACAGCAATCCATATTGCATGCAATTATGCTAACGATTCCGTAATCGAAGCGGAAGGAGAGATGGATTTTTGAAAGCATTAATCGCATTAGAAGAATCGTTTTCTAGCCACAATCTAGACCAATTATGATGGGAAGCAAACTCCATAGCCATCACGAGCCCTGTTATCTTCGCCTCATAAACAGACCCTTCTCTGAGGTTACTAGCAAAAGCTCCAAGAAAAGAACCTCGGAAGTCCCGAAAAATCCCACCACAAGAGGAAATGGCATTGATAATAGAGCCGTCGGTATTAGTCTTAATCCAATTGATGGTGGGTGGCTTCCAAATGACAGTTACAATCTCCCTAACATGCCTGTGAGAAGGAGGAATCAAGAAATTCTTCAAAATAATAATATCAGATGACAAACAATTATCGGTTGAGTTTGTTCCAGACATATCAACCATGGAGGAAATTTTTGTCATAGTATAATGAATGGAGACTGTAGCAGAGCTGAAGTGAATCGAGTTTCTAGCCAACCAAATTGCATTGACCGTGTGCAGTATTGCAGCCACGAAAACATCCCTGATCTGAGAGCTGCACCGCTGCGGTAAACAGTCAAGTAGGGAAGCAACAAATATCAACGAGAAAGTGAAGTTGAGCTGCGCACCCAACCACCTCCAAAGAGCCACCGCAAAATCAAAATTGAGAAATAAATGTGAGGAGCTTTCTGCCTGCTTATAACAAAGGACACAAATTGAACCAACGTACAACCACGCAATTGAATATTCTCATTTTTTGGAAGCTTAGATAGGTATGAGACGCCATAAAACAAATGAGTCGGATGGTGGAATACATGCACGCCATATGATTGTTGCCCAATCAATGGCGACGAGGGGATGGAGCAAAAACTGGTGCGCAAGCTTGGATGTGAGCAAACAATCTTGAGCATGTTTCCAAACGCGCCTGTCGAGTAAGGGAGTAACTGGCAACATGATTTTCAAAGTATTTACAGCCACCATCAAATAATAAAAAATAGGAGGAGGAATCTTCCATTTACCATTAATAATAACAGAGGCAAGCCTAGCATCAAGAGAGGGAAACATCTCGGCAGGGATATTAGGCATCGAAACAAGAGTGGTGCCCATCCAATAATCAAGCCAAAGATTAATATTATTACATGTGCCAATTATCCAAACAGAATTCTCATTCACCATTGGTAAAAACTCCATAACTCCAGGCCAAATGGACGATTTAAAGTACCGGTTGCGCAGTAAACCGAACGAAAGAAATCTATGTCGAAAAAGTCGAGAGCATTGAGACTCTTGCATGAAAAGGTGCCAACTGAGATGCAATAGCAGAGAGGAATTAATAGAGAGGGTGGATTTCAGATCAAGACCACCAGAATCCCAAGGGAGACTGTTGTGAATTCGATGAAAAAATCACACCAATAACAAACTTGATGTGTGGAGCAAGGAATAATCAAGCAACCAAAACAAAGTGTATGGAACAATTATAAACACAAGCCAAAAGTAGAAAACAACGAGAGAGAAATGAATAGAGAACACAAAAGAATTTGTTGACCTAGTTCGGTCCAAATTGACCTAGTCTGGGGGAGAGAGCAGCCCTTCGTTTCACTATATGATGAGTAACGTTACAAAAGAGATATCAATGGGTTACAAGAATAAGTCTCCCGCCTAATTCTACCCAAAGCCCCAATCTCTTCCCATAACCAAGAAACTCAATTCTAATAGTGTTTCCCAAGGTGAATCAACCCTTAAACCCTAGTGTTTGTTCCAAAGAGACAAACTCTATACAAACCATAATTTTGTTGTTGCCTTTCTAAACCCTTGTTTCAGCCCCCTCTATCTCAAGGTTTACTATGATACAAAGCCTATATTTATAGTAAAAGAATCCCTCATAATGTTGTTGAATAATGGTGCGATAAAAATATGTTTGAACTATGTACTAATGGTGAAGATCTTATTTTATATATTGTATTGGTGAGTCTTTCCTCATGCACCATATCATTGTTAGAAAAAATGGTGAGATTGGTGATTGTATGCTTAGTAACATAACTCTAACATACAAAATTGGTGAGTAAAATTGGTACCACATACATATAGGTGTTAGAAATGAAGTGCATTTTTGCATATAATGTTGATGTGAGAAAATGGTGTGTGTTGTAGATGATGTGTGATTGTTGATGTCTGAAAATGGTAAGTGTTTTGAATGATGTGTGAATGTTGATGTTTTGAAGTGGTGAGTGTTATGAACTATATATATATATATATATATATATATATATATATATATATAAACAATGATAACTGAAAATTTTACTATTATATAATGTTGTTTAAATGTACCATATATAATTTTAATGAATGTATTCTCACCCATGTTTTGTTGTTGTGTGTTTGTGGTGTTTGTACTCGTGGGAGTACATATATTGAGGTTGATGAGCTTTAACTGCAAGGTATTGGGATGGCGGCGTTGGAAGTCCTCTTTTATCTTTATTTATTTCAGAAAATTATGCTGAGTATGTGTAACACCTATTTGAATAATTATACTTTTTAATTAATAAATAAAAGTCAGGGTCGTATGGTGTTACATAGTTGGTATCAGAGCAAGTGTGTCCATCCAACCAGATTTTATAATTTTGTTAAGTCACTACAGGCAACATGTGTACAGACACTATCGATGCCCGACTCCTCTAAAAGTTTTCTAACTACTGATGGTGCATAAAAGAATGGTTGAAGGTAGAAAAGACGAAGAAATTGTTGATGCCTTGGCAGCAACGACACAAACCATGACACATGGGAGAAAATAATTTTTAGGATGAAAATAGTATTTTAGTAAGAATAAGAAAAATAGAGTGCAAACATAAGTGCATTAGTAAAATTAGGTAGAAAAGGTGTGTAAGTAGCAAGCTGTGTAGTGTTTTAGTGGTTTAGGCGAAGGGAGGTGTAAACAGCAAGGTTGTGTAGTTACAGAAAGAATGGTGACAAGACTAGGAGTGCACATAGCAAGTCTATCTAAGAATTATGTGAGAAAACTAAGCCTAAATAGTAGCTTTAAATATAGAAGAGTATTAAAGAATTAGGGTTAGAAGAAAAAGTAAGAAATTAGAGGAGCAAAGGAAGAACTAGGGTTAAGGAGGCAAAGGAAGCATAGAGAGTACATGAAACCTATTAGAAAGAGAAGAGGAAGAGGTAATGACACTAGCTAAGAAATCAAGCATAAAGTTGTAATCTTCTGTGAATTTGAGGTAAGGGCGTGAATCCTTCATCTTTGGGTTTTTTTATTTTGAATAAGGGGAAGAGGATTCTCAAAGCCTCATCTTGTTGTGCCTATTGATTCCAAAATCTAGAGTTGTTATGAACTTTATGATATCATATTATGATTATACAAAATCTCTTTGTTTATAGAGTATGTTTTCCTATGCTTTTTGTTGTCATGAGCAACTAAGCACTCTTTGATTAGGGTTCAAACATGAACCTCTATTAAATTTTTGGGTAGTATAAATGAAATTTATTTATTTTATTTATGATTCAAGTCTTACATAGTTTTCAATTATTTCGAATGTAATGCTTTTAGACCCTGGGCAAAAATAAGCCATAAATGAATCTATTAGATCTTAGGCAGAAATAAGACATGTACTTATGTATGTATGATCCCTATAGGTTATGATATTAGACTGACTACCTTGCTTTAACACGAACAAGAATAAATTGAAAGTTGGTTAATCATCTTAATCAAATTAGGGTTTTTAAGTATGATTGTTAGATTATGATTCATCCTTTGAGAATTTGCTTTATACAACCCTTGTCTAGGCACATTTACCTTAAGCAATTCAGTAGACACATCATTGTTTATTAATCCAAACAATCGTTGATCAAGAACTTAATCATATAATAGGTATTGAACTTTAATGCAAATTTGCATTAATCTAACAAATAGGATAGAGAGGATTGAAGAGTCCTAATAACATCTGAACTAAAGTCATTTACTTTATCTTTAATCAGTGGCGGAGTTAGAAAAAAAAAAAAAAAAAAAATCTCGGGTTGGCTGCTAAAATAAACAATAAAGTACAATATATAATTTTTTTTCGTGAATCTTTTATAGTTTTATTTTAGTTGTCTCCAACAAGAAATGTAATATCGCTAACTCATATTATCCTAACAATTCAAAAACATACTTTATCTTTAATATAAGTAATTGGCATATATGTATGAAAGGTTGTTTTTTAAACTTTATAAATACCAAATTATTTCTTATAAGTAACTATATAATAAGGGGTGTTTTAGCGATTTCCTTATAGGAAAAAAAATATTTTGCTTTTGGGTGGGTGGGCTGTGGCCCACCTTGGCCCATACAAAGCTCCGCCACTGTCTCCAATCAATTTACTAATCGATTTCTGCTCTTCACCCAACAAGTTTCGCTCTCACCCAGCTAAACTGACCAAAATACTCCTGCACTAGTTAACTAACGCAAGTGTAAATCAAACTTGACTTAATTTTACACATGCGTGACTTAAATCACGCCGCATGAGTTAACTCATAAAATAAGTTGGCGCGAGTTAACTTACGCGGGGTGTAACACCTGCGTGAGTTAACTCATGCGGCGTGACTTAAGTCACGCATGTGTAAAATTAAGTCATGTTTGATTTACACTTGCGTTAGTTAACTAGCGCAGGGGTGTTTTGGTCAGTTTGGCTAGGTGGGAGAAACTTGTTGGGTGAAGAGCAGAAATCTTATTAATCTCATTGTGCATACAATTCAAACTTCCAAACAATAAACTCTTTTAATGCTTTTAAATTGTTAAGTTTGTTAAATATTCAAGTTGAACGACAATCCATATAGAGACGATAACTTACTACTTTATTATTTGTTACATGTTCGTGCACTTGTCAAATTTGTTATCAAACACAATCCATTTCAAGTTTCTATTTGGAGCTAATTGCTCAGAGTATCAACTAGAGTGTAACAACTATCAAGCAAGAAACTAAGGAGTAGAAATATTTGCAACTTGTAATATATCTTCATTTTATTTCTTATCAATTAATTTATAGTAAATTTGAAGGTAGGAGTGGTCTAACAATATGGGTTCAAGGCGTATTCTTTTGAACAAGGGATTTAAGCGTCGTCCACAATTGATGTGCATTGTTATAAGTTGATACATGCTCAAACAAGTTTCAATCAATGTATTTTTGAATCACATCTATTACCTTCTTATTTAGGGTATCCCAATCTTTGTCGGTCTTTCTATCAAGTTTACCTTCCTTCCTAGGTGATTGGCTCATGCAAGTCTTTCTAGTATAAGTTATCTTTCATCATCGACTTCCAATATGTGTAATTGACATACTTTAGCCTGAACATATTTCCACCATGAGTGATAAAACTCTATCTTAAGTTATACAAGACGCTATTTTGTTCAACAATAATATTTCTTTTTTCATGTGAAAGATCAAACAATGTTGCAGTTACAAAGCATATTAAAAACTTTTTATTGCGAATATGACGCATTAACATCCCAAAGCTCCAAGATATTTGATACCACTATTGAGAAATGCATGCATAATTTCCATCCTCTCTGAATTTAAAGTTGGCACTAATCGGAAGGAAAAACATAAAGAATAAAATAGAAAAATCACACCAAGAATTTTCACGAATCCTCTCACTGTGAAAGGGAAATACCTCATGAGCTGGTCCAGTAAAATATCTCCACTATAAAAAATTATAATTACAGTTTCTCTTTTGATACAAGATGATATTTCTCAACTCTCAAAAATCTATGATTGAAACAAAACTCTCTTTCTCTTAAAGAGGACTGCTAGAACTCTATTTCTCACTATCACTTTTGGATTTCAACCCTTGGATGAGATGAAGAAACTTCTTACATTCCACCTATTTATAGGAGAAGAATGTGGCCTAGAAACATAAAGATTGATAATGGTTAGTAGATACTTGGATTCACTAGAACTCTTGTTAATCACATCTTCACATTTTATGTTTGAATGTGTAGTCTAAGGTTCAAAGAAAGACTCCAAGACCTTGGAATTTCATCCTCCCTTTTCATGTGTTAAAATCATTTTCATGACTTGACCAAAGACCACACCAATTAGGAAGGAATATCATCACTTTGCACGACACTTACTTACATGAATTTATTCTTCTCTATTCTGAGAACTCCCAAATAGTATACAACAGGTCTTGACCGTATCTTATTGGATTATCTTAACGGAGATGCTCAAAATGACAGATATAAAGTTATAGTATACTTCCTCCGTCCCAAATTATATGACGTTTTGGGCATTTCACATATATTAAGAAATGTAATTAATATTGTGTGGGAAAGAGATATTATGAGTTGTTTTACAAAATTATCCTTAATAAATTATATGGGAAAGATAAATGAAAGAATTGAAAAAAGAAAGAGTAATAAATAGTTAAGGATATAATAGGAAAAGTAACATTAATGTTTCATTGGTATTCTAATGTGACATACAATTTGGGACAAATATTTTTTCTAAAGTGACATACAATTTGGGACGGAGGGAGTATTATATAGGAAAATGCTAACAAGTGCCCTAAGGACACTTGTTAAAAAGACTAAAGAAGAAACTTTGTCTTGGAAATGGTGCATTCAATGCATTGAAATTTTAAAAAGTAAATTTTTCTACTTAAAATTTATCAATTATTTTCATTTTAGTATCCTTCAACGGTAAATTGTGTGTACCTTGTTGATCGATGGATCATTTGGAGCGATCGAGGAGATCTTGAGAGAAGCCTTGGTGAAGTTAGGGTTGTCAGTCCTTCCTGATCCCTTTTTTCTATAGAGATGAGCGTGTGTTCTGATCTAATGGGTCTTGAGTGTTTTACATCATTTATTGTCTCAAGTTAATGTTTTATGTCCTCTATCGTCTGATTTTCATTTTCAACATGTTTTTGTTAATTTAATTAAGCGGCTGGCTATGTCAAATATGGTCTTAATCAGTCTGTTTCTTTAAAGATGTTTAATTTAGTTTTGGATTTTCTACATCTGCTCATCTTGGGGGATTAAGCTTGTATTTCTTTTACTAATGGTTTCTAATTTGCTTTCAACATTTAACTCCTTTAATTCAAAAAACATAAGTAGAAAATTAAAGTGTTTAAGACTCAATATACTAAGTAAAAAGGATCGAGTATACAATATCTTATAAAATTCACAAAAAATTAATATAGAGACTAAAATAAATAATAGCATACTAATAAAAAAATTAACATCTTGCGAGGACCGTGACATATGCTGATCCCCTTTCTAACTCTGTCCGTGCTCTCAACAAGATTACATAAGAAAACAACTCAACCTGTTACGACTCGTCTCCGGTTACGGCTCGTCTTCGATTACGACTCAATAAATATTATTCATTTATATTATCTTTTATTTAATTATTTAAGTTAATCCATGAATCTAACATAGCTAACTACTAGCAGGGTCCACCCCAACTTCTTCTCCAAAAACATTTTTTTAAAGAAGTAAAACTAATCTATCGAAATTGACATCAGAGATAATCAAACAGACATTGAGAAGAGCATGTGTCATAGTTCCTAAGTCAACAATTCAAAAGCAAATATTATTTTATATATTTTAATACAAATTATTATTTTATATTTAACTAAGGTCTATATTATTTTCAGCATCACAAAATGAATCAGTGAACAGTTTCAAGCAAACCACAATCATCAAATGTATGATGGTGATGTCAAAAAAAAAAAATAATCATCAAATGTATGATAGTGAAGGGTACATATATCCCATTCACATGTATGATTTATTTTTTTAAAAGGATATATCACATGCATGATGTAGTCTAGCTAGCTACATCACTTGTATATACGGCGGCCAGCAACTTGACAATTTCATTGGCTTAGGTTTGTGATTTTCTCCTTCTTTATTTATAGATAGATAAATATGCTATAAGATTAAGATGTCTAGTTAGCATATTCCCAAATGATTGAGAATATTACTGATAATCTTGTTATTTTATTGAATTTTAATATAACATTTATGTGACTTAGGGTCATCACATAGATATGTGGAAATTCGTATAGACAAAATTGAGAGACATAAACTATTTGTGGTGGAAGACAAAGATAATGAGAGGATGAAAACCAGTGTTAATTAATATATACATGGATGAGAGAGCAAGAACATCTCTGGACTCCTACATCATCCGTCCCATTTGACAAAATGAGTAACCTTGTCTTTTTAATTCATGGCCTCAAATAAATACACATCCCATAATTTAGATGTTTTTTTTTTTTATCAAGTAATTTAGTGGCTAGAATTCACCTTGTGAATAAGTGGGTGAGATGTTCGGGATTCAAACCTCAACCCTTTCATATAATAATGCATTATCCACCAAGTAAAATATGCTTACAGAACTAATTTAAATGTTTTTATAAGCAAAGTATATTACAAAGAGTTTGTATAATCAATACTTTAACTCATCAGTGGTTTAAAATCTCATACTCGATGAAGACATCAAATGAGATTATACCACTAATATAGTAAAATTTCACACTCGAATTTTTGTTCATCCTATTTAAAAATCATCCACACGATAACACCTTGATGAACTCTTTGATCACAACTCGTAAAATCCCGTAAAAATAGACGGGTTAAATATATTTTTATCCTTAGAAATATATCACTTTTTCGTTTTAGTTTCTCTAAACTTTTTTTTTTCAACTTTTTATCCTTTAAAGTTTTCCATCTTCACTGTTTCTCTGAATAAAACTTTGTAGGAAAAGTTTATAATATTATAAGAATTAACAACACATGAATTAAATATGAATTTTTATATTTTTTTGGTAAAAAATTCTTATTAATTCATGTTTTGTTAAAAAATTCTATTTTTTTTGTGAGATTATTGCAATATTCTACACATTTCTGCACAATTTCTTTGAAAAATACAAAGGCTACACATGATTTGTCTTAAAATTAGAGACAAAATGTGGTGACCGAAAATTTTGTAGGACTAAAAGTCGAAGAAATTTTTTAGAGGGAGTAAAACAAAAAATTGATATATTTATAGAGGGCGACATATTTAACCCAAAATATAAAAACTACAAAGGTAAAAAGAAAAAAATCGAGTTAATTAAGCTGACTCTTCCGCTCTTTTTATTGTTCTAACGTTTGTAAATTACGAACGTTATTTTTTATAAAATTTTGATTTTGATTCAAAATATAAATATAGATGTTTGTGACTTTCAAATTATAACAAATCCAACAAAATGTATTTACCAATTTCATTGACACCAACATGTAACAAATATAATATTAATTCTAATGTTTTTTAATGATACCAACAATAAACATTATTATAGGATCTCAAAGAAAATTTGTTTAAAGGTATAATTAGGATAATGAAAAGTAAGTCCAAAATGCCTTATTCCTGTTGATATTGATATTACAACTTCAATACATTGCGTCTCTCAATTTTAGACTTAATATACATGAATCATGAATCAACCAATGTCCTATTCAAGTTGCAGTTCCAAATTTAAATATGTGGCTAGCAACATATATGACAACTACACTCATTACATTACAAGTCGTACCACTTTACCCAACTAAGCTAAACGCTTATCATGTACTATTGCTTTTTGTTGCGTCTTATTCTCTCGCATTATTAATCCTCCAATTGAGTAGGGCACTTCATTTTTTGCCTTTACTTAGCCATCTCTTTCGCACCCCCTTTCATTTATTGGGACCTTCTTTCCAAACTCCATTCTCCCCTTTATTGAAAATGCATGATTTTGTTTCAAATGGTACATGTTGTAGATTGCTCAAGTCATGGTAGCAACAAGGAGATGGGTGGCCAAGAAGTTGAAGCAAACAATTTGAGGTGAAATCTAACATGACACTAATGCGTCTCTCATATGTAATTAGAGCTGTCAAATGAACTAGTCTGGTCTGACTCGGCTCAATTGCATAAATGTGAAATTTAACTTTTTTTTTTTGGTAGATAGACGAAATGACAAAGTCATAATAAACTCACACACACAAGTGGAGGAACCGGGGTTCGAACTCCAATAATGGCATCCGACCTAACAATTTCGGCATTTTGCCAGTTGAGTTAGGACTTCTGGATAATCTAACTTTTGTTTTAATCTCAAACAATTGTTACTCATTTCAATATCTTATGTTTGTTTTCAAATTCATTTTGAGACTATGTTTTCTATCACATTTATCATTATTTGTTTTAGAAACCAAAATCAATATATCATTTATTTTTCGGTCAAAAAAGAAGTATCTCGTTTTAATTAATTCTTTTATTTTGGTTTAATTTTAAAGTAAATTCTATGGTACATCCACTATATTTGAGTGTACCGGTACACTCACTCTTTAAATTCATAGTTAAATGAGTTGTTTTTTGAAAAAAAATATTATTCTCTTATCATTTATAATTATAATAACTAAATCTTATTCATCAAAAGTGTCAACGAAATAATTTTTTTTCTTTTAAATTTTTATCACTCATAATTGAGAACATTCATTATTTTTTACGATAATATGTAAAAAAAAAGTTACTATGATTCTTATAAACAATTAAATGATGTTTTTTTTCTTATAAAATGTTGTTCTATAAATTATAAATATTGACAAATAGCTATTTACTACATAAAAAATGATCGTTCATGTATAAAATTAAGAAGCAAAAGTACCGATGCACCTAATTTTTTGAGTGTACATAAAAAGTTCCCTAAAGCTTTAAACAGATACAACTAATCTATTCTATCCTCTCAAAAAACAAAGGTTCAACTAATTTATTAAAATATTATTTTCGGTCAAACTTTTTTCTTCTAACAAATAAAAAAAATAAAAAAAAATAGATAATAATGACATAAGGTAGAAAACCTTAAAAAAGAAAATTATGACATGAGATAGAAGGAAAGATTCAAAGACATACGCAAAGCTTGTTGCTTTTGGCCAATTTCATTTCAAATTTGAGAATAATCAATTTCATCATCCAAAATTTCCAAACCGCACTACCAAATTACCATATATACATTCTCAAATCTAAATAATCTCTCAAATCTTTAGTGGAGAGATTATTATTAATCCAACACAAACAAACACGACATAAACCTAACTACACCTAATAAAAAAAAAAGCTATTTCTACTTTTTTTTTTTTTCCTTTCTCATTATTATCATTCAAAAGACATACATCTGGAACTGGACCATGATTCATTTGTGATGCAACTACCAACAAATGTTAACCCACCGTCCCAAATTTTAACCACGTTTCCATTAAGCTCCGTTAAATCTTGACACGTGTACCACCCATTCTCATTCTCTCCATTTCTCAACCTTAACACCTTCTCCCAACACTTCCACCACTCAACTTCAACTTCCGGTTCCCACCCTTCAACAACCGGCAATTGCCGGTAACAATTACTACTATTCTTGTTGAATCCACATTGCATGTCCTCCTTGTAATACAAGGTAAACTTCCCCTTCCTTACACCATCAACATCATCAGAAACATCTGATAATGTTGGTGGTGTCTCAGTTTTTGACGTTACATTTTCAGTGGAAATCAAGACACTCTCGTCGGGTTTTATTTCCACCGGTGATGTAACGTTGGAAACTGAGACACTCTGATCCGGTTTTACTGAAACTGGGTCTAGTGATTTGGGACAACCGGATGAGCGAATCTTCCAGAAGCTGAGAGCGGCGGTGATAGCAAGCCAAGTCCATAAGTTGTTGAGAATTGTGATTAAACCAAAGTTTAAGTAGTTGAAGGCTAAAGCCTCAACGTTGGAATCTAACAAGAGGTTCATTATCTTTATTGTTTTGGTTTAGTTTTGTGGTGTGTGTGTGTTTGAGAGGAATGAATTGAATAAGAGAAATGGATTGAGGAGGCTGAAGATATAAGGAGTGGGAGGAAGAGAGAAATGAGGGTGGGTGGGATCTCTAATAAGATGCCTAGAATCGATAAGTAAGATGCCATTTATTCTAAGGTATATTACATTTGCTGACACACATACATGCATTCCTCTTTGCTCACCACAATAAATAAATAATATTCATTAAAAAATGTAAATGTTAAAATAAATAAAAATATATATTTTTTCCGTCCAAAAATATAGGATATTTTTTAATTTAAAATTTCCCCTAAAAAATAAATAAAAATATAAAATAGAGTAAATTACACTCTCCTTCCATAAAAAATGTTTGAATTACACTTCCCTCATATTTTATGTTAAAATATACACTTCTCTCTCCTCTTATTTAAAATATATTAGAAAATATTTCACTTATCTCCCTTGAGAGCAACTTGAATTACATTCTCCACCTCTTTTATGTTAAAATTTACACTTTATTCCCTCGATATTTTTTTTTAGTACAAATAATCTAGCAAAAAAATTAATCTAACATATTTCGAATAAAAATAGTATTGCGGGTCCATTTTAATATAATCAAAACTCAAGTACATATTTTTCGCTTTTTTTATTCACAATTTATTAACATGTAGTTTTAAACCCTATTATAAAATATGAAACAACCCAAAATAAAATTAAAATATGTGAAAAATTACGTAAGTCAATTAAGTATGGTTATTTAAAAGTGACTTTTATACTCCAAATTATAACATTAATAATAAAATATTTAAATTCTATGGTTTCTGCAGAGGAGAATAATCGACTGACCTCAGTTCCTTCGATTGATGAGGTTAAGGCAGTAGTGTTTGATTTGAATGGGGATGGTGCTCCCGGACATGATATGTTTGGAGGACATTTCTTTCAATTTTATTGGGATATCATTGCGCGTGATGTGGTGTGCTCAGTCCAAGATTTTTTCTACACGGGGTTTTGATTCCTAACTTGAATGCTAATATTATTGTTCTGATTTGTAAGGTGCCTGGTGCTTGTAACATGAAAGATTTCTGTCTGATTGCTCTTGCCAATTTCCAATTCAAAATTGTGAGAAAGATTCTCGCGGATAGGCTAGTAGTTATTTGCATGCGCATTATTTCACCTCAGCAAAGAGGCTTTGTCCGAGATTGTCATATTTCCAGCTGTGTTATTCTTGCTTCGGAGGCCATTAATTTATTGACGAAGAAGCAATATGGAGGTAATATAGCTATCAAGGTTGATATTAGAAAGACATTTGTGACTTTGGATTGGAATTTTTTGTTATTTGTGTTGAAGAGTTTTGGATTTGAAACTTGTTTTTGTGAATGGATTTTTGGTATTCTGCACTCGACCCGTCTTTCTATTTTGGTGAATGGTAATGGTATTGGTTTTTCTCTTGCAAGAGGGGTGTACGATAGGGAGAACCTCTCTCCCCCCTTCTTTTTGTCTTGCCGATGAGGTCTTGAGTTGTATAACAACCCGATTTTCGCAATAGTTATTTTAATTAATTATTATGTGTGTTTATTTGTGCTTGTATATGATTATTTGTCTCTGTGTGTTTTTTATTCGGGATTAGTGGATTTTAGCGTAGGAAGGGTATTTTAGTCATTTTAAACTCAGGGGTATTTTGGTCATTTGGTGAGCAAGGGTAAAATAGTCTTTTGGTTACGAGAATTGTTTTTAGTGTTTTAAGTAGGAATGATTATTTTTACTAATTTACTAGTGAGTTGTGGTAATTAATTAGAGACGGTAACTATTCGTTATTTTAACGGTTTAATAATGTAGTGACTCGGTGAGTTATATGTTAAGAATATTGAGCCAATTAAGACAACTTGTGATTGAGCCCATTTTTGTAGTGACTATATAAACAATAGTCTTATGAGAAATTAGGTCATTACCTTCATTCACTTATTTTCACAAAACATTTTAAGATAGAGGTAGAGAGAGAAAGGGGGTCTTGAAGAGCAAAGAAGAACTAGAGAGAGAAGCTTGGGAATTGGTGGCTAGGAGTTAAACTGAAGCTAGAAATTTGATTCTCGAATATTAGAGGTAAGGGGGATAGTCTCTTTTCACTAATTAAGCTATAATCATTTTTTCTACTTATGGGTTCAAGGGCTTTTGTTATGATTGTGACTTTTTGTAATTTTAAATGATAAAATTTATGCTCCTATTTCATGTGAAATTGTGGGTATGATAAACTTCATGAATTTATTGTGTTAATAGCTTAAACTTCATAGTTGTTGTTGTTGTTGAGTTGTTTTGATGATTTTCGACTATTTAAGTGAAATTCATGAATTGGTGTATGATTGTTGTTGAAACATGTTTGAATTCACTTCATTAATGTTTGTTTATGTTTATGTGTGATGGAGTTTGAATTGGTGTGGTTGTTTTTGAGGTTTGAATGAAAAATGAGAAAAATGGTGGTTGTTGGTGAAAATGAACTAGATGATAATTTTGAGATGAATTGGTGTTATAATCAGATGTTTGTTGTTGTTATGATTGCTTTTTGATGTTTGTAATAAAGTGTATAAGTGAATAACATAATTGGTTGTGATTATTATGATAATGTATATGTTGGTGAGTTATGCATTGTCGAGGCCTTACTTGAAGTACATACATTCATAGTCATATTGAGGTGATTTGAAGAATGTAATTGGTGGTGCTTATTACATAGCTTCTGCAGAACATAATTGGTAGTGTTTATTATGTTGGTAGATTCATTAACTGTAAAATTTATCTCCGGAATCATATGGTACCACATGCATCTAGAAGAGTCTAGAGCATTGCATACATTGTGATTTGGTGAGTCAAGTCATACTTGATTATATGAATTGGTGTATACGTGCATTGGTGAAACTTGATAAACCTATGAATATGTGGTAAATTTATATATTCGTATACTCATGGAATATCAATGTTGTTGAGTTGTTTAAACTAGTTAAGTTTACTTACATCAATTATTGATTATGTTTATTGTGAATTATGAACTCACACCTAGTGGTCGTTTGGTTGACCGCCTTCCTTATCCGAATGGATGGGTAGACGGTGTGCAAGAATAGATTTGCTTACTTTGGTGAGTTGCTTGTTATTTACTTTTATACTTTTCTCCTTCTTCTCCATGTCGACGATGAACACGGGTGAGTAGAGTTCTCTTGTCTTGGGATTGTTGGATAAGTCTTAATGACATAATCCTAATCAAACCAAGCTATTGACCCTAATCTTATGTAACACTAATCTCTAATCTAAATTCATCGTTTTAACATGAATTAACTATTATCAAACTGTGGAAACGAAAGTGGAGAGTTTGATAATTGTTAATCCATCATCTCAAATATCAATTCATAAAACGAAAGTGGAGCTTTGATATTCGAACAAGTGAATTTAGACAAGGGTTGCAAAGGCAGCGAAATAGTCTTTACAATCTTTGAGACATATAGTTTCGATCTTCAAGGGAACTAATAATAATCAAGTCAGCGAAATAGGTTTGGTTGCTAGAGGAACCAAAATCTAATAGTAATCAATTCAGCGAAATAGGCTTGGTTGCTAGAGGAACAAAAGAGAAACTGTCTTTAGAAGTTAGGTCTAACTTAAGGTTCTAGGTTTAATAGTTTGGTTTGAGAAGGACTTGTCGTTAAGATTAACCAATGATCCCAAGGCTCTTTTTATTATACTATCTTTCAACCGTTTGAAAACCCCAACTTTGCAACTTGACTATCTTCTAATCATCGACTAAAGTTAATTGAATTTAGCAACTCCTTGTCGGAACGATACTCTTATTTTACTACTTCGGTCGAACCGTATACTTGCGGTTGTATCCCATCAAGTTTTTGGCGCCGCTGCCGGGAAGTTAACTAATTTAATTAACCTTTTCTTTGTGATTAGAATCTTTTCTTTTCCCTTTTCCTCTACTTCTTTCTTTCTTTTGTTTTACCGTTAACTTCTTGGGTTCTCAATTTCTTATGCGAAGAAGTAAAAGTCTTGGAGAATTCATTCCTGAGATCGAAAGATATTTGCATAAGAAAAGGAGAGAGGCACAAAATAATATTGCCATGGCTGAACGCACTCTCAAAGAGTATGCAACACATTCTACGGAAGAGCCACAAGCTATTATTGTGTACCCGACGGTTGAGGGTAACAACTTTGAGATCAAGCCTGCACTACTTAATTTGGTGCAGCAAAATCAGTTTTCTGGATCACCCACGGAAGATCCAAATCTCTTTATTTCTTCCTTCTTAAGACTCAGTGGCACTATAAAAGAGAACCAAGAATCCGTAAGACTTCATCTCTTTCCCTTTTCCTTAAGGGATAGAGATAACGCTTGGTTCCATTCCCTAGAAGTTGGTTCCATCACTTCATGGGATCAAATGAGGCGAGCGTTCCTTTGCCCGATTCTTTCCTCCCTCTAAAACCGCTAAACTAAGAGATCAAATCACGCGGTTCAATCAAAAAGATGGGGAGTCTCTTTATGATGCATGAGAGAGTTTCAAGGAAATGCTTAGACTTTGTCCCCACCATGGTTTAGAGAAGTGGCTCATAGTCCACACTTTTTATAATGGCCTAACATATACCACTAAGATGTCTATTGATGCAGCTGCAGGTGGAGCCCTAATGAACAAGAACTATACGGAGGCTTACGCTTTGATTGAAGACATGGCTCATAATCACTACCAATGGACCAACGAGAGAGCCATCACTACTTCTACACCCTCTAAAAAAGAGGCAGGTATGTACGAAGTCTTTGATTATGATCACCTTGCTGCTAAGGTGGATGCACTAAACCGAAAATTTGAAAAACTTAATGTTAATGTTGTCACCCCTACTCCTACATCTCCTTGTGAAATTTGTGGTATATTTGGTCATATTGGTGTTGATTGTTAGTTAGGTAGTGCTACTAATAGTATTGAGCTAATGAACTATGCTCAATACAACCAAGGAACGAGGCCTAACCAAAACTTTTATAAAAATCCTCAAGGTTCCTATATAGACAGTAGCACCACCTGGCTATACAAACAACCTGGCTATACAAACAACCAGAGGGTGGCTCAGAAATCAAGTTTGGAAATTTTGTTGAAAAATTGCATGATGAATCAAAATAAACAACTTCGAGAACTCAAAAACCAAACGGGATTTTTGAACGAGTCTCTCTCCAAACTCAATACCAAGGTAGATTCTATCGCCACACACACTAAAATGCTTGAGACCCAAATCTCCCAAGTGGCCCAACAAGTGGCCACCTCTTCTCAAACACCAGGAGTCTTTCCTAGTCAAACCGAGGCCAATCCAAAGGCTCATGTCAATACAATTTCTTTTGGGGGTAGTAAGTTAGAAGAGATCGTTGCTAAAGCTAAAAGTACCAAGGGAGAGAGTGTTAAGCTTTTAGGTGAAAAAGATGTGATAGAAAGTGAGAAACCGCTTGATAAGAACAAAGCCCCTTCCCCATTAAGGCTTGCTAAGCTTAACTTGGAGGCTCAATTCAATAAATTTGTGAACATACTGAAGAAGATTTGCATAAAGATTCCCTTTGCTGAAGCTTTATCTCGTATGCCTCTATATGCCAAGTTTTTAAAAGAAATTTTCTAAAAGAAAAAGGCTATAGAGCACAATGAGATAATAACTTTGACAAGGGAAAGTAGTACAATCATCAAGAAGCCACCTCAAAAGCTTAGAGATCCAGATAGTTTTGCCATCCCTTGTATGATAGGGAGTGATACCTTAGACAAAGCCTCGTGTGACTTAGGTGCTAGTGTTAGTTTGTTGCCCTTATCCCTCTTTAAAAGGATGGGAATAGGAGAGTTGAAACCTACCGAAACAACATTGAAGTTAGCTAATCGTTCTACTATCCAACCCGTAGGATATGTTGAGGACATCCCCGTTAAGATAGAAGGGTGTCGCGTCATTTTTCGGAGATCAAGGCTATTCGATTAGCTTTTGACTCACTAATTATTTCACGACTGAGCATTTAATTTTTTATTAAAAGGGGAAAAAAGTTCAAACTACCCCATTTTGAAAAGATTTAGGGTTCGGGGGTTAGTTACATAAAGGGAAGGTGTTAGCACCCTTTATGTCCGTAGTACTCTACGGGAACCTCTTGATTTTATTTAATTAATGTGCTATAACTTGCTTACTTATTTTTGAAAAGAAGGAATTAAAGTGGAAAAATAAAGACCTAATTATCTACATTTTTTATTGATTTGGAAGGACATAGTCCTCTGCCTACGTACCCGTGAGGGATCAAAACCTCGTAGTTCGGGGTAGAAAATGACGTTTGATTGGTTTTTATGTTTTTTATTAGTTTTGAAAAAGGTTTTAAAATGAAAAGCCAAGTGGCAAATAAGTGTTTGTTTGTGTTTTTTAATATTGAAAAAAGAGACTTTAAGTAAAGTTAAATTGATTGAAGTTTGATTAAGAAAAGAAAATAAAAATGCGGTCACTTGATTTGGATCAAGGTTTATTATGAAAATATTTTTGTGATTTTGATTATTTGCATGTTTTTTGTTGTTTTTTGGAATATTAAATAAAAATTAAACTAACGGAGCAATAAAAATAAAAGCGCGTGGATTTTTGTCGTGACGTTGGATCACCACAAAATCCCTAATCTAATTTTTTTGCATTTTTGGATATATCTAAGGCGGTAAAGAAATAAAATGACACACACACCCACACACTTTTCTCATTTATATTTACATTGGACCTAAATAAATTCTAATTGCTGGAAAATAAATAACAATAATTAAAATGCTAAATAGAAATAAAAAAAATGCAAAAATGCTAAAAAGAAATAAAATGCAAGAAAATAAAAGAAATTGACAACCGAAGGGGCAAAAATTACCGAAGGGACTTTTCCGAAGGGACTTATTCCGAAGGGACAGAAAAAAGAGGGAGAAGAAAAGAATAGCTCGTCAACACAAGCTAAAGAGGGAGAAGAGAGAAAAGTTCTTTGACAACTCAAGAGAACTTTTGGTGTGTTAAATTGTGTGGAATGAGGGCTCTATTTATAGGTGAGGAGGTTGATGAAAAATGAAAAATTGGTTTAATGGAAATGATGGACAATTATGGTGAATTTTGAAAAAGGAATGTTAAAGTTGACACTTGATTTGAAATTTTTTTAGACCTTGTACATTTTATTTTGGACCTATTGACACTTTTTTTTTTTTGGACACTAATTAATTAAAAAGAAATAAAATAAAATAAAATAAATCTAATACGAAATAAAATAAAAACAAATTAAACTAAATTATTTAAAGAAAAATAAAAATTAAAAGATGGAAAATAAAAATTATTAAATATAAAAAAAGTAACTAATCTTAAAATTAAAATTAATAAAAGATGGAAAGAAAATAAAAAGAGAAAAGAGGGTCCGACTCGGAATCAAAAAATGAGGTATTTTAAAATACCTCTGTAACGCCCTCTCTAATTAATTGATTATTTTAAATGAGTTTAGAATATACTTATATGATTTGTGTGATTTATATGATTTATTTTGATAAGTGATATTTTGTTATGATATATGTTATATATTTATTAATATAATATATATGTTATTTGATTTAGAAATATATATAGATATGTTATTTGGTTCAGAAATATATATGATTCGTTATAGAAATATGTATGATTTGTTGTAGAAATATATGTCATTCGTTATAGAAATATATACATGATTTGTTGTAGAAATATATGTCATTTGCTATGGAAATATAAATGATTTGTTATGGAAATATATATATATATATGTTATAGAGATATAATTGTTATTTATTATTGTTATAGAAACATTTTATATATATATATATATATATATGTATATATTAGAATAGAATATTAATATTTGGATTTAAGAGAAAAATAAGTAGGTTAAAGATTTATATAAATAGGAGAGACCTAGTTTAGAAAAACATAACGTACGTACGACTGCTTTTGGAGAAAAGGGAGAAAAGTCAAGAGAAGAGGGAGAGACCTAGAGGGGCTGCGATTTTCTGATTATAAGGTAAGGGTGAGACTAACTTTGCAATTCTATTAAGTATCTGAATCAATGGTTAAGTTTAACATGAATTAGGATGAGTTTAAGAAGAATCGGAAATTAGGTCAAATTGATAGAATTGATAATTAAACGGTGGAAACTTGTTAAAAAGATGTAGAAACTGTCCTTAGACCTTAGATAATGATTTAGATGAATTCTGGAATTGAAATTAGGCTTAGAACCTTGTTAGATGATGATTTTCGTGTAGAAAGTGCATCATGTCCGAGCCTAGATTCATCGCTCGCCACGGCGAGCTATGAACCTCGCCTCGCGAGTGATGATCTTCATCGCTCGCCACACGAGCCTTTCCCTTCGCCTCGCGAGTTGTTTGGTGCAACTCGCCATGGCGAGCAACCCTTCCTCGCCTCGCGAGCTCAGGCAGAGAGCATGTCATATTTTGTGTTTCGACCTTTTTAGTTGGACCTTGGATGCCTTAGAGTGCCTGAACATACCTAGTATTTATTAGGATTGAATGTAGGATCAGATTGAACCCAGAACAACACTAGTTTGGGAGATGAGTGGTACTCGCCATGGCGAGTAAGAACTCTCGCCTCGCGAGCACATCCAAGATTGAGTGCTTTTGAGGAATTTGAGACCTGAGTCGTTTGAATGGATTAGGAATGGAACTTTAGGTACTAATGAGACCTATCTAAGATGTTAACTGTTATTTGTGAAGCTATATTGAAATGCTAAGTGTTTATAATGTGATTTATTGATTGATTGCATTACTTGAATTATTATTGAATGATTAGGGAGTTGTTGAAAATGAATTGATATTAAGCTGTTGATATGATCTGATTATGCTGCTATTGTTATTTAACTAAGTTGCATGAGTTGTTGTTGATTATCATTTGATATTGTTATATCCTGAGATGTTCATGTGTCGCCTATGTTGTTGTTGTTGATTATGTGAAATATTTATATGCCTTATGTGGAAGATGTTTGATGTTTAAGTTGTTGATGCTTCACATTAATATTGTTATGTTGTGAATTGAAATTGATATATTGATATCTCTCTGTTGTTGTGTGACTTGACTGCGCTACTGCTGTTATTTAACTAAGTGCATGATGTATATATATATATATATATATATTATGAAATGATGACGTTTAGCTCCAAATTATTGGATGCATGATGATATGTTGATTACGATGATTACGGTGTTTTGTTGTTAAGAGTCCATGCATAGCATTTCATTGAGCTTTGTCCTCACCACGATTAGGAGCTTTGTCCTCCGCACGTTTTAGGAGCTTTGTCCTCCGCACGATAAAAGTATATTAATACTTATGATGACGATTGGTACCACATGCATATAAGTGTCTAAGTTGCATTGTCGCATATGTCGAGTCAAGGTCGTTGTTGATGAATTATCATCCATGAGTTGTTAAGTTGTCGATGAATTATCATCCATGAGTTTGTCGAGTTGTGTTCTACCCATGTGTTGTTAAAGAAGTACCTACGAAGATTATACGATGTGAACTATATGATGTTGACTAAAATATTGCTATGTTGTTTAACATGTTGATTATGATATTGTTATGTTGCTACGTTGTTTAAGATATTGATTATGATATTGTTATGTTGCTATGTTGTTTAACATGTTGATTATGATACTGTTATGTTGCTACGTTGTTTAAGATATTGATTATGATATTGTTATGTTGCTATGTTGTTTAACATGTTGATTATGATACTGTTATGTTGCTACGTTGTTTAAGATATTGATTATGATATTGTTACGTTGCTATGTTGTTTAAGATAATGATTATGATATTGTTAAGTTGTTATGATGTTGTGTATAATTGTTACTATTAAGTGATGAATATGTTGTTCTATATATGATTAATATTATTAAATGAATATTATGTTATGTTATTGATGATGATTGAATGTTGTGATTACTTGGTAATTGTTTATCAAAGATGCTATGATGTTTAAGATGATTATGTTTAAGATGATTATGTTTAAGATGTTTATGTTGAAGATGTATATGTTGTTATTATATAATTAAGATGATTAATATGTGTTGTTCATGTCGTTATAAGATGATGATTTATGTTGTATTGTATATAATTATTATTATTATTATTAAGTGAATATCATGTTACGTTGTTGTTATATTATTATAAGAAGATGTTTATGTTATGATGTAGATAATTATTACTATTAATAAGAGATGATTATATTGTGTTGTTTTAAAGTTATTAGTGATGATGATTACATGAAGATATTTATGAGTTGTTAGGTGTACTTGATGATGTTTATGTTAAGATGTATATAATTATTATTATTATTATTATTAAGTGATGATTATATTGTGTAGTTTAAGTTATTAGTGATGATGATTATATGAAGATATTTATGAGTTGTTAGGTGTACTTGATGATGTTTATGTTAAGTTGATAAGTTGTCTTTTATTCATGAATTGATAAAGAGATGTTTGATGAATAATTATTATTATGAATTAATGATGTTGTTATGCTATATATGAACTATGACTATGATGTGATGATCTATGTTTGTTATGTTTTGGTTAATATGTGTTATATGATGATATTTATAATGTAATGGATATAAAGTAAATGATAATTAGAGGTTGGTTGGATTATTAAGAATTATACATTAAGAAGTATTATTGGTAATAGATGAAGTTATTTGTGTTGTTAAATATAATTATTGAATTATATGCTTGATATTATTGTTTTGTGAAATCTCACCCCTTCTGCTTGAAAATGTTGCTCTTCGTATGAGTAACTTGCAGGTATTAATGATTAGTAGGAGTGGTGGCTCAAGTGTCTTTAGGTGCTCTGATACGTAACGGGATGGGAATTTGTTATTGCTTTCTATTCCTTACGTATTGTTTCTGAAGAGTTATGACTATGCTTTTAGAATGGATTTTTATGACATGATTGTAAAGAGGCTTTAGTGCCAAAGACTGTTTTTAGCTATTGAAGAAATTCCGCTGCGAAGTATTAAAGATTTTGTTATTGAATTTTAAAGGATAAATAGTTATTTATTCAGTTTATGATTTTAAGAAAAGAAGTGTGACATTCCGTTTTTGTGAATTACTCTGATTAAATAAATGAAATTTTCACGTTGGGAAAACGGGGTGTTACAATTGGTATCAGAGCAGGTCGGTCCGTCCGGCCAATTAGAAGAGTCGTGTCGAGTTTTGGTAATAGTTATATTACTATCTTTATGCTATTTGATTAGTTGTTGTTGTGTTTCTAATTAATAGTTATGTTTATTATATGATCATGTTTGATTGACTAACTTTGATGTGGTTTGCATGCTTTGTTGAAGTTTCTATTTAACTATATATGGTTTAGTATGGTTATGCAATGATTGAATTTATTTCTTGCGTGCTTGAATTTCGAGGACGAAATTCTTTCAAGGGGGGGAGAGTTGTAACGCCCTCTCTGATTAATTGATTATTTTAAATGAGTTTAGAATATACTTATATGATTTGTGTGATTTATATGATTTATTTTGATAAGTGATATTTTGTTATGATATATGTTATATATTTATTAATATAATATATATGTTATTTGATTTAGAAATATATATAGATATGTTATTTGGTTCAGAAATATATATGATTCGTTATAGAAATATGTATGATTTGTTGTAGAAATATATGTCATTCGTTATAGAAATATATACATGATTTGTTGTAGAAATATATGTCATTTGCTATGGAAATATAAATGATTTGTTATGGAAATATATATATATATATATATGTTATAGAGATATAATTGTTATTTATTATTGTTATAGAAACATTTTATATATATATATATATATATATATATATATGTATATATTAGAATAGAATATTAATATTTGGATTTAAGAGAAAAATAAGTAGGTTAAAGATTTATATAAATAGGAGAGACCTAGTTTAGAAAAACATAACGTACGTACGACTGCTTTTGGAGAAAAGGGAGAAAAGTCAAGAGAAGAGGGAGAGACCTAGAGGGGCTGCGATTTTCTGATTATAAGGTAAGGGTGAGACTAACTTTGCAATTCTATTAAGTATCTGAATCAATGGTTAAGTTTAACATGAATTAGGATGAGTTTAAGAAGAATCGGAAATTAGGTCAAATTGATAGAATTGATAATTAAACGGTGGAAACTTGTTAAAAAGATGTAGAAACTGTCCTTAGACCTTAGATAATGATTTAGATGAATTCTGGAATTGAAATTAAGCTTAGAACCTTGTTAGATGATGATTTTCGTGTAGAAAGTGCATCATGTCCGAGCCTAGATTCATCGCTCGCCACGGCGAGCTATGAACCTCGCCTCGCGAGTGATGATCTTCATCGCTCGCCACACGAGCCTTTCCCTTCGCCTCGCGAGTTGTTTGGTGCAACTCGCCATGGCGAGCAACCCTTCCTCGCCTCG
Organism: Medicago truncatula; assembly: GCF_003473485.1. Lineage (NCBI taxonomy): Eukaryota > Viridiplantae > Streptophyta > Magnoliopsida > Fabales > Fabaceae > Medicago > Medicago truncatula. The sequence goes on along the minus strand of NC_053043.1, from coordinate 19,157,435 downwards.
CGAGCTCAGGCAGAGAGCATGTCATATTTTGTGTTTCGACCTTTTTAGTTGGACCTTGGATGCCTTAGAGTGCCTGAACATACCTAGTATTGATTAGGATTGAATGTAGGATCAGATTGAACCCAGAACAACACTAGTTTGGGAGATGAGTGGTACTCGCCATGGCGAGTAAGAACTCTCGCCTCGCGAGCACATCCAAGATTGAGTGCTTTTGAGGAATTTGAGACCTGAGTCGTTTGAATGGATTAGGAATGGAACTTTAGGTACTAATGAGACCTATCTAAGATGTTAACTGTTATTTGTGAAGCTATATTGAAATGCTAAGTGTTTATAATGTGATTTATTGATTGATTGCATTACTTGAATTATTATTGAATGATTAGGGAGTTGTTGAAAATGAATTGATATTAAGCTGTTGATATGATCTGATTATGCTGCTATTGTTATTTAACTAAGTTGCATGAGTTGTTGTTGATTATCATTTGATATTGTTATATCCTGAGATGTTCATGTGTCGCCTATGTTGTTGTTGTTGATTATGTGAAATATTTATATGCCTTATGTGGAAGATGTTTGATGTTTAAGTTGTTGATGCTTCACATTAATATTGTTATGTTGTGAATTGAAATTGATATATTGATATCTCTCTGTTGTTGTGTGACTTGACTGCGCTACTGCTGTTATTTAACTAAGTGCATGATGTATATATATATATATATATATATATTATGAAATGATGACGTTTAGCTCCAAATTATTGGATGCATGATGATATGTTGATTACGATGATTACGGTGTTTTGTTGTTAAGAGTCCATGCATAGCATTTCATTGAGCTTTGTCCTCACCACGATTAGGAGCTTTGTCCTCCGCACGTTTTAGGAGCTTTGTCCTCCGCACGATAAAAGTATATTAATACTTATGATGACGATTGGTACCACATGCATATAAGTGTCTAAGTTGCATTGTCGCATATGTCGAGTCAAGGTCGTTGTTGATGAATTATCATCCATGAGTTGTTAAGTTGTCGATGAATTATCATCCATGAGTTTGTCGAGTTGTGTTCTACCCATGTGTTGTTAAAGAAGTACCTACGAAGATTATACGATGTGAACTATATGATGTTGACTAAAATATTGCTATGTTGTTTAACATGTTGATTATGATATTGTTATGTTGCTACGTTGTTTAAGATATTGATTATGATATTGTTATGTTGCTATGTTGTTTAACATGTTGATTATGATACTGTTATGTTGCTACGTTGTTTAAGATATTGATTATGATATTGTTATGTTGCTATGTTGTTTAACATGTTGATTATGATACTGTTATGTTGCTACGTTGTTTAAGATATTGATTATGATATTGTTACGTTGCTATGTTGTTTAAGATAATGATTATGATATTGTTAAGTTGTTATGATGTTGTGTATAATTGTTACTATTAAGTGATGAATATGTTGTTCTATATATGATTAATATTATTAAATGAATATTATGTTATGTTATTGATGATGATTGAATGTTGTGATTACTTGGTAATTGTTTATCAAAGATGCTATGATGTTTAAGATGATTATGTTTAAGATGATTATGTTTAAGATGTTTATGTTGAAGATGTATATGTTGTTATTATATAATTAAGATGATTAATATGTGTTGTTCATGTCGTTATAAGATGATGATTTATGTTGTATTGTATATAATTATTATTATTATTATTAAGTGAATATCATGTTACGTTGTTGTTATATTATTATAAGAAGATGTTTATGTTATGATGTAGATAATTATTACTATTAATAAGAGATGATTATATTGTGTTGTTTTAAAGTTATTAGTGATGATGATTACATGAAGATATTTATGAGTTGTTAGGTGTACTTGATGATGTTTATGTTAAGATGTATATAATTATTATTATTATTATTATTAAGTGATGATTATATTGTGTAGTTTAAGTTATTAGTGATGATGATTATATGAAGATATTTATGAGTTGTTAGGTGTACTTGATGATGTTTATGTTAAGTTGATAAGTTGTCTTTTATTCATGAATTGATAAAGAGATGTTTGATGAATAATTATTATTATGAATTAATGATGTTGTTATGCTATATATGAACTATGACTATGATGTGATGATCTATGTTTGTTATGTTTTGGTTAATATGTGTTATATGATGATATTTATAATGTAATGGATATAAAGTAAATGATAATTAGAGGTTGGTTGGATTATTAAGAATTATACATTAAGAAGTATTATTGGTAATAGATGAAGTTATTTGTGTTGTTAAATATAATTATTGAATTATATGCTTGATATTATTGTTTTGTGAAATCTCACCCCTTCTGCTTGAAAATGTTGCTCTTCGTATGAGTAACTTGCAGGTATTAATGATTAGTAGGAGTGGTGGCTCAAGTGTCTTTAGGTGCTCTGATACGTAACGGGATGGGAATTTGTTATTGCTTTCTATTCCTTATGTATTGTTTCTGAAGAGTTATGACTATGCTTTTAGAATGGATTTTTATGACATGATTGTAAAGAGGCTTTAGTGCCAAAGACTGTTTTTAGCTATTGAAGAAATTCCGCTGCGAAGTATTAAAGATTTTGTTATTGAATTTTAAAGGATAAATAGTTATTTATTCAGTTTATGATTTTAAGAAAAGAAGTGTGACATTCCGTTTTTGTGAATTACTCTGATTAAATAAATGAAATTTTCACGTTGGGAAAACGGGGTGTTACAATTGGTATCAGAGCAGGTCGGTCCGTCCGGCCAATTAGAAGAGTCGTGTCGAGTTTTGGTAATAGTTATATTACTATCTTTATGCTATTTGATTAGTTGTTGTTGTGTTTCTAATTAATAGTTATGTTTATTATATGATCATGTTTGATTGACTAACTTTGATGTGGTTTGCATGCTTTGTTGAAGTTTCTATTTAACTATATATGGTTTAGTATGGTTATGCAATGATTGAATTTATTTCTTGCGTGCTTGAATTTCGAGGACGAAATTCTTTCAAGGGGGGGAGAGTTGTAACGCCCTCTCTAATTAATTGATTATTTTAAATGAGTTTAGAATATACTTATATGATTTGTGTGATTTATATGATTTATTTTGATAAGTGATATTTTGTTATGATATATGTTATATATTTATTAATATAATATATATGTTATTTGATTTAGAAATATATATAGATATGTTATTTGGTTCAGAAATATATATGATTCGTTATAGAAATATGTATGATTTGTTGTAGAAATATATGTCATTCGTTATAGAAATATATACATGATTTGTTGTAGAAATATATGTCATTTGCTATGGAAATATAAATGATTTGTTATGGAAATATATATATATATATATGTTATAGAGATATAATTGTTATTTATTATTGTTATAGAAACATTTTATATATATATATATATATATATATGTATATATTAGAATAGAATATTAATATTTGGATTTAAGAGAAAAATAAGTAGGTTAAAGATTTATATAAATAGGAGAGACCTAGTTTAGAAAAACATAACGTACGTACGACTGCTTTTGGAGAAAAGGGAGAAAAGTCAAGAGAAGAGGGAGAGACCTAGAGGGGCTGCGATTTTCTGATTATAAGGTAAGGGTGAGACTAACTTTGCAATTCTATTAAGTATCTGAATCAATGGTTAAGTTTAACATGAATTAGGATGAGTTTAAGAAGAATCGGAAATTAGGTCAAATTGATAGAATTGATAATTAAACGGTGGAAACTTGTTAAAAAGATGTAGAAACTGTCCTTAGACCTTAGATAATGATTTAGATGAATTCTGGAATTGAAATTAAGCTTAGAACCTTGTTAGATGATGATTTTCGTGTAGAAAGTGCATCATGTCCGAGCCTAGATTCATCGCTCGCCACGGCGAGCTATGAACCTCGCCTCGCGAGTGATGATCTTCATCGCTCGCCACACGAGCCTTTCCCTTCGCCTCGCGAGTTGTTTGGTGCAACTCGCCATGGCGAGCAACCCTTCCTCGCCTCGCGAGCTCAGGCAGAGAGCATGTCATATTTTGTGTTTCGACCTTTTTAGTTGGACCTTGGATGCCTTAGAGTGCCTGAACATACCTAGTATTGATTAGGATTGAATGTAGGATCAGATTGAACCCAGAACAACACTAGTTTGGGAGATGAGTGGTACTCGCCATGGCGAGTAAGAACTCTCGCCTCGCGAGCACATCCAAGATTGAGTGCTTTTGAGGAATTTGAGACCTGAGTCGTTTGAATGGATTAGGAATGGAACTTTAGGTACTAATGAGACCTATCTAAGATGTTAACTGTTATTTGTGAAGCTATATTGAAATGCTAAGTGTTTATAATGTGATTTATTGATTGATTGCATTACTTGAATTATTATTGAATGATTAGGGAGTTGTTGAAAATGAATTGATATTAAGCTGTTGATATGATCTGATTATGCTGCTATTGTTATTTAACTAAGTTGCATGAGTTGTTGTTGATTATCATTTGATATTGTTATATCCTGAGATGTTCATGTGTCGCCTATGTTGTTGTTGTTGATTATGTGAAATATTTATATGCCTTATGTGGAAGATGTTTGATGTTTAAGTTGTTGATGCTTCACATTAATATTGTTATGTTGTGAATTGAAATTGATATATTGATATCTCTCTGTTGTTGTGTGACTTGACTGCGCTACTGCTGTTATTTAACTAAGTGCATGATGTATATATATATATATATATATATTATGAAATGATGACGTTTAGCTCCAAATTATTGGATGCATGATGATATGTTGATTACGATGATTACGGTGTTTTGTTGTTAAGAGTCCATGCATAGCATTTCATTGAGCTTTGTCCTCACCACGATTAGGAGCTTTGTCCTCCGCACGTTTTAGGAGCTTTGTCCTCCGCACGATAAAAGTATATTAATACTTATGATGACGATTGGTACCACATGCATATAAGTGTCTAAGTTGCATTGTCGCATATGTCGAGTCAAGGTCGTTGTTGATGAATTATCATCCATGAGTTGTTAAGTTGTCGATGAATTATCATCCATGAGTTTGTCGAGTTGTGTTCTACCCATGTGTTGTTAAAGAAGTACCTACGAAGATTATACGATGTGAACTATATGATGTTGACTAAAATATTGCTATGTTGTTTAACATGTTGATTATGATATTGTTATGTTGCTACGTTGTTTAAGATATTGATTATGATATTGTTATGTTGCTATGTTGTTTAACATGTTGATTATGATACTGTTATGTTGCTACGTTGTTTAAGATATTGATTATGATATTGTTATGTTGCTATGTTGTTTAACATGTTGATTATGATACTGTTATGTTGCTACGTTGTTTAAGATATTGATTATGATATTGTTACGTTGCTATGTTGTTTAAGATAATGATTATGATATTGTTAAGTTGTTATGATGTTGTGTATAATTGTTACTATTAAGTGATGAATATGTTGTTCTATATATGATTAATATTATTAAATGAATATTATGTTATGTTATTGATGATGATTGAATGTTGTGATTACTTGGTAATTGTTTATCAAAGATGCTATGATGTTTAAGATGATTATGTTTAAGATGATTATGTTTAAGATGTTTATGTTGAAGATGTATATGTTGTTATTATATAATTAAGATGATTAATATGTGTTGTTCATGTCGTTATAAGATGATGATTTATGTTGTATTGTATATAATTATTATTATTATTATTAAGTGAATATCATGTTACGTTGTTGTTATATTATTATAAGAAGATGTTTATGTTATGATGTAGATAATTATTACTATTAATAAGAGATGATTATATTGTGTTGTTTTAAAGTTATTAGTGATGATGATTACATGAAGATATTTATGAGTTGTTAGGTGTACTTGATGATGTTTATGTTAAGATGTATATAATTATTATTATTATTATTATTAAGTGATGATTATATTGTGTAGTTTAAGTTATTAGTGATGATGATTATATGAAGATATTTATGAGTTGTTAGGTGTACTTGATGATGTTTATGTTAAGTTGATAAGTTGTCTTTTATTCATGAATTGATAAAGAGATGTTTGATGAATAATTATTATTATGAATTAATGATGTTGTTATGCTATATATGAACTATGACTATGATGTGATGATCTATGTTTGTTATGTTTTGGTTAATATGTGTTATATGATGATATTTATAATGTAATGGATATAAAGTAAATGATAATTAGAGGTTGGTTGGATTATTAAGAATTATACATTAAGAAGTATTATTGGTAATAGATGAAGTTATTTGTGTTGTTAAATATAATTATTGAATTATATGCTTGATATTATTGTTTTGTGAAATCTCACCCCTTCTGCTTGAAAATGTTGCTCTTCGTATGAGTAACTTGCAGGTATTAATGATTAGTAGGAGTGGTGGCTCAAGTGTCTTTAGGTGCTCTGATACGTAACGGGATGGGAATTTGTTATTGCTTTCTATTCCTTACGTATTGTTTCTGAAGAGTTATGACTATGCTTTTAGAATGGATTTTTATGACATGATTGTAAAGAGGCTTTAGTGCCAAAGACTGTTTTTAGCTATTGAAGAAATTCCGCTGCGAAGTATTAAAGATTTTGTTATTGAATTTTAAAGGATAAATAGTTATTTATTCAGTTTATGATTTTAAGAAAAGAAGTGTGACATTCCGTTTTTGTGAATTACTCTGATTAAATAAATGAAATTTTCACGTTGGGAAAACGGGGTGTTACAACCTCCCTGCCGAATTTTTTTACTGAAAAATCAGAGATCGATCAGAGTCAAGTGACATGTGTCAGTGGGGCCTTAGGTCAAAAATTGGGGTATGACAAAGGGATATGCATCCCGACTGATTTTATGGTGCTTGACATAGAAGAAGACAATGAGTGCCCTATAATTCTATGACTACCTTTTCTCTTTACTGCGGGTGCTGTAGTTGATGTTAAAAATGGTAGGATTATTTTTCAAGTGAGTGATGAGATGGTATGATTTGAGTTGGAGAATGTTATGAAAGGTCCCGCTCTTTATTCTTGTTGCATGATTAAAGATCATGATGTGAAAGAATGCTTTTTAGCGTCATCTACATAATATGATCTCTTTTATCCTTTCTAAGGACACTTTCTTAACGTCAAGCTAATGACTATAAAGGAGCGCTTCGTGGGAGGCAACCCACACATTTAACTGCTTTTGTTTTGTTTGTTTTTTGTTGTTTTAAGTTATCTTGTAGGTAATTGTCCAAGCATGATTCAAGAAAATGAAAAATTTTGAAGCCCCGGTCTCCAGAAGCCTGGCACGGCCCGTGCTCCCACTGGCACGGCCGTGCCACCCAATGCCAAGCCAAACCCTCAAAACTCCAGAGCCTTGGCACAGCCCGTGCCCCCAGCTGGCACGGCCATGCGCGACTTGTAGGTGAGTTTTAACCAAAAAATTTCCTTCTTATTCCTTCACTCTCAACCACAAACATCTCTCTACCTTCAAACCTCTCTCTAAAACCTCCATAACCATAAAAATTCAAACCCTCATATCTCCATCAAAACTTCACCAATTCACAAAATTTCTTCACCCAATTAATCACAAACACCATTCCAATCATAACCCTACAATCAAAAACAACTTTCATCCACCCAAAGCCAAAATCAACCAAATTCGTAGCCCTCATTAACCTAACCCAAAACCCACATATTCATAACCAATTTCTGCAATCCAAGTCATAAAACTTACTTAAACCTTAACCCCATAACTAAACCAAACTTTTCCACCAAAAACATACCCAAAACCAAACCTTCACCAAAACCACACCAAGTCAAACCAAGGTCAAGGCAATGACTTCAAAAAGATGTGGAAAAGAAGTTACAAGCTCTTCAGGAGTACCTCCCCCAAAGAAGCAAGTACCCACAAAGAATCATGGAATACAATTCAAGGACAACAAGCAAAGGGATAAGTATAAAGTTCTCATCTCTAAACCTTTACATGCTTTTAGATACCCTGATTCTTATAGCTTGAATGTGATAGGCCTTAGAGACAACGTGTTTGACTTTCTAGGAAGATTAGGGTGGGTTGCTATGTTAAGACCTATGAGAGGGTATGAAAATTTCACCTATGAGTTTTTAAGTTCTATTGTTTTTACAAAGGATAGGATGAATTTTGATAACCCCAATCATAGAGTATCTTTCCAGCTTAAGAACATTGATTACGTGATGTCTATTCAACACTTTCGTGATGAGATGGGTTTCACAAATGCGGGGTTCATCCATGACTCTTGGGATCAAAGTCTAAAGCCGGTTGACTATCAACCCGCTGCCTTTTGGGAACGTATCACCGGTCTAAGGCAATTTAACACACGTTCCAACAAAGCTAGTAACATTCACAACCCTGTGCTTAGGTACCTTCAAAGGGTTATGGCTTGCACCATTTGGGGTAGGACTGAATTGGAAAACACTAGGACAGATGAACTCTTCATGTTGTGGGCTATGCTTAACAACCACCCCGTTAACACTTGCTTTTACTTGCTTGATTAACTTTCCCATGTAGGTAATAGGTCTGATGGTAAGGGAGAGATAGTAGTAGGTGGTATCATCACATACATAGCTAGACAATTGGGAGTGGGTGAGGACCAAGGGATAAACAAAATCGAGGGAAACAAGTTCTTTGGCTTTGAAGTAATCTTAGCCTTAGAGCTAGTAGCTTCAGGTTCTAACAGAACAACATTTTCACTCTTAGCACCTTCAGACACAAAGAAGGTTTTCAACCTTTCCTTAACGCATTCAACGTTTCCTTGACTTTCCATTACACTTTTCTTGTAGCTTCTTACAAAGATGCTTGAGTTTTTCTTCATAAGTTCTACAATGAAGTCAAACCCTCTAAGTCCTTCTTCAGAAGCTTTCAGGTCCAATAGAGTTTATTCTTGTTGTTTCATCAAAACAACATATCTTTCTTTTATAGCTTTCACAAGTGCTCCTCTGATTGTGTGATGTTTCTTCTGAGCAGAAGTATGTTTTCTTCTATCAATAACAACTCCTTCTTCATCAACGACTAAGTCACCAATACCATCTTCTAGTATGTCCCATAGTTCTTCATCTAAATCCATTACATGACTATAGAAGTTGGTCTTCCACCAGAAAAATTCTTCAGGATCTCCTTTGAACTTTGGAACTTTTCCAGAGTCAGATTTCTTGTTGCTACCATAATCATATGGAATAGCAGTACTAGTACTGGATTCAGGTTCCACACCAGACATTATTTTCTCATATCTTTTTCTGTTACAATGTTAAGTGTTTTGACAACAGACCAAGGCTCTAGATACCAATTGAAGGTGAGAAAAACACAAGAAGGGGGGGTTGAATTGTGTTGGCTTTTTCTTCGTTTTCTCTTATGCTGAAAACACTAATCAGAAGCAGATAGAGTTCTACTTCTGACGTGATGTTCAGAACTAGATGCAGCGGATAAAATAGATAGAGAGAGGGGGGGGGGGGGGGGGGGGGGGGGGGGGGGGGGGGGGGAAGAAAGACACAAAGCAATTTATACAGGTTCCTTCCACAAACCGGAAGTCAGTCCTGTCATCCTTGCACTTCCAAGGAGAGTTCACTATGTAATATCTGATTAGAATTGCTTAGTGCTAAAACTTAGCAAGAGACTTCAAATGCTCAAGCACAACTGCAAGAGTGTTCCTATGCTCCTGAACACAATCAAGAGACTTCTAATGCTCAAGCACAATTGCAAGAGACTTCCAAATTCAAACAGAATTACAATGCAAAATGTTTGAGGTTGAACACTTGATATACAGTCAGTGGTGTTCACAATACCAATCAGATATAGACTCTTAAGACTCTAGAATTTCTAAGATATGAACTTTGATAAGAAATTCTAAGTGAACTTTTGATGCAGAACAATTTTGACAGAGTTTAGGCGCTTTCAAATTGTTGTTGAGTCTTGTTGTTCTCTAAGTCTTCACTCCTTTATATAGAGGTGTAGAAAAGAGACGTTGTCATATTGCCAACACATCAAAATAGAGTTGTTTGAAGCTTTGATCAATCACCAATGATCTTTTGCCTAATATGGTTATTGTCCTTTGAAGGATCAATTTCAAATCCATTCCATGTATGTAGGACCATTGTTGTAGGCAGAGCTGTTATCCTTGTCTTGTACCAGAGACACAAACTGAGTAGTGGAGATAGTGGTTGTACACTTCGTAAAATTGTACTTTGTCAACGCTCTTCAAAGAACAAGTATCCAATGCCTTCAAATCCTTTCAAAATAGTCGTTGCTTCACTCTTCCAGTCTTCTGCAATGCTTAGACGAGATTAAATCCATTGAACAGCCTTTGAAGCTTTAAATCTTGTGTCTCCTGATGAACTGCAGCTTCTGGTGATCTTCAGCTTATGATGAGATGCTTCTGATGAACTTGCTTCTGATGACGTCATCACTTCAAGAGCACTTTGACTTCAGGAGCACTTCTCTTCAGATGCTTCAAGCTTCCTTTTTGTTGATTCCTTTGCTCTCTTTTGTTCTTCCAAAACCTAATAAAGATATCAAATTTTTGTTTATGGTTCTGTACACTTGAACAAATATTAGCATTTCCAATTGACAATTTTTAATACCTTGTTATCATCAAAACTCTCAAAGGGTAATGTCAAACACATTTTGTTCTAACAACTTATACTTAGAATTCTTCCTGAGCAAATCTCAATTCTTAGAACACGTCACAACTATTAGGCCGGTTCTTAGTTCCAAGATTGTCCATGATTTTCTTTTCGAGAATCGTTCGATGTAAGGTGCATTGATTAGATGATGTTTAGGGGTTTAAACGTTGGAAAGTATTGCGATAAAAAGCCTCGGACGGCACTACGGGCCCATGACGAGCCAACAACCCAAAGGAAAGCGGGAGATGGCAGAGCCAACTCGCTTATGGCGTGTTGCTTTTGGGGAAACTCGCGATAAGCGAGTTATTCGCTTATGGCGAGTTTCTTCAGGTCAGTAGTGCAGATTTTGAGTTTTTGACCCCAAACTCATCAAATTCGATCCTGCAATGCACCATATACATCCAGCAGCACATACAGACAGTAAAATTCATCATGCATGCAAATTTCAACATATAAACAACAAGATTTAGCATTGGATACTAAAGTTCTACCTTCATGAAAAACTTAGTCATTGATCATCATACACAATCACTCATAAACCCAAGGTAAGAGCTAGCTAGAGAACTCACCTAACATGATCTGAATTTGATTCCACACTCCCAATTCCAATTGTATGCTAATGACCCAACTTCTCTTTAAGTTCACACAAAACCCTATCTTTTTTATTTGTTTTGGAAAGGAAGGAATTCAATTTAAACTCACACCAATTCTTTAATATTGTTTATACATAATTACCAACAACACCTTTAGCTTGTACAACCTTGATCTTGTCTTGAAAAGAGAACGAATGATGCATAGAGGGAGAGAGATGGCGATGGGTAGAGAGAAGGAGGAGAGGATCTTGATTTCTAAAACCTAGAGTGATAAATACATAAGACAAATGAATACTTGTGACCAAAACATGTTTATATACTCTCTTGGTGCAGTTATCAAAATACCTTTCGTCTTAATCGTTCTTCTTTTGACACTGATAGTTAAACAAGTGCTTAACTGGCATCACCTGATAAACGTTCTCCTTTGCACTTGAATTCCATGAATACTTATCCTCTGATACGTTCGGCTGGTAATATTCCAACAACTAACGAGTGGGATATTACAATTTTAATAAATTTTATGAGCATGGTGACACAGGGCGAAGATGATTTTAGGGTACCAACCTAGTTGGAATGTCTTGTCTCCTCCTGATGTTTTTTATTGCTTTTGATTAAATGGAAAGTAAAACCTTATTTTGTCATAAAGTTTAACAAAAATATAACAATATGAGATGATCATAAGATAAAACAAATTATGTGCATAAGAAAATTTAATTTCACTCTCATTGCTTATCAAATTCTAAATACAAATTTTCATGGCAAATTTTTCCTTATACCAAAATGTATTATTCAATAACAATAATATGAGCAATAACAACTAATCCTATTAAAATTATTTATTGAGATGATAATACAGGATGTTACACAATGATTGTTACATTAGACAAATTATTTGTTATGGCACACTTCCACGCATGAATTAACGATCACATTAACACCACGAGCATCTGCAAAATGCCAAGCATTGAAGAAAAAAACTATTAATTAATACAATCGTAACTTATAAGAATATCTTGATAAATATATTAAAAAAATGAGACCATAGGAAAATATATTTACCGGAGTTGAAGTAATTGGATTTTGAAATGGCACAATTAGTTGCACAATCATAAACAACCTTTGATGATAACTTATGTCGACATTTAGACAATCCACACACAGCAACACAAGCAATATATACTGGTTTTATTATTATCCAACGTCTACATTTTAAACCACATTTGACAAGACAAATGGCTTCCCTTGTTCTTTCATAGGATGGTAATGATGGTGAAAAAGTGTCATCGGCTTGTGCAACAACTAACATTGTAATCATCAAAATTGAAACAATATTTTTCATCTCAAACTTCTCCATAACACTTCACTACGTTAATCTTAATATTATGATAGTATAAGTAAAATTTGATTTGATTAATAAAATTGTATAAAACAATCTCAATTTATAAGCGTAACAACATGTACATATATGCATATTTTAACTCCTTAACAAAACTACGTATTTAGCTATTAGAACTTGTGTTCTCATGTTAATATGGGATGTGACACATATTGGTAAAATAGTTAATAAAAATATTCTAATGTGGAATCTAACAATAATTATGTTGAATATAATCATTAGAATCGTGTGTAAAACACCTTAACCTTAACGGTGTATAAAAATTAAGTCATTTTTAGAATTAGACCCTTGAATTATAGTTCATATTAAATAGACTTACTTTTTTTTGACCAAATTAAATAGACCAACTTTATAAATTTAATGAAATTCCTTAATGTCATACCCCATTTTTTGATCGATTTTTTCTATTTTTGCTCGTCTTTTTAAAGCCAGGAATTTTCGTCGCTTCAGACGAAATTACGGTAGATAGGTTACTTTGAAGTACCTCATTTTGATTCTGAAAGGACGATTTTAAGTTTATTATTATTATTATTATTGCTATTATTTTATTATTTTTCATTTTTTAATGTTTTTTTATTTTATTTTTATTTAAGTTTTCTTTTTATTTTTAAGTCATTTTTTGTATTTTTATAATTGATTAATTAATGTTTTTTTTAAGCTTTAGTCTTTTTTTAGTCCTTTTGAGTTATTTGTCCTTAAGGTACTTGTTGTCCAAGTTAGGGGCATTTTTGTCTAGTCCAATATTTCATCTCAACCCTAATTCTCCACTATTTAAACTTGTCCAATCAATGATCAAAGGAGGCTCCACATATCCCAAAAAGGCAGAAACCCTATTCCCGCACATTTCTTTACAACGGAGAGAAGCTTTTATTCTAGAGAGAGAAGGGTTTTCTTTACAACAGAAAACAATTATGTAATCTCATTAATAAAAATTTCTCTTGTCATTCAACATCGAAATAAAAATAATTATAGTTCTCAAGATTTAAACTCAAAGATAAATAAATTCATCGTAAACCCCAACCCTGGTGTTACATATCAGAGCTCATATTCAACTACATGTCCAATCATCTTTAAAATAAAATTGATGTACAGAAGATAAGTCCGGTTGCAACCATCTAAGCGTCCCGCAACTAGATCTCCTCGTCCTAAGCATATGTACCTCATGGGTACACACAGCGTAAATACAACAAGAAAGGGGTGAGAAATCTAGCCATACCAAATTATAAGGAAACATTGACAATATTGAAATATCACAAGAACAATATTCCACCATTACAAGATCATCAACATCTATTATTCTTTCTCAACATGTCGTATATCACACCATCACATTATACTTCACATTTAAACATATCAAGAACAAGTACGTCATTTAAATGCATATGAACTCATCCTAAGACCTATATGAATGTTGTACCACACCTATCATCATCGAGTTGCCAGAGATATGTTACTGGACTTTTCATCACCAAATTGCCAGATATATATTACTGGACTTTTCATCACCAATTCATCACCATTTTGCCTAGACTCAATTCTAGTATGCATGCATGGGGACTAACTCGTCAAATAAATATGCATCAACACATCATTCATTAATGCATGACTATCCGTAATATGCAAAACACCACAACATAAACAAGAACATCACCGTATTTAAACATCACCATTTTCATCACCAATTGTAAATATTCTCACCATTTCATTATCTTACTCTCTAAACATCACCATATATAACCATCACCTCTTACATCACCAAATATTATTAAATATCAACAACATCACCATAATAATTATTTTAAACCTCTTTATTTTCATCATCAACTAAAATACATGTCACCATTATCATCCTTATACTGCTTAAACATCTCCAAATTCATCGCCCATATAAACAAACAACACATATTCTTATATCTATGATCTTTAACTGTCTCACTCCCATCTTTTATTAGAAATAAACTTCACCATTCTCGTCATCATTATAATATAAATATCATCAGTTCTCATATCGTAATATAGACATCATCACTCTCAGCATCTTTATGATATAGACCTCATCAACTTTCACCGCACGTACTTATAAGTTTACATAACATTGCTCATCATCACTCTTCATTACAATCCTAAGAATCCTCACCATTTTTTCCTCTCAAGACATTTATATCACCACATTATGCCTTCATTAATCCAACTCTTACGCGCGACTCATTTCCACGTTACTATTCCTCTATTTTATTTTATTATCTATCTCACAGACATACTCTATTTTCTCATCTATTCTAGTATCTATATATACTTTATTATGATATCATACCATATTCCTCATTCTTGGTCTTAAGTTGTTTACTTATTCGTTATCATAACATCTACTCTATTTACAAGTAGGTTCTACCTCACCATTGTCATTAACTCCTTCATACTTATTTTTCTCATTAACGTGACTTTACATCTTATTACTTTGTCCTCACATTCATCGTCATACATACATCAAGACTTCATTATAATTCAAGGTTTTATTCTCTCGATACCGGTCATTATTATTATCGCCAAAGATTATAACTATTACCTCTTATTTGCTTTTCTATTCATCTTAATTTCTCTCTATTCATCTCTATCATCATTCCTATTATCTTTCATTACTTAATTCACAACTCTCTATTCTTCCTTATATTTCGTCTACGATCCCCTAATTCGACTAGACTATATTCTTTAATCGTTTTTACACTTCATACGTTCTTATATAACATCCGTCTTAAGTTTTTTGATTATGACTCTATCACTCTTCAATTAACAATACTCCTAAACTCATCGTTGGATTACAGGGATTAAGTTTGACTTCGTCAGTTACTCCAAAAGCACCTACTTCATATCCTCGCTCATCATCGTCTTTTTCACTTCTTTATATCTTTCCTATTTTATAATCTGGTAATCGACTTGCCACATTAGAATTTTTAAATACCCTAAGGGATTACTCTCTTTGTTGTCACTCCGCCATGAACTACCTATCTATATCTCTTCTACTTCCCCTTCTACTACTTAAACTACTTCCCCATTTAAGCTCATCTATAATTCGACAGACTTATATTAGCTTTTGCATCTATCTTAAACATCACCTTTGTCCCCCCACCCCCCTCCTATCATTGTATTTCACTCCCTATTGCCAGACCATATTTAGCATCATTAGATTCTCATAGGTTACTATATTCGGTTCATATTTAAACTTTCTTTTATCTTGAAACAACATCACCTTTGTCCCCCCCCCCCCCCCCCCCCCCCCCCCCCCCCCCCCCCCTATCATTGTATTTCACTCCCTATTGCTAGACCATATTTAGCATCATTAGATTCTCATAGGTTACTATCTTCGGTTCAGATTTAAACTTGCTTTTATCTTGAAACAACCGCTTTCTTTTATGCTCATATATATATGTTGCCTAGGGATTATTACTTTTACCTTCAACACTAATGGCTTTCTTAAAGTTACTATTTCTTTTATAGGAGTTGAAGAGTCCACTAGAAGAATTGTGCTGAAATTTCATTAACAACGCATCATGACTCAGGCGTGGTGTTTAAATCATAACTCAAGTTCTAGAGGGACTAATGGATTCAAACTAATGGGTAATGAAATCTAACACCAATACCTACAATTTTCATGAAGACACCTAGATCCAATTCTAAACATAAAACGGTGGACAATTATATTTTCTTAAGTCTGGGAGGGATGCACGTTTGTGCTGACCCATGCGTGGTAATTTGATCGTAACGCACGTTCTGGATGTCTGAATGAGGTCAAACCAAATCCAATGGAAATATAACATCAATATCTACAACTTTTATGTTTACATCAAAACCTAGTTCAGAACAGAAAAGAGTGAAAGAGTTGATTTTCCTAAGCCAGAAAAAGAGCACGACCCTGCTGACCTCTGTGTAGTATTTTGATCATATCTTGATTTCTAGATGTTGGAATGAGGTCACATTAACGCCCAATTAAAGCTAACATTCATATCTACAACTTTCATGAAGACACCGAAACCTAGTTCTGTACATAAAAGTCCCAGTTTGTATATTTGTTTTGGGTATAGATATCGCAGATTTTCTGCAATTTTGCATCTGCGATTTAGTATTAAGGAACCTTTCCTAACTCCATTTTCGACCCTAAACTCGCCAAACTCGACCCTAATCTGCACTCCATCATCAACCTATAATTCAAACACTAATTCTTCGTTAACCTACCAGATTATCCACTCTTTTTAAAACTAAAACTCAATTCAAAAACCTAAACTAGTTTTCCTCATTTCTCATCATTCAACTTCATCTTTTAATTCGTTCATCATAAATTTCTCATCAAAATTTACATCATAACAGCAACAACATATTAAAATTTAATACAACCCTCCTATCATAAATTACGACACCCTAAAGTGCAAAGATTCTCCCCCTCCTACTTTATCTTGTTTTGATTCCTCACTTTATTTAATTTAAATTCTCATACTACTGATCAATCCTCATCAATATTCTATCTTCTTAACAACAAAATAACATTCAAGCTAAAGCAGCATCAATAATAATATTAACCAACACTTCACCTATTAAAATTCATGGAATTAATTAAAAACATAAAATTGGGGTGTTACATAGAGCAGCTGGATTAAACCAACAGCTGAGATGTATCTCCTGAGCCCAACGGGTTTACCCTAACCCAAACTTTAACTCGTGACCCAGCATCCATACCCGCTAACTCAACCCATTTTCTAGTTTTCTGTTTCTCTACAATTTTGCTTACACACACTCACTGTTTTCTACTGCACCCCCCTGCATTTTTTTTTATCTTGCATTATTACTTCTTTGATTTTAAAATCACCTCATGCGTTTTTATTTATTTATTTTCTTTTATTTAGCATATTTACTTAATGCTTTAAATCATCTCATGCATATTTTTTATTTCTTTTATTTTGCTTTATTTAGCATATTTAGTTATTTCATGCATTTGTAATTTTATTTTGTCATTTTTACTTTATTTGTTTATTGTGATTTAGAATGTACTTAGGGACAATGTAAAATTATAAATGAGAATCTTGCACTGACACATATTTATTTATTCTGCTGTATGTCAAGACCTAAATCAAGAACCAAAATTAAAATCAAACAACTAGTAACTTTAGATTAATTCCAAAGAAAAGGGACTTTTATTTTAAATCCAACGTCCTTATAAAATCCCTCACGCTTTATTTTATTCCGTTACGCATAGACTTTTAGACTTTAATTAGCTCACTTTAGTTAGAATAATCAAAAAAATTCAAATAGTCAAAAATCACAAAAATATATTTCTTAACAAACCTTGGAATCAAACCAAGTGACTCGTAGTTTTTTTTTAAAATCAAACTTCAATCAATTTTAATCATACTTAGACTTTTTTTTCAAACTTTAAAATCGAGTGAATTGCATTTTATTCTTCTATGCCATTTCGGCATCTTATCCTCTCAAAAACATTTTCAAAATCAAGCGAATCACATTTTTATTCTTCTATGCCATTTCGGACTCTTACCCTCTCAAAAACTTTTTCAAACTTTAAAATCAACCAAAACAAATCACTCGGCTTTTTACTCCGAACTACATGATTTTGATCCCATTTGGGTATGTAGGCAAAAGACTTGGTCTTTTATTGGATAAAATGCAACACCGACGGATCTGCTAATGATATTACCTCCTCTTGTGGTGGCATATTCAGAGATAAAGACTCAAAATTCATCTTATGCTTTGCTGAGAATACAGGTATAGGGAACTCTCTCCATGCTGAGCTGTGTGGAGCAATGAGAGCCATTGAGCTGGCTCATCAATACCAATGGAGAAGCTTATGGTTAGAATCTGACTCTACTCTGGTTGTCAAAGCTTTCAAAAACCAATCTCTTATTCCTTGGAAGCTAAGGAACAGATGGGATAATTGCATGTTGAAGACTAGAGGCATGAATTTTATAGTGACTCATGTGTATAGAGAGGGTAACTTCTGTGCAGATTCTCTTGCTAATGCAGGGTTGTCTTTGACTTCTTTAACTGTTTGGTATGACATCCCTACATGTATTAGAGGTCATTATGGTCAGAATAGATTAGGGTTGCCTTGTTATAGGTTTGTCAATCCTTAGGGAGGTTTTGGCCTAGTCCCCCTCCCTTCCTCTTTTGTTTGTTGGTTCCCCTTTTTTTTCTTCTCTCTAATATATTTGGGGTGTTGCAATCCCCTTTTTTGTTTAAAAAAAAAAAAAAAAGACTTGGTCTTTCCAAATCAACAAGATAACAAAAACATTTTATTTCTTTATCCATTCACACTTAGACTTCTTTGGCCTTTTTACAAGCAAGTAATTAATTTAGCACAAGATAAACAAAAAACAAGAGGTTCCTGTAGGATACCATAGACGCTTAGGGTGCTAATACCTTCTCCCCTTTCCCATGGAAAAATAAAAGATCGGTGGTGAATTATAAATTTGTGAGTCAACGCTAACCAATAGCTTGATATCCGAAAATCACCTTGACACTTAACTATTTCATACTTCATGAAGATACTATTTGATGCATAAACATAGAAATGAAGATTTATTAGTTACAAATCTAGTTTTTAAAATAAAATTGGTGTCTGCAATTATTCTATTCATATGACAAATTTTAACATTTGAATTATTTAAAATAGGCTTAATACATCATTTGGTCCCTTAACTTATTTTTTGTTATCACTTTGGTCCCCTAACTATAAAGTGTCTCAATTTAGTCCCATAAATCTTCTGCCGTTTACCATTTTGGTCATCTCCGTTAGTTTTTAACATAAAAAATCTAAGGTGAACCATATTTAAAGATGGTTCACCGTAGATCTTATTAAATTTTCTAATTTTAACCATTTGATTTTTTCTTTAAATGAGAACCGTTGAATTATGTCGGGTCTATTATACTTTACTGTGAATCATTAACACCTAATACTTTTATCATTTTCTTCATCTTCATCTCTCATCTTCTTCTTCTTCATCTTCATCAATCCTATCCAGGAAAAAGCAGTAGCACCATATTGAAAACTCAAACTAAAACAATAATAAATTTCATCAAATTAAAACACTTAAACATTCAAATAGAATTAAAACCCAGATTTTTTTTTCTACAAAAATCCAGAAATCATCATCAATAGAGCAACAACACATCAAGAAATCAAATTCAACCCTTTTTAATTCTTTTCATCATCATCATCATGAATTAAAAAAAAATAGATTTCTCCAAATTCAGCACATCAACAACACAACAACAACATGGTGCTTTGAAACAACAACAACAACATCATAAAAAAAAAAAGTGTGAAAATGGAATATGCATGATTTCCATTAATTTCAATTTCATTTTCTTTCAGCAGAAAGAAAGAACAATAATCTGGTTTTGTTTTGTATTTTTTTTTTGTTTAAAAATCATATTTTTAGGAGTTATTTGTGCAACCTATGATTTTTTGTAATTGGGTTTGAACATGCATAGAAGGAACAAGGAAAGGTTGTTAATTGTTGAGACAAAGAAATGGATTCTGCGAGAGTTGGCTTTCGAAGTTGCAGCCTCGTGATAAAATGAAGGCAAAGAAGAGGGATGAAGATGGTAATAACGATGGAAATGTATGCCCATTTGTAATGTTGGTTTAATTATTTAATAAAATGTTCCTTTTATAAAAATAAAATCCTTGAATTTTGTATGAATATGAAGAAGTGGTGGAAGGAATAAGATGAAGAGAGGGAAAAAAATTATGTGGTGATGGTTCACTATTGTATATAACGGACCTGCAATCGAATGGTTGAAATTATATCAGAAATGTTACACATTAAAAAACTAACGGAGATGACCGAAATAGTAAATGACTGAAGATTTATGGGACCAATTTGAGACAGTTTATAGTTAGGGGAGCAAAGTGAAAACCAAAAATAAGTTAAGGGACCAAATGATGGATTAAGCCTTTAAAATAAACAACCATAATGGATTATCTAACCTTTGGTTAAAATTTTCTAATTTTATTTTAAAATTTATTAGATCACTTAATCTCCTCTACAAATCTTGACTGACTTTCTTCTTTACAACCATAATCCAAATGGAGAAACATTTATATAAATTAAAATAATAAAAAAAAAACTTACGAGTATTTGTTTTTTTTTTTGAAGAAGCAACTTAGAGTATTTGTTATTTCTTGATAACGTAATATTTTATAAATTATCACACATACAAATTTTGTATAGTTCTAATCTAGTGAGTGTAAGTGTTTTCACGTTGACAAAGAAGAAACATAAGAAAAAATAGTGAAATTATTTCCAAAGATCTAATTAAAATTATATAGATTTTACTAATATGACTTTTTAGTACATCATAATATGACTTTTTAGTTAACTTGTTTTGTAGGCATTGTCGCATCATCAAACACAGTATCTCCAATTGCAAATGGATACATCTGGAGAAGGAGCATGGTAATCTTGGGAAAAACCAATGATAGAGGAACCTCCTGATGCCAAGAAATTATGAAAGAGTGGCAGGAAAAGTAACCAGGTCACGTGGGAACCTCCAATGATGCAGCACACGCAACACAACAACATCAGCACACTCAACAACATATGGACTAAGCTGCGGTTTCGGCAGCCACAACACCAACACCAAAATTGATTACCCTGACCAGCAATAATGTCGCAGAATGAGGTAGAAGAAGCATGACTTACTAAAGAATATCATTCTTTTCATTTTGCATTTGATAATTGTCATACCCCAATTTTTGACCTAAAATCCTACATTCATACGCCTTTTGACATTGAATATTCTTTGATTTTTCAGAGAAAAATTCGGTAGAGAGTTATTTTAAAATACCTCATTTTTATTCCAATTTCGGGCCCTCTTCTCACTTTTTTTTTTCTTATTAGTTTTTTATTTATTTCCATCTTTTAGTTTTTTTATTACTTCTTTTCTTTTTGTTTTATTCTAAGTTTATTATTTTTATTTATTTATTTTCCTTTTAGCTTTTTTTTATTTTATTAAAAACTTTCCGAAACAAAAGTGTCCAATAGAGTCCAAAAATAATTGTCCATGGAGTCAAAAATAAAACACAGTCTCTGCACGCCTCAATCACATGCAAATCACACAAAGTCAGACTTCTCTTTTTTTCCCTTTTCACCAAAAAAACGCGTTTTGCTTTTCAATTACCATCAAGGCATTTTATTAAGTTTCCATCTTCAGAAAAGAGTGAACAATCAAGGACGAATTTGATGGTTCAGTTCTTTAGAAAATCATGAATTCTATAAGAACACAATCACCAGAAGAGGGGAGGCATTTTTTACACGAACAACAACATAAAAAAACCTGCAATACATTCTCAAACCCCGACGAAATCAAACACCAGAAGAGGGAACATTTTTTATACTTTTCAAGATTTGACTACCCTACTTCTAAGGAATTATTTATGGTTTTGGTAAGCTCAATCGCGAATGGTTAATGTTTTGAGAGAAATTAAAATGATTATCGTAACTTTAATTTTATGCAAAAAAATGTAATATAATTTCAAAATTTGAAGAATGTACATATGGTTATCGATGGAATCTCTGTCTACAAATAAGTAGAAATTGATATTCTAACAGCTCCAATTGATTACGAGTGAATCTTTGTCTACATACAACTCGATGATCCCTAATTTTACAAAAAAAAAAAAAAAAAAATTAGTAGATTTTTCTCTCCAGCAACAGAAAGAGTGAGAATACCATTCAAAATACAAATAAGGTTCCACTTTGTATAACATTTACAAAATCATATTTGCATTTATTGTTTTGTAGTGGGGATGATATAGGTAATAATATTTTCATATTTAATTCGAGTTGTAAAGATACGAAAGGTAAGAAAGTATCCTATTTAGACATTTAACCAAATAATTTGACTCAAATAATTTAGTAAAGATGAATTGTTTATGAAGATTGAATTCGATTCGTATAGATAAAATAATTCCTAACCATATTTTATTTAATTTTTAGCCCAACCTCCAAGGGTTACCCAATAAAAATAAAAATAAAAAATCAATGTGAGCATGTACGTAATTAATTCCACGCTTTCAGGAGTTTACATCAAGAAGTCATGACCAAATTAAAACCAAACAATACTATAAAAGGCAAAGGCATGCCCTATTGCTCAACCTACACCATTCATGTCCCAACCCTTTTCTTTTATTCATATCTCTACGCAAACAAAAACCAACAAAATGCAAACCCAGCTCAAATTCAAACTCACAGCTCTCTTCCTTTGTTTCTTTTTAACTTTCTCCCTCTCCGACGCTGACAACAAAATGGGAACTGTCGATCGAGCGTCTGCTACGGAAACTTTCCAATTACTCTAGTAGATTTCATCAATACCGATAGCTTAACTACACAGCAACATGATGTTTTAACTGGCTGGAATAACCTTATTAAGGACTCCATCGTGAATATATTAGCTCTTGTTGGTGCCGGTCTCCCAAACTTGAACCTCAGTGCCAAGAAGACGCAGACGATTACCGATATTGTGAATGAGATAAACAAAGCTCTCTAGCCATGATCAAGGATGAAGTCTCAAAGCTCAAGGCTCGTCCAAGATCCAAAAACTAAATGAATCTTTTATGTTGACATTATATGTGCCAAAATAAATAAAACAACGTCGAAATTGTGGTATTGTAACATATTCAAAGTCATTTATTATGTTAGAGGTTAACGTGTAACAAACAACATTATCTTGGTTCGTTTTACGGAGTGTATCGGGTGGAGTAACCCCGAGTACAATCCCTTACTTTACCGATGAATTCCTAGCTAAGGTACATTGGACTCCTGTTAATGTCGTGTGCGCCTACCTTGTAGAGCGTTTCCCGTCCCCCTCAGCGTGAAGCTCTTGAAATCCCCCTTGGCGTGGATCGCAAGAGACATGACATGTTCATTTTACTTATAGCATTATTCATACGCGAAGAGCGTATACTTAACTTAGTTGAATGATCACCACGAGTCTGTAATCTACTCGTTTAGCGGTGAGTCATCACTTGCTTATACTTAACATTACATAGATTAACATACTTAGTTCATGCTAACATACTAATGCTCGACGACCTACGTCGAGGCTCTATGGCATTACCATTCTTAGGTTTATCGCTACCCGAACATATAAATATTTAAACTCTCTTGGGCCATTCTTGTCATATATGTTAAGATTGTCCATGATTTTCTTTTCGAGAATTGTTCGAAGTAAGGTGCATTGATTAGATGATGTTTAGGGGTTTAAACTTTGGAAAGTATTGCGATAAAAAGCCTCGGACGACACTACGGGCCCATGACGAGCCAACAAGCCAAAGAAAAGTGGGAGATGGCAGAGCCAACTCGCCTATGGCGTGTTCCTTCTGGGGAAAATCGTGATATGCGAGTTATTTTGCTTATGGCGAGTTTCTTCAGGTCAGTAGTGCAGATTTCGAGTTTTTGACCCCAAACTCATCAAATTCGATCATGCAAAGCACCATATACATCCAACAACACATATAAACAGTAAAATTCATCATGCATGGCAATTTCAACATATAAACAACAAGATTTGACATTGGCTACTAAATTTCTACCTTCATGAAAAACCTAGTCATTGATCATCTCACACAATCACTCATAAACCCAAGGTAAGAACTAGCTAGCGAACTCACCTAACATGATCTGAATTTGATTTCAAGCTCCCAATTCCAATTGTATGCTAATGACCCAAATTCTCTTCAAGTTCACACAAAACCCTATCTTTTTTTATTTGTCTTGGAAAGGAAGGAATTCAATTCAAACTCACACCAATTCTTTAATTTTGCTTATACGTAATCACCAACACCACCTTGAGCTTGTACAACCTTGATCTTGTCTTGAAAAGAGAATGAATGATGCATAGAGGGAGAGAGAGGGCGATGGCTAGAGAGAAGGAGGAGAGGAGCTTGAGTTATTAAACCTATAGAGAAAAATGCTTAAGACAAATGAATGCTTGTGACCAAAATATGTTTATATACTCTCTTTGTGCAGTTACCAAAATACCCTTCGTCTTAACCGTTCTTATTTTGACACTGATAGTTAAACATGTTCTTAACTGGAATCACCTGATAAACGTTCTGCTTCGTACTTGAATTCCATGAATACTTATCCTCTAATACGTTCGACTGGTAATATTCCAACATCTGACGAGTGGGATATTACACTCTACCCCCCTTAAAGAAATTTCGTCCTCAAAATTTAGAGATTACTTAACAACCACTGCGACTAACACCTACCATCTATGGTTTCAGTTACATGATATCCGATCATACATGACTTAAAGGGTCCGTAGTGTACTTCCTTAACCGAAAATATGTAACATATCCTGAATAAGTCAATATATTATCGAATAAGACCCTCTTAGTCCTGGAAGTCTCCTCAAAATCTAGAATTATCTTAAAATACCGTGATAGAAACTTTTCTTTGTTGCGTGTTGGACTAGTTAGTTCAGGTTCGTAGCCTACCTGCTTGATAGTAACTAGTCACACTATTAACTTATTAATAACTGGAACACTCAGGATTTGCCTTTCTACTTGAGTCCTAATGGAATCCAGGTTTGCCCTACAGTGCTTACTTGCGTTTTAAGCATCTAGTTATTCTTGTATACACTCAATGCATTGCCGCTATAACCGTGTACATCTAATTGATAGTTCATTGAATCGATACATCGGGGTATCTGATAAGGTCCACACAACTTAATTACAATCTCTTAACTAAGAATAATCTCCAAATTTCCAACTTAGGCGTAACCTGCAAGAGCACAATATCTTCCTTACCGAACTTTTTAGGGTTCCTGCATCTTACTTTCATAACTTGACTGACAACTCCGCGAAATTCCTTATCCTTTCTCCGAGTCTTGGAAAATCCTCCAAGCCTTGTCTTAGATTCCAACACCAATATGATTTCCCAGTAACCTAGACAAACTTGACATGGAGAAAACGAAATCAAACACGCCAATATTCCTGACAACTATTAACAAGTCTCTTAATTCACATATTCCTAAAAATTCCGAATTAGACTACTTGCACTTGAATAACCTTAACAAAATTTCCAAACATCTGGAACGATTCTTTCAACGAATACTGTTGTTGACCTCGTTAACCTTAACTTCTCCAAGAATCATCTTGCAAGGTTCGATGCACTCCTCAAAAACATATCTTATACATGTTCCCACCCTAGAATGTCATGCTTTGTTGATTAATAACGACACTTGTCTGATGTTTTTCTTTTACGAAAACTCTAAATATTAGCATAAGGGTCCTTGGAATGAAGAAGTACAAAATCTTAAAGAAACATTTCGAAACTGACCCCATGATGGCACTATAGAACCACCGGACGAGCCAACTCATTTTAGAAAGTTGTGTAATTCATCTAAAGCTCGTTCGTGGCGTGTTTCATCAGTTTCAAAAATGCAAAAATCAGGTTTTAACATTAAATTCAATTCCAAGTTCTCTAATGCATATCTTACCGCTAGGAGTTATAAAATCACCGTACAACAACATTGTGGCAAGTATCATTATCACTTAAAAAGCATGGCATAAGAAGGTATAAATCTTGTGCATACTTGACATCACCGACTGAGCCACCTGATTACCATATTGAAGGTGACCCTAATCTCTCTTGATTTACTCGGGTGAGGACACATCCATCATATTCTTACCACGCCTTTCATCGACTATCCGAGTTTTGCTACCTTGAACTTAATACTTCAACCTTCTTATTCAATCCTTAGCGCTTCTCATTAGAAACCGTACTTGTTAAGTCTAACATTACTTATCATATTCTATGATAATTCTTATTCCAAAGTTAAGGGCTTTGCGGAGTCCGTTAAAATCCTTACCAATCAATTTTCGTTGCGCCACTCTGATTCCTACCCTTTGACTTTAGCCATAGACATTAATTCGTTGAGGCGAGTGAAACTTCACATTCTTCCTACTACATGGTTACCAGTTTCATGAATTATTCTTATGAATTTTCTCAAACTGCGAGCAAAAGGAACAACTTGTACTTCTCTCTACTTCTTAGAGTTAATTCATAAAGCCGACTTATCATGTATTCGTACTACTTTTCCTTGAACAGATATTACAAACTTGGCGGTTGAGTTTACCAACTAATACAGCGGTACTTATACTTAGAATTCTTCCTGAGCAAACCTCGATTCTTAGAACACGTCACAACTATTACGCCGGTTCTTAGTTCCAAGATTGTCCGTGATTTTCTTTTCGAGAATCGTTCGATGTAAGGTGCATTGATTAGATGATGTTTAGGGGTTTAAACGTTGGAAAGTATTGCGATAACATGAAAAACCTAGTCATTGATCATCATACACAATCACTCATAAACCCAAGGTAAGAGCTAGCTAGAGAGCTCACCTAACATGATCTGAATTTGATTCCACGCTCCCAATTCAATTGTATGCTAATGACCCAACTTCTCTTCAAGTTCACACAAAACCCTATCTTTTTTATTTGTTTTGTAAAGGAAGGAATTCAATTTAAACTCACACCAATTCTTTAATCTTTCTTATACTTAATTACCAACACCACCTTGAGCTTGTACAACCTTGATCTTGACTTGAAAAGAGAATGAATGATGCATAGAGGGAGAGAGATGGAGATGGCTAGAGAGAAAGAGGAGAGGAGCTTGAGTTCTAAAACCTAGAGAGAAAAATGCTTAAGACAAATGAATACTTGTGACCAAAACATGTTTATAAACTCTCTTGGTGCAGTTATCAAAATACCCTTCGTCTTAATCGTTCTTCTTTTGACATTGATAGTTAAACCAGTGCTTAACTGGCATCACCTGATAAACGTTCTCCTTTGTACTTGAATTCCATGAATACTTATTGTAACGCCCTCTTTGAATTATTTGATTTATTTGATAGTTTTAATAGGTTTAGAATATATTTATATGATTATGTGATTTATTAAGTGGCTTATTTTAGTTTTCAATAGAATAAGATTTGAAAATAGAATAAATATTGAGATAGGGGCTGTTTTGTGAATTTAGAGAGTTTTGTGGAATTAAAGGAAATAAGATAAAATAGATGGGAAGTGATAAATAGGAGAAACTAGGTTTAGAATTAATTTCACGTACAACCAGTTTTGGAGAAAATGGAGAACAAGAAGAGAGAAGAACCAAGAGAGAGCTGCTGATCGATTTTCTTAAGGTAAGGGTGGGACTAACATTCAATCTTCTTAAGCCTATGATTCTGATAATTAGATTTAACATGTTGGAGGTTTAATTTTGGAAATTGGGAATTAGGTTTTCCATTGTTGAGTTTGATTAGAAAAGTGTAGAAACCATGGTAATTGTGTTAAGAGTTGATGTTCAGGTTGTAGAATAATCATAGGTTAAGTTTCCTAACAAATTTGAGAGTTTGTGTTTGAGTCTAGTGAATTAAGAGTGATTCTTAAGTGAAAAACGCATTGTTAAACTGATTTTTGAACAGCTGTGAAGCTCAAAATCGGCCACCGAGTTTCCAAAATTGGCCACCGATTTCTGAGCTAATTTTCTAGCTTTGGTTCGACGAAAATTGGCCCCCGATTTGTCAAAATCGGCCACCGATTTTCTATCAGGAAAATCTGGAAATGTTCGCAATTTTCACCCTTTTCTGTTTTGAATTTGCTTTCGATGTAAACATGAAAGTTTTAGATAATTTTGTTAGCTTTCTAATGGTTTTGGTTTGACTTGAAAATGATTTTTAGTTTTTGAGATATGATGAAAATACTCCAAAAAGGTCTTAGTGAAATCTTGTGAAAATTCAGCATAACCGTTTCTAAGTTAATCCAAAACTTATGGGATAATTCCAACCCTCAAAACTAGAAGTACTATGAGTTCAATTAAGGTGTTTAAGAGCATTTAACCCGTGTTGTGAGTTGATCCTTGGGGTAGGAATGGAGGTTGAATATAATATTACTGATGATCTGTGAAGCTGTTATAATATGATTTAATGTTGATAGTAATGTAATATATTTGTATATGCATTATATGAATCATATAAGATGTTTAAGTTGATGTTGATTATCATTTGATGTTGTTATATCTTGATATGTTTACGTGTTGCCTATGTTGCTGTTGTTGGTTATGTGAAATATTTATATGCCTTAGGTGGAAAATGTATGATGTTTAAGTTGTTGGTGCTTTTCATTAATATTGTTATGTTGTGAATTGTTTGTACTGTTTCTGTTTCTGTTGCTGTTGCATATTAAGCAAGTTGCAGGTGTTGGTCTAATTTGTAAAGTTGTAAAGTTGTAAGTTGTCTTTCCAAAGTGTTCCAAAGTATTGGAGTCTTAAGTTGTTAATGTTGTCTAAGTTGTTGAAGTCGTAGTTGAAGTTGTTGTTGGTGACTGTTTATGTTCAGGTGTTTTGTGAGAGGTGGTGTACTCTTACGTTGTCGTTCTATAAGAGGTGGTGCACTCTTATGTTGTTGTTCTATAAGAGGTGGTGTACTCTTATGTTGTTGTTTTGTGAGAGGTGGTGTACTTTTACGTTGTCGTATTATAAGACGTGGTGTACTCCCACGTAGCTATATTGTCAGGTTGACGTTGTCGTCGTCGAATCGTTGAAGTTGTTGTTGATGACAAACCATGGAATGTTAATGATTATGTTGTCGTTTATATTATTATGAGATGATGATTATGTTGTTGTTTATGTTATTATGAGATGATGATTATGTTGTGTTGTATATGATTATTATTATTAAGTGATGATTATGTTGTGTTGTTTAAGTTATTATGAGATAATGATTATATTGTGTTGTTTATGTTATTGTGAGATGATGATTATGTTGTGTGTTAAAAGATGATGTTTATAATGTGATGAATGTAACGCCCACTTTCGTTTAATCGTTTATTTAATCGAGTTTAGGCGATTATATGATAATTATATAGTATATGCATGATTTTGGTATGTTTTGATGATTTGATCGATGACGTGTTAAGTTATGAGTATTGAAGGATTTGATTATGATATGAGATTTATTTTATTGTTAAATAAAATAAAGATTTGAAAATAATATAAAATATTTAGTTGAGGGCTGTTTTGATATTTTAGATAGTTTTGGGGGAGGAAGTGAGATAAGATAAGTTATTAGAAAGAGGTATAAATAGGAGAAGACCTAATATTTTAGAAACTCATTGTACGTGAAAACTTTTGGAAAAGGGAGAAAAAGCTTAGAAGGGAGAAGAGCATAGAGAGAGCTGCGATTTCTTCATAACCAGGTAAGGGTGAGACTAGTAATTCAATAGCATTGATTGTTGTAATTCTGATGATTAATTGACAAAGTTAGGATTGATTTAGAAAAGTTTTGGAATTAGGTTAAAACCCTAAAAATTGATGATCAAACGGTAAAACTTGTTTAGATTGATGTAGAAACCGTCCTTTAACCCTAGAATATGTTTAGGATGAATTCTGGAATCAAAATTAGGCTTTGAACCATGTTGTGTGTTGGATTTTTGAGAAAAACCCTAGTCTGCCCGTGCTTCTGTTCATCGCTCGCCACGGCGAGTGATGATCCTCGCCTCGCGAGTGATGAACTTCATCGCTCGCCACGCGAGCCCCTTTCCTTCGCCTCGCGGGTTGTTTGGTTCAACTCGCCATGGCGAGCAACCTTCCTCGCCTCGCGAGCTTAGGCAGAGTGCATGTCATATTTCGTGTTTCGACCTTTTTAGTTGAATCTTGTATGCCTTTGAGTACCTGAACTTACCTAGTATTGATTAGGAATGAATGTAGGATCAGAGGGAACCCAGAACAAGCTTAGTTTGTGAGTTGAGTGGTGCTCGCCATGGCGAGTAAGTACTCTCGCCTCGCGAGTACAACCAGGATGAACTTGATTATGTGTTTGTGCGATCTGTGTCGCACTTTTTGGTCCAGAGTGAACCCCTAATTGGTAATGAAACCTTATGATAACGTTTAATGCAGTCTGTAAAGCTATTGAGTTAAGTTGATATTATTTGAGCATGATTAAGGTATTATGCAATATGTAAGATATAATTGAAATGATTATGATTCTAGTAAATTGTTGTTGATATATTGATATCTCCTTGCTGTTATGCGACTTGACTATGCTGCTGCTGTTATTTAACTGAGTATGCAATGTTTATATATGAATATAATGAAAATGATGACGTTTTGCATCAAGTTATTGAATGCACATGATTACGATGATTATGATGTTTTGTTCATATGTGTCCATGCATAGCATATCATTGAGCTTAGTCCTCACCACGAAAATTAGGAGCTTTGTCCTCCGCACGTTTTATAGGAGCTTTGTCCTCCGCACGATTAAAGTATATTAATACTTATGATGACGATTGGTACCACATGCATATAAGGAGTCTAGGAGCATTGTCACATTGTCATGATTAAGATGCCTTGTTGATAATGAATGAATATGTGATTATGTGATAAGTGTTATTTGATTATGTTTCGTTGTTCATAATGAATTGGATATATGATTACGTGATAACTGTTTAGCATTTATGCAAAGTTAATAATGGAATGTTTATGATGTTAATTATGATTCGCAATTACATTGATTAATGTTATTTTATTACGAAATCTCACCCCTTCTGCTTGAAAATGTTGCCCTTCGTATGGGTAACTTGCAGGTGATTGTGCTTAGTGTGCAGTTGCTTCGTGAGTTGGCCTTGCCTTCACTGTGTCGTCTAGGTCGCTCTGATACGTAACGGGATGGGGTTATATGCTATAACATGCTTCATTCTTTTACGTGAACTGCTTATGTTTTGATAAACTCTTTTGAGATACTTATTGGGCCTGCGTGCCAAAATCGTTTTACGAATTATGATTATGATTTTCCGCTGCTATGTTAAAGATAATTTGTGAAGGTTAAATCATTATTTAACTGTTTTTGGATTACGTTTCTATGTGATATCCCGTTTATGGTTTTTACTCTGATAATTGTTTAAGAAATTTGTATATTGGGAAAACGGGGTGTTACAATTGGTATCAGAGCAGGTCGATCCGTCCGGTCAATTAGAGAGTCGTGTCGAGTCTTAGTAATATTTATATTACTATCTTATGTTGCTGTTGCTACTTTTGTAGAATATCCGAAATGGCTGGAAGGAATGATGCTGCGTTAGCTGCTGCTCTTCAAGCTGTTGCCCAAGCTGTGGGACAACAACCTAACGTGAATGCTGGTGCGAATGCTGAAGCTAGGATGTTGGAGACGTTCATGAAGAAGAACCCTCCGACTTTCAAAGGACGTTATGACCCTGATGGAGCCCAGACGTGGCTTAAGGAGATTGAGAGGATTTTCCGAGTTATGCAGTGCACTGAAGATCAGAAGGTGCGGTTTGGTACTCATCAGCTGGCCGATGAAGCTGATGACTGGTGGGTTGCTATTCTGCCTACCCTCGAGCAGGAAGGAGCTGTGGTGACTTGGGCTGTTTTCAGGAGAGAGTTCCTGAGAAGATACTTTCCGGAAGATGTTCGCGGGAAGAAAGAGATCGAATTCCTTGAGCTGAAGCAAGGAAATATGTCCGTGACAGAGTATGCTGCCAAGTTCGTGGAGCTGTCTAAGTTCTATCCGCACTATACTGCAGAGAATGCTGAGTTCTCGAGATGCATCAAGTTCGAGAACGGTTTGAGGCCCGACATCAAGAGGGCGATTGGATACCAGCAGCTGAGAGTTTTTCAGGATTTGGTTAACAGCTGCAGGATCTATGAGGAGGATACCAAGGCTCACTACAAGGTAGTGAATGAAAGGAAGGGCAAGGGACAGCAGAGTCGTCCTAAGCCGTACAGTGCCCCCGCTGACAAAGGGAAACAGAAGATGGTCGATGTTAGGCGGCCTAAGAAGAAGGATGCTGCAGAGATTGTGTGTTTCAATTGTGGTGAGAAAGGCCACAAGAGCAACGTCTGCCCTGAGGAAATCAAGAAGTGTGTCCGGTGTGGTAAGAAGGGTCATGTTGTAGCTGATTGCAACCGTACAGACATTGTTTGCTTTAATTGCAATGGAGAGGGTCACATTAGTTCACAGTGTACTCAGCCTAAGAGGGCGCCGACTACTGGTAGGGTCTTTGCTTTGACTGGGACTCAGACAGAGAATGAGGATCGTTTGATCAGAGGTACTTGCTATATTAATAATACTCCTTTAGTTGCTATTATTGATAATGGTGCTACGCATTGTTTTATTGCTTTCGATTGTGTTTCTGCTTTGGGTCTTGTTTTGTCTGATATGAATGGAGAGATGGTTGTCGAAACTCCAGCTAAGGGTTCGGTGACTACTTCTCTCGTATGTTTGAAATGTCCTTTGTCTATGTTTGGTCGTGATTTTGAAATGGATTTAGTTTGTCTACCTTTGAGTGGTATGGATGTGATTTTGGGTATGAACTGGTTAGAGTACAACCACGTTCTTATTAATTGTTTTAGCAAGTCAGTACATTTCTCTTCCGTCGAAGAGGAAAGTGGTGCAGAGTTTTTATCTACTAAGCAGCTGAAGCAACTGGAACGCGACGGTATCTTGATGTTTTCGTTGATGGCTACTTTATCTATTGAGAATCAAGCAGTGATTGACAGGTTACCGGTGGTGTGTGAATTTCCTGAAGTTTTTCCGGATGAGATTCCTGATGTGCCTCCAGAGAGAGAAGTTGAATTTTCTATTGATCTTGTTCCTGGAACGAAGCCGGTCTCGATGGCACCTTATCGTATGTCTGCTTCTGAGTTATCTGAGTTGAAGAAACAGTTAGAAGACTTGCTTGAGAAGAAGTTTGTTAGACCAAGTGTTTCACCTTGGGGAGCGCCGGTTTTGCTAGTAAAGAAGAAAGATGGTAGTATGCGGTTGTGTATTGATTATCGACAGTTGAACAAGGTAACTATCAAGAATAGGTATCCACTTCCGAGAATTGATGATTTGATGGATCAGCTAGTGGGTGCACGAGTTTTCAGCAAGATTGATTTGAGATCAGGTTATCACCAGATTAAAGTAAAAGACGAAGATATGCAGAAGACGGCTTTCAGAACGCGTTATGGTCACTATGAATATAAAGTTATGCCTTTCGGTGTGACCAATGCACCTGGAGTGTTTATGGAGTATATGAATCGCATCTTCCATGCATTTTTGGATCGGTTTGTGGTTGTGTTTATCGACGATATTTTGATCTACTCCAAGACTGAAGAAGAACATGCTGAGCATCTGAAGATTGTCTTACAAGTGTTGAAAGAGAAGAAGCTTTATGCTAAATTGTCTAAGTGTGAATTCTGGTTGAAAGAAGTGAGTTTTCTAGGCCATGTTATTTCTGGTGATGGTATTGCAGTGGATCCGTCTAAAGTTGAAGCGGTATCACAGTGGGAGACTCCTAAGTCAGTTACTGAGATTAGAAGTTTCTTGGGTTTAGCTGGTTACTATAGAAGGTTTATTGAAGGGTTTTCTAAGTTAGCTCTTCCGCTAACGCAATTGACTTGTAAAGGTAAAACTTTTGTGTGGGACGTTCATTGTGAGAAAAGTTTCGGTGAATTGAAGAAGCGTTTGACAACTGCTCCAGTGTTAATTTTGCCGAAGTCAGATGAACCTTTTGTGGTATATTGTGATGCGTCCAAGTTGGGTTTAGGAGGTGTACTTATGCAAGAAGGTAAAGTGGTAGCTTATGCTTCAAGACAGTTGAGAGTTCATGAGAAGAATTATCCTACGCATGATCTCGAGTTGGCGGCCGTAGTCTTTGTATTGAAGATATGGAGACATTACTTGTATGGTTCGAGGTTTGAGGTGTTTAGTGATCACAAGAGTTTGAAGTATTTGTTCGATCAGAAGGAATTGAATATGAGACAGCGAAGATGGCTCGAATTGTTGAAGGATTATGACTTTGGTTTGAATTATCATCCAGGTAAAGCTAATGTTGTTGCAGATGCCTTGAGTAGGAAGACATTGCATATGTCCGCCATGATGGTCAGAGAGTTCGAATTGCTTGAACAGTTTAGAGATATGAGTTTGGTTTGCGAATGGTCACCTCAGAGTGTG
Source organism: Medicago truncatula (assembly GCF_003473485.1). NCBI lineage: Eukaryota > Viridiplantae > Streptophyta > Magnoliopsida > Fabales > Fabaceae > Medicago > Medicago truncatula. The sequence goes on along the minus strand of NC_053043.1, from coordinate 19,122,730 downwards.
AAACTGGGTATGCTGAAGATTGATAGTGAATTTCTGAAAGGTATCAAGGAAGCACAGAAAGTTGATGTAAAGTTTGTGGACTTGTTGATTGCTAGAGATCAGACTGAAGACAGTGATTTTAAAATCGATGATCAAGGTGTGTTGAGATTCCGAGGAAGAATTTGTATCCCAGACAATGAAGAGATTAAGAAGATGATTCTTGAAGAGAGTCATAGAAGTAGCTTGAGTATTCATCCGGGAGCTACGAAGATGTATCATGATCTAAAGAAGATTTTCTGGTGGTCTGGTTTGAAACGAGATGTGGCACAGTTTGTGTATTCCTGTTTAGTTTGTCAGAAGTCGAAAGTCGAGCATCAGAAACCCGCTGGGATGATGGTACCTTTAGACGTGCCAGAATGGAAATGGGATAGTATATCCATGGATTTTGTGACGAGTTTGCCAAATACTCCTAGAGGGAACGACGCAATTTGGGTTATTGTTGATAGGCTGACGAAGTCAGCTCATTTTCTACCTATTAATATTAGTTTCCCTGTTGCCCAGTTGGCAGAGATTTACATCAAGGAGATTGTGAAGTTGCATGGTGTTCCTTCGAGCATTGTATCAGATAGAGATCCAAGATTTACTTCTAGATTTTGGAAAAGTTTGCAAGAGGCCTTGGGTTCGAAGTTGAGATTGAGTTCGGCGTATCATCCACAGACAGATGGTCAGTCGGAGAGAACAATTCAGTCGCTAGAGGATTTGTTGAGAATTTGTGTTCTTGAGCAAGGAGGAACTTGGGATAGTCATCTTCCGTTGATCGAGTTCACTTATAATAATAGTTATCATTCTAGTATTGGAATGGCACCGTTCGAGGCTTTGTATGGTCGGAGATGCAGAACTCCGTTGTGTTGGTTTGAATCAGGAGAAAGAGTGGTCTTAGGACCAGAGATTGTTCAGCAAACTACTGAGAAAGTTCAGATGATCCAAGAGAAAATGAAGGCGTCGCAGAGTCGACAAAAGAGTTATCATGATAAGCGTAGAAAAGATCTTGAATTCCAAGAAGGAGACCACGTGTTTTTGAGAGTCACTCCTATGACTGGTGTAGGACGTGCTTTGAAGTCAAAGAAGTTGACCCCGAAGTTCATTGGTCCGTATCAGATATTGGAAAGAGTTGGAACGGTGGCTTACCGAGTGGGTTTACCGCCGCATCTTTCGAATTTGCACAACGTTTTCCATGTGTCGCAACTTCGAAAGTATGTTCCGGATCCATCTCATGTAATCCAAAGCGACGATGTGCAAATTAGAGACAACCTTACGGTAGAGACTTTGCCGTTGAGGATTGATGATCGTAAAGTGAAGACGTTGAGAGGCAAGGAGATACCTCTCGTGAGAGTCGTTTGGTCGGGAGCGACTGGTGAAAGCTTGACGTGGGAGCTTGAGAGTAAGATGCTGGAGTCTTATCCAGAGTTGTTTGCTTGAGGTAAATTTTCGAGGACGAAAATCCTTTAAGTGGGGGAGAGTTGTAACGCCCACTTTCGTTTAATCGTTTATTTAATCGAGTTTAGGCGATTATATGATAATTATATAGTATATGCATGATTTTGGTATGTTTTGATGATTTGATCGATGACGTGTTAAGTTATGAGTATTGAAGGATTTGATTATGATATGAGATTTATTTTATTGTTAAATAAAATAAAGATTTGAAAATAATATAAAATATTTAGTTGAGGGCTGTTTTGATATTTTAGATAGTTTTGGGGGAGGAAGTGAGATAAGATAAGTTATTAGAAAGAGGTATAAATAGGAGAAGACCTAATATTTTAGAAACTCATTGTACGTGAAAACTTTTGGAAAAGGGAGAAAAAGCTTAGAAGGGAGAAGAGCATAGAGAGAGCTGCGATTTCTTCATAACCAGGTAAGGGTGAGACTAGTAATTCAATAGCATTGATTGTTGTAATTCTGATGATTAATTGACAAAGTTAGGATTGATTTAGAAAAGTTTTGGAATTAGGTTAAAACCCTAAAAATTGATGATCAAACGGTAAAACTTGTTTAGATTGATGTAGAAACCGTCCTTTAACCCTAGAATATGTTTAGGATGAATTCTGGAATCAAAATTAGGCTTTGAACCATGTTGTGTGTTGGATTTTTGACAAAAACCCTAGTCTGCCCGTGCTTCTGTTCATCGCTCGCCACGGCGAGTGATGATCCTCGCCTCGCGAGTGATGAACTTCATCGCTCGCCACGCGAGCCCCTTTCCTTCGCCTCGCGAGTTGTTTGGTTCAACTCGCCATGGCGAGCAACCTTCCTCGCCTCGCGAGCTTAGGCAGAGTGCATGTCATATTTCGTGTTTCGACCTTTTTAGTTGAATCTTGTATGCCTTTGAGTACCTGAACTTACCTAGTATTGATTAGGAATGAATGTAGGATCAGAGGGAACCCAGAACAAGCTTAGTTTGTGAGTTGAGTGGTGCTCGCCATGGCGAGTAAGTACTCTCGCCTCGCGAGTACAACCAGGATGAACTTGATTATGTGTTTGTGCGATCTGTGTCGCACTTTTTGGTCCAGAGTGAACCCCTAATTGGTAATGAAACCTTATGATAACGTTTAATGCAGTCTGTAAAGCTATTGAGTTAAGTTGATATTATTTGAGCATGATTAAGGTATTATGCAATATGTAAGATATAATTGAAATGATTATGATTCTAGTAAATTGTTGTTGATATATTGATATCTCCTTGCTGTTATGCGACTTGACTATGCTGCTGCTGTTATTTAACTGAGTATGCAATGTTTATATATGAATATAATGAAAATGATGACGTTTTGCATCAAGTTATTGAATGCACATGATTACGATGATTATGATGTTTTGTTCATATGTGTCCATGCATAGCATATCATTGAGCTTAGTCCTCACCACGAAAATTAGGAGCTTTGTCCTCCGCACGTTTTATAGGAGCTTTGTCCTCCGCACGATTAAAGTATATTAATACTTATGATGACGATTGGTACCACATGCATATAAGGAGTCTAGGAGCATTGTCACATTGTCATGATTAAGATGCCTTGTTGATAATGAATGAATATGTGATTATGTGATAAGTGTTATTTGATTATGTTTCGTTGTTCATAATGAATTGGATATATGATTACGTGATAACTGTTTAGCATTTATGCAAAGTTAATAATGGAATGTTTATGATGTTAATTATGATTCGCAATTACATTGATTAATGTTATTTTATTACGAAATCTCACCCCTTCTGCTTGAAAATGTTGCCCTTCGTATGGGTAACTTGCAGGTGATTGTGCTTAGTGTGCAGTTGCTTCGTGAGTTGGCCTTGCCTTCACTGTGTCGTCTAGGTCGCTCTGATACGTAACGGGATGGGGTTATATGCTATAACATGCTTCATTCTTTTACGTGAACTGCTTATGTTTTGATAAACTCTTTTGAGATACTTATTGGGCCTGCGTGCCAAAATCGTTTTACGAATTATGATTATGATTTTCCGCTGCTATGTTAAAGATAATTTGTGAAGGTTAAATCATTATTTAACTGTTTTTGGATTACGTTTCTATGTGATATCCCGTTTATGGTTTTTACTCTGATAATTGTTTAAGAAATTTGTATATTGGGAAAACGGGGTGTTACAATGAATATAAAGTTAATGATGATTAGAAGTTGGTTGAGTTATTAAGAAGTATTACATGAAGAATTATTATTACTAATAGATGAAGTTTAAGTTGTTAAATGCATTTGATGAATTATATGCTTAATATTATTGTTTGTGAAATCTCACCCCTTCTGCTTGGAAATGTTGCTCTTCGTACGAGTAACTTGCAGGTGATCGAGTTTAAGTTGCTATTAGATTGCTGTCGTGAGTGGATTATCTCTCACGTGTGTCTTTAGGTTCTCTGATACGTAACAGGATGGGGACTTTGTTGCATGCTTTTCTATTCCTTACGTATTGCTTATGAATTTACATGATTAAGTTGTTAATCGGATTTTTATGAGATGTTTTGATGAGGCCTTCGTGCCAAGACTATTTTAAATGTTTGAATAAATTCCGCTGCGAAGTATTAAATATTATGTTATTGAATTTTGAAGGATAATTAGTTAATTATTCCGTTTATGATTTTAAGAAAAGAAATGTGATATTTCGTTTATGTGAATTACTCTGATTAATTAAATGAAATTTTTATGTTGGGAAAACGGGGTGTTACACTTATCCTCTGATACGTTCGGCTGGTAATATTCCAACAACTGACGAGTGGGATATTACAATTTTAATAAATTTTATGAGCATTTTAACAAAGGACGAAGGTGATTTTAGGGTACCAACCTAGTTGGAATGTCTTCTCTCCTCCTGATGTTTTTTATTGCTTTTGATTAAACAAAAAATAAAACATTATTTTGTCATAAAGTTTAACAAAAATATAACAATATGAGATGATAATGAGATAAAATATATTATGTGCATAAAAAAATTTAATTTCACTCTCATTGCTCATCAAATTCTAAATACAAATTTTCATGGCAAATTTTTTCTGATACCAAAATGTATTATTCAATAACAATAATATCAGCAATAACAACTAATCTTATTCAAATTATTTATTGAGATGATAATACGGGATGTTACATAATGATTGTTACATTAGACAAATTATTTGTTATGGCACACTTCCATGCATGAATTAACGATCACATTAACACCACGAGCATCTGCAAAATGCCAAGCATTGAAGAAAAAAAACTATTAATTAATACAATCGTAACTTATAAGAATATCTTGATAAAAATATTAAAAAAAAATGAGACTATAGGAAAATATATTTACCGGTGTTGAAGTAATTGGATTTTGAAATGGCACAATTAGTTGCACAATCATAAACAGCCTTTGATGATACCTTATGTCGACATTTAGACAATCTACACAGAGCAACACAACCAATATATAATGGTTTTATTCTTCTGAAGCGTCTACATTTGAAAGCACATTTGACAAGACAAATGACTCCACTTGTTGTTTGATGGGATGCTGATGATGGTGAAGAAGTGTCATCGGCTTGTGCAACAACTAACATTGTAATCATAAAAAATGAAACAATATTTTTCATCTCACACTTCTCCATAACACTTCACTACGTTAATCTTAATATTATGTTGGTATAAGTTAAATTTGATTTGATTAATAAAATTGTATAAAACAATCTCAATTTATAAGCGTAACAACATGTACATGTATGCATATTTTAACTCCTTAACAAAACTACGTATTTAGCTATTAGAACTTGTGTTCTCATGTTAATATGGGATGTGACACATATTGGTAAAATAGTTAATAAATATTTTCTAATGTGGAATCTAAAAATAATTATGTTGAATATAATTATTAGAATCATGTGTAAAACACCTTAACCTTAATGGTGTATAAAAATTAAGTCATTTTTAGAATTAGACCTTGAATTATAGTTCATATTAAATAGACTTACTTTTTTTTGACCAAATTAAATAGACCTACTTTATAAATTTAATGAAATTCCTTAATGTCATAGCCTATTTTTTGACCGATTTTTCCTATTTTTGCTCGTCTTTTTAAAGCCGGGAATTTTTGTCGCATCAGACGAAATTACGGTAGAGAGGTTACTTTCAAGTACCTCATTTTGATTCTGAAAGGACAATTTTAAGTTTTTTTTATTATTATTGCTATTGTTTTATTATTTTCAATTTTTAATGTTTTTTTATTTTATTTTTATTTAAGTTTTCTTTTTATTTTGAAGTTAGTTTTTGTATTTTTATAATCGATTAATTAATGTTTTTTTTTAAGCTTTAGTCTTTTTTTAGTCCTTTTGAGTCATTTTGTTATTAAGGTCCTTGTTGTCCAAGTTAGGGGCATTTTTGTCCAGTCCAATATTTCATCTGAACCCTAATTCTCGACTATTTAAACCTGTCCAATCATTGATCAAAGGAGACTGCACAGATCCCAAAAAGGCAGAAACCCTAATCCCCCACATTTTTTTACAAGGGAGAGAAGCTTTTGTTCTAGAGAGAGAAGGGTTTTATTAAAATGAATAATTATGTTGGTTTGGAGTTTTTATACCACCATGTTGATCCTACGCACGCCTTCACACCTTAATAGGTATGCCTCCCAATCCAGGCCATCAGATCTGTTGCTTCTTTCTTTGATCTGGCCAGAGTGTAACACCCTATTTCCAGACGATAATTATTAAATAATATGAATAAATATTAATAATTATGATTTTACAAAACTTCACATGATATCACATAATAGCATAAATTTTTCTTTAAATAATAATTTCAACAACATAAAACAATTTTCTAATCTCATTAATAAAAATTTCACTTGTCATTCAACATCGAAATAAAAATAACTATAGTTCTCAAGATTTAAACTCAAAGATAAATAAATTCATCGTCAACCCCAACCCTGGTGTTACATATCAGAGCTCATATTCGACTACATGTGTAATCATCATTAAAATAAAACTGACGGAAGATAAGTTCCATCGCAACCTTCTAAGCATCCCGCACCTAGATCTCCTTGTTCTAAGTATTTGTAGCCCATGGGTACAGACACCGTAATACAACAAGAAAGGGTGAGAAATCCAGCCATAAAAAATTATATGGAAACATTCACAATATTGAAATATCATAAGAACAATATTCCACCATTACAAGATCATCAACATCTATTATTCTTTTTCAACATGTCGTATATCACACCATTACATTATACTTCACATTTAAACATATCAAGAACAAGTACATCATTTAAATGCATATGGAGTCATCCTAAGACCTATATGAATGTGGTACCACAACTATCATCACCGAGTTGCCAGAGACATGTTACTGGACTTTTCATCACCAAATTGCCAGATATATATTACTGGACTTTTCATCACCAATTCATCACCATTTTTCCTAGACTCAATTCTAGTATGCATGCATGGGGACTGACTAGTCAAGTAAATATGCATCAACACATCATTCATTAATGCACGACTATCCGTAATATGCAAAACACCACAACATAAACAAGAACATCACCATTTTCATCACCAACTGTAAATATTCTCACCATTTCATTACCATGCTCTCTAAACATTACCATATATAACCATCACCTCTTACATCACCAAAAATTATTAAATATCAACAACATCACCATAATAATTATTTTAAACCTCTTTATTTTCATCATCAACTAAAATACACGTCACCATTATCGTCCTTATACTCCATAAAAATCTCCAAATTCATCGCCCATATAAACAAACAACACATATTCTTATATCTATGATCTTTAACTCTCTCACTCCCATCTTTTATTAGAAATAAACTTCACCATTCTCTTCATCATTATAATATAAATATCATCAGTCCTCATATCGTAATATAGACATCATCACTCTCAGCATCTTTATGATATAGACCTCATCAACTTTCACCGCACATACTTATAAGTTTACATAACATTACTCATCATCACTCTTCATGACAATCCTAAGAATCCTCGCCATTTTTTTCCTCTCAAGACATTTATATCACCACATTATCCCTTCATTAATCGAACCCTTACGCACGACTCATTTCCACGTTACTATTCCTCTATTTTATTTTATTATCTATCTCAAAGACATACTATATTTTCTCATCTATCCTAGGATCTATATATACTTTATTATGACATCATACCATATTCCTCAATCTTGGTCTTAAGTTGTTTACATATTCGTTATCATAACATCTACCCTCTTTACAACTAGGTTCTACCTCACCATCATCATTAACTCCTTCATACTTATTCTTCTCATTAACGTGACTTTACATCTTATTACTTCGTCCTCACATTCATAGTCATTTATACGTCAACTATTCTCCTAATCTGAACCTCGTTCTAATCTAAAGTTATTATCGCACCTCGTCATTACTTTCGACTTCCTAAACTTCCCTCACCAAGACTTCATTATTATTCAAGGTTTTATTCTCTCGATACCGGTCATTATTATTATCGTCAAAGATTATAACTATTACCTCTTATTTGATTCCTTATTCATCTTAATTTATCTCTTCTAATTGATTCCCATCTTATTCATCTCTATCATCATTCCTATTATCTTTCATTAATTAATTCACAACTCTCTATTCTTCCTTACATTTCGTCTACGATCCCCTAATTCGACTACACTATATTCTTTATTCGTTTTTACACTTCATATGTTCTTATATAACATCCGTCTTAAGTTTTTTGATTACCATGACTCTATCACTCTTCAGTTAACAATACTCCTAAGCTCATCGTTGGTTTACGGGGATTAAGTTTGACTTCGTCAGTTACTCCAAAAGCACCTACTTCATATCCTCACTCATCATTGTCTTTTTCACTTCTTTATATCTTTCCTATTTTATAATCTGGTAATCTACTTGCCACATTAGAATTTTTAAATACCCTAAGGAATTACTCTCTTCGTTGTCACTCCGCCATGAACTACCTATCTATATCTCTTCTACTTCCCCTTCTACTACTTAAACTACTTCCACGTTTTAGGCTCATCTCTAATTCGACAGACTTATATTAGCTTATTCATCTATCTTAAACATCACCCTTGTCCCCCCCTCCTATCATTGTATTTCACTCCCTATTGCCAGACCATATTTAGCATCATTAGACTCTCATCGATTACTATCTTCGGTTCATATTTAAACTTCCCTTTATCTTGAAACAACCGCTTTCTTTTATGCTTGAACACATTCCCTCATCTATATATGTTGCCTAGGGATTATTACTTTAACCTTAAACACTAATGCCTTTCTTAAAGTTTTACTATTTCTTTTATAGGAGTTGAAGAGTCCACTAGAAGAATTGTGCTGAAATTTCATTAACAACGCAGCCTGACTCAGGCGTGGTGTTTAAATCATAACTCAAGTTCTAGAGGGACTAATGTATTCAAACTAATGGGTAATGAAAGCTAACACCAATACCTACAATTTTCATGAAGATACCTAGGTCCAATTCTAAACAGAAAACGGTGGACAATTATATTTTCTTAAGGCTGGGAGGGATGCACGTTTGTGCTGATCAATGCGTGGTAATTTGATCGTAACGCACGTTCTGGTATCTAAAACTTTTATGTTTACATCAAAACCTAGCTCAGAACAGAAAAGAGTGAAAGAGTTGATTTTCCTAAGCCTGAAAAAGAGCACGACCCTGCTGACCTCTGTGTAGTATTTTGATCATATCTTGATTTCTAGATGTTGGAATGAGGACACATTAACGGCCAATTAAAGCTAACATTCATATCTACAACTTTCATGAAGACACCGAAACCTAGTTCTGTACGGAAAAGTCCCAGTTTGTATTTTTGTTTTGGTTACAGAAATCGCAGATTATCTGCAATTTCGCATCTGCGATTTAGTATTAAGGGACCTTTCCTAACTCCGTTTTCGACCCTAAACTCGCCAAATTCGACCCTAATCTGCACTCCATCATCAACCTATCATTCAAACACTAATTCTTCGTTAACCTACCAGATTGTCCACTCTTTTTAAAACTAAAACTCAATTCGAAAACCTAAATTAGTTTTCCTCTATTCTCATCTTTCAACAACATATTAAAATTTAATACAACCCTCCTATCATAGATTACGATACCCTAATGTGCAAAGATTCTCCCCCTTATCTCGATTCCTTCGCAAATTCCAACTTTAGCTTGATTCCGTTGCAGCTAGGGTTTCTCCTTTTCTCCTCCCCTCTTCTCTATTTTCCACGTTCAACAAAAGCGACCCTTCTAAATCCTAATGTTTCTATTTATAATTGGGTCAATCACTTGTTATAATTTTCTTATCCTTTTTTCACTATTCTTTTACTCCTCCCCTCCCCTCCCCCACTTATTTGAAACTTATATTCTACACCCCCGACACTATTTTATCTTGTTTTGATTCCTCACTTTATTTAATATAAATTCTCATACTACTTATCAATCCTCATCAATATTCTATCTTCTTAACAACAAAATAACATTCAAGCTAAAGCAGCATCAATAATAATATTAACCAACACTTCACCTATTAAAATTCATGGAATTAATTTAAAACATAAAATTGAGGTGTTACATAGAGCCGTTGGATTAAACCAACGGCTGAGATGTATCTCCTGAGCCCAACCGGTTTACCCTAACCCAAACTTTAACCCGTGACCCAGCATCCATATCCGCTAACACAGCCCATTTTCCAGTTTTCTGTTTCTCTACAATTTTGCTTACACACACTCACTGTTTTTTACTGCACCGCCCCTGCATTTTTTGTTATATTGAATTACTACTTCTTTGATTTTATTTATTTTCTTTTCACTTGACTTTTTTTTTGTCTAGCATGTTCATTTTATTTTAAGTTTAAAATTACCTCCTGCCTTTTTATTTATTTATTTTCTTTTATTTAGCATATTTACTTAATGCTTTATTTTTTATTTCTTTTATTTTGCTTTATTTAGCATATTTAGTTATTTCATGCATTTGTAATTTTATTTTGTCATTATTATTTTGTCATTTTTACTTTATTTGTTTATTGTGATTTAGAATGTACTTAGGGACAATGTAAAATTATAAATGAGAATCTTGCACCGACACATATTTATTTATTCTGCTTTATGTCAAGACCTAAATCAAGGACCAAAATTAAAATCAAACAACTAGTAACTTTAGATTAATTCCCTTTTTTATTTTGAATCCAACGTTCTTGTAAAATCCCTCACGCTTTATTTTATTCCGTTACGCCTAGACTTTTAGACTTTAATTAGCTCACTTTAGTTAGAATAATCAAAAAAATTCAAACACATTCAAATAGTCAAAAATCACAAAAATATATTTCTTAACAAACCTTGGAATCAAACCAAGTGACTCCTAGTTTTTTTTAAAATCAAAATTCAATCAATTTTAATCATACTTAGACTTTTTTTCAAACTTTAAAATCGAGTGAATCACATTTTATTCTTCTATGCCATTTCGGCCTCTTATCCTCTCAAAAACATTTTCAAAATCAAGCGAATCACATTTTTATTCTTCTATGCCACTTCGGACTCTTACCCTCTCAAAAACTTTTTCAAACTTCAAAATCAACAAAAACAAATCACTCCACTTTTTACCCCGAACTACATGATTTTCATCTCATTCGGGTATGTAGGAAAAAGACTTTGTCTTTCCAAATCAACAACATAACAAAAACATTTTATTTCTTTATCCATTCACACTTAGACTTCTTTGGCCTTTTTACAAGCAAGTAATTAATTTAGCACAAGATAAATAAAAACAAGAGGTTCCTATAGGATACTATAGACGCTTAGGGTGCTAATACCTTTCCTTAATGTAACCAAACCCCGGACCTTTGATCTCTTAAAAATAGGGTTTTTTCAAACTTCTCCCCTTTCCCTTGGAAAAATTAAAGAACCGTGGTGAGTCATAAATTTGTGAGTCAACGCTAACCAATAGCTTGATATCCGAAAATAGTATTTGATGTATAAACATAGAAATGAAGATTTATTAGTTACAAATCTAGTTTTTAAAATAAAATTGGTGTCTGCAATTATTCTATTCATATGACAAATTTTAACATTTGAATTATTTAAAATAAACAACCATAATGGATTATCTAACCTTTGGTTAAAATTTTCTAACTTTATTTTGAAATTTATTAGATCACTTAATCTCCTCATCAAATCTTGACTGACTTTCTTCTTTATCAACCATAATCCAAATGGAAAAACATTTATATAAATTAAAATAATCAAACAAAGACTTAGATTATTTGTTATTTCTTGATAACGTAATATTTTATAAATTATCACACATACAAATTTTGTATAGTTCTAATCTAATGAGTGTAACTGTTTTCACGTTGACAAAGAAGAACCATAAGAAAAAATAGTGAAATTATTTCCAAAGATCTAATTAAAATTATATAATTTGACAACCAAATGGACAACCATATTTTTACAAAGAAAAGTATGTAACTTGTTTAGTTAACTTTTTAGTTAACTTGTTTTGTAGGCATTGTCGCATCATCAAACACAGTATCTCCAATCGCAAATGGATACATCTGGAGAAGGAGCATGGTAATCTTGGGAAAAACCAATGATAGAGGAGCCTCCTGCTGCCAAGAAATTATGAAAGAGTGGCAGGAAAAGTAACCAGGTCACGTCGGAAACTCCAATGATGTCATTGGCGGAGTCAGAAAATTTATGGAGCCTGGGCAAAAAATAAATCGTAAATTCACATGCGACATAATATATAAACAGTCATAAATTGAATTTTTTTTCCCTAAAAAAAATCGAAATAAAAGAGGTTTATCATTTTGTCAACAAAAGTACAATTTAAAATATGGTTATTAATTGAAATTTACCACGTAATATACGTGAAGTCTGAAAATTTACCCTGTAATTAAATAACATGTATTCTGACCATGTAATTCGAGATTTTTATTATTTATAACCTGTAATATACGCGAAGTCCAAAAAAGCAACCGAGAGATTGAATTTTTCATGATTTCCTAGAGGCGAGTTAAGAACGTTAAAATATGGCTTTAACAAAAAAATTATAAATTTTCAAAAAACAAAACAATGGAAATCTCGATCTATAAATCAAATTTTCCGCTCATTATTTGCAGAGACATCTATAAAAATACATGAAAATGATCTGTAAAGTTTCATAGCATATCGAAGTCGTTTAAATTTATTTTGATTTTTCAACTGAAACGTTGCAAAATTGAAATTTTGTTCCGCGTAAGCGTATACTCACAAGTCAAATTTAGTTCCCTAATTTTGTAGGCATGACTAGAACATGATAAGAACCTTCACGATGAAATTTTGTAATTTTTAAACGAGATAAAAATTAATTATAAATTGTTTAAGAAATTCATAATTATGAGGGAATAAAAATTCATAATTAATTTATCTCTGGTCGAAGAAATTTAATTTTGTGTAAAGCTATATTTTAATGTAAAAAAATTCAACCTGTAGGTCACATTTTTAGACTACACATATATTTTAGGGTGGTCAATTAAATAAGAAGAAATTAAAGTTACAATGCTAGAATATATGTTTTGTATTTTATTAGGTTATTTTTCAAACATAAAGTATATTACAGGGTCAATTTGAACAATTAACCCGTTAAAATAAGAGACATGAACCCGTCAACAGTGTGCTAAATAAAATTCCAAGACCTATTTGCGTGTGACAATTTTTAAATTGCCCAAATTTTTCTTTTTGTAAATGTTTTAATGGACTTTTGGGTTGAGTCTAATGTGCAAAAATTATCAATCGAGCCCGGACGACCGCCCGGGTCGCCATACGGTAGAACCGCCCATGAATGATGCAGCACACGCAACACAACAACAGCAGCACGCCCAACAACATATGGACTAAGCTGCGGTTTCGACAGCCACAACACCAACACCAAAATTGATTACCCCGACCAGCAATAATGTCGCAGAGAATGAGGTAGAAGATGCATGACTTACTAAAGAATATCATTCTTTTCACTTTGCACTAGATAATTGTCATACCTCAATTTTTGACCTCTAAGATCCTACATTCATACGCCTTTTGACACTGAATATTCTTTGATTTTTCAGAGAAAAATTCAGTAGAAAGTTATTTTAAAATACCTCATTTTTATTCCGATTTCGGGCCCTCTTTTTCACTTTTTTTTCTTTTTAGTTTTTTATTTATTTCCATCTTTTAGTTTTTTTATTACTTCTTTTCTTTTTGTTTTATTCTAAGTTTATTATTTTTATTTATTTATTTTCCTTTTAGCTTTTTTTTATTTTATTAAAAACTATCCGAAACAAAAGTGTCCAATAGAGTCCAAAAATAATTGTCCATGGGGTCAAAAATAAAACACAGTCTCTGCACGCCTCAATCACAAGCAAATCACACAAAGTCAGACTTCAAAAAAGAGTGAACGATTAAGGACGAATTTGATGGTTCACTTCTTCAGAAAATCATGAATTCTATAAGAACACAATCACCAGAAGAGGGGAGGCATTTTTTACACGAACAACAACATAAAAAAACTTGTAATACATTCTCAAACCCCGACGAATATCAAACACCAGAAGAGGGAACATTTTTTATACTTTTCAAGATTTGACTACCCTACTTCTAAGGAATTATTTTTATTACCATATGAAGGAGAGCTTGTCACGGCACAACAAGATATTTGTGGGGTGGCAAAAAACTATTTTTCAAAATTGTTCACAAGTGAGGAGCAAATGGTGAATACCACGTTGGAGCATATAACCCCGCGTGTAACAGATGTTGATAATGGTATGTTGCTAGCTCAATTTAATATTTCTGAGTTTAAGAAGGTTGTATTTTCAATGCATTCAGATAAAGCACCAGGTCCAAATGGTTTGAATCCGGCATGTTATAAGAGGTATTGGCATTTATGTGGCATGGAGATATATCATGCAGCAACATCTTGGCTAAATAATGGAGAGTTTCCGTCTCAAATAATGGAGACTAACATGGTACTTATTCCAAAGAAAGATAATCTGGAGTCCATGCGGGATCTTAGACCTATTTCCTTGTGTAATGTTCTTTATAAAATTATCTCTAAGGTGTTGTCCAATAGACTTAAGCCACTTTTGTAGAAGTATATATCTCAAGAATAGTCGGCATTTGTAGAAAATCGCTCCATTATTGATAATGTTATGGCTGCCCATGAGATTATTCATCATATGAAGTGTAAAAGGAGAGGCAAGGTGGGGGAGGTTGCTTTGAAGATTGACATCAGCAAAGCCTATGATAGAGTTGAGTGGGAGTATGTAAAGAAAGTAATGTGCAGAATGGGTTTTCATGATAGATGGGTAAAATGGATGACTATGTGTATGGAAAGTGGTAACTATCAAGTGCTTGTAAATGAGGAGAGAGTGGGACCAGTCGTTCCAAAGAGAGGTTTGAGGCAGGGTGACCCACTGTCACCTTATCTTTTCATTATATGAGTTGAAGCGAAAGGTGAGATACATGGCATTAAAGTGTGTCGAGGAGCTCCGCTTCTCACACACCTATTATTTGATGATGATTGTTTTTTGTTTTGCAGGGCTACCATGCGAGAAAGTACAAAAATAAAGGAGATTTTACAGACTTATGAAGCAGTTTTGAGCCAAGTGATTAATTTCCAAAAATCAGAAATTTTCTTCAGCAAAAACACATCAGAAGCAGACAAAGAAGCATTCCAAAATTTGTTTCAGGTTACAAATACAATGGGAAGTGTAACGCCCTAGTTATTTATTTAATTAATTTTAAACTATGTGGAGTATATATATATATATATTTATATATGATGGTTTGGTGATTTATGTGGAGTATATGCATTTATGTGTGTATTTGTGATTTTTGGGTGATTTATATGGTATATATTATTTTATTATATGGTTTATTTAATAATAATTAAAATAAGTATGGAATAATAATTATTTTGAGGTTTGGGGATATAATAGGAGTTAATAGAATTTATGGGAGTTAAGTGTAAATAGAAGGGAGTTACATTTTAGTGGGAAGTTAATACAGAGAAGTTAGAAACCAGTTTCACGTAGAACCAGTTTTGGGAGAAAAGCAAGAGAGAACCAAGGAAGAACCAAGAGTTGATTTTTGCTGTGCATTCTTCGTCAATTTCTAAGGTAAGGGTGGGGTTTACTTCAATAGTGTATATTTTAAATTCTGATTTTGAGTTTAACAGGTTTTAAAGTGAAATTGAGAAATTGGGTATGAATTGAATTAATGGTTTTTGGGGTAGATATTGCTGTTCTGATGTTAGAATTGGGTTCTGGTTGCATAGAAACATTTATTTTTCATCTGTAAACTGATTTGGGGAGTGATTGGGAGAAAAATGGGATTTTGGGGTAAAACCAGTTTTCTGCCCGTACAGAAGTTCATCGCTCGCCTCGCGAGTAGCTGTGCTCGCCATGGCGAGTGAGCAACTTCATAGCTCGCCTCGCGAGCAATCCAACTCGCCATGGCGAGTAGCCCAGATTAAAACTTGATTTTGAAAAGTTGTTATAAGATGTTTTGAGGATGGTTTAAGGTACCTAGATAATAATAATGATGAATGGTGGAAGTTTTAGGTTAAAAAGATGAATAGGGAACTTAGAATTGAAGTTTGAGTGAGAAAATGTCACTTTTCCCGAGAGCACCTGTTTTTCACTCGCCTCGAGTTCGCCTTGAACTCGCCATGGCGAGCTAGTGTTTTTGTGTACTCGCCGTGGCGAGCAGATGTGCTCGCGAGGCGAGCTAGTGCAGTTCCAGAGTGTTGTTTTGCTAGCTTGATTAGTAGTGTTGGTGTTGTTGTATTTGAGTATGGTTGCGTATAATTATACATTATTGTGGTTGATTTGATTGCTGAATTGATGATTACTGATGATGAATGAAATGTATGCAAAGTATTGAATCATACATATTGTTTAAGTGGAGTCACATGGAGTTGCATTGCATGGTCAGTTGTATGTAGATATACACAAGTAGGTCCATTGCATATGCATAAAACAGCGGTGAGGGCTTCGGTCCTGGAGTACTAGTTGCTCAACAGCGGTGAGGGCTTCGGTCCTGATGAATGCTTTAACCATTCAAAAGCGGTGAGGGCCTCGGTCCTGATTGGTACCACATGCATAATGCATCTCATTCAGAAGTCTAAGATGGTGTCTTAGCAGTGGTCATGTCAATTGCATGAGTCTCGGTTGTTATTTCAGTTATTATCTGGTTGATATTGATGTTGGATATACATTCATATATATATATATGTATTCATTGTGGTTCTGGTGTATTGTTGATGTTGTTGTGGCTTGTGAATAATTATGGATATTTGCAAAATGATATATTTGAAGTTATAGGGTGTTAGATTCAATTGAAGATTTAATATCTATATTGTTGTTGTGAATCTCACCCCTTCTGCTTGAAAACGTTGCCCTTCCTATGGGTAACTTGCAGGTGATCCTGAGTAGTAGGTGGTGGCTCAAGAGTCGTGTCTAGGGCTCTGATACGTGGGATGGGAACTGTTATTTATATTCTTGTTGTTTCTTTTCCATGTATCGAATTTTGAATTTGTGATGAGGAGCCTTTATTGTCTTTTGAATAATGTTGTTGAATTAAGCTAAGGCCTTTAATGCCGTAGGATGTTGTTGGATTGAAAACTATTCCGCTGCTATGTTTTCATATTTTATCAAGTGGTTTGATTAAATAGTTTTATTTTCTATTTAACAATTTTGAAATTGCAATGTAGCATACCCGTTTGGTGAAATACTCTGATGATTATTGTTATTTATTTACTTTTGGGTAACGGGGTGTTACAATTTGGTATCAGAGCAGGTTGGTCCGTCCGGCCAAGTAGTAGAGTCTTGTTGAGCCACCTAGGATAGAGTGTCAACTTTATTGTTGCTTTTTGTTGTTGTTCTGAGTTGTTGTTTGTCGTGTAGAATCTCGAGATGACTGGAAGTAGTGATGCTGCTCTTGTTGCTGCGCTTGAGGCTGTAGCTCAAGCTGTTCAACAGCAACCTAAGGCTGAGACTGGTGGTGATGGAACCAGGATGCTTGAGACTTTCCTGAGGAATCATCCACCAACTTTCAAGGGTAGGTATGATCCTGACGGTGCTCAGAAGTGGCTGAAGGAAATTGAAAGGATTTTCAGGGTCATGCAGTGTTCCGAGGTTCAGAAGGTGCGGTTTGGGACGCACATGCTAGCTGAGGAGGCTGATGATTGGTGGGTGAGTTTGCTGCCTGTGTTGGAACAGGGTGATGCTGTGGTTACCTGGGCCATGTTCAGGAAGGAGTTCCTAGGCAGGTATTTTCCAGAAGATGTCAGAGGTAAGAAGGAGATAGAATTTCTGGAGTTGAAACAGGGTGACATGTCTGTCACAGAGTATGCTGCAAAGTTTGTGGAGCTTGCCACATTCTATCCTCATTATAGTGCGGAGACGGCTGAGTTCTCCAAGTGTATCAAATTTGAGAATGGGCTGAGGGCTGACATCAAAAGAGCCATTGGATATCAACAGATCAGAGTCTTTTCTGAGTTGGTTAACAAGTGTAGGATTTATGAAGAAGACACTAAGGCTCATTATAAGATTATGAGTGACAGGAGGGGTAAGGGACAACAGAATCGTCCTAAGCCTTACAGTGCTCCTGCCGACAAGGGAAAGCAGAGGATGGGTGATGATAGGAGGCCCAAGAGGAGAGATGCTCCAGTTGAGATTGTTTGCTACAAGTGTGGTGAGAAAGGCCACAAGAGTAATGTTTGTGGTAGAGATGATAGAAAGTGCTTCAGGTGTGGTCAGAAGGGTCACAACTTAGCTGAATGCAAGCGTGGGGACGTTGTCTGTTACAACTGCAATGGGGAAGGCCATATTAGTTCGCAGTGTCCTGAGCCGAAGAAGACTAGAATTGGTGGGAAGGTGTTTGCTTTGACTGGTACGCAGACTCCTAATGA
This sequence comes from Medicago truncatula, assembly GCF_003473485.1. Taxonomy (NCBI): domain Eukaryota; kingdom Viridiplantae; phylum Streptophyta; class Magnoliopsida; order Fabales; family Fabaceae; genus Medicago; species Medicago truncatula. Next base: position 19,104,252 of record NC_053043.1, on the reverse strand, counting down.
GGACCGACTTATCAGAGGTACTTGTTTCTTTAATAGTACTCCTTTAATTGCTATTATTGATACTGGTGCTACTCACTGTTTTATTGCTATTGAATGTGCTTATAAGTTGGGTTTGGATATATCTGATATGAAAGGGGAAATGGTTGTTGAAACTCCAGCTAAGGGTTCAGTAACCACTTCTCTTGTTTGTCTGCGGTGTCCCATTTCTATGTTTGGTAGAGATTTCGTGATTGACTTAGTTTGCCTGCCGTTGACGGGTATGGATGTTATCTTTGGTATGAATTGGTTAGAATATAATCGGGTTCATATCAACTGCTTTAGTAAGACGGTACATTTCTCTTCTGCTGAAGAAGAAGGTGAGGTTGAGCTTCTGTCTACGAAACAGATGAAACAGTTTGAACGTGATGGTATCCTGATGTATTCCCTAATAGCACAATTGTCGTTAGAAAATCAAGCTGTGGTTGATGGTTTACCGGTAGTGAATGAATTCCCAGAAGTGTTCCCTGATGAGATTCCTGATGTACCGCCGGAGAGGGAGGTTGAATTTTCAATTGATCTTGTTCCAGGAACTAAGCCGGTGTCGATGGCACCGTACCGTATGTCAGCTTCTGAGTTGGCTGAGTTGAAGAAACAGTTGGAGGACCTGTTAGATAAGAAGTTTGTAAGACCCAGTGTTTCGCCTTGGGGAGCACCGGTGTTGTTGGTAAAGAAGAAGGATGGTAGTATGAGACTGTGTATAGATTACCGTCAGTTGAACAAAGTTACGATCAAGAACAGGTATCCGCTTCCTAGAATTGACGACTTGATGGATCAATTGGTTGGTGCTAAGATATTTAGTAAGATAGATTTGAGGTCTGGTTATCATCAGATAAAAGTGAAGGATGAAGATATGCAGAAGACGGCCTTTAGGACACGTTATGGTCATTACGAGTACAAAGTGATGCCTTTCGGTGTTACTAATGCGCCTGGTGTTTTTATGGAGTACATGAACCGAATTTTCCATGCTTTTCTGGATAAGTTTGTTGTGGTGTTTATTGATGATATCTTAATCTATTCCAAGAATGAGGAGGAGCATGCAGAGCATCTGAGAATTGTATTGCAAGTGTTGAAGGAAAAGAGGTTGTATGCTAAGTTATCAAAATGTGAGTTCTGGTTAAATGAAGTAAGTTTTCTGGGTCACATTATTTCTGGTAGTGGTATTGCAGTGGACCCTTCAAAGGTTGATGCGGTATCACAATGGGAGACTCCGAAGTCGGTAACTGAGATCAGAAGTTTTCTGGGTTTGGCTGGTTATTACCGCAGGTTCATAGAAGGGTTTTCGAAGTTGGCTCTTCCGTTGACACAGTTGACCTGTAAGGGTAAGTCTTTTGTGTGGGATACTCAGTGTGAGAGTAGTTTCAATGAATTGAAGCGAAGATTGACAACTGCTCCTGTTTTGATTTTGCCTAAACCAGAAGAACTGTTTGTGGTGTACTGTGATGCATCTAAGCTGGGCTTAGGTGGTGTTCTGATGCAAGATGGTAAAGTGGTAGCATATGCTTCTAGGCAGTTACGTGTTCATGAAAAGAATTATCCTACACATGACCTGGAGTTAGCTGCGGTGGTTTTTGTTTTGAAAATTTGGAGGCATTATTTGTACGGATCCAGATTTGAGGTGTTCAGTGATCATAAAAGTTTGAAATATTTATTTGACCAGAAGGAACTGAACATGAGGCAGAGGAGGTGGTTAGAGTTACTGAAGGATTTTGATTTTGGCTTGAATTACCATCCTGGTAAGGCCAATGTGGTTGCTGATGCTTTGAGTAGGAAAACTTTGCACATGTCTGCTTTGATGGTGAAAGAGTTTGAGTTGTTAGAACAGTTCAGAGACATGAGCCTTGTCTGTGAGTTGTCACCCCAGAGTATTCAGTTGGGAATGTTGAAAATTGATAGTAACTTTTTGAACAGTATCCGAGAAGCTCAGAAAGAGGATTTGAAGCTTGTTGATTTGTTAACTTCTGGTAATGGCACTGAGGATAGTGATTTCAAAGTTGATGATCAGGGTGTTCTGAGGTTCAGAGGTAGAGTTTGTATTCCTGACAATGAAGAGTTGAAGAAGTTGATTCTTGAGGAGAGTCACAAGAGTAGGTTGAGTATTCACCCAGGGGCTACAAAAATGTATCATGATTTGAAGAAACTGTTTTGGTGGTCCGGTATGAAAAGAGATGCTGCTCAGTTTGTTTATGCATGTTTGATTTGTCAGAAGTCTAAGGTTGAGCATCAGAAGCCTGCAGGGTTGTTGACACCGTTAGATGTACAGAGTGGAAGTGGGACAGTATCTCTATGGATTTTGTAACGAGTTTACCGAACACTCCGAGAGGGCATGACGCTATTTGGGTTGTTGTCGACCGGTTGACGAAGTCGGCACATTTCATTCCTATTAATATCAGTTATCCGGTAGCACAGTTAGCAGAGATTTATATTCACAGTGTGGTGAAGCTTCATGGTGTTCCGTCTAGCATTGTGTCGGATAGAGATCCGAGGTTCACTTCTAGGTTCTGGAAAAGTTTACAGGACGCTTTGGGTTCAAAGTTGAAGTTGAGTTCGGCTTATCATCCTCAAACAGATGGTCAGTCGGAGAGGACAATTCAATCATTGGAAGATTTGTTGAGGGTGTGTGTGCTTGAGCAAGGTGGAGCTTGGGACAGTCACTTGCCTTTGATTGAATTTACTTATAACAACAGCTATCACTCGAGTATTGGTATGGCACCGTTCGAAGCCTTGTATGGTCGGAGGTGTAGGACTCCTTTATGCTGGTTTGAGTCGGGTGAAAGTGTTGTGTTGGGACCGAATTTGGTGCATGAGACTACTGAGAAAGTCAGGTTGATAAGAGAAAAGATGAAAGCTTCGCAGAGTCGGCAGAAGAGTTACCATGACAAGCGAAGAAAGGATCTTGAATTTCAGGAGGGTGATCATGTTTTTCTGAGAGTCACTCCTTTGACGGATGTTGGACGTGCCTTGAAGTCGAGGAAGTTGACTCCTAAGTTTATTGGTCCATATCAGATTTCAGAGAGAGTTGGTACTGTGGCATATAGAGTTGGGTTGCCACCACATCTTTCGAACTTGCACGATGTGTTTCATGTTTCTCAGCTTCGGAAGTATGTTGCGGATCCTTCTCATGTGATTCCGAGGGATGATGATGTACAGGTCAGAGACAACCTGACAGTTGAGACTATGCCATTGAGGATCGATGACAGAAAGGTGAAGTCCTTGAGAGGTAAAGAGATACCTCTTGTGAGGGTCGTTTGGGGTGGAGCGACTGGTGAAAGTTTGACCTGGGAGCTGGAGAGTAAGATGCGGGAGTCGTATCCGGAGTTGTTTGCTTGAGGTAAGATTTCGAGGACGAAATTCTGTAATTTGGGGAGAGTTGTAACGCCCTAGTTATTTATTTAATTAATTTTAAACTATGTGGAGTATATATATATATATTTATATATGATGGTTTGGTGATTTATGTGGAGTATATGCATTTATGTGTGTATTTGTGATTTTTGGGTGATTTATATGGTATATATTATTTTATTATATGGTTTATTTAATAATAATTAAAATAAGTATGGAATAATAATTATTTTGAGGTTTGGGGATATAATAGGAGTTAATAGAATTTATGGGAGTTAAGTGTAAATAGAAGGGAGTTACATTTTAGTGGGAAGTTAATACAGAGAAGTTAGAAACCAGTTTCACGTAGAACCAGTTTTGGGAGAAAAGCAAGAGAGAACCAAGGAAGAACCAAGAGTTGATTTTTGCTGTGCATTCTTCGTCAATTTCTAAGGTAAGGGTGGGGTTTACTTCAATAGTGTATATTTTAAATTCTGATTTTGAGTTTAACAGGTTTTAAAGTGAAATTGAGAAATTGGGTATGAATTGAATTAATGGTTTTTGGGGTAGATATTGCTGTTCTGATGTTAGAATTGGGTTCTGGTTGCATAGAAACATTTATTTTTCATCTGTAAACTGATTTGGGGAGTGATTGGGAGAAAAATGGGATTTTGGGGTAAAACCAGTTTTCTGCCCGTACAGAAGTTCATCGCTCGCCTCGCGAGTAGCTGTGCTCGCCATGGCGAGTGAGCAACTTCATAGCTCGCCTCGCGAGCAATCCAACTCGCCATGGCGAGTAGCCCAGATTAAAACTTGATTTTGAAAAGTTGTTATAAGATGTTTTGAGGATGGTTTAAGGTACCTAGATAATAATAATGATGAATGGTGGAAGTTTTAGGTTAAAAAGATGAATAGGGAACTTAGAATTGAAGTTTGAGTGAGAAAATGTCACTTTTCCCGAGAGCACCTGTTTTTCACTCGCCTCGAGTTCGCCTTGAACTCGCCATGGCGAGCTAGTGTTTTTGTGTACTCGCCGTGGCGAGCAGATGTGCTCGCGAGGCGAGCTAGTGCAGTTCCAGAGTGTTGTTTTGCTAGCTTGATTAGTAGTGTTGGTGTTGTTGTATTTGAGTATGGTTGCGTATAATTATACATTATTGTGGTTGATTTGATTGCTGAATTGATGATTACTGATGATGAATGAAATGTATGCAAAGTATTGAATCATACATATTGTTTAAGTGGAGTCACATGGAGTTGCATTGCATGGTCAGTTGTATGTAGATATACACAAGTAGGTCCATTGCATATGCATAAAACAGCGGTGAGGGCTTCGGTCCTGGAGTACTAGTTGCTCAACAGCGGTGAGGGCTTCGGTCCTGATGAATGCTTTAACCATTCAAAAGCGGTGAGGGCCTCGGTCCTGATTGGTACCACATGCATAATGCATCTCATTCAGAAGTCTAAGATGGTGTCTTAGCAGTGGTCATGTCAATTGCATGAGTCTCGGTTGTTATTTCAGTTATTATCTGGTTGATATTGATGTTGGATATACATTCATATATATATATATATGTATTCATTGTGGTTCTGGTGTATTGTTGATGTTGTTGTGGCTTGTGAATAATTATGGATATTTGCAAAATGATATATTTGAAGTTATAGGGTGTTAGATTCAATTGAAGATTTAATATCTATATTGTTGTTGTGAATCTCACCCCTTCTGCTTGAAAACGTTGCCCTTCCTATGGGTAACTTGCAGGTGATCCTGAGTAGTAGGTGGTGGCTCAAGAGTCGTGTCTAGGGCTCTGATACGTGGGATGGGAACTGTTATTTATATTCTTGTTGTTTCTTTTCCATGTATCGAATTTTGAATTTGTGATGAGGAGCCTTTATTGTCTTTTGAATAATGTTGTTGAATTAAGCTAAGGCCTTTAATGCCGTAGGATGTTGTTGGATTGAAAACTATTCCGCTGCTATGTTTTCATATTTTATCAAGTGGTTTGATTAAATAGTTTTATTTTCTATTTAACAATTTTGAAATTGCAATGTAGCATACCCGTTTGGTGAAATACTCTGATGATTATTGTTATTTATTTACTTTTGGGTAACGGGGTGTTACAGGAAGTGGAAAGTATCTTGGAATGCCATCACTGATTGGCCAAAGCAAAAGGGTGATGTTTGGATATTTGAGGGATCGAGTGTGGGGGAAGATTCAACAGTGGTCAGGGAAGCATCTTTCGAAAGCGGGACGTGAAGTTCTCATCAAATCAATAGCTCAAGCAATACCAACATACTGTATGAGTACTTTCTTATTACCAACGTCCTTAGGTGAAGAGATCCAGAAGATGATTAATTCCTTTTGGTGGGGTTCGAATAGAAGGCAAGGTAGAGGGATCAATTGGCTCCGATGGGATAAATTAACAATGAGGAAGGAGTATGGTGGAATGGGATTTAGACACTTTTTTAGCTTTAATTTGGCTATGCTAGGGAATCAGGGTTGGAAGCTTTTAACTAACCAAGATACTATTGTTTCTCGCATTTACAAAGCTAAATATTTTCCGAAGACTGATTTTTTGGGGGCCCGTCAAGGCCATAACCCAAGTTATATTTGGCGTAGTATCTTTGCTTCACAGGTAATAGTTAGAGGAGGTCAAAGATGGTGAATCGAAAATGGTAAGAGTATTGCGGTGTGGACAGATCTGTGGCTAAGGGAAGATGAGAATTCGTATGTTACAAGCGAAAAATCCAAGGTTTGGAAAATATGAAGGTTGCAGATTTGATGAGTGGAGAAAGCTGGAATTGGGGGATGATAGCAGGGATTTTTAATGATCATGACAGGAAAGCGATATCTAATTTAGCATTACTGAACCGGGATGGGGAAGATAGGCTCATTTGGAAGTTTAATCGTCATGGAAATTATACGGTAAGGTCGGCATATAGATATGCAATGGAAACACTTGTGGATAATGTGGAATACCGAGTTCCCGGGGAATGGTTAAAAATGTGGAGTTTGAAGATTCCGCAAAGGGTAATTCCTTTGGAGAGCTGTGAGGGGTGTTTTTCTTATGCGTATGCGGTTGCCAGATAAAGGTGTTCCATGTACGGATTGCTGTCCTTTTTGTGAAACAAATTACGAAAACGATTGGCATGTTTTCATGGGGTGTGAAGAAGTGAAAACTGTTTGGCGGACAGCAGGCCTATGGGATTTAATTGCTGAGACAGTTGCTGATGCGCGAGTTTTGCAGACTATTTTTTCTCATTATTATGCAGGTTAACAGCTGATAAGTGCAAAGACATGGCAATGATATTTTGGTGCATATGGCGTCGCCGTAATGACAAAGTACGAGACAGGGATCTGAAGCCAGTTTCGATTGCAATTCAGTTAGCACGTGAGGCTCTATTCCAATGGCAGATTGCGAGACAGACCACTGCAGCACCACATCAGACACAACAGCAACAAACAATACAGTGGCAGCCACCAGCATAAGGTGTTCTGAAATGAAACGTCGACGCGGCCATTTTCAATGAGCAGAAGAGTTTTGGTATAGGTATTTGTATTAGAGATCATCGTGGCCAGATTATAAAGGCTGCTACAAATTGGTACGAAGGAAATCCTCTTCCTCAAGAAGCTGAAGCGGTGGGTTTACGTGATGCTATTTTGTGGCTTGGACAGTTGGGATTATTGGATGTGCACATTAAACTAGATTGTAAGCTAGTGGTTGATAGCATATGTGATAAGAATAATAACCAAGCCGAATTTGGCAATATCAAAGCTGACTGTATGTCACTTTTACAACAAGGGAGCTTCTATGAAGAAGTCAGGAAAATGACTTCTTCGATGAAGTCGTTTAATTCAGCCAATCAGATTTTAAGTGATGACACGTCACATGTAGAGGCAAATTCTTTCACCATGGACAAGTTTATTTCATGATCTTAACAGTTAGATTTACTTAGTCTCTATGTTATTGTGGTACACCATCTACACATAACTTTTCTTCTAGTACCAATTATCTCTCCTCTTTATTTCCCTTTCTTTATTTATCCATATTATCTCTCTTCCAAATTTTTATTTAATTAACATCTTCATCTTTCCTTCATCTTCTTCGTCATATCTTCATCAACTTATTCATAATCTTCATGAGAGAAAAAAAAAAACTCAGAAAATTAAAAAAAAATGAAATTACATGATAAAAAAAAAAAAACATTTAAGGTCTCCAATTCATCGCAACTGTTAATAGTCAAGGTCTCCAATGACAATTTTGATGCAATCGACATTACAAACAGTGATTTTATCATTGGAAGAGACGTCAATATCATCACTTTAATATTCCATAGGTTATGATAATACAAACTCGATTCCTGTAATGTAATCCGAAAAGAAAAAAGAAAAAAAATGAAACCAAATAATCTCTTATTGGTCATAAACATGAAGGGAATGCAAGCATTTAACTTTTCTCTATAAATAACAGGAGAATGCAACCCATTTGGGGTTGGCCTAGTGGTTGGCTTGGGATCTTGGAGTTTGCTCCTCCAGAGGTCTCATGTTCGATTCCCTCTGAGCCAATTTCGGTGGACTAAGTCCGTCCCCGCAAGTGGGCGGTGGGATTGGTCCCCTCGAATTAGTCGATTCTTGGATCGGATACCGAATTTTCGAAAAAAAAAATAAAAAATAACAGGAGAATGCTAAAACATTACAGTTAAATACATGGTAGAAGATGAAGTAATAGAAAGAAATTTTTTTTTGCCAAACACAGAAATCAAACCCGCGACCTCTACAATCACAAAATCAGGCAAAATCAACGCAACATTAATTATATTCATGAAATTTCAGCATTATAATTCTACTTAACTACTATGCAAATTTTAAAAAGTAATAAATTATTATATAATTATCATTAATTTTACATGAAATTTCAGCATTATAATTTTACTTAACTGCTATGCAAATAATTATTATTAATTTATTACTACTTGTTTTGCAAAAAGTCAATGAATTCAATATTAATTTACTAGCGAAAAGATGGGCACTCACGTGCCCGTCTTTTCTTTCCTTTTATTGTGTTAACGTTTAAAAATTATGAACATTGTTTTTTATATGAAATTTTAATTTTAATTAAAACTTAAAAATATATAAATATTTGTCGCTTTCAAATCATAAAAAATTAAACTGATCTACCATGATTATCTATTTCAACGACATCGACAATAATGCAATATAACAAAGAACCGTTTTTTTTTTTTGTTACATATAACAAAGAACCGTTGAAATAGATATAGATTACTACTTTTTTTTTGCAAAAAGCCAATGAATTCATTAATAATTGTTTTTGAAAGAATTTTTAATTTAATAAAATTATAATTAGGTATCTACTACAATATTAAATAAAATAAATGTCAACGTAATATTTAAAGGAATTTTCAAAATTTTATAACATCGGTTAAAAAAAAATTGCATCCATAGATTTAAACACTTAAAATCAACAACGGACACGATACAAATAGTTAACTATGTTTTGCATATAAAATAATAATATTTATAATGGGTGCGGTATAAATTAATTTTCAAAATTTTATCATATCAACTATTGTCTAAAAAATTCTCTCAAAAAACTATTTTCTAAAAAATACTTATATCGACTTTCTCATATCAGCACATAAAAATTTGCATCGCAGATATAACCAAATAAAACATGTAACGGGCACGGTGCAAATATTTAACGGATTTTTGCATATAAAAGAAAAAATAGGGTATTTAATTAAAATTAATTGTTTACATATAGAGATGGCAATTAGACCCTGGCCCAATGGATATCCGCAAAAATTACCCGCAATGGGTAGGGTAAATCCCCGCTTTCATGGGTATGGACATGGGTCCGGATAATTACCCGCAAACTTAAAAGGGTACGGACACGGGTATGGGCACTATACTACCCATCCCCACAACCCGCACATATGTATTTATATAATATAATAAATAATTTATATATTAATTAATTAATTTACCTAACTATTTAAGCTTAAACCTAAACCTACAAATTGCTTATTATGGTAACCTAAACCTAGCTTTCTGCTGCGTTGAATCTCTTTCATCTGCCTGCATTTCGTTGCTTTTTTGTTATCCATCTCTTCTCCTTCCATGTAACTATTTCTTGAATCTTATACTTCTAAAAGGGTGACAATTGGATCCAAGTCTGATGGGTACCCGCAAAATACTACGATGCATATTATTTTTTATTTAGCTAAATACTATGATTCATATTATTTTATGAGTTGATTTGAAATTTTTTGGATCATAGTTTTATTTCAATTGTGGGTTTTTTTTATTGTCTTTTCATAATTAAAATGCGGATAATGGGTGCGGATATGGGCACCTAAGTGCCCATAGGGTATGGGGAAGACACTAAAATTGTTGCCCACGAAGGTACGGGTATTTTTTGCAAACGCGGGTATGGGGATGGGTACTATAGTACCCTACCCGTTATGTACCCATTGCCATCCCTATTTACATGTGACCTAGTCAACATGAAAGGACATTGGACCCAACCGACTAACGATATCAAATATAATCAATAAGACCGTTGAATATACCCTTATTGAAATAAGAACGAATTCAGCATTTTCATTGTAGATTTTATTTGCATATATTCACATAAGCAAATTTTTATGTACTCGTATAAGAATGGGAATGTGATAAAAATTTAAAAACTCATGAATATTTTTTTAATGATTTTTTATATGTAAAACATTGTTAAGTATTTGCACCTTAATAATATGAAATAAAACTTGTAAAATAACTTGCCCATATAGTTTACATTAAACATTAAACGTGTAATGTAAAACTTGATAATTTTAAAACTCAGCTTTACTCAATTTTTTTTTTTTATAGAACTCAGCTTAGTTTTTTTCTTGGGAACCAACATAAAAGCGGAGCTTAGTTTCTTGGAAACCGAAAGAAAAACAGAGTTAAACGGGATTGTGTAATGCAATTATTACTAACACTGATTTTTCCTATAATAGATAAATTTAGAATTGAAAAAGAATTGGAATTCTGGAACCACGTACATGAGATTGAAAAAAAGTCCATCTACCACCACACCATCAAACTGTTTTTGTCAAACTTTAAACTTTTGAAGTATAATAATAGCATATTGTAAGTTGAATTTTGTTTACATATTAAATATTTGGATTTGAAATAACATAATTTTTTTTACATAAGAAATAATGTAATATTATAATTAGCATTTTATATACTTTTTTTTGAATAAGTCATTACTATATTTATATAAGTGTAATTTTCTTAAAAAAATGTCTAGTCACCCAATTTAACACAGATAATTTTTTTTATAGAAACCGAGTTATATAAACAAGTCATTCTTACCTTTGTTAAGCTATCTCATCGATAGTTAGGTAAAAGTATCATTTGTCTTTGTTAAGCTATCATTTCATCGGAAGTTAAACGACGTTTTTCTCTCATTCTTACCTTTGTTAAGCTATCTCATCGATATTTAGGTAAAAGTATCATTTGTCTTTGTTAAGCTATCATTTCACCGATAGTTAGACGATGTTTTCTCTCATTCTTACCTTTGTTAAGCTATCTCATCGATAGTTAGGTAAAAGTTATCCATCGTCTTTGTTAAGCTATCATTTCATCGGTAGTTAGACAATATTTTCTCTAATTCTTACCTTTATTAAAGCTATCTCATCGATAGTTAGGTAAAAGTATCAATCGTCTCTGTTAAGCTATCAATACGATAGTAGACAATCATTTTTCCCAGTGAAACTACATTCCCCTTGCAGAGTTGGATCCCTTTTCTTCAACGAATTAGGGTATCCCGTTGTTGTTTCTCATTCCAGTCAAATCACTTTTGTCGTCCTGCATTCATACTTGCATCATGAGCATTTCATATCATCTTAGGTCCAAAATTGGTGTACTTTGTATTTAAGTCTCTTCGGCCCGTCAAATCAAAAATTTCATCTTCAAATCTCCGGGTGAAGAAACTTAAATAGGGGCATCTGTCATACCCCAATTTTTGACCAAAGAATCTACATTCATACACCATCTGACCCATAATATTCTTAGACTTTTCAGAGAAAAATTCGGCAGAAAGGTATTTTAAAATACCTCATCTTTGTACCGATTCTGACCTTTCTTCTCACTTTTTTTATTTTTTTATTTTTTATTAGTCTTTTAGTTTTATCTTACCTTTTATTTTCCATCTTTTAATTTTATTACAATTTACATAATTTATTTTAATTTGTATTTATTTTATTTCGTATTAGATTTATTTCATCTTTTAATTTTATTACAATTTACATAATTTATTTTTATTTTATTTCGTATTAGATTTATTTTATTTCTTTTTAATTATTTAGTGTAAAAAAAAAAAAAGTGTCAATAGGTCCAAAATAAAATATCCAAGGTCTAAATTTTTTTTCAAGTCAAGTGTCAACTTTAACATTCCTTTTTCAAAATTCACCATAATTGTCCATCATTTCCATTAAACCAATTTTCATTTTTTCATCAACCTCCTCACCTATAAATAGAGCCTTCATTCCACACAATTTGACACCAAAAGTTCTCTTGAGTTGTCAAAGAACTTTTCTCTCTTCTCCCTATTTAGTTTGTGTTGATGAGCTATTCTTTTCTTCTCCCTCTTTTTTCTGTCCCTTCGGAATTTTGTCCCTTCGGTAATTTTCTCCCTTTGGAATTTTGTCCCTTCGGTTATCCCTTTCTTTTATTTTATTTTATTTATTCCGCTTTTATATATATTCAAAAAAATGCAAAAAATATTAGGTTAGAAAAGGGTTTTTCGTGGTAATCCAACGTCACTACGGAAATTTCTTGTGCTTTTATTTTCTTGTTACGTTAGTTTACTTAATTAATATCAAAAACAACAAAAACATTCAAATAATCAAAAATCACAAAAATATTTTCATAATAAACCTTGATTCCAAAATCAAGTGATCCTTTTTATTTTTATTTTTCTTAATCAAACTTTCAATCAATTTAATCATACCTTGAGACCATTTTCTTTTAAATTAAAAAATACAAACCAAATCTTATTTGCCACTTGGCTTTTCTTGTAAAATCTTTTTCAAAACTAATAAAAAACACAAAACCAATCAAACGGTATTTCTACGCCAAACTACGAGGTTTTGATCCCTTACGGATACGTAGGCAAAGGACACTCGTCCTTCCAAATCATAAAAAATGTAGATAAATTAGGTCTCACTTTCTTTTTCTTTTAATCATCACTTTAATTTATTTTTTAAGCAAGCAAGTTTATAGCACATTAATTAAATAAAACCAAGAGGTTCTCGTAGAGTACTACGGACATAAAGGGTGCTAATACCTTCCCTTTATGTAACTAACCCCGAACCCAAAATCTTTTCAAATAGGGGTAGTTTGAACTTTTTTCCCCTTTTTCTTAAAAAATTAAATGTTCAGTCGTGAAATAATATGTGAGTCAAAAGCTAATCAAATAGCCTTTATCTCCGAAAAATGACGCGACACCTATTAAAAAAACTTTTCTAAAATTAAATAAAAAGAAAATCCTAAATAAAAAATAAAACCCTAAATCGAATATCTTTTTCGTCTTTTCTTCCTCTAGTTCAACCAAAATTCTTTTGCATCCCTTTTTTTCTCTTCATCTTGTTTGGCATCTCATTGGTTCAAACCACTTTCCCATCACAGATTTTTCTCATAATTTTTATTTTGAGGAAAGAAGAAGAGGGTATGATTTGAGTTAACTAGCTAGTAAATTTTGATGAACGTGGTGTGGGTGATTTAGGGAAAAAAAAATTGGATTTAGTAAGGTTTGATGAATAAAAGTTTCAATTAGATCCCCTAGTTAATATAAGTTGTGTTTTGGTCCTTCAATTCCATCTCTGTTTCTCAATTTAATCTCATTATGTTAATTTTAACCCAAAATATATAAGGTGGACCAACATTGTAGATGGTCTACTGTAGACCTTATTAATGCATTTAATTTTAACTCTTCGGTCATTGTAGGTAATTCAGCCTTGGCCCGTAAGACACAGGCGCATGTGAGAGGTTTTCTGGCGCCAAGCGCCTCGAACCATGCGCCAGGCGCATGTGAGTGCAGTTCGGGTTGTGAAACGCTTGTTTCTTCGTCTTTTTGGGTGTTTGCTTCCATATAAGATGTCTTGGTCATTCTTTAATCTCACCAAAGTCCTCGCAAATTCTTCTGATGTCTTGCTTTGCCGGATTGCATGATTTCTTCGTGAATTACATCAAAGTACCCTAAAATTACTATGTTTCAGGAAGAATAAAATTACAGATTCAAAAATAGAAAACATTACAAATGTCGCAAAATCGTAAGCAATTGCTCTAATACTCCTCTATTCTAGATGTAAAACCTACTGAAAATGCCTGAAAAATGCAAAGAATAACGTAAGATGACATGTCATCACTATTGACTACTACCTCTGTCCCTAATTATAAGACCCTTTTGAGAAAAAAAATTGTCCCTTTTCATAAGATCCCTTTGATATTTCCAAGTACATTAATTATTTCTTTACCAACCTACCCTTATTTATTTTGCATTTTTTTCCTCAATCAACAATAAGTATTATGTTGAAAACATAAATTAACTCTCTCTCTTAAGGATAAAATTGTAAAAACAATAGTAATTATATACAAATTTAATACTACAACCAACTTTCTTAATCTCCGCAATTTTTGCAAAAGGCTCATATATTTAGGGACGGAGGTAGTATTAATTAAAATTTATTTTATACAATCAAAATTCATTTTGGTAATTAGACATCCAAAAACAATTTTAATCCAAAGTATCCAAACTACTTCAAGTCATAAGGATCACTTTTATACGAGTGCATCAAAACATAAGTCAATTTACGCAAACTCACTTTTAACCAAAATCAATTATCTTCCTCAATTCTATCAAAATCAATTTCCATCACAGTCAAACCAAACACACACATACTCGATGATAGCTCCTAGATAATCATTGTGCTAGTTTAGAAGACTTAGAGCGTCCACAATGAAGACACTTATTTTTTAATATTTAAATGGTCACGTGTACACCACTCATTTATAAAAAAAATTTAATAGTAGTACCTAATAAACACTCAATCTCTTCAACTCAGCCTCTCACACAAATTTCTTAAATGAAACTCACTAATCAACTATTAATAACTTTATATAATTACATTTCGATTGTTATCAAAACCTTGGAATAAACTTGTAATAACAATATCAATTGTTATAGTAATTTACATCAAAAGTGACAATCATAAGTCATAATGAGCAATTCTTGTTCCACAAATATAATTGATTTAGGCACACATATAAATGGAAATAAGTAAAAAGAGAAAATAAAAAAACAATTTATTGTTATTATTATTGAAAACATTGATTAATGTGTATTGTTGTGTGTGCGTCTAAATAATTTGGATTTGTGACTATCAAAGAACTTCCCAAGTCATAACATAATCTCCAAAAAAATAAGTCACAACACGAAGGTGGGCATCTGGGTAATTCAATGGTTTTTGAGTTCATAATTCATATATATATATATATATATCGACATAAATTAAATAGAATTATAATTGTACAACCATTTAATAATAATTTTGAAACAATTTTTTTTTCTCTTTTTGTATTTATCAAAAATAGAAGAGTGAAAAAGAAAGGAAAAAGGATGAAAAATAGCAAGAAAATAATGTGAGTATAAAAATGCAGTAGTTAAAAGTTGTAATAAATTTTTATTCTAATATTATTTCTCAAATAAATTTAGTAACAATAAAAGGAAGACTTAATAGTAGTTTTACCTTCTTAACTTTCTCAAAGTTGCGATTTTGACCCTCTAAGAAGAAAAAAAAACTACAAAATCGTCCTCTAAATTTTGTATTTGTGGCTGTTTTGACCCCCAAGGCCAATTTTGACTAGGCCTACGCTGACGTGACACTCTAAATGAGGTGTCACGTGTTATTTTTTTTACCAAAAATTGGCTTTGGGGGTCAAAACTGCTACAATTGCAAAACTTAGAAGCAGTTTTGTAGTTTTTTTTAGGGCATCAAAATCGCAACTTCGTAAAAGTGAGGATGCGAAACTGATATTAAGCCTAGAACTAACTAACTACTACTCCCCTTACACCGTCTATATACACATTTTCCAACCTCCTTTTCATTTATTGCACAAAAAGAAACACACAATAAACCAATTCCCACTACACAAAACCCTGCCACCACCACTAACTCCCTGCCAACACAGCTCCTACCACTCTTTCTTCTCTCATTTCAGATCTAAAACCAAAGAAAATGCAAACCAATCTCACACTCACTACTCTCTTCCTCTACTTCTTCATCTCAACTTTCTCCACCTCCATCTTAGCCCATGATGAAGCCCAAACCCAAGATCTAGTCCATTCCTCCTGCATTCACTCAAGGTACCCAAAACTATGTCTTCGAACACTCTCCAACTACACCGGACCCACCAAAAGCCCACTAGACATAGCACAAGCTGCACTTCACATAAGCTTAGCCCACGCCAAGAGAGTCTCCAAATATCTACGCTCTTCCAAAAGTGAAGCCCATGGCAGCAACAGCAGCTTAAGCAAACGCCAGCAGGCTGGTCTAAGTGACTGCAAAGAGCAGATTGCTGACTCAGTGGATGAACTTGGAAGAAGTTTGGAGGAGTTGCAACATCTGCGACCGGAAACATTCCGGTTGCAGATGAGCAATGCCTTGACGTGGGTAAGTGCTGCACTTACGGATGGTGATACTTGTCTTGATGGGAATGTTAGGGCTGATGTTAAGAAGAGGGTTAGCGATGTTGCTAGGGTTACGAGTAATGCTCTTTATTTGATTAATCGTGTTGGACAAAGTTGGAATGGGAAGCACAAGGTTAAGGATAGTTCAAGATCCAAGAATTGAGGTTGTGTTTGAATATTTTTGTTATCGATGTTATCGTATTTTTTTAAAATAAAATATAAACAAAGGAATACGATAACATCGACAAAAAAAATATAAACAAATGTAAGTAAAAAAAATTGATGTGATTGGATTAAATTTTGAACTTCGTACATCAATTTTATCTTATTTTTGTTTATATTTTGTAACGTAAGTATGTACGGAGAAGAAAGAAAAGAACGTGGGAAGTGCAGGTACTGCTTGGTTATTTAATGTTTGTAGTACTTGAAATGAAATGTGAACTTTTGTTGTAATTGATATATAAATCGATGTTTGTTGTTAATTTGGTATTGTTTATGGGACAGAAATTTAGTATTAATTAAAAGCAAATATGTAAAAATAATGGGGAGTACGTGATGGTGATGGGGAATGTCACTATGTAAAGAAAGCGGATATGATTATAATTTGAAGAATGCTAATCATTGCCTTCAAGGGTATTGGTTAAAATATTAAAATACGTAAGTTTGCAACGAAAAGTTGTGTAATTATTGTTAAGAAAAAGTAAAGATTTACTATATTTTTAAGACAAATTTTTTTATT
The DNA here is from genome assembly GCF_003473485.1 of Medicago truncatula. NCBI lineage: Eukaryota > Viridiplantae > Streptophyta > Magnoliopsida > Fabales > Fabaceae > Medicago > Medicago truncatula. Next base: position 19,087,398 of record NC_053043.1, on the reverse strand, counting down.
AATGAAATCTTTAATCATTGTTCTTAAGGCATTTGTTAGCAAAACCCTTATAATTTATATGAATCTTTTGTCAATGAAAACATAAATGTGTTTGGGATTTTATATTTTGGTCTTGTTAGAATGTGCTCTTAGTCTTATAGGGCTTAATTCATTACGATATGTTAAAGTAACAAGAAAAAGGAAAGTGCAACTGAAGAGTTTTATGTCCAACAAATACAAAAGTAACAATTGCTTCCATAGGTTATTAAACACAACTGGAGTGATTGAGGTTCGAACTACTATCACAACGTCTGTTCTAAAAATTGATATTTTCATCGGTTAAACTAGTACCATAAGGATACTCATTACTCCCTCCGTTTTTAAATATAACTAAAATTGACTTTTTTTGTTCATTCATTTAATGATGTATTTGGTCCATATTATGAACCACATACATCATTAAATGAATAAATCTAAAAAATCAATTTTACTTATATTTAAATACGGAGGGAGTATCATTTTATTTGTTTTTTTATGTCTGATGTGTTTGGGATATTGTCGTATCCAATTTTTTTTAGGTATGTCGTATCTAAATTTTAGGTAGCAACGGTAATATAAAATAAATAATTTCCCTAACTTCAGGACTACGGTAAGAAAACAAGGACAGGAGTTGAAATGAATTAAAACTGTAAAGTCCCACATTCATTAAAACCAACTACTATCAAAAAATTATAATCAATTCCGTAAAGTTTCACACTTTTTAAGTTAATAGTGTTTCACACTTTTTCCGTAAAAATTATATGTCATTTTCAGTTTTCGTCCCTATAAAATTTTCGATTTGATTTGCACCCTCGTAAAATTTTTATTTTTCGGAAAACACCCTTAATAGGCCATTCAAAAATCAAAATTTCTTGAAAAAAAATTCTGAAAATGGCCTATTAGGGGTGTTTTCTGGAAAATAAAAATTTTACGAGGGTGCAAATCAAACCAAAAATTTTATAGGGGCGAAAACCGAAAATCACATATATTACAGGGGTGAAAAGCACTATTAACCCTTTAGAAAATATGGATCTTACATGAAGGAAACAAAAACATCACATATTCATATTCACTACCAAAAAGAAATGAAAAAGAAAAAAGAAAAGAAAAACTTTGCATTGAATTGCATCTATAGATTTTATTTCTATTGTCAACTTAGGGTATGGTCCAAGCATGGGCGTGGTCAATAATAGAGATGTCTTACGTTATAAAAGAAAGATAGAAAAATCTTCTCCAACTCCATAATAATAACCATGTGGGTTGTTCTTTTATATCATCAATTGCCGCATCATTCTGTGACTTTAAAATTCCATAAAATGTAGTCGGACAAATTTCAATTGGACATCACGTTTTTATCAAAAAATCTTAAGACATTGAATATATGAGCACTAACTATTAACATTCAATCCTTAACTAATAAGGATATCCTAAATAAGGTTGGTAAACCCCACTAGAATCATAGACGATGCTTGAACTAAGTTTAGACATTGAGAAGTCTCGTTAGTTAGGTATCATATTTTTAGAGGTTAGTGTTGAGAGTATCTAATTAGAGAAACTATTTCTCTCCTTTCGAGTTTCGACGCGTGAGAAATATGAATCTTTCTTTTCTATAAAAAAAAAAAAAAAAAAAACTTAAATTTACTTTTGATCTTTTATTTTCACCAATTAATTACACGCTGAAATGAGGAACCCCTAAAATGAGGTTATCCGAATTAGATTGGTAGTGTTTTCCGGATTTTAAAATCTGGAGTGGTCTTTTTCCAGATTTTTTTATTTATTTTAAGCTTTCAAATTCGTAAAATAAATGCAAATAAAAATATAAAATAGAAATAAAAAGATAAAGCAACTCATTTTATCTCATTTTATTAATATATGAATATTACATTACAATAATGTTGAAGCATTTGAAGCTTATTACATAAGAATTTCTAAGACTATTTCTAATCTCCTAAGAGCCTAAGAAGAGGGAGGGGGAGGGGGTAAGCTATACCAGTGGCTCCAGCCACTGTTGGAGGGGAAACAGAGGGAGAGGAAATAGGGGGGATGGGAAGAAGAAACCAATGTTGGCGAGGGCACAAGGGCCTCTAGGGAACAAGAGACCATGATGGTCAATATGACACCCAGACAGACCAACTTCACACCCAGACTGACCAACACGACCCCCACACTTCTTTGCAGCGCGGTTCCATCCCCATTGATTGTTCATACAATCCCTGAAAATTTCCAAAGAGGCCTCTTTCTATGAAAAACCAACGATGGAAACACATGGTTGTAGAAGGAAGAGGAGAAGAGGGTGGGAGATGTTGGTGTTATAAATTGTGAAGTGTCGAAGCCTATTTATAGGGAAGGAAGGTAAAAAAAAACGATTTCAAGGCAGTAATGAAGTCCAAAAACGTCTAAAAACACGTTTTTTGACTTGACCACCGTCCAAAACGTTTGAAAAACGTGTTCTATGTGGTGCAGACCACCGCCTAAAAGAAAATAATGCAGTTCGGATTATATAATCCGGAGTATACATGGTTTCCGGATTATATAATCTGAATAAATATGATCCTGGGTGAAACAAAGGAAAACTTGACACTTTTTGTAGGGTGAGGGTTGGTTCGGATTTTATAATCTGGAAAGCTTCAGCATTGGGTTCTTTTGTGTTGCCCACATTGCACTGACAGTTTATGTGGTCCACAACGCCCAGATAACTCTATAAATAGGGATCCCTGTTTTCATTACAAGTAACTACACCATAATAAAAATCATGGAATTCCCTGACTTTGATCCGAACACCAAGATAGCTGCAGTCTACTACAACGGGGGAAAACCACCCAATCTGTTTAGGATTTGCGACGATGTCACCCTCTCCGGGATGAAGGATGAGTTGGATCAAATCAACCGTCAACTCAACCACAAAGACAGGAGGAGGGTGGTTGATGTTGAATATTGATGTCCATTGTCCGACTCAGCCGGATCTCTTCGATTCAACCGAATGAAACTCACGAACTACGACGACGTGAGAACCATGTTCTCTGTCTTTGGTCAGCACAGTACTAGATGACTAATCGAGTTGGATGCTTTGTTGGTTAGATATGCTGAACAAATTCGAAAAAGTTTGATCCGGTCCAGGAACTACGAAGAGATCAGGGCTCTACTGGAGGGACCAGAGGAAGAAGTTAGTTTAGATGATCCATTATAATGTGCTATGTTTTAATTAATCGCGTGTTTTATGTTGTTTTAATTACGTGTTAGTTATATTTTGTTAAATTAAGTTGTTGCATTATATTTTAAATAATATATATATTATTTAAACTTTGATTATGTTTTAATTTACGTCAAAGATGTTCATTTAAACACTAAAACAGACCGAATTCAACTCACGTTTTAAGGATGTAAGTACAATCCGAATTACAAAATCCGGACTGCCTTAGCATATGATTCTTTTGTGAGGTCCACATTGCACCGACAGTTTTTGTTGTCCACAACAACCATAAACCTCTATAAATAAGCGTTTTCAGATTTCATCTTCATTCTCCATAAAAAAACACACAAACACACCAAAGAAACCATGCAAATTTTTGTCATTGTGCTGAAGATCTTTCTAATGCTATCGCAAATAGATTGCTCTCTATTTGATGACATTATGAAAATCTTCAGCATGCTGCCAAAAATATATAGATAGATGGATAGATATAAAGCTTCTGAACTTGATCTACATATATGAACATCAAGAGGTTTCTATGAGTTAGATCTTACTTCCTGCCAGATGAATAAGTCATTTGGCAAGAGAGCAGGATCTAACTCAAAGAAATCCTCTTGAAACACCTTGCCTTTCTTCATTATGTTATAGATCTAACTCCAAAGAAGAGATTATTATGAACTCGATCATGTCGGCCTACTGATTGTAACATGTCAGTTGGCAAGCCGACAGAATCAAGTTCAAAAGCTCCTCTTCGAACACCTTCCCAAAAGATTCATCATTTCTGTTATTATGGTTTTTTTAACTGTTTATTTGTCTTATGTTGTTTTTATTTATGTTATGCACCTTTGTTTTATATTTTTCCAAGCCATTTGCCACGAAAAGGCTCCAAATACAGGGTGTGATGCAGTTCGGATTTTATAATCCAGACAAACTTCATGCATTCCGGAATATAAAATCTGGAACCCCTCAGTTCATTTTGGACGATGGCGTTTCATCAAAGGTTTGGACGGTTAGTGGAGTTTTAATGCATTTTTGAACGGTTTTGATTGTGGAACACGTTTTATTTGACTGTACTTGTGACCTATGATTGATTTAAGGCTATAAAAAGGCTTGGATCTTCAACAATTTCCTTCATTCTTCACTTCACCTCCTTTCTTACATTTTCTTAAAAAAAAATTAGTTTTTTAGGTAATTTTTAGGTGTTTGTGGTGTCATGGTCATTGTTGACCATTCATACAACCCCTGCAATTGCATTGCAGCTTATGTGAGGATTATATAACGGTCAACAGAGACCCTTGACATCAAAGAAAGACACAAAAATTTCATATCGTAATTTTCCGAATTTTAGTTTCCAGAAAGAACTAACAATCTGGTTCGAAAAATAAAATCCGAACCAGGGGTATTTTTAGAATTTTTGCGGCGCGTGAGAAGGCAGCAAGATGGGAAAATGAACACTCAAAAATTAAAGATCACAGTAATCATTTCATATTTCTGTTTCTTTATATTTTGTTTTGAAAATCAAGTTAACCCATTTTGACAGCTCTATCCCCACCATTTAAAGTAAGTTGACAAATATATTAAAGATTAAAACATCGATCTTTTGTCAAACAAAAAAAATAAATCATCAATGTCTACTTCTATATGTTCAAATGTTGGCCACTAAAAAGGCTAGAACAATATAGAGGACACAAAAAATAACATTTGTAGGTTTCAAATGTTGGCCACTAAGTACAAGTACAACAAAGATCTAATCTAATAGCCCCTGCTATCACATATCTTCAGATTATATTAAAATAATCTGGTGGCCAGTTGCACGTAGCAAAAGACAAGATACTACTTAAACTGAAATCAACCTCAGGCATAAATTTCAATGAAAATGTCACCTAATCTTTTGTCAGCTCAAAAAACAACAGTTAATTTGATCCACATTTTCTCCTTTAATATGGCAATTAAACAATGACCATGTTGTTCCCCATCAAGTGATTGATTGTATAACGGCTACATCAGTGTCAAAACCTACTCTAGTGATTCATCGTCCGACAGGATATTTTTTCAGCAGCTGATAAACTCAATTCTATCTCACCAGGAGCACCAAACAATCTCTGTAAGTTCGGAATCTAGACGGTCATCTCATCAGTGTTTTGGAACATATTGTTCATCCAAGTAAGCAATCCACAACACAGGCGTTTTCACTCCAGCACAGGAGTAGTAAGAATATGCAAATGCTACACATTGCTTGGTTACTCAGCAACTGCAAGATAAAAAAGACATAAGCCATGTTTGGATAAACATCTTAACTAAGTGTTTTATAGCACAGGTGTTTATCATGTAAGTGCTTATGTATTAGCTATTTTTATAACAAAAGATAAAATAAAGTTAAACTGTTTTCATATAAGCTATAAACTATTTTCATAAGCTATCATGGAGAGACTATGGAAATAAAGCTGAAAACAGCACATGAACATGTCATATGCTGTTTTCATAAGCTCTCCCGAACAGCCTTACGAGTTTAGCTTATGACAATAGATAGGTTCAAATAAGTCAATCCAAACAGAACCTTAAGATGGATCAGAAAAGGAACAAAGGGAATATGTTCTCGAAACTCCAAATACCTTGTTAATGATGATAGGAAGGTAAACGCTTGGTCAAAAATCTGTTTCACTTAAAAGGGGCAAAAATGATTGAAGAATTGTGGCCACCAAAACCAAATGAATTAGACAAGCCTGCCTTAATGTCCAGTCTCTCTTTCTTTGATCCCACAAGCACATTGGTGTCCTGGTTTTTGTTTTCAATTAAACAAATTAGATAACTATAATGAACCCCATAAATGATACTACCTCTGTCCCTCATGATAAGCCATTTTTTAAAGGAAAAAGAAAACCTAAATATAAGTTCAGTTTCAAATTACTAGAAAATTTTATTATTACTTTTTTAAATAAACCCCTTATTAATACTACTCCCTCCATCCCTTTTTATAAGACCGTCTTACAACAATCACGGGTATTAAGAAATGTTGTTGGAGTAATAAATTTGTCGCAGATGTATGTGACTATTACTAAATTGCCCCCAGTGTATAGAATGTTAACTTTTCATATTTCAAGATATATTGATAGGATTAATAAGTATAATTGAAAAAAAAAAATGTAATAAATGCATCTAGAAATTGGTAGATGGTCTTATATTTAGGGACAAAGCATTTTTTATAAATGGTCTTACAATTAGGGACGGAGGGAGTATAAGTTTATCTTGGGTGATGAAAAGTCAAAGCTAGACACAACTATACATAAAAGGGTAGTTTAGGAACATCCATAAACAAAATTTACACATTAAATACACTCCCTACTTTTCTTGATATATGTGAAAACATAAAAGCTTATAATAAGGGACGGAGGTGGTAGGACACAACACATTTTGAAACATAGGAGAGAATGGTGCAACAAGTATCATACCACTGCTTCATCCGGGTTTTCTAGATTGATATTAGGATGAACCCACCCTGTCTTTATTGCCTACATGAAGTCAAACAAAAAGAACAAAAATCTTCATTTTTTTTGTCAGAACATTTAGGTTACTGGAACAAATTCATAAACAAGTGCCACAATTGTTGTCACCTGTATAGTTGCAACGGCTTCCACACCACCAGCTGCTCCTAGTAGATGACCAATCATAGACTTCGTCGAATTCACTTTTAGCTGTAGCATAAATCGAAAGAAATAAAAGGGCAAACAATTATAATTACCTTTACAGTGATTAGGGAGAATATAGTAATAAATACACATGAAAGAAAGTTTACTTCAGGATTTTGGCCAAAACAATGAATCAAAGCCTGGTACTCCTTAAGATCTCCAGCAGGTGTGGATGTGGCATGTGCATTTATGTAGTTCACGTCCTCCTTTGAAATTCCAGAATTAGCTAATGCCTTTTCAATGCAAAGAATAACACCAGCCCCTGTAGTTGTTGAATAGAGAAACATAAGTGCAAGCGTAATCAAGACATGATTTGCAGGGATATGCAGAACCAAATTTTCTTTAAGAGATCTACAGATATTCATGATTCACATACTCACCCAGTACAGTACAGTCAACAAAGTGTATTTAAAAACCTATAAGAATGTGATGGCAAAATGTTTTACTTTGGAATCATTTGGAAGATGTAGTTGGCATAATCTCTAAATTATCATGGTCAAAGTGACAATGTGAAATTGCATTTCGATAGTTGTTAAGAAGATAAGATGACAAGTGTGCAAAAATTTACAATCATGTTGAGAATTTGTAAAGATACAAATAACAACTATCACTATAAGTGACAAAATATGCTTTTGACCAAAAAGCTTTAGCATCCATTTCAAAAAAGTAATAGGACAACATAAATTATTTTCTAACAAAACATGCCTCGGCCTAATACATGATGATCACTGCGCACTGTAATTATCCTAGACGAAGAAAAAACAAGCAAAATAACCATGAAAACAGTTTATACAATATGCAAGAAGGGATTTGAGACCAATTACAATTACTATAGCAACAGCAGTAGCCTTTTCATACTAAATGGCGCAAATTAGATAGATGACACGATGCCATAAAACAGGGGAAATATGTCTTGGTAAATTTTTTATTATAAATAATCACTATTGAACACAAAAACATATGCAAAGAAATACTTATATCATTACAGTTTTGCCATTAATAAAATACTAAGAATTGACCATGATTTTCTGTTTTGCCATTAATAAAATTATGAAAACATATTTAGTTCTTCGGTCAACCAAAAAAATGTGGCATGATATATGTTCTTCGACAACAACAAAACAGAAAATCATGGTCAGTTCTTAGTATTGGGGTTGCCTTTAACTCAACCATAGAACACTGGATGGTAAAGTAAGGACTACCCAAGTTTATAAACACTACTTAAGTCATATCTCTAGGTGATGTGAGACTAAACCCACCCCCTCACACCCAGCACAATGAAGGCGCTGGTGGCTGCAATGAAGGGAACCCAAATATCGCCATTAAGGCCGCTAGGGGCGGAAAGAAAATAAGACAGAATTTCTAACATCAGTCTTTATGGTGAAAACAATCTTCCAAACAAGCCTTTTTTTTCCCATTCTTATGAGGCACAGCCACATCTCCTTCTTAAGACGTTGTGTTTAACACTTCCAACACCGAAACCATATGACACTCATATGATGTGTGTTGAAAACTCCTCATCAGATGTCTTGTTAAAGAAGTATATTTTCATCAGCTTAGACGCACGCCAAGCACTAAGCACATAGCCAACAATTTAAATAAGGCTTGGCACTTGAAAGGCGTGACTCAACAATAACCAAGCCTTATCCCACTAAGTGGGGTCAGCTACATGGATCAAATTATGCCATAATGTTCTATCATAGACCATATTTTGATCCAACTCATTAATCTCCAAGTCTTTCCTTATAGTTTCTCTTGTAGTTTTTCTAGGTCTTCCTCTGCCTCTGATGATCTGACTATCCTCCATCTGATCTACTCTCCTTACTACAAAAGCTGCAGGTCTTCTCTCTGCATGCCCAACCAAACCACCTAAGCCTATTTTCCACCATCTTTTCTACTATAGGTGCTACCCCAACTGAACTCTCTAATGTTTTTATTCCTAATCCTAAATATAACATCTACAAGTTCGTTGACATTGTTTCAATTGATGGAGATCGGTGTAATTCTTTCGCAGGCTAAGACATGACTTCATTGGTCCCTCCTACTGGCCTTAAACTTGGGGGAAGGAACTATGAGACCCAGGATAAGATTATTGAATCAGCATATTAGACTCAGTTTGGCAAGGAAAAATCAATAGCTTATAGCTTATAAGCTTGTATGATCAAAATAGAATTTTTTTAGTAGCAGTACTTCTCCCACAAGGTTATAGTGTTTTTTCACTTTTACCGTCTATTATCTTAATTAAAAAAATTAAATTTTAATTAAAAATATCTTTTAATGCCATTTTATATCCATCTTTTGGTTCAACCGCTACTTATATCAAACACATCAAATTCAATTTGTTAGTTTATCCACTATCAACTACGTTATCGGCTATAAGCTTCTTTACTACTAGCTAATGTATCTGTCATCCGCTACTTTTTATCAAATAGAGCCTTAGTCTACAATCTCCGAAAGTTCTCACAAAACCTACCAACTATTTATGTTTTTAAGATCATCCGAAAGGAATTGGTCTTAAAGAAGATGTAACATTTTACCATCAGGACGTGGCTCAGTCACATGATAAGCATCACTGGTGAAGCTTCCACCAAGGAACTCTGCATATATGGTTGCTCCCCTTTTCTGAAATATAAAAAGTTAGATGTCAATATCAGTTAGTTCACTTAATTGAATGTGATTTGCCAAAACAATGTAATGTAATAAAAATAATAAAGTACTTATGGCAATAAGCATGAAGCATGATTTTAACAAGGAATGTGACAATGGATGCATCACTGTGGTGTTATGCCTTTTGAAAGAAAATGAAGGACAGGATAGACAATTAATTAGGTAAATAAGCATCACATTAACATTCAACATCATGCTGTAAAGTTGAATTGCGTTTTATTTTTAAATTATTAGAATAAAATAAGAGTACCTTAGCATGCTCTAACTCTTCTAAAAGCAAAACTCCAGCCCCTTCACCCATGACAAATCCATCACGGTTCTGTGATATCACATAGGTATGCTAATGGTTAACAACAGAAGTGAAGAATAAGAAGAAAGACTAAGGAACAAAACTGCAAGCATTATAATTGTTTAGTATCCTTTGTACTTTGCAATTAATGCATCCGTCACTTCGTCAAGAATTAAGTTGTTTATATAATTAGATTTTGGAGCAGGTGCTGACAAATTTGCTCATTTTAGGAATAGAGTAGAGCTTTTCACTAATGTTTATTGAGTTGGATGCCTCCAAAGTTTCTCTTTTTCATTTCTCAAGGATTTTTCCACTTCAAATTATGGATATCATGAAATTTTTAAAACATTTTGCAGGGTCCAACTTTCATTAACGTCAAAAATGATTAATAAAAACTTAGCAATAATAATGGGAAAAGAAAACAAGAAAGATCCATAATATTACAATATCCCAAGGGCGTGAAGCTTTAGTAGGATCATTATTTCTTTGTGAGAGAGCCCTGCATGCTACAAAGCCACCCAAGCCTACACCAAGATTGTTGGATTAATATTACATTGATTGATGCCAAGATAACTTCATGCAAGCCAAAAAGATTTCGTAAAAATAGGATACCAATTGGTATTATAGCAGCATCTGAGCCACCACAAAGCATCACGTCCTGCAAAGGTAAACTCAAATTTTTAATGTCGTTCAATAAAATAACCATATAGCTATCCAAAACTTCTTATAAGAGACAAATAGTTGGGAAAAAAATGAGATATCCAACAAGCAAATGTTGAAGTGGAATACTTACAGCTTCACCTTTAATTATATGGTTTGCAGCATTCAATATACAAAAATTACTTGTAGCACACGCTGTGGAGATCGAATAATTTGGGCCCATCCACCCCTACAATTTTCAAAAGAAAAATCTTTTGTCAGAAACTTGAGACAAAAAACAAGGCACACATCTATGGAGTCAATAATATGTTCTTAGATTTTAATTTTATTTATTTAAACAGACCAGATCCATTGCAAGCATGGCAGAACCCATATTTGTTGTTGCAAATGGTACACAAAAAGGATTCATCTTTCTATACGAGATTCGTAAAGCTTCAATGGCATCATGAAAAACCTGTTCAGCACAAACAACAGAAACTAAATAGTCAATAAATCAAAGCAACCAACTTACATAATATTAAAGACTTATTGCACCATCTTGGATCACATTTGATAGTAATTTCATTTTACAAGACAGCAGAGATAACCTCTGAAGCTCAAATACTTCAAAAATGGAAATTTATAAGTGTCCGACGTGTATCTAATACCAATACACGTCTCCAATACTTCCAGATTTGTAACTAGAAAGTATCTAATATATTCTTTAGTTCTTTTAAAAAATATTTTCACTAATACTTCTTACCATCTAAGAACATAATTGACATCCGGATAAGATAAATCTTTGCTACATCATACTAATCACAGACACAAAATTGTATGTTTTTCCGACACAAATCCGGATACGATCTTTCACCCCCACCCGATCCTACGTAGGATCTCAAAAATGGAGTCACTATTGGTGGCGGCACAAATACAAACATGGTAGAATATATAACTAATAATTTATATTACATATAAATACATTTTCTATATGGTATCTGATACACGTATCAAAACGCTGTCGTAGGGAAGAGGAAGAAGGAATACTCGACCCATTTCAGCAAGGATCGTTGCCAAACAATCCCACCTCAAACTCGCGACGCGAGTTCGACCATGTTGCACACCTCCAGCGATCCTGGCTGTATCACTGCACAGAAGCATGGTTGTGTATAGTAGAATCGTACGATCTATGAGCCAGCTCAGGATCTAGGCTATACTAGCAGAAAGCGTATATTCTGATATAAATGGGGAAAGATATGTAATGTAACTATCATGTTTGGAACAGTGGCCAATTGGACTTCGAAATGCACTCCCATTGCAAACCTACGACTAAAGTCTTCAAATTAATACGTGGTGAATAGGTTGTGAACATGAAAACAAACATGTGACTATTGACTATTGACATAATTGTCATGGTAACAACTACATAATTGTGATCATCATATAGTGACTATTGACATGTTTATGTATAAATACGCAATTAGCAATGTGAACTTCTCATTACAAACATTGTGTATTTAAAAATAACTTTTCGTAAACATATCTCAGTCGTGTTGGTATCTTGATTTTTTAAAATTTCTTCATCTCCATATCTGTGTTGTATCATACATGTATTGTACAATACATTTGGGCTTAGGAGATAAGTGATAGAAACTGGTACCAAAATACAAATTAATAATATAATTACAATGGGTTCCGAAGAAATCTGAGAGTCTCAGGTCTCTCCCTTCCAAGAATTAGAGAGATTGGTCTCTCCCTACCAATCCTTTATCCAAATAACCGAATTCTCTTCTTTTCCTCTGCATCTTTATTTATAACACTAACTCCCTATAGCAGTTACATAAAAGTTCTGCAGATGAGTTACTGCACGTGTAACAGTTACTAGTTTATAATATATTAAGTAAACAATTTACTAGTATTATATAACTTCTGCCCCTAGGAGGCTTATTACTAACAATAACACCTTCCTACAAACAAATGTTATTATGCTTCATCTAAATATAAAGTAAACTGCTGAATGGGACAACTGTCTCTTCTCTCAATGTGCTAAAGCATAATCTAAAAATTCAAGAGAGTGATTACCTGCATTCCACCCATTCCGGAGCCAATCAAAACACCACATTTTGTTTTATCTAACTCATCCATTACTTCTTCAGTAATTCCAGCATTGACCAAGGCTTTTTTTCCAGCTGTTAGCAGATACAGCATAAATTTATCCATCCTCTTTGAAAACTTTGGAGCTACAAAGCCTTCAGTTGAGAAAGATTTGATCTCCCCAGCAATCCTCTGGAAACAGAGAATACTTAAGATCAAAAAGCTACAAAAGGCAACGGATATGAATGAACTTTGGAAGAAATATTGTTTACCGTTGGATATTGTGCACAATCAAAACCATTAATCTCGCTTATCCCACTAACACCATCAAGTAGATTATTGTAAAAGACATCTGGATCATGACCAAGTGGTGTGACCACACCCATACCCGTCACAACTACTCGTCTTTGCTCTATAGGAGGTTTTTTTGTTGTTGTAACTTCTTGAGCAGAATCCAAAGCTACAGCCATTACTTTACCTTGAAATTTTACAAAATGTGCGGCATGGGTAAGTAACTATTATAACAACAATTGACATTAAACAGTAAATCATGAGTCAAATCTGGCTTCCTCCAACATCAGCACAACTTTGGAGGTCATTCCTACTAAACATTCAAGAAAGCAATGCAAATTGCAAACAACCTTACAATAAAGTGAATACATAGCTCCAACCATTCAGAAAGAAGTGATAGATATGCAATTTTAATAGCCAAGGAATCATAATCTTAAAGGTGCACGATAAATTATAGTAGAGAATGCAATCAATGGCTAAGAATACGCCTAGGTTTAAGTAAATTATGTCACCATAAACCTAAGAAAAAAGATGCTTCAAAACATATATCATATGAAAGCAAACATGTACTTAGAATGATAAGTTGATCACAATAGATACATGACATTGAACAAAACATACCAAGTCACAAAACATGCATGCATATCCAATGACTAAATTTACATTCCTAAAGCAAGACCACTCATGCACTAGTCTCTTACGTAACACCAACACTTCATATTTAAGACGTGTCCGGTATTGGACACCTAGACAGATGGTTTGTTACATTGTCCACATGCTATAGTCATGTCTGGTGTTTGTGTCCGTGTCAATGCTTTATATGTAATCTCTGCCGGAAATTATATATCTTGTATCCTTCAAAAATTTCAAACGTTTTCCCCCAAAATGAAAAATACAATCAACTTTTAACATACAATCATGATATGGTAAGAGGGGGTAAAACTGTAGTTTAAACTTTTTACTTCAGATGAAAATTGCAAAATAGTTATAGTACTACAAAATGAAAACTTTAAATGACTACATTACAAGAAGAAAACAAAACAAATAGTCAATAATAATAAAATTAATTATCTAACTAACTAATTAATTCAAACAACCAGGAGGTTACAAGTCCTTATCTCTGAAGTTCTGAGTACTAACCAACCATATTTATGTTCCATGAATCCAACCAATCAAACTATAAATTTAAGTATGATTATGTTCCTTGCAATTAATTTTAATTTTTTATTTTAGTCCTTGTAAATATTTTTGTTTAGATTCAATCCCTATAAATTCAAAAATTGTTGCTTTTAATCCCAGATGTTATATCTAGCCCAACAAAATCACGCCACGTGACCCAATAAGCTAACGTCAAAGACTAAAATCAACAAATTTTTTCAAGAACTGAATCTAAACAAAACAAAAAAAACTTACAAAACTAAAACCAAATAACGCTATAGTTGGATAGACTAAAATCATATTTAAATCAACTATATACCCTGGAGCACCGACACCTCTGATCAAAGACGTGTCCGATGACCGACACAACACAAGTGACTACATTCAAATAATTGACTTTCTCAGAATATTACCATGTCGACGTGGTGGACGTGTCAGTGTCGTGTCAGGTGTCTATGCTTCATATATAGATATAACTAATAAGCAAATTAATAAATTAAAACAACAAGCATATTTACAGAAATGAATAAACAAAGCTGATACAGAAACAAGGAAAAATCTAAAATCAAATGCTTATTGTTTCAAAATAACTAACTGAAAATTCATCATGATATAAAAATTAATTATAAAAATAAACATCAGAATTAACGAATAAACTTAAAATAATAAAATGAAATGAAAATTGAGTAATTAATGGAAAAAAGTGTGAAATTACCAGAACGGGACATTCGATTGGGAGAAGAGAGATTAAGGTGGTTGTTCCTGCTGCGACGACGAGAACGATGAGATTGAGAAGAGTGAGAGTCACACGTGACTGACATGCAAGCAGCAACAAGCCACGTGCAGAGAGGAGAGGTAAGTGAAGAAGCCATGAAGAGAATGAGAATGGTGTGAAAGAGATGAAAGAAATAATGAAGGAAGAAAGGTTAAGAATTGAATTAAAGGTTTTTTTTTTTTTTTTTGTTAGTTTTGATTTTGATTTTGATTTTAATTTTTGTGGTTGGTGTTTGAGTGAGAGAAGAGAACTGGGTGCGATGAGAAGCAGAGTTCTGTACAACAGTAGTAGTAAATCACTAACAGCTTAACAAATAGTCCATTTCTCATTTTAATTATTATAATAATCATAATCAATTAATATAATATATATTGAGATCCAAATCAATCCAAAATAAAATCACAATCCCGTTGGTTTATACAGACGTTGGTTCGAACCGAACATCCCATTTATTTAGTTTTAAAAAATTAACTTTTTGGATGTAAACGGAGTATCAACACAAGCAATGTGAAGATTAATCCTTCGAATATTATGGGACATAAATATGCGACAAACTTTCTTAAGAGTTTTAATGTTGCTGCATGCCTAAAGTTGGATTCGAACTCAGGACCTTGGTAAAAAAAATCATGATGACTATTAAAAAAATTACAAGGTGTGTCATAATAGCTTAACAATCGAATATGATTTTTATTTTTAATCGAATGATTCTTCAATGCTATGTCATAACAGCTTAACAAAATAACTGCTTAAAAAAACACGATGAATAGAAATAATAGTCATCTGAATTGTATGTGATTTTTATTTTTAATCAAATGATTCTTTGTCTTAAAATCGATTCAAACTACACCACAAACACCATACTCAAAATGCAAACATCTAGCACAAGGTGTATCATAACAGCTTAGCAATGCAAACATGTTACATTACAAGAAACCGAAGTCACAATGACAAAATGAAAATTACAATAGAGCTTTTAAGAAAAACAACGGATTCTGCCTCCAAAACAGATAATCAAAATGGAATGATACAGAAAATGATTTAACCACTAATAAATCTAAAGTTTAACCTTTTCACTCAAAGCCTGAATAACATTACTCTTTTGTTGAAAAATCCGTATGTTTCTTTCCTTCCAAATGACCCAAAGAACTACAATCTAAATAGTATTGAAAAAGAGGCGAGAATTTTTAGAAAACCCGTTTAAGCTGCCAAACTGTAAAAGATTATTCTGAATGTTTCCATGTAAAGTTGTTGAAATATCTAGCCAACCTAAGATCAATAACCAAAGAGAACAAAAAACATTGCAGTTTATAAAGAGATGGTCTCTATTTTCTGCATAACCACAATGAGCAGAGAAAATATTATCATATAATGCTAAAATATGACATCTAACCAAGAGATCTTTAAGAGATAACCTATTTAGCATCAATCTCCAAAAAAAATATTGAATTTAAGCGGAATCATTTTAAGCCACAACACGTGTTTAGAACCGACGCTAAAATCAACATCTGCAGAAGCCAATTTCTCGTAAGCACTTTTAATGGTGTACAATTTGGACGAATGAAGATTCAACACCCATTGGTCCTCCATCTCCACCTGCAAAATAATATTAGACAACCTATCCACACACTCCCTCAACAACTCCTCCTCCCACGCAAACAGCCGCCTACGTCGCCTCTAAGTCTCCCCGGACTCACCCCAACCCATCACCTTCGCATCCACAACAGTAACTAATTTATTTTCCACCAACTGAAAAAGTCTACGAAAACTAACCTCTAACAGAACCACATCAAGCCACGGGTCCCTTCAAAATAAAGTATCCATCCCACTCCCAACCTACCGAGAAATAGTCATCTAACAACATCCCATTCACCAAACCAGCCCGCGTCCTAATTTTCTTCAAATTCTCCCAACCATGGTCATGAAGAAGATGATGAAAACTATTTTTTCCTGGGTTGTTGTGTTGTTGATGATAAAGATCATGAAGAAGATGATGGAAGGATAAAAAAGAAGATGAATAATATAAACCCTAACGGTTTTTTGAATTTTTTTAAACAGAAGGGACCAAAACAGGTAACATAGATAAAGATAAAGTACTCAAACAATCTTTTTTTAGTTAAGGGACCAAAGCGATACCAAATAAATAGTTAAGTGTCAAAAGCACATTTAAGCCTTTTTGTTTCCCTCCGTAAAGATTTCAGGCGCATAGAGGACTAGATAATTTTAGATACCGATAGAGGACATGTCAGTGGTCCACAGTTGATGTGTAAGATGTAAGTATCTATCATTTTTTTCAGAGTAAAAGTATAAAGGGTAATATACTAATATGGTGGCATTTCATATGGAAAAGGTTAATCCTTTCCCACCATGGGAAAGGTGAAGTTTTACCTCCAAATGGGATCAAAAAGGTTACAAGAGATTTTTTTTGATTTGTTGGTTTATACAAACAAAATTGAATGGAATATTAAATTGAGCTTTGATATTACACCTCCCATGTAAAAACTGTTCATTTATTTTGGTTTGTTTATCATATATTAAATCCATTTACTTTTATAATATGTACATAATACGTGGATGATCATACGAACTTTTTTACTGTGTAAGTACAATTATCTTTTTCTTTCATAATAAGATTTTTTTTTACTTGTAGCATTTATGATATTACATCAAAAACTTATACTTTAAATTTTGTTTTCAAAGACATTTTATGCTTTAATTTTTTGTAAAGTATAAAAACTGAAATGGAATAAATTTAAAATATAACTATAACATAAAAATAATAAGTCAATAATATATATATTAAGAATATAATTTAATAATTTTATTAAAATTAAGAATGTGTGGGGTCTAAATTTTTGTGGGTGTTGCAAAAATAAAAAGTTTACGAAGGGTAGCAAGTCTAAAATCTCAACCATTCAATTTTTTTATTATTAAATCTATGGTCAAAAAGTCACTTTCCCATGGTGAGAAAAGATTAACTTTTCCCATGTGAAATGCCACCTACTAATATACTTGTTATTTTGGGTTGTTATTGTTCTATTCTTTTTGAGATGATGCTTATTTTTTGTTTGAGATACAGAGAATTTCCGTGCTTTTTTTTTAAATAAAATATCTCCATGCACCGTTCCCATGAGCTTAACTCATTTGATAACGGATAATGCATTATATGTGCAGGGGTCGGGGTTCGAACCCTGAACACCCAACTTATTCATTTTAATGTGAATTTCTCTAGCCACTAGACTACTTGACAAAAAAAATAAAAAATCTCTATGTACCTATGAGTAAATGTTTTTGCATGTGCGGATTATCCATCACTCTCTAAATGCATAAACCCTTTATTAATCCAATGAGGAAGGTTTTGATATACATCCATATCCTATATAATGTTTGATTAGGATAGAATTGATATGTCTAGCCTAACAATTGGTTTGGTTTTATAAATAATACATCATTCAATTATGTGAAAGTTGGCTAAGCATTCATATCCTACTTTTAATCCATTGCATTATCATGGACCCCTAAAA
This sequence comes from Medicago truncatula, assembly GCF_003473485.1. Taxonomy (NCBI): domain Eukaryota; kingdom Viridiplantae; phylum Streptophyta; class Magnoliopsida; order Fabales; family Fabaceae; genus Medicago; species Medicago truncatula. Next base: position 19,069,070 of record NC_053043.1, on the reverse strand, counting down.
ATAATAAGAGGAATGTTAGAGACACTCTCTTTTCAACATTCTCTTCAATAATTATTTTTTTATTGGATAAAACCAATGTATGATCCATCACTTTAAGTGGAACCCATTTTTAAAGTGTGAGACCCACCATGATTTAAGCCAATTAGAAATTGAGTGTTGGAGAAAGTGTTGAAAAGAGAGTGTTCCTAGCACTTCTCAAATAATAATATTTGTACAACTATTTCATAACAACTTTTGTGACAACTTCTTTTTCTTTCTTTTTATTGGTCAAAAACAATATATATATATATATATATATATATTTTTTTTTTTTTGAAGAAACTAAAATGAATTATATACCACAAAAAGGCTTTCTCAACGCAAGATGCGTCGAAGAAGAAACACCTGAGTCAATACAAGGTAAAAAACATAATTACAAGAATTACAATGAAATTGCTTGACCCCAAAAGACCAACCCAGCAAGCTCCAGAAGTTAGCCAACACCTGTAACGGTGAACGGATTAAGCCACCAACCGTGATAATTGAAGGCAAGAGATGAACATTTCACCCTCAACCACCTGTAAGTTACCGACTTAATTTTGTCCACAACCTGCATAATTGAGCATTCTTTCGCATTAAAAGTTCTATTATTTCTTTCTTTCCATATTTCCCATACCGTTGCAAACTAAATAACCTGTAAAATAGAACGCTTTGACTTAGTAGCGTCACCTAAAAAGCTAAAAAGGTTAATGTGACTTGTTGCCTCAAGAGGTAAGGCCGCAACAACACCAACCCATCGCAAAACATGGTTCCAAACCATCGCAACAACAATAATTTTTAAATTTGAATAGTATATATAAAATTTGGGTGACAATTTATTTAAAAAAATTTATTGATTGGAACCTATTTCGTGAATGATAGTTTAATTTTATCACTCACAATTTGTTTTGTGTATGATATTTATCTAGCAAATTTTATGAATGAAAGAATTTGTCTCAAAAGAAATTCTAAACAGGAAACTTCATTCTAAAGTGTCAAATGTTTTAGAGATATCAATATTCAATGTTAAGCTACCCCCAAAAGCTCTATTTTGCAAAAGGTTGACTGCTTATGAGGTCAAACAGACAAATTCTCTTACATTTCCAGAAATTAGATGCTTACAATATTCCTCATGAGTAGCAAACTTATTCTCATTTTTTTGAAACTCCAAAATAAGAGGTGGTCAGAATCATTTTTGATAAGATATCACACGAAATAGCATAGCACATATCCAATAATTGTTGGTTGCAAATATCCTTACCTAGTCTACCATTACTTTGTATGTTAAAGGTTGTGTCAAACCCATATCCACCAGAACTCAAGACAAATTGTCCAAAATTTCTCTAAAAAATTGTCTTTGTTTGTTGTTACTACATCAGTACATATAGGTGAACCTATACTACTAGCATTGGCAAATAAAATATTTGGACACTAATATTCTTAAGCCAAACCATAAATCCTTACCCCAAACTTGTGCAAAAGCATGTTGTTGCACCTTTGGGTTAAAATCTTTAGTCCAAGCAAACAATTTTAGTACACTAGGGTTCAAACTCCATGAAACATTCGTTCTCACCCTCCTAACATCTTCAGTATAGGAGAATGCAAACTTATAAAAACTTTTTACAAGCGATGTTACTCCCCATCTTCCAAGGTCTTTACACATAAGAGAAAGTTTGTTCCTCAAAACAACCACCGTAAGTTGTGTCGATACTTTTCGTCAAAGATAATTCTATGGTGAAGTCATGAAAATAACTTTTCTGGTGAAGTTAAATGGTCAATCATTGAACATTTGTGTATTTAATCCATGTCACGTCAGATTATATGGTGTATTGTACATTCATCCATAAGATGTGTCATTATAGCAATTGTGTCCCTGATTAAATCAAAAGTAAACATAGATTCTCATTTGTGCATTAAGATTGAAATTCCCCTTAATATTTTGTATGAGGACTGATTTGTAATAAGGTAAAGTTTAGTTTTAGAGTGGTACACCAGCAGGACACTAGCTAGCATGATATTGGCCGTTATACTATCGACTAAACAAAATAATTTTTCTGAAAAAGTCAGTTTTCTGACTGCATCATAGAAGCTCCTTTGGTCAAACGATTCTTCCATATAAATTCAGCTTGATGCATTCATTCCAACAATATATTCACCTCATGTATTGTTATTGCTAATCTGTCTCTTTTTCTACCGGTTGAGGAAGTTGGCTGGAGGGTGATTTGCGGTGGTGGCATAAGTTAGGCGAGATTACCTTGAAGAAAGGAATTTGGTGAATGGTAAAAAAACAAATCTTATCCAGAGCACATTTTTTTTCTCTTCCACATGGGTTTTCCATTTTTCTAAAAAAAATATTTATAAATATAACAAACCTAAGATAAAATTTTGTTGTGTCTATATCATATCATTTACACCTAACATTGTAACTTTAAGATACATAATTCAAATTCCCTTAATAAGGTTGTAAAATAGTCATTAATACAACTTTTCAATAAAAAATTCTCACTTTTCCAATTTATTTTTTATATGAATTTTCTATACCATATCTTTTCTTCTTCTTATTTATCGTACCATATATTTATCTAAATCTGTTAGCATATGCATCTCTTACAGATTTCGCTCGACATCTTTTTTTCTTTTTTTATAACATATTTTGCTCGACATCTTTTTTTTTAAGAACCTTTCAAAAAAAAAAAATCTTTTTTTTTAAGAAGCAAAGAGAGAAATATGTTAAAATATTTTTTTAATTAGATTAAAAAAAACTATTGCAAATGACCACACCAAACTTATCCTCTTTATAAGGCTTAGGTCTAGCCAAAAGTTTACACTGATCTGGGAGGTAGAGTGCTGCCAAGCAATATACTACCAGATAAAAGTCCATATCATTTATTTTATTATATATATATTTTTTTAATTCAAGCTATAGATTTGTTGGTTGAATGTTAAGAGTGGATATTCGGTATATTCTGTCAATAAGACTGCTTCATATAAATGTTTTAAATATTCAATTGATCTAGCTTGCTAACATTGTTGGACCTATTAATTGATCTGTTTTGTTATTTTTCGTTAGTTTGGTTATCTGATATATATGTTGAGTGTCTAGCAAGTGACATGAATTTGCTATCTTATTTTATAATTTGTAAATTAAATATGTATAAAATACAATTGCATTGACCATGACATCAAAACTGTCATAGGTGCGTCAAAGAAAAAGAAAAAAAAAAGGCAATTGGTTTCATAGAAGTTATGCTAAAATAATGGATAGAAAGTCATATTTTTTTAGTGTGCAAATGCAAATATGCACCTATTATTTCGGACAAGATTTGATGCAATACTAGGTTAGCAAGCGCTAAACGTAGATTGAGAAGAAATAAATTTGCAAGCGACAAACTTGTGAGAACAGAGTTCCGGAATTCACCAGAAATTAATAAAATTCTCTAAAATATTATTGAATGAACAAAATTATTTTTGCCTCTTAGGCTAAAACTGTTAAGCTTAAATAGGGAATTAACAAATTTTAATGGGCCTAAAAATAACAAACTAAAAATAAAACAAACAAATAATAAAATTAGGTTGAAATAATAAAATACTACTAAATTACTAAGAAAATTCTCCTACATAAGTCTTCTCTGAAAAACTCGATCCCGAATTCTCATTCTGATTAAGAGTTTCTCATTCATGTTAACTCCTGCAATGAACAAGAGACCACCTGGATCCCATTCCATTGTTTGAAATGTAAGCGCTTGACATGTGAAGAGTCGTGTTTACAGAAGATATACTCTTAACAATTTCCAATGTCTCATTTTGGGGAACTTGATGCACCTTCTGTTGCATGATTATTTTATTATTATTATTGCCTTTTTTTGGAAGAGGTGGAAGCATTCGTTTTGAGTTCTTTTTGTATTGATGAACTGGGATTCTTGGTGGATCACCTTTGATCATAAATGCTTCCACACTTACCTTAATAATGTCTGCATAGTTCCAAATACTCATGATGTCTTCTGTAGTAGCAGTGGCCTGGCCAGAAACTTTGAATAATGGGAGCGCTATATATATAATTTTGTAGCAGAGTCATCGTCTTAAATAATTTGGATCTTAAACAGTTTAAATGTTGATGTATAACACTAATTTAGAGGCCAATACCAATTTAGACATAGATCATAGTTATTTTGGTTTTTAAATATGTTATGTGTTATCATTAACATATTTGAATTTTATCAAAACTATAAGCACATCTTTAAATGTTTCATTTGTTATTGATTGTATAGACCAACTTGATTAGTGAAAAATATATATAAAGATTAACTTAACTAACTAAAGACACATCTAAAAATCAAAATGATTAATAAAAACAAAGGTTTGTTTTTGTAATTTTAATTTTAATAGGCTACTTCTATGCAATGCAGTTAATCATAACATAATATTATATCAAATGAATGTCAATAGTGCATTTCTCAATGAAGTCATTGAAGAAGAAATGTTTGTCAAACAACCTCCTGATTTTGAGGATCTTAAACATTCTGACCATGTTTATAAACTAAAGAAATCACTATATGGCTTGAAACAAGCTCCTAGAGCTTGATATGATAGACTAAGTAATTTCTTGATTAAAAATGATTTTAAAAGAGATCAAGTTGACACAACAGTCTTCAGAAGAACTCTTAAGAAAGACATTCTTGTTGTGCAGATATATGTTGATGATATAATATTTGGTTCTACTAATGCATCTCTTTGCAAGGAATTTTCTAAGTTAATGCAGGATGAATTTGAAATGAGCATGATGAGAGAGTTGAAGTTCTTCCTTGGAATTCAAATCAATCAAAGCAAAGATGGAGTATATGTTCATCAAGCAAAATATACAAAGGAGCTTTTGAAGAAGTTCAAGCTGAAAGATTGTAAAGTGATGAACACTCCAATGCATCCAACCTGCACCTTAAGCAAAGAAGATACTGGAACAAAGGTAGACCAGAAGCTGTATAGAGATATGATTGGTTCTTTGTTATACCTCACTGCATCTAGGTCAGATATTTTATTCAGTGTATGCTTGTGTGCAAGATTCCAATCAGATCATAGAGAATCTCATTTAACTATTGTTAAGAGAATCTTCAGATATTTGAAAGGAACAATTAATCTTGGACTTCTCTATAGGAAATCCCTGGATTATCAGTTGGTTGGATTTTGTGATGTTGATTATGCTGGTGACAGGATTGAAAGAAAATCAACCAGTGATAATTGTCAATTCCTGGGAGAGAATCTGATATCTTGGGCTAGAATAAGACAAGCAACTATTGCTATGTCCACAACAGAAGCAAAATACATCTCAGTTGCAAGTTGTTGTACACAACTACTATGGATGAAACATCAGTTGAAAGACTATCAAATAAATGCTAACAGTATTCTCATTTATTGTGATAATACTGCTGCTATTTGTTTGTCAAAGAATCCAATTCTACATTCAAAAGCCAAACATATTGAAATCAAACACCACTTTATTAGAGATTATGTTCAAAAATGAATTTTAGATATACAATTCATTGATACTGAACATCAATAGGCTGATATATTTACTAAGCCTTTAATAGTGGAAATATTTGATTTTATAAAGAAAAATTTGAACATGCATTTTGTGTCTGATTAAATTTGCTTGCTCCTGAAGTCGTTCAGAAGCTATGATCCATCAGAAGATCTTAATTGAGGCTCTGAGGAAAATGTTCTTATGAAGATGACATCAGCATCTGAACTCCAGAAGCTGGGTTTTATGCTCCTTAATAGCAGAGTTAGTGGAAACGTTGGAAGTTACTTTTTGATGATACCAATCCCACTAACTTGGTAGTTACTTGATGAGTCATTTATTATATGTTTTTATATGTTATTTAGTTTAGTTTTAATTAGATTTTATTTTATTTTATATTAATATTATTTCCCTTTTAAGATAGTTTACAACAAATTGCATTTTATTATATTTCAGGAATGAATATTGGATGGATTGAGTCTTGGAGCAAAAGAAAGGGACTTGGAGCTGATTCGGTACGAAAATACAAAGATTGGAAGACAAAATATGTCTCCCCTAAAGTCAGAAGCTTGGCACGGCCCGTGCTAGCATTGGCACGGCCGTGCCACCCTCCAGAGTTGCTTTTGCTGCTTTTGCTTAGATTTTAAGCTACTCTATTTTTAGCCCGAATGTAATAGCTTAGATTTTAAGTCGAATAAATGCTATAAATAGAGTAGCCATCCATCACAAATATTCATCTTTTCTTGGAATACAATATGTGACAATTGTCTTTCTAATAAAAGTTCATTTTACTTTCTTGTTATTTATCTTTATGTTTTGTCTCTTCTTCTCCTTGTCTACGATGAACGTCAGTGAGTAGACTTCTCTTGTCTTGGGATTGTTGGATAAGTCTAATGACATAATCCTAATCAAACCAAGCTTTAAACCTTAATCTTATGTAACCCTAATTCCTTATCTAAATTCACCGCTTTAACATGGATCAACCATTATCAAACTGTGGAAACGAAAGTGGAGGGTTTGATAATTGTTTATCCATCATCTCAAATATCAATTCATAAAACGAAAGTGAAGCTTTGATATTGGAACAAGTGAATTTAGACAAGGATTGCAAAGGCAGCGAAATAGTCTTTGCAATCTTTGAGACATATAGTTTCGATCTTCAAGGGAACTAATAATGATCAAGTCAGCGAAATAGGCTTGGTTGTTAGAGGAACCAAAATCTAATAGTAATCAAGTCAGCGAAATAGGCTTGGTTGCTAGAGGAACAAAAGAGAAACTGTCTTGAGAAATTAGGTCTAACATAAAGTTATAAGTTTAATAGTTTGGTTTGAGAAGGACTTGTCGTTAGGATGAACCAATAATCCCAAGGCTTTTATCTTTTATTATTATTTTCTTTTAAATATATAAAAATACAACTTTCTACTTTCTATACTTTAATTCTAATCATTGTTAAAAGATAATTGAATTCATAACTCCCTGTCGGAACGATACTCTTATTTTACTACTTCGGTAAGACCGTGCACTTGCGGTTTTATCCCATCATTACTCTGAGAAATTCTGACGTGGCCTAAGTGTATTGGTGTATGACTTAAGTGGGCAATGATGATTTTTTAGCTTTGAATGTACTATCTCGCACCCTCAACTATCATTAATGCTGTGTTTGTTTGTCCCCTTCTGAATTGCAATCATTTTACTAAAAACACTTAGACAAATCACACACTACTCACTTCACAACCTACACTTTCATCTTTTCATTCTGTTCTCTACGAAGTAAGCGCACTCTCTTCAAGTAAAAACCCTAGAACCCTAAAAACATTCTTCAACATCAATGGCATCCTCTAGTTCAGTTCAAGAAACATCATCAAGCATGCAACAAGCTCCTGCATATGAGATTAAAGGAAGAACCATATATTTGGAAGAATGAGATCTTAAGATTCAAACAGAGAATCCGGTGGACTTCATTTCTCTGGCACATCATGGATGTGACATCAGAAGCTACTACGAAGTACTAGGTCTTTTGGAGTACTTCAATTTGTTGTATGGGCCAACATACAAGACCTTGATCAAGCACTTATGGGTAAGAACGCATGTCTATGACAGGAATGCAGCCAAGCTGGAAGAAACTGAGAAGATATTGAGTGATCATGCTCTACAAGGAAAATCTAGGGAAGAAATGGGTCTGAAACCATTCAGATGCACTGAAATCAGGTCAAGCATCATGGGGCATCCCTGTTTTCATTTCAGAAGAAATTATTGTGTTTGTTCTCAGAAGAGATGCAACAGGAAGTTTCAAAGGTGGGATAACCAACCCCAAGATCAGCCCATGGAACGAAATAGTTAATCAATCCATGTTCAACAACACAAAGAAAGATGTTTACAGTGATTTGAGCATGGAAAAGAAAGTGCTTTTGAAAATCCAAAATGAAAACCTGCTACCAAAAGGTGGTAGCAGTGATCAACCTTCATTGGAGCACAAGATTTTTCTTCACTTCTTCATCATAAAAGAAAAAGCCAATGTGCCCAAGTACATATTCAAGCACATGATTAAAGAGCTTAGGGAAAAGCCAGGAGAACAGAAGGTGATGGGTTCCCTATGGGAGGCTTTACTAAGAGATTCTTCATCAAGGAGGGATCCTGAAAGCTCTCAGCAATGTCAACTTCTTCATTGATGAGCAACTGGATACTGGAACTGATAAGGTCATCAATGGAAGAACACTCAAGAAAATGAAGCTGATTGAGGCCTTTACAAAGTTCGACACAGACTTAAGTGAATTTGGTGCTTTGTCAAATTTGATGCAAGACTTTCCCCCTATCTGCAAGAATGATCCTCTTGATGTTCAGATGAATTACATCAAAGATCACTTTGCAACAATTGGTAAGGTCATCAGGCTTGAAGATGTTCCTGAGAACATGTATGGAGGAGCTTTGCCAGTAGCAAAGAGCAGGAAGTCAAAAAGAAAAGCAATCACTAGAGAAGAGTATTTGGAAGATGCTTCTGAACAACCTGAAAAGGGCCAAGAAGGCAAAGAAAGAAAAGGCCTCTGTTAAGGTGAATGTTGGTAGTTCTGGTGCACCAACCATTCAAGAAGAAGCTCAGCAATTGGATACTGATACAGTTTTGAACAAGAGGACCAGAAGTGGTAAAGATGCTGTTACCTCACAAACTGCACCTGATCAACCTTCAATACCAAAGAAGAAAAGAAAGCAAGCTGTTAGGAAGCTGAAATTGGCAGCATATGTTGAAGAAGAAGAAGAAGAAGAAGAGCAGATTATGGTTGCTACCGAGTTAGTTACAAGAGAAGTGATGAAAAAGAAAATGGATGATGTTGTTGCACTTTCCAAGATCAGAGAACTTGCAAAGGGTATTGAAGTTCCTACATCTAGCATAGCAAGGGAAGATGCTGGTACTGTTGCACAACAAGTTATTCTAGCTGCTGAAGAAGTACAAGATCTAGTGACTTCAGAAGCTGAGAGTTTACTGATGATTGCTGGTGAAAAAGCTGCTGAAGGAGTTCAGGAGGATGAAGCTGCTGCTCCAGAAGCTGATAAAGGTAATCCTGATTCTCCATATGCATCTAATGTTATAATAGTAAGATCAGATTCAAGCCCCTCTATATCCTCACAATCCATCTCATCTACATCTTCCTCAGATTTAGATGATATACCCCTATGTCAAATATACTCAACCATAAATAAAGGCCTTTCACCATCCACCAAACTCAACAAAAAGCCTACTCAAAACATTCCATATGAGCCAATGAATTGTAGTGATGATGAAAGGATAGGGAACATGTCAGAAATGAGAATCAAAGTTTGTGAAAGACTGCCCCCTAACCATCCTTTCCAACCACCAATGATTCAACCCCTTAACTTTATCCCTGCTGAAGTCAATCCAGAATCAACATCATCACACCCAACTTCAACCAACCAAGAGTCTGAAACATGTAACTTACAAAAATCCTCTGAAGTAGCTTCAGATGAAGTTGCTTTAGAAAGCCCCCAACAACAAACACCAAACACACAAATGGCCCCAATAACCACTGTCCCTGAACATGTTGTTTCAGAATCTTCTGTTGCTGAACAACATGCTTATGAACAAACTGCATCCCCTTCCATTCCTGAAACTGTCAGTGAACCTGACTTTATGATCACATCAGAAGCTTCTGATGTTGAGGTTGAGCAATTAAACTCTTCCTCTAATGTGATTGTAGAGTTTGTTTCTAATCAACCATCATTAACCAACAATCAAACTCCAACCCCCACAAATAGCCAACCTTCATCATCAAGCCTAGTTATCCAACCTGTAGCTCCTACCAAATCAAACATCCCTTCTCCACCCACAATGTTTATGGATTCTACTATTCTAGCAGACGTGTGTGAGAATATTGCTCAGGAGCTAATCAGTCTTATCCAAGCAAGGAATGACTATATTCACAAGGACATCTATGAGAAGCTCTGGAATAGGCTGAAGGAGAGAGTTGATTTTGTCATGAATGAGCTTGAAAGGACTTGCATAGATGCCCAAGACTCAGCTCAGCAAAAGTTGCAAGAGTGGCTGAAGGGAGTTGATAGTAATCTTCAACAAGTTAAGATTCTAAGGATGATAGATAATTGGCAAGTGTACCAATAACTATCGAAGTAGTAATAAATATCGTTCCACAAGGACTGTATTAATTCCAATTATAGCAGGTACGTTATTAATTTAGGATATGTAAAAGTCATATTGATTGCCCTAGGCAGATGATTTTTCGTATACAAAAAGCAAATAAAGATTGTTTGCAAAGATGATTGAGAAGAATGATTAAGCCGATGAATCCCCTACTGTTCTATATGAGTAATTACCTCCCTTATTTACTTATTACTATTCATTCTTTACGACGAATTAACAAATTGGTTTTGATCAATCTCTTGAATCAAAACCCTTTCCTAAGTTATAACCTTTTAATCTCTTAAACCGATTGAATAACTGCGGAAGCGATAAATAACGTTAATTCATATGTCATGATTCTCAATTTCCTATCTCTAGGTTCCTATGTTGAATCAAACAGAATTACTAATTCAGGATTAAAAGCTAGGGTTAAGAGTCATTCAATTCCTAATATCAATTCATATAATTCAAGAAGCTAGGGTTAATAGTCATCCGAGCAATTATATGAAAAGCAATGAACACAAATAATTCTGAATAAGAACTGAATAATATTATTAAATAAGAGAGTATCAACTACTAATTCATATATTACAACGGTTCATCATGGCTCAATCATACCGAGAGTTTAGCTACTCATGGTTTTACGATTAATAACATAATTGACAGTGAACATACATAATCAGGACCAACTATGAGTTGGTATGAGATTCAGGGCTTGTCCTTCGGTCTTCTGATGTCCTCTATGCTCAAAATCGTACTTCCCAAGCGAACCCTAATCCGTGGCCGCATCTAGCCTTATATAGAAAGATTTTACGAGTTCCAGAAAGCCCATCATCGTGCCACGATACGATCCAATCGTGGCACGATAGCATCATTAATCCTACGTGGCAGCAGACAAAACCTAGCATCGTGGCACGTTGCGATTTGCTTCGTGCCACGAAATTTCCAGAGCTGAACCTTTGTCCCACGTTCACTTATCGTGCCACGAACCAGCTTCATCGTGGCACGATTCTATATTCTTAGGAATTTTCCATCTTTTTCTCAGTTCCGTCTTTTGAGCTCCTGTTCCTGTTTTGATCTGATTTCACCATGATTTACAAATAGTTGACTCTCTTAATGTCCTAAAAATGACAAAACATAACTAAAAGCTAGTGTTGATGCAACATCATCAAAGGACTTGGGTGCAAAATCCTCCAAGCTTAAGAGGAAAGAATCCTACTGACTTCATTCCTACTGTTGTGCATACCAAAGACTTAGAGTTATCCTTCTTGAGCAAGATAAACTTCAAATCAGCATCTACTAGCTTGGATCTGATACAAAGAAATGCTGATTTGGAGAAAGAGAATAAGAAGCTGAAGAAAGAGCTAATGGAACAAAAGCTACTCCTGCTGGAATACAAGTCTTCTACTGAAGCAAAGCTGGAAGAAGCAAGAGTAAGTGAAGTGAATATGATCAGAAGTAATGAGGACTTCGAGAAGGAAATGAAACAACAACAAGAAGAAACTAACAAGATGCTGAAACAAATGATGAAGATGTTTAGCAAACAAGCCAACCCTTAGTTGCACACATTGTTTTTGCTTGTTTAGCTTTTTGTCTTAAGTATTTTGTTTAGCATCTTCTGAAAGTTATTGTGCTTCTGACTTCATTTTTGTCGCTTCTTAACAAATTTTGCTTCTGAATTCAAGTTTTTGCGCTTCTGATCCATGTTTATGCTTTAATCGCTTTAATTTATGAATTTATCTTATGCTCTGATATAATTATATGTTTACAAATTTTTCTCACTATCTTTTCCTATCTCTTTCACTTTACTTTAGTTTTTATACTTTTTGTTGATGACAAAAGGGGGAGTAGATGTATAGTATTTATAGACTTTGAGCCCCATTAATTTAAATTACTCGAAGGTTTGTTCCAAAATGTTTTTTCAATACCATTTTTGTTAAAGTAATATTTTAGATTGCAACAAATATATGAAACGATTACAATACTTTTGTCAAGGTAAGAACCATGAATTTATTAAATTTATTTTGATACGCTCTTACATTTTAAGTATAGAAACTGTGATATTTCTGTTCTAGATGGAACATTTATGAACACAATTACATATATTTCTAGGATGACGAAGGTTTCCATCGGGTAGGCAAGTTCCTGTACCGTCAGCAAATATTGACCTGCACCAATTTTGGCACACAGTAGGATCGCAGTCACCTAAGTATTTTAAGACACATGAGTCGTCTGCGCAACAAGTCATTGCTATAGCTGTGACAAAAAAAAAAAAAAGATCTCGTGAGCTTAATTCAGTTGGTAGAGACAAAAGCATAATATATGCAAGATTTGGGGTTCGAACCCTAACCACTACAAAAAACAAAAAAATTATTTGATTAAAATGAAAGTTAATACTTGACTGAAACAATAATTGATGTTAATGTATCTTAACCAAAGAGAATTGGAGGTTTCTATAGAACTCAATGTTAAATAATGGTGCTACGAAATATGATGTAAAAAACTAATATACCTGAAAAAAAAAAGGCAAGGACGAGAATGGGCATGAAGGAAAACTTAGCCATTTCGAATAGCTTCAATATCAATTGCAGAAATAAGACTTTTTTTTTTTTTTTTTTTTTTTTTTTAAGGTGTAGTGATAAGACTTATTGTTGTTAAAAGCAAAACCACTAGTTTATATAAAAACATCCAATAACAAAAAGTTAATACTAGCAGAGTAAATAAAATGTTATTTAAGTTTTTTTTTCTTCTTTCCTGTATGAACAGGATTTAGTCAACCATTAAAATTAATTGAAGTTGAATACATTTTCTAGTGTTGATGCAACATCATCACAACCCCAAACTTAAACTATTCTTTGTCCTCAAGGAATCAACTTGCAAATGGAAAAATTGCAGTAATATAACAGATTACCAACCAATGACATGTTCAAAAGTTCACGCCTTTCCGGTGTAATGATATACCGGATGCCTAGCTCATACCACAATTTCCACAACTCCACGCAAATGTTTGAATAGGTACTCTCAATCATCATGCAGGTCCGCTGTATTACCATAAGCTTGAAACATTTCTAAACTGTCAATCAAAGTCAAAATTAAGTACACACTTTAAAGGTCTTTTCGGGGTTATAACGGGGCTTAGGTGGAAGGTGGATTTATTTTGGAAAGTAGTTTGACAACAATGAAGTTAAGCTCATCCTACTTGGATCACTGAGAATGTAACGTCCTCTTTGAATTATTAGATTTATTTAATTATTTAATTGAGTCTAAAATTTATTAAGAAGAGTTTAAAATATATTTATTTGATTATGTGATTTATTAAGTGGCTTATGTTGTTATTTAATAGATTAAGATTTGAAAATAGAAATAAGATTGAGTTGAGAGTTTGTTATGAGATTTTAGAGAGTTTTGGGGGAGAAAGAGAAATAAGATAAAATAGAAAAAAAGGGTTATAAATAGGAGAAACCTAGTTTAGAAAAAACATAACGTACGATCAATTTTGGAGAAAAGGGAGAAAAAGCCGAGAGGAGGGGGAAGACCTAGGAGTGCTGCGATTTCATCTATAAGGTAAGGGTGAGACTAACATTCAATAATCTTAAGTCATTGATTCTGAAAATTGGATTTAACATGTTGTAGGTTTTAGTTTTTGAGAATTTGGGAATTAGGGTCAAAAGTGATTATTTGATGATTTTCTAAAATAATATTTTGGGTCAAGTTTTATATGGTTTTGAGTCTCTTTTGATGTATATAAATGTTTAGACAAACTTTGGGATCAAATATTGGCATACGGAAGTCAAAATTGGAATTTTGGGGTGAAAAGTGTGTTTTTCCCGAGTTGCTCTGTGACAGCATGTCTTTGTTTCATGTTCTTGCGTCTTTTTCACACGTTTCTGTTTTGAATTAGCCTTTGGTGTAAACATGAAAGTTGTAGATAATTGTGTTAGCTTTCCAGTGTCGTCGGTTTGACTTGAAAATGAATTTTGGTTTATGAGTTAAGGTCAAATTACTGCACATAGGTCACCGTGAATTTTTATGAATTTCAGCACAACTTTGTCCGAATTTGAAATGAAAACTGGTATTGATTGGTACAGAATTGGTCTTAGGTGTAAACACAAAAGTTGTAGGTATAAATGTTAGCTTTCTAATGCCGTTGGTTTGACTTCAAAAGGATTTATAGAATTTGAGTTATGGTCAAATTACTGAACGTAGGTCACAGTGAATAATTGATTATGATTGATGAAATAGTATATGTATGTATATGTTTGTGAATACGATATTGTCCATGATTGATGAAGTGTTATATGTATATATGATGTTTTAAGATTTTGATTATTATTTGATGTTGTTATATTGTGATATAATTGTATATGCATTACTTGAATTATATGTGAATAATTGAGACGTTGTTGACTTGCATTTGATATTATTATGTCATGCTGTTTTTGTATACTGTTGTGTTGCTGTTGTTATTTAACTAAGCTGCATGAGTCGGTCTAAGTTGATTAAGATGATGAAGTTCCAAATTATTGGATTATATAAGAGGTTGTCGATTTAAGATATTACGAGGTCGAGTCCATGCATTAGCATTTCATTGTTGGGGGCTTGATGCCCTGGAGCCTTTGCTCAATTAAGTTGAGGGCTTGATGCTCTGGGAGCCTTTTTACGCTCAAATAAAGTTGAGGGCTTGATGCCCTGGGAGCCTATTTACGCTCAAAGATTGGTACCACATGCATGATTAGAAGATTAAGTTGCATAGTCAAGAGGTTAAGTTGTCAAGTTGTCAAGTTGTCGAGTTGTTAAGTTGTTAAATCATGAAATTGTTTAAAGCTGTGATTCTTTATATGAACTATTAAAGAAGTGAATTATGATATATTATTATCTATGATGAATATTATGATGATTACATGATGTTGTCTATGAGTTGTTAAATATGATTGATGATGCTTATGTTGTTAAATGTAATTGATGAATTATATGCTTAATATTATTGTTTGTGAAATCTCACCCCTTCTGTTTGCCCACCATGGGTAACTAACAGGTAACCAAGAATAGTTGATGTCGTGTAAGCTTTCCTTCTCGTGTGTCTTAGGTGCTCTGATACGTAACGGGATGAGAACTTTGTTATTGCTTTTCTATTCCTTACGTATTGTTTTTGAAGATTTATGACTATGTTTTTAGATTGGATTTTTATGAGACATTTATGAAGAGGCCTTCGTGCCAAAGACTGTTTTAGTTATTGAAATAAATTCCGCTGCGAAGTATTAAAGATCTTGTATTTGAATTTTAAAGGATAAATAGTTATTTATCAGTTTATGATTTTAAGAAAAGAATGTGACATTCCGTTTATGTTGAAAAACTCTGATTATTTATGCGAAATTTTTATGTTGGGAAAGCGGGGTGTTACAGAGAACACACTACACTAATCTCCTTTACAACTTTAAAACAAGAGAATACTAGAGAACTTTTCTATTTTTTCGAGACATATAGATCTTTTTGGTCTCTGAACAATTTCCTTCTTTTTTTTTTCTGCACATGTAACAAGTGCCTTGCTATTTTCTCTCTTTTTTTTTTTTTTTTTTTTTTTTTAAAAATATGGTTTTATCTTTGTTCTCTAGTATCCCCTACCCCAAACTTAATAAGTTGCTAATACCAGAAGCAACCCCAAACTTGCACATTTCACACAACCTAAAAGCTTAACTTCAAAGAAAATCTTGGGACATTCTTCCTAAGGCTTCTAGGTTTGTAACATGGCTCGTCACCGAAAAGAAAAAAAAGATCTATACCTAAAGGCTCAAATTGGCTTAACAAAGGGTATTTGAACAATTATATCAAGGTAGGCTCAAAAAGGCTCGAGGTACCAAGCACTTGCCTTAGTGTGTACAAAACAATGACCAATCAACACATAGAGCAATATCGCAAGTTCTAGAAACAGCAGTTGCATGGAACACTCATATATGTAAAATTGAAAAAAATAAAAATGTGGCCATGAACCTTACAAGTTGAGGTATCTGGAAGTTGTGGCTACCTAATTCCTTGCCGTACACTTCCCTTTGACATATTAGGCATCATCCTCCTTTGAACTTTTGAGATATCATTGGTACAGCACTGTTATGAGACTGATAAGTTTCCAAAAACAAACAGATTCATTAATAATAAACAAAGAAAAACATACAAGCTTAAGGATTAAACAAGTGATGCATCCACCCAATGTCTGCAAAAATTAAAAAGTTCATAGAAATAAAGAAAAAAAAAAAAAAAAAAAAGAAAGCTGAAAAGGCAATCATAAACTCCAAAACCCATCACTGCTCATCCTCAGAGTTTCCTTCAATGTCAGCATAGAATTGACTAGCCCTCTGCTCACTTGCTGCCTTCCCTCGTGCGTAGTCAGCTCTGACACGCTGCTCCCTAGCTTGAGCTCGTCCTCTTTGATCAACAAAATAGGTCTCCATGGCCTCTTCGGTACTAAATCTCTCAAATGCATTTCCTTGGAGAGGCATCTGACGGTGCTGATCAGCAGCAAGAGAAAGTTCCGCTCCAAAATAAGGCCCGTTCACATAAAGCTCGGATGAAGTGTCTTGTGCCCAGTTAGCCATACCACATATGTAATCGTGCAACATTGGGTGTAGTGGTGGGTGTTGTGGTGCATCCTCTTGCATGGGCTGAACCTGCTGAGGTTCACGACGACCTTGCCTAGCTAACTCCCTCTCAAACTTTGTCATAGCTGTATCATCAATGTCTCCTTTAGAATTAAACATTATGTCCCCTCGTTCCACCGGAACCTCCTTAGCTTGACACAATGCATTAATTAGGCAGCAATGACCCAAAGTCACAGAAGAGCCACAGTTAGCCATTTGTTGAATACTCATGTTAAGCAGACGCCCCACATTGATTCCATGGCCAAAAATGATAGCTTCCAAGATATACAATCTCTCCATGGGTAACTCAGATGTAGCAGATACACTTTCTAAGGTAGAATGAATGAAAGAAGCCCATGCCTTGTACTCCGGTTTCAGATCCACCACATTCATCCTAGTTGGAAAACCTGTTGCTCGTGAACGCACATAATCAACCCCTTGTTTCCCAATTTCAGCCAAAATTTGAGCCAACTCGTCATCAGTAGGAAAATTCCTACTGCTTCTGGATCTCCTCCATTCGACATGACACTCTGCTGGCTCCCTTAAACCCAACAATTCATTGATTACTTCAGGACTGTAATCAACCCTTTTACCTCTAACAACAGCCTTATCATCTTCCTTACCGTAAGCATTAGCAAAGAATTCAAGTGCTATTGTACGGTTGCTTTCTTTGACCACCATCCTGTTGAACCCTTTCCACCCTAAAGCAGTAAACTTCGTTTCAAACTGAGGATACCTTTGCAAATTGATAAAATCAAACTTCCTTTCGCCTGCAAACTTGTACCCCTTAATTTTTTCAAACCGTTCTTCGCATTGTGGATCAGAAAATTTCTCATAGCCGGGTTGCTGTGTTGGTTGGGTTGATTGGGTGTTGCGGGATCCTCTGGTGCGTTTGTTGGAAGCCATTTGTGGGGTTTGGGTAGGTTTGAGGAAAATTGGTGGATGAATTTATGGATTTGTGGAGTTAGGGTTTGGCTTGATTTATGGTGAAAGATGAATTGTTTGTGAAATTGATAGGTTATATAAGGTTGGTAATGAAGTTAAGGTGAGGAATTGGTGATGGGGCGAAATTTGTGAGGAAAATTGAAAATTTTGGCAGAGTTTTGGTAGGGGAGATTGGTTTGAATGAGAAATTTCGTGGAATGAATTTATAGAGGCCAGCCATCGTGCCACGATACCTTCTGTAACGGTCAAAAATGTTTGAAATTCCCAGTTCCGTGCCACGATCATATACCCTTCGTACCACGATCTTAGTTCTTCCAGCAAACGTGCCACGATTTGAGAAATTTCGTGCCACGATATTTCCAGTGGCTCTCCTCTTTTGGGAAGTTCTCAAATCGTGCCACGATGAAGACTATCGTGCCACGATGGGCTTGACTTAGAGAAAAAAATTCTTTTCAACTTCTAAAAAAATAATTTTTTTTTTTTTTTTTTTTTTTTCTTTTTTTTTTTTATAAAAGAAATTGCCGTAATTAAATACAAAAGTAAATAGAAAGAACTACCTGCGCGGATCTAAGTCCGATGGGTTGCCTCCCATAAAGCGCTTCTTTATCGTCACTAGCTTGACTTATGACGACCCTAAGGATCATTCAGCACCACTCCCCCTTTGTTTGTAGGGAGTTCACCTCCGAGGTATGGTTTTATCCTCTGAGCATTAACCTTAAATGTCCCTGGTTCTCCAGGTTTACTCAGCTCCACAGCTCCATAAGGAGATATACTCTCGATCATAAATGGTCCAGACCACTTGGATTTTAATTTCCCGGGAAATAGCTTCAACCTGGAATTAAACAGCAAAACAAGTTGTCCAACATAAAACTCTCTCCTCACCAGACCCTTGTCATGATACCTCTTAGTTCTCTCTTTGTAAATGACGGCGTTCTCATACGCACCAAGTCTCATTTCTTCTAACTCATTGAGTTTCAAGAGTCTTTTCTTACCAGCTAGAGTTTGATCGAAATTAAGGGCTTTGATGGCCCAATAAGCTTTGTGCTCTAACTCTACTGGCAGATGACACGCCTTGCCAAAGACCAATTGATAAGGTGACAACCCAAGATGCGTTTTAAACGCAGTCCTATAAGCCCAAAGAGCGTCGTCTAACTTCCTAGACCAATCTTTTCTAGAAGACGCTACAGTTTTCTCCAAAATTTGTTTCAATTGACGGTTGGACACCTCTACTTGACCACTAGTTTGAGGGTGGTAGGGAGTTGCAACTTTATGTTTAATGTTGTACTTTTTAAGCACCGTTTCAAGAAAGTTGTTACAAAAGTGCTTCCCCCCATCACTGATCAAGACTCTAGGTGTTCCAAACCTAGTGAAAATATTTTTCCTTAAAAAATTGACAACTGTCTTGGAATCATTAGCAACACATGGTATTGCTTCAACCCATTTGGTGACGTAGTCAACACACACAAGTATATGGAGATAAGAGGAAGAGGGAGGGAAGGGTCCCATAAAATCAATGCCCCAACAGTCAAATGGTTCAACTTCAATGATTCCCGTTAAGGGCATCTCATTCCTCTTAGAAATACTACCTGTTCTTTGGCAATTGTCACACCGCCTCACAAAATCATGGCAATCCTTGAAAAGAGTAGGCCACCAGAACCCGCTTTGCAAGACTTTCGCAGCGGTTCGTTCGCCGCTATGGTGGCCCCCATAAGCTGAGCTATGGCAATGCCACACAATGTTTTTGATCTCTTCACCTGCAACACAACGTCTAATCAAACCGTCAGTGCTTACCTTGAACAGATAAGGATCATCCCACAAATAGTGGTTTGCATCCTTGAAAAACTTTTTCCTTTGATGCTGCTCCATGTCATCCGGAATTATGTTCCCGGCCTTGAAATTTGCCATGTCGGCAAACCACGGTCTTTCTCTTATTGCAAAAAGCTGCTCATCCGGAAATTCAGCCATGATGGCCCCTTCTTTCTTTGTCACCTCGTTGTTTTCAAGCCTTGAGAGGTGGTCAGCCACCACATTTTCTACTCCCTTCTTGTCACGAATCTCAAGATCAAATTCTTGCAACAAAAGGACCCACCTCAAAAGTCGAGGTTTGGAATCCCCTTTTGTCAGGAGATACTTAAGAGCTGCATGATCTGTAAAAACAATGACTTTGGAGCCTATTAAATAAGAACGAAATTTTTCCAATGCAAATATTACCGCAAGCAACTCTTTTTCAGTTGTTGAATAGTTTACTTGACTTTCATTTAAAACCTTGCTTGCATAGTAAATTGCATGGAAAAATTTGTTCTTGCGTTGGCCTAGGACTACACCAACAGCATAATCACTTGCATCACACATAAGTTCAAAGTGTAAATCCCAATTTGGTGCAATGATTATTGGTGCAGTCACCAACTTGTTTTTAATCAAAGAAAAAGCATTTAAACATTCAACATCAAAATCAAACTCAGTTTCTTTAACTAAAAGGTTACAGAGGGGCTTGGCTATTTTTGAAAAATCCTTTATAAACCGCCGATAAAACCCGGCATGCCCCAAAAAACTCCTTACCCCCTTAACATTCATAGGTGGAGGAAGTTTTTCTATAACCTCTATCTTAGCTTGATCCACCTCTATGCCTTTAGAACTTATTTTATGACCCAAAACTATACCTTCAGTTACCATAAAATGACATTTTTCCCAATTTAAAATAAGGTTAGTTTCGGTACATCTTTTAAGGACATCATTGAGATGAAACAAGCATTGATCAAACGACTTACCAAATACAGAGAAATCGTCCATAAATACCTCAATGTTCTTCTCTATCATGTCAGAGAAGATGGAGAGCATGCACCGTTGAAAGGTTGCCGGTGCACCACATAACCCGAAGGGCATTCTCCTATAAGCAAACACACCGAATGGACAAGTAAAGGCAGTCTTCTCTTGATCTTCTGGGGCCACCGCTATCTGATTATACCCCGAATACCCATCCAAGAAACAGTAAAAGGCTTGGCCAGCCAACCTTTCAATCATTTGATCCATGAATGGTAATGGAAAGTGATCTTTTCTTGTTGCGGTGTTCAACCTCCGGTAGTCTATGCACATTCTCCAACCAGTGACAGTACGGGTGGGTATTAACTCATTTTTTTCATTTACCACCACCGTCATTCCACCTTTTTTTGGTACAACATGAACAGGACTCACCCATGAGCTATCAGAGATAGGGTAAATCATACCTGCATCCAGTAATTTTAGCACTTCCTTTTTGACCACTTCTTTCATGGTTGGGTTCAGTCTTCTTTGAGGTTGAACAACTGGTTTGTATTCAGCCTCCATGTGAATTCTATGCATACAATAAGCTGGACTAATACCCTTCAAATCAGAAATCTTCCAACCTAAAGCTCCTTCATTTTCTCTTAGCACCCTCATCAATTTTTCTTCCTCCAAAGGTGTCAAGGTGCTGCTGATGATTGCAGGTTTTGAAACATCCTTGCCAAGAAAGACATATTTTAAGTGAGAAGGAAGTTCTTTTAATTCTGGAATTTTTTCTTCCTCATTGCTCAATGATTTCGCCCCCAACTTCCCTTCATTACTCATTTCTTCGAGTTTGGTGGGTTTAAGCAGCTGCTCATTTGCTTCAAGTTGCTTAACACATTCTTGCACCTCAAGATCTTCGACAAGTTCACAATTCTCTATAGAATTAACAATTGTCTCTTCCAAAGGGTGTGTTGGTTTGTGTTCACGAGAATTGTCTTCAACTATTTCATCAATCACATCAATCCTGTAGCACTTAGGATTTTCAGCTCGGTGTTTCATTGCTTCAAAAATGTTAAAAACCACTTGTTCATTATGGAATCTCAACATTAGCTGCCCCATTTCAACATCAATCAAAGCACGGCCTGTTGCAAGGAATGGTCTTCCTAGAATAAGAGGCATATCTTCATCTTCAGCCATATCCAAGATTACAAAGTCAGCAGGAAATATTAGATCGTTCACTTTAACTAGCACGTCTTCAAGCACACCAAACGGATAGGAGATTGACCGATCAGCTAAAGTGAGAGTCATTCTTGTAGGTTTTGGCTCCCCACCTCCAAGCTTCTTCATCATTGAAAGGGGCATCAAATTGATGCTTGCCCCTAAATCACATAAAGCTCTTCCAATGTCTACCGGCCCAATGGAGCAAGGAATAGTGAAAGCACCAGGATCTTTAAGCTTAGGAGGAAGTTTCCTTTGGAGAATGGCACTACAATTCTCGGAAAGAGAGATGTTCTCATCATCTTTTGGTTTTCTTCTCCCCGTTAACATTTCTTTCATGAATTTAGCATACACCGGCATTTGATCAAGAGCGTCACCAAAAGGAATATTCACCTGAAGTTGTGAGAAGAGTTGCATGAATTTCTTGAATTGTCCTTCCTCCTTCTTCTTCTTTTTGGCTAGATGAGGGTAGGGGAGCTTCACATAAGATGGGATAATTTGTGGTTCATCCCCATCCTTCAAAATTTGGCTCTTAGACTTTCTTAAGATCGAGTCTTCATCTATTAACCTCTCACTTTTTTCTCCCTCTGTTTTTTTCTTCTTTTCATTTTCAACTACACCTTGATCACTCTCTTTTTCAACTACTTCCTCATCTTCAATATTTTCATCTACCTCCACAACACTTTCATCAACTTTATTGGGAACCTTTGGAACTAAAGGTGCCAAAACCTTTTTACTCCTCAACTCAATAACATTGCAAGTTTCATTTTTAGGGTTCTCTTGAGTATTTCCCGAGAATCCCCCTTTGTTCTGTTCAGCCAACTGCTTAGCTAATTGCCCAAGTTGTGTTTCAAGCATTTTCCGTGAGGCTTCATTGTTCTTCCTTTCAAGGTCTTGACTCTTCTTCATTTCTTCAAAGTTACTTTGAGTCATTTTCATGAAATTCATCATTGTTTCCTCAATACCTGGAGGCTTCCTTGGTTGTTGTTGTTGTTGTGGATTAGGAAACATGGGATTTAAGGTGTTGTTGTTGGAGTAACTCAAGTTAGGGTGCTTATTCATGGAGTAAGGGTTTTGCCTTTGATAGTTCACATAGTTGGCTTCTTCACTAGCTCCCTCTGGCACACACTCACCATTAGGATGGCCTTCACCACATAAATCACACCGTATTGCAGCTGCTTGTTGTTTGTTGGACAATTGATAAGCATGTACCTCCTTAGTTAAAATTTCGATTTCCTTATTCATGGCTGCTTGGTTAGCTAGTATGGAAGTAGTGTCACTCACCCCAAAAACACCTCTTTCTTTCTTTTTCGTTTCAGCACGGTACTCATTGCTGGCCATGTTTTCAATCAGAATTTGAACTTCGTGATCAGTTTTTACCCTTAAACTACCTCCAGCCGAGGCATCTAGAAACATTCTGTTGCTATGAGTTAATCCTTCAGTGAAGAATTGGAGGTACTGTTTCTCAGAAAACTCATGTCCTGGACATCTCTTCAGAAGCAAATTGAACCTTTCCCAAGCATCATAAAGTGATTCACCTTCACCTTGCCGGAAGCTTGCTATTTCTTGCTTCTTATCCAAGTACTTGGACATAGGGAAATACTTCTCTAGAAACTTAAGCTCTAATTCCTCCCATGTTTGAATAGTCCCATTAGGCAAAGTCAATAACCAGTCTTTAGCTTTACCAATTAAAGTGAACGGGAAAAGCCTGAGTTTCTTTTGGTCTTCATTAAAATTTGCTGGAGGAACACAAAACTCACAAGTTTCAGCAAAGTGGCTTAGATGTTCATGAGGGCTGATGGTCCCAGTACCATCGAACTGTCTTTCCTTCAATCCATTCTGAACGGATGCCTTGATTTCAAAAGCAACAGGATTAGCCGGTCTGAACACATGAGTTAGGCGACCACGGTGATTTGCTAACCCGTAATCTCCCAACTTAGGCCTTGCTGGTGGTGGGTCTCCCTCTTCCATTGTGATTACCGGAGGAGGGGTGGTTGTTTCAGTTTCAATAAGTGTCGGATCTGGTATAGGTGTGCGTGTACCCGGTGGAACTGACTTTGACACCCGGACAGCTTTCCGGTTAGCTCGTGCAGTCTTTTCAATTTCAGGATCGTACTCGAGGTCTTCGGAATTACGTCTACCTCGCATAAACAGCAAAATACCTCAGTAGCACTGCACAATACAAAATAATTAATGAATACTGAAACAAGAGATAAAAATTTTTAACAGAAAATAAATTGCAGAAATCCTAATGAAAAAAACGCAATTGCCTTGTTGAAATAAATCAACAGTCCCCGGCAGCGGCGCCAAAAACTTGATAGATAATTGGCAAGCGTACCAATAACTATCGAAGTAGTAATAAATATCGTTCCACAAGGACTGTATTAATTCCAATTATAGCAGGTACGTTATTAATTTAGGATATGTAAAAGTCATATTGATTGCCCTAGGCAGATGATTTTTCGTATACAAAAAGCAAATAAAGATTGTTTGCAAAGATGATTGAGAAGAATGATTAAGCCGATGAATCCCCTACTGTTCTATATGAGTAATTACCTCCCTTATTTACTTATTACTATTCATTCTTTACGACGAATTAACAAATTGGTTTTGATCAATCTCTTGAATCAAAACCCTTTCCTAAGTTATAACCTTTTAATCTCTTAAACCGATTGAATAACTGCGGAAGCGATAAATAACGTTAATTCATATGTCATGATTCTCAATTTCCTATCTCTAGGTTCCTATGTTGAATCAAACAGAATTACTAATTCAGGATTAAAAGCTAGGGTTAAGAGTCATTCAATTCCTAATATCAATTCATATAATTCAAGAAGCTAGGGTTAATAGTCATCCGAGCAATTATATGAAAAGCAATGAACACAAATAATTCTGAATAAGAACTGAATAATATTATTAAATAAGAGAGTATCAACTACTAATTCATATATTACAACGGTTCATCATGGCTCAATCATACCGAGAGTTTAGCTACTCATGGTTTTACGATTAATAACATAATTGACAGTGAACATACATAATCAGGACCAACTATGAGTTGGTATGAGATTCAGGGCTTGTCCTTCGGTCTTCTGATGTCCTCTATGCTCAAAATCGTACTTCCCAAGCGAACCCTAATCCGTGGCCGCATCTAGCCTTATATAGAAAGATTTTACGAGTTCTAGAAAGCCCATCATCGTGCCACGATACGATCCAATCGTGGCACGATAGCATCATTAATCCTACGTGGCAGCAGACAAAACCTAGCATCATGGCACGTTGCGATTTGCTTCGTGCCACGAAATTTCCAGAGCTGAACCTTTGTCCCACGTTCACTTATCGTGCCACGAACCAGCTTCATCGTGGCACGATTCTATATTCTTAGGAATTTTCCATCTTTTTCTCAGTTCCGTCTTTTGAGCTCCTGTTCCTGTTTTGATCTGATTTCACCATGATTTACAAATAGTTGACTCTCTTAATGTCCTAAAAATGACAAAACATAACTAAAAGCTAGTGTTGATGCAACATCATCAAAGGACTTGGGTGCAAAATCCTCCAAGCTTAAGAGGAAAGAATCCTACTGACTTCATTCCTACTGTTGTGCATACCAAAGACTTAGAGTTATCCTTCTTGAGCAAGATAAACTTCAAATCAGCATCTACTAGCTTGGATCTGATACAAAGAAATGCTGATTTGGAGAAAGAGAATAAGAAGCTGAAGAAAGAGCTAATGGAACAAAAGCTACTCCTGCTGGAATACAAGTCTTCTACTGAAGCAAAGCTGGAAGAAGCAAGAGTAAGTGAAGTGAATATGATCAGAAGTAATGAGGACTTCGAGAAGGAAATGAAACAACAACAAGAAGAAACTAACAAGATGCTGAAACAAATGATGAAGATGTTTAGCAAACAAGCCAACCCTTAGTTGCACACATTGTTTTTGCTTGTTTAGCTTTTTGTCTTAAGTATTTTGTTTAGCATCTTCTGAAAGTTATTGTGCTTCTGACTTCATTTTTGTCGCTTCTTAACAAATTTTGCTTCTGAATTCAAGTTTTTGCGCTTCTGATCCATGTTTATGCTTTAATCGCTTTAATTTATGAATTTATCTTATGCTCTGATATAATTATATGTTTACAAATTTTTCTCACTATCTTTTCCTATCTCTTTCACTTTACTTTAGTTTTTATACTTTTTATTGATGACAAAAGGGGGAGTAGATGTATAGTATTTATAGACTTTGAGCCCCATTAATTTAAATTACTCGAAGGTTTGTTCCAAAATGTTTTTTCAATACCATTTTTGTTAAAGTAATATTTTAGATTGCAACAAATATATGAAACGATTACAATACTTTTGTCAAGGTAAGAACCATGAATTTATTAAATTTATTTTGATACGCTCTTACATTTTAAGTATAGAAACTGTGATATTTCTGTTCTAGATGGAACATTTATGAACACAATTACATATATTTCTAGGATGACGAAGGTTTCCATCGGGTAGGCAAGTTCCTGTACCGTCAGCAAATATTGACCTGCACCAATTTTGGCACACAGTAGGATCGCAGTCACCTAAGTATTTTAAGACACATGAGTCGTCTGCGCAACAAGTCATTGCTATAGCTGTGACAAAAAAAAAAAAGATCTCGTGAGCTTAATTCAGTTGGTAGAGACAAAAGCATAATATATGCAAGATTTGGGGTTCGAACCCTGACCACTACAAAAAACAAAAAAAAATTATTTGATTAAAATGAAAGTTAATACTTGACTGAAACAATAATTGATGTTAATGTATCTTAACCAAAGAGAATTGGAGGTTTCTATAGAACTCAATGTTAAATAATGGTGCTACGAAATATGATGTAAAAAACTAATATACCTGAAAAAAAAAAGGCAAGGACGAGAATGGGCATGAAGGAAAACTTAGCCATTTCGAATAGCTTCAATATCAATTGCAGAAATAAGACTTTTTTTTTTTTTTTTTTTTTTAAGGTGTAGTGATAAGACTTATTGTTGTTAAAAGCAAAACCACTAGTTTATATAAAAACATCCAATAACAAAAAGTTAATACTAGCAGAGTAAATAAAATGTTATTTAAGTTTTTTTTTCTTCTTTCCTGTATGAACAGGATTTAGTCAACCATTAAAATTAATTGAAGTTGAATACATTTTTTTTTAATAAATTAAAGTTGAATACATATTTTTATAAAATTTAAGAAAATATGTTTTGCAATTACAACTTTTATAATACTAAAGAAATATTTTTATTTTCTCAAAACATTAACAAAATTTAAACTACTTTATATTTTATACTTACATAATATAATTTAATACTTTATCTCATGAATATAATCTTTTTTGACAAAATTTATGAATACAACTTTTTTGACAATATGAATTTTAGTCAAATAAATTTTAGTCAATTATGAATATCATAATTAGTGCAATTTTAGTCAAATGAATTTTAATATAGAGGCATTGACATACAAAATTAAAAGGGAAAATACTTTTGATATTGAGTATTTTTATCGATACATTCTAAATGAAAAATATATGTATTTTATTATATATTATAGAACTATTTTAATTTTTGTTATATTTTTATTATTATCATTATTATTATTATTTAAAGTACAACACAAGTCATTTTAAAATTATCTAAAATGGATGTGATATTTGTTACTTGAAGTTACAAAGTCAAGTTGTTACTAATGAATTGATATCTTAAAGACTTTAAATCATTTTTGTTATGGACCGGGCCAATACCCAATCCTTAGGATTGGAGTTGTCAAAATTGGGTAGTCTATATCATTTGGCCCGTCAAACTCGATAAATTTTAGCGATTGAGCCTTAAATATTTAGCCTGGGTTTTTATAGGGCTTTTTATCCCTGCCCAAAAAAGGTCGCTTCCAATATGGGCTAGCCTGTATTGGTCACGGGTAGCCCGTTTATCCCGCATAACAAAAAAATATCCTCAAAATTATATATATTTTAAATAATTCCTTCCTTGATGCTTATTAAAGTAGAAAATTGTATTTACTCGTTTCGTTGCTTCTCATTTTTATGATCGACCGTATAAGTATCTATAAACATAGCATACATAAATAATCTAAAATTGTTTTCCTTGTTTTAGTGTGCGACGTTCGAACGAAAATGTTTACAATTTTTTTATATGTAGTGTTTATTTCTTGATCGTTCTGGACCTAGAAAGCTGGTTTGTTGGACTGAGATCCACTGTGTAGAGGGATTGAGCTCGGGTTCCTCCACCTCGGGCAGTCGCGAGTCCTTCTCCATCGAAGGGGTTGGTGTACGTGCACTGCTCCAATACTCAAGTAAGTGAAGTTTTTTAGAGAGAGTGCGACTAACATATGGTAAGAAGTGTGCCAATGTTATGCATTAGTGTGTGTATATACAGGGAATAAGTAAGGTTTTTGGCTTTCAAGCTTTCACCTGGACAATTGTCTCTAAGGGACAGGTGTGACCATTTGGGTTGACCTTTGACATTGGATCCAGATTGGACAATCATGATATGTTGGATCGAGCCATTATCCAATGGAACTTAGGGCGCACTAATTGAATGGACTCGCCTATCTTTAGGTTTTTGATCAGACTTGGGTCTAACTGAAATGGGCATTGGTCAATATGGAACAAAGACCCTATAAGTTTTAGGATAAGGGAGTTAGACTATAGCTTTAAAGAAGCTTTTAAGAGCCTCGACCTTTAAAACAGGGACTTCTTTGTGTTTCAAAAGCTTGGGTTTTTTTAATTTCACTGATTGTATCTAAGACGACCTTTTGAGGTTTCCAATTTTTTCGTTCCATGAGCCTCGAGACCTATTGTGAACGGTACTATTTTTGAACCTTTGTAGATGGGTACGAGTGATTTTAATGGAGGGAGGGTTTCAGTTCTCTCATTTCACGGGGCTTGCGATTTGTTATGGATGATATTGTTTCTTTTTGGGGCAAATGACCTATCATAAAGAGATGTCTGTTGACTCTCTTACGTCTTTGTTGATTGCTTCTTTACGGCTCTATTTGAGGTTCCGCCTCTTCGTCCCATCGAATAAGGGGTCCAGCGAGAGTGGTGTCGTTACCCTCCCTATGTAGGTAGGTTGCTGGAGGGAAGTTCCTTGACTTTGTCCTTTTTCATGGAGGTACTTCGTGCTTGTTCGAGGATGATTATGCATGTTTTAGGTTTGCCTATGGAGGGAGGTGATAAAGTCCCAGCTCTCCCTCGTCGTGTATGTGTCTTCCCCAGGATCTAATGGAACCCTTTAAGGTTTTATCGCCTTCGAGGGGACTCGTAGGGACTTGTGTGTTTGGATGCGGATTTCACACACTTTCTTTACCTTTTGTGCGTATATATCTCTTTTGGAGTTCTCCAGCTGTTAATGGAGGTGAAGATCTTGTCATTATGGATGTTATATTTCATTGACCCGTTCAACGTGTGTCATTATGCCCCCTAAAGGTGTAATGATGGCTTTGTTGATGGTGTGCGTCATTCCAATGTTTTTGTTCGATGGGGGTATCTTACCCATTAGATGGTTTTCTTTTGCCTCTTCCCTTTCCCAACCAATGGTTTCTTCGGGATTTGGATGGGTTTCCCTTGTCTATTTAATGGGTGTTTCGTATCCCATTTCATATTTTCAATCTTTGGGAAATTCTTATGTTGTCATTAGTTTCTCGACATACTACTTATAATGTATTCTCGTCTTCTTGATTGTTCTCCTCTCTCCTATGAAAGCTAGCACTAGGAGCTTCAAGGGAAAAGTCTCTCTCCTTGCTCTAATTCTCTATGGTATATATATATATATATATATATATATATATATATATATATTTTAGTAGTTTGTCTTTAGTTACCATGGGTAACTAAAGCCTATTAGGGTAGGGTTCTAAGATGAACCTCTATTTTGTTTGTTGGATTGTTTAATTTAAGTTCTTTACTAAGATATTTTATGAATCCTATTTAACTTTATTATAGCGTAAGATTTGTCTCCTCAGAAGTGAACCACCCTGAGATAACAATACTTAGGAAGGTGACATATATAATATTGGTGAAAATCTACTCGAATCAGGAAGTAACTAAGATAATGGTCCATGGTAATTAGAGAAACACAATGACTTCATGAATTAAATTGGCATAGTAACTTTATTCTTCTTACATCCTTGGTAAGGTAGATGAGATATGGCAGCCCGTTTGTAGAACTACCGAGAAGGAGAATATGTTCATGTCCTTCAAAGATTCAATAGACAAGGGTGCCTTTAGGATACTGAGAATTTAGGAACCTAATATTTGTTATTGAGTCAAATACCTCTGAGAAAGTAAGAACATACATGTACCTTTACACGTGAAAGTGTATCTCCCTACAAGATTGACGACCCTAAACACTGAACTGTATAGAAACTATAGTGTAAGGTTGCAACTGACAGCTATAGGGCAATGAACCCAAACCTTTGAGAGAGTAAGACCCCACACCTACAAACCCATGTGATCAGTATGTGCAGCTTTACAGCTGGTAGGCAGTAAAACCCCACGAACTCATCCCTTAGAGAGAAGACATAAGAAACTGAATAATGCTTGAACATTAATTAATTCCAACAAATGAATAAAGGAGATTCGAACCTAACTACCACTAACATTCTGCAATAAAAAACAGGTTAACTCCTAAACTCTTGTTTTGCTGCAAACAGACTAAATTGCAACCCCCCCCCCCCCCCCCCCCCCCTTTTATCTTTTATTTATTGTTTTTATTTTATTGTTTATTGTTCCTAAATAAGTAACATGAATTGTCTAGTTGGAACAACAACCGAAGTGGATGTGATACCCTACTTACATTGTATTACTAGGTAAACGGTTTGGTACACTAGCTTATATTCGACCATCAAGTTTTTGGCGTTGTTGTCGGGGATTGTTGATATTTTTGTCTAAGCAATTTAAATTCTTTATTCGTGTCTGTTTTTATTTTCAATTTTATTTTCGTTTATTTTATTTTATTATCGTCTTTTATTATTTATTCAGAAAAATAAGTTTTGGCCACACGATGGAGTCAAATTCGTGTCGGGGATTGTTGATTGTTGATTTTTTGGCCTTCCAATGAACTTTTCCACATGTACTTGCACATTCTTCATAACTCTTTCAGGTTCTGTCATCGTCCCACCAGATATGCCTATCATTGATTTAGTTGGCTCCATCCTTAGACCTTTGATCTTCTTTAAGGTTGCTAAAGACATTAAGTTGATGCTTGCTCCTAAGTCACACAAAGTTTCATTAATGATGGATACCAAAATGTTGAAACATCCTGGGTCTTCGAGTTTCACTGGTGTCTCTGCTTTAGTAATGGCGTTACAATCTCTAGTTAGAGATACCCACTCCACATTGGTTGACTGCTCCTTGATCTTCACTAGAGTTTGTAACAATTTGAGGCAACATGGGTTGTGCTCAAGCAGTTCTACTATTGGCATTTCCACTTTTAGCTTAGTTAGCAGCTGCACTAGTTGTTGAAAGCTTCCTTCATTGGACATGTTCGTCTTTTCCTTGGAATCAGCTTCATATGAGAATTCTTCAAAATCTTCTGCTTCGCTCGGATCTTCTTCCTTAGTTGGATTTTTGCACGGATATTCACATGAATGATACATTGGAAAATTATCTGATATCAATTTTGATTTTGTAGTTTGATTCTTTGTTTTGTTGTTGTTTGACTTAAGTGAAAGAGAGTATCGGCGAGGGGACGAGATTGCGCAGTATGTTGTTGGTACATTTAGAAACCGACTTGCCATTATTTCCCCCTTTTCCTCCACATGAAGGAGTTATGAAGATGTGCAATTTAAAAGAAAAAGAGGGATACAGGAAAAAGAAAGGAAGAAGAAGGAGACGTGAAAAATAAAGGAAGTGTGAAATAAGTAGTCCATTGGAAGAAAAGAGAGAGGACCAATTTAGAAAGGGAGAAAAAGCTGCAAAACTGCTTTCTACTTCCTGTGTGCTGCTCAAAGTTTATTAGATGAATGGTTAAATTGTCATTTTATCATTTTGAAAAGGTAGGGTTTTGGAGCATAAGAAGCGTTTTCAGTAAAAATGGGAAGGTTGGTTTAGGGTTTTGCTAGGGTTTGCTAGCAGATTTAACTCCTTTTATAATATTAAATAATTAACTTGTTTAGCCCACTCGTTATTTTATTTTTACAAACATAATTATATTATCCTTAATTCAAAATACTAAAATTCTATCACTTTTCATAATTAATAAAATGATAAAATAAATAAATATAATATCACCAATTCAAAATTAGCCACTAGATGATACACAGGTCTAAAAGAATGACAACATGACAAGCACACATACAATGAAATTAATCACAATACTCACTATTACACATATGGACGTAAAATCATTTAAAACAACCACTATTGACTTATAAGATGAACACGCTTATATATAAATATATTCAAATATAAAATTTTGTGAAAATTCGGGTGTTACATGAGTCGTGGTCGGCTGCTTTACGAAGGATCCATTTGACTGCTTCCACATCAGGATCCCTTTGTTCGAAAAGTTGAGAAGCCAACATGATGCAGAATGTTGAATGTCTATTGTTAGAAAGTTGTTGCATTAAGATATGTTTCCCCGCACAAGGATGGCGATTAGAGAGATAAAACATACATCTCCTTGGCAAGGTTCGAATCACTTCATGGTTTCTAGCGAGTTGTCGGTGACGGATAGAGGTTGCCCGAAATCTGAAGAGGTTCTTTGTACTGGAAGCGGCAACCTTCTTGACAATGGGAAGGAGGATATCATCTGGTAGGTTATCCATTTCTGCAAAATGCAGATTTCCATAGATTGGAAGATGGTTAAAAGAGAAAGGATAAGGGGGCCTTTTATAGAAGATTAAAGTGGTTAAAGGAGTAGAAGTGACAAGCCCTTTTTTATGGTTCAACGATTGCCACACGTTTCCCATAATCTCGAGAGGAACCAATCAACAAGAAGGAGGCGGCATAATGATGCAAAAAGTGGGAAACGTGAGAAAGTGAAGATGAGAAGACATCGAGAGACACGTGGCATTTCGGGGCAAATTGAAAGTCTCCATTAACTTTTCAACTACAGAAGTGGTGGCCCATAAAATCTCGAAATCGTAGGGAGAAAGAAAGCCTGAAATGACTACTCTTGAAATTCATGATTAGCATGAAATCATGCTTTGAAATACTTAGAGTTTTCTCAAAAATGTCAATTCTCTCCTTTGAATATATTCAGTCGAAAATGACATTTTTGAGGGGAAATTTGTTAGCTGGTATTTTCACCAACCTCATTTAATGTGGTGAACATTAGTTGACTTTTACTCTTGCAGGAATTGAAGTATTTTCCTCAATTAAAGGAGTTTCGACAAGATTTTGGACTTAGCATGAAAAAGTCTCGAATCCTTAAAGTTCGACAAGATACGAGTCAAGAAGCAAAACAATTGAAGTCAAGCAACTGCCTTTGAACCGGGAAGATTCGAATTTCAAAAGTGAAGTGGTTTCCTCAAAGGAGAACGTGGGAGACAAGCGGTTGTCTACATGGAAGGAGTGTTGATCGTGGGATTAGTTTCTTTCCAAGTTATTTTCTATGCATAAATAGTAGTTTTCCAAAGGGAAAATGGGTTGCAAATCACCTATATAGAATTCTAAAACACTCGAAGTACCGGCGTGAGAGAAGATAGTCATAAAGAATGTATGTAAAAGATTTATCGAACCACCTTTATTTTTAATGCATTGTATTTTACCTTTCCTTTAAGTTTCTGCAATTTAAACTTAATGCCTTTACTTTGCTTTTAAAACCTTTTTATGTCGAAATACGCCACAGGGTATCGTCCTGTTCGTTAAGCAACCTACGAACTCGATGAACGCACAAAAACAAATGCACAACATGTCCTAGGATCTCTGGTTTGGTCCTGCTCGTAATAATCAAAACCAGCCCGTATTGTTTACCAAAAACATCGCTAAACAGTGGTTTATTATTGATGGTGAATTCTTACATGCAAAACGACGTTGATTTAATGGTGTGTGCATGTATGAAAAATGACGGTGTTTATGTTGGTGATTTGTTGTTTGAACGTATGCATTATTGAGTCATATGTTTATGCATTCATAAGTAGAATATTTATATCCAACGACGATGATTATAATACTTTGTATTTAATGAAGGTGTTTATGATACAGTTGTATCTTGAGGTGACGACCTTGGTGATGAACGGTACCACATGCATATAGAATCGTGTTTAGGCGCATATCATACATTTGATAATTGGTTAAATGTGTCATACTTGCTTGTGTGCTTGGTGAATACTTGCGTTGGTGAAACTTGGTGAGTTATATACTTGGTGAAATTTGGTGAATATGTGAAAATCTATTTGTGTATTATTATACTTGTATGCTTGATGATTATTAATGATGTTGAGTTGTTATGAATGATTCAATTAAGTGTTGTTAATCATTTGAAATTAATTATGAAGTTTTTATTTTATTTGATTATGCTTTAATTGTGAATTGTTATCAAACTCCCAATTGTTGTTGGTTGACCGCCTACTTTATTCGTATAGATGGGTAGATGACGTGCATGATTAGTTGTTTCTTTGCTTGGTGATTATGCTGGAGGCTAGCCTCGTCTTTTGCTTTCAGAGTCTTAGTGTGTCGGGCTCTGATTATGGGTGTATGTTTGTTATTTACATTTTATGATTTGTTGAGATTTTATTCACTCAGTATGTTGAGATTGGAGATTATTTATGGTGATGTATTATGACTATGTGACATGGCTATTTTGGAGATTTTTATTATCTGCTGATGAGTTGTATGATATTATTCCGCTGCGATGTTTTGAGAAAAATTAATTATTCATGGTTTGGACTTATAGAAGAAGTAGCATCTAAATCCTTTGTATGTTTTCTATTATTTCCGTGATTTATCACTTTAAGGGTTTAGGATGTTACATCATGATCTTCTTTATTCTCAGATTGGTTATCAACTGAGTTTCACATGGAGGAGTATTCATGAGGCTCTATGGGTGACCAAGAACGGTTGTTTGTGGTGAGTGGGTACCTGTCACTTCATTACAATTTGGGAGGACAACTGGCTTCCTTTACAAAATAGCTACAAGGTATGGACTCAACAACCAATCCAATCTAATTTATCACAAGTGTCACAACTAATTCTTCCGAGCTCAGGTGGTTGGAATATGCATCTTATAAATGATATTTTTTTTACCTTTTGAGGCAATCCAAATATCACAGTTACCTCTTCCTTTATCCCCTCAGATGGACCAATTGACTTAGGGTCCCCATAAAATTAAGGAGGTACTTTTAAGTGAAAATTGCTCATCAATCTATCAAGCAATGGGAAGATTATGATAATCCACAGGTATCTATGCATAATAATCCATCTCCATTGTGGTCAAAATTATTCAAAAGTGTATGTTGTTTGAACCTTTCTATCCCCGATGGAAATCAGAAGATGAAGATTTAGTTCGAGACTCGGAAGGTTTTAGTTTAGTGGCTGCTTCATGGAACTTTGAGGCACTTCCTGATGCTACCATTGTTGAAGCTCTTAGATTTAGGTTGGCAATTCAATTTTCCTATGATATGGGTTTTAGAAACATTATCGTGGAAGGTGATTCTCTTATTGTGGTCAAGGCTTTGAAGGCACATAGCAATGACAATTCTTATTTTGGTTTGGTGATTAATGATTGTAAGAGTCTTAGTTGTTTGTTTTCTTCTTTTTTAGTTTCTCATGTGCGAAGAGGTGGTAACTCTATTGCTCATGCTTTAGCTAAGTTTGCCTTAGATTCGACTGATTTTGTTTGGATTAAGGAAATTCCTTCTTGTATTACTTTTGTTGTCGCAACCGATTTGGTTCACATTTAAATGAAATTGTTTTTGTCAAAAAAAATAAAAAATTCTCCTGCATTTTAAATGAATGGAATCTTATCATACTGTAATAGAAATTACACTATAAAAAATCACTTTAAGTTTTAGATTTCATTTCGGTCAAAAAATGTTTTAGATTTCATGTTTTCAATCGCAGTTTGGTCCAAATAGTTTTTTCAATACCATTTTTGATTGCAATGAATATATGAAACTATTACAACACTTTTGTCAAGGTAAGAACCATGAATTTATTAAATTTATTTTGGTACTTATTGAAACTGTAATAATTTTGTTCTAGATGGAACATTTATGTACACAAATACATGCATATTTAGTAGGATGAACAGGGTTATCGGGTTGGCAGCTTGCAGCTTGACTATTAAAATCTTGAACGCACCAATTTCTGCACGCAAAAAGATCGCAGTAACCTTCTTTTCTTGTGATACATGTGTTGTCTGCACAACAAGTCATTGCTATAACTGTGACAAAAAAAAAAATGTTAAATAATTAGACAAAAGTAAGAGACATTGAACTATTATTGTACCCAAGAAATTGGAGGTTTCTATAGAACTCAACGTTAAATAATGTGGTCATTTCGTATGATTATATATACCTAACCAAATTAACACTACCAACAAAAAAATATAGGTGCTACGAAATATGATGTAAAAAATTAATATACCAGAAAAAATAAAGACAAGGACGAGAACAGGTATGAAGGAAAACTTAGCCATTTCGAATAGCTTCAATATCAATTGCAGTAATAAGATTTATTGTTGTTCAAAGCGAAACCACTGGTTTATATAACAACACCCAATATCAAAAAAATCAATACTAGCAGAGTAAATAAAATATTATTTGAACTTTTTTTCCAGTATGAACACGATTTAGTCAACCATTCAAATTTATTAAAGTTGAATATATATTTTTATAATTTTAAAGAAAATATGTTTTGAAATTACAATTTTTATAATATTAAAGAAAATAGACTAAAGAAATATTTTTATTTTCTCAAAACATTAAAAAAATGGTTAAACTACTTTATATTTTATACTTACTTAATATAATTTAATATTTTTTTTCATGAATATAATCTTTTTTGACTATCATGAATGCCATTTTTTTTTTTTTGACAATATGAATTTTAGTCAATTATGTTTTTTTTTTTGACAATTATGAATATCAGAATTAGTGCAATTTTAGTCAAATGAATTTCAATATAAAGGTGTTAGGGTACAAAATAAAAAGGGAAAATATTTTTGATATTGATTATTTTTATCGATACATTCTAAATGAAAAAATATTTGTATTTATTTTTTGGTCAAGAAAATATTTGTATTTTATTATTTACTACAAAACTATTTTAATTTTTGTCGTTATTATTAATTTAATTTAAAGTACAACAAAAGTCATTTTAAAACTTTCTAGAAGGGATGTGATATTTGTTCCTTGAAATCACAAAGTCAAGTTGTTACCGGTGAATTGATATTTTATAGACTTTAAAAATCATTTTTGTGTTGGACCGGGCCAATACCCAATTCTTAAGATTGGAGTTGTCTAAATCGGGTAGTCCGTATGGTCCGACCCGCCAAGCTCGGTAAATTGTATAGATTGAAACTTAAATATTTAGCCTAGGTTTTTATAGAGTTTTTTATCCCTGCCCAAAAAATGTCGCTTCCCATATGGGCTAGTCTGTATTGGTCACAGGTAGCCTGTTTATCCCGCATAACAAAAAAAAAACATAGTTTACATAAGTTAAGTAAACTAACGTAAATTCATTTTACGTAGTTTATGTAAACTGAGTTTACATACACTCTGTAAACTTAGTTTACATAAGTTAAGTTAACTAACGTTACTCCTTTATAAAATATGTATGTAAATTAAATTCACTTGTGACCTATGTAAACTTAAATTACGCTACCTTGTCCAAGTAAACTTAAATCACGTTATACCATGATAAAAACAAAACGACATCGACAAACATCCATGGTGAAATTAACAACATCGACAATGGTGAAATTAACAACATCGATTAAATCATAGAGCAAACGATAAATAAAAACTCGAAGAAATTTATGAAATTCACTTATTTGTATGAATAGAGTACATATCAATGGAAAATATGTTATTCAATTGGCGATTTTAGTAGATATTGATTGCATATCTATAGTGGTTTCTGGGTGAAAAAGGATAAAGGTTAAAAGTGATAATGAAACGGTTTTAAGAAATTTACATTGAGAGGGCAATTTCAGTATTATTGTAAAAAAATTGGGTGTAACTAGAACTATATAGGGTGAGACTAGAAAAATTCAAACAATAATAGTGTATGATTGAGAGAAAGGATTCACAATAAATACAAACGTGGCACTATAATTAGCCTTTGATTAAATAAAATAAATGGTTAGAATTTAGTGTCAACGAATCCCTGGTGTCAAGGAATCCTAACACACACACACACACACTCTCTCTCTCTCTATATATATATGAGTTTTGCTAGAAGACACCTTTTATGAAGGTGTCTTTTAGCAAGTTATTCTATGAACATTTGTTAAAAGACACCAACTAATTTTTATGAAGGTGTCCTTTAGCAAAGTTATAACTAAAAAGTGGAAATCACACCTTGAGGTATGGGTTGCTAAAAGACACCTTCATGGGTGGCTTCTAGCAAAACCCTATATATATATATATATATATATATATATATATATATATATATATATATAAGTAAGCTTTTTGGTTGTCAAGCTTTCACCTGGACAATTGTCTCTAAGGGACAAATGTGACCATTTGGTTGACATTGGATCCGGATCGGACGATCATGATATGTTGGACTGAGAGCCGTTACCCAATGGGATTTAGGGCGCACCCATTGTATAGACTCATTTGTCTTTGGGTTCTGGATTAGACGCAGGTCTAACTAAAATGGGCATTGGTCAGTCTCGAACAGACACCCCTTAAGTTTTAGGATAAGTGAGTTAGATTGTTGCTTGAAATAAGCTTTTTGGAGCCTCGACCTTTAAATGGGGGACTTCTTTGTGTTTCAAAAGCTTGGGTTTTGTTGATTTCACCGACCGCATCTAAGATAACCTTTTGAGGTTTCCAGTTTCTTCGTTCCATGAGCCTCTTGATCTGTTGTGGACGGTACTATTTTTTAACCTTTGTAGGTGCGTACAAGTGATTTTAATGGAGGCTTTCAGTTCTCTCATTCCATAGGGCTTGCGATCCTCTATGAATGATATTGTTCCCTTTTTGGGCAAATGACCCATCATAATTAGCTGTTTGTTGACTCTCTTACGCCTTTGTTGATTGCTTCTTTGGCGGCTCTACTTGAGGTTCCACCTCTTCGTCTCAGCGAATAAGGGGTCCAACGAGAGTGGTGTCGTTACCCTCTCTATGTAGGTAGGTTGCTAGTGGGAACTTCCTTGAGTTTGTCCTTCTTCATGGATGATTATGCATGTCTTTGGTCCTCCTTGTTCGAGGATGATTATGCATGTCTGTCCTCCTTCATCGGGAGGTGATATAGTTTAAGTTCTCTCTCGTCGTGGATGTGTGTCCCCCGAATCTAATAGAATCCTTTGAGATTTTATCGCCTTCGAGGTAACTCATAGGGACCCATGTTCTTGGTTTCATATTTCACACGCTTTCTTTCTCTTTTGGGCATATAGATCTCTTTTGGAGTTCTCCAACTGTAAATGGAGGTGAAGGTCTTGTCATTATGGATGTGACGTTTTACTGACCCCTTCAGGGCATGTCATTATGCCCCTTTCACGTCACCAAATCAGGTCGTATCGTTACATTTCCTCCTAAAGGTGTAATGATGGATTTGTTGATGGTGTGTGTTTCCACTGTTTT
Source organism: Medicago truncatula (assembly GCF_003473485.1). Classification (NCBI taxonomy): domain Eukaryota; kingdom Viridiplantae; phylum Streptophyta; class Magnoliopsida; order Fabales; family Fabaceae; genus Medicago; species Medicago truncatula. The sequence goes on along the minus strand of NC_053043.1, from coordinate 19,029,617 downwards.
TTTTTTTTTTTCCGATTAGGGCATCTTACCAATTAGATGGTTTTCATTCGCTTTTTCCCTTTCCAAACCAATGATATCTCCGGGATTTGGATGGGTTTCCCTTGCCTATTTAATGGGTGTTTCGTCTTCTTCATTGTTCTCCTTTCTCCTATGAAGGCAGGTAATACGAGTTGCAAGGGAGGAGTCTCTCTCCTCACTCTATGTCTCTATGGCATGTTTTATTTCTTTTATAATTTGTCTTTAGTTTTCATGAGTAACTAGTGGGGTTCTAAGATGAACCTCTATTTTATTTGTTAAATTATTTAATTTAAGTTTTTTATTCAGTTATTTTATGAATCCTATTTAATTTTACTACAACGTAGGATTTGTCTTCTCTGAAGCAAAGCACCCTGCGATAACAGTACTTAGGAAGGTGGCATACCTAATATTGGTGCAAACCTACCGGAATCAGGAAATAATTAAGATAACGAACCACATTAAATATGGAAACATAGTGACTTCATGAATTAAATCAGCATAGTTGTTGGAACAAGAAGGGTCTTGTTCAATTGCTCTAAGGTATTGGACATACTAATATTTGTTCGAGTGTGCAAGATCATAGAATATATTCATCAAGTATTGAACATGTATTAAAGTATCAAAAGCACAAGAGAAACTCAAAGACGTTGGTAGATGATCTGAAGAAAGGTCAACCAGAAATCAACACATTAGATCAGAAAAAAAATGATGCCTCTCAGAAGCTGAGTGATCATCAGAATCCGTGAAAATCATCAAACTCATAAGACCTAGCTGGACACAAAAGACCCCATCAAGTGAAATAACATTAGCCGTATAATGGGACCTAATTTTAATGTTGTTGCGAAACATATATCCTAAATATGACATATTTAATGTGACACAATTTTTATGTTGTGAGTTATTTATGAATATGTTGGATGTGTAAATCATATTAGGAAACAACACTGTAAAAAGAGCATCCTTGTCAATTATTAAATTAATAACAAATGTGAGTTCAAGACTTCCTTTTGTGTTTAGTAGATATTAGTTTTCTATTAGACTAAGTTTTGTTATTATCATAAATACGTGACAAGAGCATACAATTCATAATGTTGGGATCTATCTTCCACGACATGTTTTCAGCCATGGTCAATTATATTTAGATTTATCAAGAGAAGTTTCTCAAAATTTAACAAAAGTTTTCATAAAAAAAATATATATAAGGAGAAGATGGAGACTTTACAAAAAAAATGTAACTTTTAAAGATATTCTTTAATCACGATCATAAGATTTTTCCCTTACATAACAAGTTATCTATACATTTATGTTATCATTTTACTAATTATTATTAAAATAAACCTAAATAATTGTTATTTTATATACTGAAAAATCAAAATACGTCGGGTTGATAAATAATTTTGTTATATGTTTTGATAATAATTTATAGATAAATCAATGTATACATAATTTTTATTAATATTTAAAAATTTAATTATAATCAAGATTATACAAACAAACACGATAAAATATACATGTTAACGTAATAAAAAGAGCGGTGTATAACCAAATGTGTGTTTTAGGGTTCAACACTGTCTAACTTCAATTTCAATTTAGATCTACTGATGCCTCTCATGAATTCCCCTCCAGCAAAGTCTCCACATAGAAACAGCGGCGTTGTTCCAGCGTCGCTGTTAATCCTTCTTGATGAGCTCATCGCAGAAATCCTTTCACGTCTTCCAGTAAAAACTCTGATGCAAATGAAATGCGTTTGCAAATCATTGAAAACCCTAATTTCTCATCCTTCCTTCGTCAAAATGCACCTTCATCGATCGCCGCGGAACACCCACGTCTTACTATTACCAGACTGCGCCAATCCTGACGAGATGGATTTGAGTGCTGTACCAATTCCTGTAAGTCATTTGCTCGAAAGTCCGTTGGCTATCGGATACAAATATCCTTATTACCTTTTGAGTAATATGGATTGCGATCATGTCATTGGTTCCTGCAATGGATTGATTTGTTTGCGTGGAGATACGAGGGATACTAAGCCTAAAGCACTTGGTTTCGAATCTGGAACCCAGCCACGAATGCATTATCTGATAAATTAGGTTATTTAACCAACTATTCTAGATTAACATTTGGCTATGATATTTCAAACGAAACTTATAAGGTGGTGGACTTCTCTGCTAACACGGTGAAAGTTTTCAGTTTGAGTGATAATGTTTGGAGGGATATTCAAAGTTTTCCTATTGTTCCGTTTTCCATTCATGTTACACGTCTCTATTTTCATCCATATATGGATAACGGTTCGAGATAAGACTGAATATGAATGGAATGATATTACTATCAAACAATTTGTGATAGTCTCGCTTGATTTGGTTACAGAGACATATCGGCAATTGCTGCCACCTAGCGGTTTTGTTGAAGTACCACCTGTTGAACCGTCTGTTAGTGTGTTGATGGATTGTATATGTTTTTCTCACCGTTTTAGAGAAACCCATTTTGTTATATGGAAGATGATGGAATTTGGAGTTCAAGAGTCTTGGACTCAATTCCTCAAAATTAGTTTTCAAAATCTTCATATTGATTATGGCATTGGTGATAGCCTTGCATATTATGCTCAATTGTTCTTGTTACCATTATGTGTTTCTGAGACGTAGCAACACACTGATAATGGCAAGCAATCAACGAGGCCTCATTCATGGCTATTACCGCCAACATGCAATTCTCTATAATTGGAGAGAAAATAAAGTTGAGCAAATTGCAACTTACAATCAAATAATGTGGTTTCATACAAAGAATTATGTTGAAAGCTTGATTTCACCATGTAAGTTTATCTTCAATGATTTAGTTATTCTAATTAATTTTTATGTGTTTTATGATATCTGAACTTAATGAGTTTTGTTTTGGTTGTTTTTATATAACTTGAAGATAATCCTCCCAAAAGGAAATTCAACGAGTCTTGCATGATCTTTATTTGGTTTGTAATCAAAACATTGTATGCAAAACTGAAAGTATGAAGTTGTTCTTAATTTTGGAGAATAGTAAATTATTTCAAATTAAAGTAGAATGTTAGGAGAGAATCATGTCAATGGGTTGGTTACAAATATCCTTAGACTTGGACAAATTTATTGTCTATTATTGATCTATACATAGATGAGAAAAGGGAAACATCATTTTCTCTTCAAACTGATATTAATTTCATTTACTTAAAAACGTACTGTTGTAGATAATGAGTGTGTTGTACTTGTACTTTGTATTGTATACACACTCAAATTGGCTAAGCGCGCATATGTTTGTGTACCCACCTCCTTTGTTACTTGTCGGTGAACAGAGGTTTGGAATGCATATCAACTATTTTCTAATATAATGAATTGAGTTAACCAACAAGGTTTGGGTCTAGCAGAAGAGGCTAGACTCACGCAACGTGGAGAACCAAGGTTCAAATCTTAGCTGGGAAAGGTATCCACATTTTAGTGTCTGACACACCTCAAATATGATTACCTCCAGTAGAGGGAACCTATCGGAAACAAAAAAGAGTTATCATAACCATAACCATCATGTCACTTTCACTTGTGGTACTGGCTTTTAGGCGTCAAGGTTGAAGCTAACTTCTCTATTATTTTCTTACAAAGGAACATGACTGCACTTTTGACAATTATGCATTCATTTTTCTTGTTTTGTTCTACATTTTGTATTTTAATCTTTCTCACAATATAGGTCTTTCTAGAATTATAGGACCGCAACCTCAACTTCAAGCACATCTGGTGTTATTGATGGTCGATGCTGGATGGTAGGAAGAAAGGGGAAAAGAGTCTTATTGGAGCTACATTTTCTTCAGTTTTAGTACTCATTTTGTATAAGACGTTTACCATAAAATATTTGTGTTGTTTTGCAACTGTACTCGTATTTGTGTAAGGGCCAGTGGGGAAGTCTATAACTCATTAAGTGATTCAATCACACATTTTGTATGATACTTTTTTGCCATTTGAAAATTTATTTATATAAACATATAAATCCTGGTTATTTAAAGGGATTCGTAAGCCTAGCTCATCTTGGATCTTGCAAATGTGTTCTGAGTTTTAAGTTGTGCTTGCATTCTCATCTACATATAAAAAAAGATTAAAACAATTCACAAAAGATTAAGCTTGTAATAATTGTCTCAGAAGCGCTGAGATTTGGAATTGTGAAATTTAACTATAATTTTTGAGTGAAAAAGATTTTATTACACTACTAAATGAAAAAGATTGTATGACACTACTTAATGAAATGAGCTGAACAAAGACCACCTAAATAACACTTCATGTACTAAGACAACATCACTTCCAGAGTAAATAAAATGGCCAGTTTCATCAGCAAAATTATGAAACTATATAGCTTGGTACTAAATTTTGAATTGTCCACCAATTTAATTCAAACTGCACCATAAATTATAGATTCAGACAATGGTCCAAATCTTATGAAGCTAAATAGATGTGATATGTAGCAGCTATAATCTGAAACACCTCTGCTGCACAACATTAGTCCAATCCACATGCCAAAATATAGATTGCATTAGCATATAAATTACCTCGAATTCTCAACGACGATTCCACTAAAACGGTCAAAATCTTTCTTGTTATTGATGTATCAGTATGATTTATTTCTCATTGAACTATATGAGCCTTGATCAAGATATTACTAAAAAAAATACATACCAAATAATTATTCACCAATACACACACCAAAATTTTTACTAACAAAAAAACTCTAGCTACATCAGACCAAAACAGGCGCGGAAATTTTATTTTGTTACACCAGAAAAATGAAAGTTGAAATGGCAACAAAACCATACCGAAAGCTAAAAAATGGCCTAAGAAATATGTAACAGCAAGTCAGTAAAACATGACAATGAAGTAGATGTCTTAAATGAAAAAAGTGCAGGTGCTCACACCAGAAAAATTCTCCAATTCTTTAGTTTTCTACTAAAGAGAAGTGGGACTCTTGATTTGCAGTCTTGAATATTCATAAGAAATAGAATAAAAATGTCCAAAATGTTCAAAAGAAAATGTATTTCGTAACTTTTTAAGCTTTTTAAGGGTACACAAAAGGAAGGGTAACTAAACTTGAACATATTAGAAGTTCATGTGCAAAGAACCGTAACCTCCTACTTTGGGTTCGACGTTAAATCTTGCAAATATCAAGTTAATCAAAATACTTTGTTTACTTGAGGTTTATATTTTTACCTTAACAGAAACAAGTATATAATCTTGCTAGAATTATTTTTGCTAGTTTTGTTTACTTTTGTATAACACCTACATTATTTCAATGCATTGAATTTGAAGTGGCACATTGTAATTTTTGGCACATTTTCCTTGCTTTCTTTGCTGTTGCTCCTTTTTTACTAGTGGTGGCACCATCACATCAAGTGTATATATCTTTTACATTTTAATTGCAGTTGTTGTAAAGCATCTAATGACAAATATATCAGAAGATTGATATAACATATTCAACACATTAATTTCTCTCAACATCCCCCAAATTTCTATGAGTAGTGTTATTTGAACAACAAAATGAGACAATTTATGTGACAACTTCTTTTTTCTCTCTTTTCATTGGACAGAGTCCCTCGGAGGATTAGCTCTGAAGGCGCACCACCTTGGTCGAGGTTGGATCCTTGATGATCTGTGGGATTTGGGTAGCTTTCACGTGAGCAAAACCTTTTTACCAACACGTTATGTGAATTGCTTGATTAAAGTCATGTGTTACGTTTAATTTATATATACAACAATCATTCTGAATTATCAAAGGTTTAGTCCCTATAAAAATAATTTACTTGTAAGTTTAGTCTCTGCTAAAACAAAGTTTGTTTAATTATCTTTAAATTCTTAAATTTTCGAATGATTTTTTTGAGACATATTTAGAACACTATGAAAGGTTCATTTGCTAATTTTTTTTTTAACATGAAACAAATTAAATATGATTTTTTTTAAATGAGAAAATTTAAAGGTTATAGAAACAAAATCTGAACGTAAAAATCAATTTTTAGTAATGTTCTTAACACGTCTGCAAAAAAAAATATTGAGAATTAAAGTTTAAGTATAAATTAAACAAATTTGAATTGAGTAGGAACTAACGCCGATGCATAAATTTTTTGTAGGGACTAAATGAACTATTAAAATTAAGCAGGGACTAAACTTAAAAGTCTCAATTTTATAAGGACAAAAAATATTTTTAAATATTTAAAGGAATTTTACTTTTTATCTATTATATTAATTTAACTGTTCCACCATGAAAAAACTACCCCTATGCCATTGCTCACAAGATTCAAGTTGTTAATTTAAGTGTTATATAAAAAAAAGTTAATTATAACACTTATTTTAAAGGCAAAATTACATAATTAGTCCCTTAACTTTATTTTAGGTAACACTTTCGTCCTTTATCTTTTTTTTGTCACGATTTAGTCCTTTATGTTATAAAATAACAACATAGTTATCCTTTTTTATGAAAAAAATAATCAAAAACTCCAAAAAAAAATCATCAAACTCATAGGCAAACGTAAATCTTCATCATACACGCATATAAAATCAAATTTCTTTGAAAAAAATCTCATAAAAAATGATAAGATATTGTCATTTTATAACATAAAGGACTAAATCGTGACAAAAAAAAGATAAAGGACGAAAGTGTTACCTAAAATAAAGTTAAGGGACTAATTGTGTAATTTTGCCTATTTTAAATTATAACATATTGTTAATGTTTTTAAAACTATGGTACCAACAAAGCTTAGAACCATATGGACTAAAAAAACAAAAATTAGTGAGAGAAATTTAGGGAGGGAAAACATGAAATCCCTCTCTAATTCAGTCACTAAATTTTGCGATCAAAAAATTTGTGAGGGATTTTATTTTTCCGTCAGTAATTTCCCTGCCTAATTTTGCTTTTCTTATCTCAACAATTTGTCTTTGTTTATATTCAAAAATTGGTGAAAGGTCTATATTCATTTGCTTCCCACAATCAGATTGAACAACATTAATCTAAGCAGGCCCGTCCTTGAGGAAGTGCAAGGTGCTCAATCAAGTCGGGCCTCCAATAGCTATGGGCCTAAAAAAAAATTAACTCTAATACCCACCCCCACTTAAATAAAAAATATATATGTTACTTTTTTACACGTTTGAGGTTTTTCTAGACTTTAGTTCTTCAATCTGGACATAAATCTGGTACTATCAAACCATCCCCAATTTGTATAATCACTTAATCAATCAATTTGAAAAGCTATTTCACTGAAAGAATCACAGCAATCATTTCTTTTTCACATAAACTATTTGTTTTTCCCTTTCCCACAACGGATAAGTGATAAAATCGAAACGACGCCGTTAGTAAATTCTACCTCTCTTTCACTTAATTTTTTTGTATTTCGTTTCATGTTTAGAAGCTCTTCTGATTCTATTTTTTTAATAAAGCTTAACTGCACAAAAAAAAAAATTGCATTTTTATTTTATTGGGGCCCTATTTTAAATAGAGAGCCGAGCCTCCTATTTTATAGGGACGGCCCTGAATCTAAGTAGAGAATTGAGTCTTAATGAACAGAATGAAATCGTTTCAATGGAAAAAGGAAAAAAAAAAACTTATTTACTCTCAAAGAAAGTAAATCCAAGTATAGTTGGTACAAGCATTCACAATAAGTAGGAGAAGGTGGATATCCCATAAATATGTAAGAATACTTTTAAAAGAGATATATTATTTGAACAAATATTTTTTGAGACAAATATAACTAAAATATACAAAGAAACGTAGATGTTGACATAATAACCAAAGCAATGAAGAGAGTAAATATATGATAAAGAGAGAAAGTTGTTTTAAAAATTGTCATAAATATCATTTCTCATTTCAAAGGTTTTGTTGGAAAGATTAGCTGGGATTGGATTTATAAAATAATATGCACAATCTCAAATAAAAATTATTTGGACACACACTTGAATGATAAAATTTAAAAGTGAATTCTTTAATAAAAAATTTGAAAGAGAAATGATATTAAGTGATGTGACTAATTTTTTTTTTCTGTAGTCCACATGTCCCTTCGGGGACATCCGATAAAATTAATTTTCTTTTAAATTTTATCATTTATTATGTGTACTCAAATACTTTTGATTTAGGATTGCGATCAAGTAAGTGTTTCTCCGAGGAGATTTAAGGAGTATGTTGATTGTATGATCCACTGAAGTGAAGTTTTAGCGAATGAGCCAACAAACTTATTACCAGATCTATAAGATGAAGAACTCTTGGTCCAGGCCATAGTCCAATTGAATTTAGTGTGAGTCCATCGTATAATGTCGTCTGCTCTTGATGCTCGGTTCAGACTCAAATTCAGACGGATTGGGCCAGTTAGAAACACAACGACGAAAGCAAAACAACAAAGATAAAAAAAAAAGTTAGAAATCTATAAGGATTGAAATCAAAAAGCATCGTCCCATGAGCATAGTTGACAGGGACATCTATTATTATATGCAGGATTGGAGTTCGAAACATGAAAATCCACTTATTTTAGTCATTATGTTACTTGATAAGAAAAAATAAAAATAAAAAAGCATTTATATATAGATTATCAAAACGCATTATATTTGCATCATACGTTAATCTAATAAGAGGAATTCTTGCGTGGATATCATTTCTCATTAAAATTCTAAAGCTTACCTTTCCCGTAGAAAAGAGACTTGAGGACTCAGAAATCCCCAAACGTGTAGTAGGGTTCAACATTTTATACTTCAATTACAATTTACAACAAAAACATCACTAACTACTCATGAATTCCCCTATAGCAAAGTCTCCGCATTCAAACAACTGCGTTCCAACGTCGCTGTTAATCCTTCTTGATGAACTTATTGCAGAAATCCTTTCTCGACTTCCTGTCAAAACTCTGATGCAAATGAAATGCGTTTGCAAATCATTGAAAACCCTAATTTCTCATCCTTCCTTCGTCAAATTGCACCTTCATCGATCACCACGAAACACCACCATTTTACTATTACCTGACTGGGCCAGTCCTGCCGGCATTGATTTGAGTGTTGTTCCCATTCCTATAAGTTACTTGCTCGAAAGTCCGTTACTCATGGATCACTACGTACCTCACTACTTACGATTGAGGGAATTCGCCATTCACAATGATCCTTATTACCTTTTGAGTAATATGGATTGTTATCAAATAGTTGGTTCCTGCAATGGATTGATTTGTTTGCGTGGAACCGCTAAGCATGATAACTATTGGTTCCGTTTATGGAACCCAGCCACAAATTCATTATCTGAAAATTTAGGGTTTTCCGAGAACCGTTTAAGGTTAACATTCGGCTATGATGTTTTAAACGACACTTATAAGGTGGTAGGATTCTCTGCTATCACCGTGAAAGTTTTCAGTCTAGGTGATAATGTATGGAAGGATATTCCAAGTTTTCCTATTGTCCCGTTTAACCTTCGTATCTATTCCCGCCTGATGATGGATAACGGTGTGTATGTGAGTGGAACAATTAACTGGTTGGCTATTCGAGATATGACCAATTATAAATGGAATGATATTACCATTGAACAATTTGTGATAGTCTCGCTTGATTTGGCTACAGAGACATACCAACAGTTGTTGCCACCTAGCGGTTTTGTTGAAGCACCACCCGTTGAACCGTCTGTTAGTGTGTTGATGGATTGTCTATGTTTTTCTCACCGTTTCAGGGGAACCCATTTTGTTATATGGAAGATGATGGAATTTGGAGTTCAAGAGTCTTGGACTCAATTCCTCAAAATTAGTTTTCAAAATCTTCATATTGATTATGGCATTAGTGATAGCCTTGCATATTATGCTCAATTGTTCTTGTTACCATTATGTGTTTCTGAGACGTAGCAACACACTGATAATGGCAAGCAATCAACGAGGCCTCATTCATGGCTATCACCGCCAACATGCAATTCTCTATAATTGGAGAGATAATAAAGTTGAGCAAATTGCAACTAACAATAACATATTGTGGTTTCATACCAAGAATTATGTTGAAAGCTTGGTATCAACCTCTTGAAAGTAAGTTTCTCTTCAATGATTTAATTGTTCTACTTAATTATAAGTGTTTTATAATCTCTGAAGTGAATGAGTTTGTTTTTGGTTGTTTTAATATATTATTATAACTTAAGAATAATCCTCCCAAAAGGAAATTCAATTACCCTTGAATGATTTTGTTTAGTTGGTATTCAGAACATTTTATACAAAACTAAAGTATGAAGTTTTTCTCAATTTGGGAGAACAGTACATTATTTTAAAATTGAAATGCAGGGAAAAAAGTCTTACAAAATAAAAAGAGTGAATGTTAAAGCGAGAAACATGTCAATGGTTTGGTTACAAATATATTTGACTTGGACAAATTTATTATCTGTTATGGATCTATACATAGATCAGAAAAGGAAAACATCATTTTCTCTGATATTAATTTCATTTGCTTCAAAACTTTGTTATAGATAATGAGTGTGTTGTACTTGCACTTTGTACTGTATACACATTCAAATTGGCTAAGTGTATGTTTGTGATCAGAGGTTTGGAATGAGTACCAACTATTTTCTTACAGAATAAATTGTGTTAACCAACAAGGTTTAGGTTTAGTGAAAGAGGCTAGACTAACCAAGGTTCGATCTCAGTTCGGAAAGGTATTCACATTTTAGTGTCTGACGCACCTCGAATAGCATTACCTCCAGTAGAGTGGAACCTATCTGAAACTAAAAAAAAACGAGTTATCCTATTACCATGTTTTGTAAGCATGAAAAAGCTTTTGCAAATAATTGTATATATTTGATATTATTCTTTGTTTATCTTTGATTACCACTTCAAATATTTCCAAACTAGTTTTGAAAGCAATGCTTATTTAATTTTTGTACTTTCTATTGTAGTAGAATCTAAACTATAATATCATAACCGTGGTGTCACCTGTGGCATTGGCTTTTAGGCATCGAGGTTGAAGCTAATTTCTCTATTATTATTTTCACGAAGGAACAAGGCTGCACTTTTTGAATTCATTTTCTGTGTTTTTGTTCTACGTTTTGCATTTTGATGTTTCTTACTCCTGTGCAATATGGCTCTTTCTTGAATCATAGGACCACAACCTCAACTTCAAGCACATCTGGCATTATGGATGGTCGGTGCACAATGGCAAGAAGAAAGGGGAAACGAGTCTTATTGGAGCTACATTTTCTTCGGTTCTAGTACTCATTTTGTATAAGACGTTTACGACCCTCTTGATGCTTTCTTTTGAACTTCTTTGAAACTGTGTAGAAATTTACCACAAAATATTTGTGTTGTTTCACAAATGTACTCTTATATTTTTTGTGAATATCATGGTTGGATGATCTTTCTTTGACATTTTATGTGAATTTTTCCATGGATTTAAATTGCTCTTGTTATCAACTATTTTCACCCGGTCGAACTCTATTTTATCCGGGAGTGAAGCCATGGTAGAGCATGCAGGTATAGGTCAAGGTGCATGTACAAGTACAGGGTCCTCAGCAACTACTTTTATGTGTTTTAACTGAGGTATGAAAATGTCAACAACTTTGGACTAAACATCAGTTTCAATCAAGTACCAAAATCTTTCTTGACTATTCAAGAAGTTAAATTACCTCATCGATCCATCAAAATAACATCAACTTAGGATGATTGCTTTAATATTATCGATCTATAAATACTGCATTGATATTGTAGTTTATTTGCACACCCAGATTTAGTGACAGATTGAACGAGAGGTTGGTTACTGAGATTCATGAGCTTATCGCCCTTTGGTCCGTGGTGAGTTGGGAGCGAATTGAAAAAGCTGTAGAAAAGATGTATGCTGAACATGGAGGGTCGTCAAAGCACATACGAAAATCGGACGCTGTACTCTGACAACACGTAAACACAACACCATTAATAATCTAAGGAAATGAAATTGATGGATTGTGAATTTCTCTAAAACTTGTTCAAGTAAATATTTTTGTTAAGAGAACAATAAAAAAGACCTTTTTTTAACAGCTGCGTCAATATTATTTTTTCTGATCATACCCAACAATGAAGATTAACAAAGTATCAACTTAATCAAGTATATAATCTAGCTAAATATGTATGCTAGAATTATTTTTGCTAGTTTTTTTTATGCAATTATTTTTGCTTTTTGTTTTTTTTTTACAATTGTCTAACACTAATTAATCGGTACTACTCTGTATTTAGCTACATTATTTCAATGCATTTCTCAAACAGAAATGTTGTAAAGCATGTTTGTCTTGAATCTTGATGGTATGAATTGATAGTGAGTAAAGTTTATATACAATTTTTTAATATGATTCATGCAGGAACACTTGATTGTGGTGGATTTTTCTAATTTTTCTAATATAATATGAAATCTGTACTTATTGTACTTGATTTTAGTTCCAATAAATATGCAAACTTTTCGTTTTAGTCACTCTAAAAAATTTCTTCAACTTTTAGTCCTTAACAAATTTTCCATCTTCACTTTTGGCCCCTCATTTTATATCTAGTATTCATATTTTTGAATAAAAATTTGTAGATAATTCATAATATTATAAGAAGCTCTCCCAAAAAAAATTATAATTTTTTAACTAAACATTAATTTATGATTTTTCTTTTTATTTCTGACCGTTAAAAATTCATATTCAATTTATGTTTTGTTAAAAAATTCTAATTTTTTTTGGAATTGTTTTTACAATATTTTACACATTTTATTAAAAAATAAAATTGTCCCCGTGAGCTTATCTCAGTTGGTAAGGACAACGCATAATATATGCAAGGCCTAGGGTTCGAACCCTGGACACCACAAAAAAAAAATACAAAAATTAACTTGAAAATAAGGACCAAAAGTAATGATTGAAAATTTTATAAAGACTAAAAGTTGAAGGAAAATTTTAGAGGGAGTAGAAAGAAAAGTTGGCATATTTATAGGGACAAAAAATATATTTAACCCAATTTTTTTTTTGAATGATACACATTTGTTGACTTAAAATAGAACCTAAAGATAATGGTAGAAAATTGCTAAGGACGAAAAACCGAAGAAATTTTTTAGGCAACTAAAATAAAAATTTAAAATATTTAGAGAGATAAAAAATATAATCAAACCATAATATTTTGTCTTAATTATACAAATAGTCTAGGCAAATCTGACATTTTAGTTTTAGTCCATGTCAAAATAGTTTTTAGTTTTAGGCCTTGCAAATATATAAACTTTTGTTTTGATTTTTGTTTTAATCCTTATAAAATCATTTAATATTAAATTGGTCTTTATAATAATCATATTGAAAAAAATCTAAATTTTAGTAAATAAACTTTTATAATGTTTTATAAGTGTCTTCAAAAAATCATTCAAAAATTTAATAATTTAATAATAATTAAACAAATTTAGTTTTAGAATATTCTATATTACAAAGACCGAATAGAGACTTAAAACTCTGACAGAAATCCCAAATGGGTATTAATTAGGGTTTAACACTTTCTACTGCAATTTCAATTTACAACAACACTGTCGCTATCACTCTCATGATTTTCCCTCCTGGAAAGTCTCCGCATTCAAACAGCGGCGTTGTTTCAACATCGCTGTTAATCCTTCTTGACGAACTCATCGCAGAAATCCTTTCACGACTTCCTGTCAAAACTCTGATGCAAATGAAATGCGTTTGCAAATCATTGAAAACCCTAATTTCTCATCCTTTCTTCGCCAAATTGCACCTTCACCGATCACCACGGAACACCCATGTCTTACTATCACCAATCTGGTACGATGCTGCCGGCATTCATATTATGGTCGTACCCATTCCTGTAAGTCGTTGGCTCGAAAGTCCGTTTGAATACTACGAACCTTACTCCTACCGACTGAGGTATTTCGATATTCCCAATGATCCTTGTTACATATTGCGTAATATGGATTGCAATCACATTGTTGGTTCTTGTAATGGATTGATCTGCTTGGGTGGAGGTTCTAGGAGCTGGCCTAAGCATTGGTTCCGTTTATGGAACCCAGTCACGAACACATTATCTGAAAAATTAGGTAACTTAACCAACTATTTCAGGTTAACATTCGGCTATGATATTATAAATGACATTTATAAGGTGGTGGCATTCTCTGCTAACACAGTGAAAGTTTTCAGTTTGAGGGATAATGTTTGGAGAGATATTCCAAGTTTTCCTATTGTTCCGTTTGACATTCATCGTATCCATTGTCGTCGATTGGTGGATAACGGTGTGTATGTGAGTGGTTCTATTAACTGGTTGGCTATTCGAGATAAGACTGAATATGAATGGAATGATATTACTATCAAACAATTTGTGATAGTCTCGCTTGATTTGGCTACAGAGACATATCGGCAATTGCTGCCACCTAGCGGTTTTGTTGAAGTACCACCTGTTGAACCGTCTGTTAGTGTGTTGATGGATTGTCTATGTTTTTCTCACCGTTTTAGAGAAACCCATTTTGTTATATGGAAGATGATGGAATTTGGAGTTCAAGAGTCTTGGACTCAATTCCTCAAAATTAGTTTTCAAAATCTTCATATTGATTATGGCATTGGTGATAGCCTTGCATATTATGCTCAATTGTTCTTGTTACCATTATGTGTTTCTGAGAGTAGCAACACACTGGTAATGGCAAGCAATCAACGAGGCCTCATTCATGGCTATCACCGCCGACATGCAATTCTTTATAATTGGAGAGATAATAAAGTTGAACAAATTGCAACTAGCAAACAAATATCATGGTTTAATACCAATGATTATGTTGAAAGCTTGGTTTCAACCTCTTGAAAGTAAGTTTTTCTTCGATGATTTAATTGTTCTAATTGATTTTGAAGTGTTTTAAGATCTCTGAACTCAATGACCTTTGTAACAAAAACTAAATTATTAAGTTGTTCTCAATATTGGAGGAAAAAAGTCTTAAAAAGTAGTAAAGTGAAATGTTAAAGCAAGAAACATGTCAACGGTTTGGTTACAAAAATATCTTTAACTTGCACTTTTGAGAATTATCTATTGATTTTATCTGTGTTTTTGTTCTACATTTTGAATTTTAATTTGTCTCACTCATGTTCAAGATAGGTCTTTCTTGAATCGTAGGACCACAACCTAAACTTCAAGCACATCTGGCGTTATTGATGGTCGATGCATGATAGCAGGAAGGAAGAAATGGGAAAAGAGTCTTATTGGAGCTACATTTTCTTCAGTTTTAGTACTCATTTTGTATAAGACGTTTACAACCCTCTTGATCCTTTTTTTTGTACTTTGAAAGTGTTTTTAGAAATTTACCACAATATTTGTGTTGTTTTTGCAACTCTTCTTATACTTTTGTAAGCACCAGTGGAAGTCTCCAACTCTTTGCTAAGTGATTCAATCACACATTTTTTTAGCTTAACACAGACAAGTATATAATCTTGCTAAATATGTATGCAAGAATTTTTTTTGCTAGTTTTATTTACTATTGTTTACACCAACTAATCGGTATTAGCTAACATTATTTCAATGCATTTCTCAAACAGAAAGGTTTTAAAACTGTGTTTTGAATTTTTTATTTTTTTTTTATTTTAATCTAACACAAACTAAACGTCCACTTTCTTGTGTTTTTGCACTTCAAAAAACAATTTAATATTGGAAAAACAAATTTCATTACAAATAACATCTTTTGAGAGGGAATGGATGGATTCTCTCCTGTGTGTTTTTCTCCGATTTTCTATAGTGTTGAATCTATACCATTAAATGTATTATCTTTCTTAATTTTAAGTTTTCAACATTTATATTTTTAAGCATTAATTATTTTTTATAGGTTAAGATTTAACTGGATCCTACATCACTGCAGAGATGTACAATCTTCCATCAGCACAAAGACAATTTCTTCTTTTTGTTGGGAAGAACCTAAGTAGACATATTGAACTGTGTTTAGTGTATGACCCTAGAGAAGGGAAACATGCACAATCAAAGATTCTGTTGGAAAAATTAGTCGGAAATGGATTTATAAATAGCATTAGGTTTAAATGTGTCATTGGTCTCTGCACTTTTATCAGATTTTGATATTGGTCCCTGCACTTTTTTTTGTTTGGCATTGGTTCCTGCACTTTGTAAAAATATTGGTATTGGTCCCTCTGTTAACTTTCTGTTAAAAAAAAACACAAAACTAACGGAGTGCCACGTGGCCTAATCATCTCATGCCACGTGGCACCAATACCAATAGTTTTACAAAGTGCAGGGACCAATACCAATAATTTTACAAAGTGCAGGGACCAATACCAATAGTTTTGTGTTTTTTTTTTAACAGAAAGTTAACAGAGGGACCAATACCAATATTTTTACAAAGTGTAGGGACCAATTCCAAACAAAATAAAGTGTAGGGACCAATGCCAAAATCTGATGAAAGTGCAGGGACTAAAGACATATTTAAGCCATAACATTATATGAGGAGGAGAGCAACTCTTGCATATGCATTTATTTGGACATACACATGAATGATAAAATTTAAAAGAGAATTGATATTAAATGATGTAGTTAAATTATTTATCTTTTAAATTTTGTCATTCATGTATATGTGTTCAAATACTTTTGCTTGTAACCAAAAAAAAATACTTTTGCTTCTAGGTTGTGATCAACCGAATATTTCTGCAAAGAAGAAAACTAAGAAAGTGTAGATTTTGTTCCAAAAAAAAAAAAAAGTGAAGATTTAAAGAGTATGTAGATTTATGGTCCTAAATTTTTAGACGAAAGAACCAACAAAGCTTTAGAACCATGTCAACAATTTGCCTATGTTTACGTTCAAAAATTTATTTGCAGAAATTGAGTTTTAACAAGAGAATGAAATTGTTTCAATGGAAGAAAAAAACTTATTTACTCTTAAGAAAGTACACCAAGTATAGTTAGTACAAGCCTTCACAAAGGTAATATATCAAAGAAACCCACAATAAGTATAAGTAGGAGAAGGTGCATGTCCTGTAAATCTATAAGAATAATTTTAAAAGAGATATGTTATTTGAACAACCATTTTTTTAAGATAATTACAACCAAAATATATAAAAGAAATATAAATATTAACATAAAAATCAAAACAAACGAAAGAGAAAACACAATGTAATGTCTTTTTTAAAGAAAAACAAACCTAATTTTAGAAAAAGCTACTTTGTATGTGAATGATAAAATATTACATTTTCTTATCAAATACAACAATGTTAAATCTTTTTAAAAGAAACTTTGTTGTTCATTACGATTCTACGAGTAATTAGTTTTTAGGCTAAAGTGCACTTTTCCCCTTCTAACTTTCAAAAACTTGCAATTTTAGCCCCCTAAGTACAAAAACTACAATTTTAGCCCCTAAGATTTAGCTCATTTGCATCTTTGGTCTTTTTGATCAATTTTGACTTATTCAACGCCTACGTGGCAGACCACGTGTGTAATTAATTAATTAAAAAAAATTAAAAAACTAAAAATTTAATTTTTAAATTAAATAAATGAAAGAAAATTAAAAAGAAGATTTTTAAAAAAAATTAAAAAACCCAGATTTTTTTAAACCTCACCATTTTCTTCATATCTTCATCTTCTTCTTCATACATTCATCATTGATAATGATATTATAAAAACAAGAATCAAATTGTAGTGCAAAAGACAAGAAATTAGACAAGGCAATCTATTCCAAACTAAAACACCAAAATACAGGCGCTATATGACAGGGAAAAAAACTCCCTGACAACAGCTGCTACTCAAAACAAGCGCAACACAGCTGCTGCAAAAATCAGAAACGCCCCAACAGTTTAAACTAGCAGCATAGAGGTCCTTCCAAAGAAACTGTCAAAAACGCCCCAACGCCACTCGGCCCCTGTAAGAATCAAAATATTGTTGTTGACAAAGTAATAAAATCCGAAAATCTCAAAGGAGGATTCCGAAAATCGCTACTGCATACAAGGATTCTTGGAGCGCTGGGTCCGAGAGAGCTATGGCATATCCAGATTCGGATCTAATTCAGATTCGAAATGATGGAGTTTGATGAAGATTCAGTTCTTGATGAAGGTTCACGCATAAAATTTCTTCAATCCATATTTTGAATCAAATCTGTATGGGCGAGAGAGGAGAAATAAGAAGAGAGAAAAAGAGGAGATAAGGATGATCTTGTTTCTACTTCAACAAAATGATGATGCAGAAGGGAAAAAAAATCAATTGAAATTTTTGTGCTTTGTTGTTATGTTATGCGATGTCAATTGGAATTTTTCACGTGCTCCTTCCAATTTCTTTTTCCTTTTTCTTAATTTTTTTAAGGCTTAATTACTCTTTTGGTCCCTTAACTTATTTTTTGGTTTCGTTTTGATCCCTTAATTATTAAAAGTTTCGTTTTGGTCCCTTAACTTATTTTTTGGTTTTGTTTTGATCCCTTAACTATTAAAAGTTTCGTTTTGGTCCCTTAACTTATTTTTTGGTTTCGTTTTGGTCACTTAACTTATTTTTTGATTTCGTTTTGGTCCTTAACTCTAATACATTCATCCTAACATAAAGGACCAAAGTGGTTGACGGAGGAAGAGTTAAGGGACCAAAACGAAACCAAAAAATAAGTTAAGGGACCAAAACGAAACCAAAAAGTAAGTTAAGGGACCAAAACGAAACCAAAAAGTAAGTTAAGGGACCAAAACAAAACTTTTAATAGTTAAGGGACCAAAACGAAACAAAAAAATAAGTTAAGGGACCAAAAGAGTAATTAAGCCTAATTTTTTTTTTATTTTAGCAATAAATACACAAGTGGATTTTTTTTTCTTTTTTTTTAATTAGTTAGTACACGCGTGGCATGCCACTCAGCTTTGACTAAGTTAAAATTGGCCAAAAGGACCAAAGATGTAAAGGGGCTAATTCTTAGGGAACCAAAATTGTAGTTTTTGTACTTAAGGGGCCAAAATTGCACGTTTTTGAAAGTTAAGGGGGGAAAAGTGCACTTTAGCCTAATTTTTACTATTAGAAGGGAAATGTTAAAGAGTGTCATTGGATCATTGAATAAGGGAAAAAAAATAGAAATTTTGTGTTGGAAAATGATAAAAAGTAGTTAAGTCAACTTGTAAAAAATTAACTAATGTCTTAAGGGCACTTGTTAACAACTAGCAAGAGACAACACAAATGGTTGAAATTTGCACTTTTTTTTTACTCCCTCCGTTTATAACCGTCACTTTTATAGAAAATTTTTGTTTCTAATTAACTGTCACTTTCAAAGTTCAATGTAACATTAAATGTTATAAAACCCTTAGTAATTTATTGCAGAGAGAGAAATATATAAAATATGATATTAAATAATTAAGGATATTATGGACAAAACATAAGTTATTGTATAAAAAATAATTTAATATATTAGTGACGTTTGTGTAAAAAGTCAAAATGTGACAATAAAATGGGAAGAGAGTTAGTATTACATTTCCACATGTTGACTATAGTTGGAAGACTTGTACAATTTTCCTTTTTTTTTTTTTGTTGACAATATTAGAGTTGTACAATTTGAACAATAAATTCAGTTGCAGCAACACACCACCGTATAAGTTGAGAAATGAAGAAGCAATTAAATTCTCACTGTCTCTTTTTTCTCGCACCTTCTCGTCACGCGATATTTTAAGCTTTTCGCTATGGAAATCAATCCCATGCTTTTGCAATTCTTTCTCCTTCTCTTACCTTTGTTCGCTGTTCCTGGAATCACTTCCAATGCGGTGAGTCACTTTTCTATATTCTTTTTCTTAGGACATGTTTGTTTGGAAATTTAATTAAATAATTGTTTTTATTTTTTGTTTTTGGTTGTAGACACTTAATGAGACTTGTGGTTACTTTGATGGTTCATTCAATAGAGATACTAAAGGTATGTATTATTTCTTACTCATAACTTCAAATCTGGTCAATTTGAGAAAATAGAAGTGATTGTGTGTAATTACAAGTGTCGGTGTCACTGTGTGTGTTGGACACTCAGACATGTCTTCAATCCAAAATGTCGGTGTTAGAGTTTAACTACAATTGATGCTAATAATCCTTTATCTCTATTAATATTATTTGGGCAAATGGTCTTTTTCGTCCTTGAATGTGTGTAACGAGTAGTCACAATAGTCATTCAATGTATCGAAATTCTAAAATAGTTTCTGATTGTGCACTATGTTAATCAAAATGGTCTTTAATGTTAAAATGCTCTGTTAACACTGTCATATCAGTCCCTCGATATACTTACTTTCGTATCAGTCCGTATAAGAAAATAGTTACTGTCAGCATTGAGGGATTATTTTAGAATCAGGGACTATTTTGACCAACACAGCACACAATCAGTACTATTTTAGAATTTCGGTACATTGAAAGACTATCGTGGCTAATCATTACACATTCAGGGACGAAAATGACTATTTGCACATATTTTTTCTTATTCTACTTATGGAGGTACCAAGAGGTGAGGGATGGACTTGGGTGGAATAAATATAGTGCTTTAATGATTTTCTAATGTGACAGACATTTTGAAACAATGTTTTAATTGCAATTGTGGGTACTGGTTACATTGAGGATAAATACAACTGATGCTGCAATTAGGGAGTATTTCTAATAAATGTTATTTGGTGATACTGTTTTGAGTGCTTTAATAAAATGTAATTAAAAGCAACCAAGTTGCTTGGGCTCCAGTGGCAAGGAGCTCCTTCCAAGGACGTACTCGGGGAATACCGGGTTCGATTCCCACGGGGAACAACGCTTGACCAGTGCGCGTGTCTCTACGCACGAGCCAGATTAGTCGCCCACCTTTGGTGGGTCGGAAACCGGTGCGAAAGCAACAAAAAAAAAAAATTGTAATTAAAAGCTCTCTTAGTCTATATGCAATTACCTTAAATAATAGTTGATTGATCTTTTGAAATGGAGGGATAGTATTCATAGAAATGTGATGGAAGATGAAAACTAATCTATATCTGAGATTATACTGGAGGAAACTTGTATAGTTGTTAGCTGGTATATACTTGGCCACATACAATCTTGTCCCACATGAAATTAGTAGTTACTAACTGAATAAGTAACAAGATTTATAAGTAATCTTTTATTGACTACCCTATGTAATCAATAGCGGATGTAGTGGCATAGCAGACTCTAGGCACTATGCAAAACGGCATTTCATGTGGTTTTGGGTAGCCTCTGTAGCACCTCCACGGACAGCCAGATAGTGGTAACAGTGGCCTATACAGTGAAACTCATGTAAAAATCTGAAAATGTTTTAAACTTATATCTGTTTTTGTTGGATTCCGCCTTAATTGTGGTCCGCCCCTAGTCGCCTAAATTGCGATCTTTGGTTAGCCTTCATTGCAGCCTCCAACACCTTCATTGTGTTGGCTTTGAGGGGGTGGATTTAGTCCCACATCGGATAGATAAGACTCTTGAAAAGAGTTTATAAAGAGGAGGCACTCTTCACCTTACAAGCCTGTTTTGTAAGAATGAGATAGGCCCCAAATTTCAACAGTTTCCTCTTTTTTTCTGGAGTTTTGGTCATTTCACAGACCCCTAAACTTTTGATTGACAACGAAATAGGGCTCACCTGTCTTCTCATTTCTTCTCCTCCGAAATGGCTTCATTTCACTTCCTAAACCCTGAACGGCTTTGTCTCCCCTCCTGGTTCTTGGCAGCAAAAAAGAACGAGGAACCAAGCTACTACTATAGACACAAACATATAGGCAGAAGAGGAGGAGGATGGGGAACAAATGCGGTCTAGTAGTGAAGTGAGTGAACATGATAATGAAGAAGAGCTTGGAGATTAGTGATTCCATTTAGGGAATAATTGTTATTTATTTTAAATGCTTAGATGAGTTATTTTCAGCATTGGAGGCTAAAATTTAACTGCTTTATACTACTATTAATTTTTAATATCGGCAACAATGAACTTTGATTATTAGTTATGACTATATCTTTTTGAGGAATGCTAGGGTCACACCCTCTAACACACTCCACTCACAATTTGCCATGTCATCCAGTTTTTTAACACCATGACTTGCAACCGGTTTCCACCATCCTTCATTATATTTATTATTATTTGGATTTAACTAATAAATAGTAATTAAAGATTTTCATCTTCCTGCGCTTCAACCTCCCATCCAGAACAGACTCTTCAAGTTCAGGATTAAACAATGGAACCTAAAAACATCACCATAGAAAACATGATCCATACAAACAATTTTTTCACTTTGGATAAAATTCATGTTTCAAACTTCAATTTCCACAATCTTTTTTCATCAAATTTCAATCCCCACAATCTTTCTTCAATTCAAACATCAAAGCCTGAATCTTTCTAATTAAACTTCATAACAGGGTTCCCATTAAACAGGCCAGATTTGGGTACCTTTGTTTATAGGTTCAATACAAACCACAATCTCTCTCCCTCGTATCAGGTTTTCGATCCAAAGTAAAAAAATTGTTTGTATGAATCCGATGCTTATAAAAATCATGAACAGAATACCCATGGCAGATCCACCTTTGTAAGAATTGTAGATTTTTCCTCTGTAGAGAGCAAGGGAGTCTCGGAGAAGATGAAGTCAGAGTCTAAGTTAAAGAAAAAATAAAATAAAAAGCGTTGTTATTTCTCAACCTGTAGAACAGGTTAACAGGTAAAAGAATAAAAAATGGAGGTGATGTGGCCTCATGTCATTGGAGAGTGTTAAAAGAGTGTGTTTGAGAGTGTGTCCTTAGCATTTCTCTATCTTTTTTTTATTCTTCTATTTTTGAGGTATGTCCCTTCTATGGCATAAATTTCTAGAATTGTTTCTCTATACTTCAACGCAGCGGTCATTTGCTGCCCGCTATATTGCCAAAACGTGTTGGGGGGACTGCCGCTGCATTATGCTCTGCTATCCGCAGTTGACTACGCAGTGACCAACCAAATAAAATTAGGAAGCCAAATAATAAACAAATCACTAGAGACTCATCTAATTATTTCTGCCGCCAGGCTCGTTCTTCTGATGAATTTGTTTCCACTTTTCAGACCAGATGTATGCTCATGCTCACATCCAAATGAAGTGTCTAACAACCTCATAATACAAATGCTTCTTTGTTTTTTAATATTTCTATAGTTACATGTATTCTATCTTAATTATAATGCACTTTATCTTAAGGTGCTTGAAGTCACATTTTGTTAGGTTCCACAATAATTCTGATCCCAAGGATAAAATACTTCAATTTTATTATAGAAAAAAGGGGAAAATGGTTACTTAACTTCTAGTTGTGTAACTGGTTGTTTGTTAGTTAGTTGAAGGCAATGTTCCACAAATCGCGTGTCAACTCGGCGAGTTTACCGAGTTTACGTGTTTAGGTGCTAAAAACGTGTTAACTCGGAGGTAAACTCGATTTCTAGTAAAATCGGAAAGTTTGACGAGTTTGACCGAGTTAACACTCAGTAAACTCGTGTGAAATCGGGCGAGTTTACCGTTTTTGCGAGTTTACTCCAGTATTTTTTTTTCTTCAAAAATGGCCCATTGTTTTTGGCCCATTTTTTTCAAGCCCAAATGAAACATATTTACTTTCTAGCTTTACAACACGTTTAAGCTTACTAGCATTACAACACGGTTTCAGCTTACTGAAGTGAAACATTTCATATCATTTTCTTTAAGTTTTCAAGAACAGGGGAGCGAATGAAACATTAGGTTTCCGAAGATGAAGATATAGATGAGAATGATGTTATGGAACTTTAGAAGATTGACCTTTCGAAGAAATTACCTAGTTTGTTTTTTGGATAGTTTTATTCTCAAGTTTAGAAACTTGTGAAACTTTCTTTTTGGGATGGGTAGACTTTAGAGACTTATGAAACCTATGTTTTTGTGTGTTAATTTTTCTATTTTGATACTAAGTTAAGCATACCACTTTTTTATGGTGGTTTGGTATACTTTGCATTTATAAGTAAGTCTATATTTTTCACTATTGATCTTTTTACAGTATTATATTAGTTTACATATGTATGCATATAATAAATTGTATAAAATTTCAATTTTAAGTAAACTCGTACGAGTTTACGATTCGAGTTTACGAGTCGAGTTTACCTAGGTAAAACGAGTTGAGGTAAACTCTCGAGTTGCAAAACTTTGGTTGAAGGTTAGTGTGTGTTTTGATATTTCTGTTGCAATCTGATCTTATTATAAATAGGATCAAACCCCTCCTTTTGTAGGTAGGAATTCATTTGTTTAAGTTAGTGTAAACTGGAGAATGCTCTGGTGGAGGGGATTCGAATCTTTTGTGTATCTTTTCCTTTGTTATAAATAAAACTATACGGGCAAATAAACCCTGTGTCTCTATTCTGTTTAGAAGTTTCTATCACATTTTGATTATCTTTATCTGCATATTCATGTTTTAGTATCCATATATTATATATATACATTTTTTCCACTTCTTGTGCAGCACCATGCCCAAATGGTTGGGTTATGGACCCTAATAAGACCAAGTGCTTTCTCCATGTTGGGAGGCCTCAATCATGGAATGACTCAGAGACATGTTGTAATAAATATGGTGGGCATTTAGCATCATTGGCATCACTTCAGGAGTTACATTTTGCTCAAAGTCTATGTGGTGAATCCATAAATAGTTGCTGGATTGGTGGAAGAAGACTCAACAACACTATATCGGGTTTTCAGTGGACATGGTCTGATGATTCACAATGGAATAAGTCCTTATTTCCTTTGGCTAATGTTCCACTTAATTGTACTGGAACTGGACAATCCTGTCTTAGGAACATTACAGAGTATTTATGTGCAGTAATGTCTAATAATTCAAAATCTCTCTTAAGCGAGAGATGTGATAATCCTCATGCCTCTCTATGTATACTTGACTTAGGTATGCTCTTGTTTATATTACCCGCGGATTCTCATTTTACATTCATTATAAATTCAGTATGTATATTTATCAATTATTTATTTAATTCATTCTTCCAAAAGGTTTGTCTTTTTCATTTTTATTCTTGGGTGTGCCATTTTTTCAGATACAAAATGTAATCATATGCACTGCCATAGGGAATACCTTATCATCCTTGCAGTGGTAAGTGGATTGATACTCTTGACAACATTAGCAGTAGTTGTCTGGCTTCTTGTATATAAACAGGGCAAGAAGAGAAGACGATCTAGAAAACTAACTGATCCTGCCGCTACACTTCCATCATGGAAAATCTTTACAAAAGAGGAACTCAGGTCAATCACGAAAAATTTCAGTGAAGGAAACCGTCTTGTTGGAGATGCCAAGACTGGTGGTACGTACAGTGGGGTCCAACCAGATGGCTCAAAAGTTGCTGTTAAGAGATTAAAAAGGGCAAGCTTTAAGAGGAAAAAGGAGTTCTATTCTGAAATTGGTAGGGTTGCAAGGCTTCGACATCCAAATCTGGTGGTTGTGATGGGATGCTGCTATGACCATGGTGACCGCTACATTGTTTATGAGTTTGTAGCTAATGGGCCCTTGGATAAATGGCTACATCACATACCAAGGGGAGGTCGCAGCTTAGATTGGGCTATGAGGATGAAAATTGCAACGACGCTTGCTCAAGGAATAGCGTAAGTTCAAAATATACTTATTCTTTGATAACTTTCTACAGGCTTTGTCTAATGTGCACGAGTAAATAAGTCTTGCACCATGAGCAAGTTTGTTTTTTTCCATTGGATTGATAAATCGCATCATATCACATTTGATCCAATGCTAAGACTTTCTGATTTAATGGTGGAAACAAGCTTGTGCATGATGCAAGACTCGTTCCACTTGTGTGCCATAGACTTGGCCCTTTCTACATGTCCATTTAGAAATATTCTCTCATAATTATACATGTTTTCACTCCATTAATAGAAGCATTCTTATGAAATCTAGCACCGTATTATGTAATAAATATGTTGATAGCACATCTCTTATACAAATCTAGCACTGCCTTGTATGTTTTCAAGATTATCATGAAGAAACTTGATACCCATTTCCAGGGCACCACATATGTTTGTTGGGTTTCACTTAGTTATGGATTATAGTTTTCATCCCTTCAAACAAAAGTATTTCTTATAATTTATTGAAATCTTTACGAGTCTGGTTTTTTTTTTTTTTGGTCAACCTTTACGAGTCTAATTTACTAACAAGAAAAAATGATTATATAGTCCATAGCATTTTAAACTCGGTGGATATATTAATCACAATTTATTTATTTTTTCTCCCATTTCAACAGGTTTCTGCATGACAAAGTTAAGCCACAAGTTGTTCATCGAGATATTCGAGCTAGTAATGTGCTGCTGGACGAGGAGTTTGGAGCGCACCTTATGGGTGTTGGCTTGTCCAAATTTGTGCCATATGAAGCGATGCATGAGAGGACTGTGATGGCAGGGGGAACTTATGGATATCTTGCTCCAGAGTTTGTGTACAGAAACGAGCTTACAACAAAGAGTGACGTTTATAGTTTTGGTGTCCTACTACTTGAAATAGTTAGTGGACGTAGACCAGCACAAGCAGTTGATTCTGTGGGTTGGCAGAGTATATTTGAATGGGCTACACCTCTTGTTCAAGCTCATCGCTACCCTGAACTCTTGGATCCTTATATATCTTCTTCATCTACTAGTATCATACCAGAGACTAGTACTATCCAGAAGGTGGTTGACCTTGTCTATTCATGCACGCAGCATGTCCCTTCTATGCGCCCTAGAATGTCACACGTTGTTCATCAGCTGCAACAGTTTACCCAGCCACCTTCAAAATAAAGCTAATTTAGTTGTCATGACTGAAGTTTTAAAATTGCAGTCGCCGTTGTGGTTATCTCACAATCCTCGAGATTAAAAGATTGTAGACAAGTTTGGCTGATAATGCTGCAATTGTAGTTCGTACATGTCTTCAAATCTCGACTTTGTGGTCCGTAGAGTTTAATTTAGAACCTTGGTCTAGAATTCAAGTTTTTGTATCCCTAACTTCATAGTTGACAAAGTTTGTTCTTAATGTAATAGATAAACATATACTTTAACATGCCCTTCATTAGGGTTGAAATTAGATTTGCTTAATTATTAAGTGGCAATAGCTAGGATTAGATTGGGAAAATTCTGATGAACATACATGTATTGTAATTGTGCTGAGGTGGAATTTTTACTAGAATTGTGTGTGACCCTTTTGTCATTCTTGGCAAAATTATAAAAAGGACATAAGGAAAAGGGGAACAAGAGGTAATGTTTTTTCTTTGTATGCAATTGAAGGTTATTGGCCGAAATGGATTTGAAAAAGTAACAATTCAAACTTCAAAGAATCAATTTCTTCATAAACCTCATAGGCTGCTAACATCTATGCATACCATTCTTTGTGCTTGGGGTGTACCAAGGACAGGTGAGGCTGGGTTGTGCGTCTCCCATCGAAACCCTAACATTAGACAAATTTAGTTTTTTAGACACAGAACCTAAATCGATAAAATCCGACTAGACAATACCAAATTGGTCTCAAGACAAGTCACCAAATCGTACTACATGATTATATGATGGCTAAGGACCTCCAGAAAACAACAATGATTTACACCTATATTTTTTTAGGGATGATGATTACACTTGTATCCCCCAACAAATGCCTCAATACTGCATCCATAAAATCAATTTTTTTCTTAAAACAATAAAAAATGTAAGGTGTACTTGAACGCTATGTTACAAACTAACAATGAATAGCTAGGTTTATTGCATGAGGTTATCAACTTGCATTCCAGGGCTGCTGCCAATAAAGTAATAGTAGCACTAATATCTGTTGGATCCTCAGAGTTCATCTAACATAGATATAATGGCTGTAATGACCATATTCCACCACTCTCTGCATCATGTGTTGAAAAACACAGATTATAATACTTATAAAAAAAATACAGGCAACAGGAGCACACTATGATCAGGAAAAAAATAAAAATCTTCTTTTAGCATGAAAATTAATCTCACATCTAAGTTATCAGGTTTCTTTTAGCTACATGAGTCGCTTTGATATTCTCTTATACACAAGTAAACAAGCCTCATGGATCCCAGAGAATATCAAATGCCAAGAGCATGAAAAATGCAAGAGTGAAACCATTATAAAATGGTGTTAACAAATTGTTTCATTCATGAGTAAACGCAAATAAATACTACCTCT
The DNA here is from genome assembly GCF_003473485.1 of Medicago truncatula. Lineage (NCBI taxonomy): Eukaryota > Viridiplantae > Streptophyta > Magnoliopsida > Fabales > Fabaceae > Medicago > Medicago truncatula. The sequence continues at coordinate 19,001,545 of NC_053043.1, read as the reverse complement.
ATCTCTACATATACGACCCTCTTACAAAAATTTGCTGTCCCTTTTTAAAGAACCACATTCAAATTTCCAACGACATAAATTATTTCTTTACCAAATTATTTCTGATTATTTTAACCTTTTTTTCATAACCAGTAACTATTATGATAGAAAAGATAAATTAATACTAATAACTAGTGTTGTCAATAGCGTGCAATAACAGTGTAGCGAAGCGGCCCTTGGCAGCTATATGACATGCACTAGCGGAGCAGTTTAGTGTAGGGACCATTGCAGATGTCAGGACTGCTATTAGCATGGCACCTCATAATGACTTCAAGTGTTTTTAAAAGTCCCTCAAAAGTTGAAGGTAAATGCTTTTTGCTTGAAGTATTTTAAATTTTTTGCAATTAAAAAACATCAAAAGATTTGAAACAACATTTAAGCTTTTCCTTTCTCCCCGTCTCACTCCTTCAGTCATTTTTCACTCTCTCACTGGTCAATCACAGCTAATTTTGTTTGTTTTTGAGTGGTGGTCAGTCACAGCTAATTGTTGAGTTTTTATTTCCAATGTATACTATAACACTGCTACTAACAACTTCATGTCTATTCTTTAGTCAACAAGGACCTATATTTAAGGTCGGAGGTAGTAATAAATAAGCAAACTACAACTTGATTAAAAAAAATGGACTTAAAAACACTGCAGAAAAATGAGGTCACAAGAATTTTCTTTTTTATGTCAAATTCACTAACCTCAATCTATAGTTTCCGTTGTTGGAGATTGTTGCGCTTCAAATAAAGTCTGTATTCTCTGCAATAAACATCAAAGCGTGATGCTTAGCCAAATGAATATATCCAATTACAGAAATATAGAACTAGCCCTTTTTCCTTTACTCCTAGAACGTCGTTCTTTTTATTCAATTCTGTCTTCAGAATCTTTGCTGGTTGTTTAGTTTCATAAAACGTTTTGGGCTTTTATATCTTGTTTTCATTTTTAATTAACTTTTCTTTTCTATTTTTAAAATTGTATATCAAATAGTAGAGAAAACTATAAAAAGATGTTTTCAATGTTCTCTACAGAAAACAAAGTAATAACAGTGAATAAAATGTAACCGATATGCAGCATTTATTTTCTACCTTGACAGAGCTTCCAACTTCCTCCAGCTTCTGCAAGAGTAGCAGATCCTCAGAATGAGTAGAATCGTATCTCAATGACTTGGATGGAGACATCTACAATGACAGAAAATAATGTAAGTGAGAAGATAAAGATTATAAGTAACCAACATGAACAATAGCTGTTAAAAATAACACCCTTAACTTGAGGTTTCTGGGGATATGTAAACGACTTTAATTATCGGCCACTTAGAAGCAAAAGAGACCAAAATATAGAGCGAAAATTGAATACTTCTCGGATTGGCGAATGATTTACCATCAAATGCGAACCGTCTTCTAATGTAGACACCTGTCTTGAAACAATCTCATTTCTCATGTTTGATAGTTGCATCATAACAGCCTAAAAAGAAACCAGGAAAAGAAAAAAGAAGTTTAACATATATCATCAATTCCCTCAAAAAAAAAAACATATATCATGAATTCAAAAGTGAAAGAAGAAATACAGAAAGAAAATCACAATTTGATCAGGCACAATTAAATACCTTCTTGAAAAAGCATTAGGATTTGCAATTCCCAAGATTTTAACATTGTCACTGGGTGGCCTTCTAACTCCAACATTTTCAATTCTAAGAGAATATACACCGAAAAGGGATTGCAAGTACCCTATGAGCAGATTGTTAATAATCAGATACTAGAAATTAAACCACAAAACCGGTTCAACTGTGCAAGTACCCTATGAACAGGTACAATTAATAAGATACTACAAATCATGGTCTTAAATTGGGGTTTGCAACCCCGATTGCAGCCACAATGGAAAGGATATTGATTTTTCCGCGATGCCATTGAAACCACAATTTAGACCGCAAGGATTTCATTTTCCTACCTCTTGCAGCAATATAAATGTTCACAACGTAACCGCAACCACAGTCGCAGTTTAAACAATGCTAGAAATTAAATCCCCAAACGTAGTGTATGAACAGATATAATTGATCATATACTAGGAATTAAAATCACATTGCCATAAAAATAATTACACGAGGCTGGGAGACTAAAAGTAAGGCATAAAATCTACCAAATCTTATAGCATGAAACTAGCAATAAAACAGCAAATAGTGCACCTTGTTCAACCACGACATCAGCCACAGAATGCAATAAAACATGCTTCTCTTTATGCAGCACTCCCAAACAAGGAAATGGTACAGGCCTTGTGACCTAAGCTAGATAAAACACAACCTTATTACATGTCAAGAGATCCATACATGCAAATATAATACATTCATAAGTTGTCAAAATCAGTACAACGCTAAAACCACCCAAAATCATGTCTAAAGTGAACGACGTATCATAAAAGGCGGTTACTTTTTGGGTATGGACCAGGTATTTTGCGCGCAAATACAAAGACTAATCACTCTAACCAGATAGAATCACATGAGCAACAAAACTCCCGTAAAAGTTTTAATGCCACTTGGTAGGCAGACCCTCGAAATGCTGCCATTGTTTGTAATCAAAGGAGATTTTTCCCAATTTTCAGTAATAATATAGCGGTTGGTTCTATCACGAACACCAAATGTTAGTATATTAGTATCTTTTAACTTCTCAACTCATTCAACCAAAAGTTCAAACTCCCAGCTCCAATAACAAATTCATAGTTTATTATACATATATTTTTTTTATGAGCTTAATTTTTTTATATACAATTTATCAAGAAATGGAAGACAAACGGGCAACAAGCTGCACCGCTAATCCTTTCTGGATGACAAAACCGATCCTCTTCAATAGACCGCCCAGAAGACAAAACAAATCCTATTATACATATTAATGTATTTAATCATAATCACAACAAGTTTCCAATTCCAACAACAAAAATTCGTATAACTTATACTAACAGATCCTCAAATTCATACCAATAGTATTCCCAACAGTAAAAAACTAAAAAATATAAATTGAAACAGATAGTAGGAAAGTAAAGAAAATATTACCTTATAAACAATAGCATTTGAAGTAAGGTAAAGACTTCTAGAACGAATATCTTTTCTAAGTATAAACCTTCTAACTGGTACATAAAGCAACATTAGTAACCCAATTCCCCAAGCTAATATCAATAACAGTGAGTAAAGTATCCATTGTACTGTTTGGTACTTAATGAAATTCTTCTCCATTTCTTGAAAAGATGCTGCATATAACACTTCTTCTTCGTTTCCTTCATTTTCTTCCAATAAATTCTTCTCTAAGGTATCTATTTCCACTACTTCATCCATTGTTGTTTTCATAAAATAATTTGCTAGTAGCTACCATTCAAATGAATTTCAACTATAAACAAATGAAAAGTCAAAGATGAAAATAACTCCATCGGCTGTGTTATGTTGGGCTTCTGAATTTCTTTTCACACTCTATCTTTACTTAAATACACCGCATATCTTTTGTATGATAATTCCTCTAAAAAAAGAATGAATTGGCAGGTTCAAATCAACCATACATGACGGTGAAGGAAATATATCGGCCAACTAATTTATGTTTATCTTTAGACTCCTTTGATTTACATGTTACTGAGATTCCTTTTATAAAGAGCTTTAAGCTCTCACTTTTTATGATATTTCTAACACTTGCACTTCTCGAAATGTCGTTTAACTGCTTAGTTCTTCTTTTCTTGAGCCAACTAATTTTAGTTTATCTTTAGACTCATTCGGTTGAATATTGTTGTTACCATTTTTCTATGTTGAAATAGAATATAAATGTAATTCTAAAAAGTGAAGTTTTTAAAAATTTAATTATGGTTTACTCAAAAAAGAAAAGTTTTGATTATTATTTTTTGTCAAGTAACAGCTATAAATTACTTTTTAAGATAAATAAGTAGAAGTTCAGAGTCAAATTTAAACCCTGGCATATATAAATATAGGGGTGTTCATGGGTTGGGTCAATCCAAAAAACCCGATCAAATCCACCTAAAAAACCCAAAAAAATGGGTTGGGTTGGGTAATTGGGTGGGTATGGTTTTTAAAAATGAAAAATCCATAAAAGTAAATGGGTCTCGGGTAAAACCAGACTCAAACCCAAAAAACCCACTTACCTAATAATGTTAATATTTTTTATCTTTATTTTCATAGGCCAGAAGAAAGTTATATTTCCAAAAATACACATTGTACCGTATATATTAAAAATCAAAACATACTAGAGTTACTAATTAATATGTTGCACTTTTTGATTATTTTGATACTGATGCAATTTTATGTCATACAACTTTAGTTTGTTGCAAGTATTTTATGATGAAGTTTATTATTTCATATTTTATGATGCATAAAATTATAGTAAAATAAGTTAAACATTTTTTTTAGAAAATTTAAAAGTTGAGTACTATTTTAAAACAAAATAATGAGGACTTGTCATTTAGTCATTTAATATTAAAAAAAAATAGAAAAATAAGTTGAGTAACCCATTACTCAATCCAACCCAACCGAAAAATTAATGGGTTTGTCCAAATCCACCAAATAGTATAACGGGTGGTTATTTTACCTCACCCAAACTGAAGTACCATCTTTGGTTTGATTTTGGATTTGGCCAAACTCAACCCAAACTCACCCACGAACACCCCTATATAAATAATATATTGTCCATTTTAATTACTACGATTCTCAAACAAAAACAAAAAAACTCAATGCATAAATCTAATTTAACTGAAAAAACCCGGTCGGTCCGATAAAAAGGTTAGAACTTGAATTAACAAAACCTGGACCGGGCAGACCGGGAAGCAGTGAGGTGAACCGGTGGGTCGTTTTGACCACAACCTTCTTCTCTTATAATGACTGAGAAACACGCAGCCGCAGTGGGTGGTTTTCCTTGATCAAAGAGTAGAATGGGGACGACGATTAAAACCAAAACCCAAGTGGTGAAAAACAAAGACAAACAGAAAGAAAAAACTACCAACAAAGGAGACAATAACAACAACAACACCAGCAATGTTTTTGCTTCTTGTTCCTTCTCTAGCCTTGGTCTTCACCAAACCTTATGTGACCAACTTCGTGGTAACTTTTCTTTTTCCTTCTTATCTCTTTATTTCGTGTTCTAAATTATTAGCAAGCTTAAATTATCCAAATTTTGTATCTTTTTGAACAGAAAGAATGGGTTTTGAAGGTCCAACGTTAGTTCAAGCTCAAGCTATTCCTGTTGTTCTCTCTGGTCGTCATGCGTATCCTTTCTCTTATAAACTTTTCATTGTTGTAGTTGTTGTTGATTTTTGTTTTTGAATTGGGTTCTTTAATGAGAAAATTTAGACTGGTTAATGCTGCTACTGGCACGGGGAAGACTATTGCATACCTGGCTCCAATAATTCATCACTTGCAGAGTTATGATAAGAGAATTCAGCGCTCCGATGGAACATTTGGTGTGTTGTTATTGTTCTTTTCAATACTATTATTTTATACTTAAGTACCATTGTGTCATTGCTTTTATTCACTTCTATTGTTTGTACGCACGAACACCAGACACGACACGGACACGCGACGCCGCTAATAAATTGAGAAAATCACATAATTCAGTGTAATCATATGTGTCGGTGTCTTGTTTGTGTCGGACACCGACGCATGTCCGACACCCGGACACACCTAACCCAAGTAGTGTCTCTGCTTCATAGTTTGTGACCGATAATTGTTTAGGCTACTTTCGATATAGTGATTATTACTGATGATAAGATAATGAAAACAGTTCTTTAAATTACAAATAATAAAATAAAATTTATTCATTTTTATATACTTAATTTACTTTATTGAATATCATGTTAGGCTGTATTTTTCTTTTCACTTGATGCTACTAGTTTAGAAAAAAAGGATGTAAGAAGTTTGAATGTCAATGACTATTTCTCACAAAAACCCAAGTATAAGCAAAAGTATAAGCTGTATGAACACAGTAACTCAGTCCCCTCATGGGAAATCTCTTTGTTGTTGAAGTATGGATAACGTTGAACATGCTTCTTTGAATGAAATTGGGGTAGGGAGAAGTTATTATTAATCAAAGAGGCACGCCAGACCATTTTGCAATAGGGGATTTGAATATCATCCGTTGAGTTACAAGGTCAAGCTTACCGCTGAGCTGAGATCTTATAGACGTTAAACTTGCTTTATATTTGATTAAATTCAAGTAATGCCGGCTATGATAGATGTAAGTATAAAAAAATTTGAAAGCTTAAACTGTCAAGGGAAAAGTGACAACACATTATTATTTTGTACCCTAACATTGAATATAATTAACATAAAAAACATATTATTATAAAGTGTCATCTTTTAAACCTGTCAGTTTCACTGTTTATAGTGTCTAAAAATATTTATTATTTTCCCAGATTTAATTAATTTATTGGTGATAGCGTTGGTTCTTGTACCAACGCGCGAGTTATGTTTGCAGGTTCATGAAATTCTTCAGAAGTTATTGCACCGGTTTCATTGGATTGTTCCAGGATACATCATGGGTGGTGAAAGTAGATCAAAGGAGAAAGCCAGGCTGCGCAAAGGTAGAAATCATCTTTATTCATCATCAATACTCTAGTTTTGACTTCATCTTTGGAAACTGTTCTTTATTAGTTGTTCAAAACTTAAATCAGGACTGTCGTGGAAAACCAGACATGAACTTATAATAGGAAAAATTAGTTTTATGGTATTCTTCAAGGTAGTTAAAATTGTGATCTTGTAAGTTGGTTCATTTTTATGATTTTTGGGTGCATCAGGGATCCCAATGCTGTACTAGAACATTTTATGGTTTGAGTTTGTCAGTTATCCTTGTGTTGTGCCGTAACATAATCTAGTAAAATTGTGTGGGACATCTGCGGACACTTTTTGAGTTGGTCTGGATTGTGTGACTATACTGAATCCTGCTTCTGGAACTGTAAACTCTTTGGTTTTATCGTCTTTGTGGTTATTTTAGTTCATTGCACAAGTGGTTTCTGTCTCTGCTTTTCACAAACCGACATTGATTGTGTCTGTTGCTGGGTGTTGGTTCTCTAGGAGTTTGGTTGTGGTGAATGTGGAATTTCATCATATGGCTGTGGGAGCTGTTTGGTTTATGTCTCGTCAGTTGCCATAAACTTCTTCTTCTGTTTTTAGAGTTGTCAAGTTGTTTAAACTTTGACTTAAGCTGTTAATTTGCAATTTTATGGATTTTAAATTTATTTAGGATCTTACAATCCTTGTTATGATTCTACGGTTTATGATTTTTAATGCTTTAATTTAAAGGCTATTTCTGAATGTATGCATATATATGTCTTTTTAGGATCTTATAATCCTTGTTATGATTCTACGGTTTATGATTTTTAGTACGCTTACCAGTTGTATGTAGGATCTCCGATTAAACATTTACATCTATTTGTATGTTTAAAAGAAAATTTATCTGTCACAGTAAGGAAATGTCATGTCGACCAACATTGTATAAATTATCCTACAAACATTGATGAGTCTTTAACCTCTGTGATTCCTATTTAGGTATATCAATTCTTATTGCAACTCCCGGGCGCCTTTTAGATCACTTGAAGAACACATCATCATTTGTGTACACAAATTTGCGCTGGATAATTTTTGACGAAGCTGATCGGTATGGTTTTGACCTATTGCTGCAATAGAAATTACATTATCTATGCATTGTAACTGTGATACATTTTCTCGGTGCATTATTTTCTTTGCCTTACATTTTCTTTCTTTTCTTTTTGCAGTATTTTGGAATTAGGATTTGGTAAAGAGATACAAGAAATACTAAATCTTTTAGGTTCAATGAAGACAGGGCACGATGACCAAGGGAATGGAGTTCCAAGACCCACTAAATTTCAAAGACAAAACCTGCTTTTATCTGCGACTTTAAATGAGAAAGTAAACCACCTTGCCAAAATTAGCTTAGAGGATCCAGTGATGATTGGTATTGATGATAAAGTACTGGAACCAACGTCAAAAATTAGATTTGATAATTCAGATTGTGATGAAGACAATGAAGGCACGTATTCCAGTAAAATACCAGCAGTTGGAGCTTATAAAGTGCCCGAACAGTTGATTCAGAGATACATGAAGGGTATGTGATAAACTGATAAGTATAAATTTCTTCGACAAGATTTCTAATTTCGTATAATGTTTTAAGATCATGCATACCTAATTGGTTTATTATGCAGTGCCTTGTGGATCACGGCTTGCTATACTTCTTTCTATTTTAAAGCATCTTTTTGAAAGGGAACCTTCACAGAAGGTAAGACTTTGGTGCTTGAAATCAGTAGATTTTGCACTCTGTACATTCTTCAATTATTTCAATGCTTAAATTATTGCGTGTCAATTGGTATATGAAGAAAATAGCACAAATCATGATATATTTCAGGTTTGATTTTGTCAGAGCTATGACAAGAATCATGCTTATTATTCTTATTTTAGGCAAAACTACTCCTGAGATCCTTTAAAATAATAATTTGAAGTTTCAAACATGTGCTTTATCTTTTATTCGTTTCAAGTTAAGTTAGCCCTTAATGTTTAAAAACATGAACAATGTTGCACCGAAATTCTTTTTTCATCTATGTATGTTACCAAAATTTGTACTTAACTGTTCAGAAAGGTAAGGCTTGCTAAAAGAAACTGTTTAAAAAGGTAAATTACATCTTCAATTCATCAAGATACATCTAAATTACGATGTAATGACTGTTACAGTATCTAATCCATCAATCCCCCAAAAAAATTCATCAAAATTAACTTTATTGAAAATTGTGATCTTGTTATTGTCAATGAAAGTCGAACTGTGGTGCTGAGTGGTGAAACATTCTCTATAATGTATCATTCAATTCAATGATCATGTACACAAATTTGTAACAAAAGTGAACTAAAAGTGAAATTGTGAAAGTTGGTTCAAGGGTGTGAACATTTTTAAAGATAAAGAACTAATTTGACCAAAAAAAAAAAATGATGGAAATGTTTGAAATTTTAAATTAATTGTAGTTTTTACTTTATTTTATTATTATAGCCATCATGCTTCTGTCGTAGGTTCAATGCAATCCACTATATTTTTATGGCAGATTTTTAGCTTCTTTCCATGAACTGACATTTTCCATTAATCACATTTATTTCAAAATAGTATGCTTTATAAATCACATCATTCATCTATTGACTTCACAGATTGTGCTATTCTTTTCAACATGTGATGCGGTGGACTTTCACTATTCATTGTTAACCGAATTCCTTTTCTCAGCGTTTCCGCAAACCGAAGAAGGGAACAGACCAATGTTTCTTGGATGTAAAACTCTTCGGCTACATGGTAATATGGAACAAGAGGACAGGACAACCAGTTTTCAGGCCTTCAAAACTGAGAAATCTGCCCTTCTTTTGTCTACTGATGTTTCTGCCAGAGGCTTAGATTTTCCAAATGTTAGATGCATAATACAATACGATTCTCCCGGAGAAGCTACTGAATATGTGCACAGGTACCTAATTCATCTTTTGTTTTTCTTTGGTTGGGGTGTATGTTCCAATTAATTATTGATGTTTTCTGTTCTTCATATTGTAATCCAAATACACATGCTATGACCGGTTTATATAATCTTAAAAAAAAAAAAAAAAATCATTTACCGTAAATTAAATAGGACTAGAAAATTCACATATAATATTAAAGTATTCCTTTCAAGTATTCATTTTCACATGTTGAAATATTTGTACATGATTTAAACTCTAGATTACACATCCAAGTCAATAATTTAATAGAAGTTAGACTTTTACAAATTAATTACTCTAGTTTATAATTTATATTGGCTAGAATATCAACATGTGGTGCTAATATAAAGTAAATTGTATCAAGTAATGGCTAAAAAGTAAATGTTAAACATTAGCATCGTTGGTTGACTTCATGTCATTCTATTTTCTTCCACTTCATAGTGCCTAATCTTCTCCTTTGGATACTTATCTTATCTTCCATTCCTTTTGTATTACAAATTTAATTTCTTTTTTGAATATTTAAATGATGCTCATTAGTGGTGTTAATTTTTAGTTTACTATGAGAAAGAGCCTAGAAAGAATCCTTTTAAAAAAATGAAATTATAAATGTAATTCCCACTTCTATTGCTTTAAAGCAATATTTAGCGTACTTTGTTGTCTAATAGTTCCATGATAAAAGTCAAAGAGTTATGGCCTGTTTGGATCGACTTATTCGAGCGTATCTATTGACATAAGAACTTGTAAGGCTGTTTGGGAGAGCTTATAGAAACAGCTTATGACATTTCCATTAGCTGTTTTCAGATTATTTCCATAAGTTCACCAAGAAAACTTAGTGTATATGAAAACAGTTTGATTTTATTTTATATTTTTTTTATAGAAATAACTTATACATGAGCACTTATATGATAAAAACTAATGCTATAAGTGCTTGATTAAGCTGTTTATCCAAACATGTTATATTTCTAGAAGTGTAAAGGTTTTACTCTTCTCAGTGTGATTTTAACAAACAGGAGTAAGTGAGGCTTGTTTCACTAGATATCTCATCTAGTAGATTCAAAAGAGTCCTCAGATATCCCTGTTTAAAAAAATTAATAATCTTCTAATATGATTTGAAGACTATCTATGATTTATCATTAAATTTTGGTGCAGAGTTGGAAGAACTGCTCGACTTGGTGAAAGAGGAGAGTCGTTGTTATTTCTGCAACCATCTGAAATAGAGTATTTACAAGACTTGGAGAAACATGGTGTCTCGCTAGCAGAGTATCCTCTCCTCAAAGTGTTGGATAGTTTCCCACTGTCTGCGCAGAAGAACAACACAAAGAAATCTGTTTTCATAGACATGCATCCATGGATCATGTGTCTCCAGAAGGCACTTGAATCCTGTATCTCATCCAAGGTGATTCTCATTGCTAATCTTATTGAATTCTACATATGTGAAATTGTATACTACTTTTTTCATCCCCTTTTAGTTGGACAACATGTAAAATTTGGAATTGTCATTGCAATTGTGTGGAGTTTATAACTTTTGAAAACTATGAAACATTTCATGCTGGTTTATTGCATCGGCTAAAGCATTTGATTTACAAACGAGTGTTAGATCAAAATAAAAATGCCTAATTTGCCCATTTCTTCTGTGTTTGGAAGTTCTTGAGTGGAGGGAAATGGAAAGTTAGTGAAGAAAGGGAGAGGGGTATTCCTTATTCTAAATATAATATATATATATATATATATATATATATATATATATATATATATAGAGAGAGAGAGAGAGAGAGAGAGAGAGGCAAGATCCGTTGACACCAGGTGTAAGTCATTTGACTTGCACCAAATCTCAACCATTAAAGTTATTAAATCATACGTTTCCTATTAAACAAACAAATACAAACATTTTCTTTCTGTGCACCGGATGTCACAAGATCGGTATTGTCACTGGCGAAAGATCTCACTCAACGGGAAGCTCCTACCTTCACATCTCTCAATCTTCAATAGTTCAGTACACGGCACATGCTCTTAGTTTCTGATAAATCTCATAATTCCATATCTGTTTATCTATTAATTCATTATCTTAATTCAATTCTAGGAAATCCAAAACAATTTCTCAATTTTCAATTTCACTTTTGATACCATTTACAGTTCCATAGTTGTTTGAATTCACGTTCTTAATCTAAAACTTCAATTTTATATTCTAATTCCTGTTATTTGAATTTATCAATTCTTTTAATTGAAAGTCTCTTGATTTCTTTTTTATTCATCCACCAAATTTGGTTGATTTATGTGCTTACAAAAACAAGGCTCACAATCAATGCATAATAATTACTATGGCGTCATCTAGTATATGAAAAAGCTTGATGATAAGTTAATCCTCCCATAAATGGTTGAGATTCTGAATAGTGGATGCTGCCGATCCAAGAGATATAATGTAGCATATGACACTTAAACTCCAACAAATTGTAAAAGAGGAAAAGGGCCACATATTTTGGTGTAATTCAAATGACTTACACCTGGTGTCAAATGGATCTTGCCTCATATATATATATATATATATCAATCAAGGATACACTCAAATTGAAGGATATGATCATTCTGATCTGCAGATCAATGTTTTCAATTCTTCTATCTACAGTTTTGGTGGCTTGTTTATTCCTTATGATTTTTCACTAAACATTAATGTTTTTCATACTGTTTGGATTGGATTATTTGAGCTCGTCTACTGTTATGAGTTCTTGTGAAACTGTTTAGGAAACTGCTTATATGTTCATTAGCTGTTTCGTCTTATTTCCACAAGCTCTCAAAAATAGCTTACGAAAAACAACTTATAGCGTATGTAGAAATAGTGAACCTTATTTCATCTTTTGTTATAGAGTTAGCTTATTAATAAGAATTTAGATGATAGGTGTCTATGCTGCTAATACGCTCATAATTAAGCTGTTTATCCAAATTGGTAAATAATCTGATCCTATAATGGCTTTTTGTTTCTTCTTTGTATTCACTAACCAATTATTGCCTTGTCATTTTCAGCCCAAAATGGAAGAACTTGCCAAGAGAGCATTTTGCTCTTGGGTCCGAGCATACACAGCGCATCGTGGGGAGCTGAAAAGAATATTTATGGTTAAGAAACTTCACTTAGGGCACGTAGCAAAAAGCTTTGGATTGAAACAAATACCCTCCTTAGTTGGAAAGACTTTCCAAAACCAAACTAAGAAGAGGAAAAGATTCGAGAAGAAAAATGGGTCGTCAAATAAGAGAAAAGTTGCACGACGTGTGACATAATGCCAACCCTGAATGTAAGTTTTATGAATCAAAAGGTGTCAAATTGTGACTACCAGAATCTACGTCATTGTGTCAACAAAGTTGTCTCTTTAATCACCCAGATCGAGTAATAGCATAGCACCAAAGGCCTTCAAATTCATCGATAGACAAGAATGACACTAACATACAGCATGTTTGTTTCTTCAGGAGTCCTTAAAAACATGGTGGTTTCAATGGAAGAGATTCTTAAAAAAAACGGATTTCTGAAAGTGTGCCTCGTCGTGTTGACAACTTATCTTAACACAAGAATGGCATGCGGATGTATTTGATTCTAATTTTATTTAGTTCTGGTTTTGGTATACGGTTTTGTAGGATTTGGATACCTCATGTTACTTGGAATTTTGTTTTGTTTTGCCAAGTATTAATATAACCATCAAACATGAGTGGCTAAAGATCAGATAGGGCGAAACAGTTCTCTACAAACATGTTAGGATTTTGGATCTAGTTATTTTCATCTTAAAAATACCATTGTTGTTGCTTTGTCTTAAAATACGTTAAGGTCCGTTTGGTGCGCATGTTAAAGAGATAAGATATGATAAAACTATCATATCCTAATTAAATTTGATGTTTGGTGCACCAACAGTAAAGATAATATGTTAATATCAAGTGTACACCAAACACATGATAGGATTAAAAATAGTGTTATCTTCTTTCTTATCATGTATTATCCAAACATGGGATGTGATAAGTGTTTGTCTTGTCACTATCGTATCATATCAATATCCGATTCTTTATCATATTTTGTCTGTATCCTATCATGCACACCAAAGTAGCCTTAATAATTGATTTAGTTTGTCTCTTTTAGTTATGCAAAGTATCATTTGATTAGGATTCAGATCAATGAGTGTACTTGTTTGAATCCTCTAAAAAAACATATATACACTTGTTTGAAATATTAATAATTGTATAGGAAAAAACCCCACCACCTATTTGACATGCCATGAATAAGGGTAACATAAAATGTTGGCCCCCAGTCCCCACTATCATGTGCAGTGGAGAAACAATAAATTCGGTGGAGCAACAGATATAATACAATGTCAGCAATCTAGAGCTCAATTTTATTCATAAATTTAATTTTGAATGCAATATGGTTAGCTGGTTCCTTAGATTCGCAGCCCTACCTACATTTTTAGTTCTTGCTCTTCTTTCGTAGGAATAAAGGGATGACATCAGTCCTCGTAAGTTTAGCTCAGTTGGTTGGGATAATGCATAAAATATGCAAGATCTAGGGTTTAAACTCTGGCCACTATAAAAAAAAGGAATGGCACCAAACATGTTTTCTTGCATGGTTGTGCAAAAAATAGAAGTAGGGAACTTGCAAATGAAATTAAGGATATAATATACAACCCCAGATTTGCAATTTTTTTTATTATTCTCAAGTAAAAAATAAATAAAAATTAGTTTTTCATGTTTCTCCATACGGTAATCCGTGTTGAACACATTTGTATCTTTTTCAGTTATCATTCAAACATTGGTTCGCGACTTTGTGAGAGTTTAGCCTCTTCAGTAGATTCAATATATAATGGTAATTCGTTTAACTTTAATCTAGGGTTAAAACCGTAAGCAATTAAGTGATTAACCATTGATTAGTCTAGGTTTAAAACTGTAACAATCTTTCAACGGTTCTCATTTATCTCCCATTTAACCAAAACTACCCAATTAGTGCCAAGCTCTTTCTTTTAACAATTTGCTCAAATGTTGGTGTAACATGTCCAAATTTTAATTGAATAAAATCCATTAAAGAAATTTCTTTTCTAGATTCCACTAGCACAATGAAGCTTTCACTGAACCATTTGTATGTTCGATACGAAAACTATCTTCAAAGCTTCGATGACCTCCATTCATCTAACTGTCTTCATCTAATCCCTACCAATTTCTTGCCAAACATAATGGCTCTATATTTAGCCAAGTTTTCTTTCTCTCTTTCTTTCTTGAATTCTGCTCTTTAGCTTAAAAAAACAAAAAAAAATTCTGCTCTTTACCCAACCAAAAATGTTCATTTCCAACTGAAGTGATTATAATGCCTCTGCGTGAGTTAACTCAAGCAGGTTGGCCGGTAGTTCATGAACAAATAGCATGTTTTTTGGACGGTGGTCAAGCTTTTTTAATTGATTTTACACGTTTTTACAAGATTTTATATGTTTTTTGACTACATTAAGTGTAGTTAAAACTCATGTTTTACAATCCCCCTATAAATACCCTTCCAACATTCATCATTTCTCACACCATCATCCCACATTCTCTCCTCCTCCTCTTCCTTCTACAACAACAATGTTTTTTCATCCTTGGTCTTTCATAGAAAGAGACATCTTTGAAAATTGCAGGGGTTGTATGAGCAGGGTTGTATGAACGGTCAATAGAGATGGCAACACATTGCAAAGAAGGTTGACATCGAAGGTTTTTTTCACATAAGACAAGAAAAATACCTTACCCCAATAGGGTTTCTTTTTAGGTTAATTTCTTTTTACCCCAAGAAGGTTGGTTTTCTTGTGGTTTTCTTTTTACCCCAGATTTAATTTTACCCAAATCCCCCTTCCCTAGACAAGAAACATACATTATTGTAAATGTATCAATTATATTAATAAAATGAGATTTTATGTCTATTATTTTTGTTTCTTTATTTTTGTTTATATTTGCATTTATTTTATAATTGTGTATTGAATAAATAAATTCGAATAAAGTGAATTCGAATAAAAGTTGCGTATTAAATAAATAAATTCGAATAAAGACTAATTAAATCCAGCGTGAATTCGAATAAAAATTGTGTATTGAATAAATAAATTCGAATAAAGACATATTAAACATAGCGTGAATTCGAATAAAAATTGTGTATTGAATAAATACATTCGAATAAAGTGAATAAAAACTAATTAAAACCAGCGTGAATTCGAATAAAAATTGGGTATTGAATAAATAAATTCGAATAAAGTGACACAATTACACAAAATCAATTAAAAAAATACACAATTTTATTTAGTTTTAATTTCATCTACATTACATTACATTCTCCTTAAATATATGTGGTATCATCATGATGTTGGGTTTAAATTAAGTTATTGAAAGTTTGCTCAAAATGTTGGTATTGAAGTGTCTTATACTTAGCGTAGTGATTTGCAGCCCCATTGAAAAGTCAAAAGAATGAAGAGAACACAGCACATGTATTCTACAAAATCAACTATATAAATTCTCACATCGAATTACCTCATATACGATGAGTCATCACAGAAAGAAATGCATTCCGCGTTGAACTTAATCTTACTGCCCTGCCAACTGACATGTTTCAATTGACATAGGAGCATGATTAAGCTCAATGGAACCTCTTAAAGGTGCATTCCTGTCATCACAAAAAAGAATGCATTCCAAGAGGTTGCTTTGAACTTAATCTTACGGCCTTGCCAACTGACAAGTTTCAATTGACAGAGGAGCACGATCAAGCTCAAAAAAACCTCCTATAGGTGCATTCCCATCCGTGACACTCATCATATATGAAGGAATTCGATGTGAAAACCTATATAGCAGATTCTGCAGAATACATGTTGTGTTCTCTTAATATTTTGACTTTTTAAAGAGGCTTGCAAATCACTACATTCAGTATAAGACACTTCAATACCAACATCTTCAGCAAACTAACAAGAATTAAACTTAAATTTCAACAAAATACAAACAGTACATAATAATGATGCTACCTAATGATAATCTTCTGTCGGAATCAAATTGTTGAGAATATCTTCAGGCGATCTCAGCAACGTGACAAACATATTGATCCACAGGTGCAGCCAAAAAATCAAGAACATGCTCCTCACGTCGTCGTCGTTCGTTAATTCTAGTCGACTGAACGTTATTCTCCTGTCGTCCAACGTTGGACGTTCATACCAAATGTATTCCCCCCTCCTTGTGTCTCCGGGGTTGAGTCCTTGGTTGATTTCATCTAGTTGATCCTTAAGACCTTTTAACGTGACATTAATTTACCGAACCTTGAACATCTGAGGATTTTCACCGTTGACGTATGCAAACCTTGAACAAATCGGTCATTGTTTCAAATCTACATCATTTAAAATTAAATAATCAATGAAAAACTCATTCAAACATTTCATCGAACACTTGGAGTGCAAATTATACATAAACCTTAAAACTCATAACTACAACATAAACATACAAACATATAAACAATTAAGCAATATAAGTCATTTACATGTAACATTGTATCATTTCTTGCAAAGAAAGTCAAAATTTAAACAAAACCCTAAAACTAAAAAAAATCTAATTTAAGAGGAAAAAGCTAACATATAAACATAAAAAAGTTAATGGTGTTTGATTATGAAAACTTACTTGTGATTGGAGTGTTTTCTTATTGAACTTGAAGGAGTTTTGGATTTGGGTGATTTGAGAGAAATTTTAGAGATTTTAGATGGGAAATGATGAAATGAGGTTATGTCTGCCTTTAAAACAGCACACAGCGTGAGTTAAGTCACACAGATTTAACACTAGCGTAAGTTAACTCACGCAGGGATAATTTTGAATTTCAGTTGGGAATGAGCAAAACATGTTGGTAGAAGAGCATAATTCTTCTTTCTTTCTTTCTTCTATATTTTGTGTCCAAATTTAGCCAAGCTTTCAAGATTTGAACTTTAACATACCCTCTGAGTCCAAATGCAATTTCTCTATGTAATTGCTTTACAGCCCCTAAGATTTATTGGATCGTGACACCGGTCGCACAATTTTTTTTGACCAAATCATTTTTTTTATCGAATCGTAACTTTCGATTGACTTGTTTCAGAGATTAAACAATCTAAAGGGCCTACCTATAGCTCAATCACCATCCCTCACGAACTTCTCAGAGTAAATTCTATAACGTAATCCAATTTTAACTAAATACTTTATAATGGAAAAAAAGAAGTATTTTTTTACTTTTTTTAACCTAAACGAAGAGATTCTAGTAATTTTGAAAATATTTTCGTGATAATGTTCTCTGGTCGAATCGTATCAAAATAAACTGAATTGTGAAAAATTCATGAACTGAACTCAACCATTTCGTTTTAGTTTCAGTTCATAATTTATAAAAGTCATTCGATTTAGTTGAATGATTCAGTTTAATATTTGGTTTTAGTCGTGCTGTTAGATTTGGTTTGCTTTTTTGTACTTTTCTTTAACGCTATTAATTATAAGATGATAATAATAGCAATAACAATGGTAATTTAAATCTTCTTCAAAAAACAATGGTAATTTAAATTGAAAAACCTTGATTCGGGTCAGAAAAATATTTTTCTTAAACATTAGTTATGGTTATGTTCAAAACTATAGAACCAATCATTTCAGCGTTATAATAGTTCAGTTCAATTCGCAATGCATGCTTGATAGTTTGGTTCAAACTTAATGAAACGTGGAACAGGAATGATGTTTAACGATTGAGAAATGATATTTGAACATCTATTTGGTAATAATTTTTGTGACAACTTTCTCTCTCATATTCACATAATTTTTTTACTTTATCTCTCTATTGCTTTGGTTTCCGTGCAAATACCTACTTTTTCTTTATAAATTATGGTTGTCACACAAGTTGTCAACTAAATTAATTGTTCAAATATCACTCCTCTTAACGATTTGGTTCAGTTTTTGTCTATAAAACCAAACCCTGAACACATCTAAAAGTATGCTTTTAGAGAACATTTTTTTAACTGGCCAAGGGAAAATTATATTCGTTAAAGTAAATTATAGAGAGAAGCTCTTGTGACTTGGCTGATATCTTATGGCTTAATTTTAAACTGTATAAATTAATCTAAAGTACACTTCTCTACTAGTTATAGAAGCAGTATAAATCCCAATTGCATGACCCACCATTGTTGTGTATATCCAAACATTGAGCGTAATAATGCATAGGCTATAGCAAAACTCCATGCATGGGAATGGGAAACTATTTTTTATTTTTTTGTCAAACATCAATGAAAACAAAATGAAAACTGTAGACCCATTATATTACATAGCCCCTGTTGGAGAGGAGAGCCCTTGTGGACAGTTTCAAACCCATTTTATTTTATATTTTTGAATGGTGACCTTTCCTTCATATACTTGACCTTTGTGTTTCTCTTGGAACTAGAGATGTGCTCAAGACCAAAAATAAATTTAATATGAAATAGAATTTAATATTATTCATATTTATAAAAGAATCGTGAAAATTGTTCTCGTCGAAGAAATGAAATATCAGTCAGTCCCTATTCACAATACTTAAGGCGCACCTGCTAAGATACTTGAACACTCGAGTAAGTGAGGTTTTAATGTGTTTTGAGAATATTCCTTGGAATAAGGGGGTACACCTTATTCCGATGAGGAACACTCTATTTATAGACCCCCATAGTGGTTATGTTAGTTTTACCCTTCTGGCTAAGTGGCGGGACCCATTCCATAAAAACTCAACAACTTAGCGTGCTTGATTTTGAGCAATTTTGGGATGGGTGATCTTCTGAAAAGTTTCTTGAAAATCGTGCGAGTGAGGACAAAACACACTGTAAAGACACGTGTTGGTTTGTGGGGACAGTCGCAATACTTAAAGATGTTAAGGTTGTTATATAGGCCCTCAACGTTTCTCCATCTTCTACCGTATAGCTCGAAAACTACCCATTGACTTGGTTTCTCTCCTTGAAGTAGTAAAATGGCCTGTGAAGCACTTGTATAGCTCGGCCTATGACTCAATTGTTCTAGAATGCAAACCTTTGAACCATGCCATTGTGCTTTCACATATGGTCAATATGAACAGTTTTCACTTGATTGTTCTTCATGCATTGCAAAATGACAACAATATTTCCACCGTCTCTGCGTGGTCTTCCAGGTCGACAATGTCATCGTATGACTGCAATTGTAACAACTTTTGGTGCGATATAGGCATGAGATAATCATTTATTCTAATCGTGAAAGTGTTTTGGTATGGCATCTCGTTTTCATACTAGCTACACTCAAAGGACCAGGATCTATGGTTATGATACCATGAAGGGGATATAGAATCGTAGCTATGACCCCGTGACTTCTAAACGCTGAATGAAATTCTCCACGACCTCTTCTTCCTTGAGATTATACCGTAGAACGTATGGGTTATGGTTTTGAACTGTAACCTCCATTATGATGGTGGCATTGGGACTTGTTTCTGAATCTAAATGGGGCATAAACATTGTTTCTTCAAGTTGGAGGACTGCATCGCGCCTGACGTTAGCATTCACCCACTGACCTTCTCGGTAGGGAACTTGGATCTATGCATTTTCCACACGTGTAATGTGCTCACCTTGGGTTGTGAATTGTGATTATATATCTTTGTATATGGATCACCAAGTTGTGAGCTGCGACAACTTGGATCAGGCGTGTTGGAGGATGATCTATCATGGTTCCATCGCAAGAATTGTTCTGATTCGGGCTAGGAGGAGAAAACGAACTAGATCCATCTCGTGTACGAGGCTAAACGTAAGTGGTGATGGCTACATACCGAAATTGAGTGTTGACCATTGAACCTCATTTTGCGAAGGTTTCTTTTCTAGGTTCGATCCCTAGTGAAGTCACCAAATGATCTTTAAGGGCCATATTTTTTGGCCTTGTAATGGAGGAGACTAGTCTTGGTTGTCGGAATTTGATCAATATATTTCTTCTTCGTAGGACGGAGTGGTGTAGATGAAAACACTCTAATAATCAAGTAAGAATGCGCCAAATATGTGAGGTTTTTATGATTTAAAAGTGGGCACCTTGAAAGAGGTCATGAGTTATCCTTTTTAGTGAGGTTTTGTCTTTTTGAGTCATTCAACCCTTATATCCAGATAAGCTAGCCTTGAATCCACTATGAACAGTCCATATTAGCTTGTCGGTCTTGGTCCAATGGAATCAGGGCAAGTCCATGTAATGATCCGTATAATAACTAACGACTTATAGTGACTCAATCCCTTAAGAAAATGGGTCTTAACTCAATCTTAAACATAGCCTTATCATTGGGTCAACACTGATTTAACATTCTCCAAAAAATAATCAGAATAAAAACTCAACAATCATCACAACCATCTTTAAAAAAAATAAAAAATAAAAAAAACAATCATCACTACCTCATGCAAGTCAATAATGGCAAGAGTGCAAGACAATAGTTTATTAATTCTAGAGCAGAGCTAAGAAAAAGCAAGGTGGCTACAATCTACATTATTCTTCTTCCGTACTTTGTCGGTGTTGACAAATCAACTAATCCATTTTTGCAAGCCTAACTTCTCTGTCTTTTTTCCTTAGAAAAAGAGAAATAATTGTTTAACAATTTATTTTTAACCTTTTATTGTTTTATTTTGCATGTGCTAGCTGCTGAAAATTAATAATTGAACAAGGGATGCGTGGAGTGTATCTAATAAACAAGACATAAATAGAAGATACATTACGGCCATCTAAGGCTTCATTAAATTTATATAAAATTTACATTACCAAAAAATATTATATAATCTAACCAAGTTGCTTGGACTCCGCAAGGAGAAGCTCCTTCCACGGACGTACCTGAGGAATACCAGATTCGATATCCAATGAGAACAACACCTGGCCAATGTACATGCTTCTACGTATGATTTGTATTAGTTGCTCATTTTTGATGTGTCAGAAACCGATGCGAAAGAAGAAAAAAAGAATATTATATAAATTTATAAACTAGGGACACTTTGTAGGGAAGGTTCCCCGCTAAACAGTTATTTGTGCCTTGAATTTTGCTTCTTGCTTGCTTGTGAGGGCTCCATGGATGATTTTGTACTCCAAGTTCGTTGTACCAAATTGGGAACTTGCATGTATATACAATTTGGGTGTAGTTTTATATTTTATGTCTTCATTTTTATATTGGTTTGTCGAAATTGGCATTGTATTGTCTGGCTCCATTGAGCAATGAGCATGTTCTTCTGGTAGGTTTTTTTTATTTTTTTAATAGAGTTTCTGGTTTTTGTTAATTGGTGGCCTTTGCATTATAGGTAATAATTACGAATGAATTGGGCTCAAATATTAATGTATTGGCTCTTTTTATTTTTGTCGCGGTTTAAACTCTGAACTTTATATATATTATGCATTGTCCCTATCAACTCATGAAAATAATCTATTGGCTTTATAATTAAAGGCGGGTTGTCATTCAATTTAATTGAAAATATGTATTTTGAAAAAAAAAATTATAATCAAAATGAGTTAATGGAAACATGATGTTCAACTTGAAAGTAAAGTTGGCCGATAATTCAGCTAATAACTCACAAGAATTCTCATTTACTTCAAACAATTACAATGACAACAACTCCAAAGTAAATATAAGAATTTTTTAGAAAATAATGAAATCAAGAAAACATAGATAAAATGCGAGTAAAATAAGCTGATTGATTGAAGTGTCTAAAATGAAATGTACAAATAGTATTTAAGGTTAAAGTGCACTTTTTTGTAACACCCCATTTTTCCCAACATAAAAATTTCATAATTAATCAGAGTAAAACACCTTAAACGGAATGTTACACTTCTTTTCTTAAAAAAATACAAATTGAATAATTAAATAATTTTCCTTCAAATCTCAACAACGTAATAATTAAAACTTCGCAGCGGAATTAATTCAACGACAATAAAAGCTTCAACAACATGTTCCAAAATTGACACATAAAGGAATGATAAACATAGCAACAATTTCTCATCCCGTTACGTATCAGAGCCCTAAGACACTCGAGCCACCACTCCTACTAATCTTTATTACCTGCAAGTTACCCATACGAAGGGCAACATTTTCAAGCAGAAGGGGTGAGATTCACAATCAATAATAATAATATATAATTCATCAAATGCATCTAACAACTTAAACTTCATCAATTAGTAATAGTAATTCTTTTAACGACTCCTAAACCATATCATATACTCATCATATCTACAGTCATAACTCGATATCATAAACAACATCATAACAGCATCATTTAACTTCATAATTAACATCTTAATCATAATCATATAACATCATACTCATAATTCGTATATAACATGACAACTTCATAATCAATGACCTAAACAACGTAACAACATCATATTCATAGTTCATATACAACATAACAACATCATTAATTCATATTACATTCTCCACCTAGCACCTTATTAACAACTCATGAATAGAGGACAACTTAGCAACTATACGTAACATCATCATTTCATAATAATAATTATTCATTAAACATTCCATTAGCAATTCATGAATAAAAGACAACTTATCAACTTAACATAACCATCATCAAGTACATTTAACAACTCATAGATAACATCTCATAATCATCATCACAACATTCATAACAATCTCATATTCAACACCATAAACAGTCATCATAACATCGTAATCAATATCATAAACATCTTCTCATAATAATATAAACGACACGACATAATCATCACATCATAACAATATAAACAACTACATATATTCAACAATAATGTTCTTACTTCTTTAACTTTAGTAACACTTACTAATTCAACTAACAACGACGATAACTGCAATTATCCAATATATGTATATATTTCATAATCAACAATATCGTCAATAATAAATATCTAACTCATCAATTAAATCTATCACCCTGTCATAATAATAATTCATCAATATATAAGTATATCATCATTAACAACATCAACCAAATGATAATTACAACCAACAACAACGACTCATGCAACAACTCGACACCACCGCTAAGACTCATGCAAGACATGACAACTCCACTAAGACTCCTCAACAAATGCAACTATGCATGTGGTACCAAAATCAGGGCCGTGACCCACACCGCTGTCGAATGGTTAAAGCATTCTCATCAGGACATAAGTCCTCACCACTAACACCACTTTGAGCAACTAGTGCTCCACCACTTTGAACGACAAGGCGTTCCAGAGCCGAAGCTCTCCCACTGTTATGCTCATGCAACTGACCCACTTGAGTATATCTACATACAATCCCACCTAAGCATATATGTATATATGACTCACCACTCCAATTTACAATATTCATGTAAAACTTAATTAAATAAAAGCATACATCCAGCCAGCATCCATTCGTCAATCACAACCAAATTAGAACATCCAGAGAAATACATCAACATACAAGCCATGCTTAATCAACAAGATAAATCAACCATCAACAACAGAAGTCAAACCAACAAAATTCTGGGCAGCTCGCCTCGCGAGCACATCTGCTTGCTATGGCGAGCTCCGGAAATCAGGTACTCGCCATGGCGAGTTCGAGGCGAACTCGAGGCGAACAGAAATATGGTGCTCTCGGGGAAAATGATATTTTTCTCACTAAATCAACCATTCTAAGTTCCCTAGTTATCTTTTTAAACCTAAAACTTGCTCCAGTCCTCTTAAAAATCATCTAGGCACATGAAACTACCCAAAATACGGCTTGTAACAACATTTTAAAAATCCAGATTTTCACAAGGCTACTCGCCATGGCGAGTTGTATCACTCGCGAGGCGAGCCATGAAGTTGTTCACTCGCTATGGCGAGCATAGGCTACTCGCGAGGCGAGCGATGAACTTCTGTACGGGCAGAATGCAGGTTTTTCCAAAAAATCCCATTTTCCTTCAATTCACTCCCCAAATTAGTTTACAGATATGGCGAGCATAGGCTACTCGCGAGGCGAGCGATGAACTTCTGTACGGGCAGAATGCAGGTTTTTCCAAAAAATTCCATTTTCCTTCAATTCACTCCCCAAATTAGTTTACAGATATGCAATGAAAGTTTTTATGCACTCAGAACCCATTTCTAACCCCAATTCAACGATTCCTACACTCAGAACCCATTAATCAACAAAACCTAACTTTAATCAAATATTAACCAACATTTCCCACAACATTAACCAACAGATGCATCTTAATCAATAATAAACAGCAGCATGGCAGTACACAAACAATCTCAAGATATAACAACATCAAATGGTAATTAACATCTTAAAACATCATATATACATATAACCCTTCATCAATCATTGACAATATCGTATTCACAAATATATACATACATATATTAATTCATCAATCATAAACAATTCTTCACTGTGACCTACGTGCAGTAATTTGACCATAGCTCAAGTTCTATAAATCCTTTTGAAGTCACACCAACGTCATTAGAAAGCTAACATCCATACCTACAACTTTCGTGCTTACACCTAAGACCAATTCTGTATCAATCAATACCAGTTTTCATTTCAAATTCTGACAAAGTTGTGCTGAAATTCATAAAAGTTCACTAAGACCTCCTTGGAGTATTTTCATCATATCTCATAAACCAAAAATCATTTTCGAGTCAAACTAAAGCCATTGGAAAGCTAACAAAATTATCTACAACTTTCATGTTTACACCAAAGACCAATTCAAAACAGAAACATGTGAAAAAGATGCAAGAACGCAAAACAGGTGATGCTGTCTCTGTGCAGCTCGCGCGGCGAGTAAGTTTACTCGCTGTGGCGAGTTGCGACGAACAACCCTACGGGAACAGACCAGTTTTCAGCCAAAAACCCAATTTTTCATCCACCCAAACCCCAAATTTGATAGGAAACTTAACCTATGTTTATTCTACAATCTGAACATCGATTCTTAACATAATTGTCATGATTTCTACACTTTTCAATCCAAGAATCATACTCCAAAAACCTAACCCCCAATTCCCAATTTCAACTAGAACTATGCTAAATCAAAATCAGAATTATATAACCATTATCATTGAGAGATAGTCTCACCCTTACCTGAATTCAATTGCACAAACAAAGCTACAGCAAAATCGATCCCCTCTTGCTCTTGTTCTCCCCTTGGCTTGGTTTTCTCTCCCAAAACTTGTTTCACGTAAAACTGCTTCTAACCTTTTCTTTTCCTAACTCCCAAAATATAACTCCTCCTTTATTTCATTAAACTCCCCTTAATTCTATTAATTCCTAATTAACTCCCCAACCTCCAAAATAATATTAATTCTCACATTATTCTAACTAATATTAAAATAAACTATATAATAAAATAATACACACCACATAATCAACCAATATTATTTAAAATCACATAAATTATATAAATATATCCTAACTCAATAAAAATAATTAAATAATCAAATAATTCAAGGAGGGCGTTACATTTTTCACCTCTAACTTTCAAAAATTTGGCAATTTTGGCCTTCTAAGTACAAAAACTACAATTTTTATC
Organism: Medicago truncatula; assembly: GCF_003473485.1. Lineage (NCBI taxonomy): Eukaryota > Viridiplantae > Streptophyta > Magnoliopsida > Fabales > Fabaceae > Medicago > Medicago truncatula. The sequence continues at coordinate 18,975,537 of NC_053043.1, read as the reverse complement.
CCCTAAGATTTAGCCCATTTTGCATCTTTGGTCTTTTTGATCAATTTTGACTTATTCAACGCCTATGTGGCAGGCCACGTGTGTAATTAATTAATTAAAAAAAATTAAAAACCAAAAAATCAATTTTTAAATTAAATAAATTAAAAAAAGACCAAAGATGTAAATGAGCTAATCTTAGGGATCAAAATTGTAGTTTTTGTATTTAGGAGGCCAAAATTGCAAGTTTTTGAAAGTTAGGGGTGGAAAAGTACACTTTAGCCTAATATTTATCAAGGTTCAAATATATGATTGCTGTCATTTGGCTAAATTCGTTTGTAGCGCATGAAAATTGATCGTTGTTTTATGTACGTGGCATTCCACGTTTGCCATTACTCCTCATCTCTCGTCAATGGAGGAGCCAAAAGAAGAAGAAGAAAAATTCAGGTGGACCACTAAAATAAACTAAAATATATAGACACAATTTAAGTTGTATAAATTATTAACTGTTTTTCTATAGTACAACTATTAATTGGGGAATTTTTTTAGTTGATAGGATACTATAAGGGAGGTTTGAAACGCCCAAAAATTTGAAGGTTTGTAAACCTCCACTAATCGACCATGTATAAGCGTGACAAAAATCTCGCACTTACTTTATAGGGTTGTGGAAGCGCCCAAAACTAAAACCGCCACAAAGTTGTTTAAAATATCACAAAATAGACCTATATTTTTTAATTTTCTCGGGTGGGACATGACCCACCACATCCCATGAGGGGCTCCGCCACCGTCTTTCGTGGCCTTTACTAGTACCTCATTAACATATCATGCTTTCTCTAATTGTGCTTCCTAGGTTCTAGTTGCATTTGTTATCCATGTTTGCAATAAGGCCAAATTACTTATAAAAAAAAAATAAAACAAAATAAGGACACGAGAGCTCTTATGACCACGACCCTTTTGGGAGTCTTCGGAGCTGAGACAGATTCGGCTAGCTCATCTCTTTCTTTGACCTCTTATTTAGCCGACTATCTATACACGGATTCATCCTTAACTCAAATGTAGGTCGTTTTCAGCTAACAACAACTTAGAATAATTTTAGATGTTAACAATAAGTGAAACTTGAACCCATTCAAAGAATGAAATTAGTCATTTTGAAGGCAAGCTAATGTGTTTGAGCATTAATGTTGTTCATCTTTACAATTTCTAGGTTACTTTGGTAGTCCAAGTAAATATTTTTGGTTTATAAAATATATTATTTTTTATATAAGCTAATTTGTATGTGCTTATATTTTCTTAAACAAATTTTATGTCCATGTATAAGAAAGTTGATATGATAAAATTTTGAAAGCTCATGAGTATTTTCATAATATCAAAATTAATATAGTATTTCAGTTACATATTTGTTATTTTATAGGCCAAAAACTGTTTAACATTTGCAACACGCTAATTGTGAATTTTATGTGGTTATATATGCATAAACAAATTTCCTGATATCACAAAGTCGATATGATAAAATTTTGAAAACTCGTGAATATTTTCAAAATACCCAAAGGAAAATATACCCACATTAATGTAGTGTTTATGTAAATATTTGTTTATTTTGCATGTAAAAAAAAAGTAAAATGTTTGCATCACACTCGTTGCGGATGTTTTGTGCTTATATCTACCAAAATAATTTTTTATATCCTAATATAATAAAGTCGATATGATAAAATTTTCAAAACTTATGAAAGTATCAATATATATATATATATATATATATATATATATATATATATATAAAGTTTCGATGATTGCAAAAGTTCACGGTTGAATAAGATCTTTTCCCTTTAATCTTCTAATATTAAATAAAATGGCTGGTGATTTACCTTTTTATTTAATTTAACAGCAAAACTTCAAAATTGCAATAGTCATTATTTGGATTGTTTTCACTAGTGTATTCAGGTGGGTTGTTTAGGAAGAAGGAGTAATAAAAAAAAGAATTGAGGAAGGAGTAATAAAACCTTATGCTAGGGATTAGTGATGATTAAGTCAGAATCATTAATTAACATTAAAATTAATCATTAGGATTTGGAATAACTTTTTATACTTACTCTTGGAATTAACGGATCCATATATATATATATATATATATATATATATATATATATATATATATATATATATATATATATATATATATGTCTTGTTTCAAATCTTATTTATTTTCAGTTGTTGACATTAAAAAATGTGATTCTTGATCCAAGTTTATAGGAAAATATGTCTTGATCCAAGTTTATAGGAAAATATGTCTTGATCCAATTGTTGAGATATTGGAAGAGGAATATACGCTGGAAAATGTAGCTTGATAGATAACCTTATTTGGTCCCTGGTATTCATAATTTAGACCGATAAAAATGAAAGAAAATTTATAGGGATCAAAGTTAAAATTCATTTGTTTTTTAAGATCAAAAACATTTTCAAACCTATTTTTTTATGATAAGCTAAGAGCAGGTTAACATCAAGGAGAGACTTAGACATCTCAACTCAATTGAGATCACCAAGAACCCCTATCCTCCTGCCACTCACTCCATAAAATATTAATAAAAAACAGGGAAAAAGAAAACGAAAATGGCTCCTAAGTCGATCTTGTTCCTAAAATGGCTAGGCTACAGTGGAGTGGTCAAAGAATCAAACCCCCTAAGTCGATCCCGTATCAAACGACTAGGCTATAATGGTTATGAAACGATAACGGCTGACCCCCTAGTGCGGCTAGCCACCCCGATGTGGAGGATTCACGCTGGTAAACGTCTACCCCATCTTGGGTCTAAACCCAAGGGGGGATGAAAGCTAAACCTTGGTCGTTCATGCTTCCTAATGATGTCCAAAGGATGACCAACGTCAACCATATGGGAGCGACAAACTGCCAAGGGGGCCTCCTAGAGAATTCCCCAAACTTGCACCTTTAGGACTTCCATAACGCCCTAAAAAGGTACGACTATTTCAAAATAAAATAGTATGAATTATGGTTAAACATATATGCATGTTATAAACGACCAAGGCACAAGGAAAACACCTTGCTCAAAGTCATCAGCATTCACTAAATTCCAAAAGAAAAAAATATTTACAAGGTCGATAAATGGTAGTAGAGAGAAAAACTAAGCTACTCATCAGGAAGATCTTTAATATGGCCAAGATTTCCACTGTGAATCTTTTAACTAGGATGGACGAAACTCCACAAAATCTTCAGAGGAGGATGAAAATACTCAACTTGAACCAACACGTCTTCAAAGGAAATAGAAATAGAAATGTTGGCGTCCAAGACAACCCATTTATAAAGCTTCTCAAGTTGAGGTACCTGGTATTTGGCTTCCTTCAACACCGACTTGGTAACAAGCGGCTCACCTTCTCGAGCCTTGATTTGGGTACTGCGCTCTCGTATAATTGAATGCAAACTCAACATCCTCTCGAACAATTCTCAAGGAGCTCAAAAATCCGAAACATCCTTCTTAAGTAAAGCCACTTGCTCTTAAATTTCTCGACCACGGGTCTTCAACACATCGGACGCATTATAGGCTGAAGAAATTGATAGGAACATCCTGACTTTAGCTTCAACCAAGGTTGTTGTATCCGCCTTTGTTTTCTCTATGGATAACCTCAAAGCCCATCGAGTCTCATTCAAACTCTATAGTTTCTCTCGTAAGAGTTTCCTTTCAGCATGCACTCAAGGATCATATATAAAAGTCGTCGAGATAATGGCAGTAACACTATGCAAATGAGTCAAGGAAGAATCCAAAATCTATTGACGTTCCTCTACATGAAGATTGGGAAAGCGATGTTGATCTTCTTCTGTAGAAGACTAGATAAATTGTCATAAAACACGACGGTGCTAGGAGTAAGCACATGAGGAAAAGTGAACAAAAATACAACTTCCGGGTTCCGGCATAGGTAGACCGGGTGAAGGAATATGACCTTCATCTTGTCCCAAATGTAAGTCGCTTCTATAGACAAGGGACATGGAAAATGAATCTTCTATACCGACACAATGAACCACAACACGAGGACGACTAACTCGAGTTTCCCTACCAGCATCCCTAAAAACAATGTTCCCAAAAGACCTTCTTAATACTCTGTCATTAACAACAACAGGCTCCTGGATAACGAAAGCGGGAGTTGGTTCCTCCATATAACAATCGATTGAGTGCACACTTTATTCAATATCCTCAAATCATCTTAAAAGGAAAGAAGGATTCTAAAAAAGAGGGAATGAATGACTCACTAAAGATAGACCATCAGTCTTTTTTGGTTTTTCCTAAGGCCAAAAGCAGCTTCGTATCAACATATCGAGGAGGAAAATGCACTGGATAAGGTCCTTAGGATTACGGATCATATCGAGCTTGAAGTCGTCCACAATCTCACAAAGAGCACTCCCCACCCTCAACTCCTCATCACTCAATTCGATATCTTTTAAAACAAAGGTCTCGCTTTCAAAACCAGTATGCTTTTTCACCCAGAACTTGGGAAACAATTCTTCATAAAAAATCCTCAACACCCGAAGACCAGTAGAAGATGAGCCTCCTCCCACAGCGGCCATCTAATCACTTATGCTACTAAAGCTTCCAGAGCATCGTCACCAGGCTCAGAAAGGTTACAAAGACTTTTATGGGCAGGGTTACTCATTGGAAAGACTAGGAAATACCTATCCAAAGAGAAGTCCACAAGCTCTACATAAAGCTTGAAGAACTTCCGACCTTGGAGAAACTTGATCAATCCACGACCTTTCTCTCAGATGAGACAAACCATCAAAAAATGTGGAACAAATGCGAAAATAATTGCAAAGTCACAACACTGTTTTTATATTCACACCAAAATTGGAAGGCTTTCACCATGGCCTGCTAGAAGGGTGTAATTGAGACGGGGCAACTTGCAATTCTTTCAAAAGTGTAGCTTTAAACGGGCTAAAGGGAAATACCCACTTTTAGTTCCCTGAAAAAGGCCTCGTACATTAGGAGACATCATGCCTCGTAGAGGCTACACATACATTTATCTCTACTAGGGACCCTGACCTCCCAATCTTCCTCCCAAGTACCCATTTGCCTAAAGGTCGGCTTTTGTTCAATCGGAGTGTTGTAAACAAAAGGGGTAAACCGGATCCACTCTTCTACCAAAGAACATTAGTTATAGGCCGACAAAACCCAGTGTTGCCTTGAGATCCAGAAAAGGTGATCTAACATACAACTTTGTGAGAGTCAACATTCTGACCGAAATGAGATTTTAAACCCCTCCCTACTTCTTGAAAGGTAGAGTTTTCCCTAAAACTGGGAAATGAAAGGGGGGCACAAAAGAACCATTGTTAGAAGAAGCACCTTGCTGAAGAAAAGCGACGCAATGGCAGCGTGGTGAACCACCCTTTGGAAAGGGGTCATCTCAACATTGTCACCTGGCTCACCGCGTGACCCAATCGAATCAAGGGCTTTAGCGTGTGAAGAGCCAACAATATTAAGGGAATCAGAAAAACCCTTCACTGAAAAAGATGAGTAAATGGTGGAAGAAACGCACTATGCAATGATAAGAGGGAAAAGGTGGAATGAAACAAAGCCTAATAAAGAAAATAGAATCTGAAAACTCTTGAAAACCTAAATCTTCGGACTATATATACAATTGAAGAAGAGTGGAAATCAATGTCCCATAACTGCCAAAATTTGAAAGGACCGGTCCAATGGGAGGGAACAATTCTCGAAAAGGTAGCCACATTAAAGCACCATGAGATGCATCCCTTGAATCAACGAAATCATGGGACATGCGGCACGGAATTCTGGCATAAAGGATAATTTCAACCTGACATTAATCAAAATTGCATCTACCCTTACTTAGAACTCTTCAACAGCTACTCAGGCAAAATCCGCCAACCTTCTTTGTCACACAAGACCAGTAGGACAACATCTTCACAACAAAGAGGCCGTCCAATAATTTTCAAATCTATCACAAGCTCTTTACATCATAAAAACCTTTAACTCAAGACCAGCAAACGAGAACCACGTCTCCCATAGGCTCCCATACTAAGCAATTTAGGTTCATCACAACATTGAACGAGGTCACACAGCAACATCACCTACGATATTATGGTCTGAAGGTCATCCATCGCCCAAAACGTCTATATAAGTGTGGCACCTCTGTCACGCCAGTACACAATCACATAATCTTAAAACTACACTTTTTCATACTTTTCCCTCTCTCATGCAAATAATGACTTGGACGTCACTGAGGTTGATCATCCTAACATCCACATTACCATTCAAATAGTCAAATCATTGCAAAGTTTCTTCAAAATTGTTTTCGCACGTAAATTTTTGTAGAGAATCTATTCACCCTCTATCTAAATTCATATTACTATCGTCATATCGACCAACATGGATATTTTCTAGTATAATGTGGTTGTTGCTTATATCTAATTGGCTGCCTTTGCTTTATGATATACTCGTATATGGTGTCACATTGCAAAACTTTCTTGCTCTCACATTGTCACACACACTAGTACATTCACATAGAATTACTTGCCTGCCTAAGACTTATCACATACAAATCTAGTCTTTATCTTAATGTTGTTGTAGGAAGGGAACAGAAGTTGATTGATTAAACCCCACATTTTGATGGTGCTTGTAAAAATTGGGTCCACTATGAGAAAACATTTTGGCTATATATTCTTTCCCAAGTGGTTAATATATAACAAAGCACTTGGATTCTTTCTTGAAGATATATTTGAATTGAATCACCTGGATTGTGACCTTAGTGTCTCCATCTTCATACTTCCAACACACCCTTTCTTTAATTTGATTCTCTAAGCTTTTTTTTGTCAAGTAGCCTAGTGGCTAGAGCTCACACATTTTAAATGTGGAGAAGTGGAGTGTCGGGGGTTCGAACCCCTGCCCCTACATATTATGCAATATCCCTACGAGCTAAGCTCACGGGGACTGCTTTTCTCCGTCTATATGATGCACATGTCATGTAGTAACGAAAAGAAGCATTAAACAAAATTAATATCTTCATTTCAATGCTCATTGATTCTCCCATTTATATTAAAAAAATATTATTTGATTTCTTAATGTGACCTTTAACTCTTTTATTAGTGTTCCCTAAAAAAAAAACTCTTTTATTAGTGTACCTTTTCCATCTTATAAAAAATTAATGAACCTTTTACAAATTTTTCTCTTTCTCGTCAATTTTTAATTACAAGATTCATTACAAAAAAATTCATTAATAAATCATATACAGAAAAAAAAAATATATATGTTATATTTACGGTAACTTGAATTAGGAAAATAAGAATAACTTTCCCCTAAAAAATAATAAGAATAAATTTATGAAATAAACTTCGAAAAAGTGGCACTTACTAACTGTTTTCCCTTTTATTTTTGGTCAATAACAAGTTCGTATATTTGACATTAATACTAGTGCAACTAATTGGAATGAACATGAATAAAAAATAGTTTTGCTACTAATTGCAACTAATAGTTTTGCCAAAAAAATATGAATAAAAGTAGTTTATGACATATTAACGAACATTTATTTGTTTTTATTGAAATAATGAACTAGTTTATTTCTGAGGAAAAAAATTAAGAACTAGTTATTTTTATATTATTTTAATATGTTCATATTATAATTTATAAAAACAACTTATATTTATGTAAAAAAATTATATGTATGAAAGTTTAAAAAAATTGAAAATAAAAATTATTTTTCGGTTGTTTAGCTTAAGTTTGCCCCTTAGTTGAGGTGTTTTTTATAAACCAGAAGAAATGACAGACATCAAAAGATAACACCGACATCTCAATTAAATTGACACCCTGATAAACCTCTAATTCTATGCCGTCAAACTCAAAATGTTATGGTTGAGGTTTATTTGAATACTACTACTAGGACTTTAATTTTTAGAATCTCGACACGCAATGTTTAGCAAAAATTAATACGTACTTTGCAGCCATTAATTGAGTTTCATTCTTGCAAGTAAGTATAAGTTTTTTCTGACTAATATTCCAGCCTGGTGCCCGTGGAAACCTCCAAGAATCACTGTATTTGTCTCCTAAGCATCTAATTTAGAAACAATACGAAAAAACTCGTAAGGATTTGTGCCCTAATTGGTTCTTTATCTCTCTCTTTAGATGCTGAATTCAGCACTGTAGGGACATCAAAAGACACATGTTCAATGGTGCTAGTGAATATATCAATCAAGTAGATATGCATTTTATGTCTTTGTCTAAAGAAATACTAACATCTTATGTGTATAATTTTCATAGGTTTTGCAAATGACCAAAAAGACAAAACTTGTTTAGTGGGGGAATCATCCCATGATTATCCAGCTTAATTAATCATAAAATGCACCCTTGTTAATTAACATTTTGTGACATTTTACTAGTACTTGTTAAAAATCAATTAACTATATCAAACTAAAAATACTTTAATTAGATTTTTTTTTTATATGTGGGTATTATGGGTACATCCATGTGCATATATTCCTAACATTACATGGTTCCATTGGCGTGTCTAGTGGCAGAGGCAATGGAAATGATAGGGGGGGATTAAATTGTTCTGCTTACTTACATTCATAAATTTTAAAAGGTTTTAATTTGATGAAATGGCTAAGCTTTGATTAAATTTCTAATTTGTGTCACAATTAATTAATGTGTTGATGAAGCATATCTTTGGGCGTGATTCTAGTAACGGCAGACAACCTTTTCCTTTTTGATTTAGAGGGATGAATAAGCAAAATTTTGTTCCTCAAATTGGAGAATAGAATAGCTAAGTCACTGCCATTTGTAGATCTTGTTGCAAGACCATATGGTTATGCGTTTAGTTGTGTCATGTCTTGTATACTTGTAAATTTTCAATTAACTCCTTTTTTTCTTTACCCCCAATAATTTGGGCGAATTTCGGTTTACTCCCTATAAAAAAAACGTTTAGATTCCAATCTTGTAAAATAAGATTCTTTGATTTTAACCCCTGACCTATGTGATTGTGCAGAATTGCTGACGTGGCGAGCTGATGTGGCGAGCTGATGTGGCATGTTGACTGTGCATATCTGATTATGTGGCATGCTGATTGTATAATTTTTTTTTTTATTTTTTTATTTTTTTAAAGTGTACATGTGGCATTTGTATTTTTTTTTTATAAAAAAAATCATAAAAAATTAAATAAATTATGTAAAAATTAATAAAAATGAAAAATTATTAAAAAAATTAATTAAAATATTTAAAATGTATATGTATCAAAAATTTCAAAAAATATAAAAAAATACTGAATTAAATATAAAAAAATTGAAAATAAAATATTATATAATTATTTTGATTTTGAAAATTTATTTCTAGAATTTTATTTTATTCGAAAATATAATCTAGATGAATAACAAGATACAATGGATATTGATTGACACCGGTATATAAGTCATGTTATACTATTGAATAACAAGCCCTTAATTCTATTCTTCATGATCTAATGTTATGTTTTTTTAATTATTGAAATATTTTCCAATATTTTTATTTTTTGCATAAAAAAAAACTTTTTAATTTCGAATCAAAAATCTGAAATTTTTTTTTAAAAAATTTAAAATATATTTTCTTATTATATTCATAAATTACCAAATATTTTAAGCCCTTAAGTTCCTTATATTCATAAATTTCGAAATATATTAAGTTCCTGAATTTTTTGAAATATATGAATTTTTTTTCATATTTTTAACTTTTTCCAGATATTTTTATTATTTTTTAAATTTTCTAGAACTTTCATTTTTATTAATTTTTCCAGAATTTTTTAATCATATATTTTATTTTAATTAATTTTTTATTTTTCAGAATTTTTTTCATTTTTATTAATTTTTCCAGAATTTATTTAATTTTTTTCGTTTTTTATCTTTTTTTTTTTTTAAATCACAAATGCCACGTGGACCCTTTAAAAAAATAAAATTAATTATACAGTCAGCATCCATTACACACGTGTCAGGTTTTTAAAAAAATAAAATTAAAATAATTACACAATGGTGTGCCACGTCAGCGGTGTTTTGTGGAGAATCTTAATATTATAGGGTTGTAATCTAAAATTTTTTTTTACAGGGGATAAACCGAAACTCGCCCAAATTACAGAAGGGTTAAGACATATTAACCCTTATTTTTGTTATTAATAGTTGTTGAGTTTAAGTATGAGTAAATACAAGTCTCACATTGATTGTGATTTGACAAAAAGTTGGATAAATAAGAGAGATGATTTATTCCGAAGAGTCGTAATATTTTGAATGAAGATGTGGTAGTGATGTTGATCTTTTGACCCAATATTTCTCGTGTTGCTCACCTAATCTCTCCAACAAATGATATTAAAACCCTAGATCGACTTGATGAGGAAGTTGAATTGAAATTATAATGTATAGAATCTTTATATAAAAAAATATTTCTACCGGTGCAAGATGTGGGAGACTTATAACGCCTTGTTTTCATGCCTTGCATGTAAAATATTTGATCAAAATAAGCATTGATTTTTATTATTTTTTTCAAAAAAAAAAAAACAAATGCATCAATAAAAGAATTTAAAACAAAGTTTGTTTAATGCTGATTGATTGAATCTCTTCTCTCTCGTTACTTTCATCTACCAAAAACATAATTATTAATTGGTTAATCGAAAAACAATTATATTCATTCATATCATAAATTGAATCATATACATCTTCATTGAATTTACACATCACATATTCACTTTTTTACTCTTTAAATTTTTCCAGGATACATATATGAAGTATCTCACAAGTATCTGTGTAATTTTGCCAAGTATCTTATAAGTATCCGATAAAATATATATATTTTAAATTAAAATAATTAATTTTGATACTTTGTGAGTGTTTGCCCGCGAGTATCCGTGGAGTATCGATATCCGATACATGTACGCCTCCATTTTGAAGTATTCAGACTTCATAGTTTTTTATTGTATCAAAATTTCAAAATAATTCTTGTGCACTCCGCTAATCAAAATAGTCTTTCACTTTAAAATGTTATGTTAATGTTGTCATCTCAGTCTCTCAATATACTTATTTAATATCACATTCATCCCTATAAATACTTACTTATGTCTTATAAAAAAGGAGTTACCGTAAACATTGATGAAATGCCAATGATTATTTTGACTAACAGTGTACACAATCATAATCTATTTTAAAATTTCGATATATTAAAAGACTATTGCGACTACTCGTTATACATTGGTATTCATTGCAAGACTTAGAAATTAATACTTAATAATTAAACAGAACAAACGAATTGTAAATTACTATAATTAAGATAGAATCTTGTGTATTTGGCAAATGCTAATATAGATCGTACAAATAAGAAGAAAAAGAGTACTTACTTACGTTTATTACTGGTGTGTTCAGAAGAGCAGAGGCCATGCACAATAACCAAACACAAAAATGAAAGAGAAATGAAATAGGTAACGTGTGCATTGCATACACAAGGCAAAGGCAGAAAGAAGCAGAGCCCCACATACTGGTCGGCGATGAATGTGTTTCACCCGACAAAAGCTGCTACCACTTTCACACCATTTCTCACATGTGCTTCCATTCCAATTTACCTAGACTTTATTTTTATTTTATTTTTTATGAGAAAAGTTTTTATAAAGGTTGCTAACGAGTGTACTCATGACAATGATTAAGAAAACTATAAATAAAAAGTTTGTCTTAAAAATATGATATGTTATCTTTGATAAAGTAATAATTACACGATATTTTCATGAAAATTTACTTGTTTTGAATGCTTAATCAATATTTTGCATTGGTTTTTTTCAATAAGACCAAGAGAAAGGTTAGGCATCCGAGAGAATCTGAAGCATCACAACTAGGTTGGCACCCAACAGAAGCCTACATCCTCTACCGCCTTTCCAATATGTAATATTATTAAAGAAAGGGAAAAAATTTACAATAAGGGGGGACTAGGTCAAAACCCTCAAAAAGAAAATAAATATATATAGGAAAAACAAGGGACCGAAATAGCTAAGGAAATCTATAATTAGGCATCTCATTCCTGTCCCTAGCAAAATCTGTCAACAAAGAAGAAGGCAACATAGTATCAAGCCTGGAGTCAATATTACCAATCCCCCGGATATCCAAAAACTAATATTCATTTAAACGGAGGAAGAGGACCTTGAGAGCGGGTTTTGTATGAAGCCTTTTGCAAATTTTTATTTTTTTTCTAGAGACTTTGAAACTACCTCTTTAAATGGCACCTCATTAACAACAACCTTTGCTAGCCTGGTTTGCATAAAATCTAAGTCTTTCTGCAGCACCGGGTCTACAGGAGCACCATCTGGCGCCACAATACTACTGATATCTAATGTTTTTTCCTTGACTGGGGATAAAATATGCTCTTGGTTCTCCTCCAAATCATTTCTAGCTATCTCATCAGATACATTCTCAAGTTGTATGCTAAAAGTATTATTAGTAATAGCAGAGCTATGAGAAATAGGAGTTGCATAATTGTCGGTGTTACAACCGGGATGTCATCGGTGTGGTCAATAATATCGTCCCCTTGGGATTGGGGCGCTGCATCTATCTCCAAGGTACCCTCCAAAGATGCGGCTTCAAGTTGTTGTGGGACTGCTTCCGTTTCCTCATCTACATTTATCGGTTCTGAATCATTTTCTTTTGAGGAGCCAAAAGCTACAAAGGAACCAATTCCAGATGGATTTACTTTTATTGGTACCCAAGTAACCTTCTTAGTAAGGACTTGCTTCTTCCACTGCGCAATTTGCTCCTTAGGTGTCGTAGTTTCCTTCCTAGGATAAATCCGTCTGCAAGCAGTGACATCATGACCTATATTCTGACAGTGAGAACAGAAATCCGGTAACCATTCATAGGCCACTTCTGTAACACCCCGTTTTTCCAATATGAAAATTTCTAAATATTTATCAGAGTAAACAGCAATAACGGGATATCACATTATAACATAATCCAAAATCAGTTAAATAACAATTTAACTTTCAACAAATTACTTAACAATGCAGCATAAATTATTTCATAATCCATAAAACGTTTTTGGCACGTAGGCTCCATCAAAATATCTCAACAGTTAAACAATAACATATCATATCGTAATAGTTCACGTAAAAGAATGAAGCATGCATGACATATAACCCCATCCCGTTACGTATCAGAGCGACCTAGACGACTCAGTGAGGAAGGCCACTCACAACAGCAAACTGCACACTTAAGCACGATCACCTGCAAGTTACTTATACGAAGAGCAACATTTTCAAGCAGAAGGGGTGAGATTTCTTAACACAATATTATTAATCAATATAATACAAATCATAATTAACATCATAATCAGTCTTAATCAACATTGCATCTTTGATAAACATGTATCACATAATCACAACTTTATTCATCATCAACAACATAAACATCTTTAAAACTCGACAATGCGACAATGCAACTTAGACACTTATATGCATGTGGTACCAATCGTCATCATAAGTATTAATATACTTTCATCGTGCGGAAGACAAAGCTCCTAAACGTGCGGAGGACAAAGCTCCTAACATGGTGAGGACAAAGCTCAATGAATGCTAATGCATGGACTCTAACAACAAAACATCTTAATCAACTTATCACTTATACATCCAATAATTTGGAGTTCATCATCAGTTTATTCATAACATGCAACTTAGTTAAACAACATTTGCAGCATAATCAAATCACATCAAGCTTAATAACAAATCATTCTCAACAATTCTTGATCAATTAACAATAATTCAAGTAAAGGCAATCACTTCATATTTCATTTCATAATCACTTAACAAATCATAAAAGCTTCACAGTTCTCAGTCATTATCTCTAATAGGTCTCACTAGCACCTAAAGTTCCTTTCCTAACCAATCCAAACAGCTCAGGTCTCACAATCCTCAAAAGCACTCAGTTCTGGAAGTGCTCACGAGGCGAGAGCATCTGCTCGCCATGGCGAGTACAAGCCAGAATTCCAACTAAGGTTGTTCTAGGTTCAATCTTGTTCTAAATCATTCTCTAATCAATAGTAGGCACCTAAAGGTACTTAAAGGCATCTAAGGTTCAACTCAAAAGTCAAAATCTCAGAAAATGACATGCTCTCTGGTCAAGCTCGCTATGGCGAGTAAGGTCGCTCGCTGTGGCGAGCTACAATAAGTAACTCGCGAGGCGAGGGGCTTTGGCTCGCGTGGTGAGCGATGAAGTTCATCACTCGCCGTGGCGATGATCATTGCTCGGGAGGCGAGCGATGAATGTCGCTACGAGCAGTAGTGCAGTTTTCACCTAAAATCGTCCAATCTCTCGGCTCTAAGCCTAATTTCACATCCAGAATTCATCCTAAACATATTTTAAGGTTATAAGACGGTTTCTACATCAATTTAACTCAGTTTTACCGTTTGATCATCAATTTTAGGGATTTGACCTAATTTCAAAACTTCTCTAAATCAATCCTAACTTTGTCAATTATTCATCAGCACTATATCAATTATCAATACTTAATTAATAGTATCACCCTTACCTTGTTTGAAGAAAATCGCAGCACTCTAAGGTGGTTCTCTCTTCTCTTGGCTTTTTCTCCCTTTTTCCAAACTTTGATCGTACGTGCAATTGTTTTCTAAAAGTTAGGTCTATCTCTTATATACTTCTTCCTAATATCTTATCTTATCTTATCTCACTTTCTCCCCCAAAACTATCTAAAATCTCAAAACAGCCCTCAACTAAATATTTTTCATATTTTTATTTTCTTATCAAATCTTATTTTATTTAACAATAAAATAAGTCTCATAATCTTAACAAATCATCAAAACACATCCAAAACAACTTAAATCATCTTAAATCAACAAAACTCACACATATATTATAAAAATATAATATAATCGCCTAGACTCGATTAAATAAATAATTAAACGAAAGTGGGCGTTACAACTTCGACTGGAAAGGAATACCTTTCCCTTTCGAACAATTTCATGAAAGAGCTTGCGAGAGAAATGCATATCAACCTGAATACGTGCATAGTGACCGAACAAGTGCTTGGATGTCGCATTGTCAATCAAAAGAGGTGTACCAATTGCACTGGCAATCTCTCGGAGTGTCCGCTCCATCCAATACTCCTGAGGCAATTCAAGAAATCGAACCCACACTTGAGCATTTGTGTTGTGCTGAGTATGCATATTAAAATCTTTGGACCACTCAAACAGTCGAATGACACCCGGCTTCAAGTTTACCGTGCCCGTAGCCTAGACCATACTCATATCCATCTATGTTGCAAAGAAAAATTAATAGTACCCTCTTCCTAAAGACATCATACTCCATGCTCCTGTTGTCTTCCAAAGTTTTTGGAGTTTCGACTGAATTTCTTTAGTCGCATAAGGCTTATCACCTTTGTTTAGAACAAGCCTACCTCGCAAATTTGTCTTACAAATAGCCATTCCTTTTTCATAGATATCCTGTGTAATCTTGCTGCTAACTCTTTCACCTCGAATCAAAGGTTGAGGTAAATTGTTGTTGGAAACAACTTTGGTCTAAGCTGTCAAACCCTGTGCAAACGAAATCACAAAAGAAGCAACTAGTGGGGGCGGTGTTACAACCCTCCCAGCCTTTGGGGGTGCTGCCGGAACAGACATCTTAGCCTGCCAGTCGAACATGGCAGCTGGGATCGAAGTGTGAATATAGGTCAGAGAGAAGAAAGCAATCAGTTAACATTCTCCTTTTATAAATATATGAAATGACAACGATCATTAAAAACTTCCTTAAAAAAAGCAATCGGTAAAAATTTGTACTCATCCGACTTAAAATAATAGTTTCTTTAATATTTTTTGTCTCAAAATATTGTTAGTTTATAATATCAATGTAATAGTTACTATTTTTTCACTAATGTATCCTTATTTATTGAATTTCATCCAAATTAATTACTCTACTAACTACAACTAATAAGAGTATTTTGGTAAATGATACAATTAATTATCATTGAAATCAACACAATTAATTATTTCCTTAAAGATCGTGCACAAATTTTAAACGACTATTATTTTGATACGGATAGAGTAAAAGTGATGGATCCAACCTTATTACTTTTTGAAACGGATTATAATATGATTGTTAGAACTTAGCGAGTCAAGAGAGATTTATAAAGTAAAACAAGATCAAACAATCATTAGTCAATGTTACCAACGAGGTAATGAAAGTTAAAGTTTCTAACAGACGGACGAAAGATGTTAGACACCATAATTCACTAAAATCTAAGGCAACAACCAAGGGGCCATAAGGCGAAGGTAGTTGTTTGACTTATAAGGTTAGACAAAGGATTCGAAGCATGAGAATGACCTAAAAACTTTTAGCATGTTAATGGATATTCGGGTTTAATGGGTCACACCAACAAGGAACCGATGAGAATAGAATGTCGTGTTGGCGAGGCACTTCTTTATTGTTAGAAATAGAATGTTGATATACAAGAGAAATCTCATCTTATGGTTGTATTCCGAAGGCAACATAAAAGAATAGAAGTTGGGTAGTTCACTGTAGTCATCAACTTCAATGATTTCAAGACATTTCTATCATTGCATATTTGTAAAATATTTTTCAAGCATTTCTAAATCATTATTCTTATAAAAACCCAAAACACTTTTTGTTTACATACTTAGGAGCAATGGTTAACCTTGAGGATCACAAGTTTTTGTAGGATTGATATTTTATTACGGAGATAAAACCATGCACTTGCGAGGACTTCTTGAAAATTGAGGTTTTTTTCTTCTTCTTAATTTTGTTTGGTTTAGAAAATTATTTTTCCTTTTTTTTCTCTTTTAATTTTCTGCTTTCGAATTGTTTTATTGTTTGGATGCGGAGAACTTGAAGTCTTTGGGTGTTGGTGTAAGCCATAAAAACCAATAATTTTAAGTTAAACTTATGTTTTCTATCATGACTTTTATTAATAAATAATACGAGGCATTCTTTATTATATTTTTTGTAAGATTAATAAAGTCCATATAATAGATAGTTCGAGTAATGAAACGTTAAGTGTGACTTAATCATGAACCGCGTTAACATATAAAACACTATTCTTAAAGTATATGTAGTCCAACTTTATTGTGAAGTAGGATAACATTAAATTGTATAGACTATTATGTCGGTAGACTAATGATCCCATCTCACGGATCATGAATAAAGAGTTATCAAGTCTTCAAATATGTATAAATATTAAGAGTAATATTTATATTGGATTGACTCGCTATAAGAATATTACATTAAGTGTTATGTAAGTCACAAGTCTTTCTCATACTGATGGTGGTGTGTAACACACTTCGACCGAAAATCACAATGAACCTTATATGTGGAGTTAAGTACTTTGTGATAATAATCATAAAGTTGATTGACGGTGTGATAGTCAGTCATATAGTGATCTTAGCATCATTAAGGAGTCGTTTTAGAGTCTTTTTTTATCAATTAACATTTGTTTAAGTTGAATATTTGTAAATAAACAGATAAATGCACATGGGAGTGAAATTTGAAGAACATTGATCAAGAAACATGTCAATTCACTCAAACAAGACAACTTTGTAGTCATACTATACATTCTATAAGATTATCAAAGTGATTTCTTGGGGTATAGTCACTACGAACATTTTGGTGAGGCAAAATGGGACAAAGGATAAAGAATTGCAGAGGTGTCGGCTAATGGAAGAAGTGTGATGTGTGCTATGAGCAACGCGTCATGCAATCACAATGAAAATCAAGATTGACGGCTATTGCCATTGACACGATGCGTAGAAGGATGCAAGTATCGCTGATAACAGGAAATCATACAAGATTTTTAGTGTCTTTTTAGAGTTAAAGTAGCAGGTTTTATTGTATTTTAGTATACTTTTGTAAAGAATTCGTTCAAAAGTCATGAAGAGAAAAATGGAAAAAAGACCTTTAAACATGTTAAAATAACTTAAACCAGGAAACTCCATAATGTATTATGCTTATTACAAGTATTATCATACTAACTCTTGGGGTATGGTTGTTACTAACGTTTAGGTGTTGAAAAATGGGACAAGAAATAAATAAAAGTAGAAATATCAATCTCTGCCTAACTCGCGTCGCGTGCTGAAAGCCACATGTCGCGTCATTAAAGAGTTGACATATTTGTTGACAAGAGAAAGAGCCTTGGAGCAGAATTCAATCCAGTTGACATACCTAATGCATTAGAGGATGATGTTGTCAAGAAAATAAAGAGACTAGCTGCTAACAATGCCCCTACAAAATCCAAAGTTAAAATCTATGAACCTCCTAAGAAGAAGAAAAAGAAGGCAGAGGTTCAGAAAGAATTGCAAGAGATCACTGAAGGAACAATGATCAAGGAGACCAATACAAGGAGGGGAGATACTCAAGCTACCATGCACCCTCTGGAGTCAAAAAGTAAGGCTCCTCGGAAGACCAAGACGATCATACAGCTGCAACTCACCAAGTTAGGTTGTAAGTTGAGTCTGATGACAACAAGGTGCTAGCCTATAGATACAAGATTTTGAAGAAGACAAAGGTGACAACTCCTGTTGTACAAGAAAAGGTTGAAGCTTTTGTGTCTATCTCCAAAGATTTGTTGGTTGTTGTGGAAAAGGAAGTAGAAGCACTAGGAAAGGTGACTAAAAAAGATGAAGATGTAATGGAGAAGAACACAAAGTCTGATGCTGAAGCCACTCAGGGAACATTTTCTAGAAGGATATTCAGCTGAGTTATTCAACTCATCTGAAGAAGAAACTTTTGACCGCTACGTCATCGCTCACCCCACTGATCTATTTATGTTTACCATTACACAAAAATCTCCTAGTCATTCTCCTGAATCAGAACAAGCAGTAAATGCTAAAACTCTGACTACATTAGAAACTCAACCCTCTCTTATCCCCTCATAAACCCTTAACCAAAACCAAGTAGCTGAAATTGCACCTAACACTGCAATGACAGCTACTCGGACTACTCAACCTGAGACTCCCCGCATAAAACCAAACACCAGCTGAACCTGCATCTGAAACTCCTCAGACTTCAGTGGAAGCCCCTCAACCAACCACCTCTAAAAACAACACCCAAACCATCATCCCATCTGACCAACAAACCTCAGACATTGTCTTAGTCGAAAACGTAGAGTCTGACTCTGATTATGAGTATAATTCATAAAGACTCTATATCCCTGCACCGCTACCCTCACTTAATAGGAAATCCCTCTCCAAACCAACCATGTTTCCTATACATCCTCCTCATCATCCTGAACTAGAAGATGTGTTTAAAATTATTTGTGATAGGGTTAGAGAACTATTTTCTAAGAGCTTGACAACTGTCGGTTCTGAAGGGTTTGATGAAAAATTGGATCACCTTAGAATATCAGTGAAAGGCTATGAAGCAACTATCCTCTGGATATATGAAGAGGAATCTATTCAAATGGCTTGAAGAAGTTAGAAAGTTAATGGATCGTGTAGATCTTAGGAAAATGTCTTCAGACATCTGGAACATTCAAGATAGCCTCTGATAGATGATTTACCAAAGTTCTTTTCACTATCCCCTCTGGCCAAGAAGTTTGAATTGAAGCATGGGGAACTCTTCATTAAGAGGGAATATTATGAACACCCTACTTTAGCAGTTTTAAAGGTTGAGTTAGCTTAACAGAAAGCTAAACAAGAGGCTCTGGAATCCAAAATGGACAAACTTACGGCCAACCATGAAGACATGCAAGTAAAGATGAATTATATGGTCCAAAGTTAAGCTAAAATGGAAGCTAAGCAAGATGAAATGACTGCAAGTCTGAAGACCATTATCCAGATGTTGGGCTCTAACCCTTGGGATTTTTTTAACTCCCTTTGTTTCTTTTATGCACTTGTCTTTTGAGAGCTTGTATTGTACTTTTATTTTTATGCATATAATATATCTGTTTATTTTGATTGCATAATCTATTATGTGTTTACTTGCTTAAAGTTTTTTAGTTGTTTTGTTGATGACAAAAGGGGGAGTAGAGAAAGATAAGTATTTGACCTTTGAGTCTAATATGCAATTTAAAAAAGCTAAGGAACTTAGAATTTACTTGCCTTTAATCTAAGTTTTTGTGCTAAGTTAAATTTATATCAAACTCTGAATTGTCATCAACCTTTATAAGCTGTAACAAGATATTAAAGGCTCTGATATGTCTTTAAGTCCAGTATGCTCTAATGCAATTTTATTTGATCAAAATAAATTTAATTAACCTGGATAAAATTTAGGAAGAGCTTACAAACCTCGCCTTATGGACTATCAGACTTAGGGGAAGCTTACAAATCTCTGACATGGAAGTCAATTTGTTAATTAAATCAATAACAATTGTTTCAAATACTTGTGTTTGTCATCATAAAAAAGGGGGAGAATGTTGGAACAAAATTGGTTTGTACAATTTCTCTAGAGTTTTTATGATAACAAAGTATTGAAGAACAATTGGATATGATAATATATGTTCAAGTGTACAGAACCATATATTAAAATTTAACAAGTTTTAAACATCTATAACAACATCAAAAGCACAAGAGAAGCTGAGAAACTATGGTAGAAGATCTGAAGAAAGGTCAACCAGAAGTCAACGCCTTGGATCAGAAGAAACTTTATCAAGAATATTTGTGGCCCCTCTCAAAATCATCGACCTACTACAATAAAATCGAATTTTTATCACTTGACCCCCCTCCCCCCCGAAAGCCGAGGATAGTCCATTTCCTTGCTATGAAGGGCACTGGACCCACATGCCAAATGCACAACATGCTTTACTTTTAGAGACTTGATACTACAACAATTCGTCATTTGACTCCCTTAACTACACAAAAACACTGAAGATGACTCTGTAGGCTGTAAAGGTACAACACACTTTCGGTCCAACCACTAGGACCGAAAATAAGCCATCATCTTAATTCACTAGCTAACAATTAGGAGAAATTCTTTCAGACTGGGTCTAGGTCCAATCCATCAACGCACTGGTTCACCCTGAGTCACTAGCTCATATGCGGACCATTGTATAAACTTATCTTAAAGGCACCCTAGAAGACCAAGTCAGAACCATACGATCGAGAACAAATCATGACCCATCTACATTTGTCCACAAAGACATCTGTTAAACGTACAATTTTGGATCTTAATGCTTTAATCCTCCTACTATGAAACTCAATCCATGGATCAGGCCCTAACCAAATTATACATCTTTTATGATATACATAAGCCTTACATCGCCGCCTCTAAATGGTTTCTTCATTTTAAACCTAAACATCACCTCAAACATATACTAACTTGAGCGTAAGAGTGTTTGCATGTACATTCCTTACTTTCGAGTCCAAAAATAAGATCAAACTAGACACTAGTGCCCGCAGGGAGGGAGCCTTCTTTGTCGGTCCACCGTCGCTACTGTGAACCGGAGTTCCATCGGAATAGTAGGCAATATAGTATAATTCTTTTGGGTTGAACCATATATTTATTAGGTTTTAGCATAGTTACGGTATAATGATATATTTGGGAA
Organism: Medicago truncatula; assembly: GCF_003473485.1. NCBI lineage: Eukaryota > Viridiplantae > Streptophyta > Magnoliopsida > Fabales > Fabaceae > Medicago > Medicago truncatula. The sequence goes on along the minus strand of NC_053043.1, from coordinate 18,954,061 downwards.
GAACCAAACCTTTGACATGTGAGATTTCCTGCTTTTGCGGCTAGTGGCTGTCCTAGCGTGTATTTAAAAACTCTCCTTTCTTTTTCTTTTTGATAATTTTTTATATCTCAAGAATCAAATACTAATTATTAATAATAACATGATGAAAGGTGGAACCTGTTGTTCTTTTGGTTAAGATAAGAAACAATTTGTTACTTAATTTTGAGGAGGAATGATATTATAATATGAGTTATTATATATTATTTAAAAAAGAGTTATTATAAATATATAAAGGGAAAGCTATATAATAGAGTAAGCCTAAAAGTATATTGGATATTCTAGCTTTCATATACATGATTAAAACATATTTCACATATTATATATACACACACTAGTGTCAAAACAGGTTGTAACATGCTCAATTTTTTATTTTATTGTATCTGATTATAATTTTTTTTTGAGTATATCACGATCAAATAAAATTTAAAATTATATTGTTACTGCTGAAGTGAATTATTCTTAATATCATTAAATTTAACTGATTTTTTTTTTTGTTAAAGATTTAAATAATATTAAACAAAAGATAAAATTGTAATTATAATAGGGTCAATGTAATTTATAATTGAAAGAGAAAAAGTCAGTTTAAAATCTTCTTTTAAACTCGCTTTATTAAATTAATTATAAATTTTTTAAATTCCACATATTAGCTATTATTATCATTAAAAATAGATAATTAATACTATATTACATGTTCATGATTAGAAATATTTAGTTAGTTCAAGTAGAACTAGATTAGAATCAGTTAAGTAAAGTTTTGAGTTTTGATCTTCTAGATGAAAAGATATGGTTGATGGAGAAAACTCTAATAAAAGTCATCAATTTTTTTTTACAAAGATTATTTATCAATATATATAACATGTTTTAAAATAGAGTTATGTTATTTGAACATCCATTTAGATGACAATTTTTATGACAATCAAAATTTTGCAAAAAAAATGATGTATTGGTACAAAAATCAAAGTAATAGAGAGAGAAAGTAAAAACATAAAGTGAGTGTGAGAGAGAAAATTATCACAAAAGTAAAAAATGATTGTTCAAATATCATTTCTCTTTAAAATATACTATAATTATGATCAGAATTCTTTTGAAGGAATGATTATGATCAAAATTTAGAAGCATTATTATTATTTTGAACAAAGAATTTAGAAGCATTATTAGTAACAAGAGAAATAATTGATATAATGTTTCATAAATGGCTTTTCTGGTCTTGTGGGTCCTAGCCTCACCAAAGAATCCCCAAAACATGGCAAATACATCATTATAAAGTTAATAAAATACTAACCAAGTTGTTTAGGTTTCAGTGGTAAGGAGTTCATTTCAAGGACGTACTTGAGGAATATCTGATTCAATTTTCAGGGGAAACAACGCTTGGGCAGTGCGCATGCCTTTACGTACGAGCCAGATTAATCGCTCATCATTGATGGATCGAAAACCGGTGCGAAAGTCAAAAAAAGAAAATAATAAAATACTAATAAAATAATTGCATGACCCAAGTAATAATCTCCACATTCATTTCATTTCATTTCAATGTTCAAACATGGTGTTGATGGCCACGCCACAAAAATTAAATAATTGAAGAAAGAAATAAACTTTACCAAAACTAGCTTATCAATTGATGTAGCTATCTATGAACATTTTTACCAAAATAGGTTTATCCATTTATTTAGACCAACGGTCTTTGTCAACAAATTAAGAGCATAGTTGCAACCAGCAAGCAAACACACAACACACACGAAGTTGTTTACTTGTTTCTCTATATTTCACTCCCCACCCTACATTAGGACATCAGTAAAGGCAATTCTAGTACATATGTTTATCCGCATAGACCAATCCTCCCTAATCATCATATATATGAAATTAATCAAAAGTATAACAATATATTAAATATTACATAATAATAGAGTGAAAAAGATAAAAAGAGAATAAGATAGTATAATGTATTATTTCAGAAGCATGTCTTTACATTATAATATAAATTCTATTATTAAACACAAATAAGTAAATGAATAATCACATTACAATCCACTTACTAGTGGGAGTTACAAGCATGTGGAAGGTTAATGAATGGACATCCACTAATTAATATATTCATAACAGTTAATGAGACATATCATTGATGAACATCCAATAGGAACCGTTATGAATATATCAATTAGTGGATGTTCATTTATTAACCTTCCATAGACTTGTAACTCTCGTTAGTAAGTGAATTGTAATGTAATTATTCATTTACTTGTTCGTGTCATATAAATAGTACATATATTGCAATATAAAGATTCACTTATGAACTATAAAATATACTTTCTTATTCTCTCTTTATCCCTTTCACCCTATTTTTATGTAATATTCAATATTTTTTTTAAGACATCAAAATGGAATATATTAACACAGACAGTGAAACCGTTTCAGTACAAGATGTACTGAAGGGCCACTCGTAAACAAGAACAGTCAAACAATATTTACAAAAGTACGGTCAGTCGATACCTAGACATAACATAGGGTCCGACCATCACATCTGAGTACCATGCACAAACAAGGCATTATTAGTCTGCAGCTACCATAAAGAATGGAATTTAATCTTTTCTAATAATTGATCAATGGTAGTTTGGATATTATTAAATATTCTATTGATGAGTTCATTTCAAACTACCTAGACACAAAGTAACCACAGCAGCTGAAGAAAGGATCTGCGTTTCCTCGAGTGTCCTGTACAATGAATGAATTGAAGGAAATGGTCAAATATATCAATAGAGTCAACACTAGAAACACCAATCCACGACCGGATTTGCCTCCACAAAGGGTCGAAGCTATCACAAAGAAGAAATATATGCGACGCTGATTCGTCGTGACCGCAACCTGCTACACACCCATCTAATTCGGCATTGAGCATACCTTTTCTGACAAGATTTGTCCTGGTTGGCAACCTGTCCCGCAGCAACCGCCACGCAAAAATGGATACCTTCAAAGGAACTAGCTTATGCCAGACAAGATCATTCATTCCACCCGCTGGAGGGTCGTTTGGAGTAGTCAGAATTTGATAAACGCCACTCACAGTGTAACCCCCTTGGATGTCTAGGTTCCACTGCCACCTGTCAGAAATGTCAGACTACAAAACAAAATCATTAAGAAGATGCCTACACTCCTCCACCAACTCCTCCTCCCACGCCCACAACCTCCTCCTCCAACTCCAAGCCTCCCCCCCTTCTTCCCACCTTAGAGAAAACATTTCAGCCACCGTACACAATTTATTATTTGTTAAATCAAAAAGGCGACTAAACCGTGTGCGTAACGGCACATCTCCCAACCACCTATCATGCCAAAATTCAATATATTGTTATACTTTTAATTAATTTCATAACAATAAATGCTTAATTTTGAAATTATATGTGTTAGTACTTCTAAAAAAATAATGTTTGTTAGTTCTATTTTAAAGTTTATGAAATTAGTGTATATACTTAAATAGGTGAATTTCAATAAAAGAACTTCATTATGATTTATGAAATAAACATTTATCATATAAAAAATCATCTCTGTGGCAATGTTACAATTGTTGCTCATTTGACATTGTATTCAAGTTATACAATTTGTTGTTTTCGAACAACGACCTAACAATTTACCCACACTTGATATAAGGGATAAAAATCTGACTAAACTTTAAGTTGATTGTCAACTGTCCAATACAATCCTTTTTTGTTTTAGGTCTTGGAATCGATTATCTATAAATAGATTATCATAGTAAGGATCAACAACGAATAATATTCATTAGAATATACTTTACTTTTTAAAGTAAAAGTAAATTAGTCACTTTAAAAGAGTTCCATTATTACGTGAGTAAAATAAATATTTTATTCAATAATCTTGAATATGATACTAGTGAACATATACTCATTTGGTAAGGAGTTGACTCATGTTAAATCTTAAATTCAACTGTCGTTATCAATGTCAGAACCTCTTTGATGAGTAATATGTAAGTACTTCTATAAATGTTCTTTGAACTTTGAAGCCTGTCCAAACTGCGATGAGCTCCAAATTCCAAACTCACCAATTTTTTTCTATTAAATAAAAGAACTTTTTTTAAAGGATTAAAAAAAAAGGACTTGAACATGATCATGCGTGATTATTAACATAAGAAAAGCACCACCAAGTAAAAATTGAGTGGGTATTGGGTCCCAAAATTCAAATCACAAGAGAAAAAGAATATAACCATCTTAAACAAAATGATACAAACATAATCAAGCCATGTTAATCTTGTTTAACTTTTATAAACAATACTAATAATTTTCAAAACTATATAATAAAAGTAGTAGCATTCTACATCTTTAATGAGTTGTTTTAAACCATGCTTGTCTTGTTTCTTTGATTGATTGCTTCAGCTCATATTTCAATGTCGGCTTCTCACATAAAGCAAAGGAAATAAAAACATAAAAATAATCAAAAGTTGTCTTCCTTTTCTTCTGATTTCCCGGCGACAAGTCAGACATCACCCTCCTACCTTATTCCTCTCAAACCTGCTTTTTTCTACTTCCCCATTTTCTGCTTCTGCTTTTTTTTTTAAGTTCATTCATATTCTGTCTTAAAGGTGATTCCTTTTGTCTTGTTTTTATGTTGGGTTGTGTTTTTTTTCATTGTTTTTTTGACTTATTTGTTGAAATGTTTGTGTTTTTACAGATTTTAGCTTGTTGGGCACCCTTGGTTTCACTTATTTTAGTTGCAAAGTTGTGGTTTTTAGCTTTTTTGAGGTTTTGAAGATTGAAGATTCAGAGATGAAACTTGAGCTGGTTTTTTTTAGTTGTTGAAATTTGGAGCAAAAAAATAATTGATTAGTGGCATTTTTTGGGGGAAAAAGTGAAACTTTTTGGTTATGTTGTTATGTTATTGGATGACTTTGTGGTAAGAATCAAAAGGGGTTATTTTTTGAGGAAGTGTTGTTGCTGCTGCTATTTTTGGAGGATGTGTTGAAGTTTAAGATTTTGATATTGTGGAATACTTGAGGAACAAGGTGAAATCTTGTTGCTAAGAAAAAGACCAATTTTTGAACCTTTTTTGAGGTTATAATGAAGGCTCCTTCTAATGGTTACTTGGCTAATTCTGGTGAAGGTGTGTTTTCTTAAGGTTTACTTGAAGTTTCATTTGTTCTAGATGGTGTTTTCCTGTTTCATTAATCTTAACAAAAGCTTTGGTGATTCTGAGAATGATTGATTTCAAGGAAAATGTTTATGCTTTTGTCTTGTTGAATTGATTTTATTAATACTGTAGATCCAATAAATATGAGTAAGTGGTTGTTCTTATATATATTATGATAAAGGGCAATTTTTCCCTCTTCTTTTTGTCACTTTTTACTCTTTTATGGTTTCAGAAAAGTTGTAGTTTTGAAGGTCAATTCCAAATGTACTTTGTGTAAATATGTAACAGATTTATGGAAATCAAATGCAAGAAGAAAGACATTTTATACTTTTACATTGTTTTATGCAAGAGATTTTTTACCTTAATTTAATTACCTTCTCACCTTTGTGTCACATAATGATTAACTTAATTTTTCTATTTATAATCAAGGTCAGAAGAATGATGAGAACAATATGCAAGATCAATTCCTTTGTTTCTGGCATTAAAATGTACTTTTTGACAATTTTAAATGTGTTTTCAACAGAAAGCTTGAAGAAACTTCTTCCCTTGTTTACTTTATAGTCCTATCCTAAACAACCTACAAGCTAAAACTATCATCTTACAAGTTTTTATGTCATAGTAAATTTTGTTGCATTGAGCTCTTAAAACATGTTGTGTACTATACGAGATTTTAACCAATGTTGTGAATTTTCGATTGCATAAAATAGTGGTTTGTTCAAATTCCGCCACGGCATGGTGCTACAACGCCACAATATCTGTTGTTTAACAACACTTTGTAATAGCGTATTTCGGAACAACAACGATTTTTTCAAATTCTGTTATGCTATAACCACTGTTTGACAACACCAATCTTATAAAAAGTCGAGTTTTACAGTTTAATATTTTTATCTTTCTCTACAATTTAACTTGATTTCTGTACCAGGTGAAAGGAAGGCCATCAATTCAGAGTTATGGCATGCTTGTGCCGGGCCATTGGTTTCTATACCGCCTGTTGGAAGCCTTGTTGTTTACTTTCCTCAAGGACATAGTGAACAAGTATGTTTCCAATGCTATAGTATTTCTTCGTTTTGGTTTCTGAAAGTGTTTATTTTCTAACCACAATAACTTTTAGGTTGCAGCATCTATGCAAAAGGAAGCAGACATCATACCAAGTTACCCTAACCTTCCATCCAAGTTGATCTGCATGCTTCACAATGTTGCCCTGCATGTAGGTCCACTTTTCTCATGGGACATGGCTGTTCTGCAAAAATGATTTTTTTAAATAGATTTCTAAAGCTTCATAACATATATTATTCCTTCTATGAAGTTTTTTCGATCTTGGCTAGTCGTAGGATGAAATATGTGTTTTTCATCTATATGAATACTTTGCTAGATTTTTGTTTGTTTACTCATTTTTTCTTGTTGGTGTCTATTGATTGCCACCCTATGAAGCACGTATACGGACACGACATGGACACTGACACGCTGACACAACTAATAATTTGAAAAAATTACATAATTAAGTGTAATTACAAGTGTCGGTGTCAGACACGACACATGTCCGACACCGGGACACACCTAATCCGAGGAGTGTCCGTGCTTCATAGTTGCCACCTCACCAATAAACCTGAATGATGAGAGATTTATTTGAATTGATTTATTTTAGCTTATCTAAGTGCATTAGCACTTGTGAGATTGTGTCAATAAGTTGTTTTCATCTTATTTCCATAAGCTCTCCAAGACATCTTATAAAACCAGCTTATAGAATATATTAAAATAGCTTGGCTTTATTTTATCTTCTTGTAGAAATAGCTTATGAATATGCACTTAATTAAGTTATTTATCTGAACGGGGCCTAGCAGAGACAATATCAGTATATGAGCAGTATTTTCTCAAGCATTTGATATGATGATCCTTTTGTTTTTATTAAGCGATTACTACTTACATTGTACATATATTCATATTCTTATTTAATTTTGGATCAGGCTGACCCTGAAACCGACGAGGTCTATGCACAGATGACGCTTCAACCTGTAAATAAAGTAGGTCAGCCGTTCAGTCTAATAACATGTCGATATGTATTTCACACCGTTCATTTGATGTTCCCCGAACCAATAATTTATATCTTATTAAAGATTGTTTGATGTACTTTCTCCTACAGTATGACAAGGAAGCAATGCTGGCTTCAGACATGGGTCTCAAACAAAACCAACAACCCTCAGAATTCTTTTGCAAAACTCTAACTGCTAGTGACACTAGCACTCACGGTGGATTTTCAGTGCCTCGTAGAGCTGCTGAGAAAATATTCCCACCTCTGGTGTGTATGCAACATTTTCATTTACTATGGCAAGAATTTGAAGTTTCATGTGATATTTTTATGCTTACCAGAAGTGTCTTTGATAGGACTTCTCAATGCAACCGCCAGCTCAGGAAATAGTTGCCAAAGATTTGCATGACACTACATGGACATTTAGACATATTTATCGCGGTATTGCAACTTTTACCTATTTTAATTTTCCTTAGTTCTCGAATATATCGTCGTTTGTTTTATAAAATTGCATCAACATTGGTCACAGGACAACCAAAGAGGCATCTATTGACTACTGGTTGGAGCGTCTTTGTTAGCACAAAAAGGCTCTTTGCTGGAGATTCTGTTCTTTTTATCAGGTAAGGAATGTTTTTTCTCGACGCATCATCGGAAATGAATTCCATGTTGTTGATGTAATTTTGTTGTTGTTATTTTTAGAGATGAAAAGCAGCAACTTCTCTTAGGTATAAAGAGATCCAGTAGACAGCAACCAGCACTATCTTCATCGGTAATATCAAGTGACAGCATGCATATCGGGATTCTTGCTGCTGCGGCTCATGCTGCTTCGAATAACAGTCCATTTACTATATTTTATAATCCAAGGTACTATTTGGCATCTATTTCCTATGAGAACATGGAATGCAATACATAAATTTTTGTAACAGCCTCTTACAGACCGACATATGTCATTTTAACAGGACTAGCCCCTGTGAATTTGTGATTCCATTGGCCAAGTATAATAAAGCTCTGTACACTCATGTTTCCCTTGGAATGAGATTCAGAATGATGTTTGAGACAGAGGATTCAGGAGTACGCAGATATATGGGCACAATCACTGGGATCAGTGACTTGGATCCTGTCCGCTGGAAAAATTCACAATGGCGCAATCTTCAGGTATTATTATGTTGTTAGTTTCATCAAAAACTAGGTACATTATTTGTATACCTAAGCATGAAGCAAAAAAAATTATGTTCTTAACATATGCAATTTGTTCTATAAAACTAACAAACTTCTAACATGCGTTGTTGTTCTTATCTTGTAATGTAATTGACATGTTACATATGACTGACACTTCAGCTTGTAGCTGTGTCTGAGCGTCTGACACTTGTCCGACACCTGATTGAACATTCAATCAGTTGAATTTTTCAAATTTTATTAATATTGATGTCTACATGCCAGTGTTGTATTCGGTGTCCTTGTATGTGTCTGACATATTCTAGGTACACTCAGTACTATGTGCGTAACTGTAGTTAATGCTATACATATCTACTAGCTTCTTGAGGAAGTAATGTTTTTAATTTTGATAGGTTGGATGGGACGAATCAACAGCTGGTGAGCGCCCAAGTAGAGTTTCAATTTGGGACATTGAACCAGTTGTGACTCCTTTCTACATTTGTCCACCTCCGTTTTTTAGGCCAAAGTTCCCGAAGCAACCAGGAATGCCAGGTAGCAAGAGTTCCTCCTTAATTTGTTCATATTTTTGCTCAGAATTTTTTATTGATTTCCATTGATTATCAATTGTCTGCCTTCTTTATATAGATAATTCTTCATAAGCCATTTCCTCATTATGAAATGACAACAATTTGCTTCTATATATTGAAATTATATCTCATATCTAATTGCATTCTTTTAAGGGTAGCATTTAGAAAATTCTTGTTATTTGCCTCTCCTCATATCCCTTGGATGATGTTGTGGATTGAGTGGTAGTAACAAACGATCTTTGCTATTGATTTTGCAGAAGATGAGTCTGAAATTGAAAATGCATTCAAGAGAGCTATGCCATGGCTTGGAGATGAACTCGGCATGAAGGATACCTCAAGTTCAGTCTTCCCTGGTTTGAGTTTAGTACAATGGATGAGTATGCAGCAGAATAATAATCAGTTTTCCGCTGCTCAATCTGGGCTTTTACCTCCATCCATGCTTTCGTCAAATGCAATGCATGGTAACCTTAACACCGATGACCCATCCAAGATACTGAACTTTCAATCCCCTGCTGCGCTCTCTGCTCCAAGTCTTCAATTTAATAAACCTAATTTACCGAACCAAGTCAATCAATTGCAACAGCCCCCGGCCTCGTGGTCTCAGCAACAGCAACAGCAGCAGAAGATGCAGTCATTGTTGCCAATGCCGTTAAACCAGCTGCAGCAGCAGCAGCAGAGGCAGCAGCAGCTGGCTGGATCACAAAATCTGCCGCAGCCACAGCAACAACAGCCTCAACTAACTCAACAGAGTCCGCAGCAGCCTCAACAGCAGCAACAACACCAACAGCCGTGTCAAAATACGACTATGAATAACGGCACAATTGGTTCTAACCAGATTCCAAATCAGTGTGTACAGCAACCAGTAACCTACTCTCAGCTTCAGCAACAGTTACTCTCAGGAAGTATGCAATCCCAACAAAATTTACAATCAGCTGGCAAGAATGGATTGATGATGACATCCTTACCACAAGACTCGCAATTCCAGCAACAAATAGACCAACAACAAGCTGGTCTCTTACAGCGGCAGCAGCAACAGAATCAGTTGCAGCAATCTTCGTTACAGTTATTGCAACAAAGCATGTTGCAAAGGGGACCACAACAACCACAAATGTCTCAAACTGTGCCGCAAAACATCTCAGACCAACAGCAACAGTTGCAGTTGTTACAGAAGTTGCAACAGCAGCAACAACAACAACAGCAGCAACAACCACTTTCCACATCTTCCCAACTTTTGCAGTCTCAGCTTCTGCCACAACAAAGCCAGCAAATGCCTCAGCAGCCTATGTCCCAGCATCAGCCCCAACAGCTCGGAAACAATGCATTCTCAATGGAGAAGCTTCTCAACAACAATTACTCTTCTTCACCTCTCATGCATCCGCAGCAGCTCCCTGTGAACCATCTCCAGAATACACAAAAATCACCAACGAACACTAGAGCCCCTTCTGCTTTTACAGATGGAGATGCCCCATCATGCTCAACTTCGCCGTCTACTAATAACTGTCAGACATCACCTCCAAACCCTCTGAAAAGAAATCAACCAGACACATTTGGCGGGCCTTCAATGGTTGAAACCACGAATAATCTGATGCAGGAGCTTCAAAGTAAGTCTGATATGCAGAGCAAACATGAATTACACGGCGTTAAAGGACCCGACAAGCAAAAGCACAAAGGTGCAATCAATGATCATATGGAAGCTTCTTCCGGAACATCGTATGGTATTGATCCTGGTAACATCCACCAGAACTTCCCACTTTCTAACTTCTACATGGATGGTGATGTACACTCGCAACAACCAAGAAGTAATATACCATTTGCTTCTAACCTTGATGGATTAACACCTGATCCTTTGCTCTCAAGAGGGTATGATTCTCAAAAAGATCTTCAAAACTTGTTATCTAATTATGGCGGTGCTCCTAGAGACATTGAAACCGAGCTGTCCACTGCTGATATTAGTTCACAGTCGTTTGGTGTACCAAACATGTCTTTCAAGCCAGGATGCTCAAATGAAATTCCTATTGCCGATACCGGAGTTTTGAATAATGGGCTATGGTCTAACCAAAATCAACGAATGCGAACATATACTAAGGTTTGTCATTACTCATTGATAAATTTATGGATCTATGAGTTTAGGTCACGTTTGTATAAACAACTTGATTAGGTGTTTACCTTAAGCATATAAGGGCTTATGCATAAGCTATTTCTATAAACAAAGATAATAACAAATTCTTTTTTTAGAAGTTATAAGCTGTTTTCATGATCTATTCTGGAGAGCTTTATGGAAATAAGCTGAAAATAGTTTATGCACATTAAATAAGTTCTCCCGAATAGTCTCACAAGTTCTAATGTCAGTAGATAAACTCAAGTCAATCCATGTAGATAAATTCTCATGTCATCATAGTATATTTACATGGTTAAGTTCTTATTCAAATGCCTAATGCTTCTTTACATATTTTGAAGGTTCAAAAATGTGGCTCAGTCGGAAGATGTATTGATGTCACCCGTTACAAAGGGTATGAAGAACTCCGGAATGATTTGGCTCGTATGTTTGGTATCGAAGGACAGCTAGAAGATCCTGTAAGGGTTGACTGGAAACTAGTGTATGTGGATCACGAAAACGACATTCTTCTTGTCGGTGACGACCCTTGGGAGTAAGTAGTTAATCCAATTTCTTGTTCATATCACTGCACCCTACAGGCCGTTTACTTTTCATGATTCCTGTTTTTATTTTCACTTCAACTAATAAATATAAAATAATATAGACCCACTATTCTCATCATCATTTTCTCCTACAATTTTTGGGAACAGATCTTGCATTTTCAGAAATTTTGAAAATGACAAAACACCGTTCGTTGTTTCTGAAAATGCATTCTTCCTAACTTACCTTCCACTTAATCTCTATCACAATTGTTCGCTACACGAGTCTTCTACCTCCTTGTTAGCAATTTAACTTAAAACAGAAAATTTTAGAAAATAAAACTGAATATTTTTAGAAAGTAAACTGGCTTCGGCCATTCTATTTTATCTTTATATTAATCTTATGAACTCATAATTTCTTGCAGAGAATTTGTAAACTGTGTCCAAAGCATAAAGATACTATCATCTGCTGAGGTACAACAAATGAGCTTGGAAGGGGACTTAGGTTATAATATTCCAATCACCAATCAAGCTTGTAGTGGATCAGAAAGTGGCAATGCATGGAGAGCACAGTATGATGATAACTCTGCAGCTTCATTTAATCGATAAGCGCATCGAGTATTCACATTCTTCGGCATTCAACTTGTACACATTTAGGGAGATGGTTAAATCTAACTTAACCCTTGAAAATTTCTTCTTCTTGCTTCTTTCTATAGAAGTTAGAAATATTCATTGCAAAAGATGCAGTTCATAGTTCATACATAACTGCATCCGGGTTCGCGTCCGCACACTGCTTTTAATGGTGAGAAAAAAGCTTAGATCTTTAGATGTTCCAAGAACAGATTCCTTTACTACAAAATGTTACTTCCTACTTTAGAACATGCTTTCTTGTAGCAGCTAGTGCTTGATTAGGATTTCCTTTACTCATTTTTTTTCCCTCTTTTTGGAAAGTTTCAGCTGCATGAGTCAGCTGGTGTATAATTTATTAAGATGTATGATTAACAATCAGTCTAAAAGAATATATATTATTTACACCATTGTAAATTTTGTGGTTCGTATATTTAGATGAGAAAGTTATGCAATTGAGTGATAATTGGATGAAACAACAGTTTGATATAAGATCATTTCTGGAAATCTTTACCTATATCTTAAATTATTTTACATGCTATGATGCATAGGTTCGGGTAGTGGTACGTAATACGGCAAATTTTAAAATGTTAATGTACGGGTACGTTGATATAAAACATCAAAAAAAGTTTTTTCCAGTGAATTACTACACTTCTATCATCATGTTGCTTGAGAGTTTTACTTTTTTTGTGCATCACCTCTACTATTTTCATCAAAAGCAAGGGAGAGAATTAAAATACAATGAAAAGTAAAATAATTTTGGTTAATTTTTCACCGCCCGGACGTTTTTGCTGCACCAACTACAACGAAACAACTAAGTAAAAATAGGTACGGTTTGATACTATTTTACAAGTACCATACGCGTACCGGGTACCGGTACTTCTCCATGTTTGGAGTATCCATGCTTGAGAGTAATTACATGTCAATGAGATAAGTCAAAATTAACTATGTCAACTAAAAGCATTAAAATGTTAATTTTGATCTACTTCAATGACATTCAAATAATGATTTCAAATTTACTCAATTTACCTAAATTATCTAAATTCGAATCAATATTATTGAATATGAGCCAATCATCGACTTATACGAGATTCTGAGTTGGTAGGCCACCCATTGAATTGCATAATTTACGTAAATTATCTAAATTCGAATCAATATTATCAATTATGAGTCAGTCATTTATTAAAAAAAAAAAAAAAAAAAAGAGTCGGTCCTTTATGAGTCAGTCCTTAAAAAAAAAAAGAGTTGATCATCGACTCAGATGAGATTTTGAGTCGATAGGTCACCAATTGAGTTGCATAAATTGTTATATGTTAAACAAATACTTCCTCCGTCCCATATTATAAGCAAAAAAATCACATTTTCTTTGTCCCAAAATATAAGCAAAAAAGATCAACTTTTATTCTATTATTATGTTTTTTTTAAAAAAAAATCATCTTTCTAAAGTAAAATTAAATGCAAATTGCATTCAATTTGTTCTCCTTTTTATTTTCTCCATAATAATTAACCAATGATAATTGTTTTTACATCTTTCCATGAAACTTATTCCAAGAATAACACAAAAAATTATACCTCAAATTACAATATTTTAGCTTTCTTAATAAGTGTGAAATTGTATTTTTTTGCTTATAAATTAGGACGGAGGGAGTATTTTAAGTTGACAATATAACAATTCTATTGAACTCTTTGTGGCAAAATTCTCTTGGTTTGCTGGCAAGTGCTTCTTTTACATGGTTCCACACATGGTTCCAAGTTCCAATCTCATGAAAGAAGTTTTTGGAATTTTTTGAGTATATAACTCTATTTTTAGGTCAATAATTACAACAATTTCTCAACATCTTACTAGCATGTGCTTCTTTATTTTATGATAGCCCAACCGTCCAACTACGGCTCATTATTGTACATAGGTCCATCTATTGATCTCTATTAATTAATTAAAACAATTTCTTTTTTAATAATGTATTCATTAAAACAATTAAAACTAAGTTGTTGTTTTTTCCTCCTTCAAAAAAAAGTTGTTGTTTTTTCCATTACCACTAAAAAAACCTATATGTTTTATGCTATGTTTGGAACCACAACCAAATGCACTTCATTTACACGTTTAGCAGAAATTAGGAATACTGACTTCTGAAATTCATGACAAATATAACATTGGGACGAGGTTTTAAGGGTTGTCGCGATTTTGTGAAGCGGAATTAAACATACCATTTGAAATAGACATAAAGATAAAAAAAGTAGCGCCCAAAAAATTAACACCAAATTGTGGACCACCACTTATAATACTTGGCTAAAGAACACATAATTTAGTGTATTTGAATTTTGTATAAAAGTTGATTTTAAATGAGTTGAATCACAAAAGATTTTTTTTTGGACATAATCACGTAAACATGAATTGAACAATAATTTTGTTGAAAAACATTTTACTGGCAAAAACTTTAAACTTTAGCTTCAAAGTAGAATAAACTCTTGAATGCAAAATCACTTCTATTCAAAATCATTAGGGCTCGTTTGTTGAGTTTTTTTTTTTTTTTTTTTTTCGAAAAAAATCTATTTTTTAACCAAAAAATGACTTTTTATTTTTGTAGTGTTTGTTTCAATTAAAAAAAACCGTTTTGTTTAAAAAATCATTTTTAGGATGCGTTCGTTTCAACTTAAAAAAAATATTTTGGTTAAAATAATCTAAATTTTTAAAGTTTTTTAAAAAATCTAAAGCTATTTATGTTTGTCTACTATCATAAAAATTATTTTTTTTAAGATTTGAAGCTCTTACACTTGAGTTTCTTGATTTAAAAAAAAATAGATTTTAAAAAAGCTATTAGGAATAGCTTTTCATTTTGAGGCTAAAAATGATTTTTTTAATAAAATGGATTTTTGAAAAATCTGAAACAAACACTACAAAAATAAACAAAGTATATTTTGGTGAAAAAAATCCCAAACAAATGCCCTAGACTCAAAATGAAAAGACATTCCTAGTAGCTTTTCCAAAATCTTTTTTTTTTTTTCTAACAACAAAGAACTCAAGTGTGAGAACAAAGAAATCAAGTGCAAGTACTTCAAATCTTAAAAAAATAATTTTTGTGATAGTAAATAAATAGAAATAACTTCAGATTTTTTTAAAAAGCTCTAAAAGAAATTTCTAGATTTTTTTTTTTAACCCAAAATCAATTTTTATTTTTATATTGGTACAGAAAATCAATATTTTTTGAAGTTAAAACAAAAGCACCGTTAATTTCTCATCTTTAAAAGTGATTTTCCATTAAAGAAGAAAAAACGTGTAAAATGAGTTTCTAAAAAAAATGCAATGAAATGGACTTGTCAAAAATAAATAAATAAAGGTTTTACAGGATTTTTCTGAACTGTAGCTCTCATTGAATCTAGTGTTACGTTTTTTTACATGTTACTTTCTGAAAAGCATATCACTTTGTTCCTTTTTTTTCTTTGTTCACTTGCGTTGAAATGACAAGTCTACACTGTGATGTTTCTTTTACTTTTCATATATGCAATTTTTTATTTAAAAAAAGACACAATTTTTACATCAAATTCGAGAATAAATTTAGATGGATAACACAATTCGAACATGTAGTTGACATTTTTGAAAAAAAAAAATTAACATTGTTTATTTTTTTTAAAACAAATGATAGAGTGTAAAAGCATCACATGATAGTGAAGTTTCCCTTAGCATTAGGTTTGTTGTGTTTTGATGAAGTTTTATTAGGATCGTCATATTGGTTTATGATTAGAATATGTTAAAGCAACTAACAATCCTTGATTTACATTGTGTCATATGTGTCTTGTGTGTCAAGTTTTTTTTTTTTTTTTGGCAAACCAATTTTTTCTATGTCTTTGATTTGATTCACAATAGTTTGAATCATATCATTTGAACTCTTTGAATTTGGTTTTTGGAGATCATGTCAATATGAATCATATCATTGTTGGTATGATTCATATCACTGTTGAATCGAATCACAAACGCTTGAATCATATCATTTGAGTTATCTAGTCTTGTGTTTTGCCTAAATGAATATATCATTTTTCTTTGATTTATATCAAACTTCATCTAGAATCATTTGAATCAAATCATTTTCATGTCATTTTTCTTTTGAATCGTATCAATCTTCATCTGGAAACCACTTAATTCGATTAAAATATTGCTTGAATCGTATCAATCTTCATAGCTCTTGATTTATCCTTTTTCACATGTCTGAATCGAATCATACTTAACGTGATTCGAATCAAGTCGTTGTTTTTGGCACAAATATTGCACTTATCACTCCTGCCTATATGTAGCTATACCTATACACCTTCCAACTCACTGAATCAGATGCAAATAACTTTCTAGAGTCTCCAAAGCCCTCTCTCTCTCTCTCCACTTGTTGTTCAGATTTAACATTTTTTCTAAGATTCATTGTGGATTTTGAGTCATAGATTGCTAGAGTGCTATAGGAATTGTACATTGGTTTCTTTCAAGGAACTTGATTGAGGATCAAGGGTCTAAAGGAAAACAGGGACCTCCAAGGGAAATTATGGGGGGGTCTTTCTAACTTTTCAAGTTGAAGGGGATCCAAGCTTCAGACATAGCAAAGAAGAATTTAAGGTGAAGGAATTCCAAAGATTGTAGGGAGCTTGAATTTCAAAAACTTAGAGAATTTCCAATTTCAAGAGTTCTTGAAGATTGGTGGTGTTGTAGTTGCTTAGGATTGAAGATTAGGGTTATCGAAGGAATCTTCTATAATCATAACAGTTTGTAAACATTTTTCAAGAATAGTGGAAGTCCTTGATAGGAACGATTTCTATCAAGAAGAGTGGAGGTACCCCAAAACGAGGACAAAAGGGGGAACCACTATTAATCTCGGTGTTCTTCTATTCCCCATCCTTTTAGATTTTCATATTCTTAATTGTATATGATTTCTATGTTTGTAACCTTATGATTTGATTGTGATTACTTTTATTACACTTAGCCTAATCTCAATTACTTCAGTTGAGATTCTTTCAAATTCAATTTTATCACAATCAAGGTTCAATTAAGTCTCAAACCATTGATTCATATACCTTGTGTTCATTAGTTGTTTATGTGATTTATTGCTAATAGGTTTAGTTTGAGTTTGTTTAGTTTTGCAATTTTTATGCTTGAATATTGATATTTGATGTGCTTAATAAGATTTAATACCTCTCAATTGAGCTTTGAATCTTAGTTATTGGTAATTGTCTTAAATTTGTTACCATCGTTTCACATAAATCTAATAATTCATAAGTTTACAAATCCACGCTTTCACGAAACCTTTTGAAAATCGAAAAATGTTATTCACCCCTATAGCGCACCTTCTTGTTTGTCATATAGACCAACATATAGCTTTGGCATTGCAACCACGTCGATACCTCGAAACTACCAAATACTATTTGGAACAACTAACAATTATTATTTTTACTTAGTGGGTAGTACTATATAGATATATTTCTTTTTTAACATGCTATGATTAATTTTATTGAAAATATATTTTTAGAGAACAATGATTATGAATGAATTTTTTGCAAAAAAAAAAAAAAATACAAGAAGAAAGACATTTAAATAATTGAAAGGGTTAATTATTGAAATTGACCATGTAATATATGTAAAGTCTGAAAAATGACATTGTAAAATAAAAAGCACATATTCTAACCCTGTAATTTGAGATTCTTATTATTATTATTATTATTATTATTATTATTATTATTATTATTATTATTATTATTAACTCAGTAATATAGTTGAAGTCTAAAAAATCTACTTAGAAGTTAAATTTTTTTATGATTTTTTTAGACATGTTTAGGACGTTAAAAATATGACTTTACGCATAAAAAGTAGAATTTTTCAACTAAGGATTAATTATGAAATTTTAAAGTGCCAAAAACTCAAAAAATAAAACAACGAAAACCCAACCTAGAAATCGAATTTTAAGTTGATTGTCTGCAGAGACATCTATAGAAACACATATAAAAGATCTGCAAAATTTCGCAGCATTTCAAAGACGTTTCGATTTATTTTAATTTTTCAACGAAAACGTGCGAAATTGCAATTTTGTTCCGAGTAAGTGTATACTCACGGGTCAAATTCCGTTCTCTAATTTTGTAGGCATAGTTAGAACATCATAAGAACATTCACCGTGAAATTTAGAAGTTTTTAAACAATATACGAATTAATTATGAATTGTTTAAGAAATTCATAACCACGAAGAATAAAAATTCATAATAAAATCGTCTCTAGTCGAAAAATTCTAATTTTTTTTTTGTGTAAAGCAATGTTTTAACATCCTAAATATGCCTGAAAAAAAATTATGAAAAAATTCAACCTCTAAATCACTTTTTTGAACCACGTGAATATTATAGGGTCAAAAATAATAAGAATCTCAAATTATGAGGTTAGAATATGTATTTTTTATTTTACAGGATCATTTTTCAGACATCACGTGTTTTACAGGATCAATTTAATTATTAACCTTAATTAAAAAGGCACAACTTTATTCATTCACTTACGTCACCAAAATTTTTAAACCAGCATTAAATGGGAATCTTGAATTCCCACGAGAGAATAAGAGATAACCAACCATAATTTCCGACTACCACATCATTTTAACACATTTACGTTTGTTTTTAAATTTTGAAATTTATTTATTTAAAAACATTCTAAGGAAACTAAATCACTAACCAAACACATTGATAAAAATAAAAATCTTGGTAATAATATTTCCAAAATTGTGATTTTAAACCTTCAAACAAACACACTAGCAAACCTTCCCTCTTAAAATCCTTTTTGGCTTGGAGTTTGATGAAAAAGGATAATGCTTAGTATGCCAACTTGGATGCTCTTCAAATTTTGGATATAGACTCAAGTAGGGAAGTAAAACTAGTGGAAAATGGTTTTGAGAGAGTGCACATAACATAAGTAACATATAGCATTTTCTCCAATTTCTTCTTGCAAATGACTTGCCCAAACTGAGTTCCTTATATGAATTCCTTCTTGGTGAAATTATACTACATAAATACACAAGCAATAATCCAATTCATGTTACTCATTCAAAAACTCTTCAAATAGTGCAGTTAGAATATAGAAGTACATTCTAAAGATTGATAGAAAGGGTTCTGATTCAAGAATTTTACTGGTGCACCCCTAGTTCCTTTAATTATTCAGAAGTCATGCACACTCGAAGCACAATATGCCTTAATGGCTTAAAACTAATTGTAAGCCTCATCATCCTCGTGTTAATGTAAGATACATATATAAACGCATTGGCTGACCTCTTGTTGTACTTGTGACTGAACTGCTTGTTATTATCTAGTTGTCTTTTCAGTACATCTTGTGTTGAGAGGACTGCTAGTGCAGTGTTAATATAATCCATTTTTGTTTGTTAAAAAAAAAATATATATATAAACTGTGTTATGACATTGCAGTCTTTTCCTCATCATCCTTGAATAACCTTATAGTCATCTCCATCGCAGTCATAACCAAATCCTTGAGGCGTTCCGGTTAATGGCTAGGGGGAATGAGCTATAATTCCCCAGTAGCAGGGTTCCACAATACAGTTGAGTCATCGTCATAGCCTTAACATAGACAAAGAATGTCATTAACACTAGCATACGCCAAAATCCTAATACATTACCCTATCCTCCAACCTCTCACCAGAAAGAATGCACAAGTTGTGCAAGCGAATCCTCCGCTTTGCATTAGAAGTAGTGTGTTGTCGTTGTCCTCATCATGTTTGGGGTGATAGAAATTGGTGCGGAACATGTTCATGAAAAGAGTTTTGGAAAAAAGAGAGATCATGATTTTTGAACACATGTGGATCGCGCGAGAAAGTTAAAAGACAATTTAGAAAGCAACAGCCATGAATTTGATTGAATATTTATAGTTCCTATTTGTTTCTCAAATATTTTGCTCATCTGGTGGTAACACAAGATCTTATCTAATAAATGACAAAGGAGAGTTGAACTATAAACTGATACATGAATTCAAACTCACTAACGCAACAACCAGATGCTTGAAAACCCAGTTCCCGTTAGGAATCACTTGGTAATCAAAACAAGGCGAAAATTTTGTGTTCATCTTACAATTGGATTCCTAAGAGATTTTGTGTTCGTCTTACAATTGGATTCCTAAGAGAGTACAGCCATGACATCTGAACTCCTCAAGGTTATGTACTCAAAACCATCTTTGCCCTTGAAGTCATTACCAGCGTATTTGGAGTACAAAACTGTGTTCCCAGAAGCAACAGTCAAAGGTTTTCTATTGCCTTCCTCATCCACAAGCCCGGGACCAACTGCTACCACCTGTGACATGCAAGTATTACAACAATCTTTGTCAAACAACACATCATTGATCAAAAGATATTCGTGAGAAATAGGATAATTCAATTGTCAATTAATTGTGCTGAGCATATTCTGGCAAAACAAACGATTTCCTAATGAGTGACATTGATTAAAACTCAAGTCTCACATATATTGACTATAGAGATCAAGGCTTAAACATATAACTTACGAGGCTCGACATTTATGATATTGTGCCACATTTAAATCTTAAGTGGATGTTGGGTAAACTATAACATGTTTTCAAACAAAAAAAGGCATAACAGGAAAGCTTACTGTTCCAAATGAAGGTTTCTCCTTGGTCGCCTCTGTAAGATACAAACCGCCTGAAGTCTTTTCTTCCGCCTTTTCGATCTGCAGCATATATTAAACCAGTCAGTGGCTATCTAAAAGCTATCACAGACCTCAACAAAACATAAGATGCCATAGTGTCTTTGAATCCTACTCCTATATGAGAAATAAAGTTGCACAAAATATGACATGGGAAAAAGCAACATATTCCTTGATGATTAAATGATTTGCAAATATGATTTAAATCCTCTAAAATGTAAGACATCTCAAATACTAATGAAAAAATCAACAACTGATATTTTTGCAAATCCATAAATTGTTGATTTTGTTTTCATCACTAACTTATTCATGTAAATTGAGTAGTTAAATTTCGAGAAACCAGATCAAAATTACAAAATAAACCCACTGCCATTCTCCAACTTGGATCCAACAAAAATATAAGCAAAACTCTAAGGCTTAGTTTGGGAGTTTGGAGGGGAGGGTTTTGGAAAAAAGGAAGGAGCAAGTGGAAGAAATAGAAGACATTAGGAAGAGAGGGCTTTGGAGGTTAATTTTTTACTCATAATAAAAAATTCCCCTCCCCCTCATTTGGGGGAACTCAAAAATTGTATTGGGGGAGGGTTTTGGGGGGTTATGGAGGGTTTATATGAATTTTTCAAATTCAATTTATGTTGTTATAATATTCTTAAAATTAAAAGTATATTAATCATAAGTATTAGTTCATCATTCTCTAAAAAACTGTTCTTTCAAAAAATGTGAATTTTTTGTCCATTTTTCTATATATTTCCAATCCCCTAGAGCCCTCCCTTCCCCTCCAAACTCCCAAACAAAGCCTAAAGAGGAATTACCTTTATCAGAACTCTATCGTTCAAGGGTTTAAGATCCTTGATATCATCAGTTTCAAGGATACCAACAATGTCATCATCCTTCAAAATAAGATGCTTTTCACCATTAAAGTCCACCTCAGTACCAGCATACTTTGAATAGACAACTTGTGCACCCGGCTGTACAAACAAAATGCATCACATTAATTAAACTTACAGAGAACACCCCCTTCTTCCCAAGAAAAAATAAAGAATGATCATAGAAGGTTTAATGACATCAGAAAATAGTAACATCACCTTCACACTAATTTCAACTTGGTTCTTCCCAAGTGTCTTTCCTTCTCCGACAGCAACCACCTCACCCCCTTGAGGCTTTGTTTGAGCACTTGATGGAAGCAAAATCCCACTCTGAGTCTTCTCTTCTGCTTCCTTAATTTTTACAAGTACCCTGTCACCCAAAGGCTTGATTGCAGTGTACTGCACAGGATAAAACTAACACTTAGATAAATGCAGCATTGAATCATAAAATTGTTAAAAGATGGATCTTTGGAAACTATCTCAGTCCTCCAATACAACAATCATGCGATTTTTTATTTCATTTTTTGAAGAAGCTCAACTAGCCTACCGAAATTGGCACCGGGGAAAATCAAACTTGAGACCTTGAGAGGAGCACACTCCTAGGTCCCAAGCCAACACCACCAGGTAAACCCAAGTGGGTTAACAATTATGCGATCTTTGTGTAGCAGTTTGGTTGAATAATTAAATCAAAAAGGCCTCTAGTTAATAAATAAACAGCAAGACAATTTTTTACAAAAATCATAATGAAATCGTGCATCAAAATTAAAGGGCATGAAGATATCCACATTCAACATCAAAATTATACTGTCTTTAAACATATGCCATAGTAAATTGCTACTTCATCACCCACCAATATCTTTTCATAACTCAATTCAAACATTCTCTAAGCAAAATAACAAAAGAGTAAACCACCATTTTGGGTCTTGAAATTGTAAATGTCTTCCAATAACCTCGAATTTACCAAATACCAAATTACTCTCTCAAATTGTCTAACGTCAATCAAAATGCCCCCTTCAGAGGATCCAAACTGCCTCAAATAAGAAATTAATCTCCGTTGGAGGTGGTGTGTATCATCTAAAAGATGCATTTCGACCATTGTTGGACCAATTTAAAAAAACAATTTTATATTTCATAAATTTGCAGTCTCAATTCTCCGCCAGACACTTATAATTTCAGGACCCAAAATGGTTGTTTAGTCAAATAACAAATGATAAAACTTAACAGTTCAAGAAGAATTTCGCCACTTCCTTCAAACCAAAATAACAACCTTCTTCAATATCAATAACACTCAACTTAAATTAAATAAAATGGTATAAAAATACACAATTCTTTAAAAATTAACCCAAAAAAACATTATAATAGCAAAAATTAAAACAAAAAAGAATGAAAATAAACCTTGGGGGCAACGACAGTGGCGGCTTTGACAATCAAGGCCTTGAAGGACCTACGAGCAGGATTACCAATCCTAACATGTCGAGCAGAATGAAACTGAACACTTGATGGTCGAAGTCCTTCAAAGGATGCAACGCTCCTCGTTGAAATTGATGATGCTGTCAACTGAGAAGAAGCCATTAGAGGGAGTAGATAGATTAGGTGAGGTTGGAAAGTGAGATAAAGTGGCGTTGAAAATGAAATGAAAAAATTGAAGATAATAAAAACCCTAAAAAATGAACAAGATAGGAGGGTTTTATATGACGACGATGATAACGTGATTATTCTAGAATTCACGTGTCACTCACGCGCCCATTGCATTGCAATTTTTTGTTTGGACTAAAAATGTTTAGGTAAGTTACCTAACCCTTATAAATCAGTAATTAGAGATGTTTTCGCTTTAATATTGGGAGTTGACCTTTTGATGTTGTTGGTGAGTCAACTTATTATTAAGTGTGTCAAACTTCATCTGTAGTTCATTGTAATTGTTGGTACTCATATCATCATCATGTTTCATTTCCACCTTCCACCTAACTTACTACTTTTATTCTCCTCATCTTTAATCGGGAAAAGTGTAAGAGATAATTCAAATTGTTCAACCATGCTTAATTCTCTATTCGGTCTCTCATCGACTCTCTAGCAAGTGTGTTGGTTAACCACCCAATCGATATTTAATGACATTTTACCATATGTTTGAAAAGATTCTAACCGTCGATCAAAATCAATACAAAACACACACATGCGCGCGTACACCCACACACACACACACACACTTTTGAGGTCTTTCAAGACTATAACATAACTTAGGTAAATGTGAAATATATTTGAGAAAGTAGGATAAACATGTAAATAGACATCTGCTACTATTCGTTGTGTATTCAACTAATCGACCAACTTTCCTACATTTTGTCAAAACAACATGGGTACTAGAGACCTATATATTTTTTTAAGAGACCAAATTTTGGCTTTTAGCTCCTAATATATTTTATTTTTTTTGTTGTACAAAAGAGGGTCATAAGCCCTTCTATTTTTCTACTTTTTTTGTGTGTGTAGACTTGTTCTTATATGGTTCAATCCAATTTTTTTTTTACAGTACACTAACTAAGTTCTCTAGTATCCCACCCTACATAGTATTAATTCCAAATAACAAACTCAAACTTAAGAACATACTAAGACAAGGAAATTTATAACGTTTACCTAACTTCAAAGAGGGTAAATATGTATTCATTTTTCAGATCTATAGGCTTGTATTGTGGTTTCTGAAGGGTAACTGTATACCAAAAGCAGAATATGCAACAAATAAAAACAAAATATTTTTCCTTTCAATGGATTCTTACAAATGAACATAATCACAAATTGAAGGATTACCTCTTGTAGTGCAATTCCTTTGATGATGAATCTCTATGATCGATCACGAGCACCACTCAAACGACAATGCCTCTAATAAGTTCACACGAACAATTTTCCTCCTCTCACAATGCTAGCTGCTACGAGATGGAGGCTTAGAGGGAGGGGCATATTAGGGGTTCATATAACTTAGGGTTTCTAAAAGTGGTATCATGTTTTTAGTGAATCGTGCTTTTACACAAGGGTTCTATTTATAGAATCCCTTGTGTGCTCACCAAGTCAGACGTTATCGGCTTGTACAAGCCCAATAACCCATTCACTTGATCTGCTAACTTATTAGCTTCACTTATTAAATGTACCCCCAAATACATCTTATTTATTTCTCTCGTTTAATTGTCCTTATGTGTGTGTGATCCTATAGGTTTTCGTATCATTGACAATAATATTAAACCATATATTTAATATTATAAGTAGTGATTGGTTTCTATATTGAACATTATTACCCTTTCGACCTCATGTCTATATTGAACACAAGACATAATATGTCACCCTTGTCCAGTTCAAAATTGGCCCTTAAACATTTCTTATGTTATGTAGGACGAGAAAAATTCATCTAGGTCACCCGTGTCCCTCATCATGATTCGCCAAGTACCCATTAACCAACTTTATAGTCATTGTGTTACGGATGACGTTTATATGACAAAAAAGTACTTGACTCCTACATCTAGGGTACACAGTGGTTTCAGGTCGAAGGGTGGAATACACCACTTATCTATATGAGAATGACTTGAGATCTTTACATAACGTTTTATGTAACAATCTCATGGCAGATCAATCCAATATAAATATTACCATTAATATTTATATCTATGTGAAAAGTTGATAACTCCTTATCAATGATCCGTGATATGTGATCATCAGTCTATTGACATAATAATCTATCTGCTTTAATGATATCCCACTTCAAACTAAAGCTTGATTACATATGTTTTAAGAATAGTGTCCTTGTGTTTAATGGTGTCTCACGATTAAGCCACACTTAATTTTTCCATTTAAACGAACTAACAATTCTATAGACTTTATTATTTTAACATATAAACATAATAAAAAAATGCCTTTATTTAATAAATAAATATTCGATACAAGTACCATATTCTTATAAATAATTGGCCTTTAGGGCTTACACAAACAGTTTCTCATCAAAACAAAATGATTTATTTTCCAAGCTCAAAAACCTTTAACAAAAGATAAAATATAACCAGGGTGGCTTGAAAATGCTCAAAGTATCAACACAAATGTCTTATAGAGAAGCATTGCGAGTTTGGAAAATAAACAAACATGGATGCAATTATATACAATAAACATGGTAGATAGTGGAATAAATTTAGGTACAAAATCTCATTAGCTAAGGAGATAATGATAAAATGAATTATCTCTCTTTAAGTGCCTCTCAATTACTACACTTTTGAACTTCAATAAATCAGCTCACTTTTTGACTTAGTGTTAAGAACAACTTTCTAAGTTAGAGTGAGGTCAACTTTCATCAGATTGGAAGAACCTAATTGAATGTAAATTAAACAAACAAACATTTAAAAACAACAAGTGTAATGACATATATACTAAAGATTCAATAAGTAGGAAAAATTACTCAAATTGAAAAATAATTGTTTCGTTAGGAGAATTTAACAAGTATGTGATGAAAGAATCAGGTGAGGAAGCCCCCAAAAGAGTGAAGGATAAGTAATGCCATACCAATTGAGTGAAGGGAGTTGATCTGTTCTCAAGGCCACTAACTCAAATGTGGGTTATTAGTGAAGGTGAGAAAAACACAAGGGGGTTGAATTGTGTATAAAAGATATATATATATATATATATATATATATATATATATATATATATATATATATATATATATAGAGTCAGGATCCATTGACACCAGGTGTCAACGGATTTATTGACACCAAATCCTAATCTTCCGTTTCAGTTTAATCAATGGCTCAGAAGTCATGCACTAGGTTTTCTTTTGATTCTCACCACATACTAATTTTACCATTAAAAAAGATATCCATTTTGTTTACCATATCCATGGATTAAGAAAACATTTATTTCATCCATCAGTACGTCCATTTATTAAAAACCTATGATTGATAAAAAAAAAACCTCTAATTGATGAACTCGTAACAAAAAATGAAATTAAAAAAAGAGCAAGCATTTTTTGGGATGAACAAAATCTGGAAGCAATTTTTCCATGTCAATGGATGAAATTTCCGTATACTTGATAAAAAAACAAGAATGAAAAAGTGTTGATTTGATTATTTATACTAAATGTTGATTTTATCAATTTTTTATTTTTTGTCAAGTGATCTCAGATTAATTTCTACTATAAAATAACTATCATTAATATGAATTTTTCCAAACAATTATTCTGAGCATCCTATTAGAAATAAAAAATATATATATTAAACCTCCATTGTCATGATATATGATATGTCTGTGACTGAAATAAATAAAGAAAGATATCCTCTTAATTGCCTCCGTTCACCTTTGGCAATACATAATGCATCCAATTTTCAGCATTAAATATTATAAAGTCCAAGATCCGTTGAAAAAAAAAAACACACAATAATGGAGTGAGATTACACGCACTATAAGAGTTGGAGATCACAGTATATTTCTTGTGAGTAATTACGAGCCATTGATTAAACTGAAATGGAAGGTTAGGATTTGGTGTCAACGAATCCGTTGACACCTGATGTCAATGGATCCCGACTCATATATGTATATATATATATATATATATATATATATATATATATATATATAGAGAGAGAGAGAGAGAGAGAGAGAGAGCAATTTATCATGGTTTCTTCCACAATCTAGAAGTAGTCCAGTCCCCTTGTCACTTACAAGAGTTTTTTTTACTATAATCACACAAGATTACAATAGATCAAGCACACAAGCAAGATACTTCTAAGAAACAAAGATTACATAGAAAATTGTTTGGTTCATCCAAGAAATGAGGCACTGGGCAAGATCGATAGTGTGGCTGCAGATAAAGAGACAGTGTCAACAAATCATGTCGAGGAAAGGAGAATGAAGCCAAAGAAGAGGTGCCACAATCTTGTTAACATCAGAATTATCACGCACACCTGCGAAAAATTAGTTGAATATGGGTTACACACTGTAGGCCACGTCGTTTGGCTAATAGTCAATAGTTTCACTGTAAATATTATGTTCATACACTCTAATTAATACATCTAATCAATCAAACAAACTTATTGTTTGCAATTTATCCCTTTATTTTTTGCTTTTGTTGATGTATTTCTTAGTGTAGATAAAAAAAAAAAAAAATCAAAAAACAGTACCTAACGCTCGACTTGAGTAGTTAGGTAATCCATGACTAGGGGAAAATTTCCCTTGTCAGTGTTAATTTCTTGAAACAAGAGAATCACATTTGGGAATCTCAACTGACCTCGGCTAAATTCACCTTCTATCAAAAAATTTGATGCTCAGTTGGAAAATACGAAGTTTGCCGCTAAAATATCCAGTTCTCTAGACCATGATTATATTCGATGTATACAATTGAGGTGTGGAAATAGTTTTAGCATTATGGTTGTTTATTTTAATATCACCGCAACTCAACAGTTACAATTGCGGCGTTCCCTTAAGATGAGTCATAGCCCTAAATTCATACTTAGATTCGATTAAAAGAATTTAATTTAAAACTAAGCAATTTACTATTACCAGGGTCGAGTATAGAAACAAACATATACAAATTAAATTAGACTTTAGAAGATTACCTAAATAAAAAACTTTATTAATTATTTCCAACAAATAAGAAGGGTCATCGTGGAACCCTAATCAAAGAGGTCTAGTTGCTCATGACAACCGTCATCATTACAAAACAATAGAAAAACATACCCTAGTAAGAACAAGAGGAGGATAGAGATCCTCTGTCTGGAAGCTTTGATGTTTGACCATTGCCTTGTACCGTTAGCTTTCTGAATAAATAAAAGAGTTTGCAAGGGTCTCTATTTATAATACATCATTACTTAGGAGTTAAGAGAAGAAAAATTGAGTTTTTCAACTAACACAACTTGAAAAGACAAGCAATCAACACCTCCTACCTATGACACATTCGTATGGCGTATGGAGTGAGGTGCAGGGCGCATGAGGCGGTGCCTCTTGTGCGAATTTTGCAGTTTTCATCCCTTTTTGAGCATTCTTCCGTCTTGCAATGTCTTGGAACTTGAATTGAATTTTCTTCACTTTGTATTGTCTTCAAAGACCTTCTAAGAACCATTAATCTTCAGTTTTCATATCCTATCCTTAATCCTTCACGTGATGCCTTGTTTTGCCGATTTACATGATTTCTCAATAAAAAGACTGAAAACGTCTATGGACTTGCATGATTTATGATAAAACTAAATTTCAACGACTCAAATGAAAACAATATAAAATGTTCCTTAAACCATCGGCAAATCCTTTAAATAGCTTATAATTTGCCTTAAAATGCAAAAAAAGACCTTAAAACATAACCTAAAATATGGATGAGAGAGGGGGGAGAGAGAGAATGCGAGAATTGGGGGAGTATAGTTAAAAGCCAGTTAATTGCATAATTAAGGGGATATTTAATAAAAAAACAAAATAGAGACACATGTGAGTCGATTGAAAAGTTTTGCAAGTGGTTGTTGCGACACTTTTGTTAGTTTTGATTGGAAGGCTCATGTAGTTGCAGAGGAAATATATAATTATTATTTGGATGAAGAGAGGATGCAAGGTGAGTGTTGTATGTGAGGCTCTCACACCTTTGGTTGCGTTTTTGTAACCATTATTGATAGGGTTTTTGGTGTTGGTACCGCAAGGAGGTGGTTGTTGGTGTTGTTTTGCGTTAATACTGATGTGGGTGATTGTTCGTGTTGGGTTGCGAATTTAAATGTTAACAATGTTTTTTGTGTGGTGATCTGGATCCATCTCTGCCGCCGCCAGCTCGTGTCGGTTTTGGGCCCTTTTTTTTATCTGGTTATAATTGTGTTGTATGCCTTAGTGAATTGTATATACCCAACAATTTCATTTGTTATGTGTTATAATTATGTTTGTCAAATGCTTCTTGAATGTCATTGTACATAGTCAATTCTACTTAGGAATACCAATATTTTTATTTCAGTTCAACATTACTTTTTGGTTTAACACAAGATTGAGAGAGAAAAGTAAATGAAACGAGATGATAAATAATTAAAATTATTATAAAAAAAATAGATAATAGTATCAAAAGTAAGAAAAAGTGTTGATTGTCTGGCTAAGTGAAAAAGAAACCTAAAAGTAAAGAAGGGCGTGATAATTTAATCAGTTTTTTTTTTTTTTTTTTAGTAAAAAAATTGGAGAAAAAAAATTAAGAATGCTATGTTTATAGCAATGAACAAACACCTCAAATGTAATATTATACTTATTTGGTTCATAGATTTATTGATCAGTTATTTATTTATTTTTTGAGTAAAAAGTTGGAGAAAAAAATTAAGAATGCTATGTTTTTAGCAATGAACAAACACCTCAGATTCAGATGTAATATTAAATTTATTTGAGTGGTTTATAGCATGACATATTAAATTTATTGTCCTATACGTTAGCGTAGTAGAAAGAGCGGATAGACAGGCACGGGAGTGCCCGTCTAGACACTAGAATATTAAACTTATTTGAATGTTTTCTCATACTTATTTGTAATATTAAACTTTAGTGCTTTTCACCCCTGTAATATATGTCATTTCCGGTTTTCGCTCCTATAAAATTTTCGGTTTGATTTGCACCCTCGTAAAATTTTTATTTTCCGGAAAACACCCTTAATAGGTCATTCAAAAACCAAAATTTCTTGAAAAGAAATTCTAAAAATAGCCTATTAGGGGAGTTTTCCGAAAAAATAATAATTTACGAGGGTGCAAATCAAACCGAAACTTTTATAGAGGCGAAAACCGAAAATGACATATATTATAGGGGTGAAAAACACTATCAACCCTTGAAAAAACAAGTGCATAGGTTGAAATCATCACATATAAAACCAAATGATTTTGCCCCATGAAGAGATTTACAATGTGAACGGCAATCTATGTCATCACATCTTGCAAATATATCTGAGCATGTGTTTCCTTCCACTGTTAATTCCACTGTCATCCCATCCCATGCACACAAAATAATTACAAGTTTAGAAATCAAATATTTTCAAGAGAATAAACACAAAACGTTATATATTTGTAAAAGAAAAATGTTGGAAACACTTACACATTGCAATGGTAGCTAGAATGAGAAGGAGATTAAACCAGTTTGAGAAGTGGTTTGCCATTTGTTAATACTTACACACAAATATGAAAATTATTCTTTGTCAAGTTTCTTTTGGTTTGATAGTTTTTTTACAGTAAAAAATGGTGTATTTATAGGCAAACCTATGACCTATCTTGTGTGCATATTAACATTTCAATTTCATGTATTAATACTTAGTTATCCTCAATATTTTACTATGATAATTAACCTCGATATATGGTATTGATATTTTATTTTGGTCAAATGTACTGATTTTTTTTTTTTTTTTTTGGGTACAATATGATATTGTTAGTATTTTTAATGTCACTGAATATTTTATTCAACGTTCCTTTTCAATAAATTCAATTTTTTTCAACGTTCTTTTTTATAAATTCAATTAGTGGATCAGACACCCATGCAAATATACGTTTAACATAGCAAATTACACTGAGTTTAAATTTGTGTGCCTTCTGATTTAAATGTGTTTATCAAATTCAACCAAGAAAATACTACTAGGATAATATATTAATTTTATATTAAATTTAACATAGCAAATCAGGAACTTGGTTCCATGTTATTTCATCCATTGTCAATCCATGCATTAATTTCTTTTGATATATTGCATTTGATTGTTGAAAATTTTTTATATAAGCACTATTCCAAATAAAAATCATTTGGCCATAAACACAGATAAAACAAATTTAAAGAAAAAATAATCTAGTCATATCATTTAAAATTATTTAATAATTTTTCTTTAATTTTTTTATTTGTGAGTATGTGTCCAAATATTTTTCATATGGGAGTGTGATGAAATAAACCTTTTTCTTCGTTTTTTTTCCTGATAGAAATATTTCTCTTGATTGTTAAACATATCAAAATTTTTGTTCATTCCCCTTAGAAAAATATAATTCACGTTCATTCATAAACAAATTCTAGAGAACGAATGAGATGATATGAGATATCTTTCAGTATAACTAGGGGTGGAAATAGGCTAAACCAGGCCGGGCTTTATAGGACGTGAGTCTGGCCTACTATAAAAAAAGTGTTCGCCCGAGCCTGCTATTTGGCCTGTAATAGGCCAATTTTATGAAAATTGCTTTTTTGACTTCAGTTTCTTCCTAATAACACATGAAAATTCAAAAAAATACCTCCGGCGGTAGTTAACTACCGCTGGCCCCAGCGGTAGTTAACCACCGTTCCGACCAGTAAATGCAGATAGTGTAGTCTGCATTCATTTTTCCCGCTATTTTCGGCCTGTTTTTACATGAAATTTCAAACGGTAATTTCAGATGAAATTAAACCAAAACAACAACAACATTACATGATTCATTAATGATTCATTACAAATATGACAATATGTTAACGTTATACAAATGTTTGAAATTCGACAAAAGTTCCACATTACACTAAATTACATAAAATCTCTCCCAAACATTTTAAGCACTTGCAATTGGAACGAATACAGAGATGTAACACATTATTTTCAACTAACCTCCTAAACATAAATCCTACGTCACTATCGTCCTCAATAAGCTCAGGAGAATAAATAGTTATTTGGTCATTTCAATTTTTTATTTTATGTTTATCACTGCCATGCATATGGAACTCACTTGTGTTTTCCTGTTTGGATGCTTTCTTTTAACGGTCCTGCCAGTCTGAGTCTCAGACCAAGGGTGTGAAGATGTCTGCACCACCCAAAGAAGAGGTTGAAGGTGGAAAAGAAGAGGAAGAAGATGATGATGAACAAGGTGCAACCTGTGGTGATAATTATGGCATTGATGAATTCATGTAGTTGACAATGGATGTGTGTCATTTGAATTAAACTTGTTTGATTTGCTTAAATTAGGGTGGTAGCTACTCATTTTATATTTCCAATGATATACATTGTATTTATTTTTTGAAGAGATATATAATGTATTTGTTCTTTAATTTCATTATCAATCAATTTTAGCTTTTTGAAATCAAATATCTAGATGTTTTACTGATTGATCTACCTAGTCTTCACTATTGAGTAACATTTATGCAACAAAATTTGCTGCAATTGTACCTAACACTTAGCTATAGATTGGCTACAAATTAGCTTCAAATTAGTAACATTTATGTAACAGAATTTTGGTAATTGCAACTAAAACTGTTAACTATAAATTGGCTACACATTTGCTATTAATTAGCTACTAAATGAGTAACAATTTTTAAATGTCGCAAGTAACACTCTCAAGTTTTACTGAAATCATTTAGTAACACGGGAAAAAAAACATTTGTCAAATGTTACAAGATCTAAATAGTAACATTAGTTTTTGATTCAGTTACAATTTATAAGTGTTACCAAATCTCATATATGGTGTAGTGGAAATTTTTTTTTTCTGCCCTTGTTCGTGTCCAAAAATACAAAAATGCCCCACTTTTGCAAAAAAATGCATCAATGCCCTACTTTTCAGAATTTTCTGGTACCTTGCAACCCCCACTTGCGGGGTACCTTTAAATTTTTTTAAAAAAATTTTAACTACCCCACAAGTCAAACCAGCGTGCCATTTTTTGATTTTTTTTAAAAAAAAATTAACTACCTTGCAACCCCCACTTGCGGGTTTATTTTTGGGTTTTTTTTTTTTTAATTTTTAAAATACAAAAAAAATAATAAACAAAAAAGAAGGACAAAAAGAATAATAAACAAATTAAATATCATAATATCTACAATTATTATAAATGCCTGGCTGTCCCACACCCTCGTCTTCGACGATTTGTTCCGTGATTTACTTGAGGGTCATGTTGGTCTTCGTCATTGTTATCTGTAGCTGATTGTATTTGACTATCATAACCCAATGACAACGACACATCGTGTTCCCTTGTTTGCCATCCAATATCTAGAAATTGTTCATTGTCGTTCAACGAAGCCGGAGAGAAGTGAGATAATAGGTTTGTTGGTGTTGGTGGATGGTTGTAGTTTTGGTTGGTGTACATTGGGTATTGTGGGCTGTTGTAGGGGGGTAATTGGTGTTGGACGGTCCAGCTTGGTTTGGGTCATTATAGGAGAAGTAGTTGTTGTTGGATGTTGGAGCTTGGTTTGGGTCATTGTAATGATAATTTGACATTGAATTTTGTTGGTAAGTTGACTGATAATGGGGCTCATATGCATTTCTCGGGGAGGTATATGGTGGTGGTTGGATGATATTTTGTTGGGGGGTGTCGAGAAATTCATACATTACAGAACCATGAATGTTTTGTGTTGTATGTGGTTGGGATTGATGATCTTGTAGTTGAGAAAAAATTTCTTGATAACAAATTCACGAATGAGTGTGTATACGCCGTATACAACATCCACTTCGACGTGGTTCACCACCAGACATATTGGCCTAATTATGAAGGACTGAAGGTGGTTCCCGACAAGTCTATGCGTAGGGCAAAGAAAGGTCGTCCACCAATTACTCGCATTAGGACCGAAATGGACGATGTGGAAACTGAGAGAAGATGCGGCGTTTGTAGGATGCCCGGTCATTCCCGCAAAGATTGCATTAATATTAGACATCAGTAGAACTCTAGTATTTATTTCATATTTATTGTATTTCGTATGTTTTTAATTTTGTAAATATTATGATTATTATTATAATTACTTTTTTGTCAACGCCTAAATTTACATTATTAATATAAGTTAAAATGGTATGATAAATTGAAAAATTAAACGAAGTATTTATAGTAGATGAAATAATACATGTTTGATAATAATCGTAGATATTGTGGTATTTTTTTTGTTTATTATTATTTTTGTTTAGAGTGGTATTTTAAAAATTTAAAAAAAAAAACCCAAAAAAAAACCCGCAAGTGGGGGTTGCAAGGTGTATTTAATTTTTTTAAAAAAAAAATAAAAAAATGTCACGCAAGTTACACTTGCGGGGTAGTTAATTTTTTAAAAAAAAAAATCGAAAAATGTCACGCTGGTTTGACTTGCGGGATAGTTAAAATTTTTAAAAAAATTTTTAAAGGTACCCCCGCAAGTGGGGGTTGCAAGGTACCAGAAAATTCTGAAAAGTAGGGCATTTATGCAATTTTTTGTAAAAGTGGGGCATTTTTGTATTTTTGGACACAAACAAGGGCAGAAAAAAATAAATTTCTGGTGTAGTGACCACATGTTGAACCTTGTTCATCATCATATTCTTCCTCTTCTTCTCCACTGTCAACCTCTTTTTTGGAGGTGCAGACATGTTCACACCCTTGGTCTGAGGCTCAGACTGGCAGGACTGCTAAAAGAAAGCATCCAAAAAAAACAAGTGAATTCCATATGCATGGCAGTTATAGAAACATAAAATAAAAAATTGAAATGACCAAATAGAGAGAACTATTGTTAGCAGAGAACACGTTCATAGAAACAAGCATGTGCTTGACATTTTATTAGCATTTGTGATGATAAAAGTCATAGAAATGAATGACCAAATTGGAAAATTAGACTAGCACCGGCATCTACAACACATACTATTCATTAATTCAATTTGCTAACTACTACTATACTAAGCATAAAAAACTGAACAAAAATGAACTAGTTAAAGTGTGTGTACTACTATTCTGAGTTGTGACTATGATATAGCTTTATTACTTATCAATAGTCTCAATCATTTTCAATTAGAAATTCAATCAATGATCATTTTCAAATCAGCAGTTCAATCATGAATCATTTTCAATCATCAATATTTTTCATCCACTACCAAGAAAAAACTATTCATCATGGGAATTAAAACCTCTACTAAATACCAATATACAATAAGTTATATAAGCATACATAACGAATTTTTCTAAAATGATAACATAAACACGAATTATCAGTTATCCTCAATTGTCACGTGAAAAATGTTGCAAAATGTCATATGTGTAGTATTGTTAGGGTTTGTTTAAGTGAAGTCTTTATATTAAAATAAATTGAATATTTTAAAAAAATTGAAATAAGGCAGAGTGTGCAAATTCTTTCCAAATTTTGGAGGATGAAGTAGAAGAGGTGTTGGAAGACACTCTTAGCCACAGAAGACTAGTGGTGGAAGACCATGATGAAAATTTTGAGCAGCACTATCCAAGTTTATTTGAGAGCAATAAGGCAGAGAGAAAGAAGAAGAAGCAGGTGCATAAAGTGAAGCTTTATAGCTTTAACTCAGCCGGAATGAGGACCCGTGCCCAAAAGGGCTCCTCCAAAGCTACCTTGACAGATACAGAATAGTTGGTTTGAAGGCAACAGTATAACTGCGTAGATCAACACTTTTTTCATAGAGAGTGTAGTTTTGTAGCAGTTGTTAGTTTCTCTGTACTATGGTGGTCTTTGACACCTTTTCCATAGGTCTTCTCCTTTCTTGGGATAGATCCGAATTTACTTTTCATAGGTTTTACATATTGTAACTCTGTTGTATTGGTTCAGGCCTCTCCTGTCTTTTATATTTTAGTGCTTTGATAAAAAAATTGAAATAACATGATAAACAATCATATAATATTTCAATCACACTTAATTTATTTTAAAAAACACTTTATAGTTACTGTAATTTAAAAAAGAAAAGTAAGTCATTCCCTCCATCCAAACACACCCTTAAATAATCAGAATACTTGAATGTTTGGCGACCAAGAAGTTTGTTTGATTTCATGCACATATTATGTTTTGGTTTAGCAAAAGAACCATCGACATATCAGAAATGTGACTCAATGATCAAATTAACTTCTTTCTAATGTTGCCTCTTCGTGCAATATCACGACCATAAAATTATTTGGCATGTATAACTGAAATATGAATAAAAATCTCAATAATAATCACTCACATATTAAACAATATAATAGAATGCAAGACTGTAGCTTCTTCATTTCTGCTTTACTGCTTTACCTTCAGAATTTATGCTAAGTAGCCCTTACAATAGCTTTTTCATTCAACTCTGTGTATAAATCCCTACAAAAATTGCCAAAAAATATAGAAGGGTTAAATGAGAAATTATAATTTTAGATAAAATATAACAACAGATATGATGAAATCTTACCTTATTTCAAGGATTTGAGGTTGTCCTTTAATAGAGCTCATTCAGATTCCTTTGCTCCTCAAATTACTACCCAAAAAATATAATTATAGTTAGAAATGAAATTAAATTTGGAAGGCAGTAGTAATTTAGTAAAGGTAAGAAAAGATGAAGATTTGTACCAAATAAAAAAAAAGATGAAGGAAAGAAAACCCAAGAAGATTCAAGGAAAGAAGAATCAACAAAGAAAAGCAACAACTTCTTAAAAAAAAAAAAAAAAAAGAAACAATCAAATATATATTCAATAGAAGAAATGATACATGCGAAATCATTGAAGAAGTAAAGAAAATAGTCTGAAAGAGAGGACAAGACAGACTTCAGAAGAACCAATCGGTCACTGAAAGAAAGATTTATACTCTTTCAACCCGTTAATCTTGATTTAATTCGATCAAGCAAAGGACGCCAAAAATTCAACACCACCAATAGGCAGCCCCAAGTAAAGAAAAGGGATCTCACCCATTTTATAGTTCAAAATAGAGGATATTTCAGCTAACCAAGAATCATGGATATTAACCTCAAGTAACATACTTTTATGAAAATTCACTTTAAAATCAGAAGACGCCTCAAAAAGAATAAGCAAAGCTTTTAGAGCTCTTTTATTAGTCTAACTTCTAACATCAACTAACAGAGTATCGTTGTAACACCCTCTTTGAATTATTTGTTTTATTTAATTATTTAATTGAGTCTAAAATTTATTAAAAAGAGTTTAAAATATATTTATTTGATTATGTGATTTATTAAGTGGCTTATGTTGTTATTTAATAGATTAAGATTTGAAAATAGAAATAAGATTGAGTTGAGAGTTTGTTATGAGATTTTAGAGAGTTTTGGGGGAGAAAGAGAAATAAGATAAAATAGAAAAAGGGAGAAAAAGCCGAGAGGAGGGAGAAGACCTAGGAGTGCTGCGATTTTCATCTATAAGGTAAGGGTGGGACTAACATTCAATAATCTTAAGTCATCGATTCTGAAAAATTGGATTTAACATGTTGTAGGTTTTAGTTTTTGAGAATTTGGGAATTAGGGTTAAAAGTGATTAATTGATAATTTTCTAAAATAATGTTTTGGGTCAAGTTTTATATGGTTTTGAGTCTTTTTTGATGTATATAAATGTTTAGACAAACTTTGGGATCAAATTTGGGCATAGGGAAGTTAAAATTGGGATTTTGGGGTGAAAAGTGTGTTTTTTCCCGAGTTGCTCTCTGACAGCATGTCCTGTTTCATGTTCTTGCGTCTTTTTCACACGTTTCTGTTTTGAATTAGCCTTTGGTGTAAGCACGAAAGTTGTAGATAATTGTGTTAGCTTTCCAGTGGCGTCGGTTTGACTTGAAAATGAATTTTGGTTTATGAGTTAAGGTCAAATTACTGCACATAGGTCACCGTGAATTTTTATGAATTTCAGCACAACTTTGTCCGAATTTGAAATGAAAACTGGTATTGATTGGTACAGAATTGGTCTTAGGTGTAAACACGAAAGTTGTAGGTATAAATGTTAGCTTTCTAATGCCGTTGGTTTGACTTCAAAAGGATTTATAGAATTTGAGTTATGGTCAAATTACTGAACGTAGGTCACAGTGAATAATTGATTATGATTGATGAATTAGTATATGTATGTATATGTTTGTGAATACGATATTGTCCATGATTGATGAAGTGTTATATGTATATATGATGTTTTAAGATGTTGATTATTATTTGATGTTGTTATATTGTGATATAATTGTATATGCATTACTTGAATTATATGTGAATAATTGAGACGTTGTTGACTTGCATTTGATATTATTATGTCATGCTGTTTTTGTATACTGTGGTGTTGCTGTTGTTATTTAACTAAGCTGCATGAGTCGGTCTAAGTTGATTAAGATGATGAAGTTCCAAATTATTGGATTATATAAGAGGTTGTCGATTTAAGATATTACGAGGTCGAGTCCATGCATTAGCATTTCATTGTTGGGGGCTTGATGCCCTGGAGCCTTTGCTCAATTAAGTTGAGGGCTTGATGCCCTGGGAGCCTTTTTACGCTCAAATAAAGTTGAGGGCTTGATGCCCTGGGAGCCTATTTACGCTCAAGGATTGGTACCACATGCATGATTAGAAGATTAAGTTGCATAGTCAAGAGAGGTTAAGTTGTCAAGTTATCAAGTTGTCGAGTTGTTAAGTTGTTAAATCATGAAATTGTTTAAAGCTGTGATTATTTATATGAACTATTAAAGAAGTGAATTATGATATATTATTATCTATGATGAATATTATGATGATTACATGATATTGTCTATGAGTTGTTAAATATGATTGATGATGCTTATGTTGTTAAATGTAATTGATGAATTATATGCTTAATATTATTGTTTGTGAAATCTCACCCCTTCTGTTTGCCCACCATGGGTAACTAACAGGTAACCAAGAATAGTTGATGTCGTGTGAGCTTTCCTTCTCGTGTGTCTTAGGTGCTCTGATACGTAACGGGATGGGAACTTTGTTATTGCTTTTCTATTCCTTACGTATTGTTTTTGAAGATTTATGGCTATGTTTTTAGATTGGATTTTTATGAGACATTTATGAAGAGGCCTTCGTGCCAAAGACTGTTTTAGTTATTGAAATAAATTCCGCTGCGAAGTATTAAAGATCTTGTATTTGAATTTTAAAGGATAAATAATTATTTATTCAGTTTATGATTTTAAGAAAAGAATGTGACATTCCGTTTATGTTGAAAAACTCTGATTATTTATGCGAAATTTTTATGTTGGGAAAACGGGGTGTTACAATCGTCAGCAAACTGAAGGTGTGAAATGGACACCAAGTCTGAAGTACAAAACTTATAACTTGTAAAAAGACCACCTTCCCCAAGGTACCCATCATTACATTTAATCCTTCAGCAACAACTAAAATAAAAAAAAATAATAAGGTGAAAGTGGGTCACCTTGTCTCAAACCATGTTCAAATTTGAATTCATCGGTAAGGTTCCATTAACAAGAACTGAAGCTGAAGTCATAGTAATGCATTTCATTATCCACCTATGCCACAAGGTAGGATAACACCAATCTATTGAGTCAAAGGCTTTCTCAAAGTCAACTTTAAAGAGAAGCATATCCTTTTCTTAGGCGTCTAGGATATTCCACTAGTTAATTAGAAATTAAGATACCATCAAGAATTTCTATGCCATAAATAAAGGCTGACTGTGTTTCACAAATAACACTTTCCATGACACTCCGCAACCTATATTGGCTAAAACCTTTGACAAAACTTTAAAACTTTATACAAGCAGCTTACCAAAGAAATGGGTCTAAAATCATTTAGACGTTAAGGATTATCAATTTTGGGAATAAGGGCCATAAAAGTGATGTTGATATCTTTTGATAACTTCCCATTCATGTGGGATTCGGTAATGAAATGCATAAATTCTTCTTGAAAATCCAGCCAAAAATCTTATACTTATGTTTTTAACTTGGAATTCTTACAACAAAAATCTAAAGCATGCGTTAAATTTAATATATTTTATCTAAATGAATTAGGCAATAACATATTTTAAAATAAACTTAATTTTTTTTAAAAGATAAGCGAATATATTAAAAACCAACAAAAGCTCCGGATTGTTACAATAACAGACATACTATTACACAGTAGCCGAAAAAACATAAAAATTTATGTTACCGTCTGAAAGCATAACAAAGGACTCGCTCTCCAAACCATGTACTCAAAATCGAAAAGGACATAGGCCCCGTTTGGATTGGCTTATTTTGAGCTTATATGAGCTTATCTACTCTCATAAGCCTTTTTAAAGGTGTTTGGGTAAATAAATAAAAATAGCTTATCATAGTTTCATAAGCTGCTTATGCTATATTTTAATAAGCCTAAATTTTTAGCTTACCCTCCGGCTTAACAAGGAGCTTATGAATTTATGTAACCTCCTTCGATTCTCTCTGGATCCACTTTTTCAAAACATATATTTTTATTTTATTTTTTTGTTTTTAGAAAAAAAAAAAACATATATTTTAATTATAATGTTAGTTATCTTTGGTTGTACATGAGTAACAAAATTGCTATATACTTATCTTACTAAAGTAACACATGTAATTAAGATTTTTTTTTAAGGATGATTTTTATTATCTTTTTGTTACGTAACAAAATGAAACTGAATAAAAAAAAACAAACTTAACTTGTCTTTTTTTGGTAACAAACTGTACATTAATATCTATATATATGGTAAGTTTACAATCATAATATCTCAAGTTTATATTTATATTATTATACTTTTTTTTAAAAGAAAGCTTATCATATATTATTATACTTGTGTATAATGATGTTTAGACTATTTATTTACACCTCGAATGTTAATTTTGTCTTATATGAATATTGATATTTTTTTAAGGACGAATATTGATTATAATATATATATATAATTATAATTAATATATTATAATATTGTTTTTTACTTCTTGATTAATTTTATCAAAAAAAATCTTGATAATTGTGGTTCGATTTTTTGATTTTTTTGTTAAATTAAAAATATTTAAAATTTCGATAATTGCTTATGTAATGTCACATCCAAACACTTCAATTTATGTAAGTACTTTTTAGTGTACATATCCAAACATAAATAGCTTATCAAGTATAAGAGCTTATGATGTAAGCTTTAATGTTATAAGCCCTAATGCTATAAGCATCTATATAAGTTGTTTATCCAAACAGGGCCATACGGTATAATTTATACCATACAATATTTAGATAAGTGTTGATTAAGAAAACCAATTAAAGATTAAAGTTGCTCTTGATTAACGACCAAGCTCGTATAATATTATTGGTGATCACAATGACATACATCAAGCTCCCTCTCTAAGGTTTCTCAAGAAACTTCCTAAACCAACGGGCAGAGAGCTTAGGGTATCTTTTAAGATTATTTTTGAAATCAACAAAGTTAATTCCAAAACGTAAGGTGTATCCGTCTTGCCATTCAAAATTGTCGAAAAGGGACCATGCAAAATATCCTTGTACATTCACACCTTGCCTTCACACAAAACAGCAACAGATAACAAGAGTTAAAGTGCATCAAACTAAAAATTTAGAGTGTGAAAATAATGCCATTGATTCTTATTTAAGTAAAGAGAGGGTGCTACCTGATTGCAGATGCAACGTAATAAAGATGACGATAATGGTAATCAATTCTATAAATATCCATGAGCGTCTCTTCGAGTGATAGGGTTGGATCATCGTACTCATTTAAACCTATGATTTAAATTTATTAGAGTTTTCAAATTTTAGTTTATAAGACACTTGATTTGATTAGGAAAAAATGAATAGTACAGTGTGAGGTAAGATTAGGAGTCATATAAGTATTACCATTTTCTGTTATGTAAATAACAGGATTGTTATACTTTTTCTTTATGTACAACAGTAGCTCTTGAATCCCCTTTGGATAAACATATAGCCAACTTCCAAACTGTACATATTATTTAGTTATTTATCAAATAAATAAATCAAATAAACAAAGTATTTAATTGTGGAACACACACATTCACAATCAAATATAACAATAATTGCAAGAGACTTTTACTCACCTTTGGTCCAATTGGTGTTCCATCAGCACGCTCACCTGTCATGAGCCATATGAGAAAAGATTTTATATCAAACAAAGGATTTATCTTCTCTTTTTGAAATACAAAATCCAAAGTATCAATAACACACATTGATTTTTCTGTCACTGGTTTAATTTTATGTTATTTCAATTTAACAAATTATTGCCATTATTATTTTATATAAATCATAATTTTCCCTGTTTGTAATCTTCTAAAAGGAAAAAAGAGCATATGTATAATGTATAATTGTTCATTATGAGTTGTGGATCAAGGAGTTCTTACTTGTTGCCGTGTAATGCATAGCTCTATACAAGTCATCATTGGACGTTGGGTAAAGATTTTTTTCTTGAGGGGGTTTATTGACAGCATACGTGGAGGTGTAGTAATTAATTCCAATAAAATCGTATGACCCAATAAGACTCTCATATTGCTCTTTAGTGAACTTTGGTAATGTTTCCAAATTAGACACCATGCTTGCTGGGTACTCTCCTGTTGTCAGTGGTTGTAAAAACCTGCAAACAGATAAAGAAGATTTTAAATTACTGCCGCAATTATGTCGTGATCCACGATT
The DNA here is from genome assembly GCF_003473485.1 of Medicago truncatula. Classification (NCBI taxonomy): domain Eukaryota; kingdom Viridiplantae; phylum Streptophyta; class Magnoliopsida; order Fabales; family Fabaceae; genus Medicago; species Medicago truncatula. Next base: position 18,911,094 of record NC_053043.1, on the reverse strand, counting down.
TTGATAGAGGTCTTGGTAACAAGCGTCTTTGGGGTACTTTCTTAAGGATACTAAAACAAGGAACTATTTCATTAAAAAATCAAATATTTCAATTTCAAATGTTTTTATTACAATAATTTTCAGAAAAAGTTACTATTTAGAGGCTTTAAAACGTGTTTGGTAAAGGTAAGAAGAATATAGTCATTACCATCCAAGCAATAAATCAAGGGCACGTTCGGCAGCTTGATGATCTAACGGGTTATCTGATTGCGGCAAAAACCAGGTACAGTTTAATGTGATGCCTATTATACCCTTTTGAGAAGCCTGCTTCCATTAACATTTCTATTAGTAATAAATAAATTGTAACATTATAAAGGAAAAAAAAAAGATTAAGGTTAATGGTTCTTCAATGGTGCACCTGATAATTTGTTTTATACAATTTGACAGCAGCTGCATGAGCGAGAAGTAGGTTTTGTGCGGCCACGAGGGGATATTTTGTACTCGTAGAGTAAAAGTATGGCTCATTAAGAGTAATCCAATGATTTACTCTGTCTCCAAATTCCTCGAAGCATACCTCCACAAAGCTCTTGAAATCATCTCTGCATGTAGAAATTAAACAATTAAACTTATGTCAGTAGGACGGGTTGGCTACGTGGATCAAACAATATCATAAATTTTGTATTGCTTGATTGAAAAATTTCGCCGCAATACTTACACAATATAGGGGCTGTGGAAGCCACCATACTCATCAAGTAAGGTCTGGGGAAAATCCGAATGAAAAAGGGTCACATATGGTACTAGACCTGGATCAATAACTCAGTCAATTTATATTACTATGATTATGAACATCATGAATATTATATACTAATAAAGTAGGGATTATTATGCATTACCATTATCAAGTAGCTCATTGATCAGGTTGTTGTAAAATCTGATTCCTTCTTTGTTTTTACCGCCACTAAGTTTTCCTTCTGCATGTTTTTACTTTGTTAGAGTTGTTATTAGTATATGGAAGATTCAACTGATTGAAGCTCTTTAATGTGGTCACTAAATTAAACTTTTTCTATTACTTGGCAATATCCTCGCCCAAGAGATGGAGAATCTGTATGCATCTGTATTCATATACTTCATGATTGCAACATCTTCCTATGAAGATGTAAAAATGGTTAACACCCTGTACTAGACAAAAACTTGCAAACAAATATTAGCTAGAGATTCATAAATTAAAATCTTTATTGGATGCTTAATAAAAATCAATGATGTAATATGTTTCTTGTAATTTGGGACGAAGGGAGTATTATGTTTCACCTATGTAAAATTCCGCTTCTTGTAAAATACTAATAATTTTTTTTTTTTGGTCTAGTAGCCTAGTGGCTAGAGCTCACACGTGGAGAAGTAGAGTGTCCAGGGTTCGAACCCCGGCTCTTGCATATAATATGCAATATTCCTACCAAGTGAGCTAAGCTCACGGGGATAATACTACTAAAATTATAACTGTTGATGGATTTTAACATACAAACAATACAATAGTTTTTGTAAAAAAAACATTACATTGGTGTAAATACAAGATCAGGGGAATGTTGTAAAATTTTGAGTTAAATATGTTTTTAGTTATTGTAAAATGACATGTTTTTTACTTTTGGTCCGAAAGAATTTTTCATAAATTTTTTATTCGACTTTTTATAAAAATAAGTTATTACTTTTTTGTTTCTTAATTATAAGTTATTTCTATTGAAGATAATCATATTTCCGTGGATGGAGGAGAAGCTTAGAAGTGGATATGGAGGTTGTTTTTCTGTGAGGAGGAACTTGTTAGGGAATGTTGTTTTGTGCTCTATATTATTGTTTTGCAGGAAACTGTTTCAGAGAGATGGACTTGACTTTTAGAACCGGTTAAAAGCTATTCAGTTCATGATGTTTATAACTATTTTACATCGGATGAGGAACCCGATGATTAGTTTTTGGTGGACGATATATGGCATAAACATGTTAATGTTCCTTTAGAAAGTTTCACGTTTTGCCTGACACTTGTTTCATAACCCTCTACCAACAAAGGATAATTTACTAAGATGTGGTATTATTCAAGCAGGTTTCACAACGTGTGTAGGTGGGTGTGGCATGGATGAATCGGCTAATCATCTTTTCTTGCATTGTATTTTTTTTTGGTCATGTGTAATAGTTCATTTGGAATTGGCTTGGCCTTTCGTCGGTTGTGTCGGCTAATCTACCAGATCACTCTTTGCAATCTTGCCAAACAGGTGGTATTCAGATATCATTTAGGTCTTTTAAGCATCTGGTTTGGTTGTCTTGTGTTTGGACAATATTGGTAGATAAAATTAAGGTACAATCTTATTGGTGGTTAAATGCAAAGAATCATATATTTGCTTCTGATTATCATGTTTGGTGGCTTAATCCCCTGTTGTGGATGGGCTTCACTATATAGTATTTCTTCTTTTATTTTTACTATTACATCAACATCTTCTTTGATGTTTTTTCTCGGTAAATCTTATGTAGGGTAGGACATTTAGTTCCTTAATATATTTTATTTTGACTTGTTAAAAAAAATCATATTTTCCAAGCATCATTAAACACTAAAAGCAAATGTTTTATTTAGTCCGTAACTTTTATAAAACAATGTTATTCTTTTAGTCTGTGGAGACTAAAATTGGTCAAAAGTATTGTAAAGAATAAACTTAAAAGATTCCTAATATTATTGAGTATAAAATTATATTTAACAAGAAAAAAATTATAAATTAAATTGATAGGCACTCTTAGTATAAATATTTTTATTTTGTCAATAAATTATAACATTTTAATTTTGATCGCTAAAATCATTTGATTTACTGTTACAATATATATCAATTATTCTGAATTTTTACATCACATTGGGTGTACCTTATAACGATGATAGTGATCAACAGCTACATCTGCGTTCTTTCCATCCTTTATATTTCCTGTATGCAAGTTACACCAATCACTACATTAGAAGAACTACATTAGAAGAACATGGAGTGGGTTCCTACAAGAAATCTAACAAGAGAGTGAATATTGAAAGGATTTCTTCTAGCTTAACGGTGTTTTCTGCCCAAAGTGAAACTAGGCATGGAAAGTTCTAAAAAAAAAGCTCACAATGGAGCTATGTTTCTAACAAAGCTCAAAAAGAAGCTGAAGAAGAAAGGGGTGATTGGGAGAGAAGCACAATGGAAGAGGCGAAATGGAATGAAGATCAAGAAATTTATCAAGAAACCGATTGTGAAGAATAAGGTTCCGAAGTTTATTCTTGCTCATATTTAATTTCAGTATTATTCGGTTTTATGAAGGTTTGCATTGGGGTCGCAATGTTAAACGAAGAATTCATGTTATGAAGTTTCGTTGTTAATCACTTGAGAAGTTTATGCTAGAGAGGATAAAGAATCCAAGAAAGAGGGGTTTTATAACTATCGTGAGAGTTAGATAGAATTGTGCATCAAGAAATGATGATACGGGTGTTGTTGTTTCAAGTGATGAAGGCGATGGTGTAATAAATATGTTCAAGTAGATTACATGATTAGTTATGAAATTGTTTGTTGAGTCCGTTGAAGAAAGAGTGACTTGGTTAACATAAGAAGGTGATGCAATCATGCGTGAAATTGATGACATATTCCGGTTATGAAAGTATCATGAAGTGGGTTTCCAAGCTTGTATGAAGAAGTTGAATGCTTTCATATTGTAATGGAATTGTGCTTTAGGGAACAACTGAATTATTCATCAAGAAGTGATGTTAGTCATCATGTATTGTCATGACATGACATGAGAATTGTTCTTAAAATTATCAAGTTTGAGAAGTTGAAGATTCCAAGATTTGAAAGGTAGTCCTCGGTTATTGTGAGAGTTAACTTAAAATCATGTTCTGGAGAAATCGTGGCACGTTTGTTGGGCAACGTGACACGATTGGATGTTTCAGTTATGAAGCAAGTCACTGGAAAAATTGTGGCACGATGGTGCGCTAGAGGCGAAAACAGAAACATATTTTTAAGTGCAGATTTGTTCCAAATTTTAAACGATACTTTTACTATAAATATAGACCTTGTATCAGGGTAAACATGGAGATATAGGGGGCTGAAACAAGGGTTTAGAAATCAAGCTAGGGTTTGTATAGAGGTTGCTCTTGGCAACAAACACTAGGGTTGGGTTGATTCACCTTGGGAAACACTATTAGGATTGAGTCTCTTGGTCACAGGAAGAGATTGGGGCTTTGGGTAGAATTAGGAGGGAGACTTATTCTTGTAACCCATTGATATCTCTTTTGTAAAGTTACTCGTCATTATAGTGAAACGGAGGGCTACTCTCTCCCCAGACCAGGTCAGTTTTGGACCAAACTGGGTAAACAAATTCTTTTGTGTTCTCTCTTCTTTTCTTCTGCTGTTTTCTACTTTTGCTTGCGATTATAACTTCCATACACAATAGCTATGTTTTGGATAATAAGAATAGGTGTGATAATGGTTGTGCTACTAAACGGAGTGGAGTATTCATGAAGCTAACATGCTTGATGGGAATGGAAGCATGGCCAATTTGAATTAATGTGGTGTGTTGTGAATTGTAATTCAATTTAGCGAATTATAATAGGTTAGTTTGTGGCGAAAGTAAGAAGTGTCAGGGTTCAAAATATTGAGTTCATAATGTTGAACTCAACATTATGTAGTGGCAGTTAGTTTTGACTATTTTGTTAGTTACTATTAAATACAGTTGTACACTTTCTGATGTATAAATAAGTGTAATGTATGTGAAAAACATATACCGAAGAGAGAGAGAGAGAGAGAGAGAGTGTGTGTGTAAAGTGAAAGAGTATATCATATGATGGAAATGAACCCATCATTGTAAAATGAGAATCACAAGTAAAGTGATCAATTCCATTCCAGAATTCTCTCTCTCTCTCTCTCTCCCCCCCCCCCCTCCCCCGCCCTCTCCCTTCAAAACTTTGTTAACCAACTTATATACTTTATGTTCTTCTTCTTCTTCTTTGATACTATGAGAACAAACAATGAGTGTGTATATGTGTAAGTGCAAGAGTGAATTGAATAAACAAGTGTGTGAGTGAAGGTGTAAAGTGTCGTCATTACGGCGGGCGGAACAAAACTTGATCCTCCCAAATCAACGGATCTCCTTCTACCAACCATCTTCTCAAGTCCAACCGGATCAGTGGAAACTCCACTAGGGACGACATTCCTCTACTAAAATAATCTCTTCAACTGAAAAGATGGTGAACACAAAATATGTCCACCACAATGCCAGCAGAATCAACAATGATGTTGATTCCTCCTCCTCCATTATGGAACCTCTACCTAGGTCTCTTGGTCTCATCCTTTCATTAGTGGTACCTGAGCCAACCACCAGATCTATGGCCCCGATGCTGACGATTAACTGCGTTCTTGTATGGAGTCAGGTCGAACGCCTCAAATCACTATGAATCTGCCACCTCTAAGTGCCACCACGCTGGCTGGATCAACCAACAACATAAAGCCTCCAAATGGAGCCACAATTATGGACCCCCACAAGAGAAACCACAACGACAAAACACATAGGAGTCAAACCTCTTGACGACCACACCTAACTAGCAACAACTAAGGGGAAGAAGGTGTAGGCCTTTCAAAGGTAGGGCCATAAAATGAAGGGGGGAACTCCATAAATGATAGATACCCCCCCCCCCCCCCCCCCCCCCAGGAATAAAGTCTTCAGGAGACGATGATTAGAACCCAAGAAAGATGCCTCTCAAAGGTAAATAATCCTCCAAGGAATAAATGAAGGGATTTTAGAGAGGTTTTACAAAATTTTATAATCCTACAAATCCCATTGAAATGGATCTTGCTTAAATCATTAATCACAAATCAAACAAAAACTTAAACACTTCAAGATTCATGTGTTTACCTCTTGAAGAACAGAACCTTTGTAGAAGAAATATTTCTGATCACGAGCAAAGCAAAGCAGCGATGTCTCTACTCAGTCCACACGAACATAACTTCTCCGATGACCGGTGCTAGCCAATTCCAACGGTGATTCAGAGAGACTAAGTTTAGAGAGCGACGATTAGGGTTTCTAACTTTTAGAATTAGGTTAAGTGTTTCAACCGTAGCACAAGTGTTCTATTTATAGAACCACTTGCGTGGTCATCAAGTCAATCAATTAAACACACCGTACCTTACGCTGGACCGCATTTCTCTATTTTCACAATTAAATATTAAGTCATACATAATTATTTAATTACTAATAAGTCTCACTTATTATTTAATAAATAAGTCTTACTTATTTATTTCTCTCATCTATCTGTCATTTGTGTGTGACCCTATAGGTTCTCGTAACGTTGGCAATAATATTAAATCACGTATTTAATAGGCTAAAGTGTACTTTTCCCCCTCTAACTTTAAAAAACTTGCAATTTTGACCCCCTATGTATAAAAACTATAATTTTGACCCCCTAAGATTTAGCCCATTTGCATCTTTGGTCCTTTTGGTCAATTTTGACCAAGTCAATGCTGATTTGGCATGCCACATGTGTAATTAACCATTTTTTAAAAATAAAAATGTAACCTATTAAATTGTTGAATTAAAAAAATGAAAAAAAAAATGAAAAAGGAAAGGAAGAAGGAAAAGCACGTGAGAGAATTTGTGTTTCTCTGTGTACATGTTCATATGAACCAAACAAAATTCTCCTTCTTCAGCATCTTTTCCGGAGAAACGGAGGAGAATTGGTCTAATGTAATGATGTCACATATGTAAAACCTGGTTGTGTAAGACACTTTAAAATGATGAACTGTTTGTGACTACTGCCTTACCTGGTTAGAATCTATTATATCTTTTATGAACTGGTTGATTTCAGGTCTAAATTATGAACAATTGATTGTCTTGCTCTCCTCTCTAATGTCCGATCCATGGAGGTATTCATGTGCAGTATTGTATGAGTTATGGGGATGGTTTCAAATGGGTTTCTCATGTCATTTAAGTTTGTTTATGTACTGATGAATTGGAAGTAGTGTTGGTAGACATTACTTTTCAAGAAAGAAAAAAAAAAAGAACACAAAAATTTTGTAATAATTTTTTTTTTGAAAGAAAAAAAAATAGATTTTTTTGAAGATGATGAAGATTGATGAAGGTTGAATGAAGTTGTTAAGAAGATGAAGGAGGTTAATGATGTTGCTGGGTTTTTGTGGAACAACACGTGCCTCACCTTTTTCCTTTCCTTTTTTATTTATTTTTCATTTTTTTAATTCAACAATTTAAAATCTGACATTTTTATTTTTTTTAAAATGGTTAATTACACACGTGGCATGCCAAATAAGCGTTGACCAAGTCAAAATTGGCTAAAAGGACCAAAGATGCAAAGGGGCTAAATTTTAGGGGGTCAAAATTGTAGTTTTAATACTTAAGGGGTCAAAATTGCAAGTTTTTGAAAGTTAGGGGGTGGAAAAGTGCACTTTAGCCTATTTAATATTATAAACAGTGAGCGGTATCTAGCAACACATCATTGCTACCCAAGTGACGAGAATGTCATGTGATCTGACGAAACCTTTCCGTGACAATGCTCATGTGTATAATTACCCTTTTTCCCTCATGTCTATATTGAATACAAGGCATAAACCATGTCATCCTTGTCTAGTTCAATATTGGGCCCGTAGACATTTCTCCTATTATGTAGGAGGGGAAAATTTCATCTAGGTCACTCATGTCCCTCAACATGATTCATGGTGTACCCATCAACAAACTTTATAGTCATCCTGTTACGTACAACGTTTGAATGGTGACAAAGCACTCGACTCCAACATTTAGGGTACATAGTGGTTTCAGGTCGAAGGGTGGAATACACCACCATCACTATGAGAATATCTTATGACACTTTTCATAACTTTTACTATGTAGTATTCTCATGGCGGGTCAATCCAATATAAATATTACTCCTAATATTTATATCTATGTGAAGACTTGATAACTCTTTATCCATGATCTGTGAGATGTGATCATCAGTCTACCCACATAATAGTCTCCATGCTTTAATGATATCCCACTTCACAATAAAGCTTGACTACAGATATTTTAAGAATAATGTCCTTATGTTTAATGGGGTCTCACAATTAAGTTATACTTAATGTTCCATTAAACGGACTAACTATTCTAGGGACTTTGTTATTTTGAAACAAAACAAAATAAACAAATAAATTCCTTGTTATTATATATTTGAAATATATACTTATATCAATATCATGATACAAAGCCAAACGCAATCAATATATAGATTTTCTGTTAGGGCTTAATCCAACAATAAAGCCTCGAGGAGGCGAAGACTAGAATCCGAGAATGACGTCTCTCAAAGGTGAATAATTTTCCCATGAATAAAGTTACAAAAACTAGAATTCGAGAAGTACGCCTCCCAAAGCAGAATAATTCTCATAAGAATAAATCCTTGAGGAGGCAAAGAGTATAATCCAGGAAAGACGCCTCTCGAAGGCGAATATTCCTCCTAGGAATAAAGTTTCGAGGAGGCTAAGACTAGAATCTGGGAAGGAAGCCTCTCGAAGGTGGAAAATCCTCCTACGAATAAAGTTTTGAGGAGGCAAAAAATAGGATATGGGAGCAATGCCTCTCAAAGGCGAATAATCCTTCAAGAATAATGCCTCTAGGAGGGGAAGAACGAAATCTGGAAAGGACGCCTCTCGAAGGAAAATAATCCTCTCCGTGATAAAGTCTCGAGGAAATGAAGGCTAGAATTCAGGAAGGACGCCCCTCGAAGGCGAATAATGCTCCTAGGAATAAAGTCATCTCATTAAACGAAGGCGAGAACCATGGGAGGGCAACAAGCCCTGATGAGGCCGTTGATACAAAAATCTAGCTAACATCGATGGCCATTGGAACAAGTTTAGAGATAAAATAATATGCTAAATAAAAGAAAAGGGGAGGAGGAAAACTAGCAAAGGCAAACTGTACATCAATAAGATTACAATTGCAACGAAGAAAAACCTTGTTAGGGGATCACAAGAATGGGGATGAGCATAAAGGCTACAAATTAAAACCAAATAAAAAGAAAACAGACACAAACGCCTAAAAGGAGAGCAAAATTCACATGTCTCAGTTGGCACGGGAGACAGAGTCTTCATCAGGTTCTAGGGAGCCAGCCACCAAAACGTCTTCTAATCCCTCATCCGATGAGTCTCGTCCCCAACTATACGAAACATGTTCAACCAGCTCCAGTCAATCTTGATCTTGTTGAAATATTCCACTTGGCGGATCGCGTTTTCAAAGAATTCCTGCCTGAGATCGCTAATAGCCCACATGAACTCCTCGACCTCGGCCTCCAAAACTTCATTCCAACTCTTCATCAACAACAACTCTTGGTCCGAAGCAGTAGACACCCTCTCACGAAGAGCATGTTTTAATTCCTCTAGAAGGTCTGCCAACTTATTGTGTTTCTCCATCAAGCCTGCTTTCTCTACCTTTCTCTTATCCTAAAACTCCATCTCAAGGAAACATATCCTAGCCCCAAGGTCTTGTTCAAAACAATCAGCCTCTCCTCAACAGTGTTGAATTCCTGGTCGGCCGTCACTAAAGAATATGATAACGACACGAGCTTCAAGACTTGAAGAACACAAGAGGCCTTAGCATCCCTACAGGACCCAGGGTCTACTCTAGTCCATCTTCCAAAAAAAATTATGAGGAAAAAATTATGCGAAGATGATATGTCATCAAAAAATCTACGTGGCATGATTCTCTGCCACGTTGACTTCTTTTGTGTGAATAGGCCGCTGGAGGACCAAATTTCAAGGTAGAATTTGTATTTTTATTTTTACATAAGCTGGTTCTAGACTTTGTATATATTACAAGGGAAATTTCAACAATTAACTTTTTTTCTTTTGATTTTGGGACAACTTTCTTCTTCACTTTGCTTATTCGGTAAAAAATAATAGAAAGAGAAAAAGAAAGAGAAAGTAAAAACACAAAAAGAGTATGGAAGATAAAATTGTACAAAAGTTATCCTAAATTAGTTGTACAAATATAATTTTCCTTTCAATTTAGGAGCCTTTATCTTAGGTGGTTTATGTGTACGTTTTTGCTCTTGGCCGCTGCAGTAGAAGTTGTATAGTTATAATCAATGTTGTCAAAATCAGAATTCTTTATCATATCAAGAAGTGATATACAAAATAAAAAAAAAAAAAATCGTAAAATCACATTCGAAAATTTTACTCTACTATTTTTGTAGGATCGATACGGGATACAAAAAAAACTGTAAAATCACAATCAAAATCGAAGGATTTTATCAAAATGACTTAAAGTTAAAGCCTAGATACTACATCCAATCACACACTAATTCTATGGATCATCCCCCATCATATCATCACCTTCATCTTCATCAATCTCATCATTTCCTCCATCATCATGATCACCACTTGCATCACTTTCATTTTCACCCTTCATTGTCTCTTTCTTAATGAAAGAAATACGAGTTTGACGAAGGCGATGATAGATGATAGATGGTAATGTAATGGAGACGATTGAAACCAAGCTTAAGATTAACCCGCATCAAAAAATGTCTACGATCCTATAAAATCATGTAAAAACTTACGATTTCGCAGTGATTTCACGATTTCATGCGATTTTTGCCATGATCTTGCCATAATTTTGCATGTTTTTTTTTTTATTTTATTTTATTTTATTCTGCTATCGATTTGGATCGAAGAAGGTGAGCACATCGGGATTTTAACAAAAATGGTGTTAAGGCGTTTTTTAGACGTGGTAATGATTTGTAAGACGCTGTAGCCCGCCCGCTATCTATCTAAGTTTTAGGGTAGATAGTATCAATAAAATTCTAATTATAAAACGAAAGAGAATAAATACCTGGTTCATGGGCTATTTTATCCCAATTACTTTTTCCTCTTCCGTCTTCATTTACAGCACCTTCGTACTACATTATTAACAAAATATATTGTACCATTGACAGATTAATCTCCAACAAATAAAAAGACAACATAATCAAAATTACTTTCTCTTGCTTTAAATTTCTGGTCTTTCAAGCATTTTTTTAAGAAATATTTTTTCTGTGGCCCAATTTTAGAGCATTACGCATTAAACATATTTTTCGTTGCACGATCGTTAGAAAAATCAAAAGCATGTATTAAATGAATTTTATTTCTAGTACTACATATCAAAAGCATGTGAAACACATTTCTTAATATGTTTGTCCAAATTGGAAAAGATAAAGAGTGTGTTTGGTTTGCAAAATAATAAGTACTGGACAAAACAGTATAAAATAGAACAGTACAACATAAGGTAGAACATCACAAGACAAATTTTTTATGGGATTGAGTAATTTTTTGTTTTATACAATTTTTGGAGGACAAAATGTTATTTTGGTATTTTAGACAACTTGTACGTGAGACTAAAATATGAGTTTTTGTCATGTCCCTTGCCTCCTTTGTACTGTACCTGAAACAGTTTTACAAATCAAACACTGAGCAACTAGAGTTGTTCTGTCATGTCCTTCATTTTTTAGCAAATCAAATGCATCCAAAGGATTATAGATGGAGAGAGTGCTTCCCTAACCTTTGGGATATTCTAATAGAACAGTGAAACAACGATTATATATGCATATTTGCACATGTACAGTAACACACAAATGTTACTAAACACACCTGATAAGCTGAGGAGGCAGTACCGAAAACGAAACCTTTCGGAAAACTACTCCGACTTAGATCAGAACTGTCATCATCATATGTAGTCGGAATAACAGTTGCGGCCATTTTTAACTCAGAGAAGCGAGGACCGATCCAACATTTGTTGAGACCTAATATAAACAACAATTTCTTACATCATTTAATACATAAAAAAAATATTTCCGAAACTTTTGAATACATGAAAAATAGATATGTTTTGGGAAACCTGTTGAAAAACTTCTTTGGTTTAGAAAAGAGTGGTGAACAAGTGTAGTAGTAGCAGGAGTAACAACTGCGGCCATTATTGGAATGGAAGAACATGCCATGCCCTTATGAAATTGTGAATTTGCTAAGTTATTGAAAACTAGAATGGAACTTGATAGTTTTTCAAGATTAAAGGGACAAAACATGAGAAGAGAGAGAATGTGTATAGGAATAAAGGCTCATGGCATGGCATCTACCAGGGCAGATGGCATCTACCACATCAACTACCAGGCTACTCCAGCAAGAAAAGGACTATCTTCTAGTCTATTGTCCTTTTTTACAAAAAATAAATAAATAAAAGGGCTTTGCAAACTAGTGCCCCGGAAAATTCTTTCACGATTCTAAATTAAAAAATTATTTTATTAGATAGTTAAATATTTCAATTCTCAAGGCAAGAATTAAAACTTGGTAAATTCTATAATGAAAAATTATATGTCTACACCAAAAATCCATTAAACATGGAGAAAAAAAATAAGTAGAGAGAATAATATGATAGATATATGATGTGAAAGAAAAAGAAAAATAGAGATTTTTTTTTTAAAAAAAAAAAGTAGAAATAAATTTTGATGTTAAATGGATGTTTGAAAAACAGAAAGATGTCTAAATATAAAAGTTGTTCTAGAATACCCATGTGAAATTAAGTAACTAAGTACGTAATGCCCAAGTGAGCCCAACTAAGTAGCTGAGTAAAAGTTGTGGCAAGGCTTGAACTTGTGAGAGTGTGAACTTTCTGGAACTGCTCACCTTGACCTCGCCCTTGATTCGCTATGGCGTGTTAACCTTTGCACAATTTTATTGATTTCTTTCTTGCTCAGTGTCTTGGCATCCATTTTCATGCCCAATGGGATAGAATAAGGTATAAAAAGCATGATTGACCATTTGTTCATTAAATCTTGGATTTTCCTTGGATAATCTGTAAAACAAGTAACAAAAGTGTCTAAATTACACTATGAAATTAACTGCTTTCCGACACTTATCATGTACCTGTGTGTTTTCTTGCGTGTAATCGCCTGTTTCTTCGTCCTTTGGGTGTTATTCCATATAACTTGTCTTCGGACTTGGAATAAAATTTCTCCTTCTTATAATGTCTTCAGTGGCTTCTTGAATCTTCATTCATTATCTTCTTAATTCTTCACAAGATGCTTTGATTTGTTAATCTTTGTGATTTCTTCTTGAATTACGTAAAAAAAACACCATAGAATTATTTAATAACATATCTAATAGGAATGTTTATTTACACAACTTTCAAATTACAAACACTTATTTTTTTTAGGAACACTTTATCAACTATGATTTTTTTTGGTTAATTAAGTTTTTAGTCCTATAAATATTCACAGTTTTGTTTTTAGTCCCTACAAAATAAAATCACACTTTTTAGTCTTTGTGACATTTTTCTTAAGCATTTTAAGGACCAAAACTGTTGATGAAAATATTTTACAGGGACTAAAAATAAAACTGTGAATATTTATAGGGACTAAAAACTTAATTAACCTTTTTTTTTGTTTGTTTTTCTTTTCATAAAACCTATGATTTTTTTTTACGCGTATGATCTGCATTTTTATTTGAGGGTAATCTGCATTTATAAAACGTATTCATTGATTCTTTAAAAAAAAAAAACGTATTCATTGATACTTAATTTATTAAATTTCCATTTTTTTAATGTATGAATTTTTATTAAAATTTTAAAGATAAATCAACTAAATCTGATTTAGTATATGTAAACTTTTTTTATAAAATCTGATTTTTACGATTGAGTCATTTAGTTTAGACACAGTGATTCGACCAATAAACCAGTTAACTAATATATTCATCGGGTTGATTGCCGGTCTGATTGAACATTTATGCGTGCCTTTGATCTCCTCAAAACTCAAAATATCCTTTCCGGTCTTTATGATTCAGAAAACTCACAACAAGGTTTCCTTTTTATTTCTCCAAAAATCATGGGATCATGATTAGAGTGATTTCCATTTCTGCCTTTAATTCCTTCTCGCCCTCTTTAATATTTTCATCTTCCTTTGGTCAATTTTTTTAACTCCTTCCTAATATAAGGCATTTATAATAGGTATATCAATCAATACATTAAAATGAATAAATGCATGGATCATGGGTTGACCACAAAACTAATGAAATACTATAATGAACCCTAATATCTTTCTCAGCTTCAGGAGTCTGGTCTTATATATAAAGGCTTATATATACAACACTTTACATAAGAAATAAGAACACTTTAATCAAAACCAAAAGAAACTTGATAAAGAATATATAATTGTTATCAAATGGCAAACCACTTCTCAAACTTGTTTAATATCCTTGTCATTCTAGCTACCATTGCCGCAGGTAAGTGTCTCCAGCATTTTTTATTCATGCAAATATATTTTTTGTTTATAATCACTCCAAAATATTTTTTGTTTTTAATTCTTGTAAATACAATATTTTTTGGTTTTAATTATTAGTTTTGTTTTAGTCATTGTAATTTGTAGAATATTTGATATTAGTCTCCAAACAAAATGTAAAATGAATATTATAGACTTCAAACCATTAGAATGGATTCATAGGTCAATGAAATAGATCCAAATATGATTTATGATATACCATCATGTCGTACTTTCATCCATGTCGCCGACCCCATTTAGTGGGAGAAGGCTTAGTTGTTGTTGTTTTGAATATTATAAGACTTCAATTTTTTTTTTTTTTACAAAATTATAGACTTCAATTTGTCCCAATGAACAAATTTTATTGGGACTAAAATAAAACTTTTATGTACCAAAGAAAAAAAAAAGCTATATTTATTTTCAAAAAGACCTAACAGCATAGTTTATTGTCCGCTTGTCTTCTATTCCTGTGCAATTAATCCTTAATATACTTTATTTTCAAATGATAGTAAACTTGTAATTTTTCTCTCACTCTAATTTACATGTACATGTGATAACAGTGCAATTAACAGTAGAAGGAGGGCAATGCTCAGAGATATACGATAACTGTTCTGTTGGCAATTGCAATGATTATTGTAAAGTCCTTTATGGTTTGAATGGATTAGGTTCTTATTGTGATGACTTCAACATGTGCACTTGTTTATACAAAAAAGAATCATCAACGTATAATTGTAATCTTGGGTTGGGAGCATGCATCAAGGGTAACTGTGATTCAGTTTGTTGCAGTGCAAGATGTGCTTCAAAACTTAAACATTCTTTTGGGTCTTGTACTAATGGTAATCCGGATAGATGCATTTGTCACTATGTACCGGAGTAGCTTACTCAGATTATTATTATATCGAAATAAAAGTATGAATGAAATTTTCTTAATCTTGCATATATTATGCATTGTCCAAACCAACTGAGTTAAGCTCACGAGGACTTAATCTTGTAACTTAAAAACCTAAAGCAAAAACTTTAAAATTAATAGGAACTCATGCTAAAAGAAAACATGCTCTGGCGAAAAAACGGGCGATTTGTCATTGTTCACTTATCAAATTCGTTTTAGCTTTCTTCTTCCTAAGGTAACCCCTGTTCTAAACGACCGCCATGCCTTCACCATCTCCGATCATCATGAAATCACCAATAATCAACTGGAAATGTCTAGCTGATTCTACTCCTGATCCCAAACCAACACAAAACCAACGAAAAACCAACTCCAGGAACCCTAAACCTAAACCTAAACCTAGTTCAACAAGTGCTTCCGTTCCTAAAACTACCATAGTTTCTAGCCATCCAGAAACAACTACAATTGACCAAAACACAACAAAAACACACGTAACAAATCTTTGCAATATTCCATCTTCTCAACTACCACAACTGGTGATCAAAGGAGACAGGCTTTCGATAGTGATTCTAGAAGATGATTACAATGAAGGGATGACCGCATGCAAGTTCAATCTGCATGCAAGAATATTGTGGGTCAAAGGATCAACTCCTCTCACTGTGCATGCGCTGAAAACCAAATTATCCATTATGTGGAAGGATATGAGTTAGTAGGGTATTCAATTTTTAGGTAAAGGTTTCTATGAACTTACTTTTACACGTTTAGAGGATGTAAAACGTGTTAGATCCATTTCTTCTTGGAACCTAAACCCAGGAATTATGAAACTGTTTTCCTGGACAAGGGATTTTAACCCTAGCTTGCTGAATAGAACTAATGCGCAAGTATGGATTAGAATATATGGACCGGCTCAAGAGTATTGGATGCCTACTCTTAAATAATTGATGTATCGGAACTATATTATAGTCTAGATATATCAGTTATACTATAAATATGAAAAAATAATATTTGCTTATAAATGTGATTGGAGTGAGTATATTTTTTTCTCCATTTAAAGTATTTTTTTTTTATAAACATTGGAGGAAAAACATGACTAATTTACATGTTTATCTCTTTCCCTATTGTGTTTAATTCAATATATATATATATATATATATATATATATATATATATATATATGGGGGTTGATAATTCACTCCTAGTTAAAAACATGAAAGAGTAAGTTAGCAAGCCTACTCCCACTTACTTTTCACCAAAATACCCACTAGTTGCTAATCGAACCAATTTTAAATGAAGGGAGTTTTGTAAGGTTACTTCAATTAATTAAGACAAGAACAAAACGGGCGGACAAACAATCCCTAAAAAAATCAAAGACAAAGCAAAACCACTTTCTCACGTTAATAATAATAATATATTTTCCCAGTCTCAATTAATCAAAATTACACCCCAAATTACATCAATTATTCGGGAAAAAACTCCAAATTATACTTAATTGTGTGGACAAAACTGGTGGCAACATCATAAATAGAAATAACAATAGTTCTAAGAATTCAAACTCAAAGGAAATTAATTTTCAACGTTAACCTCAACCATGGTGTTACAAAATCAAAGCTCATATCGACTACATGTTTATTCAACTACTAAATAAAGGAAAGAAGACGGAAGTCACTTCCATCGCCACCTTCTAAACCGTCTCACAATTAATCTTCCTCAACCTAAGTGTCTGTACCACAAAAGTACAGTCACCCCCCACAAAGAAAAACACAACACCAATAAAGGGGTGAGAATGTCAGTCATAGATGTAACACCCCATTTTCTCAACTTAAAAATTTCATAACAATTATCAGAGTAATCAACACATAAACGGAATGCTACACTTCTTAAAAATCTTAAATGAGATAAATAACAATTTATCCTTCAACATAATTATTCAAAACTTCGCAGCGGATTTAATTCAACAATTTAATTGGCAAACAACAGCAACCTACTCTCGATCACCTGCAAGTTACTCATACGAAGAGCAACATTTCCAAGCAGAAGGGGTGAGATTTCACAAAACAATAATATTAAACATATAATTCAACAATTATATTTAACAACATGAAAACATCATAATATCATCATAGTTGATAATATATCATGTATCACTTCATCAACAGTTCATATAAAGAATCACAACTTAACATCTTGGCAACTTAACAACTTTGACTCGACAATGCGACTTCGACTTGACTATGCAACTTAAACCTCTTATATGCATGTGGTACCAATCCAGGGCATCAAGCCCTCAACGTAATAAGTATTAATATACTTCCAGGGCATCAAGCCCTCAACTTAGTTGAGCTAAAGCTCCAGGGCATCAAGCCCCCAACGTGGTGAGCAAAGGCCACAGGGCATCAAGCCCCCAACAATGAATGCGAATGCATGGACTCAACAACTTAACATCTTAGAAACAACGACCTCTTATATAAATCCAATAATTTGGAACATCATCTTTCAACTTAGACCGACTCATGCAGCTTAGTTAAATAACAATCAGTAACATAGGTAGTATGCAAACCAGTTCATGATATAACAATCTCAAATGCAATTCAACAACGTCACAACATCAAACATAATTCATGTAATGTATATACAACTATATAACATTATCAATAACATTCAATCATATAATTTAGGCTTACTGAAACAACAACAGCATGATAAACAACTTAGTTTCCTACCTCCAAGATCAACTCACATCAACTCGTGCGACAAAAGTCACATTAGACCTAACAAAGTGTTCTGTCTCTCTTGAGCTCGCGAGGCGAGAGCCTCTACTCGCTATGGCAAGTTCAGGAAAAATCGCGAGTTCAGGAAAAAGGCATTCGCCTTGGCGAGTAAGCAACTCACCTTGGCGAACCAGAAACTGGGTGCTCTCGGGAATTTGACACTTTTCACCCAAAAATCCATTTTTAAACTTTCTCAGGTTCAATCTCAATCTAAAAACTTGCCTAATCAATAATATACGTGTTCAGGCACTCAAAATCATCTAAAGTTCAACTTAAGGGTCAAAACTACAAAATCATGCTGACTCACTGGTCACACTCGCTATGGCGAGTGAACTGCTCGCTATGACGAGCCACAAGGTAAAGCTCGTGAGGCGAGGGAAATGTGCTCGCAAGGCGAGCGATGAAGATTATCACTCGCTATGGCGAGGATCATCACTCGGGAGGTGAGCGATGAATGTTGGCTCGGGCAGAATTGCAGTTTTCACGAAAATTCACCTAATCACATGGTTTAAATCTTAAAACTGATTCATGTAATCATCCTATGGATTATCTAAGGTCTGTAAACAGTTTCTACATCAATCTAACCATTCTACATCAATTAACCCTCAATTTCTCACTTTAACCCTAATTCTCTAACTTCTCTAATTTAATCATACACTTGTTAAATACAACCATCAGAATTACATAGATTAATAGAATTGAATGCTAGTCTCACCCTTACCTAAGAATAAAAAATCGCAGCTCTCTTGGTCTCTTTCTCTTCTCTTGGCTTTTTCTCCCTTTTCTGCAAAAACTGATCGTACGTACTGATTTTTTAAACTAGGTCTTTCCTATTTATATCTCCTCTATCAATTTTATCTTATTCCTCTTTCTCCCCCAAAACTCTCTAAAATCTCAAAACAACCCCTCAACTCAATATTTATTTTATTTTCAAATCTTATTTTGTTAAACAATAAAATAAGTCACAACTCCTCATAAAATCACATAAATCACACCAATCATACATCAATCATATAAATCAGCTAAAATCACACAAACCACATAAATATATTCTAAACTCATCTTAATAATTAAATAAATCAAAACGGGTGTTACAATAGATATCATTAGGAAAATCATGAATAAAAATAATTAAAAATAATAATAATAGTATTACATCGCCATAAATTACATCATCAGAATATTTCTCCTCAATAACTTATACATTCATCGCCACACACAATTTCACAAAATATACACAAAGTTCAAACATTGTCACTTATATGCCATAGATGTGTTACTGGACTTACATTCGTCTTCATTTCATCTTCATTTTCCTAAACTCAACTTTATATGCATGCATGGAGACAAACTCATCAAGTAATGTACATCTTCATATAATGCAGGACTCTCCCTATTATGCACAACGTCAAAACAAACATATCATTATCATTCTCATTGTCATTAAAGAGTAAACATCATCATTCTCATCTTCATCACAATTAGACATCATCATTCTCATAATCAATATAAATAGACATTATCATCATCAATATAATTAGAAAACATCATCCTCACCATCATTACAAAACAAACATCATCATTTTTCATTGTCTAATCGTAAAATAGACACCATCTTCTTCTCATCATACACACACAAACATGTATGACATTACTTCTTATTACTCTTGTTTATAGTCAATAAATTCTTTATTATTTCCCCCATCAAGACGTTTAGATTACTACCCTATCCTCTTGATTAATCCATTTCATAAACACGACTTGTTTCTACGTTGTCATCTCTCTATTTTATTTGTTTGATCCTCGAACGGACATGTCATACCTTCTCATCTATTATAAGTCCTCTCGATACTTTATCCTAACCATTAACAAGGGCTCATTATTAATTAAGGGTGTAAGACTCCCTCATGTACTATCTTGCTTCACTCCCCACATCTATTCTTGGTTATTCTCTAGCACTTTTAAACTTCTTCATGTATTAAATTCATCTAGGATTCAGATAACTACCCTTAGATCACCTAATTGCACTTCCCTTATTTAAGTTTGTTAGTTTGGGACCTTATTATGCTTCTTAGGGACCATGTGGAGGCATACAAATGAGTGTTTCTAAGTCTGGGAAGGGTGCATGGTTGTGCCCTTTGGGGGCACGGTCGTGTGCCCCCTAAAACGTAAAAACTGAAATCCTAGGCATCAAATACACGCATGGTCATGTGCCTATATGGCACAGCCGTGCGCCCCCTACTAAGAGCAAAAATCGTAGTTTCGCTGTGATTTTGCTTTGGGGAACCTTCCTTGTTACTGTTTTTGACCTAAAACTCAACTATTTCATCCCAAATTAACATCCTATGGATACCCTATCATTCAAACACTAAAGTTTCACTAGCTTACCAAATTTTCTACTACTTTTAAGGTCAGTTCTTCAAATTAAAACCCTACACTAATTCCCATTAATTCTAATGTTTCAACATCATCATCACCTTCGTTCATCATCAGTTTCTCATCACAGTTTACAACATAACAACAACATCAACTAAATAATTAAACATCCCCCGTCATAGAATAAAATACCCTAACGTGAAGAGATTCTCCCCCTTACATCAAATCCTTCAAAAATTCTGATTTTTGGCCTGACCTTGTTGCAGTTGGGGTTTTTCTTCCTCTACAATTCTCCTTTTTCTTTTCCTCGTTCAGCAAAACTGACTCTTTTAACTTCTAAGGTTTCTATTTATATTCGGGTCAATCTCTTGTTGTGATTCTTTTCTCCGGTAAAGAAAAAAATATAGGAAATAGAAAATAGAAAATAGAAAATTAATTAAAATAGAAAATAGGAGTGTTATTGTGAAGAGAAGAAGGAATTCGGTGTTGTGAGGCGAGGCTAAAGAGAGGAAGAAGAAGGGATCTGGGTTTTGTTTTTAGTAATTCTATTTTTATTTTATTTTTTTTAACTAAATAATGATATGTCACCAAATTTTACACACGGATATGGATCCCCTCCTACTTGTTTATGTACTGCAATCTCTTTAGTTTTTAATCTAACGGCTCAGAGACAACAAAAAAATCCATTAATAATAAAAGCACGTTCGAAAAGAGAGAAAATGTGAGGGACAACAAATCGAGTCTCTCAACCGAATTACATACTCAGTAACCCACAACCTCATCCATCAAAACTCACTCACTCTAGTGGACTCCGATGACGAAGATGACGACCACTACAACCATAACCATGAAAACTCAACAAAATGTCGATCTACTCCTTCCATCACTATCGCACATTCAACTTTAACACGATTTTGACGAGTGAATTTCATAATCTCCTTATTTCTTGCACCCAACTAGTTCTCATCTTTTTTCCCTTCGTCTAAAATCATAATCATCTTTCCTCTGCCAACAACAACTTTCTCTTTCAAACCAAAGTTATCACGCATCACTGTTGGCATCTTTAACACTCGCGATGTCGTTCCATCATGGAGGATCGTTGATGCGTTGGGAAGATTTACTGCAAAGTTGATCGTTGAGAATTAAGAATTTTGAGATGAAAGTTGGTATTGGGTTCGGTTCCTTTCTCATCTAAGTTAATGTTTAATTTTTTTTAACTATTTAACATTTTCATATCCACCATTGGACTAATCCAACGACTTATATAGGCGCCTAACCTAAATCAATAAAATTCAAAAATACATTCGCTAAGAAAAAGGAGAGAGAGTTTATTTATGAAGAATCTTGATTTGACAAGGACGAAATCTAGAAGAAAAAACAATTATAGGGTGGTATACTAAAAATGAGCTATATCATAATTCATAGGGGTAAAACACTCTTAACCCTTAAATTTTTGTTTTGGCGCACAAGTTTTTGTTGGCAACTACCTAAACGAAAGTATGGAAAAAATGTGACATATGGAGAACGTGAGTTTCGATAGCTTGACCTGAATGAAATTGAATAGACGTTTACATTTCCAGTAGGTTACTGCTTAAACTTGTTAATAATTTCTGTTTTATTAATACCATATCTAATAGGAAAATATATTTACACAAAACTTTCAAATTACAACACTTATTTTTTTAGAAACAATTTATCAACCTATAATTTTTTTTACGCGTATGATCTGCACTTTTAATTGAGAGTGATCTGTCCTCATGAGTTTAGCTAAGTTGGTAGAAACAATGCATAATATATGCAAGGTCTGGGGTTCGATCCTGACCACCACAAAAAAATTGAGGGTGACATGCATTTATGAAACATATTCATTGATACTTAATTTATTAAATTTCTATTTTTTCAATCTGATTAAGTACATGTACACTTTTTTTTATAAAATTGATTTTTACGACCGAGTCATTTGGTTTAGACATACAGTTCAACCACTGATCTAATGGTTCGACCAATAAACCAGTAAATTGACCAGGTTGATTGCCGGTTTGGTTTTAAAAACTTTGATTGAACATTTTGGGGTGCCTTTGATCTCCGGAAAACTCAAATATCCTTTTCCTGTATTGATTTATAATTCAGAAAACTCACAAGAAGGTTTCCATTTTATTTCTAAAAAAATCATGGGATCATGATTAGACTGATTTCCATTACTGCCTCTAATTCCTTTTTTTTGACAGACAGAAGCCTACATGCATTTATGAAACATATTCATTGATACTTAATTTATTAAATTTCTATTTTTTCAATCTGATTAAGTACATGTACACTTTTTTTTATAAAACTGATTTTTACGACCGAGTCATTTGGTTTAGACATACAGTTCAACCACTGATCTAATGGTTCGACCAATAAACCAGTAAATTGACCAGGTTGATTGCCGGTTTGGTTTTAAAAACTTTGATTGAACATTTTGGGGTGCCTTTGATCTCCGGAAAACTCAAATATCCTTTTCCTGTATTGATTTATAATTCAGAAAACTCACAAGAAGGTTTCCATTTTATTTCTAAAAAAATCATGGGATCATGATTAGACTGATTTCCATTACTGCCTCTAATTCCTTTTTTTTGACAGACAGAAGCCTCTAATTCCTTCTCAGTTCTCACCCTCTTTAATATTTTCTATTTCCTTTGGTCAATTTTTTTTTCTTTCTCCAAATAATATAAGGCATTCATAATAGGTATATCAATCAATACATTAAACGGAATAAATGCATAGATTGACCACAAAATTAATGAAATACTATATTGAACGGTATATCACTCTCAACATCAGTAGTCTGGTCTTATAAAGGCTTATAGATACAACACTTTAGATTCACCATAAGAACACTATCAAACCAAAAGAAACTTGGTAAAATTGTTATCAAATGGCAAACCACTTCTCAATCTGGTTTAATTTCCTTGTCATCCTAGCTACCATTGCCGCGGGTAAGTGTCTGCAACATTTTTTATTCCTCTAAATATGGTGTCTGATAGAACACTATGACGTAATTTGATGATCAATGTTGCTGACCCCACTTAGGTTTTGTTTGAGAGTTTGGAGGGGAAGGGAGGGGAGGGCTTCGGGGGATTGGAAATACAGGGCCGGCCCTAGGCATAGGCCACGAGTGCGACGGCCTAGGGCCCATGCCGGTAGGGGGCCTTAAAAAAGTTTTTATTAGTAGGGGTGTATATAGTAAGAATTGGTATTTTGGGGCTTTATATAGTAAAATATACCAACAGGCCCGAAACATTAACAAAAAGTTGGGCTGCAATCTGTTATTATTTTGGCCTTTTTGATGCAATTTGTTATATATACACCATATAAAACAAGTATTTCTATATTCACCCTCCCAAAAAAAATTGGCCCTTTGTTTCTAATAATGTGCCAATAACATTTTTATATTTTTTGGGACCCTTTGTTCCTAATAATGTATCTTACTAATATTAAAAATATATGTGATATTTATTATCCAGAAAATTGGGAGAATCTTCATAACAAAACAAATAATATTTTAGTAGAAAATGGGCCTACTAGAAAAATTAATCTTAATCTTGCCTTTAAAGTATCCAAAATAAATTAATTATATCAATATAGTAATATAAACTTGGTACTTGTAGCATATAAAAAGAAGAGTGATTTATTTGTAGTATACAATTACAAATGAGTTATTGTATCTTAGATTACTCTAAAAATTCTAACAGTGATTTTTTTTTTATCAAGTATTATTGTTGTTATGAGTTTAACATTGGAGAATTTTGTATCCAAATGTCTAAAATTTAATTAATGACGTGTTGATATATATACCTTTATTTTTTTGGTTTTACTATCATTAGATGTCAAAAATTCAGTGTCTATTATTTAAGTGCTAAAATTTCAGTTTATTTCGCAGAAGCAATTGTTCTCTAATCCTATGGTATGTTGTTTAGTTTTGATTTCTAAGGAGTATTTGATTTATTTGAAGATGTTGCCTAGAAAACCTTTTATCTTATAGTGAAAAGCGAAGAAAAAAAATTAAGTGTTAGTAAAATCATAACAAAAAACTAAAAAAGTTTATGATATATTATGTAAGGGCCCATTTTTTCAAACTATGCCTAAGGCCCTTAAAACGCTAGGAACAGCCCTGTGGAAATATATAAAAAAATGGACAAAAAATTCACATTTTTTGAAAGAACAGTTATTTAGAGAACGATAAACTAATATTTATGATTAATATACTTTTAATTTTAATAATATTATAACAACATAGATTGAATTTGAAAAATTCATATAAATCCTCCATAACCCCCCAAAACCCTCTCCCAATACAATTTTTGAGTTCCCCCAAATGAAGGGGATTTCTTTTTAGGAGTAAAAAATTAACCTCCAAAGCCCTCTCCTCCCAATATGTCTTCTATTTCTTCCACGTGCTCCTTCCTTTTTTCCAAAACCCTCCCCTCCCCTCCCCTCCAAACTCCCAAACAAAGCCTTAGTGGGATAAAATTTGGTTGTTGTTGTTTTGAATATTATAGACTTCAATTTTCTTTTTTTTATTGGACAAAATTATAGACTTCAATTTGTTTATGAAATTTTTTATTGGGACTAAAATAAAACTTTATGTACCAAAGAAAAAAAAGCTATATTTTCCCAAAAAGACCTAGCATCGTAGTTTGTTGCTCGATTGTCTTTTTTTTTTTTTTTTTGTAGATAGACGAAATGGCAAAGTCATTATAAAACTCACACACATAAGTGGAGGTACCGTGGTTCGAAGCCTGGTCATGGCATCCGACCTAACAATTTCGACATTTTACCAATTGAACTAGGACTTCTAGATTGCTTAATTGTCTTCTATTCATGTGTAATTAATCCTGAATATACTTTATTTTCAAATGATAGTAAACTTTGAATTTTTCTCTCACTCTAATTTACATGTGCATGTGATGATAGTGCAATTAACAGTAGAAGGAGGCCAATGCTCAGAGATATACGATAGCTGTGCTGCTGGCAATTGCAATGATTATTGTAGAGTCCTTTATGGTGTGAATATTGCATTAGGTTCTTTTTGTGATGACTCCAACATGTGCACTTGTCTATACAAAAAAGAATCATCAACGTATAGTTGTAATATGGGGTTGGGAGCATGCATCAAGGGTAACTGTGATTCAAGTTGTTGCAATGTAAGATGTGCTTCAAAATTTAAACATGCTAAAGGGGATTGTAATCAGGATAGATGCGTTTGTCACTATATACCGGAGTAGATAACAATATACATTACTCAGATTATTACAACGAAATAAAAGTTTATGAATGAAGTCATAAAAATGACTTTATTGATGAAGTTAAATGGTCAATCATTGAGCATTTGTGTATTTAATTCATGTCACATCAGATTATATGGTTTATTGCACATTTGCCATAATAAAGTGTGTTATTTTATCTTTACTTATTGCAATTGTGTTCCTGATTAAATCAAAGTTAAACATAGATTCTCATTTGTGCACTAAGATTGAAATTTCCTTTATATGACGACTGATTTGTAATAAGGTAAAGTTTAGTTTTAGAGTGATCATCCAGTAGGACACTAGCTTACATGACATCGGTAGTTATACTATTGACTAAACAAAATAACTTTTCCAAAAAAATGAGTTTTCTAACTACATCGTAGATACTCCCATTTTCTTAACCTTATAACTTAAAATACTAAGTTCGAATTCTCCAGAAGTTGTAAAATGACCAAATAATGCGGCTTTAGTATTTTTTTTTTCTTTTTTGAGAGAAAATAACGTCGCTTTAGTTTTTTTTTTTTCCTTTTTGAGAGAAAATAACGTCGCTTTAGTTAATTTTTTTTTCCCTTTATATGTATAATTAGATATAACCTAAAGTGTGAGTTTTATAATGGCTTTGCCATTTCGTCTATCTACCAAAAAAAAAAGATATAACCTAAAGTAAAATTAGGAAATTTTGCCTTTAGCCGTCAAAAAGAAAGCAACTTAATTTTATCTAGAAGCGGAATGATTGAATTCTCTTTATTATTAAAAATCTTGTTCTTTAAGTTTAAAGAACTTAAACGTAAGCGAACCAAATTAAATGCATTAAGGATCAACGTTTTTTTAGAGATACCTGCTGAATGACCAAGCTGAAAGAAATGATCCTAAATTCCAAAGGGATCAACAAAATATAACCCAAGCCAAGTACGCACGCACCATATGTGCCAAATATGACTTAAGATATTACAAGTCAAAAACAAATGATTTGTTGTTTCAATGTTACCGCATCCACTCACACGAAGCTGTGAATCATGATGGATGATGACTGGTCTAAATAAATTATCCTTGGTAGGAAACCTATTGCAAAGAAGTCGCCATGCAAATAAAGAAACCTTTAAAGGGCTGACCTTATTCCATATGAAATTCGAAGCAGCAGTATAATGATACGACTCCTACCTAATAAGTATCTGATACACACCACAAACAGAATAACCATCAACCAGATCAAAATTGCCAGCACCATTGATCAACAATATTAACCGAAAAATTCACATTGTTAGATAAAGCTCTGCAATCCACTACCAACTCATCATCTCACACAAACAACCGACACCGCCACTTTCAAGTCTCTCTCCTACACTCCACCCTAAATAAAACATATATGTCACTGTCGTCCAAGGATTTTCAGACAAGTCGAACAACCTTATAAACCAATCACGTAAATTTAACTCCCCTAACCACAGATCAGTTCATAAAAAGACATATGTCGCACACCAACCTTATGCCTTAAATTCTTCTCAAACCACCTCCCCACCTCCATGATTGATTGGTTAAATTATTACCTACTTCTTTCATTTTTAACTATCCTTTTTTATTTTTTTTAACAATTACCAAGAAAATGAATAATATTTTGTTACTTTTGATTAAGGGTTGAAATAGACCGGGCTGAATTAAGCTTCGCAAGGATTACGTTTGACCTGCCAAATAATTTAAGATCTAAGTTTGACATGTAATGTTGTAAGCTTATTTTATAGGTATCAGTCGGACCTTTTGAAAGTCTGATATATGTTAGCTTGATTAAAAACTAAAATGTATTTAAAAAGTAATCTTATGTATGTTTAAACAGACTAATGAACTAATAGACTCATGAGATTATCCTCCATTTGGAGATTTAACGATATTTTAGACAACTTGGCTATATACGACATCATAATTCAATTATTGTTTATAATAATACATACAAATATATTAATAAAAAACGTAGACTAATAAGCTTAAATTACTCAAATAGTTAACAAAATTATATTTTAATTTAAAGTACATAATTTAATATAATAATAGTAATTTTTTTATAGAGAAAGATACTTATAACATTTCATTAAAGATATGAAAGTTGGGAAGGAATGTGGCTGCATAGTTAGTTGATGGGCAACCTGGTTTGCTTGCCTCCTAATAAACTTAACACAAGAGTTTCTTACATAAGAGTTACAATATAGGATACTACTATCCATAATGGATCCACATTCAATGATATCTTCCCTTGCATTATTGAAATAATCAGCTACTTTTTTCGAATCAACCTCGAAATCAACATTTGTGAACTTAAGGTCATGGATCCACCGAATTGCATGGTCAAGTCACAAAGCTTCTTCAACATCAACTGAACACAAAAGCATGAACCACATGGTTTTAGAGAACATGGTTTACTTCTGAGTCTTGAATGCATATGGATAGTAGTATCTTGAGTGTAGTCCTAATCAGCTACACAATGGTGAGGAATCTTAAGTGTAGTCCTAATCAGTGACAACGTCACTCCAAGGACCAACAATGCGTAAATCAGGACATTTATCACTCTATTGATCTTCCTTTTGTTCTCAGCCAAATCAGTGGTAAGATCGTCTTATTTATAGGACTTAATGGACTAACCAATTGTGTAACTAACTTCCAACTCCACTAACTAACTTGTAACTAACTATTAACTAATCCTAATTAACCAACTTAATCTTAAGAATCTTAACAGCCTCCCTTAAACTCAAAATGGAGAAATTCACCAATTTCAGTTTGGAATAAAATGAATTACAATTGAAATGTGCATACTATAAGAACTAATTAAAAACAAGGGGTGTAAACTAGTAAAAGAAAAAAAAAAGTAATAGGAAAACATAGAATGCTCATATTGAGGCCCAACAAAGTTCTGATAAAGCGCATGCTTGAGAAGCTGAGATTGATGGAAAAACCGGTCCACAAAAGCACTTGACCTAGAATGAAGATTGAACTGACATCAAACCCTGAAATGCGTAGTCTTTCATTGCACCTTGAAACGAGTTGATTTACTGTGGTTTTCTCACATCCCTTGGAGATCAGTGAAAACCTAGAAGAACGATTAACATGCATTAACTTAAATGAAATTAAATATAATCGTTCTTCCACCAACACTCATTGTAGTACAAATTCAGAATTCGTAGTTCCTATAATTTTATTAAATTATTCATACGTAAATTTGCAAGGGTGTCTGATCCTCTAATTTAAATTTATAAAAAAATATGGAATAAAATACAAGTGACATTAAAATAACAGTGACATATTTGACCAGAATATTCCTTAAAAAAAATATTTGACCAAAATATCATATATCGAGGATAATTATTATGAAAAAATTGAGGATAGTAATATTAATACATAAAATAGCTACCATTGCTTCAGAAGTCTGGTATTATAAATACACCACTTTTGACCGTAAACCACCATCAACAAAACAAACTTTGCAAAGAATAATTGTTGTGAAATGGCAAACCACATCTCAAACTGTATTAATCTCCTTGTCATCCTAGCTACCTTTGCTTCAGGTAAATGTCTCCAGCATTTTTATGTTAGTTAAATTTTTTATTTTTATACAAGAACTAAAAGCAAATAAACGATATATTTGAAGAACTAAACATATATTTGTTTTTTTTTTTTTTTGTCCCTGTGAACTTAACTCAATTGGTAAGATCAATACGTCTGAGGTTCGAACTCCAGATACAACAAAAAAAAATTATTTTTTCTAACAGAAGGTGTATACCGTGTGTCAAAATTTATTAAAAATAGTGGGAATCACCTTTCCATCATATTCATATTAGACAACCCTTATTTTTAAAGCCAAATCAAAAGTATATTTAAACAAAAAAATTGGTCTAGTATTTAAATAAAGTGTTAATTGGCTTTTACCCGCTGCCATTTGAGGATCTTTTGATTTACCCTATAAAAAAAAAAAAACTTGGAGATTTTCCCCCGTAAAATCAAGATTCTTTGGTTTACCCTCTCTAAGGCCATCTGACTGGATAAATAAGATGATGTGGTTTGCTGACTGTGTATTTATTTATTTATTGATTTTTTTTTATAATTTCCACGTGGCACGCATAATAAATTTTTTTACAAAAAATAATACTAAAGATGTGAAATACCTAAAGTACCCGTAAAAGATAAAGTTGTAATTCTTCTTTATTTAATTTACTTGTGCATGGGATCATAGTACAATTAACGGTAGAAGGAGGCCAATGCTCAGAGATAGTCAATAGATGTCAAGGCATAAGGTGTGCAGATATTTGTAATGTCCTTCATGGTAAAAGTGGATTAGGTTCTTTTTGTGATGAGTTCGATGCATGCACTTGTTTATTCAATCAAGATCCTTCATCAACAAATGTGTGTATCATTGGTGCTGGAGCATGTGGTAATTGTGATTTAGCTTGTTGCAATGCAAGATGTGGTCACCAATTTAATGGTGTTGGAGCTTGTGTTCCAAACCCTGGTACTGTTGATAGATGTGTTTGTGCCTATAAAAGCTAGAATTATATACTACTTAGATTATTGTTAATCAAATAAAACAATGAATGGAAATAGGTTAATATTACACTTGAGGTGTTGGCTAAATTGTAAAAGTTTAGTCCTCTAACTTCAAATTCATAAGATGGTTGTAAAATTAATGGTCATACTATAACTTTACTTAATAAAAAATTTCCCTTCCCCATTTTGAAAATATAATTACTCTTTTTCTAATTTCAAATATTTGTCTTTTTTTTATATATAAATATGTATTTGTGTTATTGATGTCACCTTTTTTATTTATTATCATCATATTGTGTCTAATATGAACGTATAAAAATAACCTGAAGATGGACTTATACTAATTTTAATAAAAAAATAAATTTATTTGAGGATTGGTTTAAACATTGGTCAAATTTATTTGATGAACTCAGACATTTTTTTATTTTTTTTTTAACCCTGTTCTTAGAGAAAGAAAACATGTTAATATAGTTTGGTCAACGATAACTAAAGTCTGACAAAATTTATTTCACCTAAGAATCAAACTCATTTTGTTCTGAACGATTTGTCATTAATGGAGTTCATTAATCACTTGAACACAATTGTTTGGTTTAAGACTCACACATCTTAAACGTGAGAATTCCGTTTTGAACTCAGACTCCTGCATGTCAACGTCCATACAACTTCCTACATGGTTTGTACTTACGAGACTTTATTTGATAACAAAAATCTAGTTGAAACAATTTAAAACCTTAGCATCAAAAAATAAATAAATTGAGCCTGATCATATAACATTTTTTTTTTCAAAAAAAAAAAGTTTATTTATTTATTTTGTCAGCGAAATTAACTGTTTTCTTTAGTTGGACATTCTTCTGCTACAATTTTTTTGATGAAAATATAATATTTTTTCAAATTAAAATATAAAGACAAAAAATATAAATACAGCAAAATACAATAGAAAAATTTGGATAGACGAACATGTAGCGTCCGTCTTTATTACGAAACTTTTACATTTTGTGTGTAATTATTAGTAAATTATCATTTATGCATATGTACTAAATGTTGAGATTTTATCTCTCAAAATAAATTAATAAAAATATATATTTTAAAAAATTAATTACTTTTTTAATTCTTTGGAATGTGATTCGATGTTATTGATTTCTCCTTAAGGTAATTATTGGGGTGAAATAATAATTTGATTCCTTTACATGAATGTGATATTTGATGCAATTTTTGTAATTATCGGAATGTGTATTTTTCTAAAAAAAAAGCTGATTTGATGCGATTTTTTTTGGAGAAGAATTGAATGACGTGGCAACTTTTTTTTTTTTTTTTTTTCCTTCTTCGAATAATATTTGACCGTTTAATATATGAATCATTTTTGGAATATTAATTATTTTTTTTGTCAAACTAAATAATTTGGCATATAAATACACCATCACTGTGTCCTCAAAACACTACCAAGCCAAAAGAAATTAACTTAGCAAAGAAAAGAATTGTTTACTAATGGCAAACCACATCTCAAATTTCTTTTATTTCTTTGTCATCCTAACCACCATTGCTGCAGGTAATTATAAGTTTCTTCAACCTTTTTTATGTTAATTAATTTTCAAATGATAAACATCTAATTATTTTTCTCTCTAATATATTTATTTATGCATGGAATCATAGTGCAATATTCAACGGTGGACGCAGGCAAATGCACAAGTATATTCAATAGATGTGATGACATAGATTGCCCTGGACATTGTAAATCTGCTCATGGCACCCATGGAGTAAGTTGGAAATGTGATCTCTTCTACCTATGCACTTGTACTTTCAATCAAAATCCTTCCTCAAAGAATTTGTGTCGTATTGGGATGGGAACATGCTATCAAGGTGAATGTGATCAATCTTGTTGTAATGCAAAGTGTGCTGCCACTTATAAACAAGGTTTTGGGACTTGTATTCCAAATCAGTTTACCAAGGATAGATGTGTTTGTTCCTATAGAAGCTAGAAATCGATTATTGTAATGAAATAATATTTGAAAAGCTAGCAATGCTGCTTGATACGAATAATTGATATGATGTATGCATACAATAAAGAAATTGAGTTTTGATTGGCCATACATAGGGTTGATATTATTTGAAATAATTACTCATTCTCACATAGAATTGTTGTGTTTCTCGTTAATATCTCTAAAAACAATAACCATTTTCCATTTTCCCAAAAAACATAAAAAAAATAACCATTTTCCATATGCAATTGGAGTAGAGAGATGATAAATCATAGTTAAACTTTGAAATATAAACCAATATTCACAAAAATTGATTCGGTAGAATTTGACTACTGTGTCTGTAGAGCAACTTTTGGGAAGCATTTGGTGAACATTAAAACACATAGTGTTCTGGACCAGTCAGAAGACCAATCACACATCAGCATGTGGCATGAGATACACCGCCTTAAGGCTCCGCACTTGAAGCAGCACGCTAGCTTTAATAGGTCCCGCACTAAAACATGACCTCGCATGAGGATCACCCTACATGTATCCTCCTCCATCCATTAATCACACGCCGCATAATCCGGAGACAGTTATGACCAACGTGTGTCTATATAAGGGTGAACTTGCTTCACCCTCAAGGTGCACGTCACTTTTCACAACACTTTCTACACACTCTTAGTTCCATTACTACTTTGAGCATCAGAGTGCTAACGTGCCTGCAAACACCTTTCGTTTCAACAATTTTAGGCTCTTCAACTTTTCCAGCCAGACAACAGTGCATGGATCCTGTTTGTGCAGTCAGATATATCTATTGTATTGAGGCTCTTCAACTTTTCCGGCCAACAATTTTTGGGAAAGTTAATTGTTTTAAATGTCCACCCACTAGTGTATTCCCAAAAATATTGTTTGTGCAGTCAGATTGGGAATATTAGATTCCCCAAAATTCTCAACTTTTCTCTTCAACTTAATCTAATTTTTGGGAATATTGTTTTGAATGTCCACCTATAAGTGTATTGGTTTTTCAATGTTGAAATTATGTACTTTATCTTTTGTTTTGATTGTTACTTTTGAAAGAATTATATGAATGAATTTTTGATATTTTTAGTTATATATTTTTGTATTTTAATTATTTATTAATATATTTATTTAAATTGGCAACAAAAATTTCCCATTCAATTTTATTTTTGTAAAAAAAACTAAACATTTGCGACCGTTCGGAAGGGTCGCAAGCCTGTTTAAATTAAATTAAAGCACCTACTTTGTGACTGTTATGAACTATCGCACCGAAGTAATTGCGGCTGTTGGCAAGGGTCGCAATAGCCTTTGCGACGGTTGGTACGATTGTTCTCTGAACTGTCGCAAAAGGTGGTTGCAACCCCAACATCAGCACCTGTTTTTTCTTCTAACAACCGCAATCAGTCAATTTAAAAGTCGTAAAATGCCTTTTTTTCTTGTAGTTAGTGGCTTGGCCAAGGGAGACAAGTGAAAGGGGAGCAGATTCAAAACTTGAAATAGAGATTAATTCACATGGAGATTGCAATGGCAAGCTTGAATGTTTGATTGGTTAGAGTTTGGATGATGAATTAGAGATTCAGAGTGAAGAGGGAGGGAAAACCATGAGGGGAGGGAGAAAATGAGGGAATATGCTTCTGATTGTGTGGAAAAGAATGGGGAAAATGAATGGAGCGAGGGAATGTTACATATCTATAGGTGATTTTAAATTACAGAAATGTCACCACTTAAACGATCATTTTCGGACGCGTTTAACTAACATTAATAACATACAGAATTAACAAGCGGAATATTACAGGTGGTGCAGAAGGTAAGATTCTATAATGCACCATGCTATGAGATATGCGTTCACCTTGATGGAGTTGTACATGTCTCTTATTTGGGCTTCACACCGTATTCTTAATGAATTTTGTTGGTGGACGACTCATAGAATGATTGGGTTGGGCCTCTTAAGTCCATACAATTAGAGCCTATTAAATATATTTTCATTTATTAAAAGTATTATTTGACATATAATTAATTATTTTAGATGAGTAAGATTAGGTTTCTTTCAATTTTTCAAAAAAAAAAAAAAAGGTTCTGTCAAAATATTTACACCAAGTATCAATGTTACCTGACTTATACATTTAGTAAAAACATTATAATTTTTAAAAAAAGTCAAATAATGAGTATATATTTAGCCAGGATATGTTATATTATATTATTATTTCATACCGTTGTTAACATTACTTTTGATGACATTAATTGTATGCAGATAATTCATTGAATGTGATATATTGATATTGATTTTAAGGTAATTATTGGGATATTAATTGATTATGGTATAATTATTTCAGGGAAATAATAATTTGATTTGAGGAGAATGTGGCATCAATACTATCTAAAATAAAAGTTGATTTAAGGAGAATGTGGCATCAATACTATGTATGTAGAGCAACTTTTGGGAAGCATTTGACCAACATTAATACACAGTCTTCTGGATCAATCAGAAGATCAATCACATGTCAGCACGTGGTATGAGATACACCGCCTTAAGGCTCCGCATTTGAAAGAGGACGCTAGCTTTAATCACTTTTCACAACACTTTCTACACACTCTTTCTCAATTTCATTACTGACTTGAGCGTCAGAGTGCTAACGTGCCTATGTAGGCACCTTTCGTTCCAACAATTTTAGGCTCATCAACTTTTCCAGCCAGATAGCAATGCATGGATCCTGTTTATGCAGTTAGATATATCTGTTGTATTGAGGGTCTTCAACTTTTCCAGCCTACAATTTTTGAGAATATTACTTAATCTAATTTTTGGGAATATTGTTTTGAATGTCCAACCACTAGTTTATTGGTTTTTCAATGTTGAAACTATGTACTTTATTTATTGCTTTGTTTATTACTTTTGAAAGAATCATATGAATGAGATTTTGATATTTTTAGTTATATATTTCTGTATTTTAGTTATTTATTAATATATTTATTTAAATTGGCAACAAAAATTGGCCATTCAATTTTATTTTTTTAAAAAACTAAAGATTTTCGACTATTCGGAAGGGTCGCAGGCCTGTTTAAATTAAATTAAAGTGCCTACTTTGTGACTGTTATGAACTGTCATGCACGAGCAATTGCCGTTGTTGGCAAGGGTCACAATAGCCTTTACGACGGTTGGTAAGACTGTTCTCTGAACTGTCGCAAAAGGTAGTTGCGACCCCATTGAAGGTGAGAAAAACACAAGAAGGGGGGGTTGAATTGTGTTTTCTTTTTCTCTCAAAAAATACTTCTTCTGATAATACTTCAGAAGCAGTTTGGAAATGCTTTTGATGTAATGATCAGAATCAGATATGCAGCGGAAAAGATCAAAGCAGAGAAAAGAAGAATAAGACACAAGCAGTTATCCTGGTTTCTTCCACAAATTGGAAGTAGTCCAGTCCCCCTTGCACTTCCAAGGAGATTTCACTATAATCACAAAGATTACAAATGCTCAATGCTCTCTAAGTATGAGACTTCTCAAAATGCTCAAGCACACAGGCAAGAGTCTTCCAATGCTCAAGCACTAAGCAAGAGTCTTCTAATGCTCAAGCACGCAGGCAAGAGTCTTCTGATCAAACAAAAAAAAATACAGGGAAATATGTTTGACTTGAACACTTGATATACAATCAGTGGTGTTCACAATACAATACAATAAAGACTCTAGACTTGTGAATTTCTAAGATGTATCAAATCAGTGCAGAAATTCAACGTGCTTTTTAGAATCAAATTGACAGAGTTTTGGCGCTTTTTAACTTGTATTTTTTCTAAAAAAAATACAATCTTCAAGTCTTCACTCCTTTATATAGAGGTGTGAAAGAGACGTTGAGATGATTAGCACGTCTAAAGAGTCGTTGAGTTCCTTTGATCATCCACCAGTAATCCTTTGCCTGATTTGGGTGTAGTCCTTTGAAGAATTAACTTCAAATTCATTCCCATCTTGAAGGAACATTTCTGCAGACATGGCTGTTGTCTTGTCTTGTAGCGTAGACAAAAACAGAGTAGTGGAGGTAGTGGTTGTACACTTGTACTTTGTCAACTCTGTTAACGAAGGACAAGTACTCAGTGTTCTCCAAATGACCGTTGATACCTCCCTTTCAATTCTTCGTTCTTCTTAGACGAGGTTGAAATGTTAAACAGCTACTTTGAATCTTCAGTTTGAATTTTACTGATCAAATGTAACTTCTGGTGATGATTTCGCTTCTGATGAAAACCTTGCTTCTGATGACCATCTGCTTCTGATGAGCTTTTGCTTCTGATGACGTCATCACTTCAGAAGCACTCCAGCTTCATAAGCACTTTAGCTTCAGACGCAGTTTTCTTCAAACGCTTCAAATTCCTTTGCTCTCCATTGTTCTTCCAAGACCTATTGAAATTAATTGACTTGCCTTTGGTCCTGTACACTTGAACAATAATTAGCAATAACCAATTGACAATTTTTAATACCTTGTTATCATCAAAACTTATTAAGGTTTATTGTGAAACACATTTTGTGCCAACAAACATCAGTGCCTGTTTTTTCTTCTAACAGACGCAATCAGTCATTCTAAAAGTCGCAAAATGCCTTTTTTCTTTTAGTGAGTGGCTTGGCCCAGGGAGACAAGTGAAAGAGGAGCAGATTCAAAACTTGAAATAGAGATTAATTCACATAGAGGTTGCAATGGCAAGCTTGCATGTTGAATTGGTTAGAGTTTGGATGATGAATTGGAGATTAAGAGTAAAGAGGGAGGGAAAACCGTGATAGGAGGGAGAGAATGAGGGAATATGCTTCTGATTGTGTGGAAAAGAATGGGAAAAATGAATGGAGCGAGGGATTATTACATATATATGTGGTTTCAAATTACAGAAATGCCATCACTTACTCGATCATTTTCGGATGCGTTTAGCCAACAGAGATTACTGACAGAATTAACAAGCGGGATATTACAAGTGGTGTAGAAGGTAGGTATCACTTATTGGGCCTTCACACCGTATTCTTAATGAATTTTGTTGCTGGACGACTCAAAGAATGATTGGTTCGGCCCTCTTAAGTCCGTACAATTAGCACCTATTAAAGATATTTTCATTTATTAAAAATATTATTCGACATATAATTAATTATTTTATATGGGTAAGATTAGGTTTCTGTCAAAATATTTACATCAAGTGTCAATAGTTTCTGACTTACGTGTGTGTTTAATAAGAACCTAAAAAATTGTCAAAGTAAAGGTAAACCTTAACTATTTTTAGTAAAAAAGTTATAATTTTTAAAAAGGTCAAAAACTAAACTGGTATTTTATTTAAATTTACTAAAAGTGTATATATATATATATATATATATATATATATGAGGTTTGCTACAATAGACTCACTCATTTTTATAAAGGTCTATTTTAGCAACCAACACCTTTTCACTTAGACACAAAGACCCTTGTTTTGATTTTTGAGAAAACTGAAACTAAAGGGCATAAATGTCATTTTGATTTAAACGTTAGATTTTCTTTATCTTCTATTTATTTTTACGACAATTCTTTTGGCACATTCTCTTTCTTCCTTCGTGTTTTTTACGGGACTTTCTTCCTTCTGTGTTTTTTTCATCATTCTCCACACACAGTTTTTCAACGTGTTTTTTTCATCATTCTCCACACACAGTTTTTCAACTTATGTATCATGATGGGGTCAAAGAATAAACACCACAAACACAACATAGCAATTCTAATGTTTGTGTAAGTTTTTGTACTGAAATCAGATTAAAAGAGAAACTTAGTAAGTAACAAACATCATTGAGAATAAAGTTTGTATCAAATAGAATGGCAACACAAGGTAACATCTAATTCTAATCTTAATATGGTGGAGGCTGAGATAGATAGAAAAAATTGGGTTTTGTTACATGGACGAGCAAAAGAAATTGTGTGAGATGTATGAGATTTGGGAAAAGACTTTGGACTAATACACAAAGGAGAGAAAGGAGAAATTATACAAGAATTGATGATGGGAGTGAAAGGGGGAGAAGGATCCTCGTAATAGTTAAGGGGGTTGAGTAGGAGAAGGAGATAAATTATTTTTGAATATGATGGTTCTTCTTCATATCCTAATTCAATGAATCTTTCCTACTACAAGGTGTACAAGAAAAGAAACAGACAAATCCAAAAGTAGTTACAAGAAATTTGTACAAAAAGTAAAACAATAATCGAAATAACAATTAGCATATGCCCAGTATTGTGAACGGATTAAGCCACCAGCCATGAAAATTAAAGGGAAGATTAGTAAATTTCGCCATCAACCACATAAATGTGAGGGACTTAATCTTATTCACCACTTGTGTCACCAAGAAAGTTTTGTCTGTAAACAACCTGTTGTTTCTTTCTTTCTAGATTTCTCACATAGTAGCATACCAAATAACCTGTAAAATTGATTGGCGAACCTTTGATGCGCCGCCAAAGTAACTAATTAATATTGAACATCAAAACTGTTGGATATTTGTATATTGACTTCACTTTTGTCTAAAACAAATATTCATGTGAGATGTTGAACATGATGTGCCAACATCCTGCCATGGTTCAGTTGACCTGCACCTTACCTTGTTTTACGCACGCGCTATTTTATTTAAGGAATCCACGCTTTTATTCGTGTTGTTCAAGTTGCATGTTTTTAGCACAGGATCTGATCGTTTGTGATTTCCTAAGTTTGTGATATCTACTTAGGAAAGTTTGGAGGTGATCAGGATGTTCCTAATAATGTGCCTACATATTAAGAGTTTCCTTTTCTGGTTCTGTTGTTCATGATATGGATCACCGATTGTTCTGAAGCCCAACAAAGTTTAGTGACCCGTATTGCTTCAGTATTTAAACAAGACTGGAAGACCTAGAGAATTATTCAAGCCGTCATTTTGAAGAATAGATCATCTAGGGTTTTGAGTCTGTTATTTGTGAGCCTTTCGTGTATCATCTTGATGCATGTTTAGGACTGTGTTTGAGTTGTAAGTTGTGCACTACTCTGAAGCTTTTAAGCAAAGAGTTATATAGTTTTGCAAACTGCACCAAAGCTGAGAAGTACGGTGTTTAGTTGTTTAGTTTTGAAGGTAACTTCATTTAATTATTTTTGTAATTTGAAAATCACATGGGCTGTGATTAGTTGTAATGGAATGAGATGGGATCTCAGATCTACGAGTTCCTAGGTTGAAGTTAGTACGGGTAAGTCCTAGGTCATATAGTGCAAACGAGGAGTTTACTGAGAGCTATTGAATAAGGACTACACTAGTGGATTTCCTTCCTGGCTTGGTAGCCCCCAGAGTAGGTGACGTTGCACCGAACTGGGTTAACAAACTCACTGGGCCATTTTCTGTCCTATCTGTTATTTTTGTTATCCTTGTTATCTCTTAGCTTAATGTTCTGATCTTTTCATTCAACATCTGTTTTTCAGTGTAATTAGTGTTGGAACATCGCGTAGAACATCTTAAGTCTAACGTGCCAGAATTTCAAAAACATACTAGAGTTACAAATTAATATGTTGCACTTTTTGGTTATTTTGATACTAATGCAATTTTATGTTATGCAACTTTAGTTTGTTTCAAGTATTTTATGATGGAGTTTATTATTTGATATTCTATGATGCATACAATTATAGTAAAATAAGTTAAACATTTTTTTTAACAAAATTAAAAAGTAGAGTACTATTTTAAAACAAAATTATGAGGACTTGTCATTTAGTCATTTAATATTAAAAAAATAGAAAAATAAGTCGGGTAACCCATTACTCAATCTAACTCAACCCAAAAATTAGTGGGTTTGCCCAAACCCACCCAATAGTATAACGGGTGGTTATTTTACCTCACCCAAACCGGAGTACCATATTTGATTTGGTTTTGGCCAAACCCAAACCAAACCCACCCAAGAACACCCCTAGTTACATATACATACATACATACATACATACATAGATATATATATATATATATATATATATATATATATATATATATATATAGGTGGTTTGAAATTACGGAAATGTCATCACTTAAACGATTAGTTTCGAACGCGTTTAGCTGACACTAATAACTGACAGAATTAACAAGCGGGATATTACAGGTTGTGTGCAGAAGGTAGGATCCTATAATGCACCATGCTATGAGATAAGCGTTCACCTTGATGGACTTGTACATGTCTCGCTTATTCGGCCTTCACACTGTATTCTTAATGAATTTTGTTGCTGAACAGCTCAGAGAATGGTTGGGTCGGGCCTCTTCAGTCCATACAATTAGAGCCTATTAAATATATTTTCATGTTTTAAAATTATTATTTGACATATAATTAATTATTTTATATGGGTAAGATTAGGTTTCTGTCAAAATATTTACACCAAGTATCGATGGTTCCTGACTTATGCGTGTGTGTTTAATATGAACCTTTACTACGTTTAGTAAAAAAAATTATAATTTTTAAAAAAGTCAAATAACGAGGATATATTTAGCCAGGATATGTTATATTATAGGGTAATGCTAATCAGTGTCCCCGAGCAGCGGTTAAAGAATAGTTAATTGATGAGTTCCATTTATTTTACCACAATCAAAGTGTAAAACAAGTCAACTAAAGTGTAAAACAAGTCAACTAATTAAGATTAATAAAAACTCTATTCAACACTCTCTCAATTCTCAAAGTCACGGCTATTAGTAGACATGCGCATCCTTTCCATCTGTTTACACATCCATATGACTGCCAATGGCTATCTCAGTACCATATTTCTACAGCTTTTAATAATTTAAAAAAAAAAACAATAGATTTTTTCACCGGAAGAAAATAATTCATGGAAAAAAAAACTGGTTTGGGTATAGGTTTTCCCGTGAATTCGTTTGAAAGAAAAATGTGATTAAAAAATTTTACGGAAAAAAAAAATCGGTTAGAGTAAAATTCACACCAAGATTTTTCTTTTTGTTAAGATATGAAAGGAAACAAGTGGATTAAAAAAAATGATTCAAAAAGAGTTCCAAAGAAAAACAAATGAAAGAAAGCGTGTTGGGTGTAGAAGGATAATCATTGTAATTAAGTGCAACGTTTTCCTATTTTAATTAAGTTGACTATCTTTTCATTTTAATTAATTTTATTGTTCCTTAACGAGTGCCCGGAGGCACCGTTTAGCAGCACCCTATATTATATTATTCCATACAGTTTTTTTTTTTTGGACAAGTATTATTCCATACAGATTTTATTTTTTTTGACAAAAACAAAACGATATTCATTCATTCAAATCAATAGAGTACATCAGATACAAATATCGCTAAAAACGTAAAGGGTGAATCTGCGAACAAACTCACAACACCCAAGTTAATAGCATAAAACGGCAAAATGCCTACAAATAATATGATAAAACCTAAGTCACCGAAATTCACATGCTTCCGGATCTGTAACGTTGACGCCCAAATGATTGGTTGAATTTGTAATTGATTGATGCCGATCTTTCAATAGGAACTAAACGAACACCGTGATAAGACGCGAAATCAAACGCCGCACAAGACGACGAACAACACAACACCGCACTTAGACGATGAAATCACAAAAAAAACACAAAAGAGAAAACTTGATCATGTGAAAACCACTTATTTAGATTGAAAGAAAAGGGAAAAAAGATGTAGAGGGGTGATTCTAGGTCAAAAAATGACATAAAACCACCTCTCCTCGATGGATGAAGGTGAAAGAAAGTTTAGAGAGAAGTTGGAGTTTCTCTCACTTGTTAACATTACTTTTGATGACGTTAATTGTATGCAGGTAATTCATTGAATGTGATTCTCTAAAAAAAAAAAAAAAAATCATTGAATGTGATTGGTTGATATTGATTTTAAGGTAATTATTGGGATATTAATTGATTATGTTATAATTATTTCAGGTAAATAATAATTTGATTCCGATACATGAATGTGGCAGCAATCAATACTATCTAAAATAAAAAAGCTGATTTGAGAAGAATTGAATGACGTGATGATAATCAATGTTTTATGGTGCATATTCTTATGCACCGTACATAAATCCCAACATAATTGCTTCCTACACTTCCAAAGTGAGCCAAAATGGTTGTGATGTGTTTATGCACGGTGCATAAGGAAATAACTTATGCACCATAACTTTTGCCCTTCGAATGGGTATTCAAACAATATTATTAGCAATTTTTTATTTTTTACTAATAGTAGCAATTAAATATGATTTTTATCAATAACGGTGAATTATTCCATAACAAGGTGAAACAAAATAATTTGGCATATAAATACACCATCACTGTGTCCTCAAAACACTAGCAAGCCAAAAGAAATTAACTTAGCAAAGAAAAGAATTGTTTACTAATGGCAAACCACATCTCAAATTTCTTTTATTTCTTTGTCATCCTAGCCACCATTGCTGCAGGTAATTATAAGTTTCTTCAACCTTTTTTATGTTAATTAATTTTCAAATGATACATTACACACACTATAGCTAAAAAGGCATCACTTGTATTTTTGATCTTTTTTAAATTTATACATAGGTTTAGTCCTTTAATTTTTCTTACAAGTTTCATTATTTTCCCTCACAAGCCAAATGGAATGTGGGGAAAAAAAACCCTAAAACTTGTGAAACATCTAAAATCTTGTTTTAGTTAAAATATGAGAACAAAGTTGCATTCAAATCTGATTTTAAATTTTAAAAGATATATATAAATCTCTAACATATTTTTCTCTTATAATATGAACAGTGCAATTAAAGGTAGAAGCAGGAGCATGCTCACAAATTACCGACAAATGTAATGTCATAAATTGTGAATCAGATTGTAAATCCAAAAATTACGATGGTCTATTACGGTGGGAATGTGATCACTTCAACCTATGCACTTGTTTCTTCAACTATGTGCCTTCCAAGCATCAAAACCAACCTAGAACATGTGAAATTGGGTTGGGACCATGCAGTTCTACTCCTCAATGTCATTCAGAGTGTGTTAGCAAATATAATGGTTTTGGCACTTGTTTGGACAACCCTCTTTTGAAAGCTAAGATGTGTATTTGTAACTATAGTAGTTAAATTGCTTGTTTAAGTTCTAAATAAATATAAGAAATAATAAATTTTCTTTTATTTCAATCCTACTTGTCTTATTGCATTCACCATTTTAATTTATTATTTTTTAAATCATTTTTTCGTTCAAAGTGTACTCCATACTCGGATTTTATGTCAATAAGAAAAAGGAAATGTACTAGAGAGAAGACTAGGTAAAGGGAATTTTGGAATATCAACGTGATACAAAACTTGATTTGTAGAACGATATTTAGAATGTTTGCAAACAATCAAACACAAAACAAACATAGTTGTACTAGACACACATGCCTGATTTTTTCTTGTCATGTATGTTGTCGGATACATAATGGAAAACCCAATTGCAAAAATAGTGATAATAATAATATTAATATAATAATTTGCGTAAAAATAATAGTAAATTAAAATAAAAAATAAATAATGATGATGATGGGTCCAACACACTTTCATCGTTCAATATCAAAACTAGAGATGACATGATTGTTTTGTCATCTAGGTGTTGTTGAACACAAAATATCCACTTGAATACACTTTAAATAATGCTTGAATTTTGGTATATGTTGCTTGATAGAAATAAAAAGAGGCTTTTGGAGTAGAAAAGTCGACATTTATCTATGGGGTTGTCTGTAAATCTGTCTTGCCTTCTCACTCGGTCTATTTCATTTCTTTCTTTAAAACTATCACATGTAACATCTCTTCTTTTGAATCTTTGTTTAAATGTTTTTTCAGAGGGTTAGGAAAATATCTTGGATTAAATGGGACATTGTCTACTTAGAT
The DNA here is from genome assembly GCF_003473485.1 of Medicago truncatula. Classification (NCBI taxonomy): domain Eukaryota; kingdom Viridiplantae; phylum Streptophyta; class Magnoliopsida; order Fabales; family Fabaceae; genus Medicago; species Medicago truncatula. Next base: position 18,867,164 of record NC_053043.1, on the reverse strand, counting down.
AAGGAGAATAGAGGATTAGGAGTGGGTGGAATGTAGAAATTAAATTTGGCTTTGTTAGGAAAATAATGTTGGCGGTTGTATGTGGATCATGAAGTTTCAGCTATAAGGTGTTAGTAACAATGTATGAGACAAAAGTAGGGAGTGAGAGGGATGGTGGGCGGCCTGGGTCCATGTGGTGGAGGCAGCCGGTGGGCGTTTGTAGCGAGGAGAGTTTGTCAGGGGGTAAGTGGTAAGACGATAATTTGGTGTGGTGGTAGTTGATGGAATCAAAACATTATTTTAGTCAGATGCGAGGATGGAGGGATTTGTCTGATAGGTGCAGATGGTTGTTTGATTTAGTCGAGAATCAGTTAGTTATAAGAGCAGAGATGTGTGCTTTAGATTGACGGTTAGAGGGAATGGCTTGGAAACGTCTGCATCAATTATTAGCTTGGAACGAGGAGATGTTGGAGGATTGTAGTGCGTTTTTATCCAACATTTTTTTTATAGGTTGGTGTGGAAGATAGGTGGCATAGCATGTGTGGCAAACATTACACTATTAATGGGGTGTATCAACGGTTGACGACGGTGCAGCCGCGTACTTAACATGCTTACAAGAAATCATTTGGAACAAAACAATACTATTAAAACCATCTCTTTTTGCGTGGAGGTTTCTAAGGAATCGGATTCCTGCAAAAGATAATTCAGTAAAGCGTAGAATTCTTCAAGAAAACATGAATGTATGTGGTGATGGCTGCGGTTATGAGGAAAACATAGATCACTTGTTTTTGGGATGCGAGTCTTTTTTAACAACCTTTGGTTACTAGTTCAACAATGGATGAGTATTTCTTTCGTGAACCCTCTTCATTTGATTGATCATATTTTACGTTTTAGTGTGTTGGAAGGATTTTCTAAGAATATAAAGAGTTCAGTGTATATTGTGTGACTTGCTTGTGTATTTTTTTTCTTTTCTAAGGAAATGAATTATATTGCGGTTTCAAGCAAAAGGAGGGGGCAATTGCTCATTTGTTTTATAAAGTCAAGGATTTCATCCTTTTAAAGGTTGAAAGAGAAAAATCAAAGTTTAGGTTTTGATCGTCATTATCAATGAATTAATCATTAAAAGTTTGTGGGTTTAACCACCTAACTGAGTTCATGTCTTGTTTTTGTTGTTCGTTGTTATTGTAAAATTTTATTTGTACTCTTGAGTTCTTCCCTTTTCATCCTTGTGATGGGAAGAGCCTTTTTACTGGTATATATATAATTTCATTTTTTCATTTTTTCTTGCTCAAATAAAAAACAATTGAAATTTTTTAGTGGTATAGTTTCCCTTTTTTTCTGTTTTTTCTTTCTCCTTGAATTAATTAACATAGTCAAATAACAACAGTGCCTTGATTAAAAAAATGTTGCATTCATCATAGTCAAATAACAAGCCAATTCGTTGACTCAATTTCTGATGACTTTTTTACCCTAAAAAATTGAAATGCCTTAACAAAAAATACTTCCTCCCATCTTATTTATAACTAAAAAAAGGCACCACTTTTCATTCAGCAGTAACATAGAAGAAACACAAATAACAAACCAAAAGAAACTTGATAAAAAATCATTACTTAATGGCTAGCCACATCTCAAATTCTTTCATTTTCTTTGTCATCCTTGCTTCAGTTGCCACATGTAAGTCTCTATACTTTGATTCTCATTCTTGCACACCTTATGCTTGAACGTGTTTCAATAAAATTTATATTTTCTTATCTCATTCGTAAATAGAATAATTCTTGGTAAAAGTATACTTATCTCACCGTTGAACCAGACCCCTTCCTCAGGAACCGGAATATTAACGATTTTTTATTTTATTTCAATCCTCTTAAAAATATAATCATATTTCAGTTAAAATACGAAATCAAAATTGCATTCAAATCTAACTTTCTAATGTGTTTCTTTCTTCTCATAATTGACGAGAAAATAGTGCAACCAAAGGTAGAAGCAGGAGCATGCTCACAAATAATCGACAAATGTGATCTTATAAATTGTAGCTCGGTTTGTAAAACCCAAGATTACGAAGGTGGTTTAGTAAGTTGGAAATGTGATGAGTTCAACCTATGCACATGTTTTTTCAACTATGTGCCTTCCAAGCATCCAAACCAACCTACAAGAAGATGTGAAATTGGGTTGGGACCATGCAGTACTGCTACTCCTGAATGCAATTCAAAGTGTGCTATCAAATTTAAAGGTGTTGGTACTTGTTTGGATAGCACTATTTTGAAAGCTAAGATGTGCATATGTGACTATAATAGTAGTTGAATTGCATGTGTAAGTTCTAAATAAATATAAGAAATAAATTAAATCTATTCTTATTTCAGTCCTACTTGTGTGATTGTATTCATCGTTTTAATTCATAATTTCATTCAAAGTGTACTCCACATATTAAATTTTACGCAAATAAGAAAAAGGAAATGGAGTAGAGAGAAGCATGGGTAAAGGTTCAATTTGGAAATACCAACTTAACATATAAGTTTTTTTTATAAAAATAAAAAAGGCCTAAGAAATTAAAAATTTAAACCTCCACAAGAAGTACTATGATCGAAATTAAAATTACAAAATTAACAAGAACATAAATGTCATCAAAACAACAAACACCGTCAAACTAAAAATATATTGAAAATTATACCGTAGGTAGAGCCATTCTTAAACATGTAAGAGGTTGAATGCTCCACCGTTAAAAACCATACGAGAATCCTTTGATTTTGGACTTGATCCATAACCATATCAATGATTTAACCATGTTGAAAGATGTTGATATCTTACGTTATTTTTAGCATGTTTTTTAATTATTTTCAGTAGGTTTTAGTAGCAAAAAGGAGGAGTATTAGAACGATTGCCTATGATTTCGGGACTTTTGTAATGTTTTCTATATTTGAGTCTGTAATTCTAGTTTTCCCGAAACATAGCAATTTTAGAGGGGTTTTGAAGTAATTCACGAAGAAAACATGCAAATCGGAAAATCAAGAACATCCGAAGACTTGTGAAGACTTTGGGAAGAACAAGAATGAAGATTCAAGAGGCCTCAGGAGACTTTACAATGGCAGGAATTATGTTTTCAAGTTCAGAGGCAAGTTCTTTGAAGACATAGATCTAAAACGACGGAAAATCAAAGAAACTGTGCCCAAGAAGCTGCACCGTGCGCCTAGAGTATGGCAAAAACTTGCCATTTTTGAAGAAAAAAACCTACATTCTTCTCTTCCTGCGAAATAAAAAGAAACAATTCTGCAAAAATGGAACACCTTCCAGAAGACGTTATGCTCTCCATTTTCAGAAAGATCCCAGCTTCTGGTACTAAAAACCTTTTCAGGTTTAGAGCAACCTCTTATCTTCATTACAGACTTTCTAACAAGAAAGTAGTGCTCATGGCCTTACCAAGGGAATGTTTGTGTTATATTTCTGACCACTGGCCTAGCGCAGCAAAACGCAAGTTCATGCAGCAGATCTCTCGTAATGGACATGAAGCATATTGTGTGGTGATAGCAGCCCAACTGCTTCAAGAAAGATGCCCCAATCTAGAAGAGATAAAGCTCATTCTCAAAAAGGCAGAATCCCATGGATCTGTTGGGGCCAAGTACCTTTTACTAATGTTTAAAGTGCTGGCCAAAGATGGTTTTTCGATGGATGAGGTTCTCTCTGACTTCAAGGATCTTTTCGAACGAAAACAACTTGCGGTAGCACTGGTTGAGGCCTTTACTCCCAGATTTGGAGTACATGTTCCCTTACACTTCAATCAAGACCTGTAAAGGTAATGGAAGGAAATCTGACATCTTTTGGCCACTTCCAGGGTCAGATGATGAGTACTCGATGATAGACCTCTTCCTTCTCTGTCATCTTGATGTCGAAATCACCTGGTTCTTTGTCCATTTTTGTTTCTTAGAGGACGTAAGGTTTTAGGTTTTTCTTTGTATTTTAAGGCCAAAGAAGCTGTTTTTTGTAATAGGCATATCGAAATGAATTGTAATGGTATGACATCCGTATTTCGATGTTAATGTATACTGGCCCATTAGTTGGCTTTTAATCTAATTAAAATGCCATTTTAATTCCTATATGCAAAATAGTTTTCATTTCATGGTGTCGTTATAATGCAATAACAATATCTTCTTATTGTATGACTTTGACATAAACTTTTGTTTTGATAACACCCCCTTGGCATTAGTTTAGTTCCAATTCAAATATCAAATTCTCTTTTTCTTGTCGAAATTACTCTTGCATTATTTTTAGATTTTTTTTTTTAAGAAATTTTGGTTTTTGAATGGCCTATAAAGGGTGTTTTCCGGAAAATAAAATTTTTACGAGGGTGCAAATCAAACCGAAAATTTTATAGGGGCGAAAACCGGAAATGACATATATTACCGGGGTGAAAAGCACTATTAACCTTTATTTTTACTTCCTGCAAGATAGGCTTATATTCTTTCAAGGGTGAATAGTATTTTACCCTCTATAATATAGGTCACTTCCGGTTTTACCCCTTGTAAAATATTTTTTTTCTGGATTCCTCCTTGTAATTTAAAGATTTTTGGTTTTGGACCTTCATGAATTTTGACTGTACAAAATCGAAGATATGGCATGGGGTAAACCGAAATTTGCTCAAATTAACAGGGGGTAAACCGAAATTTGCTCAAATTACAAGGGGGTAAACCTAAATTTGCTCAAATTACAGGGAGTGAAATTTTCCATGAAGGTCCAAAACCAAAAAATCTTCAAATTACAAAGACGAAATTCAAAAAAAAATATTTTAGAGGGGTGAAAACCGGAAATGACCTATATTAATGGGGGTAAAGCATTATTAACCCTTCTTTCAAATACTTGCCATTTATTCTGAATATTTTTCTCTCAAAAGCTAATTCTTCTATCTCATAGGCACCATTAGAGAATACTTGTAAAACATTAAATGGTTCTTTCCAATTTGGTGACTATTTGCCTAAGACTCTATCTTTTTTATCCATAGGCAAAAGTACCTTCCACATAAAATCTCAAATCCTAAAAGATTTCGATTTTACCTTCTTGAAATCTATTTTACTAGTTTCTTGTCTGGTTGAATTGGTAGCTTCAGTTCTACCACATTTCTGATTAATTTAGGCATTTTATTTTAATCCCAAGCAAAACAATCTTTTTACTCTTTTAAAAGTTCAATTAACTAAACCTTAACTCAGGCTCAATTTTGGAACTTATATAAGTTGGTCTTTTTTTCGATCCATCTCCTATATCAATTTCTTCTAAAGGATCCTGTGCTTGGATCTTTTTGATCGAAAGAGGAGGATCTTTCTCAAAACCCAAAGAAGCTGTTTTTTGTAATAGGTATATCGAAATGAATTTTAATTGTATGACATCCGTATTTCGATGTTAATGTATACTGGCCCATTAGTTGGCTCTTAATCTAATTAAAATGCCATTTTAATTCCTATATGCAAAATAGTTTTCATTTCATGGTGTCGTTATAATGCAATAACAATATCTTCTTATTGTATGACTTTGACATAAACTTTTGTTTTGACAACACCCCCTTGGCATTAGTTTAGTTCCAATTCAAATATCAAATTCTCTTTTTCTTGTCAAAATTACTCTAGCATTATTTTTAGATTTTTTTTTCAAAAAATTTTTGTTTTTGAATGGCCTGTTAAGGGTGTTTTCCGGAAAATAAAATATTTACGAGGGTCCAAATCAAACCGAAAATTTTACAGGGGTGAAAAGCACTATTAACCCATATTTTTACTTCATGCAAGATAGGCTTATATTCTTTCAAGGGTGAATAGTGTTTTACCCCCTGTAATATAAGTCACTTCCGGTTTTACCCCTTGTAAAATATTTTTTTTTGGATTCCTCCTTGTAATTTGAAGACTTATGGTTTTGGACCTTCATGAATTTTAACTGTACAAAATCGAAGATATGGCATGGGGTAAACCAAAATTTGCTCAAATTAACTGGGGGTAAACTGAAATTTGCTCAAATTACAAGGGGGTAAACCTAAATTTGCTCAAATTACAGGGAGTGAAATTTTCCATGAAGGTCCAAAACCAAAAATCCTGAAATTACAAGGACGAATTTCAAAAAAAAAAAAATATTTTACATGGGTGAAAACCAGAAATGACCTATATTAATTGGGGTAAAGCACTATTAACCCTTCTTTCAAATACTTGCCATTTATTCTGAATATTTTGCTCTCAAAAGCTAATTCTTCTATCTCATAGGCACCATTAGAGAATACTTGTAAAACATTAAATGGTTCTTTCCAATTTGGTGACTATTTGCCTAAGACTCTATCTTTTTTGTCCATAGGCAAAAGTACCTTCCACATAAAATCTCAAATCCTTCTTAGAATCTGTTTTACAAGTTTCTTGTCTAGTTGAATTGGTAGCTTCAGTTCTACCACATTTCTGCTTAATCTAGGCATTTCATTTTAATCCCAAGCAAATCAATCTTTTTACTCTTTTAAAAGTTCAATTAACTAGACCTTAAACTCAGGCTCAATTTTGGAACTTATATAAGTTGGTCTTTTTTTCGATCCATCTCCTATATCAATTTCTTCTAAAGGATCCTGTGTTTGGATCTTTTTGATCGAAAGAGGAGGATCTTTCTCAAAACCCAAAAGCTCATCATAAAAAACACAATCAAGTCTTCAGCATTTAACCATTATTTCTTTAGGTTCTTCATTAATGGTTTCGACACCATCTTTTTCAATAGTTCCAATAACCATTTATTGTTGCAACTCAGCCTCTTAGGCCAATTTGATTTTATTTTCGGTCACATAAATCGTAATCTTATTCCAAGTTTCTTGTTCAGACATATTAACTCTTTTCGACATTCCACCCAGTTGGTGGAAACATCTCCTTCTCAAGTAACTCTGTGTTTGGCATTTACCTTTCCCACATGAAACCATGAGTAGGATGTAGCCTTACAAAACTTACATTAGTTTGTTCAGTGTGACCAAACTCTAGATTGTAGCATGGTGCAATGTTTGCCAAATTTTACTCAAAGGTTTTCTTTGTGACCTGATTTACTTCAGCCAGAAAATAGCTTTGATCTGCTTCTATATTTTCGACCATACCATCATCCCTCCATATTGAAATTCTCTAATGCATAGATGAAGGAACACTATATACTCCATGTATCCATAACAGAAGAATTTGACGGAGGTGATAAATTGATTAACGTTGTGCAATTTTAAGGGGGTAATTGAAGTTTTGTTAATTTCAGGGGTACTTGACGAAACTTACAATTTCAAATGGTAATTGCCTATTTACTCAATGGAAAACCTAATTGCAAAAGCAGTGATAATAGCAATAATATAATATAATAATTTGCCTAAAAATAACAGTAAATTAAAATAAAATAAATGATGATGATGATGATGATGTGTCGAACACACTTTCATCGTTCAATATCAGAACTACAGATGACATGATTGTTTTGTCATCTAGGTGTTGTTGAACACATAAAAGATTCACTTGAATACACTTTCAATAATGGTTGAATTTTGGTATATGTTGCTTGATAGAATTAAAAAGAGATTTTTGGAGTAGAAAAGTCGATATTTATCTATGTGATCGTCTGTTCTCTTGAAATTTGTCTTGCCTTCTCACTCGGTCTATTTTATTTCTTTATTCAATACTATCACGTATTATCTCTTCTCTTGAATCTTTGTTTAAATGTTTTTTCAGGGGTGAGGAAATTAAGAAAATATCTTGGATTAATTGGAACATTGTCTACTTAGATAAGGAAAATAAAGGATTAGGAGTGGGTGGAATGTAGAAATTAAATTTGGCTTTTAAGGAAAATGGTGTGGGAGGTTGTATGTGGATCATAGAAGTTTCAGCTATAAGGTGTTAGTAGCAATGTATCAGACAGAAGTAGGGAGTGAGAGAGATGGTGGGCGGCCTGGGTCCACGTGGTAGAGGTATCTTGTGGGCGTTTTTAGGGGGTAGAGTTTGCCATGGGGTAAGTGGTTTGACGATAATTTGGTGAGGTGGTAGGTGATGGAATCAAAACTTTATTTTAGCCAGATGCGAGGATGGAGGGATTTGTCTGATAGATACAGATATTTGTTTGATTTAGTGGAGAATCAGTTAGTTACAAGAGCAGAGATGTGTGCTTTAGATTGACGGTTAGGGGAAATGGCTTGGAAACGTCTGCATCAATTATTAGCTTGGCACGAGGAGATGTTGGAGGATTGTAGTGCGTTTTTATCCAACATTTTTTTATAGGTTGGTGTGGAAGATAGGTGGAGTTGGCATAGCATGCATGACAAATATTTCACTATTAATGGGGTGTATTAGCAGTTGACGACGGTGCAGCCGCGTACTCAACATGACTTACAAAAAATCATTTGGAACAAAACAATACTATTAAAACCATCTATTTTTGCGTTGAGGCTTCTAAGGAATCATATTCCTGCAAAAGATGCGTAGAATTCTTCAAGAAAATATGAATGTATGTGTTGATGGATGTGGTTATCAGGAAAACATAGATCACTTGTTTTTGGGATGCAAGTTTTTTAACAACCTTTGATTACTAGTTCGACAATGGATGAATATTTCTTCAGTGGACCCTCTTCATTTGATCGATCATGTTTTAAGTTTCAGTGCATTGGAAGGATTTTCTAAGAAAATAAGGAGTTTGGTGTATATTGTTTGGCTTGCTTGTGTTTTCAGGCAAAAGGAGGGGGCAATTGCTCATTTGTTTTTATAAAGTTATGGAGTTCATCCTTTTAAAGGTTGAAAGATAAAAATCAATGTTTAGGTTTTGATCGTCATAATCGATGGATTAATCTTTAAATGTTTGTGGATTTAACCACCTAACCGAGTTCCTTTCTTGTTTTTATTGTTTGTTGTTATTGTAAAATTTTATTTGTACTTTGAGTTCTCTTCCCTTTTCATCCTTGTTTGTTGTTATTGTATATAATTTCATTTTTGCTTGCTCAAATAAGAAACAATTGAAAATTTTATACTTGACTTCTTTCATTATATACTGACCTTTTTAGTGGTATAGTTTCCCTCTTTTTTTCTTTCTGTTTTTTCTTTCCCCTTGAAAAAACAACGTTGCCTTCATTAGAAAAAATGTTGCATTCATCATTGTCATGTAAAACGTGGGCTTCTTTAAGTTGAAAATAATTCGTTGGTCTTTTATTTCAAAACATTGAAATCAAAATCAATTCAACTATTCGTTTTCAAAATTTGAAATCTGCTCAATCAATTTCTAAAAGTTGAGTTAATTTGCTGAACTATATTCTCATTGCAGCCATTTCGTTGACTCACTTTCTGATGACTTTTTTATCCTAAAAAATTGAAATGTATTAATCAAATAAAGAGCACCGAATTCAAAGTTGCAATTTTGGGTTGATGAAGATGAATCTATTATCAACAACAACTGTTACATCTCCGCAGATTTCTAGTGATTTGAGAAGAAATGGAGGCTATATGGAAGTGTCTAAATATTCTCTTTTTTATATTTAACAAATGGCACCTTATGCGGTACACCCAAATATATGTATGTAGGGATATTTCAATCTAAAATGGCCAATAGTTTTTTGACAGCATGGAACAAAAAAGTTTGACTGGATTGTAAATTTAGCACCACCAAACTTGTGAGTTTTGTACTTTGGGGCTTTTATTTTAAGGTTAATAGGCTTTTACTCCCTACTATTTGAGGAACTTTTGGTTTACCCCTCTGCAAAAAAAAACTTGTAGATTCCCACTTGTAATATAAAGATTCCTTGGTTTACCCCCTCACAATCAATATTCATCATATGACTAGATAAAATTGATGACGTGGTACATTGATGTGTAATTTTTTTTTAGTTTTGTTTTTTTTTTAATTCCACATGGTATACGCATAATAATATTTTTTTTAAAATAATACTAAAGATTTGAAATACCTAAAATACCCCTAATGTTAAATTAAAAAATCCCAAATTTTTTTTAACAAAATTCTTTTTCAATTTTGTTTGTTCCATTTAAATTTATTTTAATAAAAATAACTTAATTTAATTAACTTAGAACATAAAAAAAAAATAAAAAAAAAAACTTCATCTTCTTTTCTGTCCTCTCCTTCTACAGCGTTCCCATTTCTTACTCCCTCATTCTTCTTCTCTTCATCCTTCTCTTACTCACTCCTTTTCTACCATTCTTCTTATTTCTCCTTCCTCCTCACCACCACAAACCACCATCAGATTCGAATTCGTACTTGAATCGTTGATTCAGATTTGAATGAGTTTGTATTGGATCCAATCAACAACAACAACAATACACAAACAACTCATTTTCGGATTCAATCAACAACAACATCACAATAACAACCCATTTTCGGATTCAGATTTGAATGAGTTTGTATTGTAGCAGCGTTGCAGCGTGTTGTTGTTGGTTGATGTTGTGTTGTGTTGTGTTCTTGAGAGAGGAAATTGAGATTTTTAATAATCAAATCTGAGTTATGTTGGTTGTTGGAAAGAATTGGGTTTGATGAAAAGAAGAAGAATGTTGTTGGGAAGAAGATGAATGTCGCCGCCCGAGAAGAAGAGAATAGAGAAGAAATTAAGATTTTTAATTAAGTGACAAGGGTATTTTAGGTTTTTTACATTATTAACAATATTTATTGTAAAAAATAATTATTATTTGTATTAATAAAAAAAATTAAATTAAAAATAATAGTAAATATGACGTGTCAATGACATGTCATCCACCGTCACACAGTCAGCTCGCCACCTCACCATTTATAGCTGACTATTGGATGTGGGGGGTAAACTAAATATTACAGGTGGGAATCTACAAGTTTTTTTTTTTGCAGGGGGTAAATCAAAAGTTTCCCAAATGCCAGAGAGTAAAAGTCTATTAACCATTTACTTTATGATATAATTATTTAAGCTTAATTGCACTTCTCCCCCTATAGTTTGTCAATTGTGCGATTTTGCACCCCATAGTTTTAAACGAGCGATTTTGCCCCCTTTCTGATTTTATGGTCCCCATGACATTTAGTGCTGATGTGTTTGTTTTTTATCAATTAATGTGTGTCACGTGTGTAATTCCATTTTTTAAAAAATAAAAAAAATGGTATTTTTCAGATACCAAAGGGTGTAAACAAGGTGATTTTTTTCTCTCAAAATCTGAAAAATATCATTTTTTATTTTTAAAAAAATGAAATTACACACGTGGCACACATTAATTGATAAAAAAAAACAGACACATCAGCACTAAATGTTATGGGGCCCATAAAATCAGAAAGGGAAAAACTATAGGGGGCAAAATCATTCGTTTAAAACTATGGGGTGCAAAATCACATAATTGACAAACTAGAGGAGTAAAAGTGCAATTAAACCAATTATTTAATCTAATTTGATTTAACAAAAACAAAACTGAATCTTTTATTTAAACAGTGTAATTCTGACTTCTGAGTTTGATTATTTGAAATTGCAATTGGGGTAGACTTGGGACGATAAATCATATTCGTAAAATTATCTGTACTTTGCATAAAATTGTGTGCACATGTTGCTTGCTTATGACAATTAGAAACAAGATTTTATGTTGACCAAAAAAAAAAAAAGAAACAAGATTTTATGAGAGTCTCAAAGATGTCCTTGGTTGAAAGATATTAAAACTATATTTGGAATGAGAAATGATATTTGTACAACCATTTTTGTATAATTTTTGTACAACCTTCTCTCTCATACTCACATTATTTTTTTATTCTCTCTCTTTCTTTTTCTCTCTCTATTGTTTTTGACCAATAAAAAGAGAACGCAACAAGGTTGTCCTAAAAATTATACCAAAAAATTTGTTCAAATATCACTATTCATTTGGAATACTTTCTTTTTGTTCAGTTCTTTTTGTAGATTTGGTTACAAGATGGTGCGATGTTGACCATTTAAATAGGAATATATCTCATGAATATGAAGGGACTTGCCTACTTCATTTGATTAAACAACCATGTTTTATATTCAGTACTCAAGCAAAATTAATGGAGAGAAAGTAACAAAGGAAAAGACATGGTACATGAGTGAAAGAATGCTATGAAATGAAATTTTGTTTAAAGATGTTTGAGATGAAATTGGTACATAGGTGAAGTCTTGTGTTCCCGGAAAGGAAAAAGAAGAGGTTACTTTTGAGATGATGAAGTTTTGGAGAAAAAAATTGTGAAGGCGGTTATTAATTTTGTTTTGTTTTAATTAAAAAAATTATTAATTTTTTGGTTTAATATGTCTTTAACCTCTGTAATTTGGACGAGTTCCGGTTTACCCCCATCTAAAAATAAAAGTTTAGATTCCAACCCTGTAAAATAAGATTCTTTGATTTTAGACCCTGACTGATGTGACTGTGCAAAATTGCTGACGTGACGAGCTGAGTGGCATAATGATTGTGCATATCTGATTATGTGTCGTACTGACTGTATAATTAATTTTTTTTTTATTACGAAAAATATTTTCAAAATTTAGAAATATAAATTTTCGCAAATTCCAAAATTTATAATTTACGAAAAATATATATTTCAAAATTTTTTCGAAAATTTGGAATATATTTTTTGAAATTTAAAACAGATATTTTTTTCGAAAAAGAAGTTTTTTAAATATATTTCCAAAAAAATATATAAAAAATCCTAAACATACTATATTTTGAAACATTTGAAAAAAAAATTTAAAAATCCAAATTTTAAAAATATTCGAAAAATAATATAAGCTTATTTTTTAATATTTTAGTAAAATAATTAATATTTTTTTTCTGAATATTTTTATTTTTTGAAAAAAAAAATCCAATTTTTTTTCTTGTTTTGAAATTTTTGAAAATTAATTTTCAGATTTCTGTTAAACCATTACAAAGTGGTGTGCCACGTTAGTGTCCATTACAAATGTGTCAGGTTTTAAAAAAAATAAAAATTAAAATAATTACACAGTGGCATGCCAAGTCAGCGTCTGGATGGGGTCATTGGTGTTTTGTGGAGAATCTTCATATTACAGGGGTGTTCTATGGAGAATCTTCATATTATAGGGTTGGAATCTAAACTCGGAACTCGCCAAAATTACAGGGGTAAAGACATTTTTTTTTGAAGGGTACAGGGGGTAAAAACATATTAACCCTTATAATTTTTACTGAAATAATAATTTATACAATTTATGGGGAGTTAAATTGAATAGACAAGTGTACCAAAACTATCTCTCTTAAGTCAATATTTAATAATGCTGACATGGATAATTTAATTGAAATGACACTTTTCTATTGGTTAAACATTTGAGAGTACCAAAACACTCGATTTTGTTTGGAGTACTATAGAAATTGCCTTAACAAATATTGTACGTTCAGTTGATTAAATCTAAAAGTTCGCCACCGGTGGGGAACTTAATTAACTCCTCACCCAATAATCCACCTAAATATTTGGTTAATAGTCAAAGATATTTTTTAATGCAAAACCAACTTTAAAGATATTTTTTAATGCAAAACCAACTTTAAAAGACAAATATGTTCTGAAAAAATGAGTTTTTGTTTTTTATTAAGTAGGTTAGTTCTCTCAAAAGAAAATCAATTTATTTTTATGACCTTCAAGCTAAGTTGGAACCCTACTCTAATCTTTGTCAAATGCTCATAAATTTTATTAAAAACGAAAAAAAAATACATAAAAACTAGGGGGACATAAACCTAACCCAGTAAAACCACACAAGAGTGTAAGTCGATCTCAAACGGATGATACAAAAATAAAAACAACACATAAGTGTATCAACCTCTAATTAATCCTAAAACAAATTAGAGGTCTTCGATGCGGTGATTGAACCCTCGGTCAACACGGAGGAGGTTCATGTACCATCAGCTCCCTACAACATTGAAAGCAAGTTAAACAACCCTTTCGAGCCTCACAGTCCAATCAAACAAAGTGAACAACGGTTCTTAGTGTCGCGTATGAATTGTCTGCCATCACATAAACAATTCAAGATCCATCAACTCCATGCAAAAATAGCAACAAGTTCTACACGACTCTTTCGAGCCCATGAGTCCAACATCAGACAGAAAGAATGATGAGGAATTTAAAACAGTCCAAAATCAATCATGAAAATTGATACGGATATTAATGCGACAACTGTTCTGAGGAGGCAAACCTTAATCTTGACACATGTAGATCTCAACAGACCTGGATAATGATCAGATAGTCAAAATATCATAACGCCTACCACGAATCGATAACACACCTTCAAAGATCATAATCATGAAACCAACAACAACTTCCTTTTGAAAACGATCAGGAGAAAACTTTTGGGCAAACCGCAGCAGCACCAACGGTTGTGAGGACTACCCCTGTTTGGGTTTTCGACACAAACGAAAAACAGGCCACGACGAACAGAGTGTCCGCCGATCAGAGCAAACACGATGGTGGTCGATAGACACCAACGCATTATAGAAACCCATATGTCAGATCGTCGAAAAAGATGAAAACAAGTGGCACCGCCGACAAATCTGACGACTAAAAGGTGGTGCGGAAGACAAAGGTACTCATCGCACAACCGCAACCGAATCTACATCTCGATGGAGAAATTTGAAAAGAAAAAAAAAAGAGGGAGAGGAGGAAGGAGAACGGCGTCTCCTGTGTGTTCAAAAGAAAATCAAGTAGGTTAGTAGTTACAATTCACTTTTTAAATTCAATAAATGGGCTATTTAGGGTTCGAACTTTGGCCCCTTGTATATAACAATGCATTATCTCTGTCAAGTGAGCTATGGTCACAAGATGTAATTATTTTTCTTATTACTAGCAAAAAGACGAGCACTCATGTCCCCGTCTTTCTGCTCTTTTTATTGCGCTAAAGTTTGAAAATATGAACTGATTTTTTTTATTAAATTTTAATTTTTGATTAAATTAAAAGTATAAATATAAATGATTGTGGCTTCTAATTATAACAAACCAAACTAACCTCTTTTATCTATTTCAATGACACCAACAATATAACAAAAAAAAAAAAATCTAAATTTTTATTTTTGCAATGACATCAACAACAATCATTATTATAAAAAAATTGTTTAAGATTATATATAGTTGAGATAGTGAAAAAGTCAGCCTCAAAACTTATATATATATACTTGACATATATTCATATTGTGTTTGTTATAATTTTTTATGTTTTTTTAAAGAATAAATGATAAGGAAAAAAAATTTATATATCGTGGATAAATGTATACTAAATTTATCTAGAATATTTATCATGTGTATTATATTTAGTACTGGAGACATTAAAATTACAGCAGAAATTCTTTCGAATGAATATAAACATCATTAAAAGTTCGTACATCTGATAAAATATCAATCGGTAAATACATATATCTGATACATATTTAAATACATAAGAATTTATCTAAAGCTGATACGGAATGTGCATATGATGATAACTCATCAAACTTCATGTCTGCCTTCTCTTATAACGAACAATCTGCTGATATGAAAAAATAAATAATTAAAAGGATTTGGATGAGACATGAAGATGGAAATAAATTTATGTATAATTACCTATTATAATCACTATTTTTATGGTTTTCGGGAATATTACAATGTTAAGCAAACAACTTTTTTTTAAATATATTGGAATGAAATCCATATTTTTTTATTAGTGTAAAACATTAAATTAATCTTTTTTGGTGCATTATTGTATTGATAACTTGCCATTTTTTATTTTTTTTAATAAAATTGAACATTTGTTTTTTTTTTTTACGCTATATTTTTAACTATTTCAGATGTTTCAAACATAATCAATATATTTTATTTTGTAGCATCAACTTATATTATATTATATGTTATTTTGTAGCATGAAAGTAAAATGTATTTAACCTAAATTTAAATAACATATATTTGATATAAATTTATATATAAACCATTATTTACACTTGAATAGAAGACAAGCGAGCAATAAGCTGCGCCGCTAGACCTTTTTGGATGGCAAAACCAATCCTTATAAACACAACATTCATAGACCTAGGAAATATGACATTGCTATGCATGATCTTTTGAACTCTATGTAGAAGGCCAACAGCCTATGGTGCTAGAAAATCGAAAATGTCAAAAGCAAATGGTATAAAAGTATGTTGATTGTCAGAACACGCTTTCTCGTGTTTGGCCACCTAACTTGACGCTGCTTTAAGGGCTTCCTGTGTTACGGTAAATGGCCTGACACCTAATCCCACAAGTGGTGAAACCCCAGTCAAGTCTACACATGCATGTTTTCCTCCTACCCATCCGTACACCATAACACCCGCAGGCCTGAGTGTTGATATTCTTTCTAGCGGGTCAGTCAGGAAATTCACAGGCACCTTCTTCTTTACTGATACTCCTGCCCGTCTGAATATATCAAAAAGTATATCCCTAACAAAGTCGTGTATGTACTTAAAGGCAGGAAGTTCCTTACAATGAACGACATGCTCCCCAAAAGGCGATATCTAAGGATAGTACGATACTCCACTGGTGACATATGCTAACCTAACCCATCAATCGGGATAGCTAGAAGAAATTCTTGAGCATTTGGTGCTTGCAAACATCCAAAAATTGCCTTCTGTCTCGTGGTCATCTCAAACTTAACTTCCATATCCTGAACACTTTTACTAAAAAGAGCACTCGCCAAAACATGTTGTGCTTTAGGAGAGACGGTGTCTTTGCTAGTAAAACTGCTAACATCAAAATCTGGAATTGTACCACGAAGACCATCCAAAGCATTATTTCATGAACATAACTTAGTTGATATGAACAACGCATAATAAATACGGAGGCTGGGGTTCAAACTTCAAATTTTCCACTTACTTATTTTAAAGTGAATTTCTAACCATTAGGCTAATAAAAAAAAATCAAATGCATTTTACATTTTTGTTTAATTTTTTTTACATTTTTTTATTTTGTTTATATTTAAAAGATCATAGTACGTTACTCTTTACTTTTGGTAGTCATCTTAGAAAAATAAATGTGAACAACACAATTCAAACATAGGAAATTTGAATAGAATAAGACCAATAGACTAGAGATTGAAATCACCCACATGTAGTTAAACATAGGTTCCCCCATTGGCAAGAATTAACACATTAATTACCATACATTGTCCCAAAATCATAAAATGAAAATCCCACCACATCAAATGAATTTAAACTATAGAAGAATTTCACACATTGTTTTCATCACCCTATTTAATTCACACAATGAATCACGTGGTCCACCTTTGTTGTCAAACGACTCTCTTCAACGCGTACGAATTTTTTGGGGAACATCATCATTCCTCACGTCATCTTACACGTGTACAATCAAATATTATCCATTTTTATGAATATATTGAATACACGTCTTTAGAACTTCTAAGTGTTGACCCTTTTCATATTTAGTCAAATTTCTTCACTCGTTTCACTTTCAATTTTCATCACTCTATATATATATAAATATATATTCTTTCCACTCTCAAACGGAGACAAAACAATAACAAACGACAGAAATTCCTCTTAAAAAAAAACATCCTTTGTGTTTTGTGTTTCGATTCTAACAACAAAAAAACAACAACATCGTACTAAAAACATTACTACATTGGTATAAAACATGGTGAAGTCGAATGTGGAAAAACCTACGACAGAACGAAGTGATTCATCATTGTACCGTGGAGTACGGAAGAGGAAGTGGGGGAAATATGTGTCGGAGATTAGATTACCAAACAGCCGTCAGAGAATATGGTTAGGTTCTTATGATTCTGCCGAGAAGGCGGCGCGTGCTTTCGACGCGGCGATGTTTTGCTTACGTGGCAGTGGTGCTAAGTTTAACTTCCCTAATGATCCACCAAACATTGCTGGAGGAAGAACAATGACTCCTTCTGAGATTCAAGCTGCTGCAGCCCGTTTTGCTAATTCGGGTGTCCATATTGAGAATTCGGGTCAACCCGGTAATGTTGCGGTGGAGTATGAGTCGTCGTCGGAGGGGACTGCATTGTTGGCTATGGAATCTGAAGCACTGTCTCCGGCAATGTCAGATGCAACGGTTCAGACAGATTATGATTCAAAGCAAAACGGGTTGTTTTCCGATTTGTTTGCGGTTGATGGGTCGGGGAGATTTGAACCGGATTACTCGGTTTTTCCCGGTTTTGATGATTTTGGTGGTAATTTTTATGTGCCGGACATGCCAATTTATGATTATGGAGAAGAGAACTTGGATGGGTTGGTGATTCATGACTCCTTTTTGTGGAACTTCTAAAGATTGAAGGATGGTATAGAAATGGGTCGGGTTATGAGTAGTTTTACTATATCCGAGACTTATGTCGGATCAACATTAGGTTTTGGGTTGGTCAATTTTTTTGTAGGACCAAGCCCTATGCTAATTTAGTAGGGGTAATAATTTTTTACTGAGTGGTTGATTAATGTGGATATGATTCATGAATCACTTGTAAAGTTCTGAGCTTATATAATTGATGGATAATTTTTTACTGAGTGGTTGATTAATGCGGAATAATTTTTTTTTGGTTAAATATATTTTTAGTCCCTATAAATATGTTAACTTTTTATTTTAGTTCCTTTAAAATTTTCCTTCAACTTTTAGTCTCTATAAAATTTTCAATCTTCACTTTTGGTATCTCTTTTAAAGTTAACTCATATGTAGAATTTATATTTTTTAATAAAATTTTCTAGAAAAATTCAAAATATTATGAGAATCACTCCAAAAAAATTTAGAATTTTTTGACAAAACATGAATTTAATATAAATTTTTATATGTTTTACGGTTAAAAATTCGTATTTAATTTATGTTTTGTTAAAAAATTCTAATTTTTTTTAGAATATTTTAAACATATCTGCACAATTTCATTAAAAAATACAAAAATTAAATTAAAAATAGGGACCAAAAGTAGTGACTAAAAATTTTATAGGGACTAAAAGTTGAAAGAAAATTTTAAAGGAACTAAAATAAAAAGTTGACATATTTATAGGGACTAAAAACATATTTAACCCTTTTTTTAGAAGGACATCTAAAAATTTGGCAAATTGAAACGTTTTTGGAGGAAAGCTTGAAAAACTAGGGTAGAAAGAAGAGCCAAAAAGAAGTTGTTACATTTTCCTATGGACCGTTACATTACGAGTATATATATCATTATATTGGAGTGATTTTAATTTTCAGTTTTAAAAATTTTTACATTTCCCATTAGTGTCTTAATTATAAGACCGTTTTTTATAAGAACCATTTTTTCTTTCTTTATCAACATATCTTTATTTATTTTTCATATTTTCTTCAATCAACAATAAATATCTGTATTGAAAATATAAATCAACTCTCTCTTTTTAAAAATAAAATTGTAAAAACAATAATAACTAGAAATAAATTTAATACTATAATCAACTTTTTAAATTTCGGTGATTTTGTCAAAATAGTATATATTTATGGACGAAGGTGTAAAAAATTACTCAACTGAAAACGTACCTTATGTATGTATTGGCAGCGTGCGAAGATGATTGGTTTGGTGAAATATTAAAGGGTGAGTAGTGTATGTTTTGGTAAAAGATATTTTGCGCGCAATTTTAATTAAATGTGTTAGTAACTAGTAAGGGTAATCTCAACCGGTAAAAATGCCGAAATTGTTAGGTCGAACATCATGATCGAGGTTCAAACTCCGGTACCTCCACTTTGTGTGTGTGAGTTTATGATGACTTTGTCATCTCGTCTATCTAAAAAAAAAAAACTAATAAGGGTAATATAGGAGCCTTGTTTAAATTTTTAACATAATCAACAAAATTTATCACACCTATTATGAGTGCGAAAATGGAAAAGTGGCTTATAATAAAATATGGAATAATACTCTCTTCATCCTTGTTTACATTTAAAAGTAATTATCTCGTTATAAGCCGAAATTGGTAGATAGACAATTTAAAGATAGATGAGTTTCCCCTCCATCGATGGAAGGTTAGCGGAGTTTTTTTACATCCAAACAAGGGTCAGTTAATTCTATTTTGAATTTACTGAAGAGTACGTGAGTCTTGAAGTCATCAGATCTGGTTAAAACTTAGTATGATAAATAATGAGACACTCAACCCACACTCCTTATTTGTAGCGCCACTAACTGTAAAGAGCGACGAGCGAGGAATCATGTTTCAAAGAAGGTTGCACACGTTTGACCTTGTCACATGATCATGCAAGGGAAAGGAAAGCTGTCAGCCGAAAATAAAAAAAATTACCCATGCAAATACTCGAGTAAGGCTAAACACTATAAGAGAGTAAGGTTACCCGCTTCATTGTTGTTTGGAATTGGTTTGAAATTTCTTGATGAAACTCTTGTAATTACAATCCACATCAATTCATGGAAATACATTGAAGCAAAGGAACACATTTTGGTTTTTTTTTTTTACACTTCAAGTTCAACAACAAACGATTATGTTAACACAGCTGCAAAATTCACCGTAGTCCTAAATCATGATGTTTGTAACTTGGAAATGTTCACCGCCAATCGGTTATGCGACGGTTGCACTGATTTTGACAAGAATGAATCTGATAAGATCATTAAATGAATGCTTTTCCTTCCTCTATCCCAAGGTATTCACGACAATCGAATCGAAGTAAAGACTTGGCAAACAAAGAACGATGAATTCACAAGTTTTCTACCACTGGGATCGAAATAAACAATGCATTCGTCGTATAATTGAAACTCTAAAGTTGATTGTTGACAGTGGAAACAAATTGTTTAGGTTGTTCTCTGACGAAGGACCATGAGGTGAAAAGCCTCACGATGGTGACGTCGTAAACAATTTTACACAATCTTACTCGTAACACTATGACTAGAACTTTTGACGCTTCAAATACATTGAATTTAGAGAAGTTGTGATTCTTCAATGCAGATTCATCTTCAGTTTCTTGTCTTTTTGCGAAACGACAAATTCAGAATCTTCATCATCAACAATTTTGATGCAAGATTCAATGAGAGTGCAAGAAATCTCACCAATCTAGACGAAGATTCCATCAAATTATGGTTCGACCGAAGGATTTGAAATTAGTTTAATTGAAGAAACAAAATTTTCGAGAATGATGCGAGAAGCTGAAGTTTCCATAACTTGTGTAGAAACTGTGAGAACTTCATCGTCACCGGATTATTCATCTTCATCTGATTTTGAATCGAAAGCGGAAGCATCACCATCTTCCTTCCTAGTGTATCACTCTAATACCATGGAATCATAAGGATGGAGATCAAAGAAGTAAGTAAGATAGAATGCATAAGAGTATTCATGAGAGAGATACTCATAAAGATTTGTTTAAATATATAGAGATTAACTTAGGTGGTTCACTACCGTTGTTAATATATTCTATTTTTATGTCTTCAAAAAAAAAATATAGAGATTAGTTGGAGTAACTAACTCTAACCAGACTACTAACTCTAGTTAACGTATCAACTAACTATAATTGATTAATCATACCGTAATGAAAAAAACAGAAAAGTGAAAAGACATATACTGTTGTAGTTTTGAGTTGATATTATATTTTAAAAGTTATTAAAAGTTGTTTATTATTTGTTGTTGATTTAACCATGTGATATTTACTTAGTCAAAACCTTATTTGTCACAATTATTTTTTATAACCATTGGCTCAAATGCTAAAAACTCATTCCCTATTGTTATGCCTCATTTCCCTTAATATAAGGAACAACTCACCACAACTCTCATGTATATATTCTTCTTTTATTTCTCCAAACAAGATACGCTTAACTACTACAATACATAGCAATTGCCAGTACACAAAAATACATATACATACTCTCACTTCATGTTTTTCTGTACGTACAATTATTTTCTCTCATCCAAAATATTGAGGTTTCTGGGTTACATCTCATGATATATTTGAGATAAATTCGAGCTGTTCTGTCACCTCCGATTATGATTCATAACGGGGAAGAACCGTTGTATTGTGGGAGGATATGCGCTTATGAGGCGGATAAAATCCTCAAGGACAGTGACTATGTCACGCCTCAAGAAGTGTTTTGTTTTGCAGGTTTCCCTAATTAAATTTGTGAAGGTTTTGATGGAGTCGTGTCGACAACTAAATTCGATAAGTTCCTTTTACTTTGTTTCACTTTATTATATTAGTCATATTTATTTGTTATGATATTTCTCTTTAATTTCTTATTTGAGATAATTCCACACCTAATTATACAACAACCGTGAGGATTTTATATTTTAATGAAATCTGTTTGGGTCGTGCCGCGACAGGTTTTGATCAAAGCACGTAAAATTAAATGGTGTGAGATTATTGATTATGTTGTCAGGAAAGGGATTGGTCACAATTGTCGTTTCTTGGAGTGAGGTGGTCCATTCAAGGCAAAATACGATCGATGGTTAATTTTTGTTGATGTAAGAAAAAGGCTCGCAGGTTTCTCTTCAATGAAAGCATTCCATTGAGTTTGATGATGGTAAGCGTACCAATGAAATTGATGAGATTACTCAACCTATTGTTGATGACAATGGCAAGGTACGTTTACTAACTATAGATTTACATTGGGATATATATCTTTGAATGTGTGACTTTTCAAATTGTTTGTGCCCCTCCCTCTGTAACTTATAATATTTGGATATGTATGTCATAATCATAGATTCAATTTTGAGTTGGTAAGAGAAAAGTTAACTTTGATAGTTGGGAATGATCTGCATAATTATTATCTTAAATGGTTAGAGTGAAATATCAATCGAGATTTTATATTATTAGTTTTGTATACACCTATCAATTTTTTGGATTAATTTGGCCTATTATTGTTACTATTGCTTATTAATATTATAATCCTGAGATAAGCTTTTTTGTTTATTGTGCCAGCATCTGGTGTATGTATTAATCTAACATAAGTAATTATATTGTTTTTTGTAAAATAGAAGAATTCTTATTTTGTGTTATACATAAATACTCCTATAAATTATAAAAATAGTGATACATATATTGAAATGCAGTTTTGTTAGATTAGAAACTTTTATGGCAGCTCTTTTCAAAAGATTATGAGATGTCATATGTGAATGTTTATTTTTGTACTTTTTAGCTTTTAAAATGAGGGTTGTATTTGATTAGTATCATGTGAAAAGTTTTATAATTTAAAAAATCATAGTTTGAATGTGCATGTGTTGTTAGATAGATTTCAACATGTTATAAATAAGAGAAATGATATTTGTATATCCATTTTTTAACAACTTTTGTGACAACTTTCTCTCTCATATTCACATTATATTTTTACTTTCTTTCTTTATTGTTTTGATTTTTGTGCCAACACATACTTTTCTTTATAAAAATATGGTTGTCAATCAAATTGATGTTCAAATAATAATTGAAAATACATTGTTGACAATGAGAAAATACATGAGATTATGTGCATATTGGTTGAAAGTACTTGGGCGTAATCTACCTTCTCTCTAATGCTACTATTTTGAGCATAATTAAATTGACAAACCTCACAGCTTGAACACTTCTATTTCTTTAATTTTATTTTGGTTTCAATAAATGAGTTAGTTGATGTTGTACCTGTGAAAATATTATACTTATATTCTTTGGGGAATATTTGAAATGACTTTGACATAAGAGTATACTTGAAAAATAATCCATTATATTCAAATAATACGATGATGTTTAAGAAAAATTTGTTTACGAGAAAATATATATTTATCAGATTTATTTTTCATTGTGGAACTGTTGTTACTTGAAAATTATTCAAGTAGACCTGTATAATAAGTCCACACATAAAGTTATATTTTCTCAATGTGGGGGTTTGTTGTTTAGAATTTATCTAAGTAGACCCGATGACATATATCAAAAAGTCAGTTTGATAATATGAGATATTGTTTAAAAGTGGATAAACCATTGTATTCAAATAATACAATGACGTTAATTAGATATGAATCCAATGAGAATAAATTTATAAGTAAATTTATCTTATTGATGAATATGTTGTCGTTTAGTAGACAACTAAGCAGACATGTATGAATTTATTATGAAGGACAAGTTTATAATTGTTAACTTCGTAATTATGAGATTAATTGACTGAGAGACGTCTTAGTCAATATTATTTGATGAAAGAAATTTTTGTCTTCATCAATAGGTGTGGAGTATGTACTAATAAAGCCCCTGGGAGGAAATAAATTTGTGAGCATCGAGGGGATTGAGACTTAAGCCAATCGAAATTGACATGTGATAGGAACTCAACCTTTGTGATTGGAGATCCCATGAAGAAGGTTCAATGTGGTAAGAACAAGTCACATGTTAGTTCTGCTAGCGCTAAATTTAATCCAAGTCTCTTTCCTATGGTGTATTTGAGTAAGTGCTATACACTGCAATATTGAGAGGATAAGCTATATTGACGGAGGGGGTAAATTGATCAACGTTGTGCAATTTCAGGGGGTAATTGAAATTTTGTTAATTTCAGAGGATAATTGACGAAACTTACAATTTCAGGAGAGTAATTGCCTATTTACACTATACATTAGTGTCTCTCTTCACGGGTAATTGAAGTTTTGTAATAAAAGTAATTTTAATTGTTATTACTATTATATGACAGAATTCATAATCTCCATCACTTCAATTCTCATGGCCGTTTTCTTCCTAAACTATGAGGTCACCTTAACACTCATAACTGCAAATTTCAAATAGCAAAATACAATTTAATGCAAATATGTGTCAGCACCATCACTATCACCATTACATTACCCCTTTCACTATATATGTTGATCACGTGGATTATGTAATGACAAAACGTGGTCCAAATCTTGCGATTCTTGTCTCCATGGCCGCGTAGGGTACTTCATCACTACTCTCCCCCCATCTTACACGTGTACAATCAAACACGCCTTCTTAGTGCGTTGACTCTTCACAATTACTCAAATTTCTTCACTAGTTTCACTATATATATTCAGCCGCAAAACTCTTCTCACTCAACTCATAAACTCAAACACAGCCAAAACATCATAGGACAAGAACATAGATCAGGTTCAACCTTGAAAAAACAACTTTAATTTTCAACTTGAAGTGTTTGTGTACTTATTTTCTTATACCCTAAAGAGTAAATATGGTGAAATCGAATATGGAAAAAATTGCGGTGGAAAGAAGTGATTCTTCATTGTATAGAGGAGTAAGGAAGAGAAAGTGGGGGAAATATGTGTCAGAAATCAGGCTGCCAAACAGCCGCCAGAGAATATGGTTAGGTTCCTATGACTCCGACGTGAAGGCGGCACGTGCATTCGACGCAGCTATGTTTTGCTTACGTGGCAGTGGTGCTAAGTTTAATTTTCCTAATGATCCTCCGGAGATTGCCGGAGGAAGGTCCATGACACATTCTGAGATTAAGACCGCGGCAGCCCGTTTTGCCAATTCGGGTCAAGTCAATAATGAGTATTCGGGGCAACCCGATAATTCTACGATCGAAACACCGTCTTGGTCACAGGGAACGACATTCCTGCCAATGGATGGTGTTTCAACATGTTATACTCAGGTTGAAACACCATCTTTATTGGAGGGGACGACAACAACATTGTTGTCGTCTCCTGCTCTATCTGATGTGACGGTTCAAACCGATAGTGATTTAGGAGAAAACGGGTTGTGTAAGGACTTGTTTTCAGAAACCGGGTTGGGTTACACTATGTTTCCGGGTTTTTATGATTTTTGTGGCGATTTTTATGTGCCGGAGTTGACAAATTTTGCTTATGAAGAAGAGAACATGGATGGGTTGATAATACAAGATTCATTCTTATGGAATTTCTAAGTAATTTCATACGGTTGAGGATAGTTTTAGTATATCCGAAAATACTGACAAGAACTGGATCCACAATTCGGGTTTGGTTGCCAATGTTTTGCCGTGAGATTTTAAGTTGTAATATTTTGTGGATATATGAAATGAATCATGAAACAATGTAAAGTGATCTTTTTTAAGATCACTAAATGGCACCTTCTTTAATATGTAAAAGGATAAGATTTTTTTCGGTCAAATACTATATTGGCTTGATTAATACTCTTTTGAGATGGGCATGTGGATACAAAAGCTCTGGCCAGCAAAATTTCCCATCCTAACTATGTGATTTGTGAGGGTTTTTTCCTCTAGAGTTCTTTAATCTATGTCCTACGATACAAGTATTTGTATGTGTACCTTTATCTTCCCATCCTAATTTATTTGTTTTTCTTCTTCATATATAAATAATAGAATTAAATTTCATGCAAATCGTTCATTTCGGTTTCAAAAACTTGTATACTAGATAATTCGTCTATTTGTTGAACAAATGATGTATGTAACTCATTTATACTTCTTGCTTTCAAAATTTTTATCCTTACATTATTTCACTTTTATTCGAAAACTAAGACTTGTGGTCGTAAACCTGTCAACTAAAAATCTATTAGGGATCTAACTTGAATCCTAAATTAATATTTTGATTGTGTATGTTAGAAAGAAAAAATTTCACGCCAACACTAAATAATTAATGTATTTGATTTATACTTAAGATCAAATATATAAGTTATTGGGAAATGTTAACTTGTGCCATTAAGACACAAGTTAATAAGTTAAATGTAGAATTTTTTTTGTTGGACCTTGTGTATTGTATTTAATTTGTTAACTTTTAATTAGTTAAAAGGAAATGTTTATGAGTGCCCTAAGGACATTCTCTAAGGACTTGAAATAGTAAATTTTTATGAAAAATTGTGCATTCAATGTATCGGAAATTGAAGTGTTAAACTTTTTTAAGGAATAATTTCTTAATTGAGAAACCTTAGAGAGTGCCTTTAGGACACTCATTAACAAAACTCTTAATTAAATGAACAAATATTAATAGAATATTTCTATTTTAAGATTGCTTGACATGTGCCCTTACGACACAAGTTAACATTACCATAAGTTATTCAATAAATAGAAAAAGTGATTTTATACTTTTTATTTTAAATCAGAAATAATATGTACTTTAAAGCAAATATTACTCCCTTTGTCTCATATTACTTGACATATTTGACTATGATACATATATCAATGCATATTTTTATGTTTAATATTTTTAATATTTTAAAAATACTCATCGAGACGAATCAAACAACATCTTACATGAAATTTTTTATCTTCGTATATTAGTAGAAAAATACAATCAAAATATGTTAAGTCAATATTATACATTGTCAAATAGGTCATCTATTATAGGACGCAAAAGTTATAATTAAGTGAAAGTGCAAAGTGAGAAGTGAAAGTGGGGATGCATCTGATCCAATAAACTTTTGTCGTTTCTTATACCATCACCATCACCCATTTGACTTTATATAAATGTTCATCACGTGGAGTATATATAAATAACATGGTCCAAATCTTTTGCTTCTTTTGTCTCCATGGCCGCGTAGACAACATCATAATCATAATCACTACTCTCTTCATCTTACACGCCTTCTAAGTGCTTTGACCCTTCATATTCAGTCAAAAATTCCTTCACTCGTTTCACTCATTCATGCATGCTATATATATATTCAGCCGCAATTCTCACTCAACTCTCAAACTCAAACGCAGCCAAAAACATCATTCTATATCAACAGATATTCGGTTCCTCCTTAAACAACAACAACTTTCAGTTCTAACAACATTTCTGGACGTTTAAAGTGTTTGTGCAAATATGGTGAAATCAAATGTGGAAAAAACTGCGGTGGAACGAAGTGATTCTTCATTGTATAGAGGAGTAAGGAAGAGGAAATGGGGAAAGTATGTGTCTGAAATCAGACTACCAAACAGCCGCCAAAGAATATGGTTAGGTTCTTACGACTCAGCCGTCAAGGCGGCGCGTGCATTTGATGCGGCTATGTTTTGCTTACGTGGCAGTGGTGCTAAGTTTAATTTTCCTAATGATCCTCCGTACATTGCCGGAGGAAGATCCATGACACATGCTGAGATTAAGACCGCTGCAGCTTCTTTTGCTAATTCGGGTCAACCCGAAAATACTCCGTTTGAAACACCGTCATCATCGGAGGGGACTGCAACAACATTGTTGTCTATGGAGTTGTTGTCTCCTGCTCTATCCGATGTGACGGTTCAGACAGATTGTAACTCCAAGGAAAACGGGTTATTTTCGGACATGTTTTCAGAAACCGGGTCAGGTTACTCTATGTTTCCGGGTTTTGATGATTTTTGTGGCGATTTCTACGTGCCGGAGATGTCAGATTTTGATTATGTAGAAGAGAACATGGATGGGTTGGTAATTCCAGACCTGTTCTTGTGGAATTTCTAAGAAATGATATTCAAGTTGGTCGGGTTGCGGATAGTTTTAGTATATCCGAAACCGCGACAAGAACCCGGGTCCACATTGGATCTACGAGTGCCAATTCTTATGGGAGATAGTCCAGTGTCAATTTAACACTGATCATAAAAAAAATTACCTTAGTAATTAAAGTTCCAATTTTGTTCATATGATTCATGAAACATTGTAAAGTGATGTGATAATAATATAATGTTTTTTAATTTGGCCATTCTTGGATTTATTATAAATAAAAGGATAAGATTTTGTCTAATTCAACAGTGAAAAAACTATTAATATAAGATATATGGACATTGTTTGAAATGCTCATTAAGAAATCAACTCTTGATCTATTCTCCACTTAATTAAAGGTTGCATCACCCCCACCTTTCGTATAACAAAATAGAAACAAATGAAAATAGAAACAAAATAGAAACAAATTTTCAATAGTGAGTAAGGCTTAAAACAAGTTTTATATGTGAAATATTTTTTTCTACATATGTAACTTATTTGTTTGTAAAATTTAATGAAAAATAATGTTTTGTTGGTGTGTTTATAATTATAACGAAGGCTTTGATAGCCTTACCTTTCAAACAAATAAATAAATTGAGCAGTTCTCTCAAAAAGTTTTTGTGCCGAAAAGCACTTAAGGTAATTGTTCTATGATACACGAAAATTATAAGAAGGACTCCGACTATGAATGTTATAAGAATTATATCGTTATACTGTTGATGTAAAGAAATTATACTCGGTATTAGATTTCAATTTCTTTTTTTGTGTATAAATAGAGACAATGTAGTTTGAACCTAAATTGATTTCTAAAGACCTCACTTTAAATTTATAGTAGAAAACACATGATTAATAACTTTAGACTAATATAAAACACATGATTAATAAATTGATTTAATAAATCATATATTTTACTCTATCTGTCTCAAATTATGTGTTTTGTTTACTATTTTTTTGTATCTTAAACTATTTGTCCATTTTTTTTTACAAAAGAAAACTTAATGCATTTCATTTAATATAAGAGTAGATATGTAACCAAAAAAAATAATATAAGAGTAGAGATAAACAATGGATTTCAAATGAAAATACAGAAACAAGCATGACATGGAGCTACCATAGCTAAGACTATGAGCAACTTCGTTTGCTTATCTCCTAATAAACATAACATCAAATGTTGCTAAATCAGAAGAAACTAGGCGCCAACAATCATTAATAACTGACATAAAATCAAAAACGTCGAATGTACAACCATAAATATTGTCTACCACCACCTTTGAGTCAATCTTAAAATCCACATTGGCCATCTAAAGGTCATGTATCCACTATAATCCACTAAGGTCACGTATTCACTAACCATACATTCACTAGTGGGAGTCATAGAAAGGGGGAAGATTAAGGATGGACATCCACTAAGTTTATTATTTATAACATTTTGTTTACTCTCTCTAATCACTATTATAAGCAAAAGTTCTTTTTTTTAGATTCATTCAATAAATAATGTATGTAGTCTATACATAGATCACATACATCATTTATTGAATCAACCTAAAAAAAATTAATTTTTCCAAATAATAGTGATCAGAGAGGTAGTATAATAGAGACCAAATATCATACGTACTTTAAGAAATACCATGTGTTAACTAATAATTTAGTGAAAGTGCAAAGTGAGGAATAAAAGTGGGGATGCATCTGATCCAATAAACTTTGTCATACCATCACCATCACCCCTTTGACGTTACTATATGTTGATCACGTGGATTATATAAAATTGTAAATGACAATAAATAACGTGGTCCAAATCTTTTGCTTCTTGTCTCCCTATCTCCATGGCCGCGTAATCACCATCATAATCACTACTCACTTCATCTTACACGCCTTCTAAGTGCGCTGCTGACCCTTCATATTCATTCAGTCAAATTCCTTCACTCGTTTCGTTTCACTCTCATCATGCTATGCTATATATTCAGCCGCAATTCTCACTCAACTCTCAAACTCAAACTCAAAAGCAGCCAAAAACATCATATTATATCAACAAATTTCAGGTTCATCCTTAAACAACAACTTTCACTTCTAACAAAAAGAACACAACATTTCTATACGTTTAAAGTGTTTGTGTAATTATTTTCTTATATCCTAAAGAGTAAATATGGTGAAATCAAATGTAGAAAAAACTGCTGCGGAAAGAAGTGATTCTTCAATGTATAGAGGAGTAAGGAAGAGGAAGTGGGGAAAGTATGTGTCTGAAATCAGACTACCAAACAGCCGCCAAAGAATATGGTTAGGTTCTTACGACTCAGCCGTGAAGGCGGCGCGTGCATTTGATGCGGCTATGTTTTGCTTACGTGGCAGTGGTGCTAAGTTTAATTTCCCTAATGATCCTCCTGACATTGCTGGAGGAAGGTCCATGACACATTCTGAGATTAAGACCGCTGCAGCTTCTTTTGCTAATTCGGGTCAACTCGAAAAGACTTCGTTTGAAACACCGTCATCATCGGAGGGGACGACAACAACATTGTTGTCTATGGAGTTGCCGTCTCCTGCTCTATCCGATGTGACGGTTCAGACAGATTGTGACTCCAAGGAAAACGGGTTATTTTCGGACATGTTTTTAGAAACTGGATCGGGTTGCTCTATGTTTCCGGGTTTTGATGATGATTTTTGTCACGATTTCTACGTGCCGGAGATGCCAGATTTTGATTATGTAGAAGAGAATATGGATGGGTTGGTAATTCCAGACCTTTTCTTGTGGAATTTCTAAGGAGTGATATTCAAGTGGGTCGGGTTACGGATAGTTTTTGAATATTTGAAACCATGACAAGAATCCAGATCCAAATTGGATCTAGGAGTGACAATTTTTACAGGAGTTAGTTCACTGTCAATTAAGGTCCCAATTTTGTTCATATGATTCATGAAACATTGTAAAGTGATGTGAAAATAATATAATGTTTTTTAATTTGGCCATTCTTGGATTTATTTTAAATAAAAGGGTAAGATTTTGTCGAATTCAACAGTGAAATTCATATATTGTAAGGAATTACGAGTTTAAATCCGCGCTCATTTAAGGTCCATTCAAAACTTTTATCATCTAAGTTGTAAAGGATGAGATTTTGTCGCTTCTTATTTTTTTATGATAGAATTAAGCAGCAAAATTCACTTATTGTTATCGTAGAGAATTACGAGTTTGAATCTAACCTCTAACATATGAAATGTCCATACAAATTTTTTATTCATCTGTGTTAAGAAATCAACTCTTGATCTACTCTCCACTTAATTAAAGGTTGCATCACCCCACCTTTCGTATATCAAAATAGAAACAAATGAAAACCGTTATGCTACATGTCCTCAAGCAAGTCAATGCACTTGAGTTGTTCCGTGGTGTTTACTTAGGACTTTGGAGTGTGCTTTTTTCAAGATCTTAGATTCGATTCTCCTCAGTGTCACTTTCGGTGGGCTACTCTAACTTCTTAAAAAAAAAAAAAAAAATTGGTCGTAAGTCTTTGGATTTGAGTTTGTTAAGTATTAATGCATTTTTAATTTCAACTGGGTAATATAATATGTTCATATATAGGCAGCTTCGTTGTGACCTTTAGCAACGAAGAATAAATAAATAAATAAATTGAGAGTGATATTCCATATTGATAGTCAACGTATCTCTTTGTTCACCATTATTTTTCATCCTTGTCTCATTAAGGATTTCATCTCATAATTGTTCTCATCTTTCCCTTCTCTTTTACACACTTTTTTGAAATGATTCGTTTGATAAATTAAGTCAAAGCTTAACCATTTGTATAAGCATGATCTGATTCCTGAATCCAATAAGTTCGTTAAGGTAAGCTTCTTTCACTTTGGATCTGATCCTGTTTCAGATTAATGTTTTCTTTATATATGCCTAACTGTTTTTTAATTTGATGTGGTGTGTGAATCAAATTTAGCTCCAGAAATTATGAACGTGGTGTTCCTTTTTAAAGTCCGTTAAGAAACATGGCATCCATAAAGCTTAAAACTTACTGTATTCATGATAGTAGAAATGAGTCAATATAGAAGTTTAAAAGAAACGAAAAAATTGCATGACAATGAGACACAATCTTTGTCCACGCAGTTCGGCTAATGGTGCATTCCTCAGCAAGTATAAAGTAGCTATAGTTCCGTTTCATTTTTCTGATAAAATGGGGTTTATGATGTTACAACCAATATATATATAGTACCGCAGTTCGCAACGCTCCACAAGCTCAATTTCTTCCCCGCCCCTTGCGCCTCTTTTGTGTATATAAGCCATACTTAACACTAACCACGTCTTCAATAGTCTAAGCCTTTTTTTTGGTATATAGGTTTTGAGATGGCGTGGTTTATTGCAAAAAATGCACCGGGGGACTTCCTTAATTACGCGGGAGCAGTGAATAAGCTTATGGAGAGTGAGAAAAATATTGAGAAGAATTTTGATACCGCTCTTAGTTTTGAAGAGAAAGGGGAATTCAGTCATGAAGATAGTTTCTATTTGAGATCAGTGAATATGCTTCAGGAGAGTGGGAAGAATATTGAGAAGCATTTTGACAATGCTCTTGGCTTCGAAGAGAAACGGGAATCCGGTAATGAAGGTAATCTCTATTTGAGATCAGTGAATATGCTGCCGGATAGTGTGATGAATATCGAAAAGAATTTCGATACTGCTCTTGAATTTGAAGAGAAAGGGGAATCCAACAATGAAGGTAATTTCTACTTTTTGAGATTGTTATATTGAATATCTTTTATTTTCTGAATGGATTGAAGTGAGTCTGTTATGTTTTGTGTAGATAGGAATTTTGAATCGTTGGTTTTGATGTCTGAGGTGGAATCTAATTTGGTTTCACATGACAATGGATCAACTGTTAAAGAAAATGAAAGGGGCCATCCGGCCAATAATGACATAAAAGAGCAGCATTTGAGTTCTATAAAAAATATGTATGACTCAGATTCCATACTTGAGCTGGAGAGGGTGAAGAGGGAGATTAAAATGATGGAGGCAGCACTACTAGGTGCTGCAAGACAAGCTCAGGTATTTCATATACTAAGATCATCAACATTTCCGTGTGGTGTTAAATGTTCCGCAAATCGAGTGTTAATCCGCTGAGTTTATTGAGTTTGGGTACCAAAACCGTGTTAACTCGGAGGTAAACTCGAATTCTGGTAAAATCAAAAAGTTTGACGAGTTTCACCGAGTTAACATTCGATAAACTCGTGTAAACTCGACCGAGTTTTACGAGTTTATATCTAAAAAAATAAAAAAAATGGCCCATTTTTTTTAAAACCCAATTCATATTCTACAAGCCCAAAGACAGAAACGTTTACTGAATAGTTATCTTTACAGTAACGCATAGCTAGCTTCCTGAAACGAAACGTTTTTTTTACTTCCTTATCTGAGTTCTTAAACCATGAACAAGAGAGCACATACCAATTAGGGTTGCGATTCCGATGGGGTAAATTTCGATTGCGACACCGATGATTGTGACGCTGGTTGGGGTTGCGGTGGTGGTGTTTGACGACCTTTTGAAGAAATTAACTAGTTGATTTTTTGAATAGTTTTATTAACAACTTTACGAACTTGTGAACCTTGCTTTTTTGGATGGTTTTATAGATGACTTATTATTTTTTATTTTTTTTTAGAAAGATGACTTAAACTTAGAGACTTATGATTTTGTGCGTTCATTTTTGTATTTTGATGCTAAGTTGAACATAACGTTTTATTATGGTAGTTTGATATAATCTGCCTTTGTAATTAAGTCATATTTTGCACTATTGACTAATTTACAATATTATATTAGCTTATATTTGTCATCCATATAATAAATTTTATATAATTTTAATTTTAGGTAAACTCGTACGAGTTCTCGAGTCGAGTTTACGAATCGAGTTTACCTAAGCAAAACGAGTTGAGGTAAACTCTCAAGTTGCAAAACCTACTTATCTTGTATGCGCTCTCGGACTTTATCTCTTATGTACAATTTTTGCAGCTATGAGTGTCGTATATCTTATTGCAATTTTTTACTCTTGGTTCTCTTTGCAGGCTAAAGCTGATGAGATAGAAAAATTGATGAATGAGAATGAAGAATTCAAACATTTAATTGAAGATTTAATGGTATATATTTTTTTTTTCACTACATTGTAGTTAGGATCATGTTTTGTTACTTATCCTTGCCTTTGTGGCATAGGAAACTAATCACAATTTTTTTTTCAACATATTCTGACATTATGCAAACAACAAATGGATTATGAATGCAAACTAACATTAGGATCATGTTTTGCTACTCTTTTTGTCATGTGTCATGTGCTCCACTTTCTTCGAAATATTTCTATTTCATCATGGAACAGAGAAAGTCTAATGAAGCTGAAGTTGAATCTTTGCGACAGAAGGTTTCAACTCTTGAAAGAAAGGTATCACTGGTCATAAATCTTATGTTTCCTGTTCTTAATCAACAAAGTTTTCAATAATGCTGCCATAGAAAACAAGATTACTGTCACAAATGACAGAAGTCTCAAGGGTATATTTTTAACTAAAACTTTTGAGACTCCATGAATTGTGTTTAATTGCAGGTTGATGCTCTCACCAAGGAAAGGGATACGCTTCGCCGAGAGCAGAGTAAAAAAAGTGATTCAGATGCTCTATTGAAGGAAAAGGATGAAATAATTAATCAAGTTATGGATGAAGGTAATACAATCTAAAATCAAACCTATAGTTGTAAAGTCTGAAAGGACAAAAACTGTAACACTATTGTTCTTGATATAGACAAGCTGGCAGTGAGAATCGAAGACGAAGTGATGGGCAAGAAAGGTTCAGTCGGATTGGTGGAGATTTTGCATCCGGTGTCGATGGAATGATCTGAGTTATACCTTTTCGGAAAGCCCCGGACTTCACGAGCAATACTCATCGCTTTGCCATGATGCAGAGGTTAATTTAGTAATTCGAGATCGTCTGAAGGCCCGAAACCGCCTTTTAATATTTCAGCATATTCTAGAACTTTCTATTTTATTTCGTTTTGTTATTTTTCAGCCTATACGGGTTTGTTATTTCTTTTAGTATTTAAACAAAACTTATGCGGTCTAAGAGACACTTTTTCATTCAATAAAATTATTTGAAACTTTTCTCTTAATTTTAGTGGAATCCAGAAACCTTTATTTGATAGGTTTGTCGCTTGCAGCCTGTCTGTTTATCTTTTAAGTTTAGCGTTTGTTAACCCTTGCTTCCGTTCTGCGTCATACACTGAACTCACCATGGAATCCTCTAAAGCAAATTCCATATCTCATTTTATGTTCAGCCACAAATACCGCATCGTCAACATTACATTTTATATACTCCTCACTTGGCTTCATCCAACATAATGGAGATCTTGTATCATTTATGCTTTCTACTTGCTGCAATTTTGTATTCCTGCATGCCCACCGGACCGGAACTCTGCTAATGCGTCTCTCTCGAAAGTTGCAACTCTTTTCCGACTCATTAAATATCCCTGCCAAAGGCAATGATTTCTGCACTTCGATCCAAATACTCCACAATATCATCAGTATCACAGAGGTTCCATTGTTCTTTCGATCGAGTGCTGCAAATCAAGAACAAAATGTCCTTGAAACTGTCTGCTTGTATTGGTAGAGGATGTATATCATTCCATATGTTACTTTCTGCATGCTCTTAACAGATTGTTCGTAAGCAAAAAAAAAAAAAAAAAAGGGGTGGTAAGGAAGCATCTTGTATATAGCATTCACACATGTAGATGTGCATGAGAGACTCCATGTGGAAGAAGATTTACTCTAGTTGGAATGCAATCACGTGCAAGTCTCCGTAAGAAATGTTTTACCTTTGAAACCTAAGTGACCATATCCAAGCACAAACTTCGACACGGACACTTGATACGACACTGATACGTCGACACCGATAATGTAAAAAACCATAGGACACCGACACCGCTACCTATATATTAATTTATTTATAAATTAAAAGATCTAAATTAAGAATAAAAAATACATACATATATGCATACAAATGGAGTAATTTATTTCATCAGACCTTTCTTTATCCATCTACTATTGGAAAATTTAAATGCGCTGTCATCAACTTTGATGTCTATAATTCCTCGTTGATCAGCATTTCTCACACATCTTTAACTCTTGAATCTACTATGTGCGGAAGTAGAGAAAAAATTCAGATATTTGTCTGAGTTGTCTGACACGCCTCTTTT
The DNA here is from genome assembly GCF_003473485.1 of Medicago truncatula. NCBI lineage: Eukaryota > Viridiplantae > Streptophyta > Magnoliopsida > Fabales > Fabaceae > Medicago > Medicago truncatula. The sequence continues at coordinate 18,830,761 of NC_053043.1, read as the reverse complement.
AAGTGATATATAGGTGTCAGACACTGGTCTAAGGAGTGTCGAAGTAAAGAGAAAAAAAAACAGCTTATTTAGGATATTTGTTCGACTCATGAGTGTCGGACACCGACGCATGTTGCACACCACGACACACCTGATCCTAGAGGTATATGTGCTTCACACACCTCCAATCACCTGATATAGGGGTATAATCTTGTGGAAGGCATGACTCCATGCATAATTTGTAAGCAGATCTCACCGTGACAATGTGTACATACCTTCCTTTGAGCATTGCTATGTTATGATGTCTGTGCCTTCTCTCAGGTGCAGAGGTATTTACATGATAAAAGCTGCTTCGAATTCATTGAAAATTGATGAAATTAGTGTGTAGTTCCAGTCGTTTGTATATATAACATAGTTAGTTGAATAGTTGTATATATATTTTTTCAGTTCCTTTTTCTGCATATCCTGTAAATTCTCCTGTTCACAGTTCAAGGAGCATGAGAGTTTACACTTTTCTTTATGTTTCTGTTACATAAGCTCCAAGCGAGTAAAATGTGAATGCATCCAAGACACACTTGTTTAAGAAAATATTCTCGGAAATAAAAGTTCAGGAAAATTTTTAAAGAGACTAAAACGAAAAAAGTTGATATATTTATAAAGATAAAAATAAAATTAATTCTTTAACAAGTGGTCAAACATTTTTTAATTTTTTTGTATATAATATTGCATTTACTAATCAAAATTGATGGTTCCACATAGCCTGAGTGTGTAGAAGTAAAAGTGTGCAACAATGGAAAGAGACTTTGTATGATATGAATAAGTAAATCGATCTTGCGGCAGAGATGCATTTTCACTATTTGATCAATTCATCACATCACATCTTTTTTAAGAGGAGTGTTATTTGAACATCCTTTAATTGACAACTTATGGGGACAACCATAATTTGTAAAGAAAGAATAGGTATTTGCACGAAAATCAAAGCAATAAAGAGATAAAGTAAAAAATAATGTGAGTATGAGAGAGAAAGTTGTAACAAAAATTGTCACAAAATGGATGTTCAAATATCATTTCTCCTTTTTTAATTACGACATCACATCTTATTTGATCTAATGGTGAAAACAAGTTAGTGCATAGTATAAGGCTTATCTCACCTATGTACCGTAGAGTTATCCGTAAAAAGAATGGTGTTTGAGCAAGCGCTCGGTTACCGAGACATTTACCTAATCTATTGTTTTTACTATTGATTTTTAAAAAGAAGAAAAGAATTTGAGTGTTATTATAGTAGTACACCTCAAATAATATTTAAGGATAGAATTTTAGTAGTACTTTTCTTTTTTTGAAAAATAATATTTTTTGGTAGTACTTGAGTAGCAACAAATAGTTTCCTTCAAAAAAAGAGTAAGGACAAATAGTTGTGGCGTTGGGCTCCACCTAAGTCGCCTTTAGAGGGAAACAACAGCTTTTCTATCACCAAATCAGGGGGCGCTAGCAGCCGCACTATCATTTTCTTCTTTTACAAGACTATCATTTTTTTTTGTTACACTTCAAATTTTTTATTTAAGATTTACTAATATGCTTTATTATAAATGTTTATTAAATTTCTTTTTTTTAAACAAACTAAAATGAAATATATTAACACTAGAAAAATATTCTCCCAACATTTCGGGTGACTAATTCAAACCGAATTGTAACGTCACTTGACTTGGCTTAAAAACTCGCTCGACGGTTACGATTCCCACAAATCTGCAACTGTCGAGCACCACAGTGTGTCACTAAAAATGGCTCATGCGCCTCCTCGTTATGTGGAAAACTAGTTATCCTTATCTTTTAAAAAGTTCAAAACTATACAAAAATACCAAAACATTCACTCATCAAAATGGCTAACGGTGCTACATCTCAAAGTTGGATTGAAATCCACCACCCTCATCGTGACGGTCAAACTTTGACTTCGTCCCTCCTTGAAAGCCCAAAGGAAGAGCCCCACCTCCATATTCTACGGTTGGCAATTCCTCTTCGCGAGGCTCTGTTGTAAGGTCCACCGCGACCAAATGTTATGGTCAACAACATCCTCCTGACTCTGCATCGCTAGACACAAATGATCAAGGATCAAAATAGATGCATTAAAGAGATGAAAGACGCTCATTCCCGTGATACCATAGTCAAGTTACCAGCTCCCATACAAGTTATTTGTCATCCTTCCCCCCAACTTAGCATAAGCGGAAGGAGCCCACCCCCGGAGAGGTAAAGATCCCCTAGGCACTCCATGGGTAACAATAGAAGGTCTTCATGGTCGCCACACTCAGGAAGGCATGCTAGACGCTCGCGATCCTCGTCCTACTCTGACGACGATCGTACAACATTCGACCCCTTCACTCAGAGGATAAGGGAGGCTCAAATTCACGTCATATTAGAGAAGCCCGGTAAGATGGAAACTTGTGATGGAACGTCAGATCCAGATGAACACATAGAAAATATGGAAGCGGTCCTCAACTACAGGAACATTTGAGGATTTATCAAATGCAAGTTGTTTGTAACAACTCTCAGGCAAGGGTCATGATGTGGTACAAGAACTTCATGAGAAACTTCGTCGACTCTTGGGATGAACTCTGCCACAAATTCACTGCACACTTCACATCGTTGAGGACCCAACCAAAAATGGTTGCTTCGCTGGAGGCCATAGTGCAAGGCAGGAAAGAACCTATTCGAGACTACATCAAAAGGTTCAACAAGGAAGCCTTACAAGTATGAGGTGCGGGAGAAAAGATGAAGAAGTACCTGATCGAGAAGCGCTTAAGACCAAGAAATGATATTAAACAGTCGTGCAGATCGACAAGTCGTAATCCCTCAACGAGATCTTAAGGGTAGCCAAAACATACATCAGGTACGAGGAAAAGATATACGCTGACAACTTGAACAAAGCGATGAAGGAAGACCCTCATGCTGAATCGTCCAAGAATCCCTTCCAGGAGAATAAAAAGGAAGGTAAGCGAGTTCAGGAAGGAAAAGGACTTGTTGAGAACACATCTCTCACGATGTCGAGGGACAAAATACTTGTTGAGATCACTTTCGCTGATATGAAAGAAGAGAGAATCAAGTATACACAGGTTGTTGCGCCGAAGGTAGGTGCAAACAAGAGCAAATATTGTCGTTTTCACAAGTACCATGGACACACTACTGACGAGTGCATTCACCTAAATGATACAATCAAAATCCTCATACAACGAGGAAAATTGAGGCAATTCACCAAGAATGCCTCTCCATAAAGAAAGACAACTGAAATTGTGGTAGAGGATGCTGACAAAAATCAGTGGTCGTAATGGAAGTGGATAGACTTAAAGATTTCCCTCACTTCCCTGAAAACATCGAGCTAACCCCTTACTCCTGCACCTGGGAATAAGTTCCATCTGTCGGTGTACTTACATGCGGAGAGAATGATCAAAAGATGGTTCGAATAGATTCTAAATAACAACCAAATGGTTGTCACCCATACTCGAGCTGCTATACGACCACCACTCGCTTTCTATGATGACGAGCTACCTGGAGGAGCTCCAAACTTGGCACTTCCTCTACTCGTTCAGGCATACACGGGAAACTTCGATGTTCTTAGAATATTGATCGACATTGGGGCTTCCTGCAACATCATGTATACCATCCTATTCAAAATCCTCCAGATATCCAAATGTCGGGATTGGACCAACGGTTGTGATTAAGCCTCGAAAACAACATTGACATAACCACTCAAATGCCTAGGAAATCAAGTCTCTTACTAGCCTTTACATGTGACACTCAGTTACAAAAGATCATGTCACCTCAATCTCATCCCCGATATACTCACATTAAATGCTGAGAGGATAACAACCGCTACAACTTTGACGGTGTCAACTAGTCACATTAATGGCAGATAACCAAATTTAACGAGCATAAGGGTAATTCATTACTGAGAGTTTTCCCAAAGCCTTATAGCGAGCAAGGTCATTTTTCCAAAACAAAGATTACTTGCAAGCATATCAAGGCCATCGGTCCCATGCAAACATAGTTCGTAAAGATACTTAACATCTCTAAACTACAAGTGTCATACGAGCATTATGTTTGACACGACCTCACCCCTCTTTTTTTGCAATCACAAGGTTTGTCCTCACATAAACTTTTTTGCTCGAAGTCATCACTCTTATCCAAGAGCAACGACTTGGGGGGCTACTATTCTAGACCGATCAAATGGCTAAGCTCATTATTAATGTTGGCCCAATAAAAACAGGTCCAACACAACATTTGATTATCAACTCATCTCACACCTCCTCCTCGTGAGGGGGTCACTTACAACAATCCATGTAACTAATTAAAATTAAATTGTAACGTCACCCGACTTGACCTAAAAACTTGCTAGACGGATACGATTCTTGCAAATTCGTAACCGTCAAGCACCACAGTGTGCCACAAACAATGGCTATTGGACCTACTCACTATATAAGGGGACTTTTCACAGCCCCAAATGTACGATTCATTTCAACCCTAAACCATCGGTCATTGCTCACTGCTGACTTGAGCGCCGAAGTGTCTACAGGTAGACATACACTCCCCACCGTTCCAGAGCTTAGAATTCAAAATCGCCGCACTGAACGCCATTCATCTTATCAAGTTAGATCATATATATTCAATATTGATATTTTATATTTAAATACAAATTATTTATATTAGTAAAGGTTATGTTTAAAAACTGTATTTAATAATTAAAAAAAAACTTATATTTAAGGACAATTTTATTCCTCAAAGATGCTTATAAATTAGAGAAATGCTAGCTACACACATTCTAACACACACTCTCTTTGATTGGTTAAATTTACATGAGACCCATCAAATTTATATGGGACCCACATGATTTGGTGGAACTCGTGTGAATTTTAACCAATCAAAAAGAGTGTGTTGAAAAATGTGTTAGAATGTGTGTTGCTAGCATTCCTCTATAAATTAAAATTAGGGTGGCGGAGTATGTTTTTATTCTTATTTGATTTAGAAACCTTATGGTTATTATTTTATATACTCCCTCCCCTTTAAAATGAGTGTCATTTTAGCCAAAAAAAATTGTTTTGAAATGAATGTCACTTTCAGTTTTCAATGCAATAATAACTTTTTCTTTTCAATTGTACCCTTCAATTAATACTATATACACTATTTTCAAAGTATTATTTTTTCTTTAATGAAAAACAAACCAATAGTTGATTAGGATAATTTGGTAAAATAACACCTCTCTTTTTTTAGTTAATATTCCCTCCGTTTTTAAATATAAGCAAATTTTGATTTTTAAGTTCATACATTATTAATTGAATGAACCTAAAAGTTAAAAATTGCTTATATTTATAAACGGATGGAGTAAGTTTTTTAATATATGTGTAAAAACTTTAAACGACATTATTTTTTAAAAAGGAGGGAGTAGATTTGTTTGTACAAAACGAGGCAAAATCCAAAAAACAAGAAAGCACCAAACTCCTAAGCGCAATGTTAGTATCTCAATGTTACAATGGTCATCAAGAGATAGGATGACCTCAGGAGGGTGATTTCAAACAATAGTTGGCATGGTAGAAGAAGAACATCTCATGTTTGTATTTGGAAACTTAATAGTTAAGAATTAAATTTTGTCAAAAAAGAATGTTAACAATTAAGAAAAAGAATTTTATTCAAGTTTTGTCCTCCTCTTAATATTTTTTACCTTTAATAAATTTATATTCTTATTTCATTTTGAAATTTTATAATTCTTTTTATAGGTTTGGAAACTTAATGGTTAAGAAATAAGAAAAAGAATTTAATTCAAGTTTGTTCCTTTACTCAATATTTTACCTTTCATATTTTTTTTCCTTCCAAATTTTAACTTTTTTATTCTAATTTTGATAGGTTTGAAAACTTAATAGTTTAAAAATAAGAAAAAGAATTTAATTCAAGTTTTGTCCTTTACTCAATATTTTACCTTCACATATCATATTTGTTTTCTTCCAAATTCTAACTTTTTTGTTCTAAAAAGATGGGTGGTCTCTTTGTCCCTTTATTATAAGAACATTTTTCATTTTTACTTTGTCACTTAATTAATGTAAGACTCTTTTCAAAATTTTACATTCATTTTTTTTTTTTTAAATCGGCAAGTTTTTATGATCCTTAATATGTGTTCTAAGGAGATACTCCCTCCGTCCCTTAATAAATGACCTAGTTGACAATATGCATTATTGACTTGATATACTTTGATCATACTTTTCTACTAATTCACAAAGATAAATAATATCATGTAAGATGTTGTTGGATTCGTCTCGATGAGTATTTTTAAAATATTAAATTTTTATAATTTTTTTTAGTAGAGAATTGAAGATATCAAAGATAAAACATATGCATTGATATGTGTGTCAGAGTCAACTAGGTCATTTATTTAGGGACGGAGGGAGTATAAGTTAAGGATATCGTTGGGCTATTTGGGTTGACCTAATGATGTTGGTTTGAAACTTTATAGTGTGGTTCTTTTTAAGATATCAGATTCGGTTCTCTTCGATGTCAATTTGAGTAGAATAGTATAACTTCTTAAGATGACATAATCATTGGAAATGACATTTTCAATAAACTGCCCGATCATCCGCTACACTTTATATAATAATAATAATAATAATAATAATAATAATAATAATAATAATGGTCTTGCTAATTAGTGTCCTCGAGACATTGGTTAAGGAATTTACAAATAGAAATTTTATTTTAAAAATATAAGATGTTACTTTTGATCAAGTAATGATTACACAACTTTTTCATGAAAATTTGTTTGTTTTGGATGCTTAACTAATATCTTTGGGACACTTGTTAGCATTCTCCTAATAATAATAATAATCTAACAAAGAGGCATAATAGATTGTTTAAGGAATTCATCTTAAAAAAAAAAATCATAAAAATCAAAATCAAACAAATATAAAAATAATAATTACACAACTATTCATACAAACTTTATCAACATTTGTTAGTATTTTTTATAATAATATCAATAAAAAACTTTATTATAGTTACCACTTAGGCATCTGTGAAAGCAGTAATAAAAATCAATAAATAACGTTAAATCATTCACAAAATAAAAATAAAATACTAGTCTTGGTAAAATATTTTTATTTAAAAATTGAACTCCCCTTTATACCGATAAAGCATGTGTCTAACTATCCAATTGATCATATGTAATTATATTTAAACAACAAAAAATTGTTAATTTGCATACTGCCGTATAAAAATACATCATAAACCAATCTTTCAATCTGAATCTAATAAACACTGCATTAAGACGATAAATAAAAAAACACAAACAAAAACCAATCTTTCAATTTAAATTTACTCTCTCCGTTTCAAAAAGAGTGTCGTTTTAGCTAATTGCACACAGACTAATGAATGAAATAATGTAGTCAAATGCCATAACAATTTTACAAAATTATCCTAATCAATTATTGGTTTGTTTTTCATTAAAAAATAAATAAAACTTTAAAAGTAGTGTAATACCGAAAATACATTAAAAGTTTAATTTTTTTATATGGTGTCTTAATCATTGAAAGTGACATTTTCAAGAAACTGGCCCACACTTTGGTTGCCCTTTATACAAAAACATTAACAAAAAGAATCTTATATAGGCACCTGTTAAAACAGTAACAAAAATCAATAAAACTTTATTTTTGAGAGGTCAAAAATCAATAAATAATATGTTAAATTCACAATATAAATAAATAAATAAATAAAATAATATTTGTTGGACATATCTCTAGCAATCATCACCCGAATAATTCCAAATGAAACAGCGGGCTTATTCCAATACCAAACCATCAATTATATTACAACTCTCCTAACTTATATGCTTTTATAAAACCCTTCACAAATTCATTCATACACATCAATTCTCATTTTCATTTTCTTCACATCAATTCTAAAAAATTATCTTCATCATGTTGGGAAAGAAATCCCATCACTTGATCCGAAAATTTTCAGAACTATTAGTGTTTGGTGAAAGTACAACCGGGCTTTTCGACACGATCGGAAGTCCTAGAAGCCCGTTTGAATTGAGCTCAAAGATTCAATCACCAAAAGGATTAAAAAGCTATGAATTTGGTGGTGTTGGTCTTGGAATTGTGGTAGCTCTTGATAAATCCGATAACGATTTTGTCGGGTACGAGGTTGTTCCAAAACATGTTTGTACACCTAAGACGAATCAATCAGGAGAACCGATCACAATTCCAATTCAAAATCATCACCAACAAAATGGAAATTTTGCAAATGAGATTCTTGTTGGAAGTCCAGAAGATTACACTTATGTGACTTACCATGATGAATCTAATAAACCTATCACTAAGGTTTTTTATGATGGTGGTGAAGAAAGTGGAATTTTGAAACATGATTGTTATACCTCAAAAAACATCAACAACAACAACGTTGGTGTTTTCAAAAGATCCCCACCAACACAAACTTTAGCTCAAGCTGAACCATCATATCCAACCTTGGATTTTCTCAATTCATGTCATTTGTGCAAAAAGAATCTTCATGGCAAAGACATATTCATGTACAGGTACTACCCAAATCTAAAATTAAAATTGTTCACAAATTTTCGCGTCTCTTAAACTTAGCGACGAAATTAGAGACAAATTTTTACTGTCCCGTCTCTAAATTTTCGTCGCTAATTAAATTTTAGACACGAAATTTTTTCAATTTTTTTTTATCAATTTTTTGACTAATTGGTAATTTTAATTTTGGTGTGTAGAGGGGAGATAGCATTTTGTAGCAATGAGTGTCGTTCAAAGCAAATAATGATGGATGAGAGGAAAGAGAAGTGTAGATCATCATCAATGGAGTTGTCAAGTTCTCCATACACAAAGGACCAAATGTTTTCAACTGGGATTATGGCACTTTAGAGATTAATACTTTATCATATGATATGATTTATATCATATGATAATTTAAGGCTATATTTACATAATTAAGATAAGATAAGATACTTTGGTTGAAACCAAAAGGAATTTTTGATCGGAAAAAATACAGAGATTTTGAATTTGTGAAACATAGTAATAAATTGTTTCTTCTTTCTTTCTTTTTCCCATTTTTGTTTGGGAATTTTCTGTGGCAGAGAACTATGAAGTTGGGATCTCAATTTTGCACAGATTTTTGGTTGTTCTGTTCCTGAGTTCTGTCTAAGATATGAACTTGTTCAATCAGATATTTTATGAATTCGATTTTACTGTTTATTTTGTTTATTGTTGTTTATCTTTTCGATTGAAGGAAACATACACATTAAAAAAGATAATCGAGTAATTTTATTCCATAAACAAACTCACTTTGATTGTCTCAGTAGTGTTGGTTTGAAATCTTAGATTGTATTCCTCCTCAAGTTTTAATTCAATTGTCTGATGTCAATTTATGTAGGATAGTTATGGGTTTTATTACTTTCAACATAAAAAAATTATAGCAAACTATCCTATGTGACTTACCACCACCTCATCAGTTTTCTAATAAAAATGAAGAAAAAACATAAAGAGATAAACTTGTGCGTGTTTGTAATGATAAAAGACACACATGAGAAAAAAGAATGATAAAAGACAATCTAATATAATTAAATAACATAAAGGACCATTGAATTAAAAAGAATGATACATTTGTTTGGACTGATCAGTGGTTGGATGGTATTTTGTTGGTGGTGCAGTTTAGACGCTTGTATGAGTTAAGTGTCAATAAGTTGAGTTCAGTGTGGGATATGCATGCGTCAGGCTGGGAAGAGGAGGAGTAGTGTGGCAGTGGAGGCGGAGATTGTGGGAGTGGGAGGAGGAGCTGTTAAGGAAGTGTAGGCTGTTGTTATCTGATGTTACTTGGCAAGTTCAGCTCTCTGATCAGTGGAGGTGAAGGCTTGAGGATAGTGATGTTTACTCTGTGCGTAGCACTTACCATATGCTCACATCAGATGACAGTCAGGTTGTGAATGTGGTATCAGATATGATATGGCACCGACATGTCCCAGTTAAGGTGTCTATTTTTTCTTGGAGACTTCTCCGCAACAGGTTGCCAACCAAAGCGAATCTTGTGGCTCGTGGGATTCTCTCTCAGGAGGCGCAAATGTGTGTGACCGGCTGCGGTGAAGTGGAAAAAGTTAATCTTTTTTTTTTCTTGTACTATTTTCAGTGGCATTTAGTTTGTCGTTGGATTGTGGTCTCTGGGGCTGATCCGTTTGATGGTGCTGACTGCTGACCATTTTCTCTAGTTTTCTCATTTGATAGGCGGACCGACAACTAAAAGATCTTTTATACAACTCATGTGGCTTCTTTGTGTTGGAAAAAGTGAAAATTCATTCCTACTGGTGGATGAAGGCGGCGAATGTTGTTCATGTTTTAGGAGTTCATAGTTGGCTAACATATCCTCTTGCTTGTCTAGGCATTGGTTAGTCTTGTTATTTTGTTTGTTGAACTCTTGTTGTAACTCTTATCGCATTTGTGCTGAAGATGCGGTTATGGTGTTGTTAATATATATTCCATTTTTACTTGTTAAAAAAAAATTATTTACCTATTTTTTTATATAGGTTAAGAAAGGGATGTTAACTTTTTAAAAAAGCCAAAGCAAAATATATTACCAACTAAAAGTTACATTACAAATAAACCAAAGCAATAAGGATATGACTAGGGTGTGTTTGATTCAAGCTTACCAAATTTATTTATAGGAATAACATTCCTTGGAATATAAAGATGAGAATATTATTCCAAGATATTTAGAAAAAATATGTTTGGTTAACTTTATAATATTCCTATGAACCATAAAAATAGGGTTTATAATAGGTTACTACGTATAAATTTATTTCCATCTCCATGGGAACTTTATTCCCACCCTTTTCTTTGGGAAATTTTTTTTATTACCAAGAACATTTTATACCCGGGAATAAAATTTAGTAAACTTGTAACAAACATAGGCATATATATTTATATCATTTTATTACCATGAATCAACAAATATAACTTGAAACAAACACAAATGATAGTCAAAATCAAAAGCAACATATTTAAATGTTCAACACACTCCCCACCACTTCCTCCTTCCAAGCAAACAATCTCCTCCGTCATTTCTACGCCTTCCTATTCACTCCCCAACCTAAAAAATTCATTTCAGATACATGCGCCAATTTATTTTCCACCAACTCATAAATCCTTCTACATCTAACATTAAAAGAAGATCAACCGAGCCAAGGATTCCTCCAAAACAAGGTAGATGAGCCATCTTCATCTCACGACCAAAATTATCGATCAACCAACCTCCATCTACCAATCTAACTCCCTCTCTCGTCGTATTCATTGTATGCCACCATACTGATCCCATACATCCCTAAAACACAATCACCCTCCTTCCTCATCATATTGAGTCCCCAACACGCTATACTATAAACTCTACCTCTCCTCCTTCATCGTCCAACACCACTAACCAATTATAGGTAAACTAAACTTCTTAAGCCTCCTAACCTCCAAACCACCATCTTCTTTTGTCAAATAGATTGTATCCCATGAAATGCATTAAATAAAGATTCAAGGAAAGATATGATATATGAGAGAGCCTTGAAGAAGGAAAGAAAATATACTGGTTTAGAGCACAAAACAGACTTAAGAAGAATCAAATGAACCCTCATCGAGAGATTCCTACCCTTCCACCTTGGCAGTCTACTTTTAATACGATCAATTAGAGAGGACCAAAAATTAATTTTTTGAGGATCACCACCAATAAGCAGCCCCAAATACAAAAAAAAAAAAAAAAAAAAAACAAAAAAAAGGTGCACATGTTTAGAGTTCATAACCAATGATACCTCTCATGCATCCATAAATGGCTTCAAATAGAATTAAAACAACTTTCAAAGCTCTAACATTATCCCGACTTTGAACTCCCACCAGCAAAGTATCATCTGCAAACTATAGATTGGAAATAGTTGTAGTAGTATGATCCCCCAAACAGTAAGCTGTAAACAAACTTGTCTCCACCAAAGCATACATCAAGACATTTAAACCTTCAACCGCTAACACAAAATGAAATGGAGAGAGAGGGTCTCCTTGACGAAAGCCTCTTTCCATCTTAAATTATTTAGTCGAACTGTCATTCACAAGCACTGATGTCATTGTCGTAGTCACACCTTCTAAAATCCACTTACGTCACAAAGTCGGAAAATTCATTTTTACCATCACATCTTCCAAGTATCATCAATCCACCTTATCATAGGCTTTCTCAAAATCAACCTTAAAAAGTAATATATCTTTCTTCAAATTATGTGAATCATGCACAATCTCAATAACAATAAGAATACCATCGAGGATTGCCAATCTTTTTTACAATAGCTGACTGAGACTCAAAAATTACTTTACCATTAGTTTTCCCTATCCTGTTTGCAGGCACTTTCGATAAAATTTTATACTAGCAACCCACCAAAGAAATAGGTCGAAAATCAGCCAACCGCTGAGGGCTCTCAACTTTAGGTATCAAAGGTATGAAAGTACTTTTAATATCTTTTGTTAATTTACCATTGCAGTGAAAATCAACAAAAAAAAACAGAACAACTCGTCCATCTTTTAAGATAACCCAAAAATCATTAATAAAACCAAGGTTAATTCCATCTGAATCTAGAGTCTTAAAGTCGTCACATTCCCAAACTGCTTACTTTATTTCCCCTGGTGATCGATTTGAAAGAAAGATCATCAATCCCAGATCGATTAGCCCCAACTGACTGAAAATGCATTTGAAAATGTTGGAAAACCGCACCACGCACACCGTTAACATCCTCAACCCGAACACCATTAACATTAATCGATATTAGAGCATTAGACCTCCTCCTTAACGACATAATATCATGGGATTTTTTTGAATAAGCATGTCACTCTCTCAACCAATTTAATCTAAATTTTTGAATGCTCAGAATAGAAAACAACAATTGCTAAATTACATGTAATGTGACTATGCCACTCATTAAAACAATACAAAGAGCCAAAACAAATCAAGAAAACAAAATAGGTTAAGCAACTTAACAGATTTAGACACAATTGGTTGAAGTCATAATCAAGTTCTGTATTCTTTGATTTAAGCCACCATACCGCACCTGAATTTCATGTCGATCACAAAAATCTTCACATGTGATAATTCTTTGTGTGCAAAAAACAAAAACAAATAAATTTTGGCAAAATTATTTCCAAATACTTTTTTTTTAGTAAAACGAAATTATGTCCAAAATACTTTCACAAAGCCAACCTTCTCATGTCAAAGATGAAACTTTAAACAGAAATGTTAACCGGTACCTCCGAGACATCGGTTAAGGAAGCAAATATAGTAACTTTTATTTTGAAAATTGTGTAATCAATTTTTCAAAAGTGAAAAAAGTGTTACTTTTAATTCAAATTTTTCTTTTTGAATTCCTTAACCAATACCCTAGGCGGGAACACTGGTTAACAGGACCCAACTTTAAATATGTCCCTCCAACCCATGTTTATAACACTTTAAACTACAACCTCATTGATCTACAAGCAATCTCTAACACCATTTTCTTAAAAATAATAAATAAATAAAATTGCTAAGAAAATGAGTACAAAAAGTAAAAATGCATATAAAATATAATGATCTATAATGGAGTTTCCATATACCTATTTTTTCCTATTCAAAATAACCATAGACGTCGCTTTCTTATATCAATCAATCATTAAGCTCTGTTTGGTAAAAATAGCGGATAGCTGATAAGCTAGCTGATAGCTTTTAGCTTATAAGTTAGCTGGTAGCTTTTAGCTGATAAGCTAACTGAAGTGTTTGGTAAAAATAGCGGTTCAACTAGCTGATAAATGTAAAATGACATAAAGGGTATTCTTAATTCATAATAAAAATTATATCATTAATTTAATTATTTGTAATTTTGTAAATTAATTTTTCTTTAAAAAAATACTTTAAATTTATTAATTTAATATATCTTATGTATTATAAATTAAATTAAATTTTATTCACTAAAATTTTATCCTATATTTATTATCATTTAAGTGTTTCTACTTTATAAAGAAAATAACATTTACCTCAAAAACAAAAAAAAAAAAGTAGCACTAATAGAGTAATACTAATAATAGAGAATAAAGAAAATAACACTTACCTCAAAAAAATAAAAATAAAAAGTAACACTAATAGAATAATAGTATTTTGTTTCGTAAAAAAAAAAAAACGAAGGTATATAATTTTTTTAAAAAAAAAAAAAAAAAAAAAGGCCAGCTGATATATATACAAAAATTGGAATAAAGGGATAGTAGTCTTTATTACGTAGCTTATTATAAAAATTATAATGGATAAAAATACAATTTAAATGAAATAATAAGGGTAAAATTGGAAGAAAAAGTGAGAAGCTATAAGCTCAAACGCTACTTGGAATAGCTTCTAAAAAATAGCTTATAAGCTCATGGTAAAAAAGTGTTACCAAACAGAGCTTTTTTTGTCAAACGAGCTTATAAGCTATAAGTTAAAAGCTAAAAGCTCTTTTTTTAGTTTCCCAAACAGACCCTTAGTTTGGTATACCTTTTACAGAAATTTTATCCCCTCAAAACATTTTCAATAAATTATATACAAACTTCTCTAAATTATAAAAAGAAAAATATCAGTTTTAATTTGTGATCATTTGTTCAATCAGCTCTTGTTTTTGGTGTACAATTATTAATTTACTAAATGGTTTTAACTTTTTTAATAATATTTATGAGTACTTAAAAAAGGTTAAATGTTGTCCCAAAAGTGTTTTAAGGGTAAAATATTATAACTAAGAAGTAGTAAATTACCTTTAAATTAGTAAGATAGCATGTTTTCAATGAAGTCCATAACGATAAAGGTCATTATATCATTCTGTTGAGATATTTCTTTTTAAACAATCTACCGACTTATACATTTTAGCATTTCGATAAATAAAATAAAATAAAAAGGATGAAATACTTTTCAATATGGTATAGAGGTGCATCAATTTGTTTTATTAAAACAGTACATAAATTTAGCACTTTTTTATACTTTGAAATAATTACTCCACCACTCCATGAGAATTGAGAAGGGATCCGGATCCATAAAAGGCATAACAAGATATTTTTAAATAGTGTATCTAAAAAAAACTTAATAGCAGCTTTAGCCCCCAATTTTTTTTAAAGTTGCGATTTTGATCTCCTAAAAAAAACCTACAAAGCCACTCCTTAAGTTTTGCAACTGTAGCAATTTTGGTTCCCAATGTCAATTTTAACTCGGTCTATGCTGACGTGACACCTTAAGTGAGGTGCCACGTATTTTTTTTTATTTTTTTTTCTTGCCAAAAATTGGCCTTGTTGGGCCAAAACTGCTATAGTTGCAAAACTTAGGGGGTGATTTTGTAGTTTTTTTTAGGAGGCCAAAATCGAAACTTCGTGAAAGTTAGGGGACGAAAACTGCTATTAAGCCAAAAAAACATTTTAAAATAAATTGTGAATTTTTTATTTACCAACAGTACAATGTATAAATGAAATTCTATAAATTAATTTATTAAATAAAAACTCTCAATCTAAAAGTATATTAATTTATTAAAAAAATAAGTGTACCTATCTTAGAACATATTGTTGAACACAACATCAAGCTGTCTCATAAATGTGTTATTTCGTCGTTTAATGGAAAGGTATTGAGTGGGGACTAAAAGGATGGACCACTTTGAAATTCATAGCACCAAATGAAGTGAATATAACAAAGGAATCAAAGTTTTAGTGTGTGGCCATATCCCAAACCCACTAATAAAGAAAATAAAAATCATGAAGCTAGGGTCTATAAAAAAAGAATCATAATATATATTATTGTGGTTTCCCACTCCTAGTTACTTTATTGCTTGGTAAGACCTTTTATCATTCATATACGAATATGCCCCACTACCACATTGCATGTCTGCTTCTATCTTTTTGATGAAATCATCTAAAATCATTGTGCTCCCTCGAGAGAGAGTGGAAAGTGAAGTAAAGTGAAGAGATGAATTTATTTATTTTTTTAAAATTTGGTATTCAATCTAAGTACCGACTAATCTGAGGGGATCAATCCCACCGTCCATTTGCGGGGGTCCCGTTTTAAGTCAGAGCAAAGCTCTGTATGAACATGCCCACTGAAATTGGTATCAGAGGGAGTCGAACCTGAGACCTTGAGAGGAACACACTCCAAGATCCCAATTCAACCACTACTGGGCAACCCCAAATGGATTGAAGAGATGAATCTTTTAATTACAACTTTTTATTGTTTATAAAATGTCTTGACGATATTATTAAAAAAAGTGTATATTTGAATTTCAGTGTTTATGCACACGTGATTTGTGTGTTCATCGTTTTAGTAAACAAAATTGTGTAAATATTATTGTGAAAAAGAGTTAATGCAATAATAGCGATATGTAAAAGAGAAGTATAATGTGAATTTTAATGATTATGCAATGGTGGTAGTTGTTATATGAAACTAAATTAAATTACAAGTTTATGAAACTAGTAAACAATGTTCTTTTTTTTCTAGAAAAAAAAATAAGTGTTAAGCAAAGCCATTTTGATGAGCAAACTAGCGAATTTGTATAGGCAAATCAAGAGTAATATTTGTTGTGAGGTTGATTTGAATCAAGTTAAACATGATTCAAATCATGCAATGAAAAGATATATAGATTGTTGTGTTATTGTGAGAGTTGATTCGAATCATATATTACGTAGTAGAAAGGTCAATTTGAATCATGTCAATTTTACCTATAAAAATAAGGTTTAAATATGTCTTTAGTCCTTGCACTTTCATCAGATTTTGGCATTGGTCTCTACACTTTTTTTTGTTTGGAATTGATCCTTGCACTTTGTAAAAATATTGGTATTGGTCCCTCTATTAACTTTCTGTTAAAAAAAAAACACAAAACTATTGGTATTGGTCCCTGCACTTTGTAAAAATATTGATATTGGTGCCACGTGGCGTGAAATGATTGGGCCACGTGGCACTCCGTTGGTTTTGTGTTTTTTTTAACAGAAAGTTAACAGAGGGACCAATACCAATATTTTTACAAAGTGCAGGGACCAATGCCAAACAAAAAAAAAGTGCAGGGACCAATGCCAAAATCTGATGAAAGTGCAGGGACCAATGACACATTTAAAAAATAAAAGCAAATATCAAATTTTATAGAAATCACTAAAGGGAAAACACGACAGTAACTTAATTAAGGTTTGAACGTTAAGAGTTTTTGGTTGAGATTCTAGGATTGAAAAACACATTCTAAACACTTTAGATTGTTAGAAATCATTAAGGAAGTGATTCAAGGTTTCTCTACTGAATCCTTGAGTGAAAATCAAGTGAGGGATTGAGAGGGGAAAAGGAAACCTATTTTAAAACTTTTTTAATTTAAAAATGTAAACATATAAATAGAAAAATAATAAAGGAAATTGGGTAGTTATTGTTACATCATTTTATTCTCTTTTTTTAGTTGAATTAAGAGGAAGACATGCATTCGGGGGAAATACAAATATCCCAATTAGGTTGACATCCCTGAAAAAAACCTCATCTTGTGTTGCCTGCCTCATAAAATAAATTTTATTAAAAAATAAGAAAACATTTACAAGAGGGGTTGGGCCTAACCCTCGAAAACAAAGAGAACAAAAGAAAAGAAAGAAAAAAGTTAAGGAAAACGATACATAGGCAAACCATTACGATCTGTAAATAAATCATCTCTATAAAAACAGATAAAGAAGTCGACCACATAGAGCCTAAATAACATGGCCATGATTAGCAAGTTTTTTTTCACACTCGTTGGGTTCACAAAAAATATGAGAGGAAACAACCTGAAGACATTTATGCCAACGATTTCAAAGACGATTTGGAACAATGTCAACAAACTTAAAAGCGATTAAGGCACTAGTTAAGTCACTTTCCAACCAAACATTCCAGCAACCATTCTGCACTGCATGCTCCATAGCGAGAATAAACCCTTGAATATCATACTCAACCATTCTATTTAGATATTTTAAATTACTTTTGTTAATTTAAATGAGATAATAATAAAAATAAACTTATATTACATACCAAATAGTATGTTTTAATTTTTTTTGTTAATTTTATATACGAAGTATATGAGTTGTTTTATAAAACAAATGCTTAAGCTATGGAAATATGAAATGAAAATGAAAACAACAACTTCAAAACAAAAAAATTTCTAAATCTAATTTTTTTGAAAATGAAAACAGTTTAATGAAAAATAGGAAATGTTTTTCCAAACCAAACAAACCCTAAATTTTTAAAAAAGAAACACTATGATGAAAATCCATAGTACATAAATATTTTTTAGAATTCTTTTTTTAACATTAATATATTCAAAAACTAAATTGAACTTAATATATGCAAAATCTCAAGGACAACCCTGGTTGAAGAACTTAATATATGTCGATGAAAATCTCTTTTTGTTTTGTCCCCCGTGATCATAGCTCAATTGATAGGGACATTAAGATATGTAAGGGTCGGGGTTCGTATTCTGGATTCCACATTTATTCACTTTAAGGGTGAATTTCTAGCCTTTAAACTACTTGAAGAAAAAAAAAATCTTATTTTTTAACACGTGAAATTAGGCTAGTTACACGAGGTATGCAGTTAACAAATGTATGCCAAACATTAGAAATTGAGTTATATAAAATGCGTATAGAAAAGAGTATTATGCAAGAAGATTGAGCATCCACCAACAAGTACATGAACTTATTCTCCATTTTTTTAAATGAGCCATCTTCTGCACGCAACTGCATGATCTTTGATTAAGAGGAAAAAGAGTCTTTACCATCTTATTCAAGTTCTCATGGGTGACTCTTATTCTTTATCCATCAACAAAATTCAAATTGTTAAATAAATTTTAGGGTTAAATAATTTTTTTGTCCCTATAAAAATCTCAAATTTAATTTTTAGTTCCTCTAACATTTTCTGCAAGTTTTTATCCCCAAATTGTTTTTCATCATGGCCTTTGATCTTTGCTTTTAAGTAAACTTATGCGTATCATTCAAAGTTTTTAAATCATGTTTAATACATTATAGAAACATCTCTTAAAAAATTTAACTCTTTTAACAGTGTATAAATTAAATATGAATTTTAAAGTTTTATGGACTTAAAAATTCATTTTTTTTTATAGGCAAAGAGATAGATGAGATATCAAGGTGAGTCTGAATGACACATACCTCTATCTTTGCGGCGGTTACTACGACTGTTTGGATCAACCGTCGTAGTTTTAATGAATAATTTACAACATGCGTACATGCGTACTTAATTCCTCATTCCCGCTTTTGGCCCAAATTTTTTCATAAAATCCAACTTTCTTTATTTGAGTATTCAACAAGCCTAAAACCCAATTTCATTCCCTAATCTCCAATTTCTAATCTTCAATCTCACTCTTTAATCTCCAATTTATGAAAATCTAACCTCCAATCTCATCCTCATGCCTTCATTGTATTACCAACCACTCGTAAGTACCACAAGTGCTCGTGAGAAGTTTCAATGTCAGGTATTTGTGTTTTCTTGTTCTCCTAAGCTTCTTGCTTGTGATCTCGTAAGTACCACAAGTGTGTGTTTCTCTATATATAGGTTATAGTTACTTATTGTATTACCGTAATTATCGCAGGTGCTTGTTTCAACACTTTTTCCACAACTCGATTAAACCTCATTCTCAACTGCATCCCATTTTTCTCCCAATTTCTAGGAAATCTCTGCCATGCATCTTTTCATCCTTGTTAAAAAGTGTTTATGGATCATTTAATATTAAGATGGTAGGTCCAAAAGTGCTTATGACAACAAACATAATTACTTATGCATATATTTTTCTTCTTGCTTTTGAATTCAAGCCTAATTTTACAGATAAATATTTTATCAACAATATTATAAATTAAATAATCGGTCAATTTTGTTTTGAATCAAGATCAAATAACACACCTATGAACCATAGTTTTGAGAGCGATGAATTAGGACAAATCAACTTAACATTAAGCATCCACACATACACTTTTTGACCGAGTTTGATGAAATTGGGATAATGGTGAAAATATTTTATGACTTAAATGACCAATTTGTAACAAAAAAGCTTAAATGACTAACTTGTTATAACCATCTAACTTAAAGGACGGCAAATGATATTTTTCTTATTTTATATATTTTTTTGAACAATAAAAAATGGAATATATATTAACCATCAAAAGCAACTCGTCTAGCACAAGATGTGCCAAAAGAATTACTGCAAATACAAAGAGTCAGACAAGCAACCAAAAACAAACCATTAAGCGATGCCTAAATATTGAAAGGGACTTGAACACCACCTATCTATGTCAAACTTAAAAATAACCTTTTTAACTTTCAACCAGGCTAGAGACATTAGAAACAAAAATATTTGTTAGGGATAGGTTGTCATTAGGAACCAACTTGTCATATAGACAAACCATTTTTCTCACTAAAAATAGAAGTAGCTATGTCCTTACTAAAAACGTGTTTCACTAAATCACCATTCCAACTTTTAGAATTAGTATCCACTAAACAATCCACTGTAAAGTCATGAACAAAATGTGCCCATGTGATATTACCATCAATAGAATGGTTGATGTATTTTAATGAATTGTAGAAATAATAAAGTGATGAAAATATGAAAGCTAGGTTAATTGTACTTAGAAGATAGTTATTGTTCAATGATAATGGAAATGAGTTTGATAATTGAGGCATACCCTTTTGTATGAATGTTCTTATGTATATGAGATGAGATTTAGCATAATAAGTATCATGAGGCAAGTGGGTTCTAGCCAGGGGTAGATTTAGACATTTGATATACGTGTGGCTAAAATTTCAAAGAAACAATAATGCAAACTATATTAAAAATAACATTGTTTGATGCAATTACAATGAAAATTGTCTCCTATCCATTTGTTAAAAATGAGCAAAAATAAAAACATTGCTAATTGTTAAAAGAACATCTCTTTCTAAATAAGTTACAAGACGGTCATTTATCCACTAATCACTAATTGTGTTACACAATTGATTCTTCACAACTTTCATAGTTGAAAAAATACGTTCAACACATGTAGTTGCTATAGGCAAGAGCAAAGCCAACTTCAAAAGCTTATAAACCATATCAAATATGTTTCACTTATTTGTTTCTACTAGTTTTGAACAAGGATCTAAAAACTCTTGCAACTCAAATTTTGGGTTAGATTGAACATTTATAACATAATTTCGAAGTTGATGGCGCAACCCCACTTCTAACACTTCTAAAAAATCATTTGGATAAAACTCATCCAACCTCAATAATTTGTTCACATCAAAAGTTGCAAATGACTTCGCATGACTCAAACATGAAACACATTATTGTTGAAACAAAATGTGTTTAACATTACCCTTTGAGTTTTGATGATAACAAGGTATTAAAAATTGTCAATTGGATGTGCTAATATTTATTCATGTGTGCAGAACCATAGACAAACATTTAGTGTCTCTTTAAAGCATAGGTTCTACAAGAACAAGTTAGAGCAATGGAATCAACAAGAAGGAAGCTTGAAGCGTCTGAAGAAAAGAGGTTTTGATGACAAGAGGTTCTGAAGACAAGAAGCTCTGAAGAAGCTTGCGTCATCAGAGGCACTCCCATCAGAAGCTAGCTCACCAGAAGCTGATATCATCAGAGGTTCTAAAGATCATCAGGAGTTGAAGATCATCAGAAGCTGAAAGAATTGAAGCTTCAAAGGTTGTTCAAATGTTTTAATCACGTCTATCATTACAGAAGACTAGAAGCATGAAGTAACGGCTAATTCAAAAGAATTTGAAGGCATTAGATGCTTACTCTTTGGAGAACGTTGGAAAAGGACAATTGTACGAAGTATGCAACAACTATCTCCACTACTCTATTTTGTGTATGCAATAGTACAAGAACAACAGTTGTGCCTACACTTGTATTCCTCCATACTTGGAATGGATTTGAAATTGCTCCTTCATAAGACAATAACTAAATCAGACAACAAATCATTGATGATTTGATCAAACTTCAAATGACTCTTTTTTATGTGCTAGCAATCAACAACGTCTCTTTCACACCTCTATATAAAGGAGTGAAGACCTCAAGAATTGCAAGACTCATACAACAATTTACAAGCGCCAAAACTCTATTGAAATTGTTTCACATAAAAGTTCACTTAGAATTTCTTAACAACTTTCATATCTTAGAAATTCTAGAGTCTTAAGAGTCTGTATCTGATTTGTATTGTGAACACCACTGATTGTATATCAAGTGTTCAACCTCAAACAAATTTCTTTGTAATTCTGTTTGAATAGAAGTCTCTTGCAGTTATGCTTGAGCATAGGAAGTCTCTTGATTTAGTTCTTGAGCACAAGAAATCTCTTGCAGTTGTGCTTGAGTAGTTTGAAGTCTCTTGCTAGTTTTAGCAGTGAGCAATTGTAATCAGATATTACATTTTTAGTGAACTCTCCTTGGAAGTGCAAGGGGGACATGACTACTTTCGGTTTGTGGAAGGAACCTGTATAATTGTTTTGTGTCTTTCTTCACTGATACTCCCAACCCATCTGAAAATATAAAAAAACAAAAACATCCCTAACAAAGTCATATCTGTACTTTCCATTCTTAAATATAAAGAATCATTTTCCTCTTTCATTAGAAACAAATCCATCGTTACAAAAACAGAAAAAGGTCGTGTTAAGAGAATTCTTTTATTAAAAACAATAACATTTTAACTTTTATAAAGTAGAATATTTTACTTTTCATCAATTTCCAATGCTAAATTTATATAGGGTTAATAGGTCTTTACCCCCTTGTAATATAGGTCATTTCCGATTTCCCCTCCTGTAATTTTGTTTTTTTTTATTTACCCCTGTAATTTTTTTTTTTGTTTTGATTTACCCCGTAATAGGCCAAACAAAAACCAATTTTACTTTTTTTTTAAGAATTTTTCGTTTTTGTTTGACCTATTAGAAGGGTAAATCAAAACAAAAAATAATTACACGAGGGTAAATCAAAAAAATTATTTTACAGAAGAGAAAACCAAAAATGACCTATATTACAGGGGATAAAGACCTATTAACCTATTTATATATTAATCTCCTTGACTGATGCCCTTAAAAAAAATATGTAACATAAACAATGTATTGTTACAACCATAAATACCATGGACAAGTCAACACCGCTCTGTGGCGCTGACTGTTATCCGAAGATGACAAATACATATGGCCTAATTCCTAATCATTTTTCCAAATTCATCAGCATAATTTAGATTAGACAACTATCTTCTTATGTGTTCGATCATTCAAAGCAATAATTTGTTTTTCTAGTATAATTTCAATGCAATAATATATCCTATACAATTCCAATTTGTATTTTAGCGCGCATATCCTAACATGATATCATAAGTTTTTATTATTCAATTTGATATTAAACAATAAATAATATAATTGAAAGTAATATAGTGATATATTCATCCAAACTTAAATATAAACAAAAGTCAAAAATATATCTCATTCAAATTAATTTGAATAAATTACATTATGATTTTGATTTATATTCAAAACTAGATATAGTACATAGTTGAATTGAATAAATACATTATGATTTTGATTTATATTCAAAACTAGATATAGTACATAGTAAATAATGAATAAAAAGAAGGGTTACGTGCATAGGTCGGTTGGATTTATGAAAAGAATTGCGCGGATGTTGGATAAGGACCGGAAACATATTTTACATATTATGAAGAAACAGAAGCGCAAAATGAAGGAATGTTCTGTTAACAATATATCCAAGGCAGCTGATGTTTCAACTTCAGATTCTTCTAAACAATCTATTTCTTCCGTTAACAATGATTGGGAGCATTGGATACAGTTACACGGTAAAGCGGGGGCAGCGGGGGTGGATGTTAAGGAACTAGGAAAGGTTGTGGGGGTGGAGTTTAATTGTGACACTCTGAACAGTTTTAACTTACTTTCGAGGGAGGGGAGGAGAGAATGGAGAGTAGCAAGTGTTGTTGCAACAGGTTGTCGGAGTGTTGAGGGGAAGGAGGCCGAGGAGGGTGTGTGTTGAGGGTGGGGGTGAGCGTGAGAGCAGGGGTGGAGGGTGGTGGTAATATAATATCATATAATGTGATGGGGTTAGGACGTGGTGAGAAGCGGGTGGAGGTTCGGAAGTTAGTTCATGAAAAAAATCCTTTGGTGTTATGTTTACAAGAGATTAAAATGGTTGTTTTGAATGACTTTATGGTTAAATCTGTGTGGGGAGATACTCCGTTCGGATATTCTTATCAACCGTCCCTCGGGGCTTCTGGTGGTTTGGCTACTGTGTGGGATGCTTCACGCATTAATATTTTTGTATTATATGAGTTTCGATCATGTTTTGGTTATCAAGGGCAAGCTTATAATTACTAATGAAGATGTTGTTATTTTTAACGTGTATGCACCTTGTGACTCGGTGGCAAAAAAGGAGTTGTGGGAACGGTTGCATTCTCTGGTTCTTAACTTTAATGACTATTGTTTATGCGTGTGCGGGGATTTTAATGCCGTTCGAATTGTAGATGAGAGGAAAGGACGCGGCACGGTGTTCAGACAAAGGGATGCGGATTTGTTTAACAATTTTCTTCATGACACTTTGTTGATTGATATGCCTATTTGTGGTCGGTTATTCACTTGGTACCGAGGTGATATAGTGTCTATGAGTAGATTGGATCGGTTCTTGTTGTCAAATAAGTGGTGTGAGCGGTGGCCTAATTGTGTTCAGGTCGCTTACCAGAGGGGTCTGTCTGATCATGTTCCCGTGATGTTATATGTAAATGATGCTAATTGGGGCCCTCGGCCGCTTCATATGCTTAAATGTTGGTCAGATTATCCTGGTTATGCAGATTTTGTACGATCTACTTGGAGTGCTTTTAATTGTCAAGGATGGGGTGGTTTTGTGTTAAAAAAATAAGTTGGAAATGATAAAAGCTAGTCTGAAGGAGTGGCATTATCAACATTGTCAAAATTTGGATGGTAAGATGTCGGTGGTAAAGAATAAAATTGCATTATTAGACGAAAAAATGTGAGATGTCAGTGCTATCAGATGTTGAGGTTATGGAGCTTCATGACTTAACAGTAAATTTGCATTCAATGGCTCGAATTCAGAATAGTATCAATTGGCAAAAATCGCGAATGCACTGGTTGCGGGAGGGGGATGCTAATTCTAAAAAATTTCATGGTTGCATGTCCAATCGACGACGTCAAAACACAATTAATATGGTAGATGTTGACGGTGTTAACGTGGAAGGGGTGCATAATATTCGGGAGGCCATCTTCAATCATTTTTCAACTCATTTTAAGTCTCTTGATGTAATCCGACCAGAAATTCAGGGTTTTAATTTCCGAAAATTATCTCATGTAGAGGCTGGAAATTTAACGAAACTTTTTTCACTTGCGGAAGTAAAACAAGCAGTTTGGGATTGTGATAGCTTTAAGAGCACGGGTCCAGACGGTGTCAGTTTTGGCTTTATCAAAGAATTTTTGGGATATTTTACAGGATGATTTTTTCAGATTTATGGTGGAATTTCATCGAAACGGAAAGCTAACAAAAGGTCTAAATTCAACTTTTATAGCTTTAATTCCAAAAGTGAATAGTCTGCAGCGTCTCAATGATTTTCGGTCTATCTCTTTGGTCGGGTGTTTATACAAGGTCCTTGCTAATGTTCTTGCTAATAGACTTATGTCTAGTTGTGGGAAGTGTTGTTTCTGAATCTCAATCAGCTTTTGTAAAAGGGAAGCAAATTCTATACGGAATTTTAATAGCTAACGAAATTGTAGATGAAGCAAGCTATATGCATAAGGAGATGATTTTGTTTAAAGTCGATTTTGAAAAAGCATATGACTCGGTGGACTTAAGGTATCTAGACTCCGTTATGGTTAATATGAACATCCCAACTCTTTGGCGAAAGTGGATATTTGAATGTGTTGGAACGGCAACGGCGTCGGTGTTTGTTAATGAGTGCCCAACAAATGAGTTTCCTATTGAACGGGGTCTTCGACAAGGTGACCCTTTGTCACCATTTTTATTTTTATTGGCAGCGGAAGGGTTCAACGTGCTAATGTTTGCGGTTGTTGGGGTGCAACTATTTAGTGGGTACGAAGTTGGTCAGGCTGGTGATATGCGCCTAACTCACCTTTAGTTTGCAGATAACACTCTTTTTCTTGGCGAAAAAAGTTGGCAGAATGTGCATACTATGTGTGCGGTTTTGATATTGTTCCAGGAAATCTCGGGCTTGAAGGTTAATTTTAACAAAAGTATGTTGACGGAGGTAAACATTTCTGATTCTTGGTTGTCGGAAGCGGCGGTGGTGATGAATTGTCGGAAGGGGACCATGCCTTTTGTGTATTTGGGCCTGCCTACCGGAGGCGACTCTAGGAAAATCGCTTTCTGGAAACCTGTTGTTGATCGAATTGTCTCTCGCCTGTCGTCGTGGAACCATAAGTTTCTTTCTTTTGGCAGTCGGCTGGTACTTCTGAAATCTGTTTTATCCTCTTTGCCAGTTTATTTTCTTTCCTTTTTCGAAGCCCCTGCAGATATAATTTCTTCTATTGAGTCTATTTTTAAAAAACAATTTTTTTTTTTTTTGGGAGGGGGGGGGGGGGGGGGGGGGAAGTGAGGATAATAGAAAAATAGCTTGGATAAATCGGGAGTGAATATGTACTCCAAAGGAGAAAGGAGGGTTGGGGGTTAGGAGGGTGGGTTCTTTTAATGTAGCTTTGTTAGGAAAGTGGTGTTGGAGGATGTTGGTTGATAAGGAAGGGTTGTCGTCTTGAAAGCTCGTTACAGGGAGGAGGGAGGGAGGCTGAAGGAGGGTGGCAGCCATTGCTCGGCTTGGTGGTGGTCCTTATGTAGGATTCGCGAGGGGATTGGTGAGGGGGTAGGAAGTTGGTTTGAAAATAACACTCGTAGGGTGGTTGGGGATGGCAAGGATGCTTTATTCTGGCATGACATTTGGGTGGGGGAAATTCCTCTAAAATTCAAATTTCCCCGCCCTTTTGATTTGGCCTTGAATAAAGAGTGCTCGGTGGAGGACATGAGGAGGAGGTTAGGGGCAGATGGTGAGGAGGAGGGGTTGTGGCGTAGGCGTTTATTAGCTTGGGAGGAGGAGGGAGTGTTCTGTTTTATTACATAACATTGTTTTGCAGGATAATGTTCACGATGTTTGGAGGTGGTCGTTAGACCCTGTTCATGGCTATTCGGTGCGGCAAGCATACCGCTTCCTAACTAATTACGGGGAGTTAGCGGATGGGAATCTTGTTGACGACATTTGGCATAAAAACATTCCTTCAAAGGTGTCTTTGTTTCTGTGGCGCCTTCTTCGCAATAGAATTCCAACAAAAGACAGCTTGGTGCAGCGGCGTGTCATTCATCAAGATGATGCGACATGTGTGTCAGGTTGCGGGAAAGCGGAAACGGCAACACATCTTATTTTAGGATGTGAAATTTTCAGTTCTCTTTGGTCTCATGTGTGGCATTAGTTAGGTATCTCTTCGGTTTCTTTTGGTGATCTTCGACAACATTTTGTTCTATTTACATACATGGCGGGCATGCCTAGATATACTCATTCGTTCTTCACAACTATTTGGTTTGCCTCTATTTGGGTGATTTGAAAAGAGATGAATTACCGTGTATTCCAAAACACTGCTTCCGATCCTTCTATCCTCATCGAAAAGGTTAAACTAAACTCTTTTTTATGGCTGAAATCAAAACATGTGACTTTTATTTACACTTATCATGATTGGTGGAAAAACCCGCTTCTTTGTATGGGTGTCCACTTGTAATTTTTTCTCTGCTTTTGGTGGTGCTTCCTTCATGACTGCACCTTGAGGTTGTAAATACTCTTGTGTGGTTGGCCTTTTGCACGCCTTGTGCGGGGTAAATCACAATTGTTTATATATCATTTTAGCTTGTTCAAAAAGAAAATAGTAAGTAATGCACTGTGAATGAAATACAAGCGAGTCTCCAATACTAGGGATTCTTTTATGGGTTAATATGTATTTTAATAATTAAAATGAAAAAACAATTATGAAAAAATATAGAAAATTTAATAAAAAAAATATGAAAAAAATTAAAAAATCTAGAAAATTTAAGAAAAAAATCACCAAAATAAAAAAAAATCTCGAATAAGTTAAAAAAAATAAAAAATTCTGGAAAAAATTTATATATATCAAAGTTTTCAAAAAAATATAAAAAAATTCTGAATTAAATTAAAATTATAAAAAAAATCGAAAATATAATATTATATAGTTATTTTGATTATGAAAATTTATTTCTAGAATTTTATTTTATTCGAAAATATAATCTAGATGAATAACAAGATACAATGGATTTTGATTGACACCGGTATATAAGTCATGTTATACTATTGAATAACAAGCCCTTAATTCTATTCTTCATGATCTTATGTTATGTTTTTTTTGAATTATTGAAATATTTTCCAATATTTTTATTTTTGTATAAAAAATAAAAAAAAACAAATTTTTAATTTCGAAATAAAAATATGAACTTTTTTTATAAAAAATAAAATGTATTTTCTTATTATATTCATGAATTTCGAAATATATTAAATTCCTGAATTTTTCAGAAATATAAATTTTTTGAAATATATTTTTTTTCTCATATTTTTAACTTTTTCCAGATTTTTTATTATTTTTTTAAATTTTCTAGAACTTTTTAAATTTTTATTAATTTTTCCAAATTTATTTCATTATTTTTCATTTTACCAAATTCTTTTTCATTTTTATTAAAATTTTCAGATTATTTTTTATTTTATTAAATTTTCCAGAATTTTTTTAATTTGTCTAATCATATTTTTTATTTTAATTAATTTTTTCGTTATTTTTTTTATTTTTCAGAATTTTTTTTCATTTTTATTAATTTTTCCAGAATTTATTTAATTTTTTATGTTTTTTTTCGTTTTTTTTTTTAAATCACAAATGCCACGTGTACCTTTTAAAAAAAATAATTATACAGTCAGCGTCCATTACACATGTGTCAGGTTTTAAAAAAAAATTAAAATTAAAATAATTACACAGTGGCGTGCCACATCATCGTCTGGATGGGGTCAGTGGTGTTTTGTGGAGAATCTTAATATTATAGGGGTGTTTTGTGGAGAATCTTAATATTATAGGGGTGTTTTGTGAAGAATCATCATATTATAGGGTTGGAATCTATACTTTTATTTTTACAAGGGGGTAAACCGGAACTCGCCCAAATTAGAGGGGGGGTAAAGACATATTAACCCTTCTTTTATTGATATTTTCTTTTAAAAAACAAAACGATAGTTTTTCATTCAGATTGCTAAAAACGTAAAGAATTACAAACTCATAACTAAATTAATAGAATACAAGAACAAAATGCCTATAAATAATATGATAAAATTAAAGTGGTCGAAATATTCATGGCTCTAGATCTGCAACGTTGACGACCAAATCATTGATTGAGTACCTAATCTTTCAATAGAAATTAAATGAACACCACATCAAAACTGAAAATCAAATAATGTCGCACAAGACGACGAACAAAACACTGCCGCACTCAATTGACGAAATCATAAAAAAAAAAAAAAAAATCGTGATCTATGTAAAAATCACTTATTTAGATTGAAATAGAGAGAAAAAAGATGAAGATGAATGATTTTGGGTAAAAAGTTGACCCAATACCACCCCACTTTTTTTTTTGGTCAAGTAGCCTAGTGGCTAGAGCTCACACAATTTAATTGTGGAGAAGTGGAGTGTCTGGGATTCGAACCCCAGTTCCTGCATATAATATGCAATATCCCTACCAACTGAGCTAAGCTCACGGGGATATACCACCCCACTTTTATTGTTGTTAATTGTTGTATCAACAATTTGTTACGTCTTTTGTCCAAACAATTTTTTTATGTTATTTTATCTTATTATATTAGTCATAATTGGTCATTCTAGTGAGATAACATCATTAACCATTATAGTGCAGGGTGTGAAAAGAAATTCTTCAGTAGTGTTAATGTCGGTATAGGTGTAATGGGGAAACAAGCATATGTGTAAGGTTGTATTTGTTGGTTTATGCCCGATTCTTGGAAAATTACTCGTCTCTCATTTATATTTGCTCATTCATCAATTTTAAAAGTGTCTGCGTGAGTTAACTCACGCTGAAAAATGTCCAGCATGAGTTAACCCACGTTGAAAAAACTGTGAGTTAATTTATGTTGGATATTTTTTAAGGAATGAACAATTTTAAAAGGGATAATAGCAATTTTCCGATTCTCTAGCACATGAATTTTGGATGAGTGTTTTGCAACCCTTCATAGAAGATGGATACTTCATTTGCAAGGGTTAGTGTACCATTTGTACTATACTTTTTAAGTTGCAAGGGTTAGTGTACCATTTGTAGTATAATTTTTAATGAATTCTTATTTGCTTATATAAACAAAAAAAAACAAAAAAATTCACAATGAGGCTAGTGCCACTATGAATGAACTTGGATATTTTGTATCAAGTTGATTTTCTCAAACATTGTTTTTTTGTGAAATGATTTTTTTCAAACTTTATTTTGCTCAAAAGTGGCCTTGCGCAAAGAAGTGATTTTTGCTTGTAGAAAAGCTATATATATATACTTCATATCAAAAGACATTTTTGAAGTCAGAAAGAAATTTGAGGAATGGTGCATCAAACTAAAATATTGTATAGAGAAAAAAAAAAGAAAAAAAGAAAAAATCAAACTGGAAAAGATAGAACTTTGTCCAGAGACCAGTTGAATGAGTTTAGGGCCCACGAGACCATTTGCTAGAGCAATGCAAGTATGAAATTTTTATCTCACACTCCTATACTTATATCTTGACTCCTAAAAAAAAATATACACGGTATGTAAACGTTTTGGGAATTATCCTCATGAGCTTAGTTGGTTAGGACAATGCATAATATATGCAAGATCCAGGGTTCAAACCCCGACCACAAAAAAAAAAAAAAAGATTTTCGGAATTGAGTAAATTTCCAAAAAACTTGAGCTAAGTTTTCCGGTAGCCAAAATTGTAAACTAGAATACTTGAGGAAATAACTGTTGCTAAACTGCATATTTCTTGAATTACAACTACTACAACACATAACCTAATATTATTTATTTTTTTTTTATCAAATCACTAAAATATAAAACAGGAAATGTTTGAACCAATACAAGAAAGTCACATAGTGGAAAACATGTGAAAAGAAAATTCAGATCTATCCTTAGCAATGAAAGGTCCTAAGGAAAGAGGTGGCTTAGTTTACCATTGTACAGAAAAGCTATGCAGATTATGATCATTCATGACCATAACAACTGCTACAATACTACCCTCTCTATGAAAGATTCTACAAAAGCATTAATATTCATGCTATTCTAATGCAATTGAACCAACTATTTTGTATCTGTCAAGACAACTTTGGAGGAACCCTTTTAGGCACAGGTCCTCATTCCGGCTTAGTTAAAGCTAGCAGACTTCACTTTGTTTGCACGCTTCTTCTTTTTCTCTGCCTTAGTGCTCTCATAAAGGTTTGGATAGTGCTGCACAAAGTCTAATACGACGGCTTCAACATTGTCCTCTTCCAACTCAGGATTCTTGTCATGGCTGAGAGGTTGCTTCAACATTGTGACCGGCATAGCCATAGTTTAGATAATTATTGCTATTTCCTCTATAGATTTTTCAAGGAATGAAGCATATAGCTAAGTAGTACATAAAGCATATAATTTCCACAGTACCTAATGGAGGCTTCTGGTTCGAAGCTATGGATGATCTTCCTTGTTGCATATGTAAGACTGTTGCGTAAACAACATTGCTCACGTAGCATGGTCTTAAAGATTTATGATTTAAGTAAGGCTGATCGATTTGCCACGCGAAAGATATCGAAAATATGTGATAGAATCATGGAAGTTAGATTTAATGAATCTTCTAGTTTATTTTAAAAGGGAATCATTTAGGCATATTCTATTAATTTGTTTGGGAGCAATGATATTGTGTTCTTGATGTAGTTATCTTACCATGATTATGCGTCAGCTTATATCAGCATCGTATGTCTCATGTTAGGAAGTTAAATCTATTTTATTAGAAATAAAGGAAACTACCAACAAAACAATAAAGAACAAATTAGAATTTATTATGATTTGTAGGAGTGAAGGTATAAGTGAAAGATAAAATTTTATGCGAGTCGATGTGACAAGAACAAATGTTCCAATCAAAGCGTTGTTTCTTTTTTTTTTTGAATGGACCAAGGTGCTATTTCTTAAACTAGAAAAACTTATTTGAAAAAAAATATTTCTAGTAATTTAAAACCACACTTATATATTCAGAGATAGAATTTTCTTGTCTAATTAAGGTTTTGGGTATATGTGTGATGTTTATTTCACCCGTGTGGTTCCTCTTGTCTAATTGTTGGATTTTTTACTTGTTCAATTCTTTATTTATTTTTTATTTTTTTGAAAACTCGGTATCCGATCCAAGAATCGACTAATACGAGGGGACCAATCCCACCGCCCACTTGTGGGGGTCCTGTTATACACTTGCCAGCCGAAATTGACATAGGAGGGAATCGAACCTGAGATCTTGAGATGAGCACACTCCAAAATTCCAAGCAAACCATTAGGCCAACCCCAAATGAGTTTTTATTTTGAAATATTATTATAATTAATTAGTTTATTATTGACCAAGTATGCTACAGGTTTTGTTTGACTGCTCAAATGTTACTATATGTGTACTTATCAATCTAATTACTAGGAATTAGTTTTGTCACGTTGATACAGTAAGTTACCAAATTGCATATATAATGGTCATGTGTAAGATATAAAGCAATATAATTAAATTTTACTAAAAGTTTTTCTTGAGATCTTGCTAAGAACTGCTTCATAAGTATTGTTCTATGTAAGCATCCGTGTATGTCCATAGTGAGTTGTATAGGCATGAGCAATGATGTTTTTCTTTCAATAATAAGAGATTTTAAATGTATCAACAAAGTTGAATCTAGTGGAAGATATTAGATTATGAAAATATAATCAATTAAGGTTCGATCTTGGGTGCAATAAATATCACCATTTAGTATCGGGCACATATTCAGTTTTTAGCACACATCGAATAATAATTTTTTCACCTTTAGGGATGAAACATAAAAGAAATTTAAGGATTTTTTCTTACACTGTGAATATTGTGGATCAATCAGTCTCATTGGTTGATGAATCATTGTCATCATTCGAAAAATTGCTCTTTACGCATTCATTGTTTGCTCTCAAGCATCCTATACTGACGAAAATATTATCAACGGTAGTTACCGACCGTTTGTTTGTCTATGATAGTTACATGTCATTTGCATAATTTCAACAAAGTTAACTGACGTTATGTTCTTGTCATATTCCATAACAGAAACAACAACTCCCATATTATTCACAAACACAAACCAAACCTCCTCAGAACTTCAACAAACCAACATCAATCAAATTTCTTCAAAGT
The DNA here is from genome assembly GCF_003473485.1 of Medicago truncatula. NCBI lineage: Eukaryota > Viridiplantae > Streptophyta > Magnoliopsida > Fabales > Fabaceae > Medicago > Medicago truncatula. The sequence goes on along the minus strand of NC_053043.1, from coordinate 18,797,297 downwards.
CAAGCAACTAATCAATCAAATAATAAGTAAGTGTTCATAAGCATACACATTCTTGATGGTTTGTGTTTGATTTTATGAATAAATTGATGAATAAATGATTGGATGAATGAAATGTATGAATGAAGGAATGTATGAAGTAGTGGCCAAAACACAATAATCGAGTTTTTGCCACACTGTGCAGGTTCCACTCTAGTGATGGTAGTTAACTGTCTTTGTAAAGAAAGATAGTTAACTAACAATTAAAGAAGTTTTTTTGTGTGGTTCAGGCTGTCCTGGTAGTTTTTGTGGTGCACGACACACATAAACTTATAAAATTGGTGTGTTTGGTTCATTTTCCAACCACGCCACAAAACCATGAACACTGATCCAATAGATTTGAACACCATGTTAGCCACATTTTATTACAACAAGAGGAAAACCTAACTTGTTCGGGTCCAAGTTAATGTCACACTATTGAAGGTTGTAACTTCCAACGCAAAAACTAGGAACCTCAGAGAGAGGAACACCGAAGCCAAGGCCAACCAAAGCCCCTTGAAGGATCAATTGGACCAAATTAACCATTGACTCAACCACAAAGACACAAGGAGGGTGGACAGTGTTGAGTATCAATGTCCATTGATCGACTCAAATGTAAGTGTCCAGTTCACCTAGATGAAGCTCGGGAATGACAATGATGTGAGCACGGAGTACTCAATATTTGGCCAGTATAGTTCTAAAGGACTAATCAAGTTGGACGCTTCCTTGGTCAGGTCTTTTTAAGCTATTGGAGAAAGTTTGATTCAGCCCATGACCTACGGAGAAATCAAAGCTTGCATGGAGGAACCAGATGAAGAAATTAGTTTGACTGATTCGTGATCTAGTGTGTGTTTTATTATGTTGTTTTACGTTGTTGAAATTATGCTTAATGTATATTCTTGTTGTTGTTGTGTCCTTTGTATAGACACTGTATTGTTTGCTCAACTCGTAGGTAGTTAAAGTGCTATGAATCTCATGCATACATCTTTATTAATTTGTCTTATATGGATATTGAGTGCTCTTGTCCAATTTAGATAAGAAGCATTGTCTCATCTTTGAATACCTTTTTTTCTCGTGTTATGTACAAATTCACTAATTGGTCTATGAATACCCTTTTGCATGTGCATTCCTATCTGAAATGCGTTTTTTCTCTATAACTAATAATTACCATTCCTAGCAACGACAATTAACTACCGTTCTAGCAACGAAGGTTAACTACCTTATACAATTTGAACGGTAGTTAATTATTGTTGGAGGTATTTTCGTTAGTTTAAAGTTTTTGAGAGCATGAACGGTAGTTAACTACCGTAAAGGTATTTTCTTCAATTTAGGGTGCCAGAAAGCAAGTAGTTATGCCTAAAGAGCAATTGTCATCCTCTGATTGCTATAGTTGATATATAAGAGGGAACCTTTCCTTTGTCCTCACTAGGCCTTGGGCCATTTATGTGGCCAAGAAAAAAATTAGGAAGAAACTTTTCACACGCCCCTATATCACTTTAGATGCATATATCAACAAACAAACAAAAAACAGTAGTTTTTGTACAAATAAGAAGTGAAATTGTACCAAAAAGGAATAGAAAAATGATCCGAAACAAATAACCATAGAATTGCATAATTAAAATCTAGTAATAAAACTCAATTATCAATGTCTAAATTTGTCAGGTTTGACACTTCCATTCGAATTCAGAATCTCAAAATTGTGTGAAGTTCCGTTGTGTTTACCATTTCATCTACATAATCAATGTCTAACTATTGTGTATTTGTGTTTGTTTCAAAGAGGTTATTAGCATCGTTTAAGTACCTAAAAAATTGTAAAAAATTAAATTTATCTTGTATTTCTGTCTTTCTCTCTTCAATTAAAGTTTAAAAGCTAATCCAAATATCGTTTCAATTTATAATTTTGTTTTTTGAGAGAATAAATTTGTTATTTGTTAATCTATATAGATTACAGGTTGATGTTTATAAATTTTCAAAAATATTGTTTTTGTTTCAAAATAGTTAACAACAGCAATTGAATACTAACAAAAGATTTGTACAAAATTATAACTCGATTTCGTATTTCTCTTTTATAAAATAAAAAAACTAATCAATTTTTTTTTTTCATTTTTAAAAAAAACTTAAAACAAAAACATAACTAAAATGATCCTCATGAACTTAACTCAATTGGTAAAGACAATACATAATACATACAAGACAATGCATAATATATGCAAAGTTCGAGATTTGAACGCCACAGACCACCCAAAAAATCCCTTAACCAGCTTATTAAGCAATGAACAGATTCAACACTTTTGAACAAATTAATTATCAATCTGAATTTATAACATTGCATCAAATATATAAGATGAATAAAATTCAATGGTACCAGTACCAATAGCAAAGAATACAGAGAGTTGTAACTAGACAAACAGCTACTGAAAAATAGCTAAAAATCTATGTATGATAAGGCCCATTGGAGCCAAAGTTAACATGACACAAACACATTTATCTTAATCATGTGCATTAAACAACAAAAATAATGATAATATTAATAATGCTATCTAGTCAAGGAAAAAATAACCAGAAACTTTGTCTAAAAAATTCTGGCAAAAATAAATCTGACTAAGTAGCATTTGTTTTTTTTTTTTTTTTTGTAACAAAAATGCTCAAAATTACATTAAAATTATAGCTGAGAATTGAGATCAAATTTGAGTTGATTTTGCACCCACAAGCCATGACATGGATTCAGCTGGCTTATTAATTTGATATGGTGCATTGGCAGCAATTCTGTAAATACATAACAAGGAAACAAGTTAGAAAAAGTGTAAAAAATAAATTAGGAGAAAAAAAGGTTCAAATATTAATTATGAGTTTTTATTTTGAGGCAAAATATCAATTTTTACAAGTTTTAATTTAATCGAGAGTGCCTACCTATCCTTTCTCTTCTCCAGAAACCGATGAAGCGAAGCTTTCCTCATAATTGGGAGATCTGCACATAAAGAAAATTCATGATCAGAAAAACATGATCCAATTTTTCGTGTCATCCGAATTTTAAGTGGTAATGGTTTCAAGAAATTACCGCAAAGATTAGGTCTGGAAGGCACTTGAAGGTGCTCATTCATCGAGCCGGTGCCGGTGGCAGTACTAGGGATGATGTTCACGGTAGGAACAATCGGAGTGGTTGTGTTAACCGAAGTTCTGACCAAATTAGGAGGAAATGAAGGCTGGCTCTGTGTGTAAGTGTACACAGAATTGTTCTGACTTTGAGAGATTCCTTTGTTAGCAAAAGCCATGAGCTCCTGTGCTTTATCGGCAGGAAAATCATCGAATACAATAACTTGACCGTTATAAAACATTGTCAATTGTGCAGCTTTAGGTCCCTTGATAGCACTGAAAATTATTCATACAACATCATATATTAGTCTCTAATTGAAGGAAAAAAAAAAAATTAATAATTTGAACTATATCGAGATTATTAATAATCTGAACTATATCGTCATTACTAAGCGACTGGCTCGGTGCACAACTTATCCTCTACAATTGCAGTATGGTGTTACAGCTGTAGCGAACGTTACATTTAGTGAGGGAAATTTGATCTCTCTAAATCTGACGTTCTTACAGAAGTAGCACCATATCGTATCTTTAGAGGATCTAAATCCTCTACAAGTTGTTTCCGCGAATTGAGCCTTTCGGCAAGGCGACAACCATATCATCGCGCTAGCCGCTAGGGCTCGCTCTCACGATCTGTCATCTCTCATAAATTAATTTTTTACAGACCTAATTTGGTATGAAATGAAATTAATTAAAATCAGAAAAAGCAAAAAAAAAAAAAACTCACTTGGAATTGTTCAAAGCAGCTTGTGGAGTGAGCAAATCCATAGTTGTAAGGTTCTTTTGTGACAAATTGTTTTCCATGGTTGGAAACAAGTTCATGGTTGTTGCAGATTGAGAAGAAGTCTCAGAAGAACCTATAAAAAAAACAAAAAATAAAACAAATTTAGAAAAACCATTGAAGAGAAAACAACCTAAATTGACAATATTACACAAAAATAAAATAAAAAAAATTAACAAAATAAATAAAATTATACCACAAGATTACAATCTTATCAAATTTAACAACCTATCTACTAGATAATAACAATTAGAATTATGAATAAATCATCCATTAATTAGAGCTATAAATTAGATCTATGAATTTTAAAAGTCTCAACAAATAAACAACATGGATTCAATTCAAAATAAAAATAAACACATGCAATTGAATAATTTTATAAAAGGAAAATATTTGAAAATTTAGATATAGTTCAACCTAACAAAAAAGGGAAAAAAAATTAACAAAAATAAATGAACATATATAGATAGTCTACTAGAATTTAATTATGAACCAACTAAGAGGAAAGGAATAATTAACCATTAAGAAACCAAATGTTAAAAAAATAATAAAACACACCCACAAAAAAAATTTCAAAAGGTTGAAAAAAAAAAAAAAAAAACCAAACCCAGAAACAAAAGACGAAAAATTCGGAGAAATTAAGGTTCCGTACCAGAAGGGTCTGTGTTGTTGTTGTTGCATGTGATACCAAGAGAAAGATCTTTGAAGCAACCCTTTTCCTTAATATATTGACTCAATAAACTACATGTTTGAGAGAAAGTTGTTTTCTCCGGTGACTTCGCCGGTGGTTTGTTGCCGGAAACTTCTGAATATTCCGATGAGGTAGACATAGTTGAAGATGATGATATTCAAGAGAGAGAAAACAAAGCGCGTTGTAATAAGAATGAAAGTGTTGATGATGTTTGTTTTGGATGGTTAATCTTATGTTAGGTTATATATATAAGAAAATGAAATGAAATAATTAATATTAGTATAAAGTTTAATTGGAGGAATAAATTAATGTCTTTATCTTTTTTGGGGATGGGAAATTGAAGCACGAGGAATATGTGTGTGTTTTTATTTAAAGGGATGCTTCTTCTCTTTTTCTTTTCTTATTTTATTAATTTTTTAGTTGTTGCAGCTGTCTCTTTGTTTTGTCCAAACTCCACTATTAAAAAAATAATAATTACATTAATCCGATTTTTTTCCCTCGTATCACATTTAAGGTGCGTTTGATTTGCTAAAAAATGAAGGACATGACAGAATAACTCTAGTTGTCCAGTGTTTGATTTGTAAAACTGTTTCAGGTACAGGACAAACTGGAGGCAAAGGACAAGACAAAAACTCATATTTTTGTCTCTCACCAAACCACAGCACAACTTTTTGTCCCACGTACAAGTTGTCTAAAATATTAAAATAACATTTTGTCCCTCAAAAATCCTATAAAACAAAAAATTACTCAATGCCATAAAAAATTTGTCCTGTGCTGTTCTGTCTTGTGTTGTACTGTTCTATCTTGTACTGTTCTGTCCAGTACTTGCTGTTTTGCAAACCAAACACACCCTTTAGGTCATGAAACCCTAAACTTGGATAACTAAAGTTCAATATGTAAAACACTCGTAATTGTTCTTCTCCCCTGGATTGCTCAAATTCATTAAAAAAACGTTGGAAGATACATTTCGATAAATATCTAGTGAATAAATAACTGCATTTTAGATCTATTGAATATCTAGTGAATTTGATCTTCATTGAATATTTAATATATCTAAAATGTAGGTATTTATTTATAAATGTGGGAGGGGATACTTATATATAGTGACATTAGTTGTTGAGTATAATAAAGGTAAGGTTATATTTGAAGGACCTTTTGAAAATCTTCATCATGTTTTCTTTGATTGCTCTTTTGCTTTGCAGCTGAGGCTTAGGACTCGGCTTTGGGAGAAAGTGCAATGTGTCTGTACTCATTTTGTTTGTGCTGCCGATTCTATATTTACTTTGGTGCAGGATCTTTCACACAATGAGAGCCAACGTTTTGTTGCCCTATTGTGGAGCTTGTGGAAACATATAAACTTAAAGCTCTGGCAAGGCGTGTCTGAAACAATTGCACAGGTTGTGGACCGGGTTATTCATCTAGTGGAGGATTGGGTATGACAAACATTCCCCATGTAACAGCAAATTGTAGCAGCTTCGGACTGAACAACTTATGTGCGCACCCCCACCACATCAGTTGTGTGTGACTTGGAGCAGCAACGTCCTTTTAGTGTGTTTCCTCCTTCATGGTAGCGTCCTTCTCGAGGTAGATTCAAGTGAAACATTGGTGCCGCTTTTTTGAATGAATGGAATATCACCGGTTTGGGCATGTGTATCCGCGATGAAGGGGGGTTGTGCTTGCTAAGGTTATTTCATTGCCGATTATCCATAATGTTATTGTAGGGAAAGTTGTGGGTCTCTATCATGCTTTGAAGTGGTATGAGATTTGATAATGTCGATTTTCCAGTGGATTCAAAATCTACGGTGGATGCCTTCAATAATCCCCGCCCGGATATTTCTAAATTTGGTCTCATTATTTATGCATGTAGAAGTCTTTTCAACTTGAAGTTCACAAACTCTAAAGTCAAGTTTAATCGGAGACAAGCGAATGAGGTAGCTCACGCGTTCGTTGGGGCTGCCACAATATTAGTTAGTCCCACCACTTATTCTTATGTACCTCGTTGTATTGAATATCTGATTATTAATGAAATGCTATAAGCATCTTCTATTAAAAAAAGGGAAATGTTAACGAGTGCTCCCTGGACACTCTTTAAGAGCCTAGAATAATAACTTTTTATGAAAATTTGTGTATTTAATACATTGGAAATTGAATTGTATGACTTTTTTAAAGAATAACTTCCTAATTTAGCATGCTTTAAAAGAGTGTCCCGAGAGCACTCGTTAACAAGACCCTAAAAATATCATCTAATTATTCTACTAATTATAATTTTTTTTGTAGTGATCAGGGTTTGAACCTGGATCTGGTATATATTATACATTATCCATACCAACTGATCTAAGTTCACGAAGACATTGTACTAATTATAATTAATAATTGTGGGTAAAGTTTAAAATGAACACATTATTTAAATTGGGTGAAAATTATTTAACTAATCTAGCGGCGATTATTATGTTAATATTGTACAAATTGATTAAGATTGGTTTAGACCACGTGTTGAATACGTCGGTAAAGAGAGAGAGAAAGAGAGACGAAACGGACACGGCAAATTGCCAAATGGGGTTTTCTTTGCTTTTAGCTTTTGTTTTTTGTTCCCTCCAAACCAATTTGCGTATTCAACTTGCCTTTCATATCAGTGTCGTTAATGCAATCACGTTTTTCTTTTCTCACTCCACGTCTTTACTTCATTCACATTATTCCCCCTCCATTCCCTTTTTTTGTTTAATTGAGAAGCTTGTAATATAGTAGATATGGACAAAATATATTGATACAATATATAAGGATGTCTCGTGAAATCTAAAGTAGGTATGACAATAAAACTCATATCTACAGTCACTCGTCCAAAATCATCCCAATTTAACGGGTTTTCTTTGTTTGACTGAGTTTGGATATGAGTTTGAGTTTTTTTTTCAATTTTGAAACACTAATACGCTATGGGTATTGAGGATATAGGTATCCACCATGAACTCACCAAACTCGTTCCGGATATAGAAAATTACATTATACCTCTTTCTTTACATAAAAATAGAAGCAGACAGAGTGTGTCTACACTCACTCCAATTCTATCTATTCTCCTTCACCATAACCATCAATCTTCATCATCTCACACACTCGGTCTCTCTCTTCCCCATCACCATAGACATCGATCTTCATTATCTCTTCTCAATTGGTCTTACTCTTGCAGATTTACAATGCGGATTGCTTTCGGTGTAAGAAAAAACTTCATTTTTTATTTAAAAAAATAATTCATTGTGGGGACGGGGATGGGATACCTGAACCCGTCAGGGATGAGGTTTGAATTCAATTTCTCATACCTGTTGGGTATGACTTAGGTAACAGATAAGTATATGGGAGTCGGGAATGGGGATGGGAAGGTAAAACTCGTCCTCATCCCGCCTCATTGTCATGCCTAATCCAAATTTAAGATAAGGAGACATTCACATAGATATGAGACAAAATACGGAAAATGAGACGTTCATGTAGAAACAAAATATGAAAATTAGACATTCACGTTAGGTTTCTTACGTGGTCATCATATATCACGTCAATTTTTGGTGTCATACTCCATTCAACTCACAATGTTTGTTGCATTTGTGAAAACAATTTGTCATAAAAAGATTAGCAAGTTTAATTTCCAATGCAACTTTAATAACTTATCTTTTTTTCCATTGTTCTCTAATTAATGTTATGTGCATCACTCTCAAATTACACCTCTCCATTTTACATATGTGACAAGGAAAATACACTAATAGATAGTATAAATATTTAGGTTAAATTAACATTCTCTTTCATTAATTTATTATCAATTTATTCTTAGTATGTGTGAAATGGTCAAACGCGATAAATATTGTGGAACAAAGTGCATTTACTTGCCTCAGTCGCATGGCAACACCGAAAGAGGGAAAATCATGCCCCATACGCCCAAGCTGGTGCCCCAATGCGTCTCAAGTGCATGGTTTTTGGAAATTTGCGTTTTTACTTGTTTTTCAAGTTGGATTAGTGAAAAAGGCCCATAAAATCCAGTTCTAACACAAATGAAAACTTTTCGATAAATAGAAACTCTTGATAATGCAAGGCGAAGGCAAGCAGCAAGAGGATTTCAACCTTTCTTTTTTTCTTTTTCTAGAGTGTTTTTGTAATTCTTCCTTGCTTATGCTTTCTGTTGACATGAGCAACTAAACACCCTCTAATTAGGGTTCTAAGATGAACCTTTGTTTATTTGTTAAAAGTTATTAATGCAATTACATTTGTTCAATTATGATTTAAGTCTTATATATTTTTCAATTGTTTTGGATGTTGTAATGCTTTTAGACCCGTAGGCACAAATAAGTCATAACCTTTGTCGTCGTTCGCTGTAGGGAATCGATGGTATGTGGACCCATTTTTGTTTTAACGGTCAGCTCATTTTCCAACATTTATACTCTGATTGGTGCTCATAAATGTTCACACATCATCTTTTTTGCAACCTAGTTTTGCGTGCGGACACGAATTTGGTTGGTTGTGCTCGCGATTGGTGCTCGTTTATTAGGATTAACTTGGGTTTGATTCACTTGTGTTGATTTATCTGCCTATAGAATTCATTAAGTCAGATTTGATGTCCCCCAATTTTCGTGCTTCTTTATTTTTATTAATCTACTTTTTCTTTACTTAAAAAAATTGAATCAACCTGCTATGGACTGGCCTGACCTGTTTAGTAAAGAAGTCTAGGCTTAGGCTTTTTACAAAGCCTAATTAGTTAAATAGGTCAGACTTAGGCTTCCAGAAAAACATGTTAAGCCTGATAGACCCACCTATTAATACCTATCTATTAAAAAAAATTATATTAAAGTATTTGTATACATAAAAAATAGAAGCATCTTTTTCTCTACCTATCAGTCCCGTAGTAGATTTTGTTGTTATAGGCTTTTAAGTAGGCTTATGTTGTTAAAATTTGCTTGCAGTGAAATAGAATTTTAAGAGGCTTTAATGCCTTTTTTTTTAATCAGCAAAATTTTATTAAAATCCAGGCCTCTGCACAAAACGAACTAAGACGCCGTATATAGGCGTAACACCGAAAACAAATAGTAACAAACTAAGAGTCTGATGTTACAGAAAGTACAAACTAAGGTGTCGTATATAGGCGGAACACCCGAAAACAAATACTAACAAAGAAACCTCTGCAATCAACACCCATAAGAACAACACCCTCTAAAATAAACATCACCCCCTAAAACTGACTCCTATACTTACCAACCACTAAAAAAAACACGACATCCAAAACACTCGTCGCCACCACTCACCTCAAAAGAACACCCTTGTAAAAGAGAACCTAGTCCTCATCACCAACATTGAGCCACATCCGAAGAGCTCCTTCTCTAAAGATCATTCAGCTTTCACCACCGTGCAACCTCTGATCCACCAAAGGAACACCACAAAAGCCCAAAACCAAACTTGAACCAGAGAACTGACTCCCGATCTCGAATCAAATGCAATCGGCCCACCATACTTCATAACCAAATCAGAAGGGCAGTCCTTACCCCCGGTCCACTAGAGAAACACCGTAGTCAACCAAACAATAACGCCGCTAGACGCCAACTCCCGATCTCGAAGCAAATGGATTGACCCATCAGAATCCAACACACAATAAGTAAGACAAACGATATGTCTTGCGGTGGATTTCCACCTCTATCCCATCCCCATCCATTAATATCCTATTACATACTATACCATAAATTCTATGTGTTCTACCTTTTCAATCGTTTCGTTTCAATGGAAATTAGGATAAATAATGACATGTTAATTTTTTTCTTTTTCTCTTTTGACAAATGACGATAATGACATGGTACACCATCACGCGTAATTGACTTCTTCTCCCCAAAAAAGCCATGACTCAAGCTTTTATATATATTTATGCTATATTACTATTTATTTTTTTTATTATGGCATGTATATATTATTTTATTTTACTATGATTTTGAATCAAACATGTCGATAAATTTGAGACATCTTGGGAGGCTTGGATAATAATCCTTTGAAAATTGTATTATGGCCACTAAACGTGGAAATTATTTGGAAATTTCGTATTAACTCTATTTCTTTTATTTTCAAAACACTATCATTTTTTATTCAAACAAACAAGACCTAGCTAACTCTAGGATGCTTCGCCCATATGTATACGTATATGAATAACAACCCAAATGTCAACTTCAACAACATTTAAAATTTCTCTATTCAACGTTTATAGACGTGGTTTGATACAATATTTAATCATAATTGAATTTTTAATATACAAAGTTGTTTGAGTCAAATTTATTCTGACTTGTATAGTATAATAGAATAAAATAAACAACATTAATAAAACTTGGTTACGTTAATGCGGTTTAGTGTGTTAGATTAGAACCTAATAAAATGTTTGGTACAACTTTGACTATTCAACTATCAACCAACACATGTTTAAAACAAGTGCATATGAAAATTATGACACCGGTCCAATATAGTATACAGAATAAATAGTCAAAAGAGATGAAGTCTTGCACATGATTTGTTATATAACACAAATTTAAAAGTACCTAAAAAAAAAAAAGAAGGATCATTATTTTTGTGTTTATCAAAATGGTTTATGATCAGTTAGTATATTATCATTATCATAAATATAAATGGATTTGGATCAACAATGGTAGAGTTTAGCTCCCTTCAAAGAGTTCAGTTTTGCTTCATTTACTATACTCTATTTAGTGTATTAGTGGTTTTTCTTGACGCGTCTTGAAAAATTACCAGTCTAGACTTGTTTCGGAGGAGGGTCATTCGAGATGTAAGTGATAATGTGATACTATATAAGTGTTGTGTGTGGAAATCTAGGAAACATCTCTACATCTTTTTAGTAAGTGTTGGAACATAAGAGTGTTATAGTGAGTGTTCAAAAGAGATCAATTGTATGATTTAAACGAGAGAAAAAAAGTGAGTGTTATAGAGAGTGTCCAAAAAAGAGTGTTGCTAACAAAAATGTTGATTCAGACCACTTTGAAAATATTTCAAAGATCACAAGATCAAAGGAAGCTTGTGATATCTTAGAGAAATATTATGAAGGAAGTGAGAATGTGAAGCAAGTGAAGTTTCAATTCCCGAGGAGAAAGTATGAACCGATGATGATGGAAGAAGATCAAAGAATCAATAATTACTTCATAAAATTGCTTTTTGTATAAACTATTACTAATCAACAAGTCGTTCGAAAGGTAATGAGATCTTTGACCACAAAGTTTGATTTCAAAGTTATAGCCATTGAAGAATCCAATGATATTAAAACTATGAAGATTGAAGAACTTCAATCCTCTCTAGAAGCACATGAGATACTAGTGATTGAAAGAGGTTCATAAAGGTCAATACAACAAGCACTGCAAGTAAAATTTACCAAGTAAGATTGATATGACAAGTATTAAAAGAAGAAAAGTTTGTTTACTTGAGGGACAAGTTAGGTCACATAAGCTTGTATGATTATGGATTAAAGAGGGTGTATTAAAATATTAATCCATAATCATATGGTAGTTAGTTACATAACCGTTTTTCGGACTTTGAGGAGTTAGTTACTAATAACTTACATCACAAATCAAGTGTATACAGCTAGTTGTGATACTCTTTTTCATCAATCAATGAATAATTAGATTACAACAAAATTCTTTCATCCTATTCTCATTCATTCTATTCTTTTATTTGTTCATTCATTCATACGCTTACTTGCAATGCAAGAAATCTAATGTTGCGCTAATTTGGATTACCAAATCAAAGAGGGGGTAAACTTGAAGAACCAAAATTGCTCGACATAAACTAAGAGGACAAAGTCGCACATTTGATAAACTAGGAGGGCTAATAATTGGGATTATCATAAATTTAACAAGATCTATGTAATTTGTAAAGTTTAACAAATAAAAGAAATTGGGAGGAAAGAGTCAAAAGAATAGTTGAGAATAAAGGATCACAAATGCAGGTCAACCTCAATGTTAGTCACATGGATTGCCAATCTGACACACTCTCATTAAAAACATTTCCCTCCAATACTTGTTCCCTCCAAATGGTTCATATTTCATTAGGAGTAGCATGTACTACTGTCTTTGCTCTAAATTTTGTAATGATTCATTTGAATCAATAACTAAAAACTTAATGAATAATTGTCTCTCTCTGAGTTTTTTTTTTTACGTCAATCTCATATTCTTGTGTTTTATCATTCTTTCAACAGCAATAATTTGAGATTTGAGAAGGGATAATCACGTAAATGCATGAAAATGATTCCTTATACGGCATGAATTACCTTATAATGGCATTAGGCGGAGTTTACAAAAGCAATCAATCTGTTTAATAAGATAAATAAAAGTCTTTATTTTCGTGGTCAGGGTTTTAACTCTGGACCTTACATATATTATGTATTATCAATACTAATTGAGTTAAGCTCACGAGGACAGATAAATAAAAGTCTTGTTAACAAGTATCACTGACACACTAATTAAAGAAATTAAAATTAATAGTTTTACTTTTTACATTAAAAAAAATGATGATTTTAAAATATTTATAGAGTTGAATTTACTATTTATATATATATATATATATATATATATATATATATATATATATATATATATATATATATATTTAGATAAACGAGATGACAAAGTCATTATAAACCCACACACAGAAAATGGAGGTATCAGAGTTCGAACCTTAATTATGACGTCCGGTCTAACAATTTTGGCATTTTTATCAGTTGAACTCGAACTTATAGATATGTATTTTATCTTTATATTTACTTCCTTGATCAGTACTTGAACACTTCTTATAATATTTTCCATGAGATAAATATGAAATTTGGTATCAGTCACCACCGTTTAATTTATAATAACAATAGTTTAATTTATAATGTTGATAATGCAAGCACGCGTTACGTTGATATACCAATGCCAAAGAGACATGTGGCAGATGTATGTCCAATGCCACATCTTTTTTTTTAAAAAAAAATTCTTTAAAAAAGTACTCCATAGATGAATGTGTTTGTATTTAACACGTTCTAATAATTCTCATGAAGCTGGCAAGGTAACACAATAAAATAAATAAGCACCGGCGTGCCAAACGTATGATACAAAACGAGAATCTTTCAAACAAAAAGAAATAAATGAAAGATAATAAAGAAAGTTGTTTAAGGAGAAACACCAGAGATAATTATATGTTTTTAATTATATGTTTTTAATTAGGATTAATTAAGTTTTTAGTCCCTATAAATATTCACAATTTTGTTTTTAGTCCCTACAAAATAAAATCACACTTTTTAGTCCCTGTGACATTTTTCTTAAGCATTTTAGGAACCAAAATTGTTGATGAAAATTTTTGACAGGGACTAAAAGTCCTGATGAAAAATTTTATAGGGACTAAATATGCTGATGGAAAATTTTATAAGGACTAAAAAGTGTGATTTTATTTTGTAGGGACTAAAAACAAAACTGTGAATATTTATAGGGACTAAAAACTTAATTAACCCTTTTAATTATGAGAGTCATTTAAGGAGTTAATTGATAGAGTAAATGGTTACTTTAATCCTGATTTTGCATCTCGTTGTCATAAACGTCCTTAACTAAGGATTAAATACAAAATAGTCATTGAATGTGCACTTCTTACTTTCCATTTTTGGGATTTCACTTAAAAGACTCGAGCAATGAGAGCAAAGGCAAGGAATTGATGCGACAATAATATCACTCTAGTCTCTGGCGTTAAATAATGATGTTAACTGATGACGTGGTAATGATTTTATGCCGACAAGGAGTATGAAATGTCAAAGAGACTAAAGCGAAAGTAGAAAATGGTCACTTTGGTCCCTGAACAAAAAATCAATATCTCCAAAGTCGTCTCAACGAAGTGTTACTCTTCGTCAAGAACTAGGTCATCTTCCTCAATGAAGCTGATCTGTGGTTGTGGAAGACTTGATGTTAGGTCCGTGACTGTGCATACTTACAGACCCAGCCTTGAGAGTGTGCAAGGTGCTCAACCAGGCCGGGCATCCAAATGCTACGGGTTTCTAACGAAAAATTAAATCTAATACCCACCCCTCACTTAAATAAAAAATATATATGTTATATCATTTTCTTTCTTTAGTACACGTTTGAGTTTTTTTCTAGACTCTAGTTCTCCTTTTTGTACATAAATCGGATCCTATCAAACTACCCCTAATTTGTATAATAACTTAATCAGTCAATTTGGAAAGCTATTTCATTGAAAGAATCACAACAATCATTTTTTTTCTTTGCATAAACCATTCGTTTTACCCTTTTCCACAAAAGAGGAGTGACAAATTCAAACGACACCGTTAGATAAAGTTCACCTCTTTCACTTAATTTTTTTTAATTCCTTTCATGTTTAGAAGTTCTTCTGATTCTGATTTTTTTTTAATGAAATTTAGCTACACAAAAAAATTACGTTTTATTTTACTAGGGGCCTATTTTATAAAGAGAGCTGAGCCTCTTATTTCACAGGGACGACCCTGCATACTTACTATCGGTTAGGTCCCTGATAGTAAACAATTAGAGGCACACGACATTTGTCAAGCTTCAATGCAATGGCTTCTATTCCATGAACACACATAGCATGCCAAAAAATGTGATAGCAAGCTAAATATTAGCTAACAATTCACATAATAGATTTGACATTATACCAGTGATTATTATAATAGCTAATATGAAAACAAATACTAAAACAACTGGCTTAAGTTTCTGTCCTGCAATCATACTACATAAATGCACATTCTCAAATAAATATATTAGGACAATATTTTTGAATAATCAATTGAAGTTTAGTTGAATATGTATTTTTAAAGCTAATAATCTTTCTTAAGAAATGAAATAGTATAACCTGAAGTTAATATTGAGATTAAAAAGAAGAAACCATGAAGGAATTCAAGGTATACAAATACAGAATTTGGAAAGCCTCAAACAATTTTTCATATCGTTAGAATTGATAAATTGATATAAAATAGGATCATAGCAAGACTACTTTGTACCTGTAAGTGTTTACTGTCAAGGACATTAGTGACAATAAATATTTATTGTCAGGGACCTAACTGATAGTAAGTATGCACAGTCAGGAACCTAACATCAAGTCTCCCGTAACCACCTAACAACTTCATTGAGGAAGATAACCTAGTTCTTGACGAAGAGAAACACTTCTTTGGGACGAGTTTGGGGATATTGATTTTCGATCCAATGATATTGATTTTCGGGGATATTAATTTTTGATTCAAGGATCAAAGTGACAATTTTCTACTTTGACTTTAGTCCTGTGACACCTCATACTTTTTATCAGCATAAAACATTTGTCACATTATCAGTTAACAAAATTATTTGACGCCAAAGACTAAAGTGATAATGGAAGTGCACATCCAAGGACTATTTTATATTTAATTCTGAGTCAATGACCTATGTGACGGTGCAGAGTTGGAGACCAAAATAACCATTTACTCTAATTGATATTTCTAATTATATGTTTTTTCTTACTAAATAAACGGCGATAAAATTTTGAACAAAATGGTTAAGGATTGAAGTATATATGACTTTATGCTACTCCTTGATGGATATCATATATGATATTTATCTGGTGATAGAAAAATAAAAAAACTCGCATTTTTTTATGTTCTCTTCAAAGCAATGGCCAATTCAGCTTAAGAGCGTTTATCACAAAATTAACTCACACCTTCGTCATGAAGAAGATTACGGATCTCTTCAAAGTAATGTTCAATTCATTCTTAGGAGTGATTATCATAACATTAACTCACACCATTTGTCACGAAAATGAGTGTGATCCTATTTTTGCTATGTCGGCAAATTAATAGTTGTTGAAGATACACCTCAAGTTTATTATATGATGTGAATTCAAACAAATAATCACATCAATATAGATGTGTGAAGTAAAGAAAGTAGTAATCAATGTGTAAACAACAACAACAACAAACAACAACAATAACAAACAGACCTAGATTTAAGTGTGAAGTAACACCACGAGCATATTCGAAACAACAAAGATAAGAAAAAGAGAAAGAAAACAAGACATCAATATTGTTTATCCAGTTCGAGCAAAAAATTATCTACTGTAGGAAGAGAGCAGCTCTCCGATCTACTATGACAAGAGTGATACCAAGGGGTTACAAGAAATTAGTTTAAAAGCTCACAAAGAACAAACCATAATTTCTATCCATTTTTCAAGTCACCCACACTCATAAATGAATCATAAGAGAAAACATTAAAGGAAGCTTTTTGATCCTTCAATAATGAAATCTCACTGCTCAAGGTGTTTACGAATGTTTCCCAACCCAAGAATTAAACTCTCACCAAAGACACAATCCTAAAGTTTATTCCTTTGGTTTCCAAAGTTTCTCTTTCAAAAAGCTTTTCCAAAACATGAAGAATGAAGCCTTAAATAGCGCATAGAAACCGAGACAATCGTGTCCCGATTTTCACACATCGTATCATAATTTGCAGTTATCCACTAAATTGCATCCTGATTTCTACTCTTTGTACCACAATTTTTGTCGAGACAAAACCTCAAAAACCTAAACCAAATTGTGTCACGATCTCACCAAATCGTACTATGTTTTTTGCCAAACTTCAATCAATAATTGAGTTAATTTCAATATGACATTTATCTTGCTAGAAACTCTTCGGGGTTTACCATACTACGCAATCTTGATGAGACTTTGCAACTTCTTAGACTATCTGACTTACACATACTATAGTTCAACTTATCAATTATGCTGATTTTATTACTTATCTTTACTATTTTCACTCTTCTTATTTACCATTGATTAATTTCCATTTCCACAACAAACAAAATAAAAAGACAAAAAAGTTTATTTTGTTTGGTAAATAGTATGTCGTTATCTATATTATTATTATCCCATCGATTTCTTTCATGCTAAGAATATGTAGTTTTCTCAATGTTATCATATCCTATTATCCTATTGATGATTTATTATTATTTATTTATTATTTAGTGAAATTGAAATGTGATGTTGAAACACCGCGTGGGGAGACAGGGAAAGTTCTGGGTTGCTCAAGAAACGCGCAAACAATTAAACGTGGCCGGACCACAAGACATTTTAGAACGTGCATAATATTAATATTTTTTGAGTCCTGCTTTTTTTGGGTTAATTATGTTTTAGGTTTTCTATAAATAGGCGTGTTTCCAACATTAATCCCTATTTAAATTTTATTAAATTTTTGGTCCCCCAATGTTTTTTTCCGTTAGTAAAATAGGTCTTCGCTGTTAATTGTTGCTGATTAAGCAAACAGTGAAGCATACATGGATGCCACATCTGACTTTTTTTTTGGTCAAATATGTTTTTAGTCTTGTAAAAATGAGGCATTTTAAGTTTAGTCCTTATTTAATTTTAATAGTAGTTTTAGTCCTTACAAAAATACTATGCGTTCAGTATTAGTATCTGCTCAATTCAAATTTGTTCAATTTATGCTTAAACTCTTGTATGCTGCCACTAGTTTTGCATGAAATGGAAGCATATGAGTTGATTTAAATTAATATGGAATTATTTTCCAACGCTCATTCAATATTTTGTCTCTGGTTAATGATATTAGGTTCTATTCAAATAATCTATGCCGATTCAACATCTTTTGGTCAACGTAATTTTAAAAAAAAAATAGCTTATTCTTCGGAATCTCATATGGGTTTCATAATTCTAGGAATTGGTTCTATAAGTGATATTGGGCTCAACGGGGCCGTTTTACAAATAACATCTCATGGATTTATTGACGCTACCCTTTTTTCTTGGCAAGAACTAGTTATGATAAACTACGTCTTATTTATCTTGACGAAATGGGCGAAATGGCTATCCCAATGCCAAAAATATTCACGATTTTCACTATCTTATCGATGACTTCTCTTGCATTGTCGGACATGAGTGGTTTTGTTGCCGAATTGATAGTTTTTTTTGGAATAATTACTAGTCAAAAATATCTTTTCATGATAAAAATACTATCATAACTAGTTTTAGTAGGTTTTTTAGTCCCTACAAAAAAAAATTACTTCTAATTTTAGTCACTGCTAAAACAAAGTTTGTTTAATTATCCTTAAACTCTTAAATTTTTGAACGATTTTTTTGAGACAAGTTTAGAACACTATGAAAGGTTCAATTACTAAAATTTATAATTTTTTAACATGAAACGAATTAAATATGAATTTTTGAAGACGATAAAAAAGATAAAAGTAATAAAATCTGGACAAATAAAATTGTTAAAAAACTTAAGAGTTCAAGCATAAATTAAACAAATTTGAATTGAGCAGAGACTAATACTGAGTGCATAGCATTTTTGTAAGGATTAAAACAACTATTAAAATTAAGTAAGGACTAAACTTAAAATGCCTCAATTTTACAAGGACTAAAAACATATTACAAGAAAAAGTCAGATGTGGCATCCATGTGTGCTTCACCGTTTGCTCAATCAGCAACAATTAACAGCGAGGACCTATTTTGCTAACGGAAAAAAACGTCGGGGATAAAAAATTTAAGTAAGGACTAATGTTGGAAACGCACCTATTTATATGGATCTAAAACATAATTAACCCTTTTTTTAAGACATCAAAATGGATTTTTTGAGTCGTTAACGAGTGCTCTCAGACACTCTTTAAACATTTCTAAAGAATAAATTATTCTATAAAAAGAAGAATATATAATTTAATAGAGTTTTTTTATTTGTCTTAACCCTCTAATTCTCACGCAAGAGTGATTTTCATAATTTAGAGTTTGGTAGAAAAAGAGTAGTAAACTTCGACAAATAATTATTTTAATCCAAATTTAAATTGAATTCTTTTAAATAATGTATCATTTATCAAAATTCATTAATCACTCGAGTACTTTTTAATTTGATTAAATCATTTTTATTATTTCTAATTTAAATATTTAATTTTGTTTTAAAAGTTAATTGGTACACTATTTATTATGTTTTCTTTTACAGATCCAATTATATCTATTGACATTGAGGTAATGATTTTTTATAAAAAAAATTGTTATGTTAACTTGTTTTATTAGTTGTAATTATCTCTATAGTTATCTTCGTGGTAAAATAAAGTAGACACAATGTGATTTTTATTTTATATAGACTGTACAGATTTTTTGAAAGATATAGAATATATATTAATTAGTTGGAAAAAATATTTTATATTAGCAAAAAAAATATGATTTCATTAATAATTTTGATATTAGTTAGTTTTTTTTTGAAGGAGACATTAGTTAGTTGAAGCATGTGCTTGAGCAAAGGATAATATTATTGGAGTTCACGGGCGAGACTGAGTCAGTCTTAGACATTTTTTTTTTCCTTCTTCTTTTTCTTAAGAGGAAAACATTTTTTCTCTTTTAAATTCGGATCAATTTAGAGTTTAAATTTAAGTTATTTTGGTGATTCTTTCTAACTTGTCAAGTTACTTTAAACACACATGAATGTTGTGTTTACAAAGATTGAGTTTGTTATCTAAAAAAGTTTAATGGTATAATTTGTTTTTTTAGGGAACGGTATAATTTGTTCTCCGCTTACATTCTATTTATGTGTAATTAATCCTTGATCAATATGTTAAAAATATTTTATTTAATTTGCCATATTTTTAAACACTTAGAATAACATGGCGTTTTTTTTTTTTTTTTTTGTTATCAAGCCAACATGAGATATATTACCACAAGGGAAAAAAGCTACTCCTTAGCACAAGGTGTGCATAGGAGAGCAAATCAAAGTTACAACATAGTATCCTGAGGAAACAAATAAAACGACAATCAACCTATACCCAAACAAGTAAGGGGTTGCTGCCACCACATATGGTAACCAAAAGAAAAACAAACACCGTTAGCTTTCAGCCAACCTAAGGAACACTATGTTACTTTTTCCACTAGCTGCATAATAGATTTAACTTTATTAGAGAAGAGTTTATGGTTGCTTTCATTTCATAGCACCTGAACAGTGCAAAGTCAGATAAGTTGCAAAAAAGAACGTCGCGGTTTAAAACCACCCGACGAGTAAGAAAACTGTGTAAAATGATCCTAAGTGTGTCGGAGATCCAAGAAGTACACACCAATCCAAGGCTTTACATGTTGCCAAAGAGAACCAAAGGTATGACAACGAATTAAAAGATGATATGCTGATTCATTATCACCACATCCTGACACACATAATTGAGAATCAATTGAAATAATGCTCTGGTGCATCAAGTTGTCCTTTCCAGGATACGTGTTGCAGAAAAGACGTCACATTCAAATTGAGACCTTCAGAGAAACATGTTTATGCCAAACAACATCTGAAACATCGTCGTAGATATGCATCTCCTGCCTCATGAGAAGTTGATACACACCACACACAGTATAACCATCACCAACATTAGGGCGCCACTGCCAAGCATCTGTAACAAAATCTTGCAAGGTAACATTAGAAAGCAGAGACCTAAATTCCCTCACTAGATCCTCCTCCTAAGCTAACAGATGTCGCCTCCAGCCCCAAGCATCCCCTCCTTCACCCCAACCTAAGGAGTACATTTATGCAGCCGTCAAATCCTTAAAAACAGATAAATCAAAAAGCCTCCTAAACCTCTCCTTAAGAGGAACCGTCCTCACCCAACAATCCGACCAATAAAAAAGGTTTTAACTCAATTTCCAATCTTCATAAGAATGTTATCATAAAACCAACTCCCTCCATTGGTACCCACCCCCTTACGAATTTTCACAATCTTCCTCCACCAGACCGACCCATCCCTCCCCCTTTCTTGCACTCGCCTCCTCACCTCACCATACGGAGAAGCCAACAGCTTAAACCACAAACCTTCCCTATCCACCAGACACCTCCAACACCATTTGCCGAAAAGAGCAAGATGGAATTCCTTCAACCGCCTCACCTTAAACCTCCAAACTCCTTACCAGTACAAATAGAATTCCAGTCAACGCAATCAATTTTCCTATGGTCCTCACTCCCGCCCCAAAAAAATTAATTAAAATAGACTCAAGAGAGGAGATTATACCTGAGAGAGCTTTGAAGAAAGAAAGGGCGTAGACAGGAAGAGAAGACATGACGGATTTAAGGAGAATAAAACGGCCACCGAACGACAAGTTTCTACTCTTCCATTCAGACATACTAGTTCTTATTCGATCCAGAATAGCCTCCTAAAAATTCAAACGTCTAGTATCACCGCCAACGGGAGGGCCCAAATACATAAAAGGCATCCTTCCAATTTTACATGACAGAACAGATGCCGCCTCAAGCAACCAAGAGTCATCAATATTAATACCAACCAACAATCACCTTTCTCCTTCTAAAACTCTACCCGCAATCACTTTTTATCTTCTAAAACTATCAAAGAGGAGTGATTTAGGTTTAATTTTGACAAAAAATCATCCATCCGAGTTGTTAAACTTTCTTTTTTTAGTTAAATAAGAGTTGAAAAACTGTCCCACGGTAATTTGCGACATGATATAAATTAAACATACATATTGTAGATAATAAACCAAAATACATAATAATAATTCAAAATAATTTGGAACGGACACCAACGCAACGACCCAAGATTTTTACATAAAGATAGTACAAAATAAAAACTAGACCTCTACGTCTCGGCCCCAATGGATCTAGTAAAGTAAGTACACATACACCTTGAACTAGGAAAGCCATTATTATTTACACATTATTAAGACTATTCTCAACATCAACAGAATCAGGAGAAATCTCCAGATCTTCATTCCCATTGGACTAAGATAAGGGCTCAACTAAGTCGTCTTCCCCAACAATGCGATAGACATCCAACTGGTCCTTCTCCATCAAAATTTTATGGAAAAACTCCACTCTGGACACCACGTTGTTAAAGGAATCAACCATAATATTCTTAAGCATGGTGTCTAGCTTCTCATTCTCCACCTCCCAGACAAGCTTCTCGGCTTTTAAATCTTATAGTTTGACCCTTAAATCCTCATTTAATCCTTTCTCTCTAGAAATCGAACACACAACATTCAACTCTTGACGCGTTTTGCAAAGTCTTCTTTGTTATGAAATAAGTAATTCTACAGAGAATCTTTCTCCTTTAAAAGGGTTTCCTTCTCCTACTAGAAATCCTTAATCTTTGAGGAAGACTCTTTGGCAACCTTTTTTCGATTTCAGATCATCTCGGCGCATCCCCTTAGCATACTCTCGACGTTAAAGATCTTACAACCCTTACCCAAAATCTCGATCTCCAAATAAGAATTCCCGCCTCTCCAGCCTTTATGCTTTTCTAGCTAGTTCCTTTATGCCATCACTGGCTTTTTGGCTATCGATATCATCAAACAATAATAGTTATTAACTTGGCGACATGAGGGACATAATCCACAAGCTCATATTGGTAGGAAATCATACCCAATTGAAGGATGGCCTTGACATGATCAACCCCAACAAAGGATTGTAGTGCCTTCGGGATGGGAGAAGAAAGGCATCATCTTTCTGAAGTACCATACCAATACTCATTCGTTGAAACTTTTTTGCGCCTTTTCATGGGGAGACGGAGGAACCAATGAGGTCAAGGCTCTTTGATTTATCACTCTCACCTCTACTCTAGAAGAACCCACCATCCTCAAAAGAAGATATGTTAAGGGTATGAAAGGAAAAGTCGGAACCCCGTCACCTAAGTATTAATCAATTGCTTCTAGGGCTAGCAATGAACCGATACAACTCAAATAAAGTTCGGAACTCGACTCGGTAATTATTTTATTGAACTTGGTTCATGAACCAAACGAGCATAATTTGAGCTAAAGCTTAATTTCGTTAAATAAATAAGTTGAACTTGAGTTATATATAGTTCGACTCGTTTGGTTCATAAACTGACTCGATTATATATATATATATATATATATATATATATATATATATATATATATAATAGTATTTAACTAATAGCAATAGTAAAATAATAGAAGCAATATAAAACAACAATGGTAACAAAGTGGACCTGGATAGTTTTTAGCAATGAAAATATGTTGCTTGTAGTGCCATGGTGTTTTAGCAAAGCTGCACTACTTTGTTTTTGTCTCACATCAAAAGTATCTGAGGTAGATACAACAATACTTGTCTAAAAAAGAAACGGCTTTGCTACTCTTTGATATGAAGGTGGGCGATCTATTATTTCACGGTTGTGGGATGGTTGTAACCCATTCGCCTTAGTTTATTTTTTATTTTTTAATAGGTCTAAAATATGCAGTTTTTAAAATAAAAAAAATAAATTTTAAAATTATGTGATTCGAGCTAATGAACCTAATGAGCCGAACCGAGTTACTCGTAAACTTTAAACGAGCCAAACTTGAGCTGAAAAAAATTTGTTTCGAACTCGAGTCAAGTTTCGAGCCGAAGCTATTCTTATCGAGTCGAGCCAAGCTCAGACGAGTTCGATTCGACTCGATTCATTTCCAACCCTAATTGCTTCTTTAACTTTGGCTTCCCAATGTTCTTGACAATAATTGTGGTAGGCTCATAGGTATATACTTGGGGGACAAGCTTTTCCACAAAATCCCGATGAGAAGTAAATGTTTCTCCACTTAGGCAAAATGGTCCCGTGATGGTTCTAAAATGGTTCATCGGACCACTTATACAGAAATTTAGGATCGCAACAGACTATGTTCTCCATCTCATAGCCAACATAATTTCTTCCCCAGGACCCCTCTTGTGGATACATATGAACTTATGGACCACAACAATCTTAGGTTGGATTATCACATATTGATATTTAAAACTCTTTATAGATTCATTGAAATGATCAAAGAGCTTCTGAGGCTAGTGGAAGGATAGGAGACCTCGACAGTCCATTCCTTTCTTCATGTTACACCGAGGATAAAAGATGTGTAAGAAGGTCTCTAGTTGGGCTTCAACCCCATAACACTTGTATACCTGGACAAAGTCCACAATATGCCCCCAAAAAGTAGGATGCCGATGTAAGGGGGTAGACTGTAGAGCGTTAAGAAATCATACGTCTAATAGGGAGAATGGAACTCGGACATGGATGCGGCGGAGAATATAACCGATCATTATGAGCACACACCCAATGTTATCACAAATGAACTCTTAGAACTAAGGTACTTCCATAGAACATTAATAAAAATAATGCGCCGATAGAGGCGAAAGAGATTGAATGCATCCTTGGGGGTCCAAGAAATTAGAAGGCATTCCCAGATATTCCTCACTGACATAGGGAAAACGGTCGGAGACACGAGGAGGATATATAATCCCTTCTAGAGGATAAGCCACCTTTTTTCCCATTTAATCCGCCCACATAATAAAGTTTGATAAGAGGAACGCCCCCATGCCAAAATGAAGGAACAAAAAAAAACTGGTAAACCTAAAAGCTCAAGACCCTTAGAGCTCCTTTGGTGCACATGATATGATAGAGATGTGATATCAAAATGGATAATGATAGGAAATGATATAGACAGGATAAACATTTATCCTATCACATGTTTGATGCACACATGATAACAAACATAATATCATATATATCACAATTAAATGACAAAATTACCACTACACTTAATTATGTATATTTTAAACTTTTTTTAATTAAATATAATTAAGTTATTCTTGATTATGAATCGTCTTCTTCCTTTGTTTTAGAGGTGCCGTCTTCTTCTTCCTCTTCTTCTATTTTCGAAAGTACAATTAAAAAAAAAGGGTTAATAGATCTTTACCCCCCATGTAATAGGCCAAACAAAAACGAAAATTTCTTGAAAAAAAATAAAATTGGTTTTTGTTTGGCCTATTAGGGGGGTAAATCAAACATAAATATTTTACAGGGGGATGAATCAAAATAAAAATTTTACACGGGGGAAAATCGAAAATGACCTATATTACAAGGGGGTAAAGACCTATTAACAAAAAAAAAAAATTAATGGCTTCTTCAATTCAAAACAAAATTGTTTCTTCAATTACAACAAAGTTCTATCAATTAAAAAAATTATAATCATAGTCCAAGCTCTTAACCAAACCAATTGTTGTCTCTATTGAAGATATTACAAAATTCTTAAATTCTGTGTTTCATCTATTTTAAAATTTGACTTGAATACAAAATAGATAATCAAGAAAGAAATAGACAAAAAATTAAGTAGATGGAGGAAAAAGTGATTGTAGGGTAGAATTGGGGTTAGATCTCTGACAAATAGAAGAGATGGGGTTGAAGAGTTATGGAGAAAGAGGTAGTGGTCAATTGATGGAGAGAAGAAAGAACATGAACGATGAATTGAGAGAGGGCAAAATAAGGATTTTAGTGCTAATCATGATAGGATAATTCTAACCCACCAAAAATTAAGGATAAAATTAACAAAGGGTGAGTAAGATATTATTAGAAATAGGTTTAAGTTATCCTTTCCTTTTGGTGCACGAAACAACAAATTACACCAAGATATGATAGTTTTATCATATTCTATGTTCCTATCTTGTGCACCAAACGGACCCTTAGGTCGTTGCCAATGACAATGGAACCTCAACAAAAGTCACCAACAGAGGTCTGAGGGTATACATGCTACCTCAAACCTTCATCCTTACACCTCCCGAGTAGATGAATCTTCATCTCCTACCTTACCCAAAACGATGATGATTGGACATCCTTAATCAAACCCGTAAATGTGTTTCAAAAGACTCCCTTAGAAAGACGATATCTCAAATTACTCACCATACAAAAAATCGTCAAAAACTACCCAAATTCCACAATTTCTAAATAGAAACGTATGGAATAAAACAAATGAATGAGAACAATCATACATGAAAAAGGAGAAACTCACCGTCGAAACTAGTTTAAGGAAGACATGCCATTAGTATGAGATACGATGTGGAGGCCTCAAATGGAAAAAAAAAATGCATAATGCTTGGAGAAAGGGTATTGGGAGTCGGAGAGGGAATTTGGGTCCCAATGATGTCTTCTCATAATCTGCTTACAACTGTCCCTAGAGGACAACTGACCACGTTAAGGTTCAAGGACAAAAATCCTAAGCCTACTTTATAAATACCAACTCAAGGGCACTGGTCTAGGTTTGCATACATTTTACTCTAAATTACCTCAGATCCATAACACATACTGACTTAAGCGACAAAGTATCTTCGTAGGTAGAGCCTGAAGTAGATAAAATAGTCACAAGGAAGGGGGGGTTTGAATTGTGACCCTTTAAAAATTATCCTGAAACTTAAAAGTGATTCTCAAGTTGTTTACTTGGAATTATGTTAACTTTCTGACTTCAGAATGTTCTGAAGTTCATAAACAAAATTGCTTAATAAAGTATAAGTGTAAGTGTGTGTTGTGTATACTGTAAATAAAAGAGTATAGAGAAGAAAGAAAGAACACACAAAGAGTTATAGTGGTTCACCCAATGTGGGCTAGTCCACTCCCCACAATCCTGTGAGAGTTTCCACTAAGATGCTTGAGATAACCTCTCAAGTCCTGCACCTTACAATCTTGTTCACCTGAACAATTACACTCCTGTATTCTCTAAGCCTCAGCAGGCTTGCACCTTCTTGCTAAGTTAACCACTTAGACTTTTACAACCTTTGCTCAACCTAACACTTTAGGACCTCTAAAAGCTAGATGAGACTTTGTTACAATTTGTATGGAAGTTGGGTGTTTGTAAAACAAACAATGAAAGAAGAAGAAGAGGTTATCCTACAGATAACAAGAGTATTGATTTGCACTAAGTTGATGAAAGACTTAGAGATTGATCAATTTCAGTTTGCAAAAGCTTCAAACAAAATCAGAGTTGTTTTCTTGTATGCTTTGCAATGGTGCAAGTTTTGCTAAGGCCAAGCCCTCTATTTATAGAGTCTTTGGGCTCATATAGCCGTTGTAGGGTGTCCAATGGTGTTATGCCATGTGTCCTGGGTCCCACAAGCTTTAACTTGAAATTCTGGGCAAACATTCTGATCTGTGATGAACATCAGAATGTTGTTGTGTTCATGATGATCTTCATCTGGGTTCATCACGTTCTTCATCTGGGTTCATCATGTATGAATGAACACATGAAGTTCTGGGCTATGCATATGCTTTTCATATGAATTTCTGGACAATAACCAATGTATGGACTTTTCTTCATACATCAGAATGTTCCTTTCCCAGATTTTGTCTTGGAACCGGTGCAGGAGGATTTAGTGGGATTCTGCATCTTCATGCCCATGCTTTGAGAGATTGTGTTGTCCTTGATCAGTACCAACTCTCAGACGTGTCTATCTCTTGTTGGAGATGACAGATTTGCTTTGCTTTTGCTTTTTGCTTTTCACCTACTATACTGTTCATAAAGTAAGCATGAGCTGAGCTTGAACATTCTGATCATCAGAATGTTCCATCTGTTTCACTTAGGATGATTTGTAAGACTATCATTTGATGTAATCAAATCCTAATAGTGAAACAATAATGAAGAGCAGTGATGATAACATCTAGGATGATATTCCTTTGTGAAATATTCCTAGTACATCAATGTTCATAGTCTTAAATGAACATTGAATGCCTTCTTTGACATAACTCTTGTATATGCCTTTATTGCTTGATTGATCCATGCAAATGTACTTTCCTGGACATATATTCATGTCACATGTGCCTTGCATGACCTTGATCACAGTTCTTGAGATTCTTGGCTTGTATAAGAACAACCTTCTGAACTAGGTTGCTTCTGAACTGGTTGCTTCTGAACAACCTTCTGAACTGGGTTCTGAACAACCTTCTGAACTGGGTTGCTTCTGAACAGGGTTGCTTCTGAACAAGGTTGCTTCTGAACAGGGTTGCTTCTGAGCAAGGTTGCTTCTGAACAGGGTTGCTTCTGAGCAAGGTTGCTTCTGAACAGGGTTGCTTCTGAGCAAGGTTGCTTCTGAACAGGGTTGCTTCTGAACAGGGTTGCTTCTGAGCTCTCATCAGAACGTTCTGATCAACTTTCTGATCAACATTCTGAACTAACTTTCTGAACTTTAGAATTAGTTCATGGATTCAATGTCCTTTGATTTTATGCATCTTGGTATGATTCAGACCTTGTTCCTGTCTTAGTGAAAACACTCAAGAGCACAAGTTAAATACCAAGGAATTAATCAAAGTCCATTTAATCCTTAATCATTAAAGTTTATTATCTTTAAAATTAATTAGGGATTTTGCCTCAACAATCTCCCCCTTTTTGAAGATGATAAACTTATGATTTAGGATTAAGGATTTTGATTATATATATGAAAAATAACAGAGCTTAAAAATTTATTTTAATGCTCCCCCTCATTTTTATAATCCATTATGCAGAGTTTTTAAGAACTTTAAAAAGCTCCCCCTCAATTTCATAATCTTTTGCATAAAGTAAAAATATGCAAGACTGAACCAAATTCAATATTCATTCATTTGATATAACATGAAGTACATTACATGAAAGGATGGTTCAAAAACAAAAAAGAAAATCAAAGTGCATGTGATCAAGAAAAGCAAAAGATGGAATTTATAAATTCCAATATCAATTGATCACCTAGACCTACTTAGGGCCTATAACTAAAAAAAAACTTAAAGACTTTGAATCCTAAAGCTTCTCCCCCTTTTGTCATCTGCAAAAAGGATAGGGAGGATTTCGGAAAAGATTCATGGAGTGGAGTCTCCAGAATCAGAAGAGGGTTCTGCGTCAAAGATGGAGGGGTCATCAAATACTGGAGGTGGAATGGCCAAACCAGGAGCATGGACTTTGACAGTCCAGTCAGCCAGCACACAAGCAATTTTGTGGGTCTTGGTGGAGACTCTAAGTGCCCTTGAGGCTATCTTCTCTGCTCTTGAAGGCTTAGCAGGTTCAGCAGGACCAGAGGCTACAGCTTGCACTCTGTTTGCAGACACAAAGGTGTTGAGAGAGTCAAATAAAGCAGCCATGTTTGGAAGTTTGCTTCTTGTGGTGGTCTTCATTTGTGGTGGTGGTGGAGTGGATGAAGGAATGAAAGGTGGAGTAGGAAGGTCAGAGACCAAGAAGTTGGTAGCACCTGCAACAGAATCCATGGTGGAGGATGATGGGTTAACATTCTGACCATTTTGGGCCATGAGCTGTACCTCCTCAGAGGGCAGAGATCCTGATGCCAAAGGCATGGGATCAACTGACAGCTGGCCATCTGGAGGAAGTTCATTTGAGGCATGCTGATCATCAAGCTCTTGATTGTCTCGATCAGCCATGACATGAATATCTTCATCATTCTGGGCTTTAGACACTGCAACATTCTGACCAACAGAAGTTTCAACATTCTGAACATTCTGAACAGCAGGATTTTCAACATTCTGACCTTTTGGAGCTTGCTGAGTTGTTTCTTGTCCATCTTGAAACAACTCACTGTTGAAGTCAATGTTGATATCTTCAATATTGAGATCAAATCCAGTTGAGAACTCCACATCTTGAGCTTCTTCTTCAATGTTCATATTTGAAGCTAAGAGCTCAGCCACTTCCTGAGTTTCTCCATCAACATTCTGAGTACCAAACTCAGTATTTTCTGCTGGTGGAGAGGGAGTTTTGGTATCTGTAATCTCTTCAACCCTTCTTTTCTTCACAGCTTTCTGAACATTCTGATCAGAAATTCTTTTACCAGATCCAGAGGGTTCAGAAGTTTTGGAGGCTGGCATGTTGGATGAAGTAATATGGAGTTGACCTAAGGTCTTGGAAGAAAAGGTCATAAAATCCAGCTTGCGTTTCTCTCCTTCAAGGGGCACTTTTGCCTTTTGAAAAATGGAAGTGAGATGCATTCCATAGGGTAGTCCAGCAGATGTTTGTTTTATGGCTAGGCATGAATCAATCATGTGTTGAATAATGATAAAACACAGATTTAACTTAATCTTTTTCATGAGATGGTAGATGAAACAAAGATCTATGTCAGAGACAAGTTCAAAAGATCCACATCTAGGTAAAAGACAATGCCTAATCATGTTGTGAAGAATTTTGGGAGTATCTTCCAGGTTTGTGGAGTTAAAGGTGTGATTTTCTTTGGTGTATTTAACTATGAGTTTGTTACGGTTAACTCTAGACTCATCAAACCAGAAGCTAGAGTATAGCTGATTACCTTCATTTGGAATTTTGAATGCTTCAGAGACAAATTCCTGAGTCATCTTGATCTTTACACCTTTGACTGATGATATGAGAAACTTCTCATTTCCATTCTTCTTTTCCTGAACTGATAGGTTGGTGTAGAACTCTCTGACCAAGTCTTCATAGGTGTGTTCTTGAAGAGTTATGAAGTTGGTCCATCCTTGAGGTTCAGTGAACTCCTTCATATTCCATGCCTTGGTTTCCAGACTTTCAAGGTTGAAATACTTGGTTCTACACATTGGTCTGAGAGCAATCTTTTCTGCCCTTGAAGCTTTTAAGGTAGCAGCAAGTTTGGTAATATCTTTACCTTTCCCATGCTTCTTAGAAGAGCCTTTCTCTTCTTCTTTTTCAGCCTTTTCTTCAGATACTTCCTCTTCACTTGCTTCTTCATCTTCAGAGGTCTTTTCCTCAGATAAGGGCATAGCTTCAGCAGCAATCTCCTTCCTCCTTTGAAGTATTATCTTTGTAAGTTCCTTATCCCTTTTTGAGGAAGCTTTTACTGATTTCATTGCGTCAGAAAGAGTTTGTTCAGAGTCTTCATCCTCTTCTTCTGGATCTTCCTCTGTTTCATCCTCAGAGTCTTCATCATCTTCTTTTTCTTCGTCAGAATCTAGATTCACGTGAGATACCTTTGGTTTCTTCAAAGGTTTCTTCATCCTTGTTGATCGTCTGGTAGGTATTGGTCTGGGTTTGATGATGGGTTTCTTAGAGGATCTGGTTTTGGAAGATTTGGGATTTTCAGAAGCAGGAATGATTACGTCCTGAAGAATGGTGCGTACAGGGGTTTCACTCAAAAGTTGTTGATCAGAGGTTTGATCAGCAGCGGTGTTGGATGGTGGTGGTTGAAAATGTTCTTCGGAAAGTCTTGGGGTAGTTTTGGTTCTAGCCATTTTTTCAGAAAATGAAGAACAGAGCAGTTTGAATTTTTTAGGAAATGAGATGGAAGTGAAATAATCAGAGTTGGTAACTGATTATATAGACAAAACGTGCAAGAGAAAAAGAATAGTAGTGATATGATGACAGTTAGCATTGGGAAGGATGAAAAACTGTCAAAAAGCAACGCCTAGGAGAGAGAAAGGAAAAAGTAGCCGTTTGGGAAGATGAATGGATTTTGGATGATTTGATGGTTAAGCCATTACATGGTGGTTAAACCTTAAACATGACTTCTTATAACCAAGCATTAAATGCTTAAGATTATGGATGGATTTTTTGAACAAGTCAAAACAAGATCTCACGCATGAGATTGTTTGACTCAGAATTTGGGTTCTAAAAAAAATTTCAAGAACATCATGAATGGATAAACTCAGATGAACATACTTGTGACTGTTCTGATCGTATGAATATTGCAATGAACATTCTGACCTGATGAACGTTCTGAACTCAGGAACATTGAGAGCGAGATAAAGATGGATCTATCTGATTTGTATCAGATGACATCAAGGGGTTTAGTTTAAGGCCCTTAGTGATCAGTAATCAATCTTTATTGGGATTTTTCATGATTAACAATTTTTCTTTAAGAAAATTGAATCTATCCTCAACAAGGGGTTTTGTGAAAATGTCAGCCAATTGATTTTCAGTATCAACAAAGCTTAATGCAATATTCTTTTTCTGAACATGGTCTCTAATGAAATGATGTTTTATTTCAATATGTTTAGACCTAGAATGCTGAATAGGATTCTTAGAAAGATTAATTGCACTTGTATTGTCACAATAAATAGGAACACTTGTGTACCTTAGAGAGTAATCTTCCAGCTGATTTCTTACCCATAAAATTTGAGAGCAGCAGCTAGCTGCAGATACATACTCAGCTTCAGTTGTGGAGAGTGCAATAGTGTTTTGCTTTCTGCAAGACCATCCAATCAATGCTTGTCCTAAGAATTGACAGGATCCACTTGTGCTCTTCCTCTCAACTTTGTCTCCAGCATAATCAGCATCACAATAGGCTACAAGATCAAAACTAGAACCTTTTCTATACCAAAGGCCAAGATCAGTAGTACCTACTAGATATCTAAATATTCTTTTAACTGCAGTTAAGTGAGATTCTTTTGCACATGTTTGAAATCTAGCACATAATCCAACTGCAAACACTGTATCAGGTCTGCTAGCAGTCAAATATAATAATGAACCTATCATGCCTCTATATTCTTTTTCAGAAATAGATTTTCCACTCTCATCCTTATCTAAACTTGAAGATGGATGCATAGGGGTGCTCATGATTTTTGCCTCATTCATTTTATATTTCTTAAGAATGTCTTTGATATACTTTTCTTGACTTATAAAAATTCCATTTGAATGTTGTTTGATTTGTAAACCAAGGAAAAAACCAAGTTCACCCATCATGCTCATCTCAAATTCACTTTGCATAAGGTTGGAAAATTCTTCACACATTTTTATTTTAGTAGCACCAAAAATAATGTCATCCACATATACTTGAACAATAAGCAAGTCAGTATTATGTGTTTTTCTAAAAAGTGTGGTATCAATTTTTCCTCTTGAAAAACCATTTTCAATTAAAAATGTGCTAAGTCTGTCATACCAAGCTCTAGGAGCTTGTTTAAGACCATAAAGAGCTTTTGTTAATTTGAAAACATGATTTGGTTTTTCTTTGTTTATGAATCCAGGTGGTTGACTTACATAAACTTCTTCATTTAGAAAACCATTTAAAAATGCACTTTTCACATCCATTTGAAAAAGTTTAATGCTTTTATGTGCAGCATAAGCAAGAAGAATTCTGATGGCTTCTAACCTTGCAACTGGTGCAAAGGTCTCATCATAGTCAATACCTTCTTGTTGGTTGTAACCTTGAGCAACTAACCTTGCTTTGTTTCTGACAACTTTACCTTCTTCATCAAGCTTGTTTCTAAAAACCCATCTTGTTCCAATGATGGTTTTATCTTGATTATTTGGAACCAAGTTCCAAACTCTGTTTCTTTCAAACTGAGAAAGTTCTTCCTTCATGGCCTTAATCCAAGAGTCATCAATAATGGCTTCATTGATTGACTTGGGTTCCATTTGAGAAATCATTGCCATGTTGTTATCTTGAAAGGACAATCTGGTTCTTACACCATCAGTTGTGCTTCCAATGATTTGATCAGTAGGATGATCCCCTACCATTCTCCAGCTTCTAGGTGGACTTTGAAAAGATTGATCCTGAACATTCTGATCATCTTCTTTCTCTACTGTGTTCTCAGTATTTTGAACTGGAACATTCTGAAGTGTTGGTACTTCAGTGTCTTCATTCTCTTTAGGTTTAGAATGTTCATCATATTCATCAAATATGATATGCATACTAATTTCAACTGTCTGGGTTTTTAGATTGTACACTCTATAACCTTTAGAAGTTGTAGAGTATCCTAAAAAGATAGCTTTATCTGATTTAGGATCAAACTTACCCAATTTTTCTTTATTGTTCAGTATGTAACAATAGCAGCCAAAAATGTGAAAGTAAGATATGCTAGGTTTAATATTTTTCCAGAGTTCATATGGGGTTTTGTTAAGAACCTTTCTTATAGAAACTCTATTCAAAATGTAACAAGATGTGTTAATGGCTTCTGCCCAAAAGTAATTTTCAACATTTGATTCATTTAACATTGTTCTTGCCATTTCTTGCAAGGTTCTATTTTTTCTTTCAACAACTCCATTTTGTTGTGGAGTTCTTGCACAAGAAAAATTATGTTTAATACCATTTTCATCAAAGAATGTTTTGAAAGATGCATTTTCAAATTCTCCTCCATGATCACTCCTAACTGTGATGATATTATAACCTTTTTCATTTTGAATTCTTTTGCAAAAGTTTTGAAATGCTTCAAAAGATTCATCTTTATGTTTTAAAAATAGCACCCATGTAAATCTGGAGAAATCATCAACAATAACAAATCCATATCTTTTGCCAGTTAGACTTGCAGTTTGAACAGGACCAAACAGATCAATGTGAAGAAGCTCTAAAGGTTTCTGAGTTGAGATAAACTCAATAGTTTTAAAACTACTTTTTACTTGTTTACCTTTAACACATGCTTCACAGATTCTGTCCTTTTCAAAGCTAATCTTAGGCAAACCTCTAACTAGATCAAGTTGAGAAAGTTTAGCAATGGTTTTCATGCTTATATGACCAGCCCTTTTGTGCCAGATCCATTTGTCTTTTTCAAGAGACATAAAACAAGATTCAGCAGGCATATCATTTAGTTCTAAAACATATAAGTTCTTTCTTCTTGAACCAGAGAAAAACAATTTGTTAGAGGAGGTTTGTCTGACTTCACATATGTTAGGTTTAAAGATAACTTCAAATCCACTATCACACAATTGACTTATGCTAAGTAGATTATGTTTTAAACCTTCCACATACTGAACATTTTCTATTCTAGCAGAGTTAAGATTACCTATAGTACCTTTACCTCTGATTTTACCTTTGTCATTGTTTCCAAATGTCACTAGTCCTCCATCCTTCTTTTCAAAAGTTAGAAAACAATCCCTGTCACCTGTCATGTGCCTAGAACAACCACTATCCAGGTACCATGGTTTTGTTCTTGCACCCTGAGGCAAGACCTACATTTGACAAGATAAAAATTTTAGGTACCCATGTAATGTTGGGTCCTTGAGGGTTAGTTCTTCTAAGAGATCTTTTCTGAAAGTAACATTCTGTCTTTTATGATCAGATTTGTTACAGTAGAAACATGTCTTCTTAGCCTTTTCAGCCTTTTGTGAACTTTCTGATCTATTGAGATGAGAACGTTCTGAACTAAGATTTAAATTATTTTGTTTGATAAATTTTTTCTTAACATGACATACTGATTCATTATGTCCATACTTATCACAAAAACAACATTTAACTCTTATTTTAGCTTTAGGTACAAAACTTCCAATAATTTTGCTTGGATCCTTAAAGCCTAAGCCAGATTTCTTAGTACTTTTATTTTGAGATCCTACTATGTTTTGAAAGGTTTCTGTAGATTTTATAAACCCTGTCAGATCCTCTTTCAATGTTTCAACTTCCTTTTTCAAAAGTATGTTTTCCTTTTGTACTTCAGAAGGTACAGACATAATGCCTTTTTGTTTTCTGTTTATCTCTCTTTGTTTTTCTGACATGTCAAAATGAGAATCTTGCAGAATTTTTATGGTCTTTCTGGACTCATCATACTTGTTCTGAAGTATTTCTTTTTCTTCTTTTATCTCAGAAAGTTCTTTGATTAAAGAGTGACATCTATTAGTTAAGAAGTTTGAATCATATAAGAGACTATCAATTTTGTTTTCAAGATCTTTATATAAAGAATCAGTTTTATAGATAATTACCTCTTCCTCATCATCTGACTGAGCCATCAGTCCCATGTCTGTATCTGCATCTTCTTGAGAATCTGATTCTTCCATGTCATCCCATGTGATCATTGCTTTCTTCTTGAAGGGAGGTTTTCTCTGAACCTTTTTGATGTCAGGACATTCATTTTTGAAATGTCCAGTTTTGTTGCATCCATAGCAAGTGACTTGACTTTTGTCAGCTTCAGTTTTGATGCTGATGTTGGTCTTTGGAAACTTCTTTCTGATCTGATTTCTTCTCAACATCATCCTTTGAATTCTTTTAGAGATTAGTGCAAGTTCATCTTCAGCTTCTTCTTCATGAACTTCTTCTAATTCTTGTGGTTCTTGCACATCTTCATCAGCAACTGATGAGGTTTGCTGAGATGCTTTCAAGGCAAGTGTTCTTACCTTCTTTACTGGTTTGTCTCCTTGAAGTACAACTTCATGAGCTCTTAGTGAACCAATGAGATCTTCCAGGTTCATAGATTTTAAATCTTTGGCCTGAGTGATTGCAGTGACCATAGGTCTCCACATACTTGGAAGACATCTCAGAATTTTTCTAATTCTATCATGAGTGGAATATGCCTTTCCAAGAGATCTCATTTCATTTACTATTGTAGTAAATCTTGCATACATCTCATCAATGGTTTCATTTTCACTCATTTCAAAGACTTCAAATTTTCTGACTCCAATGTCAATTCTAGTTTCTTTGACATGAGATGTACCCTCATGATGTATTTTCAGAGTATCCCATACTCCTTTAGCATTTGTACATTCATCAACTCTTTCACTTTCTTCCATGGTTAGTGCACATGATAGAAAGAGTCTAGCTTTAGAGTTTAGTAATACCTGAGCTTTTTCATCTGTTGACCATGCACTTTTTGCTTTGACAGCTCCTTCTTTGTTTGTTGGAACAAAGTCTCCATTTGTGATGACTGCCCACATATCATTGTCTTGAGATCTGAGAAAGAGTTCCATCTTGCCTTTCCAGAAGTAGTAGTTTGATCCATCAAAGAGTGGTGGTCTATTTGAAGATCCTCCTTCAGCTATGTACTTGACTTTAGACATACTTCCTGAATCTTTTCTCTAACACTTGTTTAAGTGTTCAAACCCTTAGAACCAGGCTCTGATACCAATTGAAGTAGATAAAATAGTCACAAGGAAGGGGGGTTTGAATTGTGACCCTTTAAAAATTATCCTGAAACTTAAAAGTGATTCTCAAGTTGTTTACTTGGAATTATGTTAACTTTCTGACTTCAGAATGTTCTGAAGTTCATAAACAAAATTGCTTAATAAAGTATAAGTGTAAGTGTGTGTTGTGTATACTGTAAATAAAAGAGTATAGAGAAGAAAGAAAGAACACACAAAGAGTTATAGTGGTTCACCCAATGTGGGCTAGTCCACTCCCCACAATCCTGTGAGAGTTTCCACTAAGATGCTTGAGATAACCTCTCAAGTCCTGCACCTTACAATCTTGTTCACCTGAACAATTACACTCCTGTATTCTCTAAGCCTCAGCAGGCTTGCACCTTCTTGCTAAGTTAACCACTTAGACTTTTACAACCTTTGCTCAACCTAACACTTTAGGACCTCTAAAAGCTAGATGAGACTTTGTTACAATTTGTATGGAAGTTGGGTGTTTGTAAAACAAACAATGAAAGAAGAAGAAGAGGTTATCCTACAGATAACAAGAGTATTGATTTGCACTAAGTTGATGAAAGACTTAGAGATTGATCAATTTCAGTTTGCAAAAGC
Source organism: Medicago truncatula (assembly GCF_003473485.1). Classification (NCBI taxonomy): domain Eukaryota; kingdom Viridiplantae; phylum Streptophyta; class Magnoliopsida; order Fabales; family Fabaceae; genus Medicago; species Medicago truncatula. The sequence goes on along the minus strand of NC_053043.1, from coordinate 18,759,617 downwards.
TTCAAACAAAATCAGAGTTGTTTTCTTGTATGCTTTGCAATGGTGCAAGTTTTGCTAAGGCCAAGCCCTCTATTTATAGAGTCTTTGGGCTCATATAGCCGTTGTAGGGTGTCCAATGGTGTTATGCCATGTGTCCTGGGTCCCACAAGCTTTAACTTGAAATTCTGGGCAAACATTCTGATCTGTGATGAACATCAGAATGTTGTTGTGTTCATGATGATCTTCATCTGGGTTCATCACGTTCTTCATCTGGGTTCATCATGTATGAATGAACACATGAAGTTCTGGGCTATGCATATGCTTTTCATATGAATTTCTGGACAATAACCAATGTATGGACTTTTCTTCATACATCAGAATGTTCCTTTCCCAGATTTTGTCTTGGAACCGGTGCAGGAGGATTTAGTGGGATTCTGCATCTTCATGCCCATGCTTTGAGAGATTGTGTTGTCCTTGATCAGTACCAACTCTCAGACGTGTCTATCTCTTGTTGGAGATGACAGATTTGCTTTGCTTTTGCTTTTTGCTTTTCACCTACTATACTGTTCATAAAGTAAGCATGAGCTGAGCTTGAACATTCTGATCATCAGAATGTTCCATCTGTTTCACTTAGGATGATTTGTAAGACTATCATTTGATGTAATCAAATCCTAATAGTGAAACAATAATGAAGAGCAGTGATGATAACATCTAGGATGATATTCCTTTGTGAAATATTCCTAGTACATCAATGTTCATAGTCTTAAATGAACATTGAATGCCTTCTTTGACATAACTCTTGTATATGCCTTTATTGCTTGATTGATCCATGCAAATGTACTTTCCTGGACATATATTCATGTCACATGTGCCTTGCATGACCTTGATCACAGTTCTTGAGATTCTTGGCTTGTATAAGAACAACCTTCTGAACTAGGTTGCTTCTGAACTGGTTGCTTCTGAACAACCTTCTGAACTGGGTTCTGAACAACCTTCTGAACTGGGTTGCTTCTGAACAGGGTTGCTTCTGAACAAGGTTGCTTCTGAACAGGGTTGCTTCTGAGCAAGGTTGCTTCTGAACAGGGTTGCTTCTGAGCAAGGTTGCTTCTGAACAGGGTTGCTTCTGAGCTCTCATCAGAACGTTCTGATCAACTTTCTGATCAACATTCTGAACTAACTTTCTGAACTTTAGAATTAGTTCATGGATTCAATGTCCTTTGATTTTATGCATCTTGGTATGATTCAGACCTTGTTCCTGTCTTAGTGAAAACACTCAAGAGCACAAGTTAAATACCAAGGAATTAATCAAAGTCCATTTAATCCTTAATCATTAAAGTTTATTATCTTTAAAATTAATTAGGGATTTTGCCTCAACAGAGCCGATCATTGACAAGAACATTCAGCTCTATGGAGTTTAGCCTCCACTTTTTTGAGGCCTCGATAATTTTGTTATATGGTAGGTTGGCCAAACGAAACACTTATTATCTGATAAAAAAAGAGTAAATAAACAAGATAGACCAAACCCAATCCATACACATCCACCACCACCACCAACAAAAATTAACAAAAACAAACTGAAAGCAAAACAACACTTATTGTTAATTTGTGATTTTAATTGCCAACTAAAATTTTCTAGTTTTTAATTGTTTAAATAATTGATAATTTTTTTAAGGGTCCATTTTTATTATTAGAGCATGGCCTTGTATTTGATTGAGAAAATTTGCAGGTACCATCCCCTTCTGTCCAAAAAAATGGTTGCTTACAAAGATCCTACATTCATAGGTCATCCAACACCATCATCCAAAGATCTCCGACCAGGCACGTTCATATTCAGGACGTAAAAGTTTATCATTTAGCTTTATCGACTCTATATTTTTATTATCACAAACACTTAATTTAGGATAGAACATGTTTTCAACTCTATCTTATAAGTTTTTTTTTTTTTTTTTGCTTTTGACAAAACTCTACTCCATCTGTCTTAAATTGTACTCCTTCCGTTTCAAAATATAAGCAAAATTCACTTTTTAGGTTCATTCATTTAATGATGTACATCATTAAATGAATGAACCTAAAAAGTGAATTTTGCTTATATTTTGAAACGGAGGGAGTACGACTTTTTGACCATTTCACTCAAATTAAGAAGTGTAATTAATGTTGTATGAGAAAGAGAAACTATAAACTATTTTACAAAATTATCCTAAATTAAATAATTAAAAGTAGAGTAATAAATAGTTGCTCATATAATACAAAAAAAAAAAGAATCTAATATTTTATTGATATTATAAAACGTCTTATATTTTATAATAATTTTTTTCTTAACCAATTTATAACTTGATAAAGAGGGGGTATTTTATAAGCTGAGCTAGCCTTTTCACTATTTTAATCTTTGATTACTTAGTGGGGGTTTGTTTTCTCTTTTACTCATCCACGTGATTTTTATGACATTTTTCGTTTTAATTTCTTTTGACTATTAGGCGTGAGCGTGATATTCATGACCATTAAAGCTGCCCCACTTCCTCTCCATTTAGAAAATTTAACCAAGTTGTTTGGGCTCCAGTGGCAAGAAGCTGCTTCCAAGGATGCATTCAGGGAATACCGGATTCGATTCTCAGGAGGAACAATATTTGGGCAGTGCGCATGCCTCTACGCATGAGTCGGATTAGTCGCTCACTTTTGGTGGGTTGGAAACCGTTGCGAAAGAAAAAAAAAATCAGATTTATAAGAGGCTTTTACAAGTTCCCTAAAAAAAAAAAGAGGCTTTTACAAGTATTCGTTAGTTCCGAGAAACATAATTTATAAGAGGCTTTTACATCAATCACAAACCAAATTATGTAACAAAAATGTGAATATATTTTTGTAATTAATGACAAATATTTTAGATCGGTTAAAGGTTAAAATTGTTTAGAAAGACTAGAGTTTAAAAGCAAGGTAAGGTGAAGTCTAATTGGTTTAGATCCTTTAGGTCATGAAATCCTAAACTTGGATAACTAAAGCTCAATATGTAAAACACTCGTAATTGTTCTTCTCCCCTGCATTGCTCAAATTCAGTAAAAAAACGTTGGAAGATAGATTTCGGTAGGTATCAGGAAGCGAAAATGGCTTAACGGAAGATGGTTCCGATCGCTGGGGAACAATACTCATTCAATTAAGTCAATGCTATTTTTCAAAAAATAAATAAAAATATGCCTATGTTAAATATTTCAATATGTGCCTTGAGACCCAAGAAAAACAACATAAAAAGAAAGACATGGTAAATGTAGCCTTGAAATAGAAGTCTCACATCATATAAAATAGTGAGACTAGAAATATTTATAAACAAACAGTTTTTTACTATATTAAGTAAGTTATAGCAAGAAGGTGCAAGTGATTTGCTTATTTCGGTGAAACACGCTTTGGAATTAGCAAGTTATAGTTACTATTAGTGGAATTTATATAAAAAATGTCACTATATTATATGATGAAAGGATTAGCAAAAAAAGAAAATTACATGATAAAGAGAAAATGTGTTTGTTGAATTTATTTATTATACTTATATAGATGGGTAGTGTAATACTACATATGACATGGGTGGCGGTCGTCCCACTTGAATATTACGTAGTTCCATTTTTGTATACATGCATCCAATAAAATCACGTCAAGTAAAGATGATTTAGGACCCATTTGTTTTGGAATTTTTTGAAAAAATCTCTATTTTTAACTAAAAAATCATTTTATTTTTTATTTTTGTAGTGTTTGTTTTCGATTTAAAAAAAATCCATTTTGTTAAAAAAAATCATTTTTAGCTTCAAAATGAAAAGCTATTTCAAGTAGCTTTTCCAAAATCTATTTTTTTTCTAAATACAAGGAACTCAAGTGTAAGAGCTTCAAATCTTAAAAAAAAATGACTGTTATGATAGTAAGCAAATAGAAATAGCTTAAGATTTTTTTAAAAATCTCTAAAAAAAATCTCTAGATTTTTGTAACTCAAAATCTATTTTTTTTTTAAAGCTGAAACAAACGCACCCTTAAAAATTTAAAGTGATTTTATTGGATGCAAGTGTAAAATGTAATTCGTTGGAGTATACAAATAAGAACAATGATAATAGTTAACCAAAAAAAAAAAAATACAATGGTAAACATGTATGTTTGTTGTGAGATTGTTAATATGTACGTTTAACTATTTAGATGAAAAGTTAATCCCTTCTATTGTGTAATCTCTTAAGTGAATATTAATTACTAAAATAAGACAATTTTGATTGCAGCTATTTACAATTTGATATAGATAACAAATATACCTACAAACTTACGGAGGATTAAACCGGGATCGAACCAACCGCAGACTAACCGGTTCAATTGGATCAACTGGAGGAGTAACACCATCGGTTGATTTCAAAAGCCTTAGTATTAAGAGTAACACCCTTGCCGCGAATATTGGTGAAGCTTATGTCTCTGAGAATTGGAAACGTTGTAGGGACATAGCCAGCGTCAGGGTGTTCGTTGTAATTAGTTCTGATAACAATTCCATTACGGACATCATTGAAAGTTAGATTACGGTAAGTTATTTAGCGAACGTATCAACCTCTTCCAGGTGCGGTTTTGATCCTGATGGCACGTCTAGATTTCCATACAAGAATGTTCTCGATGGTGATATTGGATACTCCACCAGACATCTCACTTCCTATTGAGATGCCAGAACTGTTGCATTTCACACAAAGAACAACATTGAGCTTCAGAATATTCAAATGCCTAACATTTTATCGTGTTTCATAATCATAAATGTTTCATAATATTTTTTGACAAACACATAAAGAATAAGATAGTCAAAGGTATGCAAGAAGAACATTGAGTTGAATTAGAAATTCAGTTCACCTGAGAAATTTGAGAACTATGAGAAACTCGACATCTGTCAAGAGGCACCAAAGAATAAAAATTTGGTCTAACCTATGGATGAATTGATGAAGGAAATTGAAAAGGAATGAAAATTTGGAGATTGTTAAGAGGCCGAGGAATTAGAAACTCGTTAAGTGGATCTGTACAATTATGCATAAATCAGATGACACTCTTAACCGATTTAAGGAAAGACTAGTGGCGAAATGATAAAATCAGACCAATGGCGTCGATTATGAAGGGACGTTTGCGCTAGTGGCAAAGATGATAGCTTTTTGTATTTTACATTCTCTTGCCGTTTACCCTGGGTGCACATTACATTAGTTTGATTCAAATAATTTCTCGAATACAGAAAAACAAAAAACAGAACCTAATCATGCCTCTACGATGGAAACATCGGCTGGAACTTTTGTTTAGCAAGAAAACAGTACAGTTAGCCAGAAACACAGTAAAACATAAAAATCAAGATCATTTACAGGATCGATATCCCAATATATAGTGCACTATAAGCCATTCTATAACCCCTATATTTTGACTTGTTTTTCAAGTAATAACCTCGATAAAGATGAAACTATCCACCCCTATCATGAACATCTAGTAAATCGCAACTCCATATAGAAACGACCAACATATCATATATTTAGCTATAATATACTTATTGGATTATAAAACAGATACTTGCCAGGATCTATGCCATCAGTATTTGGAGCATCATCTAAAGGAGCCAATATCGTAACGTTTTTACTGTAACGTTCTTGCAGTCATATGGATGAAGAGTCCAAAAAGGAGAGTCTTGCAGTCACTAGACCACATGATCTGAACAAGTGGCCCCCTTGTATGGTTGAGAAGATTCTGGCGATATTTTGTCCACCACGTGCGTCCTTGTCCATCTATGGTGCCATTATGCCCTGGTCAATCATGCGAAATGATAGAGTCGGAAACTTAGAAATTATACATTAAACAATGAAAAGTTAGAGACCTAGGATTATGCTAGCCTACTTTGTTTATCGTTATCATGGTTGAATCGTAATTAGTTCACCCTGCTTACAAGTTCAGTATGCTCGACTGTATAGTTCATCTAATGTTTCCGCAAAATGTATGGTATTTCAGATTCTTAAAATTTAGGTCGGGAGTAACTCAGCCCTACAAAACGAGCTTGTAAAGACTCTTAACACGCTTAAGATTGGACATGACTCGAGTGAGACCTGCTAAAAATTATTTTCATATAACTTATACACTGTTTTTATAAGTTCATCATGGAGTGCTTATCAAACTTAGCTAAAACAACTTAAGCACATGTCATAAGTTGTTTTAACTAAACTCTTCAAACACACCTGTCAAGTGCTTATGTTAGTACTCTGTAGATATGACTAGATAAGTTGTTTATAAGTTAATCTAAGCACAAGTCTCATCATGAACAAGGAAGAAAAATTCTCACCTCTGTAAGATTTTGACCATGAATCAAACTGCTATACCGCGGCCCAGGATGCTCCCTACCATACCCATATGATGGTAATGCAGGCATCAATGGCCAATACTTTTCATCCTATTACAAGAGAACAAACACAGCATAAGCAAAAGTTTAAAACTTTAATCTACCATCTTATTTTCTCCCTCGAGAATGAAATATAAACAAAAATAATAGTTGAAAGATCAATAAAAATTTAATTTATATACATCAACTTTTCAACTATCATTTTTGTTTATATTTCATTACTAAGGGAACATGCACATAAACAATAAACCACGAAATAAAGTTAAATAGCCTAAATTTATGGTCATAATTATTCAATTTTTCCTTAGCAACTTATATGTGTAAAAAAGTTTTACTCATACATTTATTTTTGAATAAGTTTTCATACATTTACTCATATGACTTGTTAGATTGAAAGGTGCAGTAAGCCATAAACCAGGTGGAACATTCAACTGAGCACCACCCTTATTTCTAAGGCCTTAGTATTAAGAGTAACTCCATCACCAACCCCATCAAAATCAGTCAAATTGAAAACCACAGGCCTTAGCTTCGGTGACTCCCAAACTTGTTCCCCACGCAACACCAAAACATTCCTCTGCCGCGCCAAAAATATCGAACCAAGCGCTGCAACACACAGAAAAACAAAGACCATCATGATTCTTCTACGTTCTAATATGGTGAACGAAGTTGAGTTGGAAGATGAAGTTGTTGTTCCGTTCATAAGGTGTGCCTGGACGTTGTTGTCAACAGTGTTGGCTAACGTTCGTCTGAATAGTGTTGGCCATTGGATCTCGTAAATTTAAGGTAGTAAAACACAATAGTTTATTTGTCACTCCGGTTGGAGTGTTGTATCTAAAAACACCCTAACGATGATCAAGTAAAATGTGTCGAATATGTAAGGTTTTAGGAATAAAAAAGTGTGTTAGGAACGGTGTCTTGAGAGGTTTTTGTGTTATGAGATGAGATGAGATATATATTTTAGGTGGAGAAAACTCTTTTCTAATGACTATATATAGAATTAAATTGTAATACAAAACATATTTCTAAAACATATATTTAAATGAAATATAAATTCTAAAAATATATATGATAAACAGAAATGCAAATTATAAATCCTAATGATATCTCATTTTATATCTAAAATATATTTTCCTTCAGAAAAATATCTAAAATATATTTAAATCTAAAATCTTTAAAAAATATATCTTTGACAGTCAACAGTCTGTGTCCCGACGGTATTGATTTGATATAACCACAGTCTTAACAAGAACAAAAGTGCCGCCTTCGTCTCTAATACACATACCTATGTCAAGCCTTCAGCTGTATAGAGAAAGATGCGTCGATATTCCACTTACATTTGCCTCGATAAGTTTTTGCCACCTCACAACTTTCGTATCTGCTGCACCATTGCTGGACATTGCGCTCCCTGCCAATCTGCTTCCCGACGTTTCTGCTGAACCAGGTCGGGCCTGCATCATTTGCTGCTGTCCAATCTTCGATCAGCCACATTGCTCTGTCAAGGAGCTGCGTTGCGTTCTGCCACGGTTTAAGGTTGCAGTTCTTCCACAAACTCCATAAAATAACGTAAAACGGATGACATTGGTCTGCAATATCTGCTGTAAATGGACAAAGATAGCTGCTGCTGCTGCTGTGCTGCAGTTTTCGTATCCCACGCTGCATTTCTCGACAGCATGCCACATACCACTAGCGCGCCAAATTTGAATGGCAAAAGGACTTCCAACTACAAGTATAATATGTGCAAGGTCTTCATACATGACATCACAACTTACACAATTTAGTGGACATTGAATTCCTTTCTATTGAAGCTGCCGAGCTCTGATTTTTTTCATTACATAAACATGAACATATTTTGATTGAAGGCTTTTTATCTTTGTTAAGTAATTTATTTATTTTTTAGGCTTAAAGCCCTTGCATCGGTTGATTTCTCAGCACTTGGGACAGCCTGATATTTTGCTCGAAGAATTATAATTCGGTCATGAATCAAGTTTAAGTTTTATGATTATTGAATTCTTCCAAAATACAAGTTTTTTTTCTTCTTCTTCTAATACATGGATATACTTTCGTTTTTGTTTACCATATTAAAGGTATGAAGTTTTCAACGTCTTTTAATGGTAATTAATCTTTGTCGGAATATCCCTTACCACTTGCGTAAGGGGCTCAAGTCCCTTACAACTTAGACCAATCCATTGCTTGGTTAATACTTGCATATCTAATCTCATTGAATAATATTAACAACCATTGTTAATATTAACAAATTTTATCCCAGGTAATCTCTGACCAAAAGGTGATGGGGCCAAACGTTCTTTTGGTTAGACTAGTGGTTGGAAGGCAGATAAGATAAGTTTAGACATCATTTCGAGTTATCGGAGGATCATTTGGTGTATGTGCCTGAGGTTTGTTCCTTAGGGTGAGGTATTGGGGAAGATGGATGAAAGGGGAGGAGGAGGTTATTAGGTTTGGAGGAAGAGCAGAGTGTAGTTAATTGTTGTATAACATTTTTTTGCAGGATGATATGAAAGACAAATGGGATTGGAATCTTGATCCAAGCATAGAATACACAATAAGCAACATCTATCATATGGTCTCTCATGTGGAGCAGGCTGGTCTTTATGGCACCTAAGATATTGTCTGGAATAAAACTATCCCTTTGAAGGTTTCTTTGTTTATTTGACAGTTATTACACAATCGCATACCAATGAAGGAAAATTGGCTTCGGCTTGGAATTTTTCCGTTTAATTATAATGTCTTCGAGTGGCTATGAGATGGAGGAAAGCGTCAATCACTAGTTTTTTGGTTGTAATTTTTATGGTAACAATTTGTTTCTCATTCTGCAATGGTTAGACATTCACTCAGCAGGTCTGATGTGTCTTTCTGATCACGTCACTCAATACGAAAGTTTAGGAGGTGAGTCTAGAAAATGTCGATCTTCTCTTCCATTGATTTGGCTATCTTGTGTTTGGGTTATTTGAAATGAAAGGAATTGTCACATTTTTCAGCCAAAGGATTCGTCTATGAACCAACTTTTTTGATAAAGTGACGCTTTTATCTTTTTGGTAGTTGAAAACTAAAAACGAAATCTTAGCCTTTGATTTTCATCTATGATGGACTAATCCTTTTAGTGTTTGAGCTATGTTACCTAATTAGTGATTTTGTCTTGTTTCCTAACTAGCGTTTTTGTTGCTCTCTGTTCTGTTGGTGCTCGGTTTATAATGACTTTTGAATCTTCACCATACACTCCTTGTGCTGGTTGGGATCTATTTGTGGTTGAATATAATTCATTTTGGTTTCTTAAAAAAAAAATCGTTTTTAATATATTATCATTGTTATTGCTGTGAATTCAAACCTTTTGTCAAAATAAAGCAGAACATAGATTTGGAACAAACATGAATGACAATCAATAATCAAACAGTCTCAAGCAACAAAAACATATCTAGATCGTATCTAGCACCCTTTATGTAAAGCAAAATCACAACCGAACCAAAGAACAAAGATAAAAGAGCATAGGAGCAAATACACCAAAAATTTGTTTACCTAGTTAATAGATACAAATCCACTACTATTATGGTCATATGAAATAAGAACCTTGAAAAATAACTCTTCCTCATCAAAGAAATACAACGTGATAAAATAGAGCAGTTAATAGATACAATTGCAATAAAAAAAAAAAAAAGAGCATGCAACCAATATTTTAGATTGAAGGTATGTCCAATATCCAACATGTATCGGTGTTCGATATCGACACATGTGGTTGTTTTTGATCACTTTCACTTTATCAAATTATTTTAAGTGTCTATTTATCAGTATCGTGTTCAATGTTCATGTCTGTATTTCCGAACAACCTTCGCATTTATGAAATCTTGGGAAAATTTATATAAGCAACTGAAATTATTTTCTAATTCTATATACAACTCATAACCTGAGCAAACTATCAATGCTCTATGACACATGAAATTACGAGGAAAAAAAAAAGGTATGACTTGACTGTTCCATCCCTCACAAAATTGAATATACAAACGATCAGACATAAACTGATTAATGATGGACCAGATGCTAGTAGTTTGGAATATTTGATAAACTCAAATTTCATAATCTATGTCTGTTACATTCTGTGACACAGCTTGCTTAACCAACTCTCCTTGCTCATTGTACTGATCAAAATTCCGACATGGTTTTGGAAAAATGGTTCCTATTACCCTACCTTCCACAAAGGCACATTGGAATATATGCTTCTTTTTGTATGTGATCCCAACATTCATATCATGGAAAGTCACATTTCTAACTGGAATCTCTTCACTACCAGTAATGCGTACCGGTACACGAACTCCCTCGCCGCGGATATTGGTGAAACTTATATCTCTGAGAATTGGAAGCGCTGTAGGGTCATATCCATCATCAGGGTGTTCATTGTAATCAGTCTTGATAACAATTCCAACACGGACATTGTGGAAAGTTATGTTCCGGTAGGTTATTTGGCGCACATATCCGCCTCTTCCAGGTGCAGTCTTGATCCTTATGGCACGTCTAGATTCCCATACAAGAATGTTTTCAATGGTGACATTGGATACTCCGCCAGACATCTCACTTCCTATTGAGATACCAGCACTGTTGCAATTCACACAAAAACAATATGTAGATTCAGAATAATCCATGGCTAACATTTTGTGTTTCCTAATGATTTATAACATCTTAGCTTAAATTCACTTACGGTCGCTTTTGGCTTCTTCGCAAAAAATATTTACTTTTGGTCCCTCTATTCACAATTTTCGTCCTTCAATTTCTAAATCCGGAAATATAGTCCTCCGATTTTAAATTTTCAAAAAATTTCTCCACTACTGAATTTGGGACATATTTTTCCTGACATCTTGTTGAATAATGAGCTGGCAAGTTATTAGGTAATGCAACAGTGCATAATTTTTGGGAAATCTGATATTTTAAAGGTTTTACATTTTTTATTTTATTTTTTAAAATAATAAATTACTTTAATAAATGTAAAAGAAAATAATAAGATTTAATCTACATATGTATTGACACGTCAATAAAAAGAAGCCCCAAATTCAATGGTGGAGAAAATTTCTGAAACTAGGGGTAACATTTCTGGCTTTAAAAATGAGGCGATTAAAATATGAATCAGCGAGAATAGGGAACCAAAAGTACATTTAAGCCTAACATTTTTCAAAATACACATAAAGAACAAGATACTCAAAGGTATGAAAAATGAATAGTGAGTTGTGTTAGAATTTCAGTTTACCTGACATTAGAACGAACAACAAGGTTTCGGATTATTATATTCTTAGAAGGCTTTGCATAGGCAATTCCATATTGATCCCATCCACTTTTTATTGCAATCGCATCGTCTCCCACACTTATGTAACAATCCTCTATTAACATATCCTCACAAGAATCTGTTCATATTATAGAAACTGGGGCATGTTAAACTTCTTCATGCAACAAATAAATACTTTAGGAAAAGAATAATCAAACAGGGATTCCCTAAGATTTCATCCAGAGAATTCCATATAACACTTAGTAATGACAAATAGAACAAGCGTCAAATAAGATATAATTCAAGGTGAAACTATGTCAGCTGGTTCGTGACTATTTTACTCATCTCTTTGCCAGTAAGGTGAGTGTTATTGACGGGGTTATTACTGAAATGTCTTTGAAATAAACAAAGTAAAGTAACATTGTTTTGATCTATGTAGTCAGTAGCATAGCGTAGGGGATAGCCGACCCCCAAAACGCTATAGTGGTATATTTGAGCTATTGTAGATGAAAATTTTACTTGATAATAACTTGAAGATAAAGTATGAAGGCCCTATGAAGTTATTTTTCAACAATGGTCGCGGCTATTTGTGTTGTTTACTATCCTATAAAGCATGATAGGACAAAACACATTGAGATAGACCGACACTTTATTAGGAAAAAACTGGATAGAGGATTTATAGCAACTTCTTACATCCGTTCTAAGCACTACTTGACAGATGTGTTAATAAAGTGTTTGCCAACAAAATGATTCAGCAAATTTTCTTGCAAGCTGTGATTGATAAATATTCATTCACTAACTTGAAAAGCATAAACACATTTGATAGAATAACCAAAGTAACGACTCCTAACAACCACTTAAAATGCATATCAACTTACTAACTTTTAATAACTCACTCTTAATTACTCTAATTATCCAATATTCTATATCCTAACACTATCCTCCACTATCATGAACATCTAGTAAATCGTAAGTGAATAAAGAAACAACAAGCAGATCATATAGTAAGATATGAAACTACTTATGGTATTGTGAAAAAGATACTTGCCAGGATCTATGCCATCAGTATTTGGAGCATGATATACAGGAGCCAATATTGTAACGTTTTTTATTGTAACGTTCTTGCAGTCATATGGATGAAGAGTCCAAAACGGAGAGTCACGCAGGGTAATATTTGAGATCACAATGTCACTAGAATACATGATCTGAACAAGTGGCCCCCTTGTGTAATTGAGAAGCTTATGGAGATGTTTTGTCCACCATGTTTGTCCCTGTCCATTTATGGTACCATTATGCCCTGTCAATTATGAGAATATATAGAATCAGAGAAACTTAGAGATTATACGTTAAACAAAGAAAAGAGACCCTGTACTGTGGAAGCCTACTTTGTTTATCATGAACATGGTTGACCTGTAAATGTAGCACTGAAGCTTCAAATTGAACGTGTGTTCGTAGTTTAACATGTGTCGGTTTCTAACACTGACATATGCGGTTACATTTACTTATACCATTTTCTCAAAAAATATTATTGGTGTCGACATGTCAGTGTCGTGTCCAGTATTTGTGTCTGTGTCAGTGCTTCATAGTCGTAATTAGTTCACTATGCTTCTCTGCATAGTTCATCTAATGTGAATTAATTTTTCCAGAGAAGCAAACAACTTTTACATACTCGCATGTTGCCACCAAATTTACGGCCTATTATGGGATAATTGATTAAACAATTGATTTTAGATTCATTATGATTGATGATAACAAATAAAATGTTAAGTTGTCTTAGGTCTTTCCCTCTAGCAGGGTGTATGTCGGTAACACACACGAGAACAAGAAAGAAAAGTCCTCACCTGTTATCACAACATCTTTAAGATTTTGACCATGAATCAAACTGCTATACCGCGGTCCAGGATGCTCTCTACCATACCCATATGAAGGCAATGCAGGCATCAATGGCCAATACTTTTCATCCTATCAATCATCAAAAAGAGAACAAACACGGCATAAGCAAAAGTTTCAAAATCTAATCAACTATCTTATTTATGCAAATAAATAACAACCCACAAAATGAAATTCAATAAATCTGAATTAATGGTTTTATTCACTTTTTTCCCTTGCAACAAAACAAAGGATTTAATAGATATATGCACTGTCAATATAAAAATATTTACACATAAACCCAATCATTATATCACTTTATTACATTAGTTCCTAAAACATCTCTAGAATTATCTAGTTGGTGAGATGTGATTGGATTACATGCTTATTAGTATCTTAAATTCCGACTCCTTCTACTAGAACATGAATCACGTCTTCAATTCCGACTCATTCTAATGAATCACTACCTAAACCTAATGTAGTCAACCACTACGTTTTGTTAATTTCGTATAACAAACCGCTTTTCTTTCCTTATTTGATATATGACTTCAATATTGAATTATTTTAAGGTTCATATACAATATATCAATTTATAAATTTGTTATCTCATTTGTTTTTTTACTTAAAAGTGACATAATATCGGAAATGTATCTTTCGATTCCTAATCACATTCAATTCACAATTCGGGGAAAAAGAATGTCTTCCGAATCACAATTTGAATCTCGATTTAATAACCATGATCGTATGCATATGTAAAACTTCTTTACACTGACAATGCATATCAATTAAACTCGGAAACAAATCCTAAAACAACAAAAACACGAAAAACCTTAACAATGACATTAGTATATAAAGAAAAGCCACCTGAACAGCAAGAATCACGGCATCACGAGCAAGAAAAAGAGTCATACGACTAGTAAGATTAAACGGCGAAGTAAGCCAAAAACCAGGAGGCACATTCAACTGAGCACCACCCTGATTCCTAAACTTAGAAATAACAGAAACAGCTCTTTCAAAAGCCTTAGTATTAAGAGTAACACCATCACCAACACCACCAAAATCAGTCAAATTAAAAACCACAGGTCTCAGTTTTGGTGCCTCCCAATTCAATTCCTCACCCAATACCAAAAACCCATTAATCACATTCCTCTGCCACACCAAAAAAACAGAACCAAGTGCTGCAATTATTAAAAACACAAAGAAGAAACTTGTGCTCTTGTGAGGAGATGAAAAGACCATGATGGTTGATTTGGAAAATGGTGAAGTGGGTTTGGTTCAAAATTGAATTTTTTGGAATTGGAATAAGAAAGTGGGTTTTGGGGTATGAATCAAGATTTGGTGAGGATTTAGAGTGTATTCAAAGTGAAGTTGATGGAACGTTTGAAGAATGAATGATTGATTTGTGCTACGAAATGGAATTGGTGATGATTGAGTTGCAAGCAAAACAAAGGACAATGATGTTTAGAGGTTTAGAGTTTTCAAGTTAACAGTGGTTTAGATCGCATGTTGTTGTCGGACTCGGAGTTGCTGTTCATGTTCCGAATTTTTTGAGGGTAAATAATTATTTTTGTCTATAAGTAAAAATACTTTTTCAACGTAGATGGTAAGTGGTAACTCATTTTTTACTTTTTTATAGCGATAGATATGACGGTATTTATGGAGATCGACATGATATTAAGTATATTGAGGACTAATATGAGAAATAAACATTTTAACGTTAAGAACTATTTTAATTAATTGAGCGCAAAATCAATGACTATTTTAAAATTTCGATACAATGATGAACTAACGAAAATGACTAATTTCTTAGATAGAAACCCACATCACCACCAAACAAAAAATATCACCACAAAAAAAGATAGAAACCCACGTAATACGTCATTAATATTTTTATCTTCTATATTACATTTTTGGTCTCTGACTTTTATAAATTGGTGATTTTAACTCTCGACTTTCAAAATAGCACTTTCGACCCTCTGATTTTAGTCCATTTTGCAAAAGTGATGTTCCCATTGATTTTAACCAGGCCAACATTGGTTTATGCAAGTTAGAAGGCTAAATAACAGGTTTGTGTAAGTTGGAGGGTCAAAAATGTAAAACTTAGCCAAATAATAAAATACATATGTGGCACCTGAGTCATTGAATTTGGTGTGCATGTATAGGTTGATCCGGTCAAAATCAAGGGGTCATCACTTTTGCAAAAGGGGTTAAAGTTTAATGGCTAAAAATGCTATTTTGAAAATTCAGGTACCAAAATCATCGATTTATGAAAGTTGAGGGCCAAAAATGCAACTTAATATTCATTTTTTAATGCATTATTTATTTATTTATTTTTCTATTGGCATAGGTGGCAATATATACTCATAAACACCCAAGGAGAAACAAAAAGTGATGACCCAAGTTTAAACTTGAAACTTCACATAAAATATGATTACATTCAAATTATTAAGCTGTAACAAAGAGAACAAATTATTATCACATTATTTATCTTCTTTTTTGTGAGGTAGTCTAGTGAGAAGAAAACAAATTATCTTTTTTTTTTTTGTGAGGTAGTCTAGTGAGAAGAAAACAAATAAGTGAAGATTTTAGGGTTTAAATTTCGGTCTCTATATATCACAATATCTTTATCAACGGAGCTAAATTCACAAGAACTGTAGCATCCTGAACTTGAGAATTGAACATATCCACTGTAATAGTGGTTTTGATGTTTTTTTTAATAAACTTGTCCTTAACGAAACTTTTTTTTAGAATTTATAAGAGGTGTCAATCTAGCTAATTGCAATGTTTTTTTTCTTCTTCTTTTTCTTCTCTTTAATGTTATTAGGCCATCTATAATGAAGGGTTCTTTTCCTATTTAATATCATACTAAAAGAGTGGGGGATGGAACAAGTACATTCTTTTGGTATGATAGGTGGTTAGGAGATGTTCCTTTACGTATGCGATTTAGTCGTTTATTTGATTTAGTGATTCATAAGTTGTGTACGGTGGCTGACATGTTTGCTCTTGGTTGGAAGGAAGGTGGTGAGGCGTGGAGTTGGAGGAGAAGATTGTGGGTGTGGGAGGAGGAGGAGCTAGTTGTGGAGTGTAGTAATCTTCTTAATGATGTTTTGGAGACTAATGTTTTTGACAGGTGGCAATGGACCCAAACATTGATGGGGTGTTACACTGTGAGCGATGTCTATCACATTCTGACTACTCAGACCGACCATCCAGCTGATGGAATGAATAATCTTGTTTGGCATAAGCAGGTTCCTATGAAGGTTTCCATTTTTGCTTGACGATTGCTGCGAGACAGGTTGCCAACCAAGAATAACGAATCAACGTCTCATTTGTTTCTTCATTGTGACAGTTTCGGCTCTTTGTGGCAGTATATTAGGTCGTGGATTGGCGTTTCAGGTGTCGAACCTTATGACATTTGTGAGCATTTCTTTCAGTTCACTCATTACACATAGCACGGAAAGAAGCATAGATCATTTCTTCAGCTCATTTCGTTACTTTGTTTCTGTATGGTTTGGAATGAACGTAATAACAAAATATTTAATAACATCCAAACCACCACAGATCAACTCTTAGAAAAAGTTAAATTTCATTTGTTTTGGTGACTTAAAGCTAATAATACCACGTTTGTGTATGGCTCTCAGAGATGGTGGTCGGACCCTTTGTTATGTTTGGACATCAACCGACCTTTGTCTTGTAAATATTGTATGACTGATTTTTTTTCTTCAGGAGTGGCTCTTTGGTACACCTTATACTGAAGTGGCTCACTGCCGTTGTTAATATATTCCATTTTTATGTCTTCAAAAAAATATCATGTTAGATAAACACTCCCAATTATAACATCAATCAATTAGGTGCCTATAAAGATGATTGTTTTTATAAACACCCTCTGTCACCTTTTATATTTAGGTCTCACATACACAATTAATTGTAATTTTTTTATTCAATTGTTATATTATTTTAATATTATAAAAATAAAGTAAATAATAGTTACAAGTGTTATATTTAATTGATTAATTTGAATTTTCAATAAAAGACTATTTTTACTACAACAAATAATTTATTCATTTGAAAAGTTAAAAAAGAAATCAAACATATGTAATTTATGATCATTTGAATTGCATAAATTCTTGTATAAAGACTTAAACCACTTCTCTTAGTGCTGCTGATGTTATGGAATTGCATCATAGATACATTAGTGACATATGATGCGGATCTAAAGCAAATTTTTCTCACCTTGCAATCAAAAATAGTAATTATTAGGCAAAAATCAGAGTTTTTCTATGACATACAAACATTATTATTTCTTATCTTTAATATGATTTAGTTGATAGTTTCTTTCATAATTTAGCCACACATGAACATCATGTCTGGATCCGTCCATGCCAAAAATCTATTACTCAAAATGCTTGGTTAAGTAGATAAATATTAATCTAAGGTCTAATTTTAAAATCTTCCACATGAAAGCCACGTGTGATTTTCAAATACTATTGACCTTTCATTACATTTCTGTTCCACAAGCACACAATATTACAACTTATCCATCATCCATGTATAACAGATAAAGTGATAAAACATTCATTCCACTCCAAGTAAGAAATTCAGCCACTGCAGTAATGGCTTTAGCCATTTCCTCCACTTCATTATCAAGTTTTCCAAACAGGTATTATTATTAAAGGTTATGCTCATTGATTAATTTAAGTGATTAATTCTTAAACTATACAGTTTTTTGCATTTGGATGCAGAGAAATATGTCAAAAGGTTTTACACCAAGGAACAACATCAACAACCTCATGGTTAAGCAGCAGCAGAAGAAGAAGACTTACAATTAGAAATGCAAAGAAAGGAGTGTCAGATGTATGTGAACCACTTCCTCCAGATAGGCCATTATGGTTCCCTGGTAGTTCACCTCCTGAATGGCTTGATGGCAGGTAAATTTTTGTTAATTTTCTTAATGGAAAATTTGGAGCAGTTAGATATAATTTTATTTTATTTTTAAAAAAATTGTTTTTACTTTCATTTTATTTGGTAAACCGAAAGTATCATCTGCACACACCGACCAGAAATCAAACCCTGAACCAAATGCTAAAGAGCAAATATCTACCACGAGTGTCACACTATGATGTTGTTTTTACTTCGATTTTAAAAAAAAAATATACTTTTTTATTTCCATTTTATTTTATATTTTGGAAAAAAAATGCCAAAGCCTATCATCATCAAACAAATTCAGCAGCATAATCTTTTGATCTTTTTCCCAATTGCAGTCTTCCTGGTGATTTTGGTTTTGACCCTCTTGGATTAGGTATGTCGTCTTACTTTCAATAAGAATAACAAAATGTTACACTTTAGGATGTGTTGGTCTATGTAGCCCGACACTTAATATTGAAGACGTGTCTGGTGTCAGATACATATCGATGTCTGACCAGACGCTGTCTCAAATATTACTGGTAACTACTTGTCGGTATTATGGTCGTGCTGTGTCAATTGATTCACCACCAAGTAACTAATTAACCAATGAATTAATCCTTTCAGGGTCAGATCCAGAGTTACTAAAATGGTTAGCACAAGCAGAACTAATGCATGCAAGATGGGCAATGTTAGGAGTATCAGGAATTTTAATTCCAGAAATACTTGAAAAAATTGGTTATGTCAAAAACTTCTCATGGTACAATGCAGGTTCAGTAGAATATTTTGCAGACCCAACAACACTCTTCATTGTTCAACTAGCCCTAATGGGCTGGGTTGAAGGTCGAAGATGGGCCGATATCGTTAACCCGGGTAGTGTTGATATTGAGCCTAAGTTACCAAATAGGCCAAACCCAAAACCAGATGTTGGTTACCCTGGTGGGCTATGGTTTGATCCTATGCAGTGGGGAAGAGGGTCACCTGAGCCTGTTATGGTATTGAGGACTAAGGAGATTAAGAATGGGAGACTTGCTATGCTTGCTTTTCTAGGGTTTTGTTTTCAAGCTGTTTATGTTGGGGGTAGTCCTATTGATAATTTGATGGCTCATCTTGCTGATCCGGGTCATGTCAACATTTTCTCGGTAATTTATAATCTTTTGTTACTTAATTCATTTCTATTATGTTTCAATCAGTTTCATTTGTAGCTTTCTTATCAATTATATGTTTTTTCTGCTGTTCGTATATCAATTGAGTTGTTAGAGTTTAACTTTAAGTGTGAGTGATTAGTTTCACGACTATATGGTAAATACACGATATATACAATTTAAGCGTTAGGGTGAATGTTACATGTATAAGTCTAACTATTATATATTGATTACTACAAAATAAAACTATGTGCGCACCAACTAGGAGCTAGTCTCCCACAACGTGACAAATCAATGTTTCGATCCTGGCTGAGAGACGTGTCTATATTTAGTGTCCACATTACCTGTAACACTTAAATAGAGGTGTTAGAGGAAATGAGAATGATAGTGACTGAAATTTCCGCATGTGCAGGCTTTCACTTCAGGATAGTGCTATATGGTTTGGAGAAGCATATCAGAATGATCCTGCATAATGCTGTGGTAGAAACATCCATTATTTACATGTAATGTGTTTCATAATCCGAGTTTTACAATTGAGACAAGATTTTATTCTTTTAAACTAAATGAAAATAGTATTGTTTTCTGCTTTCCCTGTAATTTGTAATTAGGAAAGTTTGAAGCTTCTTGTATTATATGAAACTGGATCTTTTCCTTTGCATTAGTTAAACCCTATGAAGCACAGATACGAACACGGACACCGGACACGACACGGACACTAACACCTCTAATAATTTGAAAAAAATCACATCATTCAATGTAATTATATGTATCAGTATCGTATCGGTGTCAGACACTGGGACACGCCTAATGCGAGGAGTGTCCGAGCTTCATAGTTAAACCACAACTGGCTTTTGTTTTTCTCTTCTTATAGAATGTTGATGATTATCCAAGTGTTATTTGTGTTTAATATGCAGAGTTGCATAAAATGGTAACTCCCTAATCTTGCTTAATGATTGTAATATTTTTTTAATCAAATTTTCCAAAATATTTTAGTAGAGTGAATTGCAATTTGCAAGTCTCATGTTCTGAATTTTCCTCAACAAATCTCACCCATCTAAATTGTAATTTGTTAATCCTCAACAGAGATTAGTGTAACTTAATTATCATGTTAATGGATTTGTTAATGATAAATTTTGTTCCTTCTCATCTCTTGTTTCAGCTGGCCTTAACTTATTTGCACCAGATACTTCAATTTTTTTGGGGGTTAGGTATGAGAATGAATTGCAGGGTCTGATCAGTAACAATAATAGGACAGTTATTTCAATTTTTTCCTTCATATTTTCAACTTACAGCATCATAAATTTATCCAAATAAAAAAATTCTAGCTATGAACCTTAAAGTTGTAGTTTAAGTTCTTTAAATTTGACATCACAATTTTTCTATCTTGAGACAAGCTTGAAGAATTTCTACTTTCTACTAGGCCATACATGGAAAATGAATTGGAATTTTTATCTGTTTTGAATTCACACTTCATTTTAAAAGTCAAAATAAGCTTGTGACTAAACCACTTCAGTTATTAACCTTTTAAGTGTTTATTAGGGCGGGTTCTACAATAGACCACTAATACTTAAAACTTATATGACACCTCTCAAAAATAGAAGTTCTTGGTCTTTCTCGTCCTCACGATTGAGATGATGATCTTTTTGAGACAATCTTCCTCATCTCTACAATAATTGAGATGTTCACCTTGTTAAGACAGTGGTCTGGTTGGTTTATGTTCAACAACATCAAAGAAAAACGAAGATTAGTCGAGTTTTGAGACACGCTTATTCATTTTCTTAATTTTTGTCTAACCAAACCCCCAATCAAATAACTACCTCACTCCGCAACAATGAAGACGACCAGACTCATAAACTTATACTTTTAAAGTGAAATATATGTTGTCATTGTAGTTTCAAACTATTTTTAAATATCGATCCACCGTGAATCACCTATCAAAGTCGTCTATCACCTTGAGTGTAGGATAAGAATTTTGAATTCATATTTGAAGTGTAGTAAATGAACATATAGCTAGTGTGAAGGTCTTATTTCTCTTGATTTTGTGGATCCTTTGAATATCAAAATCAAGTTTGCTACCCTATCACCTATGATTGATGATACCAAAAATAGAACACCCCCACAAATACATGTGACTTGGTCAACACAACAAATCCCTTAAACCTATATCAACTCCAAAATTATCTAACCAACTTCAACTATTTCCATGCAAACTCTATTCTTAGAATCCAACACCAATTTGTGGCAAAACAACATCATCACCAATCTTCTCTCTCTCCACATTACCAACATCCCAAAAAACACAAAAACACACAAAACAAAACATCATGACACACCACTCGTTCTCTTACACCACCAAAAAACCTAAAACAACAAAACAACAGAAAAAAAACAACATTAACCTCTCCGACCAACGGTCTCCAAACATCCTCGGCAGCTGGCAAAACAACCAATGGCCACTGCTGCCAACAGCATCCTCCTCCTCCTCCTCTTTCTCTCCTTTCTTTCTCTCTCCACCGCACAACCATCACCTTCAGAAACACAAGCCCTCCTTAAACTAAAACAATCTTTAATAAACTCAGACAAAATCTTGTCAACATGGATACCAAACGTCTCTCCATGTTCCGGTACGTGGATCGGTGTTATTTGCTTCGACAATGTCATCACAGGCCTTCATCTCTCAGACCTTCAACTTTCTGGGACAATAGACGTCGACGCCATTGTCGAGATACGTGGCTTAAGAACCCTCAGTTTCGTCAACAACTCCTTCACCGGTCCTATTCCACAGTTCCACAAACTTGGCGCCATAAAATCTCTTCTCCTCCAACAAAACCAATTCTCTGGTCCTATTCCTGGAGATTTCTTCTCCCAGTTAACCTCCTTGAAGAAAGTATGGCTGTCAGGAAATAAATTCTCTGGCAACATTCCGCCTTCGTTAACAGAACTTGATCTTCTCAAAGAGCTTCACCTCGAAGGGAATGAATTCTCCGGTCAGCTTCCGAGTCTTAAACAAGATATGAAATCATTTGATGTGTCGAATAACAAGTTAGAAGGTCCGATTCCCGAAAGTCTCGTGAGATTCGGGCCGGTTTCTTTTGCTGGAAATGAAGGACTATGTGGAAAACCGTTGGAAAAACAATGTGATAGTCCATCTTCTGAATATACGCTACCAGATTCTAAAACAGAAAGTTCCAGCTCGAGTTGGGTGCCTCAAGTGATAGGACTTGTGATTATGGCAGTTATAATGGCGGTTATATTTCTGTTTGTGAAGTCGAGGCAGCGGAAAAGAGAAGATGATTTTAGCGTGGTGAGCCGAGACAGCAGTGTCGACGAAGTGATGCAGGTAATAGACACAAAAACTTTATAGAAGAGACAAAACCTTTGAACATTCATCAATAACTTCCACGTCAAGTTACCAAAAATATTGAAAAGAATTTGCATTCTTTCGCTTTATGAAATAATATATTTTCACATGAGTCATAATAATAATTTAAATAAGTTAAATCATTGTTACAGGTGCGCGTGCCGATAAGTAGAGCTTCATCTGCATCAGAGAGAGTTGGGAGAAGGAACGTGGGAGAATCTTCGAAAAAAGGAGGAATGGGGGGTGGGAGTAGAAATGGAATAGGTGATATTGTGATGGTGAATGATGAGAAGGGTTCATTTGGTTTACAAGATTTGATGAAAGCTGCGGCAGAGGTTTTGGGGAACGGTGGATTGGGATCGGCTTATAAGGCCGCGATGGCGACCGGATTGAGTG
This sequence comes from Medicago truncatula, assembly GCF_003473485.1. NCBI lineage: Eukaryota > Viridiplantae > Streptophyta > Magnoliopsida > Fabales > Fabaceae > Medicago > Medicago truncatula. Next base: position 18,736,341 of record NC_053043.1, on the reverse strand, counting down.
TGGTGGTGAAGAGAATGAGGGAGATGAATAAAATTGGGAAAGATGTGTTTGATGCTGAGATGAGACAGTTTGGGAGGATTAGACATGCTAATATTTTGACTCCTTTGGCTTATCATTATCGTCGAGAGGAAAAGCTTTTTGTTACTGAGTATAAGCCTAAAGGAAGCTTGTTATATGTCTTGCACGGTATGCATATTCTTTACATCACATTATGCATTGTTCATATTCCTCAGTAAACAAATGTAAAAATGCTTTAAAATATGTTAAAAAGATACATCCCTTGAAAGTATTTGCAATCCGTAATTGTAATTGCAGCTGCAAAATAAATGATTTTGAGGTCTTTCGCGACCACAATCTGTCTGCAACATAAAAGTTTGCAGTGTAACCGCAACTGTGACCACAATTTAAAACAATACTTGGTGGTTGATTTAGTATATTTTTAGTGAGGAATCATATTAACTTGACCTAAGTTTTATTACTCAGTATCAGGCCCAACGACCGACTAATCCAAGGGGTCCAATCCCACTGTCCACTTGCGGAGGGGCCCATTTAAAGCTAGCATAGCTCTGTATGGACCTAGCCCACTAGCCTTTATACATAAGCATTTACGCATAACCATATATGTTGATAACACTCTCAACCTTTATACATAAGCATTTATGCTATAAGCACTTATTAAGATGTTTATCCAATCAGCACCAAAATGTATGTTGATAACACAATGAATGTGTCATTATGTTTTCTCAGGTGACAGAGGAATGTCCCATGCTGAGTTAACTTGGCCGAACCGTTTAAAGATTGCTAAAGGAATTGCAAGAGGGTTAAGCTTCCTTTACACTGAATTTTCAACCTATGACTTACCTCATGGAAACCTCAAATCAAGCAATGTTCTACTAACTGATGATTATGAGCCTCTTTTAAGTGACTATGCTTTTCAACCACTAATCAACCCTAGCATTGCAGTGCAATCAATGTTTGCATACAAAACACCGGATTACGTTCAAAACCAAAAGCTTTCGCAGAAAGCCGATGTTTATTGTCTCGGAATCATCATTCTTGAACTCATTACAGGAAAATTCCCTTCTCAGTATCATAGTAACGGTAAAGGTGGAACCGATGTTGTTCAATGGGTCCTCACAGCAATTTCTGAGAGAAGAGAAGCTGAATTGATTGATCCTGAGTTAAAAAATAATGCATCAAATAAAACAAGTAATATGCTGCAACTTCTCCTTATTGGTGCTGCTTGTACTGAAAGCAATCCGGAACAAAGACTACACATGAAGGAAGCTATTAGAAGGATAGAGGAAGCACAACTCTAAAGATCATGTTAATAAAGATAGCTTAGTTCAAAGTTTCTTTTGTAGGTGATGGTTGGTGGAAAATTGGAAATATTACCTAGCTGCACCAACACTTCAGAATGAAGGTGTGTTTGGTGTTTGAAACGACACAAACACATGTAGTTATATTCAGTTTCTTCCAGTTTTCAAATTATTATCAATGTCAACGTGTCACTGTCGTGTTCAGTGTTTGTGCTTCATATTCAGAGAAGAAGGGAGAAAGAAAAAAGGTTGAAAGATTGAATTTGGATAGTTTCATAAAGAATTGTGATTTATGAGAAGGGTATCATGATATCAGTGTATAAATCATGAAACTGAAACCATATTTCAAGAGGAGCTGAAATATGAATCAATCTCAAGTCCATGCTTAGCCTCATATGCTGATATTATTGGCCCTTGCAAAGTATGTGCAAAAGAAAGAAAGAAAAACCATTTTAGGACAGCATTTTTAAAGTTTGTAAAAACCATTTTAGGATTTTTTTTTTTGTAGTTTTTGTCTTGTTATGTGTATCAAATATAGGAGATTTATTCTGTTCGTAATATAATGTACTCTTTAATCTCACTCCCCCATTCAATTGTACTTTCTTGTGTAAAATTAATTTATATTAGGCAATACAACACTAGCTGCTATATGAACAATTGATTCTCAGGCTCTTTTATTTACTTTATGTAATTTATTTTGGCATTGTTAAATATCAATTGGGGGTGAGTTATATCATTATTCACCATCAGATGCTGTATTCTGATTCCATTTTTCTCTTCCAAGTATTAAGACATTATAAACAAAACACAATAAGATGATCTAATCACACATTAATATCGAAACCATTAAGAAATTTTTCACCTTCACTGCGTCTGATTATCGAATACCAAATATAATTTAAGAGCTCGATAACATCATGCCTCCAAATGCAATAACAACAATTTGAGGGCATGAATCATAATGACTATATTGGTTGTTGTTTAGTGAAGCCAAAACATCAATTTCCATATTGACCTATGGTACAAAAAAAACCAATTACTAGCTGTGAAGTATTCTGTCTCGAGTCTTACTAGTTTGTAAAGAAGAGAGAAACGCACATCGACCATATTACTTATTCTTCCCACTCATTGTTATCCAACTTGAGTCCGGCAGCTGCATTAAAATTTGCAGATAGGACCACCAGCTTGATTGTTAAGATGGTAGGAAATTTTAGTCAAAATCAAGGAATTCCATCCTTTTCCTCATAGTTCCCTTCAGATCACTAGCATCGCGTTCTGCTTTTTGAGCCTGAAACGTGAAGAAAATGAATCAACATTAATGAAAAAATTTGTCACCAAACTATAGTAGTTTTATGATAGAAATTATAGTAAGGAATTTAAAATTTGATTTATCACAACTCAATTTTCCAATCATAAGAAACAAAAGCGGAATCTGATTCTTGTTTCCCATAAAAATAAATTGTTGAGAAACTGTCAATCATGTAGGGAAAGCCGACATTTCTAGGAATATGAAAAAGTAAACAGAACATCAAGTAGCATCCAGCCATTTTTCTTTGGCAAAAACCAATAATGTATTGAGTGAATAATTGAAAACAAGGTTACCCAACAATTTGTCATGACTGAAATTAGGACCAGAACTATGAACCGTTTTGGTCACAATCATGGAGAGACCCTAGAATTCAAAATACATCTTAGACTGACTTTTTTCCCCAATTCAGTTTAGAATTCTTAGAACGTGAGTTTAGAGTCTATAACTCATTCCCACAAAATTGATTTTTAATTTGAGTACTGCCTGAGCCTTATAAGTACTACGAAACACCATAAAACTAAACTCGTGAAAGCATCTTCTGTTTTCACTTTCAGTTACAAAACTGCCACAATGCCGCTTAGTTTTCAATTTGTTTCTTGTTTTCAAAGAATTCATATGGAAAACACTGAAAACAGGAAACAGATTGAAAACAATGTGACAATGTTGCTATTAAAAGTGAACAAAAAATGAAAACAGAGTGCTGTAAAGGGCCAAATTGTAGGCATACACTCATCCACACAAGAGAGAGTGATTCAATGGTGTCTCAAATTCAATAATCCACCACAAACAGTTGCAGTGACATTGTACATATACACAGATCATGACTTGAATATTAAGAATGACGCAAACAAATGCTTAACCCAGCAACATATCTAGGATAGGATCTTAACATGCTTTTATAATTTGGGCTCGTGGTCTAACTCATTCCCAGAAAATTGGCTTTTAATACAAAGGCTCTATCTATAGACTGCAAGGGTGGGCACAATTATGGAGGACTATCCAGGCCACAAACCAAAATTGAAAACTGATGAACAAACTCACAAATCACAAGATAAATTCACAACTCAGCACACAAAAAGTGCATAAAAGTTCAAAATCAATGGACATATTAGAAAACCGCAATGTTCAAAATTACTACAGAGGGAAGGATAGTGAGATTGGCTCCCCCTTGTTGGAGCTGGGTTTATAGCAAGTTAGCAATGCTGGATTTGTTCATAGTTTTTGGTTCCTGATTTCGTTTATGCCAAGAGCTTTGGAACTGAGATTCAAGGCAATACCGTTCACCTCCTTTGCAAATGGATTCAAATTAGAATGTTAGACACATATGCAGAGTCAGGTGTTACAACTGTGAGGTTAATGTGTTGTCCACTATAAGACAATCATTTAATTGACACAACACTCAAACATTAACCTCACATTTGACAACCATGGCTTTTGTAAAATGATTTCCTCAAAGTTTCTTAAATAATTCTTGAAAAACTGACTACTCTAGAACTAATTGGATATTTATCTCTATATGAGTTCTTGAAAAAATAATTGGATATTTATCTCTCAGTTTTTCCATATTCTTGGAGTATCAGTAAGCCTGACTACTCTAAATACGCAATCCAGATTCCCAGCATTTAAGAAACACACAAGTAAACACATTAATTGATCTTGGCCATTGTTGGCTCACTTTAAACCTTCACCAAATCATCTTTAAATAATCTACAACGTTTGGTCGATTTGAGATCAAACGACCAAGACCAATAAATGCGTCACATGGTGGAATCCAAATCCCTAAAACTGACTAATCCAGTTTCTAAAACATTGCTACAAGACACAACAAGAGACGCCTTATATTCCAAACAGACATTTGAATACATTACTTATTTTGTCCACAGGCCCTCATAATTATGGTAAAACTGAGAGATAAATATCCAATTATTTTTTCAAGTACTATTTGATGAACTCACCTTTCTTATGTCAGCCTCTGACACACATGTCATATGTGGTGGAAGCTCCTCCTTTCCCAAGTCCTAAATCAATGATAAAGAATACAAAATTATTGACTCTTTTGAGAAGATAGTCAAATGATTTAAAAACAATCAAGAACATGTCATACCAGCTCTCCAATTAAGACAACATTCTCCCCACGAATTACATAAAGGCCTAAAGGGACATCACAATAAAGATCACCGACAATCACTCGTTCACACGCACCTTCTAGAACGACATTAGCTGTAAACAGTCACCACATTAAAATGTCACTTAATATTAGACAGAAATAACAATAAGAAGAATAGTAGAGGCTTCACAAAGAAGAATTCAAGTAGAACCGGTAGTTACCAAATTGATCAAATGAGCGTAATAAACCCAAAAGTTTCCGCCCATCTCGCAACAGGACAAGAAGTTTTTCTGCAAAAAACATAAAATTTATAATAAAAACTTTACACCACATCACCATATCTCATTATTCATTCCAATGATTTCAAACTATAGCAACATTTTGGAACATTAAATTGCTACTAAAAAGCATGCAAACTATAGCAACATTAAAAAAGAAGACAGTAATTGACTTCAAACATTTTCATATGATAAGAACAGGGAAAAAGTCAAATAGTTTAATTCAAGATGCAGTGATCTAAAGCACTACTAGTAAAGTTCAGCGCTTCATTCAATCACTTGAATGCATATTTATCTTTGCATAATTGATCGTATCCACCCTATACATGCAGTCTCCACCAAAGAAAAAAACACAACACTCGGCATTTTCAGCAAGTCATTGTAAAAATAAACTACTTCCATTTTATAAACCGGTATGCGCTCACTGATAAGGGATTACAGAAGAATTAACTTTACATGAGAATTCTACAGTAAGGAGCTGTTATCCCTATCCCGACCCTACCTGGCTTACCTCATCATCCTATCGTCATATGCATGTATATCTACTACTAGTTCTCATGAATAGCAAAATTTTCTCTGTAGTGAAAACATTAGTTTATAAAATTCATTTCTTGCATCCATCCAACAACAATTGATATACAAATCCCACAGAAAAAAAAAGACAGAGAAATTGAAAACAAGTTACTCTCGTCCTATGAAGCACGGACACTCCTCGGATTAAGTGTGTCCCGGTGTAGGACATATGACACGACACCAACACGTATAATTACACTGAATTATGTGATTTTATTAAATTATTAGTAGCGGTGTCAGTGCCGGTGTCATGTTCGGTGTCCGTATCGTCAGAAAAGACATACATGTGAACAAAAAAACTTTGTAGCACCAACACTTCTAATCAAAGACGTATCCCGTGTCCGACATGTGTCAATGTAACTGACATCACACCGACACATGTGATTGCATTTAATTATGTCATTTTCTTAAATTATTATCGATGTCGGTGTATCATTGCTTCATAAAAAAAAAAACATGAGAGAGATATTACTGTCAAGATATGTAGCAAGAGAAGTAGAGAGTAAAAGCTCATCAGGTGCAGCCCAAGACATTGAACCAATTCTTCTACAAAACCTGAAAAACAACAAACTTTAATCCAAACCCTTCTCCAAATTCAATTTCACTCCAACCCCACAATCTCAAACACAAAAATTTTCTTACATTTATACCCTCTACATGCACATTATCAAAAAAAATTACTTCAAAACCCAAAATTTCATCACACAAAAACCAACAATTCAAAAATCAAAACTTTAACCAAAAACAAAGACAACCCACAATTTTATTTCAATGGAAAAAGAGAAAGAACAAAAGGGTTAATTCAAAAGCGTTTAACATGTTAAAGGGGTGAAATTTAACCTTTTCGATCGGTGAATTTGGTGAAAGAAAGATTGTGTACTTTGTCTCTCTGTTTGAAGAGTGAGAGTGTGAAATCAAAGCTTGTTGTTGTTGCACTCTTCTCACTCACTCTTAGTTTGACCTTTCAGAACTATGAGATTCACCAGTTTGGTTTGGATTGGAAACTTTGCACATATTTGATTTTTTTTTTTTTTTGTGTGTAGCCATTTTTGGTAAGAAATGGGTAAATCAAAAACATATTTTTATTTTCCTTTATTTTATGAAATAACCAAAAATATATCTACAAATTATAAATTTTGGTCTATATATGTAAATAGAATCCAATAAAATAAAATCATTAAATGATATCAAATCAAATAGGTAAATCTTTTGAGACGAGTTTTGCCAACGTTGCAATCTTATCCCGCTCAAAGAATTAGTCTAGAGGAGTTTTGTCGACGTTGCAATCTTATCTCATCGAAGAATTAGTCCACTTTACATTGCAAGAGAACATAATCGGTTTACACCAAAACAATTAAATTGATAAAAAAAGAAAGTGGTTGATTTGAATGGAAAAAGACCAAAACATTTTAGGGGGCAATTCTTTTACTTTAGAAAGTTAAATTTGAAATAAAATATGTTGGGATAACATAGGGTTGAATTAGTTACTTTTTTTTTGCTTAATTTCAAAACAATTTTCACTTAAATATCAAAACTATAACATTATGTTTTATAATTCATGGTTTTATTTTAACACTAACAACTCGTTTTCATTATACGTCGACCACCACCAACCATGACTCAAATTGCCACAGACAATCATTTCAATCATCGTGGTGAAGGGATTTTAAGAAGGGTTTTTCAAAATTTTAATCCTCTTTGCGGAATAAATCTCATTGAAACGGATCTTGATTAAATGATTAATCACAAATCAAACACATAGTTAAACAATTTAAGAATTCATGTGTTTACCTCTTGAAAAGCATAACCTTTATAGCAGAATTGTTTTTGATCACGAGTAAAGCAACATGGTGATGTCTCCACTCAGTCCACACGAACAGAATTTCTCCGATGACTGGTGCTAGCCAATTCCAACAGAGATTCAGATAGAACAAAGTTTAGAGAGTGGCAACTAGGATTTCACAACTTCTTTGAATTAGGTTAAGTGTTCAACAAAAAGTCAGTAATGCTTTAGCACAAGGGTTCTATTTATAGAACCGATAAAAAGTCAGCAAGTCAAGCACTTAAGTACACCAAACCTTACGGTGCACCATATTTCACTTAAACACACCGTACATTACGGTGGACCACGTTTCTCTATTTTTGTAAATTAAATAATAAATCATATTTAATTATTTAATTACTAATAAGTCCTACTTGTTATTTTATAAATAAGTCTTACTTATTTATTTCTCTCATCTATATGGCCTTTGTGTGTGACCCTATAGGTTCCTATAACGTTAAAAATAATATTAAATCACATATTTAATATTATAAATAGTGAGCGGTATCTAGAAATTCATCACTGTTATCCAAGTGACGAGAACGTCATGTGATATGCCGAAACATTTTCGTGATAATGATCGTGTATAATTACCATTTTTGTCCTCATGTCTATATTGAACACAAGGCATAGCATGTCACCCTTGTTCAGTTTAATATTGGGCCCGTAGACATTTATCCTGTTATGTAGGAGGACCAAATTATATCTGGGTCACTCATGTCCATCAGCATGATTAGTGGAGTACCCATCAACCAACTTTATGGTCATCTTGTTACATACATAATGTGAATGGTGATAAAGCACTCGACTCCAACATTTAGGGTACATAGTGGTTTCAGGTCAAAGGGTGGGATACACCAATATCACCATGAGAATATCTTATGACACTTTCATAACTTTTACTATGTAGTATTCTCATGGTGGGTCAATCTAGTATAAATATTACTCCTAATATTTATACCTATGTGAAGACATGATAACTCTTTATCTATGATCCGTGAGATGTGATCATCGGCCTACCCACATAATAGTCTATATGCTTTAATATTATCCCTTTTCACAATAAAGTTTGACCACAGATACTTTAAGAATAATATCCTTTTGTTTAATGGGTCTCATAATTAAGTCACACTTAATGCTCCATTAAACAGACTAATTATTATAGGGACTTTATTATTTTGAAACAAAACAAAATCAACAAAGAAATTCCTTATTATTATATATATTCACAATATATATATTTATATCAATATCATGATACATGGCCAAATGCAATCAATATAGATTGACTATTAAGGCTTGCTCCAACACATGGACCACCTTTAATCACCTTAGGCCACTACCAACTACTTACCACTCAGACGACCAATTTAACCATTGCAGCCATTTGTCTGCTAATTGCCACTGTGGTCATCACCTTCCATTGTTGCGGTCATGGGGATGAGTGATTGAATTGTGTAAAGCATAACAACGAATATGACAACAGTTGTAGGTAGTCACATTGTGATATTTGACACAATCTGACACATATTACACCTTCATTTATTTACGAGAAATGGTATTTCCATAACCACTTTATTACAACTTTTTGACAACTTTCTCTCTCGTACTCACATTATATTCTTATTCTCTCCCCGGTCCTCCCATATTTAATTCATCTACTCCTGCTCCAACCGTCCATAACTTCCTAATATACCAAGTCTTTTTGCATCTTTGGACACCTTTGTAATCGAAGAGGGTTATCCGACAATGAACACAAATAATGCTCCTAATGTTGCTCCCACCATCAACAAATTCAAAGTTGAGAAAGTTGTTTGTTGGTCTCTTAGGGTTGTCAATAAAACCCATAAGATTGTTTGCACTATGGACAATGGACCACTGATGTTGTTGCTCCTAGGTTGGCCATGGACCCTCCCATCTTTGATGATCTTTCAATCTTTGAGTCCGAGTTTTCCTCCTCCTCTTGAGATTCTACTCCAAGAACTTTTATGTTGTACCTCCTTACCTTTTGGTTGTTGTCAAAAGAGGAAAAAGCTTTAGGATTTAAGTTTGCTAGTTTTTAAGTATTAGGCCGGAGTAAAATATGATAGAGGCTTGTCATCGTCAAATAGAGGGTGATTGTTGAGGCAAAATCTCTAAAATATTTTAAAGATAAACAAACCTTGATGAATAAAGAATTATTGGACTTTGATAGTTTCATGGTATTTAATATGTATTCTTGAATGATGAACTACAATATGAACAAAGTATAAATAAAACTAAGAATCAAGTGATCAAGGAACATTAGAGACTATAAATCAAGTAAGAGTTCAAAAATTTACTCATAATGTTCATCAAGAGTAAAATAACATTCAAAGGATATGTGAGATACACACGTAGGTAATTAAGATGATTTGGATAAAACAACCACCGAAGGAATATATTTGAATAAAGTCAAAACGTACATTAAGACTTTAATCCAAAATCATACAGAATATCATGCTAATTGTTATATATGTTGCATTTCATTCAGTTTTGTAACGTCCCTATTTTAATCCACTTGTTAGGGTGCGTCACATGTAATAAGGGCGCACTAAATATAATACGGGCATGTCAAAAATAAAAGCGCATCAAAATAATATTATTTCCATCTACGTCTCAATTAATTTTTTTTCTTGAACATTCTTTTTATCATTTTATTTTCTTAAAGGAATTTCTACTAAATAAATACAAAATATAAATAGCACACATAAGTCATAATATATATATATCATTTGGTCTAAGCCTGAGGCTCATAATACTCATCATAGCAAATATTTTACAGTGATCCATAAGTCTTTATGAAACCTAATATGAGCAAACATAGTTACCATCTAACTAGAGTCATATTGCATCAGTCATACTACATCAGTCATGCTACATCAGTCATACTATATCACCAAGACTGGCTACCATTAATAAATAAAAATAGAGTTTTAAGAGACATTAAGTACACAACAAACAAATTAACACTCTTAAACTCTTTCCCACATGGAAGAAGTCAAATCTAAACATGGTCATTAGGGTTTTCCCCCAATGAACACTCCATCCTCAAGGTACTCATCTGGATCCTTCTCTGCCTCGTCCTCCTCAGGTACAATGCCTCCTCCTGCTCCATGCTCAACAACTCCAGCGGGATCATCAACATGTGAACAAAAGGCTCATGTGGCTCTGGTCCTACTGGTTCATGTGGAACAACACCCATGTCATGAAGATCTAAGTACAACCCCTGTAATGGTAAAATCATCTCTATGGTCTTATGAGTAACAATAGATCTAAACGGCTGACCACCAAGTCCCATAGTAATACAAACAAGTTTGGTGAAGTACAACGTTTGGGATGCCATATTAATTTCCCAAACGTCATTCAGTGGTTCCTCAATTAACTCTCACAGATAAAGTTATTTACTCACATAAACAATTTAGCATATAACTTATGCAAAATCTTTAAAACTTATTAGTAGTAATTCCCTTTACCTTTGGGTTCTCCGAAAGTTGTTGGAATATCATTTCCGTCAAAAGAAGCTCTGATATCACCTTTCTTTGAAGAAATGGAGAGAGTGCATGGTTAGTGGCTTAGTGCTTCTAGGTAGAATGTATTAGTAAAAAGACAAGGAGTGTAGTTGAACAGTTTAGCCAAGCCAGAATATATGTACGGTTTCTCCTTCTTTGCTTTCATCAATATATTTTTTCTTATTATAAACATTTTTTTTTTTAAAACGTGAGGAGAAAGTATACGATTCTTTTCATTTCTTTCTAAAAAAAAAAACTGCTATCTCGATCCCTTTTTTTTCCTTCTTTCTATTATTATTTTATTCAATAAAATTTAACTATTGATAAGAAGTTTATCACATTTATTTTACTTAATTAAATTTTAGGCTTATTAGATCATTTGGTCCTTTATTTAATTTCATGTTTTCATTTTGGTCCCACAATTAATAAAAATGGCGTTTTAGTCCCTCACCTTTTCCTCCGTTTGCCAAATAAATCTCAACTATTAAGTTTAACCCCAAATGATGTCTATGGTGGACCAGTCTTAAAAGTGGTCCACCATAGATCCTATTAATTATTTTAATTTCAACCGTTTGATTTTTTTTAAAAAAGAGAACCATTGGATTAGATAGGTCTATTTTATCTTACGATGTACCACCAACACCTAATTTTTTTCCTTTTCTTCATCTTCTATATTTTCATCTTCATCAATCATATTCCTACATTCATACAAACAAACCCAGAAAAATAATGGGTTAAAAAGAACCCAGAAAAATAAATTTAAACAAACAACAACAACAAACATCTTCAACAACAGAAAATGCAGAAGGAAAAAAACCTAAAAAAAATAAAATAATATAAAACATTAATTTGAATGTGAGCTATCACCAATATAAATGGAGGAAGATAATTCACAAAACCACAATCAGAATAAATTACACAATACACGTCGTTGCTACAATTATATAAAATGAATAAAAATAAAAATTGTGGCTTTGAAGTTGCAATGATATGTGTGAAGGAGGGAGGAACAGAATGGAAATGGGTTGGGTTAAATTTATCATAACCCAATTTATCATAACCCTAGAAATTCATTTGACCCATCTTCATTCCCAATTTTTTTCTTCAATCCCAAACCCATGAATCACAAAAATCTAAATCACTCAATCTCCCTAATCTCTCTTCACTGTCGCTCCCAAACTCATGATTCACACAAATCTAAATTACTCAGAAAATAACAGTTTCATAACAAGAGATGAATTGAAAATAACAATTTCATAACAAGAGATGAATTCGTTTTGCAGGGATGAATTCGATTCCACTTCATCGTTCTTCTCTTCTGATTCTTTCAAAACTAACCTTCACTAAAAATCACAAATAGACGGAAGCCTTTTTTCGGATCTGAATGGTAACTCGGAATTCCTATCGATTCCATTTGTTTTTCAGTTCGATTTGTATTTCTGGGTTACTTTCGTTTTTTTATTTTTGTTCTAAACATGATTCATTGCATTATGGCTTTCCCCCAAATTCATTTTCCAAACACTAACTCCATTTGAACACAAATTTTGATTTGACAAAAGATGAATTCGATTTGCAAGGATGAATTCGATCTGGTTTCTAATTGATGTTGTGTAGATGAAGTCACATAACAGGAAAGGGACGAATATGCTTGCTGGAGAAGAAGAAGAAGAGAAAATAAATTGGGATTTTTAATTTGGCATTAGGGGTATTTTAGGTATTTCACATCTTTAATATTATTTTATGAAGATCTAACGGTCCCTTTTATGATAAATAGATCAAACGGTTAAAATTAATAAGGCCTACGATGGATCGCTTTTAAGGTTCGTCCACCATAAATATTTAAAATTAAAATTAACAGTCGGGATTTATTTGGCAAACGGAGGAAAATGTAGGGGACTAAAAAGCCATTTTTATTAATTGTGAGACCAAAATGAAAATATGAAATTAAATAAGGGACCAAACGATCTAATAAGCATAAATTTTAACTCTGAGAAAATTTTAGTTTGTTTTTATTATTATCGTCGCTTTGGAAAGGCGGGGTAACAACATCAGTATTTTACAAAAAAAATTAAGTATACTATTGTGACTTATATTTTCAGCTACTTTCGAATATAGACTTAAATTTTTTGGATGTTATAAGTTTCACTATTAAGATTTGATTACATCAAGTGAAAATTCTACAACTCATCCTTAATGGAACACAAGAGCATTCTGATCAACATTAGAAGGTTTGTACAACACCGTGTTTTCGATGACAAAAAACATAGTAAAAGAAGATACAAAAAGAAAAAGCAAAAAATAGTCAGATCCAATTAACACTTGACAAAAGAGTGAGAAAACAATGTTCATTGTCAGCAAAATCCCTTAAAGCATGGACATGAAGTGACAACTCCACAAGTTCCAAGACAACCAACAAGACCTTAATCTAAATTTTTTTTTGAAGTTTTTACGAAGAACACAGTTCATATGAAGAACTCAAGAACATCTTAAGTTCATACTAAAGAGCCCATGAACATCTTAAGTTTAGAATGTTGGTCCAAAACTTTATGTAAAAGTTGCTAAGCACCAACACAATTGACAAAAGGCTGTTGGAAGGGTCCTACCAACTACATGAGGTCCAAAATTATATAAAATGAGAAGAACTCACACCTTTAAGACATGCAACTAATAAACATACTTAAACAAGTTATGAAAAGTGTTTAAATCTCTTAAAGTCATTGATTACGCGAATCAGCTCTCAAGATTCATAAAATCTTAGAATGTGTAACAGTTCTCTCTTATCTTCTTAAAGATAAGCTTCTTGTTCTTATTCTTATAAACTTTCAAATAACTTGTGTAGAAATTCTTAAATAGATTTAAGATTATAAAGTGGAGTTGAGTGAAAGAAAAGTGTAAAGTCTTGCGTGACTTAGAAAGAAAAGTTGTAAGCTTGTTGCGACTTAGAGAATACATGTTGTAAACTTTCCAAGGGAAGAAAATTGTAAGGTGCATGAGTTTAGAAAGTTGTTTCAAGCATCATAGTGGAAAATCTCACCTAAGATGGGGACTTAAGTACCCTACACTAGGTGAATTACGATAATTTCGCTGTTTCTATCTCATCCACAAATTTGTTGAAGTTTTGATATTCTGTTTTATACTAACCCTTCAAAACTTTCTGAATTTAACTATAACATTGATCTTCCAAGTTTCAACTTGAGAAATATTTTTTTTGAAGTGTAGGATTAATTTTAAATAGGATCACAATTCAAACCCTTCTTTCTTATGACTATTATATATACTTCAGCGTGTTAAAGGACCTAGTGGTGGAACATCTCCTATAACAATTAGGCGTTTATTTGAGCTTTTGAAATCCTCTACAAGGGGTTAGGTTGATCATATTATGGGTGTGTTATTTTCCTTTTATGGGACAAGGGGAGCTGGGTGTCTATTAGTACTCTTCCCAATATAGGATTGTTCCCTTTGTACTGTTTCAACTACAAGCATTATAAAAGAAGGTTTCGAAGGCCATACTTTCTTTGGAGAAGTCTTGGGGAGAGAAGAAGAAGAATGCATATGAGAAGGTCAAGAAGTAGGATGAGGAGCTCTATCACTGTTCACGGTTGATGCGACACTTGAAACCACCACAATTTGGTGGGATTGCTTCATCTTAATTAAATCAACATTTTTATGAGTTTGATTTTATTTTTGCAATTTTTTTTTTACCTTTATTATATATTGACTATTACTTTCATTCCATTTTCTTTTATCCCGGCAGTATGTATTTAAAAATATAGTTCAAGTAACTTCATCGAAATTTGAAAAATAAGAAAAGATTGTTATCATTATATTATGTAATTAAAAAATATACTAGGTCCAAAAAAGCTTGTTATCATTTGAAAAACTTAATTATCATAAATATATGTAGACATTAAGATTTTTTTTTAAAGATATGCAGACATTAAGATATATACATACATCTCCCGTAAGAAAGTGGAAGTGATTTTTAGCATTCATAGGTATGTTTTAAAATATAAACATTTTCCGAATCATCCTCTAACTAGTTTGTCACATTTCCTTGGCATGGTTCATACATCCAAAAGAGTATCTACGTCGACAACTTCCATGCTTCCATGACCAGAGTTGAGAGCATAAATAATATATATATATATATATATATATATATATATATATATATATATATATATATATATATAGTACATGAGAAAGAAGACATTTATATCTCAAGAACGATATCTGCAACCACAGAAATTGAAATGTATTAGTTATATAAAAAAAATCGAGAAGATATTTTTTTAGAGGATGATTGTGTGCTATAATTAGATTATTCTTATTTCTTAAATTAGATAGTTAGATTATTGTATATTTCATTAATTTATTCTAAAAACAAATTGTGAAATCACCTCATTTTCTAGCTCAAATTTGGATCAAATCTAGCCCTTCTTCATATATATATATATGTATGTCCTGCACTAATATCTCTCTATTGTTTTTGTTTTCTTTTTAAATCAATCAACCGTTAGATTAAAAAAATGAGAGACGGTTGAACTTAAGGGGCAGGAGAAGATTCAAGTTAGATTTCATTTATCAACTTAGTGCATATATATATATATTTTTTTTTACAAATTACGAATGCCATACTATACTATAAATAAACAAATCAATGATAGAACTTACATTCGGAATTTGTCTTGACCCATTTGCATCCTTTCTCCACAACACTATTTTTAAGCTCCTCTTCATACTCATATTCATATTCATCTTCATCTTCATCTTCATCTTCATAATCATACTCGGGCTTTGAATTGTTTTCAAGGTACTTGTTTACAAACGTTGTTGAACATGAACCATGTGGATGTATTTTTTTGTGAAGTATTGCCCTTAGAATCTGTAATCACAATTGACAACCAAATCAATAATCAGTCAATCATCTATACATCTATATTTTATTTAAATGAAATACATGGTTTTAAAGTGACCTTTTGATTTTCAATTATACTCTAAAATAAATTTATCTACAAAATTGTTAGAATGTCGATTTTATTTAAAAAGATATGAACTTATATTATATTTGTTATATTGTTGGTGTCATTGAAAAAAAATAAATATAGTTGTTACAATATAAAAGTGCAAAAGATCTATACCTATAAAGAGCAGAACGCTAGTAAATATAAGAGAAATATTATGAGGACGTAAAAATGATGTCTAATATTACAGTATATTGAATAAACTATAGTTAGATGATAGGTTAACTAGAGTTACCAAGTTGGTTAAGTAGTTAGTTACTCCAACTCACTCCTATAAATACTTCACTCTATTGTACTCAATCATTATACTTTTATCAATCTATTCATTTCTATAATGAGTTTTTGTAAATATCTCCCACATGAGTACTCTTATGCTTGCTTTCTTGCTGATGATTATGACCTTCTTCCTAATGATTCCATGATTCATAACATCTAACATCCTATTTTTATATGATTTAGATACAATGCATAATATATGCAAGGTTTGGGGTTCAAACCTCAGACACCACAAATGAAAAAGATACAAAATATTTTTTTGGGTTTATATACAATTGTTTCTTTGTAACCTCTTTCTCTCCATCTTTTTTGATAAAAGATAAAAAGGGGTGAGAGAGGGGTTAAAAAGAATTTTATGGAGTATTCAATAAGATGAGAAAACAAAAGCTTTCATGGCTTTTCACTTACCTTTTCCATTCTAGACTCTGTAGAGAGTGGATCTTTGAACACAGATGTAGGTGGCAATTCACCTCCACACACAAAAATCTTCTTAAGAAGGAAAGAAAGTGATTGATTAGAAACTTCATTCTTATTACTTTTATCCAAACTCTTTCTTCCCCTATTGCATATTAAATTGTTGCTTGGATAGAAATTACCACTCTCTTCCAAATTCATTTTCAATTCATTCTGAAAATTCCCAACTTCTTCAAAAGAGAACTCATGTGTGAAATCTTGAAAGGAGTGTGAATCCTCTTCATCAATACTTTTATTTGAATTTTCATTCAAATTGTTATTCCCAAGTGTTCCAATTGCAAGTATTGCATGATCCCAATCACTGAATTCTTGTTTATAAGTCTCATTCAGCATATGATCTGTTGAAATAATAAAAAAAACAAAAACATAAAAAAGAAAGTTAATCATCATTTCACACTGATTTGGCTTCAAGAGGGTGCAATATTAATATAGATAAGGGAAACGCTAACGTATGTCATGTGCACATGTTAAGAAATCTATCTTTAAAATTTGGTCTTTGATAGTTTTACTTTTGATTTCTTTAGCACACGAGTCCTTAGGGCATATGTTAGTATGACATAATGAGCAAAATATTTCAAGTATTATTTGTAAATGTTATTTTCTTTTATCTTTTTGAAAAATTAAATAGTTCAATACAGAACCTTAATTCTATATATTTAAACATTACTTTATTCTTGGCCGTGAGCATTATTGTGTTCTTAACTCTGTAGATAATAGTACTTTTTTTTTTTTTTTTTTTTTTTTTATCATTATGTAGTATATATGTGCATATAGAAACAAAGTGTATAATATAAGCAGTTAATTTGTAAATATATGTTGAGGATTTTGGTGTGATTGGAGACTGATGCTTACGAGTAGCTGAAATAGAGCTAGGTTTCATTTTCCCATTGGTGCCATTAAGCCTATTTTGCATCCATTTAAAGATCTGCAAATAAAATCAGATATAAGTAAAATAAAAACTAATTAGCAATGAATAATGATATATAAATGTAATGTCAAACAATTATTGTCAAAAAAAAAAATGAAACAATTAATATGACAAAAGTAAATATCCTTACATTCATTTTGTAGTGAATTGGTAATGGAGGATCTTCTAGCTAGCTAAAATAAAATGAAAATAATATGAAGGTGGTAGAGTGAGGTAGTAGAAGTAGAGTGTGCATGCACAGATCCAAGAAAGCTACTTAACTAGTACAGCAAAGTGATGAGCTGCAAAGGACTTTAAATAGACTAACTTAGTGGTTCAAGTTCCAAAATAGTGACTATACAAAGCCCCTTGATTTCACTATCTTGTCTTTTTATTATCTACTCTTCTCAACCATGTATTATTTATTTATCTATTTATTTTCTTCTTCTTCTATTATACTTGTTTACTTGTCTCCTCCTCATCCAAGTGAAAAGGTAAACAAGTATATTGTGGTCAAAAAAAGTTAAACCATTGATGAAGGTGAAGTTAAACCTTTAATCAATGCTAACCACCATTTTACAGATTCAAATCACTTTTCTTCATTTCATACCTTCATCCATTACACCTTGAAAGCATTGTAGCTAGATCTTAGAGTTTTACACTCATAAGAGTAAGTTGTTAAGTGAGTGATGCATAGAACTTACCACAATCCTTATTGCATTGCAATTTCTCTTTTGTAAACTTTAATATCTTTTTTTTTATTTATGCAATTGTGTTTTTATTTATTGTCTTTTTATTTTTATTTTTGTGTTCAAGTTCATTGTAAGCTAAACAACTTTTGTGGTTAAGGAATGATTAGATAATAATTAAATTTGTAAGTTACGTTTGTTATAACCTTTAACTTCTTTCAAACAAACTATTTTAATGCAAATCTTTAAAGTAGAAACTGACCATTTTTATCCTTATTTTTTTATTGCCACTTTTAAAGTAGAAACTGTTTGTTTAATACGAGTTATTTCCTTAGTATTGAAAGAGATAAAGATCTTGAAAAATTGTTTGATTTGATCATAAGTTTAGAACGTTGAGTTCAAAGGTCTATTTGGATTCCTTGTCATAGTCAAAAGGCTCAGCCTCTCCATGAGAAGAACTACTAACACTATTAGGAAAAGTAAAAATAAGGAGGAAAATTAGTGACGGAGAAAATAGAATCCCTCACAAATTCCTTGATCGCAA
Organism: Medicago truncatula; assembly: GCF_003473485.1. Classification (NCBI taxonomy): domain Eukaryota; kingdom Viridiplantae; phylum Streptophyta; class Magnoliopsida; order Fabales; family Fabaceae; genus Medicago; species Medicago truncatula. The sequence continues at coordinate 18,717,489 of NC_053043.1, read as the reverse complement.
AATTTTGTCATGAAATTAGAGAGGTATTTCATGTTTTCCCTCACTAAATTTCCCCCACTAATTTTGGTTTTTTTAATAGTGTAAAACCTTGTCTAAATATGTGCATGGTAAACGTTGTGCAAATAGTATATTCCGAAAGGATAGTCGGCACATATTTACCATGATGGTTGAGTTGAAAAACCCTTAAGGCCACTTGGCCGCCAAGAAGTTGTGTGAAGCTGCAACTCTCTAAATACTTCTCTAGAAAGTTGTAAGAAGTTCAGCTTCCATTCCATAACTAAGAGTTTTAACTTTCAAATACTTGAAAAGCTCTATTTTTACCAAGTTAATTCCTTAACCACTCATTTTCCCTTGAATCTCTACATCTTTTTTACATGTTTTATTTGCTTTTGCATCTTACTTTAGTTTATTTAAAGCTCTAAAATCTTATCTTTATTGTTTGTCAATTTGGATCTTGAATAACTGAACTAAAGATTTGAAATATTTGGAACTTATTTACTCTAATCCTTGCGAGATCGATACTCAATTGAAAATAAAACACTATTTTCGAAGGTACATGCACTTTTTCTTAAAACTTTTTATTAAGCGAAGATATTATCAAATAGAGTATGCATTTATGGATAAATATGAATAATTAGTAAAACAACTATGTCCATTAGTTAATTTATTGTTTTTTTTCCTTCATATTTGTCTAGAAATTTTAAGCAACAAAGGAAGGATATAGAGATGATAAAATGGATTGATTTGATATATTTAAACTTAGATGATAATAGATAAAAAAAAAATCTATTAATCCATTAATACTCTACTCAAATTTCTTATAGTTGTGGATGAGTGAAATGTCCCCACCTCTCTAGTAGATTGTCAATGATTGAGTATAAAATGTTGTTTTTGCTTGTCTGTATGACAGTAAGTGGTCGAAAATATTAATCCATTTGCCATTGTTTGCCACGACAAGGTAACCTATCTTGTTTATACCAATCATAAACCGATAACGATAAACTTTGCAAAATAATTCATTGCATGCAATGCATTATAGTGTGTTATTGCCAATAATATACCCCATACTCGCTCTGAATCTTTGACCAGTTCTACGTGTTAAAAAGAAAAAAGAAAAAAAAAAAAAAAAGAGGAAGAGTCGAAATTAAATTCTAAACTTATCTTTCAGGATGAGAGATTTCATACCAGATGAATAACATTTAAAGGAACGTAAAATAAAGGCGTAAAATAAGTTACTCTCTTCGTTCCATTTTGAGTGCGAAATTTGCACAATAATTTATCTCAAAATAATGTCATTTTAAATTTTAATGTTTTAGATTGATTATTCTTTCCTATTGCACCATTTTTTATAATGTTTTATTTTGGATAATAAAAGAGAAACAAAAGCAAGAGCTGCAAGAAGTGGAATACAACAAAAGTCAAAGAAAATTAAACAATCCAAAACTTAGAGGCAATGAGACAAACTAGACCAGAAAAGATAGTATTATACCAAACAGTCCAACCAAAATACTTGCATTATACCATCTAATTAATATTTTGTGCACCATAAGTCCATATCATTTCATTCTACTTAATGTTAAATTTATATTTTAATAAAATTGCTATTATCTTTTTATCTGTCTATTTATTTATTTTCGAATAATTTCTCTATAATTTGCTTGACATGATTAAGCAAACGCTACACATATAATAGGACAAAATATTATTAAATTTTTTTGAATGACCATTGCTTAGAGACTGAATTGTTGATGTTTTTCCCAGTTTATATGCCATCTCTTTTGTAAAGGAAGTTTTGTGGTTGATATGGGTTACTCGCAATTAGTGGAACGTTTACCTCGTTTATCTTATGCAATAGAACAAAAGCTTTGAAAAAGTTGTGGAAATAAGGTGTACCATCAAATAAATTCCGCCAAATAATGAAAAATAATGAATTCCAAGTTTGAAAATTGTTTCTTATGAGATTGCAAGTTGTTAATGAATTCCGCCAAATAATGAATTATTAAGGAGAAAATAATTTTTTGTCAGATTTTAATTAACTCGCGGCTAAAATCCGGATTATCAGGGTTCTTTCCCCTAGATATATTGAAAGACTAACAAAAAAAAACATTTTTTTTGCCCCAAATACAAGTTGTCTAAAATACTATTAAAATAGTCTTTGGTCTCAATACCATAAAAGTTTTGTTATATCCTCCCTTATATTGTTCTTATTGGGAAAAACACAAGTCTCACATCGGATAGACAAGACTCTTAAGAAGAGTATATAAAGAGGAGGTAATTCTCACCTTACGAACCGGTTTTTAAGGATGAGTTAGGCCTCCAATTTCAACATAGTATCAGAGCCTCTCCAAGATCCATTGGGCCACATGCTATCAGGTTTCCGTTATCGGGCAACCCACCATTTATGTCTACGAACCAAGCCCAATAGTGCTAGTCGTGTGGGTGTGTGTTTAGAGTCTCACATCAGATAGGTGATGGCCTGACAATGTGTTTATTAGTGGGGACAATCATCACCTCAAAAGCCGGTTTTGTAAGGATGAATTAGGCATAAAATTTTAACAGTTCTATCTTATATTATTTTGTCAAATACTTATCTTCTAGGAGATGAAATTCGCCCTAACTAAAAACACTTTTACTTGGTATTAATCATAATCATGCGGTGTTAAAAGTTAAAACACTTGTCATTCATGATAATATTGGAAAGGAGACATTCTATGTGTAAAACATAAATGAATAGTATTTGGTTACGCATATAAAAAAGTTTTTTCTTAAAATACTAAATCATTTTATCATCATTTTTATTATTAAAAAAAATCTTTTAATATAATAGTATTCATTTATTTTTGTGACCATATATTTCTTAGTTGGAAAGAATTGGAAGCAGCACGATATGGGTATAAGAAAGAAGAAGATCATACGAGGCCAAAGTTGGCGTTGGCTGTTCCTTACTAACCGAACAGTCAAAAGTCTGCTAAATCTCACTCCTACCTCCATTCCATTGGGCCATACCAAATCCCACTAACCGGATAAACTATGCTTTTATTTTATAAAAATCATTTGCTGAATATTTGCGTTTTTTTTTTTTCTTCCAATAATATAATGGTTCGAAATTCACCAAATACTTAAGAATTGGTTTAAATCTGTCTTATTTACTGTAATGTCTCTGCCAACTGTCTTATTTGCAAGAATAGAATAAAGGCTCACATAAACAGACTCAAAACTCTAGATGATTTATTCTTTAAATGACGGTCTGAATACTTCTCTAGGTCTTCCAGTCTTGTTTAAATATTGAAGCAATACGGGTCATTAATCTTGTTGGGCTTCAGAACAATCCGGTAATCCATTTCACGTACAACAGAATCAGAAAAGGAAACTCCTAATATGCAGGCACATTATTAGGAACATCCTGATCACCTCCAAACTTTCCTAAGTGGAAAACACAATCTTAGGAAATCACAAACTGATCTGATCCTGTGCTAAGAACACGCAGCTTGACCAACAAGAATAAAGACGTGGATTCCTTAAGTAAAATAGTGTGTGCGTAAAACAAGGTAGGGTGCAGGTCAATTGAACTATGCCAGGATGTTGGCACATCGTGTTCAACATCTCACATGAATATTTGTTTTAGGCAAAAGTGAAGCCAATATACAAATATCCAACAGTTTATTTAATATTGGATTATTAATAAATAAACATGAACAACTACTTGCGTAAAAAAAAAAAAAAAAAAGAACAACTCTAGACTTAGAGAGCATCATAATTGAATACTCAATGATACTTTATTTAGTTTTTCATAAAAATATAACATGGTCGACTATAGAGATATTATTTGCACAATGATGGGACTCTTGACATTGTGGGTACCATCTGACCAAACAAGGGAGGAGGAAAACAAAGTTTGATTTGATTTTTCTCCAGCAACAACACTGACAGCAAAGGATTGTTCCTCGTTTAACGATTTGAAGGATAGTACTTCTGGTTCCCCACTTATCTTGATTTCTGGATTACGATGGATGAGAGTTGCCTTGTAGGTTGAGTTGGGAAAGCCAACATTTGTAACTGTTCTACGAACCTTCGCATGGAAATGCTTAAGTATTGGAACCACAATAGTAGGATAATTTATATCTTTCACCAATAATCTTTCAGAAGTTCCATGACAACTTGAATTATCTCCACTAATTTGTTTAATTTTTTCAGCACTGTAACCATAATTACAGAGCATTTGCACATAATCTTGCTTAGTAATGTCATAAACAAGTACAGGGTGAATGGCTTGTTTTGGATTGATATTTCCTGATCCATAAGCAAACTCACCTGCCATATCATCATAAGTACGTTTCACTGGTGTAGCAGTTGTCATGATAGCAGATTTGATAGCTGCAGGTGACCAATCTGGATGAAATGATTTCACATATCCAGCAACTCCAGCAGCATCAGGGCAAGACATAGAGGTTCTAGATAATATGTTGTAGTTAACCTTTCTTTTGTCACTCGGATCCATTGAGGGTGACACTAAAGGTGAATATGCAGCCAAGATTTCTACTCCAGGGGCACTTATATCTGGTTTCATAATTTCTTGAACCAAAGGATTTGGGCCACGAGAATAGAAAATGGCTATTCTTGGAGCACTGGTGTCATGGAAGATTTCACTCTTTAAAATTTCAGCTACAGGTAATTAATGGAATTTTTGTAATATTGAACATGAACAAAGTCTTTTGATTCCAACCTAAGTGTAGGGTTCTTAGTGACAAATGAAGCATCGAAATCAGATTGTGATGCATAAAGGATTACACCAATTGCACCACTTGTATAAGTTAACATTTCACCGATTGGAGATCCACACAAAACAAGCTTACCATTCACCATCTTTTTGTCCATGCAATCACACTTTTCAGGGGATGCATTTCCTCCAGCTGGGCAAGCTTGAGCATTATGCACATCTATTGGAAATTTTGTGCCATTTGAAGGTATGGTATTAATTGACTTCCCAATAAATGTTTGTCCATTTCCAAGAATGATCTTATCAATGAATTTTCGATCTATGGTAGTTGCGGCAACAGTAAATAACCAAGGTGATGCACTACAAACACTACTTGAGATAGGGCTAGCATTTCTTGCAGACTGCACTGTGAGTATTCCCTTCTCCATGGCATGAAAAGAACCAATGGCGATAGAATCACTCAAAAAATCAGTGACATTAGGGGCATCAAGAGAGATAGTGATGACGTCAACTCCACCTGCTATGGATGTTGTGTGGATTCCATGACCAGATTTGTCTCTTGCACTCACATCTCCAACACCGTAAAATCGTGCTCCGAAGATCTTCTTGTTGCAACTAAAATTACCACCACCAACACAAACTCCCCTCCACTTTTTTGGAATCGAACCAAGACCTGATCAATTATAAAAATAAAAATAAAAAAAATCAAATTAACAAGATCATCATATATAGTAGGTTACTACATTATTATTAAATCTACACATAAGAGGAAATTAATTAAATCTACGCATAAGAGGAAATTAATTAAAAATAATAATAAAATTTTTATTGAAATTAATTAATTATCTATCATTTTAAGCAAGTTAAGTATTTCAAAGATATGAAAATCATTTAGAAAAAATATGTATGACAATTATAACATATAATATTGGGATTGTTATAAAAAATATATATATATTTTATACCTTTATAATTGAAACTTTCAGATTCTAGCCATATTCTGGTATCCATGACTACAATCACCAAACTACTGTCAATAGTTTGATCTCTTTTGAATGACTGAGGAAGTCCCAAACCTTGTGGTTTGAAGGTGAAACTCTTGGCTTGGAAAAACTGAGACCACACCTCTCATGCGAACAAGTTATTCCCTTTATTAATCGTTGAGTACGGCAGCAAAACCATTGAAACTTCTCTTGTAACTTCGAACCAAGAGATTTTCTATGTCACTACCATCCATGACATGTTGCAACAAGCTGAGATGATGAGATCTTGGGGAATATGAGGCTTCCTTTGGAAGTGAACCCATGTACACAATGTGAAGTTTACTGCTTTCATCTCCAGTTTTAGTGGCATCACACACCAAGCGAATTAGTGATGTCAAATATAAAGAAACAAGGAATGATAAAACAACATTATGCTTGGCCATTGTTTGTGTTTTTAAAATGATGAATACATAACTCAAACCCAAACGATGTATTTATATACACCAGAAAGTTATGTGATGTGAAAGCTTTTCAGTTAATAAAAAAGTAGTTTAATAAGTACACCCTCTGATCACTATTATAAGTAAAATTTTACTTTATTTGTTCGGTGAATATTTTATTCATGTGGGGAACAATGTAGACTAGATGAATCAGTTCTTCTATGAACCAAAAAAGGTAATCTTTTGCTTACAATAATGACCAGAGTTTTATATGATAGGTAATTTAGAAAAGTTACTCCCTCAATTCCATAACAAGTGACCAATTTGTTAAAATATTTTGTCTAAAAAGAAATAACCCTTTAAATTTTCAATGCATTATTTTTTATTTTTCAAGAAGGTTTTGAGTGCATGATTAATTACATTTTTCCTAATTGTGCCCTCTAATTAATATTATTTTCATAACACTCAAATAAACATCGTCCATTTCTCACTTATGATAATAATAATAATGACTAGATAAATAATTTATTAGGTTATAATTTAGTAATAATATCATTATCTATCTTTCAAGATAAACTTTTTATTAATTTTTATTAAATATTCAAATAGATAACACATTATGCCAGGGAGAGATTTATTTTTAAGAGAAATGTTATCATCACTCTCTTTTCAATACTCACTCAAACACTCATTATTTTTAAGCATTAAATTTGTATGAGTCTTATACTTAATGTGGGATCCATTTTTAAAGTGTTGGACTCGTATTAGTAACTTGTCATCTACGCCCCCTGTAGAAACTATAACAAAAAACATCGTCCTTTTCCCGTTTCTCGTTGTTGCATGACACTACCTTTATTCTGTTCCAGTGGTGCAATTTCAACCTTTTGTGGTAGGAGGTTGGTTTTTGAAGCAACGTTTAACCTTTTCTCTCTTCTCATCATGGCAACAGGCCACTTTTATTTCTTTCAAGAACTTGTTCCCTTTTCTTGTTATGTTTATCCGTGTTTCTGTTTTTTTTTTTTTTAATTTTCTTTTTCCTCGTATTCGTCCTTTTCTATAGGGGCGGTGGTTTTTTTCGAGGCACTTTTAACCCTTTCCTTTTTCTGAGCATGACATCACTCTAGCTTTATTCTTTTCTACATTTTATCCCTCTTCTTGTCACTCTACCTTCATCCATATTTAGTTTTCCTTATTCATTTATCTTTCCCCACTCTTGAACTTTTCATTGAGGAACACTAACTTTTAGAACCACTGAAAATTTTACAGGTCTCTAGAGAGATTTGAACTATGTACCGTGGAACTAAAAGGATAAGATCTAACCACTAAGTTATCAACTAAAGAATTTTTTTTTTTTATCATAAAATGATAAGAAATGATAATATTAATTAGTATAAGATTAAATAAAAAATATTTATATACACAATAAAAAGTTAACACTGTGTTTGGAAGGAAAGAGTTAGGGATGAGAGAAGTATGAGAGAGAGAGAGAGAGATTGCAACGAAAAAAGCAATTTCTCGTGTTTGGCACTGCGGTGAGATGCTCAAGAGAGATAAAATATATGTGGTCCCTACCACTTTTTGCTTTCTTCTCACATGAGCGAAGAAAGAAGAGAGAAACATATATTTTTCTTCACTTTTCATATATACCCTTATCCTTAGGTACTGTTTCTTCACTACACTGATGGTTGAAGTTCATTGGAGATATGAGCACAAATCTGTCATATTGTGGTTTTTTAAGTTAAGATATATTTTTACTGGCTTGTGCCCAAATTAAAAACAAAAATGTTTTAAAAAAAAATTAAAATTAAGTAAATTGTTTAATTGATAGTGAAAAACCAAATGCTTTTTTAATTTTTTATAGATATCAATATTGAGCTAATATAAAAATAATAGTATTTTTAGTGGAAATAATAGTTAGTTAATAGATTAAATTAAATTGGATAATAAATTAATTTAATCTTTACAAAAAAAAAATTAATTAATCATAAATTATATGTTGATTTTATTGAAGGATATTTTTGTCTTTTAAAAAAATAGTAGCATCTCTTTCTCTCCCCTTTCTCTCTTCATTCTCTTACACCAAACAACCCATCAAATCTACTCTATTTCTCATCTATTTCTCTCTTCCCATACTCTCTCACCTATCTCTCTCTTCTCACTTTCTTCCAACAACCAAAACACCCTAAGGGATCAAAAATCTTTACGATTTATACAAAAAACAAATAATATTTAAATTATTTTTTATATGTTCTCTTTCCCCATATTCAACCTTTTCTGTAGGGAGCGGTATTTTTTAGAGCCACTTTCAACATTTTCCTTTATCTCAGCATGACATCACTCTACCTTTATTCCTTTCTACTTTTTTCCCCTCTTCTCGTCACGCTACCTTCATCCGTGTTTAATTTTTGTTATTCATTTATCTTTCTCCACTCTTAAACTATTCAATGTGAAACACTAATTTTAGAACCACCAAAATATTTACAGGTCGGTAAAGAGATTTGAATTATGTACCATGAAATTACAAGCCTAAGATCTAACCACTAAGCTAGCAACTCAAGAATTTTTTATATCATAAAATCATAAGAAATGATAATATTAATCTATATATAAGTTTTTAAAGATAAAACTAGATTAAAATAAAATAAAAAATAAAAAAATTATATACACACAAAAAATTTAAGGAAACAAAAATCTTTACGATTGATACAAAGAATAGTAATAATTAAATTAGAAACATTACACTCTTCCATTCAATCATATATAACCCATTTGTTAAGGTATTGTATGGTCATTTTTTTATTTATTAAGGGGTCTATGTTGAATTATGCATCATGCTTAAGATGGTTTTAGACCTATAGGATAGGTTAATAATATATATTTTTTAAAAACTCTAAAATGGTTCTTAGAACCACTAAATTATAACTAATTTTCATTATAAATAATATCCAATTAAATCAAGATAAATTAGTTCCACATGAATTATTTTATCATCATCGCCTCAACATTCAATTATGTTTTAAATTATCTTTATTTAATATTGAATTATTAATAAATAAACATCAACAACTACTTGCGTAAAAAAAAAAAAGAACAACAATAGACTTAGAGAGCATCATAATTGAATACTCAATGATACTTTATTTATTTTTTGATAAAAATATAACATGGTCGCTATAGAGATATTATTTGCACAATGATGGGACTCTTGACATTGTGGGTACCATCTGACCAAACAAGTGAGGAGGAAAACAAAGTTTGATTTGATTTTTCTCCAGCAACAACACTAACAGCAAAGGATTATTCCTCATTTAAAGATTTGAAGGATAATACTTCTGGTTCCACACTTATCTTGATTTCTGGATTACGATGGATGAGAGTTGCCTTGTAGGTTGAGTTGGGAAAGCCAACATTTGTAACTGTTCTATGAACCTTGGCATGGAAATGCTTAAGTATTGGAATCACAATAGCAGGATAATTTATATCTTTCACCACTGATCTTTCAGAAGTTCCATGGCAACTTGAATTATCTCCACTAATTTGTTTAATTTTTCAGAACTATAACCGTAATTACAAAGCATTTGCATATAATCTTGCTTAGTAATGTCATAAACAAGTCCAGGGTGAATGGCTTGTTTTGGATTGATATTCCCTGATCCATAAGCAAACTCACCTACAAAATCATCATAAGTACCTTTCACTGGTGTAGCAGTTGTCATGATAGCAGATTTGATAGCTGTAGGTGACCAATCTAGATGAAATGATTTCACATATCCAACAACTCCAGCAACATGAGGGCAAGACGTAGAGGTTCCAGATAATATGTTGTACTTAACCATTCTATTGTGACTCGGATCCGTTGAGGGTGACACTAAAGGTGAATATGCAGCCAAGATTTCTACTCCAGGGGCACTTATATCTGGTTTCATAATTTCTTGAACCAAAGGATTTGAGCCACGAGAAGAGAAAATGGCTATTCTTGGAGCACTGGTGTCATGGAAGATCTCACTCTTTAAAATTTCAGCTACAGGGTAATTAGTGGAATTTTTGTAATATTGAACATGAACAAAGTCTTTTGATTCCAACTTAAGTGTAGGGTTCTTAGTGACAAATGAAGCATCGAAATCAGATTGTGATAAGGATTACACCAATTGCACCACTTGTAGAAGTTAACATTTCACCGATTGGAGATCCACACAAAACAAGCTTACCATTCACCATCTTCTTGTCCATGCAATCACACTTTTCAGGGGATGTTTTTCCTCCAGCTGGGCAAGCTTGAGCATTATGCACAACTATTGGAAATTTTGTGCCATTTGAAGGTTTGGTATTAATTGACTTCCCAATAAAAGTTTGTCCATTTCCAAGAATGATCTAATCAATGAATTTTCGATCTATGGTAGTTGCGGCAACAGTAAATAACCAAGGTGATACACTACAAACACTACTTGAGATAGGGCCAGCATTTCCTGCAGACTGCACTGTGAGTATTCCCTTCTCCATGGCATGAAAAGAACCGATGGCGATAGAATCACTCAAAAAATCAATGGCATTAGGGGCATCAAGAGAGATAGTGATGACGTCAACTCCATCGGCAATGGCATCATCAAATGCAGCTAATACAACATCATTAGTGCATGCACCAAAAACATTGCAAATTTTGTATGCATCAATCCTTGAAGATGGGATTCCACCTCTTGCAATTCCATTTGCGAGACCATAAAAGCTTACATCATTCACCTCTCGTCCACCTGCTATGGATGCTGTGTGGGTTCCATGACCAGATTTGTCTCTTGCACTCACATCTCCAACACCGTAAAATCGTGCTCCGATGATCTTCTTGTTGCAACTAAAATTACCACCACCAGCACAAACTCCCTTCCACTTTTTTGGAATCGAACCAAGACCTGATCAATTATAAAAAAAAAAAAATCAAATTAACAAGATCATCATATATAATAGGTTACTACAATTTTCTAACCATATTGCACTTTCTTCTTACGATATAAATAATAATATTGCTAAATATCTTAAGATACTCATGATAACCAACATTATTATTAAATCTACACATAAGAGGAAATTAATTAAAAATAATAATAAAAATTTATTGAAATTAATTAATTATCTATCATTTTAAGCAAGTTAAGTATTTCATAGATATGAAAATCATTTAGAAAAAATATGTATGACAATTACAACATATAATATTGGGATTGTTATCAAGAATATATATATATATATATATATATATATATATATATATATATATTTTTTTTTTTTCTATACCTTTATCATTGAAACTTTCAGATTCTGGCCATATTCCGGTATCCATGACTCCAATCACCAAACTACTCTCAATAGTTTGATCTCTTTTGAATGAGTGAGGAAGTCCAAGGAAGTCCCACGACCTTGTGGTTTGAAGGTGAAACTCATGGCTTGGAAAAACTGAAATCACACCTCTCATGCGAACAAGTTTTTCCCTTTGTTGATCGTTGAGTACGGCAGCAAAACCATTGAAACTTCTCTTGTAACTTTAAAGCAAGAGATTTTCTATGTCACTACCATCCATGACATGTTGCAACAAGCTGAGATGATGAGATCTTGGGGAATATGAGGCTTCCTTTGGAAGTGAATCCATGTACACAATGTGAAGTTTACTGCTTTCATCACCACTTTTAGTGGCATCACACACCAAGGGAATTAGTGATGTCTAAACTAAAGAAACAAGGAATGATAAAACAACATTATGCTTGGCCATTGTTTGTGTTTTTAAAATGATGAATACATAACTCAAACCCAAACGATGTATTTATATACACCAGAAAGCTATGTGATGTGAAAGCTTTTCAGTTAATAAAAAAGTAGTTTAATAAGTACACCCTCTGGTCACTATTATAAGTAAAAATTTACTTTATTTGTTCATTGAATATTTTATTCATGTGGTGAACAATGTAGACTAGATGAATCAGTTCTTCTATGAACCAAAAAAGGTAATCTTTTGCTTACAATAATGACCAGAGTTTTATATGATAGGTAATTTAGAAAAGTTACTCCCTCAATTCCATAACAAGTGACCAATTTGTTAAAATATTTTGTCTAAAAAGAAATAACCCTTTAAATTTTCAATGCATTATTTTTTATTTTTCAAGAAGATTTTGAGTGCATGATTAATTACATTTTTCCTAATTGTGCCCTCTAATTAATATTATTTTCATAACACTCAAATAAACATCGTCCATTTCTCACTTATGATAATAATAATAATGACTAGACAAATAATTTATTAGGTTATAATTTAGTAATAATATCATTATCTATCTTTCAGATAAACTTTTTATTTAATTTTTATTAAATATTCAAATAGATAACACATTATGCCAGGGAGGGATTTATTTTTAAGAGAAATGTTATCATCACTCTCTTTTCAATACTCACTCAAACACTCATTATTTTTAAACATTAAATTTATTTGAGTCTTATACTTAATGTGAGACCCATTTTTAAAGTGTTGGACTCGTTTTAGTAACTTGTCATCTACGCCCCCTGTAGTTTAAGAAACTATAACAAAAAACATCGTCCTTTTCCCTTTTCTCATTGTTGCATGACACTACCTTTATTCTGTTCCAGTGGTGCAATTTCAACCTTTTGTGGTAGGAGGTTGGTTTTTGAAGCAACGTTTAACCTTTTCTCTCTTCTCATCATGGCAACAGGCCACTTTTTTTTCTTTCAACAACTTGTTCCCTTTTCTTGTTATGTTTATCCGTGTTTCTGTTTTTTTTTTTATTTACTTTTTCCCCATATTCGTCCTTTTCTATAGGGACGGTGGTTTTTGGAGCCACTTTTAACCTTTTTCTTTTTCCCAGCATGACATCACTCCACCTTTATTCTTTTCTACATTTTTCCCCTCTTCTTGTCACGCTACCTTCATCCATATTTAGTTTTCCTTATTCATTTATCTTTTCCCACTCTTAAACTTTTCAATGAGGAACACTAACTTTTAGAACCAATGAAAATTTTACAGGTGATATCTAGAGAGATTTGAACTATGTACCGTGGAACTAAAATGATAAGATCTAACCACTAAGCTATCAACTAAAGAAGTTATTTTTTATCATAAAATGATAAGAAATGATAATATTAATCTATATATAATTTTTTATAAGATAAAACTAGATTAGTATAAAATTAAATAAAAAATATTTATATACACAGTAAAAAAGTTAACATTGTAGTTGGAAGGAGAGAGTTAGGGACGAGAGAAGTAAGTATGAGAGAGAGAGATTGCAAAGAAATAAGCAATTTCTCGTGTTTGGCAGTGCAGTGAGATGCTCAAGAGAGAAAGGATATATGTGGTCCCTACCACTTTTTGATTTCTTCTCTCTTCCCATACTCTCTCTCATCTATCTCTCTCTGTTCACTTTCTTCTCACAACCAAACACATCCTAAAGGACCAAAAATCTTTACGATTTATAAAAAAAAAAACCAATAATATTTAAATTACAAAAATTACACTCTTCGATTCAATCATATATAGCCTATTTGTAAACATATTTTGACCATCTAGTTAATACCACTTTTTTGAAAGGTTTTACGGAGTTTATTGAAACCTAATTCAATGAATTAGATTATATTTCAATGAAAAACAACTTAGATCAATACTAACAATTATTCAATTAATCAGATGCTATAGTAAAAAGTAAAGAGGATAGGGAAAGAGAGATAACACTGATATTTTTATAGTAGTCCGCTCTTCGCTAGAGCTACCTCTACTTTTCTTGATGAACTACACCTTCATCAAGGTCATCCTCTATGTAACAAATGTTGAATACAATGTGTTTACAAATTTTTTTTGAAATTAAAACCTAATTCTTCAACCCCTATGTAAAACACTCCCCCAAACTTCAAGTAACCCTTGAATTTGGTGCTCCTTGAATCTTCGGATCCTTAATTACCCGTGCACCCCTTTGAACTCTTCACTCAAGCCTTTGATGCTACGTCCGGTAAACGAATCCCCTTCGACTTCAAGAACGGTTAGAAAGACCCCCAAGTCCTTTGAAGGTGGAATGAGATTATTCACTTCACTTTGAAGCCTTAATTAAGCCCAACCAATCTTCTTGAGAGAACCAACTTACAATCCCTACTAGCACCCTAGAGAATCAATGTGACTCAAAGAACAACATGATTCTAAGAAAAAATGTTTAATCTTGAAGAATGTATGAACAATGAGTTTTTGAGACCTAGAGAGAATAGTTGCAAATGATTCAATGAATTAGGAGTTATGAGGAAGAGACTATATATAGAGGAAGGTAATAAGGCTAAATTTTCGCACAAAAACAACTCATTAAATCGATTCATTTAATGGATGAATCGATTCGACCCATATAAAACAAGATAGGAAAAGAGAAAAATGTGATGAAGGATGATACAAGTCAAGTGAAATTTGAATCGACTAAAATTTCCCAGAATGGAGATTGATACGATTCTTAACTATCATGAATCGATTCATACTAAGTCAGAGAGCTTGATGAGACGATTCATACAAATATGATACAATTCATAACTGAATCGATTCAGGATTTGTGTGATACAATTCATTATTAGTCAGAGAGCAATATGCATGTTTTATGTGACAGTGAATCGATTCAAAATGGAATGAAACGATTCATTCGAATTGAGAGAGAAAAATCCATTTTAACAAGACCCTGTGAATAGATTCAACTAGAGATAGACTCAATTTTTGAGACACATGATCCACAATTACTAGTTAAAGAAGGCTAGACTTGCTAGGGTGCTTTTATACATTATAGAAAAACTTATAAAAATAATCAACATGATAAAACATAAAAAACCTGCTAGGGAACATCATCAAAACTATAGCTAGAGGCTTCAGATGTAACCCTGATGTTTGAAAACTCTAAAATTTCACCTCAGACTGTCAGATTTATGATGGGTTTCAATCTGGACTGTTGCTTTGCTTTGTTTATGCAGATCCCATGGGAAGTGTTGTAATGGCTCGTCTTGTCTGGATTTCAAAGGGTTTTGAAGGGAAGTATAAGTGTTAAGTTTTTGTATTATGATTGGCCGCATTTTGTTAAAACAGGTGTTCTAGTAAGATGTTGGACAATATGTCTTGACACATCTTAGCGTGCCTTGTTTCACATTCTTGGAAGATTTGTTTTTAGCGTGAGATATCTGAAGATTCTATGAAGATTTGATTCACGTAGAGTGTTGTCCAAGAAGCGTGTGTTTCCATAAGCAACAAAGGTTGGTTTAAGATTTTTCGTGTTTCCTAAGAATAGATGTCAAAACATTTAAGGAAAGAATATATATATATATATATATATATATATATATATATATATATATATATATATATATATATATATATATATATATATATATATATATTATTCCGGAATGTTGTGCTGAAGGCCATATTAGATCAGCTGGATTGTTCATCAAGCTCATGCGTATCTCAGGCTATATAAAGGAAACTCTAAACCTAAGAAGACAACTAAAACCACATTTTGGAAAGTGTCATTTAGGGTTTTAGTCTGTCCATTGTTGTTTGTGAGCCACTCTTGTATCACATTGATGCTAGAGTTAAACTGATAGTTGCGTTGTAATTGCGAATCACTCGCAAGCTTTTAAGAAAGAATGGATTCTATTTATTGGAGTGTGTCTCATTTTTGATTGTATTTGTTGTAATCACAGGATGTGTGATTGAGAGGAAGTGAGATGGGATCTCATATCTAGGTGAGTCTTAGATAGAAATATCACGGGTAGTGACTAAATGTGAAGGAAGTAAACTAGAGGTTATATACAAATGACTTCAAACTAATATTATTATAGTGGATTCCTTCTTGGCTTGGATGCCCCAGATGTAGGTGACATTGCACCGAACTGGGTTAACAAATACTTTGTGTTATTTACTTCCTACAATTTACTTAAATTTGTTTATTGTTATTTGTGTTATTACGATGTCTTGACATTGCATTCGACATTACTGGTATCCTGACATCGTATACGACATATGTCCTCTACGTGCCAGAATTTCAATTGACATCAGAGTTGGCACCCTGTTTTGTTTTGGGTGAGCTCAAGGAAGATTTTTTTCTGGTACTATCGACAAGGAAGCCAGATTTGTTAACATACCACCTACTTTGGATGTCACCAACTATGATTACTGGAAGACATGTATGGTGGCTTTTTTAAAATCTATGGATAGCAAAACCTAGAAAGTAGTTATCAAAGGTTAGGAAGATCATATGGTGAAGGACAAATATGGAAATTACACAACTGAATTAAATCCAGAAGAAGACTGGTCTAAGGAAGAAGATGAACTTGCTCTTGGAAACTCCAAAGCTTTGAACGCCTTGTTCATTGGGGTTGACAAAAATATGTTCAGGTTAAGAAATACATGTACCGTGATCAAAGATGCATGAGAAATCCTCAGAACCACTCCTCAAGGCATATCAAAAGTAGGATGTCAAGACTTCAACTTATCACCATCAAATTTGAGAATCTCAGGATGAAAGATGATGAGTCCATTCATGATTTTCACATGAATATTCTTGACATTGCCAACACAAATAGTGCCTCGGGAGAAAGGATGTTAGAGGAGAAGCTGGTTATAAAAATCCTCAGGTCGTTGCCTAAGAAGTTTGACATGAAGGTCGCAACTATTGAAGAATCCCAAGATATTTGCAACATGAAAGTGGATGAGCTTGTTGGGTCACTTCAAACTTTTGAATTGGCTATCAGTGATAGATCTGAAAAGAAGAAGAAGAGCATAACTTTTGTCTCCAATACTAATAATGAAGAGGTTCAATGTGACATGAAGTCTAATGAAGGAATTTCTGAGGCTATTTTGCTTCTTAGGAAGCAATTCAATAAGGTGCTGAAGAGAATGGATAGGAAGCCAAGACCAAATGTCAAGAACATGTCATTCGACATTAGTAAGAACAATGATTTTCAGAGAAAAGCAAGAACTAAGGAGAATCCCAATCAAGGAAAAGGTATTTAGTGTCACCAGTGTGAAGGTTTTGGACACATTGGATCATAATGTCCCACGTATCTTAAGAAATAAAAGAAGGGCTTGTATGTTTCTGGCTCTGACGATGAACCTGATGATGAAACTTCTAAGCATGTTACAACCTTCATTGGTAGATGTGAATCCAATGAAGATTCATGTGATGAGGATATCTCTTATGATGAATTGGTTGATTCCTACAAAGAACTTTGTGCCAGAAGTGAAGAGGTTTGTAAGATATGAGAAAAGCAGAAGAGAATCATAGCTCAACTGCATGCTGAAAAAGATAAAATTTTATCTACTATCTCTGGTCTTCAAATGAGGTAACCCTATTGTCTTCTAAACTTGAAAACATGACCAAATCCATAAGAATATTGAAAAATGGGTCTTCTATGTTAGATGAAATTCTTTAAGTTGGGAAAGGGGCTGAAAACTTAAAAGGTATAGGGTTTTAATTACCAATCTCTAAATAAACAAGGAAAAACCCATATGACAAAATTTATTCCTTCTGAAAGTAAGTATGAGCTCACGATGTCAGACAAAATGTTACAACATCCTACTAGACATCATGAAACTCAAATTAAAGCCAAGTTCTTGCCTTGGAAATGTCATTATTGTGGTAAATATGGTCATATAAAGCCTCATTATTACATACCACTATACTAAACAATGTGATGATTAAAACTAGAAAAGAGTGGAAACCTAAGGTTTTTGATACTAGTCTTATAGCCCATACATCTCTTAGAGCTTCATCTAGAGAAGACTGATACTTTAACAGTGGATGCTCTAGACATATGATAGAGGTCAAGAAGTATTTAATGAACATTAAGTCTTATTCCACCAGTTTTGTCACGTTTGATGATGTAGCCAAAGGTGAAAGGGAGTAGGAAAGTTAGTTTGTACTGGACTTCATAGACTTGATGATGTTCTTCTTGTGAAAGGATTGATTGCAAATCTGGTCAGTATTAGTCAATTATGTGATCAAGGTTTAAAATTAAATTTCACCAAGTCAGAATGTTCGGTTTCTAATGAGAAGAATGATGTTCTGATGAGAGGAGTAAGATCTAAAGACAACTACTATTTGTGGGTACCTCAAAAAACTACTTATTCTTCCACATGTTTAATGTCCAAAGAAGATGACGTGAAGCTGTGGTACCAGAAGCTTGGACATCTGAATCTTAAAGGTATGAAGAATATTATGTCTGAAGAAGCTATTAAAGGTCTACCAATGCTCAAAATTGAGGAGGGTAAAGTCTGTGGTGATTGTCGAATTGGGAAGCAAATCAAGATGTCAGACCCAAAGTTTCAAAATCAGACTACTTCAAATGTCCTAGAACTTCTTCATATGGATTTAATGGGGCCAATGCAAGTTGAAAGTCTTGGTGGAAAGATATATATATATGGTTGTTGATGATTTTTCAAGATTTACTTGAGTGAACTTTATCAAAGAAAAATCATATACTTTTGAGGTTTTCAAAGATCTTTGTCAACGCCTTCAAAGGGAGCAGAAAAATTTGATTGTTAGAATCAGAAGTGACCATGGCAAGGAATTTGAAAATGCCAAATTCTATGAATTTTTATCTTCTAAAGGTATTGGTCATGAATTCTCATCACCCATCACTCCTCTGCAAAATGGAGTTGTAGAACTCAAAAATAGAACTTTACAAGAATCAGCTAGAGTCATGCTACATGCAAAAAATGGAGGGTAAAGTCTGCGGTGATGCAGATTGGGCAGGTAGTGCTGATGATAGAAAAAGCACTTCTGGAGGATGTTTCTTCTTAGGAAACAATCGATCCCTTGGTTCAACAAGAACCAAAAATGTGTGTCCTTGTCTACATTTGAGCCTGAGTATATTGTAGCAAGAAGCAGTTGCTCTCAATTGATTTGGATGAAACAAATGCTAAAGGAATATAATGTCGAACAAAATGTCATGACATAATATTGTGATAATCTGAATGCAATTAATATATCCAAGAATCTCATTCAACATAGAAGGAAAAAGCATATTGACATTCGTCATCATTTCATTAGGGATCTTGTTGAGGACAAAATTGTTACTCTTGAGCATATTGTGGCCACTGAGAAGCAACTGACAGACATATTTACTAAGGCTTTGAATGCAACTTAGTTTGAGAAGTTACGGGGCGAATTAAGAATTTGCAAGTTTGGAGGGGAAGTAATTGAAGACTTTGAGGGATAGAAAATATGAGGGAAAACGAAGAAATCTTTCAAAAAATTTAAAAGAGTGTTTTTTTAGAAAATGGTAAATTAATGCATATGATTATTCTATTTTTAATTTTAAAAATAATATACCAATATAGATTAAATTTGAAGAATTCATATTTCTTAGTCCCCCAAAAGAGGAGAGTTTAGTATTATGAAGAACAGTTAACACCCCAAAACCCTCCCCTCCCATTTTCCTCTATTTCTTCCATTTGCTCATTCCTGTTTTTCCAAGCCTTCCCCGCCAAACTCGCAAACAAAGCCTAAGTGATTGAAAATTTGGTTGCTAAAGTAATTTAGAGATGAACTTAAAACATTTGGTAAATTGTTAGTCACTAAGCATTTCTGACTGATATAGCGACTGAATTAGAGATGCAATTTAGTGGCTGATTTCGTAACATATCTATCGATTTTAGAGACTGATTAAGTTACTGACTAAATATATCAAATTGCAGAAATAAACCGATCACTAAAAAAATAAACAAATAGTTTTTACAAATGAAAATACTAGTGTGTGTCTATATATATATATATATATATATATATATACATCATGCAGAAGAAACTACATTATACATTCATACTTTCATAGCATCAATATGTAGATTTTATATAGGCTAAAGATGAGACTAGACCAAGCTTACATATCCAGGTTCGTGTACTGATTACAAATAGACCCACATCTAAACTTAGTGGAATAATACATTTTAATTTCCTAATAATACTTGTATCAAAGTTGCCCATTATCAATGGCTTCCTTAGAGTGTCTTCACTCTTCACACACTTCCATGCTCACAATAGCTTCTTCAGAGTGTATCTCTTCACTCTTCACACCCCTCCACCCTCACATCTTCAGAGTTAGCAAGCTTGCACATTAAAAGTCCATACTACATGCAGTAATAGTATCAGCCTAGGAAGCACGGACATTCATCGGATTAGGCATGTACCGGTCAGATACATCTCGTGTCCGACACTGACACATATAGTTAGACTGAATTGTGTAATTTTCTAATTATTAGCAGTGTCGGCGTGTTAGTATCCGTGTCATGTCCGTATCGATGCTTCATAGGTAGTAGCACATCAAAATAGTAGGTACAAGAGTTAAAATGATTTGGTTTCAAGAAAATATAGGACATTTTGGCAATTTTCTAACTCCGAATTACTATGGTCCTCACCTAAAATAGAGAGGGTAGCACGAAACAAAAAATAACCTAAAGCTTTATCGGATCATTCTTCAAATATACACATTAAATGAAACAATGTTGGAAATTTGTGAAGGAATCCATGATGATAATAAAATCATGACTAAGTTTTATTTGTATCCATATTAATGAAAAACATCAAGAGTTTCAACTTCAAAACCTAACTACCTAAACTTGCAAAGACCACATAAAAAAACTTAAATATAATACCTAAACTAAATCACCCACTTGATAACTTAAATATAATACCTAAACTAAATTACCCTACTTAAATATAAGCTAAAAAATAACCTAAATAGCACAAACTGCCTCCACTGCAAGCCTCTTGACCATATTTCCACAATTAGTTGCCCCAAATGTTTTTTCTGAAACATCAATTGAGCATGATTCCTTGCCAACACATGCCTATATAAAACCCAAAAAACAAAGTTAATTAATCATCATCATATACTATTATAGTATAAAATAATCTTGAAATAGCAAGTAATAAAATTAAGCAAAAACTTACTTTTTGTACAAGAGACAAAGCTTCATTATTACTTTCACAACTACCCTTAGTGAATGCTCCACATGTACCTTGTGGATTGCCAAAACTTGCAAACTTTATATCCGAAATGGACCGACCATGGCATGATAATTCCAAAGTTTTATTTTCATAAGCATTTGCACAAGCACTTCCAACAATAACTGTTTGGAAATTTATTTGTGAAGGGTTACCACCAATTTCCTCAAACAAAACCAATGTGTTCACACCATCTTCAATAAAGTCACGAGGGACATGGTACCTAAATTATTCAAAGTAACATATATATTTTAATTGTCACACATTTCATATTATTATTATAATCTTGAATTAAAATAGTAATTAATTGAGCATGTTAACTAACCATCTTTGTGAGGGTTTGCCACAATTGCTAACACATTTTGTATCATTATATTCACCACGGTAATCACAAGGATCATCACTACAACCATCTTCATCTGCATTATAACTAGGCCAGTAACGACCAAGAGAGTGACCATTCACCCAAGCATAACCTTTTCCCATACCTTGCAAATCAACAACTATAGGGTCTGATTCTAGTGGAGCTTTGAAAGTGGTCTAAAAATTATAAACAAACAAACTAATTAGTAACAATTTTAAACTAGGGTTAAATATGTTTTTGGTCCCTATAAATATGTCAGTTTTTCGTTTTAGTCCCTCTAAAATTTTCCTTCAATTTTTAGTCCCTATAAAATTTTCAATCACTACTTTTGGTCCCTATTTTTAATTTAATTTTTTTATTTTTTAATAAATGTGCAGAAATGTGTAAAATATTCTAAAAAAACATTCTTAAAAAAAATTAGAATTTTTTAACAAAGTACAAATTAAATATGAATTTTTAACCGTAAAAAATATAAAAATTCATATTAATTTTTTTTTTTGTTAAGAAATTCTACAAAATTTTTTGTAGTGATTCTTATAATATTTTGAATTTTTCTGGAAAATTTTATTAAAAAATATGAATTCTACATATGAGTTTACTTTAAAAGAGGGACCACAAGTGAAAATTGAAAATTTTATAGGGACTAAAAGTTGAAGGAAAATTTTAGAGGGACTAAAACGAAAAGTTGACATATTTACAGGGACTAAAAATATATTTAACCTTTTAAACTAATAGTAAAAAATATATAAAACCTAGATGTTGTTTATTCACCAATTATAACATAGCACATGGATTAAAAATGAATTTAATTACTATGTGGTGACGGTGTACAATTATTTTACACATATAAAAACAAATGAATAGTCATATTCATTAATTGACGTGATAACACATTATTGGATGCATGTGTAAAATCACTTTACACTACAAGTGTATGAGGTAATTAAACTCTTAAAAAATTTAGTTAAATATGCTTGTGTAGAATAGCTTTACAAGTAATTAAACTCTTAAAAAATTTAGTTAAATATGAATGTATAAAAGAGCTTACAAATAATTAAACTCTTACAAAATTTAGGTAAGTTTAAATTGTAAAAAGATAACATTAAACACAACTATAGAAGAAAAATGAATTGATTTACCTTGTACCAAGTTAACATCTTGTTAATAGGTAGTTCGTTAGATTCCCATTTGGAAGAAGAAGCAAAGAATGTATCTTGACTAAAAAATTTGTTTTCCCAACCATGCAACCCAACTTTGTATGTCCACTTGTGTGATGACAAATCTTTGATGATTGTCTCATCACCTTTTGTACCAATCAATTCAATAGGACTAACAAGACCATCTTGCCATTTATCATATTCTTTTCCATAATTCTATTATCCACAAAATACACATATATTAATTACAATAATAGTAACCAAAATGAGTGCTTTTGAATAATTATAATTTTGATACCTGAAGTCCAACAGTGACACTAAGAAGACTGATATCATTCCTGCCATGCTTCAACTTAATGTTAGTCTCAAATTGATCATTGTGAATGCCATATGTAGCCCAATGAGAACCTATGTATATCATTAAATGAATAATTTGACAATGATTTAATGTTAACATAATGTTAATCAACCATGAGTGTAATTTAAATAGCATGTGTCACATTACCAATATGTTCTCCATTGACAAATGCATGAATTACATGTCCAGTGCCATTAATCCTTAGAATTGTATTATTTGTCCAAACTGGATCCTTTTGATTAATATCAAGTCTATCATTAGAAAAAGAAAAAGAAAATGTTAGTGATTGATATTTGAATATATAGATGAAATAATAAAGATAAAATTAATAGGGTTTTATTAATTACCTTGTCATGTACCAAAGATAGTCACTAGAATCATTAGCAGCAATTTTTTGATCAACAATTGTATTTTTAGAAACACTTGATTTTCCAATCAAAGAATTATGAACATTCTCTGCTCTCCACACCCACTTCAAAGCCTCTGGTTCATCTTCAGCTTTATTTTCTCTCTTTACCATGATGGAGGTTTGAACATTTACCTAATTATTAAAACAAATAGTCAACATCAATTAATAACAAAACTACATACAAATATAATTGTGTTTATCTTTATGAAAAAAACATGTGATTGGTTCGCAGCGATTCTCCACATTCATATAGTCGGGATATCAGTTGTCGATAGATCAAGATTCAGACGGTCCAAATTTAAGGTTAGTATTTTGACTTAAAAAAAATAATATGCACCAATCTTGATAGACTGACAATGATGTCCCGAGTGCGGGATTCCCTTACCGGAAATTTAAAAAAAATGGTGAAAAAGTTACCTTGGCAGTGTTATATTCTTCAGTTTGACAGTCAGGAAGAATACTAACAGACCATGCAGGAACATTATATGTATTTCCTTTAAATGTTACTGTGGCATCAGTGGTAGTGTTGGTATTGGTCAAGAAGCAACTTGATGAATCATTTGTTGCATAAACAGTAGCCTACAAATTGAAAGTATAAGATACACATCATTAAATCTTTTTATCCTAAGAGATAACATATAATATAATAGAATCATGCAAATAGCATTTTGTTTTCTATTTATTTTACCTTCACATAGCTTCCTAAATCAATTTTAGATACGTTTCCATTGGTAAGACTATTTTCCATTGACTTCAAAACCAAGTGAAGTTCTTTTAGGTGACCCCATTTTGGTTGTGCAATGTTTCCTACAAAAATTTTAAACAAACATTTACTTCATGAAAAGAAAAAGAAAAAATGTATATTCTAAGATGAAAATAAAATTGATGTAGGTTACCATATTCATCAAGAGGTGCATCATAATCATATGAAGTAGTAATGTATGGACCACCAGCTGTTCTTCCAAAATTAGTTCCACCATGATACTGAAAAATAAAATGTATATGTATCAGAAAATGTTATTATCAATATTATTTATAAAAAGTCCACATAGATTAATAATTTTGACTCTAAATTGTGTACCATATAGTAGTTTTGGAATGTGCCTCCAGTTTCAAAAAACCTAGCCACAGAATATGCAATATCTTCTGCAGTTCTATGTGGATCTTTGCCACCCCAATTTTTGAACCTTCAAAGAAGAATAATAGGAATTTAATTTGAAGTTGAATTTATCAAAGAAATAAGAGATATTAATTTTTTTTTAAAATTAATCAGGTTAGTTAAATATAGGTAATTGAAGCTTACCAGCCAACCCAATTTTCTGTCCACATCTTGGGGCTGTTTGGGTTATTGGGTTCAAAGTCGTGACAATACCATCCATTGCAAGTATTAATCTTGCATAGAAAAATTTAATTAAGAAAATATTGTTAGTTTTCAATATAGTGAGAAAAGAAAACAATCAAATACTAATAGTTCTTATATACTTTTATTTTCTTGAAAAGATAATTAGTTTATGTTTAAATCATATTTGTTTTTATTCTAACACCTCTTGAAAATGAAATACAATAGTATCATTTAATTGTTACTTGATATAAATAAAATTTATAATAAACTAAATTTACATAGAAAAAACATATTTTTTTTAAACTTAGACAAATATAAAGCAGAAACTTACCATTGGTTGAGGAGCATCAGGTTGTTGGCACATGATCCATGGGACTCCAATGTTGAATGAATCAGCCATATTGGCACACCAATTTATATAAGCTTTACCTTCATCCCCATAAGCTGACATAACATTCCCATATTCATTCTCAATCTGTTTAATATGAATCATTAATCATCAATTAGTATATTAATACACAAAATGAAGATTTTTTAATTAAATAATTTTAATAAACAAATTACCTGAGATAGAATTATAGGACCACCTTGAGAAGCAAAAAGTTTCTCTTTTCGTACCATATCCACAATCAAAGTAGTGAAATTTTGCATTTCATTCTATAATAAAGCCACAATCAATAAAAATTAAGAAATAATAATTCACTAAAAGTAGTGTATAAAAAAAATCAATACCATCATAGATATTCAATAAAAATTAAGAAATAATAATTCACTAAAAGTATATAAAAAAAAATCAGTAGTATCATAGATATTCAATAAAAACTAAGAAATAATCCTTATTTATTAATTTTGTTACGTCTGTAACAAAAGTACTATATTAGCAACAAAAACCTAAAAAGTACTATATATCAATGGTATTATAGACATTCAAAATTATCAATTATTTACCATAAAGACTTTATTTGCCGTCCGAATCTCCACACCAGGAAGATTGTAAACCCACACAGGGATCCCTCTGAAATTAAAGAAATTTTTAATCATAATGAAACATATGATATTAATTTAGGTCAAAATAAAAGTAAGGAGAGATATTTAAATTAGGTTTACCCATAATTCCATTCAGCACAAACATAGGGGCCAATACGAAGCACAGCAAAAAGTCCTTCATCTTGAATAGTTTTGAGAAATCTAATGAGATCGTTATTGCCACTAAAATCATACTCACGACGAATTGGTTCATGTGCATTCCAAAAAACATATGTTTCAATTGCATCCAATCCACCTTCTTTTGCTTTCTTAATCAAATCAGGCCACATCTAATATAAAACAAATAAAATACACATTTAGCATATAATTAATTAATGGAGTAACATGTATTTAGGTCAAAAAGAAAAAATAATATTAATTACTTACTTGAGGTGTGCTTCTAGGATAGTGGATTGATCCAGAAATAAGAACCCTTCTTTTGCCATCGATTTTGATGGCTCTTCCATCATGAGAAACTTCAACAGCATAAGTTCCATATAGAGCAAGGAAAATATAGCAAAGGAAAAAAGGAAAAACAAAACACTTAGAAGCCATTTTCGTTTGTGAATTATTCAGTGTGTTTGAGAATGAAGCAAGTGACCTTATATAGTACGGTAAAATTCATATTCACACTTATCCATTGTATTTTTATGTTTATCCAATCACAACTAATAACTAATTACTGAGATTAAGAGTTTATCCCTTACAAAAAAAAAACTAAGAGTCTATCCTTTTTGAAAAAGAAAAAAAAAAACTCAGAATCTATCCTCGTCTCAAAAAATAGAGTCTATCCCCCTACCAGGGCCGGCCCTAGGCATAGGCCGCGAGTGCGACGGCCTAGGGCCCATGCTCGTAGGGGGCCCTAAATTTTTTTTACAGGGGGGTGTATATAGCAAAGCTAAGGAAAAAGTGAGGTGCGTATAGTAATTCGTAACAGCAGGCCTAATTCTGAATCAATTTTTGGGCCCATTAGGAATAAAACAGAAAAAAAAAGTGGAAAGGCCCAATAAAGAGGAAAATAATGGAATTGGCCCAACTAACACACAAACAAAAACTTCTTTTGAGCAATTAGAAAGACAGATGAAAAAAGAAACCTAAAAAGAAAAACCAAAAGTTCCAAAATCAGTTCTTCTCTCCAGGTGAATTGTTTTAGGTTTTTTTTTTTTTTCTTTCTTATTCCAATTCTATTTGATAATGTTGTTTCGATTCTCTAATTGCTTCAAGTGTTGAATTCTAATTATGTTTTTTTTCTTATTCCAATTCTCTTTGATAATCATTGTTTCAATTATCTAATTGTTTCAGGTGTTGAATTTTAAAATTCTAATTGAATGATTTATGTTTTTTCCAATTGAATTTTTTATTTTTCCATATAACATGATTTGTACTGTACACCAAAAAGCTTAAAAGCATATAGCATGATATTGATTTAAGAATTCTCTTCACGTACTGTACATATAACAGTCATTTTTTATTTTTGATATTTTTTTTTAATTAATTGTTTGTACACTGTACACGTGATTTTTGTATTTTTTTTTTTCAATTCAATTCTTGATTTTTGCTTAATTAAGTGTTGATATATTTCTTTTTTTTTGTTGCACTTTTATTTTCAGGTGTTAAAACTTCGGTCTATTTTAAGGTGCTATTGCTCTCTACTTCACTTACTACTGGTACTAATATGGTTTTTCTTTTTTGTTTGTTTGTTTGTATTGGTTTATATTGAGTATCTGATTTATTTAAAGATGTTGCCTAAAAAACATTTGTCTGGTAGTGAAAAACGAAAAAAAAAAAAAAAACGAAATGAAGAGCTAATAAAATCACAACAAGGAGCTCTTGATAAATTTGTTTTCAAAAAGGTAGATACCCAAGAAAATGTTCCTAATGATGTGCCAAATTTGAAAAACAACAACAATGAAAATTTGGATCATGAAAATGAAAATGAGGAAATTGATGATAATTCAAATGTTCCTAATGATGTGCCAAATGCATATAATATTGAAAATTTTGGTGATGATCCTCATTTTGATATTTATGATCCAACAAATTGGGAGAATCTTGATAACACCTCAAGGGATATTCTAGTTGAAAAGGGACCTATTCGAGAAATGAATCTTAATTTTCCCAATGACAAATACTCTAGGCATTTCTCATATGCGAATTATTCAAGAAAATTAAGTAATGGTGAGATTAGTGATCGAAAGTGGCTAGTTTATTGCAAACATGTTGACAAAGTATATTGTTTTTGTTGTAAATTGTTTAAATCTTCTACCTCTAGTAACTTGAGTTTACTTGCAACCGAGGGTTTAAATGATTGGAAGCATATTAGTCAAAGACTCAAACAACATGAAAATGGTGTCGAACATATGACTAATATGAATACTTGGAATGAATTGAGAATGAGATTTGATAAAAATCAGACAATTGATAGACACTTGCAAGAAGAAATTGTGAAAGAGAAAGAGCGTTGGAGACTAGTTTTACGTAGAATAGTTTCAGTTGTGAAATGTCTTGCTAAGAATGATCTTGCATTTCGAGGATCCAAAGAAAAATTAAGTCAAGATAGTAATGGTAATTTTCTTGGATTAATTGAAATGATTGCGGAATTTGATTTGGTAATGCAAGATCATGTGAGATGCAAGATAGTAAGGCTATTTCTTTCTTTGGAGTTATTCAGCGCTTATATTCAGTGTTTTCGGGATCTACAAAGCATAGCTGGCATGTCAACCACTATAACTAATACATGTCTCATTCATCATTTATCAGAAGAAGAAAAAAAATGATGTAATACAAAGGGCCCTTTTTTCATACTATGCCTAAGGCCTGTAAAACTCTAGGAACGGCCCTGCCCCCTACTCTAAGAGTCAATCCCTTCTTAAAAAAATTGCTCCTCTCAAAAAACAAAGTCTATCCCTTAAAAAAAAAAAAAAAAAACTAAGAGTCTATCTCTACTATCAAAAAGCAAAGTGGTTAATCGTTTTTGACTGATTTTTATGCTTGAAATTAGTACTCAGCTTTATGGTTAATGTATTTATTTTATTGTCTAATATATACATTCATATTTGTACCCAAAAAAAAAAATTACATTCATATTAATCATCAATGGTATAACAAGTAAATTGCAAATGATGTTACATTTATCCCAAATGTTGATGGAGATTTTCCTCCGGTGGATCTAAGAGTCTCAGACTGCATGCTACATGACCTCAAGGAATGGAATCTACCTTTCCTACAATCAATTTTTTTTATCATCAGGTAGTTGAACATGTAGTGAACACACCGCTCTACCCATCAGTGACGAAAGATCGACTCATATGGAAAAAAGAAAATCATGGTGAATACATTGTTCGTAGTGCATACCGTTTTTGTGTGCAAGAATTACTTGATACACCCCATAGGTACAATGCTCTTGGAATCTAATTTAGAAGCTCAAGATTCTCCCAAAGGTAAAAAGCTTTATGTGGCAATATGTAGGAATTGCTTACCAACTCGTGTACGTCTAAAAGATAAAGGAGTCACATGTCCTATGGATTGTACACTATGTACGGTGGGCAGTTAGGATTCACTTCATTTATTTTTTCAATGTCCAAGTAGCTTAAATGTTTGGAGTATGCTCTATTTCTTTTCTTATTTCTATTTTGCAACAACAAGATATGGATAGCAAGAATATTATTTTCAGCATTACAAGATTTATCTAAGGAAGATGTGGCTTTATTTTGTTATGTGTTGTGGAGTATATGCAAACAAAGAATCAACAAAGTGTGGAGTGAGGTAATTGATACTCAAGTTTATGTTGTGGAGCACAAAAGTTATGCTTCATGATTGGCAAGATGCACGTAGGTTTCGTATATACATCTTGTTCACAGTCGCGACAAGAAGGAAATGTGAAATGGATCAAACCAGCGAAAGGAAGATTTAAATGCAATATTGATGCTTCTTTCTCCCAGCTTTCTAATAGAGTGGGAATAGGAGTTTGTATAAGGGATGATACAGGCACTTTTGTTTTGGCAAAAACTGAATGGTTTACTCCAGTCTGTGAGGTACATGTTTGCGAAGCTCTTGGATTGTTATCAGCTTTGGAATGAGTTCATCAATTACACTTGGGACCTATCGATTTTGAGCTTGATGCCAAAAAAGTGGTGGATAGTTTTTCATCTGCACGTCAGGTTGTTACAGAATTTGGGATGATAATCTATAA
Organism: Medicago truncatula; assembly: GCF_003473485.1. Classification (NCBI taxonomy): domain Eukaryota; kingdom Viridiplantae; phylum Streptophyta; class Magnoliopsida; order Fabales; family Fabaceae; genus Medicago; species Medicago truncatula. Next base: position 18,687,481 of record NC_053043.1, on the reverse strand, counting down.
TTGTAAAACTATCTTAGAACAATATTATGTCAACTTTAGTGTTGAGTTTGTGAGGAGACAAACAAATGAGGCAGCCCATAGATTAGCTAAGTAGGCCACATCTTCAGCTAGTTTCCAGATTTTGATAGAAATACCATACATATTGTATTGAACACATGTTAAGTAATGAAATGATATAAGTTTCTTTCCTTCAAAAAAATCAATAGTATTCACTCTGTTTCAAATTCAATGTGTTTAAGGTTTTTACACACATATTATTAAGAAATGCATTAATTTAAAGAATAAGAGATGTTATTTTACCGAATTATTCAACTATTGGTTTGTTTTTCATTAAAGAAAAAATTATACTTTGGAAGTAGTGTATATAGTATTAATTGAAGGGTGCAATTGAAAAGAAAAAATTATTATTGCATTGAAAACTGAAAGTGACATTCATTTTGAAACAATTCTTTTTGTTGGTTAAAACGACACTTATTTTAAAACGGATGGAGTATATATGAATTCAATTTAATAGTATCTATATTATATATAAAGAAAATAGAGTTAAAATACATGAGTAAGCTGACTTTTTCATTACATATTTTACCATTCATTTAAACTTTTTTATTTACTATTTTATCCTTTAATAATATTATTTTAAATTTTAATTAAAAAAATTAGAGCCTATTAAAATAGGAAATATTCCACTATAATAGGAACAATATTATATATTAAGGGATATAGATTTTGGGTTGAAGAATAACACATGAGATTTATCCATGTTCATCAAACCCGACTACTTTCAGTCCCCACACCTTGTGTGAGATTATTCACAGTAATATCCTCCTAACAGAAACTTTTGACTAGGACTATAAGTTCTTGATAACACCAGACCAATCTGTTACACCCTGTATTATCAACCTCATCAAGCTAACAATTATTTCAAACTATTGTAACGAATACTTGAGAACTAAATTACAATTTGTAAGATGAAGGGATTTGTTGGATCGAAATTTCTCAACACATGTTTGAGATTTAAATAAACAAACTCAAAAGATTATGATCCAATGATATAGTGAGAGAGCTTGGAGTTTGTTGTTTGTGAAGAGTTTTTGAGAATAGTGATGATTTCACTTGAGAGATGATTCTTTGTTGTAAAAACTCTTGCTATTTCCATTCAAGTGTTCCTCTATTTATAGAAGATGTGAAACTTGGTGACCACTTCAAAAAATAGTTGTTGGAACACATTTTCCAATGCAGCATGTGCTTCCTTTAGTTGCTTGGAGAGAAAGCATGAAATTTTGCACTTGTAGAACGTTCTGTAATTTCCAGTTAGCATAAAGAAGAAGTTTACACGTGATTGCAAGTTGTAATGAGTTGTTCTCTTAATTGTAGAAGCTTGGAGGCCACTTATGATGATGTAATCTTGATGTCCTTGCATGGTGTCATAAGATGATGTCATATGGTCGTAACTTTGGAGACATATTTCTTAATGGGTTAAAAATAATGAAGGCCTTTTTGTTGAATTTATTTTCTTGTAGGTTTCATGGCCCTTTTGCAATAATGTCTTGATTTGTCTTTTGATGTAAACGATTTATTTGCTTTGTGAAACCAGAATGTTCTCGTAACAGTGACCATAACGTTCTCTAATACATTCTCACTGAAACATTATCATAAAACACATTAGCGGATAACAAAATAATAATTGTAATATTTTTCTTATCTTTTAAAACATCAAATGAGGGTGTTTTCTTCACTTTGCATAATCAGAATGATATTTGTAGGAACATGAAAAATGTTTCCTTTGATTGATTTCTATTCTCCAAATCATATCTTTAATAGTGATGGAAGATTCCTATACCATCATAAGTCTTTTATGATATAATCTCCATGATCATGAATTTTCTTCTTTGATATTTCTCCAATCAATATTATTAATGAATTACTTAATAAATAATTCATTCATGAATTGGTTTCTCTTGAAAATTGATTCTAATCATTTTGATGAAATGATGGGAATAATTTTAAACGTCATGAGAACATTATTTCATCGGAGTTGATAATGTTCTTTTCTATATGAGATGACAATAGATTCTCAATTAATTAACCTTGAATTATTTTGTTGATGATGCAATTTATCTCATAATTTCTTTTGGTGATTTCACAATGTTTCTTGTCCATTGAGTATCTTTGAGATGTTTTAGTTTAGACATGTCTTTTCTTCCTTGAATCTTTAAGGCATTGTTGAAAACCATATGATGACGATGATGAATCAATTAATCATAAAGTTCATCTTCTTGTTGAATCTTCACCGAACACTCTTTTGCTACGTCTTCTTGAGTTTGTGATGCTACTAATTTGGTATTACTTATTGTCTATTCCATAAGGATTGTTACCGTTAAAACATTCATCAAAAAGATTTTTGTTTCAACAATATATTCTTATCTCTTTTAATCTCACTAATTTATATATAAAATAAAAAATATTTAATGAAAATATTACATTAATATTTTTTTTAACAAATTACATTAATGTTGATATTTTAAAAATATACATGAGTTTTTAAAATTTAATAAATCAACTTTTTCATTTCAATACATACAAATTTGTTTTCACAAACATATATAGATAAAATCTACAACAGGTGTGGTGCAAATATTTTAAAAAAATTTATATTTTTCATAGTAGAAACATTATGTTGGTTATTTCATTTATCTTTAATCAAATTTCTACATAAAATTTAACAATTGTTTCTTTTTTTAAATCTTTAATAAGTGTCGGACTTGTTAGTACGACCCGTAATGTAAATGTGTTATTTTCGATTTAGTTGGTAAAGAGAAGAATAAATATTTCTTACAAACAAAAAAAAAGAAGAAGAATAAATAGGAGGGAGCAAATATGTAACTAAATTTAGGCAAATTTTATGGTACATCCAATAAATTTGGGTGTATTGGTACACCAAGTCGTAAAATTAATAATAAATGAGTTGTTTTTTTGAAGAAAAATAATTGAAAAATAATTATTTTCTATCATTGACAACTAAGATAATTAAATTTTATATACCAAAAGTTTCGACGAAATAAAATTTAATTTTTAAGAATTTTTATTACTCATAAAAATGAATATTGATTATTTTTTATGACAAAATGTAAATTTTATAATATGATTCTTATAAACAATGAAATGATGGTTTTTCTTATGAAATGATGTTTTCTAAAATATAAATATTGACAAATACCTTTTTATTTCATTAAAGTGATCTTTAATTTATATATTTTGTGAAACAAGAGTACCGGTACACTCAAAATTGTGAGTGTACCATAAAAGTTCCCCTAAATTTAACATATAAATTTTTAAAATGAAGCTAACGTGTCATAGTTTCGAATGACAAGAAAAACGTGTCAAGCCATTGTAGATATCACTTTGTTAGACATGCACATATTGTTTGTTACACTTCTATGTTCCAACAAAATACAATAAACACCACACTCATATATCAATTCGCAGTAGTTTGTGTTGAGTGGTTTAAACAAAATAATATTTCTGTTTTGCATCAAGGGTTCTGAATTTTGATTGTGGAAGACAAGGTTAGGTTGTTTTTTCAAATATAGGTTTGTTTTGTCTTTGTTTTTATTCGTGGATCTAATTTTCTATGTATTGCTTGATTATTTAATTGTGTTTTATATAATACAAGTGAATGTTGTATTTAGTATAACATAGATAGATAACATGCAAATTCCAAATTTGTTAGTTTATGTCACTAGAATTAAAATTTCAATTTTTCTGAATTTTATCTTATACAAGTATTAACATAGATAAAACTCACACATGTGAATCCTTAACATGGATAAAGTATTGGCAGATGAAGGGCAAGTTGGTTTATTTTAGGCAATTATTTTTGAAGAAGCTATTGTAGACAATGTTATTTTGCATTTTCAAGAGATTGATTGATTCTAGAGTGAAGACCAAATTCCGTTCAAGTCCCCAACAAAAAATAAACTCATTAGTCCTGACATTTTCGTACTAGGGACAAATTAATCCTCTCGTTTAATAAGTTAGTGACTAATTTGTCACCGGTATGTAAATGTCATGGATTAGTTTGAGTTTATTTTTTGTCGGACACTGAATTTGAGCCGTGAAAAAGTTATGAAGGACTGAATTGGGTATTTATTCTTGATTCTATTATAGGGGTTAGGATCCTCTCCATTATTTCGAACAACATGATAAATTACGATTCGAATTTCAACACACGATAAACTATTATTTGAATCTTTGTTGAAAGAGATGTTCATATTTAGAGTCAGACAAACTGTTAAGTACCGGACCCTTTGAATAGGATTTTTCGGGTAGGAGTAGTATTCTCCTACCATAGAAAAAAAAAACAACTCCAATACATGTGTTAAAGCTCTCCTTAAGAGTCCCATGTTTGGAAATTGACTTAATTCATGTTGCTATGAGTTACAGAACAATAGGAAAGAGGTGTCATAAATGCTCATTTACCTGCGAAAATTCTGAAGTACTTTGGAGATAAGGATGCTTGAGGAATGGCATCAAATCATTTCTCAAACTATGAAGGAATCTATAACATTGTTCACCAACCTGCTCTCATCGTTGCCGGGTGTTCTGTGCTTGTAGCTCTAGTGCTCTCCCTTTTTCTCATTTTTCAACATCTCAGATCGTATACCAATCCTTCGGTACATCATTTTTTTAAAAGCTATGTTGTTTTCGATTTTTTTTTTTTGTTTGCCTGTTATATGATGTGAATTGTAGGTTAGTTCTATTGAGATTTGTCATCGAAATTGTATACAATGAAGTTAGTGTTATAAAATGTACTGTATTTACTAGCAATCTTGGCTATTTCATGATCATAATTTGAAAGTGCATTCAATTAAAAACCTATGAAGCGTTGACACAGACACCAGATACAACACTGACACCGATAATACACTGACACTAGATACAACACCGACGCCATATACAACACTGACACCAGATACATAATATGAAGTCCATTCAATTAAAAACCTATGAAGCATTGACACATGTGTCAGTGTTGTGTCGGACACGCCTTTAATCTGAAGTGTTGGTGATTAATAGATCAAAACTTCTTCATGTTTGAGAAAAGAAAGAAAAAGTAACAAATTATGTGTGCTTTTGCATATCGTAATTGCAACTTTTTATGTTGAAAATGAGATCTATAAGTCAAGTTTCAGGAGATAGGAACAACTTCGGCTAACTCAAAATTGGTTTACCTTCAGGAACAAAAATGGATTGTTGCTGTCATTTCTATGGTCCCAATCTATGCTACCGAGTCGGTAAGATTTCTATTACTCTGACAAACATATTTCTGATTTCAGCTTAGCATCATTTCGAAGGAACAATAGTATCTAGTCTTTGAGTTTTCTAATTCTAAGTGGAAAACTCAATGATAATTATAGAATAGAGACATCAATGATAATTAATAGTTTTTCTTTATTCTTCTCTATCATTGCAGATAATTTCTTTGTGGAATCCAAGATTATCTCTTGCTTGTGACATTTTAAGAAACTACTATGAAGCCTTTGCTCTATATTCATTTGGAAGATATCTCATTTCCTGTCTAGGTACGTTGCATACTTGACCTTGATGTCATACGAATATAGCTAATGTTGATGCTAAATATCAGAGATTTGAAAAAATTTCACATAATTCTATTCTTTAAATGAAAACTGTTAGGGGGTGAAAGAAAGGTTGTAGAACTACTTGAAGATGAATCTGAAGAACACCTCGAAAAACCCTTATTGCATGATTCTGACGAGAATAATGGCACGGAACAGAGATCATTTTGCAACTTCTTTTGGCATCCATGCAGGCTTGGAAAAGATCTTCTTGCTATTGAGAAATTTGGTCTCGTCCAATATGTAGGCGTTAAAATTTTCTTATGAACGGTTCATTGTAGCTTTAAAGTGACTATATAAGCCTAATTTCACTTAGATATAGCGCAGATGATCCTGAAGACTGTTTGTGCATTCTTAGCAATGATATTGGAGCTCTTTGGTGTTTATGGTGATGGAGAATTCAAATGGTACTACGGGTATGTTACTTACGCAAAACCAGAATAGTTTAATTTTTATAAAATCGTAATGCAAATTTCAAACTCACAGTGCGTACCAATTAAATTCACGCTAAAATCTAAGACGATTTATCATAGTGTATCGTACCATTGACTAATATATGTGCCCTATGTTTCAACTATACATTTTTTCTTTTTACTAACTTCACACATTAATTAATATTAAGGCAACACATCTTCAACTTTGTTAACTACTAATCATTTTGCAGGTATCCATATATGGCAGTAGTATTGAATTTCAGCCAGATATGGGCATTATATTGCCTTGTGCAGTTCTACAATGTTACTCACGAGAGACTTCAACCAATAAAGCCGCTCGCAAAATTCATCAGCTTTAAGGCTATAGTGTTTGCTACTTGGTGGCAGGGTGTTGGTATTGCACTATTATGTACATTTAGAGTGCTACCGAATGACGGAAAATTACAAACTGGACTGCAGGATTTCTTAATCTGTATAGAGGTGGTTCATTCTTTATGTTAATTGTAATGCGGTCTTTTTCTTAACCGTCGTAACAAATATCTATTTTTCTGGAGAACTATCTTAAATGAGCATAACCTTACAATTCCGTTTTTGTCCGAGACTAATTATAACTCATTTCAATGATGATGCAGATGGCCATTGCAGCTGTTGCACATGTGTTTGTATTTTCCGCAAAACCATATAATTTTGTTCCCGTCTCTTCTGCACATGGTAGAGTCACAAAGGAAACAATAGAAGCAACATTGGATATCGATGAAGGGGGAGAGCATAAACCAGCTGTGCTTAAAGAAACAACGACGCAGGTGGAGGCTCCAAGAACTAGTGTCAAGGAGAGCGTCCAAGATATAGTTGTCGAAGGCGGTCAACGAGTAAGTTCATTGCATAGCAAATAACACAAGTTGAATTAATCGTCACTTTTAAGACTTGCAGCCATCCTTGTCATCATTGTAATGTTCTTTTTTTGTACATATATATCAACAACGAACAGGTTGTCAAGGATGTCGCACTAACGATAAATCAAGCAATAGGGCCGGTAGAAAAGGGAGTGACTAAAATTCAGAAGACTTTCCATAAAAAAACAGTGGTTTCATCAGATGATGAGGAAGAAGAATCAGATATAGAAATCGAGACAAATGTCACAGAAAATCTCACGGCGAAAGAAAGCGATGATAATGAAATGGTGTAGTTACAAGGATGTAGGAGAAACTAAAAGAGGTTGCTTTTGTTTTTCAGATTAAGCTATCATATTACATGTGAAATGTTGTGACCAGTTTTACATGGGAAATTTCATGCAAAGATGCCGATTTGCCAGCCAATTACTAGTTCAAGAATAGATTGTATAAATATCAGGAATTGGCTCCTCTAGAAAATGACAGTAGTCGGTGAAATGACAAAATCAATGGTTGATATTCTAACCACCATTGATTGTTACGTTGAAAAATGCTAGCAACACACTTTCCGACATCTCTCTTTCTATTGGTTGAAATTCATATAGGCCTACCCAATCTATGTGTGTCCCACATTTTTTAGTGGGTCCCATTTAAATTTCAACCATTGGAAAGGAGTGTGTTGAAAAACGTGTGTTAAAAGTGCGTTACCAGTACTCTTGTTATGCATGTGCATATAAGTAAAGATATCATAGTAAACGGAATGAGTGAAAATGTTTGATAGAATGGTGTTTCTATTTCGACATATAACATGGCCTAAACTCTAGGAAAATCTATAATACAACACAAATCTGAAGGAAAAAGAACTATAAAGCGAAACATACGACTTAAATATACATTTCCATGTAACAACCGCGCGCGCACACAATTAAAATACAACAATCATACTACAAACTTTGAGATTTCATCATTCATCTCCAGTACAACACATCTCTGAACAACAAGTGAGGCAGCTGTAGCATCCTAAACCAATACATAGCTGAGAAAACACAGTTGCACATTGGTTGTTCATCTTGGTACAGACCTGAATGCAGCACATGCAACAGCAATGGTTTAAGCAGCTTCCACAACAATGTGTGGCTGCTTTAACAAACATTTCAGCACTATCATTCAAGCTTGGTTCATCACCTCCTGGTGGAGTGTTCTCAGCAGTAGCAGCTAAGTTGCCAAAACCTATACCTAGTTTTGGTAGCAAAAGTGTTCTCTGGCCTTGGTCTTTTTCACCTTTCTTTTTTGATGCCTTTTCGCCATGATTACCAAAGAACAATTAGAAAAATTCATCTAATTTGAAAAACAAGATATAGTAATTAGGAAAGGAATCTTCAAGCTTTTGATACATACTTTTGTTCCATCTGATTGCTTGGCTGTCTTCAAATGATCAACCTCAAGAACTGACATACGTGTATACTCAGATAAAAAGCCAGTTTGCAAGCTTAGTTTTGCAATCTACCAATAAAAATTATGAGACATAAGAACAGTCATTAAAAACAGAAAGAAATATATCTAAGGGAACGTATACTCTTCAGATTAGGCGTGTCCTGGTGTCGGATATGTATCGTGTTCGACACTGACACATATGATTACATTGAATTATGTCATTTTCTCAAATTATTATCGGTGTTGACAGTCTGTGTCCGTGTCTAAGTCTGTGCTTCATAGCATGCGAGTATTTGGTGTGATGACACAAAAAGTAATAACAAACCTTGTGTTCTAATTGTTTATTGTTAGTAAGCCATGCTTGTGCAGTAAGATACTCAATTTGTTCTCTTGCAAAAACCTGTTAACAAAATGCAGTGCAACAGAATTTTAATTTACAATTAATAATGAAGAAAATGAAACACAATTAGATCTTTTGAAGAATTTGTAAGTATATTTCTATGCAACAAAGAAACTTGAAATTTAAATATTCTATATAGTGTAGAGAACACTACCCTCTCTAATGGCATGTCCTTGGCATTTTGTATTTTCAAATCTATCACAAAATTACTGAAATCAGGTAAGACACCTTTTACTTTAACAACTTCTGGAAAGTTTCCCCTGAATCTTCCAGGTAAGATCAATGGACCATTTGATGAAAGATCTGGAATTTGAGAAGGATAGACCTATACAAACATTGCAAATAATAAGCATTAGAGAGCTGCAATATCAGAAAACAAATAGGTAACAGTAAAAGGTTTACCTCAAATTCATCCAGATCATCGAATACGTCCATCGTGATATTTGCAAGAACAACAGATGCAGCTTTGTCAAACAGTTTTAGCATTTGAAGCTCAACCAAATCTGGCAATAAGTAACAGAAATATGTCACAGTCACATTGAAGATACTTCTTTCTTGTTATGCATATGTTTATTGAAAATCTTGATAACCAAATTTTCTCTAGAATACAACTATGTTACTAAGCTTATAACAAAAAGAAAATTAAACAATGAAAATGATATTTACGTTTTGAAGTTAGAATTCAGAACTTGCCTACATCCAAAGCTGCAACATGTTGTCCCCTACTAATCATAGCAAGCATCTTCAAGAAATATTGATTGCAGAATGAACCTGGGATTGAATATGATTAGTACAAGTGAACGAAATAACAAATTTTGATTCGGTCTTTAAATAGAATAGAAAAGAGAAGTGATACCTATGCCCAAAGTGTAAATTCTGGGGAATATTGATTCTCCTCTGATCTTCTTATTTATCATATCACAAGTTTCCCTCTCATCTTCAACAGTTCCATCTGTAACTAGGAAAATAATCGGAACTGATCTTCGGCCATCGGATAGCATCTCTAATGCCTGAAAATAAAATGAAATAAAAACATATAATACACCTATGTTCAACATAGAACAGAAAATAACTATTAAGAACATCGATAATATATAGTATCTTTTCGAGGGCATGTAACATTTTGATTCTATATGCATCAACTTGAGTCTATATTGATTTGTTAGTACAGTTCTTAACAGCTAAGTAACCACTTCTCAGTAAGTTAAATGTATTGTGAAGATCAGAAACAAAACATCCATGTGTTACTGACCTAGTGTTGTCAATCACAGGTCGCGGGAAATAGCGGTTTGTTCAAATTCTGCTACACTACAGTGCTATTTATGTCTCTATAGCGGCTATTTGACAACACTTTATACTAAATAGCATATCACAGAACAATAATAATTTGACGAAATTCTGCTACACTATAGAACTGTTGTCGCCGCTATTTCACAACATTGTACTACCCAGACACTATATAGAACTGTTGTAGCCGCTATAATGGTGTTGCGTATAAAATTTATCGAATAATGTATTTAGTAATAAAATAAACTCATCTCCAACAAAAAAGCAGAAAAATTTGTATGAATATCTAAGTTACCGTGTTTAATGGATGCAAAATATTTGTATCACCTCCAGCAACAAAATTTATGCCGATCCATTCAACGGCCCTTTCAACAGCATCCTTTGAAGCCAATTCCATTGAAGTTGAAAATTGATATATCTCTCCATTAAATGCTATAATACTAAATGAATCATCAGGATCAAGCTTAGACAGAGCAGCTGATAATGCATTCTTTGTGTCATCAATTAGCTTTCCTCGCATGCTTCCACTTATGTCGATAACGAATACAATGTCTTTCCTGAATACCTAGCAGATTCGATAAACTTCTCAGCAAGTACTTATGAAAAATAAGTATTAAAAACATTTACTACATATTTTGTAAAGAACTGCTATTGGTATAAGTTGAAATCAACATCTGCATCTCAATCATTTAAGAAATGTACGCATACAAAGTTTAGAGATGTTACCAACCTTCCTACTTTGAAGATTTCCAGGAGAAAGGTACATGCAAAACATCTCTCTCTGATCAATGTCATCGACAGATGCCGATTCCAAAATAACCCCACCATTTATTTGACTTGAAGAGACCTGTATTTCGGTAACATGCCAATAAGTTTACATTTCAACCGAAGCTGAAAATAACAATGATAATAGAAACCACTATTGAGACTCACAGAATATGAGAAGCTAAAATCACATTTCGACCAGGAGAGAAGATCGGTGTCATGTGAGAAGCCTATGCTCCCGGCACTGCGCCTTACTTCCTGTGCAGTCAGGGAACAAAACACCACATTATCACACATAAGGTTAATTGGTTATACATGAAATTTCAACTACAATCCAACAAAAAATGAATAACCAAATATGAACCTTCATTGGATGACTTGCTGTCTTGCACTTAACGTCACTGCCGGTAACAGCGTTCACGTTTATTTGTATCTTTTCTTTTTTACCCATTCTCTTCCCAGCAGGGTTAACGAAATCCGGAAAGGTGAATGGCACATTCAATGAGGAAACATCGTTGCAGCATGTTATCTTTTGGGACCAACTAAGTTTAATTGATAAATTTGAACCTCCATCTATCTGTTACAAACGAAATCGGAATAAGATAACATAATCAAATGAGTTCAGATATCAATAACATTCAGAATAACAGATTATATATATTACCTGTGGTATAGTCAAAGTAAATATATTGGACTTGAGAAAACCTCCATCGTGAGTTTTGGTCGCGTTGTCCTTACCACCAGTTTTATCTTCCATATCGACCAGTTGAGTTGAATATGATTTCCTATGAACACTGACTTCCACACCTAGAATTGAACCCTGTTAGCCAAATGGTATCAGAACACAAAATCTAATACACCATTAAAACATTATTCAAATACAATCAACTTAACAAACGATCGGTACTGAGTACTAACCATGTCGTGTGAACACCTTTACATATCAAATATTTGATGCACACTTTACATTTTATTATGCATTCACAATATAATTTTCGCATTATCAGATGATTAATTTTTTTCTAAAATAACAACATAATTATTTATATATATGACGAGACGTGATTGAATATATTCTTAAAGTTCAATTCTTTTCACATAAAATGATCAAATAGTTAATGAACTTCAGTTAAAGTCAAATTGACGAGGAGTACCTACATTCTTATCGAACAATCCCTAACTAGAATTGATTTACCCTCGGACCAAATTCTTGAAAACAAGAGTGTTAAACAAAAAATGTTTAAAACTATTTTTATCAGTATGAACTTTTTAACTTCTAAAGATATTCACATACATTAAACCTGTAGCTCAAAATGAATATGACACTATTTTTCTGTTTTTTTGACAACATTACACTATCTATAAAAGTGAAGTTTATAAAAAAAAATTACATTATATCAGATTAATTAAGTTATCAAATGATAATTATTTTTGTTTAATTTTCTGCAAAAACCTCTAATAGAAATTAGAAACAAAAATAAACAATGAGAATGTAATGAAGAAAGACATAAAAACAAACCTGAGAACTCATAGGAACAACAACAATACAATCACAACTCCTACTCCCAGAAACACAATGAAGCCTCCAACATCCCGAAACCTCAACAAAAGCAGTATCCAACCAAGCATCAACCCTAAGATCAACACCGTTAATCATCTGAAGCGGAATCAACGCAGGAGGATCACACCTCCCATGCACATGAGGTTGATAGCTAGGTACATCAGGATTATCAACAATCTTAGGATCATGAATAACTGCATAAACCATCGGTGACGTCGGTAGAAAAGCTGTATTTGTTTTTGACATTGTTGGTGGTGGTTTTGGTGCTGTTACCGCTCTATCATTGCCGAAATATATTCGTTTTGATAATTTTATTCCTTCTTCAACCGATTTCGAAAACTCTTCAGCCATAATGACACAAGGAGAGTGGATAAGGAATTTGGAAATTCCTGTATTGTTTCTCCTTTTGTCTTAGGCCTCTATCATTGTTATTGAGCTTGAGATTTTCATTATTGTTTTTGTTATTGTTCTTGAAAAGTTTGGTTCTGGTTTTTCTGGTGTAATGGATAAAAATAGGTGGGTTTAAAATAACATTGACGTGATGTTGGAAATGTGTAACGTATGTGGCATGTTACATTGGAAATGGATTCATTGTGTCCTTGTCATGCAACTCATGCTGTACTTTTTTTTTTGCCTTTATTTGGTTCATAGAAAAGAAACATGACAAAACCATATCAATTATTTTCTTGAGTAGACCGTCCAACTCATGCATAATACGTCACAAGGGAAAAAAAATCGAAAAAGTCTATCATCGTTAAAATGTAATGGTTTGATCGGAGCTGGATTTGGACCGGGTATCTTTCACACACGCAACTGCTCAAAGTTGGATTTGAACACAGGACCTTGATAAGTTAGAAGAGGTCCATGCCATTTCATCTAAGTGCATTTGGATAGGTTAAAATCTGTTTAGAATTAAGCGAAGTTTTTTACCAAAATAAAATGCATATAAAATTAGAACTCCCTAAGGTGTTGAAACAATAGACACATATTCCGGGATTAATAAAATTCTCTTAACTTTGGATCTCGAAATTAAAAATCTATAATCGAATGAAACTCGTTCGATTTACGTCGATTCAATTTTAAACCTGAGAAGATCAAATACATTTTCTATTTGGTTAATTTTGAACTTTTGTTTTCGTCAATTTTTTTTCAGAATTGGTTACACCTATAGAATTCTACAATTTATAAAAAATAAAAAATAAAAAAAAAAGGTTATGTTAATTTATACCATAAGAACAGATGCTAAGAAACACGTAATCATGTCTTGAAAACAACAATTTTAACTCGAGAAATGAAAAACACAATTTTCAATATAAAATTTGTATCTTTGGGACACTAAGAACATCCATATTCATGTCATCCATATGAGTGGTATAAATGGGTCTCATATAATACATTATATTACTTTCGACTTCTCAATTATTTAAATGACTCAACTACATTTTTTAAATATCCATACCACTCAAAAGTATATTTTACATGTATATAGGACAAAAGAAAAAACTAAAAATTAATAAAAAGTATGACAATTGCAGGTAAAGAAACGTTGCAATGCCGAGAGCAACTATGGAGAGTTTGGCTACTCTTCTTCAATGCCAATTATCCAAGATATTCTGACACAAAGACATTGGTTATTGTGTTGCCACCCATATGGAAAGGTGATATTGATGCTCTAACAAGTGTTCTAGGGACGCATGTTAGCATTTCCTTTATAAAAATTACTAGTGGAGTTCAATACATTTTGATGTTGAGATCAACCACATAATTCTTTCAATGCTTTTTGTCTTCTTAAGCAAAGTTACTAGTATTTATTTGGATAAATTGCATTTTTGGTCCCTTAACTATTTAGGTAGTATCGCTTGGGTCCCTTAATTAAAATTCGATTTATTTTGGTTCCTTAACTTTTCCCTGTTACATATTTTGGTCCTCTTTTTCATCTTCATATCATCTCCATCAACCTTCAACAAGAATCCCAGAAAAATTCCAGAAGAAAATCTAACGTTTTTGAATTAAAACTAACGGAAATGACCAAAATGTGTAACGGAGAGAAGTTAAGGGACCAAAATAAATCGAATTTTAATTAAGGGACTAAAGCGATACTGCCTAAATAGTTAAGAGACCAAAAATGCAATTTAGCCTATTTATTTATTTTGACAATTTCTTATAACAAACCAATTTCTTCAAAATAATGATTTGAGATTTTTGATGCAGTTTAAATAGTTCAACCTGAAGATACACCCAAACAAAGAATCCTTTGAAGTTTTTGAAGTCACAAGTGGAGAAGCTGAGAGTTCAGTAAAAAAGTATATAGATACTAGATAATATAACGTGTAATAAATAAAATGTTATGTGTAGAGTCTATTAAACTTTGTGCACACACATAAATTGTTAATAGATTCATGTATTTTTTACTTGAAAATTGGCAGAATGTTCTGCATAAGTAAGAAGTATTTTTATGGTATGCTTCTGAACAGGAGAAAGAACAAAATTGTCTTTCCCTGCTTCTATGGTAGCAACTGTTGGATGACAGTACAAGTCTCCGACCGGAAGGGTTTACCTGCAAACTCATAGATGCTTAATCTCGACAGCGATAGAAGTATGGAATGCTACATTATATCCAAGTTGCAAGACAAGTTCACCTGAACATCTTTGAATTGGAGCCAGCTCAATCTAAAAGTTAAAGAACACAAGTACTATTGAAGCAATATACAAAATATGTTCTTCAAGGTGGAACATTTATTTGTGTTAAGGCACCTTCTCAATCATGATCCAGTTACTAAGAAATTAAATACATATAGTACACCAATAGAAAAACTGAAATTAATATAAGCTTATGGAAGATTCTGATGCAACTATATTATTTTATAAGTAAATTGAATTTCAGATGAACATAGCAAACTATATATTTTCATTCAGGTATTGATTTTGTTGTGAGGTGAACATGTTACATGGTATTATCACCAGTAATCTAGACAAGAGCAACTCCCGTCTTTAAAATGATGAAACCGATTTCGATCTCTAACTATGATTTCTCTATGATATGCCACTGATATTAGCTTGGTGAACGCATGACAATCCCCACAAACTCTAAGGTTTTTAATAATTCTTATAGCTAAACTTGAAGGAGATGCTATAAGAGCAAATGCTATGGCTAATCTTTCACTATGGTAAGAGAGTACACCTTCCTTATCCTCTTCTTCTAGATCGAACAGAGCCT
Source organism: Medicago truncatula (assembly GCF_003473485.1). Lineage (NCBI taxonomy): Eukaryota > Viridiplantae > Streptophyta > Magnoliopsida > Fabales > Fabaceae > Medicago > Medicago truncatula. The sequence goes on along the minus strand of NC_053043.1, from coordinate 18,671,857 downwards.
CTGATGTTCTTGCCTTGTGACCATATTCTTCAAGTCTACTATTAATCTCCGCGATCTTCAAATATATCTCCTTTGAAAATGGATGACTTCTGTCACCTGTAAGAAACTCATGCATTGCACCCTTTATTTCCACTAAGCTAAAACCCGGCAACTTGTTAACACCATGATGTTTCATTAGCTTCCTCACTCTCTTAACATCATTCACTCTACCAACACTAGCATACATATTCGACAAAAGCACGTAATTTCCACTAGTTTCTGGTTCCAACTCTATTAACTTTGTGAGAGCAACTTCTCCAACACCTAAATTACCATGAATTCTTGCTGCACCAAGTAAAGACCTCCACAATACCGCATTTGGTTTCATCGGCATATCTGCTAACCACTCCTCTGCCTCCTTTAATCGCCCGGCTCGACCCAGAAGATCAATCAAGCATCCATAATGCTCGAGTTTCGGTTCCACCCCATGAACCTCCTTCATGGATTTGAAAATCTCCAACCCTTCTTCCACTAATCCAACATGCGAACAAGCAAACATCGTAACCACAAAAGTTGCACTATCAGGAACTAAACCCTTAAACTTCATCTTTCTATAAAGTTCAAGTGCTTGATTCCCATAACCATGAACAGCAAAACCCCCAATCATTGCAGTATAACAAAACGAATCCCTATCATTTTCAGGCATTTTATCAAACACTTGACATGCAAGATTCAAACATCCACATTTCGAATACATATCAACGAATGCAGTTCCCACAAACCTATTCATCTTAATCTTATTCCTTAACACAAAACAATGAACCCAAAAACCTTGACTAACAGCACCTAAATTAGAACAAGCACTAATCAACGCAACAATCGTAACTTCATTAGGCCTTATTCCAATCACTTGCATGTCACGAAACAAATACAACGACTCTAACGAAAAATCAGCATCATCAAAACTATTCGAGTAACTATGATAACTCGAACTACGCGCATAAGCATTCAAAATAACATTCCACGTAGCCAAATCAGGTTCATTAATTCGATCAAAAATATATCTCGACACACACATTTTCCCATATTTAGCATAAAAATTAAGCAATGAAGCTTGAACAAAATTATCAAAAGGTGGTTGAAGAAATTTCAAAACATGGGTATGAAGTAATGGACCATAATGAAACCATGATTGGTTAGAACAACAAGCTTTGAAAAGTGAGGGAAAAGTGAAACTATTAGGTTGAAGATTTTTGTTTGTGAGAATTTTATTATAAAGTGAGAATGCTAAATGGATTTGATTTTGATTAGTTTGATTAATCAAAGATGAAATGAGTGTATTGTAGAGGAAAATTGTTGGGTTTGAGATATAATTAAAGATTTTGAAAGCATAGGGTAAGTTAAATTTAGAGGATATCTTAATTAAGTGACTAAGACAATATGTTTGAAATGATAGACCAGTTGTTATTATTTGGGTGTGTATTTGTTTAAGGGTATTGAAATTGTTGCATTTTTGTTGTAATGTTTGGAGTGTTGGGTGGTTAAATATGTGGTTTTTGGGTTTCATGAAATCAAGAAAATTTGAGTTTGATGAAGATTTGGTTATGTTTCTTTCAGAACAGAACCAAATGGTAACAACACTGTCAGTACCCTGTGATTGTATCTGGCGGTGAGAGGGATGGTGGTGGCTGCAGGACGGCTGTGCGCGGCGGTGCACGGCAGGTTTAAGGCGGCGGGTCAAGGAGTGGCGACCGGTGGTGAAAATGGTTGAGCCATGTCTCTCGATCCGAATGAGTTTTTTTTTTTTTACATAAAATAATTGGATGAAATGTGAGGCAAAATTACCTAACTCTCCCACCTTAAGGATCCGTTTGGGAGTATGGAGGGGAAGGGAGGGTTTTGGGGGTTGGAAATATATAGAAAAATGGATAAAATATTCACATTTTTTAAAACAACAGTTTTTTAGAGAATTTTTGAGTTCCATCAAATGAGGGAGATTTTTTATTATGAGTAAAAAATTAACCTTCAAAGTCATCTCCTCCCAATGTCTTCAATTTCTTCTACTTGCTTCTTCCTTTTTTTTCAAAACCCTCCCCTCCTCGTCGAGTTGGCGGCGCAGAAAGACTCGACATTCAGGCGAGCCGCCCGATGGTATGGTACGTAGTGGGTTTAGTACGCCCCGCCAAAACAAAACTCCCAAACAAAGTCTAAAGTTATGTAATTCTGGTTGATATTGATGTATTTATTGAAGAGTAAACACTCAAATTGGTCAAAGTTTTTATAAGTGAGTCATTTTTCAAATTGATCTCTAACTCTATTAATAGATTTTTTTTATTTTTTTTAAGAAACTCTATTAATAAAGTTGAAGACTAATTTGAGAATGACTTACAAAGACATGACTAATTTGGTGGTTTACTCATTTATTTAATTTATTAATCTCTAAAAAAAATTAATATTTTCTTTCATATAAAATCTTATTTTACCAATATTTTCATCCAAGACAATGAATTATCTAACACATTTTCATAAGCAAACAATAAAGTTTTTATTTATGAAGTTCGGATACGTGATACGGGTGCAAGTAAGATACAATAGGGTATACGGATACTCGGAATTTTTAAAATTTAAAATATAATACGGCTAGGATACGTTAACAAATTTTTTATATCAAAATTTATATGAATGTAAAATACTTGTAGAAAACCATAAAAAAAAAAAAAAAAAAAAATTGGTTACGAAGAAAACCATAATTGATTACTCTTCATTATTAAAATCACAATTTTTAAAAAAATAATACATATGATCAAAATAAAAAAAATGTAAAGTTTTTTTATAAAAATTGAATCATATACATTTCCACTGAATTTTCAAAACATTGTCTCACTTTTTTACTCTTCATGTTTTATAGGATACATATCTTTGAAGTATCCTTGTGTATATGTGGGCTATCGTATAAGAATCTAATATCCGCGATAATCCGTGGAGTATCGGTATCTGATACGTACTCAATATAGATACATCTCCATTTTGGAGTATCTGAACTTCATAGGTTTTTATGTTGGGTTTTGCGCGATCTCAGGCTTTATACTCTATTCTATGTGGGACTTGAATTTTTCTCAATACAAACTCACCTTCATGCCTAGTGTGGGTCTTGCGTTCAATTCACACATTGTAGTCTTTAATCCGACTTTGATACCAAGTTAAACGGGTTTGTATCTCATCACAAAGGCTAGCTTAAAGAGTGAGGATGCCCGAACACATTTATACATTAAACAATCTAGGAAACTAAGCAATGTTGAACTCCAAACAACTTTAACATGAACTATCACGACTAACGTCCGTTCCTGAAAAATTTCATTATAAAATATGAAAGTTAGAGATGAGTTGACTAAAAAGTATGGACTAATCTCATGGATGAAAAATTTCACTGGATCAAAAGTCTAAGGAATATTTTAAGGAGACTAAAATCAAATGTTGATATATTTAGGGACCATTTATTTATTTAACACTAATTTGTTTTAGTAGGATTGGTAAGTAATTTTGTTTGAAAATACAAAACTTTCTGCACTGAACTTTTCTAATGGTTCAGTTTGAGACAAACTATTAACATTTTGGTTCGGTTTAAACCGTACGGTAAAAAAAGTTTACTCCAGTTCGATTCAGTTTCTTTCATGAACCGAACCGCGAACAATCCTAATTTTGTTATATATGTGTGTATTAGATATTGAATCCCATGTTACTGAGATTGTTCCTACAATGGTGCAAGCTTTTGATACCAATCATATAGGTTCTGAGCAGAGTGGTAAAGATGTGCAATCTGATTCTCTCTCTTTGGCCAATTCTTTCAAAACTATAAAAAGCCATCAGAAGAACCAGCTCAGATTCACCAAACACAGGAGATAAATGCAAGATTGATTGAGATAATGGCTCAATTGGAGGAGAATGTGGAGAATAATATTAAAAATGCTGATGTGAACTTCTCTCATTCTACTAAAGATCAGATTGAGAATCAGTGTGTGACTTTACATAATTCTGTTTTGTAGTCTGTCCACACACCAGTGCATACTGCAACTGTTTGTTCTTCTGAAGTTCAGAGAAGTGTGAACATTTTACAAAAGTTTTGAGGGGATTATACTAATGAGGAGCACGAATCTAGCTTTGTCTGTCCAACAACAACTAAAAACAAAAAGAAAAAGAAGCAAACAAATAGACAAGTTTCACCAAAAAGTATAAGTAACGAGCAGATACAAACTCGTTCTAAAAAGGGCGTAATCAAAAGCAATCTCAAATCTGTGTCATTGTCGTGTAAATGGTTCTTACTATTGTAGATCTATCTTAATGAGATAGATTTGTTTCATTGATTGTATTGATATTTGATCTTTTACTTTTGTAATGCTAATAGCTAGATGGTTGATGTTTTGCTTCTTAGGGATAGTCTTGGATTGATTTCTCAGGTGTAATCTCTTACTGCATAGGATTGAGGCCTTCTCCTGCATTTTATTGTTTTATATGTCTATACTAATACATTACTTAGATTTTGTTATGTAACTACTACCGCAACCAAAAATATAAATTTAAAGCTCTTTTTTTTAATATATTAAATGAATGATTGTACTAAATTGACTTCAGATCTTTGCTTTAATTGATAAGGCACTAACTACCTAACAGTTGCAATAAACTTTTGATGTTATTCATTGTATATGGATATAATACATATTATATCTTCGTAAGTTTAACTCAGTTGATAGGGATATTGCATATTATATGTAATGGTGTTCGAACTCCAGACACCCTACTTATTCACATTTATGTATAATGTGTGAGCTTTAACCATTAGACTACTTAACCAAGTATGTATATGCGTATATATATATATATATATATGTATATAATTGGCAATTGCAAGAAGATTTTAGTATGAGAATAATGAAAACTTTTTAATCCATATGATAATGGCATTTTTTTACCAGCAATGATAATGGTTTTATCACTTTAACAATCCCTTTATTAACGTTTAGAACATGAATATATGCCACATGGTATGTTGAAAAGTTGAAACTTCCAAGTAGTATTCTGCCATCCAAAATGCAAGACCCCTGAATAGTTCAATCAAGGTTGCTTGATTTAACTTCTATTCCTTCAAAAGAAAGAAATTTCCCTCAATAAAACTCATTTGGACTTCGTCATCTTCGAGGCATAAATTAAACTCTCATGTCTCAATCTCCAACCACCCATCACGTCTCACACTAGGACTTGCAATCCTACTAAACAAACAAATGAAGTATAAGTGTTAGTATCAATGACTAACATTTACTAAGAAATAAAATCATTCAAGACCATAAAAACATTGAGTGTGAACCATTGATTCACGGATTTAATATTCATCATCAAGGTGATAAAAGAAAATAAAAAAAGTTAGACAAGTTAATACAGATTTGAGTGGTTATAGGTTATAAAATAAATAGAAGAGTTGAGAAAAAACCTGGAATCAGAGGCAATAGGTAGTGCAATAGCAAACATAAAACTCTTTTTTCCACTCTTTCTATGCAATTGAATCCTCTACATTTCAACATTCAAGACTTATTTATTAGTATTCACATTTCAAAATCCAACAATTAATTCAGAAATTGGAAATACAAAGAATAATACCGTATCAATATTGTCGATCATGATGGGGCGATCAGATAGGGCGAGATAGAGAGCCTTTTTGGTTGGAGCGTTGGCAATGGAAGGATGAGAGTGTGGGATGATGAAATCGATGAATTTGGGATCGAGAAAGTGATTCCAGACGGTGTCAGAATCGGCAACAGAACGGAAAGCTTTGGAAACGACGGAGAGCCTGCCAACGTCATCCGGAGTCATACGAGAGAGTATGGCGACGAAGCACTCTTCCGGCAACTCTTCAAATGCTCCCATTTTGAGGCGTGCCGAACACAAAATGAAAACCCTAATTTTTGAGGCTGATAAGAAAATAGAATAAGAGTTTATATTATAACTAGACTGTAACACGTGCGATGCACGAGTTTTATAGAATTTCTTATATAAGTAAAAAATTGGCTATATTTTTACTTGCAAGATATATTTAGTACTATGCTTTGACACAACTGTGAAAAATACGCCAATTTAAATTATTAACTTTATTTTATTACCAAATAAAATCATCAGGTTGTGTTCTCGAATTCCTTCTTAGCCTTCATATCTGATTACATTCATGTTAAAAGAAGAACTAAAATAAGCAAATTAAAAATAGTATTAAACAGGTTTCAAAAGTCAAAGTGAGAAAACATGCTATAATCTAGTGTATGTTATGAATATATCAAGTAGTGGATGTTCAACTTTTAACCTTCCACATACTTATAACTCCCACTAGTAAGTGGATTGTAAAATGCGTATTCATTCACCTATTTGTGTCCTATAAATATGACCTATAATGTAATGTAAAGATTCACTTGAGAAGTAATACATCATTCTCTTTGTTCTCTCTTTATCCTTTCTCTCTACTCTTCTACATTGTACAATATCTTACAATACTTTTGATTAATTTCATAACAGTGTAGTTATTTTTGCAAATAAAAAATCAGAATAAATAGCTTCAAGTAATATAATTAATATAGGAAAAACACTTATTCAAAAATATAATATAGGAGAAACAAAGAGGCTGAAAAAATTACACTAAAAAGGTAAAGTTTCTAGTAATAAAATCATCATATGAAATCGATCCTACTTAAATATCAACAATTTGAAATATCCAACTTTAATATCCTAACACTCTTTCTTTTTATATCCGTCCTTCCAACAAGGTCCGAAATCCCCCTTAAGATATTTTAAAACTGGTCACTTTTTCGAACCTCAGACCTTGCAGATATTATACACTGTTATTACCAACTGAGCTAAGTTCACAAGAACAACTGATCATTTTTCTACTACCAAAGCAAGGTATCATATAACTGCGTGTCCAACAATATTAAGGTACTCCTTCTTGGTCTTGAAATATTTTGAATATTGAAGAATCATTTTCTGAATATTGAAGAATCTTCGCCTTTGCCTTCCTTTTATACCTCCCAGGTCTTATTCGGTTTTCAGACATTTATCCTAACTGTCATATACAATCCTACTAAGCTGATAATTGGTATGTTGTTGAATTTGAAGGATAAATAGTTATTTATTCAGTTTATGATTTTATGAAAAGTAGTGTAACATTCCGTTTACGTTGAAAATACTCTGATTTATATGTGATTATATGTGAAATTTTTAAGTTGGGAAAACGGAGTGTTACAACTACAACGATGTCTGGCATAAACTTATTCCGGCTAAAGTTTCCATTTTTTGCATGGCGTCTTCTTCGAAATAGAATTCCGACAAGAGTTAATTTTGTGAGACAATTTGTTCTCCAACCACATAATAATTTGTGTGGTGGAGGGTGTGGTAGTATCGAGACGGCAAATCATCTATTTCTTGGATGCAATGTTTTTCGGCAGGTTTGGCTCCTAATATTTCATTGGCTTGGAATTTCATTTGTTTGTCTAGGGCATATCAAAGATCATTATACGTAATTTACTCATTTGGCGAGCTTGCTGCGAGCATTATACTCTTACTTAAAGGTTATCTGGCTTGCTTCTATTTGGGTAATATGGAAGGATAGAAACAATTGTATCTTCAAAAATATGGTAATCGATCCTCATAGTATTTTCGACAAGGTGAAACGGACTTCTTTTTTATGGCTATCGTCGAACTTTGTTCCTTTAACTTTTAGTTTTCATGACTGGTGGAGACTCCCACTACTTTGTATTGGTGTCATGTAATTGTGTATGTTTTGTTTGGTGGTGGCACTTTTCTTTTGTGCTTGATCTATGTAACAGATTTTGGATGCTTCACCACTTTAGCACATCTTGTGCGGGGTGAAATTCTTCTCTTTTGAGCAATATATTCCATTCTAATTTGTTTAAAAAAATATAAAAAAAAATTAAAAGTGAGTTGAGAAAAATAATATAACATGAAATCGTGATACTTTTTATCCATTTAGCTTTGATAATATAAGTGGTACAATCCAAGGACAATGGTGAAAGAAACTAATTTAGATAAAGATGTTCATCATATTATAGACTAGACAAGGAATAAAAAAGAGTTTATGGTTTTATTTTAGGGTTAATAGGTCTTTATCCCCTGTAATATATGTTATTTCCGGGTTTTCCCCAGTAAAATTATTTTTTTGATTTACCCCCTTGTAATTTTTTTTGTTTTGATTTACCCCCTAATAGGCCAAACAAAAACGAAATTATTTCTTGAAAAAAAAAATTGGTTTTTGTTTGGCCTATTAGGGGGGTAAATCAAAACAAAAAAAAAATTACAGGGGGTAAATAAAAAAAATAATTTTACAAGGTAAAAAACCGGAAATGACTTATATTACAGGGGGGTAAAGACCTATTAACCCTTTATTTTACATACTTAATGGAAAGGAATAGACACGTTCATTCATCTGGATTTCATGAAGGCCCTTGATTCCCTTCACTTTTGCTACTTATGTCACCACTGTAACCTTCCCAATTTTTCAAATATCCCCAACCTATTTTATTATTTTCTCCTCCTCCTCCTCCTCTTGCATCAAGTCCACTTTCTTTGTCACTTCCACCTCTGATTTTTCTACCTCCACCTTGTGCACCTCCTTCACCGCCATTTCCTCCTGTGCCTGATCCACCTTTTGATCCTCCTTTACCACCCTTTCCTTTTACTACATATTTTGGCCAGGTCCAGGCTCCAAGTTTCCATGAAACTTTTGATTTGAATTCTTCTATTTCACCAACTGCAAATTAACAAATACTTTGTATTAAATTTTTTTAAAAAATAAACTTTGTAATAAATATAATAAAAGAAGGAAAAAAAAAAATGTGTCTATTTATGTTTATATACATTGTTTCTCATCTTTGGATGACTCAGTTGCCACACCAGAGATAAAAACTAGTGCACAAATAAAGGAGAATGAGATAATAGACTTTATTTTCATCCTTGAGAAACTAAGATTATATTGTAGTTAAATATGAATACAACCATCAACTATTTATAGTGATTATCAGACATGATACATAAAACATGAATTAAAAGATATTGATTAAATTATATATATTCAATGAAAAAGATAATATAATATAATTTGTCTTATTATGAGGATATGAAGTCATCAACACAACACCTATTGATCCATGTAAGGGTTAAATTGGAACATGTAACTCTTGATTATATTAAGGAGATTACGACTTATAGTTCTATATTAGTTTGTGTTGGTGTAAGAGGCTAATGTTTTTAGGTTTAAGATTAGAAATGTATCATGACTATTTATTAATAATATAAATAATTTCTTTATTATGTTTATGTCAAAGTTATAAAGCCCCAATAATAGTTAATCTTTTTAATGGAGCGTTAAGTATGACTTAATCACGAGACATAAGAGCATTATTCTTAAAGTACGTAGTCAAGCTTTAGTGTGACGTGGAATAACAATAGTACATAAACACTATTACGGATGTGAGATATCAAGTCATGCAAGATGGCAGATCCAAGACCTTAAGTTAGGGGATGCAGAAAGTTGAACTTTATTAATAATTTATTTTTAACTGAAACTTTGTAACACCTCGATTTTTAACTGTGCGAGTGTATTTTTTACTACGAGCGGAATATATCAATATCACCATATCCTTCAAATAAAATCAGTGTAAGTATTTTCCAAAATAAAAATATTTCTAACGAATTGATACATGTGGATGAAATAGTTACAACCCAACATGTGGGTAAAAGGTCTTGTCCAATATACAACTCCATCAAATATAATGTAATATCAAAATAAGGTTAAGCAAGATCAGTCCAACATGCCGTCATGTACTAACTCAAAGACATGATCCATTGCAGTATAGAAAAGGAAAGACTATGGACCTAGTCAACAAATCAAGTAGCTACTACCTGCGAGTAAGAAAAACATATCCATAAGGATGACTGATGGTCGGATTTAGGCAAGTGTACAAAATTGGTTATCAAGTAGTAAAGTATAATTAGAGTATCATATCTACAGGGATTGTCATTCCAACTAGACAATTCACGTTACTTATTCAGGAACAAAAAACAGTAAATTAAAACAATAAAATAAAAGATAAAAGGGGTTTTTCAATTTAGTCTGTTTGCACAAAGCAATAGTTTAGGAGTAACCTATTTTGATTGAAGAATATTAGAGGCGGTCAAATCCCGTCTATTCATTTGTTTGAATAAATTAATGGTCAAGCATTATTCAAATATTGAATTTACATCTTTTATTTTAGTGATTAGTTCGTTGGGTTTAATTTCATAACATATGATGAGTTTCAGATAATGATCAAATGGGTTTGTACATATGGGGCCTTACTCTCAGAAGTCTGGGTTTATTCCCCTCATTCTGTCAAGTTGTAATCTTACAAAGGAGTGTCTACGCATGTTAAAACTTAGGGTCGACAATACTGTATGGAGATGCACCTTCACGTGTAGAGGTATGTGGGGTTCTTACTCTCATGGAGGTAATTAAAAAATTACTTAAATTTGGGTTTCCTAAATTCTCAATGGTCCTAAAGGTTCCCTCATCTATGAATCTTAGAAGTTCATTGATTACAGGTCATCTTACATTATTCCTAGCATGTTTTTCAACCTATTTTAATAGGTTTTACCAGTAAAACAGAGGAGTATTAGATCAATTGCCTATCATTTCGGAACATTTGAATTGTTTTCTATATTTGAGTCTGTAATTCTATTCTTCCTAAAACATAGCAATTTTATGGTGTTCTTAATGTAATTCATGAAGAAATCATGCAAAGCAAGACATCCGAAGATTTATGTGGTCCTTGGGATGATGAAGAATGAAGATTCAAGAAGCTTCAGAAGACTTTACAGAGGGATGACTTCTATTCCCAAGTTCCAAGACATCTAATATTGAAGAAAACACCTCAAAAGGCAAAGAAAACAAGCATTTTAGCATAGAAAACGCACCGAAGCGCCCAAACGCACCATAAGGGGCGCTAGGCGCCCCAGAGCTAATACACAGAAGCTCTTGGCGCATGCCAGACGACGCTAGGCACCTCAGCTTAACAGGCACATGCCCTAGGTGCATGGCCTTAGGTGATAGGCGGCCCGTCACTTGCGAAAAAAGTCATATTTTGTGACTTTTTCACCCCTAGAAGCCAATGTTTTTAGCCCAAGTTAGGTGGAAACTTTCCCTATAAATACCACCTTCCTCATTCAAAATTTCTCGTTCAAAACTAGAGCAGATCAAGAGGAAGGCGATTCTAGAAGCCAATGAGGTGTTCTATCTTCTCCTATCTTTTCTAGGGTATGTTTTTTTTTTCTTTTTGTATATTTTGTCATAGTTCTCATATGTAGCTAGATATTTAAAGGCTAGGGTTCTAAGATGAACCTCTATTTGTTTTGTTGGATAATTATTTAATTTAATGTCATTTATTTTAGTGTATTTTATGTTCGCTATTATGTTTTGTTAGGATTAGTATTTCGGCGAAGTGAAACCCTAGACTAGGTACTTAGGTTGTGACAGGGCCTAATATTGATATTACTATCTTGATGCTTATATCTTGATATTTATATCTCGTATATTAATATCTACCTATTTAGGAAGTAAGTGATTAGTAACTAAACGAAATATACGTAGAGCGAATTGACTCTAGTAGTAATTACTAATATTGAGTAAAATCTGCTGAACCTAGAATGTAAATAGTTATTAATTAGAGAAACAAACACCAAGGGGAGTGAACCGATCCTAGTGTGATCCTAATGCGACCCTATAGTTTAACATCCTAGTTACAACTGACATTGTTGAGTAGAAGTTTCACAATTCCCATATATGTACAAAATTTATGAATATTATTACTTGACTGGAGTTTAATACACTTTATAAATTATCCATCAATATCCTTTAGTAACAATTTTATTTTGTAGTTGCATCAAAACAAAATATATTTGCTGCAATAAATGAATGATACCTCAAGAATAATATCAAAATATGTAAATTCTCGGAAGAAAAAAAAAAAATAAGTATCTCAAAATGATATTCAAGATTAAATTAAAATAATGTGTAATTTGTTTTTTTTTTTATTAAACACATATCATGTTTTTAGGGAAACAATCATATATCAGTATTGGTTAATAAAATGTCATTGATAAATGATATCATGAAAAACAGATATAACTGCTAGATAAAATGTATAATATCATTGACCATAAGTTAGTTTGAGGACATATTTGATTTTTTTAAATATGAATATGGACTTTGAATCACTTGAAACAAAGTTTCTTGATTTCATCCTACAAACAATATTCATATTGATTTTTTTAATATAAACCCTTTCAACCCCTTTATTTATTGTAAGCCATAAACTTATTCACGCAGTCAAATTAATTCTGGTTGCAAGTTCCTAAATATATACAAGGTATAATACCCATCAAACATTGCATGTCACATCTCTCTTTCTTTAGAGCTCTTGATGTTTGTTTAGTTGTTTGAATTATAGTGTGCTTTTGAGGAGGAATATTTCATTGTCTCAAATCGTTGGTGTGTGTTCGTTTCTATAGTCACTACTAAAAAACAAAAATTAGTGAGGGATATTTAGTGAGGGAAAACATAAAATCCCTCTCTAATTCCGTCACTAAATTTTGCGATTAAGGAATTTGTGAGGAATTTCATTTTTTCCGTCACTAATTTTCCTCGCTAATTTTGCTTTTTTTAGTAGTGAGTGTTAATGTTACTTTAAACTAAAATTGATTATGTTTGAATGCGTTTATGTAAAAGTGATTTGTCAAAATAAACTTGAGCGTAAAAATTATGCTTGGGTCTTGAAAGTCTCTTTTAGCTTTGCAAAAATTGAATTCAAACATACACTGATACACTTAGTGTGGTGCTTAGGCAGGAATCAAGTATTCGACAAATTAAATTCTCTTTTTCGAATAGTATGAGTGGGTTGTTAAACATTTATTTTGTTACTTTAGATATACAAAGTTTTGGAGCGCTCTTACATTATTTTATTTTTATACATTGCCATGGTTCTGGATATATTAGCTCCAAAAATATTCTTTTGGTTATTGTTGTCCCTTGATATCTTTTTGTTTATGTGTATTTATTTTAACAATTGATCATGTTGAATTTTCTTGTAGTTCTTGACTTTTCTGTAATGAGTTATAGAGACCCTAGTAATTTATTCACAATTGAGTTACATAAAATGACATATTTAATATAAGAAATTAAAGAAGTGAGTTGAGAAAAATAATATAACATAAAATCGTGGTACTTCTTCATGGGAATAGAGTTTATGGAAACATAAGTGGTACAATCCAAGACAATGGTGAAAGAAGTTAATAGACTAGACATAGAGTGAAATAGAGTTTATGGTTTTATTTTACATGCTTTATGGGAATGAATAGACACATTCATTCATCTGGATTTCATGGAGGCTCTTGATTCCCTTCACTTTTGCTACTTATGTCACAATTGTAACCTCCCTAATTTTTCAAATATCCCCAACCAATATTATTATTTTCTCCTCTTCCTCCTCCTCTTGCATCAAGTCCACTTCCTTTGTCTTTTCCACCTTCGATTTGTCCACCTCCACCTTGCGCACCTCCTTCACCACCATTTTCGCCTGAGCCTGATCCACCCTTTGATCCTCCTTTACCACCATTTCCTTTTACTCCATATTTTGGCCAGGTCCAGGCTCCACGATTCCATGAAACTTTTGATTTGAATTCTTCTATTTCACCAACTGCAAATTAACAAACACTTTGTATTAAATTTCTTCAAAAAAAAAAAAACTTTGTATTAAATATAAGGGTTAATTAAGTTTTTGGTCCCTATAAATATCTGCAGTTTTGGTTTTAATCCCTATAAAAATAAATCACACTTTTTAGTCCCTACAAAATTTTCTGTCAGTTTTTTAGTCCCTATTAAATTAAAATTTGTTTAATTATGCTTAAACTTCTAAATTTTTGAAAGATTTTTTACATACATGTTCATAACATCGTAATACACTCTTTTTGTAAATTTTTTTAGTTTTTTAACATGTAATGAATTAAATATGAATTTTTCTAAAAGCCAAATTTTCAAGATTATATTAATGAAAATTTGGACCAAATAATAAAATTTTAAGTTACTTTTTTGTGGAGGAACTTTGTATAATATTCTAATTAAGTATGTGAAAAATATGTTACAAATTTAAAAGTTTAAGCACAATTAAGCAAATTTTAATTTTACAAGGACTAAAAGTATGTGTTGGTCCCTGTTAAATTGAAATTTGTTTAATTATACTTAAAATTTTATATTTTTAAATGATTTTTAACAGACATGTTAAGAACATTATAGTAATCTCTTTTATAAAAAATTAGAATTTTTTAACATGTAATGAATTAAATATAATTTTTTAAAAACGCCAAAAATTCAAGATAAAACTAACGAAAATTTTGACCTAAAAATAAAATTTTGAGCTAATTTATTGTGGTGGAACCTTTTATAATGTTTTAAACAAGTATGTAAAAAATCATTAAAAAATTTAAAATTTTAAGCATAATTAAACAAATTTTAATTTAACAGGGACTAAAAATACTAACGGAAAATTTTGTAGGGACTAAAAACTGTGATTTATTTTTATAGGGACTTAAAAACAAAACTGCAGATATTTATAGGAACTAAAAACTTAATTAACCCTAAATATAATAAAAGAAGGAAAAAAAAATATGTGTGTTTATTTATGTTTATATACATTGTTTCTCATCTTTGGATGGCTCAGTTGCCATAACAGAGATAAAATATAGTGCACAAACAAAGAAGAATGAGATAATAGACTTTGTTTTCATCCTTGATGAACTAAGATTATATTGTAGTTAAATATGAATACAACCATCAACTATTTATAGTGATTATCAGACATGATACATAAAACATGAATTAAAAGATATTGATTAAATTATATATATTCAATGAAAAAGATAATATAATATAATTTGTCTTATTATGAGGATATTAAGTCATCAACACAACACCTATTGATCCATGTAAGGGTTAAATTGGAACATGTAACTCTTGATTATATTAGGAAGATTACGACTTATAGTTATATATTCGTTTGTGTTGGTGTAAGAGGCTAATGTTTTTATGTTTAAGATTAGAAATGTATCATGACTATTTATTAATAATATAAATATTTCTTTATTATGTTTTTCTTTTTTGTAGTGAAATTTCTTTATTATGTTTCTGTCAAAATTATAAAGCCCCTAGAATAATTAGTTTTTTTAATGGAGCGTTAAGTATGACTTAATCATGAGACACAAGAGCATTATTCTTAAAGTATTCGTAGTCAAGCTTTAATGTGATATGGAATAACAATAGTACATAAACACTATTATGGATGTGAGATATCAAGTCATGGTCAATGGCGGATCCAAAACCTTAAGTTAGGGGATGCAAAAAGTTTAACTTTATTAAAAATTTATTTTTGACTGAAACTTTGTAACACCTCGATTTTTAATAGTGCGAGTCTATTTTTGACTATGAGCGGAATATATCAATATCGCCATATCCTTCAAATAAAATCTGCGTAAGTATTTTCCAAAATAAAAATATTTCTACAAGGTCCTGTCCAATATACAACAACATCAAAGATAATGTAATCTCAAAATAAGGTTAAGCAAGATCAGTCCAACATGACGTCATGTACTAACTCAAAGACATGATCCATTGCAATATACAAACGGAAAGTTTATGGACCTAGTCAACATATCAAGTAGCTACTACCTAGGAGTATAAAAAACATATCCATAAGGATGACTGATGGTCGGATTTAGGCAAGTGCGCAAAATTGTTTATCGAATAGTAAATTGTAAGTAGAGTATCATATCTACATGGATTGTTATTCCAACTAGACAATTATGTTACTTATTCTGAAACAAAAACAGTAAATTAAAAGAATAAAATAAAAGATAAAATGGGGTTTTTCAATTTAGTCAGTTTGCACAAAGCAATAGTTTAGGAGTAATCTCTTTTGATTGTAGAATGTTAGTGGTGGTTGGTATAACACCCCGTTGTCCCAACATAAAAATTTCATATAAATAATCAGAGTAATTCACATAAATAGAATGTCACACTTCGTTTCTTAAAAATCATAAAGGGAATAATTAACTAATTATCCTTCGAAATTCAATAACATAATATTCAATATTTCGCAGCGGAATTTATTCAACATATAGAAATAGTCTTTGGCACGAAGGCCTCATCATAAACATCTCATAAAAGTCAAATCAACAACTTATTCATGAAAATTCATAAGTAAACGTAAGGAATAGAAAATAGCAACAAAATTTCATCCCGTTACGTATCAGAGCACCTAAAGACACACTTGAGAGATAGTCCACTCACGACAGCAATCTAACAGCAACCTATTCTCGATCACCTGCAAGTTACCCATACGAAGGGCAACATTTCCAAGTAGAAGGGGTGAGATTTCTCAAACAATAATATTAAGCATATAATTCATCAATTATATTTAACAACATAAATAACATCAACATATCATAATTAATAATTCTTCATTAAACACTTCATTAAATTATAGCAACTTAACAACTCACGGACACAACTCTTCAACTTGACAACTTGACTCAACAATGCGACTTCGACTTGACTATGCAACTTAATCCTCTTAATCATGCATGTGGTACCAATCCAGGGCATCAAGCCCTCAACGTATTTGAGCATTAAAACACTCTCGGGGCATCAAGCACTCAACTTAATTGAGCAAAGGCTCCAGGGCATCAAGCCCCCAACGTGTTGAGCAAAGGCTCCAGGGTATCAAGCCCCCAACTTTAATGAGTATGCATGGACTCAATCAACTTATACAACTTAGAGAACATCATCAACTTAGGACTCCAATACTTTGGATTGACATCTTACATCATAGACCGACTCATGCAGTTTAATCAGTAGACAACAGCAACATGGGCATCACAATAACATATCCAGACATAACAATATCAAAGGATAATCAACATCAACTTAGACATCTTACATTAATTTACATAATGCATATACAAATGTATCACATTACTAACAACATCAAAATATATTATATCAAACTCACAGAACATCAACAGTACTAAAATCAACCTCCATTCCTACCCCAAGGATCAACTCATAACATTTCGTGCGACAAAGATCGCAAAACCCTAAACAAGGCTGACTGTCTTAGTGCAGCTCGCGAGGCGAGCCACTCTCCTCGCTATGGTGAGTTCAGGAAAAAGGCTACTCGCCTTGGCAAACAAGGAACTGGGTGCTCTCGGGAACTTGACATTTTTCACCCAAAAATCCCATTTTTAACTTCCCCATGTTCAATTTCAATCTAAAAACTTGCCTAATCATTCTTATACATATTCAGGCACTCAAAATCATCTAAAGTTCGACCCAAAAGGTTAAATCACAAAATTAGATTGACTCACTGATCAACTCGCTATGGCGAGTGATCTGCTCGCTATGGCGAGCCACAAGGTGAAGATCGCGGGGCGAAGGGAATTGCTTGCGAGGCGAGCGATGAATCTCAGCTCGGGCAGAATGCAGATTTTTACGAAAATCCACCTAATCTCATGGTTCAAAGCTTAAAACTGATTCTAAACATCACCATATGGATTATCTAAGGTCTGTACACACTTTCTACATCAATTCTACAAGTTTCCATCATCTAATCCTCAATTATCACTCTTAACCCTAATTTTCAACTTTCAAAAACTAATCCTACAACTTGCTAAATCTAATCATCAGAATTATAGACTTAAGAAAATTGAACGTTAGTCTCACCCTTACCTTAACAAATCGATCGCAGCTTCTCTCTTGGTTCTCTTCTCCTCTTGTTCTCCCTTTTCTCCAAAAGTGGTTGTACGTGAAAACTTTTCTAACCTATTATTCTCCTATTTATCTATTCCCATCTATTTTATCTTATTTCCTCTTTTTCCCATAAAACTCTCTAAATTCTCAAAACAACCCCTCATCTCAATATTTATTTTATTTTCAAATCTTATTTTATTAAATAACAAAATAAGAACTCTCAAATAAAATAACGCACATCACATAATCATGTAAATCACATCAATCACATAAATCATATAAATCATCTTAATAGACTCTAAACTCAACAAAATAATTAAATAATCAAAGAGGGTGTTACAGTTGGGATTCTTCAAATCCCTTCTATTCATTTGTTTGAATAAATTAATGGTAAATCATTATTCATATATTGGATTTACGTCTTTTATTTAAGTGATGAGTTCGTTGGGTTTGATTTCAAAGCATATGTTGAGTTTCAGATATTGATCACATCGGTTTGTAGACGTGGGGCCTTACTCTCTAAGAAGTATGGGTTTATTCCCCTCACTCTGTCAAGTTGTACCCTTACAACAGAGTGACTACGCATGTCAAAGCTTAGGGTCGACAATACTGTATGGAGATGCACCTTCACGCGTAGAGGTACGTGGGGTTCTTACTCTCACGGAGGTAATTAAAAAAATACTTAAATTAGGGTTTCCTAAATTCTCAATGGTCATAAAGGTTCCCTCTTCTATGAATCTTAGAAGTTCATTAATGATATATAGGTCATCTTACGTTTACTCTTAGCATGTTTTTCAGTCTATTTAAATAGGTTTTACTAGTAAATCATAGGAGTATTAGATCAATTGCCTATGATTTCGGGACATTTGAATTGTTTTCTATATTTGAGTTTGTAATTCTATTCTTCCCGAAACATAGCAATTTCAGGGTGTTCTTATTGTAATTAATGCAGAAAGCAAGCAAATCAGGCAAAGCAAGACATCCGAAGATTTATGTGGTCCTTGAGATGATGAAGAATGAATATTCAAGAGGGATGACTTTATAGAGGGATGACTTCTATTCCCAAGTTCCAAGACATTAGGGAGCGAAGACTTTGGTGCAGAATGACATTAGGGAGCGAAGAAGAAAGCAAACACGAAGATGAATTCTTGTGATGATCATCACAAAGCCAAGAGAGCAAGAGAAAATGTAGGAAACTGCAAAAATAATTGCATAAGCCATTTAAATAGGCTCTATGAAGCCATATGAAAAGGCAAAGTTCCAACGACTTATCTAGCAAGAGGCCAAAAGGATCCAATCCAATAGTGATAAATTCTACAAAAGGAAGTGTGCCTCGAAAAATCACGACCAAGTTGTATGACATATGTCTTGGCAAGAAAGCACAGACAGAAACACACTAGACAACAAAAGTTGATGACAAGTTGTAGAAAAGGAGTCAACCTTTACCTTCATGTCCGGACCAAATCAAGGTCTAGGCACCAAGCGAAGGAAAAAAAAGACACTTGACGAGGGCCTTTCAAAGTCAAAGACCATGACCCATGAGTTCAAATAATTTATATTCTTAACCCCTTCAGAATTGATCATCTCGCAAATAAGAAAATGATGTCATTAACAATCAAACTAACTAAAATCAGAAATTCCCTTGCTCATATGCACCCATAAAGGTCCGGACACCACCAAACCAGAAGGCAGAAAACCATTGGAACATGATCTTCCAAAATCTCATATGGACATTTGAAGCCTGGTATGACTTTGTGAAGTCCAAAGACAACGAGTACGATGAGGCCCTTGTCAATAAAGGCATGTCCCCCAAGATACTTCTATTAAGTTACTACCTAACTCCCTCAACTGCTTCGGACTTTCCAAGGCCCAATTCGGAAGCACCATGAATAAAATAGGAAGAGTTAAGTCCCTCACCGGTGGACCACCATGAATAAAATTAAGAGCTATTAGATTAATTGAGTTCATATATCTTATTATACACTTAATCACACTTATCTTTTTCCTCTCTCTCTCCCCTCTTCCTTCCCTTTATCTGTTTCTTCAATCTTTAAATTCATAAGGGTTAATGGTGTTTTACCCTCTGTAATATAGGTCATTTTTTGTTTTTCCCCCTGTAAAATATTTTTTTTGATTGACCCCCTGTAAAATATTTTTTATTTGGAATACCCCCCTAATAGGTCATAAAAAAACGAAAAAATTCTAAAAAAAAAAATAAAGTCGTTTTTTTTATGACCTATTAGGGGGTATTCAAAAAAAAAAAATTACAGGGGGGGAAACCAAAAATGACCTATATTACAGGGGGATAAAACACCATTAACCTAATTCGTAATCTCAACTAACGGAATGGTGATAAGGGTAACGATCACAAATCAATTAATTTTATTAAAAAAAAAAACTCTTGACATATTACAAAGCAGTATCACACACTCTAATCAAACAAAAGGGATTTTGTGGAAATTAGGAATTTAATAAAAAGAAAGTAAAGAGAGAAGAAATTCAATTGTCGAACACATGATTATTACAATCATGTGCTTTTGTTGATGGATTTTTCTTGAATACACCAATTTTTGTTAGAATTTGCTAGAACATAATTATGGACAAGAACATATACACCTTTCCACACATAATTATGTCCATGTCTATTTTCTCCAACTTGAGAATATGCATATTGTGTGGTTTTGTTTTAAGGGCAAGACTAAATAAATATCCATTAATTTTCATCAAATCAATAATGATATTCAAGATCAAATTAAAATAATGTGTAATTTATTTTTTTATTAAACACTTATCATGTTTTTAGGGAAACAATCATATATCGGTAATGGTTAATAAAATGTCATTGATAAATGATATCAGGAAAAAAAGATATAGCTGCTAGATAAAATGTATAATATCATTGACCATAAGCTAGTTTGAGGACATATATGATTTTTTTAATATGTATATGGACTCTGAATCACTTGAAATAATGTTTCTTGGTTTCATCCTACATACAAAACATGCATATGAACTTTTTTAGTATATACCCTTTGAACCCCTTGATTCATTGTCAGCCATAAACTTTTTTTGAAAAAGATAAATTAACTCATTCAAATTGGTACTGGAGAGAATCGAATCTGAGACCTAGGAACCACTTTCAACTCCCAAGCCAATTATCACTAGGCCAACCCAAGTGGGTTATCCTCAGCCATAAACTTAATCACACAATCAAATTAATTCTGATTGCAAGTTCATAAATATATACAAGTTATAATATCCATCCGACATTGCACGTCATATCTCTCTTTCTTTAGAGCTCTTAAAGTTTGTTTAGTTTTTTGAATTGTTAGTGTGTTTGTTTCGATAGTGCTAAAGTTACTTTAAAATAAAATTGTTATATTTGAATGCATGTAAAAAATGATTTGGCAAAATAAACTTGAGAGTAAAAATTATGCTTGGGTCTTGAAAGTCACTTTTTGCTTTCTAAAAATTTAATGGTATTTCTTATCCATTTAGATTTGATAATATAAGTGGTACAATCCAAGGACAATGGTAAAAGAAACTAATTTAGATAATGATGTTCATCATATTATAGACTAGACAAGGAATAAAAGAGAGTTTATGGTTTTATTTTACATACTTAATAGAAAGGAATAGACACATTCATTCATCTGGATTTCATGAAGGCCCTTGATTTCGTTCACTTTTGCTACTTATGTCACCACTGTAACCTTCCCAATTTTTCAAATATCCCCAACCTATTTTATTATTTGATCTCCTCCTCCTCCTCCTCCATCAAGTTCACTTTCTTTATCGTTTCCACCTTCGATTTGTTCACCTCCACCTTGTGCACCTCCTTCACTACCATTTCCTCCTGTGCCTGATCCACCTTTTGATCCTCCTTTACCACCCTTTCCTTTTACTCCATGGCTTGTCCAACTTCCACCCGGGGGTCTCCATGAAACTTTTAATTTGAATTCTTCTATTTCACAAACTGCATAGTAACAAACATTTTTTATTAAATATGATAAAAGAAGGAAGAAATTATGTGTGTTTATTTATGTTTTATATACATTCTTTCTCATCTTTGGATGGCTCAATTGTCACAACAGAGATAAAAATAAGTTCACAAATAAAGGAGACAAAGATAATAGACTTTGTGTTCATCCTTGATCAACTAAGATTAGATTGTAGTTAAATATGAATACAACCATCAACTATTTATAGTGATTATCGGACATGATACGTAAAACATTAATTAAAAGATTTTGATTAGATTATATATATTCAATGAAAAAGATAATATGATATAATTTGTCTTATTTTGAGGATATTAAGTCATCAACACCTATTGATCCATTTAAGGGTTAAATTGGAACATGTAGCTCTTGATTATATTAGGGAGATTATGACTTATAGTTATATATTCGTATGTGTTAGTGTAAGAGGCTAATGTTTTTATGTTTAAGATTAGCAAAGTATAATGACTATTTATTTATAGTATAAATAATTTCTTTATTATGTTTATATTAAAGTGTTATAAAGTCCCTAGTATAGTTAGTCTTTTTAATTGAGCGTTAAGCATAGTTTTGAAAACCGGACCGGACCGGCCGGTCGAACCAGTCCGACCGTGAACCGGAGGGGTAACCGGTTCGGTTGATATATTGGATCGGTCATGCATTTAAACCGGTGCGAACCGGTATGAACCGGACAAACTCGGTTAAAACCGGCGAACCGACGGTTTAATGAGCTGATCGGTTTTTTAATGAACAATTGTTTAATATATCAAAAAAATTTGAAAACTGGTGCAGCTGGGGATCACAAAGGTACTAAGAACCACTGCACCACTTCTG
Organism: Medicago truncatula; assembly: GCF_003473485.1. Taxonomy (NCBI): domain Eukaryota; kingdom Viridiplantae; phylum Streptophyta; class Magnoliopsida; order Fabales; family Fabaceae; genus Medicago; species Medicago truncatula. The sequence continues at coordinate 18,649,162 of NC_053043.1, read as the reverse complement.
TTTGTTGTGATAAATTGTTGATTCATATTGATTATATTTTATTTCAAAATACCATATACTAAAACTACACCATTTCCATTCACATTCAAACTTGTATTTTGTCTTTTTTTTTGCATAATTTGTATTTTGTCATTTTTTTTAATAACTTGTATTTTGTCTTTCTTAGAAGAAAAAAAAGAAACATGTATTTTCTTTTTATTTTTTATTTTATCTTCATAATATATTGTATAAATGAACGTTTCTTTTTTTTTCAAAGTGTTTCAAATTTACTATACTCATTATATATATATATATATATATATATATATATATATATATATATATATATATATATATATATATAAGAATTAATTTATGTGTTTGATCATATAATAATATCAAAGTAGATGGACTTGAATTTAAAGAACAAATTTGAGAAATTATCTTAATTTATCTGGTGATTTTTTCAAACATTTATTAGTGTTATGTTTTTTTGTATAGCCCGAGTCATCTTATTTATGGAGACCGGGTGATAATCGAGTCATCCGATTCTTTCATGTGGTTCGACCTGCGACTCAGTGGTTCGACCAGTGACCCAATGATCCAGTACCCCTTCCGAGTCGATGATCGAGCCGAGTTTTAAAACTATGGCGTTAAGTATGACTTAATCATAAGATATAAGAGCATTATTCTAAAAGTATTTATAGTCAAGTTTTAGTGCGACGTGGAATAATAGTAGTGCATGAAGACTATTATGGATGTGAGATATCAAGTCATGGACAATGGCGGATCCAAGACCCTAAGTTAGGGGTTGCAAAAAATTTAACTTCATTAATAATTTAGTTTTGACAGAAATTTTGTAACACCCCGATTTTTAACAGTGCGATTTTTTTTTTTAAAAACACGACACTACGAGCAGAATATATCAATATTACCATATCCTTCAAATAAAACCAGCGTAAGTATTTTAAAAAATAAAAATATTTATAACGAATTGATACATGTGGATAAATGGTCATGTCCAATATACAACAATATCAAAGATAATGTATGTAATCTCAAAATAAGATTAGGTAAGATTAGTCCAACATGACATCATGCACTGACTCAAAGACATGTTCCAGTGTAGTATGCAAAAGGAAATACTACCCACACGTAGGCAACATATCATGAAGCTACTACTTAGGAGTAAAAAAATATATCCATAAGGATAACCAATTGTTGAATTTAGACAAGTGTACAAAATTGTTTATCAAGTAGTGAAGTGTAAGTAGAGTATCATATTTATAGGGATTGACGTTTCAACTAGGCAATTCAAGTTACTTATTTGGAAGAAAAAAAAAACAGTAAATTAAAACAATACAATAAAATAAAAGGTAGGGGTGATTGTAATTTGGTTTGTTTGCACAAAGCAAGAGTTTAGGAGTAACCTATTTTGATTATAGAATGTGAGTGGCGGTTAGAATTCTTCAAATCTCCTCTATTTTTGTTTGAATAAATTAATGGTCAAGATTTATTCAGATATTGGATTTACGTCTTTTATTTACGTGATGAGTTCCTAGGGTTTTATTTCCTAGCATTTCTTGAGTTTCACCTAGTGATCACATGGGTTTGTACATGTGGTGCCTTACTCTCTCAGAGGTCAGGGTTTATTCCCCTCCAGCTTTCAAGTTGTAACCTTGAAAGTGTCAAAACCCTGATCAAGTTTCTAGTGCAAAAACACTTAGATAAATTCCTATAAACTTTCATCTTAGAATTTCTTAAGTGTTTTAAAATCATTTGTATTAAGCTTAAATTAGTTTATCTCTCTTTGAGTATGAAGTTTAAACAAACATCAATTTTTTGTAAACTCTGATCATGTTGGATTGAAGGAAGTCCTCAAGGAGAGGCAAAAAATATTAGATATGGTGTCTAATTAATTTTGAATAAATTATATTGATTATATGGTGAAAAAATATCTCAAATGTGAGGGGACATGACATAATTCCTAGTTGTGGGGTGAACCAGAATAAATATACGTTTTTATTTTTCTCTCTATCTTTGTTGCTTTTTTTTTCTTCCTATCCTCTGATCTATTTTAAGATAGAAAAGATTTTTTAAAAATAACCAACACAATTCAGCCCCCTTTCTTTCCCTAAAAAAAAAATTCAACCCCCTTTCTTCTATTTTTATCACTTTCATTGTCTACAACTCGCTCGATATAATTGAGTTATATAACATGGCATAACTAGTAATTGACATTAATAGATAATGTTAAACAAAATCATACAACATGAAAGCATGGTATTTCATGTCCATTTAACTTTGATAATATAAGTGATACAGTCCAAGGGTATCGATGAAATGCATATTAACTTAAAGAAAGATGTTCCTCCAATTAAAAATTAGACATAGGGTAAAATAAAGTCCATGATTTTATTTTAAATATTATCTTGGATACAGTACACACATGCATACATCTGGTTTTCATTATGGTTCCTCATTCCCTCCATTTTCGCTACCTCCTTTTTGTTCACCCCCACCTTGTGAACTTTTTCCACCACGATTTCCTCCTGAACCTTGTTCACCATTTTTTCTTCCTGCACCACCTTTTTCTCCATAGTTTATCCATCCTCCCCCCCATGGTTTCCATGGAACTGTCTCAACTTTTGATATGACGTCTTTTGTTGCCCCAACTGCAAATTAACAAACACTTTTTATTATTAAGTACAATAAAATAAGGAAAATTTGTGCATTCAATTAATATACACATACATACACTGTTTCCCATTTTTAGATTGCTCAATTTCTACAACAGAGATAAACATTAGTGTACAAATAAAGAGTTCAAAGATTAAATGTTTGGTTTTCATCCTTGATTAATTCAATTAAGAGTATATTGTAGTGAAATATGAATATGACCGTGTGTTACTTATAGTGATCATTGGACAAAATATATATAAAAGACAAATAAAATAATATCATACATACCATTTGGCTTATTGTGAGGATAATAAGTCATAAACATCCATTAATCCATTCAAGAGTTAAATTGGGACATGTTTATCAAATGAGGTAAGAATGTTATTTACACAATGACAACTAATAAGTGGTTAGGATTAGGATGTTTGATAATTTCTTTAATCTTAAAAATAGTTAGAGGCTATAGCAATATGTAGAAACATAATAAATGTTAGGCTAAACTTCACTTTTCGCCCTCTAAGTTTCAAAATGTTGCGATTTTGGCCCCCTATTAAAAAAAATGGCAAAAGTGACCCCCTATGTTTAGGGAAATATGCTTTTTTGACCTCATAACATTAGGGAAATATGCTTTTTGACCCCTTATCTTTACAAAAAGTTGCAATTATGGCCCCTTTTTTGGGACACGTGGCGTCTTCTCAGCAATTTTTGGATGAAAGGGGCCAAAATTGCTATTTTTTTAATAGGGGACCAAAATTGCAACATTTTAAAACATAGGGGACGAAAAGTGCAGTTTAGCCTAAATGTTATCAATAACCAAGGTTGTCAACCTCTCGAGTTATCATTTAAATGCTTATTATTAATTTACAATTTTAGGTTACTAAACAGGTTAATATATATAAATTCTCTTTTTGATAAATTCCTATGAGGTTAATTGATATATAAATTCTCTTTTTGATAAATTCCTATGAACTCGAATAAACTCTATAAATCGCTAACTTTCAATTATACTAGGGAGTTTACAAGTTATAGTTCTATATTGATTTGGCCTTAAAATATAATATTTTGTTTTGCAATATATTTTGTTGGTGGATTCTATGATGAGGGTTCAATTAAGTCCCTCACCGGTGGAGTACTAGGAAAATCACCATTATTTTGTAGTGTTTCAAGTGAGAACCATTATTTTACTAAGTTACTAGTGTGGTAATTATTTTGAGCCGGTAAATGATCGTTGTTATTATTTTACCGTTAAGTGAGTAGAAACATTTTTGAATTAGTTAATGAGTGAGTTGAGCCACTAAAGCATTAAGGGTTAAGCCCATTTGAGAGGAGCCTATATAAGTTCTAGTCTTTAGAGAGAAATAGGTTTTCATTCATTTCATAAAAATTTGAGAGAGGTAGAGAGAGAAAGTTCAAGAGAAGGAGCTAAAGGGTTAGAAGGGAGAAAGTTTGAAGAACCAAGAGGTGATAGAGATTCTAGGAGCTAAATTGAAGTTTTTGCTAGGATTATTGCTTATTGAGGTAAGGGGGTTAGATTTCAATCATAATCTCTTAGTTTAATTTCTTCCCTAATTCTATGCATAAGTGCTTATTTGAATGAGTGATTATTTTTCACTTAATTGTCGAAATTCGTGCTCTTGTTATGATGATATGTTTGAGTACATGAATTTGGTGATAATTAAATTGCTGTAGATGAAATTGCATGTTCATAATATGTGAAAATGGGTATATTGTAAATTGTGCTCTAATTGTTAAATTGTGTTATGTTGTTGTTGAAATGTGGTGAGATTCATGTTTAATTGATGTTGTTGTCGTCATGAGATACTGTTGTTGATGATTCATAGCTTGGTGTTCATAATCATGGGTTTGTGATGTGAATTTAGTTGTTGTTGTTAGTTTTGTGAAATGGGTTGATTTGGTGAATCATGTTAGAATGGAATTTGTTTACATGTTTAATACGTTTTTGAAAGCCCTTTTAAGTTCTAAAACATGTAAACAATCTTTGGAAACATATTTAGGCGTTGGGCGATCAAAATTGGGGATTTTGGGTGAAAAAGGGTTGGAACCTGAAAGTTTTTCTGTGGAACTGATGACTGTTCACTTAAGCGAACGGTAAGCGAACAGCCATAGAAAGTTTCTAGAACTTGGTTGCTTAACCGAACGATAAGCGATCGGTAAGCGAACAGCTACTGTAAGCTTATGGAGCTTAGTCGCTTAAGCGAACAGATGGACGCTTAAGCGAACGAGCCCAGTTTCAGCAACTTTTGATTTTCGTTCCGGGCATTCGGGGATCAATCCAAGCTTTGTAAAATACTTCTTTCAACTTGTTTAATCTCTGTTTGTACTCCTAAACCTACTGGAACATGATTAACTTATTCAAACTTGGGATTTTCTATTTGGGTTGAAACTTTAACTTTTGATAATTTTGGATTTTGTCGGAAATGAACTTTGCTGAACTAAATCGGGTTACAAGCTTGGTCTACAGTCCATGTGGACTTAGGTAAGGCTTCTAAAGTTGGTTTAATGTCTTAATCATGTCAAACTTGATTTTCGGGTGGGAATGTGGAATATGTGAACTTGGGATTTTCTCATACGAACTTAGGCTAACCTTTTGATGTGATCCTAATATTCTCTCTCTTGAAAAGAATAATAAAGTCATTGTGGAATAAAAGAACCAAATTAATTTTGGGTTCAAAGTCTTATTTTCGTAGGTCATGATATGTCTGTCTTGTTTTGGCTATATCTGGAGCTCTGGATGTCCGTTTGAGGTGATCTTTAACTCGTTGGAAAGCTTACAAAATTCTCTACATTTCATCTGTTTGAGTCAAGAGCAAATTCGGAATATTTAATGGTGCAGAATGAGCTGTAAGTAGAAGACGTGGTTAAAGTATGTTAGCTGAAGAATTAAAGGTGGTGTTTGTGGAAATGTAACGTCTAGCCATAATAAGCATTCACAAATCAATGTGCAAATGAATATGTAACCTTCTCATGCATTGATCAGCCACCAACTTTAAAGATCCAATTAAATTGTAACCTTTTTTGTAATAACTAGCCACCTAGGAGTTATAACACTAATTATGTTATGATTGTAAGCATTTCAGCATCCAAGCCTATTTCCTATATAAAGGGGGCGAAAATAATGAAGGGACATGTAGAATTTTGATAAAAAAATACACTTTGTGTGTTGTGAAGCTTTGCTTCTTTTTGGTTCTGGATTGAACCATGTATTGATCTTATCAAGAAACCACGTTTCTTGTGGCGATCCTCTACCAAATTAAACATCTTCCTTGGATTGGGAACTTGTTTGGTTATCATTTCTGTCTATTTCCACCATTCTTCAAATTTTATTATTGTATTTTATCCAACATTCACAAAAATACAAAACTAAAATTTCAACCTATTTTTTGTTCTTCATCAAGAGAGAGAATATTAGGATTAAGCTCATGACTACATGAGCTTAAGCTCATGACTACATGATTGATTAAGATTGATTTGTAACTGGCTTAAGCTCATGACTACATGATTGATTAAGATTGATTTGTGAGTTTTCAAACTTGAACAAATTACTTTGCTTTGAAAAATATCAATGTTGCCGTTTTTGCCACTTGATACGGACTTTGTCGAAAATGGTTCTTTAAAGCCAATTACCTTATAAATCTTTCGTGAATAGCTTTATATGATTATATGAAGATATGTGAATGTTTTACATGTGTTGAATATGATGATTATCATAATGTGTTGTATTTTCTCCTTTACTTGAATTGTGAGAAATTATATGGAGTTGTTGAACTATATGATATAGTTGATGTTGATTAATGCATATATGTTGATTGATTGTGATATTCTTGATGAATACATATATGTTAATTGATTGTGATATTGTCGGTGAATGCATATATGTTAAGTGATGACGATGAGTTGGTGATTGCATATATGTTAAATGATTGATGATGATGTGGTGATGACTCTTAATTGATTTATGACTTGATTGATTGTGTGGACGTAAATACTTGATAATGCAATTGTTGTTGAGGTGATCAATATAATTTGAGGTTATCCTTTATATTGTTGTTGAATATTATGAGGTGATTTTGCATTGTCGAGTCTTTGCTTGTATGTCCATGCATCATACTCATGTTGAGTCTTGATGTTGTAAAAGAGGGTTACTCTTTTACTTCGGTGATAATGTAAGACGAGTGTGAAATCTTACATATGATGTTTTTGTTGCATCATGGGTGACGACCTTGAGGTGATTTGGTACCACATGCATATATGTGTCGGGAATAGGCGCATATCATAATTGTCATGAGTCTTAATTGTTTACATGTGAATGGTGATTGTTTGATGATAAGTGTGTTTGATGAATACATACTTGTGACATTTGGATTGATTGGTTGATGAATTGTGTCATAATTGAATATGTGACTTGATGAATTTGTGCATTGGTGAAATTGTTGAATGATGTGATATATGTGGATTGTGTATATATACATTGGTGGATTTTGTTGATGGTTGTAAATAAATGATCTATGCTCTAATTACATATCTTGCTTACTTGTGCTTATACACTTGATGAATCTACTTAATGATAAATGTTTTGGTAATAGTGATGAGGTGAGAATTGTATATGTGTATATACATATATGTTTTGGTGATTCCTTTGATAATGATAATTACTTGTTTATAACTTTGGAATGATAATTGTACTTATTGAGTTAAGTATGCTAAGTGAAGAATAAGGTGAGTAATCCTTTCATTGATTGATGTTGATAAATGACGAGCTTATGTCGATGACTCGTTTAGAGATTGAATATGCTTGCTATGCTATGTTAGTAATGTGATAGCTTGAGGTGCATGGAATGGGGGATAATAATCATGTGATGTTAGTATTCTAGGAGGGATGGGTATGTATATGTGTTATGCATGAAATCCTTGAATGCTTATGTTTGATTATGTTGATTATGATTGATGTGAAGCTTACCCCCAGTGGTTTTAACCGCCTACCTGTTTGTATGAATGGGTAGACAGAGTGCAGGAGTATTTTGCTTTTGGTGATTGCTTGGATAGCGGGAGTTAATCTCCGTTATCGGTTCTTGGAGTCTTAGATTAGGCTCTGATTAGAACGTTGGTATTTATGTCTTCGTTGAATTTATTTATTATTGAGATTTTACCCATATGTTGGGACTTGAAGAATTTATATGATGATGTATTTTGATCTCATGACATGTATACTTTGGAGATGTATGTTTTATATCCGCTGCGACTGTTGAGAATTTTTTTATATGTCCATGTTGTTTTAATTTTGATGTGAAGACGTAGCATCTATTTCTTGAATAATTATATTATTCGCGTTGTTACACCATGCGCCTGGGACAACATTCCATGCTACCCCAGCCGACCATGCGCCTGGCAGCGGATAAATTCCATTTTTCTTCTCTTAATCCCTAAGTAACTTAATGCTATAAATAGAGACCCTTGCCCACAATTTTCTTCATTCATAAACATTGACCGTTCAAAGCAAGGGTCAAGCATCAGATTCAAGGCGGAATTCCTCCTCCTTTTATTCTGTCTAGGGTATATTTTTCTTTTGTTTTGTTATGATGTCTATTGCCATGAGCAACTAAACCTCTTTATTAGGGTTCCACGATAAACCCCTTCTTATTTGTTGAAATTTATTAATAAAGTTTTCTTTCGGCTTATTCTTTTTAGGGTTAATAGGCTTTTATCCCCTTTGTAATTTTTTTTTTTGTTTTGGAATACCCCTTAGGCCAGCTGACTGTGCATTTTCGCTGATGTGGCACACTGAGTCACCGTTTTCTGATGACGTGGCGCGCTGACTATATAATTTTTTATTGTGTACACGTGGCATTTGTGATTTTTTTTAAAAAATAATTAAAATATTTTAAAAAAATGAAAAAAATTAATAAAAATGAAAACAAATGCTGAAAAAATACCGCAAAAATGAAACAATTCTGAAAAAATTAATAAAAATGATTAGAAAAAATCAGGTAAAATGAAAAATAATGAAACAATTCTAAAAAAATTAATGAAAAAAAATCTGTAAAAATTAAAAAAAAATGGAAAAGATTAATATATATCGAAATTGTCGAAAAAATTATAAAAAAAAAATATGAATTAAGTTCCTGAAATATTTTAAATTCCTGAATTTTTCCTTTTTTTTATAAAAATTCTAATAAAAAATAACACTTCTTATAAAAATTTCAGGAACTTAAACTGTTTCGAATTTTTTTAAAATAATAAGAAAATATATTTCAAAATTTAAAAAAAAAATCAATTTTTTTTTCAGGAACTTGATCTTTTTTAGAATTTTTCAGGAACTTAATTAAGATTTTTTTTAAAATAATTTTTTGGAAAATTTTGATACTTATTAATTTTTCCATATTTTTTCGTTATTTTTCATTTTATGAGATTTTTTTTAATTTTTCCGGTATTTCTTCAGATTTTTTTCATTTTTATAAATTTTTTCTGAATTTTTTTAATTTGTAAGAATTTTTTTCCGTTTTTTTTTTAAAAAGAATCACAAATGCCACGTGTGCATAATAAAAAATAAAAATAATTATACAGTCAGCGGGCCATATCAGCGAAAATACACAGTCAGCTGGCCTAGGGGGTACTCCAAAACAAAAAAAAATTACAAGGACGAAATCTGACAAAAAAATAAGTTGTTTTATTTCTTAAAAGATAAATTCCAATTAAAGACGAATGGGGGAATTCAAGGAAACCTAATTGTTGTTAATCATCTGAATCACAAAAACTTAATCTTGCATTGAGCATGGCAATTCAACCATACAATTCTATTCATCTTCTATTACTTCTCACTTTTAAAATAAGTTTTGCTAATTATTGAGTTGAACGACAATCCCTGTGGAGAATGATACAATATACTACTTTACTATTTATGATTTGGTGTACTTGTCAATTTCGTTTATGAGAGAACAGGAACACAATACAAGTATGAGAGAGTTGCACAAAAATTGTCAAAAAATAGTTGTACAAATATCATTTCTCTTTTACAAATCCAAACAATAAATCCTAATCACTTATCACTTATTCGTTTCACCACATACCACCAATTCATACAGAGAATAAAAACTAAACATCATTTGAATTCATATTCAGTAAAATCACATACTACATGCAATCAGAAGATCTTTAAGCACCCGATCAAGATCATATAGTTTTAAATAAAGCATAATTTTATTGGTAAATTTTCCAACACCTTGAAATTTGGTTGAATACCCATACCTCGTAGATAAAATTCGCACAAACTTTAGTTTATTTTTTAAATAAATTAATATAAAAATCTGACACACAAAATTTTATAAAAATTAATGTTCATAATTTATACGTAATAGCACAATAAAATTTTTATATGTGTTATATGTGTAACAAGAGTGGAAAGCTTGACACGTAAGTGTAAATATTTTTCTTTGATATATCTACTTAACAGAAAAACATTAAGGAAGGAAAATTACTATTTTTCTCCGCATCATTCCAGCTTCATTGCAATTTGCACGCACGCCACTCTCCCGATACTCTCTCTATGGCATCATCTGATTCCAACGCTACCAACATGCTTCAAGCAATTCGCTACAACCGTGGGTCTCTTCAGCTTCTCGATCAGGTTCTCATTTTTCCTCTTAACTTCACCTTTCAATTTCATTCATTTTTTTTTTTGTTATTGCTGATAATACTTGTTTTTGTGCAGACAAAGCTTCCTTTAGAAAGCGTTTACTTGGAAATTCGTGATTCTAATGATGGCTGGTTAGTAACATAGTTTAGTTTAAATCAAAGGGTGAAATTTTCTGTGATTTTTATTAGCTCTTGTTATGCTTTGTGTGAAGTCTTGAAATTTGGATTTTAGTATGTAAAGTTATAACAATGACTCATAATTTGATAATGGTGTTTATATATATATATATATATATATATATAAGTTTGATTATTTTATAGCCAATAGGGTTTTAAACAGGGCCGCGGTTAAACCACTGAGTGGAGTTGGCTTGAGATTTTGGAGTCTACTCCTCTCAAGTTCTCAAGGTCGATCCCCCCCGGCTGCCACTTTTGGTGGGCCAGTCCATACAGAGTTTTGTTTTCACTTTAAATGGCCCCGCAAATGGATGGTGGGATTGGACGTCTCAAGATTAGTCAGTCCTTGGCTAGATACCAAGTTTTAAAAAAAAAAAAAAAAAAGGTCGCGCTTGGGTCGTGATCCTTGGTATTATGGAGAGTTACGGTCAACTGGGATCTCCGATACCTCAATTGCGGTATCAGCCACATTTAAAACTGTCATGTCCTGGCTCAGATTGCAGTTACATATACCTTTTTTTAAACTCTGATAGCTAGCCTGACTGGGTTCTTTTGGCTGCCTTGTGATTCGTTCGGAGTCAAGCTATTTACACTTTTCCTCTACCAAATAAAAATAGTAGAAGAGTTGAGTATACATCTTTAACTATTAATTGATGAGAACCATAATTTTATTTTAATTTAGAAGCTTTCCTTAGCTAAAAGCTAATCCAAATTAGGTCTAGATAATTTTCTTGAGTGGTCAATTGTAATGTTTCTATCAAGGATTTAAATTGGAACCATGGTTGTTAATCGTTTATTGATGATGCACTTTTCGGTCCATTTTTGAAATGATATGTTGTGTCCGCCGGACGTGATGCAGTATGGGATTTTGAACCCTTGTTATTGAAGTAGAAATTGACGAGAAAAGAAAGTCTATCAAGTCTGATTATTATCTGTTTTGTATTTTTGATTAGTGTATGAGCGTACACTAATATCTCTATATTATGACCTTCTCAGGAATGCTATACGAGATATGGTGGTCCGGGGAGCACCTGCTATTGCTATTGCAGCGGCACTTTCGCTGGCTGTGGAGGTGTCCAATTTAGATGATTTTAATGGTTCTACTGATGATGCTGTTTACTTCCTGCAGAAGAAGTTGGACTATCTTGTCTCGAGGTATTTTTTTCCATTACCTGTTTTACCAAGATATCAATCTACTTATTGTGGACGATCCTAGTCACGTCGTTGCCTGATAAATAAATAGCATTTGGCATGTTGAAGTTCCTCTTTAAGAAGTTGAAGTTCCTCTTTAAGAAGTTGAGGTTGTTGTCATGAAGTTCTTTTCAAGCATGAGTTTAAGTTTTATTTTCTATCTTCATGCTCTTCTAGTCGGCCAACCGCGGTGAACTTATCAGACGCTGCGACCAAACTCAAAGAAATCATATCTAAGGCTGCTGCTACCACTTCAGAGGCCAAGGGCGTGTTTCAGGTGCTTCTGAGATTTATTATAGATTTATAATGACGAATTCTTGTATAAACAAGGGAAATTTTGTACTCTTTTTACTCTTATTTTTTATATAGCTGATCAAACCTGAATCTGTTGAATTATTTTCTAGGCATATCTAGAGGCTGCTGAAATAATGCTTGAGGATGATGTTGCATCAAACAGAGCAATTGGAACTTATGGAGCTAGTTTTATTCAAAACCAAACAGAAAAACTGAAGCTTTCTGTTTTGACCCATTGCAATACTGGAAGGTGCCTGCTACAATTCCATCACTTATTATTATAATACAATAAAGTTTAAACATAAATATCGTTTTTTTCTGCTTCATTTGATCGACAAATTGATAAGGTGTCTAGTTGTACTCAGTACTCACATGCATTTGTGTTTGATTTGTTACTCAGTTTAGCTACAGCTGGATATGGTACTGCTCTTGGTGTAATTCGTGCACTTTACAGCGGGGGAGTTTTAGAAAGGGCTTACTGCACAGAAACACGCCCCTTCAATCAAGTGAGTGCATTTTTCAAAATATAGTAATACTCGATTCTCTTTTGCGAGAAGATGCACATTAAAGTTTCCCCTTCAACAATGTGATATGTGTGTTTTAATCTTTTCGTTTATGTTCCATCTTCAAATTTCAAGTTTCAAAATATGAAATGCATTTTCTGTATAAGAGCATTCAAATTTCAGATATACTTCAATTCAATTGGTATCATGGTTCGTTTAAATCAGAATAGGAAAGAATTTGTTTTGAATCCTGTAAACTAGATTCCATTAACTGAGTCAGAGAATGTATGCCGTGATGATCATGCCAGTTAGAGATCACGTAATAATAATAATAATAGTAATAATTTTTTCCGGCTGGTTAGAGGGATTAAAGATGATGATGGAATTGATTACCTGAACCCTGAAGTAGTTTTGGGAACACATCTCTTTAATGTAGCTTTTTACCTGCATGTATCTTGAGAATCACTTCTCCATGAACTGCTTCCTGTGAAACTAACAACAGATTAAAATTGTTTTGGGTTGATGCTTACATATCATAATGCTTAATCGCAGGGATCCAGACTTACTGCCTATGAGTTGGTACATGACAAAATACCAGCAACTCTTATTGCAGATTCTGCTGCAGCTGCATTAATGCAAGCAGGGCGTGTGGATGCTGTTGTTGTTGGCGCAGATCGTGTCGCATCAAATGGTACTTTGTGTTGAAATGAAAGTGAACCATAATCACGTGTTTTCTAAACCATAAAAGCTATCGTTAGATTTATTTTCTTTTAATTGGCATTGCAGGTGACACAGCAAACAAAATTGGAACCTATAGTGTTGCCTTATGCGCCAAGTTTCATAATGTACCTTTTTTTGTGGCTGCCCCCTTGACTTCCATCGATCTATCACTTTCTTCTGGACAACAAATTGTCATTGAAGAGAGATCTCCCAAGGAGTTGTTGAACATGCGTGGAGGACTTGGAGAGCAGGTTGCTGCCTCAGGAATATCTGTGTGGAATCCGGCTTTTGATGTTACACCTGCTAATCTAATATCTGGGATCATCACTGAGAAGGTATGTCTTACCTCTTCTGTCTCTTGCATGGTTAGTATTAGGTTCATTTGCTCTTTGTCCTCTGACCATTATTTGTTCTTTGTGTAGGGTGTCATTACAAAGACGCCTGCTGGCGATGCTTTTGACATAAAAGCTTTCGTACAGAAAACAGGTTAAGGGTGGAATGTATTCAGTACTAATGCTCTATGGTGTGATATGAAATGCTATGTTTCACCCATTGTAGATTTGAGTTGAATGTTTTCAAGGGGTGTTGTAGATCTACTCATTCAATATAACTATCCCCGGAGAATAAATGGTGACCTGGTTAATAAACAAGTAAATGAGAAATTGGCGGCTACCATGACTTGCGTCGATAAAATGGAATGGTAGTTCTCAGAAAAACAGGACATAGTTTTGTTTTGTTTTTTACAGCAAGACATAATTGTATAAGATAACAAGGTTCTAAAAATATGTAATGCTTCTTATGATGTCAAATAAATATTATATTCTAGGGTGCTTATACAGTGGCCTTCCTCGAGAGTAGTCAACCCATGCATTCATATCCTTCTTCCGCCTCTCTTTCCCCACCTCACCAAACCAAACCATCATGACATCCCGGTTAGTGAAGAAGGGAGCTGCCTTGTGGTTTTGGTTTGATGAAGAGGGTGGTTTTGTATTCTTGAAGAGGAAAACCATGTTAGAGTTCCAACATGGAGTGAGAATATTTTTTTGTAGGAGACCACCCTAGTTAAGGTCTTTGGCACTTCCAGAGTATCTCCACCTTACTGTGATTTATTTTTAGTCAGAAAAGTTGTGGTTGAAAAAATGAATTGACAGATGTCTGAATGGCGCGATTTTCTAGAAATTGGTTTCATTTTGAATGAGTGTAACTGAATTTAATCACAGATGGTGTTGATGTAGTATGTTTGCATTGGAAACAAGAAGAAGAAATGGTGAAGATCAAAAAGAGAGATGAAGTACAATGTGGAGTGAATTTCTATTATTCAACTCAAGATGATCCGATTACACTTAATTATTTATAACAGTAACTAATGAATGATTACCAGGCAATCAACAATTTTTTATGGCTTTGATTTTAACAATCTGGCTTTGATTTTAATAACTGACATACATGATTCCATGAACCTATTCCTAGTACTACAGCAAGTTCATTGAGAGAATGCTGGTCAACCTCAGATGGAAAACACATGTTTTTTAACGACAAATGTTAGTAATTAGTTGTTAAATTAGTTTTTTTTTTTCTCCTTTTAAAACTTTGAGTATTTTTAAAATACCAATATTAATGCACTGTTTTTACAAAATATTTGTTTAATTCATGTGAAAACCCGTTAAATTAATTTTCGGCATTCCCATCGTAAATTTTATGTCCTTACATCCACAGGTACAATTTTTTATGTCCCAATGGTTTGAAATCGATATATAAAATCGATATCATAAAATTGGAAAGAAAAAAAAATTATTTATAAAACATTTAGTAGTATAAACTTATTGATTTTTGTTGTTTTAACTCGACTTCAATCTGACTTTAATTCAATTTTTAAACCATTGACTTTTTTTGTAAATAAAACACTATTAAAGAATGAGTGTGTTAAACTAAAACCGACATTGCCATATTATTATGTTGAACAACTTCACTCGAGTTTGAACCCCTCACACACTTGTGTGTTTGAGTTTTAGTGGTTCGTCCGAAAGGGGGGGGTGTAGGTAGCAATTTTCGGGGTGTAGTTAGCAAGTTAGCTCACATTCTTTCATAACTCTTAACTTCCAAGCAAAAAACCCGCGAACGCTTTGCTCTCAGTATCCATTGCTCCAAACGCGAAACAATCGATCATCGAAAGGTTCGCACTTTCAATTCCTCTTTCGATTCTCAATTCTTCAATTTACGAATTCGTTAATCAACGTTCGATTTCACAGGTAAGAATCGAAATGCAGAAGAATGTGAAGAAATCGCCGTTACCGTTGATCGAAACCAGCGGGAACAAGAAGAAATTGGAATTGTGTAGCAAGGAATCGCTTGTGAAGGTTCTTAGATGGCATTTTGGGTATCCTGATTTTAGGGGTTTGCAATTGGAAGCTATTCAAGCTGTGCTTTCAGGTCCAATTCGCATTTTTCTTTATATGTTCAATTGAATTTTCTATCAAAATTGAAATTTGGTATTTTTCTTCATATTTAGTAGTAATTAGTAGTAAATGAGGTATTAGAAAATGTAGTTAAATCATAAATGTGTTTTTTCTTTGCATTAGGAAAATAGAAGTGGGTTAATTACTATGGTTCTGTTTGGATAAAGTAGCATCCACACTTCTAATCGAAGGTGTGTGTAGTGTCTGTGTCTAACACGGACACATGTGATGTGATTACTTTCAGTCATGTCATTTTGTTAAATTACTACGGGTGTCGATGTCATGTATGTGCTTCATAGCTTATAGCACAAACAAAAGATAAAGTAGTATAGTTGTTTTCATAAGCTATTTCGGAGGGATTCTGTAAATAAGCTGAAAATAACTTACGAATATGTCATAAGCTATTTTCATAAGCTCTCTCAAACTCACGAGTGTTTATGTCTGTAGATAAGCTCAAATAAGTCAATTCAAACATAACGTAATTGCTTGAATGATGGTGATTAAAGTTGGAATTTTCGTTAATTTTGGGTTAACTTTGCTCTTTTTCTGTGGTTACAGGAAGAGATTGTTTTTGTCTTATGCCAACAGGAGGAGGCAAGTCAATGTGTTATCAGATCCCTGCATTGGCAAAAGAAGGAATCGTGCTTGTAGTTTGTCCTTTAATAGGTGAATAATTTTCATCAATTTTTTGGGAGTTTGTATTTTATACTGAGCTAAATGTTGTCTGATAATTCACTCGGGTTTGCATACGAGGATACTGGTTGTGATTTCTGACTTTTATTCTGCTGAGTGCTGTCAGCCTTAATGGTAAGCATCTTTTTCATTTAATCAGTTTACTGGTTTTTCAGACATGCTGAATTTATGAGTTAATAGTTTGTTTTGGTTCATATGGTTCTTTTTCCCTACAAGTTAGGAAAACCAAGTGATGGCACTAAAGGAGAAAGGAATTGCTGCAGAGTTTCTCTCCTCAACTAAAACAGCAAAAGCAAAAGATAAGGTGGATTATTAGAATACTGCTGATATTGTACTGTAAATGATGTATCTACGTATACAATTGTGTAATGGAAACTTAGTATAATAAATACATAATCTTAGTCTACTACTCTTTGCTCAGATCTTGGGTTTTATATTGAAGTTTGGATTTTTGTGAATATACAAGAATAATGTCTCTAGTAAATTTATGGGCTCACAATGAAACTGCTAGAATTCTTGGATATCTTATCCCTGAACCTCACTCATTATTGGGCTACTGACCTTCCATTCTAGAATTTACCCCTTCGCTTATATGAATGTGTAGCCAATTTTTTAGTTGTTGTGTTATTAATTTAGGAAACTGAGTTTTCTGTTTTATGTTTAAGATTCACGAGGACCTTGGTTCTGGAAAACCGTCTACAAGGCTGCTATATGTTACTCCAGAGTTGATAGCAACCCCAGGGTTTATGTCAAAGCTGACAAAGATTCATTCCAGGGGGTTGCTAAGTCTCATTGCCATTGATGAGGTCTAGCCGGAAAGACTATTTCAAATTTGTTTTGGAATTTTATGACCATCTTTGATAATTTAACTTATTCATAATTTTCAGGCACATTGCATCTCTTCCTGGGGTCATGATTTCAGGTATTTTTATTCATTATGCTACTATCCATTTGAATTTTTCTTGATGTAATTTCTTAGGATGCGATGAATATGATATTAATAACGATGTGCAAGAGTGAGGAATATGATGTGCGGTAATCTATTGGGGATTGATTAGTCATTAGATTTTTTTGGGCCATTATGGAGTTGACAGGTCATCCAGATTTAAAACAGAACACTGATACCAATCAGTTTGCTTTTTGTTATTTTTAGGTGATTTTGATATAATGTTGTTCTCATCTCAATCTTTCATTATTAAATTTAAAAATGTAAACAAGTTCAATCACACATGCCAGAGTTTTGCACTTGTCCATGTTAGGTGCTGCTCTTGAAGTAACTAATCTTAAAGCTCAAGCTTTCCTATGATGATACAGTTTTGGTTGGAGTTTATTCTGATGATGTTCTATTCCCTTTTCTTTTTGTGTTTGGGAACAGACCTACCTACCGTAAGCTTTCAACTCTGAGAAGCCACCTACCAGATGTACCAATATTAGCTCTAACCGCTACCGCTGTTCCTAAGTGAGTTTTCTTAATTTACTTTCTTTTATATAATTATGTTTTTTTTGCTATTTATTTTTGTGCATGAACCATGTCAAAAAAAAAAACATTTGTGATTGAACAAATTTCATATGAAATCCTATGTTTATGCATTTCTATCTATTCTTCTGAATAATAATCTTCCAATTGTTGTAGATTTCTGAAATTTCTATTCACCTATTGGTGGTATGTATGTAGTTGTGTCTGTTGTGTGTGTATATTCTATCCTGATAGGATTGCTTTTATATTACGGGTCTGTCATATTGTTTTATGATAATATGGCTTTATAATATTCAAATTCAAAGAGTATGCTCTGTGTATCACATTGATCATTGCACATTCTGAGTAGGATTTTTGAAGCAGGCATTCTCTTTCATTTTCTTTATTTTTTCTCTTGGCCTGAGGTGTGAAAAACGAGAATCACATCGTCACTTTAATTTCTTGGTTATTTATTTTCTTCAGGGTTCAGAAGGATGTAGTGGAATCATTGCACATGCAAAATGCATTAATACTGAAGACTTCTTTTAATCGTCCTAATATATATTATGAAGGTCAGTCAATCCTGCTTGGTGTTTGATTCACATCTATAAATCAATTTAGATTCCAGTTTCTCCCTGCCTGTAGGTCATCATTTCCATGTTAGTAATGGGAAACCATCACTGTTCTCTATCAAATGTAATGTGGCTGGCACATGAATAATGAATCAATCCAGTCATTACGTAAATGTAACTTAAATTTGGTGACAACAATGCTATCAACGAGAGGATAGAAGAAAGCAAAAAACTTACAAGCTAATTTCTGTATTGAAAAAAAAAAACAACATTTGCATGAAAATAGATAAGATGCAAATGAAACATATTTGAAGCAATCCGTCCGATTCCAATGCAGTAAATTTAGGGCTATTTTGAGCATTCCAGTTACTCAATAAGTTTAATTGGTGAATTGCTTTATATGTTAATTTTGCATGAGACGCAGGCATGCTTTTATTAATAAATTCAATCAAATCTGACTTGATGTTTTCATTATACAGTTAGGTACAAAGATCTATTGGACGATTCTTATTCTGATTTATCTGATAGACTCAAATCTATGGGCGATGTTTGTGCGATAATTTACTGCCTTGAACGTTCCATGTGTGATGACTTGTCAGCTCATCTATCCCAAAGAGGCATTTCTTGTGCTGGTAATATTTTAATGTATTTTAATGCCTTTGCAAAATGATTTATTGCAACTAAAGGGACCTTGAACATATGCATATATGTAAATCTGTTGCATTATAATACACTAATACTATAAACATAATATGCTATAAATTTACACTATAATAGTTCTGTACAGGTGATCATAGTTTGAAAACATTGATGATTTCCTCATTTTATCACTAGGGAATTCTCTAAGTAGGTACAAATCATTCAACTATTCATGAAGGATAATATGTTAGAAATTGAGGCAAAATAAGAATGAGAAGAAGAGAGGCACGTAAGATACAAGAGAAAAGAACAAAATGAAATAAAATAAATTTATACGCAACAAAAGC
Source organism: Medicago truncatula (assembly GCF_003473485.1). NCBI lineage: Eukaryota > Viridiplantae > Streptophyta > Magnoliopsida > Fabales > Fabaceae > Medicago > Medicago truncatula. The sequence goes on along the minus strand of NC_053043.1, from coordinate 18,629,803 downwards.
TTGAATCTTGATAAAGAAGTAAAGACTAAATTTTTTAAAGTAGGGAACAAGATGATAAGTCATACTTTTCTAACCACAAAAAATGTACTGTGTACAATGAATATATAAAAAATATGTGACAAGAAATTGAGGGGCATTAAGAACAATATTATCAAATATTGTGAGCAACTAATACACGTAATAATACATGTAATATTAAGAAAAACTTAAAAAAAAAAAAAGAAACCATGTGTGAGAAGCTTCCCCTTCAATCCTACAATTTGACCCCTCCCTTGATTTAATATTCATAATTTTCCGGTTTTTTCAGCTTATCATGCAGGACTGAATAATAAAATGCGAACTTCTGTGCTACATGATTGGATATCTTCAAAAACAAAAGTTGTTGTTGCCACTGTTGCTTTTGGGTATGTTTTTTCGTTATGATTTGTGTTAAGTGACATGGTTAACTTTCTAATACTATTATACAAAATTTTCCCTGGTGCAGTGACGTAATCTTAGTACTAGTAGTTTCATTTCAAAATAATCAAAACTAAGGGAGAATGTGACCAACATCGTTAACGTACTTGACTTAGATTTTCTCTTCGACTGAATCAATGGAAATGTCAAATATTGTAATCTGCCCTCATAAGTGAACACTCGATGAACATCACTGTTAACAGTTGAAGTTACCTAGATTGTCTCATCGAGGTAGAATTCTGTGAGTGTAGCCTGCAGTAGTCACTTGCAAGAAGACATTTGGACCACCACCCTTGCATGTACTCTTGAATGCCATTGAGTTTGTTGTCCACTAATGTCCAGCTTTTTTACTGTATTTTCTTGCTGTTCAAGAGGAACACTTTTCACGAAAGTGGTTGACTGATTTAATTGAATAATCGAAGTGGTTTCTTTTGAAGAAAGTTTTTCATATAGCCAATTCTACCCCTCCCCGAATTCTTCGGTGATGTAAATTGTCTGAATACTTAATCTCATAAATGTATTTTTTTATTAATTTTTACGCATATTTAAACTTTAATTTTATGCACAGTGCTCATATGAGGACATGAATTTTTCACATTGTTGTAAGCTCATGATTCCCTACAATTTTTCTTTTGCTTTCCATGCTGGATCATAGGTAAGATTTCATCTCGGCGAAATCAGTGTAGGATCACTGATCTTAATCATAGGTGGTCACAGTTCTAGAAAGAGAAAAGAGAGGGAGGAGGCATAAAGAGCTAGTGAGGCTGAGGGGTAAGGGAAGTTAGGTTGGGAATTAGGGGAAAATTGAAGTGCTTTCAAACTGGGTTGCAAAAGGAGACTTAATTCTGGCCCTTTTGGGATCATCTGAGATCACATATCCTGTGATTTAACAATCAAGACTGGTGATCATACACTGATTCCACTGAGATGTGATCATGACTACAACATGAAAAATTGTAGGATTGTATGCTCCCATGATTTAGATCGTGATGCTAAAAACATTGGTTCTCATGGACATTTACCTTGTAATTTTACTTTGACTGTAGACTGATTCTACGATCAAGATCACAATCTTGAGACATGATCTTGTAATTTTATTTTGACTTTTATCATCTGTGGTTGTTAGCATGTTTGGATGTACTGCATTAAATTGTGCATGATTGTGTTTTATGCTTTTTTGTCATTGCGTTTTTATACAAGTGTATGTAGAAGGAAATGTGGCATTCCTCACCAGATGGTGCAGATAGCTTGCACCACTGGCACACCATTAAGAAATCGCAATGCTACAGGGATAGCATGGACAACTACCCCTGCTGAAAGCATAGGAGCACTATTGTGAACACTATTTCAGGCTATTTATAATTCACTTTATGGCAACATATAAGAGAGTATGGCACCTCTATCATTATTTAATGGAGTATGAGTATTACAGTGAATCTGATCTATCGATACATTATAGACCCAAGCGAGATTAATAAAAGCGAGAGTAGCGAATCAGCACAAATGTATAAAAGTTATAAGTATATGCACATCTTCTGATTTTATTCTGATGCCAATGATTGATGAATTATTTGAGATTGTAATGTATTTATTTCTTTTCTTTCTATACTCTGCATGGAGCGTTTCTGTTGCATTCAGTTACCGAACCTTTGGTGTTCATTCAGGATGGTGAGTGGCTGTTTACTATAAATTTGATTGAAACTTCTATATGAAGTTTTAATGCTATAATCTTTTTATATTCATGTGATTAGCGATTAATAAATTAAGATCAAATTACAGGGCATCGATAGAAAGGATGTGAGAATTGTGTGCCACTTCAATATTCCAAAGTCAATGGAAGCATTCTATCAAGAGTCCGGCAGAGCTGGTCGTGATCAATTGCCCTCTACAAGTCTGTTGTACTATGGAGTAGATGATCGCAGAAGAATGGTGGACTTATTTAACTTGATGCTTTGATCTTGTTTTGTTATCAGACTTGTTTTCTCTTACTATAATCTATTTCAGGAATTTATATTACGCAACTCAGGTAACAAGAAGTCACAATCATCAAGTTCACAAGAAGAATCAACCAGAATGTCCCTGACTGCTTTCAATCAGGTAACATCTAAATCCTTGCATGCTTCTTTTGACATGGTATCTACGCACAATGCCATTATGCATTTAAGTAATGTAATCTTTATGTAAAACATGTAGATGGTTGAATATTGTGAAGGATCTGGATGTCGTAGGAAAATAATTCTTGAGAGTTTTGGGGAGCAGGTAAAGAAATATACAGAACTAGGTATTATGGAGTTGGGATCCTCTCCATTTAGGAAATGGAGAGGATCCCAACCCGGTATTATGTGGTGTGATTCATATTGACTCAAGTAGATACTTTACTTTGTTCCAAACAGGTAACAACATCATTATGTGGAAAAACATGTGACTCCTGTAGACACCCAAACTTAGTTGCCAGAAATTTGGAGGATCTCACAGCTGCTTGTTCTCTACGTCAGAGAGGTGGTTCTCGAGTTTTCATTACCAGGTAAAAGACCTTCATGCATTAAGAATTTAACTTAAAGTTGATAAACCGAAAAACATATTCGGAATACATGATCTTCAGTTGTGTTTTGTAATAAATTATAGTAATGACTGGTACCACTGGAAGATGATGATTGGGTTTGTTAGTATATCTGACATATCAAATAGTATAATATGGCTATGATAGGATTTATATATTACTTCCGTGTTGTCTTTGGATGTGTATGACCGACTGACCATGCCATTAGCATCGGATTTTGTAGCACCTACCCTGTGATTTTGCCTTCTGGCCTCTCATGTCTAGTCCTAAAGAAAGAGAACTGCGAGAGAAAAAGATAGAGGAGGAAATTAAAAAAAATTAAAAAGGTAGTTTCTGCCAACAAGATAGTGTGCTGAACTTGTAGTTGGCTTGGTGGTGATTTCCTTATGCTACACTAATTAATCCACAATTAAATAATGCCTAGATCTCTTGTATATCCACCACTGTCCTTTTTTTCAGTTCCACTGATGCAATTGATGGAGGACAGTTATCTGAATTCTGGAATCGAGATGAGGAAGCAAGTGGGTCAGAGGAAGATATTTCCGACATAGATGGTGGTACCAAATTTATTTCAGTTGCATTTGTTTTACTGTTTAGGTGATGTAGTGGTTAGTAGATTATTCATTTATGTGAATGAATTTTTTTTTGTCAGACGGTAATGAGGCTGTCAGCAATCTAGCCCGGTCAAAGGTTCAATCCAGACTGGGAGTAAATGAAAAGCTTGATTTGTTACAGAGGGCAGAAGAGAAGTACTATCAAAGCGAGAGCACTAATAAACAGGTTTGTTTTTTTAAGCATTATACCCACTGTTGAAAAAAGTATATTCTCTAATTTGCTCTATGCCTAGTTCTATTTCCCATGGTTAGAGAGCTTTTGACTGGCTCCATAACAGAACTTTTTGTGATTAGCAATCTGGAATTGGAAATGTATAATAGTTTATTTTCAAGTCTCTTAATTATATATTCTTAGCTGAGTACTGTTAAGATGAACACAGCAGAAATTGTTACACCTCCCCTATCTTTCTATCTCATACTCACGTATCAAATATGATTAACAGAGAAACAAAGTTGACAAGAATGCTATTTCTGATGCATTGCGAGAGGCAAGCAGGCAGAGATTACAAAATGCTTTAAAAGAGGCTCAGCAACGGATTGACGACTTTAAGTATGTAAACATCTTTCTTACTAGTTTGAGTTCTTTCATATGACACCTCACTCTGCCACAACAGGAAAACCACCCAATTGAAGTTTCTTATCATCTACTTGCTATAAGAAGTGGGCAATGTATTAGACATGCAGCATCTTGTTCAAAGATCGCAATCCTCTAAAGATTAAATTGTTGTCACATTAGACCGCTAAAGATTTTTCAATAAATTAGTCTCTGAATAATTTTTCAGCAAATAAGTCCCACAAAGATACAGAATTGTCACAGACATTTGTCCATTTTTATCACGACTTTAATCCTCCACTCCACATAGATGAATTTGTTGACAACTGTGTATCTTTGAGAGAATAAGTGTTTGTTTGTTCACACATATCCATGTGTGTCCATAGCAAATTTGGCTGTTGGATCCTTAAACGAATATGCGGTAACTTTATGGATTTTTTTTTTTAAAGGACTAGTATGACGACACTTTAATTTTTGAAGGATTTTAGTTTGGTAATAAAAGTCATCAGGATTAATATAGGAACACCCTAATCGTCAGTGGATCAAATTAATTAAGAGTTTTGTTACTCTTTTTAGTCCATAGGTGAACTATTCAAATAAAAAACCTAAATATTTCACCATAGTACCATGACTAAACAATTTCACAACTAAAGCACATGCTCTCAAGTTCCAAGTACCTTGTTTATTATCTTGTTTCCCCACCCCTGAACAATTTGAAGCAGCAATTGCAGTTAGGGTGTGAGCTGTTTCCGTATTTCTTTTCCTAATTTAAAATATTTATTCAGGATTGAAACGGAGACCTCGGCATCTCTTCTCGAAGATGAATGCTACAAGAAATATGGCAAGACTGGCAAATCATTCTATTATTCCAAAGTTGCAAGTACTATCAGGTGGTTGAAAACTACAAGTTCTGTCGATCTGATGAACCGACTTAGTGAAATTGATGCTTCCTCATCACCGAGTGTCTTCTTTGAAGCCGAGCATCCTCTCACGCCACTACCTGCTTCAGATCCTTGTGCAAATGAAGAAACTGGCAATGAGCTCTCAGAAAATGCTATAACAGAAACAATCCCATGTGATATACCAATAGAAAGTTCTTTTAATACAAACTTACCGCCAATACCATCCTTTGCTGAATTTGTAAATAGTAAGAAAGAGAAAAGAGATCGATCAAGTGACACAAAGAAACACTCATCAAGAGTAGAAAAGAAGACGAGGATACAGTAGAATGATTCTTGTACGTACTATGGTCTTGAGTAGTTACACTATGAAGTGCCAACTTTGGGTCATTTGAGAAATACTCTAGTTTCATCTTTCACACAAGTGATAGTGCATCTTACTGATTGTCTGTCTTATGTTTCTGATTACTAAATTTGCCTTTATCATTCTTCAGATCAATGAAAGACACAAATTTAAATAATATGGATAGTTTTTACTCAGATCAATGAAAGACGCAAATTTACATAATATGGATAGTATTTTACTAGATGTGCTTTGTCTAAACCCGGCATATCAAAACACATAGGATGATACACACTCTTTATTCAGTAAGATCTGAACATCACTCTGCACTTGGCAGTGGCAATTTTCCAACAAAGTCAGAATTAAGACTTCCTAGGTAAAGATGGTCCTCAAACTCCACAGCTGAAGTTACAAAACTTATCACCTTACCTTCATTATCACCAAACTTTCTGATAATATTGCCTTCAGTTCCAACATTTAGCACCATAGCTGATTTTGTTGCACTATTGATCAGATTAATTAGCCTTGGAAATGAAGCTAACAAGTGTTTGCATACTATAGAGGTGTGCACAAACCCCAGCCTTTTAGAAGTTAACTGCAGCATCAATAATATTTACGAAAAATAAATCAACGTCATTCATTGGAGACACTATAGGTAGTATAACCAACTTTCTTCAAAAAAAAAAAAGTTAGTATAACCAACCAAAATCTAAATATTAAATAAAAATAAAAGTTAAAAAGGAAGATAGTCCCCAATAAAAATAAGTTCATAGTAGTATTACTTGCACCAAAGCGATCCAAAATGAGCCATCAGGAGCAAGATTGATATTGTCAGGTCCACCAGGGAGGTTTTCAATAAAGATATCTGTTTTGCCATTGTTAATTCCTTTTAGCCAATGCCTCACACACCTAAATCTGGTTAAGAAAAAATAAAATAATCAATATGTCATGTTTCAAGACTGGGCAAGTATCTCCAATGACCAAATTTTAGGTATAACCCATCTTAGATTGTGTTACCACTATCAAGTTACCCTCCACTCTGCCAATCTTTATAAACTCTATATTTCAAGACAACTTAAGTATATAAGGTAATATTTAAATAATGTATGCATATTTTGCTTTAATATGCTAAAGAATGTCATTAAAGACATTGTTTAATAGTCAAAAATAGTAAGTTTTAATGAAAATTTTGTGCATTTTGAAACCCCTACAGAGAGAAGAGCAAAATCTAATCAAGAAATTTACTTACTTCCAAGTTTCGCACACCACAACATAATCTTCATCCTTGGACAGTGCAACACCATTTGCAAATGTCAAATTATCAATGACAATAACTGTCTCATTTAACGTGGGATTATACTTTAAAAGTTGTCCATGAGGTCTTGCCTCTAGCAAATCCAAATACCAATCGTGTAAACCAAATTTGTTACTACCAACACTGAAGTATATATTTCCATCTGATGCTTCTATTACATCATCGGCAAACCTGGTCCGATCATAAGAAAAATCTCAGATGTGACTTATGAATTTAATAGCTAGTGCATATTTTCAAGAAAATTAATAGTGAATAGTATATATATGGACCAATTGGCAGTGTATTTGTGACCATAGTAGGCTTCCTTAATGAACATACACTAGGAGAAGGACCAAAGTGAGTAACGTTTTAGACATGTTTAAAATATGGAAAATTTTATAGTGAAGTCATGAGAATGACTTTTTTGATGAAGTTAAATCGATTTTCACAAGGTTTCAATCCTTCAATTAACAAAACCCTCCTTTTCTTAGAAATCCTAAAAATTAAATCTTTATAAACTAATGTTTTTCAATTTCCTCGGAAAACAAACAGAATACGAAAATTCTAAAAAATTATCACATCCTCCTCCATACTGCTTTTCGCCTTCAACACATAGATTCTCATTTGTGCACTAAGATTGAAATTTCCATTAATATTTTGTATGATGATTGATTTATAATAAAGTAAAGTTCAGTCTTATAGTGGTCCACCAGCACGACACTAGTTGACATGACATTAACAGTTATACTATTAGCTAAACAAAATAACTTTTTCAAAAAATTCAGTTTCCTGACTCCACCGTAGAAGCCCCCTTAAAATATTCATGATCTTATGGACATATACGAAATCAAGACTGTTTTGACTTTTGACGGTTTCCTTAAATAAGATCTCTTTTAAAAAAGAAATCTCACTAAAGAAGAATAGTCAATTTGAGGCGCGTTAGACACTAAACAAGGATACGTCTACTTTAGTTCGCTAACATTATGAAAGTATAACCCTTTCGGCCAAACCAACCTAATTGATATTTTATCTATTGGTAAAATAGGTAATTACTTGTCTTAAAGATTGTATAGTTTAAACGTGTGGTTGACATGGTCCACTAGATGGAAAAGGAAACAAAACATTGGGAGTAGTAGTCTTGTACGCATCTATCTAAATCTAAAATGAGAGTAATCTTATCTTTGATCGTTCATAGTCATTACAACTCAGTGGTCCAAAAAAAGGCAAGATTCTTTCACAGCTTGTACGTGCCTAATTTTATCTGACTATGCTATTATCATCTTGCACTCGTATGCTATATCCTATTTTCTCTCTATGATATCATGTACAATTCATTTTCAACTTTGTATCACTTTAAAATATTAAAGAAAAAAGAGGATATAAAAATAATTTGCACCAGAACTACATAATATGTTACGGCCTGTAGAAAACTGATGCAGCCATTGCACCTACTAGGATGAAATGTTGTTATGGAATTTTTGCTGTGATTTACTTTCACATGGCAGTTGTGACCGCATGTTGCAGACAACTACATGCAACTGTAATATTGCGCGGCCGCGTCATGTGCAGTTAGAGACCTTTCTTGTAACACTCAAAATCTTACAAATTTTACATATGCAGTGCAACAAACAAAAGACCAGAACAAAATAGAAAATCAATCTTCTTATGAATTATTTGTTTAAAACTCACATTAATTGAGAACCATTCACTTGTGAAAGGATAACACTGAAACCATCTTCTGTAACCTTGAGTAAACCCTGCAAAATATAAATTATGTGTTATTTCTCATGCAAAATTTTATCTTGGACCTATAATTAGCTCATAATTTTCTTAACAAACTTCTTGGCCAAGTATTACAGGAATATATATTTACCTCGGAAGCATCACACACAATGAGACCACCATCTTTAGATGTAGTGATTCCAAGCAAAGAAGAGCTATCTATATGCTTCCAATTCTCCCAATTTTCATTCCTAACCATTCTTTTAATCCAACCATCTCTTGTAGCTGTATATAGAACACCATTTTTATCAACACAAACATCTTCTGGTTGTTTCAGAAATCCTTCTCCGAGTTTAATCACATTCTGTTATGTTATGGAAACATTAATAGATAATTAAATACATATTATTTTGAAAATGTGGCAAATATTGATAAAATATTCACCTGTAATTGGTTGTTTTTGGTTGAAGAAGGTGAAGATGCAGAAGAAGGAATTTCTAGTATAACTGGATCTATCGGTGAGAAGTAGAAGACTTGAACTGTGAGAGCAACTAAAGATGCTAGCACCAAGCTTGAGGTCAGTGTGACACAATATTTACCAAGGGTGGAAGGAGGATTGGTTATATTGGAAGCCATGCTTTACAAGCTGTGTGCTTTGCATATAGTGGAATTTTATTATCACATTTTTATGGAACTGTTTTGATTTAGGTATGTGTTGACATCTGTTTCCTTTTCTGGACTGAAAAGTTATCCGAGGGTTCGGCTAATAGCTCTCAACCGTGATTTCATTTTGCTTCAAATAATTACGCCAAGAAAGGAACTTTGTTCCTCCATCGTCCGTTCCTTAACTACTCTAAAGAGTGTTAGGTGAGACGATGAATAACCCACTTGTGTCGGTCTGGTGTTGTTGACTTGTAATATTGGAGTGTGCCCTTTTTCAAGATCTCAAATTCAATTTTCTCCCAATGTCAATTTTAATGAGCAATGAGCTTATTTTAAATGTGGTCCACGCGACTGGATGCAAAGATTAGCATATTTACAAAAGGAGAGCATGCAAAGATATTGTAAGGAATGTTGTTGTGGATTAGGAGGTATTCATCTCAATTTTCTTAGAACTTTACCAAATACTAAAATTTCATCTCCAATTAATAGTGCATCCGATTGATAGTCTATTCCAAATATAATAAATTAAGCCAAATCACATTTACTTGTGATACAAATCTTTGTGATATCCTATTAAGTACGGACAGAGACATCGGACACAAGACACATACACCAACATGCGACACCGATAAAATTTTGAGAAAATAATATAATTCAATGTAATCACATGTGTCAGTGTCACACACCGGGACACACCTTCAATCAGAAGTGTCGGTCCTACTAGGGGTGTTCGCGGTCCGGTTTGGATCGGTTTTGAGAGGAAAAGTGAACCGATCCAAAATAAAAATCATGCGCGGTTCGGTTCGGTTTGGATGATTATTCAAAAAAAATCCGATCCGATCCGATCCAAATATATGCGGTTTATTTTGGATCGGTTTTTGGACATCCAAAGTACAACATTTAATTTTTTTTTATTTTAAGTAATATGACACATGCATAGAAAAATAATAAGTTTGATACAAAATATAACACAAATGTATTAAAAAAGTTTTTTTTGACAAGAAATGTATTAAAAAAATTAACTTTACACAATGAAAATGATTGATTATATTTGAAATAGATGATGTAGTAATAATCTAGATTAAATTAATGCAATATATGTTTCTTCAAAAAAAATTAATGCAATATATAATACTAATAAAATAATAAATAAGAATTAAAATCTACTTTTGCGGTTCGGTTCGGTTTGGTTCGGTTTTGAAAAGGTGATCCGAACCAATTATAGCGGTTTTGCCAAAACAACATCCAAACACATCCAAAAATATTCGGTTTTTTGCGGTTTTCGGTTTTTTTGGATCGGTTTGCGGTTTTATTTTGGATCGGTTTGGATTTGAACACCCCTAGGTCCTACAAAGGTGATATCTTTAGGATAAAAGGTGTCACACTAGCGAATCAGATTGATAATCAATCTCATTTTTATCACTACTAATGAGGAATGCTAGCAACACTCACTTTTTAACACTCTCACTATCACTCACTCTTTTATTGGATAAAATCAATGTATGTCCCACTATTTTATGTGGGTTCAATTTTCAAAGTGAAGACCTACAATGTTTTAAACCAATAAGCGTGCGTTTGGTTCAGCGGTGGAGAGAATTGATTTTGATAAAATTGATTTTGATATAATTGATTTTGGTTAAAAGTGATTTAAATGTTAATTGATTTATGTTTGGATACATCAATGTAAAAATGATTCTTATAAAGTGATGTTGTTTGGATAATTTAAATCAAAATTGATTTTGAATGCATAATTACCAAAATGGGTATTGATATATATTATTTATAATTTTGATAAAAGTTAAAATGTATGTTTATTTTAATCCCTAATAAAATGTATATTTTATTTGATTTTGAAACCATTGCCTCCCGTGGGCCGGGTTGTATATTAGAAGAGAAAATGAACGGTGTAGACAAGGTGTAGACGAGAATGAGAGGGGTCGGAACAAAGAAGCAATACAATTAAGGGCAATGTTATTTGAACAACATTTTCTTGTGACAACCTATTAGACAACCAAATAATACAAAGAAATTTAGGTAATGACACAAAAATCAAAGAAGTAGAGAGAGAAAGTAGAAGGACAATGTGAGTAAGAGAGGGAAAGTTGTTGCAAAAGTTGTCAAAAAATAGTTGTTCAAATATCATTTCTCTACAATGAATGTTGTAAATGGTGTTTGCAGTAAACATCAACCAACAAGAAAAGGGCAATGAAGGAATAAAACAAATCTTGTAAATCTCAACCACAAAAAAGGTAGAATCGATTCTGAAAAGCTCCGATTCCTAGCTTTTGCCAGAATCACTTTTAAACAAGAGAATCAATTTCAGAGTTGACATCCAAACAAGATCACACAAGATAAAACCACATCAAAAAGGTTGAAACGTGCGTTTGATCGGTGAAAACGCGAAACCAAACATGTACTAAGAGAATGAGTATCAGAGAGTGTTTAAAATAGTGTTGCGAGCATAACTCCACTGCTAATATCGTATGTATTATTATTCATATCAATGACAAGCACAAATTAACATAAAATACATTCCTATAAATGATTTTGGTCTAAATCATACATTAAAAACTAATAAGATGTTTTTTCTCATACAAGCAAAGAGATGCACCCCTTATTCAATCTTAAAGTTGAACTACTTCACTAGTTCTATGCATTTTGCAGTGGAAATTTCCCAACAAAATCAGTATTAAGACTACCTAAGTAAAGATTGTCCTCAAACTCAACAGCTGAAGTTACAAAAGTGATTTTCTTCCCATCATTATCACCAAACTTTTTTATAATATTGCCTTCAGTTGTCACTTTCACCACCATTGCAGATTTAGTTACACTATTAATCATGTTAACTAGCCTTGGAAATAAAGCTACCAAGTGTTTGGATACTTTAGAGGTGTGCACAAACCCCATCCTTTCAGAAGTCACCTGCAATATCAATTAATTATAACTTCTAAAAAATTATGTATTCGTTCTAACTTCAATTATAAACAAAAGTAGGTCAAACAAAATTTATGTATTTGGTCATCTTTAACATACTTTTGGGTATAATTATGGTCAAAGGAGTACCTATTAGGCATAACCAATGTATATTTCAATATTAATCAATATAGCACCGTGACTGACACATTTGAAATTGAAGACGTGCCTGTATAATTTGATTTCATGTATTCTATTTTTAATTTTTGTCGTTTATTCAACGATTTTACTAAAAAGTAGAGACTAATTTTACAGATGGAAAATTTTGGAGGGACCAAAAACCAAAGGAATATTTTAGAGGGACTAAAATCAAATGTTGGTATATTTAGGGGGACCATTTAATTATTTAACCCTATATATTATATTATTTATAAATTTTAATTTATAAATTAATTTGAACTCACTAGAATATATATATATATATATATATATATATGTATGTATTAAATCTTTCATAAAACTAAAAGAATATATATATTAAATTTCATTGTAGTACATGTATATGTTACCTGAATTAAAGCAATCCAGAATGAGCCATCAGGAGCAAGATTAATATTATCAGGTCCAGCTGGAAGGTTTTCAATAAAGATTTCTGTTTTACCTTTATTAATTCCTTTTAACCAATGTTTTAGACACCTAAATCTGATTCATGAAAAACAAATCAAACAAGATAAAAATTGTCAATACAATATAAAAGTGTACCAATATGAAACTAATATAGTTATTATTTAATTAAGAAAGCACTTACTTCCAAGTTTCACAAACCACAAGATAATCTTCATCTTTGGAGAGTGCAACACCATTGGCAAAGGCCAAATGATCAAGGACAATAACGGTTTCATTTGACAATGGATTGTACCTTAAAAGTTGTCCATGTGGTCTTGCCTCAAGCACATCTAGATACCAATTGTGTAAACCAAATTTGGTACTTGGTACACTGAAATATATATTTCCATCTGATGCTTCTATTATATCATCTGCAAATCTGCTTCAAATAACTCATTAGAAAAGTCAAGTAACCCTTACTATATTATTATTATTATTTTTAAATATCTAAAGAAGGGAGAAAATATTAAGGCTAAATTACACTTTTAATCCCTTAACTTAATTTCAGCTAACAATTTGGTCTTTTATCCTTTTTTTTTTCATTTCAATTTTTTCATTTTAGTTCATTTACATATGATTTTTCAAGCTTCAAATTCATTGTTTTATTTTCTTATGACCTTTTCATCTTTAAATCTATGGCCTTCATCTATGTTTGCATAAAAATATTAAATTTGAAGCAGAGGACAAAATTGAAATCAAAATCCATATTAAATTTCTTTACATTTACCAATAATTTTCCTTCTTAATTTTCACTCTAGATATACATGTTGCTTAATTTTTATTGTTAACAAAGCTTTTTTTTTTTTTAAATTCTCAAAAGATTTGAAATGACAAAATTGGATGATGTCAAAACTATTAGAAATATTTTTGTTTATCAATTATAATATCTATTAATTATTATGATGTCAAATCTAGCCATAGTTCTTTTAGCAAGAGTCAGTTTCCACGTGACCTGAGTGTGCTCCTCCTACGTTTACTTGTAGAGTAATGATATTTGAACAACCTTTTAGTAATAACTTTTGTGATAATCTACCTTTTCTCCTTTTTTATTGGTCAAAAACAATAGAGAGAGAAAAAGGAAGAGAGAGAATAAGAAGATAATGTGAGTATGAGAGAGAATGTTATACAAAAGTTATCATAAAATGGATGTACAAATATCATTTCTCTTACTTGTACACCCAGTTGCATGTCTTCCCTATTTTACGGTCGAGGAGTGTTATATTGACAACTAAAAACCTACAACCTTTTTCACACTGTAACTTTCATGTGAAACAATTAAGCCTGGCACGCAACCAACATAATTAAAAATGATTAAAAAACTGGATTTGTATAGCAAATGGTAGAAAGAGACGGTGTGGACAACCTTTTTGGTTGTTCATATAACATTTGCCTTTACGATCATTATGTAGTCAGAGAATATTGATTTAATTTATTTTTTTTGGTACAGAATATTGATTTAATTTATACGCCATTATTTGCTTATATTTTTCACCATGTCAATATTGGTTTCTGAAGGGACCATGTAAATATTTATAGATCCCTAAAAAAAAATGTAAAGATTTTATATATATGTTTTAGAAACTACAATAACAAAGTGGCATAAAAGTGTGTTAGTGTGTTTTATTTATTTGATATATATGTAAAAAAAAAAAAAATTATTCAAGAAAAAGTTTTAGAATATATATTTTATTTTTCTCAGATTATGTTTATTACTTTTCTCAATAGTATATATATTTTATTTAATTAAAAAGTCTTCCAAATTATTCCACCATGTAATTACTTTTAATCACTCAAATAATGTAGCGATCATTAGTTATAATTGTGGTTATGAGTCCAGATTGAAAACTATGATTGGTTGATAAGGATGACAATTGATCTGAAAGTTTCTTGGGAATATATGCCATGCTGAAGTTGGAGTTACGGTAAAAAGCTTTAATAGAATATATTGGGTGGACTGTCAAAAAAGAAGAATATATTGGACAGAACATATAAGTGAGGATCATATACCCTATTCTTAAAATTTTAGACACAAAAAGTGATGTGTTAAAATCATTTATTACTGCTTAAAAAAAAAAAAATCATTTGTATTACTTAATCTAAGCATGGATGAACTAAACAAAACAGAAAAGCAATATACTCATAATGAATTATTTGTCTAAAACTTACATTAATTGAGAACCATTTACTTGTGAAAGGATAACACTGAAACCATCTTCTGTAACCTTTAGTAAACCCTGCAAAATATAATTATGTGTTAATTTTTTTATTTTACAAATCAAATCGACAAGGTCTGAATCTCAATAAATCGTTGCAGCAAGACCACTCTATCACTTACAATATACCATGTCACGTATCTATGCTTATTGGAATTCAATAAATTAATTAAATCCAAGCAAGAATTATTTACCAAGGTAGTATCACAAACAATGAGACCACCATCTTTAGATGTAGTGATTCCAAGCAAAGAAGAGCTATCTATATGCTTCCAATTCTCCCAATTTTCATTCCTAACCATTCTTTTAATCCAACCATCTCTTGTAGCTGTATATAGAACACCATCTTTATCAACACAAACATCTTCTGGTTGTTTCAGAAATCCTTCTCCAAGTTTAATCACACTCTATTAAGAAATAATATAATTAAATATCTTATACATGATAAATATAGTTAAATATAAATTATTTTGTAGACTAGTTATAACTAGATCATATAACAAGTATTGCTTAAGTTTTCACCTGTAATTGGTTGTTTTTGGTTGAAGATACAGAAAATGGTATTTCAAGAGAAACTGGATCTATGGGTGAAAAGTAGAAGACTTGAACTGTGAGAGCAACTAAAGCTGCTAGTACCAAGCTTGAGGTTAGTGCCATTTTGGTGCAGAAAGGAAGATTTTAAGCTATGTTCTTGTAGTCATGTGCTATAGCCTCTACTATTATATATAGTAAAACAAAAATTATTTTTGCGGTCGTATATCTATTTTTTTTAATTTGATTATTAATTTTCAAAACATTTTTTTTTTTAAAAGGGTCAATGATAATATTGTTAGTAATATGTTAGAGTGTGAGGTTCAGTCCTCGTAAGCTTATTGGACTATGCATACTATATGTAAGGTCCGGGAATCGAACCCACAGCCACCAAAAAAAAAAAAAAAGACCGTGAGGTTCAAACTCTCAACCTCTTTAACACTACAATCTTTAACTCCACAACTCAAACTATCCACATGGATTTTTTACGATAGAAAAGTACAAAGTTTCACGATTTAATTTATCATAATCGTTGATATTAGATCAAAAGATTCGGATTATACTTCAGTTTTAACATAATTGAACAATCTCGACCATTAATCTAAATTAAATGTTAAGACTGCGTTACTACAACAAATCCAAATTCATTCAACTATCATAATATTCCACATTGTTAAATTTTCCTTTAGTTTTAAAACGTTATAATGCCGTTAAATTTTTCATGAGTGTATCGGTATAGGATGGAGGTATCTCGTCGTGCCAACCTAGTTGGGATGTCGATGACATCTGTTGATGTTGTTTACACTCTCCTAGTTTATAAAAAAAAAAAAAAAAAAAAAAAAACTATATCTTACATTTATGTCAATATAAGCTTATGTGGCCACTCAAAACAAAGCCCAAGCTACCAACTCAAAGGCATCTAAACACACCCCCTCCCCAACACACTACGGCTCCACAACCCACTCATAATGAGAACAATAATGACCAGAATGCGTCCCAGAAAACAAGTACCAAGAGGTATATTGTATTTTTTCAAAGAACTGCCCTACATCTATTGTCCTGCAAGAGAACACCAGATCATTGCGAACAGACAAGATGCACCACACCACTGAATGCTAGATTAACAAGAAGCCACACCTAAATTTCTCTCTCCTAGGAAAAATACAACACTTGGAAGGACAACCTCCAAACCTAACCATCTAAAAATCATATACCAAACACTTGATGCAATCCCACAAGTCACAAAAAGATGATTAAGAGATTCAGACTCCTCATTGAAAAGGCACACAAGTAAGCCGCTTGATGTTAACACTCTACGTCTGACAAGATTTACTCCAGTCAGATCCTATCGAGGAACAACTGTCTCGAGAATACTTGAATTTTGGAGGGAGCCCAACTCTTCAAGACCAAAGCCAGAATGGAGGGTAACTCAACCGCTTTGCTACTCGTTCCGAGATAAATCAAAAAGAGGTATTCATAGACTAATCTTAATATGAACACTCCATCTGAGCTTTACTTTCAATACCAGAAATCAAGACCCTCGGTATGGGGATGAACCCCTAACAACTTCACGACTAAGTTCTCCCTCCCAAACAACCAATCTCTTCCTCCATCTCACTTGACATGTTTAATTACATAAAAAATAAAAAATTTGAAAAACATTACAACAAAATATTATTATTAACATTAAAAAGGTATCTATCCTTCTTTTATTTTTATTTATTTCAGAAGCGTCAAATTCTACTCCTAGTTTAACTAAAATTTGTGCTCCCTCCGTCCATTTAATACTTGATATAGTTGACCTTATTACGTATGTCAATGCATAATTTCGAGCTTAAATATCTTGAATAATATATGAGAAAAAATTATGAAAATTTGATATTTTGAAAATACTTATCGAGACAAATCTAACGACATCTTATATGATATTATTGATCTTTGTATATTAGTAGAAAAATATGGTCAAAATAAGTTACGTCAAAATTACACATTTTCAAATAAGTCATCTATTACGGGACGGAGGAAGTAATATAACTTTAACTACTCACGTTAGTTAAAGCAAGACTCAAAGCACGACACATTTCATATCACGACACACAGCTCTCTATAAACACAATAACAATCCACAATCCCAACCATTACACATTATTAGCAAAAGTTAAACACGAAAAACAACGCAATTAAGAGTATAATTATTACAGAATAAATTAAATAAAAACAATTTATTAACTTATTCGATCAATGCAATGAATAGCAAATTGTTTTAAAAAAAAAGTATATATACAGAACCGACTGACAAGATCTCAATGTCTGTTTGATTAAACAATCCAAGTCTTCATGGCTAATTTGATCAAAAAGTATATACAAAACCAATTTGATTAAACAAGCAACTTGGTCATTAACATTTCAAAGTCTTCCACGATGTATGGCATTCTACAAGCTTTAACTAACGTGACTTTACAATTCATTTTAAAATGGGAAAAAAATGCAATACACCAAATTACTTACTCTGTTTTAAATTATATGTCATTTTAGAAATTTCACATATATTAAAAAATGTAATTATTTTATATGTGTTGAAATATAATACAAAGAAGATAGAAACAATGTTATTGGAAGATCAACAACAGGAACACAATGCATCTCAGTTGCTTGTGCCACAAGTTATAGAAAACCCTGAACTAGTTTGAGTTAGTTACTAGGAATAACTAACCTCCTAGATTATAGGGATGTTGAGCTATGATGTAATACAGCCAGTACACATTAGTATTGAGTGTACATGCAATAACAACCTATATAAGGAATCTCTGTAACTAACTTTCATTCTATGCATAATACTATTCTTTGCTTCATACTTTTTCTTCACTTTTCTCTCTTCTGTTTCAATATTCTTGTAACTCAACATGGTATCAGAGCTTTTTGATTCCTTTTCCGCAAGCTTTTTCAAGCTCCATCAATGGCGCCTCGTAACAACAACGACGTTCTCACCGATCAATCTAGTCCTTTCTTTGTTCATCCAAGCAATGGTCCTTTTTCTGTTACGGTTTCTCCAGTTTTGGATGGTTCGAATTATCACTCCTGGGCTCGTTCGATGCGAAGAGCATTGGGAGGTAAAATGAAGTATGAATTTGTTGATGGAACAATCAAACCTATCGTTGATGATTTTGATCCTCTGTTTCGTCCTTGGAATCGTTGCAACAATTTAGTTCAGTCATGGATTGTCAATTCTGTATCTTCTTCAATTGCACAATCTATAATTTTCATGGAAAATGCGTGTGATGTTTGGAATGATCTAAAGGAACGATTTTCTCAAGGTGATTTGGTAAGAATTTCTGAACTTATGCAAGAAATCTATGCACTGCAACAAGAATCCAAAACTGTAACTATTTTTTACTCTGAATTGAAGATTTTATGGGAAGAACTTGAGATCTACATGCCAGTTCCCAATTGTGTATGTAGAATCCGTTGTTCTTGTGAATTCATGCGTAATGCTAGACAAAATCAAACTTTGCTGTATGCAATAAGGTTTCTTACTAGATTGAATGAGAATTTTGCTATGGTGAAATCTCAGATTCTGTTAATGGATCCTTTACCCCCCATGAACAAAATATTTTCTATGGTTTTACAACATGAAAGACAAGGCAATTTCACTTCACCTAGTGAAGACTCTGTTTTGATTAACTATGCTGATTCCAGAAAGTTCAAAGGAAACTCTTCTGGTAAATATCAAGGATCCAATTCCAAGAATGGATCACGTGTGTGTACTTTCTGTGGAAGAAGTAATCACACTTTGGAAACTTGTTGGAAGAAACATGGCATTCCACCACATCTTCAGAAGAATTTTGGTTCTTCTTCATCTGCTAACCATATTGCAAAGGAGGAAGTTGCTAATGATGATAAACCTCCTTCATGTGTTGACAATAAAGCTGATTCTCCAGTTATCACACATGATCTCTATGAAAAGTTAATGTCTTTACTTCAAAGTTCATCTCTTAATCAAGGTTCAAAGACTGCTCATGCCTCCAATCAGGTTTCTTCTTCTATGTATATTGGTCATTCACCAACTGACAGGCAAGGTACAAGTTTTTGTTCGTCTTTAACTTGTCATAATTTTACTCTTAGCTATTGGATCATAGATTCAGGAGCCAGTGATCATATTTGTGGCAATCTGAAATGGTTTCATTCTTACAATGAAATCATTCCTACTCACATAAAATTACCTATAGGTCATTTTACTATAGCTAAACAATCTGGAACCATTAAATTTTCTGATGATTTCATCATTCATGATGTACTTTATGTCCCTGAATTTCATTTTAATCTCATTTCTGTGTCAAAATTAACCAATTCTTTAAATTGTATTGTGATTTTTGATGCTTTCCAGTGTCTTATTCAGGACAAGAAAACCAAGAAGATGAGTGGTTCTGGTGATAAGAGGGAAGAGTTATACTATCTGAATCTTTCAAATAAGCTGACTTGTTGGGCCAGCAAGACTATTCCTAGCTATGTTCCTCTACCTGACAGTGCTCTCTGGCATTTCAGATTAGGACATCTTTCATTTTCTAGAATGAAGTCTTTACAATCTCAGTTTCCTTTTGTTCATGTAGATTCAAAAGCCACTTGTGATGTATGCCATTTTGCTAAACATAGGAAATTACCCTTCCCTGAAAGTTGTAATAAAGCTACTGTCGCGTCATTTTTTGGAGATCAAGGCTATTTGATTAGCTTTTGACTCACTAATTTATTTCACGACTGAACATTTAATTTTATTAAGAAAAGGGGAAAAAAGTTCAAACTACCCCATTTTGAAAAGATTTTGAGTTCGGGGGTTGGTTATATTTAGGGAAGGTGTTAGCACCCTAAATATTCGTAGTACTCTACGAGAACCTCTTGATTTTATTTAATTAATGTGCTATAACTTGCTTGCTTTTGAAAAAAAAAGTTAATGTGATGATTAAAAGAAAAGAAGAAAGTGAGACCTAATTTATCTACATTTTTATTGATTTGGAAGGACATGGTCCTCTGCCTACGTACCCGTGAGGGATTAAAACCTCGTAGTTCGGGGTAGAAAATGACGTTTGATTGGTTGAGTGATTTTTTATTAATTTTGAAAAAAAGGTTTTAAATTGAAAAGCCAAGTGGCAAATGAGAATTGGTTTGTATTTTTTAATTTAAAAGAAAATGGACTCAAGGTATGATTAAATTGATTGAAAGTTTGATTAAGAAAAAAAATAAAAAAGGATCACCTGATTTTGGAATCAAGGTTTATTATGAAAATATTTTTGTGATTTAGATTATTTGCATGTTTTTTGTTGTTTTTTTTGGAATATTAAATAAAAATTAAACTAACGGAGCAATAAAAATAAAAGCGCGTGGATTTTTGTAGTGACGTTGGATCACCACAAAATCCCTAATCTAATTTTTTTGCATTTTTGGATATATCTAAGGCGGTAAAGAAATAAAATGACACACACACCCACACACTTTTCTCATTTATATTTACATTGGACCTAAATACATTCTAATTGCTGGAAAATAAATAACAATAATTAAAATGCTAAATAGAAATAAAAAAAAATGCAAAAATGCTAAAAAGAAATAAAATGCAAGAAAATAAAAGAAATTGACAACCGAAGGGACTTTTCCGAAGGGACAGAAAAAAGAGGGAGAAGAAAAGAATAGCTCGTCAACACAAGCTAAAGAGGGAGAAGAGAGAAAAGTTCTTTGACAACTCAAGAGAACTTTTGGTGTGTGAAATTGTGTGGAATGAGGGCTCTAGGTGAGGAGTTTGATGAAAAAAGGAAAATTGGTTTAATGGAAATGATGGACAATTATGTGAATTTTGAAAAAGGAATGTTAAAGTTGACACTTTGATTTGAAATTTTTTTTAGACCTTGGGCATTTTATTTTTGGACCTATTGACACTTTAATTTTTTGGACACTAATTAATTAAAAAGAAATAAAATAAAAATAAAAAAAATCTAATACGAAATAAAAATAAAAACAAATTAAACTAAATTATGTAAAGAAAAATAAAATTAAAAGATGGAAAATAAAAATTATTAAATATAAAAAAAGTAACTTATCTTAAAATTAAAATTAATAAAAGATGGAAAGAAAATAAAAAAGAGAAAGGAGGGTCCGACTCGAAATCAAAAAAATGAGGTATTTTAAAATACCTCCCTGCCGAATTTTTTTACTGAAAAATCAGAGATCGATCAGAGTCAAGTGACATGTGTCAGTGGGGCCTTAGATCAAAAATTGGGGTATGACAGCTACTAAGCCTTTTGAATTAATACATTTTGATATTTGGGGCCCTATTTCAATTTCTTCTATTCATAATCATTCTTATTTTTTTAACTGCTGTTGATGATTTCAGTAGATTTACTTGGTTAACTTTGATGAAATCAAAAGGTGAAACCAGACAACATGTCATTGATTTCATCACTTTAATTGAAAATCAACATGATTGTCATGTTAAAATTGTCAGAAGTGACAATGGTCTTGAATTTAACATGCCTCAATTTTATGCATCTAAAGGTATTTTGCATCAAACTAGTTGTGTTGAGACACCTCAGCAGAATGCAAGGGTGGAAAGAAATCATCAGCACATTTTGAACATTACTAGAGCTCTTCTTTTTCAATCTCATTTACCCAAAACTTTTTGGTCCTATGCTGCTATTCATGCTGTTTTTATCATGAATAGAGTTCCTAGTCCCATTTTAAATAACAAAACTCCTTATTTCTTATTACATAATAAAAATGCTGATTTACATCAATTAAAAGTTTTTGGTTCTTTAGCTTATGCATCAACTCTTCAGTCCAGCTGAATAAAACTTTCTTCTAGAGCAAGGAAGTGTGTTTTTCTTGGATATAAGAGTGGTATGAAAGGGGTCATCCTTCTTGATACTCATTCCAAAGAGATCTTTGTTTCCAGAAATGTGACACATCATGAGTGCATTTTTCCCTATAAACATAACCCTTCAACTGTTTCATGGGAATACCATACACATATAGCTCAAGATTCTGATCATGACCCTATCATTGATATATCTTCTCCCTCTGAAACTGTGTCAGATTCTCCTTCCACTCACACTTCAAATTCTCTTAATGACCAACCTACTCCTCCTCCTACTATCATTCCTTCTCCTACTTTACCTGTTATTCATAAGTCTACTAGAGTTAAATCTGCTCCCAGCTATTTGAAAGATTACATCTGCAATAACTCTTCCACCTCATTGCCAAAATCAATCAATTTAGGTATTTCTTATCACATTAATCATTTTCACTCCTTTGATCATCTTTCCCCATCACATAAAGTTTTTTCTATTTCCATTACACAAAGTACTGAGCCCAAAACCTATAAAGAGGCATGTCAGTTTGAACACTGGTTACAAGCTATGAATGCTGAGTTAAAGGCCTTAACTGATAATGGTACCTGGTCCATTGTGGATTTGCCACCTAATATAAAGCCAATTGGGAGTAAATAGGTGTATAAAGTGAAACACAAGGCTGATGGCTCTATTGAAAGGTACAAAGCCAGACTAGTTGCTAAAGGGTACAATCAGATTGAGGGTCTGGATTTCTTTGACACTTTCTCTCCTGTTGCTAAGCTCACAACTATTAGAACTCTTCTAGCTGTTGCTTCTATTCATAATTGGCATTTACATCAACTTGATGTGAATAATGCATTTCTTCATGGAGATTTGCAAGAAGATGTATTCATGAGTATACCAGAAGGTGTTTCAAGTTTTCCTGGCAAAGTATGTAAATTGCTCAAAAGTCTTTATGACTTGAAACAAGCAAGCAGGAAATGGTATGAAAAAACTGACTACTTTACTACTTCATGAAGGTTACTCACAGTCCACAGCTGATTACTCCCTATTTACCCTTCAACATAATAATGATTTTACAGCACTCTTAGTATATGTTGATGACATTATATTGGCTGGTATCTCTCTCACTGAATTCCAAAGAATCAAGTCTATTCTTGATGCTCAATTCAAAATTAAGGATTTAGGTATCCTTAAATATTTCTTGGGTTTGGAACTCTAAAGCAGGAATTACAGTATCCCAAAGAAAATATTGTCTGGATTTACTTGACTCTTCTGGTCTCTCAGGTTCTAAACCTGCATCTACACCTTTGGATACTTCTATTAAACTGCATCAAGACACCAGTGCACCCTTTGAAGATGTGTCTTGCTACAGGAGGCTCATTGGTAGATTGCTGTATCTAAACACCACTAGACCAGACATTTCTTTAGCTACTCAACAACTGAGTCAGTTTTTGAATTCTCCAACTATTAAACACTACAAAGCTGCTTGTAGAACATTGAGATATCTTAAGAATAATCTTGGTCTTGGTCTTTTCTTCCCTAGAAGTTCAGAAGCTCAAATACTTGGATATGTTGATGCAGATTGGGCTGGTTGTGTGGATTCCAGAAGATCAACAGCTGGATTCTGTTTCTTTTTAGGCTCTTCACTTATATCTTGGAAAGCTAAAAAGCAAGTAACCATTTCAAGATCTTCTTCAGAAGCTGAATACAGAGCTCTCTCCACTGCCACATGTGAGCTTCAGTGGTTACTCTATATCTTAAAAGACTTGAAGATCAATTGCAACAAGCAACCTGTTTTGTATTGTGACAGTCAAAGTGCAATTCATATTGCTTCAAATCCAATTTTTCATGAGAGAACAAAGCATTTGGAAATAGACTGCCATTTGGTTAGAGAGAAAATTAAAAAGGGAATGCTTAGACTTCTTCCTATCTCAACACATGAACAGCTAGCAGATTTTTTAACAAAGCCTTTAGCACCTCCAAAGTTCAATCAATTCGTATCCAAGCTTGGAATGATAAATATTTATCATGGTCAAGCTTGTGGGAGGATGTTGAAATATAATACAAAGAAGATAGAAACACTGTTATTGGAAGATCAACAACAGGAACACAATGCATCTCAGTTGCTTGTGCCACAAGTTACAGAAAACCCTGAACTAGTTTGAGTTAGTTACTAGGAATAACTAACCTCCTAGATTATAGGGATGTTGAGCTATGATGTAATACAGCCAGTACACATTAGTATTGAGTGTACATGCAATAACAACCTATATAAGGAATCTCTGTAACTAACTTTCATTCTATGCAAAATACTATTCTTTGCTTCATACTTTTTCTTCACTTTTCTCTCTTCTGTTTCAATATTTTTGTAACTCAACAGTATGGAAAGGAGTAACAATGAGTTATTTTACAAAAATATATTTTATTAATGGTTTGGAAAACATAAATTAAATGAATTGAAAAAAGATAAATTAATATAGAGAAATGTTAACCGGTACTCTCGGAGCAGTTACAGCAGGTATTGCAATAGTAATTTTTGGTTGATACATTTCTTTGTTTGTTCAAATCATAAAGAAGTTCTTATAGTGTTTTGTTTTGTTATTATTACCGTCTACCCTGTTAATCTTTTTTAGATTTTTTCACATGTTAGGTTTGTATTTTTTTTTACTACACTTTAATCCAAATGCAGCTCTTATGGTGTTTTGTATTGATATTACTATCGTGATAATCTTATAAGATTTCATGTTTTATATTTTTAAGTTTTATCACTATTACTACCCTGTTATATCATAGACTCAGATTTCATGATTTAAGTTTTGTCACTGCACGGCTTCACTTTATACAAGAAAGTAACATAACTCAAAATCAAGGCCGGCCCTAGAGTATAGGTCGGAAGTGCGACGGCTTAGGCCATAACCTTAAAAAAAAAAGGCCCCCTACTGCCATGGGCTCTAGGCCGTCGCACTTCCGGCCTATGCCCTAGGGGCGGCTCTGATACGGAACAAGAGACTGTTGCTCAAATATTGTTAAGTGAAAGTCATGATGGCAAGCTCAAACGTGGTAATGTGGTAAGGCTGGCTTTAACTTATGTGGTCTCTAAAGATTCCATTTATCGGATTTCAAAACAAATACGTCAAAACGGAGATGCTCGCCATAAAAGAACGAAAGATTGTCGTCGAAAAAATATTTGAGATTGATATTGAAAAAGTATGTGATGTGCCATTAAATACGAACAGTATGTATAGAGCACTAGGACATGACATAGGTGTTAACAAGAATATATTGTTGAATACAAGAATAAGGGATTTTGCGACGACATTAAGTATATTAAAGCCACACTTGAATGAAAACAATATGAAAGGTCGTCTTAGATTTTTCTTGTCCATGCTTGAGGAAAGTAGACTTTCTCATGATCCACAATTTAAGTCAATGTATAATCTTGTCCATATAGATTAAAAATGGTTCAAAATGACAAAAACAAAAACAAAACCAAGAATGATTACCTTTTATTAGATGAGGTTGACCCACATCGTCTGTGCAAAAACAAAAACTACATTACTAAGGTCATGTTTTTAGTCGCAATGGCTCGACTTAGATTTGATGATGATGGTAAAGAGATGTTTTCATGAAAAAATTGGCATGTTACCCCTAGTTCATGAAGTACCTGCAATAAGGTCAAGTGTCAATAGATCATCGGGAACACTTGTTACAAAACCGATTAAAGAAGTGTATCAGATGATCATGATAAACCGATTAATCAAAGTCCATTAATTCCTTAATTATTAAGGTTTGTTATCTTTAAAATTAATTAGGGATTTTGCCTCAACAATTTACATACAACAAGAAAATGCATCGTGTCATATACGTGTAGACAACGAGGAATTTTGTAGAGCGGCTTGTGAAGGTTGGTTTGATATTCGTCTGACATGTCAACCACCTAATTCTCCTAGATTAACTGTTTTGGACTTGTGGTATTTTAGTGTTATTCAATCATTGCAACAAATGGAAGTGACTAAGAGAGTCAATGAGCTTATGGAGGTTTTGCAAAAAGCCTTTGACACATTTTCTAATATAGATTCAAAGAAAAAATTTCTATCACTCCAATCCAGCATAATTGAGATAATGAAGGTACATGAAATAATGATTACAAAGCTCCTCATATGCAAAAAGATGCATTTTTTATCCAAGACAAACTACCACCCAACTAAATTGTGATTGGGACTTGGCCCGTGGAACTTTGGAATACTTAAACAATGTTGAGTAAGGTATGAACTTTTTATTCTATACTAATATTTTTGCCTTGTTGCAAAGTGATCGAGTATGGTAATTTTCCGATGGACTTTTTCTTATTTAGGTATGGTAATATTTTTGCCTTGTTGCAAAGTGATCAAGTTTTGTTTATGAAAGGTGAAAGATGAGAGAATGATCTTGATATTGATTTTATGTTTTGTGTTTTTGTGAACAATGAATTGACTTTTCTATTTGTTTGATGTATTGTGTTTAATCTAGATGTAGCTAATTCGCCTTAATAAAATAATAGTGACTCACTTGAAAAAAGAGCACACATCATTAACAACATCGACATATAAAATTATATAGAAGAAAAGACAATTCATTCAATTCCATGTAGTACCAAATTATGAATGATTAATCAAAGATAGAAAAGAAACAACCAAGGTAATTTATTCTTAATTTTCCTTGCTTTTAATTATTTTCAATCACATCTATTATGAAAAGTCTACAAAAAATCTTCATCCACCAATGAACCTCTTCATTAAATTCTTCACTTTCAAATCCAAAATCCAATCAATCTTCCGGAAATTTATTCAAATCCAAAACAATCTTGTGATTCAGAAACCTTATATCATAGGGTTTAACAACTTTCAAATCTAAACCATATTTCTCCTTCCTTGCATTAGACTCGCCTTCAATTTCATTTGATGACTCTCTTTTTTTTTTTTTTTTTTTTTTTTTTTTTTTTTTTTGCATTTGATCCCATTGTCAATTTGGGAAATTACTTCTTCTTGATCTTGGTCACTTTCCACCTCTTTATCTAATGTGTCTTCCACAATAAGAAGTGACAAGTTCTGTGTGTCTTCTTCAATTCCCAAATCAAATGATGGTCCATCAAACAAAAGTTGATGTGCTGCCATTTTTGTAAGTGTAATAGTGATAAAAGAAGAATTATTAAAAGGAAAATTCTGTGGTGAAGTCATGAAAATGACTTTTCTGGTGAAGTTAACACTATAGCATCAAAAGTGTTGTGAGTAACACCCCACGACATCAAAAGTTCAGTCCTCATAGTATCATCAATTCATCAGATTCACTAGAATACACTTGATCTAATTTTATCCTACCTTGTATTAAGTGTAAACCTCACAAAGAGTCACACTTAAGACTATCACATGATATCAACGACTCTGTTTGCATGTTAAAGATGCCAACGATAAAATAGTACATGTAAGTCCAAGATGTTGTAAGCATTACTAGATGAATTGCTATTGATCATTAATCAGTAATCAACAATTTAAAAATGAATCAAACATTAAGATTAAAATTAACTTTTTCAAAAAAGTCAGTTTCATGACTACACCGTATAAGCTCCCTTATTAAAATTGAAATTGAGAAGCATGAACATTTTAACAAAGGGAACATGACCGATTATTTAAAAGTTATGATAAAGTGATTTCAATACACTCAATACTAGTAGTAGTAAATCCTCCATAGATAATGTTTGGATTTCTAACACCGGTCGTATTGCATGGTACTTAAATGGTAACATTTCAATTCCAATACACACATAGGCAATTGCAGTTATAATATTCATGTTCCACAAATGTTAAAGGGTCATTTTGGAACACCATATTAAAATTGGTCAAAACTGATTTTTTTTTTCCTTATATTTTGGGACAAAAAAATGACTTTGTTTTGCTTAAATTTTAGGACAGAGGGAGTATTCATTGAGTTTTGGATATGGTACAAACCTCCTATCACATATGAAAATTTAGGGGAAGGCAAAGTTCATAATAAATTTACTTTTTTATATCTATTCACTATATAAAAATTCAATTCATTTGTAGGCAAGTTTGCAACCTAATGAAAATGATTGTGGATATTATGTGATGAATTAATATATTAGACATTGTCTTTGCTAATATTACTAAGTCTTGGATTGAGGTATACCGTATATCTGTACCATATGCATCTGGTATGTTTCGTTGTTTTAATGTTATGTGGATAGACTTTGGTAGTAGCTATAGCTTGATGTATAGGTAATTTTGTAGTGGATATAGTTTGAAGAAACAATTTAATGGCTATAGCTTGATGTTTAGGTAATTTGTCTTTTCTCTAATCATTGTACACACGAAGTGTGTAAACATATTGGTAAGAACAAGTTCCAAGTGTACAATTATTTTGGTAAAAATACATGATGTACTGTTGCTAGAACATGAGGTTATAAGACTGTAAAAATATTCTTTCTAAATTAGGTTGACTAATACAACTCCCTTTGTACCATTTAAATATGCATATTGTTTTATATTTTCAATATAAAAGAAAAAAATATTGTCTCCAGCAGATTTGGTACAACCACTTTAAAAAATGATAGACTATAAAAAATAGATTTCACATCTATGGGAGTGTAAGCCGATGTAAAATATGTAATTGTTTTATAATCGATATTGGATTCATACTCAATATTCTGAGAAAGATTTTTCTGGGAAATATTTACGATCCGAAAAGAGAAAAAAACACAGTCCTTGTTTAACAAAAGATTCTGAGAAATATTTACGATCCGAAAAGAGAAAAAAACACGGTCCTTGTTTAACAAAATGCTTTGAAAAAGGGCCGATGTATAGAAACTATCAAAGAAATAGTGTTTTTTCAACTATAATAGATTTGACATCGGAGGTAAGGGGGCCGATGTGAAAACTAGTATGTTTAGTTATAATGAAGACATATCATATTGGTGTTTGGCAACCAGATGTGGAAAACAATTTACCACAACTGCGTAGTATCCGATGTAAAAAGGTATAGACATAACACATCACCTTTGTTTCATTGGATGGTATCCAATGTGAAATGTCATTTTCAACCAATGTGAAATCATCTTTTATAGTAATGCCAATATGATTTTCCCCATTATTCAACAATCATGAATGCATTTTTGATTGAAGAATATGCTTATATATATGATTTTGGTCCTTTGTCTTCTCACCCAAAATCATAATTTCTGATATAACAATATCTTTTATATTCAGTAAATATCTTATATATTTAACAATAATAACTTGGTAACCATAATAGTAGCTTATTCTCTTTGCAATGGTGGATGGAGGAAATTTTATTGGTTCAATTTGTTCCGCACGTACCGACTAATATTTTGTTTTTGATTTCATAAACTTAAAGAGATGTTCCTTTTGATATCATCTTTCAAGCGACAATGCATTAGATTGATAAAATGTCTTATTTTCCTAACTACTACTAAAGTCCAGTTTAGTAAAAAAATAGCAAATAGACGATAAACTAAACTTATTGTGGATGAGTTTATAGTGGATAGTTGATAAGTTAGTTTATAGCTAATAACATGTATACTAGCTCCTTCAAAAAAAAAAAATATGTACACTAACTAGTTGATTAAATTTATAATGTTTGATAAAATTAGCAGTTGAACTAACTTATTAATATGAAATGACATAAAAAAGATATATTTAATTAATATTTTTTTTATTCCAATTAAAGCTACAAGGTTAAAATTGATATAAAAAAGAGTGGTGATACATGTACACCCCCATGTGGCAATACACCTCTTACACCCACACAAAATCCTAACATGTGGCAAGGAAAAGGGATAGGAGATGAAAGAGTAAGTATGGTTGTGAGATGAATTTACCAAAATGTTCTTAATGCATGAGGTGTACAATAGGGTGTATGATTAAAGGGTGTTCATGTAACATTTTCCTATAAAAAATGATAAGATATAAGCTACTTCCTCAAGCTAGAATAAAAAGTTCATACCTTACTCAACATAAGCTATAAATGATGGTTATAGCTAGTAAAAAATAAGCTATACACTCATGAGAAAATGACGGTTACCAATCGGGTCTTGTTTAGTCAAATGAGCTTATAAGACATAAGCTATAAACTCAAATATGTGGCTTGCCAAACTAACCCTAAGTAATCATGTGTTTACTATTCTTCAGATCAATGATAGAAACAAGTTTACATAACATTACTTTTCAAATTGTACATGTTTGATCTAAATCATACATACCAAAACATACAAGATGTTTTATTATGGAAACAGAGAAGATACACCATTGATGTATTAAAAGATGTTCTATGCACTTTGCAATGGAAATTTTCCAACAAAGTCACACTTAATACTACCCAAATAAAGATGGTCCTCAAACTCAATGGCTGAAGTTACAAAATCAATAATCTTCCCATTATCATCACCAAACTTTTTGATAATATTGCCTTCAATATCCACTTTCACCACCATTGCAGACTTAGTTGCACTGCTGATCAAATTAAATAGCCTTGGAAATAAAGCTATCAAGTGCTTGAATACCTTAGAGGTGTGCACAAATCCAGTCTTTTCAGAAGTTATCTACAACATTAATTAACATATTGAAGAAAACCAATTCATCATATATCATGTACTACCTTTCTTCACGTCTAGTGTATGCGAGTTTTGCCACAAAGTTCTTTAAAATGAAAAAAAATAAAAAAGTATTTTTTAACGTCATAAATATATTTCAAGTCATGCTAGAACATATATATTAAATTTCATTGTTTATTTTATTAAATTCGTTGTATATATAATGTTACCTGAATTAAAGCAATCCAGAATGAGCCATCAGGAGCAAGATTAATGTTATCAGGTCCAGCAGGAAGGTTTTCAATGAAGATTTCTGTTTTACCTTTGTTAATTCCTTTTAACCAATATTTCAGACACCTAAATCTGATTCACAAGAAAAAAAAAATCATACAAAATGAAATTTGTTAAGACAAACTAATCAACATATTTAATATACCCTTTAATCAAAAAAATTCTACTTACTTCCAAGTTTCGCAGACAAGAAGATAATCTTCATCTTTGGAGAGTGCAACACCATTGGCAAAGGCCAAATGATCAAGGACAATAACGGTTTCATTTGACAATGGATTGTACCTTAAAAGTTGTCCATGTGATCTTGCCTCAAGCACATCCAAATACCAATTGTGCATACCAAATTTGGTACTTGGAACACTGAAATAAATATTTCCATCTGATGCTTCTATTACATCATCTGCAAACCTGGTTCACTAAAAAATTATAAAATTCATAGTTTGTTTTTTATTAAAAAAAAAGAAGTTATAATAGCTTATGATTTTCATATTTTTTTACAAACTTATGAGTTTCATAGCTAGTGAATGTTTGCAACATTTGAGCAGGGTACCTTTTCTTAAGGCTACCAAATTTATTGACAAAAAACAATTAAAATAATATTGTTTGAAGAAATTTTTTAATCCCCTTTTATTAATGTTCGTTGTACTTCATTCGTCTAATTATAATTAGCCTTTAAGGATAATAAAATTAATATCATTTATTAAATCATTCATAGGAATTGTAGTTAGTGGCTTCCTAATTGTTTTCGATCTTTGATGTCTTTCTAAGCACTTATTGTACTAATTGACACTTATTGTGTAAAGTCGAAAGCCCATAGAAGCTTAATGATTTTCGGTCTATTTCTTTACTGGGATGTTTATACAAAATTATGGCTAAGGTTTTAGCGAACCGGTTGAGAGTGGATATGGGAAAGGTTATTTCAGAGACTCAAACCGCGTTTGTCAAAGATAGACAAATTCTAGATGGGGTTCTCATTGCTAATGAGGTTGTCGACGAAGCTCGAAAGTTGAAAAATGAGCTTCTTTTATTTAAAGTGGACTTCGAAAAGGCTTATGATTCGGTGGACTGGGCATACTTAGACGCGGTAATGTGCAAAATGTCGTTTTCGGTCTAGTGGCGGAAGTGGATCAATGAATGTATGACTACAGCTACCACCTCAGTGCTTGTCGATGGTAGTCCAAAAGATGAGTTTCCTTTGGAGATGGGCCTTCAATAGGGGGACCCGCTCTCTCCTTTTTTGTTCCTCTTGGCCGCCGAGGGTCTCAACGTTATGATGTCGGAGATGGTGACCACTAATAATTTTTAGGGTTATTCGGTGGGTTCGACTAATGCCATGGTCGTTTCTCATCTTCAATTTGCTAATGGGTTGGAGGTGGGTTGGCTAGGATTAGAGGTGGGTTGTGGAATAGGGTGTTGGCTGCAAGGTATGGTGAGGAGGTTGGCTAGGATTAGAGGTGGCGTAGGCGAGGACGGTGAGAGTTGGTTCTCAGGAAAGGTGACGAGAAAGGTGGGTGATGGGGAAGCCACGATGTTTTGGCGCGGCCGTTGGATAGGGGAGGTCCCTCTTTGTTAGTGTTTTTCTCGGTTGTTTGACTTGACGGTGAACAAGTCGATTTCAGTAGCATCGATGTTCTCATTAGGTTGGGGAGAGGGGAGGTGAGGCGTGGCAGTGGAGGCGGAGGTTGTGGGCGTGGGAGGAGGAATTAGTAGAGGAGTGTAGGTTGTTACCTGCTAATGTTATTTTGCAGATTAATGTTTCAGATTCTTGGAAGTGGCACCCCGACATTACTGCAGAATACACTGTGCGCTCAGTTGCTTTCTTCTCAGGTTCCTCAGTTGTTGGATGAATCCGACAATCTTATTTGGCACAACCAGGTTCCCTCAAAGGTCTCTATCTTAGCTTGGAGGTTACTTCGAGACAAGTTGCCAACAAAATCCAACCTCTTGCACCGCGACATTATTCAAGCAGATGACTCCTCGTGTGTGGCGGGCTGCAGTCTTATTGAGAGCAGCCAACATTTGTTCATTACTTGTGATTTTTTTGGCTATTTGTGGCAACATGTCAGGTTATGGCTTGGTATTTCAGGTGTTGATCATAATGCTCTTCACGTTCACTTCACTCAATTTACTAATTACTTAGGTGTCAGGAGAAGTCGTCAATCTTTTCTTCAACTTGTGTGGCTGCTGTGTGTGTGGCTCATCTGGAAAGAACGCAATAATAGAATTTTTAACAATGTTTATTCTTCCATTACGGAGCTTACGGAAAAAGTTAAATTCCACTCCTATTTGTGGCTAAAGGCGAATAACGCCTCTTTTGTGTATGGCTGTGAGCAATGGCGGTCTGACCCTTTGTTTTTTGACGAACATATTGTTTTTTGAGCGTCCTCTCTAGTACACCTTGTGCTTCAGAGGCGTCTCAATTATTGTTAATATATTCCATTTTAGTTTCTTCAAAAAAATAAATATATTTCATTCTAGCCACTTAAAAAAAAATATAAAACGGTAATTTAAATGAGAGAGGGTTAAAGACTAATTTGAAAAGATTCTATCTGAAACCGTAAAATGCACCATGCAAGAGAAAACAAAAACTCTGAAAGCACCGATCGGTTTTTGCATGCATTTCGGAAAAGACCAAATATCTTTCATGGTCAGTGCCTACTCTCTGGTCCCACCTTAAGCAAGACTCTTCACAAGATTTCTGTATATCTTAGTTTTACGAGAATACTAACAAATTTAGAAGTTTAAAGTGTAAATTTATCTTAAAAATTATGCATTCAAAATATTTAAATACCTAAAGTAATTTTTTCTGCATAAAAATTTATTAGTTATTTTTGTTTTTAAATCCTTAATATCTTTAAAACACTCATTAACATAACCTCAGTTTTATAAATGTGGATCTACTAAATAAATTTTTTGGAGCACTCTTTAAAAACTCAAAATTTAAAATTTATTCTCTAAAATTAAATATTACGTTTTTTTTTTAATGTATTGAATACATTACAGGCCATCTAAAATAGTTAAAGAATGTTTCAAGGATATTCATTGGCATTTTCTTTTATAAAAAATTAAGTTTATTTTTTCACCAAAAAAGTAAGTTTGTTTTTTGTATATAAATTAATGTTTTAGTTTTGTTCAATTTTTTTTTTAATATGATGCGATATTTATTCTCAGATCTTGTTGGAATGAAGTCATTTTTGACACCAACTTTCAGCAAGTTGTGAAACGTTTGTCGGCATCATTTTTATCTTCAAAAGTGTGTATATTTTTTTTCTTTCTAAGTAACAATATTTGAACAACAAAATCTTCAAAAGTGTGCATATTTTTTTCTTTCTAAGTAAGAATATTTGAACAACCAAAATATTGATAACTATAGAAGAGTCGTACAGAAATACGTCAAAAGCAAGTGTTAGTTTGATTTAAAGATAGAGGAAAAGTTATTGCCAAGAATTAAATTGATAACTTTTTTCTATTTTCTGTTAGAGATTGCTTCAGGGAAGTATACTACCTAGAATGGCGTTGTGACAATAAAGAGGAATATGTGCAAATAAATTGTCTCAAAGCATGTAAGAATTGAACAGAACAAAGCAATGTAGAGATGAATTATTTGTTTAGGACTCACATTAATTGAGAACCATTTACTTGTGAAAGGATAACACTGAAACCTTCTTCTTCTGTAACCTTGAGCAAACCCTGCAAAATATTTTATATTGGACCTATTGGTAAATATTTCTTATGAAAATTACAAGCTTTATTTCTTGTAATTAAAAAATATCATGATTTAATTACCTTGGTAGCATCACAAACAATGAGACCACCATCTTTAGATGTTGTGATTCCAAGCAAAGAAGAGCTATCTATATGCTTCCAATTCTCCCAATTTCCATTCCTAACCATTCTTTTAATCCAACCATCTCTTGTTGCTGTATATAAAATACCATCTTTATCAACACAAACATCTTCTGGTTGTTTCAGAAATCCTTCTCCGAGTTTAATCACATTCTGTTATGTTATGGAAACATTAATAGACAATTAAATACATATTATTTTGAAAATGTGACAAATATTGATAAAATATTCACCTGTAATTGGTTGTTTTTGGTTGAAGAAGTTGAAGATGCAGCAGAAGGAATTTCTAGTATAACTGGATCTATGGGTGAGAAGTAGAAGACTTGAACTGTGAGAGCAACTAAAGCTGCTAGCACCAAGCTTGAGGTTTTGATCAAATTGGAAGCCATGCTTGCTCAGTTGATCTTGGAGTTTGAGCAATGTGCTATGCTATTATATAAACTCTCTCCCTCTTAAATTATAAGCAAAACATGGTAATAAAAATTGATGTACTTGGTAAAAAATTTGAACTAAATACATCAAGTTTGTTTGACATATTTTTGTTTATATTTTGAGACCGGAGATAATACTTTTTTAATATATTGTTTTTAGTGGCAGAGCTCTTCATGGGTTGGGGTGGGCCACGACTCACTCAGAAAAGTTAAATAATTGACAACTCTAAGACCATTTTGCAAGATTTTTAACAATTTTGTGATAGTTTAGTTTTTGGCAAATCCAAATTCCCACAAAGTAGTGGTGGCACATCCGAAAATATTAAAAAAAAATTAAAATCATAAGATACTTTTGCGAGATTTTAAACAAATTTTCAATGGTTTTAGTTATCGGTCGTTCCTAAAGTGGCATACGAGATTTTTGTCATGCACACTTGACTGTTTAGCAGAGATTTACAAACATTCTAATTTATTGGAGGTGGGGGGTGGGGGGTGGTGGTTCAAACCTCCTTTATATTGTTCTTTCAACTGAAATTTTTTCCCAATTAACATTGTAGTATAAAAAAAAATCAATTTTATAATTTATGACAATAGTAAAATATGTAATTCATTCTTTTAGGATATGTTTGGTTTGTAGAAGAAAGCGAAAGGAATGAAACTATAAGGAAAGAATGATAACTATAAGGAAAGAGTGATAGTAGGCATGGCAACAAAATCCGTGCCCATGGGTACCCGCCCAAACCAACCCCGATTTGACTGGGTTTGGGTTATCCTCGATTTTAAAATACGGGTACAGTACGGGTAACGGGGATATATGTACCCACCCTGAACCCATACCCAAACCTTACCCAAATGCAGAAAGGTTATATTTTTGTTTTTTTAGGGGGTTGATAATGGTATGCCATCTTATTTGGTTTGATAATTGTCATGTCATGATATAAGAATTTTCATTGATAGTTAAAGGAGCAACCGAATTATTCGGTAAGGAAATGTTAAAATGAACGCAAATTGTTCGATAATGCATTATAATATTACCATTGAAGCTTAAAAAAAACTTCAAATTGTTCGCAAATTGTTGGGGATGAGGTGGAAATACCCGAACCCATTGGGGACGGGGATGGGATTCAATTTCTCATCCCCGTTGGATATGGGTAGGGTAACAGGTAAGTATATAGGAGTAGGGGATGGGGATGGGGATGGGGAAGGCAAAGCCCGTCCCCAACCCGCCCCATTGCCATGCCTAAGTGATAGTAGAAAGTGAGAAGATCTTTTTGGTTGTTTGGTATAAGAGAAAGTGAATAGAAAGTGGAAGAAAAGAATGATGTGTATATTTGTAAAAGGACAATTACATCCTTGAAAAGTTTTAGCTACATATGTCATTTTAAATTATATTTATCTACATATTTAAATGTACTTTAATTTAGATATAACAATTTTTAAGTATTTTTTTTTTACGCTGAGAGAAGAAGTTTGTAGAGTATGTGTCAAAATCACGAGTTGCTTAGTATGCTTGTGGCATGATGCACAACGTTAATTAACGTCTTAAAAAAAATGGCACAATGTTAATAATATATTATATCAAGGCTATTTTGGACTTTTTATCATGAAGTTGGTGTTTTTTCCTTGTTTCCGTGCATAGATGAGTGGAAAGGTTTTGAGCGTGGGTTCCATCTCAAAACTTTCTTTCCTTTTCATTTTGAAATGGTACCAAAGGGTGGAAAACCACTGTATCCACCCTCTTTCTTTTCCTATCCTTTCTTTCCTTAATCTTTCCATGGATCCAAACATTACCTTAAAGTACTCACCTGGGTATTTTAGTCAAACTCTGTCACTACAACTTTGTGTTTAATGTTTATAACTTTAATTTTATGTTTATATATTATAGTTTATTGTAGTGGCCCATCCATTTTTTTTTTTTAGCTCCGGCACCAATTGTTTTTAAAACATTTATAAACAAATGTTATATGTCTGATTAAGGCATTTTTATATATAATCATATATTGTTATTTAAGTAGAAACTTGTTGCAAAAATTATAGGATGCGTAATGTCCTAAAGATGGACATTGTTATTTTTCGTACAGGGTTGTTTAATAAGTTTTTTATCCATATAAACATATCGATTTTTTTAATCCTCATAAAAAGAGAGACATGTTTACGTCTCATTAAACCCGTTTTTTATAAGGGTTTTTTTTATAATGTTTTAAGCATGTATGAAAAAAAAAATCACTCAAAGCACAGCCCACACAACAAACCCCCCCCCCCCCCCCCCCCCCCCCATACTCCTCCTATAACTCTCTCTCTCTCTCTCTCTCTCTCTCTCTCTAAACCAAATGTCAAGAGGAATACATGTAGCAAGTCAAGTGTTATTCATGCAACAAACCAAATGTTAAGAATAATGCATGCAGCAAACCAAGTGTTATTCATAAAACAAATCAAGTGCCAAGAGGAATGCAAGCAACAATACAAGTGTTACTCATGCAATAAACCAAGTGTCGAGTAATGCATGCAACAAGCTAAGTGTTACCCATTCAATAAACCAAGTGTCATGACTCATAATAAATACGTGCAACAAACCAAATGTCAATATGAATACATGAAACAATCCATGTGTTACCCATTCAATAACCCAAATGTCATAAAGAATGCATGCAGCAACCCAATTATCATCCATGCAGTAAACCAATTGTCAATAGGCAGGGCCATTCTTGGGGGAGATGCAAACATCTTTATAGAGTTAGGCCTCCAAAATTTGGGGTTCAATTTTTTATTATTTTTATATAATGCATGTAAAATATTAATATATACTATTAGCGTTGTCCTATTTGCAAAGCTGAACAAATGGCATAGTGGTAGAGCTTATTGTTGTTATTAATGTGGTCATGGGTTCAACTTTCATGACTTTTGTTCTTTTACTTTATTTAATTTTTTATTTCCTACTTGTTTACAAATAAACATACAATATAACTTCTTTTTTTTCCTTATATTTTTAGAGCACAAGTAATTTTTTGTCCATACCTGTCGAATAAAATAATATAGTTTTAACAATAAATATTATAATTATTCTCTAAAAAAAAATGAAAGAAACATTATAAAGTTTTTTTTTTTTTTTTGCTCTTTTAAAAAAAATTGTATTTTTTTTTATTAAAGGCCTATCTTTACTATAAGAGGGGTCTCTAATTTTATCGGAACGACCCTGTCATTAGGATTACATACAACAAGCCAAATGTTATCCATGCAATAATTAGAGTGTCGAGAGTAATGCATGAAACATGCTAAGTGTTACCCATGCAAAAAATCAAGTGTCATGACTTATGAGGAATACATGCAACAAACCAAGTGTCAAGATAAATACATGCAGCAAGACAAGTGTTATCCATGCAATAACTCAAGTATCATGGCTCACGACAAAGACGCGCAACGAGTCAAGTGTTATTCATGCAAGACCGGAGAAGGAAGTGAACAAGGTCAAGTGATGGATGACTGAATTTCTTGAACGCATGATTGGATTCAGCAAAGACGATTGCGCAAGGTGACTCAAAGAGTTGTGGATGCAAGGTTCATTGGTTCCTCAAAGGATTTCCATGTAAAGATTTGTTGTAGAAACTCATAATCAAGTCCGACCTTGGGGGGTGCAAACCGCTCAATCGAGTTGGGCCTCCAAAATGTATGGGCCTAAAAAAAAATATAGCCTAATACCCACCCTCAACTGAAATAAAAGAAATATGTTCCTTTTTCTTTCTTTCTTCAGTACGCCTTTCGTTTTCTTCTTCTCACTCAACACCTCTCATCGCACCGTCAATCTTACCTCCATCTCTCAGCCGTGCAACGCCACACATACCAATAACCACCACTAATCCAACCTTCATCTATCCTCTAGAATCTAGTTTATGGACATAAATTTGATGCTAACAAACTACCCCCAATTTGTATAATCGCTTAATCAGTCAATTTAACACAGTTATTTCATTGAAAGAATAACAACAATAATGTCTTTTTCTCATAACACGTTCGTTTTAATCCAATTCTATGTCAATCTTTGATTATGGAGATTGAAGAAGAAGATCTCGGTTGGTGTTGTTTGTCTTCTTTCCGGTTTTTTGGCTTTTGTGTTCGTCGTTCGTGTTATGGGTCGCTGGTGGTGTGCTTGTTTTGGCAGTTCTTCGTTGATGTTATTCAAGTGCTAAGGTAGTTTGGTTTGTGTGTTTTTTCTACTATTATGTTATGGAGATGGGGTGGCTGATGATTATGACATGTGGTGGTTAAGTTTCAAAAACCTGAAAGGGTCTTTTTTGTTAACCTGACATGGTATGTGGTTCGATTAACCCGAGAGAGTTTGGTTATTAACATATTGGACTCATCCCTCGATCTGAGTTCTTACGCGTCTCTTGGAAACCGTTGTGTTTAGTGGTCTGTCCTTTGATTCTCTGATGTTTCCAGGACTGTTGAGTTCAGCAGGTTTCAAGGAGTTATGGCTGCCTATAATTTTGTACTTGCTCGAAAGAGCTTTTACGCTTGCTGCTTGTTTAGGGAGTTGTTGGCACTTGGATTCGTTACCGTGTTGGCGGTCGATCCATTCGCCATTTTTAAATCCTAACTGTTTTTTCAGAAGTTCGCTTCTTTTTTTTTTGTAGTATGGTTTCGTGCCCGTACGCAGGTTCGATGGGTTGCGCCTATAACTAGTGAATATTTGTTAGAATAGATTAGGACTGATCCACTTTATATGGTTTATCACAATGTATTCTCATATAGATTGTACCTAAGTCAGGTCTTATGCCCCTGATCTTTGTATCTTTCTTTTTATTTTAATTTAATTTTCATTTTGCTTAAAAAAAGTATCAATGATATATATTATAATAAGGTAAATCAAATGTTAAAGTAAAGTACATGATGTAACTTACACAATCACACTAACAATATTTTTTTTTTACAAAAGTTCAATATAGTATAATTAATACTTAAGCACATTGAAACTATATATATTACTGCACTAACATAGATATCGACCGGTTAAACATGACAATATCACAAATTTGATCGTCATAAATTGAAGTTAGTTACATCATGTATCATGAACCCTTTCATTTTCATCATGAAATCTCAATTCCCATAATCCCCAAAATTTAGTTACTCTAAGTTTATGAATGAGGAACGAGGGAAAAGGGGAACCCATCCTTTTCTAATATGATTACTTCCCTTGATCTTCCATGGTTCCTAGTTTCTCCAAATTCCTAACTTCTACTAAATCTCTAACTTCAATTCAAGAAAAGCTAATTCTTCATCAACCTTCTTCTTCAATCTCCATAATCAAAGTTTCCCTAAAGCCTTAAGTTGAGCTAAACATCCCAATTGAATCATTTCATGGCGATCTTAGGTTTAATTCTCTGATAAAGCCTTAAGTTGAGCCTTTTGAAGAAATTTTGATCTTCTTCTTTGTCCATGCCTTTTTTTATAGGTTTCTGGGGAAATTAACGTATTGCCCTTACTAATGCCGTGGAAAAGCCGATTTCAACAGAAGACCATATTTTTTCATATGTAACGAGCTTCTGAGCAAAGCGCAAGACTATCATGCGTTCACACGAATTCGGTCAAATTCAATCATTTAAGTAGTCAAAATAACAGTTTTTACACATGAGAGCATGATAGGGTTGTGTGCAACTTGGGTGCATATTAAGAGATAACATAGGAGATCCTTAGAAAATCAAAGATAAACGATTGATACTATTTGGGGAGAGATTCTATATATACAAAGAAACAATTTGTAAACACTTTGAATAGTGAAATCATTAAGTCTCTTGTGTACAAAAAAAGATCCAGGAAACTGTTAGAAATTAGGGTTGCCTTGTTGAAGGTTTATTTCTACTAGTAATATTTAGATTTCTTTGTAAAGCACTCATTGATACTGGATTGAAGAGATATTTTCTCTCCAATATGTAGATCATTGTTTGATCAAACTAGATAAACAAATTCCCGATATATTGTTCCTCTACTCTCTACTCCATACTCTTTTATTTTGTCATTTGGTTCAATTGTGAACAGGGATGGCAAAGTGGATCGTCTTGCCCCGTCTAAGCCCGCTTAAAACGAGACGAGACGAACCGAGTCAAATTAGGTGACCGTGTTCAAAATCTCTCCCCGTCCCATTTAGTGGCTGACAAACGAGGTGGTGTGCCGACTTGTCAAACAAAGACTTTTTTTTTAGAAAAAAAAAAACATTTTTAATGCATTTTTTAAAAACTTGATTGTTACACAAAAAAAAAAAACTATGTTGTTTTTATCATAAAAAAAATATAAAAGAATAAATAACAAATAAATTTGTGGTAAAAACAAGATAATTAATAAATTGTTGAACTCAACATCATATTTAATAGCAATATAAGGAAAATCTGTCGTCATAAAACAAATCATAAAATAATTTCAACAATAAAAAAAAAAATTCAAAAGGATAAAATAAGTCTTAAAAAAAAGCGAGTTAAGCGGGCCAGCCCGCCCTGCCTCATGCTTGTCCCGTTTTTTCAACGAGATAAGCGGGTTGAATCAACTATAAAAGTGAGTTTAAAACTTTTTCTCTACACATCTAAATTTAATGTTATGATTTGCGTCTGAATTCACAATCGATAATAAATTTGTTTTAGGACTTAGATAATGGACTTAATGATTTCTAACATTTTATTGAACCGACGAATATTGAAATACACATTTTGTACAATACATTGAATCTTATTTAAACAAGGGTTAATTAAGTATTTAATCTCTATAAATATTAACAGTTTTGTTTTTATTCCCTATAAAATAAAATCAAATTTTTTAGTCCTATAAAATTTTCCATCAGCACTTTTAGTCCTTGTCAAAAATTTCCATCAACGGTTTTAGTCCCTAAAATGCTTAAGGAAAATGTCACAGGGATTAAAAAGTATGATTTTATTTTGTAGGGACTAACAACAAAACTGTGAATATTTATAGGGACTAAAAACTTAATTAACCCTTTGAACAATCATAACAGTTGCAACTAACTGAAAATAGAAAACTACATCCTCTCATCACTATTATAAGTAAAAATTACTTTTTATCTTCATTCAATTAACGATATATGTGATCTTTATTATAGACCACATATATTATTTAACAAATAAATCTAAAATGTTGATTTTTACTTATATAATAACATGAAGGTGTAACAATCAATAACAAACTAACTATGATAAGCTGAATTAATATTACAATACAACAACTATAAACAAACAGTGAGTCTGACGAACACGAACAAGAGAATTTGCTGCTGTAAATTTTCTTCCCATGTGAAATTTGCACACGCCAAAGGTCCTGCAATTTTTTTAAATGATGAATGTCCAGATACAAAATATAAAGTTTTAATAGTTAAACGATACAACATTCCTTAAAAAAGCTGAATTAATAAACTATGTCGGTGTACAATTAATTTGCATATGTATTCGATGCGTTACCACATTAATCGATGAATATGATAATTCAAGTGTTTTCATGTTTATAAATTGACGTTCCTTAAAAAAAATATTCATTAATTGACGTGACAACCTATCATCAGATATATGTGTAAAATAATTGTGGATTGATAAAATATACTAATTCTTCCTTGAATTAGTTGAGAATGTTTTATTAAATTTTCAAACTAAAATTCATTATGATTGAATCCTTGAACTTGCAAAAAAAAATGTATGACTTTTTTTTGACAATAAATAAAATGTAAAGTTGAATATTTGTAATTTTATAATGCTTTTATAAGCTTTAGATTAAAAAAAAAAAAAAAAAATTTAAATGTGTCATTGGTCCCTGGACTTTCATCAGATTTTGGCATTGGTCCCTGCACTTTTTTTTGTTTGGCATTGGTCCCTGCACTTTGTAAAAATATTGGTATTGGTCCCTCTGTTAACTTTCTGTTAAAAAAAACACAAAACTAACAGAGTGACACGTGGCCCAATCATTTCACGCCACGTGGCACCAATACCAATATTTTTACAAAGTGCAGGAACCAATACCAATATTTTTACAAAGTGCAGGGACCAATTCCAAACAAAAAAAAGTGTAGGGACTAATGTCAAAATCTGATGAAAATGCAGGGACTAAAGGCATATTTAAGCCAAAAAAAATTAGGCCCATTGTTTACTTTTAATTTATATAAAAATTCAGTTTTTCTTAATATCTTTTATGATTTTAAGTTTATTAAAAAAATAAAAATTAGAGGTCATTTTGCAACAATTAATTTGTTTGTAAGAATGAGATTCGTTAGCAACACACAAATCAAAACTTTTATTGAAATAACACAAATCGAAGTAGAAACTATTTTATTTTTTGAAAGAACACAAATCGAAACTTAGATGTCGCTACTTCTTTGACGACTCATTTCAAAATCATTATAATCATTGATTATTTTTTTTAAGTTCAAACTTTTTAAAAAATTTAAAACATCTAGAAAATAGACCAATCTTATATTGAGATAAGTCTTGCATCATTCACAAATTAGTTTTAATTATTGGATCTTTAAATCCTACCATTAAATCACATGGTATGACGAGATTTACTGATCCAATGATAAAAAAACAAACTTGAACATATGCAAAACTATTTTAATTGTGCATATATGTGACAAGTCTCAAAACATACATAGGAGAGAAAAATCAAATAGAATCATAGTGTCTTGATATACCTCTTGGCCATATCAAGTGTTGCTATAAGACTGATTTTGAGCCCATATTGTCTGACTTCTTTGAGAACCATTGTTTGCATTAGGAGGAGGACTGGAATAGCCCAAACTTTGGCCTTGGTTTGAGATAGGAGGATTTGTATTTCTCGAATTATTTGCATTAGGAGGAGGATCAGAATAACCCATATCATTATTTCTAATTGTACTCATTTTTGTATGTTAATTCAAATATTAGGTTCAAGCAAAATGTGCTAGATAATAATAATAATAATAATAATGTATTTTTTCTATGTGTTTGATTGGATATATATGATTCAGTCTAGTATTTATAGACATTGTAATCCTGGCTGCAATATACAAGAAATGTACCATGTATTTCATGGTAAGTTTAAGCAATATTCATTTAAGGGTTTTACATACCACACGTAACAGATTGTAGTTGATGGTTGAATGACATGAACTTGGTCAAAATAATTTAAATTATGAGTGTTAAATTGCAATGTTACCCTTCTTTAAAAAAAGAAAAATGGAGAAGGCAAGATTATTATTAATAGGTTTAAATATGTATTTCGTCCCTGCAAATATAAGCCATTTAAATTTTCGTCCATGAAGTTACTAATCATTCCATTTTGCCATTGAAGATATTAATCATTTCAAAAATGGTCCTAATTACATCTGATTAGTAACTTCAGGGACGAAA
Organism: Medicago truncatula; assembly: GCF_003473485.1. Taxonomy (NCBI): domain Eukaryota; kingdom Viridiplantae; phylum Streptophyta; class Magnoliopsida; order Fabales; family Fabaceae; genus Medicago; species Medicago truncatula. The sequence continues at coordinate 18,584,993 of NC_053043.1, read as the reverse complement.
AACTTATTTAAGCCAACCAGCTAGCCCAATCATCACTTACCACATGGGCACCATGTCGTTAATGACAGCCCACCTCAGCAAAAAAACCTAATTAGGATCAAAAGTCAAATGATTAAATTTTGCAGTGGCAGATTGGAAGGATTAGTAACTTCAGGGACAAAAATTCAAATGACCTATAGTTGCAGGGACGAAAGGCCTATTTAAACCTTATTAATAACGATGTTACTATCATCATTTTATAATTGTCTCATGTGAGATTTGAACTCTATTATAAAAGTTAAGTTCTTACTACGGATACCACTCGGACAAATTGCACTGTAACCCTTCATTTGATCTACGAAGTTTGTTCTACAATTTTTTTCTTTTTGCAGATACTTAGGAAATGATATGCTTTGTTCATAAGGAATTTCTCTCCCATGTTTTAACTTGTTTATCGACTACACGTTAGTCATTTTGAAATGTTCAAATTTTAATCAATAAAAAAAGAGGGAAAAGATTGGAGAGATTTTGCACATAGAAGTAAGAAGAAAAAAAGATTGGAAACGAATAGCGAATTTTGATAAAATATCCATGAATTTTCACTCTTCATTGTTGAGAAATGCTGGTGATTAGTTCCTAAAAAAAAAATTAGTTGGGATTGAATATTGGACCTCCTATAAGATATTTTTTTAACGTTTCAACTCAAATCCTCTAAAAAAAAAGGTTCAACTCCTATAGATAGGATACCTTAAAAAACAAAAATCATATAGATAGATATTTCCGGTATTTTACTTGGGGGTCTTTATAAAATGCAAGAAAAAGTATGGAAATAGATTATTTCATATGTAATTCATGCACGAACAGGTAATGTGTGATCTTTGTTTTGGTATAATAGAGGGCAAGTGGCTCAAAAGAAAATTAATAAGTCAAATGCACATTTTTTCGCATGCAAGCTCCTGCAATATCATCAAAAAGAAGTATGTAAAGATATCTAAGAGGGGACTGCAAAACAAGAAAATTCCAAGAATTTATAAAAAAAAAAAGACTAAAGTATGTGTCCTTCTAAAGAAAATCTTGAAGAGTTACTCTATAACCTTTGAGAGATACAAAGTCATGTCAAGCCCAATTACATGAACCTTTGAGTCACTCTATAATTAGATGAGAGATACAAAGTCATGTCAAGCACCAATTACATGCCCCACATCTTCACATGCAGAGTATCAAAAGCTCCAAACTTGTGGCTTAACCTCTAAGATTCAATTTTGATTCCTTGTTTTCGTAAAACCGTAATTTTGGCTATCCATTTTTAATTGGCAAATTTGGTATCTCAGTTCAGAATTTTTGACCAACCCATAATTTTGATCACACAAATTGATGACAAGACTAATTATACGAAGACGAAAGAATATTAATTGAAATAAACTTAAACAATTTATTGCCACATCATCAAATTGGATGGTCAAAATTACAAATTGGCAATTTTTTTTAAAAATGGGTATCAAAATTGCGCAATTAAAAATGGAGGGAATAAAATTGCTATTTTTGTCATAATAGGGGATCCGAACCGCGTTTAAACTTAAAAATTTATACAACATTATATATTTTTCTACGTAAGATCTAACTCAACTGACAATGACAATATTGTTATGCTAAACACTTTCACCTAAATTTTAACCGAAGTATCACAGTAGCATTTGAAATTTAGCTAGTATATGCCCCTTCATATACGGACAAAAAAAATTATGACATCTCTTCCCATTTATTCAATATTATAAACATCAAAAGTCCACCTTTAACTCTGTTTTCAGGAGAATGGCTAATATGATAGAGTTATTTCATTGATCAATAACGTGTAACAAAACACTTTCAAAGAAGAATTGTGGTTAACAATTTCGAAGTTCCCTTCAAAACAATTTCGAAGTTAGTTTATGATGAATTAAGTCTGGCGGTGAGAAATTTGACCATGTCGCTACCGTGCTGAGATAAAGGCGTGTAAGAAGCTCAGATTGTAAAATTCATGCTATGTTCTCAGAAGAAGAACATAGTGTGCTCCTCTCAAAGCGTGTCAGATTCGATTCTCCACAGTGACAATTTTGGCTAGTTAGTTTGAATTCTTAAAAAAAAAATTGTGTTTTGACATGTGTGAAGTGGTTAAATACGACATGTGATGTGAAACAGATTGATCAAATACTATGGTTAAGCTTCTCCATTGCTCATTATATTAAAAGTCTTTCGTTGGATCACATAAACAAACAAAGAAGCTTTGACTTTAAATGATAGCCTCACAAGTTGCTGATAAGATTGTACATCTCGGATTAGTCGTTTTTTAGACCAAATAACAGGTTCAAAAGAAGAAAAACAAAACATTGAATCAGATAATTTTAAAACAGTCCAAAGTGCACCATCAATCCGTCTTGTTAAAAATTTAAATATGAAACTTTGGATATCTAATTCATGTGCATTAGCTATTTCTAATTTCTGGGATTGGTCTGAGATTGTAAGTGGTTGGTTCTTTGATTTTGTATTAAGAGTATATATAGTCTTTGTTTGTTCATTCACTAAATTTTTACTAAAGATTTGTTTAGACGTTGATTTTGCACTACAAATGTTAGGCAACTTATAATAAGAAGATTTATATACTCATGGCTTATGTTTTTTGTTTTTAAATATGATGTCCAAATTACTTATGTAGTTGGTCATAGACTAGTGCGACGATTATCAGATCTTTGATAATTTTTAAGAAGTACGGACTTTGACTCAGACATTTGATACGACACATGCACGTCGACATTGCTAATATTTTTAAATAATTGAGAGATACAGAACACTGACACCGCTACATATATAATAACTTATTTATTACAATTAAATAAGATATCATAATTGTTTTTAAAAGAACTCAATTGAGAATCAAAATATATAATGTTCATATAAATTAAGCAATTTGTTTTATAAAAAAATAAAATAAAACAAGATTTATAGTATTCAACATATCTTTAATCCATATATGTGTTTGAGATTTGTCGAACAATATGTGTCCAAGAAAAGAAATAGAAAATATTTTCAAACAATTGTCTTAGTTTGTCTAACACTCATCGTATGGTGTTAAATGGGTGTTCGACAGTGATCCAAGGAGTGTTAGAACAAAGAAATAAATAAATACTTTTGAGACACTTGTCTAAGAATATTTAGGATAAAACTTAAGTGCATTTTCTTAAGTGTTTTTCGTATGATTTATAACTAAATATAACAAACTTAGAGAAAATTTAGAGTTTGAAAAGAGAGTAGTTTGGTTAAAACCATACAAAAAGTATCTAAAAAAATGCACCTAACTTTTTTTGGATTTTTAACAAATGTCATACAAGTATTGACACCGACATATGCTGGACACCGCAAACACCTGATCCTACAAAGGTATCCGTGCTTCATAGATCACCCCAAACATACATTCAAATGGTTCATTCTAACTTCTTGTTCTTGATGCCTATAACCCTACAAATCCATCCCAATAGCTCGAAAGTTTGAAGAAAGGAATCGATTGCACAAAATTGACGGAGCCAGAGATCAAGGGTTACATTCTCCTACCATCTTGGTATGCAAAGAAACAACAGAAGAATAATGGTTTTTCATTGATGAAAGTGAGAAAATGGTACAATCTACTTAAAAATTTGAACACTAGAACAACATATATGATTGATACATTTTGGGCAAAGAAATACACACTTTGATCAATACATTGAGTTCTATTTATCGAATGGACGAATATTGAAATACACACTTTGATCAATACATTGAGTTCTATTTAAACACACATAACAGTTGCAACTAACTGAAAATAGAAAACAAACTCTTAGTAACAAACTAACTATAACAAGCTGAATTAATATCACAATACAACAATTATAAACAAACGATGATTCTTTAACAAACAAGATTATTTGCTGCTGTAAATTTTCTTCCCATATGAAATTTCCACACGCCAAAGGACCTGCAATTTTTTTTAAATGATGAATGTCCCGATACAAAATATAAAGGTTTAATAATTAAATAATAAAACATTAGTATACTCTGTTAGTGTACCTTTAATTTATATATTCAATGATGTGTTACGACATAAATTGATGATTATGACAATTTACATATTTTTATTTTTGTTAATTGATGTGACAACATATCATCCGATGCATATGTAAAATAATTGTACATTGATAGAATATACTAATTCAATTTTTCCTTAAATTGGTTGAGAATTTTGGATTAATTTTTCAAACTAAAATTCATAATGATTGAATCCTTGAACTTTGAAAAAAATATTTTCAAACTAAAATATTTTATAAGCTTTAAATTATAACAAAACAAAAAAAATATATATACCCTTTGTATTTACTTTTAAATGATTTAAAATTCTATTTTTCTTAATATCATTTATGATTTAAGTTTATTCAAAAACAATTTTTAGAGGCAAATTTGCAATAGTTATTTTGTTAGGAGGAATGAGATTTGTTAGTAACACACAAATCAAAACTTTTTTTGAAAGAACACAAATCAAAATGGAAACATTTTTTTGTGAAAGAACATAAATATAAGCTTAGATGTCGCTACTTCTTTGACGATTCATGTCAAAAACATTATAATGATTAATCTTTTTTAGTTCAAACATTTTTAAAAATTTGAAACATCTAATATATAGGCCAATTCGATGTTGTGATAAATAGTCTCTTAAAAAAATGTGATAACCGAGAAGTCTTCATCGTTCATATATAAGTTAGTTTTAGTTGGATCTTTAAATCCTACCATTGCATCACATGATACGGTGAGACTTATTGATCCAATGATAAAACACACACTTGAACATGATGCAAAACAATTTTAATTGTGTAGATTAGAGAAGTCTCAAAATATATATATAGGAGAGAAAAATCAAATAGAATCATAGTGTCTTGATATACCTCTTGGCCATATCAAGTGTTGCTATAAGACTGATTTTGAGCCCTTATTGTCTGACTTCTTTGAGAACCATTGTTTGCATTAGGAGGAGGACTGGAATAGCCCAAACTTTTGCCTTGGTTTGAGATAGGAGGATTTGTATTTCTCGAATTATTTGCATTAGGAGGAGGATCAGAATAACCCATATCATTATTTCTAATTGTACTCATTTTTGTATGTTAATTCAAATATTAGGTTCAAGCAAAATGTGCTAGATAATAATAATAATGTATTTTTTCTATGTGTTTGATTGGATATATATGATTCAGTCTGGTATTTATAGGCATTGTGATCTTGGCTGCATTATACGAGAAATGTACCATGTATTTCATGGTAAGTTTAAGAAATATTCATTTAAGGGTTTTGCAGACCACACGTAACAGATTGTAGTTGATGGTTGAATGACATGAACTTGGTCAAAATGATTTAAATTATTAGTGTTAAATTGCAATGTTACCCTTCTTTAATTTATTTTTTTTGGAGAAGGCAATATTATTATATTAATAACGATGTTAGTATCAGCATTTTATAATTGTCTCCGATGAGATTTGAACTCTAGTATAAAAGTTATGTTTTTACTCGGATACTACTCGGACAAATTACAATGTAACCCTTTATCTACGAAGTTCGTAGTACAATTTTTTTTTCTTTCAGATACTTAGGAAATTATCTGTTTTGTTCATAAGGAAATTCTCTACCTGTTTTAATTTTCTTTATCGATTACACGTTACTCATTTTGAAATGTTCAAATTTTAATCAATAAAAAAAAGAGGGAAAAGATTGGTGAGATTTTGCACATAGAAGTAAGAAGAAAAAAAGATTGGAAACCAATAGCCAATTTCGATAAAAATATCCATGGATTTTCACTCTTTATTGTTGAGAAAAAAAAAAAACTTAGTTGGGATTGAATATTGGACCTCGTATAAGATATTTTTTAACGTTTCAACTTCAATCCTCTAAAAAAATAAATAAAAAAATTCAACTCATAGATAGGATACCTTAAAAAAAATTCATATAGATCGATATTTCCGGTATTTTACTTGGGGATCTTTATATAACGCAAGAAAAAGTATAGAAATAGATTATTTCATATGTAACTCAGACACGAAGTGTGATATTTTTTTGGTATAATAGAGGGCAAGTGGTTCAACGGAAAATTAATAAGTCAGATGCACATTCTTACGCATGCAAGCCTCAACAATATCATTAAAAAATAGTATGTGAAGATATCGAAGAGCGGACTACAAAACAAGAAAATTCTAAGAATCTATAAAAAAAGACTAAAAAATGTGTCAGCCTTTCTGAAGAAAATCTTAAATACGCCGAATCAATGAAGGGTTGTTCCCATTGATTTTTCACTTGTTAGTGATCATGTCGAGTAGAACCTTTGAGTCACTCTATAATTAGATGAGAGATACATACACAATCATGTCAAGTATCAATTACATGCCCCACATCTTTACATGCAGAGTATCAAAAGCTCCAATCTTGCGGCTTAACCTCTAAGTTTCAATTTTAATTCCTTGTTTTGGTAAAACCGTAATTTTGGCTCCCTATTTTTAACTGGAAAATTTGGTCTCTCATTTGAGAATTTTTAACTAACCCATAATTTCCATTACACAAATTGATGACAAGACTAATTATACAAAAACAAAAGATCAATTGAAATAAGCGTGAACAATTTATTGACACATCATCAAATTAGATGGTCAAAACCATGATTTGGTAAATGTTTTAGAAATGAGAATCAAAATTGCGCAATTGAAAATAGAGGGATCAAAATTGCATTTTTGTCAAAATAAGGAGATCAAAATTGCGTTTAAGCCTAAAAAAAATTAAAACAGTGTATCGTTTCTTCTGTAAGCCCTAGCTCAACTAACAATGACAACATTGTTATGCTGGACACTTTCACCCAAGTTTTAACCCAAATATCACAGTAGCATCAAAATTTAACTAGTATAATTGAAATAACAAAAAAGTCAACCCAAAATCTCCCAAAACCCCTTTATTCTCTTTATAGGCTTAAATGCTCTTTTGGTCCCTTAACTATTTAATTGATATCGCTTTGGTCCCTTAACTAAAAAAAAGATTGTTTGAGGATTTTAAGTTTTTTTTTTAGTCTCGTTTTGGTCCCTTCTGTTAGGTTTCCGTTAGTTTTAATAAAAAACGTTAAGTGTGGACACGTGTCACCTTGTCATTGGCTTTGAGATTTTTTTTAATATATATTTTATATTTTTGTAAAAAAATACCAGAACCAATGACTAGGTGACACGTGTTAACTCTGGGACACGTGTCACTTTGTCATTGGCTTTGGGATTTTTTTAAAAAAATATATATATTTTTTAAAATTTAAAAATAAAAAAAAACTCAGAGTCAATGACAAGGTGACACGTGTTCAGGAGTTAACTTTTTTTTAAAACCCTAACAGATACCTAACAGAAGAGACCAAAACGAGACTAAAAAAAAACTTAAAATCCTCAAACAATCTTTTTTTTAGTTAAGGGACTAAAACGATACCAATTAAATAGTTAAGGGACCAAAAGAGCATTTAAGCCCTCTTTATATATAGTATAGATATGCACCTTCGTCCATAAGTCCTAGCTCAACTGGCTAAATGTCGAAATTGTTAGGCCGAACGTCTTGATCGGGGTTTGAACCCCGACATCTCCATTTGTATGCATGAGTTTATAATGACTTTGTCATTTCGTCTATCTACCCAAAAAAATTATGACATCTCTTCCCATTTTTTTCAATATTATAAACGGCACAATTTTATTATAAACATCAAAAGTCCACCTTTAACTCTGTTTTCAGAAGAATGGCTAATATGATAGAGTTATTTCATTCAACAGCGTGTAACAAAATATTTTCAAAGAAGAATTTGGGTTAACAATTTCGAAGTTCCCCTCAAAACAATTTCGAAGTTAGTTTATGAATTGATTTTGCCGGTGAGTAATTTGATTTGACCATGTCGCTACCGTGCTGATATAAAGGCGTGTAAGAAGCTCAGATTGTAAAATTCACGTTATGTTCCCTGAAAGAAGAACATATTTGCAATATATTACTCCATCCGTTTCAAAATATAAGCAAAATTCACTTTTTAGGTTCATTCATTTAATGATGTATGTGGTTCATAATATGGACCGCATACATCATTAAATGAATGAACCTAAAAAGTGAATTTTGCTTATATTTTGAAACGGATGGAGTAATAAACAACATATTTCTAATATTTGACGGTTTGAGTTGTCTTGATGGTTTTACTTTTAGACCTTGGAGTGTGCTCCTGTAAAAGTAATGCATTGTATGGTTAACTGCGACATGTATTGTGAAACAGATTGATCAAATACTATGGTTAAGCTTCTCCATTACAAGTTATATAAACAAACAAAGAAGTTATGACTTTAAATAATACCCTCAACAGTTGAGGATAGGATTGTACATCTCAGATTAGTCGGTAGATCAAATATCAAGCTTAAAGAAAAGAAAGAAAAAAACATTAGATCAGATAATTTTAAGATAATCTAAAGTGTACCATTGATCTCTCTCATTAAAAATTTAACTATGAAATTTTGGATATTTAATTCATGTGCATTAGCTATATCTAATTTTGTGATTGGGGTGAGATTGTGATATGGTTGGTCTTTGATTTTCTATCAAGAGTATATATGTCTTTGTTTGTTCATTCACTGAAGGTGTGCTTTAGATGTTGATTTGGCATATAATAAGAAGATTCATATATTCGTGTCTTATAGTTTTTGGTGAAAATCTGATATCCAACCCTTTCTAACCTAGGAAGCACGAATTCGACATTTGACACAATATAGACATTCTGATACAGACATTTGAATCACCATTTAAAAAATATAATTTTGTTTCTTTACAATCTAAATAACAATTAAATTTAAATATTTTGTTATTAATTTTATAATTTAGAGTATAAAATTCAATTTTAAATAACAATACTTAATCAACTTTAGTAATTTTTCACATATTTTAAATTTATTTTTGGTTGTTTCATATTTTATAATAGTGTTTAAAACTATATGTTAATAAAATTGTGAATAAAAAATAGAGAAAGAGATGGATTCAAAATTTGATTATTTTAAAATGAACCCGCAATGTTATTTTTCTTTGAAGTGTGTTAGATTATTTTTTTGCTAGATTATGAGAAATAAAAAAAATTATTGAGGGACTAAAGCGTAGATTTTAACTTAAGAAGGGAGGGGAATGTAATTCAAGCTTTTCACAAAAGAGGGGAGTGAAATATTTTCTAATCTGTTTTGAATAAAAGGTGATGGAAGTGTATAATTTAACATAAAAGGGAAGGGGAGTGTAATTTATTCTACAAAAAAAGGTAATATTTTAGGTAAGTCATTTTTTAAGATAGACCAACTATTTCTTTCTCCCTTTTTGTTGTTTTTGGGAGTTTTTGTTTTGTTGGCTTTTCCTTTTTCCTGGATGTTGTTTCTTGTTTGAGGTTCAGGCATCTCCTGATATTTTATTAATTTTCTAGCTTTTATAAAAAAAAAAAAAAAAACTACTTCAAATAGGTGCATTAAATTAACAACTTAAATTATCTATTTGAAACTTAATAAATTAAAAGGACTAACTCGGTATTTTTGTCGAACTTAAAAGACTAAAAGAGGTAGTCTTTAAGATAACAATAATACTTTTGTCAAAAAAAAAAAAAAAATACAAATAATACTGTAAAAATAATCATGATTCATATTTTTTTTTTTAGGTTATTAGAAATCGTGATTGAGCTTAATACAATCCTACACAACTAACTTCCAAATACTATTGGACATGATGCGTGGATATAAATGATGGGAGTAGTAGAAACCTGATAGCATGTGACCCATTAAATCTTAGAAGATGGTCAGATACCATGTTAGAAATAGTGGTTTGACCTTATACAATCCCTCGAAACTGGCTTGTAAGATGAAGATTACCCACACGTATAAACGTATGTTTATGCCATATTTTGTTCGATGTGAGACTCTCAGATGATTTACCTTTGTCAAAAAAAAGAAGTTGTTGGCTTAAACACTTCCCTTGTAGTCACATAAACATAAAATAATAATAAAAAAATAAGTTATAAATTTGTTGAAATGATTAGCTAAACAATTTTAGTGTAAGACAAAACCAGATTAAGATGATATTGAATTACAACCTGCTTTCTAGAGAGTAAATTCAAGAGTGTGTCCAAAATTTTAGAAAAAATAAACACGATAAAATTTGATAAGCATGCATATCCAAACAAAGCATTTTTATTAGGAAATAAGAATTTTGGCCCTCAATTTATTGGATATTTGTTTATTATATCTCATACATTAATGCTATCAAGTCAAGGTGCCACTTTTACAACATATCTTGTTGAAACAACCATTTGAGCCCATGTCAACCAGACTTGAAAATTGCATCTGATCATCTTTATGTGTAAGGATTAGCCAAAGTTTATTCCCTGAGCTAATGGTAGTTCACTTCCATAATTGATGGTACTGCACAAGACAACAATTAAAATGTCATTAAGAACATGCAAAGTAAAGGAAGATGTATTTATATGATTAACAGAACTTATAAGTAAGGGACATTAAACATCTTAAATTCAACCAAGACTTGCCATGTAGAACGGCGCATGTATTGCTTCCACGAGTCACTCCCTGCTTCGCGACCACCACCAGTTGCCTTTTCTCCACCAAAGGCTCCTCCAATCTCCGCTCCATTTGTTGGTATGTTCACATTTACAATACCACAATCACTCCCTCTTGGCCTGCACGGCAATCACACTCATGAATACGCAAAATATATTGCTTATATACTAAAAAAACATCACAAACATCTTTCAAGGGTTTTGGGTTAGCACGCAAGTTCCCAAGCTGAAGTAATTAGAAGGTATCTAGAGGAAATGACGAAAAAAGAAGTCCAGATAGTTACCCGATCCATTTGAATATAGTATCAGGTCTTTGTGTAAAGATTGAACTACTCAGTCCTTGAGGAACAGAATTGTTCAAGGCAATTGCTTCTTCGAGATTCTAAGTAGAAAAACCATGAAGTGCAATCAGAAACTAAATTCGTAAGGAAACATGTTCAATAAAAAGATATAGATAATATACTACCTGAAATTTCATAACATAGAGAACTGGAGCAAACAGTTCTTCTTTAACTACAGCAGCATCTGCAGAAATCTCAACAATTGTTGGCTGTACAAAATTTCCATCTGACTCTAATACAGATCCCCCTGTTAGGATCTTCCCACCCTGATAATCAGAGTATCGAGTAAACATCTCGGCATATAGAATACACACCCATCATATTTGAGTAAAATTTTTCTTACAATACTGTGCAAAATTGGACACAACACACATGGGAAGTTACATGCTGACCATATTTAACTAGAAAAGAGAGACACAACACCTGAGATTTTATCGCCGCAATGCCCTTCTTGTAGTTTTCCACGGAAGAACGAGTATGCAGGGGCCCAACAAGAGTCCCTTTCTCCAGGGGATTCCCAATTTTGACTTGTTTGTAAAGTCCGGCAAGTTGATCTAGTACATTTGCGTAAATACTCTCATGCAGAAACTGCATGCAAAGCAGCCAAAATTGAATATTAAATATACCTCACAGAAACAACATGGATGCTTTACAACTGTGAACTCAATTTTTCAAAATTGTTTTTAATACCAGTCTACGGCAGGTTGTGCACCGCTGACCAGCAGTACCCACAGCTGCAAAGAAAATAGAGCGTACAGCCAGTTTTATATCTGCATCATCCATGACTATAATTGCATTGTTACCACTTAACTCCAGTAAGCATTTGCCAAATCTTTCATTCACTGTTTTCTGTACCTCCGCACCCACCTACAATAGGAACATTTCATTATCAGCTCAATACGTAGATTTTAATCTACAAATGATACTGAAGTGAACATTCGGCACTGTATCTCAACATAGCATGTATGAATAGGAGGCCAGATATACATGATTACACAATCTCTGAGAAATAGAGGTATTTGCACTAGCAAGATGATGCTATAGGGTGTTAAATATTACATATCTTTATTAATAGTTATTGTAATAAGACCTAATGCCATTACTGCACGCACAGAGAAACTCGGGTGACAACTACATTTTAAATACAAAGTAGAAAATGGTACATCCAATTCAATTTGGTTAATTATGTTTAGAGATAAAGTACTCAAAGAAACTACCTTTGAGCTTCCGGTAAATGAAACCAGTGGAATGCGTCTGTCTTTCGATATTGCCTGCCCAATATCAGCACCTCCACAGAAAGAGGTGAATATTGCCCCAGGTAATTTGTTCCTCTCAAGAACTTCAGATATTAGCTTTGTAATAGCAATAGTTATCAATGGTGTAGTTGGAGCTCCCTTCCTGTAATCCGTGCGGTAGTAAGAAAAAAATGTAATGAAAAGACAACATAATTTTTATTGAAAATCTGAAACACACTAGAAGAAGAAGAAGCTGACAAGACATCACATAAAATTTTAACAAAGATTTGCATAAAAGTCATTTAGTTCATCATGGTCAGCAACAATCAAGATAATTTTTTTCATCTTAATCCCTTCTGATAAACCTCCTTTCTAAGCCATTTATGCATATCATACAGAATACAGATACACATATTTTATTGGGAAGGGGGAGAAAGAAGTCCTCGGAGGCAAGGATAAATTATACAACCATTAAGTAGAGAGATCAGATTACGAGGATGCCACATAAGAGAACAAAAATACATAGCACTTTAACCACAAAGGTATATTTCATGAACAATAACAACCAAGCCAACCACCAACCTCATCTCACATGGTGGGGTAGGCTATATTACGGATTGATGTTAATGGAAATTTTGTACAAAATACTAAGTGAAACAAATTCAAAGGAAGTGCAATTGGAGAAATCGGGGATCAAGTCATCTCCAAAACTTACAGCTTTGTGCCCACCAACTGTGTCATTTAAGATATATTCACCCAACACAAATAAGCTGCCTTAACAGTGTTGCAATTGTAGGAAACTCAACTTTTGCGAGATACCAAATGAAAGATGGTGATAAATCACATACATTAAACAGTATGCATCAAGAATTGAAGTATTGATCGCATAAAGTTTAGAGTATAAATGTCATTCAAGTCCAGAGAAAATAGTAGACAACAGAAGATCAAGAAAATTGGTCTGAAATCTACACGCACACATGGTCAGTAATCATGTGAACTTACCAGACTACACAGTTACCACAGACTAATGCAATGCAAGCATTCCATCCTGAGATACAACAGAAATGAACAGGTTATACAACATTTTAATCACCAGAATAAGGTCGAAGTATAAAAAGTAAGTGCAGATAGTTTTCTTGATGTTTGGAATACATTCCTAAGAAATTTTCTTTTGATAAGCAATGCATTCTTAATAGAATGACCAGAAATTTATCACTGCGTGTGTTGAGATAGATGAAGAAAAAGTATACCTAGAACAGCACATGGAAAGTTGAAAGCAGTGATTACGCCAACTATTCCTAGTGGGTTCCATACCTGTAGTGTAAGAGCACACAATAGAGTTCATAACTAAACCCCCTATGATATAATGGTGAAGAAGTTACAAAATAATCACGGTTTAGTATCGAACCTCAAACATCATATGATCTGGACCTGTAAAGAAAGAAAGTTCAACGAAAAAATTAACTCAGAACCAGAACATCATGAAAAGAAATTAGCATCGAAACAAAAGTGTCTGAACAAAATTTTTTTTAAACAACTTTATAACCCTGAGTATTATTAATAAAGAAACGATGAACAATTGATAAAGGTGAAAAATCTTACGTTCCGATGGGATAATTGATCCATTCAATTGTCGGCTTAGCCCAACAGCATAATCACACATATCAATAATTTCCTGTAACAAATAGCATGAAAGGTTACAAACTATATCGCATACAAATGTGAGAACAAATATTATAGAGTATATGATTATTTTTAATTCTGTGTATCGAGAAAAAGTACTAGATTGCATCATATAGCAGTAAGCCTATACACACACCAATGTTTATGCAATGCCCCAAGAAAGAAAATGAAGGAACTTTGAAAGGTGACTATAAAAACGCTGCTAACGCGGACATATGAAAATGCTGCTAACGCGGCTTAATTCTAGAATGAGTAAATAGTCAAATTTATCACTAAAAAGATTTACGGTTGGTGATAGTAAAACTACTATTTAAAAACGACAATCCCCCCACTGGCAAAATTGGTTACTAAATTAGCAAGTGCTGGAAAATTTTAAAAGCTCCCAACATTACTTTTGATATTACATACTCAACGATTCATGATGGTCACTCTACCCAATCACATAGCAGTTTCAGACTTTCCACCTGAAATAGCTAAATCGACTTGGTTATACTCGAAAATGCAGAGTATAACGTGAAAAAAGTTCATTAGAATTCTTAAACATTCTGAATAACGGGAAGACTTTTCACTCTCCAGTATGTTCCCTTATTTTTTAACAGCTTAACAATTTTCAAAAGTACGGTTCCAGTTAACCTTGTTGACTAAAACGGATTTCAGGATTTTTATGCAACCAGTTACATTTTAGATGCCCATATTGGAAGGCTTCTTTTTCTTTGTAGTGAATGAAAATTGATGGAAAGAACACAACTATGCAAAATATGCTTGGATTGGACGAAGCTTTAGAGACACATTTTTCGGCCCTAACAGTAAAAAAACCCACGTTTTGGGCCGAGACTTGGATGACATTACAACAAAATAGTACAAGGTAATCAGTTCATGATATCTGATAATGCATTACTTGGTTACCACCAATTTGACTTACGTACTGTCACACTCAACATGTTACGAAAAATTACTTAATAAAGAGATTTGCCATACCTGAACTTCCCCGATTCCTTCTGCGAGAATTTTTCCCATCTCAAGAGCCACCAACCGACCCAGTGGATCCAATTTAGCCCTCAATGCATCCCCAATCTGCCTTACAATCTCACCTCTTTTGGGTGCCGGAATCTGCAAGAACGTCACAAGTTCATCCTCATTTAGTTTCCAACTGTACCTAAATTCAGTATGAGCTATCGGCTATCGCAAAATTCACACTTATATCAAAAAAGAGAAAGAAAAACTCACAGTCATCCATGTCTTGGCTGCTTCACTACAAGCTTGCAATCCCTCTTCATAATCTATCACAGTTGCTTCCGTCACCGTAGCAATAGTCTAAATTCAAAGCAACAACAATCAGATACATAAAAATGAAATCCAAAATTGCCAAAAACCATGAAAACAACTAACTGCTTGTTTGGATTGATTTGAAATCCAACTAATTTTGGCAAAAACAATAAAAACACCGTGATTCTGCTAAATTCATTGCAAATCCAAATATGCACTTGTATTTCAATCATCAATCAAGATCAAATCCAAATTCACTAAACTTTCATTAATCACTCAGGTTTAGTAAAAACAAAAACAAAAAATACTAAAAAAAATAAAAAATATATCTTCCCTTTTAAATTAAAAAACAAAATTAAGCAAGAGGAAACGTTTTATTAATTAAGATAATATTAATGATCATTTTACAATTGTCCAGAATTAAACTCTGGACCGTCCTATAAGCTATACTCCCTCCGTTTCTAAATTATAAGTAAAATTGATTTTTTAGTTTCATTCAATTAATGATGTATGTGGTTCACAATAAACCACATACATCATTAATTGAATGAATCCTAAAGAGTCAATTTTGCTTATAATTAGAATTGGAGGGAGTCCTCACTAAGCTATCTTTCTTTTCATTTACATTTACATCTAAATTTAATAAAAATCTTTACTTATGACACTTTAATTTCAGTTTTAAGATCAAAGTTTCATAATTCAGCAGTTCTTTCATGCATGCAAAGTTGCAAAAGAAAAAAAAAAAAACTTTTAAAAAAAATTAAAATAAAATAAAAAAGTGAAAAAAAGTGTGACCTGATTGGTGGAAGGATTAACAGAAGTAACAGAAGAACCATTGGCTTTCCACTGACCATTGATGAAACCACCGATGTTAGTTGAACCTAAACCGATCTCTTTCAAAAACTCCAAATTGTTACTTTGATCAGAACCCATTTTCTTGAAACCCAAATTGATGATGATGATGAAATTGTTGAAACAAAAAAGTGAGTGTAAGAATAAGAGTACATGTGTTGTTGTTTATAGTCACGGTTTGAGATTGAGACAGGACAGTGAGTTGTGTTGTGTAGACCCCACTTTTGAGACGGACGAGGTGATCATCATCATGATGATGATGATGTCTATTCATCCATATCTACATACGTTGCTTTTTGATTGGTGGCTGGGTGCATGTCTAAAAACAAAATTTGTTCTAATTTTATTAGATCTCAATTTTAAAGTTTAGGTTAGGTGCTTTGATCTATTAAAAAATAAATATTGAATAGAATATTATGTTATATAATAAAATAGTACTCCATCCGTTCCGGTTTAACAGAGTGAATTTACCATTTCACACAGATTAAGAAAAGTGTATAAATGAAAGAGATAGAAAAATGATTTTGAGTGTCTTTGTCAAATATTGGTACATTCTTCTTTGTCATAAATGTAAAGTAGAATATATTGAATTGAGAGTTGTAGAAGTAATATTAATTAGAGTTATAATTGGAAAAAAATAATTAATGTTGTAGTGAAAAGAGAAATTAGTCAAGATTCTTGGGACAATATTTTTTAACAAATGACTCAGTTATTTTGGGACAAAGGGGATATAATATAAGGTAAAATGTATGATAAATTTTATAGTATTAAAGGATTTTTTCTTTTCTTTTTAATAGTGTGTTTCGTTTGAAAGAAAAGTTGTAAATAGAGAAATAGGTAAGAGAGAGTATATGAAAAGAGAAAGATATGAGAAATAGAGTAGATTTTATGAATTTTTTAGTATAAGAGAAAAATAAGAGAGATAAAAGAGAGAGAGTAATGTAATTGCTTTTAAAGGACAAAAATACCCTTAAATAAAATTAAAAGAAAAATAAACAGAAAAGCATAATTTATGTTACCTTTTGTCAAAAAAATAATTTATGTCATCTGAGATACATTTTCTATCAACATTAATTAAAATCTCCCCTAAAAAAACATTACCTTGAATTGCTCTTCTCCCTCTATTATGTTAAAATATATGCTATCCTCCTTTGAAAAGTAAGAAAATTATACTACTCGATGATAATTAAATTTAAATATTTTATTATTAATTAAATGATTTTAGAATATAAAATTTAATTTTAATAATTTGTGCAATAATCTCTGTGAGTATAACCCAGTTGACAGGGATATCACAGTTAAACTTAGTATGAAAGCTTGAATGCAGTGTCGTGGTAACATTCTTCAATCAAACTTGGTCCTTTACATAGCAGTGAAGTAGATGACCGATGATAACGAAATCATTATCTTCGCCTGAATAAACTAATCCTAAATAAAACTTAATAGCAAACAGAAAATGAACTAATATAAACGACATTAAATTAAATAATTATCCAACAAAAGTAAACAGAGGTTCATCATAGAACCCTAACCTATAGATATCTAGTTACACATGATAACTAAGACAAAAATACTAAAAGATAAAAACATACCCTAGAAAAGATAGGAGAAGATAGAACTCCTCTTTGGTTCCTAGAATAACCTTCCTATTTAACCGAGGAAGGTTGGTCTTTATAGAAAAATTTTCCACCTAACTTGAGCTAAAATCATAAGTTTTCAGGGGCGAAAAAGTCGCAAAAAGTGACTTTTTTTGCAAGTCACAGACGCCTAACACCTAGGTTCATACGTCTGGTGCATGTGCCTTTGAGTTTCAGTGCCTAGCGCCTAGGTCCATGCGCCAGGCGCTTTAGTGCTTCACTTATGGGCGCCTAGAACCCCATTCTGTGCGCTAGGCTCTTTAGATCATAACTTTCATGTTTTCCTGTATTCTTCGCCTGTTGAGGTTTTTTCTTCATAGTTAAGCGGGGGCGGATCCACTTAAGAGATACGTGGAGCTATAGCTCCGCATGTTTTTTCCTTTTTTTTTCTTTTCCCCTTCCCCCTTAGTTCCGCAAAGTCATTTGCAACTTTTGATATGAACAAATTATTGAGGATTACTGAGTTTTATCCAAATGATTTTATAGATGTGCCGGAAGTGGCGTTACACACTCAACTTAATAATTATGTTACAAATGTTCTATCTAACCTAAAATTTGCTAAGTTGAAAGGGCTTTCAGATCTTTGTGCAAAACTTGTGGAAACAAATAAGTGCAAACAATGAGGTATGTTAGACTATTTGATCTGTGAGTTTTTGTGTTTCTTACACAATCTCGACGAGAATAATATTTGTAAATTAAAAAAAAAATTCACTTAGTTTGCATTATTATTTATTTGACATTTTAGCTCCACATATACCTAAAGCCTGGATCCGCCCCTGTAGTTAAGTTGTCTTGGACTTTGGGAACATAATTCCTCCATTTGTAAAGTATTTCAAGGCCTTTTGAATCTTCATTCTTCATCCTCCCAAAGCCCAATAATTTTCGGAGGTCTTGTTTTGCCTAATTTGCTTGATTTTTTTTGTGTTTTACTCAAGAACCGCCAAAAATTGGTTCTTATCGGAAAGAATAGAATTATAGACTCAAATATAAAAAATATTACAAATGTCCTAAAATCATAGGCGATTTCTTCTAATACTCCTCTGGTTTGCTAGTAAAAACTACTAAAATAGACTGAAAAACATGTTAATAATAACTTATGATGACCTGTCATAATCCCTGCGCATGGGACAACAACCATCACTTCCCCATGCGCCCCTATGTACCAGACCAAGCGCCATGTGCATGGACACTGGCAGTAAGTGTTGTTTGCTTTTTTTTTTCTAAGCCATTTTTGGTTCAAACCCCCTATATTCACTCTCTTAGCCCCTATGTAATAAAAAGAGGGAGAGAGAGAGAGTGCTTCGGCCTCAACATAAAAGGAAAAAGGGAAAGGATTTGGAGCTCAAAATTATAGGTGTGTTTACATAAGGATTGCAGAGGAAGGATTGTGTGTTGTGTTGATTGGTTAAAATTTTGGTGAGGGTTGGAGAAGAAGAGAAGAAGGCCAAAGGAAAAAGAGAAAAGGGAAAGCACGGCTTTAGCGGTAAAAGAAATGAGAAAAAGTGGAGAGAATAGGAATAGGAATACTTAGGTGGCATTTAGAATGCACAAATATAAGATTTGTGCACCATGCAAAAATTGTGCATTGAAGGACAAATGGCGGTTTTGGTGGGGTTGGATGAC
Source organism: Medicago truncatula (assembly GCF_003473485.1). Classification (NCBI taxonomy): domain Eukaryota; kingdom Viridiplantae; phylum Streptophyta; class Magnoliopsida; order Fabales; family Fabaceae; genus Medicago; species Medicago truncatula. The sequence continues at coordinate 18,565,735 of NC_053043.1, read as the reverse complement.
CTGCTAAAAATAAATAATTAATAAAAGAAAACATATTATAATGAGAAATATTGGTTTTATTGTTTTTGCTGTATACACCCCTCAAATCCGAAAATGCAGAGAAGCAATTCACACTAACACGTCGCTGCACATCTTGAATCTCACTTCAATCTCCTTTTTCCTCTTCCTTCACTTGAATCTCACATAGAAGCATCTTCATTGCCCCCCATGTTGTTCAGATTTTCAGAAATTGTTACTCACCATCAACCTCACATTAACTTAATTTTCATCTTCTTCAACAAAATTGTTCCATTTTATTTCACTTTCCATTGAAGTTTGGAGATTGCAAGTTTAGTTTCTAGATCTGGATTCATTGAAGCTGTTGGTTGATTTCTGAAATAGTATGTATAAGAATTTGTTAAACATATTTGATTCATACTTAAAATGTTTTTTGAACAACCTGGTCACCATTCAACCTAGCATACACTTCAGTGTTCCCCATTTTCGATTTGCTGTTCTTCAGTAACGCACGGTCGTGCGCAATTTTGACATGGCCATGTTGGTTTGCACTGGAAGATTAGATTCCAAGAAATGGTTGGTAATCGAGACTTCTCGAACCCTTCAACTCGCCGGAATCGCTCGATGGTCGAATTGAGATGATCTCGAATAAGAAAAATCCAACTCCGGTTGGATATTTCTTCCGATTACTCAAAATGAATGCGCCCGAGTGGCCTTACTCGATAATGGGAGCCGTTGGATTTGTTCTTTCTGGATTCATTGGTCCAACTTTTGCTATTGTTATGAGCAATATGATTGAGGTGTTTTACTATAGAAACTATGCATCCATGGAGAAGAAAACTAAGGAATATGTTTTCGTATACATCGGTGCTGGAATTTTTGTTGTTGGTGCTTACTTGATACAACATTACTTTTTTAGTATCATGGGAGAAAATCTCACCACAAGGGTTAGAAGAATGATGCTTGCAGGTAATGACTTATTTTCTTCATTAATTAATATTAACTATTAAGAATGTTTGGAAAAATAGTTTACAAATGGTTAAACAAGTGTTTTTGTGCTTGAAAATTCGTACAATTTTCTTCAAACATTTATTGAAAACAATATAGTCTTATAAATATTGAAATTGTTATTTTTGCTTTACGTATTTTGAGGAATGAAGTTGGATGGTTCGATGAGGAAGAGCACAACTTGAGTCTTGAAATTGTCATGACAGGTCCAGCAGCTGATGCTGCTGTCTGCGCCAGTCCAAGCAAAGGTTTAGGGAGGTTTTTTGGGTTCCTGGTAGTCCGGTTTGAGGCAAGGCTATGGCTCTGAATTTTGATGATCCACATTAGATTTCAGAATCATAACTTTGGTCATCTTTTGGGGTTCAATGGTGTTTTTTCCTCCGTTTTTTCCGCTTGGTTGTAGGTGTGTTATTTTTGTCGGATGATGTAACACTTATAGGTGGCATCTTGTAGTCGTTTCCTTTCTCCGCCTATTTGCATCTTGCAAAAGGTCGGGTTAATAATATTTGTCGATTCAACAAAAAAAAAAATGCACTTGATACAATTGTAAACAATTTGACTTTTGTGTTATTGATTGAGTTTTATGCTTTGATTTTGTGTTCTCAAATGTACTTATGAAATTATCATTAGAGATGCACAACACAATGAGATTTGGTATCAAATTATGAATAGATGGTTATCTGTTATGGGGTCTGCAGTGGTGTTTTGGATTTCTGTTATGACTGCTTCTCTTTCTCTGGTTTTTTGGCAGAAACATGTAGCAGTTCTGCTGTTAAAACAACTTCAGTAGGCCTAGATTTTGGTGTATAGCGCGCCTGTTTTGGCGGCAGTTTGTTCAACTTCATAACATTATCATATTAAGCATTATAGTAGACACTTAATATTTATTGCGGCAGTTTGTTCAACTTCAGAACATAACCATAAATATATCCTCAATTTCCAGAACAAAAGTCACTTAATTTATTCAATAAGAAAGTTTTACATTATAGTAGACATAAATCCCTTTTACAAACATTGATCCAACTCTTACGAACAATATGACAGCATACAATATTCCTAACTCAGCTACTTATAATTAAATTATATCCTCTCAAAGCCACATATACATCCCTTCCAAAGCAGCAAAGCATTGCATCACTACACCTAGGATAAGATGACCAATTCAAGCCCCATCCAAATCTACGGTACCAATTCCCTGTCAACATATAAATAAGTAACAAGGTTAAAAAATATCTCTAAAATGAACAAAAAATGCATAAACAGTGTAAAAAAAAGAACAAAAAAAAATGTAGAAAAAAAGTTAAAATGATAAATTGCAGAAGATTTCTGTCATGGGAAGCATATGGGTTGTCTACCACCCTGTCAACCAACATTGCGCTGCCCACCTTCATGTCATGAGAAACAAAAAAGGTTGTTAGTTTGAAGAGAAAAAAACCATCGATGCCTTCAACCAAATAAATAATTCCAAGATATAGCAGTAGCCTTGGCTAGACAGAACCATTCTCATATTCACTGCAACCATTGCCATATCTGTAATACCCGTTTTTTTTTTAACCGCCACACAGGCAAACATAATTCTTTATTTTTAACCTCCACACAGGCAAACATAATTCTTTTTTAACCGCCACACATGCAAACATAATTCTTTTTAACCCCACACAAGCAAACATAATTCTAACATAGGAACTAGATATTAATTTTTTAAGAAATGATGTCACAATCTATAGGATATGCCAAAATTTAATTAATCTTTCTCATATATACATTAATGCTATTATATGAGAATAAGCAAAAGTTTTTATTGGAAAAGATGATTTTTTTAAAAACAAGATTAAATAAAATAAAAATTTATCTTTTTTGCTTATATTTTAGGACAAAGAAAATGAGTTTTTTTTTCTTATATTTCGGGACGAATGGGGTATTTTGGAGCCTCCTCTGTTAATAAATTTGATATGTTAGAGACAAAATCTTGAGGAGGATAAATAAGGAGGGAGATGAAATTTGATTATTTTAGGAGAAGAGGGAAAGTGAAATAATTTCCCCAAAAAAAAGTGGTTAAAATGAAATTTAAGTTTTGTATCTTTTAGCGAAAACTTAATTCATTTCCTTATGATTTTCTTGCATGTTAATTTAGTCTTTGACAAAAAAAAAAAAAAAAAACTTAAATTGTTCTATGATATAGAGTTTGTTTGTTATAGTTACGACTCATCAGACTCACAACTCTTACCCTAACTCAAAGAATGTTACAGTGAAAGTACTTGGATGAACGTTCAATGACTAGTCAAACTCTTTATCGACTAATCAAGCTTACAACTCTCACCCTAACGACAAAATTGTTCAACTTAAACTACTTCCAAGATGTCATAACGACTCATCAAACTCACAACTCTTACCCTAACTGAAAGAATCTTGGAGTCAAAGTACTTGGATGAACGTTCAATGACTAATCAAACTCTTGTTATCGACTAATCAAGCATGTAACTCTAACCCTAATGACATCTTTCACCCTAATGACAAGATTCTTTGACCTAAACTACTACATAAACTTCAGCACGACTGGTCAAAATCACAACTCTTACCCTAACTGAAAGAATCTTGGAGTGAAAGTACTTGGATGAATGTTCAACGACTAATCAAACTCTTTATCAACTAATCAAGCTTAAAACACTAACCCTAATGGCAAGATTCTTCGACCCAAACTACTTCCAAGATTTCAGAACGACTCTTTAAACTTACAACTCTTACCCAAACTGAAAGAATAATGTAGTCAAAGTACTTGGATGAATGTTTAATGACTAATCCAATTTTTAATCGACTAATCAACCTTAAATCTATCACCCTAACGACAATATTCTTCGACCTAAACTACTTCCAAGATGTTATAACGACTCATCAAACTCACAACTTTTACCTTAACTCAAAGAATCTTGCAGTATAAGTACTTAGATGAGCGTTGAATGACTAAACAAAAACTCTTTATAGACTAATCAAGCTTACAACTCTCACCATAATGGCAAGTTTCTTTGATCTAAATTACTTCGAAGATGTCACAGCGACTGATTAAGCTCACAAATTTTACCCTAACCGAATGAATCTTGCAGTGAAAGTACTTGGATGAAAGTTCAATGACTAATCAAACTCTTTATCGACTAGTCAAGCTTACAACTCTCACCCCTACGACAAGATTCTTCGACCTTAACTACTTCCAAAATGTCAGAATGACTCATCAAACTTACAACTCTTACCCAAATTGAAAGAATCTTGCAGTCAAATTACTTTGATGAATGTTCAACGACTAGTCCAATTTTTAATCGACTAATCAACCTTAAAACTCTCATCCTAACGACAATATTCTTCGACCTAGACTACTTCCAAGATGTCATAACGACTCATTAGACTCACAGCTCTTACCCTAACTCAAAGAATCTTGCGGTGAAAGTACTTGGATGAACGTTCAATGACTAATCAAACTCCTTATCGACTAATCAAGCTTACAACTCTCACCCTAACGACAAGATTCTTCAACTTAAACTACTTCCAAGATGTCATAACGAATCATCAAACTCACAACTCTTACCCTAATTGAAATAATCTTGCAGTCAAAGTACTTGGATGAACGTTCAATGAATAATCAAATTGTTCATCTACTAATCAAACCTACAACTCTCACCCTTACAACAAGAATCTTCAATCTAAACTACCTGGATGATTGTTAATTGATCAATCAAGAATTCACAACGATTACTCAAACCCACAACTCTTACCCTAATAGCAATAATCTTATACGGAAAGTACTTTGATGGATGTTAATTGATTTATAAAGATAACCACTACTTCGTTCGTATTTAATTATTATTATAGTTATTATTATAATTAATTAGTATTATGATATAAATAAATATTAATAATATTATATTATAACGACAAAACTAGTTTTATATTCATATATAGAAAATAACATAATACAATTTTATTAATAAAACTCAAGATTAAAAATACAACAACTGAAACTCATCAAAATACAAAAACTGAAAAATCGATAATTACTAAATTATTTATGTGCTCTTTAATATATATCACATATAAAAACCTAAAATGTTGAATTTTGTTTATAATAGCGACCAAATTGTATACTCCCTTCGGTCCTATTTACAAGAGACAGTTGACTTTTTAATATATTGAATAATGTATGTATCTAGTCAAGAACTTAAACCAAATACATAAATTATTCAATGTATCTAAAAAGTAAATTGTCTCTTGTAAATAGGACTGGAGGTAGTATTTATTAACCAAATATTACACACAATTTATTCATCTTATAATTTTTCCAAAAAACATAAAATCCAATTACAAGCGTCCAATTTACCAAAACGACTTCTACTTAATTTTTATACATTTTCTGATTTTTCAATATACATACAAAATCCAATTTTAGGTGCTAAAAAAAATTAAGCATAAAATGCATGTTATTTTCATAGTTTTCGTCTAATAAGCAATTGCAGCAAATATATCAGCCCATGTTCTTACAAGTAGCAGAAAATAGTCCTGCCCAAAGCCCACTACAAGCCACAAAAAAAACGAATAAAATATTCTGATTTATTACATGGTGGGACCGCATGTACCCAACATCACATTAAAACCAACAGGTAACCTGTTACAAAACTGGCACAGATCTCAACCGTTGGAATTTTATATTAATAAATCAATGGCTCAGAATTGATTTCAGCTCTTATATGCACAACTTTTGCATGGTGCACAAATTCATCACTTGTGCATACCAAACCCCACCGAATACTTATGTAGGTGGTACACAATTACTATTTATTTTACCCTTTTCTAAAAGAAACCTTCTCTAATACATTTAACGGATAGCGTAGTCTGATAGGAATAAAGCTGGATACTATTATAGAAGTTCAGTCGTGATCGAGGTATAGTTTGAACAACAAATTTTTTCTTTTAAGAATTGAACTTGGATTCTACTGAATGATTCATTATTTGGTGGAACTTATTAACCACGTTCTCCTGTGCTTCCAGACATGCCGAGCTCCACATATTCTTATACAGTCAAAGGGGGATCGATTCCATAAAAGATGAGATTAGTAAATAGAAATTTACTGAAATGCAATCTTTGTTAGATCGTCAATTTTGTACCATTTGAAATCATATTTTTATACTCATAACACTCATTGATATTTTAATATCAAATTAATTTTTATTTGCATTTTCTTACATTTCAATTTCTATTTTAAATTATATTTTTTGCGGTAAATCATTAAATGATTTTCTTATTCTATCATGTTGGTTTCCAACTAAACTGAAATTCATGATAATAATTTTAACTAGAGAAACAAAATAAAATATATTGCAGCTGTAACATCTAGAAAGATCTAGAAAGATGTTTGATACTGGAGACTAGGAAAATTAAAAGGTTATGAAAAAGAATGAAATTCGATAAAACTTGAATTCTTTTTAGGCTTAATTACACTTTTGGTCCTCGTGTTTTGGCCTACTTACGAAACTGGTCCTGCCCTTTTAAAACAGAACAAAATAGTCCTTCAAATATCATTTTTGTTGCATTTTTCTTCCTACCCCCCATTTTATTCTCCAAAAACGCAGAGAAATGACAGTTTTAGACCTACCCCCTATGCTTAACCATGAAATAAATAAGGAATAAAGCATGTGGGTACAAAGAATCCACTTTATTCAACACACTAACAAAAAAAAACCCTAATTTCTAAGATATGTTTCAAATTAGGGTTTTTTTGGTTAGTGTGCTGAATAGAATAGATTCTTTGTGCCCACATGTTTTATTCCTTGTTGATTTCGTGGTTGAGCATAGGGGTAGGTCTAAAACCGCCTAAAACTGTCATTTCTCTGCGTTTCTGGAGTTTGAAAATAGGAGGTAGGACTAAAAATGCAAAAAAAATGATAATTGAAGGACCGTTTTGTTCTGTTTTAAAAGGGCTGGACCAGTTTCGTGAGTAGGCCAAAACACGAGGACCAAAAGTGTAATTAAGCCTTCTTTTTAAGCTTAAAATACACCATTTTTATTACATATAGAATTGGATGACACAACAGAATACAACTTTTAATCTACGACCTTAACTATGATCTGGTAATGAAGGGGCTCTACATTGAAATGTTGACGAGTAGTCTGGACATACTTTTCAACTTTCTGATGTCTAGCTAAACCTGAAAACATCATTCAAACATAGTGAGCACAAAGATTCAGTAACATAGAATATAAAAAGTATTTTGATATTCTCAGCCATGTCTGGTGTACTAGACAGAGATAAAATCCTCTCATCAAAATTAATAAATCCCTTATACTCACTAAACATATAAAAAATAAATAGATGATGACCCTGTGTCTTATTCTTAAATTAAATGTAATTGTTAATCACTTTAGGTGGACATTCAGGATTTGCCTTTCCACTGGATTTCCATCGTTTTCCAGGTTTGCCCTACAGTGTCATTCATTTTAATTGAATACTCAGGATTTTCCTTTTCACTGGATTTCCAATGTTTCCTAGGTTTTCCTACAGTATTATATCTAACTGAACACTCAGGATTTGCCTTTATACTTGGAGATTCATTGTTACCCAGATTTGCCCTGTAGTGTCATACTTTTATAACTTACTCCCTCCGTCCCAAATTGTATGTCACTTTGAAAAAAAAATTTGTCCCAAATTGTATGTCGCTTTACAATACCAATGAATCATTAATATTACTTTTCCTATTATATCCTTCACTATTTATTGTCTTCTCTACTTCCAAGTCATTAATTTATCTTTCTCATATCATTTATTAAGGACAATTTTGTAAAACAACTCATAATATCTCTTTCCCACACAAAATTAATTACATTTCTTAATACGTGTGAAATACTCAAAACGTCATACAATTTGGGACGGAGGGAGTAACCAATACTCAGGATTTGTCTTTCTACTAGGGATCTATTGTTACCTAGGTTTGTCCTGGAGTGCTATCTTTAATGTAATATCAGAGTACTTTGTTAACCTATTAACATAATAAACTACGTATTTATCTAACAATTACTAACATGAGTTCATATACTACCTAGATGCTTAATTATGCATCCAATAATCATCTTTATAATTAATCAAGTGTATTTACGCATAATGATCATATCCCAACATTTGATGTCATAATATAAGTTAGGCAAAATTACACTTTTAGTGCCTTAATTTAATATCAGGTAACAGTTTAGTCTTTTATCTTTTTTTCATTTCAATTTGGTCCTTTTTGTCCATTTTCATATGAAATTTTAAGCTTAAAATTTATGATTTTATTTTCTTATGGTCTTTGAGTCTTCAAATCTATGATCGTCTATGTTTGCATAAGAATATTAGATTTGAATCTTGAAAATGTATATGAAAATGGACAAAAAGGACTAAATTAAAATGAAAAAAAGATGAAGGACCAAACTGTTACCTGAAATTAAATTAAGGGACTAAATGTGTAATTTTGCCTATAAGTTACTAAGAACTACTCATTGCAAGCATAATTAATTATTCACTTGCGAAATTCCTACATAGGGTTTTTATCAAGTCTATATATCATAATTAGAGTCATTAGCGTACCACTACCTAAAGTAATTAAACATATACATTAAGCTATTAAGCTCTTGATAACAACCTCATGAAACTAAATGGAGGCTGAAGTTGCAGAGCTTTTTCTGCATAATTGTACTTTTCTAATATGTACAAATCTCAGAATTTTGTTATGCATAAATGTCATGCTTTAACCTGTACGAAAGCTGATATGATTACTATTTTCTAACCTGTCCGGAACCAATAGTTTAATCCGATAAGCAATGCATACATCAGAAATGAAGGCATTATACAAGGGATTATAATTGCTCAAGAACTGAGATTTTATTTCTAGCATTCAACGGGTTAATTTCCCATTCATACTCAACACATTTTACAAATTGTTAGCGTTTGACTTTAATGTCCCAATCCTTCAACTACCCATTCTTAGAAATTCAAATGCAACCACTAAAAGCTTACATACTAGATTCTAAACCAAAACATAACTTACAATAAGAAACCTTCAGTTTTACAATTCTTCTCTTTAACCATAATCCTTAAATCAGGAATCACATCTTAAGAAAATAATTCACTACTAATTAGGAGGAGAAATCATTACTTTTATTTCTGCTCTAATTTTAATCTTGAATCAACACATGCAAACCTCAATTAGTAGAGAATCCTAAGTACACCCTAGAGAGGTTTAAAGTTTGGGTTAAGACTATGTTACCTCATTAATTTCATGAGAGTAGGTGATGGTGAAAAATCCCAATTTTAGTCTCCAATTTAAACCATAACCCTTTAATCTTCAAGAACTTTCTTCTTCTCTAACCACTTTCCTTGTCTCTTCTGCCATCTTTGATTCATCCTCTTCTCTAAACCCCATATCTTCCTTGTCTACCATCTAGGTTGGTGGTTGAGAAAAGGTTTGGAGGTGCATGCTCTTCTTCTCACGTTTCCTATCTTTCTCTCGGCAATCTCTTTTCCTCTCTCTAAATTTCTGATTTTATTTTTTCTCATGTGTGTTGCTGTTGGGTATATTGGCAATCCTAAGAAGTCTGCGATGTTACAAGTGGTATCAGAGTAGACCTCTCCCAGATAGGTGTTGTTCGGCGACGAACTAAGCGGAAGCTGATGTGCATGTGACACCTAAGGCTGGCGAGGGCGGGGAGTGGTCGCCGGTGCACAAGGCACGACAATGAGCGGTTCCCGACAGCTTTTAGAGGAACCGAATCACATCGGAATGATAGGGATCCTGAGGCCGTGTAGGTATGTGACTACATGGTTGAAGTAAGACTTATAAGAATTGTTTGGTACTACTTGTATCAACAAGATGCATCTTATTAGCATTAAAAAATATAAATTAATAATGTGTATGCATAAGACTTACATAGGGGCCACTCTAGCTATCTCTTGATAAATGCGTCATTGGATATTTCTTAGACTTAATTATATAATTAGTGGAGAGACCAACAACATTTTTTTAATTATAAAAAAAAGTGGTATAGGCGAGATTTGATAATTGTAACAGATCTTATCTCAGTTCAATGTTTGATGATGAGACAACGTTATATGATAAGTTAATTTTGAAATTTATTTTACGTTGTTTCTCTAGTTAAAATTATTATCATGAATATTAGTTTAGTTGAAAACCAACATGATAGAATTAGAAAATCATTTCATGATTTACCAAAAAAAAACATAATTTAAAATAGAAATTGGAATGTAATAAAGTGCAACATGATCAGTTTTTTCTTCAACTTTTACTGCGAAATAAAATTGAATAATGGCAGAAAAAACAAGATCTACAAAGAGAAGAGTTATGGCAAACTATGAGATGAAAAAGATAGTTTCAATATTGGTGATAATAATGTTCGTTGTTGCTCAAGCTGATGATTCTCTCCCTATGTCATCAACACCCGAACTTTCTTCAATATCGTCGACAATCGGTTGTCTTGGCAAGTGTGCTTCTCAATGTAGATTAGTGAGAATGTTTATGGGTGCTTATGCAGCTTGTACAGTAGGATGTGGAGTAGTAAAATGTAGAGGAGTGATGAGTCATTTATTGACTATTTTAATATGCTTTTTAGTTTAGTTTTATTTAGATTTTATTTTATTTTATGTTAGTATTATTTCCTTTTTAGGATAGTTTACTTTAAATTGCATTTTATTTTATTTCAGGAATGAATATTGGATGGATTGAGTCTTGGAGCAAAAGAAAGGGACTTGGAGCCGAGTGGATGCAAAAATATGAAGATTGAGAGACAAAAATATGTCTCCCCCATGCCAGAAGCTTGGCACGGCCCGTGCTAACCTTGGCACGGCCGTGCCACCCTCCAGAGTCACTTTTGCTGCTTTTGCTTAGATTTTAAGCTACTCTATTTTTAGCCCGAATGTAATAGCTTAGATTTTAAGTCGAACAAATGCTATAAATAGAGTAGCCATCCATCACAAATATTCATCTTTACTTGGAATTCAATAAGTGACAATTGCTTTTCTAATTAAAGTTCTTTTCTTTTCCTTTATTTTCTTGTCATTTACCTTTATGCTTTCTCTCTTCTCCCCCATGTCTACGATGAACATGAGTGAGTAGACTTCTCCTTGTCTTGGGATTGTTAGATAAGTCTAAATGACATAATCCTAATCAAACCAAGCTCTAAGCCTTAATCTTATGTAACCCTAATTTCTTATCTAAATTCACCGTTTTAACATGGATCAACCATTATCAAACTGTGGAAACGAAAGTGGAGGGTTTGATAATTGTTTATCCATTATTCCAAATATCAATTCATAAAACGAAAGTGGAGCTTTGATATTCGAACAAGTGAATTTAGACAAGGATTGCAAAGTCAGCGAAATAGGCTTTGCAATCTTTGAGACATATAGTTTCGATCTTTAAGGGAACTAATAACAATCAAGTCAGCGAAATAGGCTTGGTTGTTAGAGGAACCAAAATCTAATAGTAATCAAGTCAGCGAAATAGGCTTGGTTGCTAGAGGAACATAAGAGAAACTTTCTTGAGAAATTAGGTCTAACATAACATTATAAGCTTATAGTTTTGGTTTGAGAAGGACTTGTTATTTAGATGAAACCAACGATCCCAAGGCTCTTTTTATTATATTAATTTTTCAACCGTTTGAAAACCCCCAACTTACAATTCTCTTCTCTTCTAATCATCTCTAAAGGTTAATTGAATTAAACTACTCCCTAACGGAACGATACTCTTTTAATACTACTTCGGTAAGACCGTGCACTTGCGGTTTTATCTCATCAAGGAGGATCAACAACAACTGATAATAGGGTGTCATTAATAGCTGCTTATGATTGTGCAACTAGTTGTGCTGTTTCTAAATCCAATAACGTCAAAGGTATGCACGCTTAGTTTTATCCCTTACATTATATGATAAATCTGTTAAATTATATTTTACAAATGCTCAAATGATGTTTCTTACCATAATTTTATTTTTGACAGACGCTGAAGGTTCAGTAGAGCACATTGTGAGTTCATGTTTGGGAGCTTGCAAGAACAAATAACTTGTTACATATGACGATAAATTTCCCAAGACATAAATTTAATAAGGGAAAATTTATTTAAATTTAATAATCATGTAATGGAACTGTTATAAGGGATTGGGACTCTCCAATCTCCATTTATATTTAATTATCCTTTGTGGAATGCTGCAAAAGGAGACAACATGAAAACTAATCAAAAAGGAATATTTGATTTGCTTGATCACCATGGACTTTTTATCTTCAGGTTATACGTAGTTTCTGCTACTAAGAATTAGCCAAGTCCTTTTCTTTTGATTTATTTTGATTTGTTATTTCTCTCAAATATTTTTCTTTTAAGCAAAGTGAAATATATTAAATAAAAAAGAGGTAGAAAAATTTGGGGGACATGACTTGACCCATCAACGACATAATCAACCTTTAAAAGGAAATTATAATTTGGTTAACATTGATAAATATAAATATAACCAGACGAATTTAAATCCGTTAAGTGAATCCAAATGCGAACAGAAAAATACATTTCATGCTGTAAAAATGATGTGTAGAAGAAAGCGAGGAACATTATATCAAACCAGAAACAAGCGTATTTAAACCATATTTTATTTTTAATGAATCGTAAATAAACCGTCAACCAGAAAAGATAGGTTCACGACGACCAACAGTCCCTGCAACATAATACAGTATAGCTTTCTCTCGAATCAATTCAACCTACGTTTACTTGGGTTCTAATTGTGCCAACAGAAGAAGGTTTGAAGATGAGAGCATGTGTGATCAAGCATCTGAAAAGAAGGTCATAATCGACGAAGTTGTGAGCGAAAAATCAATGTAACAAATAAATATTAAATACTTGTAGGAGGAAATCTCCTTCACCAAAAATTGGAAGAGGAAATTGTGAGTTGTGACAATTAATATATTTATAGTGAACCACAATGACAGTGCGTTTTTCATTTTTCACAAGTATTTGTAATTATATCTTTGTGCATCTTGTGTTTGGAGTTGCACTACTAATAAATTTAGCCGATTAATAAAAACTTTGTTTATTTCTTAATTTTTGCATTAACTGGATTAAATGTCAATAAAAGTAACATGACTTTTGGTTAGGAATGGAAATTAAACAACAACAACATTAAACTTCAGAAGTATGCTATTTAATGCGTTAATGTCTTAAAAAAATCATTAAACAAATGATAAACTTCTTTATTTAAACGAAAATTCTAATAAACTTCTTAAAATGTTAATAATTCACTTCTTGAAATCACCATCCATGATGAATTAATACAACACGTACAAATATACTGATTATAAATAGCAAGTTTTGAGAATTTTTTTCGTGTGAATTCCCCGGTTTTTAGAAAAAGACCTCTTGACAATACATAGTTCGGGCAACAGATAAGTTAAACCTGACGAAAAATAACTTTTCCTACCAATCAAACTTAGATTCTTCAGAAACAATTTATTCTTTTGGTGTAGCTCCATAACGATTTGAGTTTAGTTAGTTGGTTAAGTTCGGGGATACTTTAACCCCAAAAACATAATGGGAGATGATATCTCTAATAACATGAAGATATTTTTTATATCTTTAATGGAGAAGAACAAAGAGGAATTGTTATGGAAATCAAAGCTTCTACTCTCTCTCTGTCTAATATATAATGTTGGTCTTATTGGATGCTATACGAATTAACTAATTACGTATCGTTGAAATGGAATAATGTAAAGTTATTGATATGGTCCATTTAATAATTTCTAAAGAGTTTTTTTTTTGAAGGAATAATTTCTAAAAAGTTGTTGGATTGAAGTGAATGAGTACTTAATATTTATTAGCATTAAAAATATAAATTAATAATGTGTACGCATAAGACTTACATAGGGGCCACTCTAGCTATCTCTTGATAAATGCGTAATTGGATATTTCTTAGACTTATATAATTAGTGGAGAGACCAACAACAGTTTTTTAACTATAAAAAGAAGTGGTATAGGCGAGATTTGATAATTGTAATAGATCTTATCTCAGTTCAATGTTTGATGATGAGACAACGTTATATGATAAGTTAATTTTGAAATTTATTTTAGGTTGTTTCTCTAGTTAAAATTATTATCATGAATATTAGTTTAGTTAAAAACCAACATGATAGAATTAGAAGATCATTTAATGACTTACCAAAAAAAAACATAATTTAAAATAGAAATTGGAATGTAATAAAGAGAAAATAAAAAATAATTTGATATTAAAGTATCAATGAGTATTATGAGTATGTAGAACAAAAAAAATTGATTTCAAGTGCTTAATGAGCTCCACGGAATGATGATTCATTCGGTAGAACCCAAGTTCAATTTTTGGGAGAAAAAAATTGTTGTTCAAACTATACTTCCCTCACGATTGAACTTCGAATTACTAGGGTCTCAAATAAATATTAATAAAGATAATTTAATTTTCCATTTATTGCAAAACATTATTTAAGAAAATTGGAGTGCATAAAGCTGACAAAGGAAAGAAATAAAAATAGGGAAATACAACGTGTTACATAACTTCTCAATAACAACAAAAGTATATTTCATAAAGAAAAAAAAAAAGAACAACAGTAGATATCACAGTGAGAAAAAGAGAAAAATGAGTTTAGTCTCCGTTAAAAAAAGTGAGTGTATTATATTATTAACTTCTAATTACTTTTTAATCAGGCAAAAAAAAGTAATAAAAATCGATACCATATTTAAAAAAATGAGTAGATATCAGAGTGATCGATACCTTATTTAATCAGGCAAAAAAAAGTAATAAAAATCAATTTCCTAGTTATTGATACAATAGTTAAGTAGGCAAACAAAATAATGGTAATGAAAATAAATTTTTGAGTGATTGATTCCATATTTTCCTTGCCTTCCATGTTTACATGCATTTTGAATATTCTATAAATACCAAACATTTCTTTCACTAAATATATCCCTCTCACCTTCAATCCTTCTCTCACTTTCAATTCATTTTCCTCTCTAAAGGTATACAGTTATGCTTGTTATGCTTTTCATTTTTTTTACACATGTGTGTTAATGTTGGCAAATTGTTTCTTAATAGTAGCATATCACACAACCTTATCATGCAACTCTAAAATGTTTTATTTTGAAATGATTTTCATTAATGCAAACAAACACATGCTTTTGTTTTTCTTAAAAAATTCTAAAGTAATGTCATTTTATATAACTTGTAATAGATAATCATAAAATTCATTTTAGGG
Organism: Medicago truncatula; assembly: GCF_003473485.1. Classification (NCBI taxonomy): domain Eukaryota; kingdom Viridiplantae; phylum Streptophyta; class Magnoliopsida; order Fabales; family Fabaceae; genus Medicago; species Medicago truncatula. Next base: position 18,550,442 of record NC_053043.1, on the reverse strand, counting down.
TAATATGTTGTTAGTACTCTATAGGTATCAATTAACTAGCCATGTATGTAGTTTTGCATTTTTCTTTACACGATATGTGAATTTTTAAGGTGTGAAAATAAACTTTAATGTCCATTTATTTCTGTCTTCATCAATTGATTAGTTTTTTATTCAACTTTTACTGCGAAATAAAATTGAATAATGGCAGAAAAAAGAAGATCTACAAAGAGAAGAGTTATGGCAAACTATGAGATGAAAAAGATAGTTTCAATATTGGTGATGATAATGTTCGTTGTTGCTCAAGCTGATGATTCTCTCCCTATGTCATCAACACCCGAACTTTCTTCAATATCGTCGACAATCGGTTGTCTTGGCAAGTGTGCTTCTCAATGTAGATTAGTGAGAATGTTTATGGGTGCTTATGCAGCTTGTACAGCAGGATGTGGAGTAGTAAAATGTAGAGGAGGATCAACAACAGCTGATAATAGGGTGTCATTAATAGCTGCTTATGATTGTGCAACTAGTTGTGCTGTTTCTAAATCCAATAACGTCATAGGTATGCACGCTTCGTTTTATCCCTTACATTATATGATAAATCTGTTAAATTATATTTTACAAATACTCAAATGGTGTTTCTTACCATAATTTTATTTTTGACAGACGCTCAAGGTTCAGTAGAGCACATCGTGAGTTCATGTTTGGGAGCTTGCAAGAACAAATAACTTGTTACATATGACGATAAATTTCCCAAGACATAAATTTAATAAGGGAAAATTTATTTAAATTTAATAATCATGTAATGAAAATGTCATAAGGGATTGGGATTCTCCAATCTCCATTTATATTTATCCTTTGTGGAATGCTGCAAAAGGAGACAACATGAAAACTAATCAAAAAGGAATATTTGATTTGCTTGATCACCATGGATTTTTTATCTTCAGGTTATACATAGTTTCTGCTACTAAGAATTAGCCAAGTCCTTTTCTTTTGATTTATTTTGATTTGTTATTTCTCTCAAATATTTTTCTTTTAAGCAAAGTGAAATATATTAAATAAAATAGAGGTAGAAAAATTTCGGGGACATGACTTGACCCATCAACGACATAATCAACCTTTAAAAGGAAATTATAATTTGGTTAACATTGATAAATATAAATATAACCAGACGAATTTAAATCCGTTAATTAAGTGAATCGAAATGCGAACAGAAAAATACATTTCATGCTGTAAAAATGATGTGTAGAAGAAAGCGAGGAGCATTACATCAAACCAGAAACAAGCGTATCTAAACCATATTTTATTTTTAATGAATCGTAAATAAACCATCAACCAGAAAAGATAGGTTCACGGCGACCAACAGTCCCTGCAACATAATACAGTATAGCTTTCTCTCGAATCAATTCGACCTACGTTTACTTGGGTTCTAATTATGCCAACAGAAGAAGGTTTGAAGATGAGAGCATGTGTGTCAAGCAACTGAAAAGGTGATAATCGACGAAGGTGTAAGCGAAAAATCAATGTAACAAATAAATATTAAATACTTATACGAGGAAATCTTCTTCACCGAAAATTGGAAGAGGAAATTGTGAGTTGTGACAATTAATATATTTATAGTGATCCATAATGACAGTGCGTTTTTCATTTTTCACAAGTATTTGTAATTATATCTTTCCGCATCTTATGTTTAGAGTTGCACTACTAATAAATTTAGCCGATTAAAAAAACTTTGTTCATTTTTTAATTTTTGCATTAACTGCATTAAATTTCAATAAAAGTAACAAGACTTTTGGTTAGGAATAGAAATTAAACAACAACAACATTAAACTTCAGTTCCCTAAAAAAAAAAAACATTAAACTTCAGTAGTATGTCATTTAATGCGTTAATGTCTTAAAAAAAATCATTAAACAAATGATAAACTTCTTTATTTAAACGAAAATTCTAATAAACTTCTTAAAATGTTAATAATTCACTTCTTGAAATCACCACCCATGATGAATTAATACAACACGTACAAATATACTGATTATAAATAGCAAGTTTTGAGAATTTTTTCGTGTTAATTCCCCGGTTTTTAGAAAAAGACCTCCTGATAATACATAGTTTGGGCAACAGATAAGTTAAACCTGACCTAAAATAACTTCTCCTACCAATCAAACTTTGATTCTCCAGAACATTTTATTCTTTTGGTGTAGCTCCATAACAATTTGAGTTTAGTTAGTTTGTTAAGTTCGGAGATACTTTAACCCCAAAAACATAATGGGAGATGATTTCTCTAATAACATGAAGATATTTTTTATATCTTTAATAGAGAAGAACAAAGAGGAATTTTTATGGAAATCAAAGGCTTCTACTCTCTCTCTCTCTCTCTAATATATAATGTTGGTCTTATTGGATGCTATATGAATTAACTAATTACGTATCGTTGAAATGGAATAATGTAAAGTTATTGATATGGTCCATTTAATAATTTCTAAAGAGTTTCTTTTTTTGAAGGAATAATTTCTAAAGAGTTGTTGAATTGAAGTGAACGAGTACTTAATATTTATTAGCATTAAAAAATATAAATTAATAATGTGTACGCATAAGACTTACATAGGGTCCACTCTAGCTATCTCTTGAAAAATGTGTCATTGGATATTTCTTAGACTTATATAATTAGTGGAGAGACCAACAACATTTGTTTAACTATAAAAAAAAGTGGTAATGGCGAGATTTGATAATTGTAACATATCTTATCTCAGTTCAATGTTTGATGATGAGATAACGTTATATAATAAGTTAATTTTGAAATTTATTTTATGTTGTTTCTCTAGTTAAAATTATTATCATGAATATTAGTTTAGTTGAAAACCAACATGATAGAATTAGAAAATCATTTAATGATTTACAAAAAAAAAACATAATTTAAAATAGAAATTGGAATGTAATAAAGTGCAAATAAAAAATAATTTGATATTAAAGTCTCAATGAGTATTATGAGTATGTAGAACAAAAAAATTGAGTTCAAATGCTTAATAAGCTCCACGAAATGATGAATCATTCGGTAGAACCCAAGTTCAATTTTTGGGAGAAAAAAATTGTTGTTCAAACTGTACCTCCTTTAGGATTGAACTTCGAATTACTAGGGTCTCATATTAATATTAATAAAGATAATTCAATTTTCCATTTATGGCAAAACATTATTTAAGAAAATTGGAGTGCATAAAGCTGACAAAGGAAAGAAATAAAAATAGGGAAATACGTGTTACAAAACTCCTCAATAACAACAAAAGTATATTTCATAAAGAATAAAAAGAACAACAGTAGATATCACAGTGAGAAAAAGAGAAAAATGAGTTTAGTCTCCGTTAAAAAGAGTGAGTGTATTATATTATTAACTTCTAATTACTTTTCAGTCACATGATGTGCCCTACTTATATGAGAATACAATGTACGAGTCAAAGGTATGGAAAAATAACTTATGGGCATCCACATATATTATTCATCCAACTTCTCTTATTGTATGGGTTTCCTTCCCCTTGGTCCTTTAATATGTAATTGAACTCTCTTCTACATATTCTTCTTTTTTACATTAGAGGCTTCTTGTCTTGATGTTTTATCATTTAAGAAACCCAATTAAAATGTAATACAGAGTTAAAAAGCACAATTTAAAAAACTCAATTTGATCTCTGAAAAAAAAAATACAAAATTACATATAATATGTTAGAAAAAAAAAATCGAGACAACTCAATTAGTCCATACTTGAACCACCATCACAAAAGACACAATTAATCCCTTAAAATAAGTCCCTACTGGACAAATTCAGAGTGATCGATACCATATTTAATCAGGCAAAAAAAAGTAATAAAAATCAATTTCCTAGTTATTGATACAATAGTTAAGTAGGCAAACAAAAAAATGGTAATGAAAATAAATTTTTGAGTGATTGATTCCATATTTTCCTTGCCTTCCATGTTTACATGCATTTTGAATATTCTATAAATACGAAACATTTCTTTCACTAAATATATCCCTCTCACCTTCAATCCTTCTCTCACTTTCAATTCATTTTCCTCTCTAAAGGTATACAGTTATGCTTGTTACGCTTTTCATTTTATTTACACATGTGTGTTAATGTTGGCAAATTATTTCTTAAAAGTAGCATATCACACAACCTTATCATGCAACTCTAAAATGTTTTATTTTGAAATGATTTTCATTAATGCAAACAAACACATGCTTTTGTTTTTCTTAAAAAATTCTAAAGTAATGTCATTTTATATAACTTGTAATAGATAATCATAAAATTCATTTTAGGGTAATATGTTGTTAGTACTCTATAGGTATCAATTAACTAGCCATGTATGTAGTTTTGCATTTTTTTTACACGATATGTGAATTTTTAAGGTGTGAAAATATACTTTAATGTCCATTTATTTCTATCTTCATCAATTGATCAGTTTTTTATTCAACTTTTACTGCGAAATAAAATTGAATAATGGCAGAAAAAAGAAGATCTACAAAGAGAAGAGTTATGGCAAACTATGAGATGAAAAAGATAGTTTCAATATTGGTGATGATAATGTTCGTTGTTGCTCAAGCTGATGATTCTCTCCCTATGTCATCAACACCCGAACTTTCTTCAATATCGTCGACAATCGGTTGTCTTGGCAAGTGTGCTTCTCAATGTAGATTAGTGAGAATGTTTATGGGTGCTTATGCAGCTTGTACAGCAGGATGTGGAGTAGTAAAATGTAGAGGAGGATCAACAACAGCTGATAATAGGGTGTCATTAATAGCTGCTTATGATTGTGCAACTAGTTGTGCTGTTTCTAAATCCAATAACGTCAAAGGTATGCACGCTTAGTTTTATCCCTTACATTATATGATAAATCTGTTAAATTATATTTTACAAATACTCAAATGGTGTTTCTTACCATAATTTTATTTTTGACAGACGCTCAAGGTTCAGTAGAGCACATCGTGAGTTCATGTTTGGGAGCTTGCAAGAACAAATAACTTGTTACATATGACGATAAATTTCCCAAGACATAAATTTAATAAGGGAAAATTTATTTAAATTTAATAATCATGTAATGAAAATGTCATAAGGGATTGGGATTCTCCAATCTCCATTTATATTTATCCTTTGTGGAATGCTGCAAAAGGAGACAACATGAAAACTAATCAAAAAGGAATATTTGATTTGCTTGATCACCATGGATTTTTTATCTTCAGGTTATACATAGTTTCTGCTACTAAGAATTAGCCAAGTCCTTTTCTTTTGATTTATTTTGATTTGTTATTTCTCTCAAATATTTTTCTTTTAAGCAAAGTGAAATATATTAAATAAAAAAGAGGTAGAAAAATTTGGGGGACATGACTTGACCCATCAACAACATAATCAACCTTTAAAAGTAAATTATAATTTGGTTAACATTGATAAATATAAATATAACCATACGAATTTAAATCTGTTAGGTGAATCGAAAAGCGAACAGAAAAATACATTTAATGCTGTAAAAATGATGTGTAGAAGAAAGCGAGGAGCATTACATCAAACCAGAAACAAGCGTATTTAAACCATATTTTATTTTTAATGAATCGTAAATAAACCGTCAACCAGAAAAGATAGGTTCACGGCGACCAACAGTCCCTGCAACATAATACAGTATAGCTTTCTCTCGAATCAATTCGACCTACGTTTACTTGGGTTCTAATTATGCCAACAGAAGAAGGTTTGAAGATGAGAGCATGTGTGTCAAGCAACTGAAAAGAAGGTCATAATCGACGAAGCTGTAAGCGAAAAATCAATGTAACAAATAAATATTAAATACTTGTACGAGGAAACTCCTTCACCGAAAATTGGAAGAGGAAATTGTGAGTTGTGACAATTAATATATTTATAGTGATCCACAATGACAGTGCGTTTTTCATTTTTCACAAGTATTTGTAATTATATATTTCCGCATCTTGTGTTTGGAGTTGCACTACTAATAAATTTAGCCGATTAAAAAAACTTGGTTCATTTTTTAATTTTTGCATTAACTGCATTAAATGTCAATAAAAGTAACAAGACTTTTGGTTAGGAATAGAAATTAAACAACAACAACATTAAACTTCAGTTCCCTCAAAAAAAAAAAAAACAACATTAAAGTTCAGTAGTATTCATTTAATGCGTTAATGTCTTAAAAAAATCATTAAACAAATGATAAACTTCTTTATTTAAACGAAAATTCTAATAAACTTCTTAAAATGTTAATAATTCACTTCTTGAAATCACCATCCATGATGAATTAATACAACACGTACAAATATACTGATTATAAATAGCAAGTTTTGAGAATTTTTTCGTGTTAATTCCCCGGTTTTTAGAAAAAGACCTCGTGATAATACATAGTTCGGGCAACAGATAAGTTAAACCTGACCTAAAATAACTTCTCCTACCAATCAAACTTAGATTCTCCAAACATTTTATTCTTCTGGTGTAGCTCCATAACAATTTGAGTTTAGTTAGTTGGTTAAGTTCGGGGATACTTTAACCCCAAAAACATAATGGGAGATGATCTCTCTAATAACATGAAGATATTTTTTATATCTTTAATGGAGAAGAACAAAGAGGAATTGTTATGGAAATCAAAGGCTTCTACTCTCTCTCTCTAATATATAATGTTGGTCTTATTGGATGCTATATGAATTAACTAATTACGTATCGTTGAAATGGAATAATGTAAAGTTATTGATACGGTCCATTTAATAATTTCTAAAGAGTTTCTTTTTTTGAAGGAATAATTTCTAAAGAGTTGTTGGATTGAAGTGAATGAGTACTTAATATTTATTAGCATTAAAAAATATAAATTAATAATTTGTACGCATAAGACTTACATAGGGGCCACTCTAGCTATCTCTTGATAAATGTGTCATTGGATATTTCTTAGACTTATATAATTAGTGGAGAGACCAACAACATTTGTTTAACTATAAAAAAAAGTGGTAGAGGCGAGATTTGATAATTGTAACATATCTTATCTCAGTTCAATGTTTGATGATGAGCCAACGTTATATGATAAGTTAATTTTGAAATTTTTTTTATGTTGTTTCTCTAGTTAAAATTATTATCATGAATATTAGTTTAGTTGAAAACCAACATGATAGAATTAGAAAATCATTTAATGATTTACAAAAAAAAAAAACATAATTTAAAATAGAATTTGGAAGTAATAAAGTGCAAATAAAAAATAATTTGATATTAAAGTCTCAATGAGTATTATGAGTATGTAGAACAAAAAAATTGAGTTCAAGTGCTTAATGAGCTCCACGAAATGATGAATCATTCGGTAGAACCCAAGTTCAATTTTTGGGAGAAAAAAATTGTTGTTCAAACTGTACCTCCTTTAGAATTTAACTTCGAATTACTAGGGTCTCATATTGATATTAATAAAGATGATTCAATTTTCCATTTATGGCAAAACATTATTTAAGAAAATTGGAGTGCATAAAGCTGACAAAGGAAAGAAATAAAAATAGGGAAATACGTGTTACAAAACTCCTCAATAACAACAAAAGTATATTTCATAAAGAAAAAAAAAAAGAACAACAGTAGATATCACAGTGAGAAAAAGAGAAAAATGAGTTTAGTCTCCGTTAAAAAAAGTGAGTGTATTATATTATTAACTTCTAATTACTTTTCAGTCACATGATGTGCCCTACTTATATGAGAATACAATGTACGAGTCAAAGGTATGGAAAAATAACTCATTGGCATCCACATATATTATTCATCGAACTTCTCTTATTGTATGGGTTTCCTTCCCCTTGGTCCTTTAATATGTAATTGAACTCTCTTCTACATATTCTTCTTTTTTACATTAGAGGCTTCTTGTCTTGATGTTTTATCATTTAAGAAACCCAATAAAAATGTAATACAGAGTGAAAAAACACAATTCAAAGAACTCAATTTGATCTCAGAAAAAAAATACAAAATTACATATAATATGTTAGAAAAAAAATCGAGACAACTCAATTAGTCCATACTTGAACCACCATCATAAAAGAGACAATTAATCCCTTAAAATAAGTCCCTACTGGATAAATTCAGAGTGATCGATATCATATTTAATCAGGCAAAAAAAAGTAATAAAAATCAATTTCCTAGTTATTGATACAATTGATAAGTAGGCAAACAAAAACAATGGCAATGAAAATAAATTTTTGAATGATTGATTCCATATTTTCCTTGCCTTCCATGTTTACATGCATTTTGAATATTCTTTAAATACCAAACATTTCTTTCACTAAATATATCCCTCTCACCTTCAATCCTTCTCTCACTTTCAATTCATTTTCCTCTCTAAAGGCATACAGTTATGCTTGTGACGCTTTTCATTTTATTTACACATGTGTGTTAATGTTGGCAAATTGTTTCTTAAAAGTAGCACATCACACAACCTTATCATGCAACACTCTAAAATGTTTTATTTTGAAATGATTTTCATTAATGCAAACAAACACATGCTTTTGTTTTCTTAAAATATTCTAAAGTAATGTAATTTTATACAATTTGTAATAGATAACCATAAAATTCATTTTAGGATAATATGTTGTTAGTACTCTATAGGTATCAATTAACTAGCCATGTATGTAGTTTTGCATATATATTTTTTTACACGATATGTGGATTTTTAAGGTGTGAAAATATTCTTTAATATCCATTTATTTTTATCTTAATCTATTGATAAGTTTTTTATTCAACTTTTATTGCGAAATAAAATTGAATAATGGCAGAAAAAAGAAGATCTACAAAGAGAAGAGTTATGGCAAACTATGAGATGAAAAAGATAGTTTCAATAATGGTGATGATAATGTTCGTTGTTGCTCAAGCTGATGATTCTCTCCCTATGTCATCAACACCCGAACTTTCTTCAATATCGTCGACAATCGGTTGTCTTTGCAAGTGTGCTTCTCAATGTAGATTAGTGAGAATGTTTATGGGTGCTTATGCAGCTTGTACAGCAGGATGTGGAGTAGTAAAATGTAGTGGAGTGTCAACAATAGCTGATAATAAGGTGTCATTAATAGCTGCTTATGATTGTGCAACTAATTGTGCTGTTTCTAAATCCAATAACGTCAAAGGTATGCACGCTTAGTTTTATCCCTTACTGATAAATCTGTTAAATTGTATTTTACAAATGCTCATATGGTGTATCTTACCATAATTTAATTTTTGACAGACGCTCAAGGTTCAGTAGAGCACATCGTGAGTTCATGTTTGGGAGTTTGCAAGAACAAATAACTTGTTACATATGACGATAAATTTCCCAAGACATAAATTTAATAAGGGAAAATTTATTTAAATTTAATAATCATGTAATGAAAATGTTATAAGGGATTGGAACTCTCCAATCTCCAATTATATTTATCTTCAGGTCATACATAGTTTCTGATACTAGTAATTAGCCAAGTCCTTTTCTTTTGATTTATTTTTTGATTTGTTATTTTTCTCAAATATTTTTCTTTTAAGCAAAGTGAAATATATTAAATAAAAAAGAAGTAGAAAAATTTGGGGGACATGACTGTGACTCATCAACGACATAATCAACCTTTAAAAGGGAATTATAACTTGGTTAACATTGATAAATATAAATATAATCAGACGAATTTAAATCCGTTACGTGAATCCAAATGCGCAACAGAAAAATACATTTCATTCTGTAAAAATGATGTGTAGAAGAAAGCGAGGGGCATTATATCAAACTAGAGATAAGCGTATTTAAACCATATTTTATTTTTAATCAATCGTAAATAAACCGTCAACCATGAAAGATAGGTTCATGGCGACCAACAGTCCCTGCAACATAATACAATATAGCTTTCTCTCGAATCAATTCAATCTACGTTTACTTGGTTTCTAATTGTGCCAACAGAAGAAGGTTTGAAGATGAGAGCATGTGTGATCAAGCAACTGAAAAGAAGGTCATAATCGACGAAGCTGTAAGCGAAAAATCAATGTAACAAATAAATATTAAATACTTGTACGAGGAAATCTCCTTCAGAAAAAATTGGAAGAGGAAATTGTGAGTTGTGACAATTAATATATTTATAGTGAACCACAATGACAGTGCGTTTTTCATTTTTCACAAGTAGCAGCAAGGTAGTCTTAGAACTCAAACAACACGTACAGCAACCGCACCAATATATTTGCACACCAATTTGAATGGGTTGACACGGCTAGGTGTTTGTTTAATTCCAATCAATGGAAATTCAATGAAAATCATGCGGCAATATGGAAAATATATATATATATATGGGGTACCAGCAATCTATGTCGCAAGGAAGCAATACACATGAATAAGCATAATTAAACAGCAAGGGGACTTATGAATTGAATAGGTGTGGCGCAGTGAATAGATACGGGACAGAAAAATTAAATACGGCAACTGGAATATAGGCTGCGTGAATTGAAGAAATGACAAAGAAAAAACTGAAACTTGGAATTAAACTGAATGGAAAATAATTTGCAGAAAGTGTATTGTAAATTGCGGTAGCTAAAAGTAAACTGAAAGCTTAAATAAAAATCTCTAAAAAACTTGGTGTCTAGAACTGATTCTTAAAGGTCTATTTATAGGCAAAAATGCATCAGAGAGTGCTTCTGACTGTGTCCCAAGTGATAGAGAAAATGCAGGACGTGGGGGTAACTGCTTCTGAAAGTGGGGAAAATTGCAGTAGCTAAAAGTAAACTGAAAGCTTAAACAAAAATCTGTAAAAAGCTTGGTGTAAAGAACTGATTCTTGAAGGTCTATTTATAGGCAAAAATTCATCAGAGAGTGCCTCTAATTGTGTCCCAAGTGATGGAGAAAATGTAGGAAGTGGGGGTAAGAATTGGTCTTGCTTTGATCCCACCTGACTTCTGACTTTTTCACCTTTTTTTCCTTTTTTTAACTTTTTTTTTTCTTTTTTCACTGTACTTCATCATTTTGACACGCGACAACCTTTAACTCACAAATATCTAAACTAGACACACAATACCAGCATAACATTGCAAAAATCTATAAAATCGAGATAAAAAAAAGTGTAAGTTGAGCTAAAATAATATTGCATTTTACGTATCAATAGTCTACTTATAAAAACTGAATGCGACTTGGCTGTTATTCAATTCCAACAAATGCATACGAATTTGCAAACTCTAAACCCTTAACTCTTTGATATTATTTTGTTCTCAAATAAGTAATGCGAATTGTTTGGACGAAACAACAATCCATGTGGATACGATACTTTACTTATGACTTTATTACTTCGTAAACGATTTGATACACTTGCCTAATATGACTATCAAGAGCATCAGAAGCACAAGAGAAGCTCAAAGACTATGGTAGAAGATCTGATGAAAGGTCAACCAGAAGTCAACACCTTGATCTGAAGAAAGGATGTTACTCAGAAGTTGAAGACTCTCATCAGAATCTGAAGATCATCAGACTCAGAAGACTTCATCAGACTTGGAAGACCTCCATAAGACTTGGAAGATCTCCAAACTCAGAAGATCTTGAGAGACCTTAACTCCACGTCAGATATGTACTATTTTGTAGTTGTCTCTATCAAAATTTGATAATACAGTTTGTCTTCTTCTGACAACGTGTAAAAACAAAGAAAGAACTTCAGGGACAAAGAGAATGAATAGATAATTCAAGTTTCAGCAAAGGAATTTCAAATGTCTAATCAACAGAACTATTCATATTAGGCAAAGGGATAACGTTCTTGATTTGAAGCTTCTAAATGACTCTTAATGCGTTGGCATTTGTTCTCCAACGTCTCTCAAATCCTTGTCTATATACGGAGCTGAATTGTAGTGAGAAATCATGTAAATTGACAAATAAAGACATCACATGAAGGATCGAGGATATGAAGATTGAATTCAATGGTTCTTAGAAGGTCTTTAAAGAAAATACAAAGTGAAGAAAATTCAATTCAAGTTTGTAGGAGTTTTCAGACGGAAGAACGATCGAAAACAGGAGAAAACGCAAGATTTCGCACATCAGGGGTTGCCTCAGACACCATTAGCGCCAATCCATGCACCATTAGCGCCTAAGGCGGTGTTGCTACTTCCCTAGGCGCCAGTAGCGCCGCTGTATGCGCCAGTAGCGCCCGACTGCGACTATTTTTTACCTGCAGCTTGTTTTCCAAGCCAGATCGGTGCAAAAGGCCCATTTTTCTTCTCCTAAAACCTACCTAGTTATTATCTATAAATAGAGACCCTTGCACTCATTATTATTCATTAAGAACACTGACGGTTCAAGGCAAGGGTCAAGCATCAGAGCTTCAAGGCAGGATTTCTTCATTCTCTTGTTCTCTCTAGGATATGTTTTTCTATTGTTTTGTTATGATGTATGTTGTCATGAGCAACTAAACTTCTTGATTAGAGTTTCATGATGAACCACTTCTGATTTGTTGGATATTATAAATAAAGTTTCATTCAGTTTATGTTTTTATATTGCCCGATTTAAATTAGATTATGCCCGTTTTTTAATGTTTTTTTCAATTGGTTAACCACGTGAATAATCTTGAAGAATGATCCGTAGGATAAAAGTAGTAGGCACTGACAACCCGAAATTATATCAGTTCCAATTGCTTTGCTAGTTACCACTTCTCATACAGGTTACTCCCTTCTTTGGACAGCTGTCGTACACAATCTAGATTGGTGTGACACATAGTTGTTGTGAGAAGCTTCGTGTGAGATTCATCCACTAGTTTCAGTAAATCATAAGTAGCCACATAACTGTTTATTTCTTAAAGTTTAATTCCAACAAAGACGAAGGAGGGATTCGAAGTATTCCCTAATAACCGTTAATTATCTGAATCACCAACTTAATCATGCATTTGGAAGAGTAATTCAACCATACAACTCTATTCAATTTACTCAACTTTCACTCTTTAAAATAAGTTTTATATATTAATTACTAAGTTGAATGATAATCTATAAAGAACGATAAACTTACTACTTTATTATTTATTACAATTTAGTGCATTTGCTAACTTCGTTTGTCAGTACACCACCCTCATCGGAAATGCCTTTGGTAATGTTGTTTAGTTTAGTTTAGTTTGTTAACTTGCTAGTACGGTGCCTTTTTAGTTCATGATGTCTTCTCGGATATTTCTTGTGCTCTCTAATGATATTGTTATTAATATATATATATATATATCAAATTTACGACTTTGTAAACTAGATTAAAAGAGAACCTTACGTAGCCAACAGTTTTTCTGATAAGTGTGTGTAGTATATTCTTGAGGTCACATTAATTTTGACCAAATTATTAGCCATTTTCGTGCTTTATTTTTTTCTTTTTACAAGTTAAAAGAGAATATATTCGAAACCGAAGGAAACATTGGATGTGCCTAATCTATTCAATGATGCCGTACTCTATTTCAAAATTCATAGATCAAAGATTCGAAATAAGTTTATAAACTATAAAGCTTTTGCCAACAATTAAATAACTTTACACCCATCATTGTCAAAGTAATTAAAATCCTATATCCTATATATAAACCAAAACAAAAGGAGCAATATTTAACATAACAAATTAACTTATAGCAAAGTAACAAACAAATCAATTTCCTTTCCATAATATACAATGCAATTCATTAAAAACTCTAAGCACCCATGTAGCTGCATGCTTCACATATGCATCAATGTGATGGTAGGATAAATTATTTGAGCCAATATTATATTGGTTTTTCATAGAAATAATCACATAACCAAAGCATGCTAGTTCTTCACAACTTAGGATTAATTAGCAATATGTGGATTCTCCATAAATGTAGTCAAGAGTAGCTATGACTCCAAAAACAAAAGCTTGATCCATCCCCGGTTTCACAACTACATGATATAAATCCTTGTTTTCCATTAATTTCTCCACTTCTTTATTTATCCCAACCTGTATACACATTATTCAACAACTTAATTATAAGTTTTTTAGTATATGTTTAGCTTGATAGAATGACTTAACTATATATGGCCCTTTTAATTAAACTTAGCGGAAAAAAACAACAAAATTTGGTCAAGTTGGTTAGGAATCAATTCCTACTCGGCAAAGATGTGAGTTCGACTCCCACTACCGAAGTTAGAACCTCGTTAGTTGCACTCTCAAAACATTGAGGTATGTTTCAGCTCTGGTGAGCTTCAAGACCCAACTCAAATAACTTTTTATTATCTAAATATAAAAAAATAAAAAATAAATATGCGCGAAACACCATAAAGATTCTTTCGTGCTTTGGTTAGAGGTTGTAGTCAACCGTAGATTAGTCTCATAATGAGCACAAACGATCTATATTTGTAGGGATACTTAGGATTTGATTAGAGCCAAATTCTAATTACTTATGAAAGAATGTAAATAGTAAATCTCTGTAGTTTATATATAATAAAGTCACAATTATTATTATTACACACATAAATATTGGGTACCTGTGCTACTATGTTGCCTCTAGTATCAACAATGCTGCAATGCTTGTCAGGGAAATAGCCCCTAATCTCAAAGTCCCAGCTTTTGTTACTAACAGACCCTGGCTCAATTGCAATTCTGATTCCTTTATTCTTAACCAAACATGAATTTCCAGGTTCTTTTAAACTGAATACTAATTTCTGTAATCCTTCATAGTTTATACTATAACCTTTCCACTTCTTATAAATGCTTAGAGCCTCAACCATACCTCCCTGTACATTTTCAAAAAGAAATTGAAATCAAGTTAAAAAATTTGCAAATAAAGTATCAAAAGAGATATAAGGATCATAGTTCAACTAATTTTGAATTATAAAATATTAACATAACAACTTTTTTTGGAAAAACATAACAATTAATATATTAATATTTGACGAAACGAAAAAGTTGCAAATTTTATATGATTATCTTATTTATCCCAGTTCCTACGACATAATATAAAAATCCAATCACAAATAAATTGGTTGTGTTTAAACTAAAAACTACCTTCATATAGCAAAAACAGTTAAAATAAACATGTTCCACAAATATTCACAAGTATTGATAATTTAATGTGTAAAAATATTAATATGTTCCCTTAGAACAAACAATACCTATACACAAAATAAAATATTAAAATGAGAACTTCAAAGTGTTATATGGTACAATTTTTATAAAAGAAAAGGTGTTAAAGTACAATTAAAGTCTTGGTACATATATATACCTTTCGACGCATGAGAAGCAAAGGTTCTCCATCTCCATCTCTTAGAATCAACTCTTCTTTTTTCCCATGAATTCCACAACCATCAACCTTGAAAACAACCTTTTGAGTCCTACAATCCGTGACTACAAATCCACCACCATTCACTACATGTGGCCTTTTCCTCACACCCAACACCGTCTGCGACGACGAACAATAGAGTTTACTAACGATTGGCGCCACGTTGCTCATCTTATAATTCCTCACAATATACTCTCAATTTTCAACTAAGTAACAAAGATTTCAATATTGTCAACAAAAAAATAGAACAAGGATTTCAAGCTTCTTGGATTTCTTCCAAAGTCTACCAACGAGTTTTTATACACAAAGATTTTGGACAATCGTTGGAAGAATTAATGTATTAACTAATATGAAATGGATTTTGTGACTATACTTTCTTCTTTGGTCTATATGCTAGCTAGAGAGTTTGGCAAGGTTTGACGTAGGAGATGAAAGAATCTTAATTATATGAGCTGTTCATTTATTATGGTTGCTTGTGAATGACATTAAGGGTGCGTTTGATTTGCAAAACAATAAGTATTTGACAGAACTGTACAAAGCAAAACAGCACAACACAAGAGAGAACAACACAGAACAAATTTTTATGGTATTGAATAATTTTTTGTTTTATATGACTTTTGAGGGACGAAATGCTATTTTGGTTTTTTAGACAACTTGTACGTGGGACAAAAAGTTGTGTTGTGGTTTGGTGAGGGACAAAAATTTCAGTTTTTGTCTTGTCCCTTGCCTCCAGTTTGTCCTATCCTTGAAACAGTTTTACAAATCAAACACTGGAGAACTGAAGTTGTTCTGTTTTGTCCTTCATTTTTTAACAAATCAAACGCAAGTTTGTATTGTGTATGAACATGTGAAATTGCTTAACACCCTCCAATATTCACAATTAGAAAAGAAGAAAAAAAATTAGTCACAATAACTTATGATGAAAAAATGAAGCTTCTCTCAAATTCACTTGTCACTAATTGAAAAAATTTAGGGATATTGCATATTATATGTAGCGGTTGGGGTTCGAACCTTAAATACTCTACTTCTCCACGTTTAAAATGTGTGAGCTCCTGGTCATTAGGTTACTTGAAGAAAAAAAAATTAGTAGGGATTTATTTGAATTCATCAAGCAAAATACGATAAGCTTTTAAATGTATGAAAAAGTCAATATATTTATCTCTTAAATTGAGAACTTTAAGGATAATGTGTTGATTAGTGGAAATGTGTCAATCATAAAATGTGATTAAGTAATGAGTAGGAAAATTGTCAACAAAAAAGAAGAATGAGTTGGTAAAATATTCGTGGTTGATACATAGTTTGTGTAGGCGTGTTGAACTCATTTTTAGTTATGTTCGTTTGACGTATAAACCATAAGGCATCAATTAGAGAAGTGGGCCAAATAGATTGAACAAAAAAAAAGGTTTATTTAGATGCAAAAAAGAAAAAAGTATGATAGTGGTTTTCAAAAGCTTTTGAAATTTGGTAGAGCTAGCTAATCAAATCTACTTTAAAGAGGAATAATAATGGAAATATATGAGTCTTTGCTTTGAAGATAGAATAAACATAGCCACGTTGGATGTGCTTCATGCCTGGATATCAAGATTATATCCTCACGTTTTAATTAATTTTTTATTTACTAAAAATGGTTAATTAGAAAACCGAAAAATTTCAAAGGAAAACAAATCGTATATGCATTATAAATTATAATAAAATAATAAAATATTAAAACAAAATGATAACAACAAAATAACTATCAGGAGCAAGGGTGGAGCACTTCTTTACGACGTTTTTTTGTAAAAGCGGTGAAATTAAGTATAAGAAAATGTTAGCAAGTGTTATAAGGTATTATACTTTATGAATTATTCATATAACATATTTTTTATCATATTTTTATAGTAATATGCAAAGACAAATTATAGTTTAAATTTACCAACTCTCGGGTAGAGTTTGCTCGACGATAAGCTAATGTGGTGGTTCATACTCTTGAAGGGGAGATCACATTTCTTGCTAGTTCCGCTATTTATTTTCATATACCCAATTGTATTGAAGCTTTGATTACTAATGAAATATTATAAGCACTTTTCCCTTAAAAAAAAAAAAAGTATATAAGATTTGGCCAATAAATATATAGCAAGATGTTGCTAAATTTGTTTTTATGAGTATTTTCAAAATATCAAATTTTTAAATAAATTATTAAATATATTCAAACTCAAAATTGTGCATTAACATGTGTATAGAGTCAATTGTGTCATATATAATATACTCCCTCCGGTTCTATTTATAGAGAAAGATTGGTCAACAAAAGTTGATGTATTTGGACTAAATTTTTAACCAAATACATCAACTTTTGTTGACTCGACTTTCTCTTATAAATACGACCAGAGAGAATAGACGGAAGAGTATATTGTTTAAGTAATTAAAATTGGTAATTTAACAAATAAAGTTGTGTAACTATTAATTTCATATATATTTGGCTTGATTTATAGCACTTGCATAACTCTTATTATATTGATGAGTTTTGCTGATATTTGTTGTTGTCCATGTGGCTAGTACATGAAATTCATGGAAACGCGGCTACAGACGAAAGAACAAATGGATCATAAAAAAGTAGAGAACTCATGGCTATTGATTTTCGTCTTATTTTAATTATCGATTTGATAACATCATGTTACTAAATATTTTTTATCTAACACTATAAAAAAAAACAATATTGTTTATTTATTGATGTAATAGGTTCTTGGTGAGATTTGCTCAAAAAAAAAAGGTTCTTGGTGAGATACACTTGTATGTAGAGAAGTAAGAGTTACATTAATTTAAATTCCTTTGTAATGTTATGTAATATATCAGTCTATGTTATATCGTTATGCAGAATTGCATTTGTTAGATTATAAATAACTGGTTGACCTATACGAACTTCTATATTCCTATGTTAGATTATATTGTTTTGACATTTTGAGGCGTCACTAACTTCATTGCTTCTGGAATTCCTTTTACTTATTCAAAGTTTTTGTTTTTACGATGGCGATCATCGTATCGGGATTGATCATTGTGTTGTTTGTGCCTAAAAGCGCTCTAAATGTGGACACATTGATCTGTCGGTTCATTCGTAGTATGTTCTGGTGGGGCGAGTCTTGATGGTGCTCGAGGTGTGACGATGGTTGGTTATAGTTGTACATTTTTCACCCAGGAAAATTGTCAATTCCACTCCCCTTGCATTTGCAACTTTTGTCGAATCAGCCGGTAAAAGTCTTCCAAACGATCGCTAACGCAAAAATGTGCTAATTCGTTGACTCGTCATTTAGAATTTCTTCACGTGCATTGGTTGTGTCAATAAACGGTAGCACACGTTCTTCCAAAGGTTTAGCAGGTGATGGTATTGTCGCGGCGAGGATCACCGACAAATGGGAAATGATTATCGAAGGCGTGTTACACGGTCAATGAGAATCTCGAACCACAATGTTAGCCAATGCCTCAAAATAAGTGATTTCTTTGTTCCTGTGTTGATTTCAACCATTCTTATAGTAGTCAAATCGTAGAGAGGTTTCGGGAAACGAAGTTATCAAAAATTCGTTGAAATAGATGGTGCCAATGTTCTGGTCGTAGAACATAAGAATCGGTTGATGATGGTTTGAAGCAACCGTTGTGATGATTCACACTAGTTAGAGTCGATCCTTCATCAACACATGGTGTATATTTGAAAAGATACTCAAACGCTCAAGTTAGTGAGCTTCCAATGAATCTTGATGAGATTTCTTGAAAAGTGAATGTGTACCTTATTTTTGGTGTGACACGTCCAATTCGTAGAGCCCTAAACGTGGATATGTTGGTTTTGCCCTAATGGATAAATGATTATTATTCCATTTATCGGATGTGTGCTTTCAAATTATGTATTTTACCTAAAATTATACTATGCAAAAACATTTTTTGGATAGTGTATTTTGATAAACACAAACATCCAAATGTCGGGTTGAGAAATCATCCTTTGCAAACCAAATCAATCTAGAATTGGAGTTCCCTTTGTTCAATGAATCTTCTTTATCTTAAACAAAATAATTTTTGACAAAGAAAAGAAAAAAGTTTAACGTTGGTGCTCTGTATTAAAATTTTTTTCGACTTTCGCATCGGTTTCTGACCCACCAAAGGTGGGCGACTAATCCGACTCGTACGTAGAGGCATGCGCACTGGCCAAACGTTGTTTCTCCTGGAAATCGAACCTGATATTCTCCGAGTAGGCCCTTGAAATGAGCTCCTTGCCACTGGAGCTCAAACAAGGTTTGCACTGTATTAATTTGTATTATATTTTCCTCAAAGTCAGGGTTAATTCGTCGTTTCAATCTCTCTGAAGCGGTCACGTGCTACCGGTCTGAGGTATTTTCATCGTGTTTTTCGCTTCTCCTCTTTGCAAATCCCCTTACTCCCCCAGACCTCGCTTGCGCCACTGAACAAAACAAAACAAAACTCTATTTATAAATTATAAATAACACTGACATGTTACCAAACAATATATATTCTGACAGGGACCCTCCTCGCTCAATAAACAAACCTTAAATCTCGACCAAAAGTTTATATTAAAAAACCCACCACCTTTGCTTAATTGGGTTCGTACGTGCACACTTGCACCTTTTATATCCCTTTATAACATGAGTCTTGGTAAGGTAAAAAAAACTTGAGAACACTCTTCATGAATTTTAAGTTAAAAAATTATTGATTAAAACTTCAAGGGCTTAAATATGTTTTTAGTCTTTACATTTTGTACTCCTTTAAAGAATAGTTCATATATTTCGTTAAATGTTTTTAAAATTTTCACATTTTATTTCTGTTATCAAAATTTGTCCTTCTGTTAATTTTCTAACGGAATGCTGATGTGGCCGTTAGTGGGTCCAATTATTTTAGTGTTAAATATGTTTTTGATTCCTACATTTTACGTGACTTCAAAGAATAGTGTTAAAATGCAAGGACTATGTTACAAAGTCACGCAAAATGTAGGGACTAAAAACATATTTAACCTTAAAATAATTGGGACTCACTAACTGCCACTTCAGCATTCCGTTAAGAGAATTAACAGCAGTGACTAATTTTGATAACGGAGATAAAATGTGAGGATTTTCAAAACATTTAATGAAATGTAGGGACTGTTCTTCAAAATGACGCAAAATGTAAAGACTAAAAAAAATATTTAACCCACACTTTAAATATCTTTGTGTTTTTTTTTTTTTTTATGTAATCTAGCGTTAGAATTCAGTTTTTAAAGCGAATAAATAGTGTCTAAGATTTGAACATCGCCCCCTGCATAGAACACTTTGAAGGTGAGAAAAATAAGGGGGGGGGGGGGGGGGGGGGGGGGGGGGGGGGGGTTGAATTATGTTAGTTTTTTCTTCGTTTTCTCCTACTGAAGTCGCTGTTCAGAAGCATATAGAGTTCAGCTTCTGAAGTGATGTTCAAAATCTAAATGCAGCGGATGTGAGAGAGAGAGAGAGAGAGAGAGAGAGAGAGAGAGAGAGAGAGAGAGAGAGAGAGAGAGAGAAGAAAGACACAAAACAATTGTACAGGTTCCTTCCACAAACCGGAAGTAGTCTTGTCCCCGTTGCACTTCCAATGAGAGTTCACTAAAATGTAATATCTGATTACAACTGCTCACTGTTAAAACTAGCAAGAGACTTCAAACTACTCAAGTACAACTGCAAGAGATTTTCTATGCTTAAGAACTAAATCAAGAGACTTCCTATGCTCAAGCACAACTGCAACAGACTTCTATTCAAACAGAATTACAAAGAAATTTGTTTGAGGTTGAACACTTGATATACAATCAGTGGTGTTCACAATACAAATCAGATACAAACTCTTTAAGACTCTAGAATTTCTAAGATATGAAAGTTGTTAAGAAATTCTAAGTGAACTTTGATGTGGAACAATTTCAGCAGAGTTTTGGCACTTTTAAATTGTTGTATGAGTCTTGCAATTCTTCAGGTCTTCACTCCTTTATATAGATGTGTGAAAGAGACGTTGTTGATTGTCAGCACATCAAAAAGAGTCGTTTGAAGCTTGATCAAATCACCAATGATTTGTTGCCTGATTTGGTTATTGTCCTATGAATGATCAATTTCAAATCCATTCCAAGTATGGAAGAATACCGGTATAGGCACAACTGTTGTTCTTGTACTATAGCAGACACAAATCAGAGTAGTGGAGGTCGTGGTTGTACACTTCGTACTATTGTCGTTTTCCAACGTTTTCCAAAGAATAAGCATTCAATGCCTTCAAATTCTTTTGAATTAGCCGTTGCTTCATGCTTCTAGTCTTCTGCAATGATAGGCGTGATTAAAACATTTGAACAACCTTTGAAGCTTTAATTCTTTCAGCTTCTGATGATCTTCAGCTCTTGATGATCTTCAGAACCTCTGATGACGTCAGCTTCTGGTGAACAACTTCTGAGGAGAGTGCTTCTCACGACGTCAGCTTCTTCAGGACCTCTTGTCTTCATACGCTTCAAGCTTCCTTCTTGTTGATTATATTGCTCTCATTTGTTCTTCCAGAACCTATACTCAATTAAGACACTGAAATTTTTTGTCTATGGTCCAGTACACTTGAACAAATATTAGCATATCCAATTGACAATTTTTAATACCTTATTATCATCAAAACTCAAAAGTTAATGTTAAACACATTTTATTCCAACACACTTTTCATTTAAATTATTGAATATAGATATACATATATATTTAAAAATACTATTCAAACGACTTTAAAAAGTGTCTTTAAAATACTTATAAATATTTCCCTCATAATATACAAGAGGATCAAAAGGACTTGATGGTAAGACTTTCTTCAAGCTTAATTAGAGATCATGTATCCAATTCAGTAATAAAAATGCAGTTGTGATAAATCTTTTAATGGAGGGTTTTATCATCCATTATAATAACCATTTGTTTTTATTTATCCGGCATAAGGAGTGTTAGAGAGAAGTAAAGAGCAAAGTAATGTTACATCATATACATGTACGATACACCAAAAAGAAATCAAAGAGAACCATTATAAAAAATTAAGAGGATTTAGTCATCACATGTGGTAGTCAAAAACAAAGTTGATGTGTTTCGAGCTTAAGGAAGCCTCCCAATGAGCCGAACTGAGGACCATTGGGAGGATTCAGCCACCCAAATGGTTTCCCTTTTATGTTATCTAGCAAGTGGTGAATATTATATTTTTTATTGTTAAGATTCTTGAATTTATTTCTTTCATAAAACTATAATCATAGAAAACAAAATTAATTGAATAATGTCGTGTTTGCGCATAAAGAAGCCTCCCAATGAGCCGAACTGAGTTAAATGATCTGAAACATGATACAGAGTAACCATGACGAAGTCTAGCCAATTGAAAACAACGATCCATATTCAACGAAAATAGTTGTAGTGAAGAAAAGTATGATTCGCGTCCTCTAGATTCCCATACCCTCCCACACAAGATTGAGAAATAGCTGGACTCACCCATCTCTTGAACAAATTTTCTTTCGTTGGAAGACACCACACAAAATGATTGACCTTAAGAGGAATTTATTTATGGCAAATTACAAGGTTGTCATCTACAATGATATGTTGATTTACTTAATATTGAATTATAAACACTACTGACAATGTAATTTTTTGAAGTCCCCAAATTCCACAGCCACCTATCATCAACGTTATCTTGCAAAATAATAAAGTTCAACAGAGCACTACACTTTCTCAGTTGCTCCTCCTCCCAAGTCTATAACCACCTACGTCACTTCCAACCCTCTCCACCCTCACCCATCATAAATGCTCCATCTCAGCCACCGTATACATCTTGTTAGTAGAAAGCTCAAAAAGGCAGTTGAACATATCCTTCAAAGCTACACATTTCATCCAAGGATTCCACGAGAATAATATTAAATTTCCATCTTCAAACTTACACAGAATTATGATCAATCCAACTTCCTATATTATACCAACTCCACGACCAATATTGCTTAAGTTTCCCCACCACACTTAACCCTTCGCCCCATCTGCGTGTAAAAAAAAAATGGTTAGCCTCCTCAAACCTTGTAGACAACAGTCTAAACGACAAACTACCACACCTTCTCCATCAACCTCCACTACCATTTCCTAACACATTCATATTAAATTCTCTTCACCTCCTAACTCTCAAAAATAGTTTTTATAAAGGAAATGATACATACGGGATCCTTGAAGAGGGAAAGAAAGCATACCAGAATAGAGGAAAATACAAACATCAGAAGAACCAATCGACCACCCAAATATAGGTTTATATTCTTCCAACTTAATAATCTAGATTTAATACGGTCAAGGGGAGGTTGAAAGAAATTTAGCTTACGTGAATCGCCATCAATAGGAAGCCTTAGATAAAAGAAAGAGTTGTGCCCCGTTTTACAATCCAAAATAGATGCAACCTCAACCAACCAAGAAGCAGCCATATTAACACCTTACCAACATACTCTTACTAAAATTAACCTTAAGGTATGAGATTGCCTAAAAAAGAATAATAACAACTTTTAGGGAACAAACATTAGCTCAACTCTTGACTCCCAACAATAAAGTGTCATTTGTAAATTTTAATTGAGAGACTGAGATGTTGTCTAAATGACCAACTAAGTACCCAATAAAGAAGTTAGCCTCCATAATTGGTTTCATCAAAACATTAATTCCTTCAGCTGCTATTAAGAATAGAAAAGGTGACAGAGGGTCACCTTGTTGAAGCTCTCTTTCAAATTTGAACTCAATGGTTGGACTCCCGCTAACCAGAACTTACGCTGAAGCTATAGTAACACATACCATTATCCACTTTTGCCAAAGGGTATGAAAATTCATTTCAACCATCAATGTTTCTAGACCTTTACAATCCATCGAATCAAAATCTTTCTCAAAATCAACTTTGAATAACAACAAATCATTTTTAAATCTTCGGGCATCACCTATTGCCTTGTTATCTATAAGGATTTTGTCCAGGATATGTATTCCTTGAACGAATGTTGACTGAGAGTCTGAAACTACACTTCCTGTAACTTTACTCAATTTGCTAGATAAGACCTTTGAAAGAACTTTGTACATGATGCCTACCATGGAAATTGGCCTAAACTCCGCAAGCCGTGGTGAACTTTCAACTGTCGGAATAAGAGTTATAAAAGTGTTGTTGATACCTCTCGACAATTGTTGTTACGATGGAATTCTGACATTAATCGCATAAAATCATCTTTTAAATCAAACCAAAAATCGTTGATGAAAACAAAATTAATACCATCTGACCCAGGGCTCTTAAAACTATCACATCTCACGCCGAGTGTTTTACCTCCTTATGGATGAAAAGTTTAATTAATTTTCCATTTTGTAAAAGATTCAAAGAATTAAAAGTGAGATTCTCAATTCATGGGCGGTTTGCATAACCTGACTGAAAGTTATTTGCAACATGATTGAAAACTGCTTCATGGATACTTACCACCTCCCATTTGTCTCCATTTAAAGATAGAGAAAAAATAGCACTCGAATGGTGACGAGAGGACATGATGCCATGCATTTTTTTTTTTTAATTAACACTGCCCTCTTTTAACTAAATGAATCTAGATGGTTGCCATTGTTTGCTGGTATTCAATTTTAACAAAGTAAACAAGTTGAAAGTTAAGGAGTACAACTCCTTTAACTTTTCAACCTCAAGGTAGACATCCTCCCCCAGAGCGTCTAGGGTAGAGATACGATCCTTGACCTCGCTGATACGTTCTTCCAAGTTTTGAGAGTGTTGTTGCTGTCAAATCTCCAGACCACGTTTTATTTTTTTTAAGCTTCTCTCGAAGCACAAGTCCTCCCCAACCTTCCACGTGTAGAGAGTGCCACTGGTCCAAAGAATGGCTCGGGTTCAAAGAATACATAAAAAGGCATTCTGAAGAATCGGAGTGGTAGGAACCTGATGAAGAAGAAGAATGTGAAACATATGACGAGGAGCCTGAAGGTTTGGGGCTTTTGAGCACAATGTAGACATATTTGTCAAGTCCAAGACGTTAACCACAGGCTGAATGGGAGCCAACCCATATATTTTTATTTTGCGTCAGTTTTAAATTTCAGTCATTTTCTTAGTGACTTCATCTCATAATTCTTTACTTTTACAGTCAGGTTTTACATGAATTAAACAAACTTTTCTTTTTCAAAATTTTTGTTTGTCTCAAAGATTATTCCTACCATTAACAACAAAGGGCTAGCATACTTAAGAAGATCAAGAGCACAATAACTATTGGAGTTTTCTACATAAGATACTTAGAAAATTTTACCATCTTAGTTATGGTATAGCATAACCAGTGAGAATTTGAGCCAAATATTTTTTACTTTCTACTATAATTCTTTCATATATGGGTCCATGCATGTCGATTGTTATTTTTGCTGGAAAGAACGGTCATTCTCTACATACTATCAGTTATACTATCACTCACATCCACAAGACACTTGTTTAGTACCTTAGTCTTTTCAAGTCACCCGGATTTATTGTTATATCATATGCTAAACTCCTTTGAGCATTAATTTTTTTTTTTAAGGATCCTTTGAGCATTAATGAATGCTAAAAAACAACTAATTTATATGAAGGAGTATTTTAACATAATATATGTAGGTGTATTAATAAATTTTTAATAATCACTTGCAAACATACTCGTATAAAAAATGAGTGCGTGTATATCTAGCAAATTTTTGTAGAAGTTTTTAACTTAAACCTACTTATATTTTTAGAAGTATATCTAGGTTTAAGTTAAAAACTTCTACAAAAATAACTTAATTATTTAGTGCTCATTTGTTTTGGATTTTCTAAAACTTGTTTGTGATGTTTTAGTTCTTTTTGTGTGTATGTTTTTCTCAAAACTTATTTTTTAACAAAATAATTTTTATGTTGAAAATGAAATAACTAGTTTGATTAACTTTTGAAGAAAATGATTTAATAGGAGAGAAAATATAATTTTTGATGTCTATGTTTTCTCAATCATACTTAGTGCGTGGTGGAGACACCACCTGGCTACCCCGGACATTTGTCCGGGCTCAATCGATACTTTCTTTATACTAGGTCCAACCAAATAGTCTATTAACCCACTTAAAAAAAAGGGCAAACTCAAATATTTTTCACACGTGCACAACAAAAGTCACTTGATAATGTTGATATTATTCGAACATTCACCGTAAAGAGGTCTCAAAAATGTTATTTACCTCCTAATTTTATTAATTTATCACACTATTGACAAGTTATATTTCATCTCTCTTATTTCTAATTATATTTTTTTTTTACAAAATGATGAACCTCTTTTATTTCGATTTCTGACTATTTATATATATTATGTCACATGTGAATTTGCGATAATTTTTTTGCCCAAGTTCTATAAAATTCCTGACTCCGCCACTATTCATATTGATACACTATTTTGCGAACCATGATTTGGTGCCGTAGAAAAGCACACACTTTGGTGTTGTAATAAATCTCGGTCGTTGATATCAGAACGGACAATTCATATTAGACATCAGTTTAACATAGTTGAATGATCTGAGTCGTTGATATAAATCGGACGATCTTAATCTATTACAACATCATGTTGTAACAACAGGAAATCTAAATCCCTATTTTGCTTCATATTCAAAGTTTTTAACTTGAATGTTATTTCAATGATAATATATATATTTTTCAGAAAACTCTTGAAAGAGTGATATTCAAATTATCTATAGGAAATGATTTTTAAAAATATAAAAGAAACTTACTCTTATTTTTTTAGTTATAACTCGTTAAATTAGTCAATCAAACAAATAAGTGAATATATTTTTAGCAAATCTCTTGATTAGAAACTACTATCTGAACAACTCTCTCAGTAAGAATTAATGAAATGAATCCTACACCTATATGTAAGACAGAGCTAGCATATTCAGCTGCATTTATTTATGTATTTATAAACAATTTTGTTTTCTAGATCTCACCCAGCATACTCACATAAGATTCTCCCTAGTCACCACTGGCACTATGCCACTATCTCCTTGTAGCCCCCTCGTGCAATAATGACTCCCTTTCTCTCTACATTTATGGCCCCTTCAATTCCTACTTCCCCATTTTATGTTGCACCTTTAATATCTACACATAAACACCAATCCTTCTAAAGTTGAAAATGTTACTCCCTCCATCTTCCTATCACTCACTATCTGTATTATTTTAGGGTCAAGTGTTTTCAAGATATTGTTTAAAAAACTCATAAAAAGATTTTTTTTTTTTATAAAAATATAAGTGAAATACATGAAAAAGTCATAATTACAAACATTGTTGTAATTTCTTAAATATTTGTTAGCATTTTCCTGATTTTAAGTATAATAAATAATTTGTTAGGTGAACTATTTAGTAATGTGATAACACTATTGATATTTTTTAAAGATTATTGTAAAAAAGTTATAAATGTTGTTTTAGTTTGAATCCTCTTGAACGTGGACAATATTTGAGAGAAATATATGGATGTTACGTCGGATGAGTGGTAAGACTAGATATGATATGATTAAGAATGATACCATTAGAGAGAGTGGGTGTAGCATCTATAGTAGAAAAGTTGGTAGAAAATAGGCTTAGATGGTTTGGACATGTAGAGAGACGACCCGTAGATGCCGACGTAAGAAGATTAGATCAATTGGATGAGAGTCAGGTTAAAAGAGGTAGAGGAAGACATAGGAAAACTATTAGAGAAACCATTATAAAGGATTTAGAGATCAATAAGTTTGATCCGAATATGGTTTATGATAGAACACTATGACGTCATTTGATCCATGTACCGTCCCCACTTAGTGGGATAAGACTTGGTTGTTGTTGTACGTGGATGAACTTAGCATTAAAATGCATTAAACTCAATTTATAATTTTCAGAGTTAAAGTAAATTTTTGGTCTCTACAGATGTCTCAAATTTTATTTTTAATCCATCTAAAAAATTCCAACAAGTGCCCCCATGAGCTTAGCTCATTTGGTAAGGAATGCACAATATGTGCAGGGGCCGGGGTTCGAACTCCGGACATCCCACTTATTCATCTTTAAGGTGAATTTCTCTAGCCACTAGGCTACTTAACAACAAAAAAAAAAATCCAACAAATTTTGGTCCGTAATTTTTTTTTGTTACGACTTTTGTTTCAAGCTTTTAAGTAAACTCATATTTATCCTTCATTATTTTGAATTATTTTATTCATTCATGTTTAGTAATTTATAGAAGTTTCCTTCATGTTTTTTTTTAACCAAAGATGAATTAAATATAAATTTTTAAGTTTTTAGCGCTTAAAAAAATCATATTTTATTAAAAATATATAAATTTTTGTGGCAGAGATTCATATAATATTCTAAATATCTCTGTAAAAGTTCATTTAAAAAGAGAAATGATATTTGTACATCTATTTTTTGATATCTTTTAAAACAATCATCACTCTCATACTCACATGTGTTTTTATTCTCTCTCTTATTCTTTTTCTCCATTGTTTTTGTCCAATAAAAAGAGAAGAAAAGTAGTTGTCACAAGAGTTGTACAAAATTGGCGTACAAATATCACTCTTCTTTAAAATGCAAAAAGTACACATCTATTAACTTAAAAATAGAGATCAAAAGTCGTGATTGAAAATATTTAAAGGATCGAAATTTGCATAGGGAATAAATATGATATTTAAAATGTTTAGAAAGACATATTCCCTCAGGTCATTAATATAAGGAAAAAAACATCAAAATCAATGTAATTATTAACTATTATAACTTTTTAAATATTTTTTTATACATATACCCTTTTAGAAAATTGTGAAACATTAAATACGTCCGCGAATATTAAAGACAAACATTACATGAAGGATAGAAAAATATTTTAAACAATAATTACACATTAAAATTTATGACATTTTCTTTAAACAAGACAAATATTTTTAAAAAAATTATAATAAGGACTAAAGAGAGTAATCTTTGTTAACATGAGTTTTGTCTACATAAAACCTATAAATTATTTTAAAAATGTGTTTTTTCTACCTAAAACTTATACTACTAAATTATATTTTCTATTGAGTATTTTATATAAAAAAAGAAAAAAAATTATATTTTCTATTAAATCATTAACAAATGTCTTTAAATTAGTATAACCCTTCTTTTAATACTCTTTCTGAATCTTAATTAAATCTCCCTTGTCAGAACCACTATTTACTGTCTCTGCCACAGTCATTTCATTTCATGTGGCATTCACAACACCTAAACTAATGTGCCTCTTCTCCTTTGTCCCTTACCATTACATACACTTATTACTCACTTCTTCAGCAACTACAACAACTATGACTCGTTCTTCTTCTATTATTACCATCTTCTACTCATTTCTTGTTCTCTCTTGTTTCTTTCTTGTTTCATTTGCAAACTTCAATTCATAGAAAACATCATCATCATGGTTACTACTCCTACAAGAGACCCTTCTTCTAATGTTATGTCTCTTCCACTTCCATCTCCTAAAGCTCCACCAGAGTACCCTGATTTGTATGGAAAGCGCCGTGAAATGGCCAAAGTTCAAATGCTTGAAAGAGAGATAAGTTTTCTTGAGGTTAGTTTTTTAGCTCATGTGCACTTCTTATAAATTTATATGCATTCACTGTTTTGAGCTATAAAGCACGGATACAGACATCAGACACGACACACCGATACCGCAAATAATTTGAGAAAATCAGCGTCGGACCGGTGTCGTGAGCACGACACGTATCCGACACCGGAAAACATCTAAAGAATGTCCGTGCTTCATAGGTTTTGAGCAACTAAAATGAAATTTAAAGACTTAAGTTTGAATTTTTTGGATAGAAACCATAATTTTGAATATTGAGATTCATTTTGGTACACCGTCATTGTAAAACATTTTACACTCTCAACTGATCAGATATCACCTTTTGTATGTGTTTTAATATGACTAAAATCAGATCATTATAGTGATCCAACAATTGTGACATTCACTAAATTTTACACTGTCGGTGTATATATAAGTTAAACTCTTACATATTTTTATTATATATAATTTCTTTTATGAAGGAAGTCTTACTATGATTATAGTTATTGGTACATTGTTTAGTTGGTGATTGTGACTTTGCATTTTGTGATCTAAAGAGCAAACTTTGACTGTGATGAGTGATAAGTATACTGCTCTGTAGCGCGGACACTCTTCAGAAGTGTTCGACACCGACACTTGTAATTACACTGAATTATGTGATATTTTTAAATTATTAATTGTGTCGGCGTGTCAGTGTCCGTGTCGTATCCGATGTCATGTCCGTATCCATGCTATACTGATTGATGTAATGGGATTCATGAATAGGCAGGCTTTGAACATTTTAAATGCATGATTGTGATTGTTTTTTCTAATTCTTGCATGATTTTGACACTTTGTAGATTTTGATTTAATTGATTACTTCTTCTAGTGAATGTTTGGTTTCTGAGGGTACTTTTTTACAGTTTCCTTATCAACATTCAATGGTTTTCACAATTATAGTTGTCAATTTGAGGAGTTAGCCAGCTCCTAGCATTTATTAAGCATTGAAGCACAGAGGTAGTAAAAAGTAAAATTTCTGCAAAATCTTAAAAATTGTGTACCTCAATTGCTAACTGAAGGGGACTGAAGGACTCTCTTTTCTAGGTTGTAAATCTTACTATATGGTTATCCAGTGGCATAAAGTTTGGTTATATCAAGAAAAACACTAAAAGTTACTTTAGATAAACTTTTCAAGTCTGTGTAGGGAAAAAAATTGAAATCAACTTGGAGTTGGTATATCTTTATCTGGAATTCTGATTATTTGAGTACAGGTTTTTTAAACTAATTCAATCCGGCCCAAATATGACTGTGAAGCACGGACACAAACATTGACATCTGACATGACTCTAATACTGACACGTAGATAGAGATAATAATTTAAGAAAATAGAGTGATCGAATGAAACAACATTTGTTCGAGTCATGCCGCTAGACACACTGCATTAAGGTTGTTCAAACACGGACGGACCTAGTTTAATACTTTCTTTGGTCACATTTATAAACAAAAATTCATCAAATAACTGGTATATCGAGACTATATTATAGTTCAAATTTATTAGTCATTCAATGAATCTAAAAATCAATATTTACTTATAAATGTGACGAGAATGAGTACTCTCCTTTGTTACTTCTTCAGTTGCAAAACAAAAATTGACTCAACTTTTTATCTGGCAGGAAGAGTTAAAATCTTCTGAAGGTTTTCAACCAGCTTCAAAATGCTGCAAAGAGTATGTGTAATTCATCAAAATATTTAATTATTTCTCTAGATATGTCCATTTTGTTGATTTCATTTAATTAAATGGAACAACATTACAGGATTGCTGATTTTGTGATGGCAAACTCAGATCCTCTGTTACCAACGTAAGAAATTATGTCCTAGTCTATCTTTGTTAGTTCTAAAGAAATCATGATTCTTATGTCTTTTCTCTTTCATGCAGGACCAAAAAGAACCGTAAGACATGTCGCTTATGGAAGTGGCTGTGGTACGATTTTTACTTTCTTACTAGATTTTATGCATCAGAAGTCACTACTACTATACTTGAGTGGAAATTTGGGGACCGAATCCTCTACGGCTGCGGTATTGTGCAGCAGCTGTATAGTCCCTACACCTGCCGCACCGTATTACCTGGATTACATGGACACGGACACCGAACACGAGACATATACTGACACGCCAACACTGCTAATAATTTGAGAAAATCACATAATTCAATGCAATTATAAGTGTCGGTGTTGTGTCCATGTCGGACATGACAAGTGTTCGACATTATGACACGCCTAATCCGAGAAGTGTCTGTGCTTCATAGCACACGTAATTTATAAATACATTTGTCAGACTATATTTCATCAAATACGGGACTCTTAACAAGTGATTTTTTCGTGCAGTCGGATGCGGTGTTTGAACTTATCTTGGATCTGCTGTAGGTGTTGTGATTGCTTCTCCGGTTGTTGTAATTGCAAACAAAATTGCAAATGTAGTAGTTGTCTTTCATCTACTAAATGCTCCTTATCAAATTGGTGTTGTTGCTTTGATAAAAAATCACATTGTTGTAAAGAGTTTTGTGGTTGCAACAACTGTTGTTGTATTCTATCAGGTTGCAATTTTCGTTGGCCTTTTCCCTCTTGCTGTGATTGCAAATGCTCTTGCTCTTGCACTTGTCCTAGTTTTCCAAAAGTTCGTCCTTGTGGCTCTTGTACAAAATGTTAAGGATTTTAATTTCTTCTATTTCATTTGTGTTTATCTAATTTTGTTTTTGTTTATTAAAATGAGTTCATTGTATGATCAAATATATATAAGCTTTTGTTCATTTTATAATTTTATTTTTGTAATCTATATTTAGAAATCATATTCATATTTAGATAAGCCCAATAAACAACTGTGCTTAGCTATTATATAAAGCCTGAATTGGTCTAACATCTATAAGACTATAACTCACTGTATGTTTCTCACGCGTCCTATTTTTTACCCCAAAATACTCTTTGCTCGAATTATAGAATCTGAACCATGTTTTGTATTTTATAATCGGAACCATGGTTCAAAAACTAGAATCGAAACACTTTAAGATTATCAAGTCTGAATTTTGTCAAACCCACACACCCCCCAAGACCATTTTATAGGCAAATTATAGTGTGTAAATTGACACATTTCAGATAATATAATCCAAAACTTGAATAAATAGTTCAAATTATATACCGTGTCAACAAAGACACATGATCACATAATTTGTGCTGTTTAGCTGACACCTTTTCTTTAACAAAATGACTAACCCGTGTTGATATAAACATGCGGACAAACTGATTATAAGCAAAAAAATTAAACCATATGAAACAAGACAAGTGAAACTTAGATTAAACAAAGTAGTACCAATACTCTAGGTTACATCAAAATATTCAAACACAATTTTAAATAAAAGTTTGTTCAAATCCATTACACCACCGACCGACCATGATGCTCAAGGCATGGTCTCTAATGCACCTCAACCGTTCGGTCATGTCTAGCCACTGTTGGTCTCACTGCTCCCCGACAACAATCACATCAAGGGCCTCCTCCTCATGTGGCCTTGGGATATGAACATCATCATGCGGAGTTATGATGTATGAATGTGAAATGGCATAAAACCACCTCATGTATCCAGCTGCTATGTCTAGACCAATCGGAGCAGGCAGACCTAAATCATGTGCTCTTAGCACATGACCAAGGTACTACACACAACACTGCGAGGTCCCGCATGGGGATAGTTTGGACATAACCAAACTGGCACAACACCCGCCCCCACAGATTTCATATGTTCTGAGGTCCCTATTTGAGCCATCCAAAGTAAAGACTAATTCGCACAAACAAACATGTCTCGCAGTGGCACTGATACATGTTCATGAGAATGGAGCTAAGATCCATGTGATTCAGATGAGATCTTGTGGGATTTGCGACAACATGACCCTTTAAGGAAACAAACATCATGGCACATGGATAACCATCCTCCCTATATGCACCTCAATAATCCTTATCATCGACTGCCTGGAAATGCTAGAATCTCCAAGCTTGCATCAACATCACATATCAATATTCGTATGAAAATCATAGTTAACATGTAAATAAATAAGCAATTCATTATTTTTTATACCTGCGACAAGGTCAAGTATCCAGCCAATCGTAAAGTCTTATAATGGGCTCCATTGTTGAGCTCTCTATACAGGTGAGCAAGGGCAGCTGCTCCCCATTCGTAATCGTAAACCAGATCCATGTCACAGAAGTACCTCATGTATGTCACATCT
Source organism: Medicago truncatula (assembly GCF_003473485.1). Lineage (NCBI taxonomy): Eukaryota > Viridiplantae > Streptophyta > Magnoliopsida > Fabales > Fabaceae > Medicago > Medicago truncatula. Next base: position 18,516,439 of record NC_053043.1, on the reverse strand, counting down.
ACTTAGTTGTCGCTCTTGTCAGTGAAGAGCGTGACATCCAAAAAATAAAACAGATAAATGCAGATAATCTGATCCCCTTTTCATCTGCATCTCCTCAACATCACCATCTTCCTAAGTGTCACTTGCTTTCTGAGTGCCTAACATTAAATCCAATAATGAGTAATTGTTAAACACAATCAATCAAATAATTACCCGTAACACAAAAGGAGACACAAAAACATTGAATATAATATTCAACTTTTTTTTTGCAAATTTCTATTTTCTAAATACATTCACAATTTTAATCTGGATCAGTTACTTTTGAAATAATTCTAGTGACACTGAGAGTGGGACTGAAAGAAACCATAGTGCAAATTGACATCGAGTACAGCCTAATTTTTCCCTTTAGACTTTTTCCCCTAATTCTAATCCCTGCAAAAAAGTTGGTGATCGATGAAATATGTGATCGTTATGATCCAACCTTTCTTCATAACTGACACATGAGACATGAAATGTCCTTTTCTCTTTAGCACATAGATATTTTCTGGGGTCAAATATCTTTGGATAGAGGCCCCAATACTCCGATGTAACTAAACATTTTAAATTTTTCAGAGGACATGTTAACTCACAAAGTACATAATATGTACTATGGTCGAAGAAGTAGATAATACTTTTTCTAGACTCATTAACTGCATTCATGTTAAATGAAATCTAAGAATTACCTAACGGGTAAACCATAAAAATACCCATTGAATCATATTTGTAAATTTTACCGTCTAGTTTTTATTTTTTTGGTCAAGTAGTCTATGGCTAGAGTTCACACAATTTAATTGTGGAGAAGTAGAGTTTCTGGGTTTGAACCCCGACCCTGCATATAAAATACAATATCCCTACCAACTGGATTAAGCTAGTCTGAGTTAAATGGTGATATGGGCACATTCTTAACGGTTTTGGATGAGTTTTTTTTTTCTTCTTCTTAAGAATAAAGATATTTTGGAGACATCGTCGACATCCCAACTATGTTGGCACCCCGAGACATCGCCATCCTTTGCCGCCAAACTCGAATAAAAATTTATTAAAAAAGCGGAAAAATAATTACAGAAGGAGGGGGACTAGACCAATACCCTCCGAAAGAAACAAAGCAAAAACAAAACAGAAAGAAAGAAAAAACAACAAACAGACTAAGGAAATCTGTAGTTAGGCAAACCGCTTCTATCCCGAAAGAAATCGAAGCTCAGTGCAAGAGGGAGAGTGTCAAGCCAAACCGCGCCTACCACCGAGTGACCCAAATTCGCCAAATAGTCGGCACAACAGTTTCCTTCGCGGAATATATGAGAAGCAATTACCTGAATCCCCAGATTGCGAGCATTGTGCCATCTATTACGTAACAACATGGGCACCAAGAAAGGGTTCGAAAATATCATGAGAGCACTGGTTGAATCACTTTCCAACCAGAGATTCCTCCAACCATGGCGGGCAGCAAATTCAATTGCAAAAATGATCCCCATAACTTCTGCATTAAAAACCGACTGTATCCCAACATTACATGCAAAAGCACCGCGAAACGTCCCTCGGTGATCTCGAAACAGCCCCCCACAAGCCGCATATCCCCCAATCACCGAACCATCCGTGTTAACTTTCAACCACGGGGCGGTGGGTGGCTTCCACAAAACCAACAAAATAATTTAGGTTAATAAGTATTTACCCCCTATAATATAGGCTACTGTTGATTTTGCCCCCTATAAAAAAAATAATTTAGATTCCGTCCTCGTAAAATAAAGATTCTTTAGGATTGCCCCCCGAGCCCGTCAGCAGAATCTCTGACGTGGCAACTACGTGGATTTTTCTTTTTCTTTTTTATTTATTTTTTGATTACCACGCTTTAAAAACAATTTACACGTCATTAATAATTAAAAAAATATGATATTAATTTAGAAAACAAATTAATTAGGAAAAAAATAATTTTTTAAAGTTTAGAAAAAAATCTCAATCTTAATATATTTCGAATTTTTTTGAAAAATTATAAAATAATTACAAAAAAGATTCTAAAATATCCAAATATAAATTAAAAAAGCTTCAAAAATTATAATATTATCTAATTTTTTTATTTTGAAAATTAAGTTTCAGATTTTTTTTTAAATATTCCAAATTTCGTAAAAAAATTGATTTTTTTTTAATTTCGAATAAGATTCCATAAAAATTCAGGAATAAAACTGTCGAAAAAAATCTGAAATCTTTTCTAAATTTAAATTTTTTGAAAAAGAAACTGAAAATTAGATTTAGATTTGAATTAAAAAAAAAATATTCAGAATTTAAAAATAAAAAAAATCGTCAAAAAACAATATTTCAAGATTTTATAAAAAAATTCAAAAACAAATATTATCTTATGAGGAATGTTGCAAATATTATTAAATCTTTTTGGTTTAGAAATATATTAAAATTGATTAAGAGAATGGCTTAATAATATATCCCATAAAGGCAAGGACATAAATAGAAATAAATTTTTTGTCATACTTGTTTAAGACAGGCTAAGGAGACAAAAAGATGGTTCGAAAATATGAAATGAATTAAAATTTAAAATTATCCAATGTATTTGTTTAAAAAGTACCGAAGAATGGATAGGCCAATTGATAGTATTCTAATATTGTAGTAATCTAATGCTCTGACGGTGATTCGATACTACAACAACTTTTTACATTAGACGACAAACAAACAATGTGTATATACTCTTCAACATTCCAATGTTAACTTTTACTAAGAAATATCATCCCAAATAAAGATGGTCGTATACTCGATATTATAATCTTAATCATAATCTTTTACAAGAATATGAAAATAAAGATGGTCGTATACTTGATCTTTATGTAAGCTTTTTGAGGTTTGGAAAATTCATCAACTATGTTTGTTGAGGCTAGTAGAGTTCATGTTGTAAGATCAAGAGTGATCTGATGTAAAAGTTCATGTAGTGAAAATTCTTTGAGAAGTATAGTGAAAATCTGGCAGTTGCAAGAAGTATAGGTTTCCAAATTTTTTGAACTAGGATAGTTCTTATGAACGATCTTTATAAATTTAGTCTTTAAGCCTACACAATATACATGACACTCAAATTTTATTACTATTTTTTAAGAATATTTATTTTACTGAGTGGATTTTAGAACATTCTGTAAAATTGTTTTGATTTTCAAGTTCATATTTATAGCGAAGAACTCAAAATTGTTAGGGGGCCTTCCCCAAGGAATCGAGTTAATAAAACAATCTGTTAAATGTAAAACGTACAAAACCTAATGGTCTAAAGATCGTGTTTACAGCGAATAAAATCATCTGAAATAATATAGAACCTGAAAGTCAACGTTCAAGAAGTAAAATTTTACTACAGAGACAAAAGTAAATATTTAGAGAATGATCCATTTAAACTTTATTGAAATTATTTATCAGAATTATTATTACACAAATAAATCTAACAAATTTTTAGGTATGAACCATTAACATAATAAGAGTTTACACATACCATCAATCATATAGTACCATATAAATAAAAAAATTATTATTCAAAACACACTACTAATATGAAAGATATGTTTTGTTGTGTGTAAAACTTTTATAGCATTAGTACATGATTCTCATATTTTGGATTCAGTTTCTCGCGCCAAATTTGCTTTTGTTATTGAATGTTACATTCCATAAATTATTTGTTCTTGCAGTCTTCCAAGCATGAATTCACGATGAGATTAACACCACGAGCATCTGTAAAATAGTCCATTATTTTAGGAAATGCCATGAATTGATGAAATGACAACTCATGAGTATATTTTGATAACAATGAATAGTAAAATAGATAAAAGTATAAGGGTGAATACCAATATTGTCATTAATAGTGTTGGAAATGGCACAACTAGTTGCACAATCATAAGCACTTTTTGATGTTACATCAAGACATGTGTACCCACAGCCGGCAAAACAAGCTACAAATGATTGTATTTCCCCGAGCAAGTTACTACATTGAACACCGCATTTGCCAAAACAAATGATTTCACTTATTGAAATATGAGGTGATGATGAAGGTAGGGGAGAATCATCAGCATGGGAGACAACTAGCATCATCATCATGAAAATTGAAACAAACGTTTTAATTTCACACATTGTCATGACGTTTCTCTATTTAAATCTTGATATTCAGATTGTATTAAACTTGATTCCACGATGAATGTTGAAAACAAAATCCTTAATTTATAAGCATATAGAAATAAATGCTCATTAATGCATACTTTGACTCCATAAATAAATTACTTATAAGTCCGGGAAGACATGTTGACTTTCTGTCCTGAAACAAAATAATTTTCTTCTAAAACCACATTATAAAAAAATTATCTTATGAGGAATGTTGCAAATATTATTAAATCTTTTTGGTTTAGAAATATATTAAAATTGATTAAGAGAATGCCTTAATAATATATCCCATAAAGGTAAGGATATAAATAGAAATAAATTTTTTGTCATACTTGTTTAAGACAGGCTAAGGAGACAAAAAGATGGTTCGAAAATATGAAATGAATTAAAATTTAAAATTATCCAATGGATTTGTTTAAAAAGTACCGAAGAATGGATATGCCAATTGATAGTATAGTAATATTGTAGTAATCTAATGCTCTGACGGTGATTCGATACTACAACAACTTTCTACATTAGACGACAAACAGACAATGTGTATATACTCTTCAACATTCCATTGTTAACTTTTACTAAGAAATATCATCCCAAATAAAGATGGTCGTATACTCGATATTATATAAAATAATAAAATTTTCAATGATGTATCTCGTCCATTTCTAGGACCAAAGCCTAGAATAATAATTTATTTTCATTATACGTTAACATGCAATCACCACATTTGTATTATTGTGCAGTAAAAATTATACATACTTATACATCAATGTAATATGAAATTATCTTATATTATAGTTTCTTAAGTTAAGAACTATTGTACCAAACTATAACATCTAAAAGTATTATACTTAAATATTCTTAAATCTTATATGTTGCATGTTGTATAAAAATCCTCGTAGATGTACGTAATACTCTACAAAACTACTTTACCCATGAGAAAGGGTTCCATATTCTTGGAGTATTTTCATATTCTTGTCATTTTTCAAAGTCAGCAGAGGACAAAATTGTCTAGGACGAGTACAAATGTGTTTGATACATTTTCACATACACCAATACAATTTTTAATTTAGAAGTATTTCTAGACGGCAATAAAAATGAATTGTGTTGTGACTCACTCTATCAAAATGGTGGAAATGTTCACATTAAATATATATCTTTTGATAAGTTTCAATACATAAATTAAATGGTCATGAATTAAGGAGGCATAATGCTTTGATTTTTCTGAACAACCCCTTTCTTTTTTAAGGCGATTTGAATTATTTCACTATCCATAACTAGAAGTGTTTTAATCAGTTAAACTGCTATAATCGAATATAAGAATCATCATTCCCTTGTTACTAAGTTACAGTAATCATAATCTTTTATTTGATCGTACACAGTCCAACTCTCTCCTTTAGTTTCATGAATTACTACTTTCTTAGTTTGTTGATTTAATATTTTCCTCTCAAAATAGGTATCTAGTTTTATAGCAAAATCCAAAGAGATTGTGTTTCATTAAAATCCACTTTTGAAATAAAATATCATAAACTCGTCATCCATGACACATTTCATCTAATAACATATTTGTGAAAGAAAAAAATAGTTGAATTTGTTCATACAATGATCAATCTTTTCTTTTTATTTGCCAAATGCTCAAGTTTTTCTAGTTCATATCAGAATGAATGATCTTTATGTAAGCTTGTTGAGGTTTGGAAAATTCATCAACTATGTTTGTTGAGGCTAGTAGAGTTCATGCTGTAAGATCAAGAGTGATCTGATGTAAAAGTTCATGTAGTGAAAATTCTTTGAGAAGTATAGTGAAAATCTGGCAGTTGCAAGAAGTATAGGTTTCCAGATTTTTTGAACTAGGTTAGTTCTTATGAACGATCTTTATAAATTTACTATTGTCTTTAAGCCTACACAATATGCATGACACTCAAATTTTATTACTATTTTTTAAGAATATTTATTTTACTGAGTGGATTTTAGAACATTCTATAAAATTGTTTTGATTTTCAAGTTCATATTTATAGCGAAGAACTCAAAATTGTTAAGGGGCCTTCCCCAAGGAATCGAGTTAATAAAAAAATCTGTTAAATGTAAAATGTACAAAACCTAATGGTCTAAAAATCGTGTTTATAGCGAATAAAATCATCTCTGAAAGTCAACGTTCAAGAAGTAAAATTTTACTACAGAGACAAAAGTAAATATTTAGAGAATGATCCATTTAAACTTTATTGAAATTATTTATCAGAATTATTATTACACAAATAAATCTAACAAATTTTTTGGTATGAATCATTAACATAATAAGAGTTTACACATACCATCAATCATATAGTACCATATAAATAAAAAACTTATTATTCAAAACACACTACTAATATGAAAGATATGTTTTGTTGTGTGTAAAATTTTTATAGCATTAGTACATGATTCTCATACTTTGGATTCAGTTTCTCGCGCCAAATTTGCTTTTGACATTGAATGTTACATTGCACAAATTATTTGTTCTTGCAGTCTTCCAAGCATGAATTCACGATGAGATTAACACCACGAGCATCTGTAAAATAGTCCATTATTTTAGGAAATGCCATGAATTGATGAAATGACAACTTATTAGTATATTTTGATAACAATGAATAGTAAAATAGATAAAAGTATAAGTGTGAATACCAATATTGTCGTTAATAGTGTTGGAAATGGCACAACTAGTTGCACAATCATAAGCACTTTTTGATGTTACATCAAGACATGTGTAGCCACATGCGGCAAAACAAGCTACAAATGATTGTATTTCCCCGAGCAAGTTACTACATTGAACACCGCATTTGCCAAAACAAATGATTTCACTTATTGAAATATGAGGTGATGATGAAGGTAGGGGAGAATCATCAGCATGGGAGACAACTAGCATCATCATCATGAAAATTGAAACAAACGTTTTAATTTCACACATTGTCATGACGTTTCTCTATTTAAATCTTGATATTCAGATTGTATTAAACTTGATTCCACAATGAATGTTGAAAACAAAATCCTTAATTTATAAGCATATAGAAATAAATGCTCATTAATGCATACTTTGACTCCATAAATAAATTACTTATAAGTCCGGGAAGACATGTTGACTTTCTGTCCTGAAACAAAATAATTTTCTTCTAAAACCACATTATAAAAAAAATTATCTTATGAGGAATGTTGCAAATATTATTAAATCTTTTTGGTTTAGAAATATATTAAAATTGATTAAGAGATTGCCTTAATAATATATCCCATAAAGGTAAGGATATAAATAGAAATAAATTTTTTGTCATACTTGTTTAAGACAGGCTAAGGAGACAAAAAGATGGTTCGAAAATATGAAATGAATTAAAATTTAAAATTATCCAATGGATTTGTTTAAAAAGTACCGAAGAATGGATATGCCAATTGATAGTATAGTAATATTGTAGTAATCTAATGCTCTGACGGTGATTCGATACTACAACAACTTTCTACATTAGACGACAAACAGACAATGTGTATATACTCTTCAACATTTCAATGTTAACTTTTACTAAGAAATATCATCCCAAATAAAGATGGTCGTATACTCGATATTATATAAAATAATAAAATTTTCAATGATGTATCTCGTCCATTTCTAGGACCAAAGCCTAGAATAATAATTTATTTTCATTATACGTTAACATGCAATCACCACATTTGTATTATTGTGCAGTAAAAATTATACATACTTATACATCAATGTAATATGAAATTATCTTATATTATAGTTTCTTAAGTTAAGAACTATTGTACCAAACTATAACATCTAAAAGTATTATACTTAAATATTCTTAAATCTTATATGTTGCATGTTGTATAAAAATCCTCGTAGATGTACGTAATACTCTACAAAACTACTTTACCCAGGAGAAAGGGTTCCATATTCTTGGAGTATTTTCATATTCTTGTCATTTTTCAAAGTCAGCAGAGGACAAAATTGTCTAGGACGAGTACAAATGTGTTTGATACATTTTCACATACACCAATACAATTTTTAATTTAGAAGTATTTCTAGACGGCAATAAAAATGAATTGTGTTGTGACTCACTCTATCAAAATGGTGGAAATGTTCACATTAAATATATATCTTTTGATAAGTTTCAATACATAAATTAAATGGTCATGAATTAAGGAGGCATAATGCTTTGATTTTTCTGAACAACCCCTTTCTTTTTAAGGCGATTTGAATTATTTCACTATCCATAACTAGAAGTGTTTTAATCAGTTAAACTGCTATAATCGAATATAAGAATTATCATTCCCTTGTTACTAAGTTACAGTAATCATAATCTTTTATTTGATCGTACACAGTCCAACTCTCTCCTTTAGTTTCATGTATTACTACTTTCTTAGTTTGTTGATTTAATATTTTCCTCTCAAAATAGGTATCTAGTTTTATAGCAAAATCCTAAGAGATTGTGTTTCATTAAAATCCACTTTTGAAATAAAATATCATAAACTCGTCATCCATGACACATTTCATCTAATAACATATTTGTGAAAGAAAAAAATAGTTGAATTTGTTCATACAATGATCAATCTTTTCTTTTTATTTGCCAAATGCTCAAGTTTTTCTAGTTCATATCAGAATGAATGATCTTTATGTAAGCTTGTTGAGGTTTGGAAAATTCATCAACTATGTTTGTTGAGGCTAGTAGAGTTCATGCTGTAAGATCAAGAGTGATCTGATGTAAAAGTTCATGTAGTGAAAATTCTTTGAGAAGTATAGTGAAAATCTGGCAGTTGCAAGAAGTATAGGTTTCCAGATTTTTTGAACTAGGTTAGTTCTTATGAACGATCTTTATAAATTTACTATTGTCTTTAAGCCTACACAATATGCATGACACTCAAATTTTATTACTATTTTTTAAGAATATTTATTTTACTGAGTGGATTTTAGAACATTCTATAAAATTGTTTTGATTTTCAAGTTCATATTTATAGCGAAGAACTCAAAATTGTTAAGGGGCCTTCCCCAAGGAATCGAGTTAATAAAAAAATCTGTTAAATGTAAAATGTACAAAACCTAATGGTCTAAAAATCGTGTTTATAGCGAATAAAATCATCTCTGAAAGTCAACGTTCAAGAAGTAAAATTTTACTACAGAGACAAAAGTAAATATTTAGAGAATGATCCATTTAAACTTTATTGAAATTATTTATCAGAATTATTATTACACAAATAAATCTAACAAATTTTTTGGTATGAATCATTAACATAATAAGAGTTTACACATACCATCAATCATATAGTACCATATAAATAAAAAACTTATTATTCAAAACACACTACTAATATGAAAGATATGTTTTGTTGTGTGTAAAACTTTTATAGCATTAGTACATGATTCTCATACTTTGGATTCAGTTTCTCGCGCCAAATTTGCTTTTGACATTGAATGTTACATTGCACAAATTATTTGTTCTTGCAGTCTTCCAAGCATGAATTCACGATGAGATTAACACCACGAGCATCTGTAAAATAGTCCATTATTTTAGGAAATGCCATGAATTGATGAAATGACAACTTATTAGTATATTTTGATAACAATGAATAGTAAAATAGATAAAAGTATAAGTGTGAATACCAATATTGTCGTTAATAGTGTTGGAAATGGCACAACTAGTTGCACAATCATAAGCACTTTTTGATGTTACATCAAGACATGTGTAGCCACATGCGGCAAAACAAGCTACAAATGATTGTATTTCCCCGAGCAAGTTACTACATTGAACACCGCATTTGCCAAAACAAATGATTTCACTTATTGAAATATGAGGTGATGATGAAGGTAGGGGAGAATCATCAGCATGGGAGACAACTAGCATCATCATCATGAAAATTGAAACAAACGTTTTAATTTCACACATTGTCATGACGTTTCTCTATTTAAATCTTGATATTCAGATTGTATTAAACTTGATTCCACGATGAATTTTGAAAACAAAATCCTTAATTTATAAGCATATAGAAATAAATTCTCATTAATGCATACTTTGACTCCATAAATAAATTAATTATAAGCCCGGGAAGACATGTTGACTTTCTGTCCTGAAACAAAATAATTTTCTTCTAAAACCACATTATAAAAAAAAATTATCTTATGAGGAATGTTGCAAATATTATTAAATCTTTTTTGTTTAGAAATATATTAAAATTGATAAAGAGAATGCCTTAATAATATATCCCATAAAGGTAAGAATATAAATAGAAATAAATTTTATGTCATACTTGTTTAAGACAGGCTAAGGAGACAAAAAGATGGTTCGAAAATATGAAATGAATAAAATTTAAAATTATCCAATGGATTTGTTTAAAAAGTACCGAAGAATGGATATGCCAATTGATAGTATAGTAATATTGTAGTAATCTAATGCTCTGATTCGATACTACAACAACTTTCTACATTAGACGACAAACAGACAATGTGTATATACTCTTCAACATTTCAATGTTAACTTTTACTAAGAAATATCATCCCAAATAAAGATGGTCGTATACTCGATATTATATAAAATAATAAAAAACTTCAATGATGTATCTCGTTCATTTCTAGGACCAAAGCATAGAATAATAATTTATTTTCATTATACGTTAACATGCAATCACCACATTTGTATTATTGTGCAATAAAAATTATACGTACTTATACATCAATGTAATATGAAATTATCTTATATTATAGTTTCTTACGTTAAGAACTATTGTACCAAACTATAACATCTAAAAGTATTATACTTAAATATTCTTAAATCTTATATGTTGCATGTTGTATAAAAATCCTCGTAGATGTACGTAATACTCTACGAAACTACTTTATCCATGAGAAAGGGTTCCATATTCTTGGAGTATTTTCATATTCATGTCATTTTTTTAAAGTCAGCAGAGGACAAAATTGTACTAGACGAGTACAAATGTGTTTGATACATTTTCACATACACCAATACAATTTTTAATTTAGAAGTATTTCTAGGCGGCAATAAAAATGAATTGTGTTGTGACTCACTTTATCAAAATGGTGGAAATGTTCACATTCAATATATATCTTTTGATAAGTTTCAATACATAAATTAAATGGTCATGAATTAAGGTGGCATGATGCTTTGATTTTTCTGAACAGCCACTTTATTTTTTAAGGCGATTTGAATTATTTCACTAACCATAATTAGAAGTGTTTTAATCACTTAAACTGCTATAATCGAATATAAGAATCATCATTCCCTTGTTACTAAGTTACAGTAATCAAAATCTTTTATTTGATCGTACACAGTTCAACTCTGTCCTTTAGTTTCATGAATTACTACTTTTTTAGTTTGTTGATTTAATATTTTCCTCTCAAAATAGGTATCTAGTTTTATAGCAAAATCCATAGAGATTGTGTATCATTAAAATCCACTTTTGAAATAAAATATCATAAACTCGTCATCCATGACACATTTCATTTAATAACATATTTGTGAAAGAAAAAATAGTTGAATTTGTTCATACAATGATCAATCTTTTCTTTTTATTTGGCAAATGCTCAAGTTTTTCTAGGTCATAATAAGAATGAATAATCTTTATGTAAGCTTGTTGAGGTTGAAAAAATTCATCAACTAAGTTTGTTGAGGCTAGTAGAGTTCAAGTTGTAAGATCAAGAGTGATCTGATGTAAAAGTTCATGTAGTGAAATTTTTTTGAGAAGTATAGTGAAAATCTTGTAGTTGCAACAAGTATAGGTTTCCAGATTTTTTGAACTAGGATACTTCCTATGAACGATCTTTATTATTTTACTCTTGTCTTTAAGCCTACATAATATACATGACACTCAAACTTTATTACTATTTTTTAAGAATATTTCTTTTACTGAGTAGATTTTAGAACATTCTATAAAATTGTTTTGATTTTCAAGTTCATATTTATAGCGAAGAACTCTAAATTGTTAGAGGGCCTTCCCCAAGGAATCCGGTTGTTAAAAAAATCTATTAAATATAAAATGTACAAAACCTAATGGTCTAAAGATCGTGTTTATAGGGAATAAAATCATCTGAAATAATATAGAACCTAAAAGTCAACGTTCACGAAGTAAAATTTTACTATAGAGACAAAAGTAAATATTTAGAGAATGATCCATTTAAACTTTATTGAGATTATTTATCATAATTATTATTACACAAATAAATCTAAATTTTTTTTGGATATGAACCATTAACATAATAAGAGTTTACACATACCTTCAATCATATGGTACCAAATACATAAAAAAATTATTATTCAAAACACACTACATGATTCTCATATTTTGGATTCAGTTTCTCGCGCCAAATTATTTGTTCTTGCAGTCTTCCAAGCATGAATTCACGATGAGATTAACACCACGAGCATCTGTAAAATAGTCCATTATTTTAGGAAATGCCATGAATTGATGAAATGACAACTTATTAGTATATTTTGATAACAATGAATAGTAAAATAGATAAAAGTATGAGTGTGAATACCAATATTGTCGTTAATAGAATTGGAAATGGCACAACTAGTTGCACAATCGTAAGCACTTTTTGATGTTACATCAAGACATGTGTATCCACATCCAGCAAAACAAGCTACAAATGATTGTATTTCCCCTAGCAAGTTACTACATTGAAAACCGCATTTGCCAAAACAAATGATTTCACTTATTGAAATTTGAGGTGATGGTGAAGGTAGGGGAGAATCATCAGCATGGGAGACAACTAGCATCATCATCATGAAAAATGAAACAAACGTTTTAATTTCACACATTGTCATGACGTTTCTCTGTTTAAATCTTGATATTCAGATTGTATTAAACTTGATTCCACGATGAATGTTAAAAACAAAATCCTTAATTTATAAGCATATAGTAATAAATGCTCATTAATGCATAATTTGACTCCATAAATAAATTGCATATAAGTCCGGGAAGACATGTTGACTTTCTGTCCTTAAACAAATAAATTTTCTACTAAAACCACATTATATAAAAAAAAAAAATCTTATGAGTAATGTTGCAAATATTATTAAATCTTTTTGGTTTAGAAATATATTAAAATCGATTAAGAGAGTGGCTTAATAATATATCCAATAAAGGTAAGGATATAAATAGAAATAAATTTTTTGTCATACTTGTTTAAGACAGGCTAAGGAGACAAAAAGATGGTTAGAAAATATGAAATGAATTAAAGTTTAAAATTATCCAATGTATTTGTTTAAAAAGTACCGAGGAATGGATAGGCCAGTTGATAGTATAGTAATATTGTAGTAATCTAATGCTCTAACGGTGATTCGATACTACAACAACTTTCTACATTAGACGACAAACAAACAATGTGTATATACTCTTCAACATTCCAATGTTAACTTTTACTAAGAAATATCATCCCAAATAAAGATGGTCGTATACTCGATATTATATAAAATAATAAAAACTTCAATGATGTATCTCGTCCATTTCTAGGTCCAAAGCCTAGAATAATCTTTTATTTTCGTTATATGTTAACATGCAATCACCACATTTATATTATTGTGTAGTAAAAATTATACATACTTATACATCAATGTAATATGAAATTATCTTATATTATAGTTTCTTAAGTTAGGAACTATTGTACCAAACTATAACATCTAAAAGTAAGGTAGATAAGAGAAGCTTGGTTCATTTTGATAGGATCCTTAACAGCTAATCCTCCAGCATTTTTAGGTTTACACAATTGCGACCATGAAACTGTGTAGAGCTTTCTCTGATCAAAACTCCCACTCTAAATAAAATTCCTCATAGCCTTAGCAACAACAGAGATTAAAATAGATGGCCATTTGTACACATGAAATGAGTAGGTAAGCATACTGCAAATGACTGCATTTACCAGTTGTACTCTCCCCATGAAAGTCAACAATGTACCTTTCCAGGCATTGAGCCTAAGTTGTATCTTATCCACAATGGGCTTGAGATATATAGATTTAGGTTTTCCCTTAAACAAAAGGATACCTAAATAGTTTAAAGGAATACATCCCTGACTGAATCCAGTTAAAGAGCATATAGCATTGATTTTGGACAAAGGAATGGAGCCAGTGTAAAACTTACTCTTCTGAGCATTGATCAGTTGACCAGAGTAGTTGCCATACCCTTCAAGCAGATGCATTAAATTTTTCACATTAGCCAAGGTGCCCTTACAGAAAATTAATATGTCATCAGCATAAAGACAGTGGCTAGGGATGTAAAGGGATCTAGTGGCTCTGATCTGAGTCATTCTTCCTCTAACAACCAGCTCCTCAATGCCTCTACTAAGGACCTCCTCAGCTATACAAAAGAGAATGGGAGAGAGGGGGTCTCCCTGTCTCACTCCTCTGGTACATTTAAAGAATCCAACTGATTTGCCATTGATATTGATAGAGAGCCTAGCTGAGTGAAGAATAGTAATAATCCAATCACAAAACACCTAATTGAAGCCAAAACATTTCAGAACATGAATCAAGAACTTCCAATTAATAGTGCCAAAAGCCTTCCTGATGTCAATTTTTATGGCTAAGTTTCCCCCAAAGGATTTCTTGTGTAACATATTGACAACCTCTGAAGCAACCATGATGCACTCTTGAATACTTCTGCCAGGAATGAATCCTCTTTGGTGAGTGGATATGATTTTGGCAGCTATGATTCCAAGCCTGTCACCAAGAATCTTGGTAATGATCTTAAACTGAAAATTAGCCAATGCAATAGGCCTAAAATTATCCAAGGTATCAGCACCTATCACTTTAGGTATAAGAATCAGCAAATTAGAGTTTAAATTGGGCATGATGTAATTATTCAAGAAAAAATGTTGGGTGGATTTCACCACATCACCACCAATAATATGCCAAAAGCAATGGTAGAAGTGGCCAGAAAAACCATCAGGTCCTGGTGAAGAATCCCCATTCAGCCCAAAAATAGCTCTTTTGATCTCCTCAGCTGAAGGCACAACAGATAACATGTTATTGTCTTCCAAAGTCACTAAATGAGGAATTATTCTTTCTGGAAGCTCATTCTCCTCATATCTATCTGTAGCAGCAAATATGTTAGTAAAATATGCTAGAACATTCAATGGCTTCAGGAGTACTTAGAATCTCATCCCCATGTTTAAGCATGCTTAGATAACTTTGTGCCTCTCTGATTTTGGCTTGCCTGTGCAAGTAAGCAGTGTTCCTATCTCCTTCCAGAAATCTAACAGTTTTACTTTTTTCCTTCCAAAAGCTGTTTAAGTGATTTAGAGCTTGACTATAACTTGTCATACAATCAAGCTCAACTTGTGACCTGGCAATGCTGAAACCCATTTGATCTATGGCAAGTTGAGCTTCAGAGAGATGTTGCTGAGCTATATAAACCTTAGTGTGAAAGTTTCCAACAACAGTTTTATTCCAAACTTGTAACTTCTGTTTTAAACATTTCATCTTATAGTGAAGGACATGCATGGGGGTGCCCTGACAAGGTATGCTCCAGTGAAGAGCAACCAGTTCCTCACAACTTTCAATGTCAGTCCATGCTTTAAAAAACTTGAACCTAGGTATGATATTAAGAGGAGGCTTCAGATGCAGAGTTAAGAGTAAAGGGAAATGATCAGAGAAACACTTTATTAAAGTATTGCAGCAAATAACATTCCATTGGTCAAGCCATCTTTCATTGCAGATGGCTCTATCCAACCTTTGGGCAATGAAAGCTCCACCTTCTCTTTTATTGGTCCAAGTTAGCTGAGCACCATTGGTATCCAGATGGATGAGAGAATTAAAATTGGTCCAGTTAAGAAATTCATTGCAAGCAATCTATAAAGGGAGCCTGCCACCCTTTTTTTCATGTGAACCAAGGATGGTGTTGAAATCCCCAATGAACATCCATGGGCCCTGATAGTTGTTCAGTAAAGTAGAGAGATCCAACCATAACTCCTTATGGTGGTGTATATAGTAGCAGCATAGATAGCAGCCATGTATATAGAAATCCCCTCCTCCATAAAGGTGAAAGCTATACATTGAGCTTTATTGAGTAAGATGCTGATGTTATACTTTTTATTCCAGAGACACCAAATGGTGGGGGTGTTATTGTTGTTGTTGACAATACTGTGATGAAGATTGAGTTTTTTCCAATACCAAGATAGAATGGTGTTGAAAGAGACAAGTGGCTCAGCCAAGAAAAGAAAGTCTGGCTTTTGACTTTTAATCATGTGAAACCAATGAATTTGAGTATCAAAATTTCCCATTCCTCTAATATTCCAGTAAAGGCACTTCATTGGGTATTTTTATTGTTGTTATGTAATTTTTGTGCTCTGGTGTGGACACTTGCTATACCTTGTTCAGGACTCTTGTTTCCCACCTTGTCTTTAGGACTTCTCTGTTTTTTGGGTCTTCCTCTCGTTCCTTTCTTCACATTATCTGTTACAAGGTATTTAGAAGCAGATGGGGATGTTGCTTGATGCAGTTCAGTATCAGTTTCTGGTTCAATGGTACTATCTGTTGCATCTGTATCCTCCTCTCCCCAAAACTTACTCATGAATTTCCCATCTTTCTTACAAACTTCAGAAGTGTTCTTTTGAACATTAGCAATTTGAACTTGCCTTTTATCCACTAAGGTAGTGGTATGAGTCAAGTTCTAACCTAAAGAAATGTCCTCAACACTTGGATTTTTATCTATTTGCATATCCAGATTACTATGATTTGATTCCTTACAAATGGCTTTCACTGTTGGATTTTTAATCATTTGCATATCCATGGTAGTGAAATTAGATTCCTTGTCAATTGGACTATCCTCCCCTGCACCCTGCTCAGTGTCTAATTCCAACAATATTCTTAAATCTTATATGTTGAATGTTGTATAAAAATCCTCGTAGATGTACGTAATACTCTACAAAACTACTTTACCCATTAGAAAGGGTTCCATATTCTTGGAGTATTTTCATATTCTAGTCATTTTTTAATGTCAGCAAAGGACAAAATTGTACTAGACGAGTACAAATGTGTTTGATACATTTTCACATACACCAATACAATTTTTAATTTAGAAGTATTTTTAAGCGGCAATAAAAATGAATTGTGTTGTGACTCACTCTATCAAAATGGTGGAAGTGTTCACATTCAATATATATCTTTTGATAAGTTTCAATACATAAATTAAATGGTCATGAATTAAGGTGGCATGATGCTTTGATTTTTCTGAACAGCCACTTTATTTTTTAAGGCGATTTGAATTATTTCACTAACCATAACTAGAAGTGTTTTAATCACTTAAACTGCTATAATCGAATATAAGAATCATCATTCCCTTGTTACTAAGTTACAGTAATCAAAATCTTTTATTTGATCATACAATGATCAATCTTTTCTTTTTATTTACCAAATGCTCAAGTTTTTCTAGTTCATAATAAGAATGAATGATCTTTATGTAAGCTTGTTGAGGTTGAAAAAATTCATCAACTAAGTTTATTAAGGATAGTAGAGTTCATGTTGTAAGATCAATAGTGATCTGATGTAAAAGTTCATGTAGTGATAATTCTTTGAGAAGTATAGTGAAAATCTGGCAGTTGCAAGAAGTTTAGGTTTTCAGATATTTTGAACTAGGATACTTCTTATGAACGATCTTTATAAATTTACTCTTCTCTTTAAGCCTACACAATATACATGACACTCAAACTTTATTACTATTATTTAAGAATATTTATTTTACTGAGTGGATTTTAGAACATTTTATAAAATTGTTTTGATTTTCAAGTTCATATTTATAGCAAAAAACTCGAAATTGTTAGGGGGCCTTGCCCAAGGAATCGGGTTGTTAAAAAGATCTATTAAATATAAAATGTACAAAACCTAATGGTCTAAAGATCGTGTTTATAGAGAATAAAATCATCTGAAATAATATAGAACCTGAAATTCAACGTTCACGAAGTAAAATTTTACTATAGAGACAACAGTAAATATTTAGAGAATGATCCATTTAAACTTTATTGAAATTATTTATCATATTTATTATTACACAAATAAATCTAACAAATTTTTGGGTATGAACCATTAACATAATAAGAGTTTACACATACCATCAATCATATAGTACCAAATAAATAAATAAATTATTATTCAAAACACACTACTAATATGAAAGATATGTTTTGTTGTGTGTGTAAAACTTTTATAGCATTAGTACATGTTTCTCATATTTTGGATTCAGCTTCTCACGCCAAATTTGCTTTTGACATTGAATGTTATATTCCACAAATTATTTGTTCTTGCAGTCTTTGACGCATGAATTCACGATGAGATTAACACCACGAGCATCTGTAAAATAATCAATTATTTTAGGAAATGCCATGAATTGATGAAATGACAACTTATTAGTATATTTTGATAACAATGAATAGTAAAATAGATAAATGTATAAGTGTGAATACCAATATTGTCGTTAATAGACTTGGAAATGGCACAACTAGTTGCACAATCATAAGCACTTTTTGATGTTACATCAAGACATGTGTATCCACAGCCAGCAAAACAAGCTACAAATGATTGTATTTCCCCGAGCAAGTTATTACATTGAAAACCGCATTTGCCAAAACAAATGATTTCACTTATCGAAATGTGAGGTGATGGTGAAGGTAGGGGAGAATCATCAGCATGGGAGACAACTAGCATCATCATCATGAAAATTGAAACAAACGTTTTAATTTCACACATTGTCATGACGTTTCTCTGTTTAAATCTTGATATTCAGATTGTATTAAACTTGATTCCACGATGAATGTTGAAAACAAAATCCTTAATTTATAAGCATATAATAATAAATGCTCATTAATGCATAATTTGACTCCATAAATAAATTGCATATAAGTCCGGGAAGACATGTTGACTTTCTGTCCTTAAACAAATTAATTTTCTTCTAAAACCACATTATAAAAAAAATTATCTTATGAGGAATGTTGCAAATATTATTAAATCTTTTTGGTTTAGAAATATTTTAAAATTGATAAAGAGAATGGCTTAATAATATATCCCATAAAGGTAAGGATATAAATAGAAATAAATTTTTTGTCATACTTGTTTAAAACTGGCTAAGGAGACAAAAAGATGGTTCGTAAATATGAAATGAATTAAAATTTTAAATTATCCAATGTATTTGTTTAAAAAGTACCGAAGAATGGATAGGCCAATTGATAGTATAGTAATATTGTAGTAATCTAATGCTCTGACGGTGATTCGATACTACAACAACTTTCTACAATAGACGACAAACAAACAATGTGTATATACTCTTCAACATTCCAATGTTAACTTTTACTAAGAAATATCATCCCAAATAAAGATGGTCGTATACTCGATATTATATAAAATAATAAAAACTTCAATGATGTATCTCGTCCATTTCTAGGTCCAAAGCCTAGAATAATCTTTTATTTTCGTTATACGTTAACATGCAATCACCACATTTGTATTATTGTGTAGTAAAAATTATACATACTTATACATCAATGTAATATGAAATTATCTTATATTATAGTTTCTTAAGTTAA
Source organism: Medicago truncatula (assembly GCF_003473485.1). Taxonomy (NCBI): domain Eukaryota; kingdom Viridiplantae; phylum Streptophyta; class Magnoliopsida; order Fabales; family Fabaceae; genus Medicago; species Medicago truncatula. The sequence continues at coordinate 18,496,755 of NC_053043.1, read as the reverse complement.
GAACTATTGTACCAAACTATAACACCTAAAAGTATTATACTTAAATATTCTTAAATCTTATATGTTGAATGTTGTATACAAATCTTGTAGATGTACTTAATACTCTACTAAACTACTTTACCCATGAGAAAGGGTTCCATATTCTTGGAGTATTTTCATATTCTTGTCATTTCTTTAAAGTCAGCAGAGGACAAAATTGTACTAAACGAGTACAAATGTGTTTGATACATTTTCACATACACCAATACATTTTTTAATTTAAAAGTATTTCTAGACGGCAATAAAAATGAATTGTGTTGTGACCCCCTCTATCAAAATTGTGGAAATGTTCACATTCAATATATATATCTTTTGATAAGTTTCAATACATAAATTAAATGGTCATGAATTAAGGTGGCATGATGCTTTGATTTTTCTGAACAACCACTTTATTTTTTAAGACGGTTCGAATTATTTCACTATCCATAACAAGAAGTGTTTTAATCCCTTAAACTGGTATGAATTCTGCTCATTACCCAAACAATATCGCTCATTCCCAAAGTAATTGTCCAAAATGCCTCTGTGCATGTTAACATGCGCTAGTGTATTTTTTACCTATGTTAAGTCAAGCTACGTGACTTAACACGCGCTAGTGTATTCTGAGAGTGAGTTAACCTAAGCTACGTGACTTAACTTGCGCTAGTCTATTCTGAGGGTGAGTTAACCCACGCTAGTTGGCCGGTGCAGAACTAAAGAACAAACATTTTTTGGTCTGTGGTCAGTTTTTCAACATTCAATCCACACGTTTTTAACACTATTTTACACGTTTTTAACACTATTTTTCAACATTAATGGTGTTTACAACCTATACTACCATTTCCACCTATAAATACCCCTCCATACTTCCCTAATTCCTCACACCATATCACTTTCTCCCCCTCCTCACTCTCTCCCTCTATTGCTCTTCTTTCTTTCTTTTTCAATATTTTCTTTGGGGGCAAAGGTGATCAAACTTCTTCGGAGTAAAATAGTGAGAAACCGACATGGAGAAGTGATCGACCCTTGGGATAAGTTTAAATTTGCTTTTTTTTACTCCATAAATTTTTTACGTGGGTAAAAAGATTCTTCTTGGGGTATAAAAAAAATAAAATTTAAATTTAGCCCAACGGTTGATGATGTATTTTTCCCATGAAGGCTGCTCACTATTTTACCCCATGAAGATCGTTCACTTTTTACCCCAAAGAGGGGGGAAATAGGTAGTGAATTTGAATAAATTATTGTAAGAATTATTCTATTGTATGAATTATCAATAAAATGAAATATTGTTATATGCCTCAATTTAGTTCATTCCTTTTTATTTTATATTTGCTTTTATATTCCAATTTTGTATTTAATGAATAAATATTAATTTAGTTCATTTACTTTTATTTATATTTGTATTTATTTAATGAATAATATCGAATCAATATTTATTTTAAGTGTATAAATAAATTAGAATAATATTGAATCAGCATCTTGAATGACGGTATTCAAGTATCAAAAGAATAAGGTGCATTCCTTGACACTTGAATACCAGCATTCAAGAGGCTTATCGAATGTTGGAGTCCTGCCGATTAACAAGTTTGAATTGCCCCATCCAGAGTAAGACAATTGTTGTAGTTGGAATGTGAATTCCAACTACAACAATTGTCTTACCTTTGAATGGGGTAAATTCAAACTTGTCAAACAACAGGACTCAAGCATTTCCCCCGGCATTCATGTTTTCCTTTGAAAGAATAAATTTTTTATTAACCTTGCTTTAGATGATGGTATTCAAGTGCCAACGAAATGAGGTTCATTCCTTGACACTTAATACCTTCATCTAAACCAGCCTAACAAGAATTTAATCTTTTCAAAGGAAAAACATGAATGCCGAGCGAAATACTTGAGTCCTAGTCGTTTGGCAAGTTTGAATTACCCCATTTCAGAGGTAAGACAATTTTTGTAGTTGGAATGCACCTTACCCTCACTAATGACGATCTTCTGGCAGAATCAAGTTGTTTATGATATCTTCAGTTGATCTCAGCAACGTTACACGCATATGAAGGTGAAAAACACAAGAAGGGGGGGTTGAATTGTGTTTTCTTTTTCTCTTAAAAAATACTTCTTCTGATAAAACTTCAGAAGCAGTTTGATTGCTTCTGATGAAATGATCAGAGTCAGATTGCAGCGGAAAAGAACAGAGCAGAGAAAAGAAAGACAAAGACACAAGCAGTTATCCTGGTTCCTTCCACAACACGGAAGTAGTCCAGTCCCCCTTGCACTTCCAAGGAGATTTCACTATAATCACAAAGATTACAACTGCTCAATACTTTCTAAGTATGAGACTTCACAAAACTATGCTCAAGCACACACGCAAGAGTCTTCCAATGCTCAAGCACTAAGCAAGAGACTTCTAATGCTCAAGCACGCAGGCAAGAGACTTCTAATCAAACAAAAATACAGAGAATTGAGTTTGAATTGAACACTTGATATACAATCAGTGGTGTTCACAATACAATACAGAAAAGACTCTAGACTTTGAATTTCTAAGATGTATCAAATCAGTGCAGAAATTCAGTGTGCTTTGTAGAATCAAATTGACAGAGTTTTGGCGCTTTTGAACTTATGTATATTTCTCTCAAATCTTCAAGTCTTCACTCCTTTATATAGAGGCGTGAAAGAGACGTTGAGATAGTCAGCACGTCTAAAGAGTCGTTTGGAATCCTTTGATTATCCACCAGTGATCCTTTGCCTGATTTGGGTGTAGTCCTTTGAAGAATCAACTTCAAATTCATTCCCATCTTGAGTGTACAAATTCTGCAGGCATGGCTGTTGTTTTGTCTTGTAGCGTAGACAGAAAACAGAGTAGTGGAGGTAGTGGTTGTACACTTGTACTTTGTCAACTCTATTAATGAGAGACAAGTGCTCAGTGCTTTCCATATATCCGTTGATACCTCCCTTTCAGTTCTTCGTTCTTCTTTGATAAGACTGAATTGAGAATCAGCAACTTTGAATCTTCAGTTTGATTAAAGGATCAAATGTAGCTTCTGGTGAAAATATTGCTTCTGATGAAAACTTTTGCTTCTGATGAAAATATTGCTTCTGATGACTTTCTGCTTCTGATGACGTCATCTCTTCAGGAGCAGTTTAGCTTCAGGAGCAGTTTTAGCTTCAGGAGCAGTTTTCTTCAGATGCTCAGAATTTCTTTTTCTTTCCATTGTTCTTCCAAGACCTATTGAAATAACTTGAGTAGCCTTTGGTCCTGTACACTTGAACAATTATTAGTAATAACCAATTGACAATTTTTAATACCTTGTTATCATCAAAACTTAATAAGGTTCATTGTGAAACACATTTTGTTCCAACAGCATATCGATCCACTGGAACATGATGTGCTCCCAAAACATGCTCGTCACGTTTTCGTCGTTCTTTAACTCCACCCAAGTAAATGATACTCTCCCCTCGTCAAGCGTTGGACGTTTATACCGAACGAACGTATTCCACCCTCCTTGTGTAATACCCTGTTTTCCCAACTTCAAATTTTTTACATAAAATCAGAGTAATCAACTAAACAGGATGCTACACTACGTTAAAATATAAATAGAGTAAAATTACTATTTATTCAAAACATCTCATGTCATCAATTTAAATCTCATTGCATCGGAAAACATTAATTAAACATCGTAATGGCACAACGGCCTCAACATAAACAACTTATTAAAATCCAATCTAGGTGAATCTTCAACATAAAATCATAGCATTTACGTAACACATGGAAAACAGATAAGATCCCCATCTCGTTACATATCAGAGCGACCCTAAGACGACGCATGAGAGAGTCAACTCACTTCAACAGCTATTCCTGGTTATCTGCACGTTACCCACGTAGAGGCAACATTCAAACAGAAGGGGTGAGATTTCACATTCAATAATAATAAGCATATAATTCATCAATAGAATTTTAACAACATAGACAACATCAATTAATAATATTAACTCTTCATATAGTTCTTCATTAACAACTCATTGATAAATGACAACTTAACCACAACGACAAAGCGACATCAACTCGACAATTCAACTACAACAACTTAATCATGCATGTGGTACCAACCAGGGCAACAAGCCCCCAACATATAGAGCATAAATATACTCACAGGGCATCAAGCCCCCAACTTATAGACCAAATATGCTCACAGGACATCAAGCCCTCAACTTATAGAGCAAATAGGCTCATAGGGCATCAAGCCCTCAACTTAAATGAGTATGCATGGACTCAGCAACCAACAACTTAAACGACTCCGACATCTTGGAACAACAACATACAACTTAGCGACTTGACTAACACTTGCAACTTAATGATATCAATAATCAACAACAGCAAAGACATCAACATCAACAACTTGCAACATACGGCAACTGATAATAACAACTTGAATGATATGAACAACAATATTTCCGATATCATATATTTTCCACATAATATATGTAGCTCAAATTAACCAACAAAAATAATCATATTAATTTAGACTCACTGAAAGGCTATACCTTTATAAACAACTTTCATTCCTACCCCAAGGACCAACTCATAACATCACGTGCGACAAAGATCGCAACAACACTAAGTAAGGCTAACTGCCACTGAGTAACTCGCGAGGCGAGCCACTCTACTCGCTATGGTGAGTTCAACAAAAGGCTACTCGCTATGGCGAACAAAGTACTCGTCGTGGCGAGCTAAAACTGATGGCTCTTGGGAGTTTGACATTTTTCACTCAAAAATCCCATTTTTAACTTCCCTATGCCCAAACTTAATCCAAAAACTTGCCTAATCATTTCTAAACATGTTAAGGCACTCAAAACCATCTAAAACTTGACCCCTAACATTAATTCACAAAATCATGTTTTTCGCACTGGGTAACTCGCTATGGCGAGCGATTTACTCGCAATGGCGAGCGACAACTGGGTTCACTCGCGAGGCGAGAAGGATTACTCGCTAGGCGGGCGATGAAGATGATCACTCGCGAGGCGAGAATAGCTACTCGCTATGGCGAGCGATGAATGTCAGCTCTACGGGCAGAATGCAGTTTTCACAAAAACTAACCTAATTCCACAACTCTAACCTTAAAACTGATTCTAATCATTGTTCTATGAATAATCTAAAGTCTGGACACTATTTCTACATCAATTCAACAGATTCCTGCTCTTAAATTAATCAACTTCCAACTTCTAATCCTAATTCCCAAATTCCCAAAACTACAACATACACTTGTTAAATTCTATTTTCAGAATTATATCACTTAGAATTAGAGAAAGTTAGTGTAACACCCCGTTTTCCCAACTTGAAATTTTTTCCATAAATCAGAGTAAACAACTAAAACCAGGATGCTACACTTCTTTAATATATAAATATAGTAAAATTACTATTTATTTCAATCATCTCATGTCATCAATTTAAATCTCAATGCAGCGGAAAACATTTAAATTCAACTTCGTGTTGGCACAACAGCCTCAACTTAAATAACTTATTAAATCTAGTCTAAACAAATCTTCACATAAATGCATAATAAACGCGTAACACATGGAAAACAAGTAAGATTCTCCATCCTGTTACGTATCAGAGCGACCCTAAGACGACACGTGAGAGAGTCACTCACTTCAACAGCTAACCTTGATTACCTGCAACTTACCCAATTGTAAAGGCAACATTTTCAAGCAGAAGGGGTGAGATTTCACATTCAATAATAATAAGCATATAATTCATCAAATGCATTTAACAACTTAAACATCATCAATTAATAATAATAATTCTTCATATAAAACTTCATTAAATCATCAATCAACTTCTGATCATCATTAACATCATATTCTATCACATAATAAAAAACATCATATAACAACATACAATAATCCATCAATAATAAAAAACATCATATAACAACATAATCATCACATCATAGACATCATCATATAACAACATAAACAACAACGATTAATAAATATTAATACTTCACATAGTTCTTCGTTAACAACTCATTGATAAATGACAACTTAACGACAACGACAATGCGACATCAGCGACTTCGACTCGATAATGCAACTACAACTTCCTAATCATGCATGTGGTACCAACCAGGGCATCAAGCCCTCAACATAAAGAGTATAATTATACTCACAGGGCATCAAGCCCCCAACTTAAAGAGCAAAAGATCACAGGGCATCTAGCCCTCAACGCAAAGAGCAAAAGCTCACAGGGCATCAAGCCCTCAACATAAAGAGTATAATTATACTCACAGGGCATCAAGCCCTCAACATAAAGAGTATAATTATACTCACAGGGCATCAAGCCCCCAACTTAAAGAGCAAAAGATCACAGGGCATCTAGCCCTCAACGCAAAGAGCAAAAGCTCACAGGGCATCAAGCCCTCAACTTCAAATGAGTATGCATGGACTCAACAACGTACAGCTTAGACAACTTCACAAGTTATAAGATCCAATATCTTGGAATAACAACTTACAACTTTACAACTTAGAGCAACACTTGCAACTTAATGACAATAATGATCCAGCAACAGTAGAAACAGCAACATAAACATCTTGCAACATAGCAACATCGATAATAACAACTTGAATGATATAAACAATAATAATTTCCATATCATACATTTTCAACACATTATATAAATATCTCAAACTAACCAACAATCATTAATCATTTGATTTAGGCTCTCTGTAAGTCTATAACTTATTAACAACTTCCATTCCTATCCTAAGATCAACTCTCAACATGAGTTCAATACTCTTAAACACCTTAATTGAACTCATAGTACTTCTAGTTTTGAGGGTTGGAATTATTCCATAAGTTTTGGATTAACTTAGAAAAGGTTATACTGAATTTTCCAAAGATTTCACTAAGACCTCCTTGGAGTATTTTCATCATATCTCAAAAACCATAAATCATTTTTAAGTCAAACCAAAGTCACTGGAAAGCTAACCCAATTATCTACAACTTTCATGTTTACACCGAAAGCAAATTCAAAACAGAAAAGGGTGAAAATTACAAATATTTTCCAAATTTGCCTCACAGAAAATCGGTGGCCGATTTTGACAAATCGGGGGCCGATTTTCGTTGAACCAAAACAGGAAAATCAGCTCAGAAATCGGTGGCCGATTTTGAGCTTCACAGCAGTTCAAAAATCAGTTTAACAATGCGTTTTTCACTTAAGAATCACTCTTGGATCACTAGACTCAACACAAGACTCCCAAATTGATAGGAAACCTCACTTATTATTACTCTACAACCTGAACATCAATTTTTATATTAATTCATTGGATTACCTACACCTTCAACAATCAAATTGCAATTCAAAACCCTAACTTCTATAACATCAAACTATCAACCATTTGCAACTTCTAACCATAATTCCCAAATTCCCAAAACTACAACCTACAACTTGTTAAATCCAATTTTCAGAATCATATACTCAGGATTATTGAAGGTTAGTCTCACCCTTACCTTAGATTGATTGATCGCAAGGTTCTACCGCTTTCTCTTCTCTTGGTTTCTCCCTTTTCTCCCAAAAACGGTTTTCACGTAATCATTATTTTCTAATTCTAACTCTCCCTTTTATATAAATCATTAACCTACTTATTTTCTCTTATTTCCATTCTGCCCCTCAGCCTAAATATTCTATTCTAATATATATATATATATATAATATTTCTATAACAAATATATCTCTATAACATATATATTTCTACACCAAATAAAAAATATATTTCTACACCAGATAACATTTATATTTCTACACCAATAACATATATATTATACTAATAAATACCAACATATAACATAACAAAATATCACTCATCAAAATAAATCGACTAAATTATGGAAAGACATCTAAACTCAATAAAATAAATAAATATTAAAATAGGGCGTTACAGTTAGTCCCACCCTTACTTTAGATTGATCGATCGAAAGCTTCTCCTCTCTGGTTCTCCTCTTCTCTTGGTTTCTCCCTTTTTCTCCAAAAACAGGTTTCACGTGAAAAACGATCTGACTCTAGTTTTTCCGATTTATTTCCTAACCTACTTTATCTTATTTCCACTTATTCCACTAAACTCTTCTAAATTCCAAAACAGCCCCCTCAACTTAATATTATTTTATTTTCAAATCTTATTCTATTAAATAATAAAATAAAGCCACTTAATAAAAACAACAACACACCACATAATCATTTAAATCACATAGACCATATAAATAGACTATAAACCCAATAAAATAATTAAATAATTCATTAGGGCGTTAAAACTCAAGTAATTAAATAATTCCCTAATAACAGCACGTAGCGTGACTTAAGTCACATAGCGCAACTTAAGTCACGCTACGCATGTTAACATGCGTAAGGGCATTTTTGATATTTACTTTGGGAATGAGCAGAACCATTTGAGTAATGAGCAGAATTCAACTGCTATAATTGAAACTAAAGAATCATCATCATTCCCTTGTTACTAAGTTACAGTAATCAAAATCTTTTATTTAATCGTACACAGTCCAACTTTCTTAGTGTGTTGATTTAATATTTTACTCTCAAACTAGGTATGTAGTTTTATAGAAAAATTCAAAGAGATTGTGTATCATTAAAATCCACGTTTGAGTTCCGTCACACATTTCATCTAATAACATGTTTATGAAACAAAAATTATGAATGTGTTAATATCATAATATTTCAAACACAAATTTTGGGCTAATTAAAACTTAAAGGACGATTGAAATGCTGGAGTCATTCTAGTTCATAGTAAAACATAGCTCAATTGGTAGGACAATGCATTATTATATGTAGGGGCTGGGGTTCGAACTCCGGACACCCCACTTATTCACCTTATAAGATGAATTCTAGCCGCTAGGCTACTTGACAAAAAAAAAGAGATTAAATTGCAGAATTGGGTCTACGGATTTTACACTTTGGACTAAATGCTGAGTTTATGGAATCTCTGGTGTCACCAGACTGTTAATAACGTCCTTGTTTTGCACCGTACAAACAAAAACTAGAACAAATTAAAAGAAGGGTTAATAGTGTTTTTCACCCCTGTAATATAAGCTATTTTTGGTTTTCGCTCCTATAAAATTTTCGGTTTGATTTACATCTTTGTAAAACTTTTTTTTTCTTCCGAAAAACACTCATCCCCCATATGACTGTGCATATTTGCTGACGTGGTACGTTGTGTAGCATGCTGACTGTGCATAAATGTTTATGTGGTGTGCTAACTGTATAATTAATTTTATTTTTTAAGGGTACACGTGGCAATTGTGCCTATTTTGTTTTAAAAAATTATAATGTAAATTCATTTATATTAATTTAGAAATAAAAAATAATTTTTGAAAATAAAAAAATTTAGGACCTTCTTTTTTAAATTCAGAAAAAAAAAATTATTACGAAATATATTTTCCAAATTTTATATTTTTTTGTTTAAAAAATAAACTTTTTAATTTCGAAAATTTCGTAAAAGAATTATTTTTTTCTAAAATTTTAATTTCATAAAAATTTGGAATAAAATTGTCAAAAAAAAAAATCTGAATTTTTTCTAAATTTCGATCCAGAATTTTTTTTGTAGAAAAAGTTTTAAAAATATTTTTTCCCAAAAAAAATTAAAAACTGACTATTTTTTATTTAAATTTCGAATTTGTTCTTTCTAATTTTAACTCTAGAATCTTTAAAAAAAATGAATATTTTTCTGATTTTTTAATATTTGAATTTAAAAAAAAAAAACTGAAATTTCGAAAAAATCTTATTGTTTTTTCTGATTTTTTAATATTCGATTTTAAAATTTTTTGTAAAAAGATCTGAGTATTTTTCTGATTTTTTTATTTTTGAAAATTAATTTTCAGATATTTTATAAAATAAAATCTGATGTGGACATTTAAAAATATATAAAAATTTAAAAAAAAAACCAAGTCAGCGCCACATATGCGCATATGATGAGTTGGATGGAGGAAGGGTGTTTTCTGGAAAAAAAAAAAAAAGTTTTGCAAAGATGCAAATCAAACCGAAAATGACCTATATTACAGGGGTAAAAAATACTATTAACCCTTAAAAGTACATCTCACACCCTTTTTCAATCTCAATTTGTTTACAAACATTCCCCACATTTAAAAACACACAACAAAGAAAGCACAACCTCCTAAACTTTCAACTAAATAATGTTATGTTGTTGATGGCATCAAAGCCTCAAGCACCTCCTTTCTTTTGATTTTTCATTTTGGACAAAAGAAAAAGACTTGGTAGGCTTGAAAATAATAGTACATAAAAGTGCAAACCCAACAAACAACTCACACTAACAGTTCTGTCCAAGCAAAAGCAATTGGACTTCTAACTTGGTGCTGTGCATTGCTCCACAGAATACTACCAAATCCACTCCTAACCTTAGAAGCATCAGCACCCTTTTTCGACACAAAGGTCACAGTGTACCTTTTCCTTTCCCCTACTTTCTCAAACACAAGCCTAGAAGGCTTCACCGTTATCCCCACACTAGACGGCACATCAACCACCACATTATAGACAGAACCCGCCTCACCAACATTCGTCACGATCCGCGTGTATCTCACAACCCTCTTGCTCGAAAACACGACCGAGAAAGACGGGTAGTTCAACTGACCAGGATTAGCGAATTTCTTGGTACAATTGACACTGGGACGCTTAACAATGAGTTGGATTTGCTCCGAGTTGTAGTTTAAGGAGCACAGGAAGGTAATGTAATCTTTTGTTGAGGCATCATAAACAAGGCCAGGAGAAAGTGCTTTTTGTGGATTGACATGGCCAGCACCGTGAGCAAGTGGAGTTGAAAAGGATCCATCAGCAGCATCACGAAGTGGAGACTTGGAATTGTCGTGATTATAAGCTGTTGTCATAAGTGCTGATTTAATTGCACTTGGACTCCAAGTTGGATGAGCTGCTTTCAATAGTGCAGCTAACCCACTTATGTGTGGACAAGACATTGAAGTACCTGAAAATTTAATCACACAACACAAAAAAAAAATCAAACACTCAACACTTAAATGTAACTACTAAAAATTGCATCTTAGTTGTAGTCACTGAAGAAAAAAATGTGGCCTATGATGCTTTTGAAGTTAAAATAGTTAACAATTAATTTCTCAAAAATTAATTAATCAGGACATATTAGTTACTTCTAATAAATTATGGATTTAATGGAGATGTACCATAAAACAGTGTTACATCTTAGTTGCTTCTAATAAACTATGAATTTAATGGAGATGTACCACAAAATAAGGGTAAATCGTCCGATATTATATTGTGGATCGCTCTGATAGGAGTTAATTGTCCGATATTTTTTTTAGGGAAATAATTGTCCGATATTTGAAAGTCATTTAAAACTTTAACGACGACGTAATAACCCTTTCAGAAGTAGTAGTTTATAGTTCTGACACAATGACTTGATCAATATAAAAAAAAATAAAAAAAATAAAGTGTGCATAAAATTTCAACTTATGTTACTTATTTTTATTTGTCTAACCAACACGAATCAGGTCCACATCTTAACTATAGAAAATGAGATTTCTAATTTAAGGGGCATTTTCAATCTTACTAGATTTTGAATTGAATTTAAAGATTATATAGCACTCTCAATGTCATTGAGAATCTAAAGGGCTGTCATTGTCTTCTAATCTCTTTCCAATAATAATTTTCTAGTTTTCTAGTAATAGTTCAACAATGGTCCATGGACCACATTAAAAGCTACCCAAAAACGGCTCTATAGTCTAAAATCTACACACATTAATTCAAATTTCAAACAAACTCATCAATCAATAGACTATACAAAAAAAGAAACAAAAATACCTGACATAATGTTGAACTTTGTTTTACGAGTATCTTCAGCCAACCCAGAGGGACCAACAGCTTCTGACCAACCAGCCAAAATATTCACACCAGGCCCAATAACATCTGGTTTCAAAATCTCTTTTGTTATCATATTGGGTCCCCTTGAACTAAATGCTGCCACCACAGGTGAAGGTCTAACGTTCAAAACAGTACCACCAAAACTAAGCACAGTCGTTGGATTAAGATCAGACGATACATATTTTCTAATCTGATCCCCGATAATTCTCCCCACCGCGACAGCCGGTAATAAATGACTATCGGCTACTAATTCCTCCCCGCTCGCGGCTGTGTTTGCTAAAATCATCCCGATTCCACCGGCTTCTTTGACAACTCTCCCCTTTTCCACACGCGCACTAATTCCTCGATCACAAACAACAACTTTCCCACGAACCATAGCCGGTTCAAGTGAACCGGCCATACAAATGCTCGCGGATTGGTTCGATCCTGTGCCCTTAAAATAAACCAAACTAACCGGTTTATTTCCCATTCCTTTCCCACTGTAAAGTGAAACTCCTAAAAACCGTTTTTTATTACCCAACGTCGCGTAAGCTGGAAAATCACGGTCTAGAGTCCCTGCTCCGACCGTCATAATCCATGGCGCGACGTTGGCTAACGAAGCACGAGTAGGTCCGCTGTTACCAGCGGACGCGGAAACAAAGATCCCACGCTCCACCGCCGCGAAAGCACCGATCGCGATGGTATCATGAAAATAAGGAGCAGATCCACCACCCAACGAAAGAGAAAGCACATCAACACCATCTTGAATCGCACGATCCATTCCAGCAAGAATATCCGAAGCAAAACAACCATCCTTCCAACAAACCTTGTACGCTGCAACACGCGCTTGAGGAGCCATACCCCTCGCTGTTCCGGTAGCATAACCGAGAAAACTAGCATTCCCAACGTGCGCTCCCGCGGCGGTGCTCGCCGTGTGGGTCCCATGTCCATCACTATCACGCGGCGAAACAATCTCTCTATCAGCACCATTTCCAGAAGCCATATGAAAGCCTCTGGAGAAGCTTCTAGCACCGATGAGTTTACGGTTACAAACAGAAGAGTTGAAATCTGGTGCATTCTCACACGCGCCACGCCAGCGCGTGGGAATCTCAGGCAAACCAGCATCGTTAAAACTCAACGATTCAGGCCATACTCCAGTGTCCAGCACCCCTATGATAACATCGTGTGACGCTTGATCTAACTCTTGCGTACGATGACCTTCCCATAAACCAGTTTGCGTTTCAAGCCCAAGAAACTGTGGAGTTCTTGTTGTGTGAAGATGGTAAAGAGTATCTTCGTAAACTCCCAAAACGTCATCGTTTTGAAGTAATGTCTCCGCTTGTTGAGTGTTTAGTTTTGCAGCAAAACCAGTGTAGGCAGTTGTGTATGAATAGAGAAGCGGATCGGAATCGGTTTCGTCGACGACATCATCAGAGTCAAGATTAGATGAATCTATTGATAAAGAAAGTGATTGAAGTGTTGAAGAGTACCAATTATAATGAGTTGGGTAAATTGTAGGGTTATAGTGATTTTTCATGTGAACTATGTAAGTTTTTTTGGATGGTAATGAATAACATTGTGAAATTAATGTAAGAAGAAGGAAGATGGAAATAGAAACAGAACCCATAATGTGGGATCTAAGTTAGGGTTGTATTAAATTGAATTGAATTAATGGTAAGGTTAAATAATGAGAATGAGAATGAGAAGAAAGGGGAAGAGAAGAAGAGAGTGGCAGTGTGAGTGTCAGAGGAAATGAGGATTTATAAAGAAAAGGTGTGTTTGGGTGTGGGGTTGCTTAATGCGTCTTTTTTGTTTAATTAATGATTAATTTAATTGTTAATTACGTTTCTGCCATCATTTGGTTTCATGTGGTCGTCGGTGCCGTTACCTGCGCTCTGTTTGGTTGATATATTTGACTTCACATTGGCTTTTGCACTTCATATGGAACTATTTCAATTTTTTTATAGTACTTCAGTTCTAAGAGAATAATAGAACCTGTGATTGTTATTTTAAATTAGATACTTCAAATTATTTTAAATTAGATACTTCAAATCATGTATAATTCATTTGCATGTTATGTTTATTGAAGTTTATTTTAGAGTTAAGATTAAATATATTTTCGATGTTAATTTTTTGTTTTAGTCTTATAAAAAATTTCTTTAATTTTTAGTTCTTCAAAAGTTTTTTATCTTCATTTTTGGTCCCTCCTTTAAAGTACACTGATATGTAAAATTCTTATTTTTTTTTTAATACAATTTTGTAGAAAAATTTATAATATTATAAGAATCTCATTTGAATAAAATTAGAATTTTTTAACAAAACATGAATTAAATATGAATTTTTATATTTTTAACAGTTAAAAATTTATATTTAATTTATATTTTTTTTTTTAAATTCTAAATTATTTTGGGAAATTATTTTACAATATTCTGCACATTTCTATACAATTTCATCAAGAAAATACAAAAATTAACTTAAAAATAAAGATCAAAAATAGTTATTGAAAATTTTATAGGGAATAAAAGCTGAAGGAAAATTTTAGAGGGGAAAAGTTAGTATATATCACATATTAATGAATTTTCTCTAAAAAAATCGCATATATCAGTGGTTACATTAACCCTATGAAAACTAGAGTGAAAGATGGAATAGTCCACCCCTTGCTAAGCTATGTCATTTTACACTCATGAGAAGGTATCATCATGGAGACCGCCTGCAGGTAATTTTTTCGGGTTGATCATATGTTTATTGTGCCACAAAAATGATATGTCTTTTCACGCAAATATGAGTATAAGCTCATACATATATAATGTTTATTGTGCCACAAAATTCATAATAGTGACTTAGTATTATTATTTTTTTTTAAAATAGTGCCCTAATTTATTGTTATTATTTTTTTAGGATGTGCTATTCTCACACAGATCTACAAGGACAAAGACAGAGAAAAAAACATCATGGAATATAGATGCAGTAATTTGGGCTGCGGGGATGAGAAGTGAGGAGCAAGGGATTACTCACCTTCTTGTTCTATTGAGATCCCTACCTTGAATTATCTTTACTATATAATATATTCTGTCTTGTTATAAAAAAAAAAATAAAAAAAAAAAAATGATAACGTAGCATATTTTGCCTTCATGAGAAACAATAAAATGAATGCAAGCAATGTGGCTGAACAGCTGTATCCACGTAATAAGAATAGAAAAATAGCAAAGGGTCCACGAATCCATACCCTTCTTTGTGGATGCTAGAGAGCATGTTATGGGAACTCATTCATAAGTTATTATTTTACTAAATTTTACATGCATACAAATATTTCAATTTAGTATTTCAACCAACTATATCTTCATCTTTGATATATGATCATATCATTATATGAGCATATGCTAAAAACTACTTCTACTTGTGTTTTGTTCCGGCCTGCTTTTTTCTTGTTTGTTGTGCTTTATCCAATACCAGTAGTGTATCTTCTCTTTGTTTAGATATTTTTCACAAAAATAATTTATATATATAGCACAATAGAATAAAGCATAATGGATGAAAGGAATTATTTTATGTTGGGAGTGAATGAACAAAATCATTAGATCTATATAGATGTCAAAAGATGCTGCATTCTTTTCCAAGTGGGGTTTCTTCTTCTTTACATTGCATTAAGGCTCAAGAGTCATGACAAAAGGTTTACTTACAAAGTTACTAGAATACAAATGATATGTTGAACTAAACTGACAAACCTATTACTCTACGACCAAAGCCGCTTAGCAATAAACTCGATTAGAGCATCCACAATGGAGATTCTCAATCTTAAGATTTTAAACGGGTTTCATAAGAACACATCATTTTTTTTTTTATTTATAATCCCTAATAGATATTCAACCACTCCAATACCTCTAATAAAATGTCAAAATACGTTCCACCAATAACTCTTTATCATTCACATTTCAACAAAAGCCACAAAAGCGACTCAACAATGATTATTTTATAAAAAGTGGTGTGAGATTCACTTAAGAATGGGGGTCTTAACTAAGACCATGGGTCTTATGAGATCCCTAAAAAAAATTCCCCAATGGAGGTACCTATTAGGTACCGGGTTTTAAATGGTGAAGACTTCACCGTTGGAGATGGTCTTACAAGCTCCCACGTCTCAAGCCTCATTGGATTCGCCTCAACACGTAATCCAAGGTACTTGAAAGGAATAGGTCCTACTTTAAAGTGGAGAGAGCTCCCAGCCAGATCCATGAAGTTGGGGCTGGACAAAATTGTGTCGTTCGGCCCAATCTGCTCGGTCTGATAGGCCCGCGGGTAGACAGGTCGATTCAAACGGGCAACTCGGTTCAAGCGGGTAAGCAGACCCAATCTTGAGTGGTTTGGTTCGGTCAGCTGAGAGTGGGTGATTCGAACCCAGCGAAGCCCGTATTCGACGGACCCAATATATATTTATTATATAAATATTTTACTATATATAAAATCCTAAAAATTAAACCTAGTATGAAACTTGTCGTATTGTGTTTAGCTAAATACTTCAGTTCTCACCACAAATTCTTGGTAACCATCAACAATCCTAGCAGCCGCTACTCACATACACGCCCTCTCTTCTTAGTTTTCTCCGATCTCCATCATTTAAGAACTCTCTTTGCTCCGACGACGTCCCTATTAATTACTTTCTCTCTTCAGGAACAACATCAACTCAAAATTTTATCAACAGAGATAACATGAGAAAGATCTCATAAAAAACGAAAATGGAAGGAAGATACTGATTTGGAATGAATAATGTTTCTTTCATGCTCTTCATTTCCCACCTGATATCATTTCTTACTTTCATTCTTTATTTGATTTGTATTGGGGATTTAGATATGGAAGTTTCATGGGTTTGTAACTTTTGTGGGTTTATGTTAGTATGTATTGAGAACATTTTGTAATGAATTTATCGGTTTCTATTAGTATGTATCGGAGTATTATTTTCGTTCCATCAATTCTTCTTCTTCTCTGTTATTCTTCGTTTTCTTAACTAGACCATGAACAACCGAATGAACTTGTCCGAAAATCCGACAAAACGAGTAAACTGAAACCAATCTAACCGGGGATAACAAACGAACGGAGATGGGTGGAAGTTTCTCACCCGTCGGAAGACTCGGTTTTGGATTTTGAGCCTGAATTCGACTGAAACCGTCTATTGTCAACCCCTACATGAAGTTTATGTCCACATTAACAACCATGATATTGATCTTGGTGAAATTAACCTTAAGGCCAAACACCATACCAAAACAATGATGGCTTTTATAGTCCACATATTTTCTACGGAGGATTCACAAATCAAAATAATATCATGAACATACTAGAGGTGGGACATAGAAACCTGATTTGCCTTGACCATGAACCCTGAGAACTCCCCTAGCTTCTCTTCCTTACAATAGACGCACTCAGATCCTCAACCATCCAAAATAAAAAGGAAATGGGCTAAAAGTTCACCCTGCTTGAGGCTTTTTTAAATGTGTATCTCTTGTGTTGGACAACCATTGACCAAAAACAATAGTCTACATGAGATCACACAAGATCGAATCCATGATCGAATCCATGATCTGCACTTAACATTAAACCCTAACCTCCAATCAACATATAGTCCAAAAATCCCCAACTAACTGAATCATAGGCCTTTTCAAAATCAAATTAAAAATAAGATAATCCCGCCTGGACTTCCTAATCATATCAATGAATTCATTAACCACCACAAAACCGTCAACTAGATGCCTTCCCTTCATAAAAGTTGATTGGTTAATTAGCTGAGATAATTTTGTCCATGACCCTCGTCAGCCACCCAGCCAACACTTTTGCAACCAACTTATAGAGGAAACCTTAAAGCAATATCGGACAGAACTCACCTAGGTGAAGCGGATACTCCACTTTGGTAATAAGAGTAGTGAAGTAGGAGGAGAAAATTTGCGAAAGACTAACATAAGAGTAAAACTAATTAAATAAAATACTAAGCTCATAACGGATAAGGGACCAAATTCTTTTGTGGAAAGAAAAATTAAAACCATCTGGTCTTGGGATCTAGTCACCATTTAAACTCTTTATCACAACCTCAATTTCCTCAGGCGCCAAAGGCACCACCAGATCCAAGTTATTAACTTCTGAGATCTGATTAAACTCGATGACAACTAACGTCGGCCTATCATGGATCCAGTATGTGAACTGGTTAGAAAAATAGCTCATTTTATATTCAAGTTATTTAATTCATGTCAATTTGGCCATTCGATCAATTTCACCCTTAGAACATGAATTCATTTTATAAATGTTTTCAAAACTACCCCAGTAACATGTGAGTCTGCATATTAGCTTGTTTGGACCCCCTCAATCACTTGTTAAACGCTTATTTGTGTTTCAAATTTGATTGACTTTCCTTAAAAAGAAAATTGTAAACACACTCTCTCCCATTTTTCATTCATATCTTCTATCTATCCTCTCTACATATCTCTTCTTAATACTACTCCAAAAATTAAATGTGATATAAAAAATGTTCCTATACATAGAGAGATACTACTCACACCCCAAATAATCCAAGTTGCACCCCAAAATTACTAATATACCCTTATTCACTCAAACCCAGAAAGAAGCACCCACATGGACGCCTTCATCTCCTTCCTTCCGCTCGGGTATGATCTTCAAGAGAAATCAATGAAGGTGAGAAAAACACAAGGGGGGGGGGGGGGGGGGGGGGGTTGAATTGTGTTAGTTTTTTCTTCGTTTTCTCCTAAGCTGGAAATACTAATAAGAAGAGATAGAGTTCTGCATCTTGTCCTGTAGCAGAGACACAAACTGAGTAGTGGAGATAGTGGTTGTACACTTCGTACAATTGTACTTTGTCAACGCTCTTCAAAGAACAAGCATCCAATGCCTTCAAATCCTTTCAAAATAGTCGTTGTTTCACTCTTCTGGTCTTCTGCAATGCTTAGACGAGATTAAATCCATTGAACAGCCTTTGAAGCTTTAAGTCTCTCATCTTCAAATGAACTTCAACTTCTGGTGATCTTCTGCTTCTGATGAACTTACTTCTGATGACGTCATCACTTCAGGAGCATTTTTCTTCAGATGCTTCAAGCTTCCTTTTTGTTGATTCCTTAGCTCTCTTTTGTTCTTCCAGAACCTAATAACGATATCAAATTTTTGTATATGGTCCTGCATACTTGAACAAATATTAGCATTGACAATTTTTAATACCTTGTTATCATCAAAACTCTCAAAGGGTAATGTTAAACACATTTTGTTCCAACAATCAATCGCGTCAATCGCTCGCGTGTCTTCTCCATTAGGGTTTGTAAGTTTTCAATTCTTCATCTCTTTCGGCATGCATGTGTGTATCTGGTCTTCTAATTGCTTTATTTTTAGCAATTTATCATTTTCTTAGTTGGCCTGTGTTGATTCTATGTATACATAAATTTAGTTTACATAGTTTATGTAAACTCAATTTACTTGTAAACTCAGTTTACATGAGTTAAGTAAACTAAGTTTACGTGTACATGTTCACGTGTTCACCCGCATTGTAAACTGAGTTTAATTAGTTTATGTAAACTCATTTTACATAAGGAAAATAAACTAACGTAAATTCATTTTACACACTTTAGTTTATGTAAACTGAGTTTGCATACACTATATAAACTTAGTTTACATAAGTTAAGTAAACTAACATAAATTCAATTTACACAGTTTATGTAAACTGAGTTTACGTATACATGTATAACTTGAATTACTCTACGTAATCTTAAATTACGTTACTTATTTTTAAAATATGCACGTAAATTAAATTCACTTGTGACTTATGTAAACTTAAATTACGCTACCATATCCACGTAAACGTTATACCATGGAACAAACAAAACAACATCGACAAACATTCTTGGTGAAATTAACAACATCGAATTAATCATAGAGCAAATGATAAATAGAAACTCGAAGAAATTTATGAAATTTACTTACTTGTATGAATAGAGTACGGATCGATAGAAAAGATGTTGATTCAATTGGCGATTTTAGTAGGTATTGATTACATATCCTTGGTGGTTTGTGGGTGAAAAAGGATAAAGGTTAAAAGTGATAATGAAAAAAAGATTAATACATGTCATTATGAAACGAGCTTCATTTATCTAATCAGTTACTACTATCGTATTTTTTTATTTTTTTTACTGATACAACTATAGTATTTTTTTTAAAGTTACACTAACAATTGCCCTAAGGTCATTGTTTAAGGATTCTATTATAAGAATATTTATCTTAAAAATATAAGTCAAGCATACATAAAAGTAATAATTACATAATTTTTTATATAAAAGTTACTACCTCCGTCCCTAATTATGGAGCCCTTTTGAAAAAATAACGGGAATTAAGATAGTGGATATTTATATTAAATATGTTTGTAATTACTATTGTTTTTACAATTTTATCCTTTAAGAGAGATGAGTGATTTATGTTTTCAACATGTTATTTATTGCTGATTGAAGAAAAAAATGTATAATAAATAGGGGCATGTATGTAAAGAAATAATTAATATAGTTGTAAATAGCAAATGAGTCTTATAAAAAGGGACAAAAAAAATCTCAAAAGAGTTTTCAAACAAATTTTTTATGGGAAATGGTAACATCTTAGGACATTGTTTAGTGACTTTAAATAGTAAGTTTTTGTCAAAGTTTATGAAATCAATGCATTGAAAATTGGAGTTTTTGACTTTTTTAAAGAATAATTTCTTTATTAGGAATCCTTAAAGAGTACCCTTAGGATACTCGTTAACAAGACCCAATTTTTATTTGTAAATTCCTTAACCAATGCTCCGAAGACTCCGGTTAGCAAGACCCTTCAAACAATACTCCCTCCGTTTCAAAATGAGTTTCGCTTTAGCAAACAAAAAATTGTTTGAAAATGAATGTCACTTTACATTTCCAATATAATTTTAATTTTTTTCTTCCAACTTTACCCTCAATAAATACTCAAACTTTTTCTTCTCACAATTTTCAATACAATTTTAAACTTGTCTTTCTCATATAAAAACAAGAGGGTAATTTAGTAAAAGTGTTATGTTTAATGATTACTACCTCCGTCCCTAATTATAAGACCCTTTTGAAAAAAAAAATTTTGTCCCTTTTTATAAGACTCCTTTTCTATTTCCAACTACATTAATTATTTCTTTACATACATGCCCCTATTTATTATACATCTTTTTCTTCAATCAGCAATAAATAGAATGTTGAAAACATAAGCCAACCCTCTTTCTTAAAAGATAAATTGTAAAAACAATAGTAATTACAAACATATTTAATACAAATGTCCACTATCAATGTCCACTATCTTAATTCCCGTTATTTTTTTAAAAGGGCCTTATAATTAGGGACGGAGGTAGTATTTTATTTTATTCTTTAATTTGTTTGCAATTGATTAAATCGATACTCATTTTAAAATGGATGGAGTATTTCCAAAGACTCTTGTTAGCATATTTTTTTTACCATACTTCATTTTAATTAATGAACTTTTTGCTTTTTCAAAAAAACATCATATACTAACATACTTCACTAGAAAACAAAATCACTTTCACGCAATTTAAGGTGCTAACGGATAGATATTTTGTTTCACTGTTATTGTGTCTCATTTCAAAGTACAGAGTGATGTAACCTATGCCTGTCACTCTCGACTTCAGTCAAATTGTAGCGTTCAGCAACCTCACGCGCAACTGTTAACATCGATCTTATTCTTGTAGGTTTTTTTATGGCAGATGTTAACACGTGATTTTGAAGCATTTGTTAAAGGAGTAGTGATATTTTAATAGCTATTTTTGACAATTTTTTTTTTCTCTATTTCAATAGATAAAAAACAATGGAGAGAGAAAAAATATAAAAAAAATATAAAAAAAATAAAAATATAATGTGAGTATGAAACAATGAGTTGTCAAAATGTTGTCATAAAATGATTGTACAAATATCATTTCTCTTTGTTAAAGTGAACCTTTTACCAAATAAATTGGAAGATAAATGGAAAAGAAGAGAAATATTTAGTTGGACACAATCAAAGGTATTTGGATACACAAATGATAAAATTTAAAAAAGAAATAATTTTAATCACATCCTTTAATATTATTTTTCTTTTTAAATTTATCATTCTTGTGCGTATGTCTAAATAAATTTTATTTGAGGTTGTGCATTTGCAAGAGTTGTTCTTGAGAATAGAGAGTTTGAGAATGATAAACTCTTACATAGACACAAACTTAAATGAAAAACATTTGGATATACTCAAATTAAAGGACAAAAAATAAAAAATGAATAAAATTATAAGATGATGATTGAGGTGTTTAAATTGTTTTTGTATTTACTCTTTTCGTCCCTTTTTATGGAAGTAATTTAAAAAAATATATATATGAGTATTAAGAAAAATTGGTTGAGTAATAAAGTTGTCACAAACATATGTTTTCATTTCCAAATCATCCTTTGTGTATAGATATCTTTAGTATTAACTTTTTATATTTTAAGATACAATGACAATGGAGTATTAAATACATCTAGAAATTTTATATCAGTGTCGATCAAGGGTGCACGGTAAATGAAAAGCATTTACCTTTAGCCAATTTTTATGCTCCTTGTGATTTAGAAGGTAAAAGAGCTTTACCGTAACAATTATGTAAGAAGGTAGTACGTGATCAGTGGCCAACTTGGTGTATTTTTTGGAGATTTTAATACAATTAGATAAAAAAAAAATAATGAAATGAGAGTGTTAATTATTTAAGGGAGAAGAATATATATTGATTTGATAAGTTTACTGATGATTTGGCTTTGATTGATTTACCGCTAAATGGTAAAGGTTCACTTTAGTCAAGATTTGATAGATTTTGGATGTGAGATATGTGGTGCAACGTGTGGGATAATTGCTTTCAATATGTCATTTCTTTTGAAGAAGTTAAATTAGCCCATTTAAATTAGCACCGGAGAGAATCAGACTTTCAGATCTTGAGGAGGAACACACTTTCAGTTTCCAAGTTAATACACTTCCAATATGCTCTTAACAAAGGTCTGTCCAATCATGTGTTAATTGTGATGTGTGATTTGCAACTTGAATAGGGACCTCGTCCGTTTAGGGTTCTTAAGGTTGAGGGTGATGATAGTAGCTGAAATTAGTTGAGGTTAGCTAAGCTTCTTCAATTATGATTTTATTTGCTTCAAGAGATTGTTGTTGAGGGAGGAACTTTATCTTTGGGTTCTCTAACTTCTCTAGTAGAGGATTAAGGTATAATTGTTTTCGAGTTTAAGCTACATTAAGAAATGTATAAATAAAAGAAGAAAGGGATAAAAAAAAAGTTAAATAAGTTTGTTTAATTGATTGGATGTCAATTATAATGTATGAATAAAGTATTTATAGTGTAACTATTGCCTATTAGCCAAATGAATTCTTCTACATATTTTTTTTTGAATAAGCTAAATTAACCCCACCCAAATTGGCTCCGGAGAGAATCAAACCTAAGACCTCGAGGATGAGCATACTCTCAGGTCTCAAGTCAATACCATCATGCCAATCCAAATGAGTTATTCTTCTACAATTCATAAGCCTTCATTCGATTAATTTTGCGGATGTTGCATAATAACTCCGTTGTTAGTGTCTGTTTTTTCCTCTCTTTTTATTTAGTTAACACTTGAAAATTATGAACGGTGTTTTTTAAGAAATTTTGGTTTTGATTAAAAGTACATGTATATATGTTTGTGATTTTTCAATTGTATCAAACTCAACAAACAATGTTTATTTTTTATAATGAATACCACTTTTCTATTTTCAAAAGGTTGAATTGATAAGTTCAAATAATGAATCTTAAGAACAAAATCAATTATCAATATTCATACATACAAATTGAAAAACTAAACAATCTCAAATTGAACCTATTAACAATTAAGAAAATTAGCACCTAATAAACACAAGACATATGAATCAACTTGTTTGATGATTACTTGAAACTTGATTGTGAGAATTTCAATTGATAGAATCTCAATTGAATTAATTGTGATTAAGTAGAGTAAAAGATAAGTGCACAATCAAATTAAGTTGTTTTCAACAAGTAATTCATTTGCAATTAAAGTTACAGAAATCTAAAAGGATATGGAAGAGAAGAACACTGAGATTTATAGTGGTTCCCCCTTTCGTCCTCGCTTCGGGGTACCTCCATTCTTCTTGTTAGAAAATGTCTCTATCAAGGACTTCCACTATGTTGAAAAATGTTTACAAATTGTTATGATTACAAAAGATTCTTTCGATAACCTAATCATTGGGATTCCTTCACCTTGAATTTTTCTTTTCTATGCCCGAAGCTTGAATCCCTTTGAACCTTTGAGAAGTTAGAAAGACACTCACAATTCCCCTTGGAGGTGGAAAGAAAGCTCTATTTTCCTTTGGACCCTTGATCCTCAATCAAGTTCCTTGAAAGAAACCAATGTAAAACTCCTATGGCAATCTAGAAATCTATGACTCAAAATCTACAAATATATTAGAAAAAGTGTTTAATCTCAAGAACAAGTATATATATAGAGAGAGAGGTTTAGAGACTCTAGAATGATATTTGCAATTGATTTAGTGAGTTTGAAGGTGTATGGGTGTAGACGTGATTGATAAGTGCAACTTTTTGGCAAAAACAACGACTTGATTTGAATTGTACTAAGTATGAATCGATTCAAACATGTGAAAAAGGAGAAAATTGAAGCTATAAAGATTGATACGATTCAAAAAACATGTGAATCGAATCAAGTGTTTTCCAAATGATGATTGATACAATTCAAAAGAGTACAACCAAGGAAATGATTCAATTCAAAGTGACCCATATGAAGATTAATACGAATCAAAGAACAGTGATACAATTCATTCAGGCAAATAACAAGACCAACGAACTCAAATGATATGAATCAAACAATTTTGATTCGATTCAAGCATGATACGAATCAAAACATTCATGAAACAATTCATATTGACATGTCCAACAAGAACCAAGACCAGAGAACACAAATGATACAAATCACCAAATAGTGAATCGATTCAAAGGCATATAAAATGGAGTTTTGCCACAATATGAAACTTGAAACACACGACACTTTGAAGAACCCTAAAATCATGGATTGCTAGGTGCTTTAACATATGGTAATCATCATAAAGAGAACAATAAACATCATCAATATACCTAGCAACCTAATCAAACATCATCAATACAAAATTAACACTAAGGGCAACTTCAAGTAACGCTTGTTTCGAAACATATGCATCCGCTTCTAAAGGACTAGGCTAGCCAAAATTCCAATAATTTTTATATATATATATATATATATATATATATATATATGAGATTTGCTAGAACACACCCACTAGTTTTTATGTGGGAGTGTTTTAGCAAGTTACACCTTAAGGTGTATTTAACTACTTTTTAATTATAACTTGCTAAAACACACCTTCTAAAAAATAAGTGGGTGTATCCTAGCAAATGACTATAAGAGTTTCTAACATACACCCACTTATTTTTTAGAAGGTGCGTTTTAGCAACATTCACCTTAAGGTATATTTAACAATTTTTTAGTTATATCTTTGTTAAAACACATCTTAATAAAAACTAGTAGGTGTATCTTAGCAAACCCCTATATATACATATATATATATATATATATTTGATCTATATAAAAATTGTAAAAGACAATTGTAGGAGGGAGGAAGTATCTGTGAATAATAAGGCACCTGTGAATTTTTTGTCTGACTTACAAGATGGGAGATCAACACCTGGGTCAATAGATGTTCTGGTGTACTGGACTTGATTGCATGTGTGGATTTGATTGGTGTTTCCTCACCTGTGAAATTATGGACTGAGGCTCTTACAATGGGACAAATAGCCCTTAGTGTTGCGTCAATCAAACTAGCCAAACATGATAAGATAAAAGGTGATTTTACAATCAACATACTTTTATACCGATTGTGTTTGACACTTTTAACTTCCTAACATCAAATATTGTTGATCTTCTAAAAAAAATGTGTAAAAGGTCATGCTTAACAATATTATGTCTTGCTGTCAAAAAAAATAATTATGTCTTCTAGATCATAAACGTTAGGTTTAAGAGAACCGATTTTATTATTAAAAAAAAATTAGCGGTGCAGTTTGTTACTCCCTTATCTTCCATTCTGTAATTTCTTTTTTCCAAATTTAACATGTATATAAAATCGTCTGAAAATCGTTGTAAGTAAAAAAAAAGGACTTAAGTATTATTCACTTTAGAAGATTCAATCATTGAAAAGTTATACTCCCTTTATCCCTTAATATACGAGTATTTTACAAAAATCATGCGTATTAAATAAAAATGTTGAAGTAATAAATTTGTCTGAAAATGTACAACTATTACTAAACTGCTCTTTATATATTTTTTGAAGGCTTAAATATGGAAATGATACCTGCAAATATCTGGCGTTTTGGTTTTAGTCCCTATAAAAATATTTTTTGGTTTTAGTCCCTGCAAATATAGAATATTTGGTTTTGGTCCTTGGTATTTTGTTTTAATCCTTGTAAAATCATTTCATATTGAGATTGGTCCCTATAATATTCATTTTAGTCCTTATTTTGAGGGACTAAAATCAAATATTCTACATATTACAAGGACCAAATCCAATATGAATCAATTTTACAAGGACTAAAACAAAATACCAAAGACCAAAACCAAATTTTTTATATTTGCAGGGACTAAAACCCAAAAAATATTTTTACAGGGACTAAAACCAAAATGTCAGATATTTGCAGGGACTATTTTCATATTTAAGCCTTTTTTGAAAGAAAATTGCTCTTTATATATAAATACATTCAATATTGATTTTTCATATTCTAAAATAAATGGTAAATTTTTTTTTTGGTAGATAGACGAAATGGCAAAGTCATTATAAAACTCAGACACACAAGTGGAGGTACCGGGGTTCGAACCCCGATCATGATATCCGACCTAACAATTTCGGCATTTTGCCAGTTGAGCTAGGACTTCTAGATAAATAAATGGTAATTTTAATAACGAGTATAGTTGAGCAAAGAGCAATGAATACATTTAAAAATTTACAAATGTCTTATATTTAAGAAGATACTTTTTATTAAATGATCTTATAATCAAAGACGAATGAAGTAAATTAATATGAGTATATCCAAGTCCCAGTGAGTTTAGCTCATTTAATATGATCCATCCAAATGTTATGTAATTTGGGAAATTGGAATTTGGGTAAGTGGGGGTGGGTCACATAAGATAACCACTAATTGTGGCACCATTTGAGGCGATCACTCTTGCAAGATATTCTCGTTCTCGTGTGCTTCCCAACCATCATCCAGCTTTACAGTTTTACAGCTTTTCTTTTACTCTTTTTCATATTCGATATGTCCCATAACACATTGTGACATTGCCATCCACCAATATTAGCTAATCATGCCAACTCTGTTTGGACAAAAGCAGAAATTAAAGCAAAAAGATAATTTGAAAAAATATACATGACTTTTACTGTTTACGTGAAGATCTTTTACTGCAGCAATAGCCAGATATATAAATTTGTCAAGCAGTTATGAATGTCGTGTTTCCCTTTTTTTTTTTTAAAAGAGAAGAAAAAATTGTTGAGGTTCTATGATATTTTTGTTTTCTATCTTCATGAAATTTGTGAAACCTAAAAACTTTCTATGATTTTGTTAAACCTTTGTTACATTGGTTCCTCCATCCGTTTTCGCCGTTTGACCCCGTGGTATGGCATTGACTCCTAATTGTACCCGTGACACCTCCACATGGGCCATAATCTACAAACTATCAATTATCGATTATAATTATAAGTTATCAGATAGTTAATTTATCAGCTAATTTATTAGTTATTCACTATTTTTATCAAATGGAACTTTATCGAACTACTGAATCACTTTCTTATTGTGATAAGAGTCTATTGGAGTTCTAAAATTCAATTAGCACAACTGAAAATAGATAATTTTATTGGGTAACCATAATATTAATGTGGAGTATATCCACCAATTAATGATTAATTTTCGCAAGAGAATTTGGTTGACCATCTTTAGCGAGGTATACTCCACCCCAATCACATGTTTTTCTTACAAAAATAAAATTATAATTAAAACTAATATCAAACTTCAAATGATAAGCAAATTCTCCTTCTCCAATTGTTTCATCCTTGACCATGGCCTCTAACCCAGTACGTCCCTATAGGGACATTCCTCCGAACATATCCAACAACCCATGATTACTAAGACCATACTTCATTCCAAATCCACCTCTCTCATATTATCCTTATGCCAAATGTCTCCTTTAGCTCTTAGCTTCCGGTGTCTGACCCTTGCAGTGGCAAGCCTTTTTAAGCCTTTCATGATCATCACTCCTACCACTATAAAAAATTTGGCAATTTGCCAGGGGCAGAAGCCCCGGCAAAATGCAGAAAGTCTTGGCAAATGTACGTTTGCCAGGAGCAGAATCACCAGCAAATTTGCTCATCGCAAATGATCCTACCAGGGGTTTAGCTCCTGGCAAATGTGCTCCTGGCATAGGCCCTGGCTCAACCTCTGGCAAATTGTGTCTGCATGATTGTAGGCTTTTCTGACGCATTCTGGTCAATGCAGGCTTTTGCATATGATCACATCAGTCATTTTCAAACCATGTCAGGGAAATTGCCAGGGATTAACCCCTCGCAAAATGTGTACAAATATTTTTTAAAAAAACGTTTTTTAAATGTTTAAAAAATTAAAAAATTAAAATTTAATAATTAAAATAATTTAAAAAAAACATTTTAAAATTAACT
Source organism: Medicago truncatula (assembly GCF_003473485.1). NCBI lineage: Eukaryota > Viridiplantae > Streptophyta > Magnoliopsida > Fabales > Fabaceae > Medicago > Medicago truncatula. The sequence continues at coordinate 18,468,061 of NC_053043.1, read as the reverse complement.
TGAATAAATTATACAAATTAACTTCAACAAAACAAAAACACAAACCTAAATACATATTAGAAAATTACAAGATATAAACAATAGTATAACATCATTCATTTATGAATAAAACAAATTATGGATATCGAAGACATCAAACATAGTCAAAAAAATTTATATATGATTGCAACAACACAAATGTATGGGGACTATAGAACTCCATTGATAAATAACAAAGTTGATTTATTAATTGAAATAGCTACAGGATGAAAATATTAACTCAAAATCATTGCCTTTGAATGTGTACCAAATCAAGTGCTTCAACTCTTGAGTATTAGATGTCTGTATCAGTCCAATGCTTGAGAAGTTAAAAATGCGAAGATACCTAAATCATTCAATTAAAGACATAATGAATATCAAAGTATTCTAAGAATTCTACTACAAACTCACTTAGAATATTTTCCGTCAATTGCATCAATGCCATATATTAAAGAGTTAAAGATATGAAAAATAATAAGCTTTTACTCTTGAATATTACCCCTATGCCTTCTGACATTAAACCTCAATATGCTATATAATTCAAAAATGTTACTAGTGAAAAAATAACTACATCTTTTACAACTATTCTAGTTAAATCAGAGACAAACAAATGAATCAATTTACATGAATAACAAATAAAAGTTGTAAATATTGGGGGTGTTGCATTCTCCACTCCATTTAAAAACATTATGTCCTAAAAATTGAATTATAGCTTAACTTAAAACATTGTTTCTAAAAGGTTCAAGAGCAAAGGAACTCTAAACCTCAACACTAGAGAACAGCCACTACCCTCCCATTTGAGACCAGAGGGAACTAAATGCTACAAAAAAAATAAAAATTGAACAACCTACAACATCAGCTACAAAGAAATAGCAGCAGCCTGAAGCGACTAAGGCAATAACAGAAGCTACTCCAAACTAAAGAAGAACCAGAGTACAGTTCCACTAACAGAGAAAACCCCATAAACACTCGTTTACTACCCAATTGGTTTTTGGGCTGGCCGGTATTTTTGGCTCTGCAGTGTTTATGGGGTTTTCTCTGTTAGTGGAACTGCACACAGAAGAAAACAATTCATTTTCAGTTCCCAAAAACACACACACAAGAAAAATATAGCTCCATTATGAAATGTCCAGGGCAAGATAAACGAAGGAAAATTAAAAAGAAAGAAAGAAAGAAACCAAGGAAAACAATTATGTATGTCGTTGAGTCTTCTATCAAATCCTTTTCTCTGCGCTTTTTCAATTCATTTTTCCTTACGTAGTTTCCCATCTGAAGATAACATATCACATAAAAGTTTGAAAATTTAAGAATTACAACTTTCCAGTTCTTCTAACAATATGATGATACTTGAATTTTCATGACTCTGTTACTAACTACACCAAAGTTCCTCTCAACTAAGTTCACAAATGACTACACCAATGTACCAAGATATATTTATTAGTCTTCTCTATGTTCAAATCAAATTTCGTTGTCCATGGTTGTTTTTAATTTGTACTTTCATTCACTGAGAGCAACTGTTTTTCTTAAATCACTATTTAGTTCAAAGATTCAAATTTGTTTTTTTTTTTTTTTTATGAGTTAATTTTTTTGAAGGAGTTAATTATTGACTTGTAATATACGCAATCTTTGAAAAATGATTATGTAAAATAAAAAACACATATTCTAGCTCTGTAATTTAAGATTCATTTTATTTTTTACCTTATAATATATGCGTAGTCTAAAAAGAGACTTAGATGTCAAATTTTTTATAATTTTTTTTCCATGCATATTTAGAACATTAAAATATAACTTTACACAACAAAATTAAATCTTTTCTACTAAGGACAAATTAATTATGAATGTTTATTTTCAAAAATTGTCAATTTCTTAAACAATTCATATTAAATTGTCCATTGATTAATAACTCCAAAATTTCATGGTGACGTTTCTATGATGTTCTAACCTTGCCTACAAAATTAAGTAACAATATTTGACCTCTGAGTATACGCTTACTCGAAAAAAATTGTAACGTTGCACATTTTGATTGAAAAATAAAAATAAATCGAAACGTCTCTGACACATTATGAAACTTTGCACCTCCTTTATGTATTTTTATAGTTGTCTTTGTAAACAATTTTCTCAAAATTTGATTTCTAGATGGAGATTTTCGTTGTTTTGTGTTTTGAGTTTTCGGCGCTTTAAAAATTCATAATTAATTTGTCACTAGTTGAAAAATTCTAAATTTTTGTGTAAAACCATATTTTAACGTTCTAAACATGCATTGAAAAATTAATGACAAAACTCAACCTTAAGATCTCTTTTTTGGACTTCGAGTGCATTACATGGTAAAAAATAACAAGAATCTCAAATTATAAGGTTAAGACATGCGTTTTTTATTTTAGTAATTTTTCAGAATTCGCGTATATTACAGGGTTAATTTCAAAAATTAATCCTTTTTTAATCTAATTTGATCATTTTATTAGAGATATTTTATAACAACAACATTAACATTAATAATAATAACAATAGTACTCCCGTGAGCATAGCTGAGTTGGTAGAACAATGCATTATTATATGCAGGGGTCGGGGTTCAAAAAAATAGTAATTAGGTATAGTGTTAGTAATTTTCGTTCTCTTTGTTTTAGTTTTTGATATGTATGTGGTAATTAGGTATAGTGTTGTCATTCTTGAAATTAGTACACGTAGATGTGTTTTTGAACTGGATTTTGGGAAAATTTTGAAATCAGTTCATGTGTATGTGTTTTTGAACTAGATTTTGGGCAAATTTTGAAATTTATTTGTATTTGTTTTTGAACTTGATTTTGGTAGAATTTTGAAATCAGTTTATGTGCATGTGTTTTTGAACTGGATTTTGGGAGAATTGTGTTAACACTAGGATAATTGAGAATTGTGATAACATTAGAATAATGGAGATATGAATTTTTGTAGAATTTTGTTAACATTCATTCTCTGCCATTTGAAAATTTTAATGGTTTGTGGATGAAAGATTATGAGTGAAGTAGAGAAGTATTGTAACATCCCAGACTGCTTTCAGGATCAATATTATCGACCTACAAACTTACCTACTACCTAATATACATAGAAGTAGCACCTATCAATGTTCTATTCCCAAACCAAACCACACACAATCTAATTAGGTGTGATTATGGCCATGGTTCAGAATCCCTAAATTAATTCTACATATAAATAAACATGTATGCTTCTAACTTGTAATTCTCAGAATTTTATGCTTAATTATAACTCACCTGATTAAGAGGGTCAGTAATGATGCCAAGAATTGTTGGAACCGTTCTTGTTGTTATTGGGAGCCAAGGGTGAGGGCTTTTGGTTCTGTTTTACGTGAAGTAGAAAGTGGGGAGGTTCTGAGAAGTCTCCTCCCTAATTGTTGACTTGGTCTTAATTATAAAGACTTATGATTGTAAAACACAGTTTTGCCATTACTCTTTATTTTCTTCTCCATAATAACCTTATTTGTTCTATCCCACTAACACACTCATAAACTATTATTTTAAATTAAGATGATGTAGTAAATAGCAGCTAATAAGAATATACGATTATTTTTGGGGTGCTACATTATTTCTACCCCCTTAAGGAAAATTTCGTCCTCGAAATTAAAGCTTACCTTGGAACAAATGAGGATAGGTCTCCATCATCTTTGATTCTAATTCACAAGTTGCCTCACCAAGAGGTGATCCTTCCCATATGACCTTCACAAGAGGGATTTCCTTGTTCCTTAATGTTTTGATGCTGCGGTCAACTACTTGAATTGGATGAGGTTGGAAGGTTAGATCCGATCTCAATTCCACCGTTTAAAATTCTAGAGGTTGAAATGGGTCTGGAATATACTTCTTAAGCTGAGATACATGAAAGACATCATGTAAACCTGACATTGAAGGAGGTAAGGCTAATTGGTATGCAACATGACCCACACGTTTGATAATTTGAAATGGTCCAATGTAACGTGGATTGAGCTTCTTTGCCTGGAATGCTCGTCCTATCCCTTGTTTAGGGGTTACTCTCAAGAAAACATGATTACCCTCTTCAAATTCTAGAGGCCTCATACGATTATCAGCATAACTCTTTTGTCGGCTTTAAGAAATCTTTAATTTCTCTTTGATCAATCTAATCTTTTCTGTGGTCTCTTGGATGATTTCTGGTCCAAGAATTCCTTTATCCCCCACTTCTGTCCAACATATGGGTGTCCTGCACTTTCGTCCATACAAAGCTTCGTACGGGGCCATGCCTATACTAGAGTGATAACTGTTGTTATAGGCAAATTCAATCAAGGGCAAGTGTTTATCCCAGCTGCCTCTATCCTCTAACACACAAGCTCTAAGAATGTCCTCAAGGGTCTGAATGGTCCTCTCTGTTTGACCGTCTATTTGAGGATGATAAGTTGTGCTGAGATTCAAACGGGTCCCCAAAGCCTCATGGAAAACTTTTCAAAGTCTCGAAGTGAACTTCGGATCCCTATCTGATATGATGCTGACTGGTACTCCATGTAGTCTTACAGGATCAATATTATCGACCTACAAACTTACCTACTACCTAATATACATAGAAGTAGCACCTATCAATGTACTATTCCCAAACTAAACCACACACAATCTAATTAGGTGTGATTATGGCCATGGTTCAGAATCCCTAAATTAATTATATAAATAAACACGTATGCTTCTAGCTTGTAATTCTCAGAATTTTATGCTTAATTAGAACTCACCTGATTAAGAGGGTCAGTAATGATGCCAAGAATTGTTGGAACCGTTCTTGTTGTTATTGGGAGCCAAGGGTGAGGGTTTTTGGTTCTGTTTTACGTGAAGTAGAAAGTGGGAAGGTTCTGAGAAGTCTCCTCCCTAATTGTTGACTTGGTCTTAATTATAAAGACTTATGATTGTAAAACACAGTTTTGCCATTACTCTTTATTTTCTTCTCCATAATAACCTTATTTCTTCTATCCCACTAACACACTCAAAAACTATTATTTTAAATTAAGGTGATGTAGTAAATAGTAGCTAATAAGAATATACGATTATTTTTGGGGTGCTACAAGTATCATTTCAATAGTAATCAATCATTTATGCAATATATGATTTTAAGATAGAATATGTTGTTTATCCAAATATGGTTTTATTTAAGCAATTATATCTATGTATTTTATGATATGATGAGTGCATAGATCACTACAACTAGATTCATCTCCATTCCTGACTGCCTAGAGATCGAACTTGTTTTTTTGAGATATCTATTATCTATTATATTTATTCAATTTGTGAAAATGTGTTTGTTCTGTTGTAGGTTGAAATCAGTGTTATATGGGATGAAATTGAATCTTTTTTGGAATTGTATTGTAATAAATGTTGCTGTTGTGTTTTCAGAGAGCTGCAACATGAATTAAATGATATTTTGATGTAATATTTTATCAGTTTCTTCTTTAAAGTATGTGGTTGTAGAATAAGCTTTTGTTGGACTTGTAGAATATGTTATGGTTTTACTTATTTTATTGGATTCATTTGTTTTGCATATCATGTAGTGTGTAGTAGGATTGAAAGTTTTAACATTGCAAATAAATGAATACTTTTTGGTTACTAAGCATGTGAATACATTACCCTTTCAATACTTCTTTTGGATTGATATGGTAGCGGACAACTTTCAACTGCATATGACTTCACAGCCAAGGGAATGATCTCCAGGTACCCAGCATTTTGTCTTAAGTATGTTAAACGAATTCATTTTCTCATGTTACCATTATTTGTAGGAATCATGTCAAGATAGAATTTTGGCGTCTGCGTGATGCTCAAGGGAAGCCACCTGGTGTGATTGAATGGTGGCCTTCAAGATCAGACACGTTGGAATTTTGAAGAATTTATTGGTTTTGTTTAGAGCAGAATAAATTAATTTCTTAGTTTAGTTACAATGTAGAGTTCTCAGCTTCTTATCAATGTAGAGAGATAAATAATTCTTTTCTGCTATTCATAATTCTTCATTATTCAATTATCTTAACATTATTTTATATTCTACAATTTAGGAAGTATTTATTTTTTAGAATTTATGGTGTAAACTAATTTTATAGGTAATTTTATGAATTATTTAATTTTTAGAATTTATGGTGGAATGAAATTTTTTTTTATTTTAAAAATAATACTTTTAGTGACAGTCAAACCGTAGGTAAAGGTCTTTGATATTTTCATTGGGTCTCATAGAAATACCTACGGTTTATCCGTAGGTAAAGGTCTAAAACATATAGTGACGGCCACCTAGCAATGACAGATGGATAAAATTCTGTTGCCATTCGTTGAGCAAACTGCACAGTCAGTGTGGCCGTGGGTAAATATTTTTGCGACCTTCAGCTACGGAGCAATAGCCTATAGTGACGGTTTTTGTCTGTCACTACAGGTCAAATTTCTTGTAGTGACGACAACAACAAATAAAATAAAATATTCAATTAAAGGTTTTATCTTTGAGCCATTCCATTCTTTAGATGGTCACTTGTGTCCATTAGTGCTTACGAAATTGAAATTCAATCGGTGGTAGAGTCCTACAATAAATGTTTATAGTGTAGAGACTACGGTATAAATCAAGGGTGTTTAAAACCGAACCAACCCAATAGAAAAACCGCAAACTAAACCAATCCAAACCGAAATTCCAAAAAACCGCACTTGGTTCGGATAAATTCGAATGACTTTTGCATTGAACCACGCGGTTCGGTTTGGTTTACAGTTTGCATCTCAGCAACCGAACCAAACCAAACCAAACCGCAAGAATAATCAATATTACTTAAACTTGTACTAGCCCAATTACATAGCCCGAAAATAATCTCTTTTGATTCGATTTTTCCATTGTTGCACCATCATGTTCGATTCTAATTTCTTTCTGTAACACCCCATTTTCCCAACATAAAAATTTCATAACAATTAATCAGAGTTTTCAACATAAACGGTATGCTACACTTCTTAAAAATCATAAATGGAATAAATAACAAATTATCCTTCAAAATTCAATAACATGATATTTAATACTTCTGAGCGGAATTCATTCAAACATCTAAAATAGTCTTGGCACGAAGGCCTCATCGAAGCATCTCATAAAAATCAAATTAACAGCTTAATCATGTAAATTCATAAGCTATACGTAAGGAATAGAAAAGCATGCAACAAAGTTCCCATCCCGTTACGTATCAGAGCACCTATAGACACACGTGAGAGATAATCCACTCACGACAGCAATCTAACAGCAACTTAAACTCGATCACCTGCAAGTTACTCATACGAAGAGCAACATTTCCAAGCAGAAGGGGTGAGATTTCACAAACAATAATATTAAGCATATAATTCATCCAATGCATTTAACAACTTAAACTTCATCTATTAGTAATAATAATTCTTCATGTAATACTTCTTTAATAACTCAACCAACTTCTAATCATCGTTAATATCATATTCATCATACATTTATCTTTTAACACACAACATAATCATCATCTCACAATAACATAAACGACACAATATAATCATCATCTCATATTAACTTAAACAACACAACATAATCATCATCTAGTAATAATAATCATATACAACACAACATAATCATTAACATTTCATGGTTTGTCATCAACAACAACTTCAACGATTCGATGACGACAACGTTAACCTGTCAATACAACTACGTGAGATTACACCACCTCTTATGAAACAACGACATCAGAGTACACCACCTCTTATAAAACAACGATGTAAGAGTACACCACCTCTTATAGAACAACAAAGTAAGAGTACACCACCTCTTATAAAACAACAACGTAAGAGTACACCACCTCTCACAAAGCACCTGAACATAAACAGTCACCGACAAGAACTTCAACTACGACTTCAACAACAACACGGACGACGATGACAACATCGACAGTTTGCATAACATACTTATGACTTGTTCAACAACGTACAACTCAACAACGCTTACAACAACTTACAACTCAACGACGTCAACAACTTAAGACTCCAATACTTCGGAAACACTTTGGAAAGACAACTTTACAACTTAGACCAACATCTGCAACTTGATCAATATTCAATAGCAACAGAAACAGCACAAGAAATTCACAACATAATAATATTAATGAAAAGCATCAACAACTTAAACATCGTACATTTTCCACATAAGGCATATAAACATTTCACAAAACCAACAACAGCAACATAGGCGGTACTTAAACATCTCAAGATATAACAACATCAAATAATAATCAACATCAACTTAAGCATCTTATATAATTCACATATTGCATATACAAATATAATACATTACTATCAACATTAAATCATATATAACAGCTTCGCAGATCATCGGTAATATTATATTCAACCTCCATTCCTACCCCAAGGATCAACTCATAACATAGGTTAAATACTCTTAAACACCTTAATTGAACTCATAGTACTTCTAGTTTTGAGGTTTGGAATTATCCCATAAGTTTTGGATTAACTTAGAAATGGTTATGCTGAATTTTCATAAGATTTCACTAAGACCTCCTTGGAGTATTTTCATCATATCTCAAACACCAAAAAACATTTTCAAGTCAAACCAAAGCCACTGAAAAGCTAACACAATTATCTACAACTTTCATGTTTACACCAAAGGCCAATTCAAAACAGAAACGTGTGAAAAAGACGCAAGAACGCGAAATAGGGGATGCTGTCAAAGTGCAACTCGCGAGGCGGGTAAGTTTACTCACTGTGGCGAGTTGCGACGGACAAATCTACGGGAACAAACCAGTTTTCACTCCAAAAGCCCCAATTTCATCAACCCAAATCCCAAATTTGATAGGAAACTCAACCTATGTTTATTCTACAGCCTGAACTTCAATTCTTATGTTAATTCATTGAATTACATACTCTTTAACAATCAATTCCAAACCAAAACCTAATTTCTCTAATCATCAAAATTACCACCTACATCATGTTAAATCCAGTTTTCAGAATTAAAATACTTAGAATTAGAGAAAGTTAGTCCCACCCATGATCGGCGGTCTCTCTCCCTCTTGATTCTCCTCTTCTCTTGTTTTCTCCCTTTTCTCCAAAACTGGTTGTACGTGAAAAATAATTCTAAACCTAGTTTCTCCTATTTATCTCTTCCCATCTATTTTATCTTATTTCCACTTAATCCACTAAACTCTCTAAATTCTCAAAACAGCCCCACAATCTTAATCTTATTTCTATTTTCAAGACTTATTATATTAAATAATAAAATAACACTACTTAATAAAATAACGACACACCACATAATCATTTAAATCACATAAATACTAAAATAAGCCACTTAATAAACCACATAATCATATAAATATATTCTAAACCTATTAAAACAATCAAATAAATCAAATAATTCAAAGAGGGCGTTACACTTTCCATCTTCTTCAATTCATTTCCAGTGATGAATTTGTTTCATTTTCTTCCCAATAATTTGTTTCATGCTTATGTTTCTTCTTAATTTTACCTATTTTTATATAAATTTTGTTTGATCTTAATTTGGTTAGTTATAATTTGTATGTAACTTTATGTATTGTCTATATATGTTGTGATGAGTGACTTTATAATTTTTATGTAACTTTATACACTTGTTTTGTTTCCTCTTATGAGTAATGAGTGACAATGATTCCATGATATTTTTATTTAATTGTGCTTCGATCAGTCATATTTGATTTTTGACATAAGTTGTGTTTGATTTTATTCTGGTTAGTTATAATTGTACCTATTTTGATCAGCCATAAAACTTTGGTGGTATGTTCTGTCGGTTTATGACACAGGTAATACATGACTATATTAAGGCAAAACAATATATTGTTGGTATTGAAAATAAAAGTTTAGGATCTATGTAGTTCATGTATAGTCATATTTTATCATGTAAAAAGCAAAATAAAATGTCTTATGTTTATTTTGTAACAAGTTGGCAATATTAGAGTTAATGTAATATTTTTTTTATCTCGCGATAAACCGCATCAACAGAACCAATCCAAGCCGCATTGGTTTGGTTTGAATGACTTTTTAAAAATTAATCAAACCAATCCATACCGCATGCTTCTTTATCTCGCAGTTTAGATGACTTTTATGCTCAAAACCGAACCAAATCGCACCGCGAACATCCCTACAAAATGTAGCTCTCCTCCTTGGCTTCTGATTTATTCATTTTCAGCGAATGACTTTCTAGCATCCTTCAAACTACCCCCATCAAGATTTTCAACAAATTTAGCATTACAATGAGATATCAAATTTTCAGGCTTAGTTGCACTAACATGCTCACTTTCAGATGTTAGTTAAATTTTGGCCTCTTCGATTATTTTCGAACAAAAAAATATTATGAAAGGAAAACATTAGTCATATGCCATTAAAAGAGGCATTAGTCAAAGAACATTAACTTGATGATAGATATCATGTTCATAATCATGACTCTTTTCAGATTCTTGACTCAGTGATCAAAAGATTTGAGGAGAGATTCTTGCTCAGAGTTTGGAATCGGGTCAGAAGGACCCATATGCGATGACTGATTACGGCGATTTGTATAAGAATTTGGGTTATCCATTGTCCGTTAAAAGGTTTATAACATTTGGGTAAGAGTAAAGAATGGAGGAATTTAGAGAAAATAGAAGTGCTAAAATGGAGGAAATTAAAAAATTTGGGTAAGAGTATGAGGGAGAAATTGGTTTGATATGACAAAATGGAGGGAAAAAATTGGTTTGATAGTAAAAAACCGGCAATTAGGGTTGCATAACTATCTTTAATTTATAGATTATATATATACACACACTTTCCGGTCACAAATATAAACAAAAATTCATGTTTTAAATTCATCAATAAATGATGTATGCGGTCTTTACTGTAGACAACATACATCATTTATTGAATGAATCTAAAACATGAAATTTTGTTTATATTTATGGGTGTAGATTTTTTGTGCTCGTCCATCTTAATATTTATCTATCTATTTAAAAAAAATAAAAATGAAATAAACTAATTATCGCTTCCCATGCAAACAAGCTTGTCTTCACACCCACACTAGGTAGGAAATTAGAGAAAATAGAACTTAGAAGTGCTAGTATAAAACCCACTTTAATATTGTCTTCTCAACAATCACTCTTTTATAAATTAAAACTCATGTAAATTCCAAAAATTTCTACGTGACAAGCGTAAATTTATAATAGAGGGAGACTAAATAAATGTTAGAGTGACCATTGTTAGCACTACTAAAAAAATGTTAAGTATAGAAAATATTATAAAAATATGGGGTATATTAATAACGACCGAAACATGGACCTTTACCATATTTAGAAAAATAGGAGAATTTATAGTATAAAGAAAAGTTGAAAGAGGTGTGATAGTTTTTTTAAAAATAAAACTTATTAAAAAAATAAATTCATTATTAGTTAAACTCTTTTATTATGAGGTTTACATCATATGGACCCAAAAAAGGAGACAACTGCTTGGAAATTTATTTAGAGGAAATATATACTAATGAGGAAGCGAAATTGGCGACGATTATATATTTACATAGTCGTTCTTTTATCATACTTATATTTAATCTTTGTTAACATTGCTAATGAAATTGCAAACCCTAAACCTAAATGGTTTTGGCTCCAAAACAAGGGAGGTCGTTGGATCTCATCATTTGGCTAAGCATGCATCTCATCCTTTAATCTAATCTGAGTCAAATTTTCAAATTTGATGTATATTTCCTATGCACTTATCCAAGTTTTGACTCATTAATTATCCTCCAATTCCCAAATTGACTCCACACTTATCGATGTCCACCTCTTTCTCCTTCATTTTTAAGTTCTCTTCTCTCCTCTCCCATTATTCCTTCTTTATGTGTTGGAATTCAGATTGCTTTTACTCAAAAAAATCTCTTCGCCCTTTGAGTTGTTCATCTTCCATCTCACTCTCAGACATTCAAACAAAATTCTCTGCCGTTGCCGCTCTCTCCGTCGCCGCAGCTCTCTCCTGTCGTCGCCCTTCACCAATGCTCTCGATTCCGACATCACCTTCGCTGTTGTTGTCTGCGGCGTCGTATCAGTCAGGTGTGTTGAAGATGCTACTATATATATATATATCCTAAATCGTTGTTCCTGTAGCTTTTCCCTAACTTTGTTATTCCATTACATTTTTGGTTTGTTTGTAAGTGAATTGATGATATTTAAATAGATTTTACCATCATGTATTATGCTCTTAATAAATTGATTGATACTTTAAAATCATATGTGTATTTTTTTTCAAACACACCAATATGTCCATTGATGCTGACCTTTAATGATTGTGCTTTCCACTTCGCTCTGTGTTTATAAATTGAAAATATGATTGCGAAGTATATTTAGTTATTCAACATTCCTTACGTTCAATTCCTTTATCTTGCGCGGGTTCTGCTGTCATTTTGGGAGCTTTTCTGGTGGTGCTGTGCAGGTTTTTGGTGGTTTCAGGGTGCTGTCATGGTGCTGTTGGCAGTTTAGTTGTTGGTTTCAGCTGCTGGCTTGGATCTATAGGGTTGGCGGTTGCAGCTGTTTGGATCTATAGCTTTGTGTTTTGCGATGACTATAAACAAAAGTCAGGGACAATCACTTAAGCAAGTTGGCATCTATCTTCCACAGTCGGTCGTCTCACATGGGCAGCTATATGTTGCAATATCACGTGTTACATCAAGGGATGGTCTGAAGAAATTATTAACGGATGACAATGGAGATTGTATCAGCACCACTTCAAATGTAGTTTATAAGGAGATATTCGAAAATGTGTGACCCAATATTTTGTATGCCCTTAAATACTTTTTATGTTTATTTATTTTATTTTTTATGCAATAAATAATATCGGAACTTTTTTTAGCTTCTCCATTTTTAATGTCCTGGACATTAACACGGGTAATAGTCATAGTATAGAATATACAAAAAGAATCTCAATCATACTATAACCGTTCAAGGGTTTCAAAAATATGTTTAAAGTGAATAGCTTTTTATTTTTTCTTTTATTTTTTAATTTCTTTTTTCTTGGGTTATGTTTATGTCCTTTGGTTTCGCATTGTTATATTTTTTCTTTTAAAAACTTTTTAGCTTATAAAAGAAAGAAGGGCCCAAAAAATATTACTAATATGAGATTTGATTTGTTGTATTTGTAGTAAATTAAATTTTACACCGACCATACATAACTATCAAATTGTAAATACAATTTATTTTTCAACATTTTCCTGTAACATTGATCGTCTCATATAACATATTATTTATTCTTGCAAACTTCAATGCATGGATTCACGTAGGCATTAACATCACCAACATCTGCAAAAATAGTCAATTATTATAAGAAACATAATTAGGTAAATCAAATATAATTTACGTATAAGATTGATTTGACACAAATATATAATGTAAGGGGAAAGAAAAAGTAAAAATACCATTGTTGGCGTTAACCGACTTAAAAATGGCACAATTAGTTGCACAATCATAATCAACTTTTGATGTTTTTTGAGTACATAACAATTCACAGGTAACAACACAAACGGCATAATGTTTTATATTGCCTTTACATTTAAAGGGACACTTCAAAGCACAAATTGCTCTTTTGAATGACTCTTCATGTGCAGAATCGTTAGCCTGTGCCACAACTATCATCATCATCACAAAAATTAAAACAATCTCTTTCCTCTCACTCCTTCCCATACCTTTTCTCTATATTATGCTTTATTTTCCTGTAGTATATAATATGATAACCAAAGTTGAATAAAAATACCTCAATTTATAAGCATAGAGTAAATGCACATTAGGTATATTTTTAAACACCAACAAAACTGCACACGGGTTAGTAAGAATTTTTCGTAAAAAAAAAAGGTTATTAAGACTTTTTGTGTCACATAATTTGATTTTGTTTTGAACCCACTACAGAATACTGTCCATATTTGATAAAAAAATAAAAATAAAAAAATAAGAATAATAATCTAGTGTTGAATGTCATAGATTAGGAAATTAAATTAATTTTGTAAAAAAAGGATTAAGGGTATTATAAAATATTTGAAATATAAAAGGTAAGGATTTTCATGTAGAATTACTTTTTTCTTTCAAAAAAAAAAATGTAGAATTACTTTTGGGCTCGGTCAAAAAAAATATTTAGAATTAATTTTGGGTTAAAAGGGTATACATAATATAATATAAAAGAAATGTTAGGGTCATTTATTATTTTAGAATTTTAGCAAAAGCATTTAGTCAAAAAAGAAAAAAAAATTAAGTTTCTTAGAAAAAAAGAAATTATTGATTGTTTGGCTAAAAAAAAAAAAATTCTCCGTAAAATAGAAACTAGAAACATCATATGGATTTTCTCTAGAGAATAGTGTTAGATGACTGAACCAAGGTTTGAATTCAAACTATAAGGGGAAGAAAGATTTAGTGTATTACTTGAACTCTAAAGACACAACTTAGTCGGTGACAGTTATTTCGTGATCTATTTTAGCCCTTGGCAAAAATAAAATTCAAATTAGTCTCAAATGAATCATTTTCATCCCTCATTATTTGAGACTAATTTAAATTTTATTTTTGTCAAATGCTAAAATAGATCATGAAATAACTGTAACCGACTAATTTGTGTCTTTAGAGTTCAAGTAATACACTATATCTTTCTTCCCCTTAGTTTGAATTCAAACCTTGTTTCAGTCATCTAACACTATTCGCTAGAGAAAATTCATATGGTGTTTCTAGTTTCTATTTACGGAGAAGAGAAAAAAATTAGCCAAACAATCAATAATTTCTTTTTTATAAGAAACTTAAACTTGTTTTTTTCTTTTTTTTGACTAAATGCTTTTGCTAAAATTCTAAAATAATAAATGACCCTAAGATTTCTTTTATATTATATTATGTATACCCTTTTTTCCCGAAAAGTAATTCTAAATATTTTTTTTGACCGAGCCCAAAAGTAATTCTGCGTAAAAATCCTTACCTTTTATATTTCAAATATTTTATAATACCCTTATCCATTTTTTACAAAATTAATTTAATTTCCTAATCTATGACATTCCACATTAGATTATTATTATTATTATTATTTTTATCAAATATGGACAATATTCTGTAGTGGGTTCAAAACAAAATCGAATGACGTGACACAAAAAGTCTTAATAACCTTTTTTTTTACGAAAAAATTCTTACTAACCCGTGTGCAGTTTTGTTGGTGTTTAAAAATATACCTAACTAGACTTTCCACCCGTGCTGCCGCACGGGTCATATACATTGTAGATATAGTAGACAAAAACAAATCTCAATGCATATCAAAGAGAATGAAATATGTGGTCCCAAATATATGCAGATGTTGGAATTCGAACCTCAAACACCACGCTTATTCACCAAAAAAATATTAATTTTTATCAATCGTGTGTTACTTCATTCTTTTGTTAAAATTATATGTCAATATTATATTATTGGTATGTTACTTCATATTTTTCTTTTTTTTTTTGAAAAAATGTTACTTCATTCTTTTGTAAAAATTATATGTTAATGTTATATTATGTACCTAAAAATAGTTCATTCTTAACCTCAACATGTAAAATGTTTTATTTAAATAATTTTCCTTTTATCGAATATTTGGCCTTTACCGTAAATGATACCCTTTAACTGTTTGTTGAAATGTTTCTTCCACCTGTTTATATAGATTGCAAAATTCAGGTGCATTTTGTGGTAAATATTTAACAAAGAGAGTTCATTTCTAATTTGGATGAAAAGTGTAATATTAACAAAAAAAAATGTTGCTATAATCTTTCAAAACCCTTTTATTCCAATAGGGCGATTTGTTTTGTTGAAGAAATAGGGCGATTTGTTTTGAAGAAATAGGGGAAATAAAGCGATGCCGATTTGCTTTGTTCATGAAAATAGGAGATTAGGTGTGAGCATTAGCGTTGTTCATGAAAATAGAAGATTAGGTGTGAGCATTAGGGTTAAAACGGTAAAATTATGCAACAGGGTTTAGGTTAAAATTAGGGCTCATGAAAATATGAGATTAGGTGTGAGCATTAGGGTTAAAACGGTAAAATTATGCAACAGGGTTTAGGTTAAAATTAGGGCTCATGAAAATATGAGATTAGGTGTGAGCATTAGGGTTGTTCATGAAAATATAAGATTAGGTGTGAGCATAAGGGTTAAAACGGTAAAATTATGCAATAGGATTTAGGTTAAAATTAGGGCTTACGGGTTACCTTTAATATATAAGAAGATAAGAAGATTAGGTGAGAGCAATAGGATTGTTCATGAAAATAGGAGATTAGGTGTAAACATTAGGGTTAAAACAGTAAAATTATGCAATAGGGTTTAGGTTAAAATTAGGGCTTACTTGTTAACTTTAATATATAAGAAGATAAGAAGATTAGGAGAGAGCATTAGGATTGTTCATGAAAATAGGAGATTAGGTGTGAACATTAGGGTTAAAACAGTAAAATTATGCAATAGGGTTTAGGTTAAAATTAGGGCTTACATGTTAACTTTAATATATAAGAAGATTGTTCATGAAAATAGGAGATTAGGTGTGAACATTAGGGTTAAAACAGTAAAATTATGCAATAGGATTTAGGTTAAAATTAGGGCTTACTTGTTAACTTTAATATATAAGAAGATAAGAAGATTAGGAGAGAGCATTAGGATTGTTCATGAAAATAGGAGATTAGGTGTGAACATTAGGGTTAAAACAGTAAAATTATGCAATAGGGTTTAGGTTAAAATTAGGGCTTACTTGTTAACTTTAATATATAAGAAGATAAGAAGATGTGCATTTACTCTATGCATATAAATTGAGGTATTTTTATTTAACTTTGGTTATCATATTATATACTACAGGAAAATAAAGCATAATATAGAGAAAAGGTATGGGAAGGAGTGAGAGGAAAGAGATTGTTTTAATTTTTGTGATGATGATGATAGTTGTGGCACAGGCTAACGATTCTGCACATGAAGAGTCATTCAAAAGAGCAGTTTGTGCTTTGAAGTGTCCCTTTAAATGTAAAGGCAATATAAAACATTATGCCGTTTGTGTTGTTACCTGTGAATTGTTATGTACTCAAAAAACATCAAAAGTTGATTATGATTGTGCAACTAATTGTGCCATTTTTAAGTCGGTTAACGCCAACAATGGTATTTTTACTTTTTCTTTCCTCTTACATTATATATTTTTGTCAAGTCAATCTTATACGTAAATTATATTTGGTTTACCTAATTATGTTTCTTATAATAATTGATTATTTTTGCAGAAGCTCGTGATGTTAGCGTCTACGTGAATCCATGCATTGAAGTTTGCAAGAATAAATAATATGTTATATGAGACGATCAATGTTAAAGGAAAATGTTGAAAAATAAGTTGTATTTACAATTTGATAGTTATGTATGGTCGGTGTAAAATTTAATTTACTACAAATACAACAAAGCAAATCTCATATTAGTAATATTTTTTTGGGCCTTTTTTTTTTTTTATAAGCTAAAAAAATTTTAAAAGAAAAAATATAACAATACGAAACAAAGGACATAAACATAACCCAAAAAAAGAAAATTAACAAAAAAAAAAAAAAAAAAAAAGCTATTCACTTTAAACATATTTTTGAAACCCTTAGGCGGTTGAAGTATGATTGTGATTCCTTTTGTATATTCTATATGCTTTTGCTAAAATTCTAAAATAATGAATGACCCTAACATCTCTTTTATATTATATTATGTATACCCTTTTTTACCCAAAAATAATTCTAAATATTTTTTTTGACTGAGCCCAAAAGAAAATCCTTACCTTTTATATTTCAAATATTTTATAATATCCTTAATCCATTTTTTTTTACAAAATTAATTTAATTTCCTAATCTATGACATTCCTCATTATTATTATTATTTTTAACCAAAAAGTAGCTAGCAAAGTGTTAGACTATCAGAAAATATATAATAAGAAAGTTGAAAAACCAAATGAAAGGAGGGGGACCAAACCAACACCTCCTTAGTAATGTACAAATCTATAATTAGGTAACCCTAATTTGTTTGTAGCAAAAGATGAATTTATACAAGAAGGCTTTTCAAACCAAACTATAGGCACATTTGAGTTTTGCCCTACATTAGCTAGATTATCCGCACATTGATTTTCTTCCCTAAATATGTGAGAATCAATGAAATTCATGGAGAGGATAATAATATTTATGCAGTTAAGCCATCAGTTTCTTAACTTCCAAGGCACCAACGCATGGTTCTTGAAGGCATTGACCACCAGCATAAAGTCTGTTTCCGATCAAAGCTGCATCCAATTGTATTGACAAGAAAGTTCAATGGCTCTCATGGCTGTTGATAACTCAGCAAAGTAAGCATTTTCCTGACCAACATTTTCAATGAACCCAAGAAGAAAATTAGCTTCATTATCTCTGAAGATACCTCCAACAGCAACAGTCTGGGGATTAGATGCTCCATCAGTGTTGCCCTTTACCCAATGATGAATAGGTGGCTGCCATAGATCTGGGGGGCTTTAGGAGGATGAATGTTGATGTTGAATTTCTTGATTGATGTTGAATTTCTTGATGAAGGTGAATTCTTGTAGACAGGAGGAAGCAGTAGCATTTGTGATGTTTCCAGCTAGGGAAGTACTAGAAATGATGTTTGCAATGGATGTTCTCCAACTGATCTTCTTATCATTGAATCTAAACTGATTCCTAGCATACCATATTGCATTTATGACAACTTTACTTTGTGAGCTCATTCTTTTATTGCAAAGAGACCATATATCTTCAATGTTGTTGAATTGAAGAGGCTTATTGAGAGTAAAGGACAACCATTTCCAAAGAACAATAGCATATGGGCAATCAAAAAACAAATGAAAAGAAGTTTCCACTTGATTCATACACATAGAACACACGGAGGGAATTTGGCAACCTCTTGAGTCAAGATTATCATCTGTAGGTAGCTTGTTCAACATCAATCTCCAAACTACTAATGATTTGGAAGGGGGAATATCTTTAGACCAAATGTGTTTAGCCCAAAGAATCTTAGGAAAAACATGTTTTTTGAAAGCATAAGCATCTTTCAATGTTAGATCACCTGGTGCACTATGTTTCCAGACCAGGGCATCAGATTTACTGAGATTGGCAAGGGTTACCTTTGAAACAATTGATCTCAAATTAGGATACAACTGATGTAAGTCTTCAGGAATGTTCCATCTTTGGTTGTACACAAATTGTTCCACTTTATCAAGGTACTGCAAGATTAACTGGTCATGAATGTTGAGCAGCTGGCTTATGCTTCCATCACACCAAAAATCATACCAGAAATTGATATGTTTACCATCCCCAACTATCCATGTTGAATTGTTCTTGATAAACTGCAAGTCATCTTTAACTTCACTCTATATAGATGAGAAGATGTGGTATATGATGCTTCTTTTATCTCTCAGGGCAATATTTCCGAGGATGTATGCCCACAGCTGATCAGAATGTAAAAGTGTCCAGCACATTTTAAGGTTGGTAGCTTCATTCAAGCAGATTAAAGATTTTGTACCTAAGCCCCCTTCATCATAACTGCACAT
Source organism: Medicago truncatula (assembly GCF_003473485.1). Lineage (NCBI taxonomy): Eukaryota > Viridiplantae > Streptophyta > Magnoliopsida > Fabales > Fabaceae > Medicago > Medicago truncatula. Next base: position 18,448,499 of record NC_053043.1, on the reverse strand, counting down.
ACCTTCTTCCAGGAAACTGTGACCATCTTCTTTTTAGATACATCACTACTCCAGATGAAATTCTTGATCCATTTTTCCATTTGTCTAAGAAGTTTTGTTGGCCAAGAATATATAGACATTGTATGTATGAGCATGCCTTGGACTACTGATTTAATGAGCTGCACTCTTCCTGCTATAGATAATAGGGATGCTTTCCAGATTGCAAGCTTTAATCTAACTTTATCAGCTATTTGTTGGAAGTAAATACTCTTAGGCCTCCCTTTAAAAATTGATGCACCAAGATAAGTAAAAAGGAGAGACCCTATTGAGAAACCTAAAAGATTAACAATGAGATTCATTCTAACAAGTGTTATTCCTCCTCCATAGATGAAAGATTTCCTGAGATTGATTGATTGTCCAGAACATTCAGTATATCTAGTAAAAACATGTTTCAGAGCCTCTAAGTTGGATAACTTCCCTTTGCAGAAAACCATCAAGTCATCTGCATAAAAACAATGAGATGGAATACAGAAACCTCTAGCTACACCAATCAAGTCTAACTTACCCTGATCCACAAGCAACTTGATACTCTTGCTACAAACAAATTAGGGTTACCTAATTATAGATTTGTATATTACTAAGGAGGTCTTCGTTTGGTCCCCTCCTTTCTTTTGGTTTTTCATCTTTTTTATTATATATTTGCTGGTAGTCTAGCACTTTACTAGCTACTTTTTGGTTAAATTTTTTTTTAATTAATACATGCATTGAATCTCAAATAATTGTCATATATTGACCAACAATATTATCTCTTTAAGATAAATGTAAAGATATATTTTTCTAATATATTAACTTATATGTTATATTAGTACACGTATAACATACTATGTGTAACAATATATTAATAGGTTTATTTATATATGTATATAGATGGTAAAGAACTAGGAAAACAAACTGAAAGACAATTAGTAGCCGTTTTCTATATTACAGTATTCATCGTCATTTTCATTCCTTAGTAACTAGGTAAGTGTACTAGTAAATTACACCTCATGCTTATTTACCTTTATTGTTGGGGCAACAAGGATCAGCCACCAAAAAGCTTTATACTACTCACCATTTCTCATTCACCACTTGGCAACCGTGGAAGCATGGTGTGATGAGCAAGCCACTTCAAATCAGTTTAATATTCTTCCAAATATCACTATAAATATATGTTAACTTCAGTCCATTTTCTATAATTTGCGGAGAGTTTGTTCTGACGCGTCTCCGATTACAATCACGATATATACAATGTGACATGATTTGTCTCTGGTGTGATACGGTTGTTGAGGACGATTGGTATGCTTTGTGGGTTGTACGGTAGCGCGTGAGAGTTGGTATTGGGCAGGGCTTTCGACTGTGCTGCAACCGTGAGTTGGAACTGTGAGCAGTTTGATAGATTTTGTTTTTGATATATGTCGTTTAGAAAGCCGAGACATTGCTGGTCGGTGGCTTTACTTCTTTGGCAAATTTGGGCTGCACGTAATGATGTCATTTGGAATGATGTTCATCACACTTCAACGAGCATTGCGAGGACAACACTAAATGCATGGCAGTAATGGCAAGAGGTTCATAAACATCATTCACCACCGGTTGTGCAACACGGGCAGAATAGAGTGCAAGTTTGGAAGAAACCGAACGAGACATGGTTGAAGTGCAATGTGGACGCAACGTTCCATGAGCGTAACCATATTACTTCTTTTGCGTGTTGTGTTAGAGACTTCCGTGGGTAATTTATTTGAACTCAAACGAAATGGTAACGGACAAATATGACAGTTTTGAGGGGGAGGCAGTAGCCTTACTCGAGGCCCTTCACTTTGCTGATGCTAACAGATGGGATCGAATTGTCTTCGAATCCGACTCATCTACTGTTGGAACATTGATGTGATGTTGGATGAAAAATTGGAAGATTAAACACCAAGTAATTATACTTTGATCTAATGTTGTGTGAATTAAAAAAATAGAGTGTGGGGGTCCCACATAAAATAGAACACACACATTAGTAGTGTTTAAATTGTGGTATTTAATTTTAAATACTTAATAATGATAAAAAAAAAAAAAATAATAGTAATTATTATTTTATTTGAGAATATCACTTTCCATAAATTTAGCTTATGGTGGTTGTGATAAGAATAATAATTTAATTATTATTATATTTCCTTCATTCAAATCCAATAGTTTGTTTCCTCCACTTGGATTTGTTTCTTTTGATCCTATTCACAAGTGTTGTTGAACTGACTAATGGATAAACTCCATTTTAATCTTATCCATTAGAGTGACTGTTGTCGCAATTTTTGCTAAAACAGTTACAGAATCTCTATATAAATAGAGGACCCCACTTAGTTCAAAAACACACCGAAATTCACAGTTGATGCTTCCTGTGTTTTTCCTCTCTTCTCCCTCCTTCGACTTGTGTTGACAAGTCCTTCTCCTTTTTGTCCCTTCGGAATTAAGAGTGTTCTTAAGACCATAGTCCCTTTTTGGTTTAATGTCCTTTCGGAATGAAGAATGGTCTTAAAACATAGTCCCTTCGATAATATATGTCCCTTCAGAATAAATAGTACTTTTAAGATCATAGTCCCTATTTGGAATAACAATGTCCCGTCGGAATTAAGAATGATCTTAACGGTATATATAAAAAGTATTTCAATATTTTTCTATTTGAGGAGAAATGGTGGTATCACCATATCTGAGAGGTCGTAGTACCATATTGATAGTTTGGAGAACTTAAAGTTAGAATGGTATTAACACCATATTTGAGTGGTCTCAGCGCCATAACAGAGTGGTAACAATATGTGGTTTCAGTATTAAATAGTGGTCTTAGTACCATATTTGGAGGTGTAATTCTCGAACGATTTTCTACAGTGCAGTAGTTAATCGAACAGTTGTAGCTGGGCTTGTTTTATCCTGGAGCCGGCGTGGTTAATAGTCTGCCTTGCACAATTTTGGGCAGTGCCACGAAACGTCTTAAAGAGAGCGACCTGGTCGTGACTCAATCTAGTAACAACTTCGGTTGATAATAGAATTTGAAAATCCAAATACAACAGTTTGGAAATCCAAAAACAACATCTACTTTAGTACAAGCTCTATCGTGGTGATTTAGAATTCTATGATATTGTTTCTAGTATTAATTATCAGTTATCTTTACATTCCAACTTCAAGGTGAAATTTGTTAGGAGATAAGCGAACATGGTTGCTCATACTTTAGCTAGGGCGGCCTGTTGTTAGACTAATCATCGTATTTTTTATCCTTTTTGTATTGAACATTGATAAGCGAACATGATTACTCATACTTTATTGATTGATTAAATGTGTGTAGGGCGATCTAAGCCCAACATGAGATAAATAAAATAATTCTTTGTTAGTGATTCCAAAGAGTCACTATATGAGGTTATGCCGACCTTAATTATTTAGGCTTAATTAATCCTCCGGTCCCTTAACTTAATTCTTTTTTTCAAAATGGTCCAATAGCTTTAAAACGTCTCAATTTGGTCCCTTATTTCCACATCCGTCAGTCAATTTAGTCCTCTCCGTTAGTTTTTTTGCTAAAACCGTTAACCTTTGCTATGTGTCACTTAAAATTGGTGATCAAGGGTTGGATCTGAAAAGTTCACACTAATATACCATGGACTCACAATATATATAATCTATATTATCTTTCTTTTATTGTCTTGAATTTCTTAAAGTTAAAAATTAAAATCACCAATAATTTCATCTTCCCATTGGTTTCAACGACAACATCAAGGGAATCCAATTTCAACAACATTTTTTTTCCAGAGGAACAATTTGGTTTGCAAACAGTAATAATTTCTTCATCACAAAAACAATAGTAACAACCTTCTCTTCCATCACTCCCATCGCATTCATCTTCAACATCAATAACCTTCTGGGTACACTTCTCTCTCCCATCACTCTCATGGCATCCCAACTCCAATCACCAATTCAAACCCTGATTTCACCCTAAAATCCCCAATTCAAATAAACCTTAATTTCAAAATTTCCCCCAATCAATTTCTTAATCAAAGAAATCGCCTTTAACCACCTCAACTCCATCTCCCGTTGCCTCCGTTCCCTCACCGCCGCAGGTTACCTCGAGGATCGCGTTCACCTCCATGTCAACTTTGCCCATTTTCCTCTTTCCAACAATTCTGATATAGATTTGAAATTAAGCGAATTACGGAGAATTTTGGAGTTTGTTGATGGATTTCAACATAAATATGGGAAAAGGTGGTGCATTATAGTACAGGGAATGTGGGGTTGCAGGCACGGTGGGTGGAAGCATGGTGGCCTGGTTCAGATGATTAGTTTGCTTTTGTTGTCGAATATGATTTGAAGGTTTCGAATATTTATGATAAATTTGTTAAAATATTGATATGGGTATGTGGTTCTGATTCTTGTTTTGTTTTGGGTATGAAGTTGGAAGATGAAGAGAGAAAAAGATAAGATTGTTAAGACATTTATCATATGTTGAGAGTCCATTCTAAATTGTGTGTGCTTTTTTAAATCCAACCTTTAATCATCAATCCCAAGTGACACATGGCAAGGGTTAACAGTTTTAGCAATAAAATTAACGGAGAGGACTAACTTGATTAACGGAACTAGAAATAAAGGACCAAATTGAGACGTTTTAAAGTTATGGGACCATTTTAAAAAAAGAATTAAGTTAAAGGACTGGAGGATCAATTAAGCCAATTATTTATCAAAGGATTGATCTATGATTATTTAAATTGTATTGATTGTTTATTTGCATATTATTCCTTTAATTGTCTATTTGTTTAAATGTGTTTGATTGTGATTGTTAGTCTAAGGAAAGGATATGTATTCTTTGACGTGAGAGATAAGAACATTGTTAGATATTAAGTTTAAGATTCTCAAGGGAAGTGAAATATCTTGAGTAATTCGATTGGGTTCTTGCTAGAAAAGACTTGGTAGACTATGTCGTTTACGGTCTGCCTCTCTTACCTGGAAAATCAACCATACTCTTCATTGTATTTTACTAGGTATAAGTAAGCTTTATGTGAGGAAAGAATGATTAAGATACTTTGATGTTATTCGTGGTAACTGGCACTCAAATTAGGTGACATGGTTTGATTGAGAGTACATATAGATTTGCATTGAGGAATGTGTAAGTCCACTGTCGTGTGTATGAGCGCACCAGATTGATCAGCTGCCTGAATTCTGGCAAGGATTATTATTGCGCGCTTGTTTAGACTACGGTCGGGACCGGAAGAGCTTGGTTAGACTACGGTCGGGACAGGAAGAGCTTGGTTAGACTATAGTTGGGACTGGATATTCTGAGTAGGGACGATCAACTTATAACACTTGGACTCCACGTGAAGTTAGGTAGCGTTTCTCTTAGTAAATGGGAGGACGTTTATGGCATGTGGTTTTGTGATATTTGATCTCAGTAATTGGGAGGATATCCTTGATAACGTCTAAAGGCCTGAGTCTGCATATAGTTTTGAAATGCATAAGAACATAGATGTTATGTTTGGAGATAGACTTTGAGAGAGCAATGATTAAGTTGAATATGATGGATATAGATAGTTAAGTCTATGTGATGGATATAGATAGTTATGTTTGATCTAAGAACTACACTTGAGGATGCTAAATATGTTGGATTAATTATTTAATTAATCAATTATGGATTCACAATAATTAATTATTATAAGTTAATGTCATAATATAAATTATGATCTATTGTGTTAAGCACTAATTAGATGATGAATATGTGTGATTGAGCTATTCTTTCTATATGGACCGTGATGGGTTGGACCATTTAGCTAAGCTCAATGAGAGGTCCCTGCCTTCAACTGTTTAGCTATTTAAACGTCATCCCATCAGACGGTTAAGCATTCCGAACACTACTCTGAAAACCTAACGCTAAACCGAATGAGGGTATATTCCTCTCATAACTTGATGGCGATCCTTCATGAACCTAAACATATAAGGTACACAATTTCTTATTTCTTCTTTATTAATGCTATAATCTGTATCTAATGATCTATAACTAAATCCTTAAACTATTGTCAATTGATATCAGAGCCAAATCGATACATTTTATGGCTTTTGCAAATTATTTCAACTATGTGAATTGACTTCTCTCTTCATTCGATGTCAATTTTCACAAAGGTTATTCATGTTGCAAAACCTGTGCCACTTATTATATTATCTATTGGTTTTGATCATTCTTATGGGTTTGCTAAAATCGCATGAATATATTGAATCCTGTGTCACTTGTCGTATTACATTCATGCAAAATCTTTGAATCATATATTATTGAAATCCGTACATCCTTTTTGTTACATATGATTCATTCTTTATTATTGATAATATGCTATAATTTGTATCTAATAATTTATGGTTAAGTCTCAAATTTTTATTAATTTGTCAAATCTTGAAAAAAGATCATATATCTATAAAACTGAGAAAAATTTATTTCAAAGCATATATTCTCAATATTTGAGCCTAAATTATTTTGAAAATTCACTCTTATATTAGTAACACCATCTACCTAATCAATTAAAATGTTACTATTGTGAATTTAAAGAAGGCTCGATTTTATTAATTTTAATGCCAAATATAATTAATTTAAATTTTAAAATTTTAAATATTCTTGGCATTATAAATATTCTAATATAATATATTCTTCAATTCATATTGTCTTAGCATAAAGATCCAAAGTTTACTAATTGATCATTCTTTTGGCGAAATATTGAAACTAAGACACATGTCTTTGATTCTTGTCACAAATTGTTTTAAAGGGTCCTCATAATTTTTTGTTTTCAAAATGAGTATAGTGAGTTGTATATATATGTCATTTATATTAATTTAATCTAAAATTGACATATTTCTATCTAATATACATTATGCTTTCTGCTATAGTCTCCAACCTAGACCCGTAATTTATTATTCTTAATTTCGTGACAAACACAATTAACTATCTAACTATGTATCTTGTCGCAATTAAATATTTGGATGACAATAATATTACACTATACATAGTGAATAATGCATTGTTGCATTTTTTATGCTAAAATTCTAATTATGGATTAAAATTTGCACACCTCTTTATTGTTTATCCGTTAACTATTATCAAAACAACTTATTAAGAACTCAGGCATTTTTTAAATCATCCTTACAACTGAACACTTATATAAATTATAATGATTTATAATTAGAGTCTCATATATGTTTAGTTATAATTACTTATTATCTATTCATGATTATTTTGAGATGACTATATTATAAGATATTCTCGTTAAGTCATCAAAAGTCATTGGCTCTAAGTATAAGGATGAATGTCACACACTGCGATGTAAGTCGTGATTTAATTATTTTTATCCTCTTGTGACTTATCGTATATTATTGCACATATGAAAACATCTTCTCTTTTGTTGTGCAATTAACTATATAGAGGTGAAATCTATTTTCTAGAATATTCTAAATAGAACTCTATAATTCTTATATTATTTTCTTATTATAATACTCCATTTTGTATTTATGTTCTTTCTAATTTATATTGGGAGTATTGAAAAATTTTATTCTAAAATTTCTATTCTGGATAAATTAGAAAACTATTTGACACACTTCTATTCCAAATAATAACTTTTGTTATTATACTACTTCATATAAAAGAAATTATAAAGTCATATTTATGATGTGCTAATTTAAAATATTGTTAAGCACATTTTTCTATCATTTGAATATGACCGAAGTTGAGTAAATTAAATACAATTGTTTATGCATGATATTATTGTATCATATTCTCTTAAGCATAAACATTATTGTTTTGTATAATTGTAATCTCACCTATCGTGGATACAATTACGCAAATTTTGTTAAATAGATTAGCATTATATTGGTGACACTCATACTCTATCGGTGTGTTGTTATTAATATAATTGTTATTATTCAATGTACCTTAATTTTTATACTTATGTCAAATATAATTACAGTACTATATCAATATTTAAATTTTTGAGACATAAGAATTGTACATTGTGATGATATAGTTCTTGCTTATTATCCTTAAGATCTCGAATGGGATTACAATAAGTAAGTTACTCTATTAAAAGACATGTATGAAACTATATAAATTTTGCAATCCAATATTATTCTAATTTTGAATTAAAATTCTACTTAAATGTTATTTTTGTATATATATAAATATTTTGGATTGCTATTATCCCTTTGTTATGTGAGTGATGGACATACCCTATCGGTATAACGTTACTTAACATGTCATTTTGTGATAGAGAAATAGTTTAATATTTTATTTAAAATATCTTTCAAACTTTTTAATTCAACTATCATTATCTATTCTCTATCAAGTGGGAGAATCCTTACTATGTATTGTGTAACGTGATGGACATACCTTATCGGTGTGACATTACTCAACATAATCATTCTTTTATGGGTAATAAAAATACCTTATTAGTTTAACTATCATTCTCACAAAGTGGAGAACATATAATTCTTCAACAAGCGAGGAAAATTCTACATGTCAATTAACTATATTCTCATAAACAAATATATTTATTTGTTTTATAACTTTAGATAAAAAAATTATTGTAGAGACTTATATTGAGGATATTAATTATATTATTTCTCATAAATTATTATACACTTCCATATTATTTTATATCATTGTAAACTCATTTTGTAAAAGCAATATGTCAAAATCCCAAAATTCTTATCAACTCCATTGAGAAAAATTTATTTAAACCATTATTCTAAATAATTATAAATGGTATATTTGGGATATTTAATTTTACTATATTTTGACTCGGTATGGTCTTGTTTGTATAGTAAGTGTGTCTTTTGAGATCACGTGTATGGTCTTGTTTGTATAGTAAGTGTGTCTTTTGAGATCTTATCTTTTAAGTCTTTTTGATTTATGATGTTTTATGGATAATTAGTTTCACGAGTACCACGCAGTATCTGGTTGATCCGCATGCACCTTTGTATTGATGAGAAAAATAGATAAATAATAAAAGATTGGTTCTTCTTATGTGTACTTGATGTTTATGTATTTAAGTTTAAATGTCTCCGTAATTTTCAACGGAGATAGATTATTACGATAAACGAGTTAGGATGTTTGTTAAGGTTTCACTGAGACGTTGGGGCGTCTCAAGAACCATCGGGAACATTTTTTTTCTTCTTAAAAATCCATTTGCAACCAATTGGTTTTGCGCCTTTAGGTAAATCAACCAAAATCCATGTATGATTTTTAGAAATTGAATCCATTTCAATTTTAATAGATTCTTTCCAAAATTTTGTATCAGAAGAAAAATTTGCTTCATAAAAGGTTTGAGGTTCATTTTCAACAAGATAAGTATAAAAATCACTTCCAAAGAATGTCTCTTTTCTTTGTTGTTTACTTCTTCTTAAATCATCATATGAGTTTACATCTTCTTTATTTAAAGAAGGTTTATCACAACACTTTCAACTTTCAAAGGAAAAACATTTTCCAAAAGTTCCACATTTTTAGTATCAACAATAATGTTACAAGAAAGCACATCACTTTTGAGAGCAAGAAATCTATATGCAACATTATGTTCAGCATAGCCAATAAATAAACAATCAGAGGTTTTAGAACCTATATTCCTTTTCTTAGGATCAGGTAACATAACTTTAGCTAAACACCCCCACACTTTTAAAAATTTAAGACTCGGCTTATAACTTTTCCACAATTCATAGGTTGTTTTTCCAGTGAATCTATGTGGAATTCTTTTTGTAAAAAACATACAGTTGACAAAGCTTCACCCCAAAGGTGTCTGGTGCAGAAGAACTAACAAGCATAGCATTCATTGTTTCTTTTAATGTCCTATTTTTTCTTTTTGCAACTCCATTTGATTCAGGAGAATAAGGGGGAGTTACTTCATGAATTATACCCTCTTTTTCACAAAAATCATTAAAAGAATATATCTCAGCTTAATTTTTCTACTCAATTAATTTTCTCCCTCATCTTTGTATATAATAAACTTATCAAACGCTTCATCTTTATGTTTCAATAAATAAACTTTTGGGTTAAAAACATCATGGACAAAATCAATTTTATGGTTATTGTGACCAGACTCTTTGTTATCGTACCTTTTCATTGCAGCTTTGTTTTGCACCATATTTTTTCAAGCAGCCATGCAAGAATCCTTGAGATTGTTGTAGAAACTGCTACAAATACCTACAAAACAAAATTGGTGAGATAGTCTGAGACATGATGGTCGCGTTGTCCTCAAGAATTTTCCGCGTATAATACGCTAACCCCCAAGAATTTAACAGACTCTTCTTGATGGTAATCAAGGATGCATAAACTAGCAAGAATATAATTTAATCTGGAAGATGAAATCCAAAGTTGTGTATAGCTTGATAAAAATTGGTGTTGGTTGGTTTGTATCTTTCTCAAAAACATGAGTGTGGGGAGCCTTTTGGTATATAAAAAAAAAAGTGAAAGAAATTGTATAGTTTTTTCATTCTAATCAAAGTGGAAAAATGTTTTTCTATATATGCCAATCAATCCGTTGCAAATTAAAATCAATCAGTTACACATTAAAGCCACTTTACAAGATTGAAGGAAATGCACGTTATAGAGAGTATTTGATCAAGTAAACCATAATTAAAATGTATTCATATCAGCATGAAATAAAACATGATAACTATAACTTTTGAAATATAATAAATAGTATAAAAATAATGGTAAACCATTATACCAAAGTAATTTTATAGAAATTAGGCTTAAGGTTTGGTAAAATTCCATTATAGAAGTTGTTAATTGAATGATTGAATTCTTTTTCCAAATTTCTTGATCCCAATATTTGACGAAAAGTTATGCATAACAAAAATGAAAATGTTATGATAACAATCTTTTTCTCTCTAGGGAGAGATTGATGCCCATTTGGGTACCATGAGTTTTGATGAATTAGTCTTAACAATTGCGCGCAGTAGATATCTGAGTTATATAAAAAAAAAATGTGCATTTTCTAAATAGTGCCAAAATATTATCAATTCACTGTGGAAATACTTTTTTAAGAAACAAATGCTTGTGTGTTAGCTAAGAATGACAAAGCCATAAACTATGTCATGCCATTAGAGAAATACAACAAATTCATTCAAATAAACTATGACAAACTAAATTTATTAGAAAATTGAGTATTTTATTTTGAAGAAAAAAAAAACAGAAATTTAGAAAATAAGACCTAACCTATACCTAGCTCTATGAGCAAGAAAAGTAAAACACTTGAAACAATCCCACTAGACTATCTAGTACAGCTATCTTTCAACTTAACCACCTACAAACTCTATATCACACTCTGGACACGATAGGATAATAATGAACAGACAAATGATCGATCGATTCAACCTGGGTAACAATAAAAACAACATGTTGTATCGGTTTAGTCGACCAAAACACTGCATCTTAAGAGATTAACACGAGTTTGAACTTTATTCATAAACAATGGCCACGAGAAAAACCTGAACCTTAAACGAAGCTAAACTCTTCCAAACCTTGACCAAGGATCGAATAATAGCATGATGAAATGATTCTTCAAAAAGGTTTTATCAAACAAAAAAACATAACTGATGTGAACATATTCTCTATGCATTTTTATAGTGTAACTTGATCGCGTCACTAAAGCTTTATTTCCGTGCATGGCAAGTGATGGAATGAAATGTCATAATGTTTAGAATTTGACTAGGTCATTCATTTTTATTTTTTATTTTTGGAAAATAATCAAACATTTTCATTGACTATGAAAAAGTGATGACACGTGGAGTGACCCCACATAACCTGCTCTATTTTTTTTCTATTTATAGAATTGTCGTAGTTTGGCACACCGTTTGATCAATATTCAGTATTCTCCGCGGTTTTCACCATCACTAAATTTTCCTCTTCTTTCGCACACAATGTTTGATTCCAAATTATTTGGAAGATACCTACCTCGTTCATAATTAGTATTTTTCTTCTTCTTTTTTTAGCAAAATTGAAATAATGAATGTAAAGGATAACATAACATTCCTCTACAATTTCAAACACCCTTTATACCCGCGGAATAAGCCCTGAACCCCCACACATATAGGACCCACTCTAATCTAATTTAATTCTTTTTAACAAATTTATATGTTCATTTTATGCAACTAGAATCTCTGCTCGAACAGGTTCATTCTATTTGTTCATTTTCCTGTATATATTTTCAGTTAGCCACAAAGATAATATATGATTGTGTTTTAATTTTAGTTTTTTTTTTTCTGCTTTTACTTTTGAATTCAAATTTATATGTTCTTTGACTTATATTTGTAGTTCCTAATCCGACAATATTATGTAATGGGGAAAGAGATATATATATATATATATATATATATATATATATATATATATATATATATATATATATATATATATTAATTTGTGTTTTTTTTAGAGATATTAATTTATTTTTAGTAGTATATATAGGACCATGAGAAATATTATATGTTTTCCTTATAAGTTTTGGACGGAATCCACTCATCACAAGGGGCTCATGTTTGACTTTATTAAAAAAACGGGGCTCGTGATTTTTACTACAAATTCCAAAAAGTGAAACACTTAAGCGAGGCTTAATATGTCACCAATTTACATTTTTTTTCGTAAAAAGTCTTAAAACTTTTACAAGTTGATTACTACCCCAAGTATGCCTCTTAGAACTACGATGTCTAAGATATAAAAGGTAAATTGTCACAAATCACAGGACCTATATTAGAGGAAAATTGATCTTCTCCCAATAGGTATGAGTTAATTCACGGAGGTGTATACACTAGCATGATTTAAGTCATGCTCGCTACCTGATTTAAGTTAGTGTGAGTTAACTCACACTGGGTTATGTTATAAAATCAAAACAGCTTTATAAGAATCTCTAAAACTCCATTTGCGGTTTTGATCAAGAAAGTTGCGATTTTCTCCAAGCTTAAGTCATTCAACGCCAATTACAATCATAAAATCAATTTGGAAGGAAAGGAACAACTGTGTTTTTAATCAGAAGGCATCAGAGTTACAACAGATGACCGACAGGGTAAAAATGCTTTCCTTTCGGTGGTTAAAGGCATATATGTCAACCTGTTCTTTTAGCTATCATGATTGGTGGAGACATCTTTTACTTTGCATGGGAGTTTTACAGTAAATTTGGTGTTTTTCTTCTGTTTTTTTTTTTTTTTGCCTATTTGCTTTTGTTTTCTGTGGCAGCAGTGACCTAACTTGTACAAACTTTGAGTAGTTCTCTTTTGCACGCCTTGTGTGAGATGAACCACTCCTTTTGTTCTATTTAATTTCATTTTAGCTTGTTCAAAAAAACAATCATAAAATCAAGTAAGTGCTTATTATCCTATTGCATTGGTTTTTTTTTTTTTTTTATTGAATTGTTAGATTTTTTGGATAAATTTTCACATATTTAGGTTTTGTTGATTTTTGATTTTTGATTTTATGATGTTAGATGTTTACAATTTGATTGAATTGTTAGATAATTATTAGAGAGAATTGATTGAATTGTGGTAGAAATTGTGAAATTGTTAGAAATTTGTGGTAAATTTTTTAGGATTAGGGTATGTTTTGATCTGATGTTTGCATTGTGTAGATATGTCTCAGAAACAGGGTGATGCTGCTCAATTAAAGAAAGAGGGTGAGAAGAAGAAAGCAAAAACCACTGTGACATGACATGGTATCGAATGTGAAGGAATCGGACAAAAAAGCAAGGCGAATGTGCCCGTGTACAATTTTAACAAGATGAGACGGAGCGGAAGAACCTGTTATTTTGGTTCGCATCCAAAAGGAGGTGCCCATGAACTGTTGAGGACAACCCAATTGACTTAAGCGACGAGGGAGATGATTAAATGTAATGGCTTGTAATGTCTTGATTTGTTTATTTTTTTTTATGTTTTTTGATATGCCGCGCATTTTGGTATTGAATAAAGTTGTGTTTTGAATAAATAGGAATAAAGTTGTGTATTGGATAAATTCGAATAAAGTTGTGTGTTGAATAAATTCGAATAAAGTTGCACAAGTACACGAAATCAATTCAAAAATTATACAATTTTATTTAGTTTTAATTTCATCTAAGTTACATTATATTCTCCCTAAATATGTGGTATCATCATGATGTTGGGTTTAAATTTTATTGTTGAAAGTTTGTGGAAAAAGTTGGGATTGAAGTGTCTTATACTTAGTGTAAAGATGTGCAGCGCCCTTTGAAAACTCAAAAGAATGGATATAACACATGTTGCATGCTACCTAATGAGTTGTATAAATTCTCCCATCAAATTCATTCATATAAGATGAGTAGGTACGTAAATGAATTCAATTCCAATATATTTTTTTGAACTCAATATTACTGCCCTGCCAACTGACAAGTTTCAATTGACAGAGGAGCATAATCAAGCACAAAACAACATCATAGAGGTGCATTCTCGTACCACTCATCTTATACGAAGGAATCTGATGCAAGAACTTGTACAACCATTAGGTAGAAAACAACATATGTTTTATCCATTTTTTTTATTTTTCAAAGAGGTTTGCAAATCTATACATTCAGTATAAGACACTTCAATATCAACATCTTCCGCAAACTAATAAGAATTAAACTTAAATTCCAACAAAATAAAGACACTACATAGTAATGATGCTACATAAACATAATCATGTGGCATAATCAAACTCTTCATAATATCTTCAGGCGATCTCAACAACGTAGCTTCCATCTCAATCCTCGGAAACATGCAGTGTAACACCATAAACCACATATGCAATTAATTCAATTAATCAAGAGCTTGGATTCTACATCTACATTTTTTCCAAAACATGCATAATCTGGTTTTTCCTAAAAACTAGCAACAGAAGACAATCATCATACATAATATCTCATCACCAAGTAATAATCCTCAATGCATGAGTAAATAAAAATCTCAACACTACATCTTGGGTTTCGAATAGATAACCATAATCTCCACAAATAAATTCAACATCAGATAATGTCAATAAACATAAATGTCTGACACCCTAATTAGAGTCTAACTAGACTCGAGAAAAAGAGAAAGGATGTAGCTCCACGCTATCATCAAGCAACTCACTATCAAATCAACTCAATCCTGCAAGTCGTCTACTCATTCATGCAAATAGGTAGGCGATCAACCAAACGACCACTAGGTGTTAGATAATATTCCACCTAATAAACATAATCAAATAAAAGCATTCAAGGATTTCAAATAAATACACACATTCCTATAATACTAACTCCACATTAATATTATCACACTACCATCATAGTATATCAATCAACACATACAAGTCCACAAATTCACATTATCACAACATTCACCAAATTTCACCAAAGCACATATTCAAGTTTGACACATTCCACCAAATTCAAGTGCATGCAATGTCCTAGACACTTCTACATGCATATGGTACCAAGTTTAGATTTGGAGATAACTATTACCGAGATTCCACTAACGTAATAAACACCACCAATTAGGTTATTCACCAACCAATGTAATAAACACCACCAATTACATTCTTTCCCAAAAGACTCAACATGACTATGGATGCATGGACTTTCAAGTAAAGACTCGACAATGCACAAATCACCAAACTATATTATATAATTTACACCATCATATAATATCTTCATCAAACACCACCATTTGCATTATTAAGTGTTTACATCCACACAATCAACAATTCATAAACCACAAAGGGTCATCGGCATATTCATCAAGTTATATTCACAAAAAGAATCATCATCACCATCACCAACAACAATTTTCACCACAAGGAAACAACATCGTTTCACAAAACATATTTTGCAAGTAACCACATCATGATAACCAACATATCAAACACCCAACAACCATTGTTTCATTCTTATTTTATCATGTTCCCAAGAATACAAATCATTTGCAAGTTATTCGATCATAAAACCTCATTTTGAACAAGTTCGTCTATTTTCACAAAATCGTTTATTTTTAATTTTTTCAACAAAATAAGGGTTCCATGTTCTTACACATCATCAAAAACATCCCTACATATCCTATAACATCTTAGTTAATCAATCATGACATATTCACTTCACAAAGTTCATCTAATTCTCAAAAATCGCAAAGTTCGTCTCCTTTTTCTTCATTTTTCAAAACCAATTCAATCCTAACGTAAACCTATGTTTAATCCCTCTTAGAAGTCTAATTACACTTCATTTAATTAGGTTTAGGTGTTTGGAATCCATTGGTATACTTAAAAGTACTTAAAAATGCAAAATATCAGGATTTCCGGATAAATGGGTTGGCACGGCAGGACACACGGTCGTGCCACCCAACCACATGAAAAGAAAATGTTCTATTCTTGAGAAAAATTTCTACATTCAAAATTATAATTTCCATAAAGATTTTTTTTCGTTTTCTATCAATATAAATTTTGTCATTGAATCAAATTTATTTTGTGAAAAACCTGATTAATATATTAGTTGATTTTCCAATGATATATATAGTCACTTTTTATAGTGTTATCTAGATTGTGTAAATGTTTTGACTATGTTGAATCTTTTTCAAGTAATTAAAACCCTATTTGAATTCATTTTCAATCACGTAGATTAATGTGGGTTTCCTTTATCTAGAAACCCATGAATCTAATCCATTGCTATGCCTACCCAAAAATTAACAGAATATGTATGTGTACTATTTAAGTTTATTTTCAAAGAGGTACGTGCAATTTTCTAGAAATTAAAATAATTATTGTGACCTATTTTTGTTTGAACCCTCAAACATTTACTCTGCAATTTCGATCACCGTGTGGTGTAGCATTGTCTAAAAGATAAACCATAAATATCAACCTTTCTAGAATCTTAATTATATATAAATACAATTCCTTATGTCAATTGTAAATTAATGCAAATCCTTCTTATTTCCCTGCTTAGATGATGTTGACCTGTATCATTTTATATAGAACATGTTGATTAATTTACAATTGTAAGTGTTACATCTTCTAGAAACCAATCTAACTAAAGTTGCAAGCAGACCAACCAAGCATATATTTTATTTTCAACACTATGAAGAACAAACACGTTAGAAACACGTCGATTCAATGACATAATTGCCCTCTGACTATATATATCATTGGAAAATTGAATATATTTATACTATTTTTGTGTGGTTTTTTGGTTTTGAAGTTTAAAACTTTTACTAGAACTTTGCTTTATTATATTGACATGCACATACAAACAATAACCTTTGTTACAAAAAAATTAAATGTCAACTCAAACCCAACAAATCCAAGAAGAAAATGAAATTAGTAACATCTTTTGGTTCCGTGCAATTGCACATGACTTCATTTAAATTAGATAACGAAAGCAAAGATTCTTTAATGTTAGTAAAGTTCCAAATATGACAAGACAAAATTTCTTCTACAAGAATTATCAACATGTATACATTAAAGTCAAAGCGGCAAGGGTAGTTATGTCATTTTCAGTTAACCAACTTGTTAGACTTAGGATAACCGGTTCCACATTTATCAAATTATGTTAAACAAATTGTCTAGATCTTTCTTATTTTCTTCCTTGTCAAACAAACTACTACATATTAACTATGATTAAACTATTCTCTAAAAACAAAACTATAATTAAACTATGTTGGTCTTTCTAATTTTCTTCCTTATCAAGCAAACTACTACATGTTACTATAATTAAACTTCAATGTGATATAGTCGATAGATAATTGAATCTCTTATACATGTGATCAGAAATCGACTTTTAATCGGTGTATCTTAAATGAGTAACCGATAAAATATCTCATAAATAATCTTCATATTTTTATAAATTAGTATGTAGTTTTCTATTGAAGATATCATTGACTACCTTAAACGAAAAGAAAAAACAACTAATCAAATGGTTTGACTCAAGTGGTTAATCTCGTATGACAGGAAGATGGAATAATCATTGTATGACTTTACTTACTTTTGGCTCAAGTTTGGACTATTATAACCCTTTTTCTTGGAAACTTAACACAAAAAAACTACAAGGCTTTCAATATATACGTACGTATGAGTATGAACAAAGAATAGGAATTACATCGCATATATGACCAAGACAACAAAACAAAAGAAAATAGAAGAATATTTCAACGTAGGGAAGATATAAAAAAGGAGTTGAATAACCTATTTTCTCTATTAGCAGTTGAAGATTTTGAATACTGTACCTCTCTTACAAAGTCATAAACCCGTTTCCAATTTTTTCATTATCTCTCTTCCTACCTAATTCATAACACATTCTCACCAATAAAACCTTCCTCAAATATCTCTATATATAAGGATTTGAAAAACATATACAAACTATATATATGAGAATAATATTGTAGATTACTCTCTATAATCTTATACTCTACAAAACAAATTCTCAAAATAATTTGAAGACTTTTACACTTGAAATATATTATCAAACAAAAAATGAAACTCAAATGGAAATCTATTTTCCCAGCAAGTTGTTTCAAGGGAGAGTATCCATCACCAAAACCAAAGAAAGTGGTAGCTACAAAACCAAGAAGTGCTTCAACATCAACTCATAGGATTTCAATAGAGGAATTGAGCAATCCAAACGCGACGGAAGATTTATCGATTTCTCTAGCAGGATCTAATCTTTATGCGTTTACCGTAGCCGAGCTTAAGGTTATAACACAGCAGTTTTCTTCAAGTAATCATCTTGGTGCTGGTGGGTTTGGACCTGTTCATAAGGGGTTTATAGATGATAAGGTTAGGCCTGGTTTGAAGGCTCAATCTGTTGCTGTTAAACTCTTGGACTTAGAAAGCAAACAAGGTCATAAAGAGTGGTTGGTAAGTACTTTTTATTTTAACTTTTTACCACATCATGGTTTTTTACTAATAAGTGCTTTTTAGATATTTAGTTTTTA
Organism: Medicago truncatula; assembly: GCF_003473485.1. Classification (NCBI taxonomy): domain Eukaryota; kingdom Viridiplantae; phylum Streptophyta; class Magnoliopsida; order Fabales; family Fabaceae; genus Medicago; species Medicago truncatula. The sequence goes on along the minus strand of NC_053043.1, from coordinate 18,429,569 downwards.
GATTAGGGTTAAATATTGTTGTATCAATGTCTATAATTTAGTCATTAGAAATACTTAATATTTTGTTCAAGTGATTTGGCCTGTGAGTGAAATTAGGATTGAATATAGGATAGACTAGCTCAACTGATTCGAACTAAGGGTTACAGATTTTGAAGGATGTAGGTTCACATTTGGACGAAGGAAAAAACAATATTCATTTTAGCAAACAATATTCGTAGTTACAATAAACACTTCGGACACCACAAGAGATTACGAGAATTAAAAAATGAGAGTTTATTTTTATTTTTTTTTTAGAATCTAAATTAGTTTATCCAAATTAACATCGGATAGAATCGAATGATACTTTGAAGAGGAACACACTCACGGGTCCCAAATCAATACCACCGGTAATAAATAATTACAATTGTCACATATATGTCACCGCAAGAAAAAATAAAATTAGTAACCAAATCTGGAAAGAAAAAATATGAACTTATTTCAGTGGTGTGAATGTGATTAAAAGACTAGAAATAATGTCATGTGTATGGCTGCATGCAATTAGTTATTTTTAGAAAGAATCCTTTTCGTAATAAGTGATTTTGACTTTTGAGTTTTGACTTCTAATACTTTGATTCTGTAACTTGTGCTTACAGACTGAAGTTGTTGTTTTGGGGCAATTAAGGGATCCACACCTTGTGAAGCTAATAGGATATTGCATTGAAGATGAACATAGACTTTTGGTATATGAATATTTACCAAGAGGCAGCTTGGAAAATCAATTATTTAGAAGTAAGTTTTATTTACTACTATGTCACAATAATGTGATTAATTATCTTCTTTAATCTCATTATGTTTGTAAGTAGAAAATTAACCTAGTTTTTATCTAAAAAAAATTTGTAGGATTCTCAGCATCACTACCATGGTCAACAAGAATGAAAATTGCTGTTGGAGCTGCAAAAGGTTTAGCCTTTCTTCATGAAGCTGAGCAACCAGTTATTTTTAGAGATTTCAAAGCTTCAAACATCTTGTTAGACTCGGTACGTATCGCACTTCATCTTATTATTCTTTCTTCATCGAATGATTTAATTCATATACACGGTTTTTAGTGTAAAAAAAAGTTACACATACATTCAATCATATCTTACTACTGCCACTAAAATTTATGTGGTAAAATTTGATTGAATGCATGTATAAATTAAAACTTACATAAATGAAGATTAACTATAAACTCTTAATTGAAAGATATTTCCTTAATTATTATACTTATTTTATTTTATTTTATTTTTCAGGATTACAATGCAAAACTCTCTGACTTTGGGTTGGCAAAGGATGGTCCTGAAGGAGATGACACCCACGTTTCAACAAGAGTTATGGGTACTCAAGGGTATGCTGCCCCAGAATATGTCATGACAGGTAAAAACAAAAATGTTAGTTTAATGTTGTCTTAATAGTTTTTCCTTATAGTATTAAATAGTTCTTAAAATGTACTACTTGTGAAGCACTATCTAAATTAAATATACTTTTGAGTCAAAAACAAATCTAAAATATACTTTACATAGCTCCCAAGAATAATGTACTTAAACCAAGTTTTACTTAAAATAAACTTAAGCTTTGTTTTGCTATATATTAATTAATAATTATAGTGATAATGTGCTACATTAACGATGCCAGCATATGATTGACTGGAACTGGGATTCTTATGACTAAATCAATTTTATTTTAATAATGTTTTCTTATAGGTCACTTAACGGCCAAGAGTGACGTGTACAGCTTTGGAGTAGTTTTATTGGAGTTGCTAACAGGGAGAAAGTCAGTGGACAAAAATCGTCCTCAAAGGGAACAAAACCTAGTAGATTGGGCAAGACCAATGTTAATTGATTCAAGGAAAATTAGCAAAATTATGGATCCAAAACTTGAAGGACAATATTCCGAAATGGGTGCTAAAAAAGCAGCTTCATTGGCTTATCAATGTCTTAGTCATAGACCAAAGAGTAGGCCAACAATGAGCAATGTGGTTAAAATTTTGGAACCTTTACAAGATTTTGATGATATTCCAATTGGACCATTTGTTTACACTGTTCCAATTGATAATAATGAAGTGGCTAAAGAAAAGGATCAAGCAAAGGAGTATGAAACAAATAGGGAGAGGAGGAGGGAAAATGATAAATATCATAGGAATGGTCATAGGCATCATCCACTTAAATCGCCAAAGTCGCCAAGTCCTCAATCACAATCGCAATCACGACCACAATCACGGCCACAACCACATCTGCAGATTGACAAGCATCGAAATGGTAGAGAAAGTGGGTTGAATTCTCCTTTGTCACACATGAATCGAAATGGTAGAGAAAGTGGGGCAAATTCTCCTTCGCCACACATGAATCGAAATGGTAGAGAAAGTGGGTCAAATTCTCCTTTGCCCCGCATAAATCGAAATGGTAGAGAAACCGGGTCAAATTCTCCTATGCCGCGCATAAATCGAAATGGTAGAGAAAGTGGGTCAAATTCTCCTTTACCACACATAAATCGAAATGGCAGAGGAAGTGGGTCAGATTCTCCTTCGCCAGACAAAAAAAGCTATGAAAATTAGCATAATGGATAAAAAAAAAAGAGTTTGTATATATATACAAATATTTTTCAAAAACATGTTTAGTGATTTTATGTAGTGTACATACTACTATAGCCTAAGTGTGATTAGCAATCATTTGCATGCCAGGAGAGAGTACATAAAAACACAATGGAGAAAAAAGATGAGAGTGGGAGTGCAATTGTAATAGACCTCACATGGAAAATATGCTTGAGTTAGTTTTATTTTTCATTCTTCAATTAAAGGAGGAAATTATAATTATTTTAAGGTGCACATTTTGCTTCTTGGTTAATTAAAAGAATGGTTCAACAAATATACAATGACTAATTAAGATTTGTTGAACAAATTTAAGATCTTTCAACATGAAGATTACAACTAAGTGATTTGACCAAAAGTTTAATTGAGAATTTAAGAATAATGGGTAACATGCCACTAGGTGCTTTGTGTATGTACGCAGCTAAATCCATGGCATACCCTGGTAACTAGTTGGTAACTTTATGCAAATCAGACTCTAAATTAATCACAAACTAATCTAACGACTAATGTGGATATTGACTTTGTCCCCGGCAGAGACCAAAATATTTCGGTCAATATTGAAATTTTAGTAATAAAAAAGAAAACAATATAATAGATTCCCCTTTCCTCAAAAAAAAAAATAGATTTCCCTAAAAAAAAAATATATAAATATGATTCAAATATTCAACAAAATTACAGCTTCTCTATTTTCCACACAATTTGGAGAGAAATGATTGAGTTTCGGTCCCACGTCTTATAATCGTACTAGTAATTCTTCCATAATTTGTTCCCACCAAAGGGATTGTCCAAAAACCAACCCTACTAGTATATGTGTATTGAACAAACATTGATGGTACATGTAAGAGAGTATACACATTGGTTGTATAGAGAAGTGTTTTCACATAAACCACTACCGTTATGTATGAACAAGCTCATATATCACTAAAGGACATGATTCTTTGTCTATGTGAGCTTAACTCAGTTGGTAAGGACAATGCATAATATATGCAAGATCTAGGATTCGAACCCTGAACACCACAAAAAAAAAAGAAGATGATTCTTTAGTATACTATCGTGGCTTTGCACAACACCGATTACCCTCTGGCATTTGTTTGCTTGGTATATTTTTTTAATTAAAACACACAAAAACATAATATATGAGGTATGATGTGGGATTTGATGGGACTCAATTTAAAGGTTTTGATGAATTGCATGAATATTTAAAATATAGTTGAATTATTTAAATAATTAAAAAATATAAAATAATATCCATTTAAATCATCAAATTAAGTGTCTCGGATGTGTACGCTCTAAGTTGCTACGTAATCAATCTGTGAGTCTTTGTGCTTTTTTCTGACTTTGGTGAGCATTTGGGATTACAGAAAGTCGCCTAAATTTTTTATATAAAAAAATAATTATGTTTTGATACATAGATCCTCAATTTAGTTTATGCCTATTTTTTTTTTCTCAAGCTTTTTATAAAAAATAAAAAAACAGTTTTTAAAATGTTATTTTTTTTGGTACAAATATGCTGCTTTTATACTGATATATGTTCGCATTTATCTGGATTTGGATGTAGTAACTAATTAATGCCTGGCACATGAGGTTACATGATGCAAGCATCTTTTACATGCCACAGGTGAAGGGACCGGAATAAAGTAATGGAAAAAGAAAATTCTTCTATATCATGGAGAAAAAAAAAAGTTGGATACTACTAAAGTGAAGTGGCCTTATAAAAAGTGGTCAACAATTTTTTTTTTTATTGGTTGAGAATGAGATTCATGAAAATACAAGTTCCAAAGTTTTAATCCAACAAGTTCAGTTTCAAAACTCTAGTTCTTTGTTGGAATAGTTTGCTAAGAAATCAACAATCACCCACCCTTCCATGGCCTTCAGAGACACATAAGGTTACATCACGGAATTCATTCTACTAAACAAATTATTATTAAAAAAGTCAAAACAAAAATAATGAATAAATCAAATTGACAACATTACAGAATTCGTGATAAAAAGTTCAAGTTAGCAGAGCCTGCTAACTAATGAGATCCTCCTCTTATTTGAGCTTGGGATGATAAAAAATTGAAATCAAAATAATTAAATAAGAGCTGAAACAAACAATACTAGAGATGGCTACAAAATTTTGGGATTTAGGGAATAGGGAATACCCTCAAGGCACAATATACAACTCTCCCTCAAAAAGGGGATATGCAGATCTTCAACTAGAGGTAGATTTTACCAAATCAATCATACATTATACTTCTGTCATATTCTCTTTTATGGGAAACTCCACTCTCTCTTGTACTTTATAAATGTCTAGAAAGAATAAAAAATTCATATGGTTGAATTTCATTCAGGTCACTGATTAAAATTATTGTTACACCTCTGAGACCATGTATAAAGCCAAAAAAGATGAAAATAGAAAACCTTATTTCACAGAAGAATTTAATTCCAAAGGCCAGCAGCTATTTAGCCAATGATAAATTGAACTTCAAAGCATGAAATTCTGTATAACATGACGCGCCTTATCACATTAAACATTACTGACATCAAGCAATCATTAAACTTGTAAAGAATCGGGTTATACTAATTGACTGACCCGCATTTGTGTGTCAATGTTGTGAAACTTGGGCCTCTCCACGTACTTCAAAAAACTGAGAAGCGCTGTCTCTGAACCACCTGCATGGCCAAAAAGTCTAGGCTTCAGTGATTCACGGCATATTTCTCCCATTCGGGATGGGGTGGGATTGTTGGAGTTCACAATTGCAATTCAAAATACCAATGCAAGACCTGCCAGACGAAAAATATTAAACCAAATCTACAAATTAAGTAAATCATCATCTTTGCCGATACCAAAGAAAACAAACAAGTAAATCATCAAATTTCAATGACCTCAAGGTAGAATATTACACTGTCCATATATTACTATGAAGCCCACAACATGATTAACATTTAATTGGAGAAAAATTGAACTCATTTCTTTACGGTATGTGAAACATACTTTGAGGAAGTCTTCCATTTTGGTAGAAATTCATCTATACTCTAGGTGAATCTGTACAACTTAAGGTTACATAAACACTATGGCCCCTACATATCATATGCCTTAAACATGTTATTACTGTCAAGCCTAAGAAAATAGCTCATGTTTCGCACGCAGACATCAAAATTCCATGATATCCCTGCCTTTGTGTGTTATATTTTCTAAGAATTCTACAGTGCAAAATTTCAAAGCTACCCATGCCAAACCTATTGACCTGCACCACTTGAGTCCAAATTGTCACAGGTTTAGCACAATTTTGGTGGCAAAGGGAAGAAGTGACAAGGTTCCATTTTGGTAGAAATTCATCTATACTCCAGGTGAATCTGTACAACTTAAGGTTACATAAACACTATGGCCCCTAAATATCATATGCCTAAAACATGTTATTACTGTCAATCCCAAGAAAATAGCTCATGTTTCACGCGCAGACACTAAAGTTCCATTATATCCAGGCCTCTGTGTGTTTTATTCTAAGAATTCTACCGTGCAAAATTTTAAAGCTACCCATGCCAAATCTATTGACCTGCACCACTTGAGCAAGAATTGTCACAGGTTTAGCACAATTTTTGTGGCAAAGGGAAGAAGTGACAGGGTTCATAATAATGTTTTTCTTTCAGAGATGTATAGCATTCTAAAGAATACGTAGAATGTCTCTGTTTTCTCTCACCTGACAGCAACAACAATTATGTTAAAGGCATACAACAATTCCTGTGTATTATTTAAAGCGAGAAAGAGAAACCGAGGAATATTTTGGAAAAGCATGACTCTTGAACCAACATTTGTTGTGCAGTTTTTTTTTTTTTCTCAAAAGAAAAAGGAGTTGGCTGGATGCTTATGAAACAAGTACAAGGTATATCAAAGCAAATGCTAATTCACCAAATTGATAGTAAATATTAGGCAAAAATGTACATAACCCCTTCCAACTCTAGGCTGTAGAAGAACCCCCCCCCCCCCCCCCCAATTCTTAAAAACTCAGTAATTCAAGTCCCTAAGCTTATGAAACCTTGCAAAGTACTGTAAATCCCTTGCATTTCAGCTTAAATCTTTCACGACAATTTATGGATGAGATTGAGAATACATGAGACGGCTATCTCCTGTCATGTATGTTACTAACTTCTGAGCATGTGAATAAAGAAATTTCCTTTTGGCCTCTTTTAAATTGTGGCTGTTTCTGTGAATCTTCGCTAATAATAATCCTATCTTTTTTACAATAAAAGTTTATTTACTATAAAATTTAACACTAATGTTACACCATTTCTTTCATGTAGAGCTTCAATATACTCTTGAAAATAAATGAACTTTCAGATGAACAAGTTATCAAATTATTACCATTGCTTTGTAATAAAAAAATTTTGAGGAAAATTGAAACAATTCAGCATAAAAGAATGTCAATGAAGAAACTATTCAACCAAATTAACTAGAGAAGAATACCTAGGTTCAGGTTAAAAACCAATCAGCAGAATCTTGGAGGCAGCGGCAATGCAAATGCAAATGTTGGTGATCTACAGCACATAGAGGCACTCTGTTTGATCATAACACTCCTTTGTGCCACCACAAGCCAGGAAACATGCACCAGTACTCAATGCAAAATGGTGGAAGCATTATTTAAAAACACTAGATGGCAATTGCACTTCAATAAGCAGCAATGGTTATATCTGCATTTGTACTTTCATGAAAAGATTTCTTCTTCAATGAAGTACTCGAGTTGTGCTTATGGCATAGAGCTTGCTTAACGCGGGCAGCTTCAGCAGGCATTCCGGCCTTCAAAAGACACGAACGTAAATTATTTATAGTGATTTCATCAGGGGCGCAACAAACTGCCAACATTTTATCAAAGATACCAATTGCTTCGGCCATTCTCCCTTTCGAACAATGCCCAATAATAAGAATGGTATATGTCAACTTATCAGGCTTGCACCTATTCTCCTCCATTTCAGCAAGAATTTTATTAGCCTCGTCAACGTTCCCTGATTTACAATATCCATCAATAACAGGATTGTAGACAAATGATTGTGGAACAACGTCACTCTGCTTCAGTCTTGTCAAAATGTCACGAGCCTCGTGCAGTCTGTTGTTCTTGCAAAAACCATTGACAAGAACAGAGAAAGTATATAAACTTGCTGCAACTTTTCTGCTATTCATTTCATTCCACATTTCTAAGGCAGGTTTCACTTGGCCAACTACAAAATAGCCGTTAATAAGGGAAGTGAAAGTAACAACATCAGGATTACATCCACGAAAAAGCATCTTGTGGTACATGGCTAACGAGGAAGCCATGTCCCCCAACTTAACAAATCCATCAATAAGAGCGTTAAAAGTAAATGCATTAGGCATAGTTCCCGATCTAATCATTTCATCAAAAAGCGAAGATGCCTCTTTCATCCTACTCAACTTGCAATAACCCGATATAATTGTCGTATAACTAACAACATCGGGCGCAACTTGGCCATTCAAACAAACCTCATTAAGGAAGCTTCTAGCTCTATCAACCTCACTAATCCGGCAAAAACCATGAATAATAGTATTATAAGTAATCACATCCGGTGAACAACCAAAACTCCTCAAATCACCAAGAAGCTTACACGCCTCATCAATTTCACCCGCCCGACACAAACCCCGCATTAAAATATTGATGGTATAAGTAACCGGACAATACCTTAACCGAACAAGCTCCCAAAACAAATCAACAGCCTCCCTCGCTTTATTCTTTATAATCAAAATATTAAACAAATCATTGTAAACAACAACATTAACCCCAACATTATTACACTGAACATCAACAAGCAACTCTTTTGAAACATCGAATCTACCAATCAAAGCATACGACGAAACCAAAAACCCTAACAACCAACTATCAGGAACCTGCCCATCAAATCTCATCCAATCGTAAACCAATTTCGCGGAACGATGATGATTCGTTTCACAAAGCGATCTCAAAAGCATATTATAAGTCCAATAATTATGATTCATATGCAATTTCTCTTTAGTGAATTCAACAACCCTAAAACCTAACAAAGGAGTTTTGTTAAACCTAGAATTAACAATCTCTTGAACGAGATTTGGAGTTAAATGTTTACTAAAATAAAAAATGAAACGGTCGAATGAAGTGTAACGAACGAAAACGGTTGAAGCGAGTTTGACGAACCAGGCGTCAGCTCTTCTAATGGGACCCATTGTGGGAAGGGCGGCATCGGAGAGTGTCACGTGCCGAGGAACAGCATTCGTGGTGGAAGCACGTGCGGGATGGTTGAGATTTGAATCACGAGGTTGATGATCCATTGAAGAGGATAAAGAGTAGATGAGGTGGTTTGATCATTTTAGAGGGGTGTAGAATGGAAATTGGGGGCGGTGATAGTGATGATAGGTGACTGCGGCGAAGAAAGGGGAAGAGATGCCACAGTTGCTTGCTTGCTCGCTCGCTCAGTGTTGCGTTAGGGTTTTTGAATTTTTACTTATCACATCAAATATGAGATGTGGACATGTCACGCATTAATTAATTTGTGTTCGACATATAAATGTAAGAGAAACATCAGAATTTTTTTATTTTTTTTTAATTTGAACTTGAGACCTTTTATATATTATTATGAATTGTCAATTTTGATAATTTGAATCAAAAAATAATTAATTAATTGACTAATACTTCATTCCATCATATCCTATGAGAGAAATTCTGGTTAACAAAAGTGAATGTAATTGGTTAAAAAATTGAACCGAATACATTTATTTTTGTTGATCCAAATATCTCTTAACAAAAGAAGTATTTAATTTAGTATATATTTATCATTTTACCCTCTATATTTTTTGAGAAATGCTACTTAAGCATAGATTTTTTAACAAAATACAAGCATATATTGTATTGTATTCCATTTCGATATTGCATTCATTTTTTTTTTAGTTTTTCATTTTCCTCTTTTTCACTTCACTTGATCATCTCTCTTCCTCTCTTTAGTACAAACAATCTCCTTCTTCTTTGTCACTCTATCTTTCGCAACTCTCAACACCACCACCAGACTGATGTTAGTTGCAAAATAGAGCTAGGGCGGAGAGACGAAAGTCATGGGTTGTGTAAGGGATAAGAAGAGGTTGTCAACGACATGAGGGAGAAGGTGAGATCGGAATGGAGTGAGGTTAGATCTGATCGGATTAAAGGACGATGAATATGGTGGTAGTTGTGGTGATATAAGATGAGTGTGGCATGATGATGAGGACGATGGTGGTTGCAAGGACAATGGATGTAGAGGAGAAAGGATGAGGATGGATTAGAAAAAATGATAGTGGATTTTCAAAAATAGATAAAATAGAGAAAGCAATTTACATAAGTACTCCTCATTTTTAGTTGAAATCTCAATTATCTAGTTATATTTAAAGGAAATTACAAATTTGTCCTTGATGTCGTTTTTGCATTTAAATATAAGGGTCATGCTAACTTGTGCCCCGAGACACTGATTAAAAAGTCAAATATAGTAATATTTGTATTAAATGCTTAAATAATTACCCAAAAAGAGTAATATTTGCATTCAAAGTTGTGTAATCAATGCATTAAATGCTTTATCTTTTGGCTTAAAATTTCCTTTTTTTACCACCTTAACGGGGCACTGGTTAGCATTACCCTAAATATAATCACTTGTATTTTTTAGGCAAACTCTAGGGTTCAAGAATCTAGTGTAATGTGTTCTCACAATAGTACTTGAAAATAACAAAATTAAAAATCAAAATTGGATGCATTTTTCGTTTAAATATCTCTCGTGAACCATTTTTATTAGAGCAATGTTTCATGTACACCTTTTATTCCATACCACTAATGTACCACCTCCATGTGGCACTAAGGACATTTGAGTAATTTCATCACACCACTTCCTTTTTCACTTCCTTCTTCTCTCTTCTATCATCCCAAATGTAGAGACCAAGCCTCCGCCATCAACACCAACGCCACCGTCGCGCCTCCGCTATAACACCGGCGACCTCACGTTTTAACCGTCTGGCGGCGGCGCACCGGCGACATCACGTTGCAACTTTCTATGCAACTTTTTTTTGTTTTCTTTCCTTTTTCCTTCTGTTACTTTTACTGCAATGGAAACATCAGCCGTTATGAAAGTAAAAGGGTCGTTAGCATCAGCGACGTCTTTAATCGGAAGCATGACATTTGTACAAGCTAAAAAATAACTCAAAGACCCATTTTCGGAATAGATGTGAGGCTGATAGAAGAGATCGTAGTGAGGGTATTTTGTATAATTATGCATATATGTTGGAAGTTTGATATGGAGAGTACTGTTGCACATGAACAAATGAAAAGAAACAAAGTGAGAGGTGGGGGAAGAGTATAGTTATATTTGAAAGCTTCACAATCTCTAAAAACACAATTAGAAGTAGCATTACCACTGTGATACTCAGGAGGACTTACAATCTAAAGCTCAAACTCAAACCATTTTCCTTTGTTCTGAAATTAGATCATTTTTTTGGGCTTCAATGGATCACCATCACAGTTAGGTATTGGCAATAAGTCACAATCCTGGAGTTCTGTGGTGGTGAAAGGAAAGCTGATACCACAACTAAATGAAGGAAGGATGGGTGTTGGCAGCGGTGGTGGGATGGAAAGGACATGGTGAAGGAAGGGAGACGGAAGAGACGAGAGGGTCAAAGACAAAATTTCGCTGAGTGTGTTTGTGTGTGGGGTCACTTAGCCACATGTCAATTTTGTTCGTGGTGGTCTAAAGTGTGTATGCGAGCTTAGGATGTCCATGTATCAGGACTCTTTTATTAAAGGTGTACATCCACATTAAGTGTACTTAATGTTAAATTTACATCAACATGACACAATGATTAACCTGACACAATAATAAGAAGTTGATTAACATGTTTATTCATCGCAAACATTTTAGGTTAACTTTTTTTATATAATTTGTTAGATTCACATGTTCGAAATTATAAACACGTTACTCAAAACTAACCACTTTAAATTTAAACGAGTTGATTTCAGTTAGATCCAAACCTTAAACCATCTTTAGTATATCTCCCTTATTTATAATCCAATGATGAATCAAACATCTCATAAGAAAAATCAATAAAACAACATAAAAACATTTAATAATTACCATAAAAATATTTTTAATAATAATTATCACAAGTGAGTTATATATACTTGATGATGTAATTAAATTTAGATGGTAACAAAAATATGGATTTGAAATGACATAACTCAATTTTCATTGATGAACAATAAGAAGAAGAAGAAGAAGAACCTTCATCCTTTTTCCAAACCCTTGATTCAAATCTAGAAGAAAATGGCAACGGAGAGATTCTCTTCTCGGCCACCCACATCTCAAGAAGAAAACGCTCTGTCAGTAATCACGCTCCCAATTTTTCAATTTCTTCCGAATTTTGATTTCAATAGTTCAGTTTTTTATGATGCATGCAAAATCAAGCTTTATTTTTAATTTTGATGTAGATTTCTGGATATACTTCATGAAGCTCCTTTATTTGCTCATCGCAAACCTGCAAGGATTTTTGGGAGTGTTTTGTATTGCATACTACTGGTAAGTTTATACTTTTTTTATAGAGATTTTATTTGATTTGATAATATATGTTGATGATTTTTAGTTGAATTTGATTGTTTGTTGCTATGAAGCATGATACAATACTGATACTGACACGCAGGCGTGGACACTGATGATATAAGATGATGGTTTTTTCAATTAATTTGATAGTTTTGTGGCTATTAAGTACATTCACAGACACGATACTGATAATGACACGAGAATGACACGTAGGCACCGGTAATTTATGATGTGATTTTTTTTATTTAATTTGATAGTTTGCTGCTATGAAGTACATACACGATACTGAGCTTGAGATGTGGACATTAATAACATATGATGATGGTGATTTTCTTTTTGTTGAATTTGATAGTTTGTTGCTATGTAGAACATACAAGGATACGATACTGATAGTGACACTAGGCACTGATAATTTATGATGTGATTTGATTTGTTTTGTTTAATTTGATAGTTTGTTGCTATGAAGCACAAATACGAACACGACACTGATACCGACAGGTAGACACCATAATAATTTAAGAAAATAATAGTGATTGAGTGAAAGCATGTTTATCAGTGGTGTCGTGTAGGTTTCTGTGTCAGACAATGGACACCTTCAATATGAAGTGTTGGTGATATATAGGTTTGTTGCGTTAAGAATATTATGAATGCGTGATGATTTGCTAATTTAAGAATCCCGATATTCACATGCAGACAATAATAATTTAAGAAAATAAAAGCGATTAAATGAAACCACATGTATTGGTGTTATGTAGGTGTCTTTGTTGGATAACTGACATCTTCAATATGAAGTGCCAGTCCTACATAAGTTTGTTGCGTTAAGAATATTGTTACGGTGTGATAATTTGCTTATTGTTTTTTCCATTTTAGGCAGGTTATACTACTTTGGCTGTAGGAGCTCAATGGATATTTCGGCCTGTGCAAGGATTGATTTCTCCAGTGTTATGTAGTTGTGATGTTCTTCTTTTGCTGTTGACAGGTTTGGTTCTAGAACCAATGTCATTAGTTGTTCTCAGTTCTTTTATTTGGATGTCGATAATTTTCTGATTGGTGTGCCGTGTTTGCTGAGTTCTTTGGAATAAATTATGTGATAATTCTATCCTAGGCTTCTGTTAATTGAATTTGGCGTAGGGTAATTGGATAACGTTTAAATTTTTGGTGAATTAAAGCAGCTAAAATCCCCTTTAGAGTTTACATTGATGTTGTATTTGTAAATGGTAATGCATAGAATTAAACATTATTTATAAATCTTTATAAGCCTAATAAATGTCATTTTATTTGGGATTAGATTTAAAGCACTTTTTATTGGGTTCAAATGTCGCGTCTTTACGGTTTCAGGGATCTTTCAACAATATCTGGTTTATCAAGTGCAGAAGATACGATTGCAGGTAATTCGTTCGATTGCTAGTACTTTTTTGTCACAGTAGTGTCTTAATTTGTCCATCTCTCATATTTGTTCGGAAGCATTTACCTTATAAAACTCTGGAATCTGAAAGTTCAATACAGTTAGATCTGTGAAACATTAAAAGAAATTTTGCTACATGGGTCTATGAAGGTTTCTTTTATATTTTATTTTATGTTGTTTTCCTCTTTAGTTATGTTCTTAATCATTGATGTGTTTTCTCAGGGCTATTATAGTTTCAGCCAGAAGTTGAAATTTATCGTTCGCATACCCTTTTCCATTACAGCTTATGGTAAGCATTTCAGTGTTTGGACTTTACTTTTAGAAGGTATTTAACACGTGAAGTCAATTGATACATATGTGGCAACTGTCAAGAACCAAATCGACCCAAAAGCTTAAATTGTTAGGTGGAAGCAGATGAATGTTTTCAACATGGATAGTTTTATAATACGAGTTCTTAATTATAATATAATACTAATATTCTCAACAATTTGATTTAATGCCAGGAACTGCTGCAATGCTACTTGTTATAGTCTGGAAACCTTACACTGGTTCTCTGTCAATCTCTGGAATATTGAGGTATTATCATCACTGGGTCATACTTGTCCATTTAAGACATTTTTTATGGTTATTCAATGGAATATCAGCAGGAGAATGCTGCTTCTAAATATGAAGGACTGCTTAATGTGATTCTTATCGATAGAAATTTCTTATAAATTTATAAATTTGATTGGTGATTAAATGCTACAAACTTTGAGTTTTTGTTGGAGACAGCATATGTTGCCATGAAGTACAGGAAAAACAATGACGCTTTTTTGCATGTTTGGTTGAATGAGTATACTTTGTTATGTTAGTGTTGTATTATGATGGTCTTGCTTGTAAATAGTGATGCTCGATACATTGCTGTTTTTGGAACTTTTGGCTGCAACATATATACTTGGTAGGGGACAAGAGTTTGGTTGTTTACGTCTAGGCTTGTTAACGGTTCTACATTTAAATTGGCCGTAATCAAATGAAATTTGATATTTCATATCGTGCAACAATTATTTTATTATTATTATTATTATTATTATTATTATTATTATTATTATTATTATTATTATTATTATTATTATTATTATTATCATTATTATATTTGCTCTTGATTTTCCTATTTATTTAGGTTTTGGTATATGTATCCCTATAAATAAGAATTGGTGTTTAGTCTTTTGTATGAAGTTTGTATCAAGCTATTATCAATAATATTCAAACTCTTATTATTTTTCTCATCATTTTATCCAAAATCTCACAACTTCAACATTCATCTACCAAGACGTTTTACTTTGGTTGCCTCAAAACTCTGCAGGATTATTATGGTTGTCGAAGCATTATGTGCTGGATGTTTTATGAGCCTTTACATTGGTAAGTTATAATCCTTTCGTATTTTTAAGGGAGGTTAACAATGCTATAAACTTCCTATTAAGATTAGTTTCTTTTATGGGAACATTGTTTTATAAAAAAGTTATACATATATAAGGACATTTAAAGAAATTCTTTCAGCCTTCAGGTGCCACGAACGGCCATTCATTGGATGAAAAACCTGGGAACATTTATTGATATGTAGTAAATTATATGTATAAAAAAAGTGAACAAGCTTAAGATTGTCTTTTTGAAAAACTATAATAGTGTATTGAGTCTTGGGGAGGGGAGGACAGCACCCCTAATTGGCTGAAAAATTTGGAAATATGTATTGCATTCTACCCATCTACCCTACTGATGAAATATTTATGTATTTTCTGCAAATTCAGTTCACTTATATAATAATAATATCCCATTTTTGTATATTTGTTATCGTAGTAGTATTTTTATGTAATTCTTCCTATGTGCTTTTTCTGTATAAGCAGGATACATACACCAGTACAATTCATTGAACTCCCATCCTGATGTTCTGAAGTCCTTGTATTCACCACTACAACCAGCAAGTTCTTTGGAGGGTCTAAGGCAAACATTTTGTAATTTAGTTTCTTTCTTAATTACTTCATCATTCAATATCCACGTTTAATTCTCGAACCACAAAATGCACCATGATCTACCTACTGCACCTTTTATGCATTCCATTCATGTTATGCAAAAGCACAAGTGCAAATTGCATATGCAAACCCATCAAACATTGCGTTTCTGGATTGTGAAGAACCACAAAATTACTTTGTTTGGCAAATCATAGTATTTCAGAATGCACAGAAATCTGCCTTTTGTGCATTCCATTCATGTCATGCAAATATAAAAGAAATTGAAATTACATTTGCAAACACATATCAAACACTGGGTTCTTGGATTGCGAAGAATGTAAACTGTGTAATTAGTATGCCTTGATGCAACAGGTACTATGATGGTAGGCTCTCTGATCAGCAAATGGCTTTGTTACAATATCAGCGTGAAAATCTTCATTTTTTGAGTGAGGAGGTATCTCAGGATTTGAAGCTTTCACTTATTTGTTTCATTATATACACTTTAACTTGTATTGTACTGATAGTGTAGAGGTTCCACTGTGCATAAATTAATTCATAGACATTTTGTCTTACAGATTCTTCGTTTGCAAGAGTCTTTGAGCAAATATGAAGGAACTGATGATCGAAGCACACCTCAGGTAATAATGAACACAGATAAACTATTCCTCTTCCTAGTCTTCACTTTTCCAACTTAATTTTAAATTCTTATGTGTTATATCTCTATTTGATATTATGTTTTATGCCCATGACATTGAGTATGTGTTGTTGTGGCTTATCCATCTAGACATACTCAATGTCATTTTAATATGAGATAGAAAATGTCTTTGCTGAAATAGTAGATTAGTAGTGATGTACTGCAATCTGAATTCACCTTGTGATGTAAACCAGAGTACCATGTTGAAGTTTAATCAATTTATATTCAAAATCCTTCCTGCTAAAAAACAGTTCTCTATTCAACCCTGACAGTTGAGATCTTCAAGATTGGTTGGCATCTAGTTTTAGATACATAATTGTAGCCCTACAATCAATCATTCCATTTTTTAGGGAACAAATTTCTTTCATTGCTCTTTGACCTTGCTCATTATATTTAATAACTTTTGGAATATATTTCCTCTGAAAAAAAAAAAAAAAATTGAAATATATTTATAGTGGGGGAATTTCGTAAATCTTGTTTCAATTACCTTTAAACCTGTTGTTGTCATCCATTTCATTGATAGTTGAAAAATTATTTTGCATAGGAATGGCAACGAGTCAAGTTTAGCAGAGCTCGGACTTGATAAAATTAGGTTCCGCTCACTTAGAATATGTCATGTCAGGATAAACCTGGCAAGAATTTGAGCCTGTTTTCTCAACTTGAGCTCAAAACCCACTGAAGCTCAATGAACCAAACTTGAACTCAGTAAAACTTCGAGCCTTGTAGGTTAAATAACAATGAGCTAGGCTTGAATTGTATAGTTTAGACAAACCAAATATAGAATTTAAATAACAAAAAAAAAAAAAAAAAAAAAAAAAAAACACTCCATACTAGCATAGCTCCTTAACAACTCTTGGTTTCTGTAAATATTTGTGGCTCCATCTGTCTACCTGGGGAAATAAATTGCTTATATTGCAGGTTGACCTTGCTCATCTACTAGCCGCTCGTGACCAAGAATTGCGTACAATTTCTGCCGAGGTAATTACTGTCCTGTTCTAGTTTTAAATGTTATTGCATACAGCTACAAGTACCTAGCACACTCTCCTAACTAGCTACAATACTTCCACATGAAGATAACTCTAGTAGGTAGGTTGGACAGTTAAGTGAGATGTAGAACCTAAGATAGGTCGAACAGTTAAGTGACGAAAGCTAAGTGAATTATTTGAAGTTGATTAGTTCACGGCTTGTATTATATTTTTCCCATCCCAGCCTTCAAATGATGGCTAGTCTGGAAGTTTTGGAGGACACCATTGGTCATGAGATTCTAAGCATCGATTCCATTTGTGCAAATAGAGCAATTAGTTAAGTATTATGCTCTAGAAATCTTATGGCCTTCATTTTTTTTTTTCCAGAACTCGTTTTACTTTAGTGGTGTTTTTCTGCTAAAATGTAATTGGACATTCTTCAAACATTATGAACAGTCGATATTGACATAATTATTCATCTAAGAAACTAGTATATTATTGAATTTACACTATAAATCAATAAATTAGTGATTTTAACAATATGTCTTACCCCCCCACCAACTCATTTTTAAATGTCACCAGATATCATTCAAACCCAATTGCTCGAACTAAACGGATCCTTGCTTGAAATTTTTGTTACAGATGAACCAAGTACAATCTGAACTAAGGCTTGCAAGGTCCTTGATTGCTGAAAGGGACTCGGAGATCCAACGTGTCCGCACGACTAACAATCAGGTATCATGCAGGATTTACTAATACTAAAGGGGTTAAATGTTTTTTATTTCTAAAAACTTGGTAAAATTTGATTGGATCACTTTAAAAAGTTTATTCATTTTAGTCTTTAACATTTAACAAAAATTGCATTTTTTAGTCCCTTGATATTTAGTATTTTAACAGTAAACTAAAATCACACAAACCAATTAGGGTTGACACAGACGATTAGACCTTCCATTCACAATTGCTGTGACTTGAGTTCAACTCTGAAATTTATCAAGTCATAAGCTATACGTAAATTCCATTGTAAATCATCGCTAAAGGCAGTGGTTCTTTCTTGCATAAAGGTGTCCCTCCCCTAATTTATTTTTTTTGTATTCCAAAAAAAATGCACACAGTTTTTGTATCAAAATCACACTTTATCAGTGTTATTGGAATTAAAAATACATTTAACCATACTAAAATTATACTACCTTCGACTATTAGATGCTCATAGTAGAATTCTGGTTATAATCATTACAGTATGTAGAAGAGAATGAAAGACTCAGAGCTATTTTAGGAGAATGGAGCACCCGAGCTGCCAAGGTACTATTGATAATTAAGTGTAATATGTGAATATCCATATCGTTAGAATAATATGTTGAGCTTTATAGTTGTTGAAATGTTCTGCTAAAACCTTTTATTAATGATGTTATGAAAGCTTGAGCGAGCATTGGAGGCCGAGCGGATGTCAAATATTGAATTGCAAAGAAAGATTCCAACAGTAAGAAGTCAAACACATATGTCGGTAGAAGCAACTGATCAAGGAGCATAATTCACTAACTAGGTAAATGGACAGAACCAGCGCTGTTGTGTGAAGATCCAATGTACCTTGTTCATGTAGAGCATTTCACCTTGTTCTCACTTTTATAAACATGCAGTGAATTTGTATCCACAGAGCCATTGCTGTTTTGTGGAGATCCAATGTACATATATTAGCTCCAAACAGGGTTTTATTTTTGTGCTAAGAGAATTGACAATGATCAAGTTTGATTTTAAGCTGTGTCTTTTATGCTCAACATTTGCATTTTTCTTATCAAGTCTTTGGTTACAAAGAAGAAAATTTCTATCTATAGCGCAAATTTCATCACTACCACCGTCATTACAAGACCATCAACACTATGAGGATGACCACAATCAAAAACCACCATCAATTTTAACGATGTGCTTGCAACTTGCAACTCTTCCTTGTTCTGTAAGCATCTTGCTGCACAACCATTTCTGTTCCTCCGCCTATCCACCATAAGCAACTGCATCGTTGCAGTGTAGACGTGTTTTTGTGGACCTTCTTCCTCTGCATTCGCCCCCTCATTCACATTTCCCTTGTCACACTCTTCACATATTTTCTTTCTCTTAATATAAAAGGTGGACTACCAGCTGCTTCAAACATTGACGGAAAATGGATTACGGACTTGGTAGTTGGAGGCACAAATGGAGGTCAATACATGGCAATCAGAGTTTATGATTGATTTTAAAAAAAATTAACAGGACTATCTTAGATAATTTTCCAAGTTTCAAGTTGGAGGCACAAATGGAGGTCAATACATGGCAATCGAGAACTGAAATCATTGAAGCAAATATTTTCAAAACCATTCCAGTAAATTGTTAACGTTTTGCTTTTCGTCCCTCCTATTACTTTCTGTTACAAAAACGTACACATGGCTAACAGAGGATGATGTGGTCGTGACTGATGTGGCAGACAACACTGACGTGGCAAACTGGATGATGAGTCAGAGAGTGAGAGGGACCAAAACCAAGAAACGAAATTCGTAGAGGGACCAAAATCAAAAAACGAGAAGTTGAAAATTTCAAATTTAAATTTTTTGGTTCTTCCATCATCTTCCTGTCTTTCTTCCACCATTTCCATTGTATTCGCACACCTTCACCATTATTAATGAAATCGTAGAAGAAATGGTAAAGATGTGCAGCTAAGATGAAAATGGTGGAAGAAAGATAGGAAGAAGATGGAAGAACCGAAATTTTTAAATTCGAATTTTTCGAATTCTCGTTTTTTGGTTTTGATCCCTCTATGAATTTCATTTTTTAGTTTTGGTCCCTCTCACTGTGTGACTCATCATCCAGTTTGTCACGTCAGCGTCGTCTACCACTGCCACATCATCATCTGTTAGCCACATGTACGTTTTTGTAACAAAAGCTAATAGGAGGGACAAAAAGCAAAACATTAACAAGTTACAGGGACAATTTTAAAAGAAAAAAAGACACAAGTACGAAAAACAAAAACACGTCAAATTATATGGACGATTTACATATTTAAACCTAATTTTTATTGTTGTAAAAGTTTTCTCTATATTTGTTATTGAGGTCGAATGTATCAAACGAATACAAATAAATCTATCAATCATGCAGTGATCTTTTTTCTTTCCGCGTTCATGTTAATTTTCGACAAACAAATTTATTTGAATTAGTCGGATATAAATACATGCCAATTTATTCAAGAATAATAATAATAAAATATTAGGTAGGCAAGGCACCACCCCTCCATGCAAGGCTACCCACCCCTTCTCCATGCAAGGCTACACCCATCTAATATTTTTATAAGAAGGGGAGAGAGAAGACGTTTTAATAAGAGGCAGCCGCTCACATTTGAATTTGAATTTGAATTTGGATTTCCATTCAGATTACCCTTACCTTGTAAATGAGAGAGTGTATTTTGATCCAAATCGGTCAGGCCGGTATCCAGGTCGGAAATGCCTGCTGGGAACTTTACTGTCTCGAACATGGCATTCAGGTACCTATGCAATCTTAAAACCTATTTTTCTTCTTTCGTTTCATTTCTTTAACTATCATTCAATGGTTATGATTTTTCAGCCTGATGGGAAGTTGACCGCCGACGGAGGAGATATATTCTTTGACAGCTTTTTCAGTGAAACTGTAACTGGAAAATACGTTCCACGCACCGTATTCGTTGATCTTGAACCCACCGCCATTGACGATGTCAGGACCGGTGCCTACCGTGAACTCTTCCAACCCGACCAATTCATCACCGCCAATGAAGGTGCCACCAACAGTTTTGCACGTGGTCGTACCAGTAAGTCATCTCTCGTTGTAGTAGTAGTTTATTTTAAATTAATTAAATTAAGTTCTAACATATATATGATATGATGATTGCGATCCCAGTTGGGAAAAATGTTGTTGATCTTTGCTTGGACAGAATCAGAAAGATAGCAGATAACTGCGCTGATCTTCAAGGTCTCTTGGTGTTCAATGCCGTGGGTGGCGGCACAGGCTCTGGTTTGGGTTCACTTCTATTGGAGCATCTCTCTGCTGAATACGGGAAAAAAATCAAGCTTGGCATGGACGTATATCCATCTCCCCATGTTTCAACTTCTGTCCTAGAACCCTACAACACCGTCCTTTCAACCAGTGTTCTCCTTGAACATACTGATATGGCAGTGCTTCTCGACAATGAATCCGTCTATGATATTTGCAAGCGCTCCCTTGATATCCTGCGACCCACTTACAACAACCTTAATTGTCTTATCTCTCAGGTATAAATTTACTCAATATTCATTGAAACTTCAAAATCAAATGTGGGCATTTGAATATTGGGATTTATTTGATTTTGATTGTGTAGGTTATTTCATCCCTCACTACCTCTTTGAGGTTTGATGCATCAGTGAATGTTGATCTCAATGAGCTTCAAACCAATTTGGTTCCTTTTCATACGACCCATTTCATGCTTACCTCATATGCCCCTTTTATTTCTGCCAACAAACCTTACCATGACCAGCTTTCTTCTGCTGAGATCACCAATCGTGTTTTTAACCCTTCTTCCTTGATGGTTAGGTGCAACCCTCGATATGGAAAATCCTTGGGTTGTTGTTTGATGTATCATGGTGATATTGTGCCTAAGGACGTGGTTTCTGCAATAGCCACCATTAAGAGAAATGAAACCCTTCAATTTGTGGATTGGTGTTCAGCTAAGTTCAAGGTAGGTATCAATTATTATCCTCGAACTGTTGTTCCTGGTGGTGATCTTGCCAAGGTGCAGAGGGCTGTAGGAATGATCTCTAACTCTACCAGTGTTGCTCAAGTGTTTTCCAGGATTGACCATAAGTTCGATCTTATGTATGCCAAGCGTGCTTTTGTGCACTGGTATGTGTGTGAGGGTATGGAAGAAGGTGAGTTATCACAGGCTCGTGAGGATCTTGCTGCTCTCGAGAAGGAGTATGAGGACTTTGCGCCCTACTCTAATGATACTTGGGAAGTTGAAAGTGATGACTCCGAGGAGTTTGATCTTATGTCTAGCAATAAGCGTTCTTTTGTGCACTGGTATTTGACCGAGGGTATGGAAGAAGGAGGCTCGTTAGAATCTTGCTTCTCTCGAGAAGGATTATGAGGAATTTGCTCCCTACTCTGGTGACGCTGAGGATGGTGTTTGGTGACACTGAGGAATTTCTTCCTACTGCGATGGTGATATTTGCAATGTTTTTAAATCCGGTTGGTCATTGACTCAGCAAATTCATGAGGTTAATTGTCGAACCATTGAGTCACAGATTGCATTGTATGATTGAACTAGATAAATCAGATGACTCGGTTGTATAACCCAAGTCAAAAAATGGTATAAGTATTAAATTGGGAAAAATAGTTATACATGATTCAATCCAAAACAGGTGCAAATTTCAAAATTTAACTGCTTCAGTTCCTGTAAATCATTTAAGTATACCCTATAGTCAACGTATATGTGTGTAGGTGTCCATATTATAATGTATGGATGTCTTCGGTGAAACTTTTGTGGTGTCTTGTATTCTTCTTTTATTTGATAATCTATGATGATGGTTTTTTATTGAATTTGATAGTTTGTTGCTACGATGCACAAACACGATGTTGATACTGACATGCGGACACTGATAATATAAGATGATGGCTTTTTCTTATAATTTGATAGTTTTGTTGTTATGAAGTACATATACGGACACGATACTGATAGTGACATGTAGGAACTGATCATTTATGATATGATTTTTTATTTAATTTGATATTTTGTTGCTTTGAAGCACAAACACGATACTGAGACATGGACATTAATAATATATGATGATGATGATGATTTTTTCGTTGAATGTGATAGTTTGTTGCTATGAAGCACATACTAGGATTCAATACTGATAGTGACACATAGGCACTGATAATTTATGTCGTGATTTTTTATATTTAATTTGATAATTTGTTGCTATGAAGCACAAATACTAACACAACCCTGATACCGACAAGTAGACACAATTATTTAAGAAAATAATAGTGATTGAAAGAAATCACGTGTACCAGTGGTGTTGTGTAGGTGTCGTCGGTCAACGGACTTCTTCAATATGAAGTGTCGGTGATATGTAGGATTGTTGCGTTAAGAATGATGTGAATGTGTGATGATTATTTAAGACAATATAATAATTTAAGAATCGTGATACGTACACGTAGATGCAATACTAATTTAAGAAAATAAAAGTGATTAAATGAAATGACATGTATCGGTGTCATGTAGGTGCTGCCTGGTATCGGACACTTTCAGTATGAAGTGTCCACGATACATAGGTTTGTTACGTTAAGAGTATTGTTACAGTGTGATGATTTGCTTATTGTTTCTTCAATTTTAGGCAGGTTATACTACTTTGGCTGTAGGAGCTCAATGGATATTTCGGCCTGTGCAAGGATTGATTTCTCCAGTGTTATGTAGCTGTGATGTTCTTCTTTTGCTGTTGACAGGTTTGGTACCAGAACTAATGTGATTAATTGTTCTCTGTTCTTTTAATCGGGTGTGGATAGTTTTCTGATTGGTGTGCCGCATTTGCTAAGTTCATCAGAAGAAATCATGTGATAATGCTATCCTAGCCCCTTTGGAGTTTACATTGTTGTTGTATTTGTCAATGGTAATGTATAGAATTAACATTATTTATGTAGCTTTACAAGCTTAATAAATGTTATTCTATTAGGCATTAGTTAAGATTTAAAGCACTTCTTATTGGGTTCAAATGCCGCGTCTTTACCGTCTCAGGAATCTTTCAACAATATCTAGTTTATCAAGTGCAGAAGATACTGTCGCAAGTAATTCGTTCAATTGCTAGTGCTTTTTTTGTCATAGTAGTATCTTAATTTGGATATCTCTCATGTGCATGTGTCCATTCCATGAGCATTTGTTTCGAAGCATTAACTGATAGGACTCTGGAATCTGAAAGTTCAATACAGTTAGATAGATCTATATGATACATTAGAGTTACCAAAAGAAGTTTTGCTACATGTCTCTATGAAGGTTTCTTTTATGCAGGGCTATTATAGTTTCAGCCAGAAGTTGAAAGAAATTTATCGTTTGCATACCCTTTGCCATTACAGCTTATCATAAGCATTTCAGTGTTTGGACTTTAACTTTTAGATGATATTTAACATGTGAAGTCATTTGATACATATGTGGCAATTCTCAAGAACCAAATCAACCCAAAAGCTTAAATGGACAGTTTAGATTACGAGTTCTTAATTATAATATAATGCTAATCATAATTAAGAAAAAGCACAAATGCAAATGCAAATCACAGTTGCAAATACACACATCAAACATTGGGTTTCTGGATTGTAAAGAACCACAAAATTAGAACTTTGTTTGGCAAACCATAATATTTTTGAATGCACGGAAATCTACCTTTTATGCATTCCATCCATGTTTACACGAAATAATAAAAAAATCCGAATTACATTTGCAAACACTGTGTTCTTGGATTGTGAAGAATGTAAATTGTGTAATTTGTATACCTTGATGCAATAGGTACCAATGATCGCAGGCTCTCTGATCAGCAAATGGCTTTGTTGCAATATCAGCGTGAAAATCTTCATTTTATGAATGAGGAGGTATCTCAGGATTTGAAGCTTTCGCTTATTGTTTCATTATATACACTTGAACTTGTATTGATAGTGTAGAGTTTCCACTATGCATAAATTAATTCATTAACATTTGGTCTTGCAGATTCTTCGTTTGCAAGAGTCTTTGAGCAAATATGAATGAACTGAAGATCGAAGCACACCCCAAGTAGTAATGAACACAGATAAACCATTTCTCTTCCTAGTCTCTTTTATGGTTTATGCCCATGACATTGAGCATGTGTTGTCAGAGATCTAACGTGTCCGTACGACCAACAATCAGGTATATTGCAGGTTTTACCAATAGCTAAAGGGGTTAAATGTTTTTTATCTCTAAAAACTTGGTAAAATTTGATTGGATCTCTTTAAAAAATTTATTCATTTTAGTCTTAACACTTAACAAAAATAGCATTTTTTAGTCCCTTATTATTTAGTATTTTAACAGTAACTAAAATCACACAAACCAATTAGGTTTGAGTTGACACAGCCGATTGGACCTTCCATTCACACTTGCTTTGACTTGAATACAATTCTGGAATTTATCAAGTCATAATTCACTAACTAGGCAAATGTACAGAACCATCGCTGTTGTGTGAAGATCCAATGTACCTTGTTCTTACTTTTATTGCTGTTGTGTGGAGATCCAATGTACATATATTAATTAGTTCCAAACCGAGTTTTATTTTTGTGCTAAAAGAATTGACAATGATCAAGTTTGATTTTAAGTTGCGTGTCTTGTATGCTCAACATTTGCATTTTTCTTGTAAAATCTTTGGTTACAAGAAGAAAGTTTAAGTTTCTATCTATAGCGCGAATTTCATTGCCAACATCGTCATAACCAGACTGTCAACATTCTCTAAGTACAAGAGATGATTTGAAAGACGAGAAAGAGGGGTGAATCACATTCTCTAACTACCAATTGAATGACATGAAAAATAACATGTTTCACAAAGTACCAATTGTTAAAATTTGTAACTGACCTTGTATCACAAAAAACTGAAAAATAACATGTTTATGTCGACTCACTAATAATCTTGCATGGACTTACTTATGTTTTTATCACCTCACTTCTATGTTGTATCGATTGAACAATAGTTTCGTCAACTAGATTTTTTTAAGACTAAAAGGTTGTTATCGATATTCGATACATCAATAGTTTGTATTGAAACAAAAGCATTTGTATATCTATACAAACAAGAGTAAAAAGTCATTGTACTGATACAAATTGTTTGTGTATTGATATTGGATACAATACAAGCTATTTTTGCATTAATACAAGTTGTCTTTTGTATCGATACACATAAGTTGTATATTGAGACATAGAAGTTGAAAAAAAAACTCGTTTTGGTTTGAGAAACATGCAGAGTAAGATTTATTCAAAAACAAATGTCGTATGTGTATTTTATAGCTCATAATTTTAGATGAAAACATCCTTACATCAAATTTTATCTTAGTTTTGACATAATCATCAAAACATTACCTAAGAAAAATACGCACTCACATTATGTAAGAGTATGTTGTACATAAAACTAAACCAAATTCCTACTTTTAAAAAATACTCATCAAATCTCTCTTTTCCTCAAATAAAGAAGGAGAAAGTTAGGACTTCAAATAAAAGTTAGTCCAGTTTTTATTTTGAAACATAAACATAGCAAAGAAAGAAAATGAAACAGTAGCAATACACAAATCTCTCTTAAAAATGGTGAATTTTCAAAATATAAATAAAAAAATAAATTAAGGAGAAAAAGAAGAAGAACATGAGATAATTTAGATGTTAGGGAGTGAAAGCTAACATTTGAAGGGTTGTAGAGAATGGGATGAGATATTGAATTAAAAATTAAAATTCGAAAGATAAATATTTTGGTGTGGGAGAAAGGTTTATTGTTAAATAGTAATTGGTTTTACTGTGTGATTGTTAAATAATAATTTGAAGCCTGGATACGAGATACGATACTGCACCGATATGTCGATACGGGAAAATTTCAAAAATCAAGATACGATACGGCTTGGATACGTTAATAAAAAAATTATATAATTAAATATATGCAAATATATTAACAAACACAAGAAACTAGACTCGTAGCACATTAACATAAATATAAATAATATTGACAATTAAGAGAGTGGTGATTAGTCAATTACATACGCAAAATATACCAAAAAGAGCACCATACATCAATGTTATATTATATCCAAAAGGAACATTGCTAGTGCTATATTATATCGATCCAAAAAAGAAGCACTGTATCCAAAGTGGAAGGCGACCATTTTGGAAGAAAAAGTTGAAACCCTAATTTTTTAGAAAGGGGAAGATGAAATTGTTTCTGTGGTATGGTGTGGGTCGTACTGGCACCAAAGAAAGATAAAGGAAATGTATATATATTATAATAATATAATGTTTTTATTCTTATTTTTAAAAAAAAAAAAAAAACACAAAAATCAAAATAATATAAAAAACACAAGTATCCGTGCGTATCGGGACGTATCGGAAAGTATCGAAAAATTATTTTCTTAAAAAATAAAATTTAATATTTGGATACTCTCCCGATACGTATCGAGAAGTATCAGACAGGTATCGGTGCAGAATA
The DNA here is from genome assembly GCF_003473485.1 of Medicago truncatula. Classification (NCBI taxonomy): domain Eukaryota; kingdom Viridiplantae; phylum Streptophyta; class Magnoliopsida; order Fabales; family Fabaceae; genus Medicago; species Medicago truncatula. The sequence goes on along the minus strand of NC_053043.1, from coordinate 18,402,143 downwards.
CACAGGGGATACGATACGTCATCCATTTTGAAGTATCAGGGCTTCACAGATTTACAGAGAGGTTGATAAAAGTCATATAAGGTGTTGCATCTTTCCAAAAGTTTGACTTCTTTTTTTAGATAATTATAAATTTACAAAGAAAATAAGGTATTAATACAAAAATCAAAACAATAGAGAGACAATATAAAAATATAAGCTAAATTGCACTTTTCCCCCTAACTTTCATAAACTTGCAATTTTGACCCCCTAAGTACAAAAACTACAATTTTGACCCCTATAATTTAGCCCCTTTGCATCTTTGGTCCTTTTGGACAATTTTGATCAAGTCAATGCTGATTGGACATGCCACACGTGTAATTACCTATTTTAAAAATAAAAAAGAGCCACGTGTTTAAATTTCAAATTAAAAAAACTAAAAAAGAATTAACAATTATTTAAAAAAAAATTGTGAAGAGAATTAACAATTATTTATGAAATTAAATAAATAAAAAAAGTCATAAGTCTTCATCATCTCTACACGTGATTCAATCCATCCATCCAACACCCACAAACTCAACTTCAAGCACAAGCCCACTAAACCATTTTTAAGGACAAACAAGTTATGTCAACAAATTTTAATATTACAACAACAATCATCTTCAACTACAAAATAAGAACATTACAAATCCAAAAATTCAGAAATTATTAACTCCAAAATGACTCATCATCTTCTTCCTTCACCGAAGAGGAGCATCACTCATGAACCCATAAGTACTCATGAACCCAGAAACCAAACACCCCATAAATCTGGAAATCCTCAAGAACCAATAAACCAATCAAAATGGGATTACATGCCATGGTTACTGTTCAATCAATACTACTTCAATGGGATTTTACAATTTTTCAAGCTCTAACAATCTAGTTCCCCAAGGAGAATCGTCAGTCCTTCTAAAATCCCATGAGATTTTCCCCAAAACACAAGCATATAAATCGATGAGTGGTAGAGAGAGAAGGAAGGCTTACTCTGAAGTTAGGAACATAAGGAGTAGAGAATAACCCAGATGCATTTGCCATTTACAACTCAAATCAAAGTGGTATGGTACTACAAATTATTATATGCTATTATTATTATTATATAGCATAAGAGAATGAAGAAGAGATACAGAGGTATAAGCAAGAGGAACATGTGAGAAAAACAATGAAATGAAATGATCTTAGGTTGCTCCCAAACAATTTTGGTCGAGGAAACTCCAATGTTTGTTTTTTTTGTCTTGTGTTGTGTGTTTTACATTTCTCTGTCAATAATCTTGAATGAATCATGTGTAGAGATGATGAAGATTTATGATTTTTGTTCACTTTTTTATTTCATAAATAATTGTGTGGCTTTTTTTCATAAATAATTGGACTTTTTATTTATTTATTTAATTTCATAAACAATTGTTAATTTTTTTTAATTTGACATTTATACACGTGGCTTTTTTTTATTTTTAAAATAGGTAATTACAGGCGTGACATGTCCAATCAGCATTGACTTGGTCAAAATTGACCAAAAGGATCAAAGATGCAAAAGGGCTAAATCATAGGGGGCCAAAATTGTAGTTTTTATACTTAGGTGGCCAAAATTGAAAGTTTTTGAAAGTTACGGGTGGAAAAGTGCACTTTAGCCAAAAATATAATGTGAGTATGAGAGAAAAAGTTGTCAAAAAATAATTACACATATATTTTATTCAGGGGCGGAGCCACCCCCAGCCCGGGCTCACCTCCAACTTTCTTTGTAGCAAGCCCAACCATTACTAGAATTTTTAACTTTTCTTGCGGATTTTTGTGTAAATTCCGCAGGAAACACATTTCCTGCAGATTTTGCCAAGGATTTAGGTTCCGCAAGAAAGATATATCTGTAGGAAATGTGAAATTATCTGCAGGAAATGTGAAATTATTCGCAGGAAGGAAGTAACGTTTTACGATAAATTTTTTGCCCAAACTTTATAAACTTTATTTCTTACTTACTATATAAGATAAGATAGGGCCATGATCTTTTTGCGCCGCCTAAAATATTTGAATCAAAGGTTGTTATTGGTTTGTGTTGTTTCAAAGCTACCTTAGAAATCAATTTTTTTAACAAAACTACAAGTTTATTATGGTTATGGCATGGTAAAAAAGATACACGCATAGCTTGATACATATAATATAATTTATTCATTTGCGTATTTAAATTAGACTTTACAAACGCCACAAATAATTGGTGTTAGTGCTGCATTTAGTTCTACGATATCATTGGAAGCCATCGCTATATCTACCGATTATGTTTCTCATATTCGATTATGTCTTTTCGATTATGTTTCTCTTGTTGATGCTTCCCACTAGAATTTTTTCTTCGGATGTTGTAATTGATTCTCCACCGGAGGTATTGAATTTTAATTGCATGTTAACATAAATTGGGATTTTGTTTGTACATGCTTCCGCTTCGCCATGGTTTTGATCGGACCAATGATGAATCGTGAATGAAGCTTGCACGTATAAAAAATCAGATATGTGTAATCATATTTTATAACTTAGTTTGCCTTCTAAGTCTAGTGTTACCTCGTTTCTTCAAAATTTGGCTTCTAAGTCTAGTGTTACCGTAAAAAAAAGCAAACCACTGTCCACTCTCGGCTTTAGATTTATGTAAAGTTTGCAAGGGCTTCTATTATTTCTTTCCACTCCACACTTATACCATAAATTAATCTGACCTATAGTTAAAAAAATTACGAACAAATCAGAAGTCATGATTTATTTCATGTTGTATTTTTTTTATTTTTTTTTGCTATCGCATCTACTCAATGGCGGCTCTAAACACGGTCGGAATGGACGACCGTCCATAACGGCAAAAGTTATGGTGCATAAGGAAATCCTTATGCACCGTGCATAAACACTTCACAACCATCAGATCTAGTGTACACGTGTAATAATCCTAGGCTTCTCAAACTACACCAAATCAAACTTCATTTGCTTCAAGCGTTTCTCTCACTAAAACATAAATCTCTCCCTCTCTCTCTACAATTTAGATGAGTCTTCATCTCTTCCGACCACACATGATGATTCCGGCGCGGTGGTCGCCGGCCAAAGGCGGCGGCGGCGCCGTGCTGGAGAACCAAACTCACCCTTTTTAAAAAATAAAGCCATTTTTCAACATCCATTTTCGTTTTAAAGCCAAATCCAAACTCGGGTCGCGCAAAAACACAACGAGAAGGAGTAGATCTAAAGATTAAAACCGGTTCGCTCCTCTTCTTCCCTCGCGTTTTCTTCTTCTTCTTCTTCGATCCAGTGGCGCTGTGTTGATTGCTATATGTTACTGCTTCGTCACTGTTTGTGTTCACGGTTTCAGATCTGAAGTTGTTACAGGATTCTTAATCTTTGTGATGTTAGAGGGATTTATAGCTGGGAAACTGCTGGAAACCATTAAGTACATCTAATGGTTTTTGAGTACAACTGCTGGAAACCATTAAGTACATCTAATGGTTTTCCATAGCAAAATGGTTTTGGCATTCAGGTACGGTGATGATGATGAACGACGGTGTTGATGATGAGATTGAAGATTCTGGAAACCATTTCCACAACAAAATGGGTTTGGAGTACAACTCACAAAAACCATTTCCACAGCAAAATGGTTTTGACATTCCGGTACGGTGATGATGACGGTGATGATGATGAACGACGGTGTTGGTGATGAGATTGAATATTCCAGTGGTGATGATGATGAACGACAATGATGATTCAGTTTGTTTCCGCGTTTGGTTCGTTTTGTTTTGTTTGGTTTCCTTTGGGGGTGTAGGAAGCAATTATGTTGGGATTTATGCACGGTGCATAAGGATTTCCCTATGCACCATAACCGCTCCCGTCCATAACATCATTCATAAATGGCACCAATTTTTTTTATGGTAATATAGAGCCTGTTTATTACAGATTAAAATAAAAATGATTTTACAGTAAAATAATTTAGAGATTATCTTATAGAGATTTTATGAAAAATCATAACCTACTTTGAGTTTGTTTCCTCAAATAGAAATCACTTTTTTTCAAAAAAAACAATCTAGTTTGTTTGGATACAGCTATATAAGCGATTTTTTTGTTACAAAATCAGTTCAATCTTTTGGTTCATATTTTTTCGCTCCTCTAAAAAAATCTATTTTTTAAAAAGCTGTTCTTAGCAGCTTCTCATTTGAAGTTGTTTTTTTAGATTCTAATTTTTTAAAAAATCTGTAACAAACGGATGCAAAACTCTTATAAGGGGTTTTTTTTCTTAAAAAAACAAGGCTTAATTGCACTTTTCACCCCTATCTTTTGCCAATTGTGCGATTTTGCACCCCATCTTTTTCCCCCTTTCTGATTTGGAGGCCCCCCATGTGTTTTAGTGATGATGTGTCTGATTTTGATGACGTGTCTTCATTTAATGTTTGCCACGTGTGTAAATGTAATTTTTAAAAAACAAAAAATTGATTTTGGAAATTAAAAGAAAATGCAGATCTTGTTAAAATAAAAATAAAATTAAATAAAATACAAACAAAAACCAATTAAAAAAATAAAATTAAAACAAAACCAATTAAAAAAACCTAATTATTTATTTTAATTTTTTTCCATTTGGATTTTATTCATAGATTTGTTTTAAACAAAAAATATCGATTACTGGTTCCGTTCATGGTAGAGCTGTCAATTTTTTTCCCTTTTTTTTTTTGTCACCAAATTTTTTTCCCGTTTCTTTTAATTTCCAAAATTAATTTTTTGTTTTTTAAAAATTACATTTACACACGTGGCAAATATTAAATGAAGACACATCATCACTAAATTCATGGGGGGCCTCCAAATCAGAAAAGGGGAAAAAGATGGGGTGCAAAATCGCTCGTTTAAAAACATGGGGTGCAAAATCGCACAATTGGCAAAAGATAGGGGTGAAAAGTACAATTAAGCTAAAAAACAATAACAAACGGGCTCATATAGATAAAGTATGTATACATATATTTAGAGGGACACTCAATTTTTTATAATACCATATGTTAATAGTTAAAGGAATACAATTTTTTGTATTTATGTTCTCGTAAAAGTGTATTTTATTTCATGTATTGTGAAAAAAGAATAAAATAAAAAGGAATAATTTTTTTTTTTTGAAAGTAGACTAAATAAATATATGACACTGGTGATGTTCCTCATTTGATTTCAAAGTGGTAATGTGTCCATAAAATAATACAGCACTACAAAATTTAATGCGATTATTTATAAAAAAAAAAAAAAAAAAAAAAATCAGATATTTGATAGATTTTTTTTGACAAGATATTTGATAGATGATTGATACATCTATACTATAATATATAAGGAAAATAGGCCTAAAATACATGAGTTTTGGCATTATTTATTTTACCCTTTCATTTAATCCTTTAATAATGTTATTTTAAATTTTTATTAAAAAATTAAATCTCATTAAAATCTAAAATATCTCACTACAATAGGAACAATATTATGAAGTGGATAGAGATTTTGGGCTGAATTTTTTATAATTTCATTTATACTTTTAAACAAATTTTCCTATATTAATATTAATATTGTTGGTGATATTAAAAAGATAAGGATTTATATTATATATGTTAAATCATTGTCGTTATTGAAAAAGATAAACATTGTTTTTTGAGGATTGTTACAATTTGAAAGTAACAAATATTTGTACTTAAATTTTAATCAAAATCAAAATTTTATATAAATTACCGTTCATAATTTGCACGCGTTAGCGCAATAAAAAAGTGGAAAGACGAGCACGTAGGGCACGTGGTTGCTCGTCTTTTCGCTAGTAGATATAATATGGGTTAAAATTTACAACCACTTTGTTTTTCTTCCATATATAATAATTATTCTCTTGTGACATGAATGACTCAAAGAGTCATATTTAATACACAAAAAATGGAGAAAATATGTATTCTTTAAAAGATATATTAATGGGTTGTGCATGTAGTTGGTGGTGGCGCTTGTAATTGAAATTCATAACTTCAATAGTCACATTCAATACATGAAAAATGAGAGAGTATGTATTGTTTGTCCGAAATATTGGTGGTTCGTGCATGTAGTTGGTAGTGTTGTTTGTGATTAAAATGGATGACTCTAACAATCATGTCTAATTCATGAGAATTGAAAAAAATCGATTGTTTATGATTTATCTAATATTCAAAATATTTTTTTTAATTTAAACTAAATGACATATTAATTACGTTTTTTTTATCCTTTCTTTAAACTAGTCATTCACCTTGGTATGATAGGTTTTTAAAATACTTCTCCTTCTCAATTGATCTAAGTAACCAAGTGGAAAATCAATTCAGAACAACTTTAAAGGTTGGAATAACCTTCTTTTTTTTTTTTTTTTTAATTTAGCAAGATGTTTCTATAGGTATTCAAAATACTTCTCTTTGTCAATTGATATAAGCAAGTTGTAAATCAATTCACAACAACTTTAAAGGTTGTAATAACTAATTTCTTAGCAAGATTTAATTTGTTTACTTTTTAGCTTAATTCATATCAGCAAAAAAAGGTAAATTTAATTTTACTGAGACGAAGACTTGGTCAATTTTTAAGAGATATAATTTTTGTGTTATCTTGTGTTATTTGTTGTGATATTTCTTAGATTTATTTGTTCTTTTTTATTTTAACTGGTTTTACATATATCTCTGGCAATGATATTATACATTAATGAATTTACCTTTCAACCAAAATATATACTACCTCTGTCGTTAATTATAAGATATTTTTGCTAAAATCATAAGAATTAAGAAAGTTGGTAGTATTATTAAATTTGTATATAATTACTATTGTTTTTACAATTTTATTCTTAAGAGAAAGAGTTGATTTATGTTTTTAATAATATTTATTGTTGATTGAAGAAAAAGATGCAAAATAAATAAAGGTATATTCGTAAAGAAATAATTAATGTAATTGGAAATTCCAAAAAGTCTTTTAAAAAAGGTACAAATTAAGCTTTTGAATTGCCAAATACGAGGTTGTACATCAATAGGAAGGCTACATTCTAACATTACAAAAATTAAGCTTTTGAATTGCCTATTATATGAGGTTGTACATTAATAACAAACTCAAAAAGAGAGAGAAATGAAGAGAATGGAAAAGGGAGAAAGATTATTATTGAATTGTATGAATGAGTTACAATGTGTAAGCACTTATTTATAAGCTAATGAAGGTACATTATGTAACACCCTAATATTTTATGTATGTTATCTATGTTTTGTAGTAATTTTCTATTTATGATTTATTCATCAATTTATTTTGTGAGAAAATTATTTAAAAAATAAAATAATAATTGTAACTTGCTATTTTAGTTGATTATAATCCATAGTTTATTTATTACAATTATTTATTTAATTACTTTAATTGATCAATTTTTATAGTAATTATTTTGGTTCCTACTTTCCTACCTGAAGTCAATTTTCACCCCCGGTTTTGTTTTATTGGGATTTCAAGTGTGCCAAATAATCACTATAATTTAGGTTCTTTTTAAGGCTTTAGGTGCATGTGAAAAATGTATTTTTGAAAATGAACGTGTGACTAAATTCATGAGAGGTAGTTTTAGTCCATGATGCTCATCTCCTTAATTTTTGCTATACATATACTAGGTGGTTAGTCAAAATATGCATGGGAAAATAAATAGGCAGTGTGCCATGATTTGTTACGTGTTTCTTCCTTTCTTCTCTCAACCTCAGCACAAACATCAGACCTCCCACACATACAAATAAATACTTTACTCTCTTAAGAACAAACAAAAACCTTCATCACCACATAGTTGTCAATCCAATCGCATCTTTTTATGGAGTCTTGAGGTAAGAATTGTGTTGTTGTGCTTTCTCTCTATTCTCTGATCCATTTCTAACAATATACCATTTTCTCTTAAAGGCTATACAAACAATTCCTTCGTATCAATTCAAATTCGTGTAGCACCGAAAGGGAGCCTTGAACCAATATTTGTGAGAATTCATGAGAGCCATTGTTTATCTCCGGGAACTTTTGTGTCTAGGAAGAAAACTCTCAAGGTAAGGGTTTTTTTCCCATACGTCCATACTAAGTGCTAGGCTGTGTTATTAAGTAGAGGTAGCAATTCTTGTCTTTTAAAAAGAAAAATAGTTAAAATGTATTTTTATGGTAAAATAAATCCATTCTAAAAGTGATTATTATTAATTATGAGTGATTATTCTTAATTATGTTTTATATGAAAGTTGTGTGTGATAATGTAGTGTGAATTGATATATTTTATATTATTATGCTTTATATATTTTTGTGATGTTGGAAAAGAAATGTTACATTTTTTTTTTATGAATAAAAGAAAAGAGAAAGATGAAAATGTGAGTTTGTGAAATGATTGACGGTTGGTTGTGTGTTTGATGATGCATTAATATTTGGTTAATATTTGGCTGTAATTGCCTTAGTGGTGGGTTAATATTATATATCTGTGGGGTGCCTTAGTGGCGGGTTATAATTATATTTTGTGTGGTGCCTTAGTGGCGGGTTTTAGTCTGCATTTTCATGATCATGCATGGCATATGCATCTGTGTGGTGCCTTAGTGGCGGGAATTGCAATTATATTCTGTGTGGATGCCTTAGTGGAAGGCAGGAATTATATCTGGATCATATAGTTATAAGAGCATGCATCTTACGCATAATTGTATTGAGTCTGTTGTATACATGTGATTGATTATTGACTTAAAACTATTTTATTGCAAATAATTTTGAAGCATATGACTTGAATGTATTTTTCTTAATTCTTTTTGATTGATAAGTTTTGATATTATCTATTTCATGACATTGTTTCTGGTGCTTTGAGGATGAACCAATTTGGATAAGGAAATTGACCCTTACACTAACATTTTAGGTACCAAAGAAGAGATGATTTATGCTTTGAAGTTTTTGCTTGAAGTGCATATGGGGGATAAATTGGGTTTTGATCGAATTGTAATGTTATAGGATATTTATTTTAAGAATTTTCATTAAATTATGTTAAGAACTTTGTATAGATTTTGCTAAGAATTTACTATTGATGAAATAAAAAAAAATAGTACTGTTTTTCGAAAAATGGAAATGAATTAGACGTAGTGTCTTGGACTATAAAATCTGAGGCGTTACACATTATATCTATCATAAGCTAACTACACAGTAACACTATCTACTCTAACTGTCACAACAGAAATACAGCTGGCCTAGTACAGTTTGTTAGGGTTTGCTCAAGTTACTTGCATCACAAGTAACTTCATCTTCTTTATTTTGTAACATACATCAATAGGAAGGCTACATGCTAACATTACAAAAAATTGACATTTAAAAGTCATGTCTCTATTAAGGTATGTAGTGTTAGAACAATGTATCAACCCAATTAATTCAAAATCAGTAGATGTACTCATAAACCCAACACCATATAAACATATAAACAACAGAATATTAGACACAATAAAACAATAAAATGAATCTACCCAATAAGGTCGGTGATTAAAACTATGCTCTATCTCAAAAGGAAATGGCAGTGAGTATATAATTCAAGAGGAAATGGCACACAATGAATGTGTAATACATGGATTCCAAGGGAGAGTGTGAGTGGGGGTTGGGGGTACTCATGACAAACCCAAAAGAGCAATGGATAAGACAAGAATGGTCATAAAACCATGTAGAAACCCCATGGAGAATAAGGGCAAAGTGGTAGTACAGTTTGGACCAAAGAGATGGTGTCCAAAGAAGAAAAGAAATTAGAAGGAAGTAACAACACACATAAGTAAACTCATGATCATCTGAACTTTAAAAAAATGTACGTAAACTCATGTGTGTGTATAGTTATTTTAAAAATATCTCTGAATTTGGTTCGGATTTTAAGGGTGAAAATGGTTAAAAATGGTTAATTGTTTTAATATTGAATGACTTAAATGTAAAAGACGATTGAATAAATAGGCATTCAAAATAAAGTACATGTTCGAGCAACATTGACCAACTCCTTATTAATTTTGATTCATTTTAATATGAACAACAATTCAATAGATTCAATTGACTAAAGAATATAACAAGTTTGGAACAAAAGAATATATTGGGAATTAAAAAGGAGTTTATACATAGCTCACCAATAAGAAGTCTTCTTTTTCTTTCATTTGAACTAATTTCAATAATTATTTTAGTTGCTTTGATATGTGCAATTGTCGTAGCTCGCCAATAGAAAATCTTAATAGAATTAGTAATATAAATCAAGTTTTTTTTCTTTCAATTTTCTTACATTTATTTATGTTCAATTTTATTTTTAGTGGTGGTCGGAGTTTGAACCCCGAACCTTGCATATATTATTGTCCAGATTAACTCATTTCAATTCTATGTGAAGTGAATGAGTTTTAATTGTTGTTCATATTAAAAAAATGAATCAAAATTAACAATGAATCAGTCAATGATTGAATTGAAAAAGATTTGAAAGTAAAATGACTTGAAGTTTAAAAGAGTCGAAGAGAAGTGATGAATTGAAATAATTAGAAAGTAAAATTGCAAGTAAAAATGATGTTTGGATTGAAATTTCAACAGGAAGTAAGTTCTTGAATGTTAAAAGCATAAAAAAAAAATTGAATTTAAAGACAGTTTGAGAATTATTAAAAGGATCTTCCTAACATGTGTTCTAAATATACATGTTAAGGAACTCAAACAAAAATTATAAAAAAAAACAAAAAACAAAAAAAGAATAATTCTCATATTTTGAATAATTTAAATACACGACTTTTAAAACATAATTACTATATATAATTTCTTAACTTATGTCATAAAGGTATTTGATAGCATATTACTACAATCTATAGGAAAACAATTACAATTAGTAAAACACACATGTAAGTAAAGACACAATGAATGATTAATCAGCCACACCATATAAACAGAGAAATTAATAATAAACATTTAAGTTCATGGTTATACTAAGTAAGTTAGAGTACATTAACATTAGTTAATCATAGATTACATCAACATTCCATATACCAAGTTCATGGAAAATGACATATTACACAAAGTCAAACAAAACTAATGGCTAACTTTTTTATTTTACTAATCAAATCTATGTGTTTAATGCTACCAGCATCAGCATGCTTCCTCAACTTTGGTTGAAACAATGACCAAATCCTATTCCCCAAACTCTTTGCTGTATATTTAACATTCTTGTTATCAACCATAGCATCATCATTTTCAAGTGACAAAATGTAATTCTTCAAATATACCTTATAGATTGGTATAATACCTTCCACCAAATGTTTGCATACCCATTTCCTCAATGCCTCATCAGAGATTATCAAATTACATTGCTTCTTGCACCTTTCATCAAAAGCTAGAGTAAAAGTATTTATTCTCTTAGCTAGATCTTGACAAGTCATAGTCATAGAGGATGAAATTTCAAGAATAGTTTGAATATTTCCCCAACTATTCCTCAGATAAAGTGCTGCATAATATTCTTTATATTGTTCATGTGCTCTTAACCAAGAATCTCCCATCATATTCCCAACTAAACTACCCTTTAAATTATAAAAATGAAAATGATTATTCATCATAAAAAAATAGGATAAATTGATATCTTCATAGGCTTTTGACCAATTATCCAAGTTTACTGCAACCTCTTTAATCATGCTATATATTTGAGTATAGAAAATAACCTCTTCATATAATTCATTTCTCCAACTAAGATGTATTTCCAAAACCTTATTCAAATGTGGCTTATACTCATCACTAAGAAGCTTATTGCAATAATCAGTAACAAAGCTTACCAGCTTAGGAACACTTCCATCTGAGGGAGGACAAGTTGGTCTTTGAAATTTCACTTGTTCTGAAAGTTGCAAGAATATCTCACTTACACCATTAACAACTCTTGTGATAAGATCCTTTGTAACAATTCTAATTTCTTCACAAGCTTCTCCTCTAAAAAGTTGATTAAATTTTAGTCTGAGACCATTCAATATTTTAAACATTGACAACAAATTCAACAACTTGAAAGGATCGTTTTTCGTCTCCGTAACAACCTTTCCAAATTTGATAAATGAAAAGATTCCTAATTCAATAGCCATCTTTGCAAAACAACTCATCCATGCTTTTGAATCAATATTCTTAAATACAATAGTACATAGCTCGTATTCAACCTCAAGAAGTTTCACAACAACCAACTCCAAATGATTTCCCCATTTGCCTATGCAACTCTCCATTGTTTGTGCATCCTCAAACTCACTTGTTGAAATTTCAAGGTAGCTCAAATCCAAAGTCTTCAAACTTCGGCGAGCATTTGTACCTCGAACTTCAACAAACATAGTTTGACACTTGTTTAGCCTGTTATTAGCATTTAATCTATCGGCAATGACTTGTAACATCCTTGTTGAACTTGGAAATTGCAAACCTTGTTTTGCGACGTCGTTTTGTTGATCATTGTGAGGGTATAATGAAACCAATGGAAGAGGCATAGAATTTTCCATTAGAAGTTTGTGAAAAGCCATCTCTAGTTTGTCAAGGGCAATACTGAGAATTCCTCTGTCGAGGCAAGCACTGTTCTCTATGGCCTGCAATTCTTGCAATATTCTCAAGGATTTGTTTACATTCAATAGGTAAAACTCATTGGGACCAATTGTTGTTTTGCTTTGTAAGAACTTAAAAACACTCTTCAACCAACTAGTTGCTAACTTGCAATTATTAGTGAGAAACGTCAATGCTTCTTCAAGCTTCTTTGTGTTTGAGACATATGTGAAAAGATCAGAATTTGCGTCAATCGAAAGAGAATGCTCCAAGTGACCAACACATTGAAAAACCTTGAGGATTGCTGAAACAGAACATAGAACACTGTCTATACCGTGTTCAACATTAGAAAATAGAAGATTTTGTTTTGAGATGGGTTTAAGTGAAGCTTGCATGGATAAACATCGTTGGTTAAGAAGCTCTAATCTTGAACTAGACTCATCTAATGCAGAAGAAATAGCTATTGATGTTTTCAAGCTAGAAGTCAAGAACTTTATGGTGGCTTCAATGTTGTCTTTGTTTTCCATGTTAAAGATTGGAAAATTTAATGTATGATTTTGGAAATGATTACTAGTTTGGCTTTCTTTCGAAATTGTATTGAGAAATTATTAGATTTCAATATGATGCCTGGTTCAATATTTGTTGATTTCTTGTTAATCTAACCATCCACTTTCTTCCACCAAACTTAACAAATGAAGTAAAAAAAGGAGATAACTTCACTTGCAAAACAAACATCTCAGAAACCTCAACAACCATACAGTAGAACTTCCTTGAATTGGGGTACCGTATGCTCAACCAATTTATCAGCCCATATATTTATTTAATCATCATTTTGTACTAGTCTTACTCGAATTACCTCAACAATCTCTCAACCAAATGCATCGCATTTTCTGACTGATGACAGGAAAGTACAATTTATTATATTTTATTGGGGGTGCTTTTGTGAGGAATTTCAGGAGGAAAGTTGGCAGGAATTTAACATAGAAAAATAATAGAATTTGGAAAGAAAGTTATTAGTTTAATTAAATGTAACAATTATTCACCCGACAATGGATTATTGCACATACATTCCTCTGACTGCTAAACTGCATTTAAAGATTTATACAGTTTATTTATCTACAATTATCTTTTTCAATATTTTTATTCATATCCAAACAAGTGAAAATTATGTTACATTTCTATCCTCGTTCCCTCTTAAATTATTCCAGGAAAAAAAAAAAAAAACAGCACAACAAAAACACAAAAAACGCTGAACTCTTTAGAATTTGTTTTTTCTCAAAAAGTTCATCTTTAAAAATGATTAACTTTGAATGTGAACAGGAACCGTATAAAAACTATTATAATACTACTAATCATTCACACAATTAACTGCCATCATTACCGCTGTTTGTTATCCAGCCAAATAACCAAACTTGCTAAAAAATATTTATTGTCACAGTCACTCACCAGCACCGAAAGAAAATTACAGCACGCAGGATAACTAGATTACAAAGAAATCACAAGTTATACATCTAGTTTCCAGGCCTTTGCTAAAAGAACCTGTAGTCCGTTGTCGAAGAAGGCTTTAATTAAGGATGTCAAATCTCTATGATGACTAGATTACAATCGACTAACCTGAGAAATTTCATTCAAAAAGAGACACTTGAAAACATTGTTGAAGAAATCACAACCTTTGGCAATACCTCCTTCTCCAACAACGATATCCATGTCATATTTGCAAGCTCGCGTACAATCAGGGCAGTAAGTCACCTGCAATATAAAATACAAGTCATACATGTAATGCGATAATGCGTATGGTGAAATGCATCCTAATCAGATAATTCAGCATTAAACAAATAGTGCATTACAAATTTGAATCCTTGAATCAAGATGTTCAGGTCAATATAAAAAAAAAAAATTGTATTGAAAGGAGCATCAAATGAGAACCACTGTTTCGGTTACCAACCTCTAGTAACTTAGGTTGGAAAGAGCTGTCTAACATGACATCTACACCGTAAATTGCCCTTGATGTTGGACTATGCATCTCAGGATGTGCAACCGCAGCTGCCTCAAACACTGATCGAATCATAGTCCTTACTCTTGCATGTATATCCAACCATTTAACTGCAAGAGATACAGGGACATGAATTTGTATAAAAAAAATCATTCAAAATATATAATATGCTCTTGAAGCCTTTAAAAATTCATCTACAGAATGTGGCAGCCCTCGTTACCTTGATGTTCTTCCTCAAATTCCCTCACAAAATCCTTAATATTCTTGTGATTTATTCTTCCACGATAATTCTGAGAACATGCATTGATTGAATACGTTAAAACTTGATAAGAAAAAGGGAAGCACGGTCAAACATTTTGTCGCTAAACAATATGGTATTCAAGACATACCATAACAGTGAAATGAGTTTCATACTCAAAAAGACTACTTTTGGCCAAGGAATATTGGTTGTTAGCTATCCTAACCTGAAATAAAACATAAAACTCATTGCCATTAGAGTTTAACCTTTTAAGAGCATAAGAATAAAATAAAGAAGAATCAGTATACCCAGAAACAATCTGACAGGAATATCTCCAAAGGGTGCATGCTCCGAACCAGTACTACGTAACGGAGATCAAACTTTTTCCCCTGGAATAAAGCAGGTTGTTCAATATACTTCTGGCATATTTTTGGACCAGTTTCCATGAGTCGGATTATGGCTGGTAAGTTATCAGTTACAGTAGTATCAATAGTGCGGGCCATGTTCCAGGGTTTTAAGATCCAAAGGTTGTCTAGTCCTTCTCTTTTGCGTACATAATAGTCACCAATAAGTTGAGACAGATGAGTTTCAAGATTATAAGTAGGCTGCAACCATTGAGGAGATCCATGTGCCTGAAGCAAGATAAAACACCCAACCCCAAAATGATTCATTATTTAAAAAGCCTCAAAAGAGAAACCAACACTTCAAATTATTTGTAAGTGACTCGAAAATAAAATTAAATGTAGCATGCTCTGATGAATATATAATATAATACATATTTCTCTGAATGTATGATGGAATTTCACTAGAAATGCATAATGAAAACAGGTCAGACATTAAGGATAATCTCATCAGCATCAACATACAATGTTGATTAACTATAATATCACCTTTTGAATTGTTTCTGCTAAATGATGCTTCATGACAAGACAAGCCTCAAATGGAAATTGATTAATGTATTGCTGATCAGTTATTCCCGTGGCCTTCTTCAACTCCTCATCTACTTGTACGCAGGTCCATATTATATCTGCATCTTTTGGGTCCTTTACTGAAGCCAAACACATTCAAAAGAGAGGGAGAAGGTCAGAATCCAGCAAATGTTAAAAACGTGGAGGCAATCATTGAATCAAATATCCAAGGTAATTTTATGAAAAACATAAGATGTCAATGCTGCTCAGAATGAGAAAAGGTTCAAATGAAACAAGGAAAATTCAATTTAGGTTCTTCACTTTCCAAGTTACATGATTGTTTAAATGTATATTAAGAGTTGATGAAAGAGTTCAAGCATGCTGTTAGGAGCAGACTCCATTAGGAAAGCTTACATCAGTTAGGTCAAGGAACCCTGCTAGCTTGTTAGAGTAGTTAATTAGTTAGGCTGTTTAATAGAGGCAAAGAAGCTAGAGGAAGTTAATTAGTTTTGAGTGGGACTTAGGAGAGACCAGCTCAAATACCCGGGGAAAACATCATTATATGTCATCCTGCTCATCTTGACTTGGATAATCATTCATCCAGAGTTGAGTTAAGAGGATTTATTATAAAACGTCCTCATATTCCTTTTGTTTGCCTCCATATATTGAACCAGTACCTATCAACTAGTACTGAAGCTCCCAAGAAATGGGGAACTTTGTGTAGACTGATCAAGAAGTAAATTCAAGAAGATTTGCAAAGGACATTTGCAAAGCTTAAGGAAAGCATTCAAGGGGGAACATATCAGATTATCAGGATTGTAGATTTTAAAGAAGTGTTGGTGGATAATCCATTTTGAGGAGCACTTCGACACACAGAAAATGATGGGCGTGGAAGCATTGGGTGAACGTTCCGACACTGGTTTACAAGTAGTGGGAGGTTAACAATCCTAAGGAAACCTGGGAAAGCTTCCGAGAGAGGTGATGCTCAAGGAAACAGATTTTAAGATCAAGAAAAGTGTTGGACATTTCAAAGGATTGACTCCAAATATAGGTAGCAGGTGATCAGAATTCAGAATGAACACCATAAGCTGTGTCTCACTAGAGCATTTCTCTTGTAACAAAGTGTTGGACATTTCAAAGGATTGACTCCAAATATAGGTAGTAGGTGATCAGAATTCAGAATGATCACCATAAGCTGTGTCTCACTAGAGCATTTCCCTTGTAACTGTCTTGACAGAATGTAACCGTCTTAGTTGGCAACTGCCAGTCACAGGGAATGTTAACTGACATGTGTCAGTTAACTAGAGGTAGTCAGGAGGACTCTATATAAAGACTCATCACCTATTGTAATCTTATTATGAAATAAATTGACGTTTCAGTTGAGAATTCAGTTACAATAGAATAGCAAAATCTCTCAAACTACAAACTCTATTATGGTATCAGAGACAGACTGTAACCGTCTTAACTGGCAACTGTCAGTCAGATAAGGAATGTTTTTTTTTAACGGTTAGTAATTAGTTGTTAGAATAGTTTTTCTCCTTCGTCCGGCTCCGAACCCACCACAAACACACACTGGCTACTGAGAAGATCTTAAGGGGGTTATTATAGAAGGAAGTTCAGGAATAATAAATCAGCCTCTATTTGTTAGAGAGGCAGTACTTAGGGGCCAGTTAGAATAGTTAGTTTCTGTTATGGTCAATCTATTCTATAATCTATAAATAGCTTCCCAGCCCCTAGATTAGGCATTCTGAACTTTATTAAGAAATTGACTGGCTTATTCCGGTGAGGAAAGGATTGCTTCCCTGAGTAACCCTTTTCTTTCTGTTATCAATAAACCTTTCGGTTATCAATAAACTCTGGGACGGATTATTCCCTGCTTGTGCCTTTTTCAAAGCAACCTAACTAAAAGGAACAAAAGTTGGAGGAGGATATGTGACAAAATTTCATTATTTTCATTCTGTTAATCTCTAATTTAATCCAGTATCTATCAGATGCATACAGTCCACTTACTGATTGCAAACTCAGGATGTGTCAAGTACTCCTCCACGTGAGGTATATCTGTGTATACCCGTAAAGGACGCACATCATGTGGGCGAATACTTCTGCTCTCAGAGGACTGCACAGTGGGTGGTATTAAACTTGTGGATTGCAATCTCTGATCGTACTTCTCATACTCCTGAAAGTAATAAAATAATTAGCCTCAAACATCCCTAACACTTTCGTATGGTATATTTTAACCACATATATGAATCATAATCTGCCTTAGTAATAGAAGAAATACTTGGATAAAATAGTTCTCTGGGGTATTGAACCAGGCAGTAAGTCTGGCAGAACGCTGTTTATCTTCTCCAATACCAAGAAGAAAGTCACGAGTGCATTCATCACCTTTCCAAACATTCCGTGTTGGCCATAGAATAGAAAAGCTGTGAAAAGTGGGAGTTATTACTTGCAGAGACTAATTTAGAATTATCACAAATCCAGAGGGCATGCCATAAAATACATCTAATTCATAAAAAGGATGGAGGAGAAGTTTCGCAGTTAGAAGTCACTAATATGAGCTACACAGGTAATTAAGTTATTATATATTAATGAGCAAGAATTACGGAGCAAAACCTATAATCGAATTTTTTTATATAATTTTTTTTTTTACAATCATGCAAGCTCAATCATATAGTAAAGCAGCAGGTATCATAGAATTAGATCATGAAAATGTAACTTCAACGTCATAGAACAAATCTGAAAAGCAAAATATAGAAGAAAACCTCACAGCCGATGCCAGATTACCCTCCGGCATGAAAAGAAAAGGTGCCACTCTAAAGTTTGGCTCATCACTGTGCCGCAAAGCAGAACCGAATTCATCCATCACATACCTAGAATTATCGAAAACAATGGGATGTTAGTTTTCTTTGTTGTTGGGAAATTCCAAATTGATCATATGTTTCATATAATGTACTGACCCAACAATTTGAATGGTTAAACATTGACCCATTGATTCGAGTAGTGTCACAACAATAATTTACAAATCAGACAACCTTGATGAAATTGCGTATTTCAACAAGAAGTGCAAAAACACAACTTAAAAGCATTTACTGATTGATAGAAACCTAGTGCTACATTAGAACCAAGAAAATAAAACACGTAAAATGAATGTCATACCATACAGAGGTTTCGTCTAACTTTTCTTCATCAGCAAGTCTATATGTCATCAGATATTGCCACATTGCACTTATAATACGGTCATGAATAGGCTCATCAGGAGTCCATTCAGGAAGGCGAGGAAGAAGCACTGAATCAATAACATGCTTTCCACTTTCCAATATTTTGGATGCACAAATACCATTTAGTTCAGAAATGTTTGGAAGAGATTCCAGAATTTCAACGGCACTTCCCCCAAGAGGACCAGGAATATCGACCTAAAAATTTGCTCAAAATTCCCAAAGCCAAAACACTGGTTACCAGAGAATGGACATACAAAATCAAATAAATAACAAAGGCAATTTGGGGCTTGAAAAATTGTCATATTATAAATCAAAGTACCTCCAATGAACATAAGCAAGAGAATCTCCTTAGCAGATCTAATAAGTCGGTAACTGAGCTTTGCTCCAATGGATTTCCACGAATGTTCAAGTATGAAAGGGATGGCAAACAAACGGGTGAAAAGTCCTAACAAAATGAGGGAAGCGTCAAAATAATTAGATCAAAACATACAAATATGGGATTGGAAAAAGTGAATTGGCAATGCCATATGTTTAAAATCTTTTTTTGATTATGCTTTGTTTACCATTTTGCATCTCTTGAGCATAGACTCAATGAGAGATTCATAATTATCAGATTTTTTAACTCAGTACAATAATATGCTTAAGTCTATCTATACTTTTAAAACATAAGCCAAGAAGATAGAAAATAAGCATAAAAAAAGGTTCAACCTTGTTGATCAAATTGTGAATGTTTCTATTTGAAAGATCAAGATTAGATACACTCAGCAGTGGACTGTCAGCTTGATCAGCATTAGATGGGTTATCCTTTCCATATATCTCTGCGCAAAAGCCCAAAGCCCACTCCCCAAAATTGCTTGTGAAAGTTGAATTATAAATCTCCAGTTCTGGTAACTCCTTAAGAATAATACCTGCAAGATCACCATCACTAGAAGTAAAGTAATTTAGTTCTCCTTAACAGCAACATCTTACCAAAAAGGAATGTGGTTTAAGAAATTTTTAAAATATGAGAAAACTTACCAATTCTGAAGAACTGGATTATTGTTCAGCCAGAGTCCTTTGAGATGTTTAAATTTGATAACTTCTTGAATAATCAATTCAGGTCTTGTAAGCTTGTTTCCATATAGGCTAAGTGCCACTAAATTCTGAAAGGGAAAGGGGAGGATAGTTCATCAAAATTCAAATTAAATAATTATAACAAGAAACATGAAACTAAAATTGGCTTTCAACATCTAGAATAACAGGATCTGACAGGAAAACTGAATATTCCGACGATAAATAAATAATACTGTCATCGTCTCTTATTATGATACTCGCTAACAGCTGTAACAAATAGCTGTAACAATAAATCTGTCAAATTTGTGTTACTTCCTATAAATATCCTCACAATTATTGATATCGTAAGAGTGAAAAAAACAAATTTCCAATTCACAATTGTACATTAAATAAGGAAATTTTTAAGTAATTATTAGTGCATGTAAAATTTTGAAAAGAGTCCTATATTAAGGGACAAGGAAATATCAAAAGTCTTATTTTTTTTAACAAAGGTCAAAAGTGAGTCTTATAATAACATTCCTAAGTTTGATGAGCATGATTTCTATTTGCTGAATGAACAAAGCCGCACTTTCAAAATAATAGAACCTATAGAAATTATTACTATAAAATAAAATATGAACAAAATAAAAAACAAGATAAAGAGTTACGGACCGGGAATCTAGCAGGCAAGTCCAACGAAAGAAACGTATCATCATCAATATCAAGACCATCAAGCTCCAACCATCTCAATGTACCATCACCTTTCTCTTTGACCTCTCGAACCTCACTCTCCAACATTTCTACAACACTAACCTCCTCTCTCGAAACTTCATCATCAACACCATTCACCTCAATTTCACCATCCAAATCAATATCCACGCACATCAAAGAACCCATCCTCTCGGCCAATCCCGGAACTTCACGCAGCTAAAATCGCCAAAAAGAACAACAAACAACAAAAAATCAACAAAATTAACGCAAAAATGAAACCCTACTACTACAACTAAGCCTAATCCCAGTATGTTGGATTGGCTACATGGATAAAATTACGCCATAATGTTAGTCCCTAACATTCTAAGATACTTTGGGATTATGAATATCTCAAAAAGATCACTTACTCTATTAAACTGTCAAGTTGGTCCTATAATATAACTAACCATTTACTATCTATTAGCTCCCTATAGTTTAACAACTAACTATCAATTTAGACTCATATTTAACCACTTACAATCAATTTAATCTATGTTTAAACAACTTTATTTGCAACTTATAGCATAAGTGCTTATTATAATGATAAACACTTATGCATAAGCCATTCAAGTAACAAAACATAAAATAATGTTAAAACTTTTTTTATAATCTCAAATAAGTTAGTCAATCCAAAAGTCCCTAACATACTCTCATAATTTGACAGAGTCCGAGACCTCTTCGAAATATTCATAATCTCAAACATATTTGAAAGTGTTCTACGATACTCGAAATGAATGTTGCATGAAGGAGAAGGTTGGGACCTGTTTATAAGCGTCGGAGAGTCGGAAAGTCCAAGCATGATCAACGAGGAAGACATTGGAGTCTTTAGCCATAGAATCCGAAGTTAAAACGAGGCGTCTCATGCGATTCTCTTCACAAGGTTCGATCTGGAAATGTTCGCCACCGTCGAAGGTTTCGGTGGAGAGTTTGTGGAAGAGACGGCGGTGGAGGGATTCTGGTAATCCCGAAGCGGCGAGTAGAATTCCGTGAACTTTGGTGAAGTCTTCGTAGGTTTCGATTCTCTTCTTTGTGGTGGTTGCCATTGCTACCATTTCTTCTTCTGTAACTGTTTTGCTCTGTTTTGCGCTGTCACGCTGTGCTGGTTTTGAAGTTTGAACTGTGAAGTGAAGTGAAGAAGCTCGGTGGAGTGGTGCGAAGTAATTGGGCTGGGCTTATTTTGGATTGGGCTTCACTGTTGGAATGTTCCCCGAAAATACATAAATTGTTTCGGAGACAACTCACGATCGATTTAGATGTGTTTGATCTGCTAAAAAATTAAGGACAGGACATGACAATTTAGTTGTGCAATGTTTGATTTATAAAATGTTTTAGGGACAAGACAAACTGGAGACAAAGGACGGCACAAAAACTAAAATTTTTGTTCCTCACTAAATCACGTCACAACTTTTTGTCTCACATACAAATTGTATAAAATAGCATTATGTCCACCAAAAATTGTATAAGACAATATTATTCAATATCATAAAAGTTTGTCTTGTGGTGTTTTGTCTTATGTTTTTTTTTAGATAAAGTTTTGTCTTATGTTGTTTTGTTTTTATTAAGCAACTTATGTTGTTTTGTCAAGAATTTACTATTTAAAAAATTAAACACAAAGGTTTCGAGTTAACTCCTGAATCTTATTTTTCAGGATAAAGAGCAAATAGGAGGGCCAATAGAGAAACCATCACCCGTGGATTGCTAACCCAATGTTTTAAAAACTGAATTAGATATTACTCTTGCGAGATTTTTTGGTTATGGTTTAATGTATTAACTCCATATTGAAGAAGGTTGCTCTATAGACATGTAGGTTGCTCAACTCTTAAAAAGATCGCTAGAAAAATAGTTTTTGATGGAAATAGAAAAGTCAATCCATCCCCGTGAGTTTAGCTCAGTTGGTAGGGATATTGCATATTATATGCAGGAGCCGGGGTTCGAATCCCGGACACTCCACTTCTCCACAATTAAATTGTGTGAGCTCTAGCCACTAGGCTATTTGACCAAAAAAAAAAAGTCAATCCAAACTTATCTCCGATAAATTTATGTCATCATAAGATATATCCCCATAGAGAAATTTATAGAACAATTTCCGGCATTGAATTGACAAAGCCTCCAAATCGTTGTTCAACTAATTGAGTTTTTCTCTCAATTTTTTTTGCTCTTACTATCTTAAATGAAAGAAGAAGAAAAAAAACTAAAGATTATTATGGTCATTGTATGCTATTGAGTTAATTTAAACTCCAATTTTACCGTCTCTGTGACTTGGTAAGCAATAATGCATAATATAAGTAGGATTGGAGTTCAAATCCCAAACACCCAATCATTTATATGTAAGGTAAATTTCTCTAGCTGGTAGACAATTTTACCAAAACCTCAAATTTAATCTATTACCTTATCCAATATGAATTATCTTATCCACTATTCTTTATAAACTCATCCACTGTTTTGTACGAGCAAAATAGCATATATGTCCAAAAAAAGGTAAGAAAATGGTATGGTGCAAAGTAGAAATAGTACGTGTCTAGATATACATGAAGTACAAAGTAGATGAAGGAAAAAAGATGGATAAACATATTATCCATTCCATTGTGGTGGCTGACTGGTGATGTCATCAAATCCACCACGCCGGAAAAGTAGAAGTCATCACCATCAAAATCAAAATCAAAATCAAAATCAAAACCATGTTCTTCCCAATACTTTATGCTTCTCAAATCAATTAGCGCCTAATTTAATTACTTTAACAACAAAAAAAGGTTTATATTATTATTCCAATAATAACCTATTCTTCTTAATATATTCAAAATCATGTCAACTATTCCAATTCAAAAACCTGGATTTCATATCTTACTTTTCAATTCCCCTAATTACAAATGCACTAAAATTACATCCTCATGGACCATGTAAGTTTCTTCTATTTGATATCTTAATTTCTTTTTACAGTCATTTATTAGTTTAATTATTATGATTGTTATCAATTTTATGATATGTTTGTGTTATATGGTTATTTTTATTAATTACTGTTCAATATGAATAGGTCTATGGATTCTAAATTTTCTTCAACGGTGAATAGTAACAGTGATATTAAGAATAAGAAGATGAAGGAGGAACTATCTGTGAAGCTTTCAAGTCCAATTGTTCCTAAAGTGGTGGAAGAAGGTTTGAGCTCGAACGGTCTTCGATTTGATCGGTTGCAGCCGTCGGAACAAGAGTTGATTAGAGAAAATATATTTGAGTTTGGACAATTTGTTGCTAGGGAAGCTGTGCTTGATGAAGAGTTTTGGGTATGTCATAAACTGTTGGATAGAAAGAAGCCCGTTTGGATTGACTTATTTTATAGCTTATGCAAACTACCTTGCCAGACTACCTTCATAAGCTGTTTTTTAGTAAATTACCTTGCCAGACTAATGAATAATACATTTATTTGCATAAGCTCAAAAATAAGTCAATCCAAGCGGGCCCTTAGTGTATGAAATTGTAGAGTTAGTTGATTTGGTCTTGAAATTATTGAAATTTTACTAAAATAATGTTTCAAATTGAAAATTCTCAAGGTTTGTTTGATAGTGAGTATTCAATTTGTTGTCATGAATTGTAGGATTAGCTTAATTGGTTTTGAAATCAAAGAAACTTTATTATAATGATGTTTGAAATTGTAAATCTTCGATCATATTAGTCCTTTTGGGACAATATTTGGGTTTAAATAAACCGATCTAAAATGACTAATGTGATCATTGATTGCCAAATTTCTGCAATTTAATGAACTAAAATGTTGAACACGTGTGGTATCTGACACCGACACACATAATTACACTGAATTAAGTGATTTTCTCAAATTATTAGCGGTGTCGGCATATCAGTGTCTGTATCGTGTCCGGTGTCCGTGTCTGTATCCGTGCTTCATATCTTTTAGTGGTAGATTGATAAGCAAAGCTATTTTTTAGTTGAAGATGAAAAAGAAAGAAGAAAAAAAAGCTTAACATAATGTTGGAATCAAAGAAAGATTGTTTTATAAGTGCATACAACCAATCATTTATTACTTTTTTTACTTTTATGGAAAATAATATTACACAAAATATATTTTCTTTTATTTATTTGTAAGTTTTTGAATTATGTGGTAGACAGCAGCCTGGCTACGAGCAGAAAGTCATTGGGAGAATCGAACATATGAAAGGTATGATACAAAATACATCACAAATCTCCAATGTTTTTTCATGCATAAGGATTCTGTAGAATGAATTGAAAAAATGTGTAAAACTTATGTTGAGCAAATTGTGGTACTTGAATTGAGAACAAACTATAAACCAGATCAAGATGGATAATGTCAATAATCAGTTTTGTAAATAGTAGAATATAGGAAGTAATCTGAATGAACCTACCGGTTGTGGGTGTAAATCATTTGACTTGATTAACAATAGGTAAGAATTTGGGTAGTACTAACTGCGATTATGTTTTTTTTTTAGATATATTGATATCTACAAAAGGAAATTTGCTGACCAGGTAGGAGTTGGCAGCGCTTAATTTCCTTACTTAGTACTGTATACATTGGAGTGTCTTTCATGAAAATTTAACAAGAATCCCTATTGTTTAGGAATTTAATGCGGTAAAAAAGCGGTGCAAGGTGCAAAATGGGGACAGCTGCGCATGCATTATCGCGGTAAATCAATCTCATCTGAGATTCTGATCTAGTTAAAAAAAATTCAGGTTGAAAATATATATATATATAATTTAAAGCTCTAACTTCGATTAAAGCTCTAACTTTGTTGAGTTATTTACTGTTTGAAAGTTGATTTTCCTTGAGTATGATTCGACTTACGGTGTTTGGATTTATGTTTATCAGGTGAGAAAGGAGCAGAAGAATGTAAAGCGCTCGATAATAAAAAGTGTTGTAGGAACACTTGATTTGAATATCCGATACTTGCTGCAAGGAGAGACTTTTCCTGGGGTACTACTCGTTCTTTCTCGTCTGTTGTTCTGTCTAGACTGATGGTCTTGATGTTTCTCACGACTTAGGCATCATATCATTTCTGCAGGAACGAGTCAAAACTCCTTTTTGTTGCAGCGTAAACAGGACACCACCAAGTAGATATGGTTACATTGCAAATTTATGTGTTGCCAAATTGGCTCGTCGACAAGGGATTGCAAGCAACATGATGTCTTTTGCTGTTGAAAATGCAAAATCTAATGGTAATATTAACGTTAAGTTGAAGTAACTTTATGGTTAACGCCTGATTTGTCTGTGGATTCATTTAGCAGGTGTGAGTCAGGTATATGTGCATGTTGACAGAAATAATAGGCCTGGACAGTTGTTGTACCAGAAGATGGGCTTTGAGGTAATGTAATTGTTGGTTCATCTGTATTTCCAGTTTTTGTTATAGATTGTTGCTACATGTGAAATCAATAACTATGGCAACTTCACCGTCAATTTCAGATGGTTGAAACTGCAAACTCTCGGTTGTTACCAGAGGAAACATACTTGCTACGTTTACGGATGTAAAATACAAAACATAGTTAATTATGATCCAATCTGGAACAGTTGCAAATTTCAAAGCCAACTGTTTCAGTTTCTGTAAATCATTTGAATCAATGTATAGGCGTGTAGGTGTCCATCTTTTTATGTATGGATGTCTTCCATTTTGTAATTTTTGTGGTGTCTTGTATTCCTCCTTTTATTGAATTTGACTATGCATACTCAAATACATTTGGATTGTAAAAAGTATTAATGAAACAGAACAAGAACAAGGACTGGAATGCACTGTGTTCTATTGCAGTGTTTGTGCAGTTAAATGATTTTCTTCCATATTCTTTATTTATAGTCGGGGATTCATTGTTGCCCATTCCAGTCACGGATTGAACTGGGTTATCTTGATTGATTCAACATTAAAAGTTCATCAATCATTCAAGCGAACTATTTGGTTACTTGCAGTTAAATGATATTACATAGACAAGTTTTACAAAAGAAAGCACTTGCACGGTTTCACAGCTAACGATTAAATAAAATATGCACCGAGATCAGTTGCAAGAATATACATAAATGTATACTCTTATGCTTCATTTAGAAAGAAAAAGAAAAAATTAGTTCAAGAAAACGACAATGCAAGAGTCATGATAATCATTTCTATTGATTCCATGGATAAAAATCGGCTAAAACAAATTTTTTTTTTGGAGGCTAATATGAATTTGATAAATTGCTAAAAAGGGTAATCAGAACTCGAGCCAACAAAATGAAAACTCACCACCAAGTAATAATATTTGGACACATAAATGTAATGGTCTTTCTCAAGATATAAGTAAAAAAGTAAAAAGTCAGGTTGGTATGTTAGGTTTGATGACCTTGATAAATGCTTGCAAAAAAAGGAAACTTCTGTCACTGTTACAGACATATAACTTCACTATCATATGTCGAAAGCAAAAATAAAATCCTCTTTCAAGTTGAGGCATTGTAGCAAAAAAAAGTTCCACTGGCCTAGAAATATTTGTAATGCCACTGTTACTACTGTATTAGTTTCTCTGATTTCAGATTATGTCAAAGCTACGGAGCCAAATCTACAGAGACTGACGAATAATTCAAAGCGCTTTGATGAGGATCCGGCACTTTGACATGTTGCAAAACAGAAGTCATTTTTAGGCCAATTAACTGGATCTGTGAGTTCGAGTGGCCCTTCAGAAAAACATCTGTTAACTGCAACAAAATGAAACATTTCTTTTATTCTTCATGAAAGCTTAGCGAATCATATAATTACACTACATTTTATACAATATACAATACCAACATAAGAAGGAACTATGATATCAGTGGCATCAATGAATTAATAACTAACGTTTTTGAGGCAAGGCTCAACGATATGATACCTGAGTGCATCCGAAGAGTTTAAGCAATCTAAGTGACAAGCAACTATCCACTATCAAACCCAATGCATTGTCGGTCAAAGTTCGGCACCAAGATACATCTAGACTATGCAATTTTTTTGCATGGCTTGCAAGTGATAAGGTCGTGTGATAACCAACCTGGATTAAATCAAATGAGGCACTCAGAAAGCGAAACAATGTAACTAAGAATTAGCAGGCTACAACTAAACTGATAATCCAATCCAAATAGGCAGAAATATTTAACAGCCTCAGATAGCTAAAATTATAATAAAGCTTCCTGCATCAGGTGGGCGGGGCCTTGAGCAATATAATTTCACAAAAAAAAAAAACAGACAAATAGAGTATGAAATCTTTTTACAAACACAAAGCGGCTCTTTCAGCATATAAGAATGTTCAAGTACCTGTTTGTTTATAAATGTGCATTTATGTAGCATAATGCAATAATAATCATACCCTTTTCACAAGACACTGGAGAGAGAGTCACATGAGGCAAATAAGCAAGATACCTTTTTGATGTTATTAAGCGATAAATCTATCAAGGACTCTCCATTAGTCTCCACAAATGCAGCAATTGCTTCATCACTGCAGTGTTTGAAAAAGTTAGATTAGTTTATACATTAATTGGGAGACTCATGATTTGATTAAGCACAAAAGTAAGACTTGAAGTGGGGAATCAATCAATAGGAGGGTATGAATATTATGAATATTCCTCTCATGAATTTTTTGCACGACAGGAAAATTACAGAGATAGACAAAGACCCTCGGCCTATCAGCAAAATATGTCGGAACCTGTTTAGGGTCTTCGTCTCTATCTCAGAGACTCAGACAAGTGAAAAATCAACATTAAGAGAGTCCATTCTTAATGCATATGGAAAAGGATTAACGAATATGCATTATTAATATAAACCAATTTTATACACCGACGGCATATGCCCATTAAACTCTAGAACACTCAAACAGCACATGGGAACAGTATGGTAACAAAGATGACTGTCCTTTTAAATTCTTACTACAGACAAGAACAGTAAAATTCATAATAAAAAGTGAGGGCATCAATAAGGTGCCGAAAATACGAGTGCTAGCATAAGAAAAACATAAAGCCATAATTAAACACAAATACAAATAAAGGAAACAGGAAAAACAGACACCTGAATGTGTTACGGCAAAGCTTCAGTGTATGAAGTGCACGACAACCGTTTGTAAGATATCCCATGGACAAATCTGTTAATTTGCACACGTTCATCAGATCAAGCCGACATATTCCAGGACAATGTTCAGCAACAACTTTGATTGATGCATCAGTCAAGTTTCTGCATATCGAGAAATATAATCAACAAGTTGAAATATTGATAAATATCTATTGAGAAAGAAAGAAATAAGGAACCTACAATTTGAGTAAATTATTAATTTTGAATGAACTAATAAATTCACAAATAATCATTAATCCATGTCCAAAGAATGATCAACAATTTAAAAAGAACGATATTGGTTTTAACATAAACACCGAATTAGGCTATATTTTTCTCTGATTGGTAATTTATTCTCCAACTATCTAAAATGAAATTGCCATGAAATTACTTATATGAATATCTATAGGAGATTTGAGACACGAAACAAACTGCTATAATGATACTTACACGCAGTCCTTCAGAATAAGCTCTTTCATGTTGTGACCACGTGCAACAATGTAATCCTTTACAAAGGTATCACAAACAGTTGGAATGCCAGCCACTGACAACACTTCTAAATTTTCAAGCTCCATCAGTGCTGGCACAATTAGTGCAGCATCAATGCCAAGGCAGTGATCAAGGTACAACTCTTTCAAAAGAGTTTTCAATGATTCAGCCAAAATATGAAGACTGGCAGATGTGAGAAGCGAGCACTGGCTAAGGTTTATTGATCTAAGTGTTGGAGTAGAAGAAACAAGTGCTCGCAACCCCCCATCTGAGAGCCGACATGCACCACCAAGGGATAGACTTGTTAAATTAGGTAACTGCTTTGGTGACCTTGCTAAAGTATCAACTACCACATAATCCGGCAAACAGCGCCCACACTGGTCAAGTTGCAGTACCTATTTCAAATTCAAAATTGAATAAATAAGTAAAACTCAGATAATCAAATCTTCAGAAAGCAAATAGGAATATAAAACAAAAGCTAGATAAATATAAACAAGAAAGCTACAAAGTGAAGAAAGCGGAAAAAACATTTAAAACAAAAATACATTGTGTTTTGCCTTGTCAAATACTAAACAAAGTACCACAAAAATTTATGATTTTAAAAGGACACATGCTAACTTTTGAAATGTTACTGTCCGTGATTTAATATTTTACACTTCATATTAATTTTAAACCAATTATAGACCATGTAATGTCCTATAATTTTCAAAATTTCTCATATCCCCATAATCATATCCATTTCATATCCCCATGTAATCCCCATATTCTTATAGAGTCATATATGTGTGCTTACACGACCCAGTCAGACTCTCTGTTGGCTCCACTGCCAAGGTAAGGAAGCTCACATTACTAATGAATAAAGAAACCAGTAGTTATTGCGTATTCTTTTAATAGTAAATTTTTCCACAAATCTTTATTGGCTCACATTACTAATGAATAAAGAAACCAGTAGTTATTGCGTATTCTTTTAATAGTAAATTTTTCCACAAATCTTTATTGAAAACTTCATCCTAATTGATTCTGAATCTTTTATAATTAATGGACTCTTAATCTCAAAATTTTGAAAATATCGCTTGCCGAACTTCTACACGACTGTAAACTTATAAGGGCTTTTTCAGTTATTAAATATTCATACTAATCGAGAATCGCCTAAAACCAAGGCGGATCTTAGATAGGACATAGAATGTGCCCCTCCAAAAGTTTCGATATACACACACTTTCAACTGCATATATTTTTGCATATTTTTAGTATAATATCTTCAGACAACCAAACTAGCAGAGGTGGATCAGCGGCAAAACAATATATCGCAGCCTTGTTGTCCTGGGATCAAGTCCTTCTAAAGCCTTTTTAACAAATTTATTGAGCAAAAAACATTAATGTCAAGATTCGAACCCAGTACGTGATAATTTAAAAATATACAAGGATAAACCACCACGCCGACAAAACCGCACTGAAGTTTTAGTGAAATATTTGTTATATAATCATTATATAACAACAATAAAGATTTGTGGAAAAATATACTATTAAAAATAAATCGCAACTGCATTTTGTCAGAGTTGTATCAAGGTGTTTGATATCACGGTGTTTGATATCACGCAACAATTCAACAAAATTACATGAAACACCAAAAGCAATCAAACAAGTTAAAACCGCCTGCCTACACACGTTTGTAAACTTTGTAATGGCTTATTCAGTTATCAAATATTCATCTAAAAGCGAGAATCACCAACTGACCAAAGTTAATTTAAACTCAATTCATTAATTTCACTATTAGGGTTTTAAAAAGTCCTCAAATGAAATTTGACCGTTACAGCAAAGTGTTCGATACCACTACAACTAAAATTGAGGCGGCATTTTCCGTATCTAACTATGACCGCAAATTCAGACCCTGTTTGCAATAATTCATCGAAATTATATGAAACACTAAAAGCTATTAAACAAGTTAAAAAAACCGCCTAAACACACCTTTGAAAACTGAAAATAGCTTATTCAGTTATCAAACAAATATTCACCTACAATCCAAAGTTAATCTAAACTCAATCTACTAAAATCACTGAGTGTTTTAAAGAGTCTGCGACTGCAATTCGGCCGCTATATCAGCCTGTTTGATATCACTGCAACTACAATTCAATTAGTATCATCTATATATATTTGACAGCAACCGTGATTTCCTTAATCACAACAATCTAACAAAATCACATGAAACACTAAACGACAACAAAACAAGTAAAAACCACGTACCACCAAATTAGAAGTATCACTTTCTTCAAAGCACTTAGTAAAATGTTCCTCGGACAACCACGAGCAGTCTCTAACCCGAATCTCGGTCGGACTTCCACCAACAAGAAGTTCAAAGAAATGATCATTCATTCTTCTCGAATCACACAACAACTGACTAAGCCTATGCCTCAAACCATCCGGCACACCCTCAAGCGAAACAATCGCATCCACATTCTTAGCAAGTATCCTAATACAAAGCTCTTGCAATGACGGAACAGTTAACTTTCCACCTAACTTCTCCAAACCCGTTTTCGGTTTCCACTTTATCTTATCAATCAAATTCTCCTGCACAGTATCAGAACCAAATGGAATCCATTTCTTCTCTCGATCCCTAATGATTTTCATCGCAGTTGAAAATGGACCAGGCCAATCTTCAACCTCATTCCTCTCTTCTTCTACTCCATTTTCCTGCACCAAATCCTCATCAGCGCTTTCATCATTCACAAAATGCGCGAAACGTGAAGCATTCACTCTCGCTATATCACGAAATCGTTCCATATTCCTCCTCACACCGCGTTCCTCTCTCACATTATTAATAGCATTTCTAGCTTCTTCTACAACATTCGGTACTTCATTTCTCTCTTCCACAATATTCTCAACTACGCCTTCAGATTCCACACCGAATTCGTTATTTTCATTTTCCTTTTCATCAGCGACAACAACAGGTTCCTTCCCTTTCTCTTCTCTAGTCAATTTTCTTCTTCCACTAGATTCTACTTCATCGTTTTTCACTTCGATTTTGTTCCTTTTAGGAGTGTTGTTCTGAGAATCATTATCATCGATAACGATTTCACGTTTGAGAATTTTCTTCCCCGATCGCAAGTTCACAAAACCGTTCGGTATTGGATTAGGTTCGGAATCCGAAGCGGTAAGATTTGATTTATCCATTTTCTGTTTCTTCGGTTCGGAAACCCTAGCGGTGGTTGGTTCGGGGGTAGTTAAGGCTGGTTCGGAGTTAGCGAGACGGAGGCTGCGACGGCGAGGAGGAGCGGAGGAGGAAGAAAGGGAAGGAGATTCGGTGGTTTGAGTAGGAGTGAGGGGGTGTATGGGTTTAGAGGGGGGTGTAGTTTTAGTTGGTGGAGACATTTTCGGCTATGAATAAGGAAGAAGAGTAGGGTTTGGAAATGAAAAGGGAAATGAAGGGATTTGGAGGGAAAAGGAGAGTGAGTGAGTATTTATTGGGAGTGTAATTTGTGGTTTGCACCGCTTCGAAGTAACCGCAGATTAATGTGTACAGTAAACGACGACGTATGAGAATCTTCCTTCGCACATTTTACTTCATTTTCCCGCCGGTAGTGTGGACTGGGTTTGTGTGTAGTAGTGATGTTGTGGTTGCACAGTAGTCTGTCATATCTAGACCGTCATATTATGATCATATGGTTTGAATTTTAAACTTTAATTTTAGATTTAAAAATAGTTAAAATTGGTTATTATAATCTGGATTGTTCGCTCTTGATTAGATGTTTAAGAGGTGAATGATTACATGCAAACTTTAGTTGAAATGTGTTTTGATTCTTATTTTAGTTCGCAATATTCATATTATTAGATTGAACGTTGTCGTCTAAATTTAAATTTAGGATTTCAAAATCGTGTAAGGGAGTTTCCGTTTCTTCCATTCCTTTAATTTAATGTTAGGATATCCATTATTTACCAAAACAGCCAATTTATTTTTCACATTTTTAAAAATTAACATAAAGATTAAACTCCGGTAATTTTAAATTAGTTCATGTGTGAGATTTGACTTTTTAATTGCAGACTTTTAGAACTCAAAAGTCCAAAGATAGAATATATCATCTAAGTATAATATAGACATTTTGAAATATTGACCAATGTTTCTATGTTCCATAGTTAATTTGATTGCATCATATTTTCAATCACTTTTTCATGTGTTTTTAGTGAGTTTTAGAAAAGCAATTGAATTGTGGTAAAAATTTACCGTGGAGTAGAAACTGTACGTTGAAGCTATTAAAACTCACAATCGAGGGAACTCTAAACTCACGGTGGCGGGTGACCATCACTCAACCAAGCACACTTATCCCATCTACGTTTAATCTCTCTGGTTTTGACTCATTTTCTTAGATTCGATGATTGCATTTCTTATATTTCGTTGCGTAAGAAATAAGCACTTAAGCATTGAAAAGTTGTCTATTATTTGGAGATTGGTCAATCTAAAAGCAAATTAAACGTCAACATGACGTTTATTAAGAAACACGACCGTGTTTCATGCTTCAAATTGTAGTTTATTTTAGCTTGTTATGAAATACATTTAGATGTGATAGTTAACACGATCGTGTTTGATACGTTAAAACTGCATTTTATGTTTTTTTAATTATGTTTCTTGTTGGACTTAGACACATTTTAACTATAAATAGAAATTATAGAACCATTTTTAGGTTTGATGCTTTTGAATTTAAGCTGCCTTTGGAGTTTGGAGTGTAAGATCAACTCTTCTACTTCCTCCTCCTTTTCTAGTATAGCTCTAGTATCTGAAAAGGTTAACTTGGAATCATAAACCGTTAATGTGGCAAACCTCAAAAAGTTTCCTGAATATACACACTAACTACTAATATTGTTTTTTGAAAGGAACTACTAATATTGTTGTTATTGGGAAAAGTCCTAAGAAAAAAACAGTCTAAAAGTTTTTTAATCAATTGCTAAATTTAATCGATTTTCACAAAGTTGAATCAAAATTGGGATTTTCTCAACAAAAAAATATATCAATTACTTGTGATCCAAAAACAAATTATTTTAAATACTCAAGAAATACTTGTATCATCATAGAAATCGTTTTCAATGATGAAACGCAAAAAATTTAGCCGCGTTAACAAATTCTAGGAACTCCTAAATCTAATATAAAGAATTTCTTCACATTACGAATATACAATATACATAACTTTTTTTTTTTTAGGGAAATACAATATACAGAACTTGTTAACTGCATTCATGTTTGTCTTCCATCAAAAGCCTTAGCAGCTTCATTTGCAAAGAAATTGAATATTTATCTGAAAAGTTACAGAATTTGAATAAATTGTTCATCACATGAAATCATAATTTATAACGTCGCCTTAAAACCATTGACAGGAAAAACAAGCAAAAAGTACTTCAAAATATAGAAACACCATCTAGGAAAAATAAAGCGTCAATGCATCGATAATTGGCTCGCTGTTTAGCTTGATTCACAAAGATTTTTCAGCAAACCATACCAACAATGCAGGCACAAATAGAAAAAAGTGGCTAAAGGTTTTCCATTTAGCAAAGTATATCACAAGGGCATGATAATAAGCCGACAAAAATGTATACCCAACCTTCCAATGTCTAACCTTTCCAAAATGAATGAAAGAGAAGGAAAATAAACAGCACTATAATTGTATAATTGAATCAACAAGGTCCTCAAGAGGTGCTAGCTCCGCTTTTTCGATCAACCGGAATTCCTACAACATAAGAAAGTATGTATCTCAGCTAATAAATTCAAGTTGAATCCAACAACATGCTTTCAATGACTACAATTCAGTACAAAGACATCAATAAAAAATTTATCTTTGTGACATCTTACCCAAGTAAATAAAACAAAATGCTTGAAGCAAGTATTCAAGTGAGCTTCTTCCTTCAAACTCACAATCTTCTGAAAATGTGAGTGATAAATGTGAGCATATACACGGAATAATCGCTTAAATATTGTCTTGACGACATCTCTGAAATTGGGTGGAAAAGGAGCCCCTACAAAAAAGCAATTGAATAATGCAGTGAGACTACACATATATAAATAGTCAAGAATATTATGCCACCAGCATTGTCGAAATGTCCAACATACCTAATCTTTGAGGGAAAATTGTTTCATCATCTAGCTGAGATTCAATCCAATCCATCAAATACTCGACATACTTTGGAGCAGATACCTCTATTGGTTTCTTGATAGTAACGCCGTCAGCCCATCGATACTCATACCTGTACATTATTTTACATTAAATAACTTTTCTTTTCTTTTTTTGGACGATTTTACATTAAATACTTGTCGCACATGCATGTTTTAACGTTTTTATGACGATTTAACTACTCTGCTTAAGGTAGGCAACGACTTGATCAAGTGGACACTAAAAAAACAAAGGAAGATTGACATGGAAAATGTGAAATCAGTTTAATCTCAACCCTTGTCAAAAAGGTTGAAAATATTAACAGAAACTAAACTATGCAATAACTTTTAGCAGGCAGGGTTTACTTATCATATCGGTATGTCATATTCACTAAAATCAGCATCAATATTTCCTATAATAAGAGTTCACAAGTTCCTAACACCAATTGAATTGAAGTACATAAATTGCAGACAAACCAAAAAGAGAAACACGAAATAGCTGATATGATATTTATTAATATAGATGCAAAAACGCTGTGAAACTAAGATAAGAGTTTTTTGAAGGATCAAACCATACTTCGGTCCTGCAGTCATCGTAGGACAGTTACTCGGCGTGCAGAATTCGGTCAACGTACCAAACATGATATTCACTTGATTAAAGAAGTCCACAGCTGCACATAAAATAAAAACATAAATCACTATGACAAAAATATTGTAAACAATTAAACAGTAACATACACGTTATAAGTGGTGTCAATCACAGATTGCAGATCGTGGAAATAGAGTTTGCTCAAATTGCACTACACAACAGTGTGCTATAGCCACTATTTAGCAATATTTTGTACTAAATATTGTATAGTGCAACAATGGTGATTTGTTCAAATTCACGTTAGAGCGATTAGCACCGCTATTTAACAACACAGATTATAAGTGACTTAAGAAATCAAACACATAGGTTTAGATGGAAAAGTTGGAAACTTCGCAACCAATTGCCAGAACTGAATTGATTAGAGATTCTTACTGTTTACAGCAAGCCACTCATTGATATCTTCACCAGGAGGCAGCTTCACAGCTTCCCTCAAGTTCCCACTACCCAATGTAGCATCGATGTGTTTTTGAAGTTGAGCACCCTAGATTTCAAAACGAATAGAACATTCATTACTCATATGACCAAATATGAACCACAAAAGATATAAAGTAGACGGAATCTTGCAACCGATGCACAACAAGCAAAATTACCAACCTTACTTCCAGTTGGAGCACTCTTTTTTGGACGAAATGTTTTCTGGTTTCTGCATGAATCAAATATCAAATTCTAGTTATGCTCGAGTGACCACCATCAATAGAAATAAAAACGAAAGTATGCCATACTAAAAGCCATAAGAAATTGCGGATAATTCAATAAAACAAGCAATTTCCATAACAAAAAAGTTACGGATAGAAGCAATTTGGCAGGTAATAAGTGATATCTATAGAGCTTCAAATTTCAGTCAACCATAGCCGTGAAGTGGTTAATGTTGAACGGAGTTTTACACATTTTCAAACGCAAAGTAGTTCCTATCTATGAAGCACGAACACGACACAAACACTGATTCAAGAAAATGACATAATCCCATATGTGTCGGTGTTGTGTCAGACACCGGGACACACCTAATCTAAGGTGCGTCCGTGCTTGATAGGTACTTCCTATGTCCATATTTGCAAAACCTAAATATAAATATTGAAAGAGTTTAATTTTGTTATACCGTTCTATCAACCAATCAATCACAAAGCACCTTTCGTATGAGTTTTAAAGTAAATATGATTAAAATCAAATATTATTACCTGGTTGATGGTTGATTGACCGTGTAAAAAATATTTGCTGTATTGATGCATATCAAATAAACCCATTCTAAGGTAGCTAAGTATAGACCCAATTTGCCAATTTGAGAAGGACGGTAGAACAGAAAATTTGACAACATAATATTACCATTAGTAAAAAAAAAAAAAAAAACTTTTTAGGTTCATTGAATATTTGTATCCGGAGATGATGGAGTATTTATCACTCAACATAAAATATACATCATCCAAAACTTACGAAAAGCATATTACTATTCAGATTTCAATCTGATTTCAATTCCTGAATCTTGTGATTAATTCCAAATAGCAGACAAATTAAAATTGCTATGCCACAAACTAAATCATCAAATCACAAACAAATTGAAGCACAAAAATTCTATAACCATGTGCAATAATGATATGATCATCAATCTCATATAACATAAGAAAAAACGATGATTAAGTTCAAAGAGATTAAGAGAACAATCTTAAAACACATAAAATTAAGAAGAAGAAGAAGAAGAAAAAAGAACCTGCTACCAAGACCGAAGAGACTCATGGTGGCGAAATATCAAAGGTAACTCTGATTCTTGAAGATGGATCCAAGTTCCAGAGGCACCTCGTAAGAAATTTCGCAAAAAAACAAAAACCAAAAAATAATAAGAATAAGAAATCAAAGAATGTCTCAATTTAATTTAAGGTTTTATATATATAGAAAACAAAAACAAACAAGGATAGAGGTTGCTTAACCTTCGCTTGGTTTCCTATAATTGCCAGTCTGTCCGTCTCTTTCTCTCTCTAAATTTGTTACTTTCTCTCTCTAAAATCTCCATTTGCCAACCTGCACTTTGCTTACCTGTCTCTCTGCTGGGGATTCTCTGCTTGAGATTTTTTTGCATTCATTCATTCACTTTCTCATTTTTTATTTATTTACTTTTTTGGATGTACTTTCTTTTTATAGATTTTGATCACATTTTAAATTATTGCTATTCTCTTTAATCATGGATTTTTATTTTTATGATGGAATTTAGTGAAAAAGAAATTAATGAGGATATTTCAAAAAAGAAAATAAATTAATGATGAGTAAATTTGATCGAACCAATTAATCATTTTAAATCGAATTAAGCGCGCGTAATTTTATCTTTTGATCATATGATTTTTCCACTAAAAAATAATCTAAATGATTTTCCACTAAAAAATAATCTAAATGATTTTTCACTAAAAAACAATCAAAATCATTTTAATTTAACTTATTTTAAAAGGTTTCTTAACGATCATATTGCTCGTTCTATTTTTTGATAAGATGTTTGTTACTTCGTCTAGAAGATAAAAACCGATTATTGTACACTAACAATGTAGAATCAATTTACATTATTTTCTCTGTCTCAAAATTATATATTGCTTTGGAAATAAATTTGTCTCAATTTATATAAGTTCATTTTCTAATAAAATATTAATGTTATTTTTACTAATATACTCTTAGCTATTTATTAATCTCTCTTTAATTTTGTCAAAAAATATTAATATCTCTTTAATTTATTTTTTCAATAACATCAATAAAGGATAATTTTATAAAATAACTCATAATTTCTCTTTCTCATACAAAATTACTTACATTTTTAATTTATGTAAAGTAGTCGAAACCACTTATAATTTGGGACTAAGAAAAGTATTAATCTGTTCAATTCAAACTCTATTATTTGAGACATTTTAAAGCAGAACAATATTTTTTTTATAATGCCAAAAAAAATAACTATATTTTGTGAATTAAATATCTAATTATTTATGAAATAAAAAGAAGTAGATAATAATATACAACTAATTAAATTTTAACAAAAAAATATAAATAATTAAATAAAAATAAAATCATGAATTATTTTCCTTAAACCTTATATACAATAATAAACTTCTTTAAAAAAAAACAATAAACTTGACTTGTAAAAAAGATTTATTTTTGAAAGATTGTAAAAGAGAAACAATTTTTTTTTTTGACAAAAGTAAAAGAGAAACATGATTACCAATACTAAATAAAAAATACTTTTTGTAGGTATTCGCTTATATAAAAATACTTTTTGTTTTTTTGGGAGGGTTAAAAACTTTTTATTGAGAATTACAATTTTACAAATTATAATATTTTTTTTTTTAACTTATGCTATTGCGTATTAGGATAGGTAGCATTAATTTCTCATAAAAATAAATAAATACACCTTTCTATCATTTTTTTACTTTAAACATTTTTTAAGCACGGTCAAACATCTTTATCATTACTTTCTTTGGCATATCCATTTGGATTATTTTTCATAATAAAAAATAAATCTGTTGCCGATTTCTCCATCAATTTGCAACTTAATAATTTCTCAGTTTAGAAAACTTAATAATGTTTTGGATAGGATTAAACAATATGGTGACGAATTTATTGAATGATTTATCTGTCATCCGATCAGTCACAACTTTATGCCAACTAAATTGGAGTAGATTAATCGTATGTTGACATATTGTATTTCTTTGAATCATAATAAAAGTTCTTATTTTTTTATTTTTTTTTAAACTATAAGAGTTCTTATCTCTTTAAGGTTATTTTTCATGTTTTTGTTTCCGAAAAATAAACGTCGTGCAAGAATATATGTTACGTCACTCAAAATAACAATTTTTGGTTCCGATTATACTTACACAGAGAGTACAGTAGTAGATACCCTACTAACGATAATGCTGAGTAGAGCACTGGTTTTTGGGCATTCTATGAAAGTGATGATTAAGGGATGATCCCCAGGACCTATATTTATAGGGTTTTAGGAGGTCGTTGGCGTGGGAGAAAGAAATAAGGAGGAAATGTTGTGCTCTTTTGTTATCAATTGTTTTGCAGGCTAATAAAAATGACAGGTGGATTTATCGATTTCATGTCTCTTCAAAATACAACGTTAACAGTGTTTACAACTTTTTAACAATGATTGCAATACTATTATTTGGCACAAGGAGGTTCCTCTAATGGTCAACATCTTTGCTTGACGTCTTTTGCAAAACCGTCTTCCAACAACTTATAACTTAATCAGGCCAAGGGTCCTTCAACCAAATACGTTTTTTTTGCTCAGGAGGTTGCGGTTCACCAGAGGATATTGATCATATATTTTTCACCTGTGATTATTTTGGACAAATTTGGTATGACATATATAATTGGCTCGGAGTGATCTCAGCCAAACCATCTCGAATAAAGGATCACTTTCTTCTTTTTCGATCGTTGTGGGTGGCTTCTCAAAAAACATTTGTTATGTTTTTTTATTTAATTTTCCTTTCTTGGGTTTGGAATATTCGGCGTGACATGAATGCTAGAGTTTTTCAACAAAAGGGGAATTCAATCATCTATAAAATTGATTAAATAAATAATTTAATTTTAATCAAATAATTATTTAAAATTTCCTCTATTAATAGATTATTTAAAAAATAAATTATCTATTAAATAAAATGGTTACAAAAAGTTTAGGCAACCTCAAGGTGCTCACCAGGGTTATGACAAATCTCAAGTTCAAAGAGCACTAAATAGCTACTTACGAATCACTCATCAAAAATGTTCTCACATCGACAACGACACTTGAACCCCACGATCTTACGCGTCACCCAACTCCTTATCAACTGAGTCAACATTCAATTTCTAAAAAAAAATATATTCTTTAAAAAGAGTGAAAGATTTCTCAATTTCTACCTATATTTTCCACCCCGACCTCAAAGCCCTTCCTTTTCTTCCCCTTCAAACTCACAAGAGTTGAACCTAGTGATGCATGATGGTCAAACACTAGAAACACTAACAAATAAAGAAATATCGACAATGTCCCAATGCCAAAAACAAAGTGAAAAATGAAAAATCCTATCAAATAAAACATAAAAATATAAATATAAAATTTCCCAAAAAAAATTGAACAGATTTTCCATTCAATTATTAATTAATATACGGGCCAAACATTTTCTCCTATTCAAATATATACTAGATGACAATTTCTGAGGTACACACGATATACTCGGTCTTTAAATTTTTTTGAAGAAGGTAAACTAGTCCATCTAGATTGACACTGGAGAGAGTTGAACCTGAGACCTATAGGAGGAGCACACTCTCAAATCTCAAGCCAATACCACCAGGCCAACTCAAATGGGTTCTTGGTCTTTAAATTAATAATCAAATGTTTTTTTTCTTCTTCTTCTTAAAAGATGTTATTTTATATCATTTATAATTATAATAACTAAATCTTATTTAAGAAAAGTGTGGGCATAATATTATTTTTTTAAATTTTTTTATCACGCGTGATAGTGAATATTGATTATTTTTTTAGATAAACTAATTTTTTTTAATATTATTTTATAAATAATTAAATGATGTTTTTTCTTATAAAATAATAATTATAAAAATATAAAAGTCAACTAAAACTCTTTATTTCATAAAAATGATCGTTAATTTTTTTATTTATAAAATAAGTGTATATTATTTTTTGACAAGATAAAGGTATATACACTTTAATTTGCGAGTGTATCCTAGAATCTTCCTTGAAACATTTTGTCATACAGGAAGAGAAAGAGAAGCGTTTGTGAGTTTTAATTATTTTATTTAGGATCTTGGATGAATGACATGTGGCAAAAAAAGATTCAATGGTTCATATTTAAAAATAAACAAAACATTTATTTTTTTAATAAAAAATAATTAAAACTCATAAAGGCTTCTATTTCTCTTCTCTCGATGGCCGCACAATCGATGAATGTTACGTTGGCGGTGATGAGACAGGTGAGGAAGAGTTTGTGGTAAAAGCTTAACGACAAAAACGTACACTGATACAAGAGAAGGAGAAGAAGAGAAAGAGAAGCGTTTATGAGTTTTAATAAGTTTTTATTAAAAAAATAAATGTTTTGTTTATTACTAAATCTAAACTACTGAATCTTTTTTTACCATATGTCATTCATCTAAAACCCTACATGACTGAGCATAGAATAAATGGAGCATACCTCCACCCTGCTACAGCGATCACCGGCATACAGGAACCTCAAACGGGTGTTGTGGACTCTTCCCGCTAACGTGAGTACTAATGCCACCGACAATCATGATAGTAGCATTAACATCAACTGCACACAGTGAGTAGTGACATGCATCCAATTAAATTTAAACTTAAGAATAGGACTAGGGACCAATAGTGAACGACAATCACTTTATCAATTAATTTCAAATTATTCAGAATACCTCTTATCATATGGTGGTTTATTAGTCACAATGATCATTATATAAGTCATTACAGGACCCTTTTCATAGTCATGTTTCTTTTAACTTTTAACAAAAAGGGACCTAGCTGAGAAGAAATAACCAAGAGTGGTAGAGAAAAGATATGAATAAAATAACAAGTAATTAGCTCAAGTAGTTAACGAGCATCAAGAAGGAATTGTGTTCAAGAGAAACTAAATTTGACTTCTCATGGAACAATTCTTTATCAGATTTAATGAATCTTTTGACCGAACTCCAGATTACACAGTCCTTTTTTAATGAGAAGCGGATGTTAACAAGAATAAACTTAATCTAATTTTATCCTACATTTTTTTAAGTGTAACACCCCATAAAGTGTAACACTTAAGACTATCACATGATATCAGCAACTCTCTTTGCATGTTAAAGATCCCAACGATAAAATAGTAACTGCAAGTCTAAGATTAGAGTTGTCAAAACGGCCGGGATGTATGGGCCGGCCCGTTTAGCCCGAATAAATATAGGACTTGGGCCTAAAATATTGAGTCCGAATTTTAATAGGGCTTTTTACCCCGGCCCTTAAAAGCCCGGTACCCGTTAGGGCTACCTCGAACGGGCCGCGAGTAGCCCGCATAACAAAAAAAATTCTATAAATTATATATATTTTTCAAATAATTCTTTACTTAGTTGATTATCAAAGTAAAAAACAAAAGTGAAAATTCAATGAATTAACACAAATATAAATGTAATATAAAATTATATTTATTCGTTTCGTTATTTATAGTTTTAAAGATCGAATATATAAATATCTATAACCATAACGTATCTAATTTATTTAAAATCATTTTCCTCGTCGTTTTAGTTTACGACGTTTGTACGAAAATGTTTACAATTTATTTTTGTGCTAGACATTATTTAAACATATTAAAAATATTATTTATAAAAAAATTATAGTAGTGTTTTATAGTACTTTTTTTAAAATAAAAAATATATAATTTTTAAAACGGGCCGGCCCGTTTAGCCTGCGGCCCGTGTAGGGCCGGGCTCAGGTAGTATATTTCAAGCCCATTTTTCAACCGAGCTTTTTGGTCCGGCCCGCTAAAGCCCGAAGCCCGTTAGGCCCGACCCTAAATGGGTCGGACCGCCCGTTTTGACGGCTCTATCTAAGATGTTGCAAGCATTACTAGATGAATTATTATTTATCATTAATCAGTAATCGACAATTTTAAAATGAATAAATTATTAATATTAAAATTAACTTTTTCACAAAAGTCAGTTTGATAACTGCACCGTATAAACTCCCGTTAGTATTTTGTTGTG
Organism: Medicago truncatula; assembly: GCF_003473485.1. Lineage (NCBI taxonomy): Eukaryota > Viridiplantae > Streptophyta > Magnoliopsida > Fabales > Fabaceae > Medicago > Medicago truncatula. The sequence continues at coordinate 18,358,488 of NC_053043.1, read as the reverse complement.
AAAAAGACAAGATAACAACCATCTAAGTCTCCATTTAAAGAATGGTAAGCATATCTCACCAAAAAGTTTGTACAGGTACTAGAAGTTTAAAGAAAATTTTAGAGGGACTAAAACAAAATATTGGTATATTTATAGAGACCAAAATCATATTTAACTTTAAAAATATTATTTTAGTCTTCCTAGTGTTTATAAGGCATTTGTTAGAATGACCACGATCATCATTACTCATTACATGCATTTGTCAATGACTATTGAATGATCAATTCAAATTATTCAGAAAGAATATTAAAAATATATATTTCCACTATTCCACTCTCTATATATAATAGAACCAATTTGACCACAAATACACACACAATATAACATTATCAACAATAACATGAAGATGATTCTAACTATCTTCTTCATTTTTTCTCTTCTTTCCCTTGCTCATGCATCCGTAGTAGATTTCTGCGTAGCAGATTACAATGCACCAAATGGCCCGGCTGGATATTCTTGCAAACCACCATCAAAAGTAACCGTGAATGACTTCGTCTACCACGGCCTAGCCGCAGCTGGAAACACCACAAACATTATCAAAGCCGCTGTTACCACTGCAATAGACGCACAATTTCCCGGTGTAAACGGTCTTGGAATTTCCATTGCACGTTTAGATATAGCCGTCGGTGGTGTTATTCCACTTCACACACACCCCGGTGCTTCGGAAGTGTTGGTTGTTATTAAAGGAACAATCAGTGCTGGTTTTGTTTCCTCTGACAATGTTGTTTACCTTAAAACACTTCACAAAGGTGATGTTATGATTTTTCCACAAGGATTGTTGCATTTCCAAATTAATGTTGGTGGTTCTAATGCACTTACTTTTAATAGCTTTAGTAGTGCTAATCCTCGTTTACAGATATTGGATTACGCTTTGTTTGAAAGCGATTTTCCAACGAAGTTGATTACTGCAACTACTTTTATTGATCCTGCTGTAGTGAAGAAGCTTAAGGGTATTCTTGGAGGTCGTGGTTAAATTATGATGTTATTCATATGAAAGAGTGAGGAATCTTCATGTTACTGGCTTTTCTTTTATTTGTTTGTGTTTGTTTCTGGTATTGTCATGTATTGAGAAATTTGTGACATGAGATGAATAAATGTATGTGTTTTATTTTCTTGAATATTTGGTTTTTTTTTTTGTGCACTTCTCATTTTCTATTAAGTAAACATGTATATGAAGCACAAATACGGATATCTGATACGATAACAGTCACAGACACACTGACACAGATAATAATTTAAAAAAATCACATAATTTAATGTAATTAGAAGTGTCGGTGTCGGACACGCCTAATCCAAGGAGTGTCCGTGCTTCATATAACATCATACAATAAAGTATCTATGTTTCAATGGTTAAAATAAAAATAAAAATAAATAATGAGGTGAGCTGCAAACTATCTATATTATTGCTCCAACATAGATACTTGACGTTGAAAATTATTAATATGATCCTTAATGGATCCAAATCCTGAGTTAGGAGGTATAGATTTTTCAACTTCATTAATAATTATATATATTTGTTTTGTTAGATAGTCTAGTGGCTAGAATTCATCTTATAATGTGAATAAGTGGGGTGTCCGAGGTTCGAAACTCGGCCCCTGCATATAAAAATGCATTGACATTCCCTATGCTCACAGGACTCATTAATAATTATATTACTTGCATATTCTGACTAGCAATCTCGTGGCCTTGTGCCCGTTATTTTTATTGAGCTAACACGTAAATCTTGATATTATTTTTTTTATGAATTTTTTATTTTGATTAAAAATATTAATTTAAATTAAAGTATAAATATAGATGTTTGTGATTTTAAATCGTAAGAAATCATGTTTATTTATTTCAATGATACAAACCATATAACATAAACTCTTACAAATTTTTTTAATAACATAGGCAAATTATTTTAAGAGTATAATTTGAAGAATGAAAAAGCTGACCCAACATACCTTATTCTCTTTATACACTAATATATTATATACATAAAATTACATATGAGTAGAAGGTCAATGGACAACAAGCTGCGTCGCTAAACCTTTTTAAATAATAAAATCAATTTTCGTAAATATGAGATCAGGGAGACATAATAGTGTTACGCATGATCCTTTAAATCTATATAGGAGGTCAACAACCTTTGGTTGTAGAAAGTCTTTATATATAAATATACTTATAAAATAGATAATTTGTTCAAATAGAAACAACAATATTAAAATGATTAACTGTATTATGTAGGAGTATATGTTTTTTTAAGAAACTTTAATATGTATATGTGTGTGTATATATATATATATATATAATATTGAAGAAAAAAGTTTTTCTTCTTAATTTACCTTGAATTCAAGGTTCGTCTAAATTGAACCTCTAAAAACTGGTCTAAAGGTGGATCTTTACTATTTTTTAGATTTTTTTATAATAATAAAAGATTGTAAATAAAAATAATATTTTATCAAAATTTACTAAAATAGGAGAGTCCATTATTGGACTGGGTCCATATTAGACAACACTTTAATTTAAAGTACTAAATTTACACTTTTGATTTTTTTTTTTTGTTTTGTCAAGTAACCTAGTGGTTGGAGCTCACACATTTTAAATGTGAAGAAGTGGGGTGTCTGGAGTTCGAACCCCGGCCCCTGCATATAAAATGCATTTATCCCTACCAACTGAGTTAAGCTCACTGGGACACACTTTTGGTATTTTTACCAAATAAAAAATTGTACTCCAAAGAAAAACGGTTTTTGACAAATTATAATATATATATTAGAGTATTGACAAATTATATTTATTTTTACCCAATACACCTTTTTAATTTTAGAAAAAAAGTTTTTTTAAAAAATTGTCACATAATAGTTTGAAGCTTCAATTATTTTTGAGTGAGATTATAACATTTGTTAGAAGGAACTAGAAATAGAGATATCATCAATATAACTGGTCTCCTCAGTGCAGGACTGTTTTAAAAGCTTGCATGTTCAATATAATTTACACTAGAGAAATGATATTTGAACAACCATTTTTTACAACTTTTGTGACAACTTTCTCTCTCATACTCACATTATCTTTTTACTTTCTCTCTCTATTGCTTTGGTTTTTGTGCCACTATCTCATTTCCTTTGTAAAATTTTGGTTGTCACAAAAGTTGTCACATATATGGATGTTCAAATAACACAACTCTTTACACTATATGGATTAGAAGGAATCATGTGAGATTCAAAGATAAGACTATGCACCGGAAGCCTGCACTCAACATGATTATTGCTCAAACTGGCCTAGGAGGTAACATCACCACAGAAGTCTACAAAGGGGATATGCAGGAATTCAAGATTCTTAAAGCTTGTAAAGTTAACATCAAACCCCCTAGGGCCCCATCATCAAAGAAGTGATTTGGACACCTCCTTTGACAAGTTGGATTAAAGCCAACACTGATGGAACATCTACAAAGAACCCTAATAGAGCAGCTGCATGAGGAATCTTCAGAAACTCTGATAGCATGTGTATTAGATGTTTTACTTAGTATTTGGGGGAGTTATATGTTGAATTAGTAACTACTATGCTGCTATTGAGATTGCTCACATCAATGGTTTCTCAAACTTTTGGTTGGAACTATTGAGATTGCTCACATCAATGGAATCTTCAGAAACCATATAACAAACTTTTGGTCTCAATTATAACTTTTTTTTTGTGAAGGAAACCATTGAAACTTTTTTTTTTTAGGAAGAAACCATTGAAACATAGATACTCAATTATATGATGTTACTACATGTTTGCTTAAATATAAAATGAGAAGTGCACAAACAAAAAAACAAACCAAATATTAGGAAAATACAACATGTACGTTTATTCATCTCATGTCACAAATTTCTTAACACACTCCTTCAAAACACTTGACACAACCAGAAACAGACACAACGAAATGAAAGATAAATAATTAAAAGAAAACCCAGTAATCCTGAAGATTCCTCATTCTTTCATATGAATAACATCATAGTTTAACCACTACCTCCAAGAACACTCTTAAGCTTCTTCACTACAGCAGGATCAATAAAAGTAGTTGCAGTAATCAACTTCGTTGGAAAATCGCTTTCAAACAAAGCGTAATCCAATATCTGTAAACGAGGATTAGCACTACTAAAGCTATTAAAAGTAAGTGCATTAGAACCACCAACATTAATTTGGAAATGCAACAATCCTTGTGGAAAAATCATAACATCACCTTTGTGAAGTGTTTTAAGGTAAACAACATTGTCAGAGGAAACAAAACCAGCACTGATTGTTCCTTTAATAACAACCAACACTTCCGAAGCACCGGGGTGTGTGTGAAGTGGAATAACACCACCAACGGCTATATCTAAACGCGCAATGGAGATTCCAAGACCGTTTACACCGGGAAATTGTGCGTCTATTGCAGTGGTAACAGCGGCTTTGATAATGTTTGTGGTGTTTCCAGCTGCGGCTAGGCCGTGGTAGACGAAGTCATTCACGGTTACTTTTGATGGTGGTTTGCAAGAATATCCAGCCGGGCCATTTGGTGCATTGTAATCTGCTACGCAGAAATCTACTACGGATGCATGAGCAAGGGAAAGAAGAGAAAAAATGAAGAAGATAGTTAGAATCATCTTCATGTTATTGTTGATAATGTTATATTGTGTGTGTATTTGTGGTCAAATTGGTTCTGTTATATATAGAGAGTGGAATAGTGGAAATATATGTTTTTTATATTCCTTTTGAATAATTTGAATTGATCATTGTCATTGACAAATGCATGTAATGAGTAATGATGATTGTGGTCATTCTAACAAATGCCTTATAAACACTAGGAAGACTAAAATAGTACTTTTTAAGTTCTGCAATGTCAAATAAACATTGTTTCTTAATTAGGTGTGTTTGGGCAAACTATTGATTTTGGTGTAATTGATATATATGTGTCATTAGTTGTGACATAATAATTACTTGTTATTGTTTTGAGCTCTGTAACACAGACACTTATGATAGAGAACGTGTCCGACACACCGATATGATACTGACACGTATAATTACGTTCAATTATATCAGTGTTTCATAGGTTGTGATTTGTGAGTACCATTTATGTGAGATATGTTTAATATTCTTTAAATGAAGGCTTAGATGGTTACATTGTCTTTTTCACAACAAATACTAAATTGAGACATGTTATTGGAAAAGTATCTAAATAAAGATTCTACTTTGTATGCTATATAGTTTGTAGCTAGTGTTTACCCTCTCCTTCTCACTAGAAAATGACACCGGTGATTTGGAGTTTGGTCAGAAAGCAAACTCAGTTTCTCTTGAACAATTTCTCCTCGATACTTATTAACCACTTGTATCTAATTGTTTGGTTATTTTATATATCCACGTCTTTTCTCTACCACTCTTGTTATTTCTTCTCAGCTAGGTCTCTTTTTTTTAAAAGTTCAAAGAAACATGACTATGAAAAGGGTTCTGCAATGACTTATATAATGATTATTGTGACTAATAAACTACCATATATATGATAAGAGGTATTCTGAATAATATGAAATTAAATGATAAGTGATTTTCGTTCACTATTGGTCTCTAGTCCCTATCCTTAAGCTTAAATTTGATTGGATGCATGTCACTGTGTGCGGTTGATGTTACTATATTATCGTCGGTGGCGTTAGTGTTCACGTTAGGGGGAAGAGTCCACAACACCCGTTTGTAGCAGGGTGGAGGAGGAAGGAGAGGAAAGAAGAATAAGAAAAGGAGAAAAAGTTAGTTGTTGATAATGTATTATTAAATCTTTTTTTTTTTTTGGTAGATAGACCACTCACACACAAGTGGAGGTACCAGGGTTCGAACCCCGATCATGGCATTCGGTCTAACAATTTTGGCATTTTTGGTCAGTTGAGTTAGGACTTGTGAATTAAATCTAGTAGACATGTAAGATTCAATTTTTATTTTTTTTCTGTCTGGTAAAATGTTTTAAGGGAGGTTTTAGATACATCCGCAAATTAAAGTGTATATATATATTTGCTTTTTCTTGTCAAAAAAGAATATACACTTGTTATAAATTAACTATTAATTTTATGAAATAAAGAGCTTTAGTCGACTTTTATATTTTTAAAAATTATCATTTTAAAAAAACACTATTTCATTGTTTATAAGAATGATATTAAAATATTTTTAATTTATCTTAAAAATAATCAATATTCATTATTATGCGTGGAAAAAAAAAATTAAAAATATATTCCCCTCACTTTTCTTAAATAAGATTTAGTTATTAATATTGTAAATGATATAAAAAGTAATGTATTTTAAGAAAAAGTTCATTTAACTATTAATTTAAAGGGTTAATAGGTCTTTACCCCCCTGTAATATAGGGCATTTTTGGTTTTGCCTCCTGTAATTTTTTTTTTTTAGATTCCGTCCTTGTAAAATGAAGATTCTTCACGATTGTTCCCTAAGCCCATTGACTCAGCAGAATCTTTGATGCGGCACCTACATGGCTTTTTCTTTTTATTTTTCATTTTTTTTTGCTTGCCACGCGTGAAAAACAATTTACACATCATTAATAAATAAAAAAATATGAAAATTAATTTTCAAAAATTATAAAAAACAAATTAATTAGGATTTTTTTTTAAATTTAGAAAAAAAATCTCAAATTTAATATATTTCGAATTTTTCAAAAATTTATAAAATAATTACGAAAAAGATTCTAAAATTTCCAAATATAAATTAAAAAAACTTCGAAAATATCTAAAAAAAATTATTTCGAAAATTAAGTTTCAGAATTTTTTTTTAACTATTCCTAATTTCGTAAAAAAATTGATTTTTTTTAATTTGGAAAAAGATTTCATAAAAATTCAGGAATAAAACTCTCGAAAAAAATCTGAAATCTTTTCTAAATTTAATTTTTTTGAAAAAAAAAACTGAAATTAAGATTTTGATTTGAATTAAAAAAAAATATATTCAGAATTTAAAAAATCTTCAAAATTTCGTAAAATTTGAATTCTAGAACAATATTTCAAGATTTTATAAAAAAATTCAAAAAAAAAATCAGAATTTTTTCTAAATTTAAAATTTTCGAAAAAAATCTGAAGTTAAGATTTTAAAAATTTAAATAAAATCAATTTTTTTTTCAGATTAAATAGTTGGAATTTAAAAACATTTATATCCAGATTTTTAAAAATTAAAATATTTTCCAGAATTTTCATAAAATAAAAAAAAAAATTATTTCGAAAAAGATAAGACAATTTTCTATTTCGGAAAAAAATTTAAATGTTTTTTAATTTTTGGAAAAAAAATCTAATTTTTTTTCGATTTAAAAAAATAGTTTGAATTTTTTCAGATTTTTTAAAATTTTGAAAATTAATTTTTAGATTTTTTAAAATATGATTTTCGTTTTTTTAAATTTTATTTTATATTTTAATTTTTTTAAATAAAAATGACGTGTAAACTATTTTTTACGCGTGGCAAGCAAAAAAAATAAAAAATAAAAAGAAAAGGCCATGTAGGTGTCACATCAAAGATTCTGCTGAGTCAATGGGCTTAGGGGGCAATCGTGAAGAATCTTCATTTTACAAGGACAGAATCTAAAAAAAAAATTTACAGGAGACAAAACCAAAAGTGCCATATATTACAAGGGGGTAAAGACCTATTAACCCTAATTTAAACATCGAATATATGGTGTGTACCCCAAAATTTGTCATCTCGTATATATTTGAATAGGAGAAAATTTTTGGCCCGTATTAATTAATAATTGAATGAGAAATCTGTCGAATTTTTTTTGGGTAATTTCATATTTATATTTTTATGTTTTATTTGATAGGATTTTTCATTTTCCACTTTGTTTTTGGCATTAGGGACATTGTCGATATTTCTTTAGTTATTAGTGTTTCTAATGTTTAACTTCAAATCCAATGCTTTGTTTGTGAGGATTCGGGGCCGGGGTGGAAAATATATGTAAAAATTGAGAAATCTTTCACTTTTTTAAAATAAACATTCAATGGTTGTGATTTTATATTAAGAAATAAACATTTATTTTATTAATTAAAAAAACAAAAACAGAACGCGCACCCTCTCTTCCTCTGCGTTGTGCACTGTCTTCCTACCATTGAAACCTGCATCTTCATCGCTAAACCATGATAAGCTTCAATTGAGAGGAATTTCATTCCATCTTCTTACTTTCAGCAACCATCAAAGTCTAAAGTTTTATATTCTTTAGATTATGAGATACAAAGAACGTTGCATTCGTTCAGTAGACTTAATAAGGCAAGCAATAATAATAACTTTGGCGATCATTCCCAAGAGTTTGATAGTGATAGTAATAGCATCCCTAGTCATATTTGCACTCCTCCATTTTAAAATAAGCGTTGTTAAAAAATTTTACACACAAATTAAAAAATGTGATGATGATGTTAAAAGACATGACAATTTTACTAAACTAACCTTATTTATTACTGATATGATGCTTTGGAAGTAGTGTACACTTAATTAATTAGAGGGTACAACTGAAAATAAAATAATAATTTTACATTGAAAAGTGCAGCTGACTAAATCCTGGTGAGACCTAGATTACCCTATCTTGTTTAGAGAGTATTTACCAATTCAAGATATCAACCAATCAAAATGTAATATACAAATGTAACATTAAATGTCAAATAAATGAGTCAATTTTTCTATAAAAAAAAAATCAATTTTAATAAGGTAACTTTTAATTTTTATTTAATTATATTTAGGTATACAATCTTAATTAATTTACACTATAGGGCTTGTAACAATTAAAATTTCACATCAAATTCAACCCATCATATACGTTCATAAATTTTGTTTCATTCCAAAACCTAGAACGCAAATAACGCGCAATTTCTTCTTCATTCTTCTTCCCATCTTGATTGCTCAATTCTCTCGTTCCAGAATTGTTTCCGTTTTCAATTATCGTGAGAATCGTTGCCGTCCGTTTTATTTCAGACATTGTGAGATCGCCATTGTTTCCAAAAGCTATATCCACGAATTAACGCTCACCTTATGAAATTCATGTTTGTATTAGCATTATTTATTATTTATTTATTTCACTTTGTCTTCTCTTCCATAGTTTTAACCGACCTCACACGGTGTTCACAATCTCAATAATTGTTCATTTCGGCAACACAAAATTCACCAGTTACATAAACAACATAACAACACAATATAATGATTTGAATAAAACAAATTCCAAAAGTAAATTTAATAATCAATATTGTACCTTGTTCAAAAAATAATCAATATTGTACCAAAAATAAAATTAATAATCAAAGTATTGAAGATCCATTTATCTTAATCAAACGCAAAATATGTGTGATTAAATACAATTTCATATAATCTAAAACAACTCAATCAAACTCAAGGCCCAAATAAAAATGGAAGCATCATTAGAATTCATGCCAAAGTTGAAAGTCGCCACTATCGCATTATAAGTGTAAAACGGTTGCAATCAAGTCACGATAGTAGTGAGAAAGAAACGAAAATGAAAAATCAAATCAAGAAGAAAAATCAAGTCATGATATCTGATGTGATTATGGAAACAACGCCGATTCTCACAATGTCTGGAATCAAAAGGACGACAATGATTCTCACGATAATTGCAAACGACGGCAATTCTGGAACAAGAGAATTCAACAATCAAGATGGGAAGAAGAATGAAGATGAAATTGCACGTTATGTTTGTTCTAGGTTTTGGAATGGAACAAAATTTATGAACGTATGTGGGGTGTGTTTGGTAAAAATAAGCTATAAGCTAGCTGAAAGCTGAAAAACTAACTTATAGTTGATGACTTATAACTGATAGCTTATAGCTGAAAAGATGGTTTATTAAAATTGAAGTGTTTGGTAAAATTAGTTGTTGAAGTGACTGATAAGTATAAAATGACATAAAAGGACACACACACACATATATATATATATATATATATATATATATAGTGAGAAAGACATTTTTTCTAACGTATTTATTTTTTAATATTTTAATTTATGGTTAACTATGTTTTGGATCCCTATAAATATTCAAACTTTTGGTTTTAGTTTCTATTAAAATTTCACAGAAAATTTTGATCTCTGCTTTTTTTTTTTTTTTTTTTTGTACAAAAGAGGGCAAAAGCTCATTGATCTCTACTTTTATGAATCCAAAAAATAAGAGGAAGGTGGAAAAAAATGTAAGCAAGAATACAAAAAATTTTACAACGTACCGTAGACTAGTTATAGTTAAATATAAAGCATTTCTTTTAAAAAAATATATATATAACGTTCATTAAAAAATAAAATAAAGCATGGCAGTTTTTTTCAAAGGAGAAAACGTGACAGTTTTTTTATTAAAAAATAAGCTATGAACTTGACCGTTATTTTTTATGCCATGAACATGTTGTTTTATTAAAAAATAATTAAATTAAATTAATAGGGTTAAAATTGGAAGAAAATATAAAAAAACTATCAGTTATAAGCTCAAAAGCTACTTGAAATAACTTCTCAAAATATGCTATAAGCTAGTGAAAAAAGCTTTTTACCAAACACATCTTATTATAACAAAACAAGCTTAGCTATAAGCTAGCTTATTCGTATTACCAAACACAGCCATGATGGGTTGAATTTGATGTGAAATTTTAATTGTTACAAGCCCTATAGTGTAAATTAATTAAGATTGTATACCTAAATATAATAAATTAAAATTAAAATTTACCTTATTAAATTTGATTTTTTTTTATAGAAAAAAATTGACTCATTTATTTGACATTTAATGTTACATTTGTATATCACATTTTGATTGGTTGATATCTTCAAGGTGTTTTTCGTTTTTTCTTTGTTGTAACTAATACTTATTTTCCTTAGCCTTTTCTGGCAGGTCTTGACATAAGTTGAGTTTTATCCATTAAGTAAACTGAGTTTGGCAGTGCAAGCAAGTGCACAAATATTCAAGAAAATACAACACATACATTTATTCATCTCATGTCACAAATTTCTCAAGTTACATTCCTTCAAAACAAATTAAACACAACAAGAAACAAAACCAACAACAATTAAATTAAAAGAGAACACACTAATCCTCAAGATTAATTCCTCATTCTTTCATGAGTAACATCATAGTTTTAACCACTACCTCCAAGAACACCCTTAAGCTTCTTCACTACAGCAGCATCAATAAAAGTAGTTGCAGTAATCAACTCCGTTGGAAAATCACTTTTAAACAAAGCAAAATCCAATATCTGTAAACCAGGGTTAGCACTACTAAAGCTAACAAAAGCAAGTGCATTAGAACCACCACTGTTAATTTGGAAATGCAACAATCCTTGTGGAAAAACCATAACATCACCTTTGTAAAGTGTTTTAATGTAAACAGTGTTGGCAGAGGAAACAAAACCAGCACAGATTGTTCCTTGAATAACAACCAACACCTCCGAAGCACCGGGGTGAGTGTGAAGTGGAATAACTCCACCTGCGGCTAAATCTAAACGCGCAAGGGAAATTCCAAGACCGTTTAAACCAGCAAATTGCGCGTCGAATGCAGGGGTCACAGCTGCTTTGATAATGTTTGAGGTGTTTCCGGCTGCAGCTAGGCCGTGGTAGGCGAAGTCATTTTCGGTTACTTTTGATGGTGTTTTGCAAGAATATCCGGCGGGGCCATTTGGTAAATTGTAATCTGCTACGCAGAAATCTACTACTGATGCATGAGAAAGGGAAAGAAGAGAAAAAATGAAGGAGATAGCTACAATCATCTTCATTTTGTTGATAGTGTTAGGTTTTGTGTGTTTTTGTGGTCAATTTGGTTCTACTATATATAGAGAGTGGAATGGTGAATATGTTATTACTATTGTTATTGAATAATGTTGAATTTATTCAACATGGATAGATTTTTTTGTTGAAAGGATAGATATTTTGAGGTAGGATTTGTTGTTCACGTGAATGATGAACTTTTTTCCTTTGAATAACAACAATAAGTGTCTTTTTGTTTGAATTCAGGACAATAGGATTTTCTAGTATATTATAATTTATATGCTCCAAAAGATATTGTTTCTTCAAGTTGCATGTTCCTCCAATTTTTAGGGTTATTATTTGAATTAACCTATGTTATATAGCACTTGGTGAAAAAGTTTGCAATTGCTTATGTTTAAGTCATGCATCCATCATATAGAGTTTTACTTGTATCGAGAAAAACTCAAGTCTCATATTTAAAAAGATAAATCTTTACAAATATAACTTAAACAAATTTTTTTTGTCATATAATCTCTAAAAAAATACCTTGATAATTCGGAGTTCAGCGGTTGGATAACGATAGTGTGACCAAGAATTGTTTCACTTAAAAATTAAACTTGGAATCTTCCGAACGATTCGTTTTTGGTGAAACTCATTGACCACTTGAGCTCAATTGGTAAGTTTTTTTTACCAATTTCTAATCATATGTTTTAATTCATAAAATGGGTGAGTCATTGATGACATGAAAGTCCTAGTCTCTCCTTTATCATTGGGAAAATATTCCTGATTAATGGGGGAGCTTGAGTTTGTGTACATTCCAATAAAAATCCTTGTAGGAATTTGAGGGGAAAAAAGTGCATAGTAGTAAGGAAAATGAAGGTGATGGTCCACAACAAAGTCACATGGGATGAGGAACAAAGGACGGCATAAGAAGACGTCTGACAGCTAGAATAGAATGACCCCTTTCTGCAAGACTTACTGACAATATATATGGCCATACATACATTTGTGGTTATCTCAAATTCCCTATCTTATAGGGAACCTTATTTTTACTCAACTAGGTAAAAGTAAAACCATATTGTAAGCACTTTTTACAATTTTAGCAGTTCTAATTTGTAGCTTCACCAAAGAACAAATTGGTCATAACTACTTGAATTTGGTTTATTGATAAAACAATTTTTAATCAGATTTTATTTACCACTCAGTTGAACTTGGATTATCAGAGTCTATTTTCCTTAAAAATTGGAGGGTTAACACGATTTTTTTTCTTCTAAACTCACATTGGCAAAGTTAGCAAACCGTTGTGTTCTTGAGCATGTTATTGTGAAATGAACTTTTTTTTAGGTCTCTAGGCTTCCCTAAATTTAGGCTATGACTATCAATTAGAAATATCTTTCGAGTGATTTACCATTCAATAATTACAAAATGATAACAACAAATGTATGTATATAATGATGATTATGACTAATACTCATGAAAAGGTTCCTTGTGACTTTTGTTCCATGACAAGAGGATGAGCCTGTACTATTATGTCATATAGCAACTCTTTCAGTGATTTTTGCTCACTATTGGTCCCTACCTAGCTATCTCCCTATTCTTATGTTCAAATTCGATTGGATGCTCAAACTGCAGCATAGGATAAGTTTGTCGTTGGCCAATGGCCATTCATTTCATATCATAGCCAATAACAATATAAGAATGTTAATCAGTGTATCCGGGCATTGGTTAAGCACCAAATAAAGTAAGTTTTTATTAAAAAGTAATATAATTATTATTTAATAAAAAGTTGTGCTATATAGCAGGACGCCCTTTACCACACGACTAGCACGACAATGAAAATCATGCAATTTGCATTGTGAAAACATACATGCAAAACACCACAGACTCCACAACAACGGTCTACACACACTTGTATTTATCATAATACAAATTCTAAAGCATTATAGTACTAAAATAAGATAAATAAATACTATCTTTAGTCAAAAAAGAAGATAAATACTAGTAGTATTAGATAAGACAAAACACACTCACTTTATGATATGGAGATGCCACAAGATCAATAATTTGTGATTTCTTTTAGGAGAAGTGCGTCATTAATTAAAAGGGCTATTTAGGTTAAAAAATATTAAAAGAACCATATCAAATGAGCTTATCTACGCAATCGTGCAAATATAACGACAAAATATGTCGTGCACAATAGTATTTTCCTTTAATAAAAAGTGAAAGTTTATATTTCCAAAACAAAAAATTTTATTTATAGATTCCTTAACCAGTGTTCCGGGGCACCGGTTAACAAGACTCATAACGATATACAATGTTGTTCATTTTATGATAGGTTAAAATACACAAAAGTTGCACATTGCTTTAAAACTAAGTCTCCTCAATTCATTGAGACGCTTTTTAACTAAGAAAATTAAGACGATTCAGATAACTTTTAAACTCAAAACAAACAATACTTCACAGAAGCGGTGTAAAAAGCTCGAGTACAAACAAAGTTCATGTGGGACTAATGCATGACAATTACTTGTTAATAATCGCGACATTAGTATTCCAGTTAGCAAGAAGAATCCATAGCCACCAGTTGCATTTGCATGATTCTTGGATTATCACATTAGTTAGATATTTTTGAACCTGAAATCGACATTTCGAGAAAAAGAAAGAGAAAAAAGTTGTTGATTGTAATTGAGATACATTTTGCATATGTACAAAATTTATGTATGAGCAGCCATGTGCTTTTTTCTTTGCTGCTCTGTTTTGTAATCTGTCTGTATCCTCCAGTTCTAGTTGTAAAATTTAATTAGCTAGAAGAGAAAAAACGAATGTAAGAAGGAATATCGAGATTGACACACAGTGATAGTTGACATTCATAATGTAAATTGAATTATGATTAATTATAAATTGACAACTTTTTTTTTTTTTTTTTACCATCCTTGTACACCCCCATGTGGCATTAGGGAGAAGAGAGAGTGAGAGACAGGCCTGGCCCTTGGCATGTGCAAGGTGAGCTACAGTGCCGGGCCTCGCAATCTTAGAAGCCTCAAAAAATAAATTAATTAATATAGCACTTGAAAGTGTTAGGTATATAAAATAAAATATAAAAAATCAATAGATATATTGGAATAGTTTAGTAGTAAAATAGAATGCACTTGAGTCATCGGTCTTGAGGTTCAATCCCGGACATTTGTGTGAATTTGAACCAAATATAAAAGTCTCAATTACATACATAACTACTAGGCCATTACAATTTAAAATGCATTTCAAAGTTATCTATGAATGTAAAAAACTACTATATATCTTGAATTTTTTGTCATCTATTTCAATTAACAAGCACGTCTTTAGTAAAAATAATTGCTAATTTTAATTTTGGTGGTTAATAACCATTATACGAGTGTTATTTTCGATTTAAATAGAAGATTAATCTTTTAAAAAAAATTGTATATTTTTTTTATTAGAGACCTATTTTTACTACGAGAGCCAAGCCTCCAGTTTTATAGGGACGGTCCTAGTGAGAACAAAGTTGGTGAATGCGTGGGGGCCATGTCGCCACGTGTCACTTTTGTATGTGGAAGTACAAAGAGTGTATGCCACATGGGGGCGGTCAACCTATCATTGCTCTTGAATTATTTATTTGTTAGGATTTAATTGATATACACTTTTATTGTATTTTTTATACATTGACAATCAATAATAATCGTTAGATTATTAGATGTATTACTTTTTTCATAATCATTTTTAAAGTTAAACACACATGATTGATTGTGATAATGTCAAATTTTTTAAACCAATCATGAAACAAAAAAGGAAAAAAAAAAAAAACATTCATACTCTTAGAATAGCCACCGATGCAAAAAACACAATCAAGAGCGAAGTCCACTGTGTCTAAGATAGAAGCGGTGACACTGCCTCCTCATCCTCAGTTGAGAAACCCATACTAATGGTAAAGACTATTTTAGTTGTTGAATTAAATCCACTGCGAAGTTTTGAATATTTATGTTGAATTGAATTATGAAGGATAAATTGTTATTTATTCCATTTATGATTTTTAAGAAGTGTAGCATTCCGTTTATGTGGAAAACTCTGATTAATTGTTATGAAATTTTTATGTTGGGAAAACGGGATGTTACAATTGGTATCAGAGCAGATCGGTCCGTCCGGCCAAGTAGTTGAGTCGTTTGTGTCGTGTGACAGTTGAATATTGTCGTTGTTTTTCTAATTAATGGTTATGTTTTTTTTTTATGTGATCATGTTTGACTCACTAACTTTAATGTGATTTTTGTGTATTGTTGAAGTTTCCATTTTGTTATATAGTTTAAGATATTTAAGTGATAACTGAATTCATTTTTCTCTTGTGCTTTGAATTTCGAGGATGAAATTCTTTTAAGGAGGGTAGAGTTGTAACGCCATCTTTACTTATTTAATTATTTTATAGAGTTTAGAGTCCACTTTGATGATTTATGTGATTTTATATGATTATGTGATGTGTTGATATTTTATTTAAAGACTTGTTTTATTATTTACTAGAATAAGATTTGAAAATAAAATAAATATTGAGATGTGGGGCTGTTTTGGAATTTAGAAGAGTTTAGTGGAAATAGAGGAAATAAGATAAAGTGGATTGAGGAGAGATATAAGGAGGAAACTAGGTTTAGAAAAGTTTTTAAGTGAAACTGCTTTTTGGAGAAAAAGGGAGAAAACAAGAAAAGAAGAGAACCAAGAGGGAGAGAGACCGTCGATCATCAATACTAAGGTGATCGAGAATAAGTAGCTGTTGATTGCTTTCGTGAGTGACTATCTCTCACTGTGTCTTTAGGTGCTCTGATATGTAACGGGATGGGAACTTTTGTGGCTATTTTCTAATCCTTGTGTATTGCTTATGATTTTACATGACTATGATTTAGTTTGGATTTTTATGAGATGTTATGATGAGGTCTTTGTGCCAAAGACTATTTTAGTTGTTGAATTAAATCCACTGCGAAGTTTTGAATATTTATCTTGAATTGAATTATGAAGGATAAATTGTTATTTATTCCATTTATGATTTTTAAGAAGTGTAGCATTCCGTTTATGTGGAAAACTCTGATTAATTGTTATGAAATTTTTATGTTGGGAAAACAGGGTGTTACACCTAGGACTTTTGGTAAATAAGGACACAAATGAAATTAGCTTATAACACATTTAAAAGTTTGTAAATGAAATTAGCTTATAATACATTTGAAAGTTTGTCAATATTTTTGATAAAAAAAACCAAAAATATTGACACTTTTATTTTTTATAAAAAAAGATCGAATGAAGTATAATTGTAGATGTTTATTTTACTTTCATCTTAAACAAACCCAAATAGGTGGTAAAATAGTATCAATTCAATCATTTGTCATATTAGAGATTAACTTAGGCTCTGTTTGGTAAAAATAAGTTATAAGCTAGCTGATGACTGATAGATGTAGCTTATAGCTGAAAAGCTTTCTTATTAAAAATAATGTGTTTGGTAAAATTAGCTGTTGGAGTGGCTGATAAGTATAAAATGACATAAAAGGACATATATATATATATATATATATATATTTTTAATATACATATAGACACACACATTTTTTTGTAATGTATTTATTTTTTAATATTTTTAATTATAGTTAAATATGTTTTTGGTCCCTATAAATATTCAAACTTTTGGTCTTAGTCTCCATAAAAAAATTCTTCGACTTTTAATCCTAAAAAAAATTCATCGACAATTTTGATCTCTGCTTTATGAATCCCAAAAATAAGAGAAAGGTGGAAACAAAATGTGAGCTAGAATATAAAAAATTTTACAACGTACAATAGACTAATTATTTTTTCCTTTAAAAAAAATAGGCTAGTTATTTTTTTTGTGGTGTACAGCAGGTTAGTTATAGCAAAATATAAAGCATTTTCTTAAAAAAAAATACATACATACATACATACATAGATATATATATAAAGTGCTCCTTAAAAAAAACGTGGCATTTTTTTTAAGGAAAAAAATGGGGCGGTATAAAGATGAACATGGGTATAGTTGTTTAATTAAAAAATAATTAATTTAAATTAATAGGGTTAAAGTTGAAAGAAAATATAAAAAAACTACCAGCTATAAGCTAAAAAGCTACTTGAAATAGCTTTTCAAAAAACGCTATAAACTCTTGAAAAAAGTTTGTTACCAAACACGCCACGTTTTAATCCAAAAAACTATAAGCTAACTTTTTTGTGTTACCAAACACAACCTTATTGTCTATCCTATCACATATATCATAAGTATATAGTTCTTGTGATAGTTATTTCTTTTCTAAGGTTAGGTGGATTGAAATTGTTGATAGGTTTTCTAGATTACATTGTGTATTAGTAATTGATTAGCAAACACTAATTTAAGTGTGAATTTCTTGTTCAAATTTGAATTGTGTTTTAGCACTGCTTGATTGACTTCTTTATATGGATTGCACCAATTTCAATAGTCAAATTTGTTTCATTTGAACGCCTTTTTAAAACACGATTCCGATAAAAAAATTAATGGTGAAATGCTATTCACCCTCCTAACTTATCGTTGTACTCGTTATATTGGCCAACAATTGAATTAACCCACTGGTTTATACCGAAAATGACTATGAAACCTATAGAGTTGTCAGGTTAGGAAAATACAAGACTCACAATGACTTAATTCAAAATATTACAAATTATTTTCCAAACTATCAATAACCGCAAAAGCATTGTAGCAGCCCTCTGGTTGTTTCTTCTAATTGTGTTCAGAGCAATTGTCAAAGACAAAAATCTTACTACTAGTTCCTTATCATCAAATGTTTGTTGGTACGATATTTTACAACTCATATGTAGTTGTTATTGTTGATAATTCTCAAATTAAAAATTGGGACATTGATTCTTGTTTACTTGTTAATTGGAATTCCATATGAAGTGACAATGTAGTTCTTCGTATATCTACTAAAAACAAACAAATCTTCTAACATTGTCATAGAAATTGAAAGGTCGGATAAATATAAATCAAAGTGTTATCGTAAACAAAACAAATCTAATTGTTACAAAAATATTAAAATTTAATAATACTATAACATGCAAATATAATTATAGTCTTCAAAATGAAAAGGAGATATTATTTTTTGACTTAACAGTTAAAGGCATTTACAAAAGAAATTATGGCACGTCAAAACAAGTGGAGAGATACATAAATCAACTGGACAATCAAGGTAATTAGTGCATCCATCAAATGCTGTGAAATGAAAAATAATGAATAAATGTTAGTAAAAAGGGATAAAAGATTGTGTATAAAGTAAAAGAAGAAAATTTGAAAGGGCTACATAAAGAGTTTACCACTGGTGTACTTTACAACAAGAAATAGGAAAAAGATAGTAATGATCATAGCAATGTTTTTTCCTCCTATGCATGTTAGAAACTTAGACTTTTGGATCCCTTTATATAAAAATAAAATAAAATCCAAAGCTCTATTTACTTTAACTAAATACTTTTTAGAACTTATGGAGTTACACGAAATCCTTCCTAAAATTATACTTAAATATGTTTTTGTGTCACAAGAAATCCTTCCCAATCATTTTTATATGTCTCTTAAATATGTTGATGTGTTGTACTTGTTCCTTTATCTTACTGAGTTAATCAATGGACCTTAGCCCACTAAATATATCATGTTTTCCCCCAATTAAACCTTTCATTACCTTTATTTAGCTTTACATCTATAGAAAGGCAATAACAGCAAAATATAGATAATATTATTAAACAATGTCTTAGTCATATAGGAGATAAACACCAAAGGGCATACAACATATTTACACATTAATAGATAGTATTGTATGATCGATTTTTTTTAATCTGAGCATTGAAGTGTTATATATATATATATATAGGTTTGTTACAATAGACCCACTCTATTTTGTGAAGGTCTATTTTAGCAAGATGCACCTTTTCCTTTGGACATAAAATACCCATTGCTTTAAACAAAGTGAAACTTAAATATGAGGGTGGAAAGGTAGTATCAAACTCTTATTAATTTTGTATCATTTTCTCTCTCCGTTGATTGTTGCCGTCTTCATCTTTCTCTCCATTATTTTTGCTGTGTTTTTGTTGTTTATTATCTTAAAAAAGCTTAACCCAGTTCCCTTCATCCTAATTGTTCCAAACATTCTCTTCTCTAATTGTACTATTGTGTTCACTTTTTCATGTTTTCGATTGCTAATAGTATTGGTGTATTCAAGCTTCTCACAAACCGTCAATGAAGTGAACAAATTTTTTAAATTGTATAAACTGTTCTATGAAAATGAAAAATTAAATCCCCAATCCAGTGTGCTAATTTCAGTAACAAATCAATGAATTTTTTAATGAGCTTTTAAACCAGTTTTGATTTTAAAAATTTGGAAGTTTTAACGCAAATTCTGCAATTTAATTGACAAAAATGGAGGAAAATAAAAAGAAAACTCAAGTGACCTGAAAGAAAAAAGAGAGAGACATCCGATAACAATAATTGCTAGTATAATACTAGTAGTATGTTGTAAAAGTTTCCAATTCTTTTTCCTCATTCTTTTTGAATCAATCAACCTACTTGAAACCTACTTGCTATTGTCATTCTAATGGAGAATTAAGATTTATTTTATGATACATCTACTACATATGAATTGAAGAACCCAGAACAATAACAAAAATATGGTGTGAGAAACTTGAAGGGAGAACAATTTTCAAAAATAAATGATAAAGACAGCTAGCCTAGGGAAACCTCAAAAAGTATAAAATTTAAAATAAATAAAAAATAATTTAAATGTATTACAATTTTGTCCCTTAGTTTTTTCTTTTACAAAAAGCAAAAGTATGGGTATTTTGTGTCCAAAGGAAAAGGTGCATCTTGCTAAAATAGACCTTCACAAAATAGAGCGGGTCTATTATAGCAAACCCCATATATATATATATATATATATATATATATATATATATATATATATATATATATATATATGGGGTTTAAGTAGAGTTGAAATTCTAATCCCTGGTTAATTTTAAGGATAATTCAAATATTTAATAAACAATTTATCATTTGTTATTTGATAAAAAAAATTGAGTATTTGATGACGGAGCATCATATGATATTTTATGCTATGTTTTTAGTTATTTTCTTTGCATTTGAAGGCAAAGAAATTGTAATTTATAGAAGTTGTCAATGGTTTGAGAAACAATTTATATTGTTTTCATTCGAGTTGTTATAATTCACTTTTATCTTAAATCATGCAACTCCATAAGTATTTTGAGTCTTTTTAGTGAGAAATCATGTAACTCGGCAAAACAAGACATCACATGAAGGATCACAAATATGAAGATTGAAGGCCAATGGTTCTTAGAAGGTTGTTGAAGACAATACAAGATGAAGAAAATTCATTTCAAGTTCAAAGGCATTTAAAGACGGAAGAATGATCGAAAAAGGGACTAAAACTACAAAATTCACATTGGAATTGCTGCCTCATGCGCCCATGCGCCTCACTCCATGCACCCCATGCATGTGAGACGGCTAGGAGGTGTTGATTTCTTCTTTTTCGATATGTTATTAGTG
Source organism: Medicago truncatula (assembly GCF_003473485.1). NCBI lineage: Eukaryota > Viridiplantae > Streptophyta > Magnoliopsida > Fabales > Fabaceae > Medicago > Medicago truncatula. The sequence goes on along the minus strand of NC_053043.1, from coordinate 18,337,196 downwards.
GAAAATCCTAATTTTTATCTCTTAACCCCTAAGTAATGATGCATTATAGATAGAGACTCTTGTACACACTTTTATTCATTTAGAAAAGCATACAGAAAGCTAGCGGTACAAGGTAAGGGTCAAGCATCAAGAGATTTAAGGAAGAGGATCTCCATCCTCTTCTTATTCTCTCTATGGTATGTTTTTCTATTGTTTTGTATGATGTATGTAGCCATGTGAAACTAAACCTCTATCGATTACGATTCTAAGATGAAACTCTTCTTATTTGTTGGATTCAATTAATAATTTTTTTTATTCATTATGATTTGAGTTATATTTCCTTTTCATGTGTTTCACCGTTTAAATCTTTTACAAACTAGGTTAGGGTTTATAAACTAATTCTTGCGCTTTAACCGAATCGTTACATATAATTTTTGATCAAGAGTCTTTAATTTATCAGAGACCCTTAGGGTATGAGGGCTAGACATATCATAGAGTGTAAAGGGAGTTGTCTTCACGATTCCTAATATTCCCATATAGTGAGAATCCATATGTGTTGTTGTTGGCAAAGGGAGTTGAAGGATTTACATGGCTTCAAAAGGCAAGAAATTTGCATTTATCAATGGTGCATTCCAAATTCCAAGATCATGATGAATAAGTTGAGACACCTGAGAAAGTTCAGCATTAGAGGGCTTTGGAGACCACACTTTGTAGCCATCCTGAAGAGAAAGCCAATTATCCTAAAAAAAATAATTGGCTTTCTCACGTGCCTTTGATTTTTTTTTTCTTTTATTTAGTTTGATTTTTTTTTTGTTGCTAACTTACTCCTCTCTCTTTTTTTTTTTAGTTTGGTTACATTTGTAGAATTGATATAAAAAAAAAAATTATATTTATAGAATTGATCAGAAGTTTATTTTATTTTGTATTGCATATGGATTCTTAACAAAAAAAATAATATTATAAAAAATAAAAAAATAAAAATTCAAAGAGTGATGTTTTCATCCATCAACCAAGAGAAAGTTGAGCTCATAACTTAATCGGAACATTATGATAATTAGATAAACCAATTTACCCCCACTAGCATAATTAATAATTTTGTTCTGTCGGTACAATTCATATAATGAAAAAATATTGTACAAAATATTTGATATGTTAAGACGTATGTTTGTTCATGTAATTCTTATTCGGTTTGTGATTTTTTTCCGAACTATTAAAAGTACGAAAGATAGAACTATAAATAATTCAAATTATCTCGATTTTACCTAAAAACATTACAAAGGTGAGAATAATAACTTTTACTTGAACCATGGGCCAATATAGAAAAATATGTTGATAATCACATAGATGTTCTCAAATTTCACAGTGTTTGTGAATCATTTTGTTCTTCCATTCCTCCTTAAAGAAGTGCAGGAAGGATGTAGAGACTTTGATCTACGAATTGGTCGATCTTTGTTCTTGTTTAATTTGTTTATTTGAGCTTATCTAATAACATAAACACTTGTGACGTTGTTTGAGAAAGCTTATGGTTAGTTACTAATCAAGGGTAATGCAAATTCATAAACCATTTGCACAAAGACTAACATTCAACACCACTTCTGTTTCACCATATTTGAGTAGTTTTGTATGGTTAGTTACTAAATGAATGATGAAATCAAGAAGGACTATGATGGAGTTTTCTTTGCTTCCTTACACTGAAAACTATCATACAAACAAAAAAGTGAGTTTAGTGAATGACTGCAAAAAAAAAAATTATAGGGATGTATTTCAATTTTTTTTTTACAGGGACGAAAATCAAAACTGGTCCAAATTACAGAGACGAATATCATATTTAAGCCAAGGATTTATTATTATATTTATATATGTTTTAGAGGCTAAATAAGAGTAATTGATACTTTAATCTATAATTTTTATTTTTTTTTAATTAGCAAATTTTATTCACAACGAATGAGTGCAAGCAAGAAGCACAAAAGCATCCGCGGAAAAAGCGAAAAAGAAAGCATACAATAGATACTGTATATATGCGGAACACCCTAGGCCACCAACGAAACCTCCCCACACTCCCCACTAAAAAGGCACAGATGTGCTAAACGAGGCCTAACCAAAGCTAAAAATATGATGCTGGGGTATACATGAGGCGAAAGACCAAGACAACCCGACGGACAAAAACCCCCAAACAGTAGCCTAACCACGCATAATCCTGCATCACAGCCAGCACAAACAGTACAAAGGGGGGTGCTAGAAACAGAAAAGGGAACAGCGCCAAGGGGTAGAACAGCAAAAACCCAGCTGCTGCCCAAAACAGCCTACCTGGGCCTAAAACAGAACAGACCACTACAGCAAATCACCAGGCTTTTAACCACACCTAACAGCAGACCTCCAGTTGATAACAGCACCCCTACACTCATAAAAATCGCACAGCAGTAGCAGAAAAAGCACACCGCATCAGCCTCGCCAAACTTTGCAAAAATAACCCCTAGCCAACCAAAGACCTATTACCGAATCAAACACTCTTGCGGATTCCAACTCCACTCATAGTATAAACAAGTTTGCATAGAGATTCTACTCAAACTCCACAGCCACGACATCACATTTATTTCCGGTAATAATTCGTCAACGTATTTCACCTCATTCCGGAAAATAATGTGGTTCCTAGCTTTCCAAATCATCCACAACCCCTTTCGAATCCTCTTAATTCTCCCCTCATTACTCCAACATGCCCATGCACAAACAAATTTGGAGGAGTAATAAAAGAAAAATCAAGCCACTTCATAACACTTTCCCAAACCTTTTCCGTGAAAACACAATGTAAGAAGAGATGATTGGACGATTCTTCCATTCTACCACACAAAACACACAAGGGGGTAAACAATTTCGCATAGCAAGATTATTTCTAGTGGGGACTCTAACTAGAAAAAGTTTCCAAGAGAAAGCTATCACTTTCAAAGGGGCTTTACTTTTCCAAATAGTCTCTAAAAGAGGTTCAAGCCTTCCTTCACTCTACTTGCAATTTCCATTATACCTCTTTTTCTCAGTCATCTTGAAAATTCACACATATTTTCTACACTCTTTACCCTTGAGCTTTTTCCAACAACCCTTCTAACATGATATCACTTTTCAGCAAAGTCAACAAATCTTTGAGATCTGATACCTCTTCTTCATCCATGGATGAGAAAGTAGATTGGTCTCAACTCCCTAAAGAACTATGGCCTAAGATAGGAAAATATCTTGATAATCACATAGATGTTCTCAGATTTCGCAGTGTATGTGAATCATTTCGTTCTTCCATTCCTCTTTCTCTTCCAAATTCTCCTTCTTTTCCTTTGCAAATCTCCCCAAACAACTACCTCAACCAATCAACCATTTATCTTATTCAACCAACTGATGCAAGTTCCAACTCCACTTTACCACCTTCTTCTTCTTCCAAAGGTTGGTTGATTAAGGTACAAGAATCAAAGAATCAATCTTTGAGTTTGTTGAGTCCTATCACCGACAAAATATTATCAAACCCTCTTAGCAGTAACAACACTTCTCTGATGATATGGAATATGTTGGATTATAGGGTCATTGAGCTATGCAAATCATATAAAATTGAAAAGATTACAGGTTTTTCAAATCCTGTGAAGAAAGTTGTGTTCTATCCTAACTCTCCTTGGAGTAGTGTTGAGGATTGTGTTTCTTGTTGTATCTTTCAAGAAGATATAGTAGGATTCATAAAACATGGTGATGAGAAATGGAAACTTGTTGATGAAAACAATTTCTACTATGACGATATTATTGTGTTCAAGGGTCAGTTTTATGTTACTGATAAATGGGGAACTATTTCATGGATTGATATTTCTTCTTTGAAGTTGATACAATTTTCACCTCCTTTGTGTGGTTTTGGAAACAAGAAACATTTGGTGGAATCTTGTGGGAATCTATATGTTGTTGATAGATACTCATACTACGAAGACGAAAACATGGGAGGGAACTATGATGGAAGAAGACACCAAGCTCGATACGAGGTTGTGGAGTGTTTCAAAGTCTATAAGTTGGATGAAGAATGGGGGAAATGGGTTGATGTGAAAGATTTGAAAAATAGAGCCTTCATTTTAAGCCCTAGTTGTAACTTCTCCGTTTCGGCTAAAGAATTAATTGGATATCAAGGGAATTGCATCTACTTTAAGGATTCTTTTAGTGTTCGTATGTATAATTTGGACGATTGTAGAATCACTACCGTCGAGTTTAATCCTTGCATCGACAACACTTTGTGGTGTCATGCACCTCGACAGAGATGTTAGAGGACATAACAGGTCTAGCAGATCAGTTTGAGAGGTACACTTGCATCTCTGTTCACATCTTTTTATCTGTTTTGGTTCAAATACATGGTTAACTAGTATATTGTTAAAAGGTATCATATATAATTTAGTCCAAATACATGGTTAATTACCGTTAATAGATAGTTAATGAGCTATCTCACCTTGTTATTAAGCATCTACTAAACGGTCCCCGTGAGCTTAGCTCAGTTGGTAAGGACAATGCATAATATATGCAAGGTTTGGAGATCGAATCTCGGACACCACCAAAAAAATCATCTCCTAAACGTAATGAAACATATATTTGAATTCTATTGAGTATTGACCATGTAATGAAGAAATGAATAGTATCGTGTGAAAAACGCGTTGTTTCAAATATGCATATGTGCATACGCGTGTCTATGTCAAAATAACATTTTTCTTTAGTTAAACCTTTCGAGATGCAAGAAATATAGTTAGTTGATTCAATCTAAGGATAGAAAATACTTACTTTTCCCGTTGAATATTTTATGCATCCTCTGTCGAATACTGATACATGCTTTGTCATTCCAACAGTCTATATCATGAAGAAAAGCCTCTCCCTAAAGAAATGGAGAATTTAGCGAGTACTATTTGCTAAGTGATGTTGATTCTGCTGCAATTATATAATGAGATTAAGTTAAACTATGTAGCTTAAGGATGGAAGGTTATGTGCATTAGAATGGCATCTTCTACATGTTCTCTTTTAGTGTCGATCCATATAATTATTTCCATCTTGTTTCTGTCTTGATTCTTTCTCCGCTGAGAATTTATTATCAGTGCATATAATTATTATTCCATAGCACTGGAACAATATTGCAGATAATGTATATATTTGCATAAGGATTTTGAAGAATTATGTGTTTCAGCATTACCTTTGCAGACTCGTAAGCAAAGTATTTTTGCCTAAACATCGCATATGGGTAGTATCTCATACCAAAGTTGGTTGTTCTGTTCGATATCAACTGAAAAGCGTTCTTCTCCTGCCTGTTGACAAAATCATAACAAATTTGAGTAGTTTTGCATGCTAAATTACTAAAAGAAACTACTAAATGAATGATAAAATCAAGCATAATAGCAACTTACAAAAATCCTTACAAGTAAATATAAAGCATGCTGAAAGAAAAAATAGGGACTGTTATTTAGATAGCCCTGTTAAAATTTTGTTAAGTTAAACTTGAAGATAACAGAAGTTTGTGATTCTGGTATAAGAATAGGACAGTTCTACAGTGGATCAGCATTTAACCTGCACAAAACATCAATGGCGACTTACACCGTATTCGTCCTTATGACAGAGACATTGGCCTGATCGTTGACGATTCGTCCATATGATAAATGAGTTGAGTTTTGAGGTAAACATATATATGTCTTCTCTTGTTGTCAAACTGAGATCAATCATGTTACGGTTTCAGACAATACAACTAGGAGGATCATAAGGCTGACATCAGTCACTGTTACGTTTTAGACAAATTTCAGTTACTGATCAAGATGCATGGTTCGCCATAAAACTTACCTTCGATGACCGTCATGATTACAAAATAAAAACCGAAATTGGAAAAGAGCACAGATGAAAACCATATATTCATTAAAGACACTCAACAAGATACTTCAAATTTTCAAAAGTTTGTACAAAATGATTTTGATTGCTGTTTAACTTTAAGTTCATTTGCTCAATGTTGGAACACAAGTGTGGAAATTGAAATAGAAAATTTTTACAAAAGAGAAAAAGAAAGTATTTCATACCAATCCTGATTGTTTTTCTCAGCAATCTCAATTGAAAAGCGTTTTTGCCTGCCTGTTGCCAAAATCATAATTTGAACTGATCAGTATATTTTGTTATTCAATAGCTTTGTTTGTGAAAAGGTCAAATGCAAAATACTAATCAAAAGGGTAAGACAAACTCAGAAATCATTTGTACAAAGATTAACACTCAACACCACTTGGTAGTTTTGCATGCTAACACTATGAAGCATGGACAGGAACACACACGCAATAATTATTTGATAAAATGACATGATTCAATGTAATTGCATGTGTCAGTGTTGTGTCGCAGTCCCAAACTAACGTGTGTCAAACATTGGATAAACGCTATGGAGTTGCGTAGATAAAAGCATCATACTCTATAAGGATGATCTACTTGAATGAAAACTAGTAGTATTCCATTGAAATTTTCAATCCTAATGAAAACTAACAAAAGTAAAAATGCTTGCGGTGAGCGTGGATCGAACACGCGACCTTCAGATCTTCAGTCTGACGCTCTCCCAACTGAGCTATCCCCGCTTAATGAACAATACATGCTTTTCATTGATGGCTTTCCTGCAAATTTGATTAATTTTACATTTTCTTCTTTGAAATGGTATGAAGCATGTGAGAAAATTAATCCGTGTTTAGTTGCAATAAATTTTAGAGTTAATTAAGGAAATGATGTGTATAAATATTTTGAATTTTATTTTTAATTTCTACAAAATAAAATCTCATTTTTAGTCATTGTGACAGTTTCATCTTTCAAAAAAAAAAAAAAGAAGTCCTTGTGACATTTTAAATGTTGATGTAAGATTTTTAGAGGGACTACAAATGTTGATAGAATTTTTTTTTAGGAATTAAAAATGTTGATTGAAAATTTTAAAGAGACTAAAAATACGATTTTATTTTCCACTATAATTCCATTCAAACCTTCATAATAAATTTTCCAAAAAGAATATCAAAAACACTAAACTCTGAAAAATATTCAATAAATCCGAAAACCTAATTCACCCCACCCCCTCTCTTATGTTTTTTACTTTTTCGGATTATTTTCGAGTGGTTAGTGTTTCTTGATAATTTTCGGAAACTTATTATGGAGGTTTGAATGAAAGTGCGGAAAAATAAATAGATCAACGGAAACGGAAAGAACACAAGGAACTTATAGTGCTTTCCCTATAAGTACATTCACTTTCTTTACACCGCGTGAAGGAATTTCACTATGTTAGAATTTTTGTTACAGGGCAATCTCATCCCAAAACCTCTAACAATGTTTCTAACATACGCAAGATAGCATCCCACTATCTTGACAACAATTCTCATCAATAATAGTAAGAAACTTTACAACAAAGTAATTGAAGAATAAATTTGTATGGTTGTAATCATTATCAAATATCACCTAACAAATAAGGACTTTAATGCTAAAAAAACTTTTTTTATGATTGTTAAAAATGGACAAAGTTTTTCGAAGACAAGAAAATGAAAGTTTGAGAATGAAAGTGATATTGAAATTCACAATTGAGATATTGAAAGTTTCTAGAAAGGTTTAACGTGAAAAGGAATGAATTTGAAACATGTTGATTCATGAAACGATTTTCAATAAGTGGTAACCCGTCACCATTTAGTGTGTGACTGCTAACACTTTAACGTTTCAAAATGCTTCTAAAAATTCAAACATGTAACCGGTTACACTGTGTCAAAATCAGTTTTTCAAGTAGTTTAAGAGCTTTACTTCATTTGGGAACTTTAGACAAATGTTTGTAAAAAGTTCTAAATTGATTTTCTAAAAATTAGCACATGAATATATGGATATTATCAATTATAGAAAGAGTAAAGGTCCAAATTGGTCGTCCCAAAAAAACATGAAGACCTATTTGATCCTTAGAAACGAAAAGTGACAATTGAGTCCTCTAAAATTTTAAATTTGAGTCAAATTGGTCATATTCAGGATTATTTTCAAGGACATTTTAGTCCTTTCATATACTTTTGACAATATTTGAAGTTTAAGAAGACCAAATCGATACTTTTCATTTATTCATGATCAAATAGGTCTTCATGTTTTTTCTCGATCAATTTAAGTATTTACTATTGATCCATAATAAATTTCTAGCAAACCTCTCCATATGGAAAATAACAAACAAACAAAAAAAAAATCAAGATTGGTCTGCCTACTAGTCTTGTGAAAATGTGTGTATATGGAAAGAAAGTTATGTTGCAAGAACAAATTGCATTAACATTTTTCTATTTTCTTACTACTTTCAACAGTACTGTGCTATGGGTCTTGGTTGGGTTGCATAATAAATTTCTTACCTCTAGTCACACACTTAAGCAAAGTACAAAATGAAAACTTTCATAGTTGATGAGTCATTTTTGGCATGTTATTAATCTATGCTGCATTGCCTTCCTCAAGTCTAATCCATTATCCATTTGCATTGATATCTCTTTGGTGACTGCAGGTGTATCTGCAGCAATGAATGAGCTACATGTCCTTGGCTGGAATCTTTTAAAAACTATATTAAGATATTCTCAAGTGTATGCTCCTTATGCTCTATATGGTTGTTCTCTTTGGTGAATTTTCTACCATGCATTTGTTAGTCCAAATCTAACAAGAACATCTAATTCACTTCCATTTACTTCAACAAAAGCAAACTAGATGGGTAATGAGGAAATCTGAAGGAAAATAAACATGTACAAGGGATAGAAAGAAGAGAAATGTTAACGAATGTCCTCGAAGTATTTTTTTAACGACCTTGAGTAGTAAGTATTTATGAAAATGTATTTAATCAATGCATTGAAAATCGAAATATTTGACTTTTATGAAGAATAATTACTTATTTTATAATGTTTAAAGAGTGTTCCGGAGACACTCGTTAACAAGACTCGGAACTTTATTGTTTTGGTTTTTGTATCAATAAATTTATGTGTATCGTTGGATGTCCCATAAATTGTTTACGAAATAGTTGTACAAATAACATATCTCGTATAAAAATTAGATTATTGGCCAAACTAAATAATTTAAAATTGGCTTTATAAGTTTCTTATGGGAGAGAAGAGCAGCTGTTCTCAAAATTAGATTTTTATTACATTAATGGCCAAACTCAATTATTTAAAATTGGCTTCATGAGTATTGTCTGGGACAGAAAGGGCATCTGTTTGGTTCACCCTTGGCCAACACATAAAAGTTCTTTTTTTGAGAAATTTGTTTGTCCTTGCCTCCTTGGTCCGATTAATCCTCAACAACAACAAAAAAATATATAGAGAGTTCATCTTTGTTTTCCATAAAAAGTCTACAAGTAATTCTTAAAAACTATAAAATCAGGACTGAATTAGATTTCATATAGTTACAACATGACATTTAATCGACGTCAATCTTCCGATCTTAAATCAACAATCAAGACCACTTTAACTAAAGATGTGTTTTTTAATTTTAATCGTTCGATCTCAGATTGATAGACGAGATCGAAACTGCCAGTATTTATTAGATTATAGTCTAAATTAGAGTTTTGTGTAAATTTCTCTCTAGGTGTAGTTTAGATTTTTTTCCCTCAAAAAAAAAAAGTTGTGTAAATTTACATCCTTGATAATTCTAGAATTACCAATTTTATTGATTATTTACAACAAAATTTTCATTTTTTTTTCTTCATATAATATACTAACTAGACAATTATGAACTTAAATATGTCATAATGTGTATGAGCATAAGGTTCAAGTATTTGTGTCAAACCCACAATAATGCTATTAACAATAGTAGCACAATATAAGTGACAGAGTACGAGAGAAAATGAGGTTTCTCCTAATGCATGTTTGTCTGTTGATTTGTTAATGCAATCATGTCGCTCCTCAATAATCACTTAAGGGGATGAGGATCAACAAATTGTGGACCATCACCATAAACCCCACAACTACAAACAAGCTTTGGTCACTCTCATCATAGTCATGTTACGTCATTGCTCATTTCTTTGTTTATCCATAGCTAGAGAAAAATATTCAAAGAAAATAATAGAGGTTGTCCATTTGTGAAATAAATCTGGACCTAACTAATAGATGGGACCATAAGATTAGTTCCATGATAAATAACTAGAAAGTAGCATGCCTTCAATATTCTTAGTCATGAGTCTCCTTGCATGCCCAAGAAATTGAAATTTTCTTTTTGTTGTCTTCAAAATTTTATAAGGAAATGGAAAACTTAACCACTATAAATTGATATTTTTTTATAGCTATTTTTCAACTAGGAATGAATAAAGTAAATAAAATATTGGTTAAGTATAAAGGAAAAAGAAACAACACATGTGACTTTTCTACGTTAAATTTAGCAACTTTTGACCATAAGACCAAATCTGCGTGTGTTTTACATCATCATGCACCACAACAAGTTGACCCACCTTTCATTTTCATTTTATTTTAACAGTGCTTAGGATTATTGTTAGTTATAAGATATCCAAATCAATTGATTAGGATTATTATAATTGGACCGGGTAGCTTAATTTAATAATATCTAGAGCTTTGGCTTTTACAAAATCGAAGCATATGATAGGTGAGAGTACTGTCTTATTGTGAGAAATAAGAGGAATAATTGTAATTAAATTTACTTACATGTTTCCTATGTACATTAAACAAACTTAACACAATTTAGCAAAACTGAGCCTGAACAAGATCCAAATGTGCAAAACAAGTGTCCCAAAACTGTAATCAACTATACTGCTTAAGAGATTCACATTTTTGATCATCAACATGAGAGTTGTAGCTATGCTTCTTAACTTTCCTAACATATACTCACATACATCAATTTGATAAACACATACCAAGTTATGGTGTACTGAGTGAACACGAGTCAATATGCAAAGAATTCAAAAAAATAACCAAAGAAATACATCGGACCTCTATTATGACCCAAAGTTTTGAATTACATGCTAAAAAGCTGATATTATGATAGAAAAAAGTTTTCGCCCCCAACTTTTACGAAGTTGCGATTTTGACCCCTAAGAAAAAACTACAAAATCGCCTCTTAAGTTTTGCAATTGTAGCAGGTTTTGGCCCCCCAAGACCAATATTTGGTAAAAAAAAAAAGGCTTAAATATGTAAAAGGTCCCTGTAATTTAGTGTGTTTTTGGTTTTAGTCCCTGTAAGTTTTTTTGTTCTAAAACAACCCATGTAATTTCAAAACCTTTTGGAAATCATCCCTGCTGTCAGGTTCCGTCAACAAAAAAGCATTGATGGATAACGGAGACACACGTGGCAGTTTCTGAGTTGGCAAAAATTGCTGACGAAATGTTCATAGGGATGAAAACCAAAAACTCAAATGTTTATAGAAACGAAATTGAAAAAACGTAAATATCAAAATTTTAAATTTAAAAACAAGATCTTCCTAAGGAAGAGGATGTTTGTAGTGAGAAAAGAAGTGTGAAAAGGGCAAGAGGCGTAGTCGGCAGCATCCAATACAAAACTGGTTTGGTTTCGACACGCACGCACGAGGGTTCAACTTCCTTTTCTGCTAAAAATTCACATGACAAGCCAAGGGGTTGTTCTTCTACTTCTATCTATTTTCACCCACTACCGTTTCAACCATTATATTATTATATTCAATTCAATTCAAGATAATTCATTCATTCATCCACTATCATATTTCTTCCTACACGGACCTTTTCCAATTTCCAAAGTTATCATAAATATATTTGACTTTATCTTTTTTTATATATTACTCCTAGTACACCAACTTAGTGATATTTTTGTCCTCAGTTTAACTTAGTTCGTAATGACAATTATTATATATAAAGTTTAGGATTCGAATCTCGGATATTAAAAAAAAAAAATTAATGACATTTCTCTTTTCATTTTATTACCTTAATTTACATAAATTATAAATATTACTTTTTAAAAAAATTAATTTTGATTTGTAAAAAAGAAATTATGTTTCGATTAAAATTAATTTGGTTTTAATTTAAATTATAGGTATAAATATGTTGCATTTTCATATCGTAATAAATTATACGATCTCTGTCCTTAATTATAAGATCTCCATCCTAAAAAAAAAAGATTTTTTTGAGAATTTTTTTTATCCTTTTTTATAAGAGTCCTTTTTTTTTTCAGGGTTAAAAGTCATTTGTTATTTCCAACTATATTAATTATTTATTTACTTATATACCCATTTTTATTATACATCTTTTTCTTTCAATCAACAATAAATATCACTTTGAAAACATAAACTAACTAACTCTCTTAAATGATAAAATTGTAAAAACAATAGTGATCACAAACAACTTTAATACAAATATTAACTTTCTTAATTATTGTGATATTGACGAAAGGGTCTTGTATACATGGACGAAGATAATATTTTTTTATTCAAAAATCAAATTATTCTTGTATTTTTCAATAACACAAACAATATAATATAAATTCTTATATTATGTTTTTCTATGCAAATTCCTTCGTAGATATAATTGGAAGTTAAAAAAATCAGTATAATCCCTATTTTCTCCTTGAGTCTTGCTAACCAGCGCCTTGGGCATTAATTAAGGAATACTTTAATGAAAAATTTGTCTTGAAAATATAAACTTCTAATTTTATTTTATCAATAATTACACAATTTTTTCAATGCAAACATACTAATTTTAACACTTTAATCAATACTCTTGAATACTCATTAACATTTCCCATTCTCATATATATGGTATAAATATATCAATTACTAATTACATATGTTATAAAAAAAGAAAATGTTAACGAGTGTCCTCGGGACACTCTTTAAATACAATACTACAAGTAGCAAGTATTTATAAAAATGCGTATAATCAATGCATTGGAAATTGAAATATTCTATTTTTTTAAAGAATAATTGCTTGTTTTGGTATGCTTAAAAAGTGTCCCGAAGACACTCGTTAACAAAACCCTATAAAAAAATATTGATTCCCCTAAAAAAACTAATTACACATAAATGTAATATATTTTTTTGATGGCAAAACAAATCCTCGTATTATTGTTGAATATTTTTTTTTACATAAGTACTATTTTTTATTTATTTTTTATCATGTATTTAATTCTCCGAGGAATAAAAAGTACCTGAAAAATAAAAAAGTGGATACCCTAATTCTCTTCTGTTCTCTCCCTCCAAACAAACAAGAGAAGAACCCCTTTTTTCTTGTTTCTTGATGTTTCCCATTCCAAATAATTAAAAGCTTTTAATTTTATACCCTTTTTCGTTTCATTCATATACACGCTTCCATCCTCCTTTTTTTTATCTATCATCATCATCTCAGATTCTCACACCTTTTCTCTTATTCTTCCTTTTTCCTTTCCGTTATTATTTCATCAATTCAAGGTCAGTTTCATCTTTTTCAATTTCCAACCCTAAAATTAGAAACGATCCTTTCAATTTCATCATCTTTTCATTTTCAACGTCTGCTTCAATTCAATTCAATTTTACTTTTTGGGGTTTTACTCTCTTATGTTTTTCAGTTACTGTTGTAGCTTTTTGATGAATCCATGTATGTTATTAGGGCCAAAAATATCAATTTTTATTTTAAATATTTACTTAAGCCTGCGTTTTGAAGCTAAGTTTTATGTACAAGCTTTGAGAGAGATGAAAGGATACAATTTTGTGGGACCCATGTATGCTAGATTCCATTTTTTTCTATGTTTATGAAATCAAATATTAATTTTTGTCTTTTTTTAGTGTGTCTTTAAAAAAAAAATTAATTTTTGAGTGTGACTTGATGAAGTTTTTGATGACTTGTAAGTGTACTTGTTAGGTGTTCTACATAGCTGTCACCATATACTTTACTTTAATTTGTTTTCTTTTGTTTAGTTATTCATAATTGATTTTGGATTGCTTGTACCTTTAATTCTTTCCATAATTTTGTTTTTAATTTAATCTGTTTCCAACAGAAATCGCTTATCTGGATCTGTTTTTTTGTTTTTAATCCGCCAATGTTTGTATCTCTGTAGCACTGACAACTCTGATCAAAGGCATGTCAATGTTCAACACTGACTCATGTGATTATGTTTAATTAATTTATTTTCTTAAATTAGTACCGACATCGATGCATATGTCAGTGTCGTGTCTGGTGTCCGTGTTCATGTCTATGTTTGTGTCAGTGGCTCAGTGCATCATTGGTTAGTATTGTTGTTAATTGTTTATCTGATTCTGTTTGTTTTGTTTAGGTAGGAAAAGATGGCTAAATTAACAAAGGAGGAAGAGATGAGTGGTCCTAGTTGGGGTGCTTCGTTTTTTATGCAGACAACAGAAGATGTGGCTAAAGCTGTTGCTGCTGCTATGAATACTCCACGGCCGTCGGTGATATATTCGTCGAAAAATGAACAGGGTGGCAGTCAACTTCAAAGGCTGCAGAATCAAGTTACCAAAATGATTAAAGGCTTTTCTCGTCCTCCGGAAGTTAAATATGCAAATTACAATCCGGAGATCTTGACAAGTCAGAAGCGTCAATGGGCCGCAAACTTTCATTTGCAGTACAATGTAATGTCTTCCGATTGAATTGTTCATTCCCACCCTTTTGCTTTAAACTAAAATGAAAATTAAGCTGGTTCTCAGCGTAGGATATCTTTTTGAATCCGGACACTTATGTACTCCCTGGTATTTGATTTCTTAGGATCACAGGGCTTGGAAGGAGCCGACAAAGTTGTATGAAAGCATGGTGGTTGTTGGACTTCATCCTAATTGTGACATTCAGGCACTGCAAAGGCAATATTTTGTTAGAAAGTCTGAAGGCTCTGGTAAATTGAGAAGTGCACTTGGTTATCAGAATCAATCCCGTGTCGAGCCCAATGTTGAGCCTCAGGTTATGATCATCGTTGTTATTGTTGTTAGTACTGTTGTATTCATTCTTATTGTGTCTGGTACTAGTACTAATTATATGTTAATACTGTATTACTACTATGACCAGTACAACTTTCGTTGACCACTGTCTTCTAACGTATCAGTATCATGAAAACTCTTTCCAGGTCTTATTCGTTTACCCTCCAGAAAAGCAGCTGCCTCTTAAAGAAAAGGATCTTCTTTCTTTCTGTTTCCCTGGAGGTCTGGAGGTTAGTCTAAGCTTGATGAGCATTTATGTCTACTCATAGTAGTATCCTTTTTACATCATTAGTATTACAATAATCATCATTTGTACCATATTCAGAAGAGTAAGATCAACCCAGATTACCTCTAGCATTGGGAAATTATTTTAGCAAAGTAATATATATGTTATAGCAGATTATCTCTTGGGAAAATACAGCTTTTTGAATATGTTTTTCTCCTCTCAATTTCATATCATGAAAGTTTTCAAGTTTTAGTGTCCGTCTGTCTGGCGGTCTGTCTTTTATTGTAGTTTCTTTCGTTATAAAGGAGTTTGAATTTATTGCTATCATTATTTTGTAAGCAAATAATTTAATTTCTGCCTTCTTGGTATAACTTAAATGCGAAGGCCACGATGCATGGGGTGGGGATAGGGTAGAGTGTAAAGAGAACATCACTTGTTTGCTTAGATTTGGTACCGACTGTCTATCAGTACCTTAACAGTAACTCTTTATCCTAATGCATCATCATGATCATAATTCATATTTCCAGTATTTAAAATTATTGCGTTGATTTTAGTCCAAGCATGTGAATGTAAGTGTGTTGTCTGTAGGAATACATACCTGTTTGCCTTTATATTTATTCATTTTCATGTGAATAACTTCTGTGAAGCTTTTACTTAGGTTTTTTCTTTTTCCTGGATATGATTTCAGGTTAAGGCTGTTGAGAGAACCCCTTCCATGAGTGAACTGAATGAAATTCTTTTCGGACAGGTATTTATGCAATATTATGCTTTCGTAAATATTATTCGTTATGCATACCATTTTGTAGGTCAAAGTTGGATTGATATTTTAATTAGTTAACAAATCCTCTGAAATGATAAATCTCTTTATCAATCTGATAACCTACATCAACAACTTCTTTGTATAAAGACATAGTATAATAGAGTTGTAAACTTATGCACCAACGGCATTTTACTCCTGCGTGCTGCTTAGTTCTTCAAAATGTGAAGAATTTAAATTTTATTCCTTAAAATTGAAGACATATAGTAGTTATTATGCTTACACTGGTTGTCCTTACCTACAAAAAACATGTTTCAGAATCTGGTTCCTAGCCATTTATGCTTTCTTCACTAAAGCTTGCCTTTCTAAAGGCTTTGTAACTGTTTGTGTTGCAACTGGCTTGTTATCACTTGTTTTTGTCACATATTTTGTGATATTTTTTTAACGAAATTTCATATTTTTATATGTTTTAATGCTGATTTATTTGATTAAATTGGAGCCTGGAGGGATATTGTAAGTTTTAAACACTGATAGTCATGTTTGCATATTGATTTTTGCAGGAACACCTTAAACAAAGGGATCTGTCTTTTGTATTTAGGTTACAGGTAACTGAAGAGATCCAATCTATACTTTGTTTCAACTTTCTTACTTTTTCTTGATTTGGATGTTTTTTTATCCAATTGCTTTGGAATAATGGGAAAATACTATTTATCTGCGTTTTCAATATTTTCCTCCTCCAGTGGATTTTTAAAACTATTCTTAACAAATATTATTTTAGAAAATATCTGAAAAGGAGCTATTGGTAAAAATTTATTTAGTCTAACAATGTTGAGAGTGGTTCATAAGTTACCCATTCACTTCTCATCTGTTTAGTTGATCCTTAACTTCAAACTTTTAATATATTGTACTCACTTATAAGCATCCTTTATATAGTTTATTTTCATGTTTTACTCATTCCTGTACTGACTGTATTACATGTTTGTATTACTTTATGCCATAGGGTGCTGATAATTCAACACTTTATGGGTGTTGTGTCTTAGTTGAAGAGCTGGTGCATAAACCCTCAGGGTTACTATCTATGATTTCGGATAAGCAGCCATCCAACTCTTCTTTGAGACGCCATATATTAACCACACAAAGATGTTACTGCATTCTTTCAAGGCTCCCATTTTTTGAGTTGCACTTCAGTGTATTGAACAGGTAGGTATTTTATGATAATAATGTTGATATGTTGGAAATACTTGCAATCTCATTTTCATTTTTTGTATTATGTTTTAGAATATTTGCAATCTCACTGTCATGCATGCTCCAAAGCAGAAGAGTGTCCAATAAACACTTCTGATTTGGTTGGTTATATGAGATTAGACTTTAGTGCTTTCTGAAATCTATATATGCAAGTATTCTGTAATCTGTATGTTTTGTGAAATTGAGCTGTCAGTGTGGTTGCTCAAGTATACTAATACTAATATGAACATTTTCAGTTTCGGAAGGTGACATAAAATGATATCTATATTTCTTAAATCACTAAACCTTGAATCTAGGTTTGAGTCTTGGAAAAAATCATATAATTAACAGTGTTTAAAAGGCATGAAGCTCATATAGTTTGGCTGAAACACAATCTCAATGTACAGTGATATAGTCGGAATGAGAATATTGGTTATAAGTTGTGGGCATTCTCACCTTTCAAGTCAGTTTTGTTGGGTTGAGTTGTGTCTAACACAAATTTTATTATGGGATCATATGTCTATCTTGGATCCATTAGTCCAACCCCTCGGGCCACCTGAGTGACATACCACCTCAGTCACGTTTCATAGGTCCAATATTGGGTGTTAGTGATATGATATGAATAGTGAAAGTGGTCATCTTTTACGTTACAAGCCAGTTTTGTTCAGGGGGTTAGGTCCAACACAAATTTAAGAAAACGCAACATACGTTCTGGAATGAGAAAAGTTTGGCTTTTTTTCATCCAAATTTTAGTTGATTCAAATGATATATTGATTGTAAAGTAATTAATAATACTACAAGCTTATACAAAGCTAAGATTTAGTTCGTTGTTATATAAATTTGGTTGTGTGAAGAGAATGCAAATCATATATTGGCTGTGAAGTAATTGAATGTGGTACAAACTTCCTTGGAGCTAAGGTGTAGGTTGTTGAGACAGAAGTTTTGTTTTTTGCAAGGAGTAAACTTTATTTTGGGTCGAATGTAGGCAAGCCCCGACCTTATATTTGTAGAAAGCTGATTCCATGATCCGGATATTTGACCTTGTAGTCACATGACAGCAACTCCAAACTATTGAATCAGACTCTCCGTTCAATGAAAAATAAAGTGAAATATTTTTTCACTTCTTAGAATTCTGGTGTTATAAAAAGACTGAGCAAGACTTATTACAAAACATTAGAAGAAGCCACTAAAAAAGACATTGCTCTTGCTGATTTTACTAATTTTGGTGTCATAAATAAACTAAGAAAGACCTGGAAAGCATTAGTAGTAGTCATTATTACAGACATTGCTCGAAGTGGTTTTACTGAAAATTTGATTTTTGATAGAGCCTTATGAATTAAGTGATCCATGTTGCAACTTGAAATTGTGGTATAAGGCTTGTTTGTTATTGTTGTTTTTTAGTAGCTACAATGTCATGCTGTTTTGTTAACTGGGTATTTGTCTGATATTTGTATTATGCAAAGACATATGCACATTGTATTGCTATTTTTTAATTTTCAGAATTGTTTGCCTTCCAGCATGTCAGTGTATGCTATAATAATTATACGGCATTCACTCATCTTACTGTGTTGATATCTCTGTAGCATCTTCATGCAAGAAAGGCTGGAGCGGTTGACAAAAAGTGTTGAGTATTTAGATTTAGAATTTGCTGAAGGTAGTTATGAGGAAGAAAACTCAGAAGGAAATTCAGAGTGTGTTTTGGTGAATGATAGACTTGCAGAAGACAAACTTGATGAGAATCCAAGAACTTCTGAATCAAACCTAATAAATTCCCTACCTGAAAACATTGAAGGTGATGGTATTCATCCAGACAAACAAATGATTAATGAGGAGCTGCATACACTTAAGGTGGAAGCAGATGATGACAATATTGTGCCTATTCATCCTGAAACTGATGGAAAGATTGCCAAAGAAGAATCTGGCCCTACAATTGCTGAAGATAATAATACGTATGGTGATGCTTTGGTAGCAAACAAACAGTCAGAAGATAGGCGTTTACCAAATGCCGTTTTGCCCCTCCTGCGGTACTACCAGTATGAAAGCTCCGAATCTTCCTGCAGGTACATGACATTGTGATTGTCCAGTGATATTGCAGTATCTATTTTACCTCCACATGAAATATTGGCGCTTACTGCTTACTATGCCATTACTAATCTCATTAATTATTTTCTTTTGTAATCACAATCACATCTGAAAGTACTAAAAATAAAATCTAGTTTTATACATTAATCTGTTCTATCTGTTGTTTGATGAACTTTCTGTATAGGTTCATATAGTTGTCGCTTTTGCTTATTGATTGACTATATTTTCAAATATGTTAATGGATTTTGTTTTATGCATGTGGGAGGTACAAAGTTGCATTATATATCATTCTTGTTACTTATGCTCTGTGGTGCATTGTCAT
This sequence comes from Medicago truncatula, assembly GCF_003473485.1. NCBI lineage: Eukaryota > Viridiplantae > Streptophyta > Magnoliopsida > Fabales > Fabaceae > Medicago > Medicago truncatula. Next base: position 18,317,741 of record NC_053043.1, on the reverse strand, counting down.
GCATGCCACATGGAATGACTTGATGTGGTTTAATATAGGATTAACAGAGTCTCTGATTTATGTCAGCTTAGGTGTAGTTTCTCTTTTTCGGGGGTGGTGGGGTGGCTACTCTCTCTAAAGAGAATCACTTATTCTTCTTTTTCTTTATACTTTCTCTCTAATAAACTATCTTTACTATCCAAACAAATTCTATTGTGTTATAATTATTCCTTTCTTCCAAGTGGTTCATCTAAAACGTATAGTCCGGTTTCTGTTTCTTAAAAATTTCACCTTGCAAACATTGAAATCTTAGTGGTGATTTATCATCCATTTCTTAGTAGTGGTGCATTTCAAACATATTGTCTGGTTTATGCAGTTTTCAAGGTTCACCTTGTGAAGATAGGATTTTTAGGAGTGATGCTGATGATACCGAGACAGAGGCCTCATTCTCGGGACAAGAGGATTTGAATGACCTACATGAGATTCTTGAATGGGCCAAGGTTTGTAATTTTTAATACACATAATGTTGTTATTGTCTGGTGTTTTGTTATGATAATTTATTGCTGATATTATTTTACCAATTCACAGGCAAATAATTGTGGACCATTACAAATTATAAGTGAATATTATCGTTTTCGTTGCCCTACAAGGGGATCAACTCTTATCTTTCATCCTTTGGAGCACCTTCATCCCTTGGAATATCACAGGCTAGATGAGAATGATCTTTATCTCTCTGGTTCAACTATTGATTTGAAATCCTGTAGTACGGGTCTGGAATTAGCCGAGGTATGTTGGAATGAATTTTGATTGGACTAAATTACTTGTGTTCTATTTTATTAGTCTTCTGGGCTGTCTTGTTTGATGATTATGGTAAACAAGTACTTCATTTTTGTCTGTTCTTCTCAGGCACAAAACTCTCTTCTGGTTGCAGAGGAGGCAACTGCACTATCTATATGGGCTGTAGCTTGCTTATGTGGTACTTTGAGACTTGAACATGTGAGTTCTGTTTCAGCCAATGATTTTACGAAATCCATTTTCCTTCACCATATGTTTTCATTATGATGCATGTTTCATGATAAATCTGTTGAACTCACGGGTTTTAGATAAAGAAAGGAGAGAAAGAAGTAATACGAAAACTAATCCCCTGAGATAGATTAATAACTATCATAATATCAATAAGATATTTTGTATATATTCTAACACTCTCTCTCAGGCTAAGCTCGCTAAGTTTTAAGCTTGTTACGAATATGCCCTTCGAAATAGAAAAATAACTAAATACCAAGACAAAACTAGTCTGAGAACCGCAACAAAGTAACATGAAAAACAAGCAAACCGAAGCACAAAAATATCTGGATAATGCTAGCAGCAGTTGAATCCTTAACTCGAAGGTATCACAACTTCAAATCAAAGTGCAACGACGTTGTAGCAGCCTGAAGTTTGTAATCAACCGTGGCATGGAAAAACACCAAAAAAAAAACACTACAGTAGAGGGGTTCATGAATTAACCAAAACTAAAACTACCTAGGGTAAACAACACCCTCAAACTAATTGACTTAAAACAGAAGTTGAGGAAGAAATTCAAAACCTTGGCAAGAAACACACAATGTAACGGAGGTTGAGGCAGAGATAGGGAACCTTGACAAGAAACAACCAATGTAACACACAAGGGTGTGTGAATGAATAGAGGCTAAGAAGATGTCAATGAACAACCGAGACCAAAAAGAGGGGTTCAAACAGCCTAAAAGCACCCAAACAGCTGCAAATAAATTGCCAAATGTGGGACCCAGTACCAATAACAAACCAAGGGTTCATGGAGTCAAATGTGGCCAATCCCGCAACGAACGGATGACTTGTGGTGCAACATCCAGAAGCACAAACAACAATGCCGACTTTATTCAACAAAAAAAAAAAAACGCTGACAAGCAGAACAGCAACAAAAAATCAAGTACACAGAAGTACACATAAACACGTAGAACATATGTGCTGCACAAAAACAAGGCAGCAGAAGGAACCTTGTTCAGAACAGATGTTGAAATTGGTTCACGCGTAGGAGTGAGCACAGTCAAATCACATACCAGCGTCGAAGAAGGTTAGAAAAACAGTAAACCCAAAAAACCGAAGAGTGGAAAAACTGAACCAGCATTATAGTTTCACATAATCTAACAACATCTATTGCTTTTGGAGAGTTTAATATCTATTAATAGCTATTGTTTCTAGATCGAAAAGATGTGATATTAGTTATTGATTTAGTCACATATGGCTTATGTTGATCTAGTTGGTCACTAGAGCTGAAATGTAATGATCTGAGCATAACAGTTTCATAATGATTGTCTTCTAGTCTTACAGCTACATGTTGGTCTACAGGTGTTGACATTCTTTGTAGGAGCTCTACTGGAGAAGCAGATAGTAGTTGTCTGTTCTAATTTGGTACGTGTTCCTCAAATTAAGTTACAAATGAGCTTGTGTTGATAATGAACCAAGCTATCCAGTTTTAGGATCTTGAAAGTGTCTTTAACCTTTAGTTTTACAAATTAATCACTTACAATGAATTGTGAAAAGCTATGCTACTCTTGAAACCCAATCATTGTTCATCTCATTTGAATTGTTGATATTTCATCAAAGTTCACGAGGAAATTTTTTTTCTTCTTGTGTGGTCAGGGAATCCTATCTGCGTCAGTTTTATCAGTCATTCCACTAATCCGACCCTACCAATGGCAAAGCCTGCTAATGCCGGTACGATTTCTCTCCCTTCACATTTAAAGTGGATTAATTTTCATATTTCTAATATCTCTTTTCCGCTTCATAGTATTTGACGAGAACATATTTTCCAGGTTTTACCAAATGACATGCTTGACTTTCTGGATGCTCCTGTCCCTTACATAGTGAGTCATATTTAAGTTATTGTATCTGCTTCAAGTTAGGCAATGATTATTTTTTATTATTTACTTTGTCGTATGGATTTAGGTATACTTAAATCCATGTTCAAATTGCTGAATGCATGCTATTTGTACACGGGCAACTGTTACATAGAATACCGAATATATCGCCTTGTAGCTTGTAAAACCCTTAAATTATATTTCATAAATTTCTTAAATTGGAAAATAAAATTAGAATTGTCACTGTTGTGTGTAGTTTTAAATTCCGTTAACTATTGTTATTTTGCCCTTTTCTACTGATAGTACCATTTCTGACATCTGGCTGGTTAAATTAATTCCATAGGTTGGTGTCAGGAACAAGACAAATGAAGTTCAGTCAAAGTTAACCAATGTTATTCTGGTTGATGCCAACAGAAACCAGGTGTGTAATTTTTTCTGCAGTTCTCCAATGCCAGTAAAATCAAGTGAATCCTCCCCTCAACTATACAGTATTTATATAGTGACAATTATGTGCGCAATATTTTCTTTCCTGTTATCATTAATAATATTCATGTTTGCAAATGGACGAAAGCATAACTTCGTAGTAGTATTCATATCACTTGTGATATACATGCATGTTTTACATTCCGTATTTTCCTTAAGAAAACACTATTATCTTTGAGCTATTCTATATCAAAACTAGTACTTGATTCTTTTTCTTCAAGCTTACTTACGTTTGTATGGCTATTGAACTCCACATCATGAACATCTCTAAAGAACATGTTAATCTGAATAGATCTCATTGTTTGTTATGGCAAAATACTAAGGCTCTGTTTGGTAAAAATAACTGATAGCTGATAGCTTTCAGCTGATAAGCTAACTGAAGTGTTTGGTAAAAATAGCGGTTCAACTAGCTGATAAATGTAAAATGACATAAAGGGTATTCTTAATTCATAATAAAAATTATATCATTAATTTAAGTATTTGTAATTTTGTAAACTAATTTTTCTTTAAAAAAATACTTTAAATTTATTAATTTAATATATCCTATGTATTATAAATTAAATTAAATTTTATTTACTAAAATTTTATCTTATATTTATTATCATTTAAGTGTTTCCACTTTATAAAAAAAATAACATTTACCTCAAAAACAAAAAAAAAAGGTAGCACTAATAGAGTAATACTAATAACAGAGAATAAAGAAAATAACACTTACCGCAAAAAAAAAAAAAAGTAACACTAATAGAATAATAGTATTTTGTTTCGTAAAAAAAAAAGAAGGTATATAATTTTTCAAAAAAAAAAAAAAAAAGGTCAGCTGATATATATACAAAAATTGGAATAAAGGGATAATAGTCTTTATTACGTAGCTTATTATAAAAATTATAATGGATAAAAATACAATTTAAATGAAATAATAAGGGTAAAATTGGAAGAAAAAGTGAGAAGCTATAAGCTATAAGCTCAAACGCTACTTGAAATAGCTTATAAGCTCGTGAAATAAGCTATAAGCTCATGGTGAAAAAGTGTTACCAAACAGAGCTTTTTTTGTCAAACGAGCTTATAAGCTATAAGGTAAAAGCTAAAAGCTCCTTTTTGGGGTTAACCAAACAGACCCTAAACTAATGGAAACAAGTTTATTTTTATTTTTATTGTCAATAGGTGAAGTCACCATCACTACCTCAACTGCCAAGACAGAAAGAGCTAATGTCTTCTTTACGCCCTTTTCATTCAACTCTCGTCGGAGAAAGTTACTTGGGTAGGAGAAGGCCAGTGTACGAATGCACTGAAGTGCAGGTGTGCCCTTATTCATTATCTCATCATTATACTTTACTCTCTTATTTCCTCTTTATTGCTCTGCCACTCTCCTGTTTGGCATCTTAAATACGACAGATGCTAGTTACTCTTGGATGTTATATATGACAAGTGATATAGCAGCCATTTTTGAAAGCCTCGTTATTTGTTTTCTTAGTAAGCCGTTATTATAAAATTAAACTAGTTGGTAATAAGTTTGTAGAATATGTGTGAAATTGTTAATATTCTTATCAATATATTGTTTTATATTCTCATGTTTTTCCCCCCACAGGTAGAAGCTGCCAAGGGATTCTTATCAGTGTTGAGGTCTTATTTGGATTCCCTTTGCTGTAACATCCGTTCACATACAATAACCAATGTACAATCGAATGACGATAAGGTCTGTATTTTGTCTCAGCAGTAAAATACGTTAAACATTATTGACAACTATTTTATTTTTCCGTTTGTCTCTACTCTATTGTTTTCACCAATCCGCAAATATGGGTTTAACCAAGGACCAAGTTGGACTTCAATCTGCTGAATCAATTTTTTTGTGCAGTTAAACCCTGTAATTGAGTAGTTAATTTTTAGTGAGCGATTTATTGGTTTTCTTCAAAAAAATATATTGTGCATTTTTCTTAGGCAATGCCTGAGCCTATACTACTGTTATCTTTGTCTCTTTTAGGAAATTATTATTAGCTTTGCCTTTGCTCAAGTGGCAAGTAATGAGAAGATGATCATATAATATAAATTTCGATAAGAAAAAGTGAATATAATTCAAATAAATAATTAAACAAGTTTAACTAAATTTGTGAATTGTACTGATAAGGCATAAGGACATCATCACTTTTGAACATTTACATGTATTGCAACTAAAATATTTTAGAAAGTATTTTAAAGTATGATGGCTTGCTATTCAGGTATCATTGCTTTTGAGGGAGAGTTTCATTGATTCATTCCCTTATCGTGATCGGCCTTTTATGAAGGTATGGGTTTCATTGATTCAAATCTTATTAATACTTGCTTAAATAGTTTAGGCATGCTTGTCTTATGTGTTGTTTAAATGACACACTTTATCATTGCAACATTTTTTTGTTCATGTGTATTATTCGGATTACTAATGCATACTGTTGCTTCTCCTTTGTCGTCTAAACAGCTTTTCGTGGATACACAGCTCTTCTCTGTACACACAGATCTTATTCTCTCTTACTTCCAAAAGGAATAGGGATGAAATGCAAAACATTTTGGGAATATAACTTCCTATGTAAAGCCTGAGCACAAGTTCAGTGTTGTATAATTTCGCTAAATGTGAGCTAAAATTTTGTCCCAAATAGATGTTACGTGAAATTCCATCCGCGTTCGCCCTTTTCTCCTTTAGGGTTTTAGTACAACCTGTACATAGGTAAATGAGAATTCAATCTTAATTAGATTTATAGGGTTTTATTTAATGTAAATGACAAATTTTCATACACATGGAAAATCAATGCTTTATAAGGTGTGGTCAAAGTTATTAAATTATGGCCATGGTGTCTTGAAATTTTACAATGGGAATAACATTGTGGAGTTACTGCAGTGTGTTTTTGTCATAGTTGTTTAATGTCTCTTCAGTAGTAGTGATCCAATATCTAATTTTTATCAATAGAAAAATTTGATATACGCTCCATTACTGAACTTTGGTTGATGATATTCTATTAATTCATGTATTCAGTTTGGAATAAAAAAACATGTTATAACTGTGCTACTCAATAGTTTGGTAATTCTTGAGAGCATGATTATAACACATTTAATCTTATTCATTCAAATTTATTAAATATAATAGTGTTCAGAAATATCAAATGCTAGTTACTAAAGAATTGAAAATCTGTCTCGTGAGCATAGCTCGGTTGGTAGGACAATGTATTATTATATGTAGGGGCCGCTGGAGTTCGAACTCCAAACATCTCATTTATTCACCTTATAAGGTGAATTATAGCCACTAGGCTACCTAACAAAAAAAAAAAATTGAAAATCTAAAAGATGAGAATATAAATATTCGTCATTCCGATAAATGATTCTTTTTATTATTAGACTGGGATGATAATTGATTCTTATTGGCTGTTATAGGGCCTGCTTGTTTCAGATTTTTTTTAAAAAAATCTAGTTTTTTCCTTAAAAAAATAATTTTTGGATGTTTTGTTAGGATTTTTAGAAAAATTATTTATCAAAAAAATATATTTTTACCCTAAAATGAAAAGCTATTAGGATTAACTTTATTTTAATTTTTTTTCAAAAATAAGGAGCTAACACATGTACAAGTTAAAACTCATTTTTTTAAATGAATTTTTATAGGTAGTAGGCAAACAAAAATAACTTTAGATTTTTTTTTTTTAAATCTCAAAAAAAAATCTCTAAATTCATTTAATAGAAAATCAATTTTTTGTTTAAGTTGAAACAAACGCATCCATAAAGTGATTTCAAATTAGAGAATTAACCGCTGTACTATCTCACATAACTATGAATTTTAAACTAAAAGAAAAAGTGTGTATTATTGAAGAGTATTACTAACATTTATGTTGAAATGAATAACCATATTTTTTTTCCCTAGAACACATTTTGTTGTCTAAGTCGACATTATAATTTTTGGTTTAGTTAGTTGAGGAATTCAAATTCGACCAAAAGATATACTCTTTGATATGTCTTGAATAAGTTTACCTCCACTAAACCTCTTCAAAAAGTTTACCTCTAGTGAAGAGAACTTATGTAAAACAAAAATAGCACATGCTTAATTTGTCAAAACAAAAATAGCACATGCTTAATTTGTCAAAAGAAATATATATTGTTGAATGTTTATTTATTGTTAGAAATCATGGTTGAGCTTAACACAACCTCACGAAACCGACTTATGAGGTGATGATTGCTCCCATTTATAAACACATGTTCATATCATCTTTTATTCGATGTTGAACTTTTTAACATTCATAAATAGCTGGACTTAGTTGAGTGCAATACTTGAATACTCTGATAGGAACTAATGATTAATATTCAAAGGCTGTATTAAATGTAAAACCTAATTGTTTGGTGGTCCACACACCACAGTCTCTCACTCAAACAAATGTGTCTGAATCTGCAACCGGAAGCTGGGTAGGAAACATACATAATATAGGACAATTAATTGTGTTTGTCCCTACAAACAAACATATAGAGCCTCAAACAGAATTAAAGTTTGTTGGAGCTTGTTCATTTAGGTCTCACTCATGGGTCACTCCAGTTTTCATTACATTGAATCAACCATCTGCAAGTTCCATGCACTGTGCAATGTATCATTGACCTTCGCTTGCTAAATATTTTGTTTAATTGAATAAGATTAAATTCTGGTAATATATTTTCAGATTATATATATACCGAAATGTCCAAGTTACATAACAGAATGTAGATTCTTGCTTATACCTAATACCATGATCCTAACATATGATTATAAATTGCTTGCCCGATTCAAAGCTGTTGATTACAATTTAAAGATGCATATCAAGAGCATTTTAGGCAGTTTGTTTTTACCAGAAACAACGTCTCTGTGTCCATCTCTAGAAAAGGTAAATATAAAAGGGGCATTAAAGAAGGTGGAACGGCTCGTACGATCAACTAAGCAATTACCTTCTCTCTGGAAGCATATTGACGCTCGCGATCCAGATACATATGTTTCACAGTCAAAGTCAACATGTTCAAGTAGAAAAATTGTGCGTGCTATTAGTAGGTCTCATTATCCTAACCCATTACCGGTTCAAGCCAACTTCCCACACACACAAAATATTGTTCATGCATGATTTTAATGAAAAGGTGGAGGATGTCGATTGTGATGGTCGTTGTGGATTTGATGTTGTTGCAGGCCTGCGTGATATGTATGTTGATGATTATTAGATTATCCGTCTTGAACTTCTACGAGAGCTAACAAGTGACTGTTATCATCAAATAATTGGGACCCCAAATCGATTCAAAGAGGTTAAATACGCTTTGACTCATGATAGTATTGGCCCCTGCACCTCCAAATAAATGGATAATTATGTCAGATATGGATTTCCTCGTTGCATAGAAATATTGGCACGTGGTAGTTTTACTATCCATAAAAGTGGGCAATTCGAAACATTTTTTCCTTTACGCGGTGCACCACCACAGAGAGACCAAATCACGTGTCTTGCACATGTGAAGGATAACCATTTAATCATGATAATTTTTTTTTTCTAATATTTCAATTAGTTTATAATTAATGTTATCGTTGTTTATGTGAAACCATGATAAATTTTATTATAGGTATATCTAAAGGACGGATGTCTAATTCCTCCCACTTATGTACTATGGACACAACACCATTGAGGTGAGATAATCGGAGATGATGATTTGATAATTGTTGAAAACCTTGAGAACGAGGAAAAAATTGTTGAGCTTAGAAGGTTCAAGATGGAGTAAAGGTTGTAGTTGATAGTCTTGGAATTGATGATTGAAGCAAATACTTTATTGCGGATTAGTTCAATTATAAAACATTAAGGAACTAAAAATATATTATATATGTATATAATGATATTTTATATATATAATTATATGTAATGGTTTTTTTTTACTAATTATATATATGCTTTTGTTAGTCAAACGTTATAGTTTACGAAATTTGGTTAAATATGCAAATGCACCTAAGAATTTTTTATGGTTGTTGGAACCTGGGTGATTAGATTCTATTATCCGAAAATTTGCGAAAAGAGTTAGGATTTTAAAATCCAAACTAAGGTATTTTTGTAAAATCAGAGGGAACACGATAAATTGAAAGGGTGGGAAAAGAAATTCTAATACATTGGATCGAAGCTACTCATTTTACAATTTACACATGCCTTACACATATCAAAATTTTGAATTATGCTTTTCTCCCTACACATTTTGCTCGCGCCCAACTGAAATGACAAGCGCACGTTATAGGCTATGCGTGACTTAAGTCACGCCGCATTAGTTAAGTCACGCTGCGTGACTTAAGTGTATATGACAACAAAACAGAAACATTACCCTTCACTTTTCCAAATCTTCCAAATTTGAAAAAATTAGACATTTTTAGGTTTTTAGAAATTTGGCTTGCATGTTGATTTTTAGGATTGTTAGTGATGAATTAAGTTAGGAACTGTTGTTTAGATGTTGTTTAGAGTACAATGTGGTAGTTTAGGGTTTAGAAATTGTTAGATTTCTTAGTTGTTTGAAAATTGCACTCTATGTGTTTGGTAAAATGTCTCAATGAAAATTTTTGTTTTATTTTTTGGATTGTTAATGATGAAATTACTTAGAATATGTTTTGTTAATGTTGATTATAGTATGTTTGACTGCATCGTGGTAGTTTACGGATTGAAATGGCACTGCCCAAATATAAGTGTTGTTGTTGTTGAATTGTTGGAAATGACACAATGTCTGTATGAAAATGTCTCGTTGATTTTTTGCTTTTTGAAATTTTGTGCAGATATGTCTCGGAGGAATACGTCTCAGAGGTAGTCTGAGGTGACGAGTGACAGGCTTAGGTGTGGGAGAATGTAGAATTCTACTAGTAGTGCACGGAGGGAGAAGCAAGCGGTACACTCTCCTTTGGCTGGTCGAGGGATAGTAAGACTTGGGGGCACGAGACTTGGTAGGGTTGATGTTGCGGGGGCCTTATCATCACAGACGGGTCGATCCCATACGGTGGATCCGACACATTATCAGCAGCATTATCAGGAGTATCAGCAGGCGCAAAATCAGCCTTATTATAAGGAGCCTCAACAGTATCATTTTGATGCGTATCAGCAGCATTAGTATGAGGATCATTAGGAGCAGCCTCAGCAGCAGGAGGGTCGGGGTCATGCTCAAGGGGGTGCCGAGGGTGGAGTACGAGACCGGACCATACCGCTATGAAGGGGGGGCCTTTGGTGCCCACACTTTTACCTCACTTCGGTAAACATGTGGCATGCAAGATATGGATCGATGCCAATGTAAGTATATTTAATGTTTATTTTACTTCTTTTACTGTTTAATTAACTTATTCTAATGATTATTTTACTTATTTTATGTTGAAATTAAAATTTATGTTAGAATATATTTAATGTTTAATTAACTTATTCTAATGATTATTTTACTTATTTTATGTTAGAATTAAAATTTATGTTTGAATATATTTAATGTTTATTTTACTTATTATTTATTTAACGGTGTTGTTTGTTGTTTTTGTATTTAATTTTCGAAAAAGCATTGGGTGAAATGTGTCTCGCACGGGAAAAAGCTGAGCCTTAATAACTTGATATTGCATCAGCCGGGTGCACAAAATAACTGGTTTTGGGACGAAGAGAATGCTTCCGGTCTTACCCCCTCCTGAATACTAGGTCCGAGAAGATCTCTCATGTGTTCGTTTGTGCCTTGTCAGAGAGATGACATGAGGAGACCAACAACTTCCATCTACATGTTGGGGAGATGACCATCACACTAGATGATGTGGTGTGTCTTCTAGGCATCCCCATCACTAGGAGGCCCCTTCATTATAGAGAGTTAACTCGTGATGAGGGAATATAGATGATGCAGGAGGACCTACTTTTTACAGCGGATGCTGCTACTAAGGAGGTGGGAAGACAAGGTGCTGCTCATGTCAGTTTTGGTAAACTAAAGAGGCGCCATGAGGAGCTCTTGAATATGTGTAATTAGTTGATTCAGCACGACATATGAGTATGAGGAGCAGGGTCAAGTTAGGTTGGCCTGCATTAAAGCGTTTTTGTTGCTCTTGCTTGGCTGGACCATTTTTGCCGGCAAGAACAGCATAAGCCTTAATCAAATGTGGCTGCTTGCGCTGCAAGATATGAACAAGTTGGACAGCTGGTCATGGGGCGGGATGTGACTTGTTTTCCTATATGAGCAGCTATCTCTTACCTCCGACTCATATGTGGCCTCTTGTGGTGGTTACATGCCCAAAAAATCAAAACAAAAAAAATCAAGGAACAAGACTTCCGTAAAAGGGATTTCTTACGGAACTCTGCCCCTCAAAATTTAAAATTTCATTATTTAGACCTTTTTTTTTTCTTTTTTTTTCCATTTTTCATATTATAAGAGAAATTCAAAAAAATATTGCATTAGCTTTATTTGATTTTTAGATTTTTTTGTGGTATTTTATTTTATTTTATTTTATTTGATAGGTTTGATCTTTTTTTTTTCTCACTTTGTTTTAAAAGAAAAATTGCAATTGTTCAAATAGTTGTTGTTTGTATATATAAGAGCATATTTTGAATCATATAACTCGAACTGTGTTTGGATGTTCAGATTATACAATCCAAAATGTAGGATATTTGGGGAATAAGTGCAGGGCGCGTGAGAATAGCAATGTGGAAAAAGTGTTGTGTGCAAGTGTGAGTTAGAAGTCCCAAGTCGGTTAGAAAAGCGGAGATTGAGCATTTAATAAATGAAAGGACCCATAAACTCATTGTTTTAATGTTTTAGGTAAAAATGTGGTGTCTCTCTCATTTGTGTTGTTGCTCTTTCTTACTGTGGGTGGTTCCCCAAGCTCCCCACGTGACACAACAGTGGTATCAGAGTTGTGGTTCAACAAGGGTTCAACCGACTCTCTCTGTCAAATGTTTTCATGACAAGATGTTCAGGCGACGAGTTTTGTTGTGAGGGAAGCAGCAACAACGGTGCAAGTACAAATGTATGCGGATGAAAGAGCTTTCGCTTGAGAGGCGAGCATGCTAAATTAATGAATCACACTTGAGAAAAAAATTGTTGCGTAAGTGTTAGTTAGAAGTCTCACATCAATTTAAAAAGTAGATGAACATTTAAATTTTTGGATTAAAGTGATATGTATCTCTTACTTGTACGATTGTTTTTGCATATCGTATAGTAGGTGGTCCTCTAGACTCACTTTGTGACCCAACAAAAAGTAATAGTCATTCTTTTGAATATTTAAGACGTAAGAGATAATTAGAACCATGAATCTCAACAACGTGAATGAGTAAGAAGGTGATGTACGAATGGTAGATAATAGATATATGTTTACAGGAATTGGACCGCCAGGGTGGTATGTGCTGCTCAGAAGAAGGCACATTAGTACTGTACGTTCCTGCAAACACTTACACTTCAAGCAACCATAGCTCCATAAAATTTAATTTTATAACCAAATAAATACAATATTAATATCATCATGTCGTCCCATCTATCCCTATACTTTTACTTATATACCCCATGTATTTTATTTGATTTTATTATATAGTATTATGTAGCAAGCAATGGTAACATATCCAATCAATTTGTAGTGTAGTGCTCTGCTATTGCTTATAAAAGAGACCGACCATATAAAGGATCCAATCAGTTTGCACGTGCTTTCTAAAGTTCATTCTACTTATTTAATTCATCTATAATAATGGTGATGAATCACAAACTAGCCACTTCTTCATTTTTTTATGAATTATTTTCACCACTAGTTAAATTTGAAATAATCTAACTTAAATAAAAACATATAGTGATACTTTTTGCCTCTAATTTCACAAAAATACCATCACAACATGAATGGTTTTTGTTAAATGTGTTTAGATCTCATCCAAAAAGTTAATTTAAAGCATGAAATCTAAACTTATTTAACATGTTATCAGAGCTGGATTAAGGTTTGCAATGTGGAAATTGGAGCCAAACTCACGTAAGGCGGAGAGTGGATGATGTAGTTGGTTTTGAAGTTATTTTGTAGTTTGTTATTTATTTCGAATTGCTCAAGTTCCCAAGCCATCAAATGTATAAATATGTTTAAATACCCTCATCATTTGAACTAACTTTTAGGATGAGATTCAAATCTATTTACCAGTTATTATATTGCAATTACGATCATCACAACTTGAGAAATGAAATGAATACTTTGATAAGTATCATAGTAAAATAGTAGATAAGACTTATAATGTTGGTATATTTAGAAGGTATACAAATAATATTAATCTTAGTATGAATTATTTATCCTATGCACACAACTTTAAAGATAAATTCTTCGAGTTAGGTAGGACGATAATAGATGACACAATTCTATCTCAAGAGATTTGACATTGTTACATTCTCAAGTCTAGATTGTAACTCAAAACATCTCTGATTAAACTGAAAAATGTTTCATTATCATCTCATCCAAACACTCTTGGATAACCTTGATAGATATATTATAATAGAAGAAAATAAATAGAAAAGTTTAAAGAAGAAAAAACTTACCGAATAGGTTGTTTTGAAGGTAGAATTTGAAAGACTTATCATTCACGGAATACGTTGTTTTGGGCGTAAAAAACTTTTAGTAACATTTAACCATTTGATAAAACTTTACTGTAAATATGTGTAAAAAGTGTTAACCACGAGTGTTACTAAAGTGGCTAAATGTACGAGTGGACTTGAGAGATTTTTCCTATAAAAACTATCTTCAATCATAACTAAGTTTTAAAACTTGGACAAATTTATGATAGGCTTCAATGTTCCTTCAAAAAAAAAAAATGATAGGCTTCAATGTTATTTTAGTTTGAAATTTGTTCAACTTCACGAAATTGACATGTAATATTTGTTATAAAAGCTTTATAAGGTTGTCTTTTTTTTTTTTAATTAGACTAGTTTTATGATGTGAGACTTGTGCTAACGTATTGAAGAAAAGTTCTAAACAGAGCATCCACCCAAAGTTTGTTGCTCATAGTTAAAACAACGGCGAGTTTAGACAAGAGGGAACAATGCTCTATAATAAATTTAGTTAGTGAAGTAGTTAAGTTTGAACTCTTGTTAAATGTAGTTAGTGAAGTAGTTAAGTTGGATGAAATTTAATAAATAAATGTATTATAATGGGAAAAAAATAACAAATGCTGCATTGGTATTCGAAAGTGACAATTATTTTAAAAAAAAAAATAATAAAAAGACAATTATTGTAAATGCAAATAAACGTTAAACTTTGTTTTATAAAGAAAGTTAAACTTATGCAAATGCAAATAGTGAATAAGTGTTGAAACTGAATTTGATTTATCCTTATAAAATTGATTTATAAAATGATAATTATTATTTCTTTATAAACTCATATCATATTAAGAATCTTTGTTTTCATATATAGAACTTGGGTTTTTCCAATAATAAACTAAATTTAACAAATCTCATTATTTTGTTTTTGTTTGATGAAAAAACAATCTCATACTTATCTCTTCTTGCAAGAAAAAACAATTGTTATGGGAAGGTGAGATAGGGATGAAGAAGTGTGGAAAAGTCCAAACATCATGAATGACTAAAAACGTAATAAAAAAGTAAAAACAATAAAATAAAAAAGGAAAATTTTCAGAATGTCAGAAACCCCACAAGAGTGGCAGGTCTGGCTGCACTGCACCTGCACAGGCACAGCACTGCTTCTCTCATTTTCCAAATGTAAAAAAAAAGGTCAAAGTGTAAGTGAGGGGTCTGAGGTAAAGTAACAGCTAAAAAGTAAAAGAGTTCAGTATGAACAGTAATAAAAGCTTCAACCGTACAATCTTCTCACTCAGTCTCAGATACAGTCATGGCTTTGCCTTCAGAAACTCACCTACTCTTAAATACTTTCATAGTACACTCATCACTAATATTAGATTTTCATTTTTTTAAAAAATAGATTTCTTTTTTAAATTGGACTAGTTTGATTGGTTGTCTAATATGAACTACTTAAAAATTTATTTATATCTCTTAACGATAATCAATGCGAATTTGAATCTCATGTGATCATCAATTACATGCATTCATGTAGTTAGCACATTGATGATCTGAACGATCATCAATATGCCATTACATAAATTCGTGAAATAGATACAATCTAAGTTCAACTTAAACGTTGGCTTTTCAAAATATTCTTACTTTTTGTAATGTCTAAGATAGTAATATCATTCGATAAAAATATGATAAAACTGTTATGTATATATTTTAAAACTCAACTCATCTTTGAATAATTGATTCTCTTACTCTTGTCAAAGTGGCTTTCATCAATCTCATCTCATTTGTAAAAACGAAAAATAACGTGAACTTCTACTCTTCTAAGGCATTCTGAATCAAAATTGATTCTTTTTTTTGAGAGACTGAATCAAAATTGATGTTGTAGATAATTTTCAATTCTCACTAACTTTTTTTTTATATAGAAAAATGACATTGATTTGTTTATCCAAGGAAAGATAATTTGTTATCAACAAACATATAATCTATTTTAAAATACTCCTTCAACGTCTCAACTCATATAAATCAGATACACAACACTCTTTCAACGTCTCAACTCATTTAACTCAGATACAGAACTTGTCTAATATAGTAATTAATAGTCTTAACTATTTTCCTTGTTTATTTATTAATGACTAGTTTATGGATTTCCGTAGAGATGTCAGAGAGACAAGAGATGGCAGCGAGACAGGTTATCTGCAAAAGCAGCAGTAAGCAACAACAACAACAGAACCATTAGTTTTATTTTATCCATCTCTTACACACAAGAACAAGATTCTGTAACCTAACCTAATGGTTCCACTTCCTCTAACAAAAAATAAATAAATAAATATACCTACTCTTTCTCTCTAGTACTAGTACTTCTTTATATTTATACTCCACCAACACCTAAACTATTCTATTATTACCCTTCTCTTCTCTTCTTGTGCTTGATAATAATAATAATAATAATAATGAACAAGAACAAGTTTCCTTTTACTCCTTCACAATGGCAAGAACTTGAACATCAAGCTCTTATTTACAAGTACATGGCTTCTGGTATATCTATTCCACCTGATCTTCTTTTTACCATAAGAAAAAGCTATTTGGATTCTCCTCTTTCTTCAAGACTTTTTCCTAGTCAACAACACCAACACTGTAAGTCTTTTCTCTCTATATTCATATGTTTACTGTTAAGAGTTTAACTTCAAAACATACTTCAAATCTTTATGTAGACAATTAATAATTTTTTTTTTTTCAGTTGGATGGAACTATCTGCAAATGGGTTTAGGAAGAAAAATAGATCCAGAGCCAGGTAGATGTAGAAGAACAGATGGAAAAAAATGGAGATGCTCAAAAGAAGCATATCCAGATTCTAAATACTGTGAAAGACACATGCATAGAGGAAAAAACCGTTCAAGAAAGCCTGTGGAAGTTGTTAAAACAGCAACAACAAATACAAATAATATTAATAATGCTTCATCACTTACCAAAAATAGCCCTGCATCATTAACTAATTCTTCTTCTTCTTTGTCTTTTGAGACACAACAACATCACCAAAACTATCCTCAAAATTCTTGCTATGCTTCTAATTTGCAACAGTCCTTTATGTATCCTCATACAACTTCAAGGTCAACTTTGTCATCTGGTATTGGTTTGTCTTTTGAAGACAATAGTGCTCCCTTGTTTCTTGACAGTAACACTTGCTCTCAGAATAACACTGATTACAGGTTCTTCCTAAACTTTGAATCAGTCGTTTTTGGAGTAAATAGTCATTTTGGTATTTGAATGTGTAGGTCGGTGCCGTAAGTGTAACAAAATTACATAAACATATCTGAATGTGTCTTTTGTTACTTAGTTTATTGGATGTGTCTTTTGAATCACTAACAAAGATAGGCTCAACGATATTTCTGTAATTTCGATACATTAAGATATTATAGTGACATTGTCTTACACATTTAGGTACCAAAATGATCGTTGACTCGATTTTTTTGATAAATATATGACAGCAATATGACTTTGAGTAAATAGTCATTTTAGTTTGTAGATGTGTAAGTTGTAAGTTAGTTTGGTAATCGGGCGTGTTCTTAAATAGAAGAGACGTCGGTGGATTCTTTTGCAATTTCGATACATTCAAAGAATATAATGGCACCTCACACATTAAGAGATCAAAATGGCTATTTACTCTCAAGATTATGATTGAGACTATGATCTTTAATATCAAAGATTGTGACGCAACAATCTCGAAATTTAAAACCTTGTTTTGAAGTACTTAATAATATTAAATGTTTGTGAATTGTGATTGATTCTCTTTTTTCTTTTTGTAAAAAAGGAACAGGTATGTGTATGGACAAAAAGAAGAGGTTGATGAGTATGCATTCTTCAAAGAACCTTCTGGTAGCAGTACTATGAAAAGCTTCTCTACTTCATCAATGGAACATGATCCTTGGCAACTAACACCACTTACTATGAGTTCTTCCTCATCATCTTCTACTTCTTTGAGACAGAGGAGCTATTCGGCGTTGTCCAATGATTACTCTTGCTTGCAACTTCAGAGCCTTAGTGAACACTCAAAGCAAGATGAACCTCAGAAAACTGTTCATCGCTTCTTTGATGAATGGCCACATAAAGGGAGAGATCAATGGCTTGATTTGGATGATAAATCATCTACTACTCAATTATCAATTTCTATTCCATCCTCTACTCATAATTTTCCAACTTTCACTTCAAGAAATCACCATGGTAATTGAACTTTCATAGAGATTCATATCCATTCGTCTCAATTTCTTTGATAGTACTGTTTTAGATTTTAAATCATGTTGCAGTTACATCGTGATTCTTGATATTGCACTTACATCGCGAATTTGGACATGGTTAGTCATAATTTTCAAGTGTCCGACTACATGTTGATTTGAACACGTGAACATTAAGTTACGTTGGTGGTTAATGAATTTCGAACCTTGTATATTCATTAATCTTCAACTAGACGATTATCTAAACATTGTTAATTGTTTGTCTAAAACCTTGATATTGTTTTGTAGATGGTTGAGCAAAGTTTTCAATAATGTGTGTCCATGTACCTGAATCAAAGGGCAATAATGCATCTACAAGGTGGGGTTCAGAAGCAATGGTTTTGTCACAAAAGGAAGTTCCAATGGATTTGTGTGTCCATGAGATGTAATGACAATGTGTAGTCTTGTGTGCTAATATATTTTCTATGTTTGGTTCTTACTTCCAAAAATAGTATGAAACTCTATGTGACATCACCTAATCATTTTAATGGTTGGACTAATATTCACTAGCACATATGTTTTCTTGTTTTCCTTCATCCTTTATGTTGTTTCCTTCAAAATATAAAATTCGGTGCATTATGGCCCCATTAATTGAGTTTGTCACTTCTGGACGATCCATTCACTTAAGTGTATTTCCTTAGTCACCTCTTTTTAATCACTTTACTTTTTTTTTTTATATAGGAAATTTCTTCTATATAGTGATATAACTAAGTACATATTCATTAGGAACATTTTTTATTTTTGGGTACAAATTACTGCATTTATTTTTATATACATGTTTCTGCACAAATCAAAAGTTTTGTTAAAAAAAATACTATAGTTTAAATATACTTTTCCCATTATTGGTCTATTCACTCATTTATTCTCTCTTCAATAGTGTAAATGTAAAACCAGAGTGAGTCTTAAGATTTTTGGTACTGTGGGCGAATTAATAAAGTTGTGACTTTTTAATTTTTCAAATGTGTTTCTTCTTACATTTTTGTTACAAAACATTCATTAATAGATAAGATTTTGTGAAAAAAATATTTTCAGTAGACTTAACCAAAACGAGTTAAAAAGAAATATATGTAATAATACTAACTATCAAGTAAAAATAATAATTTTGATGCCAATAAAAAATGATGTCCTGGACGCCATCCCTCTCTCCATGCTCAAGGTCACCCTTTTGTAAAACTATTGATAGAATATATAATTGATAAACAAAAAAGGACATAAATTGAAATTTAAAAATGACAAATAAATAAGAACATGTTTTTCTAATAACATAACATTTTCTGTCAATAAATAAATAAATAAATAAAATGAGACATTCAGTTATCTTACAAAGTAATATTTATTTACTCACCTTAAGAGATGAATTTCTAATCCCACATATATATATATATATATATATTGCAGTCGAGGTTTTAACCTTGGATTATTCACTTACTCACCTTAAGAGATGAATTTCTAACCCATATGACTAGATAAAAAATTTAAAAATAAACTGATACTGTAAATTCAACATTTGATCAATGAATTTAAAATAGAATAGACTTGATTAGGTTAGAATATTAGACTATTTATCTTTGTTGGACTTTATTTATATCTCAACTGAACTCTTGGAGAAGGGAAAGGGGCAAATATTATCAATAAAGACATCAATTATCACGTCACAATTGTTTCAGGTGAAATTTAAACTTTTATCTTTTGAATTAATAAGTCAAGCTCGTAGATAAATTATAGGTGAATTGAATATCCATAGTTATTTAATGTTATATTATAGTTAGCATTTACTTGTAAAAGGAGAAAGAATAGTTAGCTATGTAATTATCACAAAGCTCCATTAAAAATAAAAAAGCATTTACTTCTACTTTTTTCTGAAAATTAATTTAATCCTATTCAAAATTCTAAATGATCAAGAATTATAAACAAATAGATTTTACTTTAACTACTAATATAATTTTTTTTTTTATATTTTCATTATATGATTACACAATAATAATGAAAATTAATGTCATTGCAAAATTACATCAATATATTGATAAAAGCAACTGACTTAAACTAATTGTCTAGAAAAACTGTAGCTTTTGAGTTAAATGTCAACCAAACAGTTTTAGTTTAAATGACAATAAACTTGATAATCATCGTTCATTACTCATTAGTTCTAAACTTATGAAATAAATAAGGAAATATGAATGGACTAAATATGTTGCTTTACATTACATTGGACAACAAATAAAGCCCCCTCCCAAATCTATGTGAAAATAGCCTTTTCTAGTATATATACATCATATTGCCACAAAGAAGAATTGCCAAAAACGAGTGCACAATGTTTTTCCTAAAAAAATTTCAGACTCACCCTGTGCGATAAAAAGTTAATATTATTTCTCCTCATCACTGCCATCATCTTCATGTCTCTTCTCATCCCTGATTTCTCCATCACTCTCCTCCATATCAACAGACTGTTCTCTTACAGGACTCGTTTGCCTCATTATTGGCTGATCGTCGTCGGATTCTGATAATGCCTGCCTCCGCCTGCTAATGGTTGAGGGAGGTCCAGCCTTGAACAACAACAATAAGAGAATTATTTTAACCAGCCAAAAAGTGAACCAATGAAGTAGGATTTAGTTGCCCAATAGATAGCAAATTAAATTATTGGAAGAACCAAGAAAATGGAAATAAAAATTTGTGACGATAATGACAATGAGTATATACTAGTTCAGAACTTCAGTGTTATTGACTTTTATTATCATGATCTATAGAATAAATTGGTAGGACTAACTACCAACTTAGTTAAAAATGCAATTCACAGACGCAATGCAAATAAATGTTCTACCAATTAGTCCATCGTGATATGGCAAAAGAATATTCCAACCAGAGGATAGTGTGTGGATAGCAGACTATAAAAGTCATAATTCCAATTATACAATAAATTACCGGCTCATCATCTGCATCAGAATCCTCAAGTCCAGCTAATGCCAGAAGACCGTGGGGATTTTCCTCATCATCATTCATCTGAGTTTGGGGCTCCTCTCTGGAGTTCATGTCAACATCTTCATCCTCCATTTCTTGTTCATCCATCATATCAGCCTCTGCTTCTTCTGTGTCATTGTGTGATTTTGAGTGTTTATCCTTCTTCCTCCTCTTTCCACCCTTTCTTCTCTTTTTCTCAGCAGTCCCACCGTCTTCATCATCGGACCTTTCCCTCCGTTTTGAATGTGTGCTGCTCTTCCATTGTTCCTAGAAATGCAAATAGAAGCTTAGAATTTCCAAAGCACATTGATTTTTTTTTTTTTTTATACAAACATACGACATTTAACCGTAATTTCCATTTTCTCAAATTCTTATTAATGTCTGTGTTAGGGTCAGTGTCATGACTGGTATTCGTGTCCTGTTGGTGCTTCATAGATAACAAATAGCCCAAAAAATAACCTTCAAAATTAAGAACTATACAACAGCCAGTAAAACTAGTTACTATAGGAACCATCGGTTTGTTTCTATTTACTTTTTCATCTATTCTTGTGATTTAGAACTAGGCTTATTTTTTAAGAAAACGCTTCTGTAAAGTAAGATCATTTTCATTAAAAGTAAATGTATTCAATAAGGAGACAAATTGAAAAGTTGTTAACAGTTCTTAAAATTTGGGTTTGGCCTAACCCAACCTTACTAAAGCCGCGGCTTGTAAGGTGAGGGATGTCTCCCACTTATAAGCTCGTTATAAGTTCTACATTGGATGAGATAAGGTCTAGCAACATTTTCATAAGTGGGAGCACTCCTCGCCTTAAAAGCTAGTATCAGATCCTATCCAAATTCTAAGATGGTATCAGAGTCTAACTTAAGCTCACAATCCAGATGCTCAGTCCTGGGCATTACCAGAGTGTGTTAAGAGTCTCACATTGAGTTTGGTCTAACTTAACCACAACTGAATAATAAGGCGAGGGATCTCTCAAACTTATAAACTCATTTTCAAGTCATATCTAATTCAATATGGGAGTATCAACAGCAATATATTAACTCCAAATATCTTTTGAAAGACCACGATGAACTCTTACCTTAACACGCTTAAAATTTTCCTCCTGTTGTTGCACTATTTTCAATTCGTCCTCATGCTTTCTTCTGTCCATCTATTTCAAATCAAAACAAAAGCAATGTATAAGTACAGCGCTTTAGATCTCAACCAATGTGATGAAACAGATACTGAGAAATTACGAAAAAAACATACCTGAATCTTCCTTTGCTCTTCAGCCTTGCGCCGGGCTTCCTCAGCCAATGCAACCTGACGAGCAAGTTCCTGTCTCTGCCGTATTTGTTGTTCTTCACGTTCAGCTGCTTCAAGATGAACTTTTGCAGCCGAAAGTAAGTGGGTGCAGTATCCAACATGAGTGTCAATCTTCTTCTCATCAAATCCATGAATATGTAGGTTGGAAGCAGCAGACAACTGACTAAATATACGAACAGCATTTTGCAGCCCTGCAACCGTTGCTCTCACCTAACATTTAGAAATCAATATCAGTTAGATAGCAATGATCAAACTAGGTCCTGCATTAGATTGGTCTACTATTTATTAAAAATAAAAGGTAAATAGGGAATCATTTGACGATAAACAAATGTAAGACAGAATAACTATCCACAATAAAAGAAGCCCTAATAACTTCACAGCTTAATCAATCTTGTTATAAATAGTGAATACTTTGTAATCACATGTAATAACTGTATTTGGCCCATTAATCAGGAATGTTAGGTTTTGAATAGTCTGTATAAACGAATTAGTGTTTGTACTCTATTCAAAGTTTGAAATATATCAGAAATATTTTCTACAAATCTCAATGAGAAAACATGGCGGAATGGATAGCTTCAAGACAAATCTCTCCAATCACCTAGGTTTGTTGCTCAAGGGGACACTAGTCTTTTACACAGGTTACAAAGATCCTTACATGGTTTGAAACAATCAGAACTTGGTTTGGCAAGTTTAGCAAAATCAACTAACAATTCAGCATATTTTGTTGTGAGGCAAACTGGTTTTCATATTTTTTGATTTATTTCTTTATAATGGTATATTTCAGTACGATAAAGTTTTCCACAATTAAACAAGGCTTATATTTTGGCGCAATTTGTTCCATATTCGTACTTCAAAGAACCCTGCTACAATTTTGGGTCAAAATGGACGTCTTCACATAAAATAGATAATAATTCCATCTATCTGTAAGCATTTTTAATCAAATAGTAATAAATGTTGTAAAAATTATTCAAGGGTAAAGAAACAAACCTCATCTGCAGTCCTCTTTGCCTTTTGAAGGGTTGATGCTGAAAACTTTTGCATTGCAACCCCTGCATCAAACCTTAATGTGTAGTTTGAGGGTGCCAAATGGATGGCTCTCTGTAGAGTTTTAATACAGTCTTGCCACTGTTCCGCTTCATAATGGGTGCGAGCCAGGTATAGAAGTATTTGTGAGTCTGTGTTATGATAAAACTTCCGCAAGCAATTCTGATACTGCATATTAAGCAAGGTCGAAAGCATAAAATTGATGTCATAAATACTTGAGTGGGAACTTAAAGGGATTAGAGGATACAAAATAAAAGTAGGACAAACTCACCATTTTGACGGCCAAAGCAAAATTTCCCTGAGCAAAATAAACATGTGCCAGATTTATCCAAACGTCAGGCATCTGGACAAAAACGCTACCACTGGCAGCTTCTTGAACCTGCCATAGAGTAATAAATAGAATTAATTCCAAAAGATAATAGTCCATTCCTTTCATGTCCAACAAATAAAGCTGACAAAACAGAAACCTGTGCAAAGATATCTTTTGAAACATCAAAATGGCCTTTCTCCGCAAAAACAACCGCAGCACCATTGGCAGCATATAAATTAGCAGAATGCTGAATCATAACCTACAAATGTTTAAAAATAAACGGGTTATTACAAATAATATAATTCTTTTTGTTAGAACAGGGCCTAAATGATGCAGAAAATGTTTCAACATAACATATACAATACTTCAGCGAAAAGTAATTAAAGCATAAGCGCTGATAAATTCTATCTTCCTCAAATAGAGAAAAGATACACTATTAAAAGAGTAAAAATCTTTTATTTTGGTCCAGGAAGGAACATCTATCGAAAAAAACTTAAGGGGACAAGCAAAGACTTAGGAATGGTATATTTCTAGCCTTTGGCTTAAACAGAGATAATATACAGGCCTGCTTTACCTTTGAGCTGAAATTTAGCTTAACTGTGAATAATGGAGACAACAACTCAACAAGGACTAAACTCTTGACGTGTTATTCCGAAAAGAGCTTGGATCATATCAAGGACCAATCAATGTCATCAATAGCACACTACAGCAGCTGGTGGCCGCTATTAAAAGTCTGTAGCAGAGCTGTAGTGACTGTAGTGCCTGCTACAGCGGCCAAAATCACAGCTGTTTGAGGCTACGAGCCTGCGACTGCCGCTTAGAAGAAAAAAAAAAGCTTGTTACATTGGCCATTTTTTAACTTGAATTTTGAGGTTTGGTTACTTAAAGCATTAGATGCTTAAACCTGTTTATCTTTTGCTTAATAGTTGGTACTTTAAATTGTTAATTATGAATATTTCGTGAGTGTTTGGTATTATTTAATTTTCAGCACTTATATATTATTTTAATTATTTAATATTTATAAAAAGAAATAGAATAGCAGTCATCCTGCTATCTCAATAGCGTATTTTAGATCAGCCGCAATGCACTGCTATCGAGGATCGATAGCTATGGGACCTACTATCCAAGGAGCTTAAGCTGCTAGATGTAGAAACTCAACAATGTTAATATCAACCAGATTCTATTTCTATGGATATCAATGCCAAGGTCATCAAATTTCTTCAATCATAACCATAAGTCTAGGGATCAAAAGCTTAGAAGGAATCACAAACATGCAAAAGTGGCTCCCATTCGGATAGAAGTAAGAAAGATGAGAAAACCTACTCTTGTATAAAGCTCCTTGGCCTTTTCCAAATGAGTAGCTTCTAGCTTTGGATTTCTCTTTTCATTCCGAACTGCAGCGAAGTAGTTCCAGTTTCCCTATTCATATCACAATCAGTGTAACAAAAGAATTACTATAATAACACAATAATGGGGAACCCAATATTTATTTCCCGTTGAAGTTCTACAGATAGCTGTGGGAACAGGATGAAGTGAAATGTGCACCGAAGAGTAGACTTACGAGAGAAAGTGTAGCATACGAGTCCTTCCCGTCAGTGGCATCACTCGCTCTCCGGAGAGTTTCTTTTGCCTTCACCCAATCATCATTTTTCAACTCCAACTCACCCAGCATAGATAATGCATTTGGACACTTGACATCCACCTTCAGGGCATCATTAACCTAAAAGAAGAAAATTAAATAGTTTAATTATAAAATTTATGAAGAGAGGACTGCCAGCAATACACTCTCTAACACACACTTCCCAACACACTATGTTCGGTTAGTTAAAATCCAACAGGTCCCACTGAATTATGTTAGGCCCATATATATTTGATGAGACTCACATGATTTTCAACTAATAAGAGGGAGTGCATTGTTAGCATTTCTATTATAAATAAAACTTCAATAACTTGGATTTCTTAAGAGAAACCCTATTGGCACATTATTTGATAGCGCTGAAATATTTACAAATCAAACAGAAATCCCTAAATCTAGGAATTGATATATTTATATTTTCTCGTTCTAGTAGGATTGCTTTCCTATTTACATGGGAGATCACAGCAATATTAGCAAACCATATCAACAATATGTACAATAATAAAGGAAAACAGGGAGCTCAAGAGGATAGTAGTAACCAATTCAATGCTTAATAGAATGTTGTTCCGAGCCTTTGCAATAGCAGCTAGCCTCAGATACGCATCAATGTAGTCTGGGTACTGGATAATACAAGAAAAAAGTAATAATAAATAAGCCAGTCATAAACCACATCCTATGCACTAAATACAGACTTCATGAAATAAATTGAAGGATCACACAGTGGAACTTTTTTCACAATAGAGGTACTCTATAATCGAACAAAACTATGCAGAAGAACATCATTATGTAAAGCAATAATATAGCCACAAAGGTACACCAGCCTTCAGATTGAGAGGAAGAATTATTAAAAGTGTAATGCACAAGGCGAGGTCACTAAAAGCTTTCAATTTCAACAACCCTTGCCATATTAAAATTATTAAATGACAAT
The DNA here is from genome assembly GCF_003473485.1 of Medicago truncatula. NCBI lineage: Eukaryota > Viridiplantae > Streptophyta > Magnoliopsida > Fabales > Fabaceae > Medicago > Medicago truncatula. The sequence goes on along the minus strand of NC_053043.1, from coordinate 18,291,468 downwards.
TGATTGCATCGTTATACATTTGACACTTTGAATAACTTTTAAACATCAGAGTACTAGTAATAATAACATTAGCAGGTAAAACATATAGGACAATTGGTTTTGTGAAGTTACAAATATATCATAACTAAGACCGTAGAAGACATGCACAGGTTATCCTTGGCGCATATTACTCTTATACACACTCTGTTGTTGAGATTTCTCAACTTCCAAATTACCTTGTTTCCCTATTTCTTAATCGCTTTATTTCACCATTTCTTCGTATAAACTTATCTTATTGATTGAATATATTGGACTAAATTTCGAAAGGACACTTGGTGTAAATAGTTTATCTATACCCCAAAAAACAAGCATTAATTTATGTAATTGTGAAAATATGAATTCAAGGGCTGAGAATTAAACTCTCGAGCACTTCACAAATAAATTATCAAGTCGTACCTTGAACAAGATTAGGCGATATAATACACTTGCAGTTCCAGATTCATTTAATTGCTCAAGTAATCTGGCCAGGTTAAAGAGTACTGTGACTTTATCCCATGGTACTTCAACATGGTGACCGTTACTTTCAAGGTCGTGAAATAGTTGCATGTCCTTGAATTGAAGTGTAGAAGTAGCAGCATCAATGGAAGTTTTATTTGCCTCGCTAAAGAAAGAAAGCCAAATTCCATCACCAAGAGCTTCCTTAAAAGTTTGTTTAGCAAGCTGTAAAATAGAAGAAATCAGAGCGAAACAGTGGTAAGTGTGCTGAAAAAAGGGGCCATTGCATAACCAATGCTGCATGTGAAATAGCAGTACAAACCTCAAATTCTCCCCTTTCAAACTGAAGGACACCAATATTATTGAGTAATTCAATTGGTACATCCTCACCTCCCTTCTTAAAAAGAGTACGAGCCTGTACCAGATTTGCAAAATGCAGATTACAACAAAGATTCTGGAACTTCAACAATGAAGAGTTTTCTTAAATTTCTTAGGATAACATTTGCTAACCACAAAAGAACAGCAGATGGTAAGTTCTTAGCCCCTTACAGTTTTGAATGCATCCAGTGCAGCTCCTGTGTCGGACAAAATTAACAATTCTCCCAATTCAAGAAATGCCTGTAATATTGGTTACATCATAAACTTAAGTTTTAGAGACATGAAAAGATTTCAATCAATTAATAATTAAGTAAAAAGATAAGAGTAAAAACGAAGAATCGTGTCAGGAAAAAGAGTGGATAGCAAAAACATTATAACATCAAACAACAATCAAGCCTTACACCACTAAGTGGGGTTGGCTGCATGGATCAAACGTTGCAATGTTCTATTATGTATCATATTTCTATCCAGCTCATTAATCTCTAGATCTTTCTGAATAGTTTCTCTTATAATTTTTCTAAGTCTCCCTTTGCCTCTAGTGATTTGACTACAAAATCTATAGATCTTCTCTTTACATGCCCAAACCACCTAAGTCGAGCTTCCACCATCTTTTCTAGAAGAGGTGCTACCCCAACTCTCTCCAATGTTGTCATTTCTGATCATATCCCGTCTAGCCTTACACACATCCAACACAACATCCTCATCTTTGTTACACTTAATTTATTCTCGCAAAAATGTTAATGAAAATTAAAAAAACTTCACCAAATACCAAGACAAAAAAAAAAATCTGTAGTACTTGATAAAATCCAATTCAACAAGGTTTTGCTAATAGTCACATATATAAGATAAATACAGAAAGAAAAAAAATTAATGGACCTTAATACATTGAGCAACTACAAGAACAGCAAGGAATATAGGTACAAAAGCTATTTATAATAATATAATTTTAACTTGATTGTACTTTTAGAACCCTCAACTGAATTGATGTGCGATTTTGGTCCTTCAATAATTTTTTTTAGCAGATTTAGTCCCTCAACTTTTCAATTGTAACTATCAAGTCCCTCAATCACTTTCCATTTTTTTAAAACTCTCAAATTCTCATTATCAATTCAAAATCATAACAAATTGAATCATTTAAATTGTTTTATACGTCGTTTTCTACTCAAAAACCCACAAATTAAACAAAGTTTACTCAATAAAAAAAATATCTTCTTGAAATCTTCATTTCTTACAAAATCCACAAATTTTTATCAAAGTTCCACTAAATTTCAAAATAATTTTACATCTCAAATCCATGATAAACTCCCAAATCTTTTGAAAGAAAAAATTGATAAAATCCCACAAATTGAGAACGTAGAAGATAATTGACAGTAGGACCATATTGCATGTTTTAAGTAGAGAACTGATCAACATCAAATAAAAAGTAAAGGCACAAAGGAAACCCCAAAAATGTAATTAAGCCTAATTTTATGTTCTTTAATAATAAATGTTTCTTGTTAGCTGTTCTTGAGATAAGCTATCCCAAAATAATAAATATTTATTCTCAAATATCAATCTCCGTATTTTCAAGGAAAAAACATTAAATATCAAATTTCATTTACATTAACAAAGGCATAAATGATAACCTGGAAACCTAACATTTGCATAAATCTCTGTATTCTCATTGCTCACTTTCACCTGTTCCCCCTTTTATTCCCTCTTTAATAGATTCTTGCTATAATGGGCCTATCAGTATAACACTTGGGACACTAGCAGGATTTAAATTATATCTTTGAAGAGAAACATGTTCAAAAATTATATCAGAAGCATCACCTGGGCATCACGGGGATCAATTTTTGTAGCTTTCCTAATGAATTCATGGCCCTTGTCGGTCTGACCAAGCTGAACATATATGTATGCAAGTGCCTGTATGAAAAAACAAAAACACAAAAATAAGGGAGAAGGGAGAAATAACATCCTGTTCCATATACAAAGTAAAGATAATCCAGTTATTCTGACAACCTTTTGCTACATAAGTTGGACCATTATTATTACTATTTTTAACTAAGACAGATACTATAACAAATCTACAAATTGTATGTACATCATTATAAAACCAAAATTCATAATTATGATTCCTGGGTAGAGGCATGGAGCAGCTGACCCAAAACTGCTACATTAGGATGATTCTTAAGTCTATAGAGACAAAGTAAATTATTTATTTATTTATTTATACTACACATGTAAAAGTCCGAAACTAGGAATTAGCCAAAAATCCAAGACATTAATCAAAAGTCAGTGCCTAAGTTACACATGTGCCAAGGGTGACCGATGAAAAGGAAGACGAAAGACAAAAACCTATATGAGAACTCGGACGATTTGCATGAGAACTGGGATACATGTTTGACCATAACACTGAATGAAACATAGTAAGGAGCAACTGGTGTTTATATGAGCCAAAATTCAAACAAGGGTTTTGAACCATATATGCCATGGTGAGAGAGTAGAAATATCCTGAAGAAAATGATCAAACAACACAAAAGTGGATTGGAAAGAAGGGGTTGATCTCTTGTTCAATATCACAGCTGGCGCAAAGCAAAAACACATTCTTGAAGCAGGCTCTGGACAGAATGTGATGCTGCAATAGCAGCACTATCATGTATTACGGACAGCTGCCTAAATTTGAATTTTAGTTAATTTTTTTTTTTTGCAACTTTTAGACAAATTCTTCGTAAAAAGCATATTCAGGGAAGGGATGATTAACATCTACAATAGTTAAATATTTCCAAAGTGGGATTTATGAGAAGGCATTAAGTCCTACGCCAACAATAACTTACCGAAGAATTATTTTTTGTGATTTTCCCAAACAAATTAGAGGATAATATTATATTGGGCCTTTTTGGAATAAACATATATAGATAGTCATGAAATTTGCAGTGATTGTTCTATACATTTCATGGAATCTAAACCAATTTCTCCAAACAAAAAGACATTCGATCAAATGGTATTTTTCAATCATGCGCCTTAAATTACAGCACACTGAAAAAGAAGTTATATAAAAAGGGTGAAAGATATTATCCTTCAATTTTAGCACTCACTTTCAATGTCTCGCAATTATCTGGGTACACCTCCAAAACCTTTTCAAAGTTTGAGAGTGCACTTCTAAAATCGCCCAACTTAATCTGTACTTGTCCCAAACCTGGAAACAGCATTAAAAAGTTAAGACAGTGAAACAGGCATAAGTTTTCCATTCCCTGTGAAAATGTTACTATTAATATCATACTAGAGCAAAAATTATAGCAACTTGTACAATCATGGTCAATGCTGTCAAACTCAAGATCCAACCTAGGATATATGTTGTGAGATGTAAAGTTAACTTAAAAGTACAAAAAGGATAACAAAAGCGGCGGGAGAGCGGGGGGAAGAGGTGCATCTATCTCTCTCACTTCTTATTTTTAATTATTCTGTTGACGAGGGAACTATTGCCCTAACTATGTTTTTATTTCTCTCTACCACTAGAAGAGGTGCATCGCAGTTGCAGTGGGAGAATGGGTCACAGCAGGATTTACAAATGAGGTTAGGGTTGCAAGAAATCCTAAAACTAAAGTATTTTGTTTTCTTCTAAATCGGGTCACCCTTTAAAACCCAGCCCGAAAAACTTCATAAAAATTGCAAGGAACGGGGAAGCATTCTATCCCAGTTTTCCTCGCAAACCACGGGGTCCTTTCAAGCATTTGATCCCGTTAATAGTGCAACATGGAACTAGGGGAGAGGATTGTAGAATCGTACAATTCTACGAGTTGCATCGCAATCCTGACAACAATGATCGTGATACATTTTCATATTACTGAAACACACCAACAGAACTAATAAAATCACAATACTAAAAGATAATTGTATGTTTTAAGAACAACTGCTAAAATTGTGGCAACAAAGTCTGCTACATCTCCTAATCACAGAAGCCATAAGACGATAAAGCATTATTAGTTCTATAGCTAATAAAATTTGAAATTTGCAGGCATATCACAGTTATAGACACAATGAAGAATTTAAAATTAGATCAGCAACTGACCATAATAAGGAAACACAAATTCATGGGGCTTGCTAATTTCCTTGACAGATGCCATGTAATACACCCCAGCTTTATCATAGTCCCCCTGTGGTGAAGAAAAACATGAGTAGCATCAGCAATGATAAAGCCAAAGGATGGATATTCCCAACCTTCCTAAAAAGCGAGGATTTACAAAAGCCAAAGGTTTACATACATTTTCATGGTACCAACAATTAATTAAACAATGATGATTTATGAACATTTTCAGAAAAATCCTTAAAACACTAGAAAGTCAAGAGGATAATAGCACACACAAAAATGCATGAAAACGTAAGTTAAATGTTTCTTCCAAAAAATATATGCATCTTAAAAAAGTTTATTGAAGTCAAAGTATATAAATACATAAAATGTGAGAGCTCCGTCATCAATAAGGATGACCAATAACTAAATACATCAAATTGACCAACACAATGGAAAACATCTGGCCGGAAGGCAATTAACATTGCATGGATAGATCATGATAATACTGACACAACTATTTTACAAGAGAGCATAAAAGAAGTTGGAAAAAGCAGGTGGAAAATGGACATTGTTAAATATCTACAGCAGAAACATAAACTTTTTTTGTGAAAGCCATGTGAGAAACATGGCAGACCAGAGAGTTACTTCACCATGTAACTTAAACATCATTCTCCTTCAACCTCTAACAAAGTCAAAAACCACGAGTATAAGAGGGGGGGGGAAGAGAAGCTTCTGACCTTGCTATGGTAAGAGCGTGCTAAATTGTAATAAGAATGAGACTTGGTTGGACCATGATTGGTAACAGCTAATGCAGTTTCAGTCAGTTGCTCAACCAAAAAATGTTGACCAGTGAAGAAGAAATGATTTGCAAGATAATTCAGAGCCATTGCACAGTACGGGTATAGCTCAAATGCCCTCTGCATTTTTACCATTCCTTTCCTAATTCCAACAGCTGAAAGATGTTATAAAGTATAAATATTAGTTCGCTAAATTAGAATCTAATATGGCTAAATATATAATTAACAAATACGTATGAGGTGCACCAGAACATGATAAAGGAAGAAAAGTCGAACCTTCGTTAGCGCGCAAGTCCATTATTGCAAGTGCAACAAGAGCCTCGACATTTTCTGGATCAAGCTGAAAAGAATAAATCATGAAGCATATATACATCAGTGCCACAAAATAAGCTGAATGGTTGAACCACTAGACATTAAAAGATTCACTTGCCTGCAAAACACGCTCAAATGCCTGTCGGGCCTTTTCAAATTGACCTAATTTGTAGCGACATAGACCTATTCCAAGTCTCACAGCTGCAGGGCAATTGGGAAACACTTGCAATGCCCTCTTTAGGTTGGCATGTCAAAATAAAATAAAATGAAATAAGAAAAACTAGTATTGAGTAATGTTTATAGCACATCAGAACTGACGCAATCAAACTTAAGCACGATGATAACATCAGGTTTTTATACTTTAAACTAACATTCATTCTTGTAAAGAATTTTTTTGCATGGCCTAAGAAAATTCACAATAAAAACAAGTATCTATCATTGAATTTCATATCTTTCATCTGATCCGTAGAGTTCTATCATTAGTTTTTCACATGACAACAATCAAAAGACTGATTCCAGCACGCTTGAAATCTGGCATGCATGTCAATGGTGTCATTAGAGTTACTCATTTCAAGAATGGTTTCAGAGATATTGAATCCTATAAAAGACGATGAGTGACGTAATGCCGATTTAATTTAGAAGTGTTGACATTTGATTTTATATGTGTGTGTGTGTGTATTTGGGTTGGGCTCAACCTTACAAAACCGGCTTGTAAGGTGAAGGCTGCCCAAGCTTTATAAACACTACACAAGCCATATCTCAAGGCAATTCAGGACTAAATCCATCCCATCACACCCAACACAATGAAGGTGTTGGAGGCTGCAATGAAGGCAACTCAAATGCCGCACTTAGGCGGCTAAGGGTGGATCGCAATGAAGGCGGAATTTCCAACAATACAAACACACACATACATATATGAATTCATGTACATGTAGTAGTATATAGGTAAGTGAGCACAATACATATATAAACAGTTAGTCATGCATATAGCCAAAAAAGGGGGCTATATTAACCAACCTTATACAACTCAAGCGAATCAGAAAATCTTCCACGGTTGAACTCAACACATGCCTGTAGAAACAAAGTTAAAGATTGTGTAAGAATTGTAGAACATATTTGTTACACAGACGACTCAAACTAACTTCAGGTTTTAGGGTTCACATACTGAAAAACAGATGCACAGTGGATGAAAACGTGTAATTTTCAAAACCCGAGAAAAACAGACATTTGAATTCCTAGATAGTAGTGAACTGTTAATATACAGATAGTTGCTTAATAGTGTTTAATGTGCTATAACAAGAACAGGAGAATGCATTCTGACAAACCAGTACAACTGACCCTAAAACGAGGACTATTGAGAAAATTACCAGAGAATTATTGATAAATGTTTTTCCAGTTTATTCATGAATGAGTAAATATTTGATAGAACCTTAATTAAACAGGCTATTTTAGGAAGAGGCAAAATGAGCTGTAGGCTGGTAGGGCCCAACCAGACCCATTAGTAGTTTAGTTGATCAAGTCGTCAGTAGTAGTTAATGTTAATTATTATATGTACTCATAACAGTTAAAGGTGGTATTTCAAGGGTAGCACTTGGGTGACATTGGGGTGCCAATGTCATGTGACATTGGCAAACCACAATGTCACAAGTGGCTTTCTTCTCTCGCTCACAAAGATTTTTTGTTTTTTGGTACACTTGTGACATTGTGGTTGGCCAATGTCACATGACATTGGCACCCCAATGTCACCCAAGTGCTACCCGTATTTCAGCTACGATTGTAGAAGTGAGAGGAAAGTTTGTGTCTCTCATCTTTGTGTCAATTTCATATGTAAATGTTTTTACCCCAGTCGATACTCGCATTGAGCATAGCCTGGGAATTTCCTTCAATAAACAGCAAACTATTGATTTCACAGTAAAAGTGTAAGAAACGGAAAGAGCATTTGAACCCAGCTGCACAAAAGCTCGATTAAGATGGTTCTATGGACTTTTTAAGATAGTGGAGAGGATAGGATCCTCTCCTTATTGAGCGCATCTGCCATAGCAGAGTGCACCCAGTCGTTCATGTTTTCCTTCTGAAGAAGGCTTTATCTCTGGAACAGCACGAAACTAAGCAGAAACAGGATGTCTTGGATTTACGAAAAAAATGTTAAGGGTGAAGCAGAGTTAATTATTAAGTGGCAAGACCTTTCCTGGCAGTGAAAAATCACAGGAGTAGTTCAAAGAGGAATGAAAGAGAGGACATCATATTGCTCTATTTGATTTCTCTTCACCTCAAAGTAATGCATTCCTAGTTGCAAATCACCCAGATGTATATAATAAAATCATAAAATGTATTCAATTTTGAGTTTGGACTTGGTTCAATCAGTAAACTTTTTCACTCAGAAACTAATAGAATGGAGGGAATGCAACTTGTACTCATATCACCTAGGACTTGGAATTTTAAAATTGCAGGTGTTAAATTCCTTCATATGAATGCAAACACATTTTAACTTATCTACTATTATACCTGGCCTAGAAGAGCAGGAACATTGTCACGATCTCCATCTAACACAATCTTAAATGCAGCAGATGCCTGTTCAACTTCACCCTTTGCTAACAAAAGCTGACCTGTAAGAATTAAATATATCAATTTTATTAAGTATAAGTAGTGCACGTCACATTCTTCTGACAGCAAGGGACAAACATGAGGTTTGGCAATTTAGATACTTGTAACTTGTAAGACATTATCAAAGGTACCGTTTGGCCTAGCTTTATTTCTACTTTTCTAAATTTTTAAGGAGAAGGTAGGCCAAACAAGAGTTAGTTAAGCACTTAATAAAAACAAGTACTCCCTCCGTCCCATAATAACTGAGCTTTTTGTAGAAAAATATTGTCCTAAAATAACTGACCCATTTCACTTTTCAATACAATATTAATTATTTTTTTTCTAATTATAACTCTAATTAATACTACTTTCATTATTCCCAATTCAAAATATTCTACTTTGCATTTATGATAGTGGAGAATGCACCAATACATAACAAAAGCACTTAAAACCATTTTTCTCTCTCTCTCACTTATACACTTTTCTTAATCTGTGTGAAAACTGAAAAGCCAAACTAGCTCAGTTATTCCGGGACGGAGGGAGTAATTTTTTCTAATGAAGAAAAATGAAAGAAATGAGCTTGCGATAAAAACTGTCGAAACTAACTTCAGAACTACTTTTCGGCACTTATTTTATCGGTCCTGTCTTCGAACCAGGCTGCCACACTTTTCTTATTTTTTTAATTGTATTTCAATATTATTTTTATTATGACCTTCCTAGTTTCAGTATTATTTTATTTCAATATTATTTTTCTGAATCCTTGTGTCACGTACATGAATCGTAGATCACTTGTGTCCATGTGCAATTGATTCTATTATTATGATCCAAGCCCTTTGCATACTAGTAATTCATTACAAGATAAAAGCTTTATAAACTTATTTTACCACACAACTTTTAACTGAAAAATAACTTTATTTCTTCAAAAAAAAAAAAAACTTTAAGGTAAAAGAGTTACCAAACAACTTTAACTTTATTTGTAAAGCTCTTAGTTTTAACTTTATTTTTAAAGTAGCTTTTAGACCATAAAAAAGCCGGGCCAAACATATAAGCTAATAACTACCATGCACAAAAGCAACAAAATACACTCTGAATTCATCTCAATCGTAGTGTTGTCAATCACGGAACGCGGGAAACAGCAGCTTGTTTAAACTCTGTTGTGCAACAGTGCTATAGCCTATAGCGCCGCTGTTTGACAATATTTTATACTAAATAACGTATTGTTCCTTTTTACTCCTAAATAATGTATCGTGGAACAATAACGATTTCTGATTTGTTCAAATTATGCGACGCTGTAGCGCCTCTATTTAACAACACAGCTCAACCATCAAGAAGAGATCACCAAAAAAGGTCAAAATATAGATGAATCTCAATAGTCAAAATTCTAATAATATACGCAACCACATCATTCGAACAACCATATGATGAGATTAAACACAATCAAATGAAATCCTTTAAAAAATATCGCATAGAAAAAACAAATTTTAAAACATGAGTTCTAGAAATGTTGTCTTCGAAGAGAGATCCCAAGTTATGCTAAGCTATCTACAGGATACCTAAAGCTATTGCTATAACCCAATCCAAGATAAATCTAACTGGAATTATTTGCTCATTATGAAAATTCCACTCGCAATCATATTAAAATTTACACATATTCCGGAAAGAGAAAAAAACATGAAAAATTAAGTTCACCTTTTCCAACCCAAGTAGAGGGCTCGTGCATGTCTATCCTTGATGCTTTATTGTAATATTGTGTTGCCAAAATGAAATGCTCCTCCTTTTCTCTTTGTTTTGTCTCTATTTTTCCAAGGTAGCTATAGTAAGCCCCGAGGGCATTTAAGATAGCAATCCTCTCATATCTAATATCAGCATAATACTCATCAATTTCTGCAAATTAAGTCATAAAAAAGTCAACACCGTTAGATAGACCAACCGCTAGATAGACCAAACTCATCAGTTCCACAACCAGTGTTAAACAAAAGTGCACCAATATCTGTAAAGAAATTATACCTGGACTAGCTCCTTCCTCCAAAATCTGGCGAAACTGATCAACTTTTCCCTGCTTGAAGTACTCCCTCTGCAGTACCGTAACAAGTAAATATAAATAATTTTAGAAGCAGGGTTGACAATAGTTACCATCAAAATTCCAAATCAAACGAACAAAAACAAATAGAAGGAAATCGGATATATCTGTGTTTAACTAGGGAAAATTATATGTGAATTTCTATGCCCTCTGCAAGCTGTTCTAGAAAGAATAAGGCCATGTTTGCACAAAAAGTTTTAATCACTCATCATATAAATGCTTATGTTTAAGCTGTTTCAATAAGAAAAAATAAAATCAAATACATTTTCATATAAGCTATAAGCTGCTTTCATAAGCTATCCTGGAGAACTTACGAAAATAAGCTGAAAATAGCTAATGGACATGTCTTAAGATGTTTTCATAAACACTTCCAAACAAACTTACAAGTGCTTATGTAACTAGATAAGCTTAAATAAGCCAATCCAAAACCAGGCCCCAAGTAGAAAGTAAAAAACCATCAAACAGGAATTGTACAGTATCAAAGGTCTGTTTGGATTGACTTATTTGAGCTTATCTACTAACATAAGTTTTGTGAGACCGCTCAAGAGAACTTACGAAAACAACTTACGACATCATTCATAAGCTGTTTTGAAGTTCTTTAGCTATATAAAAAGCTTATACATAAGTGTTTTCATGATAAGCACTTTTTGCTATAATATAAGATACAAATCCAACTGAAGAAAGCAAAAAAACCAATTATTTCTAAGTTGAACTTATTATCATAACATCACATTTACACAAAATCACAAATCAAAATAAGTTGCAAGTAGAAAAGATAGAAAGCGATCAACTGACCGCGATAATGAGCCAAAGATCGAGAGGAGCTTGTTCAGCTTTGAGAATATCAAGAATATCAGAAGCATCCCTTGGAAGTTGATCGAGATTAACCCTAACTTCCTCTTCGGAATTCTGAACCGGTATATACACCGAAGCCATTGAACGATTCAGTGATAACAATGGTTGAATTGCAACAAACCCTAAAACACAGTGAAGAACCCTAATCACACAAGAGAAGAGAAGAGAACGTGGAGAATAATCACACCACCTTCGCGCCTCTGAATGAATGAACTCTTGAAATAGCTTATTTAAAGATGCTCCCTGGATCCCAAAAGAACTGCCCTCTTTGTTTCGGACTACTTTACTATTTATTTTTGGCAAAATTACACAATTAGTCCTTTAACTTTATATTAGGTAATACTTTCGTCCTTTATTTTATTTAGGGGGGTGTATTGGATTAGGATTTTAAAAGACTATTTTAATAAAAAAAGTCTTTAAGATTTTAAAAGACTGTGTGAGATTGTATTGATTCTGTGAGATTTTAAAAGACTTTTTATGTAAAAGACTTTATACACTCAAGATTTTAAAGGATTTATCACACAGACTTTTAAGGATTTCAAAGGATTTCATGTGATTTTAAAATTTTAAAAGATTCAATGAATTTTAGGGGAAAAAGAGCAAACTTACAAGCGTGAATGATAAAAATAATGAACAAATAAATTCTAGCGTTTGAATAAAGAAAAATAAAATCAATAAAAAATTCTTTTACTATTAATTTTCAAATTTTAAGAATTTTATGGAATTTATAAGATTTTAAGGGACTAAAAAACACTCTAACACATTATTCTCAATACACATTTTTAATTTGTTAAAAATGTTATTCCCACAAAATTCAATTGTACATATTTAAAATTATGTCAGCACTTACAAATCTTTCAAAAAAAAATATTGTGCCAGCCATTACAAATCGGTCGAGTTACACGAGTTTACCGAGTGTTAACTCTGTCAAACTCGTTAAACTTTCCAATTTTACCAGAAACCGATTTTACCTCAGAGTTAACACGATTTTTGTACCTAAAAATGTAAACTCGATAATCTCGAAGATTTAACACTCGATTTACGGAACATTGATTACGACATACTTTCTATCATAATATTCTCAATACAATTTTTTATTTTTTTTATGAGATAGAGAGAGGGAGAGAGAGGGGGGATGAGAGATGAGAGAGAGAGAGAGAATGGAGAGATAGAGAAACGAAGAGATAAAGGAGAGATTAGGGAGGGGGAGAGAGAGAGAGATGAGAGAGAGAAAGATAGTAACTTTTAAAATAAAAACAATCTCAAGAAATCTCATCTTTTTATTAAAGACTTTTTCTTGTTAAAATTACACTACAAAATCCCACAAAATCCATCAAAATCCAATTAATTAAACAATCCTTCGAAATTTGAATGATTTTGAATACCACAAAACTTTTTTTAAATGATGAAAAGTCTTGATTGAATACCTCAAGACTTTTTTAAAATGACAAAGAGTCTTGATTGAATACCACAAGACTTTTTTTAAATTGCAAAAAGTCTTGATTGAATACCACAAGACTTTTTCATAATTAAAAAGTCTTTTAAAATCCCATAGAATCCTAATCCAATTACGATTTAGTCTTTTTTTTTATAAAACGACAATATCTTATCATTTTTTATGAGATTTTTTCAAAGAAATTTGATTTTCTAGGCTTGTATGATGAAGATTTAAGTTTGTCTATGAGTTTGATGATTTATTTTTTTGGAATTTTTGATTATTTTTTTCATAAAAAATGATAACTATGTTGTTATTTTATAACATAAAGGACTAAATCGTGACAAAAAAAGATAAAGGACGAAAGTGTTACCTATAATAAAGTTAAGGACTAATTGTGTAATTTTGCCTTTATTTTTCCAGTCGATATTTATAATTTATAATTGGATTAAATATATGTTTAAAATCTAGGAATATTTATATTAAAAAAAATAAATATCTATGAATATATTTTTTAAAATAACAAATATTATCAAATGTCATATAAATATATATATATATATATATATATATATATATATATATATATATATATATATATATATATATATGAGATTTAGTAGAGTAATATTTTAGATGGATTAAAAGTTGAAGAATTTTTTTAGAGGGATTAAAACGAAAAGTTGAGATATTTATAGAGACAAAAACAGATTTAACCCTAGATTCTATCTTAAAAAAAAAACTTTATTAGGAGGGTGTATTGAATTAAGATTTGAAGGGATTTTAAAAGATTTTTTAATAATAAAAAAATCTTGTGGTATTCAATCAAGACTTTTATAAAACATAAATAAATCTCATGGTATTGAATCAAGACAATCAAGATTTTTTATTCAAGGCAATCAATTCCCATGGTATTCAATTGAGATTTTATAAATCTTATAAAATGTCTATTGGTATTCAAAATTCTTGAGATTTTAATGGATTCTATTGTAGAGTGGATTTTGTGAGACTTTTTAGTTAAAAATACACATGATATGCTCATTCAACAATCTCACAAAAAACCTTGAGACTTTTTGAGACATTCACAACTTTCGTTTCATCCTTGTCTCTTACCCTTAGAGTCATAGCCTCTACTCTCCTTCAACGTAATTATTCCAATTTCACACCGTACACTTTTAAGTTTTTATATTATTGCTCTCTTAAAACAAAGTTTTTATATTATATATTGCTTCTCATTGTTGATGTGCTCGTTCCAGTCAAGAAGGTTGTTGTCCACGTTACATACTGATGCTTATATTTCAAAATTCCAGATTCATGTGTAAATTTTTTTAAAGTCAATTTGTTTTCTAATTTATTATAATTATTTGAATTTGTGACAGAAATTTTTTGTTGACAATGTTATGTTATTTTGTTGTTAACCAACAATTTTTTCATTTTTTTTTTGGGAACAATTATTATTATTATTATTTGGTTATTTTGAGCAACTTATTATTATTATTATTATTATTATTATTATTATTATTATTATTATGGGTCAATTCCATATTACAATTTCATTGACTCTAATATTGAATTTTTCTTAAGAATCATACAATCCTTTCAAATCTTAAAATCTCATACAATCCTTTGAAATCTTAAAAGTAAAAGTTACAAATCCTTATTTGAAAATCTTGATTATAAAAAGTCTTTTAAACAAAGTCTTTTAAAATCAATCTTTAAGATTTTTTTTGCCAAAACAATCTTTCAAAATCTCAATCCAATACACCTTGGATTCTAATTTAGTAGAGTAATATTTGTATTTTATAACATCTTTTTCATTTTAATGGTGAGTATTTTTGTCTAATATTTAATTTTTTATTTCTATTTAACATGACTTGTTTGATGATTCATAAAAACAGAAGAAATTTCAAAGGTATTTTTTCTATTATCTTAAGGGTTTTTAATTTAGATTTTGGGCTGACTTTATTTGTTATTTTTATTATACTCTTAAATAAATGTTATATTCTTGGTGTTATTAAAAAAGATAAGAATTTTTGTTATATTCTTGTTGTCGTTGAAAATATAAATATCATTTGTTAAGTTTGTTATATTTGAAAGTCATAAATATATGCACTTTTAATTTTAATCTATATCAAAAAAATTATATAAAATATTGTTTATAATTTACAAAATTTTTATAAAATATAATTGATAATTTACTAACATTAGGGCATTAAAAAAAGCGAAAAGACGGGCACATAAATATATATCCGTCTTTTTGCTGGTATAAAATAAATTAGTTTGATCGTTAGAAGTAAGAATTTTGCTTCTAAAATTTTTGTGCATCCTTAATGTATATTTTACTATTTTTTTTATTTATAAAAGTCTATAAAATGCAGTAAAAAAATCAGGAAAGGGTCTGAATCCATTTATATATATATATATATATATGTGAATCTAACAACAACAAAAAAAAAGGCACAAATTGGATGGCTAACAAAATTGACCAAGGGCCGAACTGAGAAATTGTGAGCAATCACTGTAATAACACGTGTATTTTGTGTTTTTACACATGTCAAATACCTATAAGATTCTAATATGAGTTAGGATCCGTTGACATCAGGTGTCAACGAATTCGTTGACACCAAATCTCAACCGTTTATTTTATTTAATCCATAGCTCATATTTTTCTATTCTGTGTGTACTCATTCCCTCAATCACATAGTATTATTGTTTTCGATCATTGAAAATCTGAAATTGGGAACATCATCACATCGTTGTTATATGCCACCACTTCCGTTAATACAATTTCTTGTTTGCATCTATCTTCTCTCTTGGTTAATTCGATGTATGAATTGCAATTGGAGATGAAGATATTAATTAAGGGGTTTTAGGTATCAATTGGTATGGTGTTTAACCATTAATGAATAATTGAACATCCTTGCAAAATACATGGATTTCTGCCATTGCTGCCAATCTTTGGTGCATATACAAATCTCAAGAGTTATCTATGATGGGGTCTAATTGAGATCCGTAAAGGAGAAGAGATAACTTCAGGTTTTGTTACGTTAGCATAGCACAGATCAATAGGAAAATAATAATGTTGTGCGATTGAGGGAAATAATACACACAGAATAGAAAACTACAAGCCATTGATTAAATAAAATAAACGGTTGCGATTTGGTGTCAACGAATTCGTTAACACCTGGTGTCAACGGATCCTAACTCTTCTAATATAGTAACTTCATCATAGAATAGATTTGGAATTACCCGTTTTGGAGCGGATTTTGGTGCTCTATGAGTTCAAATCAACAACATTTTCTTGAAATCTTTGCTTCTACTTTTTCTTATGTTTCTTTTTGAGCAAGGCAACCAAAGGTGATTTCATGTTGGACTTGTTATCCTGCTCTAAAATTTTGCTAGCATCTTGTTATCTTGTCACTCTTTTGAATAGCTTCATTGGAAGTGTTTGAACTAGCTTTAAGTGAGAGGCTGACAAGCCTTTTTGTCAGGGGTCATAACTAATGAGGTGTTGATGATAGGGGAACCTCTATAAATCCGGTGTTCTCTTTTCCTTTGCTCTTTAATTTTCACAAATTTACTTTGATTTATGTTGATGATGAATTAAGTTGATTGTTATATGCTCTGTGATTGAATAATTTCAAACCTAATTTTCAAGAACATTGTTTTGTTCAACAATTTATCAATTCAATCATTTTTCATATTAGAGATTAATTTGTTGTTTATAATATCACATATATCATAAGTGTAAAATTCTTGTGATAGTTATTTCTTGTCTAAGGTTAGATTTGGATTGAAATTGTTGATTAGTTTTGTAGATTACATTGTGTTTTATTGGAACGCTTTTTCAAAATGCGCCTCTAATAATTTTTAAATGGAAAAAGTTATTCACCGTCCCTCTAACTTATTGTTGCACTAGCCATATTGGCCAACACATCATTACTAGCATCTCTGTTAGTTTCTTGCATATGAATGACTACTTTTGTCCTAGTTGAAATATATGCTTTTGCAACAACTTCTTGATGAGTCCTATCTGTTGCTGCCAAAGTCTTCCTGCAGTTACTCTTCACTCTTGTATTCCTAGACAAATTAGGCTGCTTGGGCCTAGGCCCGGCTTTGAGGGAGTGCAAGGTGCTCAATCAAGCCGGGCCTCCAAGAGCTATGGACCTCAGAAAAAATTAACTCTAATACCCACCCCCACTTAAATAAAAAATATATATGTTACTTCTTTACACGTTTGAGTTTTTTCTAGACTTTATTCTCCTATATGGACATAAATCTGGTACTATCAAACCACCCCTAATTTGTATAATCACTTAATCACTCAATTTGAAAAGCTATTTCATCGAAAGAATCACAACAATCATTTCTTTTTCACATAAACCATTCGTTTTCCCCTTTCCCACAACGGATAAGTGACAAATCCAAACGACGCCGTTGGTAAATTCTACCTCTCTTTCACAATTTTTTTGTATTTCGTTTCATGTTTAGAAACTCTTCTGATTCTGATTTTTTAATAAAGCTTGGCTACACAAAAAAATTGCGTTTTTATTTTATTGGGGACCTATTTTAAATAGAGAGCCGAACCTCTATTTCATAGGGACGGCCCTCCTTGGGCCTAGAAACATGATTTTCGCCTAAAGTTTTCATTCCAATTTTCTAGCATTGATGTATGTTATGACCAATTACTTTGCAATTACTACAAAATGGGATACTTTTCAAAAACAACTTCCAATTGGAATTTATAGCCCTATCTTTCAACAAGAACATAATTGAACATTGTATCAGATAGATTAACATCAATTGACGACCTAGCATAGTTACTAAACCTTCTATTTTTTATATTATCATCAATGGTTGGGGCCTGGGGGAGTACCTATGTTGCATGCAATCTCAAATAGGGTTTTCGGCCTCCAATGCTCCTTAGGGAGAATGATAAACCTCACCCAAACCTAAGCATGAATTTGCTTCTGGTTAGGGGGGTTAAAATCCTTCTCCCAACTATAGAAAAGTAAAATTCCAGGCTTGAGGTTTACGACTCTAAAAGCCCAAACTCGTCTCATTTTCTCCATAGAAGAAAACTAAAATTCAAAAAATCTATGTCGTAGAGATATGAGTTTCGACAATTTTACTCAAGGGCTAAGCGTCCATGAAAGCTTCTTTTGTGACAATTACGGTGACTCCGATGACAATTAGGGTGGCTAGAGCAAGAGACTTGGGAGAGAGAAGAGATAATTTCAATCATGTATTTTACTATCTTAATCACTAGTATTGATATCAAAATGTGGATAGGAAATGTTTCAACTCATAATTCTTTTCTATTTTTGGCATTTGAATGAAACTTGTCTTACTAGCCAAAAGACCTTTTTTGATCCTTTAAATTTGACAAAAACACCGAGTCAGTCATTTTAAGTTTTAATTAGATTTTTAAGTTTTTCTAAGTTTTAAATATTTCCTTTAATTCTCACTTACTTTTTCAATTTTGCTCCAAACATCTCACTGCAACCTCTCTTGCGTACAATACCCAGAACAACCTTGCAGTTTTGGCACCATCTCTACAGTCCTGCAAACAACCGCAAAAGAGTACAACCTGCTCCTCAGTACCAGTTTGGCTGCATCTTCCTTCATCTAACAAACTTAATCTAATTTATGAGTATAAATACGGAGCTAGAAAGAGGATATGAAAAGAAAGAGATGTAGATAGTTGTAATAGTAATCTGAACTAAGAAGACATTTTCAGTTTTAACTTTGTAGGTCTCAACTCAAGCCTATGATTTTCGTTTTATTTTTTTATATCACCACACTTTTTTATTTGTTCGTGTTTTTGTATATTTATTTTGGAGGAAAGTTTCAATCCAGGTATGATATTCCTAACAAAAACTTTTTAGGCTTAATTAATGATATGGTCCCTTAAATTATTTGTTGGTTACATTTTAGTCCCATAAGTTATTAAAATTACAATTTGGTCCTTTCAAGTCATCTTCCGTCAACCAAATAAATTCCCACCGTCAAAACCGTTAAACCAATGTCTAAGGTGGACACACATTGCAAGTTGTCATGTCACCGTTCACGTGTGCCAGCCTATTTAACGTTTTGGAAAAAGATTGACGGTAAGGATTTATTTGGCTAACATATACTATGTTTGACCCGATTTTTTTTCCAGCTTTTCTACGTTTTTAAGGAGAAGCTAGGCCAAACACAATATCAATAAAGTACCTTCGAAAAAAAGTACTTTTTTTAGAATGCATAAAATTGAATGGAATGAGCTTTAACCAAAAGTTGTTGAATGCTACTTCAAAAAACTATTTCTCCTCAATTTATTTCACAAGCACCTCTCTTCAACTTCCGCCGGCAATCTTTTGTTTTATTTTTTCAATATGCTTTTTTCTTCCATTTTATTTTATTTTATTTATTTTTAACCGGTCCATTTCATTTTTTAATGAGGTTCCATTTAAGTTTATTATCTATTTTTTTAAGGAATTTTATTATCTTTTTATCACTTATATATTAATTTCAATATCTTTTGATCATCACAACCTCGCAAATATTTGTATTCACGCTGTCAATGAATGACACCGAATATTTTTATTCCCTTTCTTCAACCACGGAAATACACACACACATTAGCGTTTAGAGTAATACTTTATGTTCCTCTTTCTGTTTTTTTTTTGTTATGCTAATGCGTATAATTTTTGTTAGTGTTGTGTAATGCGTATAATTATTTTTATAAAATTTTGATTTTAATTAAAAGTACAAGTGTAGTTGCCTAAAAAAATTATACTTATATATAACACATTTGTATTGTAACAAACTATGCATATCTTTTTCTTATTAAAAAAACTAAACATATCTTTTTCAATGACACCAGCAATGTAACAAATATAATATTATATAATATAAATTCTTATCTTTTTGACCAACACTAAAAATATGGTATTCTTATAACAAAATTTGTTATAGAGTATAATTGGAAAAGAAAAAACCAATTATTCTCATTATATATACACACATATACATATTATAGATATATTCTGCAGCTCCACAATTCTTTTCACTGAGGCACCTTGCGAATACCCTTTTGCCAAAATCAATCAGGTTCTTTCTTTTCATTGTTTTGTTAATTTAACTATTTATTTTATAACATTCTTTTTTCAATTGCTCATAGTTGATACCTATTAGATGTATATTATTGTACTCCCTCCGGTCCTATTTACAAGAGACAATTTACTTTTTAGATACATTAAATAATTTATGTATTTGGTTTAGGTTCTTAACTAGATACATATATTATTGAATTTATCTAAAAAGTCAACTTTCTCTTGTAAAGAGGACCGGAGGAAGTATTGTATAATAATTAGATTGTTCCATGCATGTTTTATTTTTTAATCCGCTTACTCTATTATCTATATATAAATGCAGCTATGACTACCAAAGAAAATATTTCTTCTAAATCTGAAAATTTAGAAAAAGCAAAATGGAACAACCCATTTTATACCAAAGTATTACTTGACATTTGTATGGATGAGATTCGAAAATGTGGGAAACCGGGAATCGCTTTTAAGAATAAGAAATGGGAAGAAATACGTGACGAATTCAATAAAAATACTAGTAAAAACTATACTAAAAAACAATTGAAAAATAGAATGGATAATTTGAGAACGGATTGGACTACCTGGAAACAATTAATTGGTAAAGAAACAGGGCTAGGATGGAATACCGAAATAGGAAATATTGATGTTGATCCTGCTTGGTGGGAGGCTAAAATTAAGGTGAGTATTATGAATATTTTAATTTTACTTGGTGAACATTGAGCAAAAGAAGGGTTTGTCTAAATCTCCTTTATTGGCAATGCAGGAGAATGTGAAATATGCAAAATTTCAAAGTCAATGATTGGAATTTCGTGAGGAATTGAAATTTATATTTGGAGAGATTGTGACAACAAGTCAATGCCAATGGACACCAGCTTTAGGGGTGCCACATGAATCTAGTGGCAAAAATGCTATTGATGATGTGCCACTAGAAATTATTGAATCAGAAGAGGATGATATTATCCCTATGGAAAGTAACAAATCAAGAAAGAAAAGAAAGGTTTCACCAGATATGGGTGAGAAAGTTACAAAGGGTAAGACCAAGGTTGGGACTGCAACAACTATGAGAAACACATTTGAGCGATTAGTTCAAGCAGCAGAAGGTCATAATGGAATTGAGAAGGCCGAAATTGCAGCAACATCTAATGTTCTTGGACAATATTCAATTCCTGATTGTGTTACAATATTGAAAAGTGCGAAGGAGGAAGGACATTTGAATAATCGACAATTTAGTTATGCTTTGGAGATGCTTAAAGATGAAGATAATAGAATCGTACTGATGTCCTTAAAAGATTCTATGGATGCTTTGGTAGACTGGATTCTATACAAGTATCAATGAGACAAATATGAGTGACAATAAAAACTATCTAATTTTAAGTTTAGATTCAACTTTTTATTTTCTATTTGCTTTTAGTTAAGATTCAATTAAATTCTATATTCTATATTATCCTTTCTTATTTGGTATTTGTTATTGAGCATTTGGCTGAGAATTTTGCATTGAGATTTATGTTTATGCATTTGAACTAATTCAATGATTACGTATTCACATGTGTTTTCTTGTTATAAAATTATCTTACAGATGCTTTCTAATCAAATCAATAAGCATTCGAGAAAAGTAAAAAAAAGAAAATGCGGGTTTTATAAGATATGCTATGCTGCAGCAGCAATCGCTTATGATTATCACATGAAGTACTTAATAAAGCAATGTAATAGATTTCTTTATTCTCGTGGATGGACTTGGGTTCGAGAAACTCTTAACACTAGGGGTGAAAGCTATAACATGTTTAGGATGGAATCTCATGCCATATTGAAACTTGAAAATTTATTGGTGAATAAAAGATAGTTACATCCATCTAAAGAAATGACATCATTGGAGGCACTTGTTATGTTCCTTTGGACTTGCGCACATAGTGAAACTAATCGAAATGTTCAGAATAAATTCGGAAAATCAGGAGAGACTGTGAGTAGAAAGTTTGGGGAAGTTTTGGAAAGTTTATGTTTATTAGCAAAGGAAATTGTAAGGCCTCCGGATTTTAACTTCGCAGAAACTCCCTCTAAGATAAAAAATGATCGTAGGTATTGGCCTCATTTTGAAGGGTGCATTGGTGCAATAGATGGAACACATATTCCAGCCATTGTTCCTACTAAAGATCAAATTCGTTATATTGGTAGAAAAGGATTTCCAACACAAAGTGTCATGTTAGTGTGCAACTTAGACATGTTATTCACTTTTGTTGTTGTTGTTGGTTGGCCCGGTACTGCACATGACACTCGTATTCTTTCATCTGTGATTGAAGAAATGAAAAGTGTGTTCTCACATCCTCCTGAAGGTACGCATAATTTCATTTTATAATAAATTTCAAAACACGCGTATCTTTAAATTTAAGTTTACACATAAACTAACAATAAATTTTATATTTTTTAGGAAAATATTATTTGGTTGATGCTGGATATCCAAACATGAAAGAGTACCTTTCACCATACAAAGGTGAAAGATATCACATTCCTGATTTTAGAGATGGTAGTCAAGCAGAAGGTATCCATGAAGTGTTCAACCATGCACATTCTTCATTGAGAAATGTCATTGAAAGAACAATTGGAGTTTGGAAAAAAAGGTGACATATCTTATGTGATATGCGACCATTTTCACTAATCAAACAACAAAAGATCATAGTTGCAACAACAGCACTCCACAACTTTATTCGAATGTGTGGAGTTGAAGATGAAGAGTTTAATAAATGTGATGTTATCTCTAAATATATGATTGAGCGTGATGAAGAAAACAATATAAATGAAGAAATCAGTTCATATAATCCAGGAAGAATGCAAGATGGAGGCTACATGAATAAAGTTAGAAATCAAATAGGAGTTGCGTTGATGGAGAGTAGAAATGTTTGAGTTTGTGATGATTTATGTCTTTTTTTAAAAAAAAAAGATTATTATTGTTTTTAATTTTCCAAACTACTTTGATATTATTTATGTTATTATTTGAGTCTCCTTAAATTATTTCTCCTATTCAAATATTTAACAAGTCGTTTATATGATGATACAAATTTGTATTCATGTTACACAAAATAAACGTCATTGAGTAAATATAGTATTGGTAAAAATATATCTTTTATATTTTAAACATTTTTTTCCTTCAAAAAATATTTTAGACATTTATTTATTTATTATGTTAATTGATAATGAATTCAAAGTTTTTTTATTTATAGACAATGCATAAATATATGCAAGGTCCCGGGTTCGAACCCAGATACCACCAAAAAATAATAAATTCAAAGTTTTGTACAATATTTTGCCAAACAGCTTTTAACTCAAAAATAACTTTAGAACTAAAAAAAATAAAGAAACGAAACAGCTTTAGCCTTTTTTTTAAAGAACTTTATTTTAACTTTGTTTTAAAGTAACTTTTAGACCGAAAAAAAGTCTGGCCAAACGGTACCTAACTTAAGGGACCAAATTGTAACGTTAATAACTTATGAGATCAAAATGTAACCAACAAATAATTTAAGGGACCAAATCATTAATTAAGCCAACTTTTTAATTATGGTTCTACAGTCAAATATTTACTCGTGATTAAACTGGAAAAACCGTGGAGGATATTCTCATTCCCTTGTTAGTATGTCGACTATGTCTCTCATACTTTGTGAACTTTCTTTTGTTTTGTTTGGTAAATAAAAGGGGACTTGCAAATATATTTGTACTTCAAATTATTTCTACTATAACTGGTTTAGGGTTTTATGTCGATTTCGGGTCCAAATTTCAATGACTACACTCACTCTTATGATCTCATTTAAAGTAAATTTCTATTAAATTCTTTTCTCATTTGATAGTATATTTTGCATGTCGGAGTACTTCAATCTTTACTACTCCAACTATTTCTAGGGAGCATTACTATTGCAACTCAGTTATCTTCCTTTGTTGTAAGAAAGAAGGCCATTTGGGTTTTTATGACCTTTTCATTGTTTTTTCTTTTGTCAGTTTTTCTTTTGTGGAATATCTTTTATTGGTGCCTTTTCCATTTTTCAAAGAATTATTTTGTTAATGGTGAGTTTTTTTTTGTTGGATTTGATTTTATGGTACTCAAAAGAAGAAAAAAAAAATGAAGCATTATGTAGATCCTTAACAAACCGGTAAGAATATTGTTCTTACTTAAGCTTAAATTTAACCAATTGTGTAGTATCAAAGTTCTTCCTATATACACTACAAGAAACATTGCATTTTGCTAGGGGCAAAATTTCTGAGAAAAGGACAGAATTCCTGGGAAAAGGGACGTTTGTGAGGGCATTTGCCAGGGACCGAAACCCTGGCAAAACACTTCGTCGCAAACATTTTGTGAGGGGTTACACCCCTGGGAAAAAACGAGGGGCTAAACGCCGACATATGTCCTACCTTTTTCCCTGTCTTAACCCCTGACATATTCCCTCACTTTTTTCTGTAGCTGTGCAGTCTGATCTGACTGAATGATCTGACTGATGGAAGGTCAAATCATAACAAATTATACCAGGGAATTGAGAGGGTTTATCCCCTCTCAAATGGTAAATATTTTTGAAAAAAAAATGTTTTATTTATTAAACTGGATTTTTTATTAATTAATTAAATGTTTTAAAAATAATTTTAATTAATAAAATAAATTTAAATTAATAAAACTTGAATTTTTTTTAAAGTTGTTTTTGAAATTCAATTATTTGTTTCAAAATTCATTTTAATAAATAAAATTATTTTTTATGAATTGTTTTTATATAAAAACCAGCTTTTGAAATTATAAAAAAAATATTTTTTTAAAAACATATTATACAAACAGTTTTTATTTTAAAATATATCAGATATTGTACTACATAAGTTTAAAAAACGATTTTCCATAAATTAAAAAAGATAGTTTTAAAAAAATGTTTAATTAAATAAACAGTTTTTTATATTAATTAAAAAATATGCAATATTTTTTTACAATTTATATCAATTCTAAATTAAATAAAAAATACTATATAGTATAAACTTAATTAGGGTTCATTCTAGTATAACTATAACTATACCCATGTAATTCCATAAATAATTTCAAATATCATGTAACTAACATCCAACATCATCAACATACATATAAATATATATATATATATATATATATATATATATATATATATCATTATTACATTTATTTATTTGAATTTTGAATAAAAAAAGTAAAAAAACATTTTTGTCTAATTTATTTTCCTTAACAGTTTTTTGAACAATTTTTTCTTAACAGTTTAATTAATTTTTTTTTTGAAATATATGTTAACAAAATAATAACAAATCATGCAAAAATTAAATCATCAAATATATCTAAAAAAAATAAACATTATATATTTCAAACTACTTGAAAACTCAAAAAATTCAACTAGATATAGATTTCAACACAAATAAAATAAAATAATAGAATTTTACCAAATTAAAAAAGTTTTGATGTTGAATAAGAGTAGAGTATAGAAGTGAGTAGAAGTGTATCAAGAATATTGAAGAGTTGTATAAATTTTTCTAAGTCTGTGGCACAAGGTTATGTTGGAGTTAAATAGAGGGAAATAATGCCAAGGTCATCCGAGGGGCTGCCCCTGGCAAAATGTAGTCAACTCTTAGCTGTGCTCCTAGCTGTGTGTAGCTGCAGAATGGTAGGGAAAAAACCAGGGCCTTGAGCAATATCCCAGGGGTTTAACCCCTGGCATGACAGCTTTTGCATAAACTTTTCAGGCTCATATCAAGTCAATTGGGAAATTGCAGAGATTCCCTGCAGTTTAGCATATGTGAGGGGCTGCTTATGGGAAAAGCCCTCGGTTATGGCTGCCAAAAGCTGACCGGTGCAGACTTTTTGATTTTCAATTTCGCGGGTAAATTAAAGACAGGGAATTATGTCAATATGCGAGGGAATACCCCTGTGTTATAGTAAGTGGGTCCGACTTTTACCAATGACAATTTGCCAGGGGTTCTATGGTTTGAGAGAGAACAGAGATATAAATTCAATTGAAGAAGATGGAATTGAGATTCTGGGTTTCTATGGTTTTGAGAGAGAACAGAGATATGAGTAAAAGACTTGTGTAATTTTATTGAATGAATTCGTCATCTATTTACAACACTTGAGTGAGTATATATACAACTGGACGTTGTAACAAACTCCTCTAACAAACTAACTACCTTGGTTAACACGCTAACCAATGGTTATTACTAGACTCTACTTCTAAAGACATCAGAAGCAGCATTTCAGAAGCTGTACTTCAGAAGCTGGTACTTCAGAACCTATACTTCAAAAGCTGGTACTTTAGAAGTTGTAGTTTCCAAACAAACTACTAATCAAAGATAAAGCTAAAACTAACTAAACTGAATTACTAAACCAATAAGTTTTGAGCTATAAAATTTTTAACTTTTTTCTAGCCTCTTAGTTGTTAAAACTAACAATGCAGAGGCTAATATGAACAAAAAAGTCCTAAAACAAAGTCATCAAAATGTTAATATGTTAATTTACATAAAAGTGTGAATGTGACATGTTGAAGTTGTTCATGAGACCATGAGGAATCATTGTCACATTAAATTGTTGATGTGGCCATCTGGTATATAAATTTATTAGGGTGTCATGTCAGATAGAAAGTATAAATAAACTTTCTCTACACAATAATTTACTTCATGATAAGATGATGCACCTTCACCAGAAATATTATAAACTTATTTAAAAGGCGTTGTTCGAAGATTTCACGCCGTCCTTCATCTTAGTTACACTAATAGGGAACAAAATGATTAGAAGTGAAATTTAAATTTTGTTTTTGGTGCATAGTTCGAGTTCTATGTTTTGAGTTATCTAGTTCAATCATACAATGCAATCTGTGATTCAATGGTTCGACAATTAACCTCATGAATTTGCTGAGTCAATGACCAAACCGGATTTAAAAACATTGCAAATATCACCATCGAAGTAGGAAGAAATTCCTCGGTATCACTTTCAACATCCTCAGCGTCAAGCAAATTCCTCATAATCCTTCTCGAGAGAAGCAAGATTCTAACGAGCCTCCTTCCATACCCTCGGTCAAATACCAGTGCACAAAAGCACGCTTATTGCTAGACATAAGATCAAACTCCTCGGAGTCATCACTTTCAACTTCCCAAGTATCATTAGAGTAGGGCGCAAAGTCCTCATACTCCTCCTCGAGAGCAGCAAGATCCTCACGAGCCTGTGATAACTCACCTTCTTCCATACCCTCACACACATACCAGTGCACAAAAGCACGCTTGGCATACATAAGATCGAACTTATGGTCAATTCTGGAAAACACTTGAGCAACACTGGTAGAGTTAGAGATCATTCCTACAGCCCTCTGCACCTTGGCAAGATCACCACCAGGAACAACAGTTCGAGGATAATAATTGATACCTACCTTGAACTTAGCGGCACACCAATCCACAAATTGAATGGTTTCATTTCTCTTAATGGTGGCTATTGCAGAAACCACGTCCTTAGGCACAATATCACCATGATACATCAAACAACAACCCAAGTATTTTCCATATCGAGGGTTGCACCTAACCATCAAGGAAGAAGGGTTAAAAACACTATTGGTGATCTCAGCAGAAGAATGCTGGTCATGGTAAGGTTTGTTGGCAGAAATGAAAGGGGCATATGAGGTAAGCATGAAATGGGTCGTATGAAAATGAACCAAATTGGTTTGAAGCTCATTGAGATCAACATTCACTGATGCATCAAACCTCAAAGAGGTAGTGAGGGATGAAATAACCTACACAATCAAAATCAAATAAATCCCAATATTCAAATGCCCACATTTGATTTTGAAGTTTCAATGAATATTGAGTAAATTTATACCTGAGAGATAAGACAATTAAGGTTGTTGTAAGTGGGTCGCAGGATATCAAGGGAGCGCTTGCAAATATCATAGACGGATTCATTGTCGAGAAGCACTGCCATATCAGTATGTTCAAGGAGAACACTGGTTGAAAGGACGGTGTTGTAGGGTTCTAGGACAGAGGTTGAAACATGGGGAGATGGATATACGGCCATGCCAAGCTTGATTTTTTTCCCGTATTCAGCAGACAGATGCTCCAGAAGAAGCGAACCCAAACCAGAGCCTGTGCCGCCACCCACGGCATTGAACAATAAGAGACCTTGTAGATCATCGCAATTATCTGCTATCTTTCTGATTCTGTCCAAGCATAGATCAATAATCTGTTTCCCAACTGAAACACAACAGGGATCGCAATCAATCATATAATAACAACAACAACAACAATTATCAAGCATTGTTCCACTAAATGGGGTCGGCTACATTGATCAGATTAGAGATGAGGGAAGACTTACTGGTACGACCACGTGCAAAACTGTTGGTGGCACCTTCATTGGCGGTGATGAATTGGTCGGGTTGGAAGAGTTCACGGTAGGCACCAGTCCTGACATCGTCAATGGCGGTGGGTTCAAGATCAAGGAATACGACGCGTGGAAAGTGTTTTCCAGTTACAGTTTCGCTGAAAAAGCTGCCAAAGGCGATTTCTCCTCCGTCGACAGTCAGCTTCCCATCAGGCTGAAAAATCAAAACCATTGAACGATAGTTAAGAAATGAAATGAAATGAAAGAAGAAAAATAGGTTTTAAGATAGGGTAGGTACCTGAATGCCATGTTCGAGACAGTAAAGTTCCCAGCAGGCATTTCCGACCTGGATACCGGCCTGACCGATTTGGATCGAAATACACTCTCTCATTTACAAGGTAAGGGTAATCTGAATGGAAATCCAAATTCAAATTCAAATGTGAGCGGCAGCCTCTTATTAAAACGTCTTCTCCCTCCCCTTCTTATAAAAATATTAGATGGGTGTAGCCTTGCATGGAGAAGGGGTGGGTAGCCTTGCATGGAGGGGTGGTGCCTTGCCTACCTAATATTTTTTTATTATTCTTGAATAAATTGGCATGTATTAATATCCGACTACTTCAAATAAGTTTGTTTGTCGAAAATTAACATGAACGGGATAAAAAAAAGATTACTACATGATTGATAGATTTATCTGTATTCGTTTGATACCTTCGGCCTCAATAACAAATATAGAGAAACTTTTACAACAATAAAAATTAGGTTTAAATATGTAAATCGTCCATATAATTTGGCGTGTTTTTGCTTTTCGTACCTGTGTCTTTTTTTTCTTTCAAAATTGTCCCTGTAAGTTGTTAATGTTTTGCATTTCATCCCTCATATTAGCTTCTGTTACAAAAACGTACATGTGGCTACTAGATGATGATGTGGCAGTGGCAGACGACGCTGACGTGACAAACTGGATGATAAGTCACACAGTGAGAGGGACCAAAACCAAAAATCGAAATTTCATAGAGGGACCAAAACCAAAAAACGAGAATTCGAATTTAAAAATTTCGGTTCTTCCATCTTCTTCCTATCTTTTTTCCACCATTTTCATCTTAGCCGCACATCTTCACCATTTCTTCTACGATTTCATTAATAATGGTGAAGGTGTGCGACTACAATGAAAATGGTGGAAGAAAGACAGGAAGATGATGGAAGAACCAAAAATTTTAAATTTGAATTTTTCAACTTCTCGTTTTTTGATTTTGGTCCCTCTACGAATTTCGTTTCTTGGTTTTGGTCCCTCTCACTATATGACT
Organism: Medicago truncatula; assembly: GCF_003473485.1. Taxonomy (NCBI): domain Eukaryota; kingdom Viridiplantae; phylum Streptophyta; class Magnoliopsida; order Fabales; family Fabaceae; genus Medicago; species Medicago truncatula. The sequence continues at coordinate 18,261,773 of NC_053043.1, read as the reverse complement.
CATCATCCAGTTTGCCACGTCAGTGTTGTCTGCCACATCAGTCACGACCACATCATCCTCTGTTAGCCAGTTGTACGTTTTTGTAACAAAAACTAATAGGAGGGACAATTTACTGATGGTTTTGAAAATACTTGCTTCAATGATTTCAGTTCTTGATTGCCATGTATTGACCTCCATTTGTGCCTCCAACTTGAAACTTGGAAAATTATCTAAGATAGTCCTGTTAATTTTTTTAAAATCAATCATAAACTCTGCTTGGCACCAACTACCAAGTCCATAATCCATTTTCCGTCAATGTTTGAAGTAGCTGGTAGTCCATCTTTTATATAATAAGAGAAAGAAAATATGTGAAGAGTGTGACAAGGGAAATGCGAATGAGGGGGCGAATGCAGAGGAAGAAGGTCCACAAAAACACGTCTACACTGCAACGATGCAGTTGCTTATGGTGGATAGGCGGAGGAACAGAAATGGTTGTGCAGCAAGATGCTTACAGAATAAGTTTGTTTGTCGAAAATTAACATGAACGGGAAAGAAAAAAAATTACTACATGATTGATAGATTTATTTGTATTCATTTGATACCTTCGGCCTCAATAACAAATATAGAGAAAACTTTTACAGCAATAAAAATTAGGTTTAAATATGTAAATCGTCCATATAATTTGGCGTGTTTTTGCTATTCGTACTTGTGTCTTTTTTTTTTTTTTCTTTCGAAATTGTCCCTGTAAGTTGTTAATGTTTTGCTTTTCATTAATAATGGTGAAGGTGTGCGACTACAATGAAAATGGTGGAAGAAAGATAGGAAGATGATGGAAGAACCAAAAATTTTAAATTTGAATTTTTCAACTTCTCGTTTTTTGATTTTGGTCCCTCTACGAATTTCGTTTCTTGGTTTTGGTCCCTCTCATTATGTGACTCATCATCCAGTTTACCACGTCAGTGTTGTCTGCCACATCAGTCACGACCACATCATCCTCTGTTAGCCACTTGTACATTTTTGTAACATAAACTAATAGGAGGGACGAAAAGCAAAACGTTAACAATTTACTGGGATGGTTTTGAAAATATTTGCTTCAATGATTTCAGTTCTTGAATGCCATGTATTGACCTCCATTTGTGCCTCCAACTTGAAACTTGGAAAATTATCTAAGATAGTCCTGTTAATTTTTTTAAAATCAATCATAAACTCTGTTTGGCACCAACTACCAAGTCCGTAATCCATTTTCCGTCGATGTTTGAAGCAGCTGGTAGTCCACCTTTTATATAAGAGAAAGAAAATATGTGAAGAGTGTGACAAGGGAAATGCGAATGAGGGGGCGAATGCAGAGGAAGAAGGTCCACAAAAACACGTCTACACTGCAACGATGCAGTTGCTTATGGTGGATAGGCGGAGGAACAGAAATGGTTGTGCAGCAAGATGCTTACAGAACAAGGAAGAGTTGCAAGCACATCGTTAAAATTGATGGTGGTTTTTGATTGTGGTGGTCCTCATAGTGTTGATGGTCTTGTAATGACGGTGGTAGTGATGAAATTTGCGCTATAGATAGAAACTTTCTTCTTTGTAACCAAAGACTTGATAAGAAAAATGCAAATGTTGAGCATAAAAGACACAGCTTAAAATCAAACTTGATCATTGTCAATTCTCTTAGCACAAAAATAAAACCCTGTTTGGAGCTAATATATGTACATTGGATCTCCACAAAACAGCAATGGCTCTGTGGATACAAATTCACTGCATGTTTATAAAAGTGAGAACAAGGTGAAATGCTCTACATGAGCAATGGCTCTGTGGATACAAATTCACTGATGTTTATAAAAGTGAGAACAAGGTGAAATGCTCTACATGAACAAGGTACATTGGATCTTCACACAACAGCGCTGGTTCTGTCCATTTACCTGGTTAGTGAATTATGCTCCTTGATCAGTTGCTTCTACCGACATATGTGTTTGACTTCTTACTGTTGGAATCTTTCTTTGCAATTCAATATTTGACATCCGCTCGGCCTCCAATGCTCGCTCAAGCTTTCATAACATCATTAATAAAAGGTTTTAGCAGAACATTTCAACAACTATAAAGCTCAACATATTATTCTAACGATATGGATATTCACATATTACACTTAATTATGAATAGTACCTTGGCAGCTCGGGTGCTCCATTCTCCTAAAATAGCTCTGAGTCTTTCATTCTCTTCTACATACTGTAATGATTATAACCAGAATTCTACTATGAGCATCTAATAGTCGAAGGTAGTATAATTTTAGTATGGTTAAATGTATTTTTAATTCCAATAACACTGATAAAGTGTGATTTTGATCTCCAAAATATTTACTAATTTTTTTACCCCTTTAGTATTAGTAAATCCTGCATGATACCTGATTGTTAGTCGTGCGGACACATTGGATCTCCGAGTCCCTTTCAGCAATCAAGGACCTTGCAAGCTTTAGTTCAGATTGTACTTGGTTCATCTGTAACAAAAATTTCAAGCAAGGATCCGTTTAGTTCGAGCAATTGGGTTTGAATGATATCTGGTGACATTTAAAAATGAGTTGGTGGGGGGTAAGACATATTGTTAAAATCACTAATTTATTGATTTATAGTGTAAATTCAATAATATACTAGTTTCTCAGATGAATAATTATGTCAATATCGACTGATCATAATGTTTGAAGAATGTCCAATTACATTTTAGCAGAAAAACACCACTAAAGTAAAACGAGTTCTGAAAAAAAAAATGAAGGCCATAAGATTTATAGAGCATAATACTTAACTAATTGCTCTATTTGCACAAATGGAATCGATGCTTAGAATCTCATGACCAATGGTGTCCTCCAAAACTTCCAGACTAGCCATCATTTGAAGGCTGGGATGGGAAAAATATAATACAAGCCGTGAACTAATCAACTTCAAATAACTCACTTAGCTTTCGTCACTTAACTGTTCGACCTATCTTAGGTTCTACATCTCACTTAACTGTCCAACCTACCTACTAGAGTTATCTTCATGTGGAAGTATTGTAGCTAGTTAGGAGAGTGTGCTAGGTACTTGTAGCTGTATGCAATAACATTTAAAACTAGAACAGGACAGTAATTACCTCGGCAGAAATTGTACGCAATTCTTGGTCACGAGCGGCTAGTAGATGAGCAAGGTCAACCTGCAATATAAGCAATTTATTTCCCCAGGTAGACAAAGATGGAGCCACAAATATTTACAGAAACCAAGAGTTGTTAAGGAGCTATGCTAGTATGGAGTTTTTTTTTTTTTTTTTTATTTTATTTAAATTCTATATTTGGTTTGTCTAAACTATACAATTCAAGCCTAGCTCATTGTTATTTAACCTACAAGGCTCGAAGTTTTACTGAGTTCAAGTTTGGTTCATTGAGCTTCAGTGGGTTTTGAGCTCAAGTTGAGAAAACAGGCTCAAATTCTTGCCAGGTTTATCCTGACATGACATATTCTAAGTGAGCGGAACCTAATTTTATCAAGTCCGAGCTTTGCTAAACTTGACTCGTTGCCATTCCTATGCAAAATAATTTTTCAACTATCAATGAAATGGATGACATTGTGAACTTAGGAAATGCTTTACCTGATGACAGAAAATTATCAGTTCGTTGAATGATACATCTGCAGTGCAGTTCCATTACTACTATGTCTATGTGTTTGTTTTGTCTGTCAAACTGTTCGTGTGTGTTACTAAGTGAAAAATCTCAAATAACCATTATCAATTTTCTTACGAAAGTGAAAAATAGATGAATAGCTCAAATTATTAACAAGATGTAAAGAGAATGTACTAAAAAAAAAAAAAAACAATTTAATGAAAGAATTAGAGGTAAAATGCATCACTTGTTTTTTCTTTTTTATACTTATCTGCAATTATTTTTCAAGCTAAGATTAGAGATGACTAAGATAAGAGTGGAGAGAAAAATGGTGTTTTAGGAGGAGTAAGAAAGAAATCACAATTTTTAAAGCAAAAAACAATAGAGAGAAAGGTGATCTCTTAGCATTTCTCATTAGAGATACAGGCTTACTATTTTGTTCCTCAACTTCTACAATGCACAATGCCCCTAAAAACTATTGGCTAGACACTTGGTTAACAATTTTGACTCTGGCTACAGCCTAAATATTTCAACTATTGTTACTTCATAGTTCATAGATCTCCTTCAACCAGAATCATCAAACCGCCATGAATTTCCGCTTACTCATTTTCATGAAACCATCATCAATCACACCATCTTCTTCCTCAGACTTGGAGGGAATTAACTAGTGTTATGTCAAAGGAAGACCAGAGGCATTTATGCGACCTTTCAGATGAGAATCACATGGAGCTCCTGGCTTCTTCCTTGATTCATTTGCATCGGTTTTTTTTTTATTGATTTTATGAAACATCTGATTCATTTCCATTCCATTTTTCCATGTGATTTTGTTGTTTTATTGGAAAAAAAGGTTACACCATCTTCACTTTTCTTTTTAAATATGCAAGAATAAAGAATAAGAAATTTGATGCTCAATTCGCAGCAATTTGTTGTATTCTTACAAAAATAAAAAGTAGGTATCTCTCTTATTAGAAAATGGTCCTATTTATATTTGTAGTTAAAAAATAACAGAGTGGACAAACAAAAATACATTGATAATAAATCTAAACAATTTAAAATTGGTGGTATTTTAGACTTTTCACTCTTAAATTAGTGATGTGTTCCCTTCTTTGTGTGTTCTAGCTCGTTCTTCCATTGCATAACACACATAGAAGGGCCACGTTACATTTTAAAGGTGAAAAATCTAAAATGCCTTATTTTTTATAATTGTTTAGATCTAATTTTAATTTTTTTTTCTCTTGTTACTCGACATTATTTTTGAACTATAAACATAAATATAACACAATTTCCGATAGGAGGAGTGTTACTTGCAGTTTTTGTAAGAAAAGAACTAATGAATTTAAATAAAGCATCAACTTTACCAACTTTATTATTATGTATTCTTTCATGGTTAAAATAAAAAGAATTAATATATGATCACTCCTCTGTAATATTAACAGTTTCTAGTTTACCTCTTGTAAAATTATTTTTTTAAATTTTAACCTTGTAATTCGAAGATTCTTTGGTTTTGGACCTTCATAAACTTTGACTATACAAAACCGATGATATGACAGTGGTAAACTAAAATTTGCTTAAATTACATGGTGCAAAAGAACCTTTATTTTTTAAATTTTTTGTCATGAAAGTCCAAAACGAAATAATCTTCAAATTACAAGGTTGACATTTAAAAAAATAATTTTACAAGAGTAAACCAGAAACTATTAATATTACAGAGGGTTAAAACATATATTAATCCAAATAAAAATCAAGATTGGTTAAGTATCTATTCCAATCAGACAACAAAATCACATGAAAAAGTGAAATGTGAAAGAAATCATGTTATAAAAAAATTTCAAACTGAAAAAATAAATATAACGATGCTAATTAAGCATTGATTAGTCACGTACATGAAAATATCTAAGTTGAAACATTAAAATGAAATTTGTATTTTACTAAGTTGACAGTAACTTTCGATTTTGCATGTCTATGAGCATTGTGAGGAATCTAATATAATAAATTGCAGATGGCAATGCCATTATTATGATAAATCTTAAACTTTCCTTTTCTTTTTAACCTTTTTAACTGTACAGTCTTGATTTATATGCAAAATATTAGAGTAGTAAAGACATGGATTAAGTTATGTCAGCAAAGACAAGCGAGCTGTTAAGAGTGGTAAATATATGGAATTCCTTGATAGTTGAATTATGTTTCTTAGCAGATCAGCAACACACAACAATATCCTTTGCAAAATCATACAACAGAAAAAATTCAGCGGATTTAAGTTTCAACTTGAAGATGGAACCAAACATACTTTTAAATTGCACGATTCCTCTTTTGACAGGTGGCTTTGGTTACCGGATCAGACTGGTGGGTATACGGTTTGTGGTGTGTATGATATGTTGACATCACAGGAACAATCCATGTTACATCAAAATACGGAGTTGATTTGGCTTTTAAAAACAAAACAAAACCAAACTAATGTGGTTTACATGGATTCGGTTGGTTCGGTTTTTTGTGAGAAAATACATAACTGAAATACTACTAGTGTTTACTAGAGCTGTCAAAAATGGGTCGGGCTAACGTGACAGCCCATTAGTCCATTTTTTGGGTCGGGCCGAACCTCAAAATTCAGAACCAAAAAGCATTCAGGTTTTTTTAGCCCAACCCGATGTAAACAAACATGTTGGTCCATCGGGTCGGCCCATTTAAAATAAATAAAAAAACAGATTTTAATTAAAAAAATATTTTGGAATGAGTTTTTTTGCTTTTTATGAAAAAAAAACCTCTAATTTAAATTGTCATTTTGAACCATGTTCTCACTTCTCATGTATTATAATTTCTTTTGTTAATATATTTTGAATTGTCAGACTCATATTTTATTATTTAAGATTGCACTTTGTAAAGTTTGGTGAATGTTTATGCCCTAAATATTTTGTGTGGATAATATTTGATGATGTGGTAGTTATTTTGTGAGTTGTTTGTTTGTGTTATTGATCCTTTTGGTGTGTATGTGAAAAAAGAGTAGTTTTTTGTTATACATTTCATCACTTAAAAAAAAATGGAATAAGGACCGGGCCGGCCCATTGGGCCACTGACCCATGTTTGGGACGGACTGGGCTCAAATTTTATAGTCCATACATCAGTCGAGCCAGGCTGACCCAACCCAATTATACGCATTAACCCATCGGGCCATGTTGGGTTGGGTCAGGTGAACCCATTTGACACCTCTAGTATTTACGTTTCATTTCCTATGTGAGAATTGTAGTAATTTGATACTTTTAATAATAGTTGTACATTGATACATTTAGTTTTTTCATAATGTAAAATGTAACTGTTTTTTTTCCATGTTTAATATTAAATGAATTTACTAAAAAGTAAATTAGATTCAAACTCGTAATTTTGTCATTCTATAAATCGATAGAAAAACAAAGACAAAATGAAACAAATTATGGATAATAAATAGATTATGCGTCGGTTACCATTATCATGTTGCATTATATCAAAACAAAAGTATCAATCATGTATAAATTGCTAATTTTACCATTAGCATGTTGCATTACATCAAAATAAGAAACATATAATGCATAAATAAGAAACATATATCACGTTTGCATTTAATTTGGTTTGGTTCGGTTGTTAAAATAAAAACCGCAAACCGAACCGGAATGCACAATCCAGTAAAAAAAAAGACCCAAATTCATTTGTATTCTATGTGGTTAATTTCGGTTTGAGTTGATTAGGATATGTGATTTTCAGCTGGGTTGGTTCAGTTTTGAACATCCTCACTAATCCTAACCTGAATATATCATAGTCCACCTTTAATTTGGTATTCCCTTCTAACTATATAATATTTAAGCACAAGATTCGAACAGGAAACCTTGTTCAGGATATTTTAATCTAGTTATACCAAAACCAACATAATAAAATGTTATTTTGTTTCTCCCTCTCACTATATATATATAATTAATTAATTAAATGCTATATAATAAACATAAAATAATGAAAGGTTGGTAAACAAGAATAAACTACAATTTAAAAAAAAAAAAGAATAAACTATAATTAGAAGCAATATTTTTATGTAAAAGATCTATTTGAAGAGATAAAGGGATAAACATGATACAAAAATGATTTTTAGTGATATCTAATAATTATTCTAATTATAATGAATAATTTATTGCAACGAAAATAATTTAAGAACTATTTAAATGACGTAACATTACATGAGGGTTTTTTACTATATAAAATGATAAAACAATTTAACATTTATTACATGAAAGATGAAAAAAATGGCTGACATTTTCAAGTTTGTTTATGATATGATCTTTTTTGTTTCAGTGTTTCTTATTGTAGTCTACGGTGAAAGTAAGCTTATTCTAATTTGCTTTTTATCTTACACACAAAATATTTCACTCATTTTTAGTAATATTTTTTTATTCTTATTTTACATGACAGAGGAGTGTATTTCTGACGCCGTTTGTTATGAAAAATATCCGGGTCCTTTTAACTTTATCATGAATTGCGTTGATGGTTATTGTAAAGCTTTTCCCAAGTTAGTGTAAAATCATATTTCTCTATTATGTACAAGTCTTTCATTTTATTTGGTCATTATAATATTGTCATTCTTACAATTTTTCTTAAACTTTCATTTACACTCTGATCTTGCAATTTCTTTGATAACATTAGAAACAAGTTAAATGTAATTTTTTTTGAGTGATGAATATATATTTATTAAATTAAAAAAATCAGTTCATGGGGTTATCTAACCGATACAAGAAAATCCAAAACCCTATAACAGAGAAGCACATTATATATATTATGAAATTTTTGTTGTCTTTGTTTGCTTAATTATGTAGAGATGTTTACTGATAAATATGACAAAGGTGCTTGATATATAATATACAATTTTTTTAATTGAGTTAAAGAGATCAAGAAAGGAGAGTAAATGATGGAATTTACGTCTTAGTGAGAGTGTGAGATGCTCAACATCCAAAGGTAAAATCAAAGTAACTAACCTAACTCGTAAATGTATATAATTAATCTATGATAAAAATACAAAGGGATTTAAATTTCGACTATACAAGCAGTAAGTAGATAGGTATATCTCAAAAAATATTATTTTTTATCAAAATATAAAGGCGTTGTTTGTGGATCCAAATGATACCATGTGACACATATTAAACCAATCACTCAATTGTATAACTAAACATCAAAAGACTCAAATCAAAGTAAAGGACTTCATAAGATAAGACACCCACTCCAAATTTTACATATTATAATTTCAATATATCTATACATAAGTTATTGTTTATTTTTTTCTGAAAAAACATAAGTTATTGTTATATAACACTAAGTCTTACTTTAAGTGATTTAACGTGTATATGTGTGGTGATAATTAATGTGACAATTTTGTGTGAATTAGATTAATAATAAGTAGGTGTATATAATTATGCTCTGATTACAATTAAACAACTTCTTATTTTAATTATTTATTTTATAAATAATAAATTTGAATATTAATAAAATTGTGATTAATTTATTATATATGTGCTTGCTATGTGGCGACAATTTTATACATATACATTTGATTTATTACTAGTGAATTTAAAGTGTCAATATTATATTATTTATTTTATCATTTTAATTAGTCTCTAAAAGTAATAGTATTTTTATTATGAATATGTAATAGATATTATTTTATTTTTGAGTGGGTAGAATACAATAAATTTATGTATTAGATAGTTGGCCGAGTTAATTCATAAAAACAAAAAATGAATTAAGTGGTGCATAATGGACCAGACTCAAATGTTGATGCTGCAAAGAGATAGACATAGTTATTATTATATAAATATAACAAGGGTTAGCTACGGTAAATATATGAAAGCAACAATAACACTGCTTTGTGTGAGAGAAAATAGAAGAAAATCAATCTTCTTGTTAAATTGTTGTGTAACAAACCATCTCCTTTTCATTCCAAATTTTCATATGATGTTTCTACTATTGATTTAGTCATTTTCATATACTCATTGAAATATTTATCAATTCAAAATCCCAATTTTTTCTATTGATGAATTTCATGTTTTTGCTATGTTCTTCCTCACTGCAAGTCTGATTTGAGTTAAATCAACACCAAAATGATCGAGTAAACGTTGTCTATATTATCCACCAAATTATTTTCTTATTTGGGGTCAGTTTAGCTGACTCAGTCTTGAAATTGACCTTTTCACATTTTTTTTTATCTTTAATCATAAATTATCGAGTTGTATCGATTGGAGGAGGACAAGGAGTCAAAGGAAAAAAAATATTATTTCTTGTGGATTAGTATTAGCCTGTGAAAGCATTGAAATAAGGTATGGGTTAAAATGAATTTCAAACTATGAATATAATATAATTGTGACGAACATGGAAAATTGTATTTTCCATAATTCAATTTGTGCAAGCTACGTAAGCGCTAGCCCAAGGGGCTGCCACTAAAGTAAGGGTATTAGGCCTCCAAATTGTTTAGGCCTCATATTAGGCCCCCAAATCTTTTTGACTTTAAATATATTTTCGTAAGTCGGGATTCTTTAAAAAAAATTGTGCCTAGCTTAATCAATAGTTAAATGGAGAGTTGTAGGCATTTTATTGGTTATAGGTTGGTATCTTCAATTCTTTTTTCTTCAAATTTCTATGGATATGATGTTATTTGTTAGAAATATATTATTTTAACGTAAATTATTAATTAAACTAATTAAATTTTTGTTTGATATAGTTTTTGCACTAATGGGGTTGAGTGTAACGGAATAAGTTAGATCACAACCTTAAAAATCAATGTTTGAACTTTGACTAAGAGCGATACTCATATTTAGTGCCGGACATGTCTAAAATAAAATTATAAATTTAGCGTTCTTAATGTTTATGTTTATCTATTAGCATATTTAAAAGGTCTTAAAATTAATTCGCTTTAGGCCTACAAATGTATTGGGCCGACCCTGAGCTACATACAAGTGTAGTCATTTGAATGATAAATAAATTAATGTGAAAATTTAGAAGCATGACGATAAAAGATGAATTAGAAATATTAATAAGTTCTTGATTAATTTTAATTTGATATGAAATGTATGGTATTTTGTGTAATTGTTGCATTACTATTATGTTTATGTCAATTTATTGCTATTATGTGAATTGTTGGATTTCCTAATGTTGGATCTATGTACAACGTACAATGTGATGTATATACGATGTGATATTTCTAAACTGTGATGAAGATGGTGCTTCTAAGGATCACCCTGCGCCAACAAGATAGAATTTGTTGATTTGTAACATTCATAACATTTTGTTGATTTGTAACTTTCTAATTTTGACGATATGAATTTAGGTATTCTATCTCGATGATTCTTATTATTTGTGTTGTGACTGAAATAGTATTTACTAGATATTCTACTTGTTGTTTTCACTTGTTTTATACTGTTACATGCTTTCAAAATTCACCCCTTTATTGCTTTTGGATTTTGCTTGTGAGTAATGTTTTCCATTGCAAAATTGCAGTTACTACAGGTAATGAGCATTGAAGTTCAGATTTTGAGAGAAATCATGCCAGATAGTTGACAATGGAAAATATATATTATTATTTTATTAAGTTGTTTTATGAGAAAAATCATTATTTGTAAAATAAGAGTATTTAAATATCATGATTGTTGAGTAGTTAGCTAAGTGTTCATTGTAATGCCCCAAAATTCTTGTTAATATTTATATTTACTTATATTTTTGAATATCTTAGTGATTATTTGATTGAAGCACAATCGCTATTATGCATATTACTTAACCGTTTTTTCTGACTTATTGAGATACTTTCACACTTAATCATATTCTCAAGATAATTTGTAATTAATTTATATTTCCACTTATGCATTAAGACTTGCTCTATTAATATACTTGATTAATTGGTCATTTGTTTATAATAGTCTCTTTTGATTATTCAACTGAATAATACTTACATATTATTATTTCTAACCTACTTTAATTCATTTTAGCTTAAGATAGGTAGTCATTAATGTACTCTATTACCGATTTAAGTTTTTATAAACTTAATTAAACACAAAATTAGTAGACAAATTGTTCATTTGTTTTTATTTTTATTTTTATGGGTAGATCAACAGGTTTGAGCTAAGAGCTAAGGAGTTGGAAATTATAAGTTTAAATCTAGACAAATGAGTAAATATTATTCTAATAATTAACATTTGTCATTCAATAAACAAAATTTCATTTGTTTTGTTATCATGAAAATATCAATGGTGAGATGTTGTCTCTGCCAAATTGATTCTAACATAGTTGATTAAAAATCAAATGATTTGACTCAAGTTGTTAATGAATTTTAATTAAGAATAAATCATTTAAGAAAATTCGTGTTCAAATCCTAGTTTATATAAAAAATTTTTTATCAAGCTTTACTTATTTTCTGACCACTAGAAAAGTAGAGGGTTAAGAAGAAGAAAAAAAAATACATACTCCATTTGATTTTAATTATAAGCAACTTTTCACTTTCTAGGTTTAAAAAAAAATGATGTACATGACCTATAAACCTTTTTTATTTTTTGGAATCATCAAAATATTATTATAAACGCAACCCGGAATAGCTCAAGATGAGCCGAAACCGAGCACTAGAAATAGAACAAACAAAGGCGCTAACTGGTTGTGCACTTAGCAACAAAACAACATCACAAACCACCAAAACAGAAAAGAAGGCTGGTGCGCAAAGTAGCTAAAACAGAATCGAAAAAACACCCAGAAAGCCACCAAAACCATGACCAAACTGAAGCACCAACAGGACCACAAATGAGGTGCAAACAGCAGAACCTGCCAAAAGACACAACTGACATCACCACCAAACAATCAAAACACTAAACCATACACCCTAGACTACTTCAACAAACAAAGTATGGATTACAACACCACTCATAATATACACGCCGAAATTTTCAACCTACTAAGACTCCACTGCCACGACAACACTTTTATTTTATCTACCAGATCATCCACCTTCTTGACCATATTATTAAAAATACAATCATTCATTTTCTTCCATATCATCCAAATTACAGCATGCCAAATTAACCAAAATCTTCGTCTTAGCTTTCTAAGTAGAGCCTCTGCAGACCAACAATCACAATGTACAAACAGTTTTGGAGGATTGATAAAATTAATCTGAATCCACATCAGTACCTTCAGCCACATCAACTCCACATAAAGCATAGTTTACTTGACTGAAGCCCCCTCATTCAACACTCTCCTATACACCAAATTCACTCGAGTTGGAATCCGATCAATAAGCAAAGACAAAGAGAAACCAATTATCTTGGATGGAGCCGGACTCTTCCAAATTTACCTAAACATTATTTTCTCCGCATCCCTCACCCCGCCATCTATCAAACACCTCTTTTCAAGTAACAAATAACACAATTTTACCCAAAAACACCACTTCCCTCCGACTTCCATAACCATGAATCCCCCTCCTTCGATGCTACAAACCCGTCAAAAATCCCCAAAATATTGTTGAAAAGATCCAATTCCCACCCAAACAACCTTCTACGCTAAAAAATAGACCATCCGCTCACATTCTGGCCACCACCCCTAATATCCCCTACCCTCGCCTCCTTTTGAAGAGATAAAGGGTAAAGGCAAGGGAAAATCTCACAAAAGGGTTTGGAGACACCCACTGATCTTCCCAAAAACTCGTAGTCATTCCATTATCCACTTTACGTGTCACCTCTGAATTAAACCAATTTGAACCCACCGTACCCTCCAAGGACATCAAATCATTCCACCAGGTGGATGCCACCGAAGGCCACCTATCCCGATCAACATTCACCACCCTTGAAGCTCTAACCCCATATTTCTCAACAATAACCATTTTCCAAAGCATTTGATCATCTTGAATAAGCCTCCATCTCCACTTTGTTAGAAGACTTAAATTCACCAATTTGATACCTCTCACTCCTAAACCTCCCTCCTCTTTTGGTTGGCACACCCTCCAAAGCATTTGATCATCTTGGATGGAGCCGGACTCTTCCAAATTTACCTAAACATTATTTTCTCCGCATCCCTCACCCCGCCATCTATCAAACACCTCTTTTCAAGTAACAAATAACACAATTTTACCCAAAAACACCACTTCCCTCTGACTTCCATAACCATGAATCCCCCTCCTTCGATGCTACAAACCCGTCAAAAATCCCCAAAATATTGTTGAAAAGATCCAATTCCCACCCAAACAACCTTCTACGCTAAAAAATAGACCATCCGCTCACATTCTGGCCACCACCCCTAATATCCCCTACCCTCGCCTCCTTTTGAAGAGATAAAGGGTAAAGTCAAGGGAAAATCTCACAAAAGGGTTTGGAGACACCCACTGATCTTCCCAAAAACTCGTAGTCATTCCATTACCCACTTTACGTGTCACCTCTGAATTAAACCAATTTGAACCCACCGTACCCTCCAAGGACATCAAATCATTCCACCAGGTGGATGCCACCGAAGGCCACCTATCTCGATCAACATTCACCACCCTTGAAGCTCTAACCCCATATTTCTCAACAATAACCATTTTCCAAAGCATTTGATCATCTTGAATAAGCCTCCAACTCCACTTTGTTAGAAGACTTAAATTCACCAATTTGATACCTCTCACTCCTAAACCTCCCTCCTCTTTTGGTTGGCACACCCTCCTCCACAAATTCTACCCCCCCCCCCCCCCCCCCCCCCCCCCCCCTTCCCCAAAGATTTTTTTGCATTCTAACAATCAATTTGACCACCTTCGTGGTGCCTTAAGAAAAGATCAGTAAAATATTGAGACTGAATTTAGAAGCACAATGCAACCTCCCAAACTAATGTATCAATTACCCCAAGCATTGAGCCTTCTTTAAAGTTTATCGAACAAAGGTTCCCAAGTAGCAATTTTTTTGGATTTGCCCGCATCGGAAGACCCAAAATACATAAAAGGAACATGACCCTCTTTGCAATTTAAAAAATTGCAAGCCATCTCCATGAACTCCTTCGACACATTCACTCCAATAAAGCAATTCTTAAAGAAATTAACTTTCAACCCGGACACCATTTCAAAACCTCTCGACACCGCCTTCAAAGTCCACAAATTATTCACCGTTGTCGCCCCTATACAAAGTGTATCATCGGCATATTGAAGATGCGAGATCACTGTTCCCTCTCTCTTAACCTTGAAACCTTTGAAAAGATTTCTATTCACCGCATTAGACATCACCCACTAAAACCTTCCACCACTAAAAGAAAAAGGAACGGAGTCAAAAGATCACCTTTGTTTAACCCTCTTTGGACATTAATCTCCTCCGTCATACTTCCATTTACTAAGATTGACATACTACCACCGCACACGCAAGACTTCATCCAAGCCACCGACTTCTAAAAAAAACCACCTTTCACATTATATACTCAAAGAAGCTTCAATCCACCGGATCATACGCCTTCTCAGAAATCCACCTTTAAAATTAAACACTCTCGATTCGTCTTTTTGGCTAAATCAACCACTTTATTAATCATCACCACCCCATCCACCAAATTCCGACCTTTTAAAAAAGCCGATTGAGATGGAGCAATAATAGAATTCATAACCTTGACTAACCTCCCAACCAACACCTTCGAAAGCAACTTATACAAACTACCTAACAATTAAATCGGCTGAAACGCAGTTAAGGCTAAAGAGGACTTAACTTTAGGAATCAAAGTAACAAAATAAGACAAAAGGCTACTAGAGAAGATTTCATTAGCATTAAATTGATCAAAGAAAAATTGTTTATAATTAAGATCAGAATGAGTATTTGACTAAAAGTGTGTTGTATGTAATAAATTGACACACGTTTTTTTTTTCCATAGGAATAAATAGCACATGTTTTTTAAGGGAAATAACACATATTGAAAGGAATAAAAAGATATTTGTATTTGTATAAACATTTTAGAACAACTTTTATGATAACTATCTCTCATTTTTTTTTTTTGAGGGAATATCCTTTTTGTTTTTCTTTTCTATTGTTTTTGTCTCGATTGAAAATGAAATAAAATATTATCACAAAATTTGTTTCAAAATAATTATACAAATGTCATTTCTAAAAAAAATATCAAGTACCATAATAATTTCTCTCTCAAAGTGAAGATAATAAGCAGGTTCATAGTATCTCATTATGTTAATTAATGTACTTTTTGACCAAAGGTTCATAGTATCTCATATTGTGAACAAAAAGGTTCATAGTATCTCTCACCTTTTAGGATAATCTCAAAGCCTTATAAAGTTCACATCTTTTGATTCATCAGTAACAAAAAAAAAAAAAAAAAAAACACGTAAGTATCAAACCAAAAGAAATTTGATAAAGAACTATTTGTAATGGCAGTTAGAGAAAGTTGTGATTCTAATAATTATGAACTTTTTTTTTTTTGAGAGAATAATTATGAACTTATGTGCCTAGCAATAGTCAATACATGTGTACCGATAACAGAATTAGTTCTTACCAATTATATTCATTCTGCAATTATTGTAATTATAATTGTCTTAATTATAGGATCTCAATTGTACTGCAATATGTGTATATATAATCACATTATGTAAAATGAATATACACAACATTTTAACAGCATTTCTTTCTATGGCGAGGTACATCTCAAACTCTTCATGTTTCTTTCTTATCCTGATTTTAATTGCTGCAGGTAAGTCTCTCCACATTTGTCATGCTAATTTTTATTTTTATCTTTCACAAATTTTACGCCTTTTTTTTTTTTTTTTTTTTTTTTTTACAAATAAAGGTAGTTAATTAAAGAGTAAACCATCAAATTAGTCTTTGTCTTTTTACCACCAAATTTTTAAATTGGTCTCTGACTCTATTAATAACTCAAAATGGTTCATGTTTTTGTCAAACGTTTATCAGATTGGTCCTCACAAATTTGATGATTTACTCGCTAATTAAACTATAAACCATAATCCTCACAAATTTTTGCTTTCTAACTTGTGGAGCACAGTTCAATTAATCGGAGTAGAAGCTACATGCTCAATATTTCTGGGTTCATGTGATGGAATTGAATGTGATGTGAATTGTAAAGCTAATTACACTGATGGAAAAGGTTCATGTTATTTCAACAATCTTTGCACCTGTTTTTACGATCGTGCTCCTCCAAAAGATACAACTGAACATTTCAGACAGTGTACAATTGGGTATCAACAATCATGTGATGCTGATTGTGATGAGTCTTGTTGCAATTCAAAATGTGCTAAAACCTTTAGGGATGGTCTTGGGAATTGTGTTGACTATTCTGGTAACAAGTTATGCATTTGTCACTATAGTCCTCAATAATAATAACAATAAAGTATAAGTAATATATTTATTTATATTTAAAATAAAATCAATTGATTCAGTCAAAAAATTGGTAAAGTGATTTTGCCATTTGCCCTTTTACTTTGTCATTTCATTTGAATTAAAATTGCCCTTTTATCTTTGCCTTAGTTGTTTTCTCCTACAATTTAAACACATTTTAAAAATACATCTAAAAATCAAATGACATTATATTTGTTTGACATCAAAATTTTGATATCAAAATTTATTTTTCTACTAGTGTTTAGGTATCCGATTTTTTATTGCGTTAATATGCATAGATTATAAACAATATTTTTAAAAAATTTGATTTTGATTAAAATTATTTTGATTAAATTTACATATATGGAATAGGTAATTGTTAATTTTAAATTGTAACAGATTACGTTTATCTTTTTTCACAATACAACAGATATGATATAAATTATAATTTTTTTCAATAGCTCTATTCAAGGTTGAGGTAGCCAACATAAGACTACATTGATAAATGTTTATTTTCCAAAAAAAATAAAAAATAAATATTTATTTAAATATAAGTTCTTCCACCGTTAATTTTTTTAACAAACTCGACTATTAGTTTGGTTGACGACTTTACCTCCAGAATTGAACTTTGATTTCTTTCGGAACATATGCGGTCTGCCTACTTACATATTCCCCTAGTATGTTGGTTTTCTTTTCCGTTTTCTTTCTTGTTTTGAGGGTTTTAGTCTAGTCACCCCTCTTTGAATATACTTTCCACCTTTTTTAATAATATTTTGAGATTGGCGGTGTAGGATGGAGGTTCATTGGGATGCAAATTTAGTTGGGATGTCGGTGCTACTCTTGATGTTTGACCTTTCTCCTGGTTTATCCAACAAAAAAAAAATTGTTATATTAGGTGTAAAAAAAATAAAAAAATGTTAGCAAAAAACGACTACCACAAAAATTATTTGTCATTTTTATATTAACAATGAAATATTATCAAAAGCCAACTACCATAAAAACTATATATACACACATTCCATTTTACTATTACTTATTGAGTTTTGTTTACAATTAAAAATTAAATAATTATTGAACTTTATTTTTATATAGCTATATATAAGTGCACTATTAAAAGTGTATTAAATTAATTAAATATTTTTATTATTTATTCAGCTTGATTTTTTATTTTCACTACTACATGTATTAACTCTAAAGTATTTATTAAGCAATTATATACTTCATTATGTGAATTAAAACACATGTTTAGGTTGAATTTACTTTTAATTTGATGTAAATTTAGTTGATTAAAAAAATCAAATGAAGATAAATTATATTTTTAAAATTTTATTTGGATAGTTTTTATAATATTTGTTTCAACTAAGTACATAAATATATTTATTGAAAAATGAAAAAAAAAAGTCGGGGCCATAAACCTAAGCCAATAGAAGAAAAAATACAAGTAAACAATAAAATAAAAAAAATCTTATATAAATGTGTCATTTCTATATTCTCGAATATAGTCATTCTTTGGCATTGTATCACTCAAAGAGCCAACAAAATACATATTAGAAAAGGTAATATCATGTTGATTTTGTTTTGTAGCTTGATTCTCCGTTAAATTTGCAGCATGTAACTGTATTGGAGTCTGTACATAAATTGGTTCCTTAGTGATACTTGGCAATAGTTTTGAAGGAGACAAACTTTTAATTGTGTAGTGACAATTGGATCACTCTTTATCCATGTCTATCATCCTTTATGTGCCTTAAATGAGACCCAAACTAAAGATTTCTACATCCTAGTTTATTATGAACCGTAGTTTGTGAGTTAATGCAAAAACTTTGGTGTAGGTCTTTCAGACGATGGAATTTTTTATGCAATACATGAATCACTACTTCTATAATCTTTATCTATAGTGACCTAATAAATATTATTAGTTGTATTGGCATTTACCTCATACTTTTTACCTTTCGTATATTCATGATTTTCCGTTATGTCTTTCGTATATTACATATTTAATGAGGTTTTTTTTTTAGCCGATCATGAAAAGCTCACAACCTTATTTAGCTAGTCTAATGAAGGCTGGGTAGCCTATTTTGAGTGTACTAAAAACAGTGTAACATCTTAAATCCCAACTTGAAATGTTTAACAAAGTAAAGTAGTTTGTTAGATGAGCTTCGATCCAGTGCAGATCCGGAGATTAATCAATGACTTTGGCGTCCTCCACGTTGCAGATCCGGAGACATGGTTATTCCGGAGATTTAAATATAGTCATATGTGTAGGCATTTGTACTTTGCCGTTTTATGCTATTAACATGGATACTGTGGGCTTGTTTACAGATTAATCATTTTTGTTTTTAGCAAATTTGCATTACATCGATGTACTCTATCAATTTGAATGAATGAATATCATTTATTTTTGTCAAAAAAAAAACAAAGTAAAGTAGTTATAAAGGTTTTCGCAATCAATTTAATTCGAGTATCAAAATTTCCTAATATAAGACTTAGGCTTCAAGATAATACTTATTATAAAAGCCAATTAGGTCAAGCAAATGCTTAACCCTAATTGCTTTTGTGCTTTCCCTCCCAAACACATCTCCTAGGTGTGTTATGCAAGCTTTGGTACCATCATTTAATGTTGCATTTTATGCTGATTTCAAATTTTCAAATTTGAATTTTCCTCTCAAGTGTGGACATGTCATCATTAAAGTCTCCTTGGTGTGTTATGCAAGCTTTGGTACCGTCATTTCCCAAGTGTGGACATGTCATCATTAAAGTCTCCTTCGTGTGTTATGCAAGCTTTGGTACCATCATTTAATGTTGATTTCAAGTTTTCAAATTTGAATTTCCCTCCCAAGTGTGGACATGTCATCATTAAAGTCTCCTTTGTGTTGCCAACTACTCAACTTAATACTTCATGTTATCACGATTTTGGGGTATCAAGTCATTAATTAGGCTTGAACCTTTCAATCTTTGATATTCTCTATTTTTTCTTGGGAAGGGTAAAATTGAGAAAACCCTTAGAAACTCTAAGTTCGGGGGTCGTTTTCGTTACGGGAAGGTGTTAAGCACCCGTAACGACTATAGTATTCTATAGGAACCGCTTTCCTAGCTTTATGTCTACGCTTTACTTTTATGCTTATTTATTGAAAAAGAGAGTTTATTTAGGTTAAGGATTTGGAAAGAAAGTGTATGAGATTTCATTTTATTGGACTTGGAGAGGTTTTGACCTCTTGCCTACATACCCTTTTAAGGGATCAAAATTCCATGTAGTTCTCTCTCAAAAAATGGTTTTTGTGTGTTTGATTGATTTTAAGTTTTGAAAATGGTTTTGAAGAAGAGAAGGAGGTCGTAAAGGCATGAGACAAGACAATAGTGAATGGTTGGTTCGATTATTAAAGAAAGAGTGTCTAAGTAGAAATTAAGATTCATTGAAGTTTTGATTAAGAAAATAAAGGGAAAATACAATGGAGTGTTGACCCCAAGGTTTATTAGAGAAAAAATTTGAGTTATAGAGTTATTTTTTGGGAAAGAATGATATTTTTCTAAGTATTGCGTTTCCTAAGCATGCATCTAAGCGGTAAACATACAACGTGTGTGCGTGTCGGTGCTTGTGTCGGTGTACATCATTATAGAGAGTCCATTGTCCTTTACACTTTGCCCTAATTTACATGCTATGGTCTTGCAAGAAATTAAAAGGAAATTAAACTACCTAGAATTATTACATGTCCACTTAACATAAAATGAATAGGAATGAAATGATGAAATGCTATAAAATGGATGAGACATAGAACAAAAAATGGTTAGTAAAATAAGGCATAAAAATACGGCAAAGAGAGCAAACAAAGGAATATAGGGTAAACGGTAAAAATGACGACAATAACCACAATACAAAGAGAAATGCAATACTTGCAAGGCAAGAAATTAACAAATCATGTTGAAAACAGCGAAACATACACACAAACAGTGGCATTCTCATCATGAAATTGCACATCGGACATTCATACCATAGATCAAGATATCACGAACGGAAAAAACGAGAAATTGCATGAAAGTCAATTAAAGAAAAGAGAATAATCAAGAAAGCAACACATATATTTTTATCAATTTTATAACATGTAAAATATCACAAAAAAAATAAAAAATGTATCAAGAAACACATAGAAATTTTTTAGGAATTTTTACGAGAAAATTAGAACGAACAGTGGTTCAAACAACAAGAAAACATGGTGTGAATAGCAAGAAAACAGTAAAAACGCAGCTAAACCAAAGGGAACAGGCCCAAGCCCAAACCTAAGGGGTCCGGACGCACAGGAACCACAGGATCGATCCAGGGGATCAAACCTTAGATCCAACGGCCAGGATTGAAGGGAATTGGACCGGTCTTGGACTGGTCCGGTTCACTGGCCTATAAAAAGGAGGAATCGCCGGTTTAATTCACTTGCTATTGCTCTTTCTCTCTCTAAGCTCTCACTTCTCTCATCTCTCTCTAACTTCTCCGCCGGACTCATGAATAAACGGCCGGAGAAGATGAAGATCTGGCCGGAACCTTCATAGGTCCGCCGGAATCTTCATCTTCTCCGGTGAGATCTCCAGTTTCCGGCAACCCCTAATCTCACCAGAACTTCAAAATTTTTACTTTTTCTTACTCGCCTTTAAACCCTAAACACGAATCTAACACTGATTTTCACAAAAAAGGCTTGGAACAACGTAGATCTAGAATTTTCATACGGTTTTTTGAAAATTATTAGGTTTTTTCAATCTTTTGAATGAAACCGTTCAAACTTCAACAGATCTACATTGTTTCGTCCTTGTTACTGTTCTTGAGAAAGGAAGATGAAGTTTGAGTTTTACCTGAGTTTTTTATCGGAGATTTTACGAGATTCTTCAGAAAAACTTGATTCTTGGCTTTGCTTTGTTGATTTTGCTTGGGAACGGAAAATAAATCGGTGTCTTCACCGGTTAACTTTCTTCATTTTCCTTGCCGGTTTGAAACTCTTCTTCTTTTCCTCTTCTTCTCCCTGTGATCGGTGCTTGAGTTTCTCACCTCCGGTGAGGAATTCGCGCCTTGAATTGCAGGGATTTCAATTCAATGATGAAGATTCATCCATGAATCTCTGAGAATTGATGCAATTTCTGATGAAATTTTGGTTCTGGAAATTAGGGATTTTGTATTGTTCTTGGTGATTTTTCTGTTTTGATCCTAACTGCCAAGAGATAGAATCTTTCACGTGTTTGTGAGTTGGCACTGATTGAATGGGTCTCCGTGAATTTCTGACACTGTGCACTATTTATAAGCTGCCACTTGTATTTGAGATCCAATGAAATGGTGACACCTGGACTTGTATGGCTCGGCCTTGGACTTGTTGTGACCTAGGGACCTTTATGCAAAAATGTAAAATTGAGGACTAAACTGCAATTAATAATAATGGACTACAATGCAAATTTAAAAAGTTTTGGACTAAAGTGCAATTCTGGAAACTTGCTTGAGGGACCAGAATGCAATTAAAAATAAAATTGAATTAAAACTGGTAAATTGGAAAAAAAAGTAAAGTGAAACCTAAAATAAAACCAACAAAAGGACTAAAACGAACCAATTACCACAATGAGGTATTTTAAAATACCTCTCTGTCGAAATTTTGACAGGAAAAGACCAAAATGCCCCTAGGGACTAAACTGACTCAGAAAACAATTTTGAAATGGTTTTTAAACAAAGACTCAACAATGATTTGTAAAACAAATCTAAAAGACTCAGAGACAAACACAGGGACTAAAATGGGTTTTACTGCAGGAAATGACCAAAATACCCTTTTTGTATGATTTTTCGAAATAACATGCAAGAAATGCAATGCAATGATTCAGAGAGTTTTCAAATGACTTGTAATGCAAGAGAGACACTTTGGATGATCTTATGCAAGAAAAACACAGGCAAAATCATGATTTGATAATATCTTGAGACAGAGACAGTAAGATATGCAGATGAAAATAAAGTGAAGATTCAAAGTAACACGACAGTAAATTGACAATTATCAGTGGTAGAAAAGAAATTTGAACGAGTATTTTTTAGGTTTAAAATCAGGGTATAACACTTCATATTAATGTTTAAACTTCTCAAAGCTTCAACTGGCTCTCTATATATAGAGGCCACACACATAGAAATCTTGCCACCCTCCTTCAATCCTTTTGTCTTGCCAAAATCAGCAGCATACTACCATTTCTTACCGTGAGTTTGAAACTCTACTTGCACTTCATTGTTTGAAAGGTGACATCCATTTCATTTAAGCATGTTGTTATTGAAGCATACCATTTATGTCATAGCTACAACGAGGTTTTATGTTCTGGTGTATGTGTTGGTTTTTTTTCTACATTAGTTATGGCATATGAAAAATGTGAGCCTATATGAAAATTTCTTTATATTATTCAGATCATATGATATTGATGACTGTTTGTTTATGTGGTGTATTTTCTTATACTGCACTTTGTTTACAACGCTCTTTTTGCCGCTATTTAGACAAGTTAAATTGACCTTGCATGTTTTTATTATTTTTTAAAGTAGGAAGTTTCTTTAGATTGATTCACATATGAAGGTCATATGCTAATGCTCTTCGTTAGTTTATGTGGTGTTTTTGTTTATTGATGCACTTCCTTTACATTGCTCTTTTTTTCCGCTGTTTAGAAAAGTTTAATTGACGTGTTTTTTTTAAGTAATAAATTTTTTTAGATCGATTCACATACTAAAGTCATATGATATTGTTGTTTGTTAGTTTCTGAGTTTTTATTGTTTATTGATGCACTTCGTTTACAATGCTCTTTTTGCCGCTATTTAGAGAAGTTTAATTGACATTGCATTTTTTTTGTTATGCAATATGTGTCGCATGATTATATGCTTTTGGGTACAAACCTTACAAAAGACATTGGTTATGAGTTGTACCGTTATGTAACTTCGGTGGATCCAAAATGCAATCAATTCGAAGTAATCGTCGATGAAATTATTGGTCGATGAAATTGAGTTTTGATGAGTATTACAACAACAACATTATGTTTGGAGGAGCTTCGGTGAGGTTCTGAAATTCGCGAAAGCTGTACAAAGGACAGGGCATAAAGCTTGGAGCAGGTGCCAGAGGTCGTAATTATGTGGTTTATGTAGGCATTGGACAAATGAGTTCTTCTCCTTATGTGAGAATTTCCAAGAATTTGATTTTGCTGCTATTTTGATTGTCATGTATAAGACTTTCTCCAAGCTTATATTATGTCTTATTTTAGTAAGATGGTTATGTACTTTTTCTATACTTTGTATTGCACTGCTGCGGTTCACTTCAACATGTTTCTTATTTTTAATATATCTATATCAAAATATTTCCTCCGTCTTTAAATATAAGTAAAATTGACTTTTAGGTTCATTCATTTTTAATTTTACTTATATTTAAAGACGGAGGAAGTATTTCTTAATAGTGTAATTGATATTTAGTGGCAACCGTAGAAATGGATGTAGTAGTTATATTTTCAAGATTTTTGCAGATATTGAATAGCATAAGTTCTAGAATCTAACCAAGTTCCTAAACTCACAATTATCTTTCTAACTATAGCTATAATGTCATTACAGATTAAGCTATCTAACCCTTCATGTTTTTGTCATGTGTTAATTATTGATCGGGGAATTAGATTTTAGATCATACTAGTTACAAACCTGTGCTTCGCACGGGTTCAATAACGTATTCGATAAAAAAATTCTTTGAAAGAAGAGATGTTAAAACGACGGAACATTGTGATTCATCATAAAATATGTATGGGCTGATTAAGAGAGCATATAATCAGTTTATAAGATTAGGAATTGACATAATATTTAAGATGAAAACAATTGGAACCAATAAAGAAACCAATGATGTGTGAATTTACATATTATCCAAAATTATAAAAAAGAGTGTTGTTGTAATACCCATATTTACATCAAATGAAATCAAGCAAAGAAGTAGCATCAGTGAGTGAAGATAATCTAGTCTCATCAAATGAAATCAAGCAAATAAGTAGCATCGGTGAGTGAAGATAATCTAGTCTAGGATTAGAGTTAAGTGATCTGTTGAAAGTGTGGATCATGAACACCAAATCTTTATTTGGAAACGACTTGAACGTGCATATTTTTAGGTGGCTTCTCCAGATCAAAAATTAACTTATCACATACCTCTAACATATGTTCTCGGCAAAATTTGAACCATTGGCCACCCAAGTATTTTTTGTAACTTGCTCTCTTTGCCGTTATCAAGCGACACTTATACCTTTTTTGAGCTTGTTTGTCGATGAGTGTGATTGTTTTCCGTGTTCCTTTTAGAAATGTCATTAATATCTCATTTGAGAAGTGTTAGGTACAAAACAAATTGCAGTGTTAATTAGAAGTTATATATATGTACATTTCTAAAACATTTACCAAAACATTATAAAGATTTACCGTAGGAATATAGCATGTTTTATTTTTCTCAAGAGATTAGGAAAACAACATTACAATTAACATGATACTAATTGGAACCAATGAAGGAACCAACAATGTGCAGATTAACGTTACATAATAGTTAGGTTTATAAAAGAGATTGCAAGTTTCATAGACTAACCAAAAAGGGATTTTTGCCAATACTTACATCAGACAAAATGAAAAGAACAAATGACATCCCAAAGTCAAGATAGTTTACGACTACAGTCCAAACCGATACGTCAAAATAGTAGAAGTTAAAATAGTTCAACAACAAAGATCTACTTTGGAACAACTCGAATTTGCAAGTTCTTTTGCGACTTTTCGAGATCAAAGAAGAGCTTACCACCTTCTTCCATCACTCGTTATCTGCAGAAATTGAACCACTGCCCACCCAAGTAATTTTCATAGCTTGCTCTATCGGCGGTAATGAGATGACAGTTATACTGTCTCTGTGTCTGGTCATCAATGAGTGATTGTTTTGCGCTTTCCTTTCAGAATTGTTCTTGACACCTCGTTTGGGAAATGCTAAACAGGAAAATAACTGCAATATTAGTCTAATGCATATTTACATGGATAAGATGTATGCGAATATAGTTACATATAATTTATAAAATAAAGGTAGCATAACTGATTTTAAGCTAAAGAAAATGTAACATGACTTCTAATTTATCATCCTATTATCTTCCTATAAAGTCTAGATAAATGCATGCATGTACATTATATGTACCCCGTTGACCAATTAACATTGTTGAAACAAATGGAAATTAAGCATCACTTCCGCATGTGCATATATAGCTAGCACCATTTGACATTGATGTCTTCGAACATTTGGTGCAACTCTCATAATACAATCCAAACTGGTTAGGATTGAATTTAGTTGTTTTCCAAATAGTGATGCAATATGTTTCCTAACACAAATTATGCACATGAAATAAAGAATAATGCAATATGTATTTTTAATTTGTGCGTAAAAAAACTCAAAGCATGTTTGTGCATAAAAAAAGCAGACATTGACTAAGTTTATAAATTCAGCAATTGGCCTAACCTGAGACAGTTTGGAAAAATCGTTGTGCGAAGTACGTTGAGAAGAAGTCGAACTCTGACTTAAGTTCTAACTGAAGTTTTGACTCTGAGCTTAAGAAGTGTTAAAGTCACGACAACAATTCAAGAAATATGGTAAAAAAACAATCAAATCAGATTGTGAAATAATAAGTTACTCTAACACACTGTATTGTGAAATCATAATGCAAACTTATTAAGTCTTAAACTTCTCAACAACCGGATGATGTAGGTTGATGAGCAACCTCGAACCTGACCAATTATTACATATATTTGGGTTTCCATGACTACAAAATGGAAGCAAGGAACTCAAGGTAAATATATGGTAAATGATAAAGCTACGGAGTATTTTTTCCCATAGTGTTACATCAACTATATTCCCACTACATAAGGAAAGACATTTTTCGGGGCTTTATCAAACTTATACAAAATTCTATCATCTGATGTTGACAAAATAGAAAATAATACATTTTCTGTTTAGCAATGTTTAGTTTTTTTTTTAATAAGAAAAAGATATGCATAGTTTGTTACGATATAAATGTGCAATATATATATATATATATATATAAAAGATAAGTATAATTATTTTAGGCATCTATACCTTTTATGTGTATATATATATTGTTATACCCTGATTTTGGATCTAAAAATACTCGTTCAAATTTCTTTTTTAACACTGATATTTGTCAATTCTCTGAATCTTTATTCTCTTTTTAAAACATATTTTACTGCCTCTGTCTGTCTTTTCTTGCATTACAAGTCATTTAAGAACTCTCTGAAACGTCGCATTACTTTTCTCACATTTTATTTCAAAAATCATACAAAAGGGTATTGTGGTCATTTCCTGCAGTGGAACCCATTTTAGTCCCTGTGTTTGCCTCTGAGCCTTTTCAATTTGCCTGTACAAATCATTGTTGAGTCTTTGTTTAAAAATCATTTCAAAATTGCATCTGAGTCAGTCTGAGTCAGTTTAGTCCCTAGGGGGCATTTTGGTCTTTTCCTGTCAAAATTTCGGCAGAGAGGTATTTTAAAATACCTCATTTTTGTAGCTGGTTCATTTTAGTCCTTTTGTTAATTTTATTTTTTGGTTTCACTTTACGTTTTTTTAAATTACCAATTTTAGTCCAATTTTATTTTTTAATTGCATTTTAGTCCAAAAATTCTTAAAATTACTTTTTAGTCTTTTTTTTTCATATTGCAGTTTAGTCCTCAATTTCACTTTTTTGCAGAAAGGTCCAAGTTCAGATGGCAGCGCCTCATTGGTCCAAAATTACACATGGCAGCCTATAAAAGGCGCATTCAATGCACAAGTCAGAGACCCATTCATTCCACGCCACTTCACCAAAAACAGAATCAATTTTTTCTCTCTCCATTCAGTTAGATCAAAACAGAAAATCACAGAGAAATCACCAAGAACATTCATAGAACCCTAACTTTCCAAAACCGAAAATCAACACAGATTCAACCAAATTCATCACGGTTCTCAGTGATTCGTCAAAGAATCATCATCATCGAACCATATCCTCTGCAATTCAAGGTGCGAATTCGCCATTGGCAAACTCAAGTACCGATCACAGAGAATCAGCGAAGAGGAAAAGGGAAAGAAAATTCGAACCAGTGAAGAAGAAGAAAGAATCAAACCGGCCAGAACCGATTTATTTTCGGATTCACGCAGCAAAATCAACAAAGCAGAGCCAAGAATCAAGCTTTTTTTTTTTCTGAAGAATCTCGTATAATCTCCAAACAAAACTCAGGTAAAACTCAAATTTCATCTTTCTTTCTCAAAAATATCAACAAACACGAATCAGTTATAGATCTGCAAAGTTCCAAAGATTTCATTCAACAAAACACTAAAAAGAATCAAGAAAAATCTTTTTCAAAACCGTGAACAAAAGTGTAGATCTACAACGATTCAAACCTTGCATGAAGAAACCAGTACCGGATTCGTGTTTAGAACGAAAAAGGATTTTCAAAAGTGTAAAAAATTTTGAAAACGGAGAAAGTTGTTCAACTTCCGGCGGTGGCGCCGCCTCCCTTGGGGCGGCCGACCACCACGCCGGAGGAACAAGTTTCACCGGAGAAGATGAAGTTCATCTTCATTTTCCAGAATCCGACGAGGGAGGAGAAGAGAGAAGTGAGAGCTTCTCTCACTAGGATGAGAGAAGAGAGAGAAAGGCAAGAGAAGAATGAAAAAACCGGTGCTCCTATGCTTATATAAGCCAGTGAACCGGACCGGTCCAAGACCGGTCCAATCCCCTTTGTTCCTGGCCGTTGGATCTTGGGTTTCCTTCCCTGGATCAATCCAACGCTCCTGGTGAATCCGGATCTTTTGGTTGGTTTGGGCTTTGCTTTTTTTCGTTTTTTGCTATTTTGCTGCTATCTGCACCCTGCTTTTTTGCTAATTGAACCTCTGCATGCTCAATCTTTTCTCTAAAAATTCCTAAAAAAAATTGTTATATGTTTCTTAATACATTTTAACACTTTTGTGATATTTTCCAGTGGTTTAAAAAATGATAAAAATGTGTGTGTTTTTTTTTCTTGATTAATTTTGTGTTTGATCTAAGTTTGTGTATTTTTGTGGTATATTTTCTCATAAAATGTTGGCATGTAATGTGGATGATTGGTGTGTAATTTCATGATGAATATGTTGCTGATCATGTGTATGTCTTGCTGATTGTGGATGTAGATTTTCATGTCTTTCTTGTTTTGCAAGCAATGTGGGTTTTTTATCAAGAAATAAAGTGCAAAATATCTTTAAAAAATGTGTCATGATTCTTGGCTTGAATATGTCCTATTTGTTCCCACATTATAGCTCAAAATCAAACCCCTTTAACATTGCTATAATGAGGGGATTATAGGTCATTATGCATGTCTAAGTGTCATAACCAATTTTAGGTATATTTTGCCACTTTATTTCATTTCATTACTTTTTTTTTCTCTCTTGCTATTCTATTCAATTTTGTTTACCTTTCTACTATTTTTATGCCTTATGATACTAACCATTTCATCTCACATTTCATTCATCCCATAGTTTTGGCATCATTTTTCTATTCATTTCTATATCAATTGGGTTTGTAATAATTTTAGATAGATTAGTTCTTTTTTTTTAATTCCTTGCAAGACCATAGCATGTATTTAGGACTCAATGTAAAGGACTATGGACACTATAAGTGATGTACACCGACACAAGCACCGACACGCACACACGTTGCATGATTACCGTTTAGATGTATGCTTAGGAAACGCAATTTTTAGACAAATGCCAATTTTCACAAAAAATAATAAATCAATTCCATCACTCAAATTTTTCCAAACAAACCTTGGAGTCAAAACTCCATTGATTTTTTTTCCTTTATTTTCTTAAACAAATCCAAATGAATCCTAATCCCTACTTAGACTTTTTTAATAACAATTGAACCAACCATTCACCATTTTCTTCTCTTATGCCTTTAAGGCCTCTTTCTTTTCTTCAAAACCATTTTCCAACAAAAATTAAAATCAACCAAACACACAAAAAGCTTTTTTTGAGAGAGAACTACATGGAGTTTGATCCCTTAAATGGGTATGTAGGCATGAGGTCAAAACCTCTCCAAGTCCACTAAAATAAAACCTCAAACACTTTCTTCCCCCCATTCTTAACATAAATAAATTTCCTTTTTCACAAATAGCATTAAAAATAAAGCGTAGACATAAACTAAGAAAACGGCTCCTATAGAGTACTATAGTCACCGCGGGTGCCTAACACCTTCCCGTAGTGAAAACGACCCCCGAACTTAGAATCTAAGGGTTTTTTCTCAATTTTGCCCTTCCCAAGAAAAAATAGAGAATATCAAAGATTGAAAGGTTCAAGCATAATTAATGACTTGACACCCGAAAATTGCGATAACAGAAATGGCGACTTCACTGGGGACACTTTTAGCGGGTCACGCCT
The DNA here is from genome assembly GCF_003473485.1 of Medicago truncatula. Lineage (NCBI taxonomy): Eukaryota > Viridiplantae > Streptophyta > Magnoliopsida > Fabales > Fabaceae > Medicago > Medicago truncatula. Next base: position 18,231,423 of record NC_053043.1, on the reverse strand, counting down.
AGTTTTCTTTAGTTTATATTTACACTTTGTTTTATTGCTTACATATGTGAATACTAGTTTATTTTCATTTGACGAGTGGGGTGAGAATATCAAAAAGTCCTATACCCGGGCTGAGTGAACTTATGAATAGGTAGAGATATAATCGACAATTCGATCCGAGGGTTGCCTCGTGTATTGGGTTATGCGATCAATCTCACATAGCTGAGGCATTTTGGAAGTAATATTGTCGGCGTGTGTTGTCATGCTTAGGCACTTTGATTTCAATTGTTCGACGATGCTATGGACCGTGGTTACCAAACCCATCCCTGGCCTTTTTAGGACGTAGTGCGGTGGCTAAACCGAGTGTTGTCTCGAGTTTTAGTCGTCACGCGATACTACACTCAAACTAGACCTTCTTGCGAATAAACATGGAACGGACGTTGTCCCGTGCTACCATGATATACGAAAGAGAGGTTGCAGTTTGGGAACTTGATTAGAACCTTGGTGTTATCGCGATTTTCGGGTGTCAAGTCATAAATTAGGCTTGAACCTTTCAATCTTTGATATTCTCTATTTTTTCTTGGGAAGGGCAAAATTGAGAAAAACCCTTAGATTCGAAGTTCGGGGGTCGCTTTCGCTACGGGAAGGTGTTAGGCACCCGGAACGATTATGGTATTCCATAAGAACCGTTCTCCTAAGTTTATTTCTACGCTTTATTTTTATTGCCTACTTATTAAAGAAGAAGTTTTATTTGAGTGAAGAATGGGGGGGAGAAAGTGTTTGAGGTTTTATTTTAGTGGACTTGGAGAGGTTTTGACCTCATGCCTACATACCCATTTAAGGGATCAAACTCCATGTAGTTCTCTCTCAAAAAATGTTTTTTTGTGTGTTTGGTTGATTTTAGTTTTTGTTGGAAAATGGTTTTGAAGAAGAGGAAGAGGCCTTAAAGGCATAAGAGAGAAAAATGGTGAATGGTTGGTTCAATTGTTATTAAAAAAAGTCTAAGTAGGAATTAGGAGTCATTTGGATTTGTTTAAGAAAATAAAAGAAAAAAAAATCAATGGAGTTTTGACTCCAAGGTTTGTTTGGAAAAATTTGAGTGATGGAATTGGTTTATTATTTTTCTTGAAATTTGGCATTTGTCTAAAAAATCGCGTTTCCTAAGCATACATCTAAACGGTAATCATGCAACGTGTGTGCGTGTCGGTGCTTGTGTCGGTGCTTGTGTCGGTGCTTGTGTCGGTGTACATCACTTATAGTGTCCATAGTCCTTTACATTGAATCCTAAATACATGCTATGGTCTTGCAAGGAATTAAAAAAGGAACTAATCTATCTAAAATTATTACAAACCCAAATGATATAGAAATGAATAGAAAAGTGATGCCAAAACTATGGGATGAATGAAATGTGAGATGAAATGGTTAGTATCATAAGGCATAAAAATAGTAGAAAGGTAAACAAAATTGAATAGAATAGCAAGAGAGAAAAAAAAGTAATGAAATGAAATAAAGTGGCAAAATATACCTAAAATTGATTATGACACTTAGACATGCATAATGACCTATAATCCCCTCATTATAGCAATGTTAAAGGGGTTTGATTTTGAGCTATAATGTGGGAACAAATAGGACATATTCAAGCCAAGAATCATGACACATTTTTTAAAGATATTTTGCACTTTATTTCTTGATAAAAAACCCACATTGCTTGCAAAACAAGAAAGACATGAAAATCTACATCCACAATCAGCAAGACATACACATGATCAGCAACATATTCATCATGAAATTACACACCAATCATCCACATTACATGCCAACATTTTATGAGAAAATATACCACAAAAATACACAAACTTAGATCAAACACAAAATTAATCAAGAAAAAAAAACACACATTTTTATCATTTTTTAAACCACTGGAAAATATCACAAAAGTGTTAAAATGTATTAAGAAACATATAACAATTTTTTAGGAATTTTTAGAGAAAAGATTGAGCATGCAGAGGTTCAATTAGCAAAAAAGCAGGGTGCAGATAGCAGGAAAATAGCAAAAAAAACGAAAAAGGCAAAGCCCAAACCAACCAAAAGATCCGGATTCACCAGGAGCGTTGGATTGATCCAGGGAAGGAAACCCTAGATCCAACGGCCAGGAACAAAGGGGATTGGACCGGTCTTGGACCGGTCCGGTTCACTGGCTTATATAAGCATAGGAGCACCGGTTTTTTCATTCTTCTCTTGCCTTTCTCTCTCTTCTCTCATCCTAGTGAGAGAAGCTCTCACTTCTCTCTTCTCCTCCCTCGCCGGATTCTGGAAAATGAAGATGAACTTCATCTTCTCCGGTGAAACTTGTTCCTCCGGCGTGGTGGTCGGCCGCCCCAAGGGTGGCGGCGCCGCCGCCGGAAGTTGAACAACTTTCTCCGTTTTCAAAATTTTTTACACTTTTGGAAATCCTTTTTCGTTCTAAACACGAATCCGGTACTAGTTTCTTCATGCAAGGTTTGAATCGTTGTAGATCTACACTTTTGTTCACGGTTTTGAAAAAGATTTTTCTTGATTCTTTTTAGTGTTTTGTTGAATGAAATCTTTGGAACTTTGCAGATCTATAACTGATTCGTGTTTGTTGATATTTTTGAGAAAGAAAGATGAAATTTGAGTTTTACCTGAGTTTTGTTTGGAGATTATACGAGATTCTTCAGAAAAAAAAAGCTTGATTCTTGGCTCTGCTTTGTTGATTTTGCTGCGTGGATCCGAAAATTAATCGGTTCTGGCCGGTTTGATTCTTTCTTCTTCTTCACTGGTTCGAATTTTCTTTCCCTTTTCCTCTTCGCTGATTCTCTGTGATCGGTGCTTGAGTTTGCCAATGGCGAATTCGCACCTTGAATTGCAGAGGATCTGGTTCGATGATGATGATTCTTTGACGAATCACTGAGAACCGTGATGAATTTGGTTGAATCTGTGTTGATTTTCGGTTTTGGAAAGTTAGGGTTCTATGAATGTTCTTGGTGATTTCTCTGTGATTTTCTGTTTTGATCTAACTGAATGGAGAGAGAAAAAATTGATTCTGTTTTTGGTGAAGTGGCGTGGAATGAATGGGTTCCTGACTTATGCATTGAATGCGCCTTTTATAGGCTGCCATGTGTAATTTTGGACCAATGAGGCGCTGCCATCTGGACTTGGACCTTTCTGCAAAAAAGTGAAATTGAGGACTAAACTGCAATATAAAAAAAAAGGACTAAAAAGTAATTTTAAGAATTTTTGGACTAAAATGCAATTTATAAACTGTTTGGGACTGAAATGCAATTAAAAAAATAAAATTGGACTAAAATTGGTAATTTGAAGAAAACGTAAAGTGAAACCAAAAAAAAATATAATTAACAAAAGGACTAAAATGAACCAGCTACAAAAATGAGGTATTTTAAAATACCTCTCTGCCGAAATTTTGACAGGAAAAGACCAAAATGCCCCTAGGGACTAAACTGACTCAGACTGACTCAGATGCAATTTTGAAATGATTTTTAAACAAAGACTCAACAATGATTTGTACAGACAAATTGAAAAGGCTCAGAGGCAAACATAGGGACTAAAATGGGTTCCATTGCAGAAAATGACCAAAATACCCTTTTGTATGATTTTTGAAATAAAATGTGAGAAAAGTAATGCGACGTTTCAGAGAGTTCTTAAATGACTTGTAATGCAAGAAAAGACGGACAGAGGCAGTAAAATATGTTTTAAAAAGAGAATAAAGATTCAGAGAATTGACAAATATCAGTGTTAAAAAAGAAATTTGAACGAGTATTTTTAGGTCCAAAATCAGGGTATAACATCTGCCCCTATTTAAGTTTCTTTGTCTGGAGGGTCAAGAGACGGAGTCTTTGGCTTGACGGGACGAAGATACTTAAATATTAACATTTGCACTGTGTTTGGACGTAAAAATACGCTTGTACATTTTCAAATATCATGAATGCCATGCAACATTTGGATTATGAGTGCGAGACAAACGAAAGCTGGAATTAACAAAAGATGTCGTATCCATTGCGGGATTGGTAGACATTGGCACGATAACAGATAACAGGGTAGATAGGAAACTAGGAACAAATTGACGGGTACAAGCTGCTCTTCGATTGAGCTGGGCACTTGACCGGGAATAAAAGCAGACAAACAGGTGCGAGTTGTTCTTGGATTCGAACTGGTCACTCGACCGGGGACATAGAAAAGGCAGACAGGTACGAGTTGTTCTTGATTCGAACTGGTCACTCGACTGAAAGCAAGGCAAATAGACAGGTGCGAGCTTGTTCTTGGATGCGAACTGGTTACTCCACCGGAGTCAATGACAAATAGGCAGGTGCAAGCTGCTCTTGGATTGAGCTGGCCACTTGACCAAAATCATAGACACATAGACAGGTACGAGTTGTTCTTGGATTCGAACTGGTAACTCGACCGATAACATTGAAAAGTAAACGGGTGCAAGTTGTTCTTGGATTCGAACTGGTAACTCGACCGATAACATAAGCAAATTGATAGGTACAAGCTGTTCTTGGACTTGAACTAGCCACTTGACCAAACAGAAACATATTGATAGGTACAAGCTGCTCTTGGATTGAGTTGGGCACTTGACCAAAATCATAGACACATAGACAGGTACGAGCTGTTCTTGGATTTGAACTGGTAACTCGACCGATAACATAAGCAAACTGATAGGTACAAGCTGTTCTTGGACTTGAACTAGCCACTTGACCAAACAGAAACATATTGACAGGTACAAGCTGCTCTTGGATTGAGCTGGGCACTCGACCGATAACATAAGCAAACTGATAGGTACAAGCTGTTCTTGGATTCGAACTAGTAACTCGACCGATACCATAAGCAAATTGATAGGTACAAGCTGTTCTCGGACTTGAACTAGCCACTCGACCAAACGGAAACATATTGATAGGTACAAGCTGCTCTTGGATTGAGCTGGGCACTCGACCGATAACATAAGCAAATTGATAGGTACAAGCTGTTCTTGGACTTGAACTAGCCACTTGACCAAACGGAAACATATTCACTGGGGATTGGTTTTTTTTTTTTGACAAAATATAGGTTGAAATTGACTTGATGTCGATTTGATTTGAAAGGTAGAAATTGACCAATATTATTGGCTCACAAGGTTTTGACAGAGAACCTGACATGAGTATTGAATTGAGACTGATGTTGACATTGGAAATGCGATATGCATGGATGATATAACAGTTTCATTAAATGCATGGGCACGTAATATGCATGATTATGCATGTATGAATGCTTGTAATGCATGACTGTTGGCAGTTTGTAGACACAGTTTCGCAGAGACAAACAAGACATTGGAGTATTGGGCACGTAGTGGCTCGTGCTATGTTACACATTCCTGGAAATCCTCTTTGGAGATAACGTCGTTGGGAGACGTATCAGAACCATGGCTGAGGGCAGGTAGCTATGCAACTTGCTGGGGATAGAATCTCGGAAGACTCTACTGGGGATAATGCTGTCATTGCCGAGCATTTCAATGCTGGGTGTACCGTGGATGTCGCACCTGTGGTCAATGCTTTTTGCATGTCATTTTCTCAATTTTCATCATTCATTTTTTTTGCATCCCATTCTTGCCTGGATCGCCCTTTCGGGTTTTCGATCCACCGGGGAAATCAATTCTTTTCAATGCCCCATTTTTGCCTGAACTACCCTTTCGGGTGGTCAATCCAGCGGTTAGCTCATTTTTGCCTAAGCCGCCCTTCCGGGTTTTCAACTTAGCGAGCCTATTCATTTTCATGCATTTTCATTCTGTTTTTTCATTCTTGCCATTGACCACAGACTATCCTGGAGAAGAATCTGCTTGTAACATATATTGAAATAGACACCAACATACACTCGCTCATGCATGTTTCGTTTGAATGTACCCTGTTGCTCAGGTTTGCTTTTTTCAAAAAACTTTTTCAATTTTTAAGATGTTTGTTTCAAGCATTTGTCATTATTAAAAATAGAAGGAAAATGTTTTTGTACATAACTTTGAAAGTAAAAAGAAAATAGAGTTTTAAACAAAAGCACAGGCTCAATTTGATGTATAAGAGTGGTGGTCAGCCGAAGGCGTGACTCCACGGATTTACAAAGCTTGGAGAATGGTAATTTTATTGGTTGGTGGTACATTGAACACAGCAATCATGACATTTCCTAGAAACTTTGAATTCGCAAGCATAAGAGCTTTTGATGAAGATGGTCATTAACAGCTGCAGATGCCCCAAGGGAATGGTGGTTGGCCAGATATAGTTACTTGCCTTTTGTTTCAATCTCATTTTTGCATGAACCGCCCTTCCGGGTTTTCGGCTCATCGAGACGCTCATTCTTGCCTGAGTTGTGTACAATCTCAGCGAGCTTTTTCATATATATTTTTTTTGTCCCTTATTTTTGCCTGGACCGCCCTTTCGGGTTTTCGATCCACCGGGAAGCGCATTTTTGCCTAGGCCGCCCTTTCGGGTTTTCGACCTACCACGCTGTTCTTTTCATATTTCTAGGCAAAATATTTCTTGACTATATCAGCATTCACAGGATTTGGAAGTTCTACACCATCCATGTGTGTAAGAATTAAAGCACCACCGGAGAAGGCCTTCTTGACAACATAAGGACCTTCATAGTTAGGCATCCACTTGCCCCTTGGGTCGGGTTGCTGGCTTATCCTCCTTTTCAATACAAGTTCTCCTACCTTGAATTCTCGAGGATGGACTTTCTTGTCAAAGGCAGTTTTCATTCTTGCTTGATATGACTGTCCACGAGCCATGGCATCCATACGTTTTTCCTCAATCAAATTCAACTGATCATACCGGCTTTGGCACCATTCAGCCTCGGATAACTTTGCTTCCATGATCACACGGAGAGATGGGATCTCCACTTCCAAAGGAAGAACTGCTTCCATACCATATACAAGAGAGAAAGGGGTTGCCCCGGTTGAACTGCGCACTGTAGTACGGTAGCCATGCAGAGCATAGGGTAACATCTCATGCCAGTCCCTGTAAGTGGTTACCATTTTCTGGACAATCCTCTTGATATTCTTGTTGGCGGCCTCAACAGCACCATTCAGCTGAGGTCTATAGGGAGAAGAGTTATGATGCTCAATTTTGAATTCTTCACAAAGAGCTTGCACCACATTGTTGTTCAGGTTGGTACCATTGTCGGTAAGGATCTTGCTGGGAACACCATATCGACAGATGATGTTGTTCTTGATGAACTTAGCTACCACTTGCTTGGTCACATTGGTATAAGATGCTGCTTCAACCCACTTGGTGAAGTAGTCAATTGCCACTAAGATGAAACGATGACCATTTGAAGCCTTCGGTTCAATTCTTCCAATCATGTCGATGCCCCACATTGAGAACGGTCATGGGGATGAAATAACATTGAGAGCGTGCGGAGGCACATGAATCTTATCAGCATAGATTTGACATTTGTGGCACTTTCTGGCGTGCTGGTAGCAATCATGCTCCATGGTCATCCAGTAGTAACCTGCTCGTAGCAACTTTCTTGACATAGTATGCCCTGTAGCATGGGTCCCGAAGGTACCGTCATGTACATCATGCATTAACTGCTCCGCTTCGTGTTCATCAACACATCTTAATAATACCATGTCATAGTTTCTTTTGTACAGAATATCTCCATCTAACAGGAATCTACTGGCCAATCTTCTCAGGGTCTTCTTGTCTTTGTTGGAAGCACCCGGCGGATACTCTCGGGTTAGCAAAAACTGTTTGATGTCGTAATACCAGGGTTTATTGTCAACCATATTTTCACCAGCCTGATCGATCACATCCCCAATAGCGAACACATGTGAAGGTCTTTCAAGGCGTTGCACTTTGATTATTGGCACATCATTCCAATGGTTTACTCGAAACATGGAGGATAGAGTAGCAAGAGCATCAGCCATTTGGTTCTCATCACGAGGGATATGGTGTAGCTCAACCTTGGTAAAATATGTCAGCAAACGCCTCGCATAATCACGATAAGTAATCAACTTGGCATGGTGGGTCTCCCATTCACCCTTTATCTGGTTGATGATGAGTGCAGAGTCTCCATAGATGTCGAGGTGTTTGATTCTCATGTCAATTGCTTCCTCGATCCCAAAGATACATGCTTCATACTCAACCATATTGTTTGTACATTCGAACAGAATCCGGGCGGTAAAAGGAATGTGATGTGTAACACCCCGTTTTCCCAATATACAAATTTCTTAAAACATTTATCAGAGTAAGCATCGTATACAACGGGATATCACATGAAACGTAATCCAAAACAGTTAAGTAATAATTTAACCAAAAGTCGTAAACATTGCAACGGAATTTAGTTCATAATCCATAAATCAATTTGGCACGTAGGCCCCATCAAATTATCTCAAATGAGTTAAATCAACTTAACAAAACATAATAAATGTTCAACATCATAAAACATAAACATGATAGTCACGTAAGAGAATGAAGCATGCATAATCATAAAGCCCCATCCCGTTACGTATCAGAGCGACCTAGACGACACAGTGAAGGCAAGGCCACTCACGACGGACTCAGCACACTAAGCTCGATCACCTGCACGTTACCCACGGTCGAGGTAACATTCAAACAGAAGGGGTGAGATTTCATAACAGAATAACATTAATCAATGCAATAAAGAATCATGGATTAACATCCTAATTAATCTTGATTATAATCAATTTAAACCATAATCATCATTGTATCTTTAATAAGCATCTATCACGTAATCACATAATTAATCATCTTCAACAATATAACGTTATCACGTAATCACATAATCAATCATCATCAACATAGCATAATAGACATGACAGTGTGACAATGCTCCTAGACTCCGTATATGCATGTGGTACCAATCGTCATCATAAGTATAAATATACTTTAATCGTGCGGAGGACAAAGCTCCTATAAAACGTGCGGAGGACAAAGCTCCTAATATTCGTGGTGAGGACTAAGCTCAATGATATGCTATGCATGGACACATATGAACAAAACATCGTAATCATCGTAACCATGTGCATTCAATAACTTGAAGCGAAACGTCATCATTTTCTTTGCATTCATAAATAAACATTGCATACTCAGTTAAATAACAGCAGCGGCATAGTCAAGTCACATAACAACAGGGAGATATCAATATATCAACAGCAATTCAATAGAATCATAATCATTTCAATTATATCTTACATATTGCATAATACCTTAATCATGCTCAAATAATATCAACATAACTTAATAGCTTTACCGATTGCATTAAACGTTATCATTAGGTCTCATTACCAATTAGGGGTTCACTCTTGATCAAAAGGTGCGACACAGATCGCACAACCACTCAACAGCTACGTTCTGGACTTGCTCGCGAGGCGAGAGTTCTCACTCGCCATGGCGAGTACCACTCAAATTCCCAACTAATGTTGTTTTGGGTTCAATCCTGTCCTAAAATCATTCCTAATCATCTCTAGGTATGTTTAGGCACTTAAAGGCACTCAAGGTCCAACTAAAAAGTCGAAACTACAAAATATGACATGCACTCTGCCTAAGCTCGCGAGGCGAGGAAGGGTTGCTCGCCATGGCGAGTTGAACCAAACAACTCGCGAGGCGAAGGGAAAGGCTCGCGTGGCGAGCGATGCAGCTCATCACTCGCGAGGCGAGGATCATAGCTCGTTGTGGCGAGCGATGAATGTCGCTACGGCCAGGCTTCCTAAAATCACAAAAATTCATCGATTAACATGGTTCTAAGTCTGATACTGATTCCAAAGTTTGTCCTAAACATTATCTAAGGTCCAGGAATACTTTCTACATCAATCTAACCAATTTCCACCGTTTATTCTCAATTTTTAGGGATTTGACCTAGTTTTCGTTTTCTCCATCTAACCCTAATTCTTGCTAACTAATCATCAGAATTACATTCACTAATGTTACTGAGTTATTAGTCCCACCCTTACCTGGTTATGAAGAAAATCGCAGCCCTCTTTGGTCTCTTGCTCCTCTCTAAGCTTTTTCTCCCTTTTCCAAAAGTTTTCACGTACAAAGTGTTTTTTCTAAACCTAGGTCTATTCTTTTATATCTCCCCTTAATAACTTATCTTATTTCACTTTCTCCCCCAAAACTATCTAAAATATCAAAACAGCCCTCAACTAAATATTTTTCAAATCTTTATTTTATTTAACAATAAAATAATTCTCATATCATAATCAAATCCTCCAAAACTCATAACTTATCACGTCATCAATCAAATCACTAAATTCACCACAAATCATCAAAACATATCAAAATCATGCATATATTATATAATTATAATATAATTGCCTAAACTCGATTAAATAACGATTAAACGAAAGTGGGCGTTACATGATGCCCCTGCGGGGATACAATGACTGCCCCGATTCCTTTACCATAAGCATTGGCAGCACCATCAAAGACTAAACCCCACTTGCTATTGGGATCTGGACCTTCACCAATCAACGGTTCTTCGCAGTCTTTTGATTTCAAATACATGATCTCTTCATTGGGGAAATCGAACTCAATTGGTTGGTAATCATCAAGAGGTTGGTAGGCAGGATGATCGGCAAGAATTGCCTTTTGAGTTTTGAACACAATATCATATTCAGACAAGAGCACCTGCCAGCGTGCAATCTTCCTAGTAACAACAGCTTTCTCAAAGATATACTTTATCGGATCCATTCTGGATATCAACCAAGTTGTATGATTCACCAAATAATGACGCAGGCGTTTAGCGGCCCAGGCCAGAGCACAACAAGTCTTCTCAAGCATTGTATACCGAGTTTCACAATCGGTGAACTTCTTGCTTAGATAGTAGATAGCAGTCGGTATACCCAAGTTGATGATCTCGATCTCTTCCTGGTGAGGCTGAATGGCTCTTCCCTCTTGTTCAAGCAGTCGAGTGATCTCATATGGTATATCATCATCCTCTTCATTTTCGGCTTCATGCACAGGGAATTCAAAATTTGGAGGAACCGTAGGGTTACTGTGTTCAACGGGTTTATTATGGCTCAATCTGCGTAAAATGGTTGGATGATTTTATAAAGAGGTTTTTATGCAGATTTTTTTAAATTAATAAGAAAATACAGATTTTTTGGTTTTTTCTGGCATTACCATTATTTCCAAGGAAAAAAGCACTAAAAAAAAAAAAAAAAAAAAAAAAAGTCGTGAAAGAAACGACAATTTTTATTAATAACGGCGATGCCGAAACAAACATGCCCTTATAGAAAATATCACTGTCGCTTCGGGCAGAGCGAGAGGATTGTTATTTTTGAAAAACAAAACACTTAAGCAACAAGACACATTACTCGGAAACATGCATGATTGAAGGAATGATAATGGCATCCCAATTTCTCGCAATGCCTCCTGGTATAACAAACATAGGCCTAGGATCAAATCCAGGCGCCTTTTCAGTAATTGCATTGACAAACCCATCACTGTAGAAGGTTCCTGTGGAGACTCCTGAAGTTGGGGAATATCCGAGACCCTCTTTGTGCTTATTCTCAAGGAGTTGTATTAACTTGCCCCAGCCAGCAGCTTGTCCTTCTTGGATGTCATTCACAGTCAGATAATTGTCGTTCATCAGGCTCTGGATGTCATTCTGAACAATGTAGCAACCCCAAGGATTATGGAAGCATTCTGGGCAACTGGCATGATCATGGTCAAATAGAGAGGCTTGGCATAACTTGATGTGTAGTGGCACCAGAGGAGTTGCAACGTTACGAACGTCCGGTCTGGGAGCTTCCTCATATACCTCAATCATGTTTACAGCAGCGTGATTCGGAAGAGGATTGTCGAGGACATGCGGGACGTTATTCTCAAAGGTCAATTTTCCTTGGTCTATGAGTTTTTTTACAATGTACCTCAACGCGTAGCATCCTTCGACATCATGACCCAGAGCGCCTTGATGGAAATCACACTTGAGGTCCGAACGGAACTTGGGAGGTGACGGGTCAGGTGGAGGCTTGCCCTGTCTGGTTGTGCAGCGCCCTTTGAGAAGTAGAGTCGGGAGTAATTCAGCATATAACATTGGTATCAGAGGAAAGGTAGGTCTAGCCTGTTGCTGCTGTCGTTGTTGAGCTGGAGGCTGTTGTTGCATTCGTTGGACGACGGCATTAACGGGTACCTGAGGTTGACCCGATGGCAAACGATACTGATGATAGAATGGTGGAAAGAAGGGATGCTGAGAGTATTGCGCATACGTGTACGACGGAGGTAGCTGAGCAGCATTGATGTCCATGACCTGGAACGTGATCAGAAAGGTTTCGGGACAGATAGTTATTGCCAGATCTATCTCCCCAAGAATGTTCTTACGGGATCCGTCGAAGGCTTTAACCAGAAGGGTGCTCCTTCCCAAGGGAGTTCCCCGATAGCTCAATTGATCCAGAGTGGCCGTTGCCTGAGGCAAGGTGGTATTGACAGAGACAGGGTTCGTCCCTCTGGCCATTATTGACAGTACCAGAAACGCCAGCTGCAGTACTAGGAGTGAAAAACGGTGGAAGTCCATAAGGGAACCCAGTTGGCATAACGAAGCGGGCATCAGTAGATGCAGTTGAGATCACACTTGTAGCTATAGGGATAGCTGTGGTTGATTGTTCCTGGGCGGCTAGCAGAGCAGTCATGGTATCATTGGCCTTAGCCAATTCTTCCCTCAGAGAAGCTAATTCGGTACGGAGCTGAGCATTTTCCTCTTCCATGGCTGCCGAATTCTTCTTTCTGTAGAGTCTTGTCCGGTGTATTCTGTCTGGTTCGTAAACTTTCCGAGCACGAGCCACCTTTCAATCTGTGGCAGAAGAACCAGGAGGCAGTGAGCACTTGGAAACCCTTTGTGACTTGATGAATGATGCACATGATGCATGATATGTACAAATGCAAATGCAAAAGTTGTTTTTGGACATCGAAGGATTTTTAGACAAATTAGGAGTTTTGTAAACAATATCTGAACAAACAAAGCAAAACGAAGTGTTTACAAGATGAATCCCTTTGAAATACTAAGCCAAGGGAAGACTTTTGAAATATAAACAAATAAAACTCTCAAGCATAGGAAGTGGTGGGATGATCCTCAGACTCAGACTCCGAATCCGAACCGCAGTATCTAGCATAGAAGTTGCGTCGTCCTCTGGCTCTCTTGGAGTCCCGCATAAGTAGCTCATCCTTTTCTTCAAGTTCCCTTCGGACCTTAACCAATTCCTTCTTCAACATCAGGTTCTCATGAGTCTTCTGCTCATCCTTACCATCCAAAGTCATGATTAGATTCTCAGCCTCATTGTATCGGGCTTTCCACATTTGTTTCTCACGACTTTCCATGGCCAGATGCTCCTGATACATCTCCTGAGTTGTGGGAGGTAGAGGTAAAGGTATAGATGGAGCAGATGCAGCCACATGTCTTATAGCAGGGTATGGCATACCAATCTCTTCGGCTCGGTTTATTACCCACTGAGTATAGGCCTCATGAGCAATACCAGATCTCACACCCAAATGCTTTACACTCTTCCTACGGACCTTAGACCAAGCCCTTGTGAAAGCCTCCCTTTGTCCGGTGGGGGCGTTCGAATAATAGAAGAACTCCGGAGATGTGGCAAGATTGATGGGCTTTGTCTTCATAGGGAACCCAAACTGTCTCATAGCAAGCTCCGGATTGTAGTTGATTCCCCCACGGGTACCAAGAAGAGGTACATTGAGAAAATCTCCACAACCAGTGATAATTTCCTTAACCTGAGCGGCGGGAGTGATCCAGACCACCTCGTTAGGAGAGAGAGCCATCATCCGCTGTGAGTAGGACCAATCCTCCGAGTTATCATGGAAGGAGCTCGGAAGGTGAGAAATAAACCACCTATATAGGAGAGGCACGCAGCAAAGGATATACCCACGACCTTTGAGAGTTCGGTCATGGATAACATGATACATGTCAGCTAGCAGGGTAGGAACCGGATTCCTAGAATGGAAGATCTCAATAGCATTCATGTCCACAAAGTTGTCGAGATTCGGGAAGAGAATGAGCCCATAGATAAGCAATGCAAGAACAGCCTCGAGTGCGTCCTGACAAGTAGTTTCGAGATTAGCTTGCTCAAGTAGATACTTGGAAGTGAACCCTTGGATGTGAGACTTAGTAGTAAGATGCTTGGAGACATCGGAAGTCTTGAGATAGAGATCCTTAGCAATAACCAGAGGAGTAAGAGAAGCCCCGGGACCGGTGAAAGGCGTCTTCTCGGCTATAGGTGAATCCAATAAGTGGGAATAAGCCTCAAGAGTAGGGACCAACTGGAAATCCGGGAAAGTGAAGCAACGGAAACTCGGGTCATAGAATTGCACTAGAGTGTGCACGAGCTTCTCTTCAACATTAGTCCGGAGAATAGTAAGCAAACCACCATATCGGAGTCGGAAACCTGTTTGATTCTTCACCTTGAGTGCCAACTCTCTCAAACTAACCAAATCAACCTCCTTGAACTTGTAGGATTTAGTCTTCTTCATACCTGTAATGTTTACAAAGCTTTTTAATTTGTCCAATCCTTCGATGAATGCATGAGAAAAAATTTATGCATGAATGCATGTATGCATGATTGTTTTTTTCAATTACAGAGAAAACATGGAGGGTTGAGATTAAAGCTGAGGAGCCACGGGCGGACACGGTGCCCGGTAAACTAAAGTTTAGGATAATAGTAACCAAGGTTCTAATCAAGTTCCCAAACTGCAACCTCTCTTACGTATATCATGGTAGCACGGGACAACGTCCGTTCCATGTTTATTCGCAAGAAGGTCTAGCTTGAGTGTAGTATCGCGTGACGACTAAAACTCGAGACAACACTCGGTTTAGCCACCGCACTACGTCCTAAAAAAGGCCAGGGATGGGTTTGGTAACTACCGTCCATAGCATCGTCGAACAATTGAAAGCAAAGTGCCTAAGCATGACAACACACGCCGACAATATTACTTCCAAAATGCCTCAGCTATGTGAGATTGATCGCATAACCCAATACACGAGGCAACCCTCGGATCGAATTGTCGATTATATCTCTACCTATTCATAAGTTCACTCAGCCCGGGTATAGGACTTTTTGATATTCTCACCCCACACGTCAAATGAAAATAAACAAGTATTCAAATATGTAAGCAATAAAACAAAGCGTAAATATAAACTAAGGAAAACTAGGCGTGACCCGCTAAAAGTGTCCCCAGTGAAGTCGCCATTTCTGTTATCGCGATTTTCGGGTGTCAAGTCATAAATTAGGCTTGAACCTTTCAATCTTTGATATTCTCTATTTTTTCTTGGGAAGGGCAAAATTGAGAAAAACCCTTAGATTCGAAGTTCGGGGGTCGCTTTCGCTACGGGAAGGTGTTAGGCACCCGGAACGATTATGGTATTCCATAAGAACCGTTCTCCTAAGTTTATTTCTACGCTTTATTTTTATTGCCTACTTATTAAAGAAGAAGTTTTATTTGAGTGAAGAATGGGGGGGAGAAAGTGTTTGAGGTTTTATTTTAGTGGACTTGGAGAGGTTTTGACCTCATGCCTACATACCCATTTAAGGGATCAAACTCCATGTAGTTCTCTCTCAAAAAATGTTTTTTGTGTGTTTGGTTGATTTTAGTTTTTGTTGGAAAATGGTTTTGAAGAAGAGGAAGCGGCCTTAAAGGCATAAGAGAGAAAAATGGTGAATGGTTGGTTCAATTGTTATTAAAAAAAGTCTAAGTAGGAATTAGGAGTCATTTGGATTTGTTTAAGAAAATAAAAGAAAAAAAAATCAATGGAGTTTTGACTCCAAGGTTTGTTTGGAAAAATTTGAGTGATGGAATTGGTTTATTATTTTTCTTGAAAATTGGCATTTGTCTAAAAAATCGCGTTTCCTAAGCATACATCTAAACGGTAATCATGCAACGTGTGTGCGTGTCGGTGCTTGTGTCGGTGCTTGTGTCGGTGTACATCACTTATAGTGTCCATAGTCCTTTACATTGAATCCTAAATACATGCTATGGTCTTGCAAGGAATTAAAAAAGGAACTAATCTATCTAAAATTATTACAAACCCAAATGATATAGAAATGAATAGAAAAGTGATGCCAAAACAATGGGATGAATGAAATGTGAGATGAAATGGTTAGTATCATAAGGCATAAAAATAGTAGAAAGGTAAACAAAATTGAATAGAATAGCAAGAGAGAAAAAAAAGTAATGAAATGAAATAAAGTGGCAAAATATACCTAAAATTGGTTATGACACTTAGACATGCATAATGACCTATAATCCCCTCATTATAGCAATGTTAAAGGGGATTATAGGTCATTATGCATGTCTAAGTGTCATAACCAATTTTAGGTATATTTTGCCACTTTATTTCATTTCATTACTTTTTTTCTCTCTCTTGCTATTCTATTCAATTTTGTTTACCTTTCTACTATTTTTATGTCTTATGATACTAACCATTTCATCTCACATTTCATTCATCCCATAGTTTTGGCATCATTTTTCTATTCATTTCTATATCAATTGGGTTTGTAATAATTTTAGATAGATTAGTTCTTTTTTTTTAATTCCTTGCAAGACTATAGCATGTATTTAGGACTCAATGTAAAGGACTATGGACACTATAAGTGATGTACACCGACACAAGCACCGACACGCACACACGTTGCATGATTACCGTTTAGATGTATGCTTAGGAAACGCGATTTTTAGACAAATGCCAATTTTCACAAAAAATAATAAATCAATTCCATCACTCAAATTTTTCCAAACAA
Organism: Medicago truncatula; assembly: GCF_003473485.1. Taxonomy (NCBI): domain Eukaryota; kingdom Viridiplantae; phylum Streptophyta; class Magnoliopsida; order Fabales; family Fabaceae; genus Medicago; species Medicago truncatula. The sequence continues at coordinate 18,214,676 of NC_053043.1, read as the reverse complement.
ACCTTGGAGTCAAAACTCCATTGATTTTTTTTCCTTTATTTTCTTAAACAAATCCAAATGAATCCTAATCCCTACTTAGACTTTTTTAATAACAATTGAACCAACCATTCACCATTTTCTTCTCTTATGCCTTTAAGGCCTCTTTCTTTTCTTCAAAACCATTTTCCAACAAAAATTAAAATCAACCAAACACACAAAAAGCTTTTTTTGAGAGAGAACTACATGGAGTTTGATCCCTTAAATGGGTATGTAGGCATGAGGTCAAAACCTCTCCAAGTCCACTAAAATAAAACCTCAAACACTTTCTTCCCCCCATTCTTAACATAAATAAATTTCCTTTTTCACAAATAGCATTAAAAATAAAGCGTAGACATAAACTAAGAAAACGGCTCCTATAGAGTACTATAGTCACCGCGGGTGCCTAACACCTTCCCGTAGTGAAAACGACCCCCGAACTTAGAATCTAAGGGTTTTTTCTCAATTTTGCCCTTCCCAAGAAAAAATAGAGAATATCAAAGATTGAAAGGTTCAAGCATAATTAATGACTTGACACCCGAAAATCGCGATAACATTGTTATACCCTGATTTTGGACCTAAAAATACTCGTTCAAGATTTCTCTTTTAACACTGATGTTTGTCAATTCTCTGTTATTTTTCTCTGAATCTCTACTCTCTTTTTAAAAACATATTTTACTGCCTCTGTCTGTCTTTTCTTGCATTACAAGTCATCTAAGAACTCTCTGAAACGTCGCGTTACATTTTCTTGCATTTTATTTCAAAAATCATACAAAAGGGTATTTTGGTCATTTCCTGCAGTGGAACCCATTTTAATCCCTGTGTTTGTCTCTGAGTCTTTTCAATTTGTTTGTACAAATCTTTGTTGAGTCTTTGCTTAAAAATTATTTCAAAAAGTGCGTCTGAGTCAGTTTGGGTCAGTTTAGTCCCTAGGGGCATTTTGGTCTTTTCATGTCAAAATTTCGGCAGGGAGGTATTTTAAAATACCTCATGCCAGTAATTGGTTCGTTTTAGTCCTTTTGTTGATTTTATTTTTGGTTTCACTTTACGTTTTTTTCAAATTACCAATTTTAGTCCAATTTTATTTTTATTGCATTTTAGTCCAATACTTTTTAAAATTGCATTTTTAAGTCCTTTTTCATAATTGCAGATTAGTCCTTTTTTTTTCTTTTTTTGCAGAAAGGTTCCAAAACAGATGTCATTTTTTCATTGGTTCTCAGCTCCACATGTCAGCTATAAATATAAACACAGTGTCAGAAATTTCCAGATCAGATACACAATCACTGCCACATCACATAAACAGATTTCAACTTTCTCTCTCCATTCAGTTAGATCAAAACAGAAAAAGTCTCAAGAACAAAGAAAAAACCCTAGAAATTTCCAGAGCTAGAATCCATTGAAATGGCTTTGATTCTCAGAGATTCGTCAAGGAATCATCATCATTGAATCGTTGCTCTGCAATTCAAGTGCGAGTCCACCACTGAAAGCGGCGAACTCAAGCACGATCGCAGAGGCTTTCCCGGAGACGAAGAGGAGGGACGAAAATCAACATATCGAACCTGTGAAGAAGAAGAGAGGATCGGAACAGCAAGAAACCAAGCCAGAATCGACGGAACAAGATTAAAATCAAGCTTTCCTTGAAGATCCGGTTCGGAATCACCAAGAAAACCACAGGTAAAACTCAAACTTCACCTTTTTTTTTCGCAAGAACAGATAAAAAAGGAGAATCAAGTGTAAATCTGTAGGATTCTAGAAGCACGTAACCAAAAAAGCACAAAGAACAAAGAGAAACTTCATTCAAAACCGCAACTTCAAACTCAGATCTACTCCGGTTGAAATTCTTTTTCAAAAAACTAAGCTCAGATTCATGCATAGGAGAAAAAAGGATGTTTGAAAATGTAAAAAAATTTTGAATCGGAGCAAGGAAAATTTTCCGGTGGCCGGCCACCGCGCCGGAGAAGCTGAGCATGACCGGAGAAGACGACCGGATTCTAGAGAGAGGTCAGACTCTCTCTCTCTAGAATCCAAAGAAGAGAGAGGTTTTTTTGAGGATTTTGTGTTTTTTTTTGTTGAAACTCCTTTTTATATACTCCTCTGTTCCCACGCGCGCGCGTGCGTGCTCTTGTTGTGTTCCCTCGCTCTGTGAACCATCAGATCTGAATGGTTCCAAGATCTGATGGCTGCTGTGTGTTTGATTTTGAATCCTGTGCATGACTTTTTGTGTGAAATATGGTATATCTTCTGTTTGAACCGTTAGATCTTTGATCTAACGGTCACTGCGCTTCCTGCAATTTTACACTATCTTTTGTGCTTTTTCTGGACCCTTGGATCTTTGATCCAGTGGCTGTGATGTGATCTTGGGAGCTAGATCTGGACCTCTGGATTCATCCAACGGTCCAGATTAAATCCTGCTGAGCCTTTTTTTTAATTGCTTTTTAATTGTGTTTTAAATACTTTTTTTTTACACTTTCTTGGTGTTTTATGCTTCTAAAAAATTCCTAAAAATATTTCCCTATCATTTTAATTTTTCCTCTAAGTATTAGAATTTATTTGCTTATTTTTGCATTTATTTTCTTTACTTTGTTCTTTTAATTCTTGCTCATTAAATTCCATATATGTTCTTGATGCATTTTTTACATATTATGATATTTTGGCATGTGAAATAATGTGTGAAAATATCTCTAGGAATATGATATAATGCTTTGTTTGTGTGTACTCTTATGATCCTCACATTGTAGCTTAAATTCAAACCTTTCAAAAAATGGCTATAATGAGGGAATTATAGGTCATATGCATGTATGAGTGTTATACCTAAATTCTAGGTGTATTTTTACCACTTTATTTCATTTCATTACTTTTTTTTTTCTCTCTTGCTATTCTATTCAATTTTGTTTACCTTTCTACTATTTTTATGCTTTATGATACTAACCATCTCATCTCACATTTCATTCATCCCATAGTTTTGGCATCATTTTTTCTATTCATTTCTATATCAATTGGGTTTGTAATAATCTTAGATAGATTAGTTCCTTTTAAAATTCTTCACAAAGACCATAGCATGTATCTAGGACAATGTAAAGGACTATGGACATTATAAGGGATGTACACCGACACAAGCACCGACACGCACACACGTTGCATGATTACCGCTTAGATGTATGCTTAGGTTTTACGACGCTTAGACAAAAAAGTCATTTTTCTAAAATATGAATAACCTCACTTGAAAACTTTTTTTTAAAAAAAGGAGTCAAAGCTCCTCATTTCCCTTTTGTTTTCTTAAGAAAAAATCCCAATGAATTTTAACCATACTTAGGCTTTATTTTGCAAAATAACTACTTCCACCTCACTTTTTCCAAATCTCATGCCCTTGAGGCCTCTCATCTCTATTCTTCAAAAATTCCTTTTTCAAACTTAAAATCAACCAACAAAAACAAAAACCTTTTTTGAGAATGAACTACGATTGGTTTTGATCCCTTAAAAGGGTACGTAGGCAATGAGTCAAAACTCCTCCAAGCCAAGTAAAATAAAAACCTCAATCATCTTCTCCCCTCATTCTTCACTCAAATAAAATCTCTTCTTTTCAATAAAGTAGGCAATAAAAATAAAGCGTAGAAATAAACTTAGGAGAATGGTTCTTATGGAATACCATAATCGCTCCGGGTGCCTAACACCTTCCCGTAGTGAAAACGACCCCCGAACTTAGAATCTAAGGGTTTTTTCTCAATTTTGCCCTTCCCAAGAAAAAATAGAGAATATCAAAGATTGAAAGGTTCAAGCCTAATATATGACTTGACACCCGAAAATCGCGATAACAAACATATATATAAGATAAGCATAATTTTTTTAGGCATCTATACCTTTTTTGAAGAAAAGACATCTAAAATTTTACTTTTAATTAAAATCAAAATTTTATAAAAATTATACGCATTAGCGTAACAAAAAAACAGACACACATAAAGAATTACTCTAAACGTTAATATGTGTGTCTGTATATTTGCGAGGTTGAAGAAAGAAAATAAAAATATTCTGTATCATTAAATGATAGCGTAAATAAAAATATTTGTGAGGTTGTTATGATTAAACGATATTTAAATTAAATATATAAGTGATAAAAAGATAATAAAATTTCTTTGAAAAAAAGGTAATAAAATTAAATGGAATCTCCTTTAAAAGATTAAAGGCTTAATTGCACTTTTGGACCCCTATCTTTCCAAAAGTTACGGTTATGGCCCCTAACTAATTTAAATACAAAACAACCTCATATGTTTTGATTTTTTGGCAGTTTTGGACCCCCAGTCCATTAGTGAGGTGCCACGTGGCCCCCTAAATAATACACGTGGCACCTCACTAATGGACTGGGGGTCCAAAACTGCCAAAGAATCAAAATATAGGGGGCTGTTTTGTATTTAAATTAGTTAGGGGGCCATAACCGCAACTTTTGGAAAGATAGGGGTCCAAAAGTGCAATTAAGCCAAGATTAAATGGAACGGCTAAAAAAAATAAAATGGAAGAAAAAAACATATTGAAATATAATATTTGAAAATAAAAGAAAAGGTTCCCAACGTGAATTGAAGAGAGATGCTTGTGAAATAAATTGTCGAGAAGTAGTTTTTTGAAGTAGCATTCAACAACTTTTTGCCAAAGCTCATTCCATTCAATTTTATGCATTAAAAAAAGTACCTTTTTTAGTAAGTACTTAATTGATATTGTACTTGACCTAACTTATTCTTAAAAATGTAGAGAAGTTGAAGAAAAAAAAACCGGGTCAAACGGTATCTTAATCTCCCACAACGACAATGTAGAAGCAACTGAATTTGGGAGAAAAAAAAATTAGAAAATAGCTAAAAATAAAAAAAAATTGGAAAATAGTTAAAAAAATCGGTGAGGTAGCACTCAACCAAGCAACACTAAAAAAATTATATGCATCAGCGTAACAAACACACAGACAGGCGGACATAAAATATTACTCTAAACGTTAATGTGTGTGTAAATATTTGCGAGGTTGAAGAAAGGAAATAAAAGTATTTGGTATCATTAAATGACATTGTGAATAAAAATATTTGTGAGGTTGTGATGATTAAACAATATTGAAATTAAAATAATTGATAGTGTGTTTGACCTAACTTCTCCTTAAAAATGTAGAGAAGTTGGAAAAAAGCCGGGTCAAGCGATACCTTAATCTCCCACAACGGCAATTTAGAAGCAACTGAATTTGGGTGAAAAAATTGAAAAATAGTTAAAAAAAATAAAAATTATAAAAGTTATTAAAAATATAAAAATTATAAAATAATTAAAAAAAAATGATGAAGGGCAAAATGGAAAATTCACCCTAAAAATGATGAGGTGGCACTAACCACACCCCATCAATAGGAAATTACTAAAATGCCCCTCCTAGGGGCAAAATGGTAAAATCCTAGGAACTTATCTTTATAATATAGTAAGTAGATTCAATGCACATTGATGCTCTCCATCTTAAATGGTGCAGATAACGTATCTCAAAAAAATGTCATGTAAGTTGTTATTATTATTAGAGGTCAAATACCTCATCAGATCCTTTAAGTTTCATGTTTGTTTTAGATAGATCATTTAAGTTTTTAAGGTTTCAGATAAGTCATTTAAATTTAAAGTTTGTTTCGGATAGGTCCTTTAAATTTCTCAGGTTTCAGATATGTCATTTAAGTTTCAAGTTTGTTTCAGATAGGTACTTTTTATCAACCTCCGTTAAGCCAGAGTTGATTTGATAGAAATGACCTATCTGAAGCAAACTCGAAACTTAAAGGACCTATCTGAAACCTTAAAAACTTAAAGAACCTATCCGAAACAAACTTGAAACTGAAAGGATCTATCTGAAACCTTAGAAATTTAAAGGATCTATCTGAAACAAACGTGAAACTTAAATGACCCATGAAGGTATTTGACCTTATTATTAATATAGATAGATTAGATGGACATAATACTAAGAGTTTCAAGTAGGTATGTACTCCCTCCGTCCTTTAATGTAGGCATTCATTGCATTTTTCACATTTCTTAAGAAATTTGACTTTTCATATTTCAAGATAAGTTAATAGTATTAATTAGGGGTATGTTTAGAAAAAAAATAGTAAATGCATCTAGTAATTTGAAAGAAGATTTACATTTAGGGACAAAAATAAAATCAAATAGGAGTTTAGATATAGGGACTGAAGGACTAATTGTTATAATAAATGTGTGCATAAAACAAAGAGTCGTTATTGTATTAAGATACACAAAGCATATACTCCCTCCGTCCCTATATATAAGACCCTTTTGTCAAAATCACGGGAATTAAGATAGTGGATATTTATATTAAAGTTGTTTGTAATCACTATTGTTTTTACAATTTTATCCTTTAAGAAAGAATGTTAGTTTATGTTTTCAACATGTTATTTATTGTTGATTGAAGAAAAAGATGTATAATAAATAGGGGCGTATGTAAAGAAATAATTAATGTAGTTGAAAATAACAAAGGAGTCTTATAAAAAGCGACAAAAAAAATTCTCAAAAGGATCTTATAATTAGGAACGGAGGGAGTATATATCAACAAGCATGCATTGCTTTTACATCTATAATTGTGCCCTAACTGATGGACAATTAACCGACAATCCAAAAAATGAACCATTGACTTTGTTATCTAAAGCATAGAAGGAAAAAAACCAAACTGAGCACGAAATGGGCAACAAGTTTCATAAGAATCCTCTAAAGAGAATCGTTGTATTCATATGAGGCAAAAAAGCCGTAGTATAAGTTCGCACACTCCTTTTGCCGATATCACTAATGGAAAGCAATAATAATACTATAAGTTATAATTGAATTCTATTGCGGCTATTGTCGAGATCACCTATCCAAATATATTAGATAGCATGACCGATATAACTTATTTTCAAGACAAGGCCATATTAACCTCAAAGAATTCAATTGTCAAACAAATAAACGATTATATGTTGGATTTGATTCCAGGTGAAGCAAAAATGTATCTGAGTTATGATTCGCCGTTATCTACAAATCCGAATGGCGATGCAATTGATTTTGCCCACACCACACTCTTGAATTTCTCAACACAATTAATACATCTGGTCTTCCAAATCACAAACTCAGGTTAAAGGTTGGTGTTCCAGTGATGTTGTTAAGGAATATAGATCAAAGATCAGGATTATGCAATGGCACAAGACTAATCATTACTAGAATGGGTAAATTTGTGCTTGAAGGAAATGTCATATTTCGAAGCAATATATGCAAGAAATTTTTTATACCAAGATTATCTCTTACTCCTTCTGATGTCATGATACCTTTTAAATTTCAACGGAGACAGTTTTCGATAGTTGTTTCTTTCGCAATGACTATTAACAAAAGTCAAGGACAGTCTTTGAAGAAAGTTGAGATATATTTTCCAAGTCATGTGTTTTCACATGGTCAATTATATGTTGCAATATCAAGAGTTACCTCCAGAGATGGATTGAAAATGCTTACAACGGATGAAAAAGTTCAAGATGCCAATGTGACTTCAAATGTAGTATATCCAAAAGTATGTCGTAATGTAAGATAAGTTGTGCTAAAAATCAATTATTTTTGTACAATATTTTGATTTATTGCATTCCAATGGTAGCAATAAATTATATTACTGAAGTCACCATTATGCGACTAATATTTATCGTAATTGAAATTTTATAAAATATTACTTACATTGATTCAGTTATAACCAATTGACTTATTAATATAGGAAGGGACTAATAATCGTAACTTTAAACGCGCATGTGTAAGCTGGTAAGACCCGTGCGGAGCATGGGTCGATGGTCTAGTTGTTAAGTATGACTCAAAGGCAGTGTCAAGGGGGGTGGGTAAGGTACGGTTTAGAGGTATTGTTGTAATATCAACCATATAATTTATATAACAGTTGTAAGATTGTAAATTTTTACTCACTATTTATTTTATTTTATTTGTTACAAAAGCTAATCAAAGACAAGAAAAGAGCACGAAAAAAGAAAAGAGAGAAAACTAGGTCGGAGGGAAGAAAACTCCTGAGGTGTCACTCTGAAGCAGGAGAATGGGGTCTTCTGGAGGTGCAGAGTGGATGACAAAGTCAGCATCAGAAGCGGACCCTAACTTTGCCCTGAAATCATCACTCTGATTACCTTCCCCTGGGAGTATGATGCGCTAAAAAGTTATTGGAAGTCAATATGTCCTCTATGTTTTGAATAAGGACAACATAAATATGATAGTGCGGAGTGTCCCCCTTTATGAGATTAATGGAAAGGAGGGAGTCCAAGTAACAAGCCAAATTATCTCTACCCATATCAATGGCCATGCACAAGCAGTGGTAATTTGTTGTCAGCTCCGCCAAAAAAATGTCTTCAAAATGGGAGATCATACACGAGAATGTAGAGAGGGAAAGACCCCAATTGTTGCGGAAAATGCCGCCAAAACCAGTACGGATAGGAGTCCCATTGCAACTTCCGTCTACATTTAGAACGGTGCCCATGTGGTTGTCGCAATTCCATTTGACGTAGCAATCAACAGAGGTTGTTGTTTCATTATTTTTGAAGGCCAAGTGATGGTGCCGGCTGAGTTATAAATGCTGGTGACAATGCGGATTAGGGACCATGTTTCATTGTTGAGGCACATCAGGTTTCAATTCCTCCAAGTCCACCAAAGAGTAGTTAGGAACAAGGCAGAGTGAGAAGTATTAATACCATTACAGATCCAATCAGAGACGCAGGTATAAGAGAAAAATTCATGTCTAGAAAATCCAACTTTGAGCCAAATGATTTTAAAATGTCTGCAATCACAAACACAGTGAAGGTTTCTTCGTGGTCTCCACAACGGGTACAGGTGGCCGAGCTAGCTATTCGGCTATGGTGGAGTAACATGAATACTGTCATCGGCGTGAGGGAGAGGGAGAGGGAGAGGGAGAGGGAAGAGGAGCCAAGTGTACCCACTCTTTGTAGAATATTCACTGTATATATATATAACACCTCATAACCAAATATCATGTTCCATTTTTTGCGATTTATCGTTTCTTTTCACTTATATTAATTGTTGCTTTTCTAGAGACTTAATGAGCACAAATGGTATTTCTAATAAACACATCCTATCCTATTAACTCAAATTTGATTCATTAATTATGTGATTAAACTTTTGCTTAATTAAATTAGCTTTAAGTCAAACGCCACATATATTTTCAATGAATGTTTGGATATAATTTTGGGAGAGTAGAAATGTTTATAGCTTTTTCTCCAAATTTGATTTTATACTCAAAATTCTTGTTTAACCTTTAACTCACTTATAACATAAATATTTTACAAATTCAATTCATCTCCTAAAAACCAAACACATGCATGTTCTATTGTCCATTGTTTTATTGAATTGGGCGACAATGACATAACAATTACAACGAAGCACACTAGTTTCACTGGACTTTTCCTTGCAATCACATCAAAACAAAAAACCAATGTCCAATAATTAACATATCACTATCAAACACACCTTAAAAACTAAAGCACGTACTACTTCCATAATGGAACCACATGATCAACCACAAGCACACTTTCCAAATGCTCCTTAACCTTAATCAAACCCTCACTGGGGTCCACACGGTCCAACTCCTCCCGTCCCGGAAAAACGACTAGGGAAGCAATGGTGAAGCCCTTCGCCCTCTCCGGCGATATATTTTCGCCGTAAGAGACATAACTTACTCCTCCAACACTCTCCTTGATACCTTGGATAGCCCGAAAAACCTCCTCCTTAACTTCACCGTTCTTTTCGTCCTTGAGTTTCAAGAAACTCACACGAAAAGCAGTCCCCGGTGAAGGATGCGGGGGAAGAGCAACTTCCCCCGCAATCCAATCGATGACTAAGAGGTCGTCGAGAATAGGGAGTGCGAAGTTTCTTACGCCGTTGAGGTGGGTAGGGTGAGCGTTGTATATTTGAAGATCCTCCTTTGAGTCATAACGACTATGCAACAAATGAGTGTAACGAAGATCTGAAAAAGGTATAGTTGATGTGGTGTGTTCATTATTGTTTAGAATTGGACCAAAGGTGAGGTGGCGAACTTGTTCAATTGTAACTAAATTTTGAAGCTCATTGATCATGGTGTTAACTTTTGATGATTCTGTGTTTTCTTTGACTTTGAAAAGTACAATATGCTCTACACCTTGGGAAGTAGAGGACATCTTGATTGAAGATTGGGATCTGGACGGTGGAGATTGATGGTAGGGTTTGAATGATGTGGAGAGTTTTTTTGCTTGTTTGAATGGTGAGAATGTGAGGGAAAGTGGTGAACAAGTTCTTAGACTTAGTAGCATGATGTTAGAAGAAAAGGAGAAAAATTGAAGAAAACAAAATGAGAAGGATGAGAAATATAGGGTTGTTAAGCTGGGATATCAAATCTAGTTGATGATAATGTGTTTCACTTTTATATTGTTTCATTCATTTCACTTTTCATAGTGGTTGGTCGGTGGTCCACATTAGATATTTTATGTGCACGTTTGGCACAAGTGAGGTCATAGAGACCGAGGCATTTTGATTTATGATGAGTGTATCCATTGAAAACTAACATCCACTATAGACTTAAGATAAATAATTAATGACCCCTAAAATTTCATAACCACCTAGAAAAACTAAAGTATTAATGACCCCTAAAATTAAGACCTTTAAGACGTAATTTTTCTTTGAAAATTGATGTATTCAATGCATTGAAAATTAAAATATTTAATTTTTTTATGGAATAATTTCTTCTTTTAAAATGTTTAAAGAGTACTCTAGGAACACTCGTTAACAAGACCCTTATATATTTTTTCCCTCTAGAAAAACTTACTACTATCTTTTTGACATGTTTTTCTTCTGTCAATTGTTTTTTAGAGGAGCAAGCGACCATTTAATATCTAAATATATAGGAGTACTTCGTTCTCATATTGATCTCTTGATATATTAAAATTGTAAATACATCCACAAGTGTCTCTTTTTAACTTGATTAATAACTACTGTAATATATAAATTATATATAAGAAATACTGAATTTTAATGTAGTAATTTTTATTTTTATTCTTATTTTATTATTTATTTAAAGTATAAATTTATAATTTTGTCGTTTTTTATTAAATTAAATAACTAGTGATTAGACTTGCACATATCAAGTGTGGAGAATCCTAAGTTTGAACACAAACCATTTTTTATCAACATCTCTGCAACTATCAATATAATTGAGTTATATTTACGGAACATCTATTTTTTTAAATAGGTGTATAACATTTCATATATTTCACGATTTTTTAAGATAAATATTATTTATAAATTTTGACTACATTTTTTCAGTTCACTGATGAATATTTATCTATATATGTTAAAATATACATCACTCGTTACCACTTAGTTCAGTGGCAAAGTAGTGTTTTAACTAGGTAACGATCCTCTCCATTTATAAAAATAAATGGAAAAAGCAATTTAGAGAGAGATAGAGACATAAAATAGGTAATAGGTCCTAGCATTACGTGAGTCCCACTATCATTAATTACATTTTACTTTTTTATGTGTCTTTATCTATCTAGTTGGTAGAAATGGAGAGGATGATAAATGGAGAGGATCTTAACTCGTTTTAACTAGCTTCAAAAACTTGCTTTGATTTCCAAGATCACTTTTTCAATCATTTTAAATTTGAGAAATGATATTTGTGCATCCATTTAATGATAACATTTTGACAATTTTCACTTTCATGATACTCACATTTATTATCATCTCTCTTCCTTTTTTCTCTCTCCAATGTTTCTGATCAATAAAAAGAGAGAAAAACAAGGTTGTAACTAAAGTTGTCATTAAATGGATGTACAAATATCATTGATCTTTGAATACCAAGTAATTCTTCCATGGTCATGTGACCAACAATACAATTCACATTTGATCACAACCAATTAAAACCTCACAACTAATTAACATAGGGAGAGAAACTTGTTTGCAAATCTAGCAAAAAAAGGCAGAGAGAGAATGTTATCGACAACTATGATACCACCAAAGAAGAGGAAGGGTTAACGATGCCCCAGCCACCTGTGGCCGATCACGACAACAAGGTGATGGGGAGGGGCCATCCCAGAGATGAAGTTTGAACTTGTATTCACTGCGTGGAATGATATCAACGTGGTGAGTCGCCGGAAATGGAGGTCATCAAAGGAGGAGACTCTGTCGGTGGATTGGTAGAGACAACTTTGCCTTCTCTCTTATTCCATCATTGTCATCTCCTTTCAGCTTCCACCCATTTCCTTTCATCTCTTCCTATCTCTCTCCATTTACCCTTCTCATTTCAAAACAAAATCAACTAAACAATAACATGGATAAAAGAAAAACAACACAAAAATCATAAACTTTATTTTAAAATAAACCATCCACGACAGTGGCCGTCGCCACTGTGGTCATGATCGTCGTCAACCCTCATTTTCACTATCATCACCGTGACCATAACCAATATTATTGTCTTTGCCTTCTTCTCCTCGTGAATCCTCATTGATGTCGTTGTCTCACCTTTCTCTCCCTCGGTGGGATCGCAGTTGTTGTTCCCTCTCTCTTCGTTTTTTTATCAGGGTTCTCTTTATTTTTCTGCAAAATTCTCTCTCTCTCGTCTCTCTCTCTCTCTCTCTCTCAATATTAACGAGTTGTCAAATTTTGGTTGGTTACGACCATATATGCATTGTTGGTTACATGACCATGGAAGAATTACTCTTAATTACAACATACCCTTGTCTATTCTCTACGTGTAGCTTTGGATGGACATTGTCATTTACTATGCGGTGTGAGTTGATAGAGAATAGTAAGTGCAAACATAAAATACAACGGGATTCAAATTAAATAGAATAAAAATACTATTATTGGTGTAAATGAATCCCCTAAAGATGTTGCGGCTCCGCCACAGTTTTTTTTTTTTTTTTTTTTTTTTTTTTTTTTTTTTTTTACAAAAATAAAACGATATTCATTCATTCAAATTGATATAGTACATCAGATACAAACATCGCTTAAAACGTAAAGGATGAATCAACGAACAAACTCACAGCACCCAAGCTAATAGCAAGCAACGACAAAATGCCTATAAATAATATGATAAAATCTAAGTCACCGAAATACCCATGCTTCCGGATCTGCAACATTGATGCTCAAATCGTTGATTGAATTTGTAATTGAGTGATGTCGATCTTTCAATAGGAACTAAATGATTACCGTGACAAGACGGGAAATCAAACGTCGCACAAGACGACTAACAACATAACGCCACAATTAGACGGAAATCACAAAACACAAAAGGAAAAACTTGATATATGTGAAAACTACTTATTTATATTGAAAGAAAAGAGGAAAAAAGATGTAGAGGAGTGATTTTTGGTAAAAACAATGACATAAAATCACTCCTGCTCGATGAACGAAGGAGAAAGAAAGTTTAAAGAAAAGTTGGAGTTTTTGCCTAAGTTTCTACTGCGGTATTTTCGCCACGGATTGTTATAGATAGCTTCACCTCTGGATGTTCTCATTGGCATAAAACAAACATTATTTAAGGAAAAATTAAAATTTTAAATGAAAAATAAATAAGAAATTGAACTAATCTCTATCCTTCTTCTTATAACTGTACCCTTTTTATTTTGTAAAACCTAATTATTAGTTAAATTTTGTAAGAATTCATAGCCCTCCTAAATCCTAAGAAGCATATGTTCCTTAAAGAGTGTAGGTTATGGAAATACCTCCAACTGTTTTACTGCAACACAACTAGCATGCAAGTATTATTAATTTGACTAGTACATGTTAGATTTGTCAATTTTTTGAACTCGGGCCGAACAATAAAACATAATTTTAGTTACGGAAGGATTATGGAGAGCTAGAAAAAGAAAAAGTATTTAACAACATTTCAAATTCATTTTCAGTGCAAAGAAGTGGTTTCTGGTTCTCAATCTCAATTGCAAGGTATTCAGTATGCTTTGAAGTCTCAAAGATTATAGTCTCACAATAGTTTTGATCCTCTAAGAACTCAGCCTGGTGATGGATGGGTCAAGATTAATAGTGATGGTGCAATAAGTAGTGGTCGTGCGACTTAAATGGTGGAGTTGTTTGTAACCCATAAGATAGATTCATTTTTGGGTTTTCTTTTAATCTTAATGTTTGCTCCATTGTTTAGGCATAGCTTTTATGAAGAGATTGTTGAAATGAGAGTGACAACAAAAGTGTTATTAACACTCCTCCTGTCCATATTACTGTTACATAATACATTTTATTATCTAGCGAATTTTAAAAAATTAACCATTTACACTTCTAAGGATTTAGAAATTAGGTGAAAAATAACAGCAGCAATACTAAATATTTGGAAAATATTTTTTTACGCCAATAAACGCTGAAATATCTTTTTTTAAATATATACTTTTTAAAATGGTTTAATTGCACTTTTGGTCCCTATCTTTTCAAAAGTTGCGGTTTTGGCCTCCTAATTAATTAAAATATAAAACAGCCCCTATGTATTGAATCTTTGGCAGTTTTGACCCGAATGTCAATTTTGACTTGGTCTTCGCTGACGTGACACCCACATCACTTAAGTGAGGTGCCACGTGTAATTTTTTTTTTCTTTTTTAATTCATGCTGGCTTTTGTTAAAATTGACTTTCAGTCCTGAGATAGATTCAAATAAAATTAACACTGCCTTCAGTGCTCGAACGTTAGCCCAACTCTTTACCCTGACCAGCAAGGTGTCGTCCGCAAACTGAAGATGAGAAACATACACTGAATTTTGCGGCCCAATACCATAAGGAGTGAAAAGTCGATTGGAACCAAAGCCGACATCATAACATTAAGACCCTCCGCCGCCAAGAGAAACAGGAAAGGAGAGAGAGGATCCCCTTGACGAAGACTTCTCTAAAAAAAAAACTCATTTGTCGGGCTCCCATTAACCAACACCGAAGTTGTTGTTGTCGTGACACACTCCATAATCCAAGAGCGCCATAACACCGGAAAATTCATTTTAGACATCACCTCATCAAGGTAACCCCAATCCACATAATCATACGCCTTCTCAAAGTCTACTTTAAAAAGGAGAAGATCTTTCTTGGCATCATCAACAATGTCATTTGCTATCAAAATTCCATCAAAAATTTGTTTACTCTTAATAAAAGCAAACTGAGTTGTAGAAACAACATTACCGACTACAATAGGTTACATAGTAGTAGATTTTACTATCTATTGCATTTTGAAAATTAGATAAGAAATGACACAAATAATACATACCTTATGTTTTAAATTAAGATATTATGTAGCTAGTGAAATGTTTAACACAATAAAAACAAAATTGTGGAATAACCTAATTGTGACATTTTTGTGTTGCTTTTTGACCTTTTGTCTTGCAATATCAATACTAATTTACCATTTTTTTAATAAAAAATAGCTTAAATGTGTTTTTTGTCTATCTATTTAAAAAAAAATGAAATTTTGGTCCATAAATTTTAAAACTGGATTTATGTTCCTCCAATTTGACATTCTCTAAAATTTTCACTCATGTTATATTGGGGTCATCTTCGTTGATGTAACTTATTCGCTAATGACATTGAAGTGTTGTAGTCCAATCCATTTCAAGTGGAAGTATTGTAGTCCAATCCATAATGAATATGTCAATCCAACAAAAATAACTCTAAAATATAATAGGGTGAAAATTCCAGAAAAAGTTAAAGTAGATAACCAAAATTTTAGTTTTTAAAATGAGGGACCAAAATTTATTTTTATTTTTTTAATATGAGGATCAAAAGTGCATTAAAGCAAAAAAGAAGAAAATAAAAAATGAATCCTATGTTACCATTGGTTGCTGCTTTGATTTTAAAAATTAAATGATTTGTATTTCGTTTTGGGAAATGATAACTTGTGTCCATAAGATACACAAGTTAATGCGTCAAAAGTAAAAATATTTCATTGTAATTAATACATTTGAATTTAATATTTTATTTTTGATTAATTGAATGCCATAATTGAAGAAAAATTTCTATTTTTGGGTTGCTTAACATGTGCCTGGTACAAGTTAGCATGACCCTTCATATCTTTTTTAACAATAAGTATAGGAAATTATGATAGATTTCGAAGAATGCATCAGACTCTCTTGTTTTTCTTTAATAAAAACAATAATATGAACGTAATTATTGCAAATTCTGAAAATATTCAAGTACATACAACCTAAGTTGTATACAAGTTAAATGACAAAAGAGTGCATTTTTTTTGCATTGAATATCATGTCATATTAGCCACACAAAAAGAGATTTGACGAGAATCTCTCAATCCAGTAAAATTTCAATGTAACAAAAAGGCATAACATATTGGTTTTTTTAAGTCAAATCACAATACGGGAGTTGGAATATCCACACACGCAAAAAGTGGCTATAAAATGACTCTTTCGCATCCGATTTTAATATATCATTTCTCAGTCTAAAATAACAAACACATCCACCTACCCATTTCGTTTTTCTTTTATCTTTTTGTACTTCAACCATGTTGAGTGGAAGGAAAGGTCGTGGTTGCCAAAAGATCGAGATGAAAAAGATGAGCAACAAGAGTAACCTTCAAGTGACTTTGTCAAAGCGTCGTAGGGGACTCTTTAAGAAAGTCAATGAGCTTTGCACCCTTTGTGGTGTAGATGTTGCTCTCGTTGTATTCTCACCTAGTGAAAAAGTATTTTCTTTCGGTCATCCAAATGTTGATACGGTTATAGATCGCTATCTCTCTGGGGTCCCACCACAAAACAACAGCACCATGGAATTCATTGAGGCTCACCATAGTGCCAAAGTGTGTGAGCTTAATGCTGAGTTGATTCAAATCAATAACACACTGGACGAGGAGAAAAAGAGTGATGATGAGTTGAGCCTTTTGTGCAAGGCGTTCAAGGCTCAATTTTGGTGGGCTTGTCCAATTGGTGGGATGAATAGGGCTCAACTTGAATTATTCAAGAAGATTTTAGTGGAGCTTAAGAAACTTGTTGCTCAATATGTTCATAGGAGTGCAATTCAGGGTACTTCTTCTCAAACTTTTTCATTTTTTGCTGGTAATGATTTATCCTCTAACATCCCTCTCCATTATCAGCCAAATCCTCAACAAACTGAAATGTTTCCACCACAATTTTTTCATTACCCTATATTGCAATCTCATTTGTTTGGCTTCAACAATATGAGAGAAGGAGGATATGGACCCCCCAGATTCTATTGAAGTTCTAGAGTCATTCCTTTGTCACTTGTGTTGTTTGAAAATCAATAACCAACTCAATTTCTCATCTATGCCCTCTTTTGAAAGTCAAACTTTTGTTTACGAGTCTAATCATATCTCTGTTATCATTTTGAACTATATGGCAGAGGAAAGAGTAATTATAAGTTTGTTGTCTAAAATATAGGCACCGTTGATCTATAATAAAGCACTTTTCTTTGTTGAATCTTCTTTTATACTTGTTTTGTCTAGTAAACTAGTAACTTTTTATGCTAATTTGATACTTTGTATACGTAATGACGATTTCATCTCCTTTTCTATTAATAAAAGATAACTATATGTATGTTTGAATTGACATCAAATTTGGTAGAATTGTAGTACGCCATTGTGATTTTGTTAAAATTGCAATTTAGAGTTCAATAAAAATTCACAAGAATCTAAATATTGAATACCATAACATGTCTGTTTTTTTTTTTTTTTTTTTCAAGGATGTCTGGTTTTTCTTTTTTCTACTTATACATTGTTTTTTTTTTTTTTTTTTTTTTTTTATGAAATTCGCATGGACTGCAGTCATGTGGCAAGCAACTGATCCAATTTCAAGTGATAGATCAAATGTGTGTTGAAAATATCGACATCGGTGCAAAGTAATTAATTAGATACTTACTCACTAATCCCTTCGGCCTTATTTACAAGTAATATTGATTAATTTCACAAGTTTTAATAAGTTAGTTTAATGGTATTGTATATATTGCATTACATCTAAAGGAAATATATTGTTTTGGTAAAACTTTTTTCTTCAAATTCTACCTTTTATTTAAACTATTTTATCATTTTTACAGTATTTTTAAAATTATTAATTAGAAAATTAATTAAATATCATTGCAATAGGAATAATCTCACTACAAATGGAACAAATATTGAACACTATAAAGGAAATTAGTTTGATCTTATTTGCCAAAAATACTTTTTTTGAGGGAATTTGCCAAAAATATTTTTTTTTTTTGAGGGAATGCCAAAAATACTTGATTGTGGTATATTCTAAAATTTATATATCTGCATATAGCCGTAAGGTGTTCGTCTTTCCGTTAATTTTATAAATAAAGCCGAAACAATGAATGGTTTACTGTTGGAACTCTATTCATTGAACAAAATCGAACATAAATTTTATTTTTCGAAACAAAATGAACACTATAAAGTAAATTTTATTTTGCAGAAAAAATGAAACAAAATTTTAATTTATGTTTTAATTTAAATTTTATTTTTCCTGGAACTATATCCATTGAACAAAATCGAACATAAAATTTACTTTATAATGTTCGTCTTTCTCTATTTATAATTTTATATCTGCATATATCAGTAATTTAAAATCGAACATAATGAATGGTTTACTGTTGGAACTCTATCCATTAAATTTACTTTCTGACTTCATGCCAACAATCAAATCCACCTATTACATTAATAGTTGGTGATATAGAACACTCATATAATATGCTACTCTCTGACCTACTCTCTGATATAGAACACTCGTTATAAGTAAAAATAAATCTAAAAAAAATTGATGTATTTGATTTAAAATTTGAACTAAATAAATCCATTTTTCTTGACCTACTTTTGTCATAATTAAGCTTAGAGAAAATATTTATTGGCTAAGTCCGACGATTTAAATAAATAGAATATTTTTCTTAAAAAAAAAATAGATTAATTCTTTACATATACTAAATAAATAATTTAAATTTTATTGGCTAGATTATATGTTTATGTTGGGCTAGCTTACCCTCACCCTTAAATACACACATACGAATTTTTGAAAGCTCAACAAAGGATCAAATCACTTTTTGAACAAAGACATGATGGGCAAAGAAAGAACTAAAAAGCTACTTGGTCGTGTGCTTATGTTCATTTTCTCACGACTCATACTAGAGAAAATGAGCATTTGTTTTTCATTTATGGATGTCTGTTTGAAAAACTTCCTAAAAAACTCTTTTTTAGTTTTTAAAAATTTGAAAATTAAATTTTTTTTTGCTAAACTATTTTTTAAAATTACAGTTTTGGAAACTGTTTTGAATTTTTTTAGTTTTGGGGACTAAAACTAAAATATGTAAAATGATAACTATTGCGAGAAGAGGACTTGTATATTTCAAAAACCGAAAACAAACACTATTTCAAATAGGCTGTGTTTCATGGTGGCTTTCTGAGGATTTTTATTGCAGGCAATCGGATGGTTTCGCCTTCTTATAGATTCAGTTGATTGTTGTTCTTGGATTATGATCTAGTTTATTTTTTTATAATAGTAAATTTTCATGTGGTGCTGCAAATGATTTATACGGAGTCTGATGTGTCAACATAGTTAGGATGTCACGTTTTTGCAACTATTACATTTGCACTGCACTAGCCTTCATCTAAAAGTATTCAATGGTGGGATGCATGCAACTTGTGCTGGGTTTTTAGAGATCTATTCCTACTTCCAACTTTTACGTCTTTGGCTATGTTTGGATACAAGATCACCAATGTTACATATAGGATTCTTGCGCATATATTTGATTTTACACAGTAAGACTTCTTATATTTTTTGTAAAGGTCTCACTACAAAAATGCATATTATCTGTGTATGTATCTGCTATTCCTAATTCCACGTTCTCCTTGGCCTGAAACAAAATGAAAACATCAATTAAAATTTAAAAATGAGAAAGAAATAAGAAGTTGAACTAATCTCCCTCCCTTTACTTCCGATTATTTTGCTGCGAACGCCAGTAGCATGCGAATACTCTGAAGGCACAACTAGCAGCACCAACGGGCACCACAGCTGCATTTGTCGCAACCATTAAATCTTCAAAGGCTGCGCCTTTAGTTCCCTCATTACCAATAGTACCCCTCTCCTTGTAGAAAGAAACGAGTGTTTTCGTGTAATTATTCTTCTGAACCTTGTAGACCATTCAATTTTGTTACTCCTCTGGTCATGTCCAAGGTAACAGGAAGAGCAAAGCTGCTTTGGGAATCTGGTATCGCCGGTACCTAGAGAAGCTTCTTCTTTGCTCAGCCTTTTGTTTACCTTGTTATGGGAACTCCACAACCCGAGAGTAAAGTCACGAGTTTTGTCGAAAGGACTAAAAACACTAAAAATTATATGAACTCGGCATTAGAAGGGCGAAAAGGAAACCTTAAATGATATTGACATTTCACATTAGCAAATTCTCAATTCGTTTATCACCTCGAACACATCTTGTAAAAACGTCGTTGGCATTCCTCGCAGAAAAAGAAGTTGTGGACAAAATCAAATATTGCATTAAATGTAAACTGACTCTCTCCATCCTCAATCCTCAAAGAGAACAAACGTAGAAGAACCCATAAGCCATGGTTGTGGCACCTCTTTTCAGCAAATCTGAAAGTTCCTAACTGTGCTCTTGTTTGGATATAAAATGACCCCTTCACACCCAACTTCAATGGGCCATTTCTTACTCTAAATAAAAAACACATACACCCACCCACCCTTTGCTTTTTTGTTCTCTTTGTTTGTGCTTTAGCCATGTCGAGCGGAAAGAAAGGCCGGGGTCGCCAAAAGATCGAGATGAAAAAGATGAGTGACGAGAGCAACTTGCAAGTTACTTTCTCAAAGTGCCGTAGCGGGCTCTTCAAGAAAGCCGGTGAGATTTGCACCCTTTGTGGTGCAGATGCTGCTCTTGTTGTATTCTCACCTAGTGGAAAGCTATTTTCCTTTGGTCACCCCAATCTTGATACGGTCATATACTGTTATCTTTCCCTCGTCCCACCCCAAAACAATGGCACTATGCAATTCATTGAGGCTAACCGCAATGCCAACGTGCGCGAACTCAATGCTCAGTTGACTCAAATCAATAACATGATGCATGCCGAGAAGAAAATTGGTGATGAGCTGAGCAATTTGCGCAAGGAAATGGGGGCTAAGTTAATACATACTAACAAATTTTTGAAAGCTCGACAAAGGATCAAATTACTTTTTGAACGAAGATATGATGGGCAAAGAAAAAAAATAATAAAAGTTACTTGGCCGTGTGCTTTAATGGTGGCTTTCTGAGGATTTTTATCGTAATGGCATGGTTTCGCCTTCTTATACATTCAGTTGATTGTTATTCTTGGATTTTGACCTAGTCTCCCAAGTTTTGTTTTTTAGGGAAGTATCAACAGAGTTAGGATGTCAGGTTTCTACAATTGTTCCATTTGCATTACTCTAGACATAATCTGAAAAAGTGTTTAATGGTGAGATTAATGCAACTTGTGCCGTGTTTTTAGAGAATATCCCTACATCCAACTTGGATAGAAGATCACCGATGTTGTATAGGATTCTTGCGCATATATTTCATTTCACACAGCGAGACCTCTTATATTTTTGTAAAGGCCTCACTTTAAAATTCGCTTTAGCTTTGGTTCTCAATATATATTTTGCAGTGTTTGTTAATCGTCAAGCGATCTTCTACTATACCTTTTTGAAATGAGTTCATTACCCGACTAATAATCATATGTTCTTTAAAAGAGTGTAGGTGATGGAAATACTTCCGACTCTTTTGTCGTGAACGCCAGTAGCATGCAAGTGCTCCAAAGGCGCAGCTACAGCTAGCGACAGCAATTGCCAAAGCTGCTCCGACAGACACCACAAAACTGCATTCGTTGCGACTATTAAATCCTCAAGTGCGACTCCATCAGTGGGATAGTGATGGTGAGTTAAAATGTTTGCTGAATAAGGCACAAAAAATTGTACTTTTTAGCATATAATATACCTTAAAATTCCTGCAAGCAGGGCACCTGACTGTGAAGCAAGGGAAACGAGAATTTCTTATACTCATATTTCATTCTCCATAAATCTACCAATGGACATAAAGGAATTTGTAAAAACTTATCATCAACCAATGCACGTATTTCATTAAGAATTTTGAAACACATTCTTAAAAGACTTATAATCTAAGAAACTAAATATGAGAAGAGACATTTAAACTTTAAACACATAAGAGCATCTCCAATGGTGAACTTCATCAAAAATATTTTATGGGTCCCATTAGAGCCACATCATAAATGATGCAACTCATTTATATTTTACTTCAATGGTGTAATTCTAAAATACTCATTTTGGGTTCCACAAGTTTACCTCATCTATTAATATTTTTTATATATTTTGGTTTATTGCAAACAAACATATTTATTTAACTATTTTTATATATATTTACTTTTATATTTGACAAAATGATGCACTGTTTGACACTCCAGCAGGCGCACGGTTACTTTGTGTCAACCGCTGGAGGTGCTCTAAGTAATAATACAACAACGACAACCAAACATTATCCCACTAAATGAGATCGGCTACATGAATCAATCGATGTTCTAATGTTTATATTAATTAACACAAATATTAATAATAATAATAATAATAATAATGAAATTTAATAATTGCTTTATAAAAAACATACCGTGCATATCTTCTCTTCTTATTCCTAAACAAAGCTTTGTTGCCCTAATTTTAACCTAATATTTTAGCAACTTTTCCCTCCATCAAAACCTAACCATATTTCCTAATTTCCCTCCTCCAAACCCTAACCATGATTTCCTAACTCCACTCCTCCTAAAACCTATCTAATTGATTTCCATAAACCATATTTCCTAACTCCCCTCCTCCAAACCCTCACCAATATATTTTAATCCTTTCTCCTAAACCGAAATCTCTTTTTAAAACCATACCTTTCTCTTAAACGTTCCTAAACAAAGCTTTGTTGCCCTAATTTTAACCTAATATTTTAGCAACTTTTCCCTCCTTCAAAACCTAACCATCTTTTCTTTTTATTTATAAACCTAACATTGTTGCCCTAATTCCACCTAATATTTAACCTAAAAAATTATAGCCACTTTTCCCTCCTTCAAAACCTAACCATATTTCCTAATTCCCCTCCTCCAAACCCTAACCATGATTTCCTAATTTCCCTCCTCCTAAAACCTAATTCCCCTCCTTCAAAACCTAACCATATTTTCTAATTCCCCTCCTCCAAACCCTAACCATGATTTCCTAATTTCCATCCTCCTAAAACCTATCTAATTGATTTCCATATTTTCTGTTGCCATAATTTTTTCCTCACTTCCTCAACTCATTTACCCTAATATATTATCTTTTATCTTTTATTTATTAAAGTTAACCCGAATGCTAATTGTTGCCCTAATTTAACTTAAATTCAGTGCTTGCTTTTACTGTATTACCCATGTTTAAAATATCAAATTGCAGAAATCTCCTTTTTTTTTTAAAAAAAAATTGTTTCCTACTAAACATATAAACTTAAAAAAAAGAAAAACAAATCACTCCTATTAACAAATTGTTCCTATTTTATTGCAGAAATTCCCAATTCTTTTGAACGAAACAAATCCCTCCTATTCTTTTGAACAAAACAAATCACTCCTATTTTTTTTTTTAACAAAACAAATCATTATTTCCTGCTGCTTCTGCTAATAGATTTTGTTACTCGCATCCTTGGAGGTTGACTGGTCTAAACTCCCATAGAATTTCTGAATCTGCTAATATCATTTGTGTAAGATGATGATATATGCAATGATTTTCAATGTTTTTTCTTTCTCCACCATGTTTTGATTTGTAGCTTTATTTTACAAATTGTAGATTTTGTTGATGGAAATGTGGATTTGGGGATATGCAGGTATGTTTGTTTATTTCACTTTCATTATGTAATTGTTTCATTCTAATTATTATTTTTTCTTCCCTTTTTTTGAGTTTGTATAGAAGTTTTTTTTTTTTTTTTTTATTTATAAAATTGCCTCACTTTCTCTGATGGTTCCTACTATGTCGTTGGATTTATCACCAAGAAGCTGGAAGGGTTGGTTCTATCCAGAAAGTTGCAGATAGGCTTCGTTGTTACACTTGGTCATGACTTCTTCATCTCACTTCAAAATTGCAAGTGCGTTTTCTCTCTCCATGCGAAAATTATTAGCTTATCTTACAATGGAATTGATTTAATTAATTAATTCATTAAGTATGTAAAAAACAGGGCTCCACAATGATTTAATTGTTTCATTCTAATTTAATTTTTGTGTTTATATAGAAGCATTGTTATTGTGTTAACATTGAGAAGAAAAATCAAATGGATTTTTAGCTGCTCCTCCTCTTTTCTGTGACTAAGGTTAACCACACATCTTTCTTTCCATTCAATTCCTCTATTGTACAAAATAGCTTGCAATAGCTTTTTAGGCTTCTTACAAAATCAAAGTAATTGTTATATGATTGGTGTGGGGTTTGGTTTGTTGATTTTGCAGTTCAGGAATTTTCAAACTCGGGGTTGGAATAAGAGTAAGAGCATCTGTTAAGTTTGATTTTTGGTTATTTGTAATCCGATGACTTTTTGAATTGCATTGCTATCTAATTTATTATCATCTCTTTTTTTTGTTTGTTATATTCTAGAAGGAGGTTTATGCGGTGGTGGTTGTTGCAAGAAGGCCCTCGCGGTGATAATTTATACGGTGGTGGTTGATTATACTGATGTGACTGTGTCTTAGATATCCTCTGAGCTATGCAAACTACAAATTAAGTTGTAAACCATGATTCATATCATTGTTTTAATAAGGATTGGCCCAATGCTTCATGTGATATTCTATTGGCTAAATAAGGATCTATCTAACCATATGATTGTGTCTTCAAAATATGCTTAACTTACCATTAACTATAAGCATGATCATTGCAAAACATTAACTGTAAATCATACCTTACCTACATAATATAGCTATGTATTTCATGTTATTTTAATTTACGGTTTTTATGTGATGTTGAACTCCTAAATTACTAATATATTGTGCTCATCATTGACCCGTGTGGTAGCACGGGTTAGCAA
The DNA here is from genome assembly GCF_003473485.1 of Medicago truncatula. Classification (NCBI taxonomy): domain Eukaryota; kingdom Viridiplantae; phylum Streptophyta; class Magnoliopsida; order Fabales; family Fabaceae; genus Medicago; species Medicago truncatula. The sequence goes on along the minus strand of NC_053043.1, from coordinate 18,189,610 downwards.
ATTATGAGGTTTTGCTTGACATGAAGGCAATTTCCGTTATCTGTCGTCTCATTTGCAATGACTATTAACAAGAGTCAGGGTCAGTCGTTGAAACATGATGGTGTTTATCTACCGTCTCCTGTTTTTTCACATGATATTCTATTGGCTGAATAAGGATCTATCTAAGCATATGACTGTGTCTTCAAAATATGCTTAACTTACCATTAACTATAAGCATGATCATTGCAAAACATTAATTGTAAATCATACCTTACCTACATAATATAGCTATATATTTCATGTTATTTTAATTTACGGTTTTTATGTGATGTTGAACTCCTAAATTACTAATATATTGTGCTCATCATTGACCCGTGTGGTAGCACGGGTTAGCAAATTATGAGGTTTTGCTTGACATGAAGGCAATTTCCGTTATCTGTCGTCTCATTTGCAACGACTATTAACAAGAGTCAGGGTCAGTCGTTGAAACATGTTGGTGTTTATCTACCGTCTCCTGTTTTTTCACATGATATTCTATTGGCTGAATAAGGATCTATCTAAGCATATGACTGTGTCTTCAAAATATGTTTAACTTACCATTAACTATAAGCATGATCATTGCAAAACATTAATTGTAAATCATACCTTACCTACATAATATAGCTATATATTTCATGTTATTTTAATTTACGGTTTTTATGTGATGTTGAACTCCTAAATTACTAATACATTGTGCTCATCATTGACCCGTGTGGTAGCACGGGTTAGCAAATTATGAGGTTTTGCTTGACATGAAGGCAATTTCCGTTATCTGTCGTCTCATTTGCAATGACTATTAACAAGAGTCAGGGTCAGTCGTTGAAACATGTTGGTGTTTATCTACAGTCTCCTGTTTTTTCACATGGACAGTTGTACGTCGCAATATCACGGGTTACTTCGAGAGGTGGTTTAAAAATATTGATTAATGACGACGACGGCGATGATATCGATGTTGCATCAAATGTGGTCTACAGAGAAGTTTTCCGTAATGTGTAGGACTTTTTTGTGTACTGTTCATTTTCTTACTTATTGAAACTATTTGCATGTCAACGAACTTCAATTTCCCTTTCAAAATTATATGTTATTTTAAAGTAACAGGAACTACGTACTAGAATTATGGAACAATAACAAAGTCTTTGATATTGACATTATGCTTTGATTCACGACAATTTTTAGATTCACGTGAACTAAAGTGTCTTATTTTTTCAGTGAATATTATCATTTTTAAATGACATGTGCGTTAACGCACGGGTCAATGGTCTAGTGTATTTCAAATTCACGTTTAGATAAGCATTGAAAGAATGCAAAGCATAGCAAACATAAACATTTGATAATTTAAAAATATTTATTGAGACAAATCGAACAACATGTTACATGTGAATATATATATATATATATATATATATATATATATATATATATATATATATATATATATTGGCTAGATTCACATACTGATAAGTGTGGAGAAGTAAAAATTTGTATGTCAGAACCACCTCCTCTACAAATAATATCTTACATATTATTGTTATTTTAAGCCTGCGGGCTAAACATATCGGTTTGTGGGCTTGATCCATAAACCCAGCTCTAGTAACTCTAATAACTATAAGAGATTTACTTTTCCTACATTTTGCATTTCCTCGCACGCCCTATTTTTTTTTTTCAATTGTACCCCTGGTCTGGATTATGTTTTCCGAAAAAGATTGTTAGAATTTTGCAGATTAATCCGGATATTAAAATTTGGAAAGGGCTTTTTCCAGAACTTTTTCAATTTTAAGCTTTGAAATTCGTAAAATAAATACAAATAAACATATAAACCAGAAATAAAAAGACAAAAAGATATCCCCGTGAGCTTAGCTCAGTTGGTAGGGATATTGCATATTATATGCAGGGGCTGGGGTTCGAACCCCAGACACTCCACTGCTCCACAATTTAATTGTGTGAACTCTGGCCACTAGGCTACTTGACCAAAAAAAAGACAAAAAGATAAAAACAACACATTTTATTAATATATGAACAATACATTACAATAATGTTGAAGCTTTTTAAGCTTATTACATAAGAACCTAATTCTATTTCTAATCTCCTAAGAGCCTAATTCTAATCTCCCAAGAGCCTAACCACTGGTATGTGATAGGACATACCAATAGCTTCCCTGTTGGAGGGCAACCAGGGGAGGAGGGAAGAGGAGGGCGGGAAGAAGAAAACAACGCCCCTGAGGGAGGTAGGGGGTGCTCAAACTTACGCCCAGACAAACCAAGCTAAGAACCACACTGACCCATATGACCCCCCAAATGAACCGCACTTCTTTGCAGTGCGGTTCCATCCTCATTGACCGTTCATACAAACCTTGAAAGTTTTCAACGAGACCCTTATCTATGAAAGGTCAAAGATGGAAAACCATGGTTGTAGAAGGAAGAAGAGGAGGAGAGGGTGGAAGAGGATGTTGTGAGAAATGGTGGGGTTTGGAAGGCTATTTATAGGGAGGGTGGGTCAAAAAACGGTTGGGAGGTCATAAATGTAGTCAAAAAATGTGGTAAAACACGTTTTCTTGACTTGACCACCGACAAAAACATGTGGTGCAAACCACCGGCCATGACACTAATGCAGTCCGGAAAATATAATCCGGAGTGTACCTTTGTTTTCCGGAATATATTTTCCGGATTAATATGATACTGGTGAACGAGGGAAAAGTTGGTACTTCTTGTAGGGTTAAGGAAGTTCTGGACTGTATAATCCGGAAAGCTTCAACATTGGATTCTTTTGTGTGGATCCATTAATGTAGGTTGGGACGGTTACAACCACTAACACGTTTTCATTGATTGTACTAATGACCTAGGACTTATTTTAGGCTATAAATAGGCTTTTATCTTCAACAAATACCTTCATTCTTCACTTCATCTTTTTTCTTCCATTTTCTTCAAATGTTTTTAGTTTTTTAGGGGTGTCGGTGGTGTCATGGTCATTGTTGACCGTTCATATGAACCCTGCAATTGCATTGCAGCTTGTGTGGGGTTCATATAAAGGTCAACAGAGACCCCTGACATCAAAGAAAGGCACAAAAAAGCACATAACAATATGGTCCGAATTTCGTTTTCCGGTCACTAACAATCTTGTCCGGATTATATAATCCGAACCAGGGGTATTTTTGGAAATTTTGCAAGGCGCGCGAGAAGGCAGCAGGGTGGGAAAAGTAAATCTCTAACTATAAATATTGGGTTTCTGATAGACAACTTTGACACCACCATATTGTTAGGGTTTTAGACACCACCATATTAAGGTGTAATATTTGACCTAAGTAAGAAACTAGTCAACATGTCTTCTCCTTCTTCAATAAGACTTGATCTCGATGGCAACCCAATTAAGCCGATAACAATCTGCATTATCGACACCGGAGGTTTCATTGGTTCTCACCTCTGTGAGAAGCTCATGCTCCAAACCCCTCACAAAGTTCTAGCACTAGATGTTTACAACAACAAACTCAAACATCTCTTGGAGCTTGAAACTCTTCCATGGAACAACCATTTTGAGTTTCACCGTTTGAATATAAAAAACGATCCCATACTCGAAAGTCTAATCAAAACCACATATTTGGTCATAAACCTTGTTGCAATCTACACTCCTATTGATTACAACACAAGTCCTCTTCACACAATTTACAACAACTTCATTGTTGCAATTCCAGTGGTGAAGCATTGTTCCGAAAATAACAAGAGACTCGTTCATTTTTCTACATGTGAGGTTCATGGGAAAACTATTGGTAGTTTTCTCCCTAAAGATAGTCCTCTTCGTCATGATCCTGCTTACTATATGCTCAAAGAAGATGAATCTTCGTGCATTTTTGGTTCGATCGAAAATCAATGATGGTCATATGCATGTGCAAAGCAATTGATTGAGAGGTTGATTTATGGTGAAGGTGATGAAAATGGGTTGGAGTTTACAATTGTGAGACCTTTTAATTGGATTGGACCAAGAATGGATCTCGTTCCTAGTGTTGATGGTCCAAGTGAGAGAGTTCCTAGGGTTCTTGCTTGCTTCAGCAACAATCTTCTTCGTGGAGAGCCGTTGAAATAAGACATATCCTCGATAGACATCCAATGAGGAGTGTTATGAATATTATTGTGGATGTCCATAAGGCATAGATGTATAACTATTTGGTCCATTTACCATTATTATTGTATTCTAACATTCTTGTATTTCCCTATAAATAAGGCTCATTCGTAATGAAATGATATACACAAGAGACAATTGAAACTCTCAATTTTCTTTCTCTCTCTCCTTCACCTCTATTTTATAACTGTTCTAGACCGGTTAGAGGACCAAACCGCACATCGACATGTGGTCGGACTTGCACCGCCTTAAGACTCCGCACCTAAAGGAGCACGCTAGATTGCGTGCACCGTGCTGCACAGAAGCTCGCCGTCGCGCAAGGATCACCCTACATGTGTCCTGCACCGTCCCTAATCACACGTCGCATTACGTGGAGACAGTAGTGGCCAACGTGCGCCTATATAAGGGTGAACTTGCTTCACCTTCTAGGTATACATCACTTTTGACAACACTTCTTACACACTCTTTCTCAGTTCCATTACTAACTTGAGCGTCAGAGTACTAACGTGCCTACAGGCACCTTTCATCCCACCGTGAAGACTCAACGCCGCCGCACCGAAAGTGGTTACCATCACACCGGAGAATTCACTGTTGTCGTTGCCACTCGACCGTTCTCGCCAGACAGATCAATAACAAAAGCAAGGTTTTACAATTCAGTTTCTGAAAAGTGTGTACTTAAAAAAAAAAATTAGAAAACAAGAATGAGAGGTACATAAGTGAATGGGAATTTTCCTTAAGCAAATCAGCCGTTGGAAAGATGCATTTAGAGAGGAATTTTATCACACCAAAATCACTTGGGAATTACACATCTAAGAAAATATTATAATTTTCATTTTGCATGAATATGTATTCCTAGATAAAAAATAAAAAAAAAAAAAAAAAAAAAAAACACGTTTTTTGTCTCATTCTCATGTGTGACCTATGTTGCTGACACCATTCAGTCATCATAATTTCATTTCTATCATTAAGTACTTTTTTGTGTTTGACAAAAATACTCTCGTTCATATTTTATAATCTAAACCATTTTTTTTTTTCGATTTTTAGATTATATATTTTGAATCCCCTAAAATCACCCGTTCTTACTCGGTTTTGGCGAACTTTTCGACCAACGTAGTTTTCTCCCTCCTGATGCATGTCGCCATAACAAATGCATGGAACCAATCACCATACAGAGACGAAAGACCAATTAACAAGGAATCCATCAAACTTCCAGAACCCACAGAGGAAACAATCATCTTTCTCACTCAGCCTAGAAAAGTAAAGAGAAAAGGAAACTATGAGGGAGAAGGGAAACGTCCCCCAAAAGCACATCGAGGAAGAATAATAGGCACGATGAGAAAAAGGGAGATGTTCCCTGTTTAAATAGCCTATGAACTATTCGAATCAATGGACCAGATAAAGGGGAGCTTGGGAGTCACGATCTAACGGCTAAAAGCAGCATTGGAAAAAATGAAACGCAGTCAAAACGACGCGCGCGTGAAGCACCTTTCCCGGACCGCGTGCAACTCACGAAGCTTACAGTTACAAGTGGAAAGCTAGCTGAACGACCATTACATCTAAATGTTTCAGTTTGAAGCATTAAATGGCAACTACCCCCACTAACTCGACACGGACGCCACCTTTCTCATAACAAAGCAACAAAATAATCTTTTTACAAGCAAAAACTTCAGAGGCGCCAACGTTTGCAGGCGCCCGAACGAACGCCCTCTCTACAACTATAAGCCATTGCACCATAAGGGCACCAATGTCTTACGGGGCAACTGTTCTGGACCGGTCAAAGGATCAGTCCCACACACGTGGCCTAAACTTGCACCGCCTTAAGGCCCCGCGCCTGAAGGAATATGCCAACTTTAGTGCACCACACCACATCTAAACACGCCCCCACGCGAGGACCACCCTACACATGTCCCTAATCACACGCCACAAAACTCGTAGACGGTTATTCTCAACGTGCGCCTATATCTTTACTTCACCCTCAAGGTACAATTCATTTTTCACAATACTTTTTCTACATACTCTTTCTCAATTCCATTACTGGCTTTAGCGTTCCACCGCGAAGAATCATCGTCACCCTACCGGAGCATTTTCCGCCACCGTTGTCTCTCATCCATCGTCACGAGATAGATCACTTTTCAACGGTGGTGGTTAATTTGGAAAAAAAAGTAGATATCACTAGTGGCTATAAGAACATTGATATGCACAAACATGAATCCAAATCTGAGATTATCCACTTTTTCACACCTAACCACCAAGCTATTTAAAAATAGGCTTAAATGTGTGTTTAGTCCCTGCACTTTCGCCCAGTTTTGGCATTGGTCCCTGCGCTTTTTTTTGTTTGGCATTGGTCCCTGCACTTTCTAAAACTTTTGGCTTTAGTCCTTCCGTTAACTTTCCGTTAAAAAAAAAAACCAAAACTAACGGTGTGCCACGTGGCCCAATCATGACATGCCACGTGGCACACTAAAAACAAAATTTTATAATTGAAATAAATTTAAAATAATTAATTAAAATAAGAAGATTAGAAAAGAAAGAAGAAGAAAACACGGGAAAGAGAAGAGAAAGAGGGAAGTAATGGGTTTAGGGTTTCAACTTCAACCCTAACCCTGATTGATTTTAATTCCGACCATCATCCTGTTCTGATTCCGACCACCATCCTCTTCTTTCTCTTCGATTTTGCTCACGATTACGACCACCACCTTCACGATTCCGACCATCACGATTCCGACCACCATCCTCTTCTGATTCCGACCACCACCTTCGAGTTTGCGTTTTCAATTGACGGTTCGTTTTACTCTTCTGATTCTTCTTGTTTATGAAGTTTGTTTGTTTGTTTCTGTTATGAATTTTGTTTGTTTCTATTATTATGGATAATACTATTTTGTTTGTAGTGCTCTTTTGGTCTGTTTTTCTTGCTTGCCGCACCTGTTGTTTGTGTTTCGTTGTAGTGCGCTTGCATGGCCTTCTTGTAAAAGTGAAACTGAAAAGTTGTTGATTTATTTTAAAAGCAACGTGTGTTGATTCTTTCTTTTCTTATTATATGTTTTTTTTATACAATCTATTATTATATGTTAACTAAGTCAATTTATGTTCTTTTCTGTAACTTTCCATTTCTTTAATGGCATGTGGGGGATCATATGTATATATTCTCTTTGTGTTGTATGTGGGTATCTGGATTACAATGTGTAGGGTCAATATTTTATTGTTTCTACTCTCTCCTTTTGTGTGGACATGTGCTTTATTGTGTTTTTTTTCTACAAGTGGTTTTTTTTTTTTATCGTTTTTGCTACTTTTTTGTATGTTTGGTTCAAACTTCATGCAGTTGTTTATCTATATATGCAGAAATGAGTTTCAATGTTGTTTTCCATCATGGGGGTCAGTTTGTAAGAGATTTGATTGTGTATTATAGGGGTGGTGATGTAACTGTTGTTGAGGGTCTAGACAAGGATAAATTGAGTTATTTTGAAGTAGAGGGTATAATGACAGATAAAAAATATGCTAAGAATAGTTTCAGAATGTGGTGGAAAGTAGAGGAGGAAATTGCTTACAAGAAGTTGAGATTGGATGCTGATGCTATGGATATTGTTGATTATGCGTTAAGTAACAAAGTTGATGCTCATATATATCTTGAACATGGTGTTGATAATATGTTTTCTGTGGATGCTCCTGTATGTCTTGAATTACAAGCGTTAAATGATGTTGTGGAAAATGTTGATGCTGGTGGATTTGAAGAAATTGAAGGTGATTATGGAGGTGATTCTGAAAATGATTCTTATAGCAGTGAAGATGAAGCCAAAGGAATTCATTTGGATGATAGTGAAGATGAGAGAGCTTTAGGAATGGACGATGGATTTGGTTTAAGCGATGGTGATGATCCAGAGTTTCAACCTTCAAGAATGATGATTGATGAAAATACTTACAATTTGAAAACTCATTCAAATGAAAAAGTGGGGGGAGGTAGTTCAAGTAGTGCACCTGCAATATGTGATGTACCTGATGAATCACTAAATGACAAGTTTGAAATTGAACACGAGTATCTCAGTGAAGAACTTGGAAGCAGTGATCCTGATGACTTTGACAATGAGAAGGGACTTAAAGATGACATTTTTAGGATGGAGGAGTTGACCAAGAAATACAAGTTCAATGTTGGGTTGCAATTTAAATCATTGAATGAGTTCAAGGATGCTATTATAGAGTGGAATGTTCTAAATGGGAAGGAGATAAGGTTCAAGAAAAATGACTTGGAAAGGGTTAGAGTGGAGTGCAAGATGAAGTGTGGTTTTGAGGCTCTTGTAAGTAAAGTGGGAGGCAAGCACACGTTCATGATGAAAACATGCAAAGGAGACCACAAATGTTCCTGGCAAACAAAAAATACAAGTGCTACTGCCAAGTGGGTGTCAAAGTCAGTAGCTAACAACATGTTTACGGGTGACCATGTGACGATAAATGACATTGTGGATTTTGTGGGGAAAAATTACTCTGTGAATATCACCTTTTGGAGAGCTTGGAAAGCAAAACAGATGGCTAAGGAAATTGTAGAAGGTAATGCTGCACGACAATATAGTCTATTGTGGAGGTATTCTGCGGAGCTTAAGAGAGTATGTGCCGGTAACTCGTGCGAGATCAACATGGAGAGACCACATCCAACTTTACAGCCTAGGTTTGGAAGCTTTTATTTTTCATTTGATGGTTGCAAAAAAGGATTTTTGACAGCATGTAGACCTTTTATCGGTGTTGATGGTTGTCATCTAAAGACTAGATATGGAGGACAACTTCTTATTGCAGTTGGAAGAGGCCCAAATGATCAATATTTTCCTTTAGCATTTGGAGTGGTCGAGACTGAAACCAAAGAATCATGGAGATGGTTTCTAACATTGTTATTAGAGAATATTGGACAGGATAAAATATGGGTTTTCATATCTGACCAACAAAAGGTAATTATGTTGTTGTTTGTAATTATGTTGTGTTTATTATTCTGATTCCTATTTGAAGCAGAAAACTCAAAAGTTCATTTTTTATGCTTATATATGCTTGTGTTTTTATTGTAGGGGTTGATTTCTATTTTTGAAGAGATGCCTCTAAGATTAGAACATAGGTTATGTTTGAGGCATCTGTATGCCAACTTTAAGAAAAGGTTTGGTGGAGGCACTCTAATAAGAGATCTCATGATGGGGGCAGCTAAGGCAACCTACTTGCAAGCTTGGGAGAAGAAGATGTCATAGTTGAAAGCGGTCAATCCGAAGGCATGGGAGTGGCTGATGGGTTTTCCCACAAAGTTGTGGTGTAAGCATGCTTTGTCTTTTTATCCTAAGTGTGATGTATTAATGAATAATATTTCAGAGGCATTCAATAGTACTATCTTGGGTGCTAGGGCCAAGCCAGTTTTAACTATGTGTGAATGGATTAGGCTTTATTTGATGAATAGGATGGCAACTTTACAGTATAAACTAGGTAGGTACGAAGGTAGGATAATGCCTACACCTATGAAGAGATTAAATAAGGAGATTGAACTTAGTGGAGGATGGTCACCACACTGGTCTACACCAACATCTTTTCAAGTTACTCATCATCTTAAAAGCAGTGGTTTTATTGTTAACTTAGATAAAATGACTTGCACATGCAACTTTTGGGAGTTAGTAGGCATACCTTGTAGACATGTTGTAGCAGCTATGGGTTTTATAAATCAAAATCCTGAGGACTTTGTTGATCAATATTATTCAAGGGAAGCATATGAACTTTGTTATAGTTTTAGTGTTAGTCCTATTAATGGTCAAGATATGTGGCCTACTGTTGAAGTTGAAGACATGCTCCCCCCACAATACAAGAGAGGTCCTGGTAGACCAAAAAAGCTGAGGAGAAGGGAAGCTGATGAAAACCCAAAGACCGGAAAACCTAATACTAGGGGTCTTAATAGGTGCACAAATTGTGGCCAGCCCGGTCATAATGCTAGGGGTTGCAAAAGAACAGAAGTAAACCCATCTGCACAGCAAAGAAAGGTATATAATCACTTAAATATTTTGTATAATTTTTTTTGTACTTAACTCTCTATAAGCCTAATCATGTTTATTTTGACAGAGAAAACCCAAAAAAAATGCTCATGCAGCGACTACCTCCAATGCACCTGCAACTGCTGCTTCAAATGCAGAAACACCTTCTAATACACCTGTCACTACTGCTTCAAATGCACCTGTTGTGACTGCATCCAGTGCCCAAGTTCCACATGTTACTATTGTGCCTGTTTTGATTGCATCTGGTGCCTAAGTTTCACATGTTACTGCTGCACCCATTAAAAAGGTAAATGTAGCAGATGTTGGTGTTATTTTGTACTTGTTTGCCTTATTAAGTGCCTTATGCATTCCATTTTTTTCTTCTGTTGCACTTGTGTTAACTTGACAGAGTAAAGGCAATAAAACAAAGAAATCTGCCTCTAATATCAATTCTAATGTACGTGCTGTTGATTGTAATCAAAGTGGTGCTGTTGAACTTAATGCACCAATTGACAGTCAGTTAAATGACGGCGACGATGATGAAATTGTAGCAGCTGTCGAGGAAGCAGAACGTGCACTTGGCATTAAAACGGTTCATGCAAGCCAACCCACACCATCTTTGAAAATTCAAAGGCAAATTGCCAAACCATTAAGTTGCACTGCACCACAAAAGGTATGTTGCCGCTTATGTTCAAAGGCAAATTACCAAACCATTAGTCTTGAATCTATGCTAAACCAATAAGTTTTTCAACTCATGTGTAGGGAAAGAAGCGAAAACCAACCGGGCCATCAAGGGTGAACTCAAAAACTGTAAGATGAAGATAAACCTCTCAAAGATAATTGAAGATGAAGATGGAGATCCCAATGAAAATTCAAATGAAGATTATCGGAGGTTTTAGAACCTATTGATGTATTTTGTGAATTTGAGACCTATGTTTAACTCACTATATTTTTTGTGCATTTTGAGAATTAGAGGCTTATGTTGCCAACTTACTATCTATGTGGTGCATTTTGGTTTATTTTGAGATAGAGAGGCCTGTGATGCCAAATTACTATCTTTTTGGTGCATTTTGAGAATTATAGGCCTATATTGCCAAAGTGCAATTTAATTTCCATCTTCTTTGTTGATTTTTATCTATTGTTACGGTGTTAATACGATACAATTTCCATTTGCAATGTTATACAATTATTACTTAATTTTTTTTAACAAAGATTTTTTGATTTTATTTTTTTATGATTATTCTTAATAAAAATAATGAACAAAACAATAATTAAAACATAATAATTTCATTGAAAGTATTTCAAAAAAAAAAAAAAAGTTCAAGGACTAATACCAAAGTGCAGGGACTAATATCAAAAAATGCTGAAAGTGCAGGGACTAATGATATTTTTAAGTAAAAAAATAATGAATAAAATAATAATTAAAAATTGATTTTTTTTTTTGTTTTTTAGTGTGCCACGTGGCACACCGTTAGTTTTGGTTTTTTTTTTTAACGGAAAGTTAACGGAAGGACTAAAGCCAAAAGTTTTAGAAAGTGCAGGGACCAATGTCAAACAAAAAAAAGCGCAGGGACCAATGCCAAAACTGAGCGAAAGTGCAGGGACTAAACACACATTAAAGCCTTAAAAATAAATAAAAATAACTATAACTGTTCACTTTCATAATTTCATTGTACATTGACAAGTGAAGCTTCGCTAATTAGACACCATCTTTGTACTAGAGAATCTGATTTATATATCTCTAAAACGTAATTTGGAAATCTGATGTAGACACCATTAACCAATCAGTAGCAATGTCAACTCCCTAAGTTAACTAATAATGATCTTAATTTTGCAATTTTAATGACCATGTGTCTTTCAAGAAGGTCAACAAAATGTACTTAGTTTATTTTTAATTTTTTTATCATGGTATATCCTTCAACTACTAAGACTAATTTATGAGTCAGAGATCGATCCATGACGATATGTTTAAGTAACCGCAGTTGCTAAATTTTTGGACAATGCTAATTAGATCTGGAGTGATTATCCTCATTGTGGATATGTAACAACTAATCTTTCAATTCGGATAGGATCGCAATAGACGTCAAATCTAACTTGAGATAACACTAATTTTGTAAAAGGAGTTTGGTTTTATACAAAAATAAAGAAGAAAAAAAGATGATAACTTATTAAAATTATCATCAAATTATTATAAGTATCGTCATTTAGCCATAATCAAATATATTTCCGGCATGGGGGGATTATTATAATCAAGTTACAGTAATAGAGTCATATCAACAAGTTACATTATTATAAAAAAAAAAATTGCTTTCTAAGAGCAAACTAGAGTTGGCCTCCTTTCCAACCTATTTGCTGGAAATGCAAGGAACAAAGAGAAAAGTAGATTCCCACTGCACATGTTATGTGCTAGACAATGTTTAATTTGTCTTGGCTTGGGTAGGGACCAAATACATTTTTTATATAAGATTTTCCAAACCTTGATGATTACCTCAAACATTGCATGCATATGATATCTGTATGGAACACTGTTCCCCCACCATTCTCTCTCTCTACAAATATATTGGTTAATCTATTGCATTATGCTTTATCTTTTAGCGGCTGATAAGGTTTAACTAAATTATGTCACACCCAAGTTGATATTATTTATTTGGTTATGAAATGAGTAATTGATAATGTTTTATCAACATGTCATTTTTGTGCAGTGGTAAACAAGAGTGTGACAAGTGATTAGTCAATAATGAACTAATTAAGTCAATAATTCCAAAATCCTTTTTTAACCTTTATAAGAAAGTGTGACTCTAACCCTCATAATTTCTGTCACAGGTTGTTTTACTTTAACGGTTAAGATTTTGAGCCAGACCTAATTTGCATTGGCCTAAAAGTAAATAAATTGTCTTGAATAGGAAAGTTTCGCACTTATATTTCATTGTGTAAAATGAAAGTGGTACTTAATATTCGATTTCTAAGTGAGCACAAGAAACGTGAAGGAATGCATAAATGTTGTTCTCATGTTTGGAATCACGGCAGACTTTGACAATGTTTCTGTGGTGGTGCTGTGATTTTGTTGAAACTTCAAAGTATAACTTTGCTTCAGTAAAATCACGCTGGTCAAATTCAACCTGTATTTAGAGATAAATTAAGATCATCTTCAACGAAAGTGTCTTATTGAATTGTTTACCTTTAAGAAAGTATTAGGGTGCGTTTGATTTGTTAAAAGATAAGTATTTGACAAATCAACACAAGACAAAACAGAACAACATAAGATATAACAATATACGACAAACTTTCAAGGTATTGAACAACATTTTGTTTTGTACAATGTTTGATGGACAAAACGTTATTTTGCTATTTTACATAACTTGTACTTGAGACAAAAAGTTGTGTTGTGGTTTAATGATAGACAAAAAGTTCAGCTTTTGTCTAGTTTCTTACCTCTCAACTTTCTAGTCCCATCAACAATTTTAAAATCAAACAGAGTACAACTGAAGTTATCTTCTCCAATCACTTATTTTTTAACCGATCAAACGTACCTTTATTGACTTTATCGTTGGAGCATATACACATGTGAAAGCCAAATGTATTATTAATGTATTTTTAAGTTTCTATATAATTGTGTTATTGAATAAAAATATCATAAGAATATCCTATTCCTATCCTAAATCTAAATTACTAAATGTTGTTGTGGCATGAAAGACCCGACCAAAATTTTAGTTAAACAACTTGACCTTAATTGCGCCACCAGGGATGCTTTAGAAAGCTCGGTGGTTTTGCAACGGCATAAATTGAATTTGAATGAATTGATTATGTATAATTGATTCAAGGCTAAAATCAATTGAAGAAGTCAATAACTAAACATTCTAAGAGTGTCAAAATCCAAGCATATATTTCAATAGTTGAAACCAATAATAAACAATCAAAGTAAGGTACCTCAAAGTAAATTGATTGTGATTTTTTGATTAGTATGTAATATGGATAAAGGAATCAATTTTGTAGATGAGGAAAATGTCCTTTCCTTCAATGTGCAAAATCTAAACCAGAAACAAGCCATTTTCAGCAATCACTCATGTGGGCCTCTCTCCTAAGATCAGGAAATTAGGCTGCCACAAACTGGGTCCACCATCAAAGAATCTGCTCAATCAGTGAGAGTGAGAGAGAGAGAGAAAGAGAAATCCAAGCCAGAGAATTTTCAACTATAATAAGGTTTGTCATTGAGGACATTTATTGCATAAAGAGAATAAAAAGGAGGGGAAAATTGAAAAGTAGATCAAGAGGAAGAACCTAAGAAAGAAGAGATAAACATGGAGAAGTTAACTTCCAAAAGAGAATCTTTGGGTCCCTTGTCATATTGTTGGGGTGTCACTGTTTACATACATCTACCTCTAGAGACTATACTGTATACTACTGTATTATAACTATAAGATAACAAAATATACTTAACTTTACCACCCAATATCATTCATTGAGTAAAAAAGAAGAAAAATTAAAATAATAGTCAACAGCTCATGGTCTCTTATCTAAGATTCTGTTTTTGTGGTTGTGTGTGATCAGAAACAAAAAATATTTACCTAAAGCTGATTTCTTCCCCCTGTTTCAGGGCATCTTCCATACATGTATACTTCTGAATCCCCACCCCCACCCCCAAAGGAATAGTCCAGTGGTATGGGTTGCAACCTATAAAGCACGGATAACTCTCAGATTATGTGTGTATCGTGTGTCCGACACTAACACGATATCTATGATTAGATTGAATTATGCCATTTTTTTCAAATTATTATCGGTGTCGACATGTCGGTGTCGGTGTCTGTGTTGTGCCCGTGTCTATGTTGATGCTTCATAGGTTGCGACACCGAGTAATTTATATGCGCGAACTTAGGATTCGATATCTGCTACTAACATTTTCTCCTCCCTAACAAATTAATTACTAAGATTTTCCTTAAAAAAAATGTATTGTTCTTAGTTTCCACCCACAAGGAAACACAAGCAATTAAAACCAAGTATTTTGCATTTGGTAAAAAGCTCAGGTTACATAGGAATGGACCTAAAAGAGTATCTGCAATCCATTCTCAATTTCAGATATATCATCTAAAGTAAGAGCTAGGGGACCAACATTTTGAGTTGAACTTGTAAAGAGAATAAAGAAAGGTATCATGATGAGTTCCCATCTAAAAGAATTATAGACAAAGTTTAGTGAAGAACCTTTAGCTCCTTTTTACAAGGAGAAAAGTTAAAGCAAGTTGAAAGACTTAACTCATGCAATCTAACTCATCATTGCTAAAACAGCAGATAGAGAAAATAATTCTCATCTGTAAATTGTATTTCATCACATGTTCAAAGAGAGAAAGCCACACAAATTATAAAGAAATTAAAAAGTAAAAAATAAACAAACTATTATTTATTTTCCATATTGAATAACAGAAGGGTGAATCAATAGTACCTGAAACATGATTAATTTTTTATTAGATCCAAAATTACAAGGTTACAATGAGAGGAATAGGGATGGATAATCAACATATAAATTTTATATATTTAAAACATAGTAAGTGATAAGCTTAAGAAAGTCCTGTAATACAAGAAGAGAGTTTCAGTTTTCAACTAAAGAGCCTAAACATGTTCTACACCTCAACAAGATTGTGAAGTTAAGCTTCTCCACAAAGCAAAAGAATTAAGAAAAACAAACCCTCTTTCTATGTAGGCCTGTGTCTTTTGTGTCCACCTTTTCCATCTGATTTCACAGCACCACTTGAATCTCCTTCTGAAGTAACATCCATGGATTTAGTAAAAGAACTTGAAAGATCAGCATATAAATCAACCACTCTTCTAATATTGTTGTTGAGCTCTTTAATTAGTCCAACATTTCTGCTGAGATTATCAGGAATTTTGGATTCATGATTTTGGTTTATCTCATTGATTAGTAACCTGTTCTGATCCAAAATGTTCTGCACTTGTACAAAGCTCTTCTGAAAAGTTCCTAATATCTTAGTATCAATTTGTGTACCATTTCCAATACCAGAGAATGTATCATCCTCCATTTTTGTAATTTTTTGGAGTCAGAACTCAAAAGGCAATTCAAGTCAGAACCAACCCTGCATCATAACATACAACAAAATATGAAAATGATTTAAGTAATATATATTGTTAGTGTTACAACCTATATAGCATTTACACAAACACAAACATCAGACACATATTGATACATCGATACTAGTATTAATTTTTTGAAAATTAATTAATTAAATGCAAATACATGTGTCAGTGTCATGTTAGACACAACATACGATTTCCATAAGAAACGTGGTTGCAGCTGTAGTTTACAGTTAACACATCGATAGTGGTATTAATTTTGAAAAAATATATGAATTTATTGAATATATTTACATGTGCCTGTGTCATGTCAAACACAACACGTATCAGACATCTGACATGACTTCAATCAAAAGTGTCAATGCTACAAAGCTTAAACAGAAACGATATTGACACTTCGATTCTCATATTAATTTTAAAAAAAAATGTCTAACACAACACATGAAAAACACTAAACACGTCTTCTATCAGAAGTGTCAGTGTTACCGTAGTGAACTGTCTATTGTTGATTAAAAATAATTTTATCCATAATGATATACTCCTATATCTGTACAGGCCTGCACTTAAACATAACAGAGAGACAAAACGTGAGCAGTTTTGGAATTGTTTAAGGCATTTAGGCAGATGAGACAAGGTCTGTTGTAGAAATCATGACCACCATTAGTTACTTTTCCAGAGGTATCAGACTCTTATAAAAATTAATTATTATTGCATTATTATAATTATTATTATTACTACTAATTACTAATACAAGTACACTATAGAACTATTATTGGCACTATTATTATGGATAGTGATAATTAATAATTTATTTATGAATTGGGAAAAAGCAGATCCCGTTTCCATAAAAGGGTACCTTTTTTTATTGTACTCAGAAAAATAGCTACCCTAAAAGCACAGAGTTCCATAGAAGAATCTCAGAAACTCAAATTCCCTCAAAAATTAAAAATCAATCATTAACCTTTTCCACAAAAAATAAAAATCACCCAAAAGCAAAAATCAACACAAAAACAAATTAAAAACCCAAAATCCATACATTCGTAAAATTGGCATTGCTCAGAATTAAAATAATAAATAATCAACAACAAATAAAAAAATTAATAAAAAGTTGAAATTGAAAATCTTGCAACAGCATTATAAACTCATGAGAATTTGATAAATT
The DNA here is from genome assembly GCF_003473485.1 of Medicago truncatula. Classification (NCBI taxonomy): domain Eukaryota; kingdom Viridiplantae; phylum Streptophyta; class Magnoliopsida; order Fabales; family Fabaceae; genus Medicago; species Medicago truncatula. Next base: position 18,172,255 of record NC_053043.1, on the reverse strand, counting down.
GATTATTTCGAGTTATTACGAATCTCAAAACAATTTAACTGTAGAGATCTTCTGAGAATATTTTATTCAACTAGAAAGAAACAAAAGAACGAAAGAGAGAAAAAAAAAACATGGAGCTAAAATAATCAATGTATGAACAAAAAAAAAATATAACAAGATTAATGAAAAATAAAATCAAAATTCTGGTTTAAGCGACGTAAAACAAATTAATGAAAGGTTTATTGATAATAGAATTTTATGTATAAAGAAAAAACATGGTACCTTATGAATCGGGAACATTATAATTTGAGATTGAAAGATTGAGCGGAAGAGTGATGATGAATCTCCGAAGAAGAAGAAGACCTGTGTGCTGTGAAATGTGAATTGAATGAATGAATTCTTCGCTGCTTAGAGAGAGAAAGAGAGAGAAAGAGAGAAGAGAGAGAAAGAAAACATGTAGATTTGACAGTCACGCTCACGTTTGGACCCTCTTTCGTGTCTTAAATCTTAATATTTACAAATATATATTCTCTTTTTTAATCCTAGGTATTTAGTATTATTTTAATATTTTAGCATCTGATTTTAATTTCAGCCATGAGATTGCATCGACGGCGTTGAATATCTTGACGAGAGTTTTATCATCGATTATATTGTTAGTTGATTTGAGGAATTAATATTTACGTGCAGAGACTCCTTAACGTTCTTGATCAGAGACTCATTGTAAACTCCAAACACAACCCTTAGACCTGGTTTACTATCCCTTCCGCAAAACCACCATGTATCCATTCATCTGTATTGATTCATTAGTCATTAGATTATCTTTAATGGCCAAAAACAGAAACCTACATTCTCATCTTAGCTCGTCAAGGTTAAGCTTCAACTCTCAAATACGCCTAGGGCAAGTGTTGTGCGCCCCGTGCATCAAAAATGTGCAGGGCGAAAGCATCTTTTCCTACTTTTTTGTGAGTAAAGCATGCGCTTTTAGCCCAAACTTCTTGATTTTCTAGGGTATGTTTTTATCTTTAGTAAATTATTTTAGTTGTCATGTGTAACTAATTCTTTTTGGGTTAGAGTTCTAAGATGAACCTCTATTTATTTTTGTTGGTTATTTATTAAATTTAATGTCGTTTATATTTAATTTATTTTTTGTTCGCTATTAAGTTTTATTACAAATTTATTTACCTACTTTGGTATATCCATCTGATGCCTAACAGCACCTGCTAATCGCACAGTGATCCTTACATGCGGGGTCTTGCTAATTCAAAGGTAATTGAAACATAAACTTAAATTGGTTTTCCAGTGTTTCTCAAGGCAATGAAGGCCAATGTTCCCTTAGGTCTGCCCATCTATGAATCTTAGGACACTCATAGCACACTCTTTCTACGCTTACTTAACAGTTTTACAAACAGACATCTCTAATATATGTCTACCTTACTAAGGGTTTCAAGAGAATGGTTTTACTAAACTATAGCTTTAAATCGGACAGCTAGGCACTTGTTTCCCTAATTACTAACCAGTTAATTCCTAGCTTCGGTAATGCACCACACGACCCAATGGGTATCATCCATTGGATACCTAAGTCTAGGGTTGACAATTCCAGTGGTTTCTTTGGCTAATTAATAATTACTTACTTCCTAGACAGATAGTTAACGGTAAAAGGATATAAATATCAAGATATAAGCATCGAGTTAGTGAAAACAATATTAGATCCTGTCACAACTTAAGTACCTAATCTAGCGTTGCACCTCTCACATAAATAAATTTATAATCTAATAAAACTCAATAACGAACAAATGAATAAATAAATTAAATAAACGAAAAATTATAATAAATAAATATCCAACAAAAATATAGAGAGGTTCATCTTAGAACTCTAACATAAAAATATTTAAGTTACACATGGTAACTAAAAATAAATTGCTAAAGAATAAAACATACCCTAGAAAATCAAGGAGAAGATAGAAACTCCCCCCGAAGCTCCAAAGTAGTCTTCCTCTTGAACTGGTCCAGTTTTGAACGACAAATTCTGAATGAGAAAGACTGGTATTTATAGTGAGAGTTTCTACCTGGATTTGGGCTAATAGTGTGGGCTTTACCCAAAAACCCTAACAGGAAAAGACAATTGTGCCCCGAGTTTTCAAGCGCTTAAGGCACATTACCAATGCGCCTAGCGCATGGGTGTATGGAAAAAAGTCATGCCCTAGGCGCATGGTAGCCTACACCATGTGCTAGGCGCATGGTCTTGCCTTTCCTAGGCCCAAACTCTCCGATTTTATGTCGTTTTAAGTCTTCGTCTTCAAATAAATTGCCTAAGGACTTGGGAACAAAATTCCTCCCATTTGTAAGTCTTCTGAGGCCTCTTGAATCTTCATTCTTTGGTTCTTGAATCTTCACAATTTGTTCGGATGTTCTTGATTTTCCGATTTGCATGATTTCTTCGTGAATTACTTCAAAAAATCCCTGAAATTGTTATGTTTCGGGAAAATTAGAATTACAGACTCATATATAAAAAAAAACATTACTATAGTCCCGAAATCATAGGCAATCGTTCTAATACTCCTCCATTTTGCTGCTATTTCCTACTAAAATAAACTGAAAAACATGCTAAGAATAACGTAAGATGACATGTCATCCGTTACCTACTATTATTGGGTTATGATTGGAAGTATTAAATAAGAAAATAGTTGAAATTTGTTGTTGTGCAAAGTATGTAGACGATTAAGATTGTTAGGCACTAGGAGAGTCTGAACATTCGGAACGCTTGGGTGGAGTTAGAGTGATGGTTTGATTGATAACCCAAAGGTAGTTTGATCTTAAGTTAGAGATTTTATCGGCTAAATTTAGGGTGGTGAACCAAGAGATACCTTGGACTTAAAATATAGTGATTCATCTTTGATTATGTGGAAGTTAATTGAATGTTAAGGGAACTTGAATAGGATTTATTCCACAACTAAGCGTGAAAAATGTGTTTCACTTATCAGATTGTTTCATGGTTGTGTGTGTTGTTCTTGAACAAGTTAAGTGTTGTGATTTTGTTTAAGAGTTTCAATTGTTTATGAGATAACGAAATTATGTTGTTTCAGCAATACTTTAGTTTGAAGTCGTGAAGTCATGTTTTGGAATTAAGTATGTTTTGAGAGCAACCTAATAGTTCACTAGAAGGTGAGGAAATTCAAGATCGGACTGGATAATATTTTGAGATGTAATGGGAGAAAGTGGGTACCAGACATTTGGGAATCTAAGGAAACTAATTTGGATATAGACCGTGAGAGTAAGTTGGGAGCTTATCGATGAGTGAAGAAGTGTATCTACAATGGTAACCGGAAGTTGTGCATATGAGATGAATTATTTTGGACAAAAAGGATTCCATGATCTTTGGATAAGTCTTGACGACTCAAGTGAAATCAAAAAATTATAAGATTATTCCGCTACGACAATAATCGTTGAAGAAATGAGAAGTTTGGATCTTGTAAGTTTAAGAAATAACCCAAGATAATTGTCAATCGTTTAAGGTTTTGGATTTGACCAGGGAGTCAAAAAGTATGAAGTTAAGGAATCTGCAAAGTGGGTAGTGCCTACGAAGTAGTTACTAGACAGTTTAGTGTTCGGCATGGACGGAAGACTAAAGGCAGTCTAGGAATTGAGGTAATATTGGAATCAAAAGTAATTTTAAAGAAATAAGGTGATGGATTCCGCCAAGGTTTAGGATGTGTTATGAGTATTAGAGGGAAGACACGGCTTGCGAGATTGAGAATTTGTGAAGGAGTTGTTACGCGCATGATTTGGAACTTGCCATTGTGGTATTGAACTGTGGACTTAATGGCATTATTTTATCATTATTAAGAGTGTAAGTTTATTTGTGTAGTTGACTGAAAAAGAAGTAGTTTTGTGTGGAAGAACTTAAGTCTAGTAGGGAATGATTGCAAGAAATCTATGAGGATGTTGAAGTTGTACTTATAAGTTTGAGAAAGGTAGGACGAAAGAGTTCTAGGTAAAGTTATGAGGTTTTCGTTCATGTTAAAATGATTAATGAAGTATAGCCAAGGTGTGATAATAATACATTAGGAAATAAAGGATTTGGGATGTTGGCAACGTTTATAGTTAAAGAACGATGAGTATGAAAGCATTTTAAGGCATATTTTTTATATGGAATTTCATGAGAAACGCTGAAGTTGAAATGTATGAAGATTCAGATGGATTATTGAAAAGAGGCTAGGAGTTTACGGGAGGAAAGACTTGTTTGGGACATCACATGGTTATTGAAAAAGTATAAAGAGTTCCTGTGAGGATTAATGTTGATTCGAGGAAAGAAACATTTTGCTTAAGTTATGTTTCTAGAACATTGATTTTTCGCACTTTTTCGATCCCAAACTTACACCAATGGTTCCCAAATACCTAAAGCTAATTACATGAAGTATAATTGAACTTCTAAGAGTTATTTATCATAGCTTTGATTTGAAAATGAATTGGCTTTGCAAATGAAGTAAAAATGAGACGAACTTGGAGATTTTAATTGGGGAAAATAAAGGAACCTTGTGAAACCAAAATGCTATGACTGATTACCTTAGATGTTGGATGATATGTAGGGGTATTTTGATGATATGTAAGAACATAGAATCATACTTTTGTTAAGAAAATTGATAATAAGCAATTTTGTGAAAATAGACGAACTTGGTCAAAATGGGGTTTTATGATCGAATGACTTGCAAATGACTTTGTGAACAGGATAACATGATGAAATAAGAATGGACCAATGTTTGTTGGATGTTTAATAGGTTGGTTATAATGATGTGATTGATGGTCCATCTATTATGTGATTATGCTATATGAAGCAATGTTGTTTCTTTGTAATGATGATTATTTGACAATTGTTTATGATTGTTGATTTATGAATACGTGGAGATGAATGCTTGATGATGAATATGTAGAGATGATTTATTATTTAATGAATGCTTGATGTGTGGATGTATTGTTTGATAATGCAATATGTGGAGATATGTGGAGAATATGTAGAGTAAATTGGTGTTTTGCATTATCGAGTCAATACTTGCCATCCATGCATTCATAAGTCCTATATGTGAAGATATGTAGAGATATGCAGAGATATGTAGAGGGATCGATCGGTAAAATTACCACCGACGTTCAATGGTACCACGTGTATTTAGAGTCGTGTCTAGAACATTGCATGCACTTGCTATTGTGAGAAATGAGCCACGCTTGATTACGTGACTTGGTGAATTATGTGAACTATGTGATTGGTGAATGTTGATATATGTGGAGTTGCAGACTTGTATATGTTGTATTTGATATGTTTGAGAAATAATGTCGATACTAAAATTCATTTGGAATCTTGAATAATCTTTATTTGATTATGTTTATTATGTAAAATATAATCTAACCCTCAATGGTCATTTGGTTGACTGTCTGTCTATTTGTACGAATGGGTACACAACTTGCAGAATTAAGTTTTCTTTTTCTAGTGAGTTGCTTGAGGATAGCGTGGAGCTACCTCCTTTCTCTTTTGCTCGAGTCTTGTTAGGCTCTGATTAGGGTGTCAGACATTTACGTTATTTTCATTTGTCCGTTGTTGGATTTTATTTGAGTATACCATGTTATGTATTATTTGAAGCATGATATTTGATGTTGAGATTTATTACTCATGTATTTTGAGGATTTTTCATGTTGATGAGATATTATATATGATGATTGTCTTTCGTTCCGAATTTTTATCGAAACCAGTTTATGCATGTTTTGAAATATGTAGCATCTAAACTCTTTGATTTATTGAATTAATTGCATGATTATTGCATATGAGGTTTAGGGTGTTACATATGGACTAGTAGCCAGGGATGACTCATGCGCAGGGATGCATGGGGCATTAGCTAATGTGCGAATTTTGCAGTTTTCATTACTTTTTCTAGCGCTCTTCCATCTTGAAATGCCTCGGGACTTGGGAAGAATTTTCACCAACTTGTACTGTCTTAAAAAATATTCTAAGAACCATTTATCTTCATTTTTCATATCCTCGATGCTTCACGCGATATCTTGTTTTGCCGATTTACATGATTTTTTGTTAAAAAGATTCAAAACACCAACCTAGTTGCATTATTTGGATTAAAGTGAATTACAATGACTCAAATGAAAACAATACAAAATGTTCGTCAAACCATGACCAAATCCTCTAAATGACCTCTCATTTGTCTTCAAATACAAAAAAAAAATCTAACTACAAACATACACTAAAATATCATATGAAACTCCGTCAACAGTAAAAAAATAAAAAATAAATAAATAAATAAATAAAAAACTCATATGTGTGCAGTTATCTTTTATGAAGTTTTTCCACTGACGAGATATATTTTTTTCCATCATATCTTGTGATCCTTAATCCTAAAAATATTATTCATTATATTCATCTATTATTTTGAAGTGTGTTTATATGTTCCCAAAAATTGATTTACACGATTTTCAATTACTTCAAAAAGCAAATGAATGGATTAACACTTCAATAATATGATAATATGATTTTGACTCGATCAAATAAATTTAAAGTTACTACTAACAATTTTTTTATTCAAATTTAGAGAAAAAAAATTATTAATAACGGTGGCACTAATGACCATTTTACAATTATTTTATATGGATGACGAACAAAGATCGATGAGCGAGAGAAATCATAAAAGTACCAACAATATAATTGCATATACAATTATATTCTTAAAAGTATCATGAAATTATTTTTGAACTTAATTCTTAATTAAACCCGCAATAACATTTTTGAATTAAGCACCTTGGAACTAGAGGATAACTACACGTAATAGTAGTACAATCTCTATGAATTTTGCATGGATAACTTGCTGTTATATGAAATAAGAAAAAATGAATGTTAATAATAGAAAATGAAACATCGTGTATAAGATAAATAAGAGAATTTGAAATAAAAACAAAGAAGAGAATAAGGAAATTATTACCGTCAGTTACAATGACAAAGATGAAAAGCATGATAATCGTAAAAATTTGTATGATCGTTATTATTTTAGCCATATTTTATCTTGCTTACTACATACAATAAAAATTTGTATGATAATTTTATAGTGTAAAACTTCCATTCTTCAAATTATAAATATGTTTAAGTGTCTCTTCGGTGTATTAGTAGGTTGTGGTCTATATTAATCTTTCATTATTAATATATTTTCTTTCTATGTTATCCTTTCATGATTGTCAGGGAAAAATCTCAGAAGAGAAAATTTAGGGTTGCATAATAAAAGAAATTGGTGTACGAATAATGTAGCAATGAGGTGCGTGTCTATGTGTTAATTAATTAAAAATATCATTTCATCAAAGTTAAAAAATAGAAATAAGGTTAATATCTTAAATAGCTCTTGTAATTTGGACTAGGTCTAAAAATTGCCCTTTTAAAAATATAAACAAAAGCGTTAGTCCCTATAAATATACCAACTTTTCGTTTTAGTCCCTCTAAAATTTTCCTTCAACTTTTAGTCCCTATAAAATTTTCAATCATTATTTTTGGTCTCTCTTTTAAAGTAAACTCATATGTAGAATTCATATTTTTAAATAAAATTTTGCAGAAAAATATATAATATTATAAGGATCTCTCCCAAAAAAAATTAGAACTTTTTACCAAAACATGAATTAAATATGAATTTTTATTTTCAGAATTTTTTTTCAAGAAATTTTGGTTTTTGAATGGCCTATTAAGGGTGTTTTCCGGAAAATAAAATTTTTACGAGGGTGCAAATCAAACCAAAAATTTTATAGGGACGAAAACCAAAAATGACATATATTATAGAGGTGAAAAACATTATTAACCCATACTGTTAATTAATAATAGTTACAATATCCAATACAAGGGTGTTTCTATTTTTCATTCTTTTTAACTAATTTATCTGTTTCATTTTGATTTGTTTCAGTCCCCGAATCTTGTTTTCCTTTTCTTCTTATTAACATAAATATATTTATTGGTTTGTTGTTTGTGATGTTGATCTAAAGTGGGGTTTAACACAATTTTTCTAAGGTTTTGATGATAACAACGTATAAAAGAATAATTGGGTACTCTAATGTGTGCTCAAGTGTGCATGACTATATAATTAAATTATGACCTCAAAGTCAAGTTTTAGTTCCGATATATCAAGCATTGAACGCAAAGGAAAGCTTTTGGTACTCAAGAGAAGTTATAAAGACTTCTGAAGACTTAAAAGATGACAGAAGATGCATAAAACCTTGAAGACTCTGATGAGAACAAGTTCTAATGGAATTGGACTCCGAAGGAAGCAATATCTGAAGGACACGTCAGCATTCTAAGAGACTCTGCCTAGTTTTGTCTTCTTTTAAAGGAACGCTGCTTTCAAGTTCTGATCGTAGTGTTTGTCTTCTTCTGACCACGTGCAAAAACGAACAAAGAACTTTATTGAAAAAGAGAATAACAGATCATTTCAAAAGAAACAAAGGACCCCCCCCCCCCCCCCCCCCCCCCCCCCCCCCTCTAGTACTATCCATTAGAGGCAAAGTTTTCAAATACGATCAAAGCTTCTCAAGGACGAATTTGATGCGTTGGCAATCTTCAAACAATGACTTTCTCATTTCTCTCCTATACAAGGACATGAAAAATTTGAAGAAATCAAGAGAATTCAAGTATTTTTACAAGTGCCAAAACTTTGCATATTCAAAAGCGCACAAACACAAAGAAAATTCTTACAAACTTTATATCTTATAATTTTTTAGTGTCAGAAGTTACCTGAGCTTTAATTTAGTTTACCACTCTTTGAGTACAAAGTACGTAAACACAATCAAACTTATTTAATAAAACTCGGATTGTATAAGTACTCTTGTTTGAGGCAAGGAAGTTTCAAACTTGTGTGTTGGAGCACTTGTAATTTTGTGTGATTATAGTGAAAAATATCTTGGAAGTATAAGGGGACTGGACTAACCTCAGAATATGAGATAAACCATGATAATTTTCTTGAGTTGTCTCATTTCTCTCTGATTATCTTGGAAGTATAATTGACAAAAATAAACGACGTTTATTTATTCAAATTGATAAAGTATATCATTCAACATCACAAAAAACATAAAGGGTAAATATGCGAACAAACTCACATAATCCAAGTTAATAATATACAGCGGCAAAATGTCTAAAAGTAATATGATAAAATTAAATTGATCGAAATATCGATATCTTTGGATCTGCAACGTTGACATCCAAATCATTTATTGAATAACTGATATTTCAATATGAACCATATTAACACCGCAATAAGACGGAAAATCAAACAACGCCGCACAAGACCATAAACAAACAACACCATGTCCAGACGATAAAATCACGAAGAAAAAAGCATAAATTTATGTGAAATCACTTATCTAAATTTAAATATAAAGAAAAAGATGAAAATGATTTCATGTTCAAAAATGACGGAAAAGTACCTTCTCGATAAAGAAATAAAAGAGAGAACCTAAAGAGCAAATTAGAACCTACTTGTTACATTATTTTTAAGTTGTCGAAGCATGAAAATGATGATAGCATTTTATTTTATCTTTTCGGAAAAATAGGGCAAAAAGCCCTAAAATAATGATAGCATTTATTACTTATAAAAAGCCCTAAAATGATGATGTAACAGTTAGGTTAGCTTTCATTTAATAATAACATTGACTATATTTATTGAGTAAATTACATTCATTGTAAGCGTAATTTTGTAAAAAGTAACACTCTTTTTTATAAATTGGCTAAAATATGGTTTTGGTCCCTACAAATATGCTTCGTTTTGGTTTTAATCCCTGTAAATTTTTTTTGTTGTTTTTAGTCCCTGCAAAATATTTTCTTTTTGAAAATAGTCCCTGCAGGGACTATTTTCAAAAACAAAATATTTTGCAGGGGCCTTTTTTTAAATCAAAAGATTTTGCAGGGACTATTTCTCTAATAAATGGGTTCACTCATCATGTGCTACGTGTGTAAATCATCACAAAAGTGGAGCCAGTGACCAAAACCAAAATGAGGCATATTTGCAGGGACCAAAAACAACAAATTTTTTTTACAGGGACTAAAACCAAAACTAGGCATATTTGCAGGGACCAAAACCATATTTTAGCCTTATAAATTTAATGTTACAACCACATTTTTAAATACCCGTAAAGAGTATTCCCTTTAAATAACATTATAAATATTTAAATGGTGCTGCTAACCGGTGCTCCCAGGGCACGGATTAAGGAACAATAAAATTGATGAGTCTCATTTAATTTACTTCAATTAAAATGAAAAGATAGTCAACTTAATTAAAATAGGGAAACACAACATTTAGCACTGTTAATTACAATGGTGATCCTTCTACACACAACAAACATTTCCTTTCATTTGTTTTTCTTTGGAACTCTTTGAATCATTTTTTTAATCCCCTTGTTTCATTTTATAACTTAACAAAAAAAAATCTTCCTATGAATTTTACTCTAATCGGTTTTTTTTTCGTAAATTTTTTTAATCACTTTTTTCTTTCAAACGAATTCACGGAAAAGCCTATGCCCAAACCAGTTTTTTTTTTTCTATGAATTATTTTCTTCCGGTGAAAAAATCTACTTTTTTTTTTTTTTAAATTATTAAAAGTTGTAGAAATATGGTACTGAGATAGCCATTTGAGATGGAAAGGATGCGCGTGTGTAGTAATAGCCATGAATTTGAGAATTGAGAGTATTAAATAGAATTTTTATTAATCTTAATTAGTTGACTTATTTTACATTTTAATTGTGGTAAAATAAATGGAACCCATGAATTAATTGTTTATTATCCAATGCCCTCCCCAGGGCAATGGTTACCATTTCCCAAATTTAAATAACATTATAAAAAGGGTGATAAAGTAGTTTAAATGGAAGGTAAAAATGGAAGAAAAAACTCTTCACAAAAAGGTGTATTCCCTTTATATATTATTGTAGATACAAACTGAATATAATGAACTTGATAGTGATGTACAATATCATTTTTATATAAAACAAAATTTATTGATATACTTCCATTTTAAAAAGAAATGTTGACTTGTGTATCTAGAGCACAAGTTAAAAAGTTAAATACACTATGTTATATCATTGGATCTTGATTTTTCATATGTAATTGTAACCAAAATATCTCATTGATAAAGGGTTTCTCCATAATGACCATGAATGGTTGCTCCTAGAGTCAGGGGCTAAGCCACCACCCGGTGAATCCGGGCACTCGTCCGGGCTCAATCAATACTTTTTTCATATTTCGCCCAGTCCAATAGTCCATTAACCCACTCAAAAAAAAATAAAATTGGACAAACTCTATTTTTACATGCGCCGCACAAGAATTCTTGACTCTATAATTTTTGCCTAGGCTCTATAAAATTCATGGCTCCGCCACTGTCTGGAGTTGCCGATTATGGATTAGCCGATATCACGTAATCCATTTCAATAATTACAACTTGACTCGCTTTTAGTTTTAGATGTGGTCCATTTTTCATTTTAGCTTAAATTGTATATTCAAGTATTGTTTTTAGTTAAGCCTTTAATTCTTTGAGAAAATGGGCACTGATAATGCAGAATTCGGTCAAAAGGTCATTAAAATATGACAAAAAATTGTTCCACCCAAAAATAAAACTGAACATCTTATGAATAATTCGTCTGTTGGTAAAGCTTATTAAACACTTTAACTTAATTATTTGGTTAAATTGTATATTCAATATATTGAAAGGTAAAAAGTTTATTTTTTTCTCAATAAAGCATTGATTTTTAATTTGGTTTTTAGCTCTTTAATTTGTGTTCCAAAGACACAAACTATTATGACATTTATACTATGATGGTCAATATAGAACCTAGGGAATATAGCAAATGAATTAAATTCAATTGAAGACCACTATTTTGTCCACACTTCTCTAGTTCAATTCATTCAAGTATAAATATAAGTCAAAAGGAAGTGACGGTCACACCTAAAAACAAAGAATTGATCTTTGTTGGCATATAAAGATTTCATCAAAATTTTGAGATATCAGATTGTTCAAGGAATGGCAAGATTGCTTAACATAGTGAAATTTGTTCTTTTATTTTTTCCAATAATTTTCTATCACAATGGAGAGTTTTACAATGCTGAACATGTAGAGAATTATCTGCATTGTAATGGCCACGTAGAAAATAGAGATGATGGAAATGAAGATGAAAATGATGATAATGTTGACGATCCCGTGGGGTTAGCTCCTTTAATGGAGGATGTTTAGGCCGGTCATTGTGCAGATGTGGGGTGTTCACCAACCATTGGTGGAGGGTTGGTTGCTTGTTGGGTTTTTTCTCTCTTTTGTTTGCTTTTGGATTTGTGGGGTACTTCCGGTACTCTAACACCTTCGTACTCGTGATTCCTATTTTATTTCTATATGTTTATTTTACCATTAAAAAAATTGCTGACGATGGTCATAACGTTCATATGACAGTCGTCAATTTAAGGAATTGATATGAGCAAGAAATTTATCTTGTAAAATGGTGTTTGGCTATTGATATGGTAACATTTATAAAAGTTCATGTTCTTGTATCAATTTTATATAAGTCTTAAATTTCATCAATTCGATCTTATATATATCATGAAAGGTATATTTTCTTTGTTGATTTTGCATTTGATATGAAATTGGTTGTCTTAAGATATGTTTTGAACTATTAATTGAGAATTGACCCAAGAACCAACTAATTTGTCGATTGGTTTAACAATAGTTCTATCTTAGATTCAAGTGGATCGTGATTTCAGCCGAATCATGTTTTCATTTTTTTTTCAAAAGATAATATAAATTTTAGCATTTATTTATTTATTATTTCAAGTCATTTATTTAATCGTGATTCAACCGATTGAACCAATTAAATCATGATACCTAAATTTCTTGTCGGTTCGGTCTTCTCTTGTTCGATTTTTAAAACACTGTCTTTAAGTAATATTTGCTATGAATTAGGCATGAATTTCTGTAGGGATATTCATCTATAAAATAAATGGACATTTTATAAACAGGCTTACTAATGGACCAGGCACACAGTTTTGAGATACCAATGCCTTTTGATTAGCATTTTTCCATTGAAAAAAAGATTTTGTTAATAAGATTTAGTAACTACTGTTTAAATTTGCTAAAAATTTATAAGATCGTTTTCGCAATCTGCATAGATGTGATATTTATGATATTTCCTCTCTCAAACTTGTCATTGATTTCTACATGAATTAAATTAGTTAACTTAGATAAATGGTTTGCCCTAACAAAACTATATATTGGTATACAGGGATGCATTCAATAAATGTGAAGAGAAATTTGATGTGATTTTAGGGGATCTTTGTGACCCCGATGAATCAAGTTCTTCATTGAATTCTTACGTACACCAAATATTTCTATCGTGTTTGGTAACACAAAAAAGCTAGCTTATAGCTTGTTGGACTAGCTTATAAGCTTGTTTTGATAAAATGAGATGTGTTTGGTAAAAAGCTTTTCTCACTCGCTTATAGCGTTTTTTAAGAAGCTAATCCAAGTAGCTTTTTAGCTTATAGCTTGTAGCTTTTTATACTTTTTTCCCATTTTAACCTTTTCTTAATTTTATTTTATTTTATTATAATAAAAAAAAACTACCCACTATCTTCTTAAACTAACCATGTTTACCATGTATGGCTTTTTAAATTTTCTTGTCCACTTTTTTGTTTTTTTTTTTACTTTGCTCATAATTCATATAATATATAATTTTATATAAAATTTATAATAAATAGTGAAGCAAGTTTAGTTAAATAAAATTCATAAAAATAAAATAAAAATTGTTAAATAAAAAAATTCTATTGAATTCATAAATACATTTATTATTTTGGAGATGAAAATAATTTGAAATATATTTAAATATTTAAAAATAAATGCGTTAAGTGATAAAAATTATATATATGATATTAAAACAAATTAATCAAACATGTCCTTTTATGTCATTTTATATTTATAGTCACTTCAACAGCTAATTTTACCAAACACTTTTAATTTTAATCAGCTAACTTTTCAGCTATAAGCTATCAGCTATCAGCCATCAGCTATAAGCTAGCTTTTCAGCTATCAGCTAGCTTATAACTTTTTTTTACCAAACACACCCCAAGGGTTAAACCAAAGCTTGAGAAAAATGGCATATTTGCAATTCAAGTAAGCCTTTTTGTTTTTGTTTTGTCCCAACCTTATAAATAGTAAAATGATGGATGCAATGTAAGGTTACCGAGGTGCAACATATCTTGGATGACCTAAGTGGGAAGGGTACATTGCCACATAAACACTTTGAAACTGCTCAATATGTTGTACAATCACCATAAACTTTCCCACACGAGACGTAGTCGTAACTCTTGCAACGTTTCGGTAATGCAATCAGACACAGCAAAAGGTAAACTTTATGCTTCCAAAGTTTCATTCTATGTCACAAATATTCTAGAACATGTTCAGTATGTGGATTTTAGAAAGGCTTACAAGATGTGTGGTATTTTGTTTGATGCTTATGTCGCTAGAAATAGAAATGCTAGAGGTCAAATATTTGGTTTTGTGTGTTTCATTCATGTGAAGCAGGTTGACAAGCTTAAGAGTGCTCTGAATAATGTTTTTTTCGGTGATATGGAGGAGGATAGGAAGCGTGAAGCAGTAGGAGGAAAAAATAAGTCGAAGAATAAGATGGATGAAGGAAAAATTATTGAGGAAGAAAAAATTAACGAGGGAGAAAAAAGAGAGGTTGTTGTGGAAAAGTTGGATGTTTGTAGAAAACAAGAATTACAAAAGGTCAAATTATTGGCACGTAGTATAGTGAGGAGAAGAGGGAACAAAAGAGGTTAGGCATTGTTAGTGCGGATATTACTTATGCTGAGATGATTACATGATGGGAAAGATTAAGAAGAAAGCTACAAATTTGTGATGTTATCTTTGCAATTTTAATTCAAGTTCTTACAATTGCAACTCACATATTGCTTGACCAAGAAGGAAGCTACACACGCATCAACTTTTTAATTTTGATTTTCCTCGAACAGTTATGGTAAACAAAGGCAAATGAATTATAATCTCATGAACCCAAAACAAAGTATTAAGGTTGTATTTGCCAAGCAAACAAGAAAGAAAATATCGACTAAAATAAAAATATACAATATAGCCGTCCTAGGTTTTTTAAGTAAGAGAAAGTCCACTTTCTCTCTAAGTTTTCTTTCTCTTTCATTCATTGAGGAATGGTGGTTTTAGGTCATTTTTTGACCTAGAATCACCTCTTTGCATCTTTTACCCCTTTCTTTCAAATTAAATAAGTGGTTTTCACACATATCAATTTTTCATTGTGTTTTTTGTGATTTCGTCGTCTGAGTGCTGTTGTTCGTCGTCTTGTGCGGCGTTTGATTTCGCGTCATGCTGCGGTGTTCGTTTGGTTCATATTGAGAGATAAACCTCACTCAATCACAGATTCAATTAACAATTTATGCGTCAATACAGATCCAGAAGCATGTGTATTTCGATGACTTAGAATTAATCATATTATTTGTAGGCATTTTGTCGTTTTATATTATTAACTTGCGTGTTGTGAGTTTGTTCGCATATTCACTCTTTACGTTTTTAGTGATAATGAACATGTTATTATATGTGATGTACTCTATCAATTTGAATGAATGATGCATATCGTTTTATTTTTGTTCAAAATAAAAAGGGTTAAATATGTTTTTAGTCCCTGCATTTTGCGTGACTTTAAAGAATAATCCTTACATTTTAATAAATGTTTTTAAAATCCCTAAATTTTTCCTCCGTTATCATAAATGGTTCCTGCTATCAATTTTCTAACGGAAGCTGACGTGGCAGATGATGGGCCCCACACATTAAATAAATGTAAATTAATAAAATGATTAGTGTTAGTTAATTTAATTAATTAAGACAAAATTAAAACAAAAAAAATAGAAGAAATTGAAGACCGTACATCTTAGAACACAAAATTTCACCAACTCCTCCTTCAATTTTTTTTTTTTTCACCAACTCCCTTCGTCGTAACACTGCAGTGGCTGATATCACCACTACCCACAAACACCTCCACCAACAGCCTTTAACATCTCTTCATCAGCATATAGCATATAGTTCATTTCATTGATAGTATTTCCATTTCACTCTCATAAGCCTAAACCCTTTTTCTCTTCACCTTTCCCTTCTAAAAACAACAAACACACCCAAACCTTTCATTCTATTGTTTCACCTGCGACAATTTTAAAGACAGATTTCGACCCAACATCATTGTTCTTCCCGACATCTCGGATCACACAAACAAACAAACAACAATTGTCATCTTCCTTCCTTCCTTTCATGGCGGCTGGTCCAACAACAACCACCACCTCCGATCGACCTACCATTGTGGGTCCCACAACCGCTCCTCTTCTAGCACATCCTCCATCGTTGTGGAGATGGAGGAAGGAAAAGGGTTTGGAAGTTGATGAACTCGGACCACTGTTTCTCAGTAAGCCTCGAGCCATGGTGAAGGGAAAGATTGAAAAAGGAAGGAAGATGAACAAAGTTGGGAAAGGAGAGACCGGTGATTTTGCGAGCAAGTGGTACAAAAGCAAATTCATAAACATGTATAAAAGGGTCTTGAATACTAGTGGGTTCCTTGTTGGACAGAAAAGGTTTGTAGTTGTGGCATGGCAATGGGGCGTGTGGGGACGGGTTTTATCTTCCCCGTCCCCATACCCGATTCTCGTATACTTACCTGTTACCCTACCCATATCCAACGGGGATGAGAAGTTAAATCTCATCCCCGTCTCCGACGGATTCGGGTATCCCCGTCTCCGCATTGAATAATTTTTTTAATAAAAAATAGAAATTTTTTTGCATCCCCAAGAGCAACGTTGTAATACATTATCCAACAATAAGTTCACTTTCACATTTGTTAGACAAAATGATTTAATTGATCCTTTAAATATCAATGATAGTTTTTATTAACATGACAATTATCAAACAAAATAACATAATGTATCAACATAAAATAATTTTTTACATTTGGAACAGGTTCGGGTATGGGTACCTATATACCCGTGTTTTGAGATCGGGGAAAACCCATACCCATATCCAAACCCAGTCAAAACGGGGAAAATCCGTCAAAATTGAGTTTGATTCGGGCGGGTAACCACATATATGAGTTTTGTTGTCATGCCTTTGTGCATCACAAAAGAGGAAGAGGAAGAAGAAATTTGTGAATTTTAGGGATTGGAATCCATATGAAATGGGTTGGATCCATGAGTTGGGTCTTGTTTTACCCATTTCGTTTGGCACAATCCATTTAAAAAAGTAAAAATTAAATAAAATTAATGCCACCTCACCATTCTGTTTGATGACTGGATAAAAATTGATGGCATGAACTATTTATGCTAACAGAGGAAAAATGTAGGAATTTTAAAAACCTTTATTGAAATGTAGGGAATATTCTTCAAAATCGCATAAAATTTAGGGACCAAAAACATAATAAAAAAGCAAATTTTGACTATCAAGTTCGTGTGATCAAAGTTTTAGCCTCATTTACAATTTAAAACTAGTTACATACTTTTTAAACAATTTTTGTGAAATGATACCTCAATCTTCCTTAAAAAAAATAAATACTACCTCAATCTTCCTTTAAAAAATATAAAAAATACTACCCCAATCCCAAATTATAAATCTTCAACCTAAGAGCGCTTATATGAGATGGAACGAGTCTCTTCTAGCTTAACCAAGGTCCTGGGTTCGAATCCAGCCTTGGGCATGCAACAACGTTAAAATTCTTATGGAGAGCCTGCCGCCCATTTGAGTCTCACAATACTCGAGGGATTAGTCTCGCAGTTGCGCGCGGAGGATATCCGGTTTATAAAAATATATATATATATATATATATATATATATATATATATATATATATATATATATATATATATATATAAATCCTCACCTTTTTGTAGAAGAATTATTGAACCGTTTGAGTGCTTTGTTTCCCAACTCGCAAACCCGGTCCGATTTTTTATCTCTCTCGGTTCATTCCCTAAAACGATTCTATATATCAAAATCTCGCTCTCTATTACACAACACATTTCCATTTCTGTTATCAAAATTTCTTTCTCCACACACAATCGCAACAACCATCACCAATGGCGGTGAATCTCACCGCAAACGCTATTACGGCGATAATCGCCGGCGACGTCGACGCAAAACCGTTACTTCAAGTTCTCGATATTGCAACAATCGTAAGTACCAAAAACTCTCAACAACAGCGTTACCGTCTTCTTCTCTCCGACGCCGTTTCGTCTCATCACGCTATGCTCGCTGCTCAACTCAACGACCGAGTCAATACCGGTCGAGTTAAGCAAGGTTCCATCGTTCAGCTTCTCGATTACATTTGCACTCCGCTTCAGAATCGCAAGTATTTCTCTTCACTTTTTTTTGTTGCTTAATTTGTTGTTCGATTAAGTGATTAATGTGATTATTTGATTTTCGGTGTATTTAGATTGTTTCGATTTGAATTTTGTGTGCTTTATGCTTTTTAGGTTATTTAAGGTGAATCTAGAACGTTCTAGAAGTTGCGTTCGAAGAATTAGTGTATGAATTAAGATATGGTACTTCGTTGATGAAATGTGATAGTTGAACTAAGTTTTAGTTTCTTGTGATAGTTGAAATTTGAATTTCATGTGATTTTCACTTTTTATTAGATCATTTATAGTTTGAACTTAAAACCTTCTAGAAGTTGCATTTGTAAGAATTAGATTATGGAACCTCATTGATGAAATGTGATATTTGAACTAAGGTCTAGTTTCTTGTGATTGTTGAATTGAGATTTTTGAAATTTGAATTTTATGTTCATTTCACTTTTTAGGTCATTTTGAGTTTGAACCTAATCGTTCCAGAAGTTGCATTTCAAAGAATTAGGATATGGAACCTTGTTGATGAAATGTGATAACTGACTTTTAGTTTCTTGTGATAGTTTAATTAAGATTTTGTTGCAATTTGAATTTTATGTACATTTCACTTTATAGAACATTCTAATTTTGAACATAAAACGTTCTGTTAGATGTATTTGGAATCAGTGTTGTTAGATCGTGGAAAATAGTCGCTATTTGACAAGATTTTGAACTGAATAGTGTATCGTGAAACAATAGCGATTTGTTCTAATTGTGCCATGTTTTGACAGCTATTTGACAACACTGTTGTAATAGTTCTATTGTTTACTTAAGTTTTAGTTTCTTGTAATACATGTTGTCAGAAATGCTTTAGTTCAACTGGATTACATCAGCGTTACTATGGATTACAAGTGTTATCAACAATGTTTTAGTTTAAATTTTCTTAAGACACATTTGGAATTCATTTTGTCAATCACATATTCCATAAAATAGCAGTTTGTTCAAATCCGTCCACAATACAGTGTTACGCCTATGGTTGCTATTTGACAACACTTTGTACCAAATAGTGTATTGTGAAACAGTAGCAATTTGTTCAAATTGTGCCCTGCTATAGTAGCTATTTGACAATAACACTGTTGTAATCCATTGGTTTAGTTAAATTTTTTGCTCAAGTTTTACTTTCTTGTATCGCTTGGGTTAATTTTTAGTGTAAGAATTAGGATACGATAACTCAGTTATGAACTGTCAATTGCGATAGTTGAATTAAGTTTTAGTTTCTTGTCATAGTTGAAGTAAGATTCTTGTGATTTGAATTTTATGTGAAATTCAGTTTTGTATCATTCCAATTTTCAACCTAAAATGTTATTGATGATACAATTGATTATTTTACACGAGTGTTAGCTTCTTCTATCTCCTGGGAGAATGATTAGTGATAGAATTAGGATATGGAACCTCAGTGATGAATTGTGATAGTTGAATTACGTTTTGGTTTCTTGTGATAGTTTACTTAAGATTGTTGTGCTTGAATTCTATGCGAAATTCAGTTTTTGTATCATTCCAAATTTTCAACCTAAAATGTTAATAGATGATGCATTTGATTATTTTATATAAGTGTTAGCTTCTTGTGGCTCTTGGGCGAATGATTAATGTTATGGAACCTCGGTAATGAACTGTGATAGTCTAATTAAGTTTTAGTCTCTTGTGATACTCTTGTTAAGATTGTTGCGATTTGAATATTATGTGAATTTCAGTTTTTGCATCATTCCAAAATTTCAACCTAAAACGTTACAGATGATGCATTTGGTTACTTTAAGTGTTTTCTTCTTTGGTCATTTAACAAATGATTAGTGATATGGATTGGAACCTTAGTGAAGAATTGTGATAATTGAATTAAGTTTTAGTTTCTTGTGATAGTTTAATTAAGATTGTTGCGATTTGAACTTTATGCGAATTTCATTGTTTGCATCATTCCAATTTTCACCCTAAACATTATAGATGATACATTAGAGCTTATGGATGTTTAAGAGTTGAAAGAATGTTACGGATGAAATGTATCATAACTGACTTTAGGTTTATTCTCTAAACTTGATTCATGTGCTTCTGTGTTTGTTTTTCCTTGTGCAGGATTATTATGGTGCTTAACATGGAAACCATAATACCTGATTGTGAAATCATTGGGAATCCAAAGTCATTTGTGGATTCAGAGTTACCAGTTCAGAAAGCATTGCCTGATAACACTGTGGCTGGTTCGTCCAGAAGTATTAATAATTTGGCTGCTCAAAATGCTGGTAGTAATGGGCAGAATTTCAGGCCAACAGTTCAACCTCCATACCAACCTCCTCCGCTTTACAAAGGTCGTGGTGCAGTTATGAAAAATGAGGCGCCAGCACGTGTAATACCTATAGCTGCTTTAAATCCCTATCAGGGTAGGTGGGCCATCAAGGCAAGGGTTACTGCAAAAGGGGATTTGCGCCGCTATAACAATGCTCGTGGAGATGGAAAAGTCTTCTCGTTTGATCTCCTTGATTCTGATGGAGGTGAAATACGGGTAACTTGCTTTAATGCTGTTGTTGACCGTTTCTATGAAGCAATTGAGGTTGGTAAAGTTTACTTGATATCGAAAGGTAGCTTGAAACCCGCACAGAAGAATTTCAACCATTTGAAGAATGAATGGGAAATTATGCTGGATTTAAATTCAACGATTGAGCTTTGCCCAGATGAGGATGGTTCTATACCTAGACAGCAATTCTCCTTCAGACCTATCAGTGACATTGAGATTGTTGAGAATAACGCTATCCTTGATGTTATTGGGGTTGTGACATCTGTGAATCCTTCAGTTCCCATCTTAAGGAAGAATGGAATGGAAACACTGAGAAGGGTTTTGAATCTGAAGGACAATTCTGGCAAGAGTGTTGAGCTAACACTTTGGGGTGAATTCTGCAACAGGGAAGGACAAAAGCTTCAAGAGATGGTGGATGCTGGGGTTTTCCCCGTTTTAGCAGTAAAGGCTGGGAAAGTTAATGAATTCAGTGGAAAGTCTATAGGCTCTATTTCTACTACACAGCTTTTCATAAATCCCGATTTCCCTGAGGCTCAGACCTTAAGAAACTGGTTTGATCAAGTTGGGAAAGATTCTGCTTCTCTATCCATTTCTAAGGACATCACTCATGGAGGACCCAAAAATGAGATACGCAAAACTGTGTCTCAAATTAAAGATGAAGGTCTAGGGCGTTCAGGCAAGCCAGACTGGATAACAATGAGGGCAACCGTATCATTCATGAGGACCGATCCGTTTTGTTACACAGCTTGCCCTCTGATGATTGGAGATCGACCGTGCAATAAGAAAGTGACGAAGTCAGGAGACACAAAATGGCAGTGTGATAGATGCAACCAGGAGTTTGAGGAATGTGATTATCGTTACCTTCTCCAAGCTCAAATCCAGGATCATTCAGGATTAACTTGGGTAACTGCTTTCCAGGAAGCAGGGGAGGAGATTATGGGGTACCCAGCAAAAGATTTGTATGTGTTGAAGTATGAACAGGAGGATGATGAGAAGTTTGGAGATATAATCAAGAGTAGACTCTTCAATGAGTTTGTGTTTAGGCTGAAAATCAAAGAGGAATTATATAATGAGGAACAGAAGGTGAAGATTACAGTAGTTAAGGCAGATAAGGTGAATTATTCTGCAGAGAGTAGGTACATGCTTGATTTTATTTCCAAGTTCCGTAGGCAGTGATTATAGCTTGGTTGCAGCATATTTTCATGTGATTAGCCATACATATTGGCATTAGTCTATAAGCTTAACGTAGAGTCGAGTATCCATGATTACGGATTATTGCATCATACGTGTAATCACAATACGTTTTTATCGGCTATTATTATTCGACTTACAGTCTGATAGTTTGTTTTAAATTTTCTGTCAGCTATGAGCCATACATGTTGGCATTAGTATACAAGCTTTACATAGAATTGACTATTAGTGATTATGGATTATTGCATCATACGTGTAAACGGTAATCACACTACGTTTATCAACCATTATTCTACGTATTGTCTGATCTTATGTTTTAAATTTCCTGTCAGCTATGTTTATCCTTCATATTGGACTATTTCAAAATGAAATCTGCCATAAATCTGCTAGTTAGTTTTGTTCCCATCAGCAGAATCTTGTAATAATCGGTTTCTATGATGTATGAAAATGAACATCTCATTTAAATAATTGAGAAGCTTCTGCTCAAGTTGAGTTCAAAAGTTAGATATTAGTTAACACACAAGACAGTTCAATTCATTACTGAAGAACATTACATATACTGATATACACATCATGATAAGAAAAGGAAAAAAAAAGGTCCCGAGCAGCACAACAGAAATTTATCAGCGTCGCTTGACGGGATCGAAATTGGACACAGCGATCACCGCACCTATAATGACTACAACCACAACTCCCCCAGCTGCAATGCTGAGCAAGAAGTTCTTGAGAGAAGGTGAAACGGCCGCTTCAGCCACATCAGGAACCACCATTGAAGCTGTCAATGCTGCCGCTGTGAGCCCCGATACAACTTTCTCCTTCATGGAAGCCCTAACTTGAAATCTTCCATTGCGTTTCAAAGATTCCGTAGCCTTTGAAGACCGAAGAGGCGGTGGATTGAAGAATGCCTCGGAGCTATTCATCACCACCCTCTTCTGGCTGGTGTAAGTTAGTGGCATTGCCACTGAAACTGCAGAAGTGGAAGCCATTCCTTTTCTATAGGTTGTTTCTTCTTCCCCTGCTAGCTCTTAACTTGCTTGATGCTTGTGTGTATAATTAGGAAATGGGTTTGGTGTGATTTTGCGTTTTGCTTTGAGTGGAAAGGGCGGTGGAGGCATGCGTGGAATGAGAGGTGGACATTTTGGGCATATTTGCATGAATCTGATGTGGCAGCTTCTCCATTGGAAATTGACAGATAAGGTTATCTCATTGTTCAAATGTTCAATCAGCATCTATTAAATTGAAAGTGACAATTCACTAAGGAGCATAATTGAAGTTGTACGAAATAACAGATTCTGATTTTGAATGGGTTTGTTCAAATTCGGTATTTGGGTTAACCTTTTTAAAAAATAGAAAATGTAATCACAATGATATACCATGATATCTGTAATTGTAAATTTCTACAATGTTCAATAAATAAAACGTGTATTGAAATTTGGCAAAATCATGCTTTGTCAACGCACACCATAGTGAAATATGATTGTATTCGTGTAAAATAATTTATTCCTTGTCTCTTGAGTGGACAGTTTTTAAACTCTCAACCAACCTTCTTTAAATCAACAAGGTTCAAATACCCAACCTATATTTTGAAGTTCATATGGAAAGGACAATTTCAAATCTTAATCTTATTGAAGACCTTCTCCTCAAAAAAAAAAAAAAAAAAAGTCTTGTCGAAGACCATCAAAACTAGAAAAAAGTCACAATCCCTTTCTTTATTGATTTTGAATGAACAATCCTTCCTTTACATAGTATTCTATATAAATTTAAAATTATGAAATTTATTTTTTTGGTCAAATAAAGTATGCATTAAACACAAAAATTAGTGGTGAAAGAATACCACCCCCAGGTCTGCTGATTTTGGGAAAATTTCAATCGCAACGGTAATTAACTACCGTTGAGGAGGCCAACTACAGTTAATTACGGTTGCAATCACCAAACAGTAGTCATGGAAAAATGGTCTTGTAACACCCACGGCTGACGAGGGCAGGGGAGTGATCGCCGGTGCACAAGGCACGACAATGAGCAGCTCCCGACAGCTTATAGAGGAACCGAATCACATCGGAATGAGAGGAATCCTGAGGCCGTGTAGGTATGAGACTACATGGTTGAAGGGATGCTTATAAGAATTGTTTGGTACTACCTATATCAACAAGATGCATCTTCTTTTTGGTAGCTCATTCCATAAGAACTCCATAGTTAAGCCTACAATTGGTATCAAAGCAGACCTCTCCCAGTACGGTGTGGTTCGGGGACGAACCAAGCGAAAGCTGGTGGGCATGTAACACCCACGGCTGACGAGGGCAGGGGAGTGATCGCCGGTGCACAAGGCACGACATTGAGCGGCTCCCGACAGCTTATAGAGGAATCGAATCACATCGGAATGAGAGGAACCCTGAGGCCGTGTAGGTAATTATATGATATTATATTTGTTTGTGTCATGGAAACATATATGTTTAGTTTTTTTGAATAAGAAAAAGATATGCATAGTTTGTTACAATATAAAGGTGCAAAATATATATATATATATATGTATATATATATGGCATTTCAAATGAGAGGAGTGGTTATTATGAGAGATGAGAGGACTTAATAATAACCATTGGATCTAAACTATTCATGTTACTTCATCAATAGCTATAGCTTTGCAGTCAATTAAAACAAAAAACACAGCTTGAATGTTTTTTTTTTCTATTTTCCATTTTCGTGACCCATTTCTTATCAATTGATTAAATTTTTTAAAAAGGGTTAATTGAAGTTGGATTTGAACAATAGTAGAACTAAACTATAATTTCACTCTTAACCAAATCAGCTTGTGATTATTTGTTAGTCTTCTACGAAATTACTCTAACTAATTGGAATTTCTCTCCCAAAGCTATCATAATTTTTCTTTTCTTTGACAAAATCTTATTATGTTTTCTTTCTACAATTTTGAAGAAAAGACATCTACACCTTTTTTGAAGAAAAGACATCTTCAATTTTACTTTTATTAAAATCAAAATTTTATAAAAATAATCATAACATTATGCAACGCCAAAAAAAATTATACGCAGTAGCGTAACAAAAAACCAGACACACATAAAGTATTACTCTAAACACTAATGTGTGAATGTGTGTGTATTTGTGAGGTTGAAGAAAGAAAATAAAAATATTTGGTATCATTAAATTACAGTGTGAATAAAAATATTTGTGAGGTTGTGATGATTAAACGATATTGAAATTAAATATATAAAAGATAATAAAATTCCTTTGAAAAAAAAGGTAATAAAACTAATTGGGACCTCCTTAAAAAAAATTAAATGCAACGGTTAAAAAAAATTAAATGGAAGAAAAAAACATATTGAAATATAATATTAAAAAATAAAAGAAAAGGTTCCCAACGTAAATTGAAGAGAGATACTTGTGAAATAAATTGTCAAGAAGTTGTTTTTTGAAGTAGCATTCAACAACTTTTGGCCAAAGCTCATTCCATTCAATTTTATGCATTAAAAAAAGTACATTTTTTAGTAAGTACTTAATTGATATTGTATTTGGCCCAACTTCTCCTTAAAAATGTATCGAAGTTGAAAAAAATACCGGGACAAACGGTATCTTATTCGCCCACAACGACAATGTAGAAGCAACTGAATTTGAGAGAAAAATTGGAAAATAGTTAAAAATAAAAAATTGTAAAATAGTTAAAATTTTTAAAAATATAAAAATTGGAAAATAGTTAAAAAAAAATTGATGAGGTAGCACTCAACCAAGCAACACTAAAAAAATTATATGCATTAACGTAACAAAAAAAACAGACAGACAGACATAAAACATTACTCTAAACGTTAATGTGTGTGTGTGTATATTCACGAGGTTGAAGAAAGGAAATAAAAATATTTGGAATCATTAAATGACAGCATGAATAAAAATATTTGTGAGGTTGTGATAATTAAACGATATTGAAATTAAATATATAAGTGATAAAAAGATAATAAAATTTCTTTTAAAAAAAAGATAAAATTAAATGGAACCTCCTTAAAAAATTAAATGGAACGGTTGAAAAAAATAAAGTTAAATGGAAGAAAAAAAACATATTGAAATATAATATTAAAAATTAAAGAAAAGATTCTCAACGTGAGTTGAAAAGAGGTGTTTGTGAAATAAATTGTCGAGAAATAGTTTTTTAAAGTAACATTCAACAGCTTCTTGTCAAAACTCATTCCATTAAATTTTATGCGTTCAAAAAATGTTCTTTTTTAGTAAGTACTTAATTGATATTGTGTTTGGCTAACTTCTTCTTAAAAATGTAGAGAAGTTTGAAAAAAGTCGGGTCAAACGATACCTTAATCTCCTACAACGGCAATGTATAAGCAACTGAATTTGGGAGAAAAAAATTTAAAAATAGTTAAAAATATAAAAATTCGAAAATAATTAAAAGTTATTAAAAATATAAAAATTAGAAAATAATTAAAAAAATTGGTTAGGGACAAAAATGGAAATTCATAGGTCAACCTTAAAAAAAACTTAACCAATTAATAATTTGCCAAATTACCCCTTATAGGGGCAAAATGGTAAATTCAAAGGACATTTCTTTTTATATAAGTATAAGTATATACATAGATATTTAGGCTTCTATAAAAAATAAAAGCAACAATTTTGTCCCTGACAAAATTAGAAAGTATCAATTTTTTTTTTGATGAAGAGGAAATTAAAAGACAAGAAAATCAAACTAGCCAATTCGCTGCCCAAATACTCCAGAGGTATCCGCAAGCATGATGATATCCAATTGAGATGGAGGAGAAGTCCACATCTTCAAGGAGTCAGTATTAGTTGCACCAAATTTAGCCAAGCAGTCAGCACATTCGTTCCCTTCTCTCAAAGTATGACTAAATGAGACCACCCATGGAAGAGAAGAAAGCTTCCTAAGGAGAGAAAGTAAAGATGCATGAGGATGAAAATCCTTTTGTTTAGTATCAAGAATAAGATCCAAAGCTACTTGAGAGTCAGATTCCATGATGATAGACCTATAACCAAGATCCCACGCCAACTGAAGACCCTTCCAAATAGCTGAAAGTTCAGCAAACGAATTAGTAGCTCTTCCACAAGATCCGGAAAAACCATGAATCCAATTCCCCCTATTGTTTCTCAAAAGACCTCCAAAACCTGCATTACCAGGATTACCAAAAGAAGATCCGTCTACATTGATTTTAATAAAGTCTTCCGGTGGATATCTTTTTATCACTTATATATTTAATTTCAATATCGTTTAATCATCACAACCTCACAAATATTTTTATTCATGCTGTCATTTAATGATTCCAAATATTTTTATTTCCTTTCTTCAACCTCGCGAATACACACGCACATTAACGTTTAGAGTAATATTTTATATCCGTCTGTCTGTTTTTTTTTTGTTACGCTAATTCATATAATTTTTTTAGTGTTGCTTGGTTGAGTGCTACCTCACCAATTTTTTTTAACTATTTTTCAATTTTTATATTTTTAAAAACTTTTAACTATTTTACAATTTTTTAATTTTAACTATTTTCCAATTTTTTCTCCCAAATTCAGTTGTTTCTACACCGCTGTTGTGGGCGAATAAGATACCATTTGACCTGTTATTTTTTTTCAACTTCTCTACATTTTTAAGGAGAAGTTAGGCCAAATACAATATCAATTAAGTACTTACTAAAAAATGTACTTTTTTTAATGCATAAAATTGAATGGAATGAGCTTTGGTCAAAAGTTGTTGAATGCTACTTCAAAAAACTACTTCTCGGCAATTTTTTTCACAAGTATCTCTCTTCAATACACGTTGGGAACCTTTTCTTTTATTTTTTAATATTATATTTCAATATGTTTTTTTCTTCCATTTAATTTTTTTTAACCGTTGCATTTAATTTTTTTTTAAGGAGGTCCCATTTAATTTTATTACCTTTTTTTCAAAGGAATTTTATTATCTTTTTATCATTTATATATTTAATTTCAATATCGTTTAATCATCACAACCTCACAAATATTTTTTATTCACGCTGTCATTTAATGATACCAAATATTTTTATTTTCTTTCTTCAACCTCACAAATACACACACATACACACATTAGTGTTTAGAGTAATACTTTATGTGTGTCTGGTTTTTTGTTACGCTACTGCGTATAATTTTTTTTGGCGTTGCATAATGTGTATGATTATTTTTATAAAATTTTGATTTTAATAAAAGTAAAATTGAAGATGTCTTTTCTTCAAAAAAGGTGTAGATGTCTTTTCTTCAAAATTGTAGAAAGAAAACATAATAAGATTTTGTCAAAGAAAAGAAAGATTATGATAGCTTTGGGAGAAAAATTCCAATTAGTTAGAGTAATTTCGTAGAAGACTAACAAATAATCACAAGCTGATTTGGTTAAGAGTGAAATTATAGTTTAGTTCTAATATTGTTCAAATCCAACTTAAATTAACCATTTTTAAAAAATTTAATCAATTGATAAGAAACGGGTCATGAAAATGGAAAATTGAAAAGAAAAAAAAAACATTCAATTGGGGTATGTATGATTTAGGTGGCCATAGAAATCTTCTAACAAAAGTAGTAAGCATCGAGAAGTTGGATGATATATGAGAAGCGTGTGCAGAGGAAAGACGAAGAGCTGTGTTTTTTGTTTTAATTGACTGCATAGCTATTGATGAAGTAACATGATTAGTTTAGATCCAATGGTTATTATTAAGTCCTCTCATTTCTCATGATAACCACTCCTCTCATTTGAAATGCCCTATATATATATATATATATATATATATATATATATATATATATATATATATATATTTTGCACCTTTATATTGTAACAAACTATGCATATCTTTTTCTTATTCAAAAAAACTAAATATATATGTTTCCATGACACCAACAAATATAATATCATATAATATAAATTCCAACATTTATAATAGTAATTTTTTTTAAGAAATCATCGGACTTCTTCATGAGATTGTCAAGACAATGTCAATTGGGACTATAAAGAAACTGTGTACGAGCATTGTATTGAAAGATAAAAGGTATTATTTTCTAATTTGTCGGCATAAGATGATAGGATTTTGTATAAGTTTGATAATGACCTGAAAGATGTCTTTCCTTATGCAGTGACAATATAGTTGACGTAACACTATGAGAAAATATTTCGTAGCTTAATCATTTACCATTTATTTACCTTGAGTTCTTTGCTTCAATTTTGTAGTCAATGACAACCCAAATATATGTAACAATTGGTCAGGTTCGAGGCTGCTCATCAACCTACATTATCCGGTTGTTGAGAAGTTTAAGACTTAGTAAGTTTGCATTATGATTTCACAATACAGTGTTAGAGTAAATTATTATTTCACAATCTGATTTGATTGTTTTTTGACCATGTTTCTTGAATTGTTGTCGTGACCTTAACACTTCTCAAGCTCAGAGTCAAAACATCAGTCAGAACTTAAGTCAGGGTTCGACTTCTTCTCAATGTACTTCGTACAACGATTTTTCCAATCTGTCTCAGGTTAGGCCAATTGTTGAATTTATAAACTTAGTCAAGGTCTTGGTTTTTTATGCACAAACGTGCTTTGAATTTTTTACGCACAAATTAAAAATACATATTGCATTATTCTTTATTTCATGTGCATAATTTGTGTTAGGATACATATTGCATCACTATTTGGAAAGCAACTAAATTCAATCCTAACCAGTTTGGATGATACTATGATAGTTGCACCAAATGTTCGAAGACATCATTGTCAAATGGTGCTAGCTATAGATGCACATGCGGAAGCGATGCTTAATTTTCATCTGTTTCAGCAATGTTAATTGGTCAACGGGGTTCATATAATGCACATGAATGCATTTATCTAGCCTTTTTAGGAAGATAATAGGAAGATAAATTAGAAGTCATGATACATTTTCTTTAGCTTAAAATCAGTATGCTACCTTTATTTTATAAATTATATGTAACTATATTCGCATACGTCTTATCCATGTTAATATGCATTAGACTAATATTGTTGTTATTTCCCTGTTTAGCATTTCCCAAACGAGATGTCAAGAACAATTCTAAAAGGAAAGCGCAAAACAATCACTCTCATTGATGACCAGACACAAAGAAAATATAAGTGTCGCCTCATTACCACCGAAAGAGAAAGCTATGAAAAATACTTGGGTGGACAGTGGTTCAATTTCTGCAAAGAACAAGAAGGTGTTAAGCTCATCTTTGATCTCGAAAAGTCACCGAAGAACTTGCATGTTCGAGTTGTTCCAAAGTAGATCTTTGTTGCTGAACTATTTGAACTTCTACTATTTTGACGCATCGTTTTGGACTGTAATCATAAACTATCTTGACTTCGGGATGCCATTTGTTCTTTTCATTTTGTCTGATGTAAATATTGGCAAAAATCCCTTTTTGGTTAGTCTATGACACTTGCAATTTTTTTTATAAACCTAACTATTATGTAACGTTAATCTGCACATTGTTGGTTCCTTCATTGATTCCAATTAGTATCAAGTTAATTATAATGTTGTTTTCCTAATCTCTTGAACAAAATAAAACATGTTCTTTTCCTACAACAAATCTTTATAATGTTTTGGTAAATGTTTTAGAAATGTACTTATATATATAACATCTAATTAACACTGCAATTTGTTTTGTACCTAGCACTTCCCAAATGAGATATCAAAGACATTTCTAAAAGGAATAGAGAAAAAAATCACACTCATCGACAAACAAACTCAAAAAAGGTATAAGTGTCGCTTGATAACGGCAAAGAGAACAAGTTACGAAAAATACTTAGGCGGTCAATGGTTCAACTTTTGCCGAGAACATATGTTAGAGGTAGGTGATAAGCTAATTTTTGATCTAGAGAAGCCACCTAAAAATATGCACGTTCAAGTCGTTCCCAAATAAATATTTAGTGTTCATGATCCACACTTTCAACAGATCACCTTAACTCTAATCCTAGATAAGATTATCTTCACTCACCGATGCTACTTATTTATTTGATTTCATCTGATGTAAATATGGGTATCAATCCTTTTTTGGCAACTCTACAACAACACTCTTTTTTATAATTTTGGATAATATGTAATCATAATTCACACATCATTGGTTCCAATTGTTTTCATCCTAAATATTATGTCAATTCCTAATTTCATAAACTGATTATATGATCTCTAAATTAGCCCATACATATTTTATGATGAATCACAATGTTCCGTCGTTTTAACATCTTTTCTTTCGAAGAATTTTTTTTATGCCATGATTATCTAAGGTTTTTATTTTACCTTAGATAAACATTAAATGTAAAAGTGTGGAGGGAAAAATTAGGTTAAAATTAGACCTGACATTTTGCATAAATTAAATCTAGGGTTAATATAGTAAAGTCACGCAAAAAAAAAAGGTTAAATCTAGAGTTAATATTGCGTCACGGGTTAACATTTAGAAATAAGAGATGACATTTTGCATAAATTAAATCTAGGGTTAATATAGTAAAGTCACACGAAAAAAATTAGGTTAAATCTAGGGTTAATATTGCGCCACGGGTTAACATTTAGAAATAAGAGATGTCATTTTGCATAAATTAAATCTAAGGTTAATATAATTTGTTTAGTAAAATTAAAGAGAAAAATTAGGAGCGATTTGTTTATATTGATTTCCCTAACAATTAACGTTAATATTTTGATTAAATTAAACAGGGTTAATTAAATAGGGTTAATACAGTAAAATTAAGTAAAGAAGTTATGTTAAATCTAGGGCAAAATTTTGCATTCGGGTTAACTTTAAGAAATAAAATAGGTTAAGTATAGCAAGACAGGTTAACATTTATAAGTAAGAGATTAGGTTAAGTATAGCAAGATGGGTTAACGGTTATTCCTTTCCAAAAAAACAACATATAATTGGGAACATCATTTTATTTTACTTTAGATAAACATTAAATGCAAAAGTGTGGAGGGAAAAATTAGGTTAATATTAGAGATGACATTTTGCATAAATTAAATCTAGGGTTAATATAGTAAAGTCACGCGAAAAAATAGGTTAAATTTAGGGTTAATATTGCGTCACGGATTAACATTTAGAAATAAAAGATGACATTTTGCATATAGGATTAATATAAGAAAGTCACAGGAAAAAGTTAGGTTAAATCTAGGGTTAATATTGCGTCACGGGTTAACATTTAAAAATAAGAGACGGCATTTTGCATAAATTAAATTTAGGGTTAATATAGTAAAATCACACGAAAAAATTAGGTTAAATCTAGTGTTAATATTGCGTCACAGGTTAACGTTTATAAATAAGAGATGACATTTTGCATAAATTAAATCTAGGGTTAATATAATTTGTTTAGTAAAATTAAGGAGAAAAATTAAGAGCGATTTGTTTATTTTGATTTCCCTAACAATTAACGTTAACATTTTGATTAAATTAAATAGGGTTAATACAGTAAAATTAAGCAAAGAAGTTAGGTTAAATCTAGGGGCAAAATTTTGCGTTCGGGTTAACTTTAAGGAATAAGAGATTACAATAGTTGTTATGTTATTTTTTATGTAGTACTTTAGGCTCTGTATTGCAAAATTTTGGTTTGCGCAGCTTTGATTTTCACATTTATAAAGGACAATAGTTTTCCGTAATTTATAAGATTTCTCCTTCGGAACTAAATTTTTGAAAAATACGTTATTCAACCCGTGCGAAATGTAGCTAGTTATACATTAAATTTCTCCAAGTGAAACGATATTTTAAAATTGTTGCATAATTTTTTTTTTCATTCTCACCACTATCAAATATAGTTTTTGTGATCAACGAATCATTTAAAAATTCATTGTGTTGGTAACATTCTTCAGAATAGTTTACTCTTGAATTCAGTTTTGTCACACGACAAGCACTCTGTTCAAAGAAAGAATCATATACATTGTGCAAACACATAATATTACTGTGAAGACACATAAAGTGATAAACCTGACTCTACCTCTTTCAAATGAATAAAAAAGATAAATTGTAAAGAGAAAAACAAATCATACATGCAAAATAAACCTTGAACTACGTGATCGTTATACTCATGTTTATCCTCACCTCTTCATACTTCTCTTATTAGTCGACACCTTTGCTTTCTTTATGCAATTTTCAGTTGAAAGCAGCAAGAGTACACAAACAAGACACAAGAACACAAAGGAATATCCCTATGAATGAGTCACGTGAATGGAAAAAATATATATCAACATGTTGAACATTACTTCTCGTTTAAGGACTGCATTAAGCATTTTTATGCTAGTTTAAAGCTCTAATAGTCCTATTTTTTTAGACGAAACGATAATAGTCATTAAAAATTCACGCATATAAATGAATTAGTTAGGGCTTGAACTTTTGTTACGGCATCCGACCTAACAATTTTGATATTTTTGTCATTTGAGTTAAGACTTCTGAACTAATCTAAATTTTAATCGAAGTTCGAACCTCGAACATTTTTTCCTTTTTGGGTCAATTAACCTAGTGACTAGAATTCACGTTTTTCAAGGTGAATAAGTGAGGTGTCTGGGGTTCGAACTCTGGCCCCTGCATAGTATAATGCATGTCTCTGCCAACTGAGCTATGCTCACGGAGACCGAACCTCAAACACTTAATTATGCTACTTGACCAAAAATAAAAATATATTAAAATATTCCAAATTGTTTATTTCAAAAGTTTGATATTAAGAGATTAAAATGAAATTTAACAACAGAATTCCCCTTTCTTCCCCTCTCTTTTCTCTCGTTCTTAAATCCTAGCCGTCACCCTTTTTTTTTTTTTTTTAGAGGGGTGATTTAGGGTCAATTTTGATCCAAAAATCACTCCTCCGAATTGTTTTTTCTTATATCCTAATTGAATAAGTGATTTCACATATTTTCTGTTTTCTTTAGTTTTTGTGATTTCGTCGTCTCTTAACAACTCTTTTTGTTTTGATTTCCCGTCTTTATGCGGTGTATTTTTTATTTCCGTCTTAGTGCGGTGTTTATTTGATTCAAGTTGAAAGATTAGCTTTGAGCAAGTGCAGATCCGATCAATGACAATGACTTTGGCTTCGTCAGCGTTGCAGATCCGGAGACATGAATATAGTCATATTAGTCATATTTGCAGGCATAGGTATTTTGCCGTTTTATGCTATTAATATGTGGATGTTGTGAGTTTGTTCACAGATTCATCCTTTTTGTTTTTAGCGAATTTGGATTTGTATTGTATCGATGTACTATATCAATTTGAATGAATGAATATCGTTTATTTTTGTAAAAAAAATGAAATTTAACATTTTATAGAATATTAAGTTTCCTTTTAAACTTTTTCATATGTCTCAAAATTTCTAGCTACAGTCCTCTTTTATATCAGTTTTTAGCAGTTTAGGGAAAAAAATAATAGCCCAAAAACTGTGTTACATACTTTCACCAAATGAAAGATTACATCAAATTGCTGATAAGTTAGCTAATTTTGGTAATACTAGTTTAAATATGGATTGAGAAGTTGATTGCAAATAAATGTATGATCACAATTCATATAGTTATCCTAAAGTAACTAATATAACTAACTAACAACTTATCACAACTAACTTCTAACCACCTTAAACTACATTAAACTAATTCTAATTAATATCTAACACCTTCCTTTGAGAAGTTACTTTCAACCTGTTTTCTCCTTATGGTCTTGTGACCTTACATTACAAAGATGGACTTCCTGTGGCAGAAGATGGTATTTAATATCAAGATCTTCAAAGATTTTCTTCAACTCCAAGACTAATTCAGATCTTCTGCTCTTATCGGTATAATTCTAAAAGTTTATGGTGTGATTAACATATAGAGTCATTTTCATATTGTTTGCATTACGGGTTGAAGTCTAGTTCTAAAATTATAATCTACAAGTTTTTCCTAAAAAAATCCCTCCAAAACTCTAATTCTATTAATTAAATATTAAATTAAAAAAAATTAAATTTAAATTAAAAAATAGAAAAAATAACTTATATATCCCAACTAACTCACATCACTTACACACACAAAAAAAAAAAAAAAACCTCGTCCACTATCCCACCATTTTCATGATCAAAATTATTCACAAACAACATCGCTGATAAATACACGGTATACATGAGTAAATTCATAATCAACAAACTATTCAACAAACCACACCTAATATGTTCAATTGTTGTAACAACAATTGCATGTTTACTTTCCTCCTTCCTTGATCCATTTATCTTTCTTTTTTTGTTATTTCCTTATCTCTTCATGTATCATCTCATCATTCTCTCTTCCTTATATTAGAGTTGTTGTTGGTTGATTCTTATTTTTTTATTTATTTGTTCAGAGGCAACACTTTTGATCCATACACATAATATTTGATGAAAAAGTTCAACAACTTTTTTAATCATTCTTATCCTATGTTATTATTTTCTATAATAATTTGCCCAAAAAAGTAAAGAGAAGCAATATTTGATTTTTATTTTGCAATATTTGGTACAATCTTAGTCCATCTTTTTCCTCTCTTGATTTCATTTTCATTTTTTCATATTCATTTTGATTTGATTTTAATCTGTTTGATACAATCTTAATCCTACTCTTTTGCATAACTATGAAACTCTTTTTTCTATTGCTCATATTTGTTTCTTATCTATACAGTAATTGCAATGAGATTTTACAAATATGTTATTTTTTAAAACAAAAAACGCTAGAGGTATCGGAGAAGGCAGATCATCCCTACTATATTGGCACCCTATAAGTTCTAGAGTAACTTTTGTCTCTCTTTCTCTCATTATATTAATTAAATTATAAAAAAAATCATTTTTAGTTATAAATAAAAAAAAAATCATTTTTAGTTATAATCATATAGATATCCGCCTCCAAAACTCAATTATTATAATCTCACAAGTTCTATACCATAGCTTTTATCTTAAAAGTTATTATTTTAACTTTTTTTAGGTTTATAATCCTATTAAAAGATTATTATAATTTGTAATTTATTATATGATACATATAGTATATTCTTATTTCCTCATAAGATATCAAATATTAAAATGTTGCATAATTTTAATTACAAAATTTACTTATGCACGACAG
Organism: Medicago truncatula; assembly: GCF_003473485.1. NCBI lineage: Eukaryota > Viridiplantae > Streptophyta > Magnoliopsida > Fabales > Fabaceae > Medicago > Medicago truncatula. Next base: position 18,136,091 of record NC_053043.1, on the reverse strand, counting down.
TAATGATTCAAACGAGCTCTACAAATTTCATGATTTACCTTCTACCATTTAAAAAGTTTTGTTTTTATCCTATTTTCATTTCATTATTCTACCACTCTTCTACTTCATTTATTTTTCATTTAAGAGTGCGAGAAACATTAAATGCAAGTGGTTTATTTCATTTATTTGTTAATTTTATATATACCACTTTTATTTTCAGTATTCAAATAATGTTAAAAAATATTAAAACAATTAACTTATATTCTTGTTTAAAAAAACTGATATTATAAATATATTCAATAATAAATTTATATAACAAACATTCATATCAATACATAATCATAATCCGCCGTGGCTGAGAAACATGTTTCGGCTATGATTATGTATTTTAATTAGAGCAATTATCTTTCATTATCATTGTGTATTTTAATTATTTATAAACAAGAGTTTTTCATATTCTTTTTCTCTCTTTGTGGTGAGGGGTATTATTTACTTTTTAGTGGGAACTACAAAAAAAAAACTACTGAAAATCTTCAAACAAAACAAATAAGTAGTGGGGGCAGCTGCCCTTAATGAGTTAAAGGTTAAAGGTAGATCATGCCTAATCACTGTCTCCCCACTCTAAATCAAGCAATCAACGAACCTTCACAACCAATGGTCTATAAATCGAGCTTCCATTAAATTCAACTGCTCAATCGTAACCTTTTCACATGCTTCAAACCTTCAAACACTCTCCAAAGTTGTGTCATAGGCACTACACATGGTAACACCTTCAGCAAAGCCACTTAACCATTCACTGTCGATAACACTATTTTGGTAAAAATAAATGAATTGTGTTATCACGATTTTGGGGTATCAAGTCATTAATTAGGCTTGAACCTTTCAATCTTTGATAATCTCTATTTTTTCTTGGGAAGGGTAAAATTGAGAAAACCCTTAGAAATTCTAAGTTCGGGGGTCGTTTTCGTTACGGGAAGGTGTTAAGCACCCGAAACGACTATAGTACTCTATAGGAACCGTTTTCCTAGCTTTATGTCTACGCTTTATTTTTAATGCTATTTATTGAAAAGAGAAGTTGTTTGTGTTAAGAATGGGGGGAGAAAATGTTTGAGATTTTATTTTATTGGACTTGGAGAGGTTTTGACCTCTTGCCTACATACCCTTTTAAGGGATCAAAATTCCATGTAGTTCTCTTTCAAAAATATTTTTGTGTGTTTCAATTGATTTTAAGTTTAAAAAAAAAATGGTTTTAAAGAAGGGAAAGAGGCCATAAAGGCATGAGAGAAAAAAAATGGTGAGTGGTTGGTATTTATTATTAAAAAGGTCTAAGTTGGAATTAGAGTTCATTTGAGTTTGATTAAGAAAATAAAGGGAAAATTCAATGGAGTTTTGACTCCAAGGTTTATTAAGAAAAGTTTCAAGTGATGGAATTTACTTATTTTGGAAAATTGATATTTTTCTAAGTATCGCGTTTCCTAAGCATACATCTAAAGCGGTAAATCAACATACAACCTGTGTGCGTGTCGGTGCTTGTGTCGGTGTACATCATTAGAGTCCATTGTCCGTTACATTGGCCCTAGTTTACATTCTATGGTCTTGCAAGAAATTAAAAGGAGAAATTGAAACTACCTAAATTTACATGTCAACTTTAACATAGAAATGAATAGTAAAAGACCTAAACTAAGAGAAATGGAGATGAAATGATAGAATGCTTATGAGGTGAATGAATCAAGAAATAAAATGGTTAGTAGAATAGGGCATAAAATGATAGAACAAGTTAGCAAAGAAATATGAGATAAACGGTAAAAATGTCAACAAAATGTAAAAAGTACACATTACTTGCAACACAAGAAATTAACAAATCATATCAAAAACAGTACAAACAAACACATGATCAGAGGCATATCCATCACAAAATTGCATATCAATCATTCATATCATATATCAAAATATTATCAACAAAAATATGGCAAAAATTACACAAAATTCCACTAAAAGAAAAAAAACAATCAAAAAATACATATATTTTTATCAATTTTGACATGTAAAAAAAAACAACACAAAAATATCAAAAATGTATCAAGAAACACATAGAAAATTTTTAGGAATTTTATGAAAGAAAAAAAAATAAAGCAAGCAGGAGGTCCACATAGCAAGAAACAAGGTGTGAATAGCAAGAAAAATAGCAAAAACGCAGCAAAACCAAAAGGAAAAAGCCCAAGCCCAAACCTAAAAGATCCGGATGCACAGGAACCACAGGATTGATCCAGGAGATCAAACCCTAGATCCAACGGCCAGGAATGAAAGGGATTGGACCGGTCCGGTTCACTGGCCTATAAAAGGAGGGCGCGCCGGTTTTTTCACTTTGCTATGTTCTTTCTCTCTCTTCTCTCATCCTAGTGAGAGAAGCTCTCACTTCTCTCTTCTCCTCCCTCGCCGGTTTCTGGAAAAACAGAAGATGAACTTCATCTTCTCCGGTGAGCTTCGCCGCTCCGGCGTGGTGGTTTGCCGGCCCAACAGGGCGGCGCCGCCGCACCGGAGATGCGAAACCTCTCCGTTTTCAAATTTTTTTACATATTTGGATATCCTTTTTTGTTTTAAACACGAATCTGAACTTATTTTTTGCATGCAAGGCTCGAATCAACGTAGATCTAGAAATTTCTTCACGGTTTTCGAATGAATTTTTTTAGGTTTTCCAGTTTTGAATGAAACTTCTTAAAACTCCATAGATCTACATTGATTTGTCTGTGTTGATGTGTTTGAGCAAGAAAGATGAAGTTTATGTGTTTACTTGTGGTTTCAATTGGAGATTTCGAGCGAAGATCTTCGGAAACACTTGAACTTGATTCTGTTTGATGATTTGTTGCGTGAATCCGAAAATAAATCGGTTCTTCTTCTTCTTCTTTACCGGTTCGGATTCTTCATCTTTTTTCCTTCTTCTTCTCAAAAAAAAGCTCTGTGATCGTGCTTGAGTTTGTCACCACTTGGTGACGAATTCGCACTGAAATTGCAGAGGAAAAAACGATTCAATGATGAAGATTCACCATGAATCTCTGAGAATTGATGCAATTTCTGATGAAATTTGGTTATGGAAAGTTAGGGTTTTGTGAATTGTTCTTGGTGATTTTTCTGTTTTGATCCTAATTGACAAGAGAGAGAAGATCTTTCTCTGTTTGTGATGTGGCACGTAGTTAATGGATCTCTGACACTGTGCACTATTTATAAGCTGCCAAGTGTGCCTTTGGACCAATGAAATGGTGACACCTGGACTTGTATGGCTCGGCCTTGGACTTGTTGTGACCTAGGGACCTTTCTGCAAAAAAGTAAAATTGAGGACTAAACTGCAATTAATAATGGACTAAAATGCAATTTTAAAAAGTTTTGGACTAAAGTGCAATTCTGGAAACTTGTTTGAGGGACCAGAATGCAATTAAAAATAAAATTGAATTAAAATTGGTAAATTGAAAAAAAAAAGTAAAGTGAAACCTAAAATAAAATCAACAAAAGGACTAAAATGAACCAATTACAAAAATGAGGTATTTCAAAATACCTCTCTGCCGAAATTTTGACAGGAAAAGACCAAAATGCCCCTAGGGACTAAAATGACTCAACCTGACTCAGATGCAATTTTTGAAATGGTTTTTAAACAAAGACTCAACAATGATTTGTAAAACAAGTTGAAAAGACTCAGAGACAAACACATGGACTAAAATGGGTTCCACTGCAGGAAACGACCAAAATACCCTTTTTGTATGATTTTTGAAATAAAATGCAAGAAAAGTAATGCAATGATTCAGAGAGTTTTCAAATGACTTGTAACACAAGAAAAAACACTTTGGATGGTTTTATGCAAGAAAAACACAGGCAAAATCATGATTTGCAAATACCTTGAGACAGAGACAGTAAAATATACAGATGAAAATAAAGTGAAGGTTCAAAGTAAAACAATAGTAAATTGACAATTATCAGTGGTAGAAAAGAAATTTGAACGAGTATTTTTAGGTCCAAAATCAGGGTATAATAAATTGCTTTAAGGACATGTATGTTAGGACGCTAAACCGTGTCTGATTAGCCACAAAATATGTTGCATTCAAAATGTATGTCGAATTAAATGATATAAGCATAAGTGTAATATCGAATGTGTTAGCCAATGAAAAAAAAAAAAAAAGTCGATCAAATCACATATCTCGATAGATTTTATGTGATCAAGAGTTACCATTTGTAACTTGTATTGAACCATTTGTAACTGTCAGGTAAGTGCAAGTAGTTGGTTATCAGGTCAAGGGTCAAGTGCAAGTAGTTTGTCCTAGTGTACGAGTATTAAAAATTCTAAGAATACCAAGTTGGATTTCTGTTCATTAAAATATAACTAAACATTTTTTTAGTGTTGAATGATTACATAAATGTATGAAGTTGTTGGGTCATAACGGGAGTATGGATTCATAAATTGTGTTCAAAAAAAGAATGATATAAATTGTGCAAACACATAACACTATTTGTGACGCACAACATAAAACTGTTGTGAAAACACAGACTGATAAACCTGTCTCTACCTCTTTCAAATGAATCAAAAAATAAAAATTGTAAAGAGAAAAACAAATAATACATATAAAATAAACCTTGAACTACGTGAGTTTTTCTCATGTTTATCCTCACCGCCTCATACTTCTCTTATTAGTTGACACCTTATGCAATTTTTCAGTTGAAAGCAGCAAAATTCAGAAAGAGTACACAAACAAACAAGCCACGAAGGAATAATATCCCTATGAATGAGTCACGTGAATGAAAAAGAAATTATCTTGTTTAAGGACTGCATTAAGCATTTTTATCCTCTTTTATATCAGTTTTTAGCAATGCAATACATGATTATGAAAGGCATGAAGCTAATCAAATTGCTCATAAGTTAGCTAATTTTGGTAATACTAAAGTATAACTAATATAACCAACTAACAACTAATCACAACTAACTTCTAACCACCTTAAACTACATTAAACTAATTCTAATTAATATCCAACTATGTCTAACAACTCCTTCCTTTATTTCTCTGTTTCTCGTCGCTAACATTTCCTTGGCGGTCGAGATGAACTTCTTGCGGCAGAAGATGGTATTTAATATCAAGATCTTCAAAGGTTTTCTTCAACTCCAGGACTAATTCAGATCTTCTGCTGCTCTTATCGGTATAATTCTGAAAGTTTATGGTGTGATTAACATATAGAGCCATTTTCATCTTGTTTACATTCTCGATATCCTTAACGATTACGTTGTGGTTCGGACGCCAGTGTTGAGGCCTACTCTCCAAGTATCTGCAAACATGTTATACAAAAATATCAACATTAAGTTGAAATTCACATTACCAATATAAAGTCATTTGTTCATTCAATGGTAAATTAATTGAAGCTTAAATGCAGTTTTGGTCCTCATGTTTTATCCAATCCGGGGATTTGATCCCGCTATTAAGCCATTAACTGAATCGCGTTGTATGCCTAAGTCAATATATATCGATTTGCAATCAAGAGCAAGTATAACAGATGCAACAAAAGACTTCTGATATTAAAATTTAGAGGTAGAGCATAGTAAAAACTTACGCTTTTAATCTAGTCTTCAAGGCTCCAATATTTTCTATTGAAGTAGAAACATCAACAGCAAATTCAACAGAATCGCTCATTTCGGGACTCCGGTAGAAGTTACTGATTGGCTTAGTTGCAAGAACTGAATTTGGATAGAATATCTTTTCATTGTCGTATCTCAAAAAGATTGTAGTCAATATGTTCATCTCTTCAACAATCATCTGTGAAATACATATAATAAATTTATTAGGCACTTCTTCATCTGCTATATTAATGATATAAAGGATATATCGATTAACCATGGTTTGTAATCGCAGTCTGCAATATAAAGGATTTTGAGGCCTCTGCAATCGCAATTGCAATTTCGACTATATTTTCCCACAATATAAAGGAATGTAGTGTAATCGCAACCACAATTTAAAACCATGTTATTAACAATTGAAAACTACCTGAACACCATCAATGACACAACGATCACCGACATCGAACGGATGCATCACAAAAACAAATATAATAGCTTCAAATACAGTCTTAGCTGTGTTGCCAAACACAAACACAACAAGTAAAAGCTGTGATGATATGAAGACAAGAACTTGAGTTGTTAAGAGTCCCATAACAAGCAGCCACACAATAATGGACAAAACAAGGACAATTGCAGAAGCAAGGTTATTCAATTCATCAACAGCTGTTTTGGCATCATTTAGTGAATGCACAAGTGATCGACGCTCTAGGTAGACTTTCACCTGCAAACATTAGTAATATATGTGAGCATTCATTGTAACTGATATGTAGACACTGAACATGACACCGAAACTGATATGTAGACACCGAAAATAGATATAGAAAATAGAAGTGATTGAATGTGTTGGTGTCGTACGAGTGTCAGATACATACACGTGCTGGACAGTAATACATGTTTTTAATCTGAAGTGTCGGTGCTATATAATCAAATGGACAGACAAATACTAAAGACTATATCAAGTGACTTTACCAGCCAGTTCTTAAGAGACTTTCTCTTAATTCTTCCAGTCTCAACTGCTCCTTCAAAAAGTGGAAGCAAATTTTCTACTTCTTCAATTCTCATGAAGCGCCACAGATCTTCCTTCTCAATGCACCTGATGATTTCAACGGTTAAACGAAAATATGATAAGCCAATTCCAGAAAAATGAATCTAAATCACATTGCAGGGAATGTTTGCAGGGCAACAAAATCTTACTTGCTTCCTGGCTTAGCAACATTCCTGAAAATTCGAAACGCAGCCGCCTTCGCTTCCCATTCACTAGTAATTTCATTATCTTTGTTGTCACTCACATCTTCATAGATGCTCTCTGGTGTATAGCTAATGGTAGACAATCCAGAACTCCTGATCACATTAATCAATCCTTTCATAGTCCAAGCCGAAACCTTCTCTTGTTTCATTTTCTTGAGCTTGTCCACATCAATGACTTGTTCTTGTTCTTTCTTCCCTTTCTTCTCATTATCTCTAATCAACGTCTTGAAACTGAGTCGGCCTCCACTCGAACTCTTACCTACCGCCATCTCCATCAAAGGAGGACCAGAAAGAGTCCTAAGAATGTACTGATGAAAAATTGATTCTTGAACCCTATCGAAAAATCTAGATGATTGAAAATGTGAAGACAGCAGCTTAATCAACAATGTTTTCGCCAACCATATAGCCGATGCAATAACACAAGAACCAAGTGCCCTTGTGATGTAATCGAGAACCCTAATAACTTTTCTTGTTCTCTTAACTCCATTGTGGAAAATTAAACTCCATGCCAAAAGTACCAAACTAAACCATATAAAAGCTTGAACACTCTTCCTAACACCATAAACAAAATACAAAACTTTCTTCTTAAACAGAAAGTTTCTTTCAATTAAGAAAACCAGAACACTGATAAACCAACTAGTGACTAATCTACCAGAGATAATTACCAATGTAAGCACACACCATTTCCAAAGTTCCAAACTCCAAATTTCCTTATGTTGCAACCTATGAACCAATAAGGTTGCAATCAAAAACCCTAAAATGCAAACAAAAGCAAACAACTCAATCCAACTCCAAAGTTTCCTCTTTTTCTTACCAGATCTCTTACTCACTTCAACTTCTGCAGTCTTGTACACTTCTTCATCATCATCATCATCATCTTCTTCATCTTCTTCCTTCCCTCTTGGAGTAGCAATCAAAGGTGTCCTTGGAGTAACAACAGTTCCACTTCCATCATGAACATCCCTTGGAGAACCAACTGCAACCTTCTTCATTTGAGTCTTTTCTTCACCAAAGGTTGCATCTTTTGGAAATGGTGGCTCAACCATTCTTGACTTTGGCTTTGAAAATTCAGACCTAGCCAAGAAAGTGCTTGTTGTAGGAACTTGAACATTGCTTCTTCTGAGATTCTCAAGCTCCATGAGTTCTGCTTCTGCATGTGATCCTTTTGGAGATGGAGATGAACCCGTCTTGGAAATGAACTGAGGAGAGTAGGAACTAGTTTCAGCAAAATGGGTACCACCAAAATCACTGTTTTCTTCGTTGTTGGAAATTCGAAGAACAACCTCGTTTTTTGTCGTTTTGTTGTCTTTCATGTTTTTTTCTTCTTGTTCCATCACAAGTTTATGACTTTCTAGATTCTTAACTATGAATTTTCAACTATACTTTAACTGAAAGAGAATATAGAGCTAGCTTGCAGCTTCTTCAAAGTGGAAAATTTTCAAGCAAAGAAGAAAACAGGGAATTTTTTTTGGTTATGTAGAGGTGTGTGCCACTGCCAGATAAAGATAGTTATTGCTGACCATGATTGACTAGGACTTTTTAATCTTGGAGAGGTTATATTGAGACTGATGCCTACAAATAGATTTATTTTAGAGTTAAATATATTTTTAATCCTATAAATATACCAATTTTTCATTTTAGTTCCTCTAAAAGTTGAAGGAAAATTTTAGAGGGACTAAAACGAAACGTTGGTATATTTATCGGGATCAAAAACATATTTAACTCTTTGTTTTATCTTGTTATGTGTCTATGCTGAATAAGTCATAGACTTCTTGAGAGTGTGTATCACTATTATCTATCGATCGGATTCGAGTTCCGTTGGATTGAAAATCCAAGTCCGTAACCGACCACTGTCATCCGTTGGAAACTGACAAAAATAGCCTGACGATCGGTTCATCTGAAAATGATCCGTCCGAATCACTCTTTTATCTACCGATTAATGCGGATTCGAGCAGGTATCGGCTTTTTGTCCAGCCCTACTTGAGACATTTAAGAACTAGGCTAGTCTAAAGACTGAGAGAAAGAAAAGTACTTTCTTGACAGGCACATTGTGAAATGAATGACAGTTCAACTGTTAAATAATTTTAGAAATATGCATTATTGAGACGGTGGAGACCGGAGAGAAAATGAAATCTTAGGTCAATTATTAGGAATAAAGTTCCTTCTGGTTTCATTAAATGGTCAAGAGAAAAATGAAAATTAAATAGTCTTAACTATTTATTGTAGAGAGAAAAATAATAGAATGAATTAATAAATGGTCAAGAGTATTATAGAAAATCCACAAAAAAATTCATCAAAAATAACAAAATTTATTTGATTTTTTGGTATTTGTAAATTCTTTAAAAGCGACAAATATTGTGAAACGGATGGAGTAATTTTAATTGCAAGTTTTAGGAAATTGCAAATAATCCAAAATTTAGTCCGGAGAAAGGTTTTTCTCTTCATAATTGGGGAGAATTATCATCGAGCGAATTCGAACTCGACACCTTAAGGTTACCATGTTAAGCTCTACCCACTAAGATAACACCTCAAGAGTAGTTGAAGGTAAGTAAATCTATCAAGTATTGGTAAAATTACAATTAAAAAATAATTTTAAATATTAGATACATCATAAAATATTGCATCCCTTTCATCCTCCTATTTATGAATTTTGAAATCATGCATGTTAATTTTTTTTGATAAGCAAGGAACGTAGACATGCATCATCGGCATCTCAACTAAGTTGGCATCCCAAGAGACCTCCATCCTATATGCACCTCATCATCAACCCATCTTCTTAATTCTTCATGTATTAAATATGACTATTAAAGTCATGCATGTAATGGTAGTAGAGCATATTGATTTATTATGTTATGATACAACTTTTAATATCAAAAGTTAACGATTAATCATTTTATTTACGGGTTACAATTTCTAGATATAATGGTGTTGATGAAATATTTATCGGTAAAATTAAGATTAAAGTGAAAAACGATAAGAAGAAAAAAGTAATTAAGAAATCATGTTTGGTGTCTTAAAAACGTTTTGGACCTTCCATGTCAATTTTAAATCGTCATGTAAGCACTTTTTAAAAGAGTTATATGAAAATATGGTATACTTTGTTAAATAAATAAACAACTAACTTATTCACTTTTACTGACATAAATGATCAACGTAAATGACCCCCTGACAAAGATTTGATTAAGCATAACATGCATGCACTCAATTTACTAGACAAGAATGTCAGTTCATCTTCATCAGACCATTCTGCGAGATCTTCCTCTGAAGTGTCTTCTTCAGACTGTACATCTTGAAGAGCTGAGAGATTTTCCCATTGACTTGAGAGCAATAGACTTAGTTTTCTTGGATGGATCATCCCTTAATAGCTCCATATCCCGACTCTTCAGAGGGATCATCAGAGTCTCCAAACCAAGTTTGTTCAAGTCTTTTGCTTCTTAAATCACAGTTCTCTTGGGTTTCCATTTGACATGAAGACTTCTCTAAATCTTCTTGACATGATCTGTTTTAGTATAACTCATATTGTAGTATAGTTATGGTCAGAGTCCATCAGATTGTTGACCGTTGACGTGTTCATCAGAATGTTGGTTGAAATACCATATTGTATTGAACACACTTTAAGTAATGAAATACTATAAACTTATTTCCTTAAAATACGGACATGATTCATTTTCGTTTTTAATCATGGAGGATTTACCAAAACTTCTGACAATTATTTTTGACTTTTTTTTTGTCGATAAAAATACGTGCAAAGGGGTCGCCTGTTGCATCATTCTGATAATATATTAATATAAAGAGGGAAAAAAGCACAAAGAGAGACAGGGGAATAAAACCACAACCCTCAAGAAAATCATAAGTCAAAAAAGAAAGACGAAAATAGATAGAACCGGCTAAAAACAAGAGAAACAATCAGTTAAAAAGTTAAAATTGTTGATTTGTGTTTTTATCCAAGTCAATAATCTCTTTATTCTGAGACACGTTAGTCGAGGATTCACTCTGAAATCCATTGCTTATCGGGGCACAATAGATACACTTTGTAAATCAACTTACATATCATCAATAATATTTGCATTAAAGTTTGACACGTTAGAATTTGTCACCACTATGGAACCATCAAAAGCATTATAAACCAAAGCTTGTTTGACATGATCCCCAAAGAAAGTGAATCTGCTACTACTTTCTTATGCGAACTCTTCACAAAAAAGTTGTCAATTGAGTTCATATTTAGATGCTTGATTCTTATCAATTTTTTCTTGATCTGATGGAAAAAATTCATGAAAAAACAGTTTTGCCTCCTAACTTCATATCAAGAATGTGATCAACCATTTGAGCATTAATGCCAAGACTTTCTTTGTTTGTATCGTTTAATCTGCATTTGCACCTATTTTGAACCTTCGGCATGACCGGAAACTATTTTGGTGTATTTGTCTTGCTTTCTGTTCTAAAAAATTTGTTGCAACTACCACTTGAGCTTTAGATTTATCCTGCTTATTGTGATTATTACAAAAAATTAACAATTGAACAAAAGGCTTATCTATAGGGTTGGGAATAGGTCAGGCCAGACTTTGTTAGGCCTGAGCCTACGAAAAAATTTGCAGGCTTGAGCTTGGCCTATGGCCTTTCATAGACCTATTTTTTTGGCCTGGCCTGACCTATTTAAAAGTCTGGCCTGGCCTGAAAGCCTATTTACAGGCCTACTTACTATTAAAGTCACTAAACATTCCATTTTATCTACTTTTAAATAGCTTAATAGGCCCCAAAACCTATTTCAGTGTAAGACTTGTCTATCACTACTATAAGGCCTTAAAAACCTATTTCACTATAAAGCTTTAAAGCCTATTTAAAAAGTCCACTATGAAGCCTAACATGCATAAACAGGCCGGCCTATTAGGCTTCATAAGCTTTTTTGATAGCATAAGTCTGACCTATTTACTTAAATAGGCTTTTTAAAAAGCCTAAGCCTAGCCTTTTTAATAAACAGGTCAGGCCAGACCATAGACCCCTGTAGGCCGACCTGACCTATTCCCAACCCTACTTATCTATAAGAGATATGATATTTATACAATTATTTTATGACAATTTTTAAACACCCTTTTTTTCATACTCACATTAAGGGCGCTCTCTCTCCAATAAAAATAAAAAATGTCACCAAATAATCATACAAATATCATTGCCTACTCTACAAATATTATCACTTTCACTCAACTTTGGGTCCTTGTTGTACACCATTTTGTCCTTTATTCTTATTTCATTACATATCAAATAAAAATATTAATATTTTATTATCTTCCCCAATCATGACATAACCACCATGTCTTTTATAATAAATACTTATCAATATTATAATGTATTATTTTCACAAAAAAAAAAAAAAAATTATAATGTCTAATAATTCTTTCATTCAATCGACTTTAGATAAGATTTTACTATCATCTCTAGTTCTATATATACTAAATATTCTTCAACTTGATAGGATCTTACACTCATGTCTAGTTCTATATACTAAATATTCTTCAACTTGTTTCTCCAAATTAAATTTCTTCTCCCAATTTCTCAACAAAATGGTTGATGTTCTAAGCCCTTTCACAATCCCATCTCCTCCTCCACCACCTTCTTTATCAAACAAAAACAATAGCATACCCATGTTATATTATGGTCTAGTGGTGATGGGAATTGCAGCCATAGTCCTAGCAATATATAACATCATCATTATCAAACGTTGCAATAGGAGGCATAATCAATCACAACCCACAAGGCCAAATCTTATGGTTATTGAAGGATTTGAAAGAAGCTTTGAAAACCAACAAAGGAACTTGCTTTCAAGCTTCAAGTACAAGAAGGAAGTGGTAGCAAAAGAACAAGAACATAAGGGTTATGATTATGAATGCTATGTTTGCTTATCGGTTTATGAAGAAGGGGAAGATGTTAGGAAGCTACCAAAGTGTAAACATTGTTTTCATGCTCTTTGTATAGATATGTGGCTTTATTCTCACTTTGATTGCCCAATTTGTAGAACACCTGTTGGCCCTCTTTGTCATAATTTTCAAGAAGAGAATTATCGTGATGGGGTGATTGAATCTGGTGGTAGCATCTCTGTTTGATTTGATTAGTTTAGAAATGTGTGTGTGGCATGTTGTTTTGCATCTAGGACACGACATAGTATAGTGAGTGAGAAACACCCCACCACACTATAGTTAGGTTCTTTGATTGGAGCAACTTTAAGGTTGAGTTAGATGAGAAAATATTGTCATTTGTATTTTCTTATTATCTCTCTCTCGTTATCTCTCTTACTATATATGTGACACATTTTTGTAAAATAAAAATGGGTCTCTTATACCGAAATATATCTTTGTTTAAATGAAAAGAATTAAAAGATTATTTTTGCAAAATAAAAATTTATCCCTTTTTATAAGATTGGTTTTTAAATTATAAGATATACTAATGTATTTTCACGAAAAATATCTTTAGTTAATTGGAGAGAATTAAAAGAATTGATCATTTCTCTTGTTTTTTGTATGAAAGAAAAATTAATCTTTTCCCTCTTAGGATTTTTTTTTTTTTTTTGTCAAATAGCCTAGTGACTAGAACTCACACAATTTAATTGTGGAGAAGTGGAGTGTCCGGGATTCGAACTCCGGCCTTTGCATATAAAATGTGATATCTCTACCAACTGAGCTAAGCTCGCGGAGATAATAATTGAAGGATTTAATAAAAAAGATAATGTATTTTGTTGATAAATTTAATATAGGCATATTTTTCATATGCATTGGTCAAGAGACATATAGATATTCAACTATTATTTCACTTCATTTAATATTAAGTATTTTGTTGAGAGAAAATAAAATTAAATGCTCCATATATGACGCGGTTAATGTTAAATGAATGAAGTGTCTATATTAAATTGTACTACCTACTACATAAAAATAAATATATTAAGAATGTAGTAAATGAGTATACTTGAGACATCGGTTAAATTTAAAAATAAAAAAAAAATAATAAAAAATGGTGTAACCATTACTTAAACAAAAATAAATCTTTATATTTTTAAGAGAAGGTTTTTATTAAAAGATTCTTCAACTAATACTCTTAATACACTTATTTGCAAGACATTAAAAATACTATATGTGCTAGAAACTTGAATCAAGTTGAAGACACATTTATACAGCCTTTTGTTTTGTTTTTTAGCATCGGGAAGGAGGGATGTCTTACAGCTCCATTTTATTGGTTGGCATTTTGGTGTCCACATGAGTCAACATCATTGAAATTTCTTCATCGTCTTGTTTTATTAATGGGCTTTTGCGACGGATTGTGATACTACATCTATCTCTAAAAATAGTTTTGTTTAGTGGGGAAGTGGGTGAAAATTGCATAATCGCTATATTTGAGGGCAAAACTGCAATTATGTTGAAAATATAGTTCTAAAGAAATATTTAAAATAGTAATCGTTATTTTAGCTTAAATATATTTTTGGTCTTTTAGTTTTTGATAAATTGAAGTTTTAGTACCCTTATTTTAAAAATCCGTTGTTTGGTTTCTCAAATTAGCTTTTTTCAAAATTTTGATCTCTCCTTCTATTTTTGGGTCATTTTAAATGATGTGTCATATTTATATAAGACGTGACAATATTTATTAAACATATTTTGTTAAAATAGATATTCCATGTGATCTAATAAACACTTCCATATCATTAATGAATAGGTCATGTCATAAAAAGTGACTAAAAAGTGAGCAAAATTCAGAAAGAAAAAAAAAAGTGGAAGACAAAAACTAGTTTTTAAAACGGGGAGACCAAAATTCTTTATATATTGCGCTAACGTTTGAAAATTATTAACGCTGTTTTTTTATGAAATTTTAATTTTGATTAAAAGTAAAAATAAAAATCTTGTAAAAAAAGTAAAAATATAAATGTTTTTTCTTTCAAATTATAACAGATCAAATTAACCATGATTATATATTTCAATGAAACCAACAATATAACGAAAAATATAATCTAAATTCTTTTTTTTAATGACACCAACAACAATCTTTATTATAGAAAAAGTTGTTGCTTAAGGGTATAATTGAGATAATGAAAAAGTTAGTATCTCATCTAGTTTGTTACACTTTTTAAATGATAAAGAAAAATTTGGACATTTGTGTTTGTTACAATTTTATTTTAATATTTAAATTTATTCTTATCTATCTGTTACATGTGTTATTTGTATTGAAAATTGGGGACATTTTTGAAAAGAGAAAAAGTCAGTCCAAAGAAGCTGAAAGGGTTACTTTATATATATATTAGGGTTAACAAAATTGCATTTAAAAAAATATATATTAAATAAAAAATATTAATTATTATTATTATTTGTTAGTGGAATGAGTTGCATTCATGCCTTTCTTATTGGTGGTGATTAAAAACATGACCTCCCTCAAGTTTTTTTTTTTTTTTTTTCAATATGAGATGATCTTTTCCCCTTCTATCAAAATAATTTCCTATCAATGAAGCACGGACACGATACGAGTATTGGATACGACGCGTATCCAATACGGCGATACGTCATTCATTAAAAAATATAGGATTCGATACGTTTGAGATACGCATATAAAAAAAATTATATATTATTATTGTAATTTAAGAAAATTAAAATAAAAAGACCGCTTTGAATATGACAGAAATTGAATGTGCATTTATAGAAAAAATATTTGCTGTAAAACCTAGAAGAAGAAAAAATAACACAAATCTTAAACATTTATAGTAAATATAAAATGGAAACTACAATCATAGGTGATCGTACAAATTTTTTTTTGAACAAGAGTTGAACGTACAATTGAATGGACAACTGGTTAAATGTATCAACTATATTAAAGAAAAGAAAAACGTATATGTAATGAGTAATGAAATCATAGAAAAATATATTGTATCTATTAAAGGAGAGAGAAGAAGTAACTAAAACAAAGAGGGGTAATTAAGGAGGAGAAAGTTTTTATTGGAAAACTAAATGAACTAGTTGTGTGAGTGGCATCTGAGGCGTATCGGCAGCGTATCGCTGCGTGTCGACGACGTATCAGAATTATTTTATTTTTCAAAGATAAATAAATAAATTGGATACTCCATCGATACGTATCGACGGAGTATCAGGACGTATCAGATACGATACGGTAGCTATTTTGATGTATCCGTGCTTCATGGTTTTCTATGTTCAACTTTGGTCATGTTGATTCTCAACCTTTGGTCATGAGAGTATGTGTGTTTGAAAGTAGATGGATAATTAGATAGTGGGAATCAGAGACATGACCCCTTGTGTTTTTTAAACATGACAGGATCCCTTCACCTTTATTGAAAATGGATTCCCTCATGTTAAATTTTGGTCATGTTGAATATCACATTTCGTCATAAAAGAGTGTGTGTATCTAAAAGTTCTCTCATGTATTTATAATGTGAGAAAGTCTTCTTCGAAAATAGATTCCCTCATGTTAAATTTTGGTCATGTTCAATCTCAACTCTTGGTCATGACTCATGAGTATATGAGTTTTTGCTTAATTCAAAACTATTGTTATGTGGTAAAAGGATAAATGAAATTGATGTGATGGATTTTGTTTTGTTTCAAAATTTTTATTGTTAAATTGAGGTTGAAATGTATTGATATTATTATTGATCATTTTGTTGTAAGATGAAGTAATTTTAGGTATTATAAATGTCAATTAATTTTACAAAAGTCAATATTTTTTAAAGTTATCTATGGATATCATTAAACATCTACGTATACCTCAAAATTCGTATATTATTTGTATAAAGGATACACGTATGGATATAAAGAAAACACAAATATCATATTTATTTATCGAAACGGACAATGTATTACATAATATTCATGTTAATAAATGCCAAACACATTGATTGATTGAGTGATGAACCGTCCACTACTCAAAATAGAACCCAAATCACTGAAGATGTTTCGACCATTATTTTTACAGTCATTTTGAATTTACTTACTAATTATATTAAGATAATCTAACATGTACCCTTAAAGCATATGTTCGTATATCAAAGATAAAAATTATGTATTAAAAATTGTGTCAATTTATATTTCAAAATTTTAAAATTAAATTTTCTTAATAAATATATTATTTATGAATCTTTAAAAAAAAAATATTATTTATGAAATCCTTACCATATTGTATATTCATAGATACAAAAATAAAATATAATAATTAGGAAGTATACCCTTCAAAAGAATGTTACATTTTTTGGGGTCCGACCATGACTTGGATTCAAGAGTCGATATTACATTTCCTTCTCTTTTTTTTCTTTGATTGTAGGAGATATACAATTACTATAAAGTACAAAGACATATTCAAAGTAATTAAGCCATTAGCATATCAAAACTGAAAAAAGAAATTTTATTTATACAGAATAACATCTATTTATAATCACAAATTCATCAAATCCTGGCACAACTTGTCAATCATAGCATAGTACATATGAGGTTCATTTTTCCCAATAAACAAGGGGTCCCGTTCCTATATCATAGATGAAAGACTACATTTTTCTTAAGTTGTCTAATCTTGCCTGTAAATCACTGTCTATACCACTATCATCGGTCGCAGCAGTTTCAGCTTGAGGTACCTTCGTCTTTGCAGCCGGGGCAGCCACGGCTGATGATGGTGCATTTACAAGCTGTGCATTGAAACAAAAACTCGTTATGCATCGTTATAGTCACCACTAGTGTCATTTACTTTTAGGTGAACATTAATGTTGAATGACAAACATTTAAGAAAGATACCTCTTGGTTTATGTCAATTCCAATCTCATCAAGGACCTGGTTCACTAATTCGTCTGTTTCCTCTTCCTCTTCATCCCCTTCCAAAGCATCGTCTATGGCGTCTCCCATCACTTCCATAGTCAATTCCATCTTTTCATTCTGTCTCTCGAAATCTTGCATGATTTTCTGCAAATTTGGCAAATTCATCTGCCTATTCATTTGCCCCATGGCCTTCGTCACACCTTTCATCGCCTCACCCATAGCTTGTGTTGATTTCAATGTCTGAAAATCGTAGTGCAAAAAAAACTAGCATTCAGTAATCAATTCAATCAAAAAGTTAAAGACAGACATGGTGTCCGATCAAACTTTTACCGGTGTTAGCCAATTGATTAAATTCCACGAAACAAATATTGCTATGAGCCTTAGAACATAATATTATCAATAATGACATGTATGATAGAATAAAATAGATTACAAAACATTAACATACCTGAATTCTGAGTGATACACCTTGGAGCTGTGATTTTAGCTTGTAAAACTTTTCAATCTGATGCCTTGTTCTAACAAGATCTTTTGCCATGACTCTAACAGCTCCCTGAACAAAATTACATAAAATACAAAAATGCCATTAATATAATAAATGTCACCTGCCTGGCTACCTTAAAGCCTAAATCAGAAGTTAACAATGAAGAACCTAAAATACATGTGTCATTGCAGCCAAATCTAAGGTTGGTGTAAAAATCTAAACTTGGTGTTACAATATTAAAAGCAAACTACACTCAACGTGTGCAAACCAGTTCTACTATTTTATCATGCAAGAACTCTATTCAGTCAAAATTTCACGTTCCATTGTCTTGCTACATAATACTAAGAAAATGTAACATTAACTACTATTGCCAATTGCACTAAGTGCAATTCAAGTGTATTCTGATAGAATGCAGATCTCTATCATCACATGCATACTGCACCTATAGCATATAAGAAATCATGCTAAGAAAATATTATGTGTGATGCGTAATACCATTACCGTATTCATGTACCAATCATCTGTATAATCAGAAGAGTTGTGTTACCAATATACACATCCTCAAAACCCCAATTTCATTATTTGGTAGCAGAGCATCAAACTTAGGTTAGTGAAGTAAGTTCACATGTCCATCTCTTGTTTCTTAAGGCCAATCAGATTAGAAACAATGTAATAGAGATGGCTGACATCATAGGAGTACAGTTTCTAAGGGTTATCTTACAAATCATAGTCATAATAAACCACAAATCTTACATGTATAGATACTCTCCCTAGTAATTAATAGTATCAGTTTAGCCAAGATAGCCTAATTTTGCCTCCTCCTACCATTATAGATATTCATCGTCAAGGTCAGTTATAGGAAGAATAAATGCTTTACAGCTCAGGGATCAGCTAACTTAGTATGCTAACTACCCTGATCTCTCAATAAAATTAAAGCATTCTCCTCGTGCCTTATTTTGATTATCCAGTTCTATCTCATGCAATTTGTCATGATTCAATGTGAAATTGATCACACAATTTTCTTTCAGTGCACTTCCACCTGACTTTTTCATCTATCTTCTTGTCTATATTGATGAGATATTGTTATCAATTGTAATTATTCCGCTGGTATGTCTCAGGCAGCATTTGTCAAATCATTTTCAGACAAAAGACTTGGACCTTTTTAAATATTTTTCAGGGATTGTCGTGGCACAGTCAACTACACATGCTACAACCACTAAGCTAAAGTATGCCAAAAACTACTTTAGGAAACCGATGCGGTGCCTATTGACTCAATGATACGCAAACACTCCATTGGATCCTAACATCAAACTACTACCAAGGCAATGACTGCCATTAACAGATCCAGTGAAATATAGTCATCTGAACAAATCTAATAGTAACTAGACCAACAATTATTTTTTATTTAGGTGTGTAAGTGTGTGTCTAAATGCTAAATGTAACAGCATTGGGATGTTGTGGTTCACACCCTCAGGCAATCAGGACTGCGCAAGGAAAAAGGTTCATTTGTGGTACCATTAGATAGAACAGCATTGTTTTTAGGTCTAGTGTCAAGACAGAGTGCTGTGCATAGCAACAACCTGATGTAAAACTATGGGGCTAAAATGTTGCTTCAACTGGCTGACTCAGCGATCTCTATTTTGTTAATCCCAGATAGCGTCGCACGTAGTGCCGACCCCCTAAAATGCTACAGCACTATAGCGAATAGTGGGATAGCCACTATTCCAAAAACTAAATATCAGTGTACAAAGTAAACATAAATACTTAAAAATAGAAAAATACAAAATTAAAGAGACCATCATAATTAAAAATGATAATAAACTGTAATTTTCCATCAAAATCAAGTTCTAAATGTAATCAAAATGACATCCCATCAAAATCAAGTTCTAAAAGTAATCAAAGAGCAGAACTTAACAGAACGAAGAATAAAGCAAAGCAGTAGAAGCAAGAACAGAACAAGAACATAAAATCAAAACAATCAGAACGGAAAACAAACACAGAAGAAGCAGAACACAAACAAAGAAACAGAACAAAACGATGAAGATGAGGATGAAAAAGGCGCAGCAGAACACACAAAGAAGCAGTACAGCACACGAAGAAGGAAACAGCGACAAGATGAAAGAAAATGTGGGAATTGAAATAGTAAACTATTAGGCCACTTAAAGGGTTCGAAGGGCCATTATAACCTTAAAAAAAGACAATGTTTTATAAGTAAGGCATTTTGAAAAATTGAACTTAAAACTGCGGCCACAATTCCCCCGCCAACCGCGGCCACAAAAACTGCGACTGTGGAAGGTGGCTTACATTCCCAAGGCGTCGCAGTGACCACCGGCACTGCTACGTATTTTCATTATCTACTAAATCTGGCAGAGGACTCACTCTTCGCATGTACATTCTATGTATAGCATATAAGAATCTTGCTTAGGAAATAGGGTATATAATTACTCATACAACTACAGTATTCATGTACAAATCATGTAATTGTTACCAGAATAATAGTGGCAGGGTGCTACAACAACTCTGCCATCAAAACAGATAATCTAAGCTACCATATTCAACTTGCTACAACAAATAACTTCATAGGCAAAGAACACGATCAAGAAATGATCACATTACCATCTGGCCTTGTTTGGCACTTTTCTTTATCTCCGCAATCAACTTCTTCTCTTGTGTCTGTAAACCTTGCCTCTCCCGCTCAATTTCCCTAATTGATTTGTCCAGCATTCTCTTGTTTTCCCGCAGAAGCTCTGAAAATCACAAACTCAATCATATACTACGAAATCAATATGTAGTATTTCATCTTACAAAAACTATATTTGAATCCCATCAAATCAATCAAAAGATATGCCAATACATGATGAAAACTAAGGATCATCATAACAGAGATATCCAACTTCAAATCAAGCTTATCTACTGACATAAGTTTTGTGAAACTGTTTTGTACAACTTATGAAAACAGCTTATGACATTGCTCATAAGCTATTTTCACCTTATTTTCTTAAGTTCTCCAAGATAGCTTATGAAAACAGCTTATAGCTTATATGAAAACAATTTAACTTTATTTCATATTTTACTGTAGAAATAGCTTCTACATGAGCGCTTATGCTATAAGCTACAGATAAGATGTTTATCAAAACACAGCAGCGAATTATGATTTACAATATCACAGGAATTTGCAATAAAAAAAGGTCGATCAACGATCATGTTGAAAATAATTAAATTAAATGAAAATTTTAATGACAATTGATAAGTTCATAATCAAAATTGAAGAATTAAATTTTTGAATTTCAAAGATTGATAGCAAAAAAGGGGTTTGATTGAGGATAAACGAACCTGCAGGTGTTTTTCTCTTTCCGAAGATGAAACTCATGATGGTTGATTGAATCGGAGATCTATTCGATGAGAAAAACGGAACTTAATAATCTACACAATCGTGGTTTCTGAGAAGTGATTATTTTTGGAAGCGATTCTGCTTTTGATCGTTTAGCTTGCTTACGCGGTAAGCGTTGAAACAACGAATCATCCACGAAATAATTCGTTTTCATCTTTTCCCACACGTGCCACAATACGTGTGAGACCTAACAATAATTTTTTTTTTTTGAGGTGCCCGAAGAATAATTATTTTAGAATATGAATTTGATTTTGAGAAATGTTAACATGTACTTTTATAGATAGTATATTTAAATAAGAGTATTAAAAATTATGGCAACTTATTTCTCAATAAACTGAAAATTAATTTTTCTTAATAAATATCTATTATATGTGAAAACTTTGTTAACATAACCTTTTTTTTTTTAGTTTAATGGTTAAAATTCACATTTTTCAAGGTGAATAAGTAAGGTGTTCGGGGTTCGAACCTCAACCCCTGCATATAACAATGCATGCCTCTACCAACTGAGCTATGCTCACAGAGATCGACCCTTTTAATTTATATACTAACGTTTATAATATTTATTTATGTATGTAGAATGATATATCAATTAATTTTTTTGGAAAATAAGATTTTTTTTTAATAGTGAATGATATTGTTCCTATTAAAGTCGGGTACTTTATATTTTAATGAGATTTAACTATTTTTTATTTAAATAATATTATAGAAAAGATAAAATAGTAAATAACATAATTTAATTAAGGGTAAAATTGGAAAAAAAAAATGTTATATCATATTTTTTGAGAGTCTAAAAGTGTTTCACATACATATTATATTTAATGTTGTCATATTATCTAATGATGTGCAATTTTATTTTATTTTTGTAAAAATGTCATTTTTTTAAAAAGAAGAAGAAAAACCGCATATAAAACTGTAAGATTTAAGTAAATGTCTACAAACATTTTGTGTAGTAGTTGGAAATCTAAAAAATGTGATGGATTAAAACAAGTTTTGACGAAAAATTGCACAATATGGTGGGTTTCAGATTTGAGAGTTTGTGAGTTTTTAAGAGTCCAAACTAAAATGCAGAAGTGAGGGGAAAATGAGAGGTTCGAAATGTATATAAATATGTCCGAATTCTAGAATTTGAATACATCAAATACATTTCAGATTTTTGAATTCAAACATAAATAGTTTTGGAATACAATAAGGCGCGGGAAACATGGCGGAAAGAACTTCACCTTTGTTTATGGATAACTTTTGTTTATTATTTCCAGATCTTTGGCTTTGAGTAGAATATGTGAAGGCTTAAATGCTCTTTTGATCCCTTAAGTATTTAATTGGTATCGCTTTGGTCCATTAACTAAAAAAAAGATTGTTTGAGTACTTTAAGTTTTTTTTTAGTCTCGTTTTGGTCCCTTCTGTTAGGTTTCCGTTAGGTTTAATAAAAAACGTTAAGTGTGGACACGTGTCACCTTATCATTGGCTTTGAGAATTTTTTTTACAAAAAAATATATAATATATATTATTTTTTTAAGGGAGAGGATACAATTGTAACTAAGTAATAGTTATTTTTAATGACAAATGTTAATTATTATGTTATTTTCCT
The DNA here is from genome assembly GCF_003473485.1 of Medicago truncatula. Lineage (NCBI taxonomy): Eukaryota > Viridiplantae > Streptophyta > Magnoliopsida > Fabales > Fabaceae > Medicago > Medicago truncatula. The sequence goes on along the minus strand of NC_053043.1, from coordinate 18,113,030 downwards.
TTAAGAAAAAAAATTATTATGTTATTTTCTTTTTCTTATCCGAGCTCGAACCCTAACCTCTAACTTCTTAACTCTTAGTTCAAACACGTTAAACTTAACAACGCAACAGTAAATTTTGTAAATTGCAAAACTAAAATCGGTGAGTGACCCATAAATGGCGCCATAAAACATGTGGTTGGTTTAACTATCATAAATAGGAGACTTTCTAAGTCTTGATTTTTCTGTTCAAGGTCCCATAAAATCTTGAATAAAAAACATGTGGTCCTAAATCAAGCCATCATATGTCTCACGTAGGTAGTTTGGTAAAGGGACATTGAAGAAGGTTTCATTTTCGATCTCTGGAAACGAACAATTCTCCTGCCCTCAAATAATGTACTATAAGGACATTTGTCCAATAAAGATTTGTATTATGATAAATCCAAATTCACCTCTGTTTTTTTTATTTTTTTATATATAAATATCAAATCCACCTTCTATAACTTCAAATGTTTGGTCTAATTATAAAAAGAATAGATCTTGAATTCGAGAGATCTAAGGTTCGAGTCTCACTAGTCCCCTAAAGATCATGCCTTAAACTGAGGCACCATCCCATCACCTTAAATTTGCTGTAACAAAAAAAAATTCCCTTCCAATATAAACTAACTCAAAACTAATATCTAAATATAGGTCTACGACCTCACACTCACATCTTTAAAATGTTTGCAGATCCATCACCCTTGAAACAATCACTATCCCCAGTCACTCATCCTTCTCTCAACTCGCTGATATAGGTCTGCATGAGATCACAATTCTTTTTAACATTTTATGAAACTAATAGAACTAAAGGATACACATGTGAGGACATAATAGTTAAATTTTGCAACTACTAAAAAAAAAAAGTTAATTTTGCAAATTGCAAAACTATAATTGGCGTGTGATCCAAAAAACATGTGGTTGGTTTAATTACTTATAATTATGATATACTAATATAAATGGGAGACTCTTTTTTAACAAGACGGGAACTTCATAAAAAATTACTACATACCTAAATTGATGGACATTTTACTTTGTTTAACAAGTTGACTTGAATATTAAATATTGACCCGCTGCAAATTAAAAAGGGATGCTTGTGGTACTCTTAAGTGGACTTCCTATAATCCAACAATACTTAGAAACAATCTGGGATTACCTCTAGTTCCTTCACTCTCGAAAGTTTTTTTCAATTATAATCAACCTTGATTACAAAAGTACTTAAACACAACGTCTAAGATTTCATGTCTTTCCCTAAGGACTTCCTATAATCCAACATGATTAAGAGTTTAAAGGAATTTGTTGTTGTGTACACTTCAGATTTAAAGAGTGATAAACTAATTTAAGCATAATACAAATGATTTGTATCTAAAAAGTATTTCTAACATAAGAATTTTAAGATGAGAGTTTGTAAGAATTTTTCTAAGTATTTTTGTGCTAATACTTTATCAGAATTTCGGCACAGTTGAAAGCGAATATTTCTCTCTATATTTCTTCAAACACTCAATGTCATTTTATAGGAGATTTGAATAGAGCCGTTGTTTGAAGAGAATGTGAGCTCACCAAACTTCCTTGAGAAGTTTCTTCAGAATTCAAATCCTTTGCCCATTTTGGATTTCTCCGTTGAATAGTACTTCAAAATTTCTTTGCTTCTTTAGGAATGATATGTTGCATCCATTTTGTCTCTTACAAAGATTTGTCCGCTCTTGCAACTTGTATTCTTTTAATTCACAAAGACAAAAGCACTATGATTGTGGACAAATTGTTGACAATCATGTTTTTTCGGAAGAAGACAAAAGTGGGTCAGATGTTCATCAGAGCACTAATCATTAACTTGATCCTTCAAAGCTTCGTCTTCATATCAGAGCTTGTCTTCACAACTTGATGCATATTTGATCAAAGCATTGATTTTTTGTTGACCATCTTCAATCAGAGCTTTGTCATCAGAGCCTCTTTTTTTGTTCAGTGCATTGACTTTCAGAGATTGTTGACTTTAGAGTTGAATTTTAATTCTATTGTCCTACACACTCGAACAAGCTTTAGAGAGCACCAAATTGTTTATTTTATATATTGTTATCAACAAAATCTTAGAGACATTGTACTAAAACTCATCTTAGTTCAAAAGTGTTGCTTTCAAGGTAGGTGAATAATGGAATTAAATGCTTCCACAAATTTTGTAAGAGTTTATACTTTTTTTTTGTCGAAAGAGATGAGATTCCAATAAAAAGGCGGTATAACCAGGGGTAAATGGTCGTATATTCATGGGGTAGCATTGGCTACTCCAAAAGGAAAAATAAAAACTTGAATAATTAACATGGTTTAAGGGTTGTTTGTTTCTAAGGAAAGAAAGTGAAGGGGGTGGGAAAGTTGAGGGAAAGAAAGAATTTCCATAGTTTGGAACAAAGGAACATGACAAAGGAAAGAAACTGATATATGGGACCCACATAAATATTCTTTCCGCTCAAATTTGTAAAGAAAGTGGGAGTGGATAAACTTTTAGACTGAAAAGACAATATAGCCCTTATTTTATCATCTATAGTCCCATGTTATTTTTTCTAATATATACACCATTATTTTTCGGAAAATGGCAAACGTGGGTTGTGCAATTAACGTGTTGTCATAGTTCTTCTTCAAGTACCTAATTTTATATTTGATTTTATTAAATAAACATATATTTCTACGTGTTGATATGCATGTAAATTACAATCTTTATATAAGGGTATTTATGTCATTTATTAAATATACATCTTTCTTTCCTTTCACTTTTTCACTTATTCCAAACAACCTAAAAATCATCTTACTTTCCTTTCACTTTCTATTCACTTTCATTCCTTAATCATTCTTTCCTTTTACTTTCTTTCCTCTCACCATCCAAACATAGCCTTAATGTATAGCTACCCCATTAATATATTATTTGGTTACTCCAAACAATTTGGTTGGTTCAAAGAGAGATGCTATTAAAATAATATTAATAATCTATTTAGTTTAGTGTCCATTATGAATAAATTTGACTTCTTAAAACTCTATATAGCTCAAATTTTATAAATAACTATTGTTAGCTTTTGTTTTCTTTGTCGTGTTTCATTAAGTATAAGTAAAAATTATTGTAAATTAATTTTACTTATTGATTAAGTTTAATATTTTAGTTTTTAAAATACTTTTATTTCTTCTTTATGTTTGTCCCCCTCGCAAAAATTGTGCAATTTTGGAGGATTAGCCCAAATAATACACTCTTATTACAAATAAACACTAACGCACAAGAGAGACCAAAAGAACTATCAAAGATATACCAATCCCAAACTTAAATGAAGATAAAAAACAAACAAGGCCAAAAGCAAAAGAGCTTTAACCTAAGACTATTAGCCTAGAAGATAAATTAAACAAAATATTATGATTGTGCCAAGGCAAAAATCCAAGAAGCAGGAGCACATTGACATAGAGCAAGACTCCCCAAAAGATACTATAGTAGCACATTGAAGCAATCAATAGAAGCTGGTGGCAAGCTTAAAAAACAAAACACCATTCTCCAAAGGTCGCGAACATAGAGGCAAAAGAAATAAAAAAAGATGGAGTAAATAGTCAATTTTCTTCGTCAATTATCCCCCTAAAATTAACAAAACTTTAATTACCCCCTTGAAATTGTATAACGTTAATCAATTTACCCCTCCGTCAAATTTTTCTGTTAACTGTTTTCGGTTATGATCAAATACCCCCCTGAAATTTTGCACTTATGTGCAAAATGTCCCCTAAACTTGAAAATTTATATATATATATTTTTTATCCTTGACTCAAAAGATATTAAAAGCAAACAATTAACAATTATTTATCATATAAATCTTTATGGAATGTATGTTTATGCAGCTATTGGTCATATAAATCTTTATGGAATGTATGTTACTCTCATGTGTTTTAAATATATACATATATAGAAGACCTTTTTTTTACATAAGTTGGTAATTATGTTAGAGTATGTAGTCATAAAGTAAACAAGTCTTTGATAATTGTGTGTCCATAAAGAAAATTCATAGGTTAATATCTACAGAAGGAAGAAGAAACAAGGCTTAGGTTTGTGAATTTGCAACTTAATTAATGATATAATTTTTATAATGCAGGAAATGTCATATCTATTAGCTGCAACATGTTAAATAGATTATGTCATAGACCTTCTGCATGAAGCCGATAGATTACATTGTACTACAAAGTTATGTGATAGATATTAATTTTCTGCTACTATGGCATTCTTGTCTTGGTTTATTTCAACGGCTTGATATCTTTTTAATATTTGGTTTTTAGTTTTACCTTCTTTGTAAAAAATTTATCTTGCTCCTTGTAGATAAATGAAATATGAATGAAAATGCTGCACATGACAAAACCATGATTTCTTTGGCATATATTCATTCATTTTCTTGTGAATAGAATTTTTATGACAATAGGTACAATATACTACTTGAAGAACTAAATGTATGATTTTTGGTAAGAAAAAAAATTTAAATTTTTAAGTTTATGGGGCATTTTGCACATAAGTACAAAATTTCAGGGGGGATATTTGATCATAACCGTAAACAGTTAACAGAAAAATTTGACGGAGGGGTAAATTGATTAACGTTATGCAATTTCAGGGGGGTAATTGAAGTTTTGTTAATTTCAGGGGGATAATTGACGAAACTTACAATTTCAGAGGGGAAAATGACTATTTACTCAAAAAAGATGCCTTCTTTAAAACTCCAAGGAACTACCACCATCAATCCAATTAAATTATGGAAAATTCTTCGGTGAAGTCGTGATAATGAATTTTTTTTTTTGGTGATGTTAAATGGTCAATTATTGAATATTTGTGTATTTAATTCATGTCATGTCAGATTATATGGTGTATTGCATATTTATCCATAATGTGTGTTATTATATCTTTACTTATTGCAATTGTGTCCTTGATTAGATTAAAATTAAATATAGATTCTCGTTTGTGCACTAAGATTGAAATTCCCCTTAATATTTTGTATGATGACTGATTTGTAACAAGGTAAAGTTTAGTTTTAGAGTGGTCTATTAGCAGCACACTAGCTAACATGACATCGACAATTATACTATTGACTAAACAAAATAACTTTTTCCAGAAGAGAAATTCTTACGTGAACTCTTACCCAACACATCATTCTTACACCCAACCAATTAAAATCAAACACCTCATTAAAATAATAAAAAGAATTAATATAAAAAAAAAATATTTTTAATATTTCTCTCTCCTTTTTCTACTTTCTTTAACCGACAAGAACCACCCACCACCATTTATGTTTCCATTTCCTTAATTAAAATCACACTTTATTTAAAGTTAATAACATGTGTCATATTTTTATTAGTCAAGTGTAAGAATAATGTGTTGGGTGAGAGTTCATGCAAGAATATCTCTTTCCAAAAAAGTCAAAAAAGTCAATTTTCTAACTGCACCGTAGAAAAACCCCATAAATTATATACCAGCCATAACTACACCGAGCTGCACACCTTTGGCAGTAAAAGAACCAAATCTGAGAACTAAAAACACCCAGATACTATCATGCATGACAATTTCACAAAAGTTTGTTTTTACACATTTCCACCGTTCACATATGTTAAGAGACTTTTACTCAAAAAAAACAAGTAAAAACTTATATTTTCAAGATAAAATTTCTATTAGCGGATTTCTTAATCAATATCTTTAAGACAGACATTGGTTAACAAGATCCTTTTATATATTGTTATCGTCAAAACTTTAGAGACATTGTTATAATACTCATCTTATTTCAAAAGTTGTGCTTTTATGGTTGGTGAGTAATGATGGCATTAAGTGCTTCCACACATTTTACACATTTCTACAGTTCACACATGTTCACATGACTTTTACTCAAAAAAACAAGTTGACTTAGAATATTAAATATTGACCTGTTGCAAGTTAAAAAGAGATGAATGTGGTACTCTGAAGAGAACAAGAGAACTTGTTGCCTCACTCTTACTCTCAAATTTCCCAACTATGAGTTACAATAAGCTCATTAGTTTGACTTTTCAGAAACTCAGCAAAAGAAAATTTCATGGCACTACCAAAACAAGTTCAACCTATTGGGAGAATCTTATTGAGAAAGATGTAAAAATTGGAAACCCTGAAGAAAATAATGAGAGTGTATCCATATATAGGGTCCCACCAAACATGTTACGTGTAGAACCAAAAGCCTACATACCCAACAATATCTCAATAGGTCCTTACCATTATGGATCACAACACCTACAAGAAATGGAAATTCTCAAAAACAAGTTCTTTCAGCGTCTCTTTGATAAAAAAGGTGCAAATGGAGCCAAATTAGAAGATGCTTGGAAGTTTCTTGAGAAAGAAGAGATCAATGCTAGAAGATGTTACATGGGTGAAATCAAATTAAGCAGTGATGAGTTTCTAAAGATGATGTTAGTTGATGGTTCTTTCATCATTCAACTCTTGAGAGATTTATCAGACAACAAATTCAAACATGTTCCTTCTCTTAGTAGATGGATGTTACCAACCATTCGTCGCGAGTTGATAATGCTCGAAAACCAACTTCCAATGTTTGTTTTAACAAAATTGTTTGAATTAACCAATAACATGACCAATAGTCCTAAACCACAAATGAGTTTCAACACTCTTTCCTTCAAATTCTTCTACGGTTTGCTTAAACCCGAGTCGAGAAAAACCCCTAAATGTCAAACATCTTACAAGTATAAAGTTGAACATGTTCTTGATCTTCTTAGATACAACATAAGACCGAAACTCATCGGCGAAGAGCTGAGAGGACGTCAGAGCGAGATGATTCATTCAATAACCGAACTAAAAGAAGGGGGTGTGAAAATTAAAGCTTGTGAGAATAGAGAATTGTTGGATATAAGCTTTGGAAAAAAATGGGGAGTTATGATAAAGCAACTAACTATTCCTCCATTGTACATTGGTGATCATAGAGGAACCGTGTTTCGTAACATCGTTGCATTCGAGAAATGTCACAAGAGATGCAACCCAGACATGACAAATTACATGTTTTTCTTAAACGGACTCATAAACTCGACCAACGATGTTTCTGTTCTTCATTATAAAGGGATTATTCATCATTCTTTAGGGAGTGATGAACATGTGGAAGAACTAATCAACAACATAACTAAAGATATAGTTCCTGATATGAATGAGTCATATTTATACAAAGTTGTGAATGATGCAAATGATTATTTGAGTTCTTGGCGTGCAGGATTGAGAGTTGCAATTGTGCACAACTATTTAACTAGCTGGGCTGTGGGACTTTCAACCTTTGGGGCTTTTTTGGCTCTTTACTTTACATTCATACAAGCAATTTGTGAGATTAAGAACACATTCAGTACAATGAAGGAAGCCAAGTTCAGTTCAGTGTTCAAAGGTTTGTTCATTCTTCCATTTGATGACCCTCCTCACTCTCCAGAAATCCATCATGTAGGTAAGGATCATGATGTCTCCACTAGGAGTGCTTCTTAAAATTCCATCTTTTTCACTATCTTTTCAATAAGTCGGTCCTAGTTTACTCTTCCATTTTCTTCATTGAGAGGAAGGTTTAGGATAAATTTTTGACACAAAATCACCTATTTCCATCTTTATCTCCATATTTTAGTCTAAATTAGTAAGTTTTACATAGATCTAGTTTTTTTCCCTTGTGATTTCGTTGTCAAAGGGTGATGTTGTGTTTTGCAGCGTTGTATGATTTTCTATCTTGTTGCGGTGTTCGTTTGGTTTCTAGTGAAAAACTCTCATCAATTATCATATTATTTGTAAGTATTTTGTCATTGTATGTTGTTAACTTAGATGTTATGAGTTTGTTTGCATATTCTCATTTACGTTATTAATGATGTTGAATATGTGTTGTATATTATATACTTTATCAATTTAAATAAATGAATATCAATTTTATTTTTGTCAACCAAGATCAGCCACTACTTATTTCGAAAAATAAAGTACCTCTCTTTCATGATTTTTGGATTCAAGAATTTATTTGTAAAGTTGAAAAAGTGAAGATATAAAATAAGAAAGGTTAATGATGAGTATCCCGAATTTTTTTATCCCGAGATATTCACGACCTTGTTAAATTGGTCTTGCTATCACTTTTTTTTTTTTTTTTTCAGCATGTGTACTTCAACTAATGTGGCTCCCCACTGCCCGTGACATTTTTTTTTTTAGATAGACGAAATGACAAAGTCATTATAAACTCACACACACAAATGGAGGTAACGCGGTTCGAACCCCGATCATGACATCCGGCCTAGCAATTTTGACATTTTTGCCAATTGAGCTAGGACTTATGGATACTGCCCGTGACATTTTAATATTGTGAAAACTCATAAAGGTGTTTAACAATTTGCCGACATTATTAAATCCTATGTTTCGTGGAATAAAGCCTCCTTAGACTTCTATAATTTTGGAACAACTTTTCCAACAACCTAAAAATACCCTTATGACACATTGATATAGTGTTTTTGAGCTTTTTTTTCTTTTTATTTTTACAAAAATACCCCTATATATATAGGGTTGTTAAAATAGTTGTTGCAAAAGAGATGTTCAAATATCATTTCTCTTTAGTTCGCTTGATGCATCATTATTCACAAAAATATAACAGTACCATCCAATAAGATTCAATGGTTATTATTGAAAACTGTATTGTTTCGCTGTAACAAATCCTAGTCCATTAATGTGAGGATGTGTATGTGCACAGCCAGAAAATTTTGAGATTAACAGATTGATATTGTTTTTTTTTTTTTTTGTCAAAGTAATCTAGTGGTTATAATTCATTTTTGGTTTAATTGCACTTTTTCCCTCTACCTTTTGTCAATTGTGCGATTTTGCACCCCATCTTTTGCCAATTGTGTTTGTCTTCAAAATCATCATTAAAAGAGGGGAAATAGGTCGAAAGATGGGATGCAAAATCGCTCAAAAAAATAAGAGGGGGTGCAAAATCGCACAATTGGCAAAATTATAGGGTGCAAAAGTGCAATTAAACACAAGAAAGTCCATCCAACCAGAAAGGGGACAAAAAATGGGGTGCAAAATCGCTAAAAAAAAAGAGGGGGTGCAAAATCGCACAATTAGCAAAAGTAGGGGGAAAAGTGCAATTAAGAAGGAGAATAAATGGGATGTCTGAAGTTTGAACCACAACCCCTACATATAACAATGCATGTCTCTATCAACTAAGCACGAAGACTTTAAACACCATCAATTTTCACTTTTGCACCTCACCCAAAGACATTCTCTTTTGCACAGATACAGACACGGACACCGGACACGACAGGGACACCGACACGTCGACACAGCTAATTTTTTTTAGAAAATCACAAACTGCAGTGTAATTATATGTGTTGGTGTCGTGTCGGTGTCGAACACGACGCGTGTCTAATACGACACGTGTCTGACACGGAAACACGCCTTATCCAAGGAATGTCCGTGCTTCATAGCTCTCCAAACTCTTCCTTACAACGTCCTTGCTTGAATTTATTTTTCATAAGTAGCTTCAACCCCTTCCTCTCCAAGAACACGTATTTGAATAACTTTGGATTGATTACGTCAAGCAAGTACGTCAACCAAGTGACGTATTATCATCTCTTATCTCCTTCCAGCTGCCAAGGGCAGAGATATCAATGATTTCAGAAGACAACAATGACTTCCAATCCGTAGTATTCATTTCCTTTATAAGTCTCTTGTTCACCAAGAAGTTATTGAACAATAATACCTTTCACCATAAATAGGATATTCAGGTTCCGTAAGCTTAGCTCAGTTGGTAGGACAATACATTGTTATATATAGGGACTGAGGTTCGAACCTTGGACAATCCACTTATTCACCTGATAAGGTGCATCTCTTCTAATATAAATTAGGACATCATTTGGACATATGCATCTTTTCAATTTTCCAATATAATAAGAGAAATGATAATTTATGTCATTAGAGCACATGTTAAGAATCGACTAATAAAATTATGTATTAAAAATTATGTTAATTTATTATTGAAAATGTTGAAATTAATTTTTTTTAATAATTTCTTACCATTTATGAAATGTTTAACATACATACGAAGAATACAAGTTAACATCAACCATAAAATAAAATATAAGACGTCAAGAGCAAAAATTTGTCGGATGGAGTACTTGTTATAATTCTCAAGTTGCATTAATATTTAAACCGTTCCTAAAAAAAAAATAAAATTAAACAGTATGAAATGTTGTTGGGTAAAAAAAAATATCAAATGTGATAGACAACGCCATGCACAACGTTGTTGTAGTTTAAAATTAAGACAAACACTTAGCAATAATAGGCTAAAAATGAGCTACTTTAAAATTGATAGACAACGTCATGCACAACGTTGTTGTAGTTTTTAAGAATTTCAAAACTAAAATAGCCCTGCATCGGAACATGCATGAAAAATGGAGGATATGATTATCTATCTATAATAAGAGAAACAAATGACATAAGAAGACAAAACTAGATTTGGTGGTTGCATATCGGTGTTAATTACTATGTGTAATAATAGCTAAATTCTTTGACTTTTGAGATACGTGGTTCAAATAACTTTACTGAATTCCATAGTTATGTGCTTTGAACAAACAGATGGAACCTAACGAACTTAACCAAATTGTTTGTGAACTTTAAACGAGCCGAACTTAAGCTGAAAAAAAAAAGTTCGTGCCAAACTCAAACCGAGGTTCAAACCGAGCCAATTCTTAACGAGTCGAGTCGAGATCAGACAAGTTCGATTCGACTCGACTCATTTCCAGCCCTACTTCCAGGAGATAACTCCCAAATAGCTATCTCATTTGTGAAAACTTCCTGGTAGAATAATAGTCTTTCAAAATAACTCTCAAGTCTCATGAGATATATCGACATGAGGTATATATTAAGGGTTAAAAAGGAAATTTTAAAGGGCCCATAAGATATTGAAGGGGTTTAAAAATGAATTTTCTACAACCAGTTTTATAGAATCAGGCCTCCAAAATAATATTTGGACATCAAAAAATTTAGGGTCTTGTTAACGAGTGTTCCTGGGACACTCTTTAAGGATTTCAAAAGAAGAAATTATTTTATAAAAAAGTCAAATATTTTGATTTCCGATGCATTGATTATACATACTTTCATGATAAATTACCTTTAAAGGCCTTAACTAATGCCCCGGGGACACTGGTTAACATTTTCCAAAAAATTATTAGGTTTTTACTTTCTTCATCTTATTGCATTCTTAAACGCCCTATTTTGGAAAAGAAAAAAAAACACACCCTATTTTTTTCTTTTAAAAATACTCTTTCTTCGAATTTTATAATTCGAACTTAGTTTGGATTCAAAAACTGTTGGAGCCAAAGACACATTGGAGCTGTTTGTGTAATCTCTATAAGGCTTTGTTCGAAATGATGGAATCCATTGGAATGGAGCCGAATGGAGTGATATTTAATAATGTTCTATTGTTTGGATTCTTTAAATATGGATGGAATGGAGTGGGATGTGATGGAATACATTCCATCCCGTTCCATCATTTTCTCTTATTTTTCTTCCATCCCAATTTGGGGTGTATGAGATGGAATGAAGCATCTTAATTACATTAATTATCTTTTTACCCCTATTTTTTTATTTCACAAAACTGTAGCATTTCTTCTTCTTCCCTCTGTTTACGTTTTTTTTTATTCTGCTCCATTTCTTTATGTTTTGCGTTGTCTCTGCTTCATGATTTTTCGTTTCACTTTTTAGAATACTTATAAACAAATATAGTTCACCAATTTTTTCCTGCTAAATTATCGTTTCACTTTTCATTTCATGTTTGAAGTTATTTCATGTTTTTTCGTTTCCATTTTCATTTCTGCATATAAGGGTAACTAAGTGAAAGTCTTTTGGTTTAGTATTTTTTTAAACGGTCTTTTAGTTTCATGATTGATTTTGAGGTATCTTATTTATCTACTTCAATAATAGAATTCCATGGTTGAATATAATGATTATTTTCTTCGTTTCCATTTTCATTCTGCATATAAGGGTAACTAAGTGAAAGTTTTATTTTTTTTAGAAAAAAATTCTTATAAAAGTGATAAAAATCTAATCATTTTATGAAAGATGCTAAGGGTAAAAATGGAATAAAAAAATTATAACATGTTCTGTTCCGTTCACTTTCGAAACAAATAGAATGGAATATATGTTCTGTTCCGCTCCGTTCCACTCCATTCCATTATATTTCATTCCACTTTGCTCCGTTATATTACATCAATCCAAACAGAGCCTAAAACTACATTTTGGATCGTATAAACCCAAAATTATTTTTGTATTTACGAATTATAGAATCTGAAAAAAAAAAAAAAAAAAAAAGAGTCAAACACGTTAGAAAATTTGAATTTTGGTGTAGAAAAAGGTACCTTAGCGGTCCACAACTCCCTAAAGGGCAAAAGAGCAATCCACAATGCCGAAATGGAAAGCCAAAAGGGCAAGCCTGACCCTTATGACCCAAATCATGTAATCATACATTAGGAATAATGTTCGTACCGGCTACATATGCAGTTATCATAAGCTGGAGGCCCAATAGTTCAGTCTGCCGGAGAGTTCACAAAAAAAGACAAAACAAATACAACATGTTCACCAGAATCGCAAAAAAATCAAAGGCAATCCCATGTATTCTTCCTTCACATAGGGGAATGATTCAAGATATCCAGCAGAAATGACGAGACAACTGGAAGGATACACCGTTTTCTTCATCATGGTGTTAAATCTGGAGAAAGAAAGGAAGGAGTTAGGATAAAATATAAAACTAGAAGTTCAAACCAAGATACATAACTTGGATGATATGTTCCCACTAACTCTCGTCCCAATGATAAAGTTACCCGGAAGAGGGGAAGAAATTTCCCAAAAAACAGGAGTACCAAGGCAATGTCTTCCCTTCGGCACCTACCTAAAGGAGATTCCCCTAGAGCAAGGACACATCATGAGGAGAAACAGACCTCTGATACGATATCTACGTGTTAAGACAGAGGGCTCATAAACCTTGGAGATCTGGAAGAACCACTAGAAAACGCATAAAGAGAGGAAAACCACCTACATGAGAAGAAAAAGATGAAGGTGCACTATGAGAAAAACACCGGAAAATAGAACTTGAAGGATTGATAGAAAGAAAAAAGTTAAAAAAAGTTTGGAATGTGAAGCAAGAAAGGGAACACCCTTTAAATAAATAAGGGAACCCATCCAAATTTCAAAAAGATTTGCTGGTTAAAGAAGAAAGGGAAAAAGATATGCTAGTTTAAGGCGAAAGAGCACCATCTAAAAGATAAAACCCGTAAAACCCCCTCGTCAAACGAGAGCAGTGGAGCGATGCACACCATCACCAAAGCCATCATTAATCCTTGATCGGATAATACAATGACACAACCCAATGTGACGACATAACAAAGATATGATGACACGTGTCAAAAGGTGACTGAAACGTCACATCTATAGTGACAAGACTTTCACCCCCATACACACTTGATATACTCCAAAAGAGACATCTATAGCCAGAAAGGGAAAGAGTTCATGAGATCTACATCAAAGTACAAGTCTCCCTCTGCAAGATCCCCCCTAATGGTAGACTTGATAAAGGTCAAATCATGAGGCCAGGGAAACACAAAATTTTTAGGCTAGCCCAAAATGTATGCATAGATGGAAACAAAGTAAAGTAACTCCACAACTATCAATTGTCTATCTTAGAGGGTGACAAGACCATTCTTGAGTGACCCTCGATCCCGCGAGAAGGGTAAGTTGGCCCTTCAGGATGGCCATCTAGAGATTGACAGGTAAAGTTTAAGAGAGTCAACAAAACTCTCCACATTTGATCATTACCTAGAGGAAGAGTGGTTTCACTGACAGCGGTCCATAAGTCTTGTGGGATGAAAGAACTGAAAAAGTCTAGAAGAAATTACTCAGTTTCAGCTGCAAATTTTTGGAAACAGTATTATCCATAAAGGATAATAAGGTACATTGACCCAAGGAACCGGGAACATGAAAGGCCAATGTAGATGAAGACGACAAAGCCAATGAATCTAAAGCTGGTAAGCCCAAAGAAGTCCCCACTTAAAGTACTGGACTCATGAAAGCTTTTATAAAGCTACATTATGACTTCCTCAACCTACATCTTGGGGGTAATTATTTCGGACGAGGCCGAGGTCCACTCCAAGTTAGACCCGAGCCTAATCGAGGACTCGTAAGTAGAAGAGAGACCATACAACAGGCACACCCTAAATTCCACTAGATAATAGCTCAGATAAGCATACCATGAACGTCCAGTCCAAATCCTAGACCAGAGGACCAAACAGATGGTCACAGACTTTACAAATTAATTTGTTGGGTGAAATTCCTACTAAGTGAGACCCACTACTCATAAAAATAGGAATAATTAAATAATTAAATTGAGATTTTGTTCACAAGTACTTTTCTTAATCCCTAATTGCAAGTAGCAATATATAAGGGCGCCTTTTAGGGTGGGCAAGTAATACATGTCTCCCGCAATGGGAGAGTGAACTTATCCTAAATCTGGTTGTATATATTCCTTCCTCAAATTTCTTTTTTACAAAATACCTTAATTATTTTTACTCTTCTCTCTGAGAATTATTAAAGATAGATTGATCGTCATTTAACCTTCTACAATTAAAAAAAAACAAAAAACAAAAATAGTTTCTCTCATCATCCATGAAATTTTCATGTCCAATTTTTTCAATAAAACTTAAAACCAGATCGATCAAACCCCCAATACTTTGTAACCGCAAAAAGAGATCGTTACTTAGGCACAAATGATTTTCAATAAGAACCAATACTTCGCATACAAGTAAATGCAAACATGCGTTCTTTTCAAACGGAAATGGGCTTTTTAGATTAATTCAAAATAAAAAGAAGAAAAATTGTGTTTATATAAATTTGTGGTGACGGAGAAAGAAAAGAGAGGCCAACAACCTATTGTTAATTATTATTATTATTATTATTTGGGTTAATAGTGCTTTAAGCCCATGTAATTTAGGTCATTTCTGGTTTTCCCCCCTGTAAAATAATTTTTTTGAATTTCATCCTTGTAATATGAAGATTTTTTGGTTTTGGACCTTCATGAAAAATTTCACCCCCTGTAATTTGAGAAAATTTAGGTTTACCTCCCTTGTAATTTGAGCAAATTTCGATTTACCCCCTGTTAATTTGACCAAATTTCGGTTTACCCCCCTGCTATATCTTCGATTTTGTACAGTCAAAATTCATGAAGGTCCAAAACCAAAAATATTCAAATTACAAGGACGAAATCCAAAAAAATATATTTTATAGGGGGTAAAACCAAAAATGACCTATATTACAGGGGTAAAGCACTATTAACCCTTATTATTTCTTTGTTTGTAAAACCCTTATAATAATTAAATTAAGCACATGTATTTTGGATCACAAGCCAATTACAGTTTGCAGTTTGCAAAATTTACTATTATGTGGTTATAACTTATAACCAACACACCCCTACTCTTGTTTTTTTTTTTTTTTTTTTTTTTAAAAGAATTGCATTCACAAGTCTACTAAAAAGTCAAAATAATACTAAACTTACACTTAAACAAAATAGATAAGCTACTATGATACATAATAATAAATATTAAATATGATTAGAGTTTTTAAAGACCGTCACTCTTCATCGTACAAAGATGAGTTAAGCTCAATACAAGTTTGTTCTCTGAACCATAATCTTTGTTTTACTAGATATACCGGCGAAAAAAAAAACCACATGGAAGAGAATGAAAATTGTAAAGATAAAGATAAAGATAAAAAAAAAGTCGTAAAGAAATACTGCAAAAATCATGTCTGTTCTTCATAGACACATGCAAGTTCATTTTATTTGTGCAATATAGCAGATATCTGACAATAGGAGTTGCAAGTTGGATGCTTAGAGAACAAAAAAGTAATGAGTAACATGACTCATTTTCTGTATCCAATGTCAACAGCTATATATATAATTTACAACCATTACTCATAAGTTTCAACAAAATAATTGCTTGACTGATTCACTGGTATCTCTAACTAACAGAAACTAAATAAATTTACTTCCCACATTGAAGATAATAACTAGTAGTAACCGCGCGCGTGAAGATGATATGAAGTTCAAAAAGATAGAGGTGCAAGTAGCACCATTTGGTATCTAATCGCGTCGCGAACTGTGAATTAAACAAAATTAATAACACCACCTCCACATTTTGTAAGCCATTAGCAGCAAATCTTTCGATGAATAATCTCACAAGTATTGTGCATGTACTCTGGCGCGATTCTCTTCCCACCATAGTCTAGCATGCATCTCCCCAAATTTTTCTCGACTGTAACATAGAAAAATAAACATTAACAAATTAATTTCGTAGATTTATAACAAGCTTATGAAACGAAGACTATGTGTAGCAGCAGAATGAGCAACGGTTACTAACGAAACAGAATACACGCACACATAAAGCATCAGAGAAGCAACTTGAATATTGAAGTCACATTTGGCGATAAATTTGCACGCGGTAACTTTGGCAAAAGCAGGATGTGATGTAAATTACTTGTTTCCACATTCAATTGTTTTACATTGTTGCCAACTTGATGTAGAAACAACTAAGTTGTTGTTTTCAAGTCATGCGGTTAATAAGTCTCAGCTAAAGTCAAATCACTCGGGTAATATCCAAGTTTCGTTTCTAGCTAAACTAGTCATTTACCTGCTTTTACTTTTACTTATACCTCGACTGAACTCAAAATTAGTCATGCGCCTTTCCTCTTATGAATTGAAGAGCTAAAGACCGAAAAACTTGCTTTAGCAACAAGTATAAAGTGATTTCATTTCTATTTTTCGACCTTGTCAAACAATCATGGTCTGCACATATCTCAAGCAAGGTTGACTACATCTAAATATCTAAGAGTAGTTTTGGTGAACAATTTGGGATCTGAATTCCCTGTCATCGGGGGATAACTATGCATTGACACAATCACACGAAATCAGTAGACTCATATTTTCACTTTGCCAAATAGGTCTAGAATACAAAGTCCGAACACGACTAAGGTTCAAATTCACAATAGTGTGCCTGTGGTGACAGAAATTCTTTTCCAGATTTGGATTGCCTACAACTAAGGCAGCATCAATTCACATCTTAAAAAATTCTTTCCAGACCCTTGGATTCATCCATTTGGCCACTTTTAAAAAATATGATTCGAAGTGATGCATGCATTCATTTCAAAAATTCAAATTTATTAACTGCATGTTAACATGAATGCAGACAAAGGAAATAGTTTTTTTTTTTTTTTGACAGAGGTAATTGCGAAAGAGAGTCTAACCACATAATTGGTACACAGCATACCTGAACCTGACTCTTCTGATCTCCCTTTTGCCGCCTGGCATAGACCTGATGGTAATATAAACACCAGGTTCATCTTCCTCAACCCACTCACTATCCGGATCACTAGCATTGCTCATCGATAAATCACCAGAGCGATCAGCTTCTCTAGAAGAGCTACTTCTTATAGAAGCAGCTACTGATGATATATCTGTCTTAGCGGCACTAATGGTTGAAACCTTTGGGGTTGAGTTCATACCACTCAAGTCATACTGATAATGTTTGGACTGCATTGAGTGTTGATCATAGGAATCTGAGGACGAGTATCCCATTCCCATTCCTGTTGGTCGGAATAAATTGCGTGATAGTTGTTCCTTTGTCAGTGGAGGTGTCACTGGGCTGTCTGCTATTGATTCACGCTTCGAACTCTGCATTATATTCACACAAATGTACAAATCAAAAACAGTAAAACAACTTATTCTTATATCTATAACTATAGGTTAAACTCAATGTCTCTCACAGACCAATATGTAATTAATATATGATTTCAAAAATGTTTTGTCGATTTCAATGACTAAAATGAGGTTTTTCAGTCCTCTAAAATAAAAAAGATGAATCTGAATAGACATGTGAGCAACACGGCATAAATTACATTGATCGGTGGTTCATAGTGGACTAGTACTTGAAAATCACCTAAAATTCCAACAACAATTCACTGTACTTATAGGAAGTAGAAGTTCTGCCCTACTCGTCCTAACAAGTGAGACATCAACTTGAGTGATACCAATTTGAAGAAATAACGAATATGAGTACCTCAAAACTCAACTCATTTGTTTTCCTTTTTTGTGTCGAATCGACACCGATCAAGTCACTGTCTCACTAACAAAAACAAGGAAGATTGTGAACTTTAACTTCAAATGCGCGACATTAGTCATCATCATTGATACTTCAAGTGATTGTCTATTATATACCATTTATCAAAATGGTACTCATAGAAACATCCTACTTTAAAAATTAAAATGACTTTGAATATGTAAAAGTATATTGTCATTGTTAAATATATCCCATTCACATGGAAAAATTATCAATTGGCCTAGACCAAAGTGAGGATTTCTACTTTGTATTATTTCCACCGTACCGATGCATCTGCATAACAAATTACCAGAGTGAGAATTTACCTCGTCTTCAGATCTTGCCGGAGTTGGAAGCGGAAAGGCTTGGCGGTTAAGCCTTTGAACATTGTAAAGCTCCATGACCTTATCATAGTTCTCTGCCCACCATCTTTGAGCTTGCCATTTGTTAAATATATCGCGACTATACATCAAACGTAAACAATAATTAAGTTGCGAAATCATCATATCATATCATCATATAAAAAAAATGACAACTACATTGTTCCTATTGTCTAAGCCACCCCGTTTTGTTTTATGATGTTGCATTCAATTGAAGCAATATTTTTTCAATGTTACGAAGACAACTGAGTTTTTTTTACTACGTGTATCATCAGTGTATGAAGCATAGAGCTAATCAAGTCAACGATTGTAATTGCGGTCACAATATAAAGATTTTCGAGTTTTTCTCAATGGCATTGTATTCGCAATTGCGGCTGCATTAGCCATATTTGTCCACATTTTGCTGCAATATATAAAGGTTTGCAGTGTAATCGGAATTGTTGTGACTGGAACCACAATTTAAAATCGTGAATCGTGAAACCCTAAGTTTGAAATATTCTAATAATTATGATGTGTGACCAATTTAGCCATTATATCATATGATTGTGTTATTTTTGTGACCAAAGTTTCATAGTTGAATTTGCAGTTTTTAGTGGTGTATGACAATGATGTCAATTATACAAGTCTAGATGCTTTTTGACAAAGAATTGTAAGATGAATAAAGAATAATAATTAGTAAAACCGATCATGCTTTGTGAAAATGAAATTGTTGCATTGACCATACAATGAAGTTGTCTAGACATTCAAAAGCAGGTGGGTCCAAACTTTTGATGTCAATTACCCACCAAACAATGCAATGATTTAGATGTTTTAGTCGTTTTAAATTTAATAGTACTAGCATAAGACCACACTATATCTAAAATTTGTTACTAATAGCCTAAGACCACACTATTTATTAAATTTATTTGTGATCTGAAATTCAGGAGAAAAAAAGACAAATAGAATCACTGATGTGGTAGGGATTGACCCACCCACCAGCAACATAATGGTAGGGATTGCACCTCAAGTCATCATGTAGGGCCAATATACACAAATGCCATGCGTGCTTTTATCTTACGATAAGATAACATAATATGAAGACAAAAATATGAATGAAACTTAGGTGAGAGTGAGAGTACGATACCATAACTTATAAAAACATTTTGTCAAAGAAAAAACTTATCATGAATTTGGGAAGGGTTCTTTAATACCCAAAAAAGTTGGATATCAACACCCATGAAATAAAATAAAATCAAAAATTAAATATATTTGAAAATTAAATAAATATAAAAAGGTGATGTGGCATCAAATAATTGGTGTTGAGTACTATATCCAAATTGGGTAAATTAAGTCCTCAAATAGCACTAGTTATTTATTATATATATATTTACTATCTAAAATACATAAAAATGATTTTGTAAAAAAAAAAACATAAAAATGATAAAGTTTATGAAGTGTATTAAGATCCATCTTGTTGGTTCTAGCTATTGATACGTAAGAGACTAAATTGACAAATTTTATATATTTTAAAGATTAACAAGACAAACTTTCATATATTGTAATACCTTTGTTACTATATTACACTTGGGGTGTTAACTCAATGATAAAAGTTGTTTTATAACTTCAAAGTAGTGAGTTTGAATCCTTTTAAAAACGTTTATAAAATAAAAATGAGAAATATTAACTAGTGTCTTCGAAGCACACTTTAAATAGTAACTTTTTATAAAACTTTGTGTAATTAATGCATTGAAAACTAAAAACTTTTAAATTTTAAAAAAATAGTACTTTATTTAGTATGTTTAAAGAGTATCCCGGTGATACTCGTTAACAAAACCGAATAAAAATTAATGTTACTTTAATTAATACTTTCAACATATTATATCTTATATAATTTAATGACTAATAAGTGGGAGAGATATTTTAGAGACTAAATTTAAACTTTAGTATAAAAGCCTATGTTATCTATTTATCACTTTGTTAGGTCCCTATTACCCACCTAGGTTCACATTTTGTCTTGTATATAGTTTAGGAGTGGAAGATTATGAAAGCACACCCCATAAAATTGCATAATAATAAAAGACAAAAACTGTTATTATAGGATGACAAAGTCACATAATCCGGCATGAAGAGATATGAGAAAAGAACAAATGAGCTTCTCCGACCAAACGACATGACCCAATTTAAAGGTTCCTAACACAGTTAACCTTGGCCCCACAAATTACTTTGGGGCTAGAATAAGTTTTTCTTTTGAAACACTTTTGTGATTGCTTTTAGTAAAGGCGTGGTGAAACTTCAAACAAAGGTGAAGGGGAGTTGGGCCCCACAAAACCCTTTTAGGCTAAGAAGTTAGAATGCTGGTTTTGGTATGAAGTGGGTGGTTCTTGTTCAACCTATAAATTATGAGAGAAATATAGGAAACTAATGGAAAGAAAGAGAGAAAATAATGAGAGATGGAATGAATATTATAGGATAAAAAGAAGAAAAAAAAGATTGAGAAGAAACATAGATGTAGACATGTAGAGAAAAAAGTGTGTGTAAAGTTTAGAAATATTTATGCATACTAAAATAAAGTTTAAATTTGTTAGGATGCAAGTGCAAATAAATTTACACCGTCGATAAATCACAATCAATAATATGAGATTAAAATGTAGTTATAATTAAAGTTGGTCGTTTTTACTAATCTAACCATTACAATTGATTGACAACAATGTAAAATATTTTGATGGTGTATTAGGATTAAAACTTATTCAATGCTTATGTATGATATTACGGTGTGTATTTGAGAATCACTCATTTTCTTTAATAAACCTCGAATCCATCCCTATATCCAAGTCCAAATTTGACCAAAAATGTGTTTTGCCTATTCTAACTAACATTATATGAGAAATTTTATTTTCATACTCATTTTTTACTCTTAGAAATGAGCTCAAATGGGAAAGAGAGATAAGTGAGATTGTGACTTTGTGAGAGACAAGATAAAATATATGATGTGAAAAAAAAAAGTGAGATTTAGTTTTCTAAATTTAGGTTGCTTTGAGAAATAAAAAGCCTCAATTGTTTGTTGAAGGATCATTACTCACCAAATTCAAACTTGCATAAAAGACAAATAAACCTAGCATTGCACTAGTACGACTAATAAATGTTTTATACTAAGAACACTATACTTGAAACATACTAAAGTTATTTAAATCACGTTTTTCCTTGAAAACAAATAAACAAACCATGTGATATCGAGATCTTAAATTTAATCCACATCTACTTTGGAATTTTTCTAATAATTTCATTTTTAATTACTTTTTTTTTTTTTATAGTTCTATACATTTTTATTTTAATTATTTTAGTAATCCATCATATATACATTTTGAGAAACAAATAAGTCTATAATCACATTCATGTACAAATTATTTAGACTAGTTATCATTTTTTATCTTTGAGAAATATTTTTCAGGTACTCCTATAGACTTTGCCGTTAGTTTTTAGTTTTGTCATTAAAAAAGTCTAACGGCGTATCTTTATTGCTCGTTTACCTTTCTATTCATGTATAATTAATTTATAAATTAAATTATTTACCTTCTATTCATGTATAATTGATTTATAAATTAAATTAAAATTATCTAGTGGGAGGAACCTAGAGAGAGACTTAATATACTTGCTGCTAGTTTCTTTTTATTAGTGGGATACTTAGCTGTTAGTTATCTTCTTTTGTTTGGTAAATTATATTATTTTACCAAATACTAGACATAAATGTACCAAAGTATATATATAATATATTTATAAAATAAGAGCAATGATATCTACCAAAAAAATAAAAAATAAGAGCAATGAATTTATAATCACAACATAATTTATGCATCCTGATTATTATCTGATAAAAATTTATAGAAAAAACTTGTTTTTACTATATAAATAAACTCACTTTAAATGGTTTTTTTATGCTAATAAAAAATTATTTTTGGTCAAAGACAATATGAAAAAAGAAAAGTAGGAAAAATATTCTAATGGAAAAATATTTCTTGATCAAAAAATAATAATTTCAGAAGTAGGAAAAATAAAGGAAATCAATAATCATGCATGGAAACAAATATCGAACTTTTGTTTTTACTGTATAAATAAAATCACTTTTAAGTGAACTTTTTCTTTTAACAAAAAACTATTTCTTGGTCAAAAACAATAAAAAAAAAATTTCAGAATTAGTAAAAAAAGAAACTTACGAAATCAATAGTCGTGTGCATGGAAATAAATATCCTAAGTTCTTTTTGGTCAAAAAAAGATATTCAAATTCTTTCTGACAAAAGAAGTATCCTAAATTCTTAACTCAATTCCACAATTGCTTTTTAATTTTTCGGTAAATATTTTATTTGGCAAATAATTTTATGGTTGCAGTAAACTAAAGAAATCAGTGTCTTCGTGAGTTTAACTCAGATGGTAGGACAATGCATGATATATACAAGATTTGAGTTCAAACCTCAACCACAAAAAAAAAAAAAAAAAACTAAAAATCAATCAGAAAGAAACGGTAATTTTACAAAAACTATACTTTGTGCTTCATCAAAATCAAGCATCACCACAAAATTCAGACCACCCATACCACAATTAATGATGAATTTCACGTAAAATTAAGCAATTACTGGCTTTAAGATAGGGATCAAACTCGACTATACCTATTCATATTCTTTAATCAAAAGTACTAATTAAATTAAAATATGTACTATGAACTGTAAAAGAAGAGAAAAAGAAAAGTAGCTAAAGAAGACTAGAGACTAGAGAGTAGTGACTTTAACAGTGTGAAATGTGATAATAACCCTCCAACATAGAAAAAGAAAAGACACACCATAGTCATTACTCACTATCATCATCACTAGACCACTAGCCATAATCAATCAAAGAAGAGGGTCCATATCATTCATTGACCTCTAACAACACCAGCCAATCTCAAGACGACATCACAAACCAATACACCTATGCCAGTGGACGATGAGATTGATCTCTGACCTAGTCGATATTTGGACCGAATACTAAATTGTAAAATAAAAAATAGTAAAAAAATAACACGACACGGTAATTTTTTCCATGCTAACTTTTGGATTCTCATTGCGCAGAGCTGAGTAATGAGATAAATATAATCTGATCAAGAATTGTTCTACCAGAAACCACACTAGGACAGTAATTAAAAACAACGTACCTGAACCGTATCCGCTTGAGATCATTACCACCTCTTGGAAGAGACACAAAAGTAATCAAAACACCAGGCTCCACTTGTGCCACCCACTCCTTGCCCTCCTCCTCCTCAAGAACCACCACTCTCCTCCCACTTCCTCCACCAAACGACGAAGAAGACGAACTTGGCGTCCCTTCTCCACTTGATATCCCCTTCAACCTAGCTTCCATCTCCTTCCCCCACGTCCTCGTCCTCCGAAACTTCTCCGAGTCAGAAACTTCTGACTCGGAGCCACCGTTTCGGAGGCGGGTTGCAGGAGTACAAGGATTACAGCTTTTGTATACACCTGAAGCTTTCAATGCCATGTCTTTTATCTGACATGTCAAAGATTTTACGCTCTTTGCATTGTTGTTTGATTCTGAATCTTCTTCGAGTTTCTTTGGACGTGCTATGCATGTAAGCATGTTTTTTGTTCTTTGGAATTCAGATCGTGTTTGTGTGAGAAATGAAACGACAAAAAATGGAGGTGGATATAGTAATAATAATGTGGAGGGTGCGGTTAAGAAAATGTGAAAATCGAGGGACAGGTATTTGTAGGCGGCATGCGTAGCAGTGAGTGACTTCGGTTAAGAAAATTAGAGATTCTCTGAAAATATCAGAAAAAAGAAAAAGGGAAAGAAATTAAGAAATTAGTAAAATGAGGAACATATAGTACGTAGTTTATGAAAATAAAGTAATAAAAATATTAAAATGAAAAAGGAGAAAAATGTTGAATTGAATTGAAAAGAAAAGAGAAGTACCATGTGCTTGACATTGGAGTGGTGGAGGAAGAGAGAACAATGGAAGGAAGTGTGAGTTTGATTGAGTTTTTTTATTTTGTTTTTGGTGGGTAAGAGAAGAGTTTAGTGGAAGAGGAGAGGATTATGTGAAATATGAATGTGTGTGTTTTCTCACTTTTGTGTCTTATACACTTTGGATGATGTCAACTTCAAAGAAATTTGTCCTTAAAAAAATAAAATATTTCTAGGCAATTTTTTTCCATCGTATTGTATTTTCACACGGTCTACTAATTTTTGAAAATGCTTTTTTGGAGTTTTTGAATTATATAATTTAAAATATGGCTTTTTTTATATTTTTTATGAAAAAATGTATTTTCATCAATTCGGATTTTAAAATCGGAACAAATAATAAGTAATTTGAATTTTATAATTTGAACGCTCTTTGTAGACTCTATTTCAAAGCATGTGTATGTCACATTTTTTTTTTTTTTGAATTATAAAATCGGAGCATCCCATATACATACTCTTGTGCTAAGAATTCAAAGGAAAATATGTTTGGATTATATGATCTGAACTATATCAATACAAAGATTGAATCTGCTTGTGACAAGGATAACCAATTGAAGAATCATTCTAATTATCATAACTTCAATCTTTGTGTTTAATACATAGTACTTACTAGAAATGTCGGCATTGAAGTATCTTATACATAGTTTAACAATTTTTCAGTGTATTAAAAAATTCGAAAGAATGGAGATAACATATGTTGTATTCTACCGAATGAACTATGTAAGTTCTCACATCAAATTTCTTCATATAAGATGAGTAATAACAAAAATAAATGAATTTCAGTATATTCTTTTGAACATAATCCTACTGCCCTGCCAACTAAATGTTGAAACAAAATAGGTTTTGTACAATGCCTCTTAGGTTTTAATGATAACAAGGTATTAAAAGAACAATTGGATATGCTAATGTATGTTCAAGTGTGCGTGACCATTGACTAGAAATTATATGTATTAAATCAAGTTTTGG
The DNA here is from genome assembly GCF_003473485.1 of Medicago truncatula. Taxonomy (NCBI): domain Eukaryota; kingdom Viridiplantae; phylum Streptophyta; class Magnoliopsida; order Fabales; family Fabaceae; genus Medicago; species Medicago truncatula. The sequence goes on along the minus strand of NC_053043.1, from coordinate 18,087,519 downwards.
TTATGGAAGAACATATACAAGAGCAATTGAAATTTGAAGGTAAGATGAAGATCTAGAACAGAATCTGAAGAGCACCATACTCTGGAAAAAAAAATGTAGCCTATAGAGGATTGGACTTTGAAGAAGTAGCTTCTGAAGGACATCAGACTTTGAAGACTCTGAAGAACACGTTAGATTTTGTCGTCTTATGAAGATGTCATTATTGAACTATAAGGTATAATTTGTCTTCTTATGATCGCATGCAGAAACAAACAAAAAACATCAAGGACAAATCGAATGAAACAAATAATTCCTTTTGAAGCAAAATAATTTTAAAATGTCTCTTCAACGACATTAATCAAATCAAAAAACATTCCAACGTCTATGATCAAGCTTCTCAAAGACTCTAAATTACGTGTTGGCACCTCTCCAACGTCTCTCATATCCTTCTTTATATAAGGAGGCTAGAAGAGAAGATTGGAGAAAGGCTCACTCATTGGAAATGCTTGCTTTGGTAATTATTGAGGTAAGGGGGAATTTATTTCACATTTGGGAGAAAGACCCCTTCTGAGGAATTTACATGACATCGTGGTTCGTAGAATAATTTTTAATTTATTTGTACAACACAATTTTAATTAATGTAGAAATAGGTTAACTAATTTGATTGTGCAGTGTAATTATCTTCACAAGGATAATATGAATTAGCGACCACGGACGTTAATTATTTTCCAATTGAATAAGTTATCATGCATGACTTCATAAGATTTCTTTGATCGTGTTACATGACTCATGTTTTCATCCAATTGCCATCATATATTCTTTACGCTAAGAGATAAAGGTGTTAATTCTTCTTTGCCTTCTAAGTTGATTATTGGTTTGGCTTGTTATTCCTGGTGGCATTTAGGATACACAAATGAATCTTTTTTTGTACCATATCCAAATACAATTCTAGTAAAATTGATTCATAATTTAAATGTTCAATGGTAATGATTTTAGATGGATATCTTGTAACAAAAAGTAGTAGATTGTTTTCCTGACAAAAGAACTTAGAGATAGCACGTGTACAATTCATTCCGGTGCTTTTTTTCTGGGAGGATATTTCATGGTTCATGTTATTACCAAAGGATAATCATCAAGCTTTGTTTTTTGGGGTTTGAAATATTTATCAAGCTTTTGGTTAACATAAAATGTTTATAGATGAAGTATGTTTTTGGGTTAACATAATAGACATTTTTTCCCAATTTTATTGGCAAATCATTCAACTTAAGATCCATCCATGGAATGAAAATCTTGTCACATGAACAAAGCAAAGCATCTGCAACTATTCCATATTAACTTACAATCGTGGACCATGGTTCTCTTTCTCTATAATTATTGTCATTGGTTTTGTGGGAAACAACTCACTGTAAAGAAGTCCAACCATCTTCATAAGATGCAAAATATAGATGTTTTGGAAATAAAATACTTGCAGAGAAGAAGGGATAATTATTGAACATAGGTGTATATGGAGGAGGGAGATGAGAAAGGAGGGGAGAGGAGATGGTGAAGGCGGGGTAGACCAGTGGGTCCCGCACGTTTTTTGTTAGGCAAAATAATCTCCTACTTCTCACAACAAATCACCCTTTTAAAATCATTACCATTAAAATCTTAAATTATAAATCAATGGCTTATAATGCATTTGAGGTATGGTACACAAAAAGTTTCATTTGTGTATTCTAAACGCCACCGTTATTCCTTCTGTTCCAATTGCAATTTTATATATTTTATCACAAGGCATCAATCATGGTTTGAATTGTTATTGCTATATGTCGTGCCGTGTTATTTGTTTGTTATGGTGAGATTTTAAAAGGTCGGCTATGGCTCGTTAGTATCACCAAGATTGTCGCGGACAATGAGTCTCGTAGGGTGAAACTGTCGAGGCCTAGATAACCTGAGTAGATTTACATGTAAGAGTATATGATTTATTTTAAGAGTAGATATAAGTGTTTTTTTTAAGGAAAAAAAATAAAAAACTTAGATATAAGTTGATTATTTTTGTTATATTTTTTTTCATTTTTATGTTATAGCTATCATTTTTAGGAATTATGTATAATTTGCACTCCAAGTGTTTGACAAAATGTTTGAATGAGTTTTTCATTGATTGTATAATTTTTTTATGGTGTAGGTAGGTTTGAAACAATGACCGATTTGTTCAGTATTTGCATACACTTCAACGGTGGAAAACCTTAAATGTTCAAGGTTTGGTACAACAATGTCATGTTAAAAGGTCTCAAGGATCAACTGGATGAAATTCACCAAGGACTCAACCCCGAAGACACAAGGAGGGTGAAATACATTTGGTATGAATGTCCAACGTTTGACGACAGGAGAATAACGTTAATTCGGCTAGAATTAAAGGACGACGATGTGAGGAGCATGTTCTTGATTTTTTGGCAGCACAACATGGCTCCGTTTATCAATATGTTTGTCACGTTGCAGAGATCAACTAAAAATATTCTCAACAATTTGATTCCGCCAGAAGATCGTGATTAGGTAGGAAATGCACCTTCCAACTACAACAATTGTCTTACCTCTGAAATGAGATATTTTAAACTTGCTAAACGACAGTTCCCAAACATTCACTCGGAAGTTCTATTGTTCATTTCAAAAGATTAAATTCTTATTAATTTAGTTTATATGAAGGTATTGAAGTGCCTCTTGATGACTCAATTAAGTTTATCATTGTATTAAATATGTAACAATATAATCAGTGAAAGACTTAATTGAGCTTTCACCCTAGAATCCACATATATTAATGTTTTAAATTTTCTAGTTTAATTAAAAAAAAAACCTTGATCAGACTCCACTTATGTGGTTGATTGAGAGGTTCTTCAAGAGTCTTTGTTACAACATAAGTAGTCGCAAACAATGTATGAAGCAAGAATGTAAGTAGAAATAAAATTTAAAAGCTCCAAAGAGTGGAAGAATATTGAGCTCTTGTGTCATCAAAGAAACTTTTGAAATAATCCGGACTTTCTAACAAAAGATGTATATCATCTTCAACTAATATGAAACAATATAACCTACAAATTTTGAAACTTTTATAAAACTATGAAGTTATCTTTGTTTTGTAGCAATAAGATAAGATGCATATCATCTTTATGTACGTATTATTAAAATTACGATACTGCCATTTTTCTATCATCTGTTACCTAATCAATTTATTACCATCAATTGGAATTTTGTTGATTTTTAATAAAATATTAGAGACATGCTTTTAAAGTTTGCAAATCCCTCCTCAAATGCACGGTGGGATTGAACCCCTCATATTAGTCGGTCATTGAAACAGATAATAAGGTTTTTTTTAGAAAAACTAATTAAAATATAGAGTAAATAAATCCTGGTTTTTTTAAGGAATAATTCCTAGTTATCTAATTAAAATTATTCAAAAATTATCAATAGGAGCAACTGTATTCATCTCAGTGCTTCTATGAATTTCTTTGTTACCCATATTTATGGGAAGGAAACAAATGCGCTGACACTCTCGCAAACACTGGATTACAACTTGCTTCTCATGTTTGATTTTCTCATCCTCCTAATAGTATTAGGGCAGACTTAGTGCACAACAAGCTAGGTTTACCTGATTTCAAAATTTCTTAACCTTGAGGATTTTGGTTTTATGTCCCCCCTTTTTTTTTTTTTTGTTTTTTTGCTTTGTATCTTTCTATATATATATATATATATATATATATATATATATATATATATATATATATATATTATGGGATTACAACTGAGGTTGTAATCTCCTTTGCTTAAAAAAAAAGAATAAAAATAATTAGCAGATGTAGGAAAACAAAATTATTTTCTTATAAATATATAAAATTGATTACAATAAATAATTTAATAATATAATCATTTAAAATCTTCTCTATCAATTTAATATTTAAAAAATGAATGAATTATATATTAATATGACAAATCTATGCTTAATGAAATATAATTTAAAATGAAATTAATGAAGGAGAAAACTGTGAAACAAATAAATAGTCTGAAATAAGGACAAAATTTATGTGAATTTATTTATGTGCTTTTTTATATGATTCTTAGCTAAAAACATACTTTTCATGACTAGTTTATTTAGGAACCATATGAAAAGCACCTAAGAATATGCACCTAAGTTTTTTGTTAGAGTTAAAATATGGATAAAACTTAGGTGCATTTTCTTAAATACTTTTCGTGTGGTACTTCACATAAAATACTCACAACTACCTATGATTTCTCAAATCCACATTTTTTTTTTCAAAGTTTGTCATAACCACAAAAAAGAAATTTTAATTAAGTGAAGGACAATACGAAAATCATGAAAGGAAAATGCACCTAAGTTTTCTCCTTAAAATAAAGGATTTTTTTTAATAACACATATTAACAATTAGTTGTTAAAAAAGAACGCAAAGTATATAAATAAATTAAATAAAAAAGATCAAATGAATATAATAGTAATAATAAACTTAAGAAGAGAAAAAATAATAGTAACATTGGCAGTGATTAGACATGCCAAAGAATTTATATGCATGATATCTACAAATAAAATCCACTGTTGACACTGAGTTTTGATTTAGTGACTATGGGGGTGGAGACTGGTTTTCAAGATGACATAGGTTGAGAGAGAAAGAGACCACCTAAATGTCTAGTAACTGAGATACAAGAGAAGGTATGTCGTGTCATTAACATTGTGATATGTGAACAAGGAATGGTCGCATGCACTGTGTGAGAAGTCCAATGTAGCAACAAATTCAATGTAGCATTGGTACCATGCAAAAAAGGGCTTGTTTAAGGCCATATAGTGACTTCTTTAGTAGACAGACATAATCAGGATGGTAAAGCCAGGATGTTGATGCATATAAACAATTTCATTATTGTTACCATGTAAAAATGTATTTTTGACATCCATTTGATGTAGACACCATGATTTTGAAATAGCAATACCGAGGACTATTCATATAGTTGCTGGTTTTACAACCGGACTAAAAGTTTCTCCACAATCTACACTAGTTTATTTCCCTACTAGGAAATCTTTGTTTATTTCGAAGAAACCATATGATTTTATCTAATGCTTGAAAATCCATAAATTACGAATACATTATCATTAGCCGGGCATGTTACTAAATCCCACATCTTATCTTCAATAAAAGCATCATATTTGTCTTTCGTAACCATTTTCTAGTTATGATCTTGTAATGCATTGATAGAATTAGTTGGCAAGGGAGAAATGATGGGTGAAGTAGAAGTGTGGAGATTAAAAAGTTACCATGGTTTGAAAATGCCAAGTTGAGCTCGAGTGATCATTTCAGGAGATAATAGAGGATTAGCAGAGACGAAGTGGGTGTGGGGATAATAGGAGGGGGATGGGGTGTTAGAGATACAAGTTGGTGGTTGATTTGTGTTGTTGATGGTATTGTTTGGCGTTGAATGTGATTAGGGTAAGGGAGGTAGGGTGGAGGCCGATGGGATGGGATGAGGAGTAGTGTTGATATGTGGTGTTTTAGGTGTAAGAGTGGGTTGTATTGATTGATGGGTGTTCAATTTAGGTAACATGTGATAAGGAAAGGGATCATTGTTTGTATTAAAAAATGAATAGCATGAGGATGCGAGAGCAAGTGAAGAAGAGAATGGAAAGCTACTTTCATAAAAAATGATTGTCTAGAAATGATTATTTTGCGACTAGACAATTCAAAACATGATAACATTCAAAATACACTGTCTAAATAGTTTGTTTTCCATTTATTCTAGAGTCAATTATTGTATTTTGCCCGACTAGTGCTTATATTTTGATGTGTTTCAGGAACATAACAAGCAATAGTGAAGAAGAAAGAGGAAAAGAAAGAAATCATCAACGTCACAAGCCCAACAACCTTTGTTAATTTTTCTGCTCAAGAATTAGACTATAAAATTACACTAGTCACTCAGTTGCAAGAGATCTTTAGCTACCGCAATTTCATAACCCTAGTCTTCGATAAAATTTCAATTTTAGTTTTTATTTTATTATTATTATTTCTTTTTAATTCATGCTGCCACCGCAAAAAGTGACAACCCTAGTTCCATATTTATTATCCATCGCTGGTGTTGAATTATTGGATTCCAATCAATTGAATTTGCTCCTATTAAGTTACTATTCATCCAATTTCCATTGAATTTCTTTACTGCTATATATTTCTCACTGTTGCTGCGTGGCTCTTCAATATAAACATATTGGCTATTCCATGCTGGTGCTGAACTTTCCATGCTGTTCTATAAAATTAAAGTGATCAACATTAAACAGGTTTCATTCTTTGACTTTTTTTAGCATGAATTTATCAAAGGCATGTATAGAGAATTATTTAATTATGTCTGAACATTTATATTTGAGTCCAAAACGAGGGACCATCGTACCAATGACGGAACTCATGTAAATGTAAACTACGCGTCTCTTTTATTGTAACGAGAATTTAAATATATTTATTTTAAAATATTATGTTTTGCAATTTAAAATGTCTACTACGAAAATTGAGACACTGAGATATCATTTTCGCGTTGAAAGAGCAAAAACGACATTGACTTCAAAAAATACTACAAAAATAGAGACAAACGACATCTGACTTCGAAAAATTCATATTTTTAATTGAAAAGGTTAAAGCGAAATCACTTCTCTTCCTTTAATTAAGAATCTATTGAATTAAGAAAAGAGAATTTGTAAGCCCGTAATTATACACTACGAAAGCAGCGAGTTACACGTCAAAAAATTCCGACAACGTATTGCGAAAGCAAAACGGTGTCTCTTATTCAATATTTTCTACAAAAGTTTTATTTTTCTCGTTACTATTTAATAAGCGCAAAATTACTCGAGTGACGGAAACCCGTCGTTTATGTCTCTACCCGTCATATATTTAATTAAAACCAATATTTATTTTACGCGCTAAACCCAGTTGTTTTGAATTTCGCATTTCATAAACATAGAAACAACAAGAACAAGAAGCGGTACTTGTTAAATTGGTCTCTGTGTTAAATTGGTCTTTGTGGATACAATACTTTTTATACTAAAACCGACATAGTTGTACACTTGCGGTCTGTCAAGACACTTATATCCTATATGATTGGAGGGGTAACCTAAGAAGACATATGGTGTTGACCTTGGTTGGAGTTTATTTCTACTAGTGGAAGGGATGAATGGAAAACAGAGACACCAGAAGACTTTAAGTTGAGAATAGGAGGGACGTTTTTGGTAAAAAAATTGTATTTGGTGTTTGAAGAGCTAATTGTTGGAAGAATAATTAACAAATAAGTAGTCATATGAAGAGCATGATGTCAAAAAGATGTGAGGTGTGGGGACAAGAAAATTGGAAGCTCATTCCATTATATTTACATTATGAAAAGAAGTATTGTCATATTCTTTTCTGTTATCACATTGAAAACATTTTATATCTCTTTTAAATTGTGTTTTAATGTGATTAAGAAAATGAAGAAAAGTGGAATAAGCTTGAGATTTATGTGCAAAAGAAAAAGTTCATAAAAAATTTATAAAATCGTCTAGAAATAAAATAGAGTAACGATGACCACCATGACCAAGAGTTGTTGATGTCCAACGATCACTATGCACAATATCAAACGAAATTAAAGGGTGAGACAAAGATTCATAAAATGACATTTTTAAGTGTTTGAAATCATAAACTCATTACTTCAACCAAACTACTAAAGGTTTGAATGAGTTGGTTCGGATTAGAACCAAACTTAAATGGGTTCGAACAAATGCGGGTTGAATGGGTTATCCGGACCAATGAACACCCGTACATATGACTGTATCGGCTCGGAGGGGCACGGTCGCAAATGGAAAGAGAAAAATACGAAATTGCCCTTAAATTGAGTGCAGCCGTTAAAAGAGTGTATTGGGTTTTTGTCCCTAAATTTCCCAAATAAAACCCATTTGTTTCGGTTTTTGACGTTGCGAACCTCTGGACCTAGGCCGTGCTCCACCGCTCCGTTCTGTCCACAGCCGCATTGTCTTCAAGCGCCGTCGCATCCCCTATCATTCCATAGCTATAGTTTGTTGCTTTGTTCTCTGCTCTATCCACACTTTCCTTTCTTCCTCTGTTTTCTGTTTCTCTCTGTTTCTTTTCTTTTCAAACTTGGTTTCTGTTTCTTCAATTCTTTTGTTGATAATCTGTTTGATTTATGTTTCTTTTCCAGATTTTCCAAATTTGCTTTAACTTTTGTTTGAGTTTTGGTATTTACGCTTTGTTTGGTAGAAAACAACGGATATCTGATAAGTTAGCTTATAGAAGAAGTTATAGCGGATAGCTTGCAAATAAGCTAGTCGAATACATTTGGGGGTGTTTGGTAAAGTTAGCGGTTAAACTAGCTTATAAACATGAAATAATATGATATAAGCTATAAGCTCAAAATTGTCTTGCCAAAACAGAGTCTTGGACTTAACTTGTTTGTTTCCTTGTTGGCTTTTACTTCTGATTATGAGTTTTGAGTAATTTATTTCATTTTTCTGCAATTATTTGATTATTAATACTAACTGTATAATAATTCCTAAATATATGAAATAGCTTCCGCTCTGCTATCCGGGATTGACAACTATCGCAAACAATGTTCCTCTTCGACCCTCCCAGTGACGAAGAAATTGAACACTACAATCCTGAATCAGAAGAAGAGCAAGGTAAATCAGAATCAGAATCAGGAGTAGAAGAGAAAGAAGAAGAGTACAAAGAACCACGAGTTTCAAAGAAGAAAACACAGTCTCCGTGGGATTTCACAAAATACTCGGAATCAGTAGCCGAAGAACATGCTCGCAGGAGTACAACCTCTGTAGACGACAAAATCTATGCCGTTAGACAACGTGCCATGCCCATTGTTGCTTTCCCCGACACCGATGACTACAGTAACTCTGACTCTGAACCTGATAAACAAGTAAAATAATCTTGTGGTTTGGTTTTCATATACATACATATATGTCCCCTTATAGCTCTCAACACATTTTTTTTATGGGTTTGTTTAGGAAGATCATAGAAATACTGGTTTCGTGTGAAGCACAGACACGAACAATGACATTTTGACACCAATAATAATTTGAGAAAATGACTTAACTCACTGTAATCAATGTGTCAGTGTCATGTTCGGACAGCGGACACACTTTCAATCAGCAGTGTCGATGCTATAGGGCTTGTTTCAAATGTTGCATTGTAATTCATGATAGGAAAAAGTGCTTGCTTGTTTCGTTTTTTTAATTTTTTTATTGAAAAATATATTTGTTGGGTTTGTATAGGTAGAGTGCTTTAAAGAGTTATTCATGATAGAAAAATTGCTTATATGTTTGAGAAGTTGTTCTTGAGTTATGGTAGAAGTTAAAAAATTACAATTTTTTTTTTTAAATAGAAGAAGTTCTAATATTGGGTTGAATTGGTAGGATGATTATAGAAGAAGTGCATATTTTATCTTATTTCTAGAAGTTGTTTTCGGATTGATGATAGATAGTTGTGGTTATTTGTTTTGGAAATTGATTTTTTTTTTTTGTGCGATTTGGTTTGTTTAGGAAGATTATAGATCGGAAGAAGATGGAGAAGAGGGTAATGCTGGTGGTGACAACAAGCCCTTTTTTGCTCCTTCTGATGGAACCTCTTTTAGTGCCGATTCATTCTTGCAACTCAATTTGTCTCGCTCTTTACTCCTGGCTTGTGAGGCCTTGGGGTATGCTAAACCAACACCAATTCAGGTTCTTTTTTGCGTTGTATTTTTTGTTATTTTGATTCTTAGCCTTATAAGTTATGTAGCATTGTAACTCTGTGCTATATAGGACCCTTTGTCTTGAAAAATTTACTTGGCTTCACCTTCTGGTTACGTAGTTCTATGATCTCTAGCATAATTCAGATTGAAATATTTACTTGTTTTTGGGATTTTGAATCTTAATGTTAGGCGGCTTGTATACCATTAGCATTGACTGGTCGTGATATATGTGGAAGCGCCATCACAGGATCGGGAAAGGTAGTCTTTCTGTTACTCTCATTTGGTGATTTATAGTTTTGTGATACCTTGATTCTATGTTTTGGTGCCTGAGCTTTATATAACAGTATTTCTTTTAACACCCTTTGTCCATATCCTGCTATCATGCAGACAGCTGCATTTGCGCTACCTACTTTAGAGCGATTGCTGTTCCGTCCAAAAGGTGTGCATGCAATAAGGGTTCTTATTCTTACTCCAACAAGAGAGTTGGCAGTCCAGTAAGTATCCTCACATTTTATTATAAGGGTGCTTCTTCTGTTATCATTTTTTTAATCTTATTTATCATGCGAAGGCATTACAGATATTTAGTTGTGCCAGGAGAGTAACTGGCGTATAGATATTGAAGTGTTATGTTGATGTTCTTTTCTTTTACTTGGCTGAGCATGCCTACTACTACCAGTATGTATGAATATGTCGGGTGGATTTTTATGGATTCACATTCATGTTCTTAAGTACTTCACGGAACTGGATTTCCTGCTGTAACTGCTTCACGCAGTAGTTAATCTCAGCCGTAGAAAAGTAATATAACGGTTCAGATTTGTTTGACCAGTTTTCACAGTTTGATCTCAGCCACTGATTAAAGATCAGACGGCTGAGATTAACTACTGCATGTAACTGCGTGAAGCAGTTACAGCAGGAAATCCAGGTTCAGTACTTCACTTTCAAAAGCCTGTGTTTCAATGAGTATACGTAGCTCAGTTTATGGCTGTGCAATGAATGAATCAAGTTTTTGTTTTTTGACATACTCAGTGCCTTTATCTTTCTTTCTGTTATGTTTTTAAATTAATGAAATACATTTTTATAGTAAATTTAACTAAAACTTGTGAATGATCACATTCTAAGTAAGCTTTAATGAAAATAAACATTATTGAAATTAAACATTTTCTTATTGTGTTTAATCAAGAACTTTCGTTTAAAGATCACATATGTAGATTTTCAGAGTACTTCTTTCTGGTGATTCATGTTATTTTCTTTCTGAATATGTTCATTCCTAATTGTTTTTGGCAGAGTTCACAGTATGATAGAGGAGCTTGCTAAATTTACTGATAATATAAGGTGTTGCCTGATTGTTGGTGGTGTGCCAACGAAGGTTAGGTTACTGTTTCATTGAGTATTGTATTATGATTTGGGGGTGCATTTGGGAAAATATTTTAATTAACTGCTAGTTCAATCATCTATTCTAGAAAGCCTAATTAAGTGCTTATTCATAAACCATTCTATGGGAACTTATTAAAGTAAACTGAAAACGTTTCATAAGTTACTTTTACAAGTGTATCCATACACTAATATAAGTGCATATATTATGAGATAAGCCCAAAAATGATCTTTCAAACACTTCTTTTGGTCTCTATTCCTTGGTGATGATGTGAAAACTGTAAGAAATCCCTTTGTATCAACATGAATGTTTTTCTATGACTTACTAAATAAACAAGCATTATTATGAACTATTCCAACCTAATCAGCCGGAAAATACATAGGATTATATTTTTAAATGGAATGTTATTAACGGTTTCGTAACTCTGATGATATATATCACACAGTTCAGTGATTTATTTTTATGAATGAGAGAGAGAGAGAGAGAGAGAGAGCAATATGGGATTTTTTTTTTTTAAAAACCTCCACTATCTAGTTGGTGAGTAATGCAGTTTGCCTTCGTTGCTATTGATTTATGATTAAAAGTTGTAACTTCTAATCTTAGGGGCAAGAGGCTGCCTTGAGATCAAGGCCAGACATTGTTGTGGCTACTCCAGGACGCATGATTGACCATTTGCGCAATTCGATGTCGGTGGATTTGGATGATCTCGCTGTTTTAATCCTTGATGAAGCAGATCGTCTTTTGGAGCTTGGATTTAGTGCTGAAATTCAGGAACTTGTGAGTGTTAGTCAACCCTATGATGCAGAAATAATTGTCGTTACATATGCTAGTATTTCACAATTTCTCTTGACAAGTTTTTGGAAAACAATGTCAAACACTTTATATTTTTAACAGGTTCGCGTGTGTCCCAAAAAAAGGCAGACCATGCTGTTTTCTGCAACCATGACCGAGGAGGTTGATGATCTTATTAAACTTTCCCTGTCAAAACCCGTGCGTCTTTCTGCTGATCCATCTGCAAAACGGCCAGCATCCTTGACTGAGGAGTAATTTCTTCACTTTCCCTTTCATTTTCTGATTTGATCATTCATCTTCCATCGACTTCTGTTCTGTATGCTATGATATTTAGCTGTATGTTTTACAATAAAAGACAATCGCAAATTATGGTGGTAGTAGCATAAAGGGTTTTTTGAGTTTGAAAAATTGATGAAGAAGGGTGTTTTTCATACATGTGAAGTACTATTTCTATCGAAAAACCATAATTATGCAAAACTATTATGTTAAGCTTTTTGTAGTTTGCTGTTTGCATGGTTTAGCATCTTGTGAAATCCATTGAGCCTTGTTAACTATTGTTAATTTTTTCTTTCTTTCTTCAGAGTGGTTAGAATAAGAAGAATGCGTGAAGTCAATCATGAAGCAGTTCTCCTTGCAATGTGCACCAAAACTTTTACCTCTAAAGTGATAATTTTCAGGTATCACTTCATGATTATTTACTATAACTATGCTTACATTCAGCTTGTGATAGTTGATTTCTAAAGCTTTTAGTGAATTCTTTTCCATGAATGACTGGTAGTAGCCTCTGTTTTCAATAGCGGCCGTGCTGACTGCTATAGCGGAGCGGAGCGGAAAAATCAGGACCGCCGCACCAGGCCGCGTCGGCGCGTCTCAGGCGGTGTCAGCACGTGTCAAAAGTTGAAAACGGCCAAAGCGAACCTATAAATAGTAAAACAATAACTTGTACTAGTTGTATATAATTGGTATTAGCCATTTTCGATTTTGCAATCCCTTTTATTTCATATTATAAATACTTCATGAAATTTTGAGTAATGCTTAAGGTATTTTAGTATTTCTTTTTGAATAGTATCGTATCTAGTATTAAATTTATTAGTGGCCGCACTACCAAAATAGTGCCTGCTACGCGCCCCGCTCCCGCATTGTGCCAATTATTGAGTTGGCCGCGCCGTGCCATATTTCCGCATTGACAACAGAGGTAGTAGCTATGAAGTTGATTTTACCGCGATCCCGTGTATATTTCCGATTTTGAATTTATATTTTTATTTCCACAGATTTTGTATTATTAACTTCTGTTCACTGTTCTTCTAATTCTAACTACTAAATACTTTCGCATTTGATATGCAGTGGAACAAAGCAAGCGGCACATAGGCTGAGGATTATTTTTGGATTATCTGGATTGAAAGCTGCTGAGCTTCATGGAAATCTTACTCAGGCCCAACGTCTTGATGTATGTTGCATATTTTGATCTTTGCATTTTAGCTCTTTGTATGGCTTGTAGTTATAAAATTATTGTTTTACTATCATATTTTTAGGATACTAAATTGATGAAGCTGATTCAGATTATTTTTTGTAAAATTTATTCATAAATTTTCTGCTAAAAGGAATTGCTACATTTAATGCTGTTGTGGCAATACTTATCACTTCTGGTTATTTGTATAGGCTTTGGAACAGTTCAGGAAGCAGCAAGTGGATTTTTTGGTTGCGACTGATGTGGCTGCTCGTGTAAGAATTCGTTGTAAAAGAGTCGACTCATATTTCTCTTTTATCACTTTGAATATAGTATTAATATATCTTTTATTGCATATTCCCAACACGGGATAATGATAGTGAAACTAGATTAGCTTAAGAGGAAGATCAATTTATTAAGGGCATGTTTGGTTCAAACAAATAGAATAATTTAAATGGAAGGGAGGGGGAGGAAAGGATTAGATGAGATATTATGTTTGGTTGAGAGAAGGGAGGATTTTAGTCAATCTTCTAAAATTTTATTAAGACATCATCTCTCCCTTCCAAATCCCTCCAATATTGGTGGGGAGCCAGTTAAGACTCTACTGATTTTGCTGTAATCCCTTCCCTCCAAAAAAAGAAAAGAGCGATAAAAGTTTAAAATAATTCCTTCCATCCAACCAAACACTACCTAAGTGTATTGCCTCCTATTACCATTTTCTTTTGTCGTTTTGAATAAACATCTTACAGTCACTTAATTTTACTTACAGGGCCTTGACATTATCGGTGTTCAAACAGTTATCAATTTTGCATGTCCTCGTGATCTTACCAGGTATACTATATGAAACATTCTTTGATAACTGAAAACTCCGCTCTTGATGGCCAACATTGCCACATGTTAGCAGTTCTGTACTTGTACATGCTTCAGTTTTTGTTACCTTAAATATAATATCATTCTCCCTGAGTTATTGACCTTCACATCTTTATCAACTTTGAAGCTATGTTCATCGAGTGGGTCGTACTGCAAGAGCTGGGAGAGCGGGATCTGCTGTCACATTTGTTACTGATAGTGACCGATCACTTCTAAAAGCTATTGTGAGTACAATTTGGAGAATTGTTGATTGTGTTTCTAAAAGCTATATGTCACTTCATATATTTCGTTTGCACTTTTCCTTGCAACATAAAAAAGTCATGCACGTTGATCTCTGGGTTACAGGTCACAGTTACATAGAGTCTGTCAATAAAAATTACTTAACTTTCCCTTTGAGTTATTCAAGTTTGACATTTCAAAAGATAGCTTCTACATCATTCATATTTCATCCTTTACAGAAAAATATTCATTCATTATATATCTCCTGATTGTAGTTTTTTCTATGGTCTAGATTATATGGACCTTTTATGTTGACCACTTTATATAATATGCCTTGAAAAACCACTATTTTCAATATTTTCACGGGTTGCTGCATGTTTGTTCTGCCAGTAATTTGTTTTCCTATTTGAAAGGTGTATTGATTATCTTTTAAGGGATATGAGATAACATGCAAACTAAAATGAGAGGAAAAAAAAAGTTTACACATTAATCAAGCCACTATATAATCTTGTGAATATTGGTTTTCAATTAATAGGCAAAGAGGGCTGGGTCAAAGCTGAAAAGCCGCATTGTTGCAGAACAAGCTATACTCAAGTGGTCTCAAGTAATTGAGCAAATGGAGTATCAAATTTCTGAAGTACTTCAAGAAAAGAGGTTTTGATTACATTTAGTTGTCGAGGCTTCATTGTTGTTTCTTTTTCTTTTTAATATTGTACTAAATTCTTATTTTTTCAATTTTATCAGGGAAGAAATGATCCTAAGGAAAGCTGAAATGGAGGCCACCAAGGTATTGATCAGTTACTTTTGTCTGTTATTATATTGTCTTAATAGTCTGTATTGTATTCTTTGAATTTAGTTACACTTCCATCTTCTCATCTTTAACATTATCCTGTCAATAAAATCACACACTTCTATATATGATATTGCAGGCCGAAAACATGATTGCACATAGGGACGAGATATTCTCCCGCCCCAAAAGAACTTGGTTTGTTACAGAGAAGGAGAAGAAGCTTTCAGCTAAAGCAGCAAAAGTATGGCATTGTTTTATTTTGCTGATATTCCTCTAAACGCAGGCATTGATTCTCCCATTTTACAGTGTATTACTTTAGAATTCTAAGAACCATCTTATTAGCCATAAAGTGTGTGTCTCCATTCCTTTCAAGGTCTTAGTATTATATACATTTGGGATATTGTTAATTACAATAATTCAATCCTAAGTCCTAACCATACATGGGCTATCCGTAACTACCTAAGATTTTCAAACCTAGTATTATGCATGCAAAGAAGGCTCGTTATTTCCCTTCGATGTTCTGCAATCTTTAACAATGAAGGTGGCATGCCGGCCGAACTAGTGATTAACTGACCTTTTGGTTCCGATTCAGCAAAATATTGGCTAAAATTCTGCCTTATGTTAATAAGAAATGAAAAATGACTGTAAACAGGCATACTTGGATAAGGAAGAGGGTTCTTCTCAGAAGGTGATTAGTGCCGAGCAAGCTGAGGACCTCAAAATGAAGGAAAAGAGGAAGCGAGAGCGAGAGGTAAGAAGTGTTTACCAACCTTCTTGTGCATAATGATCAGTTTGTTTTGTTGCATATAAAATGTACATAAGGCTGCATGTGCGCTTTGTTACGACTTGCATATTTACTTGATGGAAATATCTTCAATGCAGAAAAATATGCCTAGGAAGAAGCGCAGAAAGCTGGAAGCTGCTAGAGAGATGTTGGAGAACGAGGAGCAGGATGACAAGCCAAAAGTAATCACTTCTTAACTGTTAACTTTCTCTGTATTGTCAAAGGTTGGGGTGCATTTCTTTATTCCTCACTTTCTGTTGCACTGAAAATGAAATGCATAAAATTGCAGGATAAGGGGGCAAATAAGAATGATAAGGGTGGAATGGCACTTGTTGATCTTGCATACCGACGTGCAAAAGCAGTAAAGGCCGTCAAGAGAGCACTAGATTCTGGAAAGGTTGTGAAGAAGCCTCAAAAGAAATCTAATAAATCTAATCCTCCGGAAAAGACTTCTTCAAGGACAGAAGAGATGTGGGAGATATTCCAGACTGACATGAACGATAAAAAGCCGAAACAAAGAGGTTCTGGAGTAGGAAAGGTCAAGAAATCGTTCAAAAGCAAGTCAAGGTATCATTTAAAAAACCTATCTCATTTCTGAAACTATTCTTATGATCTTTTTAAGCGTCGAGAGAAATACCTATTTCATTCTCGATCTGGAGTGCAATGCTAATAAATAAAATGTTATTCAAATTCCCTTTCAGGTACAAGAGGAAGTAGTCTGTGAGGCTAATAATCCTTGTCATAGTATATATGCATGGAAGGTTAGGAAATTACAATGTGTCCTCATTAGATCATGTCAAATGCTTATGCCATATAATCCACTCCATTAACTAATAAATTTTGTAATCCTAACATCGGATTGAGTTCCAAATGTTATCAATAGGGAAGTATGAATGACAAACTCTTAATTGTTACTTTTGGGTTTGCTGTTATGGCAGCACCATTATGCCTGATATGACACCACCTAGCAATAGAGTAATGTCATGACATAGAGTAGGCGAACTCATTTTTTTGATCCGGCTCCTCTCCTCTAAAGTTGATTGTCGAAAGGTTTGGGCATCTTTGTCTTGAGAAAGATTTTACCTTTATTCAAATTTTCTACTATTCTTTTGATACAACAAATTTTGAGAAGTTTCATCTCACAAACGCAGAAAATTTAAGTCATAACGACTAAATCTTAACGATTCAAGGTAACATAAAATCAACCTTATTCAAAAGCTTTAAAAACTGTTTTTTTTTTTTTTAAATTCTTTATCGTTTTAGGAGCAACTCATGTGTGCGCTTCTATACATTCAATCTTAAAACTAGTTTTTCATTAACATCGATTTTATTATCTTTATATTAATCACCTAGATTAATTCGATAAGTCGTTAAATTGAAGTTTCTTTGAATTCACCTGTGCGCAATCACATTTCTAAATTTATTTAGTTTACTTACTCATAAAAAAAAAATCAACAACGTTTGAGATTAGACTTATCGGTCCAAAACGTTATCCACTACAAATATCTGTGAATTTTTATCCATTTTGAATTGTACAATGACTACAAACTTCCTAGTGCTCTCACTCGATATTGGAACCAAGGAACTGCGAGCATGAATGATATTTGATATAGTTGCGATGTTGCAAGTTTCAAGAGAACCAGACCCAGTTGGCGCCAATCTCAAACAGGTTAGCCTACCAGCAAGAGGTGGAGGTAGAAACATCTCATTTATTTTTCTGCCTCTTCTCAGAAGCATGAGCCTCATTTTTGGAGAATCTCTCTATTCATTCAAGTTGGCAAACACTTTATTTGACTTGCTTGCCTTGCAAGCAATTGATCCAAGTTTGATCTCTTGAACTTATGAGGCATCTTATATGCTAATCAATGAAAACAAAAATAGGTTAGTCAACATCAAATTCATTGTAGAGAAAACACAATATGATTCCATAGTAGTTACTAAAATTTCTCTTCAAATTAGATGGATCATATCGGAATCCATAAACTCTTTTGAACTCAAAGATTTGAAGGAACAACAAAATCAATACATTGGGTTATCAGAGGTATTAGGTAGAATGGACACATTTAATCCCTTTGGGGGATAGTATTCCAATAAAAAGGAAACTTAGGAACACGTTGGGCGTCATAAAAGAAATATGGTTACATAGGAACACAACAACCATGAAGAAGGAATTCTTAAAAACTAGAGAGACCTTTAAGGAATACAAACTAAACAACGACCTAGATGGTTGGACATTAAAGGATCAAAAACTAACCTCGTTTGTAAGCTTCAATTGGTAGAAACTGAAGGAAAAAATCGATGTGGTGCAAGACACTTTCCAATGTGTACAGAGCAATTCGAAACATTTGACAAAGACCCAACTATATTGAGATTAAGCAGCGTAAGTTCGATATCCAACCAATGAAGTACCTCACACTTAAAATCATAAAAGGGGATACGAATACCAAACTTTTTTACTAAGTGTCTATACAAGTAAGTGAAATCCAGAGTATCATTTCCTACCTTTCTAAAACATATACGGTCAACATGAGTACAAGGGAAGAAAGTGAATTTCGTCTTAATAATATGAAGGGTGACAATGAAAGACCTAATGGTATGAGATACCGCTTAAAGGAAATGATCTCATTGTTACGTCAGTCAAATGTCTCAACGGATACACGCATTGAAACACTCATAAACCAAAGTGATGTATGAGATACCGCTTCAAAAATCCTTTAGACTTCCACCTCATCTCTTAGCTATAAGTCCAGGGACGCTAGGGGATACTTCATTCAATTGAGTTCCCACATTAGGATTGACAAAACCATATTGTAAAAAAAATTAACATTTTCCACATCGATGTAATTCAAAACTTTTCGCTTCAACACTCTTAAACCTAATACTCAATACGTGACCAAGGGTATAAGGGGATAGTGTAATGGTATGGGCCTAAAAGGCTCTGGACAATTATATTTTGGGTCTCCCAACACCAAGACCTATCAGGAATAAGGCAAGAAGTCATAATAAACGGGTCAAGTCAAGGTGCATTGAGGTGACCACCTCGTCGAGTCACGTGGTGCATCACATGACCTGAAATCTTGAACCACCTCAGAAGTAGTGCCTCAGAGCAGTGCACAATACATGACAACAAACTCTTACGGTATACATGAACAACTTTGTTCCACCTCAGATATCAACAAAGAACATTTGTGTTCCACTGCCTTCAAGCGTAACTAATTTTTGGATAGCTACTTAGTCATTCCTATATATAGGGACATGATTTGAACTAGATAGGCGCCACCACTTATCTTTTGTTTAGTTACACTAAATATAATTGAGTCGTTCCTAATTATATAGGACTCACTCAAACCAGATAGGCAACCCTGCCTATCTCGGTTGTGTTACTCTGATCGTTTGAATTCACCTTGTGACTAACTGCTATAAAGTTAAGGAGAGAAGATAAAAACCAATAAGATGCCTTACACTAGATAACCTACTATAAATAAGTCCCCTCTCGCACAGGTACAAAAACATAACATTTTTATCACCTTACTTTTAACTCTTTTCTACCTGCTAGCACCCAATCTTACTTAAGCTTCGGAGTGTATTAAGATTTTTGTAGGCATTCCCTCTTTTTAGAGAATAAGTGTATGGCTAATCATGGTAATTCCACTCACCAGTAAAGAAAATCTCCTGCTGAATATGTACACCCCGATCTTTTCATATAGGAATACCATCCATGTTTTCTCCCCTAATTATTATGCTTATACAAATAGCTAGAACTATATTTCAGATTAAATAAATTATCAACCATCTTAATCACTAGTTAGTTGTGCTACAAATCGTCTTACCTTGTTTGAAAAATGTGTCCAATTTAGCCTATGATTAGCTTAATTTAGCCTTTGTTTGGGAGTTTCGAGGGGAGGGGAGGGGAGGGTTTTGGAAAAAAGGAAGAAGCAAGTGAAAGAAATAGAAGACATTGGGAGGAGAGGGTTTTGGAGGTTAATTTTTTACTCATAATAAAAAATCTCCCTCATTTGGGGGAACTCAAAAATTGTATTGGGGAGGGTTTTGAGGGGTTATGGAGGGTTATATGAAATTTTCAAATTCAATGTATCTTGTTATAAAATTCTTAAAATTAAAAGTATATTAATCATAAGTATTAGTTTATCATTCTCTAAAAAATTGTTCTTTCAAAAAAATGTGAATTTTTGTCCATTTTTCTATATATTTTCAACCCCCAAAGCCCTCCCATCCCTTCCCCTCCAAACTCCCAAACAAAGTCTAAGTGAAATCCAAAGTATAATTTCCTACCTTTCTAAAACGGATAGTTCGACATGAGTACAAGGGAAGAAATTGAATTTTGTCAACCTATAAGGATCCCTAATAATATGAAGGGTGAAAATGAAAGACCAAATGGTATTTAGGTTCATATATTGGGATTCCACACTCATAATACTCTCGTTAATCCAAGAATAGCCACGACGATCCATATCTAAGAGCATTTAGTTTGGGGAGAATAAATCGACACAAAGACCTTAACCTATATGACATATTTATGTTGTCGAAAAAGATAAAAACTCCGTCTGATCCTAAAAAAAATTAGGCTTCAATAGAATAGCCAAAATGCGTACTAAATCTAACAACATTGTTTTTCACAAAAGACTTTGCTGACACTGGTAAAAGAAATGAGAATATACCCAATATGAGAACAGGAAAGAAATATTTGAAGGAAAAAATAATTGAAAGCACGAGAATCTTAGAGAACCAGAGTTAGGGATAACGTGGTGGAATAAATGCGCAAAAAAGGAAACCTCAAAAGTATATATTTAAATTGGAGGGGAACACGAAACAACGATTGGAAACAATTTGGAGGTACTCAATTACGATCGAACAATAAGATCTAACACCATTAAATCCAAAAATTCAGATCAAACCTCCTAAAGGAAACGATCCCATCGTTACGTCAGTCAAATGTCACAATGGATACACGCATTGAAACACTCATGAATCAAAGGGATGTAACCCTTGAGATGTTGCTTCAAAAACCCTTTAGACTTCCACATCATCTCTTAGCTATAAGTTTATGAAGGCTAGGGGTTACTGCATTCAAATGAGTTCCCACATCAAGATTGACAAAACCACATTGTAAAAAAAAACAACTTTTTCCACATCAGATAAAAATTCAAAACTTTTCACTTCAACAATCTTAGACCTATTACTCACTACGTGACCAAGGGTATAGGGGCTAGTGTAATGGTATGTGCCTAAAAGGCCCTACCCAATTATATTTTGGGTCTCCCAACACCAAGGCAAGAAGTCCTAATAAAAGGGTCAAGTCAAGGTGCATTGAGGTGACCACTAGGGTTGGGAATAGGCTAGGCCGGCCTACAGAGGCCTACGACCTGGTCTGTTTAAGCCGGGCCTGGCCTAGCCTATTTATTAAAAAGGTCAGGTTAAGGCTCTTTAAAAAGCCTATTTGATAAAATACGCCAGGCTTTGACTTTTAAAAAAGCCTGTTAAGCCTGCTAGGCCGGCCTATCTATACCCATAAGTTAAGCCTAATAGGCCTAATTATTATTATTATATTAATATATATCAAAAAATCATTCCCAATTCCCATTCCTTTGGCTTCTCTTGAATCGCTTCTACTGCCTTTTGAATCGCTGCTACCTTATCGCCGCCGCTGCTACCTTATCACCGCCACCGCCGTATCAGGTTTGAATCGCTGCTACCTTATTTGGATTGGAACTTCATTATTGGATTTTTTTCCCCTTTTATCGCTGCTACCTTTTGAATTCCCTTTTTTTTTTTTTTTTATCGCTGCTACCTTTTGTTCTTTCCCATTTGTTATTGGATTTTTTTCATTGTCTCATATAATAAATTTTTCCCCTTTTTAGTGTTTGTTCTTGTGATTTCCATGCTTGCATGCTTGCATAGAAATAGAATCATGTAATTATGTCATACTTAATTTTTTTTTGTCATAGTAGAGCTTCTAATATTAGGAAAATAGATGGGTAATCAAATTTTTGATCATATTCTTTTTGATATACAAGGTAATAAGCAGAAACTAATAAAATTGATTAATAGTTTTCTACTTAATATAACACATTTTCATTAATGTTTTTACCATGTACAAAAAATGTCTTCTCAAGCAAATGAAGAACCAACTCAAGCAGGAGCAAACACAACTCAAGCAGAAGCAAATGCAACCCAAGAAGAAGAAACTCAAGCTGAACCAATTGTTGGGAGAAAGAGGAAAAAAACAAGTATAATTTGAAAAGATTTCGATGAAAAGGAAATTACTAAAGGTGTGTTTAGAGCTGTTTGTAAACACTGCAAAGCACAATATACTACTGGGACGGTAGGATCCAGCACGAGTCAAATGACCACTTTGTCAGGTCACGTGGTGCATCAGATGATCCAAAATCTTGCACCACTTCAGATCAATGCACAAGACTGGACAACAAACTCTTGCAGTATACTAGGAATAACCTTGTTCCACCTCGAATATCATCAAAGCACCTACATGTTCCACTGCCTTGAAACATAACCAATTCCCAAATAGTTGTCTAGTTGTTCCTATATATAAGGACACGATTTGAACCAGATAGGCGCCACCACTTATCTTTTGTTTAGTTACACAAAATGTAATTGAGTCATTCCTAGTTATAAAGGACTCACTTAAACCAGATAGGCATCCTTGCCTATCGCGGTTGTGTTACTCTAATAGTTTAAATTCACCTTGTGACTAACTATTCTAAAATTAAGGTGAGAAGATAAAAAACAATAAGAAGCCTTACACTAGAACAACTACTATAAATAGGGGACCTCTCCCACAGGTACGATAACATCACATTTTTATCACCTTACTTTTAACCATTTTCTACTTGCTAGTACCCAATCTTACTTACGCGTTAGGTACGCCCCCATATTTTCATATTTATGCTTATACAAATAGCTATAGCTATATTTCAGATTAAATAAATTATCGACCATCTTAATCACTAGTTAGTTGTGCTAAAATTCTTCTTACCTCGTTTGATAAATGTGTCCAAATTTAACCTTTGATTAGCTCAATAGATATTGGTAACCTATTAACCTCACAACGAGCTAACTTATAAATATATTATATTTTTTATTGTACAATATATATTATCTAATCAAGTTCTTTCTATTCTTATTTTCTATATATATTTAGATGGTTGTTATAAATAGTTGTTGATTGTATTCATATTTCATCGTAATACTTTTAGTTTATCAAGGATGAATATCAAACCTTTTATTGTCCTATTATTTCTTTGTGCACTAGTTCTTATAAATGTTGTCGCAATTGAACCATTCAAAGACGAGAATCAAAGTATATCTATAATTTGTATGCGCAATTGCTTTCTTATTTTATTGTACTCAATAAAAAAAACTCTTTGTTGACTTGCAGTTGGTGTAATAGAAGAATCCAAAACAAGAATTGAGATAGATTGGTTTTATGGCATTTTTTGTGGACCACATGGGTACATTTGGGGATGGGGTAAAGAATGGAAAAAGGATATAGAAGGTGGAAAAGGAGAACGGGCACGAGAAGAATATGAACACAATGGAGGTGAAAAAAATGAAGGAATTGAAAGAGACCAAAAAAGTGAAAGAGACGCTGAAAATGAAAACAAAGGTTGGTTAAGTTACTTTACTTTTTGTAAAGGATGGGAGGGACGATACTAGGTAAGAGCAATTAGGGGCTCTGGCTGCACTCCATAACAATGAAAACCACCTACCATTTTTAATAAGAAAATCATTAGCCCATGTAAATGTGTATATAATACATAATCGTTACGTGCGTTACTTATCTACTATCTACTATATATATTAAAGTAAGGTTATTCTTATTACAACATTATACAAGTGGCATCCACTTATGCATCCCACTTTCCTCCAATTCACAAAAAGATTTTTTCACAATAAAAATATATATTAATAATTCCTATAATCTTTTTCTATTCAACAATTTTCTCCTCCAAATAACCGTTCAATCATTCTTAACAAGATATCCATTCAATCTAGAATTGACATCCTCTATTCTATTTCTTTCCAATTTCCTATTAGTAGTTTACTTATTCATATTTTATTTCTTGAATGAAATTGATATACAATCTTTATAGCACTCTAGCCATTTATGACTCAAAGATCACAGAGATTCTTAGAATAAGTATTTAACCTAAAGAACTAGTGGAAATATTCTTGACTCAAGAGAGATAGTTGCAATTGACTCAATAGTTTGATAGGAGTATGGGTATTGCTATATATAGGAAGGAGTGATATGTGCAAGATTTTAGACAAAAACAACGTTGTGATTCTATCCAGTAAAAGTCTAATTCGATTCAGTAATGTGAAAATGGAAAATCTGAAGCTGTCAAAATTTGATACGAATCAAGAATGTTTGATACGATTCAAAAAAATTCAGATGAAGATTGATACGAATCAAGAATGTTTGATACATTTCATTCAGGCAAGAAAAAACTAAAGCTATGAAGATTGATACGAATCAAGAATACTTGGTATGATTCAAAAGTTTCCAAATGAAGATTGATACGAATCAAGAATATTTGAATCGAATCAAAAAGATAAAATGCAAGACCAGAGATAATTGACATAGCCGGAATAAAATTCTTATAACTTGAGCTATATAACTCATATATGAGCGAAGCCAGTTGCATTGGAAAGTTAGCTTATAGTTTTATGATACTCAAAAGTTGTGTAATTTTATATTACTTTAACATTATTTTGTGATATTATGAAGTGGATTGTTATGTTTTACAAATTACTCTGCATCAGTCACAATAGAACCTTTATATCATGAGCTAAGAAACTCCTTTTTGAATGATACCAATTGAGTTTGAAAGAAGATATCTTGTGTTGTGTTCTATTTCAAGTTTGTAGGTCGTCTATTTCTTTTACTTTGCACTTTGAAGATATTGAATAGAACTTTCATGCGGAAATTTTTTCTTCAGTTGCTTACATTTGTTAAACTGCTACGTCTAGGAATTTTTTGTGATTGATAAGTTTATTTGCATGATTCAGTGTATAATTATATTTGTATAATTGAAATTTTGGTATTTAATTGCAAGTTTACTCGATTTGCATACAAAATGGTCCTTGGTGAGCTTCTTTGTTCGAGCAATTCTAAAATCTTCCTTATCATATACAAGTTTCTTTATTCCATTTTTGTTTTATAGACCATTAACTTTATGTTAAAAAAAGAAGGCGGAAGTAGATCCATTTAATACACAATGATTTTATTTTGATTATATTAGTATATTAAATTATTAAACGTATATTAGAGCCATTTAATTCATCATTTCTACTAACATATCATAAATGAATCAGACAGCTATGAAACTTTTTTCTCAAAAGTTTATAGCCTTATCATATCTTCGCTACATTACTAAAGGATGTTTTTCTGAAGATAGGAAATTGGTATTATTTGAAAATTGACGAAACCATGTATAAAGAATGCTAATGGATATTGATAATGATAAAATACTAGTATATTTCTTTGTGGAGAATCTTCATTTTCAAATATTTCTCAAATACATTTTCTATTTAAAGTGTTAATGTTATTGCTTGGTTTGTTTCAATGTAAGACTTGAAGTTATGGTAGATAAGATCTATAGACTAAGTAGAACTTTCTTTGTCATTTTTTCTTTACGTTTCATATGTTTGTTGCTCAATTTTTCAAGGAAGCCTAATCAAAACTTGGGTAGAACATAATTCTCAGTTAAAACTAATTTAGTCACTTCATTTGTTAAAACTAATTTGCATTAGTCTATTATGAAGTCTAAGGTGGACTTATTTTGCAGTTGTGTATTATTTGTTTTTTAGTTTTGTTACATGAATTTGTAAGTGTACTAATACTGTCTCACTCACTCTGGATATTTATAACCAATTGATCAGTTTGATAGCCGATAAAGAGGCTAAATATAGTAACGTAACGCCAAATGTGGTCTATAGAATAATATTTCGTAATTCATGATAACAATTTATGTTTGTGTGGTTTTCCAAAAATATGAATGTCTTGGGGTCACGAGGCACCATGCAAGTGAGAGATATTAAACTTTAACCCAAAATCTTAAGGTAATGAAATTATGGGCCCTCTCATTTATAGTGTTCAATGTCCAATTTTTTAAACAATGTGAAACTTATAACTCACAAGTAAACATGTTAAGAATATTATCATAATATATTAATGTTAATACATATTTATCATATGACTTATTTGACATCAATTTTTTACTAAGGTATAATTTATCGGTGTATTTCTAAGCCAGCAGGACCTGTGCGTCGCACGGGTCGAAAGTTTAGTGATTACTAAGGTATATGAATATGATTATGATTATGACAATACTTATGATAGTTGATAGATAATTGGCAGGTGTACCAATAACTATCGAATTAGTAATAAATATCGTTCCACAAAGACTGTATTAATTCCAATTATAACAAATATGTTATTAGTTTAGGATATATAAAAGTTATTTTGGTTGCCCTGGGCAGTAGATTTGAGTGTAACAAAAGTAAGTAAAAGTTGTTCGAAAGATGATTGGAGATGAATGATTAAGCCGATGAATCCGCTATTGGTTTATATGAGTAGTTTACCTCCCTTTATTCCTAATTACTATTCAATCTTTAAGATAAATTAACTAAGTAGTTTTGATCAATCTCTTGACTCAAACCCTTTCCTAAGTTATAACCTTTTAATCTCTTAAACCGATCCGCGGAAGCGATAAAAGAACGTTAATTCATGTGTCATAATCCTCAATTTTCTATCTCTAGGTTCCTATGTTGAATCAAACAGGATTACTATTTCAGGATTAAAAGTTAGGGTTAATAGTCATTCAATTCCTAATATCAATTCATGTAATTGCAAGAAGCTAGGGTTAATAGTCATACAAAGCAACTATATAAAAAGCAATGAACACAAGTAATTATAAATAAAGACTGAATAACATTAATAATAAAGAGAGTATCAACTACTGATTTATATATTACAATAGGTTCATCATGGCTCAATCAAACTAAGAGTTTAGCTACTCATAGCTAACAATTATAAGCATAAATAAGAGTGAACATACATAAATCCGGACCAACTATGAGTTTGTATGAGATTCAGGGCTAGTTCTTCGGTCTCCAGGTGTCTTCTATGCTCAAAATCGCAATCAAAATCGGTACCCTAATCTTTGGCCGCAGCTGGCTTTATATAGAAAGAATTTTAGGGTTTTAGAAAGCCCACCATTGTGCCACGTTACGATCCAATCGTGGCAAGATGGCTTCATTAATCCTATGTGGCAGCAGACAAAACCTAGCATCGTGGCACGTTGCATATTGCTTTGTGCTACGAAATTTCCAGTGTTGAATCCTTTGTCCCATGTTCTCATATTGTGCCACGATATACTACAAACGTGGCACGATTCTTTACTTTTAGGAATTTTTCATCTTTTTCTCAGTTTCTTCTCTTTGAGCTCTTGTTCCTATTTTGGTTTGATGTCACCATGATTTACAAGCAGTTGTCTCTCTAAATGTGATAAAAACGACATAAACATAGCTAAAAACTAGTGTTGATGCACAGTCATCAATAGTATACAGTTAGAGATCCTAGATTTCCCCCGATCGCTAAAATATGCAGAACAGAATAGTAAAACCTAAATTAGGTTCATGTACAGGCGATTATAAGTTGCCGAGATTGCCTGCAGCCTAGGATAGGTGGAACTCACTGAGACATCCTGTCTCACCCCAATCCCTTTATTTCATTTCAGATAAACAGGTTGCTCGTGATGAAGATTAGCAAGAAGAAGTTGAGTGATTTATGCATACTTTTCATGTGCCAGTATTGGATTCATCAAATGATATATATTATGTACACACTAAGAGTGTGGTTAAACATCAAGATGAAACATGGAGATCCCAACATATTTGACACCTCCATAAACTCCTATCCTTTGTTACCCACTCAAAATTAACATGTTAAAAAAACTATAATTTTTTTAAACATGCCTGCAAAAAGCATTCAAAATTTAAAAGTTTACGGATGTTTAAACAATTTTGGCTTTATCAAAGACTAAAACAACGTGTGAGAGACTTTTTTAGGAATGACAGAGGATCACTACTTTTTATGGGGACAAAAACCAAAAGTTCATAATTTTATAAGGACGAAAAACACATTTAATTGTTAAAAGAATTTAGTTAATTGATAGTTAATTGATATATTATACATAAATGTGTTAAGGGTTAGAATTTAAATTAGTTTTTATTTCAAAAATATATAATACTAGTTATCACATGACATAGATGACTCCAAGAGTCATTTAATATATTAAGCATTAAGGAGATTGAATGCTTTTAAAAATGTATAGGTGGTGTTATGTATGTAATTAGTCGGTTGTGTTTTTAATTATTGATATGCATGACTCCATGAGTCATATTTAATACATGAGAATGATGGAAAAGTAACTCTATAATAAAATTTTAAATTTTTATTTTAAACTTCACAATATATTGGTGGTGTCATACAATCCATCAAATCATCATTTTTACTCGCAATTTATCCTCCATCATTTTGTCTTTTATTTACCTATATTTTTAGTAGTTTACAAAATCCCAAAAATTTGTCCTTGATACTCTTTGAAGAAGTTAAAGAACCCACAAGTTTATAATATATTGGTGGTGTCATACAATCAATCCGCCTTTTATTTACCTTCGTTTTTAGTAGTTCACAAAAATCCAAAAATTTGTACGTAATACTCTTTGAAGAAGTTAAAGAACCTACAACAGAGGCACATTGTTCATTCCTCAGCATAATCACTTGAAGAAAAAAAGGAATGATTGTCGAGAGTTGTTATTTGAATCATTGGGTAACTTTCAAGTTCAACAATAAAGGGAGCCATTCATTTAATTCTTGCGGGCACCAAAAATCTCAAGGTCAATCATGTTTGTTGGTGTGGTGGCGTTGTCGGCATTCATGTTATAATGGTTTGTGCATACATCATTTATCAAATGAATCTAAAAAATAGATTTTTATTTATAATAGTGAATGGAGGGTGTAAGCTGTAAAATAATTTTTGATGTATATTTTATACATAGCCTTTATGTTGTTTGTTTTAATAACAAAATTAACCGAATCATTTTAGCTTTATTAACTAAACCGGTTATTTAGTTGAAGAGCCGTTATTCCTTTGTATCAAGTTGATACAAAGCAATAAAATTACTTCTTCGACGCCATACTCTTTTTATAGGTGAAATATCATCATGAACATGTAACCTCTTAGTGTATTACTATAATGAACAATTTATTTAGGCAAGTTCTATGATACATCCAATAAATTTAGGTGTATCGGTACACCAAATCGTAAAATTAATAATAAATGAGTTGTTTTTTTGAAGAAAAATAATTATTTTCTATCATTGACAACTAAGATAATTAAATTTTATTTACCAAAAGCTTCGACGAAATAAAATTTAATTTTTAAGAATTTTTACTACTCATAACAATGAATATTGATTATTTTTTATGACAAAATGTAAATTTTTTAATATGATCCTTATAAACAATGAAATGATGGTTTTTCTTACGAAATGATGTTTTCTAAAATATAAATATTAACAAATACCTTTTTATTTCATTAAAGTGATCGTTAATTTTAAATTTTGTGAAACAAGAGTACCGGTACACTCAAAATTGTAAGTGTACCATAGAAGTTCCTTTATTTATAGTTAATCCCTTATATTACGTTGTTATAAAGTTTACATTTATTCTTTAATGCCACATGTAGCCTGCAAAATTGAAATTTTTTATAAAACAAGATGAAGCTATCGTTATTTTGTAGCAAACAAGATGCAACATTAAATTTACTCTAATGAAAACCACAGTACTATCATTTTTACTTCTCAAATGAACCATTATTGGTATTTATCAAACCCTTGATCATGAACAACTCTCAAATGGTCAAAAACACTCATCACAATATCTATTTGACTTCTTATTCTTCATTGCTAAGGTTTATCCTTCTCTCTGTACATTACGTTTTTAACATTGTTCTTTGAGTCTAAAACCTTACCACTTTTATATAAGGTTTTGTCACCCATGAGGGATGGAACAAGTCTCATGAACTCTAATCCTTCACTTAGAGTTTATTCAACCATTTTCAATCTTTCCCTATTTAAGAGTATATATTATTATTCCTAAAAATTGTAGTTTTCTTCTATATTAGTATATTCTTATTAATCTTGTTGTGATCCTTTGTTGAAGATTTAATCATACGTTGTATCCAAGATGGAATTGGAAGCTCAAGTTCATTCTCTGAGGGGTAATTCCTTTGTGACTCAAGGTGATTACTTTGATTGTCGGCATATATCATGCAACCCTTTTGTACTTTTGCATGTCGCATAAGGGATCTTATGGAGATGAGAAAGGATATGAGAGCTTGAGTGCACCAAATGAGCCATGTTCTTCTTAAGTTTTGCCTTGCGTGGAATCAAGGGTCTATTTATTGGGGGAAAATATCAAGAGAATGTGATGAGTGAATGTGTTCATGTGATATTGTATCATTCATCATAGATTGTCTGAGAGGTCATACATGATTTCTTGGAACAAACCAAGTGTGATAGTAATTGCGAAGAATACCTTTATTCATTATTTCTAAAATGAAAAATGTTAATCAATGTCTCTGAAGCACTGGTTAAAAAGGCTAAAGAAGAAATTTTAAGTTGAAAAAAAGCACATTTTAAACTTTTGATGTATTGGTTTTTCGTTTACCTTATCCATGTGCACAATCCTGCCTTCAAACATGCCTTATATGAAGATAGATACTTCGATTATAGGTGTTATAAACCTGAACACGAGTATAATATTGAGTTGTTAAGTTTCACATGTCTTTGACTTCTTCCGACACTACCGCAACCTGTGTGAAGCTTAGTGGACTTCAGAAAAATCTTCTTATCTCTTATTTAAATATATTGGATTCAACTATTGTAGATTCAACTTAAAAAGAATTTGGCTTATCCTACTTTTGATTGCTTGTCGTTCTCGACTGACAACTTACTATTTCAATCTCAAATGTAAAAAAAAAAGTTGGTCAAAAAAAATTAACGTATTTGGTCCAAAATTTGTACCAAATATATCAACTTTCTTTGATCAATTTTTGTTTATATTTGAGATCAAATAATTGAAACATTCTTACTCTTGTATTAAAGATACATGTTAATAAACTTAAAAGAATATAAATTTCACATTGAAAAGAACCATTTTACGTCTGAATACATGAGTTTTGAGACAAATAATTTATTTTTTTGGTCATGTAGCCTAGCGGCCAAATTTCACTTTATAAAATGAATAAGTGGGGTGTATGGGGTTTGAACCCCAACCTTTACATATAATAATACATTGTCCTACCAACTGAACTATGTTCACAGGATATTTTGAGACAAATTCCTACCTTAAAAAGAGAATGTTACAAAGAAGATGTCCATAACATTTTTCATAAAAATAAAAACAAGATTTGCATGGCGCGTGTAAGATATGCGCGTGGGAGAGACATAAACAGTGAGGGGGCGGCTGTGAGCTAAGCTAAGCTGAGTGATGAAAACGAAGACCCAAAGTTTAGGGAACTGTGTCCATGGCCCACTCACAATATTACTCTAAACCAAAAAAAAAAAAAAAAACTAGTTTTTTTATGACTTGTGAATGAATAATATTGATGGTAGAGTAGTAGAGTTTGGTGCTGGTTGTTACTCTCTGTATTTATTGTAACACCTGTTTCTTTTTGTCTCACCAAAAAAAAAAAGATGATTCTAGAGTGTGAAAAAAATAGCTTCATTGAGAATACAACATTTATATAAGTGGGTTGGTTTGGGTTTCAATAGAGGAAACATGCCCAATTTCAACCCAACAAGTACAACACTTCTAACTAGTTTACTTGTCTTTCTTCTTCATACATATCCTTCTTGCCAGATCCCAAAGGTACTCTCTCTCCTATCCTCTTTACCTTTTTTCCTTTTTTGTTTTTTTTTTATTATGCTTTTTATATTTTATTTTTCATTTATAATTGTTTTTTTCCTTTTAGCATGATTTAAGGTTAAATTTTGGTGTTTTTTATTTGCATGTGGAGTTTGTGGTTGTTAGTTGAGATCACACTAACTTGACTTCAGATTTGAAAAGGTTGTTTTTTTGTCTGTTTTGTTTTTTGAGGTAAAACTGTTTCTGTTAACCAATTCTTGTATGAATGAACCAGTTCTTTTGTGTTTGTTTTTTGGCATGTGTTTGTTTTTATAATAATGTTTTTATTTGTAGTTTTTATAAGCAAAAGAGCAAAATTAATTTATTTAGTTTCGTTAAGATCAATGAGAAGTGAAAGGATAATCATAAATAATCTAAATTTGGGGGCTTTGATGTCATTAATAAACTTAAAGTTTCAATATTTTACTACTTGGTTTTTCAAAGATCTAAACAGAATATTGAACTCAAGTTTCAAGGCAGAGATTTGAGTTTGATGATCCATTTTATATGGTTGGTGCCTTAGTTTTTTGTGATCCCTTTGTAAGATTTTGAGAATTGTAGGATAGTATTATTTTAATGTGACATTTCATAATTTAACAAATAATTTGATGAAAAATCACTATAAGGACAAGAATGCATGTGCAATTTGAATGGATTAATATGAATATTGTTATGGAGTAAAAAATTTAGCCAACTAAATTTGAAAGGATTGCAAACTGAATTAAGCTAACTCAAAATTAGCCAAGCATGCATGGTTTGTTTTCCTATTACAATGTTGAGGAGATGGATGCATTCTGTAATTTTTTTAATTTTTTTTTTTTAATTTAGCACTATAGGATTTTTGAATGTAATATTGATATCTATAGTTTAAGGGGTTTGTCTTATTGATTTGTGTTATATGATTTTTGACAACGTTTCATTCTATGTATGTCCGAAACGAGTATTGTTCTACATGGTTGTTTTAGTCTCCATGGCCTAATTTATGTTTTCTAAGAAATTGTAGCGAAGAAAGTAGAATATTATCTTTTGACATGAGAGCAGCTAAGCTAATTCTCATTGTTACGATTTTCATGTTTAAAAAGTTTTATTGTTTGGTTTTTGTCGATTGATTCTACATCGAATATGTTGCTTGCTGACTCTCCTATCACTGTTTCTCAAGTATGCTGGTGGGTCGAGCTGTGTCATTAGCTTCATTTTCGATCCTTGTTAGTATACTGAAAAAACCCGATTAAGGATACCTTTACTCTTTCAGTATAGATATGTTGATAATTTGGTGTTTTATGGCACCTACACGCGAAAAAGCTTTTGTTATATTACCTCCCTTCACATCCTTTAGAAACAAATATTTTGTGTTGTAGTTTCTTAGTCTTGTAAATATGTCCTTTCGTGTTCCTCTTATGCTTTTACATAACTTTCTTTTATGTTTGTGATATTCCTGCCTTCAAATCTATCTTATACAGAATCATTCTCTCAGGTCAAGATCTAAATTTTAAGTAATGGCTGTGTTGTTGAAGGTTACATGAAGCCTTTTCTCTCTTTGAATCATCCTGATACCGAGTTCAATTGCTCACAAGTTGATCATAATCAGTCAATGGTATGTAAAACTTCTGTATTTGGATTTGTTCGCTTCCATTTTTAGTAACCAAGCAGTTATTGTCGTCCGTTTTCAGGCTCAGACTCATGCTCATTATCCTTATAGTGATCCAATTTTCGCTGGTTCGTTAGTTGCTTACGCACCGCATGCTGTTGTAAGTGTTTTGTCTAGTAATATATATCTCTTCATGAATGCGCTATTAGCACTTTTTGATGCTTGGTTTTGTCGAAATGAAATGTTTGTTTTTTAATGTTTTAGAATCAACCCCAAATGTTGCCTCAAATGATGGGATTAGCATCCACCAGAGTTGCATTACCACTTGATCTTGCACAAGATGGGCCCATTTATGTCAATGCAAAACAATACCATGGTATACTGAGAAGGCGACAGTCACGAGCTAAACTTGAGGCACAGAACAAACTCATCAAAAATCGTAAAGTATGTTCCATGCTTTGAACTCTACTTTTTTTATTCAGGACCTGATAGCATATAAACTAGTAGCAAAGTTTCTGATTTTATTCAACTTTTTATAATGTGTTGCACCGTTTTATTTTTTTAATTGTTTACTCCGTTTGATTTGATGCAGCCATATCTTCACGAATCTCGCCACAAACATGCTTTGAATAGAGTTAGAGGATCTGGTGGCCGATTTCTAAGCACCAAGCAGCTTTCAGAGTCTAATGCAGAATTTGTCACTGGTTCACATTCTGGCCCTGGCAACAATTATCAAAAGGAAGATACTTCAGAGATGGAAAGTCATCATTCCTCAAAAACCAGAGATAACATATCTTCCATCACAAGTTGTTCCGATCGGACATGTTTTTCCGGCAACAGTTTCAGTTTTAGGCAGCCAGAGCACATGTTTCTCGGAAACTCTCCAAACATGGGGGGAGGAGCACCACAATGCAGTGGAGGACTCACATTTGGCGGAACAAAACAACGTGCTTCTGTTGTCCGGTGATAGTTTCACCGAACAGGCAAATCATCCTTGGCTTAATCACTTCGGTTTCGGTGTTTTCATGGTAATTGGTCACTTATTTTGTGCTTTTCATGTGTTCTTGTGAATTACTCTTTTTGAGAGAAACTTCAAAGTGTGTGCATTAGCACTTGGAACCTTTTTATTACTTTCACAAGTATTTTAAAATTGGTATTGCTTACACTTGTCTTTTGGACTGGATTGGAATAGTTTCTGCATGAAACTTTTTTTGGTTTGTGATCAATATATAATTTGCTTTGGTTTGAGCTTGGTTTAAAGTAGTAGGTGATGGTGCCAAGACACAATATGAGTATTGGATACATGTATACAGTACAGTATTTGATACGATAAGTTTCTGATACGTTGATATGTGCATCTATCTTTCTTTACAAAAATACTTGAGGCACAAAAATGGTGGAAAAGAGATTCAAAAAGCATAAAGCTAAATAAATAAGAAGATTGTTAATTTCATTTAAATAATATTTGTTTTTTTTTTTGTTGCTTTTAATCTTACATATATCTATCCACATGCAATGCCATACGATGGAATCAATGCAGTGTATGCAATGATTTTTTTGATGGCAGTGTATGCAATCATATCTGCATACAAATTCATAAAAGAAATTAATATAAATATTAATCAAAATTAGCGCATGTTACATAGCAATATATAGATATTGAGTTTTGCTGTTCCCACATATAGTATGGCTGTGCCATACCAGTAATTTACGCAAATACCCTCTCGGCAGTTAACTGCCGAGGTTTTTAGGAAACCGGCGGCAGTTAACTACCGAGGAATTCCTCGGTAGTTAACTGCCGAGGAAAATGTTTCATCCGATGAAACAGCTACCTGCTCCCCCTGCACACTATTTTTCATCACCTTCATTTCCAACCTCATTTCAATCCCAAAATCCATTTTTTCTATAATCAATTTTTGATCCAAAATCATTCAAGCATCAAGCATAGGAGGTATCAACACACTATTGACGTAAAAAAACAGGTATTGTGCGTTTTATTTGAGTCATTTTTTGGGTGTTTTAGGGGTATCTACGTCAGTTACGTAGAACCCTGTCATGGGAATCCTCGGCAGTTAACTGCCGAGGAAAACTTCGGTTGTTTAGTGCCGAGGAAAACCTCGGTAGCTAGGTACCGAGGAACTCTTGGTGAAAATTTTCACCACGAAAAAATGGCAGCCACTGCCAAATTTTCAAAAAATTTTTTCTTTTGTTTTTTTTTGTTTTTTTTGTTTTGATTTATTATGGCATTGATGTTTATGCATTACTTAGTTGTTAATTCATATTTATGTGTTGTTTAATTATAGTAATGGTAAAGAATGCGAAAGATGTTCCGGGAGAGACAAAAGAAAATTTTGTCGAAAATTCCGGAGATGTCAAACCGCCTAATTTTGAAGCGAAAACAAACATAGATGAAGCTTCAAAGTATGTTGGCGGCTCCAGTGTACTCCCACTTCAACCCCACGAGGTCGACACGGCTAAGTTTTTTTCAGACGACGTTAAGTCGAAAAATAGAGATGAATTGCTTGAGTGGGTGCGCCGACAAGCAAATAAGGCGGGATTTACCATTGTCACACAAAGATCAAGCTTGATCAATCCAATGTTCCGGCTAGTGTGTGAAAGGAGTGGAAGTCACATAGTTCCGAAAAAAAACCGAAGCATGCGAACACGGGCTCAAGAAAATACGGTTGCTTATTCATGATTAGTGGATATCAAAGTAAGCAAACAAAGGAATGGGGATTGAACATTCTTAATGGAGTTCACAACCATCCCATGGAGCCGGCTTTAGAAGGACACATTCTTGCCGGTAGATTAAAGGAGGACGACAAGAAGATCGTACGTGACTTGACCAAGAGCAAGATGCTTCCAAGAAATATTTTGATACACTTGAAGAACCAGAGACCACATTGCATGACAAATGTGAAGCAAGTGTACAATGAACGTCAACAAATATGGAAGGAAAATAGGGGTGACAAGAAGCCGTTGCAATTTCTAATCTCGAAGTTGGAGGAGCACAACTATACTTATTACTCAAGAACACAACTTGAAAGTAATACTATTGAAGATATTTTTTGGGCTCATCCAACATCCATTAAATTGTTTAACAATTTTCCAACGGTTTTGGTTATGGACTCCACGTACAAGAGCAACATGTATAGGATGCCAATGTTTGAGGTAGTTGGGGTGACTTCAACCGATTTGACATATTCGGTTGGGTTTGGATTTATGACACATGAGAAAGAAGAAAACTTTGTTTGGGTTTTAACAATGTTGCGTAAACTTCTTTCGTCAAAGATGAATATGCCTAAGGTGATTGTTACCGATAGGGATATGTCTTTGATGAAAGCGGTTGCACATGTTTTTCCGAAAAGTTATGCATTGAATTGTTTTTTTCATGTGCAAGCTAATGTTAAACAAAGGTGTGTCTTGAATTGTAAATATCCTTTGGGCTTTAAAAAGGATGGGAAAGAGGTGAGCAATCGGGATGTGGTGAAGAAGATAATGAACGCATGGAAAGCTATGGTTGAATCTCCCAATCAACAATTATATGCAAATGCATTAGTGGAGTTCAAAGATTCATGTAGTGATTTCCCAATTTTTGTAGATTATGCCATGACCACCTTGGATGAAGTGAAGGACAAAATTGTGAGGGCATGGACAGACCATGTGTTGCATCTTGGTTGCAGGACCACAAACAGGGTCGAATCGGCCCATGCTTTGTTGAAGAAATACTTGGACAATAGTGTGGGTGATTTGGGTACTTGTTGGGAGAAAATACATCACATGTTGTTGCTCCAGTTGACCGCTATACAAACATCCTTTGGTCAAAATGTTTGCGTGTTGGAACATAGATTCAAAGATGTCACTTTGTACTCGGGGTTAGGTGGTCATGTGTCTAGAAATGTTTTGGACAACATTGCTTTGGAAGAAAAACGTTGTAGGGAAACATTGTGCATGGACAATGACATTTGTGGTTGTGTTCAAAGGACATCTTATGGACTACCATGTGCATGTGAAATTGCTACAAAACTCCTTCAAGAGAAGCCAATTTTATTGGATGAGATATACCACCATTGGCTTCGGTTATCTATGGGTGAACAAAGTAATGAAGATGCTTTTTGTGTCGAGGTTGAGTTGAAGGCTATTGTAGAGCGTCTAAAGAAACTCCCTTTCCAAATGAAGCTTGAGGTCAAAGAGGGTTTGCGGCAATTGGCATTTCCTGAAACCACCTTGATGTCTCCACCACCACGAAAAGTACCAACCAAGGGAGCAAAGAAAAAAGTCGACATTGCGAGGTCTAAAGGAAAAATTACATCGACTAGTCGGATCCCTTCTTCTTGGGAGGTTGTTGATTCCCAAAATCCGGATAGCCAACCGTCACCATCACCAACTACATCATCATATAAAAGGAAAAAAGGTGCTCGTCTTGGTAAAACATCACTTTCCCCACTTCCACCACCTACTCGGTATCCAAAGCCTAAAGCTATCCCGATTATGCGTCCTATTGATTATATGCCACGCTTCATGCTTCCATTTATGGTGGAAGACAATATATTATATATGTATGTTCGTTCCATATGTAATTGCATTGAATGTAAGTAGGGATTTAATTTAATGATGTGTAATGAGTAGTTTAATTATGGACACTTTGTAATGTTTTGATGAATTTCAAACGTCTGTTTAATTTTAACCAAATGTCGGTTTAATTTAATTATGAACAATTGTAAAAGATATTGTATTTATCTTCATTATGTCCGAGTTTCAATCATACATATGAATTATATTACCTTTGGAAATGCTTTGGTTTAATTACAGGTAAAAACTGGCCGAAAAAATGGCTTGGAAATACTTAGAATTATGCAGAACCTGCTGTCTGCATAATCAAATTTCCTCGCCAGTTAACTACCGAGGTTTTCCTCGGCAGTTAACTGCCGCCGGTTTCCTAAAAACCTCGGTAGCAAACTGCCGAAGGGTATTTTGGTATTTTACTCGTGTGGCACAACCAAACAACATGTGGGAACAGCAATACTCATATATATTTGACAATGTTACATAGCAATATGAATCGCTAAGAACTAAGACTATGTTTGGATTGATGGAGAGTGATGGAATGGAATGGAACCATGTTTCATTTTTGGTTTTATGAAATATGAATGGAATTGAATGGAATGGAGTGTGATGGAATCCATTCTATCCAATACCACTCATTAAGCCAAATTTTCATCCCTCCAATTTGGGGTGTATCCGATGGAATGGAATACATTAATAAAACAATGACAATTTGAACAACTTTTTTGCTATAACTTTTGGGACAACCTTGTTGTGATATCTTTTCATTGGTCAAAAACAATGCAGAGAGAAAAAGGAAGAGAGAATAAAAAGATAATGTGAGTATGAGAGAGAAAGTTGTACAAAAGTTGTACACAAATGGTTGTACAAATATCATTTTTTTTTTTTTTAAAGAAATGATACTTGTACAACCATTTTGTACAACTTTCTCTCTCATTCCACATTACATTTTTTATTTTATCTCTCTATTACTTTGATTTTCGTGCCAATACATATTTTTCTTTGTAAAAACAAGGTTGTCTATTTAGTTGTCAAACAAATAGATGTTCAAATAACACTACTCTTTCTAGTCTCGTTTCTACTGCCACTTCTTTTAATTAATATATCCATTCAATCATAAATCTCTTACATCTTGTTTCCTGAGTGTTTTCTAGCTTTTCAATAATTGATCTAATTTTACTATAATTAAGCCTATGAAGTTTAAGCTACCAAATGAAAATACAACTATTGTATATTATGTAGGAACCATTATTATGCAGCACAACATTTTCAATTCTAACTAACCAGTACTATATCATTTGTTGTTGTTTATAGCATAAATATGTATTGACTTTGAAACTCCTGAATGAAGTTGCTCGTTAAAAAAAAAAGATTTTCGTAAAAATATATTGAATTTATGGTGTTACTCATGTTTATTTTGTACTCATTTATTCTGGTGTTATTTGATACTAAAATAACCATATATTGATTGAATTGAGCTGACAATTCAACAAATTGATATTTTAAACTAAAGGGTAAAAATGAAATAAAAAAGTTATGACACTTCCCGTTCCGTCCACTTTTCAAACAATGGAATGGGAAATTAGTTCCATTCCGTCATAAAATATCCAAACAATAGAATGTAATTTTTATTCCATTCCACTTCATTTCGTTCCTTTCCGTTAATTCTGGCTTATCCAAACAGAGCCTAGCATATGAAGAAACATTGGTAGTTACAAGCACAAACTTGCTTCAAGGTGTAATATAAAGGTGAAAACATAGTTAAGAATGATTTGGTTTAACCACGTGCTCCTAAAATTTTGTACAACCTCTCGTCCCATTTATAATTAATTATTTTTTAACCACATTTATAAGTAACTATTTCCTTTTCAAAATATTTAAATAATTCATTTAACTCACATAAGCCCATCAATCACAAGAGTCTACTGAATGCACAAATAATTAAGGTAGATAATTAATTATTCACGTAAAGAACATTTTTCTTTTATCTTCAACTGTTAGCAATGCTCTAGGTGTCTCTTTCCTTAGGGCGTAATATTTTTCTTTTTCTTTTTCTCTCATGTGACAAAAATATATTACAGAATATAAATAATTTTCTTAAGAAATGAAGTTTGTGTATGCGTGAATGTATGTCTGTGATGCAAAGATATGTTAAAATAATTAATTAATACAAAAAAAATAAAATTAAAAGAATATAATCTTGCAAAAACAAGTAAAACAATTAAAAACAAATATATTATCTAAATTTATAATAACATAAGATCTATATTTTGTCCAAGGACAATTAGGATGAGATAAAACTAGAACAAAATTATCTTTATATACCTAAGATAAGATATTTATGTGAATTTCGGTGGGTTAGTCCATACAAATCTTTATTCTGAGTTAAAATGGGATCTTCGCAAGTAGATGGTTTGGTTAGTCCATACAAATCTTTATTCTGAGTTTAAATGGGATCTTCGCAAGTAGATGGTTTGGTTGGACCGTTCAAATTAATCGGTTTTTATACCGGATACCAAATTAAAAAAAAATAAAAAAAATATTTATGTGAATTTACATGTTTGCATCCAAAAATTTATCCCCTTTTGTTCTTTGACCAAAAAATGTATTCCCTTTTCATTAATAAATGGGTTGAGAAAAATTAAAACCCACTTCCTTTAAAAAAAATTGAAATTCACTTACACTTATTTAATCTAGAAATTGATAGTATATGTATAACCATTTTGAGACAAAATTCAATAAAAGTCTTTAGTATTCTTTTAAAATTAGTGAAGACAAGAGGGTATGATTGTTATTTCCATTTAATTTAATCGCAACAAAAAAATCTCATATTTCCTTTTACCCTTTACCCTGCTTTTTACCCAAAATCCCTCACACTGTTCAACTTCCCTCATTTGACTGTTTTGTTGCATCATATTGTCAAAGACATTTTCTTCATATCCGTTGAGATAAGAACACCACACCGTATAAAATCCTATGGAGCTATCTTCTTCAAAATATAAAGTTTTTGCTTCTTTTTATTTATAATTTCATTCCAATTTAATTCTTTTCAATTTCTCCATGAATATTGGTGTTGATTAGTAAAGAACATGCACTAATTTGATTATCAAAATGATACTGTCGAAAAAATAATCATTAAAATGTCAAAGATGCTTTGTACCAAAAACAAATGCCTAAGAGGCTGAGATATTCTTAGTTGGTCACGGGACCAACAGATTGCAATTTGGTCACAGCCAATCAACATAAGTTTGATCAATCCAATGGTGCGACTACTGTGTGAAAGGAGTGAAGCTCACAAAGTGCCAAAAAAAATCGAAGCATGAGTCAACGGGCTCAAGACAATGTGGGTTCATGTTCAAGGTTAGTGGATATCTTAGTAGACAAACAAAGGAATGGAGATTGAACATTCTTCATGAAGTTCGCAACCATGCGATGGAGCCGGCTTTAGAAGGACACATGCTTGCTGGTAGATTAAAGGAGGATGATAAG
This sequence comes from Medicago truncatula, assembly GCF_003473485.1. Taxonomy (NCBI): domain Eukaryota; kingdom Viridiplantae; phylum Streptophyta; class Magnoliopsida; order Fabales; family Fabaceae; genus Medicago; species Medicago truncatula. The sequence continues at coordinate 18,045,861 of NC_053043.1, read as the reverse complement.
AAGATTGTACGTGACTTGACCAAGAGCAAGGTGCTTCCAAGAAATATTTTGATAAATTTGAAGAGCAAAAGACAACATTGCATGCCAAATATCAAGCAAGTATACAATGAACGTCAACAAATATGGAAGTCAAATAGAGGTGACAAGACGATGTTGTAGTTTCTAATCTCAAAGTTGGAGGAGCACAACTGTGTTTATTTCTCAAGAACACAAAGTGAAAGTACTACTATTGAAGATATCTTTTAGGCTCATCCAACATCCGTTACGTTGTTTAACAATATTCCAATGGTTTTGGTTATGGACTCCACCTACAAAACCAACATGTACAAGATGCCAATGTTTGAGATAGTTGGGGTCACCTCGACCGATTTGACATATTTGGTTGGCTTTGGATTTGTGACACATGAGAAAGAGGAAAACTTTGTGTGGTTTTTACAAATGATGCGTAAACTTCTTACGTCAAAGATGAATATGCCTAGGGTGGCTGTGTTTGACAGAGATATGTCTTTTATGAATGCGGTTGCAAATGTTCTCCCTGAAAGTTATGCAATGAATTGTTACTTTCATGTGCAAAAAAATGTTAAACAAAGGTGCATCTTAGACTGTAGATATCCTTTGGGAAAAAAGAATGGGAAGGAGGTGAAACATGGTGATGTAGTGAAGAAGATAACGAGCACATGGAAAACTATTGTTGAATCGCCCACTCAAGAGTTATATGCAAATGCATTATTGGAGTTCCAAGATGTTTGTAGTGATTTCCCAATTTTCCTAACCTATGCCATGACCACCTTGGATGAAGTGAAGGCATGGACAGACCATGTGTTGCATCTTGATTGCAGAACGACCAACCGGGTAGAATCGGCTCATGCTTTAGTAAAGAAATATTTGGACAATAATGTGGGTGATTTGGGTACTTTTTGGGAGAAAATACATGATATGTTGGTGATTCAATTAACTGCGATACAAACATCATTTGGTCAGAGTGTTATCGTATTGGAACATAGATTCAAAGATGTCACTTTGTACTCTTGGTTAGGGTGTTATGTGTCAAGATATGTTTTGGACAACATTGCTTTGGAAGAGGAACATTGTTGGGGAACATTGTGTATGGACAAGGAAATTTGTGGTTGTGTTCAAATGATATGGTACGAGCTACCATGTGCATGCTTTATTGCTACTAAAATCCGTGAAGACAAACCTATTTTATTGGATGAGATACACCATCATTGACATAGGTTATGTATGGGCCAAGAAAGTAATGAAGATGGTTTTTCTGTCGAGGATGAGTGGAATGGTATTCAGGAACGTCTCAAGAAAGTCCCTTACCAAATGAAGCTTGAAATGAAAGAGGTTTTGTGGCAGTTGGCATTTCCTGACACCGCCATGTTTTCTCCACCACCATGAAAAGTATCAACCACAGGAGCCAAGAAAAAAGTGGATATTGCGAGGTCAAGAGCAAAAGTGACATCGACTAAAAAAACAGGTGCTCGTCTTGGTAAAACATCATGTTCCCCACTTCCACCACCTACTCGGTTTCCAAAGCCTATTCTGATTCCAAAGCCAATTCCGGTTCCAATGTCTATTCCGATTTTGAGCCTTATTGATTATATGCTAAAGTTCATGGTTCCATTTATTGAAAAAGTGGTGGATGTTATAGGTGATGGACATTGTGGATTTCGGGCTATAGACGAGTTCATGGGATTGCCAACACCTTATACATACTCCCCACCAAAGAAATATGTTGAAAGTCACTCAGCCACTAAGGACAATCAATCTTAGGAATGAGAGCAATAAATGTAAAATGTATACCTTTCATTAGTCTACCATTACGATGAAAATCAATTATAAATCTCAATATCATCCTTCATATCGAACCAAAAATCTTTAATAAAACCAAAATGAATGGCAGCCGGCCTAGAACTCTTAAAACAATCACAATCTCACACCGCGACTTTCACCAATAACTCTTAAAACCAAAATAATTTTGCCTATTTTGGAATTATGCTACGAATTTGAGTCGTTGATGGTGAATAAAATCGCAAAATTCTGGATTTTAGGTTTTAAGTCGGAATTTTAACAACAATGATTATTATTAGTATTGAAGCCCGCCCTAGTTTTTCAATGACAGAAACTTCATCTTCTCTCTAAACTTTCTTTCTCATTCGGTCGTCGAAGAGAGGTGGTTTTAGGTCATTTTTTGCCCTAAAATCACCTCTCTGCATCTTTTTTCCTATTTTCTTTCAATCTTAATAAGTGGTTTTCACACAAATCAAGTTTTCTATTGTGTTTTTGTGATTTCGTCGTCTAATTGAGGCGTTGTTTTGTTAGTCTTGTGCGGCGTTTGATTTCGTGCCTTTTCAGGTGTTCGTTTAGTTTCTATTGAAAGATCGACATCACAAATTCAATCAATGATTTGGACGTCAACGTTGCACATCCGGAACCATAGGTATTTCGGTGACTTAAATTTTATCATATTATTTGTAGGCATTTTGCCATTGTATGTATGCTATTAACTTGGATGTTGTGAGTTTGTTCGCATATTCATCCGTTACGTTTGTAGCGATGTTAGTATCTGATGTAATAATACTCTCTCAATTTGAATGAATGATTATCGTTTTGTTTTTGTAAAAACAACAACAATGATTATTATTATTAAATTTGCTACTGTCGTCTGATTTTGGAGCCAACAGAACAACTTTATTTATTTTCATTTCATATATTATTATTGTTTTATTCTCAATAAGTAACAGATGAAAGATTGCAGTAGTAAAAGTAAAAAACTTTAAGTCTAATAACGTGCTACATGAGGACATACCAATAACACAACAAAAATAATGGTTCTGCAATGATTTTCAGTAAAGAAAAAGTTGAACAATAATTGATGACTTTAGCAAAAAGTGACTGTGGGAGGAAAAATGAGGTAGTGCAATAATTGTGTGACTGGTCCACACGGCTATAGGAGAATGAGAAGGAAGTTTCGCCACTGATGTTAAATGCATACTCATAAATAACTCTCTCAAGTGAAACTACCTTGCCATTTTTATTTCAGTTTATGCTCTTGTTTATTTTACACAACACTCAGTACTCTCATAACCATTTCTTCTTATGGCTATGCAATCACCTTCCTCCTCTTCCTCCTTATCTTATGGTTTCAGCTTCGATGTGTTCATTAGTTTCAGGGGTACCGATACTCGATATGGTTTCACCGGTAATCTCTATAAAGCTCTTTCTGACAAGGGAATTCGAACCTTCATCGATGACAAAGAGCTTCAGAGAGGTGATGAAATCACACCGTCGCTCCTCAAGAGCATTGAAGACTCAAGAATTGCGATTATCGTCTTCTCAAAGGACTATGCTTCTTCTTCATTTTGTTTAGACGAACTTGTCCACATCATTCAATGCTCCAATGAAAAGGGTACGACGGTAATTCCTGTTTTCTATGGCACAGAACCTTCTCAGGTGCGACATCAGAATGATAGTTATGGTGAAGCACTTGCTAAGCATGAAGAGGGTTTTCAAAATAGCAAGGAAAACATGGAGCGGTTGTTGAAATGGAAGAAAGCTCTTAACCAAGCTGCTAACTTATCTGGCCACCATTTCAATCAAGGGTACTCATCTTTATATCAATCTTGTTTTGCCACACACAGATAATATATATATTCCTCTTTTTTTATTGAATCAATTAACATAATATAATCAAGCATTAATTATGTTGAATAAGAGAGAAAAGAGAGACATATGATGAAAACTGTGTGGATGATGTTACAAGAAGTTCAGGTGGCGCATGTGGGTGCGTCAGAGGTGGTCTACGGCGGATCATTGGAGGACAGGCCGGTCTGGACGAGGTGCAGCGGATGGTGGTGGTCAGTCACTGAAAATGTCGTCGGAAAAGGAGGCAACGGCGTTGATAGTGGCTGATTGAACCGTAAAGTGAAGAATCTAGATGCCGGAAAGTGTCACGGCAGTGGAGGAGGGGCAAACCGGATTTGAAACAAGGTTTTCCAATAAAAACAAAATCAACTGAATAAAGTGGGTCAACACACCCCTCACAACGAGCACATGTATTCTGTTGAGATTTTTTTCTTTGGAAAACCGTGTTTCAAAGCCAGTTCAAAGAAATTATACATAATAAATAGAAGCCAAATATATATTATCTTCCTTAAGTTAAATGTGTTATAGAGAAAAGATATATGTTTAGGTCATTGCATGTTGAAACAATTTGATTTTCATTATATTAATTTGTTATTACATATCAAGACGTATATGTGATTTTTATTCTGATGCATGTATTTAAATATTTTTGATTGGACAGAAATGAATATGAACGTGATTTTATTGAAAAAATAGTTACAGACACTTCCAACAAGATTAACCACGTTCCATTACATGTTGCCGATTACCTTATTGGTCTCAAATCTCGAATATCAGAAGTGAATTCACTTCTAGACTTGGAATATAATGATGGTGTCTGCATAATAGGAATCCTTGGTACTGGTGGAATGGGCAAGACAACTCTTGCTCAAGCAGTTTATAATTTGGTTGCTAATCAATTTCAATGTAAGTGTTTCCTTCACAATGTGAGAGAAAATTCAGTCAAACATGGCTTAGAGTATCTTCAAGAGCAGCTTCTCTCCAAATCAATCGGATTTGTAACTAAATTTGGACATGTTAATGAAGGTATTCCAATCATAAAGCAAAGGCTATGTCAAAAGAAAGTTCTCTTGATTCTCGATGACATCGACAAACTAAAGCAATTGCAGGTTTTGGTTGGAGAGCCTGGTTGGCTTGGTCGTGGCAGCAGAGTCATCATTACCACTCGAGACAAACATTTGTTAACATGTCATGGGATTAAAACAATATATGAAGTAGATGGATTAAATGAGGAAGAAGCTCTTGAACTGTTAAGGTGGAAGGCATTTAAAGGCAACGAAATTGATTCTAGTTATAACTATATTTTAAACCGTGTAGTTAAATATGCTGCTGGCCTCCCATTAGCTTTAGAAGTAGTGGGTTCCAACTTGTTTGGAAAGTGTTTAGCAGATTGGAAATGTGCATTGGATAAGTATGAAAGGATACCACCTGAAGATATCCAAAATATACTAAAAATAAGCTTTGATGCTCTGGATGAAGAACAAAAGAGTGTCTTTTTGGATATTGCTTGTTGCTTCAAAGAGCATGTATTGGCATATGTCGAAGAAATGCTTCATGGTCATTATGGTCATTGCATAAAAAGCCACCTCGAAGTGTTGGTTGATAAATCTCTCATAAAGATTAATACTAAATACTATTGGGGATCTCATGATGTCTATGTTACAGTACATGACTTGATAGAGGACATGGGTAAAGAAATCGTTCGGCAAGAATCACCTAAAGAGCCTGGAGAACGGAGTAGATTGTGGTGTTATAATGACATAGTTCATGTTTTACAGGAAAATACAGTAAGATTCATATCTAAAAACAATTTTTTTATTTTCTCTTTAACTATAGTTTGCTCTTTTTGGACATATATATGACCAATAGTTTTTTTTTCCGTTAATTAATTGTACATTTTCTCTATTTCTTATTTGTATTGTGGTTGATTCATTTTTTTTTTGTTCGAAGGGAACTAGTAAAATTGAAATGATATATACGAATTTCGATTCCATGAAATCCGTAACAGTCTGGAATGGAAAGGCCTTCAAGAAGATGAAAAAACTCAAAACACTTATCATTGAAAATGACCATTTTTCTGAAGGTCCCAAGTATCTTCCAAATAGTTTGAGAGTATTGAAATGGAAAGGATGTCCTTCAAAGTCTCTATCATCTTGTTTTTCGAATAAGGCAAGTGAAATAATTTCATTTTGGAATTGTGTATATTTATAAATTCCCTATGAGAGTATATTGTCTGGTTTTTATTTATTTATTTATTTCTTCTTTGATTTTATGCAGAAGTTCGAGAATATGAAAGTCTTGACATTTAACCGTTGTCAATATTTAATGAAAATACCCGATGTCTCAGGTCTTCAAAGCTTAAAAGAGTTCTCATTTGAAGAGTGTAATAATTTAATTACAATTCACGATTCGATTGGGTACCTAAATAAACTTGAAATCTTAAATGCACAGGGTTGTAGCAAGCTCGAGAGTTTTCCTCCCTTACAGTTGGCATCTCTTAAGAAATTGGAACTATCTAGATGTAGGAACCTAAAGAGTTTTCCAGAATTATTATGCAAGATGACAAAGATAGAACATATTTGGTTGGCAGATAGTTCCATAGGAGAATTGCCATTTTCATTTCAAAATCTCAGTGCAGTTTATGCCTTAACAATATACGACTGCAAAATACTTAGGCTTTCAAGTGACATTTTTATGATGCCTAACTTGTCAGATATTAATGCATCGGGTTGTTGTGGTCTATTATTGCCAAAACATAATGATATAATTAGTTCAACAATGTCTTCAAATGTGGATTATCTTGAGCTCGTAGATTGCAACCTCTCAGATGAATGTCTTCCGTTGGTTCTCAAGTGGTGTGCTAATGTGAAACATCTAGACTTGTCGAAGAACAATTTCAAAAATTTCCCCAAGTGCCTTAACGAATGTCACCTTCTTAGGGTCCTTAAATTGGATGGTTGTGAATATCTTGAGGAAATTAAAGGGATTCCACCGAATCTTGAAAAAATATCTGCAATAGAGTGCAAATCATTGATTTCCTCAAGTAGAAGAATTTTACTTAGTCAGGTTTGTTGCTTTATCTTGCGCTAATATTTGATATTTAATCCGTTGTGTAATCATATATTAAGTTTGACATCATGGTATCAATTGATCTTGTCCATTTAATATAACAGAACCTACATGAAGCTGGATGCACAGAGATTTGTTTCCCGACCGGGACAGAAGGGATTCCAGATTGGTTTGAGCACCAAAGCAGGGGGCACACAATTTCTTTCTGGTTTCGTAAAGAAATCCCTTCTATAACTTCTATCATTATTATTGTTGGGGATAATCAATTTAGTCTAAGAGTCAATTTGTTTGTCAAAGGCAATAAATATACTTTTTCTAAATATTTTGGTTGTTCCCTTTTCAATGTGCGGTCAGTACATACACATTTGTTTGATCTGAAATTGGAAGAAAATATCAAACGCTGGTTGTTTGATCAATGGAATCTGGTGTCTGAAAAAGCACCGTTAAAAAATGAATGGATCCGTGTGGAGCTTAATTTGGAGAGTTCTCGGAATTCCAATCTTAGTACACAAATGGGAATCCATGTGTTCAATAAGAAAACAAGCACGAAGGAGGATGTGATATTAACCGATCCTTGTCGAAAGAGAAAATTCGATGAGTATCTCAATGCTTCATCACCACAATTTGTGGAAGTGAGAGTTTCAGAGACAGAAAGTTTGCAGAACTTGGAACATACTGAAACAAAAGAAAAAAAGCACCATAACTAGATTCATTGGTTCAGGTATACCATTATTGTAAACTAATTAATTGTTTCTACTTGAATAAGTTTTTCAATTGATTGAAGATGTGTCTCTGGTGACCGACACCAATATGACACACATGTGATTGCATTCAAATATGTTGTGTTCTCAAATTATTACAGGAGTCGACGAATCAATGTGTTTTCATAAGGAACAAATATGTTTTCATTTTTCATTTTTCATTTCTAAATGTGCATACCAGGTTGAAAAGACCTTTCTAATTTGCAGGAAGTAATGTGGGATAAAGAACTGAATCTGAGAACCAACATTTATCCGATCCTTTGGCAAGAGTCACGACTTGTGTTCTCCAGAATCCAACTGCCGTGCTCCGGTCTTGATGTGATGAGCAAGGTTTTAAAAAATGGTCCGTTACCAAGGAAAAGGCCACAACAAAAAGGTATAGGTAGCGAACATTACCGTTTTTCACCGTTTTTACTAAGTGAACAAAAATCACGACGAAACACCGTTACGGCCGCAAAAAACAGCCGTTCATGATAATAGACATAGAATCTGGATTTTTTTTTTCAATTGAGATCGATGAAAATCATATTTTTAGTACATATTTGATCATAAATTATATAATTTATCTCCTTATCTAGTTTAGAACTCCAAATCTTTTTCTAGTTTAAGTTATTTAAGTTACTATCATTATTTAAGAGTTGTGCAATATTGTGATTAATTCACACCTCGACAACCGCAATCCGTATCGCAACACCCGTAACAGCCGAAATTGCGAAATCCTGTACGCGACCGTTATTTAAAACCTTGGTGATGAGAGCTGATGTAAGGTTTTGTGGAGGATGCTTGTGCTCGAGATATTGTTTGAATTTGATGCTTTCATTACTACAAGCATGGATTAGCTTGTGGAGTCAATACCATTGTAGAAGTTCATGTAAATTCTGGAGGCCAACTTTGGATAATGTATTTGAACGTTTTATGTGCTTGTAAATATGTACTGATAAAACCAAATATCAGGAACTTTGATGTTGCTAACTTTTTTTGTTCAATGATTGTTGATTTTTTTTATTATATAAATGATGTTGCAAGTTGCAACAATCTTTAATAAATCTTTAGCTTTTGATATCAATACAAGCTTTATTAGCTTCCCTATCTGATTGTGTAAATTAAGATTTGGCTATTGCAAGGGTGCATGGAAGGATTGAGAATAGAGACGGTAGGGAAAAGATTCCAAAACTTGTAACATGCCTAGTTGTGCTACTTATAGTGCCATGTGCATTATATCACTCCTTAAATTCAGGAGTTGATAAGTTGTATTTTCTTCTATAAAAGGAGCATCATTCTTATTGAAATAAAAAAAAAAAAAAAAAACTCTCAAGTTATAAAGTAATTTCTACATGGCATCGGAGCCCTTATTTTTGCGGGTCTGCTTCCGCATAAACCCTAGCTGCCATCATTACATTTTTTGTCTTATGGCTTTTGATATCCAAACACCGTTCCTATCGAGACACTGTTCACGATACTGTTCATGCGTGCATTATTCATTGAGAAAAAAAAAAAATCAAAATTGTGGCTTTCAATGTCTCGGTCGGATTAAAAAGTGAAAATTAAAAGAGGGTGAATATCTAAGACCAGACGAGAGAAGACGCAACAAAGGGTGATGATGGGTAAGACAATTTTCAATTCGTCAACGATGGTTGTGCACTTTTAGATACTTTTGATCAAGGGCAGCAATCTTTCCCAAACTCACTTCCGTCCACTAATGAACAATTGTACAAGCTTCTTGAGTCTCAAACAACTTCTAGTACTTTTTCTTTCGGTTACATTGCCCAAAAAGGTAATTTTTTAGAGTTAGTCCTTCTTAGTGTCAAACCAAGTCGTACTTGGATTGTTGATTCAGGTGCTACCAATCATATGACAGGAGAGTCTAGTACGTTTTCTTCATATAGTCCTTGTGCAAGTAATTTAAAAATTAAGATTGTTGATGGTTCGCTTACAGCCGTGGTAGGAAAAGGTTCTGTCGTTATTTCTCCATTATTAACACTTCAAGATGTTTTACATGTCCCTAATTTGTCGTGTAACATATTGTCTGTCAGTAAATTAATCTGGGATAAAAAGTGTCAAACTCATTTTTTTTATACCATTGTTTGTTTCAAGATTCAATCTCGGAGAAGACGATTGCCAGTGCTAAGCACAATGGAGGATTCTACTGCCTTGAAGATGAACTTGAAATTGAACATCAACTTGGACAAATATGTTCTTTCTCTGAATCCTTTTTTGTTTTAAATAATAAGGATGATGATATGTTGTGGCATTTAAGATTGGGCACCCAAGTTTCAAATATTTGAAAACAGTATTTCCAAAATTGTTTGTTGATCAAAATTTTTCTTCTTTTCAATGTGAAATTTGTGAACTTGCAAAACATCACCGAAAAGATAAGTTTCCCAAGCATGAGAGAGTTTTTCACCAGAAGTTTAACAGTTAACATGAAGTTTTATCAAACATGTCCGAATGAAAGTTCAAAAGATACTGCTTTCATGGTTTCAGTAAAAAAAAACCCTTATTATCTTATATATGAGCAATTATAAGTAAAAAAACTGGTAAGCTAATATTTAAATAACAAATAATTCGCTGCAAGCATTTTTCTTGAAGGATCGAAGCTACAAATTTGGAAAACATGATACTGGATAGTTCTTATTATATTATATATGATGACTGAAGGAAAAAAAAAAAACTTAGCAAAAAGAGAAGTTGAGATAAAGTTTATTATTAATCAATATTTATTCTCATAATTTTTTACATAACAAAGAATTTCAGGACTGTTCCTTATCATCCTCTTCGTCGTCCTTCTCCTCTTTGCCATCATCAACCTCTTCAGCTTCATCATAAGTATCATCTTCATCTTTAACATGATAATAATCATGACCATCAAAGCTGAAAATATATTAACAAAGAAAAGGATGGAACAACAAAAAAAGGAGGGGGACCAAACCAAAACCTCCTCAGGGATTTACAAACCTATAATTAGGCATCCCTAGCCTATCTTTAACCACATTCCCTCTAATACTAGCAGGGATCCCTAACCAAACAGTGAGACCAGCACAGCAGTTGCCTTCTCTATAGACATGAGTTACCAAAAAATTGATGCTAGAAACAAATTGCAGACATTTTTCCCATCTGTTTCTAAGATTCCAAGGTATAAGGAGCTGATCAATGAAAGCTTTACCACCAAAATAGAATCACATTCCAACTATAAAGTATGTCACTGGTATTGAGCTGCAATTTCAAGAGCTCTCATTGCACCAGAGAGTTCAGCATGATAAGCATTACCTAATCCAGAATTTTCTGCAAAACAAAGAAGGAATTTTGCTTGACTGTCTCTGAAAATCCCTCCACAAGCTGAATGATTGTTTGTAGATGAGCCATCTGTGTTGCATTTTATCCAATTAAAGATTGGAGGGTTCCACACAACCTCAATAATTTTAGGGGCATTTGGGGGATGCAAACTGACACCAAATTTCTTTAAGACAATAAAATTTCTCATGTCAGAAGAAGCTTTCTTGCCAGTTAAGTTACCTGATAGGGAGGCACAAGATAATATATTTGAGACAGATGTTCTCCAATCAATCTTTTTGTTATTGAACCTTAATTGATTCTTGGCATACCATTGAGCAGAAGACATTAACTAAAGCAGAAGTCACCACTAGTTGGCATTGTGCATTCCAACCTTTATTACATAGAGACCAAACATCCTCTTTAGTTTGAAATTGCATAGTACAGTTAAGCATAATAGCTAGCCATCTCCAAACAAACACTGCATAAGAACATTGGAAATCATTAATTATAAAAATTTACTCCCAATGCTTTATGGGTTCTATTCTTTTTTTTTTTAGAGAAGTTTATTTTTTGTCAAATAACGTAGTAACTAGAAATTCAGCTCTTAAGACGAATAAATGAGGATCAAAAGTTCGAAAATCGCTTCAGCATATATTATACAATGTTCCTACAATCTAAGTTAAGCTTAGGAGAAAAAGATAAGTTTTTTTTTTACGTAAAGGAGAAGTTATATTCTAGTTCTTAATATTTAAAATATATATCATACGAATTCAGAGGGAATATGATGTTTTAGTCTAATTTTTTATTTCAGTTTTACTTTTTGTTTGAACTATTTTATTTTCAATTTTATTCTTTTTTAGCTAATTAAATATTTAAATTTGATCAATAAAACCACGTTTTAATTTTAAAAAAATAAATATAATTAAAACAATTATTAGTCATCCTTAACTTATCTTCTGACTAGACTTTGAACTATGAGAGTTCCTTTCTCTGAAAATTGGAGATTATTTTATGACAAAAAAAAGAACTAATTTTAATGATAAAGACCGACTTTATTAACAAAAAGTGGATATACTAGTAAATATTCTTTAAACAAGTCTTTTATCTCTTAGACCGGACATCATCCTTTCATCCAAAACTTTTTCAATAAGAACCAAAAATAACGAGATTAATAGCAATGTGTAATGAATGCTTTCACTAAATGTAATCAATGTTTTATTGACCATGAAATAGTAAATATATTACTCCCTCCTTTCATTAAATGTTTTATTGACTATAAAGTGAAAACCTAGTCTCTCTCTTATTAACAAGTGTCTCAATTAATACTATTGTCTTCTTTGAAGAATAAAGGGTTAACTAATGTTTTTTCTCCGCCGTTTGGGTGAGTTTTGATTTATCCTTGTAAAAAAAACGGGTTTGAGATTCTCCTTGCCATTTGAAGATTCTTTGATTTTAAAATCTAATGACATCTGAGTGTGTAATTATGCTTACGTATGTTGGTCTATATGGCAAGGTAATACACGCTAGAGGGGGGTGAATAACGTTTTAAAAGTTTATCGCGTTTTTAGCGAAAGCAAGTTTTGAAAACAAAGATGACTTATTGGATTTATGCTTGAATCAAAGGCAATGACAAAAGTAATAAGACTATGTAATAATAATAAGATTCACTAAGAATTGGTAGATTCAAAGTCAAATCTTAATACAATCCATGATTGATAATTCTCACACAATGTACAAAACTAGACAAATCTCAAACCAAACTTAAATACTAATGAACATAAGGTATATGTGTTTGATATATTGACACTAGATTGAATTCAAATATGATCAATGTGGATTAAGAGAAAACCTAATTCAATGAAATAAACCAAGTTTAACAAGATCACATTCAATTCTATTCTAACAATTTATCAAACAAGCACATACACAATTAAAATTAAAGAGGAAAGGAAAGAGTTATTCGACACTGAGATTTATAGTAATTTCCCCTTTCGTCCTCGTTTCGGGATACACCTACTCTTCTTGATTGAAAACCTCTCTACCAAGGACTTTCAAACTCTATTGATTAAATAAAATTTATGACATAAAATAAATAACTTGAATGGATAAATAAAAGAGATTCAGTTCAAAGAGGAGAATTCACCTTAAGTACGTGCCTTGAAACTTCTTATCAATATAACAAGAGAAAATGAAGTTGCATATACCTATCAATAGCCAAGCCATGCACATCTTACTTTGCAATCAATTTCGTCTTTGAACCAGTTTCATACACATATATGACCCCTCCCTCCCTTCCAAAGTTTCAGTACATCCACATAGTAGAGATATCATCAACAACATGATATATTGGCAATTTCTATAAGGAAAAAAAAGTAAAATTAAGTAAACTTAATTTTGTATATGCTACCAATTTCATTAGTTATCTTTGGGTAACTAATGAAAATAAGCCCGAAAAAAGCTTACAAGAAATGTCATAAACTCTTTTCCGAATGAAAGTTCAAAACATACTGCAATTTCATGGTTTAAAGTTGTACTCATTTATCTCACTTCATATTTGGTCAAAAAAAATATTTTATATATATGAGCAATTTATAAGTAAATAGTAAACTAATATTTAAATAACAAATAATTCGCTGCAAGCATTTTTCTTGAAGGATCTAAGCTACAAATCTGGAAAACATGATACTGGATAGATAATTCTTATGATGACTGAAGAAAAAAAAAACTTAAGCAAAAAGAGAAGTTAAGATAAAGTTTTATTATTAATCAATATTTATTCTCATAATTTTTAACAGAACAAAGAATTTCAGGACTGTCCCTTATCATAGTCGTCATCCTTTTCCTCTTTGCCATCATCAACCTCCTCAGCTTCATCTATATCTTCATCTTTATAATGATAATAATCACGACCATCAAAGGTAAAAATATTATTTGGATCCACCAATTCTCGATAATCAGCATGCATTTCTTCAATGTCGTAAATTCCGTTTGGAATTAATCTCTTTTTTTGTAAAATATTTGTGATTAACCTACGATCATTGTCGTCGTCGTCATCATCGCCATCATCTGGCTCATTGATGTCCCCGTCATCCTCGTACTCGTCATGGCTGTCGTTGTCATCATCAGTGTTGCCATCACCAGCGTTGTCTTCAACATAAACAACATTATTCATGTTAATCTCATAGTCATCCCAATTTTCACCATCTTCATGATGATGTTCAGGATCACCAATTGAGTTTGGTAGTTTTGGTAAAGAGAGAACCAAGATTGCTGCTATCAAAAACGACCTCATTCTTTTTGCACAAACTATTTTCTAAGCAAACAAAGATATGTATTTGTTTTTGCAAGTGTGATTGTCTCTCCCCCGAACCTTCGTATTTATACGCAAAATTTATGAGAATTTTTATTATATATTTAGCTATTTGATTGATATGGTTGGTCTTTAAATTAATTGTTAAATGTTTTTTTATTTTTCTATTATTTAAAAAAAATTATAATGACTAATTATTATTTACCTAAATTGTTTGTGAAATTGAATTCAATTCTTTTTTATTTTATTTTCTCTATTACTCATAATAATAAATACTAGATATTTTTTACGATAAAATGTAAAAATTAGTATAATGTTTAAAACACAATTAAATTTTGTCTTTTCTTCTGATATGATTTTTTCTAAAATAAAAAAGTTAACAAAATTGTTCTTTAATTCATAAAAATAATTATTAATTTATTGGTCTAAATGTAAAATGTATCAAAACACTTTAATTTGTCAATGTAATGTAGAAACTTCCTAAATTATTAGATCATTTGGCAGGGAAAATTCATTGTTATATGCAGGGACTGAGGTTCGAACTCTGGACACAAGACACCTCATTTATTCACCATAAAACAACAAATTAATGTCAAACAACTTTAACTTTAGATTTAAAGTTTTAATTTTCAACTTTATTCTAAAAGTAACTTTTAGACCTCAAAAAAGTAGGGTCAAACGCACTCTAGATTACTTTACAAAAAAAAAAAGGGAGCATAAGATTGTACTGTGAAATCATTAATTATAAAAATTTATTCCTAATGCTTTATGGGTTCTATTCTATTTTTTTTTAGAGAAGTTTAATTTTTGTCAAATAACGTAGTGGCTAGAAATTCAGCTCTTAAGATGAATAAATGGGCATCAAAAGTTCGAACATCACTTCAACATATATTATACAATGTTCCTACAACCTAAGTTAAGCTTACGAGAAAAAGATAAGTTTTTTTTTACGTAAAGGAGAAGTTATATTCTAGTTCTAAATCTTTAAAATATATATCATACGAATTCAGAGGGAATATGATGTTTTGGTCTAATTTTTTATTTCAGTTTTACTTTTCGTTTGAACTATTTTATTTTCAATTCTATTCTTTTTTAGTTAATTAAATATTTAAATTTGATCAATAAAACCACGTTTGATATTAATTTTAAAAAAATAAATATAATTGAAACAATTATTAGTCATCCTTAACTTATCTATTCTGACTAGACTTTGAACTATGAGAGTTCCTTTCTCTGAAAATTGGAGATTATTTTACGACAAAAAAAATATGAGCTAATTTTAATGATAAAGACCGACTTTTCCTTCAAAAAAAAAATGATAAAGACCGACTTTATTAACAAAAAGTGGATATACTAGTAAATGTTCTTTAAACAGGTCTTTTATGTCTTAGACCGGGCACCATCCTTTTTTTGAGTATAAACCGGGTATCCTCCGCGCGCAACTGCGGAGACTAATCTCTCGAGCATTGTGGGACCCAAATTGCGGCAAGCTCTCCCTAAGAGTTTTAATGTTGTTGCATGCCCAAGACTGGATTTAAATTCAGGACTTTGGTTAAGCTAGAAGAGACTCGTTCCATCTCATCTAAGCGCTATTGGGTACCGGGAATCATCCTTTCATCCTAAACTTTTTCAATCAGAACAAAACCTAACGAGATTAATAGCAATGTGTATTGAATGCTTTCACTAAATGTAATCAATGTTTTGTTGACCGTGAAATAATAAATATATTAGTCCCTCTTTTCATTAAATGTTTTATTGACTATAAAGTGAAAACCTAGTCTCTCTCTTATTAATAAGTGTCTCAATTAATACTATTGTCTTCTTTGAAGAAATAAATGGTTAACTAATGTTTTTTCTCCGCCGTTTGGATGAGTTCTGATTTATCTGTGTAAAAAAAAAGGGTTTGAGATTCTCCTTGTCATTTGAAGATTATTTGATTTTAAACCCTAATGACACTTGACTACGTAATTATGCTTACGTGTGTTGGTCTATATGGCAAAGTAATACATGCTAGAGGGGGGTGAATAACGTTAAAAGTTTATCACGTTTCTAGCGAAAGCAAGTTTTGAAAACAAAATTGACTTATTGGATTTATGCTTGAATCAAAGGCAATGATAAAAGTAATAAGACTATGTAATAATATAAGATTCACTAAGAATTGGTAGATTCAAAGTCAAATCTTAATATAATCCATGATTGATAATTCTCACACAATGTACAAAACTAGACAAATCTCAAACCAAACTTAAGAGTAATTAAACAATTATACTAATGAACATAATGTATATGTGTTTGATAAATTGACACTCAATTGAATTCAAATGTGATCAATGTGGATTAACACAAAACCTAATTCAATGAATTAAACCAGGTTTAACAAGTTGGAACAAGATCACATTCAATTCTGTTCTAACAATTTATCAAACAAGCACATAGACAATTAAACGAAATTAAAGAGGAAAGGAAAGAGTTATTCAACACCGAGTTTATAGTAGTTCCCCTTTCGTCCTCACTTCGGGGTACACCTACTCTTCTTGATGGAAAACCTCTCCACCAAGGACTTCCACTAAAAATTGAATGTTTGATTACAATGTGATTACAAGAATTCATTCAAACTACTCTAGCTCTTCAATTCCTATGGAACCACTCCCCCAATCTTCAAATTCCATTTGAAATTGGTGCTTCTTGATGTCTTAGAATCCTCAATCACCCAAGCAATCCTTGAAGCTCTTCACTCAAACTCTTCTTTGCTCCGTCTGGTGGTTGGGTCCCCTTTAACTCAAGAACTTTAGAAAGAACCCCAATACCATTGGAGGTGGAATGAAATTACTCAATTAACTTTAGATCCTTGAATCTCAATCAATATCATTGAAAGAAATCAACTTACAATCCTATTGCACTCTAGCAATCTACGACTCAAAAGACAACAATGATTCTTAGAAAATGTGTTTAATCCCAAGAACAAATGGGCAATGAGGTTTGGAGACTCTAGAGAGAATAGATGCAAATGATTAAGTTGTTTGGGTGTTACCATGATATGAGTATATATAGAAAGGGGGGCAAGTCCACTATTTTGGCCAAAAACAACATACTGAATCGATTCATTTAATGTGTGATTCGATTCAGACAGCAAAAGGACAAGCAAGACGAATATGAAGATTGATACAATTCAGACCATTAGTGAATCGAATCAAATTGTCGAGGATGAAGGTTGATATGATTCAATAATCATGTGAATCGAATCAACAAGCCAAAAACCAAAACCAAAGAGAAACAGTAATACGAATCAACCCAATATGATTCGATTCATGAATGATATGATTCAATTTTTACAACACATATGAAAATGGATTAGAGTTAACATGATACGATTCTAGTAAATGTGAATCGAATCGAACAACTAAAAACAAAGTTTTCCCAAGAGAAAAGGACATATCTACACGTGTATACCACTCTAGACACAAGGTATCATTAGGAAACATGAGAGGACAATTGCTACGTGATTTAACCTGAATCTAGTCTATATTTATCATCACAATAACATCATCAAATGAGCAGTCTAATAAACACTATTACCTATCTAACAAACATTATCAAAACAAAGACCTACGAAAAATGCTAGGGTCTAACATTTTAACACTCTTTTGACACTACCAATGATAATTAACCATGTGTACCAGCTTAAAAAATTCAAACTTATGTAACTTTACAGTATGGTAATTGATTACACACATGCGGAAACTCAATTTTTCTGAACCGGTGTGATTTAAACTCGTTCCTTTTCACTTTGGAGCCTCTTTGAAGGGTAGCCTTGCTTCGTGGACATTTTCTAAAGCCTCTATAAATATATTTTAGATCAACACAACATTAACCAAATTTCATATTCAAATATTCAAAAATCAAATATCACTTTCTCACAAAAAAACTTTCAAACTTCTATTTTGTGAAACCTTGATTATATTTTCATATCCAAAAGTCTTAATGAACATTAAGATATATTCATTTGAAAGTGATATCGTTATCCATACAATTATTTTTTTCATTACTTCTTTGTAAAATTCTTATCATTGTTTGATGAGAGTTATTCTTAAAGATAGTGGGGGGTGATATCTTGTTTGTTTGTGAGAATTTCATCATAGAGTTTGGCGAAGATTTTTGTTGTAAATATAGTAGGGTGCTATCTTTCTTTGTAACAAAGATTTTGATATAGTGAAAATCCTTAACAGGGTGTGAGGGAAGTGGACTACCCTTAGGTAAGAAGGGGAACCACTATAATTTCTTTGTGTTTTTTGCTCAAAAGCATTGATTAAGCAGGCAAAATAAGTAAGATTTTTTTAAAAATTGGTGTAATGCGGATCAAAAGTAACAACTTAAGATAAAATTTCTACTTTTAGATTCCTTAACTATGTCTCAGGAGCACCGGTTAACCGGACCCTTAAAAATATTATAGAAAAAGACAAATAATTATACAAAAAATAATAAAATATTTATATTGATCTTAAAATAAGAACAAAAATTAAATGATGTCCCCTAAAAAATGAAAGGAGATATCGATCCAACTATGTTGTGAGATTAAGAAAGGGGGCAAACTAAAATAGCAAGTCATTGATTTCATTTCAAAAATAAAATTCAGCCATAAAACATACCTTTCCAACAATGAAACGAAGTATGCTGTGAGATTAACAAAGGTGCAAACTAAACGAGTAAGTCATTGATTTCATTTCAAAAATAAATGAAACGAGGTGTCGATTTAAATAAGATGTGACATTAAGAAAGGGGGTAAACTAAAAGAGAAAATCATTGATTTCATTTTAAAAATAAAATTCAGCAATAAAACTTATTTAATTTTTCAATTGCTTTCGTAGTAAGATTGACTAGATATTGCGATCTTTCAAACTCGATTGATTAAATAAAATAGGTTTAAATGCTCTTTTGGTCCATTAACTATTTAATTGGTATCGCTTTGGTCCCTTAACTAAAAAAAAAATTGTTTGAGGATTTTAAGTTTTTTTTTTAGTCTCGTTTTGGTCCCTTCTGTTAGGTTTCTGTTAGTTTTAATAAAAAACATTAAGGGTGGACACGTGTCACCTTGTCATTGGCTCTGAGATTTTTTTTTTTACAAAAATATATATATATTTTTTTGTAAAAAATTCCAATAATCAATGACAAGGGACTGGTGCTAGTTACACCCCAAAAAAAACAAGTTACACCCAAATTTATTTAAAATTTTACAATAATACCAAAATTGCCCTCTTCATGTAAATTTTTAAAAACCCCATCTTTTATGATCATTCTGAACCCTTACCCCCTTTCATCCACAAATCACAATAGATGTGCAACCAATATCTGAATCAACAACTTTGTTATTGATCTGTACTATATTCATAAAGGTTAGTGAATTTCATGAATTTCATTTTCGACGAGTTTCTATTTGTTTATTGTTTGTTTTGGTATGATATATGTTTAATTTAGGTTAGTGTAAATTAAGTTTACTTATGTTCAATTTAGGTTAATGTAAATTTAGTTTACTTATGTCAATGTAAATTAAGTTTACTTATGTTCAATTTAGGTTAATGTAAATTTAGTTTACTTACGTTCAATCTAGGTTAGTGTAAATTCAGTGTACATGTATATAAGAGGTTAGTGTAAATTCAGTTTACTTACTTACGTGTATGTATATAAGAGGTTAGTGTAAATTCAATTTACCTACGTTCAATCAAGTTTACTTATGTTCAATCTAGGTTAATGTAAATTTAGTTTACTTACTTTCAATCTAGGTTAATGTAAATTAAGTTTACTTATGTTCAATTTAGGTTAATGTAAATTCAGTTTACTTACTTTCAATCTAGGTTAATGTAAATTAAGTTTACTTTCAATCTAGGTTAATGTAAATTAAGTTTACTTATGTTCAATTTAGGTTAATATAAATTAAGTTTACTTACTTTCAATCTAGGTTAATGTAAATTAAGTTTACTTATGTTCAATTTAGGGGTATATTAGTCATTCTGGGGTGTAACTTGTTTTTTTTTGGGTGTGACTAGCACCAGTCATGACAAGGTGACACATGTTAACTCTGGGACACGTGTCACGTTGTCATTGGCTTTGGGATTTTTTTTTAAAAAAATAATATATATTTTAAAAAAATAATACTTTTTTTTAAAATAAAAAAAAAACTCAGAGCCAATGGCAAGGTGACACGTGTCCAGGAGTTAACTTTTTTTTAAAACCCTAACGGAAACTTAACAGAATGGACCAAAACGAGACTAAAAAAAAACTTAAAATCCTCAAACAATCTTTTTTTTAGTTAAGGGACCAAAACAATACCAATTAAACAGTTAAGGGACCAAAATAACATATAACAAAAGCATGTCTCTTTAGCTTTCAACCACAAAAAAGAGAATAGCTTTACTTTCTCAACAAGGACTAAAGGAGTAGCCATACACCATCTTACTTTGCAATCAATTTCTTCTTTGAACCAGTTTCATACACATATATGACCCCTCCCTCCCTTCCAAAGTTTGAGTACATATCCACATAATATAT
The DNA here is from genome assembly GCF_003473485.1 of Medicago truncatula. Classification (NCBI taxonomy): domain Eukaryota; kingdom Viridiplantae; phylum Streptophyta; class Magnoliopsida; order Fabales; family Fabaceae; genus Medicago; species Medicago truncatula. The sequence continues at coordinate 18,025,254 of NC_053043.1, read as the reverse complement.
GTTTTTTTTTAGGGGCCACATAATATATGTTAACGACATGATATATTGGCAATTTCTATAGAAAAAAAAAAAAAAAAAGTGAAATAAAGTAAAATTCTTTTTGTTTATGCTACCGAATTCATTAGTTATATTGGATATAACTAATGAAAATAAGCCGGAAAAAACTTTTAAAAATGTCATAAACTCTTTTTATAAGTTCCCAAAATTTATGATAATAGATAAGTTCAAATAAGTCAATTCAAAAAGATAAGTTCCTCCAACATGAGAGAGTTTTTCATCAGAATAAATAAATAAAGTTCATTTTAACAGTTAACATGGAGTTTGATCAAACATGTCCGAATGAAAGTTCAACACATACTGCTTTGATGACTAATTATTATTAAAAAAAATAACTCACCCCTTATTATCGTATATATGAGCAATTATAAGTAAATATTAAACTAATATTTAAATAACATATAATTCGCTGCAAGCATTTTTCTTGAAGGACTGAAGAAAAAACAATCTTAGCAAAAAGAGAAGTTGAGATAAAGTTTTATTAATATTAATCAATATTTATTCTCATAATTTTTAACATAACATAACAAAGAATTTCAGGACTGTCCCTTATCATCGTCGTCGTCTGTTTCTTCTTTGCCATCATCAACCTCCTCAGCTTCATCTATAGCTTCATCTTGAACATGATAGTAATCACGACCATCAAAGGTAAAAATGTCGTTTGAATCCACCAATTCTCGATAATCAGCATGCATTTCTTCAATGTCGTAAATTCCGTTTGGAATTAATCTCTTTTTTTGTAAAATATTTGAGATTAATTTACAATCATTGTCGTCGTCGTCATCATCGCCATCATCTAACTCATTGATGTCCCCGTCATCCTCGTACTCGACATGGCTGTCGTTGTCATCATCAGTGTTGCCATCACCAGCGTAGTCTTCAACATAAACAACATTATTCATGTTAATCTCATAGTCATCCCAAGCTTCATCATCTTCATGATGATGCTCAGGATCACCAATTGCATTTGGTGATTTTGGTAAAAAGAGAACCAAGATTGCTGCTATCAAAAACGACCTCATTCTTTTTGCACAAACTATTCTCTAAGCAAACAAAGATATGTATTTGTTTTTGCAAGTGTGATTGTCTCTCCCCCGAACCTTCGTATTTATACACAAAATATATTAGACTTTATGAGAATTTTTTTTTTTCTTTCAGGGAGACTTTATGAGAATTTTTATTATATATATTTGGCAATTTGATTGATATGTTTGGTCTTTAAATTAATTGTTCATTTTTTTTTATTTTTTCTATTATTTAAAAAATTATAATGACTAATTATTATTTACCTAAATTGTTTGTGAAATTGAATTAAATATTTTTTTTATTTTCTTTATTACTCATGATAATAAATACTAGATATTTTTTACGATAAAATGTAAAAAAATAAGTATAATATTTAAAACACAATTAATTTTTGTTTTTTTTCTTATGATACGATTTTTTTTAAATTAAAAAGTCAACAAAAATTGTTCATTAATTCATAAAAATAATTATTAATTTATTGGTCTAAAAGTAATATGTATCAAAACACTTTAATTTGTCAATGTAATGTAGAGACTTCTTAATTTATTAGATCATTTGGCAGGGGCAATGCATTGTTATATGCAGAGGCCGAGGTTCGAACCCCAGACACAGGACACTCCACTTATTCACCTTAAAACAACAAATGCTAAACAACTTTAACTTTATCTTCAAAGTTTTAATTTTCAACTTTATTCTAAAAGTAACTTTTAGACCTAGAAAAATAGGGTCAATCGCACTATAGGTTCTTAATTTATTAAAATGGAGTTTATCCATTAATCAGTTCAACAACACTTGTGGATAGGATCAAAAGAAACAAATTCACAAAAGTGGAGGAAACAAACTATTGGTTTTGAATGAAGGAAATATAATAATAATTAAATTATTATTCTTATCACAACTACCATAAGCTAAATTTATGGAAAGTGATATTCTCGAATAAAATAATAATTACAATTATTTTTATCATTATCAAAGTATTTAAAATTAAATACCACAATTTAAACACTACTAATGTGTGTGTTCTATTTTATGTGGGACACCACACTCTATTTTTTCAATTCACACAACATTAGATCAAAGTATAATTATTTGATGTTTAATCTTCCAATTTTTCATCCAACATCACATCAATGTTCCAACAATCCCCCACTTGAATTTAAAAAATGGTTTCAACAAAGGTGTCTATAAGGTTTCTATAAGGTTGCTAATAAACAAAGGTGTCGCCTACAACTTGAACCTTTGCATAGCGGATAATATTCCGATTTAACAAGAGTTGCTTACAGCATTAAACTCTATCTCAGACATAGAATCCACACACATACCTTTTCCTAAGGTGTATTCTAAAAGCTCGTGCGTTTTATGGCCCTGCACGTCTATCCCAGTTTTAACGAACGTTCTAGGTATTCTGCTCCGAATACCATAGGAATCGGCCTAAGTTCCACATTCGTATAGGTGAGTCTATCAAGAGTACTCCTGTAGCTAGGTACTCCACTCCACATAGAGTATAGATCTCATTAAGAGTTTCTATTATCTCATCCTTCTGTCACTGCAGGAATCATGCTTTCTTACTTTTCTCATAGCATGTTCTATCACTCATGACTTGTTATTACCCATTGAACCTATTTCTTGGGATCTCCAATTATGTAGGTCGGGTTACCATCACTTGTGACCTTTGGGCATTAGTCCCATCCTATTGGATGTGTTTAGGACTTTCTTTCTAGTAATTCCTTTCGTCAAAGGATCCACTAATTCTTTATCAGTACGTGCACGATATACTTTAACCGTTCCTTTTGGAGCTCTGTAATCATTCTGTGTTCGTGCCATAATTATCGTCTCTCACCATTGTGGTAACGATTCTCAATTTTGTAATAGCTGCAGACTATCACAATAAATTAACACTTCGGACAACGGTTTCACCCACTAAGGGTTCTCAGCTAGCAAGCATCTTATCAACTTGATTCTTCACCAGTTTTCTCTAGTGTTCTCATCTCAGATTCATTCCATAATGGACTGAGTCAATATCATTTGTTTCAACAAATAACTCCTCCAGTGATGCTCAATGGGCAGTCACTGGTCGCATTAAGACTCATCTGAAGGATGTTCTATTTTGTATCTTGTACCACTCATGTACAATATGATACTTCTCATTTGTATCTTGTACCATTCAAGTACAATATGATACTTCTCATAATGTAATCCTAGAGTCATAATCTTCTTAAGGCACATCATGACTCTTTCAATAGCATGTCAATGCTTTTTATCCGTCTACTAATAAACTTGAACAAAAGTCTCACGACGTGGCCAACGTTGAGTCAAATACATTCAATGGCATATCTAAAGACTGTCAATGATGCTCACACTCAAGTGTTCTTGAAAAGTTTTACACTTGCAAGTTTACAGTTAAATAATTACATTTCCTTAGATATTCTCAACTTTGTGAGATTCATCAGAAGAGTTCTCTTTTCTAATCTAGTAATCTTGAAACCAAGAATTACTTCAACTTTGTCTAGGTCTTTCTTATCAATGTTATTGATAAACAATGATTTCACATAATTCATAACATGAATTTTTAAACCAAATATGAGCAAGTTGTCTTCATAGAGACATATGATCGTGCAAATATTATTTGTCACTTTCATTCACTTTATACTCATTCGACAGCATTAGAATGTCAAATTTTTCATGTCATTCCTTAAGAGTTGATTTTAGACCTCACAAAGAATTATCTAACTTACAGAACTTGTTTTCTAGTCCATGAATCACAAAACCTTCAGGTTGTTTAATATAGACTTCTTCTTCTAGTTCACCATAAAGAAGACAACTTTCACATCCATTTGGAGTACTATCGAGTTATGAACGGCGGCTAAAGGGACTAGTACTCTTATGGATATGATTCTAGTGACTGGTGAATAAGTGTTGAAGAAGACTATATTTTTCTCTGTCTAAAACCTTTGACTACAAGGAGAGCCTTGTATTCATCAACCGTACCATCAAGTTTTAGTTCTTTTTCCTAAAATCCAAATACAACCGATTAGTTTGCAACTATGAGACAAGTCAACCAAGTGTCTTGTTTTGTTAGACTCTGGAAAATCCATTTCATCGTTTATTACTTCTTGCCATAATTCAACATCCAATAAGGATATAGCTTCTTTAAGGCTTAATGGATATTCTTCCAATGTATAAACCGAGTTCATACTCTTTAGCTATTCTAGCTTTACTACCTCCTCGAGGTTCTATAACATCTGGTACGATGTTTTCATAACTATTTCTGATTACATGAACGTGATCAGATATAGTGCCCCCACTAGTTCTTAATTTTTAGAAGGGAATTTATTTTGCCCCGATAATGTTGTGCTCCCACTAGTGCCCCCACTATTCTTTAGTTTAAAGGGGTAAATATTTACATAGAAATCGGCGTCTTTTAATTCTATGATCACTTTAACATTTAGGTCATAAAACCTATATGTTTCGCTATTTATAGCGTACCCAATGAATATACATTCATAGGCTCTACTAGTGAGTTCAACTCTCTTGGGGTCCAGAATCTAAATATTGTCCAGACAATCCCAAGTTCAAAAAATAAGACAAGTTGGGTTGTCTTTTCTTCAAAAATTTCTTAATTAGAATTTTTGTTCTTAGACTTGGGTACTCTATAAATTTCAATTTTCGTTAAAGAAATTGAACATATCAAGCATATCAATTTTATTTTTCAAAATTCGCAGTCATCAATAAATATGATAAAATATCATTTTATCATTTCTAGTGTATGTGCTATCAAGTTCACACATATCATAATCTATTATATTTAGAGATTCATATTCTCTAAATTCTGATTTATATGAACTTTTGGTTCATATATCTTGACTGCAATAAATAAAATTGTCTAATCATATAACGTTGGAATTAAGTCCAAGTTACTCAAGTTTAAAATTAAACGCTTGTTCACATGTCAAATATTAAAATCACACAACTAATAAAATAGAAGGAGAATTTTAATTTTGAACCTACCATTAAAGGTGCAATCTTTTCATAAATGCATGATACACAAGTCTCTCTTTTAAGTCTGAGTCAACTCAGTCTTATTCAATAGAAATCTGAAATTGAGGCTCTTTCTTATTTTTAGAGAATGCATCAAGTCCGAACCTTATCTCTAAATTCTTGTGGTTTAATATGCCGACTTGCGACTCTGAATACCCAATATGCCATAAAACCGGCTAGTCACCAATTGTGTAAATCGTTGCATAAGTTTATAGCAATTCTTGTTACTGTTTTTCAAGTGAAGTGGCTGCAATTTTTCCATAGTTTTAATTAACACTTCAAGTGCGATGACAATTGTGTTTTTCAAGTGAAGTGGCTGCAATTTTTCCATAATTTTTCCATAGTTTTAATTTAAACCGGCTAGTCACCAATTGTGTTTTTTTTTTTCTCTAAAAATTCTTCTTCTGGTATCACTTCAGAAGCTGGTTAGGAATGCTTCTGATGTGATGTTCAGAATCAGATATGCAGCGGAATAAAAACAGAGCAGAGAGAAGAAAGAGAGACACAAGCAATTATCCTGGTTCCTTCCACAAACCGGAAGTAGTCTAGTCCCCCTTGCACTTCCAAGGAGATTTCCACTAATAATCACACAGATTACAAATGCTCAATACTTACTAGTATGAAACTTCTCAAATGCTCAAGCACGCAGGCGAGAGACTTCCAATGCTCAAGCACTAAAGCAAGAGTCTTCTAATGCTCAAGCACGCAGGCGAGAGGCTTCTAATCAAACAAAATTACACAGAAAATGTTTGACTTTGAACACTTGATATACAATCAGTGGTGTTCACAATACAATGCAATAAAGACTCTAGACTTAAGAATTTCTAAGATGTATCAAATCAGTGCAGAAATTCAAAGTGCTTTATAGAATCAAATTTGGCAGAGTTTTGGCGCTTTTAACTTGTGTTGATGTCTCTTGCCAATCTTCAAGTCTTCACTCCTTTATATAGAGGTGAGTAAAGAGACGTTGAGATTTTTAGCACGTCTAAAGAGTCGTTGAGTTCCTTTGATCATCCACCATTAATCTTTTGCCTGATTTGGGTGTAGTCCTATGAAGGATTAACTTCAAATTCATTCCTATCTTGAAGGAACATTTCTGCAGGCAGAGCTGTTGTTTTGTCTTGTAGCGTAGACAAAAATAGAGTAGTGGATGTAGTGGTTGTACACTTGTACTTTGTCAACTCTTCAATGAAGGACGAGCACCCAGTGCTTTTCAAATGACCGTTGATACCTCCCTTTCAATTCTTCGTTTTCTCAGACGAGGATAAAACGAAAAAACAGCTCCTTTGAAACTTCAGTTATAAAATATTTTGATCAACTGTAGCTTCTGGTGATGACACAGCTTCTGATGAAATCTTGCTTCTGATGGACTTTGCTTCTGATGATCTTCTGCTTCTGATGACGTCATCACTTCAGAGGCACTTGAAACTTCAGAAGCACTTCATAGCTTCAGACGCAGTTTTCTTCAGATGCTTTAGATTCCTTTGCTCTCTATTGTTCTTCCAAGACCTATTGAAATTGATTAACTTTGCCTATGGTCCTGTACACTTGAACAAATATTAGCAATAACCAATTGACAATTTTTAATACTTTGTTATCATCAAAACTCATTAAGGTTTATTGTAAAACACATTTTGTTCCAACACACTCAAATATGGTGATACCACCATTTCTCCTCAAATAAAAAATATTGAAATACTTTTTATATATACCGTGAAGATCATTCTTAATTCCAACGGGACATTGTTCTTCCAAATAGGGACTATGATCTTAAAAGTACTCTTTATTTTGAAGGGACATATATTATCGAAGGGACTATGTTTTAAGACCATTCTTAATTCCGAAGGGACATTAAACCGAAAAGGGACTATGGTCTTAAGAACACTTTTAATTCCGAAGGGACAGAAAGGAGTAGAAAAAGAAGAAAGACTTGTCAACACAAGTCGAAGGAGGGAGAAGAGAGGAAAAACACAGGAAGCATCAACTGTGAATTTCGGTGTATTTTTGAACTAAGTGGAGTCCTCTATTTATATAGAGATTCTGTAACTGTTTTACCAAAAATTGCGACAACAGTTACTCTAATGGATAAGATTAAAATAGAGTTTATCCATTAATCAGTTCAACAACACTTGTGGATAGGATCAAAAGGAACAAATCCACAAAAGTGGAGGAAACAAACTATTGGATTTGAATGAAGAAAATATAATAATAATTAAATTATTATTCTTATCACAACCACCATAAGCTAAATTTATGGATTGATATTCTCAAATAAAATAATAATTACTATTATTTTTATCATTATCAAAGTATTTAAAATTAAATACCACAATTTAAACACTACTAATATGTGTGTTCTATTTTATGTGGGACCCCACACTCTATTTTTTTAATTCACACAACATTAGATCAAAGTATAATTACTTGATGTTTAATCTTCCAATTTTTCATCCAACATCACATCAATGTTCCAACATTTACATAATCACATACACAAGCAATAATTAAGACTCCACCTATTTAACCTCATAATACTAATTAAATAGAAATTTGGGGTGTTACAACTCTCCCCCCGTTTTAAAAAATAACCCCAGGTAAGATTCCCTCATTTGACTCTCTAGCTCTCATATTACGCTTCTCGAGCAGGTTCTCCCCATGTCACTATAACTAATGGAATCTCTTTGCCTCTCAAATTCTTCATTTCTCAGTCTTCAATCTTTAAAGGTAAATCCTCAACATTCAAGTGTCCCTCACTTGCACTTCATCCATTTGAATTATGTGAGATGGATCGGGAACATACTTTCGAAGTTGGGACACATGAAATACACTATGAAGGTTTGAGAGTGACGGCGGTAAAGCAACTTGGTAGGCTACTTCTCCTACTCTCTTGATAATTTGATATGACCAATGAAACATTGTGTAATTTGGTTGATCTGCATTAAGCGATCAACTTACTCTAAATATGTTTTTTGTCCTTCTTTAATCTCTTCTAACACTTGACTCGTCAGTTTCAGCATACCCAACTTCACACCACCAGACGTCACCTCACAAACCAAACTAATGTCTCTAAATTGTTCTATTAATTCCATCTCTTTGATCATAAGTGTCAACATGTGCAAGGACTTCCTACTCAATGCATCTACTACTACATTGGTCTTTCACGTAAGATAACTCAACTCAAAATCATAATCCTTTAAAAACTCCAAACATCTCCTCTGCCTCATATTCAACTCTTTCTGATCAAAGAGATACTTCAGACTCTTATTGTAACACCCCGTTACCCAAAAGTAATTAAATAATTAAACATACATCAGAGTAAATCCCAAACGGGCATGTCACACTACATTTTCAAATTTTTCTTAAATAGAAATATAAAACTATTTAATTAAACCTCAACAATCTGCAGCGGAATATTTGCATTAAGAGCAACAACATTAACTGTTTAATTCTCCATGATAATCCTTGGCATAAAAGCCTCAACAACATAAATTCAACCACTAAAAAGGGCTACAACAACAAGTTTCAAAATATGATACATAAGGAATGAAACATAAATAAGGTAAACCCATCCCAAATGTATCAGAGCCCTAGACACTTGAGCCACCACCAACTACTCAGGATCACCTGCAAGTTACCCATAGAAAGGGCAACATTTTCAAGCAGAAGGGGTGAGATTCACAACAATAAGATATAGATATTAAAATTCGTCAATTGAATCTAACACCCTAAATATAATCAGTTCATCATCTTATATGCATATGTATATATACTTCATAAAACAACATCATCATCATCAAATCAATCATCATCATATAGGTATAAATATATATTTCATCAAACAACATCATCATCGTCAATATGGCAACTACAACCAACAACACCGACTCATGCAAATGACATGACAACACCGCTAAGGCAACACCCTAGACTCCTCAATAAATGCAAATATGCATGCGGCCATAATCAGGGCCGTGACCCACACCGCTGTCGAATGGTTAAAGCATTCTCATCAGGACCTAAGTCCTCACCGCTCAACACCGCTTTTGAACAACTAGTGTTCCACCACTTTGAACGACAAGGCGTTCCAGAGCCGAAGCTCTCCCACTTTGATGTTATGCAACTACCCAACCTGTGTATATCTACATACAACTCAACAAATGCATATATATATGTATATGACTCAACTCTCCATAACTCCACACTTGTATGATTTAATGAATGTAAACATACAACACAGTCATCAATAGTTCATCATTAATCAATCCAACAATCCAGAAAAATGCACAATTTATCTTAATCATGCTCATACATCAAGCTCCATTCAAAACGTTCAAACAGGATTCAACAACTCAAGGATATTAGTAATCAACAACATCAATTATATTAGCTTAGATACATTGAGAGGCTATACCCTTATAGACAACTTCCATCCCTACCCCAAGGACCACTCATGAACTCATTAGACCCTTATACAACGTTATATCTTTCCTAAAAACATCTCTATACGTTTAGGATAAAGTCCCTACACTTAGGAAGAAGTTTGGAAGCATTTGGAGTGAAGAAAATTGCATTTTAGGGTTTATGGTAAGACAACATCAGTCATACTAAAATTACACATTTTCTGTCAAAATCGCCTCATGATCACTAGAATCGCCTCATGTTTCCGACAGCATCAGACATACTAAAATTACACATTTTTCTGTCAAAATCGCCTCATGATCACTAGAATCGCCTCATGATTTCGACAGTATCAGACATACTAAAATTACACATTTTTCTGTCAAAATCGCCTCATGATTTCTAGAATCGCCTCATGATTTCGACAGTATCAGACATGCTGAAATCACAGATTTTCTGCGATTTTCTACCATGGGAACCTCCTTGGCTCCATCTCTTAACCCTAAACTCTCCAAAATCATCCATAAACATCACCATATGATTACCCTATCATTAAAACGTTAACCCATCACTAACCTACCTGATTAACCACTCTTTTCACCATTCAATTCTATGGTTTCTACACTTTTTCATCCAAAAATCAATAATCAAAACCTAATCCCAAATTCTCCAATTTCTACCAGAAACATATTAAATCAAAATCAGAATTACAATCTATACTATTGAAAGTAAACCTCACCCTTACCTTAGTTCAGAAAATCGCACGACACACGGTTGATCTTGGTTCTACTTGTTCTTCTCTCCCCTTGTTCTTGGTTTTCTCTCCCAAAACTTGTTTCACGTAAAACTGCTTCTGACCTTTTCTTTTCCTAACTCCCAAACTATAACTCCCCTTTTATTTCATTAAACTCCCCTTAATTCTATTAAATCCTAATTAACTCCCTAATTTCTAAAATAATAATAATTCCCACTAATTTTAATTATTATTTTATTAAACCATATATTAAAATGCACACACCACATAAATCACCAAAAATCATATAAAATCATATATGAGACTCCAAATAATTCAAAATAAAATAAATAACAACTAGGGCGTTACAACTCTCCCCAACTTAGAGGATTTCGTCCTCGAAATCTTACCTCAAACAAACAACTCTGGGTACGACTCCCGCATCTTACTTTCCAGCTCCCAAGTTAAACTTTCTCCAGTCGCTCCACCCCAAACGACTCTCACAAGCGGTATCTCTTTACCTCTCAAGGATTTCACCTTCCTATCATCAATTCTCAACGGTAAGGTTTCCACCGTAAGGTTGTCTCTAACTTGCACGTCATCCCTAGAAATAATATGCGAAGGATCCGGTACATACTTCCGCAACTGCGACACGTGGAACACGTCATGCAAATTCGAAAGATGAGGGGGCAAACCCACCCTATAAGCCACTGTCCCGACTCTCTCAGATATCTGATATGGGCCAATAAACTTCGGAGTCAACTTCTTAGATTTTAATGCACGACCTACACCTGTCATAGGAGTGACTCTCAAGAACACATGATCTCCCTCTTGAAACTCAAGGTCCTTCCTACGCTTGTCATGATAGCTCTTCTGTCGACTCTGCGACGCTTTCATCCGTTCTCTTATTAACTTAACCTTTTCCGTAGTTTGTTGAACTATGTCTGGTCCCAACATCACACTTTCCCCCGACTCAAACCAACACAAAGGAGTTCTGCACCTTCGACCATACAAGGCTTCAAACGGTGCCATACCAATACTCGAATGGTAACCATTGTTGTAAGTAAACTCTATCAACGGTAGGTGACTATCCCAAGCTCCACCTTGCTCAAGTACACACACCCTCAATAGATCCTCTAAGGATTGTATCGTTCTCTCCGACTGACCATCTGTCTGAGGATGATAAGCCGAACTCAACCTCAATTTCGAGCCCAAAGCATCTTGCAAACTCTTCCAGAATCTAGAAGTGAACCTCGGATCTCTATCTGATACAATACTCGACGGAACACCATGCAACTTCACAATGTCCCGAATATAAATCTCCGCCAACTGAGCCACCGGAAAACTGATATTTATCGGAATAAAGTGCGCCGACTTCGTCAATCTATCGACCACAACCCATATAGAATCATGTCCTCTCGGAGTATTAGGTAAACTTGTCACAAAATCCATAGAAATACTATCCCATTTCCACTCCGGTACATCCAATGGTGTCAACAACCCTGCAGGTTTCTGATGTTCAACCTTAGACTTCTGGCAAGTCAAACATGCATACACAAATTGAGCAACATCACGCTTCAAACCAGGCCACCAAAACAGCTTTTTCAAATCGTGATACATCTTCGTAGCTCCCGGATGGATACTCAAGCTGCTCTTGTGACTTTCTTCCAAAATCAACCTTTTCATCTCATCGTTGTCAGGAATGCAAATTCTGCCTCTGAACTTCAACACACCTTGTTCATCAACTTTGAAATCACTATCCTCAGCTTGATTACTATTAACTATTAAATCCACAAACTTGACATCAACCTGTTGCGCTTCTCTGATACTATTCAAGAATTCACTATTGATTTTCATCATACCCAACTGCACACTCTGGGGTGACAATTCGCAAACAAGACTCAAGTCTCTAAACTGTTCAAGCAACTCGAATTCCTTTACCATCATGGCCGACATGTGTAACGTCTTCCTACTCAAAGCATCTGCAACTACATTGGCTTTACCCGGATGATAGTTCAACCCAAAATCATAATCCTTCAATAGCTCTAACCATCTCCTCTGCCTCATGTTCAACTCCTTCTGATCAAATAAATATTTCAAGCTCTTATGGTCACTGAACACTTCAAATCTGGAACCATACAAGTAGTGCCTCCAAATCTTTAAAACAAAAACCACCGCAGCCAACTCTAAATCGTGAGTAGGATAATTCTTTTCATGCACTCTCAGCTGCCTAGAAGCATACGCTACCACCTTACCATCTTGCATCAAAACACCCCCTAGACCCAGCTTAGACGCATCACAGTAAACAACAAACGGTTCTTCTGGCTTAGGCAAAATTAAAACAGGCGCAGTTGTCAACTTTCTCTTCAACTCATTGAAGCTACTCTCACATTGAGCATCCCATACAAAAGACTTACCCTTACAGGTTAACTGAGTCAACGGTAAAGCTAACTTTGAGAATCCCTCAATAAACCTGCGGTAATAACCAGCCAAACCCAAGAAACTTCTGATCTCTTTCACCGACTTCGGAGTCTCCCATTGTGATACTGCATCAACTTTTGAAGGATCCACTGCAATACCACTACCAGAAATAATATGGCCAAGAAAACTCACTTCACTTAACCAAAACTCGCACTTTGACAATTTGGCATACAACTTCTTCTCTTTCAATACTTGCAATACAATCCTCAGATGTTCTGCATGCTCTTCCTCAGTTCTCGAATAGATCAAAATGTCATCAATGAATACAACCACAAATTTATCCAGGTAAGCATGAAAAATTCTGTTCATATACTCCATGAACACACCAGGCGCATTAGTAACACCGAAAGGCATCACCTTATATCCGTAATGACCATATCGTGTCCTAAAGGCAGTCTTCTGCATGTCCTCATCTTTCACCTTGATCTGATGGTAACCTGACCTCAAGTCAATTTTACTAAAAATCTTTGCACCAACCAACTGATCCATCAGGTCGTCAATTCTCGGAAGCGGATATCTGTTCTTTATCGTAACTTTATTCAACTGACGGTAGTCAATGCATAACCTCATGCTACCATCCTTCTTCTTTACAAACAACACAGGCGCTCCCCACGGTCAAACACTTGGTCTTACAAACTTCTTGTCGAGCAAGTCCTCCAACTGTTTCTTCAACTCAGCAAGTTCGGATGCCGACATACGATAAGGTGCCATCGACACCGGCTTCGTTCCTGGTACTAGATCGATGGAGAACTCAACCTCCCTTTCTGGTGGTACATCTGGAATCTCATCCGGAAAAACTTCAGGAAACTCGTTCACCACTGGTAACCTTCCAATCACAGCTTGGTTTTCTAACGACAAATATGCCATTAAAGAATACATCAGAATCCCATCTCGTTCTAGCTGCTTCATCTCTTTCGTAGTCAAAATTTCAACTCCATTTTCTTCTTCAACAGAAGAAAAATGCACCGTCTTACTAAAACAATTGATATGAACTCGGTTATACTCTAACCAGTTCATACCAAGGACACAACAACAACAACAAAGACAACATTAGAGTTGACACTCTATCCTAGGTGGCTCAACACGACTCTACTACTTGGCCGGACGGACCAACCTGCTCTGATACCAATTGTAACACCCCGTTACCCAAAAGTAATTAAATAATTAAACATACATCAGAGTAAATCCCAAACGGGCATGTCACACTACATTTTCAAATTTTTCTTAAATAGAAATATAAAACTATTTAATTAAACCTCAATAATCTGCAGCGGAATATTTGCATTAAGAGCAACAACATTAACTGTTTAATTCTCCATGATAATCCTTGGCATAAAAGCCTCAACAACATAAATTCAACCACTAAAAAGGGCTACAACAACAAGTTTCAAAATATGATACATAAGGAATGAAACATAAATAAGGTAAACCCATCCCAAATGTATCAGAGCCCTAGACACTTGAGCCACCACCAACTACTCAGGATCACCTGCAAGTTACCCATAGAAAGGGCAACATTTTCAAGCAGAAGGGGTGAGATTCACAACAATAAGATATAGATATTAAAATTCGTCAATTGAATCTAACACCCTAAATATAATCAGTTCATCATCTTATATGCATATGTATATATACTTCATAAAACAACATCATCATCATCAAATCAATCATCATCATATAGGTATAAATATATATTTCATCAAACAACATCATCATCGTCAATATGGCAACTACAACCAACAACACCGACTCATGCAAATGACATGACAACACCGCTAAGGCAACACCCTAGACTCCTCAATAAATGCAAATATGCATGCGGCCATAATCAGGGCCGTGACCCACACCGCTGTCGAATGGTTAAAGCATTCTCATCAGGACCTAAGTCCTCACCGCTCAACACCGCTTTTGAACAACTAGTGTTCCACCACTTTGAACGACAAGGCGTTCCAGAGCCGAAGCTCTCCCACTTTGATGTTATGCAACTACCCAACCTGTGTATATCTACATACAACTCAACAAATGCATATATATATGTATATGACTCAACTCTCCATAACTCCACACTTGTATGATTTAATGAATGTAAACATACAACACAGTCATCAATAGTTCATCATTAATCAATCCAACAATCCAGAAAAATGCACAATTTATCTTAATCATGCTCATACATCAAGCTCCATTCAAAACGTTCAAACAGGATTCAACAACTCAAGGATATTAGTAATCAACAACATCAATTATATTAGCTTAGATACATTGAGAGGCTATACCCTTATAGACAACTTCCATCCCTACCCCAAGGACCACTCATGAACTCATTAGACCCTTATACAACGTTATATCTTTCCTAAAAACATCTCTATACGTTTAGGATAAAGTCCCTACACTTAGGAAGAAGTTTGGAAGCATTTGGAGTGAAGAAAATTGCATTTTAGGGTTTATGGTAAGACAACATCAGTCATACTAAAATTACACATTTTCTGTCAAAATCGCCTCATGATCACTAGAATCGCCTCATGTTTCCGACAGCATCAGACATACTAAAATTACACATTTTTCTGTCAAAATCGCCTCATGATCACTAGAATCGCCTCATGATTTCGACAGTATCAGACATCCTAAAATTACACATTTTTCTGTCAAAATCGCCTCATGATTTCTAGAATCGCCTCATGATTTCGACAGTATCAGACATGCTGAAATCACAGATTTTCTGCGATTTTCTACCATGGGAACCTCCTTGGCTCCATCTCTTAACCCTAAACTCTCCAAAATCATCCATAAACATCACCATATGATTACCCTATCATTAAAACGTTAACCCATCACTAACCTACCTGATTAACCACTCTTTTCACCATTCAATTCTATGGTTTCTACACTTTTTCATCCAAAAATCAATAATCAAAACCTAATCCCAAATTCTCCAATTTCTACCAGAAACATATTAAATCAAAATCAGAATTACAATCTATACTATTGAAAGTAAACCTCACCCTTACCTTAGTTCAGAAAATCGCACGACACACGGTTGATCTTGGTTCTACTTGTTCTTCTCTCCCCTTGTTCTTGGTTTTCTCTCCCAAAACTTGTTTCACGTAAAACTGCTTCTGACCTTTTCTTTTCCTAACTCCCAAACTATAACTCCCCTTTTATTTCATTAAACTCCCCTTAATTCTATTAAATCCTAATTAACTCCCTAATTTCTAAAATAATAATAATTCCCACTAATTTTAATTATTATTTTATTAAACCATATATTAAAATGCACACACCACATAAATCACCAAAAATCATATAAAATCATATATGAGACTCCAAATAATTCAAAATAAAATAAATAACAACTAGGGCGTTACACTTATGGTCAATGAACACCTCAAACCTCGACCCACCCAAGTAATGCATCCACACCTAAGTACAAACATTACATCTACTAACTCTAAATCATGCATTAGATAATTCCTCTCATGAATCTTCAGTTGTCTCAAAGCATAAGCTACAACCTACCCGTTCTACATAAGCACGCCACCCAACCCTCTATTAGATACATCACAATAAACTACAAACGACTCACTTGGGTTTGGCAAAAGCATAACTGCCGCCAACTTCAGCTTCTTCTTGAGCTTTTGAAAACTCTCTTTGTATTGCAAATCCCACACACTCACTTGTCCCTTCTGAATCAATTGTATCAAAGGCAATACCAACTTTAAAAAACCTTCGATGAACCTTCTATAATACATAGTTAAACCTAAGAAACTTCTTATTTCCGTAAATGCCTTAAGAGCCTCCCATTGCAGCACAAAGTCTACTTTAGAAGGATCAACCGCTATTCCACTACAAGAAATTACAAGGCCCAAGAAACCCATTTCTTTCAACCAAAATTCACACTTGGACATTTTGGCATACAACTTCTTTTCTTTTAAAGTCTGCAACACTATCCGCAAATGTTCCGCATGATCCTCATCCTATTTAGAGTATACCAAAATATCATCAATCAACACTACGACAAAATGGTCTAAATATGGATGAAAAATCATGTTCATATATTGCATAAACAATCTTGGTGTATTGGACACACCAAACGGCATCACTGAATATTCATTATGTCCAAATCGGGGTCTGAAGGCAGTCTTCGGCACATCTTCTAACTTCACTTTAATATGATGATATCCTAGTCTCAAATCTATTTTATTAAACACACAAGCACCAGTCAACTGATCCATCAGGTCGTCGATTCTAGTTAAAGGACATTTATTCTTGATAGTAACTTTATTCAACTGACGATAATTCACACACAACCTCATACTACCCTATTTTTTTTTAACAAGTAACAATGGTGCTTCCCACGTTGAAACATTAGGTCTGATGAACTTGAAGGTGAGAAAAACAAAAGAAGGGGGGTTGAATTGTGTTAACTTTTTCTTCGTTTTCTCCTAAGCTGAAAACACTGATCATAAACAAATAGAGTTCTGCTTCTGAGG
Organism: Medicago truncatula; assembly: GCF_003473485.1. Taxonomy (NCBI): domain Eukaryota; kingdom Viridiplantae; phylum Streptophyta; class Magnoliopsida; order Fabales; family Fabaceae; genus Medicago; species Medicago truncatula. The sequence goes on along the minus strand of NC_053043.1, from coordinate 18,008,031 downwards.
TGATTTCCAGAACTAAATAGCAGCAGATAAAACAGAGAGAGAGAGAGAGAGAGAGAGAGAGAGAGAGAGAGAGAGAGAGAGAGAGAGAGAGACAAAGCAATTATACAGGTTCCTTCCATAACCGGAAGTAGTCTTGTCCCCCTTGCACTTTTAAGGAAAGTTCACTAAAATGTAATATTTGATTACAACTGCTCACTGCTAAAACTAGCAAGAGACTTCAAATGCTCAAGCACAACTGCAAGAGATTTCCTGTGCTCTTGAACACAATCAAAAGACTTATAATGCTCAAGCACAACTGCAAGAGACTTCCAAATTCAAACATAATTACAAAGAAAAATGTTTGAGGTTGAACACTTATATACAATCAGTGGTGTTCACAATACAAATCAGATACAGACTCTTAAGACTCTAAAATTTTTAAGATATGAACTTTGATAAGAAATTCTAAGTGAACTTTTGATGCTGAACAATTTTGACAGAGTTTAGGCGCTTTCAAATTGTTGTTTAGTCATACTATTCTCTAAGTCTTCACTCCTTTATATAGAGGTTTAGAAAAGAGACGTTGTCACATTGCCAGCACATCAAATAGAGTCGTTTGAAGCTTTGATCAATCACCAATGATCTTTTGCCTGATATGGTTATTGTCCTCTAAAGGATCAATTTCAAATCCATTCCCAGTATGTAGGAACACTGTTGCAGGCAGAGCTGTTATCCTTGTCTTGTAGCAGAGACACAAACTGAGTAGTGGAGATAGTGGTTGTACACTTCGTACAATTGTACTTTGTCAACGCTCTTCAAAGAACAAGCATCCAATGCCTTCAAATCCTTTCAAAATAGTCGTTGCTTCACTCTTCCAGTCGTCTGCAATGCTTATACGAGATTAAATCCATTGAACAGTCTTTGAAGCTTTAAGTCTTGCATCTTCTGATGAACTACAGCTTCTGGTGATCTTGCTTATGATGGGATGCTTCTGATGACGTCATCACTTCAGGAGCACTTTGACTTCAGGAGCACTTCTCTTCAGATGCTTCAAGCTTCCTTTTTGTTGATTCATTTGCTCTCTTTTGTTCTTCCAGAACCTAATAAAGATATCAAATTTTTGTCTATGGTCCTATACACTTGAACAAATATTAGCATATCCAATTGACAATTTTTAATACTTTGTTATCATCAAAACTCTCAAAGGGTAATGTTAAACACATTTTATTCCAACATAACTTCTTCTCTAGCAATTCCTCCAAAATGTTTATTCAACTCACCCAATTCCATCGCCGATATCCTGTATCGTGCCATCGACACATGCCTAGTCCTAGGTACCAAGTCAATAACAAACTCGACCTCTCTCTCCGGTGGCAAATCACTAATGTCGTCTGGGAACACTGAAAACTCACACACCACTAGCTGATCGATAACTTTAGGCTCACCCTTTACCTTCGAAGAAGCTAACATTATAAACATTAGGGCCTCCTCCTTAAAAAATGTCATTACTTGTTTGGTGGTCATAAACTGTGAACCCATATCCTTCTCGGGTTTAGGAAACAATACAGTCTTGGCAAAGTAGTTAATATAGACACGGTTGAATATTCTTCATAAGCATTTGATAAGTGCCCAATTTATGTTTTTTTTACACAACACTTATGAACTTATTTTAAAAGGAATATCAAGAAAACCTCCGAAAATATGTAAATATAAATTCCTTTGAAAACAATAAATTAAAAAAAATCGTCAAAAAAAGTTATGTAAAATTGAACTATCATAAAAAATCATGATTAAAGATTTGTTGAAATAACAATGGTTGATTTTTCTTGAAAAAAAAAAATAGTTGATTTCTGGTATGATTAAGAATGAAACACATTACCTACCAAAAATAAAATAAAATGAAACACATTATGTTGAGATTTAGAACACTTAGGGTGTGTTTGTTTCAAGTTATAATTGTTGATTCCCGATAATAAAATGATTGGAATGTATATGTCTATGTTTGTTACAAGTTTACCAAATTTTATTCCCGGGTATAAAATGTTCCTAGGAATAGAAAAAATTTCCCATGAAAAAGGGTGGGAATAAAGTTCCCATAGAGATGGGAATAAATTCATAAATAGTTTACCTATTATAATCCCTATTTTTATGGTTCCTAGGAATATTATAAAGCTAACCAAACATATTTTTCCTAAATTCCTTGGAATAAAATTCCCATCTTTATATTCCAAGGAATGTTATTCCTAGAAATAAATTTGGTAAACTTGAAACAAACACACCCTTACACATCACATCAACGACTTGCATTGATATCCATATTAATTAACCAAGTGATATCACTCAAGTGTTAATGAGTTCTTTTTTTTTTTTTTTTTTGAACAAAGAGGGCCAAGAAAAAAATAATTTCAGAAAACTAGATTCAACTCTTGAATAAAATGATTGTTAATTTTTTTTCTTATAATCTAATCGAACTCTGGATTACTAAACATCTTTAGGGATGACAATGGATACTCAATGAGTAGGGTACTACAGTGCCCGTCCCCATACCCGCATTTATAAAAAAATATCCGTACCCGTGCCCGTACCCTCGTGGGCAACAACTTTAGTGCCCTTCCTCATACCATATGGGTACCTAAGTGCCCATATCCGCACTTTAACTATGAAAAAACAAAAAAAACATCACAAATGAAATAAAACTACGATCCCAATTTTTTAAAATTAACTCATAAAATAATATGAATCGTGGTATTTAGTCAAATAGAAAACATCCAAAATATCCCTAAAAAATTATACACCGGCATGATGGAGTTGTTATTGTATTAAGCAGTTGTTTGGTTTAAGTTTAGGTTTAGGCTTAAATAGCTAAATAAATTAATTAATTATACATAAAAAATAAATAAATAATTTATGATATTATATAAATATGTATATGCGGGTCTGGGCAGTATAGTACCCTTACCCGTGCCCGTACCCATTTAATTTTATGGGTATTACGCGTATCCGTGCTCAGACCCATAAAAGCGGGGTTTTACCCTACCTATTATGGGTATTTTTTGCGGATATCCATTGAGTCTGGGTCCAATTGCAATCCCTAAACATCTTGTTAAAAACATAATATGTTTCTTCTTCTTTGACTATAGAGAATAAATATACAAGTATTAGTGCCCATTGTTTTTTCAATCTATTGTTTTTTTTTTTTTGGTACATTTTCAATCTATTGTTATTAACTTTAAAATAATATCAGTTTGGTTTGTGAAAAAAAAAACTTTTAAATAATAAAAGAGAGAAAATAATAATAATTTGATGATAATATTTATAAAGTAAAGTGAAAATAAAACAATATAATTTTAAGTAAAGTTAGTAAAATTAATGAGATCCATCTTTTATCCACACCCTATTATATAAATTTGCTTTACAGTCTTCTTTCCCTCTCATTTTCATCTTCATCTTCTTCTTCTTCTTCAGCTGCTGCTGCAAATCCAAATCTCTCTCTCTCTCTCTCTCTCTCTCTCTCTCTCTCTCTCTCTTCATTCTTCTTTCTCTATACTCTTTTGAGTACCCATTTTTCGAAGAGAGAGAAAAAGGGTCATGGAACTTGCTGGTGATGGAACTCCGTTTGACCCACGTACCGTTGAAGCTGTTTTCCGTGACTTCAAGGGCCGTAGAGCTGGCTTGATCAAAGCTCTCACCACTGGTTTCTCTCTTTCTCTCTCTAAAGCTTAACTCTCTCTCTCTCTTTAAATTTTGATTTTTGTTTTTTTAATTGTTGTTTTTTTTTGTTTTGTTGTTATTGCAGATGTTGAAGATTTTTACCAGCAGTGTGACCCAGGTTAGGGTTTTTATCCTTTGATCTTTACTCTCGTTTTAAGATTGTTTTGTTTTGTGTGTGTCGGTCTCAATTTATGTGTTTTTTTTATTGTTTTTAATTTTGATGTTAATTTGTATACTTATTCAGTGTATTGTTTTTGGATTTGTGTTTGAACGATGAAAACAGTTTTTTTTTTTTTTTTTTTAGAAAAATGAAATTTAATGGAGTGAGTTTGATTTTACTGTTTTTTTTTTTTTTAATTTTGCTGATTAAGTGATTATGTGAACTTATGAAATTTTTTTGCTAATAAACTTGAACATTGTGATGTGAGTTGGGAAATTGAGATATTTTGAAAACAGCCCTTTTGCTGGGTGCGTGTGTGTAATGATGTTTCAGTGTCAATATTGTTAGATCCAGACCGGAGATAGAACCAATGAGTTCAATTGGTTCAATCGGTTTAACCACAGTTGAAAATCACATGACTATTAAATTAAAAATATTTTTGTTTTAAAAAATGAACTGGTTGGTTTGATCTGGTTCGCAGTTGAACCAACCAGTTCGATCTGGTTTTGACAATGTTGTCTCTGGGACAAACTTGGTTTGCCTCCTTTGTGATATATATAAGTAGTTTTCTCACAAACTCCGGAAGCAGTCTGAATTGAAAAATGTTATGCTTCTTCTGACCTACAATTTCGCTATAGTCTATATTCTGATTGTTTTTAACTGTTTGGATGAACTTATTTGAGCTTATTGTCTGCACTAAACTGCATATATGGCTGTTTTGGGTTTATTTTTCGTTTGCTAGAAGTTGAATCTAATAAAATTTTGCCCTGTGTGAAACCCTAGGAACATCTTAGACTCTGTATGTTTTCAAAATGATTTTGGACTGAATTAAATGTTAATGAATCTCCAAAATTCTATTATTTCATAAACTCTATGCGTATTTGATTTTGGATTCACATTGTTTAAAAAGGAATGAGTATGCTTGTGAATATCGTATTTTATTGAATGCCATGATATGTATGATTCTATGATTTTATTTCAATGCTGTATAAATTGTGATTTAACATGTATAATTGTATGATTCTGTGTTTTTGAACCACTGCAATGATCCCAAATCCAGTCGAAATATCCATGCAGATTTGGTATGATTGTGAGATCTTACCTATCTCAAACCGATACACCGAATCTAGTAACAACCCAAGCCCAAATCCAGGAAAAAATAATTGAACACACCCTTGATTTATTCTGCAGTGCTATGAAACTAATCCAGAAAACCTTTTTTCTTGGCTGGTGATATATCGACGTATTTGCTTATTTCTTTTCTCTTTTTCTCATATGTTTGATTTATTTAATTATGCAAGAAACGATGTAGACTACATTATGAATTTTGTTGATGTGTTTTGTTTAACATGTTCTACATCAGAAAAGGAGAATCTTTCTCTGTATGGATATCCTGGTGAATTGTGGGAAGTTACTTTACCTGCTGAAGAAGTTCCTCCTGAACTTCCAGAACCTGCACTGGGCATCAATTTTGCTAGGGATGGGATGCAAGAAAAGGACTGGCTATCTTTAGTTGCAGTTCACAGTGATACATGGCTTCTCTCTGTGGCTTTCTACTTTGGCGCAAGATTTGGCTTTGATAAAGCCGACAGGTATGATAATTCTTTTTCTCAAATCCTTTGTTATGTTATGGTATGTTTAACTGCGTCTCCGTTAGATTTCTCGTGTCCCAAAGCCTTTTTGCTGTCTTTTTTTTTCTTTCTGAAGCTACAAGTTGTAGCTTCAGCCTAAACGTGCGTTCAACGCTTACTCACCACATATACAAACATATATATACTTACTCTTTCACTTTTCAATATTCATTTTCTGTGTTGAATGTCAACATATTTGGATGCATGTCATTTTGTTTTACTGTTGAACTTGTGTTTCTTATGTAGCGAGATTGATTTGATTTAATTTATCAAATGAATTCAACATAAAATATAGAGGACTTTCTTGCTTAAATTTTCAAAAGAAATAGTATTAATTGTTCTGCAGTTATGTGTATCTATGCAATATTTAACAGATTTTGCTTTTTTATGATGCATAGGAAGATTTTAAGTAAAGACAAACTTTCATGATGTTTACAAGATCCATCTACTACATATAGTTAGCATTTAGTTTTATGCTATGCAATAGCAAATGGAAAAATACTTTGTAAAAAGACGGGGCACTATTCTTATGCCAGTCTCTTTCCTTATATTCCTTATCATATACCGGATCAAAATGTTTTTTTGCAGTTGAACAATTCTTTAGCAGTTCACTGACTGCTTTTTTGTTAGTCACATCACATGTGCTCATCAGGGAGGAATGATCTCTCATCAAGAATTTTCATTTGAGATTCTAAGCTTTTCTCTCTTTATGCAAAATAGGTTGTTTGACACTTTGCATTGTTTTCAAGGATCTACATGACAATCTGTTAGGAATAAAATTTTCATGCGCATCTGTATGTTTGATGCTTAGCATTGTTTGCATGGGTCTACATGACATGTTATTAGCAATACAATTTGTGTGTGCAAGTGCATTGGTCTACATGAGACAAGCTGTTAGCAATAAACTTTTCCTTGTGGGTTTGATGGCATACCGAACTTGTGTGTTGATGAATGTCAAGAAGATTACAAAAATGAAAAACAAAAATTAGTTCATTTAAATCAAGTATACCGGCTATTTATATCCTGATCTGTGATACAATGTAATTATTCATGTAGGAAACGCCTTTTCACTCTGATTAATGATCTGCCAACAATATTTGAGGTTGTGACCGGATCTGCTAAGAAACAAACCAAGGAAAAGCCATCTGTCTCAAGTCACAACAGCATCAAGTCAAAGTCGGGCTCAAAAGCGGTAAATAATTCTTCAACCTTCTCTCTTCCTTGTATATTATCATTTTTATTTCTTCTTCTAGCTTTTTAGTATCATAATTGCATTATTCATTGTTTTGTACTCTAGTGACGCATCAACACTAGTTCGGTCACTATCGTAGATTCATATATTTTGCTTGAATAGATGTTGAAAATGTCTTGTAATAATGCTGAATGGAGTTGTTGGTAGTTATTTCCTTACAAATATGTGTCGTTCATGATTGTTTCCTCATGCAGCGTGGATCTGAACTGGCAAAGTATTCAAAGCCGCCAGCAAAAGAAGATGATGAAGGAGTGGACGACGAAGAGGAGGATCAAGGGGAATGCGCTGCATGCGGTGAAAGCTACGTATCTGCATCAGATGAGTTCTGGATCTGCTGTGACATATGTGAGAAGTGGTATCATGGAAAATGTGTGAAGATCACTCCTGCCCGGGCTGAGCACATCAAGCAGTACAAGTGTCCTGCTTGCAACAATAAGAGAGTCCGGCCTTGAATACCATAGGGAAGGGAGTTACTTCTTCTCACTGCTGTAACTCCATGCTGGACAGCTAACTAGTTAGTTGCTTAGACATTCCGTGTTGTACCATTTTCGTGCGTTTCAGTCCCGTCAACTTATTTTGTGGATATTATTTATTAAATATTTGATAGTTGACTGGTTTTGAACATGTCTCCTACCTTTTCCCTGTATATTGGGATATTTATATGTTCTTAGTACCCCGGAAAAATAATTGTTTGTGCAGAGAACAATTTCTGCTACATGTTCTCAGCTTCTTCTATGTTCGCAAGCATGCTGCATTGGATTTTTCAGGTTTATGATCTGCCACATATTGGCGGAATCAGAGTGTCGCTGTGGTTTTGACATTTTGACAGAGCTTCAACGAAATCACTGTATCACCGTGATTTTGTGAAACTCAACATTAATCTAATTGTGAACTTTGTCCATGGTAGCGTAGCCACTGCTCAAGCTACTGAAAAAGGACCGTAGTATGGTTGAGATGAGCATGATATGAGTACTGATAAGCCTCTAGCTTATTTATAGGAGTACTGATAAGCCAGTAGAGCATATGGGTTTTAAGGGATGAATCCCTCCTCGAAATCAATAGTAGGTTGAAGCAACTATTTATAGCTTTTATGTTTTTTATTGCACGGGCTTAAATTTATTTTGATAATATACATTCAAAAATAATTTAAAATTAAATTATCCAAACAACATGAATTTCAAGTAGACCACAACGTTGGTACCACGTTGTCTGTGGGATATTGAGATTGAGCTTAATTCTTTATAAGAATCTCGTGTGTAATAAGGCGTGGTAATACCATTGCCAGAATCCATCTGAATCTGCCCCGACTTTGACGTGGAAATCCTACTTTGATTGGGTGCGGGTGCGGGTGCAAGTTTGGATTTTCTCTTATATACAAAGTCGGGAGGCGAGAATATTGATATCCTCCAGCACCAGCCCGTTGGTAAAAATATAACTTTTTATATACACACTAGTTACAAACTCGAACATCCACGAGTCTCAGCATGGTTAAACTTTATAATTGTTTGAGCAAAATAATCATGAAGTCTTACCAAAATTGCTAACAAATGCATATCAATTTGTTAATAATTTTGAAAGTAAAAAATGTTGTAAGTAATTGGTTCACCATGTACATTATCGCCGATTGTGGGGATCAAACCCACGACCACGTGGTTAAAAGCCACGCGCTCTACCACTGAGCTAAGTCGGCATATTGTGTAGTATTGTGATATATTTCTTTATCATTGACCATAAGCTATTAAAATGAAATCATTATATGCATATTGATTTGTAATGTAACTCTCTCTCTCTCTCTCACACCTTCCTTATTATGTTTAACTCTCTTTGCTCGCTTTCTCTACCCTTTCCCGTCTCTCCTTTTTATTTCTTCTCTTTCTCTCTACACTCTCCCTTCTCTTTACCTTCTCTCATGCTGCTTAGACTGAACCTCCTTATCATGCTCATGCTAATAGTACTGATCCTTAGTATCATCATGATAATGATGCTCGATAATATCATAGATCTGCTCTTCAGTCGCATGGTACTGATTTTTTGTAGGACTAATCACATGCGACTGACCCCCATGTGAGCCCTCTACCCCATCTGGGTTCCTAGGCCTCCTTCCCCATTTAGTAGTGTTGTCCGCTACTCTCTCCCCGCGAACACTGCCAGTCATGGTCTCCTTGCCCAGTTGACGCCTATGTGGGTTTGGGTTCTCATACATATCTACACAACAAAAAACAATGAAAAAATTAATGAAAAACTCATTCAAACATTTTATCAGACACTTTTAATGTAAAACATACAACATTATTGTGTTATTTCTAATTTTAAACTACCACATTGAACTTGAATATAGTCTAAACAACATTTATGGTCAAAACATGCATATATAGGATCACAACCTACCCTAAATTTCAATAAATTATCCAACCCTAAACACTAACATTTCCACCAAATTTTAAAAAGAAAAAAAAAATCATAAAAACTAACAACGTGAATACAAGGGATTATTAATAACTACTTGTAGAATTGTTGATAATTTGCTTGATTTTGATGAAATAAATTGGATGAGATTCATTTGAGTGAGATTGGAGAGATTGGTTTATGTTTCTGTTTGGAATAATAATAGTGTTAGAAACCTAAATTCTTATAATAAAACGTGGAGGACCAATCACAGCCGTGATATTTATAAGATTAGTAAAATAGAATTAGCGAAATCTCAAAATCGACAACATTTATTTCCAGAACTTAATTTCATTTTCTTTTTATCTCAAGAAAATCTTTTTATTTTCTTTTTGTTTTGGACACAACTCTAGAGACTAATTAAATTGAGTATCTGAATCATGGCTAAAGGTTATCTCCAAAATGCTAAATTTCAAACATATATGATTTACCCTTGCCAAAAATGAAACAAACATTTTATTGCATGGAAGAGGCCACAAGTTTGCGACCTAAGTTTGCATTTGCAATTTGTAAATATAAAATTTACCTGATGGAATATGCACACACTAGTTTCAAATGACATAAGTACATGACAAATAAAACTGATGAAAGCAAAAGTAACAAGTGACTTTACAAAAGATAAATAAGTCAATTATGCTTATGCTGTTTTCTCTACATAACCATGTTTCACACCTTGCAATTATTGAAGGACCAGTCCAACTTGATTGATGCTCTAACAAAATAAATCAATTTCTTGGCACATGCTCCCCAGATGACTAAATTTAATTAACAAACTTCACATATATATTGCCTGTGATGACAAGGATATGTCTTCAAGAAAAATCTGAATTGTGAATTCCACTATTCAGTCAACTACGTCTATTTGTGTCATTTGGTATAACGACATTAGGGTTTCTTGTATGTGGATTTAGTGTTTCCGGTTCTTTCCCTTTTTTACCAGAACCAAAAAAGCGTGAAGAAATGCTCCACAAAGTGTCAGCAGGTTGCGCCTTTGTGGTAACCGGAGCAATCGATTTAGATGCAGCTTTTGACTTCATTGTTGGAAGCTTATTATTGCCCTTTCCCATTCCATTAGCAAGCAACCAGCGCGAACCAGATTGTTGCTGAGTTGAGGTACCCCAAAGCTTCTTTTTCTGAGGCTCAGGTGTAAGACCGGCCACATGAACTTCAGTAATCTTGAACTGAGGAATGAGTTCTGCTTCAGAAATTTTCTCCTCTTTATTCGTGTCCTTCATCTCCACCTTTGCTACTATTTCGCTCTCCTCATCGTCCTCATCATTGTTGTTGTTACGTAACTCGGACACACTGCAAAATATTTTTTGCTTCGGCAAGACAAACTCTCTCTCAACTTGTATAAGAGCAAGCATTGGTGTTCCAACTGGCTCATAATTTCTCAGAGGATCACGAAGCTGCACCATTAACGCTACTGTGAAATTGTTTCCTAGCAAACCGCATTTTCTGCCGGAGCCTTTGCCTCGTCTCCTAACTCCTCCTTTTGAACTCCCACGGATAAAGTCGAAAGAGTTAGCATGATGGGCTGCAAGAAGTTTCGAAGTATGCTCACTGATATTATCGACATCATCAATGTCACCAGAATCCAGCTTCATCCACTCATCAAGAGTTAACGATAGGCTCATTATCCCGTCAACACCAACATCACCGCTGTCTTTTACATCCATCAACTGCAAACCAGCAGCTCCTTCCATGCCGAGCGATCCGTCAATATCAATGCCTTTGCCTTGGAGAGCTGACATTTCCCCAATGGATTGTGCAACAATGTTAGATGGTGCATCCTCCTCCGACATCCCAGATTGTATTCTCAATCCCTCCATTGAAAGTGCTTCAATTTTGTTCATAGCCAACGGTGCAAGATCTTCAATTGAAACAAACTCGGAGCCTGTTTGGTTGGCCACCGAATTTGAATTGAAATTGCCGGACTTCAGTCTAGACGGTGGTGTTCCTTTCAAGTCCTTTTGCACAAAAGTTGTATCTTGACCTATTATTGAATCATGCTGCAAATGACATTGCCTAAAAAAAAGCAAAGCAAAATTTCATTCAGAAACATGTAAGCCCATGTTTGGTTAAAAAATTTAATAAAGCACTTATCATATAAGAGCTTATATATAAGCTATTTCTATAACAAAAGATAAAATAAAGTCAAACTATTTTCATATAAGCTACAAGATGTTTTCATAAGCTATCCTGGAGGAGTGCATGGAAATAAGCTGACAGGTCTTCCGAACAGTCTCACAATTACTTATGCCAATAAGTAAATTCAAATAATTCATTTAAAACAGACCCTAAGAACGGCTATTAAAAACTCAACCTTCAAAATAAGCAATACAAAACAGGAATAAACTAACCTTTCTGTTCCTTCTAAGGCAGGCATAGCTTCCCATGCTACTTGTTGCATTGTCTTCCCCGTGATATCTTCCAGTGGCATCAACTCCTTTGCCTGCATTGAGAGTTTTTCAATTCCAACTGAAGCCAAACACTGTAAAACTTCCATTATCCCGGAACCCATTTCTGCAGGTACAACAACAGGGTTGGAAACCTGCATGATTAAACTCCCACTAGCTTTGGAATTCTTGAAAATTGAGGGATCCATAGATCGTAGATAGCCTCCGTCTTTTGTCTGAAGAAAAGGGCCCAACCCCTCCGCAAGAGGAGGCAACGTAGGAAGCTCTTCAGGTGGTAATTGAATTGGACTTCCGAAACCGGTATAATCTTTTGGTGGAGAATGATGAAAAGCCTTCTCGTTCAAACCCCATTGACGCATTAAGGCTTCTGTTTCCAAATCTTCTAGCATTTGAGCCCTTTGTTTTCCCTTCACATCTTGAGACTCAACGAGATGTTTCTTCTGAAGGTCCTGGAACAAGGATGATGAATGCATACCCTCAGAGAAATTCCACTGCTCAGAGCCATTAGAAGCATCATAGCCATCATCAGCTTCATCGTCACAGTCCATATCAAAATCAAATAAAGAAAAGCCCCCATCTAGGGCTTCCTTCTCAAACTGTCTTAAGAGAAGCTCTCTCGGTGACTCCGGCTCGTTGTCAGAATTTGAGCCTGCTGGACTACGGTCTGTGTCTAGCATGCTTAAAAATTCATTCGCAACCGATTCTGTAACATCATCAAAGCTATGTGTCTTTCTCATCTTATATTCAGATTTGAATTCCGCAACATTAGGAGATTCTAGAGCAGCTGTCTCGAAATCTGAGACACTATTTATAGCTGATTCTAATTCTTGCAGTAGTTCATTTGTGAATAAGTCATCCTCTTCGCAAGCAGATTCATCTACCACTGACTGATCCTTACAACCATCATTTGCCTCGTCAAGAGAAGCGTGTATCAAACTATCTTCAGAAGATACATGTAAACCTCCAGTATCATAGGTAAAAGCACTATCAACTGTAGAAGTATCTTCAGAAGCCTTTGTGAAAGACTCCTCTACTTTAACAGGTTCAATTGATGACATTTCTATACCCTTATCAACAACAAAAAATTCATTATCTTGACAGTCAAGGTTTTCTTTTCCAGAATCAAGTAAAAGACACCCATCTGGCTTATCTGTCTCCAGGTTTTCATGAAATGCATCAAGTTCAGGTGTGTCAAGCACTGGACATGTATTTCCATCGTTAACTGCATGCACTTCAGGCGTTTCTTTTCTTATATCAGAGGAAGTATATCCATCTGGTTTGATTGGCTCGAGATTTTCTTTTGACAAATCAGGATCAGGTTCATTGTCCAGAGAGCTGCACGCCTTTTCTTCAAGCATTGGACATGTATTTCCATCGTTAACTGCATGCACTTCAGGCATTTCATTTCTGATATCAGAGAAAGTATATCCATCTGGTTTGATTGGCTCGAGATTTTCTTTTGACAAATCAGGATCAGGTTCATTGTCCAGAGAACTGCACGCCTTTTCTTCATCGAATTTCTTATATAAGATGCCTATTGAGCTGGCTAGTGCAGACTTAGACGATGGCAACACCTCGTGAAGATCCTTTACCTCTTCCACAGCTTGAGACGAGTACCGACTGCTATAGTTTTGTAAACTTCCGGCCCGCCTCATGCTGCTGCTTCCATCAAACTGTCTTTGTTTAACATCTGGCTTCGTCAACGCAAGACTATTCTGCCTTGAAGTCAACACATTAGGAGCATTATGGCCATCTTTTGTCGCGCTGGTGTTATCACCAACAACCGTATACCCAAAACTGACATTCATCACGGCACCCTTGGCCTTTCCCGATAACCTGAAACTCGTAGTCCACTTCCCCGAGCTCTTCTCCTCCTCAAGCTCCTCCAAAGTGAGAGGAAGCAACCTCGTAAGATCAACTCGATGTTTCCCCAAATCAAGCTCCGGCGCACTGAGAAGCGAAGCGTAAAGCAAAAAGTGCTTAGCTTCATATTTTGCAGAATGGTGAGGTCCACTCCTACTTCCATAAACTGAGCAAGTATAAGTCAACTTCTCATCAAATTCAGCCACACACTGAACCACTTTAGCCGGACGTGTCACCAAAACCCCGTCCCTCCTCTTCCAATACACCGAAAAACTCAAACCATCAAAAGTAGACGGCAACCCTTCAATCAAATGTACATGAAGATAAAAACTACAATTAAACCTCTTATTTCGGATATGCGAAAGCGCCTTCAACGGCCTCCAATTCCATATAGACCTCTTATCCTTCTGCAAACCATCATTATCATCATTACTATTACTCCCTTTACCCTTCGGTTTCGGATCAGGAAACAACGATTTTCCAGCTGTTTTAGACCTCGAATTCGAACCAGACACCGAATTCCTCGAAGCACTTCTATCCAAGTACATAGCTTTATTCATAGTTTCAACATCCTTCAACAATTTCTTTTGACTACCAGAAACCCCACTACTCTTCTTACCACTTTCCATTCTCGACAACATCATGTTCTACACAAAAAAACAAAATTAACGTTAATTCAAATAAAACAAAACCAAACCAAACCCACATTTTATATTTTGAAATAAAAACAAAAAAACCAAACTTTAAATAAATTAACGTTAATTCCAATGAAACAGACCCAACCCCATATTTTAAAATTTTCAAATAAAAAAAAAACTTTAAGTCAATTAACGTTAATTCCAATGAAACAGAACAAAACCCAGATTTTAAAATTTGAAATTAAACACAAATAGCATAAATACAAGTAAAAATAAAACAAATTAGTTAATACAAAAAAGGGGTTAATTAAGAGATTGAGTACCTGGTGAAGAGAGAGGGAATGAGTTTAGGTTAATAGATTGAATTGATTGATTTTCATGAGAAGATTCGTTCTGGAATTGAAATTGAAAAGGTGAAATTTTTGTACATGAAAAGTCAAAGTGAAAGAGAAAGAGGAAAATGAAATCTTACATAAGTTACAGTTGTGTGAGAATAGAGATAGCATAGCTTGTTAGTTTATCTTCTTCTGCTTCAACGATTATTTCTCTCTCCTTTATTTTCTCTCTCTAAGAATTGCCGCTACCTCTTTCAAAAATCAAAATCAAAATCAAAAGAAATTTCAAAAAACATTAGTGAGTAATTGGAGTTCTAAATGATGGAGTGAATAATAGGGTGGTAGGTTGCAGAAAAATTTATGTAATAGACCCTTATGATATTTCCTTATTTTGCTATTTTATCATAAAATTAATAAATGAAATTTGTCAAGTTTGAATTTAAAGTTTAATTTTTTTTCTTGTTCAAAAAAAAAAAGTTTAATTATTTTTTGACTAAACATAGAGTGTAAAATGATTTTCAATTTTTTGACTAACATATACTTTTTCTTTTTTTACTCAATCAATAATTGAAATTTCAAAAAAAACTATGTAGAATTTTATAAAGCTTGAAATTTATGAGTGTGCTTATCTCTAGACATGACATTAGGATGGCGATGGAATATAAACGATTTTTGTCTTTTTTATATTTGTCACCAATTTAAACAAGGTTGAAAAAATATAATTCAAGTTACGTATTCGAAGATGTTTGAGTTTCCTTGCCTCGTTCCATGCTAAACTTGAACCACATTTTTTTACTTTTCTATTTAACAAAAATATGTTCAAATTCAAGATTAGAGTGAATCATCAACTTCGTCCATGAATTTGCAAGCATCAGCCAAAATCGTCCCCAAATTTTGCGAAATATCAATTTCGTCCTTGAATTTGTAAAATGTCAATCAATTTCGTCCTTCCAATTAACTGGGGTGTTAACAGAGCTGACGTGGCCGTTAACCTCTCACATGGACTGTCATGTCAGACGCCACACAAGCAGGGACTAATATGGCCGATTGTAACCAACATTTTCAAGGACTAATTTGGCTGATTGCAGAAAATGTAAGAATGTCATCTTCCCCAACGTCTCTTTCTTTCCCAAATGTATAAAATTGAAACCCTAATTTTACAATCTTTAATCCACACTCCAAAATTCCCAAAAATTCTTCCAATAATTGGTGGTAACGTTCTTCCCCAATTGAAATAACCTCAAACCCTAATTTTTTGATTGAACCCGAAATCAAAAAATCCCCAAAATTCTTTCAAACAAAATTGTTGTAATAGAATCCGAAATAATGGGGTGGGTGTATGGGCAAAAAATGTTTAGAAAATCGATCTTCATGTTCAAGTCTAAGGAAAGTGAGAATGAAGTTCTTTGGAGGGTGGGGTTGATGAACAAAGTTGATACTTTAGGAATTGAGTTTAGGGTGATTAAGTTTTTGATAGTCATGGTTTGCTTGTTTGAGTTTATGAACATGCTTTTGAAATGTACTAGACGTGTGTAATGTTGTAATGAAAAGAGGTTGAAGATGAATCTTCATGTAACCTTTCTGTCAAAATATTTACATCAGATTAGTCCTTAAATTTTATGGCTATCCATCAAATCGATCCCTATTATGTTAAAAAACATCAAATCAGTCCTTGAATTATATAACTAACTATCGGTTTGGTCCTTGAAAGGCAAGCTTTGCAGAACAAAATACAAAACGCAGAAAACACAACTTGATCTTTGCAGCATTTACAACATTTGCAGCATCAACATTTTCACCATTTGCAGCATCAACATTTACAACATTTCCACCATTTGCAGCATCAACATTTTATGCATTTCCACCATGGTGGCATTTAGGATGGGTGAGGGAAAGAGTTTCCCACTATGGGAGAGTTTTTTTTTACCATAAGATTAAAGAGGTGCATAGATTTTAAAATGGTCTGTCCACACCATATATTTTCCTCCATCATCTTCAACCTTTGAAAATACAAATCTGCAATTCACCCACCAACCCATATCCATTTAAAATCAATCTTTTTTGTTAAGATGATTTTGGTCTAACACATTGAATGAATTTTAGAGATACTAATAATTTCTACCATTGGATTAAATCTGACACACACTATTATCATACATTCTCATCACTATATTTATTTTCATACAATCTTTCTCCACAACCATTCTTCTCTTCCCCACTTGCGGTCAACTCTTTTCTTAATCTTCATCTTTCCGACGAACTTCACCTTCCTCCGGCGTTGTTTTTCAACAAGCAAGTACGCCGGCGCCGACAACAGTATCAACGGCGGTGACAGTTTTATATTGAAAATGTTGCAGTTGTGCTTTCGATGAAGGTAGATTCTATCAGAAGTATTAATCTTCACACCTACACAAGAATTACGGAATTCTATGATTCTTGTGGTGAACCACTTGAAATGTCATGCCTTTGATATGGAACAAGTTAGTTGTTCTACAGATTATGAAGTATGAACTGAGAGTGGACAAAGTTAAAGAGTTTAATAGACTTAATATTTGGAAGAAAATCAACCTTTTTTTTTCTTTCTCAAAATGAAAAAAACTACCACATTCATCATCAATGTTTTTCAGTATATTTTATTCTAAAAAAAGACCAACAAATTTGTTCTTTCATGAAATTCCAGATCTGAGTTTGTTATGTTCTTGGTGTGGTTGAGATGGGTCAGTGTTTTGATGTTGTTTATGCCGTCGGGGATTTGGCCGGTGAAGTAATTTTGGAGGAGATTGAGGCACCTGAGGTTGGTACAATTGTACAGCCACGTCGGCAATGGAAAATCTGGGTTAGTGTTCAAGTGACGTGGTGGTAGTGGTTGGAGGTTAATAAGGTTGAAGACAAACTAAAAAAATGTAGTGTGGATAGACCATGATAAAATCAGTGCTCCAATTTAATCTAATGGTAAACAATCAACTTTCCCATGATGGAAAATTCTTTCCCTCACCCACCCTAAATGCCACCTTCCACCATTATCAACATCAACATTTTCTGCATTTCCACCATTACAAGCATCAACATTTTCTACATTTCCACCATTACCAAATATAGTAACCAACCAGAACAAAAATCATCTTTCTATTTTATAAACCGAAAACACTAATAAGACTAATCTAAACAACAAAAAAAACTGAAAACCTGAAAACAAAATCATTAAAACTAAAAACGAAATCATCAAAACTAAAATCGAAAAAAAAAACGGCCAAAAAAATGGTGAAAACGAACGGGAGAAGAAGGTGAGATAGATGTAAGAATCACCTTAAGCAAAGACCATTTCGTTCTTCAAAAATCCATCGTTGATCGCTGGCGATGATGATGATTTTGGAGAGGAGAAGGCGATGAAGGTTTTAGCGGGAAGGAGAAAGGTCGGGGACTGTTTTGATGGGTATGACTGAAATATGAGGGTGGAAGGTAAGGATAAAACAAGGGTAAAAATGGAAAAAGCAGAAAAAATTGCAGTTGAAAAGTGAAAACTGAATTTTTTGCGTTTCCATCAATTTAGTCCTTGTACACGTGACTTCCTTTTTGACATGTGTACATGACAACACAACATACAGGGAGCCAGCTTAGCATCACTAACGGACCTTTTGGACGGAGGGACCATTTTGATGGACATGAGAGAAATTCAGGGACAAAATTGATATTTTGCAAAATTTAAGGACGATTTTAGCTGATGCTTGCAAATTCAGGGACGAAGTTGATGATTCAGTCTTCAAGATTACCTTCAAAGTAGGGAAACAACTTGTTCAAGATTACCATCAATATAAAAATAAAATATGAATGATATTTAATGTTTTTGTTTAAAGGCTTCTAACTTGAGAGAGATTCCAAAAAAAAAACTTGAGAGAGATAAAAATGTAATTTTGATACGCGGAATGAGTTCTACGATTAGGTTAGTATTAGTGACCTCATTTTATGTCGTGCCATGGTCTCACCGTTTTTTGAAATCGGAAACAATTCAAATTCATTTAATATTCATACAAGACTATATTCTAACTTTTATTGAGTCTTTCGCTAATACCAGTAGATCGATCTCCCAAAATATTTGTCCATTATTTTATATTCTAAAAACCTTCATCTTTGACCGAGATTTCTTTGAAGTCCAATTTTTTTTTTTCCTTTCTTCATGTCATGAGACTGTCCTTCTTCACTTAAGTTTGTAGTAGATAAGGTTTGGTAAGCGTTAACATTTTACCTTTACTTTAAAAAAAATCTAATATAAATTAGCTATTTTCACAACAACAAAAATTTGGTATTAAAAAAAACAAAAATTTAGTTAGTTACTTTGGTAATGACCTAAAAATAGCTAATTAAAAAAACTTGAGAGAGATAAAAAGCATGTTTTCATTGTTCAAATTTAGTTAGTCCTTAAACTCAAATTTTAATATAGCACAAGGGATTCTGAAAATCAAAATGTAACAAACAATCATGAAATTAAAATGCATGATATAGAAAACCCAGAAAATAAACTGCAATGAGCATAAACTTGAGTTCAAATATTATTCTGCATGATATAAGTCCTTTACATAAGTTTTGTCAAAGAAATAGTCTTTTTACTCTTTTAGATTAGTGAAATGCAAAAACTACACTTTTTATCTTATTTATTTTATCTCTGTCCCAGAAAAAAATTACATGTTTCGTTATCTTTTAGTCTATGAACAAAAATTACTACAAAAAGGTAAACTTTTTATTTTATTATAGTATAATAAAAAGGTTGAAGGCTCTTGATTATAGCTTAGTTGTCCCGTATTATTTTTTTTGTCCCGTATGATATGATATGTATGCATTCTTTAATGTGCATTATATAGTTTTTCCTATAAAGAAAATGTGCAAATATACTTTACCTTACCTGTACACTACATTTGTATGCATATGTTACGTGTACCAACAAGTCTCATTCTCTCATGAGAATATTTTAATGCATTATACGATTTGTCAATAGTGAAAGGAAAATTTATCAAGAGCACCCTTGGCTAGCTAGGGATGGCAGAGAGCTCCCATCTCTATATATAGATTTATGGGTAGCAAGTATTTATGAATATTCAATTCTCGTTGATATTTAGAATCTAAAATAAAAAGAAATAGTAATATAGTTTTTCATAAATAAATTAATCACATCGAGATGGATAAAGAGACATCGATATTCAAAAAGATATTCTTCACCTTATACATATACATTCAAGAAGGCACTCGGACCCTTTCATTAAGGTTACCCCAAACTCTAAAGATAAAATCATTAAAGTCATTGCTTTAAGCCCATTAACAAAAAACTAATATTTTTCTTTAAATTTTATAAACAAAAATGTCTCATATTCAGACAAAAAATACCTCATATAACAAAAAATTTGTTTCAGACCTCATTTACTTTTAAAGATTATTGAGTCTATCCAACCTGAGTTACTTTTATCCAATGTGAATATTTGATATCATTCTGCATGAGGGGGATGTTAAACACACCTTAATCTCCCTTGTTCTATTATTCTTCCTTAATTACTCATCCCCTTTTCTCTAGTTTGTAATTTCAATTTTCCATTTCATTTTAGTGTATAAGAGTTTTCCCCCTTTTTTTTGTTTCGGTTCATTAAGAGCTTTTTCGCAATCAATATATGAGAAATTTTAGTTTATAGTCAATCTGGTTCCTCTTTCTTTAGTAACCGGCAAGCAAATCATGCTTTAAAATTCCTCATTTTGTGCTGAGTTAAAAATAATGTTTATTTCTTTTGTTTTACTAAAGTAGTAAGGGAAAATTATTGATAACATATTGAGTATCGTTTGATCCGATTTTTATTTTTGTAAGTTGCTCGATTTCTAGAGAAATTAGTACGTCAGTATTTGACATTGAACTTAATCTTCATAACAATGAGATAGGAGATTTAATTATTAGAGTCATGTTAACCGGTGTTCCCGGGACACTAGTTAAACAACTAAAAATGAAAATGTTGTGAATTCGTTGAGAAAAACACACCAATAACAAACTTGATGCGTGGAGCAAATTAATACCAAGTAATCAAATTAAGCGGGTAGCAAATAATCCAAACAAATAAAACAGCAAGAGATAGAGGGAAGAAAGAGAAAGAACACAAGAATTTGTTTACCTAGTTCGGTCTAATGATGACCTAGTCTGGGGGAGAGAGCAGCTCTCTGATCCACTATAATGATGAGTTTCTTTACAAAGAGATAT
The DNA here is from genome assembly GCF_003473485.1 of Medicago truncatula. NCBI lineage: Eukaryota > Viridiplantae > Streptophyta > Magnoliopsida > Fabales > Fabaceae > Medicago > Medicago truncatula. The sequence goes on along the minus strand of NC_053043.1, from coordinate 17,987,368 downwards.
TGAGTTACAAGAATTAGTCTTCAAACCTAATTCTACCCAAGTCCCAGCCTCTTCCCGTGACCAAGAGACTCAATCCTAATAGTGATTTGTTCAAGGTGAATCAAAACAATCCCAACCCTAGTGTTGTTGCCAAGAGAAATTCTCTATAAACCATAGTTTGTATGTTGGCTTCTAAACCCTATTTTCTACACACCTTATCATCTGATACAAGGCTTATATTTATAGTGGAAAGTAAACCCTTAAAAAACTGAAACAAATCTAACTGAAAATACGTTTTATTTTTATCTTCAACACGACCATCATGGCACGAAAATTCCAGTAGCTGCCTCATGATCTTACTTCAACAATCGTGGCGCGATGCTTCTCCATCGTGGCACGATTCTCCAGATTTCTGATTTTAAGTTAACTCTGACAATTCTCCACCTTGACTTCAAATCAGTGATGATGTCAGTTTAACCATCAATCACTTTGCTGCTCTCTCCAATCCTTCATCTAAGCTTCGATGAAGTTAATCAAGTCCAAGCAATGCTTGAATCTCGATCTTGGTAATGATTTGGTGAACATGTCTGCTGGATTCTCTTCCGATGCCACTTTCTCCACCATGATCTCCTTTGTCTCAATCATGTCTCTTACGAAGTGCAAACGAATGTCAATGTGCTTTGTCCTTTCATGATATACCTGATGATTTGCCAAATGAATGACACTTTGGCTATCACAATGTATCTTCACACACCCTTGACTAATCCCCATTTCTCCAATCATACCTTTCAACCATATGGCTTCCTTGACCCCTTCAACAAGGGCTATGTACTCTGCTTGAGTTGTTGAAAGAGCTACAACTGATTGTTGATTTGCCTTCCAAGTTACCGCTGTACCGAACAATGTAAACACAAAACCTGACAAAGATTTTCTAGTGTCTATGTTACCTGCATAGTCCGCATCCACATATCCCTCCAAAGCATCCCTACCTGGTTCTGACCTGTATACCTTAGACCACCTTTCAAAGATCCATTCAAATATCTCAGAACCCACTTCAAAGCTTGCCAATGCACTTGACCCGGATTTGCCATAAACCGACTTATCACACTAATTGCGTAGGATAAGTCCGACCTACTACAAACCATACCATACATAATGCTTCCAACCCCACTTGCATAGGGAGTACCCTCCATCTTGCTTTTCTCTTCCTCGGATTGAGGACACTACTTTATAGATAGCTTTGTGTGGTGACCAAGAGGAGTGCTAACGACTTTAGAATCTTTCATTCTGAACCGCTCCACCACTTTCCTCAAGTACCCATGCTGAGATAAGAACAACTCACCTTTGTTCCGGTCCCTCATGATATCCATACCAAGTATCTTCTTTGCATTACTAAGATCCTTCATCTCAAATTCATCATTCAATCTTTCCTTGAGCTTCTGAATCTCTTGCCTGCCAGAACTTGCCATAAGAATATCATCTACATAAAGGAGAAGATAGAGAATGACTTTCTCATTCCTTCTCATCATGTAAACACAACTATCATAGTTGCTTCTCACAAAACCAGCCTTTACTAGGAACTCATCAAACCGACGATACCACTGCCTTGGACTTTGCTTCAACCCATACAAAGATTTCTTTAACAAACACACTTTTGTATTGTCTTCTACGAAACCTTATGGTTGTTGCATATAGATAGTTTCTTCCAACTCTCCATGTAGAAATGCGGTCTTCACATCCATCTGTTCTAACTCAAGATCATACATGTTAACAATCGCCATAAGTACCCTTATAGAACAATGTTTTACCACCGGTGAAAAGATTTCATTGTAGTCAATCCCTTCCACCTGAGTAAAACCCTTTGCTACAAGTCTTGCCTTATACCTTGGTGCTTCGACCCCTGGTATACCTTCTTTCTTCTTAAACACCCACCTGCTTCCCACTACCCTTTGATTCTTAGGTAATGTAACAAGTTTCCAAGTCTGGTTCTTCTCCAATGAAATCATTTCCTCATTCATTGCCTTCAGCCAGTCCTTGTTTTCATTGCTTTCTAATGCTTCCCTGAAGTTCTTTGGTTCTGAGTCTTGCAATTCTTCAGCTGCATTCAAAGCATAACAAATAAGGTTAGCATAACCGTATCTCTCAGGTGGATTAATTTGTCTCCTCGTCCTATCTCTTGCTAGCTGATAGTCAGGATTAATTATCTCTTGGCCTTCACCCTCATCAGGTACTGGAGTCTGATCCTTCTCTTCCCTTTCATCAATGGTAGGCTCCACCTCAAACTGAATTTTCTCTATCCCCGTTTCCGAGCTTGTATCCAGGTCTTTGCACTTCATCCCCATACGGGTCTCATCAAAAGTAACATCCCTGCTTATAATAAATTTTGATTCTCTAGGTTCCATCTTCCACAGTCTGTAACCTTTCACACCTTCAGGATAACCCATGAAAATACACTTCACATATCTAGCATCAAGTTTGTCTTGTCTGACATGGGCAAATGCTAAAGCTCCGAAGACTTTCAAGTTAGAGTAGTCTACCGGTCTCCCACTCCAAACCTCCATAGGTGTCTTGAGACCTATCCCTGTGGATGGACATATGTTAATCAAATATGCTGTAGTACTAACAGCTTCTCCCCGGAAACTCTTGGACAATCCAGCTCCCAACAGCATACACCTCACACGCTCCAACAAAGTCCTATTCATTCTTTCTGCAAGGCCATTCTGTTGAGGTGTGTATGCCACGGTTCTATGCCTCTTTATACCTTTCTTCCTGCAAAACTCATTAAACTGCTCTGAAACAAACTCCAGGCCATTGTCAGTTCTCAACACTTTCAGTTTAGTCCCAATCTGATTTTCTACAAGTGTATTCCATTCTTTGAATTTTTCAAAGGCATCACTTTTCTTCTTCAGAATGTAAACCCATACTCTTCTAGAATAATCATCAATGATAGACATGAAATATGAACCTCCCCCATGAGTATTAACTGATGCTGGACCCCAAAGATCCGAATGAACATACTCAAATGGCTTAATAGATTTATGCACCCCCACTCCAAACTTCACCTTGTGTTGTTCAATTTTTCATTCCCTAGCAACCCTTGTTTAGCTAGCTCAACCAAACCCCTCTCACTGACATGACCCAACCTCAAATGCCACAGTTTAGTTACGTCCAGAGTGTCTCCACTAGCAACCGATGCATGAGCTATTACGGTGGAACCTTCTAAAATATATAAACCATGTATTTTAGACCCTTTAGCTATAACCAATGCACCATGAGAAATTCTCATCACACCACGTTCAATTCTAGTGCAATAGCCTAGACCATCAAACATGCTTATGGATATTAAATTTCTCCTAAGTTCAGGAATATACCTTACATCCTTCAAAAGGAAATCACGATCATTAAACATTTTGAGAGGGATAGTACCAATACCTTGAATTTTACAAGCCTTATTATTGCCAAGGCGAACTACTCCACCTTCTTCCAACTCTAACGTTTCAAAGTACTCCTTTCTCGGACAGATGTGATAAGAGCACCCAGAGTCCAAGACCCAACCCTTTTCAGGTTCCCAACTTGTCACAGTTAATGCTCCAACACTCTCATAACCTTCCTCATTACTTGCAATCTGAACGGATGGATTTCCACCTCCATTGCCCTTTCTTTCCGGACAATCATTCTTGAAGTGACCTGGATTGTGACAAATAAAACATTTGTACTGTGTTTTATTGCCATCACCCTTCGATCTAGACTTTGACCTGGAATTCTTGCCTTTCCCTTTTCCTCTGTTTTGACTTCTCCCCCTTGAGACATTCAAGCCTTCTCCACTATCATCAACCTTCAACTCTTTGAACTTGGTCAACTCTTTGGTTCTCAAAGCCGCTTGAACTTCCTCCAAAGTGATAGTGCCCTCTTTGCCATAAAGCATAGTGGCCGTCATAATATTCCTATGGACCTAAAAGACCTCCAAAAGGGCTTCTTTGACCCTCAAAAAGGGCTTAGCGCCCTTGAAGAGAGCCCAAAAGCCCAAGGCGCAGAAGCCGCCTTTCTAAACCTCTAGAACCTTCTAGAAACCGCCCAAAAGGCCTAAATACCCCTATTACTTGGAGACTAAGCAACCAAAACCCAAGCCTATAGAAGGCTATAAATACCACCCTTGAGAACACTCTCAGGTATCCAATATTCAGTCTAAACCCTAATAGACGATTCTTAACCCTAGAATCCTTATTGTACTTTTTCTGCAAGTACAGTTGGCGCCGTCTGTGGGAACCTCGGTAAAACTAACCTAGGCCGCACCTCACCTCTGAATCGCAACCCTAAACCGCGATTTAGAAACACCTTTTCCTTTTCATCACTGCGAGGTCTGATCGACCCGATGGCGAGGTCGTAGAGGCGATGAAAGATCTCTTTAGCCTGTGAGTTATCAATCCATCTCGCCGATGGGTTGCTGTTTCTTCCTCCTTTCAAAATTCCACATCGTAAGACTACTGTTGTACCATCGGTAAGTCCGATTGTGTTGTTGTTTGTTCTGCTGAAACCACAACGCTCAAAGAAGCTTCGATCAAAGCAGGTCCCAGGTTATATTTTTTACTCACGATATCTAGTATCTATTTATGTTGCTTCTGCGTAACGATATCTAGTATCTATTTATGCTGCTTCTGCATACCACACGGTTTCTATATATATAAATTAAAAATAAGACTTCTGGTGATATATAACAAAAGGTAATGGTAGTTTTTGATATAGTTTCCAAGCACTTTTCTCATGGACATATTTTTTGAAGTCGTATTTGATGGCATAGTTGTTTTATCCTGTTGTAAGTTCCATTATCAAATATTGACCTATATGTGCCTTTGATTTAGTTTCCAAATTAAAACCACTCATGAGATCTTTAATTTTTGCTATTTGTGTTACTATCTACTGTTCCATTGCGCTACCATATGTTTTTAAACCTTTCTGCTATTCATTAATGAAATTTCCACCACATGTTGTTAATCTACTTTATATTCATTAATTTAACTAATAATATTGGAAAGATTTATAACGTTATATCACCTTGTTAGTAACTTATTCATCATAATATGCACACTCCTGAATGTATAGTTTTAATATTGCTGCTTCTTGGTTATAATAAAGCTTGCCTATAGTGAACCTATAGTGAGCTTATTCAGTTACTATTTACACACGCTATTAGTTTTCTTCTAGAAATCATCATAATTTATGGAACTTGAAATATCAACATAATACTGGAGATTCTCAGTTATTTATTTAACTATTTATGATGTGTATTTGATTTGGCCGGTTTCGATATATTGCACAAAGCGCCCCTGGAAAAGACAAAAATGCAGTGAGCGTGGAACCGGTAAAACTGACCCGGGCCACACTTCAATCCAGCCTTGTTTGATGCTGTCGTCCCTGACCTCCGGGCATCCGTCTCATCATCGAAGCCGCTAAGAATCACACCGCCATGAACCCGACCGACGCCGTCTTGAAAGGACATCAACAAACCGTAAAGCAGCGTTATACCAGGTTATGTGCATAAGGATCATAATATATATTCAATTGGCGAATTAATTTAGTTATTGTTATTACTTCCTTTGTTGTGGAAGCTGCGATCGAAATATGCTTTTAATTAGGCGAACAGATACCCCTCTTGGTTCGTTAGGAAATAGCTATGTAAAATAGACTAATATAGGCTATACCACGAAGAAAGGTTAGAATAAAGAAAGCATGGGTATAGGATGCTATTGATAGACAAGTTAAAGGGCGAAAAAGTTTGGAGGTGGAATCAAGATGACAAGCCAAGACGACTGATAGCATCGATATGCTGATTTTAAGGTGTTAATGTATCAACTCATTTTGGCTGCTACAGAAACTAAAAGAGCATGGTATGATCGACTTCACTGTAAGTTTTAATCTTTCATATTTTTGAAATCATCCATAAGGAATCAGGTACATATTTTAAAACTGCACAAAAGTCATGAACTTTTAAGATTGTGTTGAGTTGCCTAGAAACATAGTATGGTGTAATTGAAAGTATAATCTTGTCCTTTTTTATGAGAATACTATGATTATCTTTAAATGATGTACTAAGAGAAATTATAGGAAGGCAGATCATGATCAGTAAATCCAAATTGCTAGAAAATCCATGTCAGATTCATTCTACACATGCTAATGTACCAAGTTTCTAGTATTGATAAAGCTTGATCTCTACTTTTATAAATATCTTGTTAGTTAAGGAAATATGTTTGTTTCACCATCCTACTAACTAATAGTCAAATATATAAGGTAGAATTAGCCTACTGAAACTTGACTTCTCGACAAGCATATAGTAATTCCATTTATTAGTTAAGAACTTATTTAACCTACTAGCTACCAACAAGATCCTGATGTGTTATTTCTTCCCATAGGAGCATATGCTAGTATCATAGCTAGCTGTCTATATTATTAATCAAATTTCCTGTCTTGCGATTCGAGTGGTATCATATAAATATAATATGTGGATAATCAGTTTTGCATAAAAAAATGGACAATTAAATATGATTAAAACTCTCAGTTTTCTTTTATTTATTTACTTTGGAAGTTCGGAGGTATTGTTATATTTTAGATAAATCAAGGTTGGGATACTAACAAGCCCGCCAAGGGCTAGATGAATGAAAGCAGAGAACTCGCCAATCAACACGCCATAATTAAACGAGCATGGAAGCAACAGTCCCGCCATTGAAAACATACAGATGAAACGCGAAATTATATTCTAAAATAACTTTTTCGACCTTTGAGATTTGTTTTGCAGGTTTTTAAAAAGAAGAAGTATCGAGTGACCGCCCAAACTGGGTCAACCTTTTTAAGGCTCTGACTCGGCGGCCCGATAAAGGAGAAGTATCGACAGACCGCCCAAACTGGGTCAACCTTTTTAAGGCTCTGACTCGACGGCCCTGACTCGGCGGCCCGATAAAGGAGAAGTATCGACTGACCGCCCAAACTGGGTCAACCTTTTTAAGGCTCTGACTCGGCGGCTCGATAAAGGAGAAGTATTGACAGACCGCCCAAACTGGGTCAACCTTTTTAAGGCTCTGACTCGGCGGCCCGATAAATAAAAAGAAGAACAAGGAAAAAGGGAAAGGAACGAACAAGTTACCTGAGTATGCAACCAAACAAGTCAGAGGCGGAAAGGGAGTTTTTTCTCTTCGTGAGGAAACGGAAGCGACGAAATGAAATGAGAAGGGAAGAGTTTTCCGCCTCTTTTTAAGGGAAAAAGGTAGCTCTCTCGAAAAACGTGCCGATTCAGCGGATCGTTGACACGTGGGACAGATCGAACGAAAAGGTAACACGCCATCAGAACAGCAAAAGTCGGAAGATGTGGACCGTTGGATGAAGGGGACATCATAAATAGAACCATCCCGCCCAAACGTATTAAAGCGTCCAGACCGCATAAAGAATTAAAAGCACCACGCCTTGTACCAAGACTTGTGCTTGGGGGCTGTGGACCGTCATTATATTCCTAAGAGTTTAGGGACCCACAGGAAGGACTTAAACACCCTCTGTAGGGACCTAAGAGGTTCTTCAGAAAGTCTGTGAAGATTGGGCGCGTTATCCTATAAGACGTCGCCACGCTACAGACTTCAAAAACCCGCCTAAATCTATTATTTAGCTCTAAAGCACCACGCCTTGTACCAAGACTTGTGCTTGGGGGCTGTGGACCGTCATAATATTCCTATGGACCTAAAAGACCTCCAAAAGGGCTTCTTAGACCCTCAAAAAGGGCTTAGCGCCCTTGAAGAGAGCCCAAAAGCCCAAGGCGCAGAAGCCGCCTTTCTAAACCTCTAGAACCTTCTAGAAACCGCCCAAAAGGCCTAAATACCCCTATTACTTGGAGACTAAGCAACCAAAACCCAAGCCCATAGAAGGCTATAAATACCACCCTTGAGAACACTCTTAGGTATCCAATATTCAGTCTAAACCCTAATAGACGATTCTTAACCCTAGAATCCTTATTGTACTTTTTCTGCAAGTACACATAGTATCCTTGAAATTCTCAAAGGACCTAGGTAAAGCACACAGTAGGTGTAAGGCTTTATCCTCGTCTTCCAGATTAACATCTATGTTCGCCAAATCATCAATAATCTTATTGAACTCCGTCAGTTGCTCCATTATAGGTTTTGACTCCACCATTCGGTAAAAGTAGAGTTGTTGTTTCAGACATTGTCTATGTGCCAAAAATTTGGTCATGTATAATGAATCAAGTTTATTCCACATAGACACAGTAGTAGGCTCCCTTGATACTTCTCTCAACACCTTATCCCCAAGACACAGAATGATAGCGTTGACCGCTTTATCATTCATCTCCGTCTTCTCAGCAGGTGTCAGATGTGCAGACATCTGTGCTTCTCCCTTCAGTGCTTCAACACACTTTTGTTGAATTAAAATTGCCCTCATCTTCACCTTCCACAACCCGAAGTCGTTACTACCGGTGAACTTTTCAATATCCCACTTCGAACCCATGATACCTGGTTATTGATCTGACCTTTGCCCCACGGTGGGCGCCAATTGTTGTGAATTCGTTGAGAAAAATACACCAATAACAAACTTGATGCGTGGAGCAAATTAATACCAAGTAATCAAATTAAGCGGGTAGCAAATAATTCAAACAAATAAAACAGCAAGAGATAGAGAGAAGAAAGAGAAAGAACACAAGAATTTGTTTACCCAGTTCGGTCTAATGATGACTTAGTCTGGGGGAGAGAGCAGCTCTCCGATCCACTATAATGATGAGTTTCTTTACAAAGAGATATTGAGTTACAAGAATCAGTCTTCAAACCTAATTCTACCCAAGTCCCAGCCTCTTCCCGTGACCAAGAGACTCAATCCTAATAGTGCTTTGTTCAAGGTGAATCAAAACAATCCCAACCCTAGTGTTGTTGCCAAGAGAAATTCTCTATAAACCCTAGTTTGTATGTTGGCTTCTAAACCCTGTTTTCTACACACCTTATCATCTGATACAAGGCTTATATTTATAGTGGAAAGTAAACCCTTAAAAAACTGAAACAAATCTAACTGAATATACGTTTTATTTTTATCTTCAACGCGACCATCGTGGCACGAAAATTCCAGTAGCTGCCTCAGGATCTTGTTTCAACAATCGTGGCACGATTCTTCAGATTTCTGATTTTAAGTTAACTCTCACGAAAAAGAAAAAAAATAAAGTCAATATTAAAAGCAATACTTTTTCAAGTTACAAAAAGTAAAATAGACAGTTTTCAAAAAAACATTTCCTTTAATAATTTCTTAACTAATGCCCGAAGCAATGGTTAACCTTTCTCTAATTATTATGAAAGCCAAAATGAAAACCTACCGTATAGATATATATCATTTTCTTTCTCAAAGTCTCGTCATGTAGTTATTCTTAGCCTCACGAAATTAAAGTATCGTGTCTCCTATGTGTTATTGAATATTGAATGAGCAAATGAATTAGTTGCATTGCATCGAAAGTGACCATGTAGTTAGACTTGGATTCAAAGACATCGAGAACAACACAAAATTATCCAAGATAACACAGTTTAATGTAAAGCTATTATTTTAAATTGCAGGATTATTTTATTTTCTAATTTTCCAATTCTTTGATATAGTTTCTACGAAGGATGCTCGTGTAGTTCCTCCTATTTTAAAATTGGAGTAGAGACATATATGACTAGCCTTCAAAATTGTGATGAAGATATCACATATGGTGGTTTGAGGGTAAGGAGATTGAAGGAATTTAATATTGTTCTTTTAAGTAAATGGTGTTGGAGGCGTCTAGTGGATAGGGATGGTCTGTGGTTTAAGGTCCTCTCTTCCCGCTATGGTGAGGAAAGAGGGCGCCTTAAAGAGGGAGGTAGGAGGGGATCGTCGTGGGCAAGAGATTGTGAAAATCTAAGAGGGAGTATGTGTTGAGAGTGGGAGTTGGTTTGAAACGAACATTTCAAAGGTTGTAGGTAATGGTTTAAACACATTTTTTGGGACAGATTGATGGGTAGGTTCAGTTTCATTGAGGGAGAGGTTTAGGAGGCTTGTATGATTTGTCCATTTATCAGGGCTTAACGGTGGGAGAGATGCATGCTTTAGGATGGGGGGACGTAGGGGAGGCGTGGGGTGGAGACATCGGTTGTTGACGTGGGAGGAGGAGTTACTGGGGAAGGTGAAACATTTACTCTCTAATGTGTCCTTACAGGTTTCTAGTCTGGATAGTTGGTTATGGCGACCGAACATAAGTGATGGCTATTCAGTTCGTGGTGTGTATCAAATGCTCATGCGGCAGGAGATGCATGACCATGATGTCGTTTCAGATGCGGTGTGGCATAAAAATGTCCCGTTAAAGATCTCTATTTGTGCTTGGTGGCTCTTTCGCAATAGATGGTCTATGAAGGACAACTTACAACATCGCGGTGTTATTCCCCTTGAAGCTCAATTGTGTGTTTCAGGTTGTGGCCAAAATGAAAAACATCTAATTATATATTGTCATACTTTTGGTTTTCTTTGGCAACTTTTGAAGTCTTGGATAGGTGTGTATTAAGTGGATACTCAACATGTTATGGATCATTTTCATCAATTCATATATGCTGCAGGAGGCCACATTTCTCGTCGTTCATTCCTTCACATGATTTGGCTATGTTGTATTTGGGTTCTATGGAACGGAAGACACCATCGGTTGTTTTCTAATATTGTTACATCAACTGTGCAACTGATGGAAAAGGTAAAAATGACTACTCTTTCATGGTTGAAAGCTAAAAATGTTTGCTTTCCCTTTGGTTACCTTATGTGGTGGCAGCAACCCCTTGTCTGTTTGAAGAGTGGTTGACCGTTGTTTCCATCTTTTTTGATTTTTAAGAATTTGATGGTGTAATTTTGTTCCGCTTCTTTTTGCACTCCTTGTGCTAGAGAGCAGAATCCTTATTTATTAATTTTATTAGGTCTGCAACAACTTAACCTAATAATTCCCCTTTAAAATGCTGAATTAGGTTTGCAGCAATTTAACCTAACAAATTCCATCTAAAATGCAACGCACCAATTTAACCTAACAAATTCCCTCTAAAATGCAGCAATCCCTAATATTTCTCCTCACTGATGAGCTTTTCATTCCTATCTTATTGTGTCATCGTTTGTATATATCTATTGTTTCTGTAGACTCTTTTTTTTTTGACAAGTTGTTGTACACTTATTTAATACGTTTACAAACATAATACCCTAATTTTCATGCAAACTTGGGTACCCTAATTTCCATGCAAACTCGGATATATATAGAAAACCCTAAACCATGTTTCTCTAAAAAAAAAAAAAAACCCTAAACCATGGTAAATTACACAGACAGCAGAAGAATCATATATTTTGGTATTTTGATTTTTGAAAATGGAAGGACGTGACCTTATAACTTTCCTCTCATACCACTGCTTAACTGGTATTCTAATTTAACATGCATTTTATCAATATGCTTATTTTTTTGAGAATTGGAATATCCTTTTTTGCATTTTTTGTTTTTAGTTTGAGATGTTTACACCAATTTTGGCAGTCTTCCTATTTAGCTTTGTCGCAATTTCTTGTTCTATTATCTAAGGATTCAGACTGTGTCGTGTAATGTCATGTTTTTTGAACTTAATCTGAATTTTGTTTCGTTCAAAACCTTATTCTGTTGTTAGCTTTTATTTCCTATGCATACTTTTATTATATCTTTCTTTGCAAGCAAAGTTGTGCAACTGTGAATGAGTTTTGAGGCGAGAATCACATTTCCTATACCCTAAACCCTATTTATATATTGCATTTTATTATTGGTTTGTCAATCCCATAATAATAAACCCGTGCGACATACGGGTCAACAATCTAATTTTGTGTTAATACATATCTCATTTTGGCTTGTTAAAAAAAATTGAAATAGCGTAACTTTTATTTAAAAAAGGAGAATAGAAAATAAAAACGAAATATGTGTGTGTTAAAAGGGAAGAAAAGCCCTAGTTGCGGAACGTGAATTGCAATTGTGCAAGTGAGTGGCGTGAAATTACGCAACCACCAAGAGAGTGTACGACAAAGAGGAAGAAGCTTTGGGTATCGGCGACAAAAGTGTGTTCGGCAAATGACTTTCGTTTCATCTGAAATTTGAGTATGTTATTTTTCTTAGACCATGTGCAATGGTTAAAAATTTTCAATACCCTTCAACATCCATTTTTTCAATTCCCAACACTCCACATCATTTTCTCTCTCATAATTTAACACCCATTCAATTTTTACATCTCCAATGGTTTTTTCATTCAACACTCTATCCCACCATCTTTTATTTCTTATTCTTATTTAATTTTATATTTTTGTTTTTATAATTACCTAAAATTATCAATTATAATTAAATTAAAATAATACAATTAACTATTTATTTTTTAGTTTTTTTGCAAAAACAAAATTTTGTAATTGTTGGTTGGGAAATTGATTTGTGTGTTGATAATTGTTGAGATTTTGGTAGCTAAATGGATAATCAGAAGAATTTTGGGTGTTGAATTGATTATTATTGGGATCCATTTCACTAAACAAAGACTAAAACTTCAAAATAAATGCAAATAATAAGATTAAGAGAGTGAAAAATTTGGTTTTTTTTTTTCTGTGTCCAAATCAAATGATCCAAGTCTCTATTTGTAGAGAAAAAAAATCACGAATTTTGGTAAAAAAAATAAAAAATAAAAAATAAATTTGCAATGAAATAATTGAGTCCAAATTATTAAGAAGATAAAAATCCAAGCAGCCAATCAGGAAGCACCACGTGTCCCTACTTTATGCAAAAAATCTTCTCTCTTCGCGTCCAACTTCAACCCACGCGCCCTGTCGGCGCGTGTAGCACACGCGCCAAAAAGAACCAACAGAAACGCGACACGTGGTATACGGTGCAGACTTTCAACATGTTGAAATGGTTCATCATCTCTTTCATCCACATCATTTTCAACAACCCCTTCTCCAATAGTTTCAATAGATGAAAATGGCTTTCAATAACCCCATTGTGGGTGGTCTTAGTGAGTGGGTAGGTAGCTTTCTTTGGGTTCTCTTTTTCTAGTTTGTGAATCTGAGTGCTCTCTAAAGATAGAATTACTACCAAAAAATATTGAGTGGAAAAAAAATAATTTTGTAAAAATCTAAACAAATATCTTTGAACATTTGAAAATATTAATTTTTATATAATAAATTGTGAAATTATGTTTTTTTTACATGTTTAACTTGTATTTTTAAGATAAAATTTTATTTTGTGGGTTTCTCAAACAATGTCCTTATGACATTTGTTAGTATTCCACAATAGAGACATCCACTTTTAGGTACATAAATGAGTCACACGTGTTATCATCAGTAATTTTTTATTTTTAATAGTACTATCTAATAAGCACTTAATCCCTTCAACCAAACATCTCGCACAAATTTCTTGAACGAGACTCGTTAATCATATATCAATAACTCAATATCATTATATTTTAATATTCCAATATTAAAAAAATGTGGGTCCCACGTAAGATTGAAATGTTTCATTGGGAGCTTAATCGCATTAGTACTCATATTTTTTTTTTCAATAAGGAGGTACAAAGTCTTAAATGGAGATATCCCAAGTATTTGGGTAAAAAGATCCCACCCATCTCCACCCGCTTGGTGCCCTTTGTTTGAAAGACTTCTGTTTATGTGGTTTGAAGATCAGTTTCTCAGACGTGTCGAGCAAGTTGAATTGGTTGGATAAAGAGAATTGATCAGTTAAAAAATACGTAGAATGACATTGATAAAGAGAATTGATGATAAAGGTCAAGGTGATGAAAATTCTGATCAGAGAGAAAGAGATTTTTGAAAATGAAACAAATTGATTGTTGTTGTGATTTTGTTCGATATTTGAAGGTTACGGGCGATGAATGTTAAGGGAAGAGAAATAGAAAAAGAGATCTAAAAGTGAACAATTGGTTTTGACATTGCTATTGTTATTAGACGATAGTATAAGTGATAAATTTCTTTAAGAGTGAGGCTATAAAAAATTATAATTCTCCCATTTCAACGATTGAGGTCCTATTCAGTTCAAGGAATTAGTCAATCTTCATAACAGGTGGCCTATAAAGGAAAATTTGGTGCGTTGAGGCATCATCCTGGTCGACGCTCAACTGTTCGTGTCCGGTTGTGGCAATAATGAAACGGAAGATCATCTCTTAATTCATTGTCCTATTTTCGGTGTGCTTTGGCATCATGTCAAAACTTGGATTGGTTTGAATTTTGTGGAACACCGACATATTTTGGATCATTTTACTCAGTTTGCTTATTCCACGGGAAGCTTTAAACCCCGTCGGTCGTTTTTGCTGCTTGTCTGATTATGTAGCGTTTATGTGTTTTTGAATGAAAGAAATCACAGTTTGTTCTCTAATAAGGCTAAATCTTTTAGGCAGCTTTTGGAAAAAAAATCCAAATTACTACGTTACATTGGCTGAAAGCTAAAAATGTGTATTTTCCTTTTAGGTACCATATGTGGTGGCAGCAACCTCTTGTCTGTTTGGGCATTGGTCGACTTCTTTTTATCTGTAATTATTCAGGATACTTTGTATACTCTTGTTTTGCTCTTCTTTACACACCTTGTACCAGAGAGTAGTTATGTTTTTCCTTGTGGTAATATATCTCATTTTTTATTGTAAAAAAAAAAAATTAGTCTCTACAGATACACACACGTAAGTACACCAAAAAAAAAAAAGGTACACATAAAATATATCTTTATAACACCAAAAAAAATAAATGTGTGTGTAGCTATCTGAGAGGTCTAAACTCAACCCATCCGTGACGCTAAGCCAAATTGGAGATAAGTGTCGCATCATCAGCATTATCTTTATTAAGAAACGATTGTCATGTTTTCTACCCCAAATGAAACGATTGTCATGTTGAAATGGTAGTATTTGCTTTATCATAGAAACATCGTCAAGAACGTATTAAGAGGGACAAGATTAAGGATCATAGTCATACATTTATTAAAATTTGATTATTATTTAAAACTAATTTTCCCTTATTATTTGAATCGATAGCAGCAAATTATCCATGTGGAGTATCATCAATTTTGACCTAAAATCAAGTTTAGTTACTCTATTAGTTTTTGGGTCCCCTCCAAATTGTTTTTTCTTATTTTATACTTAAATAAGTAATTTTTACAATTTTCTTAGTATGTTTAGTTTGTTTTTGTGATTTCGTAGTCTTTGCACGACTTTGTTTGTTTTGACTTACTGCTTTTGTGCGATGTGATTTTTGATTTCCCGTCTTAGTGCTCATTTACTTGATTTAGATTGAAAGATAATTTGCTTTGAACATGTATAATTAATAAATGACTTTTGCATCAAAAATTATCGAAAGGTGATTAATTATCTCCCATGTGCCGTGCTTCTGATCTGTCTGTTCGTTCAAATGACTTGACTTGCACTTTGAAAGATATTTTCTTTAATTTTCTCTTCCCACACCAATATTTAAATGCATGTTCCTTCTCTATTCCCACATAATAACTATAGAACACAAACAAAACTAAATACATAAACCACTTTCTGCTAAACCAAAATGAAGTCTTTTTCTTTGTTGTCACCTCCACTTTTATACCTTCATCTCCTTTTTTTGCTTACCTTCAATTTAATGTGGTTTGGTCCAAACAAAATTAGGGCAGTGGCTGCAATAGGAAACCAAACTGATCATTTGGCATTGCTCAAATTCAAAGAATCAATTTCTAGTGACCCATACAAAGCTCTTGAATCTTGGAATTCTTCCATCCATTTCTGCAAGTGGCATGGAATCACATGCAGCCCCATGCATGAACGAGTTACAGAGTTGAGCCTAAAAAGATATCAGTTACATGGATCTTTATCTCCCCATGTTTGCAATCTCACTTTTCTGAAAACTCTCGACATTGGAGACAACAACTTCTTTGGAGAAATTCCACAGGAGTTGGGTCAGTTGCTACATTTGCAGCAACTTTTTCTCAGCAATAATTCTTTTGTAGGTGAGATTCCTACAAACCTGACATATTGTTCTAATCTCAAATTATTGTTTTTGAGTGGGAACCATCTCATTGGTAAAATACCAACTGAAATCGGCTCTTTGAAAAAACTTCAAGCCATGACTGTTGCGCATAACAATTTAACTGGAGGAATCCCTTCATTCATAGGAAATCTTTCATGCTTAACACGTCTATCAGCTGCTCTTAACAATTTTGAGGGAGATATTCCACAAGAAATATGTTGCCGCAAACACTTGACATTTTTAGCTTTGGGTGAGAACAATTTTTCCGGTAAGATTCCATCTTGTCTTTATAACATCTCATCACTTATTTCCCTTGCGGTGGAACAAAATAACTTTCTCGGCTCTTTTCCACCCAACATCTTCCACACCCTCCCCAATCTTAAAATATTTGATTTTGCAGGAAATCAATTCTCAGGTCCAATCCCTTTTTCGATTGCAAACGCTTCTGCCCTACAAATATTAGACTTATCAGAAAACATGAATTTGGTTGGACAAGTTCCAAGTCTAGGGAATTTACAAGACCTTTCCATTCTAAATTTGGAAGAAAACAATTTAGGTGATAATTCAACTATGGATTTAGAGTTTTTAAAATATTTGACAAATTGCAGTAAACTACACAAGTTTTCGATATCTTATAATAATTTTGGAGGTCATTTGCCAAATTCCATAGGGAATTTATCCACTGAACTTAAACAACTATATATGGGGGGTAATCAGATATCAGGAAAAATTCCTGCAGAATTAGGAAGTGTAGTTGGCTTAATTCTCTTGACCATGGAGTCTAACTGCTTTGAAGGAACTATTCCAACTACATTTGGGAAGTTAAAAAATATGCAGAGATTACATTTGGAGGAAAACAAGTTGTCAGGAGATATTCCACCCTTCATAGGCAATCTCAGTCAATTGTATGATTTAGAATTAGATCATAATATGTTTCAAGGAATTATTCCTCCAAGCTTAGGAAACTGTCAAAATTTACAATATCTAGATCTGTCTCATAATAAGCTTAGAGGAACCATACCTGTAGAGGTTTTAAATCTTTTTTCTTTATCAATCTTATTGAACTTGTCACATAACTCTTTGAGTGGTACCTTACCAAGAGAAGTGAGTATGTTAAAAAATATTGAAGAATTAGATGTCTCTGAGAATCATCTATCTGGTGATATTCCGAGAGAAATTGGTGAATGTATAAGCTTAGAATATATTCATTTGCAAAGGAACTCCTTCAACGGAACAATACCGTCCTCTTTGGCTTCTCTCAAAGGTCTTCGATATTTAGACCTTTCAAGAAATCAATTGTCTGGATCAATTCCTGATGGTATGCAAAATATCTCATTTTTGGAATATTTGAATGTTTCTTTTAACATGTTGGAAGGAGAGGTACCGACAAATGGTGTATTTGGAAATGCAACCCAAATAGAAGTGATTGGAAACAAAAAGCTTTGTGGAGGTATTTCCCACCTGCATCTACCACCATGCCCTATCAAGGGTAGGAAACATGCAAAACAACACAAGTTCAGGTTGATAGCAGTGATAGTTAGTGTGGTTTCTTTTATTCTCATACTTTCATTTATCATCACTATCTACATGATGAGGAAGAGAAATCAAAAGAGATCTTTTGATTCACCAACAATTGATCAACTAGCTAAGGTTTCATACCAAGAATTACACGTAGGAACCGATGGATTCTCAGATAGAAACATGATCGGATCAGGAAGTTTTGGTTCCGTATACAGAGGAAATATTGTTTCAGAAGATAATGTTGTTGCAGTTAAAGTCTTGAACCTCCATAAAAAGGGAGCTCACAAGAGTTTCGTTGTTGAATGTAACGCACTCAAAAATATTAGACACCGAAATTTGGTTAGGGTTTTAACATGTTGTTCTAGCACAAATTACAAAGGTCAAGAATTTAAAGCTCTAGTTTTTGAATACATGAAAAATGGAAGCTTAGAACAGTGGTTACATCCTGAGACTTTGAATGCAAATCCTCCAACAACATTGAACCTTGGTCATAGATTAAACATCATCATCGATGTTGCTTCTGCATTGCATTACCTTCATCGAGAATGTGAGCAGTTAATCCTTCATTGTGATCTAAAGCCAAGCAATGTCCTTCTTGATGATGACATGGTTGCTCATGTGAGTGATTTTGGCATAGCAAGACTTGTCTCAACCATTTCCGGTACCTCTAATAAGAATACTAGTACGATCGGAATAAAAGGAACAGTTGGTTATGCTCCATCGGGTATGTTTTAAATTCTTGAATCTTGCTTTGTTTTTTTAATTCTTCATATTTTTTTTTAATTCTTCATATATATATAACACATTTTGTTACATATTTTAGAGTATGGGATGGGTTCAGAAGTATCCACTTATGGTGACATGTATAGCTTTGGAATCCTTATGCTGGAAATGCTTACCGGAAGAAGACCCACCGATGAACTTTTTAAAGACGGTCAAAATCTACATAACTTTGTTACAATTTCATTTCCTTGCAATCTTATAAAGATTTTGGATCCACATCTTTTACCAAGAGCTGAAGATGGAGCACGAGAAGATGGAAATCATGAGATTCTTCTTCCAACTGTAGAGGAGTGCTTAGTTTCCCTTTTTAGGATTGGACTTTTTTGTTCATTGGAATCACCAAAAGAAAGAATGAATATTGTGGATGTCACTAGAGAGCTTACCACAATCCAGAAGGTCTTTCTAGATGGTGAGATGAACTGATATTCTTATAAGTTTATTTCGATCATAACCAACGCATTAATTGCTTATGGAATTAGAATTTTATTTTAATCATCTTGTTGTTGTGCATTTCAAAATTCCCAAACTACAAAATATAATGGTAATAATAACCTTCTTGATTTTAATTTCAGGTCTTGAACAAAATTTCTAAGTCATTTGTGGAAAGAGAAGTTATGCAGCATAATGTACTTTGCTAAGAAAATGAATGGTCAGCTGGAATCACATGTGGCAATGCTTAGTATACTAGTTGCTATAAATAAACAATGTTTTCTGTATTGCTTTCTAATTAAATGATGTGAGAATTGATAATTCTCCCATATTTATCGTTATTCTCATCTGAATTGTCATTATAGTTAATTCAATGGGTGTCGATTTAATCAAATCTTTATTAAAATGTGTTTAATTCATAAGTATATTAAACTTTGTTTGCCCAAATAAAACAACAATCAATTCATGTGAAATGATTTTACTTCTTAGTATATTACCAGATATGAATGAGTTACTTCCTTGACTGTTAGAATCAAACTCAATTTTAATCCCTAGAGTCAATCTTGTTAATCATAAAAAATAGTAGATTACTATACGTAAGCATACATACCTGAATTTATAATCCGATATGGTTGATGTGATATATCTTTCTAGATCAATACACATATATTCTCAGTGAGAGAACCTTTATCGTTATTGTCTCTATCTCCTTGTGATGATGGGATGTCAATAAGAAGAGCAAACTACTAGTTATAAAGACAAGTAAAAGTAAAAAACAGTGAGAGAAAGAGAGAGAACATACGAAAATTTGTTTACTTAATTCGGTCAAATACTGACCTAGTCTGGGTAGAGAGCAGCCCTCCGTTCCACTATAATGATGACTAACTTTATGAAAGAATCAAAGGGTTGCAAGAATCAGTTTTAAAACCTAATTCTACCCAAAGTCCCGAATCTCTTCCTGTAACCAAGAGACTCAATCCTAATAGTGTTTCTTCAAGGTGAATCAATGATGATTTAATGGATAGGTAACTGATTTATTGGAAAAGATGGGAGGAAAATAAATTTGACAGTAACTGATTAAAGTTTGTCAGCTCATTACCCTTTATGTAGTTTTGTTACTTATAAAGTTGTCAAAACGGGCGGCCCGGCCCGTTTAGGCCCGGCCTGGCCGAGCCAAGGGCTTTTAAGGGCCGGGCTAAAAAGCCTGGTTTGAATATGGGCTGGAAAATAGAGCCCGAGCCCGGCCCTTTGCGGGCTCCTGGGCTAACGGGCCAGCCCAGACCTGTTTTTTTTCCTTTTTTTCTTCATTATTTAAGGACTGAAAACATAATAATATAAATGTACACAAAATTTATAGTTAACAAAAGATAAATGAAATTTGGTCAAGAGAATAACAATTATCCATAGTAACATTAACACAATTGTACACTAAAAAGTATATTTATTAAATTCATTTGCTAATCAGTATAGTTACTATATATAATTTTTGTAGGGAACAACATAGTCAATATATTGTCTTGGAAGATCCACATATATGATATAATTAATTAATTAGCCAATACATGTAAAAATAAATTAAAAAAAGAAAGAAAGATAAAGGGTACTAACTTGAGTTGACAGTGAGGAAAAGAAATCACAATGCAACCATAAGCAAAAGGGTTTCAAAAGTGGGGAATAAAAACATAACATTTTTAACATTATAGGAGAACAAGAGTTAAGAAACAATGATGAAACACGACCACTTTGATTTTTGTTTTTCCTTCATTTTATACAATATTTAGAAGTGAGAATGACTTAAATACCAAATGAACATAACTATTTGGATTGTCCGTCCAGTCCAGTGTAAAAAATAACCTTTTTTTTTTTGCGGACTGCGGGCTTTTTCGGGCCGGGCTAAAAAGCCCTAAAAAAATTCAGGCTGCTATTTATCGGCCCAAACCCTACATTTTATTCAGGCTTTCGGGCCGGCCTGTAAGGCCCGACCCATTTTGACAGCTCTAGTTACTTAGATAATTTTTCTAAGTAGTTTTGTCTTTTGTTTGTGTTTGTTTGGGATATCTATTTAGAGTTTGCTCTCTAGTTGTTAGAATCATCATAGTTGGATGATTATTTGATGATTGTTAGTTCCTAGAGATTTATGAAGACATTGATTGTAACCATTACTTTGATGATGGAAGTTGTTTTTGGCTGGTATCCCTTGATTTTTATTCTCTCACGTTGGGAGGAGTTTTCCACCTTAAAATTATGGTGTTCTCATTTATAGCTTTTACTCCTTTTTATTGTTGTTGTTGGTTCTGCCGATTGTTCATGTTCCCCAAAAAGAGATAATTTAAGCTTCCGCATATTTTGCATTGCGCACCCTGATCCCAACACAAGCAGGAGCAGAAAATGGTAGAAGAAAAAGGAACCAACTTGTAGTGAGTTAAAGAGATGAAAAAGACAATATTGGAAATATGAATTTGGACATTTATAAATGGGTTAATGGTGCTTTACCCCCTGTAATATAGGTCATTTTTAGTTTTCTTCCCTGTAAATTTTTTTTTTTTATTTACCCCCCTGTAAACTTTTTTTTTTTTTTGGAATACCCCCTTAATAGGTCATAAAAAATATTTTACAGGGGGGAAACAAAAAATGACCTATATTACAGGGGGTAAAACACCATTAACCTTTTATAAATAAGAGAAGCCAAGGAAACAAGACATGGAATATGTGTGATGAAACTTCTTTGTCTCTATGTGATTCTCGTCCCTCTCTTCTATTCTTCTTATTTTATTCCTTTTGTTACCTATTACTCTCTATCAAGCTATAATGCTTAATTGAGTGAATCAATGAAATCTTATTCACATTTTCATTCCAATTAAGTAGAACCATTACACAAACACAATGTTTCACTCCACAACCGAAGTACAAACACCACCCTCCCTAAATAGCAAACCCAACCAAAAGGTGGTACATTAAGGCAAACTCAAAGAAATGTTGAGCAAACAAATAAACCCATCAGCGCTTAGCAAAAACCACAGAAAACTAACACAACTTCTGCAGCTAAAAATGGGTTAAAGATCACGATCCTTAGGTTTGGATGATAACAAAGCTAATTTAATTCAGAAACATGACGTTCAAAGATGCCGAGACAAACCTTTCTATTGCCTTGAAAACTTGCGTCACAAATTGAAGAGCATGCCGTTTAACATGCTCTTCTATTTGTTTGTCGTAACTATTTTCATCATCATGAAACCTATCCCAAATCACAATTCCTCCATAGTTATAAGATTGTATAATGTGAGGAAGAACATTAGAAAGGTGATAATAATCTTGTGGTATGTAACCACTACTAGGAGCTGCAGTAGCTGATCCTAGAAGTCCCATGAAAACATTATTATCTAGTTGAACTAACCATGTCCAAGAATTCCATGATCGTGTGAGCAATGTATCATTGAAGTTTGTTTGATCATATTGACAATTAGGGTTATTGTAGAATTTAACAATTGCATAATCAAAAGAGCCAGATTTGATAGCTTTGTCAAGGTATTGATCTGGAATAATACATTGGGATGCAACAGCTATATAAAAGTACCTAGAAGAGATATAATTAGTTAGTAATGAGAGAGTTAAACAATGAAAATATAAGAAAGTTGATCATTTTATATTTAAATTAAGTCTTAGATTTGGTATATTTGTCTGCCGCATGTTATATATTTATTTTTTAAATATCAAGAAAACATCAATTAATATTTTTCTACTAATATATCTTCATTGTATGTTCTCACCTAGCTGTTGGAATTAATATTATAATTCATCAATACAAGAGATGTTCAATAGCAAAGATTATGACGACAATCGTAAGAGTACTTGGCAGCTTTTGTTGCATTGGCAAACTTAAAATATTCTCAAAATGCATGATTGAAAAATATATTAGGGTTAAATATGTTTTTATTCCATATAAATACTGAGAATCCCGTTTTTAATCTTTACAAAATAAAATTTATATTTTTTGATCCATGTAAATAATTTAGTCTTTATAAATATGTTCTTAAACTAGATTCAATTATTAGATTAAGTGAAGAACATATTCTTAACATGCTCTCTCAACACTAGATTTTTCTTCACACTATCTTCCAACAATTTAAAAATTCTGAAAATTAATTTTCAGAAATTAAAAAAATCGAAAAAATATAAAAAAAGCTCAGATATTTTTTTTTTAAATTCTGTAATTCATTTATTGAATGTTAGAATTTTTTTTTTTAAAAAAAAATGAAAAAAAAATTTGTTCAGAATTTTCCATAATTTTATTTCAAAATATTTTCAAAAACCTTATTTTCCAGAATTTTATTTTCTTAGAAAATAAAAAAAAACTTTAATTTCAAAATATTTTTTTTAGGATTTTTATTTTATTTTTCAGAATATCTTATTTTATTATGAAATTAAAAAATATATTCTTATCTTAGTTTCCAAAATTTTATTTTTATTGAAATAATTTTTTTTCGAAAAAAAAAATTCTAACATTCAGTAAATGAATTACAGAATTTAAAAGAAAATTATCTGATTTTTTTTTATATTTTTTCGATTTTTTTAATTTCTGAAAATTAATTTTCAGAATTTTTAAATTGTTGAAAGATAGTGTGAATAAAAATCTAGTGTTGAGAGAACATGTTAAGAATATATTCTTCACTTAATCTAATCATTGAATCTAACTTTTCCATAAAGAAAAAGGATTAACCTTTCTCATGTAAACACACACCTTAAAAATATCATTCTTCATCCAAAATTGAGAGTGAGTACCCTGACCCATAGGTAGGTCCGTCTCTAATAAAGTAGAGACTTTTTATTTTGCACCATTGTGATGCAAAGATTCTCTCTCAGCATGCTATGATTTTATCATGTACGTTTTGGTGCAAGATGAGCAGAGAGCTATCAAATCAATTTGCTTTTTTGTCATTCATGTTTTCGATGCATGAGGAGTAGAGGAGGGCTAATAATTGAGCATTTGTTTGGTAAAAGAAAACTTTCTTACTCACTAATATACTACACCCTCGGTTTCTACTCTCTCCGTTTCTAATTATAAACAATTGAACTATTTGTAAAAATTTTAAACTCTCAATTTTTGGAGGTTATATTAAATATTATTTTTTGTGTAATTAATATTTCATACACCACTAAATGCTTGATAATGATAATGTAGTAAAAAAAATAGTAGTGATATATGTACAATCTTTTGATACAATTTTTATAACAACTTTGGTTTTCTTTTTTTTGATTGGTCAAAAATATTAGAGAGAGAAAAATGAAGAGAAAGAATAAAAAGATAATGTGAGTATGAGAGAGAAAATTATCAAAAAATTGTTAAAAAATAATTGTACAAATATCATTTCTCGAAAAGAAATATTTGATCTTTCATTTGTTCAATATTTTTAACATGTCAAATTTTTTTTAAGCTAAAGACGAATATGTGGTAACCATTTTGACACCCTAATACACTACAAAGATTTTTAATTGAAATACAAATTTTGCACTCCTAATTTAAGGTTTTGGATTCACCATTCACCCTTCAAATGCAATTTTTCTTTCTTTTTTTTTTTTAAAAGAAAATACAATTTTTGAATTCCTCCACAAGTCTTCTCTTTTTTTCAAATGTTCGTTCTTCTTTCAAAATCCTACCCTACATTCCCTTTCAAACTTGCAAACAAAGTTTAAGAGTTCATAAAATTAATTTGGGAATATTAACCGTAAACTAAATAGGGTTCATAAACAAAAACATAGATAATCTACATTAGGGGTGTTCGCGGTGCGATTTGGTTCAGTTTTGAGCATAAAAGTTATCCAAACTTTGAGATAAAAAAACATGCGGTTTGGTTTGGTTCGGTTGATTTTTAAAAAGTCATCCAAACCAATGCGGCTTGGATTGGTTCGGTTTGTGCAGTTTATCGCGAGATAAAAAAAATATTACGTTAACTCTAATGTTGCCAACTTGTTACAAAATAAACATAGGACATTTTATTATGTTGTTTATATGATAAAATATTAGGTAAAATTTATATCAAAATAGGTAAAATTAAGAAGAAACATAAGCATGAAACAAATTATTTGGAAGTAAAGAAAACAAATTCATCACTGGAAATGAATTGAAAGAGATGGAAAGGAATTATAATCGAACCTCTGATGGTGCAATAATGGAAAAAATGAATCAAAAGAGATTATTCTTGAGCTATGTAATTGGGCTAGTACATGTTTAAGTAATATTCATTATTCTTGCGGTTTGGTTTGGTTTGGCTCGGTTGCTGAGATGCAAACCACAAACCAAACCGAACCGCGCAGGAAAAAGTCATTCGAATTCATCCGAATCAAGTGCGGTTTTTTGCAGTTTTGATTTGGATTGATTTGGTTTGCAGTTTTTTTATTAGGTTGGTTCGATTTTGAACACTCTTAATCTACATAAATCAATAATAATAATAAATCTCAATAAATCAAACAAGAAGACCCGCTTTAATACCCCTTGTTGGAATCAATTTAATAATTCATCAATACAAGACATACTCAATAACAAATATTATGACGATACTTATACTCTAGTGTTGAAGTCAAATAAATATATGAGCATCTATAAATTTTAGGATCTAGACAAGTTGATCTTAAACGATATAAGAATACCTAACTTCATGTTGAAAGTCTTTCAGCATCAACGATGATAGTCTTGACGAGGTTTGTGGTTCTTCCTAAATTCGAACTCTTAATTCCTTTAGACACATTTTAGAGATGTGGGAGAAGAGACAATATGACGTGTATGTTGGCACCATAATCTATATATAGAGTTGATGGCCAATTACGGTTTCATTATTCCAAAATTGATCATCTTGACTTTCACTCATACTGAGCTGGTATCAATTAATTAAATGTATAATTAATTATCTATTTAAAAATCTATATAGTTTTATTATTCAATTAAGACTTCTAATTAATAAATTGTTAATATATTATTAGTATAAAAATATTGGTAACTAAACATCATCGAAATATAATTAAATAATAAAATATTTTAACACTTACTACTCCACTAATTATGTAGTAATATTAACACTTTGATTAAAGAATTATATACATAGGATAGGATTTGTCTAACCTAAAAAGGCTTAACTGTGTATTTGTTCAATGTAAATATAATTTCCAAAAACTTTTATTTTGATCTCACTATTTGTTTTGTTTTAAAAATAACTCCAATGATTACTCTCCATAGTGCGCAAAGATACTTGATTTATCCAAAAAGAAAAATATTGATCTAACTCATTTTGAGTGACGCAGAAGTCCACCTAATTTCTGCATCACCTTTTAAATAATTTTACAAATCTTTTAAAAATAAATTCAAGGAAACCTGAGCAAACATTATTTTGCATTATGACCTTTCTTCCTCTCTCTGACACTTAAAATAACTTCTCTCAAACCTAACCTCAAACCACAAAAAACCAAAATGAATGAAAAATACTAACAACAAAATTTGAATAGGGGCAATAACTTGAAAAGGAAATCGAAACCCTCATTTGACATAAACATGGTGAATGAGTCACTCAAACAAAGAATAAACAATTTTGGATTTTGAATTTGTGGATTTCTTCAAATTTTATTTTAGAAAATTATTTAAGGATAAGTGAAAAATTAGGTGGACTGTCACATCATTAAATAGTAGCCAAATAAGCATTTTAAAACAAAATAAAATAAAATTAAGGAGTGACCAAATTAATGTTTTTTGGCTTAAAATCAATCTACCCTATATTTATAAGGATTAAAAGCATAATTAAGTCATCTTAATAAATACTTATTTATGAACATATACATAGTATTAAACATTTTGACATTTCTAATTAAAGAAAAAAAGAGCAAAATTACCTGTAATTTTGTCGTACGTAGAGAAGATACTTAGCAAAGAACTCCCATTGATCTGAACCTCCTTGAATATCCAAACTAATACCATTTAAAGTAACACTTCCAAGTGGACCAAATTGACCATTAAGGAAGTTAGTAAATAGATAATTAGCTACATTTTTAGCATCCTCTAATGAACCAAGAGAGTAGGTTTCATTTTCATAGGCACCTCCAAGGGAAAGAAAAACTTTCACACCTTTTTGTTGACAATGAATTATTTCAGGTTCAAGATTTGTGCAAGGGTTTTTGTCATTGCAATGACCTATGAAGTTTAACTTTGGGATTCTTCTTCCTTCTTGAAAGATATTGAGGAATGATAAGAGTACAATCTTGTAAAAACCAGTGTCACAAGTTGATTTCAAAGTGCTTTCTTCTATGTTTTGACCCCAATAGACAACCATATTGCCACCATTTGATGATGATATAGTGAAGGGGGATGTTGTTAAGACTAAGAAAAGGGTCAATGCTTGTCTTTTGGAAACCATATTGCGGTTATTGTGTTGTGTGTAAGATAGTTTGATTACTTTGGATCCCTTGAGAAACCCTAATATAAAGGTCTTAGGATAAGGTTATATTGTACGATATAATTAAGACACATAATATTGAGGAATTAATCATTTAGTCCCTGAATAGGACTTTAGTCCAAGAATGTAGAGAAATTGCAAAACAGTTTTTGAATGTAGACTCTATTAGTCAATTTTAGTGATTAAAGTGACTAACAAAATCTACATTTAGGGTCTAAATTGACTAACAAAATCTACATTCAAGGATTATTTTGCAATTTATTTGCGTTTAGGACTAAAATGACGACTTCTATGATCTAGGGGTGGGAATAGGCGAGGCCGCTCTTCAGGAGCCTATGACCCAACGTACTTAAAGCTCGGCTCGGCCTAACTCCTTTATTAAATAGGTAAGACTCAAGCTTTTTAAAAAGTTTATTAATTTAAATAGGCTAGGTTAAGGCTTATAGAAAAACCTACTAGACCTATCAGGCCATATTAATAAGCCAGGCTTAAGCTTTAATTTATTCAACTAGGCTCGATCTATTTAAGCAAAGCCCAACTCGATCCGACTCATTTCCATCTTTTCTTTTAAGTTATTCAAAGACTAATCTGACTAATCTCCTTTAATATTCCTTCTTATCTAACTTGTAAATAAAAAGTACTTTTTTTCTTGACCAAGTCAATAGGTAAACATTAATTAATCTTTAACGTACAGTTTCCAGCTTTCCAGCCTATCCAAACAAAGTGGACTTTTTGGGATACTTTATTTTTCTTCAAAAAAAAATCAATTCCAAAAACTACATTGATTCTCACAAAAATTGTCGTAATGAATTATGATTCTTACTAATGACACTCCCTCTGCAATTTATAAAATTTAAAATATAATTACAATCTCCAAACTACACATTAGAAACATTTGTTAACATTTTTATATTAAAAATAAAAAGTGACAATGTTTTTGCATCAATTATTTGTAGGGTCGTGGTCTCGTGGAACAAGTTTTTTTCAGTCCAGTCTTGTTTTATTTTCTTCATTTTATATAAAATATGACATTATGAGACAAATAGTGTACCGTGTAATAGTAAGTACTCTTTCCTTGTTGGTTGGGAGAAGAGTGATTGCACGTTAGATCACTGACTTCCGGTCCCCGGATTGAGACGGGTAGTACGTAACATGCAGTAAATAATTTATGATTCCCTCGGTTGAGAATCGCTATTGACACATTTGATAGGGCTGAAAAACACATATAAAAAACGAAAATACTCTTGCAGCAGTTAACTACCGAAGTTTAAAATCGGCTGCAGTTAATTATCGAAGTTTCTTCGACAGTTCCGACCAAAAAAGGAAAAAAAAAAAAAAACCTCAGCACTTAAATGCCGAAGAACTAACTCATCGATTTTTTTTTTCGTGAATCATTTTCTGATTATACTTAAACTTGATATTGTTACTTTACGCTATTAGATACACAGTCTATGTGATTAACTGTGAATGAGAATAATACAAAGTGCAGATAGAAAATTACACCGTTTATCCAAATTAAAATATGGTTTTAGTTCCTGCAAATATGCCTCGTTTTGGTTTTAGTCTCTGGTAAAAAAAAATTTGTTTTTGGTCCCTGCAAAATTTTTTGTTTTTTAAAATAGTCCCTGAGGGACTATTTTAAAAAACAAAAAATTCTGCAGGGACTTTTTTTAAAAACAAAATATTTTGCAGGGATTAAAAACTACAAAATTGGTTCAGTTATAATGTGTCCCGTATGCAAGTCTATCACAAAAGTGGGGTCAGGGACTATTTTCAAAAACAAAAAATTTTGCAGGGACCAAAAACAATTTTTTTTTTACCAGAGACTAAAACCAAAACGAGACATATTTGCAGGGACTAAAATCATATTTTAACCTAAAATATCAATTGTTTCAGCATTTTTATATCTGCCAAACCTGTTCCATACAACCCATACTATTGATTAGCCGAGCAATAAATTTGAAGGCAACGTAGTAACGAAGTTATTTTAACATGTCATTTCTCGGCTAATCAATCATATTGTCCATAGTTCAATAGAGTTATTTTAACATGCTGTTTGGTTTTTAAAAAAAAAAAAAAGAATGCTGTTGACACATGTGTTTAAGCTGAAATACACCAATAAATGATCAAAATATCCCCTCGGCAGTTAACTGCTGAAATCCAGTTATATTCATCGGCAATTAAGAGCCGAGATCTCTTAAGTGCCGATCACATTTTTATGTCTTAAATGGACATTTTTGGTTGCTCAAAGAGGAAAGTCAACACTCATTACCACACAAGGAAGAGGATCAACGCATTAATGGTGATAAAATATTTTTAAAGGAGCCATATCTTCCTCATTGAGTAATATTTTTGTCATTGATGGTGCAATATTTTTGCAAATAAAATGATGAGAATTGGTTGACCATATCTCTCAATTAATCTAGAAAATTTTATCATTATGTGTATCATTATATGTATCACTATAATACCCATATACTTCTACACAGTGTTCGCCACCCCACTGTAACTAAAAATTATTACTCACCTTTATATAATATAAAACAATAAACTAATATACTAATAATAATATATAATATTAAAATAATAAACTAATATATACTATTTTTTTAGGGATGATTTTATTTTTTTTAGCAACTAAAGTATAGTATTTTTTGGAAGTATTATTTAGTTCATTTGAATTTCACAACAATAATTGATTTTTTTTTTTTGACGTTAACAGTAATTGATTTGATAATGTTCTCAATTGTCTAAATTTTTTTAGAGGAATTGTCCAGTTTTATTTGCAATATATCCTTGTTGGAAAGTCGGGAATAATTTTTTGTAATGATAAAACAAATCACTTGCTCCTCTAAAAAAAAATTCACTTGGTTCGTATCCAGAAAAAATAATTGACTTGCTCAATTAAATATAGCATTTAACTTCAATAAAACTTTCTAATTGACCTTCTCACTATGTATAGTGCTAACAAAAAATCTTAAATCTTAATTACAATCAAATCAATGGGGCGGAATTAAAGCAAAATGCATTAATGGCTACAGGATGGAAGAAAATGGTCTACATGAGTGAAACTGAATTTCAGCAGTTAACTGCTGAGGTTTTCCTCGGTAATTAACTGCAGCCGGTTTTGGACTTCCTCGGCAGTTAACTGTCGAAGGACATTTTAGTATTTTACATGTGTTTTTCAGCCAAACAACATGTGTCAACATCAATACTCCCCTACGTTTTACACCATGTTTTTATTTTATTTTTGAGGAAACCATTTTTTGTTTTTGTGTTTCTTAACATAGCAAAATGAAATATATTAATAGAAATGCTAACAAGTGCCACATTTTTAGGGACTTGATAACAATTTTTTCTACACAAAAATTATCAATTGTTTCTATTTTAGAATCTTTAACAAGTTCTCTAATGACACTTTTCAAGAAGTCAAGCAAAACCGAAGGAACAAAAAACAAGACAGGCAAATAAACTACTAAATTATATGTCGTTTTATGATATTAATGAAATATTAATGTTACTTTTCATGTTAGTATATCTTTTCTCTCAAAAAAAAAAAATGTTAGTATATCTTTAGTTATTTATTACGCTCCCTTCTTTCAATTCTTTAATTTATCTTTACCATACAACTTATTAAGGACAATTTTGTAAAACATATCCATAAAAACAATCTAAAAATTGTTTATGCTTGATATTGGTGAGAAGATGGAAGCTGGAACATGACTGATAAATGGCGGGAGGAGATGAAAGTTGGAAATTTTTTGGTTGAAAAGTAACTTTTAATATTTTTTTTGTCTTTACCCATTTATTTGAAATCTATCTCTCATAATTATTTACTTTAGGTGTATAAAGTGTCAAGTTTTGGTTGGTTGTGACCAAATTGCAATTCTACTACTCTAAAACATAAATCCCACCATTTCTCCTTTAACAACATAAATAATTCCCACCAAAACAGGATGCTTCCTACTCCAAAACATAAATTCCCACCATTCCTTCCATCTATCTGTTGGAGAAGTTTTTCGGTTACAGTTTAACTGTTTTTTGCAAACCTGTTTGATGATTATTACTGGTTCGTTCAAATCTTTGATCGGTTTATTGACGTAATGTCGGTTTTCGTGCATGCCCGACCATAACCCATTATCGGCTTGGTAAGGGGTTCGGCTCTAGGCCGAATCGGTTGAACCGACCTGTCCCATTTTTAAAACACTCTTAATAAGTTCTATTGGGTAAAAATAGAGGGTTGTTGATAAGACAACTGACAAAACCATGTAGAGCATAAGACGAGTGAAATTTCAAAGTTCATCAATCTGACCAAGTTATCCTCATGATAATTGAATAAGAATATATCAAAATAATCATCTAGATATTTCAAAATGATAATCACATATTACATTTATAAACTATTTTTCAACATCTAGATATCACTAGACTCCAACCCGTTTGATGCATGTGTTTCTTAGATTTTCATATATAAGTATTAAATTGGTTGTATTATTACTTTTAGAGTTACATTCAAACTCATAAAAACAATTAAACTAAGTGATGATTAAGAGTGATCGATATGAACAACCTCAAAAAAGCAGATGAGCAATATTCAATTTGCATCAACAAAAATGAATATGGAAATCAAAGTCATAAATTAAATTCAGTGAAAGTAATGAAAGGTGAAAATCAACACAATAAAAATGACAAATCATAGAGAACATTGTTATCAAAAGGAAAAAATATACAAAAGTCTGCACCAAGAAATTGGTCTTAACTGCAAGGGTTATTAAATCTATAAAAAGGAACTGCTATGTGATAACTGGAAAAAAAAATAATGAAAAAGAATTACTATAAAAAAAAGGAACAGTTAATAATGAAAATGAACCACTATTAAAAAGAACCCGCTAGGGCGTTAGTGACTTTAATATTGTATATATATTTTAGAAGCAACATTATTTCAGCAAGAATGTTTGTGACTTAGTGGTAAAAGTTGAGAAGTACTCTCATGTGCTACCATGTTTGATTCCCTACAAAACTTTTTTTTTTTTTTATAAAAATTAATTAGACCGCCAAAATGGGTGGGATTATGGTTGATTGTGGACTATTTAATATTTAATATAATAAAGATAAAGATATTCTCATATGAAGAAAGTTTATTATATATTAGTCTCCATTTATAATACATATTTTAGGGATAACATTGGCAAAAATGTTCATTATTTACCTCCAAAGGACCAAATCTATCATTTTAGTTTCACAGAGTAAATTTGAACTTATTGCTGAACTTGATTAACGAAACAGAAAAATAACTTGAAGCCTAAGAAACAGAAAAATAACTAACTTCCTAGACAAGTAACTAACTAGTATTTGTTAAATAATAGTTTTAACTAATTCTATCAGTGACCAGTTCTTCTAATAGAAGTAAGCTTGATTGTTTCTTACTTACTTGTTGCCTGTCAACATTCTCCTGCCTCAATCGAAAAGATCACATTTGGAGGCTATGGTTTTCCGAAGTTTATGGAAGAGTTGGGCTCCATCAAAGGTGTGCGCCTTATCTTGACAACTTCTTCTAGATAGAATTCCTTCGAGATCAAACCTGTCCAGGAGAGGGATCATTATGTCTGTGGATTCGATGGACTGTTTAATGTGCTGGCAGCCCATGAAGAATTCGATTTCACATGTTTTTATACCATGGATTTGCGTTTTAGATTGGTAAGAAGATAAGTTGAAATCGCGCAAGTGAATATTATTCAAATTTCAAAGTGACTTCCGGTACATACATAAGATGCTTTAGTTCGCGTGGATTACATGAAAACCCAGGAAATCAAAGTGTAGCTAGATAGAGGTACTTAACATAAGTGATGCTCATTTTCTTAATCTCACAACCTATAGCCACCGTAAAGTTGTGGTAGATGTTCTAAGTTCTCTCTTATTCCATACTCATACATATATTATAGTGCATTGCGCAATCACTATCAATCTATGATATGATTTAATTCGGAAACATGGAGTTCAAAGCTGCCGAGATAGATCCAACTATTGCCTCAGAAACTTGTGTCACAAATCGAAGAACAGATCGTCTAACATACTCCTTTATCTGATTGCTGTAATCACTTCGAACATCATAACATCTATCCCAAAGCATAATTCCTCCATAGTTCGAAGTTGGTTTAATGGAAGGAAGAACCTTAGAAATGAGATCATCTGGTGGTATATAACCACCACTATGAGATGCATTAGGTGCCGCTGGTAGTCCCATGAAAACGGTATTATTTGGTAGAGATAAAGATGTCCAAGCATTCCATGATTGTAAAAGCAATGTAGCATTTGAGTTTATTTGATCATATTGACATGGAGGATTATTGTAGAATTGAACAAGTATATAATCAAACAAGCCAGTTTTGATAGCTTTGTCAAGGTAGTGATCTGGCATAACACACTGGGGTGCAGAAGACAAGTAAAAGTACCTATAAGTGATTTAATTAGTTAGCGAGAGAGTTAAAGCAATAACATGATAAGAGATAAATGCTATCAATACTTCTAACACTCTATGTATCAATTTCGATGAGCTAAATCTATAAGAGTTATGCTGCTTTGACTTTAAATGCCCCCTTCTTAAGTCGGCGATAAAATTGATCCCTTCAAATTAGTCGATTCTTCGATGAGATACTAAGTTTTATAAAAACTAAAATAAAAGAAAAACAAGTAAGTAATAAAAAAATAAAATAATAAGCGTGTGTTAGAAAAAAGAGTGGCTATATCATCCTCATCATAAGAATGAATACATTGATAGTCCTATCACAACATAACACTATCATACTTGGTCTTATATTAAGTGTTGGATATGGATACTTTTCTGTTTTGTTTTTGATCAATGATTCGGAATATTTGTCTGCATATTCTGTCATTTTCAAGGTGTGTGTTTACATGAGTAACCTTAAAGTTTTTCCACTATGGGAAAATTATGTTTTTACCCACATGTGGCAGTTGATCAGATTATTTTTGGTTTGTTGGAAGGGACAAACAGCTTATAATACACAATATTAAACTGAAGTTGGTATCACACCCCCTTTAATAAATTTTACTTTTACACCCAATAAATTATTTTGAATTCTGTTAATCTATTCGGTTCAACCACGTTAAATTAATTATTTTTTTTAGGGAAGAATTAATAAAAGTTCTTATTACCATTTTTTTGTGCACACAATGCGAAGCCTTAAAACTATTATTTTTGTTATCCTTCCTTATTTGTTTATTTCATAATTCTTAATTTCTCATCTTACATCTTACGCCAGCCTAAACTAAAGAGACTTCCATAAACTGGAATCTGAACTAT
Organism: Medicago truncatula; assembly: GCF_003473485.1. Classification (NCBI taxonomy): domain Eukaryota; kingdom Viridiplantae; phylum Streptophyta; class Magnoliopsida; order Fabales; family Fabaceae; genus Medicago; species Medicago truncatula. The sequence goes on along the minus strand of NC_053043.1, from coordinate 17,952,886 downwards.
AGCCAAATAAAAATAATTTAACTCTTCAAAAAATTTGATTCTAATTTCGTTTTTCCTCTGATGAGTATATTTGTAAAGTATGCTAAATGATGTACAATTTAACATTCTTCATTGTTACATTATTGTCAATTGCTACAATATTGTTAAAAAAAGTACGTCTAATTTTCTTTTGTTAGTTAAATTTAACATTCTTTTTATTAAGTTTATAGTTTATAATTTTATTCATAGGGTTATAGTTTAAAATGGATAGAAAGAAACATTTTTTTTGGTTACGTTGTAAAACTTAAATGAATAAAAGTTTGAACTAGAATGACTTAACAATTTATTTAACCACATTTTAATTAATGTCTTTATTACGTAAAGTGAGACGAAACTTCTAAGAGGGTGTTAATATACCGTTTTCATTCGGACTTCATAAAATTTGTATCCAATCAAATAGGTCCATAAGTATATAAGCTGTTAGCCCATTAAATAATTTACATTAAACTAAGACAAGGTGAGGTCCAAATTTTTGAAAATTTTGTAGAATCAAAAAGTAAAGTAAAGGTTACATGTAAAAGATCTGAACCATTGAATATTTATATTATTATATCTATAGTCAAAACACAACTTTCCCATGAAGGGAAAGCTTTAAGGTTACCCATGTGAAATGCCACCCATTTTCAAATATTGAGAATGAAATGTTTGTGCTCACAAGTTGGCTAGTCATGGTCATGTTATTACAAATGTTGTCTGGTGGGATTATTTATCTGTTTTACTTAGGCATGATTTTTACAGGGACAAACATGGTCTTCCGAATTTTAGATTCCCTTAGAGTGTGTTTGGATGAGGTAATTGAAAAATTATAAAGAATTTAAAATTATAGATAATTTAAATAATTCAATTAAATTACTTTCATTTCTCAATTCTTTTGTTTAGATGGAGTAATAAAAAAAATTCATTGTCATCATTTTTGGGCAACTTTTATAAGTTTTATTTTTTTGGGCCAAATTTGAAAAATGAAATTAGGGGTCAATTTGCAAATTTAAATTTTTTTGGGGTCAAATTATAATTTTTGAAAAATTTGAGGGGTCAATTTGCAATTTTTTATAAATTTATTGGGGTCAAATTGAAAATTTGGGGACCAAAATGCAAAATTTAAAAAAATATAGCAATGAAGAATTTTGAAATTCTTAACTTTTAGGTGTCATTTGAAATTCTCTAAATTTAACTTGAACAAATATTTCATAAATTTCCATCATTTTGAAAATCCTTCAAATTATTATCCAAAAATGGAATTCACCTCAAAATATTTGAATTCCTTTAAAACATTACATTCTCTCAAAACATTCCCTCATCCTAACACACTCTTAGTTTCCACTTTTGTTGTTATTTTTTAGGGTTTTGACCTAACCCCCCTCTTGTAATGTTTTCCCCCTTTTTTAATAAAATTTTAGAGCAAGCGATGGGGGATGAGAGCAACTATAGTGTGCCAATCTAGTTGGGATGTCTATCTTCTCCTTTATGCTTTCCTTACTCTCTTGATTGATTCATCTTAAAAAAAAACTAGTGGCTTAACGTAATAATTTCAATGGTTGAAAATTCTTTTTTAAAGTAGACTTTGTTGTCTCTTTTATAAAAATGACCAAATGGAGTATTAATTAATAAGAGTAATTTAGTAGATTAAACTCTTTTTTTCAAATGATGAATCAAGAGCAAAGAAAGGTATTAAGGAGAAGATTGGCATCCCAACCATGCTGATACCCCTAATCAACCCCCATCCAATACCCTTTTTTCCAAATAGTCTAACGAATGAAATTCACACACATCAAATGTTTAAAAATGAAGAATTACAAATTCAAACCCACATTTTAACATATCAAATATTCTTGCATAATATTTTTCCATTTAAATTGTATTGATGAGACTAGACTAAATTCATTTTTCATAGAACTTTTCGCACTTTCTAATTTTCCTAAAAACTGTGCGTAATCTTAAAAGGAAACTGTTAATTTGTTAAGGAAAATAAATATAACAACAATATCATAGAACTTGTGTAAACAATTCCTCAAAAATCTATAAGATATTCTAGTATTCAATATGAGACAGAAAGAGTACTAACATTTTTCATTCCAAAAAACAAAGTAAATTTACCTGTTTCGATGTCTTATATTGTGAAGATGTTTAACAAGGTCATCCCAATAAAGATTTGAACCATATATAATGGCAAAATCAATTCCATCTAAGGTAACACTTCCAAGTGGACCAGATTGACCACTAAGGAACTTAGCATTTAGATAATCAGCAACATTTTTAGCATCATCTGGTGAGCTAAGGGAGTAGTTTCTGGAATCACCTCCAAGGGAAAGAAAAACTTTGACACCTTTTTGTTGACAGTGTTTTATTTCGGGTTCGAGTTTTGTACAAGGGCTCCAGTCACCACAATGACCTGCAAAGTTCCAACTTGGGACTCTTCCTCCTCCAAAGACATTGAGGAAAGCTAAGAGTACAATCTTGAAATTACCAGTGTCACATGTTGATGTCAAGTTGCCATCTTCTAAGTTTTGTCCCCAGTAGATGGCAATATTGCCATCACTTGATGATGCTTTGATAGTGATGGAGAATATTGTTAAGATCAACAAAAGGATCAATGTTTGCATTTTTGAACTCATATTTTGCTCGTTTGATTACTTAAGATCGATTGAGCTATTCTTTTATATAAAGGTCTTATATATTATGGTAAGGTTATGTACTATATAAGACGTACATTATTCTACAAGCTAAAATTTATGTAACGTGATAAGTAAAAAAAAATGCTGGTATATACTAGAGTAATAACTTTCAAACAAAACTATACTTGCAGACTAGAGTTTAATCTGTTTAGGTCTTCTCTTCAGAATGATCTCAAGAGAGGTATTTATAGCCTTTTGTAGGCTTGTAATCACTTTTTACAGACAAAACGTGTTTTTACCATAACTATTCAGTGAAGGAGGTTGTAATCACTTTTTACAGACAAACCTTGACTATTTTGCTCAGCATGCATGCATTCTGGCTCCGTACGTCATAAGTGTGGAACATGACTCCACATGGTTAAAAGGGCAATATACAACTGGTTTATATGAAATTTGCTAACTAAAAAGGATGAATGGTACAATTTGACCCGCGTAAACTTGGATCCAGCTGTTCTGATTGTACGATTTTGACCCTGAAAAAAGGTTTTAAGTGAATACAGGCCGCTCTGCTCACCGAATATCGGTCGCTTCTCCCGCTTTCTCCAAACGCTCCACCTTGTAGCGTTGCGTCGTGTTTTGTGTTTTTTGGCTGCTCCGCACCGTGATAGCGCTGGTAGCGGCCGCTATTGACAACATAGCACTCACCCTTTAAAAAAATATTTGTCACTCATATAAAATGAGAAATTTCTTGACAATTATTTTTTTTTTACTTTTGATCCTTTTTTTTTATCACGTCTACAAAACTAGTTCGCCCTTTTTCAAATTGGAATTTTAGACGTACGAGGAACAAAATTTTTTTGGACTTTGAGATCTCTTAAATATAACGTTTGTTGCAACTTTGATCTCATTTCATTATTTTAGCCTTTAAAATGATAATTTTTGTCCTAACAGTTATTTTTTTTCTTTCTATTCTCCATCAGATTTTTTTGTATCTTTTCTATTCATAATTAAAATTGAGAATATATATAATTGATGGTAATATTGCGAGTTTGCAACCACTAGCTAGTTGATGTTTTTTCTTGTTAAATAAAAATTAATGGTGATCGTTTGATGCCACAGTCCTAAGCAGAAAAGATATTAATGCTCAAATAATACTGATAAATGATTTTACAGTAGTGGGGTTGAAAGTTAGAACCTTCGAATTCAAAGTCAGATTTTTACTACTAGATCAAACCCTTGAATTTTTTTTTTAGCAATCAAACCATTGAAGTTATTTGTTAGAGTATCCTTTATTTTTTATTTGTTTTGAAGGAAATAAGTTTATAAATTTTTATTATTGGTCAAAGTAGAAATACAATGTGGAATGTTTAGATAAATCTGGAAACTAGCATTATGTGGTACTTCCTAAACTATGGGCAACACCATTGACTTGTCTCCTAATAAACTTCACATCCAAGTTCATTAAATCAGTTTCTAACAAGTGTCTACAATCATTGATTATTGCCATGAAATCAGAGACACCACCCTTCCCATATATGCTATCCGCCACAACTTTAGAGTCCGCTTTTAAATCCATGTTCACCAGCTTGAGTTCTTTTATCCATTGCATCGTAGATAAAAGGCCTAAGGCTTCACCCATGTCAACATCGATTATAGGGTAAGCCAATTAGTTATAACAAAGTTTCCTTTTGCGTCTCGAATAGAAGCTCTGATTCCGACTTTGTTAAGGGAAATGGAGAAAGATGCATCAACATTGCATTTAAATCTCTCTGCAACTGGCTTTGTCCATTTGACAATCTCGCTTTACACACTGGTTGAATGGCCAAGATTCCGCACTTCTTGTGCATTCGTTAAGTTCTGAATGAATGATATATGGTTTTCAAACAAGACTTTGTTGATAGAATCTTGCAACTAGTCTTTAAGTTGAAATCACACAATCCCTATAGATACAAACTTATAAATTTGACTTATTGTCGACGAATTAGCACACTTGTTATTTTCTTCATCAATTCTCTTTCTAAATGGGATTGCATGTTAAGGTTGTCTTGATTATTTTGTTTTTTGCTAAAAAATATTGCATGGATTTAGAAAAATACTGTATTTTTTTTTGAAAGAAGAAAAATACTGTTATAAAATGGAAAAATTCATAGAAGTTTTATTTTAATACTGTTAAGAATACTGTTATAAAATGGAAAAATACTGTTGCATGGATTTTGTTATACACCTTACTATCGTATGCAATATGCCAAGTTGCCTAAAACCCTTTGTGATAAAATGGAAAAATTCATAGAAGTTTTATTTGGAGAGATAGTGATCATAGCCGTAATCCTCATTTAAGTTGGTGGGACATCGTTTGTTTGTCTAAAATGGATTGTAGGTTTTGGTTTAATCGTCCCCATCTTATGAATGAATCATTTTTAATGAAGATGCTTCGAAACCTCACTACTAATCATGACAACTTATGGTGCAGAGTCCTCCTGAGTAAATATGGAAGGAATAATGACTTATGTGTCTCCATCCATTCTCGATCTTATGACTCTTCACTTTGGAAATCGCTAACAAATATAGTGTGGCAAATTAGGGATGGTGCTCTTACTAATTTTTGGCTAGATAAAATGGGTGTCCAAAAACATTCCTCTCATCACATTAGCTTACTCAAACTTTTTTGAAAACCACTCTTACTGTTAAGGATGTAACTAATGCTTCTGGTAATTGAGACAACAATTTATTGTTTACGAATCTACACGTTAATATTGCTAATAAAATCATAGCAATCCCAACCCTTATGGAGGTTGATGGGCTTGACACCATTGGGTGGGGTGGCATTAGTACTCATCAATTCTCCGTCAAGAGTGCTTACGATTTACTTGTTTCAAATCATGTTATTGCGGAGGGGGATGGACAAGTACTATGGAAATGAAGGGGAATGCATCGTGTTCAAATTTTCACGTGGTTAATGGCTCATGCACTACAAGAAATAACGCTATTTCCCAGGGCCTTTTGCCAGGGACTTGAACCCCTGGAAAATTTGAGTGGGGTAAAGCCAGGGAAACCCCTGGGAAAATGCAAAAGTTGGAATTAACAAATGACAAGGGCAAACCCTCACATAAGCCCTCGGAAACATTAGGCGGGAAATTGAAATTCAAATGGCACTGCAAATTCAGAATGGTATCAGCGTAAAGCTGACAAAGATTCCTGCACCTCACACATCTTCTGTGCTAAAGCTGCAGAGTTGAGACATTTTTGACCATTGGGACATAAATTACCGTTTGCCAGGGGCTACCCCTGGGAAAAGCCATGGCTTTATTTGGCATAAAGCTGCATATTCTGAACGCTTTTCAGGTTGATTTGACTAGACAATTTGTGAGGGGCAAACCCCTCGGTCAAGCCCTGGCAAAATGTTTGGTTATAAAAATCAGCATACCTGTTTAATCTCACACTCTTCATTCATTTGAAACAAAGTTCTCTAAAAATCCTTTCTTCTTCTACCTTCATTTTTCTTCTTATTACATTCATCACCTTCATTCATTTGAAACATAGTTCTCTAAGAATCATTTCTTCTTCTACCTTCATTTTTCTCCTTAATACATTCATCACCTTAATTCTCTAAAAACTTCTATTTTGTGGTACAAACTCCTTTCACCTATTAATTGTTTTATTATTTCATATAATTATTCTACATATTTTCTTTGTTTTTTTCAACGGTGTTGATCAACCAATCTCTTTGCCAATTTTTTTTGTGTTTTTTTTTATTTAAGAAATGTATGTTGAAATACATAGTTTTTTCTTAGATTTGTTGTGTATATATATTTTATATAGTGTAGTTATATTAGAATGACAAAATAAACATGGTAGATTATGAGGTATTTTGAAATAGTGTATACTATTTTTTTTTTAATTTAAAACTGTATTTTTTTTTTAAGTTTAGAGAAAATAGTATTTTTTTAAAATCGTATACTTCAAATAGTAAAACTGTTTTTTTTTTTAAATATTTCTGGTGTAAAGATTTTTTTTAGTATTGTGTAATAGATTTGTTTTTAAGGAAAAAAATAAGAATATTTATTTTGAAACTGTTTTCTTAAATTAAATATGTTTTATTAATTAAAATGATTTTTGTAACAATTAATTATATTTTAAAAACAATTTTATTTATTATTTAAATTAAATTTTATTTATTAAAATGATTTTTAAAACAAATAATTGTATTTCAAAAACAACTTTAAAAAAGTTCAATTTTTAAATTAATTTAAATACATTAATATAATAAACTTTAATAATAAACTTTAATATAGTTTTAAAGAAAAATAGGAACAGTTTAACTAATTGCTTATATTCTATTTTGTTAAAATCTGTTTTTGTAATAAATTAAAATCTATTATTATATTTTATCAATTTATAAAATAAAACAATATAATATAATAATGCATATTGTTTAAAAAAGAGGGACTCAAAAATAGTATAGTACAAAAAAATTAAAGTTGTTTATTGATCAAAAACAACTTTAAAAAAAAACAATTTTTAAATTAATTTAAATACATTTTATTAATTAATAAAAAATTCAATTTAATAAATAAAATATTTATAAAAAAAAATAACATGGACGTTTGCAAGGGGTTAAACCCCTCGCATATCCCTGGTTTTTTTCAGGTCAGACTTTCTTCACATCAGTCACTTCAGCGCAGGCGCAGTCAGAGTTGCAGAAAATTTGCAGACAAAAGTGAGGGAATTTGCCAGGGTTTATGCCAAGGTTTAAGTCACGTGTTATGTCAGGGGTTCTGCCCCTCGTTTTTCTCCCAGGGGTGTAGCCCCTGGCAAAAGGTTTGCGATGAGCGCTTTTGCCACTACTTCCGCCCCTGGCTTTTTCCCTCACAAACGTCCCTTTTGCCAGGGATTCTGTCCTTTTGACAGGGATTTTGCCCCTGGCAAAAGGTAATGTTTCTTGTAGTGATGGATGTATTCTTACTAACTGCCGCCAAAGTAGATGGCGGTGGGTATATCACCCACTTGTCCATGTTGTAGGAATGAAAATGAGTATGTTCTGCACGTGCTCTGTGACTGTACGCATGTATATCAGGTATGGAATATACTTGCGCCTCCAGATTGGGTCACTAACTTTTTTCTTTTGCTGATTGCAGAATTTGGGCTTTCAAAAACCTCAACAAAAGGTGGAATGGAGTTGTTGATACTAGTTGGAAAACAACATTCATGACTACTTGTTGGCATTTGTGGACTTGTAGAAACAAATCAATTTTCAAAGATGGATTCTAAAGACCAACTAACCCAACCTTTGTTATCCAAAATTTCATTAGTGTTATAGAAGAAAGTTCTCAAAATCATTTGTTAGTCAATCCCCAACATAAGGAAACTATGTTTATCGGTTGGGAGAGACCAAATGATAATTGGGTGAAGCTTAATCGTGACAGAGATTGTAAAAGCAATAGAAAGATTGCAGGATGTGGAAGGCTTCTTCGTCATTCATATGGTCTCTATGGCTTAAAGGATTTAATCGAAAAAATTGAAACTTGTGATGCATTTCATGCAAAGATGCAGGGTCCATATCTGAGACTTGATATGGCTTGAAAAGAAGGTCTATCTCATCTAATTGTTGAAAATGACTCGAAAGTGTTTATTGACATGGTTACCAAACATTGCAAGATCAATGGAACCACCCTTCATTGATTCGACATATTCCACAGCTTTTTCAGCGAAACTGGCATACATGTTATTCACACTTGACGCAAAGGCAATAGATGTGCTGATTGGTTAGCAAATTTTAGTTTCTCTTTGAATTTTGACACCTCCTAAAGAGCTTCAAAAGCTCATTTTTATGATATTGTTGGCCGTGCATTCCTAAAAATGTACATTTAGCCTCTTAATTTCTTGTTTTTTCTTTTCGTTTAGACCTTTGGCTCTCTCTTGTACAAAAAAAAAAGGAAGGAAATTTCTTTTTAGGAAGGTTGTTACGTTTTTTAATAATAACATTCATTCTCTACATTTAATTTTTCCACATACCCATAATCAAGTAATATACTCTCTCTCGAAATGACTACTTTTTACTAAGAGAAATGATATTTGAACATCCAATTTAGATAACTTTATATCACATACTTACATTAATTTTTACTTTATCTCTCTATTGCTTTGATTTCCGTGCAACTAACTACTATTTCTTTGTAAATTATGGTTATCCGATAAGTTGTCAACCAAATTGGTGGTTCAAATAACACTCCTCTTTTACTAATGTGATTGTTCTTAGAATATTATATGAATACAATTTATTTAAAGGAGATAGATATGAAAATATTAAAGAAATAAGAATACATCATTTCTTCCCTAAAAAAAGGAAACGCTAACAAGTGCTCTAAGTTAAGAAGTTTAAAATGGACCTTAGAAAAAGGAAATGCTTACAAGTGTTTTAAGAGTATTTGTTAAAAAGTTTAAAATGCAAATTTTATCTTAAAAATTGTGCATTCAACATATTAAAACAACAAAAAGTAATTTTTTCTACCTAAATTTCATCAATCATTAACTGTTGTGAAAATTTCATCAATCATTAACCGTTGTGAAAGTGACTCAAAATTGGAGTTTCTGGAAACTGCCAAAATCGGGCCCGAATTGGGCAGTCCGGGGCCCAATTTTGGGTGTGTTTTTCAGCTTTTTTAATATGTGAAAAATTGGTGGCCGAAGAGCAAAAATCGGGGCCCGATTTTTTCAGCAGAAAATAAAACAGAATCATATTTTGGGCTGAGATTTGTTCCAGTTTTTTTGAGGGATACTTTTACTATAAATATAGACCTTGTATCAGATGTAAAACTTGAGGTAGAGAGTCTGAGAACAAGGGTTTAGAAGTCAACAATAAAACTAGGGTTTGTATAGAGTTTGCTCTTCGCAACAAACACTAGGTTGAGATTGATTCACCTTGGGAAACACTATTAGGATTGAGTCTCTTGGTCATGAGAAAAGATTGAGATTTTGAGTAGAATTAGGCGGGAGACTTATTCTTGTAACCCTTTGATATCTATTTTGTAAAGTTACTCATCATTATAGTAGAACGGATGGCTGCTCTCTCCCCAGACTAGGTCAGTATTGGTCCGAACTGGGTAAACAAATTTCGTGTGTTCTCTCTTTCTTTCTCTCGTTGTTTTCTACTTTTGCTTGTGTTTATAACTGTCATCAACTTTGTTTTGGTTGCTTGATTATTTTGCTCCACACATCAAGTATTTTATTGATGTATTTTTTAACGAATTCACAACATTAACGAATGTTATAAGAGCATTGGTTAGCATGACAAAAAAAGAGCATGATTTGATGATCTAGTTGTGTGAACGTTTTCAATGGTTCTCAATTTAAGTATTTATGCAAACTTTATATACAAAATGTGTTGTAGCAAAATGAATAAATACTTTTTTTTTTTTGTTAAGTAGTTTAGTGGTTAGAATTCACATTTTTTAAGGTGAATAAGTGGGGTGTTTGAACCCCAACCCCTGTATATAATTATGCATGTCCCTGCCAACTGAGCTATGCTCATGGGAACAAATGAATAAATACTTAAAATGATTTGTGAAAAGTTATTTAAACCAATTGTTTATTCGAATTTTTGTTTTTGTTTTTAAAATTTCTTTAAGAAAATTACAATAAAAAGATGAAACACAGTAAATCATTTTAAAAAAAATTGTAATAAATAGGCCTCATTTCATTTGTGCGGATTATATAGATCACTTAGACTTTGTTTATGAGTTTGGAGGGGAAGAGATAAGAAAATTTCGTACAGACTACATAAATCACTGAGACTTTGTTTGTGAGTTTGGAGTAGGTGAAAGTAACAAGAATTTCTGATGACACGACTTTAGGCTGATTATTTTTCTTCGTAATTCATTTTTTTTTTTTTTTTTTTTTTTATAATTTGGAGAAACTCAAAATTAAAAATTTAATCATAAAGATTAATTTATCTTTATAAAAAGGGCAACTCGATGCACTAAAGCTCCCACATACGCAGGGTCCGAGAAGGGGTCCCACCATTTGGTATATTGTACGCAGCCTTACCCTATTTTTTTACACAAGAGGTTGTTTCTAGGACTTGAATCCGTGACCTTTCGGTCACATGACAACAACTTTACCAGTTGCGTCAAGGTTACCCCCTCGTTAATATATCTTTATGTTTCTCTATTTTTTTCCCACTGATCTGTTTCCTCTATCTCAAAACTTTCAAACAAAGCCGGAACATAAGTTGAAATCACGCAACTTGCAAGTGAATATTATTCTAATTTCATAGTAAAATCTAGTACCTACATATGATAAGATGCTTCACGTGGGTTCACGTTTACATAATTTAATTTGGTAACGTAACATGACCTTCAAGTTATGATGCAAGGATCACAGACACTGAACACGACACTGATACACCTATACCGATAAAATTTTGAGAAAATGAGATGATTCAATCACAAGTGCCGATGTGGTGTTGGTGTCGAACACGATACGTGTCGGATATTAGGACACGCCTTCAATCAAAAGTGTCCATGCAACAGAGCCTTCAAGTTGTCGAGACAGACCCCAAGCTTGCCTTGGAAACTTGTGTCACAAATCGACAAGCAGATTGTTCATCCCAGTGCTTTACCTGATTGCTGTAATTACTTTCAATATCATGGAATCTATCCCAAAGCATAAATCCTCCACAGCTATGGGTAGAGCAAGTTTCTTCAATGTGAGGAAGAACCTTAGAAATGAGATCATTTGGTGGTATATAACCACCACCAGGAGCTGCATCAGGTGCTGCTGGTAGTCCCCAGAAAACGATACTAAGTTCTGGTGGAACTGACGACGTCCAAGCATCCAGTGATTGTAAGAGCGGTGTAGCGTCGACATTTGTTTGATCATATTGACATGAAGGGTTATTGTATACCATTTAAGGTAACATCTCCAAGTGGACCAACTTGATTTTTTTTCTTTTTTTGACTAGGAAGTGTAAGGAAGTTAGTATAAAGATAATCAGCAAAATTTTTAGCATCATCTGATGAGCCAAGGGAGTAGGTTCCGGAAGGGCCTCCAATGGAAAGGTAAACTTCAATAACATTATTTTGGCAGTGGTTGATTTCGGATTCGAGGGTTATGCAAGAACTTCCACGGCAATGACCAGTGAAGTTCAAACTTGGAGTTCTTCCTTCTCCAAAGACATCAAGGAACCCTAGGAGTACAATCTCGTAAAGACCAGTGTCACATGCTGCTTTCAAGGTGCCTTCTGCTGTGTTTTGGCCCCAGTAGATGGTAATGGAATCACTTGATGATGGTGTGAAAGTGAAGGAGAATATTGTCAAAATCAACAAAAGGATCATTGCTTGACTTTTAGAACTCATATTGTGCTTTGTGTTTAGCTAGACTGATTACTTTAGATCCATTGAGCAACCCTTTATACAGGTCTTATGATAAGGTTATGTGTACCATATTAGACTTCATTATTCTAATAAGAAATGTTTATCAAATGTGTAAATAAAAAAATATTGAATAACTTTTTTAATTTAGTCCAGCCCACCCAAGTAGACTCTTTGGGATTAGGGGTGGCAAAAAGGATGGATATGGATTTGAATCCTAATGGATGGATCAAAAAAATCCATTAGTCCATTAAAATCTACCATTTTTTTTTTGAAAAAAAAACCATCCAATCCATCCATTAGGTTTTATGTCCATCCAATCCATTTAATAAAATGTATTATTTATTTTTTAAATTTGTTTTACATAATTTTTTAGTTAATTAATTGGTTTTACATAATTATTTTGTTAATTAATTGGTGCAGAAAGTAATAACTTTCAGAATGCTTTTTTTAATTAAGCCAAAATCATAGTTTTTTTTTTTTTTTGACAAAACTGAAATAAAATAAATAAATAAAAAGTGGTGGTGCACCGGCGTTGACCAACGGTCACTACCATTGACCGGTGGTGCTCCGGCTACATATAAGGCGGAGTACAGCGGCGATATGACCGGAAAATCTGGTTTTTCGGTGACCCACGACGGAGCTCTGACAAGGTCACTGCGGCGGGTGGTGGCTGTTTTTTTTTTTTTTTAATTCAATGGGCTGAATCTTATGGGCCAATCATTTCAGTAAAAAATCAGAATATTTCTTTTTAGGCCCCCATAATTAAAAACTTAGCTTATTTTTTTATTAACAAAATTAATTTAAATCATGTTTAAAATAATTTTATATCCAATGGATTATTATTAATATTTTAGATGATCCAATGGATTTTTAAAATAAGGTGGATGGATTTGATGTATCCGTAATTTTAAATGGATGGATTAAATCCAATCCATTAACTATTTTTTGTTTTGTTTGGTAGATGGATTGGATGGATATTATGGTGGATGGATTGGATGTATATGGATTTGATGGATCCTATTGCCACCCCTATTTGGGATACGTTTTTATTTTTTATTTTTGAAAGAAGGGATACGTTTTTATTAATGAATAGGCATTTTCTGTCGTCTTTAAATTTGAAATCGTTAAAACATCTTTGAATTTTATAATTTTCAATCAATTTTATCCCTTCGTCAAGTTGGGTCGTTAACGGTGATGACGTGTGACATTAATTGCTGATTTGGATTGTCACTCAGATGTCAGGCTTTTAGGGGCGAAAATGATCGAAAGAAAGAAATAGTTTAGGGACGAAAATGACTAAAAGTTAAAAAAAATTCTTCTTCCTAACTTTTGTACAGCGAGTCTTTCTTTCCCAATTCTATATATTTTAAAACCTAATTTTTCTATCCCCATTAACAATATGAAATCCCCAAAATTTCTTCCAAAAAGCTTGTTCGATCAAAGTGAATATGAAATAATGGATGGTGGCCACATGGTCAAAAACAACTCTCAAAGTCGAGCTTTAACTTCAAACTTCATGTGTAATGGTGAGGTAATAATGTTTGATTGTTGATGTGTTGTATGCCATTACTCTAAAAAACCTAGGAAGACATTTCTACACATACGCCATTTAAGGTTTGTTAAAATAAACTCAACTAGGGGCATAAATAAGCCATCACAAACAAGTTCCTTAATATTACATATCTAAAAGCAACAAAATCATAAACATGATCAATGGCTCTCTGAAAATCCTGTTGTTGGGATAAACTCCATGAATTGTGGTTAAGTAGAACTAGATCCTCCATAACCAAGACATGATACTCTTATAATTTTAGATGTTGTTTTTTGTGCTGGAGCAGAACCTCTCACCAATGTTTGCTTAAACCTCTTAGTTGAAATAATTGATCCTATCATGTGATACATCCTTGTAGGCAATCCTTATCATACAATTTTGAGTATCAATCAATCCAGTCCCCTAATTTTTACACTTACTATCAAATTGATTCGTGTTGTTTATAATAATTATCAGAGTAATCCAAAATAAGATCTTACATGATGGACAAGTGGTTCATCATGTGCATGATTTTGTTGAATAGTGTTTCCAGTCATAATAGTTCACAATAAATAATTTTATAATGCATTAATATAGAGATTTATAACATAATCATCATGAATAAATAAATAATACATAATGTATATATGTTTTTGCACCATTTCATCAGCAACAACATTGCTTTCAACATCTTGTTCTTGCACCTCGTTATCATTTATCTTTATTGCAACATTTTCAACAACATGAAGTCTTGAACCTCATTATCATTCCCCTCTACTGCAATATTTTCATCATTTCCATCATTTTCCTCAGCTGATTGTTCAGGATTATATGAAACCAAATTCTTTGGTCTTCTGGAAACAACTTGCTTCATGCAACCTCTTGTGTTGTGACCAAGCACTCCACACCTATAATCCTGAAGTGTCATTATAAGTCTTCTTCATGTTAGTTCCACTAACATTTTCCCCAATGCCATCCTTTCTCATGTTTTTTTGGTCTACCTGCAGCCATTCTAGCATTTGGTGGCACATGTTCGACATAAGAAGTTGGTTCCCAATAATATTGGGAATTAACTAGATGAATGAAATAGTTTAAAGTGGCACAGTATGAGATACGGTCAACCAGACATGGCATTATTCTTCTTGTTGTAAACGTCTCATTCCAAGTGTTGCACATGAGTGCATGCATGGCATTCATGTTCATTCAATTAAGTATTTCAGTTAATTTCTAAACTAATAAAATCCCAAAATTTCTAAACTAATAAGTATTGGCAGTTGTAGGTATTGTTGTAAATACAAAGATCATTAACATGTATTGTTGCACATACAATGATCATTAAAAGTATTATCTAAACTAAAATTTACTTGTTAACTGTCAAAATCTGCAAGTGCAAGTATGATTAGACAAATCAACATCCACTTTGATTATGTGATTGTCCTCAATCTGATACTCCTCCTTGGAGTATCACCACTCCAATGTGGTGTCCACTTGTTGATGGCAGTCTTCTCTTTCTCTATCCTACTTTGCTTCCAAGGACATAGTGGCCCAATTCTCTCGTTGGGATTCAACTTTTTTCTAATCAATGTTCTCATCATATATCGTATAACTTATTTAAACAACAGTGATGACATGTCATCTTACGTTATTCTTAACATGTTTTTCAGTCATTTTCAGTAGGTTTTACCAGCAAAACAGAGGAGTATTAGAGTAATTTCCTATGATTTCGGGACATTTGTAATGTTTTCTATATTTGAGTTTGTAATCCTGTTCTTCCCAAAACATAGCAGTTTTAAGGTGCTTTTGATGTAATTCACGAAGAAATCCTGCAAATCGACAAAACAAAGACATCCGAAGATTTATGTGGTCCTTGGGAAGATGAAGAATGAAGATTCAAGAGGCCTCATAAGAATTTACAAAAGGAGGAATTATGTTCTCAAGTTCCAAGACAACTTACATAGAAGCAAACACCTAAAAAGGCGAAGAAACATGCATTTTGGCACCTAGAACACAGGCACATGCTCTCAAGGGATGGATGTAGGTGCCTGGAGCATGAAGCTGCAAGGCACATGCTCCAGGCACATGAACTGGTGCTTGGGGCACGTGGAGGAGGTTTAGTTGCAAGGCACATGCGCCCCGAGCATGGCCTGGGCCTCCCGAGCATGGCAACTTGCTGAAAAAGTCACAATTTTGTAACATTTTTACCCTTTAAGCCCACATTTTTAGCCCAAGTTCAGGTGAAAACTTTACCTAGAAGTACCGTCTTCCTCATTCATAATTTCCCGTTCAGAACAGGAGCAGTTCAAGGGAAAGGAAGACTCTAGGAGCTTTGAGGAGAAGTTTCTCTCCCCTCTCCAAGTTTTTAGGGTAATTTTTATTTCTATTGTAATTAGTCGTTTAGTTACCATGAGTAACTAAATATTTTTAGGCTGGGGTTCTAAGATGAACCTCAATTTATTTTGTTGGAAAAGTATTTAATTTAATGTCGTTTATTTGGTTATTTTCTTTTCGCTATTTAATTTTATTAGGTTAGATTTATTTCTTTTGTAATGCAACCCTAGTTTAGGCACTTAGGTAGTGACATGACCTAATATTGATGCTTATATCTTGATATTTATATCTGTCTATCTAGGAAGTAATTAGTTAGTAACTAGCCAAAGATACCGAAAGAAGGTTGACCTTAATAGTAAGTACTTAAGAGGTGACATTACTAGTATTAAGTAAAATCTACCGAACCTATGATGTAACTAGTTATTAATTAACGAAACAGGTGACTTTGGGGAGTGAATCAAACCTAATAGAACCATTCTCCTCGACCCTTGGCAAGGTAGACGCTGATATGGCTTCCCGTCTGTAGAATTACCGAGAAGGAGAGTGTGTTATGAAACTCCTAAGATTCATAGATGAGAAAACCCTTTAAGAACGGTTGTCCATCATACCTTTGTAACTTTAGGAATGCCAATTTAAGTCTATGTTTCAATTACCTTTAGGGAGTAAGAACACCACACTAATAATCCTTATGAAGGTGGAGGATCCTACAAGATTTATAACCCTATACTGTAGTGCGCGTATAACCTTAGTGTGGACTAGCACGTGCAACTCAACATTGGAAGGATAGACTGAAATAAACTGAGAGAGTAAGGTCCCGCATGTAAGGATCACCGTGCTATCAACATGTGCAACTTGACGAACTGATTAGGTTAGAACGTCGGAATGGACTCATCACTTAGGTAGTATACTTAAGATAACTAAACACGAAATGAATGTTATTTAATTCCAACAAATGAATAGGGGGGATTGAAAGAATCTTAATCGTTGCTTACATTTCTGCAACCAAAACAGGTAACTTGCTCTGTTGCAAACATATAAAAATTGCAACTTCTTATCCTTCAACTCTTTTATTTATATTTTGTTAAACCAAATAATTAACGCAAATTGTTTGATCGAAACGACAATCCCTATGAATATGATACCCTACTTACACTGTATTATTTAGTAAACGATTTGGTACACTTGTATAATCCGACCATCACATAATAGCCATAATTTGCCTCTATAATTCAAAATCTTTGCATTGACAAGTATTGTTGCACATACAAAGATCATTATAAGTATTATCTAAACCAAAATTTATCTGTCGAAATCTACGGGTGCAAGTATGATAAACAAATCAACATCCACTATAATTTTGTGATTGTCTTTAATTTGATACCATTGCCTTAGAGTATAACCACTCTAATGCGGTGTCAACTTTTTTTTTTTTTTTTTTTTTATGGAAATCTTATCTTTCTTTAACCTACTTTGATGTGAAGGACATAGTGGCCCAATTCTCCCTTCATGCTTCAATTTGTTATTACTCATTGTTCTCATCACATATCCTCTGACATCCTCAACCATATTTAGCATTAGAGCTGGCAATTCGGGCTACCCGACCGCGTCGGGCTGGTCCATGTCGGGTACAGGCATTTTCGAGCCGGGCTAAAAAGGCCCAAATGATAAACGTGCTCCTAAATTAATGTTTGAGCTCGGCCCTTTGCGGGCAACGGGCTTATCGGGCCGACCCGATTAATGAGAACTTTTATTTTTTTTTAGTTAAAACAATAACATTTTTTTTAAAAAAAGTCTCGAGTACTTTATAATGTTGCTTTATAACTTTTAGTGGACTATATACTCTTCTAAACTTTCAAAATGATTAATGTTGCTAAAAATCAAGTAAAATAATGCAGCTTGTGCTAAAAATATCAAGGACTAATGCTTTTCTAATAACCTTGTTGCAACCCGGGACTAAATTCTAATGTGCTTTATGAACGAAATTGAAAGAGCAGGAAACAAACTAAACAAAATGAAGGTGAATTTTTGTCAAAAAAAATGAAGGTGAATTAATACTACAAAATTAAAAGTAATAAATTTTATTAAATATTATATTAATGCGGGCTACCCGGAGCTCGGTCGGGCTAGCCCGCCACGGGCTCGGGCTAAAAGGCCCAATTTTAAACGAGCCTAATTTTTTATGTTCAAGCCCGGCATTTTTCGGGCTTTTACAGCCCGACCCGTTTTGACAACTCTATTTAGCATTGATTTCCCTCTATAATTCAAAATCTTTACATGGAAAGCCTCGCAAGTATTGTTCCCTATGTTATCTTCCTTGCAATTTTATAGGAAATGTGTTTTTGTTTATAATTCCTTTTGCAATTTATTGAGGTACTTCCAAGTCTTCTCATTCAATCTCTTCACGTTCCCCATAATGTGATTAAACTGAGTAAGAGTTGTTGCCTTAGCACACTTCGAGACCACCCCTCTCAACACCTTATTTATCCATTGCTTGTTAAAGTTCCTCCAAAGGTGCATGACACAATATCTATGTGGTACCCATGGCTTCAATTCATGCCTTGCAAGAATCAGACCCTGCCAAATTTCAAAATAGTTACTATCAAATCGATCCTTGTAAAATACTACTTACTGTTAAAATGGTCCCTATTATTATACTTACTATTAAACTGGTCATAAAGTTACAACATTCAAAATCAAGTTGATCCTAAAACTAGCATTTATAACATCCATGCAGAATATAATAACAAAATAGAATTGTGTCAAAAATAGAATATAATCCATGTAGTATTTTATTACCCTTTGCATGTCTAAAATAAAATTCAATCCGTTCGTCACGTTGTTGCCAAGCTCCTCATGCAATATAGTGTTAACAATCACTTCCGATTATTCCTATTTTCTACATCCACAATGGCATAACCAATGATAAAATTGCAATTATTTTCATCTTGTCCCACAACAGACAATAGTTTCCCTCTAAAATATCATTTCAGAAAGCATCCATCTAAATCAATCAATGACCTAAATCCTGCCATAAAACCTTTTCTACATGCATCAAGACAAACACATAATCTTTTGAATTTTGGTGGTGACAATGGAATTTGTATGGTATTCATTTTCACAAAAGAACCTGGTTGCTTTTCATTAAATCATGTGCATACGCTTACATACGTCCATACAACTCCCTTTTACTAGCGTCAACCAATTGTGCCTTGCTTCCTTTGTTTCCCTAAAACCATCGAGTATAACCCCGTAGTGATGCTTCATCAGATTAAAAAACTTTGCTCGAGTTCAGATTATGATACATATTTTGTTAAAGAAATGTTTTAAGCAAAAACTTACGGAAATATAATTGTGTTTATCTATAGCTTATACACTTTTGTGAATTACGTAGACTGGTTAGAATTTAAGTTGAAAATGTGCAAGTCAATATTATTCAAATTTTAAAGTGACTTCCAGTACATACATAAGATAAGATGCTTTGATTCCCGCGGGTTACATAAAAACCGAGGGAATCATAGTGTAACTAGGTGCATAATATGCATAAAGGTACTTAAAATAAAAATAAAAAGTGATCATTTTTCTTTCTTAATCTAACGGTCTATAACCACCCTAAAGTTGGTCGTAGAGGATCCGAGTCTTCTCTTATTCCATACTCATACATATATATAGTCCACTTCGCAATCACTATCAATTTATAATATGATTTAATTCGGAAACATGGAGTTCAAAGCTGCCGAGATAGATCCAACTATTGCCTCGGAAACTTGTGTCACAAATCGAAGAATAGATCGTTTAACGTACTCCTTTATCTGATTGCTGTAATCATTTCCAACATCATGAAATCTATCCCAAAGCATAATTCCTCCATAGTTGGAAGTTGGTTTAATGAAAGGAAGAACCTTGGAAATGAGATCATTTGGTGGTATATAACCACCACTAGGAGCTGCATTAGGTGCTGCTGGTAGTCCCATGAAAACGGTATTATTTGGTAGAGCTAAAGATGTCCAAGCATTCCATGATTGTAAGAGCAATGTAGCATCTGAGTTTATTAGATCATATTGACATGGAGGGTTATTGTAGAATTGAACAAGGACATAATCAAATAAGCCAGTTTTGATAGCTTTGTCAAGGTAGTAATCTGGCATAAAACATTGGGGTGCAGAAGCCAAGTAAAAGTACCTGCAAGAGATAAAAGGTTGATTTGTTACAGTTAGGGTGTAAGCAAAGACGGATTCAAAAATATATTGAACGGAGAGCTAATTTTTTAATGATATATATTATACGGATCAAGCTAACAAATGTCTTTATTGTACTTTTTATGGATTCAAAAAAGAAAATAATTGATAATAAATATATAGGGGTAGTAGTGCTTTACCCCCTGTAATATAGGACATTTCTGGTTTCCGGTTTCCCTTGTAATTTGAAGTTTTTTGGTTTTGGATCTTCATGAACTTTGACTGTACAAAATCGATGATATGGCAGGGAGGGTAAACCGAAATTTTCTCAAATTAAAAGGGGGTAAACCGAAATTTTCCCAAGCTCAAATTGCAGGGGGTAAACCGAAATTTCCTCAAATTATAGGGGGCAAAATTTTTCATTGAGGTCTAAAATCAAAAAATCTTCATAAATTTTGATTTTACAGGGGGAAAACCGAAAATAACCTATATTACAGGATGGTAAAACACTATTAACCCTAAATATATATGTAAAATGATGATTTTTATTTCGTCAATGTGCATAATACATAATTACCAAGATAATATTCCACGTTGAACTTTTTAACAAAGACACTTATTAACATTTCTCGTATCATATAAAGTCAAATCATCATAAATTTTGAAAAGAAGTATACTAAAGATGAGATTAAGGTGTGTTTGATTCGCAAAATAGCAAGTGCTGAACTGAACAATATATGACATGTCAGAACACTAGAGAACATTACATAACTACATTGGAGAGATATAGAAATGTTTTTTTTTTCTTGTTGAAAAATAAAAAGGGTATTTTGGTATTTTTAAAAGTCTACATTGTGGACAAAAAGTTGTTTCATAGTTTAACGAGGGCATGAATTTATGTTTTTGTCCAATCTTGCTACTTGTTTTGCTCGGTTGCACCTTATATGTTTCTGTTAAATAAGTGTTGAAGATGATATTAAATGTTCTATTTCCATCCACAATATAACATGTAAGAAGTTTTTTTTTTTTTTTTTTTTCATATTAATATTCACCTATGCAATAATTTTAAAATACTAGTTAAACATTACCTACATTCTTTTTTTCACAAATAGGATTATATATTTATTCCTTTTCTTTTTTTTTTAGAAAAAAGAGTATATATGTATTTATTCTATCATTCCTTAAAAAATGTATTTATTGTATCTCAAATCACTTTTTTTTACTAAATTAAGAGCATAAAGGAATCAAAGAGAATAGAAGACATCATCGACTTAAATTGGCACCCTTTATTTCAAATCACTAACTATTCTATTCACCACTATTAATAAAACAAAATTAGTAGAATTTAACTCATTTTATCTTATTTTGTACACACTCAACGATTCTCTTAAGAAATGTACATAATCTTAAAAATACTTAATATGAGACAGACAAATTACTAGTATGCTAAAACTTCTCCTTCAAAAAACATTACCTGTTTTGTTGTCTTAGATTGTCAAGATTCCTAGCAAGGTCATCCCAGTAAAGATTGCTACCTCCTTCAATGTCAAAATCAATACCATCTAAGGTAACACTTCCAAGTGGACCAAATTGACCACTAAGAAAGTTAGTATAGAGGTAATCAGCAACATTTTTAGCATCGTCTGGTGAGCTAAGGGAGTAGGATCCAGATGCACCTCCAAGGGAAAGTAAAACTTTGATCCCTTTTTGTTGACAGTGTTTTATTTCGGGTTCGAGTTTTGTGCAAGGGCTCCAGTCACCACAATGACCTGCAAAGTTCCAACTTGGGACTCTTCCTCCTCCAAAGACATTGAGGAAAGCTAAGAGTACAATCTCGTAATTACCTGTGTCACATGTTGATGTCAAGGTGCCATCTCCTAGGTTTTGGCCCCAGTAGATGGCAATGCCACCACTTGAAGATGCTTTGATAGTGAAGGGAAATATTGTTAAGACTAACAGAAGGAGCAATGCTTGCCTTTTTGTATCCATTTTATGCTTTTTGTGTTTAGCTAGTTTGATTACTTTAGATTGATTGAGCAACCCTTTTATAAGGTCTCTAATAAGGTTATGTACATTTATTTTATTCTATAAAAAACTAAATTTTATTCTAAATGTAAATAAAAAGTACTGGTAAATATTGAGTAACCTAGCATCCAGCACACCAAAATAGACTTTTTGGGACACGTTTTGTTTCGGAAAAAAAAATAAAATTAATTGTCCCAAGACCACATTGTATGGGTCACTGCTTCGTTCTTATTTTGATCTTTTTCATATATTTAGTTTTAGGATTGGGGCTCAAATTTGAGGGGGTTACAATTATAATACTCACCTTACACATCATATGCACCAATCACTTGAGCAAGGATATGAAGAATGAAGATCATTGATTCTTAGAAGGTTTTTGAAAACTATACAAACCGGAGAAAATTCATCCCAAGTTCTAAGACATTTTAAGACGGAAGAAAACGCTCGAAACATGGACGAAAATTGCAAAATTCGCACTGGAGCTACTGCCTCATACGCCCCTGCACATGAGAGTCTTATAATCCGTATGCGAATTGTGGTTACCTTCTCATTACCTGGTTCATCATGATGAGACAACCTTCAAGGCTGCCTCATGCACCCCTGCATGTCACTCCATGCGCCGTGTGCATGGTTGCAGACAAAAATATCATTTTGCTTGTTTTCCAAGTTGGGTTGGTGGAAAAGATCCAGTTTTCATATCTTAAACTCTAAGTAATTATGACTATAAATAGAGACCATTGCACATACTTTTATTCATTTAGAAAGCTAGTAGTACAAGGCAAGGGTCAAGCATCAGAGATTCAAGGCAGAGGATTTCTGTCATCCTCTTGTCCTTTCTAGGGTATGTTTTTCTATTGTTTTGTAATGATGTTGGTTGCCATGTGCAACTAAACCTCTCTTGATTAGGGTTCCAATATGAACCTCTTCTCATTTGTCAGATTCAACTAATAAAGTGTTTTTCAGTTTATGAATCAAGTGTTTGATTTAATTTGTATATGTCTGTAATAAATGTTTTTCAACTAGTAGTTGACCTAATCTTTAGGTGAAGGTATAAGACAGACAATCCTACATCCGTCTGAGCAAGACAGTAGTATATTGCTTATTTTCTAAATTAATCTCTTTTAATTAAATCTAAGTATGGTTTTTATGGTTTTGCCTCATCTTTAGGGGACGCCTCAATTATAACTGGATAAATTGCAACTATATGAAATTGAAACTTCCCACGACTATATCACGGGGTCATATCCTACTTTCTTGAATCAAAGGCAGGTCATAACTATTTAAAGATACCCTAATCGTCGTTAACTTCTGAATCAAAGCAACATGATCTTAAATTGTGCATGACAATTAAAAAATCTGCAACCATTTTATCTCTTTTACTGTTAATTAATAAGTTGAACGACAATTCATATGGAGACGATAACTTCACTTTATTACTTGTTACGATTTGATGGGCTTGCCAATTCATTCATCAACTGCCAAGTTCTAAATTAATATTTATGTGTTAAAGGAGCTCTATTTATAAGCATATTTTCAATTGGGTTTGAGCTAAAATTATGGACGTTTTCCTCCATCCCGCAAGAAAAAATTAGGAAAAAGCTGATTTTTCACGGAACAGCATACTTGGACCGCATGGTCAGTATAAAAGAGAGTTGTTTTCTCTATCCAATGCGCCTGGGCTGTGTGTGTCATGAGTGGGGCGTGTGATGTTAGCCTCAGGTGCGGAAAAAGCGTTTTTTCACCGCTCTTAGAGTGTTTTCCTTCTCTGACTTGTTCTTGAGACACAATTTTCCCAACTTGTAATTTCTTCAAAGCCTTGTAGACCCTTGATAATCTTCGTTCCTTCGTCATAAAAAAACTTCTATGAGGTTTCTTGTTTGCCGAATTACATGATTTATCAATAAAAGACTCAAAACAACTATGAAATTGTCTGGTTTGAAAAGAAACCGAATTACAAGACTCAATTTTTAAATAGAGAAATCATAAAATAGATGGCCTATGTCAACTATTCCCTCCATGTTCACCATTCTAAATAGTGTACATGGCAACCCCTTTTTAACCAGCTTCTTTTTTTTTGTTGATAGATAGACGAAATTGCAAAGTTATTATAAACTCACACACAAAAGTGGAGACACCGGGGTTCGAACCCTAGTCATGGCATCCAGCCTAACAATTTTTGTATTTTTATCAGTTGAGTTAGAACTTCTTGACTAACCAGCTTCTTTTTAATCCCCATGATTTAGAAACTAGGGCATTTACATGACAGGAGGGCATTTATTATTTTTTTACAAGTGGAGTATTAAAAAATATATTC
The DNA here is from genome assembly GCF_003473485.1 of Medicago truncatula. Classification (NCBI taxonomy): domain Eukaryota; kingdom Viridiplantae; phylum Streptophyta; class Magnoliopsida; order Fabales; family Fabaceae; genus Medicago; species Medicago truncatula. The sequence continues at coordinate 17,928,491 of NC_053043.1, read as the reverse complement.
TTATTTATAACCAGCTTCTTTTTAATCCTAATAACGTGTAGTTCTTTAATTGGTTGTTCTAACTTCGAAGAGTGATTAGTGGGATTTGCACCTATCGAAATTTTCTCTCACGTTAGATCCCTATTTTCGAGTCACTAATACAGAGACAGTTAGTAACATGCAGTAATAGTTTATGATTTTCTTTTCTTTTTGAAAATCAAATAGTAGTAATTTATATGATCCGCATTTTACACGATGATTTTGAAATTGTTAGATTATACTCCGCCCGTTCCTATAAGTAAGCACCCTTTACCTCTAATAGAAAGGTGACCTAATAGGAGGAGGTCTTGCAAAAGGTGGTTCTCACTTCTCAGTTGTCACCATTTCTGCTGCATAAAGATTAACATAATATTAGAATCAAACATACAGTTATATTTACCATATTATACTCATAACTAACCATAATCCTAACTAAAAAAATAATCATTACAACTAAACAAGTCTCTATCATTTTCTGATATCGGACATAAGTCCTTGTCATTTTCTATTATCGGAAAAATAAGTCTGTCATATTTAAATGGGAGTACTAACCTGTTCCCTTAAGATTCGTTTTAATGCCAGTGCCACTTAACTAACATTACATGAAACTTAACATTTAGTGACAGACCAAGTACTTATACCTACGGATGAATCTTTCGTGGGCAATAGTGATGATATACCTACGGATTTTTTCGTCGATTTATCATATAGTGATGGAACTATGGCCATCGGACAAAACATTTTGGTTTTACCTACAGATTTAGACCGTAGGTACTGATAAAATGTCTTACCTAAGGCCATATGAAATCAATAGTAGTAACTTGTCCAAATTTGCTTTCTTATCATTTTTTTTTTTGAAAAATCAAACTTTCATTAAAAAAGTAAATACAGCGAATTTAAATCAATCAATAGTGTATATATTAAAAACCAAATTACAAATCTTGAGAATTAAAATCTTAAAAATTGTTAAAATCTTGCATAATCTTTTAAAATACACTAGACTTTTTCATCAAAAATGATCTTTTAAAATCCTAATCCAATACAGCCATATAAATGTTAGATAGTCTAACATAACCTTAATCCCCCTCCTTTTGGCGAGTCTAAATAACTTTTACAAAAAAAATAAAAATTCCTTTTCAGATAGCAATTTTTTTCATTACAATTTTTAGAGATTTAAGGTTCAGAGGTTAGTTACGTAACGGGAAGGTATTAGCACCCTAAACGTCTATAGTATTCTATAGGAACCTCTTGCTTTTATTTATTTTTGGCTATAATTATTTTTGCTTGCTTAAAAAAGATTAATGTGATGAGTAAAAATAAAATATAATTTTTTTATTATTTTTTGATTTGGAAAGACAAAAGTCTTTTACCTACGTACCCGCGAAGGATCAAAACCACGTAGTTCGGAGTAAAAAGTTGTCGCGGTGATTTTCGGAGATCAAGCTATTAGTTTAGCGTTGACTCACTAATTTTTATTCACCACTGAACTTTTATATTTTAAGGGAAAGTGGAAAAAGTTCAAAATAACTTACTTGCTTTTTTAAAGAAAGAATTAAAGTGGTGATTAAAATAAAATAATTTTTTTTTTTTTTACATTTATTTGATTTGGAAGAATAAGGTCCTTTGCCTACGTACCCGTGAGGGATCAAAACCTCGTAATTCGGAGTAAAATGACCAATTGATTTGTTTTGTGTTTTTTATGAGTTTTAAAATGTAAAAGCCAAAGTGGCAAAAATATAGTTTGTTTGTGTTTTTTTTTATGTTGAAAAAGAAATGACTCGAAATATGATTAAAGGTAAAAAGGGACATCACTTGATTGAAAATACAGGTTTATTATGAAAAATAATTTTTTTTTTTGTGAATTTTTGGTTATTGACATGTTTCTGTTCTTTTTTAATAATTAATTAAAACCTAAAGACAAAGCGTGACGATAAAATAAAACGCGAGGAATTTCCGTAGTGACGTTGGATCACCACGAAAATCCTTTTCTAACCTAATATGTTTTTGCATTTTTTTGAATATATAAAAGCGGAAAAATAAATAAAGCATGATTTTTCTCATTTATATTTACATTGAACCTAAATACATTCTAACTCTATGCAAATGAATAAAAGACAATAATTAAAAATGCTAAATAAAATAAATTACCATGCGATAAAAAATAAAAATGCAATAAAAATAAAACGCAATAAAAATAAAAATACATTAGAAAAATAAATAAAATAAAAATGCATGCAGGGGGTGAAGGTAGTAAAAAGGGGGTGCAGGAAGTAAAATAAAAAGACAGACTGGGCTTTAGAGAAAGTGGGGCGCATGGGCCAACAGTCGGATCTGGTCCATTCATTTGATCAATGGCCCGGGTCTGATCTAAAGAAACACTTCCACATGCCATCAGATTGAGATCAAAGGGCCCAGGGTGCGAGGGTGCATGCTAAGGAAATGCACCCATGCGATGAGCGTAGGAATCCAGAAGCCTATAAATAGGCCAAAGGCTCTCCTTTCTCTCATTTCTACCTTCTATTTCTCTCTCTTCACTCTTTCAACTCTCTCTGCTCTCTCAAATGCTCCTCCTTCTTCTTCAAAACTTCGGCAGAGTTTTGGTACCGGCACGGTGGTCGGGCGCCCCAAGGTGGTGGGGTCGCTGCCGAAAACCTTATATTTTTTTCTTCAATTTCTTGCTTCTTTTCCCTGCCTCTTCACTTTTCTCAAACCAAAGACTAAACCCAAGACTCTATATCTAAAAATAACAAAATTAACACATACTACCTCTTTTTAGATTCGGTTTAGGGTTTGTGATTAAAGTATTGGTTCAAAGGTTGATGAAAATGAAAAATTGGTTTAATGAATTTTAATGAGGATTGAAAGTGATAGAACGCATTTTTGGTGTTATTGGAAAGAAAGAACTCACACTGTAATTTGGCCACTAATTGTGGCGTGGATGAAAGAATTATTTTTTGGACTCTAGACATATTTTCAGACTTACTCTAAGTAAATAAAAATAAGAAAAACCTAAGTAAAAATAAAAAATAAAATGAAAGGTGAAAATAAAATAAGTAAATAAATAAAAACTAAAAGTAAAAAAGTAAAACAAAATAAAAGGACTAAAAATAAAATAAATAAAAAGCGGGCCCGAAAACTGAACCGAAAATGAGGTATTTTAAAATACCTCTCTACCGAATTTTTCTTTGAAAAAGCAAAGAATACTACGGGCCAAAAGACATGTGACAGTAGGATCTTAGGTTAAAAATTGGGGTATGACAGATGCCCCTATTTAAGTTTCTTCGTCCGGAGATTTGAAGATGAAATCTTCGATTTGATTGGCCGAAGAGACTTAAATACAGAGTACACCAATTTTGGACCTAAGATTCTATGAAATGCTCGCGATGCAAGTATGAATGCAAGACGACAAAGATGATCTGACTGACGGAGAGAAACAACAACATGATACCCAAGTTCGTTGAAGAAAGGGTTGGGTAATGTAGTTTCACTAGGGAAAATGGTTGTCTACTATCGTACTGGTTCAAAACGATGGCTTAATAAAGACAAAAGCTTCTTAGTGACATCTTTTGACTAAACATACTAGGGAAGACACTTTTTTGAGAAAAAATTTGCAAGCATGTTCGCTTGGCTCAAGGTATTTGCAAGCATGTGCGCTTGACTTAAGGTATTTGCAAGCATGTGCGCTTGGCTTAAGGTATTCGCAAGTTATTCACTTGGCAAAGGGTTTTTGCAAACTATCGCTTGGCACAGGATTTTTGCAAGCTATTCGCTTGGCACAATGTATTTGCAAGCTATTCGCTAGGCATAGGGTATTTGCAACCTATTCGCTTGGCTCAGGTTTTTTGCAAGCTATTCGCTTCGCACATGGTTTTTGCAAGCTATTCGCTTGGTAGAGAGAATTTGCAAGCATGTGTGCTTGGCTTAAGGTATTTGCAAGCCATTCCCTTGGCACATGGTATTTGCAAGCTATTCGCTTAGCACAGGGTGTTTGCAAGCTATTCGCATGGCACTGGGTATTTGGAAGCTATTCGCTTGGCACTGGGTATTTGGAAGCTATTCGCGTGGCACAGGGTATTTGCAAGCTATTTGCCTGACACAAAGGTATCTGTAGGCTATTCGCCTAAACAAGACTCTAGGTGACTAACGCAATCATGTATGAATGATGATGCGTATATGTTGTGTATGCATGAACGTATGAATGTATGAATGTAAGACTATATAACTATATGATTGTATGACTGTATATCTGTATGACTGTATATGACAGGTAAACTTAACGAAATAGACATGGACAAGTAAGATGGGAGGTGGACTGACATTGCAGTACAAACACTCGAGAATCTTCATCGGAGATGATATCATTGGAGACAAATCGAGCCATTGACAGGGTGAAGCCCGGCATAAGGTAGCAACCAGTAAGGAAGTAGACACTTCTTGCGGAGAAAGCCCATTGTTAACCAAAGAATCTAGAAGAAGTCGCCATTTGTAAACCGGCACGGAGTGTTCTTCCACTTGTACGGCCTAGTAATCATGCCTCTTTATTTTGTTTTTCCTTTTTTTGAAAATCCCTATCTTTTGCTTGGTCCGCCCTTTCGGGTTTTCAGTCCACCGGGAATATATTCCTTTTTTGTGCCCCTAATTTTTGCCTCGACCGCCCTTTCGAGTGTTCATTCCATCGGGACACTCTCTATTGTCTAAGCCTCATTTTCAGGTTTCCAGCTTAGCGAGTTCTTTTTTTTTTTTTTGTAGTTTATTTATTTATTTTTGGATTGTGACAACATCTTGCTCAAAGCAGAGGTCCTCTCCACAGTGCTTAGCCATGTTTCTCTTTCAGAGTTTAACCGTTCTCGAGGCGGAAGTTGACGTATGCTTCACCTACTCACGAGTTCAAAGAGAGTTTATTTGTTGTTTACATCTTTCAAAAGACGTAAAAAAGTTTTATTTATTTTTTTGCTTTAAGTATTTACATCAAAAATGGAAGAAATTTTGCAAATAGAATAAATGAAAATTCCAAATAAATGGGCATAGGCTCAAATTTTATTAATTGAGTCGTGACCTGTCAATGGCGTGGCTCCACGGATCTTTGCAAAATTTGGAAGTTGGTAAATATATGGGAAAGGTACATTAAACAGAATAACCGCTGATAGACGTTTGGCAAGTGTATCAAATACTACCGAAGTAGTAAAAATATCGGTCCCACCAGGGTTGGTTTTAATTTCAATAATTCAATTACGTTGTAAAATATGATGTATAAAAGTTCTTTTGTTTTGCCACTAGACAGTTGATTGGTTTGTTTGCAATAAAAGTAACGACAGAAAGTAAAAGTTGGTTTTAAGAATAAGAGGGAGATGAGTTTAGGTCTTTCGAATCATCGATGCTCCCCTAATTGATATATTGCACCTATTCTTATTAATGATTCTCTAGTTCCATGATAGTTAACAAAATAGCCAAAATCAATCCCTTGAGTTAGGACTTTCTTCGAGGATTACAACCCTTAATTACTTAGGGGCTCTAACAATCTTTGAACGTATAAGCACGTTATCCTAATATCACTAATAAAGGATTATCCATTCCTAGACTAACCATGTTTATTAGAACAATTCAATTAGGTCTAAGTCGAAAGCTAGGGTCAGTAGTAATTCGTTCTCACTAAATCATGTTTATATTTGACCAGGATATAAAAAGAATTAAGAACAATTGAATTGAATAAAAACTAGATTGTCATTCATAATAAATAGAGTTTCACAGCAACATGGTTCAATTAGGGTTACAAAGAATCATCTCAGACCTAACCTCTAATGGATTTGGTAAAAACGTAACACGATTTTAGAAGACCAAAACATGCTTCGACATTGAGGAAAACGTGTCACGATGGCAAAATCGATTTGAGGAAACCCTAATTCAGTTGTTTGCGATTCAAAGGAAAACGTATCACGATTTACTTAAAATGTGACACGATTTTAGGCGAATTTATGTGCCTATTTAAGCTGAAGTCTATTCTGAAAACAAGGGTTACGATTTGGAGAGAGCAAGGTGCGATTTTGAGACTACAAGACGGCTAGAAGGGCGATTTCTTCACTCTTTTACCAGTTCATGTATGTATTGATTCCTCTAATGATTATGTTATTTGTAAACACCATTATGAGTAGCTAAATCCATTAGAGGTTAGGTCTGAGATGATTCTTTGTAACCCTAATTGAAACATGTTGCTGTGAAACTCTATTTATCGTGAATGACAATCTAGTTTTTATTCAATTCAATTGTTCTTAATGCTTTTTATATTCTGATCAAATATAAACATGATTTAGTGAGAACGAATGACTACTGACCATAGCTTTCGACTTAGACTTAATTGAATTGTTCTAATACACATGGTTAGTCTAGGAATGGATAATCCTTTATTAGTGATATTAGGTTAACGTAACCTTCAACAGATATTAGACCACCTAAGGAATTAGGGGTTGTAACCCTAGAAGAGGGTCCTAACTTAAGGGATTGACTAAGACTATTTTGTTAATCATCGTAGAACTAGTGAATCATTCACAAGAATAGGTGCAGTGTACCAATTAGGGGAACTCAAAATTGGACATATATATACTCATATCGTGTTTGTTACGTGATATATTTTGTGATAACATAAAAGAATATTGTGTTTGTTACATTTTTTTCAATATTTGAATTTACTTTCTTCCATTATCTTTTCTAAATGATAAGGAAAAAATCGGACATATACAATCTATTACATTTTATTATATGTGCTATTTGCATTGAAAGTTGAGGATAATTTTGGAAGGTAAAAAAAAGAGCCGACATAGCTATAAAACACATGCATTTCACGTTGTACAGACAAACCTGGACCATTTTGCTCTGCATGCATGCATGCATTCTGGCTCCTTCATAAGTGGAAAAGGACAATACGACATAAGTGGAAAAGAACAAAAAATTATCAATTATTAATGCACACTTGACGATCCAAATTCAGTGAAGGCAGTTGTAATGATGCATTGTGCACACATACATTTCACGTTGTATGTAAACAAACAATATACCTCCTTTTAAAAGTGTGGTGTAAACAATATGAAATAGAAAACCATTGTGAATTCAAAATCATATTATAATTAACGGTCATTATAATATTATTTATTTCCCTCAAAAGAAAATATTATTTATTTTTAACAAGCAAAAATGGATTATATTAACACCAAAAGAGGAACCTCTTTAACACTAGATGTGTCAAAGAAGTCCACAAAAGTTTACAACAAAAGTCAACCAAAAAACAAAACACACTTAGACAAAAATTAGCCGATGCTCAATCAATCAAATGGGCTCGACCACTAGATGCGATAGCCTAAATCAAAATTAGCATATGTTGCATTCATCCACCAAAAGGAATGTAACTTAATTTTATCCAACAACTAGTATAAGAAACTTTCCTTGTTCTTGAATAATCTATAATTATTTCTTTCGTTCCATAAAACTCAAGTACAAAAGAGTCAAATAAAAAGAGCATCGCGCTTTAAAAGCATCTGTTAAATAAACAAACTGATGAAAGTGATCATGAATATGTTATATATCAAAACATATATCCAAATCAAAATAACTAGACCAGTTATACCGTGAGATAAGTAATGTTATGAACACTAGCAGAAAGACTGTCATTACTGTGTCCGTCTGTCCACTCTTTTTACCGCACTAACGTGTGTGTAAATTTTATTATGTTTGTTTGTATAATTTTGATTACAATTTTGAAATATTAATGGAAATTATTTGTAAATCGATTTATATACAAATTATTGTCGGAGCATATAACGAAATTATCTATCAACTTGATATATTTTGGTTTGTCTGTATATAGAATAAAAATAAAATAACCATCATTTTCTTATTGATTATATTTATAATGCCATATATTTGATCTAGTTTGTTATATTTTTTTTAAGGAAAAAGGAAATAAAACATGTCATTATACTCGTATCGTGTTTGTTACGTGATATATTTTGTATGATAACAAAAAAAAAAATTATGTTTGTTACATTATTTTTTAATATTTAAATTCACTTTCTTCCATTATCTTTTCTAAAAGATAAAGAAACAATAGGACATGTAAAATTTGTTACATTTTATTATATATACTATTTGCATTGAAAGTTGAGGATAATTTTACAATGTAAAAAAGCCAAAAAAATCCATAAAACACATGCATTTCACGTTGTAGTGTACAGACAAACCTGGACCATTTTTCTCTGCATGCATTCTGGCTCCGTCATAAGTGGAAAAGGACAATACAAAATACATGGTTTATATGAAATTTGTCAAGTAAAAAACATTACCGTGGAAAAGGAAGTTAATGCAATGGTTTATATGAAATAGGTAATTATGTGAAAGCAAATATCAAAGAGTCCCCTAGAACATTGAAAATAGGGGCAGTCTAATATGAATGTAATCTAATGTTGAATCTTTTTTTTTTTTTTAA